>NC_053045.1:19566493-29566493 GCF_003473485.1 Medicago truncatula
TTGACTAGTCAATTAGGTGATAGTTCGTCCGGATGACGTACCTCCGCAAACCCGATATGAGAAATTCAAGTTTCTGCATCCTTCTATGTTTGATAAGGTCATTTTGAACGGTCGGATTGAACGTGGCTGGTGTCGTTCACGATCTAGGCACGTTTAGGTCCCCGCAGTGAACTAGTTCCTAAGTTGACTAGTCAATTAGGTGATAGTTCGTCCGGATGACGTACCTCCGTGAACCCGATCTGAGAAATTCAAGTTTCTATCCTTCTATGTTTGATAAGGTCATTTTGAACGGTCGGATTGAACGTGGCTGGTGTCGTTCACGATCTAGGCACGTTTAGGTCCCCGCAGTGAACTAGTTCCTAAGTTGACTAGTCAATTAGGTGATAGTTCGTCCGGATGACGTACCTCCGTAACCCGATCTGAGAAATTCAAGTTTCTGCATCCTTCTATGTTTGATAAGGTCATTTTGAACGGTCGGATTGAACGTGGCTGGTGTCGTTCACGATCTAGGCACGTTTAGGTCCCCGCAGTGAACTAGTTCCTAAGTTGACTAGTCAATTAGGTGATAGTTCGTCCGGATGACGTACCTCCGTAACCCGATCTGAGAAATTCAAGTTTCTGCATCCTTCTATGTTTGATAAGTCATTTTGAACGGTCGGATTGAACGTGGCTGGTGTCGTTCACGATCTAGGCACGTTTAGGTCCCCGCAGTGAACTAGTTCCTAAGTTGACTAGTCAATTAGGTGATAGTTCGTCCGGATGACGTACCTCCGTGAACCCGATCTGAGAAATTCAAGTTTCTGCATCCTTCTATGTTTGATAAGGTCATTTTGAACGGTCGGATTGAACGTGGCTGGTGTCGTTCACGATCTAGGCACGTTTAGGTCCCCGCAGTGAACTAGTTCCTAAGTTGACTAGTCAATTAGGTGATAGTTCGTCCGGATGACGTACCTCCGAACCCGATCTGAGAAATTCAAGTTTCTGCATCCTTCTATGTTTGATAAGGTCATTTTGAACGGTCGGATTGAACGTGGCTGGTGTCGTTCACGATCTAGGCACGTTTAGGTCCCCGCAGTGAACTAGTTCCTAAGTTGACTAGTCAATTAGGTGATAGTTCGTCCGGATGACGTACCTCCGTGAACCCGATCTGAGAAATTCAAGTTTCTGCATCCTTCTATGTTTGATAAGGTCATTTTGAACGGTCGGATTGAACGTGGCTGGTGTCGTTCACGATCTAGGCACGTTTAGGTCCCCGCAGTGAACTAGTTCCTAAGTTGACTAGTCAATTAGGTGATAGTTCGTCCGGATGACGTACCTCCGTGAACCCGATCTGAGAAATTCAAGTTTCTGCATCCTTCTATGTTTTAAGGTCATTTTGAACGGTCGATTGAACGTGGCTGGTGTCGTTCACGATCTAGGCACGTTTAGGTCCCCGCAGTGAACTAGTTCCTAAGTTGACTAGTCAATTAGGTGATAGTTCGTCCGGATGACGTACCTCCGTGAACCCGATCTGAGAAATTCAAGTTCTGCATCCTTCTATGTTTGATAAGGTCATTTTGAACGGTCGGATTGAACGTGGCTGGTGTCGTTCACGATCTAGGCACGTTTAGGTCCCCGCAGTGAACTAGTTCCTAAGTTGACTAGTCAATTAGGTGATAGTTCGTCCGGATGACGTACCTCCGAACCCGATCTGAGAAATTCAAGTTTCTGCATCCTTCTATGTTTGATAAGGTCATTTTGAACGGTCGGATTGAACGTGGCTGGTGTCGTTCACGATCTAGGCACGTTTAGGTCCCCCAGTGAACTAGTTCCTAAGTTGACTAGTCAATTAGGTGATAGTTCGTCCGGATGACGTACCTCCGAACCCGATCTGAGAAATTCAAGTTTCTGCATCCTTCTATGTTTGATAAGGTCATTTTGAACGGTCGGATTGAACGTGGCTGGTGTCGTTCACGATCTAGGCACGTTTAGGTCCCCGCAGTGAACTAGTTCCTAAGTTGACTAGTCAATTAGGTGATAGTTCGTCCGGATGACGTACCTCCGAACCCGATCTGAGAAATTCAAGTTTCTGCATCCTTCTATGTTTGATAAGGTCATTTTGAACGGTCGGATTGAACGTGGCTGGTGTCGTTCACGATAGGCACGTTTAGGTCCCCGCAGTGAACTAGTTCCTAAGTTGACTAGTCAATTAGGTGATAGTTCGTCCGGATGACGTACCTCCGTGAACCCGATCTGAGAAATTCAAGTTTCTGCATCCTTCTATGTTTGATAAGGTCATTTTGAACGGTCGGATTGAACGTGGCTGGTGTCGTTCACGATCTAGGCACGTTTAGGTCCCCGCAGTGAACTAGTTCCTAAGTTGACTAGTCAATTAGGTGATAGTTCGTCCGGATGACGTACCTCCGAACCCGATCTGAGAAATTCAAGTTTCTGCATCCTTCTATGTTTGATAAGGTCATTTTGAACGGTCGGATTGAACGTGGCTGGTGTCGTTCACGATCTAGGCACGTTTAGGTCCCGCAGTGAACTAGTTCCTAAGTTGACTAGTCAATTAGGTGATAGTTCGTCCGGATGACGTACCTCCGAACCCGATCTGAGAAATTCAAGTTTCTGCATCCTTCTATGTTTGATAAGGTCATTTTGAACGGTCGGATTGAACGTGGCTGGTGTCGTTCACGATCTAGGCACGTTTAGGTCCCCGCAGTGAACTAGTTCCTAAGTTGACTAGTCAATTAGGTGATAGTTCGTCCGGATGACGTACCTCCGAACCCGATCTGAGAAATTCAAGTTTCTGCATCCTTCTATGTTTGATAAGGTCATTTTGAACGGTCGGATTGAACGTGGCTGGTGTCGTTCACGATCTAGGCACGTTTAGGTCCCCGCAGTGAACTAGTTCCTAAGTTGACTAGTCAATTAGGTGATAGTTCGTCCGGATGACGTACCTCCGTGAACCCGATCTGAGAAATTCAAGTTTCTGCATCCTTCTATGTTTGATAAGGTCATTTTGAACGGTCGGATTGAACGTGGCTGGTGTCGTTCACGATCTAGGCACGTTTAGGTCCCCGCAGTGAACTAGTTCCTAAGTTGACTAGTCAATTAGGTGATAGTTCGTCCGGATGACGTACCTCCGAACCCGATCTGAGAAATTCAAGTTTCTGCATCCTTCTATGTTTGATAAGGTCATTTTGAACGGTCGGATTGAACGTGGCTGGTGTCGTTCACGATCTAGGCACGTTTAGGTCCCCGCAGTGAACTAGTTCCTAAGTTGACTAGTCAATTAGGTGATAGTTCGTCCGGATGACGTACCTCCGAACCCGATCTGAGAAATTCAAGTTTCTGCATCCTTCTATGTTTGATAAGGTCATTTTGAACGGTCGGATTGAACGTGGCTGGTGTCGTTCACGATCTAGGCACGTTTAGGTCCCCGCAGTGAACTAGTTCCTAAGTTGACTAGTCAATTAGGTGATAGTTCGTCCGGATGACGTACCTCCGTGAACCCGATCTGAGAAATTCAAGTTTCTGCATCCTTCTATGTTTGATAAGGTCATTTTGAACGGTCGGATTGAACGTGGCTGGTGTCGTTCACGATCTAGGCACGTTTAGGTCCCGCAGTGAACTAGTTCCTAAGTTGACTAGTCAATTAGGTGATAGTTCGTCCGGATGACGTACCTCCGTGAACCCGATCTGAGAAATTCAAGTTTCTGCATCCTTCTATGTTTGATAAGGTCATTTTGAACGGTCGGATTGAACGTGGCTGGTGTCGTTCACGATCTAGGCACGTTTAGGTCCCCGCAGTGAACTAGTTCCTAAGTTGACTAGTCAATTAGGTGATAGTTCGTCCGGATGACGTACCTCCGTGAACCCGATCTGAGAAATTCAAGTTTCTGCATCCTTCTATGTTTGATAAGGTCATTTTGAACGGTCGGATTGAACGTGGCTGGTGTCGTTCACGATCTAGGCACGTTTAGGTCCCCGCAGTGAACTAGTTCCTAAGTTGACTAGTCAATTAGGTGATAGTTCGTCCGGATGACGTACCTCCGTGAACCCGATCTGAGAAATTCAAGTTTCTGCATCCTTCTATGTTTGATAAGGTCATTTTGAACGGTCGGATTGAACGTGGCTGGTGTCGTTCACGATCTAGGCACGTTTAGGTCCCCGCAGTGAACTAGTTCCTAAGTTGACTAGTCAATTAGGTGATAGTTCGTCCGGATGACGTACCTCCGTGAACCCGATCTGAGAAATTCAAGTTTCTGCATCCTTCTATGTTTGATAAGGTCATTTTGAACGGTCGGATTGAACGTGGCTGGTGTCGTTCACGATCTAGGCACGTTTAGTCCCCGCAGTGAACTAGTTCCTAAGTTGACTAGTCAATTAGGTGATAGTTCGTCCGGATGACGTACCTCCGAACCCGATCTGAGAAATTCAAGTTTCTGCATCCTTCTATGTTTGATAAGGTCATTTTGAACGGTCGGATTGAATGGCTGGTGTCGTTCACGATCTAGGCATTTAGGTCCCCGCAGTGAACTAGTTCCTAAGTTGACTAGTCAATTAGGTGATAGTTCGTCCGGATGACGTACCTCCGTGAACCCGATCTGAGAAATTCAAGTTTCTGCATCCTTCTATGTTTGATAAGGTCATTTTGAACGGTCGGATTGAACGTGGCTGGTGTCGTTCACGATCTAGGCACGTTTAGGTCCCCGCAGTGAACTAGTTCCTAAGTTGACTAGTCAATTAGGTGATAGTTCGTCCGGATGACGTACCTCCGTGAACCCGATCTGAGAAATTCAAGTTTCTGCATCCTTCTATGTTTGATAAGGTCATTTTGAACGGTCGGATTGAACGTGGCTGGTGTCGTTCACGATCTAGGCACGTTTAGGTCCCCGAGTGAACTAGTTCCTAAGTTGACTAGTCAATTAGGTGATAGTTCGTCCGGATGACGTACCTCCGAACCCGATCTGAGAAATTCAAGTTTCTGCATCCTTCTATGTTTGATAAGGTCATTTTGAACGGTCGGATTGAACGTGGCTGGTGTCGTTCACGATCTAGGCACGTTTAGGTCCCCGCAGTGAACTAGTTCCTAAGTTGACTAGTCAATTAGGTGATAGTCGTCGGATGACGTACCTCCGTGAACCCGATCTGAGAAATTCAAGTTTCTGCATCCTTCTATGTTTGATAAGGTCATTTTGAACGGTCGGATTGAACGTGGCTGGTGTCGTTCACGATCTAGGCACGTTTAGGTCCCCGCAGTGAACTAGTTCCTAAGTTGACTAGTCAATTAGGTGATAGTTCGTCCGGATGACGTACCTCCGTGAACCCGATCTGAGAAATTCAAGTTTCTGCATCCTTCTATGTTTGATAAGGTCATTTTGAACGGTCGGATTGAACGTGGCTGGTGTCGTTCACGATCTAGGCACGTTTAGGTCCCCGCAGTGAACTAGTTCCTAAGTTGACTAGTCAATTAGGTGATAGTTCGTCCGGATGACGTACCTCCGAACCCGATCTGAGAAATTCAAGTTTCTGCATCCTTCTATGTTTGATAAGGTCATTTTGAACGGTCGGATTGAACGTGGCTGGTGTCGTTCACGATAGGCACGTTTAGGTCCCCGCAGTGAACTAGTTCCTAAGTTGACTAGTCAATTAGGTGATAGTTCGTCCGGATGACGTACCTTATCCGAACCCGATCTGAGAAATTCAAGTTTCTGTCCTTCTATGTTTGATAAGGTCATTTTGAACGGTCGGATTGAACGTGGCTGGTGTCGTTCACGATCTAGGCACGTTTAGGTCCCCGCAGTGAACTAGTTCCTAAGTTGACTAGTCAATTAGGTGATAGTTCGTCCGGATGACGTACCTCCGTGAACCCGATCTGAGAAATTCAAGTTTCTGCATCCTTCTATGTTTGATAAGGTCATTTTGAACGGTCGGATTGAACGTGGCTGGTGTCGTTCACGATCTAGGCACGTTTAGGTCCCCGCAGTGAACTAGTTCCTAAGTTGACTAGTCAATTAGGTGATAGTTCGTCCGGATGACGTACCTCCGTGAACCCGATCTGAGAAATTCAAGTTTCTGCATCCTTCTATGTTTGATAAGGTCATTTTGAACGGTCGGATTGAACGTGGCTGGTGTCGTTCACGATCTAGGCACGTTTAGGTCCCGCAGTGAACTAGTTCCTAAGTTGACTAGTCAATTAGGTGATAGTTCGTCCGGATGACGTACCTCCGTAACCCGATCTGAGAAATTCAAGTTTCTGCATCCTTCTATGTTTGATAAGGTCATTTTGAACGGTCGGATTGAACGTGGCTGGTGTCGTTCACGATCTAGGCACGTTTAGGTCCCCGCAGTGAACTAGTTCCTAAGTTGACTAGTCAATTAGGTGATAGTTCGTCCGGATGACGTACCTCCGTAACCCGATCTGAGAAATTCAAGTTTCTGCATCCTTCTATGTTTGATAAGGTCATTTTGAACGGTCGGATTGAACGTGGCTGGTGTCGTTCACGATCTAGGCACGTTTAGGTCCCCGCAGTGAACTAGTTCCTAAGTTGACTAGTCAATTAGGTGATAGTTCGTCCGGATGACGTACCTCCGCAAACCCGATCTGAGAAATTCAAGTTTCTGCATCCTTCTATGTTTGATAAGGTCATTTTGAACGGTCGGATTGAACGTGGCTGGTGTCGTTCACGATCTAGGCACGTTTAGGTCCCCGTAGTGAACTAGTTCCTAAGTTGACTAGTCAATTAGGTGATAGTTCGTCCGGATGACGTACCTCCGCAAACCCGATCTGAGAAATTCAAGTTTCTGCATCCTTCTATGTTTGATAAGGTCATTTTGAACGGTCGGATTGAACGTGGCTGGTGTCGTTCACGATAGGCACGTTTAGGTCCCCGCAGTGAACTAGTTCCTAAGTTGACTAGTCAATTAGGTGATAGTTCGTCCGGATGACGTACCTCCGAACCCGATCTGAGAAATTCAAGTTTCTGCATCCTTCTATGTTTGATAAGGTCATTTTGAACGGTCGGATTGAACGTGGCTGGTGTCGTTCACGATCTAGGCACGTTTAGGTCCCCAGTGAACTAGTTCCTAAGTTGACTAGTCAATTAGGTGATAGTTCGTCCGGATGACGTACCTCCGAACCCGATCTGAGAAATTCAAGTTTCTGCATCCTTCTATGTTTGATAAGGTCATTTTGAACGGTCGGATTGAACGTGGCTGGTGTCGTTCACGATCTAGGCACGTTTAGGTCCCCGCAGTGAACTAGTTCCTAAGTTGACTAGTCAATTAGGTGATAGTTCGTCCGGATGACGTACCTCCGTGAACCCGATCTGAGAAATTCAAGTTTCTGCATCCTTCTATGTTTGATAAGGTCATTTTGAACGGTCGGATTGAACGTGGCTGGTGTCGTTCACGATCTAGGCACGTTTAGGTCCCCGCAGTGAACTAGTTCCTAAGTTGACTAGTCAATTAGGTGATAGTTCGTCCGGATGACGTACCTCCGTGAACCCGATCTGAGAAATTCAAGTTTCTGCATCCTTCTATGTTTGATAAGGTCATTTTGAACGGTCGGATTGAACGTGGCTGGTGTCGTTCACGATCTAGGCACGTTTAGGTCCCCGCAGTGAACTAGTTCCTAAGTTGACTAGTCAATTAGGTGATAGTTCGTCCGGATGACGTACCTCCGAACCCGATCTGAGAAATTCAAGTTTCTGCATCCTTCTATGTTTGATAAGGTCATTTTGAACGGTCGGATTGAACGTGGCTGGTGTCGTTCACGATCTAGGCACGTTTAGGTCCCCGCAGTGAACTAGTTCCTAAGTTGACTAGTCAATTAGGTGATAGTTCGTCCGGATGACGTACCTCCGTGAACCCGATCTGAGAAATTCAAGTTTCTGCATCCTTCTATGTTTGATAAGGTCATTTTGAACGGTCGGATTGAACGTGGCTGGTGTCGTTCACGATCTAGGCACGTTTAGGTCCCCGCAGTGAACTAGTTCCTAAGTTGACTAGTCAATTAGGTGATAGTTCGTCCGGATGACGTACCTCCGCAAACCCGATCTGAGAAATTCAAGTTTCTGCATCCTTCTATGTTTGATAAGGTCATTTTGAACGGTCGGATTGAACGTGGCTGGTGTCGTTCACGATCTAGGCACGTTTAGGTCCCCGCAGTGAACTAGTTCCTAAGTTGACTAGTCAATTAGGTGATAGTTCGTCCGGATGACGTACCTCCGAACCCGATCTGAGAAATTCAAGTTTCTGCATCCTTCTATGTTTGATAAGGTCATTTTGAACGGTCGGATTGAACGTGGCTGGTGTCGTTCACGATCTAGGCACGTTTAGGTCCCCGCAGTGAACTAGTTCCTAAGTTGACTAGTCAATTAGGTGATAGTTCGTCCGGATGACGTACCTCCGTGAACCCGATCTGAGAAATTCAAGTTTCTGCATCCTTCTATGTTTGATAAGGTCATTTTGAACGGTCGGATTGAACGTGGCTGGTGTCGTTCACGATAGGCACGTTTAGGTCCCCCAGTGAACTAGTTCCTAAGTTGACTAGTCAATTAGGTGATAGTTCGTCCGGATGACGTACCTCCGTGAACCCGATCTGAGAAATTCAAGTTTCTGCATCCTTCTATGTTTGATAAGGTCATTTTGAACGGTCGGATTGAACGTGGCTGGTGTCGTTCACGATCTAGGCACGTTTAGGTCCCCGCAGTGAACTAGTTCCTAAGTTGACTAGTCAATTAGGTGATAGTTCGTCCGGATGACGTACCTCCGTGAACCCGATCTGAGAAATTCAAGTTTCTGCATCCTTCTATGTTTGATAAGGTCATTTTGAACGGTCGGATTGAACGTGGCTGGTGTCGTTCACGATCTAGGCACGTTTAGGTCCCCAGTGAACTAGTTCCTAAGTTGACTAGTCAATTAGGTGATAGTTCGTCCGGATGACGTACCTCCGAACCCGATCTGAGAAATTCAAGTTTCTGCATCCTTCTATGTTTGATAAGGTCATTTTGAACGGTCGGATTGAACGTGGCTGGTGTCGTTCACGATCTAGGCACGTTTAGGTCCCCGCAGTGAACTAGTTCCTAAGTTGACTAGTCAATTAGTGATAGTTCGTCCGGATGACGTACCTCCGAACCCGATCTGAGAAATTCAAGTTTCTGCATCCTTCTATGTTTGATAAGGTCATTTTGAACGGTCGGATTGAACGTGGCTGGTGTCGTTCACGATCTAGGCACGTTTAGGTCCCCGCAGTGAACTAGTTCCTAAGTTGACTAGTCAATTAGGTGATAGTTCGTCCGGATGACGTACCCCGTGAACCCGATCTGAGAAATTCAAGTTTCTGCATCCTTCTATGTTTGATAAGGTCATTTTGAACGGTCGGATTGAACGTGGCTGGTGTCGTTCACGATCTAGGCACGTTTAGGTCCCCGCAGTGAACTAGTTCCTAAGTTGACTAGTCAATTAGGTGATAGTTCGTCCGGATGACGTACCTCCAAACCCGATCTGAGAAATTCAAGTTTCTGCATCCTTCTATGTTTGATAAGGTCATTTTGAACGGTCGGATTGAACGTGGCTGGTGTCGTTCACGATCTAGGCACGTTTAGGTCCCCGAGTGAACTAGTTCCTAAGTTGACTAGTCAATTAGGTGATAGTTCGTCCGGATGACGTACCTCCAAACCCGATCTGAGAAATTCAAGTTTCTGCATCCTTCTATGTTTGATAAGGTCATTTTGAACGGTCGGATTGAACGTGGCTGGTGTCGTTCACGATCGAGGCACGTTTAGGTCCCCGCAGTGAACTAGTTCCTAAGTTGACTAGTCAATTAGGTGATAGTTCGTCCGGATGACGTACCTCCGTGAACCCGATCTGAGAAATTCAAGTTTCTGCATCCTTCTATGTTTGATAAGGTCATTTTGAACGGTCGGATTGAACGTGGCTGGTGTCGTTCACGATCTAGGCACGTTTAGGTCCCCGCAGTGAACTAGTTCCTAAGTTGACTAGTCAATTAGGTGATAGTTCGTCCGGATGACGTACCTCCGTGAACCCGATCTGAGAAATTCAAGTTTCTGCATCCTTCTATGTTTGATAAGGTCATTTTGAACGGTCGGATTGAACGTGGCTGGTGTCGTTCACGATAGGCACGTTTAGGTCCCCGTAGTGAACTAGTTCCTAAGTTGACTAGTCAATTAGGTGATAGTTCGTCCGGATGACGTACCTCCGAACCCGATCTGAGAAATTCAAGTTTCTGCATCCTTCTATGTTTGATAAGGTCATTTTGAACGGTCGGATTGAACGTGGCTGGTGTCGTTCACGATCTAGGCACGTTTAGGTCCCCGCAGTGAACTAGTTCCTAAGTTGACTAGTCAATTAGGTGATAGTTCGTCCGGATGACGTACCTCCGTGAACCCGATCTGAGAAATTCAAGTTTCTGCATCCTTCTATGTTTGATAAGGTCATTTTGAACGGTCGGATTGAACGTGGCTGGTGTCGTTCACGATCTAGGCACGTTTAGGTCCCGCAGTGAACTAGTTCCTAAGTTGACTAGTCAATTAGGTGATAGTTCGTCCGGATGACGTACCTCCGTGAACCCGATCTGAGAAATTCAAGTTTCTGCATCCTTCTATGTTTGATAAGGTCATTTTGAACGGTCGGATTGAACGTGGCTGGTGTCGTTCACGATCTAGGCACGTTTAGGTCCCGCAGTGAACTAGTTCCTAAGTTGACTAGTCAATTAGGTGATAGTTCGTCCGGATGACGTACCTCCGTGAACCCGATCTGAGAAATTCAAGTTTCTGCATCCTTCTATGTTTGATAAGGTCATTTTGAACGGTCGGATTGAACGTGGCTGGTGTCGTTCACGATCTAGGCACGTTTAGGTCCCCGCAGTGAACTAGTTCCTAAGTTGACTAGTCAATTAGGTGATAGTTCGTCCGGATGACGTACCTCCGTGAACCCGATCTGAGAAATTCAAGTTTCTGCATCCTTCTATGTTTGATAAGGTCATTTTGAACGGTCGGATTGAACGTGGCTGGTGTCGTTCACGATCTAGGCACGTTTAGGTCCCCGCAGTGAACTAGTTCCTAAGTTGACTAGTCAATTAGGTGATAGTTCGTCCGGATGACGTACCTCCGTAACCCGATCTGAGAAATTCAAGTTTCTGCATCCTTCTATGTTTGATAAGGTCATTTTGAACGGTCGGATTGAACGTGGCTGGTGTCGTTCACGATCTAGGCACGTTTAGGTCCCCGCAGTGAACTAGTTCCTAAGTTGACTAGTCAATTAGGTGATAGTTCGTCCGGATGACGTACCTCCGTAACCCGATCTGAGAAATTCAAGTTTCTGCATCCTTCTATGTTTGATAAGGTCATTTTGAACGGTCGGATTGAACGTGGCTGGTGTCGTTCACGATCGAGGCACGTTTAGGTCCCCGCAGTGAACTAGTTCCTAAGTTGACTAGTCAATTAGGTGATAGTTCGTCCGGATGACGTACCTCCGAACCCGATCTGAGAAATTCAAGTTTCTGCATCCTTCTATGTTTGATAAGGTCATTTTGAACGGTCGGATTGAACGTGGCTGGTGTCGTTCACGATCTAGGCACGTTTAGGTCCCCGCAGTGAACTAGTTCCTAAGTTGACTAGTCAATTAGGTGATAGTTCGTCCGGATGACGTACCTCCGTGAACCCGATCTGAGAAATTCAAGTTTCTGCATCCTTCTATGTTTGATAAGGTCATTTTGAACGGTCGGATTGAACGTGGCTGGTGTCGTTCACGATAGGCACGTTTAGGTCCCCAGTGAACTAGTTCCTAAGTTGACTAGTCAATTAGGTGATAGTTCGTCCGGATGACGTACCTCCGAACCCGATCTGAGAAATTCAAGTTTCTGCATCCTTCTATGTTTGATAAGGTCATTTTGAACGGTCGGATTGAACGTGGCTGGTGTCGTTCACGATCTAGGCACGTTTAGGTCCCGCAGTGAACTAGTTCCTAAGTTGACTAGTCAATTAGGTGATAGTTCGTCCGGATGACGTACCTCCGAACCCGATCTGAGAAATTCAAGTTTCTGCATCCTTCTATGTTTGATAAGGTCATTTTGAACGGTCGGATTGAACGTGGCTGGTGTCGTTCACGATCTAGGCACGTTTAGGTCCCCGCAGTGAACTAGTTCCTAAGTTGACTAGTCAATTAGGTGATAGTTCGTCCGGATGACGTACCTCCGTAACCCGATCTGAGAAATTCAAGTTTCTGCATCCTTCTATGTTTGATAAGGTCATTTGAACGGTCGGATTGAACGTGGCTGGTGTCGTTCACGATCTAGGCACGTTTAGGTCCCCGCAGTGAACTAGTTCCTAAGTTGACTAGTCAATTAGGTGATAGTTCGTCCGGATGACGTACCTCCGTGAACCCGATCTGAGAAATTCAAGTTTCTGCATCCTTCTATGTTTGATAAGGTCATTTTGAACGGTCGGATTGAACGTGGCTGGTGTCGTTCACGATCTAGGCACGTTTAGGTCCCCGCAGTGAACTAGTTCCTAAGTTGACTAGTCAATTAGGTGATAGTTCGTCCGGATGACGTACCTCCGAACCCGATCTGAGAAATTCAAGTTTCTGCATCCTTCTATGTTTGATAAGGTCATTTTGAACGGTCGGATTGAACGTGGCTGGTGTCGTTCACGATCTAGGCACGTTTAGGTCCCCGCAGTGAACTAGTTCCTAAGTTGACTAGTCAATTAGGTGATAGTTCGTCCGGATGACGTACCTCCGTGAACCCGATCTGAGAAATTCAAGTTTCTGCATCCTTCTATGTTTGATAAGGTCATTTTGAACGGTCGGATTGAACGTGGCTGGTGTCGTTCACGATCTAGGCACGTTTAGGTCCCCGCAGTGAACTAGTTCCTAAGTTGACTAGTCAATTAGGTGATAGTTCGTCCGGATGACGTACCTCCGAACCCGATCTGAGAAATTCAAGTTTCTGCATCCTTCTATGTTTGATAAGGTCATTTTGAACGGTCGGATTGAACGTGGCTGGTGTCGTTCACGATCTAGGCACGTTTAGGTCCCCGCAGTGAACTAGTTCCTAAGTTGACTAGTCAATTAGGTGAACCCGATCTGAGAAATTCAAGTTTCTGCATCCTTCTATGTTTGATAAGGTCATTTTGAACGGTCGGATTGAACGTGGCTGGTGTCGTTCACGATCTAGGCACGTTTAGGTCCCCGCAGTGAACTAGTTCCTAAGTTGACTAGTCAATTAGGTGATAGTTCGTCCGGATGACGTACCTCCGCAACCCGATCTGAGAAATTCAAGTTTCTGCATCCTTCTATGTTTGATAAGGTCATTTTGAACGGTCGGATTGAACGTGGCTGGTGTCGTTCACGATCGAGGCACGTTTAGGTCCCCGCAGTGAACTAGTTCCTAAGTTGACTAGTCAATTAGGTGATAGTTCGTCCGGATGACGTACCTCCGCAAACCCGATCTGAGAAATTCAAGTTTCTGCATCCTTCTATGTTTGATAAGGTCATTTTGAACGGTCGGATTGAACGTGGCTGGTGTCGTTCACGATCTAGGCACGTTTAGGTCCCCGCAGTGAACTAGTTCCTAAGTTGACTAGTCAATTAGGTGATAGTTCGTCCGGATGACGTACCTCCGCAAACCCGATCTGAGAAATTCAAGTTTCTGCATCCTTCTATGTTTGATAAGGTCATTTTGAACGGTCGGATTGAACGTGGCTGGTGTCGTTCACGATCTAGGCACGTTTAGGTCCCCGCAGTGAACTAGTTCCTAAGTTGACTAGTCAATTAGGTGATAGTTCGTCCGGATGACGTACCTCCGCAACCCGATCTGAGAAATTCAAGTTTCTGCATCCTTCTATGTTTGATAAGGTCATTTTGAACGGTCGGATTGAACGTGGCTGGTGTCGTTCACGATCTAGGCACGTTTAGGTCCCCGCAGTGAACTAGTTCCTAAGTTGACTAGTCAATTAGGTGATAGTTCGTCCGGATGACGTACCTCCGCAACCCGATCTGAGAAATTCAAGTTTCTGCATCCTTCTATGTTTGATAAGGTCATTTTGAACGGTCGGATTGAACGTGGCTGGTGTCGTTCACGATCTAGGCACGTTTAGGTCCCGCAGTGAACTAGTTCCTAAGTTGACTAGTCAATTAGGTGATAGTTCGTCCGGATGACGTACCTCCGCAACCCGATCTGAGAAATTCAAGTTTCTGCATCCTTCTATGTTTGATAAGGTCATTTTGAACGGTCGGATTGAACGTGGCTGGTGTCGTTCACGATCGAGGCACGTTTAGGTCCCCGCAGTGAACTAGTTCCTAAGTTGACTAGTCAATTAGGTGATAGTTCGTCCGGATGACGTACCTCCGCAACCCGATCTGAGAAATTCAAGTTTCTGCATCCTTCTATGTTTGATAAGGTCATTTTGAACGGTCGGATTGAACGTGGCTGGTGTCGTTCACGATCTAGGCACGTTTAGGTCCCCGCAGTGAACTAGTTCCTAAGTTGACTAGTCAATTAGGTGATAGTTCGTCCGGATGACGTACCTCCGCAAACCCGATCTGAGAAATTCAAGTTTCTGCATCCTTCTATGTTTGATAAGGTCATTTTGAACGGTCGGATTGAACGTGGCTGGTGTCGTTCACGATCTAGGCACGTTTAGGTCCCCGCAGTGAACTAGTTCCTAAGTTGACTAGTCAATTAGGTGATAGTTCGTCCGGATGACGTACCTCCGTAACCCGATCTGAGAAATTCAAGTTTCTGCATCCTTCTATGTTTGATAAGGTCATTTTGAACGGTCGGATTGAACGTGGCTGGTGTCGTTCACGATCTAGGCACGTTTAGGTCCCGCAGTGAACTAGTTCCTAAGTTGACTAGTCAATTAGGTGATAGTTCGTCCGGATGACGTACCTCCGAACCCGATCTGAGAAATTCAAGTTTCTGCATCCTTCTATGTTTGATAAGGTCATTTTGAACGGTCGGATTGAACGTGGCTGGTGTCGTTCACGATCTAGGCACGTTTAGGTCCCCGCAGTGAACTAGTTCCTAAGTTGACTAGTCAATTAGGTGATAGTTCGTCCGGATGACGTACCTCCGCAACCCGATCTGAGAAATTCAAGTTTCTGCATCCTTCTATGTTTGATAAGGTCATTTTGAACGGTCGGATTGAACGTGGCTGGTGTCGTTCACGATCTAGGCACGTTTAGGTCCCCGCAGTGAACTAGTTCCTAAGTTGACTAGTCAATTAGGTGATAGTTCGTCCGGATGACGTACCTCCGCAAACCCGATCTGAGAAATTCAAGTTTCTGCATCCTTCTATGTTTGATAAGGTCATTTTGAACGGTCGGATTGAACGTGGCTGGTGTCGTTCACGATCTAGGCACGTTTAGGTCCCCGCAGTGAACTAGTTCCTAAGTTGACTAGTCAATTAGGTGATAGTTCGTCCGGATGACGTACCTCCGCAAACCCGATCTGAGAAATTCAAGTTTCTGCATCCTTCTATGTTTGATAAGGTCATTTTGAACGGTCGGATTGAACGTGGCTGGTGTCGTTCACGATCTAGGCACGTTTAGGTCCCCGCAGTGAACTAGTTCCTAAGTTGACTAGTCAATTAGGTGATAGTTCGTCCGGATGACGTACCTCCGCAAACCCGATCTGAGAAATTCAAGTTTCTGCATCCTTCTATGTTTGATAAGGTCATTTTGAACGGTCGGATTGAACGTGGCTGGTGTCGTTCACGATCTAGGCACGTTTAGGTCCCCGCAGTGAACTAGTTCCTAAGTTGACTAGTCAATTAGGTGATAGTTCGTCCGGATGACGTACCTCCGCAAACCCGATCTGAGAAATTCAAGTTTCTGCATCCTTCTATGTTTGATAAGGTCATTTTGAACGGTCGGATTGAACGTGGCTGGTGTCGTTCACGATCTAGGCACGTTTAGGTCCCGCAGTGAACTAGTTCCTAAGTTGACTAGTCAATTAGGTGATAGTTCGTCCGGATGACGTACCTCCGCACCCGATCTGAGAAATTCAAGTTTCTGCATCCTTCTATGTTTGATAAGGTCATTTTGAACGGTCGGATTGAACGTGGCTGGTGTCGTTCACGATCTAGGCACGTTTAGGTCCCCGCAGTGAACTAGTTCCTAAGTTGACTAGTCAATTAGGTGATAGTTCGTCCGGATGACGTACCTCCGCAACCCGATCTGAGAAATTCAAGTTTCTGCATCCTTCTATGTTTGATAAGGTCATTTTGAACGGTCGGATTGAACGTGGCTGGTGTCGTTCACGATCTAGGCACGTTTAGGTCCCCGCAGTGAACTAGTTCCTAAGTTGACTAGTCAATTAGGTGATAGTTCGTCCGGATGACGTACCTCCGTAACCCGATCTGAGAAATTCAAGTTTCTGCATCCTTCTATGTTTGATAAGGTCATTTTGAACGGTCGGATTGAACGTGGCTGGTGTCGTTCACGATCTAGGCACGTTTAGGTCCCGCAGTGAACTAGTTCCTAAGTTGACTAGTCAATTAGGTGATAGTTCGTCCGGATGACGTACCTCCGTGAACCCGATCTGAGAAATTCAAGTTTCTGCATCCTTCTATGTTTGATAAGGTCATTTTGAACGGTCGGATTGAACGTGGCTGGTGTCGTTCACGATCTAGGCACGTTTAGGTCCCCGCAGTGAACTAGTTCCTAAGTTGACTAGTCAATTAGGTGATAGTTCGTCCGGATGACGTACCTCCGTGAACCCGATCTGAGAAATTCAAGTTTCTGCATCCTTCTATGTTTGATAAGGTCATTTTGAACGGTCGGATTGAACGTGGCTGGTGTCGTTCACGATCTAGGCACGTTTAGGTCCCGCAGTGAACTAGTTCCTAAGTTGACTAGTCAATTAGGTGATAGTTCGTCCGGATGACGTACCTCCGCAAACCCGATCTGAGAAATTCAAGTTTCTGCATCCTTCTATGTTTGATAAGGTCATTTTGAACGGTCGGATTGAACGTGGCTGGTGTCGTTCACGATCTAGGCACGTTTAGGTCCCCGCAGTGAACTAGTTCCTAAGTTGACTAGTCAATTAGGTGATAGTTCGTCCGGATGACGTACCTCCGCAACCCGATCTGAGAAATTCAAGTTTCTGCATCCTTCTATGTTTGATAAGGTCATTTTGAACGGTCGGATTGAACGTGGCTGGTGTCGTTCACGATCTAGGCACGTTTAGGTCCCCGCAGTGAACTAGTTCCTAAGTTGACTAGTCAATTAGGTGATAGTTCGTCCGGATGACGTACCTCCGCAAACCCGATCTGAGAAATTCAAGTTTCTGCATCCTTCTATGTTTGATAAGGTCATTTTGAACGGTCGGATTGAACGTGGCTGGTGTCGTTCACGATCTAGGCACGTTTAGGTCCCGCAGTGAACTAGTTCCTAAGTTGACTAGTCAATTAGGTGATAGTTCGTCCGGATGACGTACCTCCGCAACCCGATCTGAGAAATTCAAGTTTCTGCATCCTTCTATGTTTGATAAGGTCATTTTGAACGGTCGGATTGAACGTGGCTGGTGTCGTTCACGATCTAGGCACGTTTAGGTCCCCGCAGTGAACTAGTTCCTAAGTTGACTAGTCAATTAGGTGATAGTTCGTCCGGATGACGTACCTCCGCAACCCGATCTGAGAAATTCAAGTTTCTGCATCCTTCTATGTTTGATAAGGTCATTTTGAACGGTCGGATTGAACGTGGCTGGTGTCGTTCACGATCTAGGCACGTTTAGGTCCCCGCAGTGAACTAGTTCCTAAGTTGACTAGTCAATTAGGTGATAGTTCGTCCGGATGACGTACCTCCGCAAACCCGATCTGAGAAATTCAAGTTTCTGCATCCTTCTATGTTTGATAAGGTCATTTTGAACGGTCGGATTGAACGTGGCTGGTGTCGTTCACGATCTAGGCACGTTTAGGTCCCCGCAGTGAACTAGTTCCTAAGTTGACTAGTCAATTAGGTGATAGTTCGTCCGGATGACGTACCTCCGCAACCCGATCTGAGAAATTCAAGTTTCTGCATCCTTCTATGTTTGATAAGGTCATTTTGAACGGTCGGATTGAACGTGGCTGGTGTCGTTCACGATCTAGGCACGTTTAGGTCCCCGCAGTGAACTAGTTCCTAAGTTGACTAGTCAATTAGGTGATAGTTCGTCCGGATGACGTACCTCCGCAACCCGATCTGAGAAATTCAAGTTTCTGCATCCTTCTATGTTTGATAAGGTCATTTTGAACGGTCGGATTGAACGTGGCTGGTGTCGTTCACGATCTAGGCACGTTTAGGTCCCCGCAGTGAACTAGTTCCTAAGTTGACTAGTCAATTAGGTGATAGTTCGTCCGGATGACGTACCTCCGCAAACCCGATCTGAGAAATTCAAGTTTCTGCATCCTTCTATGTTTGATAAGGTCATTTTGAACGGTCGGATTGAACGTGGCTGGTGTCGTTCACGATCGAGGCACGTTTAGGTCCCCGCAGTGAACTAGTTCCTAAGTTGACTAGTCAATTAGGTGATAGTTCGTCCGGATGACGTACCTCCGCAAACCCGATCTGAGAAATTCAAGTTTCTGCATCCTTCTATGTTTGATAAGGTCATTTTGAACGGTCGGATTGAACGTGGCTGGTGTCGTTCACGATCTAGGCACGTTTAGGTCCCCGCAGTGAACTAGTTCCTAAGTTGACTAGTCAATTAGGTGATAGTTCGTCCGGATGACGTACCTCCGCAAACCCGATCTGAGAAATTCAAGTTTCTGCATCCTTCTATGTTTGATAAGGTCATTTTGAACGGTCGGATTGAACGTGGCTGGTGTCGTTCACGATCTAGGCACGTTTAGGTCCCCGCAGTGAACTAGTTCCTAAGTTGACTAGTCAATTAGGTGATAGTTCGTCCGGATGACGTACCTCCGCAAACCCGATCTGAGAAATTCAAGTTTCTGCATCCTTCTATGTTTGATAAGGTCATTTTGAACGGTCGGATTGAACGTGGCTGGTGTCGTTCACGATCGAGGCACGTTTAGGTCCCCAGTGAACTAGTTCCTAAGTTGACTAGTCAATTAGGTGATAGTTCGTCCGGATGACGTACCTCCGCAAACCCGATCTGAGAAATTCAAGTTTCTGCATCCTTCTATGTTTGATAAGGTCATTTTGAACGGTCGGATTGAACGTGGCTGGTGTCGTTCACGATCTAGGCACGTTTAGGTCCCCGCAGTGAACTAGTTCCTAAGTTGACTAGTCAATTAGGTGATAGTTCGTCCGGATGACGTACCTCCGCAACCCGATCTGAGAAATTCAAGTTTCTGCATCCTTCTATGTTTGATAAGGTCATTTTGAACGGTCGGATTGAACGTGGCTGGTGTCGTTCACGATCTAGGCACGTTTAGGTCCCCGCAGTGAACTAGTTCCTAAGTTGACTAGTCAATTAGGTGATAGTTCGTCCGGATGACGTACCTCCGTGAACCCGATCTGAGAAATTCAAGTTTCTGCATCCTTCTATGTTTGATAAGGTCATTTTGAACGGTCGGATTGAACGTGGCTGGTGTCGTTCACGATCTAGGCACGTTTAGGTCCCCGCAGTGAACTAGTTCCTAAGTTGACTAGTCAATTAGGTGATAGTTCGTCCGGATGACGTACCTCCGTGAACCCGATCTGAGAAATTCAAGTTTCTGCATCCTTCTATGTTTGATAAGGTCATTTTGAACGGTCGGATTGAACGTGGCTGGTGTCGTTCACGATCTAGGCACGTTTAGGTCCCCGCAGTGAACTAGTTCCTAAGTTGACTAGTCAATTAGGTGATAGTTCGTCCGGATGACGTACCTCCGCAACCCGATCTGAGAAATTCAAGTTTCTGCATCCTTCTATGTTTGATAAGGTCATTTTGAACGGTCGGATTGAACGTGGCTGGTGTCGTTCACGATCTAGGCACGTTTAGGTCCCCGCAGTGAACTAGTTCCTAAGTTGACTAGTCAATTAGGTGATAGTTCGTCCGGATGACGTACCTCCGCAAACCCGATCTGAGAAATTCAAGTTTCTGCATCCTTCTATGTTTGATAAGGTCATTTTGAACGGTCGGATTGAACGTGGCTGGTGTCGTTCACGATCTAGGCACGTTTAGGTCCCCGCAGTGAACTAGTTCCTAAGTTGACTAGTCAATTAGGTGATAGTTCGTCCGGATGACGTACCTCCGCGACCCGATCTGAGAAATTCAAGTTTCTGCATCCTTCTATGTTTGATAAGGTCATTTTGAACGGTCGGATTGAACGTGGCTGGTGTCGTTCACGATCTAGGCACGTTTAGGTCCCCGCAGTGAACTAGTTCCTAAGTTGACTAGTCAATTAGGTGATAGTTCGTCCGATGACGTACCTCCGCAAACCCGATCTGAGAAATTCAAGTTTCTGCATCCTTCTATGTTTGATAAGGTCATTTTGAACGGTCGGATTGAACGTGGCTGGTGTCGTTCACGATCTAGGCACGTTTAGGTCCCCGCAGTGAACTAGTTCCTAAGTTGACTAGTCAATTAGGTGATAGTTCGTCCGGATGACGTACCTCCGCGTACCCGATCTGAGAAATTCAAGTTTCTGCATCCTTCTATGTTTGATAAGGTCATTTTGAACGGTCGGATTGAACGTGGCTGGTGTCGTTCACGATCTAGGCACGTTTAGGTCCCGCAGTGAACTAGTTCCTAAGTTGACTAGTCAATTAGGTGATAGTTCGTCCGGATGACGTACCTCCGCAAACCCGATCTGAGAAATTCAAGTTTCTGCATCCTTCTATGTTTGATAAGGTCATTTTGAACGGTCGGATTGAACGTGGCTGGTGTCGTTCACGATCTAGGCACGTTTAGGTCCCCGCAGTGAACTAGTTCCTAAGTTGACTAGTCAATTAGGTGATAGTTCGTCCGGATGACGTACCTCCGCAACCCGATCTGAGAAATTCAAGTTTCTGCATCCTTCTATGTTTGATAAGGTCATTTTGAACGGTCGGATTGAACGTGGCTGGTGTCGTTCACGATCGAGGCACGTTTAGGTCCCCGCAGTGAACTAGTTCCTAAGTTGACTAGTCAATTAGGTGATAGTTCGTCCGGATGACGTACCTCCGCAAACCCGATCTGAGAAATTCAAGTTTCTGCATCCTTCTATGTTTGATAAGGTCATTTTGAACGGTCGGATTGAACGTGGCTGGTGTCGTTCACGATCTAGGCACGTTTAGGTCCCCGCAGTGAACTAGTTCCTAAGTTGACTAGTCAATTAGGTGATAGTTCGTCCGGATGACGTACCTCCGCAACCCGATCTGAGAAATTCAAGTTTCTGCATCCTTCTATGTTTGATAAGGTCATTTTGAACGGTCGGATTGAACGTGGCTGGTGTCGTTCACGATCTAGGCACGTTTAGGTCCCCGCAGTGAACTAGTTCCTAAGTTGACTAGTCAATTAGGTGATAGTTCGTCCGGATGACGTACCTCCGCAAACCCGATCTGAGAAATTCAAGTTTCTGCATCCTTCTATGTTTGATAAGGTCATTTTGAACGGTCGGATTGAACGTGGCTGGTGTCGTTCACGATCTAGGCACGTTTAGGTCCCCGCAGTGAACTAGTTCCTAAGTTGACTAGTCAATTAGGTGATAGTTCGTCCGGATGACGTACCTCCGCAAACCCGATCTGAGAAATTCAAGTTTCTGCATCCTTCTATGTTTGATAAGGTCATTTTGAACGGTCGGATTGAACGTGGCTGGTGTCGTTCACGATCTAGGCACGTTTAGGTCCCCAGTGTGAACTAGTTCCTAAGTTGACTAGTCAATTAGGTGATAGTTCGTCCGGATGACGTACCTCCGCAACCCGATCTGAGAAATTCAAGTTTCTGCATCCTTCTATGTTTGATAAGGTCATTTTGAACGGTCGGATTGAACGTGGCTGGTGTCGTTCACGATCTAGGCACGTTTAGGTCCCCGCAGTGAACTAGTTCCTAAGTTGACTAGTCAATTAGGTGATAGTTCGTCCGGATGACGTACCTCCGTAACCCGATCTGAGAAATTCAAGTTTCTGCATCCTTCTATGTTTGATAAGGTCATTTTGAACGGTCGGATTGAACGTGGCTGGTGTCGTTCACGATCTAGGCACGTTTAGGTCCCCGCAGTGAACTAGTTCCTAAGTTGACTAGTCAATTAGGTGATAGTTCGTCCGGATGACGTACCTCCGTGAAACCCGATCTGAGAAATTCAAGTTTCTGCATCCTTCTATGTTTGATAAGGTCATTTTGAACGGTCGGATTGAACGTGGCTGGTGTCGTTCACGATCTAGGCACGTTTAGGTCCCCGCAGTGAACTAGTTCCTAAGTTGACTAGTCAATTAGGTGATAGTTCGTCCGGATGACGTACCTCCGCAAACCCGATCTGAGAAATTCAAGTTTCTGCATCCTTCTATGTTTGATAAGGTCATTTTGAACGGTCGGATTGAACGTGGCTGGTGTCGTTCACGATCTAGGCACGTTTAGGTCCCGCAGTGAACTAGTTCCTAAGTTGACTAGTCAATTAGGTGATAGTTCGTCCGGATGACGTACCTCCGCAAACCCGATCTGAGAAATTCAAGTTTCTGCATCCTTCTATGTTTGATAAGGTCATTTTGAACGGTCGGATTGAACGTGGCTGGTGTCGTTCACGATCTAGGCACGTTTAGGTCCCCGCAGTGAACTAGTTCCTAAGTTGACTAGTCAATTAGGTGATAGTTCGTCCGGATGACGTACCTCCGCAACCCGATCTGAGAAATTCAAGTTTCTGCATCCTTCTATGTTTGATAAGGTCATTTTGAACGGTCGGATTGAACGTGGCTGGTGTCGTTCACGATCTAGGCACGTTTAGGTCCCCGCAGTGAACTAGTTCCTAAGTTGACTAGTCAATTAGGTGATAGTTCGTCCGGATGACGTACCTCCGCAAACCCGATCTGAGAAATTCAAGTTTCTGCATCCTTCTATGTTTGATAAGGTCATTTTGAACGGTCGGATTGAACGTGGCTGGTGTCGTTCACGATCGAGGCACGTTTAGGTCCCCGCAGTGAACTAGTTCCTAAGTTGACTAGTCAATTAGGTGATAGTTCGTCCGATGACGTACCTCCGCAAACCCGATCTGAGAAATTCAAGTTTCTGCATCCTTCTATGTTTGATAAGGTCATTTTGAACGGTCGGATTGAACGTGGCTGGTGTCGTTCACGATCTAGGCACGTTTAGGTCCCCGCAGTGAACTAGTTCCTAAGTTGACTAGTCAATTAGGTGATAGTTCGTCCGGATGACGTACCTCCGCAACCCGATCTGAGAAATTCAAGTTTCTGCATCCTTCTATGTTTGATAAGGTCATTTTGAACGGTCGGATTGAACGTGGCTGGTGTCGTTCACGATCTAGGCACGTTTAGGTCCCCGCAGTGAACTAGTTCCTAAGTTGACTAGTCAATTAGGTGATAGTTCGTCCGGATGACGTACCTCCGTGAACCCGATCTGAGAAATTCAAGTTTCTGCATCCTTCTATGTTTGATAAGGTCATTTTGAACGGTCGGATTGAACGTGGCTGGTGTCGTTCACGATCTAGGCACGTTTAGGTCCCCGCAGTGAACTAGTTCCTAAGTTGACTAGTCAATTAGGTGATAGTTCGTCCGGATGACGTACCTCCGCAAACCCGATCTGAGAAATTCAAGTTTCTGCATCCTTCTATGTTTGATAAGGTCATTTTGAACGGTCGGATTGAACGTGGCTGGTGTCGTTCACGATCTAGGCACGTTTAGGTCCCCGCAGTGAACTAGTTCCTAAGTTGACTAGTCAATTAGGTGATAGTTCGTCCGGATGACGTACCTCCGCAACCCGATCTGAGAAATTCAAGTTTCTGCATCCTTCTATGTTTGATAAGGTCATTTTGAACGGTCGGATTGAACGTGGCTGGTGTCGTTCACGATCTAGGCACGTTTAGGTCCCCGCAGTGAACTAGTTCCTAAGTTGACTAGTCAATTAGGTGATAGTTCGTCCGGATGACGTACCTCCGCAAACCCGATCTGAGAAATTCAAGTTTCTGCATCCTTCTATGTTTGATAAGGTCATTTTGAACGGTCGGATTGAACGTGGCTGGTGTCGTTCACGATCAGGGCACGTTTAGGTCCCCGCAGTGACTAGTTCCTAAGTTGACTAGTCAATTAGGTGATAGTTCGTCCGGATGACGTACCTCCGCAACCCGATCTGAGAAATTCAAGTTTCTGCATCCTTCTATGTTTGATAAGGTCATTTTGAACGGTCGGATTGAACGTGGCTGGTGTCGTTCACGATCGAGGCACGTTTAGGTCCCCGCAGTGAACTAGTTCCTAAGTTGACTAGTCAATTAGGTGATAGTTCGTCCGGATGACGTACCTCCGTGAACCCGATCTGAGAAATTCAAGTTTCTGCATCCTTCTATGTTTGATAAGGTCATTTTGAACGGTCGGATTGAACGTGGCTGGTGTCGTTCACGATCTAGGCACGTTTAGGTCCCCGCAGTGAACTAGTTCCTAAGTTGACTAGTCAATTAGGTGATAGTTCGTCCGGATGACGTACCTCCGCACCCGATCTGAGAAATTCAAGTTTCTGCATCCTTCTATGTTTGATAAGGTCATTTTGAACGGTCGGATTGAACGTGGCTGGTGTCGTTCACGATCTAGGCACGTTTAGGTCCCGCAGTGAACTAGTTCCTAAGTTGACTAGTCAATTAGGTGATAGTTCGTCCGGATGACGTACCTCCGCAAACCCGATCTGAGAAATTCAAGTTTCTGCATCCTTCTATGTTTGATAAGGTCATTTTGAACGGTCGGATTGAACGTGGCTGGTGTCGTTCACGAGCTGGCACGTTTAGGTCCCCGCAGTGAACTAGTTCCTAAGTTGACTAGTCAATTAGGTGATAGTTCGTCCGGATGACGTACCTCCGCAAACCCGATCTGAGAAATTCAAGTTTCTGCATCCTTCTATGTTTGATAAGGTCATTTTGAACGGTCGGATTGAACGTGGCTGGTGTCGTTCACGATCGAGGCATGTTTAGGTCCCCGGAGTGAACTAGGTCCTAAGTTGACTAGTCAATTAGGTGATAGAACTTTGCAAGCTCCACAAATTTTGCAGCATACTCAACAACAGACATATCACCCTGCTTCAACTCCAGGAATTCAATCTCCTTCCTACCTCGAACATCTTCCGGGAAATACCTATTCAGAAATTCCCTTCTGAACACTGCCCAGGTCACTACAGCTCCATTCTGTTCCAACACTGGTAACAAACTTACCCACCAGTCGTCTGCCTCCTCAGCCAACATGTGCGTCCCGAACCGCACCTTTTGCACTTCAGAGCACTGCATGACTCTGAAAATCCTTTCCACTTCCTTCAACCATGACTGGGCACCATCTGGATCATACCTTCCTTTGAATGCTGGGGGATGATTTCTCAAAAAGGTCTCCAGCATCCTCACTTCTCCATTACCAGCTTGCGGTTGCTGTTGAACAGCTTGAGCTACAGCCTCAAGTGCAGCAGCAATAGCAGCGTCGTTTCTACCAGCCATCTTAAGATTCTACATAATGAACAACAGTTCAGAACAACAATAACAACAACACAACAACACAACAATGTTAGAGTTGACACTCTATCCTAGGTGGCTCAACACGACTCTACTACTTGGCCGGACGGACCAACCTGCTCTGATACCAATTGTAACACCCCGTTTCCCAAAATCAATTTAATTATAAATTATAAAATCAGAGTTCCACATTAAACGGCATGTCACACTACAAAATATAAATTCTTAAATAGATTAAAACTATTTAACAACATCCTTCATTAAACTGCAGCGGAATAATCTTTAAATTAAACTCCATTATCCAAAATAATCTTGGCATTAAGCCTCAACATAAAATATTCCATCAATCATAGGGCTACAACAACATTAACCAAAATTTGATACATAGAATGAATTTAAACAATAAAATCCCATCCCACGTATCAGAGCCCTAGACACTTGAGCCACCACCAACTACTCAGGATCACCTGCAAGTTACCCATAGGAAGGGCAACATTTTCAAGCAGAAGGGGTGAGATTCACAACAAAATATAGATAAAGAATACATCAATTGAATCTAACACCCTATCATAAATCATCAACATTATTATTGTTTATATAACATCATTTTCGCATCTTATCACAATATTAATTCATACACCTCTCAACATATATACAACTTATCACCACTCCACTAAGACTCCTCTAAACACCCATGCATGTGGTACCAAAAATCAGGGCCGTGACCCACACCGCTGTCGAATGGTTAAAGCATTCTCAACAGGACATAAGTCCTCACCACTACACCACTTTGAGTAACTAGTACTCCACCACTTTGAACGACTAAGCATTCCAGAGCCGAAGCTCTCCCACTGTTATGTTAATGCAACTAATCCCCATAGAGTATATCTACATACCAACCAACCTAGACATATACATATATATGATTCACCAACCAACTTACACCTTTAAGGGAATTTAATTAAATACAACATTCATTCAGTCAGCATCCATTCATCAAAACCAACCAAAACGTCCAGGGAAATATATATCAGCATACAAGCCATGCAATAATTCAACCAATACACAATCCAAACAACAACAGAAATTAACCAACCAAATACTGGGCAGCTCGCCTCGCGAGCTCATCTACTCGCTATGGCGAGCTCAGAAAAACAGGTACTCGCCATGGCGAGTTGGAGGCGAACTCGAGGCGAACAGAAATATGGTGCTCTCGGGAAAAATGACATTTTTCTCACTCAAACCTCAATTCTAAGCTCCCTAATCATCTTTTACACTTAAAACTTGCTCTAGTCCTCTTAAGAATCATCTAGGTACACGAAACTACCCAAAATACGGCTTATAACAACTTTTTCAAAATCCAGATTTTTACAAGGTTACTCGCCATGGCGAGCTGTATCACTCGCGAGGCGAGCGATGAAGTTGTTCACTCGCTATGGCGAGTAATGGCTACTCGCGAGGCGAGCGATGAACTTCTGTACGGGCAGAATGCAGGTTTTTCCCAAAAATCCCATTTTTCCTCAAATCACTCCCCAAATTAGTTTACAGATATGAAATGAAAGGTTTTATGCACCCAGAACCCATTTCTACCTTCAATTCTATGATTCCTACACCCAAAACTCCTTAATCAACAAAAACCCAATTTCTCCCAAATCCTCACATAAACCTGTTAGAACACAATCAACATTCAGAATCTATATAATTGCGGTAAACCTCACCCTTACCTTAGAATTGCAGAAAAAATACAGCAGCAATGATTCCTAAGCTTCTCTCCCTTGCACTAGCTTTTCTCCCAAAACCAGACTGTTTTCACGTAAAACTGTTTTCTCTATTTTTCTTTCCTTTTCTCAACTCCCAAAATGTAACCTCCCACTCCCTAATTAGCAATTAACTCCCTACTAATTATGTTAATTATTTCATAACCCCCAAATAATAATTAATCCTATTCTTATATTATTTTAATTATTTAATAAAATAATCATATAATAAATAAATATACACTACATAAATCACCAAAAATCACATAAATGACACCACACAATTAAAAATAATTAAATAAAAATTAGAGTGTTACAACTCTCCCCAAATTACTGAATTTCGTCCTCGAAATCTTACCTCAAACAAACAACTCAGGATAAGAGTCCCTCATCTTACTTTCCAGCTCCCAAGTCAAACTTTCACCAGTTGCTCCGCCCCAAACGACTCTCACCAAGGGTATTTCCTTGCCCCTCAATGCCTTTACTTTCCGATCATCGATCCTCAACGGCAAAGTCTCAACTGTGAGATTGTCCCGAACCTGTACATCATCTCTCGGAATAACATGTGAAGGATCTGCTACATACTTCCGAAGTTGTGACACGTGAAACACATCATGCAAGTTCGATAGATGTGGTGGCAAGCCAACTCTATATGCCACCGTTCCGATTCTCTCTGAAATCTGATACGGACCAATGAACTTCGGAGTCAACTTTCTCGATTTCAAAGCACGTCCTACACCCGTCATCGGAGTCACTCTTATAAATACATGATCACCCTCTTGAAACTCAAGGGCCTTTCTCCGCTTGTCATGGTAACTCTTCTGTCGACTCTGTGACGCTTTCATCTTCTCTCTGATCATCTTGACTTTTTCTGTAGTCTCCTGAACCAAATCCGGTCCCAGCACAACACTTTCTCCTGACTCAAACCAACACAACGGAGTCCTGCACCTTCGACCATACAAAGCTTCGAATGGTGCCATTCCTATACTCGAGTGATAACTGTTGTTGTAGGTGAACTCTATCAATGGTAGGTGACTATCCCAAGCTCCACCCTGTTCAAGCACACACACTCTCAACAAGTCTTCCAATGATTGGATCGTTCTCTCCGACTGACCATCTGTCTGAGGATGATAAGCCGAACTCAGCCTCAACTTCGAACCCAAAGCGTCCTGTAAACTCTTCCAGAACCTAGAAGTGAACCTCGGATCCCTATCCGACACAATACTCGAAGGAACTCCATGTAGCTTCACAACACTATGTATATAAATCTCAGCCAACTGAGCTACCGGATAACTAATGTTGATAGGAATAAAATGTGCCGACTTCGTCAACCTATCAACCACAACCCAAATCGAATCATGTCCCCTCGGAGTGTTTGGTAAACTCGTCACAAAATCCATA
Organism: Medicago truncatula; assembly: GCF_003473485.1. Classification (NCBI taxonomy): domain Eukaryota; kingdom Viridiplantae; phylum Streptophyta; class Magnoliopsida; order Fabales; family Fabaceae; genus Medicago; species Medicago truncatula. The sequence goes on from NC_053045.1 coordinate 19,595,226, forward strand.
GAAATGCTATCCCATTTCCACTCCGGTACATCCAATGGTGTCAACAATCCTGCAGGTTTCTGGTGTTCAACCTTAGACTTCTGACAAGTTAAACATGCATACACAAAATGAGCAACATCTCGCTTCAACCCAGACCACCAAAACAGCTTTTTCAAATCATGATACATCTTCGTAGCTCCCGGATGAATGCTTAAGCTACTCTTATGACTTTCCTCTAGGATTAACTTTTTCATTTCTTCATTATCAGGAATACAAATTCTACCTCTGAATCTCAACACACCCTGATCATCAACCTTGAAGTCACTATCTTCAATACTATTACCAGTAACCATTAGATCAACCAACTTGACATCCACTTGCTGTGCTTCTCGAATACTATTCAGGAAATCGCTGTTAATCTTTAGCATCCCCAACTGTATGCTTTGAGGCGACAACTCACACACCAAACTCATGTCTCTAAACTGTTCCAATAAATCAAATTCTTTCATCATCATAGCAGACATATGGAGTGTCTTCCTACTCAACGCATCCGCGACTACATTAGCTTTTCCCGGATGGTAATTCAACCCAAAATCATAATCTTTTAACAGCTCAAGCCATCTCCTCTGCCTCATATTCAATTCCTTCTGGTCAAACAAATATTTCAAGCTCTTGTGGTCACTGAACACTTCAAATCTGGAACCATACAAGTAGTGTCTCCAAATTTTCAAAACAAAAACCACCGCAGCTAACTCCAAATCATGAGTGGGATAATTCTTTTCGTGCACCCTCAGTTGCCTAGAAGCATATGCTACCACCTTGCCATCTTGCATCAAAACACCTCCTAAACCCAGCTTAGACGCATCACAGTAAACAACGAATGGCTCTTCCGGCTTAGGTAAGATCAAAATAGGAGCAGTTGTCAATCTTTTCTTTAATTCATTGAAACTACCCTCACACCGAGCATCCACACAAAGGACTTACCCTTACAGGTTAACTGAGTCAACGGCAATGCTAACTTTGAAAATCCTTCTATAAATCTGCGGTAATAACCAGCCAAACCCAAGAAGCTTCTGATTTCAGTCACCGACTTCGGAGTCTCCCATTGCGATACTGCATCAACTTTTGATGGATCAACCGCTATACCATCACCAGAAATAATATGACCAAGGAAACTCACTTCACTTAGCCAAAACTCACATTTCGACAATTTGGCATACAACTTCTTCTCTTTCAAAACTTGCAGCACAATTCTCAGATGTTCTGCATGCTCTTCTTCAGTCTTCGAATAAATCAGAATATCATCAATAAATACCACCACGAATTTATCCAGAAAAACATGAAAAATTCGATTCATATACTCCATGAACACACCGGGCGCGTTAGTAACACCGAAAGGCATCACTTTGTATTCGTAATGACCGTATCGTGTCCTAAAAGCCGTCTTCTGCATATCTTCATCTTTCACCTTAATTTGATGGTAACCTGACCTCAAGTCAATCTTACTGAACACCTTTGCACCCACTAGCTGGTCCATCAAGTCATCAATCCTCGGAAGCGGATATCTATTCTTAATTGTAACTTTGTTCAATTGACGATAGTCAATGCACAACCTCATACTACCATCCTTTTTCTTCACCAACAACACAGGTGCTCCCCACGGCGAAACACTGGGTCTTACAAACTTCTTATCAAGTAAATCTTCCAACTGTTTCTTCAATTCAGCTAACTCAGAAGCTGACATACGGTACGATGCCATCGACACCGGCTTTGTTCCGGGAACAAGGTCAATTGAAAACTCCACCTCCCTTTCTGGCGGCACATCAGGAATCTCATCAGGGAACACCTCCGGAAACTCATTCACCACTGCTAGCTTGTCAATCACAGCTTGGTTTTCTAACGACAGATATGCCATTAGAGAAAACATCAGAATTCCATCACGTTCTAACTGCTTCATCTGCTTTGTAGATAAAATTTCAACTCCACTCTCTTCTTCAGCAGAAGAAAAATGCACAGTCTTGTTAAAGCAATTGATATGAACTCGGTTATACTCTAACCAATTCATCCCAAAAATAACATCCATTCCCGTCAGCGGCAAACAAACTAAGTCTACTTCAAAATCTCTACCAAACATAGAAATTGGACACCTCAAGCAAACAAGAGAAGTAGTCACTGAACCCTTAGCTGGAGTTTCAACAACCATTTCTCCTTTCATATCAGACACAATCAAACCCAGTTTATAAGCACATTCTAAAGCAATGAAACAATGAGTAGCACCAGTGTCTATAATAGCAATTAAAGGAGTACTATTAAAGAAACAAGTACCTCTGATGAGACGGTCCTCATTAGCAGTCTGTGTACCAGTCAAAGCAAAAACTATTCCACCAACTCTAACCTTCTTCGGCTGTGTGCACTGAGTACTGATGTGGCCCTCTTCATTACAATTATAGCACACAACATCACCGCGCTTGCAATCGGCTAGCATGTGACCCTTCTGTCCACATCTGAAACACTTCTTCTCATCCTTGGTACAAACGTTACTCTTGTGACCTTTCTCGCCACACTTAAAGCACACTATCTCAGCAGGAGCATCCCTCTTACTCGGCCTCCTCTCATCATTAAGTCTCTGCTTACCCTTATCAGTCGGGGCACTATACGGTTTAGGACGATTCTGATGTCCCTTACCTCTTCGCTCACTCATCACTTTATAATGAGCTTTGGTGTCCTCCTCGTAGATCCTACAGCGACTCACCAAATCAGAGAAAATTCTAATCTGCTGGTATCCTATGGCTCTCTTGATGTCAGCTCTCAAGCCATTCTCAAACTTTATGCACTTGGAGAATTCAGCTGTCTCCGGGGCATAATGGGGATAGAACTTTGCAAGCTCCACAAATTTTGCAGCATACTCAACAACAGACATATCACCCTGCTTCAACTCCAGGAATTCAATCTCCTTCCTACCTCGAACATCTTCCGGGAAATACCTATTCAGAAATTCCCTTCTGAACACTGCCCAGGTCACTACAGCTCCATTCTGTTCCAACACTGGTAACAAACTTACCCACCAGTCGTCTGCCTCCTCAGCCAACATGGTGCGTCCCGAACCGCACCTTTTGCACTTCAGAGCACTGCATGACTCTGAAAATCCTTTCCACTTCCTTCAACCATGACTGGGCACCATCTGGATCATACCTTCCTTTGAATGCTGGGGGATGATTTCTCAAAAAGGTCTCCAGCATCCTCACTTCTCCATTACCAGCTTGCGGTTGCTGTTGAACAGCTTGAGCTACAGCCTCAAGTGCAGCAGCAATAGCAGCGTCGTTTCTACCAGCCATCTTAAGATTCTACATAATGAACAACAGTTCAGAACAACAATAACAACAACACAACAACACAACAATGTTAGAGTTGACACTCTATCCTAGGTGGCTCAACACGACTCTACTACTTGGCCGGACGGACCAACCTGCTCTGATACCAATTGTAACACCCCGTTTCCCAAAATCAATTTAATTATAAATTATAAAATCAGAGTTCCACATTAAACGGCATGTCACACTACAAAATATAAATTCTTAAATAGATTAAAACTATTTAACAACATCCTTCATTAAACTGCAGCGGAATAATCTTTAAATTAAACTCCATTATCCAAAATAATCTTGGCATTAAGCCTCAACATAAAATATTCCATCAATCATAGGGCTACAACAACATTAACCAAAATTTGATACATAGAATGAATTTAAACAATAAAATCCCATCCCACGTATCAGAGCCCTAGACACTTGAGCCACCACCAACTACTCAGGATCACCTGCAAGTTACCCATAGGAAGGGCAACATTTTCAAGCAGAAGGGGTGAGATTCACAACAAAATATAGATAAAGAATACATCAATTGAATCTAACACCCTATCATAAATCATCAACATTATTATTGTTTATATAACATCATTTTCGCATCTTATCACAATATTAATTCATACACCTCTCAACAATATATACAACTTATCACCACTCCACTAAGACTCCTCTAAACACCCATGCATGTGGTACCAAAAATCAGGGCCGTGACCCACACCGCTGTCGAATGGTTAAAGCATTCTCAACAGGACATAAGTCCTCACCACTACACCACTTTGAGTAACTAGTACTCCACCACTTTGAACGACTAAGCATTCCAGAGCCGAAGCTCTCCCACTGTTATGTTAATGCAACTAATCCCCATAGAGTATATCTACATACCAACCAACCTAGACATATACATATATATGATTCACCAACCAACTTACACCTTTAAGGGAATTTAATTAAATACAACTGTCGCGTCATTTTTCGGAGATCAAGGCTATTTGATTAGCTTTTGACTCACTAATTTATTTCACGACCGAACATTTAATTTTTAAGAAAAGGGGAAAAAGTTCAAAATGCCCCATATTGAAAAGATTTAGGGTTCGGGGGTTAGTTACATAAAGGGAAGGTATTAGCACCCTTTACGTCCGTAGTACTCTACGGGAACCTCTTGGTTTTATTTAATTTAATGTGCTATAACTTGCTTGCTTTTGAAAAGAAGGAATTAATGTGATGAAAAAGAAAATAAAGTGAACCTAATTATCTACATTTTTTATTGTTTGGAAGGACATGGTCCTCTGCCTACGTACCCGTGAGGGATCAAAACCTCGTAGTTCGGGGTAGAAATGACGTTTGATTGGTTTGTGTTTTTTATTAGTTTTGAAAAAGGTTTTAAAATAAAAGCCAAGTGGCAAAATAAGCTTGTTTGTGTTTTTTAAAGAAAAAGGACTCAAAGATATTAGATTGATTGAAGTTTGATTAAGAAAATAAAATAAAAAGACGATCACTTGATTTAGGATCAAGGTTTATTATAAAAAATACTTTTTGTGATTTTTTTTTGGTTATTTGCATGTTTTTGTTGTTTTTGAATAATTGCTAAACTAACGGAGCATAAAGAATAAAAACGCGGCTACCCTAAGTTAGAAATATAAAATCTATGACTATTACATAAAAAACCTATTTACATTCTAAGGTCTGCAATAAAAATAAAAATGCTAAAAAATAAATAAACAAATACGAAAAGGAATAAGAAAAAAAAAAAAAAAAAAGGTCCAAACACAAGGTGGGGTGCAGTAGTAAACAGGGGTGTGCAGAAAGCAAAAAAAAGGAACTGGGCTTAAGGAAACGAACCGGGTCGCGGGTCATGGGTCATGGGTTGACCCGTTTGGGGGATATATAAGGACTGTTGGGTCTTTTTTCTTTCATTTTTCTTTTTCTTTCTCTCTCTTCCTCACCGGTCTCTCTCTTCTCTCTGTTCTCTCTCTAGCTCTCTTCTTCTCCGGCGAAGGGGATGGGGGTTCCGGCGGTGGTGGCCGGCCCGTGCGGCGGCGCCACCGCGCCGGAACCCTAACAGCTTTATTTTTTTTAATTTTTTTGCTCTTTCTCTTCTACTTCTCTCCCTCTGCTCACTTCTAACCTTCAAATTCTCAAAACCTTTACCTAAACGTCTAGATCTAAAAAAGAAAGAGATTTATACCTTTTTGTTTCTTGTGGTTCCGGTTTTGTTATGGTGTTGGTTCGCGATTTCCTTTTGTGTGCGTTGCCGTGTTCTGTGTTCACGTTGAGTTGTGCGCGTGCGTGCTTGTGTTGCGCGCCTGTGCGTGTGTTTGTTGTGTTCGTGCCGTTGCGATGCCGTGTGTGGGTTGTGCGATGCCGTGTTGTGTTGGTTCTGCCGTGTTCGTCCGTTGGTGTTTGTGCGATGCGTTGGTTGTTGCGTTCTGCCGTTTCTTCTTTTTTTTCTTGTTTGTTTTTTTTTTTTTTTTTTTTTTTTGTGCAGGTCTCTATTTATAGAGTGAGTTTGAGGCTAGGGTTTGTTACTGATGAGCAAAAAAGCAGTGGCTTGTGGAGGAGAAAAAAGGAAATGCGTCTGTTTTTTACTTGGATTTGTTTCAGATGAGGCATGAACTGGATTTGGGATTGGGATGGAAAAGGAACAGAACGTGTATAAGGATTGAGATGAATTTGGACTATTTTGTTGGACTTATTTTGGACAATTTTGGGATTTTAATTAAAAAGAAAAAAAAAAAATTAATAATAATAAAAGGATAATGTCTATATTTTTGTTTTTTTTAAAAGGATAAAAAAGGAAAATTTAAAATGGGAATAAAAGAAATTTAATCTAATTGGACTAAAATTAAAATTAGAGTTCTAAATTAAAAGATGGAAATAAATAATTAAAGACTGAGAGAAGAGGGCCCGATTCGGAACTTTATGAGGTATTTCAAAATACCTCCCTGCCGAATTTTTCACTGAAATGCGAGTCTGGTCCGAGTTCGGAGACGTGTGTCAGTGGGACCTTAGGTCAAAATTTGGGGTATGACAGATGCCCCTATTTAAGTTTCTTCGCTCAGAGATTCGAAGGTAAAATCTTTGACTCGATGAGCCGAAGAGACTTAAATACAAAAGTGCACCAATTTTGACCTAAGAGGTTTATGAATGCTCATGATTGTATTATGAATGCATGATGACAGTGACGGCTCGACTGGAATGAAAAGACACTAGGATACCCAAATTCTTCGAAGAAAGGGATCCGACTTTACTAGGGAATCTGGTTTCACTGGGGAAGATGGTTGTTCCTCATTGTCTCGACATCTCGAAACAAAGTGCAAAGATTCAGACTTCAATGTCCATTTGTGGACTTGGTTTTGAAAATGAAATAATAGAAGGATACAAGTTATTTGTTGGTTGAAATTGGCCACTTGTTACAGGCTGTTCGTTGGTTGGAACTGGTCGCTGAGCATAAAGATAAAAGATTGACATGAGTTGTTCGTTTGTTGGAACTAGTTGCTCGGAAGGTAAGAGATATTGGCATAGGCTATTCGTTTGTTGGAATCGGTCGCTGGGCATAAAGATAAAAGATTGACATGAGTTGTTCGTTTGTTGGAACTAGTTGCTCGGAAGGTAAGAGATATTGGCATAGGCTATTCGTTTGTTGGAATCGGTCGCTGGGCATAAAGATAAAAGATTGACATGAGTTGTTCGTTTGTTGGAACTGGTTGCTCGAAAGGGAAAAAAACTGACATAGGCTATTCGTTTGTTGGAATCGGTCGCTTGAAAGGTTTGGATTGGTGACATCTCTAGAACAGCTACGCTGGGGATGATACCTGGAGTTTGAAGTTGACATCGAGATTAACTAGCGTTGGACTAGTACGGCTTTCCGCCGGGGATGACACTTCGAAACTAAAGTTGAAATTGCATTGATTAGTGACATGACTTAGCACGGCTTTTCGCCGGGCATGACACCGTTGAAATTTGAAATTGACATGGATAGTGACATCTAGAACGGCTTACGGGATGACACTTGAATGAAATGAAATGACATATCGTAGAATTCGGCTTGCACATGGTAAGTTTGATGATGCAATAGTGTAATTGATGTTATGCATATGTCGTGTACGCGTAAACGTATGATTATGTGAAAATATTGGTGAATGCATGATGCATGTGTATGTATGGATGCACATGACACGTGAATCGATGAACTGAGCAGATAGTAAGATGGAGTGGACCGACATTGCTTACACACTCGCAACCTTCTTGGAGATGATATTATTGAGCAAATCGAGCGTGATGGTGTAAGAACTGGACTGTAGCCACTGTGCTCCTGGGTGAGCCCATTGTCGATGAAAGAAGTCTGGAAGAAGTCGCCATTTGTAAACCGGCACAGAGTGTCCTCCATTGTATGCTTCACAGTCATCCTTTTGTTTATGAAGATCCCTAATTTGCCTGACCGCCCTTTCGGTTTCAGTCCACCGGATTTTTGTTTGCCCTAATTTTGCCTGGACGCCTTTCGTTTTCAGTCCACCGGGACGCCCTTTGCTAAGTCGCTTTTCAGGTTTTCACTTCGGTTTTGTTTTATTTTGTATTTGTTTATCTGAGACTTCCTTAGTGTCGAGCCACGCTTTTAGCAGGATCTAACCTCTCTTGAGTTGATATATGCCTTTTTTACTCCCGAGTGCCAAGCTGTATCTATTTGTTTATGCTTTTTATTATATAATTTTTAGAAATCATTTCAAAATATTATCATCATAAAAGAGGAAAAATCGAGAAACAAAACAAGTGGAGTCAAAAGAGAGGTAAAGGCTCAAAGTTTATTAATCGAATGACGCTATGCCAATGGCATGGCTTCATGGAGTTCTTTACAAAGTTTGAAAAGAAATGGTAATTTAAAATGGAAAGGTACGTTGAACTTCATAACCCTATCGTTCTCTAACAACTTTGAAATCCGTTATCTTGTGGCTCGACTTTTTGATATCAGGTATGCCCCAAGTGTATCTGTGTTCGACTGGATGCAGTTACTTTGTCTCTTTTTTTTTTTTTTTTTTTTTTTTTTTTTTTTTTGATCCTTAATTTTTGCATAGATTGCCCTTTCAGGTTTTCACTCTATCAGGATAATGATCTCTGTTTATTGTCTCTAATTTTTGCCTGGACCGCCCTTTCGGGTTTTCAGTCCACCGAGACGCTCATTTTTGCCTAAGTCGCCCTTTTCGGGTTTTCGACTTACCGAGCTGTTCTTTTAAAATTTTTAGACAAAGTATTTCTTGACTGCATCTGTGTTCACAGGTCGTGGAAGTTCTTCACCGTCCATGGTTTGTAGAGTCATGGCACCACCTGAGAAGGCCTTTTTAACAACATAGGCCTTCATAATTAGGAGCCCACTTGCCTCGGGAGTCTGGTTGGAAAGAGAAAATCTTTTTGAGCACGAGATCACCTTCTTTAAACTCACGGGGACGAACTTTCTTGTCAAAGGCCTGTTCATCCTTTTTTGATATAACTGTCCGTGACATAGGGCTGTCATGCGCTTTTCTTTGATTAGATTCAACTGGTCGTATCTATTTTGAACCCATTCAGCTTCTGATAAGTCAGCCTCCATTAGGACTCTCAATGATGGAATTTCGACTTCTACAGGAAGTACTGCCTCCATGCCATATACCAGGGAGAAGGGAGTTGCCCCTGTTGATGTGCGTACAGAAGTACGATATCCATGTAATGCAAAGGGAAGCATTTCATGCCAATCTTTATAAGTCACCACCATCTTCTGGACAATCCTCTTTATATTCTTGTTGCAGCTTCGACAGCACCATTCATTTGGGTCTGTAAGGTGAAGAGTTATGGTGCTCGATCTTGAAATCATCACACAATTCTTTCATCATCTTGTTGTTTAGATTTGTCCCGTTGTCGGTGATGATCCGGTTGGGGATGCCATAACGACAAATGATATGATTCTTGATAAATTTGACCACTACTTGTTTGGTCACATTGGCATACGATGCGGCCTCAACCCACTTAGTGAAGTAGTCAATAGCCACTAGGATAAAACGGTGTCCATTTGAAGCTTTGGGCTCAATCCTTCCGATCATGTCAATGCCCCACATAGAGAAAGGCCACGGAGAGGAAAGTAAATTGAGTGTAGTTGGCGGCATATGAATCTTGTCGGCGTATATCTGACACTTGTGACACTTTCTGGTATGCTTGTAGCAATCTGATTCCATTGTCATCCAGTAGTAGCCTGCTCGCAATATCTTTTTAGCCATTGTGTGCCCATTAGGATGAATTCCGAAGGATCCTTCGTGTATTTCATGTATCAATAAATCAGCTTCATATTTGTCTACACATCTGAGCAAGACCGTGTCAAAGTTTCTTTTGTACAAGATTCCCCATTCAGGAAGAAATTACTAGATAATCTTCTGAGAGTCTTCTTATCTTTGTTGGATGCTCCAGGAGGATACTCTCGAGTTTGGAGAAACACCTTAATATCATGAAACCAAGGTTTATCGTCGAAAACTGCTTCAGCGGCAAACACATAAGCGGGTCTATCAAGGAATTTGACACTGATTAGTGGCACGTCATTGTGATGATTCACCTTGATCATTGAAGACAAAGTAGCCAAGGCATCAGCCATCTGATTCTCATCTCGAGGGATATGATGTAATTCCACTTTGTTGGAGAAGGTCAATAAACGTCTTGCATAGTCTCGATAAGGTATTAGTCCTGCATGAAGAGTTTCCCATTTTCCTTTGATCTGGTTGATTACAAGAGCTGAATCTCCATATATTTCGATGTTCTTGATTCTTAGATCAATGGCTTCTTCAATACCCATGATGCAAGCTTCATATTCAGCGATGTTGTTCGTGCAGTCAAACCGGAGTCTTGCTGTGAAAGGGATGTGAGCACCTTTAGGAGTAAGGAGTACTGCCCCTATGCCGTTGCCGTATACATTGACAGCCCCATCAAATATCAAACCCCACACTGAATCTGGATCAGGTCCTTCTCCGAATAGTGGCTCGTCCAATCTTTCATCTTTAAATACATAATCTCTTCATCAGGAAAGTCAAACTTGATAGGCTGATAGTCTTCAAGTGGTTGGTGAGCAAGTGATCAGCAAGAATACTGCCTTTAATTGCCTTCTGGGAACGGTACTCGATATCATATTCAGATAGTAGCATCTGCCACCGTGCAATCCTTCCTGTCAAAGCGGGCTTCTCAAATATGTACTTGATTGGATCCATTTTAGATACCAGCCAAGTAGTGTGATTAATCATATAATGACGGAGGCGTTTGGCAGCCCAGGCTAGAGCACAACATGTCTTCTCGAGCATGGAGTAGCGAGATTCACATTCAGTAAACTTCTTGCTTAAATAATAAATGGCGTGCTCTTTTCTTCCGGTTTCATCTTGTTGTCCGAGCACACAACCCATGGAATTTTCTAGCACTGTTAGGTACATGATCAAAGGTCTTCCTTCAACTGGAGGGATGAGAATCGGTGGTTCTAGCAAGTACTTCTTTATGCTGTCAAAAGCCTTCTGGCAATCTTCGGTCCACACAATACCTTGTTCTTTGCGGAGTAGTTTGAATATCGGCCCACAAGTTGCAGTCATATGAGAAATGAACCGGGAGATTAATTTAGTCGTCCAAGAAAACCCCTTACTTCTTTTTCTGTTCTCGGAGCAGGCATCTCTCTGATGGCTTGACTTTGTCAGGATCTACTTCGATGCCTTTCTGGCTGACAATGAAACCTAGAAGCTTTCCGGATCTAACACCAAAAGTGCATTTGTTGGGATTTAGACGAAGTTTGTACTTCCTCAGGCGCTGGAACATCTTCTGTAGATACTTGACATGGTCTTCTTCAGTAATCGACTTGACTATCATATCATCCACATAGACCTCAATCTCTTTATGTATCATATCGTGGAAAAGAGTAGTCATACCCCTCTGATAAGTAGCTCCTGCATTGATTAAACCGAACGGCATTACTTTGTACAAAAGTGCCCCAAGGTGTAATAAATGATGTTTTCTCTCTATCTTCGGGTGCCATCTTGATTTGATTATAACCGGAGAATCCATCCATGAATGAGAAGACTTTAGACTTGGCAGTACTGTCAACCAACACGTCAATATGAGGTAAAGGAAAGTCGTCTTTCGGGCTAGCTTTGTTTAAATCACGGTAGTCAACACACATTCTGACCTTACCATCTTTCTTTGGAACAGGCACTATGTTAGCTAACCATTGGGGGTAATTTGATGTGATGAGGAAACCAGCGTCGATCTGTTTCTGTACCTCTTCTTTGATTTTGAGAGCCATGTCAGGACGTGTTCTCCTCAACTTTTGTTTGACTGGCGGACACTCAGGTTTCAAAGGTAGGTGATGTACCACAATATCAGTGTCTAGACCCGGCATATCTTGGTAGGACCAGGCAAACACATCAACGTACTCTTTGAGGAGCTCTATCACTTGCTTTTTAACACTTGTTTCGAGCGATGCCCCAACCTTGATTTCTTTCTTGTCTTCTTTGGTGCCCAAATTAATCACTTCTAGTTCGTCCCCATAAGGCTGAATGGTCTTCTTCTCTTGTTCGAGTAGTCGAGAGATTTCGTCAGGGATCTCTTCATTCTCTTCTTCCTCCGCTTCATACACAGGGAACTCAAAGTTGGGAGAGATCATAGGGTTATGTTGTTCAACGGGTTCGTCGATTTCTAATCTGCACATGTGATGGATGATTTTTTAGAAAAAAGATACATGCAGATTTTTTGAAAATTCATGTTGGGTTTTTTGTATTACCACTTTTCAGAAAAGCATAAAAGAAAATGAGACAAAACATCGGGAAAAAAAACGACATTTTTATTTTATTGATGATAATTTCTTGAAATAAAAAGCCCTAGATAAGTTCACTTTCGCTTGGGGCGGGGCGAAAGGATTTTTTTTTTTGAAAAGAAAAGCATAAACTAGACAAATGCATTACTTGGACAAGTGAGCAACAAAAGGAACATCTATGGCAACCCAATTGTGGCTGGATACTCCTGGTGTTATAAAACCTCGTGGCACACTTTCAGGATCATCTTCAATGATTGCATGGATAAAGCCCGAACTGTGGAAAGTGCCCTTCTTTGCTGTGGACAAACTAGTAGATGGGAAGAAACCCAAACCTTCTCGGTGCTTGTTTTCTGGAAGCTCTATCAGCTTTCCCCAGCTTGTGGACCCTCCTGCTTGTATGACCTTCTGAGCATCTCTTAGAGACGAGATAGAGGCTTCATTCTTCTGGGTATTCTTATCTTCTATAGTAAACCCTTGAAAAGGTGTCCCTTCGACATCGTCTACCCCAATGAAAGAGAAAGATGACAAATGACTCACCAATAAAGCCTCTTCACCGTTTACAGTTACTAGCTTCCCATTCTTTACAAACTTCAGCTTTTGATGCAGCGTGGATGTGACAGCCCCTGCCTCGTGAATCCAGGGTCGACCCAGTAAGCAACTATATGAAGCTTGAATGTCCATGACTTGAAAATTAACTTGAAAAACTTGTGGCCCAACTGTGATAGGTAGAACCACCTCACCAAGGACATCCTTCCTCGAGCCATCAAAAGCTTTCACCATTACCCCACTTCGTCTCAAAGGTGCGTCTTGGTAAGCGAGTTGGGTATAAGTTGTTTTGGACAATACATTCAAAGATGATCCAGTATCCACCAGCACTTTTGACAAAGCATCGGTTTTACAGTTCACAGATATATGCAGCGCCCGATTATGGTTCCTTCCTTCTGCTGGGAGCTCTTCATCACTGAAACTCAAGTTGTTGCATGCAGTGATGTTCCCTACTATTCCGCCAAACTGACCCACCGTTACATCATAATCCACAAAAGCTTGTTCTAAGACCTTCATTAATGCATCTTTATGGGCCTCAGAATTTAGTAATAAAGACATTATGGATATTTTGGATGGAGTCTGCATCAGTTGGTCAACAACCTTGTACTCGCTCTTCTTTATTAACTTGAGAATCTCATCAAACTCTGCACTTGTACCAGCCCCATTGGGTTGATCCACTTCTTTGGCGATACCAGCATCTTTAGTCCGAACCTCCTTGTTTATTGTAGCATCAATCTTCTTTGGGAACACTATGGGAACAACGCGCCCATTTCTCAGAACTCTACTGTCTTCAACAATATTATCCACACTAGACAAAGGCGGTATTGGAACCTCACGACCCTCTTCAATCATGGTGGCATTGTATTTGTATGGAATGGCTTTTTCAGAAGCATATGGCAGTGGACCCGGTAAGCAGATCACCAGAGGGGTGATAGTTGACTTTCGACTGTCATAAAATACCTCCAAAGGCCCTTCAGGAGTTATTACACACACATCATCACACTCCTTTCGACCACAAGCTCTCCTCGGTCTAGAAGCCCTTGAATATCATTTCTTACTTTCTGACATCCTCCGGAGTTCATAAGGCATATTTCACAGAGATCATGATCATGCTCAAAAAGGTCGACTTTGCATAACTTGGCATGTAACGGGACCAAGGGTGTTCTGATATGTTGAACATTCAGAATGGGACGAGTCTTTTGACAATCTTCGATCATGTTGACTGTTGCGGCACCATGATTCGGCAATGGGTTTGTTTGAACATTTGGCGCCGAGTCTGTGAAAGTTATTTTTCCATCATTGATCAACCTCTGCACTGTGCTTTTAAAGGCATAACAAGTTTCAATGTTATGGCCACGGCCCCCTTCATGGAAGTCACAAGTTGGTCAAGTCTATACCAAGATGGTAGTTTTTCTGGGATAGGAGGAGCTGTTCTAGTTTGGACAAGGTTTTTCTTGAGTAATCCGGGAAGTAATTCTGCATAGGTGACTGGTATTGGGTTAATCGGCATTCTTGGTGGTCGCGGTTGTTGTGGGCGTTGTTGATAAGGTTGTTGTTGGAAATTTTGTTGAGGGTATTGTTGGTATGGGAATTGTTGGTATGGTTGTTGTTGGTATGGTTGTTGTTGGAAATTTTGTTGTTGAGTATTTTGTGGTGAAGGATTTTGTGGGAATTGAGGATATTGTGGTATTTGAGGATATTGCGGTATTTGAGGATGGTTATTTGTTTGTTGAAAAGGGTGAGAGGTGGGTGTGATGGCAGCAATGTGTTGATAGGCTGGATAAGTTTGTTGAGGCCTTCCATGAGTCACCATACCGACTTCTTGCTCTTTCTTCCTCGGGAAATGGTTCCCGGTCTTCTTGGTCCCACTGGCAGGAGTTGCATTCTTTACTAAGCGTCCTTCTCGGACTCCTTCTTCTAACTGTACTCCCATACCAACCATCTCCGCGAAGCTCTTTGGTGTACTCCCGACCATCTTTTTGTAATAAAAATGATTCAAAGTTTTTAGGAAGAGCTTGGTCATCTCTTTCTCCTCAATTCGTGGGCTGACTTGGGCAGCGGTGTCTCTCCACCGTTGGGCGTACTCTTTGAACGTCTCTTTATCTCCCTGAGTCATGGCTTGGAGATCACTTCGGTCCGGAGTCATGTCTACATTGTAACTGTACTGTTCCACAAAAGCTTCACAAAGGTCACGGAAAGTTTGAACCCTTGTTTTGTCTAGGTTTGTGTACCACTTTGAAGCAGGACCGGTCAAGCTTTCTTGGAAGTAGTAAATAAGAATCTGATCATCTTGGGCATATGCAGGCATCCTTCTCACATACAGTTTTAGATGTTCCTCAGGACAAGAACTCCCTTTGTATTTCTCGAAATCTGGAATCTTGAATTTGTGAGGTACCTGCACACTCGGTACCAAACAGAGATCGTACGCAGTCTTCCCAAATTTCCCTTTTTCATGGAGGGCTTTCATGTCTCGGCGTAGTTCATCAAACTTTTCTCGTAGGTCGCTTACTTCCTCGTAAGCCTCCGCATTCCCTGAATGAAAGATAGGTTCTTCAGTTTGCGGAATCGTATGTATCACAGGTGCTGAGTAGGTCATGGTGGCTGGAGTGACCCTCATGGCAGGTAGGGGTACTTGAGCCGTGTACTGGTGAGTGGGCATCTGAGCTTCACAAGTGATAGGACGAAATATCTCCCCAGCAGTGAAAGGTGGAAACCAAGGCGTGGAACGTTGCGGAGCGGACTGCGCTGGAGTGTCAGCACATAGTGTCCAAGAAGAAAATGCCTCGGCCTGAGTTCTGACAGGAGGAGGAGGTGGAGGTGCTTGTGATCGGGCTTGCGCTTCTGTTACGGCCTGAGCTTGAGTTTGCGCTTGTGCCAATGCTTGCGCTTGTGCTTGAATCTGTGCTTGAGCTTGAGTCTGAGTTTCTGCCATTGTTTTTATTAATTCAGCCATCTCGTCCATCCTAGTCTGCATGACTGTCATTTCTTCACGAAGTACCCGATTTTCCTGCTCAAGATAATCCATCTTCTTCTTTACGTTTGCTCGAGTGTAGTGAGTACGGGTTGACTTGTAGATGATACGTGGGGCCACCTTTTGAAACGAGTTGACCTTTTTCTCTGGAAAAGAAAGTTTGTGTGAGACTTTGACTTGAGACTATGAAATGCAGGATGATGCATGATGTTTATGCAAAAATATAGACGTATTTTTTATCGAAGGACTTATGGAAAGTATTTTTGTAAATATCATAGTTGAGAGTTCCATTGAATAATTTGCATACTACGAGACAATTCCCTTTCTAAACAACGAAGCCAAAGGATAGACTTTGCAAAAATAAGATAAATATCTAACTTAAAGCTACGAACAAAAATAAAAGAAAAACTGGGAACTCTCAAGCTCTTTGAAGTAGACTATTCATCAGAATCTGAATGTGCATCCTTGAAGAACTCCCAACGCTCCCCTGCGCTGATAAATTGTGATAGCCTTGTGCTCTGAGCTCGGATCTGAACATTCTTTTTTACTATTTGTCGTCTCAACTTGTGAACCTCATGCTCTCGTTGCTCCATCTCACCACTCATAGTTTCCATCTTGAGCATAGCTTCATCATACTTCCTTTTCCAAGTAGCACCCACACATTCCGATCGGGCCAACTTCTCTTGACATTCCTCCACAGTTGTGGGGGCCAAGGGTAAAGCCGGCGCTGGGGTTGTTGAAGATAGGTACCTCGGCAAATGATATGGTAAGACCAGATCGGAAGCTCTATTGATGACCCATTGAGTGTAAGACCCCTGTAAAGAGTCTGATCTCCTCGCCAATTGGCTTCTATTGAGTGTGCGAATGGCATGCCATGCTTGGACAAATCTCCCTCTTTTGTTTGAGGGATCTTCATGGTTGAAGTAGAATTCACCTTGTAGGTAGATGTTATCTGGCTTAGCTTCCATTGGACATCCGAACTGACGTTTGGCAAGGATAGGATTGTAGCTGATTCCTCCTTGCGTACCGAGAAGGGGTACATTTGAGTATTCTCCACAACTGACAATGATGTTCGTGAAGTTACAAGTAGCACGGTACCAAGTTATGTCGGATGGGGTAAGGGACATGATTCTTTTGGGCCAGGAGAGATTTTCTAGGTTGGCTTGAAAGGAATGAGTCTGAGGTAAGTGGGAGGCAAACCATTTGTATAGTAAAGGTGCGCAACCGAGGATAGCTCCACGACCTACTTGGGTTCGATCGTGAATGGAATGATATATATCAGCTAACAATGTGGGGACTGGGTTCTTTTTGAGGAAAATTTGGATGGCATGGATGTCAACATAGTTATCAATATTTGGGAATAATACTAGGCCATAGATGAGTAAAGCTAGGATAGAATAGAAGGCCTCAACATTGTTTGTTTTGGAGAAATCGGAGGCTTGTTGGTAAAGAAATTTAGTAGGTAAGCTTGGGAGATTCCCTTTTAGGGTAAGTTTTTCTTTTATGAGGGAGGTTTTGAGATGGAGGGCATTTGCAATGGTGGCAGCTTTGGGAAAGGGTTCTAAGCCAGTGAAAGGTACCTTATCAAGTACGGGTAGGCCAATTAAGTGAGAGTATTCTTCGAGGGTAGGCATAAGCTGGTAGTCGGGAAAGGTGAAACAGTGGTAAGCAGGGTCATAGAACTGGACCAAGGTCTCCAAGCACCCCTTATCGATATTTGTCCAGAGGACACCAAGCAACTTCCCATGACGATCACAAAAATTCTCCAAGCTAGTTACTTCAAATGCAAGCTTCTTTAAGTTCTCTAGATCCAATTTCCTGAATGTAAACTTCCTAGTATTTCTTCTTTCCATGCCTATGATATTTACAAAAACAAGTATAAGCCCTTCGATATTTTTTGATGAAAAAAGATAAAATTATGAATGAATGCATGTATGCATGATTATGCGTAGGTTAAGCTCATCATGTTGGAGTTTAAAGGTAATAACCCCCATTTGGTAAGGATTATGGTTTCATTTGTACCTGTATCACGGGTTCTATCCAGTTCCCAAAGTCATCAACTACCTCCGAATGTTATCAGGTTACAAGACTACTCTTGATCCAATAATATCCGTAGGAAAGTTTCATTTGAGTGTAGTATCGCGTATCAACTAATTCAAGACTACTCTTGATTAGCCACCGCACTACGTCCTAAAAAGGCTAAGATGGGTTAAGGGTAACTAAAGGTCCTCAACTTCGACGGTCACTTGAAAATATAATGCCAACACGACTATTCATGCCAACATAGATTACTTTCAAGATTCCTCCATTGAGTGGGGTTGTACCACATGAACCTAAACACGAGACTTGACTCTCGGAAAGGCACTTTGGTTATACCACCGTCCTATCTTATGTTTCTCTCAAGCCCGGGTGTAGGGCTTTATCTCACCACTCATATTTAAAAAGAAAGGAAGAAAGAGAGAAGATAAAAGATATATACAATTATTTCCATCTTTATTTTTTGTTTTTGTTTTAAGCAAGTTATAGCACAAAGAATTAAATAAAGCCAAGTTAGGCTCAACCCTCTTAGGGGGTATCCCCAGTGAAGTCGCCATTTCTGTCGCGTCATTTTTTGGAGATCAAGGCTATTTGATTAGCTTTTGACTCACTAATTATTTCACGACTGAACATTTAATTTTATTATGAAAAGGGAAAAAAAGTTCAAACTACCCCTATTTGAAAAGATTTAGGGTTCGGGGGTTAGTTACATAAAGGGAAGGTGTTAGCACCCTCTATGTCCGTAGTACTCTACGGGAACCTCTTGATTTTATTTAATTAATGTGCTATAACTTGCTTGCTTATTTTTTGAAAAGAAGGAATTAAAGTGGAAAAATAAAGACCTAATTATCTACATTTTTTATTGATTTGGAAGGACATGGTCCTCTGCCTACGTACCCGTGAGGGATCAAAACCTCGTAGTTCGGGGTAGAAAACGACGTTTGATTGGTTTTGTGTTTTTTATTAGTTTTAAAAAAGGTTTTAAAATGAAAAGCCAAGTGGCAAAAATAGGAATGGGTTTGTGTTTTTTATTAAAAGAAAAAAAATGACTCAAAGTATAATTAAATTGATTGATATTTGATTAAGAAAATAAAATGAAAAAAACGGTCACTTGATTTGGATCAAGGTTTATTATAAAAAAATGTTTTTTGTGATTTTTGGTTATTTGCATGTTTTTTGTGATTTTTGAATAAATATATAAACTAACGGAGCATAAAGAATAAAAGCGTGGCTACCCTAAGTTAGAAATATAAAATCTATGTCTATTACATAAAAAGCCTATTTACATTCTAAGGTCTGCAATAAAAATTAAAATGCTAAAAATAAATAAACAAATACGAAAAGGAATAAGGAAAAATAAAAAAAAAAGGTCCAAACACAAGGTGGGGTGCAGTAGTAAACGGGGGTGTGCAGAAAGCAAAAAAAAAGAATTGGGCTTTAAGTAAACGAACCGGGTCGCGGGTCATGGGTCATGGGCGACCCGGTTTGAAGAGTATATAAGGGTTGTAAACCCTAAATTTCTTCATTTCCTTCCCCTCCTTCTCTCTCTTCCGTCCCCTTCTCTCTCTAAACTCTCTGTTCTCTCTCTTCTTCTCCGGTTGGAGATGGGGTGGCCGGGGAATTCCGGCGCGGTGGCCGGCGAGCCATCGCGGCTGCGCCGCCGCGCCGGAGCTAAAAAAGCTCCTTTTTTTATTTTTTTTTCGCTCTTTCTCTTCTACTTCCCTCCCTCTGTTCACCTTTAGCCTTCAAATTCCCAAAACCTTTACCCAAACGCCTAGATCTAAAAAAAAAGAAAGAAATTTATACCTTTTTGTTTTTTTGTGGATCCGGTTTTGTTATGGTGCTGGTTTGCGATTTCCTTTTGTGCGTGCGTTACCGTCTGTATGCGCGTTGAGTTGTGCGCGTGTGTGCTTGTGTTGCGCGCCTGTGCGTGTGTTTGTTGTGTTGCCGTGCCGTGTTGCGATGCCGTGTGTGGGTGTTTGTGCGATGCCGTGTTCTGTTGCTCTTGCTTCTGCGTTTTTTCCGTGTGTTCTGCTGTGCTCTGTTGTTCTCTGTTTTTTTTCTGTCTTTTTCTTTGTTGTGCAGGTCTCTATTTATAGAGTGAGTTTGAGGCTAGGATTTGTTACTGATGAGCAAAAAATCAGTAGCTTGTGGAGGAGAAAAAGGGAAATGCGTACTGGATTTGTTTCAGAGGAAGTGTGAACTGGATTTGGACTGGAACAGCATACGCGTGATGCTGTTATTCTGCACCTGGACATTTTTGGATTTTGGACTTTTTGGACTTAAAAAAGAAAAAATAAATTAAAAGGATAATATCTACATTTTTGGTTTTAAATAAAAAATAAAAAAGAAAAATTTAAAATGGGAATAAAAGAAATTTAATCTAACTTGGACTAAAATTAAAATTAGAGTTCTAAATTAAAAGATGGAAATAAATAATTAAAGACTGAGAGAAGAGGGCCCGATTCGGAATTTTATGAGGTATTTCAAAATACCTCCCTGCCGAATTTTTCACTGAAATGTGAGTCTGGTCCGAGTTCGGAGACGTGTGTCAGTGGGACCTTAGGTCAAAATTTGGGGTATGACAACGTACCTCCGTGAACCCGATATGAGAAATTCAAGTTTGTGCATCCTTCTATGTTTGATAAGGTCATTTTGAACTGTCGGATTGAACGTGGCTGGTGTCGTTCACGATCGAGGCACGTTTAAGTCCCCGCAGTGAACTAGTTCCTAAGTTGACTAGTCAATTAGGTGATAGTTCGTCCGGATGACGTACCTCCGTGAACCGATATGAAAAATTCAAGTTTCTGCATCCTTCTATGTTTGATAAGGTCATTTTGAACGGTCGGATTGAACGTAGCTGGTGTCGTTCACGATCTAGGCACGTTTAGGTCCCCGCAGCGAACTAGTTCCTAAGTTGACAAGTCAATTAGGTGATAGTTCGTCCGGATGACGTACCTCCGTCAGCCTGATCTGCGAAATTCAATTTTGCATCCTTCTATGTTTGATAAGGTCATTTTGAACGGTCGGATTGAACGTGGCTGGTGTCGTTCACGATCTAGGCACGTTTGGTCCCCGCAGTGAACTAGTTCCGAAGTTGACTAGTCAATTAGGTGATAGTTCGTCCGGATGACGTACCTCCGTGAACCCGATATGAGAAATTCAAATTTCTGCATCCTTCTATGTTTGATAAGGTCATTTTGAACGGTCGGATTGAACGTGGCTGGTGTCGTTCACGATCTAGGAACGTTTAGGTCCCGCAGTGAACTAGTTCCTAAGTTGACTAGTCAATTAGGTGATAGTTCGTCCGGATGACGTACCTCCGTGAACCCGATATGAGAAATTCAAATTTCTGCATCCTTCTATGTTTGATAAGGTCATTTTGAACGGTCGGATTGAACGTGGCTGGTGTCATTCATGATCTAGGCACGTTTAGGACCCCGCAGCGAACTAGTTCCTAAGTTGACTAGTCAATTAGGTGATAGTTCGTCCGGATGACGTACCTCCGTGAACCCGATATGAGAAATTCAAGTTTCTGCATCCTTCTATGTTTGATAAGGTCATTTTGAACTGTCGGATTGAACGTGGCTGGTGTCGTTCACGATCTAGGCACGTTTAGGTCCCGCAGTGAACTAGTTCCAAGTTGACTAGTCAATTAGGTGATAGTTCGTCCGGATGACGTACCTCCGTGAACCCGATATGAGAAATTCAAGTTTCTGCATCCTTCTATGTTTGATAAGGTCATTTTGAACGGTCGGATTGAACGTGGCTGGTGTCGTTCACGATCTAGGCACGTTTAGGTCCCCGTAGTGAACTAGTTCCGAAGTTGACTAGTCAATTAGGTGATAGTTCGTCCGGATGACGTACCTCCGTGAACCCGATCTGAGAAATTCAAGTTTCTGCATCCTTCTATGTTTGATAAGGTCATTTTGAACGGTCGGATTGAACGTGGCTGGTGTCTTCATGATCGAGGCACGTTTAGGTCCCCGCAGGAACTAGTTCCTAAGTTGACTAGTCAATTAGGTGATAGTTCGTCCGGATGACGTACCTCCGTGAACCCGATATGAGAAATTCAAGTTTTTGCATCCTTCTATGTTTGATAAGGTCATTTTGAACGGTCGGATTGAACGTGGCTGGTGTCGTTCACGATCGAGGCACGTTTAGGTCCCCGCAGTGAACTAGTTCCTAAGTTGACTAGTCAATTAGGTGATAGTTCGTCCGGATGACGTACCTCCGTGAACCCGATATGAGAAATTCAAGTTTCTGCATCCTTCTATGTTTGATAAGGTCATTTTGAACGGTCGGATTGAACGTGGCTGGTGTCGTTCACGATCTAGGCACGTTTAGGTCCCCGCAGTGAACTAGTTCCTAAGTTGACTAGTCAATTAGGTGATAGTTCGTCCGGATGACGTACCTCCGTGAACCCGATATGAGAAATTCAAGTTTCTGCATCCTTCTATGTTTGATAAGGTCATTTTGAACGGTCGGATTGAACGTGGCTGGTGTCGTTCACGATCTAGGCACGTTTAGGTCCCCGAGTGAACTAGTTCCTAAGTTGACTAGTCAATTAGGTGATAGTTCGTCCGGATGACGTACCTCCGTGAACCCGATATGAGAAATTCAAGTTTCTGCATCCTTCTATGTTTGATAAGGTCATTTTGAACGGTCGGATTGAACGTGGCTGGTGTCGTTCACGATCTAGGCACGTTTAGGTCCCCGCAGCGAACTAGTTCCTAAGTTGACTAGTCAATTAGGTGATAGTTCGTCCGGATGACGTACCTCGTGAACCCGATCTGAGAAATTCAAGTTTCTGCATCCTTCTATGTTTGATAAGGTCATTTTGAACGGTCGGATTGAACGTGGCTGGTGTCGTTCACGATCGAGGCACGTTTAGGTCCCCGCAGTGAACTAGTTCCTAAGTTGACTAGTCAATTAGGTGATAGTTCGTCCGGATGACGTACCTCCGTGAACCCGATTGAGAAATTCAAGTTTCTGCATCCTTCTATGTTTGATAAGGTCATTTTGAACGGTCGGATTGAACGTGGCTGGTGTCGTTCACGATCGAGGCACGTTTAGGTCCCCGCAGCGAACTAGTTCCTAAGTTGACTAGTCAATTAGGTGATAGTTCGTCCGGATGACGTACCTCCGTCAACCCGATCTGAGAAATTCAAGTTTCTGCATCCTTCTATGTTTGATAAGGTCATTTTGAACGGTCGGATTGAACGTGGCTGGTGTCGTTCACGATCGAGGCACGTTTAGGTCCCCGCAGTGAACTAGTTCCTAAGTTGACTAGTCAATTAGGTGATAGTTCGTCCGGATGACGTACCTCCGTGAACCCGATCTGAGAAATTCAAGTTTCTGCATCCTTCTATGTTTGATAAGGTCATTTTGAACGGTCGGATTGAACGTGGCTGGTGTCGTTCACGATCTAGGCACGTTTAGGTCCCCGCAGCGAACTAGTTCCTAAGTTGACTAGTCAATTAGGTGATAGTTCGTCCGGATGACGTACCTCCGTGAACCCGATTGAGAAATTCAAGTTTCTGCATCCTTCTATGTTTGATAAGGTCATTTTGAACGGTCGGATTGAACGTGGCTGGTGTCGTTCACGATCTAGGCACGTTTAGGTCCCCGCAGTGAACTAGTTCCTAAGTTGACTAGTCAATTAGGTGATAGTTCGTCCGGATGACGTACCTCCGTGAACCCGATCTGAGAAATTCAAGTTTCTGCATCCTTCTATGTTTGATAAGGTCATTTTGAACGGTCGGATTGAACGTGGCTGGTGTCGTTCACGATCTAGGCACGTTTAGGTCCCCGCAGTGAACTAGTTCCTAAGTTGACTAGTCAATTAGGTGATAGTTCGTCCGGATGACGTACCTCCGTGAACCCGATATGAGAAATTCAAGTTTCTGCATCCTTCTATGTTTGATAAGGTCATTTTGAACGGTCGGATTGAACGTGGCTGGTGTCGTTCACGATCTAGGCACGTTTAGGTCCCCGCAGTGAACTAGTTCCTAAGTTGACTAGTCAATTAGGTGATAGTTCGTCCGGATGACGTACCTCCGTGAACCCGATCTGAGAAATTCAAGTTTCTGCATCCTTCTATGTTTGATAAGGTCATTTTGAACGGTCGGATTGAACGTGGCTGGTGTCGTTCACGATCGAGGCACGTTTAGGTCCCCGCAGTGAACTAGTTCCTAAGTTGACTAGTCAATTAGGTGATAGTTCGTCCGGATGACGTACCTCCGTGAACCCGATATGAGAAATTCAAGTTTCTGCATCCTTCTATGTTTGATAAGGTCATTTTGAACGGTCGGATTGAACGTGGCTGGTGTCGTTCACGATCTAGGCACGTTTAGGTCCCCGCAGCGAACTAGTTCCTAAGTTGACTAGTCAATTAGGTGATAGTTCGTCCGGATGACGTACCTCCGTAACCCGATCTGAGAAATTCAAGTTTCTGCATCCTTCTATGTTTGATAAGGTCATTTTGAACGGTCGGATTGAACGTGGCTGGTGTCGTTCACGATCTAGGCACGTTTAGGTCCCCGAGTGAACTAGTTCCTAAGTTGACTAGTCAATTAGGTGATAGTTCGTCCGGATGACGTACCTCCGTGAACCCGATCTGAGAAATTCAAGTTTCTGCATCCTTCTATGTTTGATAAGGTCATTTTGAACGGTCGGATTGAACGTGGCTGGTGTCGTTCACGATCTAGGCACGTTTAGGTCCCGCAGCGAACTAGTTCCTAAGTTGACTAGTCAATTAGGTGATAGTTCGTCCGGATGACGTACCTCCGTGAACCGATCTGAGAAATTCAAGTTTCTGCATCCTTCTATGTTTGATAAGGTCATTTTGAACGGTCGGATTGAACGTGGCTGGTGTCGTTCACGATCGAGGCACGTTTAGGTCCCCGCAGTGAACTAGTTCCTAAGTTGACTAGTCAATTAGGTGATAGTTCGTCCGGATGACGTACCTCCGTGAACCCGATTGAGAAATTCAAGTTTCTGCATCCTTCTATGTTTGATAAGGTCATTTTGAACGGTCGGATTGAACGTGGCTGGTGTCGTTCACGATCTAGGCACGTTTAGGTCCCCGCAGTGAACTAGTTCCTAAGTTGACTAGTCAATTAGGTGATAGTTCGTCCGGATGACGTACCTCCGTCAACCCGATCTGAGAAATTCAAGTTTCTGCATCCTTCTATGTTTGATAAGGTCATTTTGAACGGTCGATTGAACGTGGCTGGTGTCGTTCACGATCTAGGCACGTTTAGGTCCCCGCAGTGAACTAGTTCCTAAGTTGACTAGTCAATTAGGTGATAGTTCGTCCGGATGACGTACCTCCGTGAACCCGATCTGAGAAATTCAAGTTTCTGCATCCTTCTATGTTTGATAAGGTCATTTTGAACGGTCGGATTGAACGTGGCTGGTGTCGTTCACGATCGAGGCACGTTTAGGTCCCCGCAGTGAACTAGTTCCTAAGTTGACTAGTCAATTAGGTGATAGTTCGTCCGGATGACGTACCTCCGTGAACCCGATCTGAGAAATTCAAGTTTCTGCATCCTTCTATGTTTGATAAGGTCATTTTGAACGGTCGGATTGAACGTGGCTGGTGTCGTTCACGATCAGGCACGTTTAGGTCCCCGCAGTGAACTAGTTCCTAAGTTGACTAGTCAATTAGGTGATAGTTCGTCCGGATGACGTACCTCCGTAACCCGATCTGAGAAATTCAAGTTTCTGCATCCTTCTATGTTTGATAAGGTCATTTTGAACGGTCGGATTGAACGTGGCTGGTGTCGTTCACGATCTAGGCACGTTTAGGTCCCCGCAGTGAACTAGTTCCTAAGTTGACTAGTCAATTAGGTGATAGTTCGTCCGGATGACGTACCTCCGTGAACCCGATCTGAGAAATTCAAGTTTCTGCATCCTTCTATGTTTGATAAGGTCATTTTGAACGGTCGGATTGAACGTGGCTGGTGTCGTTCACGATCGAGGCACGTTTAGGTCCCCGCAGTGAACTAGTTCCTAAGTTGACTAGTCAATTAGGTGATAGTTCGTCCGGATGACGTACCTCCGTGAACCCGATCTGAGAAATTCAAGTTTCTGCATCCTTCTATGTTTGATAAGGTCATTTTGAACGGTCGGATTGAACGTGGCTGGTGTCGTTCACGATCTAGGCACGTTTAGGTCCCCGCAGTGAACTAGTTCCTAAGTTGACTAGTCAATTAGGTGATAGTTCGTCCGGATGACGTACCTCCGTGAACCCGATCTGAGAAATTCAAGTTTCTGCATCCTTCTATGTTTGATAAGGTCATTTTGAACGGTCGGATTGAACGTGGCTGGTGTCGTTCACGATCTAGGCACGTTTAGGTCCCCGCAGTGAACTAGTTCCTAAGTTGACTAGTCAATTAGGTGATAGTTCGTCCGGATGACGTACCTCCGTGAACCCGATCTGAGAAATTCAAGTTTCTGCATCCTTCTATGTTTGATAAGGTCATTTTGAACGGTCGGATTGAACGTGGCTGGTGTCGTTCACGATCTAGGCACGTTTAGGTCCCCGCAGTGAACTAGTTCCTAAGTTGACTAGTCAATTAGGTGATAGTTCGTCCGGATGACGTACCTCCGTGAACCCGATCTGAGAAATTCAAGTTTCTGCATCCTTCTATGTTTGATAAGGTCATTTTGAACGGTCGGATTGAACGTGGCTGGTGTCGTTCACGATCTAGGCACGTTTAGGTCCCGCAGTGAACTAGTTCCTAAGTTGACTAGTCAATTAGGTGATAGTTCGTCCGGATGACGTACCTCCGTGAACCCGATCTGAGAAATTCAAGTTTCTGCATCCTTCTATGTTTGATAAGGTCATTTTGAACGGTCGGATTGAACGTGGCTGGTGTCGTTCACGATCTAGGCACGTTTAGGTCCCCGCAGTGAACTAGTTCCTAAGTTGACTAGTCAATTAGGTGATAGTTCGTCCGGATGACGTACCTCCGTGAACCCGATCTGAGAAATTCAAGTTTCTGCATCCTTCTATGTTTGATAAGGTCATTTTGAACGGTCGGATTGAACGTGGCTGGTGTCGTTCACGATCTAGGCACGTTTAGGTCCCCGCAGTGAACTAGTTCCTAAGTTGACTAGTCAATTAGGTGATAGTTCGTCCGGATGACGTACCTCCGTGAACCCGATCTGAGAAATTCAAGTTTCTGCATCCTTCTATGTTTGATAAGGTCATTTTGAACGGTCGGATTGAACGTGGCTGGTGTCGTTCACGATCTAGGCACGTTTAGGTCCCGCAGTGAACTAGTTCCTAAGTTGACTAGTCAATTAGGTGATAGTTCGTCCGGATGACGTACCTCCGTGAACCCGATCTGAGAAATTCAAGTTTCTGCATCCTTCTATGTTTGATAAGGTCATTTTGAACGGTCGGATTGAACGTGGCTGGTGTCGTTCACGATCTAGGCACGTTTAGGTCCCCGCAGTGAACTAGTTCCTAAGTTGACTAGTCAATTAGGTGATAGTTCGTCCGGATGACGTACCTCCGTGAACCCGATCTGAGAAATTCAAGTTTCTGCATCCTTCTATGTTTGATAAGGTCATTTTGAACGGTCGGATTGAACGTGGCTGGTGTCGTTCACGATCTAGGCACGTTTAGGTCCCCGCAGTGAACTAGTTCCTAAGTTGACTAGTCAATTAGGTGATAGTTCGTCCGGATGACGTACCTCCGTGAACCCGATCTGAGAAATTCAAGTTTCTGCATCCTTCTATGTTTGATAAGGTCATTTTGAACGGTCGGATTGAACGTGGCTGGTGTCGTTCACGATCTAGGCACGTTTAGGTCCCCGCAGTGAACTAGTTCCTAAGTTGACTAGTCAATTAGGTGATAGTTCGTCCGGATGACGTACCTCCGTGAACCCGATCTGAGAAATTCAAGTTTCTGCATCCTTCTATGTTTGATAAGGTCATTTTGAACGGTCGGATTGAACGTGGCTGGTGTCGTTCACGATCTAGGCACGTTTAGGTCCCCGCAGTGAACTAGTTCCTAAGTTGACTAGTCAATTAGGTGATAGTTCGTCCGGATGACGTACCTCCGTGAACCGATCTGAGAAATTCAAGTTTCTGCATCCTTCTATGTTTGATAAGGTCATTTTGAACGGTCGGATTGAACGTGGCTGGTGTCGTTCACGATCTAGGCACGTTTAGGTCCCCGCAGTGAACTAGTTCCTAAGTTGACTAGTCAATTAGGTGATAGTTCGTCCGGATGACGTACCTCCGTGAACCCGATCTGAGAAATTCAAGTTTCTGCATCCTTCTATGTTTGATAAGGTCATTTTGAACGGTCGGATTGAACGTGGCTGGTGTCGTTCACGATCTAGGCACGTTTAGGTCCCCGCAGTGAACTAGTTCCTAAGTTGACTAGTCAATTAGGTGATAGTTCGTCCGGATGACGTACCTCCGTGAACCCGATCTGAGAAATTCAAGTTTCTGCATCCTTCTATGTTTGATAAGGTCATTTTGAACGGTCGGATTGAACGTGGCTGGTGTCGTTCACGATCTAGGCACGTTTAGGTCCCCGCAGTGAACTAGTTCCTAAGTTGACTAGTCAATTAGGTGATAGTTCGTCCGGATGACGTACCTCCGTGAACCCGATCTGAGAAATTCAAGTTTCTGCATCCTTCTATGTTTGATAAGGTCATTTTGAACGGTCGGATTGAACGTGGCTGGTGTCGTTCACGATCTAGGCACGTTTAGGTCCCCGCAGTGAACTAGTTCCTAAGTTGACTAGTCAATTAGGTGATAGTTCGTCCGGATGACGTACCTCCGTGAACCCGATCTGAGAAATTCAAGTTTCTGCATCCTTCTATGTTTGATAAGGTCATTTTGAACGGTCGGATTGAACGTGGCTGGTGTCGTTCACGATCTAGGCACGTTTAGGTCCCCGCAGTGAACTAGTTCCTAAGTTGACTAGTCAATTAGGTGATAGTTCGTCCGGATGACGTACCTCCGTGAACCCGATCTGAGAAATTCAAGTTTCTGCATCCTTCTATGTTTGATAAGGTCATTTTGAACGGTCGGATTGAACGTGGCTGGTGTCGTTCACGATCTAGGCACGTTTAGGTCCCCGCAGTGAACTAGTTCCTAAGTTGACTAGTCAATTAGGTGATAGTTCGTCCGGATGACGTACCTCCGTGAACCCGATCTGAGAAATTCAAGTTTCTGCATCCTTCTATGTTTGATAAGGTCATTTTGAACGGTCGGATTGAACGTGGCTGGTGTCGTTCACGATCTAGGCACGTTTAGGTCCCGCAGTGAACTAGTTCCTAAGTTGACTAGTCAATTAGGTGATAGTTCGTCCGGATGACGTACCTCCGTGAACCGATCTGAGAAATTCAAGTTTCTGCATCCTTCTATGTTTGATAAGGTCATTTTGAACGGTCGGATTGAACGTGGCTGGTGTCGTTCACGATCTAGGCACGTTTAGGTCCCCGCAGTGAACTAGTTCCTAAGTTGACTAGTCAATTAGGTGATAGTTCGTCCGGATGACGTACCTCCGTGAACCCGATCTGAGAAATTCAAGTTTCTGCATCCTTCTATGTTTGATAAGGTCATTTTGAACGGTCGGATTGAACGTGGCTGGTGTCGTTCACGATCTAGGCACGTTTAGGTCCCCGCAGTGAACTAGTTCCTAAGTTGACTAGTCAATTAGGTGATAGTTCGTCCGGATGACGTACCTCCGTGAACCCGATCTGAGAAATTCAAGTTTCTGCATCCTTCTATGTTTGATAAGGTCATTTTGAACGGTCGGATTGAACGTGGCTGGTGTCGTTCACGATCTAGGCACGTTTAGGTCCCCGCAGTGAACTAGTTCCTAAGTTGACTAGTCAATTAGGTGATAGTTCGTCCGGATGACGTACCTCCGTGAACCCGATCTGAGAAATTCAAGTTTCTGCATCCTTCTATGTTTGATAAGGTCATTTTGAACGGTCGGATTGAACGTGGCTGGTGTCGTTCACGATCTAGGCACGTTTAGGTCCCGCAGTGAACTAGTTCCTAAGTTGACTAGTCAATTAGGTGATAGTTCGTCCGGATGACGTACCTCCGTGAACCCGATTGAGAAATTCAAGTTTCTGCATCCTTCTATGTTTGATAAGGTCATTTTGAACGGTCGGATTGAACGTGGCTGGTGTCGTTCACGATCTAGGCACGTTTAGGTCCCCGCAGTGAACTAGTTCCTAAGTTGACTAGTCAATTAGGTGATAGTTCGTCCGGATGACGTACCTCCGTGAACCCGATTGAGAAATTCAAGTTTCTGCATCCTTCTATGTTTGATAAGGTCATTTTGAACGGTCGGATTGAACGTGGCTGGTGTCGTTCACGATCTAGGCACGTTTAGGTCCCCGCAGTGAACTAGTTCCTAAGTTGACTAGTCAATTAGGTGATAGTTCGTCCGGATGACGTACCTCCGTGAACCGATCTGAGAAATTCAAGTTTCTGCATCCTTCTATGTTTGATAAGGTCATTTTGAACGGTCGGATTGAACGTGGCTGGTGTCGTTCACGATCGAGGCACGTTTAGGTCCCCGCAGTGAACTAGTTCCTAAGTTGACTAGTCAATTAGGTGATAGTTCGTCCGGATGACGTACCTCCGTGAACCGATCTGAGAAATTCAAGTTTCTGCATCCTTCTATGTTTGATAAGGTCATTTTGAACGGTCGGATTGAACGTGGCTGGTGTCGTTCACGATCTAGGCACGTTTAGGTCCCGCAGTGAACTAGTTCCTAAGTTGACTAGTCAATTAGGTGATAGTTCGTCCGGATGACGTACCTCCGTGAACCCGATCTGAGAAATTCAAGTTTTTGCATCCTTCTATGTTTGATAAGGTCATTTTGAACGGTCGGATTGAACGTGGCTGGTGTCGTTCACGATCTAGGCACGTTTAGGTCCCGCAGTGAACTAGTTCCTAAGTTGACTAGTCAATTAGGTGATAGTTCGTCCGGATGACGTACCTCCGTGAACCCGATCTGAGAAATTCAAGTTTCTGCATCCTTCTATGTTTGATAAGGTCATTTTGAACGGTCGGATTGAACGTGGCTGGTGTCGTTCACGATCTAGGCACGTTTAGGTCCCCGCAGTGAACTAGTTCCTAAGTTGACTAGTCAATTAGGTGATAGTTCGTCCGGATGACGTACCTCCGTGAACCCGATCTGAGAAATTCAAGTTTCTGCATCCTTCTATGTTTGATAAGGTCATTTTGAACGGTCGGATTGAACGTGGCTGGTGTCGTTCACGATCTAGGCACGTTTAGGTCCCCGCAGTGAACTAGTTCCTAAGTTGACTAGTCAATTAGGTGATAGTTCGTCCGGATGACGTACCTCCGTGAACCCGATCTGAGAAATTCAAGTTTCTGCATCCTTCTATGTTTGATAAGGTCATTTTGAACGGTCGGATTGAACGTGGCTGGTGTCGTTCACGATCTAGGCACGTTTAGGTCCCCGCAGTGAACTAGTTCCTAAGTTGACTAGTCAATTAGGTGATAGTTCGT
Organism: Medicago truncatula; assembly: GCF_003473485.1. NCBI lineage: Eukaryota > Viridiplantae > Streptophyta > Magnoliopsida > Fabales > Fabaceae > Medicago > Medicago truncatula. The sequence goes on from NC_053045.1 coordinate 19,626,451, forward strand.
CCGGATGACGTACCTCCGTGAACCCGATCTGAGAAATTCAAGTTTCTGCATCCTTCTATGTTTGATAAGGTCATTTTGAACGGTCGGATTGAACGTGGCTGGTGTCGTTCACGATCTAGGCACGTTTAGGTCCCGCAGTGAACTAGTTCCTAAGTTGACTAGTCAATTAGGTGATAGTTCGTCCGGATGACGTACCTCCGTGAACCCGATCTGAGAAATTCAAGTTTCTGCATCCTTCTATGTTTGATAAGGTCATTTTGAACGGTCGGATTGAACGTGGCTGGTGTCGTTCACGATCTAGGCACGTTTAGGTCCCCGCAGTGAACTAGTTCCTAAGTTGACTAGTCAATTAGGTGATAGTTCGTCCGGATGACGTACCTCCGTGAACCCGATCTGAGAAATTCAAGTTTCTGCATCCTTCTATGTTTGATAAGGTCATTTTGAACGGTCGGATTGAACGTGGCTGGTGTCGTTCACGATCTAGGCACGTTTAGGTCCCCGCAGTGAACTAGTTCCTAAGTTGACTAGTCAATTAGGTGATAGTTCGTCCGGATGACGTACCTCCGTGAACCCGATCTGAGAAATTCAAGTTTCTGCATCCTTCTATGTTTGATAAGGTCATTTTGAACGGTCGGATTGAACGTGGCTGGTGTCGTTCACGATCTAGGCACGTTTAGGTCCCCGCAGTGAACTAGTTCCTAAGTTGACTAGTCAATTAGGTGATAGTTCGTCCGGATGACGTACCTCCGTGAACCCGATCTGAGAAATTCAAGTTTCTGCATCCTTCTATGTTTGATAAGGTCATTTTGAACGGTCGGATTGAACGTGGCTGGTGTCGTTCACGATCAGGCACGTTTAGGTCCCCGCAGTGAACTAGTTCCTAAGTTGACTAGTCAATTAGGTGATAGTTCGTCCGGATGACGTACCTCCGTGAACCGATCTGAGAAATTCAAGTTTCTGCATCCTTCTATGTTTGATAAGGTCATTTTGAACGGTCGGATTGAACGTGGCTGGTGTCGTTCACGATCTAGGCACGTTTAGGTCCCCGCAGTGAACTAGTTCCTAAGTTGACTAGTCAATTAGGTGATAGTTCGTCCGGATGACGTACCTCCGTGAACCCGATCTGAGAAATTCAAGTTTCTGCATCCTTCTATGTTTGATAAGGTCATTTTGAACGGTCGGATTGAACGTGGCTGGTGTCGTTCACGATCTAGGCACGTTTAGGTCCCGCAGTGAACTAGTTCCTAAGTTGACTAGTCAATTAGGTGATAGTTCGTCCGGATGACGTACCTCCGTGAACCCGATATGAGAAATTCAAGTTTCTGCATCCTTCTATGTTTGATAAGGTCATTTTGAACGGTCGGATTGAACGTGGCTGGTGTCGTTCACGATCTAGGCACGTTTAGGTCCCCGCAGTGAACTAGTTCCTAAGTTGACTAGTCAATTAGGTGATAGTTCGTCCGGATGACGTACCTCCGTGAACCCGATCTGAGAAATTCAAGTTTCTGCATCCTTCTATGTTTGATAAGGTCATTTTGAACGGTCGGATTGAACGTGGCTGGTGTCGTTCACGATCTAGGCACGTTTAGGTCCCGCAGTGAACTAGTTCCTAAGTTGACTAGTCAATTAGGTGATAGTTCGTCCGGATGACGTACCTCCGTGAACCCGATCTGAGAAATTCAAGTTTCTGCATCCTTCTATGTTTGATAAGGTCATTTTGAACGGTCGGATTGAACGTGGCTGGTGTCGTTCACGATCTAGGCACGTTTAGGTCCCCGCAGTGAACTAGTTCCTAAGTTGACTAGTCAATTAGGTGATAGTTCGTCCGGATGACGTACCTCCGTGAACCCGATCTGAGAAATTCAAGTTTCTGCATCCTTCTATGTTTGATAAGGTCATTTTGAACGGTCGGATTGAACGTGGCTGGTGTCGTTCACGATCTAGGCACGTTTAGGTCCCCGCAGTGAACTAGTTCCTAAGTTGACTAGTCAATTAGGTGATAGTTCGTCCGGATGACGTACCTCCGTGAACCCGATCTGAGAAATTCAAGTTTCTGCATCCTTCTATGTTTGATAAGGTCATTTTGAACGGTCGGATTGAACGTGGCTGGTGTCGTTCACGATCTAGGCACGTTTAGGTCCCCGCAGTGAACTAGTTCCTAAGTTGACTAGTCAATTAGGTGATAGTTCGTCCGGATGACGTACCTCCGTGAACCCGATCTGAGAAATTCAAGTTTCTGCATCCTTCTATGTTTGATAAGGTCATTTTGAACGGTCGGATTGAACGTGGCTGGTGTCGTTCACGATCTAGGCACGTTTAGGTCCCCGCAGTGAACTAGTTCCTAAGTTGACTAGTCAATTAGGTGATAGTTCGTCCGGATGACGTACCTCCGTGAACCCGATCTGAGAAATTCAAGTTTCTGCATCCTTCTATGTTTGATAAGGTCATTTTGAACGGTCGGATTGAACGTGGCTGGTGTCGTTCACGATCTAGGCACGTTTAGGTCCCCGCAGTGAACTAGTTCCTAAGTTGACTAGTCAATTAGGTGATAGTTCGTCCGGATGACGTACCTCCGTGAACCCGATCTGAGAAATTCAAGTTTCTGCATCCTTCTATGTTTGATAAGGTCATTTTGAACGGTCGGATTGAACGTGGCTGGTGTCGTTCACGATCTAGGCACGTTTAGGTCCCCGCAGTGAACTAGTTCCTAAGTTGACTAGTCAATTAGGTGATAGTTCGTCCGGATGACGTACCTCCGTGAACCGATCTGAGAAATTCAAGTTTCTGCATCCTTCTATGTTTGATAAGGTCATTTGAACGGTCGGATTGAACGTGGCTGGTGTCGTTCACGATCTAGGCACGTTTAGGTCCCGCAGTGAACTAGTTCCTAAGTTGACTAGTCAATTAGGTGATAGTTCGTCCGGATGACGTACCTCCGTGAACCCGATCTGAGAAATTCAAGTTTCTGCATCCTTCTATGTTTGATAAGGTCATTTTGAACGGTCGGATTGAACGTGGCTGGTGTCGTTCACGATCTAGGCACGTTTAGGTCCCCGCAGTGAACTAGTTCCTAAGTTGACTAGTCAATTAGGTGATAGTTCGTCCGGATGACGTACCTCCGTGAACCCGATCTGAGAAATTCAAGTTTCTGCATCCTTCTATGTTTGATAAGGTCATTTTGAACGGTCGGATTGAACGTGGCTGGTGTCGTTCACGATCTAGGCACGTTTAGGTCCCCGCAGTGAACTAGTTCCTAAGTTGACTAGTCAATTAGGTGATAGTTCGTCCGGATGACGTACCTCCGTGAACCCGATCTGAGAAATTCAAGTTTCTGCATCCTTCTATGTTTGATAAGGTCATTTTGAACGGTCGGATTGAACGTGGCTGGTGTCGTTCACGATCTAGGCACGTTTAGGTCCCCGCAGTGAACTAGTTCCTAAGTTGACTAGTCAATTAGGTGATAGTTCGTCCGGATGACGTACCTCCGTGAACCCGATCTGAGAAATTCAAGTTTCTGCATCCTTCTATGTTTGATAAGGTCATTTTGAACGGTCGGATTGAACGTGGCTGGTGTCGTTCACGATCTAGGCACGTTTAGGTCCCCGCAGTGAACTAGTTCCTAAGTTGACTAGTCAATTAGGTGATAGTTCGTCCGGATGACGTACCTCCGTGAACCCGATCTGAGAAATTCAAGTTTCTGCATCCTTCTATGTTTGATAAGGTCATTTTGAACGGTCGGATTGAACGTGGCTGGTGTCGTTCACGATCTAGGCACGTTTAGGTCCCCGCAGTGAACTAGTTCCTAAGTTGACTAGTCAATTAGGTGATAGTTCGTCCGGATGACGTACCTCCGTGAACCCGATCTGAGAAATTCAAGTTTCTGCATCCTTCTATGTTTGATAAGGTCATTTTGAACGGTCGGATTGAACGTGGCTGGTGTCGTTCACGATCTAGGCACGTTTAGGTCCCCGCAGTGAACTAGTTCCTAAGTTGACTAGTCAATTAGGTGATAGTTCGTCCGGATGACGTACCTCCGTGAACCCGATCTGAGAAATTCAAGTTTCTGCATCCTTCTATGTTTGATAAGGTCATTTTGAACGGTCGGATTGAACGTGGCTGGTGTCGTTCACGATCTAGGCACGTTTAGGTCCCCGCAGTGAACTAGTTCCTAAGTTGACTAGTCAATTAGGTGATAGTTCGTCCGGATGACGTACCTCCGTGAACCCGATCTGAGAAATTCAAGTTTCTGCATCCTTCTATGTTTGATAAGGTCATTTTGAACGGTCGGATTGAACGTGGCTGGTGTCGTTCACGATCTAGGCACGTTTAGGTCCCCGCAGTGAACTAGTTCCTAAGTTGACTAGTCAATTAGGTGATAGTTCGTCCGGATGACGTACCTCCGTGAACCCGATCTGAGAAATTCAAGTTTCTGCATCCTTCTATGTTTGATAAGGTCATTTTGAACGGTCGGATTGAACGTGGCTGGTGTCGTTCACGATCTAGGCACGTTTAGGTCCCCGCAGTGAACTAGTTCCTAAGTTGACTAGTCAATTAGGTGATAGTTCGTCCGGATGACGTACCTCCGTGAACCCGATCTGAGAAATTCAAGTTTCTGCATCCTTCTATGTTTGATAAGGTCATTTTGAACGGTCGGATTGAACGTGGCTGGTGTCGTTCACGATCTAGGCACGTTTAGGTCCCCGCAGTGAACTAGTTCCTAAGTTGACTAGTCAATTAGGTGATAGTTCGTCCGGATGACGTACCTCCGTGAACCCGATCTGAGAAATTCAAGTTTCTGCATCCTTCTATGTTTGATAAGGTCATTTTGAACGGTCGGATTGAACGTGGCTGGTGTCGTTCACGATCTAGGCACGTTTAGGTCCCCGCAGTGAACTAGTTCCTAAGTTGACTAGTCAATTAGGTGATAGTTCGTCCGGATGACGTACCTCCGTGAACCCGATCTGAGAAATTCAAGTTTCTGCATCCTTCTATGTTTGATAAGGTCATTTTGAACGGTCGGATTGAACGTGGCTGGTGTCGTTCACGATCTAGGCACGTTTAGGTCCCCGCAGTGAACTAGTTCCTAAGTTGACTAGTCAATTAGGTGATAGTTCGTCCGGATGACGTACCTCCGTGAACCCGATCTGAGAAATTCAAGTTTCTGCATCCTTCTATGTTTGATAAGGTCATTTTGAACGGTCGGATTGAACGTGGCTGGTGTCGTTCACGATCAGGCACGTTTAGGTCCCCGCAGTGAACTAGTTCCTAAGTTGACTAGTCAATTAGGTGATAGTTCGTCCGGATGACGTACCTCCGTGAACCCGATCTGAGAAATTCAAGTTTCTGCATCCTTCTATGTTTGATAAGGTCATTTTGAACGGTCGGATTGAACGTGGCTGGTGTCGTTCACGATCTAGGCACGTTTAGGTCCCCGCAGTGAACTAGTTCCTAAGTTGACTAGTCAATTAGGTGATAGTTCGTCCGGATGACGTACCTCCGTGAACCCGATCTGAGAAATTCAAGTTTCTGCATCCTTCTATGTTTGATAAGGTCATTTTGAACGGTCGGATTGAACGTGGCTGGTGTCGTTCACGATCTAGGCACGTTTAGGTCCCCGCAGTGAACTAGTTCCTAAGTTGACTAGTCAATTAGGTGATAGTTCGTCCGGATGACGTACCTCCGTGAACCCGATCTGAGAAATTCAAGTTTCTGCATCCTTCTATGTTTGATAAGGTCATTTTGAACGGTCGGATTGAACGTGGCTGGTGTCGTTCACGATCTAGGCACGTTTAGGTCCCCGCAGTGAACTAGTTCCTAAGTTGACTAGTCAATTAGGTGATAGTTCGTCCGGATGACGTACCTCCGTGAACCCGATCTGAGAAATTCAAGTTTCTGCATCCTTCTATGTTTGATAAGGTCATTTTGAACGGTCGGATTGAACGTGGCTGGTGTCGTTCACGATCTAGGCACGTTTAGGTCCCCGCAGTGAACTAGTTCCTAAGTTGACTAGTCAATTAGGTGATAGTTCGTCCGGATGACGTACCTCCGTGAACCCGATCTGAGAAATTCAAGTTTCTGCATCCTTCTATGTTTGATAAGGTCATTTTGAACGGTCGGATTGAACGTGGCTGGTGTCGTTCACGATCTAGGCACGTTTAGGTCCCCGCAGTGAACTAGTTCCTAAGTTGACTAGTCAATTAGGTGATAGTTCGTCCGGATGACGTACCTCCGTGAACCCGATCTGAGAAATTCAAGTTTCTGCATCCTTCTATGTTTGATAAGGTCATTTTGAACGGTCGGATTGAACGTGGCTGGTGTCGTTCACGATCTAGGCACGTTTAGGTCCCCGCAGTGAACTAGTTCCTAAGTTGACTAGTCAATTAGGTGATAGTTCGTCCGGATGACGTACCTCCGTGAACCCGATCTGAGAAATTCAAGTTTCTGCATCCTTCTATGTTTGATAAGGTCATTTTGAACGGTCGGATTGAACGTGGCTGGTGTCGTTCACGATCTAGGCACGTTTAGGTCCCCGCAGTGAACTAGTTCCTAAGTTGACTAGTCAATTAGGTGATAGTTCGTCCGGATGACGTACCTCCGTGAACCCGATCTGAGAAATTCAAGTTTCTGCATCCTTCTATGTTTGATAAGGTCATTTTGAACGGTCGGATTGAACGTGGCTGGTGTCGTTCACGATCTAGGCACGTTTAGGTCCCCGCAGTGAACTAGTTCCTAAGTTGACTAGTCAATTAGGTGATAGTTCGTCCGGATGACGTACCTCCGTGAACCCGATCTGAGAAATTCAAGTTTCTGCATCCTTCTATGTTTGATAAGGTCATTTTGAACGGTCGGATTGAACGTGGCTGGTGTCGTTCACGATCTAGGCACGTTTAGGTCCCGCAGTGAACTAGTTCCTAAGTTGACTAGTCAATTAGGTGATAGTTCGTCCGGATGACGTACCTCCGTGAACCCGATCTGAGAAATTCAAGTTTCTGCATCCTTCTATGTTTGATAAGGTCATTTTGAACGGTCGGATTGAACGTGGCTGGTGTCGTTCACGATCTAGGCACGTTTAGGTCCCCGCAGTGAACTAGTTCCTAAGTTGACTAGTCAATTAGGTGATAGTTCGTCCGGATGACGTACCTCCGTGAACCCGATCTGAGAAATTCAAGTTTCTGCATCCTTCTATGTTTGATAAGGTCATTTTGAACGGTCGGATTGAACGTGGCTGGTGTCGTTCACGATCTAGGCACGTTTAGGTCCCCGCAGTGAACTAGTTCCTAAGTTGACTAGTCAATTAGGTGATAGTTCGTCCGGATGACGTACCTCCGTGAACCCGATCTGAGAAATTCAAGTTTCTGCATCCTTCTATGTTTGATAAGGTCATTTTGAACGGTCGGATTGAACGTGGCTGGTGTCGTTCACGATCTAGGCACGTTTAGGTCCCCGCAGTGAACTAGTTCCTAAGTTGACTAGTCAATTAGGTGATAGTTCGTCCGGATGACGTACCTCCGTGAACCCGATCTGAGAAATTCAAGTTTCTGCATCCTTCTATGTTTGATAAGGTCATTTTGAACGGTCGGATTGAACGTGGCTGGTGTCGTTCACGATCTAGGCACGTTTAGGTCCCCGCAGTGAACTAGTTCCTAAGTTGACTAGTCAATTAGGTGATAGTTCGTCCGGATGACGTACCTCCGTGAACCCGATCTGAGAAATTCAAGTTTCTGCATCCTTCTATGTTTGATAAGGTCATTTTGAACGGTCGGATTGAACGTGGCTGGTGTCGTTCACGATCTAGGCACGTTTAGGTCCCCGCAGTGAACTAGTTCCTAAGTTGACTAGTCAATTAGGTGATAGTTCGTCCGGATGACGTACCTCCGTGAACCCGATCTGAGAAATTCAAGTTTCTGCATCCTTCTATGTTTGATAAGGTCATTTTGAACGGTCGGATTGAACGTGGCTGGTGTCGTTCACGATCTAGGCACGTTTAGGTCCCGCAGTGAACTAGTTCCTAAGTTGACTAGTCAATTAGGTGATAGTTCGTCCGGATGACGTACCTCCGTGAACCCGATCTGAGAAATTCAAGTTTCTGCATCCTTCTATGTTTGATAAGGTCATTTTGAACGGTCGGATTGAACGTGGCTGGTGTCGTTCACGATCTAGGCACGTTTAGGTCCCGCAGTGAACTAGTTCCTAAGTTGACTAGTCAATTAGGTGATAGTTCGTCCGGATGACGTACCTCCGTGAACCCGATCTGAGAAATTCAAGTTTCTGCATCCTTCTATGTTTGATAAGGTCATTTTGAACGGTCGGATTGAACGTGGCTGGTGTCGTTCACGATCTAGGCACGTTTAGGTCCCCGCAGTGAACTAGTTCCTAAGTTGACTAGTCAATTAGGTGATAGTTCGTCCGGATGACGTACCTCCGTGAACCCGATCTGAGAAATTCAAGTTTCTGCATCCTTCTATGTTTGATAAGGTCATTTTGAACGGTCGGATTGAACGTGGCTGGTGTCGTTCACGATCTAGGCACGTTTAGGTCCCGCAGTGAACTAGTTCCTAAGTTGACTAGTCAATTAGGTGATAGTTCGTCCGGATGACGTACCTCCGTGAACCCGATCTGAGAAATTCAAGTTTCTGCATCCTTCTATGTTTGATAAGGTCATTTTGAACGGTCGGATTGAACGTGGCTGGTGTCGTTCACGATCTAGGCACGTTTAGGTCCCCGCAGTGAACTAGTTCCTAAGTTGACTAGTCAATTAGGTGATAGTTCGTCCGGATGACGTACCTCCGTGAACCCGATCTGAGAAATTCAAGTTTCTGCATCCTTCTATGTTTGATAAGGTCATTTTGAACGGTCGGATTGAACGTGGCTGGTGTCGTTCACGATCTAGGCACGTTTAGGTCCCCGCAGTGAACTAGTTCCTAAGTTGACTAGTCAATTAGGTGATAGTTCGTCCGGATGACGTACCTCCGTGAACCCGATCTGAGAAATTCAAGTTTCTGCATCCTTCTATGTTTGATAAGGTCATTTTGAACGGTCGGATTGAACGTGGCTGGTGTCGTTCACGATCTAGGCACGTTTAGGTCCCCGCAGTGAACTAGTTCCTAAGTTGACTAGTCAATTAGGTGATAGTTCGTCCGGATGACGTACCTCCGTGAACCCGATCTGAGAAATTCAAGTTTCTGCATCCTTCTATGTTTGATAAGGTCATTTTGAACGGTCGGATTGAACGTGGCTGGTGTCGTTCACGATCTAGGCACGTTTAGGTCCCCGCAGTGAACTAGTTCCTAAGTTGACTAGTCAATTAGGTGATAGTTCGTCCGGATGACGTACCTCCGTGAACCCGATCTGAGAAATTCAAGTTTCTGCATCCTTCTATGTTTGATAAGGTCATTTTGAACGGTCGGATTGAACGTGGCTGGTGTCGTTCACGATCTAGGCACGTTTAGGTCCCCGCAGTGAACTAGTTCCTAAGTTGACTAGTCAATTAGGTGATAGTTCGTCCGGATGACGTACCTCCGTGAACCCGATCTGAGAAATTCAAGTTTCTGCATCCTTCTATGTTTGATAAGGTCATTTTGAACGGTCGGATTGAACGTGGCTGGTGTCGTTCACGATCTAGGCACGTTTAGGTCCCCGCAGTGAACTAGTTCCTAAGTTGACTAGTCAATTAGGTGATAGTTCGTCCGGATGACGTACCTCCGTGAACCCGATCTGAGAAATTCAAGTTTCTGCATCCTTCTATGTTTGATAAGGTCATTTTGAACGGTCGGATTGAACGTGGCTGGTGTCGTTCACGATCTAGGCACGTTTAGGTCCCCGCAGTGAACTAGTTCCTAAGTTGACTAGTCAATTAGGTGATAGTTCGTCCGGATGACGTACCTCCGTGAACCCGATCTGAGAAATTCAAGTTTCTGCATCCTTCTATGTTTGATAAGGTCATTTTGAACGGTCGGATTGAACGTGGCTGGTGTCGTTCACGATCTAGGCACGTTTAGGTCCCGCAGTGAACTAGTTCCTAAGTTGACTAGTCAATTAGGTGATAGTTCGTCCGGATGACGTACCTCCGTGAACCCGATCTGAGAAATTCAAGTTTCTGCATCCTTCTATGTTTGATAAGGTCATTTTGAACGGTCGGATTGAACGTGGCTGGTGTCGTTCACGATCTAGGCACGTTTAGGTCCCGCAGTGAACTAGTTCCTAAGTTGACTAGTCAATTAGGTGATAGTTCGTCCGGATGACGTACCTCCGTGAACCCGATCTGAGAAATTCAAGTTTCTGCATCCTTCTATGTTTGATAAGGTCATTTTGAACGGTCGGATTGAACGTGGCTGGTGTCGTTCACGATCTAGGCACGTTTAGGTCCCGCAGTGAACTAGTTCCTAAGTTGACTAGTCAATTAGGTGATAGTTCGTCCGGATGACGTACCTCCGTGAACCCGATCTGAGAAATTCAAGTTTCTGCATCCTTCTATGTTTGATAAGGTCATTTTGAACGGTCGGATTGAACGTGGCTGGTGTCGTTCACGATCTAGGCACGTTTAGGTCCCCGCAGTGAACTAGTTCCTAAGTTGACTAGTCAATTAGGTGATAGTTCGTCCGGATGACGTACCTCCGTGAACCCGATCTGAGAAATTCAAGTTTCTGCATCCTTCTATGTTTGATAAGGTCATTTTGAACGGTCGGATTGAACGTGGCTGGTGTCGTTCACGATCTAGGCACGTTTAGGTCCCCGCAGTGAACTAGTTCCTAAGTTGACTAGTCAATTAGGTGATAGTTCGTCCGGATGACGTACCTCCGTGAACCCGATCTGAGAAATTCAAGTTTCTGCATCCTTCTATGTTTGATAAGGTCATTTTGAACGGTCGGATTGAACGTGGCTGGTGTCGTTCACGATCTAGGCACGTTTAGGTCCCCGCAGTGAACTAGTTCCTAAGTTGACTAGTCAATTAGGTGATAGTTCGTCCGGATGACGTACCTCCGTGAACCCGATCTGAGAAATTCAAGTTTCTGCATCCTTCTATGTTTGATAAGGTCATTTTGAACGGTCGGATTGAACGTGGCTGGTGTCGTTCACGATCTAGGCACGTTTAGGTCCCCGCAGTGAACTAGTTCCTAAGTTGACTAGTCAATTAGGTGATAGTTCGTCCGGATGACGTACCTCCGTGAACCCGATCTGAGAAATTCAAGTTTCTGCATCCTTCTATGTTTGATAAGGTCATTTTGAACGGTCGGATTGAACGTGGCTGGTGTCGTTCACGATCTAGGCACGTTTAGGTCCCCGCAGTGAACTAGTTCCTAAGTTGACTAGTCAATTAGGTGATAGTTCGTCCGGATGACGTACCTCCGTGAACCCGATCTGAGAAATTCAAGTTTCTGCATCCTTCTATGTTTGATAAGGTCATTTTGAACGGTCGGATTGAACGTGGCTGGTGTCGTTCACGATCGAGGCACGTTTAGGTCCCGCAGTGAACTAGTTCCTAAGTTGACTAGTCAATTAGGTGATAGTTCGTCCGGATGACGTACCTCCGTGAACCCGATCTGAGAAATTCAAGTTTCTGCATCCTTCTATGTTTGATAAGGTCATTTTGAACGGTCGGATTGAACGTGGCTGGTGTCGTTCACGATCTAGGCACGTTTAGGTCCCCGCAGTGAACTAGTTCCTAAGTTGACTAGTCAATTAGGTGATAGTTCGTCCGGATGACGTACCTCCGTGAACCCGATCTGAGAAATTCAAGTTTCTGCATCCTTCTATGTTTGATAAGGTCATTTTGAACGGTCGGATTGAACGTGGCTGGTGTCGTTCACGATCTAGGCACGTTTAGGTCCCCGCAGTGAACTAGTTCCTAAGTTGACTAGTCAATTAGGTGATAGTTCGTCCGGATGACGTACCTCCGTGAACCCGATCTGAGAAATTCAAGTTTCTGCATCCTTCTATGTTTGATAAGGTCATTTTGAACGGTCGGATTGAACGTGGCTGGTGTCGTTCACGATCTAGGCACGTTTAGGTCCCCGCAGTGAACTAGTTCCTAAGTTGACTAGTCAATTAGGTGATAGTTCGTCCGGATGACGTACCTCCGTGAACCCGATCTGAGAAATTCAAGTTTCTGCATCCTTCTATGTTTGATAAGGTCATTTTGAACGGTCGGATTGAACGTGGCTGGTGTCGTTCACGATCTAGGCACGTTTAGGTCCCCGCAGTGAACTAGTTCCTAAGTTGACTAGTCAATTAGGTGATAGTTCGTCCGGATGACGTACCTCCGTGAACCCGATCTGAGAAATTCAAGTTTCTGCATCCTTCTATGTTTGATAAGGTCATTTTGAACGGTCGGATTGAACGTGGCTGGTGTCGTTCACGATCTAGGCACGTTTAGGTCCCCGCAGTGAACTAGTTCCTAAGTTGACTAGTCAATTAGGTGATAGTTCGTCCGGATGACGTACCTCCGTGAACCCGATCTGAGAAATTCAAGTTTCTGCATCCTTCTATGTTTGATAAGGTCATTTTGAACGGTCGGATTGAACGTGGCTGGTGTCGTTCACGATCTAGGCACGTTTAGGTCCCCGCAGTGAACTAGTTCCTAAGTTGACTAGTCAATTAGGTGATAGTTCGTCCGGATGACGTACCTCCGTGAACCCGATCTGAGAAATTCAAGTTTCTGCATCCTTCTATGTTTGATAAGGTCATTTTGAACGGTCGGATTGAACGTGGCTGGTGTCGTTCACGATCTAGGCACGTTTAGGTCCCCGCAGTGAACTAGTTCCTAAGTTGACTAGTCAATTAGGTGATAGTTCGTCCGGATGACGTACCTCCGTGAACCCGATCTGAGAAATTCAAGTTTCTGCATCCTTCTATGTTTGATAAGGTCATTTTGAACGGTCGGATTGAACGTGGCTGGTGTCGTTCACGATCTAGGCACGTTTAGGTCCCCGTAGTGAACTAGTTCCTAAGTTGACTAGTCAATTAGGTGATAGTTCGTCCGGATGACGTACCTCCGTGAACCCGATCTGAGAAATTCAAGTTTCTGCATCCTTCTATGTTTGATAAGGTCATTTTGAACGGTCGGATTGAACGTGGCTGGTGTCGTTCACGATCTAGGCACGTTTAGGTCCCCGCAGTGAACTAGTTCCTAAGTTGACTAGTCAATTAGGTGATAGTTCGTCCGGATGACGTACCTCCGTGAACCCGATCTGAGAAATTCAAGTTTCTGCATCCTTCTATGTTTGATAAGGTCATTTTGAACGGTCGGATTGAACGTGGCTGGTGTCGTTCACGATCTAGGCACGTTTAGGTCCCCGCAGTGAACTAGTTCCTAAGTTGACTAGTCAATTAGGTGATAGTTCGTCCGGATGACGTACCTCCGTGAACCCGATCTGAGAAATTCAAGTTTCTGCATCCTTCTATGTTTGATAAGGTCATTTTGAACGGTCGGATTGAACGTGGCTGGTGTCGTTCACGATCTAGGCACGTTTAGGTCCCGCAGTGAACTAGTTCCTAAGTTGACTAGTCAATTAGGTGATAGTTCGTCCGGATGACGTACCTCCGTGAACCCGATCTGAGAAATTCAAGTTTCTGCATCCTTCTATGTTTGATAAGGTCATTTTGAACGGTCGGATTGAACGTGGCTGGTGTCGTTCACGATCTAGGCACGTTTAGGTCCCGCAGTGAACTAGTTCCTAAGTTGACTAGTCAATTAGGTGATAGTTCGTCCGGATGACGTACCTCCGTGAACCCGATCTGAGAAATTCAAGTTTCTGCATCCTTCTATGTTTGATAAGGTCATTTTGAACGGTCGGATTGAACGTGGCTGGTGTCGTTCACGATCTAGGCACGTTTAGGTCCCGCAGTGAACTAGTTCCTAAGTTGACTAGTCAATTAGGTGATAGTTCGTCCGGATGACGTACCTCCGTGAACCCGATCTGAGAAATTCAAGTTTCTGCATCCTTCTATGTTTGATAAGGTCATTTTGAACGGTCGGATTGAACGTGGCTGGTGTCGTTCACGATCTAGGCACGTTTAGGTCCCCGAGTGAACTAGTTCCTAAGTTGACTAGTCAATTAGGTGATAGTTCGTCCGGATGACGTACCTCCGTGAACCCGATCTGAGAAATTCAAGTTTCTGCATCCTTCTATGTTTGATAAGGTCATTTTGAACGGTCGGATTGAACGTGGCTGGTGTCGTTCACGATCGAGGCACGTTTAGGTCCCCGCAGTGAACTAGTTCCTAAGTTGACTAGTCAATTAGGTGATAGTTCGTCCGGATGACGTACCTCCGTGAACCCGATCTGAGAAATTCAAGTTTCTGCATCCTTCTATGTTTGATAAGGTCATTTTGAACGGTCGGATTGAACGTGGCTGGTGTCGTTCACGATCTAGGCACGTTTAGGTCCCCGCAGTGAACTAGTTCCTAAGTTGACTAGTCAATTAGGTGATAGTTCGTCCGGATGACGTACCTCCGTGAACCCGATCTGAGAAATTCAAGTTTCTGCATCCTTCTATGTTTGATAAGGTCATTTTGAACGGTCGGATTGAACGTGGCTGGTGTCGTTCACGATCTAGGCACGTTTAGGTCCCCGCAGTGAACTAGTTCCTAAGTTGACTAGTCAATTAGGTGATAGTTCGTCCGGATGACGTACCTCCGTGAACCCGATCTGAGAAATTCAAGTTTCTGCATCCTTCTATGTTTGATAAGGTCATTTTGAACGGTCGGATTGAACGTGGCTGGTGTCGTTCACGATCTAGGCACGTTTAGGTCCCGCAGTGAACTAGTTCCTAAGTTGACTAGTCAATTAGGTGATAGTTCGTCCGGATGACGTACCTCCGTGAACCCGATCTGAGAAATTCAAGTTTCTGCATCCTTCTATGTTTGATAAGGTCATTTTGAACGGTCGGATTGAACGTGGCTGGTGTCGTTCACGATCTAGGCACGTTTAGGTCCCCGCAGTGAACTAGTTCCTAAGTTGACTAGTCAATTAGGTGATAGTTCGTCCGGATGACGTACCTCCGTGAACCCGATCTGAGAAATTCAAGTTTCTGCATCCTTCTATGTTTGATAAGGTCATTTTGAACGGTCGGATTGAACGTGGCTGGTGTCGTTCACGATCTAGGCACGTTTAGGTCCCGCAGTGAACTAGTTCCTAAGTTGACTAGTCAATTAGGTGATAGTTCGTCCGGATGACGTACCTCCGTGAACCCGATCTGAGAAATTCAAGTTTCTGCATCCTTCTATGTTTGATAAGGTCATTTTGAACGGTCGGATTGAACGTGGCTGGTGTCGTTCACGATCGAGGCACGTTTAGTCCCCGCAGTGAACTAGTTCCTAAGTTGACTAGTCAATTAGGTGATAGTTCGTCCGGATGACGTACCTCCGTGAACCCGATCTGAGAAATTCAAGTTTCTGCATCCTTCTATGTTTGATAAGGTCATTTTGAACGGTCGGATTGAACGTGGCTGGTGTCGTTCACGATCTAGGCACGTTTAGGTCCCGCAGTGAACTAGTTCCTAAGTTGACTAGTCAATTAGGTGATAGTTCGTCCGGATGACGTACCTCCGTGAACCCGATCTGAGAAATTCAAGTTTCTGCATCCTTCTATGTTTGATAAGGTCATTTTGAACGGTCGGATTGAACGTGGCTGGTGTCGTTCACGATCTAGGCACGTTTAGGTCCCCGCAGTGAACTAGTTCCTAAGTTGACTAGTCAATTAGGTGATAGTTCGTCCGGATGACGTACCTCCGTGAACCGATCTGAGAAATTCAAGTTTCTGCATCCTTCTATGTTTGATAAGGTCATTTTGAACGGTCGGATTGAACGTGGCTGGTGTCGTTCACGATCTAGGCACGTTTAGGTCCCGCAGTGAACTAGTTCCTAAGTTGACTAGTCAATTAGGTGATAGTTCGTCCGGATGACGTACCTCCGTGAACCCGATCTGAGAAATTCAAGTTTCTGCATCCTTCTATGTTTGATAAGGTCATTTTGAACGGTCGGATTGAACGTGGCTGGTGTCGTTCACGATCTAGGCACGTTTAGGTCCCCGCAGTGAACTAGTTCCTAAGTTGACTAGTCAATTAGGTGATAGTTCGTCCGGATGACGTACCTCCGTGAACCCGATCTGAGAAATTCAAGTTTCTGCATCCTTCTATGTTTGATAAGGTCATTTTGAACGGTCGGATTGAACGTGGCTGGTGTCGTTCACGATCTAGGCACGTTTAGGTCCCCGCAGTGAACTAGTTCCTAAGTTGACTAGTCAATTAGGTGATAGTTCGTCCGGATGACGTACCTCCGTGAACCCGATCTGAGAAATTCAAGTTTCTGCATCCTTCTATGTTTGATAAGGTCATTTTGAACGGTCGGATTGAACGTGGCTGGTGTCGTTCACGATCTAGGCACGTTTAGGTCCCCGCAGTGAACTAGTTCCTAAGTTGACTAGTCAATTAGGTGATAGTTCGTCCGGATGACGTACCTCCGTGAACCGATCTGAGAAATTCAAGTTTCTGCATCCTTCTATGTTTGATAAGGTCATTTTGAACGGTCGGATTGAACGTGGCTGGTGTCGTTCACGATCTAGGCACGTTTAGGTCCCGCAGTGAACTAGTTCCTAAGTTGACTAGTCAATTAGGTGATAGTTCGTCCGGATGACGTACCTCCGTGAACCCGATCTGAGAAATTCAAGTTTCTGCATCCTTCTATGTTTGATAAGGTCATTTTGAACGGTCGGATTGAACGTGGCTGGTGTCGTTCACGATCTAGGCACGTTTAGGTCCCCGCAGTGAACTAGTTCCTAAGTTGACTAGTCAATTAGGTGATAGTTCGTCCGGATGACGTACCTCCGTGAACCCGATCTGAGAAATTCAAGTTTCTGCATCCTTCTATGTTTGATAAGGTCATTTTGAACGGTCGGATTGAACGTGGCTGGTGTCGTTCACGATCTAGGCACGTTTAGGTCCCGCAGTGAACTAGTTCCTAAGTTGACTAGTCAATTAGGTGATAGTTCGTCCGGATGACGTACCTCCGTGAACCCGATATGAGAAATTCAAGTTTCTGCATCCTTCTATGTTTGATAAGGTCATTTTGAACGGTCGGATTGAACGTGGCTGGTGTCGTTCACGATCTAGGCACGTTTAGGTCCCCGCAGTGAACTAGTTCCTAAGTTGACTAGTCAATTAGGTGATAGTTCGTCCGGATGACGTACCTCCGTGAACCCGATCTGAGAAATTCAAGTTTCTGCATCCTTCTATGTTTGATAAGGTCATTTTGAACGGTCGGATTGAACGTGGCTGGTGTCGTTCACGATCGAGGCACGTTTAGGTCCCCGCAGTGAACTAGTTCCTAAGTTGACTAGTCAATTAGGTGATAGTTCGTCCGGATGACGTACCTCCGTGAACCCGATCTGAGAAATTCAAGTTTCTGCATCCTTCTATGTTTGATAAGGTCATTTTGAACGGTCGGATTGAACGTGGCTGGTGTCGTTCACGATCTAGGCACGTTTAGGTCCCGCAGTGAACTAGTTCCTAAGTTGACTAGTCAATTAGGTGATAGTTCGTCCGGATGACGTACCTCCGTGAACCCGATCTGAGAAATTCAAGTTTCTGCATCCTTCTATGTTTGATAAGGTCATTTTGAACGGTCGGATTGAACGTGGCTGGTGTCGTTCACGATCTAGGCACGTTTAGGTCCCCGCAGTGAACTAGTTCCTAAGTTGACTAGTCAATTAGGTGATAGTTCGTCCGGATGACGTACCTCCGTGAACCCGATCTGAGAAATTCAAGTTTCTGCATCCTTCTATGTTTGATAAGGTCATTTTGAACGGTCGGATTGAACGTGGCTGGTGTCGTTCACGATCTAGGCACGTTTAGGTCCCGCAGTGAACTAGTTCCTAAGTTGACTAGTCAATTAGGTGATAGTTCGTCCGGATGACGTACCTCCGTGAACCCGATATGAGAAATTCAAGTTTCTGCATCCTTCTATGTTTGATAAGGTCATTTTGAACGGTCGGATTGAACGTGGCTGGTGTCGTTCACGATCGAGGCACGTTTAGGTCCCGCAGTGAACTAGTTCCTAAGTTGACTAGTCAATTAGGTGATAGTTCGTCCGGATGACGTACCTCCGTGAACCCGATCTGAGAAATTCAAGTTTCTGCATCCTTCTATGTTTGATAAGGTCATTTTGAACGGTCGGATTGAACGTGGCTGGTGTCGTTCACGATCAGGCACGTTTAGGTCCCGCAGTGAACTAGTTCCTAAGTTGACTAGTCAATTAGGTGATAGTTCGTCCGGATGACGTACCTCCGTGAACCCGATCTGAGAAATTCAAGTTTCTGCATCCTTCTATGTTTGATAAGGTCATTTTGAACGGTCGGATTGAACGTGGCTGGTGTCGTTCACGATCTAGGCACGTTTAGGTCCCGCAGTGAACTAGTTCCTAAGTTGACTAGTCAATTAGGTGATAGTTCGTCCGGATGACGTACCTCCGTGAACCCGATCTGAGAAATTCAAGTTTCTGCATCCTTCTATGTTTGATAAGGTCATTTTGAACGGTCGGATTGAACGTGGCTGGTGTCGTTCACGATCTAGGCACGTTTAGGTCCCCGCAGTGAACTAGTTCCTAAGTTGACTAGTCAATTAGGTGATAGTTCGTCCGGATGACGTACCTCCGTGAACCCGATCTGAGAAATTCAAGTTTCTGCATCCTTCTATGTTTGATAAGGTCATTTTGAACGGTCGGATTGAACGTGGCTGGTGTCGTTCACGATCGAGGCACGTTTAGGTCCCCGCAGTGAACTAGTTCCTAAGTTGACTAGTCAATTAGGTGATAGTTCGTCCGGATGACGTACCTCCGTGAACCCGATCTGAGAAATTCAAGTTTCTGCATCCTTCTATGTTTGATAAGGTCATTTTGAACGGTCGGATTGAACGTGGCTGGTGTCGTTCACGATCGAGGCACGTTTAGGTCCCGCAGTGAACTAGTTCCTAAGTTGACTAGTCAATTAGGTGATAGTTCGTCCGGATGACGTACCTCCGTGAACCCGATCTGAGAAATTCAAGTTTCTGCATCCTTCTATGTTTGATAAGGTCATTTTGAACGGTCGGATTGAACGTGGCTGGTGTCGTTCACGATCTAGGCACGTTTAGGTCCCCGCAGTGAACTAGTTCCTAAGTTGACTAGTCAATTAGGTGATAGTTCGTCCGGATGACGTACCTCCGTGAACCCGATTGAGAAATTCAAGTTTCTGCATCCTTCTATGTTTGATAAGGTCATTTTGAACGGTCGGATTGAACGTGGCTGGTGTCGTTCACGATCTAGGCACGTTTAGGTCCCGCAGTGAACTAGTTCCTAAGTTGACTAGTCAATTAGGTGATAGTTCGTCCGGATGACGTACCTCCGTGAACCCGATCTGAGAAATTCAAGTTTCTGCATCCTTCTATGTTTGATAAGGTCATTTTGAACGGTCGGATTGAACGTGGCTGGTGTCGTTCACGATCAGGCACGTTTAGGTCCCCGCAGTGAACTAGTTCCTAAGTTGACTAGTCAATTAGGTGATAGTTCGTCCGGATGACGTACCTCCGTGAACCCGATATGAGAAATTCAAGTTTCTGCATCCTTCTATGTTTGATAAGGTCATTTTGAACGGTCGGATTGAACGTGGCTGGTGTCGTTCACGATCTAGGCACGTTTAGGTCCCGCAGTGAACTAGTTCCTAAGTTGACTAGTCAATTAGGTGATAGTTCGTCCGGATGACGTACCTCCGTGAACCCGATCTGAGAAATTCAAGTTTCTGCATCCTTCTATGTTTGATAAGGTCATTTTGAACGGTCGGATTGAACGTGGCTGGTGTCGTTCACGATCGAGGCACGTTTAGGTCCCCGAGTGAACTAGTTCCTAAGTTGACTAGTCAATTAGGTGATAGTTCGTCCGGATGACGTACCTCCGTGAACCCGATATGAGAAATTCAAGTTTCTGCATCCTTCTATGTTTGATAAGGTCATTTTGAACGGTCGGATTGAACGTGGCTGGTGTCGTTCACGATCTAGGCACGTTTAGGTCCCGCAGTGAACTAGTTCCTAAGTTGACTAGTCAATTAGGTGATAGTTCGTCCGGATGACGTACCTCCGTGAACCCGATCTGAGAAATTCAAGTTTCTGCATCCTTCTATGTTTGATAAGGTCATTTTGAACGGTCGGATTGAACGTGGCTGGTGTCGTTCACGATCTAGGCACGTTTAGGTCCCGCAGTGAACTAGTTCCTAAGTTGACTAGTCAATTAGGTGATAGTTCGTCCGGATGACGTACCTCCGTGAACCCGATATGAGAAATTCAAGTTTCTGCATCCTTCTATGTTTGATAAGGTCATTTTGAACGGTCGGATTGAACGTGGCTGTGTCGTTCACGATCTAGGCACGTTTAGGTCCCCGCAGTGAACTAGTTCCTAAGTTGACTAGTCAATTAGGTGATAGTTCGTCCGGATGACGTACCTCCGTGAACCCGATCTGAGAAATTCAAGTTTCTGCATCCTTCTATGTTTGATAAGGTCATTTTGAACGGTCGGATTGAACGTGGCTGGTGTCGTTCACGATCTAGGCACGTTTAGGTCCCCGCAGTGAACTAGTTCCTAAGTTGACTAGTCAATTAGGTGATAGTTCGTCCGGATGACGTACCTCCGTGAACCCGATTGAGAAATTCAAGTTTCTGCATCCTTCTATGTTTGATAAGGTCATTTTGAACGGTCGGATTGAACGTGGCTGGTGTCGTTCACGATCTAGGCACGTTTAGGTCCCCGCAGTGAACTAGTTCCTAAGTTGACTAGTCAATTAGGTGATAGTTCGTCCGGATGACGTACCTCCGTGAACCCGATCTGAGAAATTCAAGTTTCTGCATCCTTCTATGTTTGATAAGGTCATTTTGAACGGTCGGATTGAACGTGGCTGGTGTCGTTCACGATCTAGGCACGTTTAGGTCCCGCAGTGAACTAGTTCCTAAGTTGACTAGTCAATTAGGTGATAGTTCGTCCGGATGACGTACCTCCGTGAACCCGATTGAGAAATTCAAGTTTCTGCATCCTTCTATGTTTGATAAGGTCATTTTGAACGGTCGGATTGAACGTGGCTGGTGTCGTTCACGATCTAGGCACGTTTAGGTCCCGCAGTGAACTAGTTCCTAAGTTGACTAGTCAATTAGGTGATAGTTCGTCCGGATGACGTACCTCCGTGAACCCGATCTGAGAAATTCAAGTTTCTGCATCCTTCTATGTTTGATAAGGTCATTTTGAACGGTCGGATTGAAGTGGCTGGTGTCGTTCACGATCTAGGCACGTTTAGGTCCCGCAGTGAACTAGTTCCTAAGTTGACTAGTCAATTAGGTGATAGTTCGTCCGGATGACGTACCTCCGTGAACCCGATATGAGAAATTCAAGTTTCTGCATCCTTCTATGTTTGATAAGGTCATTTTGAACGGTCGGATTGAACGTGGCTGGTGTCGTTCACGATCTAGGCACGTTTAGGTCCCGCAGTGAACTAGTTCCTAAGTTGACTAGTCAATTAGGTGATAGTTCGTCCGGATGACGTACCTCCGTGAACCCGATTGAGAAATTCAAGTTTCTGCATCCTTCTATGTTTGATAAGGTCATTTTGAACGGTCGATTGAACGTGGCTGGTGTCGTTCACATCTAGGCACGTTTAGGTCCCCGCAGTGAACTAGTTCCTAAGTTGACTAGTCAATTAGGTGATAGTTCGTCCGGATGACGTACCTCCGTGAACCCGATATGAGAAATTCAAGTTTCTGCATCCTTCTATGTTTGATAAGGTCATTTTGAACGGTCGGATTGAACGTGGCTGGTGTCGTTCACGATCTAGGCACGTTTAGGTCCCGCAGTGAACTAGTTCCTAAGTTGACTAGTCAATTAGGTGATAGTTGTCCGGATGACGTACCTCCGTGAACCCGATCTGAGAAATTCAAGTTTCTGCATCCTTCTATGTTTGATAAGGTCATTTTGAACGGTCGGATTGAACGTGCTGGTGTCGTTCACGATCTAGCACGTTTAGGTCCCCGCAGTGAACTAGTTCCTAAGTTGACTAGTCAATTAGGTGATAGTTCGTCCGGATGACGTACCTCCGTGAACCCGATCTGAGAAATTCAAGTTTCTGCATCCTTCTATGTTTGATAAGGTCATTTTGAACGGTCGGATTGAACGTGGCTGGTGTCGTTCACGATCGAGGCACGTTTAGGTCCCGCAGTGAACTAGTTCCTAAGTTGACTAGTCAATTAGGTGATAGTTCGTCCGGATGACGTACCTCCGTGAACCCGATATGAGAAATTCAAGTTTCTGCATCCTTCTATGTTTGATAAGGTCATTTTGAACGGTCGGATTGAACGTGGCTGGTGTCGTTCACGATCTAGGCACGTTTAGGTCCCGCAGTGAACTAGTTCCTAAGTTGACTAGTCAATTAGGTGATAGTTCGTCCGGATGACGTACCTCCGTGAACCCGATCTGAGAAATTCAAGTTTCTGCATCCTTCTATGTTTGATAAGGTCATTTTGAACGGTCGGATTGAACGTGGCTGGTGTCGTTCACGATCTAGGCACGTTTAGGTCCCGCAGTGAACTAGTTCCTAAGTTGACTA
The DNA here is from genome assembly GCF_003473485.1 of Medicago truncatula. Lineage (NCBI taxonomy): Eukaryota > Viridiplantae > Streptophyta > Magnoliopsida > Fabales > Fabaceae > Medicago > Medicago truncatula. The sequence goes on from NC_053045.1 coordinate 19,649,060, forward strand.
GTCAATTAGGTGATAGTTCGTCCGGATGACGTACCTCCGTGAACCCGATCTGAGAAATTCAAGTTTCTGCATCCTTCTATGTTTGATAAGGTCATTTTGAACGGTCGGATTGAACGTGGCTGGTGTCTTCACGATCTAGGCACGTTTAGGTCCCCGCAGTGAACTAGTTCCTAAGTTGACTAGTCAATTAGGTGATAGTTCGTCCGGATGACGTACCTCCGTGAACCCGATATGAGAAATTCAAGTTCTGCATCCTTCTATGTTTGATAAGGTCATTTTGAACGGTCGGATTGAACGTGGCTGGTGTCGTTCACGATCTAGGCACGTTTAGGTCCCGCAGTGAACTAGTTCCTAAGTTGACTAGTCAATTAGGTGATAGTTGTCCGGATGACGTACCTCCGTGAACCCGATCTGAGAAATTCAAGTTTCTGCATCCTTCTATGTTTGATAAGGTCATTTTGAACGGTCGATTGAACGTGGCTGGTGTCGTTCACGATCTAGGCACGTTTAGGTCCCGCGTGAACTAGTTCCTAAGTTGACTAGTCAATTAGGTGATAGTTCGTCCGGATGACGTACCTCCGTGAACCCGATATGAGAAATTCAAGTTTCTGCATCCTTCTATGTTTGATAAGGTCATTTTGAACGGTCGGATTGAACGTGGCTGGTGTCGTTCACGATCTAGGCACGTTTAGGTCCCTCTAGTGAACTAGTTCCTAAGTTGACTAGTCAATTAGGTGATAGTTTGTCCGGATGACGTACCTCCGTGAACCCGATCTGAGAAATTCAAGTTTCTGCATCCTTCTATGTTTGATAAGGTCATTTTGAACGGTCGATTGAAGGTGCTTGGTGTCTTCACATCTGGCACGTTTAGGTCCCGCGTGAACTAGTTCCTAAGTTGACTAGTCAATTAGGTGATAGTTCGTCCGGATGACGTACCTCCGTGAACCCGATCTGAGAAATTCAAGTTTTTGCATCCTTCTATGTTTGATAAGGTCATTTTGAACGGTCGGATTGAACGTGGCTGGTGTCGTTCACGATCGAGGCACGTTTAGGTCCCCGTAGTGAACTAGTTCCTAAGTTGACTAGTCAATTAGGTGATAGTTCGTCCGGATGACGTACCTCCGTGAACCCGATATGAGAAATTCATGTTTCTGCATCCTTCTATGTTTGATAAGGTCATTTTGAACGGTCGGATTGAACGTGGCTGGTGCGTTCACGATCTAGGCACGTTTAGGTCCCTGCAGTGAACTAGTTCCTAAGTTGACTAGTCAATTAGGTGATAGTTCGTCCGGATGACGTACCTCCGTGAACCCGATCTGAGAAATTCAAGTTTCTGCATCCTTCTATGTTTGATAAGGTCATTTTGAACGGTCGGATTGAACGTGGCTGTTCTTTCACGATCTAGGACGTTTAGGTCCCTGCAGTGAACTAGTTCCTAAGTTGACTAGTCAATTAGGTGATAGTTCGTCCGGATGACGTACCTCGTGAACCCGATATGAGAAATTCAAGTTTCTGCATCCTTCTATGTTTGATAAGGTCATTTTGAACGGTCGGATTGAACGTGGCTGGTGTCGTTCACGATCTAGGAACGTTTAGGTCCCGCAGTGAACTAGTTCCTAAGTTGACTAGTCAATTAGGTGATAGTTCGTCCGGATGAAGTACCTCCGTGAACCCGATATGAGAAATTCAGTTCTGCATCCTTCTATGTTTGATAAGTCATTTTGAACGGTCGGATTGAACGTGGCTGTGTCGTTCACGATCTAGGAACGTTTAGGTCCCGCAGTGAACTAGTTCCTAAGTTGACTAGTCAATTAGGTGATAGTTCGTCCGGATGACGTACCTCCGTGAACCCGATCTGAGAAATTCAAGTTTCTGCATCCTTCTATGTTTGATAAGGTCATTTTGAACGGTCGGATTGAACGTGGCTGGTGTCGTTCACGATCGAGGCACGTTTAGTCCCCGTAGTGAACTAGTTCCTAAGTTGACTAGTCAATTAGGTGATAGTTCGTCCGGATGACGTACCTCCGTAACCCGATATGAGAAATTCAAGTTTCTGCATCCTTCTATGTTTGATAAGGTCATTTTGAACGGTCGGATTGAACGTGGCTGTGTCGTTCACGATCTAGGCACGTTTAGGTCCCTGCAGTGAACTAGTTCCTAAGTTGACTAGTCAATTAGGTGATAGTTTGTCCGGATGACGTACCTCCGTGAACCCGATCTGAGAAATTCAAGTTTCTACATCCTTCTATGTTTGATAAGGTCATTTTGAACGGTCGGATTGAAGGTGCTTGGTGTTCTTCACATTCTGGGCACGTTTAGGTCCTCGCGGTGAACTAGTTCCTAAGTTGACTAGTCAATTAGGTGATAGTTCGTCCGGATGATGTACCTCCGTGAACCCGATATGAGAAATTCAAGTTTCTGCATCCTTCTATGTTTGATAAGGTCATTTTGAACGGTGGATTGAACGTGGCTGGTGTCTTTCACGATCGAGGCACGTTTACGTCCCCGTAGTGAACTAGTTCCTAAGTTGACTAGTCAATTAGGTGATAGTTCGTCCGGATGACGTACCGCCGTGAACCCGATATGAGAAATTCATGTGTCTGCATCCTTCTATGTTTGATAAGGTCATTTTGAACGGTCGGATTGAACGTGGCTGGTGTCGTTCAGATCTAGGCACGTTTAGGTCCCTGCAGTGAACTAGTTCCTAAGTTGACTAGTCAATTAGGTGATAGTCTGTCCGGATGACGTACCTCCGTGAACCCGATCTGAGAAATTCAATTTCTGCATCCTTCTATGTTTGATAAGGTCATTTTGAACGGTCGGATTGAAGGTGCTTGGTGTTCTTCACATTCTAGGCACGTTTAGGTCCCGCGGTGAACTAGTTCCTAAGTTGACTAGTCAATTAGGTGATAGTTCGTCCGGATGACGTACCTCCGTGAACCCGGTATGAGAAATTCAAGTTTCTGCATCCTTCTATGTTTGATAAGGTCATTTTGAACGGTCGGATTGAACGTGGCTGGTGTCGTTCACGATCTAGGCACGTTTAGGTCCCTGCAGTGAACTAGTTCCTAAGTTGACTAGTCAATTAGGTGATAGTTTGTCCGGATGACGTACCTCCGTGAACCCGATCTGAGAAATTCAAGTTTCTGCATCCTTCTATGTTTGATAAGGTCATTTTGAACGGTCGTATTGAAGGTGCTTGGTGTTCTTCACATTCTGGGCACGTTTAGGTCCTCGCGGTGAACTAGTTCCTAAGTTGACTAGTCAATTAGGTGATAGTTCGTCCGGATGACGTACCTCCGTGAACCCGATATGAGAAATTCAAGTTTCTGCATCCTTCTATGTTTGATAAGGTCATTTTGAACGGTCGGATTGAACGTGGCTGGTGTCGTTCACGATCTAGGCACGTTTAGGTTCCCGCAGTGAACTAGTTCCTAAGTTGACTAGTCAATTAGGTGATAGTTTGTCCGGATGACGTACCTCCGTGAACCCGATCTGAGAAATTCAAGTTTCTGCATCCTTCTATGTTTGATAAGGTCATTTTGAACGGTCGATTGAAGTGCTGGTGTCTTCACATCTAGGCACGTTTAGGTCCCTCGCGTGAACTAGTTCCTAAGTTGACTAGTCAATTAGGTGATAGTTCGTCCGGATGACGTACCTCCGTGAACCCGATATGAGAAATTCAAGTTTCTGCATCCTTCTATGTTTGATAAGGTCATTTTGAACGGTCGGATTGAACGTGGCTGGTGTCTTCACGATCGAGGCACGTTTACGTCCCCGTAGTGAACTAGTTCCTAAGTTGACTAGTCAATTAGGTGATAGTTCGTCCGGATGACGTACCGCCGTGAACCCGATATGAGAAATTCATGTTCTGCATCCTTCTATGTTTGATAAGGTCATTTTGAACGGTCGGATTGAACGTGGCTGGTGTCGTTCACGATCTAGGCACGTTTAGGTCCCGCAGTGAACTAGTTCCTAAGTTGACTAGTCAATTAGGTGATAGTCTGTCCGGATGACGTACCTCCGTGAACCCGATCTGAGAAATTCAATTTCTGCATCCTTCTATGTTTGATAAGGTCATTTTGAACGGTCGGATTGAAGTGGCTGGTGTCGTTCACGATCTAGGCACGTTTAGGTCCCGCGTGAACTAGTTCCTAAGTTGACTAGTCAATTAGGTGATAGTTCGTCCGGATGACTACCTCCGTGAACCCGTCTGAGAAATTCAAGTTTCTGCATCCTTCTATGTTTGATAAGGTCATTTTGAACGGTCGGATTGAACGTGGCTGGTGTCGTTCACGATCTAGGCACGTTTAGGTCCCTGCAGTGAACTAGTTCCTAAGTTGACTAGTCAATTGGTGATAGTTTGTCCGGATGACGTACCTCCGTGAACCCGATCTGAGAAATTCAAGTTTCTGCATCCTTCTATGTTTGATAAGGTCATTTTGAACGGTCGATTGAAGGTGCTTGGTGTTCTTCACATTCTGGGCACGTTTAGGTCCTCGCGGTGAACTAGTTCCTAAGTTGACTAGTCAATTAGGTGATAGTTCGTCCGGATGACGTACCTCCGTGAACCCGATATGAGAAATTCAAGTTTCTGCATCCTTCTATGTTTGATAAGGTCATTTTGAACGGTCGGATTGAACGTGACTGGTGTCGTTCACGATCGAGGCACGTTTAGTCCCCGTAGTGAACTAGTTCCTAAGTTGACTAGTCAATTAGGTGATAGTTCATCCGGATGACGTACCTCCGTGAACCCGATATGAGAAATTCATGTTCTGCATCCTTCTATCTTTGATAAGGTCATTTTGAACGGTCGGATTGAACGTGGCTGGTGTCGTTCATGATCGAGGCACGTTTAGGTCCCTGTAGTGAACTAGTTCCTAAGTTGACTAGTCAATTAGGTGATAGTCCGTCCGGATGACGTACCTCCGTGAATCCGATCTGAGAAATTCAAGTTTCTGCATCCTTCTATGTTTGATAAGGTCATTTTGAACGGTCGGATTGAACGTGGCTGGTGTCGTTCACGATCGAGGCACGTTTACGTCCCTGTAGTGAACTAGTTCCTAAGTTGACTAGTCAATTAGGTGATAGTCTGTCCGGATGATGTACCTCCGTGAACCCGATCTGAGAAATTCAAGTTTCTGCATCCTTCTATGTTTGATAAGGTCATTTTGAACGGTCGTATTGAAGGTGCTTGGTGTTCTTCACATTCTGGGCACGTTTAGGTCCCGCGGTGAACTAGTTCCTAAGTTGACTAGTCAATTAGGTGATAGTTCGTCCGGATGACGTACCTCCGTGAACCCGATATGAGAAATTCAAGTTTCTGCATCCTTCTATGTTTGATAAGGTCATTTTGAACGGTCGGATTGAACGTGACTGGTGTCGTTCACGATCGAGGCACGTTTACGTCCCCGTAGTGAACTAGTTCCTAAGTTGAGTAGTCAATTAGGTGATAGTTCGTCCGGATGACGTACCTCCGTGAACCCGATATGAGAAATTCATGTGTCTGCATCCTTCTATCTTTGATAAGGTCATTTTGAACGGTCGGATTGAACGTGGCTGGTGTCGTTCATGATCGAGGCACGTTTAGGTCCCTGTAGTGAACTAGTTCCTAAGTTGACTAGTCAATTAGGTGATAGTCTGTCCGGATGACGTACCTCCGTGAATCCGATCTGAGAAATTCAAGTTTCTGCATCCTTCTATGTTTGATAAGGTCATTTTGAACGGTCGGATTGAACGTGGCTGGTGTCGTTCACGATCGAGGCACGTTTACGTCCCGTAGTGAACTAGTTCCTAAGTTGACTAGTCAATTAGGTGATAGTCTGTCCGGATGATGTACCTCCGTGAACCCGATCTGAGAAATTCAAGTTTCTGCATCCTTCTATGTTTGATAAGGTCATTTTGAACGGTCGGATTGAACATGGCTGGTGTCGTTCACGATCTAGGCACGTTTAGGTCCCTGCAGTGAACTAGTTCCTAAGTTGACTAGTCAATTAGGTGATAGTCTGTCCGGATGATGTACCTCCGTCAACCCGATCTGAGAAATTCAAGTTTCTGCATCCTTCTATGTTTGATAAGGTCATTTTGAACGGTCGGATTGAAGGTGCTTGGTGTTCTTCACATTCTAGGCACGTTTAGGTCCTCGTGGTGAACTAGTTCCTAAGTTGACTAGTCAATTAGGTGATAGTTCGTCCGGATGACGTACCTCCGTGAACCCGATCTGAGAAATTCAAGTTTCTGCATCCTTCTATGTTTGATAAGGTCATTTTGAACGGTTGGATTGAACGTGGCTGGTGTCTTTCACGATCGAGGCACGTTTACGTCCCCGTAGTGAACTAGTTCCTAAGTTGACTAGTCAATTAGGAGATAGTTCGTCCGGATGACGTACCACCGTGAACCCGATATGAGAAATTCATGTTCTACATCCTTCTATGTTTGATAAAGTCATTTTGAACGGTCGGATTGAACGTGGCTGGTGTCGTTCACAATCGAGGCACGTTTAGGTCCCTCAGTGAACTAGTTCCTAAGTTGACTAGTCAATTAGGTGATAGTTTGTCCGGATGACGTACCTCCGTGAACCCGATCTGAGAAATTCAAGTTTCTGCATCCTTCTATGTTTGATAAGGTCATTTTGAACGGTCGGATTGAAGGTGCTTGGTGTTCTTCACATTCTAGGCACGTTTAGGTCCTCGCAGTGAACTAGTTCCTAAGTTGACTAGTCAATTAGGTGATAGTTCGTCCGGATGAAGTACCGCGGTGAACCCGATATGAGAAATTCATGTGCTACATCCTTCTATGTTTGATAACGTCATTTTGAACGGTCGGATTGAACGTGGCTGATGTCTTTCACGATCTAGGACGTTTAGGTCCCTGCAGTGAACTAGTTCCTAAGTTGACTAGTCAATTAGGTGATAGTTCGTCCGGATGACGTACCTCCGTGAACCCGATCTGAGAAATTCAAGTTTCTGCATCCTTCTATGTTTGATAAGGTCATTTTGAACGGTCGGATTGAACGTGGCTGGTGTCGTTCACGATCGAGGCACGTTTACGTCCCCGTAGTGAACTAGTTCCTAAGTTGACTAGTCAATTAGGTGATAGTTCGTCCGGATGACGTACCTCCGTGAACCCGATAGGAGAAATTTATGTGTCTACGTCCTTCTATGTTTGATAAGGTCATTTTGAACGGTCGGATTGAACGTGGCTGATGTCTTTCACGATCTAGGAACGTTTAGGTCCCTGCAGTGAACTAGTTCCTAAGTTGACTAGTCAATTAGGTGATAGTTCGTCCGGATGACGTACCGCCGTGAACCCGATATGAGAAATTCATGTGTCTACATCCTTCTATGTTTGATAAGGTCATTTTGAACGGTCGGATTGAACGTGGCTGGTGTCGTTCACGATCGATGTAACACCCCGTTTTCCCAATATTTAAAATTTCTTTAAAAAAAACATAACATTTATCAGAGTAAACATCAAACAACGGGATATCACATATAACGTAATCCAACAGTTAAATAATAATTTAACCAATATCTTAAACATTTGCAGCGGAAAATCTTACCATAATTCATGAAACGTTTTGGCACGCAGGCCCAACAAGTATCTCAAAAGAGTTAATCAAAACAGTAAATATTCATGGCAGTTCACGTAAGAGAATGAAGCATGTTATAGCATAAAACCCCATCCCGTTACTTATCAGAGCGACCTAGATGACACAGTGAAGGCAAGGCCACTCACGACGGCAACTGCACACTAAGCACGATCACCTGCAAGTTACCCATACGAAGGGCAACATTTTCAAGCAGAAGGGGTGAGATTTCATAACAAAATAATGCTAATCAAAGTAATTCGAATCATAATTAACATTAACATCATAATCATTCTTGGATAACTTTGCATATTCAAATAACAAGTATCACGTATTCATATATTCAACAAATATCACGTATTCACTTATTCAATCGTCATCAACAACATAGCATTATGGACATGACAATGTGACAATGCTCTTAGAATCCTTATATGCATGTGGTACCAATCGTCATCATAAGTATTAATATACTTTAATCGTGCGGAGGACAAAGCTCCTAATAATCGTGCGGAGGACAAAGCTCCTAATAAACGTGGTGAGGACTAAGCTCAATGAGATGCTATGCATGGACTCTTATGAACAAAACATCGTAATCAACATATCAACATGCATCCAACAATTTGGAGCTAAACATCATCATTTCATCGTATATAAATACATACAATGCACTTAGTTAAATAACAGCAGCAGCATAATCAAGTCACATAACAGGATGATATCATTATATCAATAGCACATCAATTATTTCATAATTAAACTTCCATATCGTACATAAATATACAATACCTTAATCATACTCAATCAATATCAACATATCTTAAACAGCTTACAGACTGCATTTAACGTCATCATTAGGTCTTATTATCATAAGGGGGTTCGCTCTTGATCAAAACGTGCGACACAAATCGCACAAACACTCATAACACTCAAGGCTGGAGGTGCTCGCGAGGCGAGGGTTCTTGCTCGCCATGGCGAGTACTAAACAATTCCCAAACTAAAGTTGTTCTGGGTCTAATCTTGCCCTACATTCATTCCTAATCAATACTAGGTATGTTCAGGTACTCAAAGGCATACAAGATTCAACTAAAAAGGTCGAAACACGAAATATGACATGCACTCTGCCTAAGCTCGCGAGGCGAGGAAGGGTTGCTCGCCATGGCGAGTTGCACCAAACAACTCGCGAGGCGAGGATCATCACTCGCCGTGGCGAGCGATGAACAGAAGCACGGGCAGACTAGGGTTTTTCTCAAAAATCCATCACACAACATGGTTCAAAGCGTGGTTTTGATTCCAGAATTCATCCTAAACATATTCTAAGGTTAAAGGACGGTTCTTTCATCAATCTAACAAGTTTTACCGTTTGATCATCAATTTTTAGGGTTTTGACCTAATTCCAAAACTTCTCTAAATCAATCCTAACTTTGTCAACTAATCATCAGAATTACAGTAAATAACATTATTGAATTATTAGTCTCACCCTTACCTTGAATGAAGAAATCGCAGCCCTCACTCTAGGTTCCTCTTCTCTTGGCTTTTTCTTCCTTTTCTCCAAAACAGTTGTACGTACTTTATGTTTTTTTTTTCTAAACTAGGTCTAACCTTTTATATCTCTTCTTAAAATACTTATCTTATCTCACTTTCTCCCCCAACACTATCTAAAATATCAAAACAGCCCTCAACTAAATATTTTATATTATTTTCAAATCTTTATTCTATTTAACAATAAAATAAATCTCATATCATAATCAAATCCTCCAAAACTCATAACTTATCACGTCATCAATCAAATCATCATAAATCATCAAAACATACCAAAATCATGCATATACTATATAATTATAATATAATTGCCTAAACTCAATTAAATAACGATTAAACGAAAGTGGGCGTTACAACTCTCCCCCACTTAAAAGATTTTCGTCCTCGAAAATTTACCTCAAGCAAACAACTCTGGATAAGACTCCAGCATCTTACTCTCAAGCTCCCACGTCAAGCTTTCACCAGTCGCTCCCGACCAAACGACTCTCACGAGAGGTATTTCCTTGCCTCTCAACGTCTTCACTTTACGATCATCAATCCTCAACGGTAAAGTTTCTACCGTAAGGTTGTCTCTAACTTGCACATCGTCACTCTGAATTACATGAGATGGATCCGGAACATACTTTCGAAGTTGCGACACATGGAAAACGTTGTGCAAATTCGCAAGATGCGGCGGTAAACCCACTCGGTAAGCCACCGTTCCAACTCTTTCCAATATCTGATACGGACCAATGAACTTCGGGGTCAACTTCTTTGACTTCAAAGCACGTTCTACACCAGTCATAGGAGTGACTCTCAAAAACACCTGGTCTCCTTCTTGGAACTCAAGATCTTTTCTACGCTTATCATGATAACTCTTTTGTCGACTCTGCGACGCCTTCATTTTCTCTTGGATCATCTGAACTTTCTCAGTAGTTTGCTGAACAATCTCTGGTCCTAAGACCACTCTTTCTCCTGATTCAAACCAACACAACGGAGTTCTGCATCTCCGACCATACAAAGCCTCGAACACTGCCATTCCAATACTAGAATGATAACTATTATTATAAGTGAACTCGATCAACGGAAGATGACTGTCCCAAGTTCCTCCTTGTTCAAGAACACAAATTCTCAACAAATCCTCTAGCGACTGAATTGTCCTCTCCGACTGACCATCTGTCTGTGGATGATACACCGAACTCAATCTCAACTTCGAACCCAAGGCCTCTTGCAAACTTTTCCAAAATCTAGAAGTAAATCTTGGATCTCTATCTGACACGATGCTCGAAGGAACACCATGCAACTTCACAATCTCCTTGATATAAATCTCTGCCAACTGGGCAACAGGGAAACTAATATTAATAGGTAGAAAATGAGCTGACTTCGTCAACCTATCAACAATAACCCAAATTGCGTCGCTCCCTCTCGGAGTATTCGGCAAACTCGTCACAAAATCCATCGATATACTATCCCATTTCCATTCTGGCACATCTAAAGGTACCATCATCCCAGCGGATTTCTGATGCTCGACTTTCGACTTCTGACAAACTAAACAGGAATACACAAACTGTGCCACATCTCGTTTCAAACCAGACCACCAGAAAATCTTCTTTAAATCATGATACATCTTCGTAGCTCCCGGATGAATACTCAAGCTACTTCTATGACTCTCTTCAAGAATCATCTTCTTAATCTCTTCATTGTCTGGGATACAAATTCTTCCTCGGAATCTCAACACACCTTGATCATCGATTTTAAAATCACTGTCTTCAGTCTGATCTCTAGCAACCAACAATCCACAAACTTTACATCAACTTTCTGTGCTTCCTTGATACTTTTCAGAAATTCACTATCAATCTTCAGCATACCCAATTTCACACTCTGAGGTGTCCATTCACAAACCAAACTCAAATCTCTAAACTGTTCAAGCAATTCGAACTCCCTGACCATCATGGCGGACATATGCAATGTCTTCCTACTCAAGGCATCTGCAACAACATTAGCTTTACCTGGATGATAATTCAAGCCAAAGTCATAATCTTTCAACAATTCAAGCCATCTTCGCTGTCTCATATTCAATTCCTTCTGATCGAACAAATACTTCAAACTCTTGTGATCACTAAACACCTCAAATCTCGAACCATACAAGTAATGTCTCCATATCTTCAATACAAAGACTACGGCCGCCAACTCGAGATCATGCGTAGGATAATTCTTCTCATGAATTCTCAACTGTCTTGAAGCATAAGCTACCACTTTACCTCCTTGCATAAGTACACCTCCTAAACCCAACTTGGACGCATCACAATAAACCACAAAAGGTTCATCTGACTTCGGCAAAATTAACACTGGAGCAGTCATCAAACGCTTCTTCAATTCACCGAAACTTTTCTCACAATGGACGTCCCACACAAAAGTTTTACCTTTACAAGTCAACTGCGTTAGCGGAAGAGCTAACTTAGAAAATCCTTCAATAAACCTTCTATAGTAACCAGCTAAACCCAGGAAACTTCTAATCTCTGTAACGGACTTAGGAGTCTCCCACTGTGATACCGCTTCAACTTTAGACGGATCCACTGCAATACCATCACCAGAAATAACATGGCCTAGAAAACTCACTTCTTTCAACCAGAATTCACACTTAGACAATTTAGCATAAAGCTTCTTCTCTTTCAACACTTGCAAAACAATCTTCAGATGCTCGGCATGTTCTTCTTCAGTCTTGGAGTAAATCAAGATATCGTCGATGAACACAACTACGAACCGATCCAAAAATGCATGGAAGATGCGATTCATATACTCCATAAACACTCCAGGTGCATTGGTAACACCAAAAGGCATAACTTTATATTCATAGTGACCATAACGCGTTCTGAAAGCTGTCTTCTGCATATCTTCATCTTTTACTTTAATCTGGTGATAACCTGATCTCAAATCAATCTTGCTGAAAACTCGTGCACCCACTAGCTGATCCATCAAATCATCAATTCTCGGAAGTGGATACCTATTCTTGATAGTTACCTTGTTCAACTGCCGATAATCAATACACAACTGCATACTACCATCTTTCTTCTTTACTAGCAAAACCGGCGCTCCCCAAGGTGAAACACTTGGTCTAACAAACTTCTTCTCAAGCAAGTCTTCCAACTGTTTCTTCAACTCAGATAACTCAGAAGCAGACATACGATAAGGTGCCATCGAGACCGGCTTCGTTCCAGGAACAAGATCAATAGAAAACTCAACTTCTCTCTCTGGAGGCACATCAGGAATCTCATCTGGAAAAACTTCAGGAAATTCACACATCACCGGTAACCTATCAATCACTGCTTGATTCTCAATAGATAAGGTAGCCATTAACGAAACATCAAGATACCGTCGCGTTCCAGTTGCTTCAGCTGCTTAGTAGATAAAAACTCTGCACCACTTTCCTCTTCGACGGAAGAGAAATGTACTGACTTGCTAAAACAATTAATAAGAACGTGGTTGTACTCTAACCAGTTCATACCCAGAATCACATCCATACCGCTCAAAGGTAGACAAACTAAATCCATTTCGAAATCACGACCAAACATAGACAAAGGACATTTCAAACATACGAGAGAAGTAGTCACCGAACCCTTAGCTGGAGTTTCGACAACCATCTCTCCATTCATATCAGACAAATCAAGACCCAAAGCAGAAACACAATCGAAAGCAATAAAACAATGTGTAGCACCAGTATCAATAATAGCAACTAAAGGAGTATTATTAATATAGCAAGTACCTCTGATCAAACGATCCTCATTCTCTGTCTGAGTCCCAGTCAAAGCAAAGACCCTACCAGTAGTCGGCGCCCTCTTAGGCTGAGTACACTATGAACTAATGTGACCCTCTCCGTTGCAATTAAAGCACACAATGTCCGTACGATTGCAGTCAGCTACAACATGACCTTTCTTGCCACACCGGACACACTTCTTGATTTCCTCAGGGCAGACGTTGCTTTTGTGGCCTTTCTCACCACAATCTCTGCAGCATCCTTCTTCTTAGGCCGCCTAACATCGACCATCTTCTGTTTACCTTTGTCAGCGGGGGCACTGTACGGCTTAGGACGACTCTGCTGTCCCTTGCCCTTCCTTTCATTTACTACCTTGTAGTGAGCCTTCGTATCCTCTTCGTAGATTCTGCAGCTATTAACCAAATCCTGAAAAACTCTCAGCTGTTGATACCCAATCGCCCTCTTGATGTCGGGCCTCAAACCGTTCTCGAACTTGATGCATCTCGAGAACTCAGCATTCTCAGCAGTATAGTGCGGATAGAACTTAGACAGCTCCACGAACTTGGCAGCATACTCTGTCACAGACATGTTTCCTTGCTTCAATTCAAGGAACTCGATCTCTTTCTTCCCGCGAACATCTTCCGGAAAGTATCTTCTCAGGAACTCTCTCCTGAAAACAGCCCAAGTCACAACAGCTCCCTCCTGCCCAAGGGTAGGCAGAAGAGCAACCCACCAGTCATCAGCTTCCTCGGCTAGCTGATGAGTACCAAACCGCACTTTCTGATCCTCCGTGCACTGCATAACTCGGAAAATCCTCTCAATCTCCTTAAGCCACGTCTGGGCTCCATCAGGGTCATAACGTCCTTTGAAAGTCGGAGGGTTCTTCTTCATGAACGTCTCCAACATCCTAGCTTCAGCATTCGCACCGGCATTCACGTTAGGTTGTTGTCCCACAGCTTGGGCAACAACTTGTAGAGCAGCAGCTAACGCAGCATCGTTTCTTCCAGCCATTTCCGAGATTCTACAAAAGTAGCAACAACAACATAAGATAGTAATATAAATATTACTAAGACTCGACACGACTCTCTAATTGACCGGACGGACCGACCTGCTCTGATACCAATTGTAACACCCCGTTTTCCCAATATTTAAAATTTCTTTAAAAAAAACATAACATTTATCAGAGTAAACATCAAACAACGGGATATCACATATAACGTAATCCAACAGTTAAATAATAATTTAACCAATATCTTAAACATTTACAGCGGAAAATCTTAACCATAATTCATGAAACGTTTTGGCACGCAGGCCCAACAAGTATCTCAAAAGAGTTAATCAAAACAGTAAATATTCATGGCAGTTCACGTAAGAGAAGGAAGCATGTTATAGCATAAAACCCCATCCCGTTACGTATCAGAGCGACCTAGACGACACAGTGAAGGCAAGGCTACTCACGACGGCAACTGCACACTAAGCACGATCACCTGCAAGTTACCCATACGAAGGGCAACATTTTCAAGCAGAAGGGGTGAGATTTCATAACAAAATAATGCTAATCAAAGTAATTCGAATCATAATCATTCTTGGATAACTTTGCATATTCAAATAACAAGTATCACGTATTCATATATTCAACAAATATCACGTATTCACTTATTCAATCGTCATCAACAACATAGCATTATGGACATGACAATGTGACAATGCTCTTAGACTCCTTATATGCATGTGGTACCAATCGTCATCATAAGTATTAATATACTTTAATCGTGCGGAGGACAAAGCTCCTAATAAACGTGGTGAGGACTAAGCTCAATGAGATGCTATGCATGGACTCTTATGAACAAAACATCGTAATCAACATATCAACATGCATCCAACAATTTGGAGCTAAACATCATCATTTCATCGTATATAAATACATACAATGCACTTAGTTAAATAACAGCAGCAGCATAATCAAGTCACATAACAGGATGATATCATTATATCAATAGCACATCAATTATTTCATAATTAAACTTCCATATCGTACATAAATATACAATACCTTAATCATACTCAATCAATATCAACATATCTTAAACAGCTTACAGACTGCATTTAACGTCATCATTAGGTCTTATTATCATAAGGGGGTTCGCTCTTGATCAAAACGTGCGACACAAATCGCACAAACACTCATAACACTCAAGGCTAGAGGTGCTCGCGAGGCGAGGGTTCTTGCTCGCCATGGCGAGTACTAAACAATTCCCAAACTAAAGTTGTTCTGGGTCTAATCTTGCCCTACATTCATTCCTAATCAATACTAGGTATGTTCAGGTACTCAAAGGCATACAAGATTCAACTAAAAAGGTCGAAACACGAAATATGACATGCACTCTGCCTAAGCTCGCGAGGCGAGGAAGGGTTGCTCGCCATGGCGAGTTGCACCAAACAACTCGCGAGGCGAGGATCATCACTCGCCGTGGCGAGCGATGAACAGAAGCACGGGCAGACTAGGGTTTTTCTCAAAAATCCATCACACAACATGGTTCAAAGCGTGGTTTTGATTCCAGAATTCATCCTAAACATATTCTAAGGTTAAAGGACGGTTCTTTCATCAATCTAACAAGTTTTACCGTTTGATCATCAATTTTTAGGGTTTTGACCTAATTCCAAAACTTCTCTAAATCAATCCTAACTTTGTCAACTAATCATCAGAATTACAGTAAATAACATTATTGAATTATTAGTCTCACCCTTACCTTGAATGAAGAAATCGCAGCCCTCACTCTAGGTTCCTCTTCTCTTGGCTTTTTCTTCCTTTTCTCCAAAAACAGTTGTACGTACTTTATGTTTTTTTTTTCTAAACTAGGTCTAACCTTTTATATCTCTTCTTAAAATACTTATCTTATCTCACTTTTTCCCCCAACACTATCTAAAATATCAAAACAGCCCTCAACTAAATATTTTATATTATTTTCAAATCTTTATTCTATTTAACAATAAAATAAATCTCATATCATAATCAAATCCTCAAAAACTCATAACTTATCACGTCATCAATCAAATCATCATAAATCATCAAAACATACCAAAATCATGCATATACTATATAATTATAATATAATTGCCTAAACTCAATTAAATAACGATTAAACGAAAGTGGGCGTTACAACTCTCCCCCACTTAAAAGATTTTCGTCCTCGAAAATTTACCTCAAGCAAACAACTCTGGATAAGACTCCAGCATCTTACTCTCAAGCTCCCACGTCAAGCTTTCACCAGTCGCTCCCGACCAAACGACTCTCACGAGAGGTATTTCCTTGCCTCTCAACGTCTTCACTTTACGATCATCAATCCTCAACGGTAAAGTTTCTACCGTAAGGTTGTCTCTAACTTGCACATCGTCACTCTGAATTACATGAGATGGATCCGGAACATACTTTCGAAGTTGCGACACATGGAAAACGTTGTGCAAATTCGCAAGATGCGGCGGTAAACCCACTCGGTAAGCCACCGTTCCAACTCTTTCCAATATCTGATACGGACCAATGAACTTCGGGGTCAACTTCTTTGACTTCAAAGCACGTTCTACACCAGTCATAGGAGTGACTCTCAAAAACACCTGGTCTCCTTCTTGGAACTCAAGATCTTTTCTACGCTTATCATGATAACTCTTTTGTCGACTCTGCGACGCCTTCATTTTCTCTTGGATCATCTGAACTTTCTCAGTAGTTTGCTGAACAATCTCTGGTCCTAAGACCACTCTTTCTCCTGATTCAAACCAACACAACGGAGTTCTGCATCTCCGACCATACAAAGCCTCGAACAGTGCCATTCCAATACTAGAATGATAACTATTATTATAAGTGAACTCGATCAACGGAAGATGACTGTCCCAAGTTCCTCCTTGTTCAAGAACACAAATTCTCAACAAATCCTCTAGCGACTGAATTGTCCTCTCCGACTGACCATCTGTCTGTGGATGATACGCCGAACTCAATCTCAACTTCGAACCCAAGGCCTCTTGCAAACTTTTCCAAAATCTAGAAGTAAATCTTGGATCTCTATCTGACACGATGCTCGAAGGAACACCATGCAACTTCACAATCTCCTTGATATAAATCTCTGCCAACTGGGCAACAGGGAAACTAATATTAATAGGTAGAAAATGAGCTGACTTCGTCAACCTATCAACAATAACCCAAATTGCGTCGCTCCCTCTCGGAGTATTCGGCAAACTCGTCACAAAATCCATCGATATACTATCCCATTTCCATTCTGGCACATCTAAAGGTACCATCATCCCAGCGGATTTCTGATGCTCGACTTTCGACTTCTGACAAACTAAACAGGAATACACAAACTGTGCCACATCTCGTTTCAAACCAGACCACCAGAAAATCTTCTTTAAATCATGATACATCTTCGTAGCTCCCGGATGAATACTCAAGCTACTTCTATGACTCTCTTCAAGAATCATCTTCTTAATCTCTTCATTGTCTGGGATACAAATTCTTCCTCGGAATCTCAACACACCTTGATCATCGATTTTAAAATCACTGTCTTCAGTCTGATCTCTAGCAACCAACAATCCACAAACTTTACATCAACTTTCTGTGCTTCCTTGATACTTTTCAGAAATTCACTATCAATCTTCAGCATACCCAATTTCACACTCTGAGGTGTCCATTCACAAACCAAACTCAAATCTCTAAACTGTTCAAGCAATTCGAACTCCCTGACCATCATGGCGGACATATGCAATGTCTTCCTACTCAAGGCATCTGCAACAACATTAGCTTTACCTGGATGATAATTCAAGCCAAAGTCATAATCTTTCAACAATTCAAGCCATCTTCGCTGTCTCATATTCAATTCCTTCTGATCGAACAAATA
This sequence comes from Medicago truncatula, assembly GCF_003473485.1. Classification (NCBI taxonomy): domain Eukaryota; kingdom Viridiplantae; phylum Streptophyta; class Magnoliopsida; order Fabales; family Fabaceae; genus Medicago; species Medicago truncatula. The sequence goes on from NC_053045.1 coordinate 19,666,809, forward strand.
CTTCAAACTCTTGTGATCACTAAACACCTCAAATCTCGAACCATACAAGTAATGTCTCCATATCTTCAATACAAAGACTACGGCCGCCAACTCGAGATCATGCGTAGGATAATTCTTCTCATGAATTCTCAACTGTCTTGAAGCATAAGCTACCACTTTACCTCCTTGCATAAGTACACCTCCTAAACCCAACTTGGACGCATCACAATAAACCACAAAAGGTTCATCTGACTTCGGCAAAATTAACACTGGAGCAGTCATCAAACGCTTCTTCAATTCACCGAAACTTTTCTCACAATGGACGTCCCACACAAAAGTTTTACCTTTACAAGTCAACTGCGTTAGCGGAAGAGCTAACTTAGAAAATCCTTCAATAAACCTTCTATAGTAACCAGCTAAACCCAGGAAACTTCTAATCTCTGTAACGGACTTAGGAGTCTCCCACTGTGATACCGCTTCAACTTTAGACGGATCCACTGCAATACCATCACCAGAAATAACATGGCCTAGAAAACTCACTTCTTTCAACCAGAATTCACACTTAGACAATTTAGCATAAAGCTTCTTCTCTTTCAACACTTGCAAAACAATCTTCAGATGCTCGGCATGTTCTTCTTCAGTCTTGGAGTAAATCAAGATATCGTCGATGAACACAACTACGAACCGATCCAAAAATGCATGGAAGATGCGATTCATATACTCCATAAACACTCCAGGTGCATTGGTAACACCAAAAGGCATAACTTTATATTCATAGTGACCATAACGCGTTCTGAAAGCTGTCTTCTGCATATCTTCATCTTTTACTTTAATCTGGTGATAACCTGATCTCAAATCAATCTTGCTGAAAACTCGTGCACCCACTAGCTGATCCATCAAATCATCAATTCTCGGAAGTGGATACCTATTCTTGATAGTTACCTTGTTCAACTGCCGATAATCAATACACAACTGCATACTACCATCTTTCTTCTTTACTAGCAAAACCGGCGCTCCCCAAGGTGAAACACTTGGTCTAACAAACTTCTTCTCAAGCAAGTCTTCCAACTGTTTCTTCAACTCAGATAACTCAGAAGCAGACATACGATAAGGTGCCATCGAGACCGGCTTCGTTCCAGGAACAAGATCAATAGAAAACTCAACTTCTCTCTCTGGAGGCACATCAGGAATCTCATCTGGAAAAACTTCAGGAAATTCACACACCACCGGTAACCTATCAATCACTGCTTGATTCTCAATAGATAAGGTAGCCATTAACGAAACATCAAGATACCGTCGCGTTCCAGTTGCTTCAGCTGCTTAGTAGATAAAAACTCTGCACCACTTTCCTCTTCGACGGAAGAGAAATGTACTGACTTGCTAAAACAATTAATAAGAACGTGGTTGTACTCTAACCAGTTCATACCCAGAATCACATCCATACCGCTCAAAGGTAGACAAACTAAATCCATTTCGAAATCACGACCAAACATAGACAAAGGACATTTCAAACATACGAGAGAAGTAGTCACCGAACCCTTAGCTGGAGTTTCGACAACCATCTCTCCATTCATATCAGACAAATCAAGACCCAAAGCAGAAACACAATCGAAAGCAATAAAACAATGCGTAGCACCAGTATCAATAATAGCAACTAAAGGAGTATTATTAATATAGCAAGTACCTCTGATCAAACGATCCTCATTCTCTGTCTGAGTCCCAGTCAAAGCAAAGACCCTACCAGTAGTCGGCGCCCTCTTAGGCTGAGTACACTGTGAACTAATGTGACCCTCTCCGTTGCAATTAAAGCACACAATGTCCGTACGATTGCAGTCAGCTACAACATGACCTTTCTTGCCACACCGGACACACTTCTTGATTTCCTCAGGGCAGACGTTGCTTTTGTGGCCTTTCTCACCACAATCTCTGCAGCATCCTTCTTCTTAGGCCGCCTAACATCGACCATCTTCTGTTTACCTTTGTCAGCGGGGCACTGTACGGCTTAGGACGACTCTGCTGTCCCTTGCCCTTCCTTTCATTTACTACCTTGTAGTGAGCCTTCGTATCCTCTTCGTAGATTCTGCAGCTATTAACCAAATCCTGAAAAACTCTCAGTTGTTGATACCCAATCGCCCTCTTGATGTCGGGCCTCAAACCGTTCTCGAACTTGATGCATCTCGAGAACTCAGCATTCTCAACAGTATAGTGCGGATAGAACTTAGACAGCTCCACGAACTTGGCAGCATACTCTGTCACAGACATGTTTCCTTGCTTCAATTCAAGGAACTCGATCTCTTTCTTCCCGCGAACATCTTCCGGAAAGTATCTTCTCAGGAACTCTCTCCTGAAAACAGCCCAAGTCACAACAGCTCCCTCCTGCCCAAGGGTAGGCAGAAGAGCAACCCACCAGTCATCAGCTTCCTCGGCTAGCTGATGAGTACCAAACCGCACTTTCTGATCCTCCGTGCACTGCATAACTCGGAAAATCCTCTCAATCTCCTTAAGCCACGTCTGGGCTCCATCAGGGTCATAACGTCCTTTGAAAGTCGGAGGGTTCTTCTTCATGAACGTCTCCAACATCCTAGCTTCAGCATTCGCACCGGCATTCACGTTAGGTTGTTGTCCCACAGCTTGGGCAACAGCTTGTAGAGCAGCAGCTAACGCAGCATCGTTTCTTCCAGCCATTTCCGAGATTCTACAAAAGTAGCAACAACAACATAAGATAGTAATATAAATATTACTAAGACTCGACACGACTCTCTAATTGACCGGACGGACCGACCTGTAACACTCTAATTTTTATTTAATTATTTTTAATTGTGTGGTGTCATTTATGTGATTTTTGGTGATTTATGTAGTGTATATTTATTTATTATATGATTATTTTATTAAATAATTAAAATAATATAAGAATAGGATTAATTATTATCTTGGGGGTTATGAAATAATTAACATAATTAGTAGGGAGTTAATTGCTAATTAGGGAGTGGGAGGTTACATTTTGGGAGTTGAGAAAAGGAAAGAAAAATAGAGAAAACAGTTTTACGTGAAAACAGTCTGGTTTTGGGAGAAAAGCTAGTGCAAGGGAGAGAAGCTTAGGAATCATTGCTGCTGTATTTTTTCTGCAATTCTAAGGTAAGGGTGAGGTTTACCGCAATTATATAGATTCTGAATGTTGATTGTGTTCTAACAGGTTTATGTGAGGATTTGGGAGAAATTGGGTTTTTGTTGATTAAGGAGTTTTGGGTGTAGGAATCATATAATTGAAGGTAGAAATGGGTTCTGGGTGCATAAAACCTTTCATTTCATATCTGTAAACTAATTTGGGGAGTGATTTGAGGAAAAATGGGATTTTTGGGAAAAACCTGCATTCTGCCCGTACAGAAGTTCATCGCTCGCCTCGCGAGTAGCCATTACTCGCCATAGCGAGTGAACAACTTCATCGCTCGCCTCGCGAGTGATACAGCTCGCCATGGCGAGTAACCTTGTAAAAATCTGGATTTTGAAAAAGTTGTTATAAGCCGTATTTTGGGTAGTTTCGTGTACCTAGATGATTCTTAAGAGGACTAGAGCAAGTTTTAAGTGTAAAAGATGATTAGGGAGCTTAGAATTGAGGTTTGAGTGAGAAAAATGTCATTTTTCCCGAGAGCACCATATTTCTGTTCGCCTCGAGTTCGCCTCCAACTCGCCATGGCGAGTACCTGTTTTTCTGAGCTCGCCATAGCGAGTAGATGAGCTCGCGAGGCGAGCTGCCCAGTATTTGGTTGGTTAATTTATGTTGTTGTTTGGATTGTGTATTTGGTTGAATTATTGCATGGCTTGTATGCTGATATATATTTCCCTGGACGTTTTGGTTGGTTTTGATGAATGGATGCTGACTGAATGAATGTTGTATTTAATTAAATTCCCTTAAAGGTGTAAGTTGGTTGGTGAATCATATATATGTATATGTCTAGGTTGGTTGGTATGTAGATATACTCTATGGGGATTAGTTGCATTAACATAACAGTGGGAGAGCTTCGGCTCTGGAATGCTTAGTCGTTCAAAGTGGTGGAGTACTAGTTACTCAAAGTGGTGTAGTGGTGAGGACTTATGTCCTGTTGAGAATGCTTTAACCATTCGACAGCGGTGTGGGTCACGGCCCTGATTTTTGGTACCACATGCATGGGTGTTTAGAGGAGTCTTAGTGGAGTGGTGATAAGTTGTATATATTGTTGAGAGGTGTATGAATTAATATTGTGATAAGATGCGAAAATGATGTTATATAAACAATAATAATGTTGATGATTTATGATAGGGTGTTAGATTCAATTGATGTATTCTTTATCTATATTTTGTTGTGAATCTCACCCCTTCTGCTTGAAAATGTTGCCCTTCCTATGGGTAACTTACAGGTGATCCTGAGTAGTTGGTGGTGGCTCAAGTGTCTAGGGCTCTGATACGTGGGATGGGATTTTATTGTTTAAATTCATTCTATGTATCAAATTTTGGTTAATGTTGTTGTAGCCCTATGATTGATGGAATATTTTATGTTGAGGCTTAATGCCAAGATTATTTTGGATAATGGAGTTTAATTTAAAGATTATTCCGCTGCAGTTTAATGAAGGATGTTGTTAAATAGTTTTAATCTATTTAAGAATTTATATTTTGTAGTGTGACATGCCGTTTAATGTGGAACTCTGATTTTATAATTTATAATTAAATTGATTTTGGGAAACGGGGTGTTACACGACCTGCTCTGATACCAATTGTAACACCCCGTTTTCCCAATATTTAAAATTTCTTTAAAAAAAACATAACATTTATCAGAGTAAACATCAAACAACGGGATATCACATATAACGTAATCCAACAGTTAAATAATAATTTAACCAATATCTTAAACATTTACAGCGGAAAATCTTAACCATAATTCATGAAACGTTTTGGCATGCAGGCCCAACAAGTATCTCAAAAGAGTTAATCAAAACAGTAAATATTCATGGCAGTTCACGTAAGAGAAGGAAGCATGTTATAGCATAAAACCCCATCCCGTTACGTATCAGAGCGACCTAGACGACACAGTGAAGGCAAGGCTACTCACGACGGCAACTGCACACTAAGCACGATCACCTGCAAGTTACCCATACGAAGGGCAACATTTTCAAGCAGAAGGGGTGAGATTTCATAACAAAATAATGCTAATCAAAGTAATTCGAATCATAATCATTCTTGGATAACTTTGCATATTCAAATAACAAGTATCACGTATTCATATATTCAACAAATATCACGTATTCACTTATTCAATCGTCATCAACAACATAGCATTATGGACATGACAATGTGACAATGCTCTTAGACTCCTTATATGCATGTGGTACCAATCGTCATCATAAGTATTAATATACTTTAATCGTGCGGAGGACAAAGCTCCTAATAATCGTGCGGAGGACAAAGCTCCTAATAAACGTGGTGAGGACTAAGCTCAATGAGATGCTATGCATGGACTCTTATGAACAAAACATCGTAATCAACATATCAACATGCATCCAACAATTTGGAGCTAAACATCATCATTTCATCGTATATAAATACATACAATGCACTTAGTTAAATAACAGCAGCAGCATAATCAAGTCACATAACAGGATGATATCATTATATCAATAGCACATCAATTATTTCATAATTAAACTTCCATATCGTACATAAATATACAATACCTTAATCATACTCAATCAATATCAACATATCTTAAACAGCTTACAGACTGCATTTAACGTCATCATTAGGTCTTATTATCATAAGGGGGTTCGCTCTTGATCAAAACGTGCGACACAAATCGCACAAACACTCATAACACTCAAGGCTGGAGGTGCTCGCGAGGCGAGGGTTCTTGCTCGCCATGGCGAGTACTAAACAATTCCCAAACTAAAGTTGTTCTGGGTCTAATCTTGCCCTACATTCATTCCTAATCAATACTAGGTATGTTCAGGTACTCAAAGGCATACAAGATTCAACTAAAAAGGTCGAAACACGAAATATGACATGCACTCTGCCTAAGCTCGCGAGGCGAGGAAGGGTTGCTCGCCATGGCGAGTTGCACCAAACAACTCGCGAGGCGAGGATCATCACTCGCCGTGGCGAGCGATGAACAGAAGCACGGGCAGACTAGGGTTTTTCTCAAAAATCCATCACACAACATGGTTCAAAGCGTGGTTTTGATTCCAGAATTCATCCTAAACATATTCTAAGGTTAAAGGACGGTTCTTTCATCAATCTAACAAGTTTTACCGTTTGATCATCAATTTTTAGGGTTTTGACCTAATTCCAAAACTTCTCTAAATCAATCCTAACTTTGTCAACTAATCATCAGAATTACAGTAAATAACATTATTGAATTATTAGCCTCACCCTTACCTTGAATGAAGAAATCGCAGCCCTCACTCTAGGTTCCTCTTCTCTTGGCTTTTTCTTCCTTTTCTCCAAAAACAGTTGTACGTACTTTATGTTTTTTTTTCTAAACTAGGTCTAACCTTTTATATCTCTTCTTAAAATACTTATCTTATCTCACTTTCTCCCCCAACACTATCTAAAATATCAAAACAGCCCTTAACTAAATATTTTATATTATTTTCAAATCTTTATTCTATTTAACAATAAAATAAATCTCATATCATAATCAAATCCTCCAAAACTCATAACTTATCACGTCATCAATCAAATCATCATAAATCATCAAAACATACCAAAATCATGCATATACTATATAATTATAATATAATTGCCTAAACTCGATTAAATAACGATTAAACGAAAGTGGGCGTTACAATCGAGGCACGTTTAGGTCCCTGCAGTGAACTGGTTCCTAAGTTGACTGGTCAATTAGGTGATAGTTTGTCCGGATGACGTAGCTCCGTGAACCCGATATGAGAAATTCAAGTTTCTGCATCCTTCTATGTTTGATAAGGTCATTTTTAACGGTCGGATTGAAGGTGCTTGGTGTTTCTGCACATTCTAGGCACGTTTAGGTCCTCGCGGTGAACTAGTTCCTAAGTTGACTAGTCAATTAGGTGATAGTTCGTCCGGATGACGTACCTCCGTGAACCCGATATGAGAAATACAAGTTTCTGCATCCTTCTATGTTTGATAAGGTCATTTTGAACAGTCGGATTGAAGGTGCTTGGTGTTCTTCACATTCTAGGCACGTTTAGGTTCCCGCGGTGAACTAGTTCCTAAGTTGACTAGTCAATCAGGTGATAGTTCGTCCGGATGACCTACCTCCGTGAACCCGATATGAGAAATTCAAGTTTCTGCATCCTTCTATGTTTGATAAGGTCATTTTGAACGGTCGGATTGAACGTGGCTGATGTCTTTCACGATCTAGGAACGTTTAGGTCCCTACAGTGAACTAGTTCCTAAGTTGACTAGTCAATTAGGTGATAGTTCGTCCGGATGAAAAGTGAGAAGTCAGAATAGTATTTCACGTACAACCAGTTTTTGGAGAAAAAGGGAGAAAACCTAGAGAAGAGGAGGAACGAGAAGAGAACCTTGCAATCGATTTCTTAAAGTAAGGGTGGGACTAACATTCAATAATCTTGAGTCTATGATTCTGAAAATTGTATTTAACATGTTGTAGGTTTAGTTTTTGAGAATTTGAGAATTAGGGTTAAAAGTGATGATTGTTATGATTTTGAATGAAAGTGACGTTGAATAATATAGGTTGCTTTTTCTGATTTTACTTTTCATCTGTGCCCCGAATTTCAAATGAAAACTGGTATTGATTGGTACAGAATTGGTCTTAGGTGTAAACACGAAAGTTGTAGGTATGGATGTTCGCTTTCTAATGTCGTTAGTCTGACGTCAAAAATATTTATAGAACTTGAGTTATGGTCAAATTACTGTACGTAGGTCACAGTGAATTTTTAGGAATTTCAGCACAACTTTGTCCAAATTTGAAATGAATACTGGTATTGATTGGTACAGAATTGGTCTTATGTGTAAACACGAAAGTTGTAGGTATGGATGTTAGCTTTCTAATGTCGTTGGTTTGACATCAAAATGATTTATAGAACTTGAGTTATGGTCAAATTACTGCACGTAGGTCACAGTGAATAATTGAATATGATTGATGAATTAATATATGTATGTATATGTTTGTGAATACGATGTTTTAAGATGTTGATTATTATTTGATGTTGTTATATCTTAAGGTGTTTAAGTGCTGCCTATGTTGCTGTTGTTGGTTATGTGAAATGTTCATATGCCTTATGTTGAGAATATATTATTTACTTTGATGATTAATGTGAAAATATTTATATCTTGTGAAAGATGTTGATATGAAGTTGTAATGGTTATATTAGATGATTATTGTTGATGTTGACCTGCTGTAAATTATTTGATGGTGTTGTCTTGCTGATGTGATGTATTAATATCATTAAGATGCTAATGTTGGTTTAAGTTGTAAGATGTTGATCCAAATTATTGGAGTTATAAGAGATGCCTAAGTTGTTAAGTTGTTAAGATGTTGAGTTCATTGCATACCCATTTACGTTGGGTGAGGGCTTGATGCTCTGTAATGTATATTTATACATAATATGTGAAGGGAGAGGGCTTGATGCTCTGTGAGCCTATTTACACTCAATATGATGGGGGCTTGATGCCCTGGTTGGTACCACATGCATGATTAAGAAGTTGAAATTGCGTTGTCGTTGTCGTTAAGTTGTCATTTGCCAATGAGTTGTTAATAAAGTACTAAGTGAAGTATTAATATTTATTAATCGTTGTTGTTTAAGTTATTATGAGATGATAAATATGTGTTGTTATATTATGATGAGATGATGAATATGTTGTTGTTATATTATTATAAGATGATAAATATGTGTTGTTATATTATGACGAGATGATGAATATGTTGTTGTTATATTATTATAAGATGATGAATATGCGTTGTTGTATTATTATAAGATGATGAATATGTATTGTTTATATTATTATTAAGTGATGATTATGTTGTGTTGTATATGATTATTATTATTAAGTGATGATTATGTTGCGTGGTCTAAGTTATTAAGAGATGATGATTACGTTGTGTGTTAAAGATGATATTTATGATGTGATGATCTATGTTGGTTATGATTTGGTTATTATGTGCTATATGATGAAGTTTATAATGTGATGAATATGAAGTTAATGATAATTAGAAGTTGGTTGAGTTATTAAGAATCATTACATAATGGATTATTATTACTAATAGATGAAGTTATTTATGTTGTTAAATATAATTAATGAATTATATGCTTGATATTATTGTTTTGTGAAATCTCACCCCTTCTGCTTGGAAATGTTTCTCTTCGTATGAGTAACTTGCAGGTGATCGAGTTTAAGTTGCTGTTAGATTGCTGTCGTGAGTGGATTATCTCTCATGTGTGTCTTTAGGTGCTCTGATACGTAACGGGATGGGAACTTTGTTGCAAGTTTTTTTATTCCTTACGTATTGCTTATGAATTTACATGATTAAGTTGTTAATTGGATTTTTATAAGATACTTTGATGAGGCCTTCGTGCCAAAATTATTTTTAGATGTTCGAATAAATTCCGCTGCGAAGTATTAAATATTATGTTATTGAATTTTGAAGGATAATTAGTTAATTATTCCGGTTATGATTTTAAGAAAAGAAGTGTGACATTCCGTTTATGTGAATTACTCTGATTAATTAAATGAAATTTTTATGTTGGGAAAATGGGGTGTTACAATTGGTATCAGAGCAGGTCGGTCCGTCCGGCCAAGTAGTTGAGTCCAGTTGTGTCGAGTAACAGTTGTATTACTATCTATATGTTGTTTGATTGGTTGTTGTGTTTCTGATTAATAGATATGTTTATTATGTGATCATGTTTGATTGACTAACTTTAATGTGGTTTACATGTTTTGTTGAAGTTTCTATTTGTCTATATATGGTTTAAGATGGTTAGGCAATAATTGAATTCCTTTTCTTGCGTGCTTTGAATATCGAGGACGAAATTCTTTTAAGGGGAGTAGAGTTGTAACGCCCTCTTTGAATTATTTGTTTTATTTGATTATTTTATTGAGTTTAAAGTCTTTTTGAATAATTTATTTGATTTATGATGATGTGTGTTATTTTTGTGTTATAGGTTGTTGTTTTAGTAGCATATTATATTATAATATATATTATTTGGGGTAGAGATATTATGTTATTTGTTAGTATAATATATATGTTATTTGGTGTAGAAATATATTATATTATATTATCTAGTGTAGAAATATATTTGTTATAGAAATATATTTGTTATTTGGTGTCGAAGTATTTTATATATATATATATATATATATATATATATATATATATTAAAATAGAATATTGAGACTTTGGGGGCTGATTTGGGAATTTAGAAGAGTTTAAGAGAATAAGTGGAGTTTAGAGAAAATAGGTAGGTTAAGGTTATAAAAAGAGAAAAGTGAGAAGTCAGAATAGTTTTTCACGTACAACCAGTTTTTGGAGAAAAAGGGAGAAAACCTAGAGAAGAGGAGGAACGAGAAGAGAACCTTGCAATCGATTTCTTAAAGTAAGGGTGGGACTAACATTCAATAATCTTGAGTCTATGATTCTGAAAATTGTATTTAACATGTTGTAGATTTAGTTTTTGAGAATTTGAGAATTAGGGTTAAAAGTGATGATTGTTATGATTTTGAATGAAAGTGAAGTTGAATAATATAGGTTGCTTTGTCTGATTTTTCTTTTCATCTGTACCCCGAATTTCAAATGAAAACTGATATTGATTGGTACAAAATTGGTCTTAGGTGTAAACACGAAAGTTGTAGGTATGGATGTTAGCTTTCTAATGCCGTTGGTCTGACGTCAAAAAGATTTATAGAACTTGAGTTATGGCCAAATTACTGCACGTAGGTCACAGTGAAATTTTATGAATTTGAGCACAACTTTGTCCAAATTTGAAATGAAAACTGGTATAGATGTTTACTTTCTAATGCCGTTGGTCTGACGTCAAAACGATTTATAGAAATTGAGTCATGGTCAAATTACTGCACGTAGGTCACAGTGAATAATTGAATATGATTGATGAATTAGTATATGTATGTATATGTTTGTGAATACGATATTGTCCATGATTGATGAAGTGTTATATGTATATATGATGTTTTAAGATGTTGATTATTATTTAATGTTGTTATATCTTGAGGTGTTTAAGTGCTGCCTATGTTGCTGTTGTTGGTTATGTGAAATGTTCATATGCCTTATGTGGAGAATATATGATTTACTTTGATGATTAATGTGAGAATATTTATATATTGTGAAAGATGTTGATATGCAGTTGTAATGGTTATATTAGATGATTATTGTTGATGTTGACTTGCTGTAAATTATTTGATTGTGTGTTGCCTTGCTGATGTGATGTATTAATATCATTAAGATGCTAATGTTGGTTTAAGTTGTTTAAGTTGTCAGATGTTGATCCAAATTATTGGAGTCATAAGAGATGTCTAAGTTGTTAGGATGTTGAGTCCATTGCATACCCATTTACGTTGGGTGAGGGCTTGATGCTCTGTAATGTATATTTATACATAATATGTGAAGGGAGAGGGCTTGATGCTCTGTGAGCCTATTTACGCTCAATATGTTGGGGGCTTGATGCCCTGGTTGGTACCACATGCATGATTAAGAAGTTGAAGTTGCGTTGTCGTTGTTATTTGTCAATGAGTTGTTAATAAAGAACTAAGTGAAGTATTAATATTTATTAATCGTTGTTGTTTAAGTTATTATGAGATGATAAATATGTGTTGTTATATTATGATGAGATGATGAATATGTTGTTGTTATATTATTATAAGATGATAAATATGTGTTGTTATATTATGATGAGATGATGAATATGTGTTGTTGTATTATTATAAGATGATGAATATGTATTGTTTATATTATTATTAAGTGATGATTATGTTGTGTTGTATATGATTATTATTATTAAGTGATGATTTTGTTGCGTGGTCTAAGTTATTTAGAGATGATGATTACGTTGTGTGTTAAAGATGATATTTATGATGTGATGATCTATGTTGGTTATGATTTGGTAATTATGTGCTATATGATGAAGTTTATAATGTGATGAATATGAAGTTAATGATAATTAGAAGTTGGTTGAGTTATTAAGAATCATTACATAAATGATTATTATTACTAATAGATGAAGTTATTTATGTTGTTAAATATAATTAATGAATTATATGGTTGATATTATTTTTTTGTGAAATCTCACCCCTTCTGCTTGGAAATGTTGCTCTTCGTATGAGTAACTTGCAGGTGATCGAGTTTAAGTTGCTGTTAGATTGCTGTCGTGAGTGGATTATCTCTCATGTGTGTCTTTAGGTGCTCTGATACGTAACGGGATGGGAACTTTGTTGCATGTTTTTCTATTCCTTACGTATTGCTTATGAATTTACATGATTAAGTTGTTAATTGGATTTTTATGAGATACTTTGATGAGGCCTTCGTGCCAAAATTATTTTTAGATGTTCGAATAAATTCCGCTGCGAAGTATTAAATATTATGTTATTGAATTTTGAAGGATAATTAGTTAATTATTTCGTTTATGATTTTAAGAAAAGAAGTGTGACATTCCGTTTATGTGAATTACTCTGATTAATTAAATGAAATTTTTACGTTGGGAAAATGGGGTGTTACAATTGGTATCAGAGCAGGTCGGTCTGTCCGGCCAAGTAGTTGAGTCGAGTTGTGTCGAGTAACAGTTGTATTACTATCTATATGCTGTTTGATTGGTTGTTGTGTTTCTGATTAATAGATATGTTTATTATGTGATCATGTTTGATTGACTAACTTTGATGTGGTTTACATGTTTTGTTGAAGTTTCTATTTGTCTATATATGGTTTAAGATGGTTAGGCAATAATTGAATTCCTTTTCTTGCGTGCTTTGAATTTCGATGACGAAATTCTTTTAAGGGGGGTAGAATTGTAACGCCCTCTTTGAATTATTTGTTTTATTTGATTATTTTATTGAGTTTAAAGTCTTTTTAAATAATTTATTTGATTTATGATGATGTGTGTTATTTTTGTGTTATAGGTTGGTGTTTTAGTAGCATATTATATTATAATATATATTATTTGGTGTAGAGATATTATGTTATTTGTTAGTATAATATATATGTTCTTTGGTGTAGAAATATATTATATTATATTATCTAGTGTAGAAATATATTTGTTATAGAAATATATTTGTTATTTGGTGTTGAAGTATTTTATATATATATATATATATATATATATATATATATATATATATATATATATTAAAATAGAATATTGAGACTTTGGGGGCTGATTTGGGAATTTAGAAGAGTTTAAGAGAATAAGTGGAGTTAAGAGAAAATAGGTAGGTTAAGGTTATAAAAAGAGAAAAGTGAGAAGTGAGAATAGTTTTTCACGTACAACCAGTTTTTGGAGAAAAAGGGAGAAAACCTTGAGAAGAGGAGGAACGAGAAGAGAACCTTGCAATCGATTTCTTAAAGTATGGGTGGGACTAACATTCAATTATCTTGAGTCTATGATTCTGAAAATTGTATTTAACATGTTGTAGGTTTAGTTTTTGAGAATTTGAGAATTAGGGTTAAGAGTGATAATTGTTATGATTTTGAATGAAAGTGAAGTTGAATAATATAGGTTGCTTTTTCTGATTTTTCTTTTCATCTGTGCCCCGAATTTCAAATGAAAACTGATATTGATTGGTACATAATTGGTCTTAGGTGTAAACACAAAAGTTGTAGGTATGGATGTTAGCTTTCTAATGCCGTTGGTCTGACGTCAAAAAGATTTATAGAACTTGAGTCATGGTCAAATTACTGCACATAGGTCACAGTGAATAATTGAATATGATTGATGAATTAGTATAAATATGTATATGTTTATGAATACGATATTGTCCATGATTGATGAATTGTTATATGTATATATGATGTTTTAAGGTGTTGATTATTATTAGATGTTGTTATATCTTGAGGTGTTTAAGTGCTGCCTATGTTGCTGTTGTTGGTTATGTGAAATGTTCATATGCCTTATGTGGAGAATATATGATTTACTTTGATGATTAATGTGAGAATATTTATATATTGTGCAAGATGTTAATATGAAGTTGTAATGGTTATATTAGATGATTATTGTTGATGTTGACTTGCTGTAAATTATTAGATGGTGTGTTGCCTTGCTGATGTGATGTATTAATATCATTAAGATGCTAATGTTGGTTTAAGTTGTTTAAATTGTAAGATGTTGATCCAAATTATTGGAGTCATAAGAGATGTCTAAGTTGTTAGGATGTTGAGTCCATTGCATACTCATTTATGTTGGGTGAGGGCTTGATGCTCTGTAATGTATATTTATACATAATATGTGAAGGGAGAGGGCTTGATGCTCTGTGAGCCTATTTACGCTCAATATGTTGGGGGCTTGATGCCCTGGTTGGTACCACATGCATGATTAAGAAGTTGAAGTTGCGTTGTCGTTGTTATTTGTCAATGAGTTGTTAATAAAGAACTAAGTGAAGTATTAATATTTATTAATAGTTGTTGTTTAAGTTATTATGAGATGATGAATATGTTGTTGTTATATTATTATAAGATGATAAATATGTGTTGTTATATTATTATGAGATGATGAATATGTTGTTGTTATATTATGATGAGATGATGAATATGTGTTGTTGTATTATTATAAGATGATGAATATGTATTGTTTATATTATTATTAAGTGATGATTATGTTGTGTTGTATATGATTATTATTATTATTAAGTGATGATTATGTTGCGTGGTCTAAGTTATTTAGAGATGATGATTACGTTGTGTGTTAAAGATGATATTTATGATGTGATGATCTATGTTGGTTATGATTTGGTAATTATGTGCTATATGATGAAGTTTATAATGTGATGAATATGAAGTTAATGATAATTAGAAGTTGGTTGAGTTATTAAGAATCATTACATAAATGATTATTATTACTAATAGATGAAGTTATTTATGTTGTTAAATATAATTAATGAATTATATGGTTGATATTATTGTTTTGTGAAATCTCACCCCTTTTGCTTGGAAATGTTGCTCTTCGTATGAGTAACTTGCAGGTGATCGAGTTTAAGTTGCTGTTAGATTGCTGTCGTGAGTGAATTATCTCTCATGTGTGTCTTTAGGTTCTCTGATACGTAACGGGATGAGAACTTTGTTGCATGTTTTTCTATTCCTTACGTATTGTTTATGAATTTACATGATTAAGTTGTTAATTGGATTTTTATGAGATACTTTGATGAGGCCTTCGTGCCAAAATTATTTTTAGATGTTCGAATAAATTCCGCTGCGAAGTATTAAATATTATGTTATTGAATTTGTAAGGATAATTAGTTAATTATTCCGTTTATGATTTTAAGAAAAGAAGTGTGACATTCCGTTTATGTGAATTACTCTGATTAATTAAATGAAATTTTTACGTTGGGAAAACGGGGTGTTACACTTGGATGAACGTTCAATGACTAATCAAACTATTGTTATCTACTAACCAACCTTACAAATCTAACCCTAATGAAAACTAAAACCCTAATGACAAGATTCTTCAACCTAAACTGCTACAAAGACTTCTTAACGACCGATCAAACTCACAACTCTTACCCTAACTTGAAGAATCTAGGAGTCAGAGTATTTGGATGAACGTTCAATGACTAATCAAATTGGCATCTACTAACCAACCTTACAATTATCACCCTAATGACAACTCTCATCCTAATGACAAGATTATTCGACCTAAACTACTTCCAAGATTTCAAAACAACAATACTTCGACCTAAACTTCTTGGAAGAATGCTAATAGTTAGATGAAAAGGTCACAACGACTAATCAAACCCACATAACTTACCCTAACAAAAATAACCTTATACGGAAAGTACTTGGATAAATTTTAATTTATTAATCAAGATATTCACTACGTGGATTGTATTTAATTATTTTTTTCGTTATTATTATAAAAATAATTGATAAATTCAATAGATAATAAATTACATTTTATTTTTTAAACACATTGAAATGAAAATAACATAATAATACATTAATCAAATAAACACAATAATAAAAAGTGCAAACAAAAATTCTTAAAAATATATCAACTCAATCTTGCTAATGTATAAATGTTTTGCGTATTTTAATGTCCATTTACCTTGACCAATTCAACAATAATATACACACTCTGGTCACCAAAATAATCTAAACTTGACATTTTATATTTATTAATTAATTAATTTATGTAAACGAGGATTATCTAAAATGGGGATTTTCATTTAATTATCTAAATCTAATTAAAACAATAAAACAAAATCCAATTATTAACTAAATTTTCTCAATTTACTACAACAACTGCTACTAAATTTTTATTCTTTTTTTATTTAATGTATCTTTAATTTATAAATATGATTTATTGTATATTTAATTTATATTATGAATTAAGGAAAATTGAAGAATTTTCTTATACCATTATGCCCAATACAAACAGACACACGGTCGTGCTCTATATCGACACGGTCGTGCTCGAGCTTGGTTTTATTTCATACAGTCGTGCTGAATATTAACACGTCGTGTTCGATCCTTTGGACAAACACAGGGTCGCGCTGAATATTGACGCGGTCGTGCTCGCGTTATGGACTGGTTCTGCTATATAAGCCCAATATAAAGCCGAATGGAAAATGTAACACTCCTATTTCTATTAAAGCAATTAAACATGCGAATAATACATTTATTCAAGAAATAGAGGCTACGCCATCATCCAAAATTCAAAAACCAATAAACATGTATATAAACCCCAACAGTCGCAGCGGAATATAAATCTGAGTAATCCAAATATACATGTCGTGAATCAATAATTACATCAACACAGATGCATCTCAAAATCCCAACATACGGGTAATCTCCAAACATAACAAAATCCAAAACAAAAGATAATCTAGACAGACATAACCGACGCGAGCCAACCTAAACACTAAAAACAACGATACCGGAGGTAGCACCCGATATCCACCAAGCACAAAAACTCACCAAGCAACTAATCCTGCATAACGTCTACCTATCCATACAGACAGGCAGGCGGTCCATCACAGATCCACTGGGGGTAAGTATTACATCATCATAATCCACATAACAGTTAACATGAATAATTCAATATAAACATCATGCACTTGATCAATAATAATATTCTCATATATATACTTACATCAAAACCCCAATATCTCACATTAATAATCACCATTCACATGTGTCATGAACAAATATCACTTCACAGTTATTCATACACAATCACCAATCACATATATCGTGAACAAATATCAATCATATTTCATGAATAATCATTAATCACATTTATCATGAACAACCATCAATCATATTCCATGAACATTCATCAATCACATTTCATGAACAATCACCAATCACATTTCATGAACAATCATTAATCACATTTCATGAACATTCACCAATCACATATATCAATAAGACTCATGTCATGATATGCACCTATCGACACATATATGCATGTGGTACCAAATCACCTCAGGGTCGTCACCCATATCCAGATCTCAAAAGATCTCTGCCAGGCCGAAGCCCTATAACGAATAAAACATCGTATCCAGATCTCAAAAGATCTCTGCCAGGCCGAAGCCCTATAACTAGATCTCAAAAGATCTCTGCCAGGCCGAAGCCCTATAACGAATAAAACATCGTATTCAGATCTCAAAAGATCTCTGCCAGACCGAAGCCCTATGATGAATTCAACATCATCTCAACACGACTATGATGCATGGACATGTATAAGGACTCGATAATGCGACAACAATCCACAATTTCCACCTCAATATATAGGACAACACCCAATTATATTGATTATCTCCACAACATTTGCATTATCAAGAAAACATGCCCATACACAAATAAATCATAGTATTCACCATCACACATCAACATGATTATCAATAATCAACAATGTCATTCAACATCAACTATCACATATAGTTTCACCATTTCAAGCATTCTCATATTCCAAGTAAGAGAACATACAACATCTCATGACAAATATCATATTCAACGTATAACCATTCAACATCAACTATCACATATAGTTTCACCATTCAAGCATTCCTTACATTCTAAGTAAGATAGCATACACATCTCATGATAAAAATCATATCCAATACAATCATTCATTCATACAACTTCACTTAGTCATACAAGAATGGGCACAATAACTCACAAGACAATTGGCTCAAGAAACATTTCCGACAAAAATCCAAATCATGTGGCAAATGGCCAACATTGATAATTTTCAAAGCTAGGAAACTCATTCAAGTTGAAATCCTACAATTCAATCTTAATCAATCATATAAGTATGAGCATAGGCCACTTACGAACTATCGATCATTAGTTCAAAGATTAGCCTAAGTTCGTATGAGAAAATCCCAAGTTTATACATGCCACATTTCCACCCAAAAATCAAGTTTGACATGATTAAGACATTGTACTAACCTTACAAGCATTGCCTAAGCCCATAAGAACTGTAGACTAAGCTTGCAACTCCTTTTTGTTCACAAAAACCATGTTTCGAAAATTTCCGAAAAACCGAAACAACAAAATCTCAAGTTTCAAACCATTTGGAAAAATTGAAGTTTCGACAAAGACAAATGTGTTCCAGTAGAAAAGTAAGTGAAAACAGCAAAAGAACACTTCAAAACGATCGCCTAGGACCCCTGCACGACCACCCCCAAGCACCCGGACACAAAACAACGTTCTCGTTGTCCTGTCCTGGGCGCCTGGCGCTAGGGGTGCAGCGCCTAGCGCTAGCACACTGACATGTGGGCGCCTAGCGCCCTTGTGCAGGTGCAGCGCTCCGTAAACGCGCGTTTTCGCGTGTTTCGGCCGCGGGTTTTCGCCAATTTCGACCAAAAATCGAATGTTTAAAGTCCTCAATCATCAAAAGTGATCCGAGGTATAACCCGAGGCTCTAACACATCGAACTCGCTCGTTTCGTGGCATTTGTACAAGTTATGGAATTGTTAAAATGATTTTTCTCAAAACAATAAGTCTTCAACAACAACAACAACAATTCATTTCTTCCAATTCAACAACCACATCTCAACATAATTCAGACCCAAGTCATGCAATGAGATTATCATCAACAATTAACCACAACCACAACTTATGATCATGCATTCCATCATATTTCAACAACAACATGTTATAATTCACCAATTTCACAAAACCACCAACAACAATCCATTTCTCAATAACAAATCATGAATCATGCAAACCCAAGCCATGAATTATCATCAACAACATGACATAGCAACAACAACATCAATTGATCATGAAACTTATCACAAATCAACAACAACAAAGCATAATTAACCAATTGAGCATATTTTCAACATATATCTATTTTCATACACTTTGAACATACAATTCAACTAACAACAATTCAATTATTCATAACTTCATACATCTAAACATGTCATCACAATTAGAGCACGAATTTCATCACATATGAACAATTAATCAATTCATCCAATTAAGCACTTATCATACAAATAATTGAAAATTACAAAAGTGATTATGATGAACACTAACCCCCTTACCTTAATTATCACCAACTATTAACTCAAGCTTCATTTTTGCTCCTATGATTCTTCAAACCCTTGAATTCTTCAAGCTCCTCTTCTCTCTAACCCTTGTTCTTCTCTTCTCCTACTTTCTCTCTCTACCTCTCTCAAAATATCTCCAAATGAAATGAATGAGGTTTTTCTCTAAGACAAGTGTTTTGTGGTATATCCCTCTAATGGGCCTAACCCAAAACCTAATGGACTTAACCCATTTTCTATCCAAACCAAAATGTTTCTACACTCCAAAAGGTAATTAACTAATAACGGTAAAATGTCACTAACGGTCACTAAATGGTAAAATCTCAACTTTACTCTAGCAACTTAGTAAAATAACTATTCTCACTAATCACTAAAAGTAATTCCCACCAAAATTTATAATTTTACCCGTTCTCACCAAATGACCAAAATACCCCTATGTCCAAATGACTAAAATACCCTTCTAACACGGAAACCCATGAAAATGCATCCAATGATGAATAATCACACACAAACACATAAAACACATAATAAAAGTAATTAAAATAAATCTAGCTAAAAATCGAGCTGTTACAACTCTCCCCCCCTAAAAAGAATATTCGCCCTCGAAAATTACCTGAAGGAAACAACTCCGGATACGAAACCTTCATCCTACTCTCCGGTTCCCAAGTGGCACTCTCACCAGTTGGTCCAACCCAAATCACTTTGACCAGAAGAATCTCCTTGCCACGCAAACGCTTCAACTCACGATCTTCAATCCTAACCGGCCAAATCTCAACGGTCAAATTATCTCTTACTTCCAATTCATCTACTTGGATCACATGAGACTCATCATGCATGTCGCGTCATTTTTCGGAGATCAAGGCTATTTGATTAGCTTTTGACTCAACTTTATTATTTCACAACTGAACATTTTTATTTGTTTAAGAAAAGGGGAAAAAAGTTCAAACTACCCGTATTTGAAAAGATTTAGGGTTCGGGGGTTAGTTACATAAAGGGAAGGTGTTAGCACCCTTTATGTCCGTAGTACTCTACAGAAACCTCTTGGTTTTTATTTAATTTTCGTGCTATAAACTTGCTTGCTTTTGAAAAAAGAAGTTGATGTGATGATTAAAAGAAGTTAATGGAAGGACGAGTGTCCCTTGCCTACGTAACCGTGAGGGATCAAAACCTCGTAGTTCGAGGTAGAAATTGACGTTTGATTTGTTTTTGTGTTTTTTATTAGTTTTGAAAAAAGGTTTTAAATTGAAAAGCCAAATGGCAAAATAAATTTGTTTGTGTTTTTATATTAAAAGAAAATGACTTAAAGTATGATTAAAGTTGATTGCAATTTTGATTTAAGAAAATAAAACAAAAGACGGTCACTTGATTTAAGATCAAGGTTATTGTAAAAAAGTTTTTTTGTGATTTTTGTTATTTGCATGTTTTTTTGTTGTTTTTGAATAAAGGCTAAACTAAAAATGTAAACTAACGGAGCAAGGAAATTAAAAACGTTTGTAACCTAGGCTAGAAGTATAAAATAAAGCATACACCCACACACACACCCATGCACCTAAACTATTACAAAAAATCCTATTTACATTCTAAGGTCTGCAGAAAATAAATGACAAGAAAAGTAAATAAATTATTTACATCAAAGCCTAATTTACATTCTAACATCCTTGCTATAAAATAAATGACATAAATAAATAAACATGCATGAGAGAATATAAAATAATAATTACAATGCTAAAAGATAAATATGTTATAAAATAAATGACATAAATAAATAAACATGCATGAGAGAATATAAAATAATAATTACAATGCTAAAAGATAAATAAAATGCATGAAATAATAAAAAAAACGAGGTTCAATCACAAGGTGGGGGTGTGCAGCAGCATTCAGGAGGTGCAGAAATTAAAAAAAAGGAACTGGGCTTCAGCAGCAAGTGGGCGCGCCAATGGGCCTTGTGGGTCAACATACACCGGTTCAGGTCGGTTCCAGGTCGAACCGGTTCGACCTAGTACTACATCCCCTTCTCTCTCTTTACTCATTTCTAGAGAGATAAGCTCTCTCCTCTCTCTAATTTTCTATCTTCTTCTCCGATGTGGAGAAGGTGGTCGGAGCGACCTCCGGTGCGGTGGCCGGCGAGCCATCGCGGCAGCGCCGCCGCACCGGAGCTAAAAAGCTCTCTTTTTTTAAAAAAATTTCGGCTTCCTTCTTCTCTTCCCTTCCTAGTTTTCGTTTTTTCACTCACAATTCACAAATGATAGTTTAAGAACCCTAGATCTAAAAGTTAAGATATACTACCTTTTTCTATGAACTTGTACGGTTCGAGCGGATGCCCTTTGGTTTTGGATTTTGGTGGCCGAACCGGTTTGAGTGGCGCCTCTTGCAGTTTCGTGCTAGTTGGATTTCAGTCCGATCTGCTTCTTCTCTGTTCAATCTGCTTTCCACTATGTGTGTGCGTTGCTGGCTTTCTCTTCTGTGTTTGCTCTGTTGAGATAAATTCCAAGAATCTCTTTTTAAATTGTTTTAATGATAACAAAACATTTAAATTATATTAAAAGAATTCTGAGATTATTTGTTATTTAACATGTGTTCTTGAGTGTTATTAAAGATAAGTTTAAAGCAAACAAATATTTTTTCAATAACATTCTCGGAACAAAGCTCATCATAATAATCTTGGTATGCCACGCCAAAGTCAGCTCAAGCAAAGACAAAATAAAAGATCTTGGCTTTTAAGAAGAAGTTATGTGTTAAGCATCTTTGTGGAAATATGGAACAAAAGGATCAAAGGTTCTATGCTACAAAAGGAACATATTTATTATGATATACCTTCAAAGGAATGAAGAGAAATAAATAAATATAGATCCTATGAGAGAACAAAAAGAACCCATAAGAATTAGACAACACATCAAGAATGAAGTTCCAAAGCCAATAAGAAATGGACAACACATCAAGGTAAAGGAATAGATAAAATCCAAATCTTTGTACTTGCTTTCTTTGTCTCCAAGGCATGAGAATTTGACAGCCCAACAAAAGCAATCTTGGTTGCCAACTAGCAAGCAAGAATTCTGCATGGTACTATTCATGATTTAATACAAGCTGTCCAAAGCAGATTTTTGAGAACGTTCTCAGAATTTCGAGAACAACATGCCAGGCATTTTTCACAAGAACTTTTCACATTAATGAGTTGGCAAGCTTTCTTTACTCTTCCTCTTATGCCCTCAGGAGCGTGTTTTATTTACTACAGCAAGGGGCTCTTTTCATCTATAAATACAAGGGCTTGCAAAGAGGAAAGGCATTGAGTCATTAAGAACATATAATCATACTTGATTCTCAAAGCATCAAGATTATTTCAAAGGCTCTTTCATCGCAAGAAGTAGCAAAAATTCAGCAGCAACTCTTTTACTTGAGTTCTTTACAAAGGCTTCAAACATTATACAACAAAAGCAAAGATATTTGAAAAGGATCACTAAGAGTGTTTAGTGATTGTTATTTGTAAAAATCTAGTAAGTGAAACTAGTGCAAAGTCCAAGGGGTGAAAAGAAAGACATTGTATAGATCAAGTAAGTGATCTAAAAAGAAAAGGAGGAGTTGAGGTTAAGTTTTAACTCAACTACCTAGTGGATAATCTCACAGTATTGTGGGGACTGGACTAACCCACATTGGGGGAACCAGGATAACTTCTTGTGTGTGATTTTTTTCTCTCTCTCTCTCTCTCTCTCTCTCTCTCTCTATCTCTTTTACTTTAAACAATATCACACACTTCACAATATTATTATTTCATTATCTAACGCACTAACCAAATTCCAAGTATTTACTTGAGATTTTTTATTTGGTAATTTTTATTAGATCACAATTCAAACCCCCCTTTCTTGTGATATTATTTTACTTCAATTGGCATCAGAGCACTGCCTCTAAAAATTCAAGCACTTAACAGTGTACGAGGAAAAATCCAGGAAAAACAAAAATGTCTAAAGTCAAGTTCATGTCCGAAGGAGGATCTGCAACCAGACCACCTCACTTTGAGGGAGTAGACTACTATTACTGGAAAGACAAAATGGAACTATTCCTACGATCACAAGATAATAATATGTGGCCTGTAATAGAAGAAGGAAATTACACTCCATATGATGAAGATCTAAATGTCAAAAAAAAAAAAAGATTGGTCAGAAGAAGATGGTAAGCGTGTTCTATTAAACTTTAAAGCTAAATTGTTTCTAACCATGGCTTTAAGCAGGGAAGAATTTGATAGAATACAAGAATGCAACAATGCCAAAGAAATTTGGGATACACTAAAAATACATCATGAAGGAACTAGTCATGTGAAAGAAACAAGTATTAACATAGGTGTGCGGAAATTTGAATTATTTGAAATGAAGGAAACCGAAACAATAGATGAAATGTTTGGAAGGTTTACCATCATAACAAATGAGTTACGATCCCTTGAAAAAAGCTTTTCTGTTCACGACAGAGTAAGAAAAATTCTAAGATGTCTTCCAAAGTCTTGGAGACACATTGTAACTGCTATAACAGAAGCAAAAGATCTGAACAAACTCAGATTAGAAGATCTTATTGGATCTCTAAAAGCTCACGAAGTTCTTCTACAAGAGGACAAATCCTCAAACAAAAACAAAATGATTGCACTCAGCACAGTTTAAGAATTGCAAAATCAAGAAGAAGAAATACATCTTGAAAATCAACAACAGGAATGTGATGAAGAAGACTATCAGGATCAAATCATTCTTCTCACCATAAAACTTCAAAGAATAATACAAAAAAGCAATCAAAACAGAAGAAACTTCCCAGCAAGAAAAGAAAATACGAAAACAGAAACTGACAAAATTCAAGTCACCTGCTACGGATGCAACAAATTAGGACACTACAAAAATGAATGTCCTCAAAATAGAAGAAAATCTAACAACTATCAGTCAAATCAAAGATCTTTTCTATCCACGTGGAATGAACTAGATGAACCAACAAGCGAAGATGAACAAGCAAATTTTTGTCTAATGGCAAAAGTAGATGATCAAGAGGTAAATACTGAACCTTGCTCATCATGTGAAAAAACTGAATATCTGTTTGATAATCTCTTTCATAGCTCTCAAATTCTTGAACAAACATGTGAAAAATTAAGAAATGAGAATAACCAACTTAAAAAGGAAAAAGAGAACTTAAAAAAACTTCTTGAAACTCTTCAATCAAAGGATACTCTTGATAAAATAGAAGAAGAAACAAAAGAAGAAAACATTGTCTTAAAGAAAAATGTTCATCAATTAAAAAATGACATCACAAACTTTGTCAAATCTACTGAAACTTTTCAAAACATCATAGGAGCACAAAGAAATGCTTTTGATAAAACTTGCATAGGTTTTAAAGAACAAAAACACAAGCTATATAAAAATCTTTTTATTCCCGAAAAAAACAAAAGAATAGAAAAATATAAATGTACATATTGTGAAAAATATGAGCATCTTGAACCTTTTTGTTTTAAGAAAAAGAAAGATCAAAGTTTACATAAAACAAAAATCACGTTCAAATCTAACCATATTAAATTTCATAAAAGAGGAGCTCCTATAAAAAACACTAACCATCAAGGACCTAAAAAATATGGGTACCCAAAAAACTATTAACTCATACTGCAGGAATGTCTCAGCTTTGGTACTTGGACAGTGGATGCTCAAGACATATGACTGGAGACAAACAAAGCTTCCTGTCCTTCATTGAAAAAGAAGGAGGCTTAGTAACTTTCGGTAATAACGAACAAGCACGCATCAAAGGTAAGGGTGTTATTGGTAAGATAAATTTTGCAAAAATTGAAAATGTTCAATATGTGGAAGGTTTAAAACATAACTTGATCAGCATAAGTCAATTATGTGACAATGGTCTTGTAGTAATTTTCAAAACCCACACATGTGAAGTTAAACAAGAATCCTCAGGAAAAATCTTGTTTACCGGATCAAGAAACAAAAATGTTTATGTTTTATATTTAGATGAACTCCTTGTTGAATCCTGTTTTATATCTCTCGAAAAAGACAAATGGATTTGGCACAAAAGGGTTGGACATATAAGTATGGAAACAATTTCAAAAATATCAAGACTTGATCTAGTAAGAGGACTTCCTAAGATCAACTTTGAAAAAGATAAAATATGTGAAGCATGTGTCATGGGAAAACAAGTCAAAAGTAGTTTTCCTCCAAAAGAGTTCATTTCAACAAAAAGACCCCTTGAACTACTACACGTAGATTTATTTGGACCTATTTCAATAGAAAGTCTTGGTGGAAAAAATATGGCTTCGTAATCGTTGATGATTTCTCCAAATTCACTTGGGTTTTATTTTTGAAACACAAATATGATTCTTATGAAGCTTTCATAAAATTTTGCAAACAAGTCCAAAATGAGAAAGAAACCAAAATTATCTCTGTAAGAAGTGATCATGGGGGAGAATTTGAAAACTCCTCTTTTGAACAATTCTTCAAAGAAATTGGAATCTCTCGTAATTTTTCTTGTCCTAGAACACCTCAACAAAATGGTGTTGTAGAAAGAAAAAATAGGACATTATAAGAAATGGCAAGAACTATTTTAAATGAGTCAAATGTTGAAAAATATTTTTGGGCAGAAGCCGTAAATACTTCTTGTCATATCTTAAACATAGTTTCAATAAGAATTTTTTTTAATAAAACCCCGTATGAACTCTGGAAAGGAAGAAAGCCAAACATTTCATATTTTCACATCTTTGGATGCTATTGCTATATTCTAAACAACAGAGATAGTTTGGGAAAGTTTGACTCAAAATCAGACAAAGGAATATTTTTGGGATATTCTTCCACATCAAAAGCTTACAGAATTTACAATTTAAGAACAAGAGTTCTTGAAGAAAGCATGCATGTCAAATTTGATGAATTTGAGGAAATAGAAACTCAAAGAAAAATCATTGAAGAAGAAGAAGAAGAAACTCAAAATATTTCAATTCCTGAAAGTTCAAATCAAGTATCTTCAAATGAGGAACCTCCACAAAGTCCTCCAAGATCTTGGAGAACAGTTGATTATCATCCACAAGATCAAATCATTGGTCAAACAACAGATGGAGTAAGAACAAGAAGATCTTTTCAAAACAATGATATGGCAATGATCTCACAAATAGAACCAAAATCCATAAAAGAAGCTATCATTGATAACTCATGGATAGAAGCTATAGAAGAAGAATTATCACAATTTGATAAAAATGAAGTATGGACACTCGTTCCAGCTCCTCAAGATCAAACAATTATTGGAACAAGATGGGTCTTTAGAAACAAACTAGATGAAGAAGGCAAAATTATTCGAAACAAAGCCAGACTAGTGGCACAAGGATATAATCAACAAGAAGGGATTGACTATGATGAAACTTATGCTCCAGTTGCTAGATTGGAATCCATAATCTCATAAATGTTTTAAACTTTTTCAAATGGATGTTAAAAGTGCTTTTTTAAATGGTTATCTAAACGAGGAGGTGTATGTTCGTCAACCTCCTGGTTTTGAAAACTCAGATAAACTCACCAAAGCACTTTACGGACTCAAACAAACTCCAAGAGCTTGGTATGAAAGATTAAATACCTTTTTAATTAAAAATGGTTTCTCAAGAGGAAAAATTGACACTACACTTTTTCGAAAATTAGATAAAGATGATTTACTAATTGTTCAAGTGTACGTTGATGATATTATTTTTGGAGCCACGAATGAAAAAATGTGTAAAGAGTTCTCAAATCTCATGCAAAGTGAATTTGAAATGAGTATGATGGGAGAGCTAAGATTCTTTTTAGGTTTGCAGATTAAGCAAAATGAAGATGGCATTTTTATTTATCAGGAAAAATATATCAAAGATCTTTTAAAGAAATACAAGATGAATGAGGCAAAAATGATGTCAACTCCAATGCATCCTTCATCAAGTTTAGACAAAGACGAAACAGGAACTCCAATATCCGAAAAAGAATATAGAGGAATGATTGGATCACTTTTATATTTAACAGCTAGTAGACCTGATATTGTTTTTGCAGTAGGTTTGTGTGCTAGATTCCAAACCGCTCCTAAGGAATCTCATCTCACCGCAGTCAAAAGAATCTTCAGACATCTTTTGGCACTACAGACATCGGTTTATGGTACAAAAAGGGATCACATTTTGATTTATGAGCATACTGTGATGCAGACTATGTCGGTGATAAAATAGAAAGAAAAAGTACATCTGGAGCATGTCAAATTTTAGGAGAATTGCTTGTCAGTTGGTCGTGCAGAAAATGTAACACCATACTTCTATTAAAGCAATTAAACATGCGAATAATACATTTATTCAAGAAATAGAGGCTACGCCACATTCAAAATTCAAAAACCAATAAACATGTATATAAACCTCAACAGTCGCAGCGGAATATAAACCAGAGTAAATTCAAATATACATGTTAAGAATAAATAAATTACATCAACATAGATGCATCTCAAAAATCCCAACAAACGGGTAATCTCCAAACATAACAAAAACCAAAGTAAAAGATAATCTAGACTGACACAACTAAGCCTAGATCAGAGCCGACTAAACATCTAAACACCGATATCGGAGAAAGCTCCAGATATCCACCAAGCACAAGAACTCACCAAGCATCTAATCCTGCACAACGTCTACCCATCCATACAGATAGGCAGGCGGTCCATAACAGATCCACTGGGGGTAAGTATTACATTATCATAATCCAAATAACAGATAACATGAATATTTCAATTTAAACATCATGCACTTGATCAATAATAATATTCCCACATCAATACTTACATCAAACCCCGATATCTCACATCAATATTCATCAATCATATGAACAATTATCAATTTACAATTATTCAATCACAATCACCAATCACATTTATCATGAATAATCATTGATCACATTTCATGAACAATCACCAATTACTTGTATCATAAATAAATATCAATTCACAGTTATTCATACACAATCACCGATCATATACATCATGAACAATCACCAATCATAAGTCATGCACAATCATTAATCATATTTCATGAACAAATATTCATTCACAATCGTCAATCACAAACATCATCAATAATCATTCATCTCAATTCATCACCAATCACATACCTCACATAAGACTCATGCTATGATATGCAATTATAGACACATAAATGCATGTGGTACCAAATCTCAACAAGGTCGTCACCTCCGATGGAAAAGTCAACATCGCATGTAAGGCTCACCTCTGCCTTACAATAATCTCGAAGTAAAAGAGTCATCCCTTTTACATCAACAACGACTATGATGCATGGACATGTGTAAGAACTCGATAATGCGACAACAATTCACAATCTCAACTCAATATATAGGACGACACCCAATTATATTGATTATCTCCACAACATTGCATTATCAAGAAAACATGCTCACACAAATAAATCATAGTATTCACCATCACACATCAACATGATTATCAATAATCAACAATGTCATTCAACATCAACTATACCATATAGTTTCACCATTCCAAACAATTCTCATATCCCAAGTAAGAGAACATACAACATCTCATGACAAATATCATATCCAACATATAACCATTCAACATCAACTATCACATATAGTTTCACCATTCAAGCATTCCTTACATTCTAAGTAAGATAGCATACACATCTCATGATAAACATCATATTCAATACAGTCATTCATTCATACAACTTCACTTAGTCATACAAGAATAATCTCAATAACTCACAAGACAATTTGCTTAAGAAACATTTCCAACAAAAATCCAAAACATGTGGCAAACGGCCAACATTGACAATTTTTAAAGCTAGACAACTTATTTAAGTTTGAAATCCTACAATTCAATCTTAATCAATCATGTAGTCAAGAACATAAGCCACTTACAAACTATTAGAAATTAGTTCAAAGGATAGCTTAAGTTTGTATGAGAAAACCCAAGACAAAACCACATTTAGCTCAAAACCCGTTTTCACCGATTCAACTCCGCCCAAAATATTTCTTAAACCATCAACACATTCACAACAACATATATATTCACCCACCATATCATAATAAACAATATATATGGATTCACCAATATCATCACCTTCACATAATTTCACATCAAATACATGATTTGCCTACTTTCCAAGTCAAGAGGAAAATACATCACCTTAAGATAAACATCACATTCAATACTCAACTAACCATCAAATACTTCCATATAGTCATACAAAACTAAATATGAAAGATTTATAAGGTGATTGGCTTAAAAGGATATTTTCATCAATGTTCGTCTCTCTTTAACATTTTACAAGAATCTTCCATTTTCAAAATCAAAACCAAATAAAACTCAAGGAAACCAATCTCAATCATTATCATTTATCATACAATCACTACACTACTTTACTCCCATTCCATTTCCTTGAATTTCAAATTTCGGAACAATCAACGTTCTTGACAATTTTCAAAGTGGAAATTCAATTACATAAACCAAGTTCAATTCTTGTTCAAGGAAGTGTTCCAGTAGGATTAATTGTACAAACAGTGATTATATAAGTTAAAAGAACTGTTTTAAGAAGTTCGGAAGCTCGGAACAAAGTTTTAAAAGTGCTGGAAAAAGTTCTGCACGCTTAAGCGTCCAACTTCCAGTAGCTACTGTGACTGCACGCTTACCAGCTCGCTTACAGCACGTTTAAGCGTGCATTCATCAGACAGCAACTAGCGTCGCTTAAGCGAGCATTCAAAATTCTGCATAACAAACATAACATCACAGTACGAGCACGAATCTAGCATGAATTGTTCATCAACCCATTTTCATACAACATGAGAAAATGCAAAATTACATGATTATGATAATCACTAACCCCCTAACCTTTGAAGTTGATTATCCTTAACCCTAGCTTCACTTCAACTCCTAGGTCACCCACTTGATTCCTCAAGCTTCCCCTCCAACACTCTTGTTCTTCTCTTCACTCTATCTCTCTCTACCTCTCCTTCTCTCTAGGAAAATGTTTTGTAGAGAATGAATACAATTCTAAGACAACCCTAGTGTTATCCCCCTTAATGGGCTTAACTCAAAATATAATGGGCCTAACCCATTCTAACACAATTCAAAAGTTTCTATACACTCAACGGCAATTACTAACAACGGTAAAATATAATCAACGGTTACTAACGGTAAAAACTAATTACTACACTAGTAACTTAGTAAAATAAGGGTTCTCACTAATTAATAAAATAATTCTTACCAAATTACCATTTTACCCTTACTCGTCAAATGACCAAAATACCCTTCTAATACGGTAATCCATTTAAATGCACCCAATGACAATTAAATACACACAAGCACAATTAATCACATACAATCACACAATAAAAGTAATTAAATAAAACTAGCTAAAAATCGGGCTGTTACAACTCTCCCCCCTAAAAAGAATTTTCGCCCTCGAAAATTTACCTGAAGGAAACAACTCCGGATACGAAACTCTCATCCTACTCTCCGGTTTCCAAGTGGCACTCTCACCAGTTGGTCCAATCCAAATCACCTTGACCAAAACAATCTCTTTGCCACGCAAACGCTTCAACTCACGATCCTCAATCCTAACCGGCAAAGTCTCAACCATTAAATTATCTCTTACTTCCAACTCATCCACTTGAATCACATGAGACGCATCATGCACATACTTCCTCAACTGAGACACATGAAACACATTATGAAGATTCGACAAAGATGGTGGTAACGCAACCCGATACGCTACAACCCCAACCTTCTCAATGACATCAAACGGCCCAACAAAACGAGGAGTCAACTTCCTACACTTCAAACCACGACCAACTCCGGTCACAGGATTCACCCTCCAAAAACACATGATCACCAACTTGAAACTCAATATCCTTTCTCCTCTTATCATGATAACTCTTCTGTCTACTCTGAGACGCCTTCATCTTTTCTTGAATCATCTTAACCTTTTCCGTAGTTTCTAGCACAACTTCCGGTCCTAACAAAGCACTCTCTCCGGACTCAAACCAACATAACGGTGTCCTACACCTCCGACCATACAAAGCCTCAAACGGTGCCATACCGATACTAGCATGAAAATTGTTGTTGTAAGTAAACTCAATCAACGGTAAACATTCAAACCAACTGACACCTTGCTCCAAAACACAAGCTCTCAACAAATCCTCCAAACTCTGAATAGTCCTCTCTGTCTGCCCATCGGTCTGAGGATGGTAAGCATAACTCAATCTCAACTTAGTTCCCAAAGCAGCTTGCAAACTCTCCCAAAACTTAGAAGTAAACCTTGGATCCCGATCCGACACAATACTAGAAGGAATACCATGCAATCTGACAATCTGCTCAATGTAGATCTCAGCCAACTTCACTACAGACATACCAGTCTTGATAGGTACAAAATGCGCTGACTTCGTCAACCGATCAAGAATCACCCAAATCGAATCAAAACCCTTACTAGTCTTAGGCAACACTCCAACAAAATCCATGGAAATGCTATCCCACTTCCACTCTGGCACAAACAACGGTTGCATCAAACCCGATGGTCTCTGATGTTCAATCTTCGATTTCTGACAAACAAAACAGCATAAACAAACTCAGCGATCTCCTTCTTCATTCCAGGCCACCAAAACAACCTTTTCAAATCTTGATACATCTTAGTTGCTCCTGGATAAATACTCAAACTACTTCTATGACCTTCGTCCAAAATTTGCCTCTTAAGCTCAAGAACATCTGGTAGACAAACTCGATCACGAAACATCAAAACACCATTCTCATCCAATCTAAAGTCTCCACCTTTACCTTGATTAACCAACGTCACTCGATCCACTAGTTCCAAATCTTCCTTCTGACCATTCTTGATCTCTTCCAAAATATTGCTTGTCAACTTCAACATACCCAACCTCACACCATCAGGTGTCAACTCACTAACCAAACTCAAGTCTCGAAACTGCTCAATCAATTCCAACTCTTTAACCATCAAAGCAGACATATGCAAGGTATTTCTACTCAAAGCATCCGCAACAACATTAGCCTTTCCGGGATGATAACTCAATTGAAAATCAAAGTCCTTAAGATACTCCAACCATCTTCTCTGCCTCATATTCAACTCTTTCTGATCAAACAAATACTTCAAACTCTTGTGGTCACTGAACACCTCAAACTTAGAACCATACAGATAATGCCTCCAAATCTTCAATGTATACACAACAGCCGCCAATTCCAAATCATGAGTCGGATAATTCTTCTCATGCACTTTCAACTGCCTCGAAGCATAAGCCACAACCTGACGATTCTGCATAAGCACACCACCAAGACCCATCTTAGAAGCATCACAATACACCACAAACGATTCCTTCGGATTCAGCAAAATCAACACTAGAGCTGAAGTCAACCTCTTCTTCAACTCTTGGAAACTCTCCTCACACTTGGCATCCCAAACATAAGCTTGTCCTTTCCGAGTCAACTGCGCCAATGGCAACGCCAACTTAGAGAATCCTTCAATGAACCTCCAATAGTAACCGGCCAAACCAAGAAAGCTTCTAATCTCAAAAACAGACTTAGGAGACTCCCACTGCAACACTGCATCAACCTTAGACGGATCCACAGAAATACCACCCTTAGAAATCACATGACCAAGGAAACTCACTTCCTTCAACCAAAACTCACACTTAGATAACTTAGCACAAAACTGATTCTCTTTCAAAGAAGCAAACATCATGAACACACAAGCTTCGCCATCTAATGATTTCTTCACTTGCTCCGCGGTCAAGAACTTCCTATCTAACTCTTCTACCGGCTTAGAAAAAGTCACACTCCTAGTCAAACAATTGATGCTAACCCCAAAAGCTAACAACCAATCCATACCAAAAATCACATCCATATGCTTCAATGGAAGACAAACAAGATCCAACTCAAAATCAACATGAACCTTAACACAAAACACAACCAAAAGAGCCTCTGCAACCAAAGATACTTTCCCTTGCCAGACTAACACAAACCACTAACCGATAAGAAAACAACACAACAAGCAAGTGCCGAAGGTACTAAACTACCATTCGCACACAACAAGGAAAAACAACAAGCATTAGTCCAGACAAGACTGACCACGGCTCTGATACCAACTTGTAACACCCTACTTCTATTAAAGCAATTAAACATGCGAATAATACATTTATTCAAGAAATAGAGGCTACACCACATTCAAAATTCAAAAACCAATAAACATGTATATAAACCTCAACAGTCGCAGCGGAATATAAACCAGAGTAAATTCAAATATACATGTTAAGAATAAATAAATTACATCAACATAGATGCATCTCAAAAATCCCAACAAACGGGTAATCTCCAAACATAACAAAAACCAAAGTAAAAGATAATCTAGACTGACACAACTAAGCCTAGATCAGAGCCGACTAAACATCTAAACACCGATATCGGAGAAAGCTCCAGATATCCACCAAGCACAAGAACTCACCAAGCATCTAATCCTGCACAACGTCTACCCATCCATACAGATAGGCAGGCGGTCCATAACAGATCCACTGGGGGTAAGTATTACATTATCATAATCCAAATAACAGATAACATGAATATTTCAATTTAAACATCATGCACTTGATCAATAATAATATTCCCACATCAATACTTACATCAAACCCCGATATCTCACATCAATATTCATCAATCATATGAACAATTATCAATTTACAATTATTCAATCACAATCACCAATCACATTTATCATGAATAATCATTGATCACATTTCATGAACAATCACCAATTACTTGTATCATAAATAAATATCAATTCACAGTTATTCATACACAATCACCGATCATATACATCATGAACAATCACCAATCATAAGTCATGCACAATCATTAATCATATTTCATGAACAAATATTCATTCACAATCGTCAATCACAAACATCATCAATAATCATTCATCTCAATTCATCACCAATCACATACCTCACATAAGACTCATGCTATGATATGCAATTATAGACACATAAATGCATGTGGTACCAAATCTCAACAAGGTCGTCACCTCCGATGGAAAAGTCAACATCGCATGTAAGGCTCACCTCTGCCTTACAATAATCTCGAAGTAAAAGAGTCATCCCTTTTACAGCAACAACGACTATGATGCATGGACATGTGTAAGAACTCGATAATGCGACAACAATTCACAATCTCAACTCAATATATAGGACGACACCCAATTATATTGATTATCTCCACAACATTGCATTATCAAGAAAACATACCCACACAAATAAATCATAGTATTCACCATCACACATCAACATGATTATCAATAATCAACAATGTCATTCAACATCAACTATATCATATAGTTTCACCATTCCAAACAATTCTCATATCCCAAGTAAGAGAACATACAACATCTCATGACAAATATCATATCCAACATATAACCATTCAACATCAACTATCACATATAGTTTCACCATTCAAGCATTCCTTACATTCTAAGTAAGATAGCATACACATCTCATGATAAACATCATATTCAATACAATCATTCATTCATACAACTTCACTTAGTCATACAAGAATAATCTCAATAACTCACAAGACAATTTGCTTAAGAAACATTTCCAACAAAAATCCAAAACATGTGGCAAACGGCCAACATTGACAATTTTTAAAGCTAGACAACTTATTTAAGTTTGAAATCCTACAATTCAATCTTAATCAATCATGTAGTCAAGAACATAAGCCACTTACAAACTATTAGAAATTAGTTCAAAGGATAGCTTAAGTTTGTATGAGAAAACCCAAGACAAAACCACATTTAGCTCAAAACCCGTTTTCACCGATTCAACTCCGCCCAAAATATTTCTTAAACCATCAACACATTCACAACAACATATATATTCACCCACCATATCATAATAAACAATATATATGGATTCACCAATATCATCACCTTCACATAATTTCACATCAAATACATGATTTGCCTACTTTCCAAGTCAAGAGGAAAATACATCACCTTAAGATAAACATCACATTCAATACTCAACTAACCATCAAATACTTTCATATAGTCATACAAAACTAAATATGAAAGATTTATAAGGTGATTGGCTTAAAAGGATATTTTCATCAATGTTCGTCTCTCTTTAACATTTTACAAGAATCTTCCATTTTCAAAACCAAAACCAAATTAAACTCAAGGAAACCAATCTCAATCATTTTCATTTATCATACAATCACTACACTACTTTACTCCCATTCCATTTCCTTGAATTTCAAATTTCGGAACAATCAACGTTCTTGACAATTTTCAAAGTGGAAATTCAATTACATAAACCAAGTTCAATTCTTGTTCAAGGAAGTGTTCCAGTAGGATTAATTGTACAAACAGTGATTCTATAAGTTAAAAGAACTGTTTTAAGAAGTTCGGATTGGCCCTCGGAAGCTCGGAACAAAGTTTTAAAAGTGCTGGAAAAAGTTCTGCACGCTTAAGCGTCCAACTTCCAGTAGCTACTGTGACTGCACGCTTACCAGCTCGCTTACAGCACGTTTAAGCGTGCATTCATCAGACAGCAACTAGCGTCGCTTAAGCGAGCATTCAAAATTCTGCATAACAAAAGTTACGGGTTTCACCCATTTTTCATCCAAAACTCCCAATTTTGATCTCCCAATGCCCAAACATGTTTCCAAAGAATGTTTATAGGTCATATAACTCACAAGGATACTCAAAAACACATTGAACATGAAAATCAATCTCACTTTTAGCCAATTCACCAAATCAACCCATTTACATAAAACACCAAGAACAATTCAAATTCTCATAATCAATTCATGAATATGCATACCCAAGCAATGATTCATCAACTACAACATCAATTAACAACCATAACATCAATTGAGCAAGAATCAAATCCCAAATTAACAATAACTTAGCAAAATTCACCAATTGAACACCATTTTCACAACTTATCATTTTTACATATTTGAACATGTAATTTCACCAACAATCATACAATTATCATCAATTCAAGCATACAAACATAACATCACAGTAAGAGCACGAATCTAGCATGAATTGTTCATCAACCCATTTTCATACAACATGAGAAAATGCAAAATTACATGATTATGATAATCACTAACCCCCTTAACTTTGAAGTTGATTATCCTTAACCCTAGCTTCACTTCAGCTCCTAGGTCACCCACTTGATTCCTCAAGCTTCCCCTCCAACACTCTTGTTCTTCTCTTCACTCTATCTGTAACGCCCTCTCTAATTATTTGATTATTTTAAATGAGTTTAGAATATACTTATATGATTTGTGTGATTTATATGATTTATATTGATTATGATATTGTTATGTTGTTTAACATGTTGATTATGATACTGTTATGTTGCTACGTTGTTTAAGATATTGATTATGATATTGTTATGTTGCTATGTTGTTTAACATGTTGATTATGATACTGTTATGTTGCTACGTTGTTTAAGATATTGATTATGATATTGTTACGTTGCTATGTTGTTTAAGATAATGATTATGATATTGTTAAGTTGTTATGATGTTGTGTATAATTGTTACTATTAAGTGATGAATATGTTGTTCTATATATGATTAATATTATTAAGTGAATATTATGTTATGTTATTGATGATGATCGAATGTTGTGATTACTTGGTAATTGTTTATCAAAGATGCTATGATGTTTAAGATGATATTGTTTAAGATGTTTATGTTGAAGATTTATGATGCTGATTTTGGTGTTAGTATGTGTTGATTATATTTTCATAAGATGATGAATACGTTGTTGTTATATTAATACAAGAAGATGAATATGTTGTTGTTATATTATTATATTATGACGAGATGATGTATATATAATTATTATTATTATTAAGTGAATATCATGCTATGTTGTTGTTATATTATTATATTATGACGAGATGATGTATATATAATTATTATTATTATTAAGCGAATATCATGTTACGTTGTTGTTATATTATTATAAGAAGATGTTTATGTTATGATGTAGATAATTATTACTATTAATAAGAGATGATTATATTGTGTTGTTTTAAAGTTATTAGTGATGATGATTACATGATGATATCTATGAGTTGTTAAGTGT
The DNA here is from genome assembly GCF_003473485.1 of Medicago truncatula. Lineage (NCBI taxonomy): Eukaryota > Viridiplantae > Streptophyta > Magnoliopsida > Fabales > Fabaceae > Medicago > Medicago truncatula. The sequence continues at coordinate 19,704,628 of NC_053045.1, forward strand.
ACTTAATGATGTTTATGTTAAATTGATAAGTTGTCTTTTATTAATGAATTGATCATGAGATGTTTGACGAATAATTATTATTATGAATTAATGATGTTGTTATGTTGTATAAGAATTAGGATTAAGATGTTGTTATGCTATATATGAACTATGACTATGATGTGATGATCTATGTTTGTTACGATTTGGTTAATATGTGTTAAATGATAATTAGAAGTTGGTTGAGTTATTAAGAATTATTACATGAAGAATTATTATTACTAATAGATGAAGTTATTTGTTTTGTTAAATATAATTATTGAATTATATGCTTGATATTATTGTTTTGTGAAATCTCACCCCTTCTGCTTGAAAATGTTGCTCTTCATATGAGTAACTTGCAGGTATTAATGATTAGTAGGAGTGGTGGCTCAAGTCTCTTTAGGTGCTCTGATACGTAACGGGATGAGAATTTGTTATTGCTTTCTATTCCTTACGTATTGTTTCTGAAGAGTTATGACTATGTTTTTAGAATGGACTTTTATGACATTATTGTAAAGAGGCTTTAGTGCCAAAGACTGTTTTGATTATTGAATAATTTCCGCTGCGAAGTATTAAAGACTTTTTAGTTATTGAATTTTAAAGGATAAATAGATATTTATACAGTTTATGATTTTAAGAAAAGAATGTGACATTCCGTTTAGGTGAATTACTCTGATTAAATAAATGAAATTTTCACGTTGGGAAAACGGGGTGTTACAATTGGTATCAGAGCTGGTCGGTCTGTCCGGCCAATTAGAAGAGTCGTGTCGAGTTTTAGTAATAGTTATATTACTACCTTTATGCTGTTTGATTAGTTGTTGTTGTGTTTCTGATTAATAGTTATGTTTATTATGTGATCATGTTTGATTGACTAACTTTGATGTGGTTTGCATGTTTTGTTGATGTTTCTATTTAACTATATATGGTTTAGTATGGTTATACAGTAATTGAGTTTATTTCTTGTGTGCTTGAATTTCGAGGACGAAATTCTTTTAAGGGGGGGAGAGTTGTAACGCCCTCTCTAATTATTTGATTATTTTAAATGAGTTTATAATATACTTATATGATTTGTGTGATTTATATGATTTATATTGATTATGATATTGTTATGTTGTTTAACATGTTGAATATGATACTGTTATGTTGCTACGTTGTTTAAGATATTGATTATGATATTGTTATGTTGCTATGTTGTTTAACATGTTGATTATGATACTGTTATGTTGCTACGTTGTTTAAGATATTGATTATGATATTGTTACGTTGCTATGTTGTTTAAGATAATGATTATGATATTGTTAAGTTATTATGATGTTGTGTATAATTGTTACTATTAAGTGATGAATATGTTGTTCTATATATGATTAATATTATTAAGTGAATATTATGTTATGTTATTGATGATGATCGAATGTACATAGAAACGTAATCCAAAAAAAGTTAAATGATAATTTAACCTTCACAAATATCTTTAACATAGCAGCGGAAAATCATAAACATAATTCATAAACGTTTTGGCACGCAGGCCCAACAAGTATCTCAAAAGAGTTTATCAAAGCATAAATTATCATGACAGTTCACGTAAAAGAATGAAGCATGTTATAGCATTAACCCCATCCCGTTACGTATCAGAGCGACCTAGACGACACAGTGAAGGCAAGGCCACTCACGACGGCAACTGCACACTAAGCACGATCACCTGCAAGTTACCCATACGAAGGGCAACATTTTCAAGCAGAATGGGTGAGATTTCATAATAAAATAACATTAATCAATGTAATTGCGAATCATAAATTAACATCATAATCATTCCATTATTAACTTTGCATAAATGCTAAACAGTTATCACGTAATCATATATCCAATCATTATAAACAACATAACATAATCAATAAACACTTATCACATAATCACATATTCATTCATTACCAACAAGGCATCTTAATCATGACAATGTGACAATGCTCCTAGACTCCTTATATGCATGTGGTACCAATCGTCATCATAAGTATTAATATACTTAAATCGTGCGGAGGACTAAGCTCCTATAAAACGTGCGGAGGACAAAGCTCCTAATTTTCGTGGTGAGGACTAAGCTCAATGATATGCTATGCATGGACACATATGAACAAAACGACGTAATCGACTTATCAACATGCATCCAATAATTTGGAGCTAAACTTCATCATGTAATTATGCACTTAGTTAAATAACGGAAGCAGCATAAACAGGTCAAATAACAAGATGATATCATTATATCAAAGCACATAATTTGTATCATTATCACATTTTCTTATCTTGCATGAATACACAATACAATAGTTCATATTCAATTACTATTAATATAACTTAAACAACTCTACAGTATACATTAAACGACATCACTAGGTCTCATTACCAGTTAGGGGTTCACTCTTGATCAACAAGTGCGACACAGATCGCACAAACACACAAACAAGTTCATCCTGGTTGTACTCGCGAGGCGAGAGTACTTACTCGCCATGGCGAGTACCACTCAACTCCCAAACTAAGGTTGTTCTGGGTTCCCTCTGATCCTACATTCATTCCTAATCAATACTAGGTATGTTCAGGCACTCAAAGGCATACAAGATTCAACTAAAAAAGTCGAAACACGAAATATGACATGCACTCTGCCTAAGCTCGCGAGGCGAGGAAGGGTTGCTCGCCATGGCGAGTTGCACCAAACAACTCGCGAGGCGAAGGGAAGGGGCTCGCGTGGCGAGCGATGAAGTTCATCCCTCGCGAGGCGAGGATCATCACTCGCTGTGGCGAGCGATGAACAGAAGCACGGGCAGACTAGGGTTTTTCTCAAAAATCCATCACACAACATGGTTCAAAGCCTAATTTTGATTCCATAATCCATCCTAAACATGTTCTAAGGTTAAAGGACGGTTTCTACATCAATCTAAACAAGTTTTACCGTTTGATCATCAATTTTTAGGTTTTTGACCTAATTCCAAAACTTTTCTAAATCAATCCTAACTTTGTCAACTAATCATCAGAATTACAACAATCAATGCTATTGAATTATTAGTCTCACCCTTACCTGGTTATGAAGAAATCGTAGCTCTCTCTATGCTCTTCTCCCTTCTAAGCTTTTTCTCCCTTTTCCAAAAGTTTTCACGTACAATGAGTTTCTAAAATATTAGGTCCTCTCCTATTTAAATCTCTTCCTAATAACTTATCTTATCTCACTTTCTCCCCCAAAACTATCTAAAATATCAAAACAGCCCTCAACTAAGTATTTTATATTATTTTCAAATCTTTATTCTATTTATCAATAAAATAAATCTCATATCATAATCAAATCCTCCAAAACTCACAACTTATCACGTCATCAATCAAATCATCAAAATTCATCAAAACATATCAAAATCATGCATATATTATATAAATATAATTGCCTAAACTCGATTAAATAACGATTAAACGAAAGTGGGCGTTACAACTCTCCCCCACTTAAAAGATTTTCGTCCTCGAAAATTTACCTCAAGCAAACAACTCTGGATAAGACTCCAGCATCTTACTCTCAAGCTCCCACGTCAAGCTTTCACCAGACGCTCCCGACCAAACGACTCTCACGAGAGGTATCTCCTTGCCTCTCAACGTCTTCACTTTACGACTCTGCGACGCTTTCATTTTCTCTTGGATCATCTGAATTTTCTCAGTAGTTTGCTGAACAATTTCTGGTCCTAAGACCACTCTTTCTCCTGATTCAAACCAACACAACGGAGTTCTGCATCTCCGACCATACAAGGCCTCGAACGGTGCCATTCCAATGCTAGAATGATAACTATTGTTATAAGTGAACTCGATCAACGGAAGATGACTATCCCAAGTTCCTCCTTGCTCAAGAACACAAATTCTCAACAAATCCTCTAGCGACTGAATTGTCCTCTCCGACTGACCATCTGTCTGTGGATGATACGCCGAACTCAATCTCAACTTCGAACCCAAGGCCTCTTGCAAACTTTTCCAAAATCTAGAAGTAAATCTTGGATCTCTATCTGACACGATGCTCGAAGGAACACCATGCAACTTCACAATCTCCTTGATATAAATCTCTGCCAACTGGGCAACAGGGAAACTAATATTAATAGGTAGAAAATGAGCTGACTTCGTCAACCTATCAACAACAACCCAAATTGCGTCGTTCCCTCTCGGAGTATTCGGCAAACTCGTCACAAAATCCATCGATATACTATCCCATTTCCATTCTGGCACATCTAAAGGTACCATCATCCCAGCGGGTTTCTGATGCTCGACTTTCGACTTCTGACAAACTAAACAGGAATACACAAACTGTGCCACATCTCGTTTCAAACCAGACCACCAGAAAATCTTCTTTAAATCATGATACATCTTCGTAGCTCCCGGATGAATACTCAAGCTACTTCTATGACTCTCTTCAAGAATCATCTTCTTAATCTCTTCATTGTCTGGGATACAAATTCTTCCTCGGAATCTCAACACACCTTGATTGTCGATTTTAAAATCACTGTCTTCAGTCTGATCTCTAGCAACCAACAAGTCCACAAACTTTACATCAACTTTCTGTGCTTCCTTGATACTTTTCAGAAATTCACTGTCAATCTTCAGCATACCCAATTTCACACTCTGAGGTGACCATTCGCAAACCAAACTCATATCTCTAAACTGTTCAAGCAATTCGAACTCTCTGACCATCATGGCGGACATATGCAATGTCTTCCTACTCAAGGCATCTGCAACAACATTAGCTTTACCTGGATGATAATTCAAACCAAAGTCATAATCTTTCAACAATTCGAGCCATCTTCGCTGTCTCATATTCAATTCCTTCTGATCGAACAAATACTTCAAACTCTTGTGATCACTAAACACCTCAAATCTCGAACCATACAAGTAATGTCTCCATATCTTCAATACAAAGACTACGGCCGCCAACTCGAGATCATGCGTAGGATAATTCTTCTCATGAACTCTCAACTGTCTTGAAGCATAAGCTACCACTTTACCTTCTTGCATAAGTACACCTCCTAAACCCAACTTGGACGCATCACAATAAACCACAAAAGGTTCATCTGACTTCGGCAAAATTAACACTGGAGCAGTCGTCAAACGCTTCTTCAATTCACCGAAACTTTTCTCACAATGGACGTCCCACACAAAAGTTTTACCTTTACAAGTCAACTGCGTTAGCGGAAGAGCTAACTTAGAAAATCCTTCAATAAACCTTCTATAGCAACCAGCTAAACCCAAGAAACTTCTAATCTCAGTAACGGACTTTGGAGTCTCCCACTGTGATACCGCTTCAACTTTAGACGGATCCACTGCAATACCATCACCAGAAATAACATGGCCTAGAAAACTCACTTCTTTCAACCAGAATTCACACTTAGACAACTTAGCATAAAGCTTCTTCTCTTTCAACACTTGCAAAACAATCTTCAGATGCTCAGCATGTTCTTCTTCAGTCTTGGAGTAAATCAAAATATCGTCGATAAACACAACCACAAACCGATCCAAAAATGCATGGAAGATGCGATTCATATACTCCATAAACACTCCGGGTGCATTGGTAACTCCAAAAGGCATAACTTTATATTCATAGTGACCATGACGCGTTCTGAAAGCCGTCTCCTGCATATCTTCATCCTTTACTTTAATCTGGTGATAACCTGATCTCAAATCAATCTTGCTGAAAACTCGTGCACCCACTAGCTGATCCATCAAATCATCAATTCTCGGAAGTGGATACCTATTCTTGATAGTTACCTTGTTCAACTGCCGATAATCAATACACAACCGCATACTACCATCTTTCTTCTTTACTAACAAAACCGGCGCTCCCCAAGGTGAAACACTCGGTCTAACAAACTTCTTCTCAAGCAAGTCTTCCAACTGTTTCTTCAACTCAGATAACTCAGAAGCAGACATACGATAAGGTGCCATCGAGACCGGCTTCGTTCCAGGAACAAGATCAATAGAAAACTCAACTTCTCTCTCTGGAGGCACATCAGGAATCTCATCTGGAAAAACTTCGGGAAATTCACACACCACCGGTAACCTATCAATCACCGCTTGATTCTCAATAGATATAGTAGCCATTAACGAAAACATCAAGATACCGTCGCGTTCCAGTTGCTTCAGCTGCTTAGTAGATAAAAACTCTGCACCACTTTCCTCTTCGACGGAAGAGAAATGTACTGACTTGCTAAAACAATTAATAAGAACGTGGTTGTACTCTAACCAGTTCATACCCAAAATCACATCCATACCACTCAAAGGTAGACAAACTAAATCCATTTCAAAATCACGACCAAACATAGACAAAGGACATTTCAAACATACGAGAGAAGTAGTCACCGAACCCTTAGCTGGAGTTTCGACAACCATCTCTCCATTCATATCAGACAAATCAAGACCCAAAGCAGAAACACAATCGAAAGCAATAAAACAATGCGTAGCACCAGTATCAATAATAGCAACTAAAGGAGTATTATTAATATAACAAGTACCTCTGATCAAACGATCCTCATTCTCTGTCTGAGTCCCAGTCAAAGCAAAGACCCTACCAGTAGTCGGCGTCCTCTTAGGCTGAGTACACTGTGAACTAATGTGACCCTCTCCATTGCAATTAAAGCACACAATGTCTGTACGATTGCAATCAGCTATAACATGACCTTTCTTGCCACACCGGACACACTTCTTGATTTCCTCAGGGCAGACGTTGCTTTTGTGGCCTTTCTCACCACAATTGAAACACACAATCTCCGCAGCATCCTTCTTCTTAGGCCGCCTAACATCGACCATCTTCTGTTTACCTTTGTCAGCGGGGGCACTGTACGGCTTAGGACGACTCTGCTGTCCCTTGCCCTTCCTATCATTCACTACCTTGTAGTGAGCCTTGGTATCCTCCTCATAGATCCTGCAGCTATTAACCAAATCCTGAAAAACTCTCAGCTGTTGGTACCCAATCGCCCTCTTGATGTCGGGCCTCAGACCATTCTCGAACTTGATACATCTCGAGAACTCAGCATTCTCTGCAGTATAGTGCGGATAGAACTTAGACAGCTCCACGAACTTGGCAGCATACTCTGTCACAGACATGTTTCCTTGCTTCAGCTCAAGGAATTCGATCTCCTTCTTCCCGCGAACATCTTCCGGAAAGTATCTTCTCAGGAACTCTCTCCTGAAAACAGCCCAAGTCACAACAGCTCCCTCCTGTCCAAGGGTAGGCAGAAGAGCAACCCACCAGTCATCAGCTTCCTCGGCCAGCTGATGAGTACCAAACCGCACTTTCTGATCCTCCGTGCACTGCATAACCCGGAAAATCCTCTCAATCTCCTTAAGCCACGTCTGGGCTCCATCAGGGTCATAACGTCCTTTGAAAGTCGGAGGGTTCTTCTTCATGAACGTCTCCAACATCCTAGCTTCAGCATTCGCACCAGCATTCACGTTAGGTTGTTGTCCCACAGCTTGGGCAACAGCTTGTAGAGCAGCAGCTAACGCAGCATCGTTCCTTCCAGCCATTTCTGATATTCTACAAAAGTAGCAACAACAACATAAGATAGTAATATAAATATTACTAAGACTCGACACGACTCTCTAATTGACCGGACGGACCGACCTGCTCTGATACCAATTGTAACACCCCGTTTTCCCAATATACAAATTTCATAAACAATTATCAGAGTAAAAACCATAAACGGGATATCACATAGAAACGTAATCCAAAAACAGTTAAATGATAATTTAACCTTCACAAATATCTTTAACATAGCAGCGGAAAATCATAAACATAAATCATAAACGTTTTGGCACGCAGTGTAACACCCCGTTTTCCCAATATACAAATTTCATAAACACTTATCAGAGTAAAAACCATAAACGGGATATCACATAGAAACGTAATCCAAAAACAGTTAAATGATAATTTAACCTTCACAAATATCTTTAACATAGCAGCAGAAAATCATAAACATAAATCATAAACGTTTTGGCACGCAGGCCCAACAAGTATCTCAAAAGAGTTTATCAAAACATAAGCAGTTCACGTAAAAGAATGAAGCATGTTATAGCATATAACCCCATCCCGTTACGTATCAGAGCGACCTAGACGACACAGTGAAGGCAAGGCCACTCACGACGGCAACTGCACACTAAGCACGATCACCTGCAAGTTACCCATACGAAGGGCAACATTTTCAAGCAGAAGGGGTGAGATTTCATAATAAAATAACATTAATCAATGTAATTGCGAATCATAAATTAACATCATAATCATTCCATTATTAACTTTGCATAAATGCTAAACAGTTATCACGTAATCACATTTCCAATCATTATAAACAACATAACATAATCAATGAACACTTATCACGTAATCACATATCCATTCATCATCAACAAGGCATCTTAATCATGACAATGTGACAATGCTCCTAGACTCCTTATATGCATGTGGTACCAATCGTCATCATAAGTATTAATATACTTTAATCGTGCGGAGGACAAAGCTCCTATAAAACGTGCGGAGGACAAAGCTCCTATAAAACGTGCGGAGGACAAAGCTCCTAATTTTCGTGGTGAGGACTAAGCTCAATGATATGCTATGCATGGACACATATGAACAAAACATCGTAATCACTTATCAACATGCATCCAATAATTTGGAGCTAAACTTCATCATATAATTATGCACTTAGTTAAATAACGGAAGCAGCATAAACAGGTCACACAACAAGATGATATCATTATATCAAAGCACATAATTTGTATCATTATCACATCTTCTTATCTTGCATGAATATACAATACAATAGTTCATATTCAATTATTATTAATATAACTTAAACAACTCTACAGTCTGCATTAAACGACATCACTAGGTCTCATTACCAGTTAGGGGTTCACTCTTGATCAACCAGTGCGACACAGATCGCACAAACACTTAGAAAACTACATTCTGGTTGTACTCGCGAGGCGAGGGTTCTTACTCGCCGTGGCGAGTACCACTCAACTCCCAAACTAAGCTTGTTCTGGGTTCCCTCTGATCCTATATTCATTCCTAATCAATACTAGGTATGTTCAGGCACTCATAGGCATACAAGGTTCAACTAAAAAGGTCGAAACACGAAATATGACATGCACTCTGCCTAGGCTCGCGAGGCGAGGAAAGGTTGCTCGCCATGGCGAGTTACACAAAACAACTCGCGAGGCGAAGGAAAGGGGCTCGCGTGGCGAGCGATGAAGTTCATCACTCGCGAGGCGAGGATCATCACTCGCCGTGGCGAGCGATGAACAGAAGCACGGGCAGACTAGGGTTTTTCTCAAAAATCCATCACACAACATGGTTCAAAGCCTAATTTTGATTCCATAATCCATCCTAAACATATTCTAAGGTTAAAGGACGGTTTCTACATCAATCTAAACAAGTTTTACCGTTTGATCATCAATTTTTAGGGTTTTGACCTAATTCCAAAACTTCTCTAAATCAATCCTAACTTGGTCAACTAATCATCAGAAATACAGTAATTAACATTATTGAATTATTAGTCTCACCCTTACCTTGAATGAAGAAAATCGCAGCACTCTTGGTCTCTAGCTTCTCCTTAAGCTTCTCTCCCTTTTTCCAAAAGTTTTCACGCACAATGAGTTTCTAAAATATTAGGTCCTCTCCTATTTATATCTCTTTCTAATAACTTATCTTATCTCACTTTCTCCCCCAAAACTATCTAAAATATCAAAACAGCCCTCAACTAAATATTTTTCAAATCTTTATTTTATTTAACAATAAAATAAATTCTCTAATCTTATCAAATCCTCCAAAACTCATAACTTAACACGTCATCAATCAAATCACCAAAATCACCACAAATCATCAAAACATATCAAAATCATACATATATTATATAAATATAATATAATCACCTAAACTCGATTAAATAAACGATTAAACGAAAGTGGGCGTTACACGCAGGCCCAACAAGTATCTCAAAAGAGTTTATCAAAGCATAAGCAGTTCACGTAAAAGAATGAAGCATGTTATAGCATATAACCCCATCCCGTTACGTATCAGAGCGACCTAGACGACACAGTGAAGGCAAGGCCACTCACGACGGCAACTGCACACTAAGCACGATCACCTGCAAGTTACCCATACGAAGGGCAACATTTTCAAGCAGAAGGGGTGAGATTTCATAATAAAATAACATTAATCAATGTAATTGCGAATCATAAATTAACATCATAATCATTCCATTATTAACTTTGCATAAATGCTAAACAGTTATCACGTAATCACATTTCCAATCATTATAAACAACATAACATAATCAATGAACACTTATCACGTAATCACATATCCATTCATCATCAACAAGGCATCTTAATCATGACAATGTGACAATGCTCCTAGACTCCTTATATGCATGTGGTACCAATCGTCATCATAAGTATTAATATACTTTAATCGTGCGGAGGACAAAGCTCCTATAAAACGTGCGGAGGACAAAGCTCCTAATTTTCGTGGTGAGGACTAAGCTCAATGATATGCTATGCATGGACACATATGAACAAAACATCGTAATCACTTATCAACATGCATCCAATAATTTGGAGCTAAACTTCATCATATAATTATGCACTTAGTTAAATAACGGAAGCAGCATAAACAGGTCACATAACAAGATGATATCATTATATCAAAGCACATAATTTGTATCATTATCACATCTTCTTATCTTGCATGAATATACAATACAATAGTTCATATTCAATTATTATTAATATAACTTAAACAACTCTACAGTCTGCATTAAACGACATCACTAGGTCTCATTACCAGTTAGGGGTTCACTCTTGATCAACAAGTGCGACACAGATCGCACAAACACTCAGGAAACTACATTCTGGTTGTACTCGCGAGGCGAGGGTTCTTACTCGCCGTGGCGAGTACCACTCAACTCCCAAACTAAGCTTGTTCTGGGTTCCCTCTGATCCTATATTCATTCCTAATCAATACTAGGTATGTTCAGGCACTCATAGGCATACAAGGTTCAACTAAAAAGGTCGAAACACGAAATATGACATGCACTCTGCCTAGGCTCGCGAGGCGAGGAAAGGTTGCTCGCCATGGCGAGTTGCACAAAACAACTCGCGAGGCGAAGGAAAGGGGCTCGCGTGGCGAGCGATGAAGTTCATCACTCGCGAGGCGAGGATCATCCCTCGCCGTGGCGAGCGATGAACAGAAGCACAGGCAGACTAGGGTTTTTCTCAAAAATCCATCACACAACATGGTTCAAAGCCTAATTTTGATTCCATAATCCATCCTAAACATATTCTAAGGTTAAAGGACGGTTTCTACATCAATCTAAACAAGTTTTACCGTTTGATCATCAATTTTTAGGGTTTTGACCTAATTCCAAAACTTCTCTAAATCAATCCTAACTTGGTCAACTAATCATCAGAATTACAGTAATTAACATTATTGAATTATTAGTCTCACCCTTACCTTGAATGAAGAAAATCGCAGCACTCTTGGTCTCTAGCTTCTCCTTAAGCTTCTCTCCCTTTTTCCAAAAGTTTTCACGTACAATGAGTTTCTAAAATATTAGGTCCTCTCCTATTTATATCTCTTCCTAATAACTTATCTTATCTCACTTTCTCCCCCAAAACTATCTAAAATATCAAAACAGCCCTCAACTAAATATTTTTCAAATCTTTATTTTATTTAACAATAAAATAAATTCTCTAATCTTATCAAATCCTCCAAAACTCATAACTTAACACGTCATCAATCAAATCACCAAAATCACCACAAATCATCAAAACATATCAAAATCATACATATATTATATAAATATAATATAATCACCTAAACTCGATTAAATAAACGATTAAACGAAAGTGGGCGTTACAGTCGGTCTGTCCGGCCAATTAGAAGAGTCGTGTCGAGTTTTAGTAATAGTTATATTACTACCTTTATGCTGTTTGATTAGTTGTTGTTGTGTTTCTGATTAATAGTTATGTTTATTATGTGATCATGTTTGATTGACTAACTTTGATGTGGTTTGCATGTTTTGTTGATGTTTCTATTTAACTATATATGGTTTAGTATGGTTATACAATAATTGAGTTTATTTCTTGTGTGCTTGAATTTCGAGGACGAAATTCTTTTAAGGGGGGGGGAGAGTTGTAACGCCCTCTCTAATTATTTGATTATTTTAAATGAGTTTAGAATATACTTATATGATTTGTGTGATTTATATGATTTATATTGATTATGATATTGTTATGTTGTTTAACATGTTGATTATGATACTGTTATGTTACTACGTTGTTTAAGATATTGATTATGATATTGTTACGTTGCTATGTTATTTAAGATAATGATTATGATATTGTTAAGTTGTTATGATGTTGTGTATAATTCTTACTATTAAGTGATGAATATGTTGTTCTATATATGATTAATATTATTAAGTGAATATTATGTTATGTTATTGATGATGATCGAATGTTGTGATTACTTGGTAATTGTTTATCAAAGATGCTATGATGTTTAAGATGATATTGTTTAAGATGTTTATGTTGAAGATTTATGATGTTGATTTTGGTGTTAGTATGTGTTGATTATATTTTCATAAGATGATGAATACGTTGTTGTTATATTAATACAAGAAGATGAATATGTTGTTGTTATATTATTATATTATGACGAGATGATGTATATATAATTATTATTATTATTAAGTGAATATCATGCTATGTTGTTGTTATATTATTATATTATGACGAGATGATGTATATATAATTATTATTATTATTAAGCGAATATCATGTTACGTTGTTGTTATATTATTATAAGAAGATGTTTATGTTATGATGTAGATAATTATTACTATTAATAAGAGATGATTATATTGTGTTGTTTTAAAGTTATTAGTGATGATGATTACATGATGATATCTATGAGTTGTTAAGTGTACTTAATGATGTTTATGTTAAATTGATAAGTTGTCTTTTATTAATGAATTGATAATGAGATGTTTGATGAATAATTATTATTATGAATTAATGATGTTGTTATGTTGTATATGAATTAGGATTAAGATGTTGTTATGCTATATATGAACTATGACTATGATGTGATGATCTATGTTTGTTACGATTTGGTTAATATGTGTTAAATGATAATTAGAAGTTGGTTGAGTTATTAAGAATTATTACATGAAGAATTATTATTACTAATAGATGAAGTTATTTGTGTTGTTAAATATAATTATTGAATTATATGCTTGATATTATTGTTTTGTGAAATCTCACCCCTTCTGCTTGAAAATGTTGCTCTTCGTATGAGTAACTTGCAGGTATTAATGATTAGTAGGAGTGGTGGCTCAAGTGTCTTTAGGTGCTCTGATACGTAACGGGATGGGAATTTGTTATTGCTTTCTATTCCTTACGTATTGTTTCTGAAGAGTTATGACTATGTTTTTAGAATGGATTTTTATGACATAATTGTAAAGAGGCTTTAGTGCCAAAGACTGTTTTGATTATTGAATAATTTCCGCTGCGAAGTATTAAAGACTTTTTAGTTATTGAATTTTAAAGGATAAATAGCTATTTATACAGTTTATGATTTTAAGAAAAGAATGTGACATTCCGTTTAGGTGAATTACTCTGATTAAATAAATGAAATTTTCACGTTGGGAAAACGGGGTGTTACAATTGGTATCAGAGCTGGTCGGTCTGTCCGGCCAATTAGAAGAGTCGTGTCGAGTTTTAGTAATAGTTATATTACTACCTTTATGCTGTTTGATTAGTTGTTGCTGTGTTTCTGATTAATAGTTATGTTTATTATGTGATCATGTTTGATTGACTAACTTTGATGTGGTTTGCATGTTTTGTTGATGTTTCTATTTAACTATATATGGTTTAGTATGGTTATACAGTAATTGAGTTTATTTCTTGTGTGCTTGAATTTCGAGGACGAAATTCTTTTAAGGGGGGGGGGGGAGAGAGTTGTAACGCCCTCTATAATTATTTGATTATTTTAAATGAGTTTAGAATATACTTATATGATTTGTGTGATTTATATGATTTATATTGATTATGATATTGTTATGTTGTTTAACATGTTGATTATGATACTGTTATGTTGCTACGTTGTTTAAGATATTGATTATGATATTGTTATGTTGCTATGTTGTTTAACATGTTGATTATGATACTGTTATGTTACTACGTTGTTTAAGATATTGATTATGATATTGTTACGTTGCTATGTTATTTAAGATAATGATTATGATATTGTTAAGTTGTTATGATGTTGTGTATAATTCTTACTATTAAGTGATGAATATGTTGTTCTATATATGATTAATATTATTAAGTGAATATTATGTTATGTTATTGATGATGATCGAATGTTGTGATTACTTGGTAATTGTTTATCAAAGATGCTATGATGTTTAAGATGATATTGTTTAAGATGTTTATGTTGAAGATTTATGATGTTGATTTTGGTGTTAGTATGTGTTGATTATATTTTCATAAGATGATGAATACGTTGTTGTTATATTAATACAAGAAGATGAATATGTTGTTGTTATATTATTATATTATGACGAGATGATGTATATATAATTATTATTATTATTAAGTGAATATCATGCTATGTTGTTGTTATATTATTATATTATGACGAGATGATGTATATATAATTATTATTATTATTAAGCGAATATCATGTTACGTTGTTGTTATATTATTATAAGAAGATGTTTATGTTATGATGTAGATAATTATTACTATTAATAAGAGATGATTATATTGTGTTGTTTTAAAGTTATTAGTGATGATGATTACATGATGATATCTATGAGTTGTTAAGTGTACTTAATGATGTTTATGTTAAATTGATAAGTTGTCTTTTATTAATGAATTGATAATGAGATGTTTGATGAATAATTATTATTATGAATTAATGATGTTGTTATGTTGTATATGAATTAGGATTAAGATGTTGTTATGCTATATATGAACTATGACTATGATGTGATGATCTATGTTTGTTACGATTTGGTTAATATGTGTTAAATGATAATTAGAAGTTGGTTGAGTTATTAAGAATTATTACATGAAGAATTATTATTACTAATAGATGAAGTTATTTGTGTTGTTAAATATAATTATTGAATTATATGCTTGATATTATTGTTTTGTGAAATCTCACCCCTTCTGCTTGAAAATGTTGCTCTTCGTATGAGTAACTTGCAGGTATTAATGATTAGTAGGAGTGGTGGCTCAAGTGTCTTTAGGTGCTCTGATACGTAACGGGATGGGAATTTGTTATTGCTTTCTATTCCTTACGTATTGTTTCTGAAGAGTTATGACTATGTTTTTAGAATGGATTTTTATGACATAATTGTAAAGAGGCTTTAGTGCCAAAGACTGTTTTGATTATTGAATAATTTCCGCTGCGAAGTATTAAAGACTTTTTAGTTATTGAATTTTAAAGGATAAATAGCTATTTATACAGTTTATGATTTTAAGAAAAGAATGTGACATTCCGTTTAGGTGAATTACTCTGATTAAATAAATGAAATTTTCACGTTGGGAAAACGGGGTGTTACAATTGGTATCAGAGCTGGTCGGTCTGTCCGGCCAATTAGAAGAGTCGTGTCGAGTTTTAGTAATAGTTATATTACTACCTTTATGCTGTTTGATTAGTTGTTGTTGTGTTTCTGATTAATAGTTATGTTTATTATGTGATCATGTTTGATTGACTAACTTTGATGTGGTTTGCATGTTTTGTTGATGTTTCTATTTAACTATATATGGTTTAGTATGGTTATACAGTAATTGAGTTTATTTCTTGTGTGCTTGAATTTCGAGGACGAAATTCTTTTAAGGGGGGGGGGGGGGGGGGAGAGTTGTAACGCCCTCTCTAATTATTTGATTATTTTAAATGAGTTTAGAATATACTTATATGATTTGTGTGATTTATATGATTTATATTGATTATGATATTGTTCTGTTGTTTAACATGTTGATTATGATACTGTTATGTTGCTACGTTGTTTAAGATATTGATTATGATATTGTTATGTTGCTATGTTGTTTAACATGTTGATTATGATATTGTTATGTTACTACGTTGTTTAAGATATTGATTATGATATTGTTACGTTGCTATGTTATTTAAGATAATGATTATGATATTGTTAAGTTGTTATGATGTTGTGTATAATTGTTACTATTAAGTGATGAATATGTTGTTCTATATATGATTAATATTATTAAGTGAATATTATGTTATGTTATTGATGATGATCGAATGTTGTGATTACTTGGTAATTGTTTATCAAAGATGCTATGATGTTTAAGATGATATTGTTTAAGATGTTTATGTTGAAGATTTATGATGTTGATTTTGGTGTTAGTATGTGTTGATTATATTTTCATAAGATGATGAATACGTTGTTGTTATATTAATACAAGAAGATGAATATGTTGTTGTTATATTATTATATTATGACGAGATGATGTATATATAATTATTATTATTATTAAGTGAATATCATGCTATGTTGTTGTTATATTATTATATTATGACGAGATGATGTATATATAATTATTATTATTATTAAGCGAATATCATGTTACGTTGTTGTTATATTATTATAAGAAGATGTTTATGTTATGATGTAGATAATTATTACTATTAATAAGAGATGATTATATTGTGTTGTTTTAAAGTTATTAGTGATGATGATTACATGATGATATCTATGAGTTGTTAAGTGTACTTAATGATGTTTATGTTAAATTGATAAGTTGTCTTTTATTAATGAATTGATAATGAGATGTTTGATGAATAATTATTATTATGAATTAATGATGTTGTTATGTTGTATATGAATTAGGATTAAGATGTTGTTATGCTATATATGAACTATGACTATGATGTGATGATCTATTTTTTTACGATTTGGTTAATATGTGTTAAATGATAATTAGAAGTTGGTTGAGTTATTAAGAATTATTACATGAAGAATTATTATTACTAATAGATGAAGTTATTTGTGTTGTTAAATATAATTATTGAATTATATGCTTGATATTATTGTTTTGTGAAATCTCACCCCTTCTGCTTGAAAATGTTGCTCTTCGTATGAGTAACTTGCAGGTATTAATGATTAGTAGGAGTGGTGGCTCAAGTGTCTTTAGGTGCTCTGATACGTAACGGGATGGGAATTTGTTATTGCTTTCTATTCCTTACGTATTGTTTCTGAAGAGTTATGACTATGTTTTTAGAATGGATTTTTATGACATAATTGTAAAGAGGCTTTAGTGCCAAAGACTGTTTTGATTATTGAATAATTTCCGCTGCGAAGTATTAAAGACTTTTTAGTTATTGAATTTTAAAGGATAAATAGCTATTTATACAGTTTATGATTTTAAGAAAAGAATGTGACATTCCGTTTAGGTGAATTACTCTGATTAAATAAATGAAATTTTCACGTTGGGAAAACGGGGTGTTACAATTGGTATCAGAGCTGGTCGGTCTGTCCGGCCAATTAGAAGAGTCGTGTCGAGTTTTAGTAATAGTTATATTACTACCTTTATGCTGTTTGATTAGTTGTTGTTGTGTTTCTGATTAATAGTTATGTTTATTATGTGATCATGTTTGATTGACTAACTTTGATGTGGTTTGCATGTTTTGTTGATGTTTCTATTTAACTATATATGGTTTAGTATGGTTATACAGTAATTGAGTTTATTTCTTGTGTGCTTGAATTTCGAGGACGAAATTCTTTTAAGGGGGGGGGGGGGGGGGGAGAGTTGTAACGCCCTCTCTAATTATTTGATTATTTTAAATGAGTTTAGAATATACTTATATGATTTGTGTGATTTATATGATTTATATTGATTATGATATTGTTCTGTTGTTTAACATGTTGATTATGATACTGTTATGTTGCTACGTTGTTTAAGATATTGATTATGATATTGTTATGTTGCTATGTTGTTTAACATGTTGATTATGATATTGTTATGTTACTACGTTGTTTAAGATATTGATTATGATATTGTTACGTTGCTATGTTATTTAAGATAATGATTATGATATTGTTAAGTTGTTATGATGTTGTGTATAATTGTTACTATTAAGTGATGAATATGTTGTTCTATATATGATTAATATTATTAAGTGAATATTATGTTATGTTATTGATGATGATCGAATGTTGTGATTACTTGGTAATTGTTTATCAAAGATGCTATGATGTTTAAGATGATATTGTTTAAGATGTTTATGTTGAAGATTTATGATGTTGATTTTGGTGTTAGTATGTGTTGATTATATTTTCATAAGATGATGAATACGTTGTTGTTATATTAATACAAGAAGATGAATATGTTGTTGTTATATTATTATATTATGACGAGATGATGTATATATAATTATTATTATTATTAAGTGAATATCATGCTATGTTGTTGTTATATTATTATATTATGACGAGATGATGTATATATAATTATTATTATTATTAAGCGAATATCATGTTACGTTGTTGTTATATTATTATAAGAAGATGTTTATGTTATGATGTAGATAATTATTACTATTAATAAGAGATGATTATATTGTGTTGTTTTAAAGTTATTAGTGATGATGATTACATGATGATATCTATGAGTTGTTAAGTGTACTTAATGATGTTTATGTTAAATTGATAAGTTGTCTTTTATTAATGAATTGATAATGAGATGTTTGATGAATAATTATTATTATGAATTAATGATGTTGTTATGTTGTATATGAATTAGGATTAAGATGTTGTTATGCTATATATGAACTATGACTATGATGTGATGATCTATGTTTGTTACGATTTGGTTAATATGTGTTAAATGATAATTAGAAGTTGGTTGAGTTATTAAGAATTATTACATGAAGAATTATTATTACTAATAGATGAAGTTATTTGTGTTGTTAAATATAATTATTGAATTATATGCTTGATATTATTGTTTTGTGAAATCTCACCCCTTCTGCTTGAAAATGTTGCTCTTCGTATGAGTAACTTGCAGGTATTAATGATTAGTAGGAGTGGTGGCTCAAGTGTCTTTAGGTGCTCTGATACGTAACGGGATGGGAATTTGTTATTGCTTTCTATTCCTTACGTATTGTTTCTGAAGAGTTATGACTATGTTTTTAGAATGGATTTTTATGACATAATTGTAAAGAGGCTTTAGTGCCAAAGACTGTTTTGATTATTGAATAATTTCCGCTGCGAAGTATTAAAGACTTTTTAGTTATTGAATTTTAAAGGATAAATAGCTATTTATACAGTTTATGATTTTAAGAAAAGAATGTGACATTCCGTTTAGGTGAATTACTCTGATTAAATAAATGAAATTTTCACGTTGGGAAAACGGGGTGTTACAATTGGTATCAGAGCTGGTCGGTCTGTCCGGCCAATTAGAAGAGTCGTGTCGAGTTTTAGTAATAGTTATATTACTACCTTTATGCTGTTTGATTAGTTGTTGTTGTGTTTCTGATTAATAGTTATGTTTATTATGTGATCATGTTTGATTGACTAACTTTGATGTGGTTTGCATGTTTTGTTGATGTTTCTATTTAACTATATATGGTTTAGTATGGTTATACAGTAATTGAGTTTATTTCTTGTGTGCTTGAATTTCGAGGACGAAATTCTTTTAAGGGGGGGGGGGGGGGGGAGAGTTGTAACGCCCTCTCTAATTATTTGATTATTTTAAATGAGTTTAGAATATACTTATATGATTTGTGTGATTTATATGATTTATATTGATTATGATATTGTTCTGTTGTTTAACATGTTGATTATGATACTGTTATGTTGCTACGTTGTTTAAGATATTGATTATGATATTGTTATGTTGCTATGTTGTTTAACATGTTGATTATGATATTGTTATGTTACTACGTTGTTTAAGATATTGATTATGATATTGTTACGTTGCTATGTTATTTAAGATAATGATTATGATATTGTTAAGTTGTTATGATGTTGTGTATAATTGTTACTATTAAGTGATGAATATGTTGTTCTATATATGATTAATATTATTAAGTGAATATTATGTTATGTTATTGATGATGATCGAATGTTGTGATTACTTGGTAATTGTTTATCAAAGATGCTATGATGTTTAAGATGATATTGTTTAAGATGTTTATGTTGAAGATTTATGATGTTGATTTTGGTGTTAGTATGTGTTGATTATATTTTCATAAGATGATGAATACGTTGTTGTTATATTAATACAAGAAGATGAATATGTTGTTGTTATATTATTATATTATGACGAGATGATGTATATATAATTATTATTATTATTAAGTGAATATCATGCTATGTTGTTGTTATATTATTATATTATGACGAGATGATGTATATATAATTATTATTATTATTAAGCGAATATCATGTTACGTTGTTGTTATATTATTATAAGAAGATGTTTATGTTATGATGTAGATAATTATTACTATTAATAAGAGATGATTATATTGTGTTGTTTTAAAGTTATTAGTGATGATGATTACATGATGATATCTATGAGTTGTTAAGTGTACTTAATGATGTTTATGTTAAATTGATAAGTTGTCTTTTATTAATGAATTGATAATGAGATGTTTGATGAATAATTATTATTATGAATTAATGATGTTGTTATGTTGTATATGAATTAGGATTAAGATGTTGTTATGCTATATATGAACTATGACTATGATGTGATGATCTATGTTTGTTACGATTTGGTTAATATGTGTTAAATGATAATTAGAAGTTGGTTGAGTTATTAAGAATTATTACATGAAGAATTATTATTACTAATAGATGAAGTTATTTGTGTTGTTAAATATAATTATTGAATTATATGCTTGATATTATTGTTTTGTGAAATCTCACCCCTTCTGCTTGAAAATGTTGCTCTTCGTATGAGTAACTTGCAGGTATTAATGATTAGTAGGAGTGGTGGCTCAAGTGTCTTTAGGTGCTCTGATACGTAACGGGATGGGAATTTGTTATTGCTTTCTATTCCTTACGTATTGTTTCTGAAGAGTTATGACTATGTTTTTAGAATGGATTTTTATGACATAATTGTAAAGAGGCTTTAGTGCCAAAGACTGTTTTGATTATTGAATAATTTAGCTGCGAAGTATTAAAGACTTTTTAGTTATTGAATTTTAAAGGATAAATAGCTATTTATACAGTTTATGATTTTAAGAAAAGAATGTGACATTCCGTTTAGGTGAATTACTCTGATTAAATAAATGAAATTTTCACGTTGGGAAAACGGGGTGTTACAATTGGTATCAGAGCTGGTCGGTCTGTCCGGCCAATTAGAAGAGTCGTGTCGAGTTTTAGTAATAGTTATATTACTACCTTTATGCTGTTTGATTAGTTGTTGTTGTGTTTCTGATTAATAGTTATGTTTATTATGTGATCATGTTTGATTGACTAACTTTGATGTGGTTTGCATGTTTTGTTGATGTTTCTATTTAACTATATATGGTTTAGTATGGTTATACAGTAATTGAGTTTATTTCTTGTGTGCTTGAATTTCGAGGACGAAATTCTTTTAAGTGGGGGGGGGGGGGGGGAGAGTTGTAACGCCCTCTCTAATTATTTGATTATTTTAAATGAGTTTAGAATATACTTATATGATTTGTGTGATTTATATGATTTATATTGATTATGATATTGTTCTGTTGTTTAACATGTTGATTATGATACTGTTATGTTGCTACGTTGTTTAAGATATTGATTATGATATTGTTATGTTGCTATGTTGTTTAACATGTTGATTATGATATTGTTATGTTACTACGTTGTTTAAGATATTGATTATGATATTGTTACGTTGCTATGTTATTTAAGATAATGATTATGATATTGTTAAGTTGTTATGATGTTGTGTATAATTGTTACTATTAAGTGATGAATATGTTGTTCTATATATGATTAATATTATTAAGTGAATATTATGTTATGTTATTGATGATGATCGAATGTTGTGATTACTTGGTAATTGTTTATCAAAGATGCTATGATGTTTAAGATGGTATTGTTTAAGATGTTTATGTTGAAGATTTATGATGTTGATTTTGGTGTTAGTATGTGTTGATTATATTTTCATAAGATGATGAATACGTTGTTGTTATATTAATACAAGAAGATGAATATGTTGTTGTTATATTATTATATTATGACGAGATGATGTATATATAATTATTATTATTATTAAGTGAATATCATGCTATGTTGTTGTTATATTATTATATTATGACGAGATGATGTATATATAATTATTATTATTATTAAGCGAATATCATGTTACGTTGTTGTTATATTATTATAAGAAGATGTTTATGTTATGATGTAGATAATTATTACTATTAATAAGAGATGATTATATTGTGTTGTTTTAAAGTTATTAGTGATGATGATTACATGATGATATCTATGAGTTGTTAAGTGTACTTAATGATGTTTATGTTAAATTGATAAGTTGTCTTTTATTAATGAATTGATAATGAGATGTTTGATGAATAATTATTATTATGAATTAATGATGTTGTTATGTTGTATATGAATTAGGATTAAGATGTTGTTATGCTATATATGAACTATGACTATGATGTGATGATCTATGTTTGTTACGATTTGGTTAATATGTGTTAAATGATAATTAGAAGTTGGTTGAGTTATTAAGAATTATTACATGAAGAATTATTATTACTAATAGATGAAGTTATTTGTGTTGTTAAATATAATTATTGAATTATATGCTTGATATTATTGTTTTGTGAAATCTCACCCCTTCTGCTTGAAAATGTTGCTCTTCGTATGAGTAACTTGCAGGTATTAATGATTAGTAGGAGTGGTGGCTCAAGTGTCTTTAGGTGCTCTGATACGTAACGGGATGGGAATTTGTTATTGCTTTCTATTCCTTACGTATTGTTTCTGAAGAGTTATGACTATGTTTTTAGAATGGATTTTTATGACATAATTGTAAAGAGGCTTTAGTGCCAAAGACTGTTTTGATTATTGAATAATTTCCGCTGCGAAGTATTAAAGACTTTTTAGTTATTGAATTTTAAAGGATAAATAGCTATTTATACAGTTTATGATTTTAAGAAAAGAATGTGACATTCCGTTTAGGTGAATTACTCTGATTAAATAAATGAAATTTTCACGTTGGGAAAACGGGGTGTTACAATTGGTATCAGAGCTGGTCGGTCTGTCCGGCCAATTAGAAGAGTCGTGTCGAGTTTTAGTAATAGTTATATTACTACCTTTATGCTGTTTGATTAGTTGTTGTTGTGTTTCTGATTAATAGTTATGTTTATTATGTGATCATGTTTGATTGACTAACTTTGATGTGGTTTGCATGTTTTGTTGATGTTTCTATTTAACTATATATGGTTTAGTATGGTTATACAGTAATTGAGTTTATTTCTTGTGTGCTTGAATTTCGAGGACGAAATTCTTTTAAGGGGGGGGGGGGGGGGAGAGTTGTAACGCCCTCTCTAATTATTTGATTATTTTAAATGAGTTTAGAATATACTTATATGATTTGTGTGATTTATATGATTTATATTGATTATGATATTGTTCTGTTGTTTAACATGTTGATTATGATACTGTTATGTTGCTACGTTGTTTAAGATATTGATTATGATATTGTTATGTTGCTATGTTGTTTAACATGTTGATTATGATATTGTTATGTTACTACGTTGTTTAAGATATTGATTATGATATTGTTACGTTGCTATGTTATTTAAGATAATGATTATGATATTGTTAAGTTGTTATGATGTTGTGTATAATTGTTACTATTAAGTGATGAATATGTTGTTCTATATATGATTAATATTATTAAGTGAATATTATGTTATGTTATTGATGATGATCGAATGTTGTGATTACTTGGTAATTGTTTATCAAAGATGCTATGATGTTTAAGATGATATTGTTTAAGATGTTTATGTTGAAGATTTATGATGTTGATTTTGGTGTTAGTATGTGTTGATTATATTTTCATAAGATGATGAATACGTTGTTGTTATATTAATACAAGAAGATGAATATGTTGTTGTTATATTATTATATTATGACGAGATGATGTATATATAATTATTATTATTATTAAGTGAATATCATGCTATGTTGTTGTTATATTATTATATTATGACGAGATGATGTATATATAATTATTATTATTATTAAGCGAATATCATGTTACGTTGTTGTTATATTATTATAAGAAGATGTTTATGTTATGATGTAGATAATTATTACTATTAATAAGAGATGATTATATTGTGTTGTTTTAAAGTTATTAGTGATGATGATTACATGATGATATCTATGAGTTGTTAAGTGTACTTAATGATGTTTATGTTAAATTGATAAGTTGTCTTTTATTAATGAATTGATAATGAGATGTTTGATGAATAATTATTATTATGAATTAATGATGTTGTTATGTTGTATATGAATTAGGATTAAGATGTTGTTATGCTATATATGAACTATGACTATGATGTGATGATCTATGTTTGTTACGATTTGGTTAATATGTGTTAAATGATAATTAGAAGTTGGTTGAGTTATTAAGAATTATTACATGAAGAATTATTATTACTAATAGATGAAGTTATTTGTGTTGTTAAATATAATTATTGAATTATATGCTTGATATTATTGTTTTGTGAAATCTCACCCCTTCTGCTTGAAAATGTTGCTCTTCGTATGAGTAACTTGCAGGTATTAATGATTAGTAGGAGTGGTGGCTCAAGTGTCTTTAGGTGCTCTGATACGTAACGGGATGGGAATTTGTTATTGCTTTCTATTCCTTACGTATTGTTTCTGAAGAGTTATGACTATGTTTTTAGAATGGATTTTTATGACATAATTGTAAAGAGGCTTTAGTGCCAAAGACTGTTTTGATTATTGAATAATTTCCGCTGCGAAGTATTAAAGACTTTTTAGTTATTGAATTTTAAAGGATAAATAGCTATTTATACAGTTTATGATTTTAAGAAAAGAATGTGACATTCCGTTTAGGTGAATTACTCTGATTAAATAAATGAAATTTTCACGTTGGGAAAACGGGGTGTTACAATTGGTATCAGAGCTGGTCGGTCTGTCCGGCCAATTAGAAGAGTCGTGTCGAGTTTTAGTAATAGTTATATTACTACCTTTATGCTGTTTGATTAGTTGTTGTTGTGTTTCTGATTAATAGTTATGTTTATTATGTGATCATGTTTGATTGACTAACTTTGATGTGGTTTGCATGTTTTGTTGATGTTTCTATTTAACTATATATGGTTTAGTATGGTTATACAGTAATTGAGTTTATTTCTTGTGTGCTTGAATTTCGAGGACGAAATTCTTTTAAGGGGGGGGGGGGGGGGGAGAGTTGTAACGCCCTCTCTAATTATTTGATTATTTTAAATGAGTTTAGAATATACTTATATGATTTGTGTGATTTATATGATTTATATTGATTATGATATTGTTCTGTTGTTTAACATGTTGATTATGATACTGTTATGTTGCTACGTTGTTTAAGATATTGATTATGATATTGTTATGTTGCTATGTTGTTTAACATGTTGATTATGATATTGTTATGTTACTACGTTGTTTAAGATATTGATTATGATATTGTTACGTTGCTATGTTATTTAAGATAATGATTATGATATTGTTAAGTTGTTATGATGTTGTGTATAATTGTTACTATTAAGTGATGAATATGTTGTTCTATATATGATTAATATTATTAAGTGAATATTATGTTATGTTATTGATGATGATCGAATGTTGTGATTACTTGGTAATTGTTTATCAAAGATGCTATGATGTTTAAGATGATATTGTTTAAGATGTTTATGTTGAAGATTTATGATGTTGATTTTGGTGTTAGTATGTGTTGATTATATTTTCATAAGATGATGAATACGTTGTTGTTATATTAATACAAGAAGATGAATATGTTGTTGTTATATTATTATATTATGACGAGATGATGTATATATAATTATTATTATTATTAAGTGAATATCATGCTATGTTGTTGTTATATTATTATATTATGACGAGATGATGTATATATAATTATTATTATTATTAAGCGAATATCATGTTACGTTGTTGTTATATTATTATAAGAAGATGTTTATGTTATGATGTAGATAATTATTACTATTAATAAGAGATGATTATATTGTGTTGTTTTAAAGTTATTAGTGATGATGATTACATGATGATATCTATGAGTTGTTAAGTGTACTTAATGATGTTTATGTTAAATTGATAAGTTGTCTTTTATTAATGAATTGATAATGAGATGTTTGATGAATAATTATTATTATGAATTAATGATGTTGTTATGTTGTATATGAATTAGGATTAAGATGTTGTTATGCTATATATGAACTATGACTATGATGTGATGATCTATGTTTGTTACGATTTGGTTAATATGTGTTAAATGATAATTAGAAGTTGGTTGAGTTATTAAGAATTATTACATGAAGAATTATTATTACTAATAGATGAAGTTATTTGTGTTGTTAAATATAATTATTGAATTATATGCTTGATATTATTGTTTTGTGAAATCTCACCCCTTCTGCTTGAAAATGTTGCTCTTCGTATGAGTAACTTGCAGGTATTAATGATTAGTAGGAGTGGTGGCTCAAGTGTCTTTAGGTGCTCTGATACGTAACGGGATGGGAATTTGTTATTGCTTTCTATTCCTTACGTATTGTTTCTGAAGAGTTATGACTATGTTTTTAGAATGGATTTTTATGACATAATTGTAAAGAGGCTTTAGTGCCAAAGACTGTTTTGATTATTGAATAATTTCCGCTGCGAAGTATTAAAGACTTTTTAGTTATTGAATTTTAAAGGATAAATAGCTATTTATACAGTTTATGATTTTAAGAAAAGAATGTGACATTCCGTTTAGGTGAATTACTCTGATTAAATAAATGAAATTTTCACGTTGGGAAAACGGGGTGTTACAATTGGTATCAGAGCTGGTCGGTCTGTCCGGCCAATTAGAAGAGTCGTGTCGAGTTTTAGTAATAGTTATATTACTACCTTTATGCTGTTTGATTAGTTGTTGTTGTGTTTCTGATTAATAGTTATGTTTATTATGTGATCATGTTTGATTGACTAACTTTGATGTGGTTTGCATGTTTTGTTGATGTTTCTATTTAACTATATATGGTTTAGTATGGTTATACAGTAATTGAGTTTATTTCTTGTGTGCTTGAATTTCGAGGACGAAATTCTTTTAAGGGGGGGGGGGGGGGGAGAGTTGTAACGCCCTCTCTAATTATTTGATTATTTTAAATGAGTTTAGAATATACTTATATGATTTGTGTGATTTATATGATTTATATTGATTATGATATTGTTCTGTTGTTTAACATGTTGATTATGATACTGTTATGTTGCTACGTTGTTTAAGATATTGATTATGATATTGTTATGTTGCTATGTTGTTTAACATGTTGATTATGATATTGTTATGTTACTACGTTGTTTAAGATATTGATTATGATATTGTTACGTTGCTATGTTATTTAAGATAATGATTATGATATTGTTAAGTTGTTATGATGTTGTGTATAATTGTTACTATTAAGTGATGAATATGTTGTTCTATATATGATTAATATTATTAAGTGAATATTATGTTATGTTATTGATGATGATCGAATGTTGTGATTACTTGGTAATTGTTTATCAAAGATGCTATGATGTTTAAGATGATATTGTTTAAGATGTTTATGTTGAAGATTTATGATGTTGATTTTGGTGTTAGTATGTGTTGATTATATTTTCATAAGATGATGAATACGTTGTTGTTATATTAATACAAGAAGATGAATATGTTGTTGTTATATTATTATATTATGACGAGATGATGTATATATAATTATTATTATTATTAAGTGAATATCATGCTATGTTGTTGTTATATTATTATATTATGACGAGATGATGTATATATAATTATTATTATTATTAAGCGAATATCATGTTACGTTGTTGTTATATTATTATAAGAAGATGTTTATGTTATGATGTAGATAATTATTACTATTAATAAGAGATGATTATATTGTGTTGTTTTAAAGTTATTAGTGATGATGATTACATGATGATATCTATGAGTTGTTAAGTGTACTTAATGATGTTTATGTTAAATTGATAAGTTGTCTTTTATTAATGAATTGATAATGAGATGTTTGATGAATAATTATTATTATGAATTAATGATGTTGTTATGTTGTATATGAATTAGGATTAAGATGTTGTTATGCTATATATGAACTATGACTATGATGTGATGATCTATGTTTGTTACGATTTGGTTAATATGTGTTAAATGATAATTAGAAGTTGGTTGAGTTATTAAGAATTATTACATGAAGAATTATTATTACTAATAGATGAAGTTATTTGTGTTGTTAAATATAATTATTGAATTATATGCTTGATATTATTGTTTTGTGAAATCTCACCCCTTCTGCTTGAAAATGTTGCTCTTCGTATGAGTAACTTGCAGGTATTAATGATTAGTAGGAGTGGTGGCTCAAGTGTCTTTAGGTGCTCTGATACGTAACGGGATGGGAATTTGTTATTGCTTTCTATTCCTTACGTATTGTTTCTGAAGAGTTATGACTATGTTTTTAGAATGGATTTTTATGACATAATTGTAAAGAGGCTTTAGTGCCAAAGACTGTTTTGATTATTGAATAATTTCCGCTGCGAAGTATTAAAGACTTTTTAGTTATTGAATTTTAAAGGATAAATAGCTATTTATACAGTTTATGATTTTAAGAAAAGAATGTGACATTCCGTTTAGGTGAATTACTCTGATTAAATAAATGAAATTTTCACGTTGGGAAAACGGGGTGTTACAATTGGTATCAGAGCTGGTCGGTCTGTCCGGCCAATTAGAAGAGTCGTGTCGAGTTTTAGTAATAGTTATATTACTACCTTTATGCTGTTTGATTAGTTGTTGTTGTGTTTCTGATTAATAGTTATGTTTATTATGTGATCATGTTTGATTGACTAACTTTGATGTGGTTTGCATGTTTTGTTGATGTTTCTATTTAACTATATATGGTTTAGTATGGTTATACAGTAATTGAGTTTATTTCTTGTGTGCTTGAATTTCGAGGACGAAATTCTTTTAAGGGGGGGGGGGGGGGGAGAGTTGTAACGCCCTCTATAATTATTTGATTATTTTAAATGAGTTTAGAATATACTTATATGATTTGTGTGATTTATATGATTTATATTGATTATGATATTGTTATGTTGTTTAACATGTTGATTATGATACTGTTATGTTGCTACGTTGTTTAAGATATTGATTATGATATTGTTATGTTGCTATGTTGTTTAACATGTTGATTATGATACTGTTATGTTACTACGTTGTTTAAGATATTGATTATGATATTGTTACGTTGCTATGTTATTTAAGATAATGATTATGATATTGTTAAGTTGTTATGATGTTGTGTATAATTGTTACTATTAAGTGATGAATATGTTGTTCTATATATGATTAATATTATTAAGTGAATATTATGTTATGTTATTGATGATGATCGAATGTTGTGATTACTTGGTAATTGTTTATCAAAGATGCTATGATGTTTAAGATGATATTGTTTAAGATGTTTATGTTGAAGATTTATGATGTTGATTTTGGTGTTAGTATGTGTTGATTATATTTTCATAAGATGATGAATACGCTGTTGTTATATTAATACAAGAAGATGAATATGTTGTTGTTATATTATTATATTATGACGAGATGATGTATATATAATTATTATTATTATTAAGTGAATATCATGCTATGTTGTTGTTATATTATTATATTATGACGAGATGATGTATATATAATTATTATTATTATTAAGCGAATATCATGTTACGTTGTTGTTATATTATTATAAGAAGATGTTTATGTTATGATGTAGATAATTATTACTATTAATAAGAGATGATTATATTGTGTTGTTTTAAAGTTATTAGTGATGATGATTACATGATGATATCTATGAGTTGTTAAGTGTACTTAATGATGTTTATGTTAAATTGATAAGTTGTCTTTTATTAATGAATTGATAATGAGATGTTTGATGAATAATTATTATTATGAATTAATGATGTTGTTATGTTGTATATGAATTAGGATTAAGATGTTGTTATGCTATATATGAACTATGACTATGATGTGATGATCTATGTTTGTTACGATTTGGTTAATATGTGTTAAATGATAATTAGAAGTTGGTTGAGTTATTAAGAATTATTACATGAAGAATTATTATTACTAATAGATGAAGTTATTTGTGTTGTTAAATATAATTATTGAATTATATGCTTGATATTATTGTTTTGTGAAATCTCACCCCTTCTGCTTGAAAATGTTGCTCTTCGTATGAGTAACTTGCAGGTATTAATGATTAGTAGGAGTGGTGGCTCAAGTGTCTTTAGGTGCTCTGATACGTAACGGGATGGGAATTTGTTATTGCTTTCTATTCCTTACGTATTGTTTCTGAAGAGTTATGACTATGTTTTTAGAATGGATTTTTATGACATAATTGTAAAGAGGCTTTAGTGCCAAAGACTGTTTTGATTATTGAATAATTTCCGCTGCGAAGTATTAAAGACTTTTTAGTTATTGAATTTTAAAGGATAAATAGCTATTTATACAGTTTATGATTTTAAGAAAAGAATGTGACATTCCGTTTAGGTGAATTACTCTGATTAAATAAATGAAATTTTCACGTTGGGAAAACGGGGTGTTACAATTGGTATCAGAGCTGGTCGGTCTGTCCGGCCAATTAGAAGAGTCGTGTCGAGTTTTAGTAATAGTTATATTACTACCTTTATGCTGTTTGATTAGTTGTTGTTGTGTTTCTGATTAATAGTTATGTTTATTATGTGATCATGTTTGATTGACTAACTTTGATGTGGTTTGCATGTTTTGTTGATGTTTCTATTTAACTATATATGGTTTAGTATGGTTATACAGTAATTGAGTTTATTTCTTGTGTGCTTGAATTTCGAGGACGAAATTCTTTTAAGGGGGGGGGGAGAGTTGTAACGCCCTCTCTAATTATTTGATTATTTTAAATGAGTTTAGAATATACTTATATGATTTGTGTGATTTATATGATTTATATTGATTATGATATTGTTCTGTTGTTTAACATGTTGATTATGATACTGTTATGTTGCTACGTTGTTTAAGATATTGATTATGATATTGTTATGTTGCTATGTTGTTTAACATGTTGATTATGATACTGTTATGTTACTACGTTGTTTAAGATATTGATTATGATATTGTTACGTTGCTATGTTATTTAAATAATGATTATGATATTGTTAAGTTGTTATGATGTTGTGTATAATTGTTACTATTAAGTGATGAATATGTTGTTCTATATATGATTAATATTATTAAGTGAATATTATGTTATGTTATTGATGATGATCGAATGTTGTGATTACTTGGTAATTGTTTATCAAAGATGCTATGATGTTTAAGATGATATTGTTTAAGAGTTTATGTTGAAGATTTATGATGTTGATTTTGGTGTTAGTATGTGTTGATTATATTTTCATAAGATGATGAATACGCTGTTGTTATATTAATACAAGAAGATGAATATGTTGTTGTTATATTATTATATTATGACGAGATGATGTATATATAATTATTATTATTATTAAGTGAATATCATGCTATGTTGTTGTTATATTATTATATTATGACGAGATGATGTATATATAATTATTATTATTATTAAGCGAATATCATGTTACGTTGTTGTTATATTATTATAAGAAGATGTTTATGTTATGATGTAGATAATTATTACTATTAATAAGAGATGATTATATTGTGTTGTTTTAAAGTTATTAGTGATGATGATTACATGATGATATCTATGAGTTGTTAAGTGTACTTAATGATGTTTATGTTAAATTGATAAGTTGTCTTTTATTAATGAATTGATAATGAGATGTTTGATGAATAATTATTATTATGAATTAATGATGTTGTTATGTTGTATATGAATTAGGATTAAGATGTTGTTATGCTATATATGAACTATGACTATGATGTGATGATCTATGTTTGTTACGATTTGGTTAATATGTGTTAAATGATAATTAGAAGTTGGTTGAGTTATTAAGAATTATTACATGAAGAATTATTATTACTAATAGATGAAGTTATTTGTGTTGTAAATATAATTATTGAATTATATGCTTGATATTATTGTTTTGTGAAATCTCACCCCTTCTGCTTGAAAATGTTGCTCTTCGTATGAGTAACTTGCAGGTATTAATGATTAGTAGGAGTGGTGGCTCAAGTGTCTTTAGGTGCTCTGATACGTAACGGGATGGGAATTTGTTATTGCTTTCTATTCCTTACGTATTGTTTCTGAAGAGTTATGACTATGTTTTTAGAATGGATTTTTATGACATAATTGTAAAGAGGCTTTAGTGCCAAAGACTGTTTTGATTATTGAATAATTTCCGCTGCGAAGTATTAAAGACTTTTTAGTTATTGAATTTTAAAGGATAAATAGCTATTTATACAGTTTATGATTTTAAGAAAAGAATGTGACATTCCGTTTAGGTGAATTACTCTGATTAAATAAATGAAATTTTCACGTTGGGAAAACGGGGTGTTACAATTGGTATCAGAGCTGGTCGGTCTGTCCGGCCAATTAGAAGAGTCGTGTCGAGTTTTAGTAATAGTTATATTACTACCTTTATGCTGTTTGATTAGTTGTTGTTGTGTTTCTGATTAATAGTTATGTTTATTATGTGATCATGTTTGATTGACTAACTTTGATGTGGTTTGCATGTTTTGTTGATGTTTCTATTTAACTATATATGGTTTAGTATGGTTATACAGTAATTGAGTTTATTTCTTGTGTGCTTGAATTTCGAGGACGAAATTCTTTTAAGGGGGGGGAGAGTTGTAACGCCCTCTCTAATTATTTGATTATTTTAAATGAGTTTAGAATATACTTATATGATTTGTGTGATTTATATGATTTATATTGATTATGATATTGTTCTGTTGTTTAACATGTTGATTATGATACTGTTATGTTGCTACGTTGTTTAAGATATTGATTATGATATTGTTATGTTGCTATGTTGTTTAACATGTTGATTATGATACTGTTATGTTACTACGTTGTTTAAGATATTGATTATGATATTGTTACGTTGCTATGTTATTTAAATAATGATTATGATATTGTTAAGTTGTTATGATGTTGTGTATGATTGTTACTATTAAGTGATGAATATGTTGTTCTATATATGATTAATATTATTAAGTGAATATTATGTTATGTTATTGATGATGATCGAATGTTGTGATTACTTGGTAATTGTTTATCAAAGATGCTATGATGTTTAAGATGATATTGTTTAAGATGTTTATGTTGAAGATTTATGATGTTGATTTTGGTGTTAGTATTGTTGATTATATTTTCATAAGATGATGAATACGTTGTTGTTATATTAATACAAGAAGATGAATATGTTGTTGTTATATTATTATATTATGACGAGATGATGTATATATAATTATTATTATTATTAAGTGAATATCATGCTATGTTGTTGTTATATTATTATATTATGACGAGATGATGTATATATAATTATTATTATTATTAAGCGAATATCATGT
Source organism: Medicago truncatula (assembly GCF_003473485.1). Classification (NCBI taxonomy): domain Eukaryota; kingdom Viridiplantae; phylum Streptophyta; class Magnoliopsida; order Fabales; family Fabaceae; genus Medicago; species Medicago truncatula. The sequence continues at coordinate 19,738,504 of NC_053045.1, forward strand.
TACGTTGTTGTTATATTATTATAAGAAGATGTTTATGTTATGATGTAGATAATTATTACTATTAATAAGAGATGATTATATTGTGTTGTTTTAAAGTTATTAGTGATGATGATTACATGATGATATCTATGAGTTGTTAAGTGTACTTAATGATGTTTATGTTAAATTGATAAGTTGTCTTTTATTAATGAATTGATAATGAGATGTTTGATGAATAATTATTATTATGAATTAATGATGTTGTTATGTTGTATATGAATTAGGATTAAGATGTTGTTATGCTATATATGAACTATGACTATGATGTGATGATCTATGTTTGTTACGATTTGGTTAATATGTGTTAAATGATAATTAGAAGTTGGTTGAGTTATTAAGAATTATTACATGAAGAATTATTATTACTAATAGATGAAGTTATTTGTGTTGTTAAATATAATTATTGAATTATATGCTTGATATTATTGTTTTGTGAAATCTCACCCCTTCTGCTTGAAAATGTTGCTCTTCGTATGAGTAACTTGCAGGTATTAATGATTAGTAGGAGTGGTGGCTCAAGTGTCTTTAGGTGCTCTGATACGTAACGGGATGGGAATTTGTTATTGCTTTCTATTCCTTACGTATTGTTTCTGAAGAGTTATGACTATGTTTTTAGAATGGATTTTCATGACATAATTGTAAAGAGGCTTTAGTGCCAAAGACTGTTTTGATTATTGAATAATTTCCGCTGCGAAGTATTAAAGACTTTTTAGTTATTGAATTTTAAAGGATAAATAGCTATTTATACAGTTTATGATTTTAAGAAAAGAATGTGACATTCCGTTTAGGTGAATTACTCTGATTAAATAAATGAAATTTTCACGTTGGGAAAACGGGGTGTTACAATTGGTATCAGAGCTGGTCGGTCTGTCCGGCCAATTAGAAGAGTCGTGTCGAGTTTTAGTAATAGTTATATTACTACCTTTATGCTGTTTGATTAGTTGTTGTTGTGTTTCTGATTAATAGTTATGTTTATTATGTGATCATGTTTGATTGACTAACTTTGATGTGGTTTGCATGTTTTGTTGATGTTTCTATTTAACTATATATGGTTTAGTATGGTTATACAGTAATTGAGTTTATTTCTTGTGTGCTTGAATTTCGAGGACGAAATTCTTTTAAGGGGGGGGGGGGAGAGTTGTAACGCCCTCTCTAATTATTTGATTATTTTAAATGAGTTTAGAATATACTTATATGATTTGTGTGATTTATATGATTTATATTGATTATGATATTGTTCTGTTGTTTAACATGTTGATTATGATACTGTTATGTTGCTACGTTGTTTAAGATATTGATTATGATATTGTTATGTTGCTATGTTGTTTAACATGTTGATTATGATACTGTTATGTTACTACGTTGTTTAAGATATTGATTATGATATTGTTACGTTGCTATGTTATTTAAGATAATGATTATGATATTGTTAAGTTGTTATGATGTTGTGTATAATTGTTACTATTAAGTGATGAATATGTTGTTCTATATATGATTAATATTATTAAGTGAATATTATGTTATGTTATTGATGATGATCGAATGTTGTGATTACTTGGTAATTGTTTATCAAAGATGCTATGATGTTTAAGATGATATTTTTTAAGATGTTTATGTTGAAGATTTATGATGTTGATTTTGGTGTTAGTATGTGTTGATTATATTTTCATAAGATGATGAATACGTTGTTGTTATATTAATACAAGAAGATGAATATGTTGTTGTTATATTATTATATTATGACGAGATGATGTATATATAATTATTATTATTATTAAGTGAATATCATGCTATGTTGTTGTTATATTATTATATTATGACGAGATGATGTATATATAATTATTATTATTATTAAGCGAATATCATGTTACGTTGTTGTTATATTATTATAAGAAGATGTTTATGTTATGATGTAGATAATTATTACTATTAATAAGAGATGATTATATTGTGTTGTTTTAAAGTTATTAGTGATGATGATTACATGATGATGTCTATGAGTTGTTAAGTGTACTTAATGATGTTTATGTTAAATTGATAAGTTGTCTTTTATTAATGAATTGATAATGAGATGTTTGATGAATAATTATTATTATGAATTAATGATGTTGTTATGTTGTATATGAATTAGGATTAAGATGTTGTTATGCTATATATGAACTATGACTATGATGTGATGATCTATGTTTGTTACGATTTGGTTAATATGTGTTAAATGATAATTAGAAGTTGGTTGAGTTATTAAGAATTATTACATGAAGAATTATTATTACTAATAGATGAAGTTATTTGTGTTGTTAAATATAATTATTGAATTATATGCTTGATATTATTGTTTTGTGAAATCTCACCCCTTCTGCTTGAAAATGTTGCTCTTCGTATGAGTAACTTGCAGGTATTAATGATTAGTAGGAGTGGTGGCTCAAGTGTCTTTAGGTGCTCTGATACGTAACGGGATGGGAATTTGTTATTGCTTTCTATTCCTTACGTATTGTTTCTGAAGAGTTATGACTATGTTTTTAGAATGGATTTTTATGACATAATTGTAAAGAGGCTTTAGTGCCAAAGACTGTTTTGATTATTGAATAATTTCCGCTGCGAAGTATTAAAGACTTTTTAGTTATTGAATTTTAAAGGATAAATAGCTATTTATACAGTTTATGATTTTAAGAAAAGAATGTGACATTCCGTTTAGGTGAATTACTCTGATTAAATAAATGAAATTTTCACGTTGGGAAAACGGGGTGTTACAATTGGTATCAGAGCTGGTCGGTCTGTCCGGCCAATTAGAAGAGTCGTGTCGAGTTTTAGTAATAGTTATATTACTACCTTTATGCTGTTTGATTAGTTGTTGTTGTGTTTCTGATTAATAGTTATGTTTATTATGTGATCATGTTTGATTGACTAACTTTGATGTGGTTTGCATGTTTTGTTGATGTTTCTATTTAACTATATATGGTTTAGTATGGTTATACAGTAATTGAGTTTATTTCTTGTGTGCTTGAATTTCGAGGACGAAATTCTTTTAAGGGGGGGGGGGGGGAGAGTTGTAACGCCCTCTATAATTATTTGATTATTTTAAATGAGTTTAGAATATACTTATATGATTTGTGTGATTTATATGATTTATATTGATTATGATATTGTTATGTTGTTTAACATGTTGATTATGATACTGTTATGTTGCTACGTTGTTTAAGATATTGATTATGATATTGTTATGTTGCTATGTTGTTTAACATGTTGATTATGATACTGTTATGTTACTACGTTGTTTAAGATATTGATTATGATATTGTTACGTTGCTATGTTATTTAAGATAATGATTATGATATTGTTAAGTTGTTATGATGTTGTGTATAATTGTTACTATTAAGTGATGAATATGTTGTTCTATATATGATTAATATTATTAAGTGAATATTATGTTATGTTATTGATGATGATCGAATGTTGTGATTACTTGGTAATTGTTTATCAAAGATGCTATGATGTTTAAGATGATATTGTTTAAGAGTTTATGTTGAAGATTTATGATGTTGATTTTGGTGTTAGTATGTGTTGATTATATTTTCATAAGATGATGAATACGCTGTTGTTATATTAATACAAGAAGATGAATATGTTGTTGTTATATTATTATATTATGACGAGATGATGTATATATAATTATTATTATTATTAAGTGAATATCATGCTATGTTGTTGTTATATTATTATATTATGACGAGATGATGTATATATAATTATTATTATTATTAAGCGAATATCATGTTACGTTGTTGTTATATTATTATAAGAAGATGTTTATGTTATGATGTAGATAATTATTACTATTAATAAGAGATGATTATATTGTGTTGTTTTAAAGTTATTAGTGATGATGATTACATGATGATATCTATGAGTTGTTAAGTGTACTTAATGATGTTTATGTTAAATTGATAAGTTGTCTTTTATTAATGAATTGATAATGAGATGTTTGATGAATAATTATTATTATGAATTAATGATGTTGTTATGTTGTATATGAATTAGGATTAAGATGTTGTTATGCTATATATGAACTATGACTATGATGTGATGATCTATGTTTGTTACGATTTGGTTAATATGTGTTAAATGATAATTAGAAGTTGGTTGAGTTATTAAGAATTATTACATGAAGAATTATTATTACTAATAGATGAAGTTATTTGTGTTGTTAAATATAATTATTGAATTATATGCTTGATATTATTGTTTTGTGAAATCTCACCCCTTCTGCTTGAAAATGTTGCTCTTCGTATGAGTAACTTGCAGGTATTAATGATTAGTAGGAGTGGTGGCTCAAGTGTCTTTAGGTGCTCTGATACGTAACGGGATGGGAATTTGTTATTGCTTTCTATTCCTTACGTATTGTTTCTGAAGAGTTATGACTATGTTTTTAGAATGGATTTTTATGACATAATTGTAAAGAGGCTTTAGTGCCAAAGACTGTTTTGATTATTGAATAATTTCCGCTGCGAAGTATTAAAGACTTTTTAGTTATTGAATTTTAAAGGATAAATAGCTATTTATACAGTTTATGATTTTAAGAAAAGAATGTGACATTCCGTTTAGGTGAATTACTCTGATTAAATAAATGAAATTTTCACGTTGGGAAAACGGGGTGTTACAATTGGTATCAGAGCTGGTCGGTCTGTCCGGCCAATTAGAAGAGTCGTGTCGAGTTTTAGTAATAGTTATATTACTACCTTTATGCTGTTTGATTAGTTGTTGTTGTGTTTCTGATTAATAGTTATGTTTATTATGTGATCATGTTTGATTGACTAACTTTGATGTGGTTTGCATGTTTTGTTGATGTTTCTATTTAACTATATATGGTTTAGTATGGTTATACAGTAATTGAGTTTATTTCTTGTGTGCTTGAATTTCGAGGACGAAATTCTTTTAAGGGGGGGGAGAGTTGTAACGCCCTCTCTAATTATTTGATTATTTTAAATGAGTTTAGAATATACTTATATGATTTGTGTGATTTATATGATTTATATTGATTATGATATTGTTCTGTTGTTTAACATGTTGATTATGATACTGTTATGTTGCTACGTTGTTTAAGATATTGATTATGATATTGTTATGTTGCTATGTTGTTTAACATGTTGATTATGATACTGTTATGTTACTACGTTGTTTAAGATATTGATTATGATATTGTTACGTTGCTATGTTATTTAAAATAATGATTATGATATTGTTAAGTTGTTATGATGTTGTGTATGATTGTTACTATTAAGTGATGAATATGTTGTTCTATATATGATTAATATTATTAAGTGAATATTATGTTATGTTATTGATGATGATCGAATGTTGTGATTACTTGGTAATTGTTTATCAAAGATGCTATGATGTTTAAGATGATATTGTTTAAGATGTTTATGTTGAAGATTTATGATGTTGATTTTGGTGTTAGTATGTGTTGATTATATTTTCATAAGATGATGAATACGTTGTTGTTATATTAATACAAGAAGATGAATATGTTGTTGTTATATTATTATATTATGACGAGATGATGTATATATAATTATTATTATTATTAAGTGAATATCATGCTATGTTGTTGTTATATTATTATATTATGACGAGATGATGTATATATAATTATTATTATTATTAAGCGAATATCATGTTACGTTGTTGTTATATTATTATAAGAAGATGTTTATGTTATGATGTAGATAATTATTACTATTAATAAGAGATGATTATATTGTGTTGTTTTAAAGTTATTAGTGATGATGATTACATGATGATGTCTATGAGTTGTTAAGTGTACTTAATGATGTTTATGTTAAATTGATAAGTTGTCTTTTATTAATGAATTGATAATGAGATGTTTGATGAATAATTATTATTATGAATTAATGATGTTGTTATGTTGTATATGAATTAGGATTAAGATGTTGTTATGCTATATATGAACTATGACTATGATGTGATGATCTATGTTTGTTATGATTTGGTTAATATGTGTTAAATGATAATTAGAAGTTGGTTGAGTTATTAAGAATTATTACATGAAGAATTATTATTACTAATAGATGAAGTTATTTGTGTTGTTAAATATCATTATTGAATTATATGCTTGATATTATTGTTTTGTGAAATCTCACCCCTTCTGCTTGAAAATGTTGCTCTTCGTATGAGTAACTTGCAGGTATTAATGATTAGTAGGAGTGGTGGCTCAAGTGTCTTTAGGTGCTCTGATACGTAACGGGATGGGAATTTGTTATTGCTTTCTATTCCTTACGTATTGTTTCTGAAGAGTTATGACTATGTTTTTAGAATGGATTTTTATGACATAATTGTAAAGAGGCTTTAGTGCCAAAGACTGTTTTGATTATTGAATAATTTCCGCTGCGAAGTATTAAAGACTTTTTAGTTATTGAATTTTAAAGGATAAATAGCTATTTATACAGTTTATGATTTTAAGAAAAGAATGTGACATTCCGTTTAGGTGAATTACTCTGATTAAATAAATGAAATTTTCACGTTGGGAAAACGGGGTGTTACAATTGGTATCAGAGCTGGTCGGTCTGTCCGGCCAATTAGAAGAGTCGTGTCGAGTTTTAGTAATAGTTATATTACTACCTTTATGCTGTTTGATTAGTTGTTGTTGTGTTTCTGATTAATAGTTATGTTTATTATGTGATCATGTTTGATTGACTAACTTTGATGTGGTTTGCATGTTTTGTTGATGTTTCTATTTAACTATATATGGTTTAGTATGGTTATACAGTAATTGAGTTTATTTCTTGTGTGCTTGAATTTCGAGGACGAAATTCTTTTAAGGGGGGGGAGAGTTGTAACGCCCTCTCTAATTATTTGATTATTTTAAATGAGTTTAGAATATACTTATATGATTTGTGTGATTTATATGATTTATATTGATTATGATATTGTTCTGTTGTTTAACATGTTGATTATGATACTGTTATGTTGCTACGTTGTTTAAGATATTGATTATGATATTGTTATGTTGCTATGTTGTTTAACATGTTGATTATGATACTGTTATGTTACTACGTTGTTTAAGATATTGATTATGATATTGTTACGTTGCTATGTTATTTAAAATAATGATTATGATATTGTTAAGTTGTTATGATGTTGTGTATAATTGTTACTATTAAGTGATGAATATGTTGTTCTATATATGATTAATATTATTAAGTGAATATTATGTTATGTTATTGATGATGATCGAATGTTGTGATTACTTGGTAATTGTTTATCAAAGATGCTATGATGTTTAAGATGATATTGTTTAAGATGTTTATGTTGAAGATTTATGATGTTGATTTTGGTGTTAGTATGTGTTGATTATATTTTCATAAGATGATGAATACGTTGTTGTTATATTAATACAAGAAGATGAATATGTTGTTGTTATATTATTATATTATGACGAGATGATGTATATATAATTATTATTATTATTAAGTGAATATCATGCTATGTTGTTGTTATATTATTATATTATGACGAGATGATGTATATATAATTATTATTATTATTAAGCGAATATCATGTTACGTTGTTGTTATATTATTATAAGAAGATGTTTATGTTATGATGTAGATAATTATTACTATTAATAAGAGATGATTATATTGTGTTGTTTTAAAGTTATTAGTGATGATGATTACATGATGATATCTATGAGTTGTTAAGTGTACTTAATGATGTTTATGTTAAATTGATAAGTTGTCTTTTATTAATGAATTGATAATGAGATGTTTGATGAATAATTATTATTATGAATTAATGATGTTGTTATGTTGTATATGAATTAGGATTAAGATGTTGTTATGCTATATATGAACTATGACTATGATGTGATGATCTATGTTTGTTACGATTTGGTTAATATGTGTTAAATGATAATTAGAAGTTGGTTGAGTTATTAAGAATTATTACATGAAGAATTATTATTACTAATAGATGAAGTTATTTGTGTTGTTAAATATAATTATTGAATTATATGCTTGATATTATTGTTTTGTGAAATCTCACCCCTTCTGCTTGAAAATGTTGCTCTTCGTATGAGTAACTTGCAGGTATTAATGATTAGTAGGAGTGGTGGCTCAAGTGTCTTTAGGTGCTCTGATACGTAACGGGATGGGAATTTGTTATTGCTTTCTATTCCTTACGTATTGTTTCTGAAGAGTTATGACTATGTTTTTAGAATGGATTTTTATGACATAATTGTAAAGAGGCTTTAGTGCCAAAGACTGTTTTGATTATTGAATAATTTCCGCTGCGAAGTATTAAAGACTTTTTAGTTATTGAATTTTAAAGGATAAATAGCTATTTATACAGTTTATGATTTTAAGAAAAGAATGTGACATTCCGTTTAGGTGAATTACTCTGATTAAATAAATGAAATTTTCACGTTGGGAAAACGGGGTGTTACAATTGGTATCAGAGCTGGTCGGTCTGTCCGGCCAATTAGAAGAGTCGTGTCGAGTTTTAGTAATAGTTATATTACTACCTTTATGCTGTTTGATTAGTTGTTGTTGTGTTTCTGATTAATAGTTATGTTTATTATGTGATCATGTTTGATTGACTAACTTTGATGTGGTTTGCATGTTTTGTTGATGTTTCTATTTAACTATATATGGTTTAGTATGGTTATACAGTAATTGAGTTTATTTCTTGTGTGCTTGAATTTCAAGGACGAAATTCTTTTAAGGGGGGGGGGGAGAGTTGTAACGCCCTCTCTAATTATTTGATTATTTTAAATGAGTTTAGAATATACTTATATGATTTGTGTGATTTATATGATTTATATTGATTATGATATTGTTCTGTTGTTTAACATGTTGATTATGATACTGTTATGTTGCTACGTTGTTTAAGATATTGATTATGATATTGTTATGTTGCTATGTTGTTTAACATGTTGATTATGATACTGTTATGTTACTACGTTGTTTAAGATATTGATTATGATATTGTTACGTTGCTATGTTATTTAAGATAATGATTATGATATTGTTAAGTTGTTATGATGTTGTGTATAATTGTTACTATTAAGTGATGAATATGTTGTTCTATATATGATTAATATTATTAAGTGAATATTATGTTATGTTATTGATGATGATCGAATGTTGTGATTACTTGGTAATTGTTTATCAAAGATGCTATGATGTTTAAGATGATATTGTTTAAGATGTTTATGTTGAAGATTTATGATGTTGATTTTGGTGTTAGTATGTGTTGATTATATTTTCATAAGATGATGAATACGTTGTTGTTATATTAATACAAGAAGATGAATATGTTGTTGTTATATTATTATATTATGACGAGATGATGTATATATAATTATTATTATTATTAAGTGAATATCATGCTATGTTGTTGTTATATTATTATATTATGACGAGATGATGTATATATAATTATTATTATTATTAAGCGAATATCATGTTACGTTGTTGTTATATTATTATAAGAAGATGTTTATGTTATGATGTAGATAATTATTACTATTAATAAGAGATGATTATATTGTGTTGTTTTAAAGTTATTAGTGATGATGATTACATGATGATATCTATGAGTTGTTAAGTGTACTTAATGATGTTTATGTTAAATTGATAAGTTGTCTTTTATTAATGAATTGATAATGAGATGTTTGATGAATAATTATTATTTTGAATTAATGATGTTGTTATGTTGTATATGAATTAGGATTAAGATGTTGTTATGCTATATATGAACTATGACTATGATGTGATGATCTATGTTTGTTACGATTTGGTTAATATGTGTTAAATGATAATTAGAAGTTGGTTGAGTTATTAAGAATTATTACATGAAGAATTATTATTACTAATAGATGAAGTTATTTGTGTTGTTAAATATAATTATTGAATTATATGCTTGATATTATTGTTTTGTGAAATCTCACCCCTTCTGCTTGAAAATGTTGCTCTTCGTATGAGTAACTTGCAGGTATTAATGATTAGTAGGAGTGGTGGCTCAAGTGTCTTTAGGTGCTCTGATACGTAACGGGATGGGAATTTGTTATTGCTTTCTATTCCTTACGTATTGTTTCTGAAGAGTTATGACTATGTTTTTAGAATGGATTTTTATGACATAATTGTAAAGAGGCTTTAGTGCCAAAGACTGTTTTGATTATTGAATAATTTCCGCTGCGAAGTATTAAAGACTTTTTAGTTATTGAATTTTAAAGGATAAATAGCTATTTATACAGTTTATGATTTTAAGAAAAGAATGTGACATTCCGTTTAGGTGAATTACTCTGATTAAATAAATGAAATTTTCACGTTGGGAAAACGGGGTGTTACAATTGGTATCAGAGCTGGTCGGTCTGTCCGGCCAATTAGAAGAGTCGTGTCGAGTTTTAGTAATAGTTATATTACTACCTTTATGCTGTTTGATTAGTTGTTGTTGTGTTTCTGATTAATAGTTATGTTTATTATGTGATCATGTTTGATTGACTAACTTTGATGTGGTTTGCATGTTTTGTTGATGTTTCTATTTAACTATATATGGTTTAGTATGGTTATACAGTAATTGAGTTTATTTCTTGTGTGCTTGAATTTCGAGGACGAAATTCTTTTAAGGGGGGGGAGAGTTGTAACGCCCTCTCTAATTATTTGATTATTTTAAATGAGTTTAAAATATACTTATATGATTTGTGTGATTTATATGATTTATATTGATTATGATATTGTTCTGTTGTTTAACATGTTGATTATGATACTGTTATGTTGCTACGTTGTTTAAGATATTGATTATGATATTGTTATGTTGCTATGTTGTTTAACATGTTGATTATGATACTGTTATGTTACTACGTTGTTTAAGATATTGATTATGATATTGTTACGTTGCTATGTTATTTAAGATAATGATTATGATATTGTTAAGTTGTTATGATGTTGTGTATAATTGTTACTATTAAGTGATGAATATGTTGTTCTATATATGATTAATATTATTAAGTGAATATTATGTTATGTTATTGATGATGATCGAATGTTGTGATTACTTGGTAATTGTTTATCAAAGATGCTATGATGTTTAAGATGATATTGTTTAAGATGTTTATGTTGAAGATTTATGATGTTGATTTTGGTGTTAGTATGTGTTGATTATATTTTCATAAGATGATGAATACGTTGTTGTTATATTAATACAAGAAGATGAATATGTTGTTGTTATATTATTATATTATGACGAGATGATGTATATATAATTATTATTATTATTAAGTGAATATCATGCTATGTTGTTGTTATATTATTATATTATGACGAGATGATGTATATATAATTATTATTATTATTAAGCGAATATCATGTTACGTTGTTGTTATATTATTATAAGAAGATGTTTATGTTATGATGTAGATAATTATTACTATTAATAAGAGATGATTATATTGTGTTGTTTTAAAGTTATTAGTGATGATGATTACATGATGATATCTATGAGTTGTTAAGTGTACTTAATGATGTTTATGTTAAATTGATAAGTTGTCTTTTATTAATGAATTGATAATGAGATGTTTGATGAATAATTATTATTATGAATTAATGATGTTGTTATGTTGTATATGAATTAGGATTAAGATGTTGTTATGCTATATATGAACTATGACTATGATGTGATGATCTATGTTTGTTACGATTTGGTTAATATGTGTTAAATGATAATTAGAAGTTGGCTGAGTTATTAAGAATTATTACATGAAGAATTATTATTACTAATAGATGAAGTTATTTGTGTTGTTAAATATAATTATTGAATTATATGCTTGATATTATTGTTTTGTGAAATCTCACCCCTTCTGCTTGAAAATGTTGCTCTTCGTATGAGTAACTTGCAGGTATTAATGATTAGTAGGAGTGGTGGCTCAAGTGTCTTTAGGTGCTCTGATACGTAACGGGATGGGAATTTGTTATTGCTTTCTATTCCTTACGTATTGTTTCTGAAGAGTTATGACTATGTTTTTAGAATGGATTTTTATGACATAATTGTAAAGAGGCTTTAGTGCCAAAGACTGTTTTGATTATTGAATAATTTCCGCTGCGAAGTATTAAAGACTTTTTAGTTATTGAATTTTAAAGGATAAATAGCTATTTATACAGTTTATGATTTTAAGAAAAGAATGTGACATTCCGTTTAGGTGAATTACTCTGATTAAATAAATGAAATTTTCACGTTGGGAAAACGGGGTGTTACACTATCTCTCTCTACCTCTCCTTCTCTCTAGGAAAATGTTTTGTAGAGAATGAATACAATTCTAAGACAACCCTAGTGTTATCCCCCTTAATGGGCTTAACTCAAAATATAATGGGCCTAACCCATTCTAACACAATTCAAAAGTTTCTATACACTCAACGACAATTACTAACAACGGTAAAATATAATCAACGGTTACTAACGGTAAAAACTAATTACTACACTAGTAACTTAGTAAAATAAGGGTTCTCACTAATTAATAAAATAATTCTTACCAAATTACCATTTTACCCTTACTCGTCAAATGACCAAAATACCCTTCTAATACGGTAATCCATTTAAATGCATCCAATGACAATTAAATACACACAAGCACAATTAATCACATACAATCACACAATAAAAGTAATTAAATAAAACTAGCTAAAAATCGGGCTGTTACAGAAAACAGAACACAATTGCCCTATCCACAACTGAAGCTGAATATGTCTCAGCTGCAAGCTGTTGTTCTCAGGTATTATGGATAAGAAATCAACTCGAGGATTTCTCTCTAAGGTACACAAACATTATGTGATGATACTAGTGCAATTAATTTATCAAAAAATCTCATTCAACATTCACGATCAAAACACATCGAAATTAAACATCATTTTTTAAGAGATCATGTAAATAAAATGAAGGAAAACCGCATTTAAAACAGAATAAGCAGCAGAAAATAATTTCGATTTTCCTTCCTAGATCATTACGAATTATACGTGAATCAGTGATTCGATTGTTACCTTAAAGTGTTAGTTCTGGAAACTGAAGTTGGAAGCTGGAAACCGGAATCACGATCACAACAAAGCAAGCAGCAAGCAGCAAAGCCTCTAGCAAGTCCACACGAACAGTGCTCCTCCAAAAACTCAGTGCTAGCCAAGGAATCAGAAGTTCAGAGAGCTCGGGATTCTCCAAAACGCGTAACCTCAAACTTTAGCACTAGGGTTCTATTTATAGAACTCCTTGTGTGCTATGCAAGTCAGAAGCCACTATTGGACTTCACTAAGCCCAATAACGAGTTTAGTAGTTTTGCTAACTGATTAGCGTTATTTACTAAACGCACCCCTTATATAAGTCGTACTTATATATTTCTCTTTTGACTGTTCTTTGTGTGTGACCCTTTAGGTTCTAGTCACGTTGGCAATAATATTAAATCTGATATTTAATATTATAAACAATGAGCGGTATCTAGCAACACATCATTGCTACCCAAGTGACAAGAATGTCAAGTGATCTGACGAAACCTTTCATGATAATATTCATGTGTACTATTACTCCTTTGTCTCGATACCTTTTATTGATCCCAAGGCATAGGTATTGTCACCCTTGTATAGATCAATAATTATATTTCTTGATTCCGAAATATACTGAATAACGAATAAGTCCAATATCTCATATTGACTTAGTTCGGCATGGCCATGCAGTTTTACAGTCATATTTCATCAAGAGGCCTAAAGATATATATCTCCTGTTAATGAGGAGGGACAAATCCCATCTAGGACACTCATATACCTTAGCATGATTCATCAAGTACCCATCAACCAACGTTATGATTATCCTTTTACAGACAACGTTAGAATGGCAACAAAGCACTTGAGTCCACATCTAGAGATCATAGTGGTTTCAGGTCTAAGAGCGATATACATTATTATCATTGTGAGAATATCTTATGACAATTTCATAACTTACTATGTAGTATTCTCACGGTGGGTCAATCCAATATAAATATTACTCCTAATATTTATATCTATGTATAGACTTGATATCTCATATCTATGACCCATGAGATGCGGTCATCAGTCTACATACATAATAGTCTCGACGCTTTATTATTATCCTTTATTCATATTAAAGCTTTGACTATGGATACATTTAAGAATAGCGTTCTATAAGATAATGTAATCTCATGATTAAGTCACACTTAATATATTATTACACGAACTATCTATTCTAAGGACTTTATTAACATTATATAAATATAATAAAGAGTGCCATATATTATTCAATAATAAAAGTCATGATACATAAGATAGGTTTAACATAAACTATTGGCCTCTAGGGCTTACACCAACATAAAAAGGATGTAGAATTAACCTTAATTGATACTGAAAATCAACTCGCAGATATTTTTACTAAACCAATGGTCGAAGATCGTTTTATGTTTATCAAAGAAAAGTTGCACGTCACAAAAAATCCTAGTTAAATCTTTAATTGTAGAATTTAAATTTAAAAAAAAAAAAAACCGATTTTTATTATTAAAATTCCACAAAATCCTCCAACTTTTTCTCTTCTCCTCAAAAACCGCATCTTCTCTGCATTTACTCCTTTTCCTGCGCGCGTGTAACCCCTTCTAAATGCAATATCTGTCAGTTTCAAGCTTTAACCCTTGGATATTCAAGAAAGCAATCATCCCTAATCTAGTTTCCAGTAAAATTTGCACCTTCCCAATGTCATCACATCTCAAGTCTTTTCCTTCCTCTTCATCTCATCCTTCTTTCTTCACTTCTCAGACTTCACTCATCTCTCACTCTCGTCGTTCTCCATTCTCCCTATTTAAACCTTCATCTTCCACCAAAACAAACCATGCCTTCCAAATCAAAAATGGCTAGAATCAAAACAACTCCTGCATGTCCTGATGATGTTCCTTCTTACCCTCGACCACGATCACACCCACCATCTCCACCCTCACCAAAAAGCTCAAATGTTTCAACACTTTCACCTAGAAAATCATCAGAATCACTTGAACCTTTTTCTCTTTCACCTCCAAAAAGCACCACTACATCAGCCCCTTTCAAAACTTTTAAGAAAACTTATAAACCCAGAAAGACCAAATCAGTTGATGTTCCTAAAATTCGCAAATCCACAAGAATCTCCAGAAAAACAAAACATGGAAATCAAGAACCTACCTTTGTCAACATTGATGATGTCGATTTAGATAACCCTAGTCCTCAACGAAAAGAGAAAACGGTTTCTCTCTCTGAAAAAATGTCTTCTACATCACAGAAAAAGATCAAAGGAAAAGATCTTCTAGAGGATTATCTTGTTAAAAGCAAGAAAAGCTTCTCTATTCATGTCTTTTCTCCTCACTTGGATTCAATCTTTGCTGAAAATTGGGCTTTTCGACCAGTTGCTGTAGGAAAAGTCTATGACTTTGAAGATCTACTCAGTGGAGGTTTTGACATTCTTAGTCCTACAAAGCATCAAGGATGGACCGAATTCCTACGCATGAAAGACGTGTATTTTCCAAAACTGGTTCGTGCTTTTTACTTTAAGGCTAAAGGTTATCCTAATAAAAGCATCATTGTATCAAATCTCAAAGGAGTTGAAATCCGTCTTGAACCTGATATCCATGCTGATATCATTGGCATTCCTAAAGGGGGAATGCAAGTGATGGGTTCTAACTAGTACTCAAAGGTAGTTGTATGCAAAACTGACTTAATAAGAAAGATGTTTAACGTCGGTGAAGAAAGGATCACTGAAATCCCTTCCTCTTCTCAACTCAAACCTGAATTCAAAATTCTTCACAATCTCTGTCTGTTCAATCTCCTTCCTCACACAGGTAACAAGAACAAAGTCTTTGACAATGATCTTCTAATTATGCATTGTTTATCCAGTCCACCGTCTGAAGAAAATCGTCTTGATCTAGCATATCTGATCATTCAACACATGATCATTGCTTCAAATTCTAAATACAAAAACTTCATTGTCCCCTACGGTATGCTGCTAACAAGAGTGTTTGATCATTTCAAAATTGATCTCTCAAATGAACACTGTGAATCAGCGGTCAAGATTTACAACCTCAAGAATGTGAAACACATAAGAAAAATCTTGAAGTTGAAAACCGTGTTTCTCCTGCTGTTTTTGTCGATGCTCCTAGCCCTAAGAGACAAAGAACTGAAGAAGTTCCACCAAGTCCTCCACAAGTCTTTCATAACAATTTCTTTCAACAGGTTCCACCCTTATTTTGAGAGTCCTACCCACGACGCTGCAAACATTCTTGAAGGAATGCACACTCGAAACAAAACAACCTTTGTTCCTCTATTTTCATCAAACCACAACTTCTCTACTTCAAGTTTCAGCTCTGATTTTCCGAACAATTTGCTCAAGACTCCAACTCCAAACTATTTTACCTCTGGTCCCAAAACAAATGTCGATACCTCTCTCAACTCATTCCACTCAAACTTTGGATCTTTTGAATCCTTCAGTTCAACTGGTGCCTCTCTCAATCCGCCACTAACTCAGCCTCAATTTATACCAACAATACAGTTTCAAGCTTCCTCCACTGCTCGTGAATCCAACGCTTCTGGTACAAACAACTCTGCTCCAACTCTATCCATGCTCCTAGAACAAATTCAGATTTTTCAAAACCATGTTCAGACTCTACAAACTATGGTGTCTTATCAAATGTTTGACTATGCAAAATTTCGCAAATGGCTGGCTACAGAGTTGTGTCCTAAAACTCCTTATGGTCTTATTCCTCCTCCTTCTCTATTGCTGAAGATCTTCCAGATTTCAGGGCTCCAGCTGATCGTGGCTAATTTGTGTCTTTTCAGCTATGTTTTAGGCCAACCCCTCTCTTTTTGATGCGCCAAAGGGGGTGAATTGAAATGATATTTTGGCTGGCTATTTTGAAAATGCATCCTCGGTTTTTTAGTACTATGGGAGAAGGCTTTGACCTCACTTTCATTTTCATTTTTATTTTAAGTTTTTAGGTTTAAGTTTTTTTTGTTGAACCAGTGAAATATCAATCATGTACTTGCAATGCTAAATGAATGAAAAATATTTTGGTTCAAACAAATTTATCGTCTCCTCTTACATATATTCTGTTTTTCTCTTTTTACCTTGATATCAATTTCATAAATTAAGGGGGAGAAATTAATTATCTCTTATAACCTTTTACGTAAAATCATAAATTGAAAATGAATGTTAAATTGAGGGGGAGCTTATGATAAATATTGCACAAGTCATAAAAACTCAGAATTCAAAACAAATACCAAAATATAATTCAAATTTTTGTCATCATCAAAAAGGGGGAGATTATTGAGATAAATTCCAAGAATCTCTTTTTAAATTGTTTTAATGATAACAAAACATTTAAATTATATTAAAAGAATTCTGAGATTATTTGTTATTTAACATGTGTTCTTGAGTGTTATTAAAGATAAGTTTAAAGCAAACAAATATTTTTTCAAGAACATTCTCGGAACAAAGCTCATCACAATAATCTTGGTATGCCACGCCAAAGTCAGCTCAAGCAAAGACAAAATAAAAGATCTTGGCTTTTAAGAAGAAGTTATGTGTTAAGGATCTTTGTGGAAATATGGAACAAAAGGATCAAAGGTTCTATGCTACAAAAGGAACATATTTATTATGATATACCTTCAAAGGAATAAAGAGAAATAAATAAATATAGATCCTATGAGAGAACAAAAAGAACCCATAAGAATTAGACAACACATCAAGAATGAAGTTCCAAAGCCAATAAGAAATGGACAACACATCAAGGTAAAGGAATAGATAAAATCCAAATCTCTTGTACTTGCTTTCTTTGTCTCCAAGGCGTGAGAATTTGACAGCCCAACAAAAGCAATCTTGGTTGCCAACTAGCAAGCAAGAATTCTGCATGGTACTATTCATGATGTCACACTTTAATACAAGCTATCCAAAGCAGATTTTTGAGAGCGTTCTCAGAATTTCGAGAACAACCTGCCAGACATTTTTCACAAGAATTTTTCACATTAATGAGTTGGCAAGCTTTCTTTACTCTTCCTCTTATGCCCTCAGGAGCATGTTTTATTTACTACAGCAAGGGACTCCTTTCATCTATAAATACAAGGGCTTGCAAAGAGGAAAGGCATTGAGTCATTAAGAACATATAATCATACTTGATTCTCAAAGCATCAAGATTATTTCAAAGGCTCTTTCATCGCAAGAAGTAGCAAAAATTCAGCAGCAACTCTTTTACTTGAGTTCTTTACAAAGGCTTCAAACATTATACAACAAAAGCAAAGATATTTGAAAAGGATCACTAAAAGTGTTTAGTGATTGTTATTTGTAAAAATCTAGTAAGTGAAACTAGTGCAAAGCCCAAGGGGTGAAAAGAAAGACATTGTATAGATCAAGTAAGGGATCTAAAAAGAAAAGCAGAAGTTGAGGTTAAGTTTTAACTCAACTACCTAGTGGATAATCTCACAGTATTGTGGGAACTGGACTAACCCACATTGGGGGAACCAGGATAACTTCTTGTGTGTGATTTTTTTCTCTCTCTCCATCTCTTTTACTTTAAACAATATCACACACTTCACAATATTATTATTTCATTATCCAACGCACTAACCAAATTCCAAGTATTTACTTGAGATTTTTTATTTGGTAATTTTTATTAGATCACAATTCAAACCCCCCTTTCTTGTGATATTATTTTACTTCATGCTCCTCGTCCGATCTGCTTCCTGTGCGTCTCCGACTTCTTTTTTCCGTGTCTCTCTGGCTTCTGTGCATTTCATGTGCGTTTTCTTGTGTTGTGCAGGTTGTGTATTTATAGTCTTAGGTTTCGGACTAGGGTTTGTTGAGAATGAGCAAGAAATTTGGTTTTGGATTGGAATGAATCGGATTTAGATGATGAAACGCGTTTCTGACTTTGGCTGGGAAGTGGATTTGAAGAGGGCCCTACTTGAAACTTAAAATGAGGTATTTTAAAATACCTCCCTGTCGGATTTTTTATTGAAAAGTCAAATATGGATCAGAGTCAAACAACGCGTGTCAGTGGGACCTTAGGTCAAAAATTGGGGTATGACAAATGCCCCTATTTAAGTTTATTCGTCCAGAGATTTGAAGATGAAATCTTTGATTCGATGGGCCGAAGAGACTTAAATACAAAAGTACACCAATTTTGACCTAAGATGTTATGAATGCTCATGATGTAATTATGAATGCGACAAAAATGACTTGACTGGAATGAGAAAAGACAACGGGATACGCAAATTCTTTGAGAAAGGGTTCCGACTCCACTAGGGGGAATGTAGTTTCACTGGGAAAAAAAAGTTGTATACTATTGTCGCGTCATTTTTCGGAGATCAAGGCTATTTGATTAGCTTTTGACTCGCTAATTTTTTTCACGACTGAACATTTAATTTTTAAGGAAAAGGGGAAAAAAAGTTCAAAACACCCCATATTGAAAAGATTTAGGGTTCGGGGGTTAGTTACATAAAGGGAAGGTATTAGCACCCTTTATGTCCGTAGTACTCTACGGGAACCTCTTGATTTTATTTAATTAATGCTATAACTTGCTTGCTTATTTTGAAAAGAAGGAATTAAAGTGGAAAAATAAAGACCTGAATATCTACATTTTTTATTGATTTGGAAGGACATGGTCCTCTGCCTACGTACCCGTGAAGGATCAAAACCTCGTAGTTCGGGATAGAAATTGACGTTTGATTTGTTGTGTGTTTTTTAATGGTTTTGAAAAAGGTTTTAAAAGGAAAAGCCAAATGGCAAAATAAGAATTGATTTGTGTTTTTTATTAAAAGAAAGATGACTCAAAGTATGATTAAATTGATTGATATTTGATTAAGAAAATAAAATGAAAAAAGAGACGATCACTTGATTTAGGATCAAGGTTTATTATAAAAAAAATGTTTTTTGTGTTTTTTGTTATTTGCATTTTTGTTGTTTTTGAATGATAGCTATACTAAAAATTAACACTAACGGAGCAAGAAAAGATAAAAGCGTAGGTACCTTATGGTGGCGTTGGACCACCAGGAGGACCTTTGACCTGAACTACAAAGCAGATAAGAGGCATACACACACACGCACACATGCACCTACGACTATTACATAAAAGCCTATTTACATTCTAAGGTCTGCAATAAATTAATTACATTAAGCCTATATTTACATTCTAAGTTCTATGCACAAAATAAAAATAAAAATAAATTACATTAATAAATAAACATGCATGAGAGAATATAAAATACTAATTACAATGCTAAAAGATAAATAAAATGCATGAAATAATAAAAAAAGTGGTTCAATCACAAGGTGGGGGTGCAGCAGCATTCAGGGGTGTGCAGAATTGAGAAAAGAAGCTGAGTTGGGCTTACTGGGTGAACAGGGCGCGCCAGTGGGCTTAAGGGGAACCGGTTTTGGTTCGGTTCGGTTCAAGGGTTAAACCGGTTCGGCCTAACAGTATATATAGGCTATGGACGGTTTTTCTTCATTTCTTACATCTCTTTCTCTCTCTAAAGATCAAACCCTTTCCCTTCTCTCTAGATTTCTTCGTCTTCTCCAATGAGGAGTACGGTGGTCGGAGCGACCTCCGGTGCGGTGGCCGGCGAACCCTCGCGGCGGCGCCGCCGTACCGGAGCTAAAAAGCTCTCTTTCTTTTGTTTTTTTTTGCGTTTTCTCTCGACTCCCTCTCCTCTATTCATTTACAAACTTGAAATTTCCAGAATCAAAACCTACAAACCTAGATCTAAAAGAAAGAAATACCACCTTTATTCGTTTGGTTCCGTGATGTTCGGTTCTGGACTGATCCGTCGCTGTTGTGCCGGTTTGGACTTGAAGGTGATGTCGACGCCTCTGGGTCGGTGGTTCACGTACGGATTTGTGAGGTGTATAGGTTGTTGGTTCGATGTAGATGGGTTTGTAACTGAGTTTCTGTTGTTGAGTTCGTGAATGGTCACTGGTTTGTGTGTTGGTTATGATTTTGGATGGATAGATAGTGTTGTTGGATTGGGTTTGAAATTTTTGGTTTGAATATTGCAGGTTCTTGTTGATTGATGCGCTGAATTTGTTGTTGGATTGTGTTGTTCTATTGCAATGATTGTCAATTTTTGGCTGTTTGTGCGTTGAAATTTTTATATGAATTTCGGCCCCCCTAATTTGTGTTTTGCAGGTTAAATTTATAGTGCTGGGTTTAGGGACTAGGGTTTGTTGAGGAGAAGCACAAAAAGCTGTGCTTTGGATTAGGACGAGAGGAACGTGATTCTGCAGATGAGCTGTTTGCTGGATTGGAACTAATGCACGCGTATGATTGTTTCTTGGATATGGACACACTGTCTTTGGGATCTTTATCAGATAATAATAATAAAAAGTAAAATAAAGAGAAGAGATAAAGACTAGAAAAGAAAATAAATAACGGCTACTTAAAAAGATTATAAGGTAAAATTGAAATTAATTACAATTTAAAAATAAAAGATGGAAATAATTGATTAAAGACTGAGAGAGGAGGGCCCGATTCAGAATCAAAATGAGGTATTTTAAAATACCTCCCTGCCGAATTTTTCATTGAAAAATCAGAGATTGATCAGGGTTAAACGACGCGTGTCAGTGGGACCTTAGGTCAAAAATTGGGGTATGACAGATGCCCCTATTTAAGTTTCTTCGTCTGGAGATTTGAAGATGAAATCTTTGATTCGATGGGCCGAAGAGACTTAAATACAAAAGTGCACCAATTTTGACCTAAGATGCTATGAATGCTCATGATGTGATTATGAATGCAGGACGACAAAGATGACCTGACTGGAATGAGAAATGAAAGGATACCCAATTTCTTTGAGAAAGGGATCCGACTCCACCAGGGGGATGCTGTAGTTTTACTGGGGAAAAAAAAAGTTGTCTACTATCTGCATGATAGATGTATGAAGACAAGAGTTGTATTACCTTACTACTCGTATGATAGCTGTATGAAGGCAAAATGAAAGAAAACATTGTCCGCTATTTGTAAGATAGCCGTATAAAGACAAATGAATGAGATTACCTACTACCAGTAAGATAGTCGTATGAAGGTAAGACACAAAAGACATTGTCTACTATCCGTGAGATAGTCGTACGAAGACAAATGAAAAATACAAGATAAAAGGGTAACCTCAAGTGGTCTTCGATAGTTTGAAACGAGATAAAAGGATAAACTCAAATGTCCGTCGGTGGACTGGTGACTTGAAACAAGATAAAAAGCTAAACTCAAACGCCCGTTGGTGGACTTGGTGACTTGTTATAAGGTAAAGAGATAAATGCAAGCTGTTCGTTGGTTGGAACTTGTCACTTGTTATAAGGTAAAGAGATAAATGCAAGCTGTTCGTTGGTTGGAACTTGTCACTTGAAATAAGGTAAAGAGATAAATGCAAGCTGTTCGTTGGTTGGAACTGGTCACTTGTCATAAAGAAAGTAAAATAATAAATATCAGTTGTCCGTTGGTGACATCTCTGGAACAGCTACGCTGGGGATGACACTTTGATGATAAGAAGGTAAATAGAAGATGTTCATTTGTAGAAACTTTCGGCTTGACACAATGGTAAGTTAAGACAGAACCGAAGAGACACGACCGAAACGAGACTCTGGATGACTGATGCACTTATGTGTGAATTGATGTTGTGCATATGTTGTATACGCATGAACGTATGAATATGTGAAAATATTGATGCATGAATGCATGTATGGATGAATGTGTGAATGAATGTATGATTGTATAGACTTTATGTGATAGGTGACTCGATGAAATGAGACAAGACAGGTAAAATGGGAAGGGGACCAACATCGCAATACAAACACTCGGCAAACTTCCTTTGAGATGATACTATTGTGAACAAATCGAGCCGTTGACGGTGTAAAAACCTGGCGCGAGGTAGTAACTGATGCCTCTTGGGGGTAAGCCCATTGTTGATAAAAGTTTGGAAGAAGTCGCCATTTTTGAATCGGCATAGAGTGTCCTTCCATTAGTATGCATTAGCAATCATGCTTTTTTGTTTTATTTTTTCTTTGAAAATCCCTAACTTTTGCCTGGACCGCCCTTTCGGGTTTTCAGTCCATCGGGAATATATTCTTTTTTCTGCCCCTAATTTTTGCCTGGACCGCCCTTTCGGGTTTTCAGTCCACCGGGACGCTCATTTTTGCCTAAGCTGCCTTTTCAGGTTTTCAACTTAGCGAGCTTTGCTTTTTTTGTATTTTTCGACTGTGACAACATCTTGTTCAAAGTAGAGGTCCTCTCCATACTGCTTAGCCATGTTTCTCTTGCGGATGCTGATGTTCAATTCACCTACTCACGAGTTCAAAGAGAGTGTGTTTATTGTTCACACTTTTCAAAAGATGTAAAAAATTGTTTTGCATTTTGAAAATTTTTGCTTTAAGTATTGCCATAAAAAATAGAAGAAATTATGCAAATAGAATAAATAAGAGTTCCAAATAAATGGGCACAGGCTCAAATTTGATGAATTGAGTGGTGACCTGCCAAGGGCATGGCTCCACGGATTTTTTTTAAAATTTTGGAACAAATGGTAAATGTAATGGGAATGGTACATTGAACACAATAACCATTATTCTCCCCGACAACTTTGAATGCCCCTGTTTCGAGTCTTTGATCTGTAGATGCTTCGAATCGGAGGTCTTTTGATAGCTGGATGCAGTTACTTTGTCTTTTGATCCTTAACTTTTGCATAGATCGCCCTTTGGGGTTTTCAATCTATCAGGATAACCATTTTTGTTCATGTCTCTAACTTTTGCCTGGACCGCCCTTTCGGGTTTTCAGTCCACCGGGACGCTCATTTTTTGCCTAGGCCGCCTTTTCAGGTTTGCGACTTATCGAGCTTTTATGTTTGACAGAGTATTTCTTGACTGCACCGGCATGAGTTTGTCACCATTTGTAGTCGCAAGAGTCATTGCACACTGGGCCTTCATAGTTAGGCGTCCACTTGCTCCTGGAGTCTGATTGGAAAGATAATACCTTTTTAGGCACAGAGTCTCTTTCTTGAATTTCACAGGGACGAACCTTCTTGTTGGAAGTTTGTTTCAACCTCTTTTGATATAGTTGTATAAGGTCGTCATGCATTTTAAGTTCAATCAAGCTTGGACTTCGGCAGAACTCCTATTGTTGGGACTTCGACCTCCACGGGAAGCACAACCTCCATGTTGTATACTGAGGGAAGGAGGGGGGGTTGCCCCCGTTGAAAAGCATGAGATCTGAGCAAAGAGAATGGTGGCACCTCGAGCCAGTCTTTGTAAGCGACTGCCATCTTCTGGACTATCTTCATGATTTTTGTTTGTAGCTTTGACGGCAATGATGCCCCAGCATGTGAGAGATCTCATCGGGAGCCTCTTCACTTTCCTCTTCTTCAGCTTCGAATACAAGGAACTCAAAGTTGGGAGAGAGTACATGGTTAATGTGTTCAACGGGTTTATTAATGCATGATTTATTATTGATTTTTGACAAGTAAATGAAAGTTATGATTATGCAGACATTTGAGAATGATTTTTTTTTTTTTTTTGGCTTTTTGTATTACCATTTTCCAAGAAAAAAGCACAGAATAAAAGCAAAGTCGAGATCAAAACGACCTTTTTATTAATGATGACAATTCTTAAAGCAAAAAGCTCTACACCAGTTCACTTTCATCTCGGGCGGGACGAGAGGATGTTTTTTTTTGAAAAGATAGTAAACAAACAAACATATCACTAGAAACAAGTTGAGTAGCAGAAAAAGACATAAACATCAACCCAATTGCGGCTACACACTCGGATTCAAATTCTTGAAAGGCAATACATCATCGTCAATCAATTTCTGGACTTCAATCTTCAAGGAGAAACAATGCTCAACGTCATGACCTTGTGCCCCTTGATGGAAGGCACAAAAGAGGTCAGGTCTCCACCTAGCCGGCAATTTCTTAGGTATCGGCGGAGGTGGTCTGGTCTGGACAAGGTTTCTTTCAAGCAAAGAAGGAAGCAGCTCCGCATATTTCAAAGGAATCGGATCATGCTGCGGTGTTTTCTGAGCCTGATGATGTGGATTGAATTGCGGATGAGCCTGTCGTCGAGGATGACCTTTCACCATATTCACTTCCTGGTCTTTCTTTCTTGAACTGCCTGCGGGGACACTTTCATTGACCAATCGTCCTTCTCGGACTCCTTCTTCCAACTGTACGCCCATACCAACCATCTCAGCAAAGTTCTTGGGCGTACTTCCGACCATCTTCTCGTAGTAGAACTGATTAAGGGTTTTTAAGAAGAGCTTGGTCATCTCTTTCTCTTCTACACGCGGGATGACTTGGGCAGCGGTATCCCTCCATCGCTGGGCATACTCCTTGAATGTTTCCTTGTTCTCTTGAGTCATTGCCTGAAGATCGCTTCGGTCTGGAGCCATATCCACATTATAACTGTATTGTTCCACAAAAGCTTCACATAGATCACGAAAAGTTTGGATTCTTGTTTCGTCTAGATTCGTGTACCATTTTGAGGCGGGACCAGCCAAACTCTCTTGGAAGTAATAAATAAGGACCTGATCGTCCCGAGCATATGCATACATCCTTCTTACATACATTTTCAAATGTTCCTCAGGGCAGGAGTTCCCTTTATACTTCTCAAAATCTGGGATCTTGAACTTGTGAGGTATCTGGACATTCGGCACCAAACAGAGATCATAAGCGGTCTTTCCAAATTTTTCTTTCCCACGGAGAGTCCTCATTTCTCGATGCATTTCATCATATTTTTCCTGCAAGTCAATCACTCTATCATCGGGTTCCATGTTCCCTGAATGGAAGATAGGTTCTTCATTTTGTGGAATGGTATGCATTACAGGTGCGGAGTAAGTCATGACAACTGGAGGAGCTCTTACAGGAAGCGGAGGAACATGAGCTGCATATTGATGAGTAGGCATTTGAGATTCACAAGCAATAGGGCGGAATACTTCACTGCGACAAATAGGGACACCCCAAGGACGACCTTCTGGCCTAGAATGTGGTGGAGTACTGACAGGTATCGTCCATTCAGGGACAATAGAGACAGTTGCTTCGGCCTGAGTGCCGATAGGAGGAGGGGGTGATGGTTGATTCTGTGCAGCCGTCAATGCTTTCATCAATTCAGTCATTTCATCCATCTTAGTTCGCATGGCTGCCACTTCCTCTCGGAGCAAATGATTTTCTTGTTCGAGAAACTCCATCTTTTCCTCATGATTGTTCGAGTGTTGTAAATGCGAGTGAGTTCCAGACGAGGACGCCATGACTCTTTTGAGATGGATTGACCTTTAGTAGAAAAGACACAGTGTAAGACTCAGACTTGAAATTATGAATGCAAAATGATGCATGATATGCTTATGCAAAAATAGACATTTTTTATTTGAAGGACTTGTCAAAGTAATTGTAGACTTGATAAGGAACATTGTTTTATTTGAAATTTGTGAAGATGTTGCTATTGGTTCCCTTTTCAAAAGTAAGAACGAAACCAAGGAAAAAGTTCTTAACAAAAGCTAAAGCTTAGCTATGATTTTTGAAGTTTGGATTTCTTGGTGTTCTTCCTTACAAGGTCCATATCTTTGATGTTTACAAGAACTCCTCTAAGTCCTTCGATATTAGTGAAAAAAGTTTTTATGAATGAATGCATGTATGCATGTATGATTATGCATGGTGAAGTTAAGTTAACAATGTTGGAGTCGAGGGTAACAACGCCATTTGGTAAGGACTTATGATTTCACATGTACCTGTATCACGGGTTCTACCAAGTTCCCAAAGTCTTTAACCACTTTCAAATATTTATCCGGTGACGGGACTACTCCCATTCCAACAATATTCGTAGGAAAGTCTCGTTTGGGTGTAGTATCGCGTATCAACCAATTCAAGACTACTCTTGATTAGCCACCGCACTACGTCCTAAAAGGCCAAGATGGGTTAATGGTAACTAAAGGTCCTCAACATCGACGGTCACTTGAAAATATAATGCCAACACGACTACTCATGCCAACATAAATTACTTCCAAGATCCCTCCATTGAGTGGGGTTATACCACATGAACCAAAACACGAGACTTGACTCTCGGAAAGGCACTTTGGTTATACCACCATCCTATCTTATGTTTCCCTCAAGCCCGGGTGTAGGACTTATCTCACCACTCACGTTTAGAAAGAAGAAAGAAGAAGGAAGAACATATATACACGTATTTCCATCTTTTATTTTTGTTTTTGTTTTAAGCAAGTTTATAGCACAAAAAGTAAATGAAACCAAGTTAGGCTCAACCCTCTTAGGGGTCCCCAGTGAAGTCGCCATTTCTGTCGCGTCATTTTTCGGAGATCAAGGCTATTTGATTAGCTTTTGACTCACTAATTTTTTCACGACTGAACATTTAATTTTTAAGGAAAAGGGGAAAAAAAGTTCAAAACACCCCATATTGAAAAGATTTAGGGTTCGGGGGTTAGTTACATAAAGGGAAGGTATTAGCACCCTTTATGTCCGTAGTACTCTACGGGAACCTCTTGATTTTATTTAATTAATGCTATAACTTGCTTGCTTATTTTGAAAAGAAGGAATTAAAGTGGAAAAATAAAGACCTGAATATCTACATTTTTTATTGATTTGGAAGGACATGGTCCTCTGCCTACGTACCCGTGAAGGATCAAAACCTCGTAGTTCGGGATAGAAATTGACGTTTGATTTGTTGTGTGTTTTTTAATGGTTTTGAAAAAGGTTTTAAAAGGAAAAGCCAAATGGCAAAATAAGAATTGATTTGTGTTTTTTATTAAAAGAAAGATGACTCAAAGTATGATTAAATTGATTGATATTTGATTAAGAAAATAAAATGAAAAAAGAGACGATCACTTGATTTAGGATCAAGGTTTATTATAAAAAAAATGTTTTTTGTGTTTTTTGTTATTTGCATTTTTGTTGTTTTTGAATGATAGCTATACTAAAAATTAACACTAACGGAGCAAGAAAAGATAAAAGCGTAGGTACCTTATGGTGGCGTTGGACCACCACGAGGACCTTTGACCTGAACTACAAAGCAGATAAGAGGCATACACACACACGCACACATGCACCTACGACTATTACATAAAAGCCTATTTACATTCTAAGGTCTGCAATAAATTAATTACATTAAGCCTATATTTACATTCTAAGTTCTATGCACAAAATAAAAATAAAAATAAATTACATTAATAAATAAACATGCATGAGAGAATATAAAATACTAATTACAATGCTAAAAGATAAATAAAATGCATGAAATAATAAAAAAAGTGGTTCAATCACAAGGTGGGGGGTGCAGCAGCATTCAGGGGTGTGCAGAATTGAGAAAAGAAGCTGAGTTGGGCTTACTGGGTGAACAGGGCGCGCCAGTGGGCTTAAGGGGAACCGGTTTTGGTTCGGTTCGGTTCAAGGGCTAAACCGGTTCGGCCTAACAGTATATATAGGCTATGGACGGTTTTTCTTCATTTCTTACATCTCTTTCTCTCTCTAAAGATCAAACCCTCTCCCTTCTCTCTAGATTTCTTCGTCTTCTCCAATGAGGAGTACGGTGGTAGGAGCGACCTCCGGTGCGGTGGCCGGCGAACCCTCGCGGCGGCGCCGCCGTACCGGAGCTAAAAAGCTCTCTTTCTTTTGTTTTTTTTTGCGTTTTCTCTCGACTCCCTCTCCTCTATTCATTTACAAACTTGAAATTTCCAGAATCAAAACCTACAAACCTAGATCTAAAAGAAAGAAATACCACCTTTATTCGTTTGGTTCCGTGATGTTCGGTTCTGGACTGATCCGTCGCTGTTGTGCCGGTTTGGACTTGAAGGTGATGTCGACGCCTCTGGGTCGGTGGTTCACGTACGGATTTGTGAGGTGTATAGGTTGTTGGTTCGATGTAGATGGGTTTGTAACTGAGTTTCTGTTGTTGAGTTCGTGAATGGTCACTGGTTTGTGTGTTGGTTATGATTTTGGATGGATAGATAGTGTTGTTGGATTGGGTTTGGAATTTTTGGTTTGAATATTGCAGGTTCTTGTTGATTGATGCGCTGAATTTGTTGTTGGATTGTGTTGTTCTATTGCGATGATTGTCAATTTTTGGCTGTTTGTGCGTTGAAATTTTTATATGAATTTCGGCCCCCCTAATTTGTGTTTTGCAGGTTAAATTTATAGTGCTGGGTTTAGGGACTAGGGTTTGTTGAGGAGAAGCACAAAAAACTGTGCTTTGGATTAGGACGAGAGGAACGTGATTCTGCAGATGAGCTGTTTGCTGGATTGGAACTAATGCACGCGTATGATTGTTTCTTGGATATGGACACACTGTCTTTGGGATCTTTATCAGATAATAATAATAAAAAGTAAAATAAAGAGAAGAGATAAAGACTAGAAAAGAAAATAAATAACGGCTACTTAAAAAGATTATAAGGTAAAATTGAAATTAATTACAATTTAAAAATAAAAGATGGAAATAATTGATTAAAGACTGAGAGAGGAGGGCCCGATTCGGAATCAAAATGAGGTATTTTAAAATACCTCCCTGCCGAATTTTTCATTGAAAAATCAGAGATTGATCAGGGTTAAACGACGCGTGTCAGTGGGACCTTAGGTCAAAAATTGGGGTATGACAACTATCTATATGATAGATGTATGAAGACAAGAGTTGTATTACCATACTACCCGTATGGCTGCCGTATGAAGGTAAGACACAAAAGACATTGTCGACTATCCGTAAGATAGTCGTATGAAGACAAATGACATGGATTACCTACTACCCGTATGGTAGCCGTATGAAGGCAAGACATAAAAAGACATTGTCTACTATCCGTAAGATAGTCGTAGGAAGACAAATGAGACAGATTACCTACTACCCGTATGGTAGTCGTATGAAGGTAAGACGAAAAAAAAGACATTGTCTACTATCCGTAAGATAGTCGTATGAAGACAAATGACATAGATTACCTACTACCCGTATGGTAGTCGTATGAAGGCAAGACACAAAAGACATTGTCCACTATCCGTAAGATAGTCGTATGAAGACAAATGACATAGATTACCTACTACCCGTATGTTATTCGTATGAAGGTAAGACGAAAAAAAGACATTGGCTAATATCCGTAAGATAGTCGTATGAAGACAAATGAATGAGATTACCTACTACCCGTATGGTAGTCGTATGAAGGTAAGACACAAAAGACATTGTCTACTATCCGTAAGATAGTCGTATGAAGACAAAAGTTTTTTAGCGACACCTCTTGACTTGACATACTAGGGATGACACTTTTGAAATTGAAATTGAAATTGATTAGTGACATGACTAGCACGGCTTCACGCCGGGGATGACACTTTTGAAATTGAAATTGATTAGTGACATGACTAGCATGACTTCACGCCGGGGATGACACTTTTGAAATTGAAATTGATTGACCAGTGTCATGACTAGCACGGCTTCACGCCGGGGATGACACTTTAATGATAAGAAGGTAAATGGAAGACGCTTATTTGTAGAAACTTGCGGCTTGACACAATGGTAAGCTAAGACTGAACCGAAGAGACACGACCGAATCGAGATTCTGGACGACTGATGCAATTATGTGTGAATTGATGTTGTGCATATGTTGTGTATGTATAAACGTATGAATATGTGAAAATATTGATGAATGCATGATTGTATGACTGTATGGATGTGTGAATGTATGAATGTGTGAATATACGAATATGCAACTGCATAACTATATAGACTGTTTATGACAG
The DNA here is from genome assembly GCF_003473485.1 of Medicago truncatula. NCBI lineage: Eukaryota > Viridiplantae > Streptophyta > Magnoliopsida > Fabales > Fabaceae > Medicago > Medicago truncatula. Next base: position 19,769,311 of record NC_053045.1, read on the forward strand.
GTGACTCGATGAAACGAGACAAGACAGATAAGATGGGAGGTGGACCGATATCGCAGTACAAACAACTCGGCAAACTTCCTTGGAAATGATACTATTGTGAACAAATCGAGCCGTTGATGAGGCAAAAACCTGGCACAAGGTAGAAACTGATGCCTCCTGTGGTAAACCCATTGTTGATAAAAAGTTTGGAAGAAGTCGCCATTTGTAAACCGGCACAGAGTGTCCTTTCATTGGTATGCTTCAGCAGTCATGTTTTTTTTGTTTTATATTTTTTTTTTTTGAAAATCCCTAACTTTTGCCTGGAACGCCCTTTCAGGTTTTCAGCCCACCGGGAATATATTCTTTTTTCTGCCCCTAATTTTTGCTTGGACCGCCCTTTCGGGTTTTCAGTCCACCGGAACGCTCTCTATTGCCTAAACCGTCTTTTCAGGTTTTCAACTTAGCGAGCTTTCATTTTTTTGCATTTCTTTTTTTTGTATTTTTCGACTGTGACAACATCTTGCTCAAAGTATAGGTCCTCTCCATACTGCTTAGCCATGTTTCTCTTTCGGAATGTAACTGCTCTCGAGGTGGATGCTGATGTACACTTCACCTACTCACGAGTTCAAAGAGAGTGTGTTTGTTGTTCACACTTTTCAAAAGATGTAAAACAAGTTTTGTATTTTGAAAATCTTTGCTTTAAGTATTGCCATAAAAAATAGAAGAAATTATGCAAATAGAATAAATGAGAGTTCCAAATAAATGGGCACAGGCTCAAATTTGATGAATTGAGGGGTGACCTGCCAAGGGCATGGCTCCACGGATTTTTGAAAATTTTGGAAAAATGGTAAGTGTAATGGAAAAGGGTACATTGAACACAATAACCGCTATTCTCCTTAACAACTTTGAATGCCTCTGTTCCGAGTCTTTGATCTGCAGATGCTTCGAATCGGAGGTCTTTTGATAGCTGGATGCCCCAAGTGGATTGTGCCCAACCGGATGCAGTTACTTTGTCTTTTGATCCTTAACTTTTGCATAGATCGCCCTTTTGGGTTTTCAGTCCACAGAGACGCTCATTTTTGCCTAAGCCGCCTTTTCAGGTTTGCGACTTATCGAGCTTATATGTTTGACAGAGTATTTCTTGACTGCACCGGCATTCATAGGAAGTGCAAGTTTGTCACCATCCATAGTTGTAAAAGTCATTGCACATGAGCCTTCATAGTTAGGCGTCCACTTGCTCCTGGAGTCTGGTTGGAAATGTAGTACCTTTTTGGGCACAAAGTCTCTTTCTTGAATTTCACGGGGGTGAACCTTCTTGTTGGAAGTTTGTTTCAACCTCTTTTGACATGTTTGTACAAGGTCGTCATGTATTTTAAGTTCGATCAGGCTTGGACTTCGGCAGTGTAACGCCCACTTTCGTTTAATCGTTATTTAATTGAGTTTAGGCAATTATATTATAATTATATAGTATATGCGTGATTTTGTTATGTTTTGGTGATCCACGATGAATTTAGTGATTTGATTGATGACGTGATAAGTTATGAGTTTTGGAGGATTTGATTATGATATGAGATTTATTTTATTGTTAAATAGAATAAAGATTTGAAAATAATATAAAATATTTAGTTGAGGGCTGTTTTGATATTTTAGATAGTTTTGGGGGAGAAAGTGAGATAAGATAAGTAATTAAGAGGAGATATAAAAAGGCTAGACCTAGTTTTAGAAAACATTTTGTTGTACGTACGTTTTTGGAGAAAAGGGAGAAAAAGCCAAGTCTAGAGGAACCAAGGTAGAGTGCTGCGATTTTCTTCATACAAGGTAAGGGTGAGACTAATAATTCAATAATGTTATTTACTGTAATTCTGATGATTAGTTGACAAAGTTAGGATTGATTTAGAGAAGTTTTGGAATTAGGTCAAAACCCTAAAAAAATCGATGATCAAACGGTAAAACTTGTTAGATTGATGAAAGAACCGTCCTTTAACCTTAGAATATGTTTAGGATGAATTCTGGAATCAAAACCACGCCTTGAACCATGTTGTGTGATGAATTTTTGAGAAAAACCCTAGTCTGCCCGTGCTTCTGTTCATCGCTCGCCACGGCGAGTGATGATCCTCGCCTTGCGAGTGATGAACTTCATCGCTCGCCACGCGAGCCCCCTTTCCCTTCGCCTCGCGAGTTGTTTGGTACAACTCGCCATGGCGAGCAACCCTTCCTCGCCTCGCGAGCTTAGGCAGAGTGCATGTCATATTTCGTGTTTCGACCTTTTTAGTTGAATCTTGTATGCCTTTGAGTACCTGAACATACCTAGTATTGATTAGGAATGAATGTAGGATCAGAGGGAACCCAGAACAACCTTAGTTTGGGAGTTGAGTGGTACTCGCCATGGCGAGTAAGTACTCTCGCCTCGCGAGTACAACCAGGATGAACTTGTTTATGTGTTTATGCGATCTGTGTCGCACTTGTTGATCAAGAGTGAACCCCTAACTGGTAATGAGACCTAGTGATGTCGTTTAATGCAGATTGTAGAGTTGTTTAAGTTATATTAATATCAATCGAATATGAACTATTGTATTGTATATTCATGCAAGATAAGAAAATGTGATAATGATACAAATTATGTGCTTTGATATAATGATATCATCTTGTTATGTGACCTGTTTATGCTGCTTCCGTTATTTAACTAAGTGCATAATCATATGATGAAGTTTAGCTCCAAATTATTGGATGCATGTTGATATGTTGATTACGATGTTTTGTTCATATGTGTCCATGCATAGCATATCATTGAGCTTAGTCCTCACCACGAATATTAGGAGCTTTGTCCTCCGCACGTTTTATAGGAGCTTTGTCCTCCGCACGATTAAAGTATATTAATACTTATGATGACGATTGGTACCACATGCATATAAGGAGTCTAGGAGCATTGTCACATTGTCATGTTCATAATGCTATGTTGTTGATGACGAATGAATAAGTGAATACGTGATACTTGTTTATTGAATATGTGAATACGTGATACTTGTTATTTGAATATGCAAAGTTATCCAAGAATGATTATGATGTTAATGTTAATTATGATTCGAATTACTTTGATTAGCATTATTTTGTTATGAAATCTCACCCCTTCTGCTTGAAAATGTTGCCCTTCGTATGGGTAACTTGCAGGTGTTCGTGCTTAGTGTGCAGTTTGCTTTCGTGAGTTGGCCTTGCCTTCACTATGTCGTCTAGGTCGCTCTGATACGTAACGGGATGGGGTTATATGCTATAACATGCTTCATTCTTTTACGTGAACTGCTATGACAATTTCTGTTTTGTTTAACTCTTTTAAGATCTTTATTTGGGGCCTGCGTGCCAAACTGATTTATGGTTTATGAACTAATATTCCGCTGCTATGTTAAGATATTATGTGGAAGTTAAATTATTATTTAACTGTTTTTGGATTACGTTTTTATGTGATATCCCGTTTATGGTTTTTACTCTGATAAATGTTTAAGAAATTTGTATATTGGGAAAACGGGGTGTTACAGGCAGAACTCCTATTGTCGAGACTTCGACCTCCACGGGAAGCACAACCTTCATGTTATATACTTGAGGGAAGGAGAGGGATTGCCCCTGTTGAAATGTGCTCTAAAGCATGATATCCGAGCAAAGCGAATGGTAGCACCTCGAGCCAGTCTTTGTAAGCGATTGCCATCTTCTGGACTATCTTCATGATTTTTGTTTGTAACTTTGACGACTATACTGCCCCAGTATGTGAGAGATCTCATCAGGAGTCTCTTCATTCTTTTCTTCAGCTTCGGATACAAGGAACTCAAAGTTGGAAGAGAGTACATGGTAAATGTGTTCAACGGGTTTATTAATGCATGATTTATTGTTGACTTTGACAAGTAAATGAAAGTTATGATTATGCAGACATTTGACAATGATTATTAAAGCAAAAAGCCCTACATGAGTTCACTTTCGTCTCGGGCGGGACGAAAGGATGTTTTTTGAAAAGATAGTAAACAAACAAACATATCATTGGAGACAAATCGAGTAGCAGAAAAAAACATAAACGTCGACCCAATTGCAGCTACACACTCATATTCAAATTCTTGAAAGGCAAGACATCGTCGTCGATACACTTCTGGACTTCAATCTTCAAGGAGAAACAGTGCTCAACATCATGACCTTGTGCCCCTTGATGAAAGGTACAATAGAGGTCAGGTCTCCACCTAGCCGGCAATTTCTTAGGTATCGGCGGAGGTGGTCTGGTCTGGACAAGGTTCCTCTCAAGCAAAGAAGGAAGCAGCTCCGCATATTTCATAGGAATCAGATCATATTGTGGTGTTTTCTGAGCCTGATGATGTGGATTGAATTGCGGATGAGCCTGTCGTCGAGGATGACCTTTCACCACATTCACTTCCTGGTCTTTCTTTTTGGAACTGCCTGCAGGGACACTTTCATTGACCAATCGTCCTTCTCGGACTCCTTCTTCCAACTGTACGCCCATACCAACCATCTCAGCAAAGTTCTTGGGCGTACTTCTGACCATCTTCTCGTAGTAGAACTGATTGAGAGTTTTTAAGAAGAGCTTGGTCATCTCTTTCTCTTCTACACGCGGGATGACTTGGGCAGCGGTATCCCTCCATCGCTGGGCATACTCCTTGAATGTTTCCTTATTCTCTTGAGTCGTTGCCTGAATATCGCTTCGGTCTGGAGCCATATCCACATTATAACTGTATTATTCCACAAAAGCTTCAGATAGATCACGAAAAGTTTGGATTTTTGTTTTGTCTAGATTCGTGTACCATTTTGAGGCGGGACCGGCCAAACTCTCTTGGAAGTAAAAAATAAGGACCTGATCGTCCAAAGCATATGCATACATCCTTCTTACATACATTTTCAGATGTTCCTCAAGGCAGGAGTTCCCTTTATACTTCTCGAAATCTGGGATCTTGAACTTGTGAGGTATCTGGACATTCGGCACCAAACAGAGATTGTAAGCGGTTTTTCCAAATTTTCCTCTCCCACGGAGAGCCCTCATTTCTCGATGCATTTCATCATATTTTTCCTACAAGTCATCCACTCTATCATCGGCCTCCATGTTCCCTGAATGGAAGATGGGTTCTTCATTTTATGGAATGGTATGCATTACAGGTGCTGAGTAAGTCATGACAACTAGAGGAGTTCTTACAGGAAGCGGAGGAACATGAGCTGCATATTGATGAGTATGCATCTGAGCTTCACAAGCACTAGGGCGGAATACTTCACTGAGACAAATAGGGACACCCCAAGGACGACCTTCTGGCATAGAATTTGGTGGAGTACTGACAGGTTTTGTCCATTCAGGGACAATAGAGACAGTTGCTTCGACCTGAGTGCTGATAGGAGGAGAAGGTGGTGGTTGATTCTGTGCAGCCGTCAACGTTTTCATCAATTCAATCATTTCATCCATCTTAGTTCGCATGGTTGCCACTTCTTCACGGAGCACTTAATTTTCCTGTTCGAGAAACTCCATCTTTTCCTAACAATTGTTCGAGTGTTGTAAATGCGTGTGGATTTCAGACGTGGACGCCATGACTCTTTTGAGATGGGTTGACCTTTAGTAGAAAAGACAAAGTGTGAGACTCAGACTGGAAATTATGAATGCAAAATGATGCATGATATGCTTATGCAAAAATAGACATTTTTTTTATTTGAAGGACTTGTCAAAGTAATTGTAGACTTGATAAGGAACATTGTTTTATTTGAAATTTGTGAAGATGTTGCAATTGATTCCCTTTTCAAAAGTAAGAACGAAACCAAGGAAAAAAGTTCTTAACAAAAGCTAAAGTTTAGTTAAGATTTTTAAAGTTGTATTTCTTGGTGTTCCTTCTTACAAGGACCATATCATTGATGTTTACAGGAACTTATCTAAGTCCTTCGATATTAGTGAGAGAAAAAGAAAGTTTTTATGAATGAATGCATGTATGCATAATTATGCTAAAGAACATGGAATGCATGGTGAGGTTAAGTCCACAATGTTGGAGCCAAGGATAACGACGCCATTTGGTAAGGACTATGGTTTCAAATTGCACTTGTAACAAAGGTTCTACCAAGTTCCCAAATTACAACTTCCAATAACATCCATAAGTAAGTCTAGTTTGAGTGTAATATCGCGTGTCGACCAAAGTCAAGAATGCTCTTGGTTTAGCCACCGCACTACGTCCTAAAAAGGCCAAGATGGGTTAAGGGTTACTAAGGTTTCTCAACTTCGATGGTCATTCAAAAATAATAGCGTCAATCACGACTGCTCATGGTCACATCGTATTACTTTGAGACCTCCGTTGAGTGGGATTATACCACATGCACACATAGCACAGGACCGCTCCTGGTATGGCACTATGGTTGTACCCCGTCCTATCTTATATTTCTCTCAAGCCCGGGTGTAGGACTTATCTCACCACTCACGTTTAGAAAGAAGAAAGTAGAGGGAGGACATATATACACGTATTTCCATCTTTTATTTTTGTTTTTGTTTATTTTAAGCAAGTTATAGCACAAAGAATTAAACAAAGCCAAGTTAGGCTCAACCCTCTTAGGGAGGTCCCCAGTGAAGTCGCCATTTCTGTCGCATCATTTTTCGGAGAAGGCTATTTGATTAGCTTTTGACTCAACTTTATTATTTCACAACTGAACATTTTTATTTGTTTAAGAAAAGGGGAAAAAAGTTCAAACTACCCCTATTTGAAAAGATTTAGGATTCGGGGGTTAGTTACATAAAGGGAAGGGGAAGGTGTTAACACCCTTTATGTCCGTAGTACTCTACGGGAACCTCTTGGTTTTTATTTAATTTTCGTGCTATAAACTTGCTTGCTTTTGAAAAAAGAAGTTAATGTGACGATTAAAAGAAAGTGAGACCTAATTTATCTACATTTTTTATTGTTTGGAAGGACGAATGTCCCGTACCTACGTACCCGTGAGGGATCAAAACCTCGGGGTAGAAATTGATGTTTGATTTGTTTTTGTGTTTTTTATTAGTTTTGAAAAAAGTTTTTAAATTGAAAAGCCAAATGGCAAAATAAATTTGTTTGTGTTTTTTATATTAAAAGAAAATGACTTAAAGTATGATTAAAGTTGATTGCAATTTTGATTTAAGAAAATAAAATAAAAGACGGTCACTTGATTTAAGATCAAGGTTTATTGTAAAAAAGTTTTTTTGTGATTTTTGTTATTTGCATGTTTTTTTTGTTGTTTTTGAATAAAAGCTAAACTAAAAATGGAAACTAACGGAGCAAGGAAATTAAAAACGTTTGTAACCTAAGCTAGAAGCATAAAATAAAGCATACACCCACACACACACACACCCATGCACCTAAACTATTACAAAAAATCCTATTTACATTCTAAGGTCTGCAGAAAATAAATGACAAGAAAAGTAAGTAAATTATTTACATCAAAGCCTAATTTACATTCTAACATCCTTGCTATAAAATAAATGACATAAATAAATAAACATGCATGAGAGAATATAAAATAATAATTACAATGCTAAAAGATAAATAAAATGCATGAAATAATAAAAAAAAAGGTTCAATCACAAGGTGGGGGTGTGCAGCAGCATTCAGGAGGTGCAGAAATTAAAAAAAGGAACTGGGCTTCAGCAGCAAGTGGGCGCGCCAATGGGCCTTGTGGGTCAACATACACCGGTTCAGGTCGGTTCAAGGTCGAACCGGTTCGACCTAGTACTATAAATCAGCAAACGCCGGTTTTCTTTCATTTCTTAGATCCCCTTCTCTCTCTTCACACATTTCTAGAGAGATAAGCTCTCTCCTCTCTCTAATTTTCTATCTTCTTCTCCGATGTGGAGAAGGTGGTCGAAGCGACTTCCGGTGCGGTGGCCGGCGAGCCATCGCGGCGCCGCCGCCGCACCGGAGCTAAAAAGCTTTTTTTTCTTTTAAATTTTCGGCTTCCTTCTTCTCTTCCCTTCCTAGTTTTCGTTTTTTCACTCACAATTCACAAATGATAGTTTCAGAACCCTAGATCTAAAAGTTAAGATATCCTACCTTTCTCCTATGAACTTGTACGGTTCGAGCGGATGCCCTTTGGTTTTGGATTTTGATGGCCGAACCGGTTTGAGTGGCGCCTCTTGCAGTTTCGTGCTGGTTGGATTTCGGTCCGATCTGCTTCTTCTCTGTTCGATCTGTTTTCCACTGTGTGTGTGCGTTGCTGGCTTTCTCTTCTGTGTTTCCTGCGTTTGCTCCTCGTCCGATCTGCTTCATGTGCGTCTCCGGCTTCTTTTATCCGCGTCTCTCTGGCTTCTGCGCGTTTCATGTGTGTTTTCTTGTGTTGTGCAGGTTGTGTATTTATAGTCTCAGGTTTGGGACTTGGGTTTGTTGAGAATGAGCAAGAAATTTGGTTTTGGATTGGAATGAATCGGATTTAGATGATGAAACGCGTTTCTGACTTTGGCTGGGAAGTGGATTTCGCGTGAGACTGGCTGTTTTTTTGGATCAGGACCATTTTTTGGATTTTTATCAGATAAAGAAAAAAAATAATAAAAGAAAAGAATATACAGACTTGACCATTTGGACTTATCTAAAAAGAAAAATGAAATAATTAAATAAATAGATAAAGACTTAACATAATAAAATTAAAATTAAATGATTTGAAAAAAAAGAATAAAAGATGGAAATTTTAACTAAAAATAAATAAAAAATAAAATTAAAAGAAGAGGCCCCCTACTTGAAAAGTCAAATATGGATCAGAGTCAAATAACGCATGTCGATGGGACCTTATGTAAAATTGGGGTATGACAATGCATATACTTCCTCAACTGAGACACATGAAACACATTATGAAGATTCGACAAAGACGCGATCCGATACGCTACAACCCCAACCTTCTCAATAACATCAAACGGTCCAACAAAACGAGGAGTCAACTTCCTACACATCAAAGCACGACCAACACCGGTCACATGATTCACCCTCAAAAATACATGATCACCAACTTGAAACTCAATATCCTTTCTCCTCTTATCATGATAAGTCTTCTGTCTACTCTGAGACGCTTTCATTTTCTCTTGAATCATCTTAACCTTTTCCGTAGTCTCTTGCACAACTTCCGGCCCTAACAAAGCACTTCTCTGGATTCAAACCAACACAATGGTGTCCTATGTAACAGCCCCATTTTTGGCTAGATTTATTTTAATTACTTTTATTATGTGTTTGTGTGTGATTATTTGTGCTTGTGTGTATTTAATTGTCATCGGGTGTATTTACGTGGATTACCGTATTAGAAGGGTATTTTGGTAATTTTGTAAGGATGGGTAAAATTATAATTTTTAGTGGGAATTACTTTTAGTAATTAGTGAGAATGGTTATTTCATTAAGTACTAGAGAAAGTCGAGATTTTACCGTTAGTGACATTTTACCGTTATTAATTAAAATATCGTTTAGAGTGTAGTAATATTTTTGGTTTGAATAGAAATGGGTTAAGCCCACTAGAAACTAAGTTAAGCCCATTAGTAGAGATAACATTAGGGTAGTGTTAGAAGAACCAAATCATTTTCATTTCACAAAACATTTCTAGAGAGAGAAAGTGGGAAGAGAAGATAAGGGTTTGGAGAGAAGAACTTGAAGAATCCAATTGGGAAAGCTTAGGAGCTAAATTGAAGCCTAGGTTTGGTCTAATCTTCATTTAAGGTAAGGGGGTTAGTCTTTATCATAATCATGTAATTTTGCATTTTCTCATGTTGTATGAAAATGGGTTGATGAACAATTCATGCTAGATTCGTGCTCTTACTGTGATGTTACGTTTGTATGCATGAATTGATGATAATTGTATGATTGTTGGTGAAATTACATGTTCAAATATGTAAGAATGATAAGTTGTGAAAATTGTGCTCAATTGGTGAATTTTGCTAAGTTATGGTTAATTTGAGATTTGATTCTTGCTCAATTGATGTTATTGTTGTTATTTGATGTTGTTGTTGATGAATCACTGCTTGGGTATGCATATTCATGAATTGATTATGAGAATTTGAATTGTTGTTAGTGTTTTATGTAAATGGGTTGATTTGGTGAATTGGCTAAAAGTGAGATTGATTTTCATGTTCAATGTGTTTTCGAGTATCCTTGTGAGTTATATGACCTATAAACATTCTTTGGACACATGTTTGGGTATTGGGAGATCAAAATTGGGAGTTTTGGGTGAAAAATGGGTGAAACCCGTAACTTTTGTTCTGTAGAATTTTGAATGGTCGCTTAAGCGACGCTAGTTGCTGTCTGATGAATGCACGCTTAAGCGTGCTGTAAGCGAGCTGGTAAGCGTGCAGTCACAGTAGCTACTGGAACTTGGACGCTTAAGCGTGCAGTTCTTTTTCCAGCACTTTTGAAATTTTGTTCTGAGCTTCCTAGGGCCAATCCAAACTTCTTAAAACACTTCTTTTAACTTGTATAATCATTAGTCTCATACTTAATCCTACTGGAACATCTCCTTGAATGAAATTTGGACTTGGTTTGTAAAATCAAAACTTAACTTTGAAAATTGTTCAAGAACGTTGATTTTTCTGGAAAATGGAATCTTCAAGGAAATGAAATGGGATTAAGATAGAATAGAGATTATATGATTACTGAAAATGGTAGTGATTGGTTTCCTTGAGTTTTATTTGTTTTGGTTTTGAAAATGGAAGATTCTTGTAAAATGTTAAAGAGAGACGAACATTGATGAAAATATCCTTTTAAGCCAATCACCTTATAAATCTTTCATATTTAGTGTTGTATGACTATATGGAAGTATTTGATTGTTAGTTGAGTATTGAATATGATGTTCATCATGAGATGTGTATGCTATCTTACTAGAATGTAAGGAATGTTTGAAGTGGTGAAACTAAATGTGGTAGTTGATGTTGAATGACATTGATGATTATTGATAATCATGTTGATATGTGATGATGAATACTATGATTTAATTGTGTGTGGACATGTTTCCTTGGTAATGCAATGTTGTGGAGATGATCAATATAATTGGGTGTCGTCCTATATATTGAGTTGAGATTGTGATTTGTTGTCGCATTATCGAGTCCTTACACATGTCCATGCATCATAGTCGAGTTGTTGTAAAAGAGTCCGGCTCTTTTACTTCGGAGATTATGTAAGGAGTGACCCCTTACATGCGATGTTGACTTGTCCATCGGAGGTGACGACCTTTTGGAGATTTGGTACCACATGCATTTATGTGTCAATAAGTGCATATCATAACATGAGTCTTATGTGAAATTCGTGATTGGTGATGGAATGAGATGAATGATTATTGATGATGTTGTGATCGATGCTTGTGAATGAATGACTATGAGTGGATAATTGTTCAATAATTGATGTTTGTGAATGAATATTTATGATTGGATAATTTTTCATGTGATTGATATATGTTGATATGAGTTATCAAGTTGCAATGTAAGTATCTATGCATGAATAATATTATTCAAATACATGATATTATTGAATTTGATTATTATCTGGATTATGATAATGTAATGCTTACCCCCAGTGGTTTTAACCGCCTACTTGGCTGTATGGGTGAGTAGACGTTGTGCAGGAGTAGTCTCGGTGAGTCTTTGCTTGGGATATCGGGAGCTTCCTCCGATATCGGTGTCGTGTCGGCTCTGATCTAGGCTTGTCATGTCGGTCTAGATTAGGTTCTTTATATTTTCATTTGGATTATTATTTTGTTGTTGACTACCCGTATGTTTGGGTTTTGAGATTTATCTTTGGGATATGATTTATTTGCTCATGGCATGTATATATTTGATCACTCTGATTTATATTCCGCTGTAACTGTTGAGGTTTACATACATGTCTATCGGTTTTTGAATTTTGAATAAGACGTAATCTCTATTTCTTGAATAAATGTATTATTCGCATGTTTAATTGCTTTAATAGAAATAGGAGTGTTACAAGTTGGTATCAGAGCCTTGGTCAGTCGTGTTTAGATTAATCTTTGTTGTCTTGTTTCTTATCGGTTAGATGGTTGTGTAGTGCGAACATGGCAGGAGGTCGTGATGATGCGGCGATTGCACAAGCCTTGGCAGCGATGGCTCAGGTTTTGGCTCAATCGAATGAGCAAGCGGCGATTGGTCGTCGGAATGAGGGAGAAGCTGAGGAGCGGAGGCTTGATCGTTTCTTGCGAAACAATCCACCTACGTTCAAGGGAAGGTTCGACCCGGATGGAGGTCAGACATGGTTGCAAGGCATGGAGAGGATCTTTCGTGTTATGGTGACCAGTGATGATCAGAAGGTGAGGTTGGCTACTCACATGCTAGCTGAGGAAGCAGAGTATTGGTGGACTAATGCTAAGGGAAGACTTGAGATTGGTGGGGAGGTTGTGACTTGGACAAGGTTCAAGGCTGAGTTTTTGAGGAAGTACTTTCTAGAGGATTTGAGGACTAGGAAGGAAGTGGCGTTCCTGAATTTGAAGCAAGGGAGTATGTATGTGGCCGAGTATGCGGCGAAGTTTGAGGAGCTTGCAAGGTTTTGTCCCTACATGAATGCAGAGGATGCTATGGTTTCCAAGTGTGTGAAGTTTGAAAATGGGCTTAGGCCGGACATCTATCAGTACATGTGTGTTCAGGAGATCCGAGACTTTGATACTTTAGTGCATAAGTGTTGTATGTTTGATGATGCTGGAAAGGCTAAGTCTAACTACTACAAGGCTCAGGGTGAAAAGAGAGGAAAAGGACATGGGGCTGGAAAACCTTACAGCAAGGACAAAGGAAAGAAGAGAGAATCTGGTGGGGCTCTAGGCCAAGTTTGGCGGATGTCAAGTGCTTTAAGTGTGGAACTTTGGGTCACTATGCTAATGATTGCAAGAATGATTTGAATTGTCATAAGTGTGGGAAAGCGGGTCACAAGGCGGCCGAGTGCAGAGGTGTTGCAAGAGAGATTACTTGTTACAATTGTGGAGAGAAGGGTCATATTAGTACCAAGCCGAAGAAGGCGGCGGGGAAAGTGTTTGCTTTGAACGCGGAGGAGGTGGAGCAGCCGGATAATCTTATCCGAGGTATGTGTTTTATCAATAGTACTCCTTTGATTGCAATTATTGATACTGGTGCTACTCATTCTTTTATCTCGGCTAGTTGTGTTGAACGTTTGGATTTGGTTGTAACTTGTAACACCCCGTTTTCCCAACGTGAAAATTTCATTTATTTAATCGGAGTAATTCACAAAAACGGAATGTCACCTTCTTTTCTTAAAATCACAAACTGAATAAATAACTATTTATCCTTTAAAATTCAATAACTAAATCTTTAATTCTTCGCAGCGGAATTTATTCAGTAATCTTAAACGGTCTTTGGCACGAAGGCCTCATCATTAATATCTCATACAAATCCGATCAACATCTTATTCATGAAAATTCTTTGAGCAATACGTAAGGAATAGAAAGACAACATTAAAATTATCATCCCGTTACGTATCAGAGCACCTAAAGACACACATGAGAGCTAATTCACTCACAACAGCAACTTAAACTCGATCACCTGCAAGTTACTCATACGAAGAGCAACATTTTCAAGCAGAAGGGGTGAGATTTCACAAAACAATAATATCAAGCATATAATTCAATAATTATATTTAACAACACAAATAACTTCATCTATTAGTAATAATAATTCTTCATGTATAATCCTTAATAGTCCAACCAACTTCTAAATATCATTTACTTCATATTCACCACATTATAACATAATCATATAACACGTATTAACCAAATCATAACAACATAGATCATCACATCATACTCATAGTTCATATTCAACATAACATCTTAATCATAATTCATAAACATAACAACATCTTAATCCTAATTCATATAAGACATAACAACATCATTAATTTGTAATAACATTTCTCCACCAAGCATCTCATGAATAGAAGACAACTTATCAACTTAATATAACCATCATCAAGTACATTTAACAACTCCTAGATAACATCATGTAATCATCATCACTAATAACTTAAACTACACAATATAATCATCACTTAATAGTAATAATAATTATATACATCATAACATAAACATCTTCTTATAATAATATAACAATAACAACATAGTCATCATTTTATAATAATAATACAACAACATAACATAATATTCACTTAATAATAATAATTATATATACATCATCTCGTCATAATATAATAATATAACAACAATATATTCATCTCCTTATATTAATATAACAACAACGTATTCATCATCTTATGAAAATATAACAATAACATATTCATAACATTCACTTAATAATAATTAATCATATATAGTAAAACATATTCATCACTTAATAGTAACAATTATATACAACATCATAACAACTTAACAATATCATAATCAATATCTTACACAACATAGCAACATAACAATATCATAATCAATATGTTAAACAACATAGCAACATAACAATATCATAATCAACATCTTAAACAACATAGCAACATAACAATATCATAATCAATATGTTAAACAACATAGCAACATCTTAGTCATCATCATATAATTCACATCATAAACATCGTATAATCTTCGTAGGTACTTCTTTAACAACACATAGGTGGAAGACAACTCGACAACTCATAGATGATAATTCATCGACAACTTAACAACTCATGGATGATAATTCATCAACAACGACCTTGACTCGACAAATGCGACAATGCAACTTAGACACTTATATGCATGTGGTACCAATCGTCATCATAAGTATTAATATACTTTTATCGTGCGGAGGACAAAGCTCCTAAAACGTGCGGAGGACAAAGCTCCTAATCGTGCGGAGGACAAAGCTCCTAAACGTGGTGAGGACAAAGCTCAATGAAATGCTATGCATGGACTCTTAACAACAAAACACCGTAATCATCGTAATCAACATATTATCATGCATCCAATAATTTGGAGCTAAACGTCATCAACTTATTCATACTCTTGCAACTTAGTTAAATAACAATTGCAGCATAATCAAATCACATCAAGTTAAATAACAAATCATTCTCGAAAGTTTCTTGATCATTCAACAACAATTCAAGTAGGTATAATTCAATCCATAATTCATTTCTTAATCATTTAACAATTCATTTCAACAACATCTTGATCATTCAAAAATATTTCGAGTAATGCATTTAATCATTAAATCACATTACAAACAACTTAGCAGTTCATAACAGCAACAGAAACAGCACAAGCAATTCACAACATAACAATATTATTATGAAGTATCAACAACTTAAACATCAAACATCTTCCACATAAGGCATATAAGTATTTCACATAACCAACAACAGCAACATAGGCGACACATAAACATCTCAGAATATAACAATATCAAATGATAATCAACAACTCATGCAACTTAGTTTAATAACAATGGCAGCATAATCAGATCATATCAACAGCTTAATATCAATTCATTTTCAACAACTTCCTGATCATTCAATAATAATTCAAGTAATGCAATCAATCAATAAATCACATTATAAACACTTAGCATTTCAATATAGCTTCACAATTCACAATCATTATCTTTAATAGGTCACACTGTGTACCTAAAGTTCATTTCTAACCAATCCAAGCAACTCACGTCTCAAACTCCTCAAAAGCACTCAATTCTGGATGTGCTCGCAAGGCGAGAGCATTTGCTCGCCATGGCGAGTACAAGCCAGATTCCCAACTAAGGCTGTTCCAGGTTCAATCTCATTCTAAATCATTCTCTAATCAATAGTAGGCACCTAAAGGTACTCAAAGGCATATAAGGTTCAACTCAAAAGTCAAAAACTCAGAATTCGACATGCTCTCTGGTCAAGCTCGCGAGGCGAGTTCAACTGCTCGCTATGGCGAGCTGTAACGTGCAACTCGCGAGGCGAGGAAAGGTTGCTCGCGTGGCGAACGATGAAGTTCATCACTCGCCGTGGCGAGGATCATAGCTCGGGAGGCGAGCGATGAATGTCGCTACGGGCAGAAGTGCAGTTTTTCACAATTTTCATCAACTAACAAGGTTCTATGCCTAATTTCAATTCAAGAATTCATCATAATCATTATCTAAGGTCTAAGGACAGTTTCTACATCTTTTTAACAAGTTTCCACCGTTTAATCATCAATTCTATCAATTTGACCTAATTCCCGATTCCTCTTAAACTCATCCTACGTCATGTTAAATGTAACTGTTGATTCACATACTTAATAGAATTGCAAAGTTAGTCTCACCCTTACCTTAATTTGCAGAAATCGCAGCCCCTCTAGGTCTCTCCCTCTTCTCTTGACTTTTTCTCCCTTTTCTCCAAAAGCAGTCGTACGTACGTTATGTTTTTCTAAACTAGGTCTCTCCTATTTATATAAATCTTTAACCTACTTATTTTTCTCTTAAATCCAAATATTAATATTCTATTCTAATATATACATATATATATATATATATAAAATAATTCTATAACAATAATAAATAACAAACATATCGCTAAAACATATATATATATATATATATATATATATATATATATATATTTTCATAACAAATCATTTATATTTCTATAGCATATGACATATATTTCTATAACAAATGACATATATTTCTACAACAAATCATGTATATTTCTATAACGAATCATATATATTTCTAAGCCCAATAACATATATTTTCTAAACCAATTAACATATATTTTCTAAAACATATACATATTTCTAAATCAAATAACATATGTATTTTCTAAATCAAATCACATATATATTATATTAATAAATATATAACATATATCATAACAAAATATCACTCATCAAAATAAATCATATAAACCACACAAATCATATAAGTATATTCTAAACTCATTTAAAATAATCAAATAATTAGAAAGGGCGTTACAACTCTCCCCCCTTAAAAGAATTTCGTCCTCGAAATTCAAGCACGCAAGAAATAAATTCAATCATTGCATAACCATACTAAACCATATATAGTTAAATAGAAACTTCAACAAAACATGCAAACCACATCAAAGTTAGTCAATCAAACATGATCATATAATAAACATAACTATTAATCAGAAACACAACAACAACTAATCAAATAGCATAAAGATAGTAATATAACTATTACTAAAACTTGACACGACTCTTCTAATTGGCCGGACGGACCAACCTGCTCTGATACCAATTGTAACACCCCGTTTTCCCAACGTGAAAATTTCATTTATTTAATCGGAGTAATTCACAAAAACGGAATGTCACCTTCTTTTCTTAAAATCACAAACTGAATAAATAACTATTTATCCTTTAAAATTCAATAACTAAATCTTTAATTCTTCGCAGCGGAATTTATTCAGTAATCTTAAACGGTCTTTGGCACGAAGGCCTCATCATTAATATCTCATACAAATCCGATCAACATCTTATTCATGAAAATTCTTTGAGCAATACGTAAGGAATAGAAAGACAACATTAAAATTATCATCCCGTTACGTATCAGAGCACCTAAAGACACACATGAGAGCTAATTCACTCACAACAGCAACTTAAACTCGATCACCTGCAAGTTACTCATACGAAGAGCAACATTTTCAAGCAGAAGGGGTGAGATTTCACAAAACAATAATATCAAGCATATAATTCAATAATTATATTTAACAACACAAATAACTTCATCTATTAGTAATAATAATTCTTCATGTATAATCCTTAATAGTCCAACCAACTTCTAAATATCATTTACTTCATATTCACCACATTATAACATAATCATATAACACGTATTAACCAAATCATAACAACATAGATCATCACATCATACTCATAGTTCATATTCAACATAACATCTTAATCATAATTCATAAACATAACAACATCTTAATCCTAATTCATATAAGACATAACAACATCATTAATTTGTAATAACATTTCTCCACCAAGCATCTCATGAATAGAAGACAACTTATCAACTTAATATAACCATCATCAAGTACATTTAACAACTCCTATTAACAACTCATATAAAGAATCACAACAACATCTCGACAACTTAACAACTTTGGCTCGACAATGCGACCTCAACTTGACTATGCAACTTAATCCTCTTATATGCATGTGCTACCAATCCAGGGCATCAAGCCCCTCAACGTATTAAGTATTAATATACTTCCAGGGCATCAAGCCCTCAACATAATTGAGCTAAAGCTCCAGGGCATCAAGCCCCCAACGTGGTGATCGAAGGCTCCAGGGCATCAAGCCCCCAACAATGAATGAGTATGCATGGACTCAACAACTTAACATCTTAGCAACAACGACCTCTTATATAAATCCAATAATTTGGAACATCCTCTTTCAACTTAGACCGACTCATGCAGCTTAGTTAATAAACAAACAGTAACATAGGCTGTATACTAAACAATTCATGATATAACAATATCAAATGCAAAACAACAACATCACAACATCATACATAATTCATGTAATGTATATACAACTATATAACATTAACAACAACATTAAATCATATAATTCAGGCTTACTGAAACAACAACATCAAGATAAACAACTTAGTTTCCTACCTCCAAGATCAACTCACATCAACTCGTACGACAAAGGTCACATTTAACCTAACAAGGTGTTCTGTGTAATGCTCCTATTTCTATTAAAGCAATAAAACATGCGAATAATACATTTATTCAAGAAATAGAGATTACGTCTTATTCAAAATTCAAAAACCGATAGACATGTATGTAAACCTCAACAGTTACAGCGGAATACAAATCAGAGTGATCAAATATATACATGCCATGAGCAAATAAATCATATCTCAAAGATAAATCTCAAAACCCAAACATACGGGTAGTCATCAACAAAATAATAATCCAAAGGAAAATATAAACAACCTAATCTAGACCGACACGACAAGCCTAGATCAGAGCCGACACGACACCGATATCGGAGGAAGCTCCCGATATCCCAAGCAAAGACTCACCGAGACTACTCCTGCACAACGTCTACTCACCCATACAGGCAAGTAGGCGGTTAAAACCACTGGGGGTAAGCATTACATTATCATAATCCAGATAATAATCAAATCAAATAATATCATGTACTTGAATAATATTAGTCATGCATAAATACTTATACCACAACTTGATAGTTCGTATCCACATATATCAATCACATGAATAATTATCCAATCATAAATCTTCATTCACAACATCAATCATAGACAATCATTATCAACATTCATTCATCTCAAATCATCACCAATCACACAATTCACATAGGACTCATGCTATGATATGCACTTATGGACACATAAATGCATGCGGTACCAAATCTCAACAAGGTCGTCACCTTTCGATGCCACTTGCACATCGAATGTAAGGGTTCACACCTGCCTTACAATAATCTCGAAGTAAAAGAGTTCAACTCTTTTACAGCAACAACGACTATGATGCATGGACATGTATAAGGACTCGATAATGCGACAACAATTCACAATCTCAACTCAATATATAGGACAACACCCAATTATATTGATTATCTCCACAACATTGCATTATCAAGAAAACATGCCCACACAAATAAATCATAGTATTCATCATCACACATCAACATATTTACCAATAATCAACAATGTCATCCAACATCAATTACATGATTTTCAATAATCAA
Source organism: Medicago truncatula (assembly GCF_003473485.1). NCBI lineage: Eukaryota > Viridiplantae > Streptophyta > Magnoliopsida > Fabales > Fabaceae > Medicago > Medicago truncatula. The sequence goes on from NC_053045.1 coordinate 19,788,946, forward strand.
CAAACATCACTCATCACGTTTGATTTCAAGAATTCTTATAATCCAAGCAATTAGCATATGTTTCTCACGATAGTCATCATACCTCAAACATATACATGCATACTCAATTATTCACTCTAAGTACCTCATTAAACCCAAATTCAAGTTTGGAAAAGTTCCACGGCTCAAAGAAAAAGTTATGATAAGTTTTCACAAAAAATTCACCTGACCCATGTGTAGTAATTTGATCATAACTCAAGTTGTAAAAATCATTTGGACGTCAAACTAGAGCCATTAGAAAGCTAACATAATTATCTAAAACTTTCATGTTTACACCAAAGGCCAATTCGAAACAGAAATAGGTGAAAAAGATGCAAGAACGCGAAACAGGGATGCTGGAACTGGCAATTTCGCTTCTTGAGAAGCTTCTGGCATGCTTCTGAAGTATGCTTCTGAAGTGTGCTTCTGAAGTATGCTTCTGAAGTGTGCTTCTGGCCTGTTCGCTTACAGCTTTTCCAAAAAGTGCGTTTTTCACCATTTCGCGCGTAAAATGCAAACCGTTAATCGGATTTTGATGCCGTTTTCACCTACACGATCCTGACACTTGCCTCTAACATAATCTATAAAAATTTCATGTTTCAACCATCCCAAAAGTCATTTTCCAAAACCTTACATAATCACTTATTGGCGAAAACGCTTAAACATCGACATTTCACACGAAAAACCCGTTTTCTCTCAAACGACTCAACTAATATAACCACAACATCAAAACAGAAATTCTCATAGGTTCAATTCATCCAACAATAACAAAATTTCAGTCAACAACCATATATATATCAAAAAGTTCATTTTGGTCCTTCACATGAACACTTAACTCAACTTCACCAATTTCACAAAACCACCAACAACAATTTATTTCTCATCATCAATCCACAATTAAGTATACCCAAATCATAATTCACTTACAATAGCATCAGTTAACAATAACCACATTAATGGAATATGAATCACATCTCTTTTCAATCAAAACATATCAAATTTCGTCAATTAAGCATAATTTCATAACTTAACATTTATACATACTTTGAAACATGTAATTTCACCCATAAACATACCATAATCATCAATTCAAGCACAAGAAAATAGCATCACAGCAAGAGCACGAATTTAACAACAATTGTTCACCAACCCATTTTCATACAACACGAGAAAATGCAAAGATTGTATATGATTATGATAATAACTAACCCCCTTACTTTTGAAGTTGATTATCTCTAACCCTTGCTTCAATTCAGCTCCTAGGTCACCCAAATTGATTCCCCAAGCTTTCCCTTCAACACTCTTGTTCTTCTCTTCACCTCTTTCTCTCTCTACCAACCTCTCTCTCTAGGAAAATGTTTTGTGAAGTGAATGAAAGATATTTTCCTATGACAACCCTAATGTTATCTCCCTTAATGGGCTCAATTCCAAATTCTAATGGGCCTAACTCATTCTAACATAATTCCAAAAAGTTTCTATACACTCAACGGTAATTACTAACAACGGTAAAATATAACGAACGGTCACTAACAGTAAAAACTAATCACTACACTAGTAACTTAGTAAAATAAGGGTTCTCACTAAATATTAAAATGATTCTCACCAAAATTACCATTTTACCCTTACCCGTCAAATGACTAAAATACCATTCTAATACGGTAATCCACGTAAATGCACCCGACGACAATTAAATACACACAAGCACAATTAATCACACACAAACACAATTAAAAGTAATTAAAATAAATCTAGCTAAAAATCGGGCTGTTACAACTCTCCCCCCCTAAAAGAATTTTCGCCCTCGAAAATTTACCTGAAGGAAACAACTCCGGATACGAAACCCTCATCCTACTCTCCGGCTCCCAAGTAGCACTCTCACCAGTTGGTCCAACCCAAATCACTTTGACTAAAACAATCTCTTTGCCACGCAAACGCTTCGACTCACGATCCTCAATCCTAACCGGCAAGGTCTCAACCGTCAAATTATCTCTTACTTCCAACTCATCCACTTGAATCACATGAGACGCATCATGCACATACTTCCTCAACTGAGACACATGAAACACATTATGAAGATTCGACAAAGACGGTGGTAACGCAATCCGATACGCTACAACCCCAACCTTCTCAATGACATCAAACGACCCAACAAAACGAGGAGTCAACTTCCTACACTTCAAAGCATGACCAACTCCGGTCACAGGATTCACCCTTAAAAACACGTGATCACCAACTTGAAACTCAATATCCTTCCTCCTCTTATCATGATAACTCTTTTGTCTACTCTGAGACGCCTTCATCTTCTCCTGAATCATCTTAACCTTTTCCGTAGTTTCTTGCACAACTTCCGGTCCTAACAAAGCATTCTCTCCGGACTCAAACCAACACAACGGTGTCCTACACCTCCGACCATACAAAGCCTCAAACGGTGCCATTCCGATACTAGCATGAAAACTGTTGTTGTAAGTAAACTCAATCAACGGTAAACATTCGTCCCAACTGACACCTTGCTCCAAAACACAAGCTCTCAACAAATCCTCCAAACTCTAAATAGTCCTCTCTGTCTGCCCATCGGTCTGAGGATGGTAAGCAGAACTCAATCTCAACTTAGTTCCCAAAGTAGCTTGCAAACTCTCCCAAAACTTAGAAGTAAACCTCGGATCCCGATCCGACACAATACTAGAAGGAATACCATGCAATCTAACAATTTGCTCAATGTAGATCTCAGCCAACTTCGCTACCGACATACCAGTCTTGATAGGAACAAAATGCGCTGACTTTGTCAACCGATCAACAATCACCCAAATCAAATCGAAACCCTTACTAGTCTTAGGCAACGCTCCAACGAAATCCATAGAAATGCTATCCCACTTCCACTCTGGCACAAACAGTGGTTGCATCAAACCCGACGGTCTCTGATGTTCAATCTTTGATTTCTGACAAACCAAACAAGCATAAACAAACTCAGCAATCTCCTTCTTCATTCCAGGCCACCAAAACAACCTTTTCAAATCCTGATACATCTTAGTTGCTCCTGGATGAATACTCAAACTACTTCTATGACCTTCGTCCAAAATTTGCCTCTTAAGCTCAAACACATCTGGCACACAAACTCGATCACGAAACATCAAAACACCATTCTCATCCAATCTAAAGTCTCCACCTTTACCTTGATTAACCAACGTCACTCGGTCCACGAGTTCCAAATCCTCCTTCTGACCATTCTTGATCTCTTCCAAAATATTGCTTGTCAACTTCAACATACCCAACCTCACACCATCAGGTGTCAACTCACTAACCAAACTCAAATCTCGAAACTGCTCAATCAATTCCAACTCTTTAACCATCAAAGCAGACATATGCAAAGTCTTTCTACTCAAAGCATCCGCAACAACATTAGCCTTTCCGGGATGATAACTCAACTGAAAATCAAAATCCTTAAGATATTCCAACCATCTTCTCTGCCTCATATTCAACTCTTTCTGATCAAACAAATACTTCAAACTCTTGTGGTCACTGAACACCTCAAATTTAGAACCATACAGATAGTGCCTCCAAATCTTCAATGTATACACAACAGCCGCCAATTCCAAATCATGAGTTGGATAATTCTTCTCATGCACTTTCAATTGCCTCGAAGCATAAGCTACAACCTGACGATTCTGCATAAGCACACCACCAAGACCCATCTTAGAAGCATCACAATACACCACAAACGATTCCTTCGGATTCGGCAAAATCAACACCGGAGCTGAAGTCAACCTCTTCTTCAACTCTTGGAAACTCTTCTCGCACTTGGCATCCCAAACATAAGCTTGTCCTTTCCGAGTCAACTGCGTCAATGGCAACGCCAACTTAGAGAATCCCTCAATGAACCTCCGATAATAACCGGCCAAACCAAGAAAGCTTCTAATCTCAAAAACAGACTTAGGAGACTCCCACTGCAACACTGCATCAACCTTGGAAGGATCCACAGAAATACCACCCTTAGAAATCACATGACCAAGGAAACTCACTTCCTTCAACCAAAACTCACACTTAGACAACTTGGCACACAACTGGTTCTCTTTCAAGACTTGCAACACAATCCTCAAATGCTCCGCATGCTCTTCCTCAGACTTTGAATACACCAAAATATCATCTATGAACACCACCACAAAACGGTCCAGATAAGGATGAAATATTCTATTCATGTATTCCATAAAGACACCTGGCGCATTAGATACTCCAAATGGCATCACAGAATACTCATAGTGTCCATACCTCGTTCGGAATGCAGTTTTGGATATATCTTCTGCCTTTACTCTAATCTGATGATATCCTGATCTCAAATCAATCTTACTAAACACCTCTGCACCCACTAGCTGATCCATCAAATCATCAATCCTTGGAAGTGGATACCGATTCTTAATCGTCACCTTGTTCAACTGCCGATAATCCACACACAACCTCATGCTTCCATCTTTCTTCTTAACCAGCAACACTGGAGCACCCCACGGTGAAACACTCGGTCTAATAAACTGCTTCTCAAGCAACTCTTCCAACTGATTCTTCAATTCACCCAACTCCGATGCAGACATCCGATACGGCGCAATTGAAATAGGACTCGTGCCTGGCACCAAATCAATTGCAAACTCTACTTCCCTCTCCGGCGGTAACTCGGTAATATCCTCTGGAAAAACCTCAGGAAACTCTTGCACTACCGGCAAATCACTAACTCCTTTCTCACCACTAACCTTCAAGGATGCAAACATCATAAACACACAAGCCTCACCTTCTAAAGACTTCTTCACTTGCCCCGCGGTCAAAAACTTCCTATCTAACTCTTCTACCGGTTTAGAAAAAGTCACACTCCTAGTCAAACAATTAATGCTAACCCCAAAAGCTAACAACCAATCCATACCAAAAATCACATCCATATGCTTCAACGGAAGACAAACAAGATCCAACTCAAAATCAACATCACCAAAATTAATAGGACACTTAGCACACATAAAAGAAGTAGTCACCGAACCGCTAGCCGGGGTGTCAATAACCATTCCACGCAACAAAGGAGATACAACCAAATCCAAACGTTCAACACAACTAGCCGAGATAAAAGAATGAGTAGCACCAGTATCAATAATTGCAATCAAAGGAGTACTATTGATAAAACACATACCTCGGATAAGATTATCCGGCTGCTCCACCTCCTCCGCATTCAAAGCAAACACCTTTCCCGCCGCCTTCTTCGGCTTGGTACACTTGGTACTAATATGACCCTTCTCTCCACAATTGTAATAAGTAATCTCTCTTGCAACACCTCTGCAATCGGCCGCCTTGTGACCCGCTTTCCCACACTTGTGACAAGTAAAATCATTCTTGCAATCACTAGCATATTGACCCATAACTCCACACTTAAAGCACTTGACTTCCGCCAAACTTGGCTTAGAGCCCCCACCAGATTTTCTCTTCTTTCCTTTATCCTTGCTGTAAGGTTTCCCAACTCCATAGCCCTTCCCTTTCTTCTCATTCTGAGCCTTGTAGTAATTAGACTTATCCTTCCCAGCATCATCAAACATACGACACTTATGCACCAAAGTATCAAAGTCTCGGATCTCCTGAACACACATGTACTGATAGATATCCGGCCTAAGCCCACTCTCAAACTTCACACACTTCGAAACCATAGCATCCTCAGCATTGATGTAGGGACAAAACCTTGCAAGCTCCTCAAACTTCGCCGCATACTCGGCCACGGACATACTCCCTTGCTTCAAATTCAGGAACTCCACTTCCTTCCTAGTCCACAAATCCTCTGGAAAGTACTTCCTCAAAAACTCATTCTTGAATCTTGTCCAAGTCACAACCCCTCCATCAATATCAAGTCTTCCCTTAGCATTGGTCCACCAATACTCAGCCTCCTCAGCAAGCATGTGAGTAGCCAACCTCACCTTCTGATCATCACTAGTCACCATAGCACGAAAGATCCTCTCCATGCCTTGCAACCATGTCTGAGCTCCATCCGGGTCGAACCTTCCCTTGAACGTAGGTGGATTGTTTCGCAAGAAACGATCAAGCCTCCGCTCCTCAGCTTCTCCCTCATTCCGACGACCAATCGCCGCTTGCTCATTCAATTGAGCCAACACCTGAGCCATCGCTGCCAAGGCTTGTGCAATCGCCGCATCATCACGACCTCCTGCCATGTTTGCACTACACAACCATCTAACCGATAAGAAACAACACAACAAAGATTAATCTAAACACGACTGACCATGGCTCTGATACCAACTTGTAACGCTCCTATTTCTATTAAAACAATAAAACATGCGAATAATACATTTATTCAAGAAATAGAGATTACGTCTTATTCAAAATTCAAAAACCGATAGACATGTATGTAAACCTCAACAGTTACAGCGGAATACAAATCAGAGTGATCAAATATATACATGCCATGAGCAAATAAATCATATCTCAAAGATAAATTTCAAAACCCAAACATACGGGTAGTCATCAACAAAATAATAATCCAAAGGAAAATATAAACAACCTAATCTAGACCGACACGACAAGCCTAGATCAGAGCCGACACGACACCGATATCGGAGGAAGCTCCCGATATCCCAAGCAAAGACTCACCGAGACTACTCCTGCACAACGTCTACTCACCCATACAGGCAAGTAGGCGGTTAAAACCACTGGGGGTAAGCATTACATTATCATAATCCAGATAATAATCAAATCAAATAATATCATGTACTTGAATAATATTAGTCATGCATAAATACTTATACCACAACTTGATAGTTCGTATCCATATATATCAATCACATGAATAATTATCCAATCATAAATCTTCATTCACAACATCAATCATAGACAATCATTATCAACATTCATTCATCTCAAATCATTCTATCAATGGAAGATGACTATCCCAAGTTCCTCCTTGCTCAAGTACGCAAACTCTCAACAAATCTTCTAGAGACCGAATCGTTCTCTCTGACTGACCATCTGTCTGCGGATGACACGCCGAACTCAACCTCAACTTAGAACCTAAAGCCTCTTGCAAACTCTTCCAAAATCTAGAATTAAATCTTGGATCTCTATCTGATACAATGCTCGAAGGAACACCATGCAACTTCACAATCTCTGGAATATAAATTTCTTCCAACTGAGAAACAGGAAAACTAATATTAATTGGAAGGAAATGAGCCGACTTCGTCAATCTATCAACAACCACCCAAATCGCGTCATTCCCTTTAGGAGTATTCGGCAAACTCGTCACAAAATCCATGGATATGCTATCCCATTTCCATCTGGCACATCTAAAGATACCATCATCCCAGCAGGTTTCTGATGCTCAACTTTCGACTTCTGACAAATTAAACAAGAATACACAAATTGTGCCACATCACGTTTCAACCCAGACCACCAAAACAACTTCTTCAGATCATGATACATCTTCGTAGCTCCCGGATGAATACTCAAGCTACTTCTATGACTCTCTTCAAGAATCATCTTCTTCATCTCCTCATCGTCTGGAATACAAATTCTACCTCGGAATCTCAACACACCTCGATCATCGATTTTAAAATCACCATCTTCAGTATGATTACTAGCAGCTAACAAGTCTACAAACTTAACATCGACCTTCTGTGCTTCTTTAATACTTTTCAGAAATTCACTATCAATCTTCAGCATTCCTAGCTTCACACTCTTAGATGACATTTCACAGACTAAACTCAAATCTCTAAACTGTTCCAACAACTCGAACTCTTTTACCATCATGGTCGACATATGCAATGTCTTCCTACTTAAAGCATCTGCTACAACATTAGCTTTACCTGGATGATAGCTCAACTCAAAATCATAGTCGTTCAGCAATTCAAGCCACTTACGCTGCCTCATATTCAATTCCTTCTGATCAAACAAATATTTCAAACTCTTGTGATCACTAAATACTTCAAATCTCGAACCATACAAGTAATGTCTCCTTATCTTAAGTACAAAAACCACAACGGCTAACTCTAAATCGTGCGTAGGGTAATTCCTTTCATGAATTCTCAACTGTCTCGATGCATAAGCTACTACTTTACCATCTTGCATAAGCACACCACCTAAACCCAACTTGGACGCATCACAATACACCACAAAAGGTTCATCGGACTTTGGTAAAATCAAAACTGGAGCTGTTGTCAACCGCTTCTTCAATTCGCTAAAACTGTTCTCACATTGAACATCCCATACAAAGGCTTTACCTTTACAAGTCAACTGTGTTAATGGAAGTGCCAACTTGGAAAATCCTTCAATGAATCTTCTGTAATAACCAGCTAATCCCAAAAAGCTTCTAATCTCCGTAACCGACTTAGGAGTCTCCCATTGCGATACTGCATCAACTTTAGAGGGATCTACTGCAATACCACCACCAGAAATAATATGGCCAAGAAAACTCACCTCTTTCAACCAGAATTCACACTTAGACAATTTAGCATACTAACAAAACCGGCGCTCCCCAAGGTGAAACACTTGGTCTAACAAACTTTTTCTCAAGCAAATCTTCTAATTGTTTCTTCAACTCAGCCAACTCAGAAGCTGACATACGGTAAGGTGTCATAGACACAGGCTTCGTTCCTGGAACAAGATCAATCGAAAACTCAACTTCTCTTTCTGGAGGCACATCAGGAATTTCATTAGGAAAAACTTCTGGAAAATCGCATACCACCTGTAGTTTATCAATCATTACTTGATTCTCAATAGACAATGATGCCATCAAGGAAAACATTAAGATTCCATCACGTTCTAACTGCTTCAGCTGCTTAGTAGACAAAAACTCTGCGCCACTTTCCTTTTCAGCAGAAGAGAAATACACCGACTTACTAAAACAATTAATATGAACATGGTTGTACTCTAACCAGTTCATGCCAAGAATCACATCCATACCACTCAAAGGTAAACAAACCAAGTCAATTTCAAAATCACGATCAAACATAAACAAAGGGCATCTTAAACACACAAGAGAAGTAGTCAACAAACCCTTAGCTGGAGTTTCGACAACCATCACTCCATTCATATTTGACATAGCAAGACCCAACTTAGTAGCACAATCAATAGCAATAAAACAATGCGTAGCACCAGTATCAATAATAGCAACTAAAGGTGTACTATTAAAATAACATGTACCTCTGATCAAGCGATCCTCATTCTCAGTCTGAGTGCCAGTCAAAGCAAAAACTCCACCAGTAGTCTGCGCCTTCTTAGGCTTCTTGCACTGCGAACCAATGTGACCTTCCTCATTGCAATTAAAGCATACTATATCATCATGTTTACACTCAGCTAGTGTATGACCTTTCTTACCACATCGAAAACATCTCTTCATGTCCCCAAGACAAGCATTACTCTTGTGGCCTTTCTCACCACAAGTATAGCAGACAATCTCAACAGGAGCATCTTTCTTTCTAGGGCGCCTCTCATCAACCATTCTCTGCTTCCCCTTATCGGCAGGAGCACTGTGAGGCTTAGGACGGCTCTGCTGACCTTTGACTTTCCGCTCATTCACAATCTTGTAATGAGCCTTGGTATCCTCCTCATAAATCCTGCAACTCCTCACCAGCTCGAAAAGATTACGAATCTTCTGGTAACCAATTGCTCTCTTAATCTCAGCACGCAAACCATTCTCGAATTTGATACACTTTGAAAACTCAGCTGTCTCTGCAGTGTAGTGCGGATAAAACTTAGCCAATTCCACAAACTTGGCAGCATACTCTGTCACTGACATGTTTCCTTGCTTCAGCTCAAGGAACTCGATCTCTTTCTTCCCGCGGACATCTTCCGGAAAGTATCTGTCTAAGAATTCTCTCCTAAACACAGCCCAAGTAACAACAACACCATCTTGCTCTAGTACAGGTAGAAGACTAGTCCACCAATCATCAACTTCCTCAACTAGCATGTGCGTACGAAAACGCACTTTCTCAATCTCTGAACACTGAATCTCTTTAAGGGGGTAGAGTTGTAATGCCCTATTTTATTATTTATTTATTTTATTGAGTTTAGATGTCTTTTTATAACTTAGTCGATTTATTTTGATAAGTGATATTTTGTTATGTTATATGTTGGTATTTGTTAGTATAATATATTTGTTATTTGGTGTAGAAATATATATGTTATTTGGTGTAGAAATATATATGTTATTTGGTATAGAAATTTTATGTTATTTGTTGTAGAAATATATGTTATTTGGTATAGAAATATTATGTTATTTGTTGTAGAAATATATGTTATTGTTGTAGAAATATATGTTATTTGGTATAGAAATATTATGTTATTTGTTGTAGAAATATATTTTATTTGTTGTAGAAATATTATGTTATTTGTTGTAGAAATATATGTTATTTTGTATAGAAATATATGTTATCTGGTGTAGAAATATATTTCTTATTTGGTGTAGAAATATATATATGTTATAGAAATATAATTGTTATTTGTTACAGATATATATATATATATATATATATATATATATATATATATATATATATTAGAATAGAATATTGAGATTTTGGGGGCAGATTTGGAAATAAGAGAAAATAAGTAGGTTAAGGATTTATATAAAAAGGAAGAGTTAGAATTAGAAAAGGAGGATTTCGTGCAAACTGTGTTTGGGAGATAAAGGGAGAAAGTGAGAAGTCAGAGAAGAGAAAGAAGAGAGAAGAACCAAGAGAGGCTGCCCGATCGATTTATTAAGGTGTTGGTCTAAGTTGTAAGTTGTCGTTCTAAAGTATTGGAGTCTTAAGTTGTCGATGTTGTCCAAGTTGTAAGTTGTTGAGTCCATGCATACTCATTTAAGTTGAGGGCTTGATGCCCTGAAGCCTTTGCTTAACACGTTGGGGGCTTGATGCCCTGGAGCCTTTGCTCAATTAAGTTGAGGGCTTGATGCCCTGGGAGCCTATTTACTCTCAAATAAGTTGAGGGCTTGATGCACTGGGAGCCTATTTACGCTCAATACGTTGGGGGCTTGATGCCCTGGATTGGTACCACATGCATGATTAAGAAGATAAAGTTGCATAGTCAAGTCGAAGTTGCATTGCCGAGTCAAAGTCGTTGTTGATGAATTGTAATCCATGAGTTGTTAAGTTGTTGATGAATTGTCATCCATGAGTTGTTAAGTTGTTGAATTGTCTTCCACCCATGTGTTTTTAATGAAGTAATTATGAAGATTATACGATGTTTATGATGTTGTTATGTTGTTTATGATGTTGTTTATGATGTTATATGATGTTGATTATGATGTTGTTTATGATATTGATTATGACGTTGTTATGTTGTTTATAATGTTGTTTATGATGTTGTTTATGATGTTATTATGATATTGATTATGACGTTGTTATGTTGCTTATGATGTTGTTTATGATGTTGTTTATAATGTTGTTTATGATGTTGATTATGGTGTTGTCTATGTTGTTATAAGATGATGTTTATGATGTGATGATCTATGTGGTTATATGATGATGGTTATGATTTGATTATTATGTGTTATAAGATGATGTTTATGATGCGAAGTATTAAATTTTATGTTGTTGAATTTTGAAGGATAAATAGTTTATTTATTTCCGTTTATGATTTTAAGAAAAGAAGTGTGACATTCCGTTTGTGTTGAATACTCTGATTATATGCGAAATTTTTATGTTGGGAAAACGGGGTGTAAAATCCAGCATCCTCACTTCAGCATTTGCACCAGCACTTGCATTAGGCTGATGTCCCACAGCTTGAGCTACAGCTTCTAGTACAGCAGCAATCGCAGCATCGTTTCTTCCAGCCATTCTTAGTTTTCTACACAACAAGCAACAACAACAACAACATAAGACAGTATTACAACTGTTACTAACTCGACACGACTCAACTACTTGGCCGGACGGACCGACCTGCTCTGATACCAATTGTAACACCCCGTTTTCCCAAACTAAAAATTTCATAACATTTATCAGAGTATTCAACACATAAACGGAATGCTACACTTCTTAAAATCATAAATGAGATAAATAACAATTTATCCTTCAACATAATTATCCAAAACTTCCCAGCGGAATTAATTTAACATCATAAATAGTCTTGGCACGAAGGCCTCATCGAAACATATCATAAATATTCAACCAACAACTTAATCATTTAAATTCATAAATCAAATACGCAAGGAATAGAAAATAGCCACAAAAGTTCTCATCCCGTTACGTATCAGAGCACCTAAAGACTCAGTGAGGGATACCCACTTACGGCAGCAAACCAACAGCTACCTACTGTCGATCACCTGCAAGTTCCTCATACAAAGAGCAACATTTCCAAGCAAAATGGATGTGATTTCACAAAACAATAATATTAAACATTTAATTCGACAATTATATTTAACAACATGAAAACATCATAATATCATCATAGATAATAATATATCATATATCACTTCATTAACAACTCATATAAAGAATCACAACTTAACATCTCGACAACTTAACAACTTTGGCTCGACAATGCGACCTCAACTTGACTATGCAACTTAATCCTCTTATATGCATGTGGTACCAATCCAGGGCATCAAGCCCTCAACGTATTAAGTATTAATATACTTCCAGGGCATCAAGCCCTCAACATAATTGAGCTAAAGCTCTAGGGCATCAAGCCCCCAACATGGTGAGCAAAGGCTCCATGGCATCAAGCCCCCAACAATGAATGAGTATGCATGGACTCAACAACTTAACATCTTAGCAACAACGACCTCTTATATAAATCCAATAATTTGGAACATCCTCTTTCAACTTAGACCGACTAATGCAGCTTAGTTAATAAATAAACAGCAACATAGGTAGTATAAAAAACAATTCATGATATAACAATATCAAATGCAAAACAACAACATCATACATAATTCATGTAATGTATATACAACTACATAACATTAACAACAACATTAAATCATATAATTCAGGCTTACTGAAACAACAACAGGAAGATAAAGAACTTAGTTTCCTACCTCCAAGATCAACTCACATCAACTCGTACGACAAAGGTCACATTTAACCTAACAAGGTGTTCTGTAAATGGACAACTCGTGAGGCGAGAGCCTCTACTCGCTATGGCGAGTTCAGGAAAAAGGCATTCGCCTTGGCGAACCAGAAACTGGGTGCTCTAAGGAATTTGACATTTTTCACCCAAAAATTCATTTTTAAACTTTCCCAGGTTCAATCTCAATCTAAAAACTTGCCTAATCATTATTATACATGTTCAGGCACTCAGAATCCTCTAAGGTTCGACTTAACAAATAAAATCATAATTCAGTTTCCTCACTGGTCATGCTCGCTATGGCGAGTGAACTGCTCGCTATGGCGAGCTGCAAGGTGCAACTCGCGAGGCGGGTAAACTTGCTCGCGAGGGAGGCGATGAAGTTCATCACTCGCTATGGCGAGGATCATCACTCGGGAGGCGAGCGATGAATGTTGGCTCGGGCAGGAGTGCAGTTTTCACGAAAATTCACCTAATCACATGGTTTTAAGCTTAATATTGATTTCTGTAATCATCCTATGGATTATCTAAGGTCTGTAAACAGTTTCTACATCAATCTAACCATTCTACATCAATTAATCATCAATTTCTCACCTTAACCCTAATTCTCCCATTCTCTAAAATCATCCCTACACTTGTTAAATACAACCATCAGAATTATATAGATTAATAGAATTGAATGCTAGTCTCACCCTTACCTTATAAATCAAAATCGCAGCCTTCCTCTTGGTGCTTCTCTCTTCTCTTGGCTTTTTCTCCCTTTTCTCCAAAAACTAATTGTACGTACTAATTTTTCTAAACTAGGTCTCTCCTATTTATATCTCCTCTCTCTATTTTATCTTATTCCTCTTTCTCCTCCCAAAACTCTCTAAAATCTCAAAACAACCCTCCAAATCAATATTTATTTTATTTTCAAATTGTATCTTATTAAACAATAAAATAAGTCACAACTCCTCATAAAATCACATAAATCACACCAATTATATAAATCATCTAAAATCACACAAATCATATAAATATATTCTAACCTCATCTTAATAATTAAATAAATCAAAACGGGCGTTACAATAAACAACATCATATAATATTCATAAGCACTTCATTAACAACACGTGGATAGAAGACAACTCAACAACTTAACAACTCATGGATGACAACTCATCAACAACGACTTTGACTTGACAATGCTACTTCGACTTCTGAATCATGCATGTGGTACCAAGCCAGGGCATCAAGCCCCCAACATATTGAGTATAAATACACTCCCAGGGCATCAAGTCCTCAACTTAAAGAGCAAAAGCTCACAGGGCATCAAACCTTCAACGTATTGACCATAAATACACTCCCAGGGCATCAAGCCCTCAACTTAAAGAGCAAAAGCTCACAGGGCATCAAGCCCTCAACGTAAATGAGTATGCATGGACTCAACAACTAATGCAACGACACCCAACAACTTCAACGACATATATATTATACTAATAAATACCATATAACATATACATTTCTACACCAGATAACATATACATTTCTACACCAAATAACATATATATTATACTAATAAATACCAACATATAACATAACAAAATATCACTCATCAAAATAAATCAACTAAATTATAAAAAGACATCTAAACTCAATAAAATAAATAAATATTAAGATAGGGCGTTACAACTCTACCCCCCTTAAAAGAATTTCGTCCTCGAAATTCAAAGCACAAAAGAAAATAAATTCAGTTATTGCTTAAATATCTTAAACTATGTATAACAAAATAGTAAGTTCAAACAATACACAAAAACCACATTAAAGTTAGTCAGTCAAACATGATCACATAATAAAACATAACCATTAATCAGAAATCACAACGACAATATTCAACTGTCACACGACACAACGACTCGACTACTTGGCTAGACGGACCGACCTGCTCTGATACCAATTGTAACACCCCATTTTCCCAACTTCATTTTTTTTGCATAAATCAGAGTAAAACAACTAAACAGGATGCTACACTTCTTTCAAATCTGAATATAGTAAAATTACTAATTATCTCAATCATCAAATTAAATCTTATTGCAGCGGAAATTATTTCAACTTCTTAAAACAACCTTGGCACAAAGGCCTCAATGTAAAATGTTATAAAATTATTCCAACAACATGTTCATAAAACTTCATAAAATAATACGTAAGTAACAAAAAGCAACAACAAAATTCTCATCCCGTTACGTATCAGAGCGACCCGAAGACGACGACACGTGAGAGAGTCGACTCACCACACGATTAATCTTGATTACCTGCAAGTTACCCATACCAAGAGCAACATTTCCAAGCAGAAGGGGTGAGATTTCACATTCAACAATAATAAGCATATAATTCATCAAAAGCATTTAACAACTTAAACTTCATCAATTAATAACATTAACTCTTCTTAAAATACTTCATTAATAACTCAACCAACTTCTAATCATGATTAACTTCATATTCATCACATTATATACAACATCATATAGCACATAATAATCAGATCATAAACATCATCATATAACGACATAATCTTCACATCATAAACATCATCTATAACAACATAAACGATACATCATAAACATCATCTTATAACAACATAAACAACACATCTTAAACATCATCTTATAACAACATACACAACACATCATAAACATCATCTTATAACAACATAATGAAAACATCATAACATCATAATCAATATCATAAACAACATAACAACATCATAATCAATATCATAAACAACATCATATAATCTTCATAAGCACTTCATTAACAACACGTGGATAGAAGACAACTCAACAACTTTACAACTCATGGATGACAACTCATCAACAACTTAACAACTCATGGATGACAACTCATCAACAATGACTTTGAGTCGACAATGCAACTTCGACTTCTTAATCATGCATGTGGTACCAATCCAGGGCATCAAGCCCCCAACATATTGAGCATAAATACACTCACAGGGCATCAAGCCCTCAACTTAAAGAGCAAAAGCTCACATGGCATCAAGCCCTCAACGTATTGAGCATTAATACACTCCCAGGGCATCAAGCCCTCAACTTAAAGAGCAAAAGCTCACAGGGAATCAAGCCCTCAACGTAAATGAGTATGCATGGACTCAACAACTAATGCAACGACAACCAACAACTTCAACGACATCGACAACAACTTACAACTTTAACGACATTGACAACAACTTACAACTTTAACAACTAGACCAACATATGCAACTTAATGATTTAATAATCAATACAGCAGAGACAACAACATACAACAACTTCACAACATAGCATCATTAATAATAACAACTTGAATGATATAACAACATTATTTTCTATATCATACCTTTTCCACATAAATATATGTAACTCAAATTATTCAACAACAACATTCACATAATATAGGTATTTCAAATTATCCAACAAAGATATTCACGTCAAACCAAATTAAATCCATCACAACATAGGTTAAATACTCTTAAACACCCTAGTTGAACTCATAGTACTTCTAGTTTTGAGGTTTGGAATTATTCCTTAAGTTTTGGATTAACTTAGAAACGGTTATGCTGAATTTTCATAAGATTTCACTAAGACCTCCTTGGAGTATTTTCATCATATCTCAAGAACCAAAAATCATTTTCACGTCAAACCAAAGTCACTGGAAAGCTAACTCAATTATCTACAACTTTAATGTTTACACTAAAGGCCAATTCAAAACAGAAACGTGTGAAAAAGACGCAAGAACATAAAACAGGCTATGCTGTCACAGTGCAATTTCGCTAATAGCGAAAAGTTAGCCAATAGCGAAATTGTTACAGAGGGATTCGCCAATAGCGAACTAATAGCGAGTTTTTCCCCTACTGTTACGATTTCTGAACATTTTTCACCAAAAAAAACCCAAATTTCATCTACCGAACTCCCAAATTTGATAGGAAACTTAACCTACGATTATTTTACAACCTGAACAATAATTATTACCTTAATTCATCAAATTACCTTCTCTTTCAACAATCAAATTGCAATTCAAAAACCCTAACTTCTTTTTAAAACTCTAACTTCTTTTCACAACCCTAACTTCGTTAACATCTTAATTTCAACAATCAATTCTACAATTAAAACAACCAATTACAACGTCTAAACCTAATTCCCAAATTTCCAAAACTACAGTCTACCACCTGTTAAATCCAGTTTCCGAATCATACAACTTAGAATTAGAGAAAGTTAGTCACACCCTTACCTTAGATTGATCGACGAAGGACTCTACCGCTTTCTCTCCTTTGACTCTTCTCTTCTCTTGGTTTTCTCCCTTTTTCTACAAAAACAGGTTTCACGTAATCCTTATTTTCTAGTTCTAACTCTCCCCTTTTAAATAAATCCTTAACCTACTTATTTTCTCTTATTTCCAAACCTGCCCTCCAAGTCTCAATATTCTATTCTAATATGTATGTATAATATAAAATATTTCTAAAACAAATATATCTTTATAACAAATATATTTCTATAACATATATATTTCTACACCAAATAAGAAATATATTTCTACACCAGATAACATATATATTTCTACACCAAATAACAAATATATTATACTAATAAATACCAACATATAACATAACAAAATATCAATCATCAAAATAAATCAACTAAATTATAAAAAGACATCTAAACTCAATAAAATAAATAAATATTAAAATAGGGCGTTACAACTCTACCCCCTGAAAAGAATTTCGTCCTCGAAATTCAAAGTACAAAAGAAAATGAATTCAATTATTGCTTAAATATCTTAAACTATGTATAACAAAATAGTAAGTTCAAACAATACACAAAAACCACATTAAAGTTAGTCAGTCAAACATGACCACATAATAAAACATAACCATTAATCAGAAAACACAACGACAGTATTCAACTGTCATACGACACAACGACTCAACTACTTGGCCAGACGGACCGACCTGCTCTGATACCAATTGTAACACCCCGTTTTCCCAACTTAATTTATTTTTGGATAAATCAGAGTAAAACAACTAAACAGGATGCTACACTTCTTTCAAATCTGAATATAGTAAAATTACTAATTATCTCAATCATCAAATTAAATCTTATTGCAGCAGAAATTATTTCAACTTCTTAAAACAACCTTGGCACAAAGGCCTCAATGTAAAATGTTATAAAATTATTCCAACAACATGTTCATAAAACTTCATAAAATAATACGTAAGTAACAGAAAGCAACAACAAAATTCTCATCCCGTTACGTATTAGAGCGACCCTAAGACGACGACACGTGAGAGAGTTGACTCACCACACGATTAATCTTGATTACCTGCAAGTTACACATACCAAGAGAAACATTTCCAAGCAGAAGGGGTGAGATTTCACATTCAACAATAATAAGCATATAATTCATCAAAAGCATTTAACAACTTAAACTTCATCAATTAATAACGTTAAATCTTCTTAAAATATTTCATTAATAACTCAACCAACTTCTAATCATGATTAATTTCATATTCATCACATTATATACAACATCATATAGCACATAATAATCAGATCATAAACATCATCATATAATGACATAATCTTCACATCATAAACATCATCTATAACAACATAAACGATACATCATAAACATCATCTTATAACAACATAAACGATACATCATAAACAACACATCATAAACATCATCTTATAACAACATACACAACACATCATAAACATCATCTTATAACAACATAAACAACACATCATCTTATAACAACATAAAGAAAACATCATAAACAACATCATAATCAATATCATAAACAATATCATAAACAACATAACAACATCATAATCAATATCATAAACAACATCATATAAACTTCATAAGCACTTCATTAACAACACGTGGATAGAAGACAACTCAACAACTGAACAACTCATGGATGGCAACTCATCAACAACTTAACAACTCATGGATGTCAACTCATCAACAACGACTTTGACTCGACAATGCAACCTCGACTTCTTAATCATGCATGTGGTACCAATCCAGGGCATCAAGCCCCCAACATATTGAGCATAAATACACTCACAGGGCATCAAGCCCTAAACTTAAAGAGCAAAAGCTCACATGGCATCAAGCCCTCAACGTATTGAGCATAAATACACTCCTAGGGCATCAAGCCCTCAACTTAAAGAGCAAAAGCTCACAGGGCATCAAGCCCTCAACGTAAATGAGTATACATGGACTCAACAACTAATGCAACGACAACCAACAACTTCAACGACATCGACAACAACTTACAACTTTAACAACTAGACCAACATATGCAACTTAATGATTTAATAATCAACACAGCAGAGACAACAACATACAACAACTTCACAACATAGCATCATTAATAATAACAACTTGAATGATATAAGAACATTATTTTCTATATCATACCTTTTCCACATAAATATATGTAACTCAAATTATTCAACAACAACATTCACATAATATAGGTATTTCAAATTATCCAACAAAGATATTCACGTCAAACCAAATTAAATCCATCACAACATAGGTTAAATACTCTTAAACACCCTAGTTGAACTCATAGTACTTCTAGTTTTGAGGTTTGGAATTATTCCTTAAGTTTTGGATTAACTTAGAAACGGTTATGCTGAATTTTCATAAGATTTCACTAAGACCTCCTTGGAGTATTTTCATCATATCTCAAGAACCAAAAATCATTTTCACGTCAAACCAAAGTCACTGGAAAGCTAACTCAATTATCTACAACTTTAATGTTTACACTAAAGGCCTATTCAAAACAGAAACGTGCGAAAAAGACGCAAGAACATAAAACAGGGTATGTTGTCACTGTGCAATTTCGCTAATAGCGAAAAGTTAGCCAATAGCGAAATTGTTACAGAGGGATTCGCCAATAGCGAACTTATAGCGAGTGACTCTATTGGTCATAGTTCCCTGCTGTTGCGGCCGGTGCTCGTTTGCGCGCAACCCAACAAAAAAGGAAAGGATGCCTGGCATCTGAGAATGATTCGAGCCGTATGAAGGGAAACTATCACGTACATTTTGTCTTTTTTTGGGGGGGAGGAGCCCGACAGGGTCCCCCCACTGACTTGGCCCAGGCCTAAGTGAAAGTGAAGTGGTGGGCCTACCCATCCCAACCAGGGGTATGCTGGGATTCGCGAAGAGCAGCACCTTACGATGTTCATGACCAATCGGATCCTGACGTGCCCTGCCTTTCGATCGATACACAGTTGAGTAGGCCGATCACGAACGCTACAGGTGTGGGAGCGATCCTGGTCAGGGAAGGCTAAGACGGCGCCTCGCATATGGGTAGCAAGAGGGCGCTTATGCCCCGACGGTGGGGCCTTATGGGGAAGGGCCCAGCCCAATAGGGACAGCACACCCCCCACTTCAAGCGCACCTCTGTATCGACTGAATAACTCTAAGAGTCTAGTCGGTGGAACCGGTGAACCACGCGAGCTGATGCGTGGGGCTTTCCTCTACTGTTACGATTTCTGCACATTTTTCACCCAAAAAAACCCAAATTTCATCTACCGAACTCCCAAATTTGATAGGAAACTTAACCTACGATTATTTTACAACCTGAACAACAATTATTACCTTAATTCATCAAATTACCTACTTTTTCAACAATCAAATTGCAATTCAAAAACCCTAACGTCTTTTTAAAACTCTAACTTCTTTTCACAACCCTAACTTCGTTAACATCTTAATTTCAACAATCAATTCTACAATTAAAACAACCAATTACAACTTCTAAACCTAATTCCCAAATTTCCAAAACTACAGTCTACCACCTATTAAATCCAGTTTCAGAATCATACAACTTAGAATTAGAGAAAGTTAGTCCCACCCTTACCTTAGATTGATCGACGAAGGACTCTACCGCTTTCTCTCCTTTGACTCTTATCTTCTCTTGGTATTTGTAACGCCCACTTTCGTTTAATTATTTATTTAATCGAGTTTAGGCGATTATATTATATTTTTATAATATATGTGTGAGATTTGTTTATTTAAGATGATTTAAGTTGTTTTGGATGTGTTTTGATGATTTGTTAAGATTATGAGACTTATTTTATTGTTAAATAAAATAAGATTTGATAAGAAAATAAAAATATAAAAAATATTTAGTTGAGGGCTGTTTTGAGATTTTAGAGAGTTTTAGGGGAGATTGTGAGATAAGATAAGATATTAGGAAGAAGTATATAAGAGATAGACCTAGTCTTAGAAAACATTGTACGTACGACTGTTTTTGGAGAAAAGGGAGAAAAAGCCAGAGAAGAGAGAATCACCAAGGGGTGCTGCGATTTTCTTCATACAAGGTAAGGGTGAGACTATTAATTCAGTATTGTTAATTGATATAATTCTGATGAATAATTGACAAAGTTAGGATTGATTTAGAAAAGTTTTGAAATTAGGTCAAATCCCTAAAATTGATGATCAAACGGTAAAAGTTGTTTAGATTGATGTAGAAACTGTCCTATAACCTTACAATATGTTTAGGATGAATTCTGGAATTGAAATTAGGCTTAGAACCTTGTTAGTTGATGAAATTCGTGTAGAAACTGCATTCTGTCCGAGCCAAAATTCATCGCTCGCCACGCAAGCCATTCCATTCGCCTCGCGAGTTACAAGTCGTTGCTCGCCACAGCGGGCAACCCTACTCGACATAGCGAGCTTGACCAGAGAGCATGTCATTTTTTGAGTTTTTGACTTTGGAGTTGAACCTTAGATGCCTTTGAGTACCTTTAGGTGCCTACTATTGATTTGGGAATGATTTAAAACGAGATTGAACCTGGAACAACCTTAGTTGGGATTCTGGCTTGTACTCGCCATGGTGAGCAGATGCTCTCGCCTCGCGAGCACTTCCAGAACTGAGTGCTTTTGAGGATTGTGAGACCTGAGCTGTTTGGATTGGTTAGGAAAGGAACTTTAGGTGCTAGTTGATGAGTCATTTATTGCTTACTTTTATATGCTTTTTAGTTTAGTTTTAATTAGATTTTATTTTATTTTATATTAGCATTATTTCCTTTTTAGGATAGTTTACTTTAAATTGCATTTTATTTTATTTCAGGAATGAATATTGGATGGATTGAGTCTTGGAGCAAAAGAAAGGGACTTGGAGTCGATTGGATACAAAAATATGAAGATTGAGAGACAAAAATATGTCTCCCCACAGTCAGAAGCTTGGCACGGCCCGTGCTAGCCTTGGCACGGCCGTGCCACCATCCAGAGTGCCTTTTGCTGCTTTTGCTTAGATTTTAAGCTACTCTATTTTTAGCCCGAATGTAATAGCTTAGATTTTAAGTCAAATGAATGCTATAAATAGAGTAGCCATCCATCACAAATATTCATCTTTTACTTGGAATTCAATAAGTGACAATTGCTTTTCTAATTAAAGTTCTTTTCTTTTCCTTTATTTTCTTGTCATTTACCCTTATGCTTTCTCTCTTCTCCCCCATGTCTAGGATGAACATGAGTGAGTAGACTTCTTCTTGTCTTGGGATTGTTGGATAAGTCTAAATGACATAATCCTAATCAAACCAAGCTCTAAGCCTTAATCTTATGTAACCCTAATTTCTTATCTAAATTCACCGTTTTAACATGGATCAACCATTATCAAACTGTGGAAACGAAAGTGGAGGGTTTGATAATTGTTTATCCATCATTCCAAATATCAATTCATAAAACGAAAGTGGAGTTTTGATATTCGAACAAGTGAATTTAGACAAGGATTGCAAAGTCAGCGAAATAGGCTTTGCAATCTTTGAGACATATAGTTTCGACCTTCAAGGGAACTAATAACAATCAAGTCAGCGAAATGGGCTTGGTTGTTAGAGGAACCAAAATCTGATAGTAATCAAGTCAGCGAAATAGGCTTGGTTGCTAGAGGAACATAAGAGAAACTGTTTTGAGAAATTAGGTCTAATATAACATTATAAGCTTATAGTTTTGGTTTGAGAAGGACTTGTTATTTAGATGAAACCAACGATCCCAAGGCTCCTTTTATTATATTAATTTTCAACCGTTTGAAAACCCCCAACTTACAATTCTCTTCTCTTCTAATCATCTCTAAAGGTTAATTAAATTGAACTACTCCCTGTCGGAACGATACTCTTTTCATACTACTTCGGTAAGACCGTACACTTGCGGTTTTATCTCATCACTAGTGAGACCTATTAGAGATATTGACTGAGAACTACGAAGCCTTTATGATATATTAAGTGATTATGAAGTGAATTATGGATTGATTGCCCTTACTTGAATTATTGTTGATTGATCAAGAATTGTTGAGAATGATTTGTTATTAAGCTTGACGTGATTTGATTATGCTACAATTGTTATTAAACTATGTTGCATGAGTCTGAAATAAGTTGATGATGAACTCCAAATTATTGGATGTATAAGTGATAAGTTGATTAAGATGTTTTGTAGTTTAAGTCCATGCATTAACATTCATTGAGCTTTGTCCTCACCATGTTCGGAGCTTTGTCCTCCACACGATAGGAGCTTTGTCCTCCGCACGATTAAAGTATATTAATACTATGATCACGATTTGTACCACATGCATATAAGTGTCTAAGTTGCATTGTCGCATTTGTCGAGTTTAAAGATGTTTATGTTGTTGATGATGAATGAAGTTGTGATTATGTGATAAATGTTTATCAAAGATGCAATGTTGATTAAGAATGATTATGATGTTAATTTACGATTCCGTATTATATTGATTAATAATATTGTGTTATGAAATCTCACCCCTTCTGCTTGAAAATGTTGCTTTTCGTATGAGTAACTTTCAGGTGATCGTGCTTAAGTGTGCAGTTTGCTGTTGTGAGTGGCCTTGCCTCACTGAGTCGTCTAGGTCGCTCTGATACGTAACGATATGGGGTTATATGTCATGCATACTTCATTCTTTTACGTGAACTATTACGTTATGTTATGTTATTGATTAACTGTTGAGATATTTTGATGGGGCCTACGTGCCAAAATGATTTTTGGATTTTCGAAATAATTTTCCGCTGCATTGTTTAAGTATTCGGTTAAATTGTTATTTAACTGATTTGGATTATGTTAAATGTGATATCCCGTTGTTTATGTGGTTTACTCTGATAAATGTTTAAGAAATTTTTATATTGGGAAAACAGGGTGTTACAATTGGTATCAGAGCAGGTCGGTCCGTCCGGTCAATTAGAAGAGTCTTGTCAAGTCTTAGTAATATTGTATTACTATCTTACGTTGTTGTTGTTGCTACTTGTTGTAGAATATCAGAAATGGCTGGAAGGAACGATGCTGCGTTAGCTGCTGCTCTACAAGCTGTGGGACAACAACCTAACGCAAATGCTGGTGTGAATGCTGAGACCAGGATGTTGGAGACCTTCATGAGAAATCATCCTCCAACTTTCAAAGGAAGATATGACCCCGATGGAGCCCAGACGTGGCTTAAAGAGATTGAGAGGATTTTCCGTGTGATGCAGTGCACTGAGGTCCAGAAAGTACGATTTGGTACTCATCAGCTAGCTGAGGAGGCTGATGATTGGTGGGTTAGTCTGCTACCTAACCTTGAGCAAGATGGAGCTGCTGTGACTTGGGCTGTGTTCCGGAGAGAGTTCCTGAGTAGATACTTTCCGGAAGATGTTCGCGGGAAGAAGGAGATCGAGTTCCTTGAGCTGAAGCAAGGAAACATGTCTGTGACAGAGTATGCTGCCAAGTTTGTGGAGTTGGCAAAGTTCTATCCGCATTATGCTGCTGAGACTGCTGAGTTCTCGAAATGCATCAAGTTCGAGAACGGTTTGAGGCCCGACATCAAAAGGGCGATCGGATACCAACAGATCCGAGTTTTCGCTGATTTAGTGAATAGCTGCAGAATCTACGAGGAAGATACTAAGGCTCATTACAAGGTTGTGAATGAGCGGAAGACCAAGGGCCAGCAGAGTCGCCCTAAGCCTTATAGTGCCCCTTCTGATAAGGGCAAATAGAGAATGGTCGATGATAGGCGGCCTAAGAAGAAGGATGCTCCTGTGGAGATTGTTTGTTTCAACTGTGGTGAGAAAGGCCACAAGAGTAATGTTTGTCCTGAAGAGATCAAGAAATGTGTCCGGTGTGGCAAGAAGGGTCATATTGTAGCTGATTGCAAGCGAAATGATATTGTGTGCTTCAATTGCAACGTAGAGGGTCATATTGGTTCCCAATGCAAGCAGCCTAAGAGGGCGCCTACTACGGGTCGAGTTTTTGCTCTGGTTGGTACTCAGACAGAGAATGAGGATCGTTTGATCAGAGGTACTTGCTATATTAATAATACTCCTTTAGTTGCTATTATTGATACTGGTGCTACGCATTGCTTTATTGCTTTCGATTGTGTTTCTGCTTTGGGTCTTGATTTGTCTGATATGAATGGAGAGATGGTTGTCGAAACTCCAGCGAAGGGTTCGGTGACTACTTCTCTCGTATGTTTGCGATGTCCTTTGTCTATGTTTGGTCGTGATTTTGAAATGGATTTAGTTTGTCTACCTTTGAGCGGCATGGATGTGATTATGGGTATGAATTGGTTAGATTACAACCATGTTCATATCAATTGTTTTAGCAAGTCAGTGTATTTCTCTTCCGCTGAAGAGGAAAGTGGTGCAGAGTTATTATCTACTAAGCAGCTGAAGCAAATGGAACGCGATGGTATTTTGATGTTTTCGTTGATGGCTTCTTTATCTATTGAGAATCAAGCAGTGATTGATAAGCTACAAGTGGTATGCGACTTTCCTAAAGTTTTTCCAGATGAAATTCCTGATGTGCCTCTAGAGAGGGAAGTCGAGTTTTCTATTGATCTTGTTCCTGGAACGAAGCTGGTGTCGATGGCACCTTATCATATGTATGCTTTCGAGTTAGCTGAGTTGAAGAAACAGTTAGGAGATCTGCTTGAGAAGAAATTTGTTAGACCAAGTGTTTCACCTTGGGGAGCGCCAGTTTTGCTAGTGAAGAAGAAAGATGGTAGCATGAGATTATGTATTGACTATCGTCAGTTGAACAAGGTAACTATCAAGAATAGGTATCCACTTCCGAGAATTGATGATTTGATGGATCAGTTAGTGGGTGCAAAAGTTTTCAGCAAGATTGATTTGAGATCAGGGTATCACCAGATTAAAGTGAAAGATGAAGATATGCAGAAGACAGCTTTCAGAACGAGTTATGGTCACTATGAATATAAATTTATGCCTTTCGGTGTGACCAATGCACCTGGAGTGTTTATGGAGTATATGAATCGCATCTTCCATGCATTTTTGGATCGGTTCGTAGTTGTGTTTATCGACGTTATTTTGATTTACTCCAAGACTGAAGAAGAACATGCTGAGCATCTGAAGATTGTCTTGCAAGTGTTGAAAGAGAAGAAACTTTATGCTAAATTGTCTAACTGTGAATTCTGGTTGAAAGAAGTAAGTTTTCTTGGCCATGTTATTTCTGGTGATGGTATTGCAGTGGATCCGTCTAAAGTTGAAGCGGTATCGCAATGGGAGACTCCTAAGTCAGTCACAGAGATTAGAAGCTTCTTGGGTTTAGCTGGTTACTACAGAAGGTTTATTGAAGGATTTTCCAAGTTAGCACTTCCGCTAACGCAGTTGACTTGTAAAGGTAAAACTTTTGTGTGGGATGTTCATTGTGAGAACAGTTTCAGTGAATTGAAGAAATTTTTGACGACTGCTCCAGTTTTGATTTTGCCGAAGTCCGACGAGCTTTTTGTGGTGTATTGGATGCGTCCAAGTTGGGTTTAGGCAGTGTACTTATGCAAGATGGTAAAGTGGTAGCTTATGCCTCAAGACAGTTGAGAATTCATGAGAAGAATTACCCGACGCATGATTTATAGTTGGCGGCTGTGGTCTTTGTATTGAAGATATGGAGACATTACTTGTATGGTTCGCGGTTTGAGGTGTTTAGCGATCACAAGAGTTTGAATTATTTGTTCGATCAGAAGGAATTGAATATGAGGCAGTGTAGATGGCTAGAGTTGCTGAAAGATTATGACTTTGGTTTGAATTATCATCTAGGTAAAGCTAATGTTGTTGCAGATGCTTTGAGCAGGAAGACATTGCATATGTCCGCTTTGATGGTCAGAGAGTTCGAGTTACTTGAACAGTTCAGAGATTTGAGTTTAGTTTATGAATGGTCACCTCAGAAAGTGAAACTGGGAATGCTGAAGATTGATAGTAAATTTCTGAAGAGTATTAAAGAGGCACAGAAAGTTGATGTCAAGTTTGTAGACTTGTTGGTTGCTAGTAATCAGACTGAAGACGGTGACTTTAAAGTCGACGATCACGGTGTGTTGAGATTCCGAGGTCGGATTTGCATTCCTGACGATGCAGAGATGAAGAAAATGATTCTTGAGGAGAGTCATAGAAGTAGCTTGAGTATTCATCCGGGGGCTACGAAGATGTATCACGATTTAAAGAAGATTTTCTGGTGGTCTGGTTTGAAACGAGATGTGGCACAGTTCGTGTATTCCTGTTTAGTTTGTTAGAAGTCAAAGATTGAGCATCAGAAACCTGCTGGTATGATGGTATCTCTAGATGTGCCTGAATGGAAATGGGATAGTATATCCATGGATTTTGTGACGAGTTTGTCGAATACTCCTAGAGGGAACGATGCAATTTGGGTAATCATTGATAGGTTGACGAAGTCGGCTCATTTTCTACCGATTAATATTAGTTTTCATGTTGCCCAGTTGGCAGAGATTTATATCAAGGAGATCGTGAGGTTGCATGGTGTTCCTTCGAGCATTGTATTAGATAGACATCCAAGATTTACTTCTAGATTTTGGAAGAGTTTGCAAGAGGCTTTAGGTTCGAAGTTGAGATTGAGTTCGACTTATCATCCGCAGACAGATGGTCAGTCGGAGAGGACAATTCAGTCGCTAGAGGATTTGTTGAGAGTTTGTGCTCTTGAGCAAGGAGGAACTTGGGATAGTCATCTTCCGTTGATCGAGTTCACGTACAATAATAGTTATCATTCTAGTATTGGAATGGCACCTTTTGAGGCTTTGTATGGTCGGAGATGCAGAACTCCGTTGTGCTGGTTTGAGTCAGGTGAAAGAGTGGTCTTAGGACCCGAGATTGTTCAACAGACAACTGAGAAAGTTAAGATGATTCAAGAGAAAATGAAAGCGTCGCAGAGTCGACAAAAGAGTTATCATGATAAGCGCATGAAGGATCTTGAGTTTCAGGAAGGAGACCACGTGTTTTTGAGAGTCACACCTGTGACCGGTGTTGGACGTGCCTTGAAGTCAAAGAAGTTGACTCCAAGATTTATTGGTCCGTATCAGATATCGGAAAGAGTTGGAACGGTGGCGTATCGAGTGGGATTACCACCGTATCTTTCGAATTTGCACGATGTTTTCCATGTGTCGCAACTTCGGAAGGATGTTCCGGATCCATCTCATGTGATCCAAAGTGATGATGTGCAAGTCAGAGACAACCTTATGGTAGAGACTTTACCGGTGAGGATTGATGATCGTAAAGTGAAGACGTTGAGAGGAAAGGAAATACCCCTTGTTAGAGTCGTTTGGGCTGGAGCGACCGGTGAAAGCTTGACGTGGGAGCTTGAGAGTAAGATGCTGGAGTCTTATCCAGAGTTGTTTGCTTGAGGTAAATTTTCGAGGACGAAAATCTTTTAAGTGGGGGAGAGTTGTAACGCCCACTCTCGTTTAATTATTTATTTAATCGAGTTTAGGTGATTATATTATATTTTTATGATATATGTGTGAGTTTTGTTGATTTAAGATGATTTAAGTTGTTTTGGATGTGTTTTGATGATTTGTTAAGATTATGAGACTTATTTTATTGTTAAATAAAATAAGATTTGATAAGAAAATAAAAATATAAAAAATATTTAGTTGAGGGCTGTTTTGAGATTTTAGAGAGTTTTAGGGGAGATAGTGAGATAAGATAAGATATTAGGAAGAAGTATATAAGAGATAGACCTAGTTTTAGAAAACATTGTACGTACGACTGTTTTCTCCCTTTTTCTCCAAAAACAAATTTCACGTAATCCTTATTTTCTAGTTCTAACTCTTCCCTTTTAAATAAATCCATAACCTACTTATTTTCTCTTATTTCCAAACCTGCCCTCCAAGTCTCAATATTCTATTCTAATATATATATATATATATATATATATATATATATATATATATATATATATATATATGTATAATATAAAATATTTCTAAAACAAATATATCCCTATAACAAATATATTTCTATAACATATATATTTCTACACCAAATAAGAAATATATTTCTACACCAGATAACATATATATTTCTACACCAAATAACATATATATTATATCACACAAATCATATAAATATATTCTAAACTCATCTTAATAATTAAATAAATCAAAACGGGCGTTACAATAAACAACATCATATAATATTCATAAGCACTTCATTAACAACACGTGGATAGAAGACAACTCAACAACTTAACAACTCATGGATGACAACTCATCAACAACTTAACAACTCATGGATGACAACTCATCAACAACGACTTTGACTTGACAATGCTACTTCGACTTCTGATTCATGCATGTGGTACCAATCCAGGGCATCAAGCCCCCAACATATTGAGCATAAATACACTCCCAGGGCATCAAGTCCTCAACTTAAAGAGCAAAAGCTCACAGGGCATCAAACCTTCAACGTATTGACCATAAATACACTCCCAGGGCATCAAGCCCTCAACTTAAAGAGCAAAAGCTCACAGGGCATCAAGCCCTCAACGTAAATGAGTATGCATGGACTCAACAACCAATGCAACGACACCCAACAACTTCAACGACATATATATTATACTAATAAATACCATATAACATATACATTTCTCAACCAGATAACATATACATTTCTACACCAAATAACATATATATTATACTAATAAATACCAACATATAACATAACAAAATATCACTCATCAAAATAAATCAACTAAATTATAAAAAGACATCTAAACTCAATAAAATAAATAAATATTAAAATAGGGCGTTACAACTCTACCCCCGTTAAAAGAATTTCGTCCTCGAAATTCAAAGCACAAAAGAAAATGAATTCAGTTATTGCTTAAATATCTTAAACTATGTATAACAAAATAGTAAGTTCAAACAATACACAAAAACCACATTAAAGTTAGACAGTCAAACAAAATCAAATATTAAAACATAACCATTAATCAGAAAACACAACGACAGTATTCAACTGTCACACGACTCAACTACTTGGCTAGACGGACCGACCTGCTCTGATACCAATTGTAACACCCCGTTTTCCCAACTTATTTTTTTTTTGCATAAATCAGAGTAAAACAACTAAACAGGATGCTACACTTCTTTCAAAACTGAATATAGTAAAATTACTAATTATCTCAATCATGAAATTAAATCTTATTGCAGCGGAAATTATTTCAACTTCTTAAAACAACCTTGGCACAAAGTCCTCAATGTAAAATGTTATAAAATTATTCCAACAACATGTTCATAAAACTTCATAAAATAATACGTAAGTAACAGAAAGCAACAACAAAATTCTCATCCCGTTACGTATTAGAGCGACCCTAAGACGACGACACGTGAGAGAGTCGACTCACCACACAACTAATTTTGATTACATGCAAGTTACCCATACAAAGAGCAACATTTCCAAGCAGAAGGGGTGATACTTCACATTCAATAATAATAAGCATATAACTCATCAAAAGCATTTAACAACTTAAACTTCATCAATTATTAACATTAACTCTTCTTAAAATACTTCATTAATAACTCAACCAACTTCTAATCATCATTAACTTCATATTCATCACATTATATACAACATCATATAGCACATAATAATCAGATCATAAACATCATCATATAACGACATAATCTTCACATCATAAACATCATCTATAACAACATAAATGATACATCATAAACATCATTTTATAACAACATAAACGAGACATCATAAACATGATCTTATAACAACATAAACAATACATCATAAACATCATCTTATAACAACATACACAACACATCACAAACATCATCTTATAACAACATAAACAACACATCATAAACAACAACATAAACAACACATCATAAACAACATCATAAACAACATCATAATCAATATCATAAACAACATCATATAATCTTCATAAGCACTTCATTAACAACACGTGGATAGAAGACAACTCAACAAATCATGGATGACAACTCATCAACAACTTAACAACTCATGGATGACAACTCATCAACAACGACTTTGACTCGACAATGCAACTTCGACTTCTTAATCATGCATGTGGTACCAATCCAGGGCATCAAGTGTTGGAACAAAATGTGTTTTACAATAAACCTTAATGAGTTTTGATGATAACAAGGTATTAAAAATTGTCAATTGGTTATTGCTAATAATTATTCAAGTGTACAGGACCATAGGCAAAGTTAATCAATTTCAATAGGTCTTGGAAGAACAATAGAGAGCAAAGGAACCCAAAGCATCTGAAGAAAACTGCGTCTGAAGCTATAAAGTGGTTCTGAAGTAACAAGTGCCTCTGAAGTAATGACGTCATCAGTAGCAGAAGTTCATCAGAAGCAGAAGTCCATCAGAAGCAAGATTTCATCAGAAGCTATATCATCACCAGAAGCTATAGTTGATCATTATATTCAAACTGAAGTTTCAAAGGAGCTGTTTTTCGTTATAACCTCGTCTGAGAGAACGAAGGATTAAAAGGGAGGTACCAACGTTCATTTAAAAAGCACTGGGTGCTTGTCCTTCTTTGAAGAGTTGACAAAGTACAAGTGTACAACCACTACCTCCACTACTCTGTTTTTCTCCACGCTACAAGACAAGACAACAGCTCTGCCTGCAGAAATGTTCCTTCAAGATAGGAATGAATTTGAAGTTAATCCTCCATTGGACTACATCCAAATCAGGCAATAGATTAATGGTGGATGATCAAAGGAACTCAACGACTCTTTGGACGTGCTAATAATCTTAACGCCTCTCTACTTACCTCTATATAAAGGAGTGAAGACTTGAAGATTGGCAAGAGACATCAACACAAGTTAAAAGGGCTAAAACTCTGCCAAATTTGATTCTAAAAAGCACTTTGAATTTCTAGAGTCTTTATTGCATTGTATTGTGAACACCACTGATTTTATATCAAGTGTTCAAGTCAAACAATTTTACGTGTGATTCTGTTTGATTAGAAGTCTCTCGCATGCGTGGTTGAGCATTAGAATACTCTTGCTTTAGTGGTTGAGCATTGGAAGTCTCTCGCCTGCGTGCTTGAGCATTTGAGAAGTCTCATACTAGAGAGTATTGAGCAGTTGTAATCTGTGTGATTATTTCTTAGTGGAAATCTCCTTGGAAGTGCAAGGGGGACTGGACTACTTCCGGTTTGTGGAAGGAACCAGGATAATTGCTTGTGTCTCTCTTTCTTTTCTCTACTCTGTTTTTATTCCGCTGCATATCTGATTCTGAACATCACATCAGAAGCATTCCCAACCAGCTTCTGAAGTGATACCAGAAGAAGAATTTTTGAGAAAAAGAAAACACAATTCAACCCCCCCTTCTTGTGTTTTTCTCACCTTCAGTTGGTATCAGAGCTTTCTCTATTATCAAAGCACTTAACCGTGTGACAGATCAAGATCCGAGAAAAACATGTCTGCTGAACCTGAATCTTCTACATCTACAAGGTACAATAATGTTAGTCATGATTATGGTACGTCTGACAAGAAATCAGATTCTGGAAAAGCTCCAAAGTTCAATGGAGATCCAGAAGAGTTTTCTTGGTGGAAAACCAACATGTACAACTACATCATGGGATTAGATGAAGAGCTGTGGGATATTCTTGAAGATGGAGTTGATGATTTGGTTTTGGATGAAGAAAGAGCTGCTATTGACAGAAAGATTCACACTCCTGCTCAGAAGAAGCTATACAAAAAGCATCACAAGATCAGAGGGATCATTGTTGCTTCTATACCTCGCACTGAATATATGAAGATGAGTGATAAATCCACTGCTAAGGCAATGTTTGCATCACTCTGTGCTAACTACGAAGGTAGCAAGAAGGTTAAAGAAGCAAAGGCACTAATGCTAGTTCATTAGTATGAGCTGTTCAAAATGAAGGATGATGAGAGTATAGAGGAGATGTACTCAAGATTTCAAACTTTAGTATCTGGACTGCAAATATTGAAGAAGAGTTATGTTGCTTCTGATCATGTAAGCAAGATTCTGAGAAGCTTGCCTTCTAGATGGAGACCCAAAGTAACTGCCATTGAGGAAGCTAAGGATCTAAACACTTTGAGTGTTGAAGATCTTGTCAGTTCCCTCAAGGTACATGAAATGAGTCTGAATGAGCATGAACCCTCTAAGAAGAATAGATCTATTGCTCTACCATCTAAAGGAAAGTCTTCCAAAGCTTACAAGGCCAGTGAATCTGAAGAAGAGTCACCAGATGGAGATTCTGATGAAGATCAATCTGTGAAGATGGCTATGCTGTCTAACAAGCTTGAATATCTGGCAAGGAAGCAGAAGAAGTTTTTGAGCAAGATGGGTGGTTATAAGAACTTCAAGAGAGAAGATCAAAAGGGATGCTTCAACTGTAAGAAGCCTGGACATTTCATTGCTGATTGCCTTGATCTTCAGAAGGAGAAGTCAAAGAGCAGACCTAAGAAACCAAGTTTCAGCTCTAGCAAATTCAGAAAGCAAATCAAGAAGAGTTTGATGGCAACCTGGGAAGATCTGGATAGTGAATCCGGTTCTGATAAAGAAGAAGCAGATGATGATGCAAAAGCAGGCATGGGGTTAGTGGCAACAGTATCATCAGAAGCAGTATCAGAATCTGAATCAGATTCAGAAGATGAAAATGAGGTATATTCCAAAATTCCCAGACAAGAACTTGTTGATTCTCTAAAAGAACTTTTATCACTATTCGAACACAGAACCAATGAGTTGTCTGATTTAAAAGAAAAATATGTTGATTTAATGAAACAACAAGAAACAACTCTATTGGAACTGAAAGCTTCTGAAGAAGAACTCAGAGGGTTTAACTTCATATCTACCACATATGAAGACATACTCAAGATTCTTTGTCAAAAGCTACAAGAGAAGTGTGATAAAGGTTCTGATAATAAACATGAAATTTCCTTAGATGATTTTATAATGGCTGGCATAGACAGAAGCAAGGTAGCTTCTATGATCTACAGCATATACAAAAACAATGGCAAAGGGATTGGATACTCTGAAGAGAAATCTAAAGAGTACAGTCTCAAAAGCTATTGCGATTGTATTAAGGAGGGATTGAAATCCACCTTCGTGCCTGAGGGTACTGATGCTGTAACTACTGTTTAGTCAGAACCTGAAGCTTCTGGTTCTAAGGCTAAGATTACATCAAAGCCAGAAAACCTCAAGTCTAAGGTTATGACAAAATCTGATCCAAAGACCACAAAGATCAAAATTCTGAAAAGATCATAACTTGTTCCTCAGAGTCTGATCAAACCAGAACCTAGAATCCTAAAGTCAAAGGGTCAGAAGAACAAAACAGTTATTGCTTCTGAGAAAACAATATCCAAAGGTGTTAAACCTAAAATATTGAATGATCAGAAGCTACTCAGCATTCAGCCCAAGGTACAAGGGAGGAAAAGTAAAACCTCCAGAACTAACCCAAAAGGACCCATGAAGATATGGGTACCTAAGTCTGAATTGATAAATACTGCAGGTATGCCTAAGGGCAAGAGAGAAACAAAGGTCCTGGTACCTAGACAGCGGGTGTTCAAGGCATATGACAGGAGAGAAAGCTTTGTTCCTCACCCTTACCATGAAAGATGGAGGAGAAGTGAAGTTTGGTGGCAACCAAACTGGAAAAATCATTGGTACAGGTACTATTGGTAATTACTCCATCTCAATAAATAATGTTTGGCTAGTAGATGGTCTGAAGCATAACCTATTGAGCATCAGTCAATTTTGTGACAATGGGTATGATGTTATGTTCAGTAAGACCAACTGCACTCTAGTCAACAAGGATGACAAATCCATTACATTTAAGGGAAAGAGAGTTGAGAATGTCTATAAGATCAATTTCTCTGATCTGGCTGATCAGAAGGTAGTTTGCCTTCTGTCAATGAATGATAAGAAGTGGGTATGGCATAGAAGGTTGGGACATGCTAATTGGAGATTAATTTCTAAAATCAGCAAGTTACAACTTGTCAAAGGTTTGCCTAACATTGATTATCATTCAGATGCACTATGTGGTGCATGTCAGAAAGGAAAAATTGTTAAAACTTCTTTCAAATCCAAAGACATTGTATCAACCTCCAGACCCTTAGAATTACTCCATATTGATTTGTTTGGATCAGTTAATACTGCATCATTATATGGAAGTAAATATGGATTGGTCATTGTTGATGATTACAGCAGGTGGACTTGGGTAAAATTCTTAAGAAGTAAAGATTACGCTTGTGAGGTGTTTAGCAGCTTCTGCACTCAAATACAATCTGAAAAGGAAATGAAAATTTTGAAAGTCAGAAGTGATCATGGTGGAGAATTTGAAAACGAGCCATTTGAATCTTTTTGTGAAAAACATGGAATTATCCATGAATTCTCTTCTCCTAGAACTCCACAACAAAATGGGGTTGTAGAGAGAAAGAACAGAACTTTTCAAGAAATGGCCAGAACCATGATCCATGAAAATAATTTAGCTAAACATTTCTGGGCAGAAGCAGTTAATACTTCATGTTATGTCCAAAATAGGATCTATATCAGACCTATGTTGGAGAAAACTGCATATGAACTCTTCAAGGGAAGAAGACCCAATATCTCTTACTTTCATCAATTTGGATGTACTTGTTACATTCTAAATACTAAAGACTATCTAAAGAAATTTGATGCCAAGGCTCAAAGAGGAATCTTTTTAGGTTACTCTGAAAGGTCAAAGGCATACAGAGTGTATAATTTAGATACACATTGTGTTGAAGAATCTATGCATGTTAAATTTGATGATAGAGAGCCTAGAAGTGAAACTCCAGAGCAAGTTGAAAGTAATGCAGGTGCAGATGATTCTGAAGATGATTCTGAAGATGCATCAGAATCTGATCAACCTTCTGATACTGAAAAGAATCCAGAAGATGAATCAAGTCCAGATGCTGAATCAATTCCAGAAGCTGAGTCAAGTTCAGAAGCTGAACCTAATCCAGAAGCACAGAATGAAAATGCTTCTGAGGATATTCAAGATAACACTCAGCATGTGGTTCAACCAAAATTCAAGCACAAATCTTCACATCCTGAGGAGCTAATAATTGGAAGCAAAGACACTCCTAGAAGAACAAGATCTCATTTCAGACAAGAAGAATCTATGGTAGGATTGCTGTCAATAATTGAGCCAAAGACTGTTGATGAAGTTCTCTCAGATGATGGATGGATATTAGCTATGCAAGAAGAGCTAAATCAGTTTCAAAGGAATGATGTGTGGGATCTGATACCCAAACCTAATTAGAAGAACATTATTGGAACAAAATGGGTATTCAGAAACAAGCTGAATGAACAAGGGGAAGTAACCAGAAACAAAGCTAGACTTGTTGCACAAGGCTACAGTCAACAAGAAGGCATTGATTAAGGTATTCCAAGAGCCAAGCATATTGAAAATGAGTTTGAAATGAGTACAATGGGTGAATTGAAGTTCTTTCTTGGAATTCAAATCAACCAAAATAAAGATGGTGTATGTTCATCAGACAAAGTATGCCAAGGAGCTTCTGAAGAAGTTCAAGCTTGAAGAATTTAAAGAGATGAACACACCAATGCATCCAACCTGCACCTTAAGCAAAGAAGATACTGGAACTAAAGTAGACCAGAAGCTATACAGAGATATGATTGGTTCTCTATTATACCTCACTGCATCTAGACCAGATATTTTATTCAGTGTATGCTTGTGTGCAAGATTCCAATCAGATCCTAGAGAATCTCATTTAACTGCTGTTAAGAGAATCTTCAGGTATCTGAAGGGAACAACTAATCTTGGACTCCTGTATAGGAAATCCCTAGATTATCAGTTGGTTGGATTCTGTGATGCTGACTATGCTGGTGACAGGATTGAAAGAAAATCAACCAGTGGAAATTGTCAATTCCTGGGAGAGAATCTGATATCCTGGGCAAGCAAAAGACAAGTAACAATTGCAATGTCTACAGCAGAAGCAGAATATATTTCAGCTGCAAGTTGTTGTACACAACTACTTTGGATGAAACATCAGTTGGAAGACTATCAGATTAATGCTAACAGTATTCCCATCTTTTGTGATAATACTGCTGCTATTTGTTTGTCAAAGAATCCAATTCTACATTCAAGAGCCAAGCATATTGAAATCAAACACCATTTTATCAGAGATTATGTTCAAAAAGGAGTTTTAGATATACAATTCATTGATACTGAACATCAATGGGCTGATATATTTACAAAGCCTTTAACTGTTGAAAGATTTGATTTTATCAAGAAAAACTTGAAGATGCACTTTGTGTCTAATTAAAATTTGCTTGCCTCTGATTAAGAAGTTTGGTTCTGAAGTTTATTCAGAAGTTATGGTCCATCAGAAGCTCTTAACTGAGGTTCTGAGGAAAATGTGCTTCTGAAGATGACGTCAGCACTAAAACTTCAGAAGCTGTGTTCTTTACTTCTGAATAACAGGGTTAATGGAAGCGTTGGCAGTTACGTATCAGTAACACCTGTCCCATTAACCAAGGTTGTAAGTCTGAAAAGTCTCTGACGTGGTGTATTTGTATTGGAGTATAACAAAAAGGGCAATGATGACTTTATATGCTTTTCAATGTACTTTCACGCGCCCCTAATTTGTCATTAATGCTATGTTTGTTTGTCCCCTCTTCTGAATTGCAATCGTTTTTACAAAAAACACTTAAACAACACACACTACTCACTTCACAACTCACACTTTCTTTTCTAAACCTGTTCGTTACGAAATAAGCTCTCTCAGTTTATCAAAACCTAAAACCTAAACTTCATCTTCTTAAAATCAAATGGCATCTTCAAGCTCGGTTCCTTCTATCAGAATCAACACCAACAAATCATATGTTCTTAAGGAAAGAACTATGACTGTACCACTGGACAGATTGGATGTTCAAGTGGAATCCTCAATCGACTTTGGTTCTTTGAAAAGGAATGGAATGGATATCTTAGCTTATTTTGCTTCTCAACACTTGATACAGTACATCAGCATGTTGAATGGATCATCATACATGAATCTAGTGAAAGATTTATGGGTAAGAGCAGAAGTATTTGATAGGAAAGATGCTGAGGAAGAAGAAATTAAGCTGGTGAAAAAGAACCCTAAGCTTAAAGGAAAATCTAGAACGGAAATGGGTTTGAAACCGTTCGAGGGTACTG
Organism: Medicago truncatula; assembly: GCF_003473485.1. Taxonomy (NCBI): domain Eukaryota; kingdom Viridiplantae; phylum Streptophyta; class Magnoliopsida; order Fabales; family Fabaceae; genus Medicago; species Medicago truncatula. The sequence continues at coordinate 19,827,469 of NC_053045.1, forward strand.
GGATAAGGTCTGCTGTGATGGGAATGGAGATCACCATCACTGCAGAAACTATTGCTAGAGCATGCAGATGTGAAAACACCGGTTTATATCAGGTGGAAGCTGTTAAAAGCCAGTGGGAAGACAAGGTTAATGAAGTCTTGTATCAAGGAAATGTTAAGGCAAAATCTTCAAAACTGTCTCCTGTTCATAGGCTTCTGAAGAAAATTCTTTTAGAATGCATTTTCCAGAAGGGAGGAGGTATTGATAGTCCTTCTTTGGATCACAAGGTAGTTATGTATTACCTTGCAACATTTCAAAGGATAAATCTGCCAAAGTACATCCTACGTCATATGTGCTGGGCTCTGAGGGAAAGCCAAAGAAATGGAAGGAGACAGATTCCCTTTGGAAGACTTTTATCCGAGATTTTTGTTCAAGGAAAGCTTCTGAAGTATCTCAAGGAATCATAAGTATCTTCAGATGAAGAGTTGGGAACAGTGGTTGGGAAGATAATTAGTGGAAAGACTCTGAAGTCTATGAAGCTAATTGAAAATCTAATCACTTCTGAAGAAGATTTGACTGTAGAAACTGTACAATCAGATCTAATGACAGATTTCCCCTTAATCTCAAAAGAGGATAATCCTGAGGTTCTGTACCAGTTCATAAAAGCTCACTTCAATGAAACTGGGAAAATTATCAGCCTTGCATCTACTCCTGACAAGATAGGAGGAGCACCTCTCAAGGTTAAAAGGAATAGATCTAAGAATGCTGAGAAGGAGACTGGTCCAACACCAAAACCCAAGAGAGCTAAAACCGTTAAGGCTAAAGGCTCAACAGCTTCTGAATGTGCTTCTGACGAAGTCATTCAAAAGAAAGGAGACACAAAGCCAGAGGTTCGTGATGCTGCTAGGGAAGCTGCTCTTCGTGAAGAAGTCGCTAGAAGGGAAGCTGCTATTCGTGAAGAAGCTATTAGAAGAAAAAGATCTAAAGGAGAAAGAAGTTATCAAAAACGTGTCAAGGAAGCTTCTGAACAGTTAGAAAGGGAAGAAAATGAGCCTCATTTGAAGAAGACTAAGAAGCCTTTGCCAATGGAGACACCTTGTTTTGAAGTCACTCCGGCAATGAAACGCATGGCCAAGGAATATTCTAGAGATCGTATTACTGAGAAGAAGGAACTAGCTGAACTCTACATACAGCAAAGAGATGAACAGCTCAGAGCAGCAGGACTTGATGATTCTCTGGATGCTGAGAAAGCTGATGAGATTGTATCTTTGGCTGCTGAAGTAAAAGAACAAACAGTGAAGGAAGCAACTGTATTGTTACAAGAGGCTCTGAAAGCTAAGAAAGTTTCAGAAGCTAAACCTTCAGAACCTACTTCAAAAGCTGCTGCTTCAAAACCTGCATCAGAAGCTGCAAAATCAGAAGCTCATCCTTCAGGTAATCCTTCAGATCCACAAGCTCATATTCATGTTCAGACTCTTAATTGTTCATCGTCTTCCTCCACTGACTCAGATGACATTCCTCTGAGTCAGCACATCAATAAGCTACTACCAAAATTCAAAACATCAAAAACACCCTCTTTTGATACCTCAGACCTTGATCAAAGGAAAACTCATCTCTCTCAACAGAGGATAAAACTCTGTGAAAGACTGCCTGCTGATCATTTCTTCCAACCACATGTTATCCAACCTTTAAACGTCCAACACCCAGAAACCAACCCTGAATCACAAAAAGCCTCTAAAGTAGTTTCAGAAGAAGCCACTTAAGAAGACCCCCAACAACAACATCAACCATCAACCCTTCATTCCTTAGAAAAACACTTAGGTGGTGAGATGCAACCAACCCCTAAAAAGGCCTCTAAAACAGTCCCTGAAAAGACTGTCTTAGAAAATCAACAACCAAATCCCCAACCTGAAACGTCAACCATCAATGAACAAACTGTTCCTGAACAAGTTGCTTCTAACCAAACCCAAACTATTCCTGAACACCAATCTGAGAATCTTAACCAAACACCAATTCAGAATTAAACAACTCCTGAACAACACACTACTTCTGACCAATCATCTTCATCTCATACAATATCCATCCAAGAACCTTTATTAAACATTCTAGAGTCTGAATTTATTGATAATGAACTTCAACGGATCAGTGATGAAATACAAGGACTAATTCTTCTCAGAAGAGTGCCTGTACTTTCAATTCACTATGAGGATCAATGGATGGACCTGAAGAAAAATGTTGCTGGATTGCTGGATCAGATAAGTGAAAAATGCATAAGAACTCAAGCTGGAGTGCTTAAGAAGCATCTGGAAGAAATTCACTCAGCTAAGAAAGGAAAAGGTTCTCCACTTCTTTTAGCAAATGCTCCCTTCTTTCCAGAAAGTGACTATGTCTCAAGAGATAACAAGCTTTTTCAAAGGATGAAAAAGAAGCTAGAAGCTAAAGATGAAGAAGTTCAGAAGGTTAAGCAGAAGTCTGAGACTTTGGAAGAAATTGTGAATAAGCAAACGGATCGAAGAACTAAAGAAACAGTCTGAGCAAATCAAATATTTGATGGAACAAGTCTCTAAACTAGCCAAACCTTAGTTGACACCAAATTTTTGCTTGTTTAGATTTTGTTTTTCAATTTAGTATTCTGAAACAATTTTGTCTCTAATTGTTTATCTTATCTTGCTGATTATGTATCATTCATTTGCTTCTGAATCAATCTTCTTTTAATCTTATAAATGCTCTGATACTTATATTTATTTACAGTTTTTTTTCACATCTTTTGAACAAACTCTTTCTTTTGTTTTATTTACTTTTTGTTGATGACAAAAGGGGGAGTAGTTGTATAGTATTTTTAGGCTCTGAGCCCCATTAATTTAATCAAGTTAAATTAATAGAACCATTTTCTAAACTCTTGGTATTTCTTAATACTTCTGAAATTTTATTAATTACCTTGTGTGCATTTTATTGAAATTTAATTAACGAGTATAGAACTTAGGGGGAGCTTACAAACCTCACCTTAAAGGTCTATTAGAATCAGGGGGAGCTTACAAACCTCATACCTAGTAGTCAACTTGTTAATTAGATCAACAACAATTGAACATTTTAAATACTATTGTTTGTCATCATCAAAAAATGGGAGATTGTTGGAACAAAATGTGTTTTACAATAAACCTTAATGAGTTTTGATGATAACAAGGTATTAAAAATTGTCAATTGGTTATTCCTAATAATTGTTCAAGTGTACAGGACCATAGGCAAAGTTAATAAATTTCAATAGGTCTTGGAAGAACAATAGAGAGCAAAGGAACCCAAAGCATCTGAAGAAAACTGCGTCTGAAGCTATAAAGTGGTTCTGAAGTAACAAGTGCCTCTGAAGTAATGACGTAATTAGAAGCAAAAGTTCATCAGAAGCAGAAGTCCATCAGAAGCAAGATTTCATCAGAAGCTATATCATCACCAGAAGCTACAGTTGATCAGTATATTCAAACTGAAGTTTCAAAGGAGCTGTTTTTCGTTATAACCTCGTCTGAGAGAACGAAGGATTAAAAGGGAGGTACCAACGTTCATTTAAAAAGCACTGGGTGCTTGTTACAAAACACGGTGAATGAACCTAGAAGAAAGAGAAGCAGCATCACAAGACTTGACAATCTGAGAGCAAAGTGCTAGATCATTGGTATTGCAAGTGACATGGTAAGACTTCAAAAGTAGAAATGCAGTGCCAAGGAGACCACAATAGAGAGTGAAGTCACCAACACATTGTCCAGTTAAACCCCATGTTTTCGGTGCCGTTTCCGGTAGGAGACTTAAATAGATCTCCTACGGTGGGTGACTTTATAAAAAATTGATTTTTTTTTTTTACAACAAAGATAACATGTGTAACCATTAGATGGTTGAAGAACACTGAACTTACTGTATTCCCTTAACATTGAATTTTTTTCCCACTTTCTTCAACCTCAGCCAAAACAACCCTAGGAAAAAAACATTTTCTTCCTCTTTCCGTTCTCTCATCTCTTCCGCCGCCACCGACATCCTCCATCCCCACCACCGTATTCTTCATCATCGTCAAATTATATACTACCTCCGTTCCTTTTCAATTGTCACATTTTGACATTTTACACAAACCAAGACAATCAACAATTATACTATTTTTGATGCAATAAGCTATACTTTTACTATAATGAACTTATTCATTTAATATCTTATTTCATATATTTCTCTCTCCGCAATAAATAACTAAGGACAATATTGGTAAAACAACATTTAATATTGCATTGAACTTTGAAAGTGACAATTAAATAGGAACAAAAATTTTCTTCAAAAGTGACACTTAAAAAGAAACGGAGGGAGTACTTCATATTCTTCCTAATTAATTTTATCCAAATTTATCTTCATGTGTTCTTCCCAAATCCAATCTTCTTTCATCTTCACCAATATGTTCTTAAAAATCCAGATCTAAAATCAATAACCAATCTTTCTTTAAAGAATTTAAAACCTGTTAACGATGCAACTTTAATTAATAAGAAAGAAGACCCACCAATATGATTAGCACAACAGGATAGGATTGGACTTTTATCAATGAAATTGAATTAACTAGCCACACAACATTAACAAAGGCCCACAGCACCAACAACATGAAGGAAGCAAACCCACTACACAAATAAAATTTATACATCCTTAAGACATGTCGTTGCTTTCCACCCATTACACAAACACCAAACCCCATCATTCTCTTAATCAAGAAGACAACCTACCCACTGAACTCTCTCAACAAAGCCCCAATATTGTTTTGTTTAATTGAATTATATTTTAATGATTTTCTTGTTCAATTGATGTTTGTGGTATTCCTGTTCATAAAAAATAATTGATGTTTTTAACAACAACAACAATTAAAATATAAGAGGGATTGACCAAAGAGTGGAAGTGTGCGGTGTTAAAAGAAGGATGATGGGGTGGTGGTGAGCGAGTAGGGAGTAAGCAGAGACATGGAGAGGGTTAGAGAAGGATGATGAAATAGTGTAAAAAGTATCTAGTGTTGAGAGAGTATAATAATATCATGATCTTCAAAAGTTTTTAAATATATCCAATGGTTAACATCTATTTTACAAAAAAAAAAACAAAAAAAATCAAGTCTCCTACGGTAGGAGACCTAAAGAGGTCGCCTACCGTAGCCTATGCCCATGTTTCCATCATTATCTGAAACAAACAAACAAACACAAAGACTTGTTAGACGTGTGTGGAATGATTGAAAAACAGAGAAGATGATGAATAGGGTACAATACAGTTTCTTTGAGGTCTAATGCAGCGCGTTTGAGACGCTGGGAGAGTGGTGATAAAAGTTTTAGAATTTAGCCATGGATCATTAGATACAAATTATAGCATATCAAGACAACAAAGAAGGGATAAGAGATTGTGTACCTTTAAGGATTAAGGATTCGTTCATAAAGGATAGCTGTCAGAAGGATGAGAGGGATGAGTACCCTCATTCCGTGTGTAGCACCAGAAGAGTTCAGAATAGTTTAACCGTCTGATGGGATGACGTTTAAATAGCTAAACGGCTGAGGGCAGGGACCTCTCATTGGGCTTAGCTAAATGGTCCAACCCATCACGGTCCATTTAGAAAGAATAGCCCAATCATACATATTCATCAACTAATGAGTGTTCAATACAATAGACCATATTATAAATTATAACATTAATTTATAATAATTGATTATTGTCAATCCATAATTGATTAATTAAATAATTAATCCAACAATCTCCCACTTGGATGACAATACTCAATTACTAAAAGAATATAAAGTTTAAACTTTAAAATATATGTATGGTCAAAGCACTAATTCGAAAGAGAAGTAACCTTTAATACTGCAGAAATTGAATCCGATAGGGAAAACAAATCATACAGTTCAAAGACTCCCTTTTCGAACAAATGATGAATTTATAGTGACACACTAGAATTAAAATAATGTGTCAATAAAGAATGGCCCAAGCATTTTAAAAAAATGCTATAACAAACTCCCACTAACCCAAAATATCATAGACTTAATCAAATCATTATGAGTTACAATACTCATTTATATAAGTCTGTGGTTAGTGGTTCTGCCAATGAGTTTTCAATTCTATAAAAGTCATATATCCACAAAGGTATAAGAATAGTAATTACTTATAGGGATAGCCTATAAAGAGAGAGTAATTACATTTAGTCTAAATCTATAAATGTTCTACGACATTCAATTAATCCACGTTTTAGAAAAAATGTGACTATGAAAATCCATAAAGAAATAGGAAATTCAAGAATCTCCAAAATAGATTAACATTGACACTTAGTTTAAAGAAAAAGGATGTGGATTAATGTGGCCACTAAAATGTCAATAATGAACGAACATTTATGAGTATCTCAAATTATAAGTACTACAAGAACACAATATCATACTCGATAGGAGTATTGATATTATACATTGTACTTATTATTTATAACCTCATAAAAAGTGGAATGTTGGTAAAAGAGAAGCATAATATATATTTGCATGCTGAGTATAATAGAATGAGACTAAAGTTTAAAGTCTCTTAGGCTATGCCATATTTTATAGTGTGCACAAGAGTATATGACAACGATGAGAATAATATTGTGTACACATTTCTCTTGATCTCGCATATGTATAAACAAGAGTGAGATTTCTCATTTGAGCTCATAATACATAGTGTTGTGTACACACTCCCACTGATCGCACATATATACAAACAAGAGTAAGTGGGATTCTCATTAGTGATCACTGATATAAAAATATTATAATAATGTAATATTCAACAATGGGATACTTGATTACTAATGCAAGATTATTAACATAAGTGGTTACATAATTTTAACTAATAGAGTTTCATGAACTCAACCACATATTTTGCACATGAGCATAGCAGAATTATTAACACAAGTGGTAACTCAAGGATAGTATGAAACCCCCATATTTTATAAATGGCAGATATTATCAAGAATTGAGTGTCGTAGTTAACCACATATTCTGCATTTAGAATTAAGGAGAATGTAAATTTTCATTTAAGAATTTTACAACACAAGATCTCCTTTTCACAATTAAAATTTCAAAGAATTTTAAAAATATAGTAACCTTAATATGAGAGAGTATGAGGATTATGTAAAAGGTTTATCATCATATGAGTGAGATAAGTCTCTAGTATTATAAAATAGGATATGAAACTATATTCACAATTTTAGTGACTCACTCAAAACTCAAATGCTACAATTATAATTACACACATTTGACAAAAGATTAGGTTACACGCAGCGGAAATACATAAGACTTATATTTTATTAGGGTTAATAGGTCTTTACCCCCCTGTAATATATGACACTTTTGGTTTTGCCCCCTGTAAAAAAAAAAAAATTAGATTCCGTCCTTGTAAAATGAAGATTCTTCACGATTGCCCCCTAAGCCCATTGACTCAGCAGAATCTCCGAGGTGGCACTTACGTGGCTTTTTCTTTTTATTTTTCATTTTTTTTTGCTTGCCACGCGTAAAAAATAGTTTACACGTCATTTATATTTAAAAAAAATTAAAATTTAAAAAAAACGAAAATATTTTTTTTAAAAAAATCGGAAAATTAATATTCAAAATTTGAAAAAATTAAAATTATTTTTTTAAATTAAAAAAATCGGAAAAAAAAAACTTTTTTTTTCAAAAATTAAAAAACATTCAGATTCTTTTAGAAATTAAAAAGTATTTTAATTTTTTCTAAAAAAAAAATTCTAGAAAGTATTAAATTTTTATAAATCTGGATATAAATGTTTTTAAATTCCAATTATATAATCTGAAAAAAAAAATCTATTTTATTTAAATTTTTACAATCTTAACTTCAAATTTTTATTGAAATTTCAAATTTAGAAAAAATTCAGATTTTTTTATAAAATCTTGAAATATTGTTCCAGAATTTAAATCTAAATCTAAATATCCGTTTTTTTTCAAAAAATTTAAATTTAAAAATGAATTCAGATTTTTTTCGACAGTTTTATTTCTGAATTTTTATGAAATACTTTTCGAAAATAAAAAAAATCAAATTGTTTTCGGAATTAGGAATATTTAAAAAAAATTATGGGACTAATTTTCAAAATAAAAAAATTAGACAATATTATATTTTTCGAAGTTTTTTTATTTTATTTTATATTTGGATATTTTAGAATCTTTTTCATAATTATTTTATATTATTTTTAAATATATTAAATTTGAGATTATTTTAAGAAATTTTTTATAAACTAAAAGAATTAGTTTTTTCCTAATTAATTCATTTTTTATAATTATCTTAAAATATTGTTCCAGAATTTAAATCAAAATCAAAATCTTAATTTCAGTTTTTTTTTTCAAAAAATTTAATATTCTGGAAAATAGTATATATTTTTCTGAAAAATAAAATTTAAAAAGAAAAATTCTGGAAAAAAAATTATTTTGAAAAAGGTTGTTTAGGTTTTTTATTCCATAATTTTTATATTGAAAAGAAATCAGAACTTTTTTAATTTCAAATATATTTTCTAGTTTTTTTATTTTGAAAATTAAGTTCCAGATTTTTTTATTTTTTGAGAAAAAAATATGAACTTTTTATTTTGAATTTATTTTTTTTCGATTTTTTAAAATTTTCGAAAATTAGTTTTCATATTTTTTAATTATATTTTATTTTTTTGGGTTTTTTTTAATTAAATATGATGTGTTAAATGAATTATACATGTGGTCAATGAAAAAATAATGAAAAATAAAAGAAATATCCACATCAGCGCCACGTAAGAGATTCTGCTGAGTCACAGGGGTCAGGGGGCAATCCTGAAGAATCTTTATTTTACAAGGACGAAATCTAAAAAAAAAAATTACAGGGGGCAAAACCAAAAGTACCCTATATTACAGGGGGGTAAAGACCTATTAACCCATTTTATTATTATTGAGGATATAAGAGAAAATAGTCATAAGCTTCCATAAATATTAAAGAATAGCAATAATATAAAATATGTCAAAATATAGTAAAATTAAATATCCCAAATATACCATTTATAATTATTTAGAATAGTGGAATAAATAAATTTTTCTCAACAAAGTTGTTAAGAATTTTAGGATTTTGACATATTGCTTTTAAAAAATAAGTTTACAGTAATATAAAAGGATATGGAAGTATATAATAATTTATGAGAAAAGACTATAATTAATATCCTCAATATAAGTCTCTACAATAATTTTATATCTAGAGTTATGAAACAAATAAATAAATTTGTTTATGAGATATAGTTAATTAACATGTAGAATTTTCCTCGCTTAAGAATTATATGTTCACCACTTAGTGGAGAATGATAGTTAAACTAATAAGATATTTTTCTTACCCACAAAAGGATGATTATGTTAAGTAATGTCATACCGATAGGGTATGTCCATCACGTTACACAATACATAGCAATGATTCTCCCACTTGATAGAGAATAGAATATGATAGTTGAATTAAAAAGTTTGAAAGATACTTTAAATAAAATATTCAACTATTTCTCTATCACAGAATAATATGTTAAGTAACGTCACACCGATAGGGTATGTCCGTCACTCATATAACAAAGGGATAATAGCAATCCAAAATATTTATATATATACAAAAGTAACATTTAAATAGAAATTTAATTCAAAAATTAGAATAATATTGGATTGCAAAATTTATATAGTTTGCTACATGTCTTTTAATAGAGTAACTTACTTATTGTAATCCAATTCAAGATCTTAAGAATAATAAGTAAGAACTATATCATCACAATGTACAATTCTTATGTCTTAAAAAATTTAAATATTGATATGGTACTCTAATTATATTTGACATAAGTATAAAAATTAAGGTACATTGAATAATAGCAATTATATTAATAACAACACACCGATAGGGTATGACTGTCATCAATATAATGCTAATCTATTTAACAAAATTTGCATAATTGTATCCACGATAGGTGAGATTACAATTATACAAACCAATAATGTTTATGCTTAAGAGAATATGATAAAATACTATCATGCATAAACAATTGTACTTAATTTACTCAACTTCGATCATATTCAAATTCAAATAATAGAAAGACATGCTTAACAATATTTTAAATTTGCACATCATAAATATGATTTTAGAATTTATTTATATGAAATAGTATAATAACAAGAGTTATTTTATCCATAATAGAACTCTTAGAATAAAATTTTAAATACTTCCACTATAGATTATAAAGAATATAAATACAAAATGGAGTATTATAGTAAGAAAATAGTATATAACAACAGAGTTCTGTTTAGAATATTTTGGAAAAAAGATTTCACTTTTATATAGGATATCATAATTGCACAACAAAAGAGAAGAATGAAAATATTTTCATATGTGCAATAATATATGATGAGTCACAAGAGCATAAAAAATAATTAAATCACGATTTACCTCGTAGTGTGTGACATTCATCCTTATGTTTAGAGTCAATGACTTTTGATGACTTAACGAGAATATCTTATAATATAGTCATCTCAAAATAATCATGAATAGAGAATAAGTCATTATAACTAAATATATATGACTCTAATTATAAATCATTATGATTTACATAAGTGTTCAGTTGTAAGGATGATTTAAAATTGCATGAATTCTTAATATGTTTTTTTGATAAATTTAACGGATAAACAACAAAGAGGTGTGCAAATTTTAATTCATAAAAATTATCCAAACATTTATTTGCGACAAGACATATAATTAGATTATTAATAGTGTTTGTCACAATTTTCTTTTCTAACTCTAGGGTGGAGTTTGTTAGGCGACAAGCCAACGTGGTTGCTCATGCTCTTTCCAGGAAGGCCACATCTTTAGCTAGTCCCGCCGTTTATTTTAACATACCCAATTGTATTGAAACTCTTATTATTAATGAAATGCTATAAGCATGTTTTCCTTCAAAAAAAAAGTGTTTCTCACAATATTTAGAGTAATAAATTACAGGTCTGAGTTAGAGAGTATAGTATAAACTATAAGAGTGTATATTAAAGAGAAATATGCCAATTTTAGATTCAATTAATATAAATGACATAAATAATATACAACTTACTATACTTATATTGAAAATAAAATATTATTAGGACCCTTTAAATCAATTTGTGACAAAAATCAGAGACAAGTGTCTAAGTTTAAATATGTCGCAAAAAGAATGATCAATTTGTAAATTTGGATCTTTATGCTAAAACAATATGAATTAAAGAATATATTATATTAGAATTTATAATGCCAAGAATATTTAAAATCGTAAAATTTAGATTAATTATATTTGGCATTAAAACTAATAAAATTGAGCCTTCTACAAATTCACAATAGTAACATTTTAATTGATTAGATAGTTAGCGTTACTAATATAAGAGAGGATTTTCAAAACAGTTTAGGCTCAAATATTGAGAATATATATAGATTTAAAAGAGATTATTCTCAATTTAGTTTATATATGATCTTTTCAAGATTTGACAAAATCTTGAAACCCAAAAATAAGAATGTATATAATATAATAGTCAAGTTATTCTTGACAGAATAAATAATTTTGAGGATATCAACAAATCTCAAAATATATATTAATATAGAATATTTGATGCAAGAATATTAAGTCTCAGTCAAATAATTTTCACAATTATAACACTTTAACAGAATAATTCACATATCTGTTATTAACATAAAAGGATATTTTCTTATAGAATATTTTAGACTCAAACCTAAAGAATATATGATTTAAACGAGTACATGATTCATATTAATTTAAAGAATATACAATTTAAAAGAGTGATTCATATTAATTTACATCAAATATTTAGAGATTTCATAAAGCAACTTAAATCCCAAACTTTAAGGGTATAGAATAAACAAAATCTTCCGAATATTTTGGATACAAGAGAAATCATATTTTTTTATCCTAAAATAATATAATATTTACTAGTTAATTAGGGGATAAATGATTCCTCAATAACTCATCAATTTAAAAGATGAGATTTATCCGATGAGTTATATGAGAGTAAGGAATGTTCATAGAATTTATACACAACAAATGTGAGAATAATATTTTAGAATATAATTTAATTATCCCCAAATAAAATTATTTAAATATAAAATGCCTGGTGTCATAAAAATTTTAAAAATGTTTACCAACATGTTTTGAATAATAAATCCTAGCCATTATAAATTTGGAATTTTCCCAGCCATCTCACGCGCGTGGCTATTAGCAAGAATTATTTATTTATTTTTAAGTGAGCGCGTTCTATTACGCGCACTATATCTTCTTCACCCGTTTTAATAGAATTTGGTTCAAAACGACCCGCGATGTGATCCGATTCAATTTCACGTATAAGCAGCGTCGCAAAACCGAATTTAATGGTGTTTTGATCGGGAATGAAAATGAGAGGGTTTACCCATATTGATTTCATGAATTGAATAATAAAATTTCCAGATTGGAAAATAGGGCTTTTCACGGATAGAGTTTAAAACAACAATTTATTTGGATTATAGGACCAAATCATATATGCCACCAGGATTATTGCCAAAACGATAGCAAAAAATGAGAAAATGGCAATAGTGTTTAACAGCGATAAGGTTTAGCAATTTATGTATATGATAGAGAATAATAGCCGATAAGTATTTACATTCATGCTATGATTATTTAATTTAACAATAACATGATTCTACGATGCCACTAAACAATCACAAGAATGATGATTCAAATAACAATAGCCATAAATTGTATCTAATAGGCGCTCTCATACCAATTGATAAAAGTTTTAGAATTTAGCCATGGATCATTAGATACAAATTATAGCATATCAAGACAACAAAGAAGGGATAAGAGATTGTGTACCTTTAAGGATTAAGGATTCGTTCATAAAGGATAGCTGTCAGAAGGATGAGAGGGATGAGTACCCTCATTCCGTGTGTAGCACCAGAAGAGTTCAGAATAGTTTAACCGTCTGATGGGATGACGTTTAAATAGCTAAACGGCTGAGGGCAGGGACCTCTCATTGGGCTTAGCTAAATGGTCCAACCCATCACGGTCCATTTAGAAAGAATAGCCCAATCATACATATTCATCAACTAATGAGTGTTCAATACAATAGACCATATTATAAATTATAACATTAATTTATAATAATTGATTATTGTCAATCCATAATTGATTAATTAAATTATTCAAAAAAAAATAAAATTGATTAATTAAATAATTAATCCAACAATGGAGCATGAGGCATGGCGAGGAGGTTGAGGAGTGAGTCACCGCCCGTTGTGACGGTGACTGCTTCTTGGAGTTCCTGTTGGGTTGAAGGTGTTGATTCGGGTATGAATTCTGGCATGGGATTGGGAAAGGGATTCGGGTATGAATTCGGGCATGGGATTTGACATGGTTTCGGGTGAGAGTGAGGATCGTAGTATTGTTGCTGTTTTGATTTTGAGTCTTCTAACAACATGTGTAACCATTTTCTTCAACTGTATGTTTACGTGGCATTCAAAGACCATTTTAATTTTATTTTTCGAGATAACAATTTTTGAAAAAATTTACAAATTATTTTTGAACTTTTAAAAACATTTACAAAATAATTTCAATAAAAAAAGACATTTACAGGAGAGAAATTCATTTTTGAATTTTAATATTGGTACACATCATTTATTTATAATTTTTTAATAGCAATATCTAATAAACATGAGAAGTGGAGGAAATGGATATCAGAATGCTTAAAGTAATCAACAATTTCAGCTTTAATAAATAAATAATCAATAAAAGAATTTGAAATGGGTCGAGGTTTGAGACTACGGGATCTTTTGTTTTTCCTAATAGTTGTATAAGGTTTTAATATGTGGTAGAGGAAGGCGGTGGAAGAGGGTCAATTTACATGATTCAAATTCGGTAGCAGTTAACTCACTTACAATATCCGACGACACATTTATTATTAGTGAAAAGAAGTGGTCGAATATCAGAATCATTAAGGTCAATCTACTATTATTTGAAGTAATGTTGAGTTTAAAAGTTAATCTTCATAAAATTTTATTGGTCGGAGTCAATATTTCTTAGAATTGGTTGGAAGAGATAGCTCTTATCTTAAATTATAATACATGTGAAATGTCAAAAACGACTTATAATTTGAGACGGATGAAGTACTATTTATATGGAAATAAGCGGATCAAGAGTTTAAAAAGATGAAAACATATCTATGGCATAGGAGAGAAGAAGAAAATGGATTTCCTATAATAAGAGAGAATAAACCGTTTTTCTCATTTAATAGTAAATTAACCATAAAGTTCATGAAATTAGTGACATAAATTAACCATAAGAGTTTAACAGAAGACACTTTATGACTCTAAAAAAAAAAAAAGAAGACACTTTATGCATTTTGGTGGACATAAATTTTAATATATTACGGTAATAGATATGAAATAAGATACAATCATGATACGTTTGGCTATTCATCTTTTTTTTGGTGGTGGGTCGGGGTTTAAACCTCGGACCTTGTATACATTATGCATTATCCATACCAACTGAGCTAAGCTCACGAGGACCGTTTGACTATTCATCTGTTACGCAATGAAAATTAACCACATATATAAATTTGTAAATAGAGTAAAAATTACACCATGTAAAAAATACTTTGTCCCGTAAATGTAGCTCAGTTGGTAGCTATCAAAGAAAAATTGTGCGGGCCGAAGTTCGAACCCCGGATTTCCCACTTCTCCACACATTATATGTGTGATTCTAGCCACTAGACTATTTAAAAAAAAAAAAAAAATTTATATTTTTGTGAACTATACGTATAACTAATTTTCATCGGTATTGGATACGTTTATCCACAATTATTCAAAGGGCAGCATAGCCTCAGTTCAGTTCGGGTATAAGGGACTAATAGCCTGTTTGGTATGGCTTTTACTTTTTCAAAATAAAGGTCTAAATTAAAACTAATATTAAAATGTAAAATTCTATCAAACAAATAAAAATTTAATTTACCATAAAAAACTAAAGCAAGATAGTAATTAAATTTGCATGATGGAGAATAAAATGAGTTGCTCTTCTTGGTTAATAGACTTCGTCAATGACTCCTTTTTTGGTTGGTGGAATTGTAAGACTTTGAGTCGTGCGTGTATACCATTGGCTCAATTTTATATAACAAAATGTTCTATAACCATCATTTTCAATCACACTTGCACAATTCTTTGATCATGAATCATGAGCAAATATACCGTTTTTGGTCTACCATGATTCTTTGAAGCCTAAAATTGTTTTCCTTGAAATGTTTGTCCAAATTGCCAGTTTGGAGGTGCTACATTGTAAGATGTGAGTGTTTTTCCAGTGCTGCTGGTTACCTCAAAGGACAAAGGCTGATGTTGAAGGTTGACATTGCAATGCCAATTCATTCCCCAATTCCTTGCCATTGGTATCCATCCTGTTCTAGATCCCTTCACTTTCACAGCAAAAACTTCACCATCTAACCCCACATTAGTTATCAGGACTTGATAGAAATGAGAACTTCCACTCATTGTGAATTTCAACCCTCCACTTCTTTCACACTTCACTCTGCATCACATTTTCACAAACAAAAATTTGGAAGAGTTTATAAGAAAACTTATAACATGTTTATAAATTGTTTTAGGAAAATGTTAACCGGTGGCAGTAACAAAAACAGGTTAACCGGTGGCAGTAACAAAAACAGAAATCAAATATGATAGTATTTACCTTGAAAAAGTTCTGTAATCAATGCATTAAAAGTTTAAAAAAGTGTTATTTTTGAGTTAAAATTTCCTCTTTTGCCTTCTTTAACCAGTGCGTCAGGAGCACCGGTTAACAAGACCCATTATTTTATGACTTATTTTACTAAGCTCTATAACATAGCTAATAAAAAGGGGCAAAAAAGATTAGGTTAAATTACAATTTAAGATTAGTCTCTTAAATCACAACCAAAATGAAACTAAAAAACACAAGGAACTAAAATGAAAGTTAAAAATAACTTAAAGAACCAAATGTGTAATTGAGTCAAAAGTTTATATGAAAACAGTTCAAGGACATTTTTCTATGATTATAAAAATTGTTTATACATAAGCGCTTATATAAACATCATTAACCAAATAAGAGATTAATTAAGTTGTTTATGCAAAAACATCCCAAAAACACTTTTAAAAAAATCTATCTACCTTCTATATTGAATGGGAATAATATCAGCTTTCCCCTTAGCAATTTCAGCAAATGCAGCTTGTGACAACTCAAAATGTTCTCTTGGAAAGTTACACCAACCACCATAATCAACTGAGAGGCCAAAATTAGGAGGACAGAAATCAGTGGCAGTAACAATAACAGAAGGACTTCCAAGCATACACCACAAGATATGGTCAACACATCTGATCTCATAGCAAGCCCCACATGTACTCCCTCTGTTGAACAAAATTGTGCTTAATCCAACACTATGTTTTCCATAGCTAGCTTTGTGAAGATCTCCATAACCACAAGCTCCTTCTGCATCACATGCACACAAAAATCATGTACATTTATTTTTTTTTTTTTGTGGTGGCTGGGGTTTGAAACTGGACCTTGCATATATTATACATTGTCCATACCAACTGAGCTAAGCTCACGAGGACAAAATCATGTACATTTGACAAAACAAGACTATTAATGTTGCTGTTATGAACCAAAGGAGGAGCAAGAAAAGTACCTGTAATTAGAGATCCTTCTGTGTCTTTGGCATAAGTTGCAGTGGCTTTCTTCCATTCTTGATCCTTGTAAGCAACAATGTTGATTGAATATAATAAAATCAAGTAGAGAAATGTGAACAGAAGAACACCCATTTTAGATAACAGCATTTAGATACTGATTATCATCATTACTTTAAAATGATATAATTTACTTTTAGGTTTTTTGTTTTTTTCTCATATGTGAGGTAATGGTGCTAAGATAGTAGAGGATTAATTAAACCATAAGAAAAGGGTTTTAATTTTCTACCTACATATCAGGATACCTCCGCTTAAAGATCCACATATGAACATTGACAAATTTTACCGGTGGATTATTAGGTATACTTTTGTTCTAAAAATAATATTTTTTATGTATTAATACTATAAAAAAAAACTACATCTTGGTATTGGTGTCAGGACGAACTCAACCTTATAAAAGTGTCTTGTAAAGTGATAGCACCCCCCCAAACTCATATTCATGTTATATCTCTTCTAACGTGTGACTCTTACCACACATCCCTAATGCCTAGCTTTAGACATCTAACAGCGAAACGTAGTATTTCAGATCATGGACAAGTTTTGATATCATAGTTGTAGTTGGGTTGAGTCTAACTCAACTTTACATAATCGGCATATTAGACCATCTTCAATGGAGGAGCCTTAATCTTAATCTTTTAAGATTCGATACCTATTAGGTACCCTCATTGGGGAGAAACTTTTTGAGGTCTTATAGGACCCAGGGTCTCACTTAAGACCCTCATTCTTAAGTGGAACTCACACTCTTTTAATATTAAAAAATTGATATGTGATGGTATATAGTTATTGATAGTTTATTAATGTGTATTTAAGAAATTTGTATGAGATGTTGGGTTGAAGAGACTGAGTGTTATTAGCTACTAATATTAAAAAATTATAAATGAGTGATGTGTATGTGAGACTCATTTAAGTATCCAAAAATTTGTGTCTCTATTGTAGATGCTCTAAGTTGAGGACTTCATCACACTTATAATAACCACATAAAGTTCTTATGAAACAAAATATAAGTATTAAATTTTTTTAAGTTACTATGTTATAGGTATGAAATTTTCGATGTAGTTTAACGATGATTAGCCTTTATTGAAGAATCACTTAAGAACAGAAGAAGATGAATTCTTTTCTCTCAAAGATACAAGAGTTAGAGATCAAACTTTCTAATTTCTTACCATTTAAATTAATTTATTATTGGTATGTATAACCAAGGACACTCTTTAAACACATAAACAGTAAATTTTACCTTTTTAATAAATAATTTCTTGATTTTCAATAAAAATATATTTTAGCAATCCATAGATACCTTGGTTTTCAATGGTTTGTGGGGACATTGAGCTAAGGCGGGATACAAGGTAATTTGTTGGTTATTCCAAGGAGCGTGTCCTTGTTTTTGTTTGGTTTGACTCTTATATTTGTCTCTTCTTTTTAGGAGAGAAAAAAGAGGTGCAGTATCGTTATATTATATACTTTTGGAAGATAAGGGTTTGAGGCTTTGTGGGTGTGGCAGACACACAAAGCGGAAAGCTCTATAACACTTCAATGTGGAACATTGACTGCCAAAGACAAAGGGACACTTTATTAATCATTTTGTTCCCAAGTACATATATAGAGAAATTATGAGATATGGGGCTTGAATCAATTATCAAATATCAATTACTAGAATAAAAAATATTGTTATGATGGACTAGTATATTTAATCAATAATGCCTGATTCTGTTAAGAAATTAACCTAGTCCCTCAACTGTAAGTTTTTTAACTACTGGTAAAATTGTTGGTTGAGGTGAACACATTTAACCAAGAAAACATAATGTAAAAATACAATTTGCTATTGAAGATAAATTGCAGAAAATTAGAGTTGTATTGGTTGGTGTATCTAAAATGACTCGTGCAATTTGTTTTTATACAGAAAACCAGACCGTTGTATCAAGTCACGGATATCTCATCAAAGAACAACCCGAAATAAAGCAGAAGAAACAGGCACAAATTACAGAATTAGATCCATACAAGATAAAGGTTGTAAAAATAACGAATTTTCTTCATCTAGGCCTCTAGAGCTCTAATAGCACATTTTTTCGGTACACTCAGTAGTAGTAGTAGTTGCTGTTGTTATTAAAGTACAAATTCGTATATAATGAGATATAAAATTATTAACAACTCCTGTATCTAATTTTTCACATTTTCCTCTAAAGGAATTTCATCAGCCATTAGAAATGCTTACTCCGATAAATCACAATTGTTTTGATTCAAAAACTAAGTGCATTTCCTACTGTAATCTTAATAATCTTGGGTGAGTAACCGCTTCTTTTCCTCCTCTAACCCTGCAAGCCATTTGAATCCAAGATCACATCCTCCTTTTGCAGCTATCTGAAATTTTTCTTTTGCCATCTCTACTGGATCAATTGCAATACTTTCTTTGTTCTTACCTCGCATTTGAGCAGCCGAACCTCTCTTCAAACTGAACTTTATTAATGATTCTGGAATTTTGACTCCTGAGGCACAATATCTTTTCTTTCATTAGTATCAGACTTTTAAACAGTACATCCTAGAGATGCAAGAAACCCACCAGAATCAGCCAGAAAACATAAAAGTACAGTGAAGCAAGCCATATAAAGCCGACAAAGATTGTTTGTTTTAAGGCCTATTGGCATTAATGTGTCTTGTTTCCCGTTTAAAATTCCCAAACATGGTTTAGTTATTAGAAGTTATAGGAGCGATCCACAGTTCGAGACTGTTGAAGTTGTGGGTTTTAGATTAAAGGATGAGAAAAATAATAAGAGCTTGAATATCATTGGTAGGAACTTCATATTATTGTCCCCGTGAGTTTAGCTCAGTTGGTAAGGACAGTGCATAATACATGCAAGGTCCGGGGTTCGAATCCCGGACACCACAAAAAAAAAAGTAACTTCATGTTCTTTAGAGGAATTTGTGTCCGAGAACACGGTATTTCTGCCTAAGCTATTTGAAATTACTTTCCTCAATAGTACAAACAAGCCAGCACCTAAGCTATAGTATTGATGTCTATTACATGTTCTTTAGAGGAATTTGTGTCTGAGAACACGGTATTTCTGCCTCTTAGCGAGCTTGCGAGGCAAAAATTGAAAATGGTGGTCATAGAAGACTCGCCGAAAAAACCGTAAAATCGGCTGGATTGTACGATTATAACGATTCAATGAAAAAGAAGCGTGTGGTTGGGAACACGAGACTTGGTTCTATAAAAAAAACAGTCATACAAACATGTTTGCTAATAAAAATAAGGCATACATTTCTAACTTTTTCATATTAAAAACGTGTAAACTTCTAACTTGTGAAATTAGTAGGATCTTACAATCCGTGCTAAGATCTAGTGTCCCCTTCCCGATCCTGGGTAGGATCTCGATTCTGATTCAATCAATAAAAGACATCTTTTGTAGAAAACTACTTTTTAAATGGTGTACTGGTAGGCACTATAGAAAGCTAAGTGCCTATAGTTTCTGAATATGTACTTCTTATGAAAATATGGTCTTAGCATCAGTAATATACTCCATAACCAAGTGCAGCTTGAAAGGAATGGGGATGGGATCGGATGCATGGATAAACTTTTCTACAATAACAGTGCATACCAAATCCTAAATTGAACGCAGAACACGGGCTGACCTTTGAGAAGAAGAGATCCATATGAAATAGCTGCCCCAGCATGGCCCTACAAACACAAATATATTCGATTAAACTAGGGTAGACAAAGATAAGTTTTTTTTTATTTTTTTTTTATAATAATCGAACATTTTCATGTGTAAGATAAAGGTATTTAAATTGGAAAAACTGGAATATCAGATAATTTTATAAATTATCAAAAGTAAATAAATGTGTTGTCTTTAGCTAGATAAAACCTGATCATGAGAAATGTATATTTATACAACCAACAAATTAACAAAATACTTCCTCTTTTAATTATGGCTCGGCTAAAGGGTCATCAAGATTCAACATTACCTCCTCCCTGATTCTATGCTATAAATCACAAGTATAAACCATGCTTAAAAGCTCCTGGTTCCCGACCAAATGTTACCTTTCAAAATAGCCCAGGTAACCAGAATTCCCCATCCCAGTGTGTGTCTATTTGAGTATGTGTTGACCACTAGGCCAATAGCAAAAAATAAAAATAAAAATGTTACCTTTCAAGGCCTCCATGCATACTGAATCTTAAATGAAATTCTCATAGGGCTATTTCTCGTTGGGCCAGTAATTTTAGAATACAATTCTTTGTTGAGTCGCAACAAACATCAAACATATAGTTCAAACAAAATCACACTTAATTCAAGTCACATTAGCTTTCAGTAAACCAGAATAAGTTTTAAAAGAAAAATTAGACTAAAAGTGCAACTTTGAAAAACTTTAACTACTGGGAATCAGCGTATGAGTGATCAATGAAACTCTAGAGGTTCATATCTGATGTAACACTTGAACTTCTTCTAAGCTTTTCAAGAAGTTATAAAACTATAAATACTCCATCCCATGCCAAAACTGTCAGGTGCGATAATGTATTCACTTTAAGAGCGAGTGCAAACAAGAATTCATAAGAGCATAAACAAATGACACAATATATGCTGAACTCACTCTAACTCACCACACGTTGAAAAGCACGAAGAGACATTTTGTCCATAAATACTAAGAAAAAAATGCTTAATACACAGTGCAAGGTTTTAAAGAAAATCAGTTCTTTAAATTTGACTAATTGATATATTACCTTCTCTGATGCCCTATGGAAACACCACAACGCCGAAGCAATATCTTTCTTAACACAGTCGCCAGTCAAATATACAGCACCCAAAAGGTAAAGAGCATCTGGATGCAACTGGAACATAAACATGCTTCAATAAGGTTTTGTGATGCATTTTGAAATTGTGACAAGATCCAACTTACATAAGGTAACATACCTGATCCACAGCTTTCTCCAAATAATAAAAAGCTTGTTGATCTGAATGGATATCCTCATTCTGTCTCCAAAAATATATATATTAAAACATTTCAGTAAAAAAAAACTAACAAAAACTGAGGATCTCCGTACTTTCTAATGTATTCAGTTATGAAACATGAAAAAAATTGAAAAAAGGGAGAACAAGATTACATAGCAGAAGTATTCTACTCAAGTAAACCATAGAAATCAAATATAATTGCAAAAATATAATCAGGCAAGACAATAAGAACCAAGGAACCACTAGTAATTAAGCATTAAGAACACATAATATCCCACCCAGGCCATTTTGTATGCAGATAGCCAACTATCCTCCTCACCAAGGTCATATACCTCATTTGTTAACCAAAAAAAGTTAAAATACAACCTAAATCTACAATAAATAAATCTGCAAATAGTAATTTGAGGAGGCATGGATGAATGAATAATGGTTCAAGTGATTGACTCAAACTCTTCATGTTTGGCTGTAATATACTTAAACGAATTTCTAACAATATAAGGTGTAGAGTTGCCTCAACTCTACTCTTAAATGACAACCCAATGCATACTGTGCATTAGGATCACCCATATTTGCTGCTTCTACTAATAATGCTGACGCTCTGTTGCCAAGGGAAAAAATCAAACCACAAAACTAATATAAATGTCATTGGGTGACAAAAAGAAAAATAAATTGTGTTTTAAACAGTTATTTCGTCATACTTCAAAAAAAATGAGATTTATAATGTATTGAAACATTCCATTCCATTTATAGTCTAATGTTTACTTTGCCATTCTTGTGGATAGCTACTCAGCTGAGTTCACATCAGAAAGAAGACCAACACAAACAATATCATAGCAAAGCAGAAACACATGTAATGATCTATTCTTGGCATAGTATAGATGCATTTCTTTGATTGAAAATAGGTAAAGCCGGAACAAACAAAGACATAATGGAGGACAAAAATGTTGACTCACACAGCCTTATTTGCTCCAGGAACATGGTATTTCATATGCAATCTGGACAACCAATACCTAGCATGAGTATTGGTGTTGTCAGCCTCCAAAGCAAGCTCAAAATTCTCCTTTGCTGTCTATTTATGCAATCTGGACAACCAATACCTAGCATGAGTATTGGTGTTGTCAGCCTCCAAAGCAAGCTCAAAATTCTCCTTTGCTGTCTATTTATGAACCTCAAATAAGCAAAGGTCTATCTATGTATTGTTCTGTCATATAAGATCTTAAAATAAAGAAGCAAATGGTAGCAACTATTTGAAAAAGCGGCGATTACGTTAAGAAGAGGGATGAGACGCCTATCATTGAGCTCACAATAATCAATAACTCTATCAACCTCCTTCAAAGCATTCCATCCTTTGGCAATAAACTCCATGGCTTTCTTGTTCCGGCTATGCAATCCTCTCTGCATATAATTATCAACAAAGATAAGCAAATCTGTTCAAAACAATAAAAATCCAATTGTCCGGAGTACCACCATTTTAGATTAACGAAGTGTTGGTGTTCCACACGACATGGAGACATGCAATTATATTCTATTATATTAGATTAACTCTATTTCTTTTAAATTCGTGTTAATATGTCAGATAGCCCTTGTAATTTGGGCGAGGTCTGAAAATAGCCTCTGTAAGAATAGTCCTTGTAATTCTGGATTCTTCATATTTTACCGTCACCGTGTTAAAAAAATTGGGCGAAGTCTATAATGTTTGAAAATAGTCCCTATAAATTTGTTTGGTAAGGCCTACTTTTGAGCTTATAGTTTGTAGCTTATGTCTTATTAACTCATTTGACTAAAAAAGACCCGTTTGGTAACGGTCACTTTCTCACGAGCTTATAGCTTATTTTTAAGAGCTTATAGCGGTTTGTGATAAGCTAATTCAAGTAGCTTATAGCTTATCACTTTTTATCTCAATTTTACCCTTGCAATCTTAATTGAAAAAAATAAATATCAATTAAAAGCAAATTTTTCATGTCATTTCATATTTATCAACTAAGTCAGCCACTAATTTTACCAAATACTACAAATCCAATCAACTAGTTTATCCACTATGAGCTATAATCTAACTTATATAAGTCATCCGCTATAAGCTAACTTACCGGCTATCCGCTATTTTTTATGCTTAAACTATTTGAGGTATTAACCCGTTAAATTATTATCAGTGTCAACCTATCAGTATCGTATCTAGTGTATGCATAATGCTTAATAACAAGGTAAATGTAAAAGTGTAGTTACATGCCTGTTGATTGAATTGAAAAGGAGAAACATTGGAGGGCTTGGGAATAAACTTGGCCAACAATGCCTTAGGCAACATCTTCTTAGAAACAATTAGATATAAACTGAGCTTCCCTGTAACATAGAAACAACAAAGGGTTATAAAAATCCATCAATACAGAAAAGAAGACATCTTTGGGAAATTGAAAGCAAAATTACTATAAACCTAAAAAGCTCACAGCGTAAGGGAAAATTAAGGAAACGAAAACGGTTGGATATCCCTAGTAGAATGCATCGAAACCACAATGGAAGCCGGGAAGACGATGGTGTGTGTGAGTAAATTACTTCTATGTTGAATGAAAAATTAGAGTGTTGTCTTTGCTAACACAGATAAATTGGCTTGTAGCTTATTGAAATAGTGCGAGTTTAAGTCACTTGATAAAAATAATAGATAATACATGTAAATTCGAGTTCGAACTCCGACACAACAAAAGAAATTATAGTTTTTTGGATTAATTAAGTTTTTAGTTTCTATAAATATTCACAGTTTTGTTTTTAGTTTCTACAAAATAAAATCACACTTTTTATTCCCTGTGGCATTTTCCTTAAGTATTTTAGGGACCAAAATTGTTGATGGAAATTTTTGACAAGGACTAAAAGTGCTCATGGAAAATTTTATAGGGACTAAAAATGCTGATAAAATTTTTTATAGGGACTAAAAAGTGTGATTTTATTTTGTAGGGACTAAAAACAAAACTGTGAATATTTCATGGAATATTTTATGCAGAAGCAATGTAATAAACACCGCCAATTACATTCCTCAAATCACCTTAAAATGATTATGAATGCATGGACTTCAAGTAAAGACTCGACAATGAATAACTCACCAACATATACATTAAAATAATAATCATCAATTATGTTTTTCACCAAAATTTGGATTGTCAAATACTTACATCTATACAATCAACCAGTCATCATCAATCCATACATTTATAATCATCAAAAGAATCAACATCATAATCATCATCCACATTTAACACCTTAAAGAAACGATAAAGTTTCAAATTCACATTTCAACTAAAAGAGGGACATCTATCCACGTTATGATATTCATCATATTAAACACCCAATCATCATCAATTCATTTACATTCTATCGTATTCACATGAATTCAAAGTCTCCTACAAGTTATCCAACCATAAAGTATTAATTTGACAAAGTTCGTCTATGTTTATAAAAACTAACATTTTTTATTATTCCACCAAAATCAAAGTAACTAAGTTCAATCGCCTCATCCAAGTATATACACAATTCACATATGAGTGCAGTTGCATATACATATACGTATCATAGGTCAATTCCGATTAATTCCAAAATTCACCTAAGTTCGTCTCATTTAATCAGTTTTCAAAAGAATTCCATTTTCAAAGCAAAACCAAGTAAAAGCTCAACTAAACCATCCACAACCATTTTTAAAAGTCAACCTTACAATAAACAACCTTAATTTCACACTTTTCCCTTGATGAAACGATTTTTCGAAAAATCCGTGTTCTTGTATATTTTATAAAAGTTTTCAATTTGATTCACAAAATCAATTTCAATCCAAGTAAAAGAGGTTATCCCATGTTTATAAGGCAAAAAAGTAGTCAAACACATCAAAAGGAATACTTAGGGGTGTCCGAAAACGACCCAAAAGGCTCAGAACGCCAAAATCTAGGGTTGATGTTGTAACGCCCTCTTTAATTATTTGATTATTTTAATGAGTTTAGAATATACTTATATGATTTGTGTGATTTATATGATTTATTTTGATGAGTGATATTTTATTATGTTATATGTTGGTATTTATTAGTATAATATATATGCTATTTGGTTTAGAAATATATATGTTATAGAAATATATTTGTTATAGAGATACATTTGTTATTTGTTATAGAAATATTTTATATTATATATATATATATATATATATATATATATATATATATATATTAGAATAGAATATTGAGTTTAGGGGTTGTTATGAGATTTTAGAGAGATTTGGGGGAGAAAGAGAAATAAGATAAAATAGAAAAGAAAAGTTATAAATAGGAGAGACCTAGTTTAGAAAAACATAACGTACGATCAAT
The DNA here is from genome assembly GCF_003473485.1 of Medicago truncatula. NCBI lineage: Eukaryota > Viridiplantae > Streptophyta > Magnoliopsida > Fabales > Fabaceae > Medicago > Medicago truncatula. The sequence goes on from NC_053045.1 coordinate 19,853,489, forward strand.
TTTGTAGAAATTAAAGGGAGAAAAAGCCAAGAGAAGGGAGAGAGACCTAGGAAGCTGCGATTTTTATATTCCAAGGTAAGGGTGGGTGTAACGCCCTCTCTAATTATTTGATTATTTTAAATGAGTTTAGAATATACTTATATGATTTGTGTGATTTATATGATTTATATTGATGAGTGATATTTTGTTATGATATATGTTATATATTTATTAATATAATATATATGTTATTTGATTTAGAAATATATATGTTATTTGATTAAGAAATATATATATATATGCTATTTGATTTAAAAATATAATATATGTTATTTGATTTAGGAATGTATATATGTCATTTGTTATAGAAATATATACACGATTTGTTGCAGAAATAAATGTGATTTGTTATAGAAATAAATGTTATTTGTTGTAAAAATATATATAATCTGTTATAGAAATATGTATGATTTGTTATGGAAATATATATATATATATATATATGTTATAGAGATATAATTGTTATTTATTATTGTTATAGAAACATTTTATAAATATATATATTGGGATAGAATATTAATATTTGGATTTAAGAGAAAAATAAGTAGGTTAAAGATTTATATAAATAGGAGAGACCTAGTTTAGAAAAACATAACGTACGTACGACTGCTTTTGGAGAAAAGGGAGAAAAGCCAAGAGAAGAGGGAGAAGACCTAGAGGAGGGCTGCGATTTTGTGTATTAAGGTAAGGGTGAGACTAACTTTGCAATTCTATTAAGTATGTGAATCAATGGTTAGGTTTAACATGATGTAGGATGAGTTTTTGAGGAATTGAAAAGTAGGTTAAAATTGTAGAATTAATGAATAAACGGTGGAAACTTGTTAAAAAGATGTAGAAACTGTCCTTAGACCTTAGATAATGATTAAGATGAATTAAGGAATCGAAATTAGGCTTAAAACCTTGAGAAAGGATTGAATTGGAGAAAACGAAAACTAGGTCAAAACCTTAGAATTGATGATCAAACGGTGAGAATTGGTTTAATTGATGTAGAAAGTGTTCCTAGACCTTAGATAATGTTTAGGACGAACTTTGGAATCAAGAACAAGCTTAGAACCATGTGAATCGTCGAGTTTTTGTGAAAATAGGAAGCCTGGCCGTAGCGACATTCATCGCTCGCCACGACGAGCTATGAACCTCGCCTCGCGAGTGATGATCTTCATCGCTCGCCTCGCGAGCCCTTTCCTTTCGCCTCGCGAGCGTTTCTGGCATCGCTTGCCACGGCGAGCAACCCTTCCTCGCCTCGCGAGCTCAGGCAGAGAGCATGTCATATTTTGTGTTTCGACCTTTTTAGTTGGACCTTGGATGCCTTAGAGCGCCTGAACATACCTAGTATTGATTAGGATTGAATGTAGGATCAGATTGAACCCAGAACAACACTAGTTTGGGAGATGAGTGGTACTCGCCATGGCGAGTAAGAACTCTCGCCTCGCGAGCACATCCAGAATTGAGTGCTTTTGAGGAATTTGAGACCTTAGTCGTTTGAATGGATTAGGAATGGAACTTTAGGTACTAATGAGACCTATCTAAGATGTTAACTGTTATTTGTGAAGCTATATTGAAATGTTAAGTGTTTATAATGTGATTTATTGATTGATTGCATTACTTGAATTATTATTGAATGATCAGGAAGTTGTTGAAAATGAATTGATATTAAGCTGTTGATATGATCTGATTATGCTGCTATTGTTATTTAACTAAGTTGCATGAGTTGTTGTTGATTATCATTTGATGTTGTTGATTATGTGAAATATTTATGTGGAAGATGTTTGATGTTTAAGTTGTTGATGCTTCACATTAATATTGTTATGTTGTGAATTGAAATTGATATATTGATATCTCTCTGTTGTTGTGTGACTTGACTGTGCTACTGCTGTTATTTAACTAAGTGCATGATGTCTATATATATATATTATGAAATGATGACGTTTAGCTCCAAATTATTGGATGCATGATGATATGTTGATTACGATGATTACGGTGTTTTGTTGTTAAGAGTCCATACATAGCATTTCATTGAGCTTTGTCCTCACCACGATTAGGAGCTTTGTCCTCCGCACGTTTTAGGAGCTTTGTCCTCCGCACGATAAAAGTATATTAATACTTATGATGACGATTGGTACCACATGCATATAAGTGTCTAAGTTGCATTGTCGCATATGTCGAGTCAAGGTCGTTGTTGATGAATTATCATCCATGAGTTGTTAAGTTGTCGATGAATTATCATCCATGAGTTTGTCGAGTTGTGTTCTACCCATGTGTCGTTAAAGAAGTACCTACGAAGATTATACGATGTGAATTATATGATGTTGATATTGCTATGTTGTTTAACATGTTGATTATGATATTGTTATGTTGCTACGTTGTTTAAGATATTGATTATGATATTGTTATGTTGCTATGTTGTCTAACATGTTGATTATGATATTGATATATTGCTATGTTGTCTAACATGTTGATTATGATATTGTTATGTTGCTATGTTGTCTAACATGTTGATTATGATATTGTTATATTGCTATGTTGTCTAACATGTTGATTATGATATTGTTATGTTGCTATATTGATTATGATGTTGAATATAATTGTTACTATTAAGTGATGATTATGTTGTTCTATATATGATTAATTATTATTAAGTGAATATTATGTTATGTTATTGATGATGATCGAATGTTGTGATTACTTGTTAATTGTTTATCAAAGATTTATGATGTCGATTATGGTGTTAGTATGTGTTGATTATATTTATATAAGATGATGAATACGTTGTTGTTATATTTTTATAAGATGATTAATACGTTCTTGTATTAATATAAGAAGATGAATATGTTGTTATATTATTAAATTATGACGAGATGATGTATATATAATTATTATTATTGTTAAGTGAATATTATGTTATGTTGTTGTTATATTATTATAAAATGATGACTATGTTGTTGTTGTTATATTACTATAAGAAGATGTTTATGTTATGATGGATATTATTATTATTATTATTATTAAGTGATGATTATATTGTGTAGTTTAAGTTATTAGTGATGATGATTATATGAAGATATTTATGAGTTGTTAGGTGTACTTGATGATGTTCATGTTAAGTTGATAAGTTGTCTTTTAATCATGAATTGATAATGAGATGTTTGATGAATAATTATTATTATGAATTAATGATGTTGTTATGTTGTATATGAATTAGGATTAAAATGTTGTTATGCTATATATGAACTATGACTATGATGTGATGATCTATGTTTGTTACGATTTGGTTAATATGTGTTATATGATGATATTTATAATGTGATGAATATAAAGTAAATGATAATTAGAGGTTAGTTGGATTATTAAGAATTATACATTAAGAAGTATTATTGCTAATAGATGAAGTTATTTGTGTTGTTAAATATAATTATTGAATTATATGCTTGATATTATTGTTTTGTGAAATCTCACCCCTTCTGCTTGAAAATGTTGCTCTTCGTATGAGTAACTTGCAGGTATTACTGATTAGTAGGAGTGGTGGCTCAAGTGTCTTAGGTGCTCTGATACGTAATGGGATGAGAATTTTATTGTTGTCTTTCTATTCCTTACGTATTGTTTTAAGAAGAATTATGACTTTGGTTTTAGATTGGATTATATGAGAAATTTATGAAGAGGCCTTCGTGCCAAAGACTGTTTTGATTATTGAATAATTTCCGCTGCGAAGTATTAAAGACTTTTTAGTTATTGAATTTTAAAGGATAAATAGTTATTTATACAGTTTATGATTTTAAGAAAAGAATGTGACATTCCGTTTAGGTGAATTACTCTGATTAAATAAATGAAATTTTCACGTTGGGAAAACAGGGTGTTACAGTGGGACTAACATTCAATAATCTTAAGTATATGATTCTGAAAATTGTATTTAATATGTTGTAGGTTTAGTTTTTGAGAATTTGAGAATTAGGGTTAAGAGTGATGATTGTGATGATTTTGAATGAAAGTGGAGTTGAATAATATGGGTTGCTTTTTTGATTTTTCTTTTCATCTCTGCCCCGAATTTGAAATGAAATCTGGTATTGATAGGTCAAGAATTGGTCTTAGGTGTAAACACAAAAGTTGTAGGTATGAATGTTAGCTTTCTAATGTCGTTGGTCTGACGTCAAAACGATATATAGAACTTGAGTTATGGTCAAATTACTGCACGTAGGTCACAGTGAATTTTTATGAATTTCAGCACAACTTTGTCCGAATTTGAAATGAAAACTGGTATTGATTGGTACAGAGTTGGTCTTAGGTGTAAACACGAAAGTTGTAGGTATGAATGTTAGCTTTCTAATGCCGTTGGTTTGACTTCAAAAGGGTTTATAGAACTTGAGTTATAGTCAAATTAGTGCACGTAGGTCACAGTGAATAACTGAATATGATTGATGAATTAGTATATGAATAAATTCCGCTGCGAAGTATTAAAGATCTTGTTATTGAATTTTAAAGGATAAATAGTTATTTATTCAGTATTAAATAATCCTAGCTTTGGCTTCACTTTAGCTAGCACTGCTAGCTGTTCAAATCCCAAGCTCTCTCTCTAGCCTCCTCTTCTATCCTCTTGATCCACTTTCTCTCTCTACCTCTTATGTTTTTGTGAAATGAAATAATGAAGGCTTAACCTAATTTCTTACTAGAGTTATGCTTATATAGTCGCCACATAATTGTGCTACGTTTCTAATTGTCTTAATGAGTTCAACATTCTTACCAACTAATTCTCAAAAGTTACTACTCACTTAAAAAGTTAAACTGTCAGATATCGAATAATTACCGTCTCTAAATAATTACTCCAACTCACTAGTAACTTAATAAAAATAATTATTCTCACCAAAACACCAAAAATAACCTTTTAATAAAATGACTAATTTACCCAAAAAGACGAAAAAACCCTTGAGACTAAAAATGACTAAAATACCCTTATAGGCCAAAAAAATCCACTAATCCCGAATAAAATACACAGAGACAAATAAACAGACACAAGCACATACAACCACATATAATAAATAATTAAAATAATTCTAGCGAAAAACGGGCTGTTACACAATATGTGTAATTTTTAATTTAAAAATAAATAAAAATGTCACATGTAAATGTAATGCTTTAATAAAAAAAAATTAATTAAAAAACTCCCGAGTTATTTCTGTCCAAATGTTCCTTCTACGAGATTCATTGTGGAAGTTGGGTGGAGCGTCTGGGATATGATCTGGATTGATGAAATCTCATATTCTTCTTTCTTCTAAGATGAATTCCTCAATGAACTCTTTACAATATAGCTTGGAGATGATTGGAAAATCTTTGTTGATGATAGGATTTGTGTTTCTGATGCAGAAATCCTTATCACAAACTACTACGTCATTTATTACCTTCATTTTTAACATATTCTGAGCTGTGAAGGCTTGTGCATATGAAATTCGAAGGATGTCAAATATTTCAACAGATTCTATCATTTGAATTTTTGACATGGATAGAACAGGTTTGTCAGAAGCCTTCCATAAGGATCATCTCAGCTGATTGATTTACATCTCTTATATTTCCTGGGTAAAATATATCCATATATTAATCTGATAACGACTTTAGCTAAGTCATTCTTGTGTTTGATAAGTCCAAGTTAGCTGGTGGCAATTTCTTTTTCTGTGTTGTTGTTTACACTGATTTTTGGTAAACAATCGCTGGTTTCAATAATGTTTACTTGCAAGATCAACCAGTAAATCTTAGGAGCATATTGTGCTTTTTACGGTATGAATATGAATGTAATACTTGTTCGTAAAGTATTTGTGCTAAAGTAAAAGACAAAAACTAAATGTAAATAACAGAATCCAACCCGTGTTGAATCCAATCGAAAATCTGTAAAGAATGACAGTAGAAGAAAATACTTCGAAAAAGGTTAAGTAAATTGCAAAAGTGTTTAAAGATCTGTATTGAATTTGTAAAGACTTAATGAAAGTTGGTGCACATATTCATACTTTGCAACTTGTGACTCGTTTGTCGCTTCCATACGGACAGTATTGAGTGTAAGTTTTTAGTATGATTAAATTGTGACCTGTTTTTCCTAAGAAAAACTACTATTTATACAAATAGTCCTATAACTACCTAATCGTACCTGTTCGATTTAAAATCGAAACTAGCCGTTGCTAACTGCTTGTTCTTATCCACAAAGTCTGAAGGCGCCTCAATAACTTCCCTTATCCATCGAATTAAATCCGGCTTCTTCGATTCCTGCTGAAGATAAATTTTTCGATAGATTCCTTCACAAAGCTAAGTCCATCTTCTTTTAGGTCAAGCCCTTGACTGCATTAAATAATAGCATTTTCACAATTATCGGCTAACAAATTGCCCCCCAGAAACGTTATGTTTAAACTCTTTTTCGATCAAGAGAAACTTGACGTTTCTGAAATTTTTTGATAAAGTATGACTCCTCCGCGTGACATCACTCTTTTAAAAAAAAAAAAAGACACTTCAAAGGTTTTAACTTTTAAACCGTCTCCATCATAGCTTAGTGGGCCATGTTTGTTATTGGGAACCATCAAAAAACAACTGTTCCACGCGATGGTTGACATCTGTCAAACATCAAAGGCTATATATGACCTCAGGTCATACTTTTACTCTCACTTTGCCTCCTTTTAGTATTTTTACTCTTTTCACCGTATCCTCCTTCTTCCTTACGATTCAACACTGTTCATCGTTCTTTTAACCAAAAATTTGTAACTTCATGACGCGCGCTGAAGGTTCTTCTTCTCAATCAACAAAACAACATGAACCAAACGTCAAACTTCCCATAAATCCTCAATTTATGGAAGAACCGGATGTTAAAGAAGCTGAAGACAAAATATGGAAATCCCAGGTAATTATCTCATGCCCAAATTCATCGCATGCATACCTAGGGCCTTTGCCGGATGACTCCGATGATCAGAAAAAACTAAATACTGTTTTTCCTTGTAGCGAGGAACAACTGCCTCTCATTTTCTCAAAAGGTCCATATGACCTAAGCTTTTTGAAATCTAAATTTAGAACCGAACCCAAGATAGAAAACAATGAGAAATACCTTGAGTGGCTGGATAAAACCAAAGGTTCCTTCTGGAAAGAAATGGGAATTTTTAATCTCATTCAGCTATCCCGTCAGGGACCTAAATATCATAATGAGATGATCATTGCTGCCCTCCATTTCTGGAATCCCTCGACTAATAGTCTTCATTTAAAATGCGGAATGCTGACACCTACTTTGCTGGACGTGGCTGGTCTAGTTGGTTTGAAACCTATAGGCCAAACTTTCAATCCTGACACCCATTCATCGGAGATATCTTTCGATTTTTCGAGACCTGCTTATGGCAATTTCATCATTGACCATCATGACACTTCTAGTACTACAGTGTCTGATCAAGAGCATATCGCTTTTCTGACTTATTGGCTATCTATGTATATTTTCTACTCAAGATCGATTCAGATCCCTAAGAAGTTCACAACCTTAGCAATCCAATTGCATGAAGGGAGAGATATTTGCTTGAGTAAGTTCATCTTAGGATCTTTATATGAGAGTCTGAACCGCGCAGTATCCAGCATAAAAGATTTCCAACCTGGTAGCAGCCTTATCATTCCTGGCCCCATCTGGTTGTTTCAATTGTGGCTTTTGGCCACTTTCAGAACGAAATTAGCAGTACACCTGCCCCTTGCTCTTTCGAAAGCCTATGATAATAGGTCAGTCGAAGGTTTAGGTTTGGCCATGCTCCAGTATGGTAATAGGAGTTCTCCAGATTTGTTTGCAGTGACTTACAATGCCTTTCTAGGTTGCACAGCCTTCACACCTTCGATGGCTCCTTTCACCACTAGATCTCATGGGCCTACATGGTTTACAGCAAAGTTCCCAACTGATTCTAATGAAGAAGAAGTAGATATTAATGCCATCTGAGAAGCTTACCTTACCCCCACCTTTCTGTCCAGTAGGGTGACCGCTGGAAACCCGTATGGAGTGTACGGCTATCAACCTAACCATGTGGCCGAACAATTCGGCCTTGTTCAGATTAAGCCAAATTCATTATACAAGTGTTTAGATGATTTGAGGCAACCTCTTATAGAGCATGTCTGGAGGTCTACCTTGCGTCGGGCTCAGCGGCAAAAACTTATTTTCGAACCAAAGCCATATACTTCATCTTTTGCATGCACAGAAACATTCTATCGATGGTGGCAGTGCTATTTCAAGCGCCAAACCGATCGTATAGATCCTGATACTCTGCTTCCTGAATTGATCCTTGCTTTTCATACTGTGCAGAGGAAATCGAAGAAAAACAGAGGTACGCATATTCGAGAAATTGAAGCTTTTCAAAACTTCTTTCAAACTGTATATGATCCTCTCCATCTAAAGAGGACAGTTTATTATGCGGCTAAAACGTTAAGGGATAAGATCCATGACAAAATTCCCTCAATGTCTTTTCCTCCTTTTACCCCCAGTAAATACCTTTTCGCACTTCATTTTAAAACGAGGTTTCCCGTCTTGCCAACTAGTCCGTTGGCATTGGCCTTTAGGCCACCCTATCCCAAATGGTTATTTTGTGATAGTCTAATGGGAATGAAACAAAAATTTATAAAGAGGGAAAAAGACAGGGTAACTGCGACCAAGCACAGCTTGTACACTTTTAGATGGCATCTGCACTTAAATCACCCTCATATTCGAATTTTATCCGAAATAGGGTTAGGTATGGAACCTTTCGATTTTCTTTTGTAGAAATCATCCAAATTTCGAATTTATTATATTGAATAAAAGAGGATACTTATCTGTTTTATGTTTTATGGCTCGTAGCGCTTCCTTTGGCCTCAGAGGAAGTAGAATACCCGGAAGAAGATAGCTCTCGAAGGACATCCAAGTCAAAATCTGACAAAACTTCTCAGAAAAAGAAATCTTCAAAAACAGACAAAAAGAAGAAGTCTGAAAAACCCTCCAAAGGAAAGCAAGTCCGCACTGTTGAGGATGAGGTAAGTTATTATTATTTTTTTTTGTCATCTCAACTATACTTTTCGTAGGGGATCTTTGAATTTAAACTTCCTCGTAGGTTGAAATTTCTCCCAATGCTGTTGAAAGACCTGCTGTCTCTGAACCTCTCAAACTGAAAGAAGGTCGTAAGAAGAGAAAACATGATTCTCCGGCCATCGAGACAGATGCAGTGGAAGAATCTTTAGGCCATCCTAGCCCAAAAAGGATGAAAACTCGCAAAGATTCGAATCCCAACAGTGCTCATTCTTGCGTTGGTGATAACGCTTTGAAGGTGTTTTTCATAAACCTTTTGTTTTCTTATTTTAGCTATGAGTATCGAAATGCGTTTCTCATAACAGTGTTTCTCTTGCAGGCTATCCAAATCGACATACCCCAATACGCTCAAGTTGGTCAAGCAGAGGCTTCGCCTATTGCTGAAGAAGATGAAGGCATTGAGACCAGTATTCCTACACCTGATGTGGAGATCACTTCTCCTAATCAGATTGCGGTAGAATCAAGTGGTCGTCAGGGTGAAGCACCTGAAGGGGGTAGCGACGTGGAAGCGGAGCTCGATGCAGATCAATTTATCGTAACTCCTAGAGAAAATCTCATCGCTGGAAACTTTCCACTCACTTGCACCCCAGATTCGATAGGTAACGCTGAACCACTTCAAACTGACCCAACCTTGGATCCAATAGCCTTAGGGCAACTTGAGGAAGCCAATCCTTAGGATGCTTTTGACCTTTTAGCCAGCGACATTCTCCTATCCAGGAGCACCGGAAAATCCTCCAATGTGTCTACTGAGGATCCTTCTCAAGCTTCGACTGAAAATCTCTTCGCAGAGTTTCGAAGCAAAGTTTTAAGAGCTGATCTATTTGATGTCATAGAGCAAGACGAGAGCGTTATACTCGAAATACGGGAACTATCACACAAACTCATAGACCTCCCTTCAGGCCTGAAATTCCAACATTTTTTCAAAGCTCTAGAGCCTCTTTTGGATAACATCAAGCAGGGGTGTCTTCGGAGAAAAGATGGTAAGGTTAAACTTGAAGAACAAACTCTTCGATATGATTAGCTTTTGGATGAAATTGCTGAATTCAAAACCAAGCTCGAGGCTTTTCGACAAGAAACCCCTCTGATCCAATCTCAAGTGGCAGACATTGACTTATCAATTGCCCAGTATAAGGCCAAAATTGAGTAGTACGTTAGAGGATCAGAAAGCCGAACTTTTGGCTAAAGAAGGTTTAATGAAGTCAGAGGCTCAAATTGCCATCAAGAAGATCAAGGAATCGAAATCTTCCCAGCAAGAAATAGCACTCCTCACTGATCATGGCAAAGCCCTTGATGACCATCTTGACGGTTTAAAACAGCAACTGCATCAACTCACCTCTGGTTTTAAGATGTAAACCATTTTGTATCGAACTTATTATGGGAGTTTTAATTTCTATTTTGTTCCTTCTTATTGTGTATGTATTTACTTTGTAACGGTTTAGCAACCGTTTTAACATTAACACAATATTTTATTTGAGTATTTATATATAATGTATATATATATTTTTAATTACTCTCTTAATGGAACAAATTTCAAGACAACTATAATGATGAGAAACTAAAAAGTCTTTTCCTAACTTGGTAGGATTAGCTTGTCTTGGGAACCGTAACTCTTCCAAAAAAATCTAATTATGAGATTCTTTTTTAGGGAAGATAAAACATAAAGTTTTTTACAACTTCCTCTCCAAGGCTCTTTGAATCACGGTATCACTCTGATGCCACGTGTCTTCTTATGATCTATGATGATCAAGAAAAGGAACCGTCGCTTATGTTTCAAAGAGAAAAAACCACTTTTCAACTTCCCACTTATTTTATAAATACCATCCTCTTTGTCTTGTGTTTTTCATCTCTCACTTATCTTTCTTCGGTTCATTAAACACTTTTCCATAAACAAATTTTTCTTCATGGAGTTCATAAGTTGCTTGAGTGATGATCTGATCATAGACATTGCTGCAAGGGTTGCCAAGCACAACATGCTTGATCTTTTTAGCTTTCAAAGACAAAACAAGAGAATTGCTGCTCTCTGTAGAGATCGTAAGGTCTTAAGAGCCTTTGGTGAGGATTGCATCAGGCTACTCACCGATCTGAAACCTACCCATCCGAAGTTGGATTTCAAGCTTTGTTTGTGGGAACATGGGAATCCCATGTTTTGTATTTTTAGATGCACTCAACACATGCTAGATGTTGAGCCATGCATTCCTACTGTCAAACGTTTGCTTAGGAATGCTATGGACGCTGGTTCCGTAAACGCTCTTTACTTTGATGTAATGCTGAGGGCGCTTGACGGTATCACTCCTGATATCACTGAACTCTTCAATGACTTCTGGTCTCTTTTGGAGACAAAGAATGTTGCGCGTTATCGCAGGGAGATAACAGGAGGGGACTCCCACTTTCGCTTCGTTTCAGGCTGGTACAAGAGGTTGCTGCCGCCCCAGTTAATTCGTCGCCGATTCTGCAACAACTGGCACAACTGCCCTAGAGATGGGCTGAGACGCAACTATCGAGGGTTTCATCCTGCTGAGGATGAACTATACAATCTTCAGCGTTTCTGCCTTCGATGTCGTCTTGATAGTGAGCTTCGGTGGTTTCTCGACCTTTTTGGCTTTGGCCAACTTATGTAGGTCATTCCATCGAAGAAAAATCCTTTTAGAATTTTCTAATTTCCTTTTGTAGCATTTCTTTTGTAATGGTTTATTTTGCGCTCTTTAGAGCCCATTTTGGAATTCCTTTTTGTACAACGCCCATTAGTTGGCCTTATGAAATGCTACGTTGGAACTTTTCTTTTCGAATTATTCCTGCATAATTTTAATTTCTTGTAATGTCAGTTTATACTTTTTCAAGTACTTTCCGTTTATTTGCAAGATCCTTCGATCTTCATCTAATTCTTCGATCTCATATGCATTGTTCGAAAAGACTCTCAATATCCGCCATGGTCCTTCCCAACTGGGTGACCATTTTCCCAAAACTCTATCTTTCTTATCCATTGGTAAAATGACTTTCCATACCAAATCTCCTTGGGCGAAAAATTTTGATTTTACCTTTTTATTATATGCTTTTGCTACCCTTTCTTTTTGTCTTGCAAGGACTTCTAACGCTGATAATCTTTCTTCATCGAGATCGGTCAATTCGTTTATGACCATGTCCCAATAATGATTAACTGGTATTTCGCATTGCCTCTGGATTCTGACTGATTGCAGCAAAATCTCTACTAGTAACACAGCATCATGACCAAATGTCAACCTAAAAGGTGTGGTGTTTGTCGATTCTTTTGGAGATGTTCGACATGCCCACAAAGCTTCGCCTAAAATTTCAGGTCAATTCTTCGGCTTTGCCTTTATTTTTTGTTTGATAATGGCAATGATATTTTTGTTTGCTGCTTTAACCTGACCATTTGCTTGTGCATAATATGGCGTCGAGGTTAGCAATTTAAAGCCTGTATCTTCGGCAAATTTCGCCATCTTTCGACCAGTGAATACGGATCCTTGGTCTGTGGTTATGGTTTCTGGAATACCGAACCTATAGATGATGAACTCCTGGATGAAACTTATAACTTCCTCTTGAGTAACATCTTTTAAGGGAATTGCTTCTATCCATTTTGTGAAATAATCTATTCCTACTAAAATGTATCTATATCCTTTCGATGAAGTGGGTTTGATTTCCCCTATCACATCCAAAGCCCATCCTCTAAATGGCCAAGGTTTGACTATCGCATGAAGTTCACTTGCCGGGACGCGCTGAATTCCAACATATTTTTGGCATCCTTGGCATCCTTTCGCGAATTCTACGCAATCTTTGAGCATAGTTGGCCAATATAACCCTTGTCGAAATAAAAGCCATTTCATTTTATGGCCCGCTTGGTGTGTTCCACAAGTTCCGTCGTGTGTATTCGAAACAGCCAGATATGCATCTGTTTCGCCTAGGCATTTCAACAAAATTCCTTCTGAAGTCTTTTTAAATAATTCATTGCCCATAATTACATAGCTCAAGGCCCTGTATTTCACTTTTCGACAGGTGGTTCCATCTGGATTTTCCAGATATTTTATTATAGGTTTTCGCCAATCATTTTCATTTAAATCGTTAATGACAAAAATTTGGACAAAATCTGTACCTTTTATGGACATTTGGCCTGCTTCAGTCCCCCCAAGTTTTGGCGTTAACGATTTGCCAGAGAACAAATCCATCGAATTTCGTCTGTTTCTAATTTCTATCGGCTCTTGCATCTGGTCCTTCGGTATTTTGTATCCAGAGGCCCTCTGTGCCAGATCATTTGCAGCTTGGTTCTCCATTCGAGGTATGTGCCGAATTTCCACGTGGGTGAACTGTTTTAACAATCTGCTAGCTATTGCATGATAGGTGACCAAACTTTCCTTAACGCACCTATACTCTTTTGTCATCTGTCTAAGGACAAGTTCAAAATCTCCTCTGATTTCGATGTATCTTGCCCCCAGTTTGAGTGCGATTTCTAGACCTGTAATTAAGGCTTCATATTCTGCCTCATTGTTAGAGCAAAGCTGATTAATTCGAAACATGTATTTAAATATATGGTGTTTGGGCGAGACTATCACTATCCCCACGCCAGTACCATTTTTATGACTAGAACCATCGAAATATAAATTCCACGGATGGTTTTCTATTTCAGTTGTCAAAACTTCATCTACTGAATGATCTACAATAAAATCGGCCACAATTTGGCCTTTGACAGCTTTTAATGATTGATAAGTCAATGAATATTCTGTCAATGCCAAGGCCAATTTTCCGACTCTGCTATGTAGAATTGGTTTCGACAACATATGCTTAATGATATCAAAATGGGAATAAACATAAACGTCAAAAGACTTTATATAATGCTTAAGTTTTGTACATGAGAAGAATAAGCACAAACAAAGTTTTTCACTAGGATGATATCTTGTTTCAACATCATTAAGTACACGACTTAAATAGTAAATGGCCCTTTCTGTGCCATGTTCATCTTCTTGTGCTAACATACTTCCTATGGTGCTATCTGACGTTGCTATATATAACTTCATTCTCCTGCCCTTCAACAAAGGAGAAAGAACCGGAGGGTTTACTAAATATGACTTGATTTCATTGAAAGCTTTTTGGTGTTCTGGTTCCCATTTGAAAACATCATCTTTCTTTAGTCGGAGTAGTGGTGAGAAAGCTTGTGTTTTGCCACTTAGGTTTGATATAAACCTCCGGAGAAAGTTGATCTTGCCTAGTAGAGACTGCAACTCTTTCTTTGTAGAAGGAGCTTTGGTCTCGATTATTGCCTTGGTTTTGTTCTGGTTGATTTCGATTCCTTTTTTATGCACGACGAAACCTAAGAAATCACCTGCACAAACCCCAAATGCACATTTTAAAGGATTCATTTTCAATCCATATTTCCTCATCCTTTCGAATGATTGGCGTAGATATTCCAAATGTCTCTCTTCTGAAGAAGATTTCACTACAATATCATCAATATAAACCTGCATAAAATTTTCTATAAAATCATGGAACATCAAGTTCATCGCTCTCTGGTACGTAGCACCAGCATTTTTTAGACCGAATGGCATTACTAGCCATTCATAACACCCTGATGCCCCTGGGCATCGAAATGCGGTCTTAGCGATATCTTCTTCTGCAATAAAGATTTGATTGTAGCCAGAATATCCATCTAGCATACTCAAGTAATCGAAACCCGCCGCTGAATCTACTAGCATTTCTGCTACCGGCATTGGGTATTCGTCTTTAGGGGTAGCGAGATTCAGATCTCTAAAATCTATGCATACCATTATGGTTCCATTTTTCTTTTTAACTGGAACTACATTTGCTAGCCAATCTACATTACTTGCAGGCCTGATAAAACCGCATTTCAGCAGTCTATCGATCTCTTCTTTGATCTTTGGTAGGATCTGTGGAGCGAAACGACGGGGAATTTTCTTGACTGGCTTTTTGTCTGGTCGAATTGGTAATTTTAATTCTACCACTTCCCGGTTTAAACCAGGCATTTCATTGTAATCCCATGCAAAGCAATCTTTGTATTCTTTTAGTAGCTCTGCAATTTGATTTTTGAATCCTTCAAGGATTTTGGCACTTACATAAGTAGGTCTTTTGACAGTACCAACTCCCAAGTCGATTTCCTCGAGGGGATCTTGCGCTTTCATTTTTGTAGTGGATCCCATAGGATCCTCTTCGAAGCCTAACGGTTCATCATCATAAATGCAATCCAATTTCTAGTTTTCGACACCGTCGTATGTGGATCCGTCCACGAGCTTCTCGATCACCTCTTGCTTCAAATCTTCGGCCTCTTTGGCCGTTTGGAGTTCGTTTTCGGCCAAGTAGGCCGTAATCTTTTCCCAAATATTGGGCTCAGTCATAATTTCAATTTTTTGCACCCCCCCCAGTTTGTGGGGTAGCATACTTAGGAATGTTAGGTACAAGGCTATCAGCAACCTTTTTGTATGCTTGGGCTCTAATTTCGAGCAAATCTTCATTTTCTATATGAATTTCTTGTTGGTTGACCATCACGAAATCATGGTCTCTAAATTCTTTTTCCCACACGAATCCTGCTTTTTGTTGAGACAAAATCCTTATTTGATGTTTTAAAGATTACAAACATATTATATTTATTTAATCTTGTTATCTACTAATTCGTTTTGTGAGAATTTGTTTCATGAGAATGAAATGAGAACGTTCTGGCGAAAACGATGAAAATGGAACAGTACATCAAAAGTGAACAAGTCTGCACAACAAGAAAGCATGACTGATTATGTTTTAATTGGGCCATAAGAAAAGCTTTAAGCCCATTTGGAAAAGTAAAGCCCATTAATCTCTCATGGATAAGATCACATGGCTTACTTAAGCATGACATCACTAAAGCAAAAGGACATGACATCATCAGAAGTGGGCAGCAAGTTATACAGCTCATTACAGCTGAGCTGGTTATCTCATTCGCAAGCAAAAAGCAACAGTGCTTTCAAAGCCAGGCAAATCAGAAAGAACATTCTGAGAACGTTTTGGCTATTTTAAAGAAGAAAAGAGAAATCAATTGAGACTTTGGACAGCTATCAAAAACGTGTCCAACAGCTCTATTTTCTCCCTTGATCACCAAGACACTCCTCACCTATAAATACAAGGGCCTTTGAAGGTCATAAGCAAGAGTTTTGCAAGCTAATATCTCTCTAAGTGAAAATCATCACTACAAACAAAGCAAATTCCAAGCTCTCTCACTATATCTCTTGGATCTTCTCTCTTGAATTTGCCTCTTGTAAAACTCAAACAAAGATTTGAGTATTTATTTGATCCAAACAAATCTCATCATACAAAGTGTGTTGTATGTCTCAAAGTCTATTGGGCTTAATAGTTTTGAGATAGAAAACTCCAACCTTTCTTTTGCTAGTGTGCAAAGAATTGTATAAGCCTGCTGAGGTTGATAATACAGGTGTTACAGACTGATCTGGTGTGATCAAAATATTGTAGTGTTAGTCAGAAGTTTCTGTTAGCAAGAAAACTATAGTGGATAATCTCACACGAGGTGTGGGGACTGGAAGTAGCCGTGTTTGGTGAACCAGGATAACTCTCCTGTGTTATTCTTTTCTCTCTCTCTCTCTCTATTTAAAGTTACACAACACACACACATTATTTTATTAATCTCCAGAACATTCTGGTCCTTGCTAAAATAATCTTTTATTTTTAACTTAACATCATTTTTCTTATTCTGCTTATAATCATTCTTCAGAACGTTCTGTTCTAAATCAATTAATTGTTATATACTCTAATCTTGTTAAACTAACATACACCAAGATTATTCTTGAGTATATAAATCTAAACTTAATTTTCAGGAATAATTTTTAAAAGGGTCACAATTCAAACCCCCCCTTTCTTGTGACGTTTATTGCTACTTCAATTGGCATCAGAGCCCGGGCTCTACAAAAACACCTAACAAGTGTTGGAGGAAAAGATTCAGGAAGAAGGCAATGTCAAAAGAAAAGTACATACCAGAAGGTCTATCATGCACAAGACCACCATTCTTCAATGGAAAGAACTATTATTTCTGGAAAGGAAAAATGGAACTATTCCTCAGGTCCCAAGACGTGGATATGTGGAAAATAATCACAAATGGAGAACACATACCTATGACAACCGATGCAACAACAAAGGTGGAGACACTCACACCAGAAGCATCATGGTCAAAAGAAGATAAAGAAAAAGTACTTCTAAACTCTAAAGCTCGACTCTTTCTATCATGCGCACTAAGCATGGAAGAAAGTGAAAGAGTTGATGAATGTGTGACTGCAAAAGAAGTTTGGGACACTCTAAAAATTCATCATGAAGGAACTAGCCACGTAAAAGAAACAAGAATAGATATTGGCGTCAGAAAATTTGAAATCTTCGAAATGAACGAAGATGAGAACATTGATGAAATGTACTTCAGATTCACATCTATTGTGAATGAATTAAGATCACTTGGAAAAACTTATACCACTCATGGTCGGATAAGAAAAATCTTAAGATGTCTTCCAAGCACATGGAGACCCATGGTAACTGCAATCACACAAGCTAAAGACTTAAACTCCTTAGCTTTTGAAGATCTCATTGGATCATTAAAAGCTCATGAGACGTTACTTCAAGATGATAAACCATCAAGGAAAGGAAAGATGGTTGCTCTCAAAGCATCTCAAAGTGAACAAGAAGATGTCTTTTCACAAAGCGAAGAAATTAAAGAAACCAATGAAGAAGAAAACATCCAAGGTGAAGCAGAAGACGAACTAGCTATCATCACAAAGAAGATTCAAAGAATGATGAGAAGAAGAGATCAAATAAAGAAATACTTTCCTAACAAGAAAGATAACTCAAAAGGAGAAGTTGACAAAAGTCAAGTAACCTGCTTCGAATGCAACAATTTAGGACATTACAAAAATGAATGTCCATTAAACAAAAAGAGTCAGAAGAAATCTCCCTACTCAAAATCAATGTTTACATGGGATGATCTTGAAGAATCAAAAGATGAAGACACTGAAGCCAACATGGTTCTAATGGAAAATTCAGAAAGCGAAGAGGTAATTCTTATCAATCAACCTCTAGTATATAAAGAGTTAGAAAATAAATTTGATAGTCTTTTATTTGACTCAAATTTCTTAACAAACAAATGTCACTCTTTACAAAAAGAAATTTCTGAGTTAAAAGAAGAAAAAGAGAAACTTCAAACTTTGAATAATGATCAAAAGAAAATCATTCAAAGTCTACAAGATTCTTATTTTCAAGCAGCTGAAAAATTAAAAGCTTTTGGAAAAACAAAACTTCCTGAAAATTCTAAAAATGAAAATGTTATTCTTAAAAAGGAAGTCAAAGAACTTAGAAATGATCTTTCACAATTTATAAAATCAACATAAACATTTCAAAAAATTGTAGGTTCACAAATGGCAGAATTTGACAAAACTGGTTTAGGTTTTAATCAAATTTATGAAAAGGTTCTTATACCACAAAAACTAAAATGTTCATTCTGTAATAAAAGAGGACATCATGAATTTGTCTGTTTTCATAAAAGGAGAAAACTAGAAATTAAAGAAGAACAATCTATCTCAGAACATTCTCTAGAACATTCTTTTTCATTAAAAAGAAAAGAATGCTCATATTGTAAGAGATTAGGTCATCTAGAATTAAACTGTTTTCTCAAGATTAAACATCTTGAGATTAAAGAAACTAACCTCAAAGGACCCACATCTTCATGGGTACCTAAGGAACCACTAACTCAAAATGCAGGGATCCTCACAAGATGCAAGAACAAAGCCATGGTACTTGGATAGTGGTTGTTCTAGACACATGACTGGGGATAAACAATGCTTCATCTCCTTCATAAAAAAGGAAGGAGGTCTAGTAACCTTTGGCAATAATGACAAAGGACAAATTAAAGGTAAAGGTATTATTGGTAAAAAAGACTCTGCAAAAATTGAGGATGTTCAATATGTTGAAGGTTTAAAACACAATCTACTAAGCATAAGTCAATTATGTGATAGTGGCTTCGAAGTTGTTTTCAAACCTAATATATGTATTGTAAAACACACATCCTCAGGTAAGATTTTCTTTACTGCTTCTAGAAAGAAAAACATATATGCTTTATACTTAGATGATATTCCAGCAGAAACATGTTTTATGACGCTTGAAAAAGATAAATGGATTTGGCACAAAAGAGCTGGACATATAAGTATGAAAACTATTTCAAAAATCTCCAAACTGGATCTTGTAAGAGGACTTCCAAAAATTGATTTTGAAAAAGATAGAATATGCGAAGCTTGTACAAGAGGTAAACAAGTTAAAAGCAGTTTTAAAACAAATGATTTTGTTTCAACTAAGAGACCTCTTGAACTACTTCACATAGATCTATTTGGTCCTATTAGAACCGCCAGTTTAAGTGGAAAACAATATGGTTTTGTTATAGTTGATGATTTTTCCAGATATACATGGGTTCTATTTTTAAAACATAAAGATGAAGCTTTTGAAGCATTCAAAACTTTTTGCACATTAGTTCAAAATGAAAAAGAATCAAAAATCATTTCAGTAAGAAGTGATCATGGAGGAGAATTTGAAAATGCTTTCTTTAAAAACTTCTTTGATGAAAAAGGAATCTCTCATAATTTTTCATGTGCAAGAACTCCACAACAAAATGGAGTTGTTGAAAGAAAAAATAGAACACTCCAAGAAATGGCAAGAACAATGTTAAATGAATCAAATGTAGAAAAATACTTTTGGGCTGAAGCCATAAATACTTCTTGCTATATCATAAACAGGGTTTCAATTAGAAAAGTTTTAAACAAAACACCATACGAACTCTGGAAAAATATAAAACCTAACATCTCATATTTTCATATTTTTGGTTGTTATTGTTATATTTTAAATGATAAAGAAAATCTAGGAAAGTTTGATTCAAAATTAGATAAAGGAATATTCTTGGGATATGCAACAAACTCCAAAGGATATAGAATTTACAATTTGAAAAATCAAACCATGGAAATAAGCATGCATGTTATTTTTGATGAGTTTGATGACTTAATAATCAACAAAGAAGATGAAGAAGAAACTCCTCAAAAAGAAAGCAATGATTCTCAAGAACATTCTTCTTAAGTTCTTCCAAAAAGCTGGAAAACTGTTGGTGATCATCCTCCTGAACAAATCATTGGAGACACATTTGATGGAATAAGAACAAGACGATCATTTATGAATAATGATGTGAACATGGCAATGATCTCTCACATTGAACCAAAAAATATACAAGAAGCAATATGTGAAGAATCATGGGTAAAAGCCATGGAAGAAGAACTCTCTCAATTTGAAAAGAATGAAGTATGGAATCTTGTTCCTAAACCTCAAAATCAATCCATCATTGGAACAAGATGGGTATTTAGAAATAAACTAAATGAAGAAGGAAAAGTTATCAGAAACAAAGCTAGATTGGTAGCTCAAGGGTACAATCAACAAGAAGGTATTGATTACGATGAAACCTTTGCTCCGGTAGCCAGGTTAGAAGCAATTAGAATTCTTCTTGCATATGCATCTCATAAAAATATTAAATTATTTCAAATGGATGTCAAAAGTGCCTTTTTAAATGGATTTTTAAATGAGGAAGTTTATGTTCATTAACCTCCTGGTTTTGAGAACACAAACAAACCTAATCATGTGTTTAAACTCACAAAAGCACTATATGGTCTTAAACAAGCTCCTCGAGCTTGGTATGAAAGGTTAAGTACATTCTTAATCAAAAATGATTTTTCTAGAGGAAAAATTGATACAACCCTTTTTAGAAAAGATCACAAAACAAATTTTTTAATTGTTCAAATTTATGTTGATGATATCATATTCGGTTCAACAAATGAAAAAATGTGTGATGTTTTTTCAAATCTCATGCAAAGTGAATTCGAAATGAGTATGATGGAAGAATTAAGATTCTTTCTTGGCTTGCAAATTAAGCAAGAATCAAATGGCATTTTTATTTGTCAAGAAAAATATATAAAAGATCTTCTCAAAAAATATAAAATGAATGAAGCCAAAATAATGGCAACTCCCATGCATCCAACATCTAATTTAGATAAGGATGAAAATGGAAAAACCATTTCTGAAAAAGAATACAGAGGTATGATTGGATCTCTGTTGTACTTAACTGCTAGCAGACCAGATATTGTTTTTGTTGTTGGTTTATGTGCACGTTTTCAAACCTCTCAAAGGGAATCTCATTTAACTGCTGTAAAAAGAATTTTCAGATATCTAGTAGGTACTACTGATCTTGGCCTTTGGTATAGCAAAGGGTCTTGTTTTGATCTTATAGCATACTGTGATGCTGACTATGCTGGAGACAAAATAGAAAGAAAAAGCATGTCAGCTTCTTGGGAATGCACTCATAAGTTGGTCATGCAGAAAGCAGAACACTATCGCTCTGTTAACTACAGAAGCAGAATATGTGTCAGCAGCCAACTGTTGTTCTCAAGTTCTCTGAATTAAAAATCAACTTGAGGATTTCTCAATAAGGTACACAAATATTCCAGTATTTTGTGACAATACAAGTGCAATAAATTTATCAAAGAATCCCATTCAACATTCAAGATCAAAACATATTGAAATAAAACATCATTTCATTAGAGATCATGTTAATAAAAAGGAAATTGAATTGATATTTATTGATACAAAAAATCAATTAGCTGATATTTTTACTAAACCTTTAGTTGAGGATCACTTTAATTTTATTAAAGAAAAATTGCATATTATTCAAAATCCTTGCAAAAGGTCAAAATAGGAAGAGTCTCTCTTCATCAGAATGTTCTGAAAACATTCTTTGAAAATCTGTCTCCTAAAGACTGACTTGAGGGTCACGCCTCAACCATGTCCTTTCAGCTTAGTTCTATTTAAGCTAATCTCTAGGTAGAAATTTAATTACCAAGAAATCTCTTACAACTCATTAATTCTCTTGTCCTCTCTCTCATCATTAAACCACTAATAGTCACTTCTTACCTTTTTCCCTCTCCCAAAACCGGTTTTACTTTCTCTCTCCAAAAACTCCCACTCTCTTCTTTCTTCAAACTGTCTCTTCTTCTTCTGTCAAAACCACCATCTTCTCCACCACAAATGGCTCGAACCAAAGGAACCGGAAACACCAACCCAAATGACTCTCCTCCTTCACCATCACCAACCCGTTCTCCTTCTCCACCATCACCTCCGGTGAAGAAACCTCCGTCATCTCCTCCTCTATTCGATTCAACCCCACAATCACCCAAGGAAACCACTCCATTCGAAACTCCACCACAATCTCCGCTCAATAACTCCACAGAACCAATCATGCAAGATGGTTATCTCACCACCGAAACCACACCAGAAAAAACTCCATTGAAGAACGATGAAGAACTTCCCTTCATCCCTGACCCAGAATCCTTCCATCCTCTCGCGATGGTGCTGTACGTTGAACCACTACCAACTTCGGTCAACCTAAATCTCAACACACCAAGAGAAGTTGTTGAAGATCAACAAACCGCTCCTCATCTCAGGAACATCACCAAAAGGAAGTTGCCTCCCAAGAAGGCTAAATCTGCTCCTAATCCAAGACCTAAAAAATCTCTAAGGCTTCGTTCTGCAGTTGGAACAAAGAAAACCAATAGTGTAGACACAACTGTTCATGAAATCTCTGATTCGGATGAAGAGATTGAACCATCTACCCCTTTGGCTGAGAAAACTCCTTCTCCTCTTAAGCCCAAACCTAAGAGTAGCAAAAAGGTCTCTAAACCTCCTATCAAGGCTTCTGTACCAAAACCAAAGCCTAAACCAACCGTGAAGGACAAAGGAAAGCAGAAGCAAACTGCTCAACCAGAACGTTCTTCAGAAAGTCTTTCTAATAAAGATTATGAACTCTCTTCAGACTATTCTCCAGAATGTTCTCCAAAGCGCAAAGATCCTTCAAAACAGAAGATCATTCATATCTCTAAAGGAAAGAGAGAACCTCTGTTTGATCCTTCACTGAAAAAGGATTTCAAAGAAAAATGGGGAAATAGGTCAATTGGAATTGGAAGGTATTATGATTTTGTCAAGCTGGAAAAAGACAAAGTTGTTCTTAAAGAGTATGTTGATGAGCAAGGCTGGACCAAATTTCTACAGCTTCGTGAGAGACACTACCCAAAGCTTATTCAAGCTTTCTATTTCATGGCAGAAGCATACCCTGAGGAAAGCTTAATAGTGTCTAGGATATAGGATGTTGAGATACGTCTCACTCCACAGGTAATCTCTAATACTCTTGGTATCTCAAATTCTGGTCAAACTGTCTTTGGTGATGATTGGTTTGAAAAACTTAAAGTCAATTCATCTCTTCATGAAAGAAAAATTGAGTCTTCCTCATATCATTATTCATAACATGATCAATGTTATTCAGTCTCGAAACAAAAAGTCTTGTCTGCCATATGGAATGGCTCTGACCAAAATCTTCATTAAGAATCATATTCCTTTTGAAGGAGAAAAATCTATTTTTGAGTACTCTCAATTCACTCCAAAGAATCTGAGTCACATGAAGCAGGAACCTGTTGATGAGCCTCCTTCTGACCTCAAAAGAAAGAGGACTGATCTGCAGAATCCAGTTCCAGAAAATGCTTCTGATGAACACTACAATCCTCCAGAACATTCTCCAGAACGTTCTGAAGGTGAAAAACACAAGAAGGGGGGGGGGGGGGGGTTGAATTGTGTTTTCTTTTTCTCTTAAAAAATACTTCTTCTGATAAAACTTCAGAAGCAGTTTGAGTGCTTCTGATGAAATGATCAGAGTCAGATTGCAGCGGAAAAGAACAGAGCAGAGAAAAGAAAGACAAAGACACAAGCAGTTATCCTGGTTCCTTCCACAACACGGAAGTAGTCCAGTCCCCCTTGCACTTCCAAGGAGATTTCACTATAATCACAAAGATTACAACTGCTCAATACTTTCTAAGTATGAGACTTCACAAAAATGCTCAAGCACACACGCAAGAGTCTTCCAATGCTCAAGCACTAAGCAAGAGACTTCTAATGCTCAAGCACGCAGGCAAGAGACTTCTAATCAAACAAAAATACAGAGAATTGAGTTTGACTTGAACACTTGATATACAATCAGTGGTGTTCACAATACAATACAATAAAGACTCTATACTTTGAATTTCTAAGATGTATCAAATCAGTGCAGAAATTCAGTGTGCTTTGTAGATTCAAATTGACAGAGTTTTGGCGCTTTTGAACTTGTGTATCTCTATATTTTATCTTCAAGTCTTCACTCCTTTATATAGAGGTGTGAAAGAGACGTTGAGATAATCAGCACGTCTAAAGAGTCGTTTGAAATCCTTTGATCATCCACCAGTAATCCTTTGCCTGATTTGGGTGTAGTCCTTTGAAGAATAAGCTTCAAATTCATTCCCATCTTGAACGTACAACTTCTGCAGGCATGGCTGTTGTCTTGTCTTGTAGCGTAGACAGAAAACAGAGTAGTGGAGGTAGTGGTTGTACACTTGTACTTTGTCAACTCTATTAACGAGAGACAAGTGCTCAGTGCTATCCATGTATCCGTTGATACCTCCCTTTCAATTCTTCGTTCTTCTTGGATAAGACTGAATTGAGAATCAGCTACTTTGAATTTTCAGTTTGATTAAAGGATCAAACGTAGCTTCTGCTGAAGATATTGCTTCTGATGAAAACTTTTGCTTCTGATGACCTTCTGCTTCTGATGACGTCATCACTTCAGAAGCACTTCAGCTTCAGGAGCAGTTTTCTTCAGATGCTCAGAATTTCTTTTTCTTTCCATTGTTCTTCCAAGACCTATTGAAATAACTTGAGTAGCCTTTGGTCCTGTACACTTGAACAATTATTAGTAATAACCAATTGACAATTTTTAATACCTTGTTATCATCAAAACTCAATAAGGTTCATTGTGAAACACATTTTGTTCCAACAATCTCCCCCTTTTTGATGATGACAAACAATAGTATTTAAAATGTTCAATTGTTGTTGATCTAATTAATAAGTTGACCACTGGGATAGAGGTTTGTAAGCTCCCCCTGAGTTCTATTCTTATTAATTAAATTTCAATAAAATACTCATAAAAATAAATAATATCAGAAGTATTTAAAAAAGTTTAGAAGTGGTTATAGTGGGGCTCAGTGCCTTAAAATACTATACATTTACTCCCCCTTTTGTCATCAACAAAAAGAATAAAAACAAAAGAAGGAGTATCAGAGCAATAAACATATAACCCTTAAAATACAGTATAGCAGAGCAAACAGCATTAAAAACAGTAAATATCATCAGAGTTAAAGCTCGTAAAACATATGATCCAGAAACAATGATAATATTTATATATAGAAAAGTTAAGATACAAATGCAAGGCAACTAAAGTACTTAGAACAAAGATTAAAACAAGCAAAAAAAATTGGGTGTCCAACTAAGGTTGGGCTTGCTTATACATCTGTTCCAAGAGATACTTAATTTGCTCATCCTTCTTCTTAAGTAGCTCATCCTTTTCTCTCATTCTTCTTTTAAACCCAGCATGAATTCTTGCAGCCCTTGTAATGTACTCTTCTTCTGGATAGAAAGGAGTGATGTCTAGCAGAGGCACATAATTCAGCTCTTTCACTTTAGCTGCTTCATGCATATCATCCAACATCTTTTTCAGCATTGCAGAGTGAGATGAAACACACTTAGTGCTTAGCTGATCCAGCAGCTCATCAAAACTCTTCTTCAGATCCATCCACTGATCAAGATAGTGAATAGGAGGTACAGGAACTGTTCTGCGAAGAATCAGTGTCTGAATCTCATCACTAAGCCTGATTAGCTGTTCATCTATATACTCAGATTCTAGGATGGTGTCTGGGATTGGTGTTTGAGATGTAGAAGGTTTATTTGAGGCTGTTTGATTGTCAGAAGAGGTTAGGTCAATTATTGGTGGTTCTGTATGTTGTTGTTGTTCTGTTGTTTGATGGTCAGAAGCAACTTGTTCAGAAGCAGCTTGTTCAGGAACAGTTTGTTTAGGAACAGTTTGCTCAGAAATGGTTTCTGTTTGTTGGTTTTCTAAAACAGTCTTTTCAGAGACTGTCTTAGAGGCCTTTGTAGGTGTAGGTTGCATTTCACCACCTAAATGTTTTTCTAGATTGTGAAGTGTTGAGGATTCTTGTTGTTGGGGGATTTCTGAAGTAGTTGCTTCTGAAACTACTTCAGAGGCTCTTTGTGGAGTTTGGTCATTTTGTGGGTTTGTTTGGTTAGGTTCTTGGTTGGGTTCAGGGTGTTGTACACTAACAGGTTCTGGAATTTCTGGATAAAGTGGATGAGTAGCAGGCAAATTGAATTTCTCACAGAGTTTAATCCTATTCTTAGAAAATTCTATTTGAGTTTGCTCATAGTCAAATGTTCCAAAGTCTGTTAGTTTGGTAGGTTTGGTTTTTAGAAGTTTTTCTATGTGTTGGCTAAGGGGTTGGTCATCTGATTCAGTTGATGATGATGAGGGTGAAGAGGGTAGAGTAGGAATCTGAGTATAGATATCAGTTTTGGATGAAATACCTGAAGAGTGAGCTTCTGGATGAGCTGCTTCTGGAGCTTTTGAAATAGGTTCTGAAGAAGTGGCCCCTGAAGCTTGCTTATTCTTCAAGGCTTGTGATAGCAGAGTTGCTCCATACTAAACAGTTTCTTGCTCTAATTCAGATGCTAAAGCAGCAATGTCAGGAGTAGGCACATACCCTGCAGCCTTGAGACGCTCATCCCTTTGCTTCTCATACAGTTCCTTCATCCGTTTCCTCTCTGCTATCTTGGATGCAGAATACTCCCTAGCATATTGCATTTGTTCCTCAGAAGCTTCAAAACTGGGCATGACTATAGGCTCAGTATGAATAGTTCTCTTTGCTTTCTTAGGACTTAACTCTTCTTCCCAGTTATCTTGAAGCTCTTCCATCATTTCCTCCCTGCGTCCTTCAGCTGTCTTTAGATTTCTTGAAATTGAAGATCTCTTCCTTTTAATGGTTTGAAGAGCAGCTTCTCTTTTCTTCTTAGGACTCTGAGGTTCTTCAGAATCAGCTTGTTCAGAAGCAACTTGTTCAGAAGCAAGCTGTTCTGCTGTTTCTTGAGCACTCCTTGTCCTTTTCCTGATGAGTGGGACTTCATCCAAGTTCTCCACTTCCTCTTGAATAGTGGACAATGCTGATTTTTCCTTCTTAGCTTTTTGATGCTTCTGAGCACCCTTCTTAGTAGCATCATCAGCAAGATACTCTTCCTTGGTGATCTGCTTCTTCTTGGATTTTCTGCCTTTGGCCACAGGCAAATCACCACCATACATCTCCTCAGGGACATCTTTCAAGCTAATCTTCTTCTTGTAAGTTTTGTAGAAGTCCAAGATGTAAGCCCTTTGCACATCCAGGGGATCCTTCTTGCAGATAGGGATGTGTGAGTGACTAGATCAGATATGGCATCAGATTCATGCATATCAGAATCTAGTTTCTTGTAAGCATTTGTTGGAATCAATTTCATCTTCACAAGAGTTGATCCATTGATTATCTTTCCAGTGACTGCTCTCAGCTTCTAGTTATCATAAATGCCAACATCCTTCAAGGCACTTAGTATTCCTCCTTCTTGAAAAATTACAGAGAGCAGCCTTCCATAAGGAACAAACTTCCTGTTCTCCATCTGACTCTTCTTTAGTTCCTTGATCATGTACTTGAACATGTACTTAGGAACATTCATCGTGGTTTCTTGAGTGATGGTGTGATGCAGGAAAACCTTGTGTCCAAGTGAAGGTTGATCACTTCCTCCACCTTTGGGAAAGATGTTCTCATTTTGGATCTTCAGAAGCATCTTCTTCTCCATGCTTAAGGTGCTGTATGATTGAGCAACCTTAGACCCATAAATGGTTTCATTAACAATTTCCTTCCAAGAGCTGGTTCTTGGTTTAGGAATCTCTTCTCCAAAGTACTTGCCAGAGGTATCCCTTCCCATGGCTTGAGCAATAATCTGCTCATTTATGGTTACAGGAATACCCATGACATTTGATCTTATCTCTGTACCAGTGAAGGAGAGTAGACCCATTTCTTCTCTGGTTTTTCCCTTCAGAGTAGGATCAACCAGAATCAATTGAGCTTCTTCCTGTCTAGCAGCATCAATGTCAAAGATTGAAGCCCTTACCCAGAATTGTCTGACCAGAACTTCATACGTTGGACCATTGAGAAGACTAAAGTAACCCATTAGCTTTTGTTTCTTGTAGAACCTTACTAGGTCGCATCCATGGTGTGTTAAGGAGGCGAAATCCACTGGATTTTCTGCTTGAATGATTAACTCCCATTCTTCAATAGACATGGTTCTTCCTTTTATCTCATACGCAGGAGTATCTATTTCCATATTTGAAGATGAACCACCAATAGAACTTGAGCTTTCCATTGATTTGAAGGAGTTTTAGGGTTCTAAGGTGTTTTGAGAGGGAGAGTGAATGCGCTTACTTCGCAGAGGGTTGAGAAGAAAATAGAAAGTGTTTGTTGTGAAGTGAGTAGTGTGTGAATTGACTTAGTGTTTTTAAGTAAAACGTTTGCAATTCAGAAGAGACAAACAAACATAGCATTATTGACAAATTGGGGGCGCGTGTTAGTATGTTTAAAAGCAAATAAAACATCATTGCCCTTTTTGTTATACTCCAATACAAATAGACCAAGTCAGAGACTCTTCAGAAAACTACCTTTTGGGTAATGGGACAGCTGTTACAAAAAGTAACTGCCAACGTTCCCACTAACCTTGCTATATAGAAGCAAAGAGTACCGCTTCTGAAGTCTTATTGCTGACGTCATCTTCAGAAGCACATTTTCCTCAGAACCTCAGTTAAGAGCTTCTGATGGACCAGATGCTTCTGAATAGACTTCAGAACCAAACTTCTTATTCAGAGGCAAGCAATTTTTCAATCAGACACAAAATGCATGTTCAAATTTTTCTTAATAAAATCAAATCTTTCAACAGATAAAGGTTTTGTAAATATATCAGCCCATTGATGTTCAGTATCAATGAATTGTATATCTAAAATCCCTTTTTGAACATAGTCTCTGATAAAATGGTGTTTGATTTCAATATGCTTGGCTCTTGAATGTAGAATTGGATTCTTTGACAAACAAATAGCAGCAGTATTATCACAAAAGATGGGAATACTGTTAGCATTAATCTGATAGTCTTCCAACTGATGTTTCATCCAAAGTAGTTGTGTGCAACAACTTGCAGCTGAAATGTATTCTGCTTCTGCTGTAGACATAGCAATAGTTGCTTGTCTTTTGCTTGCCCAGGATATCAGATTCTCTCCCAGGAATTGACAATTTCCACTGGTTGATTTTCTTTCAATCCTGTCACCAGCATAATCAGCATCACGAATCCAATCAACTTATAATCTAGGGATTTCCTATACAGGAGTCCAAGATTAGTTGTTCCTTTCAGATACCTGAAGATTCTCTTAACTGCAGTTAAATGAGATTCTCTAGGATCTGATTGAAATCTTGCACACAAGCATACACTGAATAAAATATCAGGTCTAGATGCAGTAAGGTATAACAGAGAACCAATCATACCTCTGTATAGCTTCTGGTCTACTACTGTTCCAGTATCTTCTTTGCTTAAGGTGCAGGTTGGATGCATTGGAGTGTTCATCACTTTACAATCTTCTAGCTTGAACTTCTTCAGAAGCTCCTTTGTATATTTTGTTTGATGAACATATACTCCTTCTTTACTTTGGTTGATTTGAATTCCAAGAAAGAACTTCAATTCTCCCATCATACTCATTTCAAATTCATCCTGCATTAACTTAGAAAATTCTTTGCAAAGAGATGCATTAGTAGAACCAAATATTATATCATCAACATATATTTGTACAATCAAAATGTCTTTCTTAAGAGTCCTTCTGAAGAGTGTTGTGTCAACTTGTCCTCTTTCAAAATCATTTTTAATTAAGAAATTACTTAGTCTATCATACCAAGCTCTGGGAGCTTGTTTCAAGCCATATAGTGATTTCTTAAGTTTATAGACATGGTCAGGATGCTTAAGATCCTCAAACCCAGGAGGTTGTTTGACATATACTTCTTCTTCAATGACACCATTAAGAAAAGCACTTTTGACATCCATTTGATACAATATTATGCCATGATTAATTGCATAGGATAGAAGTAACCTGATTGCTTCCAATCTTGCAACTGGAGCAAATGTTTTAGTGTAATCAATGCCTTCTTGTTGACTGTAGCCTTGAGCAACAAGTCTGGCTTTGTTTCTGGTTACTTCTCCTTGTTCATTCAGCTTGTTTCTGAATACCCATTTTGTTCCAATAATGTTCTTCTGAAAAGGTTTGGGTGCCAGATCCCACACATCATTCCTTTGAAACTGATTTAGCTCTTCTTGCATAGCTAATATCCATCCATCATCTGAGAGAGCTTCTTCAACAGTTTTAGGCTCAATTATTGAAAGCAATCCTATTAATGACTCTTCTTGTCTGAAATGTGATCTTGTTCTTCTAGGACTATCTTTGCTTCCAATGATTAGCTCCTCAGGATGTGAAGATTTGTGCTTGAATTTAGGTGGAATAACCTGCTGAGTGTTATCTTGAATATCCTCAGAAGCATTTTCATTCTGTACTACTGGACTAGGTTCTGCTTCTGAATTAGACTCAGCTTCTGGAGTGATTTCAGCTTCTGGACTAGATTCAACTTCTGAATACTTTTCAGAATCAGACGGTTGATCAGATTCTGATGCATCTTCAGAATCAGTTGTACCTGCATTACTTTCACTTTGCTCTGGAGTTTTACTTCCAGGCTCTCTATCATCAAATTTTACGTGCATAGATTCTTCAACACAATGTGTTTCTGAATTATACACTCTGTACGCCTTTGACCTTTCAGAGTAACCTAAAAAGATTCCTCTTTGAGCCTTGGCATCAAATTTCTTCAGATAGTCTTTAGTGTTTAAGATGTAACAAGTACATCCAAACTGATGAAAGTAAGAGATATTGGGTCTTCTTCGTTTAAAGAGTTCATATGCTGTTTTTTTCAACATAGGTCTGATATAGATCCTATTTTGAATATAACATGAAGTATTAACTGCTTCTGCCCAGAAATGTTTAGCTAAGTTGTTTTCATGGATCATGGTTCTGGCCATTTCTTGTAAGGTTCTGTTCTTTCTCTCTACAACCCCATTTTGTTGTGGAGTTCTAGGAGAAGAAAATTCATGGAGAATCCCATGTTTTTCAAAAAAAAGTTCAAATGGCTCATTTTCAAATTCTCCACCATGATCACTTCTGACTTTCAAAATTTTCAATTCTTTTTCAGATTGTATTTGAGTGCAGAAGCTGCTAAACACTTCACATGCATAGTCTTTACTTTTAATGAATTTTACCCAAGTCCATCTGCTATAATCATCAACAATGACTAATCCATATTTACTTCCATATAAAGATGCAGTATTAACTGGACCAAAAAGATCAATATGGAGTAATTCTAAGGGTTTGGAGGTTGATACAATGTCTTTAGATTTGAAAGTACTTTTCACAATTTTCCCTTTCTGACATGCACCACAAAGTGCATCTGAATGATAATCAATGTTAGGCAATCCTTTGACCAGTTGTAACTTGCTAATTTTAGAAATTAATCTCCAATTAGCATGTCCCAACCTTTTATGCCATACCCATTTTTTATCATTCATTGACAGAAGGCAAACTACCTTCTGACCAGCCAGATCAGAGAAATTTATTTTATAGACATTCTCAACTCTCTTTCCCTTGAATGTAATGGATTTGTCATCCTTGTTGACTAGTCTGCAGTTGGTCTTACTGAACATTACATCATACCCATTGTCACAAAATTGACTAATGCTCAATAGGTTATGCTTCAGACCATCTACTAGCCACACATTATTAATTGAGATGGAGGAATTACCAATAGTACCTGTACCAATGATTTTTCCAGTTTGGTTGCCACCAAACTTCACTTCTCCTCCATCTTTCATTGTAAGGGTAAGGAACAAAGCTTTCTCTCCAGTCATGTGCCTTGAACATCCGCTGTCTAGGTACCATGACCTTTGTTTCTCTCTTGCCCTTAGGCACACCTGCAGTTTTAGCCAATTCAGATTTAGGTACCCATATCTTCATGGGTCCTTTTGGGTTAGTTTTGGAGGTTTTACTTTTCCTCCCTTGTACCTTAGGGTGAATGCTGAAAGGCTTCTGATCATTCAATACTTTAGGTTTGACACCTTTTGGTATTGTTTTCTCAGAAGCAGTAACTGCTTTATTCTTCTGATCCTTTTGTTTTGGGATTTTAGATTCTGGTTTAATCAGATTCTGATGAACAGGTTCTGATCTTTTCAGAATTTTAATCTTTTGACTCTTAGGATCAGATTTTGTCATAACCTTGAACTTAAGGTTTTCTGGCTTTGATGTGATCTTAGCCTGTGAACCAGAAGCTTCAGGTTCTGACTGAACAGCAGTTACAGCATTTGTACCTTCAGGCACAAAGGTGGATTTCAATCCATCCTTGATACAATCACAGTAGCTCTTGAGACTGTATTCTTTGGATTTCTCCTCAGAATATCCAATCCCTTTGCCATTGTTCTGGTATGTGCTGTAGATCATAGAAGCAACTTTGCTTCTGTCTATTCCAGCCATAATAAAATCATCCAAGGCAATCTCATGTTTATTGCCTGAACCTTTATCACATTTTTCTTGTAGCTTCTGACAAAGAATCTTGAGTTTATCTTCATATGTTGTTGATATGAGGTTAAACCCTTTGAGTTCTTCTTCAGAAGCTTTCAGTTCCAATAGAGTTGTCTTTTGTTGTTTCATCAAATCAACATATTTTTCTTTTAAATCTGTCAACTCATTGGTTCTGTGTTCAAACAGTGATAAAAGTTCTTTTAGAGAATCAACAAGTTCTTGTCTAGGAATTTTGGAATATACCTCATTTTCATCTTCTGAATCTGAATCTGATTCAGCTTCTGATACTGCTTCTGATGATACTGTTGCCACTAACCCCATGGCTGCCTTAGCATCATCATCAGCCTCTTCTTTATCAGAACCAGATTCACTATCCAAATCTTCCCAGGTCGCCATCAAGCTCTTTTTGATTTGCTTTCTGAATTTACTGGAGCTGAAGCTTGATTTCTTGGATTTACCTTTAAACTTCTCCTTCTGAAGATCAGGGCAATCAGCAATGAAATGACCAGGCTTCTTACAATTGAAGCATCCCTTCTGATCTTCTTTCTTGGAGTTCTTGTAGCTACCTCTCTTGCTCAAAAATTTCTTCTGCTTCCTTGCCAGATACTCAAGCTTGTTGGACAGCATGGCCATCTTTACAGATTGATCCTCATCAGAATCTCCATCAGGTGATTCTTCTTCAGATTCACTGGCTTTGTAGGCTTTGGAAGATTTTGAAGTCTTTCCTTTAGATGGTAAAGCAATGGATTTACTCTTCTTAGAGGTTTCATGCTCATTTAAACTCATTTCATGCACTTTGAGTGAGCTAACAAGATCTTCAACACTTAAAGTATTTAGATCCTTAGCTTCCTCAATAGCAGTTACTTTGGGTCTCCATCTTGAAGGCAAGCTTCTCAAAATCTTACTAACATGATCAGAAGCAACATAGCTTTTCTTCAGTATTTGCAATCCAGAAACTAAAGTTTGAAATCTTGAGTACATTTCTTCTATACTCTCATCATCCTTCATTCTGAAAAGTTCATACTGATGAACTAGCATCAAAGCTTTAGCCTCTTTCACCTTCTTGCTGCCTTCAAAGTTTGCACATAGTGAAGCAAACATAGCCTTAGCAGTAGATTTGTCACTCATCTTCATGTATTCGGTGCGAGGTATAGAAGCCACAATGATTCCTCTTATCTTGTGGTGTTTCTTATAAAGCTTCTTCTGAGCAGGAGTATGTATTCTTCTGTCTATAGCAGCTCCTTCTTCATCTAAATCCAGATCATCAACTCCATCTTCAAGTATGTCCCATAGCTCTTCATCCAATCCCATGATAAAGCTGTACATATTTGTTTTCCACCATGAAAACTCTTCTGGATCTCCATTAAACTTTGGAGCTTTTCCAGAGTCTGTTTTCTTGTCAGCAGTATCATAGTCATGCTTGACACTTGTGTATTTTGTAGTAACTGATTCCTCATCTCCAGACATGTTTTTCTAATAGATCTTGAACTGTAACACGGTTAAGTGCTGTGATAACAGAGCAGGCTCTGATACCAATTGAAGGTGAAAAACACAAGAAGGGGGGTTGAATTGTGTTTTCTTTTTCTCTTAAAAAATACTTCTTCTGATAAAACTTCAGAAGCAGTTTGAGTGCTTCTGATGAAATGATCAGAGTCAGATTGCAGCGGAAAAGAACAGAGCAGAGAAAAGAAAGACAAAGACACAAGCAGTTATCCTGGTTCCTTCCACAACACGGAAGTAGTCCAGTCCCCCTTGCACTTCCAAGGAGATTTCACTATAATCACAAAGATTACAACTGCTCAATACTTTCTAAGTATGAGACTTCACAAAAATGCTCAAGCACACACGCAAGAGTCTTCCAATGCTCAAGCACTAAGCAAGAGACTTCTAATGCTCAAGCACGCAGGCAAGAGACTTCTGATCAAACAAAAATACAGAGAATTGAGTTTGACTTGAACACTTGATATACAATCAGTGGTGTTCACAATACAATACAATAAAGACTCTATACTTTGAATTTCTAAGATGTATCAAATCAGTGCAGAAATTCAGTGTGCTTTGTAGATTCAAATTGACAGAGTTTTGGCGCTTTTGAACTTGTGTATCTCTATATTTTATCTTCAAGTCTTCACTCCTTTATATAGAGGTGTGAAAGAGACGTTGAGATAATCAGCACGTCTAAAGAGTCGTTTGAAATCCTTTGATCATCCACCAGTAATCCTTTGCCTGATTTGGGTGTAGTCCTTTGAAGAATAAGCTTCAAATTCATTCCCATCTTGAACGTACAACTTCTGCAGGCATGGCTGTTGTTTTGTCTTGTAGCGTAGACAAAAAACAGAGTAGTGGAGGTAGTGGTTGTACACTTGTACTTTGTCAATTCTATTAACGAGAGACAAGTGCTCAGTGCTATCCATGTATCCGTTGATACCTCCCTTTCAATTCTTCGTTCTTCTTGGATAAGACTGAATTGAGAATCAGCTACTTTGAATCTTCAGTTTGATTAAAGGATCAAACGTAGCTTCTGCTGAAGATATTGCTTCTGATGAAAACTTTTGCTTCTGTTGACCTTCTGCTTCTGATGACGTCATCACTTCAGAAGCACTTCAGCTTCAGGAGCAGTTTTCTTCAGATGCTCAGAATTTCTTTTTCTTTCCATTATTCTTCCAAGACCTATTGAAATAACTTGAGTAGCCTTTGGTCCTGTACACTTGAACAATTATTAGTAATAACCAATTGACAATTTTTAATACCTTGTTATCATCAAAACTCAATAAGGTTCATTGTGAAACACATTTTGTTCCAACACGTTCTCCTGTGATGGAGGAAGATCAAGAACTGCTTGAAAACTTTGGCAATAATGCTTCTCTGTCAAATGTCAAAGCTTCAGAAATTCTTCAAAGTTTCACTGAAAAACCCCTAATCACAAAACCCTGAAAATTGTTTATCTCTCCTCAAAAGCATGATTATTATGCTTTGTTCCAACCTGATTCAGTGGACAAATTTTTTGCTCCACAAGCTGTTGATTCATCTGTCCAGATGGATTCTTTTAAGTCTCTTCAAACCAATATCTCTTTTCCTTCAAGATTCAATGAATCTCCTTCAATGGCGCAAAGGATTGTTGAGCACAATGAAAGGCCAACCAAAAGGTCCAAGGTTGAGAAAGACTGCAGCAAAACACGCAGTGACTTAACTAGGGTAATTGAAGGGAACAATGCAATTTTGCATTATCTGTCTTGGATGACTTATGAAATGACTCTGTCAAGGAAGTGGAAGGACTCCATAAGTGACAAGAATGAGGTAGCTAGACCAGAACAAAACCCATTCCCAGTTCCTATGTATCCCATGTTCATGCCTACTATCTCTTCATCATCTGATGCTTCTTCTCCAACCATTCCACCTACTGCTGCTGCTGCCCCTTTTCGTGATGACAAAGGGGGAGATGATTTAGGGGATTATGAGTTAGGAGGACCAGGAAAACAGCTAGGATCTAGGGAAGAATAGATTGCTGCTGCTTATGTTGTTTTGATGTTTATGTCTTTTTATGTCTGTACAAGGATCAAAACTGCTGCTAGTATATGCGCAGGTGAACATTGCATTTTGGTGAATCTCTCTGATGTTTTGATATAAATCCTTGTATTGATCTTTGTGATCTTTTTATCTAAATGAATTATGTTGTTTATGTTCTATATTCTAATTTTGCATATAAAAACTTGAATGCATAAATTGAGGGGGAGTTCTTTGATAAAATTATCAAACTCAATTGTCCATAAACAAATTCTGGAAAACTCTCAAAATGGCACAAAATTTTGGTTGCTAAAATTGAGGGGGAGTTTTTAATTTTTTTTTCAAAAACTCAAAATCAAAATCAAAATAAATTATAAATGTTTGTCATCATCAAAAAGGATGAAAATGGAACATTACATCAAACGTGAACAAGTCTGCACAGCAAGAAAGCATGACTGATTATGTTTTAATTGGGCCATAAGAAAAGCTTTAAGCCCATTTGGAAAACTAAAGCCCATTAATCTCTCATGGATAAGATCACATGGCTTACTTAAGCATGACATCACTGTTATACCCTGATTTTGGACCTAAAAATACTCGTTCAAATTTCTTTTTTAACACTGATATTTGTCAATTCTCTGTTATTTTACTCTGAATCTTTACTCTCTTTTTAAAGGTATTTTACTGCCTCTGTCTTTTCTGACATTACAAGTCATTTAAGAACTCTCTGAAACGTGCATTACTTTTCTTGCATTTTATTTCAAAAATCATACAAAAGGGTATTTTGGTCATTTCCTGCAGTGGAATCCATTTTAGTCCCTGTGTTTGCCTCTGAGTCTTTTCAACTTGTCTGTACAAATCACTGTTGAGTCTTTGTTTAAAAATGTCATTTCAAAAATTGCATCTGAGTCAGTTTGAGTCAGTTTAGTCCTTAGGGGCATTTTGGTCTTTTCCTGTCAAAATTTCGGCAGGGAGGTATTTTAAAATACCTCATGTCAGTAATTGGTCCGTTTTAGTCCTTTTGTTGATTTTATTTTTGGTTTCACTTTACGTTTTGTTCAATTTACCAATTTTAACCCAATTTTATTTTAATTTGCATTTTTTGTCCAAAACTTTTTTAAATTTCATTTCAGTCCATTTTTCTTATTTGCAGTCCAGTCCTTCAATTTTTCTTTTTTGCAGAAAGGTCCCTAAGTCAAAATTTCAGTCCAAGGTCGAGCCTTCTTCACAAAAGACAGATGTCACCATTTCACTAGATCTCAATCACACTTGGCAGGATATAAATAACACACAGTGTCAGAAATTCAGAGGCCCATTCATTCCACGCCACATCACCAAAAAACAGAATCAATTCTTCTCTCTCTTGTCAGTTAGATCAAAACTCAGAAAATCACCAAGAACACCAAGAACGTTCATGAACCCTAGAATTCCAAAATCACAATTCATCAACAATTTCCACTAAATCTGTTCAGTTCTCAGTGATTCTTAAAAGAATCATCATCATTGAACTGAAATCTCTACAATTCAAGTGCGAATCCGTCACCGTTTGGCGACAAATCCAAGCACGATCGCAGAGAATCCGTGAGAAG
This sequence comes from Medicago truncatula, assembly GCF_003473485.1. Classification (NCBI taxonomy): domain Eukaryota; kingdom Viridiplantae; phylum Streptophyta; class Magnoliopsida; order Fabales; family Fabaceae; genus Medicago; species Medicago truncatula. Next base: position 19,891,329 of record NC_053045.1, read on the forward strand.
AAAAGAAGAGGAAAAGAAGCAGATTCGGACCGGTGAAGAAGATAAAGAAAGCAAACCAGTGGAAAACACCGATTTATTTTCGGTTTCAAAGCGAAAAAGCAACAAGACGAAGTTTTCCGAAGATCTCCGTCGAAATCTCCGAATAACAACTCAGGTAACGCGTAAACCTTCTCTTTTTCATCTCAAAGTATCGACGAGAACAAATCCACGTAGATCTGTGAGTTTCTTAGAAGTTCCTTTCAAAAAAAAACTACAAAACCTAAAAAGTGATTTTCAAAACCGTAACACAAACTTCAGATCTACAACGATTCAAACCTTGCATGTAAAATCTAGTGCCATATTCGTGTTCAGGACAAAAAAGGATATCTGAAAACATAAATTTTTTTTGAAAACGGAGAAGTTCGTTCAACTCCGGCGGCGGCGCCGCCACCCTTGGGCGACCGGCCACCACGCCGGAGGAACAAACCTCACCGGAGAAGATGAAGATCTTCCACCTGTTTCCAGAATCCGGCGAGAGGGAAGAAGAGAGAGGTGAGAGCTTCTCTCACTAGGATAAGAGAAGAGAGAGAAAGACAAGGAACAAATGAAAAAACCGGTGTGAACGCCTTTATATAAGCCAGTGAACCGGACCGGTCCAAGACCGGTCCAATCCCCTTCGTTCCTGGCCGTTGGATCTAGGGTTTTCTTCCCTGGATCAATCCAACGCTCCCTGTGAATCCGGATCCTTTGGTTTTGGTTTGGGCTTTGCTTTTTTCGTTTTTGCTATTTTCCTGCTATCTGCACCCTGCTTTTTTGCTAATTGAACCTCTGCGTGCTCAATCTTTTCTCTAAAAATTCCCAAAAAAATTGTTATATGTTTCTTAATACATTTTAATACTTTTGTGATATTTTTCAATGGTTTAAAAATGATAAAAATGTGTGTGTTTTTTTTTCTTGATTAATTTTGTGTTTGATCTAAGTTTGTGTATTTTTTGTGGTATATTTTCTCATAAAATGTTGGCATGTGATGTGGATGATTGGTGTGTAATTTCATGGTGAATGTGTTGCTGATCATATGTATGTCTTGCTGATTGTGGATGTAGATTTCTTTCTTGTTTTGCAAGTAATGTGTGTTTTTATCAAGAAATAAAGTACAAAATATTTTTAAAAATGTGTCATGATTCTTGGCTTGAATGTGTCCTATTTGTTCCCACATTATAGCTCAAAATCAAACCCCTTTAACATTGCTATAATGAGAGGATTATAGGTCATGTGCATGTCTAAGTGTCATAACCAATTTTAGGTATATTTTGCCATTTTATTTCATTTCATTACTTTTTTTTTCTCTCTTGCTATTCTATTCAATTTTGTTTACCTTTCTACCATTTTTATGCCTTATGATACTAACCATTTCATCTCACATTTCATTCATCCCATAGTTTAGGCATCATTTTTCTATTCATTTCTATATCAAATGGGTTTGTAATAATTTTAGGTAGATTAGTTCCCTTTTTAATTCCTTGCAAGACCATAGCATGTATTTAGGACTCAATGTAAAGGACTATGGACACTATAAGTGATGTACACCGACACAAGCACCGACACGCACACACGTTGCATGCTTACCGTTTAGATGTATGCTTAGGAAACGCGATTTTTAGACAAATACCAATTTCAAAAATAATAATAATAATAAATTCCATCACTCAATTTTTTCCAAACAAACCTTGGAGTCAAAACTCCATTGATTTTTTTTCTTTAAGGCCTCTTTCTCTTCTTCAAAACCATTTTCCAACAAAAACTAAAATCAACCAAACACACAAAAAAACAATTTTCGAGAATGAACTACGTTTGGTTTTGATCCCTTAAAAGGGTACGTAGGCAATGAGTTAAAACTCCTCCAAGCCAAGTAAAATAAAATCTCAATCATCTTCTTTCCCCATTCTTCACTCAAATAAAACCTTTTTTAATAAGTAGGCGATAAAAATAAAGCGTAGAAATAAACTTAGGAGAACGGTTCTTATGGAATACCATAATCGTTCCGGGTGCCTAACACCTTCCCGTAGCGAAAACGACCCCCGAACTTAGAATCTAAGGGTTTTTTCTCAATTTTGCCCTTCCCAAGAAAAAATAGAGAATATCAAAGATTGAAAGGTTCAAGCCTAATTAATGACTTGACACCCGAAAATCGCGATAACAGAAATGGCGACTTCACTGGGGACACTTTTAGCGGGTCACGCCTAGTTTTCCTTAGTTTATATTTACACTTTGTTTTATTGCTTACATATGTGAATACTTGTTTATCTTCATTTGACGTGTGGGGTGAGAATATCAAAAGTCCTATACCCGGGCTGAGTGAACTTATGAATAGGTAGAGATATAATCGACACTTCGATCCGAGGGTTGCCTCGTGTATTGGGTTATGCGATCAATCTCACATAGCTGAGGCATTTTGGAAGTAATATTGTCGGCGTGTGTTGTCATGCTTAGGCACTTTGCTTTCAATTGTTCGACGATGCTATGGACCGTAGTTACGAAACCCATCCCTGGCCTTTTTTAGGACGTAGTGCAGTGGCTAAACCGAGTGTTGTCTCGAGTTTTAGTCGTCACGCGATACTACACTCAAACTAGACCTTCTTGCGAATAAACATGGAACGGACGTTGTCCCGTGCTACCATGATATACGTAAGAGAGGTTGTAGTTTGGGAACTTGATTAGAACCTTGGTTACTATTATCCTAAGCCTTAGTTTACCGGGCACCGTGTCCGCCCATGGCTCCTCGACTTTAATCTCAACCCTCCATGTTTTCTCTGTAATTGAAAAAAACAAATCATGCATACATGCATTCATGCATAATTTTTTCTCATGCATTCATCGAAGGATTAGACAAATTAAAAAACTTTGTAAACATTACAGGTATGAAGAAGACTAAATCCTACAAGTTCAAGGAGGTTGATTTGGTTAGTTTGAGAGAATTGGCACTCAAGGTTAAGAATCAAACAGGTTTCCGACTCCGGTATGGTGGTTTGCTTACTATTCTCCGGACTAATGTTGAAGAGAAGCTCGTGCACACTCTAGTGCAATTTTATGACCCGAGTTTCCGTTGCTTCACTTTCCCGGATTTCCAGTTGGTCCCTACTCTTGAGGCTTATTCCCACTTATTGGATTCACCTATAGCCGAGAAGACGCCTTTCACCGGTCCCGGGACTTCTCTTGCTCCTCTGGTTATTGCTAAGGATCTCTATCTCAAGACTTCCGATGTCTCCAAGCATCTTACTACTAAGTCTCACATCCGAGGGTTCACTTCAAAGTATCTACTTGAGCAAGCTAATCTCAAAACTACTTGTCAGGACACACTCGAGGCTATTCTTGCATTGCTTATCTATGGGCTCATTCTCTTTCCGAATCTCGACAACTTTGTGGATATGAATGCTATTGAGATCTTCCATTCCAGGAATCCGGTTGCTACCTTGCTAGCCGACACATATCATGCTATCCATGACCGGACTCTCAAAGGTCGTGGGTATATCCTTTGTTGCGTGCCTCTCCTATATAGGTGGTTTATTTCTCACCTTCCGAGCTCCTTCCATGACAACTCGGAGGATTGGTCCTACTCACAGCGGATGATGGCTCTCTCTCCTAACGAGGTGGTCTGGATCACTCCCGCCGCTCAGGTTAAGGAAATTATCACTGGTTGTGGAGATTTTCTCAATGTACCTCTTCTTGGTACCCGTGGGGGAATCAACTACAATCCGGAGCTTGCTATGAGACAGTTTGGGTTCCCAATGAAGGCAAAGCCCACCAATCTTGCTACATCTCCAGAGTTCTTCTACTATTCGAACGCCCCCACCGGACAAAGGGAGGCTTTCATAGGGGCTTGGTCTAAGGTTCGTAGGAAGAGTGTGAAGCATTTGGGTGTGAGATCTGGTATTGCTCATGAGGCCTATACTCAGTGGGTAATAAACCGAGCTGAAGAGATTGGTATGCCATACCCTGCTATGAGATATGTGTCGCGTCTGCTCCATCTATACCTTTACCTCTACCTCCCACAACTCAGGGAATGTATCAGGAGCATCTAGCTATGGAGAGTCGTGAGAAACAAATGTGGAAAGCCCGATACAATGAAGCTGAGAATCTAATCATGACTTTGGATGGTAAGGATGAGCAGAAGACTCATGAGAACCTGATGTTGAAGAAGGAATTGGTTAAGGTCCGAAGGGAACTTGAAGAAAAGGATGAGTTACTTATGCGGGACTCCAAGAGAGCTAGAGGACGACGCAACTTCTATGCTAGATACTGCGGTTCGGATTCGGAGTCTGAGTCTGAGGATCATCCCACCACTTCCTATGCTTGAGAGTTTTATTTGTTTATATTTCAAAGTCTTCCCTTGGCTTGGTATTTCAAAGGGATTCGTCTTGTAAACACTTCGTTTTGCTTTGCTTGTTTAGATATTGTTTACAAAGCTCCTAATTTGTCCAAAAATCCTTCGATGTCCAAAAAAAAAACTTTTGCATTTGCATTTGTACATATCATGCATCATGTGCATCATTCATCAAGTCACAAAAGGTTTCCAAGTGCTCACTGCCTCCTGGTTCTTCTGCCACAGAGATTGAAAGGTGGCTCGTGCTCGGAAAGTCTACGAACCAGACAGAATACATCGGACTAGACTCTACAGAAAAAAGAATTCGGTAGCTATGGAAGAAGAAAATGCTCAGCTCCGTACCGAGTTAGCTACTCTAAGGGAAGAATTGGCTAAGGCCAATGATACCATGACAGCTCTGCTAGCCGATCAGGAACAATCAGCCACAGCTATCCCTATAGCCACAGCTATACCTGTGACTACAAGCGTGATCCCAACTGCATCTACAGACGCTCGCTTCGCTATGCCAACTGGGTTTCCGTATGGGCTTCCACCGTTTTTTACTCCCAGTACTGCAGCGGGCACTTCTGGTACTGCTAACAATGTTCTGATTCCTGCAACAAATGCTGTCTCCATCAATACTACTTTGCCACAAACAACGGCAGCTGTCACTGAGCCTCTTGTGCATGCCATAGCTCAAAGTGTTAACATCAACACACAGCACGAAAATATCCCCGTGATCAAAACCATGGAAGAGATGATGGAGGAACTTGCTAAAGAACTCCGTCATGAAATCAAAGCTAATCGAGGGAATGCGGACTCTTTCAAAACTCAAGATCTCTGCTTAGTGCCAAAGGTGGATGTCCCTAAGAAGTTCAAAATCCCGGATTTCGACCGATACAATGGACTGACTTGTCCCCAGAACCACATCATCAAGTATGTCCGAAAGATGGGTAATTACAAAGACAATGATTCACTTATGATTCACTGCTTCCAAGATAGCTTGATGGAAGATGCTGCAGAGTGGTATACTAGTTTGAGCAAAAATGACATCCATACCTTTGATGAATTAGCCACTGCTTTCAAAAGCCACTATGGGTTTAACACCAGATTGAAGCCGAACAGGGAATTCCTCAGATCTCTCTCCCAGAAGAAGGAGGAAAGCTTCCGTGAATACGCGCAGAGATGGAGGGGGGCAGCTGCCCGCATTACTCCCGCCCTTGATGAAGAAGAAATGACCCAGACATTCCTAAAGACCTTGAAAAAGGATTGTGTTGAGAGAATGATCATTGCTGCCCCGAATAACTTCTCGGAGATGGTCACCATGGGAACTCGTCTGGAAGAAGCCGTCAGGGAAGGAATCATTGTGTTCGAGAAAGCTGAATCCTCTGTGAATGCATCAAAGAGGTATGGTAACGGACACCACAAGAAGAAAGAAACGGAAGTAGGGATGGTGTCTGCCGGAGCCGGTCAATCCATGGCTACTGTTGCTCCTGTTAATGCTGCCCAAATGCCTCCGTCATACCCATATGCGCCGTACTCTCAGCATCCTTTCTTTCCGCCATTCTATCATCAGTACCCTTTGCCACCGGGTCAACCTCAAGTACCCGTTAATGCAATTGCTCAACAGATGAAACAACAGTTGCCGGTTCAACAACAACAACAAAATCAGCAAGCTAGACCTACTTTCCCTCCGATACCGATGTTGTATGCTGAGTTGCTTCCGACTTTACTCCAAAGAGGGCATTGTACAACCAGACAGGGCAAGCCCCCACCTGATCCGTTGCCTCCCAGGTTCAGGTCTGACCTCAAATGTGATTTCCATCAAGGCGCTCTGGGTCATGATGTCGAGGGGTGCTATGCTTTGAAGTATATCGTGAAAAAGCTCATTGATCAAGGAAAGCTGACTTTTGAGAATAATGTCCCGCATGTCCTCGACAATCCTCTTCCAAATCATGCCGCTGTAAATATGATCGAAGTATGTGAGGAAGCTCCTAGACTTGATGTCCGTAACGTCGCAGCTCCTCTGGTGCCTCTACACATCAAGCTGTGCAAAGCTTCTCTGTTCAGCCATGATCATGCCAAGTGCCTAGGATGCCTTCGTAATCCTTTGGGTTGCTTTACCGTTCAAGATGACATCCAAAGCTTGATGAATGATAATTTTTTGACTGTTAGTGATGTCTGCGTGATTGTGCCAGTTTTTCACGATCCGCCTGTTAAGAGTATACCTTTGAAGGAGAATGCTGAGCCTCTGGTGATAAGGTTGCCCGGACCGGTACCGTATACTTCAGATAGGGCTATCCCGTACAAATATAATGCTACCATAATCGAAAACGGAGTAGAAGTGCCTCTGGTGTCCTTGGCTGTGATGAACAATACCGTCGAAGGAACTTCAGCAGCCCTTAGAAGCGGAAGAGTCCGTCCACCGTTGTTTCAAAAGAAGGCAGCTACGCCGACCGTGCCACCCATTGACAAGCCAACCCCGACTGATGTTTCTCCCGTTAACAGAGACGCGAGCCAACCAGGCCAGTCTATAGAGGATTCTAATCTGGACGAGATTTTGAGGTTGATCAAAAGAAGTGATTATAAGATTGTAGATCAGCTGCTGCAAACTCCGTCGAAGATATCCATTTTGTCTCTACTCCTGAGTTCCGCTGCCCACAGAGATACCCTTTTGAAAGTATTGGAGCAGGCTTATGTGGATCATGAAGTCACGATGGATCACTTTGGTAGCATAGTGGGGAACATTACCGCCTGCAGCAATCTGTGGTTCAGTGAAGATGAATTGCCCGAAGCAGGAAAGCATCATAATCTGGCCTTGCATATCTCCGTGAATTGCAAGTCCGACATGCTATCAAATGTGTTAGTAGACACTGGCTCATCTTTGAACGTGATGCCCAAGTCAACGCTGGATCAGCTGAGTTACCGGGGAACTCCTTTGAGGAGAAGCACTTTTTTGGTCAAAGCCTTTGATGGAACCCGCAAGAGCGTTCTCGGGGAGATAGACTTGCCAATAACTATTGGCCCCGAAACCTTTCTAATCACCTTTCAGGTCATGGATATTAACGCCTCTTACAGGTGTCTCTTGGGGAGACCATGGATACATGACGCGGGGGCGGTGACCTCTACTTTGCACCAAAAGTTGAAATTTGCAAAAAGTGGAAAGCTTGTTACCATTCATGGAGAGGAAGCATACCTGGTTAGCCAACTATCATCTTTCTCTTGCATAGAAGCAGGGTCTGCAGAGGGGACCGCTTTTCAAGGATTAACTGTCGAAGGTACGGAGCCCAAGAGGGATGGAACTGCAATGGCTTCTTTGAAGGATGCACAGAGAGCCGTCCAAGAGGGTCAAGCTGTCGGCTGGGGCAGGTTAATACAGCTCCGTGAGAACAAGCATAAGGAAGGTCTTGGCTTTTCCCCAACTTCAGGAGTTTCCACCGGGGCATTCTATAGTGCTGGGTTTGTCAACGCAATCACAGAAGAAGCAATTGGATTTGGCCCGAGGCCTGTATTTGTTACACCAGGAGGCATTGCGAGAGATTGGGATGCCATTGACATTCCCTCAATCATGCATGTTTCTGAGTAATATACCTTGTTGCTTAAGTATCTTGTTTTTTCAAAATAACAATCCTCTCGCTCTGCCCAAAGCGAGAGTGATATTTTCTGTAAGGGCATGTTTGTTTCGGCATTGCCGTTGATTAATAAAAAATTGTCGTTTCTTTCACGACTGCTTTTTTTAGCGCTTTTTTTCTTGGAAATAATGGTAATGCCAGAAAAAACCAAAACATCTGTATTTTCTTATTAATTTCAAAATCTGCATAAAAAACCTCTTTCTAAAATCATCCAACCATTTTACGCAGATTGGACTATAATAAACCCGTTGGGCACAGTAACCCTGCATTCCCTCTGGATTTTGAATTCCAAGTGTATGAGGCCGAAGATGAGGAAGGTGATGACATACCATATGAGATCACTCGGCTACTTGAGCAAGAAAAGAAAGCCATTCAGCCTCACCAGGAAGAGATTGAGCTTGTCAACATAGGTACCGAGGAGAACAAGCGAGAGATCAAGATCGGTGCTGCTCTAGAGGAAGGGGTTAAAAAGAAGATCATCCAGCTCCTCCGGGAATATCCGGATATTTTTGAATGGTCGTATGAAGATATGCCAGGTCTAGATCCTAAGATTGTGGAGCATCGGATCCCCACCAAGCCTGAATGTCCTCCTGTCAGGCAGAAATTGAGAAGGACTCATCCAGATATGGCTCTCAAGATTAAGAGCGAGGTTCAAAAACAGATTGATGCGGATTTCCTCATGATAGTTGAGTACCCTGAATGGGTTGCCAATATTGTACCTGTGCCAAAGAAGGATGGTAAAGTCCGGATGTGTGTTGACTTCAGAGACCTGAACAAAGCCAGTCCAAAAGACAACTTTCCATTACCTCATATTGATGTGCTCGTTGATAACACTGCTCAGTCTAAGGTGTTCTCCTTCATGGATGGTTTCTCCGGTTACAATCAGATCAAAATGTCTCCTGAAGATAGAGAAAAGACGTCTTTTATCACTCCATGGGGTACCTTCTGCTACAAAGTGATGCCATTCGGCCTAATAAATGCTGGTGCTACCTACCAAAGAGGAATGACTACTCTGTTTCATGACATGATTCACAAAGAAGTCGAAGTATATGTGGACGACATGATTGTAAAGTCAACAGATGAGGAGCAACATGTTGAGTATTTGACGAAGATGTTCGAAAGGTTGAGAAAGTACAAGCTTCGATTGAATCCTAACAAATGTACATTCGGCGTCAGATCCGGAAAGTTATTAGGCTTCATTGTCAGCCAAAAGGGCATTGAAGTCGATCCTGATAAAGTCCGGGCCATCCGAGAAATGCCAGCTCCACAGACCGAGAAGCAAGTCAGAGGTTTCCTCGGACGATTGAATTACATCTCCCGATTCATATCTCATATGACCGCAACCTGCGGGCCGATCTTCAAGCTACTCAGAAAGAATCAGCCTATTGTATGGAGTGATGAATGCCAAGAAGCTTTTGATAGCATCAAGAATTACCTGCTGGAGCCACCTATCCTTGTCCCACCCGTGGAAGGAAGACCTTTGATTATGTATTTGGCAGTATTTGATGAATCCATGGGATGCGTACTTGGTCAACAAGATGAGACTGGAAAGAAAGAACATGCTATCTACTATCTAAGCAAGAAGTTCACCGATTGTGAAACTCGGTATACAATGCTTGAGAAGACTTGTTGTGCTCTGGCCTAGGCCGCTAAACGCCTGCGTCATTATTTGGTGAATCATACGACTTGGTTGATATCCAGAATGGATCCGATAAAGTATATCTTTGAGAAAGCTGCTGTTACTGGGAAGATTGCACGCTGGCAGATGCTTTTGTCTGAATATGATATTGTGTTCAAAACTCAAAAGGCAATCAAAGGTAGCATTCTTGCCGATCATCTTGCTTACCAACCTCTTGATGATTATCAACCAATTGAGTTCGATTTCCCCGATGAAGAGATCATGTATTTGAAATCAAAAGACTGCGAAGAACCGTTGATTGATGAAGGTCCAGATCCCAATAGCAAGTGGGGTTTAGTCTTTGATGGTGCTGTCAATGCTTATGGTAAAGGAATTGGGGCAGTCATTGTATCCCCACAGGGGCATCACATCCCTTTTACCGCTAGAATTCTGTTCGAATGTACCAACAATATGGCTGAGTATGAAGCATGTATCTTTGGGATCGAGGAAGCAATTGACATGAGAATCAAACACCTCGACATCTATGGGGATTCTGCGCTCGTCATCAATCAGATAAAGGGTGAATGGGAGACCCACCATGCTAAGTTGATTCCTTATCGTGATTATGCGAGACGTTTGCTGACATATTTTACAAAGGTTGAGCTGCACCATATTCCTTGTGATGAGAACCAAATGGCTGATGCTCTTGCTACTCTATCCTCCATGTTTCGAGTAAACCATTGGAATGATGTGCCAATAATCAAAGTGCAACGCCTTGAAAGACCTTCGCATGTGTTTGCTATTGGGGATGTGATCGATCAGGCTGGTGAAAATGTGGTTGACTATAAACCCTGGTACTACGACATCAAACAGTTCTTGCTAAGCCGTGAGTATCCGTCGGGTGCTTCCAACCAAGATAAGAAGACCCTGAGAAGATTGGCCAGTAGATTCCTGTTAGATGGAGATATTCTGTACAAGAGAAACTATGACATGGTATTGTTAAGATGTGTTGATGAACATGAAGCAGAGCAGTTAATGCATGATGTATATGACGGTACCTTCGGGACCAATGCTACAGGGCATACTATGTCAAGGAAGTTGTTACGGGCAGGTTACTACTGGATGACCATGGAGCATGATTGCTACCAGCACGCCAGAAAGTGCCACAAATGTCAAATCTATGCTGATAAGATTCATGTGCCTCCGCACGCTCTCAATGTTATTTCATCCCCATGGCCGTTTTCAATGTGGGGCATCGACATGATTGGGAGAATTGAACCGAAGGCTTCAAATGGTCATCGTTTCATCTTAGTGGCAATTGACTACTTCACCAAGTGGGTTGAAGCAGCATCTTATACCAATGTGACCAAGCAAGTGGTAGCTAAGTTCATCAAGAACAACATCATCTGTCGATATGGTGTTCCCAGCAAGATTATTACCGACAATGGTACCAACCTGAATAACAATGTGGTGCAAGCTCTTTGTGAAGAATTCAAAATTGAGCATCATAACTCTTCTCCCTATAGACCTCAGATGAATGGTGCCGTTGAGGCCGCCAACAAGAATATCAAAAGGATTGTTCAGAAAATGGTAACCACTTATAAGGACTGGCATGAGATGTTACCCTATGCTCTGCATGGCTACCGTACTACCGTGCGCAGTTCAACCGGGGCAACCCCTTTCTCTCTTGTATATGGTATGGAAGCAGTTCTTCCTTTGGAAGTGGAGATCCCATCTCTCCGTGTGATCATGGAAGCAAAGTTATCCGAGGCTGAATGGTGCCAAAGCCGGTATGATCAGTTGAATCTGATTGAGGAAAAACGTATGGATGCCATGGCTCGTGGACAGTCATATCAAGCAAGAATGAAGACTGCCTTTGACAAGAAAGTCCATCCTCGAGAATTCAAGGTAGGAGAACTTGTATTGAAAAGGAGGATAAGCCAGCAACCCGACCCAAGGGGCAAGTGGACGCCTAACTATGAAGGTCCTTATGTTGTCAAGAAGGCCTTCTCCGGTGGTGCTTTAATCCTTACACACATGGATGGTGTAGAACTTCCAAATCCAGTGAATGCCGATATAGTCAAGAAATACTTTGCCTAGAAATATGAAAAGAACAGCGTGGTAGGTCGAAAACCCGAAAGGGCGGCCTAGGCAAAAATGCGCTTCCCGGTGGATCGAAAACCCGAAAGGGCGGTCCAGGCAAAAATAAGGGACAAAAAAATATATATGAAAAAGCTCGCTGAGATTGTACGCAACTCAGGCAAGAATGAGCGTCTCGATGAGCCGAAAACCCGGAAGGGCGGTTCATGAAAAAATGAGATTGAAACAAAAGGCAAGTAACTATATCTGGCCAATCACCATTCTCTTGGGGCATCTGCAGCTGTTAATGACCATCTTCATCAAAAGCCCCTACGCTTGCGAATTCAAAGTTTCTAGGAAATGTAATGATTGATGTGTTCAATGTACCACCAACCAATAAAAATTACCATTTTCCAAGCTTTGTAAATCCGTGGAGTCACGCCTTCGGCTGACCACCACTCTTATACATCAATTTGAGCCTGTGCTTTTGTTTGAAACTCTGCTTTCTTTTTACTTTCAAAGTTATGTACAAAAACATTTTCCTTCTATTTTTAATAATGACAAATGCTCGAAACAAACATCTTGAAAATTGAAAAAGTTTTTTGAAAAGCAAACCTGAGCAACAGGGTACATTCAAACGAAACATGCATGAGCGAGTGTATGTTGGTGTCTATTTCAATATATGTTACAAGCAGGTTCTCCTCCAGGATAGTCTGTGGTCAATGGCAAGAATGAAAAAACAGAATGAAAATGCATGAAAATGAATAGGCTCGCTAAGTTGAAAACCCGGAAGGGCGGCTTAGGCAAAAAAGAGCACCCCGCTGGATTGACAACCCGAAAGGGCAGTTCAGGCAAAAATGGGGCATTGAAAAGAATTTATCTCCCCAGTGGATCGAAAACCCGAAAGGGCGATCCAGGCAAAAATGGGATGCAAAAAATGAATGATTGAAAAATTGAAAAAATAACATGCAAAAAGCATTGACCACAGATGCGACATCCACGATACATCCAGCACTGAAATGCCCGGCAATGACGGCATTATTCCCAGTAGAGTCTTCCGAGATTCTATCCCCAGCAAGTTGCATAGCTACCTGCCCTCAGCCATGGTCCCGATACGTCTCCCAACGACGTCATCTCCAAAGAGGATTTCCAGGAATGTGTAATATAGCACGAGCCATTACGTGCCCAATACTCCAGTGTCTTGTCTGTCTCTGCGGAGCTGTGTCTATAAATCGCCAATAGTCATGCATTACAAGCATTCATACATGCATAATCATGCATATTACGTATCCATGCATTTAATGAAACTGTTATATCATTCATGCATGTTGCATTTCCAATGTCGACATCAGTCTCAATTCAATACTCATGTCGGGTTCTCTGTCAAAACCTTGTGAGCCAATAATATCGGTCAATTTCTACCTTTCAAATCAAATCGACGTCAAGTCAATCTCAATCTATATTTTGTCAAAAAAAAACAATCCCTAGTGAATCTGTTTCTGTTTGGTCAAGTGGCTAGCTCAATCCAAGAGCAGCTTGAACCTACCTGTTTGTTTATGTTTCCGGTCGAGTTACCAGTTCGCCTCCAAGAACGACTTGTACCCGTTTACTTTTCAATGTTATCGGTCGAGTTACCAGTTCGAATCCAAGAACAGCTCGTACCTGTCTATGTGTCTATGATTTTGGTCAAGTGGCTAGTTCAAGTCCAAGAACAGCTTGTACCCGTCTATCTGTTTCTGTTCGCTCAAGTGGCTAGCTCGATCCAAGAGCAGCTTGCGCCTGTCTATTTTGTCTTTGTCTCCGGTGGAGTAACCAGTTCGCATCCAAGAACAAGCTCGCACCTGTCTATTTGCCATGCTTTCAGTCGAGTGACTAGTTCGAATCAAGAACAACTCGTACCTGTCCATCTTTTCCATGTCCCCGGTCGAGTGACCAGTTCGAATCCAAGGACAACTCGCACCTGTTTGTCTGCTTTTATTCCCGGTCAAGTGCCCAGCTCAATCCAAGAGCAGCTTGTACCCGTCAATTTGTTCCTAGTCTCCTATCTACCCTGTTATCTGTTATCTTGTCAATGTCTACCAATCCCGTAATGGATACGACATCTTTTGTTAATTCCAGCTTTCGTTTGTCTCGCACTCATAATCCAAATGTTGCATGGCATTCATGATATTTGAAAATATACAAGCGTATTTTTACGTCCAAACACAGTGCAAATGTTAATATTTAAGTATCTTCGTCCCGTCAAGCCAAAGACTCCGTCTCTTGACCCTCCAGACAAAGAAACTTAAATAGGGGCAGCTGTTATACCCTAATTTTGGACCTAAAAATACTCGTTCAAATTTCTTTTTTAACACTGATATTTGTCAATTCTCTGTTATTTTACTCTGAATCTTTACTCTCTTTTTAAACGTATTTTACTGCCTCTGTCTTTTCTGACATTACAAGTCATTTAAGAACTCTCTGAAACGTCGCATTACTTTTCTTGCATTTTATTTCAAAAATCATACAAAAGGGTATTTTGGTCATTTCCTGCAGTGGAACCCATTTTAGTCCCTGTGTTTGCCTCTGAGTCTTTTCAACTTGTCTGTACAAATCACTGTTGAGTCTTTGTTTAAAAATGTCATTTCAAAAATTGCATCTGAGTCAGTTTGAGTCAGTTTAGTCCTTAGGGGCATTTTGGTCTTTTCCTATCAAAATTTCGGCAGGGAGGTATTTTAAAATACCTCATGTCAGTAATTGGTTCGTTTTAGTCCTTTTGTTGATTTTATTTTTGGTTTCACTTTACGTTTTGTTCAATTTACAAACTTTAACCCAATTTTATTTTAATTTGCATTTTTTGTCCAAAACTTTTTTAAATTTCATTTCAGTCCATTTTTCTTATTTGCAGTCCAGTCCTTCAATTTTTCTTTTTTGCAGAAAGGTCCCTAAGTCAAAATTTCAGTCCAAGGCCGAGCCTTCTTCACAAAAGAGAGATGTCACCATTTCACTAGATCTCAATCACACTTGGCAGGATATAAATAACACACAGTGTCAGAAATTCAGAGGCCCATTCATTCCACGCCACATCACCAAAAAACAGAATCAATTCTTCTCTCTCTTGTCAGTTAGATCAAAACTCAGAAAATCACCAAGAACACCAAGAACGTTCATGAACCCTAGAATTCCAGAATCACAATTCATCAACAATTTCCACTAAATCTGTTCAGTTCTCAGTGATTCTTAAAAGAATCATCATCATTGAACTGAAATCTCTACAATTCAAGTGCGAATCTGTCACCGTTTGGCGACAAATCCAAGCACGATCGCAGAGAATCCGTGAGAAGAAAAGAAGAGGAAAAGAAGCAGATTCGGACCGGTGAAGAAGATAAAGAAAGCAAACCAGTGGAAAACACCGATTTATTTTCGGTTTCAAAGCGATAAAGCAACAAGACGAAGTTTTCCGAAGATCTCCGTCGAAATCTCCGAATAACAACTCAGGTAACGCGTAAACCTTCTCTTTTTCATCTCAAAGTATCAACGAGAACAAATCCACGTAGATCTGTGAGTTTCTTAGAAGTTCCTTTAAAAAAAACAACAAAACCTAAAAAGTGATTTTCAAAACCGTAACAGAAACTTCAGATCTACAACGATTCAAACCTTGCATGTAAAATCTAGTGCCATATTCGTGTTCAGGACAAAAAAGGATATCTGAAAACATAAATTTTTTTTGAAAACGGAGAAGTTCGTTCAACTCCGGTGGCGGCGCCGCCACCCTTGGGCGGCCGGCCACCACGCCGGAGGAACAAACCTCACCGGAGAAGATGAAGATCTTCCACCTGTTTCCAGAATCCGGCGAGAGGGAAGAAGAGAGAGGTGAGAGCTTCTCTCACTAGGATAAGAGAAGAGAGAGAAAGACAAGGAACAAATGAAAAAACCGGTGTGAACGCCTTTATATAAGCCAGTGAACCGGACCGGTCCAAGACCGGTCCAATCCCCTTCGTTCCTGGCCGTTGGATCTAGGGTTTCCTTCCCTGGATCAATCCAACGCTCCCTGTGAATCCGGATCCTTTGGTTTTGGTTTGGGCTTTGCTTTTTTCGTTTTTGCTATTTTCCTGCTATCTGCACCCTGCTTTTTTGCTAATTGAACCTCTGCGTGCTCAATCTTTTCTCTAAAAATTCCCAAAAAAATTGTTATATGTTTCTTAATACATTTTAATACTTTTGTGATATTTTTCAATGGTTTAAAAATGATAAAAATGTGTGTGTTTTTTTTTCTTGATTAATTTTGTGTTTGATCTAAGTTTGTGTATTTTTTGTGGTATATTTTCTCATAAAATGTTGGCATGTGATGTGGATGATTGGTGTGTAATTTCATGGTGAATGTGTTGCTGATCATATGTATGTCTTGCTGATTGTGGATGTAGATTTCTTTCTTGTTTTGCAAGTAATGTGTGTTTTTATCAAGAAATAAAGTACAAAATATCTTTAAAAATGTGTCATGATTCTTGGCTTGAATGTGTCCTATTTGTTCCCACATTATAGCTCAAAATCAAACCCCTTTAACATTGCTATAATGAGAGGATTATAGGTCATGTGCATGTCTAAGTGTCATAACCAATTTTAGGTATATTTTGCCATTTTATTTCATTTCATTACTTTTTTTTTCTCTCTTGCTATTCTATTCAATTTTGTTTACCTTTCTACCATTTTTATGCCTTATGATACTAACCATTTCATCTCACATTTCATTCATCCCATAGTTTAGGCATCATTTTTCTATTCATTTCTATATCAAATGGGTTTGTAATAATTTTAGGTAGATTAGTTCCCTTTTTAATTCCTTGCAAGACCATAGCATGTATTTAGGACTCAATGTAAAGGACTATGGACACTATAAGTGATGTACACCGACACAAGCACCGACACGCACACACGTTGCATGCTTACCGTTTAGATGTATGCTTAGGAAACGCGATTTTTAGACAAATACCAATTTCAAAAAAAATAATAATAATAAATTCCATCGCTCAATTCTTTCCAAACAAACCTTGGAGTCAAAACTCCATTGATTTTTTTCTTTATTTTCTTAACCAAATCCAAATGAATCCTAATTCCTACTTAGACTTTTTTAATAACAATTGAACCAACCATTCACCATTTTTTTCTCTTATGCCTTTAAGGCCTCTTTCTCTTCTTCAAAACCATTTTCCAACAAAAACTAAAATCAACCAAACACACAAAAAAACAATTTTCGAGAATGAACTACGTTTGGTTTTGATCCCTTAAAAGGGTACATAGGCAATGAGTTAAAATTCCTCCAAGCCAAGTAAAATAAAATCTCAATCATCTTCTTTCCCCATTCTTCACTCAAATAAAACCTTTTTTAATAAGTAGGCGATAAAAATAAAGCGTAGAAATAAACTTAGGAGAACCGTTCTTATGGAATACCATAATCGTTCCGGGTGCCTAACACCTTCCCGTAGCGAAAACGACCCCCGAACTTAGAATCTAAGGGTTTTTTCTCAATTTTGCCCTTCCCAAGAAAAAATAGAGAATATCAAAGATTGAAAGGTTCAAGCCTAATTAATGACTTGACACCCGAAAATCGCGATAACAATCACTAAAGCAAAAGGACATGACATCATCAGAAGTGGGCAGCAAGTTATACAGCTCATTACAGCTGGTTATCTCATGTGCAAGCAAAGCAACAGTGCTTTCAAAGCCAGGCAAATCAGAAAGAACATTCTGAGAACGTTCTGGCTATTTTAAAGAAGAAAAGAGAAATCAATTGAGACTTTGGACAGCTATCAAAAACGTGTCCAACAGCTCTATTTTCTCCCTTGATCACCAAGACACTCCTCACCTATAAATACAAGGGCCTTTGAAGGTTATAAGCAAGAGTTTTGCAAGCTAATATCTCTCTAAGTGAAAATCATCACTACAAACAAAGCAAATTCCAAGCTCTCTCACTATATCTCTTGGATCTTCTCTCTTGAATTTGCCTCTTGTAAAACTCAAACAAAGATTTGAGTATTTATTTGATCCAAACAAATCTCATCATACAAAGTGTGTTGTATGTCTCAAAGTCTATTGGGCTTAATAGTTTTGAGATAGAAAACTCCAACCTTTCTTTTGCTAGTGTGCAAAGAATTGTATAAGCCTGCTGAGGTTGATAATACAGGTGTTACGGACTGATCTGGTGTGATCAAAATATTGTAGTGTTAGTCAGAAGTTTCTGTTAGCAAGAAAACTATAGTGGATAATCTCACACGAGGTGTGGGGACTGGAAGTAGCCGGGTTTGGTGAACCAGGATAACTCTCCTGTGTTATTCTTCTCTCTCTCTCTCTCTCTCTCTCTCTCTCTCTCTCTCTCTCTCTCTCTTTATTTAAAGTTACACAACACACACACATTATTTTATTAATCTCCAGAACATTCTGGTCCTTGCTAAAATAATCTTTTATTTTTAACTTAACATCATTTTTCTTATTCTGCTTATAATCATTCTTCAGAACGTTCTGTTCTAAATCAATTAATTGTTATATACTCTAATCTTGTTAAACTAACATACACCAAGATTATTCTTGAGTATATAAATCTAAACTTAATTTTCAGGAATAATTTTTAAAAGGGTCACAATTCAAACCCCCCATTTCTTGTGACGTTTATTGCTACTTCACTTTTGGCTGCAGTTTCATGGAGTACATCTCGTCACTCGAGACTATGTTTTTGGGTCCTGGGGATGTGACTGGGGCTATATGTGCCAATTGCTTATCGAAATTTTTCTTGGTAATGGTATTTACTTCTGCCAAGAAATAACTTTGATCAGCTTCAACATTCTCAACTAGCCCATCTTCTTTCCATATGGCAATCCTTTGATGCACTGTAGAGGGGACTGCACCCACGCCATGTATCCATTCTCTACCCAGCAGTACATTGAAGTTTGCTTTTGATGAAACTACCATAAACGTTGTTATCCTCCTTGTGCTGCCCACCACTAATTCTAGTTCGATAGCACCCAAAGAATTTCCTGAAGTGCCTTCATAGTTAGTGAGAATGAAATTATGAGGCTTCAAATCAGAATCATAGAGTCCAATCTTTCCCAGGAATGATTGAGGGAGCAGGTTGACTGTGGCTCCACCATCAACTAACACTTTATTTACCTCCACGCCATTGATTTTAGCTTGAATAAATAAAGGCTTGAGATGCGACTTCATCGAAGTGTCTGGTTTTTCTAAGACTGCATGATGCTCTTCTACATAACCATTATTCATGACATAATAGCATAGTGGCTTGTGAATTTCCATTTCATCGACGAAATCACTTTCAACTTCATTAATTTCTGACTGAACGTCGTATTCCACTGGTAGGATAGAAACCACATTGCATACTATGTCTAGGCTGGGGTCAGATCCGGTGAAATCTGAGGTCATTTCTTCATCCTCTTTGGGATGATCTTTCTTCAAAATTGACAACGGGGGTGAGATTCTCTCTATGGCTGGTTTTTTAACCATTTCGAACACATCTTTTTGCTTGCCCTTTCTTTTGTCAATATTGGTGATGTCTTGTAATGCTGACGCTTTCTTCTGGCGTTGGTACCTGCGCCATTGAGTTCGTGTCATAGGTTGCTTACCTTTGTAGTTATTATTGTAAGCATACCTGCTAGGCACTTCTGGTGCCTCACATGGAAGAGCAGGAACTTTTCTTTTCACCCATTTTGCTGGAGGGGCGGAATAGCCAGATTTCCTTCCTCCTGAAAAGACCCAAGTGTCAGTGAGGGACTTTGCAGATGGATCTTTGTACGGGACACCCCTTTTGTTGAAATTAAATTTAGGGCGATTATCTTTCCTTTTTCCTTTCCACTTTGTCTGTGGCTGAGAACCTTCGATTGCTTTTGCGGCCTCTTTATCGAAGACTGTGCTACACCTTGGACAAAGCATGGCGTTGGTGTTTGAAATTTTGCAGCGGTTCAGAAAGTCAACTAGATCTTCTTCAGCTTTAGGATATGCCCTTTCTACATTCTTCTAGAGTTGATCCTCAGTGACCAGATTGGTATTTTGAACATGGTCTTCAGTAACCATTTCAGTATCATCAGGTAAAGCTCTTCCCGATACTAGTTTGTCGTCGCTTGATTCTGCAACATCCACCATGTTTATACCAACCACTTCATGTACATGGAATCAGCCTTTTTATAAGATTCGACATCAGGCTTAATTGTTGCTTTAGCCTTTTCTCCGAATTTCAGTCTTCCTTCATCGAGAGCCTTCAAGACAGAATCCCTGAAACGAGTGCAACAGGATAAATTATGGCCCAAAAAACCATGAAATTTGCAAAAACCCCTTTTCTTCTTCTGATCTAGAGGAGGGAGTTTTATATTATCTGGCACTAAGATTATGCCATCAGCAACTAGAAGATCAAATATCTCTTCACATTTAGACACATCAAAAGTATAAGTTTTTGGGGGATATTTATCATTTTTGGGTTCTTCTACGTTTTTCCCATTTGATGGCCTCAATAATTTACAAGTGTAAGGCGGCCCATCTTTTAATTCTGCAAGATTTATTTCGTTATCTTCTACAGAATCTGAACCCCAATCGAATTCTGGCTCACTATCTCCAGTATCGATATAAGCAACTTTCTCTTTCTTAGGGAACCTATTTGTTCTGGCTTTTTCAGCCTTAAGTTTTTTGACTTGGTATCTAATTGCGCCATGTCCCTAAGATATTGTGTATCTAATTTCTTTCGAACAGAATAATCTAAGCCACCCACGGCCATTTCGACCAATTCGTGCTCTAGCACAACGGTGAAACATCGGGCTTTAAGGAGTCGAAATCTGTTCAATTAATCATCTATCGACTCATGCGTTTTTCGTCTAACACTGGCCAATTCTTTCAAACTAATTTTAGATTGGCCCATGTAAAACTGCTCATGAAAAGCCTTTTCTAATTGATTCCAACTAACTATGGAGTGTGGAGGCAAAGTTGTGAACCATGTGAACGCATTCTTTGTCAGAGAACTTGGAAAATATTTCAATTTTAAATTTTCATTGTTTGCCAAGTCTCCAGCCTCCATAATATATCGAGCAACATGTTCGACACTGGACTCATTCGTTTCCCCAGCAAACTTGGTGAATTTGGGGACTTTGTGGTTTCTGGGCATCTCCGTTTCTAATACGAATTCGGACAACGCTGAAACGAAATTTGGACGGTGTAATCCAGTATTGAAACCATTTTGAGCCATCAATGCTTCGACTATATTGGCTATGTTATTTTGGCCCTCGTAGTTATTTCGACGGGCCTGCATGACCACTTGGTCCGCATTCTGGTTTCTGTTTACCATTATAGGAATCCTAACTGGTTCTTCTGGTATTTCAGGCTGCACTTCTTGCGCCTGATTTTCGGGCACTTGGTTTATCTGTTCTTCGACAGGTGGTTCTCTCTGCCTGGCATTCGTATTTCGCACAGCCGGTGTGATGCGCACTTGGGGTGCACCCAGAAAATCTGCTATTCGCCCCATTTGTAGTGATAGGGCCTGATAACTATTATTGGTTTCTTGGATCAAAGGATTGATAACCGTCGTGATTTGTTGGGTAACCATATTAACCATGTCGTGGTTAGTGTCCGCCATAGTTTGCCTTAACGCATTTATCGAAGCGTTGGTCAGTGATTGTTGAGGCGAACCAAATGGAATAAATGTTTGTTGGGATCTCCCAAAAGAGATATTCTCCTCTTGGTTAGACAATGGTGGTATGGTCATATTCGAATTGTTAGGAAATATCACGGTACTTGTGTGTGAATTTTGAGTCGAAGAGGTTGGTATCCCATAGGATCCTCTTCCATTGTTTCCTAGATTGAGAAATCTTTGAGAAAACGTATTTCCCGCAGCCTGTGTAGTTTGAGCGGCCGCAGTAACCGCCAGGCTGCCTCGCGAAGTAGTGTTGGCCAAAGTGTTCGACGTATTGGCCTGTGACGTTTGTGAAGTCACGTTTTCATCCGCTAGGGTGTATACGGGTTCTACTACGTGAGCCATGTTACTACGTGAGTCATAGGTTGCTTTATGAACAAGATGAATCTGTGTGGTGTCTTTCGATAGAAAAAAGGATAAAACAAAAGAAAACACAGTAAATGCAAATAAAAGCTAAAAGTTTAAAACGCAGAAACTAAAGAAAAGATAAATTGCATTGCATTAAATAAAGGTGGTTCGACAAATTAGATTACATACATTATGTATGACTCTTTTCTCTAGACGACGGTACTTCGAGTGCTTAGAATTTCTATAAATGATTTGCGACCCATTTTCCATATGGAAAACTACTATTTATACATAGTAAAATAACTTAAAAAAATGCTAACTCCACGATCATTTTAATATTATGCAACAATATTAATTAATTTAAGGACCAGAGAACTCTGGATTAATTTGATAGTGATTAATTAATACTAGAATATTCTGGAGATTAATAAATATTAATATTGGTGAGATAGTGTGTGTGTGTATTGTGTAACTTTAAATAGTGTGTGTGTATTGTTTTGAAGTTTGAATGAAAAATGAGAAAAATGTTGGTTGTTGGTGAAAATGAACTAGATGATGATTTTTGAGATGAATTGATGTTATAATCCGATGTTTGTTGTTATTTTGAATGTCTTTTTTATGTTTGTAATCAAGTGTATAAGTTTTGGGGTCGAATTTGGGGTCAAGGGGATCAAAATTGGGGTTTTGGTGTAAGGTAGACAAGATAAGGATGTCCGTTTGTAGAACTACTAGGAGGGTAGAGAGGGTGTGCTATGAGCGTCCTAAGATTCATAGATGGGCTAAACTAATGGAACCTTGGCCTTCATTTCCTTGGGAAAAACTGGAATGCCAATTTAAGTTTATGTTTCAATTACCTTTAAATTAACAAGACCTCGCACATAAGGATCACAGTGTGAAACATTACAAACATTGTCAAAACTTCAAAATCTCAGCACAGTCGCAAATCAAACTGTAACCCTTAAACCAAAACTCATAACCATAAACCATAAACACTAGTAGTCCAAATCCAACCTAACACAACCAAATCGGCCGTAGATCTCAGTTCCAAACCGTCATCCATCAAAAATCCAGATCGGATCCAAAAACTCATAAAAGAAAGGAAGTTATTCGTGTTAGATCTGAACTTGTGCACTAATCTAGATCGGATCCAAAAACTCATAAAAGAAGACGAGGACGAAGGGGTGGAGAACGCAAAAAAATAAATAAAAAATGACACTTTTAGGTCCTGCACGGTGGCTCCGCCGTGCCGAAACTCCCTCCGACCACCCTATTTCCCGTCTGTCTTTCAAGAAAGAAAAGAGAGAATTGGAGAGAAGAGAGGTAGAAGAGAGAGAAACGAAAAAGAAAAATGATGAAAAATTTGTCTCAGAGCCTATATATAAGTTGTATGTATCCTGTGAGCGTGGGTGTAGGTACTACCATGCACCCTCGCTCCCTTGACCATTTGATTCGATCTAAGGGCCACAGATCCATCACATCGTGATCAGATTTAGGCCTTATGATCTTGATCAAACGTCCTAGATCAGATCAGATCCTAGAGGCCCAACGCGCCCAGCCTTCTTTTTATGCCCAATCGTGTTTTTTTAATTACTGCACACCTTTTTATTATTTGCACCTCCTGCATTTTTTTTCATGCGTTTTACTTTTACTTCTGCATTTTTATTTTATTATTTATTATCAGCATCATGTGCATTTTAAATTATTGTCATTTATTTTTATTGCATAGATTTAGAATGTAATTAGGTCAATTGTATAATATATATGAGAAGAATCATGCATGTGTCCTTTTATTTATTATGCTTTTATATATCGAAAAATGCAAAAAAAAAAAATATTAGATTAAGAGATTTTATGGTGATCCAACGTCACTACAAAATTCTCACACTTTTATGTTATTGATATGTTAGTTTATTTTTAGTTTTTATTTATTATTCAAAAAGAACAAAAACGTTGCAAATAGTCCAAAATTCACAAAAAATCCTTTTCACAATAAACCTTGATTTACAATCAAGGGATTCCCATTTTTATTTTGTTTTCTTAATCAAATTTCAATCAATTTAATCATACTTTGAGTAATTTTTTTTAATATAAAAAATACAAACAAGTTCTTATTTGCCACTTGGCTTTTACTTAAAACTTTTTTTCAAAATTAATAAAAAAATACAAAACAAATAAAACGGTAATTTTTAGTCAGAACTACGAGGTTTTGCTCCCTCATGGGTACGTAGGCAAAGGACTTTGTCATTCCAAATCATAAAAAATGTAAATAAAAAATGTTCGTTTTCTTTTAATCACTACTTTAATTCCACTTTTAAAGCAAGTAAGTTATAGCACGAAGAACGAATAAAATCAAGAGGTTCCCATAGAATACTATGGATATTTACGGTGCTAACACCTTCCCTAAATATAACTAACCCCCGAACCCTAAATCTTTTAAAATGTGGTAATATAGAAATTTTTTACCTTTCTTTTGAAAAATTAAAAGTTCAGTCGTGAAATAAAATTAGTGAGTCAATGCTAACCAAATAGCTTGATCTCCGAAAAATGACGCAACAATGGGAATAGGATAGGCTTGCCTACAGGGGTCTACGACCTAGCCTATTTAAAGATGTTCATATTAAATAGGCTTTTAATCCGGCTAGAATGCCATATCCGACTTTTAGAAGGCCATGCTCAGGCCTAAAAAGTAAGATTTTGACAAGTCGCATGCCAGGCTTTGGCCTTCAAATTTTTGACAAGCCAAGCTTAGGATTTGCAAAGCCTAGCTCGGCCTAGCCTATTCCCACCGCTTCTTTGGACCCACAACTTCTACCAGGAAACATTTTCTTCTTAGTCATGTACTAAAATCTTATGGTTAGAATGCCATCTGTTTAGCATCTGAGTCATCTTTAGAGTCTCCATTAAGAGCCTTTTCATCTGAGTCAACAACTTGAAGAGCTTTGGGAGATTTGTCCTTAAACTTCAGAGTAATGTACTTGTTCAAGTCTTTTACTTCCTAAATGGCAGCAACCTTTGGTCTCCATTTGGCAGGAAGATTCCTATAAATATTCTTGACATGGTCAGAAGTAGCATAACTTTTCTTTAGAACCTGAAGGCCAGATACAAGAGTCTGAAACATTGAGAACATGGTTTCAATGTCTTCATCTTCCTGAAGCAACAATAAACGTCGCAAGAAATGGGGGTTTGAATTATGACCCTTTTAAAATTATTCCTGAAAGCTTAAGTTAAGATATATATATACTCAAGAAAGTTCTTTGTGTATGTTAGTTCAACAAGATTAGAGTATAAAACAATTAATTGTTTGGACAAGAATGTTATGGAGAATGATTATAAGCAGAATGAGAAAAATGATGTTTAAGTTAAAAAGAATATTTTAACAAGGACCATAATGTTTTGGAGAATGATTCATATAAGACAGAATGATAAAATAATATTATAAGCTGAATTTCAACTTTATTTAAATAATTAAGCAGTTGTTTTATCTTCGACCAGAACGTTCTCGAGGAAGTTTAATATTATGCAACAATATTAATTAATTTAAGGACCAGAGAACTCTGGATTAATTTGATAGTGATTAATTAGTACTAGAATATTCTGGAGATTAATAAATATTAATATTGGTGAGATAGTGTGTGTATTGTGTTACTTTAAATATATATATATATATATATATATATATATATATATAGAGAGAGAGAGAGAGAGAGAGTGTGTAACGTCCTCTTTGATTATTTAATAATTATATACTTATTTTATTATTTAATATAATAAGATTTGAAAATAAAATAAATATTGAGATGAGGGGTTGTTTTGAGAATTTAGAGAGTTTAGTGGAAATAAGATAAAATAGATGGGAAGAGATAAACAGGAGAAAACTAGGTTTAGAATTGTTTTCATGTACAACAAGTTTTGGAGAAAAGGGAGAACAAGAGGAGAGAAGAACCAAGAAGAGGCTGCCCAATCGATTTTCTAAGGTAAGGGTGGACTAACATTCAATCTTCTTAATCCTATGATTCTGATAATTAGATTTAACATGTTGTAGGTTAGTTTTTGAGAATTTGGAATTAGGGTTAAAAGTGAAGAATTGAGGATTAGATAACGGAAAACTGTTAGATTGATGTAGAAATTGTGTACAGACCTTAGATAATCCATATGATGATCATTGGAATCAGTTTTAAGGTTAGAACCATGTGATTAGGTGCATTTTCGTGAAAATCTGCATTCTTCCCGAGCTGAAATTCATCGCTCGCCCTCGCGAGGGATGAACTTCATCGCTCGCTTCGCGAGCAACCTTTCCCGCCTCGCGAGTGACAGTTTGTTGCTCACCATAGCGAACATATCACTCACCATAGCGAGTTGACCAGTGAGGAAAAACATGATTTTGAGAATTAACTCCTTTAGTCGAGTTTTAGATGGTTTTGAGTACCTTAACATGTATAAGAATGGTTAGGCAAGTTTTAAGATTGAAATTGAACAAAGGGAAGTTAAAAATGGGATTTTTTGGTGAAAAATGTCAAGTTCCCGAGAGCACCCAGTTCCTAGTTCGCCATAGCGAGTAGAGTGGCTCACCTCGCGAGCTGCACAATGACAGACAACATTGTTTAGTGTTCTAGCGATCTTTGTCGCACGAGATGTTATGAGCTGATCCTTGGGGTAGGAATGAAGGTTGGTTATAAATACTGTTGTTGTTCAGAGAGTCTGAAATAAGAAGATTAATGTTATTAGTAATGTGATATAGTTGTATATGCATTATATGGATTATATATGATGTTTAAGTTGTGTTGATTATCATTTGATATTGTTATATCCTGAGATGTTTATGTGCTGCCTGTGTTGCTGTTGTATATCTATTAAGTTGCAAATGTCGATCTAAGTTGTGAAGTTGTAAGATGTTGTTCCAAAATATTGGAGTCATATAAGATGTCGATGTTGTCCAAGTTGTAAGATATTTAGGCCATGCATACTCATTTAAGTTGGGGGCTTGATGCCCTGTGAGCCTTTGCTCAAACACGTTGGGGACTTGATGCCCTGTGAGCTTTTGCTTTTTATCTTGAGGGCTTGATGCCCTATGAGTGTATTTATGCTCTTATGTTGGGGGCTTGATGCCCTGGATTGGTACAACATGCATGATTAAGAAGATGAAGTTGCATAGTCGAGTCGAAGTTGTTAAGTTGTCAAGTTGTTGATGAGTTGTTAAGTTGCTAAGTGGTCTTTTATCCATGAGTTGCTAATGAAGTGTTTATGAATAATTCTTATTATGATAAACTGGTGATGTTTATGTTGTTAAATGTAATTGATGAATTATATGCTTAATATTATTGTTTGTGAAATCTCACCCCTTCTGCTTGGAAATGTTGCCTCTATACGTGGGTAACTTGCAGGTGATTAAGAATAGTTGCTGTCGTAAGTGGCTTCTCTCTCACGTGTGTCTTAGGTGCTCTGATACGTAATGGGATGGGATTTTGTTGTAGCTTTCTATTCCTTACGTATTATTTGATACATTTTCATGAACATGTTGTTGGATGAATTTTATGAGATTTTTATGATGAGGCCTTCGTACCAAAGATTGTTTAACGTTGAATAAATTCCGCTGCGAAGTATTAAATATTATGTTGTTTGATTTTGAAGGATAAATAGTTATTTATTTCCATTTATGCTTTTATGAAAAGAAGTGTGACATTCCGTTTATGTTGGAAAACTCGTATTTATATGTGAAAATTTTAAGTTGGGAAAACGGGGTGTTACAATTGGTATCAGAGAAGTTTGGTTCGTCCGGCCAAGTAGTTGAGTCGAGTTATGTTGAGTAACAGTTGTAATATTGTCTTATGTTGTTTCGATTGTTGTTGGTTATGTAGAGAACTAAGATGGTTGGAAGAAATGACGCTGCTATTACTGCTGCATTGGAAGCTGTGACTCAAGCTGTGGGACAACAGCCTAATGCGAATGCTGGTGCTAATGCTGAAGTTAGAATGTTGGAGAATTTTATGAGGAATCATCCACCTACTTTCAAAGGAAGGTACTATAACGCCCTCTTTGAATTATTTGTTTTATTTGATTATTTTATTGAGTTTAGAGTCTTTTTGAATAATTTATTTGATTTATGATGATGTGTGTTATTTTTGTGTTATAGGTTTGTGTTTTAGTAGTATATTATATTATATTATATTATCTAGTGTATAAATATATTTGTTATTTGGTGTAGAAGTATTATATATATATATATATATATATATATATTAAAATAGAATATTGAGACTTTGGGGGCTGATTTGGGAATTTAGAAGAGTTTAAGAGAATAAGTGGAATTAAGAGAAAATAGGTAGGTTAAGGTTATAAAAAGAGAAAAGTGAGAAGTCAAAATAGTTTTTCACGTACAACCAGTTTTTGGAGAAAAAGGGAGAAAACCTAGAGAAGAGGAGGAACGAGAAGAGAACTCTGCAATCGATTTCTTAAGGTAAGGGTGGGACTAACATTCAATAATCTTGAGTCTATGATTCTGAAAATTGTATTTAACATGTTGTAGGTTTAGTTTTTGAGAATTTGAGAATTAGGGTTAAGAGTGATGATTGTGATGATTTTGAATGAAAGTGAAGTTGAATAATATAGGTTGCTTTTTCTGATTTTTCTTTTCATCTGTGCCCCGAATTTTAAATGAAAACTGGTATTGATTGGTACAGAATTGGTCTTAGGTGTAAACACGAAAGTTGTAGGTATGGATGTTAGCTTTCTAATGCTGTTGGTTTGACTTCAAAAGGATTTATAGAACTTGAGTTATGGTCAAATTACTGCACGTAGGTCACAGTGAATAATTGAATATGATTGATGAATTAGTATATGTATGTATATGTTTATGAATACTATATTGTTCATGATTGATGAATAAGTTGTTAATGTTGTCTAAGTTGTTGAAGTCGTTGTTGAAGCTGTTATTGGTGACTATTTATGTTCAGGTGTTTTGTAAGAGGTGGTGTACTCTTACGTTGTTATTCTTTAAGAGGTGGTGTACTCTTACGTTGTTGTTTATAAGAGGTGGTGTACTCTTACGTTGTTATTCTTTAAGAGGTGGTGTACTCTTACTTGTCGTTTATAAGAGGTGGTGTACTCTTACGTTGTTATTCTTTAAGAGGTGGTGTATTCTTACTTGTCGTTTATAAGAGGTGGTGTACTCTTACGTTGTTATTCTTTAAGAGGTGGTGTACTCTTACTTGTCGTTTATAAGAGGTGGTGTACCCTTACGTTGTTATTCTTAAGAGGTGGTGTATTCTTACGTTGTCGTATTATAAGAGGTGGTGTACTCTCACGTAGTTGTGTTGTCAGGTTGACGTTGTCGTTGATGAATCGTTGAAGTTGTTGATAAAGACAAACCATGGAATATTGATGAATATGTTGTTGCTTATGTTATTATAAGATGGTGAATATGTTGTTGCTTATGTTATTATAAGATGATGAATATGTTGTTTCTTATGTTATTATAAGATGATGAATATGTTATTCTTTATATGATTATGAGATGATGATTATGTTGTGTTGTTTATATTATTATGAGATGATGATTATGTTGTGTTGTTTATGTTATTATGAGATGATGATTATGTTGTGTCGTTTATGTTATAAGATGATGTTTATGATGTGATGATTTATGATGTTATATGATGATGGTTATGATTTGATTATTATGTGCTAAGTGATGATGTATATAATGCGATGAATATGAAGTTAATAATAATTAGAAGTTGGTTGAGTTATTAAGAATCATTACATAAAAGATTATTATTACTAATAGATGAAGTTATTTATGTTGTTAAATATAATTAATGAATTATATGCTTGATATTATTGTTTTGTGAAATCTCACCCCTTATGCTTGGAAATGTTGCTCTTCGTATGAGTAACTTGCAGGTGATCGAGTTTAAGTTGCTGTTAGATTGCTGTCGTGAGTGGATTATCTCTCATGTGTGTCTTTAGGTGCTCTGATACGTAACGGGATGGGAACTTTGTTGCATGCTTTTCTATTCCTTACGTATTGCTTATGAATTTACATGATAAAGTTGTTAATTGGATTTTTATGAGATACTTTGATGAGGCCTTCGTGCCAAAATTATTTTAGATGTTCGAATAAATTCCGCTGCGAAGTATTAAATATTATGTTATTGAATTTTGTAGGATAATTAATTAATTATTCCGTTTATGATTTTAAGAAAAGAAGTGTGACATTCCGTTTATGTGAATTACTCTGATTAAATAAATGAAATTTTTACGTTGGGAAAATGGGGTGTTACAGGTACGACCCTGATGGAGCACAGACGTGGCTCAAAGAGATTGAGAGAGTTTTCCTGGTTATCCAATGCAATGAGGTGCAGAAGGTGCGTTTTGGTACGCACATGCTAGCCGAGGAGGCTGATGATTGGTGGGTGAGTATTCTACCTATCCTAGAGCAAGATAGTGCAGTTGTTACTTGGACTGTGTTTAGGAGAGAGTTCCTAGATAGATAATTTCCAGAGGATGTTCGCGGGAAGAAAGAGATTGAGTTTCTTGAGCTAAAGCAAGGTAATATGTCAGTGACTGAGTATGCTGCAAAGTTTGTGGAGCTGGCTAAGTTTTATCCGCACTACACTGCTGTGACTGCTGAGTTCTCCAAGTGCATCAAAGTTGAGAATGGCTTGCGTGCTGAGATCAAGCGGGCAATTGGTTACCAGAAGATCCGTAACTTTTTTGAGCTGGTGAGTAGTTGCAGAATTTATGAAGAAGATACCAAAGCTCATTACAAGGCTGTGAATGAGAGGAAAGGTAAAGGTCAGAAAAGTCGTCCAAAGCCTTACAATGCTCCTGCTGATAAGGGTAAGCAAAGAGTTAATGATGAGAGGAGGCCAAGAAAGAAAGATGCTACTGCTGAGATTGTTTGCTACACTTGTGGTGAGAAAGGCCATAAGAGTAATGCTTGTTCTGGGGATGTGAAGCGGTGTTTCCGTTGTGGTAAGAAAGGACATACGCTTACAGAGTGTAAGCATGATGATGTTGTATGTTTTAACTGTAATGAAGAAGGTCATATTGAGTCGCAATGCAAGAAACCTAAGAAGACTCAAACCAGTGGAAGAGTGTTTGCTTTGATTAGAGGTACATGTTACTTTGATAGTACTCCTTTAATTGCTATTATTGATACTGGTGCTACACATTGTTTTATTGCTGTTGATTGTGCGTCTAAGTTGGGTCTTACTATGTCGAATATGAATGGGGAAATGGTTGTCGAAACTCCAGCTAAGGGTTTGGTGACTACTTCTCTTGTGTGTTTAAGATGTCCTTTGTCTATGTTTGGTCGAGACTTTGAAATTGATTTGGTTTGTTTACCTTTGAGTGGAATGGATGTAATCCTTGGTATGAACTGGTTAGAGTACAATCATGTTCATATTAATTGTTTTGTTAAGTCGGTGTATTTTTCTTCTACTGTAGAAGAAAGTGGAGCAGAGTTTTTGTCTACTAAGTAGCTGAAGCAATTAGAACGCGATGGAATTTTGATGTTTTCTTTGATGGCATCCTTGTCTGTTGAGAATCAAGCAGTGATTGATAAGTTACAGGTTGTATGTGATTTTCCAGAAGTTTTTCCTGATGAGATTCCTGATGTGCCTCCAGAAAGAGTAGTTGAATTTTCGATTGATCTTGTTCCGGGTACGAAGCCTGTGTTTATGACTCCTTACCGTATGTCGGCTTCTTAGTTGATTGAGTTGAAGAAGCAGCTAGAAGATTTTCTTGATAAGAAGTTTGTAAGACCAAGTGTTTCACCGTGGGGAGCACCGGTATTGTTAGTTAAGAAGAAAGATGGTAGTATGAGATTGTTTATTGATTATCGACAGTTGAATAAAGTAACGATAAAGAATAGGTATCCACTTCCAAGAATTGATGATTTGATGGATCAATTAGTGGGTGCACGTGTGTTTAGTAAGATTAATTTGAGATCGGGTTATCACCAGATTAAAGTGAAAGACGAGGATATGCAGAAGACAACTTTTAGAACACGTTATGGACATTATGAATATTCAGTGATCCTTTCGGTGTTACCAATGCGCCAGGTGTGTTTATGGAGTACATGAATCGTATTTTTCATGCGTATTTAGATCGCTTCGTGGTTGTGTTCATCGACGATATTTTGATATACTCCAAGACTGAAGAAGAACATGCTGAGCATTTGAAGATTGTTTTGCAAGTGTTGAAAGAGAAGAAGTTATATGCCAAATTGTCAAAGTGTCAATTCTGATTGAAAGAGGTGAGTGTTTTTGGCAATGTTATTTCTGGTAGTGATATTGCAGTAGATCCGTCTAAAGTTGATGCGGTATCACAATGGGAGACTCATAAGTCGGTTACAGAGGTTAGAAGCTTTTTGGGTTTGGCAGGTTATTACCGTAGATTTATAGAAGGGTTTTCGAAGCTGGCACTTCCGTTAACTCAATTGACTTGTAAAGGTAAAGCCTTTGTATGGGATGTTCAGTGTGAGAACAATTTTAACGAATTGAAGAAGCGATTGAAGACGACTCCAGTTTTGATTTTACCAAAGTCCGACGAACCCTTTGTTGTTTATTGCGATGCATCCAAGTTGGGCTTAGGTGGTGTGCTTATGCAAGATAATAAAGTAGTTGCTTATGCATCGAGACAGTTGAGAATTCATGAACGAAATTATCCTACTGATGATCTTGAATTAGCTGCAGTGATCTTTGTGCTTAAGATTTGGAGACACTATTTGTATGATTCGAGATTTGAAGTGTTCAGTGATCATAAGAGTCTGAAGTATTTGTTTGATCAGAAGCAATTGAATATGAGACAGCGAAGGTGGATCAAATTGTTGAAAGATTATGATTTTGGGTTGAATTATCATCCAGGTAAAGCTAATGTTGTTGCAGATGCCTTAAGTAGGAAGACTTTGCATATGTCTGCTATGATGGTTAAGGAGTTTGAGCTGCTTGAACAGTTTAGAGATTTGAGTTTAGTCTGCGAGTTGTCACCTCAGAGTGTAAAGCTGGGAATGCTGAAGATTGATAGTGAATTTCTAAAGAGTATTCATGAAGCGCAGAAAGAGGATGTTAAGTTTGTGGACTTGTTGGTTGCAAGTAATCAGACGGAAGATAGTGACTTCAAAGTCGATGATCAGGGTGTGTTGAGATTTCGAGATATAATTTGTATTCCTGACGACGATGAGATGAAGAAAATGATTCTTGAAGAGAGTCACAGAAGTAGCTTGAGTATTCATCCGGGAGCTACCAAGATGTATCATGATTTGAAGAAGTTGTTTTGGTGGTCTGGGTTGAAACGAGACGTGGCACAGTTTGTGTATTACTGTTTGATTTGTCAGAAGTCAAAAGTTCAGCATCAGAAACCTGCAGGGTTGATGACACCTTTAGATGTACCAAAGTGGAAATGGGATAGCATATCCATGGATTTTGTGACGAGTTTTCCGAATACTACGAGAGGGAATGACGCGATTTGGGTGATTGTTGATGGATTGATGAAGTCGGCTCATTTTATTCCGATTAACATTGGTTCTCCTGTGTCTCAGTTCGCGGAGATTTATATCCGTGATATTGTAAAGTTACATGGTGTTCCTTCGAGCATTGTATCAGATAGAGATCCGAGGTTTACTTCTAGATTTTGGAAGAGTTTGCAAGAGGCTTTAGGTTCTAAGTTGAGGTTGAGTTCGACATATCATCCTCAGAC
The DNA here is from genome assembly GCF_003473485.1 of Medicago truncatula. Classification (NCBI taxonomy): domain Eukaryota; kingdom Viridiplantae; phylum Streptophyta; class Magnoliopsida; order Fabales; family Fabaceae; genus Medicago; species Medicago truncatula. The sequence goes on from NC_053045.1 coordinate 19,924,706, forward strand.
AGATGGTCAGTCGGAGAGAACGATTCAGTCGTTGAAGGACTTGTTGAGAGGTTGTGTACTTGAGCAAGGAGGAACTTGGGATAATCATCTTCCATTGATAGAGTTCACGTACAATAACAGTTATCATTCCAGTATTGGAATGGCACCATTTGAGGCTTTGTATGGTAGGAAGTGCAGAACTCCATTGTGTTGGTTCGAGTCAGGTGAGAGTGTGGTTTTAGGACCAGAAATTGTTCAACAAACTACTGAGAAGGTTAAGATGATTCAAGAAAAGATGAAAGCGTCGCAGAGTCGACAAATGAGTTATCATGATAAGCTTAGGAAAGACCTTGAGTTTCAGGAAGGAGATCATGTATTTTTGATAGTCACTCCTGTGACTGGTGTTGGACGCGCATTGAAGTCAAATAAGTTGACTCCGAGGTTTATTGGTCCGTATCAAATATCAGAAAGAATTGGAACGGTGGCGTACCGAGTGGGCTTACCACCGCATCTTTCGAACTTGCATGATGTGTTTCATGTGTCGCAACTTCGGAAGTATGTTCCGGATCCATCTCATGTGATCCAGAGAGATGATGTGCAAGTCAGAGATAACCTTACGGTTGAGACCTTACCAGTGAGAATTTAAGGTCGTGAGGTGAAGAAGTTGAGAGGCAAGGAGATACCTCTTGTGAAGGTCGTTTGGGAAGGAGCGACTGGTGAAAGTTTATCGTGGGAGCTAGAGAGTAAGATGCTGGAGTCTTATCCAGAGTTGTTTGCTTAAGGTAAATTTTCTAGGACTAAAATCCTATAAGTTGGAGAGAGTTGTAACGCCCTCTTTGATTATTTGAGTATATTTATATGATTTATGTGATTTAATAATTATATGATGTGTTGTTGATTTATTAACTGGCTTATTTTATTATTTAATAGAATAAGATTTGAAAATAAAATAAATATTGAGATGAGGGGTTGTTTTAAGAATTTAGAGAGTTTAGTGGAAAAAGAGGAAATAAGATAAAATAGATGGGAAGAGATAAATAGGAGAAAACTAGGTTTATTATTGTTTTCACGTACAACAAGTTTTGGAGAAAAGGGAGAACATTCAATCTTCTTAAACCTATGATTCTGATAAGGGTGGGACTAACATTCAATCTTCTTAAGCCTATGATTCTGATAATTAGATTTAATATGTTGTAGGTTAGTTTTTGAGAATTTGGAATTAGATTAAAAGTGAAGAATTGAGGATTAGATAACGGAAAACTGTTAGATTGATGTAGAAACTGTGTACAGACCTTAGATAATCCATAGGATGATCATTGGAATCGGTTTTAAGGTTAGAACCCTGTGATTAGGTGCATTTTCGTGAAAATCTGCATTCTGCCCGAGCTGAAATTCATCGCTCGCCCTCGCGAGTAGCATTTCTCGCCTCGCGAGTGATTAACTTCATCGCTCGCTTCGCGAGCAACCTTTCCCGCCTCGCGAGTGACACTGTGTTGCTCGCCATAGTGAACATATCACTCGCCATAGCGAGTTGACCATTGAGGAAAAACATGATTTTGAGAATTAACTCCTTTAGTCGAGTTTTAGATGGTTTTGAGTGCCTTAACATGTATAAGAATGGTTAGGCAAGTTTTCAGATTGAAATTGAATAGAGGGAAGTTAAAAATGGGATTTTTGGGTGAAAAATGACAAGTTCCCGAGAGCACCCAGTTCCTAAGTTGTAACACCCCGTTTTCCCAACATAAAAATTTCGCATAAATAATCAGAGTTTTTCAACATAAACGGAATGTCACATTCTTTTCTTAAAATCATAAACTGAATAAATAACTATTTATCCTTTAAAATTCAAATACAAGATCTTTAATACTTCATCAATCATGGACAATATCATATTCACAAACATACACATACATATACTAATTCATCAATCATAATCAATTATTCACTGTGACCTACGTTCAGTAATTTGACCATAACTCAAGTTTTATAAATCCTTTTGAAGTCAAACCAACGGCACTAGGAAGCTAACATCCATACCTACAACTTTCGTGTTTACACTAAAGGCTAATTCAAAACAAAAACGTGTGAAAAAGACGCAAGAACATGAAACAGGACATGCTGTCAGAGAGCAACTCGGGAAAAACACACTTTTCACCCCAAAATCCCAATTTTAACTTCCCTATGCCCAAATTTGATCCCAAAGTTTGTCTAAACATTTATATACATCAAAAGAGACTAGAAACCATATAAAATTTGACCCAAAACATTATTTTAGAAAATCATCAAATAATCACTTTTAATCCTAATTTCCAAATTCTCAAAAACTAAAACCTACAACATGTTAAATCCAATTTTCAGAATCAATGACTTAAGATTATTGAATGTTAGTCCCACCCTTACCTTAGAATAAGAAAATCGCAGCCTCTATGTGCTTCTCCCTTCTCTTGGCTTTTTCTCCCTTTTCTCCAAAATTGGTCGTACGTTATGTTTTTTCTAAACTAGGTTTCTCCTATTTATAACCTTTTTTCTATTTTATCTTATTTCTCTTTCTCCCCCGAAACTCTCTAAAATCTCATAACAAACTCTCAACTCAATCTTATTTCTATTTTCAAATCTTAATTTATTAAATAACATAAGCCACTTAATAAATCACATAATCAAATAAATATATTTTAAACTCTTCTTAATAAATTTTAGACTCAATTAAATAATTAAATAAATCAAATAATTCAAAGAGGGCGTTACAACTCCACCCCCTTAAAAGAATTTCGTTCTCGAAATTCAAAGCACACAAGAAAGGAATTCAATTATTGCCTAAACATCTTAAACCAAACATAGCCAAATAGAAACTTCAAACAAAACATGTAAGCAACATCAAAGTTAGTCAATCAAACATGATCACATAATAAACATGACCATTAATCAGAAAACACAACAACAATCAAGACAACATAAGACAGTATTTCAATTGTCACACGACTTGATACGACTCAACTACTTGGCCGGACGGACCGACCTGCTCTGATACCAATTGTAACACCCCGTTTTCCCAACATAAAAATTTCGCATAAATAATCAGAGTTTTTCAACATAAACGGAATGTCACATTCTTTTCTTAAAATCATAAACTGAATAAATAATTATTTATCCTTTAAAATTCAAATACAAGATCTTTAATACTTCATCAATCATGGACAATATCATATTCACAAACATACACATACATATACTAATTCATCAATCATAATCAATTATTCAATGTGACCTACGTTCAGTAATTTGACCATAACTCAAGTTTTATAAATCCTTTTGAAGTCAAACCAACGGCACTAGAAAGCTAACATCCATACCTACAACTTTCGTGTTTACACTAAAGGCTAATTCAAAACAGAAACGTGTGAAAAAGACGCAAGAACATGAAACTGGACATGCTGTCAGAGAGCAACTCGGGAAAAACACACTTTTCACCCCAAAATCCCAATTTTAACTTCCCTATGCCCAAATTTGATCCCAAAGTTTGTCTAAACATTTATATACATCAAAAGAGACTCGAAACCATATAAAATTTGACCCAAAACATTATTTTAGAAAATCATCAAATAATCACTTTTAATCCTAATTTCCAAATTCTCAAAAACTAAAACCTACAACATGTTAAATCCAATTTTCAGAATCAATGACTTAAGATTATTGAATGTTAGTCCCACCCTTACCTTAGAATAAGAAAATCGCAGCCTCTATGTGCTTCTCCCTTCTCTTGGCTTTTTCTCCCTTTTCTCCAAAATTGGTCGTACGTTATGTTTTTTCTAAACTAGGTTTCTCCTATTTATAACCTTTTTTCTATTTTATCTTATTTCTCTTTCTCCCCCAAAACTCTCTAAAATCTCATAACAAACTCTCAACTCAATCTTATTTCTATTTTCAAATCTTAATTTATTAAATAACATAAGCCACTTAATAAATCACATAATCAAATAAATATATTTTAAACTCTTCTTAATAAATTTTAGACTCAATTAAATAATTAAATAAATCAAATAATTCAAAGAGGGCGTTACATAAGTCGCCAAGGCGAGCAGCCTTTTTCATGAACTCGCCATAGCGAGTAGAGTGGCTCGCCTCGCGAGCTGCACAATGACAGACATCATTGTTTAGTGTTCTAGCGATCTTTGTCGCACGAGATGTTATGAGCTGATCCTTGGGGTAGGAATGAAGGTTGGTTATAAATACTGTTGTTGTTCAGAGAGTCTGAAATAAGAAGATTAATGTTATTAGTAATGTGATATAGTTGTATATGCATTATTTGGATTATATATGATGTTTAAGTTGTGTTGATTATCATTTGATATTGTTATATCCTGAGATGTTTATGTGCTGCCTGTGTTGCTGTTGTATATCTATTAAGTTGCAAATGTCGATCTAAGTTGTGAAGTTGTAAGATGTTGTTCCAAAATATTGGAGTCATATAAGATGTCGATGTTGTCCAAGTTGTAGGATGTTTGGTCCATGCATACTCATTTAAGTTGGGGGCTTGATGCCCTGTCAGCCTTTGCTCAAACACGTTGGGGACTTGATGCCCTGTGAGCTTTTGCTCTTTATCTTGAGGGCTTGATGCCCTATGAGTGTATTTATGCTCTTATGTTGGGGGCTTGATGCCCTGGATTGGTACCACATGCATGATTAAGAAGATGAAGTTGCATAGTCAAGTTGAAGTTGCATAGTCGAGTCAAAGTTGTTAAGTTGTCAAGTTGTTGATGAGTTGTTAAGTTGCTAAGTGGTCTTTTATCCATGAGTTGCTAATGAAGTGTTTATGAATAATTCTTATTATGATAAATTGGTGATGTTTATGTTGTTAAATGTAATTGATGAATTATATGCTTAATATTATTGTTTGTGAAATCTCACACCTTCTGCTTGGAAATGTTGCCTCTATACGTGGGTAACTTATAGGTGATCAAGAATAGTTGCTGTCGTGAGTGGCTTCTCTCTCACGTGTGTCTTAGGTGCTCTGATACGTAACGGGATGAGATTTTGTTGTAGCTTGCTATTCCTTACGTATTATTTGATACATTTTCATGAACATGTTGTTGGATGTATTTTATGAGATTTTTATGATGATGCCTTCGTGCCAAAGATTGTTTAACGTTGAATAAATTCCGTTGCGAAGTATTAAATATTATGTTGTTGGATTTTGAACGATAAATAGTTATTTATTTCCATTTATGATTTTATGAAAAGAAGTGTGACATTCCGTTTATGTTGGAAAACTCTGATTTATATGTGAAATTTTTAAGTTGGGAAAACGGGGTGTTACAGAGAGAGAGAGAGAGAGAGAGAGAGAGAGAGAGAGAGAGAGGGGAATAACACATGAGAGTTATCTTGGTTCACCAAACACGGCTATTCCAGTCCCCACACCCCGTGTGAGATTATCCACTATAGTTGTCTTGCTAACAGAAACTTCTGACTAGCACTATAAGGTCTAGATCACACCAGATCAGTCTGTTACACCTGTATTATCAACCTCAATAGGCTTCTACAATTCTTTGCACTAGAAAAATAAATGTTAGAATTTTCTATCTCAAACTATTAAGCATAATAGACTTGAGAATTACAACACACTTTGTATAATGAGATTTGGTTTGGATCAAATAAATACTCAACACCTGTTTGAGATTTTACAATAACAAATTTGAAAGAGAATATCCAAGTGATATAGTGAGAGAGCTTGAAATTTGCTTTGTTTGCGAAGAGCTTTGTTTGTAGTGATGTTTTTCACTTGAGAGAATATTTTCTTTCAAAACTCTTGCCTTTAACCTTCAAAACTATTTGTATATATAGGTGAGGAGTGTCTTGGTGATCAAGGGTGAAAATAGAGTTGATGGACACATTTTTGATAGCTGTCCAAAGTCTCATTTGTTTTCACTTTTCTTCTTAAAAATAGCTAGAACGTTCTCAGAATGTTCTGTCTGATTTGCCTAGCTTTGCTTGCTCTGTTGCTTGCTTGCGAGTGAAAGAACCAGCTATAATGAGTTGTTTAAATTGTTGCTCAATGTTTGATTATGTCATGTCCTTTTACTTTAGTGATGTCATGCTTAAATAACCCATGTGCTTCTTATGAATGAGATATTTTATTTCCAATGAGCTTTTTGCTTCCAAGTGGGTCGAACCCTTTTCTAATGGCCCAAGAGACATGTTTCAATTTAAAATCTGCCATGCTTACTTGTTGTGCAGACTTGTTAACTTTGGATGTACTATTTCATTTTCTTCGTATTTGCCAGAACGTTCTCAGATTGTTCTTATGAAACATATTCTCACAAAATGAATTAGTAGATAACAAGACTAAATGAATATAATATGTTTGTAATCTTTAAAACATCAAATACGGATTTTGTCTCAACACTTCCTTCATTCTAAAAATCTCACACTCATGAACCAACAAGTAAGCCTTAACTTCTTTAACTTGCTAGTTTCCTTCATAAGTAGAACACAATGATTCAAAGATGGCATTAGCAGTGGATTTATCGACAATCTTGGTGTATTTTGAATGAGGCCAATCTTCCACCAGAATACCACATAGTCATTGACGCTTTATATAAATATTTCTTTGGACCTCAGTCAGACTCTTTATATCCACCACCATTCCTTCAGAGTCAATAGGAAAACTGACACCATCTACAATGATATCCCATCGATTATCATCAACTTCTATGATGTGACTATACATCTTACTCTTCCATCATGAAAACTTAGCAGCATCTCCATTGAATGATGGAGGTCTGATTGAATAATTGTTCTTTTCAGAGGTAGAAGTGTTGTTGTAATCAAATCGTATGGCTGCACCAATTCTAGTACCACCAGTACCAGTACTAGAAGTTCTAAGAGTGTTATTACCATCCATGATTAGAGGTTTTTCTTAGGATATTTTCTTTGACACGATTAAATGGGTGAGCACAAACCGTTCTCTGATACCAACTGAAGATAAGAAAAACATAATAAGGGGGTTGAATTGTGTTGCCTTTTTCAAATTCTTTCTAAAGTGTGTATACAAGTGAGAGTTTGAAACTCTAATTTCAAATTTGATTTAGAGTTTTGAATGCAGCGGTTATAAGATCAAAACATATAGCTAGAGAGAAAGAGAGCAATTTATACCATATCCTCTCGCAATCAAATGTAATCTAGCTCCCTTGCACTTCCAAGGGATTTCCGTTATTTCTTAAGCACACAAGCTAGATGCTTAAAGTGCTTAATCAAACAAGAAAGAGACTTCCAATGCTCAAGCACACAAGCAAGAGGCTTCCAATGCTCAAGCATACAAGAAAGAGACTTCTACATTCTAACCTAATCAAATAAAAGATTGTTTGGCTTTTACACTTGATATACAATAAGAGGTGTAAACAAATACAATTTAGAATGGACTCTTAAGACTTGATAATTTCTAAGATATAAAGTTTGTAAGAAATTCTAAGTGTAAATGCATTTTGATTTTGACAGAGTAAGGACACTTTCAAAATATGCAGAGTCTTATATATTTCTTAAAGTCTTCAACTCCTTATATAGAGGGAAATCTGAGAGACATTGGAGAGGTGCCAACACATTACTTTGAGTCCTTGAAAACTTGATCATAGACATTGGAATGTTTCTTGATATGGCATTAAGGAAATCCTTATTTCTTGAAAACTCCCCCTAATTTACATTAATTGTTATAACAAAAATTAATGTATAGATGATTAACTTACTAGTACACTTGTCAAATCAACCATCATAATTCAAGAGAAACATAAATTAAACTTTAAGGTATATTAGAAAAATAAAAATATATTGTGATTGTGACGAACAAATACATTTATGTACTTAGTAAAGGAAAAATAGCAAACAAAGGCCATCAATGCACATCGAATATCTAGGGAAAAACAAAATTGGGCAATCATCATCAACGATGCAAGGAATATCAACTGCAATATAAAATAATAAAATATAATGTTATTAAAAGGCAATAAAATTTTGTGTAAAAGATAAATTAGAAAATTAGGAAATGGGATGAAAAAATAACATACCACCATTTATTACATAAGGAAATAAAGAAAGAAAGATGATGAAAGCATAAATAAAAAAAGGAGTTTGAACCATATTTTCCCCCTTTGCATGCAATAAACAAAAATTTGATCCCAATATAAGTAAAATTTTCATGTTTTATTGATTTCAATATATATTTGTTTTCTCTCTTAGGAGTTACAAGAAGCCATCTATAAATTGGAATTAATATTAAATGTCTCTAATCAATATTTCGTGTTTATCTCTTTACGACTTAATTGACCACTTAATCTTAGTAAGTATCTCAAATAAAACCTTTGATGGACATCAAAGTTAATTATTGTTTCTAGGGTTAAATGTGTTTTTCTTCCCTAAAAATAAATAAAATTTAATTTTAGTCCTTAAAAAATAAAACGAGTTGTTTTCATCATTCCAAAATATTTCCTTTGGTTTTTAATCCTTTATGGCCAAATTATGTTTATATTTACGTTAAGGTTACGACCCATATTATGTTCTGAAGGTGAGAAAAACACAAGAAAAGGTGGGGTTTAATTGTGTTAGCTTTTTCTTCCTTTTTTATAAACTAAGTCCAATGTTCAGAGTCTGATAGAGTTCAGATTCAAGAACAAATTTCAGAGTCTAATGCATCAGATAGTGTAAAAATATATAGAGAGAGAAAGCAATTATACAGGTTCCTTTCACAATCCGGAAGTAGTCCTGTCCCCCTTGCACTTCCAAGGAGAGTTTGTAACACCCCGTTTTCCCAATATTTAAAAATTCTTAAAACATAACATTTATCAGAGTAAACATCAAACAACGGGATATCACATATAACGTAATCCAACAGTTAAATAACAATTTAACCAATATCTTAAACATTGCAGCGGAAAATCATAATCATAATTCATAAAACGTTTTGGCACGCAGGCCCCATCAAATAGTTCATAATCGTAATCCATATCATAAAAAAAATAACATAATAGTCACGTAAGAGAATGAAGCATGCATAAACATAAACCCCATCCCGTTACGTATCAGAGCGACCTAGACGACACAGTGAAGGCAAGGCCAACTCACGAAAGCAAACTGCACACTAAGCACGATCACCTGCAAGTTACCCATACGAAGGGCAACATTTTCAAGCAGAAGGGGTGAGATTTCATAATCAAATAACATTAATCAATGTAATTGCGAATTATAAATTAACATCATAATCATTCCTTAAATAACATCGCATAATTGCTAAACAGTTACAACATAATCATATATCCAATTATCATGAACAAAATCACATAATTGGTAAACACTTATCACGTAATTACGTATTCAATCATCATCAACAAGGCATCTTAATCATGACAATGTGACAATGCTCTTAGACTCCCTATATACATGTGGTATCAATCGTCATCATAAGTATTAATATACTTTAATCGTGCGGAGGACAAAGCTCCTATAAAACGTGCGGAGGACAAAGCTCCTATTATTCGTGGTGAGGACTAAGCTCAATGAGATGCTATGCATGGACACTTATGAACCAAAACATCGTAATCAACATATCAACATGCATCCATTAAATTGGAGCTAACTCCATCATAAACTTATGCACTTAGTTAAATAACGGAAACAGCATAAACAGGTCACATAAACAAAATGATATCATTATATCAATAGCTTATAAATATCAGGAATATCAACCTTCATTTCTTGCATGAATATACAATACATTAGTTCATGTCCATTTAATATCAACATAACTTAAACAACTCTACAGACTGCATTAAACGTCATCATTAGGTCTTAATACCAACTAGGGGTTCGCTCTTGATCAACACGTGCGACACAGATCGCACAAACACTCAAGCAAGTACATTCTGGTTGTACTCGCGAGGCGAGAGTTCTTACTCGCCATGGCGAGTACCACTCATCTCCCAAACTAATGTTGTTATGGGTTCCCTCTGATCCTACATTCATTCCTAATCAATACTAGGTATGTTCAGGCACTCTATGGCAGCCAAGGTCCAACTAAAAATGTCGAAACACAAAATACAACATGCACTCTGCCTAGGCTCGCGAGGCGAGGAAGGGTTGCTCGCCATGGCGAGTTGCACCAAACAACTCGCGAGGCGAAGGGAAGGGGCTCGTGTGGCGAGCGATGAAGTTCATCACTCGCGAGGCGAGGATCATCCCTCGCCGTGGCGAGCGATGAACAGAAGCACGGGCAGACTAGGGTTTTTCTCAAAAATCCATCACACAACATGGTTCAAAGCCTAATTTTGATTCCATAATCCATCCTAAACATGTTCTAAGGTTAAAGGACGGTTTCTACATCAATCTAAACAAGTTTTACCGTTTGATCATCAATTTTTAGGGTTTTGACCTAATTCCAAAACTTTTCTAAATCAATCCTAACTTTGTCAATTAATCATCAGAATTACAACGATCAATGCTATTGAATCATTAGTCTCACCCTTACCTTGTTTGAAGAAAATCGCAGCACTCTTGGTCTCTTGCTCCTCTCTAAGCTTTTCTCCCTTTTTCCAAAAGTTTTCACGTACAATGTTTTTTTTCTAAGACTAGGTCTAACCTTTATATACCTCTTCTTAATTACTTATCTTATCTCACTTTCTCCCCCAAAACTATCTAAAATATCAAAACAACACTTAACTAAATATTTTATATTATTTTCAAATCTTTATTTTATTTAACAATAAAATAATTCTCATATTCTTATCAAATCTTCCAAAGCTCATAACTTAACACGTCATCAATCAAATCATCATAAATCATCAAGACATACCAAAATCATGCATATATTATATAAATATAATATAATCACCTAAACTCGATTAAATAAACGATTAAACGAAAGTGGGCGTTACATAGTTCACTAAAATTAACATCTGATTACAAATGCTCAAGCACACAAGCAAGAGACTTCCAAATACTCAAGCACACAAGCAAGAGATTTCCTATGCTCAAGCACCAAAGCAAGAGACTTCTAAACAAACACAATTACAAGAAAAATGTTTGAGGTTGAACACTTGATATACAATCAGTGGTGTTCACAATACAAATCAGATACAGACTCTTAAGACTCTAGAATTTCTAAAATATGAAAGTTGTTAAGAAATTCTAAGTGAACTTTGATGTGCAGCAATTTTAGCAGAGTTTTGGCACTATGAAAATGTTGGTGAGTCTCTTACAATCTTCAAGTCTTCACTCCTTTATACAGAGGTGTGAGAGATACGTTGATGATTTCCAGCACATCAAAAAGAGTCGTTGTTGAAGTTTGATCATCACCAATGATCTGTTGCTTGATTTGGTTATTGTGTCATAAGAGGGAATAATTTGAAATTCATTCCTTGTTTGGAGAACAACCAGCGTAGACACAACTGTAGAAGTACTATTGCAGACATGGTAGTGGAGTAGTGGTTGTACAATTGTACTATGTCCTTTTTCTGCGCTCTTCAAAGGATAAACATCAAATTCCTTCTAATTCCTATGAAATAGCCGTTCCTCCAAACTTCTATTCCTTCTGCAATCTTGTGTCTTTAGAATAACAAACTTTAACTAACTGCAACTTCTTGACTTCCGACTCTGATGAACTTCACACTATGATGGTCTTCAGACGCTTAATGACGTCAGCTTTTTGCAGTCAGCTTCTGATGGTCTTTAGACTCTAGTGGTTTTCAGATTATGTCTTGCAACATAAGCTAACTTTGTTAATTTCATTGCTCTCTTTTGTTCTTCCAGAACTAATACTTGAAATTAAGACTTATAAATTTTTGTCTATGGGCCTGCATATTTGAAAAAATATTAGCATATCCAATTGACTTTTTATTATTTTGTTATCATCAAAACTTAAGGTGGTAATGTTAAACACAGTTTGTTCCAATAATCTCCCCCTTTTTGATGATGACAAACACTAGTATTAATGGTCAATTGTTGTTAATCTAATTAACAAGTTGACTTTAGGGTATGAGGTTTGTATGCTCCCCCTGAGTTTGATAGTTCTTAAGGTGAGGTTTGTAAGCTCCCATGAGTTTTATCCAAGTTAATTAAATTCATTTTAATCCAAAAACGTCACTCAAAAATAATTTCACATGAAATTAGAGACTAAGAGATGAGAAGCAGGTTCTCCTAAATTAATTTTAATGTTAATTTAGTGGGCTCAATGCCTAAATGTATTGTATCTTACTCCCCCTTTTCCAGATCCTCTGATCTCTGGGATTTTGCTTCCTGAATTGCTTTCTGCTCTTCTTTCATTTCAGCCAATTGTCTTTTTAGAGATTCAGAAATCAGCTTCTGATCAGATAGTTCTTCCTGAAGTTTCTCAATTTTCTTCTCTTCTTCAGGATCTTTCATCTTTATCTCCTTGAGAACTAGTTCTTGAGACTTGATAAATAATTGAGTTATCCAAGAAGTATCAAGATCTTCTTTGACAGACTGAGAAATCAAAGTGGAGAGATCTAAGTAGAATGGAAAGTCTGAGATATACATCTTGTTCTTCTTGACTTCCACAGACTCCATACTTTTGATAACTTCTTTATGAAGGTGAGAAAAACACAAGAGGGGGGGGGGGTTGAATTGTGTTAGCTTTTTCTTCGTTTTCTCCTACTGAAGTCACTGATAATAAGCAGATATAATTCAACTTCTGAGGTGATGTTCAAAATCTAAATGCAGCGGATAAAAATAAGAGAGAGAGAGAGAGAGAGAGAGAAGAAAGACACAAAGCAATTATACAAGTTCCTTCCACAATCCGGAAGTAGTCATGTCCCCCTTTCACTTCCAAGGAGAGTTCACTAAAAATGTAATATCTTATTACAACTGCTCACTGCTAAAACTAGCAAGAGACTTAAACTACTCAAGCACAACTGCAAGAGATTTCATATGCTCAAGAACAAAATCAAGATACTTCCTATGCTCAAGTGTAACGCCTCCGCTTGGTGGGCATGTAACGCCCGAGGCTGATGAGGGCGGGGTCAGTCGACAATCCTAAAAGTTGTCTGGGATGTTACAAATGGTATCAGAGCAGACCTCTCCCAGTACGATGTAGTTCGAGGACGAACTAAGCGGGAGCTGGTGGGCATGTAATGCCTCCGCTTGGTGGGTATGTAACGCCCGAGGCTGATGAGGGCGGGGAGTGGTCCAGCTTCTAGCATGCTTCTAGGAAAAACTGAATCACATCGGAATGAGAAGGATCCTAAGGCCGTGCAGGTATGGGACTACATGGTTGAAGGAAGGCTTATAAGAATTGTTTGGTACTACCTATATCAACAAGATGCATCTTCTTTTCGGTAGCTTATTCCATAAGAACTCAATAGTTAAGCGTGCTTGACTTGGAGCAATTTTGGGATGGGTGACCTACCGGGAAGTTTTCCGGTAAGCGTGCGAGTGAGGACAAAACACATTGAAAAGACTCGTGTTGGTTTGTGGGGTCAGTCGACAATCCTAAAAGTTGTCTGGGATGTTACATCAAGCACAACTGCAAGAGACTTCTATTCAAACAGAATTACAAAAAATTTTGTTTGAGGTTGAACACTTGGTATACAATCAGCGGTGTTCACAATACAAATCAGATACAGACTCTATAATTTCTAAGATATGAAAGTTGTTAAGAAATTCTAAGTGAACTTTTGATGTGGAATACTTTCAGCAGAGTTTTGGCGGTTGTAAATTGTTGTTGAGTCTTGCCATTCTCTAAGTCTTCACTCCTTTATATAGAGGTGTGAAAGAGACGTTGATAATTGCCAGCACATCAAAAAGAGTCGTTTGAAACTTGTTCAAATCACCAATGATCTTTTGCCTTATTTGGTTATTGTCCTATGAAGGATCAATTTCCAATCCATTCCATGTATGGAGGAACACTGGTGTAGGCATAGCTGTTGTTCTTGTCCTATTGCAGACACAAAATAAAGTAGTGGAGATAGTGGTTGTACACTTCGTACAATTGTCCTTTTCCAACGTTCTTCAAAGAATAAACGTCCAATGCCTTCAAATCCTTTTGAAATAGTCGTTGCTTCACTCCTATAGTCTTCTGCAATGATGGGCGTGATTAAATCATTTGAACAACCTTTGAAGCTTCAATTCTCTCAGCTTCTGATGATCTTCAGCTCCTGATGATCTTCAAATCTTCTAATGATGTCAGCTTCTGGTGATCTTGGTTCTGATGAGGTGCTTCTGATGACATCAACACTTAAGGAGCACTTGTCTTCAGAACCTCTTTTCTTCAGATGCTTCAAGCTTCCTTCTTGTTGATTATGTTGCTCTCATTTGTTCTTCCAGAACCTAAGCTTTAAAGAGACAATAAACTTTTGTCTATGGTCCTGCACACTTGAACAAATATTAGTATATCCAATTGACAATTTTTAATACCTTTTTATCATCAAACTCAAAGGGTAATGTTAAACACATTTTGTTCCAACAATCTCCCCGTTTTAGATGATGACAAACATTAGTATTTAAAATGTTCACTTGTTGTTAATTTAATTAACAAGTTGACTTTAAGGGTATGAGGTTTGTAAGCCCCCCTTGAGTCCAATATACTTTAAGGTGAGGTTTGTAAACTCCCCCTGAGTTCTATCCATGTTAATTAAATTCATCAATAAAAACGTAATAACACTCAGAATAATCTCACATTTAATAGACTAGGAGATGAGAAGAAGGTCCTATTAATTTCACTTTTAATTTTAAATTAATGGGGCTCAGAGCCTATAAATACTATACATCTACTCCCACTTTTGTCATCACCAAAAAGATAAAATATAGACAAAAAGAAGAGATGAGAAAAACATAGTGAGAAAATTAATTCAAAATAAGACAAAGAAAATTAGTTCAGAAGCACAGAAAGTAAGGTCAGAAGCTTGAACATAGTCAGAAGCACAAGATATCAAAAAATATTCAGAAGCACAAACATAGAAAATAAACAAGCTAAAGGGTGTGCAATTAAGGCTTAGCTTGTTTTTGGATCATATCCATCAGATCTCTGATTAAACTGTTTGTGGTTTCTGGTTGCTTCTTCATTTCTTCTCTAAACTCATTGTTTCTTCTAATAAGATTGTCTTCCCTTATTCTTGCTTCTTCCAATTGAGCTTTTATCTGCCTCTTGTACTCAACTAGTAGCAATCTTTGCTATACGAGTTCTTTCTTCAACTTCTTTTTCTCTTTCTCTAGTTCAGAATCACTCTTCAACTTCTCAAGTATTGGGGAATCTATTTGAACTTTCAGCTTAGTCAACCATTTGAGATCCAGATTCTTTGAATGAACACTTGAAGAAATGATACCAGAAGCATCCATGAACATATGAGTGTCTGATATGTAAAGCTTGCTCTTCTCTTAAGTCCTCTTGATTTCCATTTCCTACATGCTCTTTACAACATCCTTGAACCAGTCATTGAGAGTGTTTTGAGCATTGCTATGTGCTTCAAGAGATGTCTTCTAAAGTTCACTCATAACAAAATCTACTCTTTCTCTCATTCTTCTCCATTCTTTGACATAGTCTGTGTAACACCCCGTTTTCCCAATATACAAATTTCTTAAACAATTATCAGAGTAAAAACCATAAACGGGATATCACATAGAAACGTAATCCAAAACAGTTAAATAATGATTTAACCTTCACAAATATCTTTAACATAGCAGCGGAAAATCATAAACATAAATCATAAACGTTTTCGGCACGCAGGCCCAATAAGTATCTCAAAAGAGTTTATCAAAACATAAGCAGTTCACGTAAAAGAATGAAGCATGTTATAGCATAAAACCCCATCCCGTTACGTATCAGAGCGACCTAGACGACACAGTGAAGGCAAGGCCAACTCACGAAGCAACTGCACACTAAGCACGATCACCTGCAAGTTACCCATACGAAGGGCAACATTTTCAAGCAGAAGGGGTGAGATTTCATAATCAAATAACATTAATCAATGTAATTGCGAATTATAAATTAACATCAATCATTCCATTATTAACTTTGCATAAATGCTAAACAGTTATCACGTAATCATATATCCAATCATTATAAACAACATAACATAATCAAATAACACTTATCACATAATCACATATCCATTCATTATCAACAAGGCATCTTAATCATGACAATGTGACAATGCTCCTAGACTCCTTATATGCATGTGGTACCAATCGTCATCATAAGTATTAATATACTTTAATCGTGCGGAGGACAAAGCTCCTATAAAACGTGCGGAGGACAAAGCTCCTAATTTTCGTGGTGAGGACTAAGCTCAATGATATGCTATGCATGGACACATATGAACAAAACATCATAATCATCGTAATCATGTGCATTCAATAACTTGATGCAAAACGTCATCATTTTCATTATATTCATATATAAACATTGCATACTCAGTTAAATAACAGCAGCAGCATAGTCAAGTCGCATAACAGCAAGGAGATATCAATATATCAACAACAATTTACTAGAATCATAATCATTTCAATTATATCTTACATATTGCATAATACCTTAATCATGCTCAAATAATATCAACTTAACTCAATAGCTTTACAGACTGCATTAAACGTTATCATAAGGTTTCATTACCAATTAGGGGTTCACTCTGGACCAAAAAGTGCGACACAGATCGCACAAACACATAATCAAGTTCATCCTGGTTGTACTCGCGAGGCGAGAGTACTTACTCGCCATGGCGAGCACCACTCAACTCACAAACTAAGCTTGTTCTGGGTTCCCTCTGATCCTACATTCATTCCTAATCAATACTAGGTAAGTTCAGGTACTCAAAGGCATACAAGATTCAACTAAAAAGGTCGAAACACGAAATATGACATGCACTCTGCCTAAGCTCGCGAGGCGAGGAAGGTTGCTCGCCATGGCGAGTTGAACCAAACAACTCGCGAGGCGAAGGAAAGGGGCTCGCGTGGCGAGCGATGAAGTTCATCACTCGCGAGGCGAGGATCATCACTCGCCGTGGCGAGCGATGAACAGAAGCACGGGCAGACTAGGGTTTTTCTCAAAAATCCCTCACACAACATTGTTCAAAGCCTAATTTTGATTCCAGAATTCATCCTAAACATGTTCTAAGGTTATAGGACGGTTCTTACATCAATCTAAACAAGTTTTACCGTTTGATCATCAATTTTAGGGCTTTGACCTAATTCCAAAACTTCTCTAAATCAATCCTAACTTTGTCAACTAATCATCAGAATTACGGTAATTAACATTATTGAATTATTAGTCTCACCCTTACCTTGAATGAAGAAAATCGCAGCACTCTACCTTGATTCCTCTAGACTTGGCTTTTCTCCCTTCTTCCAAAAGTTTTCACGTACAATGAGTTTCTAAAATATTAGGTCTTCTCCTATTTATATCTTTTTCTAATTACTTATCTTATCTCACTTTCTCCCCCAAAACTATCTAAAATATCAAAACAGCCCTCAACTAAATATTTTATATTATTTTCAAATCTTTATTTTATTTAACAATAAAATAATTCCCATATCATAATCAAATCCTTCAATACTCATAACTTAACACGTCATCGATCAAATCATCAAAACATACCAAAATCATGCATATACTATATAATTATCATATAATCGCCTAAACTCGATTAAATAAACGATTAAACGAAAGTGGGCGTTACAACTCTCCCCCACTTAAAAGATTTTCGTCCTCGAAAATTTACCTCAAGCAAACAACTCTGGATAAGACTCCAGCATCTTACTCTCAAGCTCCCACGTCAAGCTTTCACCAGTCGCTCCCGACCAAACGACTCTCACGAGAGGTATCTCCTTGCCTCTCAACGTCTTCACTTTACGATCATCAATCCTCAACGGTAAAGTCTCTACCGTAAGGTTGTCTCTAACTTGCACATCGTCGCTTTGGATTACATGAGATGGATCCGGAACATACTTTCGAAGTTGCGACACATGGAAAACGTTGTGCAAATTCGAAAGATGCGGCGGTAAACCCACTCGGTAAGCCACCGTTCCAACTCTTTCCAATATCTGATACGGACCAATGAACTTCGGGGTCAACTTCTTTGACTTCAAAGCACGTCCTACACCAGTCATAGGAGTGACTCTCAAAAACACGTGGTCTCCTTCTTGGAATTCAAGATCTTTTCTGCGCTTATCATGATAACTCTTTTGTCGACTCTGCGACGCCTTCATTTTCTCTTGGATCATCTGAACTTTCTCAGTAGTTTGCTGAACAATCTCTGGTCCTAAGACCACTCTTTCTCCTGATTCAAACCAACACAACGGAGTTCTGCATCTCCGACCATACAAAGCCTCGAACGGTGCCATTCCAATACTAGAATGATAACTATTATTATATGTGAACTCGATCAACGGAAGATGACTATCCCAAGTTCCTCCTTGCTCAAGAACACAAATTCTCAACAAATCCTCTAGCGACTGAATTGTTCTCTCCGACTGACCATTTGTCTGTGGATGATACGCCGAACTCAATCTCAACTTCGAACCCAAGGCCTCTTGCAAACTTTTCCAAAATCTAGAAGTAAATCTTGGATCTCTATCTGATACAATGCTCGAAGGAACACCATGCAACTTCACAATCTCCTTGATATAAATCTCTGCCAACTGGGCAACAGGGAAGCTAATATTAATAGGTAGAAAATGAGCTGACTTCGTCAACCTATCAACAATAACCCAAATTGCGTCGCTCCCTCTCGGAGTATTTGGCAAACTCGTCACAAAATCCATGGATATACTATCCCATTTCCATTCTGGCACGTCTAAAGGTACCATCATTCCAGCAGGTTTCTGATGCTCAACTTTCGACTTCTGACAAACTAAACAGGAATACACAAACTGTGCCACATCTCGTTTCAAACCAGACCACCAGAAAATCTTCTTTAGATCGTGATACATCTTCGTAGCTCCCGGGTGAATACTCAAGCTACTTCTATGACTCTCTTCAAGAATCATCTTCTTAATCTCTTCATTGTCTGGGATACAAATTCTTCCTCGGAATCTCAACACACCTTGATCATCGATTTTAAAATCACTGTCTTCAGTCTGATCTCTAGCAATCAACAAGTCCACAAACTTTACATCAACTTTCTGTGCTTCCTTGATACTTTTCAGAAATTCACTATCAATCTTCAGCATACCCAGTTTCACGCTCTGAGGTGACCATTCACAAACCAAACTCATATCTCGGAACTGTTCAAGCAATTCGAACTCTCTGACCATCATGGCGGACATATGCAATGTCTTCCTACTCAAGGCATCTGCAACAACATTAGCTTTACCTGGATGATAATTCAAACCAAAGTCATAATCCTTCAACAATTCGAGCCATCTTCGCTGTCTCATATTCAATTCCTTTTGATCGAACAAATACTTCAAACTCTTGTGATCACTAAACACCTCAAACCTCGAACCATACAAATAATGTCTCCAGATCTTCAATACAAAGACTACAGCCGCCAACTCGAGGTCATGCGTAGGATAATTCTTCTCATGAACTCTCAACTGTCTTGAAGCATAAGCTACCACTTTACCTTCTTGCATAAGTACACCTCCTAAACCCAACTTGGACGCATCACAATAAACCACAAAAGGTTCATCCGACTTCGGCAAAATTAACACTGGAGCAGTCGTCAACCGTTTCTTCAATTCACCGAAACTTTTCTCACAATGAACGTCCCACACAAAAGTTTTACCTTTACAAGTCAACTGCGTTAGCGGAAGAGCTAACTTAGAAAACCCTTCAATAAACCTTCTATAGTAACCAGCTAAACCCAAGAAACTTCTAATCTCAGTAACGGACTTTGGAGTCTCCCACTGTGATACCGCTTCAACTTTAGACGGATCCACTGCAATACCATCTCCGGAAATAACATGGCCAAGGAAACTCACCTCTTTCAACCAGAATTCACACTTAGACAATTTAGCATAAAGCTTCTTCTCTTTCAACACTTGTAAGACAATCTTCAGATGCTCAGCATGTTCTTCTTCAGTCTTGGAGTAGATCAAAATATCATCGATAAACACAACTACGAACCGATCCAAAAATGCATGGAAGATGCGATTCATATACTCCATAAACACTCCAGGTGCATTGGTCACACCGAAAGGCATAACTTTATATTCATAGTGACCATAACGCGTTCTGAAAGCCGTCTTCTGCATATCTTCGTCTTTTACTTTAATCTGGTGATAGCCTGATCTCAAATCAATCTTGCTGAAAACTCGTGCACCCACTAGCTGATCCATCAAATCATCAATTCTCGGAAGTGGATACCTATTCTTGATAGTTACCTTGTTCAACTGCCGATAATCAATACACAACCGCATACTACCATCTTTCTTCTTTACTAGCAAAACCGGCGCTCCCCAAGGTGAAACACTTGGTCTAACAAACTTCTTCTCAAGCAAGTCTTCCAACTGTTTCTTCAACTCAGATAACTCAGAAGCAGACATACGATAAGGTGCCATCGAGACCGGCTTCGTTCCAGGAACAAGATCAATAGAATACTCAACTTCTCTCTCTGGAGGCACATCAGGAATCTCATCTGGAAAAACTTCAGGAAATTCACACACCACCGGTAACCTGTCAATCACTACTTGATTCTCAATAGATAAAGTAGCCATCAACGAAAACATCAAGATACCGTCGCGTTCCAGTTGCTTCAGCTGCTTAGTAGATAAAAACTCTGCACCACTTTCCTCTTCGACGGAAGAGAAATGTACTGACTTGCTAAAACAATTAATAAGAACGTGGTTGTACTCTAACCAGTTCATACCCAAAATCACATCCATACCACTCAAAGGTAGACAAACTAAATCTATTTCAAAATCGCGACCAAACATAGACAAAGGACATTTCAAACATACGAGAGAAGTAGTCACCGAACCCTTAGCTGGAGTTTCGACAACCATCTCTCCATTCATATCAGACAAAACAAGACCCAAAGCAGAAACACAATCGAAAGCAATAAAACAATGCGTAGCACCAGTATCAATAATAGCAACTAAAGGAGTATTATTAATATAGCAAGTACCTCTGATCAAACGATCCTCATTCTCTGTCTGAGTCCCAGTCAAAGCAAAGACCCTACCAGTAGTCGGCGCCCTCTTAGGCTGAGTACACTGTGAACTAATGTGACCCTCTCCATTGCAATTAAAGCAAACAATGTCTGTACGGTTGCAATCAGCTACAACATGACCCTTCTTACCACACCGGACACACTTCTTGATTTCCTCAGGGCAGACGTTGCTCTTGTGGCCTTTCTCACCACAATTGAAACACACAATCTCTGCAGCATCCTTCTTCTTAGGCCGCCTAACATCGACCATCTTCTGTTTCCCTTTGTCAGCGGGGGCACTGTACGGCTTAGGACGACTCTGCTGTCCCTTGCCCTTCCTTTCATTCACTACCTTGTAGTGAGCCTTGGTATCCTCCTCATAGATCCTGCAGCTGTTAACCAAATCCTGAAAAACTCTCAGCTGCTGGTATCCAATCGCCCTCTTGATGTCGGGCCTCAAACCGTTCTCGAACTTGATGCATCTCGAGAACTCAGCATTCTCTGCAGTATAGTGCGGATAGAACTTAGACAGCTCCACGAACTTGGCAGCATACTCTGTCACGGACATATTTCCTTGCTTCAGCTCAAGGAATTCGATCTCTTTCTTCCCGCGAACATCTTCCGGAAAGTATCTTCTCAGGAACTCTCTCCTGAAAACAGCCCAAGTCACAACAGCTCCTTCCTGCTCGAGGGTAGGCAGAATAGCAACCCACCAGTCATCAGCTTCATCGGCCAGCTGATGAGTACCAAACCGCACCTTCTGATCTTCAGTGTACTGCATAACTCGGAAAATCCTCTCAATCTCCTTAAGCCACGTCTGGGCTCCATCAGGGTCATAACGTCCTTTGAAAGTCGGAGGGTTCTTCTTCATGAACGTCTCCAACATCCTAGCTTCAGCATTTGCACCAGCATTCACGTTAGGTTGTTGTCCCACAGCTTGGGCAACAGCTTGAAGAGCAGCAGCTAACGCAGCATCATTCCTTCCAGCCATTTCGGATATTCTACAAAAGTAGCAACAACAACATAAGATAGTAATATAAATATTACTAAGACTCGACACGACTCTCTAATTGACCGGACGGATCGACCTGCTCTGATACCAATTGTAACACCCCGTTTTCCCAATATACAAATTTCTTAAACAATTATCAGAGTAAAAACCATAAACGGGATATCACATAGAAACGTAATCCAAAACAGTTAAATAATGATTTAACCTTCACAAATATCTTTAACATAGCAGCGGAAAATCATAAACATAAATCATAAACGTTTTCGGCACGCAGGCCCAATAAGTATCTCAAAAGAGTTTATCAAAACATAAGCAGTTCACGTAAAAGAATGAAGCATGTTATAGCATAAAACCCCATCCCGTTACGTATCAGAGCGACCTAGACGACACAGTGAAGGCAAGGCCAACTCACGAAGCAACTGCACACTAAGCACGATCACCTGCAAGTTACCCATACGAAGGGCAACATTTTCAAGCAGAAGGGGTGAGATTTCATAATAAAATAACATTAATCAATGTAATTGCGAATCATAAATTAACATCAATCATTCCATTATTAACTTTGCATAAATGCTAAACAGTTATCACGTAATCATATATCCAATCATTATAAACAACATAACATAATCAAATAACACTTATCACATAATCACATATCCATTCATTATCAACATGGCATCTTAATCATGACAATGTGACAATGCTCCTAGACTCCTTATATGCATGTGGTACCAATCGTCATCATAAGTATTAATATACTTTAATCGTGCGGAGGACAAAGCTCCTATAAAACGTGCGGAGGACAAAGCTCCTAATTTTCGTGGTGAGGACTAAGCTCAATGATATGCTATGCATGGACACATATGAACAAAACATCATAATCATCGTAATCATGTGCATTCAATAACTTGATGCAAAACGTCATCATTTTCATTATATTCATATATAAACATTGCATACTCAGTTAAATAACAGCAGCAGCATAGTCAAGTCGCATAACAGCAAGGAGATATCAATATATCAACAACAATTTACTAGAATCATAATCATTTCAATTATATCTTACATATTGCATAATACCTTAATCATGCTCAAATAATATCAACTTAACTCAATAGCTTTACAGACTGCATTAAACGTTATCATAAGGTTTCATTACCAATTAGGGGTTCACTCTGGACCAAAAAGTGCGACACAGATCGCACAAACACATAATCAAGTTCATCCTGGTTGTACTCGCGAGGCGAGAGTACTTACTCGCCATGGCGAGCACCACTCAACTCACAAACTAAGCTTGTTCTGGGTTCCCTCTGATCCTACATTCATTCCTAATCAATACTAGGTAAGTTCAGGTACTCAAAGGCATACAAGATTCAACTAAAAAGGTCGAAACACGAAATATGACATGCACTCTGCCTAAGCTCGCGAGGCGAGGAAGGTTGCTCGCCATGGCGAGTTGAACCAAACAACTCGCGAGGCGAAGGAAAGGGGCTCGCGTGGCGAGCGATGAAGTTCATCACTCGCGAGGCGAGGATCATCACTCGCCGTGGCGAGCGATGAACAGAAGCACGGGCAGACTAGGGTTTTTCTCAAAAATCCCTCACACAACATGGTTCAAAGCCTAATTTTGATTCCAGAAATCATCCTAAACATGTTCTAAGGTTATAGGATGGTTCTTACATCAATCTAAACAAGTTTTACCGTTTGATCATCAATTTTTAGGGCTTTGACCTAATTCCAAAACTTCTCTAAATCAATCCTAACTTTGTCAACTAATCATCAGAATTACGGTAATTAACATTATTGAATTATTAGTCTCACCCTTACCTTGAATGAAGAAAATCGCAGCACTCTACCTTGATTCCTCTAGACTTGGCTTTTCTCCCTTCTTCCAAAAGTTTTCACGTACAATGAGTTTCTAAAATATTAGGTCTTCTCCTATTTATATCTTTTTCTAATTACTTATCTTATCTCACTTTCTCCCCCAAAACTATCTAAAATATCAAAACAGCCCTCAACTAAATATTTTATATTATTTTCAAATCTTTATTTTATTTAACAATAAAATAATTCCCATATCATAATCAAATCCTTCAATACTCATAACTTAACACGTCATCGATCAAATCATCAAAACATACCAAAATCATGCATATACTATATAATTATCATATAATCGCCTAAACTCGATTAAATAAACGATTAAACGAAAGTGGGCGTTACAGTCTGTAACACCCCGTTTCCCAAAATCAATTTAATTAATAATAATACATCAATAATCAGAGTAATCATAACAGGCATGCTACATTTCTTCATTTAAAATTTACTAAATAGAGAGTATATAAAAATCTATTTAATCAACCGTCGTTCATAAAATTGTCATTAAACTCGCAGCGGATTGTTTGCAACATCATTCAGTCTACAATAATTATTCTTGGCATAAAGCCATTTCAACATAAAAGTCGATCACCAAAGGGCTACATCAGTAATATTTCAAAATTGATACATGGAAAGAATTCAAGCAATAAAATCCCATCCCACGTATCAGAGCCCTAGACACTGTGAGCCACCACCTACTACTCAGGATCACCTGCAAGTTACCCATTGGAAAGGCAACGTTTTCAAGCAGAAGGGGTGAGATTCTCAAACAATAATGATAATATATAATAACATACATAAATCTAACACCCTATCATCATAATCATTCAGCAGTCATAATATAGCATCATTAACAACTTCATCATCCAACAATAATGGCAGCAGTAACAATGATTCATGCGACCACTTGACTTCACTTCTAAGACTCATGCAAGACATGACAACTCTACTAAGACTCCTCAACAATGCAACTATGCATGTGGTACCATAACAGAGCCGAAGCTCTCATCTTTATAGAATGGTTAAAGCATTCTTTTATCAGGACATGAGTCGTCATCATAACATCGTTTTGAACACATAGTGTTCCATCATTTTGAACGACAAGGCGTTCCAGGACCGAAGTCCTCATCATAACATCATTTTTTTATGCTTATGCAACTGACTCCTCTAGTGTATATCTACATACAACTCAACGACTAATGCATATGTACTCATATGACTCACCACTTCTTAATGCAACATGTTCATTCACTTGATTCAAGTATTCCAATATCTTCAAAATTTACAAAGTTAACCAACTAAATATCATCATGAAATAAGTAGGATTTTATGTCTATACAAAGGTCATACAAGCTAGAGGAAACACCTAGAAGTACTCACAAAGTTACCTTGTGCACGAAGCAAAATTCAGAAAAGGGCTGACTAACACTCAGTTCGCTTAAGCGACGAGTAGCTCGCTTAAGCGACCAGCTCACACAAGGTTGAGGTCCTCGCTCGCTCACGGTTCGCTCGCAGTTCGCTTAAGCGAACACAATGTCGTATCTAAATTAATTCTACGCTTACGGCTCGCTCACTGGTCGCTTAAGCGACCTGGCTTCAGCAAAATCTGGGTAGCGATCGTGATCGCTCGCTTAAGCGATGGGATGTTCGCTTAAGCGACCACTCATCTGGGCAGGGTAACAGCTACGATTTTCAGACTTCTCCTCACTCCAAAAACCCAATTTTAATCCCCTGATCACCCAAAATGTTTTCCTGAAATGTTTACGAGTCCTATATGCAACCAGACATCAAAGAAACAGCAAATTAGCATCAACAACAACAATTAACTCCAATCAAACATTCATCCAGAACTTCCAAAAATTCATCTATCATATTCTATTTTCACTCCAAATTATGATCAATATCAACATTATAGATTAGGAAATCATACTAATCATCAAATACAAAATTATAAACCTGATTCTTACACATTTTCTTCAGAATCATCATTAACCCTAAATTTCCCAATTTTACCTTAAGAACAGTTAAATTGGTTAATTTTTCAGAAATCATATATTAGAACTATTGAAAGATAATCCCACCCTTACCTTAGAATTGCAAAGATAAAGTGCAGTAAGTCAATTCCTAAGCTCTTATCTCTTGGTCTTCTCCCTTGCCTAGCTTTTTCCTCTCCCACTTGTTTTTCACATTAAAACTGTTTCTGACTTTTCTTTCCTTAACTTCTCAAAACTATAACTTCCCCTTTTTCATTAAAACCTCCCTTATTATTATTAATTTCTAATTAATCCCTAACCTCCTAAATAATTCTATTATTTTTATTATTCTATTTATATTAAATAAGTTATATAAATAAGTACTACACACTACATAAATCACATAAATTAATTAAAAACACCCAAAAGACTCTAAACAATTCTAAAAATAATAAATAACAACTAGGGCGTTACAATTCTCCCCAACTTAGAGAATTTCGTCCTCGAAATCTTACCTCCAACAAACAACTCAGGGTATGACTCTTGCATCTTACTTTCTAGTTCCCAAGTTAAACTTTCACCAGTTGCTCCACCCCAAACAACTCTTAGAAGAGGTATCTCTTTACCCCTCAAAGACTTCACCTTTCGATCATCAATCCTCAAAGGTAAGGTCTCCACCGTCAGGTTATCTCTAACTTGCACATCATCTCTCGGAATAACATGCGAAGGATCTGGTACATACTTCCGCAACTGTGACACATGAAACACGTCATGCAAATTCGAAAGATGAGGTGGTAATCCAACTCTATACGCCACAGTTCCAACTCTTTCTGAAATCTGATAAGGACCGATGAACTTTGGAGTCAACTTTCTCGACTTCAATGCACGTCCTACGCCCGTCATAGGAGTAACCCTCAGAAAAACATGGTCACCTTCCTGAAACTCAAGGTCTTTCCTACGCTTGTCATGATAGCTCTTTTGTCGACTCTGCGACGCTTTCATCTTCTCTCTAATCATCTTGACTTTCTCCGTAGTCTCATGAACCAATTCCGGTCCCAAAACAACACTTTCTCCCGACTCGAACCAACATAAAGGAGTCCTACATTTCCGACCATATAAAGCTTCGAATGGTGCCATACCAATACTCGAATGGTAACTGTTGTTGTATGTGAATTCTATCAATGGTAGATGACTATCCCAAGCTCCACCCTGCTCAAGTACACATACCCTTAGCAAATCCTCTAAAGATTGGATTGTCCTCTCCGACTGACCATCAGTCTGCGGATGATAAGCTGAACTCAATTTCAATTTCGAACCCAACGCATCTTGTAAACTTCTCCAAAATCTCGA
This sequence comes from Medicago truncatula, assembly GCF_003473485.1. Lineage (NCBI taxonomy): Eukaryota > Viridiplantae > Streptophyta > Magnoliopsida > Fabales > Fabaceae > Medicago > Medicago truncatula. The sequence continues at coordinate 19,951,978 of NC_053045.1, forward strand.
AGTAAACCTTGGGTCTCTATCTGACACTATACTCGACGGAACCCCATGCAATTTCACAATATTCTGAATGTAGATCTCCGCCAACTGAGCTACTGGATAACTGATATTAATCGGAATGAAGTGCGCCGACTTCGTCAACCTGTCTACTACAACCCATATCGAATCATGTCCTCTCGGAGTATTAGGTAAACTTGTCACAAAATCCATAGAAATGCTATCCCATTTCCACTCCGGTACATCCAACGGTGTCAACAAACCTGCGGGCCTCTGATGTTCAACTTTAGACTTCTGGCAAGTCAAACATGCATACACAAACCTAGCGACATCCCTCTTCAAACCAGACCACCAAAACAACTTCTTCAAGTCTTGATACATTTTTGTAGCTCCCGGGTGAATACTCAAGTTGCTCTTATGACCTTCTTCTAAAATCAACTTCTTCAATTCCTCATTGCCAGGGATACAAATTCTGCCTCTAAATCTCAACACACCTTGTTCATCCACTTTGAAATCACTCTCCTCGGCTTGATTACTCACAACCATCAAATCCACAAACTTAACATCAACTTGTTGTGCTTCTCTGATACTATCCAAGAAATCACTATTGATCTTCAACATACCCAACTGCACACTTTGAGATGATAATTCACACACGAGACTCAAGTCCCTAAACTGTTCTAGCAATTCGAATTCCTTTACCATCAAGGCCGACATGTGCAATGTCTTCCTACTCAACGCATCTGCAACTACATTAGCTTTACCTGGATGGTAGTTCAAGCCAAAATCATAATCCTTTAATAACTCAAGCCATCTCCTCTGCCTCATGTTCAATTCTTTTTGGTCAAACAGATATTTCAGTTTTGTGGTCACTAAACACTTCAAATCTTAAACCATACAAATAGTGTCTCCAAATCTTCAAAACAAATACCACTGCAGCCAACTCCAAATCATGCGTAGGATAATTCTTTTCATGAACTCTCAGCTGCCAAGAAGCATAAGCTACCACCTTACCATCTTGCATCAACACACCTCCTAAACCAAACTTGGAAGCATCACAATAAACTACAAAAGGTTCTTCCGGCTTTGGCAAAATCAAAATAGGAGCAGTTGTTAATCTTTGCTTCAACTCATTGAAACTACTCTCACACTGAGCATCCCATACGAAAGATTTCCCTTTGCAAGTCAACTGAGTCAACGGAAGTGCCAGCTTTGAAAATCCTTCTATGAATCTACGGTAATAACCAGCCAAACCCAAGAAACTTCTGATTTCGGTCACCGACTTCGGAGTTTCCCACTGAGATACTGCATCAACTTTCGAAGGATCAACCGCGATACCATTACCAGAAATAACGTGGCCTAGGAAACTCACTTCACTTAACCAGAACTCGCACTTCGACAACTTGGCATACAACTTTCTCTCTTTCAAAATCTGCAACACAATCTTCAGGTGTTCGGCGTGTTCCTCTTCAGTTTTAGAATAGATTAAAATATCATCTATAAACACCACCACAAATTTATCCAGGAGAGCATGAAAAATTCGGTTCATATACTCCATGAATACCCCAGGCGCGTTAGTAACACCGAAAGGCATCACTTTGTATTCATAATGTCCATATCGTGTCGTCAAGGCCGTCTTCTGCATATCCTCATCCTTTACTTTAATTTGATGGTAACCCGATCTCAAGTCAATTTTACTAAAAACTTTAGCACCTACCAACTGGTCCATCAAGTCGTCAATCCGCGGAAGTGGATACCTATTCTTTATTGTAACCTTGTTCAACTGACGATAGTCAATACACAACCTCATACTTCCATCTTTCTTCTTCACCAATAACACGGGCGCTCCCCACGGCGAAACACTGGGTCTCACAAACTTCTTATCAAGCAAGTCCTCCAACTGTTTCTTCAACTCGGCTAATTCAGAAACTGACATGCGATACGGTGCCATCGACACTGGTTTCGTTCCCGGAACAAGATCAATCGAGAACTCAACTTCTCTTTCTGGTGGCACATCAGGAATCTCATCTGGAAAAACTTCGGGGAATTCATTCACCACTGGTAGCCTGTCAATTACAGCTTGATTCTCTAACGACAAAGATGCCATCAAAGAAAACATAAGAATCCCGTCTCGTTCCAGCTGCTTCAACTGTTTAGTAGTTAGAAACTCTGCTCCACTCTCTTCTTCCATAAAAGAAAAGTGCACCGTCTTGTTAAAACAATTAATACAGACTCGGTTATACTCTAACCAATTCATCCCGAAAATAACATCCATTCCCAACAACGGTAGACACACTAAGTCAACCTCAAAATCTCTACCAAACATAGACAACGGACACCTTAAACACACAAGAGAAGTAGTTACTGAACCCTTGGCTGGAGTTTCAACAACCATTTCCCCTTTCATATCAGATACAATTAGGCCCAACTTATATGCACATTCTAAAGCAATGAAACAATGTGTAGCACCAGTGTCTATAATAGCAATTAAAGGAGTACTATTAAAGAAACAAGTACCTCTGATAAGTCGATCCTCATTAGTAGTCTGAGTACCAGTCAAAGCGAATACCTTTCCTCCGGTTCTGACCTTCTTCGGTTGCGTGCACTGCGCACCAATGTGGCCCTCCTCGCCACAACTAAAACAAACGATATCTCCACGCTTGCATTCAGCTAACACATGACCCTTCTGCCCGCATCTAAAACATTTCTTCTCATCTTGGGTGCACGCATTACTCTTGCGGCCCTTCACACCACATTTGTAACAAATAACATCAACAGGAGCATTTTTCCCTTTATGTGGCCTCTCATCATTCAATCTTTGTTTGCCTTTGTTAGCAGGAGCACTGTAGGGCTTCGGGCGGCTACTCTGACCCTTATTCCTCTTCTCGCTCATCACCTTATAGTGAGCCTTCGTATCCTCCTCATAAATTCTGCAGCTACTCACCAATTCTGAGAAAATTCTGATCTTCTGATACCCAATGGCTCTTTTGATATCAGCCCTCAAACCATTTTCGAACTTGATGCATTTGGAGAACTCAGCTGTCTCCGCAGTATAGTGAGGGTAAAACTTTGCAAGTTCCGTGAACTTAGCTGCATACTCCGTGACCGACATGTCACCTTGTTTCAACTCTAGAAATTCTATTTCTTTCTTCCCTCGGACATCTTCCAGAAAGTATCTATTCAGGAATTCCCTCCTGAACACAGTCCATGTCACCACCGCTCCGTCTTGTTCCAACACAGGTAAAAGACCTACCCACCAATCATCCGCTTCTTCAGCCAGCATGTGCGTCCCGAACCGCACCTTTTGCACCTCAGAGCACTGCATGACTCTGAAGATCCTCTCTACTTCCTTCAACCAGGTCTGAGCTCCATCGGGGTCATACCTTCCCTTGAATGTTGGTGGATGGTTTCTCAGAAAAGTCTCCAGCATCCTCACTTCACCATTAGCAGCAGCTGGTTGCTGTCCTACAGCTTGAGCAACAGCCTCAAGTGCAGCAACAATAGAAGCATCGTTACGACCAGCCATTTCGAGATTCTACATAAGAAATAGAAATCAGAAAACAGCAAAGACAACATTAGAGTTAACACTCTATCCTAGGTGACTCAACACGACTCTTCTATACGGTCGGACGGACCAACCTGCTCTGATACCAATTGTAACATCCCGTTTCCCAAAATCAATTTAATTAATAATAATACATCAATAATCAGAGTAATCATAACAGGCATGCTACATTTCTTCATTTAAAATTTACTAAATAGAGAGTATATAAAAATCTATTTAATCAAACGTCGTTCATAAAATTGTCATTAAACTCGCAGCGGATTGTTTGCAACATCATTCAGTCTACAATAATTATTCTTGGCATAAAGCCATTTCAACATAAAAGTCGATCACCAAAGGGCTACATCAGTAATATTTCAAAATTGATACATAGGAAAGAATTCAAGCAATAAAATCCCATCCCACGTATCAGAGCCCTAGACACTGTGAGCCACCACCTACTACTCAGGATCACCTGCAAGTTACCGATTGGAAAGGCAACGTTTTCAAGTAGAAGGGGTGAGATTCTCAAACAATAATGATAATATATAATAACATACATAAATCTAACACCCTATCATCATAATCATTCAGCAGTCATAATATAGCATCATTAACAACTTCATCATCCAACAATAATGGCAACAGTAACAATGATTCATGCGACCACTCGACTTCACTTCTAAGACTCATGCAAGACATGACAACTCTACTAAGACTCCTCAACAATGCAACTATGCATGTGGTACCATAACAGAGCCGAAGCTCTCATCTTTATAGAATGGTTAAAGCATTCTTTTATCAGGACATGAGTCCTCATCATAACATCGTTTTGAACACATAGTGTTCCATCATTTTGAACGACAAGGCGTTCCAGGACCGAAGTCCTCATCATAACATCATTTTTTTATGCTTATGCAACTGACTCCTCTAGTGTATATCTACATACAACTCAACGACTAATGCATATGTACTCATATGACTCACCACTTCTTAATGCAACATGTTCATTCACTTGATTCAAGTATTCCAATATCTTCAAAATTTACAAAGTTAACCAACTAAATATCATCATGAAATAAGTAGGATTTTATGTCTATACAAAGGTCATACAAGCTAGAGGAAACACCTAGAAGTACTCACAAAGTTACCTTGTGCACGAAGCAAAATTCAGAAAAGGGCTGACTAACACTCAGTTCGCTTAAGCGACGAGTAGCTCGCTTAAGCGACCAGCTCACACAAGGTTGAGGTCCTCGCTCGCTCACGGTTCGCTCACAGTTCGCTTAAGCGAACACAATGTCGTATCTAAATTAATTCTACGCTTACGGCTCGCTCACTAGTCGCTTAAGCGACCTGGCTTCAGCAAAATCTGGGTAGCGATCGTGATCGCTCGCTTAAGCGATGGGATGTTCGCTTAAGCGACCACTCATCTGGGCAGGGTAACAGCTACGATTTTCAGACTTCTCCTCACTCCAAAAACCCAATTTTAATCCCCTGATCACCCAAAATGTTTTCCTGAAATGTTTACGAGTCCTATATGAAACCAGACATCAAAGAAACAGCAAATTAGCATCAACAACAACAATTAACTCCAATCAAACATTCATCCAGAACTTCCAAAAATTCATCTACCATATTCTATTTTTACTCCAAATTATGATCAATATCAACATTATAGATTAGGAAATCATACTAATCATCAAATACAACATTATAAACCTGATTCTTACACATTTTCTTCAGAATCATCATTAACCCTAAATTTCCCAATTTTACCTTAAGAACAGTTAAATTGGTTAATTTTTCAGAAATCATATATTAGAACTATTGAAAGATAATCCCACCCTTACCTTAGAATTGCAAAGATAAAGTGCAGCAAGTCAATTCCTAAGCTCTTCTCTCTTGGTCTTCTCCCTTGCCTAGCTTTTTCCTCTCCCACTTGTTTTTCACGTTAAAACTGTTTCTGACTTTTCTTTCCTTAACTTCTCAAAACTATAATTTCCCCTTTTTCATTAAAACCTCCCTTATTATTATTAATTTCTAATTAATCCCTAACCTCCTAAATAATTCTATTATTTTTATTATTCTATTTATATTAAATAAGTTATATAAATAAGTACTACACACTACATAAATCACATAAATTAATTAAAAACACCCAAAAGACTCTAAACAATTCTAAAAATAATAAATAACAACTAGGGCGTTACATAGTCCTCTTCATGGACTAATTTGTTCCTGGTCTTCACTAACTTGTTCAGCTCCTTGAAAATACTCTCACACACACCTGTTATTATAATAGAATCTAAAAACAGGGTAGGTGGGGAAGAGATATTTGTAGTTTGGATAGGTGTACAAGTTTGAAGAGCTTGGGATGAAGATGAAGGTAAGTCTGTGGTAGTGTTCTCAGTAACAACCATTTTGGTTAAATGTTCAGAAGGTTGATCATGAACAAGCTCTTGAACAGAATGAGAAGATGAGCTTTGATTCAGGAATCCAGGCTTAAACTATTGATTAGCTTGTTCAGAAGAGCTGACATGTTGAGGTTGAGACACAGATGTAACATGAGAAGGTGGGGCTACATTCAGAGGTTGCACAAAAGTTGTAGAATCTTCTGAGAAGGAAGAGAGATTCTTAGAAGCAGGTGATTTGTCAAAGGAACATTTCTTGTTGCCCAGATTTCTTAATGTAATACCAAAAGATATATTTGAGTGTGTGGCATTAAGATGAAATGGTTGCAATACAGGGTGAATGATTAGATCAGTACAGGTATTTGAGGCCATTTGTAAGTTAGGTGTATGTTGTTGGGGGCTTTCTGAAGTAACTTCATTAGAAGCTATTTCAGAGGCTCTTTAAAGGTTAGGCTCAAAACCTAGTAATTCAGCTGAATAATGATTAACCAAATCTTGTAGAACAGAAGGATCAATGGTTTGGGTAGTTGGTTTGGAATGAGATGATGATGATTCATTAAGATTGGCAGACTCAGGCACTGCTGGTTCACCTACAACCTCTACATTAACAAGTATAGATTGAAGTGGTTCAATCATAGAAGGTTGAAAAGGACGATCAGCAGGTAGTCTTGCACAACCATTAGCTCTCATTTGAGCCATATCAATTATTCTTTCTTGAATATTGGAATGCACATGCACAAATGTATCATTAACAGGATTTTTCTGATGCTTGGTAGATGGTGATAGGTCTTTTGTAAGCTTTCATATATTTTATTCAAAGGAACATTATCTATGTCTGAAGAAGTTGACACTGAGGTTGAGTGAGAGGTTGAGGTTGAACTAGATTCAATTTCTATTACATTAGAGATGTTATGTGAATCGGTATTACCTCTTGTTGCTTCTGAAGCATCAACTTCTGAACAAGTAGCATCCTTCCTATGAACTTCTTCAGCAACATCCATCAAATCACTAGCCACTACCAACTGAGGTTAAAACAGATGATTCCTTCATGTCAGTGCTCAGCTCCATGAATTCCTCTTTCTTGATCAGATGCATCTTTCTCAAAGTTAGACCATTTATAACTTTTCCTGTTACTGTGCCCAATTGTGCATCAGTAATGAACTTTGATAGCTTGATTGCTTTCAATATCCCTCCTTGATGAAAGATTTCAGACAAAAGTCTTCCATAAGGAATCCAACTTCTCTTGTTGTCCTGACTTTCCTTCAGTGCCCACAACATATGGTTGGAAATATACTTTTGGCACATTAGCCTTCTCAAGAGTTATGAAGAAATGTAGGAACACTCTATGCTCCAATAAAGGTTGATCTCCACCTCCACCTTTAGGTTGGAGATTTTCAGTCATGATCTTCTAAAGTAGTTTGTATTCCATCTTCTGAACACAGTACTTTCCTTTCTTTGTACTGTTGAACATAGTCATGTTCACCACATCAATCCAAGGGCTTATCTTGTTATCCAGACCCTCTTCAAATGATCCTTCAGCTTTTCTTCTAATTGCCTTTGCAATGACTTCTTCTGTGATAGTAACAGGGATTCCCACGATGCTTGAGCGAATCTCTATACAGATGAATGGTTTCAGAACAAGTTGTTCTCTGGTTTTCCTTTCCCAGCTTGGATCAATCAGAACCTTTTCATGCTCTTCCAACCTAGCAACATGAATATCATAGATTTCACCTCTGACCTAGAAATGCTTGACCAGATTCTCATAAGAAGGACCATTCAGCATGAAGAAGTAATCATCCAAGTCTTGAGCTTGATAGTAGTTTCTAAGCTCGCAACCATGATGAGCTAGAGAAATGATATCCACTGGATTTTCCACATGAACTGTCAGTTCCCATTCTTCTAATGACATAGTTCTTCCTTTAATTTGATATGATTCACTAGTAGCTATTTGCATGGAGGTTCCTTGATTTGAACTTAAAGTTGCCATTGATACTGATGAGAGTTCTAGGGTTCTAAGCTTTTGATTATGAAAAGGATGAAGTTTTTCGCAGAGATTCAGTCTAAGATCAGAAAGTGTATGTTGTGAAGTGAGTAGTGTGTGTTTTTGTCTAAGTGTTTTTTAGCAAAAACGATTGCAATTCAGAAGGGGACAAACATACACAACATTAACGACTTAGGGGGCGCGAGATAGTACATTCAAAGCATAAATTCATCATTGCCCTCTTACGTTATACACCAATACAGTTAAGCCACATTAGAGTACTTTAGAGTAACTGCTATGTTAGTGGGACAGATGTTACCAAAAAGTAACTTCTAACGTTTCCACTAATACTACTGTTCAGGAGCAAAGAGTCCAGCTTCTGAAGTTAAGATGCTGACATCATCCTCAGAAGCACATTTTCCTTTGAATCTCAGTAAAGAGTTGTTGATGGACTATAGCTTCTGAACAACATCAGAACCTAACTTCTTATTTAGAGGCAAGCAAATTTAATCAGACACAAAGTGCATATTCAAATTTTTCTTTATAAAATTAAATCTTTCCACACTTAAAGGCTTAGTAAATATATCAGCCCATTGATGTTCAGTATCAATGAATTGTATATCTAAAATTCCTTTTTGAACATAATCTCTGATAAAGTGGTGTTCGATTTCAATATGCTTTGCCCTTGAATATAGAATAGGATTCTATGGCAAATAAATAACATCAATATTATCACAATAAATGGGAATACTATTAGCATTAATCTGATAGTGTTCCAACTGATGTTTCATCCAAAGTAGTTGTGTACAACAACTTGCAGTTGAGATGTATTATGCTTCTGCTGTAGACATAGCAATAGTTCCTTGTCTTTTGCTAGCCCAGGATATCAGATTCTCTACCAGAAACTAGCAGTTACCACTGATTGAATTTCTTTCAATCTTGTCACCAGCATAGTCAGCATCACAGAATCCAACCAACTGATAATCTAGGGTTTTTCTGTAAAGAAGTCCAAGATTAGTTGTTCCTTTCACATACCTGAAGATTCTCTTAACAGCGGTTAAATGAGATTCTCTAGGATCTGACTGGAATCTTGCACACAAACATACACTGAATAAAATATATGGCCTAGATGCAGTGAGGTACAACAAAGTACCAATCATGCCTCTATACAGCTTCTGATCAACCTCTGATCCAGTATATTCTTTTCTTAAGGTGCAGGTTGGGTGCATTTGAGGGTTTTATCACTTTACAATCTTCCAGCTTGAACTTCTTCAGAAGATCCTTTCTATATTTTATTTGATGAACATATACTCCATCTCTGCCTTGATTGATTTGAATTCCAAGGAAGAACTTTAACTCTTCCATCATGCTCATTTCAAATTCATCTTGCATTAACTTAGAAAATTCCTTGCAAAGAGATGCATTAGTAGAAACAAATACTATATCATCAACATATATCTGCACAACAAGATGTCTTTCTCAAGAGTCCTTCTGAAGAGTGTTGTGTCAACTTGACCTCTTTTAAAATCATTTTTGATCAAGAAATTACTTAATCTATCATACCAAGCTCTGGAGCTTGTTTAAGACTATATAATCATTTCTTAAGTTTATAAACATGGTCATGATGCTTAAAATCTTCAAAACCAGGAGGTTGTTTCACAAACACTTATTCTGATATCACTCCATTGAGAAATGCACTATTTACATCCATTTGATATAATATAATGCCATGATTTATTGCATAGGATAGAAGTAACCTGATTGCTTCCAATCTTGCAACTGGAGCAAATGTTTCAGTATAATCAATGCCTTCTTGTTGACTGTAACCTTGAGCAACAAGTCTAGTTTTGTTTCTGACAGCTTCACCTTTGTCATTCAGCTTGTTTCTAAATACTCATTTTGTTCCAAAAATGTTCTTCTGCTGAGGCTTGGGTACCAGATCCCACACATAATTTATTTGAAACTGTAGCAGGTTCTATCACTTATAACAATCCTATCATAGACTCTTCTTGTCTGAAATATGATCTTGTTCTTCTAGGACTATCTTTGTTTTCAATGATTTGATTCTCAAGATGTGAAGACTTGTACTTGAATGTATTCTTGGATTGATCAGCTTTCTGAGAGCCATCTTGAGCTTCATCAGAAGCTACTTCATCTTGAGCTTCTAGAGTGGGTTCAGCTTCTAGACTGTCTTTAGATTCAGACGTCCGATCAGGTTCTGAAGTGTCTTCAGGCACCTGCATATCTGCAAAACTTTCACCTTTCTATAGAGTTTCATTTCCAGGCTCTTTGTCATCAAATTTAACGTGCATTGATTCTTGAACACAGAGTGTCTCTGAATTATACACTTTGTATGCCTTTGACCTTTCAGAGTAACCTAAAAAGATTCCTCTTTGGGCCTTGGTGTAACTGCCCGATTTTTAGCTAGATTTATTTTAATTACTTTTATTATGTGTTATATGTGCTTGTGTGTGATTATTCATCATTAGGTGCATTTTCATGGGTTTCCGTGTTAGAAGGGTATTTTAGTCATTATGGACTTAGGGGTATTTTGGTCATTTTGGGAGAGCGGGTAAAATTATAAGTTTTGGTGAGAATTACTTTTAGTGGTTAGTGAGAATTGTTGTTTTACTAAGTTATTAGAGTAAAATTAAGATTTTACCGTTTAGTGACCGTTACTGACATTTTACCGTTATTAGTGGATTACTAGTTAGTGTGTAGAAACATTTCGGTTTGAATAGAAATGGGTTAAGTCCATTAACTTGAGGGTTAGGCCCATTAAGGAGACTTGATATAAAAACCTACTCTTATGAGAAATTTCCTCACACTTTCATTCATAGATATTTTTGAGAGGATAGAGAGAGAAAGTGGGAGCAAGAGGAGATAAGGGTAGAGATAGGAGAACTTGAAGAATCAAGGGTTGGGAGAAGAGTTAGGAGCAAAATTGAAGCCTAAGCTAGAGGGAGTAACCTAACTAAGATAAGGGGGTTATAATTCATGATAATCATTTTAGTGTAATTTTTCAATTATTATATGAATAAGTGCTTAATTGAATAAGTGATTAATTGTTCATAGATGTTAAAACTTGTGCTCAAACTAACTTGACAACAATTCACAATCTCAACTCAATATATAGGACAACACCACCATTATATTGATTATCTCCACAACATTGCATTATCAAGAAAACATGCCCACACAAATAAATCATAGTATTCATCCTCACACATCAACATATTTATCAATAATCAACAATGTCATCCAACATCAATTACATGATTTTCATTAATCAACAAACATCACTTATCACGTATGATTTTACCAATTCAAGAATTCTCACATTTCAAGCAATTAGCATACGTTTCTCACAATAGTCAGCATACTTCAAATATATACATGCATATTCAATTATTCACTCTAAGTACCTCATTAACCCATTACTAAGTTTGGAAAAGTTTCACGGTTTATAAAGAAAATATTTATGATAAGTTTTCACAAAAATCCACATGACTCATGTATATTAATTTGATCATAACTCAAGTTCTAAAAATCATTTGAATACCAAACCAAAGCCATTAGAACAATAACATATTTATCTAAAACTTTCATGTTTACACTAGAGTTCAATTCAAAACAGAAATATGCAAGAAGGGAGAAAGAGTGCGAAATAGGGGAAGCTAACACTGGGCTGCTCGCCTCGCGAGTAAGGGTTACTCGCCGTGGCTAGCAATTCCAGTCGCTACTCGCCACCGGCTCGCCTCCCACTCGCCTCGCGAGTCATGACAGGTTTCAGAAAATTCTGTTTTCGTGAAAAATCCATTTTCACCCCAAAATCCCAATTTTTGACTTCCCAATACCCAAATTGATCCCAAAGGTTTACCCAAATGTTTTTAGACATGAAAAGATACTCAAATCCATATACAAACTTGAATCAAACATTATTTAAACAAAATCACCATTTGACCCATTTTCTCAAAACAACAACAACATCTCATTTTTCATCATCAATCCATAATTAAGTACACCCAAGTTATAATTCACTCACAACAACATGTTTTGTCAACAACAACATCCATTGAAACTTGTTTCTCACCTCAATTCAACACAACTTATCACAAATCATTAATTAGGCAAAATTTCACAACTTGACATTTATACATACATTGAACCATGTAATTTCATCCACAAACATACCATAATCATCAATTCATGTATAAGAAACAGCAACATAACAAGAGCACGAATTTGACATGAATTGTTCATCAACCCATTTTCATACAACATGAGAAGATGTAAAATTTGAAATTGATTATGATAATAACTAACCCCCTTACCTTAGAAGAAGATTAACCCAAACTCTTGCTTCAATTCAGCTCCTAAGTCACCCACTTGATTCGTAAAGCTCTTCTCTCCAAAACCCTTTTGCTCTTCTCTTCACCTCTTTCTCTCTCTACCTCTCTCTAGAAATATTTTTTTGAAATGAATGAATTGATTCTTCTAACACAACCCTAGTGTTATCTCTACTAATGGGCTTAACTTAGTTTCTAGTGGGCTTAACCCATTTCTATTCAAACCAAAAATATTACTACACTCCAAACGATATTTTAATTAATAACGGTAAAATGTAACCAACGGTCACTAACGGTAAAAACTAATCACTACACTAGTAACTTAGTAAAATAAGGGTTCTCACTAATTATTAAAATAATTCTCACCAAAATTATCATTTTACCCCTACCCGTCAAATGACTAAAATACCCTTCTAATACGGTAATCCACGTAAATGCACCCGACGACAATTAAATACACACAAGCACAAATAATCACACAAAAACACATAATAAAAGTAATTAAAATAAATCTAGCTAAAAATCGGGCTGTTACAATAATCATCAACAATAACTAATCCATATTTACTTCCATATAACGATGGAGAGTTAACTGGTCCAAATAAATCAAGATGAAGTAATTCTAAGGGTCTAGACGTTGAGACAATGTCTTTTGTTTTAAAAGATGATTTCACAATCTTCCCTTTCTGACATGCACCACAAAGTGCATCTGAATGATAGTCAATCTTTGGTAGGCCTTTGACAAGTTGTAACTTATTAAGCTTAGAGATCAATCTCCAGTTAGCATGTCCCAACCTTCTATGCCACACCCATTTCTTATCATTCATTGATAGAAGACAAATTACCTTCTGATCAATTAGTTCAGAGAAGTTGATTTTATAGACATTCTCTATCCTTTTTCCCATGAATACTATGGAATTGTCATTCTTGTTAACTACTGTGCAGTTGGTCTTTCCAAACATCACATCATAACCATTGTCACAAAACTGACTGATACTTAAAAGGTTATGTTCAAGACCATCTACCAACCACACATTATTAATAGAGATAGAGGAGTTACCAATAGTTCCTGTACCAATGATCTTGCCAGATTGGCTGCCTCCAAACTTCACATTTTCTCCTTCTTTTATTATGAGGGTGAGGAACATAGACTTCTCTCCTGTCAAATATCTTGACCAACCGTTGTCTAGGTACCATGATTTTCTCTTTTCCTTTGCTCTTAAACATATCTGCAGTATTGACATTTTCATATTTAGGTACCCATTGTTTTATGGGTCCTTTGAGGTTAGTACTAGAAGTTTTACTCTTCCCTTCTTGTACCTTGTGTTTTGAGTTTTATAGCTTCTGATTAACCAATACCTTAGGTTTAGCACCTTTTGGTTTTGATTCCCAAGAAGCCACAACTGATTTGTTCTTCTGAGACTTAGACTTTAAGATACCAGATTCTGGCTTGAACAGACTCTTAGGAACAGGATCTGATTTCTTCAGAATCTTGATCTTTGAAGTTTTAGAATCATAGTTTATCATTGCCTTAGGCTTAGAGTTCTTTGGCTTTGAAGTAATCTTAAACTTAGAGCTGGAAGCTTCAGGTTCTGACTGAATGGATAAAGATAACGGATAAATAGAGGAAGCTCCCGTTATCCTCAAGCATTCACCAAGCAAGCAACAAAACTAATCCTGCACGCCGTTTACACATTCATACAAATAGGTAGGCGGTCCACCACAGACCATTGGGGGTTAGCTTCACATCAATCATAATCAAACATAAGCATTCAAGGATTTCATATATATATATATATATATATATATATATATATATATATATATATATATATAACCATCCCTCCTAGAATACTAGCATCACATGATTATTATCCCCCATTCCATAAATCTCAAGCTATCACATTATTAACATAGCATATCAAGCATATTCAATATTTAATCAAGTCATCGACATAAGCTCATAATTTATCAACATCAATCAATGAAAGGATTACTCACCTTATTTTTCATTTAGCATACTTAATTCAACAAGTACAATTCATCGCTTCAAATTTATAAGCAAGAAATTATCATTATCAAGGAATCGCCAAATTATATATATATACATATACAATTCTCACCTCATTACTATTATCAAATAGATTCACTAAGTGTACAAGCACAAACAAGTAAGACATGCAATTAGAGCATAGCTCAATTATTTACAACCATCAACAAAATCCACCAATGTACATATACAAAATCCACATATATCATAACATTCAAAAAATTTCACCAATGCACAAATTCATCAAGTCATATATTCGATTATGACACAATTCATCAACCATTCAAATGCATGCAATGTCTAGACTCTTTTAGATGCATGCGGTACCGTCACCAACAATAAAGGTCGTCACCCCAAGATGCCAACAAAACATCTTATGTAAGAGTGCACCTTCTCTTACATTATCGCCGAAGTAAAAGAGTAACCCTCTTTTACAAAATCAAGACTCGACATGACTATGATGCATGGACATACAAGCAAAGACTCGACAATGTAAAATCACCTCATAAATATTCAACAACAATATAAAGGATAACCTCCATTTATATTGATCGACTTCAACAACAATTGCATTATCAAGTATTTACGTCCACACAATCAATCAAGTCATAATTCAATTAAGAGTCATCACGACATCATCATCATTCATTTAGCATAAATGCAATCATCATCACTTAACATATATGCACTCACCGACAATATGACAATCAATTAACATATATGTATTGACCAACAATATCACAATCAATCAACATATCTATATTCACCAACAATATCACCATCAATTATCATATATGCATTAATCAACATCAACTATATCATATAGTTCAACAACTCCATACAATTTTCTCACAATTCAAGTAAAAGAGAAAATACAACATATTATGGTAAACATCATATTCAACACCTAGAAAGAATTCACATAATCTTCATATAATCATATCAAACTATCAACAAAAGATTAGCCAAGTATTTGGTCTTAAAGATTATTTTCAACAAAGTTCGTCTCTCATTTTACAACTTTAAAATAATTGAGACAAATGAACCAAAACCAAGTAAATAAACTCTAGGGCCTCGACTACGTATACACTTAGATCACATATGAGTGTAGTTGAATATACATGTGCATTTCACCAGACGACCACGACAAAATCATCAAAATCACAAAGTTACGACAAGTTCGTATCATTTTGCCATTTTCCAAGTTATCCGAAAAAATAGAGTATACACATTTGGAAACCTCAACTAAGTATATACACAAATCACATATGAGTGAAGTAGTGTATACATCAACGTCTCATAGGCCAACTCACTTAAATTTCAAAGTTTTGAAAAGTTTGTATCGTTTCTCCCATATTGCAAAACCAATTCATTTTCAAAACAAAACCAAGTTAGAATCAAGCTATGATACTCTTAGAAGCTTAATTATAAATTGATTGAATAAGGTTAGGTGTTTGGAATCCATTGGCATGCTTAAAGTACACAAAAACACGAGAAAAATGAGGTTTCAGGGTTCTGCAGAACTGACATGGTCACATCATCAGGACACACGGTCGTGTCATACCTTACAGGAGACTCTAACACGGTCGTGTCACTTCACCAGTACACCAAAATACATTTTTACGTTTTCGCGTATAAAATTTTGTTTTCGAATCCGATTTCGATTCCGTTTTCGCCAATGAATTCATAACACTTAGACCATACAATCCACACTTGAAAACTTAACATTTCAATATTAAAACAACTTAATCAAACTCATCTCAAAATGACTTGTTTTGCAAAAGCGCTTAAAAACGACTTTTACTCAAAAACCCAATTTCCTCCCAAAATGATTTCTCTCCAAAACCAAGTGATTAAAATAGAAAATCATATCATCCCAATTCATGCTAACAACTTCCTTAACTCATTCAACATCATCAAAATCAAATTTCTTCACTATCCACCCATTTTCACAAAAGTTGTAAGATCAACACAACTCAATCGCAACAACACTCTCATCAATACCCAAAGCATAAATTGATGAGAACATCATCACTAAACAACAAATACATCATACAATCATGATCTCACCATCATTCAACAACCACAACATCATTTTTCATCAAATTGCACAAAATCAACAAAGTATACATATATACACATCTTGAGCATGTAATTTCATCATCAACAACTTAATTATCATTAAATTCACATACCCAAACATTACATCAAAACTGAAGCACGAATTTCACCAATTAAATTCACAATAATCACTTTTCACAAATAAGCACTTTTGAATTTAAGAAAAAAAGGAGATTATACAAACGATTATGAATGAAAACTAGCCCCTTACCTCAATAAGCAATAATCTTAGCAAAAGCTTCAATTTAGCTCCTAGAATCTCTATCACCTCTTGGTTCCTCAAGCTTTCTCCCTTCTAACCCTTTTGCTCCTTCTCTTGAACTTTCTCTCTCTACCTCTCCCAAAATTCTTATGAAATGAATAAATGATACTAGGTGACCTAATTTCCTCAAAGACTAAGGTTTAAATAGGCTCACCACTATTGGGCTTAACCCTTAAAGTCTTAATGGGCTCAACTCACTTATAAACTAACTCCTAAAGTTTCTATCCACTCACGGTTAAAAGTTATCAAATAATTATCGGTTCAAAACTAATTATCACTACCGAATAGTAATTAAGTAAAATAACAGTTCTCACTTGAAACACTAAAAATAACTCTCACCATGAAATCACTAATTTACCCTTGCTCACAAAATGACCAAAATACCCTTGAGTCTAAAAGACTAAAATAGCCTTCTAACACCGAAATCTACTAATCCCAACCAAAATACACACAAAGGCAATTAATCACATTTAAGCAGATATAAACACATATTAAAATAATTAAAAACATTTTTAACGAAAATCGGGCAATTACACAATCACATAGATCAACTTCTTCCAAAGGGTCATGTGTCTGCATTTTCTTGGCTGGTCCCATTGGATCTTTCTCGAAACCTAAAGGTTCATGATCATAGATGCAATCTAACCTTTGGTTTTCCATCAAACTATAATGAAAATTATCATTAACGTTTTTGATATATTCTTCTTGTTCGATCTCGGCTTCTAAGGCCACTTTTTCTTAGATTTCGGCTACATAAGTCACAATCTTATCCCAAACATTGGGCTCAGACATGATTAATCATCATTGTTTTCCAACCTAGTTTGTGGAATTCTAGGGCGTCCCCAAATGGAAGCCTTTGAGTAGGAAGAAGCCCTGGTTCTGAGTACACCTCCTTCATTAGTAACTTCTTTCTTCCAAGTGAAACCATCTTCAGGGTGAAGTTTCATGGGCCAAAGAAAGTTGTCTTGGTCTTCATAACCAAGTTCAGAAGCAGAACATGGCGCAATCTTCGCCAATTGTTTGTCAAAGGTCTTTTTGGTAATAGTGTCGACCTCAGCGAGAAAGTAACTTTGGTCAGCTTCTATGTTTTCCAATACACCATCTTCTTTCCAAAGGGTGAGTCTTTGATGCATAGTTGAAGGGACAACACCAACACCATGTATCCACTCTCTTCCTAGTAACAAATTATAGTTAGCTTTCGAAGAAACTACCAGGAAAAGTGTTGATCTTTTAATAATCCCTACCACCAAGTCAACTTCGACAGCTCCAAAAGAACTTCTAGAATTTCCTTCATAATTAGAAAAAACGACATTGTGTGGTTTCAAATCAGATTCTGACAAACCAATCTTTTCAAGAAAAACTATGGCAGCAAATTTACAGCAACAACACCATCAATACGTACTTTGTTGATCCCAATATCATTGATTTTAGCTTGGATAAACAAAGGCTTAAGATGACTTTTCATGTAATGATCAGGTTTCTCAAACATTGCATGTTCACCTTTGACACAACCGTTATCCATAACATAATAGCATAGTGGTTTGTGAACCGCCATCTGTAACGCCCACTTTCGTTTAATCGTTATTTAATCGAGTTTAGGCCATTATATTATAATTATATAGTATATGCATGATTTTGATATGTTTTGATGATTTGTGGTGAATTTAGTGATTTGATTGATGACGTGATAAGTTATGAGTTTTGGAGGATTTGATTATGATATGAGATTTATTTTATTGTTAAATAGAATAAAGATTTGAAAATAATATAAAATATTTAGTTGAGGGCTGTTTTGATATTTTAGATAGTATTGGGGGAGGAAGTGAGATAAGATAAGTATTTTAAGAGGAGATATAAAAGGTTAGACCTAGTTTAGAAAAACAAAAAGTACGTACGACTGTTTTTGGAGAAAAGGAAGAAAAAGCCAAGAGAAGAGGAACCTAGAGTGAGGGCTGCGATTTCTTCATACAAGGTAAGGGTGAGACTAATAATTCAATAATGTTATTTACTGTAATTCTGATGATTAGTTGACAAAGTTAGGATTGATTTAGAGAAGTTTTGGAATTAGGTCAAAACCCTAAAAATTGATGATCAAACGGTAAAACTTGTTAGATTGATGAAAGAACCGTCCTTTAACCTTAGAATATGTTTAGGATGAATTCTGGAATCAAAACCACGCTTTGAACCATGTTGTGTGATGGATTTTTGAGAAAAACCCTAGTCTGCCCGTGATTCTGTTCATCGCTCGCCACGGCGAGTGATGATCCTCGCCTCGCGAGTGATGAACTTCATCGCTCGCCACGCGAGCCCCTTCCCTTCCCTTCGCCTCGCGAGTTGTTTGGTACAACTCGCCATGGCGAGCAACCCTTCCTCGCCTCGCGAGCTTAGGCAGAGTGCATGTCATATTTCGTGTTTCGACCTTTTTAGTTGAATCTTGTATGCCTTTGAGTACCTGAACATACCTAGTATTAATTAGGAATGAATGTAGGATCAGAGGGAACCCAGAACAACCTTAGTTTGGGAGTTGAGTGGTACTCGCCATGGCGAGTAAGTACTCTCGCCTCGCGAGTACAACCAGGATGAACTTGTTTATGTGTTTATGCGATCTGTGTCGCACTTGTTGATCAAGAGTGAACCCCTAACTGGTAATGAGACCTAGTGATGTCGTTTAATGCAGACTGTAGAGTTGTTTAAGTTATATTAATATTAATTGAATATGAACTATTGTATTGTATACTCATGCAAGATAAGAAGATGTGATAATGATACAAATTATGTGCTTTGATATAATGATATCATCTTGTTATGTGACCTGTTTATGCTGCTTCCGTTATTTAACTAAGTGCATAATTATATGATGAAGTTTAGCTCCAAATTATTGGATGCATGTTGATAAGTTGATTACGATGTTTTGTTCATATGTGTCCATGCATAGCATATCATTGAGCTTAGTCCTCACCACGAATATTAGGAGCTTTGTCCTCCGCACGATTAAAGTATATTAATACTTATGATGACGATTGGTACCACATGCATATAAGGAGTCTAGGAGCATTGTCACATTGTCATGATTAAGATGCCCTGTTGATAATGAACGAATATGTGATTACGTGATAAGTGCTTATTGATTATGTTACGTTGTTCATAATGAATTGGATATATGATTACGTGATAACTGTTTAGCATTTATGCAAAGTTAATAATGGAATGATTATGATGTTAATTTATGATTCGCAATTACATTGATTAATGTTATTTTATTATGAAATCTCACCCCTTCTGCTTGAAAATGTTGCCCTTCGTATGGGTAACTTGCAGGTGATCGTGCTTAGTGTGCAGTTGCCGTCGTGAGTGGCCTTGCCTTCACTGTGTCGTCTAGGTCGCTCTGATACGTAACGGGATGGGGTTTTATGCTATAACATGCTTCATTCTCTTACGTGAACTGCCATGAATATTTACTATTTTGACTAACTCTTTTGAGATACTTGTTGGGCCTGCGTGCCAAAACGTTTTACGAATTATGATTATGATTTTCCGCTGCAATGTTTAAGATATTGGTTAAATTATTATTTGACTGTTGGATTATGTTATATGTGATATCCCGTTGTTTTGATGCTTACTCTGATAAATGCTATGTTTTTAATGAAATTTTGATATTGGGAAAACGGGGTGTTACACCATCTCTTTAGTGAAATCTCCCTCGTCTTCAGTAATTTATGATGTTAGATCATACTCGACTTGGATAATTGACACAACGCAAATAACATCGAAATCTGGTTCAGAACTATTGAAGTTCGATGTCATGTCATCACCCTCTTTTGTAAAGTTTTCTTTTATTACAGAAAGATGAGGAAAAATCCTTTTAGTGGTAGGTTTTCTTATTACTTCAAAATCAACCAATTGCTTTTCCTTCCTAGTATTGGTAATGTCCTTCAAAACATCAGCCTTTTTATGGCGTTGGAGTCTACGCCATTGAATCTTAGTCATGAGATTTCTCCCTTTGTAATTGTTGTTGTAGGCGAATTTCTTTGAATCAGACGTTTCCTTTTGAGCGTTAGTACTAGTAACTTTCTTCACCCACTTTACAGGTGGAGTATTGTAATTTGACTTTCTTCCCCCAAAAAACACCCATTTTTCAGCGGGGGACCTTGAAGGTGGAGTAAAATTCCTCATCTGACTTTGCTTTGAAAATGTATTTTGAGTCGAAGCCTTGTAAGTTAAATCGCTTTTGTTGAAGTCGAACTTAGGATTTCTATCAACTCATTTTCCTTTCCTCTTCGACTGAGGTCTGAAGCCTTCAATGTTTCTTGCAACTTCTTTGTCGAAGATGGCACTACACCTAGGTCATAGCATGGTTGTTGAATTTGAGATCTTACATCTCTTCAGGAAATCAACCAAATCCTCTTCTGATATTAGATATGCAACCTTCATCTTTTCAGCGTATTAGTCTTTAGTAACCATTTCGTTGTCACAAATATGGTCGTCAATAACCATCTCCACATCATTTTTTTGATAGTTGTTAACATTTTTGGGTTTCCCCAAACTTTCAGCAACGCTTTCGGCAGTCTCGATGACGTTGACATCAGCTATCTCAACGTACATAAAGTCTGCTTATTTGAGAGGATCTGCATCTATCTGCATAGGCTTATTCGATTTGTCACCAAACTTTAGCCTTCCATCATCAAGCGCTTTTTGCACTGAATCCCTGAAAGAAACACAACGAGAAGTATTATGGCCTAAAGAACCATGAAATTTACAAAAACCTTTCTTTTTCCGTTGTTCTATTGAAGGCATTTTGAAACCTCTCAGCACTACTATAATACCTTCGTTTACTAAAAGGTCAATTATTTAATCACTTCTAGTAACGTCAAACGAAAACGTTTTCGACATATATTTTTCATTTATTGGTTCCTCAGGATTTTTACCGTTGGATGGCCTCAAAACTTCACAAGTAAAAGAAGGCCCATGTTTTGATTCAGCAAGCTTAACCTCACTATTTTAGACATCATCAAGATTTAAATCAAATCATGATTCAACGTCGTCAGTGTCGACATAATCGACATTTTCTTTTTTACTGAATTTACTGGTCCTTACTTTCTCAGCTTTAAGTCTTTCGACTTGACGGACCCTATCAGCTAACTGTGCCATATCCCTTAAGTATTGGGTATTGAGTTTCTTCTGAATAAAATAATCTAGACCACAAGCAGCCAATTCGACTAACTCATGTTCAGGCACTTGGGTAAAGCCTCTAGCTTTTAGGAGTCAGAATCTATCCAAGTAATCATCAATAGACTCTGACGTTTTACGTCAAACACTAGCCAATTCTTCGAGACTGATTTTAGATTGGCCCATGCAAAATTGTTCATGGAATGCCTTTTCCAACTGACTCCATGTAAATATAGAGTGTGGAGTTAGAGTGGTGAACCACGTGAAGGCGTTCTTGGTTAGAGAACTTGGGAAATATTTCAACCTCAAATTCTCATTGTTTGCAATATCTCCAGCTTCAATTATATAACGGGCAATATGTTCAACTGTAGACTCATTAGTCTCTCCACCAAACTTGGTGAATTTAGGGAATTCCATCCATTAGGCAATTCTTCCGCTAAGACATAATCTGACAAAGCAGACACAAAATTAGGCCTATGTAAGCCCATATTGAAACCGTTTTGAACTAACCAGGTTTCAACCATGTTGGCTATATTATTTTTTTCCATCGAAATTGTTTTGCTGAACTTGTCAAACTACTTGATCAGCATCTTGGTTCCTTTGAATCAAGATTGGGACCCTTTCAGGTTCCTCTTGTGGATGTGGTTCGACAAAAGGTTGTTGTATTTAAGCCATGGGAGCTCCAATGTTTAGTCTTTCGATAGGTACTTGGACGGGCCTTGGATTTAGACTTTGAGGCATTGGCTTGTTTTGTACAGGTGGTGCACCAATGAAATTGGCAATCCGTCCCATTTGGTCAGTTAACGTTTGGTAACTGCTATGGGTTTGTTAAATTAGGGGGTTAAACACCGTCCTTATTTGTTGGGTTAACATATTGACCATTTCATAGTTAGTATCTTCCATTTGTTGGTTTAAAGCCATTAAGGAGGCATTGGTCAATGATTATTGAGGGTTTGAACTGGGAAAGCCTACTCCAGCATGAAATAATGGAGAATGCATCGAGTTCAAACTCTCTGAAAAAGATGATGGATTAGTATGAAGGTCTGCCATAAAAGACGACGACATGCTACAGTTGGTTTCTATCAAAGAACCATGTATTTGGATATGATTGACTTCCTAAACCAACTTGTGATTATGCGACTGCAGCAACGGTTGATGCCGCCGTGGGTATCATCGAAGAAATGTGAGTGGGCCTCGTTGCCCCAGCGTTTCTATATGAGTTACACCAACGGTTGGCGTAAATTGTGGATTTTGTGGTTGTGAAGTAACTTCCAATGTTGCTTCTGCCATCGATGGATGTGATGAACTAGGTTGCGAATCATTTTTACGTGTATTATGTAACACCCCGTTTTCCCAACATAAAAATTTCATTTAATTAATCAGAGTAATTCACATAAACGGAATGTTACACTTCTTTTCTTAAAATTATAAACGGAATAATTAACTAATTATCCTTCAAAATGCAATAACATAATATTTAATACTTCGCAGCGGGATTTATTCAAACATCTAAAATAGTCTTTGGCACGAAGGCCTCTTCATAATTGTCTCATAAAAATTCAATCTAAAACATAGTCATGAATCTTCAAAAACAATACGTAAGGAATAGAAAAGCAATAACAAAGTTCTCATCCCGTTACGTATCAGAGCACCTAAGACACACGAGAGAGAAAGCTCACACGACATCAACTATTCTTGGTTACCTGCAAGTTACTCATACGAAGAGCAACATTTCCAAGCAGAAAGGGTGAGATTTCACAAATCAATAATATTAAGCATATAATTCAACAATTATATTTAATCAACATCAAAAACATCTTAACATTCTTTATAGATAATAATATATCATTTAACACTTCAATCATAGTTTGTATAAACAATTACAACTTCACAACTTATCAACATAAACATCCTTGACTCGACAAATGCGACTCCAACTCGATTATGCAATTTAGACCTCTTATATGCATGTGGTACCAATACGGGGCATCAAGTCTCAATCGCTATTTGAGTATTATTATACTTCCGGAGCATCAAGCCCCAATCGCTATTTGAGTATTATTATATTTCCGGAGCATCAAGCCCCAATCGCTGAATACTAATGCATGGACTCGACCTCTTAAACATCTTAATTCAACGACCTCTTAAATAGTCCAATAATTTGGAACATCATCATCAACATCTTAATCAACTTAGACCGACTCATGCAGCTTAGTTAAATAACAACAGCAACACAGCAGTATACAAAAACAGCATGACATAATAATATCAAATGCAAGTCAACAACGTCTCAATTATTCACATATAATTGAAGTAATGCATATATAATTATACACTTGAAATTTGAGTAATGCAAGTCAGCAGTATGGGTTTGTATCAATCACCTTCTGGGAAATTTGAGTCGGCTCAAATATCACTTGAAACGTATTATCCTTCATCATATTTTTCTCCTTTTCTATTTTGTTTTACATGGTTTGAATCGATTCAACTATTAAATGAATCGATTCACTCAGTTGTTTTTGTGCGAAAATTTAGCCTTACTACCTTCCCCTATATATTGTCTTCTCCTCATAACTCCCAATCTATTGAATCATTTGCAACTATTCTCTCTAGGTCTCAAAAACTCATTGTTCATACATTCTTCAAGATTAAACACTTTTTCTTAGAATCACTTTGTTCTTTGAGTCTATAGATTCTCTAAGGTGCTAGTAGGGATTGTAAGTTGGTTCTCTCAAGAAGACTGATTGGGCATAATCAAGGCTTCAAAGTGAAGTGAATAATCTCATTCCACCTCCAAAGGACTTGGGGGTCTTTCTAACTGTTCTTGAAGTCGAAGGGGGTTCGTTTACCGAACGTAGCATCGAAGGCTTGAATGAAGAGTTTGAAGGGGTGCACGGGTATTCAAGGATCCGAAGATTCAAGGAGCACCAAATTCAAGGGGTACTTGAAGTTTGGGGGATTGTTCTACATAGGAGTTGAAGAATTAGGTTTTAATTTCAAGGAACTCTTGTAAACACATTGTATTCAACATTTGTTACTTAGTGGATGACCTTGGTGAAGGTGTACTTCATCAAGAAGAGTAGACGTAGCTCTAGCGAGGACGAGAAAGAGAGAACTATTATAAAAATATGGGTGTTATCTCTCTTTTTGCCCATCCTCTTTACTTTTTACTATTGCATGTGATTAATTGAATAATTGTTAGGATAATTTCTAGTGTTGATCTAAGTTGTTTTTTTCATTGAAAATTAATCTAATTCATTGAATTAGGTTTTATACAATTTGCTTAGATCAATTGATTACAAAATCTATTCAATTCTTCAATTACACATGTATTGTGTTTTTTATTTGATAGCTTAGTAATTTTGTTCATATAGGTTTGGTTTAAAATTGTCTATAAGTTTTTAATTAAAACTCCGGAAAATCTTTAAAAAAAGCTATCCCCCCCCCCCCCCCCCCCCCCCGCCCGCCCGTTAGCTTGGTAACTAACTAGCCATATAGACCAACAATTATAGCTTAAATTATGAACAAGAGACTATGCCCCTTACCTCTAATTTCCATGAATTAGAATCCTAGCCTCAATTTCTCTCCAAAACTCCAATCCAAGCTTTCTCTCTTTCTAGATCTTCTTCTAAACCTTGTTGCCTCACTTTCTCTTTCTACCTCTTCTCCAAAATATTTTGCAATGTGTGAATGAGTGTAAAAAGACCTAGTTTATCTTAAGACTAGAGTTCATATAGACTCTTCATTAATGGGCTCAACCCTCAATTGTCTTAATGGCCTCAAATTTCTCACTAACTAATTCACCAAGTATATACTCAATTAACGATACAATAATGAATAGTTACCGTCTTTTAATTAATTACCCCAACTCACTAGTAACTTAAAAAAAATAATAATTATTCCCACTTAAGAACTAAAAATAATTCTCTTAACAAAAGACTATTTTACCCTTTTCTCACCAAATGAACAAAATACCCCTGAGCCTAAAATGACTAAAATACCCTTTTTAAGCCAAAACCCACTAATCCCGAATAAAATACGCACAAAGACAAATAATCACATACAAGCACATATAAACATACATTAAAATAATTCTAGCGAAAATCAGGCTGCTACAAGAAACACACGTGCCCCCCCCCCCCCCCCCCCCCCGCTTAATTTCAAGGCCATGAAACAAATTCCGGTTTACCGCATTCGACATCAAGCCACTAAAACCTTCCGCCGCTAGAAGAAACAAAAAGGGAGTGTTTCAAACCACGTTGGATATTGATCTCCTCATTCGGGCTACCATTAAGAAGAATGGACATATTACTCCCAAACACACAAGCTTTCACCCACCTAACCCATTTCTCACACAAACCCACCCTTCTCATCATGTATTCCAAGAACCCCCAATCCACAGAATCATAGGCTTTTTCTAAATCCACCTTAAGAATTAAACATTCCCGTTTAATCTCTTAGCCAAATCAACCATTTCGTTAACAACAACACTCCATCCACCAAATGCATCCCTTTCAAGAACGCAGATTGGGACCCAGAAATAATAAAATTCATCACCTTTGAGAGTCTAGTGGCAAAGACCTTCGAAATAATTTTGTAGAGGTGTCATACCCCAATTTTTGACCTAAGGTCCCACACTGACACTTGTCGTTTAACCCTGAATAGTCTTTGACTTTTAAAAAAAAATTCGGCAGTAAGGTATTTTAAAATACCTCATTTAGTTTGGTTTCTTAGCCCACATTTTCATTATCACTTTATTTTTATTTTTTACTTTTAAGTTTCAATTTCCATCTTCTTTAATTTTTTATTTTTGTTTTGTCTTTATTTTAGTTATTTTCTTTAATTATTTTTTTTAATAAGTCCAAAATTGTCAAAAAAAGGGCCGTGGTCCAAAGTTTCTTCACGCCACAATTCCAGGCAAATTTACTCAGGTCTACTCTTTCTTTCCCAATTTACCAGAAACGTGTTTCATCCCTTTTAATTCCATTCAAGCACCATTCATTCCTATTAAACAACATTTCATTTTGTTATCAACCTTGAGCCTTTAAATAGGAGTAAAAATCAGAGAGAAAAAAAAAACACGATTCACACAACCTGAAAACAGAAAAGAAAACCACTAATCACAAATCATCAAAACTTCTCAAACCCTCGTCACACACCATCATCAAATCATCATCACAGAATTTCAATCAAAAAAACCAATTTCAATCAACCAAAACCTGAAATCAAAATTATCAACAACCAATTTTCGATTCCAGCACCCGCAGGAGAAGAATCCAGGAAACAACAACATCAACTTTTCAAAACGTATCACCACCATATTTCCAAAACCCAACACCAACGATCACCGAACATCGTAACCGATTCACCATAAACCCAAATCCAGCCATACAACCCATTTTCCGAAAACGCAACCGTGAAAAATCCAACACGTCCAGAATACCAAATCAAACAAATCCATTACGAAAGGTAGTTAGATCTAGGACTTTATATATTGTTTTTTTGTTTGTTTTGTTTTAATATAAAAAAATCAAAAAAAGAAGACAAGGAACCGTCAGAAAAAGAAAAGAAGAAAAGAGAAGAATGAAGGGAAAATGAAAGAAAAAGAGAGGCGCTAGGGTTATATGTATAACCCTGTGATCCAGTGCTCCAGGGTGCATGTTTTACCATGCACCCTCATCCCTTGAACCCTTTGTTTTCAATCCAACAGCCTGCATCATTTGCTTCCTGATCTGATCAAGGGCGTTGATCAAATCAACGGCCCATTTTGAATCTCCAGTCTTTTATTTCCTTTATGCATTTTCATGTTATCATGCATTTTTATTTTATTTTTGCATCACGTTTATTATTTACTGTTATCACATGCATATTTTAAATTTTGTCATTTATCTCATTGCATAGATTTAGAATGTAATTAGGTCAATTGTACAAATCATAAATGAGAAAAAGCGTGTGTGTCCTTTTATTTCTTTTACTGCTTTACATATATACAAAAAATGCAAAAAAAATTAGATTACGGATTTTGTGGTGATCCAACGTCACCACAAAAATCCACGCGCTTTTATTTTTATTGCTCCGTTAGTTTAATTTTCATTTATTAATCCAAAAATAACAAAAACATGCAAATAATCAAAATCACAAAAAAAAAAACATTTTCATAAACAAACCTTGATCCAAATCAAGTGACCGTCTTTTTTTTTTTTTTCTTAAATCAAAATTGCAATAAACTTTAATTCCACTTTAAGTCATTTTCTTTTAAACATAAAAAATACAAACCAATTCTTATTTGCCACTTGGCTTTTCAATTTAAAACTTTTTTTCAAAACTAATAAAAAACACAAAAACAAATCAAACGTCATTTTCTACCCCGAACTACGAGGTTTTGATCCCTCACGGGTACGTAGGCAGAGGACAACCGTCCTTCCAAATCAATAAAAATGTAGATTAGGTCTCACTTTCTTCTTTTCTTTTAATCATCGCATTAACTTTTTTTTCAAAAGCAAGCAAGTTATAGCATATTAATTAAATAAAATCAAGAGGTTCCCGTAGCGTACTACGGACATAAAGGGTGCTAATACCTTCCCTTTATGTAACTAACCCCCGAACCCTAAATCTTTTCAAATAGGGGTAGTTTGAACTTTTTCCCCCTTTTTCTTAAAAATTAAATGTTCAGTCGTGAAATAATTAGTGAGTCAAAAGCTAATCAAATAGCCTTGATCTCCGAAAAATGACGCGACAGAAATGGCGACTTCACTGGGGACCCCCTAAGAGGGTTGAGCCTAACTTGGCTTTATTTAAATTTTGTGCTATTACTTGCTTAAAACAAAAACAAAAAAATAAAATATGGAAATACGTGTATATATGTTCTCTCTTCTTCTTTCTTAAACGTGAGTGGTGAGATAAGTCCTACAAGAGAAATATAAGATAGGAGTGGTAGACTCATAGTGGCATACCGAGAGTATACTCATGTCTTGTCACACGTGAGATAACCACACTTAGCGGAGGAGCTTGAAGTGATATATGTCGGCGTGTGTTTTCACGTTTAGACTTTATTACTCTTAAGTTTCCAGTGAAGCTAAGGACCTTTAGTAACCCTTAACCCATCTTGGCCTTTTAGGACGTAGTGCGGTGGCTAACCGGGTGTTTTCTCGGAACTAGTCGACACGCGATACTACACTCAAACGAGACTTTCCTACGAACGTTATTGGACCGAGTGTTTTCTCGGTATTCGATAATATTCGGAAGTGGTCAAGGACTTTGGGAACTTGATAGAACCCGTGATACAGGTACATTTGAAATCATAGTCCTTACCAAATGGCGTTGTTACCCTTAAGCTCCAACATTGTGGACTTAACCTCACCATGCATTCCATGTTCTTTAGCATAATCATGCATACATGCATTCATTCATGAAAACTTTTTTCTCACTAATATCGAAGGACTTAGATAAGTTTTTGTAAACATCAAAGATATGGTCCTTGTAAGAAGAAACACCGAAAAATCCAAACTTCAAAAATCTTGACTAAGCTTTAGCTTTTGTTAAGAACTTTTATCCTTGGTTTCGTTCTTACTTTTGAAAAAGGGAACCAATTACAACATCTTCACAAGTTTCAAACAACACAATGTTCCCCATCAAGTTTACAATTACTTTGACAAGTCCCTAAAAAAAAAATGTGTCTATTTTCTGCATAAGCATGACATGCATTCATAATTTCAAGTCTGTGTCTAACACTGTGTCTTTACTACTAAAGGTCAACCCATCTCAAAAGAGTCATGGCATCCTCGTCTGAAACCCACTCGCATTTACAACACTCGAACAATTGTAACACCCCGTTACCCAAAAGCAATTAAATAACAAATATTCATCAGAGTAATTCCACAACGGGTATGCTACACTTCATTTCAAAAATTCCTTAAATAGAAGATAAAACTATTTAATTCAACATCTTTCGTAACTTCAAAATCATGTAGCGGAAAGTTTGCATTTCAAATAACAACAAAAAAAGGTTAAATTCTCCAAACAACATCTTGGCATCAAGCCTAACAACAATTTCAACCATCATAGGGTTATAACAACAAGTTCCAAATACGATACATAGGAAAGAAAACAATAATAAGAATATTTCCCATCCCACGTATCAGAGCCTTAGACACGACATTGAGCCACCACCGACTACTCAGGATCACCTGCAAGTTACCCATAGGAAGGGCAACATTTTCAAGCAGAAGGGGTGAGATTCACAACAATAAAATATAGATAATAAAATCTTCAATTGAATCTAACACCCTAAACATCAAATACATCATCTTGTAAATATAATTATATAATTCACAAGCAACAACAAACATCATCAAAATCCACCCATCACAATATGTATATAAATATCTACATATATTCATCAACAACATCATCATCATTAATGTGGCAACTACAACCAACAATTAAGACTCATGCAAATGACATGACAACACTGCTAAGACAACACCTTATACTCCTCAATAAATGCAAATATATATGTGGTACCAAACAGGACCGAAGCCCTCACCGCTTTTGAATGGTTAAAGCATTCATCAGGACCGAAGCCTTCACCGCTGTTGAGCAACTAGTGCTCCAGGACATGAGTCCTCTCCGCTGTTTTATGCATATGCAATGGATCTACTTGTGTATATCTACATACAACTTGACCATGCATACAAACTCCATATGACTCCACTTAAACAACATGTATGGTTAATAAATAAAGCATACATCTCAGTCATCAGCAACAACATCAATTAGAGATCCAATCAATCCAGAATAATGCACAATTAAATATAACTATGCTCAAAGTTACAATACTAAGCACTACCACCCATGCACGTAATTCAACACTCAGGAACTGTGCAGCTCGCCTCGCGAGCACATCTGCTCGCTATGGCGAGTTCACAAAACTACATGCTCGCCATGGCGAGTTCAAGGCGCACTCGAGGCGAGTGAAAATTAGGTGCTCTCGGGAAAATGACATTTTTCTCACTCAAACCTCAATTCTAAGCTCCCTATTCATCTTTTTAACCTAAAACTTGTTCCAGTCATCATTAAAATCATCTAGGTACCTTAAACCATCCCCAAAACATCTTATAACAACATTTCAAAAATCAAGTTTTGTCCAGGCTTGCTCGCCATGGCGAGTTGATCTGCTCGCGAGGCGAGCGATGAAGTTGCTCACTCGCCATGGCGAGCGATGAACTTCTGTACGGGCAGAAAACTGGTTTTTCCCCAAAATCCCATTTTTCTTCAAATCACTCCCCAAATTAGTTTACAGATACATAATTAAGTGTTTTATGCAACCAGAACCTAATTCTAAACATCAAATTCATCATTACAACTCAAAAATCAACATTTTATCATGAAATCCCAAAATCCCAATTCTCACTAAAACTCTGTTAAATTCAAATTCATAAATTAATAACTACACTATTGAAGTAAACCTCACCCTTACCTTAATTCAGCAAAGAAAATGCACAGCAAAAGGATTCTCTTGGTTCTAAGTTGCTCTTCTCTCTCTCTTCTCCCAAAAGTTGGTTTTACGTGAAAACTGCTTCTGACATCTATTCTTTTCCTAACTTCCCATTAATTAACTCCCTTCTATTTTCATTTAACTCCCCATTAATTTTAATAAATTCTATTAACTCCCCAAACACCAAAATAATTATTATTTCATACTTATTCTAATTATTATTAAAATAAACTATATAATAAAATAAACACACCACATCAATCACCAAAAATCATAAATATATATATATATATATATATATATATATATATATATATATACTCCACATAATTAAATATAACGACTAGGGCGTTACAACTCTCCCCAAATTACAGAATTTCGTCCTCGAAATCTTACATCAAGCAAACAACTCCGGATACGACTCCCGCATCTTACTCTCCAGCTCCCAAGTCAAACTTTCACCAGTCACTCCACCCCAAACGACTCTCACAAGAGGTATCTCCTTACCTCTCAAAGACTTCACCTTTCTATCATCAATCCTCAATGGCATAGTCTCAACTGTCAGGTTGTCTCTAACCTGTACATCATCCCTTGGAATCACATGCGAAGGATTCGCTACATACTTACGAAGCTGTGACACATGAAACACATCATGCAAGTTCGAAAGATGTGGTGGCAAACTAACTCTATATGCCACTATTCCAACTCTCTCTGAAATCTGATATGGACCAATGAACTTAGGAGTCAACTTTCTCGACTTCAATGCACGACCAACACCCGTCAAAGGAGCGACCCTCAGAAAAACATGATCACCCTCCTGAAACTCAAGAGCTTTTCTTCGCTTGTCATGGTAACTTTTCTGTCGACTCTGCGAAGCTTTCATCTTCTCCCTTATCAACCTGACTTTCTCAGTAATCTCATGAACCAAGTCTGGTCCCAATACAACACTCTCACCCGACTCAAACCAGCATAAAGGGGTCCTACACCTCCGACCATACAAGGCTTCGAACGGTGCCATACCAATACTCGAGTGATAGCTGTTGTTATAAGTGAACTCAATCAATGGCAGGTGACTATCCCAAGCTCCACCTTGCTCAAGCACACACACCCTCAACAAATCTTCCAATGATTGAATTGTCCTCTCCGACTGACCATCTGTTTGAGGATGATAAGCCGAACTCAACCTCAACTTCGAACCCAATGCGTCCTGTAAACTCTTCCAGATCCTAGAAGTGAACCTCTGATCCCTATCCAACACAATGCTCGACGGAACACCATGAAGCTTCACCACACTGTGAATGTAAATCTCTGCCAACTGTGCTACCGGATAACTGATATTAATAGGAATGAAGTGTGCCGACTTCGTCAACCGGTCGACAACAACCCAAATAGCGTCATGCCCTCTCGGAGTGTTCGGTAAACTCGTCACGAAATCCATAGAGATACTGTCCCACTTCCACTCCGGTACATCCAATGGTGTCAAAAACCCTGCAGGCTTCTGATGCTCAACCTTGGACTTCTGACAAATCAAACAAGCATAAACAAACTGAGCAACATCTCTTTTCAAACCGGACCACCAAAACAGTTTCTTCAGATCATGGTACATCTTTGTAGCCCCCGGGTGTATACTCAACCTACTCTTATGACTCTCCTCAAGAATCAACTTCTTCAACTCATCATTGTCAGGAATGCAAACTCTTCCTCTGAATCTCAGTACACCCTGATCATCAACCTTAAAATCACTGTCCTCAGTGTCATTACCAATAGTCATCAAATCAACCAATTTCACATCTGCTTTCTGAGCTTCTCGGATACTGTTCAAGAAATTACTATCAATCTTCAGCATCCCCAACTGTATACTCTGAGATGACAGTTCACAGACAAGGCTCAAGTCTCTAAACTCTTCTAACAATTCAAATTCCTTCACCATTAAAGCAGACATATGTAATGTTTTCCTGCTCAATGCATCAGCAACCACATTGGCCTTACCAGGATGGTAATTCAAGCCAAAATCGTAGTCCTTCAGTAACTCTAACCACCTCCTCTGCCTCATGTTCAATTCCTTCTGGTCAAATAAATACTTCAAACTTTTATGATCACTGAACACCTCAAATCTGGAACCGTACAAATAATGCCTCCAAATTTTCAAAACAAAAACCACTGCAGCTAACTCCAGGTCATGTGTAGGATAATTCTTCTCATGAACACGCAATTGCCTAGAAGCATATGCTACCACCTTACCATCTTGCATTAGAACACCACCTAAGCCCAGCTTAGATGCATCACAGTACACAACAAACGGTTCTTCTGGTTTAGGCAAAATCAAAACAGGAGCAGTTGTCAATCTTCGCTTCAACTCATTGAAACTACTCTCACACTGAGCATCCCACACAAAAGACTTACCCTTACAGGTCAACTGAGTCAATGGAATTGCAAATTTCGAAAACCCTTCTATGAACCTGTGGTAATAACCAGCCAAACCCAGAAAACTTCTGATCTCAGTTACGGACTTCGGAGTCTCCCATTGTGATACTGCATCAACCTTCGAAGGATCCACTGCAGTACCACTACCAGAAATAATGTGACCCAGAAAACTCACTTCACTTAACCAGAACTCACATTTTGACAACTTTGCATACAACCTCTTCTCTTTCAAAACTTGCAATACAATTCTCAGATGCTCTGCATGCTCCTCTTCGTTCTTAGAATAAATTAAGATATCATCAATAAACACCACAACAAACTTATCCAGAAAAGCATGGAAAATTCGGTTCATGTACTCCATAAACACACCAGGCGCGTTAGTAACACCGAAAGGCATCACTTTGTACTCGTAATGACCATATCGTGTCCTAAAGGCCGTCTTCTGCATATCCTCATCTTTCACCTTTATCTGATGGTAACTAGACCTCAAGTCAATCTTACTAAAAATCTTTGCACCAACCAACTGATCCTTCAAGTCGTCAATCCTCAAAAGCGGATACCTGTTCTTTATCGTAACTTTGTTCAATTGTCGGTAATCTATGCATAATCTCATACTACCATCCTTCTTCTTAACCAACAATGTAACGCCCACTTTCGTTTAATCGTTATTTAATCGAGTTTAGGCAATTATATTATAATTATATAATATATGCGTGATTTTGTTATGTTTTGGTGATTCACGATGAATTTAGTGATTTGATTGATGACGTGATAAGTTATGAGTTTTGGAGGATTTGATTATGATATGAGATTTATTTTATTGTTAAATAGAATAAAGATTTGAAAATAATATAAAATATTTAGTTGAGGGCTGTTTTGATATTTTAGATAGTTTTGGGGGAGAAAGTGAGATAAGATAAGTTATTAGAAAGAGGTATAAATAGGGAAGACCTAATATCTTTAGAAACCCATTGTACGTGAAAACTTTTGGAAAAAGGGAGAAAAGCTTAGAGAGGAGCAAGAGACCAAGAGTGCTGCGATTTTCTTCAAACAAGGTAAGGGTGAGACTAATGATTCAATAGCATTGATCGTGGTAATTCTGATGATTAATTGACAAAGTTAGGATTGATTTAGAAAAGTTTTGGAATTAGGTCAAAACCCTAAAAATTGATGATCAAACGGTAAAACTTGTTTAGATTGATGTAGAAACCGTCCTTTAACCTTAGAACATGTTTAGGATGGATTATGGAATCAAAATTAGGCTTTGAACCATGTTGTGTGATGGATTTTTGAGAAAAACCCTAGTCTGCCCGTGCTTCTGTTCATCGCTCGCCACGGCGAGGGATGATCCTCGCCTCGCGAGTGATGAACTTCATCGCTCGCCACGCGAGCCCCTTCCCTTCGCCTCGCGAGTTGTTTGGTGCAACTCGCCATGGCGAGCAACCCTTCCTCGCCTCGCGAGCTTAGGCAGAGTGCATGTCATATTGTGTTTCGACATTTTTAGTTGGACCTTGGCTGCCATAGAATGCCTGAACATACCTAGTATCGATTAGGAATGAATGTAGGATCAGAGGGAACCCAAAACAACATTAGTTTGGGAGATGAGTGGTACTCGCCATGGCGAGTAAGTACTCTCGCCTCGCGAGTACAACCAGGATGAACTTGTTTATGTGTTTATGCGATCTGTGTCGCACTTGTTGATCAAGAGTGAACCCCTAACTGGTAATGAGACCTAGTGATGTCGTTTAATGCAGAGTGTAGAGTTATTTAAGTTATATTAATATTAATTGAATATGAACTATTGTATTGTATATTCATGCACGATAAGAAGATGTGATAATGATACAAATTATGTGCTTTGATATAATGATATCATCTTGTTATGTGACCTGTTTATGCTGCTTCCGTTATTTAACTAAGTGCATAATTATATGATGAAGTTTAGCTCCAAATTATTGGATGCATGTTGATAAGTTGATTACGACGTTTTGTTCATATGTGTCCATGCATAGCATATCATTAAGCTTAGTCTTCACCACGAATATTAGGAGCTTTGTCCTCCGCACGTTTTATAGGAGTTTTGTCCTCCGCACGATTAAAGTATATTAATACTTATGATGACGATTGGTACCACATGCATATAAGGAGTCTAGGAGCATTGTCACATTGTCATGATTAAGATGCCTTGTTGATAATGAATGAATATGTGATTACGTGATAAGTGTTTATTGATTATGTTACGTTGTTCATAATGAATTGGATATATGATTACGTGATAACTGTTTAGCATTTATGCAAAGTTAATAATGGAATGATTATGATGTTAATTTATGATTCGCAATTACATTGATTAATGTTATTTTATTATGAAATCTCACCCCTTCTGCTTGAAAATGTTGCCCTTCGTATGGGTAACTTGCAGGTGATCGTGCTTAGTGTGCAGTTGCCGTCGTGAGTGGCCTTGCCTTCACTGTGTCGTTGATGAGATAAAACCGCAAGTGCACGGTCTTATCGAAGTAGTAAAATATGAGTATCGTTCCGACAGGGAGTTACGAATTCAATTAACTTTAGATAATGATTGGACTAAAGGTTTATAAGGTAGAAAAGTTTGGGATTTTAATTAAGAGCAAATAATAAAATAAAAGATAAAAGCCTTGGGGTTATTGGTTCATCCTAACGACAAGTCCTTCTCAAACCAAACTATTAAACTTATAACTTTATGTTAGACCTAATTTCTCAAGACAGTTTCTCTTTTGTTCCTCTAGCAACCAAGCCTATTTCGCTGACTTGATTACTATTAGATTTTGGTTCCTCCAACAACCAAGCCTATTTCGCTAACTTGATTGTTATTAGTTCCCTTGAAGATCGAAACTATATGTCTCAAAGATTGCAAAGCCTATTTCGCTGACTTTGCAATCCTTGTCTAAATTCACTTGTTCGAATATCAAAGCTCCACTTTCGTTTTATGAATTGATATTTGAGATGATGGATAAACAATTATCAAACCCTCCACTTTCGTTTCCACAGTTTGATAATGGTTGATCCATGTTAAAGCGGTGAATTTAGATAAGGAATTAGGGTTACATAAGATTAAGGTTTAAAGCTTGGTTTGATTAGGATTATGTCATTAGACTTATCCAACAATCCCAAGACAAGAGAAGTCTACTCACTGACGTTCATCGTAGACAAGGAGAAGAAGAGAGAAAGCATAAGAGTAAATAACAATAAAGTAAATGAACTTTTATTAGAAAACAATTGTCACATATTGCATTCCAAGAAAAGATGAATATTTGTGATGGCTAGCTACTCTATTTATAGTACACAATTGACTTAAAATCTAAGCAAGTATATTCCAAGAATATTCCTCGGTAGATTGTGCGCCAAAATAGAATAGCTTGGAGTCCAAGCAAAAGCTGCAAAAGGTCTTCTTGAGGGTGGCACAACCGTGCCAAGGCTAGCACGGGCCGTGCCAGGCTTCTGACTTGTGGGAGATATATTTTGTTTCCCAATCTTCGTATTTTCGTGTCCAATTTGCTCCAAATCCCTTTCTTTTGCTCCAAGACTCAATCCATCCAATATTCTTCCCTGAAATATAATAAATTGCAATTTAAAGTAAACTATCCTAAAAAGGAAATAATACTAATATAAAATTATATAAAATCTAAATAAAACTAAACTAAAAAGCATATTAAAATAGTATATAAATGACTCATCAAACTCCCCCACACTTGAATCTTTGCTTGTCCTCAAGCAAAAGGCATAAACATAGTAGCACCAACAGTTATATCAAATGACAATTCAATTAAAGCACATGTCTCCTCAAGGGCTTAAATCCCAAATGTACACTAATCACAAACTCAACCATTTCTTGTAATTTTTATTCAACCCAACGATCAAGTTTCAAGTGAGTGTGTGTGTGAAGTCCAACCCTTTTCTTGCTCGTGTATAAGATAGGCATTATGAGGAAACATGGTCTAATCCTAACACTAAACCAACCAAGAAAGATTCCTTCTATAATTCATATAAGAGAGATGGGAGTATTTGAGAATCTTTGTTCTTTGTCATTTGCACATTTTATGTTCTTTATTTAAGGAACAACATCTTGACGTAGGAGGTCGGAGGGCCTACCCCCTTCCCCAATCTAGATTCAATGGTATCCCTTAAAACATCATCTTCACGTAGGAAGTCGGAGGGCCTACCCCCTTCCCCAATCTAGATTCAATGATGCGTTTTAAAGTTTTTCCTCAAGATAACAATCATCTTCACGTAGGAAGTCGGAGGGCCTACCTCCTTCCCCAATCTAGATTCAATGATGAGATCTTAGAATTTATTTGGCTTTTTGGCTTTTTATGAACTCCCTTATACTAACTTATACTACTGGCACTTTGAGAATCTTTAAAGGTTAATGCACCACTAAGATTAAAACGCGTTTCCTTAAAATACCTATTCATACATTTACTCAAGGGAAGCAAATTTGTGTTTTTCTTATTCACTTTAAAACAAGATGTGGGTATATCAAGAAGACTTAAAACACAAGAGTTTGCTTTCATGTACAAGAATCAATCAAATAAGAGGAGACAATGAAAATTTTGTGTCATGATATTTTCAATAAAAATTAGCTACTTAACCATGCCTTTTACAACAAAACAAAAGAATAAAGTTCAAGGGAGTTTGGAAACACTACGACTAAAGACACTTTATTAGGCTCCCCCCACACTTAGGAGAAGCATTGTCCTCAATGATTTAAAAGAAGAAGAAGAAGAAAAAGAAGAAGAAGAAGAAGAAGAAGAAGAAGAAGAAGAAGAAGAAGAAGAAGAAGAGAAGTAGAGAAGAGTAGAGGAAGAGGAGAGCTCACAATTTTATGGAAATCCACAAGGTGGACCTTGGAGGTGAAGGTGTTGCATCATGTATCGGAACATTTGATTGTGTTATTCATTTATTTGATTGCCCCTTAGGACATCGTTTCTTATCCCGACCATTTCAACACCTTGTTTTTGTTGCTCGGTGCATATTATTTGAACTTTGGTTTGCATCCATGCCCACCGTTTATCATTATAGTTTCCACCGGCTTTTTGTTCATGGTGTTGTGCACCTACCTCCTCTTCATCACCACCATCATCATCACCATCATCTTGTACCTGTGGGTTAGTACCAACATAAAGCAAATTTTCCACCACCTCCGGATTAGTAATGTCCGAATTAGGTAGAATAATCAAACAATTAGTTCTAATAATCCTCCATTCATATTGGTAATTGTGAGTATGCTCATGGGTTCTAAGGAAAGACAAAGTAGTGAGAGTATATAAGTTTGGATAATAATTTTCATCTATCCTCTTGATCCCTTGATTCACATTCACCCTAAACCTCTTAGCAATAAAAGTGATGATTCCACCTACCATTATATCACCCTTATCATCCGGTTTCTTTTTATTAATTGAAACAAGATAATCAAGCAAAAAAATAGCAAATGTTAACATGGTGGTTATAAAGCATGTCCGACAACATAAATAGCTCATCATTCCTACCTCTTTTCTACTCCATATGGTGCAAGCAATAACCGTGTGAAGGTACCTAAGCACAGGGTTGGGAATTTATTCAACAGCCTAATCACATGTTCATCTATTTCTAGTCTATCCATAGCATTAACATCAAGGTACCTGCAAGGAGAGATAGTTCTAGAGATTAGAGATTTATACCTATTGCTTTGCTCGGAATCCTTGAATTGGATCCCATGATTCGGGTTGTTGATTGCTTCTTGCTTGCACCACTTTTGGAGGCTTCAATCTTCTCACCTTTCCTTTTTGATGCCATTGACCGTAGATTGGTTTGGTTGTGGGTGGATGAGTGTTGGTGAAGTTTGGAGAGAATTACGGAAGAAGGATTATAGATGTTATTTGATTTGGATACGGGAAGAAAAAATAAAATAAAAAATAATTTTTTTTTTTTTTTTTTTTGTGCTGATGGGTTGGCACGGCCCGTGCTAACTTTCTGGAAAAAGAGGGAAGATTTTTTTTTGGGTGAGTTTCTGGTCAATGGCTTCAAATCTTTTTCACTTTTTCGCATCATATTTGGACAAATACCTACAAAACAACAAAACAAACAAAATAAAAGCAATAAAACTCATGGGTTGCCTCCCACGAAGCGCTCTTTTAGAGTCATTAGCTTGACGATTAGAAGGTTTCTCTACCCAATACCCAATCTTTCCCAAAGGGATAGTGGCATCAACCTGAGATTCTCTCCCAAATTACACATAGCTTTTTCAATGGTTTCACTCTCAATCACACAAGGGGTGGAAAAACTCTCAATCACTATGAGGTTAGGCTTAACAAGCCTTTGTGGGACATGGATTTTGAGTTTATAAGGTGGTGAAACGATTGGCTTATCACTCTCTCCTATGACTTTCTCACCTTGCTGCTTTTCACTCTCTATCTCACCCTCAATTGTCTTAGTTTTCATAATGGGGTCCTCTAACTGCTTACCGTCCCTAAGTTGAATAACATTTATAAGGCCTTTGGGGTTGGCTTCAGTTTGACTTTGAAAGACATCGGGGGTTTGAGAGGAAGTAGCTACTTTTTGGGCTACTTGAGAGATTTGAGTTTCTAGCATTCTAGTGTGAGTAGCAATGGAGTCCACTTTAGATGTAAGCTTGACAAAAGAGTCATTCAAAGATCCAGTTTGATTTTTAAGTTCTTGAAATTGCTTGGATTGCTCCATAGCATGTTTTCTAGTAAAATTTCCAAGCTGGATTTCTGAGAGACTCTTTCGTTGTTTGCACAAATGGGTGGTGTTGTTTGTTGTCCAAAGGTATAAAATTTTTGCTCGGGACTTTTAGCAACACTACCTAGTTGGCATTCAACATCAGTATGGTCGAGTATTCCACAAAATTCACAAGGTGGTGAAACAAGAGCAGGTGTGACGACACTTAGAGATAATTTATCAAATTTTTGAAGAAGTGTGTCCACCTTAGCAGATAGATGATCAAGGGTAGAAACCTGGCACATACCTTCCTCTTTTTTAGAGGGTGGAGGAGTACCTTCAGTGATAACTCTCTCACTTGTCCACTGATAGTGGTTGTATGCCATGTTCTCGATCAAATCATAGGCTCCTGTGTAAGTTTTATTCATCAAAGCTCCACCTGCAGCTGCATCAACATTCATTTTTGTGGAAAACAAAAGACCATTATAAAAAGTGTGGATAAGAAGCCAATTCTCAAAACCATGATGGGGGCAAAGCCTAAGCATTTCTTTGAAACGCTCCCACGCATTGTAAAGAGATTCACCATCTTTTTGAGTGAATTGTGTGATTTGACTCCTTAATTGAGCAGTTTTACTATGGGGAAAGAATTGGGAAAGAAATGCCTTCCTCATTTGGTTCCATGAAGTGATAGAACCAATTTGCAATGAATGAAACCAAGCACTAGCTCTATCCCTCAAAGAGAAAGGAAAGAGGTGCAGCCTTACGGCCTCTTGGTTTGCCTTCAAAGTTCCACTGAGTCTTAAAAAAAATTGAAACATGAAAATTCGGATCCTCAGTGGGTGATCCAAAAAATTGATTTTGCTGCACCAGGTAAATAAGTGCAGGCTTTATTTCAAATTTAATATCCTCAACCGTTGGGTACACAATAGCATCGTACGGCTCATCTGAAGATGTGATTGAATACTCTTTGAGAGCACGTTTCTCAGCCATATCGTTATTACTGTGTGTTTCTTTGAGCCATCCCTGAAATCAAAGCGGTTAAAGATAGAAAATAAAAAATAATAAAATAAAATAAAATAAAATAAAATAAGGAGAAATGGAGGGAGAGAGATTTTATATATAAATATATATATTTTTATTTTTTATATTTTTATATTTTTTTTATTTTTTATAGAGAGAGAGAGAGATAGAATATTTATATATATATATAAAAATAAAAAGATAAGAAAAGGAAATAAAATATATTTTAAATATATATATATAAAAAAAATAAAAAAATAAAAAGGTAAGAAATATATATATATTATTATTATATATATATATTTTTTTTTTAGACTAACCACTATTAAAAAGTTAATCAAATTACAATAATTCCCCGGCAGCGGCGCCAAAAATTTGATGAGATAAAACCGCAAGTGCACGGTCTTATCGAAGTAGTAAAATATGAGTATCGTTCCGACAGGGAGTTACGAATTCAATTAACTTTAGATAATGATTGGACTAAAGGTTTATAAGGTAGAAAAGTTTGGGATTTTAATTAAGAGCAAATAATAAAATAAAAGATAAAAGCCTTGGGGTTATTGGTTCATCCTAACGACAAGTCCTTCTCAAACCAAACTATTAAACTTATAACTTTATGTTAGACCTAATTTCTCAAGACAGTTTCTCTTTTGTTCCTCTAGCAACCAAGCCTATTTCGCTGACTTGATTACTATTAGATTTTGGTTCCTCTAACAACCAAGCCTATTTCGCTGACTTGATTGTTATTAGTTCCCTTGAAGATCGAAACTATATGTCTCAAAGATTGCAAAGCCTATTTCGCTGACTTTGCAATCCTTGTCTAAATTCACTTGTTCGAGTATCAAAGCTCCACTTTCGTTTTATGAATTGATATTTGAGATGATGGATAAAATATTATCAAACCCTCTACTTTCGTTTCCACAGTTTGATAATGGTTGATCCATGTTAAAGCGGTGAATTTAGATAAGGAATTAGGGTTACATAAGATTAAGGTTTAAAGCTTGGTTTGATTAGGATTATGTCATTAGACTTATCCAACAATCCCAAGACAAGAGAAGTCTACTCACTGACGTTCATCGTAGACAAGGAGAAGAAGAGAGAAAGCATAAGAGTAAATAACAATAAAGTAAATGAACTTTTATTAGAAAACAATTGTTACATATTGCATTCCAAGAAAAGATGAATATTTGTGATGGCTAGCTACTCTATTTATAGTACACAATTGACTTAAAATCTAAGCAAGTATATTCCAAGAATATTCCTCGGTAGATTGTGCGCCAAAATAGAATAGCTTGGAGTCCAAGCAAAAGCAGCAAAAGGTCTTTTGGAGGGTGGCACAGCCGTGCCAAGGCTAGCACGGGCCGTGCCAGGCTTCTGACTTGTGGGAGATATATTTTGTTTCCCAATCTTCGTATTTTCGTGTCCAATTTGCTCCAAATCCCTTTCTTTTGCTCCAAGACTCAATCCATCCAATATTCTTCCCTGAAATATAATAAATTGCAATTTAAAGTAAACTATCCTAAAAAGGAAATAATACTAATATAAAATTATATAAAATCTAAATAAAACTAAACTAAAAAGCATATTAAAATAGTATATAAATGACTCATCAAACTCCCCCACACTTGAATCTTTGCTTGTCCTCAAGCAAAAGGCATAAACATAGTAGCACCAACAGTTATATCAAATGACAATTCAATTAAAGCACATGTCTCCTCAAGGGCTTAAATCCCAAATGTACACTAATCACAAACTCAACCATTTCTTGTAATTTTTATTCAACCCAACGATCAAGTTTCAAGTGAGTGTGTGTGTGAAGTCCAACCCTTTTCTTGCTCGTGTATAAGATAGGCATTATGAGGAAACATGGTCTAATCCTAACACTAAACCAACCAAGAAAGATTCCTTCTATAATTCATATAAGAGAGATGGGAGTATTTGAGAATCTTTGTTCTTTGCCATTTGCACATTTTAAGTTCTTTATTTAAGGAACAACATCTTCACGTAGGAGGTCGGAGGGCCTACCCCCTTCCCCAATCTAGATTCAATGGTATCCCTTAAAACATCATCTTCACATAGGAAGTCGGAGGGCCTACCCCCTTCCCCAATCTAGATTCAATGATGAGATCTTGGAATTTATTTGGCTTTTTGGCTTTTTATGAACTCCCTTATACTAACTTATACTACTGGCACTTTGAGAATCTTTAAAGGTTAATGCACCACTAAGATTAAAACGCGTTTCCTTAAAATACCTATTCATACATTTACTCAAGGGAAGCATCTTTGTGTTTTTCTTATTCACTTTAAAACAAGATGTGGGTATATCAAGAAGACTTAAAACACAAGAGTTTGCTTTCATGTACAAGAATCAATCAAATAAGAGGAGACAATGAAAATTTTGTGTCATGATATTTTCAATAAAAATTAGCTACTTAACCATGCCTTTTACAACAAAACAAAAGAATAAAGTTCAAGGGAGTTTGAAAACACTACGACTAAAGACACTTTATTAGGCTCCCCCCACACTTAGGAGAAGCATTGTCCTCAATGATTTAAAAGAAGAAGAAGAAGAAAAAGAAGAAGAATAAGAAGAAGAAGAAGAAGAAGAAGAAGAAGAGAAGTAGAGAAGAGTAGAGGAAGAGGAGAGCTAACAATCCCAAGACAAGAGAAGTCTACTCACTGACGTTCATCGTAGACAAGGAGAAGAAGCGAGAAAGCATAAGAGTAAATAACAATAAAGTAAATGAACTTTTATTAGAAAAAAATTGTCACATATTGCATTCCAAGAAAAGATGAATATTTGTGATGGCTAGCTACTCTATTTATAGTACACAATTGACTTAAAATCTAAGCAAGTATATTCCAAGGATATTCCTCGGTAGATTGTGCGCCAAAATAGAATAGCTTGGAGTCCAAGCAAAAGCAGCAAAAGGTCTTCTGGAGGTTGGCACGGCCGTGCCAGGCTTCTGACTTGTGGGAGATATATTTTGTTTCCCAATCTTCGTATTTTCGTGTCCAATTTGCTCCAAATCCCTTTCTTTTGCTCCAAGACTCAATCCATCCAATATTCTTCCCTGAAATATAATAAATTGCAATTTAAAGTAAACTATCCTAAAAAGGAAATAATACTAATATAAAATTATATAAAATCTAAATAAAACTAAACTAAAAAGCATATTAAAATAGTATATAAATGACTCATCAGTCGTCTAGGTCGCTCTGATACGTAACGGGATGGGGTTTTATGCTATAACATGCTTCATTCTCTTACGTGAACTGCCATGAATATTTACTGTTTTGATTAACTCTTTTGAGATACTTGTTGGGCCTGCGTGCCAAAACGTTTCATGAATTATGGTTAAGATTTTCCGCTGCAAATGTTTAAGATATTGGTTAAATTATTATTTAACTGTTGGATTACGTTATATGTGAGATCCCGTTGTTTGATGTTTACTCTGATAA
Source organism: Medicago truncatula (assembly GCF_003473485.1). Classification (NCBI taxonomy): domain Eukaryota; kingdom Viridiplantae; phylum Streptophyta; class Magnoliopsida; order Fabales; family Fabaceae; genus Medicago; species Medicago truncatula. The sequence continues at coordinate 19,996,954 of NC_053045.1, forward strand.
ATGTTATGTTTTTAAAGAAATTTTAAATATTGGGAAAACGGGGTGTTACAATTGGTATCAGAGCAGGTCGGTCTGTCCGGTCAATTAGAGAGTCGTGTCGAGTCTTAGTAATATTTATATTACTATCTTATGTTGTTGTTGCTACTTTTGTAGAATCTCGGAAATGGCTGGAAAAAACGATGCTGCGTTAGCTGCTGCTCTACAAGCTGTTGCCCAAGCTGTGGGACAACAACCTAACGTGAATGCCGGTGCGAATGCTGAAGCTAGGATGTTGGAGATGTTCATGAAGAAGAACCCTCCGACTTTCAAAGGACGTTATGACCCTGATGGAGCCCAGACGTGGCTTAAGGAGATTGAGAGGATTTTCCGGGTTATGCAGTGCACGGAGGATCAGAAAGTGCGGTTTGGTACTCATCAGCTAGCTGAGGAAGCTGATGACTGGTGGGTTGCTCTTCTGCCTACCCTTGGGCAGGAGGGAGCTGTTGTGACTTGGGCTGTTTTCAGGAGAGAGTTCCTGAGAAGATACTTTCCGGAAGATGTTCGCGGGAAGAAAGAGATCAAATTCCTTGAGCTGAAGCAAGGAAATATGTCCGTGACAGAGTATGCTGCCAAGTTCGTGGAGCTGTCTAAGTTCTATCCGCACTATACTGCTGAGAATGCTGAGTTCTCGAGATGTATCAAGTTCGAGAATGGTCTGAGGCCCGACATCAAGAGGGCGATTGGGTATCAACAGCTGAGAGTTTTTCCAGATTTGGTTAACAGCTGTAGGATCTACGAAGAGGATACCAAGGCTCACTACAAGGTAGTGAATGAAAGGAAGGGCAAGGGACAGCAGAGTCGTCCTAAGCCGTACAGTGCCCCCGCTGACAAAGGTAAACAGAAGATGGTCGATGTTAGGCGGCCTAAGAAGAAGGATGCTGCAGAGATTGTGTGCTTCAATTGTGGTGAGAAAGGCCACAAGAGCAACGCCTGCCCTGAGGAAATCAAGAAGTGTGTCCGGTGTGGTAAGAAAGGTCATGTTGTAGCTGATTGCAATCGTACAGACATTGTGTGCTTTAATTGCAATGGAGAGGGTCACATTAGTTCACAGTGTACTCAGCCTAAGAGGGCGCCGACTATTGGTAGGGTTTTCGCTTTGACTGGTACTCAGACAGAGAATGACGATCGTTTGATCAGAGGTACTTGCTATATTAATAATACTCCTTTAGTTGCTATTATTGATACTGGTGCTACGCATTGTTTTATTGCTTTCGATTGTGTTTCTGCTTTGGGTCTTGATTTGTCTGATATGAATGGAGAGATGGTTGTCGAAACTCCGGCTAAGTGTTCGGTGACTACTTCTCTCGTATGTTTGAAATGTCCTTTGTCTATGTTTGGTCGTGATTTTGAAATGGATTTAGTTTGTCTACCTTTGAGCGGTATGGATGTGATTCTGGGTATGAACTGGTTAGAGTACAACCACGTTCTTATTAATTGTTTTAGCAAGTCAGTACATTTCTCTTCCGTCGAAGAGGAAAGTGGTGCAGAGTTTTTATCTACTAAGCAGCTGAAGCAACTGGAACGCGACGATATCTTGATTTACTCCAAGACTGAAGAAGAACATGCCGAGCATCTGAAGATTGTCTTACAAGTGTTGAAAGAGAAGAAACTTTATGCTAAATTGTCTAAGTGTGAATTCTGGTTGAATGAAGTGAGTTTCCTTGGCCATGTTATTTCCGGAGATGGTATTACTGTGGATCCGTCTAAAGTCGAAGCTGTATCGCAATGGGATACTCCTAAGTCTGTTACTGAAATTAGAAGCTTTTTGGGTTTAGCTGGTTACTACAGAAGATTTATTGAAGGATTTTCCAAGTTAGCTCTTCCGCTTACACAGTTGACTTGTTAAGGTAAAACTTTTGTGTGGGACGTCCATTGTGAGAGGAGTTTCGGTGAATTGAAGAAACGTTTGACGACTGCTCTAGTTTTGATTTTGCCGAAGTCCGATGAACCTTTTGTGGTGTATTGTGATGCGTCCAAGTTGGGTTTAGGAGGTGTGCTTATGCAAGAAGGTAAAGTGGTAGCTTATGCCTCAAGACAGTTGAGAGTTCATGAGAAGAATTATCCTACGCATGATCTTGAGTTGGCGGCTGTAGTCTTTGTATTGAAGATATGGAGACATTACTTGTATGGTTCGAGGTTTGAGGTGTTTAGTGATCACAAGAGTTTGAAGTATTTGTTCGATCAGAAGGAATTGAATATGAGGCAGCGAAGATGGCTAGAGTTGCTAAAGGACTACGACTTTGGTTTGAATTATCATCCGGGTAAAGCTAATGTTGTTGCAGATGCCTTGAGTAGGAAGACATTGCATATATCCACCATGATGGTCAGAGAGTTCGAGTTACTTGAACAGTTCAGAGATATGAGATTGGTTTGTGAATGGACACCTCAGAGCGTGAAACTGGGTATGCTGAAGATTGATAGTGAATTTCTGAAAAGCATCAAAGAAGCACAGAAAGTTGATGTAAAGTTTGTGGATTTGTTGGTTGCTAGAGATCAGGCTGAAGACAGTGATCTTAAAATCGATGATCAAGGCGTGTTGAGATTTCGAGGAAGAATTTGCATTCCAGACAATGAAGAGATTAAGAAGATGATTCTTGAAGAGAGTCATAGAAGTAGCTTGAGTATTCACCCGGGAGCTACGAATATGTATCATGATTTAAAGAAGATTTTCTGGTGGTCTGGTTTGAAACGAGATGTGGCACAGTTTGTGTATTCCTGTTTAGTTTGTCAGAAGTCGAAAGTCGAGCATCAGAAACCCGCTGGGATGATGGTACCTTTAGATGTGCCAGAATGGAAATGGGATAGTATATCGATGGATTTTGTGACGAGTTTTTCGAATACTCCGAGAGGGAGCGACGCAATTTGGGTTATTGTTGATAGGTTGACGAAGTCAGCTCATTTTCTACCTATTAATATTAGTTTCCCTGTTGCCCAGTTGGCAGAGATTTATATCAAGGAGATTGTGAAGTTGCATGGTGTTCCTTCGAGCATCGTGTCAGATAGAGATCCAAGATTTACTTCTAGATTTTGGAAAAGTTTGCAAGAGGCCTTGGGTTCGAAGTTGAAATTGAGTTCGGCGTATCATCGACAGACAGATGGTCAGTCGGAGAGGACAATTCAGTCGCTAGAGGATTTGTTGAGAATTTGTGTTCTTGAACAAGGAGGAACTTGGGACAGTCATCTTCCGTTGATCGAGTTCACTTATAATAATAGTTATCATTCTAGTATTGGAATGGCACCGTTCGAGGCTTTGTATGGTCGGAGATGCAGAACTCCGTTGTGTTGGTTTGAATCAGGAGAAAGAGTGGTCTTAGGACCAGAGATTGTTCAGCAAACTACTGAGAAAGTTCAGATGATCCAAGAGAAAATGAAGGCGTCGCAGAGTCGACAAAAGAATTATCATGATAAGCGTAGAAAAGATCTTGAATTTTAGGAAGGAGACCACGTGTTTTTGAGAGTCACTCCTATGATTGGTGTATGAAGTGCTTTGAAGTCAAAGAAGTTGACCCCGAAGTTCATTGGTCCATATCAGATTTTGGAAAGAGTTGGAATGGTGGCTTACCGAGTGGGTTTACCGCCGTATCTTTCGAATTTGCACAATGTTTTCCACGTGTCGCAACTTCGGAAGTATGTTCCGGATCCATCTCATGTAATTCAGAGTGACGATGTGCAAGTTAGAGACAACCTTACGGTAGAAACTTTACCGTTGAGGATTGATGATCGTAAAGTGAAGACGTTGAGAGGCAAGGAGATACCTCTCGTGAGAGTCGTTTGGACGGGAGCGACTGGTGAAAGCTTGACGTGGGAGCTTGAGAGTAAGATGCTGGAGTCTTATCCAGAGTTGTTTACTTGAGGTAAATTTTCGTGGACGAAAATCTTTTAAGTGGGGGAGAGTTGTAACGCCCACTTTCGTTTAATCGTTATTTAATCGAGTTTAGGCAATTATATTATAATTATATAATATATGCGTGATTTTGTTATGTTTTGGTGATTCACGATGAATTTAGTGATTTGATTGATGACGTGATAAGTTATGAGTTTTGGAGGATTTGATTATGATATGAGATTTATTTTATTGTTAAATAGAATAAAGATTTGAAAATAATATAAAATATTTAGTTGAGGGCTGTTTTGATATTTTAGATAGTGTTGGGGGAGAAAGTGAGATAAGATAAGTTATTAGAAAGAGGTATAAATAGGGAAGACCTAATATCTTTAGAAAACCATTGTACGTGAAAACTTTTGGAAAAAGGGAGAAAAGCTTAGAGAGGAGCAAGAGACCAAGAGTGCTGCGATTTTCTTCAAACAAGGTAAGGGTGAGACTAATGATTCAATAGCATTGATCGTGGTAATTCTGATGATTAATTGACAAAGTTAGGATTGATTTAGAAAAGTTTTGAAATTAGGTCAAAACCCTAAAAATTGATGATCAAACGGTAAAACTTGTTTAGATTGATGTAGAAACCGTCCTTTAACCTTAGAACATGTTTAGGATGGATTATGGAATCAAAATTAGGCTTTGAACCATGTTGTGTGATGGATTTTTGAGAAAAACCCTAGTCTGCCCGTGCTTCTGTTCATCGCTCGCCACGGCGAGGGATGATCCTCGCCTCGCGAGTGATGAACTTCATCGCTCGCCACGCGAGCCCCTTCCCTTCGCCTCGCGAGTTGTTTGGTGCAACTCGCAATGGCGAGCAACCCTTCCTCGCCTCGCGAGCTTAGGCAGAGTGCATGTCATATTTTGTGTTTCGACATTTTTAGTTGGACCTTGGCTGCCATAGAATGCTTGAACATACCTAGTATCGATTAGGAATGAATGTAGGATCAGAGGGAACCCAGAACAACATTAGTTTGGGAGATGAGTGGTACTCGCCATGGCGAGTAAGTACTCTCGCCTCGCGAGTACAACCAGGATGAACTTGTTTATGTGTTTATGCGATCTGTGTCGCACTTGTTGATCAAGAGTGAACCCCTAACTGGTAATGAGACCTAGTGATGTCGTTTACTGCAGACTGTAGAGTTGTTTAAGTTATATTAATATTAATTGAATATGAACTATTGTATTGTATATTCATGCACGATAAGAAGATGTGATAATGATACAAATTATGTGCTTTGATATAATGATATCATCTTGTTATGTGACATGTTTATGCTGCTTCCGTTATTTAACTAAGTGCATAATTATATGATGAAGTTTAGCTCCAAATTATTGGATGCATGTTGATAAGTTGATTACGATGTTTTGTTCATATGTGTCCATGCATAGCATATCATTGAGCTTAGTCCTCACCACGAATATTAGGAGCTTTGTCCTCCGCACGTTTTATAGGAGCTTTGTCCTCCGCACGATTAAAGTATATTAATACTTATGATGACGATTGGTACCACATGCATATAAGGAGTCTAGGAGCATTGTCACATTGTCATGATTAAGATGCCTTGTTGATAATGAATGAATATGTGATTACGTGATAAGTGTTTATTGATTATGTTACGTTGTTCATAATGAATTGGATATATGATTACGTGATAACTGTTTAGCATTTATGCAAAGTTAATAATGGAATGATTATGATGTTAATTTATGATTCGCAATTACATTGATTAATGTTATTTTATTATGAAATCTCACCCCTTCTGCTTGAAAATGTTGCCCTTCGTATGGGTAACTTGCAGGTGATCGTGCTTAGTGTGCAGTTGCCGTCGTGAGTGGCCTTGCCTTCACTGTGTCGTCTAGGTCGCTCACTGGCCATGGCGAGCACAGCTACTCGCGAGGCGAGCGATGAACTTCTGTACGGGCAGAAAACTGGTTTTTCCCCAAAATCCCATTTTTCTTCAAATCACTCCCCAAATTAGTGAGCGACCTAGACGACACAGTGAAGGCAAGGCCACTCACGACGGCAACTGCACACTAAGCACGATCACCTGCAAGTTACCCATACGAAGGGCAACATTTTCAAGCAGAAGGGGTGAGATTTCATAATAAAATAACATTAATCAATGTAATTGCGAATCATAAATTAACATCATAATCATTCCATTATTAACTTTGCATAAATGCTAAACAGTTATCACGTAATCATATATCCAATTCATTATGAACAACGTAACATAATCAATAAACACTTATCACGTAATCACATATTCATTCATTATCAACAAGGCATCTTAATCATGACAATGTGACAATGCTCCTAGACTCCTTATATGCATGTGGTACCAATCGTCATCATAAGTATTAATATACTTTAATCGTGCGGAGGACAAAGCTCCTATAAAACGTGCGGAGGACAAAGCTCCTAATATTCGTGGTGAGGACTAAGCTCAATGATATGCTATGGATGGACACATATGAACAAAACATCGCAATCAACTTATCAACATGCATCCAATAATTTGAAGCTAAACTTCATCATATAATTATGCACTTAGTTAAATAACGGAAGCAGCATAAACAGGTCACATAACAAGATGATATCATTATATCAAAGCACATAATTTGTATCATTATCACATCTTCTTATCTTGCATGAATATACAATACAATAGTTCATATTCAATTAATATTAATATAACTTAAACAACTTGACAGTCTGCATTAAACGACATCACTAGGTCTCATTACCAGTTAGGGGTTCACTCTTGATCAACAAGTGCGACACAGATCGCATATACATAAACAAGTTCATCCTGGTTGTACTCGCGAGGCGAGAGTACTTACTCGCCATGGCGAGTACCACTCATCTCCCAAACTAAGGTTGTTCTGGGTTCCCTCTGATCCTACATTCATTCCTAATCAATACTAGGTATGTTCAGGTACTCAAAGGCATACAAGATTCAACTAAAAAGGTCGAAACACGAAATATGACATGCACTCTGCCTAAGCTCGCGAGGCGAGGAAGGGTTGCTCGCCATGGCGAGTTGCACCAAACAACTCGCGAGGCGAAGGGAAGGGGCTCGCGTGGCGAGCGATGAAGTTCATCACTCGCGAGGCGAGGATCATCACTCGCCGTGGCGAGCGATGAACAGAAGCACGGGCAGACTAGGGTTTTTCTCAAAAATCCATCACACAACATGGTTCAAAGCGTGGTTTTGATTCCAGAATTCATCCTAAACATATTCTAAGGTTAAAGGACGGTTCTTTCATCAATCTAACAAGTTTTACCGTTTGATCATCAATTTTTAGGGTTTTGACCTAATTCCAAAACTTCTCTAAATCAATCCTAACTTTGTCAACTAATCATCAGAATTACAGTAAATAACATTATTGAATTATTAGTCTCACCCTTACCTTGTATGAAGAAATCGCAGCCCTCACTCTAGGTTCCTCTTCTCTTGGCTTTTTCTTCCTTTTCTCCAAAAACAGTCGTACGTACTTTATGTTTTTCTAAACTAGGTTTAACCTTTTATATCTCCTCTTAAAATACTTATCTTATCTCACTTTCTCCCCCAACACTATCTAAAATATCAAAACAGCCCTCAACTAAATATTTTATATTATTTTCAAATCTTTATTCTATTTAACAATAAAATAAATATCATATCATAATCAAATCCTCCAAAACTCATAACTTATCACGTCATCAATCAAATCATCATAAATCATCAAAACATACCAAAATCATGCATATATTATATAATTATAATATAATCACCTAAACTCGATTAAATAAACGATTAAACGAAAGTGGGCGTTACAACTCTCCCCCCACTTAAAAGATTTTCGCCCTCGAAAATTTACCTCAAGTAAACAACTCTGGATAAGACTCCAGCATCTTACTCTCAAGCTCCCACGTCAAGCTTTCACCAGTCGCTCCCGACCAAACGACTCTCACGAGAGGTATCTCCTTGCCTCTCAACGTCTTCACTTTACGATCATCAATCCTCAACGGTAAAGTTTCTACCGTAAGGTTGTCTCTAACTTGCACATCGTCACTCTGAATTACATGAGATGGATCCGGAACATACTTTCGAAGTTGCGACACATGGAAAACATTGTGCAAATTCGAAAGATGCGGCGGTAAACCCACTCGGTAAGCCACCGTTCCAACTCTTTCCAATATCTGATACAGACCAATGAACTTCGGGGTCAACTTCTTTGACTTCAAAGCACGTCCTACACCAGTCATAGGAGTGACTCTCAAAAACACGTGGTCTCCTTCCTGAAATTCAAGATCTTTTCTACGCTTATCATGATAACTCTTTTGTCGACTCTGCGACGCCTTCATTTTCTCTTGGATCATCTGAACTTTCTCAGTAGTTTGCTGAACAATCTCTGGTCCTAAGACCGCTCTTTCTCCTGATTCAAACCAACACAACGGAGTTCTGCATCTCCGACCATACAAAGCCTCGAACGGTGCCATTCCAATACTAGAATGATAACTATTATTATAAGTGAACTCGATCAACGGAAGATGACTGTCCCAAGTTCCTCCTTGTTCAAGAACACAAATTCTCAACAAATCCTCTAGCGACTGAATTGTCCTCTCCGACTGACCATCTGTCTGTGGATGATACGCCGAACTCAATCTCAACTTCGAACCCAAGGCCTCTTGCAAACTTTTCCAAAATCTAGAAGTAAATCTTGGATCTCTATCTGACACAATGCTCGAAGGAACACCATGCAACTTCACAATCTCCTTGATATAAATCTCTGCCAACTGGGCAACGGGGAAACTAATATTAATCGGTAGAAAATGAGCCGACTTCGTCAATCTATCAACAATAACCCAAATTGCGTCGTTCCCTCTAGGAGTATTTGGCAAACTCGTCACAAAATCAATGGATATACTATCCCATTTCCATTCTGGCACGTCTAAAGGTACCATCGTCCCAGCGGGTTTCTGATGTTCGACTTTCGACTTCTGACAAACTAAACAGGAATACACAAACTGTGCCACATCTCGTTTCAAACCAGACCACCAGAAAATCTTCTTTAAATCATGATACATCTTCGTAGCTCCCAGGTGAATACTCAAGCTACTTCTATGACTCTCTTCAAGAATCATCTTCTTAATCTCTTCATTGTCTGGAATGCAAATTCTTCCTCGAAATCTCAACACGCCTTGATCATCGATTTTAAAATCACTGTCTTCAGCCTGATCTCTAGCAACCAACAAATCCACAAACTTTACATCAACTTTCTGTGCTTCTTTGATGCTTTTCAGAAATTCACTATCAATCTTCAGCATACCCAGTTTCACGCTCTGAGGTGTCCATTCACAAACCAAACTCATATCTCTGAACTGTTCAATTAACTCGAACTCTCTGACCATCATGGCGGACATATGCAATGTCTTCCTACTCAAGGCATCCGCAACAACATTAGCTTTACCCGGATGATAATTCAAACCAAAGTCGTAATCCTTTAGCAACTCTAGCCATCTTCGCTGCCTCATATTCAATTCCTTCTGATCGAACAAATACTTCAAACTCTTGTGATCACTAAACACCTCAAACCTCGAACCATACAAGTAATGTCTCCATATCTTCAATACAAAGACTACATCCGCCAACTCAAGATCATGCGTAGGATAATTCTTCTCATGAACTCTCAACTGTCTTGAGGCATAAGCTACCACTTTACCTTCTTGCATAAGCACACCTCCTAAACCCAACTTGGACGCATCACAATACACCACAAAAGGTTCATCGGACTTCGGCAAAATCAAAACTGGAGCAGTCGTCAAACGTTTCTTCAATTCACCGAAACTCCTCTCACAATGGACGTCCCACACCAAAGTTTTACCTTTACAAGTCAACTGTGTAAGCGGAAGAGCTAACTTGGAAAATCCTTCAATAAATCTTCTGTAGTAACCAGCTAAACCCAAAAAGCTTCTAATTTCAGTAACGGACTTAGGAGTATCCCATTGCGATACAGCTTCGACTTTAGACGGATCCACAGCAATACCATCTCCGGAAATAACATGGCCAAGGAAACTCACTTCATTCAACCAGAATTCACACTTAGACAATTTAGCATAAAGTTTCTTCTCTTTCAACACTTGTAAGACAATCTTCAGATGCTCGGCATGTTCTTCTTCAGTCTTGGAGTAAATCAAGATATCGTCGATGAACACAACTACGAACCGATCCAAAAATGCATGGAAGATGCGATTCATATACTCCATAAACACTCCAGGTGCATTGGTCACACCGAAAGGCATAACTTTATATTCATAGTGACCATAACGCGTTCTGAAAGCTGTCTTCTGCATATCCTCATCTTTTACTTTAATCTGGTGATAACCTGATCTCAAATCTATCTTGCTGAAAACTCGTGCACCCACTAGCTGATCCATCAAATCATCAATTCTCGGAAGTGGATACCTATTCTTGATAGTTACCTTGTTCAACTGCCGATAATCAATACACAACCGCATATTACCATCTAATTACTAGCAAAACCGGCGCTCCCCAAGGTGAAACACTTGGTCTAACAAACTTCTTCTCAAGCAAGTCTTCCAACTGTTTCTTCAATTCAGATAACTCAGAAGCAGACATACGATAAGGTGCCATCGAGACCGGCTTCGTTCCAGGAACAAGATCAATAGAAAACTCAACTTCTCTCTCTGGAGGCACATCAGGAATCTCATCTGGAAAAACTTCAGGAAATTCACACACCACCGGTAACCTATCAACCACTGCTTGATTCTCAATAGATATAGTAGCCATTAACGAAAACATCAAGATACCGTCGCGTTCCAGTTGCTTCAGCTGCTTAGTAGATAAAAACTCTGCACTGCTTTCCTCTTCGACGGAAGAGAAATGTACTGACTTGCTAAAACAATTAATAAGAACGTGGTTGTACTCTAACCAGTTCATACCCAAAATCACATCCATACCACTCAAAGGTAGACAAACTAAATCCATTTCAAAATAACGACCAAACATAGACAAAGGACATTTCAAACATACGAGAGAAGTAGTCACCGAACCCTTAGCCGGAGTTTCGACAACCATCTCTCCATTCATATCAGACAAATCAAGACCCAAAGCAGAAACACAATCGAAAGCAATAAAACAATGCGTAGCACCAGTATCAATAATAGCAACTAAAGGAGTATTATTAATATAGCAAGTACCTCTGATCAAACGATCGTCATTCTCTGTCTGAGTCCCAGTCAAAGCGAAAACCCTACCAGTAGTCGGCGCCCTCTTAGGCTGAGTACACTGTGAACTAATGTGACCCTCTCCATTGCAATTAAAGCACACAATGTCTGTACGATTGCAATCAGCTACAACATGACCTTTCTTACCACACCGGACACACTTCTTGATTTCCTCAGGGCAGGCGTTGCTCTTGTGGCCTTTCTCACCACAATTGAAGCACACAATCTCTGCAGCATCCTTCTTCTTAGGCCGCCTAACATCGACCATCTTCTGTTTACCTTTGTCAGCGGGGGCACTGTACGGCTTAGGACGACTCTGCTGTCCCTTGCCCTTCCTTTCATTCACTACCTTGTAGTGAGCCTTCGTATCCTCTTCGTAGATTCTGCAGCTATTAACCAAATCCTGAAAAACTCTCAGCTGTTGATACCCAATCGCCCTCTTGATGTCGGGCCTCAAACCGTTCTCGAACTTGATGCATCTCGAGAACTCAGCATTCTCAGCAGTATAGTGCGGATAGAACTTAGACAGCTCCACGAACTTGGCAGCATACTCTGTCACAGACATATTTCCTTGCTTCAGCTCAAGGAATTCGATCTCTTTCTTCCCGCGAACATCTTCCGGAAAGTATCTTCTCAGGAACTCTCTCCTGAAAACAGCCCAAGTCACAACAGCTCCCTCCTGCCCAAGGGTAGGCAGAAGAGCAACCCACCAGTCATCAGCTTCCTCGGCTAACTGATGAGTACCAAACCGCACTTTCTGATCCTCCGTGCACTGCATAACCCGAAAAATCCTCTCAATCTCCTTAAGCCACGTCTGGGCTCCATCAGGGTAATAACGTCCTTTGAAAGTCGGAGGGTTCTTCTTCATGAACGTCTCCAACATCCTAGCTTCAGCATTCGCACCGGCATTCACGTTAGGTTGTTGTCCCACAGCTTGGGCAACAGCTTGTAGAGCAGCAGCTAACGCAGCATCGTTTCTTCCAGCCATTTCCGAGATTCTACAAAAGTAGCAACAACAACATAAGGTAGTAATATAAATATTACTAAGACTCGACACGATTCTCTAATTGACCGGACAGACCGACCTGCTCTGATACCAATTGTAACACCCCGTTTTCCCAATATTTAAAATTTCTTTAAAAACATAACATTTATCAGAGTAAACATCAAACAACGGGATATCACATATAACGTAATCCAACAGTTAAATAATAATCTAACCAATATCTTAAACATTTGCAGCGGAAAATCTTAACCATAATTCATGAAACGTTTTGGCACGCAGGCCCAACAAGTATCTCAAAAGAGTTAATCAAAACAGTAAATATTCATGGCAGTTCACGTAAGAGAATGAAGCATGTTATAGCATAAAACCCCATCCCGTTACGTATCAGAGCGACCTAGACGACACAGTGAAGGCAAGGCCACTCACGACGGCAACTGCACACTAAGCACGATCACCTGCAAGTTACCCATACGAAGGGCAACATTTTCAAGCAGAAGGGGTGAGATTTCATAATAAAATAACATTAATCAATGTAATTGCGAATCATAAATTAACATCATAATCATTCCATTATTAACTTTGCATAAATGCTAAACAGTTATCACGTAATCATATATCCAATTCATTATGAACAACGTAACATAATCAATAAACACTTATCACGTAATCACATATTCATTCATTATCAACAAGGCATCTTAATCATGACAATGTGACAATGCTCCTAGACTCCTTATATGCATGTGCACTAGTACAAAAAACACATATTAAGTCAGGGATTTTAAGTGGGCAGTTATCCACCAGACTTAAAAACATGGGTAGAGGAGAGGATTTTAACTTCATTACATACTAAATGGTTTAACCCCATTTAAAATCTAATTTATATTATTTAAATTAAAATATAAGAAACATATATATAACTTGTTCATCAACAACGCTTCCCCCAAATTCTCACCTTTAACCCTTTCCCCCAAATTCTCACCTTTAACCCTTTCCCTCAAACTTGTTCATCAGCCAGCTCATAAACCCAAATTTACCCCAAGCTCATGAATCGAAAATCTGAAATTTGTATCTCGGCTGGTCTCGCAAATCTAAAATCACATACGCATCTTCGATCTCGGAATCTCAAATATGAAATTCCCATCTAGGAACTTTGGTATGGCAGATCTGGTATCGCAAACGCATGTCGAATCTCTGAAATCGATTCTGAGGATAATCTCAAATTAGTTGATTTTGGTGGTTCGACGATGGCGAGAAAATGACGAGTTGTCGGAACGCCGTGTTACGTGGCGCCAGAGGTTCTGTTAGGAAGATATTATACCGAGAAAGTTGATGTGTGGAGTTGTGTTCTGTTTGGTACATAATGTTGAGCAGGATTCCTCCTTTTTACGGTGATTCTACGTATGAGGTTTTTGAAGTGGTTATTACGGCGTATCTCAGGTTTCCTTCTCGAATACTCTGTTCTGTTTATTCTTCTGCTAAGGATTTGTTAAGAAAATGATGTGTAGAGATGATTCTAGAAGATTTTCAACGGACAAGCTTTGAGTATGTTATCTCTAACTTTTTCACCTCTGATTTTGATTAATTTAATTGATTATGAATTAGTATTTGATTCTTGCTTTTAACTAACTTTATGAATCAGTAGTTAAATTTGATATTAAATTGATTCATTAATAAAATGTGGTCTCATCTTTGTGATAATTTGTTCTAAGGCAAGGGTTTAAAACAAAAAGATTATCAAAAAGGATTTATGACTTGTTTGGACTGGCTTATTTGAGCTTATCTACTGACTTATGTTATGTGAGGTTGTTCAAGAGAACTTATGAAAGTAATTTATGACAGTTTTCAAAACCTTTTTTCATAAGTTCTCTAATATAGCTTATAAAAACAACTTACAGCATATACGAGAATAATTTAATTTAATTTTATCTTTTGCTATAGATAAATTATGTGAACTTATACGTAAGTTCTTATCATGATAAGTTATTTATCCAAACATGCCCTTAGTGTATTTATTTATGATAATCTCTTTCACTCACAGTCAATACTTGACATGCTATTACAGGATGTACACAAGATGGTCTTTTGCAAAGATAACACGTATTTGTAATATCTAATGATGATTAAGAGTGATACTTAGACATTCAAATTTTTCCTATAGCTTATATTTGCGATTGTGTTTTAATTCATCTTAAGTAAAATTAATACATTCATATATGTACTTGTGACTGATTTGAGTACAATTTTTTGTTGGATGCATTAATTAGCATGCTTGTGATTGATCCTAGCCTCTCGAAATTGATTGTTGTGGAAGCAAGTGATCTCTTATTTCTATAAAAATTGTCTTGGAAGTCATTATTTTTTCTGCTAGAGGTAGAAAGTATCTCGAATAAACACTGTTTTTGCAACAATTTGGATAGTTAAGGATGTTAGAAAACTATATTTCCAGCTGTTATTGTTAATGGCATTGTGCTAAAGTTTGAGCATCGACACAGAGTGCAGCTACCATTGTTTTTGCATTAATTAATTTATAGGTTAATTTGTTTTTAGAAATCGGCACAATAATGATTTCAAAGCTGATCAGTTAATTAAAGTATACTTTCTTGTTCTCACCGTTCTTATGCCCTGTGTTCATTCATTGCTAGGCTGCATCTGGTGCTGTGCAATTCCAGATGTTGGATATGACATATCCAGGGGTTGTGCCGATGTACAAGGTAGCAACACAACTTTGATTTTACTTTCGTTTCTCCCTCCTCTGATATTTCATCTACGTTATAAATAATTTTGAAATTCGGTGTTCATTTTAGGTGAATTTTGATGCTAAGACAGAGTATGATATGATTCAAAACTATAAAGTTCTACAGATGCGTTTTAACAAGCTGAAAATTGCAAAGGTATTTGTTTTTAACCTCAAAATTTTAAGAACACTTGGAGAGAGCTTTGCTTTGAGCATGTATACATATGTAAACAATGAAATCTTAGCATGTTACATTTAAAGGAAAGAAAGATATCTAGTTGCAATTGAGGAATTATTATATTGACTCTAGTTCTTCTAGCTGAGTTATATTAAATCTTGGAGTTGATTAGTTATATGAATCACCTTCTAAATTGTGTTGTCAATTAGGATCCTAGGTAGTGGCACTTTCCAGTTTGGTTGTTTGGAGTCAAAATATTATATATGAATAATATCGAAACTGATTTTTTATGTTGTTAAAGTATGATGGACTTCTAGAAGTGACTCACTTATTTGTTAGTTATTTATTTTTCAAATCTCAATCATGTATGATTTTCATTTGATATGTTGATGCTATGGACAATTTAGACATCAGAAGCAATTTTATTATGTTGGAGTCAATTATAATTTTTTAGTTTTGGTATTTGCTAGGCACCTCAATCACGTAGACAACTAATGACTCTTACAATGGTGAAACTTTTGGATCTTTGGAATCTACAAGTGAGGGCAGGGGAGAAGAGGAAAGAAAGATGACAGGTACATGTTATTTTCTACTTTTGGTACTTTTTTTTATTTGGGTTTTGGATCCTATAAATGTTGAAGGTATCGAGATGGATGACTATTATGAGGTGTTATATTTTTGTTTGAGAACACTCTGTTTTTGCACTTACTTTTTTGTTTGAGAACACTTTGTTTTTGCACATAGTTTTTTCAAGTAATATTTTACTTGTGATTTATATTGAGTGGTCATCACTTCTTTGAATGAGAAATAATTTAATATTTGGATTTATAAGGATGTGCCAAAATCATGTAATAGAATCGATTCTTGGGTTCATTTGAAGTAACTGGACTTGGTGTAAAGTAATTGTTGTACTAGGGTAGGAGTCGAACAATGTTGATGTTTATATTCTGTCAATGTTTTTGTATCAATGAATGATTTTGTATTAATGAATTATTTTAAACCAATGATTTTTCTCTTGCTTACTTGCATGTTTGTGTTGAATGTGAATTTACTAATTTAAAGTTTTTGTTGATGCAGAGAACTTGATATAGTCCTCTTGCTTGTAGTTTTTTTTGGTGGCAAAGGAGTTATGGAAAATGTGCTTGTAGTTAATCTTGGTTTATCATTATAGAATTTCTTTCAGATGTGTTTTAGCTGCAAGCTGTTAAAGTATTAAGTTGTGCCAACATTGTGTAATAGCATAGATTTTTGGATTTATTTGAAGTCATTGGACTAGGTTAGGTGTAGATCAATTTCTGTAGTAAGTGCGAATTCATGACAAGGTTTAGATTTTGTGGATGGTTTTATCTACAAGTTGGTATGAAATTAAAGTTCTATGTTGATATTTTGTGTTAAATGATTGTGTATAATGTTCTGATTTATTATTATGTACAATAATGGAGAAACAGAGATTTTTTTTTATATTAAATATCTAGATTTTAAATCGGGTGAACTGATCTAAGTTGTATGATTTTAAATCGGGTCAATATGAACCTGAAATCAGAAAAATCTATTGAACTTTTCTAAATGTGGCCATCCGATTTAATTAATATCATTTTAAATCGGTTTAACCGATTTAAAAAACAGATTTTAAATCGGGTCAAGTAAACAGACTTAAAAGCAAAACACTTATTAAATCGGCCACCTATAAGTCGGGTGGAGAACCGATTTAAAAAGTCTTTTTTACCTGATTTAAAAAGTGTTTTCTGCACTAGTGGTGGTACCAATCGTCATCATAAGTATTAATATACTTTAATCGTGCGGAGGACAAAGCTCCTATAAAACGTGCGGAGGACAAAGCTCCTAATATTCGTGGTGAGGACTAAGCTCAATGATATGCTATGCATGGACACATATGAACAAAACATCGTAATCAACTTATCAACATGCATCTAATAATTTGGAGCTAAACTTCATCATATAATTATGCACTTAGTTAAATAACGGAAGCAGCATAAACAGGTCACATAACAAGATGATATCATTATATCAAAGCACATAATTTGTATCATTATCACATCTTCTTATCTTGCATGAATATACAATACAATAGTTCATATTAAATTAATATTAATATAACTTAAACAACTCGACAGTCTGCATTAAACGACATCACTAGGTCTCATTACCAGTTAGGGGTTCACTCTTGATCAACAAGTGCGACACAGATCGCATAAACACATAAACAAGTTCATCCTGGTTGTACTCGCGAGGCGAGAGTACTTACTCGCCATGGCGAGTACCACTCATCTCCCAAACTAAGGTTGTTCTGGGTTCCCTCTGATCCTACATTCATTCCTAATCAATACTAGGTATGTTCAGGTACTCAAAGGCATACAAGATTCAACTAAAAAGGTCGAAACACGAAATATGACATGCACTCTGCCTAAGCTCGCGAGGCGAGGAAGGGTTGCTCGCCATGGCGAGTTGCACCAAACAACTCGCGAGGCGAAGGGAAGGGGCTCGCGTGGCGAGCGATGAAGTTCATCACTCGCGAGGCGAGGATCATCACTCGCCGTGGCGAGCGATGAACAGAAGCACGGGCAGACTAGGGTTTTTCTCAAAAATCCATCACACAACATGGTTCAAAGCGTGGTTTTGATTCCAGAATTCATCCTAAACATATTCTAAGGTTAAAGGACGGTTCTTTCATCAATCTAACAAGTTTTACCGTTTGATCATCAATTTTTAGGGTTTTGACCTAATTCCAAAACTTCTCTAAATCAATCATAACTTTGTCAACTAATCATCAGAATTACAGTAAATAACATTATTGAATTATTAGTCTCGCCCTTACTTTGTATGAAGAAATCGCAGCCCTCATTCTAGGTTCCTCTTCTCTTGGCTTTTTCTTCCTTTTCTCCAAAAACAGTCGTACGTACTTTATGTTTTTCTAAACTAGGTCTAACCTTTTATATCTCCTCTTAAAATACTTATCTTATCTCACTTTCTCCCCCAACACTATCTAAAATATCAAAACAGCCCTCAACTAAATATTTTATATTATTTTCAAATCTTTATTCTATTTAACAATAAAATAAATCTCATATCATAATCAAATCCTCCAAAACTCATAACTTATCACGTCATCAATCAAATCATCATAAATCATCAAAACATACCAAAATCATGCATATATTATATAATTATAATATAATCACCTAAACTCGATTAAATAAACGATTAAACGAAAGTGGTTGTTACAAACCAAGTCCGGTCCCAATACAACACTCTCACCCGACTCAAACCAGCATAAAGGGGTCCTACACCTCCGACCATACAAGGCTTCGAACGGTGCCATACCAATACTCGAGTGATAGCTGTTGTTATAAGTGAACTCAATCAATGGCAGGTGACTATCCCAAGCTCCACCTTGCTCAAGCACACACACCCTCAACAAATCTTCCAATGATTGAATTGTCCTCTCCGACTGACCATCTGTTTGAGGATGATAAGCCGAACTCAACCTCAACTTCGAACCCAATGCGTCCTGTAAACTCTTCCAGAACCTAGAAGTGAACCTCGGATCCCTATCCAACACAATGCTCGACGGAACACCATGAAGCTTCACCACACTGTGAATGTAAATCTCTGCCAACTGTGCTACCGGATAACTGATATTAATAGGAATGAAGTGTGCCGACTTCGTCAACCGGTCGACAACAACCCAAATAGCGTCATGCCCTCTCGGAGTGTTCGGTAAACTCGTCACGAAATCCATAGAGATATTGTCCCACTTCCACTCCGGTACATCCAATGGTGTCAACAACCCTGCAGGCTTCTGATGCTCAACCTTGGACTTCTGACAAATCAAACAAGCATAAACAAACTGAGCAACATCTCTTTTCAAACCGGACCACCAAAACAGTTTCTTCAGATCATGGTACATCTTTGTAGCCCCCGGGTGTATACTCAACCTACTCTTATGACTCTCCTCAAGAATCAACTTCTTCAACTCATCATTGTCAGGAATGCAAACTCTTCCTCTGAATCTCAGTACACCCTGATCATCAACCTTAAAATCACTGTCCTCAGTGTCACTACCAGTAGTCATCAAATCAACCAATTTCACATCTGCTTTCTGAGCTTCTCGGATACTGTTCAAGAAATTACTATCAATCTTCAACATCCCCAACTGTATACTCTGAGATGACAGTTCACAGACAAGGCTCAAATCTCTAAACTCTTCTAACAATTCAAATTCCTTCACCATTAAAGCAGACATATGCAATGTTTTCCTGCTCAATGCATCAGCAACCACATTGGCCTTACCAGGATGGTAATTCAAGCCAAAATCGTAGTCCTTCAGTAACTCTAACCACCTCCTCTGCCTCATGTTCAATTCCTTCTGGTCAAATAAATACTTCAAACTTTTATGATCACTGAACACCTCAAATCTGGAACCGTACAAATAATGCCTCCAAATTTTCAAAACAAAAACCACTGCAGCTAACTCCAGGTCATGTGTAGGATAATTCTTCTCATGAACACGCAATTGCCTAGAAGCATATGCTACCACCTTACCATCTTGCATTAGAACACCACCTAAGCCCAGCTTAGATGCATCATAGTACACAACAAACGGTTCTTCTAGTTTAGGCAAAATCAAAACAGGAGCAGTTGTCAATCTTCGCTTCAACTCATTGAAACTACTCTCACACTAAGCATCCCACACAAAAGACTTACCCTTACAGGTCAACTGAGTCAATGGAAGTGCCAATTTCGAAAACCCTTCTATGAACCTGTGGTAATAACCAGCCAAACCCAGAAAACTTCTGATCTCAGTTACGGACTTCGGAGTCTCCCATTGTGATACTGCATCAACCTTCGAAGGATCCACTGCAGTACCACTACCAGAAATAATGTGACCCAGAAAACTCACTTCACTTAACCAGAACTCACATTTTGACAACTTTGCATACAACCTCTTCTCTTTCAAAACTTGCAATACAATTCTCAGATGCTCTGCATGCTCCTCTTCGTTCTTAGAATAAATTAAGATATCATCAATAAACACCACAACAAACTTATCCAGAAAAGCATGGAAAATTCGGTTCATGTACTCCATAAACACACCAGGCGCGTTAGTAACACCGAACGGCATCACTTTGTACTCGTAATGACCATATCGTGTCCTAAAGGCCGTCTTCTGCATATCCTCATCTTTCACCTTTATCTGATGGTAACCAGACCTCAAGTCAATCTTACTAAAAATCTTTGCACCAACCAACTGATCCATCAAGTCGTCAATCCTCGGAAGCAGATACCTGTTCTTTATCGTAACTTTGTTCAACTGACGGTAATCTATGCATAATCTCATACTACCATCCTTCTTCTTAACCAACAACACCGGTGCTCCCCAAGGTGAAACACTGGGTCTTACAAATTTCTTATCTAACAGGTCCTCCAACTGTTTCTTCAATTCAGCTAACTCAGAAGCTGACATACGGTATGGTGCCCTCGACACCGGCTTCGTTCCTGGAACAAGGTCAATTGAAAATTCAACCTCCCTCTCTGGTGGCACATCAGGAATCTCATTAGGAAATACTTCTTGAAATTCATTCACTACAGGTAACCTGTCAATCACAGCTTGATTTTCTAACGACAATTGTGCCATTAGAGAATACATCAGAATCCCGTCCCGTTCAAACTGTTTCATCTGTTTTGTAGATAGAAGTTCAACTTCACCTTCTTCTTCAGCAGAAGAAAAATGTACCGTCTTACTATAGCAGTTGATATGAACTCGGTTATACTCTAACCAATTCATCCCAAAAATCACATCCATACCCGTCAACGGTAAACAAACTAAATCAACCACAAAATCTCTACCAAACATAGATATAGGACACCCCAGACAAACAAGAGAAGTAGTTACTGAACCCTTAGCTGGAGTTTCAACAACCATTTCCCCTTTCATATCAGATACATCCAAACCCAACTTATAAGCACATTCAATAGCAATAAAACAATGAGTAGCACCAGTATCAATAATAGCAATTAAAGGAGTACTATTAAAGAAACAAGTACCTCTGATAAGTTGGTCCTCATTGGTAGACTGCGTACCAGTCAATGCAAACACCTTGCCCCTAGTTCTAACCTTCTTCGGTTCAGGACACTGCGAACTAATATGACCCTCTCCATTTCAGTTATAGCAGACAATGTCCCCACGCTTACATTCAGCTAAACTGTGTCCCTTTTGACCACACCTGAAGCACTTCCTCTCGTCTTTACCACAAACATTGCTCTTGTGGCCTTTCTCACCAAACTTGTAACAAACAATCTCAGAAGGAGCATCTCTCCTCTTAGGCCTCCTATCATCATTCATCTTCTGCTTTCCTTTGTCAATAGGAGCACTGTAAGGCTTAGGACGATTCTGCTGTCCCTTACCCCTCCTCTAACTCATTATCTTGTAATAAACTTTGGTGTCTTCTTCATAAATTCTACACCTGTTAACCAACTCAGAGAAGACTCTAATCTGCTGATACCCAATAGCTATCTTAATGTCAGCTCTCAAACCATTTTCAAACTTGATACACTTGGAGAACTCAGCTGTCTCCACATTGTAATGAGGGTAGAACTTAGCAAGTTCCACGAACCTAGCAGCATACTCCGTGACGGACATGTCATCCTGTTTCAACTTCAGAAACTCAATCTCTTTCTTACCTCTGACATCCTCTGGAAAATACCTGCCTAGAAACTCCTTCCTGAACATAGCCCAAGATACCACAGCATCACCCTGTTCCAACACAGGCAACAGACTTACCCACCAGTCGTCAGCCTCTTCCGCTAACATGTGCGTCCCAAACCGCACCTTCTGTGTCTCTGAACACTGCATGACCCTGAAAATCCTTTCAATTTCCTTCAGCCATTTCTGAGCTCCGTCAGGATCATATCTACCCTTGAATGTTGGTGGATGATTCCTCAAGAAAGTGTCCAACATTCTGGTTCCATCACTACCAGTCTCAGTCTTAGGTTGCTGTTGAACAGCTTGAGCTACAGCCTCAAGCGCAACAACAAAAGCAGCATCACTACTTCCAGTCATCTCGAAGTTCTACACGAGAAACAACAACTCAGAACAAGAACAAAAAGCAACATTAAAGTTGACACTCTATCCTAGGTGGCTCAACACGACTTTACTACTTGGCCGGACGGACCGACCTGCTCTGATACCAATTGTAACACCCCGTTACCCAAAAGCAATTAAATAACAAATATTCATCAGAGTAATTCCACAACGGGTATGCTACACTTCATTTCAAAAATTCCTTAAATAGAAGATAAAACTATTTAATTCAACATGTTTCATAACTTCAAAATCATGCAGCGGAAAGTTTGCATTTCAAATAACAACAAAAAAAAGGTTATATTCTCCAAACAACATCTTGGTATAAAGCCTAACAACAATTTCAACCATCATAGGGCTATAACAACAAGTTCCAAATACGATACATAGGAAAGAAAACAATAATAAGAATATTTCCCATCCCACGTATCAGAGCCCTAGACACGACATTGAGCCACCACCGACTACTCAGAATCACCTGCAAGTTACCCATAGGAAGGGCAACATTTTCAAGCAGAAGGGGTGAGATTCACAACAATAAAATATAGATAATAAAATCTTCAATTGAATCTAACACCCTAAACATCAAATACATCATCTTGAAAATATAATTATATAATTCACAAGCAACAACAAACATCATCAAAATCCACCCATCACAATATGTATATAAATATCTACATATATTCATCAACAACATCATCATCATCAATGTGGCAACTACAACCAACAATTAAGACTCATGCAAATGACATGACAACACTGCTAAGACAACACCTTAGACTCCTCAATAAATGCAAATATGCATGTGGTACCAAATAGGACCGAAGCCCTCACCGCTTTTGAATGGTTAAAGCATTCATCAGGACCGAAGCCCTCACCGCTGTTGAGCAACTAGTGCTCCAGGACATGAGTCCTCTCCGCTATTTTATGCATATGCAATGGACCTACTTGTGTATATCTACATACAACTTGACCATGCATACAAACTCCATATGACTCCACTTAAACAACATGTATGGTTAATAAATAAAGCATACATCTCAGTCATCAACAACAACATCAATTAGAGATCCAATCAATCAAGAATAATGCACAATTAAATATAACTATGCTCAAAATTACAATACCAAGCACTACCACCCATGCACGTAATTCAACACTCAGGAACTGTGCAGCTCGCCTCGCGAGCATATCTGCTCGCTATGGCGAGTTCACAAAACTACATGCTCGCCATGGCGAGTTCAAGGCGAGCTCGAGGCGAGTGAAAAATAGGTGCTCTCGGGAAAATGACATTTTTCTCACTCAAACCTCAATTCTAAGCTCCCTATTCATCTTTTTAACCTAAAACTTGTTCCAGTCATCATTAAAATCATCTAGGTACCTTAAACCATCCCCAAAACATCTTATAACAACATTTCAAAAATCAAGTTTTGTCCAGGCTTGCTCGCCATGGCGAGTTGATCTGCTCGCGAGGTGAGCGATGAAGTGGCTCACTAGCCATGGCGAGCACAGCTACTCGCGAGGCGAGCGATGAACTTCTGTACGGGCAGAAAACTGGTTTTTCCCCAAAATCCCATTTTTCTTCAAATCACTCCCCAAATTAGTTTACAGATACATAATTAAGTGTTTTATGCAACCAGAACCTAATTCTAAACATCAAATTCATCATTACAACTCCAAAATCAACATTTTATCATAAAATCCCAAAATCCCAATTCTCACTAAAACTCTGTTAAATTCAAATTCAGAAATTAATAACTACACTATTGAAGTAAACCTCACCCTTACCTTAATTCAGCAAAGAAAATGCACAGCAAAAGGATTCTCTTGGTTCTAAGTTGCTCTTCTCTCTCTCTTCTCCCAAAAGTTGGTTTTACGTGAAAACTGCTTCTGACATCTATTCTTTTCCCAACTTCCCATTAATTAACTCCCTTCTATTTTCATTTAACTCCCCATTAATTTTAATAAATTCTATTAACTCCCCAAACACCAAAATAATTATTATTTCATACTTATTCTAATTATTATTAAAATAAATTATATAATAAAATAAACACACCACATCAATCACCAAAAATCATAAATATATATATATACTCCACATAAATCAAAATAATTAAATATAACGACTAGGGCGTTATAACAATCGTGAGGAAAAGATGGAGTTCCTCGAACAAGAAAATCAAGTACTCCGTGAAGAAGTGACAGCCTTGCAAACTAAGATGGATGAAATGACTGAATTGATGAAAACGTTGACGGTTGCACATAATCAAACATCACCTCCGCCTCCTATAAGGGTTCCTCCAGCCGCTATGACCTACTTAGCACCTGTGATGCATACTATTCCACAAAATGAAGAGCCTATCTTCCATTCAGAGGACATGGAGGCCTATAATAGAATGAGTGACTTACGAGAAAAGTATGATGAACTGCAACGAGATGTGAAAGCTCTGCGTGGGAAAGAAAAATTTGGAAAGACAGCTTACGATCTCTGTTTGGTGCCGAATGTCAAGATACCTCACAAGTTCAAGATTCCAGATTTCGAGAAGTATAAAGGGAACTCCTGCCCTGAGGAACATCTGAAAATGTATGTGAGAAGAATGTCCGCATATGCCCAGAACGATCAGGTCCTTATTTATTACTTTCAAGAGAGTTTGGTTGCTCCCGCCTCAAAATGGTACACAAATCTAGAGAAAACAAAGATCGAAACTTTTCGTGATCTATGTGAAGCTTTTGTGGAACAATACAGTTATAATATGGATATGGCTCCGGAGCGAAGTGACCTTCAGGCTATGACTTAAGAGAACAAGGAAACATTCAAAGAGTACGCCCAACGATGGAGAGACACTGCTGCCCAAGTCAGCCCGCGTATAGAAGAGAAGGAGATGACCAAACTCTTCTTAAAAACTCTTGATCAATTCTACTACGAGAGGATGTTCGGAAGTACCCCCAAGAACTTTGCAGAAATGGTCAGTATGGGCGTACAGTTGGAAGAAGGAATCCGAGAAGGACGTTTAGTTAGAGATGGAACTTCTGCCAGTGTGGTGGCCCATGGAAGGCCTCAACAAAAATATTCGGCTCATCAACACGTTGCTGCAATCACACCCGCTGCCAATGCCATTCAACAGCCGGGTTATCAGCCACAACTCCAACAGCGGTCTCAACAACAGGCCTCAAGGACACAGTTTGCCCCAATTCCCATGAAATATGCGGATTTGCTTCCACAATTGCTCAAAAAGAATCTGGTCCAAACCAAGGCGCCTCCTACGGTACCAGCAAGATTGCCAGCATGGTATAGACCTGACCTTTTTTGTACCTTCCATCAAGGGGCAACTGGCCATGATATTGAACACTGCAATGCCATGAAGAATGCAGTCCAAGATTTGATCCGGACCAACCGCCTGACTTTCTAAAACTTGACTCCAAATGTGCCAGACAATCCACTACTGGGTCATGGTATCTAAATGTTGAAACATAAAGAGGGATTAGCCGCAATTGGGTCGATGTTTATGTCTTCTTCTGCTACTCGATTTGTTTCCAATGATGTGTTTGTTTGTTTACTATCTTTTCAAAAAAAAACATCCTTTCGTCCCGCCCGAGACGAAAGTGAACTTATGTAGGGCTTTTTGCATTAAGAATTGCCATCATTAATAAAAAGGTCGTTTTGATCCCTACTTTGTTTTTTATTTTGTGCTTTTTTTCTGAAAAAAATGGTAATACAAAAAACCAATAAAATCTTTTATCATTCTCAAATATCTGCATAATCATAACTTGTACTTACTTGTAAAAATCATTGATCAAATCATGCATTAATAAACCCGTTGAACACAATAACCATGTACTCTCTACCAACTTTGAGTTCCTTGCTGAAGAAGAGGAAAGTGAAGAGACTCCCCGATAAGATCTCTCATCCACTGGGGCATCTTAGCCGTCAAAGCTGCGAACAAAATATCAAAGAAGATTGCCCAGAAGATGGCTTTCATTTACAATGACTGGCACGAAATGCTACCATTTGCACTTCATGAATATTGTACTTCAGTACACACTTCAACAGGGGCAACCCCCTCTTTCATTAACATACATCCTGAAGGCCATGCCTCCCGTGGAGGTCGAAGTCCCGTCAATAGGAGTTCTGCTGAAGTCCCAACTTGATCGAACTATAATGTGTGACGACCTTGTGCAACTATATCAAAAAGAGGTTTGAAACAAACTTCCAACAAGAAGGTTCGTCCCCTCGAAACTCAAGAAAGAGACTTTGTGCTCAAAAGGATACTATCTTTCCAGCCAGACTCCAGGGGCAATTGGACGCCTAAAAAGGCCCAATGTGCAATGACTCTTGTGACTACAAATGGTGACAAACTCATGCTGGTGCAGTCAAGAAATACTTTGTAAAAAAAAAAGCTCGATAAGTCGCAAGCCTAAAAAGGCGCCTTAGGCAAAAATGAGCGTCTATGGCAAAAATTAGAGACATGAACCTGAAAGGGCGGTCCAGGCAAAAATTAGAGACATGAACAAAGATGATTATCCTGATAGATTGAAGACCCGAAAGGGCGATCTATGCAAAAGTTAAGGATAAAAAAGACAAAGCAACTGCATCCGGTCGGGCACAATCCACTTGGGGCATCCAGCTATCAAAAGACCTCCGATTCGAAGCATCTGCAGATCAAAGACTCGGAACAGGGGCATTAAAAGTTGTTAGTGAGAATAGCGGTTATTGTGTTCAATGTACCCTTCCCATTACATTTACCATTTTTCCAAAATTTTCAAAAATCTGTGGAGCCATGCCCTTGGCAGGCCACCATTCAATTCATCAAATTTGAGCTTGTGCCCATTTATTCAGAACTCTCATTTATTCTATTTGCATAATTTCTTTTTTTGATGGCAATACTTAAAGCAAAAATTTTCAAAACAATACAAAACTTTTTTTACATCTTTTGAAAAGTGTGAACAACAAACACATTCACCTTGAACTTGTGAGTAGGTGAAGCGTACATCAGCATCCTCCTCGAGAGCAGCTTCACTCCGGAAGAGAATAGGGCTAAGCACTATGGAAAGGACCTCTGCGTTGAGCAAGATGCTATTACAGTTAAAAAAAATATACAACAAAATCCATGCTCGCTAAGTTGAAAACCTGAAAAGGTGGCTTAGGCAATGGAGAGCGTCCCGGTGGACTGAAAACCCGAAAGGGCGGTCTAAGCAAAAAAATTAGGGGCAGAAAAAAAAAAGAATATATTCCCGGTGGACTGAAAACCCGAAAGGGCGGTCCAGGCAAAAGTTAGGGATTTAAAAACAAAAAAACATGACTGCTGAAGCATACCAATGTAAGAACACTATGCGCCGGTTCACAAATGGCGACTTCATCCATACCTTTTATCAACAATGGGCTTTACCCCCAATAGGCGTTAGATGCTACCTTGTGCCAGGTTTTTACACCGTCAACTGCTCGATTTGTTCACAAAAGTATCATTCCCAAGGAAGTTTGCCGAGTTTGTTTGTATTGCGATGTCGGTCCACCTCCCATCTCACCTGTCTTGTCTCGTTTCATAGAGTCACCTATCACATAGAGTCTTTACAGTCAAGCAGTTGCACATTCGCATATTCACACATCCATACATTCATACAATCATGCATTCATCAATATTTTCACATATTCATACGTTTATACATACACAACATATGCACAACATCAATTCACACATAATTGCGTCAGTCGTCCAAAATGTCGATTCGGTCGTGTCTCTTCGTTTCAGTCGTAACTTACCATTATGTCAAGCCGCAAGTTTCTACAAATAAGCGTCTTCCATTTACCTTCTTATCATCAAAAGTATCATCCCCGGCGTAAAGCCGTGCTAGTCATGTCACTAATCAATTTCAATTTCAATTTCAATTTCAAAAGTGTCATCCCCGGCGAAAAGTGTAACACCCACTTTCGTTTAATCGTTTATTTAATCGAGTTTAGGTGATTATATTATAATTATATAATATATGCATGATTTTGGTATGTTTTGATGATTTATGATGATTTGATCGATGACGTGATGAGTTATGAGTTTTGGAAGATTTGATAAGGATATGAGAATTATTTTATTGTTAAATAAAATAAAGATTTGAAAATAATATAAAATATTGAGTTGAGGGCTGTTTTGATATTTTAGATAGTTTTGGGGGAGAAAGTGAGATAAGATAAGTAATTAAGAAAACATATAAATAGGGAAGACCTAATTTTTAGAAAAACAAAATTGTACGTGAAAACTTTTGGAAAAAGGGAGAAAAAGCTTAGAGAGGAGCAAGAGACCAAGAGGGCTGCGTTTTTCTGCAAACTTAAGGTAAGGGTGAGACTAATAACTCAGTAATATTAGTTGTTGTAATTCTGATGATTAATTAGCAAGAATTAGGATTATTTGGAGAAAACGAAAACTAGGTCAAAACCTTATAATTGATGATCAAACGGTGAGAATTGGTTTAATTAATGTAGAAAGTGTTCCTGGACCTTAGATAATGTTTAGGACGAACTTTGGAATCAAAAACAAGCTTAGAACCATGTGGATCGACAGATTTTTGTGATTTTAGGAAACCTGGCCGTAGCGATATTCATCGCTCGCCACGGCGAGCTATGATCCTCGCCTCGCGAGTGATGAACTTCATCGCTCGCCACGCGAGCCTTTCCTTTCACCTCGCGTGCGTTTCTAGCATCGCTCGCCACGGCGAACAACCCTTCCTCGCCTCGCGAGCTTAGGCAAAGAGCATGTCATATTTTGTGTTTCGACCTTTTTAGTTGGACCTTGGATGCTTTAGAGTGCCTGAACATACCTAGTATTGATTAGGAATGAATGTAGGATCAGATTGAACCCAGAACAACACTAGTTTGGAAGATGAGTGGTACTCGCCATGGCGAGTAAGAACTCTCGCCTCGCGAGCACAACCAGAATTTAGATGCTTGAGTGTTTGTGCGATCTTTGTCGCACGTGTTGATCTAGAGTGAACCCCTAATTGGTAATGAAACCTAATGATGACGTTTAATGCAATCTGTAAAGCCTTTAAGACATGTTGTCGTTAATTAAGCATGATTAATGTATTGTACAATCATGTAAGATATGAAAGTTAATTATGATGCAAATGATTTGCTGTTGATAAAACGATATCATCTTGTTATGTGATTTGTTTATGCTGCTTCCGTTATTTAACTAAGTACATATGGTATATGATGATGTTTAGCTCCAAATTATTGGATGCATGTTGATATGTTGATTACGGTGTTTTGTTGTTAAGAGTCCATGCATAGCATATCATTGAGCTTAGTCCTCACCACGTTTATTAGGAGCTTTGTCCTCCGCACGTTTTATAGGAGCTTTGTCCTCCGCACGATTAAAGTATATTAATACTTATGATGACGACTGGTACCACATGCATATAAGGAGTCTAAGAGCATTGTCACATTGTCATGATTAAGATGCCTTGTTGATAATGATTGAATATGTGATTACGTGATAAGTGTTTATCAATTATGTTATGTTGTTCATGATAATGATTGAATATGTGATTACGTGATGAGTGTTTATCAATTATGTTATGTTGTTCATGATAATTGGATATATGATTACGCGATAACTGTTTAGCCATTATGTAATGTTGTTAAAGAAATGATTATGATGTTAATTTATGATTCGCAATTACATTGATTAATGTTATTTTGTTATGAAATCTCACCCCTTCTGCTTGAAAATGTTGCCCTTCGTATGGGTAACTTGCAGGTGATCGTGCTTAATGTGCAGTTGCCGTCGTGAGTGGCCTTGCCTTCTCTGTGTCGTCTAGGTCGCTCTGATACGTAACGGGATGGGGTTATATGCTATAACATGCTTCATTCTTTTACGTGAACTGCTATGATAATTTCTGTTTTGATTAACTCTTTTGAGATACTTTGTTGGGGCCTGCGTGCCAAACTGATTTATGACTTCTAAACTAATATTTAGCTGCTATGTTAAGATATTATGTGGAAGCTAAATTATTATTTAACTGTTTTTGGATTACGTTTCTATGTGATATCCCGTTTATGGTTTTTACTCTGATAAATGTTTAAGAAATTTGTATATTGGGAAAACGGGGTGTTACAATTGGTATCAAAGCAGGTCGGTCCGTCCGGTCAATTAGAGAGTCGTGTCGAGTCTTAGTAATATTTATATTACTATCTTATGTTGTTGTTGCTACTTTTGTAGAATATCAGGAATGGCTCGAAGAAACGATGCTGCGTTAGCTGCTGCTCTACAAGCTATTGCCCAAGCTGTGGGACAACAACCTAACGCAAATGCTGGTGCGAATGCTGAAGCTAGGATGTTAGAGACTTTCATGAAGAAGAACCCTCCAACTTTCAGAGGACGTTATGACCCTGATGGAGCCCAGACGTGGCTTAAGGAGATTGAGAGGATTTTCCGGGTTATGCAGTGCATTGAGGATCAGAAAGTGCGGTTTGGTACTCATCAGCTAGCCGAGGATGCTGATGACTGGTGGGTTGCTCTTCTGCCTACCCTTGGGCAGGAAGGAGCTGTTGTGACCTGGGCTGTTTTCAGGAGAGAGTTCCTGAGGAGATACTTTCCGGAAGATGTTCGCGGGAAGGAGATCGAGTTCCTCGAGTTGAAGCAAGGAAACATGTCTGTGACAGAGTATGCTGCCAAGTTCGTGGAGCTGTCAAAGTTCTACCCGCACTATACTGCTGAGAATGCGGAGTTCTCGAGATGCATCAAGTTCGAGAACGGTTTGAGGCCCGACATCAAGAGGGCGATTGGATACCAACAGCTTAGAGTTTTTCAGGATTTGGTCAATAGCTGCAGGATCTATGAAGAGGATACGAAGGCTCACTACAAGGTAGTGAATGAGAGGAAGGGCAAGGGACAGCAGAGTCGTCCTAAGCCGTACAGTGCCCCCGCTGATAAGGGGAAACAGAGGATGGTCGATGATAGGCGGCCTAAGAAGAAGGATGCTACAGAGATTGTGTATTTCAATTGTGGTGGGAAAGGCCACAAAAGCAACGTCTGCCCTAAAGAAATCAAGAAGTGTGTTCGGTGTGGCAAGAAAGGTCATATTGTAGCTGAATGCAAGCGTACGGACATTGTGTGTTTTAATTGCAATGGAGAGGGTCACATTAGTTCACAGTGTACTCAGCCTAAGAGGGCACCGACTAGTGGTAGAGTCTTTGCTTTGACTGGTACTCGGACAGAGAACGAGGATCGTTTGATCAGAGGTACTTGCTATATTAATAATACTCCTTTAGTTGCTATTATTGATACCGGTGCTACGCATTGTTTTATTGCTTTCGATTGTGTTTCTGCTTTGGGTCTTGATTTGTCTGATATGAATGGAGAGATGGTTGTCGAAACTCCAGCTAAGGGTTCGATGACTACTTCTCTCGTATGTTTGAAATGTCCTTTGTCTATGTTTGGTCGTGATTTCAAAATGGATTTAGTTTGTCTACCTTTGAGCGGTATGGATGTGATTCTGGGTATGAACTGGTTAGAGTACAACCACGTTCTTATTAATTGTTTTAGCAAGTCAGTGCATTTCTCTTCCGTCGAAGAGGAAAGTGGTGTAGAGTTTTTATCTACTAAGCAGCTGAAGCAACTGGAACGCGACGGTATCTTGATGTTTTCGTTAATGGCTACTTTATCTACTGAGAATCAAGCAGTGATTGATAGGTTACCGGTGGTGTGTGAATTTCCTGAAGTTTTTCCAGATGAGATTCCTGATGTGCCTCCAGAGAGAGAAGTTGAGTTCTCTATTGATCTTGTTCCTGGAACGAAGCCGCTCTCGATGGCACCTTATCGTATGTCTGCTTCCGAGTTATCTGAGTTGAAGAAACAGTTGGAGGACTTGCTTGAGAAGAAGTTTGTTAGACCAAGTGTTTCACCTTGGGGAGCGCCGGTTTTGTTAGTAAAGAAGAAAGATGGTAGTATGCGGTTATGTATTGATTATCGGCAGTTGAACAAGGTAACTATCAAGAATAGGTATCCACTTCCGAGAATTGATGATTTGATGGATCAGTTAGTGGGTGCATGTGTTTTTAGCAAGATTGATTTGAGGTCAAGTTATCACCAGATTAAAGTAAAGGATGAAGATATGCAGAAGACAACTTTCAGAACGCGTTATGGTCACTATGAATATAAAGTTATGCCTTTTGGTGTTACCAATGTACCTGGAGTGTTTATGGAGTATATGAATCGCATCTTCCATGCATTTTTGGATCGGTTTGTGATTGTGTTTATCGACGATATTTTGATTTACTCCAAGACTGAAGAAGAACATGCTGAGCATCTGAAGATTGTTTTGCAAGTGTTGAAAGAGAAGAAGCTTTATGCTAAATTGTCTAAGTGTGAATTCTGGTTGAAAGAAGTGAGTTTTCTAGGCCATGTTATTTCTGGTGATGGTATTGCAGTGGATCCGTCTAAAGTTGAAGCGGTATCACAGTGGGAGACTCCTAAGTCAGTTACTGAGATTAGAAGTTTCTTGGGTTTAGCTGGTTACTATAGAAGGTTTATTGAAGGGTTTTCTAAGTTAGCTCTTCCGCTAACGCAGTTGACTTGTAAAGGTAAAACTTTTGTGTGGGACGTCCATTGTGAGAACAGTTTCAGTGAATTGAAGAAGCGTTTGACGACTGCTCCAGTGTTAATTTTGCCGAAGTCAGATGAACCTTTTGTGGTATATTGTGATGCGTCCAAGTTGGGTTTAGGAGGTGTACTTATGCAAGAAGGTAAAGTGGTAGCTTATGCTTCAAGACAGTTGAGAATTCATGAGAAGAATTATCCTACGCATGATCTAGAGTTGGCGGCCGTAGACTTTGTATTGAAGATATGGAGACATTACTTGTATGGTTCGAGATTTGAGGTGTTTAGTGATCACAAGAGTTTGAAGTATTTGTTTGATCAGAAGAAATTGAATATGAGACAGCGAAGATGGCTTGAATTGTTGAAAGACTATGACTTTGGTTTGAATTATCATCCAGGTAAAGCTAATGTTGTTGCAGATGCCTTGAGTAGGAAGCCATTGCATATGTCCGCTATGATGGTCAAAGAGTTCGAATTGCTTGAACAGTTTAGAGATATGAGTTTGGTTTGTGAATGGTCACCTCAGAGTGTGAAATTGGGTATGCTGAAGATTGATAGTGAATTCCTGAAAAGTATCAAGGAAGCACAGAGAGTTGATGTCAAGTTTGTAGACTTGTTGGTTGCTAGAGATCAGACTGAAGACAGTGATTTTAAAATCGATGATCAAGGTGTGTTGAGATTCCGAGGAAGAATTTGTATCCCAGACAATGAAGAGATTAAGAAGATGATTCTTGAAGAGAGTCATAGAAGTAGCTTGAGTATTCACCCGGGAGCTACGAAGATGTATCATGATTTAAAGAAGATTTTCTGGTGGTCTGGTTTGAAACGAGATGTGGCACAGTTTGTGTATTCCTGTTTAGTTTGTCAGAAATCGAAAGTTGAGCATCAGAAACCTGCTGAATGATGGTACCTTTATATGTGCCAGAATGGAAATGGGATAGTATATCCATGGATTTTGTGACGAGTTTGCCAAATACTCCTAGAGGGAGCGACGCAATTTGGGTTATTGTTGATAGATTGACGAAGTCGGCTCATTTTCTACCGATTAATATTAGTTTCCCTGTTGCCCAGTTGGCAGAGATTTATATCAAGGAGATCGTGAGGTTGCATGGTGTTCCTTCGAGCATTGTGTCAGATAGAGATCCAAGATTTACTTCTAGATTTTGGAAAAGTTTGCAAGAGGCTTTGGGTTCGAAGTTGAGGTTGAGTTCGGCGTATCATCCGCAGACAGATGGTCAGTCGGAGAGGACAATTCAGTCGCTAGAGGATTTGTTGAGAATTTGTATTCTTGAGCAAGGAGGAACTTGGGATAGTCATCTTCCGTTGATCGAGTTCACGTACAATAATAGTTATCATTCAAGTATTGGAATGGCACCTTTCGAGGCTTTATATAGTCGGAGATGCAGAACCCCGTTGTGCTGGTTTGAGTCAGGTGAAAGAGTGGTCTTAGGACCAGAGATTGTTCAGCAGACTACTGAGAAAGTTCGGATGATCCAAGAGAAAATGAAGGCGTCGCAGAATCGACAAAAGAGTTATCATGATAAGCGTAGAAAAGATCTTTAGTTTCAAGAAGGAGACCACGTGTTTTTGAGAGTCACTCCTATGGCTGGTGTAGGATGTGCTTTGAAGTCAAAGAAGTTGACCCCAAAGTTCATTGGTCCGTATCAGATATTGGAAAGAGTTGGAACGGTGGCTTACCGAGTGGGTTTACCGCCGCATCTTTCGAATTTGCACAACGTTTTCCATGTGTCGCAACTTCGAAAGTATGTTCCGGATCCATCTCATGTGCAAGTTAGAGACAACCTTACAGTAGAGACTTTACCGGTGAGGATTGATGATCGTAAAGTGAAGACGTTGAGAGGCAAGGAGATACCTCTCGTGAGAGTCGTTTGGACGGGAGCGACTGGTCAAAGCTTGACGTGGGAGCTTGAGAGTAAGATGCTGGAGTCTTATCCAGAGTTGTTTACTTGAGGTAAATTTTCGAGGACGAAAATCTCTTAAGTGGGGGAGAGTTGTAACACCCACTTTCGTTTAATCGTTTATTTAATCGAGTTTAGGTGATTATATTATAATTATATAATATATGCATGATTTTGGTATGTTTTGATGATTTATGATGATTTGATCGATGACGTGATGAGTTATGAGTTTTGGAAGATTTGATAAGGATATGAGAATTATTTTATTGTTAAATAAAATAAAGATTTGAAAATAATATAAAATATTGAGTTGAGGGCTGTTTTGATATTTTAGATAGTTTTGGGGGAGAAAGTGAGATAAGATAAGTAATTAAGAAAAGATATAAATAGGGAAGACCTAATTTTTAGAAAAACAAAATTGTACGTGAAAACTTTTGGAAAAAGGGAGAAAAAGCTTAGAGAGGAGCAAGAGACCAAGAGGGCTGCGTTTTTCTGCAAACTTAAGGTAAGGGTGAGACTAATAACTCAGTAATATTAGTTGTTGTAATTCTGATGATTAATTAGCAAGAATTAGGATTATTTGGAGAAAACGAAAACTAGGTCAAAACCTTATAATTGATGATCAAACGGTAAGAATTGGTTTAATTAATGTAGAAAGTGTTCCTAGACCTTATATAATGTTTAGGACGAACTTTGGAATCAAAAACAAGCTTAGAACCATGTGGATCGACAGATTTTTGTGATTTTAGGAAACCTGGCCGTAGCGACATTCATCGCTCGCCACGGCGAGCTATGATCCTCGCCTCGCGAGTGATGAACTTCATCGCTCGCCACGCGAGCCTTTCCTTTCGCCTCGCGAGCGTTTCTGGCATCGCTCGCCACGGCGAACAACCCTTCCTCGCCTCGCGAGCTTAGGCAGAGAGCATGTCATATTTTGTGTTTCGACCTTTTTAGTTGGACCTTGGATGCTTTAGAGTGCCTGAACATACCTAGTATTGATTAGGAATGAATGTAGGATCAGATTGAACCTAGAACAACACTAGTTTGGAAGATGAGTGGTACTCGCCATGGCGAGTAAGAACTCTCGCCTCGCGAGCACA
Source organism: Medicago truncatula (assembly GCF_003473485.1). NCBI lineage: Eukaryota > Viridiplantae > Streptophyta > Magnoliopsida > Fabales > Fabaceae > Medicago > Medicago truncatula. Next base: position 20,032,744 of record NC_053045.1, read on the forward strand.
ACCAGAATTTAGATGCTTGAGTGTTTGTGCGATCTGTGTCGCACGTGTTGATCTAGAGTGAACCCCTAATTGGTAATGAAACCTAATGATGACGTTTAATGCAATCTGTAAAGCCTTTAAGACATGTTGTCGTTAATTAAGCATGATTAATGTATTGTACAATCATGTAAGATATGAAAGTTAATTATGATGCAAATGATTTGCTGTTGATATAACGATATCATCTTGTTATGTGACTTGTTTATGCTGCTTCCGTTATTTAACTAAGTACATATGGTATATGATGATGTTTAGCTCCAAATTATTGGATGCATGTTGATATGTTGATTACGGTGTTTTGTTGTTAAGAGTCCATGCATAGCATATCATTGAGCTTAGTCCTCACCACGTTTATTAGGAGCTTTGTCCTCCGCACGTTTTATAGGAGCTTTGTCCTCCGCACGATTAAAGTATATTAATACTTATGATGACGATTGGTACCACATGCATATAAGGAGTCTAAGAGCATTGTCACATTGTCATGATTAAGATGCCTTGTTGATAATGATTGAATATGTGATTACGTGATAAGTGTTTATCAATTATGTTATGTTGTTCATGATAATGATTGAATATGTGATTACGTGATGAGTGTTTATCAATTATGTTATGTTGTTCATGATAATTGGATATATGATTACGCGATAACTGTTTAGCAATTATGCAATGTTGTTAAAGAAATGATTATGATGTTAATTTATGATTCGCAATTACATTGATTAATGTTATTTTGTTATGAAATCTCACCCCTTCTGCTTGAAAATGTTGCCCTTCGTATGGGTAACTTGCAGGTGATCGTGCTTAGTGTGCAGTTGCCGTCATGAGTGGCCTTGCCTTCTCTGTGTCGTCTAGGTCGCTCTGATACGTAACGGGATGGGGTTATATGCTATAACATGCTTCATTCTTTTACGTGAACTGCTATGATAATTTCTGTTTTGATTAACTCTTTTGAGATACTTTGTTGGGGCCTGCGTGCCAAACTGATTTATGACTTCTGAACTAATATTCCGCTGCTATGTTAAGATATTATGTGGAAGTTAAATTATTATTTAACTGTTTTTGGATTACGTTTCTATGTGATATCCCGTTTATGGTTTTTACTCTGATAAATGTTTAAGAAATTTGTATATTGGGAAAACGGGGTGTTACATAAAGCCGTGCTAGTCATGTCACTAATCAAAAGCCGAGTGGATTCTCGCAAAAGCCCGGTGGATTTCGGCAAAACTTTTATCAAAAGCCGAGTGGATTCTCGCAAATGTTTATCAAAAGCCGAGTGGATTCTCGCAAAAGCCCGGTGGATTCCGGTATACCTTTTATCAAAAAGCCGAGTGGATTCTCGCAAAAGCCTGGTGGGTTCCAGCAAACCTTTTATCAAAAAGCCGAGTGGATTCTCGCAAAAGCCCGATGGATTCCGGAAAACCTTTTATCAAAAACCCGAGTGGATTCTCGCAAAAACCAGGTGGATTCCGGCAAACCTTTTATCAAAAGCCGAGTGGATTCTCGCAAAACCCCGGTGGATTCCGGTCTAACAAACCTTTTATCAAAAAGCCGAGTGGATTCTCGCAAAAGCCTGGTGGATTCCAGCAAACCTTTTATCAAAAAGCCGAGTGGATTCTCGCAAAAGCCCGATGGATTCTAGCAAACCTTTTATCAAAAAGCCGAGTGGATTCTCGCAAAAGCCCGGTGGATTCCGGCAAACCTTTTATCAAAAGCCGAGTGGATTCTCGGAAAAGCCCGGTGGATTCCGGCAAACCTTTTATCAAAAAGCCGAGTGGATTCTCGCAAAAGCCCGGTGGATTCTGGCAAACCTTTTATCAAAAGCCGAGTGGATTCTCGCAAATGCTTACCAAGCCGAGTGGATTCTCGCAAACCTCTTTATCAAGTCGAAAGGTGTCACTAAAATCTTGTCTCCATTAAACTGTCGTTCCAAACCAAAACGACAGTGGACAATCATCTTCCCCAGTGAAACTACATTCCCCTAGCGGAGTCAGATCTCTTTTCTTCAACGAATTAGGGTATCCCGTTGTTTTTTCTCATTCGAGTCAAATCATCATGCATTCATAAATTGCATCACATGCATTCATAGCATCTTAGGTCAAAAATTGTGTACTTTGTATTTCAGTCTCTTCGACTCGTCAAATCAAAGATTTCATCTTCAATTTTCCGGACGAAGAAACTTAAAAAGGGGCATCTGTCATACCCCAATTTTTGACCTAAGTTCCCACTGACACTTGTCGTTTAACCCTGAATAGTCTTTGACTTTTCAAAAGGAAATTTCGGCAGTAAGGTATTTTAAAATACCTCATTTAGTTTGGTTTCTTAGCCCACATTTTCATTATCACTTTATTTTTATTTTTTATTTTTAAGTTTCAATTTCCATCTTCTTTAATTTTTTATTTTTGTTTTGTCTTTATTTTAGTTATTTTCTTTAATTATTTTTTTTAATAAGTTCAAAATTGTCAAAAAAAGGGTCGTGGTCCAAAGTTTCTTCACGCCACAATTCCAGGCAAATTTACTCAGGTCTACTCTTTCTTTCCCAATTTACCAGAAACGTGTTTCATCCCTTTTAATTCCATTCAAGCACCATTCATTCCTATTAAACAACATTTTCTTTTGTTATCAACCTTGAGCCTTTAAATAGGAGTAAAAATCAGAGAGAAAAAAAAAACACGATTCACACAACCTGAAAAGAGATAAGAAAACCAGTAATCACAAATCATCAAAACTTCTCAAACCCTCGTCATACACCATCATCGAATCATCATCACAGAATTTCAATCAAAAAAACCAATTTCAATCAACCAAAACCTGAAATCAAAATTATCAACAGCCAATTTTCGATTCCAGCACCCGCAGGAGAAGAATCCAGGAAACAACAACATCAGCTTTTCAAAACGTATCACCACCATATTTCCAAAACCCAACACCAGCGATCACCGAACATCGTAACCGATTCACCATAAACCCAAATCCAGCCATACAACCCATTTTCCGAAACCGCAACCGTGAAAAATCCAACACGTCCAGAATACCAAACCAAACAAATCCATTACGAAAGGTAGTTAGATCTAGGACTTTATATATTGTTTTTTTGTTTGTTTTGTTTTAATATAAAAAAATCAAAAAAAGAAGAAAAGGAACCGTCAGAAAAAGAAAAGAAGAAAAGAGAAGAATGAAGGGAAAATGAAAGAAAAAGAGAGGCGCTAGGGTTATATGTATAACCCTGTGATCCAGTGCTCCAGGGTGCATGTTTTACCATGCACCCTCATCCCTTGAACCCTTTGTTTTCAATCCAACAGCCTGCATCATTTGCTTCCTGATCTGATCAAGGGCGTTGATCAAATCAACGGCCCATTTTGAATCTCCAATCTTTTATTTCCTTTATGCATTTTCATGTTATCATGCATTTTTATTTTATTTTTGCATCACGTTTATTATTTATTGTTATCACATGCATATTTTAAATTTTTTCATTTATCTCATTGCATAGATTTAGAATGTAATTAGGTCAATTGTACAAATCATAAATGAAAAAAAGCGTGTGTGTCCTTTTATTTCTTTTACTGCTTTACATATATACAAAAAATGCAAAAAAAATTAGATTACGGATTTTGTGGTGATCCAACGTCACCACAAAAATCCACGCGCTTTTATTTTTATTGCTCCGTTAGTTTAATTTTCATTTATTAATCCAAAAATAACAAAAACATGCAAATAATCAAAATCACAAAAAAAAAAAAACATTTTCAGAAACAAACCTTGATCCAAATCAAGTGACCGTCTTTTTATTTTATTTTCTTAAATCAAAATTGCAATAAACTTTAATTCCACTTTAAGTCATTTTCTTTTAAACATAAAAAATACAAACCAATTCTTATTTGCCACTTGGCTTTTCAATTTAAAACTTTTTTTCAAAACTAATAAAAAACACAAACAAATCAAACGTCGTTTTCTACCCCGAACTACGAGGTTTTGATCCCTCACGGGTACGTAGGCAGAGGACAATCGTCCTTCCAAATCAATAAAAATGTAGATAAATTAGGTCTCACTTTCTTCTTTTCTTTTAATCATCGCATTAACTTTTTTTTCAAAAGCAAGCAAGTTATAGCATATTAATTAAATAAAATCAAGAGGTTCCCGTAGAGTACTACGGACATAAAGGGTGCTAATACCTTCCCTTTATGTAACTAACCCCCGAACCCTAAATCTTTTCAAATAGGGGTAGTTAGAACCTTTTCCCCCTTTTTCTTAAAAATTAAATGTTCAGTCGTGAGATAATTAGTGAGTCAAAAGCTAATCAAATAGCCTTGATCTCCGAAAAATGACGCGACAGAAATGGCGACTTCACTGGGGACCCCCTAAGAGGGTTGAGTCTAACTTGGCTTTATTTAAATTTTGTGCTATTACTTGCTTAAAACAAAAACAAAAAAATAAAAGATGGAAATATGTGTATATATGTTCTCTCTTCTTCTTTCTTAAACGTGAGTGGTGAGATAAGTCCTACACCCGGACTTAAGAGAAATATAAGATAGGAGTGGTAGATTCATAGTGGCATACCGAGAGTATACTCGTGTCTTGTCACACGTGAGATAACCACACTTAGCGGAGGAGCTTGAAGTGATATATGTCGGCGTGTGTTTTCACGTTTAGACTTTACTTAAGTTTCCAGTGAAGCTAAGGACCTTTAGTAACCCTTAACCCATCTTGGCCTTTTAGGACGTAGTGCGGTGGCTAACCGGGTGTTTTCTCAGAACTAGTCGACACGCGATACTACACTTAAACGAGACTTTCCTTCGAACGTTATTGGACCGAGTGTTTTCTCGGTATCCGATAATATTCGGAAGTGGTCAAGGACTTTGGGAACTTGGTAGAACCCGTGATACAGGTACATTTGAAATCATAGTCCTTACCAAATGGCGTTGTTACCCTTAAGCTCCAACATTGTGGACTTAACCTCACCATGCATTCCATGTTCTTTAGCATAATCATGCATACATGCATTCATTCATGAAAACTTTTTTCTCACTAATATCGAAGGACTTAGATAAGTTTTTGTAAACATCAAAGATATGGTCCTTGTAAGAAGGAACACCAAGAAATCCAAACTTCAAAAATCTTAACTAAGCTTTAGCTTTTGTTAAGAACTTTTATCCTTGGTTTCGTTCTTACTTTTGAAAAAGGGAACGAATTACAACATCTTCACAAGTTTCAAACAACACAATGTTCCCCATCAAGTTTACAATTACTTTGACAACTCCCTAAAAAAAAAGTGTCTATTTTCTGCATAAGCATGACATGCATTCATAATTTCAAGTCTGTGTCTAACACTGTGTCTTTACTACTAAAGGTCAACCCATCTCAAAAGAGTCATGGCATCCTCGTCTGAAATCCACTCGCATTTACAACACTCGAACAATCGTGAGGAAAAGATGGAGTTCCTCGAACAAGAAAATCAAGTACTCCATGAAGAAGTGACAGCCATGCGAACTAAGATGGATGAAATGACTGAATTGATGAAAACGTTGACGGTTGCATATAATCAAACATCACCTCCGCCTCCTATAAGGGTTCCTCCAGCCGCTATGACCTACTTAGCACCTGTGATGCATACTATTCCACAAAATGAAGAGCCTATCTTCCATTCAGAGGACATGGAGGCCTATAATAGAATGAGTGACTTACGAGAAAAGTATGATGAACTGCAACGAGATGTGAAAGCTCTCCGTGGGAAAGAAAAATTTGGAAAGACTGCTTACGATCTCTGTTTGGTACCGAATGTCCAGATACCTCACAAGTTCAAGATTCTAGATTTCGAGAAGTATAAAGAGAACTCCTGCCCTGAGGAACATCCGAAAATGTATGTGAGAAGAATGTCCGCATATGCCCAGAACGATCAGGTCCTTATTTATTACTTTCAAGAGAGTTTGGCTGGTCCTGCCTCAAAATGGTACACAAATCTAGAGAAAACAAATATCGAAACTTTTCGTGATCTATGTGAAGCTTTTGTGGAACAATACAGTTATAATATGGATATGGCTCCGGACCGAAGTGACCTTCAGGCTATGACTCAAGAGAACAAGGAAACATTCAAAGAGTACGCCCAACGATGGAGAGACACTGCTGCCCAAGTCAGCCCGCGTATAGAAGAGAAGGAGATGACCAAACTCTTCTTAAAAACTCTTGATCAATTCTACTACGAGAGGATGGTCGGAAGTACGCCCAAGAACTTTGCAGAAATGGTCAGTATGGGCGTACAGTTGGAAGAAGGAATCCGAGAAGGACGTTTAGTTAGAGATGGAACTTCTGCCAGTGTGGTGGCCCATGGAAGGCCTCAACAAAAATATTCGGCTCATCAACACGTTGCTGCAATCACACCCGCTGCCAATGCCATTCAACAGCCGGGTTATCAGCCACAACTCCAACAGCGATCTCAACAACAGGCCTCAAGCACACAGTTTGCCCTAATTCCTATGAAATATGCGGATTTGCTTCCACAATTGCTCAAAAAGAATCTGGTCCAAACCAAGGCGCCTCCTCCGGTACCAGCAAGATTGCCAGCATGGTATAGACCTGACCTTTTTTGTACCTTCCATCAAGGGGTACCTGGCCATGATATTGAACACTGCAATGCCATGAAGAATGCAGTCCAAGATTTGATCCGGACCAACCGCCTGACTTTCTAAAACTTGACTCCAAATGTGCCAAACAATCCACCACTGGGTCATGGTATCTAAATGTTGAAACATAAAGAGGGATTAGCCGCAATTGGGTCGATGTTTATGTCTTCTTCTACTACTTGATTTGTTTCCAGTGATGTGTTTGTCTGTTTACTATCTTTTCAAAAAAAAACATCCTTTCGTCCCGCCCGAGACGAAAGTGAACTTATGTAGGGCTTTTTGCATTAAGAATTGCCATCATTAATAAAAAGGTCGTTTTGATCCCGACTTTGTTTTTTATTTTGTGCTTTTTTTCTGAAAAAAATGGTAATACAAAAAACCAAAAAATCTTTTATCATTCTCAAATATCTGCATAATCATAACTTGTACTTACTTGTAAAAATCATTGATCAAATCATGCATTAATAAACCCCTTGAACACAATAACCATGTACTCTCTACCAACTTTGAGTTCCTTGCTGAAGAAGAGGAAAGTGAAGAGACTCCCCGATAAGATCTCTCATCCACTGGGGCATCTTAGCCGTCAAAGCTGCGAACAAAATATCAAAGAAGATTGCCCAGAAGATGGCTTTCATTTACAAAGACTGGCACGAAATGCTACCATTTTCACTTCATGAATACTGTACTTCAGTACACACTTCAACAGGGGCAACCCTCTCTTTCATTAACATACATCCTGAAGGCCATGCCTCCCGTGGAGGTCGAAGTCTCGTCAATAGGAGTTCTTCTGAAGTCCCCACTTGATCGAACTAAAATGTGTGACGACCTTGTGCAACTATATCAAAAAGAGGTTTGAAATAAACTTCCAACAAGAAGGTTCTTCCCCGTGAAACTCAAGAAAGAGACTTTGTGCTCAAAAGGATACTATCTTTCCAACCAGACTCCAGAGGCAAGTGGACACCTAACTATGAAGGCCCAATGTGCAATGACTCTTGTGACTACAAATGGTGACAAACTCATGCTGGTGCAGTCAAGAAATACTTTGTCAAAAAAAAAGCTCGATAAGTCGCAAGCCTAAAAAGGCGGCTTCGGCAAAAATGAGCGTCTCGGTGGACTAAAAACCCGAAAGGGCGGTCCAGGCAAAAATTAGAGACATGAACAAAGATGATTATCCTGATAGATTGAAGACCCGAAAGGGCGATCTATGCAAAAGTTAAGGATCAAAAAGACAAAGCAACTGCATCCGGTCAGACACAATCCACTTGGGGCATCCAGCTATCAAAAGACCTCCGATTCGAAGCATCTGCAGATCAAAGACTCGGAACAGGGGCATTAAAAGTTGTTAGTGAGAATAGCGGTTATTGTGTTCAATGTACCCTTCCCATTACATTTACCATTTTTCCAAAATTTTCAAAAGTCCGTGGAGCCATGCCCTTGAAAGGCCACCACTCAATTCATCAAATTTGAGCTTGTGCCCATTTATTTAGAACTCTCATTTATTCTATTTGCATAATTTCTTTTTTTGATGGCAATACTTAAAGCAAAAATTTTCAAAAAAATACAAAACTTTTTTTACATCTTTTGAAAAGTGGGAACAACAAACACACTCACCTTGAACTTGTGACTAGGTGAAGCGTACATCAGCATCCGCCTCGAGAGTAGCTTCACACCGGAAGAGAACAGGGCTAAGTACTATGGAAAGGACCTCTGCGTTGAGCAAGATGCTATCACAGTAAAAAAAAAATATACAAAAAAAATCAAAACTCGCTAAGTTGAAAACCTGAAAAGGTGGCTTAGGCAATAGAGAGCGTCCCGGTGGACTGAAAACCCGAAAGGGCGGTCTAAGCAAAAAAATTAGGGGCAGAAAAAAAAAGAATATATTCCCGGTGGACTGAAAACCCGAAAGGGCGGTCCAGGCAAAAGTTAGGGATTTTCAAAAAAAAATAAAACAAAAAAACATGACTGCTGAAGCATACCAATGTAAGAACACTCTGCGCCGGTTCACAAATGGCGACTTCATCCATACCTTTTATCTACAATGGGCTTTACCCCCAAGAGACGTCAGATGCTACCTTGTGCCAGGTTTTTACACCGTCAACGGCTCGATTTGTTCACAAAAGTATCATTCCCAAGGAAGTTTGCCGAGTTTGTTTGTATTGCGATGTCGGTCCAACTCCCATCTCACCTGTCTTGTCTCGTTTCATAGAGTCACCTATCACATAGAGTCTTTACAGTCAAGCAGTTGCACATTCGCATATTCACACATCCATACATTCATACAATCATGCATTCATCAATATTTTCACATATTCATACGTTTATACATACACAACATATGCACAACATCAATTCACACATAATTGCGTCAGTCGTCCAAAATGTCGATTCGGTCATGTCTCTTCGTTTTAGTCGTAACTTACCATTGTGTCAAGCCGCAAGTTTCTACAAATAAGCGTCTTCCATTTACCTTCTTATTATCAAAAGTATCATCCCCGGCGTAAAGCCATGCTAGTCATGTCACTAATCAATTTCAATTTCAATTTCAATTTCAAAAGTGTCATCCCCGGGGTAAAGTCGTGCTTGTCATGTCACTAATCAAAAGCCGAGTGGATTCTCACAAAAGCCCGGTGGATTTCGGCAAACCTTTTATCAAAAGCCGAGTGGATTCTCGCAAATGTTTATCAAAAGCCGAGTGGATTCTCGCAAAACCCGGGTGGATTCCGGTAAACCTTTTATCAAAAATCCGAGTGGATTCTCGCCAAAGCCTGGTGGATTCCGGAAAACCTTTTATCAAAAACCCGAGTGGATTCTCGCAAAAGCCAGGTGGATTCCGGCAAACCTTTTATCAAAAGCCGAGTGGATTCTCGCAGAAGCCCGGTGGATTCCGGTGAACCTTTTATCAAAAAGCCGAGTGGATTCTCGCAGAAGCCCGGTGGATTCCGGTGAACCTTTTATCAAAAAGCCGAGTGGATTCTCGCAGAAGCCCGGTGGATTCCGGTGAACCTTTTATCAAAAAGCCGAGTGGATTCTCGCAAAAGCCTGGTGGGTTCCAGCAAACCTTTTATCAAAAAGCCGAGTGGATTCTCGCAAAAGCCTGGTGGATTCCGGAAAACCTTTTATCAAAAACACGAGTGGATTCTCGCAAAAGCCAGGTGGATTCCGGCAAACCTTTTATCAAAAGCCGAGTGGATTCTCGCAGAAGCCAGGTGGATTCCAGCAAACCTTTTATCAAAAGCCGAGTGGATTCTCGCAGAAGCCCGGTGGATTCCGGTGAACCTTTTATCAAAAAGCCGAGTGGATTCTCGCAGAAGCCCGGTGGATTCTGGTGAACCTTTTATCAAAAAGCCGAGTGGATTCTCGCACAAGCCCGGTGGATTCCGGTGAACCTTTTATCAAAAAGCCGAGTGGATTCTCGCAAAAGCCTGGTGGGTTCCGGCAAACCTTTTATCAAAAAGCCGAGTGGATTCTCGCAAAAGCCCGGTGGATTCCGGCAAACCTTTTATCAAAAAGCCGAGTGGATTCTCGCAAAAGCCCGGTGGATTCCGGCAAACCTTTTATCAAAAAGCCGAGTGGATTCTCGCAAAAGCCCGGTGGATTCCGGCAAACCTTTTATCAAAAAGCCGAGTGGATTCTCGCAAAAGCCCGGTGGATTCCGGCAAACCTTTTATCAAAAAGCCGAGTGGATTCTCGCAAAAGCCCGGTGGATTCCGGCAAACCTTTTATCAAAAAGCCGAGTGGATTCTCGCAAAAGCCCGGTGGATTCTGGCAAACCTTTTATCAAAAGCCGAGTGGATTTTCGCAAATGCTTACCAAGCCAAGTGGATTCTCGCAAATGTTTACCAAGCCGAGTGGATTCTCGCAAACCTCTTTATCAAGTCGAAAGGTGTCACTAAAATCTTGTCTCAATTAAACTGTCGTTCCAAACCAAAACGACAGTGGACAATCATCTTCCCTAGTGAAACTACATTCCCCTAGCGGAGTCAGATCCCTTTTCTTCAACGAATTAGGGTATCCCGTTGTTGTTTCTCATTCGAGTCAAATCATCATGCATTCATAAATTCCATCACATGCATTCATAGCATCTTAGGTCAAAAATTGTGTACTTTGTATTTCAGTCTCTTCGACTCGTCAAATCAAAGATTTCATCATCAATTTTCCGGACGAAGAAACTTAAAAAGGGGCATCTGTCATACCCCAATTTTTGACCTAAGGTCCCACTGACACTTGTCGTTTAACCCTGAATAGTCTTTGACTTTTCAAAAGGAAATTTCGGCAGTAAGGTATTTTAAAATACATCATTTAGTTTGGTTTCTTAGCCCACATTTTCATTATCACTTTATTTTTATTTTTTATTTTTAAGTTTCAAATTCCATCTTCTTTAATTTTTTATTTTTGTTTTGTCTTTATTTTAGTTATTTTCTTTAATTATTTTTTTTAATAAGTCCAAAATTGTCAAAAAAAGGGCCGTGGTCCATGTAACACCACGTTTCCCAAAATCAATTAAAATAATAATAATTCATCAATAATCAGAGTAATCACAACGGGCATGCCATATTTCTTCATTTAAAATCTTCTAAATAGAGTGTATATAAAAATCTATTTAATCAAACGTTTATTCATAAAATTGTCATTAAACTCGCAGCGGATTATTTGCAACATCAATAAGTCTCCAATAAATATTCTTGGCATAAAAGCCATTTCAACATAAAATTCAATCACCAAAAGGGCTACATCAGCAATATTTCAAAATTGATACATAGGAAAGAATTCAAGCAATAAAATCCCATCCCACGTATCAGAGCCCTAGACACTGTGAGCCACCACCTACTACTCAGGATCACCTGCAAGTTACCCATAGGAAGGGCAACATTTTCAAGCAGAAGGGGTGAGATTCTCAAACAATAATAATAATATATAATAACATAAATGAATCTAACACCCTATCATCATAATCATTCATCAATTATAGTATAGCATCATTAGCAACGTCAACATCCAACAGTAATAAAAACAGTAAACAACGACTCATGCAACAACCCGACTTCACCTCTAAGACTCATGCAGGACATGACAACTCCACTAAGACTCCTCAACAAATGCAACTATGCATGTGGTACCATAACAGAGCCGAAGCCCTCATCGTTATAGAATGGTTAAAGCATTCTTTTATCAGGACATGAGTCCTCATCGTTAACATCGTTTTGAACAACATAGTGTTCCATCGTTTTGAACGACAAAGCGTTCCAGGACCGAAGTCCTCATCGTTTTTATGCTTATGCACTGACTCCACTTGTGTACATCTGCATACAACTTAACGACAAATGCATATGTACTTATATGACTCACCACCTTTTTCATGCAACATGTTCATTCACTTGATTCAAGTACACCAACATCTTCAAATTCATAAAAATAACCAACTAATTAACATCGTGATTTTTAAGTAGGATTTCATGTCTATACAAAGTTACACAAGCTAAGAGAAACACCTAGAAGTACTCAAAAGGGTCCCCTAGTGCACGAAGCAAGATTCAGAAAAGGCTGACTAACACTCAGTTCGCTTAAGCGACGGCTAGTTCGCTTAAGCGACCAACTTACAGTAGGTCTGGGTTCAGTTCGCTTACGGGTCGCTCACGGCTCGCTTAAGCGAATTCTTGGCAGAATCAAACTTAATTTTCGCTTACCAGTTCGGTCACTGTTCGCTTAAGCGAACGGGTAAAATCCCATTCTGGGTAGTTCACGTGAATGTTCGCTTAAGCGACGGATGCTTCGCTTAAGCGACCAATCATCTGGGCAGGGTAAAAGCTACGATTTTCAGACTTCTCCTCACTCCAAAAACCCAATTTTAATCCCCTGATCACCCAAAACGTTTTCCTGAAATGTTTACGAGTCCTATACACAACCAGACATCAAGGAACAGAAAACTAAACATCAACAACAACAATTCAGCTCATTCAAGCATTCATGCAAAGCTTCCACAATTCATCCATCATATTCTATTTTCATTCCAATTACGATCAACATCAACAACATAGATTAAGAAATCATACTAAACATCAAAGTACAAAATTATAAACCTGATCATTATACCTTTTCTTTCAAAATCATCCTTAACCCTAAATTTCCCAAGTTTACCTTAAGAACAGTTCAATTGAAAGATAATCCCACCCTTACCTTAGAATTGCAAAGACAAAAAGCACAGCAAATCAGTTCCTAAGTTCTTCTCTCTTGGTCTTCTCTCCTTGCCTTAGCTTTTCTCCTCTCCAACTTGTTTTTACGTTCAACTGTTTTTCTGACTTTCTTTCCTTAACTCACCAAAACTATAACTTCTCCTTTTTCATTAAAACCTCCCTTATTACTATTAATTTCTAATTACTCCCCAACCTCCTAAATAATTCCATTATTCATATTATTCTATTTATATTAAATAAATTATATAAATAAATACTACACACCACATAAATCACATATATTAATTAAAAACACACAAAAGACTCTAGCTAATTCTAAAAATAATAAAATAACGACTAGGGCGTTACAACTTGTGGCATGTCCGTTGTGATTACTCTGATTATTGATGAATTATTATTATTTTAATTGATTTTGGGAAACGGGGTGTTACAATTGGTATCAGAGCAGGTTGGTCCGTCCGACCGTGTAGTAGAGTCGTGTTGAGCCACCTAGGATAGAGTGTTAACTCTAAAGTTGTCTTTGTTGTTTTTTGATTGCTATTTCTTATGTAGAACCTTGAGATGGCTGGTCGTAACGATGCTGCTATCGCTGCTGCACTTGAGGCTGTTGCTCAAGCTGTAGGACAGCAACCAGCTGCTGCTAACGGTGAAGTGAGAATGCTGGAGACTTTCCTGAGAAACCATCCACCAGCATTCAAGGGAAGGTATGACCCCGATGGAGCGCAGACATGGTTGAAGGAAGTAGAGAGGATCTTCAGAGTCATGCAGTGCTCTGAGGTGCAAAAGGTGCGGTTCGGGACACACATGCTGGCTGAGGAGGCAGATGATTGGTGGGTAGGCCTTTTACCTATGTTGGAACAAGACGGGGCGGTGGTGACATGGACTGTATTCAGGAGGGAATTCCTGAATAGATACTTTCCAGAAGATGTCCGAGGGAAGAAAGAAATAGAATTTCTGGAGTTGAAGCAGGGTGACATGTCTGTCACAGAGTATGCTGCCAAGTTCACAGAACTTGCAAAGTTTTATCCTCACTACACTGCAGAGACAACTGAGTTCTCCAAATGTATTAAATTTGAAAATGGTTTGAGAGCTGACATCAAGAGAGCCATTGGATATCAGAAGAACAGAATTTTCTCAGAATTGGTGAGTAGCTGTAGAATTTATGAGGAGGATACAAAGGCTCATTATAAGGTGATGAGCGAGAAAAGGAATAAGGGTCAGAGTAGTCGCCCGAAGCCCTACAGTTCTCCTACTAACAAAGGCAAACAAAGATTGAATGATGAGAGGCAGCCTAAGGGGAGAAATGCTCCTGTTGATGTTGTTTGTTACAAAGGTGGTGTGAAGGGCCACAAGAGTAATGCTTGCACCCAAGATGAGAAGAAATGTTTCAGATGCGGTCAGAAAGGTCATGTGTTGGCTGAATGCAAGCATGGAGATATCGTTTGTTTTAATTGTGGCGAGGAGGGCCACATTAGCTCGCAGTGCACGCAACCTAAGAAGGTCAGAACTTGAGGGAAGGTATTCGCTTTGACTGGTACACAGACTACCAACGAGGATCGACTTATCAGAGGTACTTGTTTCTTGAATAGTACTCCTTTAATAGCTATTATCAGAGGTATATGTTTGGTAGAGATTTTGAGGTCGACTTAGTGTGTCTACCGTTGTTGGGAATGGATGTTATTTTCGGGATGAATTGGTTAGATTATAACCGAGTCTGTATAAATTGTTTTAACAAGACGGTGCACTTTTCTTCTGCGGAGGAGGAGAGTGGAGCAGAGTTTCTAACTACTAAACAGTTGAAGCAATTGGAACGAGATGGAATTCTTATGTTTTCTTTGATGGCATCTTTGTCGTTAGAGAATTGTCATACCCTAAATTTGGACCGTTTAAAATCTTTTTTGTCCATATTTTAAAATAATCCATTTTCTCTGTTATTCGTTTTTTACTATTTAAAATTTGTGTTTCTTCGTCTTTAATCATTTAAAAAAAAAAAAAAAACTTTTATCTTGCATTTAAGTCCCCGCTTGCATTTTAACAACAATTAAAATCACTTCATCTGCATTTTTATAACGCAATTTTATAGTCTTTTTAGTCATAATAGTCAAGTCATTTTATAACGCATTTTATAGTGTTTTTAGTCATAACAGTCAAAGGTCTAATCGTATTTTAAAAAATCGCGTCTTTTTAATCATTTCAAACGAAATTTCGACAGGGAGGTTACTTTGGAGTACCTCATTCTGGTTTCCGAAAGAGACAATTTTTAATTTTATTAATTCATTTTCTCCATCTTTATTAGTATCTTTATCTTTGATTCTCATAATTTAATTTCCTCTTTTATTTTTTCATCATTTGATTTTAACTTCCTTCTTTTCTTTGAATGTCATATTTTTCATTTTCATTACAAGTATTTCCTTTTTAACTTTTTTTTATTATTGATTTTTTTAGTCTTTAGTTTCAGTCATGTCTAGGTGTCCAAAATATATTGGTTCTTTAATCCAAAACCCTAGAAACTAGCACTATAAATAGCAGCATTTATTACTGCACTAAAAAAAAAATTTGCCCAATCACTAACAGCGGCAGCAATCACCATCAGAAACCCTAATCAATTTCCTCTTTCATATTTCTAGATTAAACAATCAAAAACCACAAAAAAAATTCATGAACACATGAAGAACACTTTGAACATCATGAACCAAATTTTTCCAGGAAGTTAAATTCAACACAAAACATTCAAATCCAAACCTAATCTCACAGCACTAACAAGTATCAAGCTCGAATCGTACAACAACAACAAAACAACCCATTCTTTGAGCAGATCCGAAGTAAAGGAAGAAGAAGATCGGACCGGAACAAAGAGTAGATCGGATCGGAACAGATCGGAAGCAGAGACAGAGGAAGAGGTAGGAAGTTCTTCTTTCGTTTTCTTTAAGTCTAGATCTAGCATTTTTCAAACATTTTCTTCAAAAACTAAGCTGATTTTCGTAATCTAGAGAAAAAAGGATATCTGAAAATGTAGAAAGTTTTTTGAACGGAGGTGTTTCGTTCTCCGACGCGGTGGTGGCGCCTCTGGTTGGCCGGCAGCCACCACGTCGGAAGCTGCAGCTCACGTCGGAGAAGAATTCTGCACTTGCAGACCTTCTCTCACTATAGAAAGTTTAGAGAGAGGGTTTTTGTGTAGTTGTGTTGTTTTTTTTGGTAAAGATTCTTTTTATACTACTATATTTTTGTACGTTCCTGTATACGCGCGTATACTTCAATTTAGTGCTCCCTCGCGTTGTGAGTCATCAGATCTGGATCGTTCCTTGATCTGATGGCTATTGTATGTTTTGATCTTGAATCATGTGTGTGTCTCTTTGGGTTAACATTGGTATGCTTTCTGTTCAAACCGTCAGATCTTTGATCTGACGGTCACTGTGTTTCCTGTGTTATTTCGCTGCTTTTGAACTGTTTTTTTTAAACCGTTGGATCTTAGATCCTATGGCTGTGATGAGATCTTGGGATTCAGATCTGGACCTCTGGATTCATCCAACGGTCCAGATTAAATCCTGCTGAGCCAATTTTGTATTTTCTTTTTTTTAATTGTTCTTTATCATTTTTAAATACTTTTTACACTTTTTTTGACATTTTAATGCTTTTAAAAATTCCAAAAATATTGTTCTTATCATCTTAATTTTCTCTAATTTTAAAAATCCATCCTATTTGTTTTCTTTTAAATTTTTTTATGTATTTCTTATATGATGATCTTAATTGTTGCTTATCTTTATTCCTTGCTTTTTATTTCTTATGTCTCATTCACCATGATATTTCTTATGCTTACTAACGATTTAATTTTTGTCTGGAATCATAGCATGCACATTTAATTTTCTCATCATCTTATTTCGTCATTGACTTAGTGTGTATAAATAGGGAATTGATGTAATTTTATTTCTTGCATTTTATTTTGGCATAAAGGCCTTAGGGTTGTATTTAGGAATTGATGTAATAATGTAGGTAACACAAGCACCGACACTACCACAATTTATTTACCGCTTTCCGCTCGTTTTTTTACGATGTTACGTTAGTTTAGAAAAATCATTTTCTCAAAAAAAATCAAATATGCAAAACTTCAAAATCATTTTCTTAATAACATTTTTCCTTTATTTTCTTAATCAAACTCTCAATCAATTTTAATTCAACTTCAATCATTTTCAAAATTTAAAATCAATCAACCTCACTCATTTCTTTTATCTCATGCCTTGAGGCCTCTTTCTCTTCTTAAAATCAACCTAACCCACCAAAGAATTTTTTTAGTGGAACTACGTCGGTTTTGATTCCTTTCCCAAAAGGGTACGTAGGCAGAGGACTTGTCCTTCCAAATCAAATAAAATAACCAAAAACATACTTCTCCTTCCTCCATTCTTTCACTTCGATTTTTAGGTAATAATTTTTCAAGTAAGCAAATGAATTTAGCACAAGATAATCTAGGTAAGCGGTTCCTTCGGAGTACCGAAGTCGTTTAGGGTGCTTAACACCTTCCCTATTCGAAACCAACCCCCGAATCCAAAGTCTCGATAAGGGTTTTTACTCTTTTTTTTCCCTTCCCACGAATAAAAATTGAGAGTTCAAAGATTGACGATTCAAATCAATTAATGGTTTGATATCCGAAAATCGGGGAGCACAGAATGGCGACTTCACTGGGGACTTAAATCCTATGCGGGTTAAACCCACCTTACTTTCTTTATTTTGTGATTTATTACTTGTTTATACTTTGTAAATATTTGCTTACATGTTTACCTTATTACGCGAGTGGTGAGATAAGCTCTACACCCGAGCTTGAGGGAAATATAAGATAGGAGTGGTAGACTCATAGTGGCATTCCGAGAGTATTCTTGTGTTTTGGCACATGTGATATAACCACACTTAGCGGAGGAGCTTGAAGTGATATAGGTCGGCGTGTGTTTTCACATTTAGACTTTATTACTCTTAAGTTTCCATTGAAGCTAAGGACCTTTAGTAACCCTTAACCCATCTTGGCCTTTTAGGACGTAGTGCGGTGGCTAACCGAGTGTTTTCTCGGAACTAGTCGACACGCGATACTACAGTCAAATGAGACTTTCCTACGAACGTTGTTGGACCGAGTGTTTCCTCGGCATCCGATAATATTCGGAAGTGCTCGATGACTTTGGGAACCTTGGTAGAACCTGTGATACAGGTACAATTTGAAACCATAGTCCTTACCAAATGGCGTTGTTACCCTTGACTCCAACATTATGGGAATTAACCTCATCATGTATTCTATGTACTTTCGCATAACCATGCATACATGCATTCATTCATAAACATCTTTTTCCATCAAAAATTGAAGGACTTCGACAAGTTTTTTGTAAACATCACGAATATGGACCTTGTAAGAATGAACACCAAGAGATACAACTTCAAAAATCGTAACTAAGCTTTAGCTTTTGTTAAAAAAAAAAAAAAAAACTCTTTCCTTGGTTTCGTTCTTACCTTTCAAAAAGGGAACCGTTGCAACGTCTTTACAATGTTCAAAATGAAACCATGTCCCTCTACAACGTTTACAATTCACTTTGATAAGTCCTTCAAAAAAAATTGTCTATTTTTACATAAGCATATCATGCATCATTTTGCATTCATAATTTCTAGTCCATGTCTTATCATGTGTCTTTCTCTACAAAAGGTCAATCCATCAGTCGACTCGCATCTACAACACTTGAGCAAATCAGAATGGATCATCTTGAACAAGAGAACCACAAGCTTCGTGAAGAGGTGACAACCCTCCGGGCCGAGAATGAGATTTTGAGGAACTTAGTATCTTTGATGACGGTTGCACAGAGACAGCCATTATCTCTTCCTATTGCCAGCACTCAAGCTGAGACGGTTGCTTCCACTACCCCGATTTCAACAGTGTTTGCTAGTACTCCTCAACATGCTATGCTGGAAGGTTATCTTTGGAGCACACCCTTTGGTTTTGGTGAAGTATTCCATCCCAACGTCTCTAAGGTTCAAGCTCCTTTTGTGCAACTGACAGCGCCGATCCCTCAACCGGGTCCTTTGTTCCCTCAATCTGCTATGATTCGTACTACTCAGGAAGACCATAAACCAATCTATCATTCAAGAAATGTGGTTGCATACGACCGGACAGCTGAACTGGAAGAAAGGTTTGATAGAATACAGTTGGAACTGAAAGCTCTTTGTGGGAAAGAATTGTTTGGGAAAAATGCTTATGATCTTTGTTTGGTTCCCAATGTCGTGATACCACCCAAATTCAAGATCCCTGATTTTGAGAAGTACAAAGGGAACACTTACCTTGAGCTTCATTTGGTAATGTACGTGAGAAATATGTCTGCTCAAGTGGGTAATGATGAGCTCCTTATCCACTGTTTCCAAGATATTTTGACTGGTGCCGCACTGATATGGTATATGGGTCTAAACAAGGTTGATGTCAAAACTTTCAGTGATTTGTGTGAGGCTTTCGTCCAGTGATATAACTATAACTTGCATTTGGCCCCAAACAGAAAGGAATTACAGGCTATGACCCAGAATGATAATGAATCTTTCAAAGCTTATGCCCAACGGTGGAGAGATGTCGCTGCACAGGTCCGTCCACCTCTAGAAGAGAAAGAATTTACCGAGATTTTCCTGGAAACTCTGGATCAGTTCTATTATGAGCATATGCTTACAAGTGCATCCGGCAGCTTCGCAAATATGATGACTGTGGGCATGCGTATTGAAGAATGGGTCCGAAAAGGACAATTGGTCAAAGAAAGTGTTCCCACTGATGATTATGAGTATGAAGATCAGGAAATGAGTGTGGTAGAAAGTCAGCCTCAACAACAGTATCTGGCTTATCACCCTGCTGCCGCTATTATGCCTATCATAAATCCTGTTCAAAACTCGGGTTATCAACCTCAGTTTCAACCATATCAACAACAGTATCAACAACAACCTCGACAACAGGCTCCAAGAACTCAAATTGATCGTATTCCTATGAGGTATGCAGAGTTGTTTCCAAGGTTGCTTGAAAGGAATTTGATCCATACCAAGGCACCTCTCTCGGTGCCGGCAATATTGCCAGCAGGATATAGGGCTGACCTCTCTTGTGCCTTCCATCAAGGGGCACCAGGTCACAATATTGAAGAATGTTTTGCATTTCAGAAGATAGTTCAGAAATTGATTCGAGAAAACCTCATACCTTTCGAAGAGTTTGAATTTGAGTGTGCAAGTTAATCCGCTATCGGATCTTTGAACCTTGCGTTGACATGTGAAATGTTTTAGCTGCATTTGGGTCACTGCTGATGTTTATTTCTACTACTCTTTTGTTCAATTAATATGTTTGTTTGTTGCTTTATGTTTTTCAAAAAAAAAAAATCCTTTCGTCCTACCCGAGGCGAAAGTGAATTTGTTTAGGGCTTCTTGCTTTATGTATTTTCATTATTGATGAAAGGTCGTCTTGATCCCGACCTTGTTTTATTTTGTGCTTTTTCTGGAAAAATGGTAATACAAAAACCAAAAATTTCTTTTTCTTTAATCATTACCACATATCTGCATAATCATAATGTTTATATCAATAATCAAATCATGCATTAATAAACCCGTTGAACACTTAAACCCTGTACTCTCTCGACTTTGAGTTCCTTATATCCAAGGCTGAAGAAGAGAATGATGAAGAAGTTTCCAATGAGATTTCTCGTCTACTGAGGCATCTTGGCCGTCGAAGCTGCAAATGTCAAGAAAGATTGTCCAGAAAAGAACTTTCATGTACAAAGACTGGCACGAGATGCTACCATTTTCCTTGCATGGATATTGTACTTTAAGTGCACACTTCAGCTGGGGCAACCTCCCCACCATCCCTCAGTATACAATATAAAGGCATTACCCTACATGGAGGTTAAAGTCATGTCAACGGAAGTTCCAATGAAAGCTAAGCTTGTTTGAATTTAAAAGTGTTATTGCCGGCTTCCATGCACAGTTATATCAAAAGGATAAAGCAAGTATTCGACAAAGAAGGCTTGTCCCCGTGAATGTCAAGAGAGGCTTTGTGCTCAAAAATATGTTACCCAATTCCAGGGGAAAAAGGATGTCAAATTACAAAGAATGATGGTAAACTTGTATGTCCTGTGAATACCGATGCAGTCAAGAAATACTTTGTTAAAATGAAAAAGCTCGATAAGTCGCAAACCTGAAAAGGCGGCTTAGGCAAAAAAGAGCGTCTCGATGGACTGAAAACCCGAAAGGGCGGTCCATGCAAAAGCTAGAGACATATAAAAAAAAATGAAAAAAATGGTTATCCTGATAGGTTGAAACCCACACGGGCGATCTATGCAAAAATTAAGGATTATGACAAAGTAACTGCATCTGGTCGAATATGTCTCACTTAGGGCATTTCAGTCGTCAAGAGACCTCTGACTCATGGTAAGGTAATTGCATCAAATCAGATATGATTCATCTAGGGCATCTTAGCTGTTACAGGGCTTCCGATCTGAAGCATCTGCAAACCAAAGACTCAGAACAGTGGAATTCAAAGTTGGTAGGGGAAACAGTGGTTATTGTGTTCAATGTACCTTTTCCATATAATTACCATTTTCCAAACTTTTCAAAATCCGTGGAGCCACGCCTTTTGCAGGCCACCACTCCATTTACATTAATTTGAGCCTATGCCCATTTATTTGAAATTCTCATTTATTCTATTTTGCAAATTTTCCTCTATTTTTTATGTTAATATGTAAAGCACAAAATTCTTTTAAAACTTTTTCATGTCTTTTGAATATCATAAACAACAGGTACATCTTCTTTGAACTTATGGGTAGGAGAAACATACAACAACATACAACAACATCCGTCTCAAGTACAGTTAAACTCTGCAAGATAAGCCTAACCAAAGGTTGTGAGATGACCTCTGTCAAAAAAAAAAAAAGAAGAAGAGCTCGCTAAGTCGAAAACCCGAAAGGGCAGCTTAAGCCAAAAATGAGTGTCCCGGTGGATTGAAAACCCGAAAGGGCGGTCCAGGCAAAAATTAGGGGCATACAAAAAAGATATATTCCCGGTGGATTGAAAACCCGAAAGGGCGGTCCAGGCAAAAGTTAGGGATTAAAAAATATATATATATATATACAAAAAGAAAAATTTAAAAACAAAGACAGAGGCATCGCAATTCAGGTTGGCCAAATGGAAGAATGGACTTTGTGCTGGTTTACAAAAGGCGACTTCTGCCAGATTGATTGATTGATGGGTTTTATCCCGAGGAATGGCGACTTCTGCCAGTGGTTTGACCTTATGGCGACTTCTGCCAGTGGTTTGACTTTATGGCGACTTCTGCCAAAACATGGTTGTTATCCCTCTAGTGGTTTGATGAATGGCGACTTTTGCCTGCGGTTTGATAAATGGGCTTTACCGCTTCAGTGATTTGATTAACGGGCATTACTCCGAAGAAAGGGCGACTTCTGCCAGTGGTTTGATTAAGGAGTTTTTACCTCTTCGATGATGTGATTATCGGGCTTTACCCCTTCCAGCGGTTTGATTAATGGGCTTTACGCCGACAATGATTTGATTCATCTCCAGTAATTTTCTCCCCAATGAAGATTGCCGAGTGTTTGTAATGCGATGACGGTCCACCTCCCATTTTACCTATCCAGTCTTGTTAGTTTCACTTGTTATATAGAGTCGTCTAAATCATACATATTCAGTCATATATTCATGTACTCATGCATTCATTCATATATATATATATATATATATATATATATATATATATATATATATATATTCATGCGTATAAACATTTTTGCACATATAACTTGCATACAATCATCATTTATACATGAATGCATTGACTGCCGTGTGTCTTATTTCATTTGCATCTCACAAAACGTCATCCCCAATGTGTATGATCTGGAAATGTCGCATGTAGCCTTGTTTGGTCGTATTCCTTCAGTTCGGTCTTCACTTACCTTTTGGACCAGGTTAATCCCCTGCCAATACCTTTACTACTTTTTGGACCAGGTTAATCACCTGCCAATATCTTTTGGTGCCTTTGGACCAGGTTAATCACCTGCCAATATCTTTTGTGCCTTTGGACCAGGTTAATCCCCTGCTAATACTTTTTATACCTTTTGGACCAGGTTAATCCCCTGCCAATACCTTCTGATACCTTTTGGACCAGGTTAATCACCTGCCAATATCTTTTGTGCCTTTGGACCAGGTTAATCCCCTGCTAATACTTTTTATACCTTTTGGACCAGGTTAATCCCCTGCCAATACCTTCTGATACCTTTTGGACCAGGTTAATCACCTGCCAATATCTTTTGTGCCTTTGGACCAGGTTAATCACCTGCCAATATCTTTTGTGCCTATTGGACCAGGTTAATACCCTGCCCAATATCTTTTGTACCTATCATGTCTTTACCTTCGCCACTCGTCGGCTAATCATGTCTTTACGTTCGCCACTCGTCGGCTAATCATGTCTTTACGTTCGCCACTCGTCGGCTAATCATGTCTTTACCTTCGCCACTCGTCGGCCAATCATGTCGTTACTTTCGCCACCAATCGGCTAATCATGTCCTTACCTTTCCCTTGAAGCAATGTTAACAAACATTATCATTTATAGTCCAGTCGTTTCAAGATATCTCACAGCAATCATAAGCATTACCTACCATTTCTTTCCCCAGTGATACCTATCCAATTGTCCCCCAGTCAGTCTTTATGCATCATCTTTAGATTCATGCTTGCATCATGTTCAGTCATATCATCACATTCATCAGGATCGCATCTCTGGCATTTTAAACGGTCCAAAATTGGCGTTTTTTTTTTTATATTTAAGTCTCTTCGACCCTTTGGTTTAAAAGTTTTCTTTTTTAAAACCTTCGTGACGAAGAAACTTAAATAGGGGCATCTGTCATACCCCAAATTTGGACCGTTTAAAATCTTTTTTGTCCATATTTTAAAATAATCCATTTTCTCTGTTATTCGTTTTTTACTATTTAAAATTTGTGTTTCTTCGTCTTTAATCATTTAAAAAAAAAAAAAAACTTTTATCTTGCATTTAAGTCCCCGCTTGCATTTTTACAACAATTAAAATCACTTCATCTGCATTTTTATAACGCAATTTTATAGTCTTTTTAGTCATAATAGTCAAGTCATTTTATAACGCATTTTATAGTGTTTTTAGTCATAACAGTCAAAGGTCTAATCGTATTTTAAAAAATCGCGTCTTTTTAATCATTTCAAACGAAATTTCGACAGGGAGGTTACTTTGGAGTACCTCATTCTGGTTTCCGAAAGAGACAATTTTTAATTTTATTAATTCATTTTCTCCATCTTTATTAGTATCTTTATCTTTGATTCTCATAATTTAATTTCCTCTTTTATTTTTTCATCATTTGATTTTAACTTCCTTCTTTTCTTTGAATGTCATATTTTTCATTTTCATTACAAGTATTTCCTTTTTAACTTTTTTTTTATTATTGATTTTTTTAGTCTTTAGTTTCAGTCATGTCTAGGTGTCCAAAATATATTGGTCCTTTAATCCAAAACCCTAGAAACTAGCACTATAAATAGCAGCATTTATTACTGCACTAAAAAAAAAAGTCGGCCAATCACTGACAGCGGCAGCAATCACCATCAGAAACCCTAATCAATTTCCTGTTTCATATTTCTAGATTAAACAATCAAAAACCACAAAAAAAATTCATGAACACATGAAGAACACTTTGAACATCATGAACCAAATTTTTCCAGGAAGTTAAATTCAACACAAAACATTCAAATCCAAACCTAATCTCACAGCACTAACAAGTATCAAGCTCGAATCTTACAACAACAACAAAACAACCCATTCTTTGAGCAGATCCGAAGTAAAGGAAGAAGAAGATCGGACCGGAACAAAGAGTAGATCGGATCGGAACAGATCGGAAGCAGAGACAGAGGAAGAGGTAGGAAGTTCTTCTTTCGTTTTCTTTAAGTCTAGATCTAGCATTTTTCAAACATTTTCTTCAAAAACTAAGTTGATTTTCGTAATCTAGAGAAAAAAGGATATCTGAAAATGTAGAAAGTTTTTTGAACGGAGGTGTTTCGTTCTCCGACGCGGCGGCGGCGCCTCCTGTTGGCCGACAGCCACCACGTCGGAAGCTGCAGCTCACGTCGGAGAAGAAGGCTGCACTTGCAGACCTTCTCTCACTATAGAAAGTTTAGAGAGAGGGTTTTTGTGTAGTTGTGTTGTTTTTTTTGGTAAAGATTCTTTTTATACTACTATATTTTTGTACGTTCCTGTACACGCGCGTATACTTCAATTTAGTGCTCCCTCGCGTTGTGAGTCATCAGATCTGGATCGTTCCATGATCTGATGGCTATTGTATGTTTTGATTTTGAATCATGTGTGTGTCTCTTTGGGTGAACATTGGTATGCTTTCTGTTCAAACCGTCAGATCTTTGATCTGACGGTCACTGTGTTTCCTGTGTTATTTCTCTGCTTTTAAACTGTTTTTTTAAAACCGTTGGATCTTAGATCCTAGGGCTGTGATGAGCTCTTGGGATTCAGATCTGGACCTCTGGATTCATCCAACGGTCCAGATTAAATCCTGCTGAGCCAATTTTGTATTTTCTTTTTTTTAATTGTTCTTTATCATTTTTAAATACTTTTTACACTTTTTTTGACATTTTAATGCTTTTAAAAATTCCAAAAATATTGTTCTTATCATCTTAATTTTCTCTAATTTTAAAAATCCATCCTATTTGTTTTCTTTTAAAATTTTTTATTTATTTCTTATATGATGATCTTAATTGTTGCTTGTCTTTATTCCTTGCTTTTTATTTCTTATGTCTCATTCACCATGATATTTCTTATGCTTACTAACGATTTAATTTTTGTCTTGAATCATAGCATGCACATTTAATTTTCTCATCATCTTATTTCGTCATTGACTTAGTGTGTATAAATAGGGAATTGATGTAATTTTATTTCTTGCATTTTATTTTGGCATAAAGGCCTTAGGGTTGTATTTAGGAATTGATGTAATAATGTAGGTAACACAAGCACCGACACTTGCACCGACACTACCACAATTTATTTACCGCTTTCCGCTCGTTTTTTTTACGACGTTACGTTAGTTTAGAAAAATCATTTTCTCAAAAAAAATCAAATATGCAAAACTTCAAAATCATTTTCTTAATAACATTTTTCCTTTATTTTCTTAATCAAACTCTCAATCAATTTTAATTCAACTTCAATCATTTTCAAAATTTAAAATCAATCAACCTCACTCATTTCTTTTATCTCATGCCTTGAGGCCTCTTTCTCTTCTTAAAATCAACCTAACCCACCAAAGAATTTTTTTAGTGCAACTACGTCGGTTTTGATTCCTTTCCCAAAAGGGTACGTAGGCAGAGGACTTGTCCTTCCAAATCAAATAAAATAACCAAAAACATACTTCTCCCTCCTCCATTCTTTCACTTAGATTTTTAGGTAATAATTTTTCATGTAAGAAAATGAATTTAGCACAAGATAATCTAGGTAAGCGGTTCCTTCGGAGTACCGAAGTCGTTTAGGGTGCTTAACACCTTCCCTATTCGAAACCAACCCCCGAATCCAAAGTCTCGATAAGGGTTTTTACTCTTTTTTTTTCCCTTCCCACGAATAAAAATTGAGAGTTCAAAGATTGACGATTCAAATCAATTAATGGTTTGATATCCGAAAATCGGGGGGCATAAGAATCAAGCTGTAATTGACAGGCTACCAGTGGTGAATGAATTCCCTAAAGTTTTTCCAAATGAGATCCCTGATGTGCCACCAGAAAGAGAAGTTGAGTTCTGATGGCACCGTATCGTATGTCCGCTTCTGAATTAGCCGAGTTGAAGAAACAGTTGGAGGACTTGCTTGATAAGAAGTTTGTAAGACCTAGTGTTTCGCCGTGGGGAGCGCCTTTGTTATTGGTGAAGAAGAAGGATGGTAGTATGAGGTTGTGCATTGACTATCGTCAGTTGAACAAAGTTACAATAAAGAATAGATATCCACTTCCGTGGATTGATGATTTGATGGACCAGTTGGTAGGTGCTAAAGTTTTTAGTAAGATTGACTTGAGGTCGGGTTACCATCAAATTAAAGTGAAGGATGAAGATATGCAGAAGACAGCCTTTAGGACACGATATGGTCATTACGAATACAAAGTGATGCCTTTCGGTGTTACTAACGCGCCTGGTGTGTTCATGGAGTATATGAACCGAATTTTTCATGCTTTTTTGGATAAATTTGTGGTGGTATTTATAGATGATATTTTGATTTATTCTAAAACTGAAGAGGAGCATGCAGAACACCTGAAGATTGTGTTGCAGATTTTGAAGGAGACAAAGTTGTATGCCAAGTTGTCGAAGTGCGAGTTCTGGTTAAGTGAAGTGAGTTTTCTAGGCCACGTTATTTCTGGTGATGGTATCGCGGTTGATCCTTCGAAAGTTGATGCAGTATCTCAGTGGGAAACTCTGAAGTCGGTGACTGAAATCAGAAGTTTCTTGGGTTTGGCTGGTTATTACCGTAGGTTCGTAGAAGGATTTTCAAAGTTGGCACTTCCGTTGACTCAGTTGACTTGTAAAGGGAAATCTTTTGTATGGGATGCTCAGTGTGAGAGTAGTTTCAATGAGTTGAAGCAAAGATTGACAACTGCTCCTATTTTAATTTTGCCAAAGCCGGAAGAACCTTTTGTAGTTTATTGTGATGCTTCCAAGTTTGGTTTAGGAGGTGTGTTGATGCAAGATGGAAAGGTGGTAGGTTATGCTTCTAGGTAGCTGAGAGTTCATGAACAGAATTATCCTACGCATGATTTGAAGCTGGCTGCGGTGGTATTTGTTTTGAAGATTTGGAGACACTATTTGTATGGTTCAAGATTTGGAGACAAAAGTTTGAGATATCTGTTTGACCAGAAAGAATTGAACATGAGGCAGAGGAGATGGCTTGAGTTATTAAAAGATTATGATTTTGGCTTGAATTACCATCCAGGTAAAGCTAATGTAGTTGCAGATGCGTTGAGTAGGAAGACATTGCACATGTCGGCCTTGATGGTAAAGGAGTTTGAATTGCTCGAACAGTTTAGGGACTTAAGTCTCGTGTGTGAATTGTCATCTCAGAGTGTGCAGTTGGGTATGCTGAAGATCAATAGTGATTTCTTGAATAGTATCAGAGAAGCACAACAAGTTGATGTTAAGTTTGTGGATTTAATGGTTACTAGTAATCAAGCGGAGAATAGTGATTTCAAGGTTGATGAACAAGGTGTGTTGAGATTTAGAGGCAGAATTTGTATTCCTGACAATGAAGAATTGAAGAAGTTGATTTTTAGAAGAAAGTCATAAGAGCAACTTGAGTATTCATCCGGGAGCTACAAAAATGTATCATGACTTGAAGAAGCTGTTTTAGTGGTCTGGTTTGAAGAAGGATGTCGCTCGGTTTGTGTATGCGTGTTTGACTTATCGGAAGTCTAAGGTTGAACATCAGAGGCCTGCAGGTTTGTTGACACCGTTGGATGTACCGGAGTGGAAATGGGATAGCATTTCTATGGATTTTGTGACAAGTTTACCTAATACTCCGAGAGGGCATGATTCGATATGGGTTGTGGTAGACAGGTTGACGAAGTCGGCGCACTTCATTCCGATTAATATCAGTTATCCAGTAGCTCAGTTGGCGGAGATCTACATTCAGAATATTGTTAAGTTGCATGGGGTTCCGTCGAGTATAGTGTCAAATAGAGACCCAAAGTTTACTTGAAGATTTTGGAAGAGTTTACAAGATGCGTTGGGTTCGAAATTGAAATTGAGTTCGGCTTATCATCCGCAGACAGATGGTCATTCGGAAAGGACGATCCAATCTTTAGAGGATTTACTAAGAGTATGTGTACTTGAGCAGGGTGGAGCTTGGGACAGTCACCTACCATTGATAGAATTTACATACAATAACAGTTACCATTCGAGTATTGGTATGGCACCGTTCGAAGCTTTGTATGGTCGGAGGTGCAGGACTCCTTTATGCTGGTTCGAGACGGGAGAAAGTGTTGTGTTGGGGCCGGATTTGGTTCATGAGACTACGGAGAAAGTCAAGATGATTAGGGAGAAGATGAAAGCGTCGCAGAGTTGACAAAAGAGCTATCATGACAAGCGTAGGAAAGACCTTGAGTTTCAGGAAGGTGACCATGTTTTTCTGAGGGTTACTCCTATGACGGGTGTGGGACGTGCATTGAAGTCGAGGAAGTTGACTCCAAAGTTCATTGGTCCTTACCAGATTTCAGAAAGAGTTGGAACTGTGGTGTATAGAGTTGGTTTGCCATCTCATCTTTCGAATTTGCATGACGTATTTCATGTGTCGCAATTGCGGAAGTATGTACCAGATCCTTCGCATGTTATTCCAAGAGACGATGTGCAAGTTAGAGATAACCTGACGGTGGAGACCTTACCTTTGAGGATTGATGATTGAAAGGTGAAGTCTTTGAGGGGTAAAGAGATACCTCTTGTAAGAGTTGTTTGGGGTGGAGCAACTGGTGAAAGTTTGACTTGGGAACTGGAAAGTAAGATGCAAGAATCGTATCCTGAGTTGTTTGTTTGAGGTAAGATTTCGAGGATGAAATTCTCTAAGTTGGGGAGAGTTATAACGCCCTAGTCGTTATTTTATTATTTTTAGAATTAGCTAAAGTCTTTTGTGTGTTTTTAATTAATATATGTGATTTATGTGGTGTGTAGTATTTATTTATATAATTTATTTAATATAAATAGAATAATATGAATAATGGAATTATTTAGGAGGTTGGGGAATAATTAGAAATTAATAGTAATAAGGGAGGTTTTAATGAAAAAGGAGAAGTTATAGTTTTGGTGAGTTAAGGAAAGAAAGTCAGAAAAACAGTTGAACGTAAAAACAAGTTGGAGAGGAGAAAAGCTAAGGCAAGGAAAGAAGACCAAGAGAGAAGAACTTAGGAACTGATTTGCTGTGCTTTTTGTCTTTGCAATTCTAAGGTAAGGGTGGGATTATCTTTCAATAGTCATAATATATAATTTCTGAAAATTAATCAATTGAACTGTTCTTAAGGTAAAATTGGGAAATTTAGGGTTAAGGATGATTTTGAAAGAAAAGGTATAATGATCAGGTTTATAATTTTGTACTTTGATGTTTAGTATGATTTCTTAATCTATGTTGTTGATGTTGATCGTAATTGGAATGAAAATAGAATATGATGGATGAATTGTGGAAGCTTTGCATGAATGCTTGAATGAGCTGAATTGTTGTTGTTGATGTTTAGTTTTCTGTTCCTTGATGTTTGGTTGTGTATAGGACTCGTAAACATTTCAGGAAAACGTTTTGGGTGATCAGGGGATTAAAATTGGGTTTTTGGAGTGAGGAGAAGTCTGAAAATCGTAGCTTTTACCCTGCCCAGATGATTGGTCGCTTAAGCGAAGCATCCGTCGCTTAAGTGAACATTCACGTGAACTACCCAGAATGTGATTTTACCCGTTCGCTTAAGCGAACAGTGAGCGAACTAGTAAGCGAAAATTAAGTTTGATTCTGCCAAGAATTCGCTTAAGCGAGCCGTGAGCGACCCGTAAGCGAACTGAACCCAGACCTACTGTAAGCTGGTCGCTTAAGCGACGGCTAGTTCTGATAAAAGAATGCTTTAACCATTCTATAACGATGAGGGCTTCGACTCTGTTATGGTACAACATGCATAGTTGCATTTGTTGAGGAGTCTTAGTGGAGTTGTCATGTCCTGCATGAGTCTTAGAGGTGACGTCGGGTTGTTGCATGAGTCGTTGTTTACTGTTTTTATTACTGTTGGATGTTGAAGTTGCTAATGATGCTATACTATAATTGATGAATGATTATGATGATAGGGTGTTAGATTCATTTATGTTATTATATATTATTATTATTGTTTGAGAATCTCACCCCTTCTGCTTGAAAATGTTGCCCTTCCTATGGGTAACTTGCAGGTGATCCTGAGTAGTAGGTGGTGGCTCACAGTGTCTAGGGCTCTGATACGTGGGATGAGATTTTATTGCTTGAATTCTTTCCTATGTATCAATTTTGAAATATTGCTGATGTAGCCCTTTTGGTGATTGAATTTTATGTTGAAATGGCTTTTATGCCAAGAATATTTATTGGAGACTTATTGATGTTGCAAATAATCCGCTGCGAGTTTAATGACAATTTTATGAATGAACGTTTGATTAAATAGATTTTTATATACACTCTATTTAGAAGATTTTAAATGAAGAAATGTGGCATGCCCGTTGTGATTACTCTGATTATTGATGAATTATTATTATTTTAATTGATTTTGGGAAACGGGGTGTTACAGTCCAAAGTTTCTTCACGC
Organism: Medicago truncatula; assembly: GCF_003473485.1. Classification (NCBI taxonomy): domain Eukaryota; kingdom Viridiplantae; phylum Streptophyta; class Magnoliopsida; order Fabales; family Fabaceae; genus Medicago; species Medicago truncatula. The sequence goes on from NC_053045.1 coordinate 20,063,929, forward strand.
CACAATTCCACGCAAATTTACTCAGGTCTACTCTTTCTTTCCCAATTTACCAGAAACATGTTACATCCCTTTTAATTCCATTCAAGCACCATTCATTCCTATTAAACAACATTTCCTTTTGTTATCAACCTTGAGCCTTTAAATAGGAGTAAAAATCAGAGGAAAAAAAACACGATTCACACAACCTGAAAAGAGAAACGAAAACCAGTAATCACAAATCATCAAAACTTCTCAAACCCTCGTCATACACCATCATCGAATCATCATCACAGAATTTCAATAAAAAAAACCAATTTCAATCAACCAAAACCTGAAATCAAAATTATCAACAGCGAATTTTCGATTCCAGCACCCGCAGGAGAAGAATCCAGGAAACAACAACATCAGCTTTTCAAAACGTATCACCACCATATTTCCAAAACCCAACACCAGCGATCACCGAACATCGTAACCGATTCACCATAAACCCAAATCCAGCCATACAACCCATTTTCCGAAACCGCAACCGTGAAAAATCCAACACGTCCAGAATACCAAACCAAACAAATCCATTACGAAAGGTAGTTAGATCTAGGACTTTATATATTGTTTTTTTGTTTGTTTTGTTTTAATATAAAAAAATCAAAAAAAGAAGAAAAGGAACCGTCATAAAAAGAAAAGAAGAAAAGAGAAGAATGAAGGGAAAATGAAAGAAAAAGAGAGGCGCTGGGGTTATATGTATAACCCTATGATCCAGTGCTCCAGGGTGCATGTTTTACCATGCACCCTCATCCCTTGAACCCTTTGTTTTCAATCCAACAGCCTGCATCATTTGCTTCCTGATCTGATCAAGGGCGTTGATCAAATCAACGGCCCATTTTGAATCTCCAGTCTTTTATTTCCTTTATGCATTTTCATGTTATCATGCATTTTTATTTTATTTTTGCATCACGTTTATTATTTACTGTTATCACATGCATATTTTAAATTTTGTCATTTATCTCATTGCATAGATTTAGAATGTAATTAGGTCAATTGTACAAATCATAAATGAGAAAAAGCGTGTGTGTCCTTTTATTTCTTTTACTGCTTTACATATATACAAAAAATGCAAAAAAAATTAGATTATGGATTTTGTGGTGATCCAACGTCACCACAAAAATCTACGCGCTTTTATTTTTATTGCTTCGTTAGTTTAATTTTCATTTATTAATCCAAAAATAACAAAAACATGCAAATAATCAAAATCACAAAAAAAAAAAAAAACATTTTCATAAACAAACCTTGATCCAAATCAAGTGAACATCTTTTTATTTTATTTTCTTAAATCAAAATTGCAATCAACTTTAATTCCACTTTAAGTCATTTTCTTTTAAACATAAAAAATACAAACCAATTCTTATTTTCCACTTGGCTTTTCAATTTAAAACTTTTTTTCAAAACTAATAAAAAACACAAAAACAAATCAAACGTCGTTTTCTACCCCGAACTACGAGGTTTTGATCCCTCACGGGTACGTATGCAGAGGACAATCATCCTTCCAAATCAATAAAAATGTAGATAAATTAGGTCTCACTTTCTTCTTTTCTTTTAATCATCGCATTAATTTTTTTTTTCAAAAGCAAGCAAGTTATAGCACATTAATTAAATAAAATCAAGAGGTTCCCGTAGAGTACTACGGACATATAGGGTGCTACCTTCCCTTTATGTAACTAACCCCCGAACCCTAAATCTTTTCAAATAGGGGTAGTTTGAACTTTTTCCCCCTTTTTCTTAAAAAGTCGTGAAATAATTAGTGAGTCAAAAGCTAATCAAATAGCCTTGATCTCCGAAAAATGACGCGACAAGAGGCAACCAAGAAGAGAAATTGAGCGGTATTCTTTCAAAGTCATCGGTGCACTAACTTTGGGAATCAAAGTCACAAAGTAGGAAATAAAACTCTTAGGAAATTTCTCGTTAACATAAAATTGATCAAACATTATGCACACTCCATGCTTCAAGAGATACCAAAACTTCTTAAAGGAGGAAAAATTGAAACCATCGGGGCCCGAACTTTTGTTTCCATCCCTTGCCTTCACCACCATTTCGATTTCATCAAGCGAAAACAGGACAATAAGAGCATTATTTTCTTCCTCGGATAGGGAAGCAAAAGGCACACCATCCAACGTTAGCCTCTCCCGTCTATCTCCCTCCACTTATTTTCTGAAATACTCCACCACCTCCTTTCTCACTTCACTTGGTGTATCAACCCAAACACCCTCCACCTTAATCGCCTTCAAAGAATTCCTCACCGCCCTTGCCTTAACAAACCTATGGAAAAACTTGGAATTTTCATCACCTTCTTTTAGCCATTTCGATTGGACCTTTGAAACATGCTCGCCTATTTGCATTTAAGGAGCTTCCACATCTCATTAAACATGACTTTCCTTGACTTTACGTCGCCTCTACTCAACACGCCAAGCTCCCCTTTGACATCAAGATCGGAAATCTCATCCACTAAACATGCCACTTTAGTATCTAGATTACCATACTCTTGTTTTCTCTAAATTCTAATAGCCTCTTTCAACTCCTTAAGTTTATTCTTCAAAACAACACCCAGCCACCCATTCCCCGGTTGATTCTTCCACAAATCCTCCACTAGATTTTTGAACAATTTATTCTCCAACCAAAAATTATCAAACCGGAAAGGTTTCAGGCCCCAATTTGTATTACCATGTTTAAGAACAAGGGGACAATGGTCCGAAATGGTTCTTGGGAGCACCCATAAGGCCGCACTTCCCCAACATCTCATCCACCCCTCCGAAATCAAAACTCTATAATTACGACTCATGGAAAGGCCGCTAGCATGGTACCACATGAACTTTCTACCCAACGGATTCACATCACATAAATCCACATCCATAACAAAGGAATTAAAGCCATTAATTTCAATCGCCATTTCCGATGAAGCACTCGAATTCACCTCCCTCCTTTCATCCACATGGCCTGCCGCATTAAAGTCACCAACCATACACCACACACCATCATCAAACATATTTCTCAATAAAACAATGTTTTCCCATAATCTTTGATTTGCCGAAAAATCACATTTGGAATAAATGTTCACCACAAAACATCTCTCTTTATTACTTCCCCATTCTAAACAAACTCCCACAAAACCTTCACCCACAAAAGAGAAAAGAAGATTGGAAATGGATTTTCTCCAAATAGAAATAATACCACCACTATTACCAATAGTCGGAAGATAGATGTAATTACAATGGTCACTTTCCCATAAGCCTATACACACCGATTCCGTAACCACTTCGAGCTTTGATTCTTGAATGGCTAACAAATCCATCCTTTGATCCAACATCAAATCCTTAATCACCTTTTGCTTCACTCTACCCTCCAAACCTCTGACGTTGCAGGAGAGCACAATTATTGATCACCCATCTCTTGCACCTTAAGACCATCATTGGCATCCTCAAAATATTCTAAAACCACCAATTTAGTGGCAACAACCTTGTCTCTAACCGAAAAGATAAAACCATTTTATTTTTGTAACAAAAAAATACGGGAAGCATCCAAATCGTTCCTACTAGGACCCGGTAAATTACTCAAAGGTGATTCCAGAACCAAGGATCCGGACTCCTCCAAAATCAAATACAATCCCGAACCCGACCTCCCCAGGCTACCATGTTCGAAAATGTTAGAAGGTGCTACACCACAATCGACGTCCTCATCCAACAAGAAACCTCGCCCATTTGCCAACACATCTCCGTCATCCTTTCCCCTTTATGTCACCTTCACCTTCGGCCCACCTACTCCTAACCATCCTTTCCGTCATAAGGAACCTTTGCCTTCCTTAACTGCCTTAACAAACTGCACGCACTTAGAGTTTCCAAGCGCCATAGTGTTTTGATTCTTATACATTTTCTTTTTACACGTCCTCCTTGTTGAAGCAAAAATCCCTTTGAAATTGTTTCTAAATGATAAACAAACTCTTGTATTAAGATTAAGATTATAATTTTATTTGGTTATTTAATGTGTGCTCTTGAGTGAATTTTATTAAGGATAGGAAAGTCCAAGTCTCACACATTGTTAAAGCCATGTATCCTTGGATGATTATGCTCAAGCTTTCAAGAAGAATATGATTCATTATTAATCAAGAAAGGTTAATTAAATGATTTAATTCATAAAGCATCACAAAGGAAATGCCATGGGCACAAGCAAGGGAAAATTGTCTTTCAATCATGTGCAAATCATTTACTAAAAGATAAGGATGATGACATAAGCCCTATTGTGTATCTTGATTAGCAAGCAAGCAAAAAGACATAAAGTACAATGACTTGGTGACCAAGTATGCTAATATGATTAATTAATTGTGTCTTGGTGACAAAGAAATGCAAGGACAAATACAACAATACATCTTGGAGAACAAGATAGAAACAGTAGTAAAAAGAAAAGATCTTTTTACTGCTCATGTACTTTTCACTGTTCACACACGCTCCTGGTCCATGACAAGCTTAAGCTCTTAGTGTTAAAAGTTGAGGCCGAGGTTGACAAGCTCAAACTCAACGTACAAAAGAATGGGACAATGGCAGTTTTGCAATTCCTATCAAAGGCAAGGGTGTCTACACAAGAATGAATAGCTGCAGATATTGAAGGATGAAGGTTAGCTATAAATAGAAGCTTTCTCTCAACAAATAAAGTAGCAATTTGAAATACAATCACAAGCCTACATACAAGCAATAAATTCATCAATCAGTCTCAATATCAAAAATACTCTTACAGTACTCAATCATATTTTCGGATCATCATTTTTAAGAGTATTACAAACTACAATCTCTCATTCTCTTAGTAGCTTGAAAGTTGTAATTAGATCCAAACATCAAATCTCATTTTGATCGTATATCCTCAAGCCTGTAAAATCTTGAGTGATACTGTAAGCTTGCTGAAGCTAATAATATCAGTGGTGTAAGCCTGGTGAGGCTAAGAGAATACATTGTTGTATAGCCTCAAGCTCGGTTAGATCTCGAGTGTTAGTGTAAGCCTGGTGAGACTTAGAGAATACATATTGTTTTGCATATTGCAAAGAGGAGGAAGAAACTCCTAAGAACTAGTGGATAATCTCACAAAAGCTGTGGGGACTGGACTAACCCATATTGGGGGAACCAGGATAACTTCTCTGTGTGATCTCTCTCAAACTCTACTCTTTACTTTCTGCATTATCTTTTTAGTATTATATATTTATTATTGTGTTACTAATCATCTTACTCCAAGAAAAGTCTTAAGAGTCTAATTTGTTTAAAATAACATAAATTTTTTAAAGGGTCACTATTCAACCCCCCCTTCTAGTGACATTTACTACAACTTCACTCCTACTAACAAACTCTTCTTGATTGAAAAAATCTGAAATAGTCTTTTTAGCGTCTTGTGTAACAGCCCGATTTATAGCTAGATTTATTTTAATTACTTTTATTATGTGTTTGTGTGTGATTATTCATCATTGGGTGCATTTTCATGAGTTCCGTGTTAGAAGGGTATTTTAATCATTTTAGACTTAAGGGTATTTTGGTCATTTGATGAGAACGGGTAAAATGATAATTTTGGGTGAGAATTACTTTTAATGATTAGTTAGAATAGTTATTTCATTAAGTTACTTGAGTAAATTGAGATTTTACCGTTTAGTGACCGTTAGTGGTATTTTACCGTTATTAGTTAAATACCCTTAATGGTATTTTACCATTAAGGGTTATACCTAAGGAGTTGTCTTAGGAAAATATCCCTTCATTCATTTCATAAGATATTTTCTAGAGAGAGGTAGAGAGAGAAAGTGGGAGAAGAGAAGAACAAGGGTTAGAGAGAAGAACTTGAAGAATTAAGGATTGGAGTGAACTTAGGAGCTAAATTGAAGCCTAAGTTGGGATTAATCTTCATCTAAGGTAAGGGGGTTAGTCTTTATCATAATCATTTGGTTAATTCTTTTTCTCTTGTTCTATGCATAAATTGATTATGAAAATAAGTGATTATCATGAACCCAATCTTTGAAATTCGTGCTTATGTTGTAGAGATATGTTTGAATATGTTAATTTGATGTTAAATGAATTGTTGATGATGAAATTGCAAGTTCATGATGTATGAAAATGGGTAAATTGGCGAATTATGCTTGGTTGTTGATGAATTGTGATAAGTTTCATGATCAATGGATGTTGTTGTTGTTAAGTGATGTTATGGATGCTAATTCATGGCTTGGGTATGCATGATTCATAATTTGTTGTTGTGAAATAAGTTGTTGTTGATGGTTTGGTGAAAGTGGATATTTATGTGTTTTGCTCAATTGTTAGATTGAGATATTGTGTTGTTGAATTACGGTTGAATTCATGTATAATTGAAGTGCTGTTGAAGTAGATATGTTGTTGTTACGGAATGATATCATGAGTATTCCATTTGATGAAATAAGTTGTTTGTATTGGTTAAGTTGTGCTAGATGTTTATGTGAAGAACCCCAAGTGAAATTTGATATACAAAGTTGTTGACTGAGTTGTCTATGTAGTTGGATGGGCTAAACTCGTTGGAATTTCTGTTTTTATGTCGTAGTTGTGTTAGTCGAGTCGTTTGAGAAAAAATGGGAGTTTCGGGTGAAAATTCATTGTTAACTGTTTTGGAAAATGAGTGTTGTGTAAGGCTTTGGAAAATGAATTTCGGAATGTTGAAACTTGACTTTTTCTGCACATTAAGATAGGGCTAAGTGTCACGAACAAGTAGGTGAAAACGGCATCAAAAACGGATTAACGGTTTGATTTTTATGCGCAAAAACGTGGAGGTTGAAATCTGATTTTGTCTATCAAACCAAAATCGTGCCACGATATGGGGCCAACGTGCCACGATTTTGACCAGGTTTTCAGTCCTTCTGATGCTGGAAAAATCGTGCCACGATGGAAAGCCAACGTGCCACGATGCTCTCTTTTCAAAAACCTTAAAACTGCAATTTTCTTTGATCCAATTGTTTCCAAACTGATTTCTAAGTATAGGGACTTTATCCTAATCATCTAAGGGTGTTTTTATGAAAGAATTAACCTTGTGAATAAGGGATCTAGTGAATCTTTTTGTCGTATTGTCTTATGAATTGTTGTGACTATTCTTGTATGACTAAGTGAAGTTGTATGAATGATAGATTGTATTTTGGTTATGGTAATTATCATGAGAAGTGTATGCTATCTTACTTGAGATGTAAGGAATGTTTGAATTGGTGAATCTATATGTGATAGTTGATGTTGAATGACATTGTTGATTATTGATAATCTTGTTGATGTGTAATGTTGAATACTATGATTTAATTATGAATGGGCATGTTTTCTTGATAATGCAAATGATGTGGAGATGAACAATATAATTGGGTCTTGTCCTATATATTGTGGAGAAAATTGTGATTTTTGTCGCATTATCGAGTCTTGTTACATGTCCATGCATCATAGTCGTGTAGTTGGATTTTGTTTTGTTGGAGATTACCCGTTTTGTTTGGGATTTTTGAGATGCATCTATGTGATGTAATTTATTGATTCATGACATATACATATTTTGATTACTCTGGTTTATATTCAGCTGCAACTGTTGAGGTTTATATACATGTTTATTGGTTTTTGAATTTTGAATGTGGCGTAGCCTCTATTTCTTGAATAAATGTATTATTCGTATGTTTAATTGCTTTAATAGAAATAGGAGCGTTACAAGTTGGTATTAGAGCCATGGTCAGTCGTGTCTAGACTAATGCTTGTTATTTTTCCCTGTTGTGTGCGAATGGTAGCTTAGTACCTTCGACATTTGCTTTGTTGTGTTGTTTTCTTATCGGTGAGTTGGTTGTGTAGTGCTGAGATGGCAGGTGGTCGTGATGATGCGGCAATTGCGCAAACTTTAGCGACTATGACGCATGTTTTGGCACAGTCAAATGAGAATGTGGTGGCTAACCGTAGGAATGATGGTGAGGCCGAAGAGAAGAGGCTCGATAGGTTCTTGAGGAACAATCCACCGACTTTCAAGGGGAGGTTAGATTTAGAGGGAGCACGGACTTGGGTGCAGGGGATGGAGCGGATTTTCCGAGCTATGGTTACGGGAGATGACCAGAAGGTCAGACTGGCGACTCATATGTTGACTGAGGAAGCAGAGCACTGGTGGACCAATTCACCTGGGCTAAGTTCAAGGTTGAATTATTGAGGAAGTATTTCCCCGAAGACTTGAGGACCAAGAAGGAGATTGAGTTTCTGAATCTGAAACAAGGAATCATGTCTGTAGCCGAGTATGCGGCGAAGTTCGAGCAACTTTCGAGGTTTTGTCCCTACATCAATGCTGAGGATGCTATGATTTCGAAGTGTGTGAAGTTTGAGAGTGGGCTTAGGCCAGATATCTATCAGTACATGTGTGTTCAGGAGATCCGAGACTTTGATACTTTGGTGCATAAGTGTCGTATGTTTGATGATGCTGGGAAAGTTAAGTCTAATTACTACAAGGCTCAGGGTGATAGGAGAGGAAGAGGCCATGGAGTTGGAAAACCTTACAGCAAGGACAAAGGAAATAAGAGAAAATCTGGTGGGGGCTCTAGGCCAAGTTTGGTGGATGTCAAGGGCTATAGGTGTGGAACCTTAGGTCATTATGCCAATGATTGTAAGCATGATTTGAATTGTCACAAGTGTGGGAAAACGGGTCACAAGTCGGCTGATTGCAAGAGTGTTGCAAGAGAGATTACTTGTTACAATTCTGGAGAGAAAGTTCATATTAGTACCAAGTGTACCAAACCAAAGAAGGCGGCGGGAAAGGTGATTGCTTTGAATGCGGAGGAGGTGGAGCAGCCGGATAATCTTATCCGAGGTATGTGTTTTATCAATAGTACTCCTTTGATTGCAATTATTGATACTGGAGCTACTTATTCTTTTATCTCGGTTAGTTGTGTTGAACGTTTGAAATTGGTTGTAACTCCTTTGTTGCGGGGAATGGTTATTGACACCCCGGCTAGCGGTTTAGTGACTACTTCTTTTATGTGTGCTAAGTGTCCTGTTAATTTTGGTAATGTTGATTTTGAGTTGGATCTTGTTTGTCTTCCGTTGAAGCATATGGATGTGATTTTTGGTATGGATTGGTTGTTAGCTTTTGGGGTTAGCATTAATTGTTTGACTAAGAGTGTGACTTTTTCTAAGCCGGTAGAGGAGATAGATAGAAAGTTCTTGACCGCGGAGCAAGTGAAGAAATCTTTAGATGGTGAAGCTTATGTGTTTATGATGTTTGCATCATTGAAGGTTAGTGGTGAGAAAGGAGCTAGTGATTTGCCGGTAGTGCAAGAGTTTCCTGAAGTTTTTCCGGATGATATTACCGAGTTACCGCCGGAGAGGGAAGTTGAGTTTGCAATTGATTTGGTACCAGGAACGAGTCCTATTTCGATTGCGCCGTATCAGATGTCTGCATCAGAGTTGGGTGAATTGAAGAAACAGTTAGAAGAGTTGCTTGAGAAGCAGTTTATTAGACCAAGTGTTTCACCGTGGGGTGCTCCAGTGTTGTTGGTTAAGAAGAAAGATAGAAGCATGAGGTTATGTGTGGATTATCGGCAGTTGAACAAAGTGACGATTAAGAATGAGTATCCACTTCCAAGGATTGATGATTTGATGGATCAGCTAGTTGGTGCAGAGGTGTTTAGTAAGATTGACTTGAGATCAGGATATCATCAGATTACAGTGAAGGCAAAAGATATATCCAAAACCGCGTTCCGAACGAGGTATCGACACTATGAGTATTCTGTGATGCCATTTGGAGTATCTAATGCGTCAGGTGTCTTTATGGAATACATGAATAGAATATTTCATCCTTATCTGGACCGTTTTGTGGTGGTGTTTATAGATGATATTTTGGTGTATTCGAAGTCTGAGGAAGAGCATGCTGAGCATTTGAGAATTGTGTTGCAAGTCTTAAAAGAGAACCAGTTATGTGCAAAGTTGTCTAAGTGTGAATTTTGTTTGAAGGAAGTGAGTTTCCTTGGTCATGTGATTTCTAAGGGTGGTATTTTTGTGGGTCCGTCTAAGGTTGATGCAGTGTTGCAGTAGGAGTCTCCTAAGTCTGTTTTTGAGATCATAAGCTTTCTTGGTTTAGCATGTTATTATCGGAGGTTCATTGAGGGATTCTCTAAGTTGGCGTTGCCATTGACGCAGTTGACTCGGAAGGGGCAAGCTTATGTTTGGGATGCTAAGTGTGAGAAGGGTTTCCAAGAGTTGAAGAAAAGGTTTACTTCAGCTCCAGTGTTGATTTTGCCGAATCCGAAGGAATCGTTTGTTGTGTATTGTGATGCTTCTAAGATGGGTCTTGGTGGTGTGCTTATACAGAATCGTCAGGTTGTGGCTTATGCTTCAAGGCAGTTGAAAGTGCATGAGAAGAATTATCCGACTCATGATTTGGAATTGGTGGCCGTTGTGTATGCATTGAAGATTTGGAGGCATTATATGTATGGTTCTAAGTTTGAGGTGTTCGGTGACCACAAGAGTTTGAAGTACTTGTTTGATCAGAAAGAGTTGAATATGAGGCAGAAAAGATGGTTGGAATATCTTAAGGATTTGTTGAGAGCTTGTGTTTTGGAGCAGGGTGTTAGTTGGGACGAATGTTTAACGTTGATTGAGTTTACTTACAACAACAGTTTTCATGCTAGTATCGGTATGGCACCGATTGAGGCTTTGTATGGTAGAAGGTGTAGGACACCGTTGTGTTGGTTTGAGTCCGGAGAAAGTGCTTTGTTAGGACCGGAAGTTGTGCAAGAAACTACGGAAAAGGTTAAGATGATTCAGGAGAAGATGAAGGCGTCTCAGAGTAGACAGAAGAGTTATCATGATAAGAGGAGAAATGATATTGTGTTTCAGGTTGGTGATCATGTGTTTTTGAGAGTGAATCCTGTGACCGGTGTTGGTCGTGCTTTGAAGTGTAGGAAGTTGACTCCTCGTTTTGTTGGACCGTTTGATGTTATTGAGAAGGTTGGGGTTGTAGCGTATCGGATTGCGTTGCCACCGTCTTTATCGAATCTTCATGATGTGTTTCATGTGTCTCAGTTGAGGAAGTGTGTGCATGATGCGTCTCATGTGATTCAAGTGGATGAGTTGGAAGTAAGAGATAATTTGACCGTTGAGACTTGGCCGGTTAGGATTGAGGATCGTGAGTTGAAGCGTTTGCGTGGCAAGGAGATTGTTTTGGTCAAAGTGATTTGGGTTGGACCAACTGGTGAGAGTGCCACTTGGGAACCGGAGAGTAGGATGAAGATTTCGTATCCGGAGTTGTTTCCTTCAGGAAATTTTTGAGGGCGAAAATTCTTTGTAGGGGGGGAGAGTTTTAACATCCCAATTTATAGCTAGATTTATTTTAATTACTTTTATTATGTGTTTTATGTGTTTGTGTGTGATTATTCATCATTGGGTGCATTTTCATGGGTTCCGTGTTAGAAGGGTATTTTAGTAATTTGATGAGAACTGGTAAAATTATAATTTTGGGTGAGAATTACTTTTAATGATTAGTGAGAATAGTTATTTCATTAAGTTACTTGAGTAAATTGAGATTTTACCGTTTAGTGACCGTTAGTGGTATTTTACCGTTATTAGTTAAATATCGTTTGGAGTGTAGAAATATTTGTGGTTTGAATAGAAATGGGTTAAGCCCACTAGAAACTAGGTTAGGCCCATTAAGGGTTATACCTAAGGAGTTGTCTTAGGAAAATATCCCTTCATTCATTTCATAAGATATTTTCTAGAGAGAGGTAGAGAGAGAAAGTGGGAGAAGAGAAGAACAAGGGTTAGAGAGAAGCACTTGAAGAATTAAGGATTGGAGTGAACTTAGAAGCTAAATTGAAGCCTAAGTTGGGATTAATCTTCATCTAAGGTAAGGGGGTTAGTCTTTATCATAATCATTTGGTTAATTCTTTTTCTCTTGTTCTATGCATAATTGATTATGGAAATAAGTGATTATCATGAACCCAATCTTTGAAATTCGTGCTTATGTTGTAGAGATATGTTTGAATATGTTAATTTGATGTTAAATGAATTGTTGATGATGAAATTGCAAGTTCATGATGTATGAAAATAGGTAGTTTGTAAATTATGCTCAATTGGCGAATTATGCTTGGTTGTTGATGAATTGTGATAAGTTTCATGATCAATGGATGTTGTTGTTGTTAAGTGATGTTATGGATGCTAATTCATGGCTTGGGTATGCATGATTCATAATTTGTTGTTGTGAAATAAGTTGTTGTTGTTGGTTTGGTGAAAGTGGATATTTATGTGTTTTGCTCAATTGTTAGATTGAGATATTGTGTTGTTGAATTATGGTTGAATTCATGTATAAATGAAGTGTTGTTGAAGTAGATATTGTAACGCCCTCTTTAATTATTTGAATATTTTAATGAGTTTAGAATATACTTATATGATTTGTGTGATTTATATGATTTATTTTGATGAGTGATATTTTGTTATGATATATGTTATATATTTATTAATATAATATATATGTTATTTGATTTAGAAATATATATGTTATTTGATTTAGAAATATATATATATGCTATTTGATTTAAAAATATAATATATGTTATTTGAGTTAGGAATGTATATATGTCATTTGTTATAGAAATATATACATGATTTGTTATAGAAATAAATATTATTTATCATAGAAATATGTATGATTTGTTGTAGAAATATATATAATCTGTTATAGAAATATGTATGATTTGTTGTAGAAATATATGTCATTTGCTATGGACATATGAATGATTTGTTATGGAAATATATATATGTTATAAAGATATATTTGTTATTTATTATTGTTATTGAAATATTTTATATATATGTATATATTAGAATAGAATATTAATATTTGGATTTAAGAGAAAAATAAGTAGGTTAAAGATTTATATAAATAGGAGAGACCTAGTTTAGAAAAACATAACGTACGTACGACTGCTTTTGGAGAAAAGGGAGAAAAGCCAAGAGAAGAGGGAGAGACCTAGAGGGGCTGCGATTTCTTGATTATAAGGTAAGGGTGAGACTAACTTTGCAATTCTATTAAGTATGTGAATCAATGGTTATGTTTAACATGATGTAGGATGAGTTTTTGAGGAATTGAAAAGTAGGTTAAAATTGTAGAATTAATGAATAAACGGTGGAAACTTGTTAAAAAGATGTAGAAACTGTCCTTAGACCTTAGATAATGATTTAGACGAATTCTGGAATTGAAATTAGGCTTTGAACCATGTTGTTTGATGGATTTTCGAGAAAACCCGTAGTCTGCCCGTGCTTCTGTTCATCGCTCGCCACGGCGAGCGATGATCCTCGCCTCGCGAGTGATGACCTTCATCGCTCGCCACGCGAGCCCTTTCCCTTCGCCTCGCGAGTTGTTTGGTGCAACTCGCCATGGCGAGAAAACCTTCCTCGCCTCGCGAGCTTAGGCAGAGTGCATGTCATATTTTGTGTTTCGACCTTTTTAGTTGGACCTTGGATGCCTTAGAGTGCCTGAACATACCTAGTATTAATTAGGATTGAATGTAGGATCAGATTGAACCCAGAACAACACTAGTTTGGGAGATGAGTGGTACTCGCCATGGCGAGTAAGAACTCTCACCTCGCGAGCACATCCAGAATTGAGTGCTTTTGAGGAATTTGAGACCTGAGTCGTTTGATTGGATTAGGAATGGAACTTTAGGTACTAATGAGACCTATCTAAGATGTTAACTGTTATTTGTGAAGCTATATTGAAATGCTAAGTGTTTATAATGTGATTTATTGATTGATTGCATTACTTGAATTATTATTGAATGATTAGGAAGTTGTTGAAAATGAATTGATATTAAGCTGTTGATATGATCTGATTATGCTGTTATTGTTATTTAACTAAGTTGCATGAGTTGTTGTTGATTATCATTTGATATTGTTATATCCTGAGATGTTTATGTGTCGCCTATGTTGTTGTTGTTGGTTATGTGAAATATTTATATGCCTTATGTGGAAGATGTTTGATGTTTAAGTTGTTGATGCTTCACATTAATATTGTTATGTTGTGAATTGCAATTGATATATTGATATCTCTCTATTGTTGTGTGATTTGACTGTGCTACTGCTGTTACTTAACTAAGTGCATGATGTCTATATATATATTATGAAATGATGACGTTTAGCTCCAAATTATTGGATGCATGATGATATGTTGATTACGATGATTACAGTGTTTTGTTGTTAAGAGTCCATGCATAGCATTTCATTGAGCTTTGTCCTCACCACGATTAGGAGCTTTGTCCTCCGCACGTTTTAGGAGCTTTGTCCTCCGCACGATAAAAGTATATTAATACTTATGATGACGATTGGTACCACATGCATATAAGTGTCTAAGTTGCATTGTCGCATATGTCGAGTCAAGGTCGTTGTTGATGAATTATCATCCATGAGTTTGTCGAGTTGTGTTCTACCCATGTGTTGTTAAAGAAGTACCTACGAAGATTATACGATGTGAATTATATGATGTTGACCAAAATATTGCTATGTTGTTTAACATGTTGATTATGATATTGTTATGTTGCTACGTTGTTTAAGATATTGATTATGATATTGTTACGTTGCTATGTTGTTTAAGATAATGATTATGATATTGTTAAGTTGTTATGATGTTGTGTATAATTGTTACTATTAAGTGATGAATATGTTGTTCTATGTATGATTAATATTATTAAGTGAATATCATGTTATGTTGTTGTTATATTATTATATTATGACGAGATGATGTATATATAATTATTATTATTAAGTGAATATCATGTTACGTTGTTGTTATATTATTAAAAGAAGATGTTTATGCTATGATGTAGATAATTATTACTATTAATAAGAGATGATTCTATTGTGTTGTTTTAAAGTTATTAGTGATGATGATTACATGATGATATCTATGAGTTGTTAAGTGTACTTGATGATGTTTATGTTAAATTGATAAGTTGTCTTTTATTAATGAATTGATAATGAGATGTTTGATGAATAATTATTATTATGAATTAATGATGTTGTTATGTTGTATATGAATTAGAATTAAGATGTTGTTATGCTATATATGAACTATGACTATGATGTGATGATCTATGTTTGTTACGATTTGGTTAATATGTGTTATATGATGATATTTATAATGTGATGAATATAAAGTAAATGATAATTAGAGGTTAGTTGGATTATTAAGAGTTATACATTAAGAAGTATTATTGCTAATAGATGAAGTTATTTGTGTTGTTAAATATAATTATTGAATTATATGCTTGATATTATTGTTTTGTGAAATCTCACCCCTTCTGCTTGAAAATGTTGCTCTTCGTATGAGTAACTTGCAGGTATTACTGATTAGTAGGAGTGGTGGCTCAAGTGTCTTAGGTGCTCTGATACGTAATGGGATGGGAATTTTATTGTTGTCTTTCTATTCCTTACGTATTGTTTTAAGAAGAATTATGACTTTGGTTTTAGATTGGATTATATGAAAAATTTATGAAAAGGCCTTCGTGCCAAAGACTGTTTTGATTATTTAATAATTTCCGCTGCGAAGTATTAAAGACTTTTTAGTTATTGAATTTTAAAGGATAAATAGTTATTTATACAGTTTATGATTTTAAGAAAAGAATGTGACATTCCGTTTAGGTGAATTACTCTGATTAAATAAATGAAATTTTCACGTTGGGAAAACGGGGTGTTACAGATATGTTGTTGTTGTTGAATGATATCATGAGTATTCCATTTGATGAAATAAGTTGTTTGTATTGGTTAAGTTGTGCTAGATGTTTATGTGAAGAACCCCAAGTGAAATTTGAACTACAAAGTTGTTGACTGAGTTGTCTATGTAGTTGGATGGGCTAAACTCGTTGGAATTTCTGTTTTTATGTCGTAGTTGTGTTAGTCGAGTCGTTTGAGAAAAAATGGGAGTTTCGGGTGAAAATTCATTGTTAACCGTTTTGGAAAATGAGTGTTGTGTAAGGCTTTGGAAAATGAATTTGGGAATGTTGAAACTTGACTTTTTCTGCACATTAAGATAGGGCTAAGTGTCATGAACAAGTAGGTGAAAACGGCATCGAAAACGGATTAACGGTTTGATTTTTAAGCGCAAAAACGTGGAGGTTGAAAATCTGATTTTGTCTGTCAAACCAAAATCGTGCCACGATACGAGGCCAACGTGCCACGATACGGGGCCAACGTTCCACGATTTTGACCAGGTTTTCAGTCCTTCTGATGCTGGAAAAATCGTGCCACGATGGGAAGCCAACGTGCCACGATGCTCTCTTTTCAAAAACCTTAAAAATGCATTTTTCTTTGATCCAATTGTTTCCAAACTTATTTCTAAGTATAGGGACTTTATCCTAATCATCTAAGGGTGTTTTTATGAAAGAATTAACCTTGTGAATAAGGGATCTAGTGAATCTTTGTGTCGTATTATCTTATGAATTGTTGTGACTATTCTTGTATGACTAAGTGAAGTTGTATGAATGAAAGATTGTATTTTGGTTATGGTAATTATCATGAGAAGTGTAGGCTATCTTACTTGAGATGTAAGGAATGTTTGAATTGGGGAATCTATATGTGATAGTTGATGTTGAATGACATTGTTGATTATTGATAATCATGTTGATGTGTAATGATGAATACTATGATTTAGTTATGAATGGGCATGTTTTCTTGATAATGCAAATGATGTGGAGATGAACAATATAATTGGGTGTTGTCCTATATATTGTGGAGAAAATTGTGATTGTTGTCGCATTATCAAGTCTTGTTACATGTCCATGCATCATAGTCGTGTAGTTGTAAAAGGGTTGAGCTCTTTTACTTCGGAGATTATGTAAGGCGGGGGTGAACCCTTACATACAATGTGAGTTGTTTCATCGGAGGTGACGACCTTTTGGAGATTTGGTACCACATGCATTTATGTGTCAATAAGTGCATATCATGACATGAGTCTTATTTGATATATGTGGTTGGTGATTGTTCATGAAATGTGAGTAATGATTATTCATGATAAATGTGATTGATGATTGTGAATGAATATTGTGAATTGGAAATTGTTCATATGATTAATGATTATTGGTGTGAGATATTGGGGTGTGATGTAAGTATTAATGTGTGATTATTATTGATCAAATGCATGTTGTTAATTGAATTATTCATGATAACTGTTATTGGATTATGATAATGTAATACTTACCCCCAGTGGTTTTAACCGCATACATGTCTGTATGGATGGGTAGACGTTGTGCAGGAGTAGTGCTTGGTGAGTTTGTGCTTGGTGATATCGGAGCTTTCTCCGGTATCGGTGTTGAGTCGGCTCTGATCTAGGCTTGTTGTGTCGGTCTAGATTAGGTTATTTTTGGATTTTGTTTTGTTGGAGATTACCCGTTTTGTTTGGGATTTTTGAGATGCATCTATGTGATGTAATTTATTGATTCATGACATGTACATATTTTGATTACTCTGGTTTATATTCCGCTGCAACTGTTGAGGTTTATATACATGTTTATTGGTTTTTGAATTTTGAATGTGGTGTAGCCTCTATTTCTTGAATAAATGTATTATTCGCATGTTTAAATGCTTTAATAGAAATAGAAGCGTTACATCCTGCATATTAGTAATATTAGTATTATTAGGTAATTGTCTGTTGATGTTTTCGATAAAAGTTGTGGGTATTGAGTGAATAGATGAATCAATTAATTGTTGAAAAATAGGAGATTATTAGAGATTAAGTGAAAGGGCATATTTTAGCAAAAATGAGAGAATAGGAAGTATCAGCAAAATGGAGGTTTAATTAAGTAAGTTGAGTAGTGTTTTAATTAAATAAATAGAATGAGGTGTAAATAGTGGAGCCGATAAGTTATAATAGAATTAGTAACCAACCTGAGGGTGTGCATATAGTAGGCCTATTAAAAAGATTAAGAGAGAAACAAACTTTTGGTGGTTATAAATAGAGGAGGAGATTAGAGAATTAGGGTTACAACAAAAAAGAGAAAAAGATAGAGGGGGCAAAAGAAGAAAACTAAGGTTAAGAGGAAAGGAGGCATAAAGAGACGGCTAAGGAGAGATTCAACCGTAGGAATTCATCAATTTGCAAAACATCAAGGTAAGGGGGAGAACTTTGCACTTTAGGGTATCTTAATCTATGATTGGAGGGTTGTCTTTAATTTTAATTATGTTGTTGCTGTTATGATGAGATTATGACGAGAGATTTATGATGAACGAATTCAAAGACGAAGTTGAAAGATGAGAATTGAGGAAAACTTATTTTGGTTTTTGAATTGAGTTTCTTTAGCTTTAAAAGGAGTGGGTAATCCAATAGGTTAACAAAGAGTTAGTGTTTTATTGATAGTGTAATCATGAGGTGAAGATTAGGGTCGTGTTTGGAGAGTATACGATAAAAAATGGAGTCGAAAAGGGCTCACAAAGTGAAATCGCAGCAGAACTGTGATTTTGCTGTCACCGTGCGTTTCTTACTGTCTCAGTTTGACAAGTTTAAGTTCTGAACTGGGTTTAAGTGTCTTCATGAAAGTTGCAGATATGGATGGTATCTTTCACTAGCCTTTGGAGTGACTCGATTTAAGCGTCTAGAAATCTATATATGATCAATATATTACACAGGGGTCAACAAGGCCGTGCTCTTGTCGATTTCTGTATCCGATAAACAAAAAAAAAAATTGGGACTTTTCTACTCATAATTAGGTTTTGATGTCTTCATGAAAGTTGTAGATATGGATGTTAAATTTCAGTAGCCTTTAGAGGGACTCTATTTAAGTATCTAGAACTCAATATATGATGAAAATAGTACACAGGGGTCAGCAGGGTCGTTGTAACGCCCTCTTTGAATTATTTAATTATTTAATTATTTAATTGAGTCTAGAATTTATTATGATGAGTTTATATTATATTTATATGATATATGTGTGATTTAAGAGATTTATATGATTGATGTGATTTTATGAGGAATTGTGACTTATTTTATTGATTAATGAAATAAGATTTGAAAATAAAATAATTACTGAGTTGAGGGATTGTTTTGAGATTTTAGAGAGTTTTGGGGGAGAAAGAGAAATAAGATAAGTTAGATGGAGGAGATATAAATAGGAAAGACCTAATTAGAAAAACAGAACGTACGTACGATCAGTTTTTGGAGAAAAGGGAGAAAAAGCCAAGAGAAGAGCAAGAGACCTAGAGTGCTGCGATTTTGAGTATTAAGGTAAGGGTGAGACTAACTTTGCAATTCTATTAAGTCTGTGATTCAATGGTAAGATTTAACATGATGTAGGATGAGTTTTAGAGGAATTAAAAACTAGGTCAAAATTGTAGAATTATTGATTAAACGGTGGAAACTTGTTATATTGATGTAGAAACTGTTCCTAGACCTTAGATAACATGTAGAATGAATTCTGGAATCAATGCTAGGCTTAAAACCATGAGAAATAGTGAATTTTCGTGAAAACTGCACTTCTGCCTGAGCCAACATTCATCGCTCGCCCTCGCGAACGATGATCCTCGCCTCGCGAGAAATGAAGTTCATCGCTCGCCTTGCGAGCAATTTTCCCTCGCCTCGCGAGTTGCACCTTGCAGCTCGCCATAGCGAACAGATGAACTCGCCATAGCGAGCATGACCAGAGAGCTATCCAAATTTCGTAATTTTGACTTTTGAGTTGATCCTTAAATGTTTTTGAGTGCCTGAACATGTCTAATAATGATTAGGAAAGATTGGAGATTGAGATTGAACCTGGATTAGTTAAGAACGTACTTGTGGGAGTTATACCTGAACTCGCCATGGCGAGTAGAGGCCATTGCCTCGCGAATTGACTAGTTACAGAATGCCTTGTTTAGGATAAATGCGATCTTTGTCGCACAAGTTGATGTGAGTTGATCTTAGAGGTTAGAAATTAAGTTGTTTATCTTGCTGATGTTGTTTCAGTAAGCCTGAATTAATATGATCTAATGTTGTTGTTAATGGTATATAATTGTATATACATTATATGAATTATGTTGATATTTGAGATGTTGTTGATTTGCATTCAATATTGTTATATCATGATGATTTACATACTGCCTATGTTGCTGTTTGTTATTTAACTAAGCTGCATGAGTCGGTCTAAGTTGATGATGATGATGTTCCAAATTATTGGACTTATAAGAGGTTGTTGTTTTAAGAAGTTAAGTTGTTGTGTCCATGCATTAGCATTCATTGTTGGGGGCTTGATGCCCTGGAGCCTTTGCTCACCACGTTGGGGGCTTGATGCCCTCGAGCTTTAGCTCAATTATGTTGGGGGCTTGATGCCCTGAAGTATATTAATACTTATTACGTTGAGGGCTTGATGCCCTGGATTGCTACCACATGCATATAAGAGGTATAAGTTGCATAGCCGCATTTGTCGAGTCAAAGATGATAAGTTGTGAAGTAGTGATTATTTATATGAACTATGAATGAAGTGATAAATGATATAATATTATCTATGATGAATATTATGATGTTTTCATGTTGTTAAATATAATTGTTGAATTATATGCTTAATATTATTATTTTGTGAAATCTCACCCCTTCTGCTTAGAAATGTTGCTCTTCGTATGAGTAACTTGCAGGAGATCAAGTTTAAGTAGCTGGTGTTGCTGTCGTGAGTGGCTATCCCTCACTGAGTCCTTAGGTTGCTCTGATACGTAACGGGATGGGATCTTTTGTGGCTATTTCTTATTCCTTTACGTATTTGTTTTATGAATTTAAATGATAAGTTGTTTAACTGAATTTATGAGATGTTTTGATGAGGCCTGCGTGCCAAGACTATTTATGATGAAGAATTTAGTCCGCTGCTAATATGTTGATTATTTATGTCGAAAGATAATTAGTTAATTATCTCGTTTATGATTTTATGAAGTGTAGCATTCCGTTTATGTGTTGAATACTCTGATTATATGTTTGAAATTTTTAAGTTGGGAAAACGGGGTGTTACAATTGGTATCAGATCAGGTCGGTCCATCCGGCCAAGTAGTTGAGTCGTGTCGATTTTAGTAACAGTTGTAATATTGTCTTATGTTGTTGTTGCTTGTTATGTAGAAATTAAGAATTGCTGGAAGAAACGACGTTGCGTTAGCTGCTGCACTACAGGCCGTGGCTCAAGCTGTGGGGCAACAACCTAATGCGAATGCTGGTGCAAGTGTTGAAGCGAGGATGCTAGAGACTTTTCTGAGGAATCATCCTCCTACTTTCAAGGGAAGATATGACCCCGATGGAGCTCAGACTTGGCTCAAAGAGATAGAGAGAGTGAGAGAGTGTTTCGTGTGATGCAGTGTTCAGAGGTACAGAAGGTGCGTTTTGGTATGCACATGCTAGCTGAAGAAGCTGATGACTGGTGGGTGAGTCTTCTACCT
The DNA here is from genome assembly GCF_003473485.1 of Medicago truncatula. Lineage (NCBI taxonomy): Eukaryota > Viridiplantae > Streptophyta > Magnoliopsida > Fabales > Fabaceae > Medicago > Medicago truncatula. The sequence goes on from NC_053045.1 coordinate 20,085,315, forward strand.
ACCCTATAGCAAAATGGTGTTGTGGTTACTTGGGCTGTGTTTAGAAGAGAGTTCCTAAAGAGATACTTTCCGGAAGATGTTTGCGAGAAGAAAGAGATTGAGTTCCTAGAGTTGAAACAAGGGAACATGTTAGTGACAGAGTATGCTGCCAAGTTTGTGGAATTGGCAAAGTTTTATCCACACTACACTGCAGAGACTGCTGAGTTTTCGAAATGCATCAAATTCAAGAACGGTTTACGTGCTGGGATCAAGAGAGCGATTGGTTACCAGAAGATCCGTGTCTTTTCTGAGCTGGTGAGCAGTTGCAGGATATATGAGGAGGATACCAAGACTTATTACAAGATTGTGAATGAGCGGAAAACCAAAGGTCAGCAGAGTCGTCCTAAGCCTTACAGTGCTCCTGCTGATAAGGATAAACAGAGAATGGTTGATGATAGGCGGCCTAAGAAGAAAGATGCTCCTGTGGAGATTGTCTGCTATACTTGTGGTGAAAAAGGCCACAAGAGTAATGCTTGTCCTGGGGATGTGAAGAGATGTTTTCGTTGTGGTAAGAAGGGTCATGCACTAGCTGAGTGCAAACATGATGATATTGTGTGCTTTAATTGCAATGAGGAAGGTCACATTGGTTCGCAGTGTAAGAAGTGTAACACCCCGTTTTCCCGACTTAAAAATTTCAGTTAATTAATCAGAGTAATCATCAAATAACGGAATGCTACACTTCTAAAAATCATAAAACAGATAATTAACAAATTATCTTTCAACATAATTAATTCCAATACTTCGCAGCGGATTGAGTTCATCATTATAAATAAGTGTTGGCACGCAGGCCTCATCAAAACGCATTATAAGTTCAGTAAATCAACATCAAAACATAGCATGTACGTAAAGGAAAGAGAAATAGCCACTAAAGACCCCCTCCCGTTACGTATCAAAGCCCTAAGACACTTGAGCCACCACTCCTACTAAACTTTAATACCTGCAAGTTACCCATACGAAGGGCAACATTTTCAAGCAGAAGGGGTGAGATTCACAATCAATAATAATAATATATAATTCATCAAATACACCTAACAACTTAAACTCCATCAATTAGTAATAATAATTCTTTTAACGACTCATAAACCATATCATGTACTCATCATATCAACAGTCATAACTCGATATCATAAACAATCATCATAACAGCATCATTTAACTTCATAATCAACATCTTAATCATAATCATATAACATCATACTCATAATTCGTATACAACATGACAACTTTATAATCAATGACATAAACAACGTAACAACATCATATTCATAGTTCATATACACATAACAACATCATTAATTCGTATTAACATTCTCCACTAAGCACCTTATTAACAACTCATGAATAGGGGACAACTTAGCAACTATACGTAACATCATCATTTCATAATAATAATTATTAATCAAACATTTCATTAGCAATTCATGAATAAAATACAACTTATCAACTTAACATAACCATCATCAAGTACATTTAACAACTCATAGATAACATCACATAATCATCATCACAACATTCATAATCATCATCATGTAACATCATAACAACCTCGTATTCAACACCATAAACAGTCATCATAACATCGTAATCAATATCATAAACATCTTCTAATAATATTATAAACGACACAACATAATCATCACATCATAACAATATAAACAACTACATATATTTTACAATAATGTTCTTACTTCTTTAACTTTAGTAACAGTTACTAATTCAACCAACAACGACGATAACTACAATTATCCAATATATGTATATATTTCATAATCAACAATATCATCAATAATAGATATCTAACTCATCAATTAAATCTAACACCCTGTCATAATAATAATTTATCAATATATAAGTATATCATCATTAACAACATCAACAACAAATGGTAATTAAAACCAACAACAACGACTCATGCGACAACCCGACTTCACCTCTAAGACTCATGCAGGACATGACAACTCTACTAAGACTCCTCAACAAATGCAACTATGCATGTGGTACCATATCAGAGCCGAAGCCCTCATCTTTATAGAATGGTTAAAGCATTCTTTTATCAGGACATGAGTCCTCATCATAACATCGTTTTGAACACATAGTGTTCCATCATTTTGAACGACAAGGCGTTCCAGGACCGAAGTCCTCATCATAACATCATTTTCATGCTTATGCAACTGACTCCACTTGTGTATATCTACATACAACTCAACGACAAATGCATATGTACTTATATGACTTATGACTCCACTTGTGTATATCTACATACAACTCAACAACAGCAACGACAACAACAAATGTACATAATTAATTATGACATACTCCACCTCTTAGTCAACTATGACACAACGACTCTTAATAGCAAGATCCATCAACACATTCACAACAACATATATATTCACCCACCATATCATAATACATCAATTCAGTAAGCAATCATGTTCTTGGTAAACAATGCAGTCACATATAATCAATAATAAACGGCAACATGGCAGCACTCAAACATTCTTAAGATATAACAATATCAAATGGTAATCAACATCAACTTAAACATCTTATATAATCCACATAACGAATATATTTCACATTAACCAACATTAACCAACATTAGGTTAAATACTCTTAAATACCTTAATTGCACTCATAATACTTCTAGTTTCGAGGTTTGGAAATATTCCCTAAGTTTTGGATTAACTTAGAAACGGTTATGCTGAATTTTCATAAGATTTCACTAAGACCTACTTGGAGTATTTTCATCATAACTCCTAAACCAAAATTCATTTTAAAGTCAAACCAAAGCCATTGGAAAGCTAACAAAATTATCTACAACTTTCATGTTTACACCAAAGGCCAATTCAAAACAGAAACGTGTGAAACAGACACAAGAACACAAAATAAGAAATGCTGTAAAAAGGCATTTCGCTTAAGCGAACGGTGCTTCGCTTAAGCGAACTACTTACAGTAGCTGTTCGCTTACAGCTCGCTTCCGTCTCGCTTAAGCGAACAGTCATCGTTCCTGCATAATTTTTCACGGGTTTAAACCATTTTTCACCCCAAAACTCCCAATTTTGATCTCCCAATGCCCAAACATGTTTCCAAAGATTGTTTATAGGTTCATTATACAATTAGGCATCTAAAGGAACACAAAACATGCATCAACAACAACAAATACAGATCACTCCACCATCATACAAATCTTCATCAATTCATCCAATCAATCATAATTTCAATCAATTTATGATCACAACAACAATATAGATTAAGTTTTCATTCTAAACATTACATTACAACAGAATTAACATGATCAATACCCATTCCCCTCAGAATCATCATCAAACCCTAACCCTCAATTTATCTTCCAAAACTATGCAATTAGGTCAATTTTCAGAAATTATAGATTATGATTATCGAGAGAAAGTCTCACCCTTACCTTAATTTAGAAGAAAACGCACGAACAATCTACAGCAAAAACGATCCTCTCTTGCTCTAGCTCTCCCTTGTTCTTGGTTTCTCTGGTTTTTCTCCCAAACTTCTCAGTTGTACGTACAAAACTATTTCTCCCTTATTCTTTCCTTAACTTCCAAAGTATAACTCCTCTATTACATTAAACTCCCCCTAAATTCCATTAATTACTAATCAAAACCCCACACTCCAAAATAATTCTATTTCTCCACTTATTCTATTAAATAATGAAAATAACCATTTAATAAAATACACCACACCACAAAATCAACATAAATCATTTAAAATCATATAAAAGACTTTAAATCAACTAAAAATAATTAAATAACAATTAGGGCGTTACAAGAAGCCTAAGAAGGCGCAGACTACTGGTAGAGTTTTCGCATTGACTGGTACTCAGACTGAGAACGAGGATCACTTGATCAGAGGTACTTGTTATTTTGATAGTACACCTTTAGTTGCTATTATTGATACTGGTGCTACACATTGCTTTATTGCTATTGATTGTGCTACTAAGGTGGGTCTTGCTATGTCTAATATTAATGGAGAGATGGTTGTCGAAACTCCAGCTAAGGGTTCGGTGAAAACTTCTCTTGTGTGTTTAAGATGTCCTTTGTCTATGTTTGCTAAGGGTTCGGTGAATACTTCTCTTAAGTAGAAAATAAACGCTATTTATTAAAATCAACTTTAGTAAATAACCAATACTTTGCAGCGTAATAATCTTCAATCACATATCATTAAACAACCACCATAAATCCTGACACAAAGGCCTCAACATAATAATTATGAACAATTTGTTCAACAACAATAAAAGGCTACATCAGCATGTTCCAAAATTGATACATAAGGAATGAAAATAAAACAACTATTTCCCATCCCGTTACATATCAGAGCCCTAAGACACTTGAGCCACCACATCTACTACTCTTCATCACCTGCAAGTTACCCATAGGAAGGGCAACGTTTCCATAATTCATCAATTGAATCTAACACCCTAAACAACAATAATTCTTCAATATACATATATATTTCATAATCCACTACGACTCACTAACAAAATGCGACAATGCAAATGCATGTGGTACCATTTAACGCGTTTGAATGAAAGCCATTCCAGGGCATAAGCCCTCACAGAATTTGAATGGTTAAAGCATTCACAGGGCATGAGCCCTCACCAATTGAATGAACGAGCATTCACAGGGCATAAGCCCTCTCCAATTGAACGACAAGGCGTTTCAGGGCATGAGCCCTCACCAATTTATGATTATGCAATGAACTCCACTTGTGTATATCTACATACAACTCAACTACAAAACACCGACAGCATGAACGACGACAACCACTCCTCAATAATGCATATATATGAATATGATTTATACCTCAACAATTCCATTAAGGATTCTCCAATCTTTGAAATGAAATTCGACAACACATATAATTTATTTAATATAAATATGCATAACAGCCATCAATAACTCATCATACTTAATTCAACAACCTAGTAAAATAACACAATTAATTATAATCATGGTCCTACACCAAGGTTCAATCAACCAGTATTCAAATACATAGCAACCAGCTTCAGTACTGAGCAACTCGCCTCGCGAGCACATCTGCTCGCTATGGCGAACTCGAAATAAAAGGGTTACTCGCTATGGCGAGTACGAGGCGAACGAGAAAAAGGTGCTATCGGGAGTTTTGACATTTTTCTCACTAAATCTTCATTTTTAAGTTCCCTATTCATCTTTTTAATCTAAAAATTGTCCCAGTCCTCTCCAAAAACATCCAGGCACTCAAAACTATCCAACTTACACCTTATAACAACAATTTAAAAATCCAGATTCCTCACTCACCTACTCGCCATGGCGAGTGGTTTGGCTCGCGAGGCGAGCTATGAAGTTGTTCACTCGCAAGGCGAGACAAGCTACTCGTGGGGCGAGCGATGAACATCCTGTACGGGCAGAATGCAGGTTTTTCCCAAAAATCCCAATTTTCTTAATTTCACTCCCCAAAACCGATTACAGATGTGTAATAATTTTCTGTATACAACCTGAACCTATTCTAACATCATTTACAAGGTTTCTACACTCTTTCAATCCAAAAATCAAAGAATTAAAATCTAAACCCAAATTCCCAAATTCTACCAGAACTATGTTAAACCCAAAATCAGAATTACATAGCCATCACTATTGAGAGATAATCTCACCCTTACCTTAATTTGATGAACAAAACTCTCCAGAAATCAATTTCTCCCTTCTTGGCTCTTCTCCTAGATTTCTCTTGTTTTCTCCCAAAACCTCTGTTTGTACGTAAAATAGTTTTCTAACTTCTCCCCTATTCTTAACTTCCCTAATTATAACACTGATGAGTCATTTATTGACTATTTTTATATGCTTTTTAGTTTAGTTTTATTTAGATTTTATTTTATTATATATTAGTATTATTTCCTTTTTAGGATAGTTTACTACAAATTGCATTTTATTTTATTTCAGGAATGAATATTGGATGGATTGAGTCTTGGAGCAAAAGAAAGGGACTTGAAGTCGATTGGATGCAAAAATATGAAGATTGAGAGACAAAAATATGTCTCCCCATAGTCAGAAGCTTGGCACGGCCGTGCCACCCTCCAGAGTCACTTTTGCTGCTTTTTGCTTAGATTTTAAGCTACTCTATTTTTAACCCAAATGTAATTGCTTAGATTTTAAGTCAAGTGTATGCTATAAATAGAGTAGCATCCATCACGAATATTCATCTTTACTTGGAATACAATAAGTGACAATTGCTTTTCTAATTAAAGTTCTTTTCTTTTCCTTTATTTTCTTGTCATTTACCTTTATGCTTTCTCTCTTCTCCCCCATGTCTACGATGAACATGAGTGAGTAGACTTCTCCTTGTCTTGGGATTGTTGGATAAGTCTAAATGACATAATCCTAATCAAACCAAGCTCTAAGCCGTAATCTTATGTAACCCTAATTTCTTATCTAAATTCACCGCTTTAACATGGATCAACCATTATCAAACTGTGGAAACGAAAGTGGAGGGTTTGATAATTGTTTATCCATTATTCCAAATATCAATTCATAAAATGAAAGTGGAGCTTTGATATTCGAACAAGTGAATTTAGACAAGGATTGCAAAGTCAGCGAAATAGGCTTTGCAATCTTTGAGACATATAGTTTCGATCTTCAAGGGAACTAATAACAATCAAGTCAGTGAAATAGGCTTGGTTGTTAGAGGAACCAAAATCTAATAGTAATCAAGTCAGCGAAATAGGCTTGGTTGCTAGAGGAACATGAGAGAAACTGTCTTGAGAAATTAGGTCTAACATAACATTATCAGCTTATAGTTTTGGTTTGAGAAGGACTTGTTATTTAGATGAAACCAACGATCCCAAGGCTCTTTTTCTTATATTAATTTTCAACCGTTTGAAAACCCCAACTTACAATTCTTTTCTCCTCTAATCATTTCCAAAGGTTAATTAAATTAAACTACTCCCTGTCGGAACGATACTCTTTTCATACTACTTCGGTAAGACCGTGCACTTGCGGTTTTATCCCATCAAACACTTAACTCCCACTTAATTTCTTTAATTAAAATATAACCCCCAAAACTCCAAATAATTCTATTTCTCACATTATTCTAAATAATACCAAAAATAAATCATTTAATAAAATATAACACACCACATAATCAACAATAATTATTTAAAATCATATAAAAGACTCTAAATAAAACAGAAATAATAAAATAACGACTAGAGCGTTACATGTACCACATGCATGACTAAGAATAAGAAGTTGCATTATCGAGTTAAAGTCGTTGTTGATGAATTGTCATCCATGAGTTGTTAAGTTGTTGATGAATTGTGATCCATGAGTTGTTTAGTTGTTGATGAATTGTCATCCATGAGTTGTTAAGTTGTTGATGAATTGTCATCCGTGAGTTGTTAGGTTGTTGATGAATTGTCATCCACGAGTCGTTAAGTTGTTGAGTTGTCTTCTATCCATGTGTTGTTAATGAAGTGATTACAAAGATTATACGATGTTTATGATTGTTGTTATGATGAATATATGTTGTTGTTTATGAGATTACATAAATATGTTTATGATTGTTGTTATGATGAATACATGTTGTTGTTTATGAAATGTTTTATAAGGAATTATTATTATGAATTGATGATGTTTACGATGTTTATGATGTTGTTTATGATGATGTTTATGATGATTACCTAATGTTGTTTATGAAGTTGTTTATGAGATTATATGATGACGTTTATGATGTTGCTTACGATAATGTTCTATGATGTTTATGAGATTATATGATGTTGCTTATGATGTTGTTTATGAGATTGTTTATGACGTTGTTATGACGTTGTTATGTTGATTGCATGTTGTTGTTTATGAGTTGTTGATGAAGAATTATTATTATCAAATGATGATGTTTACGTTGTTGATAAGTGGTTATCCATGAGTTGTTAATGAAATGTTTTATGAAGTGATTATTAATGTGATGAATTTAGGATGTTTATGTTGTTAAATGTAATTGATGAATTATATGCTTAATATTATTGTTTGTGAAATCTCATCCCTTCTGCTTGGAAATGTTGCCTCTACCTTGGGTAACTTGCAGGTAACCGAGATTAGTTGCAGTTATGTGAGGATTCTCTCGCGTGTGTCTTAGGTGCTCTGATACGTAACGGGATGAGGATTTTGTTATTGTTTCTATTCCTTACGTATTAAACTATGAATTTTCATGAACATGTCGTTGGATTAAACTTATGAGATTTTATGTCGTTGTATTAAACTTATGAGATTGTTTAAGGTTGACTAAATTTCCGCTGCAAAATATTAAATATTATGTTGTTGAATTTTGAAGGATAAATAGTTATTTATAGTTTATGATTTTATGAAAAGAAATGTGATATTCCGTTTATGTTGAAAATACTCTGATTTATATGTGAAATTTTTATGTTGGGAAAATGGGGTGTTACAATTGGTATCAGAGCAGGTCGGTCCGTCCGGCCAAGTAGTTGAGTCGTTTGTGTCAGTTGAATAATGTCGTTGTGTTTTTCTAATTAATGGTTATGTTTTATTATGTGATCATGTTTGACTGACTAACTTTAATGTGGTTTTAGTGTAATGTTTGAAGTTACTATTTTGTTATAGATAGTTAAAGATATTTAAGCAATAACTGAATTCATTTTTCTCTTGTGCTTTGAATTTCGAGGACGAAATTCTTTTAAGGGGGGTAGAGTTGTAACGCCCTATTTTATCATTTATTTATTTTATTGAGTTTAGATGTCTTTTTATAATTTAGTCAATTTATTTTGATGAGTGATATTTTGTTATGTCATATGTTGGTATTTATTAGTAGAAATATATAAGTTATTTGGTGTAGAAATATATATGTTACTTGGTGTAGAAATATATATGTTATTTGGTGTAGAAATATATATGTTATCTGGTGTAGAAATATATTTGTTATTTGGTGTAGAAATATATATGTTATCTGGTCTAGAACTATATTTCTTATTTGGTGTAGAAATATATATGTTATAGAAATATATTTTTTATAGAGATATATTTGTTATTTGTTATAGAGATATATTTGTTATTTGTTATAGAAATATTTTATGTTATATATATATATTAGAATAGAATATTAAGACTTTGGGGGCAGATTTGGAAATAAGAGAAAATAAGTAGGTTAAGGATTTATATAAAAGGCAAGAGTTAGAATTAGAAAATAAAGATTACGTGAAACCTGTTTTTGGAGAAAAAGGGAGAAAACCAAGATAAAAGGAGAACCAGAGAATAGAACCTTTCAATCGATCAATCTAAGGTAAGGGTGGGACTAACTTTCTCTAATTCCAAGTTGTATAATTCTGAAATTGAGTTTAGCATGTTGTAGGTTGTAGTTTTGGGAATTTGGGAATTAGGTTTTGAAGTTATAATTGGTTGTTAATAGAGTAGAAAATCCGTTGAATTTGTGTAGAATTGATGTTCAGATCATGGGTTATTTTTAGTGCAATGTTTTATATGGTTTTGAGTGCCTTAACATGTATAGAAATGGTTAGACAAGTTTTTGGATCAAATTTGGGCATAGGGAAGTTAAAATTGGAATTTTGGGGTGAAAAGTGGGTTTTTCCCGAGTTGCTCTCTGACAACACATCATGTTTCATGTTCTTGCGTCTTTTTCACACGTTTCTATTTTGAATTGGCCTTTGGTGTAAACACGAAAGTTGTAGATAATTGAGTTAGCTTTCCAGTGGCTTTGGTTTGACGTGAAATGATTTTTGGTTCTTGAGATATGATGAAAATACTCCAAGGAGGTCTTAGTGAAATCTTATGAAAATTCAGCATAATAGTTTCTAAGTTAATCCAAAACTTATGGAATAATTTCAAACCTCAAAACTAGAAGTACTATGAGTTCAATTAGGGTGTTTAAGAGTATTTAACCTATGTTGTGATGGGTCTAATTGGTTTGACGTGAATATCTTTGTTGGATAATTTGAAATACATATATTATGTGAATGTTGTTGTTGAATAATTTGAGATACATATATTATGTGAATATTGTATGATATAGAAATAATGTTTTTATACCATCCAAGTGGTTATTATTAATGTTGCTATGATTCAAGTTGTTGTATGTTGATGTCTCTGTTGTTATTGATTATTAAATCATTAAGTTGCATATGTTGGTCAAATTTGTCAAGTCGTAAGTTGTTGTTCCAAGATATTGGAGTCATATGAGTTGTTGAAGTTGTCTAAGTTGTAAGTTGTCGAGTCCATGCATACTCATTTAAGTTGAGGGCTTGATGCCCTGGATTGGTACCACATGCATGACTAAGAATAAGAAGTTGCATTATCGAGTTAAAGTCGTTGTTGATGAATTGTCATCCATGAGTTGTTAAGTTGTTGATGAATTGTCATCCATGAGTTGTTTAGTTGTTCATGAATTGTCGTCCATGAGTTGTTAAGTTGTTGATGAATTGTCATCCGTGAGTTGTTAGGTTGTTGATGAATTGTCATCCACGAGTCGTTAAGTTGTTGAGTTGTATTCTATCCATGTGTTGTTTGTAACGCCCTATTTCTATTAAAGCAATTAAACATGCGAATAATTCATATATTCAAGAAATGGACGCTACTTTCACCAAAGATCGGAAACTAACATGCATGCATACATAATCTCATCAGTCGTAGCGGACACAAAATTCATATACAACGTGCATACATGTCATGTGATCTCAAAATACATAAGCATAAAATCTCCAAGTCCGACACATGGACAAAATCTCAAAATATAAAAATAATCCAACAAGATCTAGAGCTAACAACGAAACCCTAGATCAGAGCCAACTCTACTCTAAGACCCGATAGTGGAGAAAGCTCCCACTATCCACCAACATCAGGAACTCACCAAGCTACTATTCCTGCACAACATCTACTCACCCATACAGGCAAGTAGGCGGTTAAAACCACTGGGGGTGAGTATTACATCAACAAAATCAATAGCACAGATAAGCAGGAATAACATAATCCAATATCATGTAATGAATCAAAATAGATAAATCTCATACATACATTATCACCGCAATCCAATTCCCACCGACATATATTCAACGAACGCATCATCATTAATAATCATCATTCACAATTCCACTACTTCCATGAGTTTATCAACTCACATAATTAATCATAACATGACACAACAATCCATCAAATACAAACATCACCATTAATCACTTACAACCACAAGTACATCAAGTAATTTCACAACTAGGACTCGTGTCACCTCATGATATGATCCTAGACACAACATCTATATGCATGCGGTACCGGTCATCACCAATATTTAGGCCGTCGCCCATCATCACCAATTGGATATATAAACATATCCGTCATCACCAAATATGTATGCATGAACATATGACTCAATAATAATGCATATGTCCACACAACAACTCACCATATCATCACCAATATTTATTTGCATTTATGAAATCACACCAATAATTCATCACCACATTCACAATCAATACCATATCATAATAAACAATGTATATGGACTCACCAATATCATCACAACATTACAATATTTCTCATATACCAAGTAAGAGAACATACAACACCTCATGTTAATATCATATCCAACATATCATAATTCATCCATACATCTCCATTTTCAAAGTAAAACCAATTAAAGTTCAAAGGAACCAATCTCATCCATTTCCAAAAATTCAGTAATCATTATACAACATTAATCCCATTCCATTTCTTAAGAGAAATCACATTCCGGAAAAATCGACATTCCAAGTAATTTTCCAAATTAAGTTTCAATTTCACAAACTAAGTCTCAAATACTCTAAAACCTTTAATTGAACTTATAATAAACAAACCTTGAAGTTTGGAAACAATCCATAAGGTTTGGGTTGACTTAGAAACAATTGTGCGGAATTTTCGTAAAGTTTTATTAAAACCTTCTTAGAGTATTTTCTTCATAACTCAAAAACAAAACATTATTTTCAAGTCAAACCAAGGCCAATGGAATGCCAACTCAATTGTCTAAATCTTTCATGTTAAAATCAAAAGCCAAAACAAAACGGAAACGAGTGAAAACGACGCAAAACGCGAAAACATGGGGTGCTGCAACTGGGCAGCTCGCCTGGCGAGGAAGGTTGCTCGCCATGGCGAGTTAACATAGTAGCTGCTCGCCACCAGCTTGCCTGGCAAGTGAGCACAGTTTCAGAAAATTATGTTTTACGGGAAAAATCCATTTTTACCCCAAAATCCCAATTTTTGACTTCCCATTACCCAAATTCGATCCCAAAGTGCATCCAAACGTTTCTCAACATGAAAAGACACTCAATTCCATATAACCACTTGAATCAAACATCATTTTAAACAAAATCACCATTTGACCCATTTTTGCAAAACAACCAACAACATCTTATTTCTCACCAACAATCATGATATATGAGCACCCAAGCCATAAATCATAAACAACAACTTGTCTCAGCAACAACATCAATTGAAACTTGATTCTCACCTCAATTCAACAACAACATGTCATAATTCATCAATTAAGCATAATTTCACAACTACCCATTTTCATACATTATGAACATGTTATTTCATCACCAACAATTCATTTATCATTCAATTAACATACTCAAACTTATCACCAAAACAAGAGCACGAAATTCAAAGATTGGGTTCATATAAATACTTACTCAATTAAGCACTTTTTCATACAAACAAAGAAAATTGCAAACAAAATAATTATGATTATGATGAAGACTAACCCCCTTACCTTAGATAATGATTAATCCAAACTTAGGCTTCACTTTAACTCCTAATTCTTCAATCTTCATGTTTCCCCCTTTCTCTAACCCTTGTTCTTCCTTTCTCCCACTTTCTCTCTCTACCTCTCTCTAACTTTGTGAAAATGAAAAGGAATGAATGAATTTCTCTCCAAGTTTTAGGTTTAGATATGCTCCATCTCAATTGGGCTCAATTCTAGACCCTAGTGGGCTTAACCCATTTAACATAATTCTAAAAAGTTTCTATACACTCAACGATAATTCTCCTCTTATCATGATAACTCTTCTGCCTACTCTGAGACGCCTTCATCTTCTCCTGAATCATCTTAACCTTTAACACAATGGTGTCCTACACCTCTGTCCATACAAAGCCTCAAACGGTGCCATACTGATACTAGAATGAAAACTGTTGTTGTAAGTAAACTCAATCAACGGTAAACATTTGTCCCAGCTGACACCTTGCTCCAACACACAAGCTCTCAACAAATCTTCTAACCTCTGAATAGTCCTCTCTGTCTGCCCATCGGTCTGAGGATGGTAAGCAGAACTCAATCTCAACTTAGTTCCGAAAGCAGCTTGCAAACTCTCCCAAAACTTAGAAGTAAACGTTGGATCCCGATCCGACACAATACTAGAAGGAATACCATGCAACCTCACTATCTGCTCAATGTAGATCTCAGCCACGCTACAGTCATACCCGTCTTGATAGGAACAAAATGTGCCGACTTCGTCAAACGTTCCACAATCACCCAAATCGAATCAAAACCCTTAACAGTCTTCGGCAATGCTCCAACAAAGTCCATAGAAATACTATCCCACTTCCACTCTGGCACAAACAACGGTTGCATCAAACCCAACGGTCTCTGATGTTCAATCTTCGATTTCTGACAAACCAAACAAGCATAAACAAACTCAGCAATTTCCTTCTTCATTCCAGGCCACCAAAACAACCTCTTCAAATCTTGATACATCTTAGTTGCTCCTGGATGAATACTCAAACTACTTCTATGACCTTCGTCCAAAATCTTCCTCTTAAGCTCAAGAACATCCGGCACACAAACTCGATCACGAAACATTAAAACACCATTCTCATCCAATCTAAAGTCTCCACCTTTACCTTGATTAACCAACACCACTCGATCCACGAGTTCCAAATCTTCCTTCTGACCATTCTTAATCTCTTCCAAAATATTACTTGTCAACTTCAACATACCCAACCTCACACCATCCGGTATCAACTCACTAACCAAACTCAAGTCTCGAAACTGCTCAATCAATTCCAACTCTTTAACCATCAAAGCAAACATATGCAAAGTCTTTCTACTTAAAGCATCAGCAACAACATTAGCCTTCCCGGGATGATAACTCAACTGAAAATCGAAGTCCTTAAGATATTCCAACCATCTTCTTTGCCTCATATTCAACTGTTTCTGATCAAACAAATACTTCAAACTCTTGTGGTCACTGAACACCTCAAATTTAGAACCATACAGATAATGTCTCCAAATCTTCAATGCATACACAACGGCCGCCAATTCCAAATCATGAGTCGGATAATTCTTCTCATGCACTTTCAACTGCCTCGAAGCATAAGCCACAACCAGACGATTCTGCAGAAGCACACCACCAAGACCCATCAAAGAAGCATCACAATACTGAAGGTGAGAAAAAACAAGAAGGGGGGGTTGAATTGTGTTTTCTTTTTCTCAAGATTAAATCTTCTTCTGAGATCACTTCAGAAGATGTTTGAAAATGCTTCTGATGTGATGACACTTCAGAGGCAATTGATTTGCTTCTGATGTGCAATTCATAATTGGATATGCAGCGGAGTAAAAACAGAGTAAGAGAGAAGAAAGAAGGACACATGCAATTATACTGGTTCCTTCCACAAACTGGAAGTAGTCCAGTTCCCCTTGCACTTCCAAGGAGAGTTTCACTAAGTTTAATCACAACTGATTACAACTGCTCAATACTACACCTAGTATGAGACTTCAAATTGCTCAAGCACGCAAGCAAGAGACTTCCTTTTCTCAAGCACTAAAGCAAGAGACTCCCTTTTCTCAAGCACGCAGGCAAGAGACTTCCTTTGCTCAAGCAATCAAGCAAGAGACTTCCTATGCTCAAGCACTAAAGCAAGAGACTTCTATTCAAACTGAATTACACAGAAAATTGTTTGAGTTTGAACACTTGATATACAATTTGTGGTGTTCACAATACAATGCAAATGAAAAACTCTCTTGACTTAAGAATTTCTAAGATATATCAAATGAACATAGAAATTCTATGTGCTTTTATGTGAAACAAATTTTGCATAAATTGGGCGCTTTTTACTTGTTGTCTCGTTTTTTATCTTCAAGTCTTCACTCCTTTATATAGAGGTGTGAAAGAGTCGTTGAGATCTTTAAGCACGTCAATAGAGTCTTTGTGAAACCTTGATCAATCACCAATGATCTTTTGCCTGATTTGGTTGTTGTCCTATGAAGGATCAATATCAAATGTGTTCCCTATGTGCATAAACATTGTTTGCAGGCAGAGCTGTTATCCTTGTCTTTTAGCAGAGACAAACTCAGAGAATTGGAAGTAGTGGTAGTACAGTTCTTACATACTCACAATGTCAATGCTCTTTGAGGATAAAGCATCCAATGCTTTTCAAACTAGCCGTTGTCAACTTTCCTAGTCTTCTGCAATCTTTCTGGTGAGCTTGAATCCTTGAAACAACTTTTGAAGCTTTAGTTTGATCTTATGATAATCTGCAGCTTCTGGTGATACACAGCTTCTGATGAACTTGCTTCTGATAATCTCACTTCTGATGACGTCATCAGATGCATTTTGGCTTCAGGAGCATCTTAACTTCAGGAGCATTTTCAACTTCAGAGGCAGATTTCTTCAGATGCTTTAGGCTTCTCTTTTTGTTGAATTCTTTGCTCTCTATTGTTCTTCCAAGACCTTTTCAAATGACAAACTTGTCTATGGTCCTGTACACTTGAACAAATATTAGCAATGTCCAATTGACAATTTTTAATACCTTGTTATCATCAAAACTCTTAAGGATTAGTTATTGCTGAACACATTTTGTTCCAACAATCTCCCCCTTTTTGATGATGATAAACAATAGTATTTAAAACGTTCAATTGTTGTTAATTTAATTAACATGTTGACTATTTGGGTATGAGGTTTGTAAGCTCCCCCTAAGTCCAATAGTACTTTTAAGGTGAGGTTTGTAAGCTCCCCCTAAGTCATATCCATGTTAATTAAATTCATCATTAAATTCAAAAATAATAATTAGAATATTCTCACAATAAAAAGACTAAGAGTTTGGAATAAGGTTCTATTAATCTAGTTTGATTAAATTAATGGGGCTCAGAGCCGCCTTATACAATACTATACATCTACTCCCCCTTTTGTCATCAACAAAAAGTATAAAAGAAAGACAAAATGAAACAGAGTTTGTAAAAAAAAAAAACAAGAAAAACTGTAACCAAATAAAATCAGAGGCAGTATAAGTATCAGAGCAAAATAAGCATAAAAAAATAACATTTCTTCAGAAGTAGAGTATGATAATAATAATCAGAACAAGCAATGTGAACAATCAAAGAGAAACAATAGTTCATAAGACTAAATATAAAAGTAAAATCTAAACAAGTAAAAAAAAAAGTGTGCCACTAAGGTTTGGCTTGTTTAGAGACTACTTCCATCAACTACTTGATCTGCTCAGATTGTTTCTTCAATTCTTCTTCTTGCTTGGACACTATATCTTCCAAAACCTCAGTTTTCTGCTTCATCTTCTGAAATTCATTCTCCCTAGCCTGTGCTTCAGCTTGAGTAGTCAGAAGCTTCTGCTTCAATTGCTGAAATAATTTGTCCTCTCTTGTAACATACTCACTTTCTGAAAAGAAAGGAGCATTGTCCAGGCAGAGAATAGGTCCTTTTGCTCTTTCAGCTTTGTGAGTTTCTGCCAGATGCTTCTTAAGAACCTTAGCTTGAGTTCTTATGCATTTATCACTAATTCTATCCAGCAACGTAGCAGCTTTCTTCTTCAAGCTCATCCATTGATCCTCATAGTGGATGGAAAGTATAGGAACTTTTCTAAGATGAATAAGTTCTTTTACTGCATCACTGATCTTTAGCAGCTCATTATCAATAAATTCAGAATCTAGACTTATTGGTAAGGGTTGTTGGATGGTTATGGTTTGAGAAGAGGATGGTAGGTCAGAAGCAATTTGTGGTTCAGGAATGATTTCAGGTTGGTGTTGGTCAGGAGCAACTTGTTCAGGAACAACATGTTCAGGAATGATATGCTCATTTATGGAAAAGGTTTCAGGTTGAGGTTCAGGTTCATTTTGGGGTTGGTTCTAAAGTTCAATATGACCTTCAGGTTCGTTTTCTATAGAGGGGCTTGGTGGTTGTTGGTTTTCTAGAACAGTCTTTTCAGGGATTGTTTTAGAGGCTTTTTGTGGAGTTACACTCATCTCACCACCTAAGTGTTTTTCTAGAGAAAATAGGGTTGATGGAGAGGATGGTTTTTGATGTTGGGGGTCTTCTGAATTGACTTCTTTTGAAGCTACTTCAGATGCTTTTTGTGGTTCTGGGTCTGGTTCAGGTTGAATTATGGAGAGTGGTTTTAAGAAGGCTGGTTGACAGGGATGGTTAGGAGGTAGATGTATACAACCATCTATTCTCCTTTGAACTAGTTCACCAATCCTTTCATCAATTAGATGTTTCAAAAGAATATGTTTGTGGTTGATTGGAAGTTTTAGTTGTTTTGGATTTGAGGAGAGGCTTTTTGTAGCGCTGACTTAGTGGAATGTCATCTAAGTCAGTAGAAGATGATGATTAGGATGATGGGGAAGAACCTAGAGTTTGAACATTGAAATGAGCTTTTGGATCAGATGCATTACCTGAGATGAGAGCTTCTGAGCCTCTTGTAACAGACCAGTTGCTTCCTTAACTGTCTGTTCTTTAACTTCAGCAGCTAGAGCCACAATCTCAGCAGCTTTCTCGGTACTTTGAGAACCAGATTCAAGAATCCCTGCAGCTTTGAGCCTTTCATCTCTTTCCAGCTTGTACTGCTCAGCTAGTTGTTTCTCTTTGGCTAGAGCATCATCAGCATATTCCTTAGCCATTTGTGCTATAGCAGGAGTGACCACCACCATAGGTGACACTATTTCTAGAGGCTTTTTAGCCTTTTTCTTCTTTGGTTCTTCTTCTTCATCATCAACCATTTCTTCATCAGCTTTCTTAATAGCTTCTTCGATATTTCTCATTCCTTTGGCTCTTTTCTTCTGAATAAATTCTTCACGAAGAGCAGCTTCCCTAGCAGCATCTCGAACCTCAGGCTTATTGGTTCTTTTCTTCTGAATGACTTCATCGGGAGCAGAGTCCGAAGCTGTTGAGACTTCAGTCTTAACAATTTTAGCTCTTTTAGGTTTGAGTGTTGAAGCATCATCCTTCTCAACAATCTTTGTTCTTTTACCTTTGACCTTGAGAGGGGCTCCTCCCATTTTGTCAGGAATGGATGCATAGCTGATTATCTCACCAGTCTCCTTGAAGTGAGCTTTGATAAACTGATACAGAACCTCAGGATTGTCCTCTTTTTAGATGAGAGGGAAGTCCGTCATCAGATCTGATTGAACAGTTTCTACCTTCAGATCCTTTTTGTGAGGATTGAATTTCTCAATAATGTTCATAAATTGAAGAGTTTTGCCATTGATAATTTTACCAATGACAGTTCCAAGCTCTTCATCTGAGGAGACTCCACGGTTCTTCAGATGCTTCAGCAGCTTTCCTTGAACAAAAATTTCAGAAAGAAGCCTTCCATAGGGGATCTGCCTTCTTCCATTCTTCTAGCTTTCCCTTATAGCCCAGCACATATGATGCAATATGTACTTTGGTAGATTTATCCTCTCAAAGGTAGCAAGGCAGTACAATACTACCTTGTGATCCAGAGAAGGATAATCAGTACCTCCTCCCTTCTGAAAAATGCATTCTGATAATATCTTCTTAAGTACCCTGTGATTTGAAGACATTTCTGATGATTTTGCTTTAGCATTTCTATTGAACAAGACTCCATTAATCTTGCTCTCCCATTGGCTTTTAACAGCATCCACCTGAAACAAGCCAGAATTGGAGCATCTGCATGCTTTAGCAATTGTTTCTACAATGATGATAATCTCCATACCCATCACAGCAGACCTAATTTATGTTCCTCTGAACGGTTTGAGACCCATTTCCGCCCTCGATTTCCCTTTGAGTCTAGGATTTTCTTTCACCAGCTTAGCTTCTTCTTCTTCAGCATCTTTTCTGTCGAACACTTCTGCCCTAACCCAGAAGTCCTTTACCAGATTCATGTAAGAGGGTCTGTTCAACATTTCAAAGTAGTCCATCATCTGTTGAGCGCCAAAGTATCATTTGATATCTACTCCATTCCGTTGCAAGGAATCAAAGTCTACAAGAGATTCTACTTGAACATCCAATCTGTTCAAAGGCACGAACACTGTTCTTTCTTTCAGAACGTATGACTCGTTGGGGTTGATCTTGATGGTTGAAATAGAACTAGAGGAAGCCATTATATTTGATGGAAGATTGGGATTCTTGGTTTTGATAAAATCTAATTTTTCAACGAAAGGGTCTTAAAAAACTTGAAGGTGTTGGAAAAAGTGAGTGAGTTGTGTGTGTTTGGTATATATAGTGTTTTAAGTAAAACGTTTGCAATTCAGAGGAGACAAACAAACACAGCATTAATGACAAATTTGGGGGCGCGTGAAAGTACGTTTAAGCCAAGAAAAAATCATCATTGCCCTCTTAAGTTACACGCTGATACAAATAGGCCATGTCAGAGACGTTTCAGACAACTGCTTAGTTAGTGGGACAGGTGTTACAAAAATGTAACTTCCAACGTTTCCACTAACACTGCTTTTCAGAACCAAAGAACACAGCTTCTGAAGTTCTAGTACTGACGACATCTTCAGAAGCACATTTTCCTCAGTTAAAAGCTTCTGATGGACCATAGCTTCTGAACAGACTTCAGAACCAAACTTTCTATTCAGAGGCAAGCAAATTTTAATCAGATACAAAGTGCATGTACAAATTTTTCTTAATAAAATCAAATCTTTCAACAGTTAAAGGCTTTGTAAATATATCAGCAAATTGATGCTCTGTATCAATGAATTGTATATCTAAAACTCCTTTTTGAACATAATCTCTGATAAAATGATGTTTGATTTCAATAAGCTTGGCTCTTGAATGTAAAATTGGATTCTTTGATAAACAAATAGCAGCAGTATTATCACAATAAATGGGACTACTGTTAACATTTATCTGATAGTCCTCCAACTAATGTTTCATCCAAAGTAATTGTGTACAACAACTTGCAGCTGAAATGTATTCTGCTTCTGTTGTAGACATAGCAATTGTTGCTTGTCTTTTGCTTGCCCAGGATATCAGATTCTCTCCTAGGAACTGACAGTTTCCACTGGTTGATTTTCTTTCAATCCTGTCACCAGCATAGTCAGCATCATAGAATCCAACCAACTGATAATCTAGGGATTTCCTATAAAGGAGTCCAAGATTTGTTGTTCCCTTCAGATATCTAAAGATTCTCTTAACAGCAGTTAAATGAGATTCTCTAGGATCTGACTGAAATCTTGCACACATACACTGAATAAAATATCTGGTCTAGATGCAGTGAGGTATAACAAAGAACCAATCATACCTCTGTACAGCTTCTGGTCTACTTTTGTACCAGTATCTTCTTTGTTTAAGGTGCAGGTTGGATGCATTGGAGTGTTCATCACTTTACAATCTTCTAGCTTGAACTTCTTCAGAAGCTCCTTTGTATATTTTGTTTGATGAACATATACTCCATCTTTGCTTTGATTAATTTGAATTCCAAGGAAGAACTTTAATTCTCCCATCATGCTCATTTCAAATTCATCCTGCATTAACTTAGAGAATTCCTTGCAAAGAGATGCATTAGTAGAACCAAATATTATATTATCAACATATATATGCACAATCAGATTGTCTTTCTTAAGAGTCCTTCTAAAGAGTGTTGTGTCAACTTGACCTCTCTTAAAATCATTTTTGATTAAGAAATTACTTAGTCTATCATACCAAGCTCTGGGAGCTTGTTTCAAGCCATATAGTGATTTCTTAAGTTGGTAAACATGGTCAGGATGCTTAAGATCCTCAAAACCAGGAGGTTGCTTGACATACACTTCTTCTTCAATGACACCATTCAAAAATGCACTCTTGACATCCATTTGATATAATATTATGCTATGATTAACTGCATAGGATAGAAGTAACCTGATTGCTTCCAATCTTGCAACTAGAGCAAATGTTTCAGTGTAATCAATGCCTTCTTGTTGACTGTAGCCTTGTGCAACAAGTCTGGGTTTGTTTCTAGTTACTTCACCTTGTTCATTCAACTTGTTTCTGAATACCCATTTGTTCCAATAATGTTCTTCTGATTAGGTTTGGGTACCAGATCCCACACATCATTTCTTTGAAACTGATTTAGCTCTTCTTGCATAGCTAGTATCCATCCATCATCTGAGAGAGCTTCATCAACTGCCTTAGGTTCAATTATTGACAACAATCCTATCATAGATTCTTCTTGTCTGAAATGAGATCTTGTTCTTCTAGGACTATCTTTGTTTCCAATGATTAGCTCCTCAGGATGTGAAGATTTGTGCTTGAATTTGGATTGAACTTCATGCTGAGTATTATCTTGAATGTCTTCAGAAGCATTTTCATTCTGTGCTTCTGAGATTGGTTCAGCTTCTGATGAGGGTTGAGCTTCTGAACTTGATTCAGCTTCTGGATTCTCTTTATTATCAAAAGGTTGATCAGAATCTGATGCATCTTCAGATTCATGTGTACCTGCAGTACTTCCATCTTGCTCTGGAGTTTTACTTCCAGGCTCTCTATCATCAAATTTTACGTGCATTGATTCTTCAACACAATGTGTATCTGAATTATACACTCGGTATGCCTTTGACCTTTCAGAGTAACCTAAAAAGATTCCACTTTGAGCTTTGGCATCAAATTTCTTCAGATAGTCTTTGGTATTTAGAGTGTAATATGTACATCCAAATTGATGAAAGTAAGAGATATTTGGTTTTCTTCCTTTGAAGAGTTCATATGCAGTTTTCTCCAAGATAGGTCTGATGTAGATCCTATTCTAGACATAACATGAAGTATTAACTGCTTCTGCCCAAAAATGTTTAGCTAAATTGTTTTCATGGATCATGGTTCTGGCCATTTCTTGTAGAGTTCTGTTCTTTCTCTCTACAACCCCATTTTGCTGTGGAGTTCTAGGAGAAGAGAATTCATGGATAATTCCATGTTTTTCACAAAAAGATTCAAATGGCTCGTTTTCAAATTCTCCACCATGATCACTTCTGACTTTCAAAATTCTCAGTTCCTTTTCAGACTGAATTTGAGTGCAGAAGCTGCTAAACACTTCATATGCATAGTCTTTACTTCTTAGGAATTTTACCCAAGTCCATCTGCTATAATCATCAACAATGACTAATCCATATTTACTTCCATATAGAGATGCAGTGTTAACTAGTCCAAATAGATCAATATGAAGTAACTCTAACGGTTTGGAGGTTGATACAATGTCTTTGGATTTGAAAGAAGTTTTAACAATTTTCCCTTATTAGCATGCACCACAAACTGCATCTGAATGATAGTCAATGTTAGGCAGGCCTTTGACAAGTTGCAACTTGCTAAGCTTAGAGATTAATCTCCAGTTAGCATGTCCCAACCTTCTGTGCCAAACCCATTTTTTATCATTCATTGATAGAAGGCAAACTACCTTCTGATCAGCCAGATCAGAGAAGCGGAACCACCGTCCTGTGAATGATTATGGCCTTAGTGTGTTTATAAAAGTGTGTTTGTTATTATTATCATGTGAATGATTATGGCCTTAGTCCTTTTATTTTATTTCTTTTGGATATTAAAATACGGCCTGCGTGCCGTGCCTTTCTTTATATCTCTATTGTACATTCTCTTCTCATCCACTCCCTCGTATGTAAAACGAGTTTTCTTTCATATGTAATGTAAATAGAATACAAGGAGGTAATAGGGCTCAAGACGTTAGGATAGTCCTGGAAGTCAAGCTTGGAGAAGCAAGGTCGTTTCTAGGATTACTTTAGATTCTCTCATTGGCTTGAGAGAGTCATAGCGTTAGGATGGCCATAATCATGTCACTTTTATTTTGTATAATTGTTATGCATGTTTTGATTGGAGTGCGAATATATATGATACATAAGCCGTGGTGAGGTGAGATCAAATTTAATAAAAATCCTTCTATTCAAAATATTAAGTTTAAAGCTTTCCAAAAGTTTAACACCCTTCAAGACTAATATCGAATATGTGGGTTTTGCCTCCGTGAAGCGCATATTCTATACTAGTAAGTTGCGATGCGGTAATACTATTTACCCAAGTGTTATTCTTTTGGGTCAAACTTAACTAAATTAATTTTAATAAGATCAGAATAAATTTAGAAGCTATAATTGGACGACTTCTATATGATAGATTTGAATAAAGAGTTATTCACCCAATTGATTTGAAAGCTGTATAGGATACAATTGGAAACGTTCCTACCTAAATAGCAGAGTTTTAAGTACAGCCCCGTTGACTTAAAGAGAGGTGAAATAAGGATTTCAATCCACTAGAAAATCTTCCAACGGGATTTTCCGAGTCAAGTGTTTGAAGGTCATTTGATTTGAGTAAAATAGTGGGAGCGTATTTAATTAAAGACCAAATTAAATATATTTTCATGATACTTATTTTGCACATTTTAAATTGTAGATGGCCAATAACGCTTCAAACAACATTTTACGATCCCTCATCGAAAAAGAAAAATTGACTGAAACAAATTTTTTAGACTGGTTCCGTAACATGAGGATTGTCCTCACCCACAAAAAAAAGATGTATGTGCTGGACGGACCCATTCCTGAGACACCACCTGCTGGAGCTTCTGCGGCTCTAATAAATGCTCATACCAAGCATCTCAAAGATTCCGTAGAAGTTTCATGCATCATGCTGGCTTCAATGACTCCCGAGCTGCAAAAACAGCATGAAGGGATGACAGCGTTCGATATGATCGGACATCTAAAGACTCTTTATGAGGAGCAAGCTAGGCATGAGAGGTTTGATGTCTCTAAAGCCCTGTTTTCTACCAAGCTGTCAGAGGGAGGTCCAGTAGGACCTCATGTGCTCAAAATGATTGGGTACTCTGAAAACCTAGCTCGTTTGGGATTTGTCCTTGAACAAGAGCTAGTCGTTGATCTTGTTCTGCAATCGTTGCCTGAAAGTTTCAGCGGTTTTGTCCAGAACTTTCTAATGAATGACATGGACAAAACACTTCCACAGCTTGCAGCTATGTTGAGAACTGTTGAGAAAAATATGAAGGGAAAAGGAAAGGCTGCTGCCATTTTAATGGTTAATAATGGCAAGTTCAAAAGGCACCATAAGAAGCCTAATAAGTCTAAGGGAAATGGCAAAGGCAAAGCTGTTGCCAAGCCATCAACCAAAGCTTTGAAGCCTACTGGAGGCGTGGCTAAGGAGGGCAAGTGCTTCTACTGCAACAATACAGGGCATTGGAAGCGAAACTGTCCAAAGTATCTGGAAGATAAGAAGAATGGAAATGTTCCTACTACTTCTGCAGGTATTTTTGTTATAGAAATTAATATGTCTACTTCTACATCATGGATATTAGATACTGGATGTGGTTCTCGTATTTGTACTGATGTGCAGGGTCTGAGAAAGAGTAGAGCATTGGCAAAAGGCGAGGTCGATCTTAGACTTGGCAATGGAGCAAAGGTTGCTGCTTTAGCTGTTGGAACTTATGTATTGACCTTACCTAGTGGTCTTTAACTTAATTTAGAAAACTGCTATTATGTACCTGCCATTAGCAGGAATATTATTTCAATTTCTTGTTTGGACAAGGATGGTCTTTATTTTACAATAAAGAACAAATGTTGTTTTGTTTATTTGGATAATATTCTTTATGCTAATGCAAATTTGAGTAATGGACTTTATATCCTAGATCTTGATATGCCTATCTATAACATTAACGCTAAAAAGGTTGAAACCTAATGAGTTGAATCCAACTTACCTTTGGCATTGTCGTTTAGGCCATATAAATGAGAATCGCATTTCCAAACTCCATAAAGATGGACTTTTGCATTCTTTTGATTTTGAATCAAATGAAACATGTCGATCTTGTTTATTGGGAAAAATGACAAAAGCTCCATTTATCGGTCAAGGTGAAAGGGCTAGTGATCTTTTAGGTCTCATACATACTGATGTGTGTGGACCCCTAAACATAACTGCTAGAGGAGGCTTTCACTAATTCATTACATTCACTGATGACTTTAGTAGTGTTATACCCTGATTTTGGACCTAAAAATACTCGTTCAAATTTCTTTTTTAACACTGATATTTGTCAATTCTCTGTTATTTTACTCTGAATCTTTACTCTCTTTTTAAACGTATTTTACTGCCTCTGTCTTTTCTGACATTACAAGTCATTTAAGAACTCTCTGAAACGTCTCATTACTTTTCTTGCATTTTATTTCAAAAATCATACAAAAGGGTATTTTGGTCATTTCCTGCAGTGGAACCCATTTTAGTCCCTGTGTTTGCCTCTGAGTCTTTTCAACTTGTCTGTACAAATCACTGTTGAGTCTTTGTTTAAAAATGTCATTTCAAAAATTGCATCTGAGTCAGTTTGAGTCAGTTTAGTCCTTAGGGGCATTGTGGTCTTTTCCTGTCAAAATTTCGGCAGGGAGGTATTTTAAAATACCTCATGTCAGTAATTGGTTCGTTTTAGTCCTTTTGTTGATTTTATTTTTGGTTTCACTTTACGTTTTGTTCAATTTACCAATTTTAACCCAATTTTATTTTAATTTGCATTTTTTGTCCAAAACTTTTTTAAATTTCATTTCAGTCCATTTTTCTTATTTGCAGTCCAGTCCTTCAATTTTTCTTTTTTGCAGAAAGGTCCCTAAGTCAAAATTTCAGTCCAAGGCCGAGCCTTCTTCACAAAAGACAGATGTCACCATTTCACTAGATCTCAATCACACTTGGCAGGATATAAATAACACACAGTGTCAGAAATTCAGAAGCCCATTCATTCCACGCCACATCACCAAAAAACAGAATCAATTCTTCTCTCTCTTGTCAGTTAGATCAAAACTCAGAAAATCACCAAGAACACCAAGAACGTTCATGAACCCTAGAATTCCAGAATCACAATTCATCAACAATTTCCACTAAATTTGTTCAGTTCTCAGTGATTCTTAAAAGAATCATCATCATTGAACTGAAATCTCTACAATTCAAGTGCGAATCCGTCACCGTTTGGCGACAAATCCAAGCACGATCGCAGAGAATCCGTGAGAAGAAAAGAAGAGGAAAAGAAGCAGATTCGGACCGGTGAAGAAGATAAAGAAAGCAAACCAGTGGAAAACACCGATTTATTTTCGGTTTCATAGCGATAAAGCAACAAGACGAAGTTTTCCGAAGATCTCCGTCGAAATCTCCGAATAACAACTCAGGTAACGCGTAAACCTTCTCTTTTTCATCTCAAAGTATCAACGAGAACAAATCCACGTAGATCTGTGAGTTTCTTAGAAGTTCCTTTAAAAAAAAAACTACAAAACCTAAAAAGTGATTTTCAAAACCGTAACACAAACTTCAGATCTACAACGATTCAAACCTTGCATGTAAAATCTAGTGCCATATTCGTGTTCAGGACAAAAAAGGATATCTGAAAACATAATTTTTTTTTGAAAACGGAGAAGTTCGTTCAACTCCGGCGGCGGCGCCGCCACCCTTGGGCGACCGGCCACCACGCCGGAGGAACAAACCTCACCGGAGAAGATGAAGATCTTCCACCTGTTTCCAGAATCCGGCGAGAGGGAAGAAGAGAGAGGTGAGAGCTTCTCTCACTAGGATAAGAGAAGAGAGAGAAAGACAAGGAACAAATGAAAAAACCGGTGTGAACGCCTTTATATAAGCTAGTGAACCGGACCGGTCCAAGACCGGTCCAATCCCCTTCGTTCCTGGCCGTTGGATCTAGGGTTTTCTTCCCTGGATCAATCCAACGCTCCCTGTGAATCCGGATCCTTTGGTTTTGGTTTGGGCTTTGCTTTTTTCGTTTTTGCTATTTTCCTGCTATCTGCACCCTGCTTTTTTGCTAATTGAACCTCTGCGTGCTCAATCTTTTCTCTAAAAATTCCCAAAAAAATTGTTATATGTTTCTTAATACATTTTAATACTTTTGTGATATTTTTCAATGGTTTAAAAATGATAAAAATATCAAAAGTCCTACACCCGGGCTGAGTGAACTTATGAATAGGTAGAGATATAATCGACAATTCGATCCGAGGGTTGCCTCGTGTATTGGGTTATGCGATCAATCTCACATAGCTGAGGCATTTTGGAAGTAATATTGTCGGCGTGTGTTGTCATGCTTAGGCACTTTGCTTTCAATTGTTCGACGATGCTATGGACCGTAGTTACCAAACCCATCCCTGGCCTTTTTTAGGACGTAGTGCGGTGGCTAAACCGAGTGTTGTCTCGAGTTTTAGTCGTCACGCGATACTACACTCAAACTAGACCTTCTTGCGAATAAACATGGAACGGACGTTGTCCCGTGCTACCATGATATACGTAAGAGAGGTTGTAGTTTGGGAACTTTATTAGAACCTTGGTTACTATTATCCTAAGCCTTAGTTTACCGGGCACCGTGTCCGCCCATGGCTCCTCGACTTTAATCTCAACCCTCCATGTTTTCTCTGTAATTGAAAAAAACAAATCATGCATTCATGCATTCATGCATAATTTTTTTCTCATGCATTCATCGAAGGATTGGACAAATTAAAAAACTTTGTAAACATTACAGGTATGAAGAAGACTAAATCCTACAAGTTCAAGGAGGTTGATTTGGTTAGTTTGAGAGAATTGGCACTCAAGGTTAAGAATCAAACAGGTTTCCGACTCCGGTATGGTGGTTTGCTTACTATTCTCCGGACTAATGTTGAAGAGAAGCTCGTGCACACTCGAGTGCAATTTTATGACCCGAGTTTCCGTTGCTTCACTTTCCCGGATTTCCAGTTGGTCCCTACTCTTGAGGCTTATTCCCACTTATTGGATTCACCTATAGCCGAGAAGACGCCTTTCACCGGTCCCGGGACTTCTCTTGCTCCTCTGGTTATTGCTAAGGATCTCTATCTCAAGACTTCCGATGTCTCCAAGCATCTTACTACTAAGTCTCACATCCGAGGGTTCACTTCAAAGTATCTACTTGAGCAAGCTAATCTCAAAACTACTTGTTAGGACACACTCGAGGCTATTCTTGCATTGCTTATCTATGGGCTCATTCTCTTTCCGAATCTCGACAACTTTGTGGATATGAATGCTATTGAGATCTTCCATTCCAGGAATCCGGTTCCTACCTTGCTAGCCGACACATATCATGCTATCCATGACCGGACTCTCAAAGGTCGTGGGTATATCCTTTGTTGCGTGCCTCTCCTATATAGGTGGTTTATTTCTCACCTTCCGAGCTCCTTCCATGACAACTCGGAGGATTGGTCCTACTCACAGCGGATGATGGCTCTCTCTCCTAACGAGGTAGACCTACTTTCCCTCCGATACCGATGTTGTATGCTGAGTTGCTTCCGACTTTACTCCATAGAGGGCATTGTACAACCAGACAGGGCAAGCCCCCACCTGATCCGTTGCCTCCAAGGTTCAGGTCCGATCTCAAATGTGATTTCCATCAAGGCGCCCTGGGTCATGATGTCGAGGGGTGCTATGCTTTGAAGTATATCGTGAAGAAGCTCATTGATCAAGGAAAGCTGACTTTTGAGAATAATGTCCCGCATGTCCTCGACAATCCTCTTCCAAATCATGCCGCTGTAAATATGATCGAAGTATGTGAGGAAGCTCCTAGACTTGATGTCCGTAACGTCGCAACTCCTCTGGTGCCTCTACACATCAAGTTGTGCAAAGCTTCTCTGTTCAGCCATGATCATGCCAAGTGCCTAGGATGCCTTCGTAATCCTTTGGGTTGCTTTACCGTTCAAGATGACATCCAAAGCTTGATGAATGATAATTTTTTGACTGTCAGTGATGTCTGCGTGATTGTGCCAGTTTTTCACGATCCGCCTGTCAAGAGTTTGCCTTTAAAGGAGAATGCTGAGCCTCTGGTGATAAGGTTGCCTGGACCGGTACCGTATACTTCATATAGGGCTATCCCGTACAAATATAATGCTACCATAATCGAAAACGGAGTAGAAGTGCCTCTGGTGTCCTTGGCTGTGATGAACAATACCGCCGAAGGAACCTCAGCAGCCCTTAGAAGCGGAAGAGTCCGTCCACCGTTGTTTCAAAAGAAGGCAGCTACGCCTACCATGCCATCCATTGACAAGCCAACCCCGACTGATGTTTCTCCCGTTAACAGAGACGCGAGCCAACCAGGCCAGTCTATAGAGGATTCTAATCTGGACGAGATTTTGAGGTTGATCAAAAGAAGTGATTATAAGATTGTAGATCAGCTGCTGCAAACTCCGTCGAAGATATCCATTTTGTCTCTACTCCTGAGTTCCGCTGCCCACAGAGATACCCTTTTGAAAGTATTGGAGCAGGCTTATGTGGATCATGAAGTCACTGTGGATCACTTTGGTAGCATAGTGGGGAACATTACCGCCTGCAGCAACCTGTGGTTCAGTGAAGATGAATTGCCCGAAGCAGGAAAGCATCATAATCTGGCCTTGCATATCTCCGTGAATTGCAAGTCCGATATGCTATCAAATGTGTTAGTAGACACTGGCTCATCTTTGAACGTGATGCCCAAGTCAACGCTGGATCAGCTGAGTTACCGGGGAACTCCTTTGAGGAGAAGCACTTTTTTGGTCAAAGCCTTTGATGGAACCCGCAAGAGCGTTCTCGGGGAGATAGACTTGCTAATAACTATTGGCCCCGAAACCTTTCTAATCACCTTTCAGGTCATGGATATTAACGCCTCTTACAGCTGTCTCTTGGGGAGACCATGGATACATGACGCGGGGGCGGTGACCTCTACTTTGCACCAAAAGTTGAAATTTGCAAAAAGTGGAAAGCTTGTTACCATTCATGGAGAGGAAGCATACCTGGTTAGCCAGCTATCATCTTTCTCTTGCATAGAAGCAGGGTCTGCAGAGGGGACCGCTTTTCAAGGATTAACTATCGAAGGTACGGAGCCCAAGAGGGATGGAACTGCAATGGCTTCTTTGAAGGATGCACAGAGAGCCATCCAAGAGGGTCAAGCTGTCGGCTGGGGCAGGTTAATACAGCTCCGTGAGAACAAGCATAAGGAAGGTCTTGGCTTTTCCCCAACTTCAGGAGTTTCCACCGGGGCATTCTATAGTGCTGGGTTTGTCAACGCAATCACAGAAGAAGCAACTGGATTTGGCCCGAGGCCTGTATTTGTTACACCAGGAGGCATTGCGAGAGATTGGGATGCCATTGACATTCCCTCAATCATGCATGTTTCTGAGTAATATACCTTGTTGCTTAAGTATCTTGTTTTTTCAAAATAACAATCCTCTCGCTCTGCCCAAAGCAAGAGTGATATTTTCTGTAAGGGCATGTTTGTTTCGGCATTGCCGTTGATTAATAAAAAATTGTCGTTTCTTTCACGACTGCTTTTTTTAGCGCTTTTTTTCTTGGAAATAATGGTAATGCCAGAAAAAAACCAAAACATCTGTATTTTCTTATTAATTTCAAAATCTGCATAAAAAACCTCTTTCTAAAATCATCCAACCATTTTACGCAGATTGGACTATAATAAACCCGTTGGGCACAGTAACCCTGCATTCCCTCTGGATTTTGAATTCCCAGTGTATGAGGCCGAAGATGAGGAAGGTGATGACATACCATATGAGATCACTCGGCTACTTGAGCAAGAAAAGAAAGCCATTCAGCCTCACCAGGAAGAGATTGAGCTTGTCAACATAGGTACCGAGGAGAACAAGCGAGAGATCAAGATCGGTGCTGCTCTAGAGGAAGGGGTTAAAAAGAAGATCATCCAGCTCCTCCGGGAATATCCGGATATTTTTGCATGGTCGTATGAAGATATGCCAGGTCTAGATCCTAAGATTGTGGAGCATCGGATCCCCACCAAGCCTGAATGTCCTCCTGTCAGGCAGAAATTGAGAAGGACTCATCCAGATATGGCTCTCAAGATTAAGAGCGAGGTTCAAAAACAGATTGATGCGGGTTTCGTCATGACAGTTGAGTACCCTGAATGGGTTGCCA
The DNA here is from genome assembly GCF_003473485.1 of Medicago truncatula. NCBI lineage: Eukaryota > Viridiplantae > Streptophyta > Magnoliopsida > Fabales > Fabaceae > Medicago > Medicago truncatula. Next base: position 20,116,459 of record NC_053045.1, read on the forward strand.
ATATTGTACCTGTGCCAAAGAAGGATGGTAAAGTCCGGATGTGTGTTGACTTCAGAGACCTGAACAAAGCCAGTCCAAAAGACAACTTTCCATTACCTCATATTGATGTGCTCGTTGATAAACACTGCTCAGTCTAAGGTGTTCTCCTTCATGGATGGTTTCTCCGGTTACAATCAGATCAAAATGTCTCCTGAAGATAGAGAAAAGACGTCTTTTATCACTCCATGGGGTACCTTCTGCTACAAAGTGATGCCATTCGGCCTAATAAATGCTGGTGCTACCTACCAAAGAGGAATGACTACCCTGTTTCATGACATGATTCACAAAGAAGTCGAAGTATATGTGGACGACATGATTGTAAAGTCAACAGATGAGGAGCAACATGTTGAGTATTTGACGAAGATGTTCGAAAGGTTGAGAAAGTACAAGCTTCGATTGAATCCTAACAAATGTACATTCGGCGTCAGATCCGGAAAGTTATTAGGCTTCATTGTCAGCCAAAAGGGCATTGAAGTCGATCCTGATAAAGTCCGGGCCATCCGAGAAATTCCAGCTCCACAGACCGAGAAGCAAGTCAGAGGTTTCCTCGGACGATTGAATTACATCTCCCGATTCATATCTCATATGACCGCAACCTGCGGGCCGATCTTCAAGCTACTCAGAAAGAATCAGCCTATTGTATGGAGTGATGAATGCCAAGAAGCTTTTGATAGCATCAAGAATTACCTGCTGGAGCCACCTATCCTTGTCCCACCCGTGGAAGGAAGCCCTTTGATTATGTATTTGGCAGTATTTGATAAATCCATGGGATGCGTACTTGGTCAACAAGATGAGACTGGAAAGAAAGAACATGCTATCTACTATCTAAGCAAGAAGTTCACCGATTGTGAAACTCGGTATACAATGCTTGAGAAGACTTGTTGTGCTCTGGCCTGGGCCGCTAAACGCCTGCGTCATTATTTGGTGAATCATACGACTTGGTTGATATCCAGAATGGATCCGATAAAGTATATCTTTGAGAAAGCTGCTATTACTGGGAAGATTGCACGCTGGCAGATGCTTTTGTCTGAATATGATATTGTGTTCAAAACTCAAAAGGCAATCAAAGGTAGCATTCTTGCCGATCATCTTGCTTACCAACCTCTTGATGATTATCAACCAATTGAGTTCGATTTCCCCGATGAAGAGATCATGTATTTGAAATCAAAAGACTGCGAAGAACCGTTGATTGATGAAGGTCCAGATCCCAATAGCAAGTGGGGTTTAGTCTTTGATGGTGCTGTCAATGCTTATGGTAAAGGAATTGGGGCAGTCATTGTATCCCCACAGGGGCATCACATCCCTTTTACCGCTAGAATTCTGTTCGAATGTACCAATAATATGGCTGAGTATGAAGCATGTATCTTTGGGATCGAGGAAGCAATTGACATGAGAATCAAACACCTCGACATCTATGGGGATTCTGCGCTCGTCATCAATCAGATAAAGGGTGAATGGGAGACCCACCATGCTAAGTTGATTCCTTATCGTGATTATGCGAGACGTTTGCTGACATATTTTACAAAGGTTGAGCTGCACCATATTCCTCGTGATGAGAACCAAATGGCTGATGCTCTTGCTACTCTATCCTCCATGTTTCGAGTAAACCATTGGAATGATGTGCCAATAATCAAAGTGCAACGCCTTGAAAGACCTTCGCATGTGTTTGCTATTGGGGATGTGATCGATCAGGCTGGTGAAAATGTGGTTGACTATAAACCCTGGTACTACGACATCAAACAGTTCTTGCTAAGCCGTGAGTATCCGTCGGGTGCTTCCAACCAAGATAAGAAGACCCTGAGAAGATTGGCCAGTAGATTCCTGTTAGATGGAGATATTCTGTACAAGAGAAACTATGACATGGTATTGTTAAGATGTGTTGATGAACATGAAGCAGAGCAGTTAATGCATGATGTACATGACGGTACCTTCGGGACCCATGCTACAGGGCATACTATGTCAAGGAAGTTGTTACGGGCAGGTTACTACTGGATGACCATGGAGCATGATTGCTACCAGCACGCCAGAAAGTGCCACAAATGTCAAATCTATGCTGATAAGATTCATGTACCTCCGCACGCTCTCAATGTTATTTCATCCCCATGGCCGTTTTCAATGTGGGGCATTGACATGATTGGGAGAATTGAACCGAAGGCTTCAATTGGTCATCGTTTCATCTTAGTGGCAATTGACTACTTCACCAAGTGGGTTGAAGCAGCATCTTATACCAATGTGACCAAGCAAGTGGTAGCTAAGTTCATCAAGAACAACATCATCTGTCGATATGGTGTTCCCAGCAAGATTATTACCGACAATGGTACCAACCTAAACAACAATGTGGTGCAAGCTCTTTGTGAAGAATTCAAAATTAAGCATCATAACTCTTCTCCCTATAGACCTCAGATGAATGGGGCAGTTGAGGCCGCCAACAAGAATATCAAGAGAATTGTCCAGAAGATGGTAACCACTTACAAGGACTGGCATGAGATGTTACCCTATGCTCTGCATGGCTACCGTACTACTGTGCGCAGTTCAACCAGGGCAACCCCTTTCTCTCTTGTATATGGTATGGAAGCAGTTCTTCCTTTGGAAGTGGAGATCCCATCTCTCCGTGTGATCATGGAAGCAAAGTTATCCGAGGCTGAATGGTGCCAAAGCCGGTATGATCAGTTGAATTTGATTGAGGAAAAACGTATGGATGCCATGGCTCGTGGACAGTCATATCAAGCAAGAATGAAGACTGCCTTTGACAAGAAAGTCCATCCTCGAGAATTCAAGGTAGGGGAACTTGTATTGAAAAGGAGGGTAAGCCAGCAACCCGACCCAAGGGGCAAGTGGACGCCTAACTATGAAGGTCCTTATGTTGTCAAGAAGGCCTTCTCCGGTGGTGCTTTAATCCTTACACACATGGATGGTGTAGAACTTCCAAATCCAGTGAATGGCGATATAGTCAAGAAATACTTTGCCTAGAAATATGAAAAGAACAGCGTGGTAGGTCGAAAACCCGAAAGGGCGGCCTAGGCAAAAATGCGCTTCCCGGTGGATCGAAAACCCGAAAGGGCGGTCCAGGCAAAAATAAGGGACAAAAAAATATATATGAAAAAGCTCGCTGAGATTATACGCAACTCAGGCAAGAATGAGCGTCTCGATGAGCTGAAAACCCGGAAGGGCGGTTCATGCAAAAATGAGATTGAAACAAAAGGCAAGTAACTATATCTGGCCAACCACCGCCCCCCTTGGGGCATCTGCAGCTGTTAATGACCATCTTTATCAAAAGCTCCCACGCTTGCGAATTCAAAGTTTCTAGGAAATGTAATGATTGCTGTGTTCAATGTACCACCAACCAATAAAATTACCATTTTCCAAGCTTTGTAAATCTGTGGAGTCACGCCTTCGGCTGACCACCACTCTTATACATCAATTTGAGCCTGTGCTTTTGTTTGAAACTCTGCTTTCTTTTTTACTTTCAAAGTTATGTTAAAAAAAAAATATTTTCCTTCTATTTTTAATAATGACAAATGCTCGAAACAAGCATCTTGAAAATTGAAAAAGTTTTTTTGAAAAGCAAACCTGAGCAACAGGGTACATTCAAACGAAACATGCATGAGCAAGCGTGTGTTGGTGTCTATTTCAATATATGTTACAAGCAGGTTCTCCTCCAGGATAGTCTGTGGTCAATGGCAAGAATGAAAAAACAGAATGAAAATGCATGAAAATAAATAGGCTCCCTAAGTTGAAAACCCGGAAGGGCGGCTTAGGCAAAAAAGAGCACCCCGCTGGATTGACAACCCGAAAGGGCAGTTCAGGCAAAAATGGGGCAATGAAAAGAATTTATTTCCCCGGTGAATCGAAAACCCGAAAGGGCGATCCAGGCAAAAATGGGATGCAAAAAAAAAAATGAATGAATGAAAATTGGAAAAAATAACATGCAAAAAGCATTGACCACAGATGCGACATCCACGATACATCCGGCATTATTCCCAGTAGAGTCTTCCAAGATTCTATCCCCAGCAAGTTGCATAGCTACCTGCCCTCAGCCATGGTCCTGATACGTCTCCCAACGACGTCATCTCCAAAGAGGATTTCCAGGAATGTGTAATATAGCACGAGCCATTACGTGCCCAATACTCCAGTGTCTTGTCTGTCTCTGCGGAGCTGTGTCTACAAATCGCCAATAGTCATGCATTACAAGCATTCATACATGCATAATCATGCATATTACGTATCCATGCATTTAATGAAACTGTTATATCATTCATGCATGTTGCATTTCCAATGTCGACATCAGTCTCAATTCAATACTCATGTCGGGTTCTCTGTCAAAACCTTGTGAGCCAATAATATCGGTCAATTTCTACCTTTCAAATCAAATCGACGTCAAGTCAATCTCAATCTATATTTTGTCAAAAAAAAACAATCCCCAGTGAATCTGTTTCTGTTTGGTCAAGTGGCTAGCTCAATCCAAGAGCAGCTTGAACCTACCTGTTTGTTTATGTTTCCGGTCGAGTTACCAGTTCGCCTCCAAGAACGACTTGTACCCGTTTACTTTTCAATGTTATCGGTCGAGTTACCAGTTCGAATCCAAGAACAGCTCGTACCTGTCTATGTGTCTATGATTTTGGTCAAGTGGCTAGTTCAAGTCCAAGAACAGCTTGTACCCGTCTATCTGTTTCTGTTCGCTCAAGTGGCTAGCTCGATCCAAGAGCAGCTTGCGCCTGTCTATTTTGTCTTTGTCTCCGGTGGAGTAACCAGTTCGCATCCAAGAACAAGCTCGCACCTGTCTATTTGCCATGCTTTCAGTCGAGTGACTAGTTCGAATCAAGAACAACTCGTACCTGTCCATCTTTTCCATGTCCCCGGTCGAGTGACCAGTTCGAATCCAAGGACAACTCGCACCTGTTTGTCTGCTTTTATTCCCGGTCAAGTGCCCAGCTCAATCCAAGAGCAGCTTGTACCCGTCAATTTGTTCCTAGTCTCCTATCTACCCTGTTATCTGTTATCTTGTCAATGTCTACCAATCCCGCAATGGATACGACATCTTTTGTTAATTCCAGCTTTCGTTTGTCTCGCACTCATAATCCAAATGTTGCATGGCATTCATGATATATGAAAATATACAAGCGTATTTTTACGTCGAAACACAGTGCAAATGTTAATATTTAAGTATCTTCGTCCCGTCAAGCCAAAGACTCCGTCTCTTGACCCTCCAGACAAAGAAACTTAAATAGGGGCAGCTGTTATACCCTGATTTTGGACCTAAAAATACTCGTTCAAATTTCTTTTTTAACACTGATATTTGTCAATTCTCTGTTATTTTACTCTGAATCTTTACTCTCTTTTTAAACGTATTTTACTGCCTCTGTCTTTTTTGACATTACAAGTCATTTAAGAACTCTCTGAAACGTCGCATTACTTTTCTTGCATTTTATTTCAAAAATCATACAAAAGGGTATTTTGGTCATTTCCTGCAGTGGAACCCATTTTAGTCCCTGTGTTTGCCTTTGAGTCTTTTCAACTTGTCTGTACAAATCACTATTGAGTCTTTGTTTAAAAATGTCATTTCAAAAATTGCATCTGAGTCAGTTTGAGTCAGTTTAGTCCTTAGGGGCATTTTGGTCTTTTCCTGTCAAAATTTCGGCAGGGAGGTATTTTAAAATACCTCATGTCAGTAATTGGTTCGTTTTAGTCCTTTTGTTGATTTTATTTTTGGTTTCACTTTACGTTTTGTTCAATTTACCAATTTTAACCCAATTTTATTTTAATTTGCATTTTTTGTCCAAAACTTTTTTAAATTTCATTTCAGTCCATTTTTCTTATTTGCAGTCCAGTCCTTCAATTTTTCTTTTTTGCAGAAAGGTCCCTAAGTCAAAATTTCAGTCCAAGGCCGAGCCTTCTTCACAAAAGACAGATGTCACCATTTCACTAGATCTTAATCACACTTGGCAGGATATAAATAACACACAGTGTCAGAAATTCAGAAGCCCATTCATTCCACGCCACATCACCAAAAAACAGAATCAATTCTTCTCTCTCTTGTCAGTTAGATCAAAACTCAGAAAATCACCAAGAACACCAAGAACGTTCATGAACCCTAGAATTCCAGAATCACAATTCATCAACAATTTCCACTAAATCTGTTCAGTTCTCAGTGATTCTTAAAAGAATCATCATCATTGAACTGAAATCTCTACAATTCAAGTGCGAATCCGTCACTGTTTGGCGACAAATCCAAGCACGATCGCAGAGAATCCGTGAGAAGAAAAGAAGAGGAAAAGAAGCAGATTCAGACCGGTGAAGAAGATAAAGAAAGCAAACCAGTGGAAAACACCGATTTATTTTCGGTTTCAAAGCGATAAAGCAACAAGACGAAGTTTTCCGAAGATCTCCGTCGAAATCTCCGAATAACAACTCAGGTAACACGTAAACCTTCTCTTTTTCATCTCAAAGTATCAACGAGAACAAATCCACGTAGATCTGTGAGTTTCTTAGAAGTTCCTTTAAAAAAAAAACTACAAAACCTAAAAAGTGATTTTCAAAACCGTAACACAAACTTCAGATCTACAACGATTCAAACCTTGCATGTAAAATCTAGTGCCATATTCGTGTTCAGGACAAAAAAGGATATCTGAAAACATTAAATTTTTTTGAAAACGGAGAAGTTCGTTCAACTCCGGCGGCGGCGCCGCCACCCTTGGGCGGCCGGCCACCACGCCGGAGGAACAAACCTCACCGGAGAAGATGAAGATCTTCCACCTGTTTCCAGAATCCGGCGAGAGGGAAGAAGAGAGAGGTGAGAGCTTCTCTCACTAGGATAAGAGAAGAGAGAGAAAGACAAGGAACAAATGAAAAAACCGGTGTGAATGCCTTTATATAAGCCAGTGAACCGGACCGGTCCAAGACCGGTCCAATCCCCTTCGTTCCTGGCCGTTGGATCTAGGGTTTCCTTCCCTGGATCAATCCAACGCTCCCTGTGAATCCGGATCCTTTGGTTTTGGTTTGGGCTTTGCTTTTTTCGTTTTTGCTATTTTCCTGCTATCTGGACCTTGCTTTTTTGCTAATTGAACCTCTGCGTGCTCAATCTTTTCTCTAAAAATTCCTAAAAAAATTGTTATATGTTTCTTAATACATTTTAATACTTTTGTGATATTTTTCAATGGTTTAAAAATGATAAAAATGTGTGTGTTTTTTTTTCTTGATTAATTTTGTGTTTGATCTAAGTTTGTGTATTTTTTGTGGTATATTTTCTCATAACATGTTGGCATGTGATGTGGATGATTGGTGTGTAATTTCATGGTGAATGTGTTGCTGATCATATGTATGTCTTGCTGATTGTGGATGTAGACTTCTTTCTTGTTTTGCAAGTAATGTGTGTTTTTATCAAGAAATAAAGTACAAAATATCTTTAAAAATGTGTCATGATTCTTGGCTTGAATGTGTCCTATTTGTCCCCACATTATAGCTCAAAATCAAACCCCTTTAACATTGCTATAATGAGAGGATTATAGGTCATGTGCATGTCTAAGTGTCATAACCAATTTTAGGTATATTTTGCCATTTTATTTCATTTCATTACTTTTTTTTCTCTTGCTATTCTATTCAATTTTGTTTACCTTTCTACCATTTTTATGCCTTATGATACTAACCATTTCATCTCACATTTCATTCATCCCATAGTTTAGGCATCATTTTTCTATTCATTTCTATATCAAATGGGTTTGTAATAATTTTAGGTAGATTAGTTCCCTTTTTAATTCCTTGCAAGACCATAGCATGTATTTAGGACTCAATGTAAAGGACTATGGACACTATAAGTGATGTACACCGACACAAGCACCGACACGCACACACGTTGCATGCTTACCGTCTAGATGTATGCTTAGGAAACGCGATTTTTAGACAAATACCAATTTCAAAAAAAATAATAATAATAAATTCCATCACTCAATTTTTTCCAAACAAACCTTGGAGTCAAAACTCCATTGATTTTTTTTTTTTATTTTCTTAACCAAATCCAAATGAATCCTAATTCCTACTTAGACTTTTTTAATAACAATTGAACCAACCATTCACCATTTTTTTTCTCTTATGCCTTTAAGGCCTCTTTCTCTTCTTCAAAACCATTTTCCAACAAAAACTAAAATCAACCAAACACACAAAAAACAATTTTCGAGAATGAACTACGTTTGGTTTTGATCCCTTAAAAGGGTACGTAGGCAATGAGTTAAAACTCCTCCAAGCCAAGTAAAATAAAATCTCAATCATCTTCTTTCCCCATTCTTCACTCAAATAAAACCTTTTTTAATAAGTAGGCGATAAAAATAAAGCGTAGAAATAAACTTAGGAGAACGGTTCTTATGGAATACCATAATCGTTCCGGGTGCCTAACACCTTCCCGTAGCGAAAACGACCCCCGAACTTAGAATCTAAGGGTTTTTTCTCAATTTTGCCCTTCCCAAGAAAAAATAGAGAATATCAAAGATTAAAAGGTTCAAGCCTAATTAATGACTTGACACCCGAAAATCGCGATAACAAGTAGATTTGGATATGTGTATCTAATGAAACATAAATCTGAATCATTTACTTTATTCAAGGAATTTCAAAATGAAGTAGAAAACCAATTAGGCAAGAAAATCAAAATGCTTCGATCTGATCGAGGTGGAGAATATTTGAGCTTAGAGTTTGACAATCATCTAAAAGAATGTGGGATATTATCCCAACTCACACCTCCTGGAACACCACAATGGAACGGTGTTTCTGAATAGAGAAATTGAACCTTGTTAGACATGGTCCGATCTATGATGAGTCATGCTGAACTTCCAAACTCCTTATGGGGATACGCCTTATTAACTGCAGCTTATACACTTAACCGAGTTCCATCTAAAGCGGTAGAAAAGACACCATATGAGATATGGAATGGTCGAAAACCCAATGTGGGACATTTTAAGATTTGGGGTTGTGAAGCTTATATAAAACGACATATGTCGACTGAGCTTGAACAAAAACTGATAAATGTTTCTTTGTGGGATATCCTAAAGAAACTAGGGGATACTACTTTTACAAACCTTCCGAAGGCACAACTGTTGTTGCCAGAAATGGAGTCTTCCTTGAGAAGGATTTTGTCTCCAAAAGAATCAGTGGGAGCAAAGTAGATCTTGAAGACATTCAAGACCCATAGAGTAATGAAATACCGATAGAGGAACAGGGACAGGATACACAAACTGTTATGACAGAAAATCCTATTCCAGTAACACAAGAACCACGTAGGTCTAGCAGGATACGTCAAGAACCCGAGAGATATGGGTATCTCATATCACAAGAGGGTGATGTATTGTTCATGGACCAAGACGAGCCTGTGACTTACACGGAGGCCATTACTGGTCCCGAATCTGAGAAGTAGCTTGAAGCCATGAAATCTGGAATCTGAATTTGGATTGAACTTCATGCTGAGTATTATCTTGAATATCTTTAGAAGCATTTTCATTCTATGCTTCTGAGATTGGTTCAGCTTCTGATGAGGGTTGAGCTTCTGAACTTGATTCAGCTTCTGGATTCTCTTTATTATCAGAAGGTTGATCAGAATCTGATGCATCTTCATAATCATGTGTACCTGCAGTACTTCCATCTTGCTCTGCAGTTTTACTTCCAGGCTCTCTATCATCAAATTTTACGTGCATTGATTCTTCAACACAATGTGTATCTGAATTATACACTCTGTATGCCTTTGACCTTTCAGAGTAACCTAAAAAGATTCCTCTTTGAGCTTTGGCATCAAATTTCTTCAGATAGTCTTTGGTATTTAGAATGTAACATGTACATCCAAATTGATGAAAGTAAGAGATCTTTGGTTTTCTTCCTTTGAAGAGTTCATATGCAGTTTTCTCCAAGATAGGTCTGATGTAGATCCTATTCTAGACATAACACGAAGTATTAACTGCTTCTGCCCAGAAATGTTTAGCTAAATTGTTTTCATGGATCATGGTTCTGACTATTTCTTGTAGAGTTCTGTTCTTTCTCTCTACAACTCCATTTTGCTGTGGAGTTCTAGGAGAAAAGAATTCATGGATAATTCCATGTTTTTCACAAAAAGATTCAAATGGCTCATTTTCAAATTCTCCACCATGATCACTTCTGACTTACAAAATTCTCAGTTCCTTTTCAGACTGAATTTGAGTGCAGAAGCTGCTAAACACTTCATATGCATAGTCTTTACTTCTTAGGAATTTTACCCAAGTCCATCTGCTATAATCAACAACAATGACTAATCCATATTTACTTCCATATAGAGATGCAGTGTTAACTGGTCCAAATAGATCACTATGAAGTAACTCTAAGGGTTTGGAGGTTGATACAATGTCTTTGGATTTGAAAGAAGTTTTAACAATTTTCCCTTTCTAGCATGCACCACAAACTGCATCTGAATGATAGTCAATGTTAGGCATGCCTTTGACAAGTTGCAACTTGCTAAGCTTAGAGATTAACCTCCAGTTAGCATGTCCCAACCTTCTGTGCCAAACCCATTTTTTATCATTCATTGACAGAAGGCAAACTACCTTCTGATCAGCCAGATCAGAGAAGTTTATCTTATAGACATTTTCAACTTTCTTTCCCTTAAAGGTAATAGATTTGTCACCCTTGTTGACTATTGTGCAGTTGGTCTTACTGAACATTACATCATACCCATTGTCACAAAATTGACTGATGCTCAATAGGTTATGATTCAGACCATCTACAAGCCAAACATTATTTATTGAAATGGAGGAATTATCAATAGTACCTGTACCAATGATCTTTCCAGTTTGGTTGCCACCAAACTTCACTTCTCCTCCTTTCATGGTGTGATGGTGAGGAACAAAGCTTTCTCTCCTGTCATATGCCTTGAACATCCGTTGTCCAGGTACCAGGACCTTTGTTTCTCTTTTGCCCTTAGGCACACCTGCAGTATTGATTAATTCAGATTTAGGTACCATATCTCCATGGGTCCTTTGGGGTTAATTCTGGAGGTTTTACTTTTCCTCCCTTGTACCTTAGGCTGAATGTTGAGTAGCTTCTGATCATTCAACACTTTAGGTTTAACACTTTTAGATATTGTTTTCTCAGAAGCAGCAACTGTTTTATTCTTCTGACCCTTTGACTTCAGGATTCCAGGTTCTGGTTTGATCAGACTCTGAGGAACTGGTTCTGACCTTTTCAGAATTTTGATCTTTGTAGTCTTAGGATCAGACTTTGCCATAACCTTAGTCTTGGAGTTTCCTGGCTTTGATGTAATCTTAGCCTTAGAACTATAAGCTTCAGGTTCAGACTGAACAACAGTTTTAGCTTCAGCACCTTCAGGCACAAAGGTGGATTTCAATCCATCCTTGATACAATCACAATAGTTCTTGAGACTATACTCTTTAGGTTTCCCTTCAGAGTATCCAATCCCTTTACCATTGTTCTTGTAGATGCTGTAAATCATAGAGGCTACCTTGCTTCTATCAATACCAGTCATTATGAAATCCTCTAAATCAATTTCATGTTTGTTTTCAGAACCTTTATCACACTTTTCCTGCAGCTTCTGACAAAGAATATTGAGTCTGTCTTCATATGTGGTATATATGAAATCAAACCCTCTGAGTTCTTCTTCAGAAGCTTTCAGTTCCAATAGAGTTGATTCTTGTTGTTTCATTAAATCAACATATTTTTCTTTTAAATCAACCAACTCATTGGTTCTGTGTTCAAACAGTGATAAAAGTTCCTTGAGAGACTCAACAAGTTCTTGTCTGGGAATTTTGGAATATACCTCATTTTCATCTTCTGAATCTGATTCAGATTCTGATACAGCTTCTGATGACACTGTTGCCACTAACCCCATGGCTGCTTTTGCATCATCATCTGCTTCTTCTTTCTTAGAACCAGACTCACTATCCAGATCTTCCCAGGTTGCCATCAAACTCTTCTTGATCTGCTTTCTGAATTTGCTTGAGCTGAAACTTGGCTTTTTCGTTCTGCTTTTTGACTTCTCCTTCTGAAGATCAGGGCATTCAGCAATGAAATGACCAGGCTTCTTGCAGTTGAAGCATCCCTTTTGATCTTCCTTCTTGAAGTTCTTATAGCTACCTCTCTTGCTCAAAAACTTCTTCTGCTTCTTTGCTAGATATTCAAGCTTGTTATGCTTTAGATGACTTTCCTTTAGATGGTAGAGCAATAGATCTATTCTTCTTTGAGGATTCATGCTCATTCAGACTCATTTCATGTACCTTGAGGGAACTAACAAGATCTTCAACACTCAAAGTGTTTAGATCCTTAGCTTCCTCAATTGCAGTCACTTTAGGTCTCCATCTAGAAGGCAAGCTTCTCAAAATCTTGCTCACATGATCAGAAGCAACATAACTCTTCTTCAGTATTTGCAGTCCAGATACTAAAGTTTGAAATCTTGAGTACATCTCCTCTATACTCTCATCATCCTTCATTTTGAACAGCTCATACTGATGAACTAGCATAAGTGCCTTTGCTTCTTTAACCTTCTTGCTACCTTCGTAGTTTGCACAGAGTGAAGCAAACATTGCCTTAGCAGTGGATTTATCACTCATTTTCATATATTCAGTGCGCGGTATAGAAGCAACAATGATCCCTCTGATCTTGTGATGCTTTTTATATAGCTTCTTTTGAGCATGAGTGTGTATCTTTCTGTCAATAGCAGCTCCTTCCTCATCCAAGTCCAGATCATCAACTCCATCTTCAAGAATATCCCACAACTCCTCATCCAATCCCATGATGTAGCTGTACATGTTGTTTTTCCACCAAGAAAACTCTTCTGGATCTCCATTGAACTTTGGAGCTTTTCCAGAATCTGATTTCTTATCAGCTGTACCATAATCATATGGAGTAGCAGTGTATCTTGTAGATGTACTAGATTCACGTTCAGCAGACATGTTTTTCTCAGTTCTTGAACTGTTACACGGTTAAGTGTTTTGATAACACAGCAAGTTATGATACCAATTGAAGGTGAGAAAAACACAAGAAGGGGGGGATGAATTGTGTTTTCTTTTTCTCAAGATGAAATCTTCTTCTAAGATCACTTCAGAAGCTGTTGACTTGCTTCTGATGTGCAGTTCAGAGTTGGATAAGCAGCGGAATAAAACAGAGTGAGAGAGAAGAAAGAAAGACACAGGCAATTATACTGGTTCCTTCTACAAACCGGAAGTAGTCCAGTCCCCCTTGCACTTCCAAGGAGAGTTTCACTAAGTTTAATCACAACTGATTACAACTGCTCAATACTACACCTAGTATGAGACTTCAAATTGCTCAAGCACGCAGGCAAGAGACTTCCTTTGCTCAAGCACTAAAGCAATAGACTTCCTTTGCTCAAGCACTAAAGCAAGAGACTTCCTATGCTCAAGCACTAAAGCAAGAGACTTCTATTCAAACAGAATTACACAGAAAATTATTTGAGTTTGAACACTTGATATACAATCAGTGGTGTTCACAATACAATTCAAATGAAAGACTCTCTTGACTTAAGAATTTCTAAGATATATCAAATGAACACATAAATTCTATGTGCTTTTATGTGAAACAAATTTTGCAGAGTTTGGGCGCTTTTTACTTGTTGTCTCATTTTTGATCTTCAAGTCTTCACTCCTTTATATAGAGGTGTGAAAGAGTCATTGAGATCTTTAAGCACGTCAATAGAGTCGTTGTGAAATCTTGATCAATCACCAATGATCTTTTGCCTGATTTGGTTGTTGTCCTATGAAGGATCAATTTCAAATGCGTTCTCAATGTGCATAAACATTGTATGCAGGCAGAGCTGTTATCCTTGTCCTGTAGCAGAGACAAACTCAGAGAAGTGGAAGTAGTGGTTGTACAGTTCGTACATACTCATAATGTCAACGCTCTTTGAGGATAAAGCATCCTATGCTTTTCAAACTATCCGTTGTCAACTTTCCAAGTCTTCTGCAATCTTTCTGGTGAGCTTGAATCCTTGAAACAACTTTTGAAGCTTTAGGTTGATCTTATGATAATCTGCAGCTTCTGGTGATACACAACTTCTGATGAACTTGCTTCTGATAATCTCACTTCTGATGACGTCATCAGATGCATTTTGGCTTCAGGAGCATCTTAACTTCAGGAGCATTTTCAACTTCAGAGGCATATTTCTTCATATTCTTTAGGCTTCTCTTTTTGTTGAATTATTTGCTCTCAATTGTTCTTCCAAGACCTTTTAAAATGATCAAACTTGTCTATGGTCCTGTACACTTGAACAAATATTAGCAATGTTCAATTGACAATTTTTAATACCTTGTTATCATCAAAACTCTTAAGGATTAGTTATTGCTGAACACATTTTGTTCCAATAGTGGGCTTAACCCATTCTAAAATAATTCTAAAAAGTTTCTATACACTCAACGGTAAATTACTAACAACGGTAAAATATAACCAACGGTCACTAAATGGTAAAAACTAATTACTACACTAGTAACTTAGTAAAATAATGGTTCTCACTAAACACTAACAATAATTCTCACCAAAATTACTATTTTACCCTTACTCGCTAAATGACCAAAATACCCTTTTAATACGGAAATCCATGAAAATGCACCCAATGATGAATAATCACACACAAACACAAAATAATCACATAATAAATAATTAAAATAAATCTAACTAAAAAAATCGGGTTTTTACATTGTTAATGAAGTGATTACGAAGATTATACGATGTTTATGATTGTTGTTATGATGAATATATGTTGTTGTTTATGAGATTGCATAAAGATGTTTATGATTGTTGCTATGATGAATACATGTTGTTGTTTATGAAATGTTTTATGAGGAATTATTATTATGAATTGATGATGTTTACGATGTTTATGATGTTGTTTATGATGATTACCTGATGTTGTTTACGAAGTTGTTTATGATATTATATGATGATGTTTATGATGTTGCTTACGATAATGTTCTATGATATTTATGAGATTATATGATGTTGCTTATGATGTTGTTTATGAGATTGTATATGACGTTGTTATGATGTTGTTATGTTGATTGCATGTTGTTGTTTATGAGTTGTTGATGAAGAATTATTATTATCAAATGATGATGTTTACGTTGTTGATAAGTGGTTATCCATGAGTTGTTAATGAAATGTTTTATGAAGTGATTATTAATGTGATGAATTGAGGATGTTTATGTTGTTAAATGTAATTGATGAATTATATGCTTAATATTATTGTTTGTGAAATCTCACCCCTTCTGCTTAGAAATGTTGCCTCTACCGTGGGTAACTTGCAGGTAACCGAGATTAGTTGCAGTTATGTGAGGATTCTCTCGCGTGTGTCTTAGGTGCTCTGATACGTAACGGGATGGGATTTCACAAACAATGAATTTTCATGAACATGTCGTTGGATTAAACTTATGAGATTTTATGTTGAGGGATTCGTGCCAAAGATTGTTTAAGGTTGACTAAATTTCCGCTGCGAAGTATTAAATATTATGTTGTTGAATTTTGAAGGATAAATAGTTATTTATTTCCGTTTATGATTTTATGAAAAGAAGTGTGACATTTTGTTTATGTTGAAAATACTCTGATTTATATGTGAAATATTTATGTTGGAAAAACGGGGTGTTACAATTAGCAAAGTGGGGGAGATGTGGAGCGGACTTGCTAGGGGAAGCGTAACTTGGGAGTTAGATATTTAAATGGAGGAATCATATCCAGTTTTCTTTAGGTAATTTTCGAGGGCAAAAATTCTTTAAGTGGGGGAGAGTTGTAACACCCCAATTTTTAATATTAATTTAGTAGTATTATTGTTATTTAATATTAGTAATATTAGTATTATTAGGTAACTGTCTGTTGATGTTTTCGATAAAAGTTGTGGGTATTAAGTGAATAGATGAATTAGTTAATTGTTGAAAAATAGGAGATTATTAGAGATTAAGTGAAAAGGCATATTTTAGCAAAAATGAGAGAATAGGGAAGTATCAGTAAAATGGAAGTTTAATTAAGTAAGTTGAGTAGTGTTTTAATTAAATAAATAGAATGAGGTGTAAATAGTGGAGCCGAATAGTTATAATAGAATTAGTAACCAACCTGAGGGTGTGCATATAGTAGGCCTATTAAAAAGATTAAGAGAGAAACAAACTTTTGGTGGTTATAAATAGAGGAGGAGATTAGAGAATTAGGGTTACAACAAAAAAGAGAAAAAGATAGAGGAGAAAAGCTAGTTGTTATTTTTAGTATTTTAGAATTATTTAGAGTCTTTTATGCATTTTTATAAAATATGTGTAATTTATTTGGTGTGTATTATTTTATTTATATGATTTAAATTAATATATGAGAATATTATGTGAAATAAGGTTATTTTGGAGTGTGGGGTTTTGATTAGTAATTAATAGTATTTTGGGGGAGGTTTAATGTAATAGGGGAAGTTACACTTTGGGGGATTAAGGAAAGAAAAGTCAGAAAACAGTTTTAACGTGAAAACAAGTTTGAGAGGAGAAAAGCTAAGGCAAGGAGAGAAAACCAAGAGCAAGGGAGGAGAACCTAGGAAACCGTTTTGCTGTGCTAATTCTGCAATTCTAAGGTAAGGGTGGGATTATCTTTCAATAATCTAATGTATAATTTCTGAAAATTAATCTAATAGAATAGTTCTTGAAAATAAAATTGAGAATTAGGGTATGATGCTGATTTTGAAAGAAAGGTGTAAGAATCATGCTTAATGTGTTGTAATTTGATGTTCTGTATGGTTTCTTAATCTACAATGTTGCTATGCTCGGAATTGGAATGAAATTAGGGATTGGTTGAATGAATTGAGAAAGTTTGGTATGATTGTTGGAATGAGTTGAATTGATGTTGTTAATGCATATTTTGTGTTCCTTTCGATGCCTAGTTGTGTATAGGACCTGTAAACAATTGCTGGAAAACGTTTTGGGTGATCAGGGGATTAAAATTGGGTTTGTGGAGTGAGGAGAAGTCTGAAATCGTAAGTTTTTACCTTGCCCAGATGAGTAGTCGCTTCAGCGAACATCCCACCGCTTAAGCGAGCAATCAAGATCACTGCCCAGAATTTGAAGAAGCCAGGTCGCTTGAGCGAGCCGTAAGCGAAGAGTACTTTTAGATACGACATTGTGTTCGCTCAAGCGAACTGCAAGCGAACCGTGAGCGAGCGAGAACCCCAACCTTTTGTGAGCTGGTCGCTTAAGCGAGCTACCCTTCGCTTAAGCGAACGGAGCCTTAGTCAGCCTTTTTCTGAAATTTGCTTCGTGCACTAGGGGACCCTTTTGAGTACTTTTAAGTGTTTCTTTTAGCTTGTATAACTCTTGTATATGCATTAAATCCTACTTAAACATGATGTTAATTGATTTGGTTAATTTTTATGAATTTTGGAGATGTTAGAGTACTTGAATCAAGTGAATGAACATGTTGCATTAAAAGGGGTGGTGAGTCATATAAATACATATGCATTTGTTGAAGTTGTATGTAGATATACACAAGTGGGTCAGTTGCATAAGCATAAAAGCGGTGATGACCTCGGTCCTGGAACGCCTTGTCGTTCAAAGCGGTGGAACACTATGTTGTTTAAAGCGGTGTTAACGGTGAGGACTCATGTCCTTATAAAAAGAATGCTTTAACCATTCTATAACGGTGAGGGCTCCGACCCTGATATGGTACCACATGCATTGTAGAGGAGTCTTCGTGGAGTTGTGGAGTGTGCATGAGTCTATGTCGTTGGTCTTTGCTTGCCTTGTTGTTGATATTGATAATGAATGATACTTATGAATGTTGGAAGAAATTATTATGATGATAGGGTGTTAGATTCATTTCATGTTATTATATATTAATATTATTGTTTGAGAATCTCACCCCTTCTGCTTGAAAATGCTGCCCTTCCTATGGGTATCTTGCAGGTAATCCTGAGTAGTAGGTGGTGGCTCAAGGTGTCTAGGGCTCTGATACGTGGGATGGGATTTTGTTGCTTAATTTCTTTCCTATGTATCAATTTTGAAATATTGTTGTTGTAGCCATATGGATGATTTGGTTTCTTTTGATGAGGCTTCTATGCCAAGAACAATTATTGGAGTTTATTTAAGTTGAAAAATATTCCGCTGCAAGTTTAATGATGGTTTTGTGAAAAATGTTTAATTAAATAGATTTTTTTATATATTCTCTTTAAGAAATTTTGATGATGTAGTGTGACATGCCCGTTTGGGTTTTTACTCTGATTGTTGAAATATTATTATTTAATTGATTTCGGGAAACGGGGTGTTACAATTGGTATCAGAGCAGGTTGGTCCGTCCGACCGAGTAGTAGAGTCGTGTTGAGCCACCTAGGATAGAGTGTTAACTCTAATGTTGTCTTTGTTGTTTTCTGATTGTTACTTCTTATGTAGAACTTTGAAATGGCTGGTCGTAATGATGCTGCTATCGCTGCTGCACTTGAGGCTGTTGCTCAAGCTGTAGGACAGCAACCAGCTGCTGCTAACGGTGAAGTGAGGATGCTGGAGACCTTCTTGAGGAACCATCCACCAGCATTCAAGGGAAGGTATGACCCCGATGGAGCCCAGACGTGGCTGAAGGAGGTAGAGAGGATTTTCAGAGTCATGTAGTGATCTGAAGTACAAAAGGTGCGGTTCGGGACGCACATGCTAGTGGAGGAGGCGGATGACTGGTGGGTAAGTTTATTACCTGTGTTGGAACAGGATGGAGTGGCGGTGACATGGACTGTATTCAGGAGGGAATTTCTGAATAGATATTTTCCGGAAGATGTCCGAGGAAAGAAAGAAATTGAGTTTCTGGAGTTGAAGCAAGGTGACATGTCTGTCACAGAATATGCTGCTAAGTTCGTGGAACTTGCAAAATTTTACCCTCACTACACTGCGGAGACAACTGAGTTCTCCAAATGTATCAAGTTTGAAAATGGCTTGAGAGCTGATATCAAGAGAGCCTTTGGGTATCAAAAGATCAGAAATTTCTCTGAATTGGTGAGTAGCTGTAGGATTTATGAGGAGGATACAAAGGCTCACTATAAGGTGATGAGCGAGAAGAGGAATAAGGGCCAGAGTAGTCGCCCGAAGCCCTACAGTGCTCCTACTGACAAAGGAAAACAAAGATTGAATGATGAGAGGCGGCCTAAGGGGAGAGATGCTCCTGTTGATGATATTTTGATTTATTCTAAGACTGAAGAGGAGCATGCAGAGCACCTGAAGATTGTGTTGCAGATTTTGAAAGAGAGAAAGTTGTATGCCAAGTTGTCGAAGTGCGAGTTCTGGTTAAGTGAAGTGAGTTTTCTAGGCCACATTATTTCTGGTAGTGGTATTGCGGTTGATCCTTCGAAAGTTGATGCAGTATCGCAGTGGGAGACTCCGAAGTCAGTGACTGAAATCAGAAGCTTCTTGGGTTTGGCTGGTTATTACCGTAGGTTCATAGAAGGGTTTTCAAAGTTGGCACTTCCGTTGACTCAGTTTACTTGTAAAGGGAAATTTTTCGTATGGGATGCTCAGTGTGAGAGTAGTTTCAATGAGTTGAAGCAAAGATTGACAACTGATCCTATTTTGATTTTGCCAAAGCCGGAAGAACCTTTTGTAGTCTATTGTGATGCTTCTAAGTTCGGTTTGGGTGGTGTGTTGATGCAAGATGGCAAAGTGGTAGCTTATGCTTCTAGGCAGCTGAGAGTTCATGAAAAGAATTATCCTACGCATGATTTGGAGTTGGCTGCGGTGGTATTTGTTTTGAAAATTTGGAGGCACTATTTGTATGGTTCAAGATTTGAAGTGTTTAGTGACCACAAAAGTTTGAAATATTTGTTTGACCAGAAAGAATTGAACATGAGGCAGAGGAGATGACTTGAGTTATTAAAAGATTATGATTTTGGCTTGAATTACCATCCGGGTAAAGCTAATGTAGTTGCAGATGCGTTGAGTAGAAAGACATTGCACATGTCGGCCATGATGGTGAAGGAATTCGAATTGCTTGAACAGTTTAGAGACTTGAGTCTCGTTTGTGAATTGTCACCTCAAAGTGTGCAGTTGGGTATATTGAAGATCAATAGTGATTTCTTGAATAGTATCAGAGAAGCACAACAAGTTGATGTCAAGTTTGTGGATTTAATGGTTACTAGTAATCAAGCTGAGAATAGTGATTTCAAGGTTGATGAACAAGGTGTGTTGAGATTTAGAGGCAGAATTTGTATTCCGGACAATGAAGAATTGAAGAAGTTGATTTTAGAAGAAAGTCATAAGAGTAACTTGAGTATTCATCCGGGAGCTACGAAGATGTATCATGATTTGAAGAAGTTGTTTTGGTGGTCTGGTTTGAAGAAGGATGTCGCTCAGTTTGTGTATGCGTGTTTGACTTGTCAGAAGTATAAGGTTGAGCATCAGAGGCCTGCAGGATTGTTGACGCCGTTGGATGTACCGGAGTGGAAATGGGACAACATTTCTATGGATTTTGTGACAAGTTTACCTAATACTCCAAGAGGGCATGATTCTATATGGGTTGTGGTCGACAGGTTGACGAAATCGGCGCACTTCATTCCGATTAATATCAGTTATCCAGTAGCTCAGTTGGCAGAGATTTACATTCATAATATTGTGAAGATGCATGGTGTTCCGTCGAGTATAGTGTCGGATAGAGACCCGAGGTTTACTTCAAGATTTTGAAAGAGTTTACAAGATGATCAGAGAGAAGATGAAAGCGTCGCAGAGTCGACAAAAGAGCTATCATGACAAGCGTAGGAAAGACCTTGAGTTTCAGGAGGGTGACCATGTTTTTCTGAGGGTTACTCCTATGACGGGTATAGGACGTGCGTTGAAGTTGAAGAACTTGACTCCAAAGTTCATTGGTCCGTATCAGATCTCAGAAAGAGTTGGAACTGTGGCATATAGAGTTGGTTTGCCGCCACATCTTTCGAATTTGCATGACGTATTTCATGTGTCGCAATTGCGGAAGTATGTACCAGATCCTTCGCATGTTATTCCAAGAGATGATGTGCAAGTTAGAGACAACCTGACGGTGGAGACCTTACCTTTGAGGATTGATGATCGAAAGGTGAAGTCTTTGAGAGGTAAAGAGATACCTCTTGTAAGAGTTGTTTGGGGTGGAGCGACTGGTGAAAGTTTGACTTGGGAGCTGGAAAGTAAGATGCAAGAATCGTATCCTGAGTTGTTTGTTTGAGGTAAGATTTCGAGGAAGAAATTCTCTAAGTTGGGGAGAGTTGTAACGCCCTAGTTGTTATTTTTAGTATTTTAGAATTATTTAGAGTCTTTTATGCATTTTTATAAAATATGTGTAATTTATTTGGTGTGTATTATTTTATTTATATGATTTAATTTAATATATGGGAATATTATGTGAAATAAGGTTATTTTGGAGTGTGGGGTTTTGATTAGTAATTAATAGTATTTAGGGGGAGGTTTAATGTAATAGGGGAAGTTACACTTTGGGGGATTAAGGAAAGAAAAGTCAGAAAACAGTTTTAACGTGAAAACAAGTTTGAGAGGAGAAAAGCTAAGGCAAGGAGAGAAAACCAAGAGCAAGGGAGGAGAACCTAGGAAACCGTTTTGCTGTGCTAATTCTGCAATTCTAAGGTAAGGGTGGGATTATCTTTCAATAATCTAATGTATAATTTCTGAAAATTAATCTAATAGAATAGTTCTTGAAAATAAAATTGAGAATTAGGGTATGATGCTGATTTTGAAAGAAAGGTGTAAGAATCATGCTTAATGTGTTGTAATTTGATGTTCTGTATGGTTTCTTAATCTACAATGTTGCTATGCTCGGAATTGGAATGAAATTAGGGATTGGTTGAATGAATTGAGAAAGTTTGGTATGATTGTTGGAATGAGTTGAATTGATGTTGTTAATGCATATTTTGTGTTCCTTTCGATGCCTAGTTGTGTATAGGACCTGTAAAAAATTGCTGGAAAACGTTTTGGGTGATCAGGGGATTAAAATTGGGTTTTTGGAGTGAGGTGTAACATCCCGTTTTCCCAACGTGAAAATTTCATTTATTTAATCAGAGTAATTCACCTAAACGGAATGCTACATTCTTTTCTTAAAATCATAAACTGTATAAATAACTATTTATCCTTTAAAATTCAATAACTAAAAAGTCTTTAATACTTCGCAGCGGAAATTATTCAATAATCAAAACAGTCTTTGGCACAAGGCCTCATCATTAATATCTCATAAAAATCCATTCTAAAAACATAGTCATAATTCTTCAAAAACAATACGCAAGGAATAGAAAGACAACATTAAAATTCCCATCCCGTTACGTATCAGAGCACCTAAAGACACTTGAGCCACCACTCCTACTAATCATTAATACCTGCAAGTTACTCATACGAAGAGCAACATTTTCAAGCAGAAGGGGTGAGATTTCACAAAACAATAATATCAAGCATATAATTCAATAATTATATTTAACAACACAAGTAACTTCATCTATTAGTAATAATACTTCTTTAATAATCCAACCAACTTCTAATTATCATTTACTTCATATTCACCACATTATAACATAATCATATAACACGTATTAACCAAATCATAACAACATAGATCATCACATCATACTCATAGTTCATATATAACATAACAGCATCTTAATTAATTCATATACAACATAACAACATCATTAATTCATAATAATAATTATTCATCAAACATCTCATTATCATTTCATGAATAAAAGACAACTTATCAACTTAACATAAACATCATCAAGTACATTTAACAACTCATAGATAACATCATGTAATCATCATCACTAATAACTTAAACTACACAATATAATCATCACTTAATAGTAATAATAATTATATACATCATAACATAAACATCTTCTTATAATAATATAACAATAACAACATAGTCATCATTTCATAATAATAATACAACAACATAACATAATATTCACTTAATAATAATTAATCATATATGTAACAACATGTTCATCACTTTATAATAATTAAGTAACAACGTATTCATCATCTTATGAAAACATAACGACAACATATTCATAGCATTCACTTAATAATAATTAATCATATATGGAACAACATGTTCATCACTTTATAATAATTAAGTAACAACGTATTCATCATCTTATGAAAACATAACAACAACATATTCATCATTTTATATTAATATAACAACACGTACTAACACTATAATCAACATCATAAATCATCAACATAAACATCTTAAACATAATCATCTTAAACAATAGCATCTTTGATAAACAATTACCAAGTAATCACAACATTCGATCATCATCAATAGCATAACAACTTAACAATATCATAATCAATATCTTAAACAACATAGCAACGTAACAATATCATAATCAACATGTTAAACAACATAGCAACGTAACAATATCATAATCAATATCTTAAACAACATAGCAACGTAACAATATCATAATCAACATGTTAAACAACATAACAATATCATACTCAATATTTTAAACAACATAGCAACGTAACAATATCATAACCAATATGTTAAACAACATGACAATATCATAATCAATATCATATAATTCACATCATAAACATCGTATAATCTTCGTAGGTACTTCTTTAACAACACATAGGTAGAAGACAACTCGACGACTCATAGATGATAATTCATCGACAACTTAACAACTCATGGATGATAATTCATCACAACGACCTTGACTCGACAAATGCGACAATGCAACTTAGACACTTATATGCATGTGGTACCAATCGTCATCATAAGTATTAATATACTTTTATCGTGCGGAGGACAAAGCTCCTATAAAACGTGCGGAGGACAAAGCTCCTAATTTTCGTGGTGAGGACTAAGCTCAATGATATGCTATGCATGGACTCTTAACAACAAGACACCGTAATCATCGTAATCAACATATCATCATGCATCCAATAATTTGGAGCTAAACGTCATCATTTCATCATATACATAGGTATCATGCACTTAGTTAAATAACAGCAGTAGCACAGTCAAGTCACAGAACAACAGAGAGATATCAATATATCAATTGCAATTCACAACATAACAATATCAATGTGAAGCATCAACAATTTAAACATCAAATATCTTCCACATAAGGCATATAAATATTTCACATAATCAACAACAGCAACATAGGCGACACATAAACATCTCAGATATAAGAATATCAAATGATAATCAACAACAACTCATGCAACTTAGTTAAATAACAATAGCAGCATAATCAGATCATATCAACAGCTTAATATCAATTCATTTTCAACAACTTCCTGATCATTCAATAATAATTCAAGTAATGCAATCAATCAATAAATCACATTATAAACACTTAGCATTTCAATATAGCTTCACAATTCACAATCATTATCTTTAATAGGTCACACTATGTACCTAAAGTTCATTTCTAACCAATTCAAGCAACTCAAGTCTCACAATGCACTAAAAACACTCAATTCTGGAAGTGCTCGCGAGGCGAGAGCATCTGCTCGCCGTGGCGAGTACAAGCCAACTTTCCAACTAAGGTTGTTCTAGGTTCAATCTCGTTCTTAATCATTCTCTAACCAATAGTAGGCACCTAAAGGTACTCAAAGGCATCTAAGGTTCAACTCAAAAGGTCGAAACACAAAATCTAACATGCTCTCTGCCTTAGCTCGCTATGGCGAGTAAGGTTGCTCGCAATGGCGAGCAATACCAAAACACTCGCGAGGCGAAGGGGAAGGCTCGCGTGGCGAGCGATGAAGATCATCACTCGCGAGGCGAGGATCATAGCTCGCCGTGGCGAGCGATGAATCTAGGCTCGGACATGATGCACTTTCTACACGAAAATCATCATCTAACAAGGTTCTAAGCCTAATTCCAATTCCAGAATTCATCTAAATCATTATCTAAGGTTTAAGGACAGTTTCTACATCTTTTTAACAAGTTTCTACCGTTTAATCATCAATTCTATCAATTTGACCTAATTTCCGATTCTTCTTAAACTCATCCTAATTCATGTTAAACCTAACCATTGATTCACATACTTAATAGAATTGCAAAGTTAGTCTCACCCTTACCTTAATACACAAAATCGCAGCCTCTAGGTCTTCTTCCTCTTCTCTTGACTTTTCTCCCTTTTCTCCAAAAGCAGTCGTACGTACGTTATGTTTTTCTAAACTAGGTCTCTCCTATTTATATAAATCTTTAACCTACTTATTTTTCTCTTAAATCCAAATATTAATATTCTATTCTAATATATACATATATATAAAATATTTCTATAACAATAATAAATAACAAATATATCTCTATAACATATATATATTTCCATAGCAAATGACATATATTTCTACAACAAATCATGTATATATTTTTATAACAAATGACATATATTTCTACAACAAATCATACATATTTCTATGATAAATAACATTTATTTCTTATAACAAATCATATATGTTTCTGAACCAAATAACATATATACATTCCTAAATCAAATAACATATATTATATTTTTAAATCAAATAGCATATATATTATGCTAATAAATATCAACATATAACATAACAAAATATCACTCATAAAAATAAATCATATAAATCACACAAATCATATAAGTATATTCTAAACTTATTTAAAATAATCAAATAATTAGAGAGGGTGTTACAACTCTCCCCCCCTTGAAAGAATTTCGTCCTCGAAATTCAAGCACGCAAGAAATAAATTCAATCATTGCATAACCATACTAAACCATATATAGTTAAATAGAAACTTCAACAAAGCATGCAAACCACATCAAAGTTAGTCAATCAAACATGATCATATAATAAACATAACTATTAATTAGAAACACAACAACAACTAATCAAATAGCATAAAGATAGTAATATAACTATTACTAAAACTCGACACGACTCTTCTAATTGGCCGGACAGACCGACCAGCTCTGATACCAATTGTAACATCCCGTTTTCCCAACGTGAAAATTTCATTTATTTAATCAGAGTAATTCACCTAAACGGAATGCTACATTCTTTTCTTAAAATCATAAACTGTATAAATAACTATTTATCCTTTAAAATTCAATAACTAAAAAGTCTTTAATACTTCGCAGCGGAAATTATTCAATAATCAAAACAGTCTTTGGCACAAGGCCTCATCATTAATATCTCATAAAAATCCATTCTAAAAACATAGTCATAATTCTTCAAAAACAATACGCAAGGAATAGAAAGACAACATTAAAATTCCCATCCCGTTACGTATCAGAGCACCTAAAGACACTTGAGCCACCACTCCTACTAATCATTAATACCTGCAAGTTACTCATACGAAGAGCAACATTTTCAAGCAGAAGGGGTGAGATTTCACAAAACAATAATATCAAGCATATAATTCAATAATTATATTTAACAACACAAGTAACTTCATCTATTAGTAATAATACTTCTTTAATAATCCAACCAACTTCTAATTATCATTTACTTCATATTCACCACATTATAACATAATCATATAACACGTATTAACCAAATCATAACAACATAGATCATCACATCATACTCATAGTTCATATATAACATAACAGCATCTTAATTAATTCATATACAACATAACAACATCATTAATTCATAATAATAATTATTCATCAAACATCTCATTATCATTTCATGAATAAAAGACAACTTATCAACTTAACATAAACATCATCAAGTACATTTAACAACTCATAGATAACATCATGTAATCATCATCACTAATAACTTAAACTACACAATATAATCATCACTTAATAGTAATAATAATTATATACATCATAACATAAACATCTTCTTATAATAATATAACAATAACAACATAGTCATCATTTCATAATAATAATACAACAACATAACATAATATTCACTTAATAATAATTAATCATATATGTAACAACATGTTCATCACTTTATAATAATTAAGTAACAACGTATTCATCATCTTATGAAAACATAACGACAACATATTCATAGCATTCACTTAATAATAATTAATCATATATGGAACAACATGTTCATCACTTTATAATAATTAAGTAACAACGTATTCATCATCTTATGAAAACATAACAACAACATATTCATCATTTTATATTAATATAACAACACGTACTAACACTATAATCAACATCATAAATCATCAACATAAACATCTTAAACATAATCATCTTAAACAATAGCATCTTTGATAAACAATTACCAAGTAATCACAACATTCGATCATCATCAATAGCATAACAACTTAACAATATCATAATCAATATCTTAAACAACATAGCAACGTAACAATATCATAATCAACATGTTAAACAACATAGCAACGTAACAATATCATAATCAATATCTTAAACAACATAGCAACGTAACAATATCATAATCAACATGTTAAACAACATAACAATATCATACTCAATATTTTAAACAACATAGCAACGTAACAATATCATAACCAATATGTTAAACAACATGACAATATCATAATCAATATCATATAATTCACATCATAAACATCGTATAATCTTCGTAGGTACTTCTTTAACAACACATAGGTAGAAGACAACTCGACGACTCATAGATGATAATTCATCGACAACTTAACAACTCATGGATGATAATTCATCACAACGACCTTGACTCGACAAATGCGACAATGCAACTTAGACACTTATATGCATGTGGTACCAATCGTCATCATAAGTATTAATATACTTTTATCGTGCGGAGGACAAAGCTCCTATAAAACGTGCGGAGGACAAAGCTCCTAATTTTCGTGGTGAGGACTAAGCTCAATGATATGCTATGCATGGACTCTTAACAACAAGACACCGTAATCATCGTAATCAACATATCATCATGCATCCAATAATTTGGAGCTAAACGTCATCATTTCATCATATACATAGGTATCATGCACTTAGTTAAATAACAGCAGTAGCACAGTCAAGTCACAGAACAACAGAGAGATATCAATATATCAATTGCAATTCACAACATAACAATATCAATGTGAAGCATCAACAATTTAAACATCAAATATCTTCCACATAAGGCATATAAATATTTCACATAATCAACAACAGCAACATAGGCGACACATAAACATCTCAGATATAAGAATATCAAATGATAATCAACAACAACTCATGCAACTTAGTTAAATAACAATAGCAGCATAATCAGATCATATCAACAGCTTAATATCAATTCATTTTCAACAACTTCCTGATCATTCAATAATAATTCAAGTAATGCAATCAATCAATAAATCACATTATAAACACTTAGCATTTCAATATAGCTTCACAATTCACAATCATTATCTTTAATAGGTCACACTATGTACCTAAAGTTCATTTCTAACCAATTCAAGCAACTCAAGTCTCACAATGCACTAAAAACACTCAATTCTGGAAGTGCTCGCGAGGCGAGAGCATCTGCTCGCCGTGGCGAGTACAAGCCAACTTTCCAACTAAGGTTGTTCTAGGTTCAATCTCGTTCTTAATCATTCTCTAACCAATAGTAGGCACCTAAAGGTACTCAAAGGCATCTAAGGTTCAACTCAAAAGGTCGAAACACAAAATCTAACATGCTCTCTGCCTTAGCTCGCTATGGCGAGTAAGGTTGCTCGCAATGGCGAGCAATACCAAAACACTCGCGAGGCGAAGGGAAGGCTCGCGTGGCGAGCGATGAAGATCATCACTCGCGAGGCGAGGATCATAGCTCGCCGTGGCGAGCGATGAATCTAGGCTCGGACATGATGCACTTTCTACACGAAAATCATCATCTAACAAGGTTCTAAGCCTAATTCCAATTCCAGAATTCATCTAAATCATTATCTAAGGTCTAAGGACAGTTTCTACATCTTTTTAATAAGTTTCTACCGTTTAATCATCAATTCTATCAATTTGACCTAATTTCCGATTCTTCTTAAACTCATCCTAATTCATGTTAAACCTAACCATTGATTCACATACTTAATAGAATTGCAAAGTTAGTCTCACCCTTACCTTAATACACAAAATCGCAGCCTCTAGGTCTTCTTCCTCTTCTCTTGACTTTTCTCCCTTTTCTCCAAAAGCAGTCGTACGTACGTTATGTTTTTCTAAACTAGGTCTCTCCTATTTATATAAATCTTTAACCTACTTATTTTTCTCTTAAATCCAAATATTAATATTCTATTCTAATATATACATATATATAAAATATTTCTATAACAATAATAAATAACAAATATATCTCTATAACATATATATATTTCCATAGCAAATGACATATATTTCTACAACAAATCATGTATATATTTTTATAACAAATGACATATATTTCTACAACAAATCATACATATTTCTATGATAAATAACATTTATTTCTTATAACAAATCATATATGTTTCTGAACCAAATAACATATATACATTCCTAAATCAAATAACATATATTATATTTTTAAATCAAATAGCATATATATTATACTAATAAATATCAACATATAACATAACAAAATATCACTCATAAAAATAAATCATATAAATCACACAAATCATATAAGTATATTCTAAACTTATTTAAAATAATCAAATAATTAGAGAGGGTGTTACATGAGGAGAAGTCTGAAATCGTAAGTTTTTACCTTGCCCAGATGAGTAGTCGCTTAAGCGAACATCCCACCGCTTAAGCGAGCAATCAAGATCACTGCCCAGAATTTGAAGAAGCGAGGTCGCTTGAGCGACCCGTGAGCGAGCCGTAAGCGAAGAGCACTTTTAGATACGACATTGTGTTCGCTCAAGCGAACTGCAAGCGAACCGTGAGCGAGCGAGAACCCCAACCTTTTGTGAGCTGGTCGCTTAAGCGAGCTACCCTTCGCTTAAGCGAACGGAGCCTTAGTCAGCCTTTTTCTGAAATTTGCTTCGTGCACTAGGGGACCTTTTTGAGTACTTTTAAGTGTTTCTTTTAGCTTGTATAACTCTTGTATATGCATCAAATCCTACTTAAACATGATGTTAATTGATTTGGTTAATTTTTATGAATTTTGGAGATGTTAGAGTACTTGAATCAAGTGAATGAACATGTTGCATTAAAAGGGGTGGTGAGTCATATAAATACATATGCATTTGTTGAAGTTGTATGTAGATATACACAAGTGGGTCAGTTGCATAAGCATAAAAGCGGTGAGGACCTCGGTCCTGGAACGCCTTGTCGTTCAAAGCGGTGGAACACTATGTTGTTCAAAGCGGTGTTAACGGTGAGGACTCATGTCCTGATAAAAAGAATGCTTTAACCATTCTATAACGGTGAGGGCTCCGGCCCTGATATGGTACCACATGCATTGTAGAGGAGTCTTCGTGGAGTTGTGGAGTGTGCATGAGTCTATGTCGTTGGTCTTTGCTTGCCTTGTTGTTGATATTGATAATGAATGATACTTATGAATGTTGGAAGAAATTATTATGATGATAGGGTGTTAGATTCATTTCATGTTATTATATATTAATATTATTGTTTGAGAATCTCACCCCTTCTGCTTGAAAATGTAGCCCTTCCTATGGGTAACTTGCAGGTAATCCTGAGTAGTAGGTGGTGGCTCAAGGTGTCTAGGGCTCTGATACGTGGGATGGGATTTTGTTGCTTAATTTCTTTCCTATGTATCAATTTTGAAATATTGTTGTTGTAGCCCTATGGATGATTTGGTTTCTTTTGATGAGGCTTCCATGCCAAGAACAATTATTGGAGTTTATTTAAGTTGAAAAATATTCCGCTGCAAGTTTAATGATGGTTTTGTGAAGAATGTTTAATTAAATAGATTTGTTTATATATTCTATTTAAGAAATTTTGATGATGTAGTGTGACATGCCCGTTTGGGTTTTTACTCTGATTGTTGAAATATTATTATTTAATTGATTTCGGGAAACAGGGTGTTACAGGGGTCAACAGGGCCGTGCTCTTGTCGATTTTTGTAACCGATAAACAAAAATAAAAACTGGGACTTTTCTATTCATAATTAGGTTTTGATGTCTTCGTGAAAGTTGTAGATATGGATGTTAAATTTCACTAGCCTTTAGAGGGACTCTATTTAAGTATCTAGAACTCAATATATGATGAAAATACTACACAGGGGTCAGCAGGGTCGTCCTCTTTCTCCAAACATAGAAATATCAATTTTCTGCCACTTTATGTTCTGAATTAGGTTTGGAAGTCTTCATGAAAGTTGTATATATGTGTGTTATCTTTAATTACCCATTGGTTTGAGTCCATTATTCTCTCTAGAACTTAAGTTATGATTTAAACACCACATCTGGGTCAAGTTGCATTTTTCAGGAAATTTCAGCACAACCCTTTTTTTGGACTCTAAAACATCTATAAAAGCAATTGTGAGTTTAAGATAGCCATTAGTGTGTAATGTAAACGTAAGGATTCCTAAACTATATATCTAAATGAGAAAGTATGTTTAGGCATAATTAGAAGGGATTACCTCAAAGTAAAGGGGAGTCTAAAACATGAACTGGTGATAGTGACGTAAGACAATAGAATATAGT
Source organism: Medicago truncatula (assembly GCF_003473485.1). Lineage (NCBI taxonomy): Eukaryota > Viridiplantae > Streptophyta > Magnoliopsida > Fabales > Fabaceae > Medicago > Medicago truncatula. The sequence continues at coordinate 20,148,031 of NC_053045.1, forward strand.
AATGATGAAACTATTTTTGAAGATAGAATCTTAAGCTTAACGAGCCTAAAAGAATAGGGGGGAAAGGTTAAGGTGCAGAGTCAAAATTAACAAATAGAATGGTGAAATGGTTTAAGGTAATGAAGATGCTAGGTGAAGGAATAAGACGAACGTAATTGCAAATATAAAGGCGTAAGTTAAAGTAAGGGATAATGTTAGAAACATTGATAATGGTGAAGTAAAAAACTTAGGTTAAAATGAAATGAGTGTGGTCAATTTAAGAGTGTATATGATTCTGAGAGAATTGATAGGACGAAATAGAATGAGAATAGAAAGTTGTGTTAATTAATGATTAATGTAGGGGTACGGCGTATTGCCCTTAGTATGACGTATAATTTATTATTTGAGTGAATGATTGATGAGTATGTATAACATCCTTTTTGTTTAAATTTATTCGCATTATTTATTAAATCAACGTTGGGAATTAGGGTGTTACACGTGTCCCCTTCAAAACCCCTAACTCTCTTAAGTCTTCAACAACACCTATCATTGTACCCCCTTCTTCGAACATCTGAGCTTCCTAAACAAGTCTTGCCACTTGTCGCCCTTCTACTGGACTAGCATACAACTTTTCACTAGAGTCATATCAGCCTGCAGACTTGCTTCCTTTGTCCCATCAAAAACTCCATTTTACCCTACACCACCTAGGTTTGACCTAGGTGACATGTCCCCAGCAAAAGATCCCTATTGTACAGAAGGATTAACTCCAACGTCTTCACCGACCTCATCATTGGAAAAACCTCCCTCCGCCTCCCAACCTTCCTCCGGCCGTCGTACCTCGTCCTCCTCCACCCAATCATTCGCCCTATCCTTCGACCTATCTGATTCCTCCTCCACACTACCTTCCCCCTCCTCAAAAATTGTGACACCCTCTGTAACACCCCGTTTTCCCAATATACAAATTTCTTAAACAATTATCAGAGTAAAAACCATAAACGGGATATCACATAGAAACGTAATCCAAAACAGTTAAATAATGATTTAACCTTCACAAATATCTTTAACATAGCATCGGAAAATCATAAACATAAATCATAAACGTTTTCGGCACGCAGGCCCAATAAGTATCTCAAAGAGTTTATCAAAACATAAGCAGTTCACGTAAAAGAATGAAGCATGTTATAGCATAAAACCCCATCCCGTTACGTATCAGAGCGACCTAGACGACACAGTGAAGGCAAGGCCAACTCACGAAGCAACTGCACACTAAGCACGATCACCTGCAAGTTACCCATACGAAGGGCAACATTTTCAAGCAGAAGGGGTGAGATTTCATAATAAAATAACATTAATCAATGTAATTGCGAATCATAATTAACATCAATCATTCCATTATTAACTTTGCATAAATGCTAAACAGTTATCACGTAATCATATATCCAATCATTATAAACAACATAACATAATCAAATAACACTTATCACATAATCACATATCCATTCATTATCAACAAGGCATCTTAATCATGACAATGTGACAATGCTCCTAGACTCCTTATATGCATGTGGTACCAATCGTCATCATAAGTATTAATATACTTTAATCGTGCGGAGGACAAAGCTCCTATAAAACGTGCGGAGGACAAAGCTCCTAATTTTCGTGGTGAGGACTAAGCTCAATGATATGCTATGCATGGACACATATGAACAAAACATCATAATCATCGTAATCATGTGCATTCAATAACTTGATGCAAAACGTCATCATTTTCATTATATTCATATATAAACATTGCATACTCAGTTAAATAACAGCAGCAGCATAGTCAAGTCGCATAACAGCAAGGAGATATCAATATATCAATAACAATTTACTAGAATCATAATCATTTCAATTATATCTTACATATTGCATAATACCTTAATCATGCTCAAATAATATCAACTTAACTCAATAGCTTTACAGACTGCATTAAACGTTATCATAAGGTTTCATTACCAATTAGGGGTTCACTCTGGACCAAAAAGTGCGACACAGATCGCACAAACACATAATCAAGTTCATCCTGGTTGTACTCGCGAGGCGAGAGTACTTACTCGCCATGGCGAGCACCACTCAACTCACAAACTAAGCTTGTTCTGGGTTCCCTCTGATCCTACATTCATTCCTAATCAATACTAGGTAAGTTCAGGTACTCAAAGGCATACAAGATTCAACTAAAAAGGTCGAAACACGAAATATGACATGCACTCTGCCTAAGCTCGCGAGGCGAGGAAGGTTGCTCGCCATGGCGAGTTGAACCAAACAACTCGCGAGGCGAAGGAAAGGGGCTCGCGTGGCGAGCGATGAAGTTCATCACTCGCGAGGCGAGGATCATCACTCGCCGTGGCGAGCGATGAACAGAAGCACGGGCAGACTAGGGTTTTTCTCAAAAATCCCTCACACAACATGGTTCAAAGCCTAATTTTGATTCCAGAATTCATCCTAAACATGTTCTAAGGTTATAGGACGGTTCTTACATCAATCTAAACAAGTTTTACCGTTTGATCATCAATTTTTAGGGCTTTGACCTAATTCCAAAACTTCTCTAAATCAATCCTAACTTGGTCAACTAATCATCAGAATTACAGTAATTAACATTATTGAATTATTAGTCTCACCCTTACCTGGTTATGAAGAAATCGCAGCTCTCTCTATGCTCTTCTCCCTTCTAAGCTTTTTCTCCCTTTTCCAAAAGTTTTCACGTACAATGAGTTTCTAAAATATTAGGTCTTCTCCTATTTATACCTCTTTCTAATAACTTATCTTATCTCACTTTCTCCCCCAAAACTATCTAAAATATCAAAACAGCCCTCAACTAAATATTTTTCAAATCTTTATTTTATTTAACAATAAAATAAATTCTCTAATCTTATCAAATCCTCCAAAACTCATAACCTAACACGTCATCAATCAAATCACCAAAATCACCACAATTTATCAAAACATATCAAAATCATACATATATTATATAAATATAATATAATCACCTAAACTCGATTAAATAACGATTAAACGAAAGTGGGCGTTACAACTCTCCCCCACTTAAAGGATTTTCGTCCTCGAAAATTTACCTCAAGCAAACAACTCTGGATAAGACTCCAGCATCTTACTCTCAAGCTCCCACGTCAAGCTTTCACCAGTCGCTCCCGACCAAACGACTCTTACGAGAGGTATCTCCTTGCCTCTCAACGTCTTCACTTTACGATCATCAATCCTTACCGGTAAAGTCTCTACCGTAAGGTTGTCTCTAACTTGCACATCGTCGCTTTGGATTACATGAGATGGATCCTGAACATACTTTCGAAGTTGCGACACATGGAAAACGTTGTGCAAATTCGAAAGATGCGGCGGTAAACCCACTCGGTAAGCCACCGTTCCAACTCTTTCCAATATCTGATACGGACCAATGAACTTCGGGGTCAACTTCTTTGACTTCAAAGCACGTCCTACACCAGTCATAGGAGTGACTCTCAAAAACACGTGGTCTCCTTCTTGGAATTCAAGATCTTTTCTGCGCTTATCATGATAACTCTTTTGTCGACTCTGCGACGCCTTCATTTTCTCTTGGATCATCTGAACTTTCTCAGTAGTTTGCTGAACAATCTCTGGTCCTAAGACCACTCTTTCTCCTGATTCAAACCAACACAACGGAGTTCTGCATCTCCGACCATACAAAGCCTCGAACGGTGCCATTCCAATACTAGAATGATAACTATTATTATATGTGAACTCGACCAACGGAAGATGACTATCCCAAGTTCCTCCTTGCTCAAGAACACAAATTCTCAACAAATCCTCTAGCGACTGAATTGTTCTCTCCGACTGACCATCTGTCTGTGGATGATACGCCGAACTCAATCTCAACTTCGAACCCAAGGCCTCTTGCAAACTTTTCCAAAATCTAGAAGTAAATCTTGGATCTCTATCTGATACAATGCTCGAAGGAACACCATGCAACTTCACAATCTCCTTGATATAAATCTCTGCCAACTGGGCAACAGGGAAGCTAATATTAATAGGTAGAAAATGAGCCGACTTCGTCAATCTATCAACAATAACCCAAATTGCGTCGTTCCCTCTAGGAGTATTTGGCAAACTCGTCACAAAATCCATCGATATACTATCCCATTTCCATTCTGGCACATCTAAAGGTACCATCATCCCAGCGGGTTTCTGATGCTCGACTTTCGACTTCTGACAAACTAAACAGGAATACACAAACTGTGCCACATCTCGTTTCAAACCAGAACACCAGAAAATCTTCTTTAAATCGTGATACATCTTCGTAGCTCCCGGGTGAATACTCAAGCTACTTCTATGACTCTCTTCAAGAATCATCTTCTTAATCTCTTCATTGTCTGGGATACAAATTCTTCCTCGGAATCTCAACACACCTTGATCATCGATTTTAAAATCACTGTCTTCAGTCTGATCTCTAGCAATCAACAAGTCCACAAACTTTACATCAACTTTTTGTGCTTCCTTGATACTTTTCAGAAATTCACTATCAATCTTCAGCATACCCAGTTTCACGCTCTGAGGTGACCATTCACAAACCAAACTCATATCTCGGAACTGTTCAAGCAATTCGAACTCTCTGACCATCATGGCGGACATATGCAATGTCTTCCTACTCAAGGCATCTGCAACAACATTAGCTTTACCTGGATGATAATTCAAACCAAAGTCATAATCCTTCAACAATTCGAGCCATCTTCGCTGTCTCATATTCAATTCCTTCTGATCGAACAAATACTTCAAACTCTTGTGATCACTAAACACCTCAAACCTCGAACCATACAAATAATGTCTCTAGATCTTCAATACAAAGACTACAGCCGCCAACTCGAGGTCATGCGCAGGATAATTCTTCTCATGAACTCTCAACTGTCTTGAAGCATAAGCTACCACTTTACCTTCTTGCATAAGTACACCTCCTAAACCCAACTTGGACGCATCACAATAAACCACAAAAGGTTCATCCGACTTCGGCAAAATTAACACTGGAGCAGTCGTCAACCGTTTCTTCAATTCACCGAAACTTTTCTCACAATGAACGTCCCACACAAAAGTTTTACCTTTACAAGTCAACTGCGTTAGCGGAAGAGCTAACTTAGAAAACCCTTCAATAAACCTTCTATAGTAACCAGCTAAACCCAAGAAACTTCTAATCTCAGTAACGGACTTTGGAGTCTCCCACTGTGATACCGCTTCAACTTTAGACGGATCCACTGCAATACCATCTCCGGAAATAACATGGCCAAGGAAACTCACCTCTTTCAACCAGAATTCACACTTAGACAATTTAGCATAAAGCTTCTTCTCTTTCAACACTTGTAAGACAATCTTCAGATGCTCAGCATGTTCTTCTTCAGTCTTGGAGTAGATCAAAATATCGTCGATAAACACAACTACGAACCGATCCAAAAATGCATGGAAGATGCGATTCATATACTCCATAAACACTCCAGGTGCATTGGTCACACCGAAAGGCATAACTTTATATTCATAGTGACCATAACGCGTTCTGAAAGCCGTCTTCTGCATATGTTCGTCTTTTACTTTAATCTGGTGATAGCCTGATCTCAAATCAATCTTGCTGAAAACTCGTGCACCCACTAGCTGATCCATCAAATCATCAATTCTCGGAAGTGGATACCTATTCTTGATAGTTACCTTGTTCAACTGCCGATAATCAATACACAACCGCATACTACCATCTTTCTTCTATACTAGCAAAACCGGCGCTCCCCAAGGTGAAACACTTGGTCTAACAAACTTCTTCTCAAGCAAGTCTTCCAACTGTTTCTTCAACTCAGATAACTCAGAAGCAGACATACGATAAGGTGCCATCGAGACCGGCTTCGTTCCAGGAACAAGATCAATAGAAAACTCAACTTCTCTCTCTGGAGGCACATCAGGAATCTCATCTGGAAAAACTTCAGGAAATTCACACACCACCGGTAACCTGTCAATCACTGCTTGATTCTCAATAGATAAAGTAGCCATCAACGAAAACATCAAGATACCGTCGCGTTCCAGTTGCTTCAGCTGCTTAGTAGATAAAAACTCTGCACCACTTTCCTCTTCGACGGAAGAGAAATGTACTGACTTGCTAAAACAATTAATAAGAACGTGGTTGTACTCTAACCAGTTCATACCCAAAATCACATCCATACCACTCAAAGGTAGACAAACTAAATCTATTTCAAAATCGCGACCAAACATAGACAAAGGACATTTCAAACATACGAGAGAAGTAGTCACCGAACCCTTAGCTGGAGTTTCGACAACCATCTCTCCATTCATATCAGACAAAACAAGACCCAAAGCAGAAACACAATCGAAAGCAATAAAACAATGCGTAGCACCAGTATCAATAATAGCAACTAAAGGAGTATTATTAATATAGCAAGTACCTCTGATCAAACGATCCTCGTTCTCTGTCCGAGTACCAGTCAAAGCAAAGACTCTACCACTAGTCGGCGCCCTCTTAGGCTGAGTACACTGTGAACTAATGTGACCCTCTCCATTGCAATTAAAGCAAACAATGTCTGTACGGTTGCAATCAGCTACAACATGACCCTTCTTACCACACCGGACACACTTCTTGATTTCCTCAGGGCAGACGTTGCTCTTGTGGCCTTTCTCACCACAATTGAAACACACAATCTCTGCAGCATCCTTCTTCTTAGGCCGCCTAACATCGACCATCTTCTGTTTCCCTTTGTCAGCGGGGGCACTGTACGGCTTAGGACGACTCTGCTGTCCCTTGCCCTTCCTTTCATTCACTACCTTGTAGTGAGCCTTGGTATCCTCCTCATAGATCCTGCAGCTGTTAACCAAATCCTGAAAAACTCTCAGCTGCTGGTATCCAATCGCCCTCTTGATGTCGGGCCTCAAACCGTTCTCGAACTTGATGCATCTCGAGAACTCAGTATTCTCTGCAGTATAGTGCGGATAGAACTTAGACAGCTCCACGAACTTGGCAGCATACTCTGTCACGGACATATTTCCTTGCTTCAGCTCAAGGAATTCGATCTCTTTCTTCCCGCGAACATCTTCCGGAAAGTATCTTCTCAGGAACTCTCTCCTGAAAACAGCCCAAGTCACAACAGCTCCTTCCTGCTCGAGGGTAGGCAGAATAGCAACCCACCAGTCATCAGCTTCATCGGCCAGCTGATGAGTACCAAACCGCACCTTCTGATCTTCAGTGCACTGCATAACTCGGAAAATCCTCTCAATCTCCTTAAGCCACGTCTGGGCTCCATCAGGGTCATAACGTCCTTTGAAAGTCGGAGGGTTCTTCTTCATGAACGTCTCCAACATCCTAGCTTCAGCATTTGCACCAGCATTCACGTTAGGTTGTTGTCCCACAGCTTGGGCAACAGCTTGAAGAGCAGCAGCTAACGCAGCATCATTCCTTCCAGCCATTTCGGATATTCTACAAAAGTAGCAACAACAACATAAGATAGTAATATAAATATTACTAAGACTCGACACGACTCTCTAATTGACCGGACGGATCGACCTGCTCTGATACCAATTGTAACACCCCGTTTTCCCAATATACAAATTTCTTAAACAATTATCAGAGTAAAAACCATAAACGGGATATCACATAGAAACGTAATCCAAAACAGTTAAATAATGATTTAACCTTCACAAATATCTTTAACATAGCATCGGAAAATCATAAACATAAATCATAAACGTTTTCGGCACGCAGGCCCAATAAGTATCTCAAAGAGTTTATCAAAACATAAGCAGTTCACGTAAAAGAATGAAGCATGTTATAGCATAAAACCCCATCCCGTTACGTATCAGAGCGACCTAGACGACACAGTGAAGGCAAGGCCAACTCACGAAGCAACTGCACACTAAGCACGATCACCTGCAAGTTACCCATACGAAGGGCAACATTTTCAAGCAGAAGGGGTGAGATTTCATAATAAAATAACATTAATCAATGTAATTGCGAATCATAATTAACATCAATCATTCCATTATTAACTTTGCATAAATGCTAAACAGTTATCACGTAATCATATATCCAATCATTATAAACAACATAACATAATCAAATAACACTTATCACATAATCACATATCCATTCATTATCAACAAGGCATCTTAATCATGACAATGTGACAATGCTCCTAGACTCCTTATATGCATGTGGTACCAATCGTCATCATAAGTATTAATATACTTTAATCGTGCGGAGGACAAAGCTCCTATAAAACGTGCGGAGGACAAAGCTCCTAATTTTCGTGGTGAGGACTAAGCTCAATGATATGCTATGCATGGACACATATGAACAAAACATCATAATCATCGTAATCATGTGCATTCAATAACTTGATGCAAAACGTCATCATTTTCATTATATTCATATATAAACATTGCATACTCAGTTAAATAACAGCAGCAGCATAGTCAAGTCGCATAACAGCAAGGAGATATCAATATATCAATAACAATTTACTAGAATCATAATCATTTCAATTATATCTTACATATTGCATAATACCTTAATCATGCTCAAATAATATCAACTTAACTCAATAGCTTTACAGACTGCATTAAACGTTATCATAAGGTTTCATTACCAATTAGGGGTTCACTCTGGACCAAAAAGTGCGACACAGATCGCACAAACACATAATCAAGTTCATCCTGGTTGTACTCGCGAGGCGAGAGTACTTACTCGCCATGGCGAGCACCACTCAACTCACAAACTAAGCTTGTTCTGGGTTCCCTCTGATCCTACATTCATTCCTAATCAATACTAGGTAAGTTCAGGTACTCAAAGGCATACAAGATTCAACTAAAAAGGTCGAAACACGAAATATGACATGCACTCTGCCTAAGCTCGCGAGGCGAGGAAGGTTGCTCGCCATGGCGAGTTGAACCAAACAACTCGCGAGGCGAAGGAAAGGGGCTCGCGTGGCGAGCGATGAAGTTCATCACTCGCGAGGCGAGGATCATCACTCGCCGTGGCGAGCGATGAACAGAAGCACGGGCAGACTAGGGTTTTTCTCAAAAATCCCTCACACAACATGGTTCAAAGCCTAATTTTGATTCCAGAATTCATCCTAAACATGTTCTAAGGTTATAGGACGGTTCTTACATCAATCTAAACAAGTTTTACCGTTTGATCATCAATTTTTAGGGCTTTGACCTAATTCCAAAACTTCTCTAAATCAATCCTAACTTGGTCAACTAATCATCAGAATTACAGTAATTAACATTATTGAATTATTAGTCTCACCCTTACCTGGTTATGAAGAAATCGCAGCTCTCTCTATGCTCTTCTCCCTTCTAAGCTTTTTCTCCCTTTTCCAAAAGTTTTCACGTACAATGAGTTTCTAAAATATTAGGTCTTCTCCTATTTATACCTCTTTCTAATAACTTATCTTATCTCACTTTCTCCCCCAAAACTATCTAAAATATCAAAACAGCCCTCAACTAAATATTTTTCAAATCTTTATTTTATTTAACAATAAAATAAATTCTCTAATCTTACCAAATCCTCCAAAACTCATAACCTAACACGTCATCAATCAAATCACCAAAATCACCACAATTTATCAAAACATATCAAAATCATACATATATTATATAAATATAATATAATCACCTAAACTCGATTAAATAACAATTAAACGAAAGTGGGCGTTACACCCTCCACCACCCAAACCTTGAACACAGCTCCCATCACCTTGATGCTAACCCACTCATCAATCCTTCCCATCTTCTTTGTAGAAATGAGAATGTTAGCCACATCCAATCTCTTTCTACTCGCAGTTTCCTCATCAAAATTCAGGAAGGATCCAAATAGATTCCCTACTTTTTTTGAAGAAATTTTCATGTCAAATATGAAGAGGAATATGTAACGCCCACTTTCGTTTATTTATTTATTTAATCGAGTTTAGGCAATTATATTATATTTATATAATATATGTGTGAATTTTGTTGATTTAGATGATTTGGATGATTTTGATATGTTTTGATGAGATTATGAGACTTATTTTATTGTTAAATAAAATAATATTTGAAAATAAAATAAAATATTTAGTTAAGGGTTGTTTTGAGATTTTAGAGAGTTTTGAGGGAGAAAGTGAGATAAGATAAGATATTAAGAGGAGATATAAAAAGAAGGACCTAGTTTTAGAAAAACAATTGCACGTACGACTGTTTTTGGAGAAAAAGAGGAAAAACCAAGAGAAGAGTGTAACGCTCCTATTTCTATTAAAGCAATTAAACATGCGAATAATACATTTATTCAAGAAATAGAGATTACGTATTATTCAAAATTCAAAAACCGATAGACATGTATGTAAACCTCAACAGTTACAGCGGAATATAAATCAGAGTGATCAAATATATACATGCCATGAGCAAATAAATCATATCCCAAAGATAAATCTCAAAACCCAAACATACGGGTAGTCATCAACAAAATAATAATCCAAACGAAAATATAAACAACCTAATCTAGACCGACACGACAAGCCTAGATCAGAGCCGACACGACACCGATAACGGAGGAAGCTCCCGATACCCAAGCAAAGACTCACCGAGACTACTCCTGCACAACGTCTACTCACCCATACAGGCAAGTAGGCGGTTAAAACCACTGGGGATAAGCATTACATTATCATAATCCAGATAACAGTTAACATGGATATTTCAATTTAAACATCATGCACTTGATCAACAATAATTACACATTAATACTTACATCACACCCCGAAGTCTCACATCAATATTCATCAATCATATGAACAATTATCAATTTACAATTATTCATTCACAATCACCAATCACATTTATCATGAATAATCATTAGTCACGTTTCATGGAAAGTCACCAATTAAATGTATCATGAACAATTATCTATTCACAGTTATTCATACGCAATCACCAATCATATACATCATGAACAATCACCGATCATATACATCATGAACAATCACCAATCATAAGCCATGCACAATCATTAATCATATTTCATGAACAATTATCAATTCACAATTATTCATTCACAATCTCCAATCACATAGTTCACATAGGACTCATGCTATGATATGCACTTATTGACACATAAATGCATGTGGTACCAAATCTCAACAAGGTCGTCACCTCCGATGGACAAGTCAACATCGCATGTAAGGCTCACCTCTGCCTTACAATAATCTCGAAGTAAAAGAGTCATCCCTTTTACAGCAACAACGACTATGATGCATGGACATGTGTAAGGACTCGATAATGCGACAACAATCACCATTTCAAACTCAATATATAGGACAACACCCAATTATATTGATTATCTCCACAACATTGCATTATCAAGAGAACATGCCCATACACAATTAAATCATAGCATTCACCATCACACTTCAACATAATTATCAATAGTCAACAATGTCATGCAACATCAACTATATCATATAGTTTCACCATTTCATGCATTCTCATATTCCAAGTAATAGGGAAAAACAACATCTCATGATAAACATCATATCCAAAATATAATCACTCCTTCATACAACTTCACTTGGTCATACAAGAATAATCACAATAACTCACAAAACGATTTGCTAAAGAAACATTTCCGACAAAAATCCAAATCATGTGGTAAACGGCCAACATTGATAATTTTCAAAGCTAGGCAACTTATTCAAGTTTGAAATCCTACAATTCAATCTTAATCATCATATAAGTATGAGCTTAGGCCACTTACGAACTATTGATCATTAGTTCAAAGGTTAGCCTAAGTTCGTACGAGAAAATCCCAAGTTTAAACATTCCACATTCCCACCCGAAAATCAATTTTGACATGATTAAGACATTGTACGAACCTTACAAGCATTGCCTAAGCCCATAAGAACTGTAGACTAAGCTTGCAACTCCTTTTGTTCACCAAGACCAAGTTCCAACAATTTCCGAAAAACCGAAACGACACAAACTCAAGTTTCAAACCATTTAGAAAATTAAAGTTTCGACAAAGCCAAATGTGTTCCAGTAGAAAAGTAGGTGAAAACAGCAAAAGAACACTTCAAAACGATCGCCTAGGACCCCTGCACGACCACCCCCAAGCACCCGGACACGGAACAACGTTCCCGTTGTCCTGTCATGGGCGCCTAGCGCTAGAGGTGTAGCGCCCAAGAGCTGACTCCCTGTAAGTGGGCGCCCAGCGCTCCACTACAGGCGCAGCGCTCCGTAAACGCGCGTTTTCGCGTGTCTCGGCCGCGGGTTTTCGCCAATTTCGATCAAAAATCGAATGTTTAAAATCCTCAATCATCAAAAGTGATCCGAGGCATACCCGAGGCTCTAACACATCGAACTCGCTCGTTTCGTGGCATTTGTACAAGTTATGAAATTGTTTTAAAATAATTTTTCTCAAAACAATAAGTTCTCAAACAACCACAATTCATCTCTTCAAATTCAACACAATTCTCAACAACATCTCAACATAAATCATACCCAAGTCATGAAATGAGATCAACATCATCAATTAACCACAATCATAACATATAATCATACACTCCATCATAATTCAACAACAACATGTCAAATTCATCCATTTCGCACAATTTTCATAACTTTTCATTTTCACATATTTAAACATGTAATTTAACCAACAATCATACAATTATTATCAATTCATGCATACAAACATATCATCAAAGTTGGAGCACGAATTTAGCAACAATTATCCATTCATTCATTTCAACCCATTTCATACAAATCATGAAAAATTGCAAAGAATGAACATGATTATGATAAAGACTAACCCCCTTACCTTAGATGAAGATTAGACCAAACCTAGGCTTCAATTTAGCTCCTAAGCTTTCCCAATTGGATTCTTCAAGTTCTTCTCTCCAAACCCTTATCTTCTCTTCCCACTTTCTCTCTCTAGAAATGTTTTGTGAAATGAAAATGATTTGGTTCTTCTAACACTACCATAGTGTTATCTCTACTAATGGGCTTAACTTAGTTTCTAGTGGGCTTAACCCGTTTCTATTCAAACCAAAAATATTACTACACTCCAAACGATATTTTAATTAATAACGGTAAAATGTCACTAACGGTAAAATCTCGACTTTCTCTAGTAACTTAATGAAATAACCATTCTCACTAATTACTAAAGCAATTCCCACTAAAAATTATAATTTTACCAATCCTCACAAAATTACCAAAATACCCTTCTAATACGAAAACCCATGAAAATGCACCCGATGACAATTAAATACACACAAGCACAAATAATCACACACAAACACATAATAAAAATAATTAAAATAAATCTAGCTAAAAATCGGCTGTTACAACTCTCCCCCCCTAAAAGAATTTTCGCCCTCGAAAATTTACCTGAAGGAAACAATTCCGGATACGAAACCCTCGTCCTACTCTCCGGCTCCCATGTGGCACTCTCACCAGTTGGTCCAACCCAAATCACTTTGACCAAAACAATCTCTTTGCCACGCAAACGCTTCAACTCACGATCCTCAACCCTAACCGGCAAAGTCTCAACCGTCAAATTATCCCTTACTTCCAATTCATCCACTTGAACCACATGAGACGCATCATGCACATACTTCCTCAACTGAGACACATGAAACACATTATGAAGATTCGACGAAGACGGTGGAAACGCAATTCGGTATGCTACAACCCCAACCTTTTCAATCACATCAAACGGTCCAACAAAACGAGGTGTCAACTTTCTACACTTCAAAGCACGACCAACTCCGGTCACAGGATTCACTCTCAAAAACACATGATCACCAACTTGAAACTCAATATCCTTTCTCCTCTTATCATCATAACTCTTCTGTCTACTCTGAGACGCCTTCATCTTCTCCTGAATCATCTTAACCTTTTCCGTAGTTTCTTGCACAACTTTCGGTCCTAATAAAGCACTCTCTCCGGACTCAAACCAACACAACGGTGTCCTAAACCTCCGACCATACAAAGCCTCAAACGGTGCCATCCCGATACTAGAATGAAAACTGTTGTTGTAAGTAAACTCAATCAACGGTAAACATTAGTCCCAACCGACACCTTGCTCCAAAACACAAGCTCTCAACAAATCCTCCAAACTCTGAATAGTCATCTCTGTCTGCCCATCGGTCTGAGGATGGTAAACAGAACTCAATCTCAACTTAGTTCCCAAAGCAGCTTGCAAACTTTCCCAAAACTTAGAAGTAAACCTCGGATCCCGATCCGACACAATACTAGAAGGAATACCATGCAATCTAACAATCTGCTCAATGTAGATCTCAGCCAACTTCGCTACCGACATACCAGTCTTGATAGGAACAAAATGCGCTGACTTCGTCAACCGATCAACAATCACCCAAATCGAATCGAAACCCTTACTAGTCTTAGGCAACGCTCCAACAAAATCCATAGAAATGCTATCCCATTTCCACTCTAGCACAAACAACGGTTGCATCAAACCCGATGGTCTCTGATGTTCAATCTTCGATTTCTGACAAACCAAGCAAGCATAAACAAACTCAGCGATCTCCTTCTTCATTCCAGGCCACCAAAACAACCTTTTCAAATCCTGATACATCTTAGTTGCTCCTGGATGAATACTCAAACTACTTCTATGACCTTCGTCCAAAATTTGCCTCTTAAGCTCAAACACATCCGGCACACAAACTCGATCACGAAACATCAAGACACCATTCTCACCCAATCTAAAGTCTCCACCTTTACCTTGATTAACCAACGTCACTCGGTCCACGAGTTCCAAATCTTCCTTCTGACCCTTCTTGATCTTTTCCAAAATATTGCTTGTCAACTTCAACATACCCAACCTCACACCATCCGGTGTCAACTCACTAACCAAACTCAAGTCTCGAAACTGCTCAATCAATTCCAACTCTTTAACCATCAAAGCAGACATATGCAAAGTCTTTCTACTCAAAGCATCCGCAACAACATTAGCCTTTCCGGGATGATAACTCAACTGAAAATCAAAATCCTTAAGATATTCCAACCATCTCCTCTGCCTCATATTCAACTCTTTCTAATCAAACAAATACTTCAAACTCTTGTGGTCACTGAACACCTCGAACTTAGAACCATACAAATAGTGCCTCCAAATCTTCAATGTATACACAACAGCCACCAATTCCAAATCATGAGTCGGATAATTCTTCTCATGCACTTTCAACTGCCTCGAAGCATAAGCTACAACCTGACGATTCTGCATAACTACACCACCAAGACCCATTTTAGAAGCATCACAATACACAACAAACGATTCCTTCGGATTCGGCAAAATCAACACTGGAGCTGAAGTCAACCTCTTCTTCAACTCTTGGAAACTCTTCTCACACTTGGCATCCCAAACATAAGCTTGTCCTTTCCGAGTCAACTGCGTCAATGGCAACGCCAACTTAGAGAATCCCTCAATGAACCTCCGATAATAACCGGCCAAACCAAGAAAGCTTCTAATCTCAAAAACAGACTTAGGAGACTCCCACTGCAACACTGCATCAACCTTGGAAGGATCCACAGAAATACCACCCTTAGAAATCACATGACCAAGGAAACTCACTTCCTTCAACCAAAACTCACACTTAGACAACTTGGCACACAACTGGTTCTCTTTCAAGACTTGCAACACAATCCTCAAATGCTCAGCATGCTCTTCCTCAGACTTCGAATACACCAAAATATCATCTATGAACACCACCACAAAACGGTCCAGATAAGGATGAAATATTCTATTCATATATTCCATAAAAACACCTGGCGCATTAGATACTCCAAATGGCATCACAGAATACTCATAGTGTCCATACCTCGTTCGGAACGCAGTTTTGGATATATCTTCCGCCTTTACTCTAATCTGATGATATCCTGATCTCAAATCAATCTTACTAAACACCTCTGCACCCACTAGCTGATCCATCAAATCATCAATCCTTGGAAGTGGATACCGATTCTTAATCGTCACCTTGTTCAACTGCCGATAATCCACGCACAACCTCATGCTTCCATCCTTCTTCTTAACCAACAACACTGGAGCACCCCACGGTGAAACACTTGGTCTAATAAACTGCTTCTCAAGCAACTCTTCCAACTGATTCTTCAATTCACCCAACTCTGATGCAGACATCCGATACGGCGCAATCGAAATAGGACTCGTGCCTGGTACCAAATCAATTGCAAACTCAACCTCCCTCTCCGGCGGTAACTCGGTAATATCCTCTGGAAAAACCTCAGGAAACTCTTGCACTACCGGCAAATCACTAACTCCTTTCTCACCACTAACCTTCAAGGATGCAAACATCATAAACACACAAGCCTCACCATCTAAAGACTTCTTCACTTGCTCCGCGGTCAAAAACTTCCTATCTAACTCTTCTACCGGCTTAGAAAAAGTCACACTCCTAGTCAAGCAATTAATGCTAACCCCAAAAGCTAACAACCAATCCATACCAAAAATCACATCCATATGCTTCAACGGAAGACAAACAAGATCCAACTCAAAATCAACATCACCAAAATTAACAGGACACTTAGCACACACCACAACCAACTGAGCCTCCGCAGCCAAAGATACCTTCCCTTGCTAGACTAACACACTAGAAGCAACCTGCTACTCCCCCACTACGCTCAAAACCAACTAACCGATAAGAAAACAACACAACAGAGCAAATGCCGAAGGTACTAAACTACCATTGGAACACGACAGGGAAAAACAACAAGCAAAAGTCTAGACAAGACTGACCACGGCTCTGATACCAACTTGTAACGCTCCTATTTCTATTAAAGCAATTAAACATGCGAATAATACATTTATTCAAGAAATAGAGATTACGTCTTATTCAAAATTCAAAAACCGATAGACATGTATGTAAACCTCAACAGTTACAGCGGAATATAAATCAGAGTGATCAAATATATACATGCCATGAGCAAATAAATCATATCCCAAAGATAAATCTCAAAACCCAAACATACGGGTAGTCATCAACAAAATAATAATCCAAACGAAAATATAAACAACCTAATCTAGACCGACACGACAAGCCTAGATCAGAGCCGACACGACACCGATAACGGAGGAAGCTCCCGATACCCAAGCAAAGACTCACCGAGACTACTCCTGCACAACGTCTACTCACCCATACAGGCAAGTAGGCGGTTAAAACCACTGGGGGTAAGCATTACATTATCATAATCCAGATAACAGTTAACATGGATATTTCAATTTAAACATCATGCACTTGATCAACAATAATTACACATTAATACTTACATCACACCCCGAAGTCTCACATCAATATTCATCAATCATATGAACAATTATCAATTTACAATTATTCATTCACAATCACCAATCACATTTATCATGAATAATCATTAGTCACGTTTCATGGAAAGTCACCAATTAAATGTATCATGAACAATTATCTATTCACAGTTATTCATACGCAATCACCAATCATATACATCATGAACAATCACCGATCATATACATCATGAACAATCACCAATCATAAGCCATGCACAATCATTAATCATATTTCATGAACAATTATCAATTCACAATTATTCATTCACAATCTCCAATCACATAGTTCACATAGGACTCATGCTATGATATGCACTTATTGACACATAAATGCATGTGGTACCAAATCTCAACAAGGTCGTCACCTCCGATGGACAAGTCAACATCGCATGTAAGGCTCACCTCTGCCTTACAATAATCTCGAAGTAAAAGAGTCATCCCTTTTACAGCAACAACGACTATGATGCATGGACATGTGTAAGGTGTAACGCCCTCTCTAATTATTTGATTATTTTAAATGAGTTTAGAATATACTTATATGATTTGTGTGATTTATATGATTTATATTGATGAGTGATATTTTGTTATGATATATGTTATATATTTATTAATATAATATATATGTTATTTGATTTAGAAATATATATATATGCTATTTGATTTAAAAATATATATATATATGCTATTTGATTTAAAAATATAATATATGTTATTTGATTTAGGAATGTATAAATGTGATTTGTTATAGATATAATTGTTATTTATTATTGTTATAGAAACATTCTATATATATATATATATATTGGGATAGAATATTAATATTTGGATTTAAGAGAAAAATAAGTAGGTTAAAGATTTATATAAATAGGAGAGACCTAGTTTAGAAAAACATAACGTACGTACGACTGCTTTTGGAGAAAAGGGAGAAAAGCCAAGAGAAGAGGGAGAGACCTAGAGGGGCTGCGATTTCTTTATTATAAGGTAAGGGTGAGACTAACTTTGCAATTCTATTAAGTATGTGAATCAATGGTTAGGTTTAACATGATGTAGGATGAGTTTTTGAGGAATTGAAAAGTAGGTTAAAATTGTAGAATTAATGAATAAACGGTGGAAACTTGTTAAAAATATGTAGAAACTGTCCTTAGACCTTAGATAATGATTAAGATGAATTAATGAATCGAAATTAGGCTTAAAACCTTGAGAAAGGATTGAATTGGAGAAAACGAAAACTAGGTCAAAACCTTAGAATTGATGATCAAACGGTGAGAATTGGTTTAATTGATGTAGAAAGTGTTCCTAGACCTTAGATAATGTTTAGGACGAACTTTGGAATCAAGAACAAGCTTAGAACCATGTGAATCGTCGAGTTTTTATGAAAATAGGAAGCCTGGCCGTAGCGACATTCATCGCTCGTCACGGCGAGCTATGAACCTCGCCTCGCGAGTGATGATCTTCATCGCTCGCCACGCGAGCCTTCCCCTTCGCCTCGCGAGTGTTTTGGTATTGCTCGCCATTGCGAGCAACCTTACTCGCCATAGCGAGCCAAGGTAGAGAGCATGTTAGATTTTGTGTTCCGACCTTTTGAGTTGAACCTTAGATGCCTTTGAGTACCTTTAGGTGCCTACTATTGATTAGAGAATGATTTAGAACGAGATTGAACCTAGAACAACCTTAGTTGGAAAGTTGGCTTGTACTCGCCACGGCGAGCAGATGCTCTCGCCCCGCGAGCACTTCCAGAATTGAGTGTTTTTAGTGCATTGTGAGACTTGAGTTGCTTGGATTGGTTAGAAATGAACTTTAGGTACATAGTGTGACCTATTAAAGATAATGATTGTGAATTGTGAAGCTATATTGAAATGCTAAGTGTTTATAATGTGATTTATTGATTGATTGCGTTGCTTGAATTATTATTGAATGATCAGGAAGTTGTTGAAAATGAATTGGTATTAAGCTGTTAATATAATCTGATTATGCTGCTATTGTTATTTAACTAAGTTACATGAGTTGTTGTTGATTATCATTTGATATTGTTATATCCTGAGATGTTTATGTGTCGCCTATGTTGCTATTGTTGGTTATGTGAAATATTTATATGCCTTATGTGGAAGATGTTTGATGTTTAAGTTGTTGATGCTTCACATTAATATTGTTATGTTGTGAATTGCAATTGATATATTGATATCTCTCTATTGTTGTGTGATTTGACTGTGCTACTGCTGTTATTTAACTAAGTGCATGATGTCTATATATATATTATGAAATGATGACGTTAGTTCCAAATTATTGGATGCATGATGATATGTTGATTACGATGATCACGGTGTTTTGTTGTTAAGAGTCCATGCATAGCATTTCATTGAGCTTTGTCCTCACCACGATTAGGAGCTTTGTCCTCCGCACGTTTTAGGAGCTTTGTCCTCCGCACGATAAAAGTATATTGATACTTATGATGACGATTGGTACCACATGCATATAAGTGTTTAAGTTGCATTGTCGCATATGTCGAGTCAAGGTCGTTGTTGATGAATTATCATCCATGAGTTGTTAAGTTGTCGATGAATTATCATCCATGAGTTTGTCGAGTTGTGTTCTACCCATGTGTCGTTAAAGAAGTACCTACGAAGATTATACGATGTGAATTATATGATGTTGATATTGCTATGTTGTTTAACATGTTGATTATGATATTGTTATGTTGCTACGTTGTTCAAGATATTGATTATGATATTGTTATGTTGCTATGTTGTCTAACATGTTGATTATGATATTGATATATTGCTATGTAGTCTAACATGTTGATTATGATATTGTTATGTTGCTATGTTGTCTAACATGTTGATTATGATATTGTTATATTGCTATGTTGTCTAACATGTTGATTATGATATTGTTATGTTGCTATATTGATTATGATGTTGAATATAATTGTTACTATTAAGTGATGATTATGTTGTTCTATATATGATTAATTATTATTAAGTGAATATTATGTTATGTTATTGATGATGATCGAATGTTGTGATTACTTGGTAATTGTTTATCAAAGATTTATGATGTCGATTATGGTGTTAGTATGTGTTGATTATATTTATATAAGATGATGTATACGTTGTTGTTATATTTTTATAAGATGATGAATACGTTGTTGTTTTAATATAAGAAGATGAATATGTTGTTATATTATTAAATTATGACGAGATGATGTATATATAATTATTATTATTGTTAAGTGAATATTATGTTATGTTGTTGTTATATTATTATAAAATGATGACTATGTTGTTGTTGTTATATTACTATAAGAAGATGTTTATGTTATGATGGATATAATTATTATTATTATTATTAAGTGATGATTATATTGTGTAGTTTAAGTTATTAGTGATGATGATTATATGAAGATATTTATGAGTTGTTAGGTGTACTTGATGATGTTCATGTTAAGTTGATAAGTTGCCTTTTAATCATGAATTGATAATGAGATGTTTGATGAATAATTATTATTATGAATTAATGATGTTGTTATGTTGTATATGAATTAGGATTAAGATGCTGTTATGCTATATATGAACTATGACTATGATGTGATGATCTATGTTTGTTACGATTTGGTTAATATGTGTTATATGATGATATTTATAATGTGATGAATATAAAGTAAATGATAATTAGAGGTTAGTTGGATTATTAAGAATTATACATTAAGAAGTATTATTGCTAATAGATGAAGTTATTTGTGTTGTTAAATATAATTATTGAATTATATGCTTGATATTATTGTTTTGTGAAATCTCACCCCTTCTGCTTGAAAATGTTGCTCTTCGTATGAGTAACTTGCAGGTATTACTGATTAGTAGGAGTGGTGGCTCAAGTGTCTTAGGTGCTCTGATACGTAATGGGATGGGAATTTTTATTGTTGTCTTTCTATTCCTTACGTATTGTTTTAAGAAGAATTATGACTTTGGTTTTAGATTGGATTATATGAAAAATTTATGAAGAGGCCTTCGTGCCAAAGACTGTTTTGATTATTGAATAATTTCCGCTGCGAAGTATTAAAGACTTTTTAGTTATTGAATTTTAAAGGATAAATAGTTATTTATACAGTTTATGATTTTAAGAAAAGAATGTGACATTCCGTTTAGGTGAATTACTCTGATTAAATAAATGAAATTTTCACGTTGGGAAAACGGGGTGTTACAATTGGTATCAGAGCTGGTCGGTCTGTCCGGCCAATTAGAAGAGTCGTGTCGAGTTTTAGTAATAGTTATATTACTACCTTTATGCTGTTTGATTAGTTGTTGTTGTGTTTCTGATTAATAGTTATGTTTATTATGTGATCATGTTTGATTGACTAACTTTGATGTGGTTTGCATGTTTTGTTGATGTTGCTATTTAACTATATATGGTTTAGTATGGTTATACAATAATTGAGTTTATTTCGTGTGTGCTTGAATTTCGAGGACGAAATTCTTTTAAGAGGGGAGAGTTGTAACGCCCTCTCTAATTATTTGATTATTTTAAATGAGTTTAGAATATACTTATATGATTTGTGTGATTTATATGATTTATATTGATGAGTGATATTTTGTTATGATATATGTTATATATTTATTAATATAATATATATGTTATTTGATTTAGAAATATATATATATGCTATTTGATTTTCAAATATAATATATGTTATTTGATTTAGGAATGTATAAATGTGATTTGTTATAGATATAATTGTTATTTATTATTGTTATAGAAACATTCTATATATATATATATATTGGGATAGAATATTAATATTTGGATTTAAGAGAAAAATAAGTAGGTTAAAGATTTATATAAATAGGAGAGACCTAGTTTAGAAAAACATAACGTACGTACGACTGCTTTTGGAGAAAAGGGAGAAAAGCCAAGAGAAGAGGGAGAGACCTAGAGGGGCTGCGATTTCTTGATTATAAGGTAAGGGTGAGACTAACTTTGCAATTCTATTAAGTATGTGAATCAATGGTTAGGTTTAACATGATGTAGGATGAGTTTTTGAGGAATTGAAAAGTAGGTTAAAATTGTAGAATTAATGAATAAACGGTGGAAACTTGTTAAAAATATGTAGAAATTGTTCTTAGACCTTAGATAATGATTAAGATGAATTAATGAATCGAAATTAGGCTTAAAACCTTGAGAAAGGATTGAATTGCAGAAAACGAAAACTAGGTCAAAACCTTAGAATTGATGATCAAACGGTGAGAATTGGTTTAATTGATGTAGAAAGTGTTCCTAGACCTTAGATAATGTTTAGAACGAACTTTGGAATCAAGAACAAGCTTAGAACCATGTGAATCGTCGAGTTTTTGTGAAAATAGGAAGCCTGGCCGTAGCGACATTCATCGCTCGCCACGGCGAGCTATGAACCTCGCCTCGCGAGTGATGATGTTCATCGCTCGCCACGCGAGCCTTCCCCTTCGCCTCGCGAGTGTTTTGGTATTGCTCGCCATTGCGAGCAACCTTACTCGCCATAGCGAGCCAAGGTAGAGAGCATGTTAGATTTTGTGTTCCGACCTTTTGAGTTGAACCTTAGATGCCTTTGAGTACCTTTAGGTGCCTACTATTGATTAGAGAATGATTTAGAACGAGATTGAACCTAGAACAACCTTAGTTGGAAAGTTGGCTTGTACTCGCCACGGCGAGCAGATGCTCTCGCCCCGCGAGCACTTCCAGAATTGAGTGTTTTTAGTGCATTGTGAGACTTGAGTTGCTTGGATTGGTTAGAAATGAACTTTAGGTACATAGTGTGACCTATTAAAGATAATGATTGTGAATTGTGAAGCTATATTGAAATGCTAAGTGTTTATAATGTGATTTATTGATTGATTGCGTTGCTTGAATTATTATTGAATGATCAGGAAGTTGTTGAAAATGAATTGGTATTAAGCTGTTAATATAATCTGATTATGCTGCTATTGTTATTTAACTAAGTTACATGAGTTGTTGTTGATTATCATTTGATATTGTTATATCCTGAGATGTTTATGTGTCGCCTATGTTGCTGTTGTTGGTTATGTGAAATATTTATATGCCTTATGTGGAAGATGTTTGATGTTTAAGTTGTTGATGCTTCACATTAATATTGTTATGTTGTGAATTGCAATTGATATATTGATATCTCTCTATTGTTGTGTGATTTGACTGTGCTACTGCTGTTATTTAACTAAGTGCATGATGTCTATATATATATTATGAAATGATGACGTTAGCTCCAAATTATTGGATGCATGATGATATGTTGATTACGATGATTACGGTGTTTTGTTGTTAAGAGTCCATGCATAGCATTTCATTGAACTTTGTCCTCACCACGATTAGGAGCTTTGTCCTCCGCACGTTTTAGGAGCTTTGTCCTCCGTACGATAAAAGTATATTGATACTTATGATGACGATTGGTACCACATGCATATAAGTGTCTAAGTTGCATTGTCGCATATGTCGAGTCAAGGTCGTTGTTGATGAATTATCATCCATGAGTTGTTAAGTTGTCGATGAATTATCATCCATGAGTTTGTCGAGTTGTGTTCTACCCATGTGTCGTTAAAGAAGTACCTACGAAGATTATACGATGTGAATTATATGATGTTGATATTGCTATGTTGTTTAACATGTTGATTATGATATTGTTATGTTGCTACGTTGTTCAAGATATTGATTATGATATTGTTATGTTGCTATGTTGTCTAACATGTTGATTATGATATTGATATATTGCTATGTAGTCTAACATGTTGATTATGATATTGTTATGTTGCTATGTTGTCTAACATGTTGATTATGATATTGTTATATTGCTATGTTGTCTAACATGTTGATTATGATATTGTTATGTTGCTATATTGATTATGATGTTGAATATAATTGTTACTATTAAGTGATGATTATGTTGTTCTATATATGATTAATTATTATTAAGTGAATATTATGTTATGTTATTGATGATGATCGAATGTTGTGATTACTTGGTAATTGTTTATCAAAGATTTATGATGTCGATTATGGTGTTAGTATGTGTTGATTATATTTATATAAGATGATGTATACGTTGTTGTTATATTTTTATAAGATGATGAATACGTTGTTGTTTTAATATAAGAAGATGAATATGTTGTTATATTATTAAATTATGACGAGATGATGTATATATAATTATTATTATTGTTAAGTGAATATTATGTTATGTTGTTGTTATATTATTATAAAATGATGATTATGTTGTTGTTGTTATATTACTATAAGAAGATGTTTATGTTATGATGGATATAATTATTATTATTATTATTAAGTGATGATTATATTGTGTAGTTTAAGTTATTAGTGATGATGATTATATGAAGATATTTATGAGTTGTTAGGTGTACTTGATGATGTTCATGTTAAGTTGATAAGTTGCCTTTTAATCATGAATTGATAATGAGATGTTTGATGAATAATTATTATTATGAATTAATGATGTTGTTATGTTGTATATGAATTAGGATTAAGATGTTGTTATGCTATATATGAACTATGACTATGATGTGATGATCTATGTTTGTTACGATTTGGTTAATATGTGTTATATGATGATATTTATAATGTGCTGAATATAAAGTAAATGATAATTAGAGGTTAGTTGGATTATTAAGAATTATACATTAAGAAGTATTATTGTTAATAGATGAAGTTATTTGTGTTGTTAAATATAATTATTGAATTATATGCTTGATATTATTGTTTTGTGAAATCTCACCCCTTCTGCTTGAAAATGTTGCTCTTCGTATGAGTAACTTGCAGGTATTACTGATTAGTAGGAGTGGTGGCTCAAGTGTCTTAGGTGCTCTGATACGTAATGGGATGGGAATTTTTATTGTTGTCTTTCTATTCCTTACGTATTGTTTTAAGAAGAATTATGACTTTGATTTGATTTTAGATTGGATTATATGAGAAATTTATGAAGAGGCCTTCGTGCCAAAGACTGTTTTGATTATTGAATAATTTCCGCTGCGAAGTATTAAAGACTTTTTAGTTATTGAATTTTAAAGGATAAATAGTTATTTATACAGTTTATGATTTTAAGAAAAGAATGTGACATTCCGTTTAGGTGAATTACTCTTATTAAATAAATGAAATTTTCACGTTGGGAAAACGGGGTGTTACATAAGGACTCGATAATGCGACAACAATCACCATTTCAAACTCAATATATAGGACAACACCCAATTATATTGATTATCTCCACAACATTGCATTATCAAGAGAACATGCCCATACACAATTAAATCATAGCATTCACCATCACACTTCAACATAATTATCAATAGTCAACAATGTCATGCAACATCAACTATATCATATAGTTTCACCATTTCATGCATTCTCATATTCCAAGTAATAGGGAAAAACAACATCTCATGATAAACATCATATCCAAAATATAATCACTCCTTCATACAACTTCACTTGGTCATACAAGAATAATCACAATAACTCACAAAACGATTTGCTAAAGAAACATTTCCGACAAAAATCCAAATCATGTGGTAAACGGCCAACATTGATAATTTTCAAAGCTAGGCAACTTATTCAAGTTTGAAATCCTACAATTCAATCTTAATCAATCATATAAGTATGAGCTTAGGCCACTTACGAACTATTGATCATTAGTTCAAAGGTTAGCCTAAGTTCGTACGAGAAAATCCCAAGTTTAAACATTCCACATTCCCACCCGAAAATCAATTTTGACATGATTAAGACATTGTACGAACCTTACAAGCATTGTCTAAGCCCATAAGAACTGTAGACTAAGCTTGCAACTCCTTTTGTTCACCAAGACCAAGTTCCAACAATTTCCGAAAAACCGAAACGACACAAACTCAAGTTTCAAACCATTTAGAAAATTAAAGTTTCGACAAAGCCAAATGTGTTCCAGTAGAAAAGTAGGTGAAAACAGCAAAAGAACACTTCAAAACGATCGCCTAGGACCCCTGCACGACCACCCCCAAGCACCCGGACACGGAACAACGTTCCCGTTGTCCTGTCATGGGCGCCTGGCGCTAGAGGTGCAGCGCCCAAGCGCTGACTCCCTGTAAGTGGGCGCCCAGCGCTCCACTACAGGCGCAGCGCTCCGTAAACGCGCGTTTTCGCGTGTCTCGGCCGCGGGTTTTCGCCAATTTCGATCAAAAATCGAATGTTTAAAATCCTCAATCATCAAAAGTGATCCGAGGCATACCCGAGGCTCTAACACATCGAACTCGCTCGTTTCGTGGCATTTGTACAAGTTATGAAATTGTTTTAAAATAATTTTTCTCAAAACAATAAGTTCTCAAACAACCACAATTCATCTCTTCAAATTCAACACAATTCTCAACAACATCTCAACATAAATCATACCCAAGTCATGAAATGAGATCAACATCATCAATCAACCACAATCATAACATATAATCATACACTCCATCATAATTCAACAACAACATGTCAAATTCATCCATTTTGCACAATTTTCATAACTTTTCATTTTCACATATTTAAACATGTAATTTAACCAACAATCATACAATTATTATCAATTCATGCATACAAACATATCATCAAAGTTGGAGCACGAATTTAGCAACAATTATCCATTCATTCATTTCAACCCATTTCATACAAATCATGAAAAATTGCAAAGAATGAACATGATTATGATAAAGACTAACCCCCTTACCTTAGATGAAGATTAGACCAAACCTAGGCTTCAATTTAGCTCCTAAGCTTTCCCAATTGGATTCTTCAAGTTCTTCTCTCCAAACCCTTATCTTCTCTTCCCACTTTCTCTCTCTAGAAATGTTTTGTGAAATGAAAATGATTTGGTTCTTCTAACACTACCCTAGTGTTATCTCTACTAATGGGCTTAACTTAGTTTCTAGTGGGCTTAACCCGTTTCTATTCAAACCAAAAATATTACTACACTCCAAACGATATTTTAATTAATAACGGTAAAATGTCACTAACGGTAAAATCTCGACTTTCTCTAGTAACTTAATGAAATAACCATTCTCACTAATTACTAAAGCAATTCCCACTAAAAATTATAATTTTACCCATCCTCACAAAATTACCAAAATACCCTTCTAATACGAAAACCCATGAAAATGCACCCGATGACAATTAAATACACACAAGCACAAATAATCACACACAAACACATAATAAAAATAATTAAAATAAATCTAGCTAAAAATCGGCTGTTACAAAGAGCAAAAGAGACCTAGGAGGGCTGTGATTTCTACACTTTAAGGTTAGAGTGAGACTAATAATTCAGTAATGTTGATTGCTATAATTCTGATGATTAATTGACAAAGTTAGGATTGAATTATAAAAGTTTTGTAATTAGGTCAAATCCCTAAAATTGATGATCAAACGGTAAAAATTGATTAGATTGATGTAGAAACCGTCCTATAACCTTAGAATATGTTTAGGATGAGTTCTGGAATTGAAATTAGGCTTAGAACCATGTGATTAAATGATTTTTCGTAGAAAACTGCATTATGCCCGAGCCAACATTCATCGCTCGCCCTGGCAAACGATGATCCTCGCCTCGCGAGTGATGAAGTTCATCGCTCGCCACGCAAGCCAAAACCCCTCGCCTCGCGAGTTACATGTCGTAGCTCGCCACAACGAGCAACCCTACTCGCCATAGAGAGCATGACCAGAGAGCATGTCGAATTTTGAGTTTTTGACTTTTGAGTTGAACCTTAGATGCCTTTGAGTACCCTTAGGTGTCTACTAAAGATTAGAGAATGATTTAGAACAAGATTGAACCTGGAACAACCTTAGTTGGGAATCTGGCTTGTACTCGCCATGGCGAGCAGATGCTCTCGCCTCGCGAGCACTTCCAGAACTGAGTGCATTTGAGGATTTTGAGACCTGAGTTGCTTGGATTGATTAGGAAAGGAACCTTAGGTACTAATGAGACCTATTTAAGATATTATTGAGAACTGTGAAGCTAATATGAAATGCTAAGTGATTATAATGTGATTTATTGATTGATTGCATTACTTGAATTATTATTGAATGATCAAGAAATTGTTGAAGATGAATTGATATTAAGCTGTTGATGTGATCTGAATTATGCTGCTATTGTTAATTAACTAAGTTGCATGAGTCTGAATAAGATAATTACAATGATGATGAACTCCAAATTATTGAATGTATAAGAGATTTGATGATTAAGATGTTTTGTTGATAGAGTCCATGCATTAGCATACATTGAGTTTTGTCCTCACCACGATTTGAGCTTTGTCCTCACCACGATTGGAGCTTTGTCCTCCCCACGATGCTATAAGTATATTAATACTTTGATGACGATTGGTACCACATGCATATAAGAGGTCTAAGTTGCATTGTCGCATTTGTCGAGTATAAAGATGTTATGTTATTGATGATGATTGAATGTTGTGATTACTTGTTAATTGTTATCAAAGATGCAATGATGATTAAGACTGTTTATGATGTTAATTATGATTTTGAATTATATTGATTAATATTATTGTGTTATGAAATCTCACCCCTTCTGCTTGAAAAAGTTGCTCTTCGTATGAGTAACTTGCAGGTGATCGAGCTTAGTGTGCAGATTGCTGTCGTGAGTGGCCTTGCCTCACTGTGTCGTCTAGGTCGCTCTGATACGTAACGGGATGGGATTTTCATGATTTGCATGCTTCATTCTTTTACGTGTTCATTTATGATATTAGACTGAATATTTATGAGATGTTTTAATGAGGCCTGCGTGCCAAGACTTTATGATGATTAGAATTTATTTCCGCTGCTATTTGGTTGATGAAAGATAAATTATTATTTATCTATGTTTTGAAGATTTTAAGAATGTGATATCCCGTTAATTGTTGTTTACTCTGATTATATGTTTGAAATTTTTATATTAGAAAAACAGAGTGTTACAGAATACCCCTTAGCTGCACCCAAACCCTTCTAGATGTTGCCACCAAGTTGGGGGACCAAGGAACCACCTTAGTGAATGTTGCCCTCCACTATTCTCCGCCCTTGCCTTCACAACATCCTCCTTCTGGTTGCCCTTCAAGAGAACAAGCTTCTCCCCCATTGGTACCACCGAAATCCCGCGCCACCCCTCCATGAATAAACATGTCGACACCGCTTCTGCCTCCAGGTGACTAGATAACGTTTTGATGATGGCTTTAGAAAATGTGAGAAAATTTGATGCTCCTTCTAAGGTCGATGTTATGGTTTGGAGATTACTTTAAGGGGGACTAGCAACTAAAGAGGATTTACTTATAAGACGGGTATTGTCTACCATTCATGATATGTCTTGTGTTTTTTGCTCAAATAATATTGAGTTTAGTAATATTTTTTCTTCTCATGTCTTTTAGCTTATAATGTATTGTCCACCCTAAATAATTGGATGGGAATTCAAGGTCTAAATTATAATGAAGGTGTTTAACATCTCGTCTACTTACTATATTATAAAAGTAAGTCCCTAGGATTTTACCATTTTGTCCCTTGGAGGGGCATTTTAGTAATTTTCTATTGATGGGTGTGGTTAATGTCACCTCATCATTTTATGGTGCATTTCCCATTTTGCCCTTCACCATTTTTTTTTATTATTTTATATTTTTAATAACTTTTATAATTTTTATTTTTTTAACTATTTTTCAATTTTTTCATCCAAATTCAGTTGCTTCTAAATTGCCTTTGTGGGAGAGTAAGGTATCGCTTGATCCGGCTTTTTTCCAACTTCTCTACATTTTTAAGGTGAAATTAGGTCAAACACACTATCAATTATTTTAATTTCAATATTGTTTAATCATCATAACCTCACAAATATTTTTATTCACAATGTCATTTAATGATACCAAATATTATTATTTCCTTTCTTCAACCTCGCAAATATTTACACACGCATTAACGTTTAGAGTAATATTTTATGTCCGTCTGTCTGTGTTTTTGTTAAGCTGATGCATATAATTTTTTTTTAGTGTTGCTTGGTTGAGTGCTACCTCACCGATTTTTTTTAACTATTTTCGAATTTTTATATTTTTAAATAATTTTAACTATTTTCCAATTTTTTCTCCCAAATTCAGTTGCTTCTACACTGCCATTGTGGGAGATTAAGATATCGTTTGACCCGATTTTTTTTTTTTTTACTTCTCTACATTTTTAAAAAGAAGTTAGGTCAAACACAATATCAATTAAGTACTTACTAGAAAGGGAACATTTCTTAATGCATAGAATTGAATGGAATGAGCTTTGGCCAAAAGTTGTTGAATGCTACTTTAAAAAACTATTTCTCGACAATATATTTCACAAGCACCTCTTTTCAACTCACGCTGGGAACCTTTTATTTTATTTTTTAATATTATATTTCAATATATTTTCTTTTCATTTAATTTTTTTTTTTTTGAACAGTTCCATTTAATTTTATTATCTTTTTTTCAAAAGATTTTTATTATCGTTTTATCACTTATATATTTAATTTCAATATTGTTTAATCATCACAACCTCACAAATATTTTTATTCACGCTATCATTTAATGATACCAAATATTTTTATTTCCTTTCTTCAACCTCGTAAATATGCAGACACACATATTAGCGTTTAGAGTAATACTTTATGTGTGTCTATTTTTTTGTTACGCTAATGCGTATAATTTTTATAAAATTTTGATTTTAATTAAAAGTAAAATTGTAGATGTCTTTTCTTCAAAAAAGGTATATATGCCTAAAAAAATTATGCTTATGTCTATATATATAGACACACACACATAAAAGGTATAGATGCCTAAAAAAATTATACTTATCTTTTATATATATATTGCACCTTTATATCGTAACAAACTATGCATATCTTTTTCTTATTCAAAAAAACTAAATATTGCTAAATAGAAAATTTATTATTTTCTATTTTGTCAACATCAGATGATAGAATTTTGTATAAGTTTGATAATGACCCGAAAAATGTCTTTCCTTATGTAGTGGGAATATAGTTGATGTAACACTATGGGAAAAATACTCCGTAGCTTTATCATTTACCATCTATTTACCTTGAGTTCCTTGCTTCCATTTTGTAGTCAGTGGCAACCCAAATATATGTAACAATTGGTCAGGTTCGAGGTTGCTCATCAACCTACATCATCCGGTTGTTGAGAAGTTTAAGAGTTAGTAAGTTTGCATTATGATTTCACAATACAGTGTTAGAGTAACTTATTATTTCACAATCCGATTTGATTGTTTTTTGACCATGTTTCTTGAATTGTTTTCATGACTTTAACACTTCTCAAGCTCAGAGTCAAACTTCAGTTAAAACTTAAGTCGGAGATCAACTTCTTCTCAACGTACTTCGTACAACGATTTTTCCAAACTGTCATATGTTAGGCCAATTGCTGAATTTATAAACTTAGTCAATGTCTGCTATTTTTATGCACAAACATGCTTTGAGTTTTTTTATGCACAAATTAAAAATACATATTGCATTATTCTTTATTTCATGTGCATAATTTGTGTTAGGAAACATATTGCATCACTATTTGGAAAACAACTAAATTCAATCATAACCAGTTTGGATTGTATTATGAGAGTTGCACCAAATGTTCAAAGACATCAATGTCAAATGGTACTGGCTATATATACACATGCGGAAGTGATGCTTAATTTCCATTTGTTTCAACAATGTTCATTGGTCAACGGGGTGCATATAATGTACATGCATGCATTTATCTAGACTTTATAGGAAGATAATAGGATGATAAATTAGAAGTCATGTTACATTTTCTTTAGCTTAAAATCAGTTATGCTACCTTTATTTTATAAATTATA
Source organism: Medicago truncatula (assembly GCF_003473485.1). Lineage (NCBI taxonomy): Eukaryota > Viridiplantae > Streptophyta > Magnoliopsida > Fabales > Fabaceae > Medicago > Medicago truncatula. The sequence goes on from NC_053045.1 coordinate 20,180,228, forward strand.
TGTAACTATATTCGCATACATCCTATCCATGTAAATATGCATTAGACTAATATTGCAGCTATTTTCCTGTTTAGCATTTCCCAAACGAGGTGTCAAGAACAATTCTGAAAGGAAAGCGCAAAACAATCACTCTCATTGATGACCAGACACAGAGACAATATAACTGTCATCTCATTACCGCCGATAGAGCAAGCTATGAAAATTACTTGGGTGGGCAGTGGTTCAATTTCTGCAGATAACGAGTGATGGAAGAAGGTGGTAAGCTCATCTTTGATCTCGAAAAGTCACATAAGAACTTGAAAATTCGAGTTGTTTCAAAGTAGATCTTTGTTGTTGAACTGTTTTAACTTCTACTATTTTGATATATCGCTTTGGACTGTAGTCGTAAACTATCTTGACTTTGAGATGTCATTTGTTCTTTTCATTTTGTCTGATGTAAGTATTGGCAAAAATTCCTTTTTGGTTAGTCTATGAAACCTGCGATCTCTTTTATAAACCTAACTATTATGTAACGTTAATCTGTACATTGTTGGTTCCTTCATTGGTTCCAATTAGTATCATGTTAATTGTAATGTTGTTTTCCTAATCTCTTGAGAAAATTAAAACATGTTATTTTCCTACGGTAAATCTTTACAATGCTTTGATAAATGTTTTAGAAATGTACATATATATAACTTCTAATTAACACTGCAATTTGTTTTGTACCTAGCACTTCTCAAATGAGATATCAATGACATTTCTAAAAGGAACACGGAAAACAATCACACTCATCGACAAACAAGCTCAAAAAATGTATAAGTGTCGCTTGATAACGGCAAAGAGAGCAAGTTACAAAAAATACTTAGGCGGCCAATGGTTCAAATTTTGCCGAGAACATATGTTAGAAGTAGGCGATAAGTTAATTTTTTATCTAGAGAAGCCACCTAAAAATATGCACGTTCAAGTCGTTTCCAAATAAAGATTTGGTGTTCATGATCCGCACTTTCAACATATTACCTTAACTTTAATCCTAGACTAGATTATCTTCACTCACTGATGCTACTTCTTTGCTTGATTTCATTTGATGTAAATATGGGTATTACAACAAAACTCTTTTTTATAATTTTGGATAATATGTAAATTCACACATCATTGATTCCTTTATTGGTTCCAATAGTTTTCATCCTAAATATTATGTCAATTCCTAATCTCATAAACTGATTATATGCTCTCTTAATCAGCTCATACATATTTTATAATGAATTACAATGTTCCGTTGTTTTAACATCTCTTCTTTCAAAGAATATTTTTATCGAATACGTTATTGAACCCGTGTTCGCACGGGTTTGTAACTAGTTATGCATGGAAACTTGATCTTGGTAAGCACTTGAAGATAATTAGTTTTCTTATTTGTGTGGCCGTCGTTTATTATCTTTGGTTGGCTTGGAATAAAGTCGTTTTTCAAGAAGGCGTTTTGGATTGCAATTCGTTTCTTGGGGATGATTTTTTGGTACACCCTGGTAGGAAATTTAATTTAGTGCATTCTGATTGGTGTAACTGTCCATTGAGATATCTATCTATTTGGTAGTTTGAACTTTTAGAGAAATTGATGTATGCGCTTTGAGGTGGAGTATCCTTTATGCTCTTAGTTTAATAAAAATTCTCTTTTGTTTTTTTTTTTTAAAAAAAAAAAAAAAGGTCATGTTAACTAGTGTCCCGGAGCACAAGTTAAAAAGTAAAAAATATAAATTTTTATTTGAAAACAATAAGTTTTTTACTTTTAAAAAATTAACATACCACTTTTTAACAATTTTTAATGCAAATTTTTTATATTAGTCTAACTAGTGCCTCAGAGCACTACATAACATTTTTCAAAGAAAAAAGAGAGAGAAATAGAACCATATGAGGATACATGACTTGAGGTAGGTCACAAGATCAGCAACATCAAATAAAATAAAATTTAAAGACATTCAAAGGCTGGAAAATCAGTATTCTTTAAAGTCCAACCGGTTCACTACACACGTTCAGCTCTGCAAGGAATTAAGGATACAACCCTACACGCTCTCTCTCCAGTTTTGGAGAGGGCTACATGACATTTACTACCAACAATAACACACCATAATAAAATTAGGTATACAAAAACAAAAGGAGAAACAAGAAAAGGGAAGGACCATTGAATGCCCTTGTGCAATTCAATGGCTTGACTACTTTGCTTACAAAGAGAAAAAGTGGACTTAGATGGGTAAAAAGAAAAAAGAAAATTAAAAGTGTATATATATAGCAAACTAAGGGAAAGAGTTGGGAACCCATGTGAACTATTTTTGCGTTATGGGACCTAACCAAACTTTAATTAATTAACTAGGTAAAATGTGGTTATTGCAAAGGTTGTGTTTTAGTGGTAGAAATTTAGGCGAGAAGTGTAAGTGGCCTTTGGAACCCAATTGCTAGGAACAACATCTCTAGCTGATAGGGTTCTACCGGTGGAAGAGCTGAGTTTGACAGAGAATGGTCCCCTTAAAGGTCCCCCAATAATGCACCAATTTGCACCCCACAGATGATTCATTTGTAGCCACTCACTAGAACCATTCTGCAATAAAAATACAATAGTAAAATAAAATAAAATAAAACATAACATAGTTAGTCTCATTGTTCAAATTGTAATATAGTCTGTTCAAAGTAAACAAATCACTAAAGAGAATAATGAAATGAGTGATAATTTTTTATCAAGAATATTGTGAGTAATTTATCCAATCATTGGTAAATAGACTAATGCTTGATATTACATGCACATTTTTTTGAAGAAGCTAAATTAGCCCACTCAAATTGACACCAGAGATCGAACCTGAGACTTTGAGGAGGAGCACACTCCCCAGTCCCAAGCCAATACCACTAGGCCAACCCAAATAGATTGATATTACATGCAAATTAATAACAAATTATAAATGGTTACAATATACATCATTGATTTTCTAATTTTACTATATACTCATTAGATTTAGAGGAGCTAAATGCATCTTTTAAGATATTGGTTATATGCATTTGTGTTTAACAGTTAACTATTATTGTAAACAAGAGATCAAATGTCTATTTAATGAATTATTTGATCTGATTTGGCAAAATAATTGCCAAGTGAAGTCCTTTCATAGATTGGGGGAGAAAGAAGTGAGGAATGTTATTTAAAGATGTAGGTCCCATATCACATGCTTTGAGTGCAGAAAATAGTAGCAATAGTAAATACATCAAAAGCACTAAGGGGAAGTTGGCAATATAATATGTGGAAGAACACACACTTATATATTTAAATGGTGTGAAGAGGGTCACTCCCAATTGCCTAAGAGTGAGACAGAGGCACGCGATTTAAGAGGACACGTCCCCAAAATTTGGAAATATTGCACGAATACAGACACGGATACAACATAGATACCGACACACCAATATAGTTAATAATTCGAAAAAAATCACATAATTTAGTATAATTATAAATGTCGATGTTGTGTCGCGTGTCCGACACCAGGATACACCTAATCTGAAGAGTGTTCGTGTTTATAGATAGAGTTAGTATGAACTATGCGAGTAGTATCCTTTTACTATCATGGAAAATCAATGTGCACCGTGAATGACCATAATGCTTTATTTCACGTTTAGACAACTACTTCCAGTCAAAATCTGCAACAGTTTTCAAGATGCAGTTTTCCAAAGATGCAAATGCAATATATTTAGTACTACTACTATCTTTTGCACTTTATTCGTTAAATAAATCAAGTGTGCATAATCAATTAGCCGAAAAAAGTGTACATTAGCAATAAAAGTAAAAAAAATTACTATTTTGACAAAAATTTAGATAACTTATAAATATGATGTTTTTTTAGAGATATTATGAAGTATGGATACGAACACGAACATCGGACACGATACAGACACGCCGACACAACTAATAATTTGAAAAAATCATATAATACAGTGTAATTAAAGTGTCGGTGTCGGACACGACATATGTTCGATATCAGAACACACCTAATCCGAAGGGTGTTCGTGCTTAATAGATCTTATAAATATGATGTTATTTGGAGTAATTGATACATATGATATAAATCTGTAAAAGATACATGGTGTCTTCTTAGAGGATAACCAATAACTTATAAACTTGTAAAAGATAAAAAGTAAGAGATATTAAAATAAAAATATTCCATGGTGTCACATATGATATAAAATTAATTTAAGTAACAGAACCGTTAAAAATATAATGAAAATACCACCACTTTCTTAAAATTTCTTAATATTAGAGACTGTTAGCTGTAATTGCATCTGATTCTCTGAGAGATCAGAAGTTCAGGGTTCTTCTCTTGTGCATTTTTTTATTTCTCTGTTTCAGTTATATTAATTATCCAGTTATACTCTTTCTCCATCTGCCTCTATCAAATTGTTCTTTATTCATTTAGCTATATCTTTGGGATAAGAAATAACGCCAAAAAAATAAACTATGGAAAAACATCATGGAAGCAAATAAACATTAGAAACCAATGAAGCACGGATACGGACACCGACACGGACACCGGACACGACATGGACACTGACACGTCGACACTTCTAATAATTTAGGAAAATCACATAGTTCAGTATAATTATAAGTGTCGGTGTCGTGTCTATGTCAGACGTGATACGTGTCCGATACTAAGACACGCCTTATCCGAGAAGTGTCCATGCTTCATAACTAGAAACAGAAGAAGAAACGTACTTCTCGTATATGCATAGTGCCAATATCTCCCTCTGCATCTTCAAATTCAACCAGAAGTGATAACCAAAATGGTGTGGAACCTTCATTAACATGAAATGCAATTTTTTTTCCTGGATATTTACACGGAGTTCTGCATTTCACATAGGTCAAAAATTCATTTATTATTCACAAAACAAAAAGGTACATTGCATCAATCTATAGAAACAAACAGAGTAGTGGAAACGGAGATAAATCATTTTTCCTTAAAAGGATACTGAGCTACGTTATTATTATAATATTATTATATAAATAAACCAAAGAACAAAAATTAAGATGTGAAAAGTCAAATGTTTGCACCATATGAAAGGAGAAAGGAACAGAACTCGTCAAAGAGTCAATATAAAACAAAGGTAAAGTTCAGAAAGCAACCCCACCAAAAAATTAACCAATCATGCTTCTTCCTTCAGCATATCAATGTTATGCCCAACAAATAAATGCATTTATTAAAAAAATGTTTTACAGTACAGTATATTAGTGTGCCAAAGTATTCATTGGGCCACAAAAATATTTGTCTAAATAAAAAATAAAATGATCAATTTTAGTAAACAAAAAACAAAATGCTACGTTTGTCCAAAAAAAATAAATTCCTAACCCTCTGATTTGAAGATTTTTTAGTTAAGAAGATTCATATCATCAAATTTTAAAATTTAATGTACGTTTGTCCCTACCAATTTTGGTTTATCTCTCGCAATATTATTGATTTTTGATTTTGTACAATCAAAATTTTTGAAGGTCTAAAACTAAAACTCTTCAAATTATATAGTTGAAATCTAAACAATTTTTTTTACACAAATAGACCAAAAACAGCTAATATCACATAGGATAAACGTATACTAACCAAATCTATTATACATTGTCTACAGCAATCAGATGAACTACCCTATCCTCGTTTTACAGAGAATAAAAGTAATTTTGTAACCAAAAAGGATAAACCAATATTCATAAAAGTAATTTTACCTTCGGTAAATGACAGGGATTTGACCGCGGTTTCTGAGTTGACCGTTCTCACCGGAGATAGCCATATGTCCAAAAGCAGCACCGCTGAGGTCAAAATGGGTGGTGTCAGTTGGGCAGCCAGGGCACTCATCAGTGATTATCACAGTAACTGCTCTCCTTGAACATATGCTATTGTCTAAACACTTCACTTTATAGCAAGCACCACATCCTTCCCCTTTCATAAACAGCACTGGTCCCACTGCCCCTACCCTCGCTCTCAATGGCTTCACGTCCACCAATGTTCCATACCCACAAGCTCCCCCTAATTCACACATTCTCATCATAATTAATCACCAACATACTCACTATTATTAAAAAATGGCATAATTGAATGTAATTGTAATTGTGTCTAATACCAAACACGATTTTAATCAGAAGTGTTAGAGCTACACTCTCTTGCACAGACACTTCTGATTGAAGGTGTGTCCTGCTGTCCGACACGCATCGCGTCCGACACCAACATATTGAATAATGTCATTTTGTCAAAATTTTATCTGTGTCAATGTGTCCGTTTTCGTGTTTCATACATAGCTGTGAAAAAGAAAAACAAATAAGAGAGAGGTTTTGTTACCAGTACTGCCGTCTCCTTCGGGGTCACCGTACCAAGTGGCGGTACCGGGATACCAATGTAAGTCGAGAGTATGATGCTGAAGTTGCCCAACGGCAGTGGCAGCCGGAAGCATGGCGAGCTTCATGGCTATGCCGAAGCAGAAAAGCCTTAGATAGAAGCTAAATTGGAGGTGCATTGTACACTACTGCTATTCGGAGCTGAAAAGGGGGCGTTTTAGAGCTCTGCCGACAGTTTCGTGGCGGCAGAGAGAGGGAGATTCTGTCTGTTGTGGCGTTTGGGTTTAGGTTGGACCGTTAGAAGAGAGGGTTGTTGGTTTCTTATAGTACAACAACGCGTGATTGCTTTTGACCTTTTTGTCCGTTGGTTTTGTGTTTATTTACTGATGTGTGCCACTGAGGGATTCAGTGTGGGTCCTACCGGTTGTTAAGGCGTTGATTCCGCTTGTGCGCGCCAAAAATGCAGAACATTGGGGATGCGGTAACAATTAAATAGTGGAGAATTAAAGTCTCCATTTTTGTTAAAAAAAGAAAAAGAAAAAAGAGTTTTTTTTAAGGAAAAAAGAAAAAAGAGTTGCTCTTCCTCATTTTCTTGTAGAGATAATCTTTTAAATAAGCCTTGTAATCCTAACTTAACCGATAAGAATATCAAAATATTATAGATCGGATATTGTGATTAAAATTTGAACCCAACTCGTATATTTTTATGTGTGAGATTTCAATAGTTATTATTAAAGCAAATAAGAGACAATAAATCTAAGGTCAAATGCATCTAAAAGTCTTTTAAGTTTTTCGTTTTTCCCAAAGTGGTCCTTTAGGTTACAAAAGTCCCAAACAAATCCTTTAAGTTTCAAAAGTCTCAAACAAGTCCTTTTAGTTTTTGAATCGTTTCAAACAAGTCCTTTTAGAGGATGATGGTGATGATTCAGATGATAGCAACATTATCCACCATTTACCATGCCTAAAAAGATGACTAATTTTAAGTGGGTGTTAGGAGCCAGATTTGGTACCATAGATAAGTTTAAGGAAGCAATTACCAACTATGCTACCTACAATAGGTCTTATTTAAAACGATTTAAAAACTAAAAGGACGGTTTGAAACTTAAAGGACCACTTTTCAATTTAATCATCATCTGCTCATTTTTTATGGTATCTTTGTTTGGTCTTTAAAATTCATCATCAAACTTACCCTTTTTCAAAACAAAACACTTCATAAAAAATTAGGGGTGGCAAAATGGATGGATTGGATGATTATGGATTTGGATCCTAATGGATGGATCAAAAAAAATCCATTAGCCCATTAAAATCCAACAATTTTTTTTTTTAAAAAGAAAACCATCCAATCCATCCATTAGGTTTTGGCTCTGTTTGGTAAAAATAGCGGATAGCTGATAAGCTAGCTGATAGCTTTTAGCTGATAAACTAACTGAAGTGTTTGGTAAAAATAGCGGTTCAACTAGCTGATAAATGTAAAATGACATAAAGGGTATTCTTAATTCATAATAAAAATTATATCATTAATTTAAGTATTTGTAATTTTGTAAACTAATTTTTCTTTAAAAAAATACTTTAAATTTATTAATTTAATATATCCTATGTATTATAAATTAAATTAAATTTTATTCACTAAAATTTTATCTTATACTCCCTCCGTCCCTAATTATAAGACCCTTTTGAGAATTTTTTTGTCCCTTTTTATAAGACCCCTTTGTTATTTTCAACTACATTAATTATTTCTTTACATACATGTCCCTATTTATTATACATATTTTTCTTCAATCAGCAATAAATAGCATATGGAAAACATAAACTAACTCTCTCTCTTAAGGATAAAATTGTAAAAACAATAGTGATTACAAACAACTTTAATACAAATATCCACTTTCTTAATTCCCGTGATTTTAACAAAAGGGTTTTATAATTAGGGACGGAGGGAGTATTTATTATCATTTAAGTGTTTCTACTTTATAAAGAAAATAACATTTACCTCAAAAACAAAACAAAAAAAGGTAGCACTAATAGAGTAATACTAATAACATTGAATAAAGAAAATAACACTTACCTAAAAAAAATAAAAAATAAAAGTAACACTAATAGAATAATAGTATTTTGTTTCGTAAAAAAAAACGAAGGTATATATATATTTTTTTTAAAAAAAAGGCCAGCTGATATATATACAAAAATTGGAATAAAGGGATAGTAGTCTTTATTACGTAGCTTATTATAAAAATTATAATGGATAAAAATACAATTTAAATGAAATAATAAGGGTAAAATTGGAAGAAAAAGTGAGAAGCTATAAGCTATAACCTCAAACGCTACTTGGAATAGCTTCTGAAAAATAGCTTATAAGCTCGTCAAATAAGCTATAAGCTCATGGTGAAAAAGTGTTACCAAACAGAGCTTTTTTTATCAAACGAGCTTATAAGCTATAAGCTAAAAGCTAAAAGCTCTTTTTTTGGGTTTCCCAAACAGACCCTTTATGTCCATGCAATCCATCCATTATTAAATTTAAATGAATGGATTACCCATCCGATCCATTTAATAAAATGTATTATTTATTTTTTAAATTTGTTTTACATAATTTTTTTAGTTAATTAATTGGTTTCACATAATTATTTTGTTAATTAATTGGTGCAGAAAGTGATGACATTCAGAATTCCTTTTTTAATCAAGTCCAATGCTTATTTTTGTCCAAGCCCAAAACATAATGTTTTTTAAAGTCCAAAGCTGAAATAAAATAAATAAATAAAAGGTGGTGGTGCATCGACGTTGACCACCGAATACCACCGTTGATCGGCAGTTCTTCGGCCACCGACACGGCTGCGGACGGTGGTGATTGGTTGGAAATTTCAGATTTCCCGGCGACACACGGCGGAGCTCCTGTAAGGTCACGGCGGTGGACGGTGGCTGTCCGATGGAGCTCCGGTGGCCATGGATGCTGACATTCTGTTGATTTTTTTTTAATGGGCTGATAATTTTTTTAATTGAATGAGCTGAATCTTATGGGCCAAACATTTGAGGAAAAAATAAGAATATTTCTTTTTAGGCTTCCATAATTAAAAACATATCATTTTTTTTTATTTATTAACAAAATTAATTTAAATCAAGTTAAAATAATTTTATATCTTGGATTTTTAGGTGATCCAATAGATTTTTAAAATAAAGTGGATAGATTGGATGTATCCATAATTTTAAATGGATGGATTAAATCCAATCCATTAACTATTATTTTTGTTTAGTAGATGGATTAGATGGATATGGATTTGATGGATCCTATTGCCACCGTTATAAAAAAAACACACATGCACTTAAAGTCATCCAAATTGCAAATTAACTTGTCCAAGATCATGTGATCGCATTTATTAAACATTCACTTATGATCGGTTTGGCACACTTCAGAATTGATAAAAAAGCACCGTAAACACATTTGACAAAAGAAATTATGAATACATAAGAAAGCTTGTAATTGCAAAATCGATTGGCTCCCACTTGGATTTTTAACTATTTTCTTCCCTTCTTTTTAAAGCTTTTCTTTAATCATTTTGATCACTCTGCGTTATGACAAAAATAGAATAGATTTATTTGGTATATGTTTTGTATGAAGTGAAGTTTGAAGTAGTGGAGCATAGATTTCCTTGGTATTTGCATGAAGTGGAGATTGAGGTAGTGGACACTAGTCGAGAAAATTGCGGATAAATTATTGATTGGCCACGTATCTTGCATATATTATGCTCTATCAAACAATTTTGTTTTTGTGGTGGTCGGGGTTTGAACCACATACCTTGCATATATTATGCATTGTTCATACCAACTGAGTTAAACTCACGAGAACCTGTCAAACAACTATTGTATATATAATAAAGTATAAACAAACAAAAATATAGATACGTACGTATCTTCTCTTCTCTTATCTGTTGTATAATAATGTATACAAATTAAGCACCATAATCAGGAAATCTAGAGTAATGTTTTGGTACACATTGTATGAATACTATGATAGCAAATTCCTTGTTTTTAAGAAATTATTATTACCAACCAGAAAGAATTTGTGAAACACATTTTTTTATGACAAAAACTTTAAGCAATTCAAGGTCTTACATGTTCTCACTTAAAACTCATTTATTTTATTCTTAATAATAACCTGTAAGAGAACGGTCATTAAAATGTGGCTATCACATGTATATAAATGTTTCAATGGTGAAACTATATAGTAAATATTTCTTACTTTTAATCTACTCAATAAGGCATTCTTGTTGAAATACATTATATGTGTAAATTTCTTCTATATGTTAACTTTATTGTCGTCAGAAGTTATTTTTTTCTTAAAATTCTAAATTTGATGGCAAATAATAAAAAAATTAGTTATATTTTTTATACTGATGTAATACGCGTAAAGAGAAAGGCAGACGGAATAACTGAGGTATGGAATGGAGACGGGGAGTACTCGCCGCCTCGTTGACATCCCTAACCAAGGGTTGCAAGTTGGTAGTTATTGATTATGTTTCTGTTTTGTATCTTATTTTTGTAGGCAATAAATTAGTGGGTTTTGTTAATTTTATGTATTTTAAATTCTAGATCTCGTGACCAGTACACTTGGTAATTACTATCATTAGCTAATTATAGTTTTTCTTTTAAGGATTTATAGTACTCCCTTCGGTTACATTTATAAGAAAAAAATACTTTTTAAATTCATTCAATTCTTAATGTAGTTGGTCAATATATAAGGTAAATACATTATGCATTCAAATGAACCCAAAATGTGCATTTTTGCTTATAAATATGAGCGTAGGGAGTATTGTTACAATGCTTCTTCTAATTATTCATCACAGAGTTTCTCCAGCCTACCAGGAAATCAGGTAATTGTTTCCTCTATACATACTGTGAGAGATCCAAGGTCAGGAATCTGGGAGGTGGTGCTGACTACAAGGTAGCAACATTTGGTATTGGGGAAGGTGAAAAACAAGTACTACAAAATTTCAATAAGCATTTTGTTATTTGGGCATAAGAATCTTTTGCATTTGTCTTTAAGCTTGAAAAAAATATAATACGCACATGGTACAAGTTACCATTGCCAGCCAAACTATCTGACTGCGAAGAACTGTGTTTTGGGAGTTGAATAGTGATTTCTTACAATTAAACTTAATTATAATTACAATTATTAGTATATATGATAATTAATCTTTTTTTTTTGTAGATAGACGAAATGACAAAACCATTATAAACTCACACATAAGTGAAGGTACCGGTCATGGCATCCGACCTAACAATTTCGGCATTTTGCCAGTTGAACTAGGACTTCTAGATTATAGGATAAATAATCTATTGCAGTATAGACATATATTTCGATTATCTTAACGCCATATATTTTGTCCTTTTCATTTTACTTTGCCACCAAAACCCCAATGGCACATCACATCGTGCAAATCAGTTAAAGGGAGTATGTACTACGTAGTAGAAGTAATCGTAGCCGTAACTTGAACGGTTCAGATTACACGATCAGTAAAATAATTTTAAATGATTGAAGGCTTAATACATCCTCCGGTCCCTTAACTTATTTTATTTTTTCACTTTGGTCCCTTAGCTATAAAGTATTTCAATCCCATAAACCTTATGCCGTTTACTATTTTAGTCCTCTCCGTTAGTTTTTAACCTTAAATGTCTAAGATGAACCAACTTTATAGATGGTCCACCATAGACCTTATTAAACCTTTTATTTTTAACCGTTTGATATTTTTTTAAATTGGAGACTGTTGGATCAAGTAGAGATCTATTGTAGCTTGTAATGAACCACAAACACCTAATTTTTTTCCTCCATCTTCTTCCCTAAATCATCCCAAAATAAAACTCTCATCTTTATTCATCTTCAAAGAAAAAACCAGAAAAAAAAATACTACCAGAATCATCATCATCTTCATTTCATTTTCCTTAACATTCTTAAAAAAAAAAAATACTATCAGAATCATTCCTAAAAAATAAAACATTCTCATTCTCCTTCTCTTTTCTTTCTCATGATCTTCATCATCTTAAATAGTATGTTCTTATAAACCCAGAAAAATTAATTAAATCCTTCACCAAAATCTCAAATTTATTGAAACCCATTATTAATATTAAAAGAAAAAAACTAGAATTGAATTGGTAAATCTGGAAAGAACAGAAGGAACAACAACAAAAACGCATAAGGAAACAAAATTGGTTTGGAATTAATTTTCCAAGAACAAAAATGCATAGAGGAAAACCAGTGCAGCATAAGAACAAAAACGCAGCATAACAACAGCACAACAAATCTGCTCCCCATTTTTCCCTTTTAATCCCATTTAATCCAGACCCCAAATCAGCACAACAAATCTGATTCCCATTTTTCCCTTTTAATCCGGTTCAAATCTGCTCCCCAACAACAACACAACAACAACAAAATGGGTTAATGTTCATAAAAATATGGGTATATATTGGGATTTGGAAGGGTTTAGATTACATCCAAAAATGAGTTTAGATTGGAATATGAAAGGATTGATATTGATGATGAAGGATTGGAATTTAAAAATGAGTTTTTTATGAAAGATTGGAAGAAGAGAACATGAACAAAGAAGGAAGAGAATGAAAAGAGAAGAGGAAGAAGGAAGAGGACGAAGGGAACACAGAGAAGATAAGAATTTTTTTTTTATTTCTTTTTTAATTTTTATTTGTAGGAAATTCAATTGAAATGATCACCAATCTTAAATGACACATAGACATGGGGTTAATAGAGAGGACTAAAATAGTAAATGACAGAAGAGTTATTGGATTAAATTGAGACACTTAATAGTTAAGGGACCAAACTGAAAAAATAAAATAAGTTAAAGGACCGGGGTATGTATTAAGCCTAGATTGAATCATCCATAGTTATCACAATAGTAATCTATTTCCCTAAGTTTTGGTTCCATGCTTATTTTATGGGTGTAGAAATTTTTTTTGTTTTAAATATTTTAAGACGAAAGTCACACATTAATCTTGAAAGATGGTATTTCGTATTCAATTATGCGTCCCCAATATATCAATTTTTTTAGCAGCTTTACCATAAGAAGTGTGCTTACAAGACCGGTTACATTATCTTTATTTGATACTTAGACTTAATTACAGTTTTGGTCCATTATTTTCACCATTTATAGAATTAGTCCCTCTATTTTAAAATTAGATAGTTTTGATTCTTCCATCATATTTTTTAACTATAGAAATGCGATGTGATAAATTTTAAATATCGTAAAATATGATTCGAAGATGGAAAAAAGATCAACATCGATGAAATGGTAATAAAACTATCTTGAAAACTTCATTTAAAACATATCATATCACAATATTTTAGACAAAATATTTGATAGAATGACCAAAATTGTGGAATTTTAAAACAGAGAGACCAATTTTACAAAATGATGAAAATAAAGGAACCAAAAATACAATTAAACCTAATAATAATAGTAAAGATCATCTTCATTTATCATCATCTCCATTAACAAAGATATGGGTAGATTAGATTTGGAATGCTTTAGGAGGGGAGAGCCAGTGGAGTGGAGTCATTTTATCATTGATTTTGAAACACATTCTGTATATCAAATATGCATAAAAAATCATTACCAGTGGAATAACAATTATCAATCAGTCTAGAAGTCCTACCTCAACTGGCAAAATACCGAAATTGTTAAGCCGGATGCCATGATCGGGGTTTGAACCCCGATACCTCCACTTATAAGTGTAAGTTTATAATGGCTTTGCCATTTCGTCAATCTACCAAAAAAAACAATTATCAATCATTACAAGTGCAGACAGTTTTACGCAATTATCCCAATCTACTTCGACTGTGAACAAAAAGTTTCTCACAATAGTGTACATAAAAAAGAAGTTTATGAGTTGTTAGGTTATCACATACAAATGCCCATGAATCACGATGTGGAATCAATCGAGTATATTAATACTTAATGCAATAAAAAAAATGTAGCTCTGCCTCTGGTGATGATGTTCAATAAAGTAATAAAAGTATGATTAAGTGGTCGTTAAAGAGGCCTTATGGTGCCATGTGAATTGACTGAATTTTATTGAGGGCTCAACATCACATTGCAATAAATCTTTCTCAAAGATAAAAAATCAATACAATAATAGGGAAATAACATGATGGGCCACACAAGAAATGAGTAGCTGAGTAAAGAAAAGAGCATTGCTATTTATCTAAAGAGATTTTATTAAGAATTGATCAAGAAAAAGTCTTAGTCAATTAAATTTGTTATTTGTCGAAAATTAAGGGAGATAATGGTGAGTAATTAAGGAAATGTGTTAGCAAATACACTGTTTTGAATTTTTTTTTGATAAAATTTATCATTGATAACTATCATTTCCCGTAAAGAAAAGTGCAACCATGCTTTTCTGGAAAAACAAATTAAATATGGGAAGGGAAAGGAGAAAAATTGGGGTGAATGCTTGTAATGTACAAAACTAGTCTGGTACCCGTGTGCTACGCACGGGTTAAAATCGAATCATTTTTTCAGATTTTATTCAACAAATTATGTGTAAAATTTGTTTGAAAACTTGTGTGTGATCACACAATTTAACTAAAAAAAAGTAGGACATAAGAAACAACAACACGTCACCCAAAACTTTCGGTGGCGTTTGGTATGCACAAAGAAAGAATTTGTGCACCATGCACAACTTGTGCATTTAAAAGCTGAAATCAAATATGAGTCATTGATATATTAATATTATATTCGAACGGCCAGGATCTGTTGGAAAAGTGGGAGGGGTGACCTGCTGCCATCAAGTTGCTTTTGTGCAGGCGGGTCCCACGCGTGGAATAAATCTGATTAGTTAAATGGTTTTTTTGGCAAGTGTTTTCTGTAACAACCCGATTTTTAGGTAGATTTATTTTAATTACTTTTATTATGTGTTTTATGTGTTTCTGTGTGATTATTCATCATTGGGTACATTTTCATGGGTTTCCGTGTTAGAAGGGTATTTTAGTCATTTGGACATAGGGGTATTTTGGTCATTTGGTGAGAACGGGTAAAATTATAAATCTTGGTGGGAATTACTCTTAGTGATTAGTGAGAATAGTTATTTTACTAAGTTACTAGAGTAAAGTTGAGATTTTACCGTTTAGTGACCGTTAGTGACATTTTACCGTTATTAGTTAATTACCTTTTGGAGTGTAGAAACATTTTGGTTTGGATAGAAAATGAGTTAAGTTCATTAGGTTTTGGGTTAGGCCCATTAGAGGGATATACCACAAAACACTTGTCTTAGAGAAAAACCTCATTCATTTCATTTTGAGATATTTTGAGAGAGGTAGAGAGAGAAAGTGAGAGAAGAGAAGAACAAGGGTTAGAGAGAAGAGGAGCTTGAAGAATTCAAGGGTTTGAAGAATCATAGGAGCAAAAGTGAAGCTTGAGTTAATAGTTGGTGATAATTAAGGTAAGGGGGTTAGTGTTCATCATAATCACTTTTGTAATTTTCAATTATTTGTATGATAAGTGCTTAATTGGATGAATTGATTAATTGTTCATATGTGATGAAATTCGTGCTCTAATTGTGATGACATGTTTAGATGTATGAAGTTATGAATAATTGAATTGTTGTTAGTTGAATTGTATGTTCAAAGTGTATGAAAATAGATATATGTTGAATTGTTGTTGTTGTTGCTATGTCATGTTGTTGATGATAATTCATGTCTTGGGTTTGCATGATTCATGATTTGTTGTTGAGAAATGGATTGTTGTTGGTGGTTTTGGGAAATTGGTGAATTATGACATGTTGTTGTTGAAATATGATGGAATGCATGATCATAAGTTGTGGTTGTGGTTAATTGTTGATGATAATCTCATTGCATGACTTGGGTATGAATTATATTGAGATGTGGTTGTTGAATTGTGTTGAATTGGAAGAAATGAATTGTTGTTGTTGTTGAAGAATTATTGTTTTGAGAAAAATCATTTTAACAATTCCATAACTTGTACAAATGCCACGAAACGAGCGAGTTCGATGTGTTAGAGCCTAAGGTTATGCCTCGGATCACTTTTGATGATTGATGACTTTAAACATTTGATTTTTGGTCGAAATTGGCGAAAACCCGCGGCCGAAACACGCGAAAACTCGCGTTTACGGAGCGCTGCGCCTGCACAAGGACGCTAGGCGCCCATGTAACGCCCTCCTTGAATTATTTAATTATTTAATTGAGTCTAGAATTTATTAAGAGGAGTTTATATTATATTTATATGATATATGTGTGATTTAAGAGGTTTAAATGATTGAGGTGATTTTATGTGATTTATGAGGAGTTGTGACTTATTTTATTGTTTAATAAAATAAGATTTGAAAATAAAATAAATATTGAGTTTAGGGGTTGTTTTGAGATTTTAGAGAGTTTTGGGGGAGAAAGAGAAATAAGATAAGATAGATGGAGGTGATATAAATAGGAAAACCTAGTGTAGACAAAAAACATAACGTACGATCAGTTTTGGAGAAAAGGGAGAAAAAGCCAAGAGAAGAGCAAGAGAGACCTAGAGGCTGCGATTTTGATCTATAAGGTAAGGGTGAGACTAACTTACAATTCTATTAATCTATATAATTATGATGATCATATTTAGCAAGTGTAGGATTGAATTAGAGAAGACGGAGAATTAGGGTTAATGATAGAATTTGATGATTAAACGGCGAAAAGTTGTTAGATTGATGTAGAAACTGTTCCTAGACCTTAGATGATGTGTAGGATGAATTCTGGAATCAAAGTTAGGCTTAAAACCATGAGAATTAGTGATTTTTATGGAAAACTGCACTTCTGCCCGTAGCGACATTCATCGCTCGCCTCTCGAGCCATGATTCTCGCCATGGCGAGTGATGAACTTCATCTCTCGCCTCGCGAGCAAACCTTTCCCCGCCTCGCGAGTTGCACGTCGCAGCTCGCCATAGCGAGTAGATGAACTCGCCTAGCGAGCTTGACTAGAGAGCTTGCAAGATTTCATGTTTTTGACTTTTGAGTTGATCCTTAGATGGTTTTGAGTGCCTGAACATGTCTAATAATGATTAGGAAAGAATGTAGGATGAGATTGAACCTGAAAAGATTGTAGAATGAATTTTTGGAAATCTGACCTGAACTCGCCACGGCGAGCAGAGGCTCTCGCCTCGCGAGTGACCCAGAAACAGAGTGCCTTGTTAGGATTTTGCGACCTTTGTTGCACGAGTTGCTAAGAGCTGAACCTTGGGGTAGTATTGAGACTTAATGATGATGTTAATTATAATCTATGAAGCTGTTTAAGATGTGTTGATGTTGATTATGATGTGATATAATGTTAAACGCATTACTTGAATTATGAATGTATACTTGAGACGTTGTTGAATTACATTTGATATTATTATGTCATGCTGTTTTTGTATACTGCCTATGTTGCTGTTGTTATTTAACTGAGCTGCATGAGTCGGTCTAAGTTGATGAAGATGATGATGATGTTTCCAAATTATTGGATTATATAAGAGGTTGTCGAATTAAGATGTTTAAGAGGTCGAGTCCATGCATTAGCATTTCATTGTTGGGGGCTTGATGCCCTGGAGCTTTGCACTCAACACGATGAAGCTTTAGCTCAAATAGCGCCCTGGAAGTATATTAATACTCAAATAGCGATGGGGGCTTGATGCCCTGGATTGGTACCACATGCATATAAGAGGTCTAAGTTGCATAGTCACATTGTCGAGTCAAAGATGATAAGTTGCCAAGATGTTGAGTTGTGTTCCATTTATGAACTATTTATGAAGTGATATGTGATATATTATTATCCATGATGTTATTATGATGTTTCCAAGTTGTTAAATATAATTGTTGAATTATATATTTAATATTATTGTTTTGTGAAATCTCACCCCTTCTGCTTGGAAATGTTGCTCTTCGTATGAGTAACTTGCAGGTGATCAAGTTTAAGTAGCTGGTGTTGTTGTCGTGAGTGGCTTTCCCTCACTGAGTCCTTAGGTTGCTCTGATACGTAACGGGAGGGGATCTTTAGTGGCTATTTCTCTTTCCTTTACGTATATGCTATGATTCATGATTATGTTGCTTAACTGAATTTATGAGATGGTTTTTATGAGGCCTGCGTGCCAAGACTTTTTATGATGTTGAATTTAATTCCGCTGCTAATATGTTGAAGATTTATGTTGACGAGGATAATTAGTTAATTATCTCTTTTATGACTTTAAGAAGTGTGATATCCCGTTTATGTGATGTTTTACTCTGATAATATGTTTGAAATTTTTAAGTTGGGAAAACGGGGTGTTACAATTGGTATCAGAGCAAGTTGGTCCGTCCGGCCAATTAGATGAGTCGTGTCGAGTTTAGTAATAGTTGTATTACTATCTTATGTTGTTGTTGCTTGTTGTGTAGAGAACTGGTTGGAGTACTGTTGAGGCAAAATTCCTAATTAATTTTAAAGATAATAAACTTTAAATGATTAAGCATTAAATGGACTTTGATTAATTCCTTGGTATTTAACTTGTGCTCTTGAGTGTTTTTACTAAGACAGGAACAAGGTTTGAATCATACCAACATGCATGAAATCAAAGGACATTGAATCCATGAACTAATTCTGAAGTTCAGAAAGTTAGTTCAGAGAGTTGATCAGAACGTTCTGATGATAGTTCAGACGGTTGTTCATAAGCAACCCAGATTCATCAAGAACATGAAGAACATGCAAGTACACTTGACATGAATAAAAGGTCCAGAAAAGTACATCTGCATAGATCTATCAACAAATAAAGGCATGGACAAGGAACTATGTCAAAAGGATCTTTAATGTTCATCCAAGACTATGAACATTAAAGTACTAGGAATATTCCAATGAGAATATAGTCTTAGATGATGCATTCACTGCACTTCAGTTGTGTCTTACTATTAGGTTTGATTACATTAAAAGTTAAGTCTCTCCTGCACCAAATCCAAGACAGATTTGATTCAACTTTATCCTACTTTTTCAAGCAACTTTTGATGCATATGGAGAAGTAACTTTTGAAGGATAAAACTTGAACAAATCTCATGTCACGTATTGAATGGTCCCAGAAACTCATCAGACATTCATCCTTGATGAACCCAGATGAAGAACATCATGAATATCAAACATTCTGATGAAGAACACAGCAACATTCTGATGTTCATCCTGGGAACACAACAACATTCTGGTGTTCAGAATGTTCACCCAGATTTTCAAGTAAAAGCGTGTGGGGCCTAGGACACGTGGCATAACACCATTGGTCACCTTACAACGGCTATATGAGCCGAAAGACTCTATAAATAGAGATCAAAGGCTCAACATTACTTGCACCATTGCAAAGTGTAACAGCCCGATTTTTAACTAGATTTATTTTATGATGTGTTTATGTGTTTGTGCGTGTGATTAATCATCATGGGTGCATTTTCATGGGTTTTCGTATTAGAAGGGTATTTTGGTAATTTTGTGAGAACGGGTAAAATTATAGTTTTGGGTGAGAATTACTTTTAGTGTTTAGTGAGAGTGGTTATTTCATTAAGTTACTAGAGAAAGTCGAGGTTTTACCGTTAGTGATATTTTATCGTTATTAATTGAAATATCGTTTGGAGTGTAGTAATATTTTTGGTTTGAATAGAAATGGGTTAAGCCCACTAGAAACTAAATTAAGCCCATTAGTGAAGATAACACTAGGGTTGTGTTAGAAGAACCAATGCATTCATTTCACAAATATTTCTAGAGAGAGGTAGAGAGAGAAAGGGGTGAAGAGAAGAAAAAAAGGGTTTTGGAGAGAAGAGCTTGAGGAATCAAGATTGGGTGAGCTTAGGAGCTAAAGTGAAGCCTAAGTTGGGATTAATCTTTATCTAAGGTAAGGGGGTTAGTCTTTATCATAATCATTTGGTTAATTCTTTTTCTCTTGATTCTATGCATAATTGATTATGAGAATAAGTGATTATCATGAACCCAATCTTTGAAATTCGTGCTTATGTTGTAGAGATATGTTTGGATATGTTAATTTGATGTTAAATGAATGGTTGATGATGAAATTGCAAGTTCATGATGTATGAAAATGGGTAGTTTGTAAATTATGCTCAATTGGTGAATTATGCATGGTTGTTGATGAATTGTGATATGTTTCATGATCAATATATGTTGTTGTTGTTAAGTGATGTTATGAATGCTAATTCATGGCTTGGGTATGCATGATTCATAATTTTGTTGTTGTGAAATAAGTTGTTGTTGTTAGTTGGTGAAAATGGATAATTATGTGTTTTGCTCAATTGTTGGATTGAGATATTGTGTTGTTGAATTATGGTTGAATTCATGTCTAAATGAAGTGTTGTTGAAGTAGATATGTTGTTGTTCTTGAATGATATCATGAGTATTCCATTTTATGAAATAAGTTGTTTGTATTGGTGAAGTGGTGCTAGATGTTCAAGTGAAGAACCCAAAGTGAAATTTGATATACAAAGTTGTTGACTGAGTTGTCTATGTGGTTGGATGAGTTAAACTCGATGGAATTTCTGTTTTTATGTTATGGTTACGTTAGTCGAGTCGTTTTGGAAGAAAACGGGAGTTTCGTGTGAAAATTCATTTGTTAACCGTTTTGGAAAATGAGTGTTTGTGTGAGGTTTGTAAAATGAATTTGAGGTTGTTGAAACTGGGATTTTTCTGTGCATTATGATAGTGCGAAGTGTTAGGAGCATGTAGGCGAAAACAGCATCGAAAATGGATTAACGGTTTGATTTTTATGCGCGAAAACGTAGAAGTTGAAAATCTGATGTTGTCTGTCAAACCACAATCGTGCCACGATTCGGGGCCAACGTGCCACGATTTGGACCAGGTTTTCAGCCTGTCTGATTCTGGAAAAATCATGCCACGATGGGAAACCAACGTGCCACGATGCTGTTTGACCAAAAACCTCAAAAATGCAATTTTCTTCGCTCTAATTGGTTCCAAACTTCTTCCTAAGTGTAGGGACTTTATCCTAATCATCTAGGGGTGTTTTTATGAAAGAATTAGCTTTGTATTAAGGGCTTAGTGAGTCCTTGTGTTTTCTTGACTTTAATGAAACATTTATGATATGAATCTTTGCAAAACTTGAATTTAAGTGAGTTGACCTATGAAACGTTGATGTATACACTACTGCACTCATATGTGATTTGTGTATATACATGGTTGAGGTCCTAGAGTTTATTTATTTGGTTTTAGTTCATTTGTTCTAATCATGTAAAAGGTGATATTTCGGGTGGGAATGTGAAAAGTTATGAAATGGGGTTTTTCATACGAACTTAAGTTGTTCTTGGATTAATGTTTAATGGTCCGGAGGCAACTTAAATTCATGAATACATGATTGGTTAAGGTTGCTTGAGAACTCTCAACTTGTCTATGTTGTTTTGTCTTGGGAATTGTCAATGTTGGCCGTTTGCCACTTGACACGGTCTTTGGTCGGAAATGTTTCTTGAACTAATTGTCTTATGAATTGTGGTGACTATTCTTATATGGCTAAGTGAAGTTGTATGAATGAATGATTGTATTGGATATGAAGTTTATCATGAGATATATATGTTATCTTACTTAGAATGTAAGGAATGCTTGAATGGTGAAACTATATGTGATAGTTGATGTTGAATGGTTATATGTTGGATATGATATTTGTCATGAAATGTTGTATGTTCTCTTACTTGGAATATGAGAATTGTTTGGAATGGTGAAACTATATGATATAGTTGATGTTGAATGACATTGTTGATTATTGATAATCATGTTGATGTGTGATGGTGAATACTATGATTTATTTGTGTGGACATGTTTTCTTGATAATGCAATGTTGTGGAGATAATCAATATAATTGGGTGTTGTCCTATATATTGAGGTTGAGATTGTGAATTGTTGTCGCATTATCGAGTCCTTATACATGTCCATGCATCATAGTCGAGATGAAATGATGTTTTATTCATTATTGGGCTCTGGCCTAGCAGAGATCTTTTGAGATCTAGTTTTGGACTTCGGTCGAGCAGAGATCTTTTGAGATCTGGATACGATGTTTTATTCGTTATAGGGCTTCGGCCTGGCAGAGATCTTTTGAGATCTGGATTTGGGTGACGACCTTTTTGGAGATTTGGTACCACATGCATTTATGTGTCAATAAGTGCATATCATGACATGAGTCTTGTTTGATAAATGTGATTGGTGATGAAATGAGATGAATGACTATTCATGAATATTTGTGATTGGTGATTGTGAAGGAATATTTGTGAATTGATATTTGTTCCTGATACATGTGATTGGTGATTGTTCATGAAATATGATTAATGATTGTTCATGGCTTATGATTGGTGATTGTTCATGATGTATATGATTAGTGATTGTGTATGAATAACTGTGAATTGATATTTGTTCATGACACATGTGATTGGTGATTATTGATGTGAGATATTGGGGTTTGATGTAAGTATTGATGTGGGAATATTATTATTGATCAAGTGCATGATGTTTAAATTGAAATATTCATGTTATATGTTATTTGGATTATGATAATGTAATACTTACCCCCAGTGGATCTGTTATGGACCGCCTGCCTATTTGTATGGATGGGTAGACGTTGTGCAGGATTAGATGCTTGGTGAGTTTTTGTGCTTGGTGGATATTGGGAGCTTCTCCGATATCGGTGTTTAGATGTTTAGTCGGCTCTGATCTAGGCTTCGTTGTGTCGGTCTAGATTAGGTTATCTTTGGATTTTGTGACATTTGGAGATTACCCGTTTGCTGGGATTTTTGAGATGTATCTATGTTGATGTAATTTATTGATTCATAACATGTATACTTGAATTTACTCTGGTTTATATTCCGCTGCGACTGTTGAGGTTTATATACATGTTTATTGGTTTTTGAATTTTGAATGTGGCGTAGCCTCTATTTCTTGAATAAATGTATTATTCGCATGTTTAATTGCTTTAATAGAAATAGGAGCGTTACACAAAGCATACAAGAAAACAACTTGATTTTGTTTGAAGCTCTTGCAATTTGAAATTGATGAATCTCTAAGGCTTTCATTTACTTAGTGCAAATCAATACTCTTTGTTATCTTAAAGATAACTTCTTCTTCTTCCTCATCTGTTTGATTCACAAACATTCAACCTCCATACAAATTGTAACAAAGTCTCATCTAGCTTTAGGGGTACTAATGTGTTAGTTTGAGCAAAGGTTGTAAAAGTCTAAGTGGTTAACTTAGCAACAAGGTGCAAGCTGTAACGCCCTACTTCTATTAAAGCAATTAAACATGCGAATAATACATTTATTCAAGAAATAGAGGCTACGCCATATTCAAAATTCAAAAATCAATAAACATGTATATAAACCTCAACAGTCGCAGCGGAATATAAACCAGAGTAAATTCAAATATACATGTTATGAATAAATAAATTACATCAACATAGATGTATCTCAAAAATCCCAACAAACGGGTCATCTCCAAACATAACAAAAACCAAGATAACCTAATCTAGACCGACACAACGAAGCCTAGATCAGAGCCAACTAAACATCTAAACGCCGATATCGGAGAAAGCTCCAGATATCCACCAAGCACAAGAACTCACCAAGCAACTAAACCTGCACAACGTCTACCCATCCATACAGATAGGCAGGCGGTCCATAACAGATCCACTGGGGGTAAGTATTACATTATCATAATCCAAATAACAGTTAACATGAATATTTCAATATAAACATCATGCATTTGATCAATAATAATATTCCCACATCAATACTTACATCAAACCCCAATATCTCACATCAATAATCACCAATCAAATGTGTCATGAACAAATATCAATTCACAGTCATTCATACACAATTATCAATCATATACATCATGAATAATCATTAATCATATTTCATGAACAATCACCAATCACAAATTTCACATAAGACTCATGTTATGATATGCACTTATTGACACATAAATGCATGTGGTACCAAATCTCAACAAGGTCGTCACCTTCCGATGCCACTTGCACATCGTATGTAAGGCTCACACCTGCCTTACAATAATCTCGAAGTAAAAGAGCTCAACCCTTTTACAGCAACATCGACTATGATGCATGGACATGTATAAGGACTCGATAATGCGACAACAATTCACAATCTCAACCTCAATATATAGGACAACACCCAATTATATTGATTATCTCCACAACATTGCATTATCAAGAAAACATGCCCACACAAATAAATCATAGTATTCACCATCACACATCAACATGATTATCAATAATCAACAATGTCATTCAACATCAACTATATCATATAGTTTCACCATTCCAAACAATTCTCATATTCCAAGTAAGAGAACATACAACATTTCATGACAAATATCATATCCAACATATAACCATTCAACATCAACTATCACATATAGTTTCACCATTCAAGCATTCCTTACATTCTAAGTAAGATAACATACATATCTCATGATAAACATCATATCCAATACAATCATTCATTCATACAACTTCACTTAGCCATATAAGAATAGTCACCACAATTCATAAGACAATTAGTTCAAGAAACATTTCCGACCAAAGACCGTGTCAAGTGGCAAACGGCCAACATTGACAATTCCCAAGACAAAACAACATAGACAAGTTGAGAGTTCTCAAGCAACCTTAACCAATCATGTATTCATGAATTTAAGTTGCCTCCGGACCATTAAACATTAATCCAAGAACAACTTAAGTTCGTATGAAAAACCCCATTTCACAACTTTTCACATTCCCACCCGAAATATCACCTTTTACATGATTAGAACAAATGAACTAAAACCAAATAAATAAACTCTAGGACCTCAACCATGTATATACACAAATCACATATGAGTGCAGTAGTGTATACATCAACGTTTCATAGGCCAACTCACTTAAATTCAAGTTTTGCAAAGATTCATATCATAAATGTTTCATTAAAGTCAAGAAAACACAAGGACTCACTAAGCCTTTAATACAAAGCTAATTCTTTCATAAAAATACCCCTAGATGATTAGGATAAAGTCCCTACACTTAGGAAGAAGTTTGGAACCAATTGGAGCGAAGAAAATTGCATTTTTGAGGTTTTTGGTCAAACAGCATCGTGGCACGTTGGTTTCCCATCGTGGCACGATTTTTCCAGAATCAGACAGGCTGAAAACCTGGTCAAAATCGTGGCACGTTGGCCCCGAATCGTGGCACAATTGTGGTTTGACAGACAGCACCAGATTTTCAACTTCTACGTTTTCGCGCATAAAAATCAAACCGTTAATCCGTTTTCGATGCCGTTTTCGCCTACATGCTCCTAACACTTAGTACTATCATAGTGCACAGAAAAATCCCAGTTTCAACAACCTCAAATTCATTTTACAAACCTCACACAAACACTCATTTTCCAAAACGGTTAACAAATGAATTTTCAAACGAAACTCCCGTTTTCTCCCAAAACGACTCGACTATCATAACCACAACATAAAAACAGAAATTCCATCAAGTTTAACTCATCCAACCACATAGACAACTCAGTCAACAACCTTGTATATCAAATTTCACTTTGGGTTCTTCACTTGAACATCTAGCACAACTTCACCAATACAAACAACTTATTTCATAAAATGGAATACTCATGATATCATTCAATAACAACAACATATCTACTTCAACAACACTTCATTTAGACATGAATTCAACCATAATTCAACAACACAATATCCCAATCCAACAATTGAGCAAAACACATAAGTATTCATTTTCACCAAACCAACAACAACAACTTATTTCACAACAACAATTATGAATCATGCATACCCAAGCCATGAATTAGCATCCATAACATCACTTAACAACAACAACATCTATTGATCATGAAACATATCACAATTCATCAACAACCATGCATAATTCACCAATTGAGCATAATTTACAAACTACTCATTTTCATACATCATGAACTTGCAATTTCATCATCAACAATTCATTTAACATCAAATTAATATATTCAAACATATCTTTACAACATAAGCACGAATTTCAAAGATTGGGTTCATGATAATCACTTATTCTCATAATCAATTATGCATAGAATCAAGAGAAAAAGAATTAATCAAATGATTATGATAAAGACTAACCCCCTTACCTTAGATAAAGATTAATCCCAACTTAGGCTTCACTTTAGCTCCTAAGCTCACCCAATCTTGATTCCTCAAGCTCTTCTCTCCAAAACCCTTTTGCTCTTCTCTTCACCTCTTTCTCTCTCTACCTCTCTCTAGAAATGTTTGTGAAATGAATGAATTGGTTCTTCTAACACAACC
Organism: Medicago truncatula; assembly: GCF_003473485.1. NCBI lineage: Eukaryota > Viridiplantae > Streptophyta > Magnoliopsida > Fabales > Fabaceae > Medicago > Medicago truncatula. The sequence continues at coordinate 20,206,865 of NC_053045.1, forward strand.
CTAGTGTTATCTCCACGAATGGGCTTAATTTAGTTTCTAGTGGGCTTAACCCATTTCTATTCAAACCAAAAATATTACTACACTCCAAACGATATTTCAATTAATAACGGTAAAAAGTCACTAACGGTAAAATCTAATCACTACCTTAGTAACTTAGTAAAATAAGGGTTCTCACTAATTATTAAAATAATTCTCACCAAAATTACCATTTTACCCTTACCCGCCAAATGACTAAAATACCCTTTTAATACGGTAATCCACGTAAATGCACCCGATGATAATTAAATACACACAAGCACAAATAATCACACACAAACACATAATAAAAGTAATTAAAATAAATCTAGCTAAAAATCGGGCTGTTACACAAGCCAGCTGAGGCTTAGAGAATACAGAATTGTAATTGTTCAGGTGAACAAAGATTGTAAGGTGCAGGATTTGAGAGGTTATCTCAAGCATCATAGTGGAAACTCTCACAAGATTGTGAGGAGTGGACTAACCCACATTGGGGGAACCACTATAAATTCTCTGTGTGTTGATTCTCTCTTCCCTATACTCTTTACTTACTGCATACACAACACACACAAACACATTTACTTTATTAAACTGTTTTTGCACTCAGACGTCAGAACGTTCTGAAGTCTGCTTTTAACTTAACCATTCCAAGTTTCAACTTGAGAATCAATTTTAAGTTACAGGTTTAATTTTTAAAGGGTCACAATTCAAACCCCCCCTTCCTTGTGACTATTTTATCCACTTCAAGTACAACCATGTTCACATTAATTGTTATAGTAAGTCGGTGTATTTCTCTTCTGCTGAAGAGGAAAGTGGCGCAGAGTTTTTTTGTCTACCAAGCAGCTGAAGCAGTTAGAACGTAATGGTATTTTGATGTTTTCTTTGATGGCCTCCTTATCTATTGAGAACCAAGCAGTGATTGATAAACTACAAGTGGCATGCGATTTTCCAGAAGTATTTCCTGATGAAATTCCTGATGTGCCTCCAGAGAGGGAAGTTGAATTTGCTATTGATCTTGTTCCTGGAATGAAGCCTGTGTCTATGACACCTTATCGTATGTCAGCTTCTGAGTTGGCCGAGTTGAAGAAACAATTAGAGGATTTGCTTGAGAAAAAGTTTGTTAGACCAAGTGTTTCGCCTTGGGGAGCGCCGGTTTTGTTAGTGAAGAAGAAGGATGGTAGCATGAGGTTGTGTATTGATTACCGACAGTTGAATAAGGTAACAATAAAGAATAGGTATCCACTTCCAAGAATTGATGATTTGATGGATCAGTTAGTGGGTGAACGTGTTTTCAGCAAGATTGATTTGAGATCGGGTTATCACCAGATTAAAGTGAAAGATGAAGATATGCAGAAGACAGCTTTCAGAACGCGTTATGGACATTATGAGTATAAGGTGATGCCGTTCGGTGTTACAAATGCACCTAGAGTATTTATGGAGTACATGAATCGCATCTTTCATGCATTTTTGGATCGTTTCGTGGTTGTTTTCATTGATGATATTTTGATTTACTCCAAGTCTGAAGAACATGCTGAGCATTTGAAGCTGGTTTTGCAAGTGTTGAAAGAGAAGAAGCTTTATGCGAAATTGTCTAAGTGTGAATTCTGGTTGAGAGAAGTGAGCTTTCTTGGACATGTTATTTTTGGTAGTGGTATTACAGTAGATCCGTCTAAAGTTGATGCAGTATCGCAATGGGAGACTCCTAAGTCGGTTACAGAGATTAGAAGCTTTTTGGGATTGGCTGGTTATTACAGAAAATTTATAGAAGAATTTTCCAAGTTACCACTTCCGCTAACACAGTTGACTTGTAAAGGTAAAGCCTTTGTGTGGGATGTTCAATGTGAGAACAGTTTTAGTGAATTGAAGAAGCGGTTGACGACAGCTCCGGTTTTGATTTAGCCAAAGTCAGATGAACCTTTTGTGGTATATTATGATGCGTCCAAGCTGGGTTTAGGTGGTGTGCTTATGCAAGATGGTAAAGTAGTAGCTTATGCTTCGAGATAGTTGAGAATTCATGAGAAGAATTACCCTACGCACGATTTAGAGTTGGCTGTTGTGGTCTTTGTATTGAAGATATGGAGACATTACTTGTATGGTTCGAGATTTGAGGTGTTTAGTGATCACAAGAGTTTGAAGTATCTGTTTGATCAAAAGGAATTGAATATGAGACAGCGAAGGCTGCTTGAATTGGTAAAAGATTACGATTTTGAGTTGAGCTATCATCAGGGTAAAGCTAATGTTGTTGTAGACGCTTTGAGTAGGAAGACCTTGCATATGTCTGCTATGATGGTAAAGGAGTTCGAGTTGCTTGAACAGTTCAGAGATTTGAGTTTAGTTTGTGAAATGTCATCTGAAAGTGTGAAGCTAGGAATGCTGAAGATTGACAATGAATTTATGAAGAGTATTAAAGAGGCACAGAAAGCTGATGTTAAGTTTGTAGACTTGTTGGTTGCTAGTAATCAGACTGAAGACAGTGATTTTAAAATCGACGATCAAGGTGTGTTAAGGTTTCGACGTAGGATTTGTATTCCAGAGGATGAAGAGATGAAGAAAATGATTCTTGAAGAGAGTCATAGAAGTAACTTGAGTATTCATCCGGGAGCTACGAAGATGTACCACGATCTAAAGAAGTTGTTTTGGTGGTCTGGATTGAAACGAGATGTTGCACAGTTTGTGTATTCTTGTTTGATTTGTCAGAAATCGAAGGTTGAGCATCAGAAACCTGCTGGTATGATGGTGTCTTTAGATGTGCCAGAATGGAAATGAGATAGTATATCCATGGATTTTGTGACGAGTTTGCCGAATACTCCTAAAGGGAATGACGCGATTTGGGTGATTGTTGATAGATTGACGAAGTCGGCTCATTTTCTTCCGATTAATATTAGTTTTCCTGTTTCTTAGTTGGCAGAGATTTACATTCGTGATATTGTGAAGTTGCATGGTGTTCCTTCGAGTATTGTATCAGATAGAGATCCAAGATTTACTTCTAGATTTTGGAAAAGTTTGCAAGAGGCTTTAGGTTCTAAGTTGAGGTTGAGTTCGGCGTATCATCCGCAGACAGATGGTCAGTCGGAGAGTACGTTTCAGTCGTTAGAAGACTTGTTGAGAGTTTGTGTACTTGAGCAAGGAGGAACTTGGGATAGTCATCTTCCATTGATAGAGTTCACGTATAATAATAGTTATCATTCTAGTATTGGAATGGCACCTTACGAGGCTTTATATGGTAGGAGATGCAGAACTCCGTTGTGTTGGTTTGAGTCAGGTGAAAGGGTGGTATTAGGACCAGAGATTGTTCAACAAACTACAGAGAAGGTTAAGATGATTCAAGAGAAGATGAAAGCGTCGTAGAGTCGACAAAAGAGTTACCATGATAAGCTTAGGAAAGATCTTGAGTTTCAAGAAGGAGACCACGTATTTTTGAGAGTCACACATGTGATTGGTGTTGGACGAGCTTTGAAGTTAAAGAAGTTGACTCCGAGATTTATTGGTCTGTATCAGATATCGGAAAGAGTTGGAACAGTGGCTTATCGAGTGGGTTTACCACCGCATCTTTCGAATTTGCACGATGTGTTTCATGTGTCGCAACTTCGAAAGTATGTACCGGATCCATCCCATGTGATCCAAAGTGATGATGTGCAAGTTAGAGATAACCTTACGGTTGAGACTTTACTGGTAAGGATTGATGATCGAAAAGTGAAGACGTTGAGAGGCAAGGAGATACCTCTTGTGAGAGTCGTTTGGGATGGTGCGACTGGTGAAAGCTTAACGTGGGAGCTAGAGAGTAAGATGCTGGAATCTTATCTAGAGTTGTTTGCATGAGGTAAATTTTCGAGGACGAAAATCTTATAAGTTGGGGAGAGTTGTAACGCCCTCCTTGAATTATTTAATTATTTAATTCAGTCTAGAATTTATTAGGAGGAGTTTATATTATATTTATATGATATATGTGTGATTTAAGAGGTTTATATGATTGAGGTGATTTTATGTGATTTATGAGGAGTTGTGACTTATTTTATTGTTTAATAAAATAAGATTTGAAAATAAAATAAATATTGAGTTTAGGGGTTGTTTTGAGATTTTAGAGAGTTTTGGGGGAGAAAGAGAAATAAGATAAGATAGATGGAGGTGATATAAATAGGGAAACCTAGTTTAGAGAAAAACATAAGGTACGATCAGTTTTGGAGAAAAGGGAGAAAAAGCCAAGAGAAGAGCAAGAGAGACCTAGAGGCTGCGATTTTGATCTATAAGGTAAGGGTGAGACTAACTTACAATTCTATTAATCTATATAATTATGATGATCATATTTAGCAAGTGTTGGATTGAATTAGAGAAGTCGGAGAATTAGGGTTAATGATAGAATTTGATGATTAAACGGCGAAAAGTTGTTAGATTGATGTAGAAACTGTTCCTAGACCTTAGATGATGTGTAGGATGAATTCTGGAATCAAAGTTAGGCTTAAAACCATGAGAATTAGTGATTTTTATGGAAAACTGCACTTCTGCCCGTAGCGACATTCATCACTCGCCTCCCGAGCCATGATCCTCGCCACGGCGAGTGATGAACTTCATCGCTCGCCTCGCGAGCAAACCTTTCCCCGCCTCGCGAGTTGCACGTCGCAGCTCGCCATAGCGAGCAGATGAACTCGCCTAGCGAGCTTGACCAGAGAGCTTGCAAGATTTCGTGTTTTTGACTTTTGAGTTGATCCTTAGATGCTTTTGAGTGCCTGAACATGTCTAATAATGATTAGGAAAGAATGTAGGATGAGATTGAACCTGGAAAGATTGTAGAATGAACTTTTGGAAATCTGACCTGAACTCGCCACGGCGAGCAGAGGCTCTCGCCTCGCGAGTGACCCAGAAACAGAGTGCCTTGTTAGGATTTTGCGACTTTTGTTGCACAAGTTGCTAAGAGATGAACCTTGGGGTAGTATTGAGACTTAATGATGATGTTAATTATAATCTGTGAAGCTGTTTAAGATGTGTTGATGTTGATTATGATGTGATATAATGTTAAACGCATTACTTGAATTATGAATGTATACTTGAGATGTTGTTGAATTACATTTGATATTATTATATCATGCTGTTTTTGTATACTGCCTATGTTGCTGTTGTTATTTAACTAAGCTGCATGAGTCGGTCTAAGTTGATGAAGATGTTGATGATGTTTCCAAATTATTGGATTATATAAGAGGTTGTCGAATTAAGATGTTTAAGAGGTCGAGTCCATGCATTAGCATTTCATTGTTGGGGGCTTGATGCCCTTGAGCTTTGTACTCAACACGATGGAGCTTTAGCTCAAATAGCGATGGGGGCTTGATGCCCTAGAAGTATATGTTGGAACAAAATGTGTTTAACAATAAACCTTAAGAGTTTTGATGATAACAAGGTATTAAAAATTGTCAATTGTACATTGCTAATATTTGTTCAAGTATACAGGACCATAGATAAAGGTTGATGTTTTTAAAAGGTCTTGGAAGAACAAAAGAGAGCAAAGGAATCAACAAAAAGAGAAGCCTAAAGCATCCGAAGAAATCTGCCTATGAAGTAAAAGATGCTCTTGAAGTTAAAATGCTCCTGAAGACAAAGTGCACCTAATGACGTCATCAGAAGCGAGTTTATCAGAAGCAAGCTCAGAAGCTAGTTCATCAGAAGCTGTATATCACCAGAAACTGAAGTTTGCAACTAAAGTTTCAAATAGCTGTTTTAATTGATTCAAACACGTCCAAAGAAAGCGAAAGACTAAAGGAAAGGTGGCAACGATTTATTTGAAAGGCTTTGGATGCTCATCCTACAAAGAGCGTTGACAAAGTACATCTGTACGAAGTGTACGACCACTACCTCCACTTCTCTGTTTTTCGTCTACGCTACAAGACAAGAAAAACAGCTCTACCTGCAGAAAAGTTCCTTCAAGATAGGAATGGATTTGAACGTGATCCTTCATAAGACAACATCCAAATCAGGCAAAATATCATTGCTGATTGATCAAGGTTTCACAACGACTTTATTGACGTGCTTAAAGATCTCAACGACTCTTTCACACCTCTATATAAAGGAGTGAAGACTTGAAGATCAAATGAGAGACAACAAGTAAAAAAAAAAGCACCCAAACTCTGCAAAATTTGTTTCACATAAAAGCACTTAGAATTTCTGTGTTCATTTGATATATCTTAGAAATTCTTAAGTCTAGAGAGTCTTTCATTTGCATTGTATTGTGAACACCACTGATTGTATATCAAGTGTTTAAACTCAAACAATTTTCTATGTAATTCTGTTTGAATAGAAGTCTCTTGCTTTAGTGCTTGAGCATAGGAAATCTCTTGCTTGTGTGCTTGAGCAAAGGAAGTCTCTTGCTTGTGTGCTTGAGCAATTTGAAGTCTCATACTAGGTGTAGTATTGAGCAGTTGTAATCAGTTGTGATTAAACTTATTGAAACTCTCCTTGGAAGTGCAAGGGGGACTGGACTACTTCCGGTTTGTGGAAGGAACCAGTATAATTGCCTGTGTCTTTCTTTCTTCTCTCTTACTCTGTTTTACTCCGCTATGCATCTGACTCTGAACTGCACATCAGAAGCAAATCCACTGCCTCTGAAGTGTCATCACATCAGAAGCGTTCTTCAACAGCTTCTGAAGTGACCTCAGAAGAAGATTTTTATCTTAGAGAAAAAGAAAACACAATTCAACCCCCCTTCTTGTGTTTTTTCCCACCTTCAATTGGTATCAGAGCTTGCTCTGTTATCAAAACACTTAACCGTGTAACAGTTCATGATATGAGAAAAACATGTCTGTTGAACCTGAATCCAGTGCATCTACAAGATACACTGCTGCTGCATATGATTATGGTACAGCTGATAAGAAATCAGATTTTGGAAAAGCTCCAAAGTTCAATGGAGATCCAGAAGAGTTTTCTTGGTGGAAAACCAACATGTACAGCTACATCATGGGATTGGATGAAGAGCTGTGGGATATTCTTGAAGATGGAGTTGATGATCTGGACTTGGATGAGGAAGGAGCTGCTATTGACAGAAAGATACACACTCCTGCTCAAAAGAAGTTATACAAAAAGCATCACAAGATCAGAGGAATCATTGTTGTTTCTATACCTCGCACTGAATATATGAAAATGAGTGATAAATCCACTGTTAAGGCAATGTTTGCTTCACTCTGTGCAAACTACGAAGGTAGCAAGAAGGTTAAAGAAGCAAAGGTACTTATGCTAGTTCATCAGTATGAGCTGTTCAAGATGAAGGATGATGAGAGTATAGAAGAGATGTACTCAAGATTTCAAACTTTAGTATCTGGACTGCAAATACTGAAGAAGAGTTATGTTGCTTCTGATCATGTGAGCAAGTTATTGAGAAGCTTTCCTTCTAGATGGAGACCTAAGGTGACTGCTATTGAGGAAGCTAGGGATCTAAACACTTTGAGTGTTGAAGATCTTGTCAGTTCCCTCATGGTTCATGAAATGAGCCTAAATGAGCATGAATCCTCAAAGAAGAATAAATCTATTGCTCTACCATCTAAAGGAAAGCCATCTAAAGCATACAAGGCTAGTGAATCTGAAGAAGAATCACCAGATGGAGATTCTGATGAAGATCAATCTGTAAAGATGGCCATGCTTTCCAACAAGCTTGAATATCTAGCAAAGAAGCAGAAAAAGTTTTTGAGCAAGAGAGGTAGCTATAAGAACTTCAAGAAGGAAGATCAGAAGGGATGCTTCAACTGCAAGATGTAACGCTCCTATTTCTATTAAAGCAATTAAACATGCGAATAATACATTTATTCAAGAAATAGAGATTACGTCTTATTCAAAATTCAAAAAACGATAGACATGTATGTAAACCTCAACAGCTACAGCGGAATATAAATCAGAGTGATCAAATATATACATGTCATGAGCAAATAAATCATATCCCAAAGATAAATCTCAAAACCCAAACATACGGGTAGTCATCAACAAAATAATAATCCAAACAAAAATATAAACAACCTAATCTAGACCGACACGACAAGCCTAGATCAGAGCCGACACGACACCGATATCGGAGGAAGCTCCCGATATCCCAAGCAAAGACTCACCGAGACTACTCCTGCACAACGTCTACTCACCCATACAGGCAAGTAGGCAGTTAAAACCACTGGGGGTAAGCATTACATTATCATAATCCAGATAATAATCAAATTCAATAATATCATGTACTTGAATAATAATAGTCATGCATAAATACTTATATCACAACTTGCTAGTTCATATCTGTAACGCCCTCTCTAATTATTTGATTATTTTAAATGAGTTTAGAATATACTTATATGATTTGTGTGATTTATATGATTTATTTTGATGAGTGATATTTTGTTATGATATATGTTATATATTTATTAATATAATATATATGTTATTTGGTTTAGAAATATAAATGTTATTTGATTTAGAAATATATAAATGTTATTTGATTTAGAAATATATATATGTTATTTGGTTTAGAAATATAAATGTTATTTGATTTAGAAATATATATATATGTTTTTGATTTAGAAATATATATGTGTTATTTGATTTAGAAATATATATGTTATTTGTTATAGAAATACATATGATTTGTTGCAGAAATAAATGTGATTTGTTATAGAAATAAATGTTATTTGTTGTAGAAATACACATGATTTGTTGTAGAAATATATGTTAATTTGTGTAGAGATATATGTTATTTTGTGTAGAAATATATGTTATCTGGTGTAGAAATATATTTCTTATTTGGTGTAGAAATATATATATATATATATTTTATAGAAATATATTTGTTATAGAAATATAATTGTTATTTGTTGTATAAATATTTTATATATATATTAGAATAGAATATTGAGATTTTGGTAGGCAATCTAATATATTTTTGTACTGAATAATATATTTTTGTACTTAATATAATATATTTTGGTACTCAATTGATATATTTAATTACTAGATCTAATAGGTGCATTACTTGTTTCCAAAGTTTCTCACTTATTAGTTGTAAATTATCTCTATAAATAGAGAACTCACACAGTGCATTCTACACACCGAAATTCACAGTTGATACTTCCTGTGCTTTTCTTCTCTTCTCCCTCTTTTGACTTGTGTTGACGAGTCTTTCTTCTTTTTCTACTCCTTTCTGTCCCTTCGGAATTAAAAGTGTTCTTAAGACCATAATCCCTCTTCGGTTTAATATCCTTTTAGATAAGAGAAAGCGGTAGAGTCCTTCGTCGATCAATCCAAAGGTAAGGGTGAGACTAACTTTGCAATTCTATTAAGTATGTGAATCAATGGTTAGGTTTAACATGATGTAGGATGAGTTTTTGAGGAATTGAAAAGTAGGTTAAAATTGTAGAATTAATGAATAAACGGTGGAAACTTGTTAAAAAGATGTAGAAACTGTCCTTAGACCTTAGATAATGATTAAGATGATTTGATGATATTTATAATGTTATATAATTAGATATATATTGCATGAATTATGTTTAATGATTGAGATGTTGATGACGTGCATTTGTAATTGTTATACATGATGATTATCATTATTGATTGATGCTATTTTGTTGTTGTGATGAATATGATTTACTTTGATGATATGATTAATGAGAGAATATTATATACTGTGAATTAATGATTAAATGCATTACTTGAAATATTATTGAATGATCAAGATGTTGAAATAAATTGTTATTAAGCTTGATATGAATTGATTATGCTGCAATTGTTGTTAAACTAAGTTGCATGAGTTGTTATTGATTATCATTTGATATTGTTATATCTTGAGATGGTTACGTGTCGCCTATGTTGCTGTTGTTGGTTATGTGAAATATTTATATGACTTATGTGGAAGATGTATGATGTTTAAGTTGTTGATACTTTATATTAATATTGTTATGTTGTGAATTGTTTGTGCTGTTTCTGTTGCTGTTATGAACTGCTAAGTTGTTTATAATGTGATTTAATGATTAAATGCATTACTCGAAATATTATCGAATTATATTAGGAGCTTTGTCCTCCGCACGATTATTAGTATGAATAAGTTGATGATGAACTCCAAATTATTGGATGTATAAGTGATAAGTTGATTAAGGTGTCTTGTCGATAGAGTCCATGCATTAGCATTCATTGAGCTTTGTCCTCACCACGATTAGGAGCTTTGTCCTCCGCACGATTAGGAGCTTTGTCCTCCGCACGATTAAAGTATATTAATACTTATGATGACGATTGGTACCACATGCATATAAGTGTCTAAGTTGCATTGTCGCATTTGTCGAGTCAAGGTCGTTGTTGATGAATTAACATCCATGAGTTGTTAAGTTGTCGATGAATTATCATCTATGAGTTTGTCGAGTTGTGTTCTACCCATGTGTTGTTAAAGAAGTACCTACGAAGATTATACGATGTGAATTATATGATGTTGACTAAAATATTGCTATGTTGTTTAACATGTTGATTATGATATTGTTATGTTGCTACGTTGTTTAAGATATTGATTATGATATTGTTATGTTGCTATGTTGTTTAACATGTTGATTATGATACTGTTATGTTGCTACGTTGTTTAAGATATTGATTATGATATTGTTACGTTGCTATGTTGTTTAAGATAACGATTATGATATTGTTAAGTTGTTATGATGTTGTGTATAATTGTTACTATTAAGTGATGAATATGTTGTTCTATATATGATTAATATTATTAAGTGAATATTATGTTATGTTATTGATGATGATCGAATGTTGTGATTACTTGATAATTGTTTATCAAAGATGCTATGATGTTTAAGATGATTATGTTTAAGATGTTTATGTTGAAGATTTATGATGTTGGTTATGGTGTTAGTATGTGTTGATTACATTTTGATAAGATGATGAATATGTTGTTGTTGTTATATTATTATATGAAGATGAATATGTTGTTGTTATATTTTTATATTATGACGAGATGATGTATATGTTGTTATTATATAATTAAGATGATTAATATGTGTTGTTCATGTCGTTATAAGATGATGATCTATGTTGTTATGATTTGGTTATTATGGGTTATATGATGATGTTTATAATGTGATGAATATGAAGTAAATGATAATTAGAAGTTGGTTGAACTATTAAGAATTATTACATGAAGAATTATTATTACTAATAGATGAAGTTATTTATGTTGTTAAATATAATTATTGAATTATATGCTTGATATTATTGTTTTGTGAAATCTCACCCCTTCTGCTTGAAAATGTTGCTCTTCGTATGAGTAACTTGCAGGTATTAATGATTAGTAGGAGTGGTGGCTCAAGTGTCTCTAGGTGCTCTGATACGTAACGGGATGAGAACTTTGTTATTGCTTTCTATTCCTTACGTATTGTTTTTGAAGAATTATGACTATGTTTTAGAATGGATTTTTATGACATAATTGTAAAGAGGCCTTAGTGCCAAAGACTGATTTTAGTTATTGAATAAATTCCACTGCGAATTATTAAAGATTTTGTTATTTAATTTTAAAGGATAAATAGTTATTTATTCAGTTTATGATTTTATGAAAAGAAGTGTAGCATTCCATTTACGTGAATAACTTTGATTATTAAATGAAATTTTTATGTTGGGAAAATGGGGTGTTACAATATCCACATATATCAATCACATGAATAATTATCCAATCATAAATATTCATTCACAACATCAGTCATAGACAATCATTAGCAACATTCATTCATCTCAATTCATCACCAATCACATAATTCACATATGACTCATGCTATGATATGCACTTATGGACACATAAATGCATGCGGTACCAAATCTCAACAAGGTCGTCACCTCCGATGGACAAGTCAACATCGCATGTAAGGCTCACCTCTGCCTTACAATAATCTCGAAGTAAAAGAGTCATCCCTTTTACAGCTACAACGACTATGATGCATGGACATGTGTAAGGACTTGATAATGCGACAACAATCACCATTTCAAACTCAATATATAGGACAACACCCAATTATATTGATTATCTCCACAACATTGCATTATCAAGAAAACATGCCCATACACAATTAAATCATAGTATTCACCATCACACTTCAACATAATTATCAATAGTCAACAATGTCATGCAACATCAACTATATCACATAGTTTCACCATTTCAAGCATTCTCATATTCCAAGTAATAGGGAAAAACAACATCTCATGATAAACATCATATCCAAAATATAATCACTCCTTCATACAACTTCACTTAGTCATACAAGAATAATCACAATAACTCACAAAACAATTTGCTAAAGAAACATTTTCGACAAAAATCCAAATCCTGTGGTAAACGGCCAACATTGATAATTTTCAAAGCTAGGCAACTTATTCAAGTTTGAAATCCTACAATTCAATCTTAATCAATCATATAAGTATGAGCTTAGGCCACTTACGAACTATCGATCATTAGTTCAAAGGTTAGCCTAAGTTCGTATGAGAAAATCTCAAGTTTAAACATTCCACATTCCCACCCGAAAATCAATTTTGACATGATTAAGACATTGTACGAACCTTACAAGCATTGCCTAAGCCCATAAGAACTGTAGACTAAGCTTGCAACTCCTTTTGTTCACCAAGACCAAGTTCCAACAATTTCCGAAAAACCGAAACGACACAAACTCAAGTTTCAAACCATTTAGAAAATTAAAGTTTCGACAAAGCCAAATGTGTTCCAGTAGAAAAGTAGGTGAAAACAGCAAAAGGACACTTCAAAACGATCGCCTAGGACCCCTGCACGACCACCCCCAAGCACCCGGACACGGAACAACGTTTCCGTTGTCCTGTCATGGGTGCCTGGCGCTAGAGGTGCAGCGCCCAAGCGCTGACTCCCTGTAAGTGGGCGCCCAGCGCTCCATGTAACACCCCGTTTTCCCAATATACAAATTTCTTAAACAATTATCAGAGTAAAAACCATAAACGGGATATCACATAGAAACGTAATCCAAAACAGTTAAATAATGATTTAACCTTCACAAATATCTTTAACATAGCAGCGGAAAATCATAAGCATAAATCATAAACGTTTTCGGCACGCAGGCCCAATAAGTATCTCAAAAGAGTTTATCAAAACATAAGCAGTTCACGTAAAAGAATGAAGCATGTTATAGCATAAAACCCCATCCCGTTACGTATCAGAGCGACCTAGACGACACAGTGAAGGCAAGGCCAACTCACGAAGCAACTGCACACTAAGCACGATCACCTGCAAGTTACCCATACGAAGGGCAACATTTTCAAGCAGAAGGGGTGAGATTTCATAATAAAATAACATTAATCAATGTAATTGCGAATCATAAATTAACATCAATCATTCCATTATTAACTTTGCATAAATGCTAAACAGTTATCACGTAATCATATATCCAATCATTATAAACAACATAACATAATCAAATAACACTTATCACATAATCACATATCCATTCATTATCAACAAGGCATCTTAATCATGACAATGTGACAATGCTCCTAGACTCCTTATATGCATGTGGTACCAATCGTCATCATAAGTATTAATATACTTTAATCGTGCGGAGGACAAAGCTCCTATAAAACGTGCGGAGGACAAAGCTCCTAATTTTCGTGGTGAGGACTAAGCTCAATGATATGCTATGCATGGACACATATGAACAAAACTTCATAATCATCGTAATCATGTGCATTCAATAACTTGATGCAAAACGTCATCATTTTCATTATATTCATATATAAACATTGCATACTTAGTTAAATAACAGCAGCAGCATAGTCAAGTCGCATAACAGCAAGGAGATATCAATATATCAACAACAATTTACTAGAATCATAATCATTTCAATTATATCTTACATATTGCATAATACCTTAATCATGCTCAAATAATATCAACTTAACTCAATAGCTTTACAGACTGCATTAAACGTTATCATAAGGTTTCATTACCAATTAGGGGTTCACTCTGGACCAAAAAGTGCGACACAGATCGCACAAACACATAATCAAGTTCATCCTGGTTGTACTCGCGAGGCGAGAGTACTTACTCGCCATGGCGAGCACCACTCAAGTCACAAACTAAGCTTGTTCTGGGTTCCCTCTGATCCTACATTCATTCCTAATCAATACTAGGTAAGTTCAGGTACTCAAAGGCATACAAGATTCAACTAAAAAGGTCGAAACACGAAATATGACATGCACTCTGCCTAAGCTCGCGAGGCGAGGAAGGTTGCTCGCCATGGCGAGTTGAACCAAACAACTCGCGAGGCGAAGGAAAGGGGCTCGCGTGGCGAGCGATGAAGTTCATCACTCGCGAGGCGAGGATCATCACTCGCCGTGGCGAGCGATGAACAGAAGCACGGGCAGACTAGGGTTTTTCTCAAAAATCCCTCACACAACATGGTTCAAAGCCTAATTTTGATTCCAGAATTCATCCTAAACATGTTCTAAGGTTATAGGACGGTTCTTACATCAATCTAAACAAGTTTTACCGTTTGATCATCAATTTTTAGGGCTTTGACCTAATTCCAAAACTTCTCTAAATCAATCCTAACTTGGTCAACTAATCATCAGAATTACAGTAATTAACATTATTGAATTATTAGTCTCACCCTTACCTGGTTATGAAGAAATCGCAGCTCTCTCTATGCTCTTCTCCCTTCCAAGCTTTTTCTCTCTTTTCCAAAAGTTTTCACGTACAATGAGTTTCTAAAATATTAGGTCTTCTCCTATTTATACCTCTTTCTAATAACTTATCTTATCTCACTTTCTCCCCCAAAACTATCTAAAATATCAAAACAGCCCTCAACTAAATATTTTTCAAATCTTTATTTTATTTAACAATAAAATAAATTCTCTAATCTTATCAAATCCTCCAAAACTCATAACCTAACACGTCATCAATCAAATCACCAAAATCACCACAATTTATCAAAACATATCAAAATCATACATATATTATATAAATATAATATAATCACCTAAACTCGATTAAATAACGATTAAACGAAAGTGGGCGTTACAACTCTCCCCCACTTAAAGGATTTTCGTCCTCGAAAATTTACCTCAAGCAAACAACTCTGGATAAGACTCCAGCATCTTACTCTCAAGCTCCCACGTCAAGCTTTCACCAGTCGCTCCCGACCAAACGACTCTTACGAGAGGTATCTCCTTGCCTCTCAACGTCTTCACTTTACGATCATCAATCCTTACCGGTAAAGTCTCTACCGTAAGGTTGTCTCTAACTTGCACATCGTCGCTTTGGATTACATGAGATGGATCCGGAACATACTTTCGAAGTTGCGACACATGGAAAACGTTGTGCAAATTCGAAAGATGCGGCGGTAAACCCACTCGGTAAGCCACCGTTCAAACTCTTTCCAATATCTGATACGGACCAATGAACTTCGGGGTCAACTTCTTTGACTTCAAAGCACGTCCTACACCAGTCATAGGAGTGACTCTCAAAAACACGTGGTCTCCTTCTTGGAATTCAAGATCTTTTCTGCGCTTATCATGATAACTCTTTTGTCGACTCTGCGACGCCTTCATTTTCTCTTGGATCATCTGAACTTTCTCAGTAGTTTGCTGAACAATCTCTGGTCCTAAGACCACTCTTTCTCCTGATTCAAACCAACACAACGGAGTTCTGCATCTCCGACCATACAAAGCCTCGAACGGTGCCATTCCAATACTAGAATGATAACTATTATTATATGTGAACTCGATCAACGGAAGATGACTATCCCAAGTTCCTCCTTGCTCAAGAACACAAATTCTCAACAAATCCTCTAGCGACTGAATTGTTCTCTCCGACTGACCATCTGTCTGTGGATGATACGCCGAACTCAATCTCAACTTCGAACCCAAGGCCTCTTGCAAACTTTTCCAAAATCTAGAAGTAAATCTTGGATCTCTATCTGATACAATGCTCGAAGGAACACCATGCAACTTCACAATCTCCTTGATATAAATCTCTGCCAACTGGGCAACAGGGAAGCTAATATTAATAGGTAGAAAATGAGCCGACTTCGTCAATCTATCAACAATAACCCAAATTGCGTCGTTCCCTCTAGGAGTATTTGGCAAACTCGTCACAAAATCCATGGATATACTATCCCATTTCCATTCTGGCACGTCTAAAGGTACCATCATCCCAGTGGATTTCTGATGCTCGACTTTCGACTTCTGACAAACTAAACAGGAATACACAAACTGTGCCACATCTCGTTTCAAACCAGACCACCAGAAAATCTTCTTTAAATCGTGATACATCTTCGTAGCTCCCGGGTGAATACTCAAGCTACTTCTATGACTCTCTTCAAGAATCATCTTCTTAATCTCTTCATTGTCTGGGATACAAATTCTTCTCGGAATCTCAACACACCTTGATCATCGATTTTAAAATCACTGTCTTCAGTCTGATCTCTAGCAATCAACAAGTCCACAAACTTTACATCAACTTTCTGTGCTTCCTTGATACTTTTCAGAAATTCACTATCAATCTTCAGCATACCCAGTTTCACGCTCTGAGGTGACCATTCACAAACCAAACTCATATCTCGGAACTGTTCAAGCAATTCGAACTCTCTGACCATCATGGCGGACATATGCAATGTCTTCCTACTCAAGGCATCTGCAACAACATTAGCTTTACCTGGATGATAATTCAAACCAAAGTCATAATCCTTCAACAATTCGAGCCATTTTCGCTGTCTCATATTCAATTCCTTCTGATCGAACAAATACTTCAAACTCTTGTGATCACTAAACACCTCAAACCTCGAACCATACAAATAATGTCTCCAGATCTTCAATACAAAGCCTACAGCCGCCAACTCGAGGTCATGCGTAGGATAATTCTTCTCATGAACTCTCAACTGTCTTGAAGCATAAGCTACCACTTTACCTTCTTGCATAAGTACACCTCCTAAACCCAACTTGGACGCATCACAATAAACCACAAAAGGTTCATCCGACTTCGGCAAAATTAACACTAGAGCAGTCGTCAACCGTTTCTTCAATTCACCGAAACTTTTCTCACAATGAACGTCCCACACAAAAGTTTTACCTTTACAAGTCAACTGCGTTAGCGGAAGAGCTAACTTAGAAAACCCTTCAATAAACCTTCTATAGTAACCAGCTAAACCCAAGAAACTTCTAATCTCAGTAACGGACTTTGGAGTCTCCCACTGTGATACCGCTTCAACTTTAGACGGATCCACTGCAATACCATCTCCGGAAATAACATGGCCAAGGAAACTCACCTCTTTCAACCAGAATTCACACTTAGACAATTTAGCATAAAGCTTCTTCTCTTTCAACACTTGTAAGACAATCTTCAGATGCTCAGCATGTTCTTCTTCAGTCTTGGAGTAGATCAAAATATCGTCGATAAACACAACTACGAACCGATCCAAAAATGCATGGAAGATGCGATTCATATACTCCACAAACACTCCAGGTGCATTGGTCACACCGAAAGGCATAACTTTATATTCATAGTGACCATAACGCGTTCTGAAAGCCGTCTTCTGCATATCTTCGTCTTTTACTTTAATCTGGTGATAGCCTGATCTCAAATCAATCTTGCTGAAAACTCGTGCACCCACTAGCTGATCCATCAAATCATCAATTCTCGGAAGTGGATACCTATTCTTGATAGTTACCTTGTTCAACTGCCGATAATCAATACACAACCGCATACTACCATCTTTCTTCTTTACTAGCAAAACCGGCGCTCCCCAAGGTGAAACACTTGGTCTAACAAACTTCTTCTCAAGCAAGTCTTCCAACTGTTTCTTCAACTCAGATAACTCAGAAGCAGACATACGATAAGGTGCCATCGAGACCGGCTTCGTTCCAGGAACAAGATCAATAGAAAACTCAACTTCTCTCTCTGGAGGCACATCAGGAATCTCATCTGGAAAAACTTCAGGAAATTCACACACCACCGGTAACCTGTCAATCACTGCTTGATTCTCAATAGATAAAGTAGCCATCAACGAAAACATCAAGATACCGTCGCGTTCCAGTTGCTTCAGCTGCTTAGTAGATAAAAACTCTGCACCACTTTCCTCTTCGACGGAAGAGAAATGTACTGACTTGCTAAAACAATTAATAAGAACGTGGTTGTACTCTAACCAGTTCATACCCAAAATCACATCCATACCACTCAAAGGTAGACAAACTAAATCTATTTCAAAATCGCGACCAAACATAGACAAAGGACATTTCAAACATACGAGAGAAGTAGTCACCGAACCCTTAGCTGGAGTTTCGACAACCATCTCTCCATTCATATCAGACAAAACAAGACCCAAAGCAGAAACACAATCGAAAGCAATAAAACAATGCGTAGCACCAGTATCAATAATAGCAACTAAAGGAGTATTATTAATATAGCAAGTACCTCTGATCAAACGATCCTCATTCTCTGTCTGAGTCCCAGTCAAAGCAAAGACCCTACCAGTAGTCGGCGCCCTCTTAGGCTGAGTACACTGTGAACTAATGTGACCCTCTCCATTGCAATTAAAGCAAACAATGTCTGTACGGTTGCAATCAGCTACAACATGACCCTTCTTACCACACCGGACACACTTCTTGATTTCCTCAGGGCAGACGTTGCTCTTGTGGCCTTTCTCACCACAATTGAAACACACAATCTCTGCAGCATCCTTCTTCTTAGGCCGCCTAACATCGACCATCTTCTGTTTCCCTTTGTCAGCGGGGGCACTGTACGGCTTAGGACGACTCTACTGTCCCTTGCCCTTCCTTTCATTCACTACCTTGTAGTGAGCCTTGGTATCCTCCTCATAGATCTTGCAGCTGTTAACCAAATCCTGAAAAACTCTCAGCTGCTGGTATCCAATCGCCCTCTTGATGTCGGGCCTCAAACCGTTCTCGAACTTGATGCATCTCGAGAACTCAGCATTCTCTGCAGTATAGTGCGGATAGAACTTAGACAGCTCCACGAACTTGGCAGCATACTCTGTCACGGACATATTTCCTTGCTTCAGCTCAAGGAATTCGATCTCTTTCTTCCCGCGAACATCTTCCGGAAAGTATCTTCTCAGGAACTCTCTCCTGAAAACAGCCCAAGTCACAACAGCTCCTTCCTGCTCGAGGGTAGGCAGAATAGCAACCCACCAGTCATCAGCTTCATCGGCCAGCTGATGAGTACCAAACCGCACCTTCTGATCTTCAGTGCACTGCATAACTCGGAAAATCCTCTCAATCTCCTTAAGCCACGTCTGGGCTCCATCAGGGTCATAACGTCCTTTGAAAGTCGGAGGGTTCTTCTTCATGAACGTCTCCAACATCCTAGCTTCAGCATTTGCACCAGCATTCACGTTAGGTTGTTGTCCCACAGCTTGGGCAACAGATTGTAGAGCAGCAGCTAACGCAGCATCATTCCTTCCAGCCATTTCGGATATTCTACAAAAGTAGCAACAACAACATAAGATAGTAATATAAATATTACTAAGACTCGACACGACTCTCTAATTGACCGGACGGATCGACCTGCTCTGATACCAATTGTAACACCCCGTTTTCCCAATATACAAATTTCTTAAACAATTATCAGAGTAAAAACCATAAACGGGATATCACATAGAAACGTAATCCAAAACAGTTAAATAATGATTTAACCTTCACAAATATCTTTAACATAGCAGCGGAAAATCATAAGCATAAATCATAAACGTTTTCGGCACGCAGGCCCAATAAGTATCTCAAAAGAGTTTATCAAAACATAACCAGTTCACGTAAAAGAATGAAGCATGTTATAGCATAAAACCCCATCCCGTTACGTATCAGAGCGACCTAGACGACACAGTGAAGGCAAGGCCAACTCACGAAGCAACTGCACACTAAGCACGATCACCTGCAAGTTACCCATACGAAGGGCAACATTTTCAAGCAGAAGGGGTGAGATTTCATAATAAAATAACATTAATCAATGTAATTGCGAATCATAAATTAACATCAATCATTCCATTATTAACTTTGCATAAATGCTAAACAGTTATCACGTAATCATATATCCAATCATTATAAACAACATAACATAATCAAATAACACTTATCACATAATCACATATCCATTCATTATCAACAAGGCATCTTAATCATGACAATGTGACAATGCTCCTAGACTCCTTATATGCATGTGGTACCAATCGTCATCATAAGTATTAATATACTTTAATCGTGCGGAGGACAAAGCTCCTATAAAACGTGCGGAGGACAAAGCTCCTAATTTTCGTGGTGAGGACTAAGCTCAATGATATGCTATGCATGGACACATATGAACAAAACTTCATAATCATCGTAATCATGTGCATTCAATAACTTGATGCAAAACGTCATCATTTTCATTATATTCATATATAAACATTGCATACTTAGTTAAATAACAGCAGCAGCATAGTCAAGTCGCATAACAGCAAGGAGATATCAATATATCAACAACAATTTACTAGAATCATAATCATTTCAATTATATCTTACATATTGCATAATACCTTAATCATGCTCAAATAATATCAACTTAACTCAATAGCTTTACAGACTGCATTAAACGTTATCATAAGGTTTCATTACCAATTAGGGGTTCACTCTGGACCAAAAAGTGCGACACAGATCGCACAAACACATAATCAAGTTCATCCTGGTTGTACTCGCGAGGCGAGAGTACTTACTCGCCATGGCGAGCACCACTCAAGTCACAAACTAAGCTTGTTCTGGGTTCCCTCTGATCCTACATTCATTCCTAATCAATACTAGGTAAGTTCAGGTACTCAAAGGCATACAAGATTCAACTAAAAAGGTCGAAACACGAAATATGACATGCACTCTGCCTAAGCTCGCGAGGCGAGGAAGGTTGCTCGCCATGGCGAGTTGAACCAAACAACTCGCGAGGCGAAGGAAAGGGGCTCGCGTGGCGAGCGATGAAGTTCATCACTCGCGAGGCGAGGATCATCACTCGCCGTGGCGAGCGATGAACAGAAGCACGGGCAGACTAGGGTTTTTCTCAAAAATCCCTCACACAACATGGTTCAAAGCCTAATTTTGATTCCAGAATTCATCCTAAACATGTTCTAAGGTTATAGGACGGTTCTTACATCAATCTAAACAAGTTTTACCGTTTGATCATCAATTTTTAGGGCTTTGACCTAATTCCAAAACTTCTCTAAATCAATCCTAACTTGGTCAACTAATCATCAGAATTACAGTAATTAACATTATTGAATTATTAGTCTCACCCTTACCTGGTTATGAAGAAATCGCAGCTCTCTCTATGCTCTTCTCCCTTCTAAGCTTTTTCTCCCTTTTCCAAAAGTTTTCACGTACAATGAGTTTCTAAAATATTAGGTCTTCTCCTATTTATACCTCTTTCTAATAACTTATCTTATCTCACTTTCTCCCCCAAAACTATCTAAAATATCAAAACAGCCCTCAACTAAATATTTTTCAAATCTTTATTTTATTTAACAATAAAATAAATTCTCTAATCTTATCAAATCCTCCAAAACTCATAACCTAACACGTCATCAATCAAATCACCAAAATCACCACAATTTATCAAAACATATCAAAATCATACATATATTATATAAATATAATATAATCACCTAAACTCGATTAAATAACGATTAAACGAAAGTGGGCGTTACACTCCACTATAGGCGCAGCGCTCCGTAAACGCGCGTTTTCGCGTGTCTCGGCCGCGGGTTTTCGCCAATTTCGATCAAAAATCGAACGTTTAAAATCTTCAATCATCAAAAGTGATCCGAGGCATAACCCGAGGCTCTAACACATCGAACTCGCTCGTTTCGGGGCATTTGTACAAGTTATGAAATTGTTTAAAATAATTTTTCTCAAAACAATAAGTTCTCAAACAACCACAATTCATCTCTTCAAATTCAACACAATTCTCAACAACATCTCAACATAAATCATACCCAAGTCATGAAATGAGATCAACATCATCAATCAACTACAATCATAACATATAATCATACCCTCCATCATAATTCAACAACAACATGTCAAATTCATCCATTTTGCACAATTTTCATAACTTTTCATTTTCACATATTCAAACATGTAATTTAACCAACAATCATACAATTATTATCAATTCATGCATACAAACATATCATGAAAAATTGCAAAGAATGAACATGATTATGATAAAGACTAACCCCCTTACCTTAGATGAAGATTAGACCAAACCTAGGCTTCAATTTAGCTCCTAAGCTTTCCCAATTGGATTCTTCAAGTTCTTCTCTCCAAACCCTTATCTTCTCTTCCCACTTTCTCTCTCTAGAAATGTTTTGTGAAATGAAAATGATTTGGTTCTTCTAACACTACCCTAGTGTTATCTCTACTAATGGGTTTAACTTAGTTTCTAGTGGGCTTAACCCGTTTCTATTCAAACCAAAAATATTACTACACTCCAAACGATATTTTAATTAATAACGGTAAAATGTCACTAACGGTAAAATCTCGACTTTCTCTAGTAACTTAATGAAATAGCCATTCTCACTAATTACTAAAGCAATTCCCACTAAAAATTATAATTTTACCCATCCTCACAAAATTACCAAAATACCCTTCTAATACGAAAACCCATGAAAGTGCACCCGATGACAATTAAATACACACAAGCACACATAATCACACACAAACACATAATTAAAATAAACCTAGCTAAAAATCGGGCTGTTACACAAGAAGCCTGGACATTTCATAGCTGAATGCCCTGATCTTCAGAAGGAAAAGTCAAAGAGCAGAACAAAGAAACCAAGCTTTAGCTCAAGCAAATTCAGAAAGCAGATCAAGAAGAGTTTGATGGCAACCTGGGAAGATTTGGATAGTGAGTCTGGTTCTGAGAAAGAAGAAGCAGATGATGATGCAAAAGCAGCCATGGGGTTAGTGGCAACAGTGTCATCAGAAGCTGTATCAGAATCTGAATCAGATTCAGAAGATGAAAATGAGGTATATTCCAAAATTCCCAGACAGGAACTTGTTGAGTCTCTCAAGGAACTTTTATCACTATTTGAACACAGAACCAATGAGTTGGTTGATTTAAAAGAAAAATATGTTGATTTAATGAAACAACAGGAATCAACTCTATTGGAACTTAAAGCTTCTGAAGAAGAACTCAGAGGGTTTGACTTCATATATACCACATATGAAGACAGACTCAAGATTCTTTGTCAGAAGTTGCAAGAAAAGTGTGATAAAGGTTCTGAAAACAAACATGAAATTGCTTTAGAGGATTTCATAATGACAGGTATTGATAGAAGCAAGGTAGCTTCCATGATCTACAACATTTACAAGAACAATGGTAAAGGGATTGGATATTCTGAAGGGAAACCTAAAGAGTATAGTCTCAAAAACTATTGTGATTGTATCAAATTGAAATCCACCTTAGTGCCTGAAGGTGCTGAAGCTAAAACTGTTATTCAGTCAGAACCTGAAGCTTCTAGTTCCAAAGCTAAGATCACATCAAAGCGAAAGAACTCCAAGACTAAGGTAATGACAGAGTCTGATCCTAAGATTACAAAGATCAAGATTCTGAAGAGGTCAGAACCTGTTCCTCAGAGTCTGATCAAACCAGAATCTAGTATCTTGAAGTCAAAGGGTCAGAAGAACAAAACAGTTGTTGCTTCTGAGAAAACAATATCTAAAGGTGTTAAACCTAAAGTGTTGAATGATCAGAAGCTACTCAGCATTCAGCCCAAGGTACAAGGGAGGAAAAGTAAAACCTCTAGAACTAACCCCAAAGGACCCATGAAGGTATGGGTACCTAAGTCTGAATTGATCAATACTGCAGGTGTGCCTAAGGGCAAAAGAGAAACAAAGGTCCTGGTACCCGGACAACGGATGTTCAAGACATATGACAGGAGAAAAAGCTTTGTTCCTCACCATCACCATGAAAGAAGGAGGAGAAGTGAAGTTTGGTGGCAACCAAACTGGAAAGATCATTGGTACGGGTACTATTGGTAATTCCTCCATTTCAATTAATAATGTTTGGCTTGTAGATGGTTTGAAGCATAACCTATCGAGCATAAGTCAATTTTGTGATAATGGGTATGATGTAATGTTCAGTAAGACCAACTACACCATAGTCAACAAGGATGACAAATCCATTACCTTTAAGGGAAAGAGAGTTGAGAATGTCTATAAAATAAACTTCTCTGATTTGGCTGATCAGAAGATAGTTTGTCTTCTGTCAATGAATGATAAAAAGTGGGTATGGCACAGAAGGCTGTGACATGCTAACTAGAGATTGATCTCTAAGCTTAGCAAGTTACAACTTCTCAAAGGCCTGCCTAACATTGATTATCATTCAGATGCACTTTGTGATGCATGCCAGAAAGGGAAATTTGTTAAAACTTCTTTCAAATCCAAAGACATTGTATCAACTTCCAGACCCTTAGAGTTACTTCATATTGATTTATTTGGACCAGTTAACACTGCATCCTTATATGGAAGTAAATATGGATTATTCATTGTTGATGATTACAGTAGATGGACTTGGGTAAAATTTCTAAGTGTTGAGGAAAAAAATCCTTATTTGATGTTTTAAAGATTACAAACATGTAATAATTGTTTTTTAACTTGTTATCTACTAATGAATTTTGTGAGAAATGTTTCATGAGAATGTTCTTAACACAAGAAGAAGGTTCTTTGCTCACAAAACAAGTTAAAAACGTCCTTATCAAATAAAATAAGCAAAAGGACATAAATGGACTTTTTGGAAGAAATTCAAGAAGCAAAATATTCTCTGTCTCACCAAAAGAAGATACTTTGGATATATGACATAAATGGAAAGAATATCACATGGTTACAAAAGGAATTTGCATTTAAAAAGGAATTGGAAAAGCACGTGCCTTAAAGAAAGAAGAACAAAATCGTTTTACAAAGAAAGAATGTTCTTGAGAACATTCTGGTAAAGCTACAAATGGATAAGGATGATGTCATTTCCATCACAGCCAATTACAACTCATGCACAGCTGTATTACAACCTCACGTGGGCTGTCTCAAAAGGCTAGAAAGCAGAGAATGTTCTTCAGAACATTCTTCACTTGAAATAACACATTTTTTGCAACACTTGTGCATCAAGCAACAAAAAGCAAGAGCACATGGGCTGTTTTTTCGTACAAGCTTCACATCTGTATGTTCATGTACATTTCAAGTGAGCTTCACAAATCAAGCCTCTATAAATACAAGCACATAGCAAGGCAAATTCTTAAGAGCTTACATAAAAAGAAATCAATTCTCTCATTCACGTGAATCCTCAAAGAAGCATTCATAAAGCTCTTCAACAACAAACAAAGCAAGCTTCAAATATCTTTCTTCTCTTGTAGCTAAGATATCTCTGAAAGTTTGTAACAAAAACAAAGCAAGCTTCAAATATCTTTCTTCTATTGAAGCTAAGATATCCCTGAAAGTTTGTATTTATAATATCTCCAAGTTGGGATATTATTTGAAATATCTCTTTGAGATATTATTTTGAAATCTCTACGTGAGATACTTGAGAAATCTCCAAGTGAGATACCATATTCAAACAACACCCACCACCATACAAAGTGTAACTAGATCTCAAGTCTATTGGGCTTAATAGTTTGAGATAGAACTTTTCTTGTGTGATCAAGAATCGTAGAAGCCTGCTGAGGTTGATAATACAGAGTGTAACAGACTGATCTGGTGTGATCAACATATTATAGTGCTATTCAGAAGTTTCTGATAGCAGGATACTATAGTGGATAATCTCACACGTAGTGTGGGGACTGGACGTAGCCGGTTAGGCGAACCAGGATAAATTCTCTTGTGTTCTCTTTCTTCTCTCATCTCTTAATTTCTGGCCGTCACATATAACCTATAACTAACTATATTAATTTTCCAGAGTGCTCTGGTCCTTAAAACTAAAATTAAATAATTAACCTACTGTCATACCCCAATTTTTGACCTAAGGTCCACATTCATACGCCTTTTGACCCTGATCAATCCTGATTTTTCAGTGAAAAAAGGTATTTTAAAATACCTCATTTTGGTTCCAAATCGGGCCCTCTTCTCTCAATCTTTAATCAATTATTTCCATCTTTTATTCTTAAATTAATCCCAATTTTATTTTATTTTAATTTTCTTTTTTTAATCAACATTTCTTTTAATTTTAGATAAGTTTAAGAGTCAAGTCTGCATAGTTATCTTTTTATTATTTTTGTTATTTGATAAAATCCAAAAAAGGCCTGTCACGCGTGCATTAGTTCCAATCCAGCAACAGCTCATCTGCAAGCAATTTAACAGGAGCAGAATCACGTTCCTCTCGTCCTAATCCAAAGCACAGTTTTTTGTGCTTCTCCTCAACAAACCCTAGTCCCTAAACCCAGCACTATAAATACCCAACCTGCACAACACAAAAAAAGGAGAAGCAGAACGGGGGCGCACAGAGAAGAAGCCAGAATCACACAAAGGCAATCTGAACCACAACCCAGATACGATTTCCAGATCGCAAGCATCAACGACCCATCCAGTAGCAATCGGCCGATCCAAACTCATACAAACCAGATTCCATCTCGAATCCAAACCAACACAACCGATCCATACCCGAATCCGAATCGAGTTCAGATTCAAACACCAGCAAGCAGCATCGATCGCACCTTTAACAACAAACCAACAAGATCCACCGAAGTTTCAGAATCCAGTTTTGAAGTGGAGCAAAACCGAATCAAAATTCTTAGGAAAGAGGTAGTATTTCTTTTTTTCCCTTTTTAGAATTAGGCTGTATTGTTTGATTTGAGTGAAAAAGAGAAGAAAGAAAAAGGAGTAGAAGAAGATAAGCGGAAAAAAAAAACAAAAAAATTAAATTAGGGTTCCGGCGTGGTGGCGCCGCCGCACCGGCCGGCCAACCGCCGCCGGAATCCACCTCACCTTGCCGTCGGAGAAGAAGAAGATATAGAGGAGAGAAGAGAGAGCTTTTAGTGAGAGAAAAAGAAGTAGAGAGAGAATAGAAATGAAAAATGAAGGGAATTGGGTCTTACACCCTTTATATATCACCCATTCACAAACCGGTTCATCCATGACCCGTTCCAGTGTGAAACCGACCCAGTTCGGCCTGCAAAGCCCAATCCTTTTTAATTTCTGCACCCCCTGAATGCTGCTGCACCCCCACCTTGTGATTGAACCCAATTTTTATTTGCATACATTTTATTTATCTTTTAGCATTGTAATTTCCATTTTATATTCTCTCATGCATGTTTATTTATTTATTTCATTTATTTTATTCTTAGAGCAAGGATACTAGAATGTAAATTAGGCTTTGATGTAAATATTTTATTTTTTTGTCATTTATTTTCTGCAGACCTTAGAATGTAAACTAGGCTTAATGTAAATCATGCATGTGTGCGTGCGTGTGTGTATGCCTCTCTTATTTGCTTCATAGCCTAGGTCAAAGGTCCTGGTGGTGGTCCAACGCCACCATAAGGTACCTACGCTTTATTTTTATGCTCCGTTAGTTTAATTTTAGTCCAATATTCAAAAAACAAAAAACATGCAAGTAACAAAAACCACAAAAATATTTTCATAAACAAACCTTGATCCTAAATCAAGTGATCGTCTTTATTTTATTCTCTCATAAATCAAATTGCAATCAACATTAATCATATTTCAAGTCATTTTCTTTTAACATAAAAAATACAAACAAATTCCTATTTGCCGCTTGGCTTTTCATTTTAAAATCTTTTTCAAAACCAATAAAAAACACTCAACAAATCAAACGTCAATTTTTACCCCGAACTACGAGGTTTTGATCCTTCACGGGTACGTAGGCAGAGGACCATGTCCTTCTAAACAATAAAAAATGTAGATAAATTAGGTCTCACTTTCTTTTTCTTTTAATCATCACATTAACTTCTTTTTCAAAAGCAAGCAAGTTATAGCACATTAAATTAAATAAAACCAAGAGGTTCCCGTAGAGTACTACGGACATAGAGGGTGCTAATACCTTCCCTTTATGTAACTAACCCCCGAACCCTAAATCTTTTCAAATAGGGGTAGTTTGAACTTTTTTTCCCCTTTTCTTAATAAAATTAAATGTTCAGTCGTGAAATAATTAGTGAGTCAAAAGCTAATCAAATAGCCTTGATCTCCAAAAAATGACGCGACACCTACTACTTAATAATTATCCAGAACTTTCTGGTCCTATTTATTTTATTCTTAATATCTCCAGAGTTCTCTGGTTCGTTATCGCTTTATTTATTTCAGTTATATATATCCAGAGTTTTCTGGTCCTTTACTGCTTTATTTATTTCAGTTATATATCCAGAGTTTTCTGGTCCTTTACTGCTTTATTTATTTCAGTATTTTATTCCAGAACTTTCTGGTCCTTTTATTTATTTCATTATCCAGAGTTCTCTGGTCCTAATATTATAATATTTTATTATTACCACTAACCAAGAATTTTCTTGAGCCTATATACTTATTTAAGTTTCAGGAATAAATATTTAAAAGGGTCACAATTCAAACCCCCCTTTCTTGTGACGTTTATTGCTACTTCACTAAGAAGTAAAGACTATGCATATGAAGTGTTTAGCAGCTTCTACACTCAAATACAGTCTGAAAAAGAAATGAAAATTTTGAAAGTTAGAAGTGATCATGGTGGAGAATTTGAAAATGAGCCATTTGAATCTTTTTGTGAAAAACATGGAATTATCCATGAATTCTCTTCTCCTAAAACTCCACAACAAAATGGGGTTGTAGAAAGAAAGAATAGAACTTTACAAGAAATGGCCAGAACCATGATCCATGAAAA
Organism: Medicago truncatula; assembly: GCF_003473485.1. NCBI lineage: Eukaryota > Viridiplantae > Streptophyta > Magnoliopsida > Fabales > Fabaceae > Medicago > Medicago truncatula. Next base: position 20,235,717 of record NC_053045.1, read on the forward strand.
CAATTTAGCTAAACATTTCTGGGCAGAAGCAGTTAATACTTCATGTTATGTCCAAAATAGGATCTACATCAGACCTATACTGGAGAAAACTGCATATGAACTCTTCAATGGAAGAAGACCCAATATCTCTTACTTTCATCAATTTGGATATACATGTTACATTTTAAATACCAAAGACTATCTGAAGAAATTTGATGCCAAGGCCCAAAGAGGAATCTTTCTAGGTTACTCTGAAAGGTCAAAGGTGTACAGAGTGTATAATTCAGATACACATTGTGTTGAAGAATCAATGCACGTAAAATTTGATGATAGGGAGCCTGGAAGTAAAACTCCAGAGCAAGATGAAAGTACTGCAGGTACACATGATTCTGAAGATGCATCAGAATCTGATCAACCTTCTGACAATGAAAAGAGTCCAGAAGCTGAATCTAGTTCAGAAGCTGAACCCACACCAGAAGCTCAAGACGAAGTAGCTTCTGATGAAGCTCAGGATGGTTTTGAGCAAGCCAATCAATTCAAAAACACTTTCAAGTACAAATCTTTACATCCTGAGGAGCTAATCATTGGAAACAAAAATAGTCCTAGAAGAACTAGATCTCATTTCAGACAAGAAGAATCTATGATAGGACTGCTGTCAATAATTGAACCTAAGACAGTTGATGAAGCTCTCTCAGATGATGGATGGATACTAGCTATGCAAGAAGAGCTAAATCAGTTTCAAAGAAATGATGTGTGGGATCTAGTACCCAAACCTAATCAGAAGAACATTATTGGAACAAAATGGGTATTCAGAAACAAGTTGAATGAACAAGGTGAAGTAACTAGAAACATAGCCAGACTTGTTGCACAAGGTTACAGTCAACAAGAAGGCATTGATTACACTGAAACATTTGCTCTAGTTGCAAGATTGGAAGCAATCAGGTTACTTCTATCTTATGCAGTTAATCATGGCATAATATTATATCAAATGGATGTCAAGAGTGCATTTCTTAATGGTGTCATTGAAGAACAAGTGTATGTCAAGCAACCTCCTGGTTTTGAGGATCTTATGCATCATAACCATGTTTACAAACTTAAGAAATCACTATATGGCTTGAAACAAGCTCCTAGAGCTTGGTATGATAGACTAAGTAATTTCTTAATCAAAAATGATTTTAAGAGAGGCCAAGTTGACACAACACTCTTCAGAAGGACTCTTAAGAAAGACATTCTGATTGTGTAGATATATGTTGATAATATAATATTTGGTTCTACTAATGCATCTCTTTGCAAGGAATTTTCTAAGTTAATGCAGGATGAATTTGAAATGAGCATGATGCGAAAATTAAAGTTCTTTCTTGGAATTCAAGTTAATCAAAGCAAAGAAGGAATATATGTTCATCAAACAAAATATACAAAGGAGCTTCTGAAGAAGTTCAAGCTAGAAGATTGTAAAGTGATGAACACTCCAATGCATCCAACCTGCACCTTAAGCAAAGAAGATACTGGAACAAAAGTAGACCAGAAGCTGTACAGAGGTATGATTGGTGCTTTGTTATACCTCACTGCATCTAGACCAGATATTTTATTCAGTGTATGCTTGTGTGCAAGATTTCAGTCAGATCCTAGAGAATCTCATTTAACTGCTGTTAAGAGAATCTTCAGGTATCTGAAGGGAACAACTAATCTTGGACTCCTTTATAGGAAATCCCTAGATTATCAGTTGGTTGGGTTCTGTGATGCTGATTATGCTGGTGATAGGATTGAAAGAAAATCAACCAGTGGAAACTGTCATTTCTTGGGAGAGAATTTGATATCCTGGGCTAGCAAAAGACAAGCAACTATTGCTATGTCTACAGCAGAAGCAGAATACATTTCAGCTGCAAGTTATTGTACACAACTTCTTTGGATGAAACATCAGTTGGAAGACTATCAGATAAATGCTAACAGTATTCCCATTTATTGTGATAATACTGCTGCTATTTGTTTATCAAAGAATCCAATTTTACATTCAAGAGCCAAGCATATTGAAATCAAACACCATTTTATCAGAGATTATGTTTAAAAAGGAGTTTTAGATATACAATTCATTGATACTGAGCATCAATGGGCTGATATATTTACAAAGCCTTTAACTGTTGAAAGATTTGATTTGATTAAGAAAAATTTGAACATGCATTTTGTGTCTGATTAGAATTTGCTTTCCTCTGAATAAGAAGTTTGGTTCTGAAGTCTGTTCAGAAGCTTTGGTCCGTCAGAAGCTCTTAACTGAGGTTCTGAGGAAAATGCGCTTCTGAAGATGATATCAGCACTAAAACTTCAGAAGCTGTATTCTTTGCTTCTGAATAGCAGGGTTAGTGGAAACGTTGGAAGTTATTTTCAGTAACACCTGTCCCACTAACTAAGCAGTCTCTCTGAAACGCATCTGACGTGGTCTATTTGTATTGGTGTATAACTAAAAAGGGCAATGATGATTTTATACGGTTTATTGTACTATCACGCGCGCCCCCAACTATCATTAATGCTGTGTTTGATTGTCCCCTTTTGAATTGCAAATGTTTTCCTCAAAAACACTATAAATACCAAACACACACAACGCACTCACTTTTCTTACACTTTCAAGTTTTTAAGACCCTTCTCCGAAAAGAAAAAAAAAATCAGATTTTATTCACAACCTAGAATCCCAAACTTCCATCAAATCAAATGGCGTCCTCAAGCGCAGTTCCAACCTTCAACATCAACACCAACAAGTCATACATTCTGAAAGATAGAACAATATTTGTATCCATGAACAATTTGGATGTTCAAGTAGAGTGTCCTGTAGACTTTGGGTCCTTGGAAAGGAATGGAGTAGATATCAAAGGGTATTTTTCTGCTCAACATATGGATGATTACTTTAAGATGTTGAACAGACCGTCGTATTTGAATATGGTGAAAGACTTCTGGGTTAGGGCAGAAGTTTATGATAGGAGAGATGCTGAAGATGAAGAGGCGAAGCTGGTAAAAGATAATCCAACCTTGAAAGGAAAATCAAGGACTGAAATGGGTCTCAGACCGTTCAGAGGCACTAAGATCAGGTCAGCAGTGATGGGTATGGAGATCACCATCACTCAGGAAACAATAGCTAGAGCATGCAGATGCTCAAACTCTGGCTTATTTCAGATAGACGCTGTCAAGAGCCAATGGGAAGGCAAGATTAATGGAGTCTTGTTCGGAGGAAATCCCAAAGCTAAAACATCATAAATGTCTCCAATTCACAGGATGCTTCTGAAGGCGCTATCAGATTGCATTTTTCAGAAGGGAGGAGGTACTGATTATCCTTCTCTAGATCACAAAGTAGTTCTGTACTGCTATGCGTCCTTTGAAAAGATAAATCTTCCAAAGTACATATTGCATCATATGTGCTGGGCTATAAGGGAAAGCCAGAAAAATCTTAAATGGCAGAACTCTTAAATTCATGGGCATCATAAAGAAATTCACTCCTCACAAAAAAGATATGAAGGAAGAAACTGTTCAATAAGATCTAATGACCGATTTTCCCCCCATCTCAAAGGAGGAAAATCCTGAAGTTCTGTACCAATTCATCTATGCTCACTTCAAGAACACTGGGGAGATAATCAGTTATGCATCTATCCCTGACAAAATGGGAGGAGGACCCCTCAAGGTCAAGGGAAAAAGGACTAAGATTAGTGAAGATGTTGCAGCTCCTAAACCCAAGAGAACAAAAGTTCCCAAGGCTGAAGCTTCTAAAGCTTCTAACACTGCTTCTGATTCTGAAGAAGTTATTCAGAAGAAAAGAACTGAGAAGCCCGAGGTTCAAGATGCTGCTAGGGAAGCTGCTCTTCGTGAAAAAGTCATTCATAAGAAAAGAACCAAAGGGAATAGAGATCTTTAGGAAGCTGTCAAAGAAGCTACTGAAGAATGGGTGAATGAAGAAGAAGAAGAGGATGTGCTAGAGCCCAAGAAGAAAAAGGAAAAACAGTCTAAGGAAATAGTGTCACCAATGATGGTGGTCACTCCTGAGATGGCACAAATGGCTAAAGAGTATGCTGATAATGCCATAGCTAAAAAGAAACAACTGAAGCAGCAGTACATTTTGGAAAGGGATGAAAAGCTCAAAGCTGCAGGGATGGTTGAGATTAATCCTCTAAGTGCTGAAAAAGATGCTGAGATCCTGGCTCTGACTGCTGAGGTTGAAGATCAAACAATGAAAGAAGCAACTGATTTGCTTCAAGGAGCTCTGAAAGGAAAGGGAATATCAGAAGCTGCTGGATCAGAAGCACATCATTCAGGTAATACTTCTGATCAAAAAGCTTATGTCAATACTCAGACTCTACCTTCTTCCCCATCCTTGTCATCATCCACCACTGAATCTGATTTTGATTTTATCCCTTTAAACCAAAAGATCAGAAAGCCTCGCAGAATATCCAAAACATCTTCTTTTGAACCATCTAATGTTGATGAAGTGCAAATTGGCCTCTCTCAAAGAAGAATTGAAATCTATAAGAAATTGCCTGCTGATCATTTCTTCCAACCACCTATCATTGAAGCGCTTAACATGATACCTGCTAATGCATCCGCTGAACCAACATCATCACAAATCCCTTCTTCTAACAAACCACAACCATCCTCTCCGTCAACCCTGTTTTCCTTAGAAAAACACTTTGGTGGTGAGATGAGTAAAACCCCACAAAAAGCCTCTGAGACAGTCCCTGAAAAGACTGTTCTAGAAAATCAACAACCACCAAGATCTGTTATAGAAGAAGAACCTGAAGTTCATGTTGAACTTCAGAACCAAACCCAAAATAACTCTAAAACCCAACCTGAAATCCAACCTGAGATAATCATCAACCAACAAACCCAAAATGAAACTGCTAATGAACAACATCAAGCACCAGAACTTTCATCTAAGCTTAACCAACACACTAATTCTGACAAATCATCATCTTCTTCTCAAACAATAATCATCCAACAGCCCTTACCAAATATCCTAGAGTCTGAATGTATTGATAATGAGTTGTTAAGGATCAGGGATGAAGTAAAAGAACTAATTCTGCTTAGAAAAGTTCCTATACTTTCCATCCACTATGAGGATCAATGGATGAACCTGAAGAAGAATGTTGCTGAGCTGCTGGACAAGATTAGTCAAAAATGCCTAAGAACTCAAGCTATAGTTCTTAAGAGGCATCTAGCAGCAATACACAGAGCTGAGAAAGCAAAAGGACCTCTTCTCTGCCTGGCAAATGCTCCTTTCTTTTCAGAAAGTGAGTATGTTACAAGAGAGGACAAATTATTTCAACAATTGAAGCAGAAGCTTCTGTCTACTCAAGCTGAAGCACAGGCTAAGGAGAATGAATTTCAGAAGATGAAGTAGAAAATTGAGGTTTTGGAAGCTATAGTATCCAAACAAGAAGAAGAATTGAAGAAACAATCTGCACAGATCAACTATTTGATGGAAGTAGTCTCTAAACAAGCCCAACCCTAGTTGCACACACTTTTTACTTGTTTAGATTTTACTTTTATATTCAGTCTTCTGAACTATTGTCTCTTTGATTGTTCACACTGCTTGCTTTGATTATTATTATTATTATAATACACTACTTCTGAAGCAATGTTATTCTTCTGATACTTATATTGCTCTGATACTTATATTGCCTCTGATTATATTTGGTTACAGTTTTTCTCACTTTTTACAAACTCCTTTTCATTTTGTCTTTCTTTTTGTTGATGACAAAAGGGGGAGTAGATGTATAGTATTGTTAAGGCTCTGAGCCCCATTAATTTAATTTGACCAAGTTAAATTAATAGGACCATCTTCTAAACTCTTAATATTTTAATGAGAAATGCTTCTAAGTTAATTTTTGCGCACTTTAATTTGATGAATTTAATTAACATGGATAGAACTCAGGGGGAGCCTACAAACCTCACCTTAAGAGTACTATTGGACTTAGGGGGAGCTTACAAACCTCTTTCCAAAATAGTCAACGTGTTAATTAGATTAACAACAATTGAACATTTTAAATACTATTGTTTGTCATCATCAAAAAGGGGGAGATTGTTGGAACAAAATGTGTTTAACAATAAACCTTAAGAGTTTTGATGATAACAAGGTATTAAAAATTGTCAATTGGACATTGCTAATATTTGTTCAAGTATACAGGACCATAGACAAAGGTTGATGTTTTTAAAAGGTCTTGGAAGAAAAAAAGAGAGCAAAGGAATCAACAAAAAGAGAAGCCTAAAGCATCTGAAGAAATCTGCCTCTGAAGTAAAAGATGCTCCTGAAGTTAAAATGCTCCTGAACACAAAGTGCACCTGATGACATCATCAGAAGCGAGTTTATCAGAAGCAAGCTCAGAAGCTAGTTCATCAGAAGCTGTATATCACCAGAAACTGAAGTTTGCAACTGAAGTTTCAAATATTGTTTTAATTGATTCAAACACGTATAAAGAAAGCGAAAGACTAAAGGAAAGGTGGCAACGGTTCATTTGAAAGGCTGTGGATGCTCATCCTACAAAGAGTGTTGACAAAGTACATATGTACGAAGTGTACGACCACTACCTCCACTTCTCTGTTTTTTGTCTACGCTACAAGACAAGAAAAACAGCTCTGCCTGCAGAAAAGTTCCTTCAAGATAGGAATGGATTTGAACGTGATCCTTCATAGGACAACATCCAAATCAGGCAAAATATCATTGGTGATTGATGAAGGTTTCACAACGACTCTATTGACGTGCTTAAAGATCTCAACGACTCTTTCACATCTCTATATAAAGGAGTGAAGACTTGAAGATCAAATGAGAGACAACAAGTAAAAAAAAAAGCGCCCAAACTCTGCAAAATTTGTTTCACATAAAAGCACTTAGAATTTCTGTGTTCATTTGATATATCTTAGAAATTCTTAAGTCTAGAGAGTCTTTCATTTGCATTGTATTGTGAACACCACTGATTGTATATTATGTGTTCAAACTCAAACAATTTTCTGTGTAATTCTGTTTGAATAGAAGTCTCTTGCTTTAGTGCTTGAGCATAGGAAGTCTCTTGCTTGTGTGCTTGAGCAAAGGAAGTCTCTTGCTTGTGTGCTTGAGCAATTTGAAGTCTCATACTAGGTGTAGTATTGAGCAGTTGTAATCAGTTGTGATTAAACTTAGTGAAACTCTCCTTGGAAGTGCAAGGGGGATTGGACTACTTCCGGTTTGTGGAAGGAACCAGTATAAGGGGTATTGAACCTAGAAGAATTTCTGTTTTCATGTTGTGGTTGTGTTAGTTGAGTCGTTTGGGAGAAAACGGGTTTTTCGTGTGAAATGTCGATGTTTAAGTGTTTTCGCCAATAAGTGTTTATGTGAGGTTTTGGAAAATGACTTTTGGGATGGTTGAAACATGGAATTTTTGTAGATTATGTTAGAGTCAAGTGTCAGGAGCGTGTAGGCGAAAACGACATCAAAATCCGATTAACGGTTTGAATTTTACGCGCGAAATGGTGAAAAGCGCACTTTTTGAAAAGCTGATTTTTGGACCTGATACTGTCAAAATCGTGCCGCAATTTTTGCAGCTGTGCCGCGATTTTGATGGCAGAATGTCAATGGTTCTGGACACGAAAAAACGTGTCGCGATTTTTGTGAACTAGATCCTTCATATTTCACTATTTTTCACCCTTTACCGCTTTGAATTAGATTTTGGTGTAAACATGAAAGTTTTAGATAATTAAGTTAGATTTCTAATGGCTTTGGTTTGACTTCCAAATGATTTTTAGAACTTGAGTTATGATCAAATTAATACACATGGGTCATGTGGATTTTTGTGAAAACTTATCGTAACTTTTTCTATGAGCCGTGAAACTTTTCCAAACTTGATATTGGGTTTAATGAAGTACTTAGAATGAATAATTGAGTATGCATTTATGTATTTGGGAATGTGAATGTGTTGATGGTTTAAGAAATATTTTGGGCGGAGTTGAATCGGTGAAAACGGGTTTTGAGCTAAATGTCGTTTTGTCTTGGGTTTTCTCATACGAACTTAAGCTATCCTTTGAACTAATTTCTAATAGTTTGTGAGTGGCTTAAGTCCTAGACTACATGATTGATTAAGGTTGAATTGTAGGATTTCAAACTTGAATAAGTTGCCTAGCTTTGAAAATTATCAATGTTGGTCGTTTGCCACATGAATTGGATTTTTGTCGGAAATGTTTCTTTTGCCAATTGTCTTGTGAGTTATTGTGACCATTCTTGTATGACTAAGTGAAGTTGTATGAATGAGTGATTATATTTTGGATATGATGTTTATCATGAGATATGTATGCTATCTTACTTAGAATGTAAGGAATGCTTGGATGGTGAAACTATATGTGATAGTTGATGTTGAATGGTTATATGTTGAATATGATATTTATCATGAGATGTTGTTTTCCCTATTAATTGTGTATGGGCATGTTTTCTTGATAATGCAAATGATGTGGAGATGAACAATATAATTGGGTGTTGTCCTATATATTGTGGAGAAAATTGTGATTGTTGTCGCATTATCGAGTCTTGTTCCATCTCCATGCATCATAGTCGTGTGGTTGTAAAAGGGTTGAGCTCTTTTACTTCGGAGATTATGTAAGGCGGGGGTGAACCCTTACATACGATGTTGAGTTGTTCCATCGGAGGTGACGACCTTTTGGAGATTTGGTACCACATGCATTTATGTGTCAATAAGTGCATATCATGACATGAGTCTTATTTGGAAATGTGATTGGTGATCATTCATGAAATATGATTAATGATTGTTCATCGCTTATGATTGGTGATTGTTCATGATGTATATGATTGGTGATTGTTCATGATGTATATGATTGGTGATTGTGTATGAATAAATGTGAATTGATATTTGTTCATGACACACGTGATTGGTGATTGTTGAGGTAAGATATTGGGGTTTTGATGTAAGTATATATATATGAGAATATTATTATTGATCAAGTGCATGATGTTTGAATTGAAATATCCATGCTAACTGTTATTTGGATTATGATAATGTAATACTTACCCCCAGTGGATCTGTTATGGACCGCCTGCCTATCTATATGGATGGGTAGACGTTGTGCAGGATTAGATGCTTGGTGAGTTTTTGTGATTGGTGGATATCGGGGGCTTTCTCCGATATCGGTGTTTAGATGTTTAGTCGGCTCTGATCTAGGCTTTGTTGTGTCGGTCTAGATTAGTTTATTTTGGATTTTGTTATGTTGGAGATTACCCGTTTGTTTGGGATTTTTGAGATGCATCTATGTGATGTAATTTATTGATTCATAACATGTATACTTGGTTTTACTCTGGTTTATATTCCGCTGCGACTGTTGAGGTTTATATACATGTTTATTGGTTTTTGAATTTTGAATGTGGCGTAGCCTCTATTTCTTGAATAAATGTATTATTCGCATGTTTAATTGCTTTAATAGAAATATGAGTGTTACACCAGGCGCCTAGGACAAGACAACGGGAACATTGTTCCGTGTCCGGGTGCTTGGGGGTGGTCGTACAGGGGTCCTAGGCGATCGTTTTGAAGTGTTCTTTTGCTGTTTTCACTTACTTTTCTACTGGAACACATTTTGCTTTGTCGAAACTTGAATTTTTCCAAATGGTTTGAAACTTGAGATTTTGTCGTTTCGATTTTTCGGAAATTGTCGAAACTTGGTTTTTTGAACAAAAAGGAGTTGCAAGCTTAGTCTACAGTTCTTATGGGCTTAGGCAATGCTTGTAAGGTTAGTACAATGTCTTAATCATGTCAAACTTGATTTTCGGGTGGGAATGTGGAATGTATAAACTTGGGATTTTCTCATACGAACTTAGGCTAATCTTTGAACTAATAATCGATAGTTCGTAAGTGGACTATGCTCATACTTATATGATTGATTAAGATTGAATTGTAGGATTTCAACTTGAATGAGTTGCCTAGCTTTGAAAATTATCAATGTTGGCCGTTTGCCACATGATTTGGATTTTTGTCGGAAATGTTTCTTCAGCCAATTGTCTTATGAGTTATTGTGACCATTCTTGTATGACTAAGTGAAGTTGTATGAATGAATAATTGTATTGGATATGATGTTTATCATGAGATGTGTATGCTATCTTACTTAGAATGTAAGGAATGCTTGAATGGTGAAACTATATGTGATAGTTGATGTTGAATGGTTATACGTTGAATATGATATTTGTCATGAGATGTTGTATGTTCTCTTACTTGGAATATGAGAATGCTTGAAATGGTGCAACTATATGTGATAGTTGATATTGAATGACATTGTTGATTATTGATAATCATGTTGATGTGTGATGGTGAATACTATGATTTATTTGTGTATGGGCATGTTTTCTTGATAATGCAAATGTTGTGGAGATAATCAATATAATTGGGTGTTGTCCTATATATTGAGGTGGAAATTGTGGATTTTTGTCGCATTATCGAGTCCTTATACATGTCCATGCATCATAGTCGTGTTGAGATTATGTTTTATTCATCATAGGGCTTCGGCCTGGCAGAGATCTTTTGAGATCTGGATACGATGTTTTATTTGTTATAGGGCTTCGGCCTGGCAGAGATCTTTTGAGATCTAGTTATAGGGTTTCGGCCTGGCAGAGATCTTTTGAGATCTGGATACGATGTTTTATTCGTTATAGGGCTTCGGCCTGGCAGAGATCTTTTGAGATCTGGATATGGGTGACGACCCTGAGGTGATTTGGTACCACATGCATATATGTGTCGATAGGTGCATATCATGACATGAGTCTTATTGATATATGTGATTGGTGAATGTTCATGAAATGTGATTAATGATTGTAATGAAATGTGATTGGTGATTGTTCATGAAATGTGATTGGTGATTGTTCATGAAATGTGATTAATGAATGTTCATGGAATATGATTGATGGTTGTTCATGATAAATGTGATTAATGATTATTCATGAAATATGATTGATATTTGTTCACGATATATGTGATTGGTGATTGTGTATGAATAACTGTGAAGTGATATTTGTTCATGACACATGTGAATGGTGATTATTAATGTGAGATATTGGGGTTTTGATGTAAGTATATATATGAGAATATTATTATTGATCAAGTGCATGATATTTATATTGAATTATTCATGTTAACTGTTATGTGGATTATGATGATGTAATACTTACCCCAGTGGATCTGTGATGGACCGCCTGCCTGCCTGTATGGATGGGTAGACGTTATGCAGGATTAGTTGCTTGGTGAGTTTTTGTGCTTGGTGGATATCGAGAGCTACCTCCGGTATCAGTGTTTTTAGTGTTTTGATTGGCTCTGATCTAGGCGTCGGTTATGTTTGTCTAGATTATCTTTTGTTTTGGATTTTGTTATGTTTGGAGATTATCCGTATGTTGGGATTTTGAGATGCATTTGTGTTGATGTAATTATTGAATCATGACATGTATATTTGGATTACTCAGATTTATATTCCGCTGCGACTGTTGAGGTTTATATTCATGTTTATTGGTTTTTGAATTTTGGATGATGGTGTAGCCTCTATTTCTTGAATAAATGTATTATTCGATGTTTAATTGCTTTAATAGAAATAGGAGTATTACAAGTTGGTATCAGAGCCGTGGTCAGTCTTGTCTGGACTAATACTTGTTGTATTTCCCTGTTGTGTGCGAATGGTAGCATAGTACCTTCGGCATTTGTGTTGTTGTGCTGTTTTCTTATCGGTTAGTGGTTTGTGTTAGTCTGGCAAGGGAGGTATCTTTGGCTACAAAGGCTCAATTGGTTGTGGTGTGTGCTAAGTGTCTTGTTAATTTTGGTAATGTTGATTTTGAGTTGGATCTTGTGTGTCTTCCGTTGAAGCATATGGATGTGATTTTTGGTATGGATTGGTTGTTGTCTTTTGAGGATTGTGTTGCAAGCCTTGAAGGAGAACCAGTTATGTGCTAAGTTGTCTAAGTGTGAGTTTTGGTTGAAGGAAGTGAGTTTTCTTGGTCATGTTATTTCTAAGGGTGGTATTTCTGTGGATCCTTCTAAGGTTGATGCAGTGGGAGTCTCCTAAGTCTGTTTTTGAGATTAGAAGTTTTCTTGGTTTGGCAGGTTATTATCGGAGGTTCATTGAGGGATTCTCTAAGTTGGTTTTATGATGTGATCCTAAAATTCTCTCTCTCGACAAGAATAATAATGTCATTGTGGAATAAAAGAACCAAATTAATTTTGGGTTCAAAGTTTTATTTTCGTAGGTCATGATATCTGTCTTGTTTACTTCACTTAACTCGTTGGAAAGCTTATGGAATTCTCTACATTTCATCTGTCTGACTCAAGAGCAAATTCGGAATATTTAATGGTTTAAAATGAGTTGTAATTTGAAAACGTGGTTAAAGTGTGTAAGCGGAAGAATTAAAGGTGGTGTTTGTGGAATTGTAACGTCTAGAAATAATAAGCATTCACAAATCAATGTGCAAATGAATATGTAACCTCCTCATGCATTGATTAGCCACTAACTTAGAGAGTCATTTTGTAACCTCTTATTTGCATTAATCAGCCACCAAAACATTATTGTAATTAATGGCTGCATTTCCTTTCATTTTCTAAGAGTTTTAGAGTCAAAATCATCATGTAATAAGCTCATATAAATATAGCACGAAAATTCTATGTAAAAAGAGTTGAATTTTATAGAATTTTACACTTATGTGTATTGAGAGCTTTGTCTCTTATGGTTCTGGATTGAACCAAGTTTATCGAATCTTATCAATGGCTTCCTTACCATTGTGGCGATTCCTCAAGGCTTAGCATTCCTTCTTGGATTGGAAGTGAATGTGACGCATTCTTTCACCATTTCTTTCCCCGAATCCATCTTTTTATTTTACTTTTATTCCTATATAATTTCTGTCCTTCACAAAGTGGTATTCAGAGCACGGTTTTCTTTGGGAAAAAAATTGTTTCCATTTGGAAATCCCTTTTCATTGTTACCATTTTTTTTTCTTCATTTTAATCTCTCTATGATTCTAGGAAAAAATGGAAAGATATAGTGACAAAAAAATCAAAGTTCCATTTTTTCGAGGGCAAAGAGACCCGGATGCATATTTAGAGTGGGAAACAAAGATTGAACAATTTTTTCAATGTAAAACTTACTCTAATGTTCAAAAAGTGCTGGTTGCAGCTCTTGAATTTAAAGAATATGCATTGTTGTGGTGGGATCAAACTATCAAGGAAAGAAGGAGGTATGGAGATCCACCGATTGAAACTTGGGAAGAAATGAAAACAATGATGAGGAGGCGTTATGCACCTTCTTATCATCTTAGAGAAATTCAAAGAAAGAAGGTGGAAAAGATGAAAGGAGAAAAAATATTGCAAAGAGAAAGGGAAAGTCAAAAAAGAAAGAAGGAAATGATGGCAATAATTGATAGAGGAATGGCTGATATCTCTAAAATACTAGAGGAAAATCTCCTTGAAAAAGAGAGTCTCATTGTAAAGGAAACTCACAAAGAAGAATGTGAAAAAGGAAAGAGAAGAGACAAAAGAAAGTGATGAAAAAGAAGTAGAGGAGAAAGGAGAAGAAAAGGAGAATGAGATGGAAAAGGAAGAGAAAAATGTTGAGAAGTTTTGGCCTACTATTACATTAGTACCTTCTTCTAAATTGGTTTGTGTTTTCAAATGTTGGGATTCTTCTTCTAATATTATTCAATTGCCTAACATTTCTTTATGTCATGAAGGAAACAAAGAGAATAAAGAAACTTTTTCTCAACAGGTGGAAGGAAATTATGAGATTTGGAACGATGATCATGTCCATAAATCAAAAGTGGATGAAAAGAAAACAAATTCTTCCAATAAAAGTGACGAGCTCTCTAAAGTTAAAGTTACATGCGATGGATTCCATAGATTTGTTTTTGACCCAGGATGTATTCAAGCTATAAATTCGAGGTCGAATTCTCTTGAAGAGAGAGAGTATGATGTGATCCTAAAATTCTCTCTCTCGACAAGAATAATAAAGTCATTGTGGAATAAAAGAACCAAATTAATTTTGGGTTCAAAGTTTTATTTTCGTAGGTCATGATATGTCTATCTTGTTTTGGCTATATCTGGAGCTCTGGATGTCCGTTTGAGGTGATCTTTAACTCGTTGGAAAGCTTACGGAATTCTCTACATTTCATCTGTTTGACTCAATCCAAGAAGGAATGCTAAGCCAAGAAGGAATGCTAAGCCTTGAGGAATCGCCACAATGGTAAGGAAGCCATTGATAAGATTCGATAAACTTGGTTCAATCCAGAACCACAAGAGACAAAGCTCTCAATACACATAAGTGTAAAATTCTATAAAATTCAACTTTTTTTACATAGAATTTTCGTGCTCTATTTATATGAGCTTATTACATGATGATTTTGACTCTAAAACTCTTAGAAAATGAAAGGAAATGCAGCCACTAATTACAATAATGTTTTGGTGGCTGATTAATGGAAATAAGAGGTTACAAAATGACTCTCTAAGTTGGTGGCTAATCAATGCATGAGGAGGTTACATATTCATTTGCACATTGATTTGTGAAGGCTTATTATTTCTAGACGTTACAATTCCACAAACACCACCTTTAATTCTTCAGCTTACACGCTTTAACCACGTTTTCAAATTAAAACTCCTTTTAAACCATTAAATATTCCGACTTTGCTCTTCAGTCAAACAGATGAAATGTAGAGAATTCCGTAAGCTTTCCAACGAGTTAAAGATCACCTCAAACGGACATCCAGAGCTCCAGATATAGCCAAAACAAGACAGACATATCATGACCTACGAAAATAAAACTTTGAACCCAAAATTAATTTGTTTCTTTTATTCCACAATGACTTTATTATTCTTGTCGAGAGAGAGAATTTTAGGATCACATCATGTTACCATTGACGTAGTTGACTCGGAAAGGACAAGCTTATGTTGGGATGCCAAGTGTGAGAAAAGTTTCCAAGAGTTGAAGAAGAGATTGACTTCAGCTCAAGTGTTGATTTTGCCGAATCCGAAGGAATCGTTTGTTGTTTATTGTGATGCTTCAAAGATGGGTCTTGGTGGTGTGCTTATGCAGAATTGTCAGGTTGTGGCTTATGCTTCAAGGCAGTTGAAAGTGCATGAGAAGAATTATCCGACTCATGATTTGGAATTGGCAGCTGTTGTGTATGCATTGAAGATTTGGAGGCATTATCTGTATGGTTCAAAGTTTGAGGTGCTCAGTGACCACAAGAGTTTGAAGTACTTGTTTGATCAGAAAGAGTTGAATATGAGGCAGAGGAGATGGTTGGAATTGTTGGAACAAAATGTGTTTTACAATAAACCTTAATAGTTTTGATGATAACAAGGTATTAAAAATTGTCAATTGGACACTGCTAATATTTGTTCAAGTGTACAGGACCATAGACAAAGTTTGATCATTTTAAAAGGTCTTGGAAGAACAAAATAGAGCAAAAGAATCAACAAAAAGAGAAGCCTAAAGCATCTGAAGAAATCTGCCTCTGAAGTTAAAATGCTCTTGAAGACAAAAGTGCACCTGATGACGTCATCAGAAGCAAGTTTATCATAAGCAAGTTCAGAAGCAAGTCTATCAGAAGCTATTTCATCGGAAGCTGTATATCACCAGAAACTGTAGTTCATCAGAAGATGCAACCTAAAGTTTCATATAGCTGTTTAATGGATTCAACCTCGTCTAAAGAAACCGAAAGACTAAAGGAAAGGTGGCAACGGTTCATTTGAAAGGAATAGAAGGCATTAAATGCTTATCCTTCAAAGTGCGTTGACAAAGTACGAAGTGTACAACCACTACCTCCATTACTCTGTTTATGTCTACGCTACAAGACAAGAAAAACAGCTCTTCCTGCAAAAATGTTCTTTCAGAATAGGAATGGATTTGAACGTGATCCTTCATAGGACAACAACCAAATCAGGAAAAAGATCATTGGTGATTGATCAAGGTTTCACAACGACTCTATTGACGTGCTTAAAGATCTCAACGAATCTTTCACACCTCTATAAAGGAGTGAAAACCTGAAGATAAAAGACATGAGACAACAAATTAAAAAGCGCCCAAACTCTGCTAAATTTGTTTCACATAAAAGCACTTAGAATTTCTGTGTTCATTTGATATATCTTAGAAATTCTTAAGTCTAGAGAGTCTCTCAATTGCGTTGTATTGTGGACACCACTGATTGTATATCAAGTGTTCAAACTCAAATAATTTTCTATGTAATTCTGTTTGAATAGAAGTCTCTTGCTTTAGTGCTTGAGCATAGGAAGTCTCTTGCCTGTGTGCTTGAGCAAAGGAAATCTCTTGCCTGCTTGCTTGAGCAATTTGAAGTCTCATACTAGGTGTAGTATTGAGCAGTTGTAATCAGTTGTGATTAAACTTAGTGAAACTCTCCTTGGAAGTGCAAGGGGGACATGACTGACTTCCAATTTGTGGAAGGAACCTGTATAATTGCCTGTGTCTTTCTTTCTTCTCTCTTACTCTGTTTGACTCCGTTGTGCATCTGAATCTGAACTGCACATCAGAAGCAATTCAACTGCTTCTGAAGTGTCATCACATCAGAAGTGTTTTTCAAAAAGTTTCTGAAGTGACCTCAGAAGAAGATTTTATCTTGAGAAAACAATTCAACCCCCCCTCCCCTTCTTGTGTTTTTCTCACCTTCAATTGGTATCTAGAGCTTTGGTCTGTTGGAAAAACACTTAACCGTGTAACAGTTCAAGATCTGAGAAAAACATGACTGAATCTTCTCCTTCAGGAAACAAGACGGTTCCATATGATTATGGTACAGCTGAAAAGAAATCAAACTGTGGAAAAGCTCCAAAGTTCAATGGAGATCCTGAAGAGTTTTCTTGGTGGAAAACCAACATGTACAGCTACATCATGGGATTGGATGATGAGCTGTGGGATATTCTTGAAGATGGAGTTGATGATCTGGACCTGGATGAGGAAGCGGCTGCTATTGACAGAAAGATACACACTCCTGCTCAAAAGAAGTTATACAAAAAGCATCACAAGATCAGAGGGATCATTGTTGCTTCTATACCGCGCACTGAATATATGAAAATGAGTGATAAATCCACTGCTAAGGAAATGTTTGCTTCACTCTGTGCAAACTACGAAGGTAGCAAAAAAGTTAAAGAAGCAAAGGCACTTATGCTAGTTCATCAGTATGAGCTCTTCAAGATGAAGGATGATGAGAGTATAGAAGAGATGTACTCAAGATTTCAAACTTTAGTATCTGGACTGCAAATACTGAAGAAGAGTTATGTTGCTTCTGATCATGTGAGCATGATATTGAGAAGCTTGCCTTCTAGATGGAGACCTAAGGTGGCTGCCATTGAGGAAGCTAAGGATCTAAACACTTTGAGTGTTGAAGATCTTGTCAGTTCCCTCAAGGTTCATGAAATGAGCCTGAATGAGCATGAGTCCTCAAAGAAGAATAAATCTATTGCTCTACCATCTAAAGGAAAGCCATCTAAAGCATACAAGGCTAGTGAATCTGAAGAAGAATCACCAGATGGAGATTCTGATGAATATCAGTCTGTAAAGATGGCCATGCTTTCCAACAAGCTTGAATATCTAGCAAAGAAGCAGAAGAAGTTTTTGAGCAAGAGAGGTAGCTATAAGAACTTCAAGAAGGAAGATCAGAAGGGATGCTTCAACTGCAAGAAGCCTGGTCATTTCATTGTTGAATACCCTGATCTTCAGAAGGAAAAGTCAAAAAGTAGAACGAAGAAGCCAAGTTTCGGTTCAAGCAAATTCAGAAAACATATCAAAAAGAGTTTGATGGTAACCTGGGAAGATCTGGATAGTGAGTCTGGTTCTGAGAAAGAAGAAGCTGAGGATGATGCAAAAGCAGCCATGGGGTTAGTGGCAACAGTGTCATCAGAAGCTGTATCAGAATCTGAATCAGATTCAGAAGATGAAAATGAGGTATATTCCAAAATTCCCAGACAAGAACTTGTTGAGTCTCTCAAGGAACTTTTATCACTGTTTGAACACAGAACCAATGAGTTGGTTGATTTAAAAGAAAAATATGTTGATTTAATGAAACAACAAGAATCAACTCTATTGGAACTGAAAGCTTATGAAGAAGAACTCAGAGGGTTTGACTTCATATATACCACATATGAAGACAAACTCAAGATTCTTTGTCAGAAGCTGCAAGAAAAGTGTGATAAAGGTTCTGAAAACAAACATGAAATTGCTTTAGAAGATTTCATAATGACTGGTATTGATAGAAGCAAGGTAGCCTCTATGATTTACAGCATCTACAAGAACAATGGTAAAGGGATTGGATACTCTAAAGGGAAACCTAAAAAGTATAGTCTCAAAAACTATTGTGAAAAACAGGGAAATCATATCCCAACTTGTAACGCTAAGCTACCATTCGCACACAACAGGGAAAAACAACAAACATTAGTCTAGACACTCCTGACCATGGCTCTGATACCAACTTGTAACACTCCTATTTCTATTTAAGCAATTAAACATGCGAATAATACATTTATTCAAGAAATAGAGGTTACGCCACATTCAAAATTCAAAACGGATAGACATGTATATAAACCTCAACAGTTACAGCGGAATATAAATCAGAGTGATCAAAATATGTACATGCCATGAACAAATAAATCATATCCCAAAGATGAATCTCCAAAAACCCAAACATACGGGCAGTCACCAAAAACAATAATCCAAAGGAAAAATAAAATAACCTAATCTAGACCAACACAACAAGCCTAGATCAGAGCCGACTCGACACCGATATCGGAGAAAGCTCCCGATATCCCAAGCAAAGACTCACCGAGCACTACTCCTGCACAACGTCTACTCACCCATACAGGCAAGTAGGCGGTTAAAACCACTGGGGGTAAGTATTACATTATCATAATTCAGATAACAATTAAATCAGATAATATCATGTACTTGAATAATATTAGTCATACATAAATACTTACATCACAACTCATATCAACATACATCAATCATATGAACATTATCCATTAATAAATATTCATTCACAATCATCAATCACAAACATCATCAATAATCATTCATCTCAATTCATCACCAATCACATATTTCACATAAGAGTCATGTCATGATATGCACTTATTGACACATAAATGCATGTGGTACCAAATCTCCAAAAGGTCGTCACCTCCGATGATAAAACACATCGTATGTAAGGGGTCACTCCTTACATAACCTCCGAAGTAAAAGAGCCGAACTCTTTTACAACAACATTGACTATGATGCATGGACATGTATAAGGACTCGATAATGCGACAACAATTCACAATCTCAACCTCAATATATAGGACAACACCCAATTATATTGATTATCTCCACAACATTGCATTATCAAGAAAACATGCCCATACACAATTAAATCATAGCATTCATCATCATCACATCAACATGGTCATCAATAATCAACAATGTTATTCAACATCAACTATCACATATAGTTTCACCATTCAAGTATTCCTTACATTCTAAGTAAGATACCATATACATCTCATGATAAACATCATATTCAACACTCAACTAACAATCAAATACTTCCATATAGTCATACAAAACTAAATAGGAAAGATTTATAAGGTGATTGGTTTAAAAGGATATTTTCATCAATGTTCATCTCACTTTAACATTTTACAAGAATCTTCCATTCTCAAAACCAAAACCAAATAAAACTCAAGGAAACCAATCACTACCATTTTTAGTAATCATATAATCTCTATTCTATCTTAATCCCATTTCATTTCCTTGAAGATCCCATTTTCCGGAAAAATCAACGTTCTTGAACAATTTTCAAAGTTAAGTTTTGATTTCACAAACCAAGTCCAAATTTCATTCAAGGAGATGTTCCAGTAGGATTAAGTATGAGACTAATGATTATACAAGTTAAAAGAAGTGTTTTAAGAAGTTCAGATTGGTCCTAGGAAGCTTGAAATAAAAATCAGTAGGTGCTGAACTGGCACGTTCGCTTCTTGAGAAGCTTCTGGCATGCTTCTTAAGTATGCTTCTGAAGTTTCTGAAGTATGCTTCTGAAGGATGCTTCTAAAGTTTCTGAAGTGTGCTTCTGAAGTATGCTTCTGAAGGATGCTTCTGAAGTATCTGAAGTGTGCTTCTGAAGTATCTGAAGTGTGCTTCTGAAGTATGCTTCTTAAGTATGCTTCTTAAGTATGCTTCTGAAGTTTCTGAAGTGTGCTTCTGAAGGACGCTTCTGGCCTGTTCGCTTACAGCTTCACTTAAGTGAACAGTCAGAATTCTGCAGAAACATTACTGTTTTCAACTTTGTTTCAGCTAAAATTCCCAATTTTTATCTCCCAATGCCCAAACATGTTTCCAAAGATTGTTTATAGGTCATATAACTCACAAGGATACTCAAAAACACATTGAACATGAAAATCAATCTCACTTTTAGCCAATTCACCAAATTATCCATTCACACCAAAACACCAACAACAATTCAAATTTTCATCACCTATTCATGAATATGCATACCCAAGCAGTGATTCATCAACAACAACATCAATTAACAACAATAACATCAACTGAACAAGAATCATAACTCAATTCACAATAACTTAGCAAAATCCATCAATTGAGCACAATTTTGATAACTTCACATTTTTACATAATTGAACATGTGATTTCACCAACAATCATACAATTATCATCAATTCATGCATACAAACATAATATCACAGTTAGAGCACGAATTTAGCAACAATTATCCATTTATTCAATTCAACCCATATTCATACAACAAATGAGAAATTGCAATAAATGAACATGATTATGATGAAGACTAACCCCCTTACCTTAGAAGAAGATTAACTCAAACTCTTGCTTCAATTCAGCTCCTAAGCTTACCCCAATTGATTCCTCAAGCTATTCTCTTCAAAACCCTTGTTCTTCTCTTCACCTCTTTCTCTCTCTACCTCTCTCTCTAGGAAAATTTTATGAAGTGAATGAAAGATATTTTTCTATGACAACCCGAATGTTATCTCCCTTAATGGGCTCAATCTTAGACCCTAATGGGCTTAACCCATTCTAACACAATTCTAAAAAGTTTCTATACATTCAACGGTAATTACTAACAACGGTAAAATATAACCAACGATTACTAAACGGTAAAAACTAATCACTATACTAGTAACTTAGTAAAATAAGGGTTCTCACTAAATATTAAAATAATTCTCACCAAAATTACCATTTTACCCTTACCCGCCAAATGACCAAAATGCCCTTCTAATACTGTAATCTATGTAAATGCACCCAATGACAATTAAATACACACAAGCTCAAATAATCACACACAAACACATAATAAAAGTAATTAAAATAAATCTAGTGAAAAATCGGGCTGTTACAACTCTCCCCCCTAAAAGAATTTTCGCCCTCGAAAATTACCTGAAGGAAACAACTCCGGATACGAAACCCTCATCCTACTCTCCGGTTCCCAAGTGGCACTCTCACCAGTTGGTCCAACCCAAATCACTTTGACCAAAACAATCTCTTTGCCACGCAAACGCTTCAACTCTCGATCCTCAATCCTAACCGGCCAAGTCTCAACGTCAAATTATCTCTTACTTCCAATTCATCCACTTGAATCACATGAGACACATCATGCACATACTTCCTCAACTGAGACACATGAAACACATTATGAAGATTCGACAAAGACGGTGGTAACGCAATCCGATACGCTACAACCCCAACCTTCTCAATGACATCAAACGGTCCAACAAAACGAGGAGTCAACTTCCTACACTTCAAGGCACGACCAACTCCGGTCACAGGATTCACCCTCAAAAACACATGATCACCAACTTGAAACTCAATATCCTTTCTCCTCTTATCATGATAACTCTTTTGTCTACTCTGAGACGCCTTCATCTTCTCCTGAATCATCTTAACCTTTTCCGTAGTTTCTTGCACAACTTCCGGTCCTAACAAAGCACTCTCTCTGGACTCAAACCAACACAACGGTGTCCTACACCTCCGACCATACAAAGCCTCAAACGGTGCCATACTGATACTAGCATGAAAACTGCTGTTGTAAGTAAACTCAATCAACGGTAAACATTCGCCCCAACTAACACCTTGCTCCAAAACATAAGATCTCAACAAATCCTCCAAACTCTGAATAGTCCTCCCTGTCTGCCCATCGGTCTGAGGATGGTAAGCAGAACTCAATCTCAACTTAGTTCCCAAAGCAGCTTGCAAACTCTCCCAAAACGTAGAAGTAAACCTCGGATCCCGATCCGACACAATACTAGAAGGTATACCATGCAACCTCACTATCTGCTCAATGTAGATCTCAGCCAACTTCGCTACAGTCATACCCGTCTTGATAGGAACAAAATGTGCCGACTTCGTCAACCAATCAACAATCACCCAAATCGAATCAAAACCCTTACTAGTCTTAGGCAACGCTCCAACAAAATCCATAGAAATGCTATCCCACTTCCACTTTGGCACAAACAACGGTTGCATCAAACCCGACGGTCTCTGATGTTCAATCTTCGATTTCTGACAAACCAAACAAGCATAAACAAACTTAGCAATCTCTCTCTTCATTCCAGGCCACCAAAACAACCTCTTCAAATCTTGATACATCTTTGTTTCTCCTGGATGGATACTCAAACTGCTTCTATGACCTTCGTCCAAAATTTGCCTCTTAAGCTCAAGAACATCTGGCACACAAACTCGATCACGAAACATCAAAACACCATTCTCATCCAATCTAAAGTCTCCACCTTTACCTTGATAAACCAACGTCACTCGGTCCACGAGTTCCAAATCTTCCTTCTGACCATTCTTGATCTCTTCCAAAATATTGCTTGTCAGCTTCAACATACCCAACCTCACACCATTCGGTGTCAACTCACTAACCAAACTCAAGTCTCGAAACTGCTCAATCAATTCCAACTCTTTAACCATCAAACCAGACATATGCAAAGTCTTTCTACTCAAAGCATCAACAACAACATTAGCCTTCCCGGGATGATAACTCAACTGAAAATCAAAGTCCTTAAGATATTCCAACCATCTTTTCTGCCTCATATTCAACTCTTTCTGATCAAACAGATACTTCAAACTCTTGTGGTCACTGAACACCTCAAACTTAGAACCATATAGATAGTGCCTCCAAATCTTCAATGCATACACAACGGCCGCCAATTCCAAATCATGAGTCGGATAATTCTTCTCATGCACTTTCAACTGCCTCGAAGCATAAGCCACAACCTGGCGATTCTGCATAAGCACACCACCAAGACCCATCTTAGAAGCATCACAATACACAACAAACGATTCCTTCGGATTCAGCAAAATCAACACTTGAGCTGAAGTCAACCTCTTCTTCAACTCTTTGAAACTCTTGTCACACTTGGCATCCCAAACATAAGCTTGTCCTTTCTGAGTCAACTGTGTCAATGGCAACGCCAACTTAGAGAATCCCTCAATGAACCTCCGATAATAACCATCCAAACCCAAATAGCTTCTAATCTCAAAAACAGACTTAGGAGACTCCCACTGTAACACCGCATCAACCTTAGACGGATCCACAGAAATACCACCCTTAGAAATCACATGGCCAAGGAAACTCACTTCCTTCAACCAAAACTCACACTTAGACAACTTGGCACACAACTGGTTCTCTTTCAAGACTTGCAACACAATCCTTAAATGCTCCGCATGCTCTTCCTCAGACTTTGAATACACCAAAATATCATCTATGAACACCACCACAAAACGGTCCAGATAAGGATGAAATATTCTATTCATGTATTCCATAAAGACACCTGGCGCATTAGATACTCCAAATGGCATCACAGAATACTCATAGTGTCCATACCTCGTTCGGAACGCGGTTTTGGATATATCTTCCGCCTTTACTCTAATCTGATGATATCCTGATCTCAAATCAATCTTACTAAACACCTCTGCACCAACTAGCTGATCCATCTAATCATCAATCCTTGGAAGTGGATACCGATTCTTAATCGTCAACTTGTTCAACTGCCGATAATCCACACACAACCTCATGCTTCCATCTTTCTTCTTAACTAACAACACTGGAGCACCCCGTGGCGAAACACTCGGTCTAATAAACTGCTTCTCAAGCAACTCTTCCAACTGTTTCTTCAATTCACCCAACTCTGATGCAGACATCCTATACGGCGCAATCGAAATAGGACTCGTGCCTGGTACCAAATCAATTGCAAACTCAACTTCCCTCTCCGACGGTAACTCGGTAATATCCTCTGGAAAAACTTCAGGAAACTCTTGCACTACCGGCAAAACACTAGCTCCTTTCTCACCACTAACCTTCAATGATGCAAACATCATAAACACACAAGCTTCACCATCTAATGATTTCTTCACTTGCTCTGCGGTTAAGAACTCCCTACCTAACTCTTCTACCGGCTTAGAAAAAGTCACACTCTTAGTCAAACAATTAATGCTAACCCCAAAAGCTAACAACCAATCCATACCAAAAATCACATCCATATTCTTCAACGGAAGACAAACAAGATCCAACTTAAAATCAACATCACCAAAATTAACAGGACACTTAGCACACATAAAAGAAGTAGTCCCCGAACCGCTAGCCGGGGTGTCAATAACCATTCCCCGCAACAAAGGAGTTACAACCAAACCCAAACGTTCAACACAACTAGCCGAGATAAAAGAATGAGTAGCACCAGTATCAATAATTGCAATCAAAGGAGTACTATTGATAAAACACATACCTCGGATAAGATTATCCGGCTGCTCCACCTCCTTCGCGTTCAAAGCAAACACCTTTCCCGCCGCCTTCTTCGGCTTGGTACTAATATGACCCTTCTCTCCACAATTGTAGCAAGTAATCTCTCTTGCAACAACTCTGCAATCGACCGCCTTGTGACCCGCTTTCCCACACTTGTGACAATTCAAATCATTCATGCACTCATTAGCATAGTGACCTAAGGTTCCACACCTATAGCACTTGACATCCGCCAAACTTGGCCTAGAACCCCCACCAGATTCTCTCTTCTTTCCTTTGTCCTTGCTGTAAGGTTTCCCAACTCCATGGCCTTTTCCTTTCTTTTCATTCTGAACCTTGTAGTAATTAGACTTAGCCTTTCCAGCATCATCAAACATACGACACTTATGCACCAAAGTATCAAAGTCTCGGATCTCCTGAACACACATGTACTGATAGATGACCGGCCTAAGCCCACTCTCAAACTTCACACACTTCGAAACCATAGCATCCTCAGCATTGATGTAGGGACAAAACCTCGAAAGTTCCTCAAACTTCGCCGCATACTCGGCTACCGACATGATCCCTTGTTTCAGATTCAGAAACTCAACCTCCTTCTTGGTCCTCAAGTCTTCCGGGAAATACTTCCTCAAGAATTCAACCTTGAACTTGGCCCAGGTCACCACATCACCGCCCAACTCAAGCCTGCCCTTGGCATTGATCCACCAGTACTCTGCTTCCTCAGCAAACATATGAGTCGCTAGTCTGACCTTCTGGTCATCTCCCGTAACCATAGCTCGGAAAATCCGCTCCATTCCCTGCACCCAAGTCTGTGCTCCCTCTGGATCGAACCTCCCTTTGAAAGTCGGTGGATTGTTCCTCAAGAACCTATCGAGCCTCCTCTCTTCGGCCTCACCTTCATTCCTACGGTTAGCCGCCGTATTCTCATTCCCTTGAGCCAAAACCTGCGCCATAGTCGCTAAAGCTTGCGCAATTGCCGCATCATCACGACCTCCTGCCATCTCAACACTACACAACCAACTCACTGATAAGGAAACAACACAACAAAGAAAATGTCGAAGGTACTAAGCTACCATTCGCACACAACAGGGAAAAACAACAAACATTAGTCTAGACACGACTGACCATGATTCTGATAACAACTTGTAACACTCCTATTTCTATTTAAGCAATTAAACATGCGAATAATACATTTATTCAAGAAATAGAGGTTATGCCACATTCAAAATTCAAAACGGATAGACATGTATATAAACCTCAACAGTTACAGCGGAATATAAATTAGAGTGATCAAAATATGTACATGCCATGAACAAATAAATCATATCCCAAAGATGAATCTCCAAAAACCCAAACGTACGGGCAGTCACCAAAAACAATAATCCAAAGGAAAAATAAAATAACCTAATCTAGACCGACACAACAAGCCTAGATCAGAGCCGACTCGACACCGATATCGGAGAAAGCTCCCGATATCCCAAGCAAAGACTCACCGAGCACTACTCCTGCACAACGTCTACTCACCCGTACAGGCAAGTAGGCGGTTAAAACCACTGGGGGTAAGTATTACATTATCATAATTCAGATAACAATTAAATCAGATAATATCATGTACTTGAATAATATTAGTCATACATAAATACTTACATCACAACTCATATCAACATACATCAATCATATGAACATTATCCGTTCATAAATATTCATTCACAATCATCAATCACAAACATCATCAATAAGCATTCATCTCAATTCATCACCAATCACATATTTCATATAAGACTCATGTCATGATATGCACTTATTGACACATAAATGCATGTGGTACCAAATCTCCAAAAGGTCGTCACCTCCGATGATAAAACACATCGTATGTAAGGGGTCACTCCTTACATAATCTCCGAAGTAAAAGAGCCGAACTCTTTTACAACAACATCGACTATGATGCATGGACATGTATAAGGACTCGATAATGTGACAACAATTCACAATCTCAACCTCAATATATAGGACAACACCCAATTATATTGATTATCTCCACAACATTGCATTATCAAGAAAACATGCCCATACACAATTAAATCATAGCATTCATCATCATCACATCAACATGGTCATCAATAATCAACAATGTTATTCAACATCAACTATCACATATAGTTTCACCATTCAAGCATTCCTTGCATTCTAAGTAAGATACCATACACATCTCATGATAAACATCATATTCAACACTCACCTAACAATCAAATACTTCCATATAGTCATACAAAACGAAATATGAAAGATTTATAAGGTGATTGGCTTAAAAGGATATTTTCGTCAATGTTCGTCTCTCTTTAACAATTTACAAGAATCTTCAATTCTCAAAACCAAAACCAAATAAAACTCAAGGAAACCAATCACTACCATTTTCAGTAATCATATAATCTCTATTCTATCTTAATCCCATTTCATTTCCTTGAAGATCCCATTTTCCGGAAAAATCAACGTTCTTGAACAATTTTCAAAGTTAAGTTTTGATTTCACAAACCAAGTCCAAATTTCATTCAAGGAGATGTTCCAGTAGGATTAAGTATGAGACTAATGATTATACAAGTTAAAAGAAGTGTTTTAAGAAGTTCAGATTGGTCCTAGGAAGCTTGAAATAAAAATCAGTAGGTGCTGAACTGGCACGTTCACTTCTTGAGAAGCTTCTGGCATGCTTCTTAAGTATGCTTCTGAAGTTTCTGATGGGTGCTTCTGAAGGATCCTTCTGAAGTATGCTTCTGAAGTCTGCTTCTGAAGTTTCAGAAGTATGCTTCTGAAGTTTCTGAAGGGTGCTTCTGAAGTATGTTTCTGAAGGATGCTTCTGAAGGACGCTTCTGAAGTATGCTTCTGGCCTGTTCGCTTACAGCTTCACTTAAGCGAACAATCAGAATTCTGCAGAAACATTACTGTTTTCAACTTTGTTTCACCTAAAATTCCCAATTTTTATCTCCCAATGCCCAAACATGTTTCCAAAGATTGTTTATAGGTCATATAACTCACAAGGATACTCAAAAACACATTGAACATGAAAATCAATCTCACTTTTAGCCAATTCACCAAATTATCCATTCACACCAAAACACCAACAACAATTCAAATTTTCATCACCTATTCATGAATATGCATACCCAAGCAGTGATTCATCAACAACAACATCAATTAACAACAATAACATCAACTGAACAAGAATCATAACTCAATTCACAATAACTTAGCAAAATCCATCAATTGAGCACAATTTTCATAACTTCACATTTTTACATAATTGAACATGTGATTTCACCAACAATCATACAATTATCATCAATTCATGCATCCAAACATAACATCACAGTTAGAGCACGAATTTAGCAACAATTATCCATTTATTCAATTCAACCCATATTCATACAACAAATGAGAAATTGCAATAAATGAACATGATTATGATGAAGACTAACCCCCTTACCTTAGAAGAAGATTAACCCAAACTCTTGTTTCAATTCAGCTCCTAAGCTTACCCCAATTGATTCCTCAAGCTATTCTCTTCAAAACCCTTGTTCTTCTCTTCACCTCTTTCTCTCTCTACCTCTCTCTCTAGGAAAATTTTATGAAGTGAATGAAAGATATTTTTCTATGACAACCCTAATGTTATCTCCCTTAATGGGCTCAATCTTAGACCCTAATGGGCTTAACCCATTCTAACACAATTCTAAAAAGTTTCTATACACTCAACGGTAATTACTAACAACGGTAAAATATAACCAACGATTACTAAAGGGTAAAAACTAATCACTATACTAGTAACTTAGTAAAATAAGGGTTCTCACTAAATATTAAAATAATTCTCACCAAAATTACCATTTTACCCTTACCCGCCAAATGACCAAAATGCCCTTCTAATACGGTAATCTATGTAAATGCACCCAATGACAATTAAATACACACAAGCTCAAATAATCACACACAAACACATAATAAAAGTAATTAAAATAAATCTAGCGAAAAATCGGGCTGTTACACACATGATTCTGAAGATGCATCAGAATCTGATCAACCTTCTGATAATGAAAAGAGTCCAGAAGCTAAATCAAGTCCAGAAGCTGAATCATGTTCAGAAGTTGAACCAACCCTAGAAGCACAAGATGAAAATGCTTCTGAAGATATTCAAGATAACTTTCAGCAAGTAGTTCAATCCAAATTCAAGCACAAATCTTCACATCCTGAGGAGCTAATCATTGGAAACAAAGACAGTCCTAGAAGAACAAGATCTTATTTCAGACAAGAAGAATCTATGATAGGATTGCTGTCAATAATTGAACCTAAGACAGTTGATGAAGCTCTCTCAGATGATGGATGGATACTAGCTATGCAAGAAGAGCTAAATCAGTTTCAAAGAAGGCATTGATTACACTGAAACATTTGCTCCAGTTGCAAGATTGGAAGCAATCAGGTTACTTCTATCCTATGCAGTTAATCATGGCATAATATTATATCAAATGGATGTCAAGAGTGCATTTCTTAATGGTGTCATTGAAGAAGAAGTGTATGTCAAGCAACCTTCTGGTTTTGAGGATCTTAAGCATCCTGACCATGTTTACAAACTTAAGAAATCACTATATGGCTGGAAGCAAGCTCCTAGAGCTTGGTATGATCGGCTAAGTAATTTCTTAATCAAAAATGATTTTAAGAGAGACCAAGTTGATACAACACTCTTCAGAAGAACCCTTAAGAAAGACATTCTTGTGGTGCAAATTTATTTTGATGATATCATATTTGGTTCTACTAATGCATCTCTTTGCAAAGAATTTTCTAAGCTAATGCAGGATGAGTTTGAAATGAGTACGATGGGTGAATTGAAGTTCTTTCTTGGAATTCAAATCAACCAAAATAAAGATGGTGTATGTTCATCAGACAAAGTATGCCAAGGAGCTTCTGAAGAAGTTCAAGCTTGAAGAATTTAAAGAGATGAACACACCAATGCATCCAACCTGCACCTTAAGCAAAGAAGATACTGGAACAAAAGTAGACCAGAAGTTGTACAGAGGTATGATTGGTTCTTTGTTATACCTCACTGCATCTAGACCAGATATTTTATTCAGTGTATGCTTGTGTGCAAGATTTCAGTCAGATCCTAGAGAATCTCATTTAACTGCTGTTAAGAGAATCTTCAGGTATCTAAAGGGGACAACTAATCTTGGACTCCTTTATAGAAAATCCTTAAATTATCAGTTGGTTGGATTTTGTGATGCTGACTATGCTGGTGACAGGATTGAAAGAAAATCAACCAGTGGAAACTGTCAGTTCCTAGGAGAGAATCTGATATCCTGGGCAAGTAAAAGACAAGCAACAATTGCTATGTCTATAGCAGAAGCAGAATACATTTCAGTTGCAAGTTGTTGTACACAACTACTTTGGATGAAACATCAGTTGGAGGACTATCAGATAAATGCTAACAGTATTCCCATTTATTGTGATAATACTGCTGCTAT
Source organism: Medicago truncatula (assembly GCF_003473485.1). NCBI lineage: Eukaryota > Viridiplantae > Streptophyta > Magnoliopsida > Fabales > Fabaceae > Medicago > Medicago truncatula. The sequence goes on from NC_053045.1 coordinate 20,265,975, forward strand.
TTGTTTATCAAAGAATCCAATTTACATTCAATTGCCAAGCATATTGAAATTAAACACCATTTTATCAGAGATTATGTTCAAAAAGGAGTTTTAGATATACAATTCATTGATATAGAGCATCAATGGGCTGATATATTTACAAAGCCTTTAACTGTTGAAAGATTTGATTTTATTAAGAAAAATTTGAACATGCACTTTGTATCTGATTAAAATTTGCTTGCCTCTGAATAGGAAGTTTGGGACTGAAGTCTGTTCAGAAGCTATGGTCCATCTGAAGCTCTTAACTGAAATTCTGAGGAAAATATGCTTCTGAAGATGACATCAGCACTAAAACTTCAGAAGCTGTATTCTTTGATTCTTAAACAGTAGTGTTAGTGGAAACGTTGGTAGTTACTATTCAGTAACACCTGTCCCACTAACCAAGCAGTTTTGTCTGAAAAGCCTCTGACGTGGTCTGTTTGTATTGGTGTATAACTTAAAAGGGCAATGATGACTTTATAAGCTTTTAAACGTACTATCACGCGCCCCCAACTGTCATTAATGCCGTGTTTGTTTGTCTCCTCTGAATCGCAAACGTTTTTCATCAAAACACTATAAATAGCAAACACACACAACTCACTCACTTTTCCTACACTTTCAAGTTTTTAAGACCCTTCGCTGAAAAATTTATTTTATCAAAACCTAGAATCCCAATATTCCATCAAATCTAATGGCATCTTCAAGTTCTGTTCCAACCATCAAGATCAACACCAACAAATCATACGTTCTTAAAGAAAGAACTGTGTTCATACCTTTGAACAGATTGGATGTTCAAATAGAGTCTCCAATAGACTTTGATTCCTTGGAAAGGAATGTAATTGATATTAAGGGTTACTTTGCTGCTCAACAAATGGTTGATTACTTTGAAATGTTGAACAAACCATCTTATATGAATCTGGTAAAGGACTTCTGGATTAGGGCAGAAGTGTTCGACAGAAAAGATGCTGAAGAGGAAGAAGCTAAGCTGGTAAAGGAAAATCCAAGACTGAAAGGAAAATCAAGGATAGAAATGGGTCTCAAACCGTTCATAGGAACAAAAATTAGGTCTGCTGTGATGGGTATGGAGATTACCATCACTGTAGAAACAATTGCTAAAGCATGCAGATGCTCCAATTCTGGCTTGTTTCAGGTGGATGCTGTTAAAAGCCAGTGGGAGGACAAGATTACTGGAGTCTTGTTCAATGGAAATGCTAAAATAAAAACATCAAAAATGTCTTCGATTCACAGGATGCTTCTGAAGGTTTTATCAGAATGCATTTTTCAGAAGGGAGGAGGTACTGATCATCCTTCTCTGGATCACAAGGTAATATTGTACTGCCTTGCTTCCTTTGAGAGGATAAATCTACCAAAGTACATATTGCATCATATGTGCTAGGCTATAAGGGAAAGCCAAAGGAGTGGGAGAAGGCAGATTCCTTTTGGAAGATTCCTTTCTAAAAATTTTGTTCATGGAAGGTTGCTGAAGCATCTGAAGAACTGTGGAGTCTCCTCAGATGAAGAGCTTGGAACTGTCACTGGCAAAATTATCAATGGCAAAACTCTTCAATCTATGAACATAATTGAGAAATTCAATCCTCACAAAAAGGATATGAAGGAAGAAACAATTCAATGAGACCTGATGACGGATTTTCCCCCTATCTCAAAGGAGGATAATCATGAGGTTCTATATCATTTTATTTCAGCTCACTTCAAGAATACTAGTGAGATAATCATCTATGCATCAATTCCTGACAAAATGGGAGGAGCACCTCTCAAGGTCAAGGGAAAAAGGACCAAGATAAGTGAAAAGGAAGATGCTCCAGCCCCCAAACCCAAAAGAACAAAAGTTTCCAAGACTGAAGCTTCCACAGCTTCTGACACTGGTTCTGCTCTTCGTGAAGAAGTCATTCAGAAGAAAAGAACAAAAGGGGATAGAGATCTTCAGAAAACTGTCAAAGAAGGTGCTGAAGAATGGATGAATGAAGAAGAAGAAGAAGAGCCTAAGAAGAAAAAGACTAAACAGCCTCTGGAAATAGTGTCACCAATGATGGTAGCCACTCGTGCTTTAGCGCGAATGGCCAAGGATTATGCTGATAATGCCATAGCTGAGAAGAAACAGCTAGCTGAGCAGTACAAGCTGGAAAGAGATGAAAGGCTCAAAGCTGCAGGGATTGTTGAGACTAATCCTCTAAGTGATGAGAAAGCTGCTGAGATCCTGGCTCTCTCTACTGAGGTTAAAGAACAGACAGTTAAGGAAGCAACTGGTCTGCTACAAGAGGCTTTGACAAGAGGAAAGGGAACATCAGAAGCGGCTGCTTCAGAGTCTGCATCAGAAGCTGTGAGATCAGAAGCTCTCCTCTCAGGTAATTCATCTGATCCAAAAGCTCATATCAATATTCAGATTCCATGTTCTTCCCCATCATCTTCATCATCATCTTCCACTGACTCAGATGATATTACTCTGAGTCAGCGCTATAAAAAGCCTCTCCCCAAATCCAAAACAACTAAAACTTCCAACCAACCACAAAAATCTTCTTTTGGACCTTCTAACATTGATGAAAGGACAATCAGCCTCTCTGAAAGGAGAATTGAAGTTTGTAAGAAACTGCCAGCTGATCATCCCCTTCAACCACCTGTTATTCAAGCTCTCAATGTTATATATCCAGAACAATCATCATCTCAAACCCCTTCTTCTGACATACCAGAACCATCTTCTCCATCAACCCTGTTTTCCTTAGAAAAACACTTAGGTGGTGAGATGAGTGTAACCCCACAGAAAGCCTCTAAGACAGTCCCTGAAAAGACTGTTGTAGAAAATCAACAACCACCAAGCCCTGTTATAGAAGAAGAACCTGAAGTTCATATTGAACTTTAGAACCAACCCCCAACTAATCCTGAAACCCAACAAACTGCTTCTGACCAACCCCAAAATTCAGAACATTCAACTATCCAAAACCAACAAATAGCTTCTGACCAACCATCTTCTTCTCAAACCATAACCATCCAATAACCATTACAAAATATTCTAGAATCTGAATTTATCGATAATGAGCTGCTAAGGATCAGGGTTGAAGTAAAAGAACTAATTATGCTTAGAAAAGTTCCTATACTTTCCATCCACTATGAGGATCAATGGATGAGCCTGAAGAAGAATGCTGTTGAGTTGCTGGACAAGATAATTCAAAAATGCCTAAGAACACAAGCTATAGTTCTTAAGAGGCATCTGGCAGCAATTCACAAAGCTGAGAAAGCTAAAGGTCCGAATGTTTGCCGTTGATTGAGTTTACTTACAACAACAGTTTTCATTCTAGTATCGGAATGGCTCCGTTTGAGGCTTTGTATGGTCGGAGGTGTAGGATGTAACACTCCTATTTCTATTAAAGCAATTAAACATGCGAATAATACATTTATTCAAGAAATAGAGATTACGTCTTATTCAAAATTCAAAAACCGATAGACATGTATGTAAACCTCAACAGTTACAGTGGAATATAAATCAGAGTGATCAATTATATACATGCCATGAGCAAATAAATCATATCCCAAAGATAAATCTCAAAACCCAAACATACGGGTAGTCAACAACAAAATAATAATCCAAATGAAAATATAAACAACCTAATCTAGACCGACACGACACCGATATCGGAGGAAGCTCCCGATATCCCAAGCAAAGACTCACCGAGACTACTCCTGCACAACGTCTACTCACCCATACAGGCAAGTAGGCGGTTAAAACCACTGGGGGTAAGCATTACATTATCATAATCCAGATAATAATCAAATTCAATAATATCATGTATTTGAATAATATTATTCATGCATAGATACTTACATTGCAACTTGATAACTCATATCAACATATATCAATCACATGAAAAATTATCCAATCATAAATATTCATTCACAAACATCAATTATTGAACAATTATCCACTCATAGTCATTCATTCACAAGCATCGATCACAACATCATCAATAATCATTCATCTCATTCCATCACCAATCACGAATTTCACATAAGACTCATGTTATGATATGCACTTATTGACACATAAATGCATGTGGTACCAAATCTCCAAAAGGTCGTCACCTCCGATGGACAAGTCAACATCGCATGTAAGGGGTCACTCCTTACATAATCTCCGAAGTAAAAGAGCCGGACTCTTTTACAACAACTCGACTATGATGCATGGACATGTGTAAGGACTCGATAATGCGACAACAAATCACAATCTCAACTCAATATATAGGACGACACCCAATTATATTGATCATCTCCACAACATTGCATTACCAAGGAAACATGTCCACACACAATTATATCATAGTATTCATCATCACATATCAACATGATTATCAATAATCATCAATGTCATTCAACATCAACTACCACATTTAGTTTCACCACTTCAAACATTCCTTACATTCTAGTAAGATAGCATACACATCTCATGATGAACATCATATTCAATACTCAACTAACAATCAAATACTTCCATATAGTCATACAACACTAAATATGAAAGATTTATAAGGTGATTGACTTAAAAGGATATTTTCATCAATGTTCGTCTCTCTTTAACATTTTACAAGAATCTTCCATTTTCAAAACCAAAACAAATAAAACTCAAGGAAACCAATCACTACCATTTTCAGTAATCATATAATCTCTATTCTATCTTAATCCCATTTCATTTCCTTGAAGATTCCATTTTCCAGAAAAATCAACGTTCTTGAACAATTTTCAAAGTTAAGTTTTGATTTTACAAACCAAGTCCAAATTTCATTCAAGGAGATGTTCCAGTAGGATTAAGTATGAGACTAATGATTATACAAGTTAAAAGAAGTGTTTTAAGAAGTTTGGATTGGCCCTAGGAAGCTCAGAACAAAATTTCAAAAGTGCTGGAAAAAGAACTGCACGCTTAAGCGTCCAAGTTCCAGTAGCTACTGTGACTGCACACTTACCAGCTCGCTTACAGCACGCTTAAGCGTGCATTCATCAGACAGCAACTAGCGTCGCTTGCAGCGTCGCTTAAGCGACCATTCAAAATTATGCAGAACAAAAGTTACGGGTTTCACCCATTTTTCACCCAAAACTCCCAATTTTGATCTCCCAATACCCAAACATGTTTCCAAAGAATGTTTATAGGTCATATAACTCACAAGGATACTCGAAAACACATTGAACATGAAAATCAATCTCACTTTTAGCCAATTCACCAAATCAACCCATTTACATAAAACACCAACAACAATTCAAATTCTCATAATCAATTCATGAATATGCATACCCAAGCAGTGATTCATCAACAACAACATCAAATAACAACAATAACATCAATTGAGCAAGAATCAAATCTCAAATTAACCATAACTTAGCAAAATTCACCAATTGAGCACAATTTTCACAACTTATCATTCTTACATATTTGAACATGTAATTTCACCAACAATCATACAATTATCATCAATTCATGCATACAAACGTAACATCACAGTAAGAGCACGAATCTAGCATGAATTGTTCATCAACCCATTTTCATACAACATGAGAAAATGCAAAATTACATGATTATGATAAAGACTAACCCCCTTACCTTAAATGAAGATTAGACCAAACCTAGGCTTCAATTTAGCTCCTAAGCTTTCCCAATTGGATTCTTCAAGTTCTTCTCTCCAAACCCTTATCTTCTCTTCCCACTTTCTCTCTCTAGAAATGTTTAGTGAAATGAAAATGATTTGGTTCTTCTAACACTACCCTAGTGTTATCTCTACTAATGGGCTTAACTTAGTTTCTAGTGGGCTTAACCCATTTCTATTCAAACCAAAAATATTACTACACTCCAAACGATATTTTAATTAATAACGGTAAAATGTCACTAACGGTAAAATCTCGACTTTATCTAATACTTAATGAAATAACCATTCTCACTAATTACTAAAAGTAATTCCCACTAAAAATTATAATTTTACCCATCCTCACAAAATTACCAAAATACCCTTCTAATACGGTAATCCACGTAAATGCATCCGATGACAATTAAATACACACAAGCACAAATAATCACACACAAACACATAATAAAAGTAATTAAAATAAATCTAGCTAAAAATCGGGCTGTTACAACTCTCCCCCCCTAAAAGAATTTTCGCCCTCGAAAATTTACCTGAAGGAAACAATTCCGGATACGAAACCCTCATCCTACTCTCCGACTCCCAAGTGGCACTCTCACCAATTGGTCCAACCCAAATCACTTTGACCAAAACAATCTCTTTGCCACGCAAACGCTTCAACTCACGATCCTCAATCCTAACCGGCAAAGTCTCAACCGTCAAATTATCCCTTACTTCCAATTCATCCACTTGAACCACATGAGACGCATCATGCACATACTTCCTCAACTGAGACACATGAAACACATTATGAAGATTCGACAAAGACGGTGGCAACGCAATCCGGTACGCTACAACCCCAACCTTCTCAATCACATCAAACGGCCCAACAAAACGAGGAGTCAACTTCCCACACTTCAAAGCACGACCAACTCCGGTCACAGGATTCACCCTCAAAAACACATGATCACCAACTTGAAACTCAATATCCTTTCTCCTCTTATCATGATAGCTCTTCTGTCTACTCTGAGACGCCTTCATCTTTTCCTGAATCATCTTAACCTTTTCCGTAGTTTCTTGCACAACTTCCGGTCCTAATAAAGCATTCTCTCCGGACTCAAACCAACACAACGGTGTCCTACACCTCCGACCATACAAAGCCTCAAACGGTGCCATTCCGATACTAGCATGAAAACTGTTGTTGTAAGTAAACTCAATCAACGATAAACATTCGTCCCAACTGACAACTTGCTCCAAAACTCAAGCTCTCAACAAATCCTCCAAACTCTGAGGATGGTAAGCAGAACTCAATCTCAACTTAGTTCCCAAAGCAGCTTGCAAACTCTCCCAAAACTTAGAAGTAAACCTCGGATCCCGATCCGACACAATACTAGAAGGAATACCATGCAATCTAACAATCCGCTCAATGTAGATCTCAGCCAACTTCGCTACCGACATACCAGTCTTGATAGGAACAAAATGCGCTGACTTCGTCAACCGATCAACAATCACCCAAATCGAATCGAAACCCTTATTAGTCTTAGGCAACGCTCCAACAAAATCCATAGAAATGCTATCCCATTTCCACTCTGGCACAAACAACGGTTGCATCAAACCCAACGGTCTCTGATGTTCAATCTTCGATTTCTGACAAACCAAACAAGCATAAACAAACTCAGCAATCTCCTTCTTCATTCCAGGCCACCAAAACAACCTTTTCAAATCCTGATACATCTTAGTTGCTCTTGGATGAATACTCAAACTACTTCTATGACCTTCATCCAAAATTTGCCTCTTAAGCTCAAACACATCCGGCACACAAACTCGATCACGAAACATCAAAACACCATTCTTACCCAATCTAAAGTCTCCACCTTTACCTTGATTAACCAACGTCACTCGGTCCACGAGTTCCAAATCTTCCTTCTGACCCTTCTTGATCTCTTCCAAAATATTGCTTGTCAACTTCAACATACCCAACCTCACACCATCAGGTGTCAACCCGCTAACCAAACTCAAGTCTCGAAACTGCTCAATCAATTCCAACTCTTTAACCATCAAAGCAGACACATGCAAAGTCTTTCTACTCAAAGCATCCGCAACAACATTAGCCTTTCCTGGATGATAACTCAATTGAAAATCAAAGTCCTTAAGATATTTCAACCACCTCCTCTGCCTCATATTCAACTCTTTCTGATCAAACAGATACTTCAAACTCTTGTGGTCACTGAACACCTCAAACTTAGAACCATACAGATAATGCCTCCAAATCTTCAATGTATACACAACGGCTGCCAATTCCAAATCATGAGTCGGATAATTCTTCTCATGCACTTTCAACTGCCTCGAAGCATAAGCTACAACCTGACGATTCTGCATAAGCACACCACCAAGACCCATCTTAGAAGCATCACAATACACAACAAATGATTCCTTCGGATTCGGCAAAATCAACACTGGAGCTAAAGTCAACCTCTTCTTCAACTCTTGGAAACTCTTCTCACACTTGGCATCCCAAACATAAGCTTGTCCTTTCCGAGTCAACTGCGTCAATGGCAACGCCAACTTAGAGAATCCCTCAATGAACCTCCGATAATAACTGGCCAAACCAAGAAAGCTTCTAATCTCAAAAACAGACTTAGGAGACTCCCACTGCAACACTGCATCAACCTTGGAAGGATCCACAGAAATACCACCCTTAGAAATCACATGACCAAGGAAACTCACTTCCTTCAACCAAAACTCACACTTAGACAACTTGGCACACAACCGGTTATCTTTCAAGACTTGCAACACAATCCTCAAATGCTCAGCATGCTCTTCCTCAAACTTCGAATACACCAAAATGTCATCTATGAACACCACCACAAAACGGTCCAGATAAGGATGAAATATTCTATTCATATATTCCATAAAGACACCTGGCGCATTAGATACTCCAAATGGCATCACAGAATACTCATAGTGTCCATACCTCGTTCGGAACGCAGTTTTGGATATATCTTCCGCCTTCACTCTAATCTGATGATATCCTGATCTCAAATCAATCTTACTAAACACCTCAGCACCAACTAGCTGATCCATCAAATCATCAATCCTTGGAAGTGGATACCGATTCTTAATCGTCACCTTGTTCAACTGCCGATAATCCACACACAACCTCATGCTTCCATCCTTCTTCTTAACCAACAACACTGGAGCACCCCACGGTGAAACACTTGGTCTAATAAACTGCTTCTCAAGCAACTCTTCCAACTGATTCTTCAATTCACCCAACTCTGATGCAGACATCTGATACGGCGCAATCGAAATAGGACTCGTGCCTGGTACCAAATCAATTGCAAACTCAACTTCCCTCTCCAGCGGTAACTCGGTAATATCCTCTGGAAAAACCTCAGGAAACTCTTGCACTACCGGCAAATCACTTACTCCTTTCTCACCACTAACCTTCAAGGATGCAAACATCATAAACACACAAGCCTCACCATCTAAAGACTTCTTCACTTGCTCCGCGGTCAAAAACTTCCTATCTAATTCTTCTACCGGCTTAGAAAAAGTCACACTCCTAGTCAAACAATTAATGCTAACCCCAAAAGCTAACAACCAATCCATACCAAAAATCACATCCATATGCTTCAACGGAAGAAAAACAAGATCCAACTCAAAATCAACATCACCAAAATTAACAGGACACTTAGCACACATAAAAGAAGTAGTCACCGAACCGCTAGCCGGGGTGTCAATAACCATTCCCCGCAACAAAGGAGTTATGTAACGCCCTTTCTAATTATTTGATTATTTTAAATGAGTTTAGAATATACTTATATGATTTGTGTGGTTTATATGATTTATTTTGATAAGTGATATTTTGTTATGATATATGTTATATATTTATTAATATAATATATATGTGATTTGATTTAGAAAATACATATGTTATTTGATTTAGAAATATGTATATGTTTTAGAAAATATATGTTAATTGGTTTAGAAAATATATGTTATTGGGCTTAGAAATATATATGATTCGTTATAGAAATATACATGATTTGTTGTAGAAATATATGTCATTTGTTATAGAAATATATGTCATATGCTATAGAAATATAAATGATTTGTTATGAAAATATATATATATATATATATATATATATATATATATATGTTTTAGCGATATGTTTGTTATTTATTATTGTTATAGAATTATTTTATATATATATATATATGTATATATTAGAATAGAATATTAATATTTGGATTTAAGAGAAAAATAAGTAGGTTAAAGATTTATATAAATAGGAGAGACCTAGTTTAGAAAAACATAACGTACGTACGACTGCTTTTGGAGAAAAGGGAGAAAAAGTCAAGAGAAGAGGGAGAGACCTAGAGGGGCTGCGATTTCTGCAAATTAAGGTAAGGGTGAGACTAACTTTGCAATTCTATTAAGTATGTGAATCAACAGTTACATTTAACATGACGTAGGATGAGTTTAAGAGGAATCGGGAATTAGGTCAAATTGATAGAATTGATGATTAAACGGTGGAAACTTGTTAAAAAGATGTAGAAACTGTCCTTAGACCTTAGATAATGATTATGATGAATTCTTGAATTGAAATTAGGCATAGAACCTTGTTAGTTGATGAAAATTGTGAAAAACTGCACTTCTGCCCGTAGCGACATTCATCGCTCGCCTCCCGAGCTATGATCCTCGCCACGGCGAGTGATGAACTTCATCGTTCGCCACGCGAGCAACCTTTCCTCGCCTCGCGAGTTGCACGTTACAGCTCGCCATAGCGAGCAGTTGAACTCGCCTCGCGAGCTTGACCAGAGAGCATGTCGAATTCTGAGTTTTTGACTTTTGAGTTGAACCTTATATGCCTTTGAGTACCTTTAGGTGCCTACTATTGATTAGAGAATGATTTAGAATGAGATTGAACCTGGAACAACCTTAGTTGGGAATCTGGCTTGTACTCGCCATGGCGAGCAAATGCTCTCGCCTCGCGAGCACATCCAGAATTGAGTGCTTTTGAGGAGTTTGAGACGTGAGTTGCTTGGATTGGTTAGAAATGAACTTTAGGTACACAGTGTGACCTATTAAAGATAATGATTGTGAATTGTGAAGCTATATTGAAATGCTAAGTGTTTATAATGTGATTTATTGATTGATTGCATTACTTGAATTATTATTGAATGATCAGGAAGTTGTTGAAAATGAATTGATATTAAGCTGTTGATATGATCTGATTATGCTGCCATTGTTATTAAACTAAGTTGCATGAGTTGTTGATTATCATTTGATATTGTTATATTCTGAGATGTTTATGTGTCGCCTATGTTGCTGTTGTTGGTTATGTGAAATACTTATATGCCTTATGTGGAAGATGTTTGATGTTTAAGTTGTTGATACTTCATAATAATATTGTTATGTTGTGAATTGCTTGTGCTGTTTCTGTTGCTGTTATGAACTGCTAAGTTGTTTGTAATGTGATTTAATGATTAAATGCATTACTCGAAATATTTTTGAATGATCAAGATGTTGTTGAAATGAATTGTTAAATGATTAAGAAATGAATTATGGATTGAATTATACCTACTTGAATTGTTGTTGAATGATCAAGAAACTTTCGAGAATGATTTGTTATTTAACTTGATGTGATTTGATTATGCTGCAATTGTTATTTAACTAAGTTGCAAGAGTATGAATAAGTTGATGACGTTTAGCTCCAAATTATTGGATGCATGATAATATGTTGATTACGATGATTACGGTGTTTTGTTGTTAAGAGTCCATGCATAGCATTTCATTGAGCTTTGTCCTCACCACGTTTAGGAGCTTTGTCCTCCGCACGATTAGGAGCTTTGTCCTCCGCACGTTTTAGGAGCTTTGTCCTCCGCACGATAAAAGTATATTAATACTTATGATGACGATTGGTACCACATGCATATAAGTGTCTAAGTTGCATTGTCGCATTTGTCGAGTCAAGGTCGTTGTTGATGAATTATCATCCATGAGTTGTTAAGTTGTCGATGAATTATCATCTATGAGTTGTCGAGTTGTCTTCCACCTATGTGTTGTTAAAGAAGTACCTACGAAGATTATACGATGTTTATGATGTGAATTATATGATGATGACTAAGATGTTGCTATGTTGTTTAACATATTGATTATGATATTGTTATGTTGCTATGTTGTTTAAGATGTTGATTATGATATTGTTATGTTGCTATGTTGTTTAACATATTGATTATGATATTGTTATGTTGCTATGTTGTGTAAGATATTGATTATGATATTGTTAAGTTGTTATGATGTTGTATATAATTGTTACTATTAAGTGATGAATATGTTTTACTATATATGATTAATTATTATTAAGTGAATGTTATGAATATGTTATTGTTATATTTTCATAAGATGATGAATACGTTGTTGTTATATTAATATAAGGAGATGAATATATTGTTGTTATATTATTATATTATGACGAGATGATGTATATATAATTATTATTATTAAGTGAATATTATGTTATGTTGTTGTATTATTATTATAAAATGATGACTATGTTGTTATTGTTATATTATTATAAGAAGATGTTTATGTTATGATGTATATAATTATTATTACTATTAAGTGATGATTATATTGTGTAGTTTAAGTTATTAGTGATGATGATTACATGATGTTAGTGAAGTGATATATGATATATTATTATCTATGATGAAATTATGATGTTTTCATGTTGTTAAATATAATTGTTGAATTATATATTTAATATTATTATTTTGTGAAATCTCACCCCTTTTGCTTGGAAATGTTGCTCTTCGTATGAGTAACTTGCAGGTGATCGAGAGTAGGTAGCTGTTGGTTTGCTGTCGTGAGTGGCTATCCCTCACTGAGTCTTTAGGTGCTCTGATACGTAACGGGATGAGAACTTTTGTGGCTATTTTCTATTCCTTACGTATTTGATTTATGAATTTAAATGATTAAGTTGTTGGTTGAATATTTATGATATGTATCGATGAGGCCTTCGTGCCAAGACTATTTATGATGTTAAATTAATTCCGCTGGGAAGTTTTGGATAATTATGTTGAAGGATAAATTGTTATTTATCTCATTTATGATTTTAAGAAGTGTAGCATTCCGTTTATGTGTTGAGTACTCTGATAAATGTTATGAAATTTTTATGTTGGGAAAACGGGGTGTTACGTTTATGATATTGATTATGATGTTGTTATGTAGTTTATGATATTGATTATGATGTTATGATATTGTTTATGATGTGTTGTTTATGTTGTTATAAGATGATGTGTTGTTTATGTTGTTATAAGATGATGTTTATGATGTGTTGTTTATGTTGTTATAAGATGATGTTTATGATGTGTTGTCTATGTTGTTATAAGATGATGTTTATGATGTGAAGATTATGTCGTTATATGATGATGTTTATGATCTGATTATTATGTGTTATATGATGTTGTATATAATGTGATGAATATGAAGTTAATGCTGATTAGAAGTTGGTTGAGTTATTAATGAAGTATTATAAGAAGAGTTAATGTTATTAATTGATGAATTTTAAGGTGTTAAATGCTTTTGATGAATTATATGCTTGTTATTATTGAATGTGAAATCTCGCCCCTTCTGCTTGGAAATGTTGCTCTTCGTATGGATAACTTGCAGGTAATCAAGATTAGTTGTGTAGTGAATCGACTCTCTCACGTGTCGTCGTCTTAGGGTCGCTCTGATACGTAACGGGACGGGAGAATTGGTGTTGCTTTCTGTTACTTACGTATTATTTTATGAAGTTTTATGAACATGTTGTTGGAATAATTTTATAAGATTTTACATTGAGGCCTTTGTGCCAAGGTTGTTTTAAGAAGTTGAAATAATTTCCGCTGCAATAAGATTTAATTTGATGATTGAGATAATTAGTAATTTCACTATATTCAGATTTGAAAGAAGTGTAGCATCCTGTTTAGTTGTTTTACTCTGATTTATGCAAAAAAAAATTAAGTTGGGAAAACGGGGTGTTACAGTTGGTCGAATTTGTAAGTGTTGTTAATGTTGATGAAATATGAAACATGACTATTGAAATATTTGTTGTCTACTAGATTGTTAAATTCAGTTGATGAATTATATATCTATTATTATTGTTTGTGAATCTCACCCTTCTGCTTGGAAATGTTGCCCTTCGTATGGGTAACTTGCAGGTAATCCAGAATAGTAGCTGTTAGTTGCTGTTGTGAGTGGACTTTCCTCACATGTGTTTTAGGTGCTCTAATACGTAACAGGATGGGAAATATTGTCGTTGTATTTATCATTCCTTATGTATCATTATGAACCTGTTGGTGTTAGATTTAATCTTTAGAGATATTTATGTTGAGGCCTTGTGCCAAATTTATTGGAAGTTGTTTAATGTTGAAAATATTTCCGCTGCGATGAATTGATATGTCTTATCAAAGATATTATGTAATAAATAGTATTTTATTCTATTTATGGATTTTTGAAAAGAAGTGTGACATTCTGTTTGTTGATTAACTCTGATTTTATTTAATATTTACGTTGTTGGGTTAACGGGGTGTTACAGATGTCACCGAATTTGGCTCTATTATGGATAGTAGTATACACTTATGTAACAATTATTAACAAACGCTCATGTCGAATTTATTAGGAGGCAAGCAAATGAGGTTGCACATACTTTAGCTAAGACAGCCACATCTAGTACTAGCTTCCAAATCTATGATGATATTCCAGCATGTATTACTGATTGATTTTTAATGAAATGATATAATTTTGGAAAAGTTTGCAAGAGGCGTTGGGTTCAAAGTTGAGGTTGAGTTCGGCTTATCATCCGCAGACAGATGGTCAGTCGGAGAGAACGATTCAGTCGTTAGAGGATTTGCTGAGAGTGTGTGTACTTGAGCAAGGTGGAGCTTGGGATAGTCACCTACCATTGATAGAGTTCACATACAACAACAGTTACCATTCGAGTATTGGTATGGCACCGTTCGAAGCTTTGCATGGACGGAGGTGCAGAACTCCGTTATGTTGGTTTAAGTCGGGTGAAAGTGTAATGTTGGGACCAGATATAGTTCATCAGACTACAGAAAAGGTCAAATTGATAAGAGAGAAGATGAAAGCGTCACAGAGTCGACAGAAGAGTTATCATGACAAGCGTAGAAAGGACCTTGAATTTTAGGAAGGAGATCATGTGTTTCTAAGAGTCACCCCTGTGACAGGTGTTGGTCGTGCCTTGAAATCGAAGAAGTTGACCCCGAGGTTTATTGGGACAGTGGCATATAGAGTGGATTTGCCACCACATCTTTCGAATTTGCATGATGTGTTTCATGTGTCGCAACTTCGGAAGTACGTAGCGGATCCTTCACATGTTATTCCAAGAGATGATGTGCAAGTTAGAGACAATCTTACGATCGAGACCTTACCGTTGAGAATTGAAGGTCGTGATGAGGTGAAGAAGTTAAGAGGCAAGGAGATACCTCTAGTAAAATTCGTTTGGGGAGGAGCGACTGGTGAAAGTTTGACATGGGAACTGGAGAGTAAGATGCTGGAGTCTTATCCAGAGTTGTTTGCATAAGGTAATATTTTCGAGGACGAAAATTCTTTGAGTTGGGGAGAGTTGTAACGCCCTAGTTGTTATTTAATTATTTTTGGTTGATTTAAAGTCTTTTATATGATTTTAAATGATTTATGTTGATTTTATGGTGTGTTGTATTTTATTAAATGACTATTTTTATTATTTAATAGATTAAGTGAGAAGTAGAATTTATTTGGAGTTTTGGGGTTAAATAATAATTAAGTGAATTAAGTGGGAGTTAAATAAAATAAAGGGGAGTTAAGTTTAGGAGTTAGGAAAATTGAGAAGTCATAAGCAGTTTCACGTACAAATAGAGTTTGGGAGAAAAATCAAGAGAAAGCTAGGAGAAGAGCCAAGTGAGGAGAATCAGATTTTGGTAGAGTTTGATTCATCAATCTAAGGTAAGGGTGAGGCTAACTCTCAATGATTATAGTTTATATAAATTCTGATATTGATTTAGCAAGAGGGTTGTGGTTAAATTTGGGAATTGGGATTAGGTTTTCATTGTTGGTTTTTGATTAGATGAGTGTAGAAACCATGGAAATTGCGAGAGATTGCGTACAGATCATAGGCATAGTCATATAGCATTGTTGTAATCAGTTTTGGGATTGAATTGGGGAAAATTGGGACTTTTGGTGAAAAACTGCAGAATTCACGTAGTCTGATCTGTCACGACTCGCCATGGCGAAGAGCTTTTTCGCCTGGCGAAACAACCCAGTAGTCGCTCGCCTTTCGCTCGCCACTTGCTCGCCAGGGCGAGCTGTTCAGTAGGAATTCCCGAGAGCACCCAGATTTTGCTCGCCACGGTGAGAGACCTTCTCGCCATGGCGAATTGTCATTTTTCTTGAGCTCGCCAGGGCGAGCAGTGCATTCGCCTGGCGAAATTTCCCAGTAGCTGATGCCACATTTTGAGTTTTGTGTACCTAGTCGTACGTACTGTTTGATTGATTCTTTTGGTTGTAATAATGATTATATGTGATTACATCATTTTACCAGGAACATGATTGATTGTTGATTGTTGATTTATGTATGATTGTATTTAAATAAAATGTACAAAAGTTGTTGTGTCACAAGTTGACCATGTTGAGGTGTAAGTCATATTTAAATATGCACTGTTATGTAGTAGATGTTGTTGTCCATGTTGTCGTTGTTGTAGTTGAGTTGTATGTTGATATACACAAAGTTGAGTCAATTGCATACTCATAAATTGTTGAGGGTTTATGCCCTGTGAATGCCTTGTCATTCAAACTATTGAGGGCTCATGCCCTGTGAATGCTTAATCATTCAAACTATTGAGGGCTCATGCCCTGTGAATGCTAGTTCATTCAAATTGTTGAGGGCTTATGCCCTGTTAATGCTCGTTCATTCAAACGCGTTAAAATGGTACCACATGCATGTGCATTGTCGTTGTTTTGTCGTTGAGTCGTTACATAGTCGTTGTTGTTGGTTGAGTTGTTGTCATTGTTGTTGGTCGAATTTGTAAGTGTTGTTAATGTTGATGAAATATGAAACATGACTATTGAAATATTTGCTGTCTATTAGATTGTTAAATTCAGTTGACGAATTATATATCTATTATTATTGTTTGTGAATCTCACCCCTTCTGCTTGGAAATGTTGCCCTTCGTATGGGTAACTTGCAGGTGATCCAGAATAGTAGTTGTTAGTTGCTGTTGTGAGTGAACTTTCCTCACATGTGTCTTAGGTGCTCTAATACGTAACGGGATGGGAAATATTGTCGTTGTATTTATCATTCCTTATGTATCATTATGAACCTGTTGGTGTTAGATTTAATCTTTAGAGATATTTATGTTGAGGCCTTGTGCCAGATTTATTGGAAGTTGTTTAATGTTGAAAATATTTCCGCTGCGATGAATTGATATGTCTTATCAAAGATATTATGTAATAAATAGTATTTTATTCTATTTATGGATTTTTGAAAAGAAGTGTGACATTCCGTTTGTTGATTAACTCTGATTTTATTTAATATTTACGTTGTTGGGTTAACGGGGTGTTACAGATGTCACCGAATTTGGCTCTATTATGGATAGTAGTATACACTTATGTAACAATTATTTAACAAACTCTCATGTCGAATTTATTAGGAGGCAAGCAAATGAGGTTGCACATACTTTAGCTAAGACAGCCACATCTAGTACTAGCTTCCAAATCTATGATGATATTCCAGCATGTATTACTGATTGATTTTTAATGAAATGATATAATTTACTTTTCCTCAAATAAAAATAAAAATAAAAAAAATAAAAAAAAGACTTGTTGGCCATTAAATATTGATATTTTATAAACTGAAATATCAAACCTTTGGTTCGTTGTAGTGGAGAAGTCTAACTCATTTCACAAAACTAAAACCAACTCTCGTTTGTTATGAGAACACATTTCTATATGGACAAATCAAAATTTGGATTTTATGGATAAAATTTTATTTTTGAAAAAAAATATAGTTATTCAAACAAACTCAAATTCAACTTTATTAAAATCTATTTCTATTACCACCACCCAAAAAAAAAAAATCTATTTTGACAATTTTTAATTTTTCCAGAATATTTAGTGTTACCAAAAATTCAAAGTTAGAGTTTTGACGACACAATTTCTGTTAGATTATTTTTAAGAGTGACTTTATTTACGTCAACATAAATTAAAAGTTGTTGATTAAGATCCGTAATATAGATGTGTTTTGAAAATTTTAAAAATTAACATTATCATAACAATTTTTATTTTATTTTTTTTGTAAAGAATTGTTATATCGGCAAGCTCAGTTTCAACTTTACTGAAATCTATTTCTATTTCGACAAACATGATTTTTGAGTTAATTGAAGGTGAAAAAAGAATTGTGTGCAATGACTTGTTAAAATGAAGAATAATTTCGTCATTTACATGATTTGTAGGGTTGGGGGTACAAGTTAGGCCTAGGGGTAGGAAGGGCAAATTTTTCAACATGTATCCTTAATTGTGCGAAAACAGCTCTTCTCCTAAACAAATTTTCTCATTCCTTCTCCAATCATCCAAAAATATCCCTCGTGTGTGTTAACTCACGCTTGGAACCAACATGACTTAACTCGTGTTGCGTTATGTCATAGAGCAGAACAACAACCACTTCTGCCATTATGTTTCTAAATCAAAGAAATCGAATTTGAGAGCTCCAAGTGCAAATTTCATCAAAGTTAAGAAAATCAACTTCTACTTCAATTACAAGTAACTTCTTATGATCCTTTTGCATTGGATTTTTTTATAAAATTGTAAAATTTAAGGTTTTTGAGGTTGAAAAAAGAACGGTTCATAGAAGTTCTCTTGGGTTTAGATGGTAACAAAGTATTGAAGAACAATTTGTATACTAACATATGTTCAAGTGTGCAGGTTATATCTGCCATGAAGAAGGAACATATGAAGAGCATCATAAAGGAATTTAGAAGCTTAGAAGACTATGGTGGAGGAGTCAACCAGAAGTCAACAACCTTTAGTAGATGGGAGTCTCACAGAAGTTGGGGAGTGACATCCACAGATTTTGTGAAGGACATCAAAACACAGAAGTTGACTAGGCTACGTAATCTGAAGGACCCAAAATCCACGTAAACTTTTGTCTTATTGTGTTAGTTATCCTTATCACTGCATCTGGCAGAGAAACTATTTTGTCTTCTTCCATCTATGTGTAAAGGATAGTGATGACAGATCATCTTACGTTATTCTTAGCATGTTTTTCAGTTATTTTTAGTAGGTTTTAGCGGCAAAAAGGAGAGTATTAGAACAATTGCCTATAATTTTGGGATATTTGTAATGTTTTCCATATTTGAGTCTATAACTCTAGTTTTCCCGAAACATAGCAATTTTAGGGGGTTTTTGAAGTAATTCACGAAGAAATCATGCAAATCGAAAAATCAAGAAGATCCGAATATTTGTGAAGATTTAGGAAGACTAGGAATGAAGATTCAAGAGGCCTTAGGAGACTTACAAGAGGGAGGAATTATGTTCCCATGTTATGAGGCAAGTTATTTGAAGACGAAGACCAAAAACGACAAAAAATTGGAGAAAATGGGCCCGGGAGGAAGTGCCATGCGCCTAGGGCATGGTATTTGCCACACACTCATGATAGGCATGCTCCCCGTGCACCTAAAAAGTGCGGGGCGCAAACGTCTTTTCCTGCTTTTTTTGTGTGGGTAAAACCCGCACTATTAGCCCAAACCCCAGTAGAAACTCTCATTATAAATACCAACCTTCCTCATTCAGAACTTCTTGTTCAGAACTGGAGCAGTTTAAGAGAAAGGCATTTCTAGAGCTTCATAGGAGTTTCTATCTTCTTGATTTTCTAGGGTATGTTTTTATCTTTAGTAATTTGTTTTTAGTTACCGTGTGTAACTAAATCCTTTTTGGTTAGAGTTCTACGATGAACCTCTATTTATTTTTGTTGGATATTTATTTAATTTAATGTCGTTTTTATTTTTATCTATCCTTTGTTCGCTATTTAGTTTTATTAGGAATTTAGTTTATTTCTTTAGCAGCGCAACCCTATATTAGATACTTAGGTTGTGACATGGCCTAATATCAATGCTTATATCTTGCTATTAATATACATCTATCTTCGAAGTAATTAGTTATAAACAGCCGAAAGATACAGAAAGCAAGTTGACCCTAGTAGTAACTACTTAGGAGGTGACATTACTAATATTGAGTAAAATCTGCTGAACCTATGAGGTAACTAGTTATAATTAAGGAAACAAGTCTCTCCTTGAAGAAAATAAGTTGTAGCCTAGTATAATCATTCTCTTAAACCCTTGGTAAGGTAGACGCTGATATGGTTGTCCGTTTGTAGAACTACTAAGAGAGAGAGAGAGAGACAGAGTGAGTGTGTGTGATACGAGTGTCCTAAGATTCATAGATGGGTAGACCTACAGGAACCTTGGCCTTCATTGCCTTGGGAAATCTTGGAAAGCCAATTTAAGTATTTGCTTTCAATTACCTTTGAGACGGTAATACCCTACATGTAAGGATCACCGTGTGATCAGCAGGTGCAATCAGACTTAGGAGGGATAGACCTAGTCAACTGAGATAGTATAGACCTCACACGTAAAGATCACCATGTGATCAGCAAGTGCAACTTGACGACCGGCTAGGTTAGAAACGTCTCAACGACCTCATCACTTTTATAGTCTACCTAAAATAGATAAACACGACATGACTGCTATTTAATATCCAACATAATCATTAGCGGAGATTCGAAGAATCCTAACCGCTGTTTACTTTTCTACAACCAAAACATGTAACTTGCTTTGTTGCAAACAGATAACGGAATGTCGAAAGTGTCGTTCCCCGAGAATGTATGAACAATGAGTTTTTGAGACCTAGAGAGAATAGTTGCAAATGATTCAATAATTTTAGAGTTATGAGGAGAAGATAATGAAGATTGCTTTTCTGACATTCAAAACGTTATATTGACACATGGAAATGACGTTTTTACCCCAGCGGTAGCGGTAGTTAACTACCGTTCCAAGTACACAGCACACAAAAAAAAAAAAAAATATTGCTCCATTGGTAGTTAACTACCGTGGAGCATGTATATGATTTTTTAGAATTTGGAAAAGCAGAATTTGGATCTGAAATAGACTTCAAAATGGTCATAACTTCTTCTTCAGACACGCTATCTTTGTTCTTCTTCTTGCCATTATTTACAACAACCAAATCGTTGTCATGTTCTTCCATGATTCTTCAAATTTAAGAATGACCCATTTGATAAAGTTTTGATTTTGACAAAATTGGTTGGTCCTCCATGATTGGTGAGAACATAGAAATGAGTATGACAAAAGCATTTCAAGTGTGACCATGTATAAGAATCATGAAGCGCTACACATGGCTGTTCTACTGATTTCCTTCACAGTTGGGGATTTTTTTAAACATGGTTCTAGTAATTGGGTACTTTGTCTAGTTAATTGTGTTAGTTCTCTTTTTTGCCTTGAAGTTGAACCCCTTGATTGGAAGCTATGGTGTGGTAACATTGTGCTAATTTTCTATGAGAAATTTGTGAATTTAGGACTTGATTTAATGGCTGTCATGAGTAGAAATGCTTCTGTTAATCGTCCTAATATATACTATGAAGGTCAGTCCGGCTTGCAGTTTGATTCAAAGCTATAAATTAATTCAGATGTCAGTTTCACCCTGCTTGTAGGTCATAATTTCCATGTCAGTAATTGGAAGCCATCACCGCCCTCTGTCAAATATAATGTGGCTGACACATAAATAAAAAACCAATCCAGTTATCTAACAAATTTGAATTGATGTTTCTATGACGCAGTTAGATACAAAGATCGATTGGAAGATAGGTTTACTGATGTATATGATACACTCTTTTCTATGGGAGAAGTGTGCGCAATAATTTATTGCCCCACACAGTCAATGTGTGATAACTTGACAGCTTATCTATCACACAGAGGCATTTCTTGTGCTGGTAATATTTTTTATATTTTTGTGCCTTTATGAAATGTTTCATGTCAACTATCGGGGCCTAGAATATATGCATATAAGTAAATCTATTGCAATACAATATTTAAAATTGTGGGATAAGAAATTGAGGGGCATTAAAAATAATATTATCAAATATTGTGAGCAGCTAACACACCTACTACATGTAATATTAATAAAAAGGCTAAATTATGTCAGTAGTCCTTCATTTACGTTTGATCCTTATTTTAGATTAGTTATTCCTTTAAGTTTTTTATTCATAATATTCTTGTCTTTCCAGCTTATCATGCAGGAATGAACAGTGAAGATCGGACTTCTGTGCTACATAAATGGATTTCTTCCATACCAAAAGTTGCTGTTGGCACTGTTGACAACAAGCAGCCCAAAGTCAAATAGGCTCACATGTTTAGAAAATTCATAGGTCATAAAAATAATAAAAGCATTGAAACCAGCAGAGAAGGGAAGGGCCCTTCGTCAAAACATTTCAAGCAAACCTTCGATTTTGACAGAGTGTATTCTTGTCTGCAGTCACGTTGTGGTTGGTGATGAATCAAAAAAGAGGAGAAGAGAATCATTTGATTCTAGCACAATGGTATATTTCCCCCTCCTTCATTCTCATGAGTTATATTTCATTAAGTACTTTTGTTTATCTCTATGTTCTCTTTACTTAGAAGATTGACTAGGATGTGTCTCCATGGTAACCAAAGATGGTATTCGTTCCATATTGCTCCACGGCAAGGAGCCACTTGGATTTTACGTAAATATGGAGATACAGCTGCAAGTATTGAATATTGCAATACTTCGGTTGGTGAAAGGAATGAATGATTCCGTATACTTCTTATTATCTGATGGGGAAAGTGTTCGCTATGCCTTTTTATGCCCCACACTCTCAATAGAGTACGTCAAATTGGGTATAAAAATCGGATCTTTGATCAGATTAAAACGGTATTGTTTCAGGACAGAAAATGGGAATGAGTGAGTATGCCTATCTCTCTGCATAGTTATAGTGATTGTGTGCATTGTTATATATATGAACATAAAATTTGGAATCCAAACTATTGATAACAAGCAAAACTAATTGAAGTGTAAATTGACTACTGATTTTAATGTTTGATTATGTCTGTTAGCCCTGGTTGTTCTTTGTTGTGTTTATCAATAGTCAATTTGTTTTTACAGGATGATTTATCTCATGGAAGTAGTAGTTGTTGGACATTTTAAGGATGTTTTAAAAATAGGCAATGCACCTCTTCCAAGTGTTAAGGATGTTCCGCTGCCAACTTATCCAACAAATCCTACCATAAGGATATAAATGATTTTGAGATGAGGTGTATTAGCTATGATGATGATGCTAAACGCTTTTCTTAAATGATTCAAATTGGAACGAAGTGTAAAGTCCCAGGTGGGAGATTGATCCCTAGGGATGCCCGATATAACACGTCGAGTGGCAGTGTAGAAATTTTGTTGAGTGAAACATCTAAAGTAAGTATCCAAGTATGGAGAGATGTTTCAGAAGTTTGTTTGCAGACTTGTTACGGTATTAGGATCCATTGTAATATATTAAATTTGACCCCAGACTTTTTTGCAATAGGTGATACAAGTGACTGTCTAGCTACTCTCTACAATTGTGTTTCCTTAACTGTAGGTAACCCAAATCTCATAGAGTGAGACATAATGCTTTGGAAATTTGTGTTTTGTTGACTTGTAGACTCCTGGCTTGTTAGTATATGTTTGGATAAACACAACAAAACGTGGCTTGTTAGTATATGTTTGTGCCAAATCTCATAGAGTCACGCAATTAGTATATTGTTTTTGTGCGAAAAAAGCTTTTTTGACATTCAAAACGTTATATTGGCACATGGAAATGACAATAAAGAGGTGATTGATACTTACTAGTTGTGTCAAAAAAGCTTTTTTCGCACAAAAATAATTGTGTGAATCGATTCACTTACTAGTTGAATCGTAAGTGAATCGATTCAAACCATATAAGACAATAGAAAAGGGGAAAAATATGATGAAGAATAATATGATGAAGAATGGTCCGTGTCAAGTGATAATTGAAATGACTCAAATAGCCCAGGAGGTGATTGATACGATTCAAAACTAGTTTGAATTGATTCAGACAGAGTTTGATGAATCGTTTCAAACAAAAAATGATTCATGTTTGAATCGATTAACTATATAAGTGATACAATTCATATGAAGTCAGAGGGTACCATGTTTGTTTCAAAAGCTTGGTGAATCGATTCAAGCTTGTTTGATACGATTCATCTGAAGTCAGAGAGCAATTGCATGTTTAGTGAGAATTACTAAACCAAGAGAGACACCTTTATTTTCTAAGACACGTGAAATGCAATTTGAAAAGGAATAAGATGAATCACTTTGTTTATGAATTCCTGATTTGCTAG
Source organism: Medicago truncatula (assembly GCF_003473485.1). Taxonomy (NCBI): domain Eukaryota; kingdom Viridiplantae; phylum Streptophyta; class Magnoliopsida; order Fabales; family Fabaceae; genus Medicago; species Medicago truncatula. The sequence goes on from NC_053045.1 coordinate 20,290,079, forward strand.
GGTGCTTTTACACAAACTAGGAACCTAAATCAACAAATATATTCAAATTAAAAGGGAACATTATAAAAAACTATTAGCTAAGCTAGAGGCTTCATTTTCTTCCTCCCTTTCTTAGAAGGTATGGAGATGGTGCAACCACATTCAATTCCATTCACATACAAACCGAGTCTACAAGTCAACAAAACACAAATTTCCAAAGCATTATGTCTCACTCTATGAGATTTGGGTTACCTACAGTTAAGGAAACACAATTGTAGAGAGTAGCTAGACAGTCACTTGTATCACCTATTGCAAAAAAGTCTGGGGTCAAATTTAATATATTACAATGGATCCTAATACCGTAACAAGTCTGCAAACAAACTTCTGAAACATCTCTCCATATTACTTTAGATGTTTCACTCAACGAAATTTCTACACTGCCACTCAACGTGTTATATCGGGCATCCCTAGGGATCAATCTCCCACCTGCGACTTTACACTTCGTTCCAATTTGAATCATTAAAGAAAAGCGTTTAGCATCATCATCATAGCTAATACATCTCATCTCAAAATCATTTATATCCTTATGGTAGGATTTGTTGGATAAGTTGGCAGCGGAACATCCTTAACACTTGGAAGAGGTGCATTGGCTATTTTTATAACATCCTTAAAATGTCCAACAACTACTACTTCCATAAGATAAATCATCCTGTAAAAACACATTGACTACTGATAAACACAACAAAGAACAACCATGGCTAACAGACATAATCAAACATTAATAGTTACGATAAAATTAATTAAGAAAAGATGACATGGCTTAGTTTTCCGCATTAAAATCATGATCTAATCAATTTACAATTCAATTAGTTTTGCTTGTTATCAATAGTTTGGATTCCAAAATTTCTGTTCATATATATAACAATGCACACAATCACTATAACTATGCAGAGAGATAGGCATACTCACTCATTCCCATTTTCTGTCCTGAAACAATACCGTTTTAATCTGATCAAAGATCCGAGTTTTATACCCAATTTGACGTACTCTATTGAGAGTGTGGGGCATAAAAAGGCATAGCGAACACTTTCCCCATCAGATAATAAGAAGTATACGGAATCATTCATTCCTTTCACCAACCGAAGTATTGCAATATTCAATACTTGCAGCTGTATCTCCATATTTACGTAAAATCCAAGTGGCTCCTTGCCGTGGAGCAATATGGTATGGAAGAAATCCAATTATGTAGCACAGAAGTCCGATCTTCACTGTTCATTCCTGCATGATAAGCTGGAAAGACAAGAATATTATGAATAAAAAACTTAAAGGAGTAACTAATCTAAAATAAGGATCAAACGTAAAGGAAGGACTACTGACATAATTTAGCCTTTTTATTAATATTACATGTAGTAGGTGTGTTAGCTGCTCACAATATTTGATAATATTATTTTTAATGCCCATCAATTTCTTATCCCACAATTTTAAATATTGTATTGCAATAGATTTACTTATATGCATATATTCTAGGCCCCGATAGTTGACATGAAACATTTTATAAAGGCACAAAAATATAAAAAATATTACCAGCACAAGAAATGCCTCTGTGTGATAGATAAGCTGTCAAGTTGTCACACATTGACTGTGTGGGGCAATAAATTATTGCGCACACTTCTCCCATAGAAAAGAGTGTATCATATACATCAGTAAACCTATCTTCCAATCGATCTTTGTATCTAACTGCGTCATAGAAACATCAATTCAAATTTGTTAGATAACTGGATTGGTTTTTTATTTGTGTCAGCCACATTATATTTGACAGAGGGCAGTGATGGCTTCCAATTACTAACATGGAAATTATGACCTACAAGCAGGGTGAAACTGACATCTGAATTAATTTATATCTTTGAATCAAACTGCAAGCCGGACTGACCTTCATAGTATATATGAGGACGATTAACAGAAGTTCTCAGTATCAAAGGATTTCGCATTTGCAAAGACTCCACTATATCCGTCTCAACCCTGAAGAAAACAAATAAGCAAGGAATTTATATGACGATGTGATTCACATCACACCTCAATACCAGGAGAAAAAATGAAGATAAAAGAGAACGCCTACCTCAAAAATACTACTCATAATTTGCAACGATGATTGCAATAAACATATAAAATGAAGATAAAAGAGATCGCCTACCTCAAAAATACTACTCATAATTAGCAATGATGATTGCAATAAACATATCATACTCTTTGTATATGAATAGGTCTACTCCCACATTATCATAAAATAATTTGAATGGTCCATAATACAAATGAAAACCTATCATGATATTATATACAAAGAGACATAACTACATGCATACCACCAATAGGAGAATAAACAATTCAAATATCCACAAAAATTGGAAGATTATTTTCAAGATTAAATAGAAATGCATAAATTTAGGATTGGATATGAAATTTGTTCATGTACGAAAAAGGAAAGAAAAAGAAAGAAAAAAAAAAAAAAAAAAAAAAAAAACACTTTTTCTAGAAATTAAGAAAACTCACTTAGGAACTGCAGTAGCACTTAGAGCTAATATTGGCACATCTGCTAAGTTGCTTCTCAATGTCGACAACTTTGAGTAGCTTTGTCTGTTCCCAAATACAAAAGGCAAAAGGGAATAACATGTCATCAGAATATTTTCTTTTAATGCACAATACCTTATAAAATATAAGTGAATATCCAACTATTAGAATAGAGAAGAGTCAAATTCATTGAAAGTTTGATATGTATCATCACAAAGATATTATAATATAACACAATGACTGGATTGACTAATTGAATCATAGAATTTCTATATGGGACAAATCAAAATTTGGATTTTTTGGATAAAATTTTATTTTTGAAAAAAATATAGTTATTAGACAAACTCAAATTCAACTTTATTAAAATCTATTTCTATTACCACCACCAAAAAAATATATTTCTCCCAAGAGTATAATTTTATTTTTTTGGACTCACGAGATATAAAACGGTCTATTACCAACTACCGTGGTAAAGACGGACATACCAAAGATAAAATTGTCTATTACCAACTACCGTGGTAAAGATGGACATACGAAAGATAAAATTGTCTATTACCAACTACCGTGGTAAAGACGGATGTCGCGTCATTTTTCGGAGGTCAAGGTTATTTGATTAGCGTTTGACTCACTTTCTATTTCACGACTGAACTTTTAATTTTTTCAAAAGAAAGTGGAAAAAGGTTCAAATACCACATTTTTAAAGATTAAGGGTTCGGGGTTGGTTATATTTAAGGAAGGTATTAGCACCCTAAATATTTGTAGTACTCTACGAGAACCTCTTGATTTTATTTAACTTTTTGTGCTTAAATTTGCTTGCTTTTAAAGAGATGAAAATGGAATTGAATGATGAGTTAAAAAGAAAAAGAAAATTGATTTTAGTTGATTTGGAAGGACAAGTCATTTGCTTACGTACCCGTGAGGATCAAAACCACGTAGTTCATGGTAGAAATTGATGTTTGATTGGTTTTGTGTTTTTTATTAGTTTTGAAAAATGTTTTAAAAGAAAAGGCAAGTGGCAAATAAGATTTGGTTTGTATTTTTTCAATTTAAAAGAAAACGGACTCAAGGTATGATTAAATTGATTGAAAGTTTGATTAAGAAAAATAAAAATAACGATCACTTGATTGAAAATTAAGGTTTATTATGAAAATATTTTTGTGATTTTTGTTATTTGAATGTTTTTGTTGTTTTTGAATAATGAATGAAAATTAAACTAACGGAACAATAAAAATAAAAGCGTGTGGATTTCTGTAGTGACGTTGAATCACCACATAATCCCTAACATAATTTTTTTTGCATTTTTTGATATATAAAGTAGTAATAAAAAAAAACACACACGCATTTTTTCTCATTTATATTGTACAATTGACCTAATTACATTCTAAATCTTGCAATAAAAATAAATGACGAAAATTAAAAATGTATGATGATATAATAAACAAAGTAAAAGAGTAAGATAAAAAAGGAAAACAATAAAAATGCAAGAGAAGTTAAAAATGCATGAAAGAAAAAATAAAATGTAGAGGGGGGTAAGCAAGAAATAAGGGGTGTGCAGAAAATAAAATGAAAAGAAAAGGGCTTAAGGGGACAGACTGGGGCCGGTTTGGTTCAGGCCTGGGTTGGGTCCAGGAGAACCGGATCGGTTAGGGAAGTATATATGGGTTGTAAACCCATTTTCACTCATTTCCCTAATTTCTTTCTCTCTCTATTTTTTCTTTTGGCAGCAATGCTCTCCCCTCTCTCTTCATGAGTTTTCCGGTGGGTTCCAAGAACACCACCGTGATTTCTAGATTCCGATGGGTGGTGGCCGGCCAAAGGCGGCGGCGCCACCGCGTCGGAATAAAACTTACTTCTTTTTTTTATTTTTTTATTCTTTCTACTTCTTTTCACTCACTCTTTCTGATTTTAAACTCAAAATTTCTTTAAACCAAACGGTTTGACCTAGATCTAAGGAAAGAGATACTACCTTTTGTGGATCCAGTTCGATTTTGATGATTTGTTATGCTAAGGGTTATGATTTATGATGGCCAGTTCAGTTTGAATGGCTATTGATGGGATAAAACCGCAAGTGCACGGTCTTACCAAAGTAGTAATGAAAAGAGTATCGTTCCGACAGGGAGTTGTTCAATTCAATTAACTTTAGTTGATGATTAGAAGAGAATCAAGTTGCAAGGTTGTTGTTTTCAAACGGTTAAAAGAGAATATAATAATAAAAAGAGAGCCTTTGGATCGTTGGTCCGTCATTGGTGACAAATCATTCACAAGCCAAACCATTAAACCTAAAACCTTATTTTAGACCTAGTTTCTAAAGACGAGTTTCTCTTAAGCCTATCGGTCTCAGTGAGTGTGTTCCTCTAGCAACCACGCCTATTTTCATGGTTGATCACTATTAGAATCCTTGACGTTCGAAACTCTATATGTCTCAAGGTTCACTAGACTATTTTCATGTTTCGCAATCCTTGTCTAAATTCACTTGATCGAATATCAAAACTACACTTTCGTTTTATGAATTGATATTTGGGATAATGGATTAACGATTATCAAACCCTCCGCTTTCGCTTCCACAGTTTGATAATATTTAATCCATGTTAAAACGGTGAATTTAGAATAGAAACTAGGGTTACATAAAATTAGGGTTTAAGGCTTGGCTTGATTAGGATTATGTCATTAGACTTATCCAACAATCCCAAGAAAAAAAGAAGTCTACTCACTCATGTTCATCGTAGACATGGAGAAGAAGAAAGAAAGTATAAAAGTAAATAACAAGAAAGTAAAAGAAAAGAACTTTTATTAGAAAGACAATTGTCACTTATTGAATTCTAAAGAAAAGATGAATATTTGTGATGGCTAGCTACTCTATTTATAGGTTACATTCGACTTAAAATCTAAACAATTACATCACTAGAATGTTCCACAAGCAAATGGCTTTATGGTAAAACTAAATAGAGTAGCTTAAAATCTAAGCAAAAGCGGCTCTGGGAGGTGGCACGACCGTGCCAAGCCTAGCACGGGCCATGGCAAGCTTCTGACTTGAGGGAGATGTATTTTTGTCTCCGAATCTTCGTATTTTTGCATCAAATCAGCTCCAAAACCCCTTTCTTTTGCTCCAAGACTCAATCCATCAAATATTCATTCATGAAATATAATAATATGCAATTGAAGTAAAATAGCTCAAAAAAGAAATAATATTAAAATAAAATAAACTTAAATCTAATTAAAACGAAACTAAATATTAAACTAAAACATATAATTATTGACTCACCAACTATTGGGTTTTGGATGGGTTTTAGTTGTTGTGCGTTTGATTCTTGATGTATTGTTGGGTTTTGATGATTTTTGCAGGTTATGGTTGAATTGGTTTCGAGTTTTATTGTGTTGTACATGTTATTATTTTTTTTCTTCAGATTTGAATGGTGAATTTCGGCTATTTTGAGTGTTGGGAAATTGCAGGTTTTGTGTTGGAACTTCGGTTTTAGATGAGGTTTTGATTGCTGGAAATTTTTGTGTTGAAAATTGTTGAAAATTGGGGGATTTTGATGAATTTCGGCCCCTTTGTGCGTTTAGAAAATTGAAGTTTTCTTGTGAATTTTCGGCTGTGTTTTTGTAGGTTTATGCGTCTGTGAATTTTTTTGTTCCCCCTTTGTGTGCTGCAGGTAGGTTATATTTATAGAGCCAGGATTGAGACATAAGGTTTGTTAAAGCAGCAACAAAATTGCCTTGGCTTGGGATCAAGGGAACATGTGAGCTGTGAGTGAGTTGTGTGGATGGATCAGGACAAAAAAATTTGATATTTTTTTTGGACATTAAAATAAATAATAATAAAAGGAAATAGAATGAAAAAAAAAACAAAATGAGATAAAAATGAAGATTAAAAAACGAATTTAAAGTTAATTAACTAAAAGAAATTTAAATAAAAGATGGAAACCAAAATTAAATAAATAAAAATGAAAATTGAGAGAAGAGGGCCCGACTCGGAATCAAATATGAGGTATTTTAAAATACCTCCATGTCGAATTTTTTACTAAAAAGGCTGAGGCTGGTCGGGGTTAAAGGACACGTGTTAGTGGTATCTTGGGTCAAAAATTGGGGTATGACAACGGACATACGAAATATAAAACTCTCTATTACCTTTACTAGTGTAATGACCAACATACGAAAGGAAATACCGTCAATTACCTTTATTGGGGTAAAGACCAACATACGAAAGGAAATACCGTCAATTACCTTTACAGGGGTAACGACCAACATAAGCCTTTCGATATCCATTCCCTCCACTTCTCATGGAACCCCATCTTAAACATTACAAAATCATGAAAATTCTAATCGACTGAGTCATACATCTTCTCGAAATCAACTTTCAACGTCACAACTTTTTTGTTCTTTCTCTTTGCCCCATCCATAATTTCATTCACAATCAGGATCCCATCTAAAATTTGTGTGCTTAATATGAACGTTTGTGTCTGATATGATAGATCTAATTACTCTTTTCAATCTATTTGTCAAAACCTTTGACATGACTTTGTAAATACAACCTATCAATGATATAAGCTTGAAATCTGACATTTTCGCTTAATTTTTCTTAAACATAATAAATAAGTGATGCTTATGGAGTATGGGAGCTTTACTAAGCCCCCTCTCATCTATAATTTATTTTTTGACAAGGATATATAGTTATTGATATATGTTACAAATTTATTAGTATATCTCATTTAAGATTTTTTTTATGAAATGCTAGGTTTAAGAGATTAAATATTTATTAACTATTATTATTAAAAAATTATAATTAAATTATGTGTACATTTGTACATATTATACACATATGAGACCAATTTAAAAATTTTAAAAATGAATTCTACAAAAAAAATTCAAAAATGAATTTCTATTGTACATGTACATATTAGATTTTTTTATATTCTATTGTGAAAGCTTTTAAAAGTTGAAAATTTGTTTTATAAAAAATAAAAAGTTCAACAATTGTTATCTCAATGGAAAGGAAAACTTCAATTTTTGATTTTCTCAATTTTTTTGTATGATTATAAAAAAGAAGTAAAGAACACTTGGTCATTGAGTGCCACGTAAACATACAGTTGAAGAAAATGGTTACACATGTCATGAGACTCAAAATCAAAACAGCAACAGTACTACGATCCTCACTCACACCCGAAGCCATGTCAAATCGATTCTTTCCCAATCCCATGCCAGAATTCATACCCGAATCAACACCTTCAACCCAACAGGAACTCCAAGAAGCAGTCACCGTCACAACGGGCGGTGACTCACTCCTCAACCTCCTCGCCATGCCTCATGCTCCACTCTCCCAGCGTCTCAAACGCGCTGCATTAGACCTCAAAGAAACTGTATTGTACCCTATTCATCATCTTCTCTGTTTTTCAATCATTCCACACACGTCTAACAAGTCTTTGTGTTTGTTTGTTTGTTTCAGATAGTGATGGAAACATGGGGTTTAACTGGACAACGTGTTGGTGACTTCACTCTATATTGTGGTCTTCTTGGCACTGCTTTTCTACTTTTGAAGTCTTACCATGTCACTTGCAATACCAATGATCTAGCACTTTGCTCTCAGATTGTCAAGTCTTGTGATGCTGCTTCTCTTTCTTCTAGGTTCATTCACCGTGTTTTGTATTGTACTGTGTCGTGTCTCTGTTTGGTCGTTATATTTTAGGAAAATTCTATAGTGAAGTCATGAAAATGACCGATAAAATTAGCCTCTATTTGGTAAAAAAAAAAAATAGTGAATCACCGATTATCAGTTTATATCGGATATGTGATAAGTTAGTTTATAGTTGATAAGCTAGCTTATAACGGATAAACTAGCTCTGAGCTGATTACATTTGTAGTATTCGATAAAATTAGCGGTTGAATTAGTTTTTAAATAATATTTAATCTTTTTTCAATTAAGATCACGGTGCTAAAATAGAAGCTACTTGTTCAAAACCGTTCTAACCTAATCAAAATAAGTTATATGGGTGCGTCAGAAAGTGACGATTACCAAACAAGACTTTTCTAGTCAAATTCGCTTATAAGACATAAGCAGTAAACTCAACAATGGCTCTTGCTAAACAAGACCCGTAAAGTAGTTTTGAACTTTGAATTATTGGTTTGCAGGGATGTCACTTTTATTTGCGGACGTGCTGGTGTTTGTGCTCTTGGTGCTGTGGCTGCAAAACATGCTGGTGATGATGAATCCTTGAGATACTACCTGGCTCAGTTCCAACAGGTATTGCAATTTGACTATATTACTTTTAGAATAAATATCAAATCCTTTGCAATTTCCTTGCAGATCAATACAGTCTTTGATGAAAAATAATACACAAATTAGTCTTTGAAATTTTTACAAGGGGCTCAATTCAATCGACTAATTTGTCCCTATATGAAAATATAAGGGACTAATTTGTTATTACTTGTACTTGAATATTGTACAATAGTTCCAACCCTAGCAGCAGTGTGCTTTTCTAGAGTCAGAGCGATAGGTTGTGTGTTTAGGTCATGAGGTTATCAGAAGCATGTGAATGGTATATATAAGATGGAAACACTAGGAGAAGTCGGAGTGACTCGTCCCACACTCCCCTTTTCCGGCCCACTTATCCGCCCTTTTCTCCTTGACTCTTGGCATTCGTCGCCATAGGCACTGGCCATGCCTGAGGGAATTTTGGGCCTCCAAGATTCCGGGTTGACGGGTTAGGGAGCCGCCTACCAAGCCCTCTATCCCCCTATCGGGTCCATTTGAGTTTGGCGGGAACAGGTCACCCTGCCACGCGGCGGGCACTTGGCTGGCCATGGTGCCAATAGTTGGGTGGTATAATTTTAATGATGATACACAGCCCCCCAAGTACGAGTCCTTGGAGAGGGCGAAGTGCTTGATATGATATGCAAGGAAAGTAAATTGTGGTGGTTCATTACTTATTGTCCCGGATTGAGTTGGGCTGCAAGGAAATTGCGAAGGATCAAAATGGGTTTTTACTTTTTAGTCTTATTTGTTTGGAGTTTGTCTTGCTAGCTATGTAGATTGAAAGTCACATGGTGTTTTCTATCTGACATGTGTTGGTTTCCAACACGATTACATTCAATTACTTGATACTTTAATTATCTTAAATTATTGTCAGTTTCTATTTTCAATATCTTGTCCGGGCATTAGTGTTTGTGCTTCTTATACTATTAGGATTGGGCTTTCATGCAGACTACATGCAGCAACAGACTGAATGCAGCCATGCAGTCAGTGATTTACGTCCGATTCCGATCAGACGTGAGTCGGTAAATTGAAATATGTTTTTGTAGTGGACCGTCTGATCTTGATCGCACGGTTATGGATAACTCTAGTGGTTTATGGGTAGAAATTTAACTATGGGAATTGGAAAATATGAAATTGAAATCACCCCAGGAACCAGATCATAACAGTAGTTTACCAACTAATCATTTCTATTTATTGACTTAACAAACCACAGCTCTCATAGCTTGACTAAGCCTTATTGTTGTGGGATGTAGATTAAGCTACCGAAGGATCTTCCTGATGAGTTGTTATACGGGAAAGGTGGTTTTCTATGGGCATGTTTGTTCTTAAACAAGCACCTTGGTCAGGGAACAGTTCCTTCCAGTTATACTGTGAGTCTGTTCTCCAACTCTTTATTTTTCCCTTTGTCAAATTGTATGTTTTGCATTGAAGACAAAAAGTCTATAAATATGATGAGATTGTGTTTCTGAATTTGTTTTCAGGCCACGGTAGTGGATGAGATTATAAAGAATGGTAGGGCATTGGGTCAAAAGAGAAAATGTCCTTTGATGTTTGAGTGGTACGGAGAGAAGTATTGGGGTGCTGCACATGGTTTGGCTGGAATTATGAATGTTCTTATGGATATGGAATTGAAGCCTGATGAGCTTGAGGATGTTAGGGGTACTCTTAAATACATGATACATAACCGCTTTCCTAGTGGAAACTATCCTGCGAGTGATAAAGATAAGAAGAGCGATGTTCTTGTGCACTGGTGCCATGGAGCTCCTGGAATGGCTCTTACACTTGTCAAAGCAGCTAAGGTTATAACTTGTTCAATAAATTCCATTGATACCATGTTTTTCTAAGATAAAATCTCCACATAATCTGGCGAGTTGCGACATGATTTGTGAAAGAATCACTTCATTGCATTTGTTGTTTAGGTGGATTGAACACTCAATACCGTTTCATTATTGATGATTTATCAGGCTACAAGTATTCTTCTAAACATTTTTTTTCTCATGCATATGCTAGTATAAGTACTGCGTTTTCCATCTCATGCATTTGAGAATCGTCATACAAATAGCATCAAGGAACAAGGTTTTTAAATCATGGTTGTGTCTCAATTCTTGATATTGCGAATAACCACGGTCAAATGCGGTTTATTTGGTCTAAATTGTGCTCTCAATCATGGCAGTGTAGTGAAATAATCTCGAGGCCAAGGCCCAAATCCTTTTTTAAAAAACCTATATAGGAATCGTCTTTGTTTCTTCCCTTTCATTTACCACTTGTTTATAACTTTAGGAAAAACAATCCTCAGGTTTTTGGAGATAAAGAATTCTTGGATGCAGCTATGGAAGCAGGAGAGGTGGTTTGGAGTCGCGGATTGCTCAAGCGAGTGGGGATTTGCCATGGTATTAGTGGGAATGCATACGTCTTCCTGTCACTTTACCAACTTACCGGGAACACGAAGTATTTATACAGAGCCAAAGCTTTTGCATGCTTCTTACTTGATGGAGCTCATAATCTGATATCTGGAGGTGAAATGCATGGAGGTGATAGTCCCCATTCACTGTTTGAAGGAGTAGGAGGCATGGCTTATCTCTTTTTGGACATGGTTAATCCTTCACAGTCTAAATTCCCTGCTTATGAACTATGAGAATATACAAGTTTTGGAAGTTATGTCTGTTACATAACCAATGTAATTTGACTACAATGTAAGTATGTAACAACAAAAAAGAGGAGAACCTAAGTATACTTAATTCTGTAAATTTGATTGTGTCAGAATTGAGTACTTTAATCACAGTACATGCTTGTTTATACATCATGTTTTTTCTTCCTCCAATACATTTTTTGAATTCTCCAAAATTAAGAAGATTTTGTATCTACTAAACTATATAGGACAATTCTTGTCCATTTTTTTTACCATTTTGCCCTTATAGGGGTATTTTGGTAAATTAGTAATTGTTGCCTTTCTCTCTATATATATATGGGATGAATTGAGGTTATTTCCCACGATTTCCTAATCGTGTGTGCGTACGGTTCCATTCAGTTCGCCGTTTTCAGCATTCTGTCTGGTTTGGTTAGCTTGATTGCTGGTGTTCAAGGTTGGTGTTGATTTTTGTTTGCATGTCCCTTTTTTGTATTGCTTTTGGGTTATTTGTTCTTCCCCTCTTTGTTTTTGCGATCTGTTCCTCTTTGTTTTATTGATTTGTTTTGTTGTAATGGCTTAATTGATTCAGATATTCTGATTGTTGTTTGTGTTGTGTTTGTTTTGGTTGATTGAGAGATGTGTGTTTCATTTTGGCCGATTGTGTTTCAGATTTTTTAGATTTTGTTTGTTGTTGGAAAGCTTTGTTGTGAGTATGTGTTTTTTTGAGGTTGTTTTGTGTTTGTAAGATGTTGGATGATTTTGTTTGTGTTTTGCATGTGTTGTGACATGTTTCTGGGTATGTTTGGTGGTTTTTTTTATGCATGTATGTTGGATTTTTTTATTTGGTGTCTGCTTTATTGGAAATTATATGTTTAGTTTGATTATGGTGTGGTTTGTTCAGTTTGAGTATCATGATTTATAGTTTTCTGGTATGCATGTTTTGGAAATTTTGTTTGGTGGTGAAGGGATTGCAAAAAAATAAAAATTGCTGATGCTATGTGTTTGGATTTTCAATATGTGAAAATGAAAGTAATAATTTTCATTGTGTCATTGAATATCTATATCATTGATTGGTTTTACTTATTTGAAAATAACAAATAAGAGACTATTTTTTGATGAGCTTTTTAAAACTGTTTTGGTTGATATGATAGAAGTGTTCATATTTGGTGAATAATTTACCTATTAACATCTAATTAGAATATAGTCTGTCTGGTCTCATCAATTTTCTTGGGGATTTGCAGATTAAGTCTTATTTTCATGTTTAACTTTGAGAAGATTTTGATATAATTTGGTTTAAGACATTTAGCTTGGTGTTCTGGATGGTTACAGTTGGTAGCACAAGATTCTGCACAAAATAAGTTTGATCTCTCACTTGATGTATCCGAGAATCTTGATATTTGACAATGATATTTGATAGTTTGAGATTTAGTTGCCTTATTTTCTTATGATGTTGTTGAAAGATTATAGATAATTTGCTACATTGATCAGATTAGTGAGGATAAATGTTGAAAAGATAGCAACTGAGGCATCTGCATTTAACTTATTTTGGAGTTACTCATACTCTCACAAGTTTGTAAAATCTTAGCAAGGAAATAACACCTAATAATCAGTGATTTTTCATCTACTATACAATAAGTGTTATTCCAATTCTCTTTCTAATGCTTTCATTCTCATTCCTATTTTGTCTTGTGGATTAGACCCATCATAAAGTTTGCATCTCTGTAACATGGATCTTGAGGGTTGTTTTTTTTCATATATTGCACATGAATCCTATGATTTACATCTTCTATATTTCATTTCATTATTTCTTATAATGCATCTAAAATACATTACCATGGGATTTTAGATATTAAACTACTATAAATACACGAGAAGAAAAAATTATGATTAGATTCAATTTTTTTTTTACATTTCCCTTCATTGTTCCATAAGGTTTCCTCTATGGAATCCTCAACAGATACGAAATATCTTCAAGAGTCTCCTGAATTAGTATCAGTTGTAACAAAGCTTATTAGCCTCTCACATTCTTAAAGGAATGTACTTTTTCCTATATGTCATTGGAGCTTAGAAATTTGTTGTAATGAACTAGAGTAAATTAAACCTTTTTTGGTAACAAGAATAGTTAACAATTATTCAATACAGATCTTAGTGAGGTATTACAAAGCTATTTTATGATCAATTGGTATGTTTTTATACAGGGCTGTCAATAATGTCTAGGGATTTTGATTGCTTCAAAGACTTGAAAAAGGAAGTAGATGTTTGGAAAATTGGGTTTAGAGTTCTTGACTCATGGATTGTCACTGCCAGTAATGGTAACCAACATATGGAGCTCATCATTGGAGATGCCAAGGTTAGGAAAATTATCTCGGATTTGTTGAGTGGATAGTTTTTTTTAATTTATTTTTTTTATTAGTGTTAACTAGTGCCAGTCCCTTTTGTTTTTCTGTTTGGTTGAAGTACATTCCTGGTATATCAGTTTTGGAACTGACAATGGTCCATTTAAGGTCATATTTTCAGTTATTATTATACCTTAAGAATTGTTAAAGGTTCTCATTATTTCCCTTTTCATTGATTAGTACCTTCTAATTAGTTTTTGTTTTTATATTGCCATAATGAAGTTTCAAATGCAAAAAATTATTAAGATTGTTGATATGATGAAAGCAGAAAGGCTATTTGAGTCTCAGGGTGGTCCAATAATTATGTCTCAGGTAGACTAAACATGTTGCTAGCTTTCTACTTAATCTATCTTAGCTTTAAATTATCTTATGTTTTATTTATTGACTAGAACTTTTAATTTTGTGTAGATTGAAAATGAATGTGGACCAACGGAGTATGAAATTGGTGTAAGCAGGTATGGCTATAGGACTCGGTACCGGAGTTCCGTGGATCATGTGCAAGCAAGATGATGCTCCTGATTGTAAGCTAGATATAATATAAGCCAGACTATACATTACTTTTTTTCCTCTTTTATGTTTGCAGGTTTACGGAGTTTGGAGGTCCAGTTCCTCACCGACCTGCTGAAGACATGGCATTTTCAGTTGCAAGATTTATACAGAAAGGAGGGTCATTGCACTATAATAACCAAACAAATTTAAAATTATAAATCAGTTTTTTTACAGTCTAATCTAAATGTACCTGAAAACACTACTGGTTCTGGTGAAAAGGATTGGGTTAAAGGTTCCATTTTTCTCATAATTGCTACTTTTGCTTGGGCTTCTTCTTCATCCTTCAGGTATGTAACTGTTTATAAAATTAAGAAAGTGAAGAATAAAATTGAAATTATACATTATTTGAATATTGATTTTTGTGTGTGTGATTAATGAAGGTTGTGACATTGAGGAAATACTCAGCTCAACTCTCACTCACAGCCATAATATTTTCCTTGGGCACACTTCAATCAATTGATGTGACTTTTGTTATGGAGCATAACCCAAATGCTTGGTGCATTGGTTGGGACATGAACTTATTAGCTGCAGCCTATGTTGTAAGTCTCTACCCTGTTATCAAAGTTTTAACTTGCGGCCGGCGGCCACGTTTGCATCACAATTCTTTATAATATGAAGAATCATAGTCAAATGCGACCGAAGGCCACTTCAATAATCACTGCCAAAATAATAAACCAGCCAACAAAATTAGTGACGGAAACAATGAAATTCCTTGCTATTTTTTTTATCACAAGATTTAGTAACGAATTTTGAGAGAGATGTCATGTTTTGTTCGTCCTGAATGGGCGTGTTTTGGTGGCAACAGACATTAAAAAAACTTGAAGTCCCGGCCAAATTGCAGTTGATATTTTTTCCCGAAACCCTATTTTTTGTCTGTTGATGAATTTATTGAGTGTTTTAATGGATGTAAACTATTGTGCACAGGGTATAATATCATCAGGTCTTACCTACTATGTTCAAGGGATAGTCATGGAAAAGAAAGGACCAGTTTTTGTCAGAATGACTATGATTTTTTCAAATTATTACCAATGTCTATGAAACAAGACATGTTAAGTAGTTGGAAATGGCAATGATGTAAAACTTAGCCATCTGTACATGTTTGTCAAGACAAGGGGTGAAAGAGTTCTTGACAGAGATTAATGTGATCTCTTAAGTAGAGCATGAAAATTTGGTTAAGTTGTATGGTTGTTGTGTTGAAAGAAATAGCAGGATATTAGTCTACAATTACCTTGAGAATAATAGCCTTTAACAAACTCTTCTAGGTAAATGAATTTTTTCAAATTCATGGATGCTACCGGATTGTCATCCGAGCCATTCCTTTCAAGACAAGGACCTGAGGCTCTTATCTGTGTTTGTTGGTAATCATCTTGTGTTTTGTTTCATCTTTCATTAAGGAACGTTCTTCTGAATCTTTTTATGTTAATCCATGATTTGGGTGTAAATTGTTTCCTTCATTTGGTCACTTAGAAGAATGTGGATTATTCTTTTCTACTATTAATTAATTTTGTTACTTCATTTCAACCTTTCAAAATTCCAAGTGTGCAGATATAACGTTTTGCATAATCAAATGTATTATAGTCAACTACACGCAGTTCTCTTTTATAAAACTTTTCCCAAAAAAGTTTGAAAAATGTATCATGCAGTAGCTTTTGAGCTTTACTCTTAATATATTTGAATAAACTCTAATTTTATAGTGCATTTGGATGAATGAATTTGCTTATGTAATGATCTTGGAAGAATGAATTTGCTGATGTAATTTATCATGCAGTAGCTTTCGAGGTTTCTGCTAATAGGAGCCACAGATTTAACATGTTGTTTTCATAAATTTATTTTTATAAAGGTGCAAATTTCTAATGTTCTATCATAGTGTATGATAGAACACTATGACGTCATTTGATCCATGTAGCCGACCTCATTTAGTGGGATAAGACTTGGTTGTTGTTGTATAATCAACAACAATCTCTTAGAAAAATGCAACTATCTCTCTTGATTTGCTCATTTTTCCTTTAGAACAATCATTTTAGAAAATACGTAATTCAACCCGTGTGAAGCATGGGTTTGTAACAGTTTTAGCCCCCTAAGTATTAGAAAGTTGCGATTTTGGCCCCCCTAACAAAATAAAATACAATCCAGCACCTAAGTATTGCCCCTTTTGTAGTCTTGCCTCCCAGGCCAATTTTGACCAAGTCAATGCACACGTGGACGCCACATCAGCATTGACTTGGTCAAAATGGGCCTGGGGGATCAAAACTGCAAAATGGGCAATATTTAGGGGGCTGGATTGTATTTTATTTTGTTAGGAGGCCACAATCGCAACTTCCTAATACTTAGGGACAAAAAAATGAGGGTCCACTCCTTCATAATTCAAAATCTATCAAATATTTTTTTTATTAAGAGAGCCATTCAACAAAATCTATAAAATTTATACTTTAATCTTAGGAATTGACTAAATTTTGGTGAATGGCTCTCTTCCATGCCTTTCCTTTTATTGTTGATGGGTTGTTTGTTCTTGCTCTTCCTTAACTCTTGATTTCAACAAATGAGGCTTCAGCTTGTTTACATCTGATTGTTGAACTGGTTTCAGGAAGAATTCTTCAGCTCCTTCTTCAAAACATTTGATACAATTACAAACAATTAGTCCATAATATGTGAGACTTCACATTTTTTAATAATTAATTTGATATTAGATTTAATAGTTTGTTTTATAAGATATCATGTGCTCACAACTGCATTTGATACTTTGATATTAGATTATCATAATGTATACAATTTTCTCACCTGCTTATCCGTGATGAAACATTCTCTGAAGACATAATCACAACCGGTATGTCTTTAAAAGTTTGGATTCCTGAAAATCAAAGAATTGTTTAGTTTTAACATTAAGTTGGATAATATACAAGTATATAGATATATGAAGATTATTCCTCAGAAAAAGAAAAAAAAGTTTAATTACATTTTTGGCCCTCTAAGTTTCCCAAAGTTGTGATTTTGGCCCCTAAAAAAACAACTCTTCCAAGCCTCCTAAGTTTACTTTTTGTTGCAATTTTCAATTTTAGCCTCCCTAAGTTTACTTTCCTGGCCCCCTAATTTCGAGTCAAAAAGTAAACTTAGGGAGTTAAAAATGGCATGAGGGACTAAAATTGCAACAGAAAGTAAACTTAGGGTGCTTGTTAGGGGGCAAAAAGTGTAATTAAGCCAAAAAAAAATAAAAATAAAAAGATATATGAAGATTAGGCTGTCCATGAACAGTTTTGGTTTGAGCTTTGTTTTTTTTAAAATTTTGGAAATATCCCAAATCAGTAATCAGAGATTCAGAAATGATTCTTATTATTTTGATAACGTTCTGTTCGAAAATCCAAATTACTTCCATTTAAGAAATATGATACTATTTTTCAAATTCTTACCTAAATAGAAAAGCAAAATAATTTCACAAACATTTTGATACATTCAAATTTTGAAAATAAGCACAAAATTATGGAAAAAGTTAATGAAATTCAAAATAGACAAATCAAATAAAAAGTGACAAAATCAATTTAAAAAAGTATTGCAAAATATCTCAAGAGCATACCTTGATTTTTCTGAGCAGATCATAGCCAGTCATCCCTGGCATACAATAATCTGCTATGATCAGATTTACATCTACATCCTGCATGAATAATATGAATCAAATATTAATACAAACTTATACATCAAAATAGTCTAAGCCATCATAATATTAAGAAAAATTGTTTGAGAATTTTACCCCATGAACTTCTGAAGCCACATCCTCAACCAAACCAAGAAATTTTAAAGCCTTACTAGCAGAGTCCATTGTAGTAACTATCATTTCAATACAAAACCACAAAGAATAAAAAATAGTAAGTATCATTCGTCAATCTTAGAATCCAAAAAAGCACACATTCAACCATACAAACTTTGCTCATATGTTTTTTTTCCCATCACATTACATCATTAAAATATAATAAAATATAAATCAAAATTAAAAAAAAATTGCATAGAAAAGTACCATGAAAAGAAGAAGTTTTGAGGAGCCTCTCAATCAACATTCTATCAATAATACTATCATCAACAGCCAAAACATGGAACTGAGTCTCTGCAGCCATACTGATACCCATTACTTGAAAGAGAATATTTTTCAAGCCAACAAAATGAGAGAAATGTGAATTAAATAAGAGAAGAAAGTAGAAGGATTAAATTGTAATGAATCAAAATCAAAATGTGCCATTTTAAATAAGAGGCTATCATGGTCAAAAAGATACATAATCCTGATAGGATATTTGGAGTTTTGCTGTTCCCACATATAGTATGGCTGTGCCACACCAGTAATTTACGCAAATACCCTCTCGGCAGTTAACTGCTGAGGTTTTTAGGAAACCAGCGGTAGTTAACTACCGAGGAATTCCTCGGTAGTTAACTGCCGAGGGAAATGTTTCATACGATGAAACAGCTACCTGCTCCCCCTACACACTATTTTTCATCACCTTCATTTCCAACCTCATTTCAATCCCAAAATCCATTTTTTCTATAATCAATTTTTGATTCAAAATCATTCAAGCATCAAGCATAGGAGGTATCAACACACTATTGACGTAAAAAAAAAGGTATTGTGCGTTTTATTTGAGTCATTTTTTGGGTGTTTTAGGGGTATCTACGTTAGTTACGTAGAACCCTGTCATGGGAATCCTCGGCAGTACTTCGGTTGTTTAGTGCCGAGGAAAACCTCGGTAGCTAGGTACCGAGGAACTCTTGGTGAAAATTTTCACCACGAAAAAATGGCAGCCACTGCCAAATTTTCAAAAAAAATTTTCTTTTGTTTTTTCTTTTGTTTTTTTTGTTTTGATTCATTATGGCATTGATGTTTATGCATTACTTAGTTGTTAATTCATATTTATGTGTTGTTTAATTATAGTAATGGTAAAGAATGCGAAAGATGTTCCGGGAGAGACAAAAGAAAATTTTGTCGAAAATTCCGGAGATGTCAAACCGCCTAATTTTGAAGCGAAAACAAACATAGATGAAGCTTCCGTCCATGTTGAAGCTTCAAAGTATGTTGGCGGCTCCGGTGTACTCCCACTTCAACCCCACGAGGTCGACACGGCTAAGTTTTTTTCAGACGACGTTAAGTCGAAAAATAGAGATGAATTGCTTGAGTGGGTGCGTCGACAAGCAAATAAGGCGGGATTTACCATTGTCACACAAAGATCAAGCTTGATCAATCCAATGTTCCGGCTAGTGTGTGAAAGGAGTGGAAGTCACATAGTTCCGAAAAAAAACCGAAGCATGCGAACACGGGCTCAAGAAAATGCGGTTGCTTATTCATGATTAGTGGATATCAAAGTAAGCAAACAAAGGAATGGGGATTGAACATTCTTAATGGAGTTCACAACCATCCCATGGAGCCGGCTTTAGAAGGACACATTCTTGCCGGTAGATTAAAGGAGGACGACAAGAAGATCGTACGTGACTTGACCAAGAGCAAGATGCTTCCAAGAAATATTTTGATACACTTGAAGAACCAGAGACCACATTGCATGACAAATGTGAAGCAAGTGTACAATGAACGTCAACAAATATGGAAGGCAAATAGGGGTGACAAGAAGCCGTTGCAATTTCTAATCTCGAAGTTGGAGGAGCACAACTATACTTATTACTCAAGAACACAACTTGAAAGTAATACTATTGAAGATATTTTTTGGGCTCATCCAACATCCATTAAATTGTTTAACAATTTTCCAACGGTTTTGGTTATGGACTCCACGTACAAGACCAACATTTATAGGATGCCAATGTTTGAGGTAGTTGGGGTGACTTCAACCGATTTGACATATTCGGTTGGGTTTGGATTTATGACACATGAGAAAGAAGAAAACTTTGTTTGGGTTTTAGCAATGTTGCGTAAACTTCTTTCGTCAAAGATGAATATGCCTAAGGTGATTGTTACCGATAGGGATATGTCTTTGATGAAAGCGGTTGCACATGTTTTTCCGGAAAGTTATGCATTGAATTGTTTTTTTCATGTGCAAGCTAATGTTAAACAAAGGTGTGTCTTGAATTGTAAATATCCTTTGGGCTTTAAAAAGGATGGGAAAGAGGTGAGCAATCGGGATGTGGTGAAGAAGATAATGAACGCATGGAAAGCTATGGTTGAATCTCCCAATCAACAATTATATGCAAATGCATTAGTGGAGTTCAAAGATTCATGTAGTGATTTCCCAATTTTTGTAGATTATGTCATGACCACCTTGGATGAAGTGAAGGACAAAATTGTGAGGGCATGGACAGACCATGTGTTGCATCTTGGTTGCAGGACCACAAACAGGGTCGAATCGGCCCATGCTTTGTTGAAGAAATACTTGGACAATAGTGTGGGTGATTTGGGTACTTGTTGGGAGAAAATACATCACATGTTGTTGCTCCAGTTGACCGCTATACAAACATCCTTTGGTCAAAATGTTTGCGTGTTGGAACATAGATTCAAAGATGTCACTTTGTACTCGGGGTTAGGTGGTCATGTGTCTAGAAATGCTTTGGACAACATTGCTTTGGAAGAAAAACGTTGTAGGGAAACATTGTGCATGGACAATGACATTTGTGGTTGTGCTCAAAGGACATCTTATGGACTACCATGTGCATGTGAAATTGCTACAAAACTCCTTCAAGAGAAGCCAATTTTATTGGATGAGATATACCACCATTGGCTTCGGTTATCTATGGGTGAACAAAGTAATGAAGATGCTTTTTGTGTCGAGGTTGAGTTGAAGGCTATTGTAGAGCGTCTAAAGAAACTCCCTTTCCAAATGAAGCTTGAGGTCAAAGAGGGTTTGCGGCAATTGGCATTTCCTGAAACCACCTTGATGTCTCCACCACCACGAAAAGTACCAACCAAGGGAGCAAAGAAAAAAGTCGACATTGCGAGGTCTAAAGGAAAAATTACATCGACTAGTCGGATCCCTTCTTCTTGGGAGGTTGTTGATTCCCAAAATCCGGATAGCCAACCGTCACCATCACCAACTACATCATCATATAAAAGGAGAAAAGGTGCTCGTCTTGGTAAAACATCACTTTCCCCACTTCCACCACCTACTCGGTATCCAAAGCCTAAAGCTATCCCGGTTATGCGTCCTATTGATTATATGCCACGCTTCATGGTTCCATTTATTGAAAAAGTGGTGGATGTTATCGGCGATGGACATTGCGGATTCCGGGCTATAGCGGAGTTCATGGGCTTGACCGAAAAAAATCATCTCATGAACCGTACACATCTTATCCAAGAGTTGATGGATCATAGAGATGATTATGTTGAAGTATTTGCGGGTGAGGATCGTTATAACTACATTTTAAACGGATTACATCCTCCCGCAAATACAAAAACTTGTGCACATCTTGTTGATAAGTGGTTGACATTTCCGGACATGAGACACATTGTTGCTAATTATTACAAAATGTGTGTGGTTGTGTTGAAAAATCTTGAAGTTGGAAAATCGGAATCGTTTTTCCCACTAAGAGGGCCACCACCGCCGGGTAATCAAAAAACTCCCATCTTGTGCCTTGGGGCAATTCCAAATCATTTTGTGCTTATTTCCTTGAAGAATGGTTGTCCACTACCTCCATCATCTACGGAGTGGCACAATCACAAGAAAGAAGATGCGGTGACTTGGGAAGATGAGTATTTGGATCGACATAACTTGTTCCGAAAGCTCATGGCTATTGAAAGTGGAAACAAACCGTGCAAACCACAAAAGGAGTCAAACAAAGCGGCGCCTATTTTGTTGGACACTCCCGAAAAACCAAAGCAACAATTTGAAGTTATTGCAGAAGATGAGGAAGATTCTATGTCACTTGATCTTCTCCAATCACTTGGTCTTTAATGAGTGATTTTTTTGTCGGTGTTAGTTCTTTTTTTTTGGTAGAAATTACACCGATGTATTTTTTTGGGTCGGAATTGTAACGCCAATTTTTTGGTGGCCAATATATAACTAACATTATGTAATTTATATTGATATATATATATATATATATATGATAATATGATTTTTATGTGGAGAAAATAATGCAATACTAATTTATAGCTTTTTAATGTTTTCCGCATTTCATTTATTCGTTATTACATTCCATTTAATTTTGTTCTAATATATGATTCTTTTGTTACAAAATTTTTCAAGTGAGACATGTCTGAGGTTGCACAAATTGAAGGGCGGGTTAGGTACTCCGCGTTTAAAAAGACGGTTAAGGTTATGATAACGCCGACGGACTCTCTTGACAATTTGAAAGCACAACTTAACACTTATTTTGAGCATCTTGGTGAAAATCAATATACACGTCACTTGTTTGGTCAAATGCCATGCATAGACCTAGGAGAAGATAGAGATGAATACGCATGGAAAACGGCAAGCTATATGCCTTTGCTTATTCGCGACGACGGCGACGTCGGATTTATGTTTCGGAATATGGTGGAAGACAATATATTATATATGTATGTTCGTTCCATATGTAATTGCATTGAATGTAAGTAGGGATTTAATTTAATGATGTGTAATGAGTAGTTTAATTATGGACACTTTGTAATGTTTTGATGAATTTCAAACGTCTGTTTAATTTTAACCAAATGTCGGTTTAATTTAATTATGAACAATTGTAAAAGATATTGTATTTATCTTCATTATGTCCGAGTTTCAATCATACATATGAATTATATTACTTTTGGAAATGCTCTGGTTTAATTACAGGTAAAAACTGGCCGAAAAAATGGCTTGGAAATACTTAGAATTATGCAGAACCTGCTGTCTGCATAATCAAATTTCCTCGGCAGTTAACTGCCGCCGGTTTCCTAAAAACCTCGGTAGCAAACTGCCGAAGGGTATTTTGGTATTTTACACGTGTGGCACAGCCAAACAACATGTGGGAACAGCAATACTCGGATATTTGACAGTTTGAAAGCGGTATCCTGCAGATTTCATCCAGAATCTGAAGGATCTTCAATGCTTATTTTGAAATCTTTATCTTTATTATAAAGATTTCCCCTATTTTATTTTGATAGTACACGTGGCAACCTTATATTAAAAGGTGCATTTAATGTTTTCTTATCATCCAATCAATCCAATCAAATTGAATTATAACTCATTTATTTTTTATTAGCCAATCAAAATGATTCATGACACATTTATAGTTTTCATCAGCCAATCAAAATTGATCATGTCATGATTTTTTTCCCTATATATTGACAATTTGTTTTTCATTGTTTTCATATGTCTCTTCCCCATCTCTTCCTCCATAAACAAATTCATAAAAAAAAGTATTTTCTGTGTTTTAAAAGCATGGAAGTTTTTTGTAAACAAAAAAACATAGAAGTTTAATCACTTGGTTGTAGATTATGGGGTTGATTTTATTTTTTGTGTATCTTATTGTTAATCGTTAATTCTACTTTCTCAGGATCCCATTGAAGAGCATGTGTCTATATTATTCGACTTCAAGGCGCTCAAAATCAGCAATACAATTTTTAGTCTAGACAATGTTTTGTATTTGATATAAAATCAAGATGTTAGAGTTTATATACCTTATGTTGATTGAATATTACTTAATGAATTGATATGTCGAAAAACTAATATCAATAAATTTATTTAGCTTTTATCTATAAATGTTCTCATTTCTTCCAATTTATTCCAATTGATATGTCGACTTAATGAATATTACTATAGATGTTAGAGTTTATCCTTCCTTTATCCCAATTTTTTTCTCATTAACTTATTATCAATCATGTGTGTTCTCTTTCTGATATTGCTCTCTCGCAAGTCAGAAGTTCTAATTTTGTTCCAGTTTGAACCAAAATTACAGCCACTCACAACGAGCAATGGTTTTTAGCTTCAAATTGCATTTTCTGTGAATTCTCTATTACTAATTTTCAAGACATGAATGAATCAGAATTCAATTTAATTATAACCAATTAGAGAATTACACAAAGCCAACAACGAGATAACCAAAGTCATATATAACATAAAAATTTTGCCCAAAAAAAATATATTTAAATTCAACCTGATTATTTGTTACATGAAATTCACATCTAGAATCATGGAATCATCATAGAAAATAGAAGAAATATAAGGGGAGTATTAATTTCCATGCATTGTTTGCATTCATATAAGGTAATATGAAAACAAATTCTTTCAATAAAAACGATGTAAACAAAAAAAAAATAATAACAAAAATATTTAGAGTATAAAATTTATTACATATTCACATTTTGCTTCATGGATATTAATTGTCATTTACTTGAGTCAAGAATGGGTGAACGTGGGTTCATTGAGAATGTAGCTATAAAATTTTGATTTTTCTTTTAAAAAGATCATGAAACTTTACTTCAAAAAAACTTGCATTTCATTGGTCCATGAAATTAAAAGTTCTTGATATTTATCCACTACTTTACTTTAAGTTGTTGTGGGCGAGTTTCTACCTTTTTTTTTTTTTGTGGTGGCCGGAGTTTGAATCTCGGATCTTGCATATTTTATACATTGTTCATATTAGCTGAATTTCTACCCTTTAAACACAATTAATTAATTCCCTAAAAAAAACACAATTAATTAGTAAAATAGCTCATTTAAATTTGCTTCAAGACAGCAAACCATACACGAAAATATTGTGCATTAAACGTGTGCATTAAAACATGTTTAACCACATTAATTTATATGCATTAAATGTGTTTTTTTATTATCAAGAAAAAGATTGAAAATGTGGCTTTTAAATAAGACTTATAAGTGTCCATGAACTTAGCTCAATTGGAAGGGACATTGCATAATAAGTTAAAAAGGAGAATTTTTAGCCACTAAAATAATTGACAAAAAAATAAATAAGACTTATAAGTAGGGGTGGACATCGGGCGGGTTCGGGCCCAAACCTTCAACCCATCCCAACCCGCGGTTTGTGTGTAGCAACCCATTTCTACCCATTTTTCTTCTTCGGTTTGTACGGGTTTGGGTCACGGGTTTATCGGGTGGGTATGTGCGGTTTTGAAGATTCAGAAAAAAAAAATGAAAAAACAGTATAGTATCCTCAGATCTGTGTATGCATCAACACACCAACCAAGATGAAGAAGACCAAGAAAAATGAGATTAAGAAGAGCTAAAGAAGAGGACAGAGGAGGAAGATAGTCTATAGAAAAACAAGAGAGTGATAGAGCATGTTGTTAGCTTAGAGAAGATAGTCTAGAGAATCAATGAGATGATGAAGCATGCGTTTGCGTTTGAAGAAGTAGTGAGAGAGATTCAGGTTTGCAGGTAGCTTTCAATGAAAATTAAAGAAAAATAAATACTGATGGTAAATACTCCCTCCGTTTCATAATACTTGTCCATTTTAGAGAATAATTTTGTTTCACAATACTTGTCACTTTCAAATTTCAATACAACATTAATTATTGTCTTGTCAATAATACCCTTGCATATTTATTGTAGAGAGAGAAAAAATAAAATGAAATAATAAATGATTAAGGGTATTATAGAAAACACACACATATTTTCATCAAAAATAACAAAATTTATTTGGTTTCTTGGTTAGTGCAATTTCTCCAAAATGGACATGTATTTTGAAACGGAGGGAGTATAAATAAATATGATATAAAGTAGTACATCAGTCAAAAAAGGTTATTATTATAATGCTAAATTGTTTCAAAACAATTAATTGTATATAATAAAAATAAATGCAATACAACTGAGAGAGAGAGAAAGCCAACACTTTTCAAGAAAGAGTAGTGGTTTTGCAGTTTATGTGTGGTTTTGCAGGTTGTGTCTCTCAAAAGAGGAAATACTACAGTCTGTGTGTGGTTTTCAAACGTGAATAAATAAAAATATTGTAGTGTAACTCGGGCGGGTTCGGGTACCCACGGGTGAAGATCCTTTACCCGCCTCCACCCATGTAAACCCTTATATACCCGTATCTGTAACCCGTTGACCCGAGGACCCGTTTTAACCCGCTCAGTTTCAGGTTTTCCCCTCGGTTTTTTTTGGTTTGGGCCGGGCCACGGGTCCTTGTCCAGCCCTACTTATAAGTAAAGATATTTACTCCCTCAAAAAAAAAGTGAAGATATTTACACCAAAAAAATACGTCTATAAGAAGTTTGAGGTTTATGGTTCAAACTTGAAAGAATTAGTAAAAATTAATCTAACAACAACTATAACCACTTTCTGCTCCCTTCTATTTTATATTACTCGGTTCAAATATAACCACTTTCTGCTCCCTTCTAATTTATTTTAATACCTTAATACTCGCTGCTTTTTCTATTTGTAATGTTGCTATTTTACTTTTTAATATTTTACTCTTGAGAAGGAAACAAATCGGTAGGCAAGAAGAAATGCATCATATTTTAACAAAACGTTTGAATCGAGATCAAACTCAAAGTTGTGTTTTACTTTGGAGTGGTAATAATGAAAAGAATAATGATATTTGTACAACCATTTTTGTGATAATTTTAAGACAATCTTCTTCTTCACTCTTCATATTGGTCAAATAAAATCATTTAATGCTCTTTAGATTGGAGACTTTTTTTTCCTTTCTCATATCCAATTTCAAATGCTATTATAAGATAGCATCTTATATAGGGGATGTAGTAGCTCAGATGGTAGATAAAAAAAAAATAGCATTTTATATAAGCATATTTTCTCTAGCAAGCTCCACGGATATTTGAATCAATCTCATTTGTTTTACCTCTATTAAAGTGACAATTAAATCAACTAATTAAAATAAGGAAAATTTGCATTCAATATGTTGTCAAATTTCCTATTTTGTGATACAAGCATTGAATCATTTTTTAAAAATAAAAAAAAACGATTCATAAAAAATTTACGGAAAAAAGAAAATTCATTTGAGTAAAATCCATGTGAAAAAAAAAATTAATTGTTAAGAAATGAAAATAATACAGCTCTCTTTTATTTTAATTAGTTGACTTATTTAAAGGAAAGGAAATCATATTTTTAATAGGATAAGGAAGTAAAATCCACATGAAAAATTACCAAAACTGAAATCACAAGAAAAATAAAGGAAAGGAAATTTGATATAGTATTAAATACAACTCTCTTTTATTTTAATTAATTGACTTATTTATCACTTTAATTAATGTAAAATAAACGTAATCTATTCATTTATTGCTTCTTAACCAGTGCCCCGGGGGCACCGGTTAGCAACACCCTTTTTTTAATAGTTTGTTATCAAAAAAAAAAAAAGAATTGTTTTTCTAGCAAATAAAGAAATTAATATATAGTTTAAACATAGGCACTGCTATATATTCCGAGTGGTTGGGAAATTATTGTTGCGATATTAAACATTATCCTTTAAAACATAAAAAATAAAGTACATTTAATAAGAAGCATTGGTAAACATAACTAATTTGTTAATACACCTCAATATGACCAATACATGAACCAAATAATTGAATTTAAATGGTTAATAAGCTCTCTACAGGCCCGTTCCTAGAGTTTTACGGGCCTTAGGCATAATATAAAAAAAGGGCCCTTACATAATGCATCATAATTTTTTTATCTCATTGTTGTGTTTTTTTGCTTTTCATTTTATTTTTTTTATTTCGCTTTTCACTACAAAATAAATGTTTTTTTTTAGACAACATCTGAAAATAAATTAAATATTTTATACACACCAAACCAAAATAAAAATACCGTAGAAGTAGAGAAAAATAGCACATGTGAAGTAGACTGAAATTTTAGCACCATATTTTCAACTAAATAGAATTTGCTTTGTTATGAAAATTATCCTCATTTCTTGGATAATAAATATCGTCGATATTTTTAATATTAATGAAGCACATTATTAGGAACAAAGGGCCCAAAAAAATATCACCAATTTCTTCGATAATAAATTTTTAAGCATATTATCAAGAACAACCAAATTTTTTTATAGGAGGGTGTATATAGAAATATTTGTGTTACATGGGATATATATAGAAAATCTCACTAAAAGGGCCAAAAATACTAACAGATGTCAGCCCATTCCTTTATCATGTCAAAGTTTGGGCCTTTATAGAGAATTTTTCTATATATATCCCCCGAAATCCAAATATTTCTATATACACCCCCTTACCTTAAAGATTTTTTGGACCCCCTACCGGCATGGGCCCTAGGCCGTCGCACTCGCGGCCTATGCCCTAGGGCCGGCCCTGGCTCTCTAAGGACATATTGTATGAAAACACACACACTCCTCATCATCTAAATAAAGCTTGCTTATTGGGTGTATTGCTTTGTCACTCATTCATGTTAGCATTTTTTTTTTTTCAATAAGTTTCGAACACATTGAATTACATGTGTTGAAACTTATTGAAAAAAGTGTGAAACTTATTGAAAAAATAAATGATTGATTTATGGTGAAAAATAGCCAAACATAATTTATCATGATTGATTTATGGTGAAAAATAGCCAAACATAATTGATAAATGACAAATTTGTTTGGCTATTTTTCAACAAATTTGTCATTTATTTTGATTGATTTATGGTGAAAAATAGCCAAACAAATTTATCGTTCAAGGTGCAAATTAGCCAAATTTTCTTCTTATTTTTAAATGCTAATAATTGCAATAATTTTCCTAATAAATGCATTACAAACTATTTAACCATTAATTAATCATTAAGTTTGGCATATTTCCTCACTTTTTATATTTTACGATCCATAAATCATGCAATTGCTTATGTGATTTTTATTAAGTGATGTGTTTTTTTTTTTTCTCTCAAAAAAAAAGTCATGTGGTTTTTTTAATAAGACCATAATCATTTAAATTTACTGAATTCCTTTGATTACGTCTTTTCCACCGTGTCTTTATTAACATTACTTTACTACTCCATCTGCTCCCTTCTATTTTATTTTAATCCCGTTTTTTTTGTCAGCATTTACTATGTTAGTGCAAATTTTACAATATCATATTTCTAATCAAACATTTTTTAGAGATATATAATACCAATTAACGGATAATTATTGTATTTATAGCAATATCGTTGACAATCAAACAATTTCAATGTATTTCAAAGTAAATAAGAATGCGGATTTTTTCTTGCCTTTTAAATTTGAAACATTGACGATTATTTCCTTTATTTGCACTCTCACATATTACATTTATTGAAGATCAAGATTTGTACATTTTTTTGTACATTACTTTACTACTCCATCACACATGACACATTAACATCTCTCTTTTAACTGTGAGACTCTTTGTATTTGTGACTTGGTGAGATACCTAATAAGGTCAGAGGCACATCATGGTATAAAAAGTGGTATGAGAAGAGATAAAGTAAATTAGAAAAAGAAAGAAGATGAAAAAGGAATTTGAACATAGAGAACTAAATAAGGGAAAATAATAAGTTGTTGTTAATTTTATGGGTTTGTTGAAGGAGTTTGAGATTATGGCTAACTATACTACAAAAATAATATACTAATAAAAAAGATCGATATCAATTTTAAATGTATAATAAATATGTATTTTGTTAATTAGTATAACACATATACATTTTCCTTTTGTGAGATCTTACAAAAGACCAAAGGTGAAGAATTTCTTTATTTTTTTAATAAAGGAATATAATGCAAAAACTTCAAGAGAAAGTTATGACGTCTTAATTAGGTTGGCACCTCATAACTACTTCTCTCCTTTTCCTATACTCTAATAATGGGGAAGAACTTTGAAATAATAGAGGTTGACAAAAAAAATACCGTCTTGCCAAAAAAATTTGCATGAATGTGAATGACATAAAAAATATGGAATTTAAGATGAAAAGAAGTTAAACAAATGACACACAAAAACCAACAAAACAAATCATAAAAAATATTGATACATCTCATGGAGCTTACATTGGATTGTATCAACATATTAGACTATATAACAAACCAAACAAGTGAGATTAATATTACATCTTTATTCAAAATATCTAGGCATACATATATAAGTCATCTCACGTATATGTTATTCAACATCTATTATTACATAAAGTGTGAGACTCTCTGTGTCCGTAATTATATGACATAGTCAAATATGATGAAATAGATGCACAACAAGATCAAAAAGGTTGGTTGGTGGTGATTTAATGGAGGGAGAAGTCGGTTCCTTTATTTCATTAGAAGAGAGAAAGAAAATTAGAAAAAGAAATAAGATGAAAAATAAAATTGAGATTGTGATAAATGATACCGGTAAAAAAAATTGTTCTTTGTCCATGAAGTTATAAAGAATAAAGTGAGTCGAATGAGTCGGAGATTTTTGAGTAATTAATTTTCTAAAAATTAGACTTAATTAAAAAAACACAAGAACATTTAAGAAATTCTAATAAACACGTATTTTGTTAATTCAACATAACACATTAGAACTTTTCTATGGTTAAATCTAACCAAAGACACAACATGAAAAAATTTAAAATAATAGGGATTGATTAAAAAAATTGCAGGAAAACGAACAAAAGCCAAAAATTTAAATTTAATATAAAAATTAAATATCTACTCTTACATTGATCATCACATTTACATGTGTCTCGACATATACAATTGTATATAATATGGAACTTTAAATCACAATTGACACATTAACATATATTTTTTAAGTGTGAGACTTTTTGCGTCTGTGATTTGGTGACATAATCAAATAAGGTAAAATAGAGGCATAACATGGTTAAATAGGTGGATTGATGGTGATTTTATGGAGAAGGGTTTATGATTCTAACTTTCACCGAAAAGAGAGAGATGAAATTAGAAAATGAAAGAATATGAAAAAGTAATTTGAAAATGAGAGAAATCATAGGAAAAAAGTAGTGATTGTTTTGTCCGTGGAAACATTGAAAATAGAGCGAGTTATTGGTAATTTTATGGTTTAGTTGAAGGAGTATTCATTCTACCCAAAAAATAAATAAACTCAATAAAAAATGACACATGATTTTAAAGTGTCGCTTTG
The DNA here is from genome assembly GCF_003473485.1 of Medicago truncatula. NCBI lineage: Eukaryota > Viridiplantae > Streptophyta > Magnoliopsida > Fabales > Fabaceae > Medicago > Medicago truncatula. The sequence goes on from NC_053045.1 coordinate 20,321,362, forward strand.
TCAACTCAGCAAAAACATGCATTTTTTAATTGTGAGATCCCACCAAAAAGCAAAAGTGAAGGTATTTTACATAATAGAGGTTGGATAAAAACATTTGCGTGAAAGTAAATGACATCAAAAAAACGTATATTTAATATAAAAAAATTAAGCAAACGAATTTCAAAACATAACAAAACAATTTCAAAACTTAACAAAATTATTAATCATGATGTTAAGAGTTCTTAGAGTGCCTACAATAGGTTTGATCATCGCATTTAACCAAGAAAAACCTCACACGTGAAATTCACACCACATCTAAATTCAAAACCTTAAGACATTGGATATATTAGTCATCTCATTTATATGTTGCTCAATATCTACTCTTACATATAATGTATAAGTTTAAATGACACATGACACATTAACGTCTTTCCCTCAAGTGTTATCTACTCTTATTTGATTCAAAACTTCACCCAAAATCTTAAGACATTAGATACATGAGTCATCTCACTTATATGTTTCTCAACATCTACTATTGCATTCAATGTGTTATTTTAACTCACACTTGACACATTAACATCTCTCTATTAAGCATGAGACTCTCTGTATCTGCTATCCACCACCACATACCACTTCCGCTCCCAAAAAATGTTGAAGCATATATGATATCACCTTTGGGACTTATGGGGGAGCCAATACTTGTGTGAATCGACACATTGCAGAAAGAGCAATTGTAACACCCTCTTTAATTATTTGATTATTTTAATGAGTTTAGAATATACTTATATGATTTGTGTGATTTATATGATTTATTTTGATGAGTGATATTTTGTTATGTTATATGTTGGTATTTATTAGTATAATATTTATGCTATTTGGTTTAGAATTATATATGTTATAGAAATATATTTGTTATAGAGATATATTTGTTATTTGTTATAGAAATATTTTATATTATATATATATATATATATATATATATATTAGAATAGAATATTGAGTTTAGGGGTTGTTATGAGATTTTAGAGAGTTTTGGGGGAGAAAGAGAAATAGGATAAAATAGAAAAGAAAAGTTATAAATAGGAGAGACCTAGTTTAGAAAAACATAACGTACGATCAATTTTGGAGAAAAGGGGAAAAAAGCCAAGAGAAGGGAGAGAGACCTAGGAAGCTGCGATTTTTATATTCCAAGGTAAGGGTGGGACTAACATTCAATAATCTTGAGTCTATGATTCTGAAAATTGTATTTAACATGTTGTAGATTTAGTTTTTGAGAATTATGGTTAAGAGTGATGATTGTGATGATTTTGAATGAAAGTGAAGTTGAATAATATAGGTTGCTTTTTCTGATTTTTCTTTTCATCTCTACCCCGAATTTGAAATGAAAACTGGTATTGATAGGTCCAGAATTGGTCATAAGTGTAAACATTAAAGTTGTAGGTATGGATGTTAGCTTTCTAATTCCGTTGGTCTGACGTTAAAACGATTTATAGAACTTGAGTTATGGTCAAATTACTGCACGTAGGTCACAGTGAATTTTTATGAATTTCAGCACAACTTTGTCCGAATTTGAAATGAAAACTGGTATTGATTGGTACATAAATGGTCTTAGGTATAAACACGAAAGTTGTAGGTATGGATGTTAGCTTTCTAATGCCGTTGGTATGACATCAAAACAATTTATAGAACTTGAGTTATGGTCAAATTACTGCACGTAGGTCACAGTGAATTTTTATGAATTTCAGCACAACTTTGTCCGAATTTGAAATGAAAACTGGTATTGATTGGTACAGAATTGGTCTTAGGTGTAAACACGAAAGTTGTAGGTATGGATGTTAGCTTTCTAATGCCGTTGGTTTGACTTCAAAAGGATTTATAGAACTTGAGTCATAGTCAAATTACTGCACGTAGGTCACAGTGAATAATTGAATATGATTGATGAATTAGTATATGTATGTATATGTTGTGAATACGATATTGTCCATGATTGATGAAGTGTTATATGTGAAGTAGATAAAATAGTCAGAAGGAAGGGGGGGTTTGAATTGTGACCCTTTAAAAATTAAACCTGTAACTTAAAATTGATTCTCAAGTTGAAACTTGGAATGGTTAAGTTAAAACAGACTTCAGAACGTTCTGATGTCTGATTGCAAAAACAGTTTAATAAAGTAAATGTTTTGTGTGTGTTGTGTATGCAGTAAGTAAAGAGTATAGGGAAGAGAGAATCAACACACCGAGAATTTATAGTGGTTCACCCAATGTGGGTTAGTCCACTCCTCACAATCTTGTGAGAGTTTCCACTATGATGCTTGAGATAACCTCTCAAACCCTGCACCTTACAATCCTTGTTCACATGAACAATTACAACATCTGTATTCTCTAAGCCTCAGCAGGCTTGCACCTTGTTGCTAAGTTAACCACTTAGACTTTTACAAACTCAGCTCAAACTAACACTTTAGTACCCCTAAAGCTAGATGAGATTTGTTTTTCTTCTTGCTAAGTTACCCACTTAGACTTTTGCTCCTTCTGCTCAAACTAACACTTTAGTACCCCTAAAGCTAGATGAGACTTTCTTTTCTTCTTGCTAAGTTACCCTCTTAGACTTTTGCACCTTTATCTCAAACTAACACTTTAGTACCCCTAAAGCTAGATGAGACTTTACAAGATGTTTGAAGCTTGAATGATTGAAATCAGACAAGAGAAGAAAGGAAGAAAGTGTTATCTTTAAAGAGATAACAAAGAGTATTGATGTGCACTAAGGAAACAAGAACCTTAGAGATTGATCAATTTCAATTTGCAAGAGCTTCAAACAATCAAGTTGTTTTCTTGTATGCTTTGCAATTTATTGTGGAGTTTGAATGTTTGAGAATCAAACAGAGGAGGAGGAAGAAAGTTATCTTTGCACGAGATAACAAAGAGTATTGATTTGCACTAAGGAAACAAAAGCCTTAGAGATTGATCAATTTCAATTTGCAAGAGCTTCAAACAATCTTTGTTGTTTTCTTGTATGCTTTGCAATGGTGCAAGTTTTGCTAAGGCCTTGATCTCTATTTATAGAGTCTTTGGGCTCATATAGCCGTTGTAGGGTGTCCAATGGTGTTATGCCATGTGTCCTGGGTCCCACAAGCTTTAACTTGAAATTCTGGGCAAACATTCTGAACTCTGATGAACATCAGAATGTTGTTGCGTTCATGATGATCTTCATCTGGGTTCATCATGATCTTCATCTGGGTTCATCATATATGAATGAACACATGAATTTCTGGGCGTGTCATATGCTTTTCATATGAATTTCTGGGCAACAAACAAAGTATGGACTTTTCCTCATACATCAGAATGTTCCTTCCCCAGATTTGCCTTGGGACCGATGCAGGAAGATATAGTGGGATTCTGCATCTTCATTGCCCATGCTTTGAGGGATTGTGTTGTCCTTGTACAGTACCAACTCCCATACGTGTCTATCTCTTGTTGAAGATGACAGATCTGCTTTGCTTTTGCTTTTTGCTTTTCACCTACTGTACTGTTCATAAAGTAAGCATGTGCAGAGCTTGAACATTCTGATCATCAGAATGTTTAATATTCATGATGTTCTTCATCTGGGTTCATCAAGGATGAATGTCTGATGAGTTTCTTGGTCCATCCAATACGTGACATGAGATTTGTTCAAGTTTTATCCTTCAAAAGTTACTTCTCCATATGCATCAAAAGTTGCTTGAAAAAGTAGGATAAAGTTAATTCAAATCTGTCTTGGATTTGGTGCAGGAGAGAGAGGATAATGGATCTGCATCTTCAGGCCCATGCTTCAAGGAGATTTGCTTGATTTTGTTCAGAGTACATGTTATCTCCAATGCAAGATCTCCTTTTGCTAGCTTTTCCATCTTTCCACCAACTACACTGTTCATGGCTGGAAGCATGTGCAGAAGTGAACATTCTGATCTCAGAATGTTCCATTTGTTCTTACTTTAGGTTGATTTGTAAGACTTAACTTTTAATGTAATCAAACCTAATAGTAAGACACAACTGAAGTGCAGTGAATGCATCATCTAGGATAATATTCTCATTGAAATATTCCTAGTACTTTAATGTTCATAGTCTTGTATGAACATTAAAGATCCTTTTGACATAGTTCCTTGTTCATGCCTTTATTTGTTGATAGATCCATGCAGATGTACTTTTCTGGACCTTTTATTCATGTCAAGTGTACTTGCATGTTCTTCACGTTCTTGATGAATCTGGGTTGCTTATGAACAACCTTCTGAACTATCATCAGAACGTTCTGATCAACTCTCTGATCAACATTCTGAACTAACTTTCTGAACTTCAGAATTAGTTCATGGATTCAATGTCCTTTGATTTTATGCATCTTGGTATGATTCAAACCTTGTTCCTGTCTTAGTAAAAACACTCAAGAGCACAAGTTAAATACCAAGGAATTAATCAAAGTCCATTTAATCCTTAATCATTAAAGTTTATTATCTTTAAAATTAATTAGGGATTTTGCCTCAACAATATGTATATATGATGTTTTAAGATGTTGATTATTATTTGATGTTGTTATATTGTGATATAATTGTATATCCATTACTTGAATTATATGTGAATAATTGAGACGTTGTTGAATTGCATTTGATATTATTATGTCATGTTGTTTTTGTATACTGTTATGTTGCTGTTGTTATTTAACTAAGCTGCATGAGTCAGTCTAAGTTGATTAAGATGATGAAGTTCCAAATTATTGGATTATATAAGAGGTTGTCGATTTAAGATGTTAAGAGGTCGAGTCCATGCATTAGCATTTCATTGTTGGGGGCTTGATGCCCTGGAGCCTTTGCTCAATTAAGTTGAGGGCTTGATGCCCTGGGAGCCTTTTTACGCTCAAATAAGTTGAGGGCTTGATGCCCTGAGAGCCTATTTACGCTCAAATACGTTGGGGGCTTGATGCCCTGGATTGGTACCACATGCATATAAGAGGTCTAAGTTGCATAGTCAAGTTGGAGTCGCATTTGTCGAGTCAAAGATGTTTAAGTTGTCAAGTTGTTGAAGCTGTGATTCTTTATATGAACTATTAAAGATGTGATATATGATATATTATTGTCTATGATGAATATTATGATGATTTTAGGTTGTTAAATATAATTATTGAATTATATGCTTAATATTATTGTTTTGTGAAATCTCACCCCTTCTGCTTGGAAATGTTGTTCTTCGTATGAGTAACTTGCAGGTAACCAAGAATAGTTGATGTCGTGTGAGCTTTCTCTCTCGTGTGTCTTAGGTGCTCTGATACGTAACGGGATGGAAACTTTGTTATTGCTTTTCTATTCCTTACGTATTGTTTTTGAAGATTTATGACTATGTTTTTAGATTGGATTTTTATGAGACATTTATGAAGAGGCCTTCATGCCAAAGACTGTTTAGTTATTGAATAAATTCCGCTGCGAAGTATTAAAGATTTTGTTATTGAATTTTAAAGGATAAATAGTTATTTATTCAGTTTATGATTTTAAGAAAAGAATGTGATATTCCATTTATGTGAATACTCTGATTATTTTTATGAAATTTTTATGTTGGGAAAACGGGGTGTTACAGCAATCACACGAGTGATAATGATGTTACATCTTCATCCAAAATTTAAAGTCTTAAGTATATGAGTTTATTTTCACTTATTTACTATTCAACCTCCAATATTTTATCCAATATTGAGATTTAACATACATTTAATACTTTACAATATTCTCTCCCTTAAGGATGACGAAATTCTAGCCTGTGCTTGGCACGAGTGTCCATGCTAGTGAAGAAACAAAGACGCTGGTGTTGTTTCACCAAATTTTTATTTAAAAAATATCAAATATTTTTTTTACATAATTAGACATGATCATGATTTTTTTTTTTTTAAGAAGACAAAATGAAATATATATTAAATCAATATAGCTCCACACCCGCAGGTGCTAAGTTAGGACTCAAAAGAAGTTACAGCAAAGTGCATAGGACCAAAACCAACACTAGCTAAAATAATCGGACATAACAAGCTAGGAATCAAAGTAAAACACCGAATGAGATTTTTTTTCTTCTGAAGAAGGTAAATTAGTCAACCCAAATTAGCACTGAAGAGTATCGAACATGAGACCTTGAGGAGGAGGAGCACACTCTCAAGTCCCAAGCCAATACTGTAACGCTCTAATCGTTATTTAGTTATTTTTGATTATGTGGAGTCTTATATATGATTTTTGGTGATTTATGTGGTGTGTTTATTTTATTATATAGTTTATTTTAATAATAATTAGAATAAGTGTGAATTAGTATTATTTTGGAATGTGGGGAGTTAAGTAATATTTAATAGAATTAAGGGGGAGTAATTAAAATTAAGGGAGTTACATTTTGGGAGTTAAAGAAAAGAAAAACCAGAGAAATAGTTTTACGTGAAAACAAGACTTTTGGGAGAAAAGGGAGAGAAGAGCAAGTAGAACCAAGGATCATTTTTGCTGTGCATTTCCTTCTGCAAAACTAAGGTAAGGGTGAGGTTTACCGCAATTGTATAGATTCTGAATTCTAATTTTGTTTTTAACAGGTTTATGTGAAAATTGGGAGAAGTTAGGTTTTGTTAAATTAATGGGTCTTGAGAGTAGGGATTGTGCCTTTGATGTTAGAAATGGGTTCTGAGTGCATATAACCTTTCATTGCATATCTGTAAACTGATTTGGGGAGTGAATTGGAGGAAAATGGGATTTTTGGGAAAAACCTGCATTCTACCCGTACAGGAGTTCATCGCTCGCCAAGGCGAGTGAGCAACTTCATGGCTCGCCTCGCGAGTGAGACAACTCGCCATGGCGAGTACCTGTGAGGAAAACTGGATTTTTGAAGTGTTGTTATAAGCCGTATTTTGGGTAGTTTAATGTACCTAGATGATTTTAGAGAGGACTGGTGCAATTTTTAGATCAAAAAGTTGAATAGTGAACTTGGAAATGAGGATTTAGTGAGAAAAATGTCAAAACTCCCGAGAGCAGCCTTTTTCTGTTCGCCTCGAACTCGCCATGGCGAGTGCCCTTTTTCCTGAGCTCGCCATAGCGAGCAGATGTGCTCGCGAGGCGAGTTTCCCAGTATTTGTTGGATTGATTTCTGTTGTTGATGGTTGATTTATCTTGTCGATTAAGCATGACTTTTATGTTGGTGTATTATTTCTGGATGTTTTAAATTGGTTGAAAAATGAATGGATGCTGGCTGGATGTATACTTTTATTTAATTAAGTTATACTTGAAAGTTGTAAATTGGAGTGGTGAGTCATATACACATATATGCATAGGTTGGGTTGTATGTAGGTATACACAAGTGGGTCAGTTGCAAAAGCATAACAGTGGGAGAGCTTCGGCTCTGGAACGCCTTCTCGTTCAAAGTGGTGGAGTACTAGTTGCTCAAAGTGGTGTTAGTGGTGAGGACTTATGTCCTGAAAATGAATGCTTTAACCATTCGACAGCGGTGAGGGCTACGGTCCTGATTTTGGTACCACATGCATAGGTGTTGTTAGAGGAGTCTTAGTGGAGTGGTGATGAGTTGCATGAGTCGTTGAATGAGTTATTAATTACCATTTGTTGATGATATTTATATGTTGTTGATGAATTATGTGATAGGGTGTTAGATTCAGATGATGCATTCTTTATCTATATTATTGTTGTGAATCTCACCCCTTCTGCTTGAAAATGTTGCCCTTCCTATGAGTAACTTGCAGGTGATCCTGAGTAGTTGGTGGTGGCTCAAAGTGTCTAGGGCTCTGATACGTAGGATGGGATTTTATGTGTTTAATTTCTTTCCTATGTATCAAATTTTGAATATTGCTGTTGTAGCCCTATTGATGATTGGTTTTGCTTGTTGAGGCTTCTATGCCATGAATATTTATTGGAGACGATTGTTAATTAAAGTTGAATTATTCCGCTGCAAGTTTAATGATGAATTTTGAAGGATGTTTAATTAAATAGATTTTTATATGTTCTATTTAAGAAATTTGAAAATTGTAGTGTGACATGCCCGTTGGGGTTTTACTCTGATGTTGAAAAATTATTATTTAATTGATTTTGGGAAACGTGGTGTTACAAATACCACCAGACCAACCCAAATCAGATTTTTCTAGAGTCAGTTGCTAAATTTGTAAAATGATGAAAATGGTCCGAAATTAGCAACATGTCCACCATAAGTATGCCAAGCCACGGTCACACATTCGTCCAAATGCTACCGTAAATTGCACAACCTACAAACAAGTTATTTGCACTTACAACCTGACCACAACCACTCAAACAAAGACCTGAAGTTTGCGGAATAATTTCACGATGAATCAGGTTATCCATTGTTGGTAGCCGATTTAGTAACAACCATCTGGTGAACTACTCGAACAAAGACTTAAAGTTTGCGGAATAATTTCACGATGAATCATGTTATCCATCGTTGGTAGCCGATTTAGTAACAACCACCATGTGAGCAATGAGACCTTCAGAGGTGCCGCTTTATGCCTCACCGTGTCACAATATTCCAACCTACCAGTTTGCATCGCAGAAGAAAGCAAATGATAGGCTCCTCGGACGAAGTACCCTTTGCTTTGATCAAGACTCCAGTCCCACTTGTCTTCCACACCATCCTGCAAGAAAATGTGAGACAACAAAAGACTGCACTCCACCATCTGCTCCTCCTCCCATGCCAAGAGCCTTCCCCGCCACTACAAACCATCCTCCCTATCACCCCCACCCTAATGTACACATCTCAGCCATCGTCACTGGTCTGACGAAAATAAAGTCTTGGCCTCATCACCAATAACACACATCAACTCTTCTTCAAACCAACTCCCAACACCTAATCCTATATGTAACACCCCGTTAACCCAACAACGTAAATATTAAATAAAATCAGAGTTAATCAACTAACGGAATGTCACACTACTTTTCAAAAATTCATAAATAGAATGAAATGCTATTTATTCAACTTCAACAATATAACAACTATTACATTGCAGCGGAAAATTATTTTTAACATTAAACAACCTCCAATAAATCTGGCACATGGCCTCAACATAAATATCTTTAAAGATTAAATCTAACATCAACAGGTTCATAAAGATACATAAGGGCAAATAACGACATATTAAATCTAACGGAATGATGAAATACTACGACATATTATCCCCATCCTGTTACGTATCAGAGCCCTAAGACACATGTGAGGAAAGTCCACTCATAACAGCAAATAACCGCAACTACTCTGGATCACCTGCAAGTTACCCATACGAAGGGCAACATTTCCAAGCAGAAGGGGTGAGATTCACAAACAACGATAATAGATATATAATTCATCAACTGAATCTAACAATCTAAATAACAACAAATATTTCAATATACATGTTTCATAAGTCATCAATATTATCATCATTTTGTAATTTCACCAACAACAACAACCTCAACTCAAACAACAACAACGGCTTATGCAATGACACAACAACAATGCAACGACTCAACGACAATTGCGACGAAGCACATGCATGTGGTACCATTTAACGCGTTTGAATGAACGAGCATTCACAGGGCATAAGCCCTCAACAATTTGAATGAACTAGCATTCACAGGGCATGAGCCCTCAAAAGTTGAATGATTTAAGCATTCACAGGACATAAACCCTCAACAATTAATGAGTATGCAATGAACTCAACTTTGTGTATATCAACATACAACTCAACTACGACAACGACAACATGGAAAACAACATATACTACACAACACTGCATATTTAAATATGACTTACACTTCAACATTGTCATCTTGTGACACAACAACTTTTGTTACAATGACATTCAACAACTTTTATAATTTATTTAAATATAATCATACATAGAACAACAATCAATAATCAACCATAATCAAATCAACAACTCTGGTAGAAACAACATAATTAATCAATATTGCAATCAAAAGGATCAACTAGACTGTACATACGACTGGTTACACAAAAATAAAAAATTGCTTAGCTACTGGACACTTTCGCCAGGCGAAATACACTGCTCGCCCTGACGAGCTCTAGAAAAATGGGAATTCGCCATGGAAAATAAGCCTCTCGCCGTGGCGAGTGAAATCTGGGTGCTCTCGGGAAAAACTACTGAACAGCTCGCCCTGGCGAGCAAATGGCGAGTAGCCACTAGGATGATCCGCCAGGCGAAATATCTTTCCGCCCTGCCGAGTCGCGACAGACCAGACTACGTGAATTTTGCAGTTTTTCACCAAAATTCCCAATTTTCCCCAATTCAATCCCCAAAACTGATTACAACAATGTTACATGATTATACCTATGATCTGTACGCAATCTAACACGAATGCCATGATTTCTACACTCATCTATTCAAGAAAACAACAATGGAAACCTAATCCCAATTCCCAAATTCAACCAAAACCCTCTTGTTAAATCAAAATCATAATCATACATCTATATCATTGAGAGTTAGCCTCACCCTTACCTTAGATTGAAGAACAAAACTCTACAAAAAATATGATTCTCTTCACTTGGCTCTCCTCCTAGCTTTCTCTTGGTTTTTCTCCCAAAAACTGATTGTACGTGAAACTGCTTCAGACTTCTCAATTTTTTCTAACTCCTAAACTTAGCTTCCCTTTATTTCATTCAACTCCCACTTAATTCACTTAATTATTATTTAACCCCAAAACTCCAATAAATTCTAATTTCCACGTATTCTATTAAATAATAAAAATAGTCATTTAATAAAATACACCACACCATAAAATCTACATAAATCATTTAAAATCATATAAAAGACTTTAAATCAACCAAAAATAATTAAATAACAACTAAGGCGTTACACTATACCTCTACGAATGACGATGATATCCATTCACCACCTTGAGCCTGATCGCCCTCCCTCTTTAACCCTACCATTTCCTCCCCATACCTAGCTACATGCATCTTATACCCAAAACTCGACTGCAAACTACAATCGCCAACACCACTTCCTTAACAAAGGTAACCATCCATTCAAAAACATCAAAATAGAAACACAAAATGCCAAAACCACTTCTCACCAAAAAAAGTTTTTCTCTCATCCTTGTTTGCCGCTAACTGAAGAAACCCAGTGTAACACCCTATTTTAATATTTATTTATTTTATTGAGTTTAGAGTCTATTTTTATGACTTATGTGATTTATATGATTTTTGTGATGTGTTGTTGATTTATTAAGTGGCTTATTTTATTAAATGGTTATTTTTTATTATTTAATAGAATAAGTGAGAATTAGAATTTATTTGGAGTTTTGGGGTTAAATAATAATTAAGTGAATTAAGTGGGAGTTAATTAGATATTGGGAGGTTATATTTACTGAGAAAATTAGAAAACAAAGTTAGAAGCAGTTTTCACGTACAACAGAGTTTTGGGAGAAAAACCAAGAGAAGAGCCAAGTGGGGAGAATCAAATTCTGTAGATTTTTGTTCATCAATCTAAGGTAAGGGTGAGACTAACTCTCAATGATTATAGTCTATATAATTCTGATGTTGATTTAACAAAGGGTTCTAGTTAATTTGGGATTTGAGGTTTAGGTTTTGATTATAGATTTTTGAATTGAAAAGTGTAGAAACCATGACAATGATGAGAGATTGCGTTCAGGTCATAGGCAGAATGTAACACCCCGTTTTCCCAATATGAAAATTTCTTAAACATTTATCAGAGTAAACAACATAAACAAACGGGATATCACATTTAACATAAACGAATAATAGTTAAATAACAATTTAACCAAATAACTTAAACGTTGCAGCGGAAAATTGTTTCATAAACCATAAATCGTTTTTGGCACGTAGGCCCCATTAAAATGTTTCAACAATTAATCAACATAAAAAATAACATAATTGTCATAAATGTTCACGTAAGAGAATGAAGCATGCATATCAAACACCTCATCCCGTTATGTATCAGAGCGACCTAGACGACACAGTGAGGCAAGGCCACTCACAAACAGCAACTGCACACTAAGCACGATCACCTGCAAGTTACTCATACGAAGAGCAACATTTTCAAGCAGAAGGGGTGAGATTTCATAATACAATAATATCAATCATTATAATTCAAAAATCATAACTAACATCGTAATCAGTCTTAATCAACTTTGCATCTTTGATAAACAAGTATCACATAATCACAACTTCAATCTTCATTAATAACATAAACACCTTTAAACCTTGACAATGCGACAATGCAACTTAGACACTTATATGCATGTGGTACCAATCGTCATCATAAGTATTAATATACTTTAATCGTGCGGAGGACAAAGCTCCTAAAACGTGTGGAGGACAAAGCTCCTATCATGGTGAGGACAAAGCTCAATGAATGCTAATGCATGGACTCTAACAACAAAACACCTTAATCAACTTATCACTTATAATTCCAATAATTTGGAGTTCATCATCAACTTATTCATATTCATGCAACTTAGTTTAATAACAATTGCAGCATAATCAAATCACATCAGGTTAAATAACAAATCATTCTCAATAGTTTCTTGATCATTCAACAATAATTCAAGCAAGTATATTTCAATCCATAATTCACTTCCTAATCATTTAACAATTCATAAAGCTTCACAGTTCTCAGTCAATATCATTATTAGGTCTCATTAGCACCTAAAGTTCCTTTCCTAACTAATCCAAACAACTCAAGTCTCACAATCCTCAAAAACACTCAGTTCTGGAAGTGCTCGCGAGGCGAGAGCATCAGCTCGCCATGGCGAGTACAAGCCAGAATTCCAACTAAGGTTGTTCCAGGTTCAATCTCAATCTAAATCAATCTCTAAACAATAGTAGGCACCTAAAGGTACTCAAAGGCATCTAAGGTTCAACTCAAAAGTCAAAAACTCAGAAAACAACTTGCTCCCTGGTCAAGCTCGCTATGGCGAGTAAGGTTGCTCGCCGTGGCGAGCTACACAAAGTAACTCGCGAGGCGAAGGGTTAAGGCTCGCGTGGCGAGCGATGAACATCATCCCTCGCGAGGCGAGGATCATAGCTCGCTATGGCGAGCGATGAATTTTGGCTCGGACAGAATGCAGTTTCTACACGAAAATCATCATCTAACATAGTTCTAAGCCTAGTTTCAAATCCAGAATTCATCCTAAACATAGTCTAAGGTTATAGGACAGTTTCTACATTAATCTAACACAATTTTACCGTTTGATCATCAATTTTTTAGGGTTTTGACCTAATTCCAAAACTCTTCTAAATCAATCCTAACCTTGTCAATTAATCATCAGGACTACAACAATTAACATTACTGAATTATTAGTCTCACCCTTACCTTATTGTGTAGAAATCGCAGCCCTCCAAGGTCTCTCTTGCTCTTCTCTTGGTTATTCTCCCTTTTCTCCAAAAACGTACGTACAACAATGTTTTTTTCTAAAACTAGGTCTATCTCTTATATACATCTTCCTAATATCTTATCTTATCTCACTTTCTCCCCCAAAACTATCTAAAATCTCAAAACAGCCCTCAACTAAATACTTTTAATTTCTTATCAAATCTTATTTTATTTAACAATAAAATAAGTCTCATAATCTCATCAAATCATCAAAACACATCAATGTTGGTGTAAGCCCTAGAGGCCAATAGTTTATGTTAAATCTATCTTATGTATCATGACTTTTATTATTGAATAATATATGGCACTCTTTATTATATTTAGATAATGTTAATAAAGTCCTTAGAATAGATAGTTCGTGTAATAATATATTAAGTGTGACTTAATCATGAGATTACATTATCTTATAGAACACTATTCTTAAATGTATCCGTAGTCAAAGCTTTAATATGAATAAAGGATAATAATAAAGCGTCGAGACTATTATGTATGTAGACTGATGACCGCATCTCATGGGTCATAGATATGAGATATTAAGTCTATACATAGATATAAATATTAGAAGTAATATTTATATTGGATTGACCCACTGTGAGAATACTACATAGTAAGTTATGAAATTGTCATAAGATATTCTCACAATGATAATAATGTATATTGCTCTTAGACCTGAAACCACTATGATCTCTAGATGTGGACTCAAGTGCTTTGTTGCCATTCTAACGTTGTCTGTAAAAGGATAACAATAACGTTGGTTGATGGGTACTTGATGAATCATGCTGAGGGGCATGAGTGTTCCAGATGGGATTTGTCCCTCCTCATAAACAGGAGATATATCTTTAGGCCTCTTGATGAAATATGACTATAAATATGCATGGCCATGCCGAACTAAGTCAATATAAGATATTGGACTTATTCGTTAAATAGTATATTTCGGAATCAAGATAAATAAACATTGATCTATACAAGGGTGACGCTATCTATGCCTTGAGATCAATGAAGATATTGAGACAAAGGAGTAATTATACACATATGTGTTATCATGAAAGGTTTCGTCAGATCACTTGACATTCTTGTCACTTGGGTAGCAATGATGTGTTGCTAGATACCGCTCATTGTTTATGGTATTAGATATTAGATTTAATATCATTGCCAACGTGACTAGAACCTAAAGGGTCACACACAAAGAACAGTCAAAAGAGATATATATATAAGTACGACTTATATAAAGGGTGCGCTTAGTAAATAATGCTAATGATTTAGCAAAATTTGCTAAACTCGTATTGGGCTTAGTGAAGTCAAAAACGAGTTTGACTTGCAAAGCACATAAGGAGTTCTATAAATAGAAACCTAGTGCAATAGTTTGCGGTTACGTTTTTCTTTGCAGAAACCCTAGTTCTCTGACTTCCGTCTTCTTGGCTAGCACCGAGGTTTTGGAGGAGCACTGTTCGTGTGGACTCAATAGAGGCTCTGCTGTTTGCTTGGCTGTGATCGAGATTCCAGTTCGCAGATTCCACCGATCGTTTTCAGACTTTCATTCTAAGGTAACAATCGAATCACTGGTTCAAGTTTCAATTCGTAATGATCCAAGGAAAGTAAATCGAAATTTTATTCTGCTGCTTATTCTGTTAATGTCGTTTTACCTTCAATCAAATCATCCAAATCAACCTAAATCATCTTAATTCAACAAAACTCACACATATATTACAAAAAATATAATATAATCGCTTAAACTCGATTAAATAAATAATTAAACGAAAGTGGGCGTTACACAGAATCATATAACACTTTTGTAATCAGTTTTGGGAATTGAATTGGGGAAAATTGGGACTTTTGTTGAAAAACTGCAGAGTTCACGTAGTTGATCTGACGCGACTTGCCAGGGCGAAGAGCTGTTTCGCCTAGCGAGAGAGTCCATCCATTGCTCGCCACAACGAAGGATTGCTCGCCATGGCGAGCTAACCAGTAGGGGAAATTATGATTATTTTAAAACGTTGTTTAGGTCGTGGGTTGGATGGTTTTGAGTGTCTATAGAAAAGACTAGACAAGTTTTTGGATCAAAAAGGGAATTAGGAAGCTTAAAAATGGGGATTTGGTGTGAAAATGATCAAATGGCCGAGAGTACCCAGAATTTGCTCACCACGGCGAGAGACCTACTCGCCATGGCGAATTTCCATTTTTTCTTGAGCTCGCCAGGGCGAGCAGTGCACAGTGGCTGAAGCCACATTTCGTATTTTGTGTACCTAGTCGTACGTACTGTTTGATTGATTCTTTTGGTTGCAATAATGATTATATGCGATTACATTATTTTACCAAGAACATGATTGATTGTTGATTGTTGAATTATGTATGATTGTATTTAAATAGAA
The DNA here is from genome assembly GCF_003473485.1 of Medicago truncatula. Taxonomy (NCBI): domain Eukaryota; kingdom Viridiplantae; phylum Streptophyta; class Magnoliopsida; order Fabales; family Fabaceae; genus Medicago; species Medicago truncatula. Next base: position 20,337,091 of record NC_053045.1, read on the forward strand.
TGTACAAAAGTTGTTGTGTCACAAGTTGACCATGTTGAGGTGTAAGTCATATTTAAATATGCACTGTTGAGTAGTAGATGTTGTTGTCCATGTTGTAGATGTTGTAGATGAGTTGTATGTTGATATACACAAAGTTGAGTCCATTGCATGCTCATAAACTGTTGAGGGCTCATGCCCTGTGAATGCTTAATCATTCAAACTGTTGAGGGCTTATGCCCTGTGAATGCTAGTTCATTCAAATTGTTGAGGGCTTATGCCCTCTGAATGCTCGTTCATTCAAACGCGTTAAAATGGTACCACATGCATGTGCATTGTCGCATTTGTCGTTGAATCGTTGCATTGTTGTTGTGTCGTTGCATAGTCGTTGTTGTTGTTGTTGTTGGTTGAATTTGTAGATGTTGTTTAAATTAATAAAGTAAGAAACATGACTGTAGAAATATCTGTTATTTATTAGATCATTAAATATAGTGGATGAATTATATACCTATTATCATTGTTTGTGAATCTCACCCCTTTTGCTTGGAAATGTTGCCCTTCGTATGGGTAACTTGCAGGTGATCCAGAGTAGTAGCTGTTAGTTGCTGTTGTGAGTGGACTTTTCCTCACATGTGTCTTAGGTGCTCTGATACGTAACGGGATGAGAAATATTATCGTTGTATTCATCATTCCTTATGTATCATTATGAACCTGTTAGTGTTAGATTAAATCTTTAAGGATATTTATGTTGAGACCATGTGCCAGATTTATTGGAAGTTGTTTAATTGTTGAAAATAATTTCGCTGCGATGATTTGATATGTTTTACCAAAGCTATTATGTAATAAATAGTATTTTATTCTATTTATGGATTTTTGAAAAGTTGTGACATTCCGTTTGTTGATTAACTCTAATTTTAATTAATATTTACGTTGTTGGGTTAACGGGGTGTTACACCCAGTCTCAATGAAAATGGGTTTGCTACCATACTCCTAGTCTTTCGTGTCGGACACCTGCGCAAGTTCAAACCCCTTCACGAATTTGAAGAGGCAGGTCTTCAATCACCATTCATCAAGGCCAAGTTCTCATCAAATGCATAAGTGTTGGTGGCCTTGACGAAATGGTCCCTAGACCAAAACTTGGGGGAACATCATCATCCCCATCAAGGTCCTCAGCCAGGCACATTCTCCAATGATTTTAAAGGACAAAAATTACTATTAACTCATTTTTTATATAATTGTAGAATATTTAATTACTCTAATATATTTACAATTTTACCTTTTTTTATATAAAAAATGAGTTAATGGTCATTTTTGTCTTTGAATGTGTAACTCTTTTAGTCAAAATAGTCTTTAATGTTAAAATACTCTTTTAATACCAGCATTAACTTTTTTTATATATGGATTGATATGACAATAATTAAATATCTATTGAAACGAAATAATAAATAAACGTATTGAAGAAGTGATATGATAATATTAACACATTGTTTTAACGTCAAAAACTATTTTGACTATTATAATTCACAATCATGAACTATTTTAGAATTTCGACACAAATTCATAATAAAAATTATTATTTACCCTATAAAAATATTAATTCTTTTTTTTTTTTTTTGATTATTAAATTCAATCCACTTATCGGGTCAGAAGAAAAAGGTGTGATTATCCCGTGCGTTTAACTCAATTGGCAGGAATATTGCATATTATATGTAAAGCTGGGGTTCGAATTCGAACATCCATCTTTACACAATTTAATTGTGTGACCTCTGACCCAATAGAGTACCTACCAAAATAAAAAAGAAAGGTGTGATTTGAGTTGGCAGAGAAGTGTCGTGAAGAGAAGCCTCCAACGAAGGAAGAAAATGGCAGAAGCAAATAGCAGAGAAGCCCAAAGACGAAGAAGAAGAATTCTCCAACAAGGATCTGATCGTCTTGCCTTCATCAAGGGTCACATCCAAACCCTCCCTCCTACCGGTACCTTTCTTCTTTCATTCAATCATTCAATTCCAAACCCTATAATTCTGAAACTTCAATTTTAATTTATATAATTTTTTTTGCAGATTTTCAAAATCCCGATGCTTCGGAAACAAGCATTACCCATACACCTACTTTTCCTGAACAACAACACACTCAAACTGATGAGATTTTAAGTTTCCCAGATTCTGAAATTCAACCTGAACCTGAGCCTGAACATGTACAACTACTACCACAAACACTTCCAGATTCATTTAATGAAATTCCTCGGCAACAAACACGTGCCGAGGAACCTCGAAGTTTCAATTTCATAAACCCGAGCGACGTGAGTAATGCTATCGATGCATCAAAGACTATCCGTCTTTGTTGTTCAATTATCGTCGCTCTATTGGTTGTTGCATCATATCTAGGTCTCTCATTGATTAAGACTGTGATAAGTTTTAGGCCACTTTACTTGGTTCTGCTTACCAATTCAACGTTTGTTGTTTCGAAACTTATTTCTGGGAAACAACGAGGCGTTAATGAGAGGTCGAGGAGAAGACTGAACGGTACGGATTCTTCTGATCAGTGGAATGGACAACAACTTGCCAAAACATTGGAAATTGGCTTGGTGGTGAAGAGTGTGGTTGATGCCGTGTTCATGGATTGTGCTGTCTATGCTATTGTACTCATATGCAGTCTTTCGTTTGTGCATCCGTAAAACAACGGTTTCTTTTACTTGGTTTGAATTTTGAACCCTTTTTCTTTTGTTCATTGACTTTGGCGTTTTTGTGAATTATCGCTCTGCTAGGATTGTTAACTATTAGTTCACTGATTTCTTTCCATCATGTGTTAATTTGATTGTTTTTTTTTTTTTTTGCTTCGACTACTCATTACACTAACCAAACTGCAATCTAGCAAATACATAAGTTGTTACCTTAGAATGCCTTGAGATTGGAATTAAGGAATGGTTGTTCATTTTGGGCAGTCATATTCTACTTTTTTTAGGTTGAGTGTATAGCAGAATTTGACTATTTTGAATGAGTATTGTATACTAAAACTGGTCAATGAATACAATTTTTTTTTCGTGAATTACCAATTGTTGGCATCAGGCAATTCAGTCCTCCTAAAATCAAGAAAACTTGAAATCACTCATCAAAGTGAAAATCATTGATCACATTAGTTCATTTTTAGTCGGGCGATTTAGTCTCTGAAATTGTTTTAGAGAGACTTGTGTGATTGGGATCTTTCAGTTTTAGAGATTATTTTGAAATGCTGTTAGTTAATTTCTAGGGATAAATTATTTCAGCTCTAAAATTTCTGTAACTAGATTTTCAATTTACTCATTTCTTTCTTATATTGTTTGTTTTTTATATTAGGCCTAACTCATACATACATATCCGGCTTGTAAGGTGAGTGGTGCCACTCTTTATAATATCTAGTCTTACCTTATCATTAAGATATGAGGGACTTAGTTTTTTCAATACCCCCACACCCACACACACACACAGCATATTAGGATCGGTGCATAGATATAAATGGTGGGTAGCCCGAATCATTAGGCTCTGATACCTTGTTAGCTTTTTATATTGGGCCTAACTCATCCCTAGCTGACCGGCTTGTAAGGTGAGTGGTCTAGTCTTTATAAACTCTAGTGGGACCTTATTTTTAAGATATGTGGCACTTGGTTTTTTCAATATATATCCACTAATTTGATGTATATAAAGTACTTGCCATCAAACTGAGGTCAAGGTTTTGGACTTTATTTGATATGAACCGTCTGAGAGGTTGCCATATGAAAGTTTTAGAACTAGATATTTTACAATGTTTGGCATGTTATGCTGCCTAGAAATTACACCAAACCTAGTGTGGAACCTTCTCTCGGATTTTTTCATGCATTAAAGGATAAATATTATTTCACCTGAGGTGGGATGAGACTTGAGGGGAGGGTGTATGAAAGAAATAGAGAGTGAATAAAATGGAGATTTGAAAGTTATAAGACTCGTTTAGTTTGACTTCAAGTTTTGTTTCTTTAGGCTCTAAATGATTGTTTCTTTGGTGTCAACATACATTTAGACCTTTTAAACATTGAACCTAACATAGCATATTATTTGTATCGCTTAAGCTACTATCTCATTGTGAGTCCTGTGGAACATATTAGTTTAAACTATTTAGCATAAATGCTAGTTTTGAATTTGGAAGAGGGTAATTTTGAGTCTGGTTACCTCTATGGAACCTGCCGTGCATATCCGAAACCCTGTTTTTGATATACTGATGCATAGGTTGTAAGGTTTTAATTGGAGAGCCATAGTGACGGGGAGTTAATGGGATCTACAAAGTCCATGCTTTCCTGATCATCAGCTGATAGTGGTACCACACTGATTTTCACAGTGAAGTGGCAATAATCTTCTTCAGCCCTCCCAGGATCTTGAAATGGGTTGATAATTACTATCAACACATTGGAAGGAATATAAAGATTATGATGCCAGATGGATGTTCTATATGCTACTTACTACCTTGTAATGTAGAGGTAAAGATCCTTAGTGTGTGCTGCTTATATAAACCAGATGGAACTCATAAAATCAAGATAACGAAACTGTATTTTATTGAATGACAAAGGCGAGCTCAAAGGCTCTATAATGGTGGAATAACAGAAAAGAAAAAGATAAACCAGAGTGTGAACACTCCTGCTAGAACACAATGCTCCCTAAGCATAGAGATCCTCTCCTAATCAACTTTTAACAATATTTCTTAATGAGTTAAGAATATTCCTTCAAATCAAGGGAAGTACTAACTGACTCTTATTTTAACCTTCTAGAATATGCGTAGGTGTATACGTGTCCTAGTGTATGCGGTTTGTCGTCCTTCACCTGAACCAGAGCCAGAGGCTCTTACATCCTCTTTCACTCTCTTTCCGACTGCTCAGTATTAGTTAAAGCTGACTTTCAATAAGGGAAAATATATGAGGAAATACAGGCACTCTGGTTTTCTGGGTGGGGTTTAGCATGCACAAGGGAAAGATTTGTGCTCCATGCACAAGTTGTGCAAATTAGTGCTGACATTCATTTTCGGCCGTTGATATATTATTATTAAATTCCAACGGTCCAGATCTGTTGCTTTAATCTAACAGGTTACCTGCTGTTTGCAATGTTGGTTTGGTGCTTGCGGCCCCCACCAAGTGATTAATTCATAATATTTTAATTCTCTTTTTGTTGGTTTATATTGGGCTTGGGCTGATATTTTTTCTACATAGGTTTTTTAGAAGAAAAATATGAAAACATTTTTTAGCATATTTTCTGGTACCTATTAAAAATACGAAAAATATTTTTCTGGTACCAATTAAAAATACGAAAAATATTTTTTAGTACCTATTAAAAATATGAAAAAATCTTTTTTCTGCATATTTTTTATTACCTATTAAGAATAACTTCCATTTTATCTTAATTTTTTTTGGCACCTGAAATTGCATTTTGTATGTATATGGAAAAATCTGAAAATGTATAAAAATTTAGTAGAAGTTGTTTTAGTAAATTGGATGCTTGTAATTGGATTTAATTTTTTTTTTTTGGAAAAATTATAAGATGAATAAAATATGTGTAATATTTGGCTAATAAATACACAATCCGGTCGGTATTATAAACAAAATTTAACATTTTAGGTTTTTGTATGTGATGTATATTAATGACCACGTATATCGTTTATTAATTATCGAATTTTAATTTTTGTATTTTGATGAATTTCAGTTGTTGTATTTTTAATCTTAAGTTTTATTAATAAAATTGTATTATGTTATTTTCTATATATAAATATAAAATTAGTTTTGTCGTTATAATATAATATTATTAATGTTTATTTATATTAAAATACAAATTAATTATAATAATAATTAAATACAAATCAAGATGTGATTATCTTTATAAATCGATTAACATTCATCAAAATACTTTTCGTATAAGATTATTTCTATTAGGGTGAGAGTTGTGAACTCTTGATTGATCAATTAACAATCTTCCAGGTAGTTTAGATCGAAGATTCTTCTTGTTGGGGTTGTAAGCTTGATTAATCGATGAACAATTTGATTAGTCATTGAACATTCATTAAAATACTTTTCGTATAAGTTTCTTTCAATATATGTAAGAGTTGTCAGTTTGATAAGTCAGTTTGAAGTCTTGGAAGTAGTTTAGGTCGAAGAATTTGGTCATTAGGGGCAGCATTTTAAGCTTGATTAGTCGGTAAAGAGTTTGATTAGTCATTGAACATTCATCCAAGTACTTTGACTACATGATTCTTTCAGTTGGGATAAGAGTTGTGAGTTTGAAGAGTCATTCTAAAATCTTGGAAGTAGTTTAGGTCGAAGAATCTTGTTATTAGGGTTAGAGTTTTAAGCTTGATTAGTCGGTAAAGAATTTGATTAGTCATTGAACATTCATCCAAGTACTTTGACTACAAGATTCTTTCAGTTGGGGTAAGAGTTGTGACTTTGAAGAGTCGTTATGAAATCATGGAAGTAGTTTAGGTCGAAGAATATTGTCATTAGGGTTAGAGTTTAAGCTTGATTAGTCGATAAAGAATTTGATTAGTCATTGAACATTCATTTGAGTACTTTCACTACAAGATTCTTTCAGTGAGGGAAAGAGTTGTGACTTTGAAGAGTCGTTCTGAAATAGTTTAGGTCGAAGAATGTTGTCATTAGGGTTAGATTTTTAAGCTTGATTAGTCGGTAAAGAGTTTGATTAGTCATTGAACATTCATTTGAGCACTTTCACTGCAAGATTCTTTCAGTTAAAGTAAGAGTTGTGAGTTTCAAGAGTCGTTCTGACATCTTTGAAGTAGTTTAGGTTGAAGAATATTGTCATTATGGCTAGAGTTTTAAGCTTGATTAGTCGGTAAAGAGTTTGATTAGTCATTGAACATTTGTTTGAGTACTTTCACTATAAGATTCTTTCAGTTAGGGTAAGAGTTGTGAGTCTGATCAGTCGTTCTGACATTTTTTTTTTTTTTTTTTGTAAATAATTTAATTTGTTTGGATACAACTATATTATACCTCCTCTAACAAAAATCTATTTTTTAATTTAATTTTTTTTAAAACAGATTTTTTGTTTTTTTTTTTTAAATTAGTTTTTTTTAAAAGAGATTTTTTGTTATAAAATTAGTTCAATCTTTTGACCATTATATTATCTCTCCTCTAACAAAAATCTATTTTTTTTAGAAGCCGCTCTTAACTTTTTATTTGAAGGTGTTTTTAGATTTTTGTTGGATTCTGCCTTTTTTGAAAAACCGTAACAAACGGATGCACAATTTTTAAAATTGAATATTTTTTTTCTTAAAAATACTATAACAAACGAACTCTATATCATAGAACAATTTAAGTTTTTTTTTTTTTTTGTCAAAGACTAAATTAACATGCAAGAATATCATAAGGAAATGAATTAAGTTTTCGCTAAAAGATAAAAAACTTAATTTCATTTTAACCACATTTTTTTGGGGAAATTATTTCACTTTCCCTCTTCTCCTAAAATAATAAAATTTCATCTCCCTCCTTATTTACCCTCCTCGCGATTTTGTCTCTAACATATCGAATTTATTTAATTTTTAAATTAATTTAAAATTTATTAACAGAGGAGTCTCCAAAATACTCCATTCGTCCTGAAATATAAGCAAAAAAAAGCTCATTTTCTTTATCCTAAAATATAAGAAAAAAGATAAATTTTTATTCTAATTAATCTTATTTTTAAAAAAAAATCATCTTTTTCAATAATCTAATTTCACCACTTTGACAAATGGCTCCAACATTTACCCCCATATAATTTTCACAATGAGAGCGCGTGTAATGAAAGTGAAAGTAGCGGCCAATGAAATCCTTTTTTTTTTGAAGGAAGCGCCAATGAAATTTTAGACCGGGAAAGTCCCCTTTTCCAATTTTTCACCTCTAAATACATAATCCAAATCAAAAAAACCATTTCTTTTGTTCCAAACTGAAACCCCTCATTCCACATCTCTCGTTCCAAATCTGCAATGGCCAAATCTAAACATCACTCATTCTTCACCGATTGAAACTGAACCAAATCCCTCTGTTCTTCACCGTTCTCAAATCTCTTGTTCTTCACTGTTCCCAAATCGCAACACTGTTCATGGGTCAAAAAATCTGAACCAAAACCCTCTATCTTAAATCCCAACACTGTTCATCGGGTTCAAAGGGTTGAAGCTTCTGTAAGTCTAATCCCAAAATTTCATTATTCTTCTATTTTGACTTTCTGTGGCATGATTCAGTTACCGTGTTTTCACCTTTTTCACTTGTTATCATTTTTTATGTATTTCTCAAGTTTAATCAAATAGGGTAGTTCAATTTCATAATTTATCTTTGATTTTTTGATTTGTTTTTACTATAATATGTTAGGTTTTAAGAATAAGAACTACTTTTACTTGAAATTTCAATTTATCTAGGGCACACTCTAACAATAAGTAGTAACACTTATTGTAATGAAAAGTGATTTTATTTTTATGGTTAGTCTTTCATAGAGATTTCGTAGGTTTTGGGAGTGTTTGGATTGATGTATTTTCTCTTATATAGTCGCAAAAGTTGTGAGAATGTTGTTTGGCAAGAACTTATGAAAACAACTTATGACATGTTCATAAGCTGTTTTTAACTTATTTTCATAATTCAAAGATAGGTTATGAAAATAGCTAATAGGTTATGCAAATACAATATAACTTGATATTGGCACTAACTAATTGTTTTGTGACAAGAACTTATGAAAACAGCTTATGAACATGTCCATAAGGTGTTTTCAACTTATTTTCATAATCATTGAAGATACTGGCTTAACTTGATTTTCCCATTTGCTCTTTGAGAAGGATACAAAGCTACCTAAGCCACCAAAGTCCCCTGCCAAACCCTAAATTTTGTTACAGTTTGAAGTTTGGAAATTTTGTTATGAATTAAGTTGATCTTTTCAAGTGTTTCCCTTGTTCTGCTCCATTTAATATCTAAGAAACATTAGGGTTCAAAATTGGTTGGGGTCTTGTTCCCAATATTTCTCAACTCTCTTAATAGAACTGGTCTATATATTCCTTACAAGAATCACGAAAGCTCATGAATTCAAATTATCTATCTTATATTTAAGATTGTTTTACTTTTCATTGGACTACACTACTTTTATTCATGTCATATTACCAATTTTACTAGTTGGAACTGAGATGTCTCGGCGTTGCATTTGGCATAGCATAATTGACCCAGTTGAGAACTTCCTTTTGAGTTTGGCATTAAAATATTTATGCATGTTGATGCTTATTTAGTGCTCAATTCTAGTGTAATGTGAAAAAAGAAATAAGACATTTCTAAACATTTAGCGCTGGTATAGTACTTAGTTATAATTGAAATTTGATATCTGACTGGCCGTTCACTGTTCCTATCAGATTTGTCCTGTGTGTGATAAAAATTTAGGGGAGGATGTAATCAGGATGGTGCAGAGTTCAAGCTTCCCAATCTCGCCAAAGGTATTTGTTACCTGTCTTGTGATTTATGTGCTTAAATTGTAACATAGGTTAGTTTCATGTAGGAGTTCGAAAGATATGGGAGGTGCGTGTATATGATATCATACTCTCGAAAATTTAAATGAATCATGTAACTAGAGATTTACTCCATAATCTATCATTATTGGCTTTCGGAATATGCAACCTCTCATTCCAAACTATGAATAAATTTATGTTGCTAGAATTACTTGACTGTTAATGCGGTGTGACAGTGGTTATTATATTCCTGCGATATGGTTTACAATTACATATATTTTTTTCTCTTTGACTATGCTTATTCAATTACTTGCAAATTGTGGAGCAATATCTAACCTGTAACACATTCCATACATTTATGTATTAAATATCCGACGCATTGAATTTTGACTTTGCTTTAGTGTTTTTTGAAATTAGTTATTGAAATAAGGTTTATGAAAAGTATCTTCCTAAACACACCCAATGCTGAAATTCTGGTGATGGTTTTATGTTTGCAGCTCTGGCGGAGCAGAAGTACCGGACACCGGCCATGAAGAGGATGTTCAAGAGAGAAGTAACTAGGCTGCTTTTGCTCAAAAGCTGTTTATTTCAGCTTTATACTCAGAATAATTAATAGAACAATTAGTCAATACATTGTGAGGAATTGCTTAATTACATCTTGAGATAGCTTTGATGCTTGTAAACATTACAACATTGGCTTTTATTCTGGTGCATGAGTTATCATTATAGGATCATACTAAATATTGTTCATATCGGATAGCTAGAAAATTGGATGGTTAGCTCTATTTTGGGGCCATGTGTTAGGTATCCGGTGGTATTGATAGGGTGACTGCTGATGCAGTCAGTTATTTTAATATATAGTTATTTAGGAGCAGTTAGCATTTTGTGTAATATGCAGTATTTGTGTTGATTAGGAGCAGTTAGGCAGTTTATGTAGTAATTTGTATTGATTAGGAGCGGTTACAGGCAGTTTATGCTCTTAGTTGTATAAATAAAGCCATTTGACCACAACAGTAGGAGAGGATTTCAGAATTATTCAATTAGGAACCTTATTGGTTTTGGGCAGAGAGAGAGAGTGATGTCTCTTCTCTGAGGAGCTTTTGCTCTGGGATTACAGAGGGATAATCTTCTGTAATATTTTCTATTCAATCTATAATACTATTTATTCTGTTTCTCTTTAATTCGGGTTCCTATCAATTGGTCCGACCTACCGGATACGAGAAGGAAACCAGTGTTATCGGAGATGGATGGAATATGGACTTTGAAGTATAAACTATCACAATTTACTGGGACGGATCCTGCTGGATGGATCACAAGGGCTGAAATGTTCTTTGCAGATAATGAAATCCACTCATGTGATAAGTTGCAGTGGGCTTTCATGAGTATGGAGGATGAAAAAGCGTTGTTGTGGTTTTATTCTTGGTGCCAAGAGAACCCAGATGCTGACTGGAAGTCATTTTCTATGGCTATGATTAGAGAATTTGGAGCACGTATGGAGCACCGAACAGATAAACAAATGGTGCAAAATCATGATCAAGAATCTGAACCAAAACTGTGGAAGATGGCAGAAAAACACGATGAACCAGTATTAGAGAAGATCATCAACGATGGAGAAGGAAGGTACGTCAATGAAATTTCACCTTCTTCGGAAAAGGTTGTTGATGCAGAAATGGAGAACTTTGAAACAAAGAAGAGTCGCAAGGATAATAGAATTGGGGGAAGAGTATTGAACGAGAAAGGGACAAATGAAGAAACAAAAGCAAGAAGAAAATCTTACATGACAATTAGAAAAAGAGAGCAAGAGGGTGGGGTCTACCCACAACCACCGCCGGAGCCATTCCCTCTGAATTTGAAAGAAAGGAGTTGCAAATATAAAACTTTGTATGTGGCTTGGTTGTTTGAAGGAGGCTTGTCAGGGTTCCAACAATGGGATCCTGGGGGCAAAAGAATTCAAGTTAGTTTCTTTAACTCAGCCTTGAGGACAAGGCTGTTTTTCTAGCGGCCGGTAATGTTAGGTATCCGGTGATATTGATAGGGTGACTGCTGATGCAGTCAGTTATTTTAATATATAGTTATTTAGGAGCAGTTAGCATTTTGTGTAATATGCAGTATTTGTGTTGATTAGGAGCAGTTAGGCAGTTTATGTAGTAATTTGTATTGATTAGGAGCGGTTACAGGCAGTTTATGCTCTTAGTTGTATAAATAAAGCCATTTGACCACAACAGTAGGAGAGGATTTCAGAATTATTCAATTAGGAACCTTATTGGTTTTGGGCAGAGAGAGAGAGTGATGTCTCTTCTCTGAGGAGCTTTTGCTCTGGGATTACAGAGGGATAATCTTCTGTAATATTTTCTATTCAATCTATAATACTATTTATTCTGTTTCTCTTTAATTCGGGTTCCTATCACCATGTGTTACTGATCAATTTAGTGACATTTATATATAAGTTTATGCTTTACATTTCTTTATTATCAGTATGATTTGCATACTTTCATGGGGCAATGTTTTGAAATTTAAATTGGAAATCAAATCGGCAAGACTTCTTGGTCGTGATTCGATAACTAAACCTGATATCCCTACATGGATTGAAGACAGAACTTGTGTTTTTTTTTCGGATAAACGAGGCTACCAAGTTTGGTGGAAATGGAAATAGTGAGCAGCAATACTCACTATGACCTCCTGCATTTTATAATTTATGTTCAGCAAAACTTAGTGATAAAGTATTTTTCGTTTTTGTTAGATATGGTTTGATAGATTTGATAATTGGACTGATGCCTTTGTTTCTTTTATAAACGGATGTCTTTGCTTAGCTTCTAATGAAAATGAACAAAAGTTTTATCTATCTGCTTGAATTGGTCATCTTATCCTAGGTGTAGTGATGCAATGCTTTGCTGCTTTGGAAGGGATGTATTTGTGGCTTTGAGAGGATATAGTTTAATTATAAGTAGCTGAGTTAGGAATATTTAAGCTGTCATATTGTTTGTAAGAGTTGGATCAATGCTTGTAAAAGGGATTTATGTCTACTATAATGTATAATGTAAAACTTTCTTACTCAATAAATTAAGTGACTTTTGTTCTGGAAATTGAGGATATATTTATGGTTATGTTCTGAAGTTGAACAAACTGCCGCGATGAATGAAGTGTCTACTATAATGCTTAATATGATAATGTTATGAAGTTGAACAAACAGCCGTGCTATACACCAAAAACTAGGCCTACTGAAGTTGTTTTAACAGCAGAACTGCAACATGTTTCTGCCAAAAAACCAGAAAAAGAGAAGCAACCATAACAGAAATCCAAAACACCACTGCAGACCCCATAACAGATAACCATCGATTCATAATTTGATACCAAATATCATTGTGTTGTGCATCTATAATGATAATTTCATAAGTACATTTGAGAACACTAACTAAATCAAAGCATAACACTCAATCAATAACACAAAAAGTCAAATTGTTTACAACTGTATCAAGTGCACTTGTTTACACTAAATCAATAACATGTCCAAATGCTTCTTCAAGATGATAGAGATATTTCTTTAAGTGAATCAATGTAAACCAATGGTTTTTCCCTTCCTTGCCATGTAATTTCAGTAGTTTGCTACATCAAACATCCAAAACCAGTTAAATAAATTGACTATCAGTAAAAGTATTAGCATGCTCGAGAATTAAATTTCACTGCGGCCTAACCTTGGCACGAGGTATTGGACTGGCAAGACATTGGTCAAAGTGAATATTTTCCAAAGCTTTCTTGGATATCTCTGGTTGCTCCACCCCAACTTCAGTTAGCACTGACAAATCTGAGCTTCCCTACACACATATGATCAATTTAATGACAATGGATTGTAAATGTGGTAAAAAGATTACAGTTTAAATGATCGATGAAGGTTTTCATGATGGAGACATAGGTTTTGATTGGTAAAAGTAGGAGATAACGGGTAAGCTAGCTGATGACATATAGAGGATAAGTTATCTAACTGATTTTGAAGTGTTTAGTAAAACTAGCGTTTAAACTAAGAAATATAAAATATAAAATGACATAAAAAGATATTTTCAATTAATATTTTTAAAAAAACCAATTAAGATAATGAGGGTAAGTTGAGAGAGAGAAAATGATATGTTAAAAGCTATAAGTTCAAATGCTAATTGAAGTAGCTTACCAAAAACGCTATAAGGTAGTGAAAAAAAAAAAACACTTTAAGCTAGTGAAAGAAGACAGTTACCAAACAAATCTATTTTAACCATACGAACTTATAAGCTCGTGGCGGTTTGGCCTTGTCATCTAGAGCCACGCAACGCAAGAACGGTAATACAAATAAAAATATAATACAAGCATTTCCGAGGCAAGTTAAATATCTCCCTGAACTCAATAATAGAGCTAATAACTAAAAAGTAGAGAGCAAATCGCCTGAATCCAACTTTCTGCATTCCAAGTGCTAAGACCATGCCTTAAAAGAGTGACTTTCTTTGATGAAGTGATTAACTCATTTGTTAGTGATGTTGTTGCTTTTGTGAAATCATATGCACCACCAGTTACAGGAAAATCAATACTATTTGGAAGGTTGTCTGCATGAAGACACCACAAAACAACCTTCAGCCCATGTTGGAGTAAATGTCTATAACAACTATTCCAGTATTTCTTTACAAATAGCTCTCCTCACTCATTCAATTAAAATAATTATGGTTTAATTAGATTGCCTTAACTTATTCAATAACAGTAACTCACGCACGACCATGCCAATATACAAGACGACTGTGCGTCTGCAATTATGAAGCTTTGATAGCAACCATCCAGTGCAAACCAACACGGTCGTATCAATATTACACACGACCGTGTGTTACGGCAGAACAGCAAATCGAAAATTGAAAATGGAGAACACTCAAGAACAGCAACTTCAATGGTGACCAGCTTGTTCAAAATGCATTTCAAAAATGAAAACTACTGCTAGTCTTCAACAACCATACATCATAATAAACAATTAAATATGTTTAACAATTTCTTATACATACCTTCAAGTTTCAGAAATCAACCAACAGCTTATATGAATCCAGATCTAGAAACCAAACTAAGTTGCAATCTCCAAACTTCAATGGAAAGTGAAATAAAATTTAACAATCTTGTTCAAGAAGATGAAATTTAAGTTAATGGGTAGGTTGATAGTGAGTATCAGTTTCTGAAAATATGAAGAAAATGGTGGTAGATGAAAATGATTCTTTGTGAGATTCAAGTGAAGGAAGAGAGAAAGAACTAAGAAGACTCACGTGAGATTCAAAATGGAGGTTGATGGTTAATAAGTTTGAATTGCTGTTCTGCATTTTCAGTTTGGGGGTGTTTCCAGCAAAAACAATAAAACCAATATTTTCTATTATAATATGTTTTCCTTTTATTAATGATTTATTTTCAGCAGGTAATCTCTCCCCCAAAACCGCCAGCTGTCCAAAAATCTTTCCCTTGTGCATGGTGCACAAATCTTTCCCTTGTGCATGCTAAATGCCACCGGTTTTCTGTGTTTTCTTGTTATACTATTTTCTTCTATTTGAGATATATGTTGTACTTTGCTATGTAAATACAAGAGAAAAATGTAAAAAACAGATAGCTGAGTGTTAAACTCGTGACCATAGGGGGTCTTTAACACTTGCTTACCGCTGCGACAGCTGAAACTTTTTTGTAGTAATACGACTAATTTAATATATATTGAAAAACCTAGGGGATGCCATGGCACCCATGGGTCTTCACTAAGATCCGCCACTGGTATCGAGTGAAGAGTGCGAGAAATAGATAGAGGGGAAATGGTAAATATAACCCTTTATAAATGTATTTTGCTTGCGGGTACCGGTACCCAACCAAACTTTTTAGTACGTAGGAGGAACCATTCAATAATAGGAACAATATTGGATATTAGACAACCTACATAAGAAAAAATAGTGTTTTTCTTCCAATTTTACCATCCACTTGATTTTTTATCGATCATTGCAAATAAAAGAGAAAACAGACACATTGACGCTAGTGTAATTTATTATTGGGTTAAATAATTATTTGTTACTACAAAATTGGCATAATTTGGTTTTGCTCTCTACAAAATTTTCCTTCGAATGTTATGATTGTCGAAAGACTCATCGTATATGTTTAAAATGTTAAGAATATGAAAGGCTGTGTTTGTTTATGGTACGCAGAGGTGGTGGTCAAGCCCGTTAGAATGTGGGCATTGGCTAATTCGTGTATGTTATGATTTCTTCAAAAAAAAAAAAGAATATGAAACAATTTTAGCTCAATTATAATTATCTAGAGTTTAAATAAAAACGATGTATTGATACTTAAAAAAAAGGTTTATACATAATCAAGCAAGAAACTTCTAAAGGATGACTTGTTTAGGAAAACCTAATTTCGATTATTGAATGGAACAATACTTTGCGAAACTTTAATTACCTCCCGATCGAACATCATATTATTAGAGTTTCTTTATCAAGGAGGGTTAAAAACATACTTACCCTTCAATTATATCGTAGCATTATTTTTTAAAATACCAATGCAAATATCTACATAGTTTCCTTATAAAAAGATCGACATAGTAAAATTTGATTAGTTTGTGAAAGTAAAATTTTGTACACTATTGATATATAGTTGTTTAATGAGCATGTAGTGATGATGGAGGTCATGTAAAACTATTTTGTGCATCTTCTATTTTCTCATCATATAGTTAATTCACATATTAATTATACAGAAAGTAATTAATCATATCATATAACGTTTCTGTGCAAACTTATTAGCATATTCTTCAAACTATGGACTTCACTAAAAACTATGGAAAAATTCATAATTAATTGATAAATAAAATAAAAAAAAAGTGCATGTAATAATCCCTAAAAAAAAAAAAAAAGTGTATGTAATAAAATAATGGTTAATTCAAGTTTTATTCTGTCAAACATATTGGCCTTTAGTTCTCAGAAAAATATACGCGTGTTCCAAAAATTCTACACGAAAATTATTACTATTTCTTTTTTTAATAAGAAAATTATTTGTATTTCTTTAAAACAGTCTAATCTATCTCTGAAAAAAAACTGTACTGTATGCAGTTTAAAATGTAATTACTATGCACGCAGTAAATAATTGTTCAAGTATTTTTTTCCCTAAAATTTTTTGTACAAGTATTTTTATAATTAATATTATCACATAACAAAATAGTAAAAAGACACCCTTAAGAAAAAATATTGAAAGAGCTCTAAAAAAAAAATGGTGAAAGACACGTATACAAAAAAAAAAACAAAAACGCACGTATATAATTATTTTACAATTTTGTTGTATAAAAATTGTTTTACACTAAATTTTTTTTTTTTTTTTGTGGGCAAAATTGTTTCACTTTCTGTACGATATTCGGAGCAGTCATGTTTTCTTATGTCGGGGAGATTCTTTTAGTGTCGGTGTACCTAATATTCATGGGTTGCAATTAATGGCACTCATTTCCCTTTCACATTTTAAAAGGGATTCTGCATACTCCATCAGTAGAAAAATAATTAATTGAAGGATAAAAATATTAGGCTTTGTTTGCGAGTTTGGAGAGGAAAGAAATGAAAGGCTTTGAGGTGCAAAATATGAAGAAAAATAGAGAAATCTTACAAATTTTTTAAAAGAGCAGTTTTTTAGAGAATGGTAAATTAATGCATATGATTACTTTATTTTTAATTTTAAAAATATTATAACAACATAAATTAAATTTGAAGAATTCTTATTAACCCTCCAAAACCCCCAAAATCCCTCATCCAATACAATTTTTTAGTTCCTCCAAATGAGGAGGGTTTTGTATTATGAAGAAAAGTTAACCCCCCAAAGCTCTCCTCTCCCATTTTCTTCTATTTCTTCCACTTGCTCATTCCTTTTTTCCTAAGCCTTCCCCTCCCTTCCCCTCCAAACTCGCAAACAAAACCTTAGATAACTTCAACTCTACGACGAAGTGATAAGCATCATTGAAACTCTCACTCTATAATGTCCCTTGGTTCGAACTCGAATGAAGGCATCCTAACAATTTTGACATTGGCGGTTGAACTACGCTTTACGGAAAATTCTATGACAGTTTTATAACCTTCTTTAAGACTGAAACAGTTTTATAACTGTTCTCTATTATTTTAATTCATGTAACAACTCATAATAAGTAGAGCTTTCCATACCAGAAGGAAGTTTCATCTTCTTGCCTGTAAAAGGATCCACAAGTATACAAAAGTTTTGTTGACTTCATTTTTCACACTCTGGATGTACTGAAATCTTTTCAAGGAACTTGTTGCCGGTCATATTATGACATTAAGCAAATATGATTATATATCCAAAAAAAAAAGAACACAGTTGAGATGCTAAAATTAAAAAGAATATATATAATCTATTAAAAGAATTTTCATATGAATTACATCCCTCATGGAGTACACTGTAATGGCTAATGATGGTACTATAAGTTGTTTCCAAATATCTCAAAGGACCATGTGGAGACAGGATCATCTCCACCAAAAATCTCCGTTCATATACAATCCTATTATTGAGTTACATGAAATTAAAAGAAACAGAATAATTGTACAGCTGGTAAAAGTTTGAGTATACATTAAGAATGCAATTTGCCTTCGTTTTTTCTCATGTCCCTTATCAGATATCAAATTCTCGTGTCGCCGAAGATCATATCCATGTGAGTGATTAAAGCCGCGGACAAAACAAGAGAAATTGAAATATATGTAGCTCTGGAATGACAAAATCCATCAGGGTCGTATAAAGGTGTGGTCTATTTAACTAATTTGTTAAACCAGTTTTGTTCTGCACAAGTTGTTCAACATCACCTAGCTCCATCTCTTTTCCCTGACTCCCATGTTCATTCTCAAACATCATCTCAATCTGTTCCAATGACTTCCCTTTTGTTTCAGGTACTAGTGTGAAAACAAAGACAATGGCAAGAGCAGAAATAGCAGAAAACAGAAAGAATGTCCCGCCGAAAGAAATTGCGTCGGATACAGACAGGAAAGACATGGCTACAAGGCCGCTGCAAACCCTATTCGCTACAGCTCCGAGTGCAGATGCCTGAGCACGCACTCGTAAAGGGAAGATTTCAGATGTCAAAACCCAGCACACAGGGCCGAGTCCAACCGAAAAAAATGCTACATTTCCACAGACAAAAAGAATACCTAATGCTATCACTAAGGGCCCTTTTTCAAATAATGAAAGAGTAACCCCCATACAGAACAAACAAGCAGTCATCCCAATTGTGCTAGTAATGAGAAGGGGTTTTCTACCTACTTTATCGATAAGGACAATGGCCACCAAAATAAAGACGGTCTTTGTTATACCTACGGCAACAGTAGCAGCTAGAAGTTTTGATTTATCTTCAATTCCAGCTGCCATTAAAATTTCTGGACTGTAATACACAGTTGCATCAATTCCAGAGATCTGTTGAAAACACTGAATTCCAAGACCAGTAATCAGCATCCGGCGAAGCGCCGGTGGCGGAGAGAGCAATTCACGCCACACGGGTTTGTCCTCGTATTTACCAGAATTGGCAAAACCAGCAGCCTGTTGTATTTCTGCTAGCCTCTCTTCCACTTCTTTCTCGTCTTCGTTTGTTTTCAACAGCACCGATCTTGCTTCTTCAATTCGGTTCTGCATCACCAACCATCTCGGTGACTCAGGAATAATGAAAAGAGCAAAACCAATGAACACTGAAGGCAAGATTCCAACAGCAAGCATTACTCTCCAACTTATGTGTACCGAAAGGCCGGAAAACGCGTAATTGGATACATAACCAAGCATAATTCCTACATTTATAAAAATCTCTGGAAAAGTAGTAAGTGAGCCTCTAGTGAGATTTGGTGATATCTCAGCAATATATATAGGTGAAATCATAACTCCAAAACCTATTCCAATTCCAGCTAACAATCTTCCAATCATTAGTACTTGATATGAAGGGGCAAGAGTCATTGTAATTCCACCCATTTGGAATACAACTGCAGCCAATGCCATTGTCCATTTTCTACCAATAATATCTGATGTTCTTCCACCACCCAAACTACCCAATAGAGATACAATACTCAAAATACCAATCAAAAATTCTACCTGAACCTCAGTTATCTTTAGATCTTCTTTGATAAATATAACTGCACCACTCATCACACCCACATCTGCAAAAATTCACAAAACAAAAATCCCGTAAAAATCATCTCAATAAAACTCTCATAATTAATAACAAATACACAATTGATGAGTTATTATTTTAGATCTGTTATTATCTTAGCTACTAGAAATGCAAAAATGAATCAAAATCATTGTAGATCATCAAGAACAATCTAAATAGAATCAAAGTCAACGCAAAAAATCAACAAAGTCAAAGACTTTTCAAAGAAAGCATACCATAGCCAAGAAGAACATTGTTGAGAGAAGCAAATATAGCACAAGCAATAACATATTTCCTAGTACTGTTCCTCTTATCTTCCAATTGTTGTTGGTGCAAAACATCATCATTATCATCAACAAGGTGTGAATTCATCCTCTTGTACTTGTTCTTTGTTCCTAAGGGAATTCCAGATAAACCCATTTCCCCATTACCATTTTCTTGGAACATCATCTTTTTAATTTGAAGAAAGACTTGTTTTTTTGTTGTATGAGGTTGCAAACCTTTGTGTATGAACAAGGTTGTTTATTTTTGTGTTTGGTTGGACTAAGTTATGACATAACTTAGACTACCAAAAACATGGAATGTTGGATTTTGAGGTTTTAGATCTGAAATTGAAAGAATGATATGTTGAAATTAAAGAACATGACTAGGCAACAATAGAGGGCCAACCCTCTTTTTGTCACGCAAGCAATGGTTAGAACTACAGAAGGAAGCAACCCAACTTGACTATTATTTTTTTAATTAATTATATTTTTTAATATTCGATTTGTCATTGGAGAATGGATGCATCACATAGTTTTAAAGATTTGACCCTAAACTTTAATTTAGATTAAATGGCGCTTTCCAGGAAACAAAGTAAGCAAGTAATTTTTTTAGTAAATAGGCATTTATTACCCGCCTGAAATTTATAAAACTTCAATTATCCTATTGAAATTGCACAACATTAATCAATTTACCTAATCCGTCAAATTCTTCTGTTAGTCAACATGACGTTTTGTAAATATCCCCCTTAACGTTTTGCACTTATGTGCAAAGTGTCCCTTGAACTTGAAAATTTATATTTTTTTTTCTTATCTTTAAAAGTGATTGCATTACTGAATTGTGGAGCATATTAGATAAGTTTTGACGGTATACAACCATATATGTTCCCTGAACCGATCAAACATTAACCATCCATTAGAGCCTAATGATATAAAAGTCAGCATAGCAAAGAACAACCCTGTCAAATAGAAAAGTAATGCATATCATACATAATGAAGCACATAAATGACATATGATTGGCATAACCAAGAATTACCGAGATGTCGAAATATATGGCTTTGTTATTGCTAATCTTAACCACACCAAAAATTTCCACTTCCTTTATATTGTGAGCACTGCACACCGTACACCACCACACTTCTCTCATTTTCAAGAAAAAAAATACATAAACTTGTTACTTCTCTGATTTTATAAAAGATCTTGAAGGAATCATGGTCTTTTTCCCCCGTTAGGATTGAAAGGAGTGGTAATAATATTATATTATTTATATTTCATTATGTTTTTTTTTTAAGAGAATAAAAAAAAACATGATAGAAACCATCCTTTTGATCGTTAATGGGATGAAGGACAACTTGAAAAAAGAAAAACCAACATCTGATGTTGGAACAAAGAAATGCTTTTATGTTTGTTTTGTAACTATTCTTGAGTTTTGAACATTATTGTAGGGTTTACAAAATACTGTCAATTTGTTCTACCATACTTCCAATATATGGTTGTATACCGTTAAAACTTGGCTAATATGCTCCACAATTCAGTGATAATGCAGTCACTTTTAAGGATAAGAAAAAAAACATAAATTTTTAAGTTCAGGGGATATTTTGTACATAAGTGCATAACTTCAGGGGGTATTTGCAAACGTCATGTTGACTAACAGAAAAATTTGACGGAGGGGGTAAATTGATTAACGTTGTGCAATTTCAAGAGGGTAATTGAAGTTTTGTTAATTTCGAAGAGGTAATTAACGAAACTTACAATTTTAGGAGGGTAATTGCCTATTTACTCAATTTTTTGTGTGGAAGCAAGCAAGTAATTTTCTAATGCATTCATATTATTACATAACTACCGTTGGAGTGTCCATCTATATGCTTTTTTTAATGTGTTATCATGTGTGAATTATGAACAATTTTTTTTTTAAATTAGTTAAATTTTAAAATTTTATGTATAGATATATGATTTTAAATTATAATTAACAACATGTTTATCTTTTAAAATTAAACCAACAATATAACAAATATAATATAAAGTTTTATATTTTTCATACATTTTATGGTGAAGAACGTAATTGTAGATGTTTATTATGTAACGCCCTTTTTGAATTATTTAATTATTTAATTGAGTCTAGAAGTTATTTAGATGAGTGTATATTATATTTATATAATATATGTGTGATTTATTTGATTTATATGATTGAGGTGGATTTTATGAGGAGTTGTGACTTATTTTATTGTTTAATAAAATAAGATTTGAAAATAAAATAAATATTGAGTTTAGGGGCTGTTTTGAGATTTTAGAGAGTTTTGGGGGAGAAAGAGAAATAAGATAAGATAATTGGAGGAGATATGAAAAGAGAAAACCTAGTTTAGAAAAACATAACGTACGTACGATCAATTTTGGAAAAAGGGAGAAAAAGCCAAGAGAAGAGGGAGAAGACCTAGAGGCTGCGATTTTCTGATTATAAGGTAAAGGTGAGACTAACTTTGCAATTCTATTAAGTCTATGAATCAACGGTTACATTTAACATGAATTAGGATGAGTTTAAGAGGAATCAGAAATTAGGTCAAATTGAGAGAATTGATGATTAAACGGTGAAAACTTGTTAAAAAGATGTAGAAACTATCCTTAGACCTTAGATAATGATTATGATGAATTCTGGAATCGAGATTAGGCTTAAAACCATGAGAGTTGATGATTTTAGGTGAAAACTGCATTCTGCCCGTAGCGACATTCATCGCTCGCCTCTCGAGCTATGATCCTCGCCACGGCGAGTGATGAACTTCATCGCTCGCCCCGCGAGTAACTTTTCCCCGCCTCGCGAGTTGCACGTCGCATCTCGCCATGGTGAACACTTGAACTCGCCTAGCGAGCTTGACCAGAGAGCATGCAAGATTTCGTATTTTTGACTTTTGAGTTGAACCTTAGATGCTTTTGAGTGCCTGAACATGTCTAATAATGATTAGGAAAGAAAGTAGAATGAGATTGAACCTGGAAAAACTTAGAATGAAAACTTTTGAGAATCTGACCGAACTTGCCACGGCGAGCATAGGCTCTCGCCTCGGGAGCACTTGTTTTACATAATGCCTTGTTTAGGTTAAATGCGATCTTTGTCGCACGAGTTGATGTGAGTTGATCCTAGAGGTTAGAAACTAAGTTGTTTATCTTGCTGTTAATATTCCAGTAAGACTGATGCATATGAATTTAATGTTGCTTATAATGTTATATAATTGTATATACATTACATGACTTATGTTTGATATTTGAGTTGTTGATTTGCATTCGATATTATTATATCATGATGGTTTGCATACTACCTATATTGTTATTTGTTATTTAACTAAGCTGCATGAGTCAGTCTAAGTTGTTGAAGATGATGATGTTCCAAATAATTGGATTAATATACGAGATTGTCGAATTAAGTTGTTTTAAGAGGTCGAATCCATGCATTAGCATTCATTGTTGGGGGCTTGATGCCCTGGAGCTTTGTACTCACCACGTTGGAGCATTAGCTCAAATTAGCGATGGGGGCTTGATGCCCTGGAAGTATATTAATACTCAAATAGCGAGAAGGGCTTGATGCCCTGTATTGGTACCACATGCATATAAGAGGTCTAAGTTGCATAGTTGCATTTGTCGAGTCAAAGATGATAAGTTGTGGAGTTATGATTAATTATATGAACTATGAATGAAGTGAATTATGATATGCTATTATCCATGATCAATATTAAGATGTTTATATGTTGTTAAATATAATTGTTGAATTATATGCTTAATATTATTGTTTTGTGAAATCTCACCCCTTTTGCTTGTAAATGTTGCTCTTCGTATGAGTAACTTGCAGGTGATCAAGTTTAAGTAGCTGGAGTTGCTGTCGTGAGTGGTTATCCCTCATTGTGTCCTTAGGGTGCTCTGATACGTAACGGGATGGGATCTTTTGTGGCTATTTCTTGTTCCTTTACGTATTTAATTTATGAATAAGTTGTTTAACTGATTTTATGAGATATTTTTGATGAGGCCTGCGTGCCAAGACTTTTTATGATGTAGAATTAAATCTGCTGCTATTTTGTTGATGAAGGATAAATTATTATTTATCTATTTAAGATTTTTAAGTAATGTTATATCCCGTTTATGTGATGTTTTACTCTGACTATTTATGAAATTTTTAAGTTGGGAAAACGGGGTGTTGCATATTACGTTAGCGGATTCACACGGTAAAATTATCTCCAGAATTTTAATGGTACCACATGTATATAGAAGAGTCTAGAACATTGCAAGCAATTGTTAATTGATGAATCGAGTCATACTTGAATATGCAAATCAGTGTATATGTGCATTGGTGAATGTTTGGTGATTGTTGTGAATTCTTGAGAAAAGTGAATTGTATGCATTGCTTGATTATGCTTGTATACTTGATGGTTTAAAATGATGCTGAATTTGTTAATCATGTGAATTTAAATTATATCGCTTACTTTCATTTGATTATGATTAATTTGTGGATTGTGAACTAACCCCAGTGGTTGTTTGATTGACAACATGCCTTATTCTTATGAATGAGTAGACAATGTGCAAGAGTAGTTTTGCTCTGCTTGGTGAGTTGTTGGAGGTTAGCTTTGGAGCAACCTCGTCTTTTGCTTATGGAGATTTAGAGTCGGGCTCTGATTAGGGGTGTCTGTCTTTTACTTACATGTTATGATTTGTTGAGATATTTATCACTCAGTATGTTGAGATGAGATTTTATACTTGGTGTTCTATTGAGATTTATATGACATGGGTACTTAGAGATTTTATTAGTTGTTTTTTGAGATGTAATGATATTATATTCCAGTGCGATGTTTTGAGAAAAATTATTTATGTATGTTTTGGAAATTATAGAAGAAGTAGCATCTAAATCCTTGTATGATTTGTATTTTTCGCGTAATTTATCGCTTTAAGGGTTTACGGTGTTACAATAAAACTCTGAACCTGGAAGTTTTAATTTGTTTAAACCAGACTCTGATTGATTGATTCATTATTATTGTCCTTAAAAAGGATCATTTAATTAACCTAGATAGGACTTCAAGGGTGCTTACAAACCTCACCTTATGGACTATCAGACTCAAGGGGAACTTTTAAACCTCAGACTCTGAAGTCAACTTCTTAATTAAATCAACAACAATTGTCTTAAATACTTATGTTTGTCATCATAAAAAAAGAAGAGATTGTTCGAATGAAACTGGATTTGTACAATACATCTAAAGTTTTGATGATAATAATGCATTAAAGAACAATTTGAATATGCTAATATATATTCAAGTGTGCATGACCATAAATAAAAACTCATGGTATAAAATCAAGTTTTGATCCTGAAAGAATATATACAGGAGCACTTGGAAGCTAAAGATCTGTATCAGACTCAAAAAGACAGAAGACTCTGAGGGACCCAGAATCCACCTGAAACTTTGTCCTCTTCTGAAGTTGTCTCTATCAGACTTAAATAATACAATTTGTCTTCTTTTGATTATGTGCAGATAGGGTTGGGAATAGGCCAGGCCAGCCTACAGGGGCCTACGGCCTGGCCTGGCCTGGACTGTTTAGTAGATAGGCCTAGGCTTAGGCTTTTTGGAAAGCCTGTTTAGTTAAATAGGCCAAGCTTAGGCTTCAAAAAAAGACTGTTAAGCCTAGTAGGCCGGCCTATTAATACTTATTTATTAAAAAATAATTTTTTTATATTAAAATAATTGCATATATTAAAAATATAAACATCTTTTTCTCTATCTATTAGTCCCTTAATAGGCTTTGTTGTTATAGACTTTTATGTAGGTTTTAATCTAGTTGAAATTTACTTGTAGTGAAATAGGCTTTTAAGTAGGCTTTAAGACATGTTTAACCTATTTAGTAGGCCAAATGAACTATTTGATGGCCTTAATGTGTAGTAGGCCTGGAAGTAGGCTTTCAGGCCAGTCCAGGCTTATAAATAGGCCAGGCCTATAAAAACGGCCTATGATAAGCCATAGGCCAGGCTCAGGCTTGTGATTTATTTCGTAGGCCAGGCTCAGGCCTATCAAAGCCTGACCTGGCCTGACCTATTCCCACCCCTATGTGCAGATACAAACAAAGAAATTTAAGGACTAAAAGAATGAACAGACAATTCCAGTTGCAGTAAATGAACTTCAAATGTCTCATCAACGACTCTTAAGACACTGTTGATATCTGACTTTGAGTCAGACTCTGAATAACTTAAAACTTTAACCAATTTTAAAACACTTAGAAAGTTTTGAAAAAGCCAACATAAATCAACCCCCCTTCTTGTCAAGGCAGAGGATCTTCATCATCCTCTTGTTATCTCTAGGATATATTTTTCTATTATTTTGTAATGATGTCGGTTTCCATGAACAAATAATCTTCTTTGATTAAGGTTCCTTCATGAACCCTTCTTATTTTTTAGATTTGATTAATAAAGTTTTTATTCAGTTTATAATGTAAAGTCTTATTTAATTCTTATATGTCCGCTTTTATCAAAATCATAGATGGAGCAATATTAGGATTAACAACCCTCGCCTCCATTCAAACAAGATAATAGTGAATTGCTTAGTTTATAATATAATTGAATATAAGAATTTAGGGCTATAACTCTGTTAGCCGATATTTGTGAAAAGAGTATCATTTAATATAGTCAAAGGTTTGACCTAAAGAAGATGGACTTGACTTTATTAAAAAATCTATCGAAGATATGTTCGCGGCAAGAATCGAAGACGCTAATTCTGGTTCGATGAGTAGAGAAGTTATCGAAGCGCTATCATCTTTGTGGATAAGTTAAAAAAGATAGTAACGACTATATTCGATATTCAAATCAAATGGATATGACTAGGTAGTTATATGTCTATCTGTATAAATAGTAGTTTTTCTTAGGAAAAAGAGGTCACAATTCAATCATACTCAAAACTTACACTCAATATTGTCCGTATGGAAGCGACAAACGAGTCACAAGTTGCAAAGTATGAACATGTGTACCAAATTTCATTAAGTCTTTACAATTTTAATACATGTCTTTAAACATCTTTTCAATTTACTTAAGCATTCTTTAAGTATTTTCTTTACTGTTATTTACACTAAACTTCGATTGAATTCAATTGAGTTGGATTCGATTGTTTGTATTTTATCTTCATTTTAACCAAGGTTCTTTAAGAACAATTATTACATTTTTGAAGCGAATAATAAAAAGCACAAGATGCTCTTAAGATTTACTGGTTGATCTTGCAAGTAAACATCTTTGAAACCAGCGATTGTTTACCAAATTTCGGTGTAAATAAATTGGCACGCCCAGTGGGACTTTTTGTGCTTTTTACTTTTGAACTTTAAAATCTTAAAAACTTTTGGTCTGCGTTGTGCATGTGTTTAAGGAACAACAAATTACTTCCTGAAATGACGCATTCTCCTCCCATTCTCGGCCAGGCCAGTACGTCACAGGCCAACACGACTTCACAAACGTCATAGGCCAGTACGTCGAATACAATGGCCAACACCACTTCTCGAGGCAGCCCGGCGGTTACGGCGGCTGCTCAAACTACACAGGCCGCGGGAAATGTGTTTTCTCAATCTTGGAAACGGCGGAAGGGGGTCCTACGGGATACCGACCTCTTCGACGCAAAATTCCCAGACAAGTCCTTTGGTATTTTCTGAGAATTTAAATACAACCATACCACCATTATTCAACCAAGGGGAAAACATCCCTTTTGGGAGACCCCAACAGGCGTTTATTCCATTCGGTTCGCCTCAACAATCGTTGACCAACGTTTCGATAAATGCGTTATGTAACAGCCCGATTTTTAGCTAGATTTATTTTAATTACTTTTATTATGTGTTTGTGTGTGATTATTTGCGCTTGTGTGTAGTTAATTGTCATTGGGTGCATTTACATGGATTACCGTATTAGAAGGGTATTTTGGTCATTTGGCGGGTAAGGGTAAAATGGTAACTTTGGTGCGAATTATTTTAATATTTAGTGAGAACCCTTATTTTACTAAGTTACTAGTTTAGTGATTAGTTTTTACCGTTTAGTGACCGTTGGTTATGTTTTACCGTTGTTAGTAATTACCGTTGAGTATATAGAAACTTTTTAGAATTATGTTAGAATGGGTTAAGCCCATTAAGGTCTAGAATTGAGTCCATTAAGGGAGATAACATTAGGGTTGTCATAGAAAAATATCTTTCATTCACTTCATAAAATTTTCCTAGGGAAAGAGGTAGAGAGAGAAAGAGGTGAAGAAAAGAACAAGGGTTTTGAAGAGAATAGCTTGAGGAATCAATTGGGGTAAGCTTAGGAGCTGAATTGAAGCAAGAGTTTGTGTTAATCTTCTTCTAAGGTAAGGGGGTTAGTTATCATCATAATCATGTTCAATTTTTGCATTTTCTCATGTTGTATGAAAATGGGTTGATGAACAATTGTTGCTAAATTCGTGCTCTTGCTGTGATGCTATTTTCTTGTGCATGAATTGATGATTATGGTATGTTTGTGGGTGAAATTACATGTTTCAAAGTATGTATAAATGTTAAGTTATGAAATTATACTTAATTGATGAAATTTGATATGTTTTAATTGAAATGAGATGTAATTCATATTCCATTGATGTTGTTATTGTTAACTGATGTTATTGTGAGTGAATTATGAATTGGGTATACTTAATTGTGGATTGATGATGAGAAATGAGATGTTGTTGTTGTTTTGTGAAAATGAGTCAAATGGTGATTTTGTTTAAAATGAAGTTTAATTCAAGTTTTTATATGGATTTGAGTGTCTTTTCATGTTTAGAAGCGTTTAGACGAACTTTGGGATCAATCTGGGCATTGGGAAGTCAAAATTGAGATTTTGGGGTGAAAAATGGATTTTTTCCCGTAACAGAACTTTTGCATACTGTCATAACTTGCCGCGGCGAGCTTGAGGCGAGTTGGGGGCAAGTGGCCACTATGTCAACTCGCCATGGCGAGTGATGCACTCGCGGGGCGAGTTGCACAGTGACAGCACCCCCTGTTTTGCGTTCTTGCATCTTTTTCACCTAGTTCTGTTTTGAATTGGACTTTGGTGTAAACATGAAAGTTTTAAATAATTTTGTTAGCTTTCTAATGGCTTTGGTTTGACGTCCAAATGATTTTTAGAACTTGAGATATGATTAAATTACTACACATGGGTCATGTGGATTTTTGTGAAAACTTATCATAACTTTTTCTTTGAGCCGTGGAACTTTTCCAAACTTAATATTGGGTTTAATGAATTACTTAGAGTGAATAATTGAGTATGCATTTATGTATTTGGGAATGTGAATGTGTTGATGGTTTAGGAAATATTTTGGGCGGAGTTGAATCGGTGAAAACGGGTTTTGAGCTAAATGTCATTTTGTCTTGTATTTTCTCATACGAACTTAAGCTATCCTTTGAACTAATTTCTAATAGTTTTTAAGTGGCTTAAGTCCTTGACTATATGATTGATTAAGATTGTTCGGTGAGTTTTCAAATTTCATAATGTTACTTTGTTTTGGGGATTTATCATTGTTGGCCGTTTGCCACTTGATATGGATTTTATCGGAATTGGTTCTTAAAAGCCAATTGCCTTATAAATCTTTCATGACTTGTTTTGTATGACTATATGGAAGTACTTGATTATTAATTGAATGTTGAATGAGAAGTTATCTCAAGGTGATGTATTTTCCTTTTTACTTGGAATGTGAGCAAATCATGTAAGTGATGTGAAATTATGTGAAGGTGATGATTTTGGTGAATCCATATACATTGTTTATTATGATATGGTGGGTGAATATATATATATATATATATATATATATATGATGTTGAATGACATTGTTGATTATTGATAATCATGTTGATGTATGATGAATCGTAGATGTTGAATATGATATTTATCATGAGATGTTATTTTCCCTCTTACTTGGAATATGAGAATGCTTGGAAATGGTGAAACTATATGTGATAGTCGATGTTGGGTAAAATTGTTGATTATTGATGATCATGTTGATGTGGTGATGATGAATGCTATGATTTAATTGTGTATGGACATGTTTTCTTGATAATGCAAATGATGCGGAGATGAACAATATAATTGGGTGTTGTCCTATATATTGTGGAGAAATTGTGATTGTTGTCGCATTATCGAGTCTTGTTACATGTCCATGCATCATAGTCGTGTAGTTGTAAAAGGGTTGAACTCTTTTACTTCGGAGATTATGTAAGGCGGGTGTGAACCCTTACATACGATGTGTTTTATCATCGAAGGTGACGACCTTTTGGAGATTTGGTACCACATGCATTTATGCGTCAATAAGTGCATATCATAACATGAGTCTTATTTGATAAATGTGGTTGGTGATTATTCATGGAATATGATTGGTGATTATTCATGATAAATGTGATTGATGATTATTCATGATAAATGTGGTTGGTGATTATTCATGATAAACGTGATTGATGATTATTCATGATAAATGTGATTGATGATTATTCATGATCTATGTGGTTGGTGATTGTTCATGGGATATGATTAATGATTGTTCATGATAAATGTGTTGGTGATTGTTCATGATATGTGATCGGTGATTGTGTATGAATAATTGTGAGTTGATAATTGTTCATATGATCGATGATTATTGATGTGAGATATTGAGGTTTTGATGTAAGTATATGCATGTGAATATTATTATTGATCATGTACGTGATGTTTAAATTGAAATATCCATGTTAACTGTTATTTTGATTATGTTGATGTAATACTCACCCCTAGTGGTTTTAACCGCTTACTTGCATGTATGGGTGAGTAGACGTTGTGCAGGAGTAGTAGCTCGATGAGTTGTTGCTGTTGATGGATAGTGGGAGCTTTCTCCACTATCGAGTCTTAGAGTAGAGTCGGCTCTGATCTAGGGTTTTGTTGTTAGCTCTAGATTCTGTTGGATTATTTCTATTCATGTTTGGATATTGTCCACTTGTCGGACTTGGAGATTTATGCTTATGCATTTTATTTGAGATCTTATGACATGTATGCTTGATGTATAAGAATTTATATCCGCTGCGACTGATGAAGTTTTGTATGCATGCATGTTAATTCCGATCTTTGGTTTTACTTGGTGAAGTAGCGTCTATTTCTTGAATATATGAATTATTCGCATGTTTAATTGCTTTAATAGAAGTAGGGCGTTACACGTTAAGGCAAACTATGGCAGAAACTAACCACGACATGGTTAATATGGTTACTCAACAAGTATCGACGATTATCAATCTTTTGATCCGAGAAACCAATAGCAGTTATCAAGCCCTATCACAATAGATGGGGCGAATAGCCGATTTTCTGGGCGCACCCCCAGTGCGCGTCACGCCAGCGGTGCGAAATACGAATGTCAGGCAAAGAGAGGCAACTGTCGAAGAACAGATAAACCAAGGGCCTGAAAACCAAGCACAAGAAGTGCAGCCCGAGATACCAGAGGAGCCTGTTAGGATTTCTGTAATGGTAAATAGACACCAGAATGCAGACCAAGTGGTCATGCAGGCCCGTCGAAACAATTACGAGGGCCAGAATAATATAGCTAACATAGTTGAAGCATTGTTGGCCCAAAATGGTTCCAATACCGGATTACACCGTCTGAATTTCGTTTCAGCTTTATCCGAATTCGTGTTAGAAACGAAAATGCCTAGAAACCACAAAATCCCCAAATTCGCTGGGGAAACAAATGAATCAACCGTCGAGCATATTGCTCGATACATTATGGAGGCTGGAGATTTGGCAAATAATGAAAATTTAAAATTGAAATATTTCCCAAGTTCTCTGACAAAGAACGCATTTACATGGTTCACAACATTGCCTCCACACTCCATAGTCAGTTGGAATCAATTGGAGAAGGCATTCCATGAACAATTTTACATGGGCCAGTCTAAGATTAGTTTGAAAGAATTGGCTAGTGTTCGACGGAAGATACATGAGTCAATAGATGACTACTTGAACAGATTTCGACTCCTTAAAGCCAGATGTTACACATCTGTGCCAGAACATGAGTTGGTCGAAATGGCCGCTGGTGGCCTAGATTATTCTATTCGAAAGAAACTAGATACACAATATCTTAGGGATATGGCACAATTAGCAGATAGAGTCCGCCAGTTGAGAGACTTAAGGCTGAAAAAGCCAGAACAAATAGGTTCCCTAAGAAAGAAAAAATTGCTTATATCGATACTGGAGATAGTGAGCCAGAATTCGATTGGGGATCAGATTCTGTTGAGGATAACGAAGTAAATCTCGCAGAATTAAAAGATGGACCGCCTTATACTTGTAAGTTACTAAGGCCATTGAATGGAAAAAATATAGAAGAACCTAAAAATGATAAGTATCCCCCAAAAACATATAGTTTTGATGTATCTAAATGTGAAGAGATTTTTGATCTTCTAGTTACTGATGGCATAATTCTAGTGCCAGACAACATGAAACTTCCTTCTCTGGAACAGAGGAAGAAGAGAGGTTTTTGTAAATTCCATGGTTTTTTGGGACATAACTTATCCCGTTGCACACGTTTCAGGGATTCTGTGCAGAAGGCTCTCGATGAAGGAAGACTGAAATTTGGAGAAAAGTCTAAAACGACTACAAAACCTGATGTCGAATCTTCAAAGAAAGCCGATTCCATGTATGCTGAAGTAATTGGCATAAATATTGTAGACGTTGCAGAGTCAAGCAATAACAAACTACCATGGGGAAAGGCACCACCGAATGACGTTGAGATGGTTACTGAAGACCATATTCCAGATAACAATGTGGTCACTGAAGACCAATTTAATGAAAATATGAAGGGGGCATGTCCTAAAGATGAAGAGGATTTAGTTGATTTTCTCAACCGCTGCAAGATTTCCAACACCAATGCCATGCTTTGTCCCAGATGCAGCGCAGTCTTCGATAAGGAAGCCGCAAAAGCAATCGAGAGTTCTCAGCCGCAGACAAGGTGGAAAGATGTCGCGTCATTTTTTGGAGATCAAGGCTATTTGATTAGCTTTTGACTCACTAATTTATTTCACGACTAAACATTTAATTTTTTTAAGAAAAAGGGGACAAAAGTTCAAACTACCCCATATTGAAAAGATTTTGGGTTCGGGGGTTAGTTACATAAAGGGAAGGTATTAGCACCCTTTATGTCCGTAGTACTCTACGGGAACCTCTTGGTTTTATTTAATTTAATGTGCTATAACTTGCTTGCTTTTGAAAAAGGAGTTAATGTGATGATTAAAAGAAAAAGAAAGTGAGACCTAATTTATCTACATTTTTTATTGTTTGGAAGGACATGGTCCTCTGCCTACGTACCCGTGAAGGATCAAAACCTCGTAGTTCGGGGTAGAAATTGACGTTTGATTGGTTGTGTGTTTTATATTAGTTTTGAAAGAGGTTTTAAAATGAAAAGCCAAGTGGCAAATGAGTATTTGTTTGTGTTTTTTGATATTGAAAATAAACTCGAAGTAGAATTAAATTGATTGATGTTAGATTAAGAAAAGAAAATAAAAATGCGGTCACTTGATTTGGATCAAGGTTTATTATGAAAAATGTTTGCGATTTTTTGGTTATTTGCATGTTTTGGTGGTTTTTGAATAATGGCTAAACTAACGGAGCAAGAAAATAAAACGTAGGAATTTAAGCTAGAAGCACGAAAATAAAGCATACACGCACACACGCACACATGCATGATTTACATTAAGCCTACTATACATTCTAAGGTCTGCGGAAAATAAATGACAAGAAAATAATGAATTATTTACATTAAAACCTAATTTACATTCTAATATCCTTGTATTTTTAGTGGTATCCTAGGCACACCTTGTGCTTGGATATTGCTGTTTGGTGTGTTATATAATTTCATTTTGATTTCTTCAAAAAGAAATATCCTTGCTATAAATGACATAAATAAATAAAACGTGCATGAGAGGATAATAATTACAATGCCAAAAGATAAAAATAAAATGCATGCGAGAAATAATAAAAGAATAGGGTTCAATCACAACATGGGGGTGCAACAGTATTCAGGGGTGTGTAGAATAGCAAGCAGAAAAAAAAGAAAGGGAATTGGGCCAAGGAGCAACTTCGAATTTGGGCTTAGAGGACAGACTGGGGCGCTGGGCTTGGGCAAAGAACCGATTTTGGATCGGTTCAGACTTGGTCCGGGTTCAAAAGAACTGAACCGGCTCAGGGAATATATAACGGGTGTAACCCTATTTTCTCTCATTTCCCTCTTGTCTTTCTCTCTCTATCTCATAAGCTCTCTCCTCTCTCTAACTTCTTCTTCTCCGGCGAGAAGGGTGGTTGGGTTCTTTCTGGCGCGGTGGCTCGCCGGCCAAATGCGGCGCCGCCGCCGCGTCAGACACTCAAAGTCCTCTTTTTTTAATTATTTTTTTCGGTTTTCAAACCCTCTTTCCACTCTCTATTCGTTTCTAGCCCTAAAATTTCCAAATAGTAGACCTAGACTTCTAGATCTAAAATAAGAGAAAGAAAACTACCTTTGATTTTTCTGGAACGAATCCGGTTGCTTGTTGTCGTTTGTGACGGCGACGGATCTGTTGTTGCTGTAGTCGACTTGTGGCTTGAGTGGCTTTTTGTGTCCGTCTGGCTCTTGTGTGTCTCCGGCTTCTTTTTTCTTGATTTTTTCCTATATTAAAACAAGACAAACAAAAAAAAAAAACAAAATATAAAGTCCTAGATCTAAATGTCTTTCGTAATGGGATTTGTTTGGTTCGAGGTTCTGGACGTGTTGGATGTGGTTTAGAACGATGGTGTATTGGTTGTTGATGATTTGTGTGATGATTATAACGGCTGTGTGTTGCTGTAATTTTTGCAGGTTTATGGTGTCGTGTGACTGTTTGTGAATGGCTTTGACTGGTTTCCGATGTTGTATGTTTTTCTTGGTACGGTGGGATTGGAAATTGGTTTTGATGATTGAGGCTTGTGATGGCTTCTGGTTTAATGTTGAATTGTACTGGCTTTTGGTTGAATTTCGGCCGTTTTTGGTTCTCTCTGCTCTATGAATTTTGGCTCCCTTGACTGTGCTGCAGACTGCTCATTTTATAGTGTTGATTTTATGTTAGGGTTTGTTTGAAAGATGCAGGAAAACCTGCACTTCGGATGGGGATTGAAACTGCCCGTGGACTGGATTTTGGATTGGATCGCCTCATCTGAGGCGTGTGAATGAAAACCTTTTTTTGGATTTTTTTTAATAAAATAACAAAGTAAAAATAAACTAAACCAAAAAAGTAAATTAAACTAAAATAAAAAAGAATTAATATTAATTAAAAACAAAGATGGAAATAAAGGATGGAAACAAAAATAATGACCAACTAAAAAAAAAATGAGAAGAGGGCCCGACTCGGAATCCAAAAATGAGGTATTTTAAAATACCTCCCTGCCGAATTTTTTTTGAAATGTTAAAGTCCGATCGACACGTGTTAGTGGGACCTTAGGTCAAAAATTGGGGTATGACAGATGCCCCTATTTAAGTTTCTTCGTCCAGAGATTTGAAGATGAAATCTTTGATTCGATGGGCTGAAGAGACTTAAATACAAAAGTACACCAATTTTGACCTAAGATGTTATGAATGCTCATGATGTAATTATGAATGCACGACGAAAAAGATGACTTGACTCGAATGAGAAATGACAACGGATACCCAAATTCTTTAAGAAAGGGATCCGACTCCACTAGGGGGATGCTGTAGTTTTACTGGGGGAAAAAAAGTTGTCTATTATCTGTATGATAGATGTATGAAGACAAGAGTTGTATTACCTTACTACCCGTATGATAGTTGTATGAAGGCAAGATGAAAGAAAACATTGTCCACTATCTGTATGATAGCCGTATAAAGACAAATGAATGAGATTACCTACTACCCGTATGGTAGTCGTATGAAGGTAAGACACAAAAGACATTGTCTACTATCCGTAAGATAGTCGTAGGAAGACAAATGACATAGATTACCTACTACCCGTATGGTAGTCGTATGAAGGTAAGATGAAAAAATACATTGTCTACTATCCGTAAGATAGTCGTATGAAGACAAATGACATAGATTACCTACTACCCGTATGGTAGCCGTAAGAAGGTAAGATGAAAAAAGACATTGTCTACTATCCGTAAGATAGTCGTATGAAGACAAATGACATAGTTTAGACATCCTTTGACTTCACGCCTGGGATGACACTTTAGAAATTGAAAATTTGAAATTGAAATTGATTAGTGGCATGACTAGCACGGCTTCACGCCGGGGATGACACTTTAGAAATTGAAAATTGAAATTGATTGACCAGTGTCATGACTAGCACGGCTTTACGCCGGGGATGACACTTTGATGATAAGAAGGTAAATGGAAGACACTTATTTATAGAAACTTGCGGCGCATGATGATAAGTTAAGACCAAACTGAAGAGACACAACCGAAACGAGATTCTGGATGACTGATGCAATTATGTGTGAATTGATGTTATGCATATGTTGTGTACGCATGAACGTGTGAAAATAATGGTGAATGCATGATTGTATGAATGTGTGGATGTGTGAATGTATGAATACGAATGTGCAACTGCTTGACTGTAAAGACTTTATGTGATAGGTGACTCGATGAAACGAGACAAGACATGTAAGATGGGAGGTGGACTGACATCGCAGTACAAACACTCAGAAAACTTCCTTGGTGATGATCCTATTGTGAACAAATCAATCCGTTGACAATGTAAGATCCGGCACAGGGTAGCAACTGATGCCTCTTGGGGGTAAAGCCCATTGTTGATAAAAGGTATGGAAGAAGTCGCCATTTGTGAACCGGCATAGAGTGTCCTTCCATTGGTATGCTTCAACAGTCATGCTTGTTTTATTTTTCTTTGAAAATCCCTAACTTTTGCCTGGACCACCCTTTTGGGTTTTCAGTCCATCGGGAATATATTCTTTTTCCTGCCCCTAATTTTTGCCTGGACCGCCCTTTCGGGTTTTTAGTCCACCGGGACGCTCTCTATTGCCTAAGTCGCCTTTTCAGGTTTTCAACTTAGCGAGCTTTGATTTTTTTTTTGTATTTCTTCTTTTTTTTTTTCTTTCTATTTTTCGACTGCGACAACATCTTGCTCAAGGCAGAGGTCCTTTCCATAGTGCTTAGCCATGTTTCTCTTCCGGAGTGTAACCGTTCTCGAGGCGAATGTTGATGTACGCTTCACCTACTCACGAGTTCGTAGAGAGTGTGTTTGTTGTTCACACTTTTCAAAAGATGTAAAACAAGTTTTTGTATTTTGAAAATCTTTGCTTTAAGTATTGCCATAAAAAATAGAAGAAATTATGCAAATAGAATAAATGAGAGTTCCAACTAAATGGGCACAGACTCAAATTTGATGAATTTAATGGTGACTTGCCAAGGGCATGGCTCCACGGATTTTTGAAAATTTTGGAAAAAAGGTAAATGTATTGGGAAGGGTACATTGAACACAATAACCGCTATTCTCCCTAACAACTTTGAATGCCCCTGTTCTGAGTCTTTGATCTGCAGATGTTTCGAATCGGAGGTCTTTTGATAACTGGATGCCCCAAGTGGATTGTGCCCAACCGGATGCAGTTACTTTGTCTTTTGATCCTTAACTTTTGCATAGATCACCCTTTCGGGTTTTCAATCTATCAGGATAATCATTTTTGTTCATGTCTCTAACTTTTGCCTGGACCGCCCTTTTGGGTTTGCAGTCCACCGAGACGCTCAATTTTTCCTAAGCCGCCTTTTCAGGTTTGCGACTTATCGAGCTTTTATGTTTGACAGAGTATTTCTTGACTGCACCGACATGAGTTTGTCACCATTTGTAGTCACCAGAGAGAGTCATTGCACATTGAGCCGTCATAATTAGGCATCCATTTGCCCCTGGAGTCTGGTTGGAAAGATAGTACCTTTTTAGGCACAGAGTCTCCTTCTTGAAAGTCACGGGGACGAACCTTATTGTTGGAAGTTTGTTTCAACCTCTTGTGATTTTAAGTTCGTTCAAACTTGGATTTCAGCAGAACTCCTATTGTTGGGACTTCGACCTCCACGAGAAGCACGACCTTCATGTTGTATACTTGAGGGAAGGAGGGGGATGCCCCTGTTGAAATGTGTACTGAAGCATGATATCTGAGCAAAGCGAATGGTAGCACCTCGAGCTAGTCTTTGTAAGCGATTGCCATCTTCTGGACTATCTTCATGATTTTTGTTTGTAGCTTTGACGGCTTATGATGCCCCTGTATGTGAGAGATCTCGTCGGGAGCCTCTTCATTTTCCTCTTCTTCATCTTCGGTTACAGAGAACTCAAAGTTGGAAGAGAGTACACGGTAAATGTGTTCAACGGGTTTATTAATGCATGATTTATTTATTGATTTTGACAAGTAAGTACAAGTTATGATTATGCAGATATTTGAGAATGATTAAAGAATTTTTTGGTTTTGTTTTTGTATTACCATTTTCCAAGAAGAAGCACAAAATAAAAATAAAGTTGGGATCAAAACGACCTTTTTATTAATGATGACAATTCTTAAAGCAAAAAGCCCTACCCCAGTTCACTTTTATCTCGGGCGGGACGAAAGGATGTTTTTTTTGAAAAGCGAAAAGCAACAAACAAACATTATTTGAACAAAAAGTAGCGGAAGGAACGTCAACAACGACCCAATTACGGCTAATCCAGGTAGTAGATGCTGTAACACCCCGTTTTCCCCATATAAAAATTTCTTAAATCATTTATCAGAGTAAACATCACAAACAACGGGATATCACATAAAACATAATCCAAAACAGTTAAATAATAATTTAACCAATATCTTAAACATTGCAGCGGAAATTATATCATAGACATAAAACGTTTTGGCACGCAGGCCCCATCAGAATAATATTTCAAATCATAATCCACAACATTATAAAAATAACATATTAGTCACGTAAGAGAATGAAGCATGCATATAACCCCATCCCGTTACGTATCAGAGCGACCTAGACGACACAGTGAGGCAAGGCCACTCACGACGGCAAACTGCACACTAAACACGATCACCTGCAAGTTACCCATACGAAGGGCAACATTTTCAAGCAGAAGGGGTGAGATTTCACAACAAAATAACATTAATCAATGTAATTACGAATCATAAGTTAACATCATAATCATTTCTTTAACAACTTTGAATAATTGTTAAACAGTTATCACGTAATCATATATTCAACTATCATGAACAACATAACATATTTGACAAACACTTATCACGTAATCACATATTCTATCATTATCAACAAGGCATCTTAATCATGACAATGCGACAATGCTCTTAGACTCCTTATATGCATGTGGTACCAATCGTCATCATAAGTATAAATATACTTTATTCGTGCGGAGGACAAAGCTCCTAATAAACGTGCGGAGGACAAAGCTCCTAATAAACGTGGTGAGGACTAAGCTCAATGATATGCTATGCATGGACTCTTAACAACAAAACACGTAATCATCGTAATCAACATGCATCCAATAATTTGGAGCTAAACGTCATCTTATTCATTACACATAATCATTATGCACTTAGTTAAATAACAGCAGCAGCATAATCAAGTCACATAACAGGATGATATCATTATATCAATAGCAAATCATTTGCATCATAATTAAACTTTCATATCTTACATGATTGTACAATACATTAATCATGCTCAATTAATGACAACATGTCTTAAAAGGCTTTACAGATTGCATTAAACGTCATCATTAGGTTTCATTACCAATTAGGGGTTCACTCTTGATCAACACGTGCGACACCGATCGCACAAACACTCAAGAAACTACATTCTGGTTGTGCTCGCGAGGCGAGAGTTCTTACTCGCCATGGCGAGTACCACTCAACTCCCAAACTAGTGTTGTTCTGGGTTCAATCTGATCCTACATTCATTCCTAATCAATACTAGGTATGTTCAGGCACTCAAAGACACTCAAGGTCCAACTAAAAAGTTGAAAACAGAAAATCTAACATGCTCTCTGCCTTAGCTCGCTATGGCGAGTAAGGTTGCTCGCAGTTGCGAGCTGCGTTACACAACTCGCGAGGCGAAGGGAATTGCTCGCCGTGGCGAGTTGCACCAAACAACTCGCGAGGCGAAGGGAAAAGGCTCGCGTGGCGAGCGATGAAGTTCATCACTCGCGAGGCGAGGATCATCCCTCGCCAAGGCGAGCGATGAACATAGGCTCGGGCAGAATACGATTTTTCTCAAAAATCAAACAACTAACATGGTTCAAAGCCTAGTTTTGATTCCATAATTCATCCTAAACATATTCTAAGGTTATAGGACGGTTTCTACATCAATCTAATCAAGTTTTACCGTTTGATCATCAATTTTAGGGATTCGACCTAATTTCAAAACTTCTCTAAATCAATCCTAACTTTGTCAATTAATCATCAGAATTACAATAACTAACATTACTGAGTTATTAGTCTCACCCTTACCTTGTTTTGCAGAAATCGCAGCCCTCTCTCTTGGTTTCTCTTCTCTTGGCTTTTTCTCCCTTTTTCTCCAAAAACGTACGTACAACAATGTTTTTCTAAAACTAGGTCTAACCCTTTTATACCTCCTCTTAATTACTTATCTTATCTCACTTTCTCCCCCAAAACTATCTAAAATATCAAAACAGCCCTCAACTAAATATTTTATATTATTTTCAAATCTTTATTTTATTTAACAATAAAATAAATCTCATATCTTTATCAAAGCCTTCAAAATTCATAACTTATCACGTCATCAATCAAATCACCAAAATCATCGTAAATCATCAAAAAATATCAAAATCATGTATATATTATATAATTATAATATAATCGCCTAAACTCGATTAAATAAACGATTAAACGAAAGTGGGCGTTACAACTCTCCCCAACTTAAAAGATTTTCGTCCTCGAAAATTTACCTCAAGCAAACAGCTCTGGATAGGACTCCAGCATCTTACTCTCAAGCTCCCACGTCAAGCTTTCACCAGTCGCTCCCGTCCAAACGACTCTCACGAGAGGTATCTCCTTGCCTCTCAACGTCTTCACTTTACGATCATCAATACTCACCGGTAAAGTCTCTACCGTAAGGTTGTCTCTAACTTGCACGTCGTCACTCTGGATTACATGAGATGGATCCGGAACATACTTCCGAAGTTGCGACACATGGAAAACATTGTGCAAATTCGAAAGATGCGGTGGTAAACCCACTCGGTAAGCCACCGTTCCAACTCTTTCCAATATCTGATACAGACCAATGAACTTCGGGGTCAACTTCTTTGACTTCAAAGCACGCCCTACACCAGTCATAGGAGTGACTCTCAAAAATACGTGGTCTCCTTCCTGAAACTCAAGATCTTTTCTGCGCTTATCATGGTAACTCTTTTGTCGACTCTGGGACGCTTTCATTTTCTCTTGAATCATCTTAACTTTCTCAGTAGTTTGCTGAACAATCTCTGGTCCTAAGACCACTCTTTCACCTGACTCAAACCAGCACAACGGAGTTATGCATCTCCGACCATATAAAGCCTCGAAAGGTGCCATTCCAATACTAGAATGATAGCTATTATTGTAAGTGAACTCGATCAACGGAAGATGACTATCCCAAGCTCCTCCTTGCTCAAGAACACAAATTCTCAACAAATCCTCTAGTGACTGAATTGTCCTCTCCGACTGACCATCTGTCTGTGGATGATAAGCCGAACTCAATCTCAACTTCGAACCCAAAGCCTCTTGCAAACTTTTCCAAAATCTAGAAGTAAATCTTGGATCTCTATCTGACACGATGCTCGAAGGAACACCATGCAACTTCACAATCTCCTTAATGTAAATCTCTGCCAACTGGGCAACGGGGAAACTAATATTAATCGGTAGAAAATGAGCCGACTTCGTCAACCTATCAACAATAACCCAAATTGCATATTTCCCTCTGGGAGTATTCGGCAAACTCGTCACAAAATCCATTGATATACTATCCCATTTCCATTCTGGCACATCTAAAGGTACCATCATTCCAGCAGGTTTCTGATGCTCGACTTTCGACTTCTGACAAACTAAACAGGAATACACAAACTATGCCACATCTCGTTTCAAACCAGACCACCAGAAAATCTTCTTCAAATCGTGATACATCTTCGTAGCTCCCGGGTGAATACTCAAGCTACTTCTGTGACTCTCTTCAAGAATCATCTTCTTAATCTCTTCATTGTCTGGAATACAAATTCTCTCTCGGAATCTCAACAGACCTTGATCATCGATTTTAAAATCACTGTCTTCAGTCTGGTCACTAGCAACCAACAAGTCCACAAACTTGACATCAACTTTCTGTGCTTCCTTGATACTCTTCAGGAACTCACTATCAATCTTCAGCATACCCAGTTTCACACTCTGAGGTGACCATTCACAAACCAAACTCATATCTCTAAACTGTTCAAGTAACTCGAACTCTCTAACCAT
The DNA here is from genome assembly GCF_003473485.1 of Medicago truncatula. Classification (NCBI taxonomy): domain Eukaryota; kingdom Viridiplantae; phylum Streptophyta; class Magnoliopsida; order Fabales; family Fabaceae; genus Medicago; species Medicago truncatula. The sequence goes on from NC_053045.1 coordinate 20,379,387, forward strand.
CATAGCGGACATATGCAATGTCTTCCGACTCAAGGCATCTGCAACAACATTAGCTTTACCTGGATGGTAATTCAAACCAAAGTCGTAATCCTTTAACAATTCAAGCCATCTACGCTGCCTCATATTCAATTCCTTCTGATCGAACAAATACTTCAAACTCTTGTGATCACTAAACACCTCAAATCTCGAACCATACAAGTAATGTCTCCATATCTTCAATACAAAGACTACGGCCGCCAACTCGAGATCATGCGTGTAACACCCCGTTTTCCCAACATAAAAATTTCGCATAAATAATCAGAGTCTTTCAACATAAACGGAATGTCACATTCTTTTCTTAAAATCATAAACTGAATAAATAATTATTTATCCTTTAAAATTCAAATACAAGATCTTTAATACTTCGCAGCGGAATTTATTTCAATAACTAAAACAGTCTTTGGCACGAAGGCCTCTTCATAAATGTCTCATAAAAATCCAATCTAAAAACATAGTCATAAATCTTCAAAAACAATACGTAAGGAATAGAAAAGCAATAACAAAGTTCTCATCCCGTTACGTATCAGAGCACCTAAGACACACGAGAAGGAAAAGCTCACACGACATCAACTATTCTTGGTTACCTGTTAGTTACCCATGGTGGGCAAACAGAAGGGGTGAGATTTCACAAATAATAATATTAAGCATATAATTCATCAATTACATTTAACAACATAAGCATCATCAATCATAGTTTAACAACTCATAGACAACATCATGTAATCATCATAATATTCATCATAGATAATAATATATCATAATTCACTTCTTTAATAGTTCATATAAAGAATCACAGCTTTAAACAATTTCATGATTTAACAACTTAACAACTCGACAACTTGACAACTTGACAACTTAACCTCTTGACTATGCAACTTAATCTTCTAATCATGCATGTGGTACCAATCTTTGAGCGTAAATAGGCTCCAGGGCATCAAGCCCTCAACTTTATTTGAGCGTAAAAAGGCTCCCTGGGCATCAAGCCCTCAACTTAATTGAGCAAAGGCTCCAAGGCATCAAGCCCCCAACAATGAAATGCTAATGCATGGACTCGACCTCGTAATATCTTAAATCGACAACCTCTTATATAATCCAATAATTTGGAACTTCATCATCTTAATCAACTTAGATCGACTCATGCAGCTTAGTTAAATAACAACAGCAACACAACAGTATACAAAAACAGTATGACATAATAATATCAAATGCAAGTCAACAACGTCTCAATTATTCACATATAATTCAAGTAATGCATATACAATTACATCACAATATAACAACATCAAATAATAATCAACATCTTAAAACATCATATATACATATAACACTTCATCAATCATGGACAATATCGTATTCACAACATATACATTCATATACTAATTCATCAATCATATTCAATTATTCACTGTGACCTACGTGCAGTAATTTGACTATAACTCAAGTTCTATAAATCCTTTTGAAGTCAAACCAACGGCATTAGAAAGCTAACATTTATACCTACAACTTTCGTGTTTACACCTAAGACCAATTCTATACCAATCAATACCAGTTTGCATTTCAAATTCGGACAAAGTTGTGCTGAAATTCATAAAAATTCACTAAGACCTCCTTGGAGTATTTTCATCATAACGCCTAAACCAAAACTCATTTTTATGCCACACCAAAGCCATTGGAAAGCTAACAAAATTATCTACAACTTTCATGTTTACACCAAAGGCTAATTCAAAACAGAAACGTGTGAACAAGACGCAAGAACATGAAACATGACATGCTGTCAGAGAGCAACTCGGGAAAAACACACTTTTCACCCCAAAATCCCAATTTTAACTTCCCTATGCCCAAATTTGATCCCAAAGTTTGTCTAAACATTTATATAAATCAAAAGAGACTCAAAACCATATAAAACTTGACCAAAAACATTATTTTAGAAAATCATCAATTAATCACTTTTAACCCTAATTCCCAAATTCTCAAAAACTAAAACCTACAACATGTTAAATCCAATTTTTAGAATCAATGACTTAAGATTATTGAATGTTTGTCTCACCCTTACCTTATAGATGAAAATCGCAGCACTCCTAGGTCTTCCCCCTCCTCTAGGCTTTTTCTCCCTTTTCTCCAAAATTGGTCGTACGTTATGTTTTTTCTAAACTAGGTTTCTCCTATTTATAACCCTTTTTCTATTTTATCTTATTTCTCTTTCTCCCCCAAAACTCTCTAAAATCTCATAACAAACTCTCAACTCAATCTTATTTCTATTTTCAAATCTTAATCTATTAAATAACAACATAAGCCACTTAATAAATCACATAATCAAATAAATATATTTTAAACTCTTCTTAATAAATTTTAAACTCAATTAAATAATTAAATAAATCAAATAATTCAAAGAGGGCTGTCATACCCCAAATTTGGCCCGTTTGAAATCTTTTATCCGTTTCTTTTACCATTTAAAACTCGTTTTTGTGTCGTCTTTAATTATTAAAAAAAAACTGTCATCTTGCATTTAAGTCTCTGCTCGCTTTTTACAACAGTTAAAATCACTTCATCCGTTTTTTTTTATAACTTTTAGACGCATTTTATTTTTAAAAGTTTTAGTCGTAACGGTCAAGTCTTTTTTTAAAAAAGGTCTAATTGTATTTTAAAAGTCGCATTTTTTTTAATCATTTCAGACAAAATTTCGGCAGGGAGGATACTTTGAAGTACCTTAATCAATGTAATTACGAATCTTAAGTTAACATCATAATCATTTCTTTAACAACTTTGCATAATTGCTAAACAGTTATCACGTAATCATATATTCAACTATCATGAACAACATAACATATTTGACAAATACTTATCACGTAATCACATATTCAATCATTATCAACAAGGCATCTTAATCATGACAATGCGACAATGCTCTTAGACTCCTTATATGCATGTGGTACCAATCGTCATCATAAGTATAAATATACTTTATTCGTGCGGAGGACAAAACTCCTAATAAACGTGCGGAGGACAAAGCTCCTAATAAACGTGGTGAGGACTAAGCTCAATGATATGCTATGCCTGGACTCTTAACAACAAAACACGTAATCATCGTAATCAACATGCATCCAATAATTTGGAGCTAAACGTCATCTTATTCATTACACATTATCATTATGCACTTAGTTAAATAACAGCAGCAGCATAATCAAGTCACATAACAGGATGATATCATTATATCAATAGCAAATCATTTGCATCATAATTAAACTTTCATATCTTACATGATTGTACAATACATTAATCATGCTCAATTAATGACAACATGTCTTAAAAGGCTTTACAGATTGCATTAAACGTCATCATTAGGTTTCATTACCAATTAGGGGTTCACTCTTGATCAACACGTGCGACACCGATCGCACAAACACTCAAGAAACTACATTCTGGTTGTGCTCGCGAGGCGAGAGTTCTTACTCGCCATGGCGAGTACCACTCAACTCCCAAACTAGTGTTGTTCTGGGTTCAATCTGATCCTACATTCATTCCTAATCAATACTAGGTATGTTCAGGCACTCAAAGACACTCAAGGTCCAACTAAAAAGTTGAAAACAGAAAATCTAACATGCTCTCTGCCTTAGCTCGCTATGGCGAGTAAGGTTGCTCGCAGTTGCGAGCTGCGTTACACAACTCGCGAGGCGAAGGGAATTGCTCGCCGTGGCGAGTTGCACCAAACAACTCGCGAGGCGAAGGGAAAAGGCTCGCGTGGCGAGCGATGAAGTTCATCACTCGCGAGGCGAGGATCATCCCTCGCCAAGGCGAGCGATGAACATAGGCTCGGGCAGAATACGATTTTTCTCAAAATCAAACAACTAACATGGTTCAAAGCCTAGTTTTGATTCCATAATTCATCCTAAACATATTCTAAGGTTATAGGACGGTTTCTACATCAATCTAATCAAGTTTTACCGTTTGATCATCAATTTTAGGGATTCGACCTAATTTCAAAACTTCTCTAAATCAATCCTAACTTTGTCAATTAATCATCAGAATTACAATAACTAACATTACTGAGTTATTAGTCTCACCCTTACCTTGTTTTGCAGAAATCGCAGCCCTCTCTCTTGGTTTCTCTTCTCTTGGCTTTTTCTCCCTTTTTCTCCAAAAACGTACGTACAACAATGTTTTTCTAAAACTAGGTCTAACCCTTTTATACCTCCTCTTAATTACTTATCTTATCTCACTTTCTCCCCCAAAACTATCTAAAATATCAAAACAGCCCTCAACTAAATATTTTATATTATTTTCAAATCTTTATTTTATTTAACAATAAAATAAATCTCATATCTTTATCAAAGCCTTCAAAATTCATAACTTATCACGTCATCAATCAAATCACCAAAATCATCGTAAATCATCAAAAAATATCAAAATCATGTATATATTATATAATTATAATATAATCGCCTAAACTCGATTAAATAAACGATTAAACGAAAGTGGGCGTTACAACTCTCCCCAACTTAAAAGATTTTCGTCCTCGAAAATTTACCTCAAGCAAACAGCTCTGGATAGGACTCCAGCATCTTACTCTCAAGCTCCCACGTCAAGCTTTCACCAGTCGCTCCCGTCCAAACGACTCTCACGAGAGGTATCTCCTTGCCTCTCAACGTCTTCACTTTACGATCATCAATACTCACCGGTAAAGTCTCTACCGTAAGGTTGTCTCTAACTTGCACGTCGTCACTCTGGATTACATGAGATGGATCCGGAACATACTTCCGAAGTTGCGACACATGGAAAACATTGTGCAAATTCGAAAGATGCGGTGGTAAACCCACTCGGTAAGCCACCGTTCCAACTCTTTCCAATATCTGATACAGACCAATGAACTTCGGGGTCAACTTCTTTGACTTCAAAGCACGCCCTACACCAGTCATAGGAGTGACTCTCAAAAATACGTGGTCTCCTTCCTGAAACTCAAGATCTTTTCTGCGCTTATCATGGTAACTCTTTTGTCGACTCTGGGACGCTTTCATTTTCTCTTGAATCATCTTAACTTTCTCAGTAGTTTGCTGAACAATCTCTGGTCCTAAGACCACTCTTTCACCTGACTCAAACCAGCACAACGGAGTTATGCATCTCCGACCATATAAAGCCTCGAAAGGTGCCATTCCAATACTAGAATGATAGCTATTATTGTAAGTGAACTCGATCAACGGAAGATGACTATCCCAAGCTCCTCCTTGCTCAAGAACACAAATTCTCAACAAATCCTCTAGTGACTGAATTGTCCTCTCCGACTGACCATCTGTCTGTGGATGATAAGCCGAACTCAATCTCAACTTCGAACCCAAAGCCTCTTGCAAACTTTTCCAAAATCTAGAAGTAAATCTTGGATCTCTATCTGACACGATGCTCGAAGGAACACCATGCAACTTCACAATCTCCTTAATGTAAATCTCTGCCAACTGGGCAACGGGGAAACTAATATTAATCGGTAGAAAATGAGCCGACTTCGTCAACCTATCAACAATAACCCAAATTGCATATTTCCCTCTGGGAGTATTCGGCAAACTCGTCACAAAATCCATTGATATACTATCCCATTTCCATTCTGGCACATCTAAAGGTACCATCATTCCAGCAGGTTTCTGATGCTCGACTTTCGACTTCTGACAAACTAAACAGGAATACACAAACTATGCCACATCTCGTTTCAAACCAGACCACCAGAAAATCTTCTTCAAATCGTGATACATCTTCGTAGCTCCCGGGTGAATACTCAAGCTACTTCTGTGACTCTCTTCAAGAATCATCTTCTTAATCTCTTCATTGTCTGGAATACAAATTCTCTCTCGGAATCTCAACAGACCTTGATCATCGATTTTAAAATCACTGTCTTCAGTCTGGTCACTAGCAACCAACAAGTCCACAAACTTGACATCAACTTTCTGTGCTTCCTTGATACTCTTCAGGAACTCACTATCAATCTTCAGCATACCCAGTTTCACACTCTGAGGTGACCATTCACAAACCAAACTCATATCTCTAAACTGTTCAAGTAACTCGAACTCTCTAACCATCATAGCGGACATATGCAATGTCTTCCGACTCAAGGCATCTGCAACAACATTAGCTTTACCTGGATGGTAATTCAAACCAAAGTCGTAATCCTTTAACAATTCAAGCCATCTACGCTGCCTCATATTCAATTCCTTCTGATCGAACAAATACTTCAAACTCTTGTGATCACTAAACACCTCAAATCTCGAACCATACAAGTAATGTCTCCATATCTTCAATACAAAGACTACGGCCGCCAACTCGAGATCATGCGTGTAACACCCCGTTTTCCCAACATAAAAATTTCGCATAAATAATCAGAGTCTTTCAACATAAACGGAATGTCACATTCTTTTCTTAAAATCATAAACTGAATAAATAATTATTTATCCTTTAAAATTCAAATACAAGATCTTTAATACTTCGCAGCGGAATTTATTTCAATAACTAAAACAGTCTTTGGCACGAAGGCCTCTTCATAAATGTCTCATAAAAATCCAATCTAAAAACATAGTCATAAATCTTCAAAAACAATACGTAAGGAATAGAAAAGCAATAACAAAGTTCTCATCCCGTTACGTATCAGAGCACCTAAGACACACGAGAAGGAAAAGCTCACACGACATCAACTATTCTTGGTTACCTGTTAGTTACCCATGGTGGGCAAACAGAAGGGGTGAGATTTCACAAATAATAATATTAAGCATATAATTCATCAATTACATTTAACAACATAAGCATCATCAATCATAGTTTAACAACTCATAGACAACATCATGTAATCATCATAATATTCATCATAGATAATAATATATCATAATTCACTTCTTTAATAGTTCATATAAAGAATCACAGCTTTAAACAATTTCATGATTTAACAACTTAACAACTCGACAACTTGACAACTTGACAACTTAACCTCTTGACTATGCAACTTAATCTTCTAATCATGCATGTGGTACCAATCTTTGAGCGTAAATAGGCTCCAGGGCATCAAGCCCTCAACTTTATTTGAGCGTAAAAAGGCTCCCTGGGCATCAAGCCCTCAACTTAATTGAGCAAAGGCTCCAAGGCATCAAGCCCCCAACAATGAAATGCTAATGCATGGACTCGACCTCGTAATATCTTAAATCGACAACCTCTTATATAATCCAATAATTTGGAACTTCATCATCTTAATCAACTTAGATCGACTCATGCAGCTTAGTTAAATAACAACAGCAACACAACAGTATACAAAAACAGTATGACATAATAATATCAAATGCAAGTCAACAACGTCTCAATTATTCACATATAATTCAAGTAATGCATATACAATTACATCACAATATAACAACATCAAATAATAATCAACATCTTAAAACATCATATATACATATAACACTTCATCAATCATGGACAATATCGTATTCACAACATATACATTCATATACTAATTCATCAATCATATTCAATTATTCACTGTGACCTACGTGCAGTAATTTGACTATAACTCAAGTTCTATAAATCCTTTTGAAGTCAAACCAACGGCATTAGAAAGCTAACATTTATACCTACAACTTTCGTGTTTACACCTAAGACCAATTCTATACCAATCAATACCAGTTTGCATTTCAAATTCGGACAAAGTTGTGCTGAAATTCATAAAAATTCACTAAGACCTCCTTGGAGTATTTTCATCATAACGCCTAAACCAAAACTCATTTTTATGCCACACCAAAGCCATTGGAAAGCTAACAAAATTATCTACAACTTTTATGTTTACACCAAAGGCTAATTCAAAACAGAAACGTGTGAACAAGACGCAAGAACATGAAACATGACATGCTGTCAGAGAGCAACTCGGGAAAAACACACTTTTCACCCCAAAATCCCAATTTTAACTTCCCTATGCCCAAATTTGATCCCAAAGTTTGTCTAAACATTTATATAAATCAAAAGAGACTCAAAACCATATAAAACTTGACCAAAAACATTATTTTAGAAAATCATCAATTAATCACTTTTAACCCTAATTCCCAAATTCTCAAAAACTAAAACCTACAACATGTTAAATCCAATTTTTAGAATCAATGACTTAAGATTATTGAATGTTTGTCTCACCCTTACCTTATAGATGAAAATCGCAGCACTCCTAGGTCTTCCCCCTCCTCTAGGCTTTTTCTCCCTTTTCTCCAAAATTGATCGTACGTTATGTTTTTTCTAAACTAGGTTTCTCCTATTTATAACCCTTTTTCTATTTTATCTTATTTCTCTTTCTCCCCCAAAACTCTCTAAAATCTCATAACAAACTCTCAACTCAATCTTATTTCTATTTTCAAATCTTAATCTATTAAATAACAACATAAGCCACTTAATAAATCACATAATCAAATAAATATATTTTAAACTCTTCTTAATAAATTTTAAACTCAATTAAATAATTAAATAAATCAAATAATTCAAAGAGGGCTGTCATACCCCAAATTTGGCCCGTTTGAAATCTTTTATCCGTTTCTTTTACCATTTAAAACTCGTTTTTGTGTCGTCTTTAATTATTAAAAAAAACTGTCATCTTGCATTTAAGTCTCTGCTCGCTTTTTACAACAGTTAAAATCACTTCATCCGTTTTTTTTTATAACTTTTAGACGCATTTTATTTTTAAAAGTTTTAGTCGTAACGGTCAAGTCTTTTTTTAAAAAAGGTCTAATTGTATTTTAAAAGTCGCATTTTTTTTAATCATTTCAGACAAAATTTCGGCAGGGAGGATACTTTGAAGTACCTTAATCAATGTAATTACGAATCTTAAGTTAACATCATAATCATTTCTTTAACAACTTTGCATAATTGCTAAACAGTTATCACGTAATCATATATTCAACTATCATGAACAACATAACATATTTGACAAATACTTATCACGTAATCACATATTCAATCATTATCAACAAGGCATCTTAATCATGACAATGCGACAATGCTCTTAGACTCCTTATATGCATGTGGTACCAATCGTCATCGTAAGTATAAATATACTTTATTCGTGCGGAGGACAAAACTCCTAATAAACGTGCGGAGGACAAAGCTCCTAATAAACGTGGTGAGGACTAAGCTCAATGATATGCTATGCATGGACTCTTAACAACAAAACACGTAATCATCGTAATCAACATGCATCCAATAATTTGGAGCTAAACGTCATCTTATTCATTACACATTATCATTATGCACTTAGTTAAATAACAGCAGCAGCATAATCAAGTCACATAACAGGATGATATCATTATATCAATAGCAAATCATTTGCATCATAATTAAACTTTCATATCTTACATGATTGTACAATACATTAATCATGCTCAATTAATGACAACATGTCTTAAAAGGCTTTACAGATTGCATTAAACGTCATCATTAGGTTTCATTACCAATTAGGGGTTCACTCTTGATCAACACGTGCGACACCGATCGCACAAACACTCAAGAAACTACATTCTGGTTGTGCTCGCGAGGCGAGAGTTCTTACTCGCCATGGCGAGTACCACTCAACTCCCAAACTAGTGTTGTTCTGGGTTCAATCTGATCCTACATTCATTCCTAATCAATACTAGGTATGTTCAGGCACTCAAAGACACTCAAGGTCCAACTAAAAAGTTGAAAACAGAAAATCTAACATGCTCTCTGCCTTAGCTCGCTATGGCGAGTAAGGTTGCTCGCAGTTGCGAGCTGCGTTACACAACTCGCGAGGCGAAGGGAATTGCTCGCCGTGGCGAGTTGCACCAAACAACTCGCGAGGCGAAGGGAAAAGGCTCGCGTGGCGAGCGATGAAGTTCATCACTCGCGAGGCGAGGATCATCCCTCGCCAAGGCGAGCGATGAACATAGGCTCGGGCAGAATACGATTTTTCTCAAAAATCAAACAACTAACATGGTTCAAAGCCTAGTTTTGATTCCATAATTCATCCTAAACATATTCTAAGGTTATAGGACGGTTTCTACATCAATCTAATCAAGTTTTACCGTTTGATCATCAATTTTAGGGATTCGACCTAATTTCAAAACTTCTCTAAATCAATCCTAACTTTGTCAATTAATCATCAGAATTACAATAACTAACATTACTGAGTTATTAGTCTCACCCTTACCTTGTTTTGCAGAAATCGCAGCCCTCTCTCTTGGTTTCTCTTCTCTTGGCTTTTTCTCCCTTTTTCTCCAAAAACGTACGTACAACAATGTTTTTCTAAAACTAGGTCTAACCCTTTTATACCTCCTCTTAATTACTTATCTTATCTCACTTTCTCCCCCAAAACTATCTAAAATATCAAAACAGCCCTCAACTAAATATTTTATATTATTTTCAAATCTTTATTTTATTTAACAATAAAATAAATCTCATATCTTTATCAAAGCCTTCAAAATTCATAACTTATCACGTCATCAATCAAATCACCAAAATCATCGTAAATCATCAAAAAATATCAAAATCATGTATATATTATATAATTATAATATAATCGCCTAAACTCGATTAAATAAACGATTAAACGAAAGTGGGCGTTACAACTCTCCCCAACTTAAAAGATTTTCGTCCTCGAAAATTTACCTCAAGCAAACAGCTCTGGATAGGACTCCAGCATCTTACTCTCAAGCTCCCACGTCAAGCTTTCACCAGTCGCTCCCGTCCAAACGACTCTCACGAGAGGTATCTCCTTGCCTCTCAACGTCTTCACTTTACGATCATCAATACTCACCGGTAAAGTCTCTACCGTAAGGTTGTCTCTAACTTGCACGTCGTCACTCTGGATTACATGAGATGGATCCGGAACATACTTCCGAAGTTGCGACACATGGAAAACATTGTGCAAATTCGAAAGATGCGGTGGTAAACCCACTCGGTAAGCCACCGTTCCAACTCTTTCCAATATCTGATACAGACCAATGAACTTCGGGGTCAACTTCTTTGACTTCAAAGCACGCCCTACACCAGTCATAGGAGTGACTCTCAAAAATACGTGGTCTCCTTCCTGAAACTCAAGATCTTTTCTGCGCTTATCATGGTAACTCTTTTGTCGACTCTGCGACGCTTTCATTTTCTCTTGAATCATCTTAACTTTCTCAGTAGTTTGCTGAACAATCTCTGGTCCTAAGACCACTCTTTCACCTGACTCAAACCAGCACAACGGAGTTATGCATCTCCGACCATATAAAGCCTCGAAAGGTGCCATTCCAATACTAGAATGATAGCTATTATTGTAAGTGAACTCGATCAACGGAAGATGACTATCCCAAGCTCCTCCTTGCTCAAGAACACAAATTCTCAACAAATCCTCTAGTGACTGAATTGTCCTCTCCGACTGACCATCTGTCTGTGGATGATAAGCCGAACTCAATCTCAACTTCGAACCCAAAGCCTCTTGCAAACTTTTCCAAAATCTAGAAGTAAATCTTGGATCTCTATCTGACACGATGCTCGAATGAACACCATGCAACTTCACAATCTCCTTAATGTAAATCTCTGCCAACTGGGCAACGGGGAAACTAATATTAATCGGTAGAAAATGAGCCGACTTCGTCAACCTATCAACAATAACCCAAATTGCATATTTCCCTCTGGGAGTATTCGGCAAACTCGTCACAAAATCCATTGATATACTATCCCATTTCCATTCTGGCACATCTAAAGGTACCATCATTCCAGCAGGTTTCTGATGCTCGACTTTCGACTTCTGACAAACTAAACAGGAATACACAAACTATGCCACATCTCGTTTCAAACCAGACCACCAGAAAATCTTCTTCAAATCGTGATACATCTTCGTAGCTCCCGGGTGAATACTCAAGCTACTTCTGTGACTCTCTTCAAGAATCATCTTCTTAATCTCTTCATTGTCTGGAATACAAATTCTCTCTCGGAATCTCAACAGACCTTGATCATCGATTTTAAAATCACTGTCTTCAGTCTGGTCACTAGCAACCAACAAGTCCACAAACTTGACATCAACTTTCTGTGCTTCCTTGATACTCTTCAGGAACTCACTATCAATCTTCAGCATACCCAGTTTCACACTCTGAGGTGACCATTCACAAACCAAACTCATATCTCTAAACTGTTCAAGTAACTCGAACTCTCTAACCATCATAGCGGACATATGCAATGTCTTCCGACTCAAGGCATCTGCAACAACATTAGCTTTACCTGGATGGTAATTCAAACCAAAGTCGTAATCCTTTAACAATTCAAGCCATCTACGCTGCCTCATATTCAATTCCTTCTGATCGAACAAATACTTCAAACTCTTGTGATCACTAAACACCTCAAATCTCGAACCATACAAGTAATGTCTCCATATCTTCAATACAAAGACTACGGCCGCCAACTCGAGATCATGCGTGTAACACCCCGTTTTCCCAACATAAAAATTTCGCATAAATAATCAGAGTCTTTCAACATAAACGGAATGTCACATTCTTTTCTTAAAATCATAAACTGAATAAATAATTATTTATCCTTTAAAATTCAAATACAAGATCTTTAATACTTCGCAGCGGAATTTATTTCAATAACTAAAACAGTCTTTGGCACGAAGGCCTCTTCATAAATGTCTCATAAAAATCCAATCTAAAAACATAGTCATAAATCTTCAAAAACAATACGTAAGGAATAGAAAAGCAATAACAAAGTTCTCATCCCGTTACGTATCAGAGCACCTAAGACACACGAGAAGGAAAAGCTCACACGACATCAACTATTCTTGGTTACCTGTTAGTTACCCATGGTGGGCAAACAGAAGGGGTGAGATTTCACAAATAATAATATTAAGCATATAATTCATCAATTACATTTAACAACATAAGCATCATCAATCATAGTTTAACAACTCATAGACAACATCATGTAATCATCATAATATTCATCATAGATAATAATATATCATAATTCACTTCTTTAATAGTTCATATAAAGAATCACAGCTTTAAACAATTTCATGATTTAACAACTTAACAACTCGACAACTCGACAACTTGACAACTTAACCTCTTGACTATGCAACTTAATCTTCTAATCATGCATGTGGTACCAATCTTTGAGCGTAAATAGGCTCCAGGGCATCAAGCCCTCAACTTTATTTGAGCGTAAAAAGGCTCCCTGGGCATCAAGCCCTCAACTTAATTGAGCAAAGGCTCCAAGGCATCAAGCCCCCAACAATGAAATGCTAATGCATGGACTCGACCTCGTAATATCTTAAATCGACAACCTCTTATATAATCCAATAATTTGGAACTTCATCATCTTAATCAACTTAGATCGACTCATGCAGCTTAGTTAAATAACAACAGCAACACAACAGTATACAAAAACAGTATGACATAATAATATCAAATGCAAGTCAACAACGTCTCAATTATTCACATATAATTCAAGTAATGCATATACAATTACATCACAATATAACAACATCAAATAATAATCAACATCTTAAAACATCATATATACATATAACACTTCATCAATCATGGACAATATCGTATTCACAACATATACATTCATATACTAATTCATCAATCATATTCAATTATTCACTGTGACCTACGTGCAGTAATTTGACTATAACTCAAGTTCTATAAATCCTTTTGAAGTCAAACCAACGGCATTAGAAAGCTAACATTTATACCTACAACTTTCGTGTTTACACCTAAGACCAATTCTATACCAATCAATACCAGTTTGCATTTCAAATTCGGACAAAGTTGTGCTGAAATTCATAAAAATTCACTAAGACCTCCTTGGAGTATTTTCATCATAACGCCTAAACCAAAACTCATTTTTACGCCACACCAAAGCCATTGGAAAGCTAACAAAATTATCTACAACTTTCATGTTTACACCAAAGGCTAATTCAAAACAGAAACGTGTGAACAAGACGCAAGAACATGAAACATGACATGCTGTCAGAGAGCAACTCGGGAAAAACACACTTTTCACCCCAAAATCCCAATTTTAACTTCCCTATGCCCAAATTTGATCCCAAAGTTTGTCTAAACATTTATATAAATCAAAAGAGACTCAAAACCATATAAAACTTGACCAAAAACATTATTTTAGAAAATCATCAATTAATCACTTTTAACCCTAATTCCCAAATTCTCAAAAACTAAAACCTACAACATGTTAAATCCAATTTTTAGAATCAATGACTTAAGATTATTGAATGTTTGTCTCACCCTTACCTTATAGATGAAAATCGCAGCACTCCTAGGTCTTCCCCCTCCTCTAGGCTTTTTCTCCCTTTTCTCCAAAATTGATCGTACGTTATGTTTTTCTAAACTAGGTTTCTCCTATTTATAACCCTTTTTCTATTTTATCTTATTTCTCTTTCTCCCCCAAAACTCTCTAAAATCTCATAACAAACTCTCAACTCAATCTTATTTCTATTTTCAAATCTTAATCTATTAAATAACAACATAAGCCACTTAATAAATCACATAATCAAATAAATATATTTTAAACTCTTCTTAATAAATTTTAGACTCAATTAAATAATTAAATAAATCAAATAATTCAAAGAGGGCTGTCATACCCCAAATTTGGCCCGTTTGAAATCTTTTATCCGTTTCTTTTACCATTTAAAACTCGTTTTTGTGTCGTCTTTAATTATTAAAAAAAAACTGTCATCTTGCATTTAAGTCTCTGCTCGCTTTTTACAACAGTTAAAATCACTTCATCCGTTTTTTTTTATAACTTTTAGACGCATTTTATTTTTAAAAGTTTTAGTCGTAACGGTCAAGTCTTTTTTTAAAAAAGGTCTAATTGTATTTTAAAAGTCGCATTTTTTTTAATCATTTCAGACAAAATTTCGGCAGGGAGGATACTTTGAAGTACCTTAATCAATGTAATTACGAATCTTAAGTTAACATCATAATCATTTCTTTAACAACTTTGCATAATTGCTAAACAGTTATCACGTAATCATATATTCAACTATCATGAACAACATAACATATTTGACAAATACTTATCACGTAATCACATATTCAATCATTATCAACAAGGCATCTTAATCATGACAATGCGACAATGCTCTTAGACTCCTTATATGCATGTGGTACCAATCGTCATCATAAGTATAAATATACTTTATTCGTGCGGAGGACAAAACTCCTAATAAACGTGCGGAGGACAAAGCTCCTAATAAACGTGGTGAGGACTAAGCTCAATGATATGCTATGCCTGGACTCTTAACAACAAAACACGTAATCATCGTAATCAACATGCATCCAATAATTTGGAGCTAAACGTCATCTTATTCATTACACATTATCATTATGCACTTAGTTAAATAACAGCAGCAGCATAATCAAGTCACATAACAGGATGATATCATTATATCAATAGCAAATCATTTGCATCATAATTAAACTTTCATATCTTACATGATTGTACAATACATTAATCATGCTCAATTAATGACAACATGTCTTAAAAGGCTTTACAGATTGCATTAAACGTCATCATTAGGTTTCATTACCAATTAGGGGTTCACTCTTGATCAACACGTGCGACACCGATCGCACAAACACTCAAGAAACTACATTCTGGTTGTGCTCGCGAGGCGAGAGTTCTTACTCGCCATGGCGAGTACCACTCAACTCCCAAACTAGTGTTGTTCTGGGTTCAATCTGATCCTACATTCATTCCTAATCAATACTAGGTATGTTCAGGCACTCAAAGACACTCAAGGTCCAACTAAAAAGTTGAAAACAGAAAATCTAACATGCTCTCTGCCTTAGCTCGCTATGGCGAGTAAGGTTGCTCGCAGTTGCGAGCTGCGTTACACAACTCGCGAGGCGAAGGGAATTGCTCGCCGTGGCGAGTTGCACCAAACAACTCGCGAGGCGAAGGGAAAAGGCTCGCGTGGCGAGCGATGAAGTTCATCACTCGCGAGGCGAGGATCATCCCTCGCCAAGGCGAGCGATGAACATAGGCTCGGGCAGAATACGATTTTTCTCAAAAATCAAACAACTAACATGGTTCAAAGCCTAGTTTTGATTCCATAATTCATCCTAAACATATTCTAAGGTTATAGGACGGTTTCTACATCAATCTAATCAAGTTTTACCGTTTGATCATCAATTTTAGGGATTCGACCTAATTTCAAAACATCTCTAAATCAATCCTAACTTTGTTAATTAATCATCAGAATTACAATAACTAACATTACTGAGTTATTAGTCTCACCCTTACCTTGTTTTGCAGAAATCGCAGCCCTCTCTCTTGGTTTCTCTTCTCTTGGCTTTTTCTCCCTTTTTCTCCAAGAACGTACGTACAACAATGTTTTTCTAAAACTAGGTCTAACCCTTTTATACCTCCTCTTAATTACTTATCTTATCTCACTTTCTCCCCCAAAACTATCTAAAATATCAAAACAGCCCTCAACTAAATATTTTATATTATTTTCAAATCTTTATTTTATTTAACAATAAAATAAATCTCATATCCTTATCAAAGCCTTCAAAATTCATAACTTATCACGTCATCAATCAAATCACCAAAATCATCGTAAATCATCAAAACATATCAAAATCATGTATATATTATATAATTATAATATAATCGCCTAAACTTGATTAAATAAACGATTAAACGAAAGTGGGCGTTACAGATGCCATGATCCAGTAGTAGATTGGCTTGCACATTTGGGTTCAATTCTTTTTGGCTTGAACCAACTTCTGGATTTCGACTTTCAAAGCGTAACAGTGCTCAATGTCATGGCCGGGTGCCCCTTGATGAAAGGCACATGAGAGATCAGATCTGTACCAAGTTGGCAACTTGTCAGGCACCCGAGGAGGCGCTCTAGTTTGGACCAGGTTCTTCTCAAGCAATATTGGGAGCAACTCCGCATACTTTATGGGAATTGGATCATAACGTGTTCTCCGAGCCTGATTTTGTGGGTTGGATTGCTAAGGGGCCTGTTGTCGAGGCTGTTGCATGCACAACGATGGATATGGTGGCTGGGGCCCTCGCTGGAACTGTGGTAGATCCTTTGTAATCGTTAGCGAAGATACCAGGTTGGTTAACTTCTCTACCTCGGCCCAAAGTGTAGTCACCTCCTCACGAAGCTCATGGACCTCTTCTACGAGTTGATCCATATTTTGTGTTTGCACGAGTGTTTGCATATGCGAGCTGAAGTTGAATGAAGACATCAGACCACTTTTGACATTTTGATGGAAAAGAAAATTCGGTGAGACCTGGATTTGAAACTATGAAATGCGGGATGATGCATGATGTTATGCAAAAAAAAATAGACATATTTTATTTGAAGGACTTGTCAAAGTAATTGTAAACCTCATAAGGAACATTGTTTTATTTGAAAATCGTGAAGATGTTGCAATTGGTTCCCATTTCAAAGGTAAGAACGAAACCAAGGAAAAGTTCTTAACAAAAGCTAAAGCTTAGTTAAGATTTTTGAAGTTGTATTTCTTGGTGTTCCTTGTAACACCCCGTTTTCCCAATATACAAATTTCATAAACATTTATCAGAGTAAAAAAACCATAAACGGGATATCACATAGAAACGTAATCCAAAAACAGTTAAATAATAATTTAACCTTCACAATATCTTTAACATAGCAGCGGAATATTAAATTCAAAATCATAAATCAGTTTGGCACGTAGGCCCCATTCAAAATAGTTCATATTCCATAACTTAATAAAAATGACATATTATCCACGTAAGAGAATGAAGCATGTTATAGCATATAACCCCATCCCGTTACGTATCAGAGCGACCTAGACGACACAGTGAAGGCAAGGCCACTCACGACGGCAACTGCACACTAAGCACGATCACCTGCAAGTTACCCATACGAAGGGCAACATTTTCAAGCAGAAGGGGTGAGATTTCATAATAAAATAACATTAATCAATGTAATTGCGAATCATAAATTAACATCATAATCATTCCATTATTAACTTTGCATAAATGCTAAACAGTTATCACGTAATCATATATCCAATCATTATAAACAACATAACATAATCAATGAACACTTATCACGTAATCACATATCCATTCATCATCAACAAGGCATCTTAATCATGACAATGTGACAATGCTCTTAGACTCTTTATATGCATGTGGTACCAATCGTCATCATAAGTATTAATATACTTTAATCGTGCGGAGGACAAAGCTCCTAATTTTCGTGGTGAGGACTAAGCTCAATGATATGCTATGCATGGACTCTTAACAACAAAACACGTAATCAACGTAATCAACATGCACCCAATAATTTGGAGCTAAACTTTATCATATACTTATGCACTTAGTTAAACAACGGAAGCAGCATAAACAAGTCACATATCAAGATGATATTATTATATCAATAGCACATAAATTGCATTATTATCAAACCTTCATATCTTGCATGAATATACAATACATTAACTCATATTCAATTAATATCAATATAACCTAAACAACTCTACAGGCTGCATTAAACGTCATCACTAGGTCTCATTACCAGTTAGGGGTTCACTCTTGATCAACAAGTGCGACACAGATCGCACAGACACTCAGGAAACTACAATCTGGTTGTACTCGCGAGGCGAGAGTTCTTACTCGCCATGGCGAGCACCACTCAACTTCCAAACTAAGCTTGTTCTGGGTTCCCTCTGATCCTACATTCATTCCTAATCAATACTAGGCATGTTCAGGTACTCAAAGGCATCCAAGGTCCAACTAAAAAGGTCGAAACACGAAATATGACATGCACTCTGCCTAAGCTCGCGAGGCGAGGAAGGTTGCTCGCCATGGCGAGTTGCACCAAACAACTCGCGAGGCGAAGGGAAGGGGCTCGCGTGGCGAGCGATGAAGTTCATCACTCGCGAGGCGAGGATCATCACTCGCCGTGGCGAGCGATGAACAGAAGCACGGGCAGACTAGGGTTTTTCTCAAAAATCCATCACACAACATGGTTCAAAGCCTAATTTTGATTCCAGAATTCATCCTAAACATATTCTAAGGTTAAAGGACGGTTTCTACATCAATCTAAACAAGTTTTACCGTTTGATCATCAATTTTTAGGGTTTTGACCTACTTCCAAAACTTCTCTAAATCAATCCTAACTTTGTCAATTAATCATCAGAATTACAGTAATTAACATTATTGAATTATTAGTCTCACCCTTACCTTGAATGAAGAAAATCGCAGCACTCTACCTTGATTCCTCTAGACTTGGCTTTTCTCCCTTCTTCCAAAAGTTTTCACGTACAATGAGTTTCTAAAATATTAGGTCTTCTCCTATTTATATCTTTTTCTAATTACTTATCTTATCTCACTTTCTCCCCCAAAACTATCTAAAATATCAAAACAGCCCTCAACTAAATATTTTATATTATTTTCAAATCTTTATTAACAATAAAATAAATTCTCTAATCTTATCAAATCCTCCATAACTCATAACTTAACACGTCATCGATCAAATCACCAAAATCACCACAAATCATCAAAACATATCAAAATCATACATATATTATATAAATATAATATAATCACCTAAACTCGATTAAATAACTATTAAACGAAAGTGGGCGTTACAACTCTCCCCCACTTAAAAGATTTTCGTCCTCGAAAATTTACCTCAAGTAAACAACTCTGGATACGACTCCAGCATCTTACTCTCAAGCTCCCACGTCAAGCTTTCACCAGTCGCTCCCGACCAAACGACTCTCACGAGAGGTATCTCCTTGCCTCTCAACGTCTTCACTTTACGATCATCAATCCTCAACGGTAAAGTTTCTACCGTAAGGTTGTCTCTAACTTGCACATCGTCACTTTGGATCACATGAGATGGATCCGGAACATACTTTCGAAGTTGCGACACATGGAAAACGTTGTGCAAATTCGCAAGATGCGGTGGTAAACCCACTCGGTAAGCCACCGTTCCAACTCTTTCCAATATCTGATACGGACCAATAAACTTCGGGGTCAACTTCTTTGACTTCAAAGCACGTCCTACACCAGTCATAGGAGTGATTCTCAAAAACACGTGGTCTCCTTCCTGAAATTCAAGATCTTTTCTACGCTTATCATGATAACTCTTTTGTCGACTCTGCGACGCTTTCATCTTCTCTCGGATCATCTGAACTTTCTCAGTGGTTTGCTGAACAATCTCTGGTCCTAAGACCACTCTTTCACCGGACTCAAACCAACGCAACGGAGTTCTGCATCTCCGACCATACAAAGCCTCGAACGGTGCCATTCCAATACTAGAATGATAGCTATTATTATAAGTGAACTCGATCAACGGAAGATGACTATCCCAAGTTCCTCCTTGCTCAAGAACACAAATTCTCAACAAATCCTCTAGCGACTGAATTGTCCTCTCCGACTGACCATCTGTCTGTGGATGATACGCCGAACTCAATCTCAACTTCGAACCCAAAGCCTCTTGCAAACTTTTCCAAAATCTAGAAGTAAATCTTGGATCTCTATCTGACACAATGCTCGAAGGAACACCATGCAACCTCACGATCTCCTTGATATAAATCACTGCCAACTGGGCAACAGAGAAACTAATATTGATCGGTAGAAAATGAGCCGACTTCGTCAACCTATCAACAACAACCCAAATTGCGTCACTCCCTTTAGGAGTATTCGGCAAACTTGTCACAAAATCCATGGATATACTATCCCATTTCCATTCTGGCACATCTAAAGGTACCATCATTCCAGCAGGTTTCTGATGCTCGACTTTCGACTTCTGACAAACTAAACAGGAATACACAAACTGTGCCACATCTCGTTTCAAACCAGACCACCAGAAAATCTTCTTTAGATCATGATACATCTTCGTAGCTCCCGGATGAATACTCAAGCTACTTCTATGACTCTCTTCAAGAATCATCTTCTTAATCTCTTCATTGTCTGGGATACAAATTCTTCCTCGGAATCTCAACACACCTTGATCATCGATTTTAAAATCACCGTCTTCAGTCTGATCTCTAGCAACCAACAAGTCCACAAACTTTACATCAACTTTCTGTGCTTCCTTGATACTTTTCAGAAATTCACTATCAATCTTCAGCATACCCAGTTTCACACTCTGAGGTGACCATTTGCAAACCAAACTCATATCTCTAAACTGTTCAAGCAATTCGAACTCTCTGACCATCATGGCGGACATATGCAATGTCTTCCTACTCAAGGCATCTGCAACAACATTAGCTTTACCTGGATGATAATTCAAACCAAAGTCATAATCCTTCAACAATTCAAGCCATCTTCGCTGTCTCATATTCAATTCCTTCTGATCGAACAAATACTTCAAACTCTTGTGATCACTAAACACCTCAAACCTCGAACCATACAAATAATGTCTCCATATCTTCAATACGAAGACTACAGCCGCCAACTCGAGATCATGCGTAGGATAATTCTTCTCATGAATTCTCAACTGTCTTGAAGCATAAGCTACCACTTTACCTTCTTGCATAAGTACACCTCCTAAACCCAACTTGGACGCATCACAATATACCACAAAAGGTTCATCTGACTTCGGCAAAATTAACACTGGAGCAGTCGTCAAACGCTTCTTCAATTCACCGAAACTTTTCTCACAATGAACGTCCCACACAAAAGTTTTACCTTTACAAGTCAACTGCGTTAGCGGAAGAGCTAACTTAGAAAACCCTTCAATAAACCTTCTATAGTAACCAGCTAAACCCAAGAAACTTCTAATCTCAGTAACTGACTTAGGAGTCTCCCACTGTGATACCGCTTCAACTTTAGACGGATCCACTGCAATTCCATCACCAGAAATAACATGGCCTAGAAAACTCACTTCTTTCAACCAGAATTCACACTTAGACAATTTAGCATAAAGTTTCTTCTCTTTCAACACTTGCAAAACAATCTTTAGATGCTCGGCATGTTCTTCTTCAGTCTTGGAGTAAATCAAAATATCGTCGATGAACACAACTACGAACCGATCCAAAAATGCATGGAAGATGCGATTCATATACTCCATAAACACTCCAGGTGCATTGGTAACTCCAAAAGGCATAACTTTATATTCATAGTGACCATAACGCGTTCTGAAAGCCGTCTTCTGCATATCCTCATCCTTTACTTTAATCTGGTGATAACCTGACCTCAAATCAATCTTGCTGAAAACTCGTGCACCCACTAGCTGATCCATCAAATCATCAATTCTCGGAAGTGGATACCTATTCTTGATAGTTACCTTGTTCAACTGTCGATAATCAATACACAACCGCATACTACCATCTTTCTTCTTTACTAGCAAAACCGGCGCTCCCCAAGGTGAAACACTTGGTCTAACAAACTTCTTCTCAAGCAAGTCTTCTAACTGTTTCTTCAACTCCGATAACTCAGAAGCAGACATACGATAAGGTGCCATCGAGACCGGCTTCGTTCCAGGAACAAGATCAATAGAAAACTCAACTTCTCTCTCTGGAGGCACATCAGGAATCTCATCTGGAAAAACTTCAGGAAATTCACACACCACCGGTAACCTGTCAATCACTGCTTGATTCTCAATAGATAAGGTAGCCATTAACGAAAACATCAAGATA
Source organism: Medicago truncatula (assembly GCF_003473485.1). Classification (NCBI taxonomy): domain Eukaryota; kingdom Viridiplantae; phylum Streptophyta; class Magnoliopsida; order Fabales; family Fabaceae; genus Medicago; species Medicago truncatula. Next base: position 20,402,042 of record NC_053045.1, read on the forward strand.
CCGTCGCGTTCCAGTTGCTTCAGCTGCTTAGTAGATAAAAACTCTGCACCACTTTCCTCTTCGACGGAAGAGAAATGCACTGACTTGTTAAAACAATTAATAAGAACGTGATTGTACTCTAATCAGTTCATACCCAGAATCACATCCATACCACTCAAAGGTAGACAAACTAAATTCATTTCAAAATCACGACCAAACATAGACAAAGGACATTTCAAACATACGAGAGAAGTAGTCACCGAACCCTTAGCTGGAGTTTCGACAACCATCTCTCCATTCATATCAGACAAATCAAGACCCAAAGCAGAAACACAATCGAAAGCAATAAAACAATGCGTAGCACCAGTATCAATAATAGCAACTAAAGGAGTATTATTAATATAGCAAGTACCTCTGATCAAACGATCCTCATTCTCTGTCTGAGTCCCAGTCAAAGCAAAGACCCTACCAGTAGTCGGCGCCCTCTTAGGCTGAGTACACTGAGAACTAATGTGACCTTCTCCATTGCAGTTAAAGCACACAATGTCAGCACGATTACAATCAGCTACGACATGACCCTTCTTACCACACCGGACACACTTCTTGATTTCCTCAGAACAGGCGTTGCTCTTGTGGCCTTTCTCACCACAATTGAAGCACACAATCTCAGCAGCATCCTTCTTCTTAGGCCGCCTAACGTCGACCATCTTCTGTTTACCCTTGTCAGCGGGGGCACTGTACGGCTTAGGACGACTCTGCTGTCCCTTGCCCTTCCTCTCATTCACTACCTTGTAGTGAGCCTTCGTATCCTCTTCGTAGATCCTGCAGCTATTAACCAAATCCTGAAAAACTCTCAGCTGTTGGTATCCAATCGCCCTCTTAATGTCGGGCCTCAAACCGTTCTCGAACTTGATGCATCTCGAGAACTCAGCATTCTCTGCAGTATAGTGCGGATAGAACTTAGACAGCTCCACGAACTTGGCAGCATACTCTGTCACGGACATATTTCCTTGCTTCAGCTCAAGGAATTCGATCTCTTTCTTCCCGCGAACATCTTCCGGAAAGTATCTTCTCAGGAACTCTCTCCTGAAAACAGCCCAAGTCACAACAGCTCCCTCCTGCCCAAGGGTAGGCAGAAGAGCAACCCACCAGTCGTCAGCTTCTTCGGCTAGCTGATGAGTACCAAACCGCACCTTCTGATCTTCAGTGCACTGCATAACTCGGAAAATCCTCTCCATCTCCTTAAGCCACGTCTGGGCTCCATCAGGGTCATAACGTCCTTTGAAAGTCGGAGGGTTCTTCTTCATGAACGTCTCCAACATCCTAGCTTCAGCATTTGCACCAGCATTTGCGTTAGGTTGTTGTCCCACAGCTTGGGCAACAGCTTGTAGAGCAGCAGCTAACGCAGCATCGTTCCTTCCAGCCATTTCTGATATTCTACAAAAGTAGCAACAACAACATAAGATAGTAATATAAATATTACTAAGACTCGACACGACTCTCTAATTGACCGGACGGATCGACCTGCTCTGATACCAATTGTAACACCCCGTTTTCCCAATATACAAATTTCATAAACATTTATCAGAGTAAAAAAACCATAAACGGGATATCACATAGAAACGTAATCCAAAAACAGTTAAATAATAATTTAACCTTCACAATATCTTTAACATAGCAGCGGAATATTAAATTCAAAATCATAAATCAGTTTGGCACGTAGGCCCCATTCAAAATAGTTCATATTCCATAACTTAATAAAAATGACATATTATCCACGTAAGAGAATGAAGCATGTTATAGCATATAACCCCATCCCGTTACGTATCAGAGCGACCTAGACGACACAGTGAAGGCAAGGCCACTCACGACGGCAACTGCACACTAAGCACGATCACCTGCAAGTTACCCATACGAAGGGCAACATTTTCAAGCAGAAGGGGTGAGATTTCATAATAAAATAACATTAATCAATGTAATTGCGAATCATAAATTAACATCATAATCATTCCATTATTAACTTTGCATAAATGCTAAACAGTTATCACGTAATCATATATCCAATCATTATAAACAACATAACATAATCAATGAACACTTATCACGTAATCACATATCCATTCATCATCAACAAGGCATCTTAATCATGACAATGTGACAATGCTCTTAGACTCTTTATATGCATGTGGTACCAATCGTCATCATAAGTATTAATATACTTTAATCGTGCGGAGGACAAAGCTCCTAATTTTCGTGGTGAGGACTAAGCTCAATGATATGCTATGCATGGACTCTTAACAACAAAACACGTAATCAACGTAATCAACATGCACCCAATAATTTGGAGCTAAACTTTATCATATACTTATGCACTTAGTTAAACAACGGAAGCAGCATAAACAAGTCACATATCAAGATGATATTATTATATCAATAGCACATAAATTGCATTATTATCAAACCTTCATATCTTGCATGAATATACAATACATTAACTCATATTCAATTAATATCAATATAACCTAAACAACTCTACAGGCTGCATTAAACGTCATCACTAGGTCTCATTACCAGTTAGGGGTTCACTCTTGATCAACAAGTGCGACACAGATCGCACAGACACTCAGGAAACTACAATCTGGTTGTACTCGCGAGGCGAGAGTTCTTACTCGCCATGGCGAGCACCACTCAACTTCCAAACTAAGGTTGTTCTGGGTTCCCTCTGATCCTACATTCATTCCTAATCAATACTAGGCATGTTCAGGTACTCAAAGGCATCCAAGGTCCAACTAAAAAGGTCGAAACACGAAATATGACATGCACTCTGCCTAAGCTCGCGAGGCGAGGAAGGTTGCTCGCCATGGCGAGTTGCACCAAACAACTCGCGAGGCGAAGGGAAGGGGCTCGCGTGGCGAGCGATGAAGTTCATCACTCGCGAGGCGAGGATCATCACTCGCCGTGGCGAGCGATGAACAGAAGCACGGGCAGACTAGGGTTTTTCTCAAAAATCCATCACACAACATGGTTCAAAGCCTAATTTTGATTCCAGAATTCATCCTAAACATATTCTAAGGTTAAAGGACGGTTTCTACATCAATCTAAACAAGTTTTACCGTTTGATCATCAATTTTTAGGGTTTTGACCTACTTCCAAAACTTCTCTAAATCAATCCTAACTTTGTCAATTAATCATCAGAATTACAGTAATTAACATTATTGAATTATTAGTCTCACCCTTACCTTGAATGAAGAAAATCGCAGCACTCTACCTTGATTCCTCTAGACTTGGCTTTTCTCCCTTCTTCCAAAAGTTTTCACGTACAATGAGTTTCTAAAATATTAGGTCTTCTCCTATTTATATCTTTTTCTAATTACTTATCTTATCTCACTTTCTCCCCCAAAACTATCTAAAATATCAAAACAGCCCTCAACTAAATATTTTATATTATTTTCAAATCTTTATTAACAATAAAATAAATTCTCTAATCTTATCAAATCCTCCATAACTCATAACTTAACACGTCATCGATCAAATCACCAAAATCACCACAAATCATCAAAACATATCAAAATCATACATATATTATATAAATATAATATAATCACCTAAACTCGATTAAATAACTATTAAACGAAAGTGGGCGTTACAACTCTCCCCCACTTAAAAGATTTTCGTCCTCGAAAATTTACCTCAAGTAAACAACTCTGGATACGACTCCAGCATCTTACTCTCAAGCTCCCACGTCAAGCTTTCACCAGTCGCTCCCGACCAAACGACTCTCACGAGAGGTATCTCCTTGCCTCTCAACGTCTTCACTTTACGATCATCAATCCTCAACGGTAAAGTTTCTACCGTAAGGTTGTCTCTAACTTGCACATCGTCACTTTGGATCACATGAGATGGATCCGGAACATACTTTCGAAGTTGCGACACATGGAAAACGTTGTGCAAATTCGCAAGATGCGGTGGTAAACCCACTCGGTAAGCCACCGTTCCAACTCTTTCCAATATCTGATACGGACCAATGAACTTCGGGGTCAACTTCTTTGACTTCAAAGCACGTCCTACACCAGTCATAGGAGTGACTCTCAAAAACACGTGGTCTCCTTCCTGAAATTCAAGATCTTTTCTACGCTTATCATGATAACTCTTTTGTCGACTCTGCGACGCTTTCATCTTCTCTCGGATCATCTGAACTTTCTCAGTGGTTTGCTGAACAATCTCTGGTCCTAAGACCACTCTTTCACCGGACTCAAACCAACGCAACGGAGTTCTGCATCTCCGACCATACAAAGCCTCGAACGGTGCCATTCCAATACTAGAATGATAGCTATTATTATAAGTGAACTCGATCAACGGAAGATGACTATCCCAAGTTCCTCCTTGCTCAAGAACACAAATTCTCAACAAATCCTCTAGCGACTGAATTGTCCTCTCCGACTGACCATCTGTCTGTGGATGATACGCCGAACTCAATCTCAACTTCGAACCCAAAGCCTCTTGCAAACTTTTCCAAAATCTAGAAGTAAATCTTGGATCTCTATCTGACACAATGCTCGAAGGAACACCATGCAACCTCACGATCTCCTTGATATAAATCACTGCCAACTGGGCAACAGAGAAACTAATATTGATCGGTAGAAAATGAGCCGACTTCGTCAACCTATCAACAACAACCCAAATTGCGTCACTCCCTTTAGGAGTATTCGGCAAACTTGTCACAAAATCCATGGATATACTATCCCATTTCCATTCTGGCACATCTAAAGGTACCATCATTCCAGCAGGTTTCTGATGCTCGACTTTCGACTTCTGACAAACTAAACAGGAATACACAAACTGTGCCACATCTCGTTTCAAACCAGACCACCAGAAAATCTTCTTTAGATCATGATACATCTTCGTAGCTCCCGGATGAATACTCAAGCTACTTCTATGACTCTCTTCAAGAATCATCTTCTTAATCTCTTCATTGTCTGGGATACAAATTCTTCCTCGGAATCTCAACACACCTTGATCATCGATTTTAAAATCACTGTCTTCAGTCTGATCTCTAGCAACCAACAAGTCCACAAACTTTACATCAACTTTCTGTGCTTCCTTGATACTTTTCAGAAATTCACTATCAATCTTCAGCATACCCAGTTTCACACTCTGAGGTGACCATTTGCAAACCAAACTCATATCTCTAAACTGTTCAAGCAATTCGAACTCTCTGACCATCATGGCGGACATATGCAATGTCTTCCTACTCAAGGCATCTGCAACAACATTAGCTTTACCTGGATGATAATTCAAACCAAAGTCATAATCCTTCAACAATTCAAGCCATCTTCGCTGTCTCATATTCAATTCCTTCTGATCGAACAAATACTTCAAACTCTTGTGATCACTAAACACCTCAAACCTCGAACCATACAAATAATGTCTCCATATCTTCAATACGAAGACTACAGCCGCCAACTCGAGATCATGCGTAGGATAATTCTTCTCATGAATTCTCAACTGTCTTGAAGCATAAGCTACCACTTTACCTTCTTGCATAAGTACACCTCCTAAACCCAACTTGGACGCATCACAATATACCACAAAAGGTTCATCTGACTTCGGCAAAATTAACACTGGAGCAGTCGTCAAACGCTTCTTCAATTCACCGAAACTTTTCTCACAATGAACGTCCCACACAAAAGTTTTACCTTTACAAGTCAACTGCGTTAGCGGAAGAGCTAACTTAGAAAACCCTTCAATAAACCTTCTATAGTAACCAGCTAAACCCAAGAAACTTCTAATCTCAGTAACTGACTTAGGAGTCTCCCACTGTGATACCGCTTCAACTTTAGACGGATCCACTGCAATTCCATCACCAGAAATAACATGGCCTAGAAAACTCACTTCTTTCAACCAGAATTCACACTTAGACAATTTAGCATAAAGTTTCTTCTCTTTCAACACTTGCAAAACAATCTTTAGATGCTCGGCATGTTCTTCTTCAGTCTTGGAGTAAATCAAAATATCGTCGATGAACACAACTACGAACCGATCCAAAAATGCATGGAAGATGCGATTCATATACTCCATAAACACTCCAGGTGCATTGGTAACTCCAAAAGGCATAACTTTATATTCATAGTGACCATAACGCGTTCTGAAAGCCGTCTTCTGCATATCCTCATCCTTTACTTTAATCTGGTGATAACCTGACCTCAAATCAATCTTGCTGAAAACTCGTGCACCCACTAGCTGATCCATCAAATCATCAATTCTCGGAAGTGGATACCTATTCTTGATAGTTACCTTGTTCAACTGTCGATAATCAATACACAACCGCATACTACCATCTTTCTTCTTTACTAGCAAAACCGGCGCTCCCCAAGGTGAAACACTTGGTCTAACAAACTTCTTCTCAAGCAAGTCTTCTAACTGTTTCTTCAACTCCGATAACTCAGAAGCAGACATACGATAAGGTGCCATCGAGACCGGCTTCGTTCCAGGAACAAGATCAATAGAAAACTCAACTTCTCTCTCTGGAGGCACATCAGGAATCTCATCTGGAAAAACTTCAGGAAATTCACACACCACCGGTAACCTGTCAATCACTGCTTGATTCTCAATAGATAAGGTAGCCATTAACGAAAACATCAAGATACCGTCGCGTTCCAGTTGCTTCAGCTGCTTAGTAGATAAAAACTCTGCACCACTTTCCTCTTCGACGGAAGAGAAATGCACTGACTTGCTAAAACAATTAATAAGAACGTGATTGTACTCTAATCAGTTCATACCCAGAATCACATCCATACCACTCAAAGGTAGACAAACTAAATCCATTTCAAAATCACGACCAAACATAGACAAAGGACATTTCAAACATACGAGAGAAGTAGTCACCGAACCCTTAGCTGGAGTTTCGACAACCATCTCTCCATTCATATCAGACAAATCAAGACCCAAAGCAGAAACACAATCGAAAGCAATAAAACAATGCGTAGCACCAGTATCAATAATAGCAACTAAAGGAGTATTATTAATATAGCAAGTACCTCTGATCAAACGATCCTCATTCTCTGTCTGAGTCCCAGTCAAAGCAAAGACCCTACCAGTAGTCGGCGCCCTCTTAGGCTGAGTACACTGAGAACTAATGTGACCTTCTCCATTGCAGTTAAAGCACACAATGTCAGCACGATTACAATCAGCTACGACATGACCCTTCTTACCACACCGGACACACTTCTTGATTTCCTCAGAACAGGCGTTGCTCTTGTGGCCTTTCTCACCACAATTGAAGCACACAATCTCAGCAGCATCCTTCTTCTTAGGCCGCCTAACGTCGACCATCTTCTGTTTACCCTTGTCAGCGGGGGCACTGTACGGCTTAGGACGACTCTGCTGTCCCTTGCCCTTCCTCTCATTCACTACCTTGTAGTGAGCCTTCGTATCCTCTTCGTAGATCCTGCAGCTATTAACCAAATCCTGAAAAACTCTCAGCTGTTGGTATCCAATCGCCCTCTTAATGTCGGGCCTCAAACCGTTCTCGAACTTGATGCATCTCGAGAACTCAGCATTCTCTGCAGTATAGTGCGGATAGAACTTAGACAGCTCCACGAACTTGGCAGCATACTCTGTCACGGACATATTTCCTTGCTTCAGCTCAAGGAATTCGATCTCTTTCTTCCCGCGAACATCTTCCGGAAAGTATCTTCTCAGGAACTCTCTCCTGAAAACAGCCCAAGTCACAACAGCTCCCTCCTGCCCAAGGGTAGGCAGAAGAGCAACCCACCAGTCGTCAGCTTCTTCGGCTAGCTGATGAGTACCAAACCGCACCTTCTGATCTTCAGTGCACTGCATAACTCGGAAAATCCTCTCCATCTCCTTAAGCCACGTCTGGGCTCCATCAGGGTCATAACGTCCTTTGAAAGTCGGAGGGTTCTTCTTCATGAACGTCTCCAACATCCTAGCTTCAGCATTTGCACCAGCATTTGCGTTAGGTTGTTGTCCCACAGCTTGGGCAACAGCTTGTAGAGCAGCAGCTAACGCAGCATCGTTCCTTCCAGCCATTTCTGATATTCTACAAAAGTAGCAACAACAACATAAGATAGTAATATAAATATTACTAAGACTCGACACGACTCTCTAATTGACCGGACGGATCGACCTGCTCTGATACCAATTGTAACACCCCGTTTTCCCAATATACAAATTTCATAAACATTTATCAGAGTAAAAAAACCATAAACGGGATATCACATAGAAACGTAATCCAAAAACAGTTAAATAATAATTTAACCTTCACAATATCTTTAACATAGCAGCGGAATATTAAATTCAAAATCATAAATCAGTTTGGCACGTAGGCCCCATTCAAAATAGTTCATATTCCATAACTTAATAAAAATGACATATTATCCACGTAAGAGAATGAAGCATGTTATAGCATATAACCCCATCCCGTTACGTATCAGAGCGACCTAGACGACACAGTGAAGGCAAGGCCACTCACGACGGCAACTGCACACTAAGCACGATCACCTGCAAGTTACCCATACGAAGGGCAACATTTTCAAGCAGAAGGGGTGAGATTTCATAATAAAATAACATTAATCAATGTAATTGCGAATCATAAATTAACATCATAATCATTCCATTATTAACTTTGCATAAATGCTAAACAGTTATCACGTAATCATATATCCAATCATTATAAACAACATAACATAATCAATGAACACTTATCACGTAATCACATATCCATTCATCATCAACAAGGCATCTTAATCATGACAATGTGACAATGCTCTTAGACTCTTTATATGCATGTGGTACCAATCGTCATCATAAGTATTAATATACTTTAATCGTGCGGAGGACAAAGCTCCTAATTTTCGTGGTGAGGACTAAGCTCAATGATATGCTATGCATGGACTCTTAACAACAAAACACGTAATCAACGTAATCAACATGCACCCAATAATTTGGAGCTAAACTTTATCATATACTTATGCACTTAGTTAAACAACGGAAGCAGCATAAACAAGTCACATATCAAGATGATATTATTATATCAATAGCACATAAATTGCATTATTATCAAACCTTCATATCTTGCATGAATATACAATACATTAACTCATATTCAATTAATATCAATATAACCTAAACAACTCTACAGGCTGCATTAAACGTCATCACTAGGTCTCATTACCAGTTAGGGGTTCACTCTTGATCAACAAGTGCGACACAGATCGCACAGACACTCAGGAAACTACAATCTGGTTGTACTCGCGAGGCGAGAGTTCTTACTCGCCATGGCGAGCACCACTCAACTTCCAAACTAAGCTTGTTCTGGGTTCCCTCTGATCCTACATTCATTCCTAATCAATACTAGGCATGTTCAGGTACTCAAAGGCATCCAAGGTCCAACTAAAAAGGTCGAAACACGAAATATGACATGCACTCTGCCTAAGCTCGCGAGGCGAGGAAGGTTGCTCGCCATGGCGAGTTGCACCAAACAACTCGCGAGGCGAAGGGAAGGGGCTCGCGTGGCGAGCGATGAAGTTCATCACTCGCGAGGCGAGGATCATCACTCGCCGTGGCGAGCGATGAACAGAAGCACGGGCAGACTAGGGTTTTTCTCAAAAATCCATCACACAACATGGTTCAAAGCCTAATTTTGATTCCAGAATTCATCCTAAACATATTCTAAGGTTAAAGGACGGTTTCTACATCAATCTAAACAAGTTTTACCGTTTGATCATCAATTTTTAGGGTTTTGACCTACTTCCAAAACTTCTCTAAATCAATCCTAACTTTGTCAATTAATCATCAGAATTACAGTAATTAACATTATTGAATTATTAGTCTCACCCTTACCTTGAATGAAGAAAATCGCAGCACTCTACCTTGATTCCTCTAGACTTGGCTTTTCTCCCTTCTTCCAAAAGTTTTCACGTACAATGAGTTTCTAAAATATTAGGTCTTCTCCTATTTATATCTTTTTCTAATTACTTATCTTATCTCACTTTCTCCCCCAAAACTATCTAAAATATCAAAACAGCCCTCAACTAAATATTTTATATTATTTTCAAATCTTTATTAACAATAAAATAAATTCTCTAATCTTATCAAATCCTCCATAACTCATAACTTAACACGTCATCGATCAAATCACCAAAATCACCACAAATCATCAAAACATATCAAAATCATACATATATTATATAAATATAATATAATCACCTAAACTCGATTAAATAACTATTAAACGAAAGTGGGCGTTACATTCCTTCTTATAAGGACCATATCTTTGATGTTTACAAGAACTTATCTAAGTCCTTCGATATTAGTGAGAAAAAGTTTTTATGAATGAAGGCATGTATGCATGATTATGCTACACAAACGGTGAAAACATGCTGATGTTAGGTCCACAATGTCGAAGTCAAGGGTAACAACGCCATTTGGTAAGAACTATGGTTTCATTTGTACCTGTATTTCGGGTTCTACCAAGTTCCCAAAGTCTACAACCACTTCCAAATATTATCAGGTTACAAGATTACTCTTGATCCAATGACATTCGTAGGAAAGTCTCGTTTGGGTGTAGTATCGCGTATCAACTAATTCAAGATTACTCTTGATCAGCCACCGCACTACGTCCTAAAAGGCCAAGATGGGTTAACGGTAACTAAAGGTCCTCAACTTCGACAGTTACTTGAAAATAATAGTGTCAAACACGATTACTCATGTCAACAAAGTATTACTTCCAAGAACCTCCATTGAGCGGGATTATCACATGTACCAACACTCAAGATTACTCTTGGAATGACACTTTGATTATATCACCATCCTATCTTAATGTTCCCTCAAGTCTGGGTAATGGACTTATCTCACCACTCACGTTTAGAAAGGAGAAAGAAGAAGGAAGAACATATATACAAGTTATAGCACAAAAAATTAAATAAAGCCAAGATAGGCTCAACCCTCTTAGGGGGTCCCCCAGTGAAGTCGCCATTTCTGTCGCGTCATTTTTTGGAGATCAAGGCTATTTAATTAGCTTTTGACTCACTAATTTATTTCACGACTGAACATTTAATTTTTTTAAGAAAAAGGGGAAAAAAGTTCAAACTACCCCATATTGAAAAGATTTTGGGTTCGGGGGTTAGTTACATAAAGGGAAGGTATTAGCACCCTTTATGTTCGTATTACTCTACGGGAACCTCTTGATTTTATTTAATTTAATGTGCTAGAACTTGCTTGCTTTTGAAAAAGGAGTTAATGTGATGATTAAAAGAAAAATAAAGTGAGACCTAATTTATCTACATTTTTTATTGTTTGGAAGGACATGGTCCTCTGCCTATGTACCCGTGAAGGATCAAAAGCTCGTAGTTCGGGGTAGAAATTGACTTTTGATTGGTTGTGTGTTTTTTATTAGTTTTGAAAGAGGTTTTAAAATGAAAAGCCAAGTGGCAAATGAGTATTTGTTTGTGTTTTTTGATATTGAAAATAAACTCGAAGTAGAATTAAATTGATTGATGTTAGATTAAGAAAAGAAAATAAAAATGCGGTCACTTGATTTGGATCAAGGTTTATTATGAAAAATGTTAAAGTCCGATCAGGGTTAAACGACACGTGTTAGTGGGACTTTAGATCAAAAATTGGGGTATGACAAAAGATAATCGCACTAAATTTGTTTTTGACAAAAAGGGTGTCCCGTACAAGGACCAGTCCACTGGAAATTCTCGAAGAAAGAATTGGAGGGGAACTTTCAACCCATCTGCAAGATCCCCCACCGACACTTGGGTCTTTTCAGGAGGCAAGAAATCCAGATATTCTGCTCCTCCGACCAAATGGTTGAAGAGAAAGATCCCTGCTCCTCGACAAGAGGTGCCAGAAGTGCATAGTAGGTACGCTTACAACAATAACTACAAAGGTAAGCAACCTATGACACAAACTCAATGGCGTAGATACCAGCGCCAGAAAAAAACAACTGCTTTACAAGACATCACCAATGTTGACAAAGGGAAAGGAAAGCAGAGAGCTGTTTTCGAAATGGTTAAAAAACCAGCAACAGAGAGAATCTCACCCCCCTTGTCAATCTTAAAGAAAGACCATCCCAAGTAGGATGAAGAAATGACTTCGAATTTCACTGGGTCTGATGTAACACCCCGTTATCCCAACAGCTAATTTTTAAATAAAAATAACCAAGTATAAATCAGAGTTCATCACAAACGGGAATGTCACATTACTTTTCAAAATTTCTCAAATAGAAAAGAATGCTATTTATTAAAATCAACTTTGATAGATAAATCAATACTTCGCAGCGGAATGTTTTTCAATCATTTAATAATAAATACCACCAATAGATTCTGGCGCAAAGGCCTCAACATAAAAAGTCATCAATAATTTGTTCAACGATAATAAAAGCTCCAACAACATGTTCCAAAATTGATACATAAAGGAATGATAAACATAGCAATAATTTCCCATCCCGTTACGTATCAGAGCCCTAAGACACTTGAGCCACCACTCCTACTAATCTTCATTACCTGCAAGTTACCCATACGAAGGGCAACATTTCCAAGCAGAAGGGGTGAGATTCACAAACAATAATAATAGATATATAATCATCAACTGCATTTAACAACTTAATTAAATAATATAATTAACAACATATATTCAACATTAATATTCATACTTCTTCAACTTTAATAACACTTACTAAATCAACCAACGACGACAACAACAACTCAATCGACAACTACGTCAACGACACAATCAACTACAACGACAATAACTCCAGCAACGACCACTACAACGACATAATCAACAACAATGACAATAACTCCATCAACGATCACTACAACGACATAATCAACAACAACGACAACAACAACGACAACATCTAAAGGCTTGTGGTACTATTTTCAACGGGTTGAATGACTAAGCATTCCGCGGCATAAGCCCCTAACAATTTGAATGATGATCATTCCAGGGCATGAGCCCTCAACAGATTGAATGACAAGACATTCCAGGGCATAAGCCCTCAACAGTTGAATGATTAACATTCCAGGGCATGAGCCCTCAACGGTTTATGAGTATGCAATGGACTCAACTTTGTGTATATCAACATACAACTCAGCAACATCGACGACAACGTAGACAACGACAACGACAACAGCAACAGTGCATAAATAATTATGACTTGCTCCACAACTTGGTCAACTTAATGATATTAATAATCAACAACAGCAGAGACATCAATTTAAGCAACTTGCAACATAGCAATATTAATAACAACAACTTGAATGATATAAACAACGACATTTTCTATATCATACATTTTCCCCATAATATATATAGCTTAAATTAACCAACATCATCAATTATATTAGCTTAGATTCACTGAAAAGCTATACCTTTATAATCAACTTCCATTCCTACCCCAAGGACCAACTCATGAACTCATTAGACCCTTTATACGACATTATTTCTTTCCTAAAAACATCTCTAGATGGTTAGGATAAAGTCCCTACACTTAGGAAGAAGTTTGGAAGCAATTGGAGTGAAGAAAATTGCATTTTTAAGGTTTCTTGGATGACAGAATCGTGGCACGTTGGTCTTCTATCGTGGCACGATTTTTCCAGATTCGACAGACGACTTCAGATTTTAAACCTTCACGTTTTCGCACATAAAAATCAAACCGTTAACCCATTTTCGATGCCGTTTTCGCCTAAACGCTCCTGACACTTAGCTCTATCATAATCTACAGAAAAATTCAAGTTTCAACCACCCAAAAATCGTTGTATAAAACCTCACACAATCACTTATTTGCAAAACGTTTAGACACCGACTTTTCAAACGAAAATCCCAATTTACATCGACTCAAACCCCAATACTGGTTGGAAACTTAGTCTGTGATTAATCTACAATCTAAACATCCCTTATCACCCTAATCCATCAGATTATCTACTTCTTTCCACAATTCAATTCTATATTCTAACCCTAATTCCCAAATTCATAACAACCACATGTTAAATCAATTTCAGAATTCACATACACTATGATTATTGAGAGTTAGCCTCACCCTTACCTTAATTCTGATGAACGAAGCTCTACGATCTCTCCGGTTCTTCACTTGGCTCTTCTCTTGGTTTTTCTCCGCAAACTCTGTTGTACGTGAAAACTGCTTCTGACTTCTATTTTCTAATTTTCTCAATAAATATAACTTCCCAATATTTAATTAACTCCCACGTAATTCACTTAATTCTCATTTAACCCCAAAACTCCAATTAAATCCTAATTCTCACTTATTCTATTAAATAATAAAAATAGCCATTTAATAAAATACACCACACCACAAAATCAACATAAATCATTTAAAATCATATAAAAGACTAAAAATAATTAAATAACAATTAGGGCGTTACATCTGACCCCAGTCTCGACATAGTATGCAATGCGGTATCAATCCTACATGTGGAATACGAAGTTCAATCAGAAGTTAATGAAGTTGAAAGTGACTTCGTTGACGAAATGGCAACACACAAGCCACTATGTTATTATGTCATGAATAATGGTTGTGTAGAAGAACAACATGCTGTCTTTGAAAAGCCAGATGTTTCAATGAAGTTACATCTTAATCCTTTGTTTATTCAAGCTAAGATAAATGGCGTTGGAGTAAATAAGGTATTAGTTGATGGTGGAGCCACAATCAACCTGCTCCCTCAGTCATTCCTGGGAAGATTGGACTTTATGATTCTAATTTGAAACCTCACAATGTTATTCTCACTAATTATGAGGGTACATCAGGAAATATCTTGGGTGCTATCGAATTGGAATTAGTGGTGGGTAGCGTAAGTAGAACAACAATGTTTATGGTGGTCCCATCAAAGGCAAATTTCAATGTGCTGTTAGGCAGAGAATGGATACATGGTGTGGGTGCAGTCCCTTCCACAGTGCACCAAAGGATCGCTATATGGAAAGATGATGGATTAGTCGAGAATGTTGAGGCTGATCAAAGTTATTTCTTGGAAGAAGTAAACACTATCCTCAAGAAAAATTTCGATAAGCAACTAGCACATATAGCCCCAGTCATGTCCCCAAGACCCAAATGCATGATTTCGAACAATGAGATCTACTCCATGAAACTGCAGCCAAAAGCTGGATTTGTATGGGAAAAAGAATTTAGAGACCATGACTATGTGATGGTCAATCAACAAAAAATTCATACAGAAAATGAAGATGTGCTCGAAACTAGAGCTCTCGCATACAAGAAGGTTGCTGATAGCCTTCCACCTGGTTTTTCTAAGTATGCTACCCCGCCAACTGGGTGGGATATCAAAGAATAAGATCATGATTGAACCCAATATTTGGGAGAAAATTACGGCCTACTTGGCCGAAAATAAATTTCGAACGGCCAAAGAGGCTGAAAATTTGCAACAAGAGGTGATCGAGAAACTGACAGAAGGACCTGCAGATGACATCATCGAAGATCAAAAGTTGGATTGCATTTATGATGATGAACCGTTAGGTTTCGAAGAGGATCCCATGGGATCCATTACCAAAATGAAGGCCCAAGATCCCCTCGAAGAAATAGATTTGGGAGATGGCACCGTTAAAAGACATACTTATATAAGTGTCAAGATTCCTGAAGGATTTAAAAATCGAATTGCAGAGCTATTGAAGGAATACAAAGATTGCTTTGCATGGGATTACAATGAAATGCATGAACTAAACCGGGAAGTGGTGGAATTAAAGTTACCAATTCGACCAGACAAAAAGCCAATGAAACCAATTCCTCGTAGGTTTGCTCCGCAAATCTTACCAAAGATTAAAGAAGAGATCGAGAGACTCCTGAAATGCGGCTTCATCAGGCCTGCAAGGTATGTAGATTGGCTAGCAAATGTAGTTCCTGTTAAAAAGAAAAATGGAACCATAAGGGTATGTATAGATTTTAGAGATTTGAATCTCGCTACCCCTAAAGACGAATACCCAATGCCTATGGCAGAGATGCTGGTAGATTCAGCGGCGGGTTTCGATTACTTGAGTATGCTAGATGGATATTCTGGTTATAATCAAATCTTCATTGCTGAAGAAGATATCGCTAAGATCGCATTTCGATGCCCGGGGGCATTAGGATGCTATGAATGGCTAGTAATGCCATTTGGTCTAAAAAATGCTGGTGCTACGTACCAGAGAGCGATGAATTTAATGTTTCATGATTTCATAGAGGACTTTATGCAAATTTACATTGATGATATTGTGGTAAAATCTTCTTCAGAAGAAAGACATTTGGAACATTTACGCCGATCTTTTGAAAGGATGAGGCAATATGGATTGAAAATGAATCCATTAAAATGTGCATTTGGGGTTTGTGCAGGTGATTTTCTAGGTTTCGTAGTTCATAAAAAGGGAATCGAGATCAACCAGAACAAAACCAAGGCAATAACCAAGACCAAAGCTCCTTCTACGAAGAAAGAGTTGCAGTCACTATTAGGAAAAATCAACTTTCTCAGGAGGTTTATATCAAATCTAAGTGGCAAGACACAAGCTTTCTCGCCATTACTCCGATTAAAGAAAGAGGATGTTTTCAAATGGGAGCAGGAACACCAAAAGGCATTCGAGGAAATCAAGTCATATCTGATAAATCCTCCAATTCTCTCACCATTATTGAAGGACAAAAGAATGAAATTGTACATAGAAGCGTCATATGGCACTATAGGCAGTATGTTGGCGCAAGAGGATGAACATGGCACAGAAAAGGCCATTTATTATCTAAGTAGGGTACTCAATGATGTTGAAACCAGATATCATCCTAGTGAAAATTGTGCCTTTGCTTATACTTCTCATGTACAAAACTCAAGCATTATATAAAGCCTTTTGACGTTTATGTTTATTCCCATTTTGATATTATTAAACACATGTTGTCCAAACCAATTCTGCACAACAGAGTCGGAAAATGGGCCTTAGCCCTGACGGAATATTCACTGACATATTAGTCATTAAAAGCTGTCAAAGGCCAAATTGTGGCCGACTTCATAGTTGATCATTCAATGGAAGAAGTTTTGACGACATAAATAATAAACCGTCCTTGGAAATTATACTTCGACGGTTCTAGTCATAAAAATGGTACCGGGGTTGGAATAGTAATAATTTCACCCAAACACCACATGTTTAAATACAAGTTTCGAATCAATCAATTTTGTTCTAATAATGAGGCTGAGTATAAAGCCTTGATTACGGGTCTAGAGATAGCACTCGAACTGGGGGCAAAATCTATCGAAATTAAAGGAGATTCCGAACTAGTCCTTAGACAAATGATTAAAAAGTATAAATGTGTCAAGGAAAGCCTAATCACATATCATGCAATAGCTAATATGCTGTTGAAACGTTTTGCTCATGTGGAAATTCGGCATGTACCTCGAACGGAAAACCAAGAAGCAAACGATCTAGCACAAACAGCCTCTGGATACAAAGTGCCGAAAGATCAAATACAAGAACCGATAGAGATTAGAAATAGGCGCAATTCGATGGACTCATTCTCTAGCAAATCGTTAACGCCAAAACTTGGGGGGACAGAGACATGCCAAAGACACATGAAAGGTACGAATTTTGTCGAAATTTTGGTCATTAACGATTTAAATGACAATGATTGGCGAAAACCTATAGTGAAATATTTAGACAATACAGACAGAAACACTTGTCGAAAGGTGAAATATAGAGCCTTGAGCTATGTAATAATGGGCGATGAATTGTTCAAAAAGACTTCGGAAGGGGTTTTACTAAAATGCCTAGGTGAAACAGATGCATACTTAGCAGTTTCTGATACACATAGTGGAACTTGTGGAACACATCAAGCTGGTCATAAAATGAAATGGCTTTTTTTTCGACAAGGGTTATATTGGTCAACTATGCTCAAAGATTGCATAGAATTCGCCAAAGGGTGTCAAGGATGCCAAAAATACGCCGGGATTCAACGCCTTCCGGCAAGTGAGCTACATGCAATAATCAAACCATGGCCATTCAGAGGATGGGCCCTAGATGTAATAGGAGAAATCAAACCCACATCATCGAAAGGGTATAAATACATTTTGGTAGGGATAAACTATTTCACAAAATGGATAGAAGCAATTCCTTTGAAAGATGTCACCCAAGATGAAGTTATAAGTTTCATCCAAAAATCTATTATCTATAGATTTGGTATTCCATAAACCATTACCACAGACCAAGGATCTGTGTTTACTGGTCGAAAGATGGCAAAATTTCTCGAAGACATAGGATTCAAATTGCTGACTTCAACACCATATTATGCACAAGCGAACGGTCAAGTCGAAGCGGCAAACAAAAATATTATTTCCATCATCAAAAGGAAAATCAAAACAAAGCCAAAAAGCTGCCATGAAGTTTTAGGCGAAGCTCTGTGGGCATGTCGAACATCTCCCAAGGAATCAACAAATACTACACCATTTAGACTAACGTTTGGTCATGATGTTGTGCTACCAGTAGAAATTCTGCTTCAGTCGACCAGAATCCAGAGATAATGTGAAATACCGGTTAACCATTATTGGAACATGGTCATGGATGAAATGATCGATCTGGATGAAGAAAGATTAATGGCATTGGAAGTCCTTGCAAGACAAAAGGAAAGGGTAGCAAAAACATATAACAAAAAGTTGAAGTAAAAAATTTTCACCCAAGGAGATGTGGTGTGGAAAGTCATTTTACCAATGGACAAAAATGATAGGACTTTGGGAAAATGGTCACCCAGCTGGGAAGGACCATGGCAGATATTGAGAGTTTTTTCGAACAATGCATATGAAATCGAAGAATTAAATGAAGATCAAAGGATCTTGCGAATAAACGGAAAGTACTTGAAAAAGTATAAACCGACACTGCAAGAAATTAAAATTATGCAAGAGTGATTCGAAAAGAAATTTAAACATAGCATTTCATACAGAAGGCCAACTAATGGGCGGTTTACATAAAATATTCCCAAAATGGATTCTAAAAGCACAAAGTAAACCATTACAAAAAAAAAATGCTACAAAATAACTTGAAAGAAAAACTCTAAGAGAGCTTTTCAATCGATGAGACGTTCTACATAAATTGGCTGAAGCAAAAAACGTCGAGAAACCATCTTATCTCGCTATCGAGACGACAGCGGAGGCAAAAATGCTGAAGATTATACAGTTCATCCTCAGCAGGATGAAATCCTTGATAGTTGTTTCTTATCCCATCCCAGGGCAGTTGCGCCAGTTGTTGCAGAATCGGCGACGAATCAACTGAGGAGGCAACAAACTCTTATACCGGCCTGAAACGAAGCGAAAGTGGGTATCTCCTCCCATAATGTCTCTGCGACATTTCGCAACATTCTGCGTCCTTAAAGGAGACCAGAAGTCGGTGAAGAGTTTTGTGGCATCTGGGGTAACGCCATCAAGCGCCCTCAGCATGATATCAAAGTAGAGTGCGCTCACGGAGCCGGCATCCATAGCATTCCCGAGCAAGCGTTTGATAGTTGGAATGCGCGGCTCAGCATTGAGCATTTGCTGAGTGCATCGCAGAACACGGAACATGGGGTTTCCATGATCCCATAAACGATCCATAAAATCTAACTTTGGATGGGTAGGATCAAGATCAGTAAGTAACTTGATGCAGTCTTCCCCGAAAGCTCTTGAGACCTTACGATCTCTGCAAAGAGCAGCAATCCTCTTGTTTTGTCTCTGAAAAGAGAAAAGATCAAGCATGCTATGATTAGCGGCTCGTGCAGCAATGTCTATGATCAGATCATCGCTCAAACAACTTATGAATTCCATGACTACGAAATTGTTGAGTGGAAATATGTTTCTGAGAAAACACAAAGAAAGATAGATGAGAGATGAATATCACAAGGGAAAGGAACACTATTTATAGTGAAGAAAGGAAGTTGAAAAGTGGTTTCTGAAACTTAAACGACGGTTCCTCCTATTTTTGATCATCAAAAAATTCATATGAAGACACGTGGCACAAAAAGACTACTGTATTCCATGCGCCTTGAGAAAAGAGAAGTTGTCAAAAGGTTTTGTCTTATCTTTTCTGATAGAATCTCATAATTAGATTTTTTTTAAGGACTTACGGTTTCCAAGATAAGTTAATCTTAATAGGTTAAGGAGAAACTTTTTAGCTTCTCATCATTAGTGTTGTTTTGAAATTTGTTCCATCAAAGGAGTAGCTATAATAAATAATAATAAAATGTTACTCAAATAAAATATATGTTATAGCTCAAGAAAAATTCTTGGTTAGTGTTAAGTGAGTAATAATAAAATATTATAATATTAGGACCAGAGAACTCTGGATAATGAAATAAATAAAAGGACCAGAAAGTTCTGGCATAAAATACTGAAATAAATAAAACAGTAAAGGACCAGAAAACTCTGGATATAGAACTGAAATAAATAAAGCAGTAAAGGACCAGAAAAATCTGGATATATATAACTGAAATAAATAAAGCAATAAAGGACCAGAGAACTCTGGAGATATTAAGAATAAAATAAATAGGACCAGAAAGTTCTGGATAATTATTAAGTAGTAGGTTAATTATTTAGTTTTAGTTTAAGGACCAGAGCACTCTGGAAAATTAATATAGTTAGTTATAGGTTATATGTGACGGCCAGAAATTAAGAGATGAGAGAAGAGAGAACACAAGAGAATTTATCCTGGTTCACCTAACCGGCTACGTCCAGTCCCCACATTACGTGTGAGATTATCCACTATAGTATCCTACTATCAGAAACTTCTGAATAGCACTATAATATGTTGATCACACCAGATCAGTCCGTTACACTCTGTATTATCAACCTCAGCAGGCTTCTACGATTCTTGATCACACAAGAAAAGTTCTATCTCAAACTATTAAGCCCAATAGACTTGAGATCTAAATACACTTTGTGTTTGTAAGAGAGTTTATGTTGTGGATCCTATTTTCTCAACACTTGTTTGAGATTATGATAAAACAAACTTAAATGATTATGATCCAAATCTAGTGAAAGAGTAGAAGTTTGTTTGTTTGTTGTAGTTGAAGAGCTTGTGAATATTCTGATTGATATTCACGTGAGAGAGATTTGATTTTGCTTTGAGAGAGTATGATAATCTTGTTTGTAAGCTCTTGAGAATTAACAAGGATGTGTGCTTGTATTTATAGAAGCCTTTGTCTTGAAGCTTGACAGACAAATACAGTTGTGTTGTCCTTTCCAAAAACAGCCCATATGCTTGTGTTTTTGTAGCTTGGCGCGCAAGGATACTCAAAAAGGAAACCTTTGTGAGTTGCAGAATGTTCTTCAGACATTCTTTGAGTTCCAGCTGTTTGGGAAAGAGTACATACGCGTGACTGTAGGCCAGCTGTGATATGGTGGCATTAGGATGACATCCTTATCTTGTTGTACCTTTACCAGAACATTCTTTAGAACGTTCTTCTTGTGTAGGCTTAGATTTTTTCTTCTTTCTTCTAAGACTCACGTGAGCCTTTGAATATTCCTTTTGTTGCAAAAGTTTTTTATCCTCTTTTGGTGAGACAAAGGGAATATTGTATTCTTCCTTTCAATGATGTAGCAGAAAGTATATGTGTGTCTTTTTGCTCTTTTGCTTTGATGAGATTATTTATAAGCTTAGAATGTTCTTCTCTTTAACAAGAACATTCTTCATGAAACATTTCTCACAAAACATATTAGTAGATAACAAGTTAAAAACTATAGAATGTTTGTGATCTTTAAAACATCAAATAATGGATTTTGTTCTCAACAATCTCCCCCTTTTTGATGATGACAAACATTTATAATTTGTTTTTAATTTTGATATTAGAAATTGAGATTTTGATAATATTGTGAAATAATTTTATCAATAGCTCCCCCTCAATTTTAGCATCCAAGATCTTTTTAATAACTTGAGAATATATGCAATAATGAACCAGAATATAATTTCATTCATTTATAGAGATCATGATACATTTTTCAAGATCATATATGATTGAAATATCAAAATAACATAAGATAGCAAAATAGCATAAAGACAAAATATATAAGTTCATAATACAGAAGTACATGGCATAATGATACAAGGCAGCAACACATTTTAAGAAGCAACCAGCAACCTACAGTTATGTCCTTGTATGCATTTAGTGCAAAGCAATATCATTCCAAAGACAAAAGTACTTCTATTATTTTCTCCCCCTTTGTCACATAAAAAAGGAGGGAATGCATCAGAAAATCAAGATGATGGAGAAGACGCATCTGATGAGGATGATGCTGAAGGAACAAGCATAGGGATAGCAGGAGGTGGAGGAAATGGATTTGCCATTGGCGCATCAACACCCCATTTTGCAGCAAGACTTGTATACCACTGCCTAAGCAATGTCCTTTCCATGGAATCATACACAATATGATTCATAATACCATGCAGAGATTCAAACATTTTAAGAATATCTTTCCTAATCCTTCTAATGTTTTTCTCAGTTTTTGACCTCTTAGGAGGGTGCTCATTCATTGAAGGAGGAAGAGAAGCTCCAGTCAAGACATTAAAAGAAGGAGATGCAGATTGCAAAGGAACAGATGAATCATAGAAGGGTGGATCCGCAAAAAATTTATCAATTGATTCTGAGCGAAAGAGAGCTGAATAATTGTGCCTTGGTGGAGAGACAAAGATAGGAGCAGCAACATAAAGTTTGTTTGCTGGAGCAGCTTCTTCAAAAAAGCTTTTCATTTCATTCAAGTCTTGAAATTTAGGAAGAATGGGATTTTTGGCAAAGTTGTCTAACAACTTAGCATGTTCTTGTGAAACAGGAGAACATTCTCTATGAGTAGTGGTTTCATTTTGGAGACATTTCAAAAGATGTTCTATAGAGATAGGGCTTTTTCTTTTGAGACCATGAGATTGAGACTGATTCACAACAGGGGTAATGAATGAGTCAGGTTTAGTTTTCATTTGGTGGACATTTTTGGGTCCAAAAGTTGAGATTTTGAAGCTAGATATCTCATCATGCAGAGGGATTTCAAGTAACCTAAAGATTTTGGAGAGGGCCATTCCATATGGAACAGTGCCTGTTTTAATTGTGGAGTTAGCAGCAATCATCATATTTTTGAGAATGATGAAAGGGAGATTAGCTTGTTCTCTAGTGAACATGTGATAAATCAACAAAATATCATTGTGTGAGATATGATTAAAAGGGCCACTTTTAGGAAGGAAACTATTGTGACACATATTGGCAAGAATTTGTGGAATGTGCAACAAATTTGAACAAGAAAGATCAGTTGCATTTGGTTTGTAGATAGTGTCAAAAACAGCATTACGATTTAGATGAAGTACATCATACCAATCATCACCAAACACAACTGGACCCTCTAGAGGAATGTTTAACAATTTAGAGATTGTTTCTAAATTAATTTCTACTTTGACTCCCGTAATGTGAGAAATGATCACATTTTTGTCTGGATAACATTCGGCCATACAATAGAAAGCTTGAACAGCTTCTGGATAATATTTTTCCCTAATTTGAAGAAAAGGAACCCAACCTAGAGCATCAGGGTATTGTTTAACAAAGATTTCAGCATCTTCTAATTTTTGAAAATCAAAATAACGACCTACCCCAACGGGTCTAGAGGACCATTTGTCAAAGAAGTTTTTGGTTAAATCAGGATCAATTAGAGGAATAAACTTAGACCTAGACACAGATAGATTATGAGTTTTACCCCTTTTTGAAACTGACTGTTTGATCTGAGAAGGTTCTGAGTCTATAGTTAGCTTCCTCTTTCCTTTGTTCCTGGTACGAGAGCTTCCCAGAGAACGTTCTTGAGCAGCTGGAACTTCTTCTTTGTCTTCTTGTTTCGAAGGAGATTTCGGGATTTCTTTTAGAGTTTCGATTGGAGAAGGGGGTTTATTAGAGGCAGCGGTTGGTTCAACTTCCACAAAATCATCCTGATTTTGCAGCGATTTGTTTTCCCCATTTGTAGGTGGATTAGTTGTTTCCGGATTTTCAGGGAGAGAAGCGGTTTTCTGAAGAGAAGAGTTAGGGTTTGGCTGTTGAGAAGAGTAAGCATTTTCTCCATCTGAGTCACTTATCTCATGGATAGTGTTGTCTATTTCCCCCGTTTTCTTGGTTCCTCTTGCTAATAATAGCCTGGAAGATCTTCTTCGCAGTGATGGAGCTGAGTTTGCCTTCTTTGCCTTAGTCTTAAGGTGAGGAGGAGTTTGATTCAAGTTGGGGGCCGTAGCTTGGAATAATGGTGGTAGAATGAAGTTTAAAGGATCAACTTCTTCTGGAAGAGAGAGTTTTGTTGGAGAAGTTTTGGAAGAAGGTTCTTCAATGGTTTTGGGGTTTTGAATTTTTGGTTTGTTTAGAGGTGAAGTGTGAGTAATAGTTTGAGGTGGAGTTTGTTCTGAGGATTCTGGTGAGATGGGTGGTTGGTTGGTCGGAGAAGATGGTGGTGACGGTGGTGAAGGGGAACGAGGAGGAGAAGGTGATGGTGAGGGAGTTCTAAAGTTAGCATGGTTTCCCTTAGTTCTAGCCATGATCTTTGATGAGTGTTGGTTTGATTTTTCTTGAAAATGAAAGTAGGTTTTATAGAGAAGATGAAGAGGTGGTGTTTTAGTTTTATGGTGGTTTAGAGAAGAGAAGCTGTTTTTTGTGAATAGAGAGGGAAGAAGGAAAATGATTTGATTGAAAGTGGTTTTGGGGGCAAGAGAGAGATAGGTGGGCCAGACTCTAATGATGTGATTAGCATCATTTTGGTGTTGGGAAGAGAAAAGTAGAGCTAATGATCAAATTAGTTAGTCTAACTAGAGCAACTAAACATATTTGAGCGTAAGTCCCAAGCACACACATAATCACAAGAATATTCTTAGAGTGTTCTTTTTAATTTTTATGAGGATTTTGAATGATATTTAATTTTTCTTTAATAAAATTAAATCTATCCTCTACTAGAGGTTTTGTGAATATGTCTGCTAATTGATTTTCAGTGTCAACAAAGATTAATTCAATTTCCTTTTTATTCACATGATCTCTAATAAAATGATGTTTTATTTCAATATGCTTTGATCTTGAATGTTGAATGGGATTTTTTTGATAAATTTATAGCACTTGTATTATCACAAAATACTGGAATATTTGTGTACCTTATTGAGAAATCTTCGAGTTGATTTCTTATCCATAATACTTGAGAGCAACAGTTTGCTGCTGACACGTATTCTGCTTCAGTGGTTGATAGAGCGATTGTGTTTTGTTTTCTACATGACCAACTGATAAGTGCTTTTCCGAGAAACTGACATGTACCACTTGTACTTTTTCTTTCAATTTTATCTCCGGCATAGTCAGCATCGCAATAAGCTATCAAGTCAAAACAAGAACCTTTTCTATACCAAAGGCCAAGATCAGTAGTACCAACTAGATATCTAAAAATTCTTTTTACAGCAGTTAAATGAGATTCTCTAGGAGATGTTTGAAAACGTGCACATAATCCAACTACAAAGACAATATCTAGTCTACTTGCAGTTAAGTACAACAGAGACCCAATCATGCCTCTGTATTCTTTTTCAGAAATAGTTATTCCATTTTCATCTTTGTCTAAACTCGAAGATGGATGCATGGGAGTTACCATTATTTTAGCTTCATTCATTTTATATTTTTTGAGAAGATCTTTAATATATTTTTCTTGACAAATAAATATTCCATTTGATTCTTGTTTAATTTGTAAACCAAGAAAAAATCTTAATTCTCCCATCATACTCATTTCAAATTCACTTTGCATGAGACCGGAAAATTCTTCACACATTTTTTCATCGGTTGACCCAGATATAATGTCGTCAACATATATTTGAACGATTAGAAAATTTGCTTTATTGTCTTTTCTAAAAAGAGTGGTATCAATTTTTCCTCTAGAAAAATTATTTTTGATTAAAAATGTACTTAACCTTTCATACCAAGCTCGAGGAGCTTGCTTTAGGCCATATAGTGCTTTTGTTAGTTTAAAAACATGATGAGGTTTATTTGTGTTTTCAAAGCCGGGAGGTTGGTGTACGTAAACCTCTTCATTCAAAAATCCATTTAGAAAGGCGCTTTTAACATCCATTTGAAAAAGTTTAATATTTTTATGAGATGCATATGCAAGAAGAATACGAATTGCTTCTAACCTTGCAACTGGAGCAAATGTTTCATCATAGTCTATACCTTCCTGTTGATTATATCCTTGTGCAACAAGTCTGGCTTTATTTCTGATGACTTTTCCTTCTTCATCTAATTTGTTTCTGAAGACCCATCTTGTTCCAATTACAGCTTTATCTTTAGGTTTGGAAACAAGAGTCCATACCTCATTTTTTTCGAATTGAGAAAGTTCTTCTTTCATGGCATTTATCCATGATTCTTCACATATTGCTTCTTTTATATTTTTTGGTTCAATATGTGATATCATTGCCATATTGTTCATGAAAGATCGTCTTGTTCTTATTCCATCAGATGTATCTCCAATGATTTGTTCAGGAGGATGATCACCTATGGTCTTCCAACTTTTTGGAAGTGGTTGTGGAGAATGTTCTTGATCATCTTCAATTTCTTTTTGAGGAGTTTCTTCTTCATCTTCTTTGTTAGTTATTAAATCATCGAATTCATCAAAGACAACATGCATACTAATTTCCATAGTTTGGTTTTTTAGGTTAAAGATTCTGTATCCTCGGGAATTTGTTGCATATCCTAGAAATATTCCTTTATCTGATTTTGAATCGAAATTTCCTAGGTTTTCTTTATCATTTAAAATATAACAATAACAACCAAAAATGTGAAAATAAGAGATGTTTGGTTTTTTTATTTTTCCAGAGTTCATATGGGGTTTTGTTTAAAATTTTTCTAATAGAGACACGATTTATAATATAGCAAGAAGTATTTATGGCTTCAGCCCAAAAGTATTTTTCTACATTTGATTCACTTATCATTGTTCTTGCCATTTCTTGTAGTGTTCTATTTTTTCTCTCAACGACTCCGTTTTGTTGAGGGGTTCTTGCGCATGAAAAATTGTGGGTTATTCCTTTTTCATCGAAGAAGTTTTTAAAGAAAGCATTTTCAAATTCTCCTCCATGATCACTTTTTACAGAAATGATTTTTGATTCTTTTTCATTTTGAACTAATATGCAAAAGGTTTTAAATGCTTCAAAAGCTTCATCTTTATGTTTTAAAAATAACACCCATGTATATCTGGAAAAATCATCAACAATAACAAATCCATATTGTTTTCCACTTAAGCTTGCTGTTCTCACAGGGCCAAATAAGTCTATGTGAAGAAGTTCGAGAGGTCTTTGAGTAGAGATATCATTTATAGGTTTAAAACTACTTTTGACTTGTTTTCCTCTTGTGCATGCTTCACATATTTTATCTTTTTCATAACTTATTTTTGGAAGCCCTCTAACTAGATCAAGTTGGGAAATTTTTGAAATAGTTTTCATACTTACATGTCCAGCTCTTTTGTGCCAAATCCATTTGTCTTTTTCAAAACCCATAAAACATGATTCAGCTGGAAGATCATCTAGGTATAAAACATATAAGTTTTTTATTCTAAAACCAGTAAAGAAATTTTTTCCCGAGGATGTTTGTTTTACTTCACATATGTTAGGTTTAAAATTGACTTCAAAACCACTATAATTGACTTATGCTTAGCAGATTGTGTTTTAATCCTTCAACATATTGAACATTTTCGATTTTAGCAGTATTTTTCTTACCAATAACACCTTTACCTTTGATTTGACCTTTATCATTATTTCCAAAAGTCACCAGTCCTCCTTCTTTCTTTTCGAAGGAGATGAAACATTGTTTATCCCCTGTCATGTGCCTTGAACAGCCACTGTCCAAGTACCATGGCTTTTTCTTTTCATCTTGAGAAGATTCCTGCATTTTGAGTTAGTTGTTCCTTAGGTACCCATGATGCCGTGGGTCCTTTGTGGTTAGTTTTCTTAAGCTCAAGATTTTTAATCTTGAAAAAACAATTTATTTCTAAGTGACCCATTCTTTTGCAATATAAACATTCTTTTCTTTTTAGTTTGATAGATCGTTCTTGAGAATGTTCTGGGTTCATTTGATGAGAATGTTGTGTTTCTCTTATCTTATAGAAACAACTTCTTTCAAGGTGTCCATTCTTGTTACAAAAAGAACATTTCATTTTTTCTTTTTCAGGTATAAAGAAGTTTTCATACATTTTTTTATTTTTAGAAACATCAAAACCTAAAGCAGCTTTATCAAATATTCCTAATTGAGAACCCATAATATTTTGAAATGTTTCAGTTGATTTTATAAAATGAGTAAGGTCGTTTCTAAGTTCTTTAACTTCAATTTTTAGCAAATTATTTTCAGTAACTCTAGAAGTTTCTGGAAATTTATTATTGCTTAGATTTTTTATTTTTTTCGGTTGCTTTAAAGTATGAGTCTTGCAAACTTTGAATGATTTTCTTTTGATCATCGTTCAAGGTTTGAAGTTTTTCTTTTTCCTCTTTCATCTCAAAAATTTCTTTTTGTAGAGAATGACATTTGTTTGTTAAGAAATTTCAGTCGAATAATACACTATCAATTGTACTTTCTAGATTTTTATTTATAAGTGATTTGTTAATAATAATTTGTTCTTCGTTATCTATAGGAAAGTCTAAAAGAGGTTCGTCAAAGAGAAATACCTCATCGTTATCTGAGTTTGCCATTAGACAGATGTTTGCTTCATCATCTTCTTCTTTTGGTTCTTCAAGATCATCCCATGTAAACATGGATTTTGAGTATGGTGATTTCCTTTGACTCTTTTTGTTTAATAGGCATTCATTTTTGTAATGTCCTTGTTTGTTGCATCCATAGCAGATTACTTGACTTTTGTCTATATCTCCTTTAGGATTTTCTCTTCTATTTGGAAAGTATCTTTCTATTTGATCTCTTCTTCTAATCATTCTTTGAATTTTCTTTGTGATGAGTGCTAGTTCATCTTCTGCTTCTCCTTGAATGATTTCTTCTTCCTCAGTTTCTTTAATTTCTTCATTTTGTGTGGGTGAAACTTCTTGGTCGTTTTGAGAAGCTTTGAGAGCAATCATTTTACCTTTTCTTATTGGTTTATCTTCTTGAAGTAATGTCTCATGAGCTTTTAGCGATCCAATGAGATCTTCAAGAGCTAAAGTGTTTAGGTCTTTAGCTTGAGTGATTGTCGTAACCATGGGTCTCCATTGAGTTGGAAGACATCTTAGTATTTTTCTTATTCTGTCGTGGGTAGAATAAGTTTTTCCAAGTGATCTTAGTTCATTTACTATAGATGTGAATCTAGAGTACATTTCATCAATGTTTTCATCTTCAATCATTTCAAAGATTTCAAACTTTCTCACACCAATGTCAATTCTTGTTTCTTTAACATGGCTTGTTCCTTCATGATGGACTTTGAGAGTATCCCACACCTTTTTTGCAGTATCACATTCATCAACTCTTTCACTTTTTTCCATGCTTAGTGCACATGATAGAAAGAGTCGAGCTTTAGAATTTAAGAGTATTTTTTCTTTATCTTCTCTTGTCCATGATGCTTCTGGTGTAATTACTTTTGTTTTAGTAATATCATCAGTTGTCATTGGTACATGATTCCCATCTGTTATTATTTTCCACATATCCACATCTTGGGATCTTAGGAACAGTTCCATTTTTCCTTTCCAGTAGTAATAGTTTTTTCCATTAAAATATGGTGGTCTTGAACATGAGAGACCTTCTAGTATGTATTTTTCTTTTGACATTGCTTCTTTCTGAATCTTTTTCTCTAACACGTGTCAAGTGTTTTCTTTTAGAGCCGGGCTCTGATACCAATTGAAGTAGCAATAAACGTCACAAGAAAGGGGGGGTTTGAATTGTGACCCTTTTAAAATTTATTCCTGAAACTTAAATAAGTATATAAGCTCAAGAAAAATTCTTGGTTAGTGTTAAGTGAGTAATAATAAAATATTATAATATTAAGACCAGAGAACTCTGGATAATGAAATAAATACAAGGACCAGAAAGTTCTGGAATAAAATACTGAAATAAATAAAGCAGTAAAGGACCAGAAAACTCTGGATATAGAACTGAAATAAATAAAGCAGTAAAGGACCAGAAAACTTTGGATATATATAACTGAAATAAATAAAGCGATAAAGGACCAGAGAACTCTGGAGATATTAAGAATAAAATAAATAGGACCAGAAAGTTCTGGATAATTATTAAGTAGTAGGTTAATTATTTAGTTTTAGTTTAAGGACCAGAGCACTCTGGAAAATTAATATAGTTAGTTATAGGTTATATGTGACGGCCAGAAATTAAGAGATGAGAGAAGAGAGAACACAAGAGAATTTATCCTGGTTCGCCTAACCGGCTACGTCCAGTCCCCACACTACGTGTGAGATTATCCACTATAGTATCCTGCTATCAGAAACTTCATAATAGCACTATAATATGTTGATCACACCAGATCAGTCCGTTACACTCTGTATTATCAACCTCAGCAGGCTTCTACGATTCTTGATCACACAAGAAAAGTTCTATCTCAAACTATTAAGCCCAATAGACTTGAGATCTAAATACACTTTGTGTTTGTAAGAGAGTTTATGTTGTGGATCCTATTTTCTCAACACTTGTATGAGATTATGATAAAACAAACTTAAAAGATTATGATCCAAATCTAGTGAAAGAGTAGAAGTTTGTTTGTTTGTTGTAGTTGAAGAGCTTGTGAATATTCTGATTGATATTCACGTGAGAGAGATTTTATTTTG
Organism: Medicago truncatula; assembly: GCF_003473485.1. Classification (NCBI taxonomy): domain Eukaryota; kingdom Viridiplantae; phylum Streptophyta; class Magnoliopsida; order Fabales; family Fabaceae; genus Medicago; species Medicago truncatula. The sequence continues at coordinate 20,432,768 of NC_053045.1, forward strand.
CTTTGAGAGAGTATGATAATCTTGTTTGTAAGCTCTTGAGAATTAACAAGGATGTGTGCTTGTATTTATAGAAGCCTTTGTCTTGAAGCTTGACAGACAAATACAGCTGTGTTGTCCTTTCCAAAAACAGCCCATGTGCAAGTGTTTTTGTAGCTTGGCGCGCAAGGATGCTCAAAAAGGAAACCTTTGTGAGTTGCAGAATGTTCTTCAGACATTCTTTGAGTTCCAGCTGTTTGGGAAAGAGTACATACGCGTGACTGTAGGCCAGCTGTGATATGGTGGCATTAGGATGACATCCTTATCTTGTTGTACCTTTACCAGAACATTCTTTAGAACGTTCTTCTTGTGTAGGCTTAGATTTTTTCTTCTTTCTTCTAAGACTCACGTGAGCCTTTGAATATTCCTTTTGTTGCAAAAGTTTTTTTATCCTCTTTTGGTGAGACAAAGGGAATATTGTATTCTTCCTTTCAATGATGTAGCAGAAAGTATATGTGTGTCTTTTTGCTTTTTTGCTTTGATGAGATTATTTATAAGCTTAGAATGTTCTTCTCTTTAACAAGAACATTCTTCATGAAACATTTCTCACAAAACATATTAGTAGATAACAAGTTAAAAACTATAGAATGTTTGTGATCTTTAAAACATCAAATAATGGATTTTGTTCTCAACACAATTTTCGTTGTATATTCGATTTATGCAAAGAAAAAAGCAACATCGTTGTGTTAGAAAGAATGAAAACAATAGGAAGATAAAACCACAAAGATAAAATACATCGATCATAGAATAAATAAATCAATAATAATAGATGTCCAACTCGAATTTTTCATTACACCCATAACCAAATTTCTATAATATTCAATAAGATCTTATCAATATTTGAATCTTAAGAAAAAAATCATGATAAACATATGACAGTTCTTACAGCCTGTTTTTGTTGATGCACATCATAGTTGAAAGTACAACATAATCATTAATCTATACAAACACCACTATTTTGGAATGTAAAAATATCATTTACAATACAAATTAAATTTTATTTTTAAAACTAATTACATGAATAGTTGTGCAAAAGAATTCACTTAAAAACTAATAAAATTCATTCTAATCAAAGTGTTTAATCCAATTTCTTCAGAGTTCACACCGCATGTTGATACTTTCATCAGAGTCGTCATTTGAGATCCACTTCTGCAACAATTAAAATCAGGTGAATAAAGATCAAGATGAATTGAAGGTAGGAAAAATAAAGAGAAGTTCGTTTAATTGTTTTTCCAATTGAAAAAATATCAGAAATCGAACAATTTTTAAGAATTAGATCTATGAAAAAAAATGGGAATAAGAAGAAAAAATGAATAAAATGAAAGAGTGATATCGGGTAGTTTTTCAAAATTTTATCATGAATCTCGAAATTGTGTGAAAATGTTGAAACTTAAAAGCACAATTTATAGCAAAAAGATGTGAAATTTGTGAGTTGTAAGACCATCCACAATGGTGGATGCTTCACCTATTTAACACCACATTAAATAGACACCCCATTGTGGAGACCCTAATATTCCTGCTTTCTTTGGAATGGGATATATCAGAGATCAGTGTTGACCAATTTGTCTAATTTATAATATATTTTTTAGGACAATATAATTATGTAAAACAATCAAATTCTACCTCATGTCTTAGCTATTAAACAAAATATAATAGTATTTTTCTTTTTATTTTGGTAAATGATACAAATAGCTTTGTGGTCGATAAAAAAAAACTGATCTAAGGTTTTTTTTTTCGGCCAATATACTATTCAATCCCAATAAATTCCAAAAACTTATTTTTTTTGGTCACATAAAAAAGAGACACATTATAAGGAAGTAATATCTTCTCCAATTAACCATGATATTATTTGAAATATCTTCTCCAATTAACTAATACTAAAAGCTATTAAAATTCTTCCAAACTAATAATGTACAGTAAACATATAGGTATAAACAAATAGTAACCTTCTTCAAAACAAAAAAAAAAAAAACAAATACTAATTGAAATTTAGCATTAAAGTTTAAATCAGTCAAACAAATTCGAGTGCCAAATGTATTTATAAATTTGTGTTTAGTAAATTTTTATTTATATAACACAATATGATTAAAATAAAAAAATTGCATAAATAAATTCACATAAATTTCAATAGAATAAAAAATCACAATTCATCTCTCAAATAAAATTTGTATCAACTAGAAATACAATTCATATCTTTAAACAATCATGACCGGTCTAAATTTTTAATTGTATATGAAACAATGTAAAGATTACACGTTGTACAGGTCTAAAATTTTAATTGTATATGAAACAATGTAAAGATTACACGTTGTACAGAAAAAAATCAGAAATTAAACATGTCTAAAATCTTAAATTAGCATTTCCTCGTATCTCTCACGAATCATAGGAAGACAAATGAAACCATGATACTTCAATTTTGATTGTGCAAAGCAACAATGTATAAGTATAATTTTTTTTTCTGCAAGAAAAATGTTTCATTTATTTATAGTTAGTGGGCATGGACTCAGAATTGTACGAAACAACAACAACAACAACGAAATGAACATTTATGCCATATCCAAACACCAAAAATAAAATGAATGCAATGCTCATCTTTATCCGTTAAACTTACTTGTTTTTTTTAACGAAAATGTACAAAATCCTCCAAAAAAAAATGAAATGAAAAGAATTCTCCATATTGTCTGTTTTTTGTAATGATTGATTTTTTCTTTGAAATAATGGAAGTAGTGAAACAAAAGTTTCAAACACCGACACTAATGGAAAGGTAATAATCCAGAACAAAGAATAATATCTATATGTATTGATGACTATTGTTATAGATAATATCACCATATTATGAAGATATGAATATTTGAAGGTTGTTGGTGGTTGAATAGCATCACACTGAAAAAAGCAAAAGATAAATTGTGTGCATGCATACCATACTATAACAACGTAACCGAAAAAGCCAAAGAAAATTGGATCAATTTCCTCTCTCCTACCGAAAAATAAAACCCTCCACGAAAGGAACAAACACTTGGGATTGACAACAATGAAAGAACCTTACAGGAAAACACAACAACAAAAGAATCATGGATTTCTTTTTCTTTGTCCAAGATTTGACATTTGAATGAGTTGCTCTCCATTTTCTGTATGGATGACAAAAATGAAATATTAAAACATACAAATTAGAATAGAAATATACTCTATAGCAACCCAAAACTGTAGGAAATGCATAAATCGTTGATCACCAACTATGTAAAGAATCCCATTCTAATACAACAATGACATTTTCTATGTTCCTTGTTTGAAGGAATTTAATTAACAAATAACATGAGATAAGAGGTCATAGATATAAATCGCTTGTTCCTTTTTTTGAGTGTAACTTCTACTTTTGAAATAACAGACAAAAAACAAAAGGAGAGTAAAAGAAGGAAATAAAAATTAAAAAAGAATAGAGAGCGCTTCCTGCCGATTGGTGGTATATGGAAGCCGCACTCCAACATTACATTTATTCATAGCCGCCGCCTAATGCACTGTTTCTGTGACAACCTCTGTACTCTACTTTTAGCTTTCTTTCAATTTTCCTCACCCCATCTCAGTTGCAGCGGTGTTTATCTATATCATTTTTCCTTGTATTTATTGCTCATGAATAAAGTAAAAATCAAATGAGATAACAATAACATTATTAAAGGAAACATGAGACTACAACATTTTCTTTGAACTTAAAGTAATAAAAGTTAACTAAGAGGAATATTGATGGTTACTAAACGCAAATAGTGCCCTCTTTTTCAACCATTACGTCTTCATCTTCTTCTTCTTTATCCCTTTGCTTATACACATTATTTTCTATTTCTTTCGGTTTTTGTCACTAGTGGATGTAATAGGATAACCATATTTTAATTGGGTTAAACGGAGAGAGGGGTTGATTGTGAAACAGTGAAGCATTTTTGAATTGGATGACAACAACTCCTAAATCCCCAACAATAAAAATATTCAGTCCAATTAAAAGAATCTGATGAACTTTTTTAACACCACATAGAAAAGTAATATATAAAATTTCTAACCTAGAATTAAAAAACCCGATGAATTGAGATTTGTTGATTATCAATTCATTACGGTCTTTACGACCAAGTCATTTACTAATTTGACCATCACGACGTTACTATAAATAAAAGATATATGCTAAACATAAAAGATATTTACATAGTCTAACATTTATTTTTGTGCAGTCGGGCGCTAACATATGTATATATTACATGCGTCAAAAAAGTTTGGAATAGAAAATATTACTTTTGAGCAGGAGATTTTCCATAATTAAAAGTGCAAAAGTTTGGAGTAATTTTTTCTACCATATCAATTACATTGTTCTTTTTATTTACAAAAGGCAGTACATATGTAGCACCCCGATTTTTAATATTAGTTTAGTTATATTATTTTTAGATAATATTAGTATTAATGTTATTATTAGTATTGGTTATTAGGTATTTCATATTTATTGGAAGAATGGGCAAGGAGAAAGTAAATGGGTTGGTTAGTCGGTTAAAGAGTGAGAGAAAATAATGTTTAGGAAGAAAATAGAGTTTTTAGAGAGAATAAGAAAGTAGAGTGTGAACGGAGGTGAATTAGTAAAATTGGGTAGAAAAGAGGTGTAGTTAGTGAGGTGAGTAGTGTTTTAATTATTTAAGCAGAGGGGAGTGTGAATTTCAAGACGGTGTAGTTAATGAAAGAATAGTAACAAATTCGAGACATGCAGATAGGAATCTTTAGTAACAAACTTAGCTGAAATATTAGTAACAAACTTAGAGGAAATATAGTAATCTAAAAAGATTGGTAACAAACTCAATTATAACTTATAAATAGAGAAGAGAATTAGAGAAGAAAGGTTGCCGAGAAAGAAAGAGACAAAGAAGAATAGCGAGAAGAACCTACAGAGAGATTTCACCGTAGGAAATCATCAATTCTGCAAACTAGAGGTATGGGGGGAGTCTCTATTTACCATAAGGGTTGTATGAATATATAGGTAGCGAAGGGTTTTCGTTTTTGCTTGATCTTTTGATAAATTTATGTCGTTCTACACTGTTATAATTATATGATTGATTATGAATAATTTCGATTTCAAGTTTTATTTACTATGCTTATTAATGTGTTATGGATCCTTTATGATTGATGCCTTTTTGTAATTAAAATTAAATGATTTCAAGTATACTAGCACAGCATATTCAATTTGGACAAAGTCTCCTACTTTTCTATTTCTTCTATGCAATCCACTAAGTCAATGGCATGATAAAATTCTCATATAGTAACCATCATTAAGTTTTTATCAATTTAGGTGTGTCTTTGATCAAGTCTAGCCACTAGTAGTAGCATCGATTAGAGGAAAATTATTCATTCAAATTCATTTAGTTAATTAGGTATATCTGTATTATCCAATGCATCTACAGAATTGGAGGCCTTACCTTGATTAATTTTTTCTTCCTTATTTTTTTTGTATAGGTAATGATCTAACAAGTTATTGAAATATAAAAGTAAGAGAACTTTAAACTTAGATTTGATTTAAGAAAATGTGCGGGCTAAGAACTCCATGAAATTTTGAATAAGATGGACCTTAGCTTCTCCTAGTTTAGTTTGCCCTTATTATATAAATTATTATACAGCAATCTTGTCTAACCGTGATGGTACTGTTAAGTTCATTTAAAGAATATATAGGGAAGAAGTTTAGTTGTTAATGAAATATTTTTTTTTTATTAATATTATTTAAATGTGTTTGAAATAATAAGTTTTAAATGATGAATTATTTGACGATGTGTATTGATGTGCTATTTGAAAATGTGTGATTTAAAGATGTGTTATATAAAAATGTGTTATTTAAAGATGTGTGATTCAAAGATGTGTTATATAAATATGTGTTATTTGAAGATGTTTGATTTAAAGATGTGTTCTATAAAGATGTGTTATTTGCATATGTGTGATTTAAAGATGTGTTATATAAAGATGTGATATCTGATGATGAGCTATTTAAAGATGTGTTTTTGTCGAGTCATATAAAGATGTGCATTGTCGAGTCATTACTTGGTGTTCATGCATTCATGGTCAGTCCGATTTAAAGATGTGATTTAAAGATGGGGGATAAATCAGTAACATAACTCTGATATCCAAAACCGGTACCACATGCATATAGAGTCGAGTTAGAGACATTGCATACATAACTGCAGGTCTATTTGAAGATGCATAATTAAAAGATGTGATATTTTAAGATGTGTAAATATTTAAAGATGTGATATTCAATGATGTGCTTCTATATGATTATGTGTGAATGATTTGTATTTTACTAATGTCTAGTCGATATTCTTAAATGTTGTTGATGCTTATATGCTATTATAAGACGTTGATTGATGCCGATTTAATTTTTATTAAATGAAACTTTATATTCAAATGTGAATATTATCTGACTGTGATGCATATGCGTCTAAATGTAATTGTTGTGTTCTTTTATCTGAATCTATACATTTGTTTATGCATCTCTTATGTTGAATATATTCTCACCCTCTAGTGGCGGGTTGGGCGCCTGCACCCTGGTGGTGTAGATTTGCAGGAAGAAGATCTTAGTAGCAGTGAGTCTCGAAGGACGGCGTTGGAGCCTTCTCCTTTTTGTGTATCGCTTTTGGGAGTCTTTATTTAGTCGATGCTCTGATCTGTGACACTAGGGATTGAGGATTTATTTTATTTTAGACTAGGCTTTAAAAATCCTTTGAACTCAGTTTTGATTTGGAACTATAAATGTGAAAAATCACTTTGATGTTATGAGAACTTTTCCGCTGCGATGTTTTTAATTTAAATGAAGTATGTTTATTTGAAGAAGATGTGTGACACCCTTGCATGTTTAATTTTTTGTAATGTATTTTTATTATAAAATAATATGTGGGTTTTTAGGGTGTTACAACATGCCTATTAACTAAAGAATAATATTGTAACAAAAAGGAAAATATGCTAAGGAAATTGAAGAAATCTCACGTTGGTACAATAGGAGCTTGTCTCTTGTATATACTTCCAGTGTAGTTTGGAGAGTTACAATCCGTTTGGATCATTTCCCATTGGCCTTACCTAATTCATTTGCTTCAAAGTTTACTGATAACAATTCAAGAGTTTCATCAAGAAGTATTATAATCAGTAACAATTAACCCTCATGACATAAGAAGGCTCACAAATAGAAATTCAAATTTCAAAGGAAAATAATGATAAGAATAGATAAGCATAAAATAGAAACAAACAATTGAAGAATAAAGGCTCATAAATACAAATTCAAGTTTCAAAGGAAAATAATGATAAGAAAAGATAAGCATAAAATAGAAACCAAAAATAGAATAATAAAAATTGAAGAATATAATAGGTTGATAAAATAGAAAAATTTAACAATATAATTGAAGAATATCAAACTCCCTTGTGACTTCTGCTTGGCATGGTTCTCCATTTTGAGATATAAAAAGAAAGTTGAACCCTGATACTTGAATTTTATTGCATAAATCATGCAAAGATAATGGTAAGAACAATAATCATAAGAATTTGTAAAAAGAAACTAACTTGGAATAAAAAAAGTGACACAAAATTTCCCTTCTTCATTCAAAGATATAATATTTTTGCAGATACGATAAAGAATCATATTAACCAAATTTACTATCGGTATGAGAGGTTTTTTTCGATGAAAAAGGATTAACAACCCGTTTTTCAGGGGTGTGATGTTTTCTCAATCCTTATTTCTTCCTCTTGAATCTCTACTCCCCTCATATCTCTCGTGGCAGTTATGTTTTGATTTTGGTGATTTTTAAAATGAAAGAGAAGTTATGTTTTGACTATGAAATATGGTAACTGACTTCCACCGTTTTGGAATTTTTGCAATAAGTGAAGGGTATAATGGGTTAAAAAATAGGCTACACCAAAAGAAAAGTATTGCCTTTATATATAAGTATAGATGAAATAGGTCCTAAATTTATATTATATAGATATAGATTATACTATTAGTATTAACTTATAAAAAAATAATCAAAGACATGTTACCGTATTAAGAAAAAAACATGACAATAAATATTAATAATAATAATATCATTCAATTCTCCTCCAAAATGTTTTTGTTATTATTATTCCTATAATTATATGATTTTCCATATTCTTAAATAATATCTTTTATTTGGCTTAAATATCATTTTGGTCCCTTAATTTAGTTTAAAGTACAGTTTTATCCCATAACATTAGAAATGGTCATTTTGGTTGATTAACTTATTTTAAGATTATAGTTTGGTCTCTTAACTTTAATATCAGTCAATTTAGTCTCTTAACTTTTGTAAATTAGTGCAACTTGATCCCTTTCCGTATGTAAGTTAACGACATTTGGTCTTTCAATAGATGTATATGATATTAAATTTTCATAAGTTAAATGACCGAGTCGATTTTTACGGACCTTATATTTAAGCATTATTCATTTAAAATATGCCAAAATTGAGGCTTTCATTTTGAATAAAAAATTGAGATTTTTTTTAATGATTGCTATCTGAATTCAAAATTTAAAATGTTAACAAAACTGATACTACTATTAGTACATATTAATAGCAAAAAGAGTGGCGAGTTGTGAAATTTCCTTTTAAGATACTTTTTGTATAAACTAAACCTTGTCATTTATTTTCATTTATTTAATTTAAAATAAATATAATTAATTTCCATTTTAATGATTATAAATTTTAATATTCACATCAATGTGTTCATTAACATCCATTAATTTGGCATTCCTTAAAAAAAACCATTAATTTGTCATGACTAATATCCATTACACACTAATATTCGACAATTGACTCAACATTAATCTTGAAAGAAAAAACATTGACATACATCTCTGAATTAATCCTTCACATACATATGTAAGGAATATCATAGTGGCATAGTGGAAAAAGAACAATCCCAGAAAGGAGATATTACATGTTACCCTACTTTTTTTAATATATTATTTAAAACTAATAACTTTGAGTTTATAAAAACAAAATTGGAATATGGGTAATTGGGTGATGATACAATTACCGTGTAGTTAAAAATAATCATGTGCTACAAAACTTCATTAAAAAATTAAAACCGTGAGATTCTTTTTAAGAGCTAAAACCGTGTGATGATCCTTTCTTTAAAAGAACCATCTAATGATCTAATCTTGTCTTTTTACTTGATGAAGTAATTGCACAATTTTAGAATTCTAGTAATAGATAAAAAAAAAAAAGTCTCCAATCTAAAGAGTATTACTCCCTCCGTCCCTTAATATATGACACAGTTAACTCCATTACGCATTCCAATACATAATTTTGACCTTAAATATCTTGAATAATATGTTAGAAAAAAATTATGAAAATTTGATATTTTGAAAATACTCATCAAGACGAATCTAACAATATCTTATATGATATTATTTATCTATGTATATTAGTAGAAAAATATGGTCAAAGTAAGCTAGGTCAAAATTGCAAATTTTTAAACAGGTCATTTATTGTGGGACGGAGGGAGTATGATTTTGGTTGACCAATATGAGAGAATAAAAAGGTTGTCTTAAAAGGTCACAAAAATGGATGTACAAATATTACTACATTTTTCATTATTACCACTTAAAAATTAAAAACCACTTCGAGTTTGATCTCAATTCAAACAATCTGTGAAAATGTGATGCGTTTCAACGGATTTGTTTCCCTCTCAGTATAAATTGGAAGAATAAAGTAAAACCAAATCTAAGCAACAAATGAAAATATAAAAGAAAAAAATGTTAAAAAGTAAAATAGCAACATAAGAAATCACAAAAAAAAATTAAAAAAAGAATATAAATATGAATCAGTAGATAGAAAAAGTAGTGAGTATTAAATATTAAGGTATTAAAATGAAATAGAAGGGGGCAGAAAGTTGCGATATTTTAATGTAGTAACAACAATCCTTCATATACATTTTAATTGATGCATTTCTTCTTTTCGTTTGATTGGGTTCCATGTCCAAAATAAAAATTCGGTCGAAAACAAAGAACATAAAGCACAAAAATAAGTTAATTTCAAAGAGAAAAATATGAATAAGAAAATGGCAACATTAGAAATCACAATAAAAAACAACAGAACAATAAGAAATGTTAAACAAACAATAAAAAAATATGAAATAAAGAAAGTAGCAATACATAATTGAGTATATGAGGAAGATAAAAGAAAAAAGAATGAGGTTGAAAGTAAAGATTTCAATTGTGGTGGTTTTTTGATGTAGCAATGCTTCCTTTATATACTGATATGGGTAGAATGAATCTTTGCATAAACCGTGGAGATTGATTTCTTTAAAACCAAAGGATCATAAATTTTTAGGAATGAAATTAGTGTCGAAATTTTTTGGTTGATAAAATTGCAGTAAAATCAATAGCATTGAAGACATTGATTATTTTGCTAAAATAATTTAGCATAGAACATGGGATTGAGGTGATATATGAGGAGGAAATTTGAAGAATGAATATTTGAAATTATTTATTTTTAATTTGATTTGAAATATTAGAATTAGAATTGAATTTGAATGAGCAATAAACACCGAAAATTGAAATAGAGCAGGACGAAGGTTATTACTCAATTTGGTGTTTAGAGTGATTAAAATGGGAAAATATCATAGCAATGGAAATATCATTTAATGAGCAATTAAATTTTTATAACTCAAAAAAAAAATTGAAATAGAGCAACACACTTAATAAGAAATTTAATTGAAACGCTATTTTGTTAAAAAAATATATATTTTTTTTTATAAGGCCAAGAGAAAGGTGAGGCATCCGGGAGAGACTGAAGCATTCCAACTAGGTTGGCACCCAACAGCCACCCCCTTCCTATGCCGCCTTTCCAATACGTAAATTTTATTAAAAAAGGGAAAAAAAATTACAAAGAGGGGGGACTAGGCCAATACCCTCGAAAGAAAATAAATATATACAGAAAAAAAAAAAACAGAAAAATCTAAGGAAATCTATAGTTAGGCAGCCCATTTCGGTCCCTAGTAAAGTCCGACCCCAAAGATGGAGGCAGCAAGGTGAACCACGTGGTCCCGATGACATCATGTCCCAAAGCGGCGAGGCCATCCGCGCAAACATTGCCTTCTCGGAAGATGTGGGAGCAAATAATAAAGAGACCATTGTGAGTACAATTATGCCAACGGTTGCGAAGACCAACCGGAATAAGAGATGGTTTATGGAAAGCTTGTACCGCACTAGAAGAATCGCTTTCAAGCCATAAACGAGTCCAGCTGTTTGAACTTGCATATTCCATAGCCAAAATGAGGCCCAAGATTTCTACTTGGAAGACAGAAACTATGCCAAGATTGCTTGCGAATCCACCAAGAAAAGTTCCGTGAGAGTCGCGGAAGACACCACCACAAGCAGCCATTGAATTTCGAACCGACCCATCTGTGTTGGCCTTGACCCAAGGGCTGGTAGGGGGCTGCCACACAACCGGAATGATGTCCCGTACCCGTCTGTGCAAGGGGGAAACAAACAGATTTTCCAAGATAACCCTGTCGGACAGTAAACAATATCCTTTGGAGTTGCCTCCCGACATGGCAGTTATGGCTGTGATCTTCGCCATAGTTGCATGAAGAGAAATAGAACTTGCATTGAAGCGGACAACATTTCGAGCAAGCCAAATAGCGTGCACCGAGTGAACAACTGCAGCAACTAACACATCACGCAGCTGAGAGCTGCAGCGCTGCGGTATACAAGACAACAACGAGGATGGCGAAGCAAGTGGGATGGAACGCTGAAGCTTTAGGCCGAGCCAATTCCATATAGTTTTGGAGAAAGCACACTCAAGAAATAAATGTGTAGATGATTCAGCCTGGTTATAGCATAAGGGACACATGGAAACCAAGGTGCAGCCCCTCAATTGTAAATTTTCATCCGTTGGAAGCTTGGATAACATAAACCGCCAAAATATAAAAGAGTGGGATGGAGGGATGCAGGGACGCCAAATATCAGTAGCCCAAGCTAGATTTTGTGAAGCCGGATTAAGAAATTGGAAAGCAAGCCTTGAAGATAACTCACCGTCATGGGAATGAAGCCAAACACGCTTATCCGGCAAAGGGGAGACCGGAAGAGTGACTTGCATAATCTGGGCAGCCACTAACGGGAAATCAAGAATAATTCGAGGAATGTTCCATTTACCATCATTAATAACGAATGCAAGAGTAGCCTTCAAACTAGGAAACAGGTGCGGCGGCAAAGCAAGTATAGTGGCAAGAGGACTCCCCATCCAATTATCAAACCATAACTGGATATTATCTCCATTGCCAACAATCCATCGTGTGTTTGCACTCACTATAGAGAAGTTATCCTTCACACCTAGCCAAATAGAGGATTTGAAATAGCGACTTCGAGGCATGCCATAGGAAAGGAAGCGCTGCTGAATTAATTTGGAGCAATCAGAATTTTGTGTAAAGAGATTCCAACTTAGATGAAGAAGTAAAGCATCATTGATGGCTCGAGTGGGTTTAAGATCAAGACCACCGGCATCCCAAGGACGGCACACTTGAGACCAGGAAACTGTACATATTTTACGAGTGTTGATGTCCCCACTCCACACAAAATTTTTAATCCACCTATCGAGCATTTTCAATAAGCGGAACGGCCACCGATAAATATGGAATGAGTAAACAAGCATACCGTAAACAATTGACTTTACTAGTTGGATTCTACCCATGATAGATAAAAGGGCACCTTTCCAAGTAGCAAGCTTTACCTTAATCCTGTCAACAATATGTTGGAAATATATGCATTTCGGCTTTCCTTGGAAGATAGGGCAGCCTAGGTATTGGAAAGGAATAGCACCTACAGAGAACCCTGAAAGATGAGCAATCATATTTCTCCTTGCAAGTGCCATAGCACCAGTAAATAATTTGCTTTTGTCAAAGTTAACCGGCTGACCAGACACCTCTGCATAATCATGAAAAACTCGTAGTAGACACCGAATATTTTTCCTAGAACCCACATAACAAATAAAAATATCATCCGCATAAAGGATGTGGGTTGGAAGAGAAACACCCTGGCAGTAAGACATGGGCTGAAGCATATTAGAGTTCCTTTCCAACTCAAGGGCCCTACTGAGAACCTCCTTCGCAAGACAAAATAGTAGGGGGGATAAGGGGGTCCCCCTGACGGACACCTCTGCTGCACGAAAAAAAACCCACGGCATTTGTAACGCTCTAGTTGTTATTAATTATTTTTAATTTATTTTAGAGTCTTTTGTATGATTTTAATATGAATTATGTTGATTGGTGTTGATTTTTGGTGTGCTATATTTTATTATATGATTTATTATGATATTTATTAAAATAATGTGAGAATTATTATTATTTTGGAGGTTGGGGAGTTAATTAGGAATTAATAGAATTAAGGGGAGTTAAGCGTAATTAAGGGGAGTTAATAATAGAAGTTAAGAAAATGGAGAAGTTAGAAAACCAGTTTTACGTGAAAACATCAGTTTTGGGGAGAAACCAAGAACAAGGGAGAGAAGAGCAAGAGGAACTAAGGAAACTGAATTCCTGTGCAGTTTTCTTCTGAATTAAGGTAAGAGTGAGACTATCTCTCAATAATAATAGTATAGAATTTCTGAAAATTGATCTTTCATAATAATTATTCTTGATTTTGAAGGTAATTGGAAAATAGGTTGAATTCTTGAATTTGAATTGACAAGGTATATAACCATATTAAGTATGCTTAATTCATGATTAGAATCGATTTTAGTATTTCATATCACTGCTGTTAATCAATTTAGGGAGATTAGGATCATTAATGGAATTTGAGGGATCATGTATGATTATTAGAATAAGTGCTGAATTGTTGTTGTTATGATATGTTGTTATTGATGATTGTTGTCATAGGTAATCTTAATTATAGAGCTTGTTATAAATATATGATGTTCTTGGTGGTTTCATGAAAATTGGAGTTTATGCTTGAAAATTCGGAGTCTAAACGTTCTTGCAAATAAGAGACTATGTGAGTTTTGGGGAAAATGATCCTTGGGATGGTTGAGACTTGAAATTGCTGTAGATTAAGATAGAGCCAAGTGTCAGGAGTGTGTAGGCGAAAACGGCACCAAAATCCAATTAACGGTTGGAATTTTACGTGTGAAATGGTGAAAATCGCACTTTTTGAGAAGCAGATTTCTGGACCTGATGTTGTTAAAACGTGTCACGATTTGGCAAGCGTGGCACGATTTTGTTGGCCGTAAATTCAATGGTTCTGGGCACAAAAACGTGGCACGATTTTCTAAAATCGTGACACGATTTCTGCGAATCAGATCCTTCTTATTTCACTATTTTCACCCCTTTCCGTTTTGAACTAGGTCTTGGTGTAAACATGAAAGTTGTAGATAATTTAGTTTTTGAGATATGATGAAAATACTCCAAGGAGGTCTTAGTGAAATCGTAGGAAAATTCAGCATAACCATTTCTAAGTTAATCCAAAACTTATGGATTAATTCCAAACCTCCAAACTAGAAGTGTCATGAGTTCAATTAAGGTGTTTGAGAGTATTTAACCCATTTCTTGAGTTCGCCATAGCGAGTAGAAGTACTCGCGAGGCGAGTTGCTCAGTTCCTGAAGCTGTTTGTTATTTAATTGCATTGTGTTAAATGATCTTGATGTCTGAGCATGGTTATAATTAATTATGCATTTTTCTGAGATTATTGGTTGATTATGATGATTTGTTGTTGACTGGGATGTATGTTATATTTAATTAAAATCATACATGTTGTTGAATTGTGGAGTTGTAAGTCGTATACATATATATGCATTGTTGAGTTGTATGTAGATATACAGAAGTGGAGTCCATTGCATAATCATATAAAAGCGGGAGGGCTTTTTCCCTGGAACGCCTTGTCGTTCAAAGCGGGAGGACTTATGTCCTGGAACACCTTGTTGTTCAAAGCGGTGAGGACCTAGGTCCTGATGAATGCTTTAACCATTCAAACAGCGGTGAGGGCTTCGACCCTGATTATGGTACCACATGCATAGTTGCATTTTTTAAGGTGTCTTAGTGGAGTTGTCATGTCTTGCATGAGTCTTAGCGGTGGTGTCGAGTTGTTGCACGAGTCGTTGTTGTTGGTTGCATTTACCATGTTGATGATGATGTTGTGGATTATGATATTGATCTATATTTACATAGATTGATGGTGATATTAGGGTGTTAGATTCAATTGATGATTTTATATATTATTATTATTGTTTGTGAATCTCACCCCTTCTGTTTGAATGTTGCCTCGACCGTGGGTAACGTGCAGGTGATTCCGAGTAGTAGGTGTGGTGGCTCAACTGTCTAGGGCTCTGATACGTACGGGATGGGAATTAGTTATATACATTTTTCATTCCTTATGTATCAATTTTGGAATTATGATGTGGAGCCTTTTTATTGTCATTTGAACAATGTTGTTGACTTTATGTTGAGGCCTTTCGTGCCATAAAATGTTGTTGGATGTTTACGATGTTAAAGATTTGAAAACTATTCCGCTGCTATGTTTTGATATTTTATGAAGTTGTTTTAATTAAATAGTATTTTATTCTATTTAAGAAATTTTGAAAAGTAGTGTGACATGCCCGTTCGTGTTTAACTCTGATTATTTATTATTATTATTATTAAGTTTGGGATAACGGGGTATTACAGCATTACCATTCACAAGCACAGATAAATGAGCAGAGCGGAGAATCTCCAGGATCTAGTCACAGAATAAATTACTGAAACCAAACCGATGCAAAACCGCAATCAAAAACTCCCAATCCAACGTGTCAAAAGCTTTACGGATATCCACCTTGATTGCAATGTTTCCACAAAATTGCTTCTTCGGTAACGAGTTAATCATCTCCGAAGAAATAATAACATAGTCTGCAATATTACGGTCACGGACAAAGCCTCTTTGGGGAGGTGAAATGATGCGCATACATATAAGAGCTAGGCGCTCAACTAGGATTTTTGTGATTATTTTGAATCGAAAATTGGCCAAAGCAATAGGGCGAATATCCGCCATAGAAGTAGCTCCAAGGATTTTAGGAATCAGAACCAAAATGTTCGAATTTAAATTCGGAATAATAACTCCAGTGCAAAAAAAATCTTCAACTGAGCTCACCACGTTTGCAGCCATGATGTCCCAAAAGTGCTGATAAAAATGTCCCCCAAAACCATCAGGACCCGGGGCGCCATCTGCATTCATATCAAACACCGTGTTTTTAATTTCATCAACTAAAGGCATGACCGTTAACATAATATTATCCTCAACAGTAACCAACGACGGAATGGTTTTCGCTATCAAATCATTTGTTCCACAGTCATTTTGAGTGCCAAAAATACCATGGAAATAACTAACAACATGATTCTCCATTTCCCTCTGATTTGTAATGCGCACATCCCCATCTAATAGAAAAGAAATAGGCTTCGCTGCCGCTTTAATACGAGATATACGGTGGAAATAAGCAGTGTTACGGTCACCATGAATAAAACTCTGATTTCTTGCTTTCTCACGCCAAAACTGATCCTGACAATTCATTGCTCTAGTCAAAGTCATCTGAGCCTGTAATTCTAACAAATGTAAGTTTGCATTAATACCCGTGGTGTCAATAAGATTCTGAACTCGCATCACCTCATCAGAAGCGAGTTTAACCTGTCTATGGACATTTCCAAAAACCGATCTATTCCAAACCTTGAAAGCATCCTTGACACGAAGCAACTTTGTGTGAAGCCTGTGCATACCGCAACCAACAACCTCTTTTTGCCATATGTTCAGAAGTAACGGTCGACAATCTTCATGCGTGGTCCAAGTTTTAAAAAATTTGAAGGACGCTGTTTTCCGAATTAAAGAGAAATCTGAATGTAACAACAACGGATGATGATCAGATTGAGATCGCACAAGAGCCGTGCAAGAGGTAATGCCCCAAAAATCAGTCCAAGCTTCATTACAAATAGCACGATCGAGACGGAGGAAAACGAAATCGGAGTCCATTCTACCATTGTTCCAAGTAAATTGCACTCCGTTAGTATTTAAGTGCAACACCATATTAGCATTCGTCCAAGACATGAAGTCATTGCAAGATAACGAAGGTGGTAAACGGCGGCCCCTTTTTTCATGAGCACCTAGAACTGCATTGAAATCACCCAAGAAAAGCCACGGACCCATGAAAGAATTTTGAAGCCTAGTCAAATGTGCCCAAAGATGTCTCCTTAGAAGGTAAGAAGTGCTAGCATAAATTCCAGCAATAAATAAGCTAGTTCCTCTGCAAATATACTCCAGAACCAGACACTGAGATGAGACAAAAATTACATTATAAACATGGTCCGAACCCCACACAGCCCAAAGGTTTGGGATGAGAGGGTCCCTGTTATTCAAACAATAATTAGAAACATGAACATTCCTCCAAAACCAATTCGGAATAGAATCATACTCCACCATAGGTTCTGCAATAAAAACCAGGGATGGATTATGCAACCGACACATATCAGCAAACGCAAGACGGGAATTATTGTTACCGATTCCTCTTATATTCCAAAATATAATATTCATTTAAATGGTGGGAGTGGACCCCTAGAGCGGGTTTTAGGTGGAACCGTCTGAATATTTAATTTTTTCTTTTTTTGTGACTTGGAAACGACATCAATAAAAGGTGCCTCTTCATTCATCGCAGCTTTTGACAGACAATCCTGCATAAAATTCAAGTCATCTTGCAATACCGGATGCAGTGGCATACCCTCCGGCGCCGCAATGGTATTGATATCATATGTAGTACCACGGACAGGCGACAGAACCTGGACAGGATGTTCTTCCGCAGTTGTATCAATAGCATCAGAAACATTTACAAGTGGCCTACTATTAGAAGTGTCATAGAAAATTACCGGAATTTCCTCTGTGTTTGTGCGAGAAACCTCTTCAAGATCATGCGTTTCTGCTACCCCTTGTGACGCTGCCTGCTCTGTGACGTCAACGGTAATTTGGAGAGGGATACTAGTAGCATTGTGGTCAATCACATCTAATTCTTGTTGCTCAGATTGGACATCCATATTCATAGCTGCTGCACTTGCTGCCAACTCAGTTGGTTTCATAGTTGTCTCATCAGCTTCCTTATGTAATGTTGTTGTTTCTGTTTCTTTTTCAAATGTCGGATTATCAATAAATTGAACAGGAACAGAAGCAGCCATAGATGATTGTGGAATTGCTTCAGCCGTACCATCATGATTAGTAGCTCCAAATGCAGCGGATGAGCCAATACCCGACAGGTTATCTTGTTTGGGGATCCAATTTGGCTTCGAAACGGGGACTTGCTTCTTCCCTTGTGCGATCCTTTCCTTAGAAACTGGTGCTTCATTCCGGGTATACAGCCTTCTACAAGCAGACACATCATGCCCGATGCCTTGACAATGAGTGCAAAAGGCCGGTAACCGTTCATATGCTATTTCCAACGTAAACGCGAACCCTTCCCTTTCAACCACTATTTCATGAAAAAGTTTGCGAGATAAATCCATGTCCACCAAAATGCGAGCGTAATGACCAAACAAGCGTTTAGTCGTTGCATTGTCAATCAGGAGAGGAGTGTCCACCGCACTTGCAATCTCCCGAAGCGTCTGCTCCATCCAATACTCCTGAGGCAACTCAAGAAGGCGAATCCACACTTGAGCGTGTGTGTTGCGCTGAGTGTGCATATTAATGTCCTTCGACCACTCAAAGAGCCGAAGAAGCCCCGGTTTCAGATTCATTGTTCCTGCAGCCCAGACCGTGCGCATGTCAGTTTCATTAGAGAAGAAGAATTCATAAAATCCCCTCCCTAGGGAGAGCATGCGCCAAGCCCCTCCTATCTTCCAAAGCTTCTGCAATTTCATCTCCATATCCGTTGTAGTATATGGTTTGTCACCTTTATTCAATACAAGTCGTCCCCGCAAATTGGTTTTGCAGAAATTTCTACCACGTTGGTAAAAGTCCTGTGTGATCTTGATACCAAGTGTTTCACCCCAGATATATGGTAATGGCGGGTTGGCAGCTGAAACCGCCTTGTTTGTGCCAGTCAACGCCTGTGCAAATGAGACCGGTGAGGGTGTCGTATGAACTAGAGGCGTGGAAAACCTCCTAGTAAAAGGAATTGGTGTAGGAACTATCAGCTCAGCCTGCCAGTCGAACACGGCAGTTGAAAGCACCCTTCGAAAACTAGGTCAGAGAGAGTGATCAAATCCGGAAGGTTCAAAGTTATGGAGAAAACGTGATTCAGTCTCTGTAACACCCGAGAGCATTAGCGCGACTGCGTTTCCCCAAAATTAACGATCCTAACGGACAGACCAGAGAGAAATTGGTGGTGAGAGGAGGTCGGAGCTAAGCAAGTCGCCAAACCCTAGCAGAGCCAAATTTTTTAAAGAAATAATAATTTGTCTAATATCATTAATATCATTATTACGAAAATAAAAAGTATGAAATGTCTAACATTATTTGGTGTTTTTTTTTATGAATAACCACTATTATGCGTTATTATTAATAAAAAACGAATTTGAATAATTCAATCAATTGTTTTATTTTAATTCAAACTATCTTTTTTGAAAGAATTTTAATTTAAACTATTTGATTATTAAAAAAAAATTATTTGATTCAAATTTGTACGTTTTGAATTCGAAATGTTTGATTTCTAATATAAATTCCAATAATAGAATTTGATATTGTAAAACTTCCTTTTATACATGAACATTAAATACAAATATGTGAGGATGATTCTGGTGAGAGCATTTTGTGAGGATCAATATGGTGAGAGCATTTGTAAAAAAGAAAGGGACATGTGGCAATACCAAAACAATAGTAATTCATTTCCATAAAAGTCTATGAAATGGGTCCTAAATTTATATTATATAGATATAGATTTATTTACCGATCTCATCGTCTCAAAGCTTAATTAAGCAATTTCAATGATAAGAATATGTCTTTTTGCAATTTCCAACAATTTGTAAGTCTCATTCATGCCATATTTTTTATTCCTTTTTTAAAATATTGTTTTTATCTTAATTTTTATTCTACTCATTAATTTTAATATTTCACCAATCTCAAAAATTGAAATAAGATAGAAGAAAATCTAAATAATATTATTTGTTGTCTTATTTAATTTTTTTACAATCATTTTAGACTAGATTACAAAATCCACAACTACAAGGATTGTGAAAATAGATAAAGTAAAAATTTAAACTTATGGGTGCAAATATAATAACAAAATTTTCTTAAAAAAACGCTATAACTAGATGACAACTTGTGGAATTTTCTAAAATAATCTTAAGGGAACATCTCAATCACACCCACATATACCGCCAGATAAGGAATGGGGAAGAATTTCCAACACAATACACTTCGGTTTAAGATGAAATGGGCATATCTTTGTTTGACAATCAAAATCTTGAGTACAACTAATAATATTCGCTGAAATGAAAAAAGAAAATAAAAGACTTTAGTTGAATGAGATAAAATAAAACATAGCAAGTAACTGGGGAAAATTGAAAGGATAAAAATTGGTTACCGTCAACGTTCATTGCAAAAGGAAATAGGGAAATAAAGATAAGCATAACATTAACAAATTTAATAACTTCAGCCATATTTTCAACCCTTTTTTTTTTGGTTACAATATTTTCAACCCTTTGCATTGCATGTAAGAAATATTATATAGTTTAATCACGTTATAATTTATAAAGTACACCCTCTCGTTAGATACATTATATAGTTTTTAGCGCTTACCGATTGGTAAAAAAATCCTTCCTAAAATTAGAATCATTGTTAAATATCTCCTAAGTATAACAAAGTGTTATTTTTGTCCCTTTAGCAACCTTAGTAAACAGGTCACATAAAAAACCTATTGAATCAAAATAATTCATTTTGTTTTACAAATAATCCATTATTTTAAAATTTTTCATGAGAGAAAAGAAATAACAAAGAGGAATAATAGCATCGGGTTTTATGAACCCTAGACTATAGCAAAGCTATCACTAATGTATATGATATGTTTAATATTCATCAATAATTCCTCAAGATATCATTTATGTTTTTTACTGAATCAAGAGTGAGGAAAACATCAATGAACTGCTGGACATCCCGACTAGGTCGGCACCCCCAGGGGACTTCAATCCTCTGCCACTCACCCATATATTATATATATAGAAAAAAGGGAAAAAATATGTACAAGAGGGGAGAAAAACCAAACCTTCAAAAGAAAACAACAAAAAGAAATTACGGAAAACAAAAATTAGGTAACCCAAAACGGTCCCTAAAATAATACTCCCAAACAAAAACGGGCATAATATCCCAGCAAACCTTGGTGGGGTTTAGCATGGGAAAGGGAAAGAGTTTCCCACCATGGGAAAGTAAATATTGACCATTAGATCATGTAAAGAACATAGTTTTATCATAGACTCTCAACATTAATTTTTTTTTGCTTTAGCTTCCACCACCGCTCTCTCTTCCATCACCATTAACCCATCAGCAACAACAATATCAAAATTTCCTTAAAATGAAAACACGGTCTCCACTCACCCACCACCATTAGTAATTATTAAACTTCAATCATCATCTTAGTCAATTGAGAGATGAAATACCAATTTAATAAATCATCTTCTTAATCTTCACTCACTCACTTGTAACAAAACCCCAATTTATTATTTTATCACTCACCTTTTCCCCCAAGTGAGTGAGTGAAGATTAAGAAGATGATTTATTAAATTGTTTCCATTTTCTAGACTTATTTCATTTTTTGAGATCTGATTCTGTTTGTTTGAGTTGTTTAGTTTTAATTTGATTTATGGAAGACATGTGAAGGAGAGATGATGTTGGAAGATAGGGAAAAAAGATAATCTAGTGTTGAGAGTGTACCATAAGACAATGTTCTTTACTTAATCTAATGGATAAAATTTACTTTCTCATGGTGGGAAACTATTGTCCATTTCCATGCTAAATGCCACCCCAAACCTTACCTGAGAGAGTGTGACCGAGACTAACAAACTTATCTGCGCAGCCATTGCCTTCTCGGTAAATGTGAGAGGAGAGAACCTGTAAACCATGAGAAAAAAATTGTAGGGTGATTAGTTTATTAATTTATCATGATCCTCATGAATTTTCTATTCTATCGACTTATTACAGTTATGCAAGTTGTGGTAGTATGTTATACTTGCCATAAATTTGTGGGTCTTCATCTTCTTAACCTTTATGTCATTTAAATTCAATTTAAATTGATTTAATTTACTGTTTCTGAGAATTGTTTGAAAAATTCAATTTTTTATTGTTGATGATTTACACACCCACTAAAGAGTTTCACGATAATCACAACTAATTACAAATGCTCAAGGACACATCCAAGTGACTTCCTATCCTCAAGCACACAAGCAAGGGACTACTAAATACTAAATCAAAACTGAAAGAGATTTCTAAGAGTTTATAGATAAAAGAATTTTCTTACATTTGATATACAATCAGATGTGTAAACAATTAGATAAATGAACAAACTCTCAAGACTTATAATTTCTAATATATGAACTTAGTAAGAAATTCTTAAGTCTTATACACGCTTTTGAGTTTGATAGATTAAGGACAAAGTTAAAATTACATAGTCTTGTTATAATTCTTCAAGTCTTCAGCTCCTTATATAGGAAAGTCTGAAGAGTCGTTGATGGGACATTTGAAATTCATTTACTGCAACTGGGATTATTCGTTCATTCTTTTTGTCCTTGAAGTTCTTTGTTTGTATCTGCAAATAATCAGAAGAAGACAAACTTTACTATCTGCGTCTAATAGAGACAACTTCATAAGAGGACAAATTCTGACATGGATTATGGGTCCCTCAGAATCTTCTACCTTTTGGAGTCTGTGTTGGAACAAAATGTGTTTCACAATAAACCTTAATGAATTTTGATGATAACAAGGTATTAAAAATTGTCAATTGGTTATTGCTAATAATTGTTCAAGTGTACAGGACCATAGGCAAAGTTAATCAATTTCAATAGGTCTTGGAAGAACAATAGAGAGCAAAGGAATCTAAAGCATCTAAAGAAAACTGCGTCTGAAGCTATGAAGTGCTTCTGAAGTAACAAGTGCCTATGAAGTAATGACGTCATCAGAAGCAGAAGTCCATCAGAAGCAGAAGTCCATCAGAAGCTATATCATCACCATAAGCTATAGTTGATCAGTAAATTTAAACTGAAGTTTCAAAGGAGCTGTTTTTCGTTTTAATCTCGTCTAAGAAAACGAAGAATTTAAAGGGAGGTATCAACGGTCATTTGAAAAGCACTGGGTGCTTGTCCTTCTCTGAAGAGTTGACAAAGTACAAGTGTACAACCACTACCTCCATTACTCTGTTTTTGTCTACGCTATAAGACAAGACAACAACTCTGCCTGCAGAAATGTTCCTTCAAGATAGGAATAAATTTGAAGTTGATCCTTCATAGGACTACACCTAAATCAGGCAAGAGATTACTGGTGGATGATCAAAGGAACTCAACGACTCTTTAGACGTGCTAAAAATCTCAACGTCTCTCTACTTACCACTATATAAAGGAGTGAAGACTTGAAGATTGGCAAGAGACATCAACAAGTTAAAAGCGCCAACACTCTGCCAAATTTGATTCTATAAAGCACTTTGAATTTCTGCACTAATTTGATACATCTTAGAAATTCTCAAGTCTAGAGTCTTTATTGCATTGTATTGTGAACACCACTGATTGTATATCAAGTGTTCAAAGTCAAACATTTTCTGTGTAACTTTGTTTGAATAGAAGCCTCTCGCCTGCGTGCTTGAGCCTTAGAAGAATCTTGCTTTAGTGCTTGAGCATTGGAAGTCTCTCGCCTGCGTGCTTGAGCATTTGAGAAGTCTCATACTAGAGAGTATTGAGCATTTGTAATCTATGTGATTATTAGTGGAAATCTCCTTGGAAGTGCAAGGGGGACTGGACTACTTCCGGTTTGTGGAAGGAACCAGGATAATTGCTTGTGTCTCTCTTTCTTTTCTCTGTTCTGTTTTCATTCGGCTGCATATCTGATTCTGAACATCACATCAGAAGCATTCCTAACCAGCTTCTGAAGTGATACCAGAAGAAGAACTTTTTAAGAGAAAAAGAAAACACAATTCAACCCCCCCCCCCTTCTTGTGTTTTTCTCACCTTCAATTGGTATCAGAGCTTGCTCTGTTATCAAAGCACTTAACCGTGTGACAGATCAAGATCCGAGAAAAACATGTCTACTGAGGAAACTGAATCTTCTACAACTACAAGGTACAATAATGTTAGTCATGACTATATGAAGATGAGTGATAAATCCACTGATAAGGCAATGTTTGCATCACTCTGTGCTAACTACGAAGGTAGCAAGAAGGTTAAAGAAGCAAAGGCACTAATGCTAGTTCATCAGTATAAGCTGTTCAAGATGAAGGATGATGAGAATATAGAGGAGATGTACTCAAGATTTCAAACTTTAGTATCTGGACTGCAAATACTGAAGAAGAGTTATGTTGCTTCTGATCACGTAAGCAAGATTCTGAGAAGCTTGCCTTCTAGATGGAGACCCAAAGTAACTGCCATTGAGGAAGCTAAGGATCTAAACACTTTGAGTGTTGAAGATCTTGTCAGTTCCCTCAAGGTACATTGTTGAAGATCTTGTCAGTTCCCTCAAGGTACATGAAATGAGTCTGAATGAGCATGAATCCTCTAAGAAGAATAGATCTATTGCTCTACCATCTAAAGGAAAGTCTTCCAAAGCTTATAAGGCCAGTGAATCTGAAGAAGAGTCACCAGATGGAGATTCTGATGAAGATCAATCTGTGAAGATGCTATGCTGTCTAACAAGCTTGAATATCTAGCAAGGAAGCAAAAGAAGTTTTTGAGCAAGAAGGGTGGTTATAAGAACTCCAAGAAAGAAGATCAAAAGGGATGCTTCAACTGTAGGAAGCCTGGACATTTCATTGCTGATTACCCTGATCTTCACAAGGAGAAGTCAAAGAGCAGACCTAAGAAACCAAGTTTCAGCTCTAGCAAATTCAGAAAGCAAATCAAGAAGAGTTTGATGGCGACCTGGGAAGATCTGGATAGTGAATCTGGTTCTGATAAAGAAGAAGCAGATGATGATGCAAAAGCAGCCATGGGGTTAGTGGCAACAGTATCATCAGAAGCAGTATCAGAAGCTGAATCAGATTCAGAAGATGAAAATGAGGTATATATTCCAAAATTCCCAGACAAGAACTTGTTGATTCTCTTAAAGAACTCTTATCACTATTTGAACACAGAACCAATGAGTTGTCTGATTTAAAAGAAAAATATGTTGATTTAATGAAACAACAAGAAACAACTCTATTGGAATTGAAAGCTTCTGAAGAAGAACTCAGAGCGTTTAACTTCATATCAACCACATATGAAGACAGACTCAAGATTCTTTGTCAGAAGCTACAAGAAAAGTGTGATAAAGGTTCTGGCAACAAACATGAAGTTTCCTTAGATGATTTTATTATGGCGGGCATTGACAGAAGCAAGGTAGCTTCTATGATCTACAACATATACAAAAACAATGGCAAAGGGATCGGATACTCTGAGGAGAAATCCAAAGAGTACAGTCTCAAAAGCTATTGCGATTGTATTAAGGATGGATTGAAATCCACCTTTGTGCCTGAGGGTACTGATGCTGTAACTGCTGTTCAGTCAGAACCTGAAGCTTCTGGTTCTAAGGCTAAGATTACATCAAAGCCAGAAAACCTCAAGTCTAAGGTTATGACAAAATCTGATCCTAAGACTACAAAGATCAAAATTCTGAAAAGATCAGAACCTGTTCCGCAGAGTCTGATCAAACCAAAACCTAGAATCCTAAAGTCAAAGGGTCAGAAGAACAAAACAGTTACTGCTTCTGAGAAAACAATACCCAAAGGTGTTAAACCTAAAGTATTGAATGATCAGAAGCTACTTAGCACTCAGCCCAAGATACAAGGGTGGAAAAGTAAAACCTCCATAACTAACCCAAAAGGACCCATGAAGATATGGGTACCAAAGTCTGAATTGATCAACACTGCAGGTATGCCTAAGGGCAAGAGAGAAACAAAGGTCCTGGTACCTAGACAGCGGGTGTTCAAGGCATATGACAGGAGAGAAAGCTTTGTTCCTCACCCTTACCATGACAGGTACCATTGGTAATTCCTCCATTTCAATTAATAATGTTTGACTAGTAGATGGTCTGAAGCATAACCTATTGAGCATCAGTCAATTTTGTGACAATGGGTATGATGTTATGTTCAGTAAGACCAACTGCACTCTAGTCAACAAGGATGACAAATCCATTACCTTTAAGGGAAAGAGAGTTGAGAATGTCTACAAGATTAATTTCTCTGATCTGGCTGATCAGAAGGTAGTTTGCCTTCTATCAATGAATGATAAAAAGTGGGTATTGTAACGCCCTCTCTAATTATTTGATTATTTTAAATAAGTTTAGAATATACTTATATGATTTGTGTGATTTATATGATTTATTTTGATGAGTGATATTTTGTTATGTTATATGTTGATATTTATTAGTATAATATAAATGTTATTTGATTTAGAAATATGTATATGTTTTAGAAAAATATATGTTAATTGGTTTAGAAAATATATGTTATTTGTTGAAGAAATAAATATGGTTTGTTATAGAAATATATGTGATTTGTTGTAGAAATATATGTTATTATATTATAGAAATATATATGTTATTTGATTTAGGAATATAATATATGTCATTTGATTTAGAAATACATATGTTATTTGATTTAGGAAATGAATATATGCTATTTGATTTAGAAATATATATGCTATTTGGTTTAGAAATATATATAATCTGTTATAGAAATATGTATGATTTGTTATGGAAATATATATATATATATATATATATATATATATATATATGTTATAGAGATATATTTGTTATTTATTATTGTTATAGAAATATTTTATATATATGTATATATTAGAATAGAATATTAATATTTGGATTTAAGAGAAAAAATAAGTAGGTTAAAGATTTATATAAATAGGAAAGACCTAGTTTAGAAAAACATAACGTACGTACGACTGCTTTTGGAGAAAAGGGAGAAAAAGTCAAGAGAAGAGGGAGAGACCTAGAGGGGCTGCGATTTCTGCAAATTAAGGTAAGGGTGAGACTAACTTTGCAATTCTATTAAGTATGTGAATCAACGGTTACATTTAACATGATGTAGGATGAGTTTAAGAGGTATCGGGAATTAGGTCAAATTGATAAAATTGATGATTAAACGGTAGGAATTGATTAGATTGCTGTAAAAAGTGTTCCTGGACCTTAGATTATGTTTAGGACAAACTTTTAAATCAATATTAGGCTTTGAACCATGTTAGTTGATGGATTTTTGAGAAAACCCGTATTCTGCCCGAGCCTATGTTCATCGCTCGCCTTGGCGAGGGATGATCCTCGCCTCGCGTGTGATGAACTTCATCGCTCGCCACGTGAGCCCTTTCCCTTCGCCTCGCGAGTTCTTTTGGTATTGCTCGCCATAGCGAGCAACCTTACTCGCCATAGCGAGCTAAGGCAGAGAGCATGTTGGATTTTGTAATTTCGACTTTTTAGTTGGACCTTGAGTGCCTTTGAGTGCCTGAACATACCTACTAATGATTAGGGAACGAATGGGAACGAGATTGAACCTAGAACAACCTTAGTTGGAAAGTTGGCTTGTACTCGCCACGGCGAGCAGATGCCCTCGCCTCGCGAGCACTTCCAGAATTGAGTGCTTTTAGTGCATTGTGAGACTTGAGTTGCTTGGATTGGTTAGAAATGAACTTTAGGTACATAGTGTGACCTATTAAAGATAATGATTGTGAATTGTGAAGCTATATTGAAATGCTAAGTGTTTATAATGTGATTTATTGATTGATTGCATTACTTGAATTATTATTGAATGATCAGGAAGTTGTTGAAAATGATTTGATATTAAGCTGTTGATATAATCTGATTATGCTGCTATTGTTATTTAACTAAGTTACATGAGTTGTTGTTGATTATCATTTGATATTGTTATATCCTGAGATGTTTATGTGTCGCCTATGTTGCTGTTGTTGGTTATGTGAAATATTTATATGCTTATGTGGAAGATGTTTGATGTTTAAGTTGTTGATGCTTCACATTAATATTGTTATGTTGTGAATTGCAATTGATATATTGATATCTCTCTATTGTTGTGAGACTTGACTGTGCTACTGCTGTTATTTAACTAAGTGCATGATGTAACACTCTAATTTTTATTTAATTATTTTTAATTGCGTGGTGTCATTTATGTGATTTTTGGTGATTTATGTAGTGTATATTTATTTATTATATGATTATTTTATTAAATAATTAAAATAATATAAGAATAGGATTAATTATTATTTTGGGGGCTATGAAATAATTAACATAATTAGTAGGGAGTTAATTGCTAATTAGGGAGTGGGAGGTTACACTTTGGGAATTGAGAAAAGGAAAGAAAAATAGAGAAAACTGTTTTACGTGAAAACAGTCTAGTTTGGGAGAAAACCAAGAACAAGGGAGAGGAGCTTAGGAACCATTTTCTGCTGTGTTTATTCTGCAATTCCAAGGTAAGGGTGAGGTTTACCGCAATTATATAGATTCTGAATGTTGATTTTGTTCTAACAGGTTTATGTGAGGATTTGGGAGAAATTAGGTTTTTGTTGATTAAGGAGTTTTGAGTGTAGAAATCATAGAATTGAGGGTAGAAATGGGTTCTGGGTGCATAAAACCTTTCATTGCATATTTGTAAACTAATTTGGGGAGTGAATTGAGGAAAAATGGGATTTTTGGGAAAAACTGCATTCTGCCCGTACAGGAGTTCATCGCTCGCCTCGCGAGTGATACAGCTCGCCATGGCGAGTAGCCTTGTGAAAATCTGGATTTTGAAAAAGTTGTTATAAGCCGTAATTTGGGTAGTTTTCGTGTACCTAGATGATTTTTAAGAGGACTAGAGCAAGTTTTAAGTTTAAAAGATGATTAGGGAGCTTAGAATTGAGGTTTGAGTGAGAAAAATGTCATTTTTCCCGAGAGCACCATATTTCTGTTCGCCTCGAGTTCGCCTCCAACTCGCCATGGCGAGTACCTGTTTTTCTGAGCTCGCCATAGCGAGTAGATGAGCTCGCGAGGCGAGCTGCCCAGTATTTGGTTGGTTAAGTTCTGTTGTTGTTTGGATGGTGTATTTTGTTGAATTATTGCATGGCTTGTATGCTGATATATATTTCCCTGGATGCTTTAGTTGGTTTTGTTGAATGGATGCTGACTGATGTGTGTTGTATATAAATAAAATTCCCTTAAAGGTGTAAGTTGGTTGGTGAATCATATATATGTATAAGTCTAGGTTGGTTGGTATGTAGATATACTCTATGGGGATTAGTTGCATAAACATAACAGTGGGAGAGCTTCGGCTCTGGAATGCTTAGTCGTTCAAAGTGGTGGAGTACTAGTTACTCAAAGTGGTGTAGTGGTGAGGACTTATGTCCTGTTGAGAATGCTTTAACCATTCGACAGCGGTGTGGGTCACGGCCCTGATTTTTGGTACCACATGCATGGGTGTTTAGAGGAGTCTTAGTGGAGTGGTGATAAGTTGTATATATTGTTGAGAGGTGTATGAATTAATATTGTAATAAGATGCGAAAATGATGTTATGTAAATAATAAGAATGTTGATGATTTATGATAGGGTGTTAGATTCAATTGATGTATTCTTTATCTATATTTTGTTGTGAATCTCACCCCTTCTGCTTGAAAATGTTGCCCTTCCTATGGGTAACTTGCAGGTGATCCTGAGTAGTTGGTGGTGGCTCAATGTGTCTAGGACTCTGATGCGTGGGATGGGATTTATAGTTTAAGTTTCTACCTATGTATCAAATTTTGGAACAAGTTAACGTAGTCCATGTTTATTGTTGAATTTTATGTTGCGGCTTAATGCCAAGATTATTTTGGATAATGGAGTTTAATTTAAAGAATATTCCGCTGCAGTTTAATGAAGGATGTTGTTAAATAGTTTTAATCTATTTAAGAATTATATTTTGTAGTGTGACATGCCGTTTAAGGTGGAACTCTGATTTTATAATTATAACTAAATTGATTTTGGGAAACGGGGTGTTACAATTGGTATCAGAGCAGGTTGGTCCGTCCGGCCAAGTAGTAGAGTCGTGTTGAGCCACCTAGGATAGAGTGTCAACTCTAACATTGTTGTTGTTGTTGTTGTTGTTGTTGTTGTTGTTGTCCTGAATTGTGGTTTATTATGTAGAATCTTAAGATGGCTGGTAGAAACGACGCTGCTATTGCTGCTGCACTTGAGGCCGTAGCTCAAGCTGTTCAACAGCAACCGTAAGCTGGTAATGGAGAAGTGAGGATGCTGGAGACCTTTTTGAGAAATCATCCTCCAGCATTCAAAGGAATGTATGATCCAGATGGTGCCCAGTCATGGTTGAAGGAAGTGGAAAGGATTTTCAGAGTCATGCAGTGCTCTGAAGTGCAAAAGGTGCGGTTCGGGACGCACATGTTGGCTGAGGAGGCAGATGATTGGTGGGTAAGTTTGCTACCAGTGTTGGAACAGAATGGAGCTGTGGTGACCTGGGCAGTGTTCAGAAGAGAATTTCTGAATAGATACTTCCCGGAAGATGTCCGAGGTAGGAAGGAGATTGAGTTCCTGGAATTGAAGCAGGGTGATATGTCTGTTGTTGAGTATGCTGCAAAATTTGTGGAGCTTGCAAAGTTCTATCCCCATTATGCTCCGGAGACAGCTGAATTCTCCAAGTGCATAAAGTTTGAGAATGGCTTGAGAGCTGACATCAAGAGAGCCATAGGATACCAACAGATTAGAATTTTTTCTGATTTGGTGAGTCGCTGTAGGATCTACGAGGAGGACACCAAAGCTCATTATAAAGTGATGAGTGAGCGAAGAGGTAAGGGACATCAGAATCGTCCTAAACCGTATAGTGCCCCGGCTGACAAGGGTAAGCAGAGACTTAATGATGAGAGGAGGCCGAGTAAGAGGGATGCTCCTGCTGAGATAGTGTGCTTTAAGTGTGGCGAGAAAGGTCACAAGAGTAACGTTTGTACCAAGGATGAGAAGAAGTGTTTCAGATGTGGACAGAAGGGTCACATGCTAGCCGATTGCAAGCGCGGTGATGTTGTATGCTATAATTGTAATGAAGAGGGTCACATCAGTACTCAGTGCACACAGCCGAAGAAGGTTAGAGTTGGTGGAAAAGTTTTTGCCTTGACTGGTACACAGACTGCTAATGAGGACCGTCTCATCAGAGGTACTTGTTTCTTTAATAGTACTCCTTTAATTGCTATTATAGACACTGGTGCTACTCATTGTTTCATTGCTTTAGAGAGTGCATATAGGTTGGGTTTGATTGTGTCTGACATGAAAGGAGAAATGGTTGTTGAAACTCCAGCTAAGGGTTCAGTGACTACTTCTCTGGTTTGCTTGAGGTGTCCAATTTCTATGTTTGGTAGAGATTTTGAAGTAGACTTAGTGTGTTTGCCGTTGACGGGGATGGATGTTATTTTTGGGATGAATTGGTTAGAGTATAACCGAGTTCATATCAATTGCTTTAACAAGACTGTGCATTTTTCTTCTGCTGAAGAAGAGAGTGGAGTTGAAATTTTATCTACAAAGCAGATGAAGCAGTTAGAACGTGATGGAATTCTGATGTTTTCTCTAATGGCATATCTGTCGTTAGAAAACCAAGCTGTGATTGACAAGCTAGCAGTGGTGAATGAGTTTCCGGAGGTGTTTCCTGATGAGATTTCCGATGTGCCGCCA
Organism: Medicago truncatula; assembly: GCF_003473485.1. Taxonomy (NCBI): domain Eukaryota; kingdom Viridiplantae; phylum Streptophyta; class Magnoliopsida; order Fabales; family Fabaceae; genus Medicago; species Medicago truncatula. The sequence goes on from NC_053045.1 coordinate 20,464,624, forward strand.
GAGAGGGAGGTGGAGTTTTCAATTGACCTTGTTCCCGGAACAAAGCCGGTGTCGATGGCACTGTACCGTATGTCAGCTTCTGAGTTAGCTGAATTGAAGAAACAGTTGCAAGATTTACTTGATAAGAAGTTTGTAAGACCCAGTGTTTCGCCGTGGGGAGCACCTGTGTTGTTGGTGAAGAAAAAGGATGGTAGTATGAGGTTGTGCATTGACTATCGTCAATTGAACAAAGTTACAATTAAGAATAGATATCCGCTTCCGAGGATTGATGACTTGATGGACCAGCTAGTGGGTGCAAAGGTGTTAAGTAAGATTGACTTGAGGTCAGGTTACCACCAAATTAAGGTGAAAGATGAAGATATGCAGAAGACGGCCTTTAGGACACGATACGGTCATTACGAATACAAAGTGATGCCTTTCGGTGTTACTAACGCGCCCGGTGTGTTCATGGAGTATATGAATCGAATTTTTCATGCTTTTCTGGATAAATTCGTGGTAGTATTTATTGATGACATTCTGATTTATTCGAAGACTGAAGAAGAGCATGCAGAACATCTGAGAATTGTGCTGCAAGTTTTGAAAGAGAAGAAGTTGTATGCCAAATTGTCGAAATGTGAATTTTGGCTAAGTGAAGTGAGTTTCCTTGGTCATATTATTTCTGGTGATGGTATAGCGGTTGATCCATCAAAAGTTGACGCAGTATCGCAATGGGAGACTCCGAAGTCGGTGACTGAAATCAGAAGCTTCTTGGGTTTGGCTGGTTATTACCGCAGATTTATAGAAGGATTTTCAAAGTTAGCATTGTCGTTGACTCAGTTAACCTGTAAGGGTAAGTCCTTTGTGTGGGATGCTCGGTGTGAGAGTAGTTTCCATGAATTAAAGAAAAGATTGACAACTGCTCCTATTTTGATCTTACCTAAGCTAGAAGAGCCATTCGTTGTTTACTGTGATGCGTCTAAGCTGGGTTTAGGAGGTGTTTTAATGCAGGATGGCAAGGTGGTAGCGTATGCTTCTAGGCAACTGAGGGTGCACGAAAAGAATTATCCCACCCATGATTTGGAGTTAGCTGCGGTGGTTTTTGTTTTGAAAATTTGGAGACACTACTTGTATGGTTCCAGATTTGAAGTGTTCAGTGACCACAAGAGCTTGAAATATTTGTTTGACCAGAAGGAATTGAATATGAGGCAGAGGAGATGGCTTGAGCTGTTAAAAGATTATGATTTTGGGTTGAATTACCATCCGGGCAAAGCTAATGTAGTCGCGGATGCATTGAGTAGGAAGACACTCCATATGTCTGCTATGATGATGAAAGAATTTGATTTATTGGAACAGTTTAGAGACATGAGTTTGGTTTGTGAGTTGTCGCCTCAAAGTGTACAGTTGGGGATGTTAAAGATTAACAGTGATTTTCTGAGTAGTATCCGAGAAGCACAGCAAGTGGATGTCAAGTTGGTTGATCTGATGGTTGATCTGATGGTTGCTGGTAATGGCGTTGAAGATAGTGACTTCAAGGTTGATGGACAGGGTGTGTTGAGATTCAGAGGTAGAATTTGTATTCCTGATAATGAAGAAATGAAAAAGTTAATCCTAGAGGAAAGTCATAAGAGTAGCTTAAGCATTCATCCGGGAGCTACGAAGATGTATCATGATTTGAAAAAGCTGTTTTGGTGGTCTGGGTTGAAGCGAGATGTTGCTCATTTTGTGTATGCATGTTTAACTTGTCAGAAGTCTAAGGTTGAACACCAGAAACCTGGAGGATTGTTGACACCATTGGATGTACCGGAGTGGAAATGGGATAGCATTTCTATGGATTTTGTGACGAGTTTACCAAACACTCCGAGGGGACATGATTCGATTTGGGTTGTGATTGATAGGTTGACGAAGTCGGCACATTTTATTCCTATCAACATCAGTTATCCGGTAGCTCAGTTGGCTGAGATTTATATACATAGTGTTGTGAAGCTACATGGAGTTCCTTCGAGTATTGTGTCGGATAGGGATCCGAGGTTCACTTCTAGGTTCTGGAAGAGTTTACAGGACGCTTTGGGTTCGAAGTTGAGACTGAGTTCGGCTTATCATCCTCAGACAGATGGTCAGTCGGAGAGGACGATCCAATCATTGGAGGACTTGTTGAGAGTGTGTGTGCTTGAACAGGGTGGAGCTTGGGATAGTCACCTACCATTGATAGAGTTCACCTACAACAACAGTTATCATTCGAGTATAGGTATGGCACCATTCGAAGCTTTGTATGGTCGAAGGTGCAGGACTCCGTTGTGTTGGTTCGAGTCAGGAGAAAGTGTTGTGTTGGGACCGGATTTGGTTCAGGAGACTACAGAAAAAGTCAAGATGATCAGAGAGAAGATGAAAGCGTCACAAAGTCGACAGAAGAGTTACCATGACAAGCGGAGAAAGGCCCTTGAGTTTCAAGAGGGTGATCATTATTTCTAAGAGTGACTCCGATGACGGGTGCAGGACGTGCTTTGAAATCGAGAAAGTTGACTCCGAAGTTCATTGGTCCGTATCAGATTTCAGAGAGAATCGGAACGGTGGCATATAGAGTTGGCTTGCCACCACATCTATCGAACTTGCATGATGTGTTTCACGTGTCACAACTTCGGAAGTATGTAGCAGATCCTTCACATGTTATTCCGAGAGATGATGTGCAGGTTCGGGACAATCTCACAGTTGAGACCTTGCCGTTGAGGATCGATGATCGGAAGGTAAAGGCATTGAGGGGCAAGGAAATACCCTTGGTGAGAGTCGTTTGGGGCGGAGCAACTGGTGAAAGTTTGACTTGGGAGCTGGAAAGTAAGATGAGGGACTCTTATCCTGAGTTGTTTGTTTGAGGTAAGATTTCGAGGACGAAATTCAGTAATTTGGGGAGAGTTGTAACACTCTAATTTTTATTTAATTATTTTTAATTGCGTGGTGTCATTTATGTGATTTTTGGTGATTTATGTAGTGTATATTTATTTATTATATGATTATTTTATTAAATAATTAAAATAATATAAGAATAGGATTAATTATTATTTTGGGGGCTATGAAATAATTAACATAATTAGTAGGGAGTTAATTGCTAATTAGGGAGTGGGAGGTTACACTTTGGGAATTGAGAAAAGGAAAGAAAAATAGAGAAAACTGTTTTACGTGAAAACAGTCTAGTTTGGGAGAAAACCAAGAACAAGGGAGAGGAGCTTAGGAACCATTTTCTGCTGTGTTTATTCTGCAATTCCAAGGTAAGGGTGAGGTTTACCGCAATTATATAGATTCTGAATGTTGATTTTGTTCTAACAGGTTTATGTGAGGATTTGGGAGAAATTAGGTTTTTGTTGATTAAGGAGTTTTGAGTGTAGAAATCATAGAATTGAGGGTAGAAATGGGTTCTGGGTGCATAAAACCTTTCATTGCATATTTGTAAACTAATTTGGGGAGTGAATTGAGGAAAAATGGGATTTTTGGGAAAAACTGCATTCTGCCCGTACATGAGTTCATCGCTCGCCTCGCGAGTAGCCATTGCTCGCCATAGCGAGTGAACAACTTCATCGCTCGCCTCGCGAGTGATACAGCTCGCCATGGCGAGTAGCCTTGTGAAAATCTGGATTTTGAAAAAGTTGTTATAAGCCGTAATTTGGGTAGTTTTCGTGTACCTAGATGATTTCTAAGAGGACTAGAGCAAGTTTTAAGTTTAAAAGATGATTAGGGAGCTTAGAATTGAGGTTTGAGTGAGAAAAATGTCATTTTTCCCGAGAGCACCATATTTCTGTTTGCCTCGAGTTCGCCTCCAACTCGCCATGGCGAGTACCTGTTTTTCTGAGCTCGCCATAGCGAGTAGATGAGCTCGCGAGGCGAGCTGCCCAGTATTTGGTTGGTTAAGTTCTGTTGTTGTTTGGATGGTGTATTTTGTTGAATTATTGCATGGCTTGTATGCTGATATATATTTCCCTGGATGCTTTAGTTGGTTTTGTTGAATGGATGCTGACTGATGTGTGTTGTATATAAATAAAATTCCCTTAAAGGTGTAAGTTGGTTGGTGAATCATATATATGTATAAGTCTAGGTTGGTTGGTATGTAGATATACTCTATGGGGATTAGTTGCATAAACATAACAGTGGGAGAGCTTCGGCTCTGGAATGCTTAGTCGTTCAAAGTGGTGGAGTACTAGTTACTCAAAGTGGTGTAGTGGTGAGGACTTATGTCCTGTTGAGAATGCTTTAACCATTCGACAGCGGTGTGGGTCACGGCCCTGATTTTTGGTACCACATGCATGGGTGTTTAGAGGAGTCTTAGTGGAGTGGTGATAAGTTGTATATATTGTTGAGAGGTGTATGAATTAATATTGTAATAAGATGCGAAAATGATGTTATGTAAATAATAAGAATGTTGATGATTTATGATAGGGTGTTAGATTCAATTGATGTATTCTTTATCTATATTTTGTTGTGAATCTCACCCCTTCTGCTTGAAAATGTTGCCCTTCCTATGGGTAACTTGCAGGTGATCCTGAGTAGTTGGTGGTGGCTCAATGTGTCTAGGACTCTGATGCGTGGGATGGGATTTATAGTTTAAGTTTCTACCTATGTATCAAATTTTGGAACAAGTTAACGTAGTCCATGTTTATTGTTGAATTTTATGTTGCGGCTTAATGCCAAGATTATTTTGGATAATGGAGTTTAATTTAAAGAATATTCCGCTGCAGTTTAATGAAGGATGTTGTTAAATAGTTTTAATCTATTTAAGAATTATATTTTGTAGTGTGACATGCCGTTTAAGGTGGAACTCTGATTTTATAATTATAACTAAATTGATTTTGGGAAACGGGGTGTTACACATGATGTCTATATATATATTATGAAATGATGACGTTTAGCTCCAAATTATTGGATGCACGATGATATGTTGATTACGATGATTACGGTGTTTTGTTGTTAAGAGTCCATGCATAGCATTTCATTGAGCTTTGTCCTCACCACGATTAGGAGCTTTGTCCTCCGCACGTTTTAGGAGCTTTGTCCTCCGCACGATAAAAGTATATTAATACTTATGATGACGATTGGTACCACATGCATATAAGTGTCTAAGTTGCATTGTCGCATTTGTCGAGTTGTGTTCTACCCATGTGTTGTTAAAGAAGTACCTACGAAGATTATACGATGTAAATTATATGATGTTGACTAAAATATTGCTATGTTGTTTAAGATATTGCTTATGATATTGTTATGTTGCTATGTTGTTTAACATGTTGATTATGATACTGTTATGTTGCTACGTTGTTTAAGATATTGATTATGATATTGTTATGTTGCTATGTTGTTTAACATGTTGATTATGATACTGTTATGTTGCTACGTTGTTTAAGATATTGATTATGATATTGTTACGTTGCTATGTTGTTTAAGATAATGATTATGATATTGTTAAGTTGTTATGATGTTGTGTATAATTGTTACTATTAAGTGATGAATATGTTGTTCTATATATGATTAATATTATTAAGTGAATATTATGTTATGTTATTGATGATGATCGAATGTTGTGATTACTTGGTAATTGTTTATCAAAGATGATATGATGTTTAAGATGATATTGTTTAAGATGTTTATGTTGAAGATTTATGATGTTGATTTTGGTGTTAGTATGTGTTGATTATATTTTCATAAGATGATGAATACGTTGTTGTTATATTAATACAAGAAGATGAATATGTTGTCGTTATATTATTATATTATGACGAGATGATGTATATATAATTATTATTATTATTAAGTGAATATCATGCTATGTTGTTGTTATATTATTATATTATGACGAGATGATGTATATATAATTATTATTATTATTAAGTGAATATCATGTTACGTTGTTGTTATATTATTATAAGAAGATGTTTATGTTATGATGTAGATAATTATTACTATTAATAAGAGATGATTATATTGTGTTGTTTTAAAGTTATTAGTGATGATGATTACATGATGATATCTATGAGTTGTTAAGTGTACTTGATGATGTTTATGTTAAATTGATAAGTTGTCTTTTATTAATGAATTGATAATGAGATGTTTGATGAATAATTATTATTATGAATTAATGATGTTGTTATGTTGTATATGAATTAGGATTAAGATGTTGTTATGCTATATATGAACTATGACTATGATGTGATGATCTATGTTTGTTACGATTTGGTTAATATGTGTTAAATGATGATTAGAAGTTGGTTGAGTTATTAAGAATTATTACATGAAGAATTATTATTACTAATAGATGAAGTCATTTGTGTTGTTAAATATAATTATTGAATTATATGCTTGATATTATTGTTTTGTGAAATCTCACCCCTTCTGCTTGAAAATGTTGCTCTTCGTATGAGTTACTTGCAGGTATTAATGATTAGTAGGAGTGGTGGCTCAAGTGTCTTTAGGTGCTCTGATACGTAACGGGATGAGAATTTGTTATTGCTTTCTATTCCTTACGTATTGTTTCTGAAGAGTTATGACTATGTTTTTAGAATGGATTTTTATGACATAATTGTAAAGAGGCTTTAGTGCCAAAGACTATTTTGATTATTGAATAATTTCCGCTGCGAAGTATTAAAGACTTTTTAGTTATTGAATTTTAAAGGATAAATAGTTATTTATACAGTTTATGATTTTAAGAAAAGAATGTGACATTCCGTTTAGGTGAATTACTCTGATTAAATAAATGAAATTTTCACGTTGGGAAAACGGGGTGTTACAGGTATGGCATAGAAGGTTGGGACATGCTAATTGGAGATTAATTTCTAAAATCAGCAAGTTACAACTTGTCAAAGGTTTGCCTAACATTGATTATCATTTAGATGCACTTTGTGGTGCATGTCAGAAAGGAAAAATTGTTAAAACTTCTTTCAAATCCAACGACATTGTATCAACCTCCAGACCCTTAGAATTACTCCATATTGATCTTTTTGGACCAGTTAACACTGCATCCTTATATGGAAGTAAATATGGATTGGTCATTGTTGATGATTACAGCAGATGGACTTGGATAAAATTTCTAAGAAGTAAAGATTATGCATGTGAAGTGTTTAGCAGCTTCTGCACTCAAATACAAGCTGAAAAGGAGATGAAAATTTTGAAAGTCAGAAGTGATCATGGTGGAGAATTTGAAAATGAGTCATTTGAATCTTTTTGTGAAAAACATGGAATTATCTATGAATTCTCTTCTCCTAGAACTCCACAATAAAATGGGGTTGTAGAGAGAAAGAACAAAACTTTACAAGAAATGGCCAGAAATTTAGCTAAACATTTCTGGGCAGAAGCAGTTAATACTTCGTGTTATGTCCAAAATAGGATCTTTATCAGACCTAAGTTGGAGAAAACTGCATATGAACTCTTCAAATGAAGAAGACCCAATATCTCTTACTTTCATCAGTTTGGATGTACTTGTTACATTCTAAATACTAAAGACTATTTAAAGAAATTTGATGCCAAGGCTCAAAGAGGAATCTTTTTAGGTTACTCTGAAAGGTCAAAGGCATACAGAGTGTATAATTCAGATACACATTGTGTTGAAGAATCTATGCATGTTAAATTTGATGATAGAGAGCCTGGAAGTAAAACTCTAGATCAAGTTGAAAGTAATGCAGGTGCAGATGATTCTGAAGATGCATTAGAATCTGATCAACCTTCTGATACTGAAAAGAATACAGAAGCTGAATCAAATCCAGAAGCTAAGTCAAGTTCAGAAGCTGAACCTAATCCAGAAGCACAAAATAAAAATGCTTATGAGGATACTCAAGATAACACTCAGCATGTAGTTCAATCAAAATTCAAGTACAAAGATTGTTCTAGAAGAACAAGATCTCATTTCAGACAAGAAGAATCTATGATAGGATTGCTATCAATAATTGAGCCAAAGACTGGAAGCAATCAGGTTACTTCTATATTATACAGTTATTCATGACATAATATTATATCAAATGGATGTCAAGAGTGCTTTTCTTAATGGTGTCATTGAAGAAGAAGTGTATGTCAAACAACCTCCTGGGTTTGAGGATCTTAAGCATCCTGACCATGTTTACAAACTTAAGAAATCACTATATGGCTTAAAACAAGCTCCCAGAGCTTGGTATGATAGACTAAGTAATTTCTTAATTAAAAATGATTTTAAGAGAGGTCAAGTTGACACAACACTCTTCAGAAGGACTCTTAAGAATGACATTCTGATTGTGCAGATATATGTTGATGATAATATTTGGTTCTACTAATGCATCTCTTTGCAAGGAATTTTCTAAGTTAATGCAGGATGAATTTGAAATGAGCATGATGGGAGAATTAAAGTTCTTTCTTGGAATTCAAATTAATCAAAGCAAAGAAGGAGTATATGTTCATCAAACAAAATATACAAAGGAGCTTCTGAAGAAGTTCAAGCTAAAAGATTGTAAAGTGATGAACACTCCCATGCATCCAACCTGCACCTTAAGCAAAGAAGATACTGGAACTAAAGTAGACCAGAAGCAATACAGAGGTATAATTGGTTCTCTGTTATACCTCACTGCATCTAGACCAGATATTTTATTCAGTGTATGCTTGTGTGCAAGATTTCAATCAGATCCTAGAGAATCTCATTTAACTGATGTTAAGAGAATCTTCAGGTATCTGAAGGGAACAACTAATCTTGGACTCCTGTATAGGAAATCCCTAGATTATCAGTTGGTTGGATTCTGTGATGCTAACTATGCTGGTGACAGGATTGAAAGAAAATCAACCAGTGGAAATTGTCAATTCCTAGGAGAGAATCTGATATCCTGGGCAAGCAAAAGACAAGCAACAATTGCTATGTCTACAGCAGAAGCAGAATACATTTCAGCTGCAAGTTGTTGTACACAACTACTTTGGATGAAACATCAGTTAGAAGATTATCATATTAATGCTAACAGTATTCCCATCTTTTGTGATAATCCTGCTGCTATTTGTTTGTCAAAGAATCCAATTCTACATTCAAGAGCCAAGCATATTGAAATCAAACACCATTTTATCAGAGATTATGTTCAAAAAGGAGTTTTAGATATACAATTCATTGATACTGAGTATCAATGGGCTAATATATTTACAAAGCCTTTAACTGTTGAAAGATTTGATTTTATCAAGAAAAATTTGAACATGCACTTTGTGTCTGATTAAGATTTGCTTGCCTCTGAATAAGAAGTTTGGTTTTGAAGTTTATTTAGAAGCTATGGTCCATCAGAAGCTCTTAACTGAGGTTCTGAGGAAAATATGCTTCTAAAGATGACGTCAGCACTAAAACTTCAGAAGTTGTGTTCTTTACTTCTGAATAGCAAGGTTAGTGGGATCATTGGCAGTTACGTCTTAGTAACACCTGTCCCATTAACCAAGGTTATAAGTCTGAAAAGTTTATGACGTGGTCTATTTGTATTGGAGTATAACAAAAAGGGCAATGATGATTTATATGCTTTTAAACGTACTAACACGCGCCCCCAATTTGTCATTAATGTTGTAACGCCCTAATTGTTTTTTTTATTATTTTTAGTCTTTTATATGATTTTAAATGATTTATGTTGATTTTGTGGTGTGGGTATTTTATTAAATGACTATTTTTAGTATTTAATAGAATAAGTGAGAATTAGGATTTAATTGGAGTTTTCGGGTTAAATGAGAATTAAGTAAATTAAGTGGGAGATTATATTTACTGAGAAAAAGGAGAAAAATAGGGTTACAAGCAGTTTCACGTGAAAACAGTTTTTGGGAGAAAATCCAAGAGAAAGCTAGGAGAAGAGCCAAGAGGGGAGAATCTGATTTTTGTAGAGAATTGTTCATCAATTCAAGGTAAGGGTGAGGCTAACTTTCAATAATGATAGTGTATGTGAATTCTGAAATTGATTTAACATGTGGTTGTTATGAATTTGGGAATTAGGGTTAGAAGGTAGAATTGAATTGTGGAAAGAAGTAGATAATCTGATGGATTAGGGTGATAAAGGATGTTTAGATTGTAGATTAATCACAGACTAAGTTTCCAATCAGTATTGGGGTTTGAGTCGATGGAAATTGGGATTTTCGTTTAAAAAGTCGGTGTCTAAACGTTTTGCAAATAAGTGATTGTGTGAGGTTTTGGAGATCGATTTTTGGGAGGTTGAAACTTGAATTTTTCTGTAGAGTATGATAGAGTTAAGTGTCAGGAGCGTTTAGGCGAAAACGGTGTAACAGCCCGATTTTTAGCTAGATTTATTTTAATTACTTTTATTATGTGTTTGTGTGTGATTATTTGAGCTTGTGTGTATTTAATTGTCATTGGGTGCATTTTCATAGATTACCGTATTAGAAGGGTATTTTGGTCATTTGGCGGATGAGGGTAAAATGGTAATTTTGGTGAGAATTATTTTAATATTTAGTGAGAACCCTTATTTTACTAAGTTACTAGTGTAGTGATTAGTTTTTACAGTTAATGACCGTTGGTTATATTTTACCGTTGTTAGTAATTACCGTTGAGTGTATAGAAACTTTCTAGAATTGTGGTTTGAATAGAAATGGGTTAAGCCCACTAGAAACTAAGTTGAGCCCATTAGTGGAGATAACACTAGGGTTGTCTTAGAGAAATTCATTCATTCACTTTCACAAGATATTTCTAGAGAGAGGTAGAGAGAGAAAGGGGTGAAGAGAAGAAAAAAAGGGTTTTGGAGAGAAGAGCTTGAGGAATCAAGATTGGGGGAGCTTAGGAGCTAAAGTGAAGCTCAAGTTTGGATTAATCATTACCTAAGGTAAGGGGGTTAGTCTTTATCATAATCATTTGGTTAATTCTTTTTCTCTTGTTCTATGCATAATTGATTATGGGAATAAGTGATTATCATGAACCCAATCTTTGAAATTCGTGCTTATGTTGTAGAGATATGTTTGAATATGTTAATTTGATGTTAAATGAATTGTTGATGATGAAATTGCAAGTTCATGATGTATGAAAATGGGTAGTTTGTAAATTATCCTCAATTGGTGAATTATGCATGGTTGTTGATGAATTGTGATAAGTTTCATGATCAATAGATGTTGTTGTTGTTAAGTGATGTTATGGATGCTAATTCATGGCTTGGGTATGCATGATTCATAATTTGTTGTTGTGAAATAAGTTGTTGTTGTTGTTTGGTGAAAATGGGTACTTATGAGTTTTGCTCAAATTGTTGGATTGAAATATTGTGTTGTTGAATTATGGTTGAATTCATGTCTAAATGAAGTGTTGTTGAAGTAGATATGTTGTTGTTGTTGAATGACAACATGGGTATTCCATTTTATGAAATAAGTTGTTTGTATTGGTGAAGTTGTGCTAGATGGTCATGTGAAGGACCAAAATGAAATTTGATATACAAAGTTATTGACTGAGTTGTCTATGTGGTTGGATGAGTTAAACTTGATGGAATTTCTGTTTTCATGTTGTGGTTGTGATAGTCGAGTCGTTTTGGGAGAAAACGGGAGTTTCGTTTGAAAATTCATTTGTTAACCGTTTTGGAAAATGAGTGTTTGTGTGAGGTTTGTAAAATGAATTTGAGGTTGGTAAAACTGGGATTTTTTTGTGCATTATGATAGTGCTAATTGTTAGGAGCATGTAGACGAAAACGGCATCGAAAACGGATTAACGGTTTGATTTTTATGCGCGAAAACGTAGAAGTTGAATTTTGCATAGTCTGCTACTGTCAAAATCATGAAGCGATCTTACAAATCGTGAGGTGATTTTGACAGAAACAATAAATTTTCTGCATAGCCTGGTGTTGACGAATCATGAAGTGATTTCGCAAATCATGAGGCGATTTTGACAGTAACATCAAATTTTTCTACTCAGTCTGATGCTGTCAAAATCATGAAGCGATCTTACGAGTCATGAAGCGATTTTGGCAGCCTAGAAACCTTAAAAATGCAATTTTCTTTGATCCAATTACTTCCAAACTTCTTCCTAAGTGTAGGGACTTTATCCTAATCATCTAGGGATGTTTTTATGGAAGAAATAGTTTCGTATTAAGGGCTTAGTGAGTCCTTTTGTTTTCTTGACTTTAATGAAACATTATGATATGAATCTTTGCAAAACTTGAATTTAAGTGAGTTGGCCTATGAAACGTTGATGTATACACTACTGCACTCATATGTGACTTGTGTATACACATGGTGGAGGTCCTAGAGTTTATTTATTTGGTTTTAGTCCATTTGTTCTAATCATGTAAAAGGTAATATTTCGGGTGGGAATGTGAAAAGTGGTGAAATGGGGGTTTTCTTACGAACTTAAGTTGTTCTTGGATTAGTGTTTAATGGTCCGGAGGCAACTTAAATTCATGAATACATGATTGGTTAAGGTTGTTTGAGAACTCTCAACTTGTCTATGTTGTTTTGTCTTGGGAATTGTCAATGTTGGCCGCTTGTCACTTGACACGGTCTTGGTCGGAAATGTTTCTTGAACTAATTGTCTTATGAATTGTGGTGACCATTCTTTTATGACTAAGTGAAGTTGTATGAATGAGTGATTATGTTTTGGATATGATATTTATCATGAGACATTGTTTTCCCTATTATTTCGAATATGATAATGCTTGAATTGGTGAAACTATATGTGATAGTTGATGTGGAACAACATTGTTGATTATTGATAATCATGTTGATGTATGATGAATGGTTATATGTTGGATGTGATAATTGTCATGAGATGTTGTATGTTCTCTTACTTGGAGTATGGGAATTGTTTGGAATGGTGAAGCTATATGATATAGTTAATGTTGAATGATGTTGTTGATTATTGATAATCATGTTGATGGGTGATGGTGAATACTATGATTTATTTGTGTATGGGCATGTTTTCTTGATAATGCAATGTTGTGGAGATAATCAATATAATTGGGTGTCGTCCTATATATTGAGTTGAGATTGTGAATTGTTGTCGCATTATCGAGTCCTTATACATGTCCATGCATCATAGTCGAGATGAAATGATGTTTTATTCATTATTGGGCTCCGGCCTAGCAGAGATCTTTTGGGATCTAGTTTTAGGGCTTCGGCCTGGCAGAGATCTTTTGAGATCTGGATACGATGTTTTATTCGTTATAGGGCTTCGGCCTGGCAGAGATCTTTTGAGATCTGGATTTGGGTGACGACCTTTTTGGAGATTTGGTACCACATGCATTTATGTGTCAATAAGTGCATATCATGACATGAGTCTTGTTTGATAAATGTGATTGGTGATGAAATGAGATGAATGACTATTCATGAATATTTGTGATTGGTGATTGTGAAGGAATATTTGTGAATTGATATTTGGTCCTGATACATGTGATTGGTGATTGTTCATGAAATATGATTAATGATTGTTCATGGCTTATGATTGGTGATTGTTCATGATGTATATGATTGGTTATTGTGTATGAATAACTGTGAATTGATATTTGTTCATGACACATGTGATTGGTGATTATTGATGTGAGATATTGGGGTTTGATGTAAGTATTGATGTGGGAATATTATTATTGATCAAGTGCATGATGTTTAAATTGAAATATTCATGTTATATGTTATTTGGATTATGATAATGTAATACTTACCCTCAGTGGATCTGTTATGGACCGCCTGCCTATCTGTATGGATGGGTAGACGTTGTGCAGGTTTAGTTGCTTGGTGAGTTCTTGTGCTTGGTGGATATCTGGAGCTTTCTCCGATATCGGTGTTTAGATGTTTAGCCGGCTCTGATCTAGGCTTTGTTGTGTCAGTCTAGATTATCTTTTACTTTGGATTTTGTGATGTTTGGAGATTACCCGTTTGTTGGGATTTTTGAGATGTATCTATGTTGATGTAATTTATTGATTCGTAACATGTATACTTGGATTTACTCTGGTTTATATTCCGGTGCGACTATTGAGGTTTATATACATGTTTATTGTTTTTTGAATTTTGAATGTGGCGTAGCCTCTATTTCTTGAATAAATGTATTATTCGCATGTTTAATCGCTTTAATAGAAATAGGAGCGTTACAAACGGCATCGAAAACGGGTTCACGGTTTGATTTTTATGTGCGAAAACGTGAAGGTTGAAAATCTGAAGTCGTCTATCGAATCTGGAAAAATCGTGCTACGATGGGAGACCAACGTGCCAGGATTCTGTCATCCAAGAAACCTTAAAAATGCAATTTTCTTCACTCCAATTGCTTCCAAACTTCTTCCTAAGTGTTGGGACTTTATCCTAACAATCTAGAGATGTTTTTAGGAAAGAAATAATGTCGTATAAAGGGTCGAATGAGTTCATGAATTGGTCCTTGGGGTAGGAATGAAAGTTGTTTATAAAGGTACAACTTTTCAGTGAATCTAAGCTAATTAAATTAATGTTGTTGGTTAATTTAAGCTATATATATTATGTGGAAAATGTATGATATAGAAAATGTCGTTGTTTATATCATTCAAATTGTTGTTATTAATATTGATATGTTGCAAGTTGCTTATGTTGTTGTCTCTGCTGTTGTTGATTATTAATATCATTAAGTTGACCAAGTTGTGGAGCAAGTCATAATTATTTATGCACAGTTGTTGTTGTCATTGTCGTTGTCTACGTTGTCGTCGATGTTGCTGAGTTGTATGTTGATATACACAAAGTTGAGTCCATTGCATACTCATAAACCGTTGAGGGCTCATGCCCTGGAATGTTAATCATTCAACTGTTGAGGGCTTATGCCCTGGAATGCCTTGTCATTCAACTGTTGAGGGCTTATGCCCTGGAATGCTTAGTCATTCAACACGTTGAAAATGGTACCACATGTATATTGTAGTTGTCGTTGTCGTTGAGAGAGTTGTTGTTGTTGTTGTTGAATAAGTTTGTTATAGTTGTTGTTGAGTGAGTTGTGTCGTTGTTGCAAGATTGGAAGCAATCAGATTTGATATAATATTGAGTCGATGGAAATTGGGATTTTCGTTTGAAAAGTCAGTGTCTAAACGTTTTGCAAATAAGTGATTGTGTGAGGTTTTGGAGATCGATTTTTGGGTGGTTGAAACATGAATTTTTCTGTAGAGTATGATAGAGCTAAGTGTCAGGAGCGTTTAGGCGAAAACGGCATCGAAAACGGGTTAACGGTTTGATTTTTATGTGCGAAAACGTGAAGGTTGAAAATCTGAAGTCGTTTGTCGAATCTGGAAAAATCGTGCCATGATGGGAGACCAACGTGCCAGGATTTAGTGAATAGAAGTTTATCCTATTCAAAACTTTTTGAAAAGCAGTGTGACACTCCGTTCGTTGAAAAACTCTGATTTTATTTAATAATATTTATGTTGGGAAGTCGGGGTGTTACAAATGCTATGTTTGTTTGTCCCCTTATGAATTGCAATCGTTTTTACTAAAAACACTTACACAAACACACACTACTCACTTCACAACCAACATTCTTGTTTTCCAACCTTCTCTGCGAAGTAAGCGCATTTCTTCTAAAACCGTAGAAACCCTTTTTCACTTCAATCATCTCTAATGGCTTCATCAAGTTCTGTTCCTGGATCATCATCTAACAAGCAACAGCTGGAAACTCCAGTCTATGAAATAGAAGGAAGAACCATGTCTCTGGAGGAATGGGATTTGAAAATACAGACTGAAAGTCCAGTGGATTTCATTTCACTAGCTGCTCTCAAGTGTGACATCGGGAAGTTCTACGATGTTCAAGGTTTAGGGAGCTATTTCAATTTCATCAATGGTCCAACATATCAAACACTGGTGCGTCACTTCTGGGTCAGGGCCAGTATCTATGATAGAGAAGCAGCAAAGACTGAGGAAGATGAGAAAGTTCTTCTTAATCCAGGATTGAAAGGAAAGTCTAGAAAAGAAATGGGTTTGGAACCTTTCCTAAGGACAGAGATAAGATCAAGTATAATGGGAATTCCTGTTCACATTTCTGAGGATGTTATTGCCTTTGTTCTCAGAAGGCCAGCTACAGGGGAATACAAAGCTGGTATTTCAAAAGTCAAGAACAGTCCGTGGAGTGAAGTTGTAAATAAGACCCTCTACAACAACGAAGCTAAGGGTGCTTATGCTGATATGTCAACTCAAACCAAGATGATGCTGAAGATTCAAAATGAAAATCTGCTACCAAAAGGTGGTGGTAGTGATCAGCCTTCATTGGAGCACAAAATCCTTCTCCACTTCTTCATAACAGGTGTAAATGCAAATGTGCCTAGATACATCTTCAGACATATGGTACAACAGCTCAGAGAAAGCCAGTTGATAAATAGGTGCTGGGTACCCTATGGGAGGCTACTCTCTGAAATCTTTCATCAAGGAGGTCTTCTCAATCTTCTCAAGGATGTAAATTTCTTCACTGATGAACAGTTGGGCACTGTAACTGGAAAAATCATCAATGGAGAAACTCTGAAGTCCATGCATCTGATTAAGAAAGAGGATTATAAAAAGCTAAGCACAGATATGACATAATCTGATTCTAAATCAGCTTTGATGAATGATTTTCCTCCAATTTGCAACAAGATCCTTTGGATGTTCAGATGCACTACATCAGAGAGCATTTTGAAAGAACTAATGTCAAAATTTGCTTGAAGGAAGTACCAGAAAAGATGTATGGAGGAGCTCTTCTTGTTGCCAAGAGCAGGAAGACAAAGAGTAAAGCATTAAACAAGGAAGAATACTTGGAAGAAGAAGCTTCAAGAAAATCTTCTAAGAGATCAAAGAATGCTGATAAGGATGGTGTTGCAGCACCCAAACCCAAGAGAGCTAAAACTGGTAAGGCTGAAGGCTCAACTCAATCTGAATGTGCTTCTGACAAAGTTATTCAGAAGAAGAGAAACAAAGAGCCAGAGGTTCAAGATGCTGCTAGGGAAGCTGCTCTTCGTGAAGAAGTTGCTAGAAGGGAAGCTGTTATTCGTGAAGAAGCTATCAGAAGGAAAAGAGCTAAGGGAGAAAGAAGTGTTCAAGAGTGTATCAAGGAAGTTGTTGAACAGTTAAGAAGGGAAGAAGAGGAGCCTAGTTTGAAGAAGGCTAAGAAGCCTGTGTCAATGGAGACACCTTGTTTTAGAGTCACACCTGAGCAAGAACAAATGGCTAAGGAAGTTGCTACAAATGAATTAGCCAAAAGAAAGCATATGGTTGAACTCTACAAGAAGCAAAGAGATGAACAGCTCAAAGCAGCAGGGCTTGTTGTTTCACTGGATGCTGAGAAAGCTGCTGAGATTGCTTCTCTGGCTGCTGAAGTAGAAGAACAAACAGTTAAGGAAGCAACTGGATTGTTAAAACAGGCTCTGAAAGCCAAGAGTGTTTCAGAAGCAAAACCTTCAGAACCTGCATCAGAAGCTGCAGAATCATAAGCTCATCCTTCAGGTAATTCTTCAGATCCAAAAGCTCACATTAATGTTCAGACTTCTACCCTTCCATCATCACCCTCTTCATCATCATCCTCTACTGACTCATATGACATTCCTCTGAGTCAGCACATCAAACAAAATCTACCAAACTTCAAACCATCAAAAACAACCCCTTCTGATACCTTAGACTATGAACAAATGCAAATCAATTTCTCTAAACAGAGGATAAAACTCTGTGAAAAATTTCATGTTGATCATTTCCTCCAACCACCTATCATTCAACCTTTAAACATCCATCACCCAGAAACCAAACCTGAACCACAAAAAGCCTCTGAAGTAGTTTCAGAAGAAGCCACTTCAGAAGACCCCCAACAACATCAAACATCAACCCTTCATACCTTAGAAAAACACTTAGGTGGTGAGATGCAACCAACCCCTAAAAAGGCCTCTAAAACAGTCCCTGAAAAGACTGTCTTAGAAAATCAACAACCAGATTCTCAACTTGAAACCTCAACCATCGATGAGCAAAGTGTTCCTGAACAAACTGTTCCTGAACAAGTTGCTTCTGACCAAACCCAAACTAACCCTGAACAACAAACTGAGAATCTTAACCAAGCACCAACTCAGAATGAAACAACTCCTAAACAACACACTACTTCTGACCAACCATCTCCATCTCATACAACATCCATCCCAGAACCTTCACCATACATTCTAGAGTCTGAATTCATTGATGAAGAGCTTCAACGGATCAGTGATGAAATACAACGACTTATTCTTCTCAGAAAAGTGCCTTCACTTTCAATTCACTATGAAGATCAATGGATGGATCTGAAAGCTGGATTGCTGAAAGATTTTGCTGAATTGCTGGATCAGATAAGTAAAAAGTGCATAAGAACCCAAGCTGAAGTGCTTAAGAAGCATCTGGAAGATCTTCACTCAGCTGAGAAAGGGAAAGATTCTCCACTTCTTTTAGCTAATGCTCCTTTCTTTCCAGCAAATGACTATGTCTCAAGAGGTGACAGGCTTTTTCAAGGGATGAAAAAGAAGCTACAAGCTAAAGATGAAGAAGTTCAGAAGGTTAAGCAGAAGTCTGAGACTTTGGAAGAAGTTGTGAATAAGCAAGCAGAAGAACTGAAGAAACAGTCTGAGCAAATCAAAGAATTGATGGAACAAGTCTCTAAACTAGCCAAACCTAGTTGCAAACCATTTTTTTTGCTTGTTTAGATTTTGATTTCCAACTTAGTATTCTGATTTTGTATCATTTATGTGCTTCTGAAACAATTTCTGTTAATCTTAAAAGCTCTGATACTTATCTTGTTTACAATTTTTCTCATCTTTTGAACAAACTCTTTCTTTTGTTTTATTTACTTTTTGTTGATGACAAAAGGGGGAGTAGTTGTATAGTATTTTTAGGCTCTGAGCCCCATTAATTTAATCAAGTTAAATTAATAGAACCATTTTCTAAACTTTTGGTAATTCTTAATACTTCTGAAATTTTATTAATTACCTTGTGCGCATTTTATTGAAATTTAATTAACGAGTATAGAACTTAGGGGGCGCTTACAAACCTCACCTTAAAGGTCTATTAGACTCAAGGGGAGCTTACAAACCTCACCTAGCAGTCAACTTGTTAATTAGATCAACAACAATTGAACATTTTAAATACTATTGTTTGTCATCATCAAAAAGGGGGAGATTGTTGGAACAAAATGTGTTTCACAATAAACCTTAATGAGTTTTGATGATAACAAGGTATTAAAAATTGTCAATTGGTTATTGCTAATAATTGTTCAAGTGTACAGGACCATAGGCAAAGTTAATCAATTTCAATAGGTCTTGGAAGAACAATAGAGAGCAAAGGAATCTAAAGCATCTGAAGAAAACTGCGTCTGAAGCTATGAAGTGCTTCTGAAGTAACAAGTGCCTCTGAAGTAATGACGTCATCAGAAGCAGAAGTCCGTCAGAAGCAGAAGTCCTTCAGAAGCAAGATTTCATCAGAAGCTATATTATCACCAGAAGGTACAG
Source organism: Medicago truncatula (assembly GCF_003473485.1). NCBI lineage: Eukaryota > Viridiplantae > Streptophyta > Magnoliopsida > Fabales > Fabaceae > Medicago > Medicago truncatula. Next base: position 20,483,961 of record NC_053045.1, read on the forward strand.
TTGATCAGTAAATTTAAACTGAAGTTTCAAAGGAGCTGTTTTTCGTTTTAATCTCGTCTAAGAAAATGAAGAATTGAAAGGGAGGTATCAACGGTCATTTGAAAAGCACTGGGTGCTTGTCCTTCTCTGAAGAGTTGACAAAGTACAAGTGTACAACCACTACCTCTACTACTCTGTTTTTGTCTACGCTACAAGACAAGACAACAGCTCTGCCTGCAGAAATGTTCCTTCAAGATAGGAATGAATTTGAAGTTGATCCTTCATAGGACTACACCCAAATCAGGCAAGAGATTACTGGTGGATGATCAAAGGAACTCAACGACTCTTTAGACGTGCTAAAAATCTCAACGTCTATCTACTTACCACTATATAAAGGAGTGAAGACTTGAAGATTGGCAAGAGACATCAACAAGTTAAAAGCGCCAACACTCTGCCAAATTTGATTCTATAAAGCACTTTGAATTTCTGCACTGATTTGATACATCTTAGAAATTCTCAAGTCTAGAGTCTTTATTGCATTGTATTGTGAACACCACTAATTGTATATCAAGTGTTCAAAGTCAAACGTTTTCTGTGTAATTTTGTTTGAATAGAAGCCTCTCACCTGCGTGCTTGAGCATTAGAAGACTCTTGCTTTAGTGCTTGAGCATTGGAAGTCTCTCGCCTGCGTGCTTGAGCATTTGAGAAGTCTCATACTAGAGAGTATTGAGCATTTGTTGTAACACCCCGTTTTCCCAATATACAAATTTCTTAAATCATTTATCAGAGTAAGCATCATAAACAACGGGATATCACATATAACATAATCCAAAACAGTTAAATAATAATTTAACCAAATATCTTAATCATTGCAGCGGAAATTATATCATAGTCATAAAACGTTTTGGTACGCAGGCCCCATCAAAATAATCTCAAAAGAGTTAGTTCAATATCACAATAGCATATTATTCACGTAATAGAACGAAGCATGCATAACATATAGCCCCATCCCGTTACGTATCAGAGCGACCTAGACGACACAGTGAAGGCAAGGCCACTCACGACGGAAACTGCACACTAAGCACGATCACCTGCAAGTTACCCATACAAAGGGCAACATTTTCAAGCAGAAGGGGTGAGATTTCATAACAAAATAATGTTAATCAAAGTAATTCGAATCATAATTAACATTAACATCATAATCAATCTTAAGTAACTTTGCATATTTGATAAACAATTATCACGTAATCACATCATCAATCATAGACAACTTTGCATATTCAATAAACAAGTATCACGTATTCACATATTCAATCGTCATCAACAACATAGCATTATAGACATGACAATGTGACAATGCTCTTAGACTCCTTATATGCATGTGGTACCAATCGTCATCATAAATATTAATATACTTTAAACGTGCGGAGGACAAAGCTCCTAACAAATCGTGCGGAGGACAAAGCTCCTAATAAATCGTGGTGAGGACTAAGCTCAATGAATGCTAATGCATGGACTCTTATGAACAAATCAACGTAATCAACATATCAACATGCATCCAATAATTTGGATTTAAACGTCGTCATTTCATCATATATAGACATTATGCACTTAGTTAAATAACAGCAGTAGCACAGTCAAGTCACACAACAACAGGGAGATAGCAATATATCAATTGCAATTCAATAGCATCATTGTAACGCCCTCTTTGAATTATTAGATTTATTTAATTATTTAATTGAGTCTAAAATTTATTAAGAAGAGTTTAAAATATATTTATTTGATTATGTGATTTATTAAGTGGCTTATGTTGTTATTTAATAGATTAAGATTTGAAAATAGAAATAAGATTGAGTTGAGAGTTTGTTATGAGATTTTAGAGAGTTTTGGGGGAGAAAGAGAAATAAGATAAAATAGAAAAAAGGGTTATAAATAGGAGAAACCTAGTTTAGAAAAAACATAACGTACGATCAATTTTGGAGAAAAGGGAGAAAAAGCCGAGAGGAGGGGGAAGACCTAGGAGTGCTGCGATTTTCATCTATAAGGTAAGGGTGAGACTAACATTCAATCTTATTAAGTCTGTAATTCTGATGATTAAATTTAACAAGGGTGAGATTAATTTTGGAGGATTTGAGAATTAGGGTTAAAGTGAGGAATTGATGAAAAATTGTTAGATTGATGTAGAAAGAGTAGATAATCTGATGAATTAAAGTAATAGGTGGTGTTCATGTTGTAGAATAATCATAGGTTAAATTCCTAATCAGTTTTTTGAGTTTGGATTGATGAAAATTGGGATTTTTCGCTTGAAGAGTCGGTGTCTAAATGTTTTTGCAAATGAGTGATTATGTGAGGTTTTGGAAACCGATTTTTGGGTGGTTGAAACTGGAATTTTTTTGTAGATTGTGATAGAGCTAAGTGTTAGGAGCGCGTAGGCGAAAACGGCATCGAAAACGGGTTAACGGTTTGATTTTTAGGCGCGAAAACGTGAAGGGTGAAAATCTGATGCTGTCGAAATCATGAGGCGATTTTAGTGATCATGAGGCGATTTCGACAGAAAATCTGTAATTTTAGTATGTCTGATGCTGTCGAAATCATGAGGCGATTTTAGTGATCATGAGGCGATTTCGACAGAAAATCTGTAATTTTAGTATGTCTGATGCTGTCGAAATCATGAGGTGATTCTAGTGATCATGAGGCGATTTTGACAGAAAAATCTCTAATTTTAGTATGTCTGATGTTGTCTTACCAAAAACCTTAAAAATGCAATTTTCTTCACTCCAAATGTTTCCAGACTTCTTCTTAAGTGTATGAACTTTATCCTAACCATCTAGAAATGTTTTTAGGAAGGAGATAACGTTGTATAAAGGGTCCAATGAGTTCATGAGTTGGTCCTTGGGATAGGAATGGAAGTTGTTTATAAAAGTATAGCCTCTCAGTCAATATAAACTAATATAATTGATGTTGTTGGTTAATTTAAGCTATATATTTTATGTGGAAAATGTATGATATGGAAAGTATCGTTGTTTATATCATTCAAGTTGTTATTATTAATATTGCTATGTTGCAAGTTGCTTATGTTGCTGTCCCTGCTGTTGTTGATTATTAATATCATTAAGTTGACCAAGTTGTGGAGTAAGTCATAATTATTTATGCACAGTTGTTGTTGTCGTTGTCTACGTTGTCGTCGAGGTTGATGAGTTGTAGTTTTATATACACAAATGTGAGTCCATTGCATACTCATTTAAGTTGAGGGCTTGATGCCCTGTAATGTATATTTATACATATTATGTTGAGGGCTGGATGCCCTGTAAGTTGAGGGCTTGATGCCCTGTGAGCCTATTTACGCTCAATACGTTGGGGGCTTGATGCCCTGGTTGGTGCCACATGCATATTGAAGTTGTTGTTGTTGTTGAATGAGTTGTTGTTGTTGTTGTTGTCGTTGAGTGAGTTGTCGTTGTTGTTGAGTGAGTTATTGTCGTTGTTGTAGAATCTTGTTGTTGTCGTCGTTGATGGTTGAAATAGTAAGTGTTATTAAAGTTAAAGAAGTAGGAATATTATTATAAGATGATGATTATGTTGTGTTGTCTATATTATTATGAGAAGATGTTTATGATATGATGAATTATGTTATTATATGATGAATGTATCGAATGTGACGAATATGATATTAATGTTGACTAGAAGTTGATTGATGATTTAATGAAGTACTATACAAAGGATTATTATTACTAATAGATGAAGTTATTTATGTTGTTAAATATAATTATTGAATTATATGCTTAATATTATTGTTTGTGAATCTCACCCCTTCTGCTTGGAAATGTTGCCCTTCGTATGGGTAACTTGCAGGTGATCCAGAGTAGTTGCTGTTATTTGCTGTTGTGAGTGGACTTTCCTCACATGTGTCTTAGGGCTATGATACGTAACGGGATGGGGAAACTTTGTCGTTGTATTTTCATCATTCCTTATGTATCATTATGAACCTTTTGTTGGATTAGATCTTTAAGGATATTTATGTTGAGGCTATGTGCCAAGATTTATTTGAAGGATGTTTAATGTTGAAAATAAATTCCGCTGCGATGAATGGATATGTTTTATTGAAACCATTATTTAATGAATAACATTTTATCCTATTCGAGAATTTTTGAAAAGCAGTGTAACACTCCGTTTGTTGATTAACTCTGATTTTATAATAATAAATATGTTGGGAAATCGGGGTGTTACAATCATAACATTTCATTATATCTTACATAATGTTTAATACATTAACTCATGCTCAATTAATATCAACATATCTTAAACAGCTTTACAGACTGCATTAAACGTCATCATTGGTCTCAATTACCATAAAAGGGTTCACTCTTGATCCAAACGTGCGATGATAGGATAAAACCGCAAGTGCATGGTTCTATCGAAGTAGTAAAAATAGAGTATCATTCCGACAGGGAGAAAAGGTTTATAAGGTAGAAAAGTTTGGGTTTTTAATTAAAAGCAAATAATAAAATAAAAGATAAAAGCCTTGGGGTTATTGGTTCATCCTAACGACAAGTCCTTCTCAAACCAAACTATTAAACTTATAACTTTATGTTAGACCTAATTTCTCAAGACAGTTTCTCTTTTGTTCCTCTAGCAACCAAGCCTATTTCGCTGACTTGATTACTATTAGATTTTGGTTCCTCTAACAACCAAGCCTATTTCGCTGACTTGATTGTTATTAGTTCCCTTGAAGATCGAAACTATATGTCTCAAAGATTGCAAAGCCTATTTCGCTGACTTTGCAATCCTTGTCTAAATTCACTTGTTCGAATATCAAAGCTCCACTTTCGTTTTATGAATTGATATTTGAGATGATGGATAAACAATTATCAAACCCTCCACTTTCGTTTCCACAGTTTGATAATAGTTGATCCATGTTAAAGCGGTGAATTTAGATAAGGAATTAGGGTTACATAAGATTAAGGTTTAAAACTTGGTTTGATTAGGATTATGTCATTAGACTTATCCAACAATCCCAAGACAAGAGAAGTCTACTCACCGACGTTCATTGTAGAAAAGGAGAAGAAGAGAGAAAACATAAAAGTAAATAGCAAGAAAGTAAAATGAATTTTATTAGAAAGACAATTGTCACATATTGCATTCCAAGAAAAGATGATTATTTGTGATGGATGGCTACTCTATTTATAGCATTTATTCGACTTAAAATCTAAGCTATTACATTTTGGCTAAAAATAGAGTAGCTTAAAATCTAAGCAAAAGCAGCAAAAGAGGCATTGGAAGGTGGCACGGCCGTGCCAAGGTTCTGACTTGGGGGAGACATATTTTGTCTTTCAAATCTTCGTATTTCTGCACCGAATCAGCTCCAATCCTCTTTCTTTTGCTCCAAGACTCAATCCATCCAATATTCATTCCTGAAATATAAAATATGCAATTGTAGTAATATAATTCAAAAAGGAAATATTATAAATATAAATATAACTAAAATCTAAATAAAACAATACTAAATATTATGGATAAAATAGATATAATAATGACTCATCAAACTCCCCCATACTTGAATCTTTATTTGTCCTCAAGCAAAAGGCATAAACATGGTAGCACAAACAATTTTATCAAATGAAAATTCGATTAAAGGACATGTCTCCTCAAGGGCTTAAATCCCAAATGTACACTAATCACAAACTCAAGCATTTCTTGTAATTTTTTATTCAACCCAACGATCAAGTTTTAAGTGAGTGTGTGTGTGAATTTCAACCATTTTCTTGCTCCTGTATAAGATAGGCATTATGAGGAAACATGGTCTAATCCTAGCACTAAACCAACCAAGAAAGATTCCTTCTATAATTCATATAAGAAAGATGGGAGTATTTGAGAATCTTTGTTCTTTGCCATTTGCACCTTTAAGTTCTTTATTTAAGAAACAACATCTTCACATAGGAAGTCGGAGGGCTTACCCCCTTCCCCAATCTAGATTCAATGGTGCCCCTTAAAACATCATCTTCACGTAGGAAGTCGGAGGGCCTACCCCCTTCCCCAATCTAGATTCAATGATGCTTTTTAAAGTTTTTTTTTCTCAAGATAACAATCATCTTCACGTAGGAAGTCGGAGGGCCTACCTCCTTCCCCAATCTAGATTCAATGATGAGATCTTGGAATTAATTTGGCTTTTTGGCTTTTTATGAACTCCCTTATACTAACTTATACTACTGGCACTTTGAGAATCTTTAAAGGTTAATGCACCACTAAGATTAAAACGCGTTTCCTTAAAATACCTATTCATACATTTACTCAAGGGAAGCAACTTTGTGTTTTTCTCATTGGAGAATTTTATTCACTTTAAAACAAGATGTGGGTATATCAAGAAGACTTAAAACACAAGAGTTTGCTTTCATGTAAAAGAATCAACCAAATAAGAGGAGACAATGAAAATTTTGTGTCATGATATTTTCAATAAAAATTAGCTACTTAACTATGCCTTTTACAATAAAACTATACAAAAGAATAAAGTTCAAGGGAGTTTAGAAACACTACGACTAAAGACACTTTATTAGGCTCCCCCCACACTTAGGAGAAGCATTGTCCTCAATGATTCAAAATAAGAAAACTAAAGAAGAAGAAGTAGAAGAAGAAGAAGAAGAAGAAGAAGAAGAAGAAGAAGAAGAAGAAGAAGGAGGAGGAGGAGGAGGAGGAGGAGGAGTAAGAGAAGAGAGGAAGAGGAAAGCTCACATTTTTCATTGAGTTCTATAAGGAGGACCTTGGAGGTGAAAATGGTGCATCATGTTCCGAAGTATTTGGTTATTTTATTCGGATATGCGGTTGCCCCTTAGGACATCATTCCTTAGTCCCGACAATTCAACACCTTGCCTTAGTTGCTCGGTGCTTATCCTCCCGACCTCGGTATGCATCCATGCCCATCTTTGCATTTTTATTGGTTTCTCCAGCATCATGGTCATGGTGCTCCTCATCATGGTGCAATTGTGCACCTTCCTCTTCTTGATGCAATGTGCATCTTCCTCGCCTTCATCATCGTGTTCTCATGTACCTGTGGATCATCAACAACATACAACAAATTTTCTTCCACCTCGGTGTTAGTCCGAGATGGGTTAGAAAGTATAATCAAAATAGACACATTGAGTTTGAGTGTGTAGGACATGGGTGGACGGGGCCTAATGAAGTTCAAAAAGATATGTATCTCTATGTTACGCCTATTAATTCCCTCAATGTTGTTAATCCCTTGGTCCTCACCCACTCCCAATTGCCTAGCTATGTATGTGATGATACCACCCACAACTATCTCTCCCCTACTATCAAACCTATTACCGACATGGGAAAGGTAATCAAGCAAGTAAAAGCATGTGTTAACGGGGTGGTTGTTAAGCATGGCCCACGATATGAAGAGTTCATCCGTCCTAGTGTTCCCCAATTCGGTCCTACCCCAAATAGTGCAAGTCATTACCCTTTGAAGGTACCTAAGCACCGGGTTGTGAATATGGCTAGCTTTGTTTGAACGTGTGTTAAATTGCCTAAGGTCGGTGATATGTTCCCAAACGATGGCAGGTTGATAGTCAAACAGCTTAAGACTTTGATCCCAAGAGTCGTGGATGAACCCCGCGTTAGCGAAGCCCATCTCATCACAAAAGTGTTGAAGAGACATCTCGTAATCAATGTTCATAAGCCGGAAAGAGATTCTATGATTAGGGTTATCAAAATTCATCTTATCCTTTGTAAAAACAATTGAACTTAAAAACTCATAGGTGAAATTTTCATAACCCTGCATAGGTCGTAACATAGCAACCCACCCTAATCGTCCTAGCAATTTAAACACATTGTTTCTAAGGCCTAGTGTAACCAAGTCATAATTATCAGGGTACCTGCAAGGATGTAAAGGTTTAGAGATGAGACTTTTATACCTATCCGTTTGCGTGTTATCCTTGAATATTATGCCATGATTCTTTGCCGGTACTTGCTTCTTTGGGGGAGGTCTTCTTGAAGATGTTGCAACTTCTTTTCCACTTCTTTTGGAAGCCATAGCCTTGACCTTGATTGGACTAGGTGTGGTTTTGGTGAAGGTTGGGTTTAGTGAATGTTTTTGGTGGAGGAGGTTGGTTTTAGTGATGGGGAGAAGGTTTAAGTGTGTTTTAGGGGTTGGGTTGTGGAAATTGGTAATGAATTTGTGGGTTGTTAGGTAGGTTAATGGGGGCTACGAATTTGGATGATTTTTGGATTGGGTGGATGAAAGTTGTTTTTTGAATGAAGGGTTGTGGTTGGAATGGTTTTTGTGGTTATGAAGGTTGTAGAGAGAAGATGGAAGGATAAAAGACGTTTGGTTTGGTGAATGAGGGAAGAAGAAGATGAAAAATGAGGTTTAACCTTACCTGGGGTCGGGCACGACCATGCTGAGGTTGGCACGGGCCATGCCAAGTTCCTGGGTTTGGCTTGGTTTTGGAGAGGCAAGGTCTGGCACGACCGTGCCAAGGTTCTGGAGACCGGGACTTTAAAAGTTTTCTTTTTCTTGAATCATTCTTGGACAATTACCTATAAAATAACTTAAAACAAAAAGAAACAAATAAAACAAAAGCAATTAAATGCGTGGGTAGCCTCCCACGAAGCGCTCGTTTAAAGTCATTAGCTTGACGGTTAAAGGGTTTCTCTATCCTATTCCCAATCTTTCACAAAGGGATAATGGCATCAAACTGACATTCTCCCCCAAATCACACATGGCTCTTGCTATAATCTCGGATCCTATGACAGATGGTTTAGAAAAACTCACAGGATCCTTAAGTCTAGATGGCAATTTGTCTTGAATGATTTCAATAAGTTTCCTAAACTGCTCATCTAGTTTGGACTCATCAAACCCTTGTGGGAAAGGAATTTTTGGCTCATAAGGTGGTGATATGTTAGGCTTTTTACTTTCTATCACAACTTTCTCACTTTGTGGCTTTTCACTCTCTACCTCTAATTGTTTACCATCCCTAAGTGTAACATCATTCGGTTGACCCTTTGGGTTAGCCTTAGGTTGGCTCGGAAGGATTATGGTGGTTTGGGAGGGAGAGGCTACTTGATGGCCGACGTGAAGGATTTGAATCTCTATCATTTTGTTGTGAGTACAAAGAGAATCTACTTTTGATGAAAGCCTATTGAGAGAGTCCTTCAAATTTCTAGCTTGGATTTCAAATTCTTTGTTGTGCCTAGAGTTATCTAATACAAGATTTTCTAGCAAAAGTTCCAAGTTGGATCTTTGAGGGATTCCCTGGTTATTTTCAAAATCAGGTGGTGTTGTTTGTTGTCCAAAAAGATTTTGAGGGGTTTAAAAAATTGATCGTTCCTAAACCCTTGATTATATTGAGCATAGTTTACTTGCTCAGGACTTCTAACAACACTACCTAGTTGACCAGCATGACCAAATATTCCATAACAAGGAGGCAAAACAGGGGAAGGAGTTCAAGGATAGTAGTTTTGAGCCATGCCTGAGATAAGAACGGTTAAAGATAAGAAATAATAAAAATAAAATAAAATAAAATAAAAAATAAAATAATAAAATAAGGAGAAAGGGAGATATATATATATATATAAAATAAAATAAAAAATAAAAAGATAAAAAAAGGAAACAAAATATTTTATAAAAATAAAAAATAAAAAATAAGAAAAGGAAATAAAATATTTTATAAATAAATATATATATATATATATATATATATATATATATTATTATTATTATTTTTTATAGACTAACCACTATTAAAAAGTTAATCAAATTACAATAACTCCCCGGCAGCGGCGCCAAAAACTTGATGGGATAAAACCGCAAGTGCACGGTTCTATCGAAGTAGTAAAAATAGAGTATCGTTCCGACAGGGAGTTAGGAATTTAATTGACTTTAGATAATGATTAGACTAAAGGTTTATAAGGTAGAAAAGTTTGGGTTTTTAATTAAAAGCAAATAATAAAATAAAAGATAAAAGCCTTGGGGTTATTGGTTCATCCTAACGACAAGTCCTTCTCAAACCAAACTATTAAACTTATAACTTTATGTTAGACCTAATTTCTCAAGACAGTTTCTCTTTTGTTCCTCTAGCAACCAAGCCTATTTCGCTGACTTGATTACTATTAGATTTTGGTTCCTCTAACAACCAAGCCTATTTCGCTGACTTGATTGTTATTAGTTCCCTTGAAGATCGAAACTATATGTCTCAAAGATTGCAAAGCCTATTTCGCTGACTTTGCAATCCTTGTCTAAATTCACTTGTTCGAATATCAAAGCTCCACTTTTGTTTTATGAATTGATATTTGAGATGATGGATAAACAATTATCAAACCCTCCACTTTCGTTTCCACAGTTTGATAATGGTTGATCCATGTTAAAGCGGTGAATTTAGATAAGGAATTAGGGTTACATAAGATTAAGGTTTAAAGCTTGGTTTGATTAGGATTATGTCATTAGACTTATCCAACAATCCCAAGACAAGAGAAGTCTACTCACTGACGTTCATTGTAGACAAGGAGAAGAAGAGAGAAAACATAAAAGTAAATAGCAAGAAAGTAAAATGAACTTTTATTAGAAAGACAATTGTCACATATTGCATTCCAAGAAAAGATGATTATTTGTGATGGATGGCTACTCTATTTATAGCATTTATTCGACTTAAAATCTAAGCTATTACATTTGGGCTAAAAATAGAGTAGCTTAAAATCTAAGCAAAAGCAGCAAAAGAGGCATTGGAAGGTGGCACGGCCGTGCCAAGCCTAGCACGGGCCGTGCCAAGGTTCTGACTTGGGGGAGACATATTTTGTCTTCCGAATCTTCGTATTTCTGCACTGAATCAGCTCCAATCCTATTTCTTTTGCTCCAAGACTCAATCCATCCAATATTCATTCCTGAAATATAAAATATGCAATTGTAGTAATATAATTCAAAAAGGAAATATTATAAATATAAATATAACTAAAATCTAAATAAAACAATACTAAATATTATGGATAAAATAGATATAATAATGACTCATCATGCGACATAGATCGCACAAACACTCAAGATACTCCAACCTGGAAGTGCCCGCAAGGCGAGAATTCTTACTCGCCATGGCGAGTACAAGACAAGTTCCAAACTAATGTTGTTATGGGTTTAATCTTGTCCTACATTCATCCCTAATCCTTACTAGGTATGTTCAGGCACTCAAAGGCACTCAAGGTCCAACTAAAAAGTCGAAATTACAAAATCCAACATGCTCTCTGCCTTAGCTCGCTATGGCGAGTAAGGTTGCTCGCTATGGCGAGCAATACCAAAAGAACCCGCGAGGCGAAGGGAAAGGCTCGCGTGGCGAGCGATGAATGTAGCTAAGGCCAGGCTTCCTATTTTCACAAAAATCCGACGATTCACATGGTTCTAAGCCTAGTATTGATTCCAAAGTTTGTCCTAAAAATTATCTAAGGTCCAGGAACACTTTCTACACCAATTTAATCAATTCCTACCATTTAATCATCAATTTTAGGGATTTGACCTAGTTTTCGTTTTCTCCAATTCAATCCTAATTCTTGCTAACTAATCATCAGTATTACATTCAATTAACAATACAGAGTTATTAGTCTCACCCTTACCTTAATTTGCAGAAAATCGCAGCTCTCCCTCTTGGTTTCTCTTCTCTTGGCTTTTTCTCCCTTTTTCTCCAAAAACGTACGTACAACAATGTCTTCCTAAAACTAGGTCTAACTCTTTTATATCTCCTCTTATTTACTTATCTTATCTCACTTTCTCCCCCAAAACTATCTAAAATATCAAAACAGCCCTCAACTAAATATTTTATATTATTTTCAAATCTTTATTTTATTTAACAATAAAATCCCTTAATCTTATCAAATCTTCCAAAACTCATAACTTATCACAATATCAACCAAACCATCAATATAGTCGTAAATCATTCAAATCATACCAAAATCATGCATATATTATATAAATATAATATAATCGCCTAAACTCGATTAAACAAACAATTAACAAAAGTGGGCGTTACATTTGTAATCTGTGTGATTATTAGTGGAAATCTCCTTGGAAGTGCATGGGGGACTGGACTACTTCCGGTTTGTGGAAGGAACCAGGATAATTGCTTGTGTCTCTCTTTCTTTTCTCTGTTCTGTTTTCATTCCGCTGCATATCTGATTCTGAACATCACATCAGAAACATTCCTAACCAGCTTCTGAAGTGATACCAGAAGAAGAAATTTTTAAGAGAAAAAGAAAACACAATTCAACCCCCCCCCCCCCCCCCCCCCCCACCCCCCCTCTTGTGTTTTTCTCACCTTCAGTCAGATGGTCTTTAGAGTCTGATACTGATCTTTAACTTCCCTAGTTTCCAAGTGCTCTTGTATATATTCTTCCTGGATCAAAACTATATTATGTTATCATCAAAACTTTAGAGGTATTTTCAAATCAAATTTTGTTTCAATATAGAGCCTTTCCTTGTACCGTTAGCTTTCTGAATGAATTTTTTGATTGTGGCTGAGGTTTGAACCCCAAACCTTGCATATATTATGCATTGTCCCTACCAACCGAGCTAAGCTCACGACGACAACTTTCTAAATGAATAAAATTGCGTGCAAGAGTCTCTATTTAGTGCAATATTACTTAGGGGTTAAGGGAGTAAAAATAGAGGTTTCCAACAAAAATGACTTGAAAATTAAGCAAACAACACTCCCTGGTCAATTCCATGCGTGGGGCATATGGTACGGTGCATTGGGGCGCATGAAACAGAAACTAAAGCTTCTCCCATGCATAGGGGTGCATGAGGAAGCCCCTCTCATGCAATTTCTGCTACTTTCGACCCTTTTTCACCCGTTCTTCTGTCTTGCAAAGTATTGGAACTTGAAATGAATTTTCTTTACTTTGTATTGTCTTCAAAAACCATATAAGAACCATTGTCTTGAATATTTATATCCTTGTTTCTGCTTCAAGTGATATCTTGTTTTGATGATTTACATGATTTCTAATTACAAAACACCCAAAACACAAGTGAAGTTGCATGATTAAAGATAAAGTGAATTACAACGGCTCGAACGAAAACAATACAAAAGGTTCTTCAAACCAATGACAAATCCTATAATTGACTTCTAATATTCCTTCAAATGCAAAGAATTAGGCTAAAAACATAGGCAAAACATCATATGTTATTCCATTATTGCAACCCTACAAACCGGCTTGTGAGGTGATGAATTCCACCACTTATAAAATACTTAGTCATGCTATATCCCTTGTGGAACTATTAAAAAAAATTTACATATAAAATTATTGAATTTCATGATTTGATCAATTAATTACTAAAAGAGATAAGACTATATGCTTTTCAATCAATCCAACCAGACATTGTTGTCGATCATAACTTTTCATGCTCTCTTGAGGTAGTTTTGATGAATTTGAAATCTAACATATATTGTATTTGTATATCTGCTATAACATAGGGCTCACATGAAATTCAATAATATTAATACTCTTTTTTTATTATCCCTTTTCTTCCATGACAGGTTACAAAATAATGGAATATTTGTAAAATAAGAATGAATTGGTTTGATTGGTAAGTTTTTTACAGTTATCTCTTTACTCAGTGTGCTAAAGGGACAAACATGACACTTTAATGTACTTAAGTGACATTTACCAATGATTATAATTTTATGAAGGATTTTTTACAACACCTTAAGCGCTAAAAACTATAAAATGAATGTCAGAAGAGAACTAGTTTATAAAGTGATAAAACTATATAATATTTCTTACATGCATAAGAAAGAAATTATGGCTAAAGTTCTCAAACTTGTTAATGTTATGATCATCTTTCTTGCCCTAGTTCTTGTTGCAATGAACGTTAATGGTAATCAATTTTTTAATCCTTTTTAAATTTTCAGTTACTTTTTACATAATATTTTATCTCATTTTAGTAACATATTTTTGTTTTTTTTTTTCATTATAGCGGATGTTATTAATTGTACCCAAGATTCTGATTGTCACTCAATTGGATGCTTGTCTCATCTTAAACCGAAGTGTACTATGTTAGGATTTTTTTTCAATGCCTTTGTTGGCATATGTGAATGTGATCAAGTGATGTGACCATAAGATATTTCTAGAAAAGTAAAGGACATCTCATTTTGTTATTGTGTTGCCCCCAATAATTTAAGTTTTTTTTTTATTTTCATAAATCTTGTAGTTGTGGATTATGTACTCTAAGAAGATGGTAATGAAACGACAGAAGGGAGAAAATAAATTTATTTAGATAGTATTCTAGATTTTATTTTTGTATTTTCAAATAGTTAAATTTTAAGAATCAATGAGTACAAAAAAACCAAGATAGGAACAATATCATCAAGAATGAATATGAATGACAAACATTAGATGAATGAGACTTGACAATTGTTGGATATTTCACAGAGATATTCCTACTATTGAAATTTCTTCATGAAGCTAAGTGATTATAAAATTGGTAAAGAATGAAAGAAAATATGAAGATCGATCTATGATGATTTTAGGGATTGAGGTCTAGGAGGCTAGGATTTTCTGTAAATGTGTGTCTGGGTTCGAAATAGAATATGTAAAAATTATGATTAGGGCCTTAAATCTTGACAAATATTTTAAAACGAATGCATTGCAAGCTACTTGTGTTTTAATGCGATGAGAGCTTTTGAACTTGATTTTAGAAGTATGTGTCACAATCTGAGTAGGTGCCCTCAAATTGGAAAATTAAACAAAAAGACTTAATTTCAAATTAACTAGCATGTTTTGCAAGACCCAAGTTTATGGAAGTTGTTTTTTCTTAAGGTAAATATATTCTGAAGCTCATCTAATCTAATATATCCAAATATTAAACCCTTTCACACAAAAGCATGATATGCATAATAAACATGTACAAACAAAGCACTGCAACACTTGGGATGTGCACTTCTTGTGTTTAGAAACCGAGTGTTAATAGCACTCCTCTAATTTCAAATAATTCATTGCTTTCCCATAATTTTATGATATTTTCATAAAGCAATCGGTCAAATATATTTCACATAACCTAACGATATATATGTTATCCAACTCTAAATGTAAATAATTTGTTTAGGGAAATTACCTAATGAATTGGCTTTCAAAGTATATTGGGGAAGTGACATAATTACCTAATTTAGGCAAATTATCAAGTTATATTGTTTACAATTTTGGGTTGTCAAATACATGCCTTTTCATCAATCCAAACATACATCATTGTCAAGCATCAAATTTTACCGCTCTCTTGAATAATTATTTATCAATTTGAAATAAAACATATATAGTATAATATTACAACTGTTTAAAATAATTTTACAAGACTGGATATGAAGACATTTTCTTCTTATTTCCAAACTCTAGTCATCACCTCTCTCTCTCTTAAAGCAGATTGGAATTAGCTTTTGATGGCACAACCATAAACATAGTTAGCCTGGTAATAGTTCCCACAATCAACTTCACTTGGATAATACCAAGAGAATGTCCAGCTTTTCCTTCATAGTTCGACCGAACTTTGTTGCGAGGCTTCAAATTTGTGTCGAATTTTGCAATCTTCTTCAGTAAAGATTGGGGCATTAGACTGACAGAAGCACCACCATCTACCAGAACTTTCTGACTCCAATATCATCAACCTTTTCTTGAATGAACAATGGCTTGAGATGACTCTTCATAGCACCATCAGGTTTTTCAAACATGGCCTTTTGTTTATCAACACAACCATAATTTTTTACATAGTAGCACATGGGTCCGTATTTCTCCATGTCTTCTGGATCGAAGTCATCCTTTGATTCTTCAACTTTAGAAACCACATCATATTCTAAGGACAAAATGGAAAGCACATTGCAAATGACGTCGAAGTCAGGTTCTGAGTCCATGAAATTTGTGTCCATTTCATCATCTTCAGCAGGATTTTCTTCGACAGGAGGAAGTGATAACCTCAGGTCTTTTAGCTATTTCGACCACCTTATGTTTTCCCTTTGGGTCAATACTGTTGTCATCAGCAACAATTTTCTTGTATCTTTGATACCTTCTCCATTGAGTCCTTGTCATAGGATTTTTTTTTCCTTTGTCATTATTGTCGTAGGCATATTTCTTCGACTCATCAGGAGTCTTGGTATCAGCAACAACACCATTTTTGGTGACAATGGCACTGGTTTTTTCCTTCCCCACATTATTCTTCCCATACTGAAAATTTTTCTGGGTGGAATGTGAAGGTGTGAAAAACACAAGAGGGGGGGGGGGGGGGGGGGGGTTGAATTGTGTTTTCTTTTTCCCTCTAAGAATACTTCTTCCGATAAAACTTCAGAAGCAGTTTGTGAATGCTTCTGATGAAATGATCAGAATCAGATATGCAGCGGAAAAGATCAAAGTAGAGAAAAGAAAAGCAAGACACAAGCAGTTATCCTGGTTCCTTCCACAAATTGGAAGTAGTCCAGTCCCCCTTGCACTTCCAAGGAGATTTCACTATAATCACAAAGATTACAAATGCTCAATACTCTCTAAGTATGAGACTTCTCAAAAATGCTCAAGCACACACGCAAGAGTCTTCCAATGCTCAAGCACTAAGCAAGAGTCTTCTAATGCTCAAGCACGCAAGCAAGAGGCTTCTGATCAAACAAAAATACAAAGAATTAAGTTTGACTTGAACACTTGATATACAATCAGTGGTGTTCAAAATACAATACAATAAAGACTCTAGACTTTTGAATTTCTAAGATGTATCAAATCAGTGCAGAAATTCAGTGTGCTTTGTAGAATCAAATTGACAGAGTTTTGGCGCTTTTTAACTTGTGTATCTCTATATACAATCTTCAAGTCTTCACTCCTTTATATAGAGGCGTGAAAGAGTCGTTGAGATAATTAGCACGTCTAAAGAGTCGTTTGAAATCCTTTGATCATTCACTAGTAATCCTTTGCCTGATTTGGGTGTAGTCCTTTGAAGAATTAGCTTCAAATTCATTCCCATCTTGAAGGCACAAATTCTGCAGGCATAGCTGTTGTCTTGTCTTGTAGCGTGAACAAAACAGAGTAGTGGAGGTAGTGGTTGTACACTTGTACTTTGTCAACTCTGTTATCAAAGGACAAATGCTCAGCGCTATCCAAATGACCGTTGATACCTCCCTTTCAATTTTTCGTTCTTCTTGGATAAGGTTGAAATGAGAAACAGCTACTTTGGATCTTCAGTTTGAATATACGGATTAAATGTAGCTTCTGGTGATGATTTCGCTTCTAATGAAAACCTTGCTTCTGATGACCTTCTGCTTCTGATGACGTCATCACTTCAGAAGCACTATAAGCTTCAGACGCAGTTTTCTTCAGATGCTTAGAATTTCTTTTTCTTTCCATTGTTCTTCCAAGACCTATTGAAATTACTTGACTAGCTTTTGGTCCTGTACACTTGAACAATTATTAGCAATAACCAATTGACAATTTTTAATACCTTGTTATCATCAAAACTTATTAAGGTTCATTGTGAAACACATTTTGTTCCAACAATCTCCCCCTTTTTGATGATGACAAACAATAGTATTTAAAATGTTCAATTGTTGTTGATCTAATTAATAAGTTGACTTCTAGGATAGAGGTTTGTAAGCTCCCCCTGAGTCCAATAGATCTTTAAGGTGACCCCTGAGTTCTATTCTTATTAATTAAATTTCAATAAAAAATTCTCATAAAATATCAGAAGTATTAAAAGGTTTAGAAGTGGTTCTGAGCAAAGTTCATCAAAAAATTAACTTAATCAAGTTATTATAAAGGGGCTCAGAGCCTTAAAATACAATACATCTACTCCCCCTTTTGTCATCAACAAAAAGTCAGTAAAAACAAAAGAAAGAGTTTCAAAGCACCAAAAGGAAAAACCTTAAAAATACAGTGTATCAGAGCAGACAACTTATAAATAGCATGATTCAGAAGCAATGATAAAATATATTGATAAGCAAGTCAAAGTACAAAGACAAAGCAATGATCATACTTAGAACAAAAAATCTAAACAAGCAACATATGTGTGCAACTAAGGTTTGGCTAGCTTAGACATCTGTTCCAAAAGATATTTAATCTGCTCATCCTTCTTCTGAAGTTGTTCAGTCTGTGCTCTCACTCTTCTTTTCAGCCCAGCTTGAATTCTATCAGCCCTTGAAGTGTAATCATCTTCTGGATAAAAAGGAGAGTTGGCTAACAGAGGCAGATAATCAAGCTCTTTCACTCTAGCTGCTTCATGCATATCATCCAACATTTTCTTCAGCATTGCAGAGTGAGTTGAGACACATTTCATGCTCAGTTGATCCAGCAGCTCAGTAAAATCTTTCTTCAGATCCATCCATTGATCAAGCTAGTGAATGGGAGGTACAGGAACTGTTCTGAGAAGAATCAGTGTCTGAATCTCATCACTAAGCCTGATAAGTTGTTCATCTATATACTCAGATTTTAGGATGGTGTCTGGGATTGGTGTTTGAGATGTAGAAGGTTTATTTGAGGCTGTTTGATGGTCAGAAGAGGTTAGGTCAATTATTGGTGGTTCTGGTTGTTGTTGTTCTGTGTTAGTTTGGGGTTGTTCTGTGATAGTTTGATCTAGGTAAGAAACAGCCTGTTCAGGAACAGTTGGTTCAGGAACAGTTTGTTCTTGGTCAGAAGCAACTTGTTCAGGAACAGTTTGCTCAGGAAAGGTTTGAGTGTCTGTTTGGGTTTCTGTTTGTTGGTTTTCCAAAACAGTCTTTTCAGGGACTGTCTTAGAGGCCTTTGTGGGTGTAGGTTGCATTTCACCACCTAAATGCTTTTCTAAGTTATGAAGGGTTGAAGATTCTTGGTGTTGGGGGGTTTCTGAAGTAGTTTCTTCTGAAGCTACTTCAGAGGCTTTTTGTGGAGATTGGTTATTTTGTGGGTTGGTTTCTGGAAATTGTATACTAACAGCTTCTGGAATTTGAGGTTGGAAAAAGTGATCTGGAGGCAAATTGAATTTTTCACAGATTTTTATCCTTTGTTTAGAGAATTCAATTTGTGTCTGCTCATAATCAATTGTTCCATAGGTTGTTAGTTTGGTAGGTTTGCGATTTAGTAGCTTTTCAATGTGTTGACTAAGGGGTTGGTCATCTGATTCAGTGGATGATGATGAGGGTGAAGAAGGAAGGTCAGGAATCTGAGTATTGATGTCAGTTTTTAGTGAAGTACCTGAAGAGTGAGCTTCTGGATGAGCTGCTTCTGAAGCTTTAGAAGCTGGTTCTGATGAAGTAGCTTCTGAAGCTTTAGAAGCTGGTTCTGATGAAGTAGCTTCTGAAGCCTGCTTGTCTTTCAAAGCTTGAGATAGCAGTTTCACTCCCTCCTGAACAGTTTCCTTTTCAACCTCAGCAGCCAACGCAGCAAACTCAGCAGCCTTCTCAAGAGCTAGCTTATACCATGCAGCCTTGAGTTGTTCCTCTCTTTTCCTCTGCTGTCTCAACTCCTTTTTCTTAGCCATCTCAGTTTTAGTATAGTTTTTAGCATATAGCCATTGTTTTGCAGTAGGAACAAAGATTCGCATAACACTAGGCTTATTCTTAGCCTGTTTAGCACTTGGCTCTTCTTCTAGCTGTTGGTTTGAAGAGCAGCTTCCCTAGCATCAGATTTCTTGACTTTCTGCTTCTGAACATCTTCTTCAGAAGCAGGAGCTTGTTCAGAAGCAACAACTTGTTCAGAAGCAGAAGCACTTGGTTTGGATTTCTTGGGCTTTGGTGCTGCAACCTCAACCTTTGTCTCTTTTCTTGTTCTCTTGGAAGGTTTCCTTTTAGCTTCTTCTTCTTCCAAGTATTCTTCCTTAGAAAGGGGTTTCCTTTTTGATTTCCTGCTCTTGGCAGCAGGAAGAACACCTCCAAACATTTGTTCAGGAACATCTTTCAGACTGATCTTCTCTCTTGTCCTTTCAAAATGATCTCTGATAAAGTTCATCTGAACATCCAGAGGATCTTGCTTACAGATGGGGGGAAAGTTGGGAATCAAGGCTGATTTGGCATCAGATGCCTTCATATCTGTGGGTAGCTTCTTAAGGTCTTTTACATCAACCAGATGCATGGACCTCAGTGTTTCTCCATTGATAATTTTTCCTCTAACAGTTCCCAACTGTTCATTTGTGAAGAATTCTGCCTCCTTCAGCATCTTGATGATCCCTCCTTGATGAAGAATCTCAGAGAGTAGCCTTCCATAGGGTACCCAACACCTATTCTTCAGCTGGCTCTCTCTGAGCTGTTGTACCATATGCCTGAAGATGTATCTGGGCACATTAGCCTTTACACCAGTTAAGAAAAAGTGTAAAAGGATTTTGTGTTCTAGAGAAGGTTGATCACTACCACCACCTTTTGGTAGTAGGTTGTCATTTTGAATTTTCAGCATCACCTTGGTCTTGGCATTCATATTAGCATAGGCGAAGTCCTTGGCCTTGTTGTAGAGTGTTTTGTTCACAATATCATTTCAGGTGCTGTCTTTGGGTTTAGTGATTCCAGCTTTATAGTCTCCTTCTGCTGGTCTTCTGAGGACGAAAGTAATCACATCCTCATTTATCCATACAGGAATCCCCATGATGCTTGATCGTATCTGGGTTTTAGTGAATGGTTCCAAGCCCATTTCCTGTCTTGATTTACCCTTGAGTTCTGGATAGAGAAGAACTTTTTCATCTTCTTCCATTTTAGCAGCTTCTCTATCAAAGATACTGGCTCTAACCCAGAAATGTCGTATCAAAGTTTGATAGGTTGGACCGTTCAGAAAATTGAAGTAGCTTCCTAAGCCCTGCGCTTCATAGAAACTTCCAATATCGTAGTTATGAGCGGCCAAAGAAGCAAAGTCCACTGGATTTTCTGATTGAATCTTTAAATCCCATTCCTCCAAGGACATGGTTCTTCCTTTAATCACGTAGGCAGGAGCCTCTTCTTGTTGCATGTTAGATGATGAACCAGGTGCAGAACTTGAAGATGCCATTTGATTGATTGAAGATTGAAGAGGGTTTCTAGGGTTTTTGAAGTTTCTTAGCAACGAAGGTTTGAAATGAAATGAGAGTGTGAGTTGTGAAGTGAGAAGTGTGTGTTTTTGCTTAAGTGTATTTATCAAAACGTTTGCAATTCAAAAGAGACAAACAAACATAGCATTAATGACAAATTGGGGGCGCGTGTTAGTACGTTAAAAAGCAAATAAAACATCATTGCCCTTTTTGTTATACTCCAATACAAATAGACCACGTCAGAAACTTTTCAGAAAACTAACCTTTGGGTAATGGGACAGCTGTTACAAAAAGTAACTGCCAACGTTCCCACTAGCCAGCTATTTAGAAGCAAAGAATACCGCTTCTGAAGTTTTAGTGCTGACGTCATCTTCAGAAGCACATTTTCCTCAGAACCTCAGTTAAGAGATTCTGATGGACTAAATGCTTCTGAATGGACTTCAGAACCAAACTTCTTATTTAGAGGCAAGCAAATTTTCAATCAGACACAAAGTGCATGTTCAAATTTTTCTTAATAAAATCAAATCTTTCAAGAGATAAAGGTTTTGTAAATATATCAGCCAATTGATGTTAAGTATCAATGAATTGTATATCTAAAATTCCTTTTTGAACATAGTCTCTGATAAAATGGTGTTTGATCTCAATATGCTTGGCTCTAGAATGTAGAATTGGATTCTTAGACAAACAAATAGCAGCAGTATTATCACAAAAGATGGGAATACTGTTAGCATTAATCTGATAATCTTCCAACTGATGTTTCATCCAAAGTAGTTGTGTGCAACAAATTGCAGCTGAAATGTATTCTGCTTCTGCTGTAGACATAGCAATAGTTGCTTGTCTTTTGCTTGCCCAGGATATCAGATTCTCTCCCAGGAATTGACAATTTCCACTGGTTGATTTTCTTTCAATCCTGTCAACAGCATAATCAGCATCACAGAATCCAACCAACTTATAATCTAGAGATTTCCTATACAGGAGTCCAAGATTAGTTGTTCCTTTCAGATACCTGAATATTCTCTTAACTGCAGTTAAATGAGATTCTCTAAGATCTGATTGAAATCTTGCACACAAGCATACACTGAATAAAATATCAGGTCTAGATGCAGTGAGGTATAACAGAGAACCAATAATACCTCTGTATAGCTTCTGGTCTACTACTGTTCCAGTATCTTCTTTGCTTAAGGTGCAGGTTGGATGCATTGGAGTGTTCATCACTTTACAGTCTTCTAGCTTGAACTTCTTCAGAAGCTCCTTTGTATATTTTGTTTGATGAACATATACTCCTTCTTTTCTTTGATTGATTTGAATTCCAAGAAAGAATTTCAATTCTCCCATCATGCTCATTTCAAATTCATCCTGCATTAGCTTAGAAAATTCTTTACAAAGAGATGCATTAGTAGAACCAAATATTATATCATCAACATATATTTGCACAATCAAAATGTCTTTCTTAAGAGTCCTTATGAAGAGTGTAGTGTCAACTTGTCCTCTTTCAAAATCATTTTTAATTAAGAAATTACTTAGTCTATCATACCAAGCTCTGGGAGCTTGTTTCAAGCCATATAGTGATTTCTTAAGTTTATAAACATGGTCAGGATGCTTAAGATCCTCAAACCCAGGAGGTTGTTTAACATACACTTCTTCTTCAATGACACCATTAAGAAAAGCACTTTTGACATCCATTTGATATAATATTATGCCATGATTAATTGCATAGGATAGAAGTAACCTGATTGCTTCCAATCTTGCAACTGGAGCAAAAGTTTCAGTGTAATCAATGCCTTCTTGTTGACTGTAACCTTGAGCAACAAGTCTGGCTTTGTTTCTGGTTACCTCTCCTTGCTCATTCAGCTTGTTTCTGAATACCCATTTTGTTCCAATAATGTTCTTTTGACAAGGTTTAGCTCTTCTTGCATAGCTAATATCCATCCATCATCTGAGAGAGCTTCTTCAACAGTTTTAGGCTCAATTATTGAAAGCAAACCTATCAAAGATTCTTCTTGTCTGAAATGAGATCTTGTTCTTCTAGGACTATCTTTGCTTCCAATGATTAGCTCCTCAGAATGTGAAGATTTGTGCTTGAATTTAGGTTGAATAACCTGCTGAGTGTTATCTTGAATATCCTCAGAATCATTTTCATTCTGTATTACTGGACTAGGTTCTGCTTCTGAAATAGACTCAACTTCTGGAGTATGTTCAGCTTCTGGACTAGATTCTGCTTCTGAATGCTTTTCAGAATCAGAAGGTTGATCAGATTCTGATGCATCTTCAGAATCAGTTGTACCTGCATTACTTTCACTTTGCTTTGGGGTTTTACTTCCAGGCTCTCTATCATCAAATTTAACATGCATAGATTCTTCAACACAATGTGTTTCTGAATTATACACTTTGTATGCCTTTGACCTTTCAGAGTAACCTAAAAAGATTCCTCTTTGAGCCTTGGCATCAAATTTCTTCAGATAGTCTTTAGTGTTTAGAATGTAACAAGTACATCCAAACTGATGAAAGTAAGAGATATTGGGTCTTCTTCCTTTAAAGAGTTCATATGCAGTTTTCTCCAACATAGGTCTGATATAGATCCTATTTTGAATATAACATGAAGTATTAACTGCTTCTGCCCAGAAATGTTTAGCTAAATTGTTTTCATGGATCATGGTTCTGGCCATTTCTTGTAAGGTTCTGTTCTTTCTCTCTACAACCCCATTTTGTTGTGGAGTTCTAGGAGAAGAAAATTCATGGAGAATCCCATGTTTTTCACAAAAAGATTCAAATGGCTCATTTTCAAATTCACCACCATGATCACTTCTGACTTTCAAAATTTTCAATTCTTTTTCAGATTGTATTTGAGTGCAGAAGCTGCTAAACACTTCACATGCATAGTCTTTACTTTTAATGAATTTTACCCAAGTCCATCTGCTGTAATCATCAACAATGACTAATCCATATTTACTTCCATATAATGATGCAGTGTTAACTGGTCCAAAAAGATCAATATGGAGTAATTCTAAGGGTCTTGAGGTTGATACAATGTCTTTGGATTTGAAAGAACTTTTCACAATTTTCGCTTTCTGACATGCACCACAAAGTGCATCTGAATGATAATCAATGTTAGGCAATCCTTTGACAAGTTGTAACTTGCTAATTTTAGAAGTTAATCTCCAATTAGCATGTCCCAATCTTCTATGCCATACCCACTTTTTATCATTCAATGACAGAAGGCAAACTACCTTCTGATCAGCCAGATCAGAGAAATTAATTTTATAGACATTCTCAACTCTCTTTCCCTTGAATGTAATGGATTTGTCATCCTTGTTGACTAGTGTGCAGTTGGTCTTACTGAACATTACATCATACCCATTGTCACAAAATTGACTAATGCTCAATAGGTTATGCTTCAGACCATCTACTAGCCACACATTATTAATTGAAATGGAGGAATTACCAATAGTACCTGTACCAATGATTTTTCCAGTTTGGTTGCCACCAAACTTCACTTCTCCTCCATCCTTCATGGTGAGGGTAAGGAAGAAAGCTTTCTCTCCAGTCATGTGCCTTGAACACACGCTGTCTAGGTACCATGACCTTTGTTTCTCTTTTGCCCTTAGGCACACCTCATTTTTATCTTCTGAATCTGATTCAGCTTCTGATACTACTTCTAATGATACTGTTGCCACTAACCCCATGGCTGCCTTAGCATCATCATCTGCTTCTTCTTTATCAGAACCAGATTCACTATCCAAATCTTCCCAGGTCGCCATCAAGCTCTTTTTGATTTGCTTTCTGAATTTACTGGAGCTGAAGTTTGATTTCTTGGATTTGCCTTTATACTTCTCCTTCTGAAGATCAGGGCAATCAGCAATGAAATGACCAGGCTTCTTACAATTGAAGCATCCCTTCTGATCTTCTTTCTTGGAGTTCTTGTAGCACCTCTCTTGCTCAAAAATTTCTTCTGCTTCCTTGCCAGATACTCAAGCTTGTTGGACAACATAGCCATCTTTACAGATTGATCTTCATCAGAATCTCCATCAGGTGATTCTTCTTCAGATTCACTAGCTTTGTAGGCTTTAGAAGATTTTGAAGTCTTTCCTTTAGATGGTAAAGCAATGGATTTACTCTTCTTAGAGATTTCATGCTCATTTAAACTCATTTCATGCACTTTGAGTGAGCTAACAAGATCTTCAACACTTAAAGTATTTAGATCCTTAGCTTCCTCAATAGCAGTTACTTTGGGTCTCCATCTTGAAGGCAAGCTTCTCAAAATCTTACTAACATGATCAGAAGCAACATAGCTTTTCTTCAGTATTTGCAATCCAGAAACTAAAGTTTGAAATCTTGAGTACATTTCTTCTATACTCTCATCATCCTTCATTCTGAAAAGTTCATACTGATGAACTAGCATCAAAGCTTTAGCCTCTTTCACCTTCTTGCTGCCCTCAAAGTTGGCACATAGTGAAGCAAACATAGCCTTCGCAGTAGATTTGTCACTCATCTTCATGTACTCGGTGCGAGGTATAGAAGCCACATTGATTCCTCTGATCTTGTGGTGTTTCTTATAAAGCTTCTTCTGAGCAGGAGTATGTATTCTTCTGTCTATAGCAGCTCCCTCTTCTGGATCTCCATTAAACTTTGGAGCTTTTCCAGAGTCTGTTTTCTTGTCAGCAGTATCATAGTCATGCTTGACACTTGTGTATTTTGTAGTAACTGATTCCTCTCCTCCAAACATGTTTTTCTTTTGGATCTTGAACTGTCACACGGTTAAGTGCTTATGATAACAGAGCAAGCTCTGATACCAATTGAAGGTGTGAAAAACACAAGAAGGGGGGGTTGAATTGTGTTATCTTTTTCTCTCTAAGAATACTTCTTCTGATAAAACTTCAGAAGCAGTTTGCGAATGCTTCTGATGAAATGATCAGAATCAGATATGCAGCGGAAAAGATCAAAGTAGAGAAAAGAAAAGCAAGACACAAGCAGTTATCCTGGTTCCTTCCACAAATTGGAAGTAGTCCAGTCCCCCTTGCACTTCCAAGGAGATTTCACTATAATCACAAAGATTACAAATGCTCAATACTCTCTAAGTATGAGACTTCTCAAAAATGCTAAAGCACACACGCAAGAGTCTTCCAATGCTCAAGCACTAAGCAAGAGTCTTCTAATGCTCAAGCACGCAGGCAAGAGGCTTCTGATCAAACAAAAATACAAAGAATTAAGTTTGACTTGAACACTTGATATACAATCAGTGGTGTTCACAATACAATACAATAAAGACTCTAGACTTTTGAATTTCTAAGATGTATCAAATCAGTGCAGAAATTCAGTGTGCTTTGTAGAATCAAATTGACAGAGTTTTGGCGCTTTTTAACTTGTGTATCTCTATATACAATCTTCAAGTCTTCACTCCTTTATATAGAGGCGTGAAAGAGTCGTTGAGATAATTAGCACGTCTAAAGAGTCGTTTGAAATCCTTTGATCATTCACCAGTAATCCTTTGCCTGATTTGGGTGTAGTCCTTTGAAGAATTAGCTTCAAATTCATTCCCATCTTGAAGGCACAAATTCTACAGGCATAGCTGTTGTCTTGTCTTGTAGCGTGAACAAAACAGAGTAGTGGAGGTAGTGGTTGTACACTTGTACTTTGTCAACTCTGTTATCAAAGGACAAATGCTCAGCGCTATCCAAATGACCGTTGATACCTCCCTTTCAATTTTTCGTTCTTCTTAGATAAGGTTGAAATGAGAAACAGCTACTTTGGATCTTCAGTTTGAATATACGGATTAAATGTAGCTTCTGGTGATGATTTCGCTTCTGATGAAAACCTTGCTTCTGATGACCTTCTGCTTCTGATGACGTCATCACTTCAGAAGCACTATAAGCTTCAGACGCAGTTTTCTTCAGATGCTTAGAATTTCTTTTTCTTTCCATTGTTCTTCCAAGACCTATTGAAATTACTTGACTAGCTTTTGGTCCTGTACACTTGAACAATTATTAGCAATAACCAATTGACAATTTTTAATACCTTGTTATCATCAAAACTTATTAAGGTTCATTGTGAAACACATTTTGTTCCAACAGAATGAACCCATTTCTGAGCAGGTTCCTTAGAATAAGGCACAAAAGTCTTACCTCGACCATCCTTATTAACATTGTTAGTGGTTGAAGAATTGTCGATAAAAAGGATATAACTTACGGTGAAAGAAAATTTTGGTCTATGGTCATCAGGACATTTTCCCTTTTCTTTGATTTCGGAATGAAACTTTATCGTACTTGACCAGAAGGTGGTTGTCGGTGCTGTATTGAATGCAGTGGTTCCTGGTGGTTGTTTATACTTCCAGTGAGCGTTGGACCAAAAAAGCGGGGGGGGGGGGGGTTGACCTGCATATACTCTGACGCTCAAGTCAGTAGAGTTCAGAATGAGGGTTTGAGTGTGAGAGATTCTACCTTGGAGCCTCCTATTTATAGAGGTAGGTGAATGCAGAGCCATTGTAAGGCACACATGTGACCGGCGTTACGAAACCAGGAGGAGTGTAACTGACGGTGAGATATTCGCGGGAACGTGGGTAAAGAGATGTTACTGTTTGTTTGAACAGGTCTCAAATGCTCCGAGCACCCCCTCGCGGAGAAGGGGTATGTTGCGAGTAATTTGCCAAACGCAGGATTTGGGCTTGGTTTGTAATTGGGCCTAAGTGGTTAAGCTCAGGTCTTTGAACGGTCCTGAACAATAGTCCCCCAAGTTGTTGCTCTAGACTAAGAGTGACGACTTAAGACGAAGCGAGCGAGATGACTGCGGCAGTCACGAATGTGTTCAGGGGCGTACACATGGAGAAGTTAGAAAGTTCTCTGCAGGAAGTGTTGTGACGCCCGTTTCGAATTATTTAATTATTTAATTGAGTCTAGAAGTTATTTAGATGAGTTTATATTATATTTATATAATATATGTGTGATTTATATGATTTATATGACTGAGGTGTTGTTATCTGATTTTATGAGGAGTTGTGACTTATTTTTTTGTTTAATAAAATAAGATTTGAAAATAAAATAAATATTGAGTTTAGGGGTTGTTTTGAGATTTTAGAGAGTTTTGGGGGAGAAAGAGAAATAAGATAAGATAGATGGAGGAGATATAAATAGGGAAACCTAGTTTAGAGAAAACATAACGTACGATCTTTTCATCCTAGAGGGGCTGCGATTTTCATCCTAGGGAGAAAAAGCCAAGAGAAGGGAGAAGACCTAGAGGGGCTGCGATTTTCATCCTATAAGGTAAGGGTGAGACTAACTTTGCAATTTTATTAAGTCTGTGATTCAATGGTTAGGTTTAACATGATGTAGGATGAATTTAAGAGGAATCGGAAACTAGGTCAAAACTGTATAATTGGTGATTAAACGGTGAAAAGTCGTTACATTGATGTAGGAATTTTCCCTAGACCTTAGATAATGATTATGATGAATTATGGAATCAAAGTTAGGCATAAAACCATAAGAATTAGCGATTTTTATAAAAAACTGCACTTCTGCCCGTAGCGACATTCATCGCTCGCCTCCCGAGCCATGATCCTCGCCACGGCGAGTGATGAACTTCATCGCTCGCTACACGAGTAACCTTTCCCCGCCTCGCGCGTTGCACGTTGCAGCTCGCCATAGCGAGCAGATGTACTTGCCTAGCGAGCTTGACTAGAGAGCATGCAAGATTTCGTAAATTTGACTTTTGAGTTGCTCCTTAGATGTTTTTGAGTGCCTGAACATGTCTAATAATGATTAGGAAAGAATGTAGAATGAGATTGAACCTGGAAAGATTTAGAATGAAACTTGTGGATTCTAACCTGAACTCGCCTCGCGAATGACCCAGAAACAGAGTGACTTGTTAGGTTTTTGCGACCTTTGTTGCACGAGTTGTTGAGAGTTGAACCTTGGGGTAGTATTAAGACTTAATGATGATGTTAATTATAATCTGTAAAGCTGTTTAAGATGTGTTGATGTTGATTATGATGCAATATAATGTTATGTGCATTACTTGAAGTATAATTGAATATTTAAGATGTTGTTGACTTGCATTTGATATTATTATGTCATGCTGTTTTGTATACTGCCTATGTTGCTATTGTTATTTAATTAAGCTGCATGAGTCGGTCTAAGTTGATGAAGATGATGATGTTTCCAAATTATTGGATTATATAAGAGGTTGTCGAATTAAGATGTTTAATAGGTCGAGTCCATGCATTAGCATTTCATTGATGGGGGCTTGATGCCCTGGAGCTTTGTACTCAACACGATGGAGCTTTAGCTCAGATAGCGATGGGGGCTTGATGCCCTGGAAGTATATTAATACTCAAATAGCGATGGGAGCTTGATGCCTTGTATTGGTACCACATGCATATAAGAGGTCTAAGTTGCATAGTTGCATTTGTTGAGTCGAAAATGATAAGTTGTGAAGTTGTGATTACTTATATGAATTGTTAACGAAGTGATTTATGATATATTATTATCTATGATGAATAATAAGATGTTTTTATGTTGTTAAATATAATTGTTGAATTATATGCTTAATATTATTGTTTTGTGAAATCTCACCCCTTCTGCTTGCAAATGTTGCTCTTCGTATGAGTAACCTGCAGGTGATCAAGAATAGGTTGTTGTGTTTGCTGTCGTGAGTGGCCTTTCCTCACTGAGTCTTAAGTTGGTCTGATACGTAACGGGAGGGTATCTTTAGTGGCTATTTCTCTTTCCTTTGCGTATATGCTATGTTTCATGTTGTTTAACTGAATTTATGAGATGATTTTCATGAGGCCTGCGTGCCAAGACAATTTATGTTGAAGAACTTATTCCGCTGCTATTACGTTGATGATTTATGTTGAAGGATAAATTATTATTTATCTATTTAAGATTTTTAAGAAGTGTGATATCCCGTTATCTGTTGTTTACTCTGATAAATGTTTATGAAATTTTTAAGTTGGGAAAACGGGGTGTTACAATTGGTATCAGAGCAGGTCGGTCCGTCCGACTAATTAGAAGAGTCGTGTCGAGTTTTAGTAATAGTTATATTACTATCTTATGTTGTTGTTACTTGTTGTGTAGAAACTAAGAGATGGCTGGAAGAAACGACGCTGCGTTAGCTGCCGCACTACAAGCTGTGGGACAACAGCCTGATGCAAATGCTGGTGCAAGTGATGAAACGAGGATGCTAGAGACCTTTATGAGGAATCATCCTCCTACTTTCAAGGGAAGATATGACCCTGATGGAGCCCAGACGTGGCTCAAAGAGATTGAGAGGGTTTTCCGCGTGATGCAGTGTTATGAAGTCCAGAAGGTGCGTTTTGGAATGCATATGTTAGCTGAGGAAGCTGATGATTGGTGGGTGAGTCTTCTACCTACTTTAGAGCAAGATGGTTATGTGGTTACCTGGGCTGTGTTTAGGAGGGAGTTCCTAAACAGATACTTTCCAGAAGATGTTCACGGGAAGAAAGAAATTGAGTTCCTTGAGCTGAAGCAAGGAAACATGTTTGTGACTGAGTATGCTGCCAAGTTTGTGGAATTGGCAAAGTTTTATCCGCATTACACTCTAGAGACTGCTGAGTTTTCGAAGTGTATCAAATTCGAGAACGGTTTACGTGCTGAGATAAAGAGAGCAATTGGTTACTATAAGATCCGAGTTTTCTCTGAGCTGGTGAGCAGTTGCCGGATATATGAGGAGGATGTTGAGGCAAAATCCCTAAATTAATTTTAAAGATAATAAACCAATATGATTAAAGAATTAATGGACTTTGATTAATTCCTTGGTATTTAACTTGTGCTCTTGAGTGTTTTACTAAGACAGGAACGAGGTTTAAATCATACCAAGAATCAAGAAATCAAAGGACATTTGAATTCATGATCTAACACTGAGGTCAGAAAGTTAGATCAGAATGTTCAAGCAGAGATCAGAAGGTTGTTCTTATACAAGCCAAGAGTCTCAAGAACTTTGATCAAGGTCATGCAAGGCACATGTGACATGGGTATATGTCCAGGAAAGTACATTTGCATGGATCAATCAAGCAATAAAGGCATATACAGGGATTATGTCAAAGAGGTTATTCAATGTTCATTTAAGACTATGAACATTGATATACTTGGAATATTCCACAAGGGAATATCATCCTAGATGTTAAAATCGCTGCTTTTCATTATTGTTTCACTATTAGGATTTGATTACATCAAATGGTAGTCTTACAAATCATCCTAAGTGAAATAGATGGAACATTCTGATGGTCAGAATGTTCAAGCTCTCCACATGTTTACTTTATGAACAGTACAGTAGGTGAAAAGCAAAAAGCAAAAACCAAAAGAAAATCTGTCTTGATCAACAAGAGATAGACACGTATGGGAGTTGGTACAGTATAAGGACCACATAATCCCTCAAAGCATGGGCATGAAGATGCAGAATCCCACTAGATCTTTCCTGCACCGGTCCCAAGGCAAATATGGGGAAGGAACATTCTGATGTATGTGGAAAAGCCCATACCTTGATTGTTGCCCAGAAATTCATATGAATTATTTATTTAATCGAGTTTAGGCAATTATATTATATTTATATAATATATGTGTGAGTTTTGTTGATTTAAGATGATTAAGTCGATTTGAATGATTTGATGTGTTTTGATGATTTGATAAGATTATGAGACTTATTTTATTGTTAAGTAAAATAAGATTTGAAAAGAAAATAAAATATTTAGTTAAGGGTTGTTTTGAGATTTTCGAGAGTTTTGGGGGAGAAAGTGAAATAAGATAAGATATTAAGAAGAGATATAAAAGAGATAGACCTAGTTTTAGAAAACATTGTACATACGACTGTTTTTGGAGAAAAGGGAGAAAAAGCCAAGAGAAGAGAGAATCACTAAGAGTGCTGCGATTTTCTTCATACAAGGTAAGGGTGAGACTAATAATTCAGTAATATTGATTGTTGTAATTCTGATGATTAATTGACAAAGTTAGGATTGATTTAGAAAAGTTTTGATATTAGGTCAAATCCCTAAAATTGATGATCAAACGGTAAAACTTGGTTAGATTGATGTAGAAACCGTCCTATAACCTTAGAATATGTTTAGGATGAATTCTGGAATTGAAATTAGGCTTAGAACCTTGTTAGTTGATGGATTTTTGAGAAAAACTGCATTCTGTCCGAGCCAAAATTCATCGCTCGCCATAGCGAGCTATGATCCTCGCCTCACGAGTGATGAAGTTCATCGCTCGCCACGCGAGCCATTCCCTTCGCCTCGCGAGTTACTTGGTGTAGCTCGCCTCGACGAACAACCCTACTCGCCATAGCGAGCTTGACCAGAGAGCATGTCGAATTCTGAGTTTTTGACTTTTGAGTTGAACCTTAGATGCCTTTGAATACCTTTAGGTGCCTAATATTGATTAGAGAATGATTTAGAATGAGATTGAACCTAGAACAACCTTAGTTGGGAATCTGGCTTGTACTCGCCATGGCGAGCAGATGCTCTCGCCTCGCGAGCACTTCCAGAATTGAGTGTTTTAGAGGATTGTGAGACCTGAGTGGTTTGGATTGGTTAGGAAAGGAACTTTAGGTACTAATGTGACCTATTAAAGATAATGACTGGGAACAGTGAAGTTTTTATGAATTGTTAAGAGATTGTGAAATGAAATATGGATTGATTGCCTTTACTTGAATTATTGTTGAATGATCAAGAAATTGTTGAGAATGATTTGTTATTAAACCTGATGTGATTTGATTATGCTGCAAATGTTATTTAACTAAGTTGCATGTGTATGAATAAGCTGATGATGAACTCCAAATTATTGGATGTATAAGTGATAAGTTGATTAAGATGTTTTGTTGTTAGAGTCCATGCATTAGCATTCATTGAGCTTTGTCCTCACCATGATAGGAGCTTAGTCCTCCGCACGTTTAGGAGCTTTGTCCTCTGCACGATGAAATTATATTAATACTTACGATGACGATTGGTACCACATGCATATAAGTGTCTAAGTTGCATTGTCGCATTTATCGAGTTTAAAGATGTATATGTTATTGATTATGATTGAAGTTGTGACTACTTGATAATTGTTTATCAAAGATGCTATGTTGTTTAAGACTGATTATGATGTTAATTATGATTTCGAATTACATTGATTAATGTTATTGTGTTATGAAATCTCACCCCTTCTGCTTGAAAATGTTGCTCTTCGTATGAGTAACTTGCAGGTGATCGTGCTTAAGTTTGTAGTTGCTGTCGTGAGTGGCCCTTCCTCACTGAGTCGTCTAGGTCGCTCTGATACGTAATGGGATGGGGTGTTTGTTATGCATGCTTCATTCTCTTACGTGAACATTTATGTTATTTTTATAATCTTGATTAACTATTGAAATATTTTGGTGGGGCCTACGTGCCAAAATGATTTATGGATTATAAAATAATTTCTGCTGCATTGTTTAAGTAATCCGTATTTGGTTAAATTGTTATTTAACTGATTTTGGATTAAGTTTGTATGTTATTTAACTGATTTTGGATTAAGTTTGTATGTGATTATGTTATTTAACTAGATATTATTTAGTTTAGTTTTAATTAGATTTTAGTTTATTTTATATTAATATTATTTCCTTTTTAAGATAGTTTACTACAAATTGCATTTTATTATATTTCAGGAATGAATATTGGATGGATTGAGTCTTGGAGCAAAAGAAAGGTACTTGGAGCTGATTCGGTACGAAAATACAAAGATTGGAAGACAAAATATGTCTCCCCTAAAGTCAGAAGCTTGGCACGGCCCGTGCTAGCATTGGCACGGCCGTGCCACCCTCCAGAGTTGCTTTTGCTGCTTTTGCTTAGATTTTAAGCTACTCTATTTTAAGCCCGCAGTCTCTTGTGGAACATTCTAGTAATGTAATTGCTTAGATTTTAAGTCGAATGTATGCTATAAACAGAGTAGCTAGCCATCACAAATATTCATCTTTTCTTGGAATACAATATGTGACAATTGTCTTTCTAATAAAAGTTCATTTACTTTCTTGTTATTTACTTTTATGCTTTCTCTCCTCTTCTCCTTGTCTACGATGAACATTAGTGAGTAGACTTCTCTTGTCTTGGGATTGTTGGATAAGTCTAATGACATAATCCTAATCAAACCAAGCTTTAAACCTTAATCTTATGTAACCCTAATTCCTTATCTAAATTCACCGCTTTAACATGGATCAACCATTATCAAACTGTGGAAACGAAAGTGGAGGGTTTGATAATTGTTTATCCATCAT
This sequence comes from Medicago truncatula, assembly GCF_003473485.1. Taxonomy (NCBI): domain Eukaryota; kingdom Viridiplantae; phylum Streptophyta; class Magnoliopsida; order Fabales; family Fabaceae; genus Medicago; species Medicago truncatula. The sequence goes on from NC_053045.1 coordinate 20,518,132, forward strand.
CTCAAATATCAATTCATAAAACGAAAGTGGAGCTTTGATATTCGAACAAGTGAATTTAGACAAAGATTGTAAAGGCAGCGAAATAGTTTTTACAATCTTTGAGACATATAGTTTCGATCTTCAAGGGAACTAATAATGATCAAGTCAGCGAAATAGGCTTGGTTGTTAGAAGAACCAAAATCTAATAGTAATCAAGTCAGCGAAATAGGCTTGGTTGCTAGAGGAACAAAAGAGAAACTGTCTTGAGAAATTAGGTCTAACACTAGGTTATAAGTTTAATAGTTTGGTTTGTGAAGGACTTGTCATTAGGATGAACCAATAATTCCAAGGCTTTTATCTTTTCTTTTGTTATTTTTCTTTTAATTAAAAATACAAACTTTTCTACCTTCTAAACCTGCAGTCTAATTATTATTTAAAGTTAATTGAATTCCTAACTCCCTGTCGGAACGATACTCTTATTTTATTACTTCGATAGGTACCTTCAAAGGGTTATGGCTTGCACAATCTGGGGTGGGATTGAATTGGGGAACACTGGAACTGATGAACTCTTCATTTGTGGGCTATGCTTAACAACCACCCCGTTAACACTTGCTTTTCCTTGCTTGATTACCTTTCCCATCTCGGTAATAGGTCTAATGGTAGGGGAGAGATAGTGGTAGGTGGTATCATCACATACACAGTTAGGCAATTGGGAGTGGGTGAAGACCAAGGGATTAACAAGATTGAGGGGAAGAATAGGCTTAACATATAGGCCCTTATCTCTATGAACTTCATAAAACCTCGACCACCCATGGCCTGTACACTTAAACTCAATGTGCCTGTTTTGATTTAATTCCTAACCCATCTCGGACTAACACCGAGGTGGAAGAAAATTTGTTGTATGTTGGTGATGGTTCGCAGGTACATGAAGAGCACATTATTGGAGAAGAGGAAGGTGCACACTTGCACCTAAGAAGAGGAGCACCATGACCATGAAACCGGAGGAAACAATGATAATGAAAGATGGACATGGATGCAAACCGAGGTTGAAAGGATAAGCACCGAGTGACAAAGGCAAGGTGTTGAATTATGAGGGCTCCGAAATGATGTCCTAAGGGGCAACCGCATATCCAAAGAGAATAACCAAATGCTTCGGAACATGATGCAACACTTCCACCTCCAGGGTCCCCTCTATGGACCTCAATGAAAAATGTGAGCTTTCCTCTTCCTCTCTTCCCTCATCTCTTCGCTCATTTTTCTCCTTATTCTTCTTCTTCTTCCTCTTCTTCTCTTTTATTTTTCTATCTTGAATCATTGAGGACAATGCTTCTCCTAAGTGTGGGGGAGCCTAATAAAGTGTGTCTAGTCGTAGTGTTTCCAAACTCCCTTGAACTTTATTCTTTTGTTTTGTTTTATTGTAAAAGGCATGAATAAACAGCTTGTTTTTATTGTTTTATTATGACATAAATTTTTTGTTGTCTCTTCAATGGTCGTTTCTTGTACATGAAAGTGATTTCTTGTGTTGTAAGTGTTCTTGCTATACCCACATCAGGTTTTATTGTGAAAATTCTCCAATGAGAAAAGCACCTAGTTGCAATCCTTGAGTAAGTGTATGAATAGGTATTTTAAGGAACACGTTCTAACTTTAATGGTAACCTGGACCCTTAAAATTTTTTAGAGTAAAAGTAGTATAAGTTTGTGTGGGAATAATTCTAATGTGATGAAATGTGTAAACCAAAATGGGGCAGAAGAATATCACCAGCACGTGGAGGTAAGGATACCCCCTCTCAGACTTCCTAAATGTGGTGATGACTTCTCAAACAAATCGTGCTTAAATTAAACCCTCTAAAAAGAGGAACTTCCTAAGTGAAGTAAATAAGTTGTAGCACTACTTAGGGTGATCATAGAAACTTGGAGGAAAGGATACCCCCTCACGGACTTCCAATGTGAAATGATAGCCCCTAGGCATCTACAAGCCCCCAAGTGTATAAATTCATCAAATCTATCTAAACTCTCCCACTTCTCGTATATGAAATGAAGAAAAGATTTTTCTCAGTCACTTTAGTGTTAAGGTTAGAACCTGTTCCTCATAATATCTATCTTATACAAGAGCAAGAAAAGGGTTGGACTACACACACACACTCACTTGAGACTTGTTGTTGGGTTGAATAAGTTCACAAGGAATACTTGAAGTTGTGATTAGTGTACATTGAAATGAAACCTCGAGGGAGACATAAGCTTTTATTTGAATGGTCATATATTAATCTTTTTGTTGCTGCCATGTCTATGCCTTTTGCTTGAGGACAAGCAAAGATTCAAGTGTGGGGGAGTTTGATGAGTCATTTATTACCTATTTCTATATATTATTTAGTTTAGTTTTAATTAGATTTTAGTTTATTTTATATTAATATTATTTCCTTTTTAAGATAGTTTACTACAAATTGCATTTTATTATATTTCAGGAATGAATATTGGATGGATTGACTCTTGGAGCAAAAGAAAGGGACTTGGAGCTGATTCGGTACGAAAATACAAAGATTGGAAGACAAAATATATCTCCCCTAAAGTCAGAAGCTTGGCACGGCCCGTGCTAGCATTGGCACAGCCGTGCCACCCTCCAGAGTTGCTTTTGCTGCTTTTGCTTAGATTTTAAGCTACTCTATTTTAAGCCCGCAGTCTCTTGTGGAACATTCTAGTAATGTAATTGCTTAGATTTTAAGTCGAATGTATGCTATAAACAGAGTAGCTAGCCATCACAAATATTCATCTTTTCTTGGAATACAATATGTGACAATTGTCTTTCTAATAAAAGTTCATTTACTTTCTTGTTATTTACTTTTATGCTTTCTCTCCTCTTCTCCTTGTCTACGATGAACATTAGTGAGTAGACTTCTCTTTTCTTGCGATTGTTGGATAAGTCTAATGACATAATCCTAATCAAACCAAGCTTTAAACCTTAATCTTATGTAACCCTAATTCCTTATCTAAATTCACCGCTTTAACATGGATCAACCATTATCAAACTGTGGAAACGAAAGTGGAGGGTTTGATAATTGTTTATCCATCATCTTAAATATCAATTCATAAAACGAAAGTGGAGCTTTGATATTCGAACAAGTGAATTTAGACAGAGATTGTAAAGGCAGCGAAATAGTTTTTACAATCTTTGAGAAATATAGTTTCGATCTTCAAGGGAACTAATAATGATCAAGTCAGCGAAATAGGCTTGGTTGTTAGAGGAACCAAAATCTAATTGTAATCAAGTCAGCGAAATAGGCTTGGTTGCTAGAGGAACAAAAGAGAAACTATCTTGAGAAATTAGGTCTAACATTAGGTTATAAGTTTAATAGTTTGGTTTGTGAAGGACTTGTCATTAGGATGAACCAATAATTCCAAGGCTTTTATCTTTTCTTTTAATTAAAAATACAAACTTTTCTACCTTCTAAACCTTCAGTCTAATTATTATTTAAAGTTAATTGAATTCCTAACTCCCTGTCGGAACGATACTCTTATTTTATTACTTCGATAGGACCGTGCACTTGCGGTTTTATCCCATCAGTGATATCCCGTTTATGCTGTTTACTCTGATAAATGTTTAAGAAATTTTTATATTGGGAAAACGGGGTGTTACAATTGGTATCAGAGCAGGTCGGTCCGTCCGGTCAGTTAGAAGAGTCTTGTCGAGTTTTAGTAATATTTTTATTACTATCTTATGTTGTTGTTGCTACTTGTTGTAGAATATCAGAAATGGCTGGAAGTAACGATGCTGCGTTAGCTGCTGCTCTACAAGCTGTTGCCCAAGCTGTGGGACAACACGCTAACGCAAATGCTGGTGTAAATGCTGAGACTAGGATGTTGGAGACCTTCATGAGAAATCATCCTCCAACTTTCAAAGGAAGAAATGACCCCGATGGAGCCCAGACGTGGCTTAAAGAGATTGAGAGGATTTTCCTTGTGATGCAGTGCATTGAGGTCCAGAAAGTACGATTTGGTACTCATCAGCTAGCTGAGGAGGCTGATGATTGGTGGGTTAGTCTGCTACCTAACCTTGAGCAAGATGGAGCTGCTGTGACTTGGGCTGTGTTCAGGAGAGAGTTCCTGAGAAGATACTTTCCGGAAGATGTTCACAGGAAGAAGGAGATCGAGTTCCTTGAGCTGAAGCAAGGAAACATGTCTGTGACAGAGTATGCTGCCAAATTTGTGGAGTTGGCAAAGTTCTACCCGCACTATACTGCTGAGTTCTCGAAATGCATCAAGTTCGAGAATGGTTTGAGGCCCGACATTAAGAGGGCGATCGGATACCAACAGATCCGAGTTTTCCCTAATTTGGTTAATAGCTGCAGGATCTATGAGGAGGATACTAAGGCTCGTTACAAGTTTGTGAATGAGCGGAAGACTAAGGGCCAACAGAGTCGCCCTAAGCCCTATAGTGCCCCCGCTGATAAGGGCAAACAGAGAATGGTCGATGATAGGCGGCCTAAGAAGAAGGATGCTCCAGTTGAGATTACTTGTTTCAATTGTGGTGAGAAAGGCCACAAGAGTAATGTTGTCCTATAGAGATCAAGAAATGTGTCCGGTGTGGCAAGAAGGGTCATATTGTAGTCGATTGCAAGCGTAATGATATTGTGTGCTTCAATTGTAATGAAGAGGGTCATATAGGTTCCCAATGCTAGCAGCCGAAGAGGGCGCCTACTACGGGTCGAGTTTTTGCTCTGGTTGGTACTTAGATAGAGAATGAGGATCGTTTGATTAGAGGTACTTGCTATATTAAAAATACTCCTTTAGTTGCTATTATTGATACTGGTGCTACGCATTGCTTTATTGCTTTCGATTGTGTTTCTGCCTTGGGTCTTGATTTGTCAAATATGAATGGAGAGATGGTTGTCGAAACTCCAGCTAAGGGTTCGGTGACTACTTCTCTCGTATGTTTGCGATGTCCTTTGTCTATGTTTGGTCGTGATTTTGAAATGGATTTAGTTTGTCTACCTTTGAGCGGTATGGATGTGATTCTGGGTATGAATTGGGTAGAGTACAACCATGTTCATATCAATTGTTTTAGCAAGTCAGTGTATTTCTCTTCCGCTGAAGAGGAAAGTGGTGCAGAGTTCTTAACTACTAAGCAGCTGAAGCAAATGGAACGTGATGGTATTTTGATGTTTTCGTTGATGGCCTCTTTATCTATTGAGAATCAAGCAGTGATTGATAAGCTACAAGTGGTATGCGACTTTCCTGAAGTTTTTCCAGATGGAATTCCTGATGTGCCTCCAGAGAGGGAGGTCGAGTTTTCTATTGATCTTGTTCCTGGAACGAAGCCGGTGTCGATGGCACCTTATCGTATGTCTGCTTCCGAGTTAGCTGAATTGAAGAAACAGTTAGAAGATTTGCTTGAGAAGAAATTTGTTAGACCAACTGTTTCACCTTGGGGAGCGCCAGTTTTGCTAGTGAAGAAGAAAGATGGTAGCATGAGATTGTGTATTGACTATCGTCAGTTGAACAAGGTAACTATCAAGAATAGGTATCCACTTCCGAGAATTGATGATTTGATGGATCAGTTAGCGGGTGCAAAAGTTTTGAGCAAGATTGATTTGAGATCAGGGTATCACCAGATTAAAGTGAAAGATGAAGATATGCAGAAGACAGCTTTCAGAACGCGTTATGGTCACTATGAATATAAAGTTATGCCTTTCGGTGTGACCAATGCACCTGGAGTGTTTATGGAGTATATGAATCGCATCTTCCATGCATTTTTGGATCGGTTCGTAGTTGTGTTTATCGACGACATTTTGATTTACTCCAAGACTGAAGAAGAACATGCTGAGCATCTGAAGATTGTCTTGCTAGTGTTGAAAGAGAAGAAACTTTATGCTAAATTGTCTAAGTGTGAATTCTGGTTGAAAGAAGTAAGTTTTCTTGCCCATGTTATTTTTGGTAATGGTATCGCAGTGGATCCGTCTAAAGTTGAAGCAGTATCACAATGGGAGACTCCTAAGTTAGTTACAGAGATTAGAAGCTTCTTGGGTTTAGCTGGTTACTACAGAAGGTTTATTGAAGGATTTTCCAAGTTAGAACTTCCGCTAACGCAGTTGACCTGTAAAGGTAAAACTTTTGTGTGGGATGTTCATTGTGAGAACAGTTTCAGTGAATTGAAGAAACGTTTGACGACTGCTCCAGTTTTGATTTTGCCGAAGTCCGATGAGATTTTTGTGGTGTATTGTGATGTGTCCAAGTTGGGTTTAGGCGGTGTACTTATGCAAAATGGTACAGTGGTAGCTTATGCCTCAAGACAGTTGAGAATTCATGAGAAGAATTACCCGACGCATGATTTAGAGTTGGCGGTTGTGGTCTTTGTATTGAAGATATGGAGACATTACTTGTATGGTTCGAGGTTTGAGGTGTTTAGTGATCACAAGAGCTTGAAGTATTTGTTCGATCAGAAGGAATTGAATATGAGGCAGTGTAGATGGCTAGAATTGTTGAAAGATTATGACTTTGGTTTGAATTATCATCTAGGTAAAGCTAATGTTGTTGCAGATGCTTTGAGCAGGAAGACATTGCATATGTCCGCTTTGATGGTTAGAGAGTTCGAGTTACTGGAACAGTTCAGAGATTTGAGTTTAGTTTGTGAATGGTCACCTCAGAAGTGAAACTGGGAATGCTGAAGATTGATAGTGAATTTCTGAAGAGTATTAAAGAGGCACAGAAAGTTGATGTCAAGTTTGTAGATTTGTTGGTTGCGAGTAATCAGACTGAAGACGGTGACTTTAAAGTCGACGATCATGGTGTGTTGAGATTCCGAGGTCGGATTTGCATTCCTGACGATGCAGAGATGAAGAAAATGATTATGGAAGAGAGTCATAGAAGTAGCTTGAGTATTCATCCGGGAGCTACGAATATGTATCACGATTTAAAGAAGATCTTCTGGTGGTCTGGTTTGAAACGAGATGTGGCACAGTTTGTGTATTCCTGTTTCGTTTGTCAGAAGTCGAAGATTGAGCATCAGAAACCTGCTGGTATGATGGTATCTCTAGATGTGCAAGAATGGAAATGGGATAGTATATCCATGGATTTTGTGACGAGTTTTCCGAATACTCCTAGAGGGAACGATGCAATTTGGGTAATCGTTGATAGATTGACGAAGTCGGCTCATTTTCTACCGATTAATATTAGTTTTCCTGTTGCCCGGTTGGCAGAGATTTATATTAAGGAGATTGTGAGGTTACATGGTGTTCCTTCGAGCATTGTATCAGATAGAGATCCAAGATTTACTTCTAGATTTTGGAAAAGTTTGCAAGAGGCTTTGGGTTCGAAGTTGAGATTGAGTTCGGCTTATCATCTGTAGACAGATGGTCAGTCGGAGAGGACAATTCAGTCACTAGAGGATTTGTTGCGAGTTTGTGTCCTTGAGCAAGGAGGAACTTGGGATAGTCATCTTGTTGGAATAAGCCCTAATAGCCAATCTATATTGATTGGTTTTGGCTTTGTATCATGATATTGATATAAATATATATTGTGAATATATAATAACAAGGCATTTCTTTATTGATTTTGTTTTGTTTCAAAATAATAAAGTCCCTGGAATAGTTAGTCCGTTTAATGGAACATTAAGTATAACTTAATTGTGAGAGCCCATTAAACATAAGGAAACTATTCTCAAAGTATCCGTAGTCAAGCTTTATTGAGAAGTGGGATATCATTAAAGCATAGAGACTATTATGTAGGTAGACTGATGATCACATCTCACAGATCATGGATAAAGAGTTATCAAGTCTTCACATAGATATAAATATTAGGAGTAATATTTATATTGGATTGATCCGCCATGAGAATACTACATAGTAAAAGTTATGAAAAGTGTCCTAAGATATTCTCATAGTGATAGTGGTGTTTTCCACCCTTCGACCTGAAACCACTATGTATCCTAGATGTTGGAGTCGAGTGCTTTGTCACCATTCAAACGTTGTCCGTAACAGGATGACTATAAAGTTGGTTGATGGGTACTCCATGAATCATGTTGAGGGACATGAGTGACCTAGATGGAATTTGCCCCTCCTACATAACAGGAGAAATGTCTACGGGCCCAATATTGAACTAGACAAGGATGACATGGTCTATGCCTTGTGTTCAATATAGACATGAGGGCAAAAGGGTAATTATACACATGATCATTATCACAGAAAGGTTTCGTCAGATCACATGACATTCTCGTCACTTGGGTAGCAGTGATGTGTTGCTAGATACCGCTCACTGTTTATAATATTAAATATGTGATTTAATATTATTGTCAACGTTACGGGAACCTATAGGGTCACACACAAAGGACAGATAGATGAGAGAAATAAATAAGTAAGACTTATTTATAAAATAATAAGTGAGACTTATTATTAATTAAATAATTAAATATGACTTCATTATTTAATTTACGAAAAATAGAGAAACGTGGTGCACCGTAAGGTACGGTGTATTTAAGTGTTGTCTTGCTGACCACACAAGTGATTCTATAAATAGAACCCTTGTGTTGAAGCATTACTGACTTTTTGTGAGTGCTTGACCTAATTCACAAAAGTTGTGAAACCTTAGCCGTCGCTCTCTAAACCTTGTTCTCTCTGAATCTCCGTTGGAATTGGCTAGCACCGGTCATCGGAGAAGTTCTGTTCGTGTGGACTGAATAGAGGCATCGCTGCTTTGCTTTGCTCGTGATCAGAAAGATTTCTGCTACAGAGGTTCTGCTCTTCAAGAGGTAAACACATGAATTAAAGTGTTTAAGTTTCTGTTTGATTTGTGATTAATGATTTAATCAAGATCTGTTTCAATGGGATTTGTTCCGCAAAGAGGATTAAAATTTTGAAAAACCCCTCTTAAAATCCCTTCAGTGGTATCAGAGCTTCGGTTATGATTAAATCATTGAATTCGAATATGTTGTTTGCCTAAACATGATTGAATGATTTGTCATTTTATTTTATCGAACTGCGAATATGATTCTATCGATATTAATATTGCAATTTATGAATACGATTCAATTTGTAAATATGATATACGTTCGTTCTTCTTTCCGCTGCAATTTGTTTTTGTTTCAAGTCTCAACGCAGCATAATCAACGATTGTATGGTTTCAAATTGTTTCAAATTATAGAAGAGTGATAATTTGTATGCTAATAGTGTTGTTTTCATATATGCTTGAACGATAATTATTGGTTTCACGCTTCAAGAGTTGGAGTAGGTGAATTTGATTCATTGAAATACATGTTCTCTTTCATTTGATTCTTGAATTGGCAAAAGCCTATTTTAATTTACGTCAATTCATTGTTGTGAGTTTTGATCGGAAACCGAAAACGAAACCGAAATCGAAATATGCGAATTATATTGAGGACCAAATGTTACATGTGATGTACTATGCATGTGTATGACATAGCTTTAGGAAATCTGATTTCCTTTATTTTTAATTAACGTAGAATACAAATCCTAATGATAATAATATTAAGTGTTAATATTTTATTATTTAAATAATAAGAATTAATTAAAATTGATATATGATTCTGATACGACATCAGTATATGTGATATATTGATGATGTCATTCGTTCAATATGTTTTATGAAATTGATTGTGAATTTGTACACAACTCGTGAGATTGAGGTTCGATATCCGAATATCTGATTCTGGTTAAGCATCAAAAATCCGGTTGTCCATACTGAACAAACAATTGTTAAAAATATTGATGTTTGATTGTCGTATTAGGGTACCTAACTATACAAGAGTTATATTATTATGGTTGATCAATTGTTTTCAAGAAGACTGTTGTGACTTTGAACAATTCGTGAGATTGAGCTTCGATATCCGAATCTGATGAAGCATCAAAGATCCGGTTGTTCATGCTAAACAAACAATCCTTGAAACTATTTATGTTTAATTAATTAATTTAATTGGAGAAAGGTAGTAAATTTAAAAGATCATGATTTTGAAAGAGTTTCAACATCAAATGTGACTTTTTGAATTTGGTAATAAATTATTTGCTTAATTTTAGCACTATAATTTGTTTTGGAAACAAATTGGTCGTCTAAATAAAGCAGATTTAATTATAATAATTGTTGAGTGTCAATATTACTATAATTAAGTAAATAAAAAAATTCTACCTTTTGGGTTGTCTTTCAAAAGTAGTTTGAAAAGGTAATAAATGATCCTAATTTGTTTCTAATTTAAAACTATCATGATTTTGAAAAAGTTTCAATATCATATATGATCTTTTGGATTTGATCCTAATATTTGCATATTTTAATTTTATTTATGACCCGATTGATTTTGAAAATAGTTTCAAAAGGAATATATATACATATATATGAATCAATTTTATATGACGTATATCTCGGTCAAAATATTATTTCCAAATTTTGACTAATTCTAAAATTGTTTAAATAATTATAAATAGTTATTATTATTTATTTCACGGTATATGGTTATGACCTTAGTTTTTGGCGTATGTTTATGTATTTAAATATGACCTGCGTGTCATGGTTTATTTTATTTAAATACGGCCTGCGTGTCGTGATTTATTTTATTTAAATACGACCTGTGTGTCGTGATTTGCTTTTATTTATTTTATTTAAATGTTAAATAATGTAAATGCTCAAGTTGAAGAAAAGACAACGCCAAAAGATGATTTCGATGGAGAAATTTTTGACGCTTGCTCGTGGGTCAAAGAATTTTAATAAAGTAGTTTATTTAATTCTTACGCGTTAGGAGGTCATAACCATACTACCTAGTTTATTATTTTATGTATGTGATGCATGAAATGTGTGTTTAGATTAGTGCATGTATATTTTAAATATTTTATATATACTTGCTATCTATAAACATGAATGTTATGTATAATATTAGATGTGTGTATAAGATACACATGTCAGTGAGATCAACTTAATTAAAATCCTTCAAATAGAATATGAAGTAAATTATTTTCCAAAGTATAAAACACTTCAAGACTAATATCGAAATGTGTAGGTTTCGCCTCCATGAGGTGCACTTTCTATACTAGTAAGTTGCGGTGCGGTAATTCCATTTACCCGACTGTTATTCTTTGGGTCCAACTTAACTAAATTATTTTAATATGATTAAATAAATTTAGAAGCAATGTTTGGGAACATCTATATGATAGATTAGAGTCAAGAGTTATTCACTCAAATGATTTGAAAGTTGTATGGGATACAATTGGAAGGAGTTCCTACCTAAATAACCGAGTTTTGAGTACAGTCACCGTTGACTTAAAGCAAGGTGAAATATGGATTTCAATCCACTAGAAAATCTTCCAATGAGATTTTCCGATTCAAATGTTGAAGGTCATTTGTTTTGAGTAAAATAGTGGGAGCATATTTAATTAAAGACCTAATTAATTATGTTTTTATATCATGATATAATTTTATTTATTTTTGTATTTAAAATTTCTTCGGCACATACATTTTTTATTATACTGTTAAATGTTCTTATGAAGAACAAAATCTTCAGAAAGAAGTTTCTGAATTGGTACAAAATTAAGAATTATTCTTAAGAATGAGAAAAACTGTTAATGTTATGTAAGAGTCAAAATAGAAGTAAGACTTCTTATTTGCCCATATAGTTATAGAAAGTTAAGTTTCTACTTCTGCATCATAAGTATATGATACTTGATGGTTAATCTCATATTTGTTGAAATATAGAGAGTTTTAAAGAAGCGGGACATTAACTATAAGCGAAGTCCACTTACGTCTAGAATGAGACAAATTATTTCATTGACATAGGAGCTATTGCTTGGACTTAAATTTAACTTAATATCGAACAAAATAATTGTTATTAAATTCCATATAAAATAGAAGCATTAAATCATAAATCTTGTATTGACAAGAGAATGATTGTATAGTTGAATAAAAAGACAAATGTTGTCCTATTATCCAAATAATGTTTTCTATACAAGTGTCCTAATCAAGTAATGGAATTGAGTTCCATGATCTTGATAAGCTGGTCTATAACTTATGAGAAAAGGATCAAATGAGATTAGAACCTTTTGTATATCATTGGCATCACTGTTTAGTACAAACAAGTGTGATTCACATTTCCAAAATCCATGGATATGGACTATTGGACTCATTTGATTATATATCATTTGAAGGATGTGAGTCCCACCTTTCAAAATAGATTAGTATACCGGTCACCAACAAAGGTGAAAGGACACGTAATTTATTTGAGATTATATGCATATGAGATGTATATGGAGAACTAAACATATTTGCTAGATATTGTTTCTATTACTTCATCTAACATTACTAAATCCTTTTGTAGATAAGAAAAGTGTATTTGACACTATTCATGAAAACTTTGAAATTGTTCAAAGATTTCAACAATGAAGTAAAAGGAATAAGTTTGAAAAGTATAAAGACTATACGAGTAAGTAGTGATGGTAAATGCTTGATTAATGAGTATAATGATTATTTATATCGTTTCATTTTTGACATGACTCGATCTAAAATAGTTTGATTATAACTCAAATACTCTTGAAATTAATTAAATTACAGTTATTCTTCAACCACAACAAGTTCTAATTGAGTAATCATAAATGCACCATATTAGATATGGAGGTAAGAGTACCTATTTTTGACTTTATGATAATTTGAGGTTATATGGTTTACTAGATAAACTAAACTTCAAATTAAATGAATGTATACTTGTGGAGGTTCCCTTAGGAAACTAAAGGATACTATTTCTACATCTTCTTCCTTGACAAAAGTTGTTTGTCGCTAGTACTGGAGTATTCCTTTTCAAGGAGTATAACTTTGCAAGAGCTAGTGGGAGTGATGTAGAACTTGAATTAAGTCAAGTACCACAAAATACATGTTTCTCTAAGAATGGAACATGAACTAATTCAACAAAGGGTTGTTGGTAAATCGGTAGTTCGAGTAGCACATGATCTAGATGAGTCTGATATGTCATAACACTAGGATGAGAAACATGATTTTGTCATGACTCAACAAGGTGATATGATGCTCATGGAAGATGAGCACCTGACTTACTAGAAGTTCGCAAATGACCTGATTTTTGAGAAGTGGCTAGTTGCCATAGGATCTTATAAAGAATCCATGTACACAAACCATATATGGATATTGGTTATATCATCCAAATGAGTATGACTCATAAGATGAATGTGAGTTTTCTTGTAGAAAACTGACATGGATGGTATTATGAATACCTTTAAGATGTGATTGATTGTAGAAATTTTCATGCAACTCATGATGCAAATCATGACGAAACTATTACATCATCGTAATACTTAAATCTAACGATCCCAATTTGTCATTGTTGTATAATACGAATTCTAGGAGATGGATAACGATGTTGCATTCTTTAATTAGAATGACCTTATATATGTATTTGACATATATGTAGGGTTTCGTTAATCCAAAGGATACTAGAAAGGTAAATGTATTACAAAATTTATTTATTAGAGAAATCTTCTCGAAGTTAAATTTTTTATTTTATTAACAAAGTTTTATGAAAACTTTGATTAATAAAGAAATCTTGTGCACATAAGGAGATTAGTGGGAGCATTGAAATTAGTTTGGTGGAGTATGTAGATGACATACTAGTCACCAAAATAATTTATCTACACATGTAAGACATGGTTAGAAAATTATTTTCAATACGTACCAAAATTGATTATAGTGTTCGACACTATAATACCTTCAAGAATATCCTTGGATGTCTTAAAAGACTATCGATTGTTTCTTGAACACAGATGAAAGAAACATTGTAAATGAGTTACAATGATGTTGACTTTCATATCAGTGTACAGTATATCCAGATCGTAATTTGGAATAAATGTTATGCTAGGATATCAACTATGAAATTTGTAAAAGTACAAGCTTCAAATAGTTGTTGTTTCTATTACAGATGTCAAATATATATGATTTGGATTGTTTAGCTCATAACTGAGTGAAAACATGTGTTTCTTGCGTTGCGGATTCCATTGATCTCATATGAGGTAAAATTGGTTTAAATCTTGCAAGCAATGAAAACTTGATCTCACCAATGATCCAAATGTATATTTTGACAATTCAATTTCTTTTCTATAGAAGATCGAAAGTGGAAATTGAAAGAAGTATAACCTACCAACATAGGAAAGAGTTCCTTATCTGCTAGTATAGTATCTTGTCAAGAGTGTGCTTGATGCTAACACTTGACAAATAGATATTGAGTTAATATTTGATTGGCTTTTAGTGCTAGTGGGAGATTGTTGGAATAAGCCCTAATAGTCAATCTATATTGATTGGTTTTGGCTTTGTATCATGATATTGATATAAATATATATTGTGAATATATAATAACAAGGAATTTCTTTATTGATTTTGTTTTGTTTCAATATAATAAAGTCCCTGGAATAGTTAGTCCGTTTAATGGAACATTAAGTATAACTTAATTGTGAGAGCTCATTAAACATAAGGAAACTATTCTCAAAGTATCCGTAGTCAAGCTTTATTGAGAAGTGGGATATCATTAAAGCATAGAGACTATTATGTAGGTAGACTGATGATCACATCCCACAGATCATGGATAAAGAGTTATCAAGTCTTCACATAGATATAAATATTATGAGTAATATTTATATTGGATTGATCCTCCATGAGAATACTACATAGTAAAAGTTATGAAAAGTGTCATAAGATATTCTCATAGTGATAGTGGTGTTTTCCACCCTTCGACCTGAAACCACTATGTATCCTAGATGTTGGAGTCGAGTGCTTTGTCACCATTCAAACGTTGTCCGTAACAGGATGACTATAAAGTTGGTTGATGGGTACTCCATGAATCATGTTGAGGGACATGAGTGACCTAGATGGAATTTGCCCCTCCTACATAACAGGAGAAATGTCTACGGGCCCAATATTGAACTAGACAAGGATGACACGGTCTATGCCTTGTGTTCAATATAGACATGAGGGCAAAAGGGTAATTATACACATGATCATTATCACAGAAAGGTTTCGTCAGATCACATGACATTCTCGTCACTTGGGTAGCAGTGATGTGTTGCTAGATACCGCTCACTGTTTGTAATATTAAATATGTGATTTAATATTATTGTCAACGTTACGGGAACCTATAGGGTCACACACAAAGGACAGATAGATGAGAGAAATAAATAAGTAAGACTTATTTATAAAATAATAAGTGAGACTTATTTATAAAATAATAAGTGAGACTTATTATTAATTAAATAATTAAATATGACTTCATTATTTAATTTACGAAAAATAGAGAAACGCGGTGCACCGTAAGGTACGGTGTATTTAAGTGTTGTCTTGCTGACCACACAAGTGATTCTATAAATAGAACCCTTGTGTTGAAGCATTACTGACTTTTTGTGAGTGCTTGACCTAATTCACAAAAGTTGTGAAACCCTAGCCGTCGCTCTCTAAACCTTGTTCTCTCTGAATCTGCGTTGGAATTGGCTAGCACTGGTCATCAGAGAAGTTCTTATCGTGTGGACTGAATAGAGGCATCGCTGCTTTGCTTTGCCCGTGATCAGAAAGATTTCTGCTACAGAGGTTCTGCTCTTCAAGAGGTAAACACATGAATTAAAGTGTTTAAGTTTCTGTTTGATTTGTGATTAATGATTTAATCAAGATCTGTTTCAATGGGATTTGTTCCGCAAAGAGGATTAAAATTTTGAAAAACCCCTCTTAAAATCCCTTCACATCTTCCGTTGATCGAGTTCACGTACAATAATAGTTATCATTCTAGTATTGGAATGGCACCTTTTGAGGCTTTGTATGGTCGGAGATGCAGAACTCCGTTGTGCTGGTTTGAGTCAGGTGAAAGAGTGGTCTTAGGACCAGAGATTCTTCAGCAGACTACTGAGAAGGTTAAGATGATTCAAGAGAAAATGAAAGCGTCGTAGAGTCGACAAAAGAGTTATCATGATAAGCGCAGGAAGGATCTTGAGTTTCAAGAAGGAGACCACGTGTTTTTGAGAGTCACTCCTGTGACTGGTGTTGGACGTGCTTTGAAGTCAAAGAAGTTGACTCCGAGATTTATTGGTCCGTATCAGATATCGGAAAGAGTTGGAACGGTGGCGTATCGAGTGAGATTACCACCACATCTTTCGAATTTGCACGATGTTTTCCATGTGTCGCAACTTCGGAAGTATGTTCCGGATCCATCTCATGTGATCCAAAGTGATGATGTGCAAGTCAGAGACAACCTTACGGTAGAGACTTTACCGGTGAAGATTGATGATCGTAAAGTGAAGACGCTGAGAGGCAAGGAGATACCCCTTGTTAGAGTCGTTTGGGCTGGAGCTACAGGCCGAGAACGGTTTACGTGCTGAGATAAAGAGAGCAATTGGTTACTAGAAGATCCGAGTTTTCTCTGAGCTGGTTAGCAGTTGCCGGATATATGAGGAGGATGTTGAGGCAAAATCCCTAAATTAATTTTAAAGATAATAAACCAATATGATTAAAGAATTAATGGACTTTGATTAATTCCTTGGTATTTAACTTGTGCTCTTGAGTGTTTTACTAAGACAGGAACAAGGTTTAAATCATACCAAGAATCAAGAAATCAAAGGACATTTGAATTCATGATCTAACACTGAGGTCAGAAAGTTAGATCAGAATGTTGCTCGAAGATCAGAATGTTCAAGCAGAGATCAGAAGGTTGTTCTTATACAAGCCAAGAGTCTCAAGAACTTTGATCAAGGTCATGCAAGGCACATGTGACATGGGTATATGTCTAGGAAAGTACATTTGCATGGATCAATCAAGCAATAAAGGCATATACAAGGATTATGTCAAAGAGGGTATTCAATGTTCATTTAAGACTATGAACATTGATGTACTAGGAATATTCCACAAGGGAATATCATTCTAGATGTTAAAATCACTGCTCTTCATTATTGTTTCAATATTAGGATTTGATTACATCAAATGGTAGTCTTGCAAATCTTCCTAAGTGAAACAGATGGAACATTCTGACGATCAGAATGTTCAAGCTCTGCACATGCTTACTTGATGAACAGTACAGTAGGTGAAAAGCAAAAGCAAATCTATCTTGATCAACAAGAGATAGACACGTATAGGAGTTGGTACAGTACAAGGACCACAGAATCCCTCAAAGCATGGGCATGAAGATGCAGAATCCCACTAGATCTTTCCTGCACCGGCCCCAAGGCAAATCTGGGGAAGGAACATTCTGATGTATGTGGAAAAGCCCATGCCTTGATTGTTGCCCAGAAATTCATGTGTTCATTCATACATGATGTACCCAGATGAAGATCATGATGAACCCAGATGAAGATCATCATGAACACAACAACATTCTGATGTTCATCAGAGATCAGAATGTTTGCCCAGAATTTCAAGTTAAAGCTTGTGGGACCTAGGACACATGGCATAAGACCATTGGACACCCTACAACGGCTATATGAGCCCAAAGACTCTATAAATAGAGATCAAGGCCTTAACAAAACTTGCACCATTGCAAAGCATACAAGAAAACAACAAAGATTGGTTGAAGCTCTTGCAAATTGAAATTGATCAATCTTTAAGGCTTTCGTTTACTTAGTGCAAATCAATACTCTCTGTTATCTTAAAGATAACTTCTTCTTTCTCTTCTGTTTGATTCAACCTCCATACAAATTGTAACAAAGTCTCATCTAGCTTTAGAGGTACTAAAGTGTTAGTTTGAGCAAAGGTTGTAAAAGTCTAAGTAGTTAACTTAGCAACAAGGTGCAAGCCTGCTGAGGCGTAGAGAATACAGAGTTGTAATTGTTCAGGTGAACAAAGATTGTAAGGTGCAGGACTTGAGAGGTTATCTCAAGCACCATAGTGGAAACTCTCACAAGATTGTGAGGAGTGGACTAGCCCACATTGGGTGAACCACTATAATTCTCTGTGTGTTCTTTCCTTCTTCTCTATACTCTTTAATTATAGTATACAAACACACACTTGCACATTTACTTTATTAAACTGTTTTTGTGTATGAACTTCAAAACGTTCTTAAGTCAGAAAGTTAACTTAACTATTCCAAGTAAACTACTTGAGAATCACTTTTAAGTTTCAGGATAATTTTTAAAGGGTCACAATTCAAACCCCTCCTTCCTTGTGACTATTTTATCTACTTCAATTGGTATCAGAGCCAGGTTCTAAAGGTTTGAACAATTAAACAAGTGTTAGAGAAAAGATTCAGGAAGTATGTCTAAAGTCAAGTACATAGCTGAAGGAGGATCATCAAACAGACCACCACTTTTTGATGGATCAAACTACTACTTCTGGAAAGGCAAGATGGAACTCTTTCTCAGATCTCAAGACAATGATATGTGGACAGTCATCACAGATGGAGACTTTGTTCCAACAACCAAAGAAGGAGCTGTCACAGAAAAGAGTGCATGGTCAACAGATGAAAAAGCTCAGGTATTGTTAAACTCTAAAGCTAGACTTTTTCTATCATGTGCACTAACCATGGAAGAAAGTGAAAGAGTTGATGAATGTAAGAATGCTAAAGGTGTATGGGATACCTTGAAAATACATCATGAGGGTACATCTCATGTCAAAGAAACTAGAATTGACATTGGAGTCAGAAAATTTGAAGTCTTTGAAAGTGAAAATGAAACCATTGATGAGATGTATGCTAGATTTACTACAATAGTAAATGATATGAGATCTCTTGGAAAGGCATATTCTACTCATGATAGAATCAGAAAAATATTGAGATGTCTTCCAAGTATTTGGAGACCTATGGTCACTGCAATTACTTAGGCCAAAGATTTAAAATCTATGAACCTGGAAGATCTCATTGGTTCACTGAGAGCTCATGAAGTTGTAATTCAAGGAGACAAACCAGTGAAGAAGGTAAAAACACTTTCCTTGAAAGCATCTCAGCAAAGTTCATCAGTTGCTGATGATGATATGCAAGAACCACAAGAATTAGAAGAAGTTCATGAAGAAGCTGAAGATGAACTTGCATTAATCTCTAAAAGAATTCAAAGAATGATGTTGAGAAGAAATCAGATCAGAAAGAAGTTTCCAAATACCAACACTAGCACCAAAACTGAAGCTGACAAAAGTCAAGTCACTTGCTTTGGATGCAACAAAACTGGACACTACAAAACTGAATGTCCTAACATCAAGAAGGTTCAAAGAAAACCTCCCTTCAAGAAAAAGGCAATGATCACTTGGGATGACATGGAAGAATCAGATCCTCAAGAAGATGCAGATACAGACATGGGACTGATGGCTCAGTCAGATGATGAGGAAGAGGTAATTATCTATAAAACTGATTCTTTATATAAAGATCTTGAAAATAAAATACATAGTCTCTTATATGACTCAAACTTCTTAACTAATAAATGTCATTCTTTAATCAAAGAACTCTCTGAGATAAAAGAAGAAAAAGAAATAATTCAAAACAAGTATGATGAGTCTAGAAAGACCATAAAAATTTTGCAAGATTCTCATTTTGAAATGTCAGAAAACAAAAATGCATTGTTTCTGTACCTTCTGAAGTGCAAAAGGAAAACACACTTTTGAAAAAGGAAGTTGAAACATTGAAAAAGGATCTGACAGGGTTTATAAAATCTAGAGAAACTTTTCAAAACATAGTAGGATCTCAAAATGAAAGTGCTAAGAAATCTGGCTTAGGCTTTAAGGATCCAAGCAGAATTATTGAAAGTTTTGTACCTAAGGCTAAGATGAGAATTAGATGTTATTTCTGTGATAAGTATGGACATGATGAATCAGTATGCCATGTTAAGAAAAAACCTATCAAACAAAATAATTTCAATCTTAGTTCAGAACGTTCTCATCTCAATAGATCAGAAAGTTCACAAAAGGCTGGAAAGGCTAAGAAGACATGTTTCTACTCTAACAAATCTGATCATAAAAGACAGCATGATACTTTTAGAAAAGATCTATTAGAAGAACTAATCTTCAAGGACCCAACATTACATGGGTACCTAAAATTTTTATCTTGTCAAATGTAGGTCCTGCCTCATAGTGCAAGAACAAAACCATGGTACCTGGATAGTGGTTGTTCTAGGCACATGACAGGTGACAGGAATTGTTTTCTAACCTTTGAAAAGAAGGATGGAGGACTGGTGACATTTGGAAACAAAGACAAAGGTAAAATCAGAGGTAAAGGTACTATAGGTAATCTTAACTCTGCTAAAATAGAAAATGTTCAGTATGTGGAAGGTTTAAAACATAATCTACTTAGCATAAGTCAATTGTGTGATAGTGGATTTGAAGTTGTCCTTAAACCTAACATATGTGAAGTAAGACAAACCTCCTCTAACAAACTATTTGCCTGCTGAATCCTATTTTATGTCTATTGAAAAAGACAAATGGATCTGGCACAAAAGGGCTGGTCATATAAACATGAAAACCATTGCTAAACTTTCTCAACTTGATCTAGTTAGAGGTTTGCCTAAGATTAGCTTTGAAAAGGACAAGATCTGTGAAGCATGTGTTAAAGGTAAACAAGTAAAAAGTAGTTTTAAAACTATTGAGTTTATTTCAACTCAGAAACCTTTAGAGCTTCTTCATATTGATCTCTTTGTTATTGTTGATGACTTTTCAAGATTTACATGGGTTCTATTTTTAAAACATAAAGATGAATCCTTTGAAGCATTTCAAAACATTTGCAAAACAGTTCAAAATGAACAAGGTTCTAATATCATTACAATAAGGAGTGATCATGGAGGAGAATTTGAAAATGCATCTTTCAAAATATTCTTTGATGAAAATGGTATTAAACATAACTTTTCTTGTGCAAGAACTCCACAACAAAATGGAGTTGTTGAAAGAAAAAACAGAACCTTGCAAGAAATGGCAAGAACAATGTTAAATGAATCAAATGTTGAAGATTACTTTTGGGCAGAAGCCATTAACACATCTTGTTACATTTTGAATAGAGTTTCTATAAGAAAGGTTCTTAACAAAACCCCATATGAACTCTGGAAAAACATTAAACCTTGATCTTATTTTCACATATTTGGCTGCTATTGTAACATACTGAACAATAAAGAAAAATTGGGTAAGTTTGATCCTAAATCAGATAAAGCTATCTTTTTAGGATACTCTACAACTTCTAAAGGTTATAGAGTGTACAATCTAAAAACCCAGATAGTTGAAATTAGTATGCATGTCATATTTGATGAATATGATGAACATTCTCAACATAAAGAGAATGAAGACACTGAGGTGCCAAAAATTCAAAATGTTCCCATTCAAAATATTGTAAACACAGTAGAGAAAGAAGATGATCAGAATGTTCAAGATAAATCTCTTCAAAGTCCACCTAGAAGATGGAGAATGGTAGGAGAACATCCTGCTGATCAAATCATTGGAAGCACAACTGACGGTATAAGAACCAGATTGTCCTTTCAAGATAACAACATGGCAATGATCTCTCAAATGGAACCCAAGTCAATCAATGAAGCTATTCTTGATGACTCTTGGATTGAGGCCATGAAAGAAGAACTTTCTCAGTTTGAAAGAAACAAAGTTTGGAACTTAGTTCCAAAAAATCAAGACAAAACCATCATTGGAACAAGATGGGTTTTCAGAAACAAGCTTGATGAAGAATTTAAGGTTGTCAGAAACAAAGCAAGGTTAGTTGCTCAAGGCAACAACCAACAAGAAGGTATTGACTATGATGAGACCTTTGCACCAGTTGCAAGGTTAGAAGCCATCAGAATTCTTCTTGCATATGATGCACATAAAAGCATTAAACTTTTTCAAATGGATGTGAAAAAGTGCATTTTTAAATGGTTTTCACAATGAAGAAGTTTATGTAAGCCAACCACCTGGATTCATAAATGAAGAAAAACCAAATCATGTTTTTAAATTAACAAAAGCACTTTATGGTCTTAAACAAGATCCTAGAGCTTGGTTTGACAGACTTAGCACATTTTTAATTGAAAATGGTTTTTCAAGAGGAAAACTTGATACCACACTTTTTTATTAAAACACATAACACTGACTTACTTATTGTTCAAGTATATGTGGATGACATCATTTTTGGTACTACTAAAATAAAAATGTGTGAAGAATTTTCCAACCTTATTCAAAGTGAATTTGAGATGAGCATGATGAATGAACTTGGTTTTTTCCTTGGTTTACAAATCAAACAACATCCAAATGGAATTTTCATAAGTCAAGAAAAGTAAGTCAAAGACATTCTTAAGAAATATAAAATGAATGAGGCAAAAATCATGGGCACCCCTATGCATCCATCTTCAAGTTTAGATAAGGATGAGAGTGCAAAATCTATTTCTGAAAAAGAATATAGAGGCATGATAGGTTCATTATTATATTTGCAGTAGGTTTATGTGCTAGATTTCAAACATGTGCAAAAGAATCTCACTTAAGTTAAAAGAATCTTTAGATATCTAGTAGGTACTACTGATCTTGGCCTTTGATATAGAAAAGGTTCTAGTTTTGATCTTGTAGCCTATTGTGATGCTAATTATGCTGGAGACAAAGTTGAGAGGAAGAGTACAAGTGGCTCCTGTCAATTATTGGGACAAGCATTGATTGGATGGTCTTGCAGAAAGCAAAACACCATTGCACTCTCCACAACTGAAGCTGAGTATGTATCTGCAGCTAGTTGTTGTTCTCAAATTTTGTGGGTAAGAAATCAGCTGGAAGACTACTCTCTAAGGTACACAAGTGTTCAAATTTATTGTGACAATACAAGTGCAATTAATCTTTCTAAGAATCCTATTCAGCATTCTAGGTCTAAGCATATTGAAATAAAACATCATTTCATTAGAGACCATGTTCAGAAAAAGAATATTGCATTAAGCTTTGTTGATACTGAAAATCAATTAGCTGACATTTTCACAAAACCCCTTGTTGAGGATAGATTCAATTTTCTTAAAGAAAAATTGTTGATCATGAAAAATCCCAATAAATATTGATCACTGATCACTAAGGGCCTTAAACTAAACCCCTTGATGTCATCTGATGCAAATCAGATAGATCTATGTCAATCTGAACACTCATCAGAATGTTCAAAAGTACAGAATGTTCCTGAGTTCCGAATGTTCATCAGGTTAGAATGTTCAAATGATTAAAATGTTCAAATGATCAGAATGTTCATTTTAATATGCATATGATCAGAATTCTCTCAAGTATGTTCATCTGAGTTCATCCATTCATGATATTCATGAAACTCAGTCTTGTTCAGAACTTGAATTCTGGGTAGAAATCTCATACGTGAGATTTTGTGTTGATTTTCTCCATAAATCCTTCTATAATGTCAAAGCATTTAATGCTTGATTATAAGAAGTTGTGTTTTAGGCTTAACCACCATGTAAATTCTGAACTATCAAATCAACCAATTCCTTCACATTCCAACAAACGGCTACTTTTCTTCTCTCTCTTGTCTGTTTGCTTTTTGACAAGTTTTCATCTTTCCCAATGCCAACTTCCATCATTTCTTTCCCTCTCCCCTTCCCGTCTGCACGCTTGGTCCTTATAATCAGCAACCACTCCTGATTATTTCACATCCATCTCTAATCCAAACATTTCAATTTTCATTTCTCCACCAAAAAATTCAAATCACTCTCTTCTCTGTTTTTACGAAGAAAACGGCAAGAACTAAAAACTCTTCAAAATTTTCTAATCATGAGACAAGTCAAGGGGAACGATCTCAATCACCACCACCAAACGCCGCTACTGATCAACCCTCTGATCAACCATTAAATGAAACTTCTCTGCACACCGTTCTTCAGGACGTGAATATTCCTGCGTCTGATACTCCCAAATCTTCCAAAACTAGATCTTCTAAGAACCCATCATCAAACCCAGACCAAGACCTACCAGATGTTCAACAAGGTTGAAGAAACCTTTGAAGAAACCAAAGGTATCTCACGTGAATCTAGATTCTGATGAAGAAAAGGAAGATTCAAGTGATGATGAAGACTCTGAGGATGAGACAGAAGAAGAGGAAGAAGACTCTGAACAAACTCTCTCTAACGTAATGAAGTTAGTGAAAGCTTCCTCTAAGAAGGATAAGGAACTTACAAAGAAAATCCTCCAAAGGAGAAAGGAGATTGCTACTGAAGCTATGCCCTTATCTGAAGAAAAGACTTCAGAGGAAGAAGATGAAAGTGAGGAGGAAGGATCTGAAGAAACAACTCAGGAAGAAGAAGAAGAAGAGAAAGCTTCTTCCAAAACGTATGGCAAAGGAAAAGACATCGCCAAGGTTTCTGCTGTCATAAGGGCTCAAAGAGCAGAAAAGATTGCTCTTAGACCAATGAGCAGAACAAAATACTTTGAGTTTGAAAGCTTGGAAACAAAGGGGTGGAATCTGAAAAAGTTCACTGACCCACAAGGATGGACAAACTTTGTATCTCTACAAGAGCATACCTATGAAGATTTGGTTAGAGAATTCTACACCAACTTGTCTGTGAAGCAGAAGAAGAATGAAAATGAGAACTATCTCATCTCTTCTGTCAAGGGTGTTCAAATCACAATCACTCAAGATTTCCTCTCTGAAGCTTTGAATATTCCCAATGAAGGTAACAAGCTGTTTTCATTTTTATGGTATAATGATGCAAGAGTTGACCGTAATCAACTCATAATCAAATACACCAAAGAAAACAACACCTTCAACTCCACAAATCTAGAAGATGTCCCAAAAATACTTCACAACATGGTCAGACACACTCTAGTGCCAAAGTGTGGCTCTTTTGATGTTGTCTCTGACATGGACCTATGCATAATCTATCACCTCATCACCAAAACAAAACTAAACCTCTGGTTTCTTATCATCCAACATATGATAGACTCATGTCTGGCCGTCAAACAATCAGTTGCTGGTTTGCCTTATGGAATGCACCTAACTTCCATCTTTCAGAAGGCAAATATACCATTTGAGGGTGAGAAACGTAAGCTTGATTTCATGAAGTTCACATCTAAAACTCTAGGTCAACTACGCATCACCACCTCAAACATGCCTACCTTCACAACTTCTGGAATTTCTGGATCTGCTAAGAGACTTTCCAATCAGAATGTTCAGAAAACAAGGAAGAAAAGAAAGGTAGAAGAAATCAGAGTTGTGTCTCCCAAGAATACAAGTGCTAGACCTCCCTCTCCATCAGCTGTAAAACTATTCTCTTAAGTCTCCAAACTTGCAAAGGAGATTGTTCAAGAAGGAAGCTTTCAGTACAAAGCCCTGCTTCGAGAAGATGATGCTCAAAAGGTTGATGATGCATCTAGTCAAGAAGAAGCTGAGATTGCTAAGGAGGCCACTAAGGTTCATGAAGTGAAACCTCAAGCTGCTAAAGAAAACTCTTTTGATCAGGATAAGAGAGTTGAAGAAAATACTGAGTTTGATGCTCAGAATGTTGATGATGACACTCAAGAGATGGCTGAATTCTTGGTTTCAAATATGAGTATTGAAGAAGCAGTTCAAGAAGAACAAATGGATTTCTCAACAAGGTTTGATCTGAATGTTGAAGACATCAACACTGACTTCAATGAAGTGTTTCTAGAAGACAAAGAAACAGCTCAAATTGTTCAGGAAACATCTGCAACACAGAATGTTGAAGCCAATGGAGCTCAGGACGTTGAAATGTCTGCAGCCCAGAATGTTGAAGATGTTCAAGTCATGGCTAATCAAGATAATCAAGAGCTTAATGATCAACACGCTTCAAATGAACCCTTCCAAGATGAACAACTGTCAGCAGATCCACCGCCTCTGGCCTCAGGATCTTTGCCCTCAATAGAGGTACAATACATGGTTTAGACAACTCAGAATGTTAACCTGTCATCCTCCACCATGGGTTCTGTTGTTGGAGCAAGCAATTTCTTGGTTTCTGATCTTCCCACTCCAAACACCATTCCCTCATATACTCCTCCACCACCACCAATGAAAACCACCAACACAAACAAGCTTCCAAACATGTCTGCATTGTTTGACTCTCTGAATACCTTTGTAACTGCAAACAGAGAGAAAGATGAACCTTCTGGTGCTGCTCCTCCTGCCAAAACTTCAAGAGCTGAGAAGATAGCCTCTCGGGCTCTCAGGGTTTCCACCAAAACACACAAAATTGTGTGTGCTCTGGCTGACTGGACTGTCAAAGTTCACGCTCCTGGTTTGGCCATTTCACCTCCAGTTTTTGATGACCCCTCCATCTTTGAAGCTGAGCCATCTTCAGATTCTTGGGATTCTACTCCCTAAATCTTTTTATTCCTCCCTATCCTTTTTTGTAGATGACAAAAGGGGGAGAAGCTTTAGGATTCAAATCTTTAAGTCTTTCTTAGTTATAGGCCCTAAGTAGGTCTAAGTAATCAATTGTTATTGGAGTTCATAAACTTCATTTTTTGCTTTTGCTTGATCACATGTACTTTGAATTCCTTTTTTGTTTTTGAACCATGTTTATCATATTATTGTACTTCATGAATGACAATAATGAATGAATATTGATTTTGGTTCAACCTTGCATATTTTTTATTATTATTATGCAATATATTATGAAATTGAGGGGGAGCTTTTTAAAGTTCTTAAAAACTCTGCATAATGGATTATAAAAATAAGGGGGAGCATTAAAATAAATTTTTAAGCTCTGTTATTCTTCATATATATAATCAAAATCCTTAATCCTAAATCATAGGTTTATCATCTTCAAGAAGGGGGAGATTGTTGAGGCAAAATCCCTAAATTAAATTTAAAGATAATAAACCAATATGATTAAAGAATTAATGGACTTTGATTAATTCCTTGGTATTTAACTTGTGCTCTTGAGTGTTTTACTAAGACAGGAACAAGGTTTAAATCATACCAAGAATCAAGAAATCAAAGGACATTTGAATTCAGGATCTAACACTGAGGTCAGAAAGTTAGATCAGAATGTTGCTCGAAGATCAGAATGTTCAAGCAGAGATCAGAAGGTTGTTCTTATACAAGCCAAGAGTCTCAAGAACTTTGATCAAGGTCATGCAAGACACATGTGACATGGGTATATGTCCAGGAAAGTACATTTGCATGGATCAATCAAGCAATAAAGGCATAAACAAGGATTATGTCAAAGAGGTTATTCAATGTTCATTTAAGACTATGAACATTGATGTACTAGGAATATTCCACAAGGGAATATCATCCTAGATGTTAAAATCACTGCTCTTCATAATTGTTTCACTATTAGGATTTGATTACATCAAATGGTAGTCTTACAAATCATCCTAAGTGAAACAGATGGAACATTCTGACCGTCAGAATGTTCAAGCTCTGCACATGCTTAATTTATGAACAGTACAGTAGGTGAAAAACAAAAAGCAAAAGCAAAAGAAAATCTGTCTTGATCAACAAGAGATAGACACGTATGGGAGTTGGTACAGTATAAGGACCACACAATCCCTCAACAAGAGATCATAATGTTTGCCCAGAATTTCAAGTTAAAGCTTGTGGGACCCAGGACACATGGCATAAGACCATTGGACACCCTACAACGGCTATATGAGCCCAAAGACTCTATAAATAGAGATCAAGGCCTTAACAAAACTTGCACCATTGCAAAGCATACAAGAAAACAACAAAGATTGTTTGAAGCTCTTGCAAACTGAAATTGATCAATCTCTAAGGCTTTCGTTTACTTAGTGCAAATCAATACTCTCTGTTATCTTAAAGATAACTTCTTCTTTCTCTTCTGTTTGATTCAACCTCCATACAAATTGTAACAAAATCTCATCTAGCTTGAGGGGTACTAAAGTGTTAGTTTGAGCAAAGGTTGTAAAAGTCTAAGTAGTTAACTTAGCAACAAGGTGCAAGTCTTCTGAGGCTTAGAGAATACAGAGTTGTAATTGTTCAGGTGAACAAAGATTGTGAGGTGCAGGACTTGAGAGGTTATCTCAAACACCATAGTGAAAACTCTCACAAGATTGTGAGGAGTGGACTAGTCCACGTTGGGTGAACCACTATAATTCTCTGTGTGTTCTTTCCTTCTTCTCTATTCTCTTTAATTATAGTATACACAACACACACTTGCACATTTACTTTATTAAACTGTTTTTGTGTATGAACTTCATAACGTTCTGAAGTCAGAAAGTTAACTTAACTATTCCAAGTAAACTACTTGAGAATCACTTTTAAGTTTCAGGATAATTTTTAAAGGGTCGCAATTCAAACCCCTCCTTCCTTGTGACTATTTTATCTACTTCAGAGGATACCAAGGCTCATTACAAGATTGTGAATGAGCCGAAGACTAAGGGTCAGCAGAGTCGCCTTAAGCCTTATAGTGCCCCTGCTGATAAGGGCAAACCGAGAATGGTCGAAGATAGGCGGCCTTAGAAGAAGGATGCTCCTGCAGAGATTGTCTGTTTTACTTGTGGTGAGAAAGGCCACAAGAGTAATGCTTGTCCTGGGGATGTCAAGAGATGTTTTCGTAGTGGAAAGAAGGGTCATGCACTAGTTGTGTGCAAACATGATGATATAGTATGTTTTAATTGCAATGAAGTGTTGGTGTAAGCCCTAGAGGCCAATAGTTTATGTTAAACCTATCTTATGTATCATGACTTTTATTATGGAATAATATGTGGCACTCTTTATAATATTTAGATAATGTTAATAAAGTCCTTAGAATAGATAGTTCGTGTAATAATATATTAAGTGTGACTTAATCATGAGATTACATTATCTTATAGAACGCTATTCTTAAATGTATCCGTAGTCAAAGCTTTAATATGATAAAAGGATAATAATAAAGCGTCGAGACTATTATGTATGTAGACTGATGACCGCATCTCATGGGTCATAGATATGAGATATCAAGTCTATACATAGATATAAATATTAGGAGTAATATTTATATTGGATTGACCCACCGTGAGAATACTACATAGTAAGTTATGAAATTGTCATAAGATATTCTCACAATGATAATAATGTATATCACTCTTAGACCTGAAACCACTATGATCTCTAGATGTGGACTCAAGTGCTTTGTTGCCATTCTAACGTTGTCTGTAACAGGATAATCATGACGTTGGTTGATGGGTACTTGATGAATCATGCTAAGGGACATGAGTGTCCTAGATGGGATTTGTCCCTCCTCATAAACATGAGATATATCTTTAGGCCTCTTGATGAAATATGACTATAAATATGCATGGCCATGCCGAACTAAGTCAATATAAGATATTGGACTTATTCGTTAAATAGTATATTTCGGAATCAAGATAAATAGACATTGATCTATACAAGGGTGACACTATCTATGCCTTGGGATCAATGAAGATATTGAGACAAAGGAGTAATTATACACATATGTATTATCATGAAAGGTTTCGTCAGATCACTTGACATTCTTGTCACTTGGGTAGCAATGATGTGTTGCTAGATACCGCTCATTGTTTATAGTATTAAATATTAAATTTAATATCATTGCCAACGTGATTAGAACCTAAAGGGTCACACACAAAGAGCAGTCAAAAGAGAAATGTATAAGTACGACTTATATAAAGGGTGCGCTTAGTAAATAATGCTAATGATTTAGCAAAATTTGCTAAACTCATATTGGGCTTAGTGAAGGCAAAAACGAGTTTGACTTGCAAAGCACATAAGGAGTTCTATAAATATAACCCTAGTGCAATAGTTTGCGGTTACGTTTTCTTTGGAGAAACCTTAGTTCTCTGACTTCCGTCTTCTTGGCTAGCACCAAGGTTTTGGAGGAGCACTGTTCGTGTGGACTCGATAGAGGCTCTGCTATTTGCTTGGCTGTGATCGTGATTCTGGTTCGCAGATTCCACCGATCGTTTTCAGACCAATCGTTCTAAGGTAACAATCGAATCACTTGTTCAAGTTCCAATTCGTAATGATCCAAGGAAAGTAAATCGAATTTTATTCCGCTGCTTATTCTGTTAATGTCGATTTACCTTCAGTGGTATCAGAGCCAATTACGAAACCTTGAATCGGATTGCTTTGTTACTGCTTTATGTTTTAATTTGATTAAACATATTGAACGAACTTAAATAATAAAGAAAATTAAAATTGGCATCGTATCATATTATGTTTTCTGTGCATGTCTTTTCGATTTGATTCAATGTTTCAGAAACCGTTTCTGGTAAAACATCGACGTTTCGATTATACATATCGACAGAAACATGATTGATCGATCATAAAATGCAGTTAATAATAATATCAATCACGTGTATGTGCATGGCTTTTCGAACCGTTTTGATGTTTCAGAAACCGTTTCTGGTGAAACATCAAACCTTTCGATCATACATATTGACAGAAGCATGATTGGTAAATTCTGTATAACAACGGTATATATGATATACTGGATTTGATCATAGGTTAAATAAGTCAGATGATATTTTTCATGTTAATTGATCTGATGTATGGAGCTTCGTAACCGAT
This sequence comes from Medicago truncatula, assembly GCF_003473485.1. Lineage (NCBI taxonomy): Eukaryota > Viridiplantae > Streptophyta > Magnoliopsida > Fabales > Fabaceae > Medicago > Medicago truncatula. The sequence continues at coordinate 20,548,490 of NC_053045.1, forward strand.
TCTGTGTACTCTGGTGAAGCATCCTAGACTCGGTCATGATACGTGAATAAACAATCAGAGTACTTGTTTAATAAAGATCAGATTGTTGTAACAGAATTAGGGTTTGCCGAAACGATTCGAGTAATCAGAAACGTGTCAAATGTTGATGCGAAATACGGTGTTAATTCAAATGTTGACCGGGCAGCGGAACCCCCGGCTAATCTGCGTAGGGTGATCATATGTCGAATTTTAATTTAATTAATTTAATTATAAGGAATAATTAATAATAATAAAAGTGTGTTTGTTATTATTATCATGTGAATGATTATGGCCATAGTCCTTTTATTTTATTTCTTTTGGATATTAAAATACGGCCTGCGTGCCGTGCCTTTCTCTTATATCTCTATTGTACATTTTCTTCTCATCCACTCCCTCGTATGTAAAACGAGTTTTCTTCATATGTAATGTAAATAGAATACAAAGGAGGTAATAGGGCTCAAGACGTAAGGATAGTCCTGGAAGTCAAGCTTGGAGAAGCAAGGTCGTTTCTAGGATTAGTTCAGATTCTCTCATTGGCTTGAGAGAGTCATAGCGTTAGGATGGCCATAATCATGTCACTTTTATTTTGTATAAATGTTATGCATGTTTGATTGGAGTGCGAATATATATGATATATAAGCCGTGGTGAGGTGAGATCAAATTTAATAAAAATCCTTCAATTTAAAATATTAAGTTTAAAGCTTTCCAAAAGTTTAACACCCTTCAAGACTAATATCGAATATGTGGGTTTTGCCTCCGTGAAGCGCATATTCTATACTAGTAAGTTGCGGTCCGGTAATCCAATTTACCCAAGTGTTATTCTTTTGGGTCAAACTTAAATAAATTAATTTTAATAAGATTAGAATAAATTTAGAAGCTATAATTGGACGACTTCTATATGATAGAATTGAATAAAGAATTATTCCGCCAATTGATTTGAAAGTTGTATAGGATACAATTGGAAATGTTCCTACCTAAATAGCTGAGTTTTAAGTACAGCCCCCGTTGACTTAAAACAAGGTGATATAAGGATTTCAATCCACTAGAAAATCTTCCAACGGGATTTTCCGAGTCAAATGTTTGAAGGTCATTTGATTTGAGAAAAATAGTGGGAGCATATTTAATTAAAGACCAAATTAAATATATTTTCATGATACTTATTTTGCACATTTTAAATTGTAGATGGCCAATAACGCTTCCACAAACATTTTGCGATCCCTCATCGAAAAGGAAAAATTGACTGAGACAAATTTTTTAGACTGGTCCCGTAACATGAGGATTGTCCTCACCCACGAAAAAAAGTTGTATGTGCTGGATGGACCCATTCCTGAGGCACCTCTTGCTGGAGCTTCTGCGGCTCTAAGAAATGCTCATGCCAAGCATCTCAATGATTCCGTAGAAGTTTCATGCATCATGCTGGCTTCAATGACTCCCGAGCTGCAAAAACAGCATGAAGGGATGACAGCGTTCGATATGATCGAACATCTGAAGACTCTTTATGAAGAGCAAGCCAGGCATGAGAGGTTTGATGTCTCTAAAGCCCTGTTTTCCACCAAGCTGTCAGAGGGAGGTCCCGTAGGACCTCATGTGCTCAAAATGATTGGGTACTCTGAAAACCTACCTCGTTTGGGATTTGTCCTTGAACAAGAGCTAGTCGTTGATCTTGTGTTGCAATCGTTGCCTGAAAGCTTCAACGGTTTTGTCCAGAACTTTCTAATGAATGATAATAATGTATATCACTCTTAGACCTGAAACCACTATGATCTCTAGATGTGGACTCAAGTGCTTTGTTGCCATTCTAACGTTGTCTGTAAAAGGATAATCATAACGTTGGTTGATGGGTACTTGATGAATCATGCTAAGGGACATGAGTGTCCTAGATGGGATTTGTCCCTCCTCATAAACAGGAGATATATCTTTAGGCCTCTTGATGAAATATGACTATAAATATGCATGGCCATGCCGAACTAAGTCAATATAAGATATTGGACTTATTCGTTAAATAGTATATTTCGGAATCAAGATAAATAGACATTGATCTATACAAGGGTGACACTATCTATTGTAACACCCCGTTACTCAAAAACAATTAAATAACATTTATACATCAGAGTAATCCACAACGGGCATGCTACACGTCATTTCAAAATTTCTTAAATAGAAAATAAAACTATTTAATCAAGCAACTTATTATTTATGAAAACATAGCAGCGAAATAGTTTTCAAATCCATAACCTCATAACATCCAACAACAGTCTATGGTATTAAAGGCCTTAGCATAATTCAACAACATTGTTCAAAAGACAATAAAGGCTCCACATCACAATTCCAAAATTTGATACATGGAAAAGAAACAACAGTAAATAGAAATAATAGTTCCCATCCCACGTATCAGAGCCCTAGACACGACATTGAGCCACCACCAACTACTCAGGATCACCTGCAAGTTACCCATAGGAAGGGCAACATTTCCAAGCAGAAGGGGTGAGATTCACAACAATAAATATAGATATTAAAATCTTCAATTGAATCTAACACCCTAATCAACAAACACATCATCTTGCAAACACACACACATATATATATATATATATATATATATATATAATTCACAAGCAACAACAACATCATCAATACACCACCATCACAATGAATATATAAATGCATATTCAACATCAACATCAACCATCAGATAATAACTGCAATCAACAACCAAGACTCATGCAAATGACATGACAACACTGCTAAGACACCATCTTAGACTTCTCAATGAAATGCAATATGCATGTGGTACCAAACAGGACCGAAGCCCTCACCGCTTTTGAATGGTTAAAGCATTCATCAGGACCGAAGCCCTCACCGCTGTTTTATGCATATGCAATGGACCTACTTGTGTATATCTACATACAACTGACCATGCAATGCAACTCCATGTGACTCCACTTAAACAACATGTATGATCAATAATTAGCATACATTTCAATCATCATCAGTAATAATCAATTCAGCAATCCAATCAACCAAAATAATGCATAATTACATGAAACTATGCTCAACACATCAACATTAACTCACTACCATTCATGCACGAAATTCAACAATCAGGTACTGCACAGCTCGCCTTGCGAGCACATCTGCTCGCTATGGCGAGTTCACAAAATCACTAGCTCGCCATGGCGAGTTCAAGGCGAACTCGAGGCGAGTGAAAATCAGGTGCTCTCGGGAAAAATAACATTTTCTCACTCAAATCCCAATTCTATGTTCCCTATTCATCTTTTTAACCTAAAACTTTCACCATTCATCATTAACATCATCTAGGTACCTTAAACAATCCCCAAAACATCTTATAACAACTTTTCAAAAATCAAGTTTTGATATGGGCTACTCGCCATGGCGAGTTGGTCTGCTCGCGAGGCGAGCTATGAAGTTGCTGACTCGCCATGGCGAGCAAGGCTACTCGCGAGGCGAGCGATGAACTTCTGTACGGGCAGAAAACTGGTTTTACCCAAAAATCCTATTTTTCTTCCAATCACTCCCCAAATCAGTTTACAGATACATAATTAAGTGTTCTATGCAACCAGAAATCAATTCTAACATCAAAATCATGCTTACAACTTCAAAATCCTCATTTTATCATGAAACCCCAAAATCCCCAATTTTCACCAAAACCTGTTAAACTCAAAATCAGAAATCAATAACTACACTATTGAAGTAAACCTCACCCTTACCTTAGAATTGCAGAAAGAAATGCACAGCAAAAATCAACTCTTGGTTCTTCCTTGGTTCTCTCTTGCTTTCTCCCAAAACTGGTTCTACGTGAAACTGGTTTCTAACTTCTCTGTATTAACTTCCCACCTAAATGTAACTCCCTTCTATTTACACTTAACTCCCCATAATTTCTATTAACTCCTATTAATTCCTCAAACACCAAAATAATTATTATTTCATACTTATTCTAATTATTATTAAATAACCCATATAATAAAATAATACACCACATAAATCACCCAAAAATCACACATATATATAAATATATGAATATGCTCCGCATAAATCACCAAACATCATATATAAATATATATATACTCCACATAAATTAAAATAATTAATTATAACAACTAGGGCGTTACAACTCTCCCCAAATCACATAATTTCGTCCTCGAAATCTTACCTCAAGCAAACAACTCCGGATACGACTCCCGCATCTTACTCTCCAGCTCCCAAGTCAAACTTTCACCAGTCGCTCCACTCCACACGACTCTCACAAGAGGTATCTCTTTACCTCTCAATGACTTCACCTTTATGTCATCAATCCTCAATGGCATAGTCTCAACTGTCAGGTTGTCCCTAACCTGCACATCATCATCCCTCGGAATCACATGTGAAGGATCCGCAACATACTTCCGAAGCTGAGAAACGTGAAACACATCGTGCAAGTTCGAGAGATGAGGTGGCAAACCAACTCTATAAGCCACTGTTCCAACTCTCTCTGAAATCTGATACGGACCAATGAATTTAGGAGTCAACTTTTTCGATTTCAAAGCACGTCCAACACCCGTCAAATGAGTGACTCTCAGAAAAACATGATCACCTCCTGAAACTCAAGATCCTTTCTCCGCTTGTCATGGTAACTCTTCTGTCGACTCTGCGAAGCTTTCATCTTTATTCTTATCAATCTGACTTTCTCAGTAGTCTCATGAACCAAGTCCGGTCCCAACACAACACTCTCACCTGACTCAAACCAACATAGAGGAGTCCTACACCTCCGACCATACAAGGCTTCGAACGGTGCCATACCAATACTCGAGTGATAGCTGTTGTTATAAGTAAACTCAATCAAAGGCAAGTGACTATCCCAAGCTTCACCTTGCTCAAGCACACAAACCCTCAACAAATCTTCCAATGATTGAATTGTTCTCTCCTACTGACCATCTGTTTGAGGATGATAAGCCGAACTCAACCTCAACTTCGAACCCAAGGCGTCCTGTAAACTCTTCCAGAACCTAGAAGTGAACCTCGGATCTCTATCCGACACAATGCTCGACGGAACACCATGAAGTTTCACCACACTCTGAATATAAATCTCTGCCAACTGTGCTACTGGATAACTGATATTGATAGGAATAAAGTGTGCCGACTTCGTCAACCGGTCGACAACAACCCAAATAGCGTCATGCCCTCTCGGAGTGTTCGGTAAACTCGTCACAAAATCCATAGAGATATTGTCCCACTTCCACTCCGGTACATCCAACGGTGTCAACCACCCTGCAGGCTTCTGATGCTCAACCTTGGACTTCTGACAAATCAAACAGGGATAAACAAACTGAGCAACATCTCTTTTCAAACCGGACCACCAAAACAATTTCTTCAAATCATGGTACATTTTTGTAGCCCCCGGGTGAATACTCAACCTACTCCTATGACTCTCCTTAAGAATCAACTTCTTCAACTCATCATTGTCAGGAATACATATTCTTCCTCTGCACCTCAGAACACCCTGATCATCAACCTTAAAATCACTATCCTCAGCGTCATTACCTGAAGTCATCAAATCAACAACCTTCAAATCCACTTTCTGAGCTTCTCGGATACTGTTCAAGAAGTCACTATCAATCTTTAGCATCCCCAACTGTATACTCTGAGATGACAATTCACAGACAAGACTCATGTCTCTTAACTGTTCTAGCAATTCAAATTCTTTCACCATCAAAGCAGACATGTGCAAAGTTTTCCTGCTCAAAGCATCAACAACCACATTGGCCTTACCAGGATGGTAATTCAAGCCAAAATCATAATCCTTCAGTAAGTCTAACCATCTCCTCTGCCTCATGTTCAGTTCCTTCTGGTCAAATAAATACTTCAAACTTTTATGATCACTGAACACCTCAAATCTGGAACCGTACAAATAGTGCCTCCAAATTTTCAAAACAAAAACCACTGCAGCCAATACCAGATCATGTGTAGGATAATTCTTCTCATGAACACGCAATTGCCTAGAAGCATATGCTACCACCTTACCATCTTGCATCAGAACACCACCTAAGCCCAGCTTAGATGCATCATAGTACACAACAAACGGTTCTTCTGGTTTAGGCAAAATCAAAACAGGAGCAGTTGTCAATCTTCGCTTCAACTCATTGAAACTACCCTCACACTGAGCATCCCACACAAAAGATTTACCCTTACAGGTCAACTGTGTCAACGGAAGAGCCAATTTCGAAAACCCTTTTATGAACCTGCGGTAATAACCAGCCAAACCCAGAAAACTTCTGATCTCAGTTACCGACTTCCGAGTCTCCCATCGTGATACCGCATCAACCTTTGAAGGATCCACTGCAATACCACTACCAGAAATAATGTGACCCAGAAAACTCACTTCACTTAACCAGAACTCACATTTCGACAACTTTGCATACAACCTCTTTTTGTTCAACACTTGCAATACTATTCTCAGATGCTCTGCATGATCCTCTTCATTCTTGGAATAAATTAAGATATCATCAATAAACACCACACCAGGCGCGTTAGTAACACCGAAAGGCATCACTTTGTACTCGTAATGACCATAACGTGTCCTAAAGGCCGTCTTCTGCATATCCTCATCCTTCACCTTTATCTGATGATAACCAGACCTCAAATCAATCTTACTAAAATTTTTAGCACCAACCAACTGATCCATCAAGTCATCAATTCTCGGAAGCGGATATCTGTTCTTTATCGTAACCTTGTTCAACTAACGGTAATCTATACACAATCTCATACTACCATCCTTCTTCTTCACCAACAACACCGGTGCTCCCCAAGGTGAAACACTGGGTCTTACAAATTTCTTATCCAACAGGTCCTCCAACTGTTTCTTCAACTCAGCTAACTCAGAAGCTGACATACGGTATGGTGCCATCGACACCGGCTTAGTTCCTGGAACAAGGTCAATTGAAAATTCAACCTCCCGCTCTGGTGGCACATCAGGAATCTCATCAGGAAATACTTTTGGGAATTCATTCACTACAGGTTACCTGTCAATTACTACTTGATTTTCTAACGACAATTGTGCCATTAGAGAATACATCAAAATTCCATCACGTTCAAACTGTTTCATCTGATTTGTAGACAGAAGCTCAACTTCACCTTCTTCCTCACCAGAAGAAAAATGCACCGTCTTACTATAGCAATTGATATGAACTCGATTATATTCTAACCAATTCATTCCAAAAATAACATCCATACCCGACAACGGCAGACAAACTAAATCAACCACAAAATCTCTACCAAACATAGATATAGGACACCCGAGACAAACAAGAGAAGTGGTTACTGAACCCTTAGCTGGAGTTTCAACAACCATTTCCCCTTTCATATCAGATACATCCAAACCCAACTTGTAGGCACATTCAATAGCAATAAAACAATGAGTAGCACCAGTATCAATAATAGCAATTAAAGGAGTACTATTAAAGAAACAAGTACCTCTGATAAGTCGGTCCTCATTGGTAGTCTGCGTACCCGTCAAAGCAAACACCTTCCCACCAGTTCTAGCCTTCTTCGGCTCAGGACACTGTGAACTGATATGACCCTCTCCATTGCAATTGTAGCAGACAATAACTCCACGCTTGCATTCAGCTAGACTGTGACCCTTCTGACCACACCTGAAGCACTTCCTATCATCTTTACCACAAACATTACTCTTGTGGCCTTTCTTACCACACTTGTAACAAACAATCTCAGCAGGAGGATCTCTCCTCTTGGGCCTCCTATCATCACTCATCTTCTGCTTCCCTTTGTCAGCAGGAGCACTGTACGGCTTAGGACGATTCTGATGTCCCTTACCCCTCCTCTCACTCATTATCTTGTAATGAGCTTTGGTGTCTTCTTCATAAATTCTGCACCTATTAACCAACTCAGAGAAGACTCTGATCTGGTGATACCCAATAGCTCTTTTGATGTCAGCCCTCAACCCATTCTCAAACTTGATACACTTGGAGAACTCAGCTGTCTCCGCACTGTAGTGAGAGTAGAATGTGGCAAGTTCCACAAACTTTGCAGCATACTCTGTGACAGACATGTCACCCTGTTTCAGCTCCAGAAACTCAATCTCTTTCTTTCCTCTGACATCCTCTGGAAAATACCTGCCTAGAAACTCCTTCCTGAACATAGCCCAGGTTACCACAGCATCACCCTGTTCCAACACAGGCAACAGACTCACCCACCAGTCATCAGCCTCCTCCGCTAACATGTGCGTCCCAAACCGCACCTTCTGTGTCTCAGAACACTGCATGACCTTGAATATCCTTTCAATCTCCTTCAGCCATTTCTGAGCACCATCAGGATCATACCTACCCTTGAATGTTGGTGGATGATTCCTCAAGAAAGTTTCCAGCATCCTGGTTCCATCAGTACCAGTCTCAACCTTAGGTTGCTGTAGAACAGCTTGAGCTACAGCCTCAAGCGCAGCAACAAGGGCAGCATCACTACTTCCAGTCATCTCGAAGTTCTACACGAGAAACAACAACTCAGAACAACAACAAAAAGCAACATTAAAGTTGACACTCTATCCTAGGTGGCTCAACACGACTCTACTACTTGATCGGACGGACCAACCTGCTCTGATACCAAATTGTAACACCCCGTTACCCAAAAACAATTAAATAACATTTATACATCAGAGTAATCCACAACGGGCATGCTACACGTCATTTCAAAATTTCTTTAATGGAAAATAAAACTATTTAATCAAGCAACTTATTATTTATGAAAACATAGCAGCGGAATAGTTTTCAAATCCATAACCTCATAACATCCAACAACAGTCTATGGTATTAAAGGCCTTAGCATAATTCAACAACATTGTTCAAAAGACAATAAAGGCTCCACATCACAATTCCAAAATTTGATACATGGAAAACAAACAACAGTAAATATAAATAATAGTTCCCATCCCACGTATCAGAGCCCTAGACACGACATTGAGCCACCACCAACTACTCAGGATCACCTGCAAGTTACCCATAGGAAGGGCAACATTTCCAAGCAGAAGGGGTGAGATTCACAACAATAAATATAGATATTAAAATCTTCAATTGAATCTAACACCCTAATCAACAAACACATCATCTTGCAAACACAGATATATATATATATATATATATATATATATATGTATAATTCACAAGCAACAACAACATCATCAATACACCACCATCACAATGAATATATAAATGCATATTCAAAATCATGCTTACAACTTCAAAATCCTCATTTTATCATGAAACCCCAAAATCCCCAATTTTCACCAAAACCTGTTAAACTCAAAATCAGAAATCAATAACTACACTATTGAAGTAAACCTCACCCTTACCTTAGAATTGCAGAAAGAAATGCACAGCATAAATCAACTCTTCGTTCTCTCTTGCTTTCTCCCAAAACTGGTTCTACGTGAAACTGGTTTCTAACTTCTCTGTATTAACTTCCCACTTAAACGTAACTCCCTTCTATTTACACTTAACTCCCCATAATTTCTATTAACTCCTATTAATTCCTCAAACATCAAAATAATTATTATTTCATACTTATTCTAATTATTATTAAATAACCCATATAATAAAATAATACACCACATAAATCACCCAAAAATCACACATATATATAAATATATGCATATGCTCCGCATAAATCACCAAACATCATATATAAATATATATATATACTCCACATAAATTAAAATAATTAATTAAAACAACTAGGGCGTTACATCTATGCCTTGGGATCAATGAAGATATTGAGACAAAGGAGTAATTATACACATATGTATTATCATGAAAGGTTTCGTCAGATCACTTGACATTCTTGTCACTTGGGTAGCAATGATCTGTTTCTAGATACCGCTCATTGTTTATAGTATTAAATATTAGATTTAATATCACTGCCAACGTGACTAGAACCTAAAGGGTCACACACAAAGAGCAGTCAAAAGAGATATGTATAAGTACGACTTATATAAAATAATGCTAATGATTTAGCAAAATTTGCTAAACTTGTATTGGGCTTAGTGAAGTAAAAAACGAGTTTGACTTGCAAAGCATGTAACGCCCTCTTTGAATTATTTGATTTATTTAATTATTTAATTGAGTCTAAAATTTATTAAGAAGAGTTTAAAATATATTTATTTGATTATGTGATTTATTAAGTGGCTTATGTTGTTATTTAATAGATTAAGATTTGAAAATAGAAATAAGATTGAGTTGAGAGTTTGTTATGAGATTTTAGAGAGTTTTGGGGGAGAAAGAGAAATAAGATAAAATAGAAAAAAGGGTTATAAATAGGAGAAACCTAATTTAGAAAAAACATAACGTAGGATCAATTTTGGAGAAAATGGAGAAAAAGCCGAGAGGAGGGAGAAGACCTAGGAGTGCTGCGATTTTCATCTATAAGGTAAGGGTGGGACTAACATTCAATAATCTTAAGTCATCGATTCTGAAAATTGGATTTAACATGTTGTAGGTTTTCGTTTTTGAGAATTTGAGAATTAGGATTAAAAGTGGTTAATTGATGATTTTCTAAAATAATGTTTTTGGTCAAGTTTTATATGATTTTGAGTCTCTTTTGATCTATATAAATGTTTAGACAAATTTTGGAATCAAATTTGGGCATTGGGAAGTCAAAATTGGGATTTTGGGGTGAAAAGTGTGTTTTTCCCGAGTTGCTCTCTGACAGCATGTCCTGTTTCATGTTCTTGCGTCTTTTTCACACGTTTCTGTTTTGAATTAGCTTTTGGTGTAAACATGAAAGTTGTAGATAATTGTGTTAGCTTTCCAGTGGCGTGGGTTTGACTTGAAAATGAATTTTGGTTTATGAGTTAAGGTCAAATTACTGCACATAGGTCACCGTGAATTTTTATGAATTTCAGCACAACTTTGTCCGAATTTGAAATGAAAACTGGTATTGATTGGTACAGAATTGGTCTTAGGTGTAAACACGAAAGTTGTAGGTAAAAATGTTAGCTTTCTAATGCCGTTGGTTTGACTTCAAAATGATTTATAGAATTTGAGTTATGGTCAAATTACTGAACGTAGGTCACAGTGAATAATTGAATATGATTGATGAATTAGTATATGTATGTATATGTTTGTGAATACGACATTGTCCATGATTGATGAAGTGTTATATGTACATATGATGTTTTAAGATGTTGATTATTATTTGATGTTGTTATATTGTGATATAATTGTATATGCATTACTTGAATTATATGTGAATAATTGAGACGTTGTTGACTTGCATTTGATATTATTATGTCATGCTGTTTTTGTATACTGTTGTGTTGCTGTTGTTATTTAACTAAGCTGCATGAGTCGGTCTAAGTTGATTAAGATGATGAAGTTCCAAATTATTGGATTATATAAGAGGTTGTTGATTTAAGATATTACGAGGTCGAGTCCATGCATTAGCATTTCATTGTTGGGGGCTTGATGCCCTGGAGCCTTTGCTCAATTAAGTTGAGGGCTTGATGCCCTGGGAGCCTTTTTACGCTCAAATAAAGTTGAGGGCTTGATGCTCTGGGAGCCTATTTACGCTCAAAGATTGGTACCACATGCATGATTAGAAGATTAAGTTGCATAGTCAAGAGGTTAAGTTGTCAAGTTGTCGAGTTGTTAAGTTGTTAAATCATGAAATTGTTTAAAGCTGTGATTCTTTATATGAACTATTAAAGAAGTGAATTATGATATATTATTATCTAAGATGAATATTATGATGATTACATGATGTTGTCTATGAGTTGTTAAATATGATTGATGATGCTTATGTTGTTAAATGTAATTGATGAATTATATGCTTAATATTATTGTTTGTGAAATCTCACCCCTTCTGTTTGCCCACCATGGGTAACTAACAGGTAACCAAGAATAGTTGATGTCGTGTGAGCTTTCCTTCTCGTGTGTCTTAGGTGCTCTGATACGTAACGGGATGGGTACTTTGTTATTGCTTTTCTATTCCTTACGTATAGTTTTTGAAGATTTATGACTATGTTTTTAGATTAGATTTTTATGAGACATTTATGAAGAGGCCTTCGTGCCAAAGACTGTTTTAGTTATTGAAATAAATTCCGCTGCGAAGTATTAAAGATCTTGTATTTGAATTTTAAAGGATAAATAATTATTTATTCAGTTTATGATTTTAAGAAAAGAATGTGACATTCCGTTTATGTTGAAAAACTCTGATTATTTATGCGAAATTGTTATGTTCGGAAAACGGGGTGTTACAAAGCACATAAGGAGTTCTATAAATAGAACCCTAGTGCAATAGTTTGCAGTTACGTTTTCTTTGGAGAAACCCTAGTTCTCTGACCTCCGTCTTCTTGGCTAGCACCGAGGTTTTGGAGGAGCACTGTTCGTGTGGACTCGATAGAGGCTCTGCTGTTTGCTTGGCTGTGATCGTGATTCCGGTTCGCAGATTCCACCGATCGTTTTCAGACCAATCGTTCTAAGGTAACAATCGAATCACTGGTTCAAGTTCCAATTCGTAATGATCCAAGGAAAGTAAATCGAATTTTATTCCGCTGCTTATTCTGTTAATGTCGATTTACCTTCATGAAGACGGTCACATTGGTTCACAGTGCAAGAAGCCTAAAACTTGGTCTAACTCTTTTATATCTCCTCTTATTTACTTATCTTATCTCACTTTCTCCCCCAAAACTATCTAAAATATCAAAACAGCCCTCAACTAAATATTTTATATTATTTTCAAATCTTTATTTTATTTAACAATAAAATAAATCCCTTAATCTTATCAAATCTTCCAAAACTCATAACTTATCACAATATCAACCAAACCATCAATATAGTCGTAAATCATTCAAATCATACCAAAATCATGCATATATTATATAAATATAATATAATCGCCTAAACTCGATTAAATAAACAATTAACAAAAGTGGGCGTTACAACTCTCCCCCACTTAAAAGAATTTCGTCCTCGAAAATTTACCTCAAGCAAACAACTCTGGATAAGACTCCAGCATTTTACTCTCAAGCTCCCACGTCAAGCTTTCACCAGTCGCTCCCGTCCAAACGACTCTCACGAGAGGTATCTCCTTGCCTCTCAACGTCTTCACTTTACGATCATCAATCCTCACCGGTAAAGTCTCTACCGTAAGGTTGTCTCTAACTTGCACACCGTCACTCTGGATTACATGAGATGGATCCGGAACATACTTTCGAAGTTGCGACACATGGAAAACGTTGTTTAAATTCGAAAGATGCGGTGGTAAACCCACTCGGTAAGCCACCGTTCCAACTCTTTCCAATATCTGATACGGACCAATGAACTTCGGGGTCAACTTCTTTGACTTCAATGCACGTCCTACACCAGTCATAGGAGTGACTCTCAAAAATACGTGGTCTCCTTCCTGAAACTCAAGATCTTTTCTACGCTTATCATGATAACTCTTTTGTCGACTCTGCAACGCTTTCATTTTCTCTTGAATCATCTGAACTTTCTCAGTAGTTTGCTGAACAATCTCTGGTCCTAAGACCACTCTTTCTCCTGACTCAAACCAACACAACGGAGTTCTGCACCTCCGACCATATAAAGCCTCGAAAGGTGCCATTCCAATACTAGAATGATAACTATTATTGTATGTGAACTCGATCAACGGAAGATGACTATCCCAAGTTCCACCTTGCTCAAGAACACAAATCCTCGAGCGACTGAATTATCCTCTCCGACTGACCATTTGTTTGTGGATGATACGCCGAACTCAATCTCAACTTCGAACCCAAAGCCTCTTGCAAACTTTTCCAAAATCTAGAAGTAAATCTTGGATCTCTATCTGATACGATGCTCGAAGGAACACCATGCAACTTCACAATATCCTTGATATAAATCTCTGCCAACTGGGCAACAGGGAAACTAATATTAATCGGTAGAAAATGAGCCGACTTCGTCAACCTGTCAACAATAACCCAAATTGTGTCGTTCCCTCTAGGAGTATTCGGCAAACTCGTCACAAAATCCATTGATATACTATCCCATTTCCATTCTGGCACATCCAAAGGTACCATCATTCCGGCAGGTTTCTGATGCTCGACTTTCGACTTCTGACAAACTAAACAGGAATACACAAACTGTACCACATCTCGTTTCAAACCAGACCACCATAAAATCTTCTTTAAATCATGATACATCTTCGTAGCTCCCGGATGAATACTCAAGCTACTCCTGTGACTCTCTTGAAGAATCATCTTCTTAATCTCTTCATTGTCTGGAATACAAATTCTTCCTCGGAATCTCTACACACCTTGATCATCGACTTTAAAATCACTGTCTTTGGTCCGATCTCTAGCAACTAACAAGTCCATAAACTTTACATCAACTTTCGGTGCTTCCTTGATACTTTTCAGAAATTCACTATCAATCTTCAGCATACCAGTTTCACACTCTGAGGTGACCATTCGCAAACCAAACTCATATCTTTGAACCGTTCAAGTAATTCGAACTCTCTGACCATCATAGTGGACATATGCAATGTCTTCCTACTCAAGGCATCTGCAACAACATTAGCTTTACCTGGATGATAATTCAAACCAAAGTCATAATCTTTCAGCAATTCTAGCCATCTACACTGCCTCATATTCAATTCTTTCTGATCGAACAAATACTTCAAACTCTTGTGATCACTAAACACGTCAAATCTCGAACCATACAAGTAATGTCTCCATATCTTCAATACAAAGACTACGGCTGCCAGCTCGAGATCATGCGTAGGATAATTCTTCTCATGAACTCTCAACTGTCTTGAAGCATAAGCTACCACTTTACCTTCTTGCATAAGCACACCTCCTAAACCCAACTTGGACGCATCACAATACACCACAAAAGGTTCATCTGACTTTGGTAAAATCAGCACTGGAGCAGTCGTCAGACGCTTCTTCAATTCACCAAAACTGTTCTCACAATGGACGTCCCACGCAAAAGTTTTACCTTTACAAGTCAACTGTGTTAGCGGATGAGCTAACTTGGAAAACCCTTCTATAAACCTTCTATAGTAACCAGCTAAACCCAAGAAGCTTCTAATCTCTGTAACGGACTTAGGAGTCTCCCATTGCGATACCGCTTTAACTTTAGACGGATCCACAGCAATACCATTACCAGAAATAACATGGCCAAGAAAACTCACTTCTTTCAACCAGAACTCACACTTAGACAATTTGGCATAAAGTTTCTTCTCTTTCAACACTTGCAAGACAATCTTCAGATGCTCAGCATATTCTTCTTCAGTCTTGGAGTAAATCAAAATATCATCGATGAATACAACTACGAACCGATCCAAAAATGCATGGAAGATGCGATTCATATACTCCATAAACACTCCAGGTGCATTGGTAACACCAAAAGGCATAACTTTATATTCATAGTGACCATAACGCGTTCTAAAAGCCGTCTTCTGCATATCCTCATCTTTTACTTTAATCTGGTGATAACCTGACCTCAAATCAATCTTGTTGAAAACACGTGCACCCACTAACTGATCCATCAAATCATCAATTCTCGGAAGTGGATACCTATTCTTGATAGTTACCTTGTTCAACTGTCGATAATCAATACATAGCCTCATACTACCATCTTTCTTCTTTACTAGCAAAACCGGCGCTCCCCAAGGTGAAACACTTGGTCTAACAAATTTCTTCTCAAGCAAATCTTCCAACTGTTTCTTCAACTCAGATAATTCGGAAGCAGACATACGATAAGGTGCCATCGACACCGGCTTCGTTCCAGGGACTAGATCAATAGAAAACTCAACTTCTCTCTCTGGAGGCACATCAGGAATTTCATCTGGAAAAACTTCAGGAAATTCACACACCACTTGTAGCTTATCAATCACTGCTTGATTCTCAATAGATAAGGTAGCCATTAACGAAAACATCAAGATACCATCGCGTTCCAGTTGCTTCAGCTGCTTAGTAGATAAAAACTCTGCACCACTCTCCTCTTCGACGGAAGAGAAATGCACTGACTTGCTAAAACAATTAATAAGAACGTGGTTGTACTCTAACCTGTTCATACCCAGAATCACATCCATACCGCTCAAAGGTAGACAAACTAAATCCATTTCAAAATCACGACCAAACATAGACAAAGGACATTTCAAACATACGAGAGAAGTAGTCACCGAACCCTTAGCTGGAGTTTCGACAACCATCTCTCCATTCATATCAGACAAATCAAGACCCAAAGCAGAAACACAATCGAAAGCAATAAAGCAATGCGTAGCACCAGTATCAATAATAGCAACTAAATGAGTATTATTAATATAGCAAGTACCTCTGATCAAGCGATCCTCGTTCTCCGTCTGAGTACCAGTCAAAGCAAAGACCCTACCAGTAGTTGGCGCCCTCTTAGGCTGAGTACACTGTGAACTAATGTGACCCTCTCCGTTGCAGTTAAAACACACAATGTCCGTACGCTTGCAATCAGCTACAATATGACCTTTCTTGCCACACCGGACACATTTCTTAATTTCTTCAGGGCAGACATTGCTTTTGTGGCCTTTCCCACCACAGTTGAAACACACAATCTCAGTAGCATCCTTCTTCTTAGGCCGCCTATCGTCGACCATCCTCTGTTTCCCTTTATCAGCAGGGGCACTGTACGGCTTAGGACGACTCTGCTGTCCCTTGCCCTTCCTCTCGTTTACTATCTTGTAGTGAGCCTTCGTATCCTCTTCATAGATCCTGCAGCTAATAACCAAATCTGGAAAAACTCTAAGCTGTTGATACCCAATCCCCTTTTGATGTCGGGCCTCAAACCATTCTCGAACTTGATACATCTCGAGAACTCAGCATTCTCAGCAGTATAGTGCGGGTAAAACTTTGCCAACTCAACAAACTTGGCAGCATACTCAGTCACAGACATGTTTCCTTGCTTCAGCTCAAGGAATTCAATCTCCTTCTTCCCGCGAACATCTTCCGAAAAGTATCTTCTCAGGAACTCTCTCCTGAACACAGCCCAGGTCACAACAGCTCCTTCTTGCCCAAGGGTAGGTAGAAGGCCAACCCACCAGTCATCAGCTTCCTCAGCTAGCTGATGAGTACCAAACTGCACTTTATGATCTTCAGTGCACTGCATAACACGGAAAATCCTCTCAATCTCTTTAAGCCACGTCTGGGCTCCATCAGGGTCATATCTTCCTTTGAAAGTTGGAGGGTTCTTCTTCATGAAAGTCTCCAACATCCTAGTCTCAGCATTCGCACCAGCATTTGCGTTAGGTTGTTGTCCCACAGCTTGGGCAACAGCTTGTAGTGCAGCAGCTAACGCAGCATCGTGTCTTCCAGCCATTCCTGATATTCTACGAAAGTAGCAACAACAACATAAGATAGTAATATAAATATTACTAAGACTCGACACGACTCTTCTAATTGACCGGACGTACCGACCTGCTCTGATACCAATTGTAACACCCCATTTTCCCAATATACAAATTTCTTAAATCATTTATCAGAGTAAGCATCATAAACAACGGGATATCACATATAACATAATCCAAAACAGTTAAATAATGATTTAACCAAATATCTTAATCATTGCAGCGAAAATTATATCATAGTCATAAAACGTTTTGGCACGCAGGCCCCATCAAAATAATCTCAAAAGAGTTAGTTCAATAACACAATAGCATATATTCATGTAATAGAATGAAGCATGCATAACATATAGCCCCATCCCGTTACGTATCAGAGCGACCTAGACGACACAGTGAAGGCAAGGCCACTCACGACGGCAACTGCACACTAAGCACGATCACCTGCAAGTTACCCATACGAAGGGCAACATTTTCAAGCAGAAGGGGTGAGATTTCATAACAAAATAATGTTAATCAAAGTAATTCGAATTATAATTAACATTAACGTCATAATCAATCTTAAGTAACTTTGCATATTTGATAAACAAGTATCACGAATTCACATATTCAATCGTCATTAACAACATAGCATTATAGACATGACAATGTGACAATGCTCTTAGACTCCTTATATGCATGTGGTACCAATCGTCATCATAAGTATTAATATACTTTAAAACGTGCGGAGGACAAAGCTCCCAATAAATCGTGCGGAGGACAAAGCTCCTAATAAATCGTGGTGAGGACTAAGCTCAATGAATGCTAATGCATGGACTCTTATGAACAAATCACCGTAATCAACATGCATCCAATAATTTGGAGCTAAACGTCATCATTTCATCATATATATAGACCTTATGCACTTAGTTAAATAACAGCAGTAGCACAGTCAAGTCACACAACAACAGGGAGATATCAATATATCAATTGCAATTCAATAGCATCATAACATTTCATTATATCTTACATAATGTTTAATACATTAACTCATGCTCAATTAATATCAACATATCTTAAACAGCTTTACAGACTGCATTAAACGTCATCATTGGTCTCAATTACCATAAGGGGGTTCACTCTTGATCCAAACGTGCGACACAGATCGCACAAACACTCAAGACACTCAAAGCTGGAAGTGCTCGCGAGGCGAGAATTCTTACTCGCCATGGCGAGTACAAGACAAGTTCCAAACTAATGTTGTTTTGGGTTTAATCTTGTCCTACATTCATCCCTATTCATTACTAGGTATGTTCAGGCACTCAAAGGCACTCAAGGTCCAACTAAAAAGTCGAAATTACAAAATCCAACATGCTCTCTGCCTTAGCTCGCTATGGCGAGTAAGGTTGCTCGCTTTGGCGAGCAATACCAAAAGAACTCGCGAGGCGAAGGGAAATGGCTCGCGTGGCGAGCGATGAAGATCATCCCTCGCGAGGCGAGGAACATAGCTCACCGTGGCGAGCGATGAATGTCGCTACGGCCAGGCTTCCTATTTTCACAAAAATCCGACGATTCACATGGTTCTAAGCCTAGTATTGATTCCAAAGTTTGTCCTAAACATTATCTAAGGTCCAGGAACACTTTCTACAGCAATCTAATCAATTCCTACCGTTTAATCATCAATTTTAGGGATTTGACCTAGTTTTCGTTTTCTCCAATTCAATCCTAATTCTTGCTAACTAATCATCAGAATTACATTCAATTAACAATACAGAGTTATTAGTCTCACCCTTACCTTAATTTGCAGAAAATCGCATCTCTCCCTCTTAGTTTCTCTTCGCTTGGCTTTTTCTCCCTTTTTCTCCAAAAACGTACGTACAACAATGTTTTTCTAAAACTTGGTCTAATTCTTTTATATCTCCTCTTATTTACTTATCTTATCTCACTTTCTCCCCCAAAACTATCTAAAATATCAAAACAGCCCTCAACTAAATATTTTATATTATTTTCAAATCTTTATTTTATTTAATAATAAAATAAATCCCTTAATCTTATCAAATCTTCCAAAACTCATAACTTATCACAATATCAACCAAACCATCAATATAGTCGTAAATCATTCAAATCATACCAAAATCATGCATATATTATATAAATATAATATAATCGCCTAAACTCGATTAAATAAAAAATTAACAAAAGTGGGCGTTACAGAAACTATATGTCTCAAAGATTGCAAAGCCTATTTCGCTGACTTTGCAATCCTTGTCTGAATTCACTTGTTTGAATATCAAAGCTCCAC
The DNA here is from genome assembly GCF_003473485.1 of Medicago truncatula. Classification (NCBI taxonomy): domain Eukaryota; kingdom Viridiplantae; phylum Streptophyta; class Magnoliopsida; order Fabales; family Fabaceae; genus Medicago; species Medicago truncatula. The sequence continues at coordinate 20,568,144 of NC_053045.1, forward strand.
TTTCGTTTTATGAATTGATATTTGGAATAATGGATAAACAATTATCAAACCGTCCACTTTTGTTTCTACAGTTTGATAATGGTTGATCCATGTTAAAGCGGCGAATTCAGATAAGAAATTAGGGTTACATAAGATTAAGGCTTAGAGCTTGGTTTGATTAGGATTATGTCATTTAGACTTATCCAACAATCCCAAGACAAGGAGAAGTCTACTCACTCATGTTCATCGTAGACATGGGGGAGAAGAGAGAAAGCATAAAAGTAATGACAAGAAAATAAAGGAAAAGAAAAGAACTTTAATTAGAAAAGCAATTGTCACTTATTGAATTCCAAGTAAAGATGAATATTTGTGATGGATGGCTACTCTATTTATAGCATTCGATCGACTTAAAATCTAAGCTATTACATTTGGGCTAAAAATAGAGTAGCTTAAAATCTAAGCAAAAGGCACTCTGGAGGGTGGCACGGCCGTGCCAAGCTTCTGACTTGTGGGAGACATATTTTTGTCTCTCAATCTTCATATTTTTGCATCCAATCGGCTCCAAGTCCCTTTCTTTTGCTCCAAGATTCAATCCATCCAATATTCTTTCCTGAAATATATTAAAATGCAATTTAAAGTAAACTATCCTAAAAAGGAAATAATACTAATATAAAATCTAAATAAAACTAAACTAAAAAGCATATTAAAATAGGAGAAGAAGAAGGTGAAAGAGGAGGTTTATCCTTACCTGTAGTCGGGCACGGCCGTGCCAACCTTAGCACGGGTCGTGCCAATATTCTGGAGTTTCTGGTGGTTTTGGATGGGCATGGTCTGGCACGACTGGCACGGCCGTGCCAAGGTTCTGGACATGGGGCCTCAAAATTTTTCTCGTTTTCTTGAATCACCTTCGGACAATTACCTATAAAATAACTTAAAAACAACAAAAAACAAACAAAACGAAAGCAGTTAAATACGTGGGTTGCCTCCCACGAAGCGTTTCTTTATAGTCATTAGCTTGACGTTATAAGAAAGTATCCTTAGAAGGGATCAAAGAGGTCATATTGTGTAGATGGCGCTAATAAGCGTTCTTTCACATTATGACCTTTAATCATATTACAAGAATAGAGGGCGGGACCTTTCATATAATTCTCCAACTCAAATCCTATCAACTCATAGTGGCGAGAAAGGGTCGTCCTAAGATTATAGGGCACGCATTGTCCTCATCTATGTCAAGCACCATGAAATCAGTTGGGATGTCTATCCCTTCTATTTTAACGGGGATGTCCTCGACATATCCGACGGGTTGGATATCAGAACGATCGGCTAACTTCAATGTTGTTTCGGTAGGCTGTAGCTTGCCCAACCCCAACCTTGTAAAGAGGGGTAAGGGCAACAGACTAACAGTAGCTCCTAAGTCACACAAGGCTCGGTTTAAGGTTTCATTCCCTATCATACAAGGGATGGCAAAAATTCCTGGATCTCTAAGCTTTGTAGGTGGCTTCTTGATGATTGCACTATTGTCCCTTGTCAAAGCTATTGTTTCATTATGATCTATAGCCTTTTTCTTGGAAAAAATTTCTTTTAAAAACTTGGTGTATAGAGGCATACGAGACAAAGCTTCAGCATAGGGGATCTTAATGCAAATCTTTCGAATTATGTTAAAGAATTTAGTGAATTGAGCCTCCAAGTTGAGCTTAGTAAGCCTTAATGGTGTAAGGGCTTTGTTCTTATCAAGCGGTTTCTCACTTTTTATCACACCATTCTTACCTAGACACCTAACAATCTCCCTCTTGACACTTTTGGCTTTAGCAACAGTCTCTTCTAGCTTACTACCCCCTAGAAAAATAGCGTTGACATGGGCGTTGGGGTTTGTTTCAGGTTGACCAGGAAAGACTCCTGGTGTTTGAGAAGAGGTGGCCACTTGTTGGGCCACTTGGGAGATTTGGGTCTCAAGCATTTTGGTGTGTGTGGCGATAGAATCAACCTTGGTATTGAGTTTGGAGAGAGAGTCGTTCAGAAATCCTGTTTGGTTTTTCAATTCTTGAAGATTTTTATTTTGATTCATCATGCAGTTTTCCAACAGAATTTCCAGACTAGATTTCTGAGCCACTCTCTGGTTGTTTGAGTAGCCAGGTGGTGCTGCTTGTCCATAGGAACCTTGAGGATTTTTGTAAAAATTTTGATTCGGCCTCGTTCCTTGGTTATACTGAGCGTAATTCAGTTGCTCAATATTGGCAGCACTACCTAACTGACAATCAACACCGATATGACCGGATATACCACAGATTTCACAAGGAGGGGATGCAGAAGAAGGTGCGACAGCATTAACATTAAGTTTTTCAAATGTTTGGGTTAATGCCTCAACCTTAGCAGCAAGGTGGTTATATTCAGAGACTTCGTATATACCTGCCTCTTTCTTAGAGGGAGTAGGAGTGGTGACGGCTCTCTCGTTGGTCAATTGGTAGTGATTCTGAGCCATGTCTTCAATCAAAGCATAAGCCTCCCTGTAGTTTTTGTTCATTAGAGCTCCACCTGCAGCTGCATCAACAGACATCTTAGTGGTATAAGACAAGCCATTATAAAACGTGTGGACTATAAGCCACTTCTCTAGGCCATGGTGGGGACAAAGTCTAAGCGTTTCCTTGAAACGCTCCCACGCCTCATAGAGAGATTCCCCATCTTTTTGATTGAAACGAGTAATTTGATCTCTAAGTTTAGCGGTTTTAGATGGGGGGAAAAATCGGGCAAGGAATGCTCGCCTCATATCGTCCCATGAAGTGATCGAACCGACTTCTAGGGAATGTAACCAAGCGCCAGATCTATCCCTTAAGGAAAAGGGAAAGAGATGAAGTCTTACGGCTTCTTGGTTCTCTTTTATGGTGCCACTGAGCCTTAGGAAGGAAGAAATATGGAGATTTGGATCCTCAGTGGGTGATCCAGAAAACTGATTTTGCTGCACCAAATTGAGTAGTGCAGGCTTGATTTCGAAGTTATTACCCGCAACCGTTGGGTACACGATAATAGCTTGTGGCTCTTCCGTTGAAGGAGTAGCATACTCTTTGAGAGTGCGTTTAGCCATAGCAGTATTATTTTGTGCCTCTCTCTTTTTCTTATGCAAAAACCTTTCGATCTCAGGAATAAATTCTCCGAGACTTTTACTTCTTCGCATAAGAAACCGAGAACCCAAGAAGTTAGTGGTAATACAAAAGAAAGAAGTAGAAGAAAAGAAGAAGAGAAGAGAGTTCTAATCGCAAAGAAAGAGTTAATCAAATTAGTTTACTCCCCGGCAGCGGCGCCAAAAACTTGATGAGATAAAACTGCAAGTGCACGGTCTGACCGAAGTAGTATAAAAGAGTATTGTTCCGACAAGGAGTAGTTCAATTTAATTAACTTTTTTACAGATGATTAGAAGAGAGAAGAGAATTGTAAGTTGGGGGTTTTAAGCGTTTGAAAGATAATAATAATAAAAAGAGCCTTGGGATCGTTGGTTTCGTCTAAATGACAAGTCCTTCTCAAACCAAAACTATAAGCTTATAATGTTATGTTAGACCTAATTTCTTAAGACAATTTCTCTTATGTTCCTCTAGCAACCAAGCCTATTTCGCTGACTTGATTGTTATTAGTTCCCTTGAAGATCGAAACTATATGTCTCAAAGATTGCAAAGCCTATTTCGCTGACTTTGCAATCCTTGTCTGAATTCACTTGTTCGAATATCAAAGCTCCACTTTCGTTTTATGAATTGATATTTGGAATAATGGATAAACAATTAGCAAACCCTCCACTTTCGTTTCCACAGTTTGATAATGGTTGATCCATGTTAAAGCGGCGAAATCAGATAAGAAATTAGGGTTACATAAGATTAAGGCTTAGAGCTTGGTTTGATTAGGATTATGTCATTTAGACTTATCCAACAATCCCAAGACAAGGAGAAGTCTACTCACTCATGTTCATCGTAGACATGGGGGAGAAGAGAGAAAGCATAAAAGTAATGACAAGAAAATAAAGGAAAAGAAAAGAACTTTAATTAGAAAAGCAATTGTCACTTATTGAATTCCAAGTAAAGATGAATATTTGTGATGGATGGCTACTCTATTTATAGCATTCGATCGACTTAAAATCTAAGCTATTACATTTGGGCTAAAAATAGAGTAGCTTAAAATCTAAGCAAAAGGCACTCTGGAGGGTGGCACGGCCGTGCCAAGCTTCTGACTTGTGGGAGACATATTTTTGTCTCTCAATCTTCATATTTTTGCATCCAATCGGCTCCAAGTCCCTTTCTTTTGCTCCAAGATTCAATCCATCCAATATTCTTTCCTGAAATATAATAAAATGCAATTTAAAGTAAACTATCCTAAAAAGGAAATAATACTAATATAAAATCAAATAAAATCTAAATAAAACTAAACTAAAAAGCATATTAAAATAGTCAATAAATGACTCATCAGCAAGATGGTAAAGTAGTAGCTTATGCTTCGAGACAGTTGAGAATTCATGAGAAGAATTACCCTACACACAATTTAGAGTTGGCTACTGTAGTCTTCGTATTGAAGATATGGAGACATTACTTGTATGGTTCGAGATTTGAGGTATTTAGTGATCATAAGAGTTTGAAGTATCTATTTGATCAGAAGGAATGGAATATGAGACAGCGAAGGTAGCTTGAATTGCTAAAAGATTATGATTTTGAGTTGAGCTATCATCCGGTTAAAGCTAATGTTGTTGCAGACACTCTGAGTGGGAAGACCTTGCATATGTCTGCTATGATGGTAAAGGAGTTCGAGTTGCTTGAACAGTTCAGAGATTTGAGCTTAGTTTTTGAAATGTCATCTGAAAGTGTGAAGCTAGGAATGCTGAAGATTGATAACGAATTCCTGAAGAGTATTAAAGAAGCACAGAAAGTTTCTTGCAAACTTTTCCAAAATCTAGAAGTAAACCTTGGATCTCTATCTGACACAATGCTCGAGGGAACACCATGCAACTTCACAATATCACGAATGTAAATCTCTGCCAACTGAGAAACAGGAAAACTGATACTAATCGAAAGAAAATGAGCCGACTTCGTCAATCTATCAACAATCACCCAAATCGCGTCATTCCCTTTAGGAGTATTAGGCAAACTCGTCACAAAATCCATGGATATACTATCCCAAATCCACTCTGGCACATCTAAAGACACCATCATACCAGCAGGTTTCTGATGCTCAACCTTCGATTTCTGACAAATCAAACAAGAATACACAAACCGTGCAACATCGTGTTTCAATCCAGACCACCAAAATGAACTTCATCGCTCGCCACGCAGGTAACCTTTCCCCGCCTCGCGAGTTGCACGTCGCAGCGAGCAGATGTACTCGCCTAGCGAGCTTGACCAGAGAGCATGCAAGATTTCGTAATTTTGACTTTGAAGTTGATCCTTAGATGCTTTTGAGTGCCTGAACATGTCTAATAATGATTAGGAAAGAATGTAGAATGAGATTGAACCTGGAAAGATTTGGAATGAAACTTGTGGATTCTGACCTGAACTCGCCACGGCGAGCAGAGGCTCTCGCCTCGCGAGTGACCCAGAAACATAGTGACTTGTTAGGTTTTTGCGACCTTTGTTGCACGAGTTGTTGAGAGTTGAACCTTGGGGTAGTATTAAGACTTAATGATGATGTTAATTATAATCTGTGAAGCTGTTTAAGATGTGTTGATGTTGATTATGATGTGATATAATGTTATGTGCATTACTTGAAGTATAATTGAATATTTAAGATGTTGTTAATTTGCATATGATATTATTATGTCATGCTGTTTTGTATACTGCCTATGTTGCTATTGTTATTTAATTAAGCTGCATGACTCGGTCTAAGTTGATGAAGATGATGATGTTTCCAAATTATTGGATTATATAAGAGGTTGTCGAATTAAGATGTTTAAGAGATCGAGTCCATGCATTAGCATTTCATTGTTGGGGGCTTGATGCCCTGGAGCTTTGTACTCAACACGATGGAGCTTTAGCGCAAATATCGATGGGGGCTTGATGCCCTGTATTGGTACCACATGCATATAAGAGGTCTAAGTTGCATAGTTGCATTTGTTGAGTCAAAAATGATAAGTTGTGAAGTTGTGATTACTTATATGAATTGTTAACAAAGTGATTTATGATATATTATTATCTATGATGAATTATAAGATGCTTTTATGTTGTTAAATATAATTGTTGAATTATATGCTTAATATTATTGTTTTGTGAAATCTCACCCCTTCTGCTTGGAAATGTTGCTCTTCGTATGAGTAACTTGTAGGTGATCAAGAATAGGTTGTTGTGTTTGCTGTCGTGAGTGGCCTTTCCTCACTGAGTCTTAGGTTGCTCTGATACGTAACGGGAGGGGATCTTTAGTGGCTATTTCTCTTTCCTTTGCGTATATGCTATGTTTCATGTTGTTTAACTGAATTTATGAGATGATTTTCATGAGGCCTGCGTGCCAAGACAATTTATGTCGAAGAATTTAATCCGTTGCTATTACGTTGATGATTTATGTTGAAGGATAAATTATTATTTATCTATTTAAGAGTTTTAAGAAGTGTGATATCCCGTTATCTGTTGTTTACTCTGATAAATGTTTATGAAATTTTTAAGTTTGGAAAACGGGGTGTTACAAGTGTTGATTTGAAGTTCGTTGTGGAAGATCTTCTTGCTCGGTTGGGCGAACATTTCCAGGGTCTTGGATATTCATGGTTATTCGTTGGCGGGGGTCGAGCTCAAAATGTGTGGGGACACGAGCTTGTCGACCCCTCAGTTCCCAAATTGTCCCGTTTGGACAAGTACGTCCGGCCTGTATGAGTTGTTTGTGCTTAGTTAGAAGTGGAAAGATTCCCTCGTCATAGATTTGGTCATTTGTCATTCAACAATTAATGCACGTGTCTCGAGGATGAGGGGCATGATCTATGGTTCCTGTAACGCCCACTTTCGTTTAATCGTTTATTTAATTGAGTTTAGGCAATTATATTATAATTATATAGTATATGCATGATTTTGGTATGTATTGATGATTTATGATGATTTGATTGATGACGTGATAAGTTATGAGTTTTGGAGGATTTGATTATGATATGAGATTTATTTTATTGTTAAATAAAATAAAGATTTGAAAATAATATAAAATATTTAGTTGAGGGCTGTTTTGATATTTTAGATAGTTTTGGGGGTGAAAGTGAGATAAGATAAGTAATTAGGAAGAGATATAAATAGGAGAAGACCTAATATTTTAGAAACTCATTGTACGTGAAAACTTTTGAAAAAAGGAGAAAAGCTTAGAAGGGAGAAGAGCATAGAGAGGGCTGCGATTTCTTCATAACCAGGTAAGGGTGAGACTAATAATTCAATAATGTTAATTACTGTAATTCTGATGATTAGTTGACAAAGTTAGGATTGATTTAGAGAAGTTTTGGAATTAGGTCAAAACCCTAAAAATTGATGATCAAACGGTAAAACTTGTTAGATTGATGAAAGAACCGTCCTTTAACCTTAGAATATGTTTAGGATGAATTTTGGAATCAAAATTAGGCTTTGAACCATGTTGTGTGATGGATTTTTGAGAAGAACCCTAGTCTGCCCGTGCTTCTGTTCATCGCTCGCCACGGCGAGGGATGATCCTCGCCTCGCGAGTGATGAACTTCATCGCTCGCCACGCGAGCCCCTTTCCTTCGCCTCGCGAGTTGTTTGGTGCAACTCGCCATGGCGAGCAACCCTTCCTCGCCTCGCGAGCTTAGGCAGAGTGCATGTCATACTTCGTGTTTCGACCTTTTTAGTTGAATCTTGTATGCCTTTGAGTACCTGAACATACCTAGTATTGATTAGGAATGAATGTAGGATCAGAGGGAACCTAGAACAACCTTAGTTTGGGAGTTGAGTGGTACTCGCCATGGCGAGTAAGTACTCTCGCCTCGCGAGTACAACCAGGATGAACTTGTTTATGTGTTTATGCGATCTGTGTCGCACTTGTTGATCAAGAGTGAACCCCTAACTAGTAATGAGACCTAGTGATGTCGTTTAATGCAGACTGTAGAGTTGTTTAAGTTATAATAATATTAATTGAATATGAACTATTGTATTGTATATTCATGCAAGATAAGAAGATGTGATAATGATACAAATTATGTGCTTTGATATAATGATATCATCTTGTTATGTGACCTGTTTATGCTGCTTCCGTTATTTAACTAAGTGCATAATTATATGATGAAGTTTAGCTCCAAATTATTGGATGCATGTTGATAAGTTGATTACGATGTTTTGTTCATATGTGTCCATGCATAGCATATCATTGAGCTTAGTCCTCACCACGAATATTAGGAGCTTTGTCCTCCGCACGTTTTATAGGAGCTTTGTCCTCCGCACGATTAAAGTATATTAATACTTATGATGACGATTGGTACCACATGCATATAAGGAGTCTAGGAGCATTGTCACATTGTCATGATTAAGATGACTTGTTGATGATGAATGAATATGTGATTACGTGATAAGTGTTCATTGATTATGTTATGTTGTTTATAATGATTGGATATATGATTACGTGATAACTGTTTAGCATTTATGCAAAGTTAATAATGGAATGATTATGATGTTAATTTATGATTCGCAATTACATTGATTAATGTTATTTTATTATGAAATCTCACCCCTTCTGCTTGAAAATGTTGCCCTTCGTATGGGTAACTTGCAGGTGATCGTGCTTAGTGTGCAGTTGCCGTCGTGAGTGGCCTTGCCTTCACTGTGTCGTCTAGGTCGCTCTGATACGTAACGGGATGGGGTTAATGCTATAACATGCTTCATTCTTTTACGTGAACTGCCATGATAATTTATGCTTCGATAAACTCTTTTGAGATACTTGTTGGGCCTGCGAGCCAAAACGTTTATGATTTATGTTTATGATTTTCCGTTGCAAATGTTTAATATATTGGTTAAATTATTATTTAACTGTTGGATTACGTTATATGTGATATCCCGTTGTTTGATGTTTACTCTAATAAATGTTATACTTTTAAAGAAATTTTAAATATTGGGAAAACGGGGTGTTACAGTTCCTAACTGCCACATATAAAGGCTATGTGGGTACTTGAGTACCTACCACCTTGAGGGCGTCTTGGTTTGTGTTTACCAAGACGTTATCAAAACTGTTGATCTGCTTCTGAAGTTTGAGAACCAAAAGATTTTGATCAGAACCGTTGGATTTGTTTGGTTGGTGACTCAAACATGAACGAGTCTGTCGTCCATGACGTCTCCTGGGTTGGAAAACGGCCTTTGGAGGCGATTTCGCTATTTTCGTCGGATGGGATGGCGAAATCTCCGCACTACTCGATTGGGAAGAGAGAATAATGGGAAGTCAACCTCCCTAATACCTTGGAAAGGATCTGTTCGTGATTCTCTTTGAACTGTATCCGTATGTATGAGGCTGTTTTTCAGGACATATGTTTTAGGATTCCTTTCTCGGCCTTCCAAGTGAGTGTGTTTGAGTGGATGGAACTGTGTTCCTCTCAGTTACACCCGGATTCCTTTGCCTTTCTGGTGGCCTATGAACTGGTGTGTCAATTCTTGCGCCTTCCTCCTACTAAGGACCTGTTTTTTTGCCATCTTTGCCATTTAACGAGGGACAGATAAAGACGGTGGTCAAAATTGGGTCCCCTTTCGCCAGCATAAGAAACTATTTGAAGCTTTTACTGGTCGCGCGACAAACATTTTGGACAAGTTCCTTTTGGTCAGGCCGCGAACTGAGGCAGCGCTTAAGACCATTATGAGGATGGTGGAGCATCCTTACGGGGATGGAAAGAAAATTGCGCCCCGAATTCCTCACTTTCATTTCTACTGGAGCCTTGATCATTTTAGGCATGAACCTGACATGTTTAGACATAGCTATATTGGTTTGTCTGAGCACAAAACGATTTACACTCGAATTATCGAGTTCGTGCGTTCTGTTTCTCCGTCGAGGGTGTTATCGCGATTTTCGGGTGTCAAGTCATTAATTTGGCTTGAACCTTTCAATCTTTGATATTCTCTATTTTTTTCTTGGGAAGGGCAAAATGGAGAAAACCCTTAGAGTTTCTAAGTTCGGGGGTCGTTTTCACTACGGGAAGGTGTTAGGCACCCGGAGCGATTATGGTATTCCATAAGAACCGTTCTCCTAAGCTTATTTCTACGCTTTTATTTTTTATGCCTACTTTTTGAAAAGAAGAGATTTTATTTGAGTGAAGAATGAGGGAGAAGATGATTGAGGTTTTTATTTTACTTGGAAAATGATTTTTGGAAAGGAGGAGAGAAGCCGTAAGGCATAGAAGAAAAATGTCGAATTTGATCTTTATTTTATTTCAACAAAAGGGCATTGGAGTCTTGACTCCGAAGTTTGTTTGAAAAATTTAGCCTATTTCGAAGAAGAAATTTCGCTAGGCGTCGAATTCCTAAACATACACCTAAATCGATAATCATGCAATGTGTGTGCGAGTGTCGGTGCTTGTGTCGGTGTACATTATTAGAGATAGTCCATAGTCCGTTACATTTTGTCCTAGTATACATTCTACGGTCTTGCGAAAATTAAAATGGAAACTAAACTATCTAAATATTACATTTCCCAAATGAAAATAAAAGAATGCAAAAAAACTAAACTATGTAAAATTGAAATAGGAATGCAATGCTTAATGAGATGTATGAAATATGGAGATAAACTTGTTAGTGAAAGAAAGCATAAAAGTAACAAGAGACAAAAGCATATAAAATGACACAAAGATAGTAATAAAATGATGGCAAACCCTAAGAATTTTGGTATGAAACTTAAAGCATTTGTGGCCTCTAATTCTCATGCCATGGTAAATTTTGAAATGGTTTTCTTTATCTCAAGCTATAACATGGAATTATTGGAAGCATTCATGCGTGATTTCATACCAACACCTTTTTTTTAAAATAGGCTTAGCATTCCATTTCCCAAAACACACATATATTGCTCACAAAATCAAGGTTTCATGAATCAATGCAAAACAGCAAGATCAACATGTGATTATAGGCATAACTATCTCGTATCAACACATCAAAAGGCTTTTATCACATATCCCCAAATCAAGGACAAAGATATGACGAAAAATTCATAAGAAATTAGCCAAAAAGAATTAAAATGCTATGAATCAATCGTACAAGATTTTATCAACCTCAATATGCAGAAATGTCATAAAAACGTCAAGAAAACATCAAAAAGCAAGCATGAATTCTTTAGAAATTTTATCAAAATTTTGATCAAAGTGCTGGTTCAAATAGCAAGAAAAACGGTGCAAATAGCAAGAAAAAGCAAAAACGCAGAAAAAAAACAAAGAACAAAGCCCAAGCCCAAAACCAAAGGATCCGGATTCACGAGGAGCGTTGGATTGATCCAGAAAGGGAAACCCTAGATCCAACGGCCAGGAATGAAGGGGATTGGACCGGTCTTGGACCGGTCCGGTTCACTGGCTTATATAAAGGTGTTGAGGCCGGTTTTTTCATTTGCTAATTCCCTTTCTCTCTCTAAACTCAGAGCTTCTCTCTCTTCTCTCTTCTCTCTTCTCTCACTGCGTCGGATTCTAGCATGGCACGCCGGAGAGGATGAAGAACTGGCCGGAACCTTCATAGGTCTGCCGGAAACTTCATCTTCTCCGGTGAAGATCTAGGGTTCTGGCATGAAACTTTTCAGAAACTTATGATTTTTATATCAGTTTGTTCGTTTTCTTCTCCTAAACACGTTTCTGGTGATGATTTTTTCAGGTGAGGTCTAGATCTTTATAGATCTAGATTTTGCTTTTTACGGTTTTGAAATCTTTATATGGTTTCAAGTTTCTGGATTCAATCCTTTTTTACTTCACTGATTCATATTTATTGATACTTTCTGAAAATGATGTTGAAGTTATGTGTTTACCTGTGATTTCAATTGGAGATTTTGATGAAGATTTCTTCGGAAAACTTCGAATGTGTTTCTGTTGATTTTTGCTGCTTTGAACCGAAAATAAATCGGTGTTCTTCTTTCTCACTGATTCTTCGTGATTTTGGCCGGAAACTTCATCTTCTTTCTCTGCTTCTTTCTCACTAATTCTCCTTTGTGATCGGTGCTGGAGTTTGCTGCTTCTGCAGCGAATTCGTACCTTGAATTGCGAAGAAGATGATTCGATGATGATGATTCCTTAGGAATCTCTGAGAATCAATGGAAAATCCAATGAATTTTGATGATTTTGGTTTTCTGGAAATCTAGGGTTTGAGATTGTTCTTGATGAACTTGATGATTTTTCTGTTTTTGATCTAACTGAATGGAGAGAGAGAATTGGATTTCTATTTGTTGATGTGTCTTGTGATTAATGGATCTGTGTGGCACTGTACACCTTTTATAGCTGACATGTGTGATCTTGGACCAATGAGGTGGTGACATCTGTTTTGGGACCTTTCTGCAAAAACAAAAACTTAAGGACTAAACTGCAATTACCCAAAAAGGACTGAAATGTAAAATAAAAAGTTCTGGACTGAAAAGCAATTTTGGACTTCTTTGAGGACCAAAATGCAAAATAAAAATAAAAATAAAAATAAAATTGGTAACCTGACAAAACGTAAAGTGAAACCTAAAATAAGATCAACAAAAGGACTAAAACGAACCAAAAATTGACATGAGGTATTTCAAAATACCTCCCTGTCAAAATTTTGACAGGAAAAGACCAAAATGCCCCTAGGGACTAAACTGACCCAAAATACCTCAGCTGCAGCTTTTTGAAATGTTTTTTAAACAAAGATTCAACAATGGTTTGTACAGACAGATTGAAAAGACTCAGAGACCAATACAGGGATCAAAAATGAGTTCCCTTGTAGGAAATGACAAAAATACCCTTTTGTATGATTTTTGAAATAAAATGCAAGAAAAGTAACGCGACATTTCAGAGAGTTCTTAAATGACTTGTAATGTCAGAAAAGACAGAGGCAGTAAAATACGTTTAAAAAGAGAGTAAAGATTCAGAGTAAAATAACAGAGAATTGACAAATATCAGTGTTAAAAAAGAAATTTGAACAAGTATTTTTAGGTCCAAAATCAGGGTATAACAGCTGCCCCTATTTAAGTTTCTTTGTCCGGAGGGTCAAGAGACGGAGTCTTTGGCTTGACGGGACGAAGATACTTAAATATTAACATTTGCACTGTGTTTGGTCGTAAAAATACGCTTGTACATTTTCAAATATCATGAATGCCATGAAACATTTGGATTATGAGTGTGAGACAAACGAAGGCTGGATTTAACAAAAGATGTCGTATCCATTGCGGGATTGGTAGACATTGGTAAGTTAACAGATAACAGGGTAGATAGGAGACTAGGAACAAATTGACGGGTACAAGCTGCTCTTGGATTGAGCTGGGCACTTGACTGGGAATAAAAGCAGACAAACAGGTGCGAGTTGTTCTTGGATTCGAACTGGTCACTCGACCGGGGACATAGAAAAGGTAGGCAGGTACGAGTTGTTCTTGATTCGAACTGGTCACTCGACTGGAAGCAAGGCAAATAGACAGGTGCGAGCTTGTTCTTGGATGCGAACTGGTTACTCCACCGGAGACAAAGACAAAATAGACAGGCGCAAGCTGCTCTTGGATCGAGCTAGCCACTTGACCAAAATCATAGACACATAGACATGTACGAGCTGTTCTTGGATTCGAACTGGTTACTCGACCGATAACATTGAAAAGTAAACGGGTACAAGTCGTTCTTGGATGCGAACTGGTAACTTGACCAAACAGAAACATATTGACAGGTACAAGCTGCTCTTGGATTGAGCTGGGCACTCGACCGATAACATAAGCAAATAGGTAGGTTCAAGCTGCTCTTGGATTGAGCTAGCCACTTGACCAAGCAGAAACAGATTCACTGGGGATTAGTTTTGACAAAATATAGATTGAGATTGACTTGACGTCGATTTGATTTGAAAGGTAGAAATTGACTGATATTATTGGCTCACAAGGTTTTGACAGAGAACCTGACATGAGTATTGAATTGAGACTGATGTTGACATTGGAAATGCAATATGCATGGATGATATAACAGTTTCATTAAATGCATGGGCACATAATATGCATGATTATGCATGTATGAATGCTTGTAATGCGTGACTGTTGGCGATTTGTAGACGCAGTTTCGCAGAGACAGACAAGACATTGGAGTATTGGGCACGTAGTGGCTCGTGCTATATTACGCATTCCTGGAAATCCTCTTTGGAGATGACGTCGTTGAGAGACGTATCGGAACCATGGCTAAGGGCAGGTAGCTATGTAACTTGCTGAGGATAGAATCTCGAGAGACTCTACTGGGAATAATGCCGGATGTATCGTGGACGTCGCATCTGTGCTCAATGCTTTTTGCATGTTATTTTCTCAATTTTCATTCATCATTTCATTTTTTTTTTCTTTGCATCCCATTTTTGCCTGGATCGCCCTTTCGGGTTTTCGATCCACCGGGGAAATAAATTCTTTTCAATGCCCCATTTTTGCCTGAACTGCCCTTTCGGGTTGTCAATCCAGCGGGGTGCTCATTTTTGCCTAAGCCGCCCTTCCGGGTCTTCAACTTAGCGAGCCTATTCATTTTCATGCATTTTCATTCTGTTTTTTCATTCTTGCCATTGACCACAGACTATCCTGGAGGAGAACCTGCTTGTAACACATATTGAAATAGACATCAACATACTCTCGCTCATGCATGTTTCCTTTGAATGTACCCTGTTGCTCAGGTTTGCTTTTCAAAATAGACAAAAAGTTTTCAATTTTCAAAAATGTTTGTTTCAAGCATTGTCATTATCAAAATAGAAGGAAAATGTTTTGTATATAGCTTTGAAAGTAGAAGAAAAATAGAGTTTCAAACAAAAGCACAAGCTCAAATTGATGTATAAAAGTGGTGGTCAGCCGAAGGCGTGACTCCACGGATTCACAAAGCTTGGAAAATGGTAATTTTATTGGTTGGTGATACATTGAACACAGTAATCATGACATTTCTTAGAAACTTTGAATTCGCAAGCATAAGAGCTTTTGATGAAGATGGTCATTAACAGCTGCAGATGCCCCAAAGGGGACGGTGGTTAGCCAGATATAGTTACTTGCCTTTTGTTTCAATCTCATTTTTGCATGGACCGCCCTTCCGGGTTTTCGGCTCATCGAGACGCTCATTCTTGCCTGAGTTGCATGCAATCTCAGCGATCTTTTTCATATATTTTTTTTTTTGTCCCTTATTTTTGCCTGGACCGCCCTTTCGGGTTTTCGATCCACCGGAAAGCGCATTTTTGCCTAGGCCGCCCTTTCGGGTTTTCGACCTACCACGCTGTTCTTTTCATATTTCTAGGCAAAGTATTTCTTGACTATATCGGCATTCACTGGATTTGGAAGTTCTACACCATCCATGTGTGTAAGGATTAAAGCACCACCGGAGAAGGCCTTCTTGACAACATAAGGACCTTCATAGTTAGGCGTCCACTTGCCCCTTGGGTCGGGTTGCTGGCTTATCCTTCTTTTCAATACAAGTTCTCCTACCTTGAATTCTCGAGGATGGACTTTCTTGTCAAAGGCAGTCTTCATTCTTGCTTGATATGACTGTCCACGAGCCATGGCATCCATACGTTTTTCCTCAATCAAATTCAACTGATCATACCGGCTTTGGCACCATTCAGCCTCGGATAACTTTGCTTCCATAATCACACGGAGAGATGGGATCTCCACTTCCAAAGGAAGAACTGCTTCCATACCATATACAAGAGAGAAAGGGGTTGCCCCAGTTGAACTGCGCACGGTAGTACGGTAACCATGCAGAGCATAGGGTAACATCTCATGCCAGTCCTTGTAAGTGGTTACCATCTTCTGGACAATTCTCTTGATATTCTTGTTGGCGGCCTCAACTGCACCATTCATCTGAGGTCTATAGGGAGAAGAGTTATGATGCTCAATTTTGAATTCTTCACAAAGAGCTTGCACCACATTGTTATTCAGGTTGGTACCATTGTCGGTAATAATCTTGCTGGGAACACCATATCGACAGATGATGTTGTTCTTGATGAACTTAGCTACCACTTGCTTGGTCACATTGGTATAAGATGCTGCTTCAACCCACTTGGTGAAGTAGTCAATTGCCACTAAGATGAAACGATGACCATTTGAAGCCTTCGGTTCAATTCTTCCAATCATGTCGATGCCCCACATTGAGAACGGCCATGGGGATGAAATAACATTGAGAGCGTGCGGAGGCACATGAATCTTATCAGCATAGATTTGACATTTGTGGCACTTTCTGGCGTGCTGGTAGCAATCATGCTCCATGGCCATCCAGTAATAACCTGCTCGTAACAACTTCCTTGACATAGTATGCCCTGTAGCATGGGTCCCGAAGGTACCGTCATGTACATCATGCATTAACTGCTCTGCTTCATGTTCATCAACACATCTTAACAATACCATGTCATAGTTTCTCTTGTATAGAATATCTCCATCTAACAGGAATCTACTGGCCAATCTTCTCAAGGTCTTCTTGTCTTGTTTGGAAGCACCCGGCGGATACTCACGGCTCAGCAAGAACTGTTTGATGTCGTAGTACCAGGGTTTATAGTCAACCACATTTTCGCCAGCCTGATCAATCACATCCCCAATAGCAAACACATGTGAAGGTCTTTCAAGGCGTTGCACTTTGATTAATGGCACATCATTCCAATGGTTTACTCGAAACATGGAGGATAGAGTAGCAAGAGCATCAGCCATTTGGTTCTCATCACGAGGAATATGGTGCAGCTCAACCTTTGTAAAATATGTCAGCAAACGTCTCGCATAATCACGATAAGGAATCAACTTAGCATGGTGGGTCTCCCACTCTCCCTTTATCTGATTGATGACGAGCGCAGAATCTCCATAGATGTCGAGGTGTTTGATTCTCATGTCAATTGCTTCCTCGATCCCAAAGATACATGCTTCGTACTCAGCCATGTTGTTGATACATTCGAACAGGATTCTGGCGGTAAAAGGGATGTGATGCCCCTGTGGGGATACAATGACTGCCCCAATTCCTTTACCATAAGCATTGACAGCACCATCAAAGACTAAACCCCACTTGCTATTGGGATCTGGACCTTCATCAATCAGCGGTTCTTCGCAGTCTTTTGATTTCAAATACATGATCTCTTCATCAGGGAAATCGAACTCAATTGGTTGGTAATCATCAAGAGGTTGGTAAGCAAGATGATCGGCAAGAATGCTACCTTTGATTGCCTTTTGAGTTTTGAACACGATATCGTATTCAGACAGAAGCATCTGCCAGCGTGCAATCTTCCCAGTAACAGCAGCTTTCTCAAAGATATACTTTATCGGATCCATTCTGGATATCAACCAAGTCGTATGATTCACCAAATAATGACGCAGGCGTTTAGCGGCCCAGGCCAAAGCACAACAAGTCTTCTCAAGCATTGTGTACCGAGTTTCACAATCGGTGAACTTGTTGCTTAGATATTAGATAGCATGTTCTTTCTTTCCAGTCTCATCTTGTTGACCAAGTACGCATCCCATGGATTCATCAAATACTGCCAAATACATAATCAAAGGCCTTCCTTCCACGGGTGGGACAAGGATAGGTGGTTCCAGCAGGTAATTCTTGATGCTATCAAAAGCTTCTTGGCATTCATCATTCCATACAATAGGCTGATTCTTTCTGAGTAGCTTGAAGATCGGCCCGCAGGTTGCGGTCACATGAGATATGAATCGGGAGATGTAATTCAAACGCCCGAGGAAACCTCTGACTTGCTTCTCGGTCTGTGGAGCTGGCATTTCTCGGATGGCCCGTACTTTATCAGGATCGACTTCAATGCCCTTTTGGCTGACAATGAAGCCTAATAACTTCCCGGATCTGACGCCGAATGTACATTTGTTGGGATTCAATCGAAGCTTGTATTTTCTCAACCTTTCGAACATCTTCGTCAAATATTCAACATGTTGCTCCTCATCTGTTGACTTCACAATCATGTCGTCCACATATACTTCGACTTCTTTGTGAATCATGTCATGAAACAGAGTAGTCATTCCTCTTTGGTAGGTAGCACCAGCATTAATTAGACCGAACGACATCACTTTGTAGCAGAAAGTACCCCATGGAGTGATAAAAGACGTCTTTTCTCTATCTTCAGGAGACATTTTGATCTGATTGTAACCGGAGAAACCGTCCATGAAGGAGAACACCTTAGACTGAGCAGTATTGTCAACAAGCACATCAATATGAGGTAATGGAAAGTTGTCTTTTGGACTAGCCTTGTTCAGGTCTCTGAAGTCAACACACATCCGGACTTTACCATCCTTTTTTGGCACAGGTACAATATTGGCAACCCATTCAGGGTACTCAACTGTCATGAGGAAACCCGCATCAATCTGTTTTTGAACCTCGCTCTTAATCTTGAGAGCCATATCTGGATGATTCCTTCTCAATTTCTGCCTGACGGGAGGACATTCAGGCTTGGTGGGGATCCGATGCTCCACAATCAGAGGATCTAGACCTGGCATATCTTCATACGACCATGCAAAAATATCCGGATATTCCCGGAGGAGTTGGATGATCTTCCTTTTAACCCCTTCCTCTAGAGCAGCACCGATCTTGATCTCTCGCTTGTTCTCCTCGGTACCTATGTTGATGAGCTCAATCTCTTCCTGGTGAGGCTGAATGGCTTTCTTTTCTTGCTCAAGTAGCTGAGTGATCTCATATGGTATGTCATCACCTTCCTCATCTTCGGCGTCATACACTGGGAACTCAAAATTCGGAGGGAATGCAGGGTTACTGTGCCCAACGGGTTTATTATAGTTCAATCTGCGTAAAATGGTTGGATGATTTTAGAAAGAGGGTTTTTTTTTTTATGCAGATTTTTGAAATTAATAAGAAAATATAGATGTTTTGGTTTTTTCTGGCATTACCATTATTTCCAAGGGAAAAAGCACTAAAAAAGCAGTCGTGGAAGAAACGACAAAATTTTTATTAATCAACGGCAATGCCGAAACAAACATGCCCTTACAGAAAATATCACTCTCGCTTTGGGCAGAGCGAGATGATTGTTATTTTGAAAAAACAAGATACTTAAGCAACAAGGTATATTACTCAGAAACATGCATGATTGAGGGAATGTCAATGGCATCCCAATCTCTCGCAATGCCTCCTGGTATAACAAATACGGGCCTCGGGCCAAATCCAGTTGCTTCTTCTGTGATTGCATTGACAAACCCAGCACTATGGAATGCCCCGGTGGAAACTCCTGAAGTTGGGGAAAAGCCAAGACCTTCCTTATGCTTGTTCTCACGAAGCTGTATTAACCTGCCCCAGCCGGCAGCTTGACCCTCTTGAACGGCTCTCTGTGCATCTTTCAAAGAAGCCATGGCAGTTCCATCCCTCTTGGGCTCCGTACCTTCAACAGTTAATCCTTGAAAAGCGGTCCCCTCTGCAGACCCTGCTTCTATGCAGGAGAAAGATGATAGCTGGCTAACCAGGTATGCTTCCTCTCCATGAATGGTAACAAGCTTTCCACTTTTTGCAAATTTCAACTTCTGGTGCAAAGTAGAGGTCACTGCTCCCGCGTCGTGTATCCATGGTCTCCCCAAGAGACAGCTGTAAGAGGCATTAATATCCATGACTTGAAAGGTGATTAGAAAGGTTTCGGGGCCGATAGTTATTGGCAAGTCTATCTCCCCGAGAACGCTCTTGCGGGTTCCATCAAAGGCTTTGACCAGAAAAGTGCTCTTCCTCAAAGGAGTTCCCCGGTAACTCAGCTGATCCAGCGTTGACTTGGGCATCACGTTCAAAGATGAGCCAGTGTCCACTAACACATTTGAGATCATGTCAGACTTGCAATTTACGGAGATATGCAAGGCCAGATTATGATGCTTTCCTGCTTCGGGCAATTCATCTTCACTGAACCACAGATTGCTGCAGGCGGTAATATTCCCCACTATGCTACCAAAGTGATCCACAGTTACTTCATGATCCACATAAGCCTGCTCCAATACTTTCAAAAGGGTATCTCTGTGGGCAGCGGAACTCAGGAGTAGAGACAAAATGGATATCTTCGACGGAGTTTGCAGCAGCTGATCTACAATCTTATAATCACTTCTTTTGATTAACCTCAAAATCTCGTCCAGATTAGAATCCTCTATAGACCGGCCTGGTTGGCCCGCGTCTCTGTTAACGGGAGAAACATCAGTCGGGGTTGGCTTGTCAATGGGTGGCACGGTAGGCGTAGCTGCCTTCATTTGAAACAACGGTGGACGGACTCTTCCGCTTCTAAGGGCTGCTGAAGTTCCTTCAGCGGTATTGTTCATCACAGCCAAAGACACCAGAGGCACTTCTACTCCGTTTTCAATTATGGTAGAATTATATTTGTACGGGATAGCCCTATCTGAAGTATACGGTACCGGTCCGGGCAACCTTATCACCAAAGGCTCAGCATTCTTCTTCAAAGGTATACTCTTGACAGGCGGATCGTGAAAAACTGGCACAATCACGCAGACGTCACTAAAAGTCAAAAAATTATCATCCATCAAGCTTTGGATGTCATCTTGAACAGTGTAGCACCCCAAGGGATTACGAAGGCATCCTAGGCACTTGGCATGATCATGGCTGAACAGAGAAGCTTTGCACACCTTGATGTGTAGAGGCACCAGAGGAGTTGCGACGTTGCGGACATCAAGTCTAGGAGTTTCCTCACATACTTCGATCATATTCACAGCGGCATGATTTGGAAGAGGATTGTCGAGGACATGTGGGACATTATTCTCGAAAGTTAGCTTTCCTTGATCAATGAGCTTCTTCACGATATACTTCAAAGCATAGCACCCCTCGACATCATGACCCAGGGCACCTTGATGAAAATCACATTTGAGATCGGACCTGAACCTTGGAGGCAACGGATCAGGTGGGGGCTTGCCCTGTCTGGTTGTACAATGCCCTCTATGGAGTAAAGTTGGAAGCAATTCAGCATACAACATCGGTATCGGAGGGAAAGTTGGTCTAGCATATTGCTGCTGCTGCTGTTGAACTGGCGGTTGATGTTGCACCTGTTGAGCGATGGCATTGACAGGGACCTGAGGTTGGCCCGGTGGCAAAGGGTACTGATGATAAAACGGTGGGAAGAACGGATGCTGAGAGTACGGTGCATAAGGGTAGGACGGGGGAAACTGAGCAGCATTGATAGGAGCAACAGTAGCCATGGATGGATTAGTTCCAGCGGCTATCATTCCCACCTCCGTATCTTTCTTCTTGTGATGTCCATTACCATATCTCTTCACAGCATTCGCAGATGACTCAATCTTCTCAAACACGATGATGCCTTCCCGAACAGCTTCTTCCAGACGTGTTCCCATGGTAACCATCTCTGAGAAATTGTTTGGGGCTGCGATAATCATCCTTTCAACATAATCCTTCTTGAGAGTCTTCAGAAATGTCTGAGTCATTTCCTCTTCATCTAAAGCAGGAGTGATACGGGCAGCTGCCCCTCTCCACCTTTGCGCATATTCACAGAAACTTTCCTCCTTCTTCTGAGATAGGGACCTGAGAAACTCCCTATTTGGCTTCAGTCTTGTATTGAACCCATAATGGCTTTTGAAAGAGGCTGCTAGCTCATCAAAAGTGTGGGCATCATCTTTGCTTAGACTAGTATACCACTCTGCAGCATCTTCCATCAGACTGTCTTGGAAGCAATGGATCATAAGGGAATCATTGTCCTTGTAGTTGCTCATCTTCCGGACATACTTGACAATATGATTTTGAGGACAAGTCAGCCCGTTATACTTGTCGAACTCCGGGACTTTGAACTTTTTAGGAACATCTACCTTCGATACTAAGCAGAGATCCTGGGTTTTAATGGAGTCTCCGTTTCCCCTGTTGGCCTTAATTTCCCGTCGGAGCTCTTTGGCAAGCTCTTCCATCCTCTCTTCCATAGTTCCGGTTGTGGCAATACTCCCGTGGTGCGCATTAACATGGACAAATTGAGGCACCGTATTCACAATGGGCTCGGTAACAGTTGTTGCGGCTTGAGTCAAGGCGGTACTAACAGGAGTCAAGTTTGTCCCTGAGATTGGGCCATTGCTGGTAGTACCAGAGGTGCCTGCACCTGTATTAGCAGTATAGTACGGTGGAAGTCCGTAAGGATACCCAAGTGGCATGGTGAAGCGGGGATCAGTTGTTGCAGTAGGAATCACATTTGCAGCTACAGAAACTACAGGAGTTGGTTGTTCTTGAGCAGCCAACAGAGCAGTCATAGCATCATGAGCTTTGGCCAATTCCTCCCTTAGAGATGCCAATTCGGTACGGAGCTGCGTGTTCTCTTCTTCCATAGCCTTTTTCTTTCTTCTGTATTCTCTGGTTCGATCGATTCTGTCAGGTTCGTAGACCTTCTGAGCACGAGCCACTTTTCAAACTGTGGCAGAGGAACCAGGAGGTAGTGAGCACTTGGAAGCCTTTGTGACCAATGCATGATGCATATGATGCATGATATGCATATGCAAATGCAAAAGACTTCTTTTTCCATCGAAGGATTTTTAAACAAATTAGAAATCTTGCAAATAATCAAAACTACATAGTATTTTCAAAAGGAAGACTTTGAAATTTCAGCAAGATAAACAAATGAAGTCCTCAAGCATAGGAAGTAGTCGGAGAATCATCGGACTCTGAATCTGAATCACAGTATCTGGCAAAGAAGTCTCGTCGTCCTCTGGCTCTCTTGGAATCCCTCATAAGCAGCTCGTCTTTCTCTTCCAATTCCTTCCGGACCTTAGCTAGTTCCTTCTTCAACATCAGGTTCTCATGAGTCTTCTGCTCATCTCTACCATCCAAAGTCATGATTAGATTCTCAGCTTGATTGTACCGAGCTTTCCACACTTGCTTCTCACGACTCTCCATAGCTAGATGCTCCTGATACATATCCTGAGTCGTGGGGAGTAGAGGTAGAGGCATAGATGGAGCAGATGAAGACACGTATCTCATAGCTGGATAAGGCATACCAATCTCCTCAGCTCGATCTATCACCCACTGAGTATAGGCCTCATGAGCAACACCGGATCTCACACCTAGATGCTTCACACTCTTCCTTCGAACCTTGGACCAAGCATCCATGAAAGCTTTCCTTTGTCCGGTAGGAGCATTCGTGTAGAAGAAGAACTCTGGAGATGTAGCAAGATTGATGGGCTTCGACTTCATAGGGAAACCAAACTGTCTCATAGCAAGCTCCGGATTGTAGTTGATTCCCCCACGGGTACCAAGAAGAGGTACATTGAGAAAGTCTCCACAACCCATAATAATTTCCTTGACTTGAGCGGCGGGAGTGATCCAGACCACCTCATTAGGAGTGAGAGCCATAATCCGCTGAGAGTGGGACCAATTCTCCGAGTTGTCATGGAAAGAACTCGGAAGGTGAGAAATAAACCACCTATATAGGAGAGGCACGCAGCAAAGAATATACCCACGGCCCTTGAGAGTCCTGTCATGAATGGCGTGGTAGGTATCCCCTAGCAAAGTAGGAACCGGGTTCTTGGAATGGAAGACCTCGATAGCATTCATGTCCACGAAGTTGTCGAGGTTCGGAAAGAGAATGAGCCCGTAGATAAGCAAAGCAAGAATAGCCTCGAGTGTATCCTGACAAGTAGTACTGAGATTAGCCTGCTCAAGAAGATACTTCGAAGTGAACCCCCGGATGTGAGACTTGGTAATAAGATGGTTAGAGACGTCAGAAGTCTTGAGATAGAGGTCCTTAGCAATAACCAGAGGAGTAAGAGAAGTCCCGGGACCGGTGAAGGGCGTCTTCTCGGCTATAGGTGAGCCTAACAAGTATGAATAAGCCTCAAGAGTAGGGACCAACTGAAAATCCGGGAAAGTGAAGCAGCGGAAACTCGGGTCATAGAATTGCACTAGAGTGTGCACGAGCTTCTCTTCAACATTAGTCCGGAGAATAGTAAGCAAACCACCGTATCGGAGTCGGAAACCTGTTTGATTCTTCACCTTGAGTGCCAACTCTCTTAAACTGCCCAAATCCACTTCCTTGAACTTGTAGCACTTAGTCTTCTTCATACCTGTGATTATTTACAAAAATTTCCATTTGTTTAAGCCCTTCGATGAATGCATGAAAAATGTTTATGCATGAATGCATGTATGCATGATTGTGTTGTTTAGTTACAAAGAACAAGGTGGGTTGAGATTCAAAGTAACAGGGCCACGGATGGACACGGCGTCCGGTGAACTAAGGCTTTGGATAGTAGTAACCAAGGTTCTAACACAGTTCCCAAACTGCAACCTCTCTCACATATATCATGGTAGTACAGGACGACACCCGTTCCATGATTATTTGTGAGAAGGTCTAGTTTGAGTGTAGTATCGCGTGACGACTAAAGTTTGAGACAACACTCAATTTAGCCACCGCACTACGTCCTAAAAAGGCTAGGATGGGTTTGGTAACTACGGTTCATAGCTTCGTCGAACAATTGAAAGTGAAGTGCCTAAGCATGACAACACACGCCGACAATATCACCTTCAAAATGCCTCAGCTATGTGAGATTGATCGCATAATCCAATACACGAGGCAACCCCCGGATCGAATTGTCGATTATATCTCTACCTAAACATAAGTTCACTCAGCCCGGGTATAGGACTTTTGATATTCTCACCCCACACGTCAAATGAAAGTAAACAAAATATTCACATGTATAAATAAAGTAAAACATAAGCAAAAAGAAAACTAGGTGTGACCCGCTCTAAAAAAAATCCCCAGTGAAGTCGCCATTTCTGTTATCGCGATTTTCGGGTGTCAAGTCATTAATTTGGCTTGAACCTTTCAATCTTTGATATTCTCTATTTTTTTCTTGGGAAGGGCAAAATGGAGAAAACCCTTAGAGTTTCTAAGTTCGGGGGTCGTTTTCGCTACGGGAAGGTGTTAGGCACCCGGAGCGATTATGGTATTCCATAAGAACCGTTCTCCTAAGCTTATTTCTACGCTTTTATTTTTTATGCCTACTTTTTGAAAAGAAGAGATTTTATTTGAGTGAAGAATGAGGGGAGAAGATGATTGAGGTTTTTATTTTACTTGGAAAATGATTTTTGGAAAGGAGGAGAGAAGCCGTAAGGCATAGAAGAAAAATGTCGAATTTTATTTTATTTTATTTCACAAAAGGGCATTGGAGTATTGACTCCGAAGTTTATTTGAAAAATTTAGCCTATTTCGAAGAAGAAATTTTGCTAGGCGTCGAATTCCTAAACATACACCTAAATCGATAATCATGCAACGTGTGTGCGAGTGTCGGTGCTTGTGTCGGTGTACATTATTAGAGATAGTCCATAGTCCGTTACATTTTGTCCTAGTATACATTCTACGGTCTTGCGAAAATTAAAATGGAAACTAAACTATCTAAATATTACATTTCCCAAATGAAAATAAAAGAATGCAAAAAAACTAAACTATGTAAAATTGAAATAGGAATGCAATGCTTAATGAGATGTATGAAATATGGAGATAAACTTGTTAGTGAAAGAAAGCATAAAAGTAACAAGAGACAAAAGCATATAAAATGACACAAAGATAGTAATAAAATGATGGCAAACCCTAAGAATTTTGGTATGAAACTTAAAGCATTTGTGGCCTCTAATTCTCATGCCATGGTAAATTTTGAAATGGTTTTCTTTATCTCAAGCTATAACATGGAATTATTGGAAGCATTCATGCGTGATTTCATACCAACACCTTTTTTTTAAAATAGGCTTAGCATTCCATTTCCCAAAACACACATATATTGCTCACAAAATCAAGGTTTCATGAATCAATGCAAAACAGCAAGATCAACATGTGATTATAGGCATAACTATCTCGTATCAACACATCAAAAGGCTTTTATCACATATCCCCAAATCAAGGACAAAGATATGACGAAAAATTCATAAGAAATAATCCAAAAAGAATTAAAATGCTATGAATCAATCGTACAAGATTTTATCAACCTCAATATGCAGAAATGTCATAAAAACGTCAAGAAAACATCAAAAAGCAAGCATGAATTCTTTAGAAATTTTATCAAAATTTTGATCAAAGTGCTGGTTCAAATAGCAAGAAAAACGGTGCAAATAGCAAGAAAAAGCAAAAATGCAGAAAAAAAACAAAGAACAAAGCCCAAGCCCAAAACCAAAGGATCCGGATTCACGAGGAGCGTTGGATTGATCCAGAAAGGGAAACCCTAGATCCAACGGCCAGGAATGAAGGGGATTGGACCGGTCTTGGACCGGTCCGGTTCACTGGCTTATATAAAGGTGTTGAGGCCGATTTTTTCATTTGCTAATTCCCTTTCTCTCTCTAAACTCAGAGCTTCTCTCTCTTCTCTCTTCTCTCTTCTCTCACTGCGTCGGATTCTAGCATGGCACGCCGGAGAGGATGAAGAACTGGCCGGAACCTTCATAGGTCTGCCGGAAACTTCATCTTCTCCGGTGAAGATCTAGGGTTCTGGCATGAAAATTTTCAGAAACTTATGATTTTTATATCAGTTTGTTCGTCTTCTTCTCCTAAACACGTTTCTGGTGATGATTTTTTCAGGTGAGGTCTAGATCTTTATAGATCTAGATTTTGCTTTTTACGGTTTTGAAATCTTTATATGGTTTCAAGTTTCTGGATTCAATCCTTTTTTACTTCACTGATTCATATTTATTGATACTTTCTGAAAATGATGTTGAAGTTATGTGTTTACCTGTGATTTCAATTGGAGATTTTGATGAAGATTTCTTCGGAAAACTTCGAATGTGTTTCTGTTGATTTTTGCTGCTTTAAACCGAAAATAAATCGGTGTTCTTCTTTCTCACTGATTCTTCGTGATTTTGGCCGGAAACTTCATCTTCTTTCTCTGCTTCTTTCTCACTGATTCTCCTTTGTGACCGGTGCTGGAGTTTGCTGCTTCTGCAGCGAATTCGTACCTTGAATTGCGAAGAAGATGATTCGATGATGATGATTCCTTAGGAATCTCTGAGAATCAATGGAAAATCCAATGAATTTTGATGATTTTGGTTTTCTGGAAATCTAGGGTTTGAGATTGTTCTTGATGAACTTGATGATTTTTCTGTTTTTGATCTAACTGAATGGAGAGAGAGAATTGGATTTCTGTTTGTTGATGTGTCTTGTGATTAATGGATCTGTGTGGCACTGTACACCTTTTATAGCTGACATGTGTGATCTTGGACCAATGAGGTGGTGACATCTGTTTTGGGACCTTTCTGCAAAAACAAAAACTTAAGGACTAAACTGCAATTACCCAAAAAGGACTGAAATGTAAAATAAAAAGTTCTGGACTGAAAAGCAATTTTGGACTTCTTTGAGGACCAAAATGCAAAATAAAAATAAAAATAAAAATAAAATTGGTAACCTGACAAAACGTAAAGTGAAACCTAAAATAAGATCAACAAAAGGACTAAAACGAACCAAAAATTGACATGAGGTATTTCAAAATACCTCCCTGTCAAAATTTTGACAGGAAAAGACCAAAATGCCCCTAGGGACTAAACTGACCCAAAATACCTCAGCTGCAGCTTTTTGAAATGTTTTTTAAACAAAGATTCAACAATGGTTTGTACAGACAGATTGAAAAGACTCAGAGACCAATACAGGGATCAAAAATGAGTTCTCCTGTAGGAAATGACAAAAATACCCTTTTGTATGATTTTTGAAATAAAATGCAAGAAAAGTAACGCGACATTTCAGAGAGTTCTTAAATGACTTGTAATGTCAGAAAAGCCAGAGGCAGTAAAATACGTTTAAAAAGAGAGTAAAGATTCAGAGTAAAATAACAGAGAATTGACAAATATCAGTGTTAAAAAAGAAATTTGAACAAGTATTTTTAGGTCCAAAATCAGGGTATAACAGAGGGTAAAGGACGAGGCCGGTAAATTTGTGTTAGATTCACGAGGGAACCAAGTTACTGTCCTACGTGTGATCGATACCCGTTCTATGGTGCTTTCGGATGATCCGATGGAGCTACTTGGTAGAAATTCATCATTCATTTCCTTGCTGATTTCCTCTCTTTCCTTTTTACTAATGAACTGTTTTTGTTTCCTTTGCTCAGTAAAGATGTCTCAATTAGTGAACAAGTCTAACCAAAAGATCACTGGCCAGAGTAGTAGTAGTCAGAGGAGGGAGAACCACCGGGAGAGGGGTGCTGATGTTTGGTTTTCTTCTCGTAGACGTTATGACCAGAGTTGAAGGTAATTTGGGATTTAGGAGTTTCCATCCGGACGCGGGCGATGACTGAAGGCATTGTTAGCGCGATGAAGGCTTTGGAGGTTGTTGTGGTTGTGAACAACTTTTCCACTAAAGGGGTAGTGCGCTTTGATGCTCTGTGTAAGAGACTGAGGAAATGGTTGTTATGATGACCAAGATGGGGGTTGAATAAGTGGTCGCGAAGGAGACTGCTGTGGAAAAGCACAAGCTGCTCGCCTTCCTAGAGGAAAATGAGGATTTGGGGGCTGGGCATTACGATGAGCTAAAAGAAACTCGCGTCAAGTCTTCCGTAGAGAAGAAAGTTCTTGAGGATGCTCTTTGAGATGCCTCCCTTCCTTGTGAATTTGAGGGTGAAGACACTACCGTATTAGCTTGCCCTGTGTTGATTTAAAAGATTGAGGTGCTGGAGAGGAATCTGGTGGGCGCTGTTCGACATAGTTTTGACAACGCAGTTGATCAGCTTTAGGCGGCGAATCCTGATGTCGATCTCCGTATAGATGGGATTCATTTTATGAAGTATGTCGAGGATGGGAGGATTGTATCTCCTCGTGAAGACAACAGGCATGTTGGATAAGTCCGGGCTTACACGGCCTTGTAATTTCTCTTGTTTTTTGTTGAACAATGTTTGTTTTGATCGGCCTGCATGCCGTAGACAATGTGCGCTCTTTGTGGTTAGCACCAAATATTAATGTAGTATTTTTAGCTTTATGGTGTTTTGTCTTTATTTGCTCGTCTCTTTTATCGTTGCTTGCAAATGTTTGTTTTATTTACATGTGTGATATGCGAATCGAGTGCTCATTGCGTGAGGCTTTTACACGTTAGAATTTTGCTAAAAATCCTAAGTGTTTTTGGAGCGATCTTTATCCTTGTATATTAAGAATAATGATGTTTGTCCTCGCTTTTTGCTTAACTTAGATGCATGCTTTGTAGGATTTTTTTTATAAGCCCGAGCGACGAAATCAAACGTTAGCTTGATATTGTGATGACAGGAGTGTCCCACCGACAATCGTTGCTTTATCGTTTGAAATAAAGGGATGACTGGGACGGTATCCGATTAGAATGGTCACCTGCTTTGAGTTTTTTTTGTCGTTTGTGACTTAAAGGTGTGCCCTTCCTCCCCCAAGTGTTGATTTGTCAGTTGACTTTAAAATCAAACACTTGTGCGCTGTTGTGCGAGGGGATCCGAGCGTAGCGTTTCTAACATTCACATGGGGTGTTTAAGCTAGAGTTTTAATCTCCTCCAAAAGTTGTTTATTTGGTTGAGTGTCCGAAGTTGTGTTCCGAATAAAGAACGAGGGATGGACAAATAATAATAATTTTTTTAAGTCCAAAGCCTCGAGGCATGGATCACCCATTGCAAGTTGGGGTCCTACCTACATAATGTCGAGCAGTGATGTCGCAGTTGTGAGCGAGCATACTGAGGAGCCTACTGAATCTCTCTATCTAGATTTCAATAGTCCCTTATACTGGTGTTTTGGAGTTAGAGTGGAACGAGTTTCTTTCTCCGTTGTAGATGCTCGTTTTTTGAAGAGCTTTTTAGTTCATTCGTTTGAACTTTTCTAAGTCTGAGTGGATCGCTGAGTCAATTATTAGGTGTAATACCTTTTATGTTTTCTGCGTTCCACGTCCTAGGAATGGCTCCTTTTATGAGGTCTTCAAGGCAGTAGGCTCCTGTCCCCGTTTTCATAGCGATCTTGTAGGGTCACTCCCAGTTGGCAGCGAGTTTCCCTTCTTTAGAATCTTTTTGATTTCTACGTAGGACTAGGTCGCTGACCTCGAATTCCCATTTGATGACTTTTTTGTTGTATCGGGCCGCTGTTTTGTTTTTCTTAACACGACTTTCCTTAGGGATGCTTCGCTTCTTATCTCATCGATGAATTCGAGTTCCTCGTGTAGGTTGACCGCGTTAGTGTGGAAGTCTGTATCGGCGCTTGTCCGCCAACTGAGCTCGTTTGTCTCAATGGGGATGATCGCTTCCGGGAATGGTGATTTGTCAGTTGTGGAGTGAGGAGTAGTTCGATAAGCCCAGATGACCGTATGTAGTTCCTCAGCCCAACTAGTTTTAACTTGGTCGAGCCTTCTCCGTATTCTGCGTAGGATTACTCTAATCGCTGGTTCAGCAGCCCCGTTAGTTTGAAGGTGTTCGTCGGATGTGAAGCTTTATTTGATGCCAAAGTTTCTTAAGTAATCTTGAAACTTGCGATCAGTGGACTGAGTCCTGTTGTCGGAGACCACGAGCGCTGGTATTACCAATCTTGTTAGGATATTTCTTATGAAGAAACGAAGTACGTTTTTGGATGTGATTTTCGCAAGGGGTTCAACTTCGATCCACTTCGTAGAGTAGTGGGCCAGCTCGGTCGGTGGGACGATAAGCATGTCTCCATGCCTCTAGCACTTGTCACATATGGTAACATAGACCTTTGCGTCTTTGAGCATAGTGGGCCAAAAGTATCCTACTCGTTGGACTTTTTTAGCCAAGGCTTTTGCACCGAGGTGTTGCCGGCATATGCCATCATGTGTTTCGGCAAGGGCTTCCTAGGCCTCGTTTGGTCCAAGACACTTGATAAGGGGAATGTGTAGTCCTCTTTTGTATAAGGTTCCTTCCACTACAGTGAACGAGCAGGCCCTTCATTTAAGTCTTGTTCTTTCATTAGGAACTGAGGCGAGTTCTCCATTGGAGATATATCGAATTAAATGTCCCCGCCAATCCTGGACCTTGAAGATCACATTGATTTCATGTAGGAGGGCTTTTTGCCTTTGAACGCTTGGTTCTGTAAGGACTTCTTGAATTACGGTTATGTTTCCGTTCGTCGTCCTTGTACTAGCTAATTTGGAGAGGATGTTTGCTCTAGTGTTTAGTTCGCGGAGAACGTGTACCACTTCTACAGAGTCAAACTCCTTTATTTTAGCTTGTGCTACCAGGACATACTCTTGTCGATGCTCTTCTTGGACTTGGAGTTCCCCAGATACCTAGGAGGCTGCGAGTTGTGAATCTATGCAGATTTTAACCCTTTTAGCTTCCATGTCTTTGGCGACCCGTAATCCTGCCAGGTAAGCCTCGTACTCTGCGGTGTTGTTCGTCATTGTAAAAGATAGTCCTAGAGAAAATTCGATTACAATTTCGTTGCTGTTGTCGACGATTACACCCGCTCCGCTTCCCTTAGAATTGGATGACCCATCTACGTAGATGATCCAAATTCCTTCCTCGTTTGCATCATCCGGGAAAGTCATCTCGGCTTTGAAGTCAGCAAACATATGTGCCTTTAGTGCCTTTCGTGATTCATAGTGTATGTCGAATTCTAAGAATTCGAGCGACCATTTCATTATTCTTCCGGCTACGTCGGGGCGACCCTAAATTTGTCTTATGGGCTGATCGGTTCGGACAGCAATTGTGTGTGCCAGGAAATATTTTCAATGGGTTCGAGCGGCGGTTACTAGGGCGAGGGCTACCTTTTCTAATTTTTGGTACCTCGTTTCAGGTCCTAGTAATGCTTTGCTGGTGAAATATGTAGGTTTTTGTCCCTTTTGTGTTTCTATATTGAGGGTGCCACTGACCGCTTCAGAAGAGACAGAGAGGTAAAGATACAATGTTTCACCCTCGTCGGGTCTAGACAATACCGGTGGGGCGGAAAGTGAGTTTTTTAGATGTTGTAGCGCTTTCTCGCATTCGTTCGTCCATTCGAACTTGGTTTCCTTCTTCAAGAGTTTGAAGAAGGGCAATGCGTGCTGAGCGGATTTGGCGACAAACCAAAAGAGTGAGGTTAACATCCCGTTGAGAGTCTGGATGCACTTCTTTTTTGGGGAGTAGGGAGTTCCGTAAATGCTCGTTATTTGTCTGGATTGGCCTCGATCCTATATTTTGTTAGATAGAAACCGAGGAATTTACTTGAACCCCAAATGTGCATTTCTCAAGATTTAACCTCATATTGTACTTTCCGGTTTGTTCAAATACTCTTTTGAGATGGGCGGCATGATCGGTCTTCTGTTTGGATTTTACGATCATGTCATCCATGTATACCTCAAGAATATCACCCAGAAGCTCTTTGTTGTATACCTTATTCATCATTCGTTGATAAGTAGTGTAACACCCCAATTTTATATTTTGAATTAATTGTACGATGTTTAATAGGTGGAGTTTTGATTAATATTATTATTGATGCTTCTTGTGTTTGAGTATTATTTTGTTGGTAAGTAAATAGAAATAATGATGTGGAGTGGGAGGTGGTTTAAGAAAAGGAACGAAGAGGAGAGTCTTAACAAAATAAATAAAGAGTCGTGGGTGTAGAAAGTAAGTTTTTAATAAGTGGGGGAGGGGAGAAGTAAAAGAGTAGTGCATAGGAAATAAAGGTAATTCTAGATATTAGTGAGCCCATTTATATATAGGAATATTAGGGATTAGAAATCAGTTTTGGCTAATAAGAGAAAAGGGAGAAAAGAAGCAAAGAGAAAGAAGTGGAACCCTACTGCAGCAACATCGAGTCAAACCAAATGTTTCTACGGGTTCGAGGTAAGGGGGAGAATCTATTCATCTATAGGGTTTATGTTTCTATTGGGAGGTTGTAAAGAGGTTAGGACAGGATGTTATTGATATGATACGATATTGTGATTAGAGATTGTTGACGAACGAATTAAAAAGGGAATGTTGAAAGATGAGAAATCGCTGAGAGAAAACTAGGATTTTGAGTAGAAGTGATTTTGAGTGTTTTTGGAAAATAAGTGATTCTAGGATAAGCTTTTTTTTTTAGATGTAAAAGTATGATTTTTCAGAAAAGTATGATAGGATTAATTGAGTAGAACATGTAGGCAAAAACGGAATTGAAATCGGGTTAACGGTTGAGTTTTTACGAACGAAACGGCAAAATCGGAGCTGTAAAGAGCTGCAGCGCAGGTCACTGGCTACTTTCTGCCCACGCCGGGCGCAGATTTCCAGCGCCTGAGCGCATTAAGGCAGCCCCTCATGGGTGACTGTTTTGTTGTTCCTTTGTTTTCGTGCTGTCAGAACTGCGAGTGTTGCGTTTTTGTGCTTTTTGACCCTTTTCCATTCCCAATTGAGCTTAGGTGTCGTCATGAAAGTTGTAGGTATGTGTAGTTGTTCTCCAATGGATTTAGTGTAACCTCCATAAGCCATCCACAACGTGATTTATGATCAAAATACCACACAGGTATCAGCACGGTCAGGCGATCTGTCTAAGTTTAGGAAAACCAATCTTTCCACCCTTCTCTGTACCGAATTGGATTTAGGTTTCTTCATGAGAAATGCATATATGAATGTCAGACCTATTTTTGTTTTAGTTTGGATCATCTTAGACCTCTACAACTTGAGTTACGGTGAAATTATTGTACCTGAGTCATGCTGCATTTTTAATGGAACTTCAGCATAATCTTTTCAATGAGCCCTAAAACAATCCTAGAAAATAATAGCGAGCTTAATAAGGTTGTTAACGTAAGCGTAATTTTAAATAATCCTTCCAAAAATGATATTGAGCCTAAAGGGTGAAGTAGTTAAATAGTAGGAGGAGAAATCTAGGGCAATATAGATGTGTAATTCATGGTGATTAATAATGTCGAGGTTGAAGACGGGATAGGTATGTATGTATACATAAGATGTTAATAACGAAGTTGTATAGATGCGGAATTTGATGATGAGGAGAGTAATGATGCCTATGAAAGATATGAAGGTAAAGTAGAGAGAGTTGGAAGAGGTTAATTCATGAACTAATAAAGATGAAAATAATATTAATTAGAGTGAGGGATAAATGTAGAGACGAGTATATATGAAGAGAGAGAACGTAGGGAAGTTGTTAAGTTGAAGATTAAACAGTCAAAGTAGTTAACGAACTCAAGATGAATGTTGGATAAAAACTTATAAGATGTAAAATGAATAAAGATTATAGAAGTCGAATTTAGATGATTGTAGGCGATGAGAGGGTCGTTAAGACGATGGGTAAAGGAAGATAAGGAGTTGTACATTTAGTAGCGAAATATAATAGGAATAATGATATCGATGAATAAGATTGGGATCCATTAGAAGAGAGCAAGATGTATAGGAAATAAGATAAGACGTAACATTTATAATGTTTGATGATAAATATAACGACTGATATCGAGAGAATAACTCCTTAAAATTATAATGAAGTTTTAGTGAGGAAAGTTGTTGAAGTTGAAAGTAACGATAAGATGAGATAATAACTTTAAAATAGAATGAAGTTAAAGTTAGGAGAATGATCATTGTATAGACGACGACGAATTTGAGAACGAGGAAATAAGATATAAAGTTTCTTTATTGGGAAGAATAAGTATGAAAGAGTTAATGGCAATGGTGAGGGAGA
The DNA here is from genome assembly GCF_003473485.1 of Medicago truncatula. Lineage (NCBI taxonomy): Eukaryota > Viridiplantae > Streptophyta > Magnoliopsida > Fabales > Fabaceae > Medicago > Medicago truncatula. Next base: position 20,602,708 of record NC_053045.1, read on the forward strand.
ACCTAGTTATGTAGGGAGGGAAAGTTGTATGTAACGATAATGAATAAGAAAATATCTTGAGACTGAGAATGAGAAATAGGATATGATATCAGAGGATAAAGTATATAGAAGGCCTTGAATAGATGAGAGAATAGAGTACGTCTGTGAGATGAATACTAAAATAAAATAAATGGATGTTGGCATAGAATGAGTCACGCGTAAGGTGTGGAATAACGACAAGATAAGGTGGTGATATAAGCGGATGATAAAGAGTAATGATGGGGAGTCCTATAACTATGACAGAGAGTAATGACGAGTAATATTATATATATGTAAAGAAATTACTACGATGGGAAATGATGAGTTTATATTATAATAATGATGAGAATGATGATGTCTATGTTGTTGTCATGATGAGAGTGTCGATGGTTAATTTATGACGATGATGAGAGTGATGACATTTATCTATGATTATGATGGGAGTGGTGCTGATGTTTTTTTTTGTGCTTGCATTAGAGTCGTGCATTTTAGTGAAATCTTGCATTAGTATGTGGATTATGTGATGAGTGTATACTTGTAATACTTATTGATTCTAATTTTATGCGTCCATGTAGATTCTACATCATGATGTCTTGCATTGTTATGTAGTGAAAGTCCAGTAACATACCTCTAGAAAATTATGCAGTGAAAGTCCAGTAACATATCTCTAGCAAATTATGTAGTGAAAGTCCAGTAAAATACCTCTGGCAAAATATGAAGTGAAAGTCCAGTAACATAACTCTGGCAAAATGACGAGTAGGTATGGTACCACATTCATATAGGTCGAAAGGAGAGTCCATATGCATATACATGATGATGTATTATGCTTGGTGGTTGTAAGTGTGAAAATGATGTGTTGTAGTGATCTGTGAAAAGAAGATATTATGCATAATAACCGTTGGGAGTGAAGATATGGTGGAGATTATTTTATTTTGATATTTATTTAATATGCGTGTTTTTCCCTATTCTTATGTTATGGTAGGATTTCTCACCCCTTGTTTTGTTGTGTTGTTTTACATATGGTGGATGTACCTTGAGTGCAGATACTCAGGTTGACAAGGAGTAACTATGGGATGTTTTAGAAGGTGGAGATGAGGAGATGCCCTCTGTTAGTTCTGTTATTAGTAATTGAATAAGCATGTAGTCGCTACGAGCTCTGATATTGTAACACTAGGGTTGGGGATGACGATTTAATTTTTAATTGCAGTTTGGGTTGAGTCTTGGAAACTTTGTTATTTTCTTAACTATGATTATTGAACGACAAGTATGAAGTTATTAATGTGATAAGTGAATAAATGTCTTCTTCTCCATGGGATTTATTTCAAAAGAAAAACATGATATCGTTATTTTGTGATATAATGTCGAGTTTTGGAACATCCTTACTATTAAATATATTCTTATTATTTAATAATTGTCGTTGGGAAATAGGGTGTTAGTGGCTCTTGTGTTTCTCAATCCGAAGAGCATTACGCGGTAGAAATAGTTCCTTGATTCGGTCATGAAAGCAGTTTTTTCTTCGTCTCTTTTAGTCATGGGTATCTGGTTGTACCGAGAGTAGGCGTCCATGAATGACAAGAATTTATAGCCATATGAATTACCAACCAGTTTATCTATATTAGGAAGAGGATATGCATCTTTAGGAAATGCCCTATTCAGGTCGGTATTGTAACGCGCTCTTTAATTATTTGATTCTTTTAATGAGTTTAGAATATACTTATATGATTTGTGTGATTTATATGATTTATTTTGATAAGTGATTTTTTGTTATGTTATATGTTGGTATTTATTAGTATAATATATATATATATATATATATATATATATGTTATTGTTATAGAAATATATTTGTTATAGAAATATTTTATATATATATATATATATTAGAATAGAATATTGAGACTGGTAGAATAAGATTTGAAAATAAAATAATATTGAGTTTAGGGGTTGTTGTGAGATTTGAGAGTTTTGGGGAGAAAGAGAAATAAGATAAAATAGAATAAAAGGTTATAAATAGGAGAGACCTAGTTTAGAAAAAACATAGCGTACGATCAATTTTGGAGAAAAGGGAGAAAAAGCCGAGAGGAGGGAGAAGACCTAGGAGTGTTGCGATTTTCATCTATAAGGTAAGGGTGGGACTAACATTCAATCTTCTTAAGCCGTTAATTCTGATGATTAAATTTAACATGGTTGTAGGTTGAGGTTTTAGAATTTGAGAGATTAGAATTAAAAGATGAAATTCAAAGTTGAGAATTAAGGAAATATATATTAATTTTGTTAGTAACGGAGGAATATTTCATGGTTATTAGGAAAATAATAGTTTAAAGTAGATATATGCTTTGGTTCTAGACATTGGTCCTGTTAAAATATTATCGTAATATTAATATACTCTTTGAAACTTTATTAGTATAACTTAGCTTCCTGCTGCTATATTATTTCATTCTAATATATTACTATTGTCATTCATGCCAATTTGCTGCTACACTGTTCAATTCAAATTCCAATTAAGATGTACGCATGACTTGTTTTCTTTCTCAATCTTAATTGCCATGAAATTAGCATTATTAGTATTGTTTTGGAATGATGTTTAAACGCAAATTATGATTTATTTTTATTTTCAACTGAGACACGATTGTCGAACTATAACAGAGCGTGGTCAAATATTTTTCAGCACAGTACATTAATATTTGATTTAGATATAAACACTAAGAAAGGTAACTATTGTTACTAGAACTAGTATCATGTACCTATCATTCTTTTAAATCATATAACTGATTTTAAAATTAATAACAATGATGGGTTATTTAACGAAGTTTGATTGATGAATTATTATACGAATATTTTTGATTGATGAATTAGTATATGAATGTATATGTTTATGAGTACGATGTTGTTTATGATTGATGAGTTAGTATATGTATGTATAAGTTTGTGAATACGATATTGTACATGATTGATGAAGTGTTATATGTATATATGACGATTTGATGTTGTTATATTGTGATATAATTGTATATGCATTATTTGAATTATATGTGAAATAATTGAGACGTTGTTGACTTGCACTTGATATTATTATGTCATTCTGTTTTTGTATACTGTTGTGTTGCTGTTGTTATTTAATTAAGCTGCATGAGTCGGTCTAAGTTGATTAAGATGATGAAGTCCCAAATTATTGGATTATATAGGAGGTTGTCGATTTAAGATGTTTAAGAGGTCGAGTCCATGCATTATCATTTCATTGTTGGGGGCTTGATGCCCTGGAGCCTTTGCTCAATTAAGTTGAGGGCTTGATGCCCTGGGAGCCTATTTACGCTCAAATAAGTTGAGGGCTTGATGCCCTGGGAGCCTATTTACGCTCAAACACGTTGGGGGCTTGATGCCATGGATTGGTACCACATGCATGATTAGAAGATTAAGTTGCATAGTCAAGAGGTCAAGTTGTCAAGTTATCAAGTTGTCGAGTTGTTAAGTTGTTAATTCATGAAATTGTTTAAAGCTGTGATTCTTTATATGAACTATTAAAGAAGTGAATTATGATATATTATTATCTATGATGAATATTATGATGATTACATGATGTTGTTTGTGAGTTGTTAAATATGATTGATGATGCTTATGTTGTTAAATGTACTTGATGATGCTTATGTTGTTAAATGTACTTGATGATGTTTATGTTGTTAAATGTAATTGATGAATTATATGCTTAATATTATTGTTTGTGAAATCTCACCCCTTCTATTTGCCCACCATGGGTAACTAACAGGTAACCAAGAAAAGTTGATGTCGTGTGAGATTTCCTTCTCGTGTGTCTTAGGTGCTCTGATACGTAACGGGATGGGAACTTTGTTATTGCTTTTCTATTCCTTACGTATTGTTTTTGAAGATTTATGACTATGTTTTTAGATTGGATTTTTATGAGACATTTACGAAGAGGCCTTCGTGCCAAAGACTGTTTTAATTATTGAATAAATTCCCCTGCGAAGTATTAAAGATCTTGTATTTGAATTTTAAAGGATAAATAGTTATTTATTCAGTTTATGATTTTAAGAAAAGAATGTGACATTCCGTTTATGTTGTAAAACTCTGATTATTTATGCGAAATTTTTATGTTGGGAAAACGGGGTGTTACAGGTATAATCAACATACATACGCCATTTTCCATTAGTTTTTTACAAGTACAATGTTTGATAGCCAAGTTGTGTACTTGGCTTCAGCAATGAATTTTTCCTCTACGAGGTCTTTTACAAATTTTTCAGTAGCCTCCGCTTTTTCTGGAAACTGCTTCTTACGTCGCTCAGCTACAACGCTACCACTAGGACTAACAGTAAGCTGATGACAGGCGACGCTAGGATCGATGTCGGGCATGTCAGTTATGCTCCATGCGAAGAGATCAGTATTCAACCATAGGCAGGCGATGAGATGGTGTAACGCCCTCTTTGAATTATTTAATTGTTTAATTGAGTCTAGAATTTATTAAGAAGAGTTTAGAATATATTATATGATTATATGATTTATTAGGTAGCTTATTATATTATTTAATAGAATAAGATTTAAAAATAAAATAATATTGAGTTTAAGGGTTGTTATGAGATTTGAGAGAGTTTTGGGGAGAAAGAGAAATAAGATAAAATAGAATAAAGGGTTATAAATAGGTGAAACCTAGTTTAGAAAAAAACATAACGTACGATCAATTTTGGAGAAAAGGGAGAAAAAACCAAGAGAAGGGAGAAAGACCTAGAAAGCGGCTATTTTGAGTTATAAGGTAAGGGTGGGACTAACATTCAATAATCTTAAGTCATTGATTCTGAAAATTGGATTTAACATGTTGTAGGTTTTGGTTTTAGAGAATTTGAAAAAGGGTTTAACCTTGTAGTTGTTAATAGGTTTTGATGTTAAAGACTGTTTAGTTATTGAATAAATTCCGATGCGAAGTATTAAAGATTTTGTTATTGAATTTTAAAGGATAAATAGTTATTTATTCAGTTTATGATTTTAAGAAAAGAATGTGACATTCCGTTTATGTGAATACTCTGATTATTTTTATGAAATTTTTATGTTGGGAAAACGGGGTGTTACAGATGGGCACGAGCGTCTTCTGGGATTCCCTTACCAAGCTTGAAAGTTGAAACACTTAGTTGGGTCGTCCCCAAAGGGAACCAGCTCAAAGTCTACATTAGGAATTGGTGATCAAAACGTGCGACACAGATCGCACAAACACTCAAAGCATTCCAATCTGGAAGTGATCGCGAGGCGAGAGTATCTACTCGCCATGGCGAGTACAAGCCAACTTTCCAACTAATGTTGTTCTAGGTTCAATCTTGTCCTACATTCATTCCTAATCATTACTAGGTATGTTCAGGCACTCAAGGTCCAACTAAAAAGTCGAAATTGCAAAATCTCACATGCTCTCTGCCCTAGCTCGCTATGGCGAGTAAGGTTGCTCGCTGTTGATGAGTCATTTATTACCTATTTCTAGATATTATTTAGTTTAGTTTTAATTAGATTTTAGATTATTTTATATTAATATTATTTCCTTTTTTAAGATAGTTTACTACAAATTGCATTTTATTATATTTCAGGAATGAATATTGGATGGATTGAGTCTTGGAGCAAAAGAAAGGGACTTGGAGCTGATTCGGTACGAAAATACAAAGATTGGAAGACAAAATATGTCTCCCCTAAAGTCAGAAGCTTGGCATGGCCCGTGCTAGCATTGGCACGGCTGTGCCACCCTCCAGAGTGTCTTTTGCTGCTTTTGCTTAGATTTTAAGCTACTCTATTTTTAGCCCGAATGTAATTGCTTAGATTTTAAGTCAATTATATGCTATAAATAGAGTAGTCATCCATCACAAATATTCATCTTTTCTTGGAATGCAATATGTGACAATTGTCTTTCTAATAAAAGTTCATTTACTTTCTTGTTATTTACTTTTATGCTTTCTCTCTTCTTCTCCTTGTCTACGATGAACATTAGTGAGTAGACTTCTCTTGTCTTGGGATTGTTGGATAAGTCTAATGACATAATCCTAATCAAACCAAGCTTTAAACCTTAATCTTATGTAACCCTAATTCCTTATCTAAATTCACTGCTTTAACATGGATCAACCATTATCAAACTGTGGAAACGAAAGTGGACGGTTAGATAATTGTTTATCCATCATCTCAAATATCAATTCATAAAACGAAAGTGGAGCTTTGATATTCGAACAAGTGAATTTAGACAAAGATTGTAAAGGCAGCGAAATAGTCTTTACAATCTTTGAGACATATAGTTTCGATCTTCAAGGGAACTAATAATGATCAAGTCAGCGAAATAGGCTTGGTTGTTAGAGGAACCAAAATCTAATAGTAATCAAGTCAGCGAAATAGGCTTGGTTGCTAGAGGAACAAAAGAGAAACTGTCTTGAGAAATTAGGTCTAACATAAGGTTATAAGTTTAATAGTTTGGTTTGTGAAGGACTTGTCATTAGGATGAACCAATAATCCCAAGGCTTTTATCTTTTCTTTTATTATTTACTTTGAATTAAAAATCCAAAACTTTCTACCTTATAAATCTTCGGTCTAATCATTATCTAAAGTTAATTGAATTTATAACTCCCTGTCGGAATGATACTCTTATTTTACTACTTCGGTAAGACCGTGCACTTGCGGTTTTATCCCATCAAGTTTTTGGTGCCGCTGCCGGGGAGTTATTGCAATTTGATTAATTTTTTTTTAACGATTAGATTGAAAAAAAATATATTATTTTTATTTCTTTCTTTATTTCTTTGTTTTTACCATTAACTTCTTGGGTTCTTATTCTTAGATGAAAAACACACAATAATAACGATATGGCTGAGAAACGTGCTCTCAAAGAGTATGCAATCACATCTTCAGATGAGCCGTACGATGCTATTGTGTGCCCAACGGTTGAGGGTAATAATTTTTGAAATAAAGCTTGCACTTATTTACCTAGTGCAGCAAAATCAATTTTTCGAATCACCCACTGAGGATCCGAATCTTAATGTTTCAATTTTTTTAAGACTCCGTGGAACTTTGAAGGCAAACCAATTAGAGGCCGTAAGGCTGCACCTCTTTCCTTTCTCTTTGAGGGATAGAGCTAGTGCTTGGTTTCATTCATTGAAAATTGGTTCTATAATTTCATGGGACCAAATGAGGAAGGCATTCCTTTCCCAATTCTTTCCCCATAGTAAAACTACTCAATTAAGGAGTCAAATCACACAATTCACTCAAAAAGATGGTGAATCTCTTTACAATGCGTGGGAGCGTTTTAAAGAAATGCTTAGGCTTTGCCCCCATCATGGTTTTGCGAATTGGCTTATTATCCACACTTTTTATAATGGTCTTTTGTTTTCCACAAAAATGAATGTTGATGCAGCTACAGGTGGAGCTTTGATGAATAAGACTTACACAGGAGCCTATGATTTGATCGAGAACATGGCACACAACCACTATCAGTGGACAAGTGAGAGAGTTATCACTGAAGGTACTCCTCCACCCTCTAAAAAAGAGGCAGGTATGTGCCAGGTTTCTACCTTTGATCATCTATCTGCTAAGGTGGACACACTTCTTCAAAAATTTGATAAATTAACTGTAAGTGTCGTCACACCTGCTCTTGTTTCACCACCTTGTGAATTTTGTGGAATACATGACCATACTGGTGTTGAATGCCAGGTAGGTAGTGTTGCTAAAAGTCCCGAGAAAAAATTTTATACCTTTGGACAACAAACAAAACCACCCGTTTATGTAAACAACGAAAGAGTCCCTCAGAAATCCAGCTTGGAAATTTTGCTAGAAAAAAATGCTATGGAGCAATCCAAGCAATTTCAAGAACTTAAAAATCAAACTGGATTTTTGAATGACTCTTTTGTCAAGCTTACATCTAAAGTCGACTCCATTGCTACTCACACTAGAATGCTAGAAACTCAAATCTCTCAAGTAGCCCAAAAAGTAGCTACTTCCTCTCAAACCCCCAATGTCTTTCAAAGTCAAACTGAAGCCAACCCCAAAGGCCTTATAAATGCTATTCAACTTAGGGACGGTAAGCAGTTAGAGGACCCCATTATGAAAACTAAGACAATTGAGGGTGAGATAGAGAGTGAAAAGCAACAAGGTGAGAAAGTCATAGGAGAGAGTGATAAGCCAATTGTTTCACCACCTTATAAACTCAAAATCCATGTCCCACAAAGGCTTGCTAAGCCTAACCTCATAGTGATTGAGAGTTTTTCCACCCCTTGTGTGATTGAGAGTGAAACCATTGAGAAAGCTATGTGTGAATTGGGAGAGAATCTCAGGTTGATGCACTATCCCTTTGGGAAAGATTGGGTATAGGGTAGAGAAACCTCTCGATTGTCAAGCTAATGACTTTAAACGAGCGCTTCGTGGGAGGCAACCCACGGGTTTAATTGCTTTTATTTTGTTTGTTTTGTGTTGTTTTAATTTGTTGTAGGTATTTGTCCAAATATGATGCGAAAAATGAAGAAAATTGAGCCTTGCATGTCCAGAAGCTTGGCACGGCCTGTGCCAGTGATGGCACGGCCGTGCCTCTAACCTAGCCATACTTCACCAACTTCCAGAGAGTTGGCACGGCCCGTGCCTGTACTGGCACGGCCGTGCCATGGTCCCAGACCCTCTTTTACCATTTTTTTTTCACTTTTCTTCTTCTTCCTTCATTCTCAAACACAAACTTCCCTCATCCTTCAACTTCCCTCTCTAAACCTCCATAACATCAACACTTAAACCTCCATATCTATCTCCATTCATCATTCCAAACATTTACCACCAATCAAAACCAGCATTCATCCATTCAAACACCAAATTCTACACCATTTAACCCTAACCCAAAAACCAAAAAAAAAATTCTTCACCAATCTCCATCATTAAACTCATCAACCTCACTTAAACCCCAACCCATCACTAAACCAACCTTTCCAAACCAAAACCTTACCAAACCCTAACCTTCCCTAAAACCCAAACCAAGTTAACTAGGTCAATGGCATCAAAAAGGCAAGGAGATTGAATGCTCTAGAAGTGGTTCAAAGAAAGAGAAAGCAACATTCAAGAACCATGGCATCAATTTTAAAGATGACAAGCAAAGGAGTAGGTCTAAAGCTCTTATCTCTCAATTTATTTATGCTTGTCGATACACTAATAATAATGCTATGGATAGACTAGGAAAGAGGTAGGGACTGATGAGGAATGATGAGCTATTTATGAGACATGCTTTATAACCACCATGTTAACATTTGCTATTACTTGCTTGATTATCTTGTTTCAATTGATAGAAAGAAAACCGGATGATAAGGGTAATATAATAGTAGATGGAATCATCACTTTTATTGCTAAGAAGTTTGGGGTGAGTGTGAATCAAGGGATAAAGAGGATAGATGAGAACTATTATCTAAACTTTTATACTCTCACTACTTTGTCATTCCTTAAAACCCATGACCCTACTCACAATTACCAATATGAATGGAGAATCATTAGAGCTAATTGTTTGATTATTCTACTTAATTCGGACATTACTAATCCGGAGGTGGTGGAAAATTTGCTTTATGTTGGTACTAACCCACAGGTACAAGATGATGGTGATGATGATGGTGGTGATGAAGAGGAGGTAGGTGCACAACACCATGAACAAAAAGCCGGTGAAAACTATAATGATGAACGGTGGGCATGGATGCAAACCAAAGTTCAAAGAACATGCACCGAGCAACAAAGACAAGGTGTTGAAATGATCGGGCTAAGAAACGATGTCCTAAGGGGAAATCAAATGAATGAATCAAACAATCCAATGTTCCGATACATGATACAACACCTTCACCTCCAAGGTCCACCTTATGGACTACAATAAAATTGTGAGCTCTCCTCTTCCTTTACTCTTCTCTAATTCTCTTCTTTCTTCATCATCATCTTCTTCTTCTTCTTCTTCTTCTTTTAAATCATTGAGGACAATGCTTCTCCTAAGTGTGGGGGGAGCCTAATAAAGTGTCTTTAGTCGTAGTGTTTCCAAACTCCCTTGAACTTTATTCTTTTGTTTTGTTTTATTGTAAAAGGCATGAATAAGCAGCTTGTTTTTAATGTTTTATTATGACATAAATTTTTTGTTGTCTCTTCAATCGTCGTTTCTTGTATATGAAAGTGATTTCTTGTGTTGTAAGTGTTCTTGCTATACCCACATCAAGTTTTATTGTGAAAATTCTCCAATGAGAAAAGCACCTAGTTGCAATCCTTGAGTAAGTGTATGAATAGGTATTTTAAGGAACACGTTCTAGCTTTAATGGTAACCTGGACCCTTAAAAATCTTCAGAGTAAAAGTAGTATAAGTTTGTGTGGGAATAATTCTAATGTGATGAAATGTGTAAACCGAATTGGGGCAGAAGGATATCACCAGCACGTGGAGGAAAGGATACCCTCTCACTGACTTCCTAAATGTGGTGATGACTTCTCAAACAAATTGTGCTTAAATTAAACCCTCTAAAAAGAGGAACTTCCAAAGTGAAGTAAACAAGTTGTAGCACTACTTAGGGTGATCATAGAAACTTGGAGGAAAGGATACCCCCTCACCGACTTCCAGTGTGAAATGATAGCCCCTAGGCATCTACAAGCCCCCAAATGTATAAATTCATCAAATCTATCTTAACTTTCCCACCTCTCTTATATGAAATGAAGAAAAGATTTTTCTCGGTCATTTTAATGTTAAGGTTATAACCTGTTCCTCATAATATCTATCTTATACAGGAGCAAGAAAAGGGTTGGACTACACACACACACTCACCTGAGATTTGTTGTTGGGTTGAATAAGTTTACAAGGAATACTTGAAGTTGTTATTAGTGTACATTGAAATGAGACCTCGAGGGAGACATAAGCTTTTATTTAAATTGTCATATATTAATCCTTTTGTTGCTGCCATGTCTATGCCTTTTGCTTGAGGACAAGCAAAGATTCAAGTGTGGGGGAGTTTGATGAGTCATTTATTACCTATGTCTAGATATTATTTAGTTTAGTTTTAATTAGATTTTAGTTTATTTTATATTAATATTATTTCCTGTTTTAAGATAGTTTACTACAAATTGCATTTTATTATATTTCAGGAATGAATATTGGATGGATTGAGTCTTGGAGCAAAAGAAAGAGACTTGGAGCTGATTCGGTACGAAAATACAAAGATTGGAAGACAAAAGATGTCTCCCCTAAAGTCAGAAGCGTGGCACGGCCCGTACTAGGATTGGCACGGCCGTGCCACCCTCTAGAGTGTCTTTTGCTGCTTTTGCTTAGATTTGAAGCTACTCTATTTTTAGCCTGAATGTAATTGCTTAGATTTTAAGTCAAATGTATGCTATAAATAGAGTAGCCATCCATCACAAATATTCATCTTTTCTTGGAATGCAATATGTGACAATTGTCTTTCTAATAAAAGTTCATTTACTTTCTTGTTATTTACTTTTATGCTTTTTCTCTTCTTCTCCTTGTCTACGATGAACATTAGTGAGTAGACTTCTCTTGTCTTGGGATTGTTGGATAAGTCTAATGAGATAATCCTAATCAAACCAAGCTTTAAACTTTAATCTTATGTAACCCTAATTCCTTATCTAAATTCACCGCTTTAACATGGATCAACCATTATCAAACTGTGGAAACGAAAGTGGAGGGTTTGATAATTGTTTATCCATCATCTCAAATATCAATTCATAAAACGAAAGTGGAGCTTTGATATTCGAACAAGTGAATTTAGACAAAGATTGTAAAGGCAGCGAAATAGTCTTTACAATCTTTGAGACATATAGTTTCGATCTTCAAGGGAACTAATAATGATCAAGTCAGCGAAATAGGCTTGGTTGTTAGAGGAACCAAAATCTAATAGTAATCAAGTCAGCGAAATAGGCTTGGTTGCTAGAGGAACAAAAGAGAAACTGTCTTGAGAAATTAGGTCTAACATAAGGTTACAAGTTTAATAGTTTGGTTTGTGAAGGACTTGTCATTAGGATGAACCAATAATCCCAAGGCTTTTATCTTTTCTTTTATTATTTACTTTCAATTAAAAATCCAAAACTTTCTACCTTATAAATCTTCAGTCTAATCATTATCTAAAGTTAATTGAATTCATAACTCCCTGTCGGAACGATACTCTTATTTTACTACTTCGGTAAGACCGTGCACTTGCAGTTTTATCCCATCAGCTGTGGCGAGCTGCATTGTGCAACTCGCGAGGCGAGGGAAAAAGGTTCCCGAGGCGAGCGATGAATGTTCATCACTCGCGAGGCGAGACTCATAGCTCGCCGTGGCGAGCGATGAATGTCGCTATGACCATACCTGCTATTTTCACAAAAACTCAGCGATTCACATGGTTCTAAGCCTAATATTGATTCAAAAGTTCGTCCTAAACATTATCTAAGGTCTAGGAGCACTTTCTACATCAATTTAACCAATTCCTACTGTTTGATCATCAATTTTAGGGATTTGACCTAGTTTTCGTTTTCTCCAAATCAATCCTAAACCTTGCTAACTAATCATCAGAATTACAATCAATTAACATTACTGAGTTATTAGTCTCACCCTTACCTGGTTATGAACAAATCGCAGTTCTCTCTTTGATCCTCTCCCTTCTAAGCTTTTTCCCCCTTTTCCAAAAGTTTTCACGTACAATGGTTTTTCTAACAATTAGGTCTTCCCTATTTATATCTCTTCCCTATTCACGTACAATGGTGTTAGAAACCATAAAATTCCCTCACATACTCTTTATGCAGATGATGTAATGATTTTCTGTAGTGCTAAAATGTCTGGTATTCTTAACCTGAAGAATCTCTTTTTAGAGTATGCCAACTGCTCAGGTCAATGTGTTAACCCTATCAAATCCTCTCTTTACACCAGTTCCTTATCTCCAACCAGATTAGAATCTATTGTCAGTCAATTAGGGTTCTCTGTTGGGTCTTTTCCCTTCAATTATTTAGGTGTTCCAATCTTCAAAGGCAAACCTAAAACATCCTATCTACAACCTATTGCTGATAAGATTAAACTTAAGCTTTCATCATGGAAAGCCTCCCTTCTTTCCATTGCTGGTAGGGTGCAACTAGTAAAGTCAGTCATACAAGGCATGTTGATTCACAGCATCTCAGTGTACTCCTGGCCTGTTTCTTTATTAAAGGATATAGAAAAATGCATTAGAAATTTTATTTGGTCTGGTGATATTGAAAAGAGGAAAATGGTTACTGTTGCTTGGCGCAAAGTTTGCAAACCTTATGATGAGGGTGGCCTGGGGATCAGATCACTCACTGCTTTAAATTGTGCCTCTAATCTTAAGCTTTGCTGGGAGCTTCACAATTCTGATGAGCCTTGGGCTCGTGTTCTAAGAGCTAGAGTTATTAGAGGAAATAAAATAATAAGGTACCACATTTATTCTTCAATTTGGAGCAGTATAAAAGCAGAACATGAAGAAGTTTTACTCAATTCTTGTTGGAACATTGGTAATGGCCAAAAAATTGATTTTTGGAGGGACAATTGGAGTGGCAATGTTCTCTCAGATTTATTTAATATACCTGACTCCATTTCAGCTAATCTTCAAGCCAAAGTGTGTGATTTCATTGCTGACAATCAATGGAAAATTCCTGAGGCAGTCAGTCATTTATTTCCAAATATCAATCAACTTGTCGTGCAAATAACTATTCCAAAGGTTGATGCTGAAGACAAAAGAATATGGAAAGCTAGTATATCTGGTGACCTCTCTTTTAAAGAAGCCTATACTCATAAATCTCCTATTTCACAACATTTTCAATGGGCAAAGAAGGTCTGGTCAGCTGACATTCCACCTTCCAAATCTATTCTTGCTTGGAGGCTCATGCACAACAAATTACCCACAGATGAGAATATGATGGGAAGAGGGTGTAGTATTGCTTCAATATGCAGCTCTTGTAAACATGCTCCTGAATCCACTTTTCATCTTTTCTTCCAATGCTCCTTAGCTAAGAAGTTATGGACTTGGCTTGCTTCTTTGCTTAACACCAATCTGCAACTTACTACAGCTGATGATATATGGAAAGTGTGTGATAAAAGATGGACACCTCAATGCAAAGTGGTGGTCAAGGCTGTCATCATCAACATTCTCTCCACAATTTGGTTCATTAGAAATCAAGCAAGATTCAATGACAAAAAAATTCACTGGAAATCTGCAATCAACAACATCATAGCTGCGGTCTCTCTTACAGGTAATAGAACAAAGCTCACCTCATTTGTCAACATGGATGAATTTGTTTTTTTGAAAGTTTTCAAGATCAACATCCACCCCCCTAGAGCCCCATTGATCAAAGAAGTCATGTGGATCCCTCCTATTCCTCCTTGGATTAAGGTTAATACAGATGGTGCCTTGACGAAGAACCCTACCAAAGCTTCATGTGGAGGGGTTTTTAGAGATCACAACAGTATTTTTCTTGGTGCTTTTGCGCAAAACCTAAACACCAACTCAGCCTTCAACGCTGAACTCTTGGGAGTTATCACTGCCATTAATATTGCTGTTGAAAATAATTGGAGAAATATCTGGCTTGAAACTGACTCGCAGCTGGCTGTTTTAGCTTTTAAAAATCTGAATATGGTGCCTTGGAGCTTAAGAAACAAATGGTTGAATTGTTTGGAACATGTTAGAAGTATGAATTTTTTGGTTACTCACATATACAGAGAGGGGAACTCTTGTGCAGACAGCATGGCTAATGTTGGACTAGCATTGTCTTCATTTGCTTGGTTCCCCTCCCTCCCTGACTGTATTAGGCATGATTATGGCAGAAACCGACTGGGTATGCCTAGTTTTAGGTTTTCTTCATTTTGAAAGGGTCTTGACCTAGTTCCCCCTTTTTGTTTGTTTGTATTTTGCTCTTTTTCTTTTTATATATATTCGGTAATGCTCTTTGCATTACTTTTTTGGTTAAAAAAAAAAAAAATTACTTATCTTATCTCACTTTCTCCCCCAAAACTATCTAAAATATCAAAACAGCCCTCAACTAAATATTTTTCATATTTTTATTTTCTTATCAAATCTTATTTTATTTAACAACAAAATAAGTCTCATAATCTTATCAAAACACATCAAATTATCCGAATCAACTTAAATCATCTTAATCAACAAAACTCACACATATATTATAAAAATATAATATAATCGCTTAAACTCGATTAAATAAATAATTAAACGAAACTGGGCGTTACACAAACGGCCTCTGGATACAAAGTGCCGAAAGATCAAATACAAGAACCGATAGAGATTAGAAATAGGCGCAATTCGATGGACTCATTCTCTAGCAAATCGTTAACGCCAAAACTTGGGGGGACAGAGACATGCCAAAGACACATGAAAGGTACGAATTTTGTCGAAATTTTGGTCATTAACGATTTAAATGACAATGATTGGCGAAAACCTATAGTGAAATATTTAGACAATACAGACGGAAACACTTGTCGAAAGGTGAAATATAGAGCCTTGAGCTATGTAATAATGGGCGATGAATTGTTCAAAAAGACTTCGGAAGGGGTTTTACTGAAATGCCTAGGTGAAACAGACGCATACTTAGCAGTTTCTGATACACATAGTGGAACTTGTGGAACACATCAAGCTGGTCATAAAATGAAATGGCTTTTGTTTCGACAAGGGTTATATTGGCCAACTATGCTCAAAGATTGCATAGAATTCGCCAAAGGGTGTCAAGGATGCCAAAAATACGCCGGGATTCAATGCCTTCCGGCAAGTGAGCTACATGCAATAATCAAACCATGGCCATTCAGAGGATGGGCCGTAGATGTAATAGGAGAAATCAAACCCACATTATCGAAAGGGTATAAATACATTTTGGTAGGCATAGACTATTTCACAAAATGGATAGAAGCAATTCCTTTGAAAGATGTCACCCAAGATGAAGTTATAAGTTTCATCCAAAAATCTATTATCTATAGATTTGGTATTCCAGAAACCATTACCACAGACCAAGGATCTATGTTTACTGGTCGAAAGATAGCAAAATTTGCCAAAGACATAGGATTCAAATTGCTGACTTCAGCACCATATTATGCACAAGCGAACGGTCAAGTCGAAGCGGCAAACAAAAATATTATTTCCATCATCAAAAGGAAAATCAAAACAAAGCCAAAAAGCTGGCATGAAGTTTTAGGCGAAGCTCTGTGGGCCTGTCGAACATCTCCCAAGGAATCAACAAATACTACACCATTTAGAATAACGTTTGGTCATGATGTTGTGCTACCAGTAGAAATTCTGCTTCAGTCGACCAGAATCCAGAGACAATGTGAAATACCGGTTAACCATTATTGGAACATGGTCATGGATGAAATGATCGATCTGGATGAAGAAAGATTAATGGCATTAGAAGTCCTTGCAAGACAAAAGGAAAGGGTAGAAAAAGCATATAACAAAAAGGTGAAATCAAAAATTTTCACCCAAGGAGATGTGGTGTGGAAAGTCATTTTACCAATGGACAAAAAGGATAGGACTCTGGGAAAATGGTCACCCAGCTGGGAAGGACCATGGCAGATATTGAGAGTTTTTTCGAACAATGCATATGAAATCGAAGAATTAAATGAAGATCAAAGGATCTTGCGAATAAACGGAAAGTACTTGAAAAAGTTTAAACCGACACTGCAAGAAATTAAAATTATGCAAGAGTGATTCGAAAAGAAATTTAAACATAGCATTTCATACAAAAGGCCAACTAATGGGCGGTTTACATAAAATATTCCCAAAATGGATTCTAAAAGCACAGAGTAAACCATTACAAAAAAAACTGCTACAAAATAACTTGAAAGAAAAACTCTAAGAGGGCTTTTCAATCGATGAGACGTTCTACATAAATTGGCTGAAGCCAAAAACGTCAAGAAACCATCTTATCTCGCTATCGAGACGACAGCGGAGGGAAAAATGCTGAAGATTATACTGTTCATCCTCAGCAGGATGAAATCCTCGATAGTTGTTTCTTATCCCATAATGTCTCCTCCCATAATGTCTCTGCGACATTTCGCAACATTCTGCGTCCTTAAAAGAGACCAGAAGTCGGTGAAGAGTTCTGTGGCATCTGGGCTAACACCATCAAGCGCCCTCAACATGATATCAAAGTAGAGTGCGCTCACGTAGCCGGCATCCATAGCATTCCCGAGCAAGCGTTTGATAGTTGGAATGCGCGGCTCAGCATTGAGCATTTGCTGAGTGCATCGCATAACACAGAACATGGGGTTTCCATGATCCCATAAACAATCCATAAAATCTAACTTTGTATGGGTAGGATCAAGATCAGTAAGTAGCTTGATGCAGTCTTCCCCGAAAGCTCTTGAGACCTTACGATCTCTCCAAAGAGCAGCAATCCTCTTGTTTTGTCTCTGAAAAGAGAAAAGATCAACCATGCTATGATTAGCGGCTCGTGCAGCAATGTCTATGATCAGATCATCGCTCAAACAACTTAGGAATTCCATGACTAAGAAATTGTTGAGTGGAAATATGTTTCTGAGAAAACACAAAGAAAGATAGATGAGAGATGAATATCACAAGGGAAAGGAACACTATTTATAGTGAAGAAAGGAAGTTGAAAAGTGGTTTCTGAAACTTAAACGACGGTTCCTCCTTTTTTTGATCATCAAAAAATTCAGATGAAGACACGTGGCACAAAAAGACTGATGTATTCCATGCGCCTTGAGAAAAGAGAAGTTGTCAAAAGGTTTTGTCTTATCTTTTCTGATAGAATCTCATAATTAGATTTTTTTTAAGGACTTACGGTTTCCAAGATAAGTTAATCTTAATAGGTTAAGGAGAAACTTTTTTAGCTTCTCATCATTAGTGTTGTTCCACCAAAGGAGTAGCTATAATAAATAATAATAAAATGTTACTCAAATAAAATATATGTTATATGAATATTAAACGGTTTTTTAAACTGTTACAAAACAAAATACATATATAAAAAGGAACAAATTAAAAATAAAAGTATTCATAAAGAGTTCGACAGAGAATGTTTCACATTTTGAAGCAAGAGGTGAGTTCATACAATTGTTGTTTTAAGTCACCAAGTTTTTCTTCGAGAACCTTGCCATTATCAGTAAGAACGGCTATTTCTTGCTGAGAAGATTTTGACTCTTTAATTTTCTTGATGGCAATCTGAGCCTTTAGTTTCATGAGGCCTTCTTTAGCCAAAAGTTGAGTTTTATGATTCTCCAATTGTTCGATTTTCGCCCTATATTGAGCAATCGATGAATCGATCTCGGCCACTTGGGATTGAATGACAGGAGTTTCTTGTCGAAAGGCCTCTAGCTTGGCCTTGAACTCAGTAATATCATCCAAAAGATGATCATAGCGAGTGGTTTGTTCCTCGAGTTTAGCCTTGCCATCTTTCTTCTTAAGAAACCCTTGTTTTATGTTATCTAAAAGGGGTTCTAGCACTTTGAGAAAGTTTTGGAATTTTAGGCCTGAAGGAAGGTTGATGAGCTTACATAACAATTCTCGTATTTCGAGAACGACATTTTCATCTTGCTCTATGGCCTCAAACAGATCAATTCTTAAAACTTTGCTTCGAAACTCTACCAAGAGATTATCATTCGAAGTATGTGAAGGATCTTCAGCAGATACATTGGAAGATCTTCCTGTACTCATAGAAAGGAGAATGTCGTTGGCTAGAACGTCAAAGGCATCCAGAGGGTTAGCTTCTTCAAGTTGGCCTAGGACCACTGGGTCGATGCGCGAATCAGTCTGAACCGGTTCAACATCACCCATCGAATTTGGATCATGAACGGACATGAGGTTTTCAGCAATAGGAGCTTCCCTCGAAGTCATGATAAACTGGTCTGCGTCTTGCTCAATTTCCGCGTCACTACCTCCTGTAGGCATTTCGTCCTGACGATCACTTGATTCCACCACAAGTTGATTGGCAGAAGTAATCTCCATATCAGGAGTAAGAATACTTGTCTCGACGCCTTCATCTTCTTCAGCAATAGGCGAAGCATCTGCTTGACCCGCAGACAAAAGTTGAGCATGTTGGGGTATATCAATCTGGCTAACCTGCAGGAGAAAATAAAGTTACGAGAAATACATTTCGCAATTCACACTTGAATAGAATTTAAAGGGTTTATGGAAAATACCTTTGGAGCGTGGTCACCCACGCAGGAATGAGCACTATTGGGATTTGAATCCTTACGCGGTTTGGTCTTTTTTGGGTTGGGGTGACCTAAAGATTCATCAACAGTGGTCGTTTCGATGGCCGTAGAATCATGTTTTCTCTTCTTTCGACCCTCTTTCGTTTGAAGAGGTTCGGAAACGGCAGGTCTTTCAACAGCACCTGGAGATACTTCGACCTACAGACAAAATAAAAAAAATAATAATAAGATTTCATTCCTATGATAAGTGTGGATTAAACAAATCGAGAATTAACTTACAATATCCTCGACAGTGATCCTTGGAAGATTTTTCGGAATGCTTCCTTTTTTCCGTCTTCGAATATTTCCTCTTTTGGGACGTCTTGTCAGATTTTGATTTGGAGGTCTTTCGAGAGCTCTCTTCTTCGTGATGCTCTACGTTCCCTGAGGCCAAAGGAAGAGCTACGAGCCAGGAATATATAAAGCAGATAAGTAAAATTCCTCTTTTATCTAAAATAAGAAATTCAAGGTTGATTGAATTCTGCAGGAATCAGAAGAGTTCATACCTAATCCTATTTCAGACAGAATTTGAATGTGAGGATGATTTAAGTGTAGATGGCCTCTAAAGGTATACAAGTTGTACTTAGTGGCAAAGAGGGAAACTTCGTTTTAAAATGAAGTGCAAAAAGATATTTACTGGGAGTGAAAGGAGGAAAGGTCATTGAGGGAATTGTCATAAATTTTATCCCTTAGTGTTTTAGCCGCATAATAAACTGTCCTCTTTAGGTGAAGAGGGTCGTATACGGTTTGAAAGAAGTTTTGAAAAGCTCAAATTTCTCGAATATGCGTACCTTTGTTTTTCTTCGATTTCCTCTGCATAGCATGAAAAGCAAGAATCAGTTCGGGAAGCAGAGTATCAGGATCTATACGATCGGTTTGGCGCTTGAAATAGCACTTCCACCGTCGATAGAATGTTTCTATGCATGCAAAAGAGGAAATAAAGGGCTTCAGCTCGAAAATGAGTTTTTGCCGTTGAGCCCGACGCAAAGTAGATCTCCATACATGTTCTATAAGGGGTTGCCTCAAGTCATCTACGCATTTGTACAATGAGTTTGGCCTAATTTGAACTAAACCAAACTGCCTGGCTACATGGTTGGTTGATAGCCATACACTTCATATGGACTTCCAGCAGTTACTCTACTAGATAGAAAGGTGGGAGTTAGATAAGCTTCCCATATGGCATTAACATCAACTTCATCTTCTTTAGGATCAGCTGTAAACTTTGTTGTAAACCAAGTAGGCCCGTGAGTCCTAGTGGTAAAAGGAGCCATCGAAGGGGTGAAGGATGTACAATTTAAGAAAGCATTGTAAGCAATAGCAAACAAATCTAGAGAGCTCCTGTTGCCATATTGGAGCATGGCCAAACCTAGACCTTCGATGGATCTATTCTCATAAGTTTTCGAAAGAGTGGGGGGCAGATGCACTGCTAGCTTCGTTCTGAAGGTGGCTAAGAGCCATAACTGGAACAACCAAATAGGGCCAGGTATAATAAGGCTGCTACCAGGTTGGAAATCCTTAATGCTAGATACTGCTTGATTCAGATTCTCATATAGAGATCCTAAAATAAGCTTACTCAAGCAAATATCTCTCCCTTCATGCAATTGAATAGCTAAAGTTGTAAACTTCTTGGGAATCTGAATTGATCTCGAGCAAAAAATGTACATTGACAGCCAATAAGTCAAAAAGACAATATGCTCCTGATCAAATACTTCAACACTAGAGGTATCATGATGGTCAATTATGAAATTGCCATAAGCAGGTCTTGTAAAATCGAAAGACAGTTCTGAAGAGTGTGTGTCAGGATCGAAGGTTTGGCCAATAGGTTTTAAACCAATGAGACCAGCAACGTCTAACAAAGTGGGTGTGAGCATCCCACATTTTAGATGAAGACTATTGGTCGAAGGATTCCAGAAGTGTAAGGCAGCAATGATCATTTCATTATGATATTTGGGTCCTTGACGGGATAGCTGGATAAGATAAAAAATCCCCATTTCTCTCCAAAAGGAACCTTTTATTCTTTCCACTTTGTCCAACCAACCAAGGTATTTCTCATTGTTTTCTATTTTAGGCTCAGTCCTAAACATAGATTTCAAAAAACTTAGGTCATAAGGACCTTTTGAAAAAATGAGGGGTAATTGTCCCTCATTACAAGGGAAAACAACATTGAGTTTTTCCGGATCGTCAGAGTCATGCGACAAAGGCCCTAGGTATGCATGCGATGAGTTGGGACACGAGATAATTACCTGGGATTTCCAGATTTTATCTTCACCTTCTTTGATGTCTGGTTCTTCCATGAACCGAAGGTTTTCGCGAGGTTTGGGATCAGTTATTTCATGATGTTTTGTTGTCTGAGAAGACGAACCTTCAGCGCGAGTCATGAAGATGATTTTTTGGTTGGAAGAAGGAGATTGCAGTGAGAAGAGTAAAAACTGATAAAAGGAGACAAAGTGAAAGTAAAAATAAGTCTCAGGGTTATATATAACCTTTGATGTTTAACAGATGACAGCAATCGCGTGGAACGGTTGTTTTTTTATGGTTCCCAATGATAAAATATGGCCCACTAAGCCATGGTGGGGACAGTTTGAAAAATAACTTTTGAAATACCCTTTTTTAGAGGAAGTGACGTCACTCAAAGATGTTATACTTTATTGACAATCGTTTTTCAGAAACGTCAATTTCTCCTGATCGAAGAACGAGTTCGAACATAATGTTTCTGGGGGGCAATTTGTTAGCCGATATTTGTGAAAAGAGTATCATTTAATACAGTCAAAGGTTTGACCTAAAGAAGATGGACTTGACTTTATTAAAAAATCTATCGAAGATATGTTCGCGGCAAGAATCGAAGACGCTAATTCTGGTTCGATGAGTAGAGAAGTTATCGAAGCGCTATCATCTTTGTGGATAAGGTCAAAAAGATATTAACGGCTATATTCGATATTCAAATCAAATGGATATGACTAGGTAGTTATATGTCTATCTGTATAAATAGTAGTTTTTCTTAGGAAAAAGAGGTCACAATTCAATCAACTCAAAACTTACACTCAATACTGTCCGTATGGAAGCGACAAATGTAACGCTCCTATTTCTATTAAAGCAATTAGACATGCGAATAATATATTTATTCAAGAAATAGAGATTACGTCTTATTCAAAATTCAAAAACCGATAGACATGTATGTAAACCTCAACAGTTACAGCGGAATACAAATCAGAGTGATCAAATATATACATGCCATGAGCAAATAAATCATATCCCAAAGATAAATCTCAAAACCCAAACATACGGGTAGTCATCAACAAAATAATAATTCAAAGGAAAAATATAACAACCTAATCTAGAACGACACGACAAGCCTAGATCAGAGCCGACACAACACCGATATCGGAGGAAGCTCCCGATATCCCGCGCAAAGACTCACCGAGACTACTCCTGCACAACGTCTACTCACCCATACAGGCAAGTAGGCGGTTAAAACCACTGGGGGTAAGCATTACATTATCATAATCCAGATAATAATCAAATCAAATAATATCATGTACTTGAATAATAATAGTCATGCATAAATACTTATATCACAACTTGATAGCTCATATCAACATATATCAATCACATGAGTAATTATCCAATCATAAATATTCATTCACAAACATCAATCATTGAGCAATCATTATCAACATTCATTCATCTCATTTCATCACCAATCACATATTTCACATAGGACTCATGATATGATATGCACTTATTGACACATAAATGCATGTGGTACCAAATCTCAACAAGGTCGTCACCTTTCGATGCCACTTGCACATCGAATGTAAGGGCTCACACCTGCCTTACAATAATCTCGAAGTAAAAGAGTTCAACTCTTTTACAGCAACAACGACTATGATGCATGGACATGTATAAGGACTCGATAATGCGACAACAATTCACAATCTCAACTCAATATATAGGACAACACCCAATTATATTGATTATCTCCATAACATTGCATTATCAAGAAAACATGCCCACACAAATAAATCATAGTATTCATCATCACACATCAACATATTTATCAATAATCAACAATGTCATCCAACATCAATTACATGATTTCCAATAATCAACAACATCACTTACCACGTATGATTTTACCAATTCAAGAATTCTCATACTCCAAGCAATTAGCATACGTTTCTCACGATAATCATCATACTTCAAACATATACATGCATACTCAATTATTCACTCTAAGTACCTCATTAACCCATTGTTATGTTTGGAAAAGTTTCACGGCTTATAAAAAATATTTATGATAAGTTTTCACAAAAATCCGCATGACCCATGTGTAGTAATTTGATCATAACTCAAGTTTTAAAAATCATTTTGGACGTCAACCCAAGGCCATTAGAAAGCTAACAAAATTACCTAAAACTTTCATGTTTACATCAAAATCCAATTCAAAGCGGAAATGGGTGAAAAATAGCGAAATATGCAGGATCTGGTTCGTTGAAATCGTGTCACGATTTTGGAATTCGTGTCACGATTTTATGTCCAGAAACACTGAATTTTCGGCCAACAAAATCGTGACACGCTTACCAAATCGTGACACGTTTTTCCAGAATCAGGTCCAGAAATCAGTTCTTCAAAAAGTGCGTTTTTCACCATTTCGCGCGTAAAATTCAAACCGTTAATCGGATTTTGATGCCGTTTTCGCCTACACGCTCCTGACACTTGACTCTAACATAATCTACAAAAATTTCATGTTTTAACCATCCCAAAAGTCATTTTCCAAAACCTCACATAATCACTTATTGGCGAAAACGCTTAAACATCGACATTTCACACGAAAAACCCGTTTTCTCCCAAACGACTCAACTAACATAACCACAACATGAAAATAGAAATTCTCATAGGTTCAATTCATCCAACAATTACAAAATTTCAGTCAACAACCATATATATATATATATCAAAGTTCACTTTGGTCCTTCACATGAACACTTAACTCAACTTCACCAATTTCACAAAACCACCAACAACAAATTATTTCTCATCATCAATCCACAATTAAGTATACCCAAATCATGATTCACTCACAATAGCATCAGTTAACAATAACCACATCAATGGAATATGAATCACATCTCATTTCAATCAAAACATATCAAATTTCATCAATTAAGCATAATTTCATAACTTAACATTTATACATACTTTGAAACATGTAATTTCACCCACAAAAATACCATAATCATCAATTCATGCACAGGAAAATAGAATCACAGCAAGAGCACGAATTTAGCAACAATTGTTCATCAACCCATTTTCATACAACATGAGAAAATGCAAAAATTGTACATGATTATGATAATCACTAACCCCCTTACCTTAGAAGAAGATTAACCCAAACTCTTGCTTCAATTTAGCTCCTAAGCTTACCCAATTGGATTCTTCAAGTTCTTCTCTCCAAAACTCTTTTGCTCTTCTCTTCACCTCTTTCTCTCTCTACCTCTCTCTAGAAATGTTTGTGAAATGAATGAATTGGTTCTTCTAACACAACCCTAGTGTTATCTCCACTAATGGGCTTAACTTAGTTTCTAGTGGGCTTAACCCATTTCTATTCAAACCAAAAATATTACTACACTCCAAACGATATTTTAATTAATAACGGTAAAATGTCACTAACGGTAAAATCTAATCATTACCCTAGTAACTTAGTAAAATAAGGGTTCTCACTAATTATTAAAATAATTCTCACCAAAATTACCATTTTACCCTTACCCGTCAAATGACTAAAATACCCTTCTAATACGGTAATCCACGTAAATGCACCCGACGACAATTAAATACACACAAGCACAATTAATCACACACAAACACAATTAAAAGTAATTAAAATAAATCTAGCTAAAAATCGGACTGTTACAGCAAACGAGTCACAAGTTGCAAAGTATGAACATGTGTACCAAATTTCATTAAGTCTTTACAATTTCAATACATGTCTTTAAATATCTTTTCAATTTACTTAAGCATTCTTTAAGTATTTTCTTTACTGTTATTTACACTAAACTTCGATTGAATTCAATTGAGTTGGATTCGATTGTTTGTATTTTATCTTCATTTTAACCAAGGTTCTTTAAGAACAATTATTACATTTTTGAAGCGAATAATAAAAAGCACAATATGCTCTTAAGATTTACAAGTTGATCTTGCAAGTAAACATCTTTGAAACCAACGATTGTTTACCAAATTTCGGTGTAAACAAACTCATCTTTCAGGACCCTCATAATTTGCAAGGACGAATTGTAGGGAAAGTTATGTTCACAGAACCTTAATTGGGTTATGTTCTACTTGCTTAATTCCAATATAAGGAAAGTTTAAAATGAATGATTTCTTAATTTAATTTCCAACAAAATTGAAGGGGGAATTCTAACATCCCCTAATCGCCATTAAACATCGGAATCAACCAAACCTAATCTCGCATTGGGTAGGACAATTAAAACCCTGCAATCACTCAAGCTTTTCTTTTACTTGATTTTCTAAATAAGTTCCGCTTATTACCGAGTTGAACGATAATCCATGTGGAGACAATTAACTAACTACTTTATTACTTGGTACGATTTGGTACACTTGCCTATTTAAATTCATAGACTTATCTCTCCATAATAAAACATGCAAACACTTCATATTTTCTTACATTATTTACCGATCTCATTGTCTCAAAGCTTAAGTAAGCAATTTCAATGATAAGAATATGTCTTTTTGCAACTTCCAACAATTTGTAAGTCTCATTAATGCCATATTTTTTATTCATTTTTGAAAATATTGTTTTTATCTTAATCTTATTCTACTCATTAATTCTTAACATTTCACCAATCTCAAAAATTGAAATAAGATAGAAGAAAATCTAAATAATATTATTTGTTGTCTTATTTAATTTTTTTATAATCATTTTAGACTAGATTACAAAATCCACAATTACAAGGATTGTGAAAATAGATAAAGCAAAAATTTAAACTCATGGGTGCAAATATAATAACAAAATTTTCTTAAAAAAACACTATAACTAGATGACAACTTGTGGAATTTTCTAAAATAATCTTAAGGGAACATCTCAATCACACCCACATATACCCCCAGATAAGGAATGGGGAAGAATTTCCAACACAATACACTTCGGTTGAAGATGAAATGGGCATATCTTTGTTTGACAATCAAAATCTTGAGTACAACTAACAATATTCGCTGAAATGAAAAAAGAAAATAAAAGACTTTAGTTGAATGAGATAAAATAAAACATAGCAAGTAACTAGGGAAAATTGAAAGGATATAAATTGGTTACCGTCAACGGTCATTGCAAAAGCAAATAGGGAAATAAAGATAATTATAACATGGATTTTTCTAACATTAACAAATTTAATAACTTCAACCATATTTTCAACACTTTGCATTGCATGTAAGAAATATTATATGGTTTAATCACGTTATAATTTATAAAGCACACCCTCTCGTTACATACATAATATAGTTTTTAGCGCTTACCGATTGGTAAAAATATCCTTCCTAAAATTAGAATCATTGTTAAATATCTCTTAAGTATAACAAAGTGTTATTTTTGTCCCTTTAGCACCCTTAGTAAACAGGTCACATAAAAAACCTATTGAATCAAAATAATTCATTTTGTTTTACAAATATTCCATTATTTTATAATTTTTCATGAGAGAAAAGAAATAACAAAGAGGAATAATAGCATCGGGTTTTATGAACCCTAGACTATAGCAAAGCTATCACTAATGTATATGATATGTTTAATATTCATCAATAATTCCTCAAGATATCATTTATGTTTTTTTACTGAATCAAGATTGAGGAAAACATCAATGAACCGTTGGACATCCCGACTAGGTCGGCACCCTCAGGGGACTCAAATCCTCTGCCACTCACCCATATATTATATATACAGAAAAAAGAGAAAAAATATGTACAAAAGTGCATGAATTAATAGTCAATGGCAGGAGAATCTGCTTATATAGAAATTGCATGTCTATAATGACCAGTACGCCTTACAAAGAAATTAAAAATAAAACGACTTCCAAACAATAGGCAACTTTAGTTTTATAAATTATAGCAACAACAATTCTAAAACATAACCAATGATCATACTTTTTGAAAAACATCACGATACACAACATTTGTGGTCTCCTTACAAACATTATTATCTTCATCCAGGATGAGTAACTTCAGACCTTTTCTTGAAGTTACTCGAGAGACAGCGACATAAAGTTGTCCATGCGTGAACACAGGCTTAGGAAGATAAACCCCCACTCGAGATAAAGATTGACCTGGCTTTTATTTATTGTCATTGCAAAACAAAGCGTCAATGGAAATTGTCTGGGCCTAAATTTGAAGGGTAGTCCTGGATCACTCGGAATAAGATTCATCATGGGAATGAATACCCTAGTACCTGCCCTTTTTCCTATAATTACGGTAGCAGCTATCGTGCTCTTCCCTAGATGTGTAACTATCAGCCTAGTACCATTACACAGTCCATTGGCCTGATCGATGTTTCTCATCAGCATAACTGGACATCCCACCTTTAGTTTCAACCTGTGATTTGGAATTCCAGAGCTCTTAATACCATTAAGAAATTCTGGTGTGAACCACTCACTTTGGACATCAGAATTTTCACCCGATCTACAAACAGAATCAGATCGTAAATACTCTTTCTCTTCACCTGGAATTAACGACATCATAAATTCGTTAACATGCTCAACTGAATCAAGCGTTGGTGCAAGTATTCCCCTTTCTTGGAAAAAATAGTTGGTCACCAAGGTTATCATTCAGATCAGGATACACAAAGTCTATAGGTGACTTCAACGGATTTGTTGTGTCCGATATCAGCAAATCTTCAAGAATTTCTACCTTTATTTCACCATTCTCATCCGAAGCATCGTTGCCATCTCCAATTGAGAGTATTCACTTGCCAAAGTTAGCAATTTCTTCCTGCTCTGTAGGTACCGAAGATGCACACAATCTCATATTAACAGTAAGCCTCAACACATTACAATAAGCCCATATCTTTGACGAATTGACTGAGGCATCAACAATATCCGGCCTCGTTTGTAACGCCCTGGTCGTTAATTTATTTATTTTAATTATTTAGAGTCATTTATATGATTTAAAATGATATTTTTTGAATTATAGTGTGTCCATTATTTTATTATATAGTTTATTTTAATATAATTAGAATAATGTGTGAATTAATATTATTTTGGAGTTTGGGGAGTTAATTAGGATTTAATAAAAATTAAGGGAGTTTAATGAAATAAAGGGGGAGTTATAGTTTTGGGGGTTAGGAAAAGAAAGAGTCAGCATCAGTTTTACGTGAAACAAGTTTTGGAGAGGAAAACCAAGAACAAGAGAGAAGAGCCTAGGAACCGATTTTGCTGTGCAATCTTTCTGCAAATCTAAGGTAAGGGTGAGACTATCTCTCAATAATCATAGTATATAATTTCTGAAAATTGTTTTAACATGAATTGTTCTTGAGATAAAAATTGGGAAATTAGGGTTGATGCTGATTTTGAAAGGAATGGTGTAAGGATCATGTTTAACGTGTTGTAATTTGATGTTCAGAATGATTTCTTAATCTATAATGTTGATGTGATCAGAATTTGAATGAAATTAGAATCAGTTGGATAAATTGGAGATGTTTTGTATGATTGCTAGAATGATCTGAAACATCTGCTGCCTGTTTTGTGTTCCTTTAGATGCCTAGTTGTGTATAGGATCTGTAAACATCTGCTGGAAAACGTTTTGGGTGATCAGGGGATTAAAATTGGGCTTTTGGAGTGAGAAGCGGTTTGAACCTGTAGGTTTTTGCACTGCCTAGATGAATGGTCGCTTAAGCCAACGACCCGTCGCTTAAGCGAGCATTCAAGCAAGCTGCCCAGAATGCGATTTTGTCAGTTCGCTTAAGGGAACAGTGAGCGAGCCTGTAAGCGAAAATTTAATTTGATTCTGCCAAGAGTTCGCTCAAGCAAACCATAAGCGAACCCGTAAGCGAAAAACCATTTACATTTTGCTTGAAGTTCGCTCAAGCGAACCGCAAGCGAACTGTCAGCGAGCGGAACCCCAACCTTCTGTGAGCCGATCGCTTAAGCGAACTAGACGTCGCTTAAGCGAAGATGACCTTAGTCAGTCACTTTTGAACTTTGCCTCGTGCACTAGGGGATCCTTTTGAGTATTTCTAAATGTTCCTTTTGAACTTGGTCGTTCAAAGCGGTGGAACACTAGTTGTTCAAAGCGGTGTTTAGCGGTGAGGACTTATGTCCTGAAAATGAATGCTTTAACCATTCATTAGCGGGAGGGCTTCGGCCCTGAATATGGTACCACATGCATAGTTGCATTTGTCGAGGAGTCTTAGAGGTGTTGTCATGTCATTACATGAGTTGTTGTTGTTGGTTGAATTGCCATATCTGGATGATGTTGTTGATTATGAAATACTTACGCATATTGAATAATCATTGATATTGTAGGGTGTTAGATTCAATTGATGTTATTATATATTATTATTATTGTTTGTGAATCTCACCCCTTCTGCTTGAAAATGTTGCCCTTCCTATGGGTAACTTGTAGGTGATCCTGAGTAGTAGGTGGTGGCTCAAAGTGTCTAGGGCTCTGATACGTGGGATGGGATTTTAATGCTTTCTTTCATTCCTATGTATCAAATTTTGGATATTGCTGATGTAGCCCTATCGTTGCTGAATTTATGTTGTTAAGGCTTTTATGCCTAAATTTAATTATGGAGGTTTAAACGGTTGTTGTTGTTTTGATGCAAAATTTACCGCTACAAAATTAATGATGATTTTGAAGGATGTCTATTAAATAGATTTTATATTCTATTTATAAAATTTTGAATTAGTAGTGTGACATGCCCGTTTGGGTTAATACTCTGATGCATGTTTATTTATTAATTAATGGATTATTGGGAACGGGGTGTTACATCGTTCCTCCTCGGGCAACAGGAAATATCTGCCTAAAATCACCACCTAAAACTACTGTCATTCCACCAAAAGGTTTAAGCACGTTTAGGGGATCATTCTTGGACATGATATCACGCAATGATCGGTCAACTGCCTCAAAACACCATCGGTGCATCATTGGAGCCTCATCCCAAATTATCAACTTTGCAGCACGCACCAGGTCTGCCCTAAGACTATCCTTTTCCATCTTAAGCGATGATGCCTCATTAATCTCAATAGGGACTGACTGCGTCGAGTGCGCGGTTCTTCCACCTGGCAATAGAAGAGCCGTTATACCGCTGGATGCAGCATTCATTACAATTATCCCCTTCGATCTAACAGCAGCTGACAATGCTTTTCATATAAAGGTTTTTCCCATACCACCGTAACCATATAAGGAAAAAAAACCACCGTCGTCAGAACCAACGGACTCCATTATCTTGTCATGCATACATCTTTGTTCATTAGTCAGCATCAGTAACATATCAGCGTGTGTCTTTTCCAGTTCATCTTTGTTGTAACTTAGCTCATCAACGATAAGCTTGTTTGTGAAAGTTGGCATGTCTGCTGCATTTGGCCTGGGCATAGATTTGAAGTCAGTAAGCGACCGTCCGTTTTCCTGAAGCAACATTTCAATTTCAATCAAACATAGGTTCTTCAAGTCATCGTCACGGATACGCAGATCTTCATATTAAATGTAAAGTCACGAAATTATTATTAACACCTGAAGAAAAATGATAGTAAGAGAATATATGCAATGCAACGGAAAAAATGATATTAAAGTTACGGCTCAATTCTTAATCGAAAAAGCTTCTTTCAGCTTAACTCAAACTAAAAAAAATAAGCTTGCGCCGCAAGTCTCTTCTCATGAAAGAAAACACACTACATATTTTTTTGTCTTATATTTCTCTCATATTCAATGTCCTTTTTACGTATTTATTTTGTTTCTTCTAATTTTCTTTATCTCTTCTCATGAAATAAATGAACATAAACCTACATCGATGAAATCACCACCAACCTATATTTTTGAACATGTTGTGTTTTTATCTTACTTTTTATGAATACATCATATAATTATGAACGCATAAAATCACACGTTTGATTAAAATATGTTAATGTGTCAAGTGTGAGTTAACGTTCTACATATTGGAATAGATTTTGATCAACATATAAATGAGATGACTCATATACCTAGTGCTTTAAGGTTTTGTGTTAAGACGTAGCGTCAATCTAACTTATGTGGTTGCTATTGGCCTAACATGATTATCCAGCTTAATGTAGGCGCCATTGGAAGTGCCAACTTTATGATAAACTCGTAGGGTTTAGTCTAGTTCATTGCGATTTTTCAACTTTCCGAGTTCAGTTTAGTAGTAAAAAGACATACTATGGATTTAGAGGTTCCGAATTTTGAGCACCGCTAGTTTCTTTTGAGATAGAGAAAATCAACATTTCCTACCTTGCACAAAATCAACATTCGTCACCATTTTTTTTTTATTAAAAATCAATTCATTGTGATATTTTGTTTTTATTTTATTAACTTCATTAAATATTATACCTGAAAAATCGTTATGGTACAATGATCATTAAAGAGTTATCTCATGTACATTTTTATTTATAAAATTAGACATAAATGGATTAAAAAAAGTATTAAAAGAAATTTAGATGCATTATTATGCTATTAAAAAGACATGACATACTTTAAAAAAATTACAATACAAACTTTGTCGAAAATTAGTAAAATTAGAATTTGAAAAATCACCTGTTATTTTGCTCAAATTTAATTTTGGGTAGCATTCAATTCTCTTTCAAAATGTTGTTATTGTTATTTCTATAATTATATGAATTTTTTTCTTTTTCTTAAATAATCTTCACTATAAAAATGTTCTATGAATAATCTTTTTTTCTTTTAGAATATGCTAATATTTAAGCTTTCATTTTGAATAAAAAATTTGTGGCTTTTCAATGACTGCTATCGAAATTTAAAATTTACAATTAAAAAAATAATATTTATGATAACATATTTAGATGAGTTAGTCTCATGAGGGTTAGGATAGATTTCATGGCGCAAAGAGCATTTAGAGGTACTTGTACATCATACATCAAAGACGTTCTCGCGATGACATCATGAGTTGAATCAATGACATTGCCAATTGAGTCAATCTTTATTGACAACTAGTATAGTGACCCGTGCCAAGCACGAAGAAATGAAAAACTTTTTTGATCAAATATATAGATTTTATATTATGTTATCTTAAAGTTATAAGTGTGGTTATAATTTAAATTTGACATGAAAAAATATCATCTTAATTTTGTATATATTTTGAAATATATCTAAACATTGCACATAAAGATTAAAGTATTTGGATTTATACTTATAAAATATATTTGTAGTATAAGATGTACTTATTGTTAAACTTAGCATATGTAATATTTTGGCAAAAATACGCCGACGTATTTGTTGACATAATTTATTACATTAATCATAAAAACTAAAATATTTGTATTTTTTATATAATAGTCGGTGTCAGATGTAGACACCCAGTCGGTGAATGCAAACATTAAATTTTTTACAGGTGTGTATAAATATAGTTTGGGCTACAGAAACGCTGATTGTTCTTTGTTTTTATTTTTTACAAAACCAATGGTCTAATGTAAATATTGTTTTTATTCTCATGTTTGTTATACCTGAAAAGTTCATCAATTAAAAGTCAATTGTAGAAGGATCTGTTTATATGAAAATTGCATGTCATGTAAATTAAATCAAATGCCTAACCTATTAGAGTCTTGTAAGATCGCAAAACCTTCATTAAATAAATCAAGACTAAATAACTTTTTCATTTCCTTTATATATATATATATATATATAGAGGGTGTATCAAGTGAGAGGAATTTTAAAATGAGAGATGAGAGGGTTAAATCATAGCCTTTGGGTTAATCCTTACCATGAGATCTAATTTTAGTAATTGCAACCTAATTATTTCTCAGCACCTTCATACATGCCTCTTCTCTCTCTCCCATGTTACTGTTGCGATTTTCTTTTTCTTTCTGCGCCTTCTCACTTCGTTGCTCTTTCTCACTTCAATCATTTTGGTAATCCATTCTATTGACTTTTTCCTGCTCACTTTAGCACCACAAAAGATATCATTTCAAGTTATTTTCTTCCAACCATGACACTGTTCTAATTGATTATATCTATTTCATGAAATTTAATGTTGACATGAATCTTTCAGGGAAGATCTCTCGGTGTGAAACAAAAACCATGAAGTTTTTCATCCTTATTGTTTCAGATCAACAACCGCAGTTCATTCTTTTTATGAAACCTCTATTCTTTCTTTTATTCTAAATTATGAACAGATCAGAATTATTCTATTATAAAAAATAAATTCCAAACATGTAACTATGATATTTTAAAGAGATGAAGTAGAGAGAGTCAGGCTGAGTCGGAGCGTCGCCGGTATAGGGCAGGAGAGACAAGGAGACTGAGTAGTCCGCGTGAAAGCGAGGCAGGCAAACAGTCAGAGTAAACTTTTAATGAATCATTTAATCAGAGCCATTTATTTAATCTAACGGTTCTTATTAACTCCTCTCATCCTCTCATTTAAAAAGTCCTCTCATTTGAAATGCCCTATATATATATATTTCTTAAACAATAAATTTTCTCTCTTTATCTTGAATACAGTAAACTTGATCCAAATCTTGTCTATCTTTTATCATCCCTTAGCAAGATTATATACATATTTTTCTCCCTACTTGGTGTCAAAAGATTGGTATAACCCATCAAAAGCTTGTCTTCTTACTTTGTTTGATGCCTTCTTCGTCTCATCCTTAGATCTCTTATAAACTGTGCCACATCTCGTTTCAAACCAGACCACCAGAAAATCTTCTTTAAATCATGATACATCTTCGTAGCTCCCGGATGAATACTCAAGCTACTCCTCTGACTCTCTTCAAGAATCATCTTCTTAATCTCTTCATTGTCTGGAATACAAATTCTTCCTCGGAATCTCAACGCACCTTGATCATCGACTTTAAAATCACTGTCTTCGGTCCGATCTCTAGCAACCAACAAGTCCACAAACTTTACATCAACTTTCTGTGCTTCCTTGATACTTTTCAGAAATTCACTATCAATCTTCAGCATACCCAGTTTCACACTCTGAGGTGACCATTCGCAAACCAAACTCATATCTCTGAACTGTTCAAGTAATTCGAACTCTCTGACCATCATAGCGGACATATGCAATGTCTTCCTACTCAAGGCATCTGCAACAACATTAGCTTTAACTGGATGATAATTCAAACCAAAGTCATAATCTTTCAGCAATTCTAGCCATCTACGCTGCCTCATATTCAATTCTTTCTGATCGAACAAATACTTCAAACTCTTGTGATCGCTAAACACCTCAAATCTCGAACCATACAAGTAATGTCTCCATATCTTCAATACAAAGACTACGGCCGCAAGCTCGAGATCATGCGTAGGATAATTCTTCTCATGAACTCTCAACTGTCTTGAAGCATAAGCTACCACTTTACCTTCTTGCATAAGCACACCTCCTAAACCCAACTTGGACGCATCACAATACACCACAAAAGGTTCATCTGACTTCGGTAAAATCAGCACTGGAGCAGTCGTCAGACGCTTCTTCAATTCACCGAAACTATTCTCACAATGGACGTCCCACACAAAAGTTTTACCTTTACAAGTCAACTGTGTTAGCGGAAGAGCTAACTTGGAAAACCCTTCAATAAACCTTCTATAGTAACCGGCTAAACCCAAGAAGCTTCTAATCTCTGTAACGGACTTAGGAGTCTCCCATTGCGATACCGCTTCAACTTTAGACGGATCCACAGCAATACCATCACCAGAAATAACATGGCCAAGAAAACTCACTTCTTTCAACCAGAACTCACACTTAGACAATTTGGCATAAAGTTTCTTCTCTTTCAACACTTGCAAGACAATCTTCAGATGCTCAGCATGTTCTTCTTCAGTCTTGGAGTAAATCAAAATATATCGATGAATACAACTACAAACCGATCCAAAAATGCATGGAAGATGCGATTCATATACTCCATAAACACTCCAGGTGCATTGGTAACACCAAAAGGCATAACTTTATATTCATAGTGACCATAACGCGTTCTGAAAGCCGTCTTATGCATATCCTCATCTTTTACTTTAATCTGGTGATAACCTGACCTCAAATCAATCTTGCTGAAAACATGTGCACCCACTAACTGATCCATCAAATCATCAATTCTCGGAAGTGGATACCTATTCTTGATAGTTACCTTGTTCAACTGTCGATAATCAATACATAGCCTCATACTACCATCTTTCTTCTTTACTAGCAAAACCGGCGCTCCCCAAGGTGAAACACTTGGTCTAACAAATTTCTTCTCAAGCAAATCTTCCAACTGTTTCTTCAACTCAGATAATTCGGAAGCAGACATACGATAAGGTGCCATCGACACCGGCTTCGTTCCAGGGACTAGATCAATAGAAAACTCAACTTCTCTCTCTGGAGGCACATCAGGAATTTGATCTGGAAAAACTTCAGGAAATTCACACACCACTTGTAGCTTATCAATCACTGCTTGATTCTCAATAGATAAGGTAACCATTAACGAAAACATCAAGGTACCATCGCGTTCCAGTTGCTTCAGCTACTTGGTAGATAAAAACTCTGCACCACTCTCCTCTTCGACGGAAGAGAAATGCACTGACTTGCTAAAACAATTAATAAGAACGTGGTTGTACTCTAACCAGTTTATACCCAGAATCACATCCATACCGCTCAAAGGTAGACAAACTAAATCCATTTCAAAATCACGACCAAACATAGACAAAGGACATTTCAAACATACGAGAGAAGTAGTCACCGAACCCTTAGCTGGAGTTTCGACAACCATCTCTCCATTCATATCAGACAAATCAAGACCCAAAGCAGAAACACAATCGAAAGCAATAAAGCAATGTGTAACACCCCGTTTCCCAAAATCAATTTAATTAATAATAACACATCAATAATCAGAGTAATCATAACAGGCATGCTACATTTCTTCATTTAAAATTTACTAAATAGAGAGTATATAAAAATCTATTTAATCAAACGTCGTTCATAAAATTGTCATTAAACTCGCAGCGGATTGTTTGCAACATCATTCAGTCTACAATAATTATTCTTGGCATAAAGCCATTTCAACATAAAAGTCGATCACCAAAGGGCTACATCAGTAATATTTCAAAATTGATACATAGGAAAGAATTCAAGCAATAAAATCCCATCCCACGTATCAGAGCCCTAGACACTGTGAGCCACCACCTACTACTCAGGATCACCTGCAAGTTACCCATTGGAAAGGCAACGTTTTCAAGCAGAAGGGGTGAGATTCTCAAACAATAATGATAATATATAATAACATAAATAAATCTAACACCCTATCATCATAATCATTCAGTAGTCATAATATGGCATCATTAACAACTTCATCATCCAACAATAATGGCAACAGTAACAATGATTCATGCGACCACTTGACTTCACTTCTAAGACTCATGCAAGACATGACAACTCTACTAAGACTCCTCAACAATGAAACTATGCATGTGGTACCATAACAGAGCCGAAGCTCTCATCTTTATAGAATGGTTAAAGCATTCTTTTATCAGGACATGAGTCCTCATCATAACATCGTTTTGAACACATAGTGTTCCATCATTTTGAACGACAAGGCGTTCCAGGACCGAAGTCCTCATCATAACATCATTTTTATGCTTATGCAACTGACTCCTCTAGTGTATATCTACATACAACTCAACGACTAATGCATATGTACTCATATGACTCACCACTCCTTAATGCAACATGTTCATTCACTTGATTCAAGTATTCCAATATCTTCAAAATTTACAAAGTTAACCAACTAAATATCATCATGAAATAAGTAAGATTTTATGTCTATACAAAGGTCATACAAGCTAAAGGAAACACCTAGAAGTACTCACAAAGTTACCTTGTGCACGAAGCAAAATTCAGAAAAGGGCTGACTAACACTCAGTTCGCTTAAGCGACGAATAGCTCGCTTAAGCGACGAATAGCTCGCTTAAGCGACCAGCTCACACAAGGTTGAGGTCCTCGCTCGCTCACGGTTCGCTCGCAGTTCGCTTAAGCGAACACAATGTCGTATCTAAATTAATTCTACGCTTACGGCTCGCTCACTGGTCGCTTAAGTGACCTGGCTTCAGCAAAATCTGGGTAGCGATCGTGATCGCTCGCTTAAGCGATGGGATGTTCGCTTAAGCGACCACTCATCTGGGCAGGGTAACAGCTACGATTTTCAGACTTCTCCTCACCCCAAAAACCCAATTTTAATCCCCTGATCACCCAAAATGTTTTCCTGAAATGTTTACGAGTCCTATATGCAACTAGACATCAAAGAAACAGCAAATTAGCATCAACAACAACAATTAATTCCAATCAAACATTCATTCAGAACTTCCAACATTCATCTATCATATTCTATTTTCACTCCAAATTATGATCAATATCAACATTATAGATTAGGAAATCATACTAATCATCAAATACAACATTATAAACCTGATTCTTACACATTTTCTTCAGAATCATCATTAACCCTAAATTTCCCAATTTTACCTTAAGAACAGTTAAATTGATTAATTTTTCAGAAATCATATATTAGAACTATTGAAAGATAATCCCACCCTTACCTTAGAATTGTAAAGATAAAGTGCAGCAAGTCAATTCCTAAGCTCTTCTCTCTTGGTCTTCTCCCTTGCCTAGCTTTTTCCTCTCCCACTTGTTTTCACGTTAAAACTGTTTCTGACTTTTCTTTCCTTAACTTCTCAAAACTATAACTTCCCCTTTTTCATTAAAACCTCCCTTATTATTATTAATTTCTAATTAATCCCTAACCTCTTAAATAATTCTATTATTTTTATTATTCTATTTATATTAAATAAGTTATATAAATAAATACTACACACTACATAAATCACATAAATTAATTAAAAACACCCAAAAGACTCTAAACAATTCTAAAAATAATAAAATAACAACTAGGGCGTTACAACTCTCCCCAACTTAGAGAATTTCGTCCTCGAAATCTTACCTCAAACAAACAGCTCAGGGTATGACTCTTGCATCTTACTTTCTAGTTCCCAAGTTAAACTTTCACCAGTTGCTCCACCCCAAACAACTCTTACAAGAGGTATCTCTTTACCCCTCAAAGACTTCACCTTTCGATCATCAATCCTCAAAGGTAAGGTCTCCACCGTTAGGTTATCTCTAACTTGCACATCATCTATCAGAATAACATGCGAAGGATCTGGTACATACTTCCGCAACTGTGACACATGAAACACGTCATGCAAATTCGAAAGATGAGGTGGTAATCCAACTCTATACGCCACAGTTCCAACTCTTTCTGAAATCTGATAAGGACCGATGAACTTTGGAGTCAACTTTCTCGACTTCAATGCACGTCCTACGCCCGTCATAGGAGTAACCCTCAGAAAAACATGGTCACCTTCCTGAAACTCAAGGTCTTTCCTACGCTTGTCATGATAGCTCTTTTGTCGACTCTGCGACGCTTTCATCTTCTCTCTAATCATCTTGACTTTCTCTGTAGTCTCATGAACCAATTCCGGTCCCAAAACAACACTTTCTCCCGACTCGAACCAACATAAAGGAGTCCTACACTTCCGACCATATAAAGCTTCGAATGGTGCCATACCAATACTCGAATGGTAACTGTTGTTGTATGTGAATTCTATCAATGGTAGATGACTATCCCAAGCTCCACCCTGCTCAAGTACACATACCCTTAGCAAATCCTCTAAAGATTGGATTGTCCTCTCCGACTGACCATCAGTCTGCGGATGATAAGCTGAACTCAATTTCAATTTCGAACCCAACGCATCTTGTAAACTTCTCCAAAATCTCGAAGTAAACCTTGGGTCTCTACCTGACACTATACTCGACGGAACCCCATGCAATTTCACAATATTCTGAATGTAGATCTCCGCCAACTGAGCTACTGGATAACTAATATTAATCGGAATGAAGTGCGCCGACTTCGTCAACCTGTCTACTACAACCCATATCGAATCATGTCCTCTTGGAGTATTAGGTAAACTTGTCACAAAATCCATAGAAATGCTATCCCATTTCCACTCCGGTACATCCAACGGTGTCAACAAACCTGTGGGCCTCTGATGTTCAACTTTAGACTTCTGGCAAGTCAAACATGCATACACAAACCTAGCGACATCCCTCTTCAAACCAGACCACCAAAACAATTTCTTCAAGTCTTGATACATTTTTGTAGCTCCCGGGTGAATACTCAAGTTGCTCTTATGACTTTCTTCTAAAATCAACTTCTTCAATTCCTCATTATCAGGGATACAAATTCTGCCTCTAAATCTCAACACACCTTGTTCATGCACTTTGAAATCACTCTCCTCGGCTTGATTACTCATAACCATCAAATCCACAAACTTAACATCAACTTGTTGTGCTTCTCTGATACTATCCAAGAAATCACTATTGATCTTCAACATACCCAACTGCACACTTTGAGATGATAATTCACACACGAGACTCAAGTCCCTAAACTGTTCTAGCAATTCGAATTCCTTTACCATCAAGGCCGACATGTGCAATGTCTTCCTACTCCACGCATCTGCAACTACATTAGCTTTACCTGGATGATAGTTCAAGCCAAAATCATAATCCTTTAATAACTCAAGCCATCTGCTCTGCCTCATGTTCAATTCTTTTTGGTCAAACAGATATTTCAAACTTTTGTGGTCACTAAACACTTCAAATCTTGAACCATACAAATAGTGTCTCCAAATCTTCAAAACAAATACCACTGCAGCCAACTCCAAATCATGCGTAGGATAATTCTTTTCATGAACTCTCAGCTGCCTAGAAGCATAAGCTACCACCTTACCATCTTGCATCAACACACCTCCCAAACGAAACTTGGAAGCATCACAATAAACTACAAAAGGTTCTTCCGGCTTTGGCAAAATCAAAATAGGAGCAGTTGTCAATCTTTGCTTCAACTCATTGAAACTACTCTCACACTGAGCATCCCATACGAAATATTTCCCTTTGCAAGTCAACTGAGTCAACGGAAGTGCCAACTTTGAAAATCCTTCTATGAATCTACGGTAATAACCAGCCAAACCCAAGAAACTTCTGATTTCGGTCACCGACTTCGGAGTTTCCCACTGAGATACTGCATCAACTTTCGAAGGATCAACCGCGATACCATTACCAGAAATAACGTGGCCTAGGAAACTCACTTCACTTAACCAGAACTCGCACTTCGACAACTTGGCATACAACTTTCTCTCTTTCAAAATCTGCAACACAATCTTCAGGTGTTCGGCGTGTTCCTCTTCAGTTTTAGAATAGATTAAAATATCATCTATAAACACCACCACAAATTTATCCAGGAAAGCATGAAAAAATTCGGTTCATATACTCCATGAATACCCCAGGCGCGCTAGTAACACCGAAAGGCATCACTTTGTATTCATAATGTCCATATCGTGTCCTAAAGGCCGTCTTCTGCATATCCTCATCCTTCACTTTAATTTGATGGTAACCAGACCTCAAGTCAATTTTACTAAAAACTTTAGCACCTACCAACTGGTCCATCAAGTCGTCAATCCGCGGAAGTGGATACCTATTCTTTATTGTAACCTTGTTCAACTGACGATAGTCAATACACAACCTCATACTTCCATCTTTCTTCTTTACAAATAACACGGGCGCTCCCCACGGCGAAACACTGGGTCTCACAAACTTCTTATCAAGCAAGTCCTCCAACTGTTTCTTCAACTCGGCTAATTCAGAAGCTGACATGCGACACGGTGCCATCGACACTGGTTTCGTTCCCGGAACAAGATCAATCGAAAACTCAACTTCTCTTTCTGGTGACACATCAGGAATCTCATCTGGAAAAACTTCGGGGAATTCATTCACCACTGGTAGCCTGTCAATTACAGCTTGATTCTCTAACGACAAAGATGCCATCAAAGAAAACATAAGAATCCCGTCTCGTTCCAGCTGCTTCAACTGTTTAGTAGTTAGAAACTCTGCTCCACTCTCTTCTTCCACAGAAGAAAAGTGCACCGTCTTGTTAAAACAATTAATACAGACTCGGTTATACTCTAACCAATTCATCCCGAAAATAACATCCATTCCCAACAACAGTAGACACACTAAGTCGACCTCAAAATCTCTACCAAACATAGACAACGGACACCTTAAACACACAAGAGAAGTAGTTACTGAACCCTTGGCTGGAGTTTCAACAACCATTTCCCCTTTCATATCAGATACAATTAGGCCCAACTTATATGCACATTCTAAAGCAATGAAACAATGTGTAGCACCAGTGTCTATAATAGCAATTAAAGGAGTACTATTAAAGAAACAAGTACCTCTGATCAGTCGATCCTCATTAGTAGTCTGAGTACCAGTCAAAGCGAATACCTTTCCTCCGGTTCTGACCTTCTTAGGTTGCGTGCACTGCGAACCAATGTGGCCCTCCTCGCCACAACTAAAACAAACGATGTCTCCACGCTTGCATTCAGCCAACACATGACCCTTCTGCCCGCATCTAAAACATTTCTTCTCATCTTGGGTGCACGCATTACTCTTGTGGCCCTTCACACCACATTTGTAACAAACAACATCAACAGGAGCATTTTTCCCTTTATGTGGCCTCTCATCATTCAATCTTTGTTTGCCTTTGTTAGCAGGAGCACTGTAGGGCTTCGGGCGGCTACTCTGACCCTGATTCCTCTTCTCGCTCATCACCTTATAGTGAGCCTTCGTATCCTCCTCATAATTCTGCAGCTACTCACCAATTCTGAGAAAATTCTGATCTTCTGATACCCAATGGCTCTTTTGATATCAGCCCTCAAACCATTTTCGAACTTGATGCATTTGGATAACTCAGCTGTCTCCGCAGTATAGTGAGGGTAAAACTTTGCAAGTTCCGTGAACTTAGCTGCATACTCCGTGACCGACATGTCACCCTGTTTCAACTCTAGAAATTCTATTTCTTTCTTCCCTCGGACATCTTCCGGAAAGTATCTATTCAGGAATTCCCTCCTGAACACAGTCCATGTCACCACCGCTCCGTCTTATTCCAACACAGGTAAAAGACCTACCCACCAATCATCCGCTTCTTCAGCCAGCATGTGCGTCCCGAACCGCACCTTTTGCACCTCAGAGCACTGCATGACTCTGAAGATCCTTTCTACTTCCTTCAACCAGGTCTGAGCTCCATCGGGGTCATACCTTCCCTTGAATGCTGGTGGATGGTTTCTCAGAAAAGTCTCCAGCATCCTCACTTCACCATTAGCAGCAGCTGGTTGCTGTCCTACAGCTTGAGCAACAGCCTCAAGTGCAGCAGCAATAGTAGCATCGTTACGACCAGCCATTTTGAGATTCTACATAAGAAATAGAAATCAGAAAACAGCAAAGACAACATTAGAGTTAACACTCTATCCTAGGTGGCTCAACACGACTCTTCTATACGGTCGGACGGACCAACCTGCTCTGATACCAATTGTAACACCCCGTTTCCCAAAATCAATTTAATTAATAATAACACATCAATAATCAGAGTAATCATAACAGGCATGCTACATTTCTTCATTTAAAATTTACTAAATAGAGAGTATATAAAAATCTATTTAATCAAACGTCGTTCATAAAATTGTCATTAAACTCGCAGCGGATTGTTTGCAACATCATTCAGTCTACAATAATTATTCTTGGCATAAAGCCATTTCAACATAAAAGTCGATCACCAAAGGGCTACATCAGTAATATTTCAAAATTGATACATAGAAAAGAATTCAAGCAATAAAATCCCATCCCATGTATCAGAGCCCTAGACACTGTGAGCCACCACCTACTACTCAGGATCACCTGCAAGTTACCCATTGGAAAGGCAACGTTTTCAAGCAGAAGGGGTGAGATTCTCAAACAATAATGATAATATATAATAACATAAATAAATCTAACACCCTATCATCATAATCATTCAGCAGTCATAATATAGCATCATTAACAACTTCATCATCCAACAATAATGGCAACAGTAACAATGATTCATGCGACCACTTGACTTCACTTCTAAGACTCATGCAAGACATGACAACTCTACTAAGACTCCTCAACAATGAAACTATGCATGTGGTACCATAACAGAGCCAAAGCTCTCATCTTTATAGAATGGTTAAAGCATTCTTTTATCAGGACATGAGTCCTCATCATAACATCGTTTTGAACACATAGTGTTCCATCATTTTGAACGACAAGGCGTTCCAGGACCGAAGTCCTCATCATAACATCATTTTTATGCTTATGCAACTGACTCCTCTAGTGTATATCTACATACAACTCAACGACTAATGCATATGTACTCATATGACTCACCACTCCTTAATGCAACATGTTCATTCACTTGATTCAAGTATTCCAATATCTTCAAAATTTACAAAGTTAACCAACTAAATATCATCATGAAATAAGTAAGATTTTATGTCTATACAAAGGTCATACAAGCTAAAGGAAACACCTAGAAGTACTCACAAAGTTACCTTGTGCACGAAGCAAAATTCAGAAAAGGGCTGACTAACACTCAGTTTGCTTAAGCGACTAGTAGCTCGCTTAAGCGACCAGCTCAAACAAGGTTGAGGTCCTCGCTCGCTCACGGTTCGCTCGCAGTTCGCTTAAGCGAACACAATGTCGTATCTAAATTAATTCTACGCTTACGGCTCGCTCACTGGTCGCTTAAGCGACTTGGCTTCAGCAAAATCTGGGTAGCGATCGTGATCGCTCGCTTAAGCGATGGGATGTTCGCTTAAGCGACCACTCATCTGGGCAGGGTAACAGCTACGATTTTCAGACTTCTCCTCACCCCAAAAACCCAATTTTAATCCCCTGATCACCCAAAATGTTTTCCTGAAATGTTTACGAGTCCTATATGCAACTAGACATCAAAGAAACAGCAAATTAGCATCAACAACAACAATTAATTCCAATCAAACATTCATTCAGAACTTCCAACATTCATCTATCATATTCTATTTTCACTCCAAATTATGATCAATATCAACATTATAGATTAGGAAATCATACTAATCATCAAATACAACATTATAAACCTGATTCTTACACATTTTCTTCAGAATCATCATTAACCCTAAATTTCCCAATTTTACCTTAAGAACAGTTAAATTGATTAATTTTTCAGAAATCATATATTAGAACTATTGAAAGATAATCCCACCCTTACCTTAGAATTGTAAAGATAAAGTGCAGCAAGTCAATTCCTAAGCTGTTTCTGACTTTTCTTTCCTTAACTTCTCAAAACTATAACTTCCCCTTTTTCATTAAAACCTCCCTTATTATTATTAATTTCTAATTAATCCCTAACCTCTTAAATAATTCTATTATTTTTATTATTCTATTTATATTAAATAAGTTATATAAATAAATACTACACACTACATAAATCACATAAATTAATTAAAAACACCCAAAAGACTCTAAACAATTCTAAAAATAATAAAATAACAACTAGGGA
The DNA here is from genome assembly GCF_003473485.1 of Medicago truncatula. Lineage (NCBI taxonomy): Eukaryota > Viridiplantae > Streptophyta > Magnoliopsida > Fabales > Fabaceae > Medicago > Medicago truncatula. Next base: position 20,647,549 of record NC_053045.1, read on the forward strand.
GTTACACAATGCGTAGCACCAGTATCAATAATAGCAACTAAAGGAGTATTATTAATATAGCAAGTACCTCTGATCAAGCGATCCTCGTTCTCCGTCTGAGTACCAGTCAAAGCAAAGACCCTACCAGTAGTCGGCGCCCTCTTAGGATGAGTACACTGTGAACTAATGTGACCCTCTCCATTGCAGTTAAAACACACAATGTCCGTACGCTTGCAATCAGCTACAATATGACCTTCCTTGCCACACCGGACACATTTCTTAATTTCTTCAGGGCAGACATTGCTTTTGTGGCCTTTCCCACCACAGTTGAAACACATAATCTCAGTAGCATCCTTCTTCTTAGGCCGCCTATCGTCGACCATCCTCTGTTTCCCTTTATCAGCAGGGGCACTGTACGGCTTAGGACGACTCTGCTGTTCCTTGCCCTTCCTCTTGTTCACTATCTTGTAGTGAGCCTTCGTATCCTCTTCATAGATCCTGCAGCTATTAACCAAATCTGGAAAAACTCTAAGCTGTTGATACCCAATCGCCCTTTTGATGTCGGGCCTCAAACCATTCTCGAACTTGATACATCTTGAGAACTCAGCATTCTCAACAGTATAGTGCGGGTAAAACTTCGCCAACTCAACAAACTTGGCAGCATACTCAGTCACAGACATGTTTCCTTGCTTCAGCTCAAGGAATTCAATCTCCTTCTTCCCGCGAACATCTTCCGGAAAGTATCTTCTCAGGAACTCTCTCCTGAACACAGCCCAGGTCACAACAGCTCCTTCTTGCCCAAGGGTAGGTAGAAGGCCAACCCACCAGTCATCAGCTTCCTCAGCGAGCTGATGAGTACCAAACCGCACTTTTGCATAACACGGAAAATCCTCTCAATCTCTTTAAGCCACGTCTGGGCTCCATCAGGGTCATATCTTCCTTTGAAAGTTGGAGGGTTCTTCTTCATGAAAGTCTCCAACATCCTAGTCTCAGCATTCGCACCAGCATTTGCGTTAGGTTGTTGTCCCACAGCTTGGGCAACAGCTTGTAGTGCAGCAGCTAACGCAACATCGTTTCTTCTAGCCATTCATGATATTCTACAAAAGTAGCAGCAACAACATAAGATAGTAATATAAATATTACTAAGACTCGACACGACTCTTCTAATTGACCGGACGAACCGACCTACTCTGATACCAATTGTAACACCCCATTTTCCCAATATACAAATTTCTTAAATCATTTATCAGAGTAAGCATCATAAACAACGGGATATCACATATAACATAATCCAAAACAGTTAAATAATGATTTAACCAAATATCTTAATCATTGCAGCGGAAATTATATCATAGTCATAAAACATTTTGGCACGCAGGCCCCATCAAAATAATCTCAAAAGAGTTAGTTCAATAACACAATAGCATATTATTCACGTAATAGAACGAAGCATGCATAACATATAGCCCCATCCCGTTACGTATTAGAGCGACCTAGACGACACAGTGAAGGCAAGGCCACTCACGACGGAAACTGCACACTAAGCACGATCACCTGCAAGTTACCCATACGAAGGGCAACATTTTCAAGCAGAAGGGGTGAGATTTCATAACAAAATAATGTTAATCAAATTAATTCGAATTATAATTAACATTAACATCATAATCAATCTTAAGTACCTTTGCATATTTGATAAACAATTATCACGTAATCACATCATCAATCATAGACAACTTTGCATATTCAATAAACAAGTATCACGAATTCACATATTCAATCGTCATCAACAACATAGCATTATAGACATGACAATGTGACAATGCTCTTAGACTCCTTATATGCATGTGGTACCAATCGTCACCATAAGTATTAATATAATTTAAAACGTGCGGAGGACAAAGCTCCTAATAAATCGTGCGGAGGACAAAGCTCCTAATAAATCGTGTTGAGGACTAAGCTGATGAGTCATTATTATTTATATTTTATCCATAATATTTAGTATTGTTTTATTTAGATTTTAGTTAAATTTATATTTATAATATTTCCTTTTTGAATTATATTACTACAATTGCATATTTTATATTTCAGGAATGAATATTGGATGGATTGAGTCTTGGAGCAAAAGAAAGAGGATTGGAGCTGATTCGGTGCAGAAATACGAAGATTCAGAAGACAAAGTATGTCTCCCCCAAGTCAGAACCTTGGCACGGTCCATGCTAGGCTTGGCACGGCCGTGCCACCTTCCAATGCCTCTTTTGCTGCTTATGCTTAGATTTTAAGCTACTCTATTTTTAGCCCAAATGTAATAGCTTAGATTTTAAGTCGAATAAATGCTATAAATAGAGTAGCCATCCATCACAAATAATCATCTTTTCTTGGAATGCAATATGTGACAATTGTCTTTCTAATAAAAGTTCATTTACTTTCTTGTTATTTACTTTTATGTTTTCTCTCTTCTTCTCCTTGTCTACGATGAACGTTAGTGAGTAGACTTCTCTTGTCTTGGGATTGTTGGATAAGTCTAATGACATAATCCTAATCAAACCAAGCTCTAAACCTTAATCTTGTGTAACCCTAATTTCTTATCTAAATTCACCACTTTAACATGGATCAACCATTATCAAACTGTGGAAACGAAAGTGGAGGGTTTGATAATTGTTTATCCATCATCTCAAATATCAATTCATAAAACGAAAGTGGAGCTTTGATATTCGAACAAGTGAATTTGGACAAGGATTGCAAAGGCAGCGAAATAGTCTTTGCAATCTTTGAGACATATAGTTTTGATCTTCAAGGGAACTAATGATGATCAAGTCAGCGAAATAGGCTTGGTTGTTAGAGGAACCAAAATCTAATAGTAATCAAGTCAGCGAAATAGGCTTGGTTGCTAGAGGAACAAAAGAGAAATTTTCTTGAGAAATTAGCTCTAACATAAGGTTATAAGTTTAATAGTTTGGTTTGTGAAGGACTTGTCATTAGGATGAACCAATAATTCCAAAGCTTTTATCTTTTCCTTTATTATTTGCTTTAAATAAAAAAACCCAAACCTTTTTACCTTATCAATCTTTAGTCTAATCATTATCTAAAGTTAATTGAATTCATAACTCCCTGTCGGAACGATACTTTTATTACTACTTCGGTAAGACCGTGCACTTGCGGTTTTATCCCATCAAGTTTTTGGCGCCGCTACCGGGGAGTTATTGTAATTTGATTAACTTTTTAATAGTGGTTAGTCTATAAAAAAAATAAAAAATAATAATAATAATATATATATATATATATATTTATAAAATATTTTATTTCCTTTTCTTATTTTTATTTTTTATTTTTATAAAATATTTTATTTCCTTTTCTTATCTTTTTATTTTTTATTTTTATTTTATATATATATATCTCTCTCTCTCTCCCTTTCTCCTTATTTTATTATTTTATTTTTTATTTTATTTTATTTTATTTTTATTATTTCTTATCTTTAACCGTTCTTATCTCAGGCATGGCTCAAAACTACTATCCTTGGACTCCTTCCCCTGTTTTGCCTCCTTGTTATGGAATATTTGGTCATAATGGTCAACTAGGTAGTGTTGTTAGTAGTCCTGAGCAAGTAAACTATGCTCAATATAATCAAGGGGTTAGAAACGATCATTTTTTTCCAACCCCTCAAAATCTTTTTGGACAACAAACAACACCATCTAGTTTTGAAAATAACCAAGGAGTCCCTCAAAGATCCAACTTGGAACTTTTGCTAGAAAATCTTGTATTAGATAACTCTAGGCACAACAAAGAATTTGAAATCCAAGCTAGAAATTTGAAGGACTCTCTTGATAGGCTTTCTTCAAAAGTAGATTCTCTTTGTACTCACAACAAAATTTTAGAGATTCAAAACCCTCAAGTAGGCCATCAAGTAGCCTCTCCCTCCCAAACCTCCGGAATTCTTCCGAGCCAACCTAAGGCTAACCCAAAGGGTCAACCGAATGATGTTACACTTAGGTATGGTAAACAATTAGAGGACCCCGTTGTGGAAACCAGAACTAATGCAGTTGAGGTAGAGAGTGAAAAGCCACAAAGTGAGAAAGTTGTGATAGAGAGTGAAAAGCCTAACATATAACATAATCCAAAACAGTTAAATAATGATTTAACCAAATATCTTAATCATTGTAGCGGAAATTATATCATAGTCATAAAACGTTTTGGCACGCAGGCCCCATCAAAATAATCTCAAAAGAGTTAGTTCAATAACACAATAGCATATTATTCACGTAATAGAACGAAGCATGCATAACATATAGCCCCATCCCGTTACGTATCAGAGCGACCTAGACGACACAGTGAAGGCAAGGCCACTCACGACGGAAACTGCACACTAAGCACGATCACCTGCAAGTTACCCATACGAAGGGCAACATTTTCAAGCAGAAGGGGTGAGATTTCATAACAAAATAATGTTAATCAAAGTAATTCGAATTATCATTAACATTAACATCATAATCAATCGTAAGTACCTTTGCATATTTGATAAACAATTATCACGTAATCACATCATCAATCATAGACAACTTTGCATATTCAATAAACAAGTATCACGAATTCACATATTCAATCGTCATCAACAACATAGCATTATAGACATGACAATGTGACAATGCTCTTAGACTCCTTATATGCATCTGGTACCAATCGTCATCATAAGTATTAATATACTTTAAAACGTGCGGAGGACAAAGCTCCTAATAAATCGTGCGGAGGACAAAGCTCCTAATAAATCGTGGTGAGGACTAAGCTCAATGAATGCTAATGCATGGACTCTTATGAACAAATCACCGTAATCAACATATCAACATGCATCCAATAATTTGGAGCTAAACGTCATCATTTCATCATATATATAGACCTTATGCACTTAGTTAAATAACAGCAGTAGCACAGTCAAGTCACACAACAACAGGGAGATATCAATATATCAATTGCAATTCAATAGCATCATAAAATTTCATTATATCTTACATAATGTTTAATACATTAACTCATGCTCAATTAATATCAACATATCTTAAACAGCTTTACAGACTGCATTAAACCTCATCATTGGTCTCAATTACCATAAGGGGGTTCACTCTTGATCCAAACGTGCGACACAGATCGCACAAACACTCAAGACACTCAAAGCTGGAAGTGCTCGCGAGGCGAGAATTCTTACTCGCCATGGCGAGTACAAGACAAGTTCCAAACTAATGTTGTTCTGGGTTTAATCTTGTCCTACATTCATCCCTATTCATTACTAGGTATGTTCAGGCACTGAAAGGCACTCAAGGTCCAACTAAAAAGTCGAAATTACAAAATCCAACATACTCTCTGCCTTAGCTCGCTATGGCGAGTAAGGTTGCTCGCTATGGCGAGCAATACCAAAAGAACTCGCGAGGCGAAGGGAAAGGGCTCGCGTGGCGAGCGATGAAGATCATCACTCGCGAGGCGAGGATCATAGCTCGCCGTGGAGAGCGATGAATGTCGCTACGGCCAGGCTTCCTATTTTCACAAAAATCTGACGATTCACATGGTTCTAAGCCTAGTATTGATTCCAAAGTTTGTCCTAAACATTGTCTAAGGTCCAGGAACACTCTCTACAGCAATCTAATCAATTCCTACCGTTTAATCATCAATTTTAGGGATTTGACCTAGTTTTCGTTTTCTCCAATTCAATCCTAATTCTTGCTAACTAATCATCAGAATTACATTCAATTAACAATACAAAGTTATTAGTCTCACCCTTACCTTAATTTGCAGAAAATCGCAGCTCTCCCTCTTGGTTTCTCTTCTCTTGGCTTTTTCTCCCTTTTTCTCCAAAAACGTACGTACAACAATGTTTTTCTAAAACTTGGTCTAACTCTTTTATATCTCCTCTTATTTACTTATCTTATCTCACTTTCTCCCCCAAAACTATCTAAAATATCAAAACAGCCCTCAACTAAATATTTTATATTATTTTCAAATCTTTATTTTATTTAACAATAAAATAAATCCCTTAATCTTATCAAATCTTCCAAAACTCATAACTTATCACTATATCAACCAAACCATCAATATAGTCGTAAATCATTCAAATCATACCAAAATCATGCATATATTATATAAATATAATATAATCGCCTAAACTCGATTAAATAAACAATTAACAAAAGTGGGCGTTACAACTCTCCCCCACTTAAAAGATTTTCGTCCTCGAAAATTTACCTGAAGCAAACAACTCTGGATAAGACTCCAGCATTTTACTCTCAAGCTCCCACGTCAAGCTTTCACCAGTCGCTCCCGTCCAAACGACTCTCACGAGAGGTATCTCCTTGCCTCTCAACGTCTTCACTTTACGATCATCAATCCTCACCGGTAAAGTCTCTACCATAAGGTCGTCTCTAACTTGCACATCGTCACTCTGGATTACATGAGATGGATCCGGAACATACTTTCGAAGTTGCGACACATGGAAAACGTTGTGCAAATTCGAAAGATGCGGTGGTAAACCCACTCGGTAAGCCACCGTTCCAACTCTTTCCAATATCTGATACGGACCAATGAACTTCGAGGTCAACTTCTTTGACTTCAATGCACGTTCTACACCAGTCATAGGAGTGACTCTCAAAAATACGTGGTCTCCTTCCTGAAACTCAAGATCTTTTCTACGCTTATCATGATAACTCTTTTGTCGACTCTGCGACGCTTTCATTTTCTCTTGAATCATCTGAACTTTCTCAGTAGTTTGCTGAACAATCTCTGGTCCTAAGACCACTCTTTCACCTGACTCAAACCAACACAACGGAGTTCTGCACCTCCGACCATATAAAGCCTCGAAAGGTGCCATTCCAATACTAGAATGATAACTATTATTGTATGTGAACTCGATCAACGGAAGATGACTATCCCAAATTCCTCCTTGCTCAAGAACACAAATCCTCAACAAATCCTCGAGCGACTGAATTGTCCTCTCCGACTAACCATCTGTTTGTGGATGATACGCCGAACTCAATCACAACTTCGAACCCAAAGCCTCTTGCAAACTTTTCCAAAATCTAGAAGTAAATCTTGGATCTCTATCTGATACGATGCTCGAAGGAATACCATGCAACTTCACAATCTCCTTGATATAAATCTCTGCCAACTGGGCAACAGGGAAACTAATATTAATCGGTAGAAAATGAGCCGACTTCGTCAACCTGTCAACAATAACCCAAATTGCGTCGTTTCCATTCCAGCACATCCAAAGGTACCATCATTCCGGCAGGTTTCTGATGCTTGACTTTCGACTTATGACAAACTAAACAGGAATACACAAACTGTGCCACATCTCGTTTCAAACCAGACCACCAGAAAATCTTCTTTAAATCATGATACATCTTCGTAGCTCCCGGATGAATACTCAAGCTACTCCTGTGACTCTCTTCAAGAATCATCTTCTTAATCTCTTCATTGTCTGGAATAAAAATTCTTCCTCGGAATCTCAACACACCTTGATCATCGACTTTAAAATCACCGTCTTCGGTCCGATCTCTAGCAACCAACAAGTCCACAAACTTTTCATCAACTTTCTGTGCTTCCTTGATACTTTTCAGAAATTCACTATCAATCTTCAGCATACCCAGTTTCACACTCTGAGGTGACCATTCGCAAACCAAACTCATATCTCTGAACTGTTCAAGTAATTCGAACTCTCTGACCATCATAGCGGACATATGCAATGTCTTCCTACTCAAGGCATCTGCAACAACATTAGCTTTACCTGGATGATAATTCAAACCAAAGTCACAATCTTTCAGCAATTCTAGCCATCTACGCCGCCTCATATTCAATTCTTTCTGATCGAACAAATACTTCAAACTCTTGTGATCACTAAACACCTCAAATCTCGAACCATACAAGTAATGTCTCCATATCTTCAATACAAAGACTACGGCCGCCAGCTTGAGATCATGCGTAGGATAATTCTTCTCATGAACTCTCAACTGTCTTGAAGCATAAGCTACCAATTTACCTTCTTGCATAAGCACACCTCCTAAACCCAACTTGGACGCATCACAATACACCACAAAAGGTTCATCTGACTTCGGTAAAATCAGCACTGGAGCACTCGTCAGACGCTTCTTCAATTCACCGAAACTGTTCTCACAATGGACGTCCCACACAAAATTTTACCTTTACAAGTCAACTGTGTTAGCGGAAGAGCTAACTTGGAAAACCCTTCAATAAACCTTCTATAGTAACCGGCTAAACCCAAGAAGCTTCTAACCTTGTAACGGACTTAGGAGTCTCCCATTGCGATACCGCTTCAACTTTAGACGGATCCACAGCAATACCATCACCAGAAATAACATGGCCAAGAAAACTCACTTCTTTCAACCAGAACTCACACTTAGACAATTTGGCATAAAGTTTCTTCTCTTTCAACACTTGCAAGACAATCTTCAGATGCTCAGCATGTTCTTCTTCAGTCTTGGACTAAATCAAAATATCATCGATGAATACAACTACGAACCGATCCAAAAATGCATGGAAGATGCGATTCATATACTCCATAAACACTCCAGGTGCATTGGTAACACCAAAAGGCATAACTTTATATTCATAGTGACCATAACGCGTTCTAAAAGCCGTCTTCTGCATATAAAACTTCGCCAACTCAACAAACTTGGCCGCATCTCAGTCACAGACATGTTTCCTTGCTTCAGCTCAAGGAATTCAATCTCCTTCTTCCCGCGAACATCTTCCGGAAAGTATCTTCTCAGGAACTCTCTCCTGAACACAGCCCAGGTCACAACAGCTCCTTCTTGCCCAAGGGTAGGTAGAAGGCCAACCCACCAGTCATCAGCTTCCTCAGCTAGCTGATGAGTACCAAACCGCACTTTCTGATCTTTAGTGCACTGCATAACACGGAAAATCCTCTCAATCTCTTTAAGCCACGTTTGGGCTCCATCAGGTTCATATCTTCCTTTGAAAGTTGGAGGGTTCTTCTTCATGAAAGTCTCTAACATCCTAGTCTCAGCATTCGCACCAGCATTTGCGTTAGGTTGTTGTCCCACAGCTTGGGCAACAGCTTCTAGTGCAGCAGCTAACGCAGCATCGTTTCTTCCAGCCATTCCTGATATTCTACAAAAGTAGCAACAACAACATAAGATAGTAATATAAATATTACTAAGACTCGACACGACTCTTCTAATTGACCGGACGGACCGACCTGCTCTGATACCAATTGTAACACCCCATTTTCCCAATATACAAATTTCTTAAATCATTTATCAGAGTAAGCATCATAAACAACGGGATATCACATATAACATAATCCAAAACAGTTAAATAATGATTTAACCAAATATCTTAATCATTGCAGCGGAAATTATATCATAGTCATAAAATGTTTTGGCACGCAGGCCCCATCAAAATAATCTCAAAAGAGTTAGTTCAATAACACAATAGCATATTATTCACGTAATAAAACGAGGCATGCATAACATATAGCCCCATCCCGTTACGTATCAGAGCGACCTAGACGACACAGTGAAGGCAAGGCCACTCACGACGGAAACTGCACACTAAGCACGATCACCTGCAAGTTACCCATACGAAGGGCAACATTTTCTAGCAGAAGGGGTGAGATTTCATAACAAAATAATGTTAATCAAAGTAATTCGAATTATAATTAACATTAACATCATAATCAATCTTAAGTACCTTTGCATATTTGATAAACAATTATCACGTAATCACATCATCAATCATAGACAACTTTGCATATTCAATAAACAAGTATCACGAATTCACATATTCAATCGTCATCAACAACATAGCATTATAGACATGACAATGTGACAATGCTCTTAGACTCCTTATATGCATGTGGTACCAATCGTCATCATAAGTATTAATATACTTTAAAACGTGCGGAGGACAAAGCTCCTAATAAATCGTGCGGAGGACAAAGCTCCTAATAAATCGTGGTGAGGACTAAGCTCAATGAATGCTAATGCATGGACTCTTATGAACAAATCACCGTAATCAACATATCAACATGCATCCAATAATTTGGAGCTAAACGTCATCATTTCATCATATAGATAGACCTTATGCACTTAGTTAAATAACAGTAGTAGCACAGTCAAGTCACACAACAACAGGGAGATATCAATATATCAATTGCAATTCAATAGCATCATAACATTTCATTATATCTTACATAATGTTTAATACATTAACTCATGCTCAATTAATATCAACATATCTTAAACAGCTTTACAGACTGCATTAAACGTCATCATTGGTCTCAATTACCATAAGGGGGTTCACTCTTGATCCAAACGTGCGACACAGATCGCACAAACACTCAAGACACTCAAAGCTGGAAGTGCTCGCGAGGCGAGAATTCTTACTCGCCATGGCGAGTACAAGACAAGTTCCAAACTAATGTTGTTCTGGGTTTAATCTTGTCCTACATTCATGCCTATTCATTACTGTTCAGGCACTCAAGGTCCAACTAAAAAGTAGAAATTACAAAATCCAACATGCTCTCTGCCATAGCTCGCTATGGCGAGCAATACCAAAAGAACTCGCGAGGCGAAGGGAAAGGGCTTGCGTGGCGAGCGATGAAGATCATCACTCGCGAGGCGAGGATCATAGCTCGCCGTGGCGAGCGATGAATGTCGCTACGGCCAGGCTTCCTATTTTCACAAAAATCCGACGATTCACATGGTTCTAAGCCTAGTATTGATTCCAAAGTTTGTCCTAAACATTATCTAAGGTCCAGGAACACTTTCTACATTAATCTAATCAATTCCTACCGTTTAATCATCAATTTTAGGGATTTGACCTAATTTTCGTTTTCTCCAATTCAATCCTAATTCTTGCTAACTAATCATCAGAATTACATTCAATTAACAATACAGAGTTATTAGTATCACCCTTACCTTAATTTGTAGAAAATCGCAGCTCTCGCTCTTGGTTTCTCTTCTCTTGGCTTTTTCTCCCTTTTTCTCCAAAAACGTACGTACAACAATGTTTTTCTAAAACTTGGTCTAACTCTTTTATATCTCCTCTTATTTACTTATCTTATCTCACTTTCTCCCCCAAAACTATCTAAAATATCAAAACAACCCTCAACTAAATATTTTATATTATTTTCAAATATTTATTTTATTTAACAATAAAATAAATCCCTTAATCTTATCAAATCTTCCAAAACTCATAACTTATCACAATATCAACCAAACCATCAATATAGTCGTAAATCATTCAAATCATACCAAAATCATGCATATATTATATAAATATAATATAATCGCCTAAACTCGATTAAATAAACAATTAACAAAAGTGGGCGTTACATAACGCATGTTAGGATGACCATGAGTGAAATACCGACGCTTTAAAAGAGTTGTCCACTGATTATCCTTTGCTCGAAGATCCCAAGCCAATTTCAGAATTAAAGCTTCATTTATCAATTGTGTTGGCTTAAGATTCAACCCCCCTTCAGCCCACGGCCTGCACATAATACTCCATGAAACCGTGCATACTTTCCTCGTTAAAACATCCCCGCCCCAAATGAAGTTACGGATCCAGGAGTCCAGCAAGCGTAACAATCGTTTAGGCCACAAATATATATGAAAAGAATAGACAAGCATCCCATGAACAATAGATTTTACCAGCTGCACTCTACCCATGATTGAGAGAACGGAGCCCTTCCAAGTTGCTAGTTTAATTTTAATGTTGTCCGTAATTGATCTGAAGTGTATGACTATCGGCTTCCCTTGAAAAATAGGACAGCCAAGGTACATAAAAGGCACAGCTCCAACATTGAAACCTAACAGATTAGCAATCATGTTGGTACGAGTAACAGACATAAAACCTGTATAAAAGCGACTTTTTAAAAATACTGAGCAGCTCCCTAACATTAGTCTTCAGACCTGTGCAAAAAATCATGATATCATCAGCGTATAAAATATGAGTAGGAAGAGAGGTGCCACGACAATAAGACATTGGAGTGATCCGCCCCTTGTCTCTAGAATTAGCGAGCGCCCTGCTGAGAACTTCTTCCGCCAAACAGAATAAAAGAGGTGAGAGTGGATCACCCTGGCGAACCCCACGAGAACAAGAAAAGAAACCAACCGCCTTGCCATTGACCAAAACAGATAGCCGCGCGGACTGAAGAATAGCGAGGATCCAATTAATAAAAGTTGAAGAGAAACCGAAATTGTTCAGCACAACAACCAGAAAATTCCAATCCAAAGTGTCGAACGCCTTGGAGATATCAACCTTTAGAGTAAGGTTTCCCCCATACTGCCGTTTATCCAAAGAATTTATAGCCTCAAATGCAATAATAATACAATCTGAGATGTTGCGATCGCGAACAAATCCCCGTTGCTCCACGAATATGATCCGGGAAGTAATACAAGCAAGTCTGTCGGCCACAATTTTCGTGACAATTTTAAATTGAAAATTGGCAAGCGCTATGGGACGATAATCACTCATTGCCCCTGCACCTGGTGTCTTTGGTATGAGCACAATCAAGTTAGAATTAAAATTCGGAGGCAACGTGCCACCAAGAAAAAATTCCTGGACCGAGTTCACAACATCTATGCCAACAACATCCTAGAATGTTTGATAGAAGTGACCACCAAAGCCATCCGGACCCGGAGCTCCATCACCATTAAGGGCAAAAACCGCTTCTTTAATCTGATCCATCGAAGGAAGACGAATCAACTGGTGGTTGTCCCTTTCAGAAACTAACAAAGGGATAGATTCATCAACAATGTGTTTTGTGTACAATTATTAGCCGTGTTGAAAATTGCTTGAAAATAAGAGACAATATGTCGTTCTATTTCCGTTGGATCTGTTAAAACATCGTCACCATCCTGCAAAATAGAAATAGATTTGGTTGCTGCCCGGATCTTCGACACCCTATGAAAGTACGCCGTGTTGCGATCCCCACAAGTAAAATTCTTATCTCTAGCCTTTTCTCTCCACAGTTGCTCCTGAAAATTTAAAGCCTTGGTTAGAAGCAATTGTGCCTCAAGATCCTGAACATAGAGCTGATCAGAAAACCCCTCCGAGTCAATCAACAATTGAATGCGGTTTACTTCCTCCAGAGCATGTCGAACTTGCGTATCCACATCACCAAAAACATTTCGATTCCAAATCTTGAAAGCATTTTTCAAGTTACGGAGTTTAGCTTGAAACCGAGACATACCCTGACCTCTAACACCCTTAGACCAATTATCAATCACCAATTGTCGACAGTCATCATGGGATGTCCAAACCTTAAAAAATTTAAAAGGAGAGGCGTGCTTCACCGTAGAGAATATAATTGAGAGCAATAAAGGATTGTGGTCGGATTGATGGCGCACCAATGCTGTACAAGAAGAGCTTCGCCAAAAATTTAACCAATCCTCATTACAAACTGCCCGATCAAGCCGAAGAGCCACATTTTCAGAACCGAAACGACCATTAGTTCAAGTGAAGAAAGAACCCAAAGTGGGAAGGTGATTGAGTATATTAGCATTCGACCAGTTTAAATAATCCTCACAAGACAGATTTTGAGGTGGACGCCTGCCTCTTTTCTCATGAGCACCCAGAATAGCATTAAAATCACCAATGAAAAGCCACGGCCCTACAAAACAACCTTGCATTAAAATCACCAAATAAAAATTACTTGCATATATTGCAGCTATAAAGATAGAAGATTGAAAGCATGAGATTTCCAAAGCTATACATTGATCCGAAACAAAAATAATAGTAGCATGTAGATCATTCCCCCTGAGAGCCCAAAGATTAGGCAGAGCAGAGCCTCTATTATTAATGCAGTATTTAGACACTCCGATAGACGGCCAATACCAAGCAGGAACTTGATGAAAATTAATCATAGGCTCAGCAATAAAAATTAGACTAGGTTTGTGAGACAAATAAAAATTCTTTAAAGCAAGACGAGTATCAGCATTACCGATACCTCTAACATTCCAATAAAGGATATTCATTGATCAAATTGAGGAGTGTCAGCCCTTGCGCGGGGTTTTGTTTGCTTTGATAGAACCTGTTGAACCTTGATTTTCTGTTTCTGATTACGTGTAAGCACCGGCAGGAAACCCTCCGCTGCTGCTTTAGCATCATACTCACGTACTCTGTTCCACAACTCCAAACCATGTTGTATATTTTTACTATGCTGAACCTGTTGCTGTTGTAATACCGTCACCTCATGGTGCATAGGAGTAGGTGACTGTCTCAAATGTGTTTCATCAAATTCATCACTGAATGGACGTGGAACACTCTCACGAGCACCCTTGGGACCTCTCCCGTAGGTCGGATGTTCTCCCGCCCAAGAGGGGATGAGTGTGTAGCACGCACCTCGGAGCCAGTTGAGCTCTCCTCCAGCTCCGCGTGACTCACGTGGTTGTGGTCCACACCATCCAGAAGTAATTTCGTGACATCAGTCTCCACAGGGTTCCCCAACACCTCCCGTGGGGACTGAGGCGACTTCCTCACTTCTACAGGTTGCACGCCATCGTACTCATCAGTGGAAACAACCTCCAACACAGGTCTATTCAAAGTTAACTCATCAGTACGCTCGATATTGTCAAAAACATTATGCAACGGGATACTGAATGAATTTGATCTGAAATCCGAAACCGGCACCGCAGATAAAGGAACTGGGATTGGTTGAGAGACAGGGATAGTCTGAGTTGCCGGAACTGTGTCAGAAATCATGGTGGTGGTAGTCACTATAGAAGAAACAGGAACCCAGGGACCATTCCCTCCAAGAGCCGAAGTAGAAGCACCTCCATCCTTAGGAGGCACAGTGGCAGCTACCTTGGCCGGTTGTTTCCCTCGGTCGACTTTCTCCTTTGCAGCTAACGGGTGTAGCCAACGATAGGTCGTAATGTTGTGTCCAATGGAATAACAATGGTGGCAAAATAAAGGACGTCGTTCATATTGTATCTCCACTTTAAATGCATATCCCTCGCGTTCGACAAGAACCTCGTCATATGCTCTCTTCGATAAATCTATGTCGACCAAAATGCGAGCATAATGCCCAAAAGTACGGTTTCTAGTTGGGCCGTCTATGTCAATAGGTGTACCCACGGCACTTGCAATTTCCTTCAGAGTTCTTTCCCGCCAATACTCTTGAGGCAACTCCACTAACCGGATCCAAAGCGAAACATGAGTTTGCTTCTGTGTCAAAAGCTTAAAGTCCTTAGTCCATTGTGAGAAGCGCAACAGACCGGGCTTAAGATTGACGGTGCCAGCAGCCCAAATTTTCTTCAAATCCTCCGACGACTCAAAATGGAAATCGTAAAACCCCTTACCAAGGGGCACCATTTTCCAACCTGCTGAAGTCTTCCAAAGTTTCCCAATTGTAGCGTTGAGATCCCTCGCAGAATAAGACTTGTCGCCCTTGCTAAGAGTCAGACGAGCTCTCAACACCTTTTTACAATCCTCCACCCCTTTCCGATATTCCTCCTAACAAATTTTGATGCTAAGAGCATCTCCTTTAAAACAAGGTGTGGGAAAGGGAATGTCATCAATACTATTCTTGCCTGCCAGAGCTGAGGCGAAGGAGAGAGCCGGACCTGGAGCATGAGGTGTTGTTGTGACAATAGGTACAATGGATGAAGAAGGTGCAGCCGCTGAGACAGCCGGCCATTGGCACTCAAAAGCCATGATAAAAGACCCACCGAACCTATTCCAGTACTAATGCACGCGTGAACCAACCTTTGTAATGCCCAGAGGCATTAACACGGTTGAGCGACACTAGATGGCAGAACTGGTAACGATGAGAGTAGGAACCGGAGTGTAAAATAACAGCAGAACAGAGAAACGAAAATAAAAAGAAGCAAACGTGCAGCAAGAAAGAGACGCAACAGCTATTAAGAACAACGAAATTCTAATTATGGATAGCACGTGAACCAATCTTTGCAACACCCAAAGGTATCATCGCGATTGCCCTAGATTTACCCTAATTTCTCTGTTAGTAATCTAATATAATTTATACACATGATTCCAAAAACTAATTACAAAAATAATACGGAAAGTTATAATAATTCCAAAAATAATGCATAAGAATAAAACAATATAAGAGTGCCACATGTCGTGACTTCATGAAATTCTAAAACATTGAAATGTAGTAACACATGTCAAGAGAAAAAGAGTAGAGAATTATTTCCATTAAGGGACACCAGCGTCCAGACGGGTACTCCCGTGCCCGTCTGTCCACTCTTTCTACTGCGCTAACGTATGTATATATTTGATGTTTCTTTGTATAAATTATTTTTAATGTAACATATATGGGAAGAGTTAAAGTAAGAGATGAATTTACTAAAAAAAATAAGAGATTTAATAAACAAATAATAGGAATATAGAAGAAATGAGATCCCCTAAAAAAAAAATGAGACAACATTATTGTATAATTTGATTTAAAATAAAGAAGGAATATGTTTTGACAAAAAAAAAATGAAGAAGGAATATGTACCTTTTTGAACTCTCATGTAGTGTCGTTGGTTCGTCTCTCTTATGTCTATATTCTCTGGTTCTTCTTTTTGGTTCTCGCACGCAGATGGACACTCTTGTATCCATCTGTCTGCCCTTTTTTGCTTTGTTGTTGCACCAATAGGTAAGTTAATTAAAATTTATCTACTATTTAAATATTTCACAAACCATAAAGCAAGTTCTACCCTGTTAAAAACATATAGAAACTATGAAAAGGAAAATATATGTTTCGTGTAAAAAAATTGTACTTAATCAAGAAACAATTGTTTTGCACATTGTTTTGGTAATTTAAACTACACAATGCCTCTTTTCTCAAAGTGGTTTATATACTTGTACTTTCTATTTGATCTAAGAAACGTACTTAATCAAGAAACAATTGTTTAATTTTATTACTTTGCATACAATATTATATTAATATATCTAAGCAAGAGAGTCGAAGAAGAATGAATATGATAATCTCGTAACTTATAATGAAGCAAATATTTGATGCACTTCAGTAGTTAAAAGCTACATAGCTGATGCTCTTCATTAGTTAAAAATAACAAAATAGATGTACGTGGTAAAAAGTTACTCAATTAATGCAGTTCTTTTTCCATGTTCAACATTGCGTTCTCCAAATTTACATTCTTTAAAATCAAAATGTAGTACACATTCATCATCTCAATCAGCACCACACTCTCATTGTCTACATTTTTTTTTGCACGTGCAAACAATAACCATCACCATCGCCTTCTTATCTTCCGGGATGTCTATCTCTTTATCTACATTAGTGTCACTATCGTTGCTACGTTGCATGCTCTCTTCCCCGCAAATATATCTTAACGCCTTGATGTTACCGTGGCCATTGTAGCCCATTTCCTCATCACTTTTTCTTAATTTCTCTCGCAATAATTCTTCCATTTCCTCTATCTTTCGGCAGTGACGCGAGAAAAACACCATCCACTTTGAAACGAACAAAAAAAGGTGAGAAAAACTACTAAAAAATAAATTAAATTAATTAAACAATGTATAAGTATAATTTTTTTTTTTGCAAGAAAAATGTTTCATTTATTTATAGTTAGTGGGCATGGAGCCAAAATTGTACGAAGAAACAACAACAACAACGAAATGAACATTTCTGCCATATCCAAACACCAAAAATAAAATGAATGCAATGCTCATCTTTACCCGTTAAACTTACTTGTTTTTTTTAACGAAAATGCACAAAATCCTCCAAAAAAAATGAAATGAAAAGAATTCTCCACATTGTCTGTTTTTTGTAATGATTGATTTTTTCTTTGAAATAATGGAAGTAGTGAAACAAAAGTTTCAAACACCGACACTAATGGAAAGGTAATAATGGAAACATAAAAATCCAGAACAAAGAATAATATCTATATGTATTGATGACTATTGTTATAGATAATATCACCATATTATGAAGATATGAATATTTGAAGGTTGTTGGTGGTTGAATAGCATCACACCGAAAAAAGCAAAAGATAAATTGTGTGCATGCATACCATACTATAACAACGTAACCGAAAAAGCCAAAGAAAATTGGATCAATTTCCTCTCTCCTACCCAAAAATAAAACCCTCCACGAAAGGAACAAACACTTGGGATTGACAACAATGAAAGAACCTTACAGGAAAACACAACAACAAAAGAATCATGGATTTCTTTTTCTTTGTCCAAGATTTAACATTTGAATGAGTTGCTCTCCATTTTCTGTATGGATGACAAAAATGAAATATTAAAACATACAAATTAGAATAGAAATATACTCTATAGCAACCCAAAACTGTAGGAAATTCATAAATCGTTGATCACCAACTATGTAAAGAATCCCATTCTAATACAACAATGACATTTTCTATGTTCCATAGGAAGTACAGAACCCATTGTTACTTGTTTGAAGGAATTTAATTAACAAATAACATGAGATAAGATGTCATAGATATAAATCGCTTGTTCCTTTTTTTGAGTGTAACTTCTACTTTTGAAATAACAGACAAAAAACAAAAGGAGAGTAAAAGAAGGAAATAAAAATTAAAAAAGAATAGAGAGCGCTTCCTGCCGATTGGTGGTATATGGAAGCCGCACTCCAACATTACATTTATTCATAGCCGCCGCCTAATGCACTGTTTCTGTGACAACCTCTGTACTCTACTTTTAGCTTTCTTTCAATTTTCCTCACTCCATCTCAGTTGCAGCGGTGTTTATCTATATCATTTTTCCTTGTATTTATTGCTCATGAATAAAGTAAAAATCAAATGAGATAACAATAACATTATTTAAGGAAACATGAGACTACAACATTTTCTTTGAACTTAAAGTAATAAAAGTTAACTAAGAGGAATATTGATGGTTACCAAACGCAAATAGTGCCCTCTTTCTCAACCATTACGTCTTCTTCTTCTTCTTTATCCCTTTGCTTATACACATTATTTTCTATTTCTTTCGGTTTTTGTCACTAGTGGATGTAATAGGATAACCATATTTTAATTGGGTTAAACGGAGAGAGCGGTTGATTGTGAAACCGTGAAGCATTTTTGAATTGGATGACAACAACTCCTAAATCCCCAACAATAAAAATATTCAGTCCAATTAAAAGAATCTTATGAACTTTTTTAACACCGCATAGAAAAGTAATATATAAAATTTCTAACCTAGAATTAAAAAACCCGATGAATTGAGATTTGTTGATTATCAATTCATTACGGTCTTTACGACCAAGTCATTTACTAATTTGACCATCACGACGTTACTATAAATAAAAGATACATGCTAAACATAAAAGATATTTACATAGTCTAACATTTATTTTTGTGCAGTCGGACGCTAACATATGTATATCTTACATGCGTAAAAAACGTTTGGAATAGAAAATATTACTTTTGAGCAGGAGATTTTCCATAATTAAAAGTGCAAAAGTTTGGAGTAATTTTTTCTACCATATCAATTACGTTGTTCTTTTTATTTACAGAAGGCAGTACATGCCTATTAACTAAAGAATAATATTGTAACAAAAAGGAAAATATGCTAAGGAAATTGAAGAAATCTCACATTGGTACAATAGGAGCTTGTCTCTTGTATATACTTCCGGTGTAGTTTGGAGAGTTACAATCCGTTTGGATCATTTCCCATTGGCCTTACCTAATTCATTTGCTCCAAAGTTTACTGATAACAATTCAAGAGTCTGATCAAGAAGTATTATAATCAGTAACAATTAACCCTCATGACATAAGAAGGCTCACAAATAGAAATTCAAATTTCAAAGGAATATAATGATAAGAATAGATAAGCATAAAATAGAAACAAACAATTGAAGAATAAAGGCTCAGAAATACAAATTCAAGTTTCAAAGGAAAATAATGATAAGAAAAGATAAGCATAAAATAGAAACCAAAAATAGAATAATAAAAATTGAAGAATATAATTGGTTGATAAAATAGAAAAATTTAACAATATAATTGAAGAATATCAAACTCCCTTGTGACTTCTGCTTGGCGTGGTTCTCCATTTTGAGATATAAAAAGAAAGTTGAACCCTGATACTTGAATTTTATTGCATAAATCATGCAAAGATAATGGTAAGAACAATAATCATAAGAATTTGTAAAAAGAAACTAACTTGGAATAAAAAAGTGACACACAATTTCCCTTCTTCATTCAAATATATAATATTTTTGCAGATATGATAAAGAATCATATTAACCAAATTTACTATCGGTATGAGAGGTTTTTTTCGATGAAAAAGGATTAACAATCCGTTTTTCAGGGGTGTGATGTTTTCTCAATCCTTATTTCTTCCTCTTGAATCTCTACTCCCCTCATATCTCTCGTGGCAGTTATGTTTTGATTTTGGTGATTTTTAAAATGAAAGAGAAGTTATGTTTTGACTATGAAATATGGTAACTGACTTTCCACCGTTTTGGAATTTTTGCAATAAGTGAAGGGTATAATGGGTTAAAAAATAGGCTACACCAAAAGAAAAGTATTGCCTTTATATATAGGTATAGATGAAATAGGTCTTAAATTTATATTATATAGATATAGATTATACAATTAGTATAAACTTATAAAAAAATAATCAAAGACATGTTACCGTATTAAGAAAAAAACATGACAATAAATATTAATACTAATAATATCATTCAATTCTCCTCCAAAATGTTTTTGTTATTATTATTCCTATAATTATATGATTTTCCATATTCTTAAATAATATCTTTTATTTGGCTTAAATATCATTTTGGTCCCTTAATTTAGTTTAAAGTACAGTTTTGTCCCATAACATTAGAAATGGTCATTTTGGTTGATTAACTTATTTTAAGATTATAGTTTGGTCTCTTAACTTTAATATCAGTCAATTTAGTCTCTTAACTTTTGTAAATTAGTGCAACTTGATCCCTTTCCGTATGTAATTAACGAAATTTGATCTTTCAATAGATGTATATGATATTAAATTTTCATAAGTTAAATGACCGAGTCAGTTTTTACGGATCTTATACTTAAGCATTATTCATTTAAAATATGCCAAAATTGAGGCTTTCATTTTGAATAAAAAATTGAGATTTTTTTTAATGATTGCTATCTGAATTCAAAATTTAAAATGTTAACAAAACTGATACTACTATTAGTACATATTAATAGCAAAAAGAGTGGCGAGTTGTGAAATTTCCTTTTAAGATACTTTTTGTATAAACTAAACCTTGTCATTTATTTTCATTTATTTTATTTAAAATAAATATAATTAATTTCCATTTTAATGATTATAAATTGTAATATTCACATCAATGTGTTCATTAACATCCATTAATTTGGCATTCCTTAAAAAAAAACATTAATTTGTCATGACTAATATCCACTACACAGTAATATTCGACAATTGACTCAACATTAATCTTGAAAGAAAAAACATTGACATAAATCTCTGAATTAATCCTTCACATACATATGTAAGGAATATCATAGTGGCATAGTGGAAAAAGAACAATCCCAGAAAGGAGATATTACATGTTACCCTACTTTTTTAATATATTATTTAAAACTAATAACTTTGAGTTTATAAAAAAAATTGAAATATGGGTAATTGGGTGATAATACAATTACCGTGTAGTTAAAAATAATCATGTGTTACAAAACTTCATTAAAAAATTAAAATCGTGGGATTCTTTTTAAGAGCTAAAACCGTGTGATGATCCTTTCTTTAAAAGAACCATCTAATGATCTAATCTTGTCTTTTTACTTGATGAAGTAATTGCATAATTTTAGAATTCTAGTAATAGATAAAAAAAAGTCTCCAATCTAAAGAGTATTACTCCCTCCGTCCCTTAATACATGACACAGTTAACTCCATTACGCATTCCAATACATAATTTTGAGCTTAAATATCTTGAATAATATGTTAGAAAAAATTATGAAAATTTGATATTTTGAAAATACTCATCGAGACGAATCTAACGATATCTTATATGATATTATTTATCTATGTATATTAGTAGAAAAATATGGTCAAAGTAAGCTAGGTCAAAATTGCAAATTTTTAAACAGGTCATTTATTGTGGGACGGAGGGAGTATGATTTTGGTTGACCAATATGAGAGAATAAAAAGGTTGTCTTAAAAGGTCACAAAAATGGATGTACAAATATTACTACATTTTTCATTATTAACACTTAAAAATTAAAAACCACTTCGAGTTTGATCTCAACTCAAACAATCTGTGAAAATGTGATGCGTTTCAACAGATTTGTTTCCCTCTCAGTATAAATTGGAAGAATAAAAAGAAAAATATAAAAGAAAAAAATGTTAAAAAGTAAAATAGCAACATAAGAAATCACAAAAATCAGTAGATAGAAAAAGTAGTGAGTATTAACTATTAAGGTATTAAAATGAAATAGAAGGGGGCAGAAAGTTGCGATATTTTAATGTAGTAACAATAATCCTTCATATACATTTTAATTGATGCATTTCTTCTTTTCGTTTGATTGGGTTCCATGTCCAAAATAAAAATTCGGTCGAAAACAAAGAACATAAAGCACAAAAATAAGTTAATTTCAAAGAGAAAAATATGAATAAGAAAATGGCAACATTAGAAATCACAATAAAAAACAACAGAACAATAAGAAATGTTAAACAAACAATAAAAAAATATGAAATAAAGAAAGTAGCAATACATAATTGAGTATATGAGGAAGATAAAAGAAAAAAGAATGAGGTTGAAAGTAGAGATTTCAATTGTGGTGGTTTTTTGATGTAGCAATGCTTCCTTTATATACTGATGTGGGTAGAATGAATCTTTGCGTAAACCGTGGAGATTGATTTCTTTAAAACCAAAGGATCATAAATTTTTAGGAATGAAATTAGTGTCGAATTTTTTTGGTTGATAAAATTGCAGTAAAATCAATAGCATTTAAGACATTGATTATTTTTCTATAATAATTTAGCATAGAACATGGGATTGAGGTGATATATGAGGAGGAAATTTGAAGAATGAATATTTGAAATTATTTATTTTTAATTTGATTTGAAATATTAGAATTAGAATTGAATTTGAATGAGCAATAAACACCGAAAATTGAAATAGAGCAGGACGAAGGTTATTACTCAATTTGGTGTTTAGAGTGATTAAAATGGGAAAATATCATAGCAATGGAAATATCATTTAATGAGCAATTAAATTTTTATAGCTCAAAAAAAAAAATTGAAATAGAGCAACACACTTAATAAGAAATTTAATTGAAACGCTATTTTGTTAAAAAAATAAATTTTTTTTTTGATAAGGCCAAGAGAAAGGTGAGGCATCCGGGAGAGACTGAAGCATCCCAACTAGGTTGGCACCCAACAGCCACCCCCTTCCTATGCCGCCTTTCCAATACGTAAATTTTATTAAAAAAGGGAAAAAAAAATTACAAAGAGGGGGGACTAGGCCAATACCCTCGAAAGAAAATAAATATATACAGAAAAAAAAAACAACAGAAAAATCTAAGGAAATCTATAGTTAGGCAGCCCATTTCGGTCCCTAGTAAAGTCCGACCCCAAAGATAGAGGCAGCAAGGTGAACCACGTGATCCCGATGACATCATGTCCCAAAGCGGCGAGGCCATCCGCGCAAACATTGCCTTCTCGGAAGATGTGGGAGCAAATAATAAAGAGACCATTGTGAGTACAATTATGCCAACGGTTGCGAAGACCAACCGAAATAAGAGATGGTTTATGGAAAGCTTGTACCGCACTAGAAGAATCGCTTTCAAGCCATAAACGAGTCCAGCTGTTTGAACTTTCATATTCCATAGCCAAAATGAGGCCCAAGATTTCTGCTTGGAAGACAGAAACTATGCCAAGATTGCTTGCGAATCCACCAAGAAAAGTTCCGCGAGAGTCGCGGAAGACACCACCACAAGCAGCCATTAAATTTCGAACCGACCCATCTGTGTTGGCCTTGACCCAAGGGCTGGTAGGGGACTGCCATACAACCGGAATGATGTCCCGTACCCGTCTGTGCAAGGGGGAAACAAACAGATTTTCCAAGATAACCCTGTCGGACAGTAAACAATATCCTTTGGAGCTGCATCCCAACATGGCAGTCATGGCTGTGATCTTCGCCATAGTTGCATGAAGAGAAATAGAACTTGCATTGAAGCGGACAGCATTTCGAGCAAGCCAAATAGCGTGCACCGAGTGAACAATGGCAGCTACTAACACATCACACAGCTGAGAGCTGCAGCGCTGCGGTATACAAGACAACAACGAGGATGGCGAAGCAAGTGGGATGGAACGCTGAAGCTATAGGCCGAGCCAATGCCATATAGTTTTGGAGAAAGCACACTCAAGAAATAAATGTGTAGATGATTCAGCCTGGTTATAGCATAAGGGACACATGGAAACCAAGGTGCAGCCCCTCAATTGTAAATTTTCATCCGTTGGAAGCTTGGATAACATAAACCGCCAAAATATAAAAGAGTGGGATGGAGGGATGCAGGGACGCCAAATATCAGTAGCCCAAGCTAGAATTTGTGAAGCCGGATTAAGAAATTGGAAAGCAAGCCTTGAAGATAACTCACCGTCATGGGAATGAAGCCAAACACGCTTATCCGGCAAAGGGGAGACCGGAAGAGTGACTTGCATAATCTGGGCAGCCACTAACGGGAAATCAAGAATAATTCGAGGAATGTTCCATTTACCATCATTAATAACGAATGCAAGAGTAGCCTTCAAACTAGGAAACAGGTGCGGTGGCAAAGCAAGTATAGTGGCAAGAGGACTCCCCATCCAATTATCAAACCATAACTGGATATTATCTACATTGCCAACAATCCATCGTGTGTTTGCACTCACCATAGAGAAGTTATCCTTCACACCTAGCCAAATAGAGGATTTGAAATAGAAACTTCGAGGCATGCCATAGGAAAGGAAGCGCTGCTGAATTAATTTGGAGCAATCAGAATTTTGTGTA
Source organism: Medicago truncatula (assembly GCF_003473485.1). Taxonomy (NCBI): domain Eukaryota; kingdom Viridiplantae; phylum Streptophyta; class Magnoliopsida; order Fabales; family Fabaceae; genus Medicago; species Medicago truncatula. Next base: position 20,672,474 of record NC_053045.1, read on the forward strand.
AAGAGATTCCAACTTAGATGAAGAAGTAAAGCATCATTGATGGCTCGAGTGGGTTTAAGATCAAGACCAACGGCATCCCAAGGACGGCACACTTGAGACCAGGAAACTGTACATATTTTACGAGTGTTGATGTCCCCACTCCACACAAATTTTTTAATCCACCTATCGAGCATTTTCAATAAGCGGACCGGCCACCGATAAATATGGAATGAGTAAACAAGCATACCGTAAACAATTGACTTTACTAGTTGGATTCTACCCATGATAAAAGGGCACCTTTCCAAGTAGCAAGCTTGACCTTAATCCTGTCAATAATATGTTGGAAATATATGCATTTCGGCTTTCCTTGGAAGATAGGGCAGCCTAGGTATTGGAAAGGAATAGCACCTACAGAGAACCCTGAAAGATGAGCAATCATATTTCTCCTTGCAAGTGTCATAGCAGCAGTAAATAATTTGCTTTTGTCAAAGTTAACCAGCTAACCAGACACCTCTGCATAATCATGAAAAACTCGTAGTAGACACCGAATATTTTTCCTAGAACCCACACAACAAATAAAAATATCATCCGCATAAAGGATGTGGGTTGGAAGAGAAACACCCCGGCAGTAAGACATGGGCTGAAGCATATTAGAGTTCCTTTCCAACTCAAGGGCCCTACTGAGAACCTCCTCCGCAAGACAAAATAGTAGGGGGGGATAAGGGGTCCCCCTGACGGACACCTCTGCTGCACGAAAAAAAACCCACGGCATTACCATTCACAAGCACAGATAAATGAGCAGAGCGGAGAATCTCCAGGATCCAGTCACAGAATAAATTACCGAAACCAAACCGATGCAAAACCGCAATCAAAAACTCCCAATCCAACGTGTCAAAAGCTTTGTGGATATCCACCTTGATTGCAATGTTTCCACAAAATTGCTTCTTCGGTAACGAGTTAATCATCTCCGAAGCAATAATAACACAGTCTGCAATATTACGGTCACGGACAAAGCCTCTTTGGGGAGGTGAAATGATGCGCATACATATAAGAGCTAGGCGCTCAGCTAGGATTTTTGTGATTATTTTGAATTGAAAATCGGCCAAAGCAATAGGGCGAAAATCCGCCATAGAAGTAGCTCCAATGATTTTAGGAATCAGAACCAATATGTTCGAATTTAAATTCGGAATAATAACTCCAGTGCAAAAAAAATCTTGAACTGAGCTCACCACGTCTGCAGCCACGATGTCCCAAAAGTGCTGATAAAAATGTCCCCCAAAACCATCAGGACTCGGGGCGCCATCTGCATTCATATCAAACACCACCTTTTTAATTTCATCAACTAAAGGCATGACCGTTAACATAATATTATCCTCAACAGTAACCAACGACGGAATTGTTTTCGCTATCAAATCATTTGTTCCACAGTCATTTTGAGTGCCAAAAATACCATGGAAATAACTAACAACATGATTCTCCATTTCCCTCTGATCTGTAATGTGCACATCCCCATCTAATAGAAAAGAAATAGGCTTCGCTGCCGCTTTAATACGAGATGTACGGTGGAAATAAGCAGTGTTACGGTCACCATGAATAAAACTCTGATTTCTCGCTTTCTCACGCCAAAACTGATCCTGACAATTCATTGCTCTAGTCAAAGTCATCTGAGCCTGTAATTCTAACAAATGTAAGTTTGCATTAATACCCGTGGTGTCAATAAGATTCTGAACTCGCATAACCTCATCAGAAGCGAGTTGAACCTGTCTATGGACATTTCCAAAAACCGATCTATTCCAAACCTTGAAAGCATCGTTGACACGAAGCAACTTTGTGTGAAGCCTGTGCATACCGCAACCAACAACCTCTTTTTGCCATATGTTCAGAAGTAACGGTCAACAATCTTCATGCGTGGTCCAAGTTTTAAAAAATTTGAAGGACGCTGTTTTCCGAATTAAAGAGAAATCTGAATGTAACAACAACGGATGATGATCAGATTGAGATCGCACAAGAGCCGTGCAAGAGGTAATGCCCCAAAAATCAGTCCAAGCTTCATTACAAATAGCACGGTCGTGACGGAGGAAAACGGAATCGGAGTTCATTCTACCATTGTTCCAAGTAAATTGCACTCCGTTAGTATTTAAGTGCAACAACAGATTAGCATTCGTCCAAGACATGAAGTCATTGAAAGATAACGAAGGTGGTAAACGGCGGCCCCTTTTTTCATGAGCACCTAGAACTGCATTGAAATCACCCAAGAAAAGCCACGGACCCATGAAAGAATTTTGAAGCCTAGTCAATTCTGCCCAAAGATGTCTCCTTAGAAGGTAAGAAGTGCTAGCATAAATTCCAGCAATAAATAAGCCAGTTCCTCTGTAAATATACTCCAGAACCAGACACTTAGATGAGACAAAAATTACATTATAAACATGGTCCGAACCCCACACAGCCCAAAGGTTTGGGATGAGAGGGTCCCTGTTATTCAAACAATAATTAGAAACATGAACATTCCTCCAAAACCAATTCGGAACAGAATCATACTCCACCATAGGTTCTACAATAAAAACCAGGGATGGATTATGCAACCGACACATATCAGCAAACGCAAGATGGGAATTATTGTTACCGATTCCTCTTATATTCCAAAATATAATATTCATTTAAATGGTGGGAGTGGACCCCTAGAGCGGGTTTTAGGTGGAACCGTCTGAATATTTAATTTTTTCTTCTTCTGTGACTTGGAAACGACATCAATAAAAGGTGCCTCTTCATTCATCGCAGCTTTTGACAACCAATCCTGCATAAAATTCAAGTCATCTTGCAATACCGGATGCAGTGGCATACGCTCCAGCGCCGCAATTGTATTGATATCATATGTAATATCACGGACAGGCGACAGAACCTGGACAGGATGTTCTTCCGCACTTGTATCAATAGCATCAGAAACATTTACAAGTGGCCTACTATTAGAAGTGTCATAGAAAATTACCGGAATTTCCTCTATGTTTGTGCGAGAAACCTCCTCAAGATCGTGCGTTTCTGCTGCCCCTTGTGACGCTGCCTGCTCTGTGACGTCAACGGTAATTTGGAGAGGGATACTAGTAGCATTGTGGTCAATCACATCTAATTCTTGTTGCTCGGATTGGACATCCATATTCGCGGCTGCTGCACTTGCTGCCAACTCAGTTGGTTTCATAGTTGTCTCATCAGCTTCCTTATGTAATGTTGCTGTTTCTGTTTCTTTTTCAAATGTCGGATTATCTATAAATTGAACAGGAACAGAAGCAGCCATAGATGATTGTGGAATTGCTTCAGCCGTACCATCATGATTAGTAGCTCCAAATGCAGCGGATGAGCCAATACCCGACGGGTTATCTTGTTTGGGGATCCAATTTGGCTTCGAAATGGGGACTTGCTTCTTCCCTTGTGCGATCCTTTCCTTAGAAACTGGTGCTTCATTCCAGGGATACAGCCTTCTACAAGCAGACACATCATGCCCGATGCCTTGACAATGAGTGCAAAAGGCCGGTAACCGTTCATATGCTACTTCCAACGTAAACGCGAACCCTTCCCTTTCAACCACTATTTCATGAAAAAGTTTGCGAGATAAATCCATGTCCACCAAAATGCGAGCGTAATGACCACCGCACTTGCAATTGATGAGTCATTTATTGACTATTTTAATATGCTTTTTAGTTTAGTTTTATTTAGATTTTATTTTATTTTATGTTAGTATTATTTCCTTTTTAGGATAGTTTACTCTAAATTGCATTTTATTTTATTTCAGGAATGAATATTGGATGGATTGAGTCTTGGAGCAAAAGAAAGGGACTTGGAGCCGATTGGATGCAAAAATATGAAGATTGAGAGACAAAAATATGTCTCCCCCATGCCAGAAGCTTGGCACGGCCCGTGCTAACCTTGGCACGGCCGTGCCACCCTCCAGTGTCACTTTTACTGCTTTTGCTTAGATTTTAAGCTACTCTATTTTTAGCCCGAATGTAATAGCTTAGATTTTAAGTCGAACAAATGCTATAAATAGAGTAGCCATCCATCACAAATATTCATCTTGACTTGGAATTCAATAAGTGACAATTGCTTTTCTAATTAAAGTTCTTTTCTTTTCCTTTATTTTCTTGTCATTTACTTTTATGCTTTCTCTCTTCTCCCCCATGTCTACGATGGACATGAGTGAGTAGACTGCTCCTTGTCTTGGGATTGTTGGATAAGTCTAAATGACTTAATCCTAATCAAACCAAGCTCTAAGCCTTAATCTTATGTAACCCTAATTTCTTATCTAAATTCACCGTTTTAACATGGATCAACCATTATCAAACTGTGGAAACGAAAGTGGAGGGTTTGATAATTGTTTATCCATTATTCCAAATATCAATTCATAAAACGAAAGTGGAGCTTTGATATTCGAACAAGTGAATTTAGACAAGGATTGCAAAGTCAGCGAAATAGGCTTTGCAATCTTTGAGACTTATAGTTTCGATCTTCAAGGGAACTAATAACAATCAAGTCAGCGAAATAGGCTTGGTTGTTAGAGGAACCAAAATCTAATAGTAATCAAGTCAGCGAAATAAGCTTGGTTGCTAGAGGAACATAAGAGAAACTGTCTTGAGAAATTAGGTCTAACATAACATTATAAGCTTATAGTTTTGGTTTGAGAAGGACTTGTTATTTAGATGAAACCAACGATCCCAAGGCTCTTTTTATTATATTAATTTTCAACCGTTTGAAAGCCCCCAACTTACAATTCTCTTATCTTCTAATCATCTCTAAAGGTTAATTGAATTAAACTACTCCCTGTCGGAACGATACTCTTTTAATACTACTACGGTACGACCGTGCACTTGCGGTTTTATCTCATCAAGTTTTTGGCGCCGCTGCCGGGGAGTAAACTAATTTGATTAATTCTTTCTCTGTGATTAGAACTCTCTTCTCTTCCTCTTTTCTTCTACTTCTTTCTTTGTATTACCACTAACTTCTTGGGTTCTCGGTTTCTTATGCGAAGAACTAAAAGTCTCGGAGAATTTATTCCTGAGATCGAAAGGTTTTTGCATAAGAAAAAGAGAGAGGCACAAAATAATACTGCTATGGCTGAACGCACTCTCAAAGAGTATGCTACTCCTTCAACGGAAGAGCCACAAGCTATTATCGTGTACCCAACGGTTGCGGGTAATAACTTCGAAATCAAGCCTGCACTACTCAATTTGGTGCAGCAAAATCAGTTTTCTAGATCACCCACTGAGGATCCAAATCTCCATATTTCTTCCTTCCTTAGACTCAGTGGCACCATAAAAGAGAACCAAGAAGCCGTAAGACTTCATCTCTTTCCCTTTTCCTTAAGGGATAGAGCTAGCGCTTGGTTCCATTCCCTAGAAGTCGGTTCCATCACTTCATGGGACGATATGAGGCGAGCATTCCTTGCCTGATTTTTCCCCCCATCTAAAACCGCTAAACTTAGAGATCAAATTACTCGTTTCAATCAAAAAGATGGGGAATCTCTCTATGAGGCATGGGAGCGTTTCAAGGAAATGCTTAGACTTTGTCCCCACCATGGCCTAGAGAAGTGGCTTATAGTCCACACGTTTTATAATGGCTTGTCATATACCACTAAGATGTATGTTGATGCAGCTGCAGGTGGAGCTCTAATGAACAAAAACTATACGGAGGCTTATGCTTTGATTGAGGACATGGCTCAGAATCACTACCAATGGACCAACGAGAGAACCGTCACCACTCCTACTCCCTCTAAGAAAGAGGCAGGTATATACGAAGTCTCTGAATATAATCACCTTGCTGCTAAGGTTGAGGCATTAACTCAAAAATTTGAAAAACTTAACGTTAATTCTGTCACACCTTCTTCTGCATCCCCTCCTTGTGAAGTCTGTGGTATATCTGGTCACATAGGTGTTGATTGTCAGTTAGGTAATGCTGTCAATATTAAGCAACTGAATTACGCTGAATACAACCAAGGAATGAGGCCAAATCAAAATTTTTACAAAAATCCTCAAGGTTCCTATGGACAAGCAGCACCACCTGGCTATACAAACAACCAGAGAGTAGCTCAGAAATCAAGTTTGCAGATTTTATTGGAAAATTGCATTGCTAATCAAAATAAAAATCTTCAAGAATTGAAAAACCAAACAGGATTTCTGAACGACTCTCTCTCCAAACTCAATACCAAGGTTGATTCTATCGCCACACACACAAAAATGCTTGAGACCCAAATCTCCCAAGTAGCCCAACAAGTGGCCACCTCTTCTCAAACACCAGGAGTCTTTCCTGGTCAACCTGAAACAAACCCCAAAGCCCATGTCAACGCTATTTTTCTTGGGGGTAGTAAGCTAGAAGAGACCGTTACTAAAGCCAAAAGTGTCAAGAGGGAGAGTGTTAGGTGTTTAGGTAAGAAAGGTGTGATAAAAAGTGAAAAATCGCTTGACAAGAACAAATCCCTTACACCATTAAGGCCTACTAAGCTCAACTTGGAGGCTCAATTCACTAAATTCTTAAACATGATAGGGACTGAAACCTTAAACCGAGCCTTATGCGATTTAGGAGCAAGTGTTAGTCTGATGCCCTTACCCCTCTTTACAAGGCTAGGGTTGGGCGAGTTAAAGCCTACCGAAACAACATTGAAGTTAGCTGATCGTTCTGATATCCAACCTGTCGGATATGTCGAGGACATCCCCGTTAAAATAGAAGAGATAGACATCCCAACTGATTTCATGGTGCTTCACATAAATGAGGACAATGCGTGCCCTATAATCTTAGGACGACCCTTTCTCGCCACTGCGGGTGCTATAGTAGATGTTCAAAATGGTAGGATTGTTTTTCAAGTGAGTGATGAGTTGATAGGATTTGAGTTGGAGAATTATATGAAAGGTTCCGCCCTCTATTCTTGTAATGTGATTAAAGGTCATGATGTGCAAGAACGCTCATTAGCGCCATCTACACAATATGACCTCTTTGATCCTTTCTAATGGACACTTTCCTATAACGTCAAGCTAATGACTATAAAGAAGCGCTTCGTGGGAGGCAACCCATGCATTTAACTGCTTTTGTTTTGTTTTGTTTTGTTTTTAATTGTTTTATAGGTAATTGTCCGAGTATGATTCGAGAAAAGGGAAAATTTTGAAGCCTCGATATCCAGAACCTTGGCACGGCCGTGCCAGACCTCACCTTCCAAAAACCATCCAAAAACTCCAGAATGTTGGCACGACCCATGCTAAGGTTGGCACGGCCGTGCCCGACTACAGGTAAGGATATACCTCACCTTTCATCTTCTTCTTCCTTCATTCTCCACCACAAACATTCAAACTTCTCTCAAAAACCTCCATAACCATAGAAATTTCAAACCTCCATATCTCCCTCACAACTTCACCAATTAATAAAATTTCTTCACCCAATCAACCACAATCCACATTCCAATCATAACCCTTCACTCAAAAATAACTTTACTCCATCCCTACCAAAAATCATCAAATTCGTAGCCTCCATTCACCTACCTAAAAACCCACAAATCCTTCACCAATTCACCCAACCCAACTCCTAACACTCGCTCAAACACCAACCCTTCACCCAACCAACCTTTTCCACCAAAACCCAACCTTCACCCAAAACACAAAAAGGTCAACCAAGGTTACGGATAATGGCATCTAGGAAAGGTGGAGCAAGATCTTCCGGAGGACCACAATCAAAGAAGAAAACGCCAGCCAAGAATCATGGCATAGTCTTCAAGGACACCAAGCAAAGGGACAGGTATAAAATTCTTATCTCTAAACCTTTGCACCCTTGTCGATATCCTGATCCTTATACTTTGAGTGTGCTAGGACTAAGGGATAATGTGTTTAGCTTACTAGGAAATTTAGGATGGGTTGATATGCTTAGACCTATGAAAGGTTTTGAAAATTTCACTTATGAATTCTTAAGTTCTATTGAATTTATGAAGGATAAAGTGAACCTTGATAACCCCGACCATAGAGTCTCCTTTCGACTTTTGAATGTGGATTACGAGATGTCTCTTGAAAATTTTTGTTTAGAAATGGACTTCGCAAATGCGGGGTTCATCCATGACTCTTGGAATCCAAATCTTAAGTCAGAAGACTATGACCCCGCTCTCTTTTGGAAACACATTACCGGGTTAAGGCAATATAATCCTCGCAACAATAAGGCTAGTAACATTCACAACCCATTGCTTAGATACCTCCAGAGAGTCACGGCTTGTACCATTTGGGGTAGAAAAGAGGTAGGAACAACTAGGACGGATGAACTTTTTATGCTTTGGGCAATGCTTAGTAACAATCCCGTTAATACTTGTTTCTACCTACTTGATTACCTTTCCTCCATAGGTGCTAAACCGGATAATAGAGCTGAGATAGTAGTCGGTGGTATCATTACCTTCATAGCTAGGAAGTTTGGAGTGGGTGAGGAAGATGGGATAAATCCAATTGAGCGTAACAATAGGCTTAATATTGAAACTCTTGTTGCTATGAATTTCATTAAGATTCACCCACCCATGACTTATGCACTTCAGCTTCGCATACCTCTTTTGTTTCTCCTTCCAAACCCATCTCGGACTAACCCCGAGGTGGAGGAGAATTTGTTGTATGTTGGTGATGGATTACAGGTACATGAAGAGCATAACGACATGCACCATGAAGAGGAACCCCATGACCATAACGAAAACAATGAAAGATGGGCATGGATGCAAACCGAGGTACAAAGGATAAGCACGAGCAACAAAGGCAAGGTGTTGAATTATCCGGGCTAAGAAATGATGTCCTAAGGGGCAACCACATATTCGAAGAAAATAACCAAATGCTTCGGAACATGATGCAACACTTCAATCTCCAAGGTCCTTCCTATGGACCTCAATAAAAATGTGAGCTTTCCTCTTCCTCTTTTTCACCTTATCTCTTCAATTTCTATCTCATTCTCCTCCCTCCTCTTTTTCCTCTATCTTGAATCATTGAGGAAAATGCTCCTCCTAAGTGTGGGGGGAGCCTAATAAAGTGTCATTAGTCGTAGTGTTTCCAAACTCCCTTGAACTTTATTCTTTTGTTGTGTTTTATTGTAAAAGGCATGAATAAGAAGTTTGTTTTTATTGTTTTATTATGACATAATTTTTTGTCGTCTCTTCAAATGGTCGTTTCTTGTACATGAAAGTGATTTCTTGTGTTATAAGTATTCTTGCTATACCCACATCAAGTTTTATTGTGAAATTAATTCTCCAATGAGAAAAACACCTGGTTGCAATCCTTGAGTAAGTGTATGAATAGGTATTTTAAGGAACACGTTCTAACTTTAATGGTAACCTGGACCCTTAAAAATCTTCAGAGTAAAAGTAGTATAAGTTTATGTGGGAATAATTCTAATGTGATGAAATGTGTAAACCGAAATGGGGCGGAAGGATATCACCACACGTGGAGGAAAGGATACCCTCTCACTAACTTCCTAAATATGGTGATGACTTCTCAAATATATTGTTCTTGAATTAAACCCTCTAAAAAGAGGAACTTCCTAAGTGAAGTAAACAAGTTGTAGCACTACTTAGGGTGATCATAGAAACTTGGAGGAAAGGATACCCCCTCACGGACTTCCAATGTGAAATGATAGCCCCTAGGCATCTACAAGCCCCCAAATGTATAAATTCATCAAGTCTATCTTAACTCTCCCACTTCTCTTATATGAAATGAAGAAAAGATTTTTCTCGGTCATTTTAGTGTTAAGGTTAGAACCTGTTCCTTATAATATTGATGAGATAAAACCGCAAGTGCACGGTGTTACCGTATTAAAAGAGTATCGTTCCGACAGGGAGTAGTTTAATTCAATTAACCTTTAGAGATGATTAGAAGAGAAGAGAATTGTAAGTTGGGGGTTTTCAAACGGTTGAAAAATTAATATAATAAAAAAGAGCCTTGGGATCGTTGGTTTCATCTAAATAACAAGTCCTTCTCAAACCAAAACTATAAGCTTATAATGTTATGTTAGACCTAATTTCTCAAGACAGTTTCTCTTTTGTTCCTCTAGCAAACAAGCCTATTTCGCTGACTTGATTACTATTAGATTTTGGTTCCTCTAACAACCAAGCCTATTTCGCTGACTTGATTATTATTAGTTCCCTTGAAGATCGAAACTATAAGTCTCAAAGATTGCAAAGCCTATTTCGCTGACTTTCCAATCTTTGTCTAAATTCACTTGTTCGAATATCAAAGCTCCACTTTCGTTTTATGAATTGATATTTGAGATGATGGATAAACAATTATCAAACCCTCCACTTTCGTTTCCACAGTTTGATAATGGTTGATCCATGTTAAAGCGGTGAATTTAGATAAGGAATTAGGGTTACATAAGATTAAGGTTTAAAGCTTGGTTTGATTAGGATTATGTCATTAGACTTATCCAACAATCCCAAGACAAGAGAAGTCTACTCACTGACGTTCATTGTAGACAAGGAGAAGAAGAGAGAAAACATAAAAGTAAATAACAAGAAAGTAAAACGAACTTTTATTAGAAAGACAATTGTCACATATTGCATTCCAAGAAAAGATGATAATTTGTGATGGATGGCTACTCTATTTATAGCATTTGTTCGACTTAAAATCTAAGCTATTACATTCGGGCTAAAAATAGAGTAGCTTAAAATCTAAGCAAAAGCAGCAAAAGAGGCATTGGAAGGTGGCACGGCCGTGCCAAGCCTAGCACGGGCCGTGCCAAGGTTCTGACTTTGGGGGAGAAATATTTTGTCATCGAATCTTCGTATTTCTGCACTGAATCAGCTCCAATCCTCTTTCTTTTGCTCCAAGACTCAATCCATCCAATATTCATTCCTGAAATATAAAATATGCAATTGTAGTAATATAATTCAAAAAGGAAATATTATAAATATAAATATAACTAAAATCTAAATAAAACAATACTAAATATTATGGATAAAATAGATATAATAATGACTCATCAAACTCCCCCACACTTGAATCTTTGCTTGTCCTCAAGCAAAAGGCATAAACATGGTAGCACAAACAATTTTATCAAATGACAATTCGATTAAAGCACATGTCTCCTCAAGGGCTTAAATCCCAAATGTACATTAATCACAAACTCAAGCATTTCTTGTAATTTTTATTCAACCCAACGATCAAGTTTTAAGTGAGTGTGTGTGTGAAGTCCAACCCTTTTCTTGCTCCTGTATAAGATAGGCATTATGAGGAAACATGGTCTAATCCTAGCACTAAACCAACCAAGAAAGATTCCTTCTATAATTCGTATAAGAAAGATGGGAGTATTTGAGAATTTTTGTTCTTTGCCATTTGCTCATTTAAGTTCTTTATTTAAGGAACAACACCTTCACATAGGAAGTCGGAGGGCCTACCCCCTTCCCCAATCTAGATTCAATGGTGCCCCTTAAAACATCATCTTCACGTAGGAAGTCGGAGGGCCTACCCCCTTCCCCAATCTAGATTCAATGATGCTTTTCAAAGTTTTTCTCAAGATAACGATCATCTTCACGTAGGAAGTCGGAGGGCCTACCTCCTTCCCCAATCTAGATTCAATGATGGGATCTTGAAATTTATTTGGCTTTTTATGAACTCCCTTATACTAACTTATACTACTGGCACTTTGAGAATCTTTAAAGGTTAATGCACCACTAAGATTAAAACGCGTTTCCTTAAAATACCTATTCATACATTTACTCAAGGCAAGCAACTTTGTGTTTTTCTCATTGGAGAATTTTATTCACTTTAAAACAAGATGTGGGTATAATAAGAAGACTTAAAACACAAGAGTTTACTTTCATGTGCAAGAATCAACCAAGTAAGAGGAGACAATGAAAATTTTGTGTCATGATATTTTCAATAAAAATTAGCTACTTAACCATGTCTTTTACAATAAAACTATACAAAAGTATAAAGTTCAAGGGAGTTTGGAAACACTACGACTAAAGACACTTTATTAGGCTCCCCCCACACTTAGGAGAAGCATTGTCCTCAATGATTCAAAATAAGAAAACTAAAGAAGAAGAAGAAGGATTAGAAGAAGTAGAAGAAGAAGTAGGAGGAGAAGGTAGAGAAGAGATAAGGGAAGAGAGGAAGAGGAAAGCTCACATTTGTCATTGAGGTCCGCAGGGAGGGCCTTGGAGGTGTAGGTGTTGCATCATATTCCGAAGCATTTGATTATTTTCTTCGGTGATGCGGTTGCCCCGTAGGACATCATTTCTTAGTCCGGATAAACCGACACCTTGCCTTTGTTGCTTGGTGTTTATCCTCTCTACCTCATTGTGTATCCATGCCCATCTTTCATTGTTATTGATTCCTTCGACATCAGGGTCATGGTGCTCCTCATTTTGGTGCAATTGTGCACCGTCCTCTTCTTGGTGCAATGTGCATCTTCCTCGCCTTCATCATTGTGTTCTCATGTACCTGTGGATCATCAACAACATACAACAAATTTTCTTCCACCTCGGTGTTAGTCCGAGATGGGTTAGAAAGTATAATCAAAATAGGCACATTGAGTTTGAGTGTGTAGGACATGGGTGGACGGGGCCTAATGAAGTTCATAAAGATAAGTGTCTCTGTAACGCCCTCTCTAATTATTTGATTATTTTAAATGAGTTTAGAATATACTTATATGATTTGTGTGATTTATATGATTTATTTTGATGAGTGATATTTTGTTATGATATATGTTATATATTTATTAATATAATATATATGTTATTTGATTTAGAAATATATATGTTATTTGATTTAGAAATATATATATATGCTATTTGATTTAAAAATATAATATATGTTATTTGATTTAGGAATGTATATATGTCATTTGTTATAGAAATATATACACGATTTGTTGCAGAAATAAATGTGATTTGTTATAGAAATAAATGTTATTTATTGTAGAAATATGTATGATTTGTTGTAGAAATATATATAATCTATTATAGAAATATGTATGATTTGTTATGGAAATATATATATATATCTTATAGAGATATATTTGTTATTTATTATTGTTATAGAAATATTTATATATATATATATATATATGTATGTATATATTAGAATAGAATATTAATATTTGGATTTAAGAGAAAAATAAGTAGGTTAAAGATTTATATAAATATGAGAGACCTAGTTTAGAAAAACATAACGTACGTACGACTGCTTTTGGAGAAAAGGGAGAAAAGCCAAGAGAAGAGGGAGAGACCTAGAGGGGCTGCGATTTCCTGATTATAAGGTCAGGGTGAGACTAACTTTGCAATTCTATTAAGTATGTGAATCAATGGTTAGGTTTAACATGATGTAGGATGAGTTTAAGAAGAATCGGAAATTAGGTCAAATTGATAGAATTGATGATTAAACGGTGGAAACTTGTTAAAAAGATGTAGAAACTGTCCTTAGACCTTAGATAATGATTTAGATGAATTATGGAATTGAAATTAGGCTTAGAACCTTGTTAGAAGATGATTTTCGTGTAGAAAGTGCATCATGTCCGAGCCTAGATTCATCGCTCGCCACGGCGAGCTATGATTCTCGCCTCGCGAGTGATGATCTTCATCGCTCGCCACGCAAGCCTTCCCCTTCGCCTCGCGAGTGTTTTGGTATTGCTCGCCATTGCGAGCAACCTTACTCGCCATAGCGAGTTAAGGCAGAGAGCATGTTAGATTTTGTGTTTCGACCTTTTGAGTTGAACCTTAGATGTCTTTGAGTACCTTTAGGTGCCTACTATTGATTAGAGAATGATTTAGAACGAGATTGAACCTAGAACAACCTTAGTTGGAAAGTTGGCTTGTACTCGCCACGGCATTACTTGAATTAAAGATAATGAGTGTTTTTAGTGTTTTTAGTGCATTGTGAGACTTGAGTTGCTTGGATTGGTTAGAAATGAACTTTAGGTACATAGTGTGACCTATTAAAGATAATGATTGTGAATTGTGAAGCTATATTGAAATGCTAAGTGTTTATAATGTGATTTATTGATTGATTGCATTACTTGAATTATTATTGAATGATCAGGAAGTTGTTGAAAATGAATTGGTATTAAGCTGTTGATATAATCTGATTATGCTGCTATTGTTATTTAACTAAGTTACATGAGCTGTTGTTGATTATCATTTGATATTGTTATATCCTGAGATGTTTATGTGTCGCCTATGTTGCTGTTGTTGGTTATGTGAAATATTTATATGCCTTATGTGGAAGATGTTTGATGTTTAAGTTGTTGATGCTTCACATTAATATTGTTATGTTGTGAATTGCAATTGATATATTGATATCTCTCTATTGTTGTGTGATTTGACTGTGCTACTGCTGTTATTTAACTAAGTGCATGATGTCTATATATATATTATGAAATGATGACGTTTAGCTCCAAATTATTGGATGCATGATGATATGTTGATTACGATGATTACGGTGTTTTGTTGTTAAGAGTCCATGCATAGCATTTCATTGAGCTTTGTCCTCACCACGATTAGGAGCTTTGTCCTCCGCACGTTTTAGGAGCTTTGTCCTCCGCACGATAAAAGTATATTAATACTTATGATGACGATTGGTACCACATGCATATAAGTGTCTAAGTTGCATTGTCGCATATGTCGAGTCAAGGTCGTTGTTGATGAATTATCTTCCATGAGTTGTTAAGTTGTCGATGAATTATCATCCATGAGTTTGTCGAGTTGTGTTCTACCTATGTGTTGTTAAAGAAGTACCTACGAAGATTATACGATGTGAATTATATGATGTTGACTAAAATATTGCTATGTTGTTTAACATGTTGATTATGATATTGTTATGTTGCTACGTTGTTTAAGATATTGATTATGATATTGTTATGTTGCTATGTTGTTTAACATGTTGATTATGATACTGTTATGTTGCTACGTTGTTTAAGATATTGATTATGATATTGTTACGTTGCTATGTTGTTTAAGATAATGATTATGATATTGTTAAGTTGTTATGATGTTGTGTATAATTGTTACTATTAAGTGATGCTGTCAAAATCATGACAGCAACATCAAATTTTTCTACTCAGTCTGATGCTATCAAAATCATGCAGTGATCTTATGAGTCATGAAGCGATTTTGGCAGCCTAGAAACCTTAAAAATGCAATTTCTTTGATCCAATTACTTCCAAACTTCTTCCTAAGTGTAGGGACTTTATCCTAATCATCTAGGGGTATTTTTATGAAAGAATTAACCTTGTGAAAAAGGGGTCTAGTGAATCTTTGTGTCGTATTGTCTTATGAATTATTGTGACCATTCTTCTATGACTAAGTGAAGTTGTATGAATGAGTGATTATATTTTGGACATGATGTTTATCATGAGATATGTATGCTATATTACTTGGAATATGAGAATGCTTGAAATGGTGAAACTATATGATATAGTTGATGTTGAATGACATTGTTGATTATTGATAATCATGTTGAAGTGTGATGGTGAATACTATGATTTAATTGTGTATGGGCATGTTTTCTTGATAATGCAATGTTGTGGAGATAATCAATATAATTAGGTGTTGTCCTATATATTGAGTTGAGATTGTGAATTGTTGTCGCATTATCGAGTCCTTATACATGTCCATGCATCATAGTCGTTGTTGCTGTAAAAGGGATGACTCTTTTACTTCGAGATTATTGTAAGGCAGGTGTGAGCCCTTACATTCGATGTGCAAGTGGCATCGAAAGGTGACGACCTTGTTGAGATTTGGTACTGCATGCAATTATGTGTCCATAAGTGCATATCATAGCATGAGTCCTATGTGAATTATGTGATTGGTGATGAATTGAGATGAATGAATGTTGATAATGATTATCTATGATTGATGTTGTGAATGAATATTTGTGAATTGATATTTGTTCCTGATACATGTGAATGGTGATTGTTCATGAAATATGATTAATGATTGTTCATGGCTTATGATTGGTGATTGTTCATGATGTATATGATCGGTGATTGTTCATGATGTATATGATTGGTGATTGTGTATGAATAACTGCGAATTAATTATTATTCATGATACATGTAATTGGTGATTTTTTCATGAAATGTGATTAGTGATTATTCATGATACAAGTAATTGGTGATTGTTCATGAAATGTGATTAATGATTATTCATGATAAATGTGATTGGTGATTGTGAATGAATAATTGTAAATTGATAATTGTTCATATGATTGATGAATATTGATGTGAGATATCGGGGTGTGATGTAAGTATTAATGTGTAATTATTATTGATCAAGTGCATGATGTTTAAATTGAAATATCCATGTTAACTGTTATTTGGATTATGATAATGTAATACTTACCCCCAGTGGATCTGTTCTGGACCGCCTGCCTATCTGTATGGATGGGTAGACGTTGTGCAGGTTTAGTTGCTTGGTGAGTTCTTGTGCTTGGTGGATATCGGGAGCTTTCTCCGATATCGGTGTTTAGAATTAGTCGGCTCTGATCTAGGCTTCGTTGTGTCGGTCTAGATTAGTTTATTTTTGGATTTTGTTATGTTTGGAGATTACCCGTTTGTTGGGATTTTTGAGATGCATCTATGTTGATGTAATTTATTTATTCATAACATGTATATTTGAATTTACTCTGGTTTATATTCCGCTGCAACTGTTGAGGTTTATGTACATGTTTATTGGTTTTTGAATTTTGAATGTGGCGTAGCCTCTATTTCTTGAATAAATGTATTATTCGCATGTTTAATTGCTTTAATAGAAGTAGGGTGTTACAAGTTGGTATCAGAGCCGTGGTCAGTCTTGTCTGGACTAATGCTTGTTGTTTTTCCCTGTGGTGTGCGAATGGTAGTTTAGTACCTTCGGCACTTGCTTGTTGTGTTGTTTTCTTATCGGTTAGTGGTTTGTGTTAGTCTGGCAAGGGAATGTATCTTTGGTTGCAGAGGCTCTTTTGGTTGTGTTTTGTGTTAAGGTTCATGTTGATTTTGAGTTGGATCTTGTTTGTCTTCCGTTGAAGCTTATGGATGTGATTTTTGGTATGGATTGGTTGTTGGCTTTTGGGGTTACCATTAATTGTTTGACTAAGAGTGTGACTTTTTCGAAGCCGGTAGAAGAGTTGGATAGGAAGTTCTTGACCGCGGAGTAAGTGAAGAGATCTTTAGATGGCGAAGCGTGTGTGTTCATGATGTTTGGTTCTTTGAAGAGAATCAGTTGTGTGCAAAGTTGTCTAAGTGCGAGTTTTGGTTGAAGGAAGTGAGTTTCCTTGGTCATGTGATTTCTAAGGGTGGTATTTCTGTGGATCCTTCCAAGGTTGATGCAGTGTTGCAGTGGGAGTCTCCTAAGTCTGTTTTTGAGATTAGAAGCTTTCTTGGTTTGGGCGGTTATTATCGGAGGATCATTGAGGGATTCTCTAAGTTGGCGTTGCCATTGACGCAGTTGACTCGGAAAGGACAAGCTTATGTTTGGGATGCCAAGTGCGAGAAGAGTTTCCAAGAGTTGAAGAAGAGGTTGACTTCAGCTCCGGTGTTGATTTTGCCGAATCCGAAGGAATCGTTTGTGGTGTATTGTGATGCTTCTAAGATGGGTCTTGGTGGTGTGCTTATGCAGAATCGTCAGGTTGTAGCTTATGCTTCGAGGCAATTGAAAGTGCATGAGAAGAATTATCCGACTCATGATTTGGAATTGGCGGCTGTTGTGTATGCATTGAAGATTTGGAGGCATTATCTGTATGGTTCTAAATTTGAGGTGTTCACTGACCACAAGAGTTTGAAGTATTTGTTTGATCAGAAAGAGTTGTATATGAGGCAGAGAAGATGGTTGGAATATCTTAAGGATTTTGATTTTCAGTTGAGTTATCATCCCGGAAAGGCTAATGTTGTTGCGGATGCTTTGAGTAGAAAGACTTTGCATATGTCTGCTTTGATGGTTAAAGAGTTGGAATTGATTGAGCAGTTTCGAGATTTGAGTTTGGCTAGTGAGTTGACACCTGATGGTGTGAGGTTGGGTATGTTGAAGTTGACAAGCAATATTTTGGAAGAGATCAAGAATGGTCAGAAGGAGGATTTGGAACTCGTGGACCGAGTGACGTTGGTTAATCAAGGTAAAGGTGGAGACTTTAGATTGGATGAGAATGGCGTTTTGATGTTTCGTGATCGGGTTTGTGTGCCGAATGTGTTTGAGCTCAAGAGGCAAATTTTGGACGAAGGTCATAGAAGTAGTTTGAGTATTCATCCAGGAGCAACTAAGATGTATCAGGATTTGAAAAGGTTGTTTTGGTGGCCTGGAATGAAGAAGGAGATTGCTGAGTTTGTTTATTCTTGCTTGGTTTGTCAGAAATCAAAGATTGAACATCAGAGACCGTCGGGTTTGATGCAACCGTTATTTGTGCCAGAGTGGAAGTGGGATAGCATTTCTATGGATTTTGTTGGAGCGTTACCTAAGACTAATAAGGGTTTCGATTCGATTTGGGTGATTGTTGATCGGTTGACGAAGTCAGCACATTTTGTTCCTATCAAGACTGGTATGTCGGTAGCGAAGTTGGCTGAGGTCAACATTGAGCAGATTGTTAGATTGCATGGTATTCCTTCTAGTATTGTGTCGGATCGGGATCCGAGGTTTACTACTAAGTTTTGGGAGAGTTTGTAAGCTACTTTGGGAAGTAAATTGAGATTGAGTTCTTCTTACCATCCTCAGACCGATGGGCAGACAGAGAGGACTATTCAGAGTGTGGAGGATTTGTTGAGAGCTTGTGTTTTGGAGCAAGGTGTCAGTTGGGACGAATGTTTACCGTTGATTGAGTTTACTTACAACAACAGTTTTCATGCTTGTATCGGAATGGCATCGTTTGAGGCTTTATATGGTCGGAGGTGTAGGACACCGTTATGTTGGTTTGAGTCCGGAGAGAGTGCTTTGTTAGGACCGGAAGTTGTGCAAGAAACTACGGAAAAGGTTAAGATGATTCAGGAGAAGATGAAGGTGTCTCAGAGTAGACAGAAGAGTTATCATGATAAGAGGAGGAAGGATATTCAGTTTCAGGTTGGAGATCATGTGTTCTTGAGGGTGAATCCGGTGACCGGTGTCGGTCGTGCTTTGAAGTGTAGGAAGTTGACTCCTCGTTTTGTTGGACCGTTTGATGTCATTGAGAAGGTTGGGGTTGTAGCGTATCGGATTGCGTTACCACCGTCTTTGTCGAATCTTCATAATGTGTTTCATGTGTCTCAGTTGAGGAAGTATGTGCATGATGCTTCTCATGTGATTCAAGTGGATGAGTTGGAAGTCAGAGATAATTTGACCGTTGAGACTTTGCCGGTTAGGATTGAGGATCGCGAGTTGAAGCGTTTGCGTGGCAAAGAGATTGTTTTGGTCAAAGTGATTTGGGTTGGACCAACTGGTGAGAGTGCCACTTAGGAGCCGGAGAGTAGGATGAGGGTTTCGTATCCGGAGTTGTTTCCTTCAGGTAAATTTTCGAGGGCGAAAATTCTTTTAGGGGGGGAGAGTTGTAACAGCCCGATTTTTAGCTAGATTTATTTTAATTACTTTTAATTGTGTTTGTGTGTGATTATTTATGCTTGTGTGTATTAATTGTCGTCGGGTGCATTTACGTGGATTACCGTATTAGAAGGGTATTTTAGTCATTTGACGGGTAAGGGTAAAATGGTAATTTTGGTGAGAATTATTTTAATAGTTAGTGAGAACCTTTATTTTACTAAGTTACTAGTGTAGTGATTAGATTTTACCGTTAGTGACATTTTACCGTATTAATTAAAATATCGCTTGGAGTGTAGTAATATTTTTGGTTTGAATAGAAATGGGTTAAGCCCACTAGAAACTAAGTTAAGCCCATTAGTAGAGATAACACTAGGGTTGTGTTAGGAGAACCAATTCATTCATTTCACAAACATTTCTAGAGAGAGGTAGAGGGAGAAAGAGGTGAAGAGAAGAGAAAAAGGGTTTTGGAGAGAAGAACTTGAAGAATCCAATTGGGTAAGCTTAGGAGCTAAATTGAAGCAAGAGTTTGGGTTAATCAACTTCAAAGGTAAGGGGGTTAGTTATTATCATAATCATGTACAATTTTTGCATTTTCTCATGTTGTATGAAAAAGGGTTGATGAACAATTGTGGCTAAATTCGTGCTCTTGTTGTAATGTTATTTTCTTGTGCATGAATTGATGATTATGGTATGTTTGTGGGTGAAATTACATGTTTCAAAGTATGTATAAATGTTAAGTTATGAAATTATACTTAATTGATGAAATTTGATATGTTTTGGTTGAAATGAGATGTAAATCATATGTAATTGATGTTGTTGTTGCTGAGATATGTTGTTGAGTATGATTTGAGGCTTGGGTGTTCATATACCATAATTGTTGATGAGAAATAAGATGTTATTGGTGGTTTTGTGAAATTGGTGAAGTTGAGTTAAGTGTTCATGTGAAGGACCAAATTGAACTTTGATATTTATGGTTGTTGACTGAAATTTTGTTATTGTTGGATGGATTGAACCTAGGAGAATTTCTGTTTTCATGTTGTGGTTATGTTAGTTGAGTTGTTTGGGAGAAAACGGGTTTTTCGTGTGAAATGTCGATGTTTATGCGTTTTCGCCATTAAGTGATTATGTGAGGTTTTGGAAAATGACTTTTGGGATGGTTGAAACATGAAATTTTTGTAAATTATGATAGTGCCAAGTGTTAGGAGCATGTAGGCGAAAACGGCATCGAAAACGGATTAACGGTTTGATTTTTATGCGCGAAAACGTAGAAGTTGAATTTTGCATAGTCTGCTACTGTCAAAATCATGAAGCGATCTTATAAATCGTGAGGTGATTTTGACAGAAACAATAAATTTTCTGCATAGCCTGATGTTGTCGAATCATGAAGCGATTTCGCAAATCATGAGGCGATTTTGACAGCAACATCAAATTTTTCTACTCAGTCTGATGCTGTCAAAAACATGAAGTGATCTTATGAGTCATGAAGCGATTTTGGCAGCCTAGAAACCTTAAAAATGCAATTTCTTTGATCCAATTACTTCCAAACTTCTTCCTAAGTGTAGGGACTTTATCCTAATCATCTAGGGATATTTTTATGAAAGAATTAACCTTGTGAAAAAGGGGTCTAGTGAATCTTTGTGTCGTATTATCTTATGAATTATTGTGACCATTCTTCTATGACTAAGTGAAGTTGTATGAATGAGTGATTATATTTTGGACATGATGTTTATCATGAGATATGTATGCTATATTACTTGGAATATGAGAATGCTTGAAATGGTGAAACTATATGATATAGTTGATGTTGAATGACATTGTTGATTATTGATAATCATGTTGAAGTGTGATGGTGAATACTATGATTTAATTGTGTATGGGCATGTTTTCTTGATAATGCAATGTTGTGGAGATAATCAATATAATTGGGTGTTGTCCTATATATTGAGTTGAGATTGTGAATTGTTGTCGCATTATCGAGTCCTTATACATGTCCATGCATCATAGTCGTTGTTGCTGTAAAAGGGATGACTCTTTTACTTCGAGATTATTGTAAGGCAGGTGTGAGCCCTTACATTCGATGTGCAAGTGGCATCGAAAGGTGACGACCTTGTTGAGATTTGGTACCGCATGCAATTATGTGTCCATAAGTGCATATCATAGCATGAGTCCTATGTGAATTATGTGATTGGTGATGAATTGAGATGAATGAATGTTGATAATGATTGTCTATGATTGATGTTGTGAATGAATATTTGTGAATTGATATTTGTTCCTGATACATGTGAATGGTGATTGTTCATGAAATATGATTAATGATTGTTCATGGCTTATGATTGGTGATTGTTCATGATGTATATGATCGGTGATTGTTCATGATGTATATGATTGGTGATTGTGTATGAATAACTGCGAATTAATTATTATTCATGATACATGTAATTGGTGATTTTTTCATGAAATGTGATTAGTGATTATTCATGATACAAGTAATTGGTGATTGTTCATGAAATGTGATTAATGATTATTCATGATAAATGTGATTGGTGATTGTGAATGAATAATTGTAAATTGATAATTGTTCATATGATTGATGAATATTGATGTGAGATATCGGGGTGTGATGTAAGTATTAATGTGTAATTATTATTGATCAAGTGCATGATGTTTAAATTGAAATATCCATGTTAACTGTTATTTGGATTATGATAATGTAATACTTACCCCCAGTGGATCTGTTCTGGACCGCCTGCCTATCTGTATGGATGGGTAGACGTTGTGCAGGTTTAGTTGCTTGGTGAGTTCTTGTGCTTGGTGGATATCGGGAGCTTTCTCCGATATCGGTGTTTAGAATTAGTCGGCTCTGATCTAGGCTTCGTTGTGTCGGTCTAGATTAGTTTATTTTTGGATTTTGTTATGTTTGGAGATTACCCGTTTGTTGGGATTTTTGAGATGCATCTATGTTGATGTAATTTATTTATTCATAACATGTATATTTGAATTTACTCTGGTTTATATTCCGCTGCAACTGTTGAGGTTTATGTACATGTTTATTGGTTTTTGAATTTTGAATGTGGCGTAGCCTCTATTTCTTGAATAAATGTATTATTCGCATGTTTAATTGCTTTAATAGAAGTAGGGTGTTACAAGTTGGTATCAGAGCCGTGGTCAGTCTTGTCTGGACTAATGCTTGTTGTTTTTCCCTGTGGTGTGCGAATGGTAGTTTAGTACCTTCGGCACTTGCTTGTTGTGTTGTTTTCTTATCGGTTAGTGGTTTGTGTTAGTCTGGCAAGGGAATGTATCTTTGGTTGCAGAGGCTCTTTTGGTTGTGTTTTGTGTTAAGGTTCATGTTGATTTTGAGTTGGATCTTGTTTGTCTTCCGTTGAAGCTTATGGATGTGATTTTTGGTATGGATTGGTTGTTGGCTTTTGGGGTTACCATTAATTGTTTGACTAAGAGTGTGACTTTTTCGAAGCCGGTAGAAGAGTTGGATAGGAAGTTCTTGACCGCGGAGTAAGTGAAGAGATCTTTAGATGGCGAAGCGTGTGTGTTCATGATGTTTGGTTCTTTGAAGAGAATCAGTTGTGTGCAAAGTTGTCTAAGTGCGAGTTTTGGTTGAAGGAAGTGAGTTTCCTTGGTCATGTGATTTCTAAGGGTGGTATTTCTGTGGATCCTTCCAAGGTTGATGCAGTGTTGCAGTGGGAGTCTCCTAAGTCTGTTTTTGAGATTAGAAGCTTTCTTGGTTTGGGCGGTTATTATCGGAGGATCATTGAGGGATTCTCTAAGTTGGCGTTGCCATTGACGCAGTTGACTCGGAAAGGACAAGCTTATGTTTGGGATGCCAAGTGCGAGAAGAGTTTCCAAGAGTTGAAGAAGAGGTTGACTTCAGCTCCGGTGTTGATTTTGCCGAATCCGAAGGAATCGTTTGTGGTGTATTGTGATGCTTCTAAGATGGGTCTTGGTGGTGTGCTTATGCAGAATCGTCAGGTTGTAGCTTATGCTTCGAGGCAATTGAAAGTGCATGAGAAGAATTATCCGACTCATGATTTGGAATTGGCGGCTGTTGTGTATGCATTGAAGATTTGGAGGCATTATCTGTATGGTTCTAAATTTGAGGTGTTCACTGACCACAAGAGTTTGAAGTATTTGTTTGATCAGAAAGAGTTGTATATGAGGCAGAGAAGATGGTTGGAATATCTTAAGGATTTTGATTTTCAGTTGAGTTATCATCCCGGAAAGGCTAATGTTGTTGCGGATGCTTTGAGTAGAAAGACTTTGCATATGTCTGCTTTGATGGTTAAAGAGTTGGAATTGATTGAGCAGTTTCGAGATTTGAGTTTGGCTAGTGAGTTGACACCTGATGGTGTGAGGTTGGGTATGTTGAAGTTGACAAGCAATATTTTGGAAGAGATCAAGAATGGTCAGAAGGAGGATTTGGAACTCGTGGACCGAGTGACGTTGGTTAATCAAGGTAAAGGTGGAGACTTTAGATTGGATGAGAATGGCGTTTTGATGTTTCGTGATCGGGTTTGTGTGCCGAATGTGTTTGAGCTCAAGAGGCAAATTTTGGACGAAGGTCATAGAAGTAGTTTGAGTATTCATCCAGGAGCAACTAAGATGTATCAGGATTTGAAAAGGTTGTTTTGGTGGCCTGGAATGAAGAAGGAGATTGCTGAGTTTGTTTATTCTTGCTTGGTTTGTCAGAAATCAAAGATTGAACATCAGAGACCGTCGGGTTTGATGCAACCGTTATTTGTGCCAGAGTGGAAGTGGGATAGCATTTCTATGGATTTTGTTGGAGCGTTACCTAAGACTAATAAGGGTTTCGATTCGATTTGGGTGATTGTTGATCGGTTGACGAAGTCAGCACATTTTGTTCCTATCAAGACTGGTATGTCGGTAGCGAAGTTGGCTGAGGTCAACATTGAGCAGATTGTTAGATTGCATGGTATTCCTTCTAGTATTGTGTCGGATCGGGATCCGAGGTTTACTACTAAGTTTTGGGAGAGTTTGTAAGCTACTTTGGTATGTCTATGATTGATGTTGTGAATGAATATTTGTGAATTGATATTTGTTCCTGATACATGTGAATGGTGATTGTTCATGAAATATGATTAATGATTGTTCATGGCTTATGATTGGTGATTGTTCATGATGTATATGATCGGTGATTGTTCATGATGTATATAATTGGTGATTGTGTATGAATAACTGCGAATTAATTATTATTCATGATACATGTAATTGGTGATTGTTCATGAAATGTGATTAGTGATTATTCATGATAAATGTGATTGGTGATTGTGAATGAATAATTGTAAATTGATAATTGTTCATATGATTGCTGAATATTGATGTGAGATATCGGGGTGTGATGTAACTATTAATGTGTAATTATTATTGATCAAGTGCATGATGTTTAAGTTGAAATAGCCATGTTAACTGTTATTTGGATTATGATAATGTAATACTTACCCCCAGTGGATCTGTTCTGGACCGCCTGCCTATCTGTATGGATGGGTAGACGTTGTGCAGGTTTAGTTGCTTGGTGAGTTCTTGTGCTTGGTGGATATCGGGAGCTTTCTCCGATATCGGTGTTTAGAATTAGTCGGCTCTGATCTAGGCTTCGTTGTGTCGGTCTAGATTAGTTTATTTTTGGATTTTATTATGTTTGGAGATTACCCGTTTGTTGAGATTTTTGAGATGCATCTATGTTGATGTAATTTATTTATTCATAATATGTATATTTGAATTTACTCTGGTTTATATTCCGCTGCAACTGTTAAGGTTTATGTACATGTTTATTGGTTTTTGAATTTTTAATGTGGCGTAGCCTCTATTTCTTGAATAAATGTATTATTCGCATGTTTAATTGCTTTAATAGAGGTAGGGTGTTACAAAGGTCGTTGTTGATGAATTATCATTCATGAGTTGTTAAGTTGTCGATGAATTATCATCCATGAGTTTGTCGAGTTGTGTTCTACCTATGTGTTGTTAAAGAAGTACCTACGAAGATTATACGATGTGAATTATATGATGTTGACTAAAATATTGCTATGTTGTTTAACATGTTGATTATGATATTGTTATGTTGCTACGTTGTTTAAGATATTGATTATGATATTGTTATGTTGCTATGTTGTTTAACATGTTGATTATGATACTGTTATGTTGCTACGTTGTTTAAGATATTGATTATGATATTGTTACGTTGCTATTTTGTTTAAGATAATGATTATGATATTGTTAAGTTGTTATGATGTTGTGTATAATTGTTACTATTAAGTGATGAATATTTTGTTCTATATATGATTAATATTATTAAGTGAATATTATGTTATGTTATTGATGATGATCGAATGTTGTGATTACCTGGTAATTGTTTATCAAAGATTCTATGATGTTTAAGATGATATTGTTTAAGATGTTTATGTTGAAGATTTATGATGTTGATTTTTGTGTTAGTATGTGTTGATTATATTTTCATAAGATGATGAATACGTTGTTGTTATATTAATACAAGAAGATGAATATGTTGTTGTTATATTATTATATTATGAAGAGATGATGTATATATAATTATTATTATTATTAAGTGAATATCATGCTATGTTGTTGTTATATTATTATATTATGACGAGATGATGTATATATAATTATTATTATTATTAAATGAATATCATGCTATGTTGTTGTTATATTATTATATTATGACGAGATGATGTATATATAACTATTATTATTATTAAGTGAATATCATGTTACGTTGTTGTTATATTATTATAAGAAGATGTTTATGTTATGATGTAGATAATTATTACTATTAATAAGAGATGATTATATTGTGTTGTTTTAAAGTTATTAGTGATGATGATTACATGATGATATCTATGAGTTGTTAAGTGTACTTGATGATGTTTATGTTAAATTGATAAGTTGTCTTTTATTAATGAATTGATAACGAGATGTTTGATGAATAATTATTATTATGAATTAATGATGTTGTTATGTTGTATATGAATTAGGATTAAGATGAAGTTATGCTATATATGAACTATCACTATGATGTGATGATCTATGTTTGTTACGATTTGGTTAATATGTGTTAAATGATAATTAGAAGTTGGTTGAGTTATTAAGAATTATTATTACTAATAGATGAAGTTATTTGTGTTGTTAAATATAATTATTGAATTATATGCTTAATATTATTGTTTTGTGAAATCTCACCCCTTCTGCTTGAAAATGTTGCTCTTCGTATGAGTAACTTGCAGGTATTAATGATTAGTAGGAGTGGTGGCTCAAGTGTCTTTAGGTGCTCTGACACGTAACGGGATGAGAATTTGTTATTGCTTTCTATTCCTTACGTATTGTTTCTGAAGAGTTATGACTATGTTTTTAGAATAGATTTTTATGACATAATTGTAAAGAGGCTTTAGTGCCAAAGACTGTTTTGATTATTGAATAATTTCCGCTGCGAAGTATTAAAGACTTTTTAGTTATTGAATTTTAAAGGATAAATAGTTATTTATACAGTTACGTTTATGATTTCAAGAAAAGAATGTGACATTCCGTTTAGGTGAATTACTCTGATTAAATAAATGAAATTTTCACGTTGGGAAAACGGGGTGTTACAGTCTCTATGTTACGCCTATTAATTCCCTCAATGTTGTTAATCCCTTGGTCCTCACCCACTCCCAATTGCCTAGCTATGTATGTGATGATACCACCCACAACTATCTATCCCCTACTATCAAACCTATTACCGACATGGGAAAGGTAATCAAGCAAGTAAAAGCATGTGTCAACGGGGTGGTTGCTAAGCATGGCCCACGACATGAAGAGTTCATCCGTCCTAGTGTTCCCCAATTCGGTCCTACCCCAAATAGTCCAAGTCATTACCCTTTGAAGGTACCTAAGCACCGGGTGGTGAATATTGCTAGCTTTGTTTGAACGTGTGTTAAATTGCCTAAGGTCGGTGATATGTTCCCAAACGGTGGCAGGTTGATAGTTAACCAGCTTAAGACTTTGATCCCAAGAGTCGTGGATGAAGCCCGCGTTAGCGAAGCCCATCTCATCACAAAAGTGTTGAAGAGACATCTCGTGATCAATGTTCATAAGCCGGAAAGAGATTCTATGATTAGGGTTATCAAAATTCATCCTATCCTTTGTAAAAACAATTGAACTTAAAAACTCATAGGTGAAATTTTCATAACCCCGCATAGGTCATAACTTAGCAACCCACCCTAATCGTCTTAGAAATTTAAACACATTGTCTCTAAGGCCTAGTGTATCCAAGTCATAATTATCAGGGTACCTGCAAGGATGTAAAGTTTTAGAGATGAGATTTTTATACCTATCCATTTGCGTGTTATCCTTGAATATTATGCCATGATTCTTTGCCGGTACTTGCTTCTTTGGGGGAGGTCCTCTTGAAGATGTTGCAACTTCTTTTCCACTTCTTTTGGAAGCCATAGCCTTGACCTTGGTTGGACTTGGTGTGGTTTTGGTGAAGGTTGGGTTTAGTGATTGTTTTTGGTGGAAGAGGTTGGTTTAGTGATAGGGGAGAAGGTTTAGGTGAGTTTAATGGGGGCTATGAATTTGGATGATTTTTGGATTGGGTGGATGAAAGTTGTTTTTTGAACGAAAGGTTGTGGTTGGAATGGTTTTAGTGGTTATGAAGGTTTTAGAGAGAAGATGGAAGGATGAAAGATGTTTGGTTTAGGGAATGAGGGAAGAAAAATGAGGTTTAACCTTACCTGGGGTCTGGCACGGCCGTGCTGAGGTTGGCACGGGTCGTGCCAAGTTCCTGGAATTGGCTTGGTTTTGGAGAGGCAAGGTCTGGCACGGCCGTGCCAGTGTGAGCACGGGCCGTGCCAAGATTCTGGGCTTCGGGGCTTCAAAATTTTTCATTTCTTGAATCGTTCTTGGACAATTACCTACAAAATAACCTAAAACAAATAAAACAAAAGCAATTAAATGCATGGGTTGCCTCCCACGAAGCGCTCCTTTATAGTCATTATCTTGACATTAAGAAAGGTTTTCCTATCCTATACCCAATCTTTCACAACGGGACAATGGCATCAAAATGACATTTTCCCCCAAATCACACATGGCTCTTTCTATAATCTCGGATCCTATGACACATGGTATGGAAAAATTATTTGGATCCTTAAGTTTAGATGGCAAATTGGTTTGAATTATTTCAATAAATTTCATAACCTGCTCATCTAGCTTGAACTCATCAAACCCTTGTGGGAAATGAATTTTTGGCTCATAAGGTGGTGATATGTTAGGCTTTTCACTCTTTATCACAACATTCTCACTTTGTGGCTTTTCACTCTCTACCTCAACTTCATTAGTCTTGGTTTCCACAACGGGGTCCTCTAATTGTTTACCATACCTAAGTATAACATCATTCGGTTGAACCTTTGGTAACGCCTTAGGTTGGCTTGGAA
Organism: Medicago truncatula; assembly: GCF_003473485.1. NCBI lineage: Eukaryota > Viridiplantae > Streptophyta > Magnoliopsida > Fabales > Fabaceae > Medicago > Medicago truncatula. The sequence continues at coordinate 20,701,367 of NC_053045.1, forward strand.
GGATTCCGGAGGTTTGGGAGTGAGAGGCTACTTGATGGCCTACATGAGGGATTTGAATTTCTAGCATTTTGTTGTGAGTACAAAGAGAATCTACTTTTGAGGAAAGCCTATCGAGAGAGTCCTTCAAATTTCTAGCTTGGATTTCAAATTCTTTGTTATGCCTAGAGTTATCTAATACAAGATTTTCTAGCAAAAGTTCCAAGTTGGATCTTTGAGGGACTCCTTGGTTATTTTCAAAACCCGGTGGTGTTGTTTGTTGTCCAAAAATATTTTGAGGGGTTTGAAAAAATTGATCGTTCCTAAACCCTTGATTATAATGAGCATAGTTTACTTGCTCAGGACTACTAAAAACACTACCTTGTTGACCATTATGACCAAATATTCCATAACAAGGAGGCAAAATAGGGGAAGGAGTCCAAGGATAATAGTTTTGAGCCATGCCTGAGATCAGAACGGTTAAGGATAAAAATTAATAAAATAAAATAAAACAAAAATAAAATAATAAAATAAGGAGAAAGGGAGGGAGATATATATATATATATATATATATATATATATATATATATAAAATAAAAAGAAAAGGAAATAAAATATTTTATAAATATATATATATATATTTTAGACTAACCACTATTATAAAGTTAATCAAATTACAATAACTCCCCGGCAGCGGCCCCAAAAACTTGATGAGATAAAACCGCAAGTGCACGGTCTTACCGAAGTAGTATTAAAAGAGTATCGTTCCGACAGGGAGTAGTTTAATTCAATTAACCTTTAAAGATGATTAGAAGAGAAGAGAATTGTAAGTTGGGGGTTTTCAAACGGTTGAAAAATTAATATAATAAAAAAGAGCCTTGGGATCGTTGGTTTCATCTAAATAACAAGTCCTTCTCAAACCAAAACTATAAGCTTATAATGTTATGTTAGACCTAATTTCTCAAGACAGTTTCTCTTTTGTTCTTCTAGCAACCAAGCCTATTTCGCTGACTTGATTACTATTAGATTTTGGTTCCTCTAACAACCAAGCCTATTTCATTGACTTGATTATTATTAGTTCCCTTGAAGATCGAAACTATATGTCTCAAAGATTGTAAAGACTATTTCGCTGCCTTTACAATCTTTGTCTAAATTCACTTGTTCGAATATCAAAGCTCCACTTTCGTTTTATGAATTGATATTTGAGATGATGGATAAACAATTATCAAACCCTCCACTTTCGTTTCCACAGTTTGATAATGGTTGATCCATGTTAAAGCAGTGAATTTAGATAAGGAATTAGGGTTACATAAGATTAAGGTTTAAAGCTTGGTTTGATTAGGATTATGTCATTAGACTTATCCAACAAACCCAAGAAAAGAGAAGTCTACTCACTGACGTTCATTGTAGACAAGGAGAAGAAGAGAGAAAACATAAAAGTAAATAACAAGAAAGTAAAATGAACTTTTATTAGAAAGACAATTGTCACATATTGCATTCCAAGAAAAGATGATTATTTGTGATGGATGGCTACTCTATTTATAGCATTTGTTCGACTTAAAATCTAAGCTATTACATTCGGGCTAAAAATAGAGTAGCTTAAAATCTAAGCAAAAGCAGCAAAAGAGGCATTGGAAGGTGGCACGGCCGTGCCAAGCCTAGCACGGGCCGTGCCAAGGTTCTGACTTTGGGGGAGACATATTTTGTCATCGAATCTTCGTATTTCTGCACCGAATCAGCTCCAATCCTCTTTCTTTTGCTCCAAGACTCAATCCATCCAATATTCATTCCTGAAATATAAAATATGCAATTGTAGTAATATAATTCAAAAAGGAAATATTATAAATATAAATATAACTAAAATCTAAATAAAACAATACTAAATATTATGGATAAAATAGATATAATAATGACTCATCAAATATCTATCTTATACAGGAGCAAGAAAAGGGTTGGACTACACACACATACTCACTTGAAATTTGTTGTCGGGTTGAATAAGTTTACAAGGAATGCTTGAAGTTGTGATTAGTGTACATTGAAATGAAACCTCGAGGGAGACATAAGCTTTTATTTAAAGTGTCATATATTAATCCTTTTGTTGCTGCCATGTCTATGCCTTTTGCTTGAGGACAAGCAAAGATTCAAGTGTGGGGGAGTTTGATGAGTCATTTATTGACTATTTTAATATGCTTTTTAGTTTAGTTTTATTTAGATTTTATTTTATTTTATTTTATGTTAGTATTATTTCCTTTTTAGGATAGTTTACTTTAAATTGCATTTTATTTTATTTCAGGAATGAATATTGGATGGATTGAGTCTTGGAGCAAAAGAAAAGGACTTGGAGCCGATTGGATGCAAAAATATGAAGATTGAGAGACAAAAATATGTCTCCCCCATGCCAGAAGCTTGGCACGGCCCGTGCTAACCTTAGCACGGCCGTGCCACCCTCCAGTGTCACTTTTGCTGCTTTTGCTTAGATTTTAAGCTACTCTATTTTTAGCCCGAATGTAATAGCTTAGATTTTAAGTCGAACAAATGCTATAAATAGAGTAGCCATCCATCACAAATATTCATCTTGACTTGGAATTCAATAAGTGACAATTGCTTTTCTAATTAAAGTTCTTTTCTTTTCCTTTATTTTCTTGTCATTTACTTTTATGCTTTCTCTCTTCTCCCCCATGTCTACGATGAACATGAGTGAGTAGACTTCTCCTTGTCTTGGGATTGTTGGATAAGTCTAAATGACATAATCCTAATCAAACCAATCTCTAAGCCTTAATCTTATGTAACCCTAATTTCTTATCTAAATTCACCGTTTTAACATGGATCAACCATTATCAAACTGTGGAAACGAAAGTGGAGGGTTTGATAATTGTTTATCCATTATTCCAAATATCAATTCATAAAACGAAAGTGGAGCTTTGATATTCGAACAAGTGAATTTAGACAAGGATTGCAAAGTCAGCGAAATAGGCTTTGCAATCTTTGAGACTTATAGTTTCGATCTTCAAGGGAACTAATAACAATCAAGTCAGCGAAATAGGCTTGGTTGTTAGAGGAACCAAAATCTAATAGTAATCAAGTCAGCGAAATAGGCTTGGTTGCTAGAGGAACATAAGAGAAACTTTCTTGAGAAATTAGGTCTAACATAACATTATAAGCTTATAGTTTTGGTTTGAGAAGGACTTGTTATTTAGATGAAACCAACGATCCCAAGGCTCTTTTTATTATATTAATTTTCAACCGTTTGAAAACCCCCAACTTACAATTCTCTTCTCTTCTAATCATCTCTAAAGGTTAATTGAATTAAACTACTCCCTTTCGGAACGATACTCTTTTAATACTACTTCGGTAAGACCGTGCACTTGCGGTTTTATCTCATCAGCAATTTCTCGAAGCGTCTGCTCCATCCAATACTCCTGAGGCAACTCAAGAAGGCGAATCCACACTTGAGTGTGTGTGTTGCGCTGAGTGTGCATATTAAAGTCCTTCGACCACTCAAAGAGCCGAAGAAGCCTCGGTTTCAGATTCATTGTTCCTGCAGCCCAGACTGTGCGCATGTCAGTTTCATTAGAGAAGAAGAATTCATAAAATCCCCTCCCTAGGGAGAGCATGCGCCAAGCCCCTCCTATCTTCCAAAGCTTCTGCAATTTCATCTCCATATCCTTTGTAGTATATGGTTTGTCACCTTTATTCAATACAAGCCGTCCCTGCAAATTGGTTTTGCAGAAATTTCTACCACGTTCGTAAAAGTCTTGTGTGATCTTGATACCAAGTGTTTCACCCCGGATATATGGTAATGGCGGGTTGGCAGCTGAAACTGCCTTGTTTGTGCCAGTCAACGCCTGTGCAAATGAGACCGGTTAGGGTGCCGTATGAACTAGAGGAGTGGAAACCCTCCTAGTAAAAGGAATTGGTGCAGGAACCATCAGCTCAGCCTGCCAGTCGAACATGGCAGCTGAAAGCACCCTTCGAAAACTAGGTCAGAGAGAGTGATCAAATCCGGAAGGTTCAAAGTTATGGAGAAAACGTGATTCAGTCTTTGTAACACCCGAGAGCATTAGCGCGACTGCGTTTCCCCAAAATTAACGATCCTAACAGACAGACCAGAGAGAAATTGGTGGTGAGAGGAGGTCGGAGCTATGCAAGTCGCCAAACCCTAGCAGAGCCAAATTTTTTAAAGAAATAATAATTTGTCTAATATCATTAATATCATTATTACGAAAATAAAAAGTAAGAAATGTCTAACATTATTTGGTGTTTTTTTTTTGAATAAACACTATTATGCGTTATTATTAATAAAAAACGAATTTGAATAATTCAATCAATTGTTTTATTTTAATTTAAACTATTTGATTATTAAAAAAAAATTATTTGATTCAAATTTGTATGTTTTGAATTCGAAATGTTTGATTTCTAATATAAATTCCAATAATAGAATTTGATATTGTAAAACTTCCTTTTATACATGAACATTAAATACAAATATGTGAGGATGATTCTAGTGAGAGCATTTTGTGAGGATCAATATGGTGAGAGCATTTGTAAAAAAGAAAGGGACATGTGGCAACACCAAAACAATAGTAATTCATTTCCATAAAAGTCTATGAAATGGGTCCTAAATTTATATTATATAGATATAGATTTATTTACCGATCTCATCGTCTCAAAGCTTAAGTAAGCAATTTCAATGATAAGAATATGTCTTTTTGCAATTTCCAACAATTTGTAAGTCTAATTCATGCCATATTTTTTATTCATTTTTTAAAATATTGTTTTTATCTTAATTTTTATTCTACTCATTAATTTTAACATTGCACCAATCTCAAAAATTGAAATAAGATAGAAGAAAATCTAAATAATATTATTTGTTGTCTTATTTAATTTTTTTATAATCATTTTAGACTAGATTACAAAATCCACAATTACAAGGATTGTGAAAATAGATAAAGTAAAAATTTAAACTCATGGGTGCAAATATAATAACAAAATTTTCTTAAAATAACACTATAAATAGATGACAACTTGTGGAATTTTCTAAAACAATCTTAAGGGAACATCTCAATCACACCCACATATACCCCCAGATAAGGAATGGGGAAGAATTTCCAACACAATACACTTCGGTTGAAGATGAAATGGGCATATCTTTGTTTGACAATCAAAATCTTGAGTACAACTAACAATATTCGCTGAAATGAAAAAAGAAAATAAAAGACTTTAGTTGAATGAGATAAAATAAAACATAGCAAGTAACTAGGGAAAATTGAAAGGATATAAATTGGTTACCGTCAACGGTCATTGCAAAAGGAAATAGGGAAATAAAGATAATTATAACATTAACAAATTTAATAACTTCAACCATATTTTCAACACTTTGCATTGCATGTAAGAAATATTATATGGTTTAATCACGTTATAATTTATAAAGCACACCCTCTCGTTACATACATAATATAGTTTTTAGCGCTTACCGATTGGTAAAAAAATCCTTCCTAAAATTAGAATCATTGTTAAATATCTCTTAAGTATAACAAAGTGTTATTTTTGTCCCTTTAGCACCCTTAGTAAACAGGTCACAAAGAAAACCTATTGAATCAAAATAATTCATTTTGTTTTACAAATAATCCATTATTTTATAATTTTTCATGAGAGAAAAGAAATAACAAAGAGGAATAATAGCATCGGGTTTTATGAACCCTAGACTATAGCAAAGCTATCACTAATGTATATGATATGTTTAATATTCATCAATAATTCCTCAAGATATCATTTATGTTTTTTTACTGAATCAAGAGTGAGGAAAACATCAATGAACCGTTGGACATCCCGACTAGGTCGGCACCCTCAGGGGACTCAAATCCTCTGCCACTCACCCATATATTATATATATAGAAAAAAGAGAAAAAATATGTACAAAAGTGCATGAATTAATAGTCAATGGCAGGAGGATCTGCTTATATAGAAATTGCATGTCTATAATGACCAGTACGCCTTACAAAGAAATTAAAAATAAAACGACTTCCAAACAATAGGCAACTTTAGTTTTATAAATTATAGCAATAACAATTCTAAAACATAACCAATGATCATACTTTTTGAAAAACATCACGATACACAACATTTGTGGTCTCCTTACAAACATTATTATCTTCATCGAGGATGAGTAACTTCAGACCTTTTCTTGAAGTTACTCGAGAGACAGCGACATAAAGTTGTCCATGCGTGAACACAGGCTTAGGAAGATAAACCCCCACTCGAGATAAAGATTGACCTGGCTTTTATTTATTGTCATTGCAAAACAAAGCGTCAATGGAAATTGTCTGGGCCTAAATTTGAAGGGTAGTCCTAGATCACTCGGAATAAGATTCATCATGGGAATGAATACCCTAGTACCTGCCCTTTTTCCTGTAATTACGGTAGCAGCTATCGTGCTCTTCCCTAGATGTGTAACTATCAGCCTAGTACCATTACACAGTCCATTGGCTTGATAGATGTTTCTCATCAGCATAACTGGACATCCCACCTTTAGTTTCAACTTGTGATTTGGAATTCCAGAGCTCTTAATACCATTAAGAAATTCTGGTGTGAACCACTCGCTTTGGACATCAGAATTTTCACCCGATCTACAAACAGCATCAGATCGTAAATACTCTTTCTCTTCACCTGGAATTAACGACATCATAAATTCGTTAACATGCTCAACTGAATCAAGCGTTGGTGCGAGTATTCCCCTTTCTTGGAAAAAATAGTTGGTCACCAAGGTTATCATTCAGATCAGGATACACAAAGTCTATAAGTGACATCAACGGATTTGTTGTGTCCGATATCAGCAAATCTTCAAGAATTTCTACCTTTATTTCACCATTCTCATCCGAAGCATCGTTGCCATCTCCAATTGAGAGTATTCACTTGCCAAAGTTAGCAATTTCTTCCTGCTCTGTAGGTACCGAAGATGCACACAATCTCATATTAACAGTAAGCCTCAACACATTACAATAAGCCCATATCTTTGACGAATTGACTGAGGCATCAACAATATCCGGCCTCGTTTGTAACGCCCTAGTCGTTAATTTATTTATTTTAATTATTTAGAGTCATTTATATGATTTAAAATGATATTTGTTGAATTATAGGGTGTCCATTATTTTATTATATAGTTTATTTTAATATAATTAGAATAATGTGTGAATTAATATTATTTTGGAGTTTGGGGAGTTAATTAGGATTTAATAAAAATTAAGGGAGTTTAATGAAATAAAGGGGGAGTTATAGTTTTGGGGGTTAGGAAAAGAAAGAGTCAGCATCAGTTTTACGTGAAACAAGTTTTGGAGAGGAAAACCAAGAACAAGAGAGAAGAGCCTAGGAACCGATTTTGCTGTGCAATCTTTCTGCAAATCTAAGGTAAGGGTGAGACTATCTCTCAATAATCATAGTATATAATTTCTGAAAATTGTTTTAACATGAATTGTTCTTGAGATAAAAATTGGGAAATTAGGGTTGATGCTGATTTTGAAAGGAATGGTGTAAGGATCATGTTTAACGTGTTGTAATTTGATGTTCAGAATGATTTCTTAATCTATAATGTTGTTGTGATCAGAATTTGAATGAAATTAGAATCGGTTGGATAAATTGGAGAAGTTTTGTATGATTGCTAGAATGATCTGAAACATCTGCTGCCTGTTTTGTGTTCCTTTAGATGCCTAGTTGTGTATAGGACCTGTAAACATCTGCTGGAAAACGTTTTGGGTGATCAGGGGATTAAAATTGGGCTTTTGGAGTGAGAAGAGGTTTGAACCCGTAGGCTTTTGCACTGCCCAGATGAATGGTCACTTAAGCGAACGACCCGTCGCTTAAGCGAGCATTCAAGCAAGCTGCCCAGAATGCGATTTTGTCAGTTCGCTTAAGGGAACAGTGAGCGAGCCTGTAAGCGAAAATTTAATTTGATTCTGCCAAGAGTTCGCTCAATGAAACCAGAAGCGAACCCGTAAGCAAAAAACCATTTACATTCTGCTTGAAGTTCGCTCAAGCGAACTGTCAGCGAGCGGAACCCCAACCTTCTGTGAGCCGATCGCTTAAGCGAACTAGACGTCGCTTAAGCGAAGATGACCTTAGTCAGCCACTTTTGAACTTTGCCTCGTGCACTAGGGGATCCTTTTGAGTATTTCTAAATGTTCCTTTCAACTTGTAAGACCATTATATATACCCTGAATCCTACTAAACACATTGTTAATCGAGTTGGTATAGTTTAATGAATTTAGGATTAAAGTGAGTATGAAACCAAGTGAAAATATATTATGTTGAATGAACTTGATGTATTAGTATGATTGATATTAATTATACATTTTTCTGATGTTGGATTGGTTGTGATGAAGTTGTTGAATTACGAAGTCGTATGTCATATATATATATATATATATATATATATATATATATATATATATATGCATTAGTTGAGTTGTATGTAGATATACACAAGTGGGTCAGTTGCATAAGCATAAAAGTGGGAGAGCTTCGGCTCTGGAACGCCTTGTCGTTCAAAGCGGTGGAACACTAGTTGTTCAAAGCGGTGTTTAGCGGTGAGGACTTATGTCCTGAAAATGAATGCTTTAACCATTCATTAGCGGGAGGGCTTCGGCCCTGAATATGGTACCACATGCATAGTTGCATTTGTCGAGGAGTCTTAGAGGTGTTGTCATGTCATTACATGAGTCGTTGTTGTTGGTTGAATTGCTATATCTGGATGATGTTGTTGATTATGAAATACTTACGCATATTGAATAATCATTGATATTGTAGGGTGTTAGATTCAATTGATGTTATTATATATTATTATTATTGTTTGTGAATCTCACCCCTTCTGCTTGAAAATGTTGCCCTTCCTATGGGTAACTTGCAGATGATCCTGAGTAGTAGGTGGTGGCTCAAAGTGTCTAGGGCTCTGATACGTGGGATGGGATTTTAATGCTTTCTTTCATTCCTATGTATCAAATTTTGGATATTGCTGATGTAGCCCTATCGTTGCTGAATTTATGTTGTTAAGACTTTTATGCCAAAATTTAATTATGGAGGTTTAAACAGTTGTTGTTGTTTTGATGCAAAATTTTCTGCTACAAAATTAATGATGATTTTGAAGGATGTCTATTAAATAGATTTTATATTCTATTTATAAAATTTTGAATTAGTAGTGTGACATGCCCGTTTGGGTTAATACTCTGATGCATGTTTATTTATTAATTAATTGATTATTGAGAACGGGGTGTTACATCGTTCCTCCTCGGGCAACAGGAAATATCTGCTTAAAATCACCACCTAAAACTACTGTCATTCCACCAAAAGGTTTAAGCACGTTTAGGGGATCATTCTTGGACATGATATCACGCAATGATCGGTCAACTGCCTCAAAACACCATCGGTGCATCATTGGAGCCTCATCCCAAATTATCAACTTTGCAGCACGCACCAAGTGTGCCCTAAGACTATCCTTTTCCATCTTAAGCGATGATGCCTCATTAATCTCAATAGGGACTGTCGGCGTCGAGTGCGCGGTTCTTCCACCTGGTAATAGAAGAGCCGTTATACCGCTGGATGCAGCATTCATTACAATTAACCCCTTCGATCTAACAGCAGCCGACAATGCTTTTCATATAAAGGTTTTTCCCATACCACCGTAACCATATAAGAAAAAAAAACCACCGTCGTCAGAACCAACGGACTCCATTATCTTGTCATGCACACATCTTTGTTCATTAGTCAGCATCAGTAACATATCAGCGTGTGTCTTTTCCAGTTCATCTTTGCTGTAACTTAGCTCATCAACGATAAGCTTGTTTGTGAAAGTTGGCATGTCTGCTGCGTTTGGCCTGGGCATAGATTTGAAGTCAGTAAGCGACCGTCAGTTTTCCTAAAGCAACATTTCAATTTCAATCAAACATAGGTTCTTCAAGTCATCGTCACCGATACGCAGATCTGCATATTAAATGTAAAGTCACGAAATTATTATTAACACCTGAAGAAAAATGATAGTAAGAGAATATATGCAATGCAACGGAAAAAATGATATTAAAGTTACGGCTCAATTCTTAATCGAAAAAGCTTCTTTCAGCTTAACTCAAACTAAAAAAAATAAGCTTGCGCCGCAAGTCTCTTCTCATGAAAGAAAACACACTACATATTTTTTTGTCTATGATAAGAGAAAAAAGGACACACTACATATAAAAAAAAGTCTCTTCTCATGAAACTAAAAAAATAAGCTTGGGCCGCAAGTCTCTTATCATAAGCTTGCCTTCCAAAGTCTCTTCTCATGAAAGAAAACACACTACATATTTTTTTGTCTTATATTTCTCTCATATTCAATGTCCTTTTTACGTATTTATTTTGTTTCTTCTAATTTTCTTTATCTCTTCTCATGAAATAAATGAACATAAACCTACATCGATGAAATCACCACCAACCTATATTTTTGAACAGGTTGTGTTTTTATCTTACTTTTTATTAATACATCATATAATTATGAACGCATAAAATCACACGTTTGATTAAAATATGTTAATGTGTCAAGTGTGAGTTAACGTTCTACATATTGGAATAGATTTTGATCAACATATAAATGAGATGACCCATATACCTAGTGCTTTAAGGTTTTGTGTTAAGACGTAGCGTCAATCTAACTTATGTGGTTGCTATTGGCCTAACATGATTATCCAGCTTAATGTAGGCGCCATTGGAAGTGCCAACTTTATGATAAACTCGTAGGGTTTAGTCTAGTTCATTGCGATTTTTCAACTTTCCGAGTTCAGTTTAGTAGTAAAAAGACATACTATGGATTTAGAGGTTCCGAATTTTGAGCACCGCTAGTTTCTTTTGAGATAGAGAAAATCAACATTTCCTACCTTGCACAAAATCAACATTCGTCACCATTTTTTTTTTATTAAAAATCAATTCATTGTGATATTTTGTTTTTATTTTATTAACTTCATTAAATATTATACCTGAAAAATCGTTATGGTACAATGATCATTAAAGAGTTATCTCATATACATTTTTATTTATAAAATTAGACATAAATGGATTAAAAAAAGTATTAAAAGAAATTTAGATGCATTATTATGCTATTAAAAAGACATGACATACTTTAAAAAAATTACAATACAAACTTTGTCGAAAATTAGTAAAATTAGAATTTGAAAAATCACCTGTTATTTTGCTCAAATTTAATTTTGGGTAGCATTCAATTCTCTTTCAAAATGTTGTTATTGTTATTTCTATAATTATATGATTTTTTTTCATTTACTTAAATAATCTTCACTATAAAAATGTTTTATGAATAATCTTTTTTTCTTTTAGAATATGCTAATATTTAAGCTTTCATTTTGAATAAAAAATTTGTGGCTTTTCAATGACTGCTATCGAAATTTAAAATTTACAATTAAAAAAATAATATTTATGATAACATATTTAGATGAGTTAGTCTCATGAGGGTTAGGATAGATTTCATGGCGCAAAGAGCATTTAGAGGTACTTGTACATCATACATCAAAGACGTTCTCGCGATGACATCATGAGTTGAATCAATGACATTGCCAATTGAGTAAATCTTTATTGACAACTAGTATAGGACCCGTGCCAAGCACGGGGAAATAAAAAACTTTTTTGATCAAATATATTGATTTTATATTATGTTATCTTAAAGTTATAAGTCTGATTATAATTTAAATTTGACATAAAAAAATATCATCTTAATTTTGTATATATTTTGAAATATATCTAAACATTGCACATAAAGATTAAAGTATTTGGATTTATACTTATAAAATATATTTGTAGTATAAGATGTACTTATTGTTAAACTTAGCATATGTAATATTTTGGCAAAAATACACCGACGTATTTGTTGACATAATTTATTACATTAATCATAAAAAGTAAAATATTCTTCTTTCTCTCCTTTGAACCCTTACTTCCATAACCAATAATATATGATGGGTTGTCAAATTCTCTCCAAGTAAGACTTTACACTCCAAACAAAATTTTCTGTTAGAATTCCTAATAAGAAATAAATCTATCTGAGAACATTGAACCCCACGCTTGTATATGATAAGATGCTCTTGTCTTTTCCTAAAATATAGGATTGGTTTACCCTCTTGATTTATCTCCCTGAGGCCATACCGTCATGCACACCTTCAAAACTCTTATAAAAACTCCCTACGTGCCCATTTATATCCCCTCCTAGAAAATTATTTTTTCCTAGTAGTATATTGTGAATTAAGTCTTCTAGATCCTCCTAAAAACTTACTTTAAGGTGTTTTTCCAACTCTACCCGAGGTGCATAATCACTATTAACATTAAAGAGGTATTGTTCCACTATAAATTTTAAGAATATGATATCATATCATATCGTTTTACATCCATAATATCCTTTCTCCATTGCTTATCCACTATAATGCCTACCACATTTCTCGATATAACTTATAACACTATGTATTGTTCCACTTCAAATTTTACGGTATGATCTCATATCCTTTTTACATCCACAATATCCTTATTTCATTCGTTATTCACAATAACACCTACTTCATTCCCCACAATGAATCATTTTGGAGAACCTAATACTATTATTAAATAGAAAAATTATTGGTTAGACCATAATTATCTTCCAGTCGAAGTCCGGATCATTGGGATTCCCTTTTCCAAAAAATGAGAAGGCTAACATCAAAAGATCTAAGCAGTTAATGTTGATAAAAAAACTAATTGGTTCATGTATGTATGTATTTATATATATTTGTGTAGATGAATGTGTAAATACTATTGAAATTCAGACTTACAATGTAGAGATGTCCAACTTAGAAACTGTCATATTTAAATAAATTAAAAAAAAAAAAATTATCTACATACTCATTTTTTTTTTTGAGCAAAAGGATGGTAGCAAAGAGCTAACCATCACCAAAATTCATTGAACAAAAGAAGGATAGATACAAAAAGGAGGGGACTAGACCAAAACTCCCAACACTAAGAAGAAAATCTAAAATTAGATCTTCCTTCTTTGTCTCTAAAAAAGCTAGAACTAATAAAGAAAGGAGCCTCATTCCAAACAGAAATACCATTTAGAGAGAGACCATGGTTAGCCAAAGAGTCTGCTACTTGGTTTCCTTCTCTAAAAACATGAGAAACAATGCAATTGAATCTTTGGATCAAAGTTTTGACATTATTCCAACGATTTCTTAGCTGCCAAGGAACCTGATTAGAACTTCTGTATGCTTGAACAACTAAAGAAGAATCAGTTTCTATCCAAACATTTTGCCACTGATTTTGATGAGATAATTCCACAGCTCTCATAAAAGCGCAAAGCTCAGCTTGGTAAGAAGAGCAAATCCCAAGAGGTTCTGCAAAGCAAAGAATAAAATCTGCATTGTGATCCCTTAGAATTCCTCCGCAAGCAGAATTTCCCGGATTACCATTGGAAGCGCCATCTATATTCCACTTTAACCAATTGGTGTGAGGAGGATACCAGATAACTTCCCTAATTTGAGGGGCCTTAGGGTGGTGGATTTTACAGTTAAAAGCCTTCAAGATTGAAAAATCAACTATTGAGTTATTTGAAGCTTTAGAAGTATAGTTACCAGACAAGGATGTTGAAGCACATATTTTAGGCTTACCTTTGAATATTGGAATCCCCAGGTAGATGAAAGGGAGAGATCCAATGTTGAAGTGGAGCAATGAAACAATTTGGTTTAGTCTGACTTGACTGATGGAGTTGGAATAAATAGTTGATTTACCATTGTTAATCACCTGACCTGAAGCAAATGCATATCGTGAAAAAAGTTGTTGAAGATATTGCAGACCAGTAATGTTCCCTTTATAAAAAATCATTAAGTCATCTGCATAGAAAGAGTGAGAAGGGACATTAAAGTTTCTGGTTCCTTTGATGAGTTTTAGTTTACCAGTTTCCACTAGCTTACTTAAGCTTCTATTAAGCACATCCTCAGCAATACAGAACAAAAAGGGGGAGAGAGGGTCTCCCTGCCTGACCCCTCTAGTGCAATTGAAGTAACCATGTGATTCTCCATTAATTGAGATTGAAAGAAAAGCTGATTTGAGAATGACATCAATCCAAGTACAGAAAGTGTCATTAAAACCAAACTTTTTCAAGACTTGCAGAAGAAAAGGCCACTCCAAAGTGTCAAAAGCCTTTGTGATGTCTATTTTTAAAGCCAGATTACCCCCAAAAGCTTTATTGTGAAGAAGGTTGACAGCTTCTGAAGCAATGCAGATATAGTCTTTTATATTTCTACCATGGATGAAGCCCATTTGTTCTTTGAAAATGATTGAAGGCATGATCTGAGCTAACCTATCAGCAATGATTTTAGAGATCACTTTGAATTTGAAGTTAGACATTGAGATAGGTCTGTATTGATCAATGGAGACTACATTGTGGATTTTAGGTATCAAAGCAATGATGTTTGAATTATAACCAGGCAAAATCCAGCTTGTAGCAAAAAACTGAATCACTGCAGCAATCAAGTCTTCTTTTACAATGTCCCAGAAGTCTAATAAGAAGTTGTGCAAATATGACACAAATATTATAGTTGTCAATGTGATCTTTTATTGAATTAGTATAAATATAATGGAATTTCGAGAATTATATATGCTCCAAATGACATTTAATAATAAAAGAGATCTATTACCATTTCATCAAAGTGTTCTCGGGTATGATATTATATAATGTTTAAGATTATATTGTATAAAATTTATTTGATACTCATACGAACTTCACAAGTGAGTCAAATATTTCAGAAGATCAAAATCGATTTAAATGATATTAATACATTAAAATCAAATAGTTCTATCAGTTTAAATGAAATTTAATTTTTAAATGATGTGATTTTCGTTACCTTTTACGGTAAGTATTGATATCTAAATTTAAGTTCGAGATTTTTTATAGGGATTGAGTTTGAATTTGATATTTAAATTTAGAATTGTTTCCTTTATTAAGAACACATTTGTTGCAATTTTCACTATTTTTTTTAATGAGTTATCAATTTTGATTAATGAATTTTTTTATGTGATTCCTATATGTAATTTTTTTTGTTGAACTTATAGATACAGTACATTTGATGTACGATAATTTAATACTATTACGAAGAACAACAAAATAAATCTCTATCTTATAGATATAGTATATTTGTTGTACGATAGTTTAATACTATTATGAAGAACAACAAAAAACATATGAATTTGATTTATATAATTTAAAATTGTCTTATTTTTGGGTGATGTTTATATTTTTAAAATTATATTTATACCAATAAGGTTCGTAAAATATATTTTAATTTATTTGACATTTTTATATATATGCTTAAAGTTATGTCTGTATAATTTTTTTTTTATATAACATATATAAAATTTATTTAATATATACAAACTTCTCAAATAAGTTGACTATCTGAAGAAGAAGAAAAAATATAGTTTACATATCATTAATGCATTAAAATCATATGATCCTCCTTCCTTTCTCCAATAAATGTTACTACCTCCGTCCCTAATTATAAGACCCTTTTGAGAATTTTTTTTTGTTCCTTTTTATAAGACCCCTTTGCTATTTCCAACTACATTAATTATTTCTTTACATAGATGCTCCTATTAATTATACATCTTTTTCTTCAAACATTAATAAATAACATGTTGAAAACATAAATCATCTCTCTCTTAAAGGATAAAATTGTAAAAACAATATTAATCACAAACATATTTAATACAAATATCTATTATCTTAATTCCCGTTATTTTTTCAAAAGGATCCTATAATTAGGGACGGAGGTAGTATTTAATATATACAAATTTCTCAAATAAGTTGACTATCTGAAGAAAAAAAAATAGTTTACATATCATTAATGCATTAAAATCATGTGATTCTCATTCCTTTCTCCAATAAATGTATAAGATAATCTAGTAATGATTTTAAATTAATTTAATCAAAATAGTGTGATTAACATCACCTTTTAAAATTAATAATGATTTTGTGTGAATGTTGAATAATTAAGTTTGTTAATATCTCATCAAACTACTATTTGTATAGACCAATTTTCGTTGTATATTCGATTTATGCAAAGAAAAAAGCAACATCGTTGTGTTAGAAAGAATGAAAACAATAGGAAGAAAAAACCACAAAGATAAAATACATCGATCATAGAATAAATAAATCAATAATAATAGATGTCCAACTCGAATTTTTCATTACACCCATAACCAAATTTCTATAATACTGAATAAGATCTTATCAATATTAGAATCTTAAGAAAAAAATCATGATAAACATATGACAGTTCTTTTTGTTGATGCACATCAAAGTTGAAAGTACAACATAATCATTATTCTATACAAACACCACTATTTTGGAATGTGAAAATATCATTTACAATACAAATTAAATTGTATTTTTAAAACTAATTACATGAATAGTTGTGC
The DNA here is from genome assembly GCF_003473485.1 of Medicago truncatula. Classification (NCBI taxonomy): domain Eukaryota; kingdom Viridiplantae; phylum Streptophyta; class Magnoliopsida; order Fabales; family Fabaceae; genus Medicago; species Medicago truncatula. Next base: position 20,717,810 of record NC_053045.1, read on the forward strand.
AAAAGAATTCACTTAAAAACGAATAAAATTCATTCTAATCAAAGTGTTTAATCCAATTTCTTCAGAGTTCACACCGCATGTTGATACTTTCATCAAAGTCGTCATTTGAGATCCACTTCTGCAACAATTAAAATCAGGTGAATAAAGATCAAGATGAATTGAAGGTAGGAAAAATAGAGAATTTTTAAGAATTGAAAAAATATCAGAAATCGAACAATTTTTAAGAATTAGATCTATGAAAAAAAATGGGAATAAAAAGAAAAAATGAATAAAATGAAAGAGTGATATCGGGTAGTTTTTCAAAATTTTATCATGAATCTCGAAATTGTGTGAATATGTTGAAACTTAAAAGCACAATTTATAGCAAAAAGATGTGAAATTTGTGAGTTGTAAGACCATCCACAATGGTGGGTGCTTCACTTATTTTTGGGTGATGTTTATATTTTTAAAATTATATTTATACCAATAAGGATCATAAAATATATTTTAATTTATTTGACATTTTTATATATATGCATAAAGTTATGTCTGTATAATTTTTTTTTTATAACATATATAAAAGAGACACATTATAAGGAAGTAATATCTTCTCGAATTAACCATGATATTATTTGAAATATCTTCTCCAATTAACTAATACTAAAAGCTATTAAAATTCTTCCAAACTAATAATGTACAGTAAACATATAGGTATAAACAAATAGTAACCTTCTTCAAAACAAAACAAAAAACAAATACTAATTGAAATTTAGCATTAAAGTTTAAATCAGTCAAACAAATTCGAGTGCCAAATGTATTTATAAATTTGTGTTTAGTAAATTTTTATTTATATAACACAATATGATTAAAATAAAAAAATTGCATAAATAAAATTCACATAAATTTCAATAGAATAAAAAATCACAATTCATCTCTCAAATAAAATTTGTATCAATTACAAATACAATTCATATCTTTAAACAATCATGACTGGTCTAAATTTTTAATTGTATATGAAACAATGTAAAGATTACACGTTGTACAGGTCTAAATTTTTAATTGTATATGAAACAATGTAAAGATTACACGTTGTACAATAAAAAATCAAAAATTAAACATGTCTAAAATCTTAAATTAGCATTTCCTCGTATCTCTCACGAATCATGTAACACCCCGTTTTCCCAACGCGAAAATTTCATTTATTTAATCAGAGTAATTCACCTAAGAAGAGTTTAAAATATATTTGAATTATTTGATTTATTTAATTATTTAATTGAGTCTAAAATTTATTAAGAAGAGTTTAAAATATATTTATTTGATTATGTGATTTATTAAGTGGCTTATGTTGTTATTTAATAGATTAAAATTTGAAAATATAAATAAGATTGAGTTGAGAGTTTGTTATGAGATTTTAGAGAGTTTTGGGGGAGAAAGAGAAATAAGATAAAATAGAAAAAGGGTTATAAATAGGAGAAACCTAGTTTAGAAAAGGAGAAAACTTAGGTACAATTCCTTAGGTCCTTTTCGTATGGTTCTTAACTAAAAATATATATTTTTTGGATATAACAAACTTTGAGAAAATTATGAATTTAAGGAAATCATAGTGAATTTAGTTAAGAACCATATGAAAAGTACCTAAGGAATTGTACCTAAGTTTTCTCCTTTAGAAAAAACATAACGTATGTCAATTTTGGAGAAAATGGAGAAAAAGCCGAGAGGAGGGAGAAGACCTAGGAGTGCTGCGATTTTCATCTATAAGGTAAGGGTGGGACTAACATTCAATAATCTTAAGTCATCGATTCTGAAAATTGGATTTAACATGTTGTAGGTTTTAGTTTTTGAGAATTTGGGAATTAGGGTTAAAAGTGATTATTTGATGATTTTCTAAAATAATGTTTTGGGTCAAGTTTTATATGGTTTTGAGTCTTTTTTGATGTATATAAATGTTTAGACAAACTTTTGGGATCAAATTTGGGCATAGGGAAGTTAAAATTGGGATTTTGGGGTGAAAAGTGTGTTTTTTCCCGAGTTGCTCTCTGACAACATGTCCTGTTTCATGTTCTTGCGTCTTTTTCACACGTTTCTGTTTTGAATTAGCCTTTGGTGTAAACATGAAAGTTGTAGATAATTGTGTTAGCTTTCCAGTGGCGTCGGTTTGACTTGAAAATGAATTTTGGTTTATGCGTTAAGGTCAAATTACTGCACATAGGTCACAGTGAATTTTTATGAATTTCAGCACAACTTTGTCCGAATATGAAATGAAAACCGGTATTGATTGGTACAGAATTGGTCTTAGGTGTAAACACGAAAGTTGTAGGTATAAATGTTAGTTTTCTAATGCCGTTGGTTTGAATTCAAAAGGATTTATAGAATTTGAGTTATGGTCAAATTACTAAACGTAGGTCACAATGAATAATTGATTATGATTGATGAATTAGTATATGTATGTATATGTTTGTGAATACGATATTGTCCATGATTGATGAAGTGTTATATGTATATATGATGTTTTAAGATGTTGATTATTATTTGATGTTGTTATATTGTGATATAATTGTATATGCATTACTTGAATTATATGTGAATAATTGAGAAGTTGTTGACTTACATTTGATATTATTATGTCATGCTGTTTTTGTATACTGTTGTGTTGTTGTTGTTATTTAACTAAGCTGCATGAGTCGGTCTAAGTTGATTAAGATGATGAAGTTCCAAATTATTGGATTATATAAGAGGTTGTCGATTTAAGATATTACGAGGTCGAGTCCATGCATTAGCATTTCATTGTTGGGGGCTTGATGCCCTGGAGCCTTTGCTCAATTAAGTTGAGGGCTTGATGCCCTGGGAGCCTTTTTACGCTCAAATAAAGTTGAGGGTTTGATGCCCTGGAGCCTATTTACGCTCAAAGATTGGTACCACATGCATGATTAGAAGATTAAGTTGCATAGTCAAGAGGTTAAGTTGTCAAGTTGTCGAGTTGTTAAGTTGTTAAATCATGAAATTGTTTAAAGCTGTGATTCTTTATATGAACTATTAAAGAAGTGAATTATGATATATTATTATCTATGATGAATATTATGATGATTACATGATGTTGTCTATGAGTTGTTAAATATGATTGATGATGCTTATGTTGTTAAATGTAATTGATGAATTATATGCTTAATATTATTGTTTGTGAAATCTCACCCCTTCTGTTTGCCCACCATGGGTAACTAACAGGTAACCAAGAATAATTTGATGTCGTGTGAGCTTTCCTTCTCGTGTGTCTTAGGTGCTCTGAAACGTAACGGGATGGGAACTTTGTTATTGCTTTTCTATTCCTTACGTATTGTTTTTGAAGATTTATGGCTATGTTTTTAGATTGGATTTTTATGAGACATTTATGAAGAGGCCTTCGTGCCAAAGACTGTTTTAGTTATTGAAATAAATTCCGCTGCGAAGTATTAAAGATCTTGTATTTGAATTTTAAAGGATAAATAGTTATTTATTCAGTTTATGATTTTAAGAAAAAAATGTGACATTCTGTTTATGTTGAAAAGCTCTGATTATTTATGCGAAATTTTTATGTTGGGAAAACGGGGTGTTACAGTAATAATTATCTACATCATAACATAAACATCTTCTTATAATAATATAACAACAACGTAACATGATATTCACTTAATAATAATAATAATTATATATACATCATCTCGTCATAATATAATAATATAACAACAACATAGCATGATATTCACTTAATAATAATAATAATTATATATACATCATCTCTTCATAATATAATAATATAACAACAACATAGCATGATATTCACTTAATAATAATAATAATTATATATACATTATCTCTTTATAATATAATAATATAACAACAACATATTCATCTTCTTGTATTAATATAACAACAACGTATTCATCATCTTATGAAAATATAATCAACACATACTAACAACAAAATCAACATCATAAATCTTCAACATAAACATCTTAAACAATATCATCTTAAACATCCTAGCATCTTTGATAAACAATTACCAAGTAATCACAACATTCGATCATCATCAATAACATAACATAATATTCACTTAACAATATTAATCATATATAGAACAACATATTCATCACTTAATAGTAACAATTATACACGTCATCATAACAACTTAACAATATCATAATCATTATCTTAAACAACATAGCAACGTAACAATATCATAATCAATATCTTAAACAACGTAGCAACATAACAGTATCATAATCAACATGTTAAACAACATAGCAACATTTTAGTCAACATCATATAATTCACATCGTATAATCTTCGTAGGTACTTCTTTAACAACACATGGGTAGAACACAACTCGACAAACTCATGGATGATAATTCATCGACAACTTAACAACTCATGGATGATAATTCATCAACAACGACCTTGACTCGACATATGCGACAATGCAACTTAGACACTTATATGCATGTGGTACCAATCGTCATCATAAGTATTAATATACTTTTATCGTGCGGAGGACAAAGCTCCTAAAACGTGCGGAGGACAAAGCTCCTAATCGTGGTGAGGACAAAGCTCAATGAAATGCTATGCATGGACTCTTAACAACAAAACACCGTAATCATCGTAATCAACATATCATCATGCATCCAATAATTTGGAGCTAAACGTCATCATTTCATAATATATATATAGACATCATGCACTTAGTTAAATAACAGCAGTAGCACAGTCAAATCACACAACAATAGAGAGATATCAATATATCAATTGCAATTCACAACATAACAATATTAATGTGAAGCATCAACAACTTAAACATCAAACATCTTCCACATAAGGCATATAAATATTTCACATAACCAACAACAGCAACATAGGCGACACATAAACATCTCAGGATATAACAATATCAAATGATAATCAACAACAACTCATGTAACTTAGTTAAATAACAATAGCAGCATAATCAGATTATATCAACAGCTTAATACCAATTCATTTTCAACAACTTCCTGATCATTCAATAATAATTCAAGTAATGCAATCAATCAATAAATCACATTATAAACACTTAGCATTTCAATATAGCTTCACAATTCACAATCATTATCTTTAATAGGTCACACTATGTACCTAAAGTTCATTTCTAACCAATCCAAGCAACTCAAGTCTCACAATGCACTAAAAACACTCAATTTTGGAAGTGCTCGCGAGGCGAGAGCATCTGCTCGCCGTGGCGAGTACAAGCCAACTTTCCAACTAAGGTTGTTCTAGGTTCAATCTCGTTCTAAATCATTCTCTAATCAATACTAGGCACCTAAAGGTACTCAAAGACATCTAAGGTTCAACTCAAAAGGTCGAAACACAAAATCTAACATGCTCTCTGCCTTAGCTCGCCATGGCGAGTAAGGTTGCTCGCAATGGCGAGCAATACCAAAACACTCGCGAGGCGAAGGGGAAGGTTCGCGTGGCGAGCGATGAAGATCATCACTCGCGAGGCGAGGATCATAGCTCGCCGTGGCGAGCGATGAATCTAGGCTCGGACATGATGCACTTTCTACACGAAAATCATCATCTAACAAGGTTCTAAGCCTAATTTCAATAGAATTCATCTAAATCATTATCTAAGGTCTAAGGACAGTTTCTACATCTTTTTAACAAGTTTCCACCGTTTAATCATCAATTCTATCAATTTGACCTAATTTCTGATTCTTCTTAAACTCATCCTAATTCATGTTAAACTTAACCATTGATTCACATACTTAATAGAATTGCAAAGTTAGTCCCACCCTTACCTTATAATCAAGAAATCGCAGCCCTTCTAGGTCTCTCCCTCTTCTCTTGGCTTTTCTCCCTTTTCTCCAAAAGCAGTCGTACGTACGTTATGTTTTTCTAAACTAGGTCTCTCCTATTTATATAAATCTTTAACCTACTTATTTTTTCTCTTAAATCCAAATATTAATATTCTATCCCAATATATATATATATATATATATATATATATATATATAAAATGTTTCTATAACAATAATAAATAACAATTATATCTCTATAACATATATATATATATATATATATATATATATATATATATTTCCATAACAAATCATACATATTTCTATAACAGATTATATATATTTCTACAACAAATCATACATATTTCTACAATAAATAACATTTAATTCTATAACAAATCACTTTTATTTCTGCAACAAATCGTGTATATATTTCTATAACAAATGACATATATACATTCCTAAATCAAATAACATATATTATATTTTTAAATCAAATAGCATATATATATATATATATATATATATATATATATATATATATATATATATATATATATATATATATATTTTTAAATCAAATAACATATATATTATATTAATAAATATATAACATATATCATAACAAAATATCACTCATCAAAATAAATCATATAAATTACACAAATCATATAAGTATATTCTAAACTCATTTAAAATAATCAAATAATTAGAGAGGGCGTTACAACTCTCCCCCCCTTAAAAAAATTTCGTCCTCGAAATTCAAGCACACAAGAAATAAACTCAATTATTGTATAACCATACTAAACCATATATAGTTAAATAGAAACATCAACAAAACATGCAAACCACATCAAAGTTAGTCAATCAAACATGATCACATAATAAACATAACTATTAATTAGAAACACAACAACAACTAATCAAATAGCATAAAGATAGTAATATAACTATTACCAAAACTCGACACGACTCTTCTAATTGGCCGGACAGACCGACCAGCTCTGATACCAATTGTAACACCCCGTTTTCCCAACGCGAAAATTTCATTTATTTAATCAGAGTAATTCACCTAAACGGAATGTCACATTCTTTTCTTAAAATCATAAACTGTATAAATAACTATTTATCCTTTAAAATTCAATAACTAAAAAGTCTTTAATACTTCGCAGCAGAAATTATTCAATAATCAAAACAATCTTTGGCACTAAAGCCTCTTTACAATTATGCCATAAAAATCCATTCTAAAAACATAGTCATAACTCTTCAGAAACAATACGTAAGGATTAGAAAGCAATAACAAATTCCCATCCCGTTACGTATCAGAGCACCTAAGGACACTTGAGCCACCACTCCTACTAATCATTAATACCTGCAAGTTACTCATACGAAGAGCAACATTTTCAAGCAGAAGGGGTGAGATTTCACAAAACAATAATATCAAGCATATAATTCAATATTTATATTTAACAACACAAATAACTTCATATATTAGTAATAATAATTCTTCATGTAATAATTCTTAATAACTCAACCAACTTCTAATTATCATTTAACACATATTAACCAAATCGTAACAAACATAGATCATCACATCATAGTCATAGTTCATATATAGCATAACAACATCTTAATCCTAATTCATATACAACATAACAACATCATTAATTCATAATAATAATTATTCATCAAACATCTCATTATCAATTCATTAATAAAAGACAACTTATCAATTTAACATAAACATCAGCAAGTACACTTAACAACTCATAGATATCATCATGTAATCATCATCATTAATAACTTTAAAACAACACAATATAATCATCTCTCATTAATAGTAATAATTATCTACATCATAACATAAACATCTTCTTATAATAATATAACAACAACATAACATGATATTCACTTAATAATAATAATAATTATATATACATCATCTCGTCATAATATAATAATATAACAACAACATAGCATGATATTCACTTAATAATAATAATAATTATATATACATCATCTCTTCATAATATAATAATATAACAACAACATATTCATCTTCTTGTATTAATATAACAACAACGTATTCATCATCTTATGAAAATATAATCAACACATACTAACACCAAAATCAACATCATAAATCTTCAACATAAACATGTTAAACAATATCATTTTAAACATCCTAGCATCTTTGATAAACAATTACCAAGTAATCACAACATTCGATCATCATCAATAACATAACATAATATTCACTTAACAATATTAATCATATATAGAACAACATATTCATCACTTAATAGTAACAATTATACACGACATCATAACAACTTAACAATATCATAATCATTATCTTAAACAACATAGCAACGTAACAATATCATAATCAATATCTTAAACAACGTAGCAACATAACAGTATCATAATCAACATGTTAAACAACATAGCAACATTTTAGTCAACATCATATAATTCACATCGTATAATCTTCGTAGGTACTTCTTTAACAACACATGGGTAGAACACAACTCGACAAACTCATGGATGATAATTCATCGACAACTTAACAACTCATGGATGATAATTCATCAACAACGACCTTGACTCGACATATGCGACAATGCAACTTAGACACTTATATGCATGTGGTACCAATCGTCATCATAAGTATTAATATACTTTTATCGTGCGGAGGACAAAGCTCCTAAAACGTGCGGAGGACAAAGCTCCTAATCGTGGTGAGGACAAAGCTCAATGAAATGCTATGCATGGACTCTTAACAACAAAACACCGTAATCATCGTAATCAACATATCATCATGCATCCAATAATTTGGAGCTAAACGTCATCATTTCATAATATATATATAGACATCATGCACTTAGTTAAATAACAGTAGTAGCACAGTCAAATCACACAACAATAGAGAGATATCAATATATCAATTGCAATTCACAACATAACAATATTAATGTGAAGCATCAACAACTTAAACATCAAACATCTTCCACATAAGGCATATAAATATTTCACATAACCAACAATAGCAACATAGGCGACACATAAACATCTCAGGATATAACAATATCAAATGATAATCAACAACAACTCATGTAACTTAGTTAAATAACAATAGCAGCATAATCAGATTATATCAACAGCTTAATACCAATTCATTTTCAACAACTTCCTGATCATTCAATAATAATTCAAGTAATGCAATCAATCAATAAATCACATTATAAACACTTAGCATTTCAATATAGCTTCACAATTCACAATCATTATCTTTAATAGGTCACACTATGTACCTAAAGTTCATTTCTAACCAATCCAAGCAACTCAAGTCTCACAATGCACTAAAAACACTCAATTCTGGAAGTGCTCGCGAGGCGAGAGCATCTGCTCGCCGTGGCGAGTACAAGCCAACTTTCCAACTAAGGTTGTTCTAGGTTCAATCTCGTTCTAAATCATTCTCTAATCAATAGTAGGCACCTAAAGGTACTCAAAGACATCTAAGGTTCAACTCAAAAGGTCGAAACACAAAATCTAACATGCTCTCTGCCTTAGCTCGCCATGGCGAGTAAGGTTGCTCGCAATGGCGAGCAATACCAAAACACTCGCGAGGCGAAGGGGAAGGTTCGCGTGGCGAGCGATGAAGATCATCACTCGCGAGGCGAGGATCATAGCTCGCCGTGGCGAGCGATGAATCTAGGCTCGGACATGATGCACTTTCTACACGAAAATCATCATCTAACAAGGTTCTAAGCCTAATTTCAATAGAATTCATCTAAATCATTATCTAAGGTCTAAGGACAGTTTCTACATCTTTTTAACAAGTTTCCACCGTTTAATCATCAATTCTATCAATTTGACCTAATTTCTGATTCTTCTTAAACTCATCCTAATTCATGTTAAACTTAACCATTGATTCACATACTTAATAGAATTGCAAAGTTAGTCCCACCCTTACCTTATAATCAAGAAATCGCAGCCCTTCTAGGTCTCTCCCTCTTCTCTTGGCTTTTCTCCCTTTTCTCCAAAAGCAGTCGTACGTACGTTATGTTTTTCTAAACTAGGTCTCTCCTATTTATATAAATCTTTAACCTACTTATTTTTTCTCTTAAATCCAAATATTAATATTCTATCCCAATATATATATATATATATATATATATATATATATATATATATAAAATGTTTCTATAACAATAATAAATAACAATTATATCTCTATAACATATATATATATATATATATATATATATATATATATATATATTTCCATAACAAATCATACATATTTCTATAACAGATTATATATATTTCTACAACAAATCATACATATTTCTACAATAAATAACATTTAATTCTATAACAAATCACTTTTATTTCTGCAACAAATCGTGTATATATTTCTATAACAAATGACATATATACATTCCTAAATCAAATAACATATATTATATTTTTAAATCAAATAGCATATATATATATATATATATATATATATATATATATATATTTTTAAATCAAATAACATATATATTATATTAATAAATATATAACATATATCATAACAAAATATCACTCATCAAAATAAATCATATAAATTACACAAATCATATAAGTATATTCTAAACTCATTTAAAATAATCAAATAATTAGAGAGGGCGTTACAACTCTCCCCCCCTTAAAAAAATTTCGTCCTCGAAATTCAAGCACACAAGAAATAAACTCAATTATTGTATAACCATACTAAACCATATATAGTTAAATAGAAACATCAACAAAACATGCAAACCACATCAAAGTTAGTCAATCAAACATGATCACATAATAAACATAACTATTAATTAGAAACACAACAACAACTAATCAAATAGCATAAAGATAGTAATATAACTATTACCAAAACTCGACACGACTCTTCTAATTGGCCGGACAGACCGACCAGCTCTGATACCAATTGTAACACCCCGTTTTCCCAACGCGAAAATTTCATTTATTTAATCAGAGTAATTCACCTAAACGGAATGTCACATTCTTTTCTTAAAATCATAAACTGTATAAATAACTATTTATCCTTTAAAATTCAATAACTAAAAAGTCTTTAATACTTCGCAGCAGAAATTATTCAATAATCAAAACAATCTTTGGCACTAAAGCCTCTTTACAATTATGCCATAAAAATCCATTCTAAAAACATAGTCATAACTCTTCAGAAACAATACGTAAGGATTAGAAAGCAATAACAAATTCCCATCCCGTTACGTATCAGAGCACCTAAGGACACTTGAGCCACCACTCCTACTAATCATTAATACCTGCAAGTTACTCATACGAAGAGCAACATTTTCAAGCAGAAGGGGTGAGATTTCACAAAACAATAATATCAAGCATATAATTCAATATTTATATTTAACAACACAAATAACTTCATATATTAGTAATAATAATTCTTCATGTAATAATTCTTAATAACTCAACCAACTTCTAATTATCATTTAACACATATTAACCAAATCGTAACAAACATAGATCATCACATCATAGTCATAGTTCATATATAGCATAACAACATCTTAATCCTAATTCATATACAACATAACAACATCATTAATTCATAATAATAATTATTCATCAAACATCTCATTATCAATTCATTAATAAAAGACAACTTATCAATTTAACATAAACATCAGCAAGTACACTTAACAACTCATAGATATCATCATGTAATCATCATCATTAATAACTTTAAAACAACACAATATAATCATCTCTCATTAATAGTAATAATTATCTACATCATAACATAAACATCTTCTTATAATAATATAACAACAACATAACATGATATTCACTTAATAATAATAATAATTATATATACATCATCTCGTCATAATATAATAATATAACAACAACATAGCATGATATTCACTTAATAATAATAATAATTATATATACATCATCTCTTCATAATATAATAATATAACAACAACATATTCATCTTCTTGTATTAATATAACAACAACGTATTCATCATCTTATGAAAATATAATCAACACATACTAACACCAAAATCAACATCATAAATCTTCAACATAAACATGTTAAACAATATCATTTTAAACATCCTAGCATCTTTGATAAACAATTACCAAGTAATCACAACATTCGATCATCATCAATAACATAACATAATATTCACTTAACAATATTAATCATATATAGAACAACATATTCATCACTTAATAGTAACAATTATACACGACATCATAACAACTTAACAATATCATAATCATTATCTTAAACAACATAGCAACGTAACAATATCATAATCAATATCTTAAACAACGTAGCAACATAACAGTATCATAATCAACATGTTAAACAACATAGCAACATTTTAGTCAACATCGTATAATTCACATCGTATAATCTTCGTAGGTACTTCTTTAACAACACATGGGTAGAACACAACTCGACAAACTCATGGATGATAATTCATCGACAACTTAACAACTCATGGATGATAATTCATCAACAACGACCTTGACTCGACATATGCGACAATGCAACTTAGACACTTATATGCATGTGGTACCAATCGTCATCATAAGTATTAATATACTTTTATCGTGCGGAGGACAAAGCTCCTAAAACGTGCGGAGGACAAAGCTCCTAATCGTGGTGAGGACAAAGCTCAATGAAATGCTATGCATGGACTCTTAACAACAAAACACCGTAATCATCGTAATCAACATATCATCATGCATCCAATAATTTGGAGCTAAACGTCATCATTTCATAATATATATATAGACATCATGCACTTAGTTAAATAACAGCAGTAGCACAGTCAAATCACACAACAATAGAGAGATATCAATATATCAATTGCAATTCACAACATAACAATATTAATGTGAAGCATCAACAACTTAAACATCAAACATCTTCCACATAAGGCATATAAATATTTCACATAACCAACAATAGCAACATAGGCGACACATAAACATCTCAGGATATAACAATATCAAATGATAATCAACAACAACTCATGTAACTTAGTTAAATAACAATAGCAGCATAATCAGATTATATCAACAGCTTAATACCAATTCATTTTCAACAACTTCCTGATCATTCAATAATAATTCAAGTAATGCAATCAATCAATAAATCACATTATAAACACTTAGCATTTCAATATAGCTTCACAATTCACAATCATTATCTTTAATAGGTCACACTATGTACCTAAAGTTCATTTCTAACCAATCCAAGCAACTCAAGTCTCACAATGCACTAAAAACACTCAATTCTGGAAGTGCTCGCGAGGCGAGAGCATCTGCTCGCCGTGGCGAGTACAAGCCAACTTTCCAACTAAGGTTGTTCTAGGTTCAATCTCGTTCTAAATCATTCTCTAATCAATAGTAGGCACCTAAAGGTACTCAAAGACATCTAAGGTTCAACTCAAAAGGTCGAAACACAAAATCTAACATGCTCTCTGCCTTAGCTCGCCATGGCGAGTAAGGTTGCTCGCAATGGCGAGCAATACCAAAACACTCGCGAGGCGAGGGGAAGGTTCGCGTGGCGAGCGATGAAGATCATCACTCGCGAGGCGAGGATCATAGCTCGCCGTGGCGAGCGATGAATCTAGGCTCGGACATGATGCACTTTCTACACGAAAATCATCATCTAACAAGGTTCTAAGCCTAATTTCAATAGAATTCATCTAAATCATTATCTAAGGTCTAAGGACAGTTTCTACATCTTTTTAACAAGTTTCCACCGTTTAATCATCAATTCTATCAATTTGACCTAATTTCTGATTCTTCTTAAACTCATCCTAATTCATGTTAAACTTAACCATTGATTCACATACTTAATAGAATTGCAAAGTTAGTCCCACCCTTACCTTATAATCAAGAAATCGCAGCCCTTCTAGGTCTCTCCCTCTTCTCTTGGCTTTTCTCCCTTTTCTCCAAAAGCAGTCGTACGTACGTTATGTTTTTCTAAACTAGGTCTCTCCTATTTATATAAATCTTTAACCTACTTATTTTTCTCTTAAATCCAAATATTAATATTCTATCCCAATATATATATATATATATATATATATATATATATATATATATATAAAATGTTTCTATAACAATAATAAATAACAATTATATCTCTATAACATATATATATATATATATATATAATATATATATATATATATATATTTCCATAACAAATCATACATATTTCTATAACAGATTATATATATTTCTACAACAAATCATACATATTTCTACAATAAATAACATTTAATTCTATAACAAATCACTTTTATTTCTGCAACAAATCGTGTATATATTTCTATAACAAATGACATATATACATTCCTAAATCAAATAACATATATTATATTTTAAATCAAATAGCATATATATATATATATATATATATATATATATATATTTTTAAATCAAATAACATATATATTATATTAATAAATATATAACATATATCATAACAAAATATCACTCATCAAAATAAATCATATAAATTACACAAATCATATAAGTATATTCTAAACTCATTTAAAATAATCAAATAATTAGAGAGGGCGTTACAACTCTCCCCCCCTTAAAAAATTTCGTCCTCGAAATTCAAGCACACAAGAAATAAACTCAATTATTGTATAACCATACTAAACCATATATAGTTAAATAGAAACATCAACAAAACATGCAAACCACATCAAAGTTAGTCAATCAAACATGATCACATAATAAACATAACTATTAATTAGAAACACAACAACAACTAATCAAATAGCATAAAGATAGTAATATAACTATTACCAAAACTCGACACGACTCTTCTAATTGGCCGGACAGACCGACCAGCTCTGATACCAATTGTAACACCCCGTTTTCCCAACGCGAAAATTTCATTTATTTAATCAGAGTAATTCACCTAAACGGAATGTCACATTCTTTTCTTAAAATCATAAACTGTATAAATAACTATTTATCCTTTAAAATTCAATAACTAAAAAGTCTTTAATACTTCGCAGCAGAAATTATTCAATAATCAAAACAATCTTTGGCACTAAAGCCTCTTTACAATTATGCCATAAAAATCCATTCTAAAAACATAGTCATAACTCTTCAGAAACAATACGTAAGGATTAGAAAGCAATAACAAATTCCCATCCCGTTACGTATCAGAGCACCTAAGGACACTTGAGCCACCACTCCTACTAATCATTAATACCTGCAAGTTACTCATACGAAGAGCAACATTTTCAAGCAGAAGGGGTGAGATTTCACAAAACAATAATATCAAGCATATAATTCAATATTATATTTAACAACACAAATAACTTCATATATTAGTAATAATAATTCTTCATGTAATAATTCTTAATAACTCAACCAACTTCTAATTATCATTTAACACATATTAACCAAATCGTAACAAACATAGATCATCACATCATAGTCATAGTTCATATATAGCATAACAACATCTTAATCCTAATTCATATACAACATAACAACATCATTAATTCATAATAATAATTATTCATCAAACATCTCATTATCAATTCATTAATAAAAGACAACTTATCAATTTAACATAAACATCAGCAAGTACACTTAACAACTCATAGATATCATCATGTAATCATCATCATTAATAACTTTAAAACAACACAATATAATCATCTCTCATTAATAGTAATAATTATCTACATCATAACATAAACATCTTCTTATAATAATATAACAACAACATAACATGATATTCACTTAATAATAATAATAATTATATATACATCATCTCGTCATAATATAATAATATAACAACAACATAGCATGATATTCACTTAATAATAATAATAATTATATATACATCATCTCTTCATAATATAATAATATAACAACAACATATTCATCTTCTTGTATTAATATAACAACAACGTATTCATCATCTTATGAAAATATAATCAACACATACTAACACCAAAATCAACATCATAAATCTTCAACATAAACATGTTAAACAATATCATTTAAACATCCTAGCATCTTTGATAAACAATTACCAAGTAATCACAACATTCGATCATCATCAATAACATAACATAATATTCACTTAACAATATTAATCATATATAGAACAACATATTCATCACTTAATAGTAACAATTATACACGACATCATAACAACTTAACAATATCATAATCATTATCTTAAACAACATAGCAACGTAACAATATCATAATCAATATCTTAAACAACGTAGCAACATAACAGTATCATAATCAACATGTTAAACAACATAGCAACATTTTAGTCAACATCGTATAATTCACATCGTATAATCTTCGTAGGTACTTCTTTAACAACACATGGGTAGAACACAACTCGACAAACTCATGGATGATAATTCATCGACAACTTAACAACTCATGGATGATAATTCATCAACAACGACCTTGACTCGACATATGCGACAATGCAACTTAGACACTTATATGCATGTGGTACCAATCGTCATCATAAGTATTAATATACTTTTATCGTGCGGAGGACAAAGCTCCTAAAACGTGCGGAGGACAAAGCTCCTAATCGTGGTGAGGACAAAGCTCAATGAAATGCTATGCATGGACTCTTAACAACAAAACACCGTAATCATCGTAATCAACATATCATCATGCATCCAATAATTTGGAGCTAAACGTCATCATTTCATAATATATATATAGACATCATGCACTTAGTTAAATAACAGCAGTAGCACAGTCAAATCACACAACAATAGAGAGATATCAATATATCAATTGCAATTCACAACATAACAATATTAATGTGAAGCATCAACAACTTAAACATCAAACATCTTCCACATAAGGCATATAAATATTTCACATAACCAACAACAGCAACATAGGCGACACATAAACATCTCAGGATATAACAATATCAAATGATAATCAACAACAACTCATGTAACTTAGTTAAATAACAATAGCAGCATAATCAGATTATATCAACAGCTTAATACCAATTCATTTTCAACAACTTCCTGATCATTCAATAATAATTCAAGTAATGCAATCAATCAATAAATCACATTATAAACACTTAGCATTTCAATATAGCTTCACAATTCACAATCATTATCTTAATAGGTCACACTAGTACCTAAAGTTCATTTCTAACCAATCAAGCAACTCAGTCTCACAATGCACTAAAACACTCAATTTGGAAGTGCTCGCGAGGCGAGAGCATCTGCTCGCCGTGGCGAGTACAAGCCAACTTTCCAACTAAGGTTGTTCTAGGTTCAATCTCGTTCTAATCATTCTCTAATCAATAGTAGGCACCTAAAGGTACTCAAAGACATCTAAGGTTCAACTCAAAAGGTCGAAACACAAAATCTAACATGCTCTCTGCCTTAGCTCGCATGGCGAGTAAGGTTGCTCGCAATGGCGAGCATACCAAACACTCGCGAGGCGAGGGAAGGTTCGCGTGGCGAGCGATGAAGATCATCACTCGCGAGGCGAGGATCATAGCTCGCCGTGGCGAGCGATGAATCTAGGCTCGGACATGATGCACTTTCTACACGAAAATCATCATCTAACAAGGTTCTAAGCCTAATTTCAATAGAATTCATCTAAATCATTATCTAAGGTCTAAGGACAGTTTCTACATCTTTTTAACAAGTTTCCACCGTTTAATCATCAATTCTATCAATTTGACCTAATTTCTGATTCTTCTTAAACTCATCCTAATTCATGTTAAACTTAACCATTGATTCACATACTTAATAGAATTGCAAAGTTAGTCCACCCTTACCTTATAATCAGAAATCGCAGCCCTTCTAGGTCTCTCCCTCTTCTCTTGGCTTTTCTCCCTTTTCTCCAAAAGCAGTCGTACGTACGTTATGTTTTTCTAAACTAGGTCTCTCCTATTTATATAAATCTTTAACCTACTTATTTTTCTCTTAAATCCAAATATTAATATTCTATCTAATATATATATATATAATATATATATATATATATAAAATGTTTCTATAACAATAATAAATAACAATTATATCTCTATAACATATATATATATATATATATATTTCCATAACAAATCATACATATTTCTATAACAATATATATATTTCTACAACAAATCATACATATTTCTACATAAATAACATTTAATTCTATAACAAATCATTTATTTCTCAACAAATCGTATATATTTCTATAACAAATACATATATACATTCTAAATCAAATAACATATATTATATTTTAATCAAATAGCATATATATATATATATAATATATATATATATTTTAAATCAAATAACATATATATTATATTAATAAATATATAACATATATCATAACAAAATATCACTCATCAAAATAAATCATATAAATTACACAAATCATATAAGTATATTCTAAACTCATTTAAAATAATCAAATAATTAGAGAGGGCGTTACAACTCTCCCCCCTTAAAAAATTTCGTCCTCGAAATTCAAGCACACAAGAAATAAACTCAATTATTGTATAACCATACTAAACCATATATAGTTAAATAGAAACATCAACAAAACATGCAAACCACATCAAAGTTAGTCAATCAAACATGATCACATAATAAACATAACTATTAATAGAAACACAACAACAACTAATCAAATAGCATAAAGATAGTAATATAACTATTACCAAAACTCGACACGACTCTTCTAATTGGCCGGACAGACCGACCAGCTCTGATACCAATTGTAACACCCCGTTTTCCCAACGCGAAAATTTCATTTATTTAATCAGAGTAATTCACCTAAACGGAATGTCACATTCTTTTCTTAAAATCATAAACTGTATAAATAACTATTTATCCTTTAAAATTCAATAACTAAAATCTTTAATACTTCGCAGCGAAATTATTCAATAATCAAAACATCTTTGGCACTAAAGCCTCTTTACAATTATGCATAAAAATCCATTCTAAAAACATAGTCATAACTCTTCAGAAACAATACGTAAGGATAGAAAGCAATAACAAATTCCCATCCCGTTACGTATCAGAGCACCTAAGACACTTGAGCCACCACTCCTACTAATCATTAATACCTGCAAGTTACTCATACGAAGAGCAACATTTTCAAGCAGAAGGGGTGAGATTTCACAAAACAATAATATCAAGCATATAATTCAATATTATATTTAACAACACAAATAACTTCATATATTAGTAATAATAATTCTTCATGTAATAATTCTTAATAACTCAACCAACTTCTAATTATCATTTAACACATATTAACCAAATCGTAACAAACATAGATCATCACATCATAGTCATAGTTCATATATAGCATAACAACATCTTAATCCTAATTCATATACAACATAACAACATCATTAATTCATAATAATAATTATTCATCAAACATCTCATTATCAATTCATTAATAAAAGACAACTTATCAATTTAACATAAACATCACAAGTACACTTAACAACTCATAGATATCATCATGTAATCATCATCATAATAACTTTAAAACAACACAATATAATCATCTCTATTAATAGTAATAATTATCTACATCATAACATAAACATCTTCTTATAATAATATAACAACAACATAACATGATATTCACTTAATAATAATAATAATTATATATACATCATCTCGTCATAATATAATAATATAACAACAACATAGCATGATATTCACTTAATAATAATAATAATTATATATACATCATCTCTTCATAATATAATAATATAACAACAACATATTCATCTTCTTGTATTAATATAACAACAACGTATTCATCATCTTATGAAAATATAATCAACACATACTAACACCAAAATCAACATCATAAATCTTCAACATAAACATGTTAAACAATATCATTTTAAACATCCTAGCATCTTTGATAAACAATTACCAAGTAATCACAACATTCGATCATCATCAATAACATAACATAATATTCACTTAACAATATTAATCATATATAGAACAACATATTCATCACTTAATAGTAACAATTATACACACATCATAACAACTTAACAATATCATAATCATTATCTTAAACAACATAGCAACGTAACAATATCATAATCAATATCTTAAACAACGTAGCAACATAACAGTATCATAATCAACATGTTAAACAACATAGCAACATTTTAGTCAACATCGTATAATTCACATCGTATAATCTTCGTAGGTACTTCTTTAACAATACATGGGTAGAACACAACTCGACAAACTCATGGATGATAATTCATCGACAACTTAACAACTCATGGATGATAATTCATCAACAACGACCTTGACTCGACATATGCGACAATGCAACTTAGACACTTATATGCATGTGGTACCAATCGTCATCATAAGTATTAATATACTTTTATCGTGCGGAGGACAAAGCTCCTAAAACGTGCGGAGGACAAAGCTCCTAATCGTGGTGAGGACAAAGCTCAATGAAATGCTATGCATGGACTCTTAACAACAAAACACCGTAATCATCGTAATCAACATATCATCATGCATCCAATAATTTGGAGCTAAACGTCATCATTTCATAATATATATATAGACATCATGCACTTAGTTAAATAACAGCAGTAGCACAGTCAAATCACACAACAATAGAGAGATATCAATATATCAATTGCAATTCACAACATAACAATATTAATGTGAAGCATCAACAACTTAAACATCAAACATCTTCCACATAAGGCATATAAATATTTCACATAACCAACAACAGCAACATAGGCGACACATAAACATCTCAGGATATAACAATATCAAATGATAATCAACAACAACTCATGTAACTTAGTTAAATAACAATAGCAGCATAATCAGATTATATCAACAGCTTAATACCAATTCATTTTCAACAACTTCCTGATCATTCAATAATAATTCAAGTAATGCAATCAATCAATAAATCACATTATAAACACTTAGCATTTCAATATAGCTTCACAATAACATTACATCTTAATAGGTCACATTAGTACCTAAAGTTCATTCTAACCAATCAAGCACTCAGTCTCAAATCCTAAAACACTCAATTCTGGAAGTGCTCGCGAGGCGAGAGATCTGCTCGCCATGGCGAGTACAACCAACTTCCAACTAGGTTGTTCTAGGTTCAATCTGTTCTAATCATTCTCTAATCAATAGTAGGCACCTAAGGTACTCAAGCATCAAGGTCAACTAAAAGGTCGAAACACAAAATCTAACATGCTCTCTGCCTAGCTCGCCATGGCGAGTAAGGTTGCTCGCAATGGCGAGCATACCAAAACACTCGCGAGGCGAAGGGAAGGTCGCGTGGCGAGCGATGAAGATCATCACTCGCGAGGCGAGGATCATAGCTCGCCGTGGCGAGCGATGAATCTAGGCTCGGACATGATGCACTTTCTACACGAAAATCATCATCTAACAAGGTTCTAAGCCTAATTTCAATAGAATTCATCTAAATCATTATCTAAGGTCTAAGGACAGTTTCTACATCTTTTTAACAAGTTTCCACCGTTTAATCATCAATTCTATCAATTTGACCTAATTTCGATTCTTCTTAAACTCATCCTAATTCATGTTAAACTTAACCATTGATTCACATACTTAATAGAATTGCAAAGTTAGTCCACCCTTACCTTATAATCAGAAATCGCAGCCCTCTAGGTCTCTCCCTCTTCTCTTGCTTTTCTCCCTTTTCTCCAAAAGCAGTCGTACGTACGTTATGTTTTTCTAAACTAGGTCTCTCCTATTTATATAAATCTTTAACCTACTTATTTTTCTCTTAAATCCAAATATTAATATTCTATCCTAATATATAATATATATATATATATATATATATATAAAATGTTTCTATAACAATAATAAATAACAATTATATCTCTATAACATATATATATATATATATATTTCCATAACAAATCATATATTTCATAACAATATATATATTTCTACAACAAATCATACATATTTCTACAATAAAACATTAATTCTATAACAAATCATTTATTTCTCAACAAATCTATATATTTCTATAACAAATACATATATACTTCTAAATCAAATAACATATATATATTTTAAATCAAATAAATATATAAATATATATATATATTTTAAATCAAATAACATATATATTATATTAATAAATATATAACATATATCATAACAAAATATCACTCATCAAAATAAATCATATAAATCACACAAATCATATAAGTATATTCTAAACTCATTTAAAATAATCAAATAATTAGAGAGGGCGTTACAACTCTCCCCCCCTTAAAAAATTTCGTCCTCGAAATTCAAGCACACAAGAAATAAATCAATTATTGTATAACCATACTAAACCATATATAGTTAAATAGAAACTCAACAAAACATGCAAACCACATCAAAGTTAGTCAATCAAACATGATCACATAATAAACATAACTATTAATCAGAAACACAACAACAACTAATCAAATAGCATAAAGATAGTAATATAACTATTACCAAAACTCGACACGACTCTTCTAATTGGCCGGACAGACCGACCAGCTCTGATACCAATTGTAACACCCCGTTTTCCCAACGTGAAAATTTCATTTATTTAATCAGAGTAATTCACCTAAACGGAATGTCACATTCTTTTCTTAAAATCATAAACTGTATAAATAACTATTTATCCTTTAAAATTCAATAACTAAAATCTTTAATACTTCGCAGCGAAATTATTCAATAATCAAAACATCTTTGGCACTAAAGCCTCTTTACAATTATGTCATAAAAATCCATTCTAAAAACATAGTCATAACTCTTCAGAAACAATACGTAAGGAATAGAAAGCAATAACAAATTCCCATCCCGTTACGTATCAGAGCACCTAAAGACACTTGAGCCACCACTCCTACTAATCATTAATACCTGCAAGTTACTCATACGAAGAGCAACATTTTCAAGCAGAAGGGGTGAGATTTCACAAAACAATAATATCAAGCATATAATTCAATAATTATATTTAACAACACAAATAACTTCATCTATTAGTAATAATAATTCTTCATGTAATAATTCTTAATAACTCAACCAACTTCTAATTATCATTTAACACATATTAACCAAATCGTAACAAACATAGATCATCACATCATAGTCATAGTTCATATATAGCATAACAACATCTTAATCCTAATTCATATACAACATAACAACATCATTAATTCATAATAATAATTATTCATCAAACATCTCATTATCAATTCATTAATAAAAGACAACTTATCAATTTAACATAAACATCATCAAGTACACTTAACAACTCATAGATATCATCATGTAATCATCATCATAATAACTTTAAAACAACACAATATAATCATCTCTTATTAATAGTAATAATTATCTACATCATAACATAAACATCTTCTTATAATAATATAACAACAACGTAACATGATATTCACTTAATAATAATAATAATTATATATACATCATCTCGTCATAATATAATAATATAACAACAACATAGCATGATATTCACTTAATAATAATAATAATTATATATACATCATCTCTTCATAATATAATAATATAACAACAACATATTCATCTTCTTGTATTAATATAACAACAACGTATTCATCATCTTATGAAAATATAATCAACACATACTAACACCAAAATCAACATCATAAATCTTCAACATAAACATGTTAAACAATATCATTTAAACATCTAGCATCTTTGATAAACAATTACCAAGTAATCACAACATTCGATCATCATCAATAACATAACATAATATTCACTTAACAATATTAATCATATATAGAACAACATATTCATCACTTAATAGTAACAATTATACACACATCATAACAACTTAACAATATCATAATCATTATCTTAAACAACATAGCAACGTAACAATATCATAATCAATATCTTAAACAACGTAGCAACATAACAGTATCATAATCAACATGTTAAACAACATAGCAACATTTTAGTCAACATCGTATAATTCACATCGTATAATCTTCGTAGTACTTCTTTAACAAACATGGGTAGAACACAACTCGACAAACTCATGGATGATAATTCATCGACAACTTAACAACTCATGGATGATAATTCATCAACAACGACCTTGACTCGACATATGCGACAATGCAACTTAGACACTTATATGCATGTGGTACCAATCGTCATCATAAGTATTAATATACTTTTATCGTGCGGAGGACAAAGCTCCTAAAACGTGCGGAGGACAAAGCTCCTAATCGTGGTGAGGACAAAGCTCAATGAAATGCTATGCATGGACTCTTAACAACAAAACACCGTAATCATCGTAATCAACATATCATCATGCATCCAATAATTTGGAGCTAAACGTCATCATTTCATAATATATATATAGACATCATGCACTTAGTTAAATAACAGCAGTAGCACAGTCAAATCACACAACAATAGAGAGATATCAATATATCAATTGCAATTCACAACATAACAATATTAATGTGAAGCATCAACAACTTAAACATCAAACATCTTCCACATAAGGCATATAAATATTTCACATAACCAACAACAGCAACATAGGCGACACATAAACATCTCAGGATATAACAATATCAAATGATAATCAACAACAACTCATGTAACTTAGTTAAATAACAATAGCAGCATAATCAGATTATATCAACAGCTTAATACAATTCATTTTCAACAACTTCCTGATCATTCAATAATAATTCAAGTAATGCAATCAATCAATAAATCACATTATAAACACTTAGCATTTCAATATAGCTTCACAATCACAATCATTATCTTAATAGGTCACATATGTACCTAAAGTTCATTCTAACCAATCAAGCAACTCAAGTCTCACAATGCACTAAAACACTCAATTCTGGAAGTGCTCGCGAGGCGAGAGCATCTGCTCGCCGTGGCGAGTACAAGCCAACTTTCCAACTAAGGTTGTTCTAGGTTCAATCTCGTTCTAATCATTCTCTAATCAATAGTAGGCACTAAGGTACTCAAGCATCTAAGGTTCAACTCAAAAGGTCGAAACACAAAATCTAACATGCTCTCTGCCTAGCTCGCAGGCGAGTAAGGTTGCTCGCAATGGCGAGCAATACCAAAACACTCGCGAGGCGAAGGGGAAGGCTCGCGTGGCGAGCGATGAAGATCATCACTCGCGAGGCGAGGATCATAGCTCGCCGTGGCGAGCGATGAATCTAGGCTCGGACATGATGCACTTTCTACACGAAAATCATCATCTAACAAGGTTCTAAGCCTAATTTCAATTCAGAATTCATCTAAATCATTATCTAAGGTCTAAGGACAGTTTCTACATCTTTTTAACAAGTTTCCACCGTTTAATCATCAATTCTATCAATTTGACCTAATTTCGATTCTTCTTAAACTCATCCTAATTCATGTTAAACTTAACCATTGATTCACATACTTAATAGAATTGCAAAGTTAGTCTCACCCTTACCTTATAATCAAGAAATCGCAGCCCTCTAGGTCTCTCCCTCTTCTCTTGGCTTTTCTCCTTTTCTCCAAAAGCAGTCGTACGTACGTTATGTTTTTCTAAACTAGGTCTCTCCTATTTATATAAATCTTTAACCTACTTATTTTTCTCTTAAATCCAAATATTAATATTCTATCCAATATATAATATATATATATATATATATATATATAAAATGTTTCTATAACAATAATAAATAACAATTATATCTCTATAACATATATATATATATATATTTCCATAACAAATCATACATATTTCTATAACAGATTATATATATTTCTACAACAAATCATACATATTTCTACAATAAATAACATTATTCTATAACAAATCATTTATTTCTGCAACAAATCTATATATTTCTATAACAAATACATATATACATTCCTAAATCAAATAACATATATTATATTTTAAATCAAATAAATATATATATATATTATATATATATTTCTAAATCAAATAACATATATATTATATTAATAAATATATAACATATATCATAACAAAATATCACTCATCAAAATAAATCATATAAATCACACAAATCATATAAGTATATTCTAAACTCATTTAAAATAATCAAATAATTAGAGAGGGCGTTACAACTCTCCCCCCCTTAAAAAATTTCGTCCTCGAAATTCAAGCACACAAGAAATAAACTCAATTATTGTATAACCATACTAAACCATATATAGTTAAATAGAAACATCAACAAAACATGCAAACCACATCAAAGTTAGTCAATCAAACATGATCACATAATAAACATAACTATTAATTAGAAACACAACAACAACTAATCAAATAGCATAAAGATAGTAATATAACTATTACCAAAACTCGACACGACTCTTCTAATTGGCCGGACAGACCGACCAGCTCTGATACCAATTGTAACACCCCGTTTTCCCAACGCGAAAATTTCATTTATTTAATCAGAGTAATTCACCTAAACGGAATGTCACATTCTTTTCTTAAAATCATAAACTGTATAAATAACTATTTATCCTTTAAAATTCAATAACTAAAAGTCTTTAATACTTCGCAGCAGAAATTATTCAATAATCAAAACATCTTTGGCACTAAAGCCTCTTTACAATTATGCCATAAAAATCCATTCTAAAAACATAGTCATAACTCTTCAGAAACAATACGTAAGGATAGAAAGCAATAACAAATTCCCATCCCGTTACGTATCAGAGCACCTAAGACACTTGAGCCACCACTCCTACTAATCATTAATACCTGCAAGTTACTCATACGAAGAGCAACATTTTCAAGCAGAAGGGGTGAGATTTCACAAAACAATAATATCAAGCATATAATTCAATATTATATTTAACAACACAAATAACTTCATATATTAGTAATAATAATTCTTCATGTAATAATTCTTAATAACTCAACCAACTTCTAATTATCATTTAACACATATTAACCAAATCGTAACAAACATAGATCATCACATCATAGTCATAGTTCATATATAGCATAACAACATCTTAATCCTAATTCATATACAACATAACAACATCATTAATTCATAATAATAATTATTCATCAAACATCTCATTATCAATTCATTAATAAAAGACAACTTATCAATTTAACATAAACATCAGCAAGTACACTTAACAACTCATAGATATCATCATGTAATCATCATCATAATAACTTTAAAACAACACAATATAATCATCTCTCATTAATAGTAATAATTATCTACATCATAACATAAACATCTTCTTATAATAATATAACAACAACATAACATGATATTCACTTAATAATAATAATAATTATATATACATCATCTCGTCATAATATAATAATATAACAACAACATAGCATGATATTCACTTAATAATAATAATAATTATATATACATCATCTCTTCATAATATAATAATATAACAACAACATATTCATCTTCTTGTATTAATATAACAACAACGTATTCATCATCTTATGAAAATATAATCAACACATACTAACACCAAAATCAACATCATAAATCTTCAACATAAACATGTTAAACAATATCATTTTAAACATCCTAGCATCTTTGATAAACAATTACCAAGTAATCACAACATTCGATCATCATCAATAACATAACATAATATTCACTTAACAATATTAATCATATATAGAACAACATATTCATCACTTAATAGTAACAATTATACACGACATCATAACAACTTAACAATATCATAATCATTATCTTAAACAACATAGCAACGTAACAATATCATAATCAATATCTTAAACAACGTAGCAACATAACAGTATCATAATCAACATGTTAAACAACATAGCAACATTTTAGTCAACATCATATAATTCACATCGTATAATCTTCGTAGGTACTTCTTTAACAACACATGGGTAGAACACAACTCGACAAACTCATGGATGATAATTCATCGACAACTTAACAACTCATGGATGATAATTCATCAACAACGACCTTGACTCGACATATGCGACAATGCAACTTAGACACTTATATGCATGTGGTACCAATCGTCATCATAAGTATTAATATACTTTTATCGTGCGGAGGACAAAGCTCCTAAAACGTGCGGAGGACAAAGCTCCTAATCGTGGTGAGGACAAAGCTCAATGAAATGCTATGCATGGACTCTTAACAACAAAACACCGTAATCATCGTAATCAACATATCATCATGCATCCAATAATTTGGAGCTAAACGTCATCATTTCATAATATATATATAGACATCATGCACTTAGTTAAATAACAGCAGTAGCACAGTCAAATCACACAACAATAGAGAGATATCAATATATCAATTGCAATTCACAACATAACAATATTAATGTGAAGCATCAACAACTTAAACATCAAACATCTTCCACATAAGGCATATAAATATTTCACATAACCAACAACAGCAACATAGGCGACACATAAACATCTCAGGATATAACAATATCAAATGATAATCAACAACAACTCATGTAACTTAGTTAAATAACAATAGCAGCATAATCAGATTATATCAACAGCTTAATACCAATTCATTTTCAACAACTTCCTGATCATTCAATAATAATTCAAGTAATGCAATCAATCAATAAATCACATTATAAACACTTAGCATTTCAATATAGCTTCACAATTCACAATCATTATCTTTAATAGGTCACACTATGTACCTAAAGTTCATTTCTAACCAATCCAAGCAACTCAAGTCTCACAATGCACTAAAAACACTCAATTCTGGAAGTGCTCGCGAGGCGAGAGCATCTGCTCGCCGTGGCGAGTACAAGCCAACTTTCCAACTAAGGTTGTTCTAGGTTCAATCTCGTTCTAAATCATTCTCTAATCAATAGTAGGCACCTAAAGGTACTCAAAGACATCTAAGGTTCAACTCAAAAGGTCGAAACAGAAAATCTAACATGCTCTCTGCCTTAGCTCGCTATGGCGAGTAAGGTTGCTCGCAATGGCGAGCAATACCAAAACACTCGCGAGGCGAAGGGGAAGGTTCACGTGGCGAGCGATGAAGATCATCACTTGCGAGGCGAGGATCATAGCTCGCCGTGGCGAGCGATGAATCTAGGCTCGGACATGATGCACTTTCTACACGAAAATCATCATCTAACAAGGTTCTAAGCCTAATTTCAATTCCAGAATTCATCTAAATCATTATCTAAGGTCTAAGGACAGTTTCTACATCTTTTTAACAAGTTTCCACCGTTTAATCATCAATTCTATCAATTTGACCTAATTTCTGATTCTTCTTAAACTCATCCTAATTCATGTTAAACTTAACCATTGATTCACATACTTAATAGAATTGCAAAGTTAGTCTCACCCTTACCTTATAATCAAGAAATCGCAGCCCTTCTAGGTCTCTCCCTATTCTCTTGGCTTTTCTCCCTTTTCTCCAAAAGCAGTCGTACGTACGTTATGTTTTTCTAAACTAGGTCTCTCCTATTTATATAAATCTTTAACCTACTTATTTTTTCTCTTAAATCCAAATATTAATATTCTATCCCAATATATTATATATATATATATATATATAGGTGCCCCCTAATATGGACCCTCCAATAAAAGGTCCACCAATGGATCTCCTTGTGTGACCTGCTACAACCAGTCATAATATTTAAAAAGTTTTTTTAATCAATATTAATAAAAAAATTAAAAAAAAAACTCTACTGGGATCCATACTCTTCATCTATCTTTTCAGAGAATTCCTTTCCTTCTTCTGCGATGCAATTTCCTTCATTCTTCATATCTCTTTTTCATCAATTGGCACTTCTGAATCTTAAACTTTTCAAACAAAAATTCTAAATCTTCAATTTCCTTTCTCGCCGCAGATCGCTAATCTTCAAACCCTAATCACTTTCGGTTTCTGAAATCCAAGTGGCTGAAGCTCTATCTCTCTATTGTGAGTGGTTGGTAAATCAATTTAGGTTTTGTACTCTCCAATTCATCATTCCAATTTTGCTTTTGTGGATCACTCGTTGTTTTATTATCAAATTATTCATTGAAATAGGCAGACACTTACATATATAAAACTCCAATTTTGATAAAACCCCTTTGTGGATTTGCGTTACTCCCTGCCACAAATCTGTTGAGTTCAGATTATCCCTCACCAAAACAACCACGATCTTGACATGGAAAGAAAGAGGGAATATGCTGCGAGTCTGATTCAAAACAACACAATCGCGATTATCATATGAAAAGGAAGAAGGAATATGCGAGTCTGATTAAAAGAATGAAGAAATTTCACTTGAATCCAAGAAGTGAGATGGTGAGAGTGTTTCAACGTGATATGATATGGAAAGAAAAGTGAAAAAAGGTTTCCGTGATTCTCTTGAAAAATAACAAAATACTGATGGGCAAAACTGTAAATTACCTAATTAACAATATTGTTTTTATATAAACTTAAGGAAATAACAAATGACCTTCAATAGCATATAATTTTAGAGGGTCCATGGTTGGTCCTTCAAAAAAGAGGTCCATATTAGAGGCCACCATATATATATATATAAAATGTTTCTATAACAATAATAAATAACAATTATATCTCTATAACATATATATATATATATTTCCATAACAAATCATACATATTTCTATAACAGATTATATATATTTCTACAACAAATCATACATATTTCTACAATAAATAACATTTAATTCTATAACAAATCACTTTTATTTCTGCAACAAATCGTGTATATATTTCTATAACAAATGACATATATACATTCCTAAATCAAATAACATATATTATATTTTTAAATCAAATAGCATATATATATATATATATATATATATATATATATATTTCTAAATCAAATAACATATATATTATATTAATAAATATATAACATATATCATAACAAAATATCACTCATCAAAATAAATCATATAAATCACACAAATCATATAAGTATATTCTAAACTCATTTAAAATAATCAAATAATTAGAGAGGGCGTTACAACTCTCCCCCCCTTAAAAAAATTTCGTCCTCGAAATTCAAGCACACAAGAAATAAACTCAATTATTGTATAACCATACTAAACCATATATAGTTAAATAGAAACATCAACAAAACATGCAAACCACATCAAAGTTAGTCAATCAAACATGATCACATAATAAACATAACTATTAATTAGAAACACAACAACAACTAATCAAATAGCATAAAGATAGTAATATAACTATTACCAAAACTCGACACGACTCTTCTAATTGGCCGGACAGACCGACCAGCTCTGATACCAGTTGTAACACCCCGTTTTCCCAACGCGAAAATTTCATTTATTTAATCAGAGTAATTCACCTAAACGGAATGTCACATTCTTTTCTTAAAATCATAAACTGTATAAATAACTATTTATCCTTTAAAATTCAATAACTAAAAAGTCTTTAATACTTCGCAGCAGAAATTATTCAATAATCAAAACAGTCTTTGGCACTAAAGCCTCTTTACAATTATGCCATAAAAATCCATTCTAAAAACATAGTCATAACTCTTCAGAAACAATACGTAAGGATTAGAAAGCAATAACAAATTCTCATCCCGTTACGTATCAGAGCACCTAAGGACACTTGAGCCACCACTCCTACTAATCATTAATACCTGCAAGTTACTCATACGAAGAGCAACATTTTCAAGCAGAAGGGGTGAGATTTCACAAAACAATAATATCAAGCATATAATTCAATAATTATATTTAACAACACAAATAACTTCATATATTAGTAATAATAATTCTTCATGTAATAATTCTTAATAACTCAACCAACTTCTAATTATCATTTAACACATATTAACCAAATCGTAACAAACATAGATCATCACATCATAGTCATAGTTCATATATAGCATAACAACATCTTAATCCTAATTCATATACAACATAACAACATCATTAATTCATAATAATAATTATTCATCAAACATCTCATTATCAATTCATTAATAAAAGACAACTTATCAATTTAACATAAACATCATCAAGTACACTTAACAACTCATAGATATCATCATGTAATCATCATCACTAATAACTTTAAAACAACACAATATAATCATCTCTCATTAATAGTAATAATTATCTACATCATAACATAAACATCTTCTTATAATAATACAACAACAAT
The DNA here is from genome assembly GCF_003473485.1 of Medicago truncatula. Taxonomy (NCBI): domain Eukaryota; kingdom Viridiplantae; phylum Streptophyta; class Magnoliopsida; order Fabales; family Fabaceae; genus Medicago; species Medicago truncatula. The sequence goes on from NC_053045.1 coordinate 20,749,879, forward strand.
ATAACATGATATTCACTTAATAATAATAATAATTATATATACATCATCTCGTCATAATATAATAATATAACAACAACATAGCATGATATTCACTTAATAATAATAATAATTATATATACATCATCTCTTCATAATATAATAATATAACAACAACATATTCATCTTCTTGTATTAATATAACAACAACGTATTCATCATCTTATGAAAATATAATCAACACATACTAACACCAAAATCAACATCATAAATCTTCAACATAAACATGTTAAACAATATCATTTTAAACATCCTAGCATCTTTGATAAACAATTACCAAGTAATCACAACATTCGATCATCATCAATAACATAACATAATATTCACTTAACAATATTAATCATATATAGAACAACATATTCATCACTTAATAGTAACAATTATACACGACATCATAACAACTTAACAATATCATAATCATTATCTTAAACAACATAGCAACGTAACAATATCATAATCAATATCTTAAACAACGTAGCAACATAACAGTATCATAATCAACATGTTAAACAACATAGCAACATTTTAGTCAACATCGTATAATTCACATCGTATAATCTTCGTAGGTACTTCTTTAACAATACATGGGTAGAACACAACTCGACAAACTCATGGATGATAATTCATCGACAACTTAACAACTCATGGATGATAATTCATCAACAACGACCTTGACTCGACATATGCGACAATGTAACTTAGACACTTATATGCATGTGGTACCAATCGTCATCATAAGTATTAATATACTTTTATCGTGCGGAGGACAAAGCTCCTAAAACGTGCGGAGGACAAAGCTCCTAATCGTGGTGAGGACAAAACTCAATGAAATGCTATGCATGGACTCTTAACAACAAAACACCGTAATCATCGTAATCAACATATCATCATGCATCCAATAATTTGGAGCTAAACGTCATCATTTCATAATATATATATAGACATCATGCACTTAGTTAAATAACAGCAGTAGCACAGTCAAATCACACAACAATAGAGAGATATCAATATATCAATTGCAATTCACAACATAACAATATTAATGTGAAGCATCAACAACTTAAACATCAAACATCTTCCACATAAGGCATATAAATATTTCACATAACCAACAACAGCAACATAGGCGACACATAAACATCTCAGGATATAACAATATCAAATGATAATCAACAACAACTCATGTAACTTAGTTAAATAACAATAGCAGCATAATCAGATTATATCAACAGCTTAATACCAATTCATTTTCAACAACTTCCTGATCATTCAATAATAATTCAAGTAATGCAATCAATCAATAAATCACATTATAAACACTTAGCATTTCAATATAGCTTCACAATTCACAATCATTATCTTTAATAGGTCACACTATGTACCTAAAGTTCATTTCTAACCAATCCAAGCAACTCAAGTCTCACAATGCACTAAAAACACTCAATTCTGGAAGTGCTCGCGAGGCGAGAGCATCTGCTCGCCGTGGCGAGTACAAGCCAACTTTCCAACTAAGGTTGTTCTAGGTTCAATCTCGTTCTAAATCATTCTCTAATCAATAGTAGGCACCTAAAGGTACTCAAAGACATCTAAGGTTCAACTCAAAAGGTCGAAACAGAAAATCTAACATGCTCTCTGCCTTAGCTCGCTATGGCGAGTAAGGTTGCTCGCAATGGCGAGCAATACCAAAACACTCGCGAGGCGAAGGGGAAGGTTCACGTGGCGAGCGATGAAGATCATCACTTGCGAGGCGAGGATCATAGCTCGCCGTGGCGAGCGATGAATCTAGGCTCGGACATGATGCACTTTCTACACGAAAATCATCATCTAACAAGGTTCTAAGCCTAATTTCAATTCCAGAATTCATCTAAATCATTATCTAAGGTCTAAGGACAGTTTCTACATCTTTTTAACAAGTTTCCACCGTTTAATCATCAATTCTATCAATTTGACCTAATTTCTGATTCTTCTTAAACTCATCCTAATTCATGTTAAACTTAACCATTGATTCACATACTTAATAGAATTGCAAAGTTAGTCTCACCCTTACCTTATAATCAAGAAATCGCAGCCCTTCTAGGTCTCTCCCTATTCTCTTGGCTTTTCTCCCTTTTCTCCAAAAGCAGTCGTACGTACGTTATGTTTTTCTAAACTAGGTCTCTCCTATTTATATAAACCTTTAACCTACTTATTTTTTCTCTTAAATCCAAATATTAATATTCTATCCCAATATATATATATATATATATAATATATATATATATATATAGGTGCCCCTAATATGGACCCTCCAATAAAAGGTCCACCAATGGATCTCCTTGTGTGACCTGCTACAACCAGTCATAATATTTAAAAAGTTTTTTTAATCAATATTAATAAAAAATTAAAAAAAAACTCTACTGGGATCCATACTCTTCATCTATCTTTTCAGAGAATTCCTTTCCTTCTTCTGCGATGCAATTTCCTTCATTCTTCATATCTCTTTTTCATCAATTGGCACTTCTGAATCTTAAACTTTTCAAACAAAAATTCTAAATCTTCAATTTCCTTTCTCGCCGCAGATCGCTAATCTTCAAACCCTAATCACTTTCGGTTTCTGAAATCCAAGTGGCTGAAGCTCTATCTCTCTATTGTGAGTGGTTGGTAAATCAATTTAGGTTTTGTACTCTCCAATTCATCATTCCAATTTTGCTTTTGTGGATCACTCGTTGTTTTATTATCAAATTATTCATTGAAATAGGCAGACACTTACATATATAAAACTCCAATTTTGATAAAACCCCTTTGTGGATTTGCGTTACTCCCTGCCACAAATCTGTTGAGTTCAGATTATCCCTCACCAAAACAACCACGATCTTGACATGGAAAGAAAGAGGGAATATGCTGCGAGTCTGATTCAAAACAACACAATCGCGATTATCATATGAAAAGGAAGAAGGAATATGCGAGTCTGATTAAAAGAATGAAGAAATTTCACTTGAATCCAAGAAGTGAGATGGTGAGAGTGTTTCAACGTGATATGATATGGAAAGAAAAGTGAAAAAAGGTTCCGTGATTCTCTTGAAAAATAACAAAATACTGATGGGCAAAACTGTAAATTACCTAATTAACAATATTGTTTTTATATAAACTTAAGGAAATAACAAATGACCTTCAATAGCATATAATTTTAGAGGGTCCATGGTTGGTCCTTCAAAAAAGAGGTCCATATTAGAGGCCACCATATATATATATATAAAATGTTTCTATAACAATAATAAATAACAATTATATCTCTATAACATATATATATATATATTTCCATAACAAATCATACATATTTCTATAACAGATTATATATATTTCTACAACAAATCATACATATTTCTACAATAAATAACATTTAATTCTATAACAAATCACTTTTATTTCTGCAACAAATCGTGTATATATTTCTATAACAAATGACATATATACATTCCTAAATCAAATAACATATATTATATTTTTAAATCAAATAGCATATATATATATATATATAATATATATATATATATTTCTAAATCAAATAACATATATATTATATTAATAAATATATAACATATATCATAACAAAATATCACTCATCAAAATAAATCATATAAATCACACAAATCATATAAGTATATTCTAAACTCATTTAAAATAATCAAATAATTAGAGAGGGCGTTACAACTCTCCCCCCCTTAAAAAAATTTCGTCCTCGAAATTCAAGCACACAAGAAATAAACTCAATTATTGTATAACCATACTAAACCATATATAGTTAAATAGAAACATCAACAAAACATGCAAACCACATCAAAGTTAGTCAATCAAACATGATCACATAATAAACATAACTATTAATTAGAAACACAACAACAACTAATCAAATAGCATAAAGATAGTAATATAACTATTACCAAAACTCGACACGACTCTTCTAATTGGCCGGACAGACCGACCAGCTCTGATACCAGTTGTAACACCCCGTTTTCCCAACGCGAAAATTTCATTTATTTAATCAGAGTAATTCACCTAAACGGAATGTCACATTCTTTTCTTAAAATCATAAACTGTATAAATAACTATTTATCCTTTAAAATTCAATAACTAAAAAGTCTTTAATACTTCGCAGCAGAAATTATTCAATAATCAAAACAGTCTTTGGCACTAAAGCCTCTTTACAATTATGCCATAAAAATCCATTCTAAAAACATAGTCATAACTCTTCAGAAACAATACGTAAGGATTAGAAAGCAATAACAAATTCTCATCCCGTTACGTATCAGAGCACCTAAGGACACTTGAGCCACCACTCCTACTAATCATTAATACCTGCAAGTTACTCATACGAAGAGCAACATTTTCAAGCAGAAGGGGTGAGATTTCACAAAACAATAATATCAAGCATATAATTCAATAATTATATTTAACAACACAAATAACTTCATATATTAGTAATAATAATTCTTCATGTAATAATTCTTAATAACTCAACCAACTTCTAATTATCATTTAACACATATTAACCAAATCGTAACAAACATAGATCATCACATCATAGTCATAGTTCATATATAGCATAACAACATCTTAATCCTAATTCATATACAACATAACAACATCATTAATTCATAATAATAATTATTCATCAAACATCTCATTATCAATTCATTAATAAAAGACAACTTATCAATTTAACATAAACATCATCAAGTACACTTAACAACTCATAGATATCATCATGTAATCATCATCACTAATAACTTTAAAACAACACAATATAATCATCTCTCATTAATAGTAATAATTATCTACATCATAACATAAACATCTTCTTATAATAATACAACAACAATATAACATGATATTCACTTAATAATAATAATAATTATATATACATCATCTCGTCATAATATAATAATATAACAACAACATAGCATGATATTCACTTAATAATAATAATAATTATATATACATCATCTCTTCATAATATAATAATATAACAACAACATATTCATCTTCTTGTATTAATATAACAACAACGTATTCATCATCTTATGAAAATATAATCAACACATACTAACACCAAAATCAACATCATAAATCTTCAACATAAACATGTTAAACAATATCATTTTAAACATCCTAGCATCTTTGATAAACAATTACCAAGTAATCACAACATTCGATCATCATCAATAACATAACATAATATTCACTTAACAATATTAATCATATATAGAACAACATATTCATCACTTAATAGTAACAATTATACACGACATCATAACAACTTAACAATATCATAATCATTATCTTAAACAACATAGCAACGTAACAATATCATAATCAATATCTTAAACAACGTAGCAACATAACAGTATCATAATCAACATGTTAAACAACATAGCAACATTTTAGTCAACATCGTATAATTCACATCGTATAATCTTCGTAGGTACTTCTTTAACAATACATGGGTAGAACACAACTCGACAAACTCATGGATGATAATTCATCGACAACTTAACAACTCATGGATGATAATTCATCAACAACGACCTTGACTCGACATATGCGACAATGTAACTTAGACACTTATATGCATGTGGTACCAATCGTCATCATAAGTATTAATATACTTTTATCGTGCGGAGGACAAAGCTCCTAAAACGTGCGGAGGACAAAGCTCCTAATCGTGGTGAGGACAAAACTCAATGAAATGCTATGCATGGACTCTTAACAACAAAACACCGTAATCATCGTAATCAACATATCATCATGCATCCAATAATTTGGAGCTAAACGTCATCATTTCATAATATATATATAGACATCATGCACTTAGTTAAATAACAGCAGTAGCACAGTCAAATCACACAACAATAGAGAGATATCAATATATCAATTGCAATTCACAACATAACAATATTAATGTGAAGCATCAACAACTTAAACATCAAACATCTTCCACATAAGGCATATAAATATTTCACATAACCAACAACAGCAACATAGGCGACACATAAACATCTCAGGATATAACAATATCAAATGATAATCAACAACAACTCATGTAACTTAGTTAAATAACAATAGCAGCATAATCAGATTATATCAACAGCTTAATACCAATTCATTTTCAACAACTTCCTGATCATTCAATAATAATTCAAGTAATGCAATCAATCAATAAATCACATTATAAACACTTAGCATTTCAATATAGCTTCACAATTCACAATCATTATCTTTAATAGGTCACACTATCTACCTAAAGTTCATTTCTAACCAATCCAAGCAACTCAAGTCTCACAATGCACTAAAAACACTCAATTCTGGAAGTGCTCGCGAGGCGAGAGCATCTGCTCGCCGTGGCGAGTACAAGCCAACTTTCCAACTAAGGTTGTTCTAGGTTCAATCTCATTCTAAATCATTCTCTAATCAATAGTAGGCACCTAAAGGTACTCAAAGACATCTAAGGTTCAACTCAAAAGGTCGAAACACAAAATCTAACATGCTCTCTGCCTTAGCTCGCTATGGCGAGTAAGGTTGCTCACAATGGCGAGCAATACCAAAACACTCGCGAGGTGAAGGGGAAGGCTCGCGTGGCGAGCGATGAAGATCATCACTTGCGAGGCGAGGATCATAGCTCGCCGTGGCGAGCGATGAATCTAGGCTCGGACATGATGCACTTTCTACACGAAAATCATCATGTAACAAGGTTCTAAACCTAATTTCAATTCCAGAATTCATCTAAATCATTATCTAAGGTCTAAGGACAGTTTCTACATCTTTTTAACAAGTTTCCACCGTTTAATCATCAATTCTATCAATTTGACCTAATTTCCGATTCTTCTTAAACTCATCCTAATTCATGTTAAACTTAACCATTGATTCACATACTTAATAGAATTGCAAAGTTAGTCTCACCCTTACCTTATAATCAAGAAATCGCAGCCCTTCTAGGTCTCTCCCTCTTCTCTTGGCTTTTCTCCCTTTTCTCCAAAAGCAGTCGTACGTACGTTATGTTTTTCTAAACTAGGTCTCTCCTATTTATATAAATCTTTAACCTACTTATTTTTTCTCTTAAATCCAAATATTAATATTCTATCCCAATATATATATATATATATATATATATATATAAAATGTTTCTATAACAATAATAAATAACAATTATATCTCTATAACATATATATATATATATTTCCATAACAAATCATACATATTTCAATAACAGATTATATATTTCTACAACAAATCATACATATTTCTACAATAAATAACATTTATTTCTATAACAAATCACTTTTATTTCTGCAACAAATCGTGTATATATTTCTATAACAAATGACATATATACATTCCTAAATCAAATAACATATATTATATTTTTAAATCAAATAGCATATATATATATATATATATTTCTAAATCAAATAACATATATATTATATTAATAAATATATAACATATATCATAACAAAATATGACTCATCAAAATAAATCATATAAATCACACAAATCATATAAGTATATTCTAAACTCATTTAAAATATCAAATAATTAGAGAGGGCGTTACAACTCTCCCCCCTTAAAAGAATTTCGTCCTCGAAATTCAAGCACACAAGAAATAAACTCAATTATTGTATAACCATACTAAACCATATATAGTTAAATAGAAACATCAACAAAACATGCAAACCACATCAAAGTTAGTCAATCAAACATGATCACATAATAAACATAACTATTAATTAGAAACACAACAACAACTAATCAAATAGCATAAAGATAGTAATATAACTATTACCAAAACTCGACACGACTCTTCTAATTGGCCGGACAGACCGACCAGCTCTGATACCAATTGTAACACCCCGTTTTCCCAACGCGAAAATTTCATTTATTTAATCAGAGTAATTCACCTAAACGGAATGTCACATTCTTTTCTTAAAATCATAAACTGTATAAATAACTATTTATCCTTTAAAATTCAATAACTAAAAAGTCTTTAATACTTCGCAGCAGAAATTATTCAATAATCAAAACAGTCTTTGGCACTAAAGCCTCTTTACAATTATGCCATAAAAATCCATTCTAAAAACATAGTCATAACTCTTCAGAAACAATACGTAAGGATTAGAAAGCAATAACAAATTCCCATCCCGTTACGTATCAGAGCACCTAAGGACACTTGAGCCACCACTCCTACTAATCATTAATACCTGCAAGTTACTCATACGAAGAGCAACATTTTCAAGCAGAAGGGGTGAGATTTCACAAAACAATAATATCAAGCATATAATTCAATAATTATATTTAACAACACAAATAACTTCATATATTAGTAATAATAATTCTTCATGTAATAATTCTTAATAACTCAACCAACTTCTAATTATCATTTAACACATATTAACCAAATCGTAACAAACATAGATCATCACATCATAGTCATAGTTCATATATAGCATAACAACATCTTAATCCTAATTCATATACAACATAACAACATCATTAATTCATAATAATAATTATTCATCAAACATCTCATTATCAATTCATTAATAAAAGACAACTTATCAATTTAACATAAACATCATCAAGTACACTTAACAACTCATAGATATCATCATGTAATCATCATCACTAATAACTTTAAAACAACACAATATAATCATCTCTCATTAATAGTAATAATTATCTACATCATAACATAAACATCTTCTTATAATAATACAACAACAATATAACATGATATTCACTTAATAATAATAATAATTATATATACATCATCTCGTCATAATATAATAATATAACAACAACATAGCATGATATTCACTTAATAATAATAATAATTATATATACATCATCTCTTCATAATATAATAATATAACAACAACATATTCATCTTCTTGTATTAATATAACAACAACGTATTCATCATCTTATGAAAATATAATCAACACATACTAACACCAAAATCAACATCATAAATCTTCAACATAAACATCTTAAACAATATCATCTTAAACATCCTAGCATCTTTGATAAACAATTACCAAATAATCACAACATTCGATCATCATCAATAACATAACATAATATTCACTTAACAATATTAATCATATATAGAACAACATATTCATCACTTAATAGTAACAATTATACACGACATCATAACAACTTAACAATATCATAATCATTATCTTAAACAACATAGCAACGTAACAATATCATAATCAATATCTTAAACAACGTAGCAACATAACAGTATCATAATCAACATGTTAAACAACATAGCAACATTTTAGTCAACATCATATAATTCACATCGTATAATCTTCGTAGGTACTTCTTTAACAACACATGGGTAGAACACAACTCGACAAACTCATGGATGATAATTCATCGACAACTTAACAACTTATGGATGATAATTCATCAACAACGACCTTGACTCGACATATGCGACAATGCAACTTAGACACTTATATGCATGTGGTACCAATCGTCATCATAAGTATTAATATACTTTTATCGTGCGGAGGACAAAGCTTCTAAAACGTGCGGAGGACAAAGCTCCTAATCGTGGTGAGGACAAAGCTCAATGAAATGCTATGCATGGACTCTTAACAACAAAACACCGTAATCATCGTAATCAACATATCATCATGCATCCAATAATTTGGAGCTAAACGTCATCATTTCATAATATATATATAGACATCATGCACTTAGTTAAATAACAGCAGTAGCACAGTCAAATCACACAACAATAGAGAGATGGCGAGAGCATCTGCTCGCCGTGGCGAGTACAAGCCAACTTTCCAACTAAGATTGTTCTAGGTTCAATCTCGTTCTAAATCATTCTCTAATCAATAGTAGGCACCTAAAGGTACTCAAAGACATCTAAGGTTCAACTCAAAAGGTCGAAACACAAAATCTAACATGCTCTCTGCCTTAGCTCGCTATGGCGAGTAAGGTTGCTCGCAATGGCGAGCAATACCAAAACACTCGCGAGGCGAGGATCATAGCTCGCCGTGGCGAGCGATGAATCTAGGCTCGGACATGATGCACTTTCTACACGAAAATCATCATCTAACAAGGTTCTAAGCCTAATTTCAATTCCAGAATTCATCTAAATCATTATCTAAGGTCTAAGGACAATTTCTACATCTTTTTAACAAGTTTCCACCGTTTAATCATCAATTCTATCAATTTGACCTAATTTCCGATTCTTCTTAAACTCATCCTAATTCATGTTAAAGTTAACCATTGATTCACATACTTAATAGAATTGCAAAGTTAGTCTCACCCTTACCTTATAATCAAGAAATCGCAGCCCTTCTAGGTCTCTCCCTCTTCTCTTGGCTTTTCTCCCTTTTCTCCAAAAGCAGTCGTACGTACGTTATGTTTTTCTAAACTAGGTCTCTCCTATTTATATAAATCTTTAACCTACTTATTTTTTCTCTTAAATCCAAATATTAATATTCTATCCCAATATATATATATATATATATATATATATATATATATATATAAATAAATGTTTCTATAACAATAATAAATAACAATTATATCTCTATAACATATATATATATATTTCCATAACAAATCATACATATTTCTATAACAGATTATATATATTTCTACAACAAATCATACATATTTCTACAATAAATAACATTTATTTCTATAACAAATCACATTTATTTCTGCAACAAATCGTGTATATATTTCTATAACAAATGACATATATACATTCCTAAATCAAATAACATATATTATATTTTAAATCAAATAGCATATATATATATATATATATATATATATATATATATATATATTTCTAAATCAAATAACATATATTATATTTTTAAATCAAATAGCATATATATATATATATATATATATATATATATATATTTCTAAATCAAATAACATATATATTATATTAATAAATATATAACATATATCATAACAAAATATCACTCATCAAAATAAATCATATAAATCACACAAATCATATAAGTATATTCTAAACTCATTTAAAATAATCAAATAATTAGAGAGGGCGTTACAAATCATAGGAAGACAAATGAAACCATGATACTTCAATTTTGATTGTGCAAAGCAACAAAGAATAAACAACGAAAAGGAAAAAAAAAGTGATGAGAGTGTGTGATTTGCAATAGTGTAGATTGCGATATCTAATTTATAGACATATTTCACGGGTACTTTGGTAATATGCAATAAACATATTTTTTTTTGTACCTAATTTTTTGTAACGCGTTTTAAATAAATTTGACCAAAAGCATTTATAGCTAATTATAATTGTTTTTAAAACGTTTTTATATACAGATCACAAACGCATCCAAATGATTAATGGTCTCCAGTAAATAAATAAAGTTTCTTTTTATTTACTAATAAAACACATGCACCATTTTTTCTTGACTGGTGCTAGTCACACCCCAAAAAAAACAAGTTACACCCCAGAATGACTAATATACCCCTAAATTGAACATAAGTAAACTTAATTTACATTAAGTTAAATTGAACATAAGTAAACTTAATTTACATTAACCTATATTGAAAGTAAGTAAACTGAATTTACATTAACCTAGATTGAAAATAAGTAAACTAAATTTACATTAACCTAGATTGAACATAAGTAAACTGAATTTACATTAACCTAGATTGAACGTAACTAAACTGAATTTACATTAACCTAGATTGAACATAAGTAAACTTAATTTACATTAACCTAGATTGAACGTAACTAAACTGAATTTACACTAACCTCTTATATACATGTAAACTGAATTTACACTAACCTAAATTGAACGTAAGTAAACTAAATTTACATTAACCTAGATTGAACATAAGTAAACTTAATTTACAATAACCTAAATTGAACATATCTCATACCAAAACAAACAATAAACAAATAGAAACTCATCGAAAATAAAATTCATGAAATTCACTAACCTTTATGAATATAGTACAGATCAATAACAAAGATGTTGATTCAGATATTGGTTGCACATCTATGGTGATTTGTGGATGAAAGGGGGTAAGGGTTCAGAATGATCATAAAAGATGGGTTTTTAAAAATTTACATGAAGAGGGTAATTTTGGTATTATTGTAAAATTTTAAATAAATTCGGGTGTAACTTGTTTTTTTTGGGGTGTGACTAGCACCAGTCGTTTTTCTTTCGTTCCATTTTTTTAAGGAAACTAATATATATATATTATTACCAAACATAGAGGGATCAATTTATTGCAATTCAAAAAGTATCATGTTCAAATTTGTTTCTCCACAATCAGCAATTTAATTTCAATAAATTCCAAAAACTTTTATTTCGGTCAAATAAAAACTGCACACCTGATAGACGTTTGCATAGTTTATAAGAATTTTTCCTATCCCAAAATGAACACTTTGAGGAAATAAAATCTTTTTCAATCAACCATGATTGTGGATTGCGATATTATTGTCAATTAGACATTTATGTTAGTATTTGACGACTGATACACTATTAATTCAAATTAGCTCAAATTCCCACTCTTTTTCCAATGAGCCAAAAAAAATTATTATAGTTGAAATATGATAATATTTAAAGCAATATCGTTAAAATTTTATTCTTTAATTTACTAAAAAAAAAATCATTCCTTGATATCAATTACAAAATATATGATAATAAAATTTTCTCACAATATTATTAGTCCATTTTATTAATTCATAAAAAAAATATTCTTGGATTGGCAAATAAAACAATTTGATATGGTATCAATTGGTCAATGTTACAACAATATTTTTTTATTAAAAAATCATTATTAATTTTTTTTGAGAGAATTTATATATTGCATTACATTATAATACAAATAATTTTTCCAAAAAAAATTATAATACAAATAATATAATATAATAATCTAATATAATTTATATACATGATTCCAAAAACTAATTACAAAAATTAATACGGAAAGTTATAATAATTCCAAAAATAATGCATAAGAATAAAACAATATAAGAGTGCCACATGTCGTGACTTCATGAAATTCTAAAACATTTAAATGTAGTAACACATGTCAAAAGCAAAAGAGTAGAGAATTATTTCCATTAAGGGACATGAAATAGATCCTAAATTTATATTATATAGATATAGATTATACTATTTGCATTAACTTATAAAAAAATAATCAAAGACATGTTACCGTATTAAGAAAAAAACATGACAATAAATATTAATACTAATAATATCATTCATAAATCTCGTGCACGGGGTGACAATAAATCCACTGATCAATGAATTATATTAGAGGTTATTTCTTCCCACATTTTCCGTGAAGGAAACAGCTGCGCAGATAGGTTCGCTTCTATGGGTCACTCCAGTGTTGGTGTGGTCTGGCTAGACACTCTTCCTATTGATTTAAGGCTTCATTTCTATAGGGATAGCTGTACACTTCCAAATTACAGATTCCCATGATCTGTTTTTTGGCTGCTTTTTCTTGTTTCTTCTATTTATTTTCTATTTCCTTCTCTTTTTGTTTTTTGAGGGTTTTGGTCTAGTCCCCTCTCCTTTTGTATTTATTTTTTTCCCCTTTTTTAATAAATTTTTTAGAGCGTGGCGGCATAGGATGGGGGTCTCTCGGGATGCCAACCTAGTTGGGATGTCGATGATGCCTCTTGATGTCTGTCTACGTTCCTTGCTTATCAAAAAAAAAAAATATATCATTCAATTCTCCTCCAAAATGTTTTTGTTATTATTATTCCTATAATTATATGATTTTCCATATTCTTAAATAATATCTTTTCTTTGGCTTAAATATCATTTTGGTCCCTTAATTTAGTTTAAAGTACAGTTTTGTCCCATAACATTAGAAATGGTCATTTTGGTTGATTAACTTATTTTAAGATTATAGTTTGGTCTCTTAACTTTAATATCAGTCAATTTAATCTCTTAACTTTTGTAAATTAGTGCAACTTGATCCCTTTCCGTATGTAATTAACGAAGTTTGGTCTTTCAATAGATGTATATGATATTAAATTTTCATAAGTTAAATGACCGAGTTGGTTTTTACGGACCTTATACTTAAGCATTATTCATTTAAAATATGCCAAAATTGAGGCTTTCATTTTGAATAAAAAATTAAGATTTTTTTTAATGATTGCTATCTGAATTCAAAATTTAAAATGTTAACAAAACTGATACTACTATTAGTACATATTAATAGCAAAAAGAGTGGCGAGTTGTGAAATTTCCTTTTAAGATACTTTTTGTATAAACTAAACCTTGTCATTTATTTTCATTTATTTTATTTAAAATAAATATAATTAATTTCCATTTTAATGATTATAAATTGTAATATTCACATCAATGTGTTCATTAACATCCCATTAATTTGGCATTCCTTAAAAAAAACCATTAATTTGTCATGACTAATATCCACTACACACTAATATTCGACAATTGACTCAACATTAATCTTGACAGAAAAAACATTGACATACATCTCTGAATTAATCCTTCACATACATATGTAAGGAATATCATAGTGGCATAGTGGAAAAAGAACAATCCCAGAAAGGAGATATTACATGTTACCCTACTTTTTTTAATATATTATTTAAAACTAATAACTTTGAGTTTATAAAAAAAATTGGAATATGGGTAATTGGTTGATGATACAATTACCGTGTAGTTAAAAATAATCATGTGCTACAAAACTTCATTGAAAAATTAAAACCGTGGGATTCTTTTTAAGAGCTAAAACCGTGTGATGATCCTTTCTTTAAAAGAACCGTCTAATGATCTAATCTTGTCTTTTTACTTGATGAAGTAATTGCACAATTTTAGAATTCTAGTAATAGATAAAAAAAAAGTCTCCAATCTAAAGAGTATGTATGATTTTGGTTGACCAATATGAGAGAATAAAAAGGTTGTCTTAAAAGGTCACAAAAATGGATGTACAATATTACTACATTTTTCATTATTACCACTTAAAAATTAAAAACCACTTCGAGTTTGATCTCAATTCAAACAATCTGTGAAAATGTGATGCGTTTCAACGGATTTGTTTCCCTCTCAGTATAAATTGGAAGAATAAAGTAAAACCAAATCTAAGCAACAAATGAAAATATAAAAGAAAAAAATGTTAAAAAGTAAAATAGCAACATAAGAAATCACAAAAAAAAAAAAAAAAAAAGAAGAATATAAATATGAATCAGTAGATAGAAAAAGTAGTGAGTATTAACTATTAAGGTATTAAAATGAAATAGAAGGGAGTAGAAAGTTGCGATATTTTAATGTAGTAACAACAATCCTTCATATACCTTTTAATTGATGCATTTCTTCTTTTCGTTTGATTGGGTTCCATGTCCAAAATAAAAATTCGGTCGAAAACAAAGAACAAAAGCACAAAAATAAGTTAATTACAAAGAGAAAAATATGAATAAGAAAATGGCAACATTAGAAATCACAATAAAAAACAACAGAACAATAAGAAATGTTAAACAAACAATAAAAAAAATATGAAATAAAGAAAGTAGCAATACATAATTGAGTATATGAGGGAGATAAAAGAAAAAAGAATGAGGTTGAAAGTAGAGATTTCAATTGTGGTGGTTTTTTTATGTAGCAATGCTTCCTTTATATACTGATGTGGGTAGAATGAATCTTTGCATAAACCGTGGAGATTGATTTCTTTAAAACCAAAGGATTATAAATTTTTAGGAATGAAATTAGTGTCGAATTTTTTTGGTTGATAAAATTGCAGTAAAATCAATAGCATTGAAGACATTGATTATTTTTCTATAATAATTTAGCATAGAACATGGGATTGAGGTGATATATGAGGAGGAAATTTGAAGAATGAATATTTGAAATTATTTATTTTTAATTTGATTTGAAATATTAGAATTAGAATTGAATTTGAATGAGCAATAAACACCGAAAATTGAAATAGAGCAGGATGAAGGTTATTACTCAATTTGGTGTTTAGAGTGATTAAAATGGGAAAATATCATCGCAATGGAAATATCATTTAATGAGCAATTAAATTTTTATAACTCAAAAAAAAAATTGAAATAGAGCAACACACTTAATAAGAAATTTAATTGAAACGCTATTTTGTTAAAAAATAATAAGTTGTCTAATATCATTAATATCATTATTACGAAAATAAAAAGTAAGAAATGTCTAACATTTTTTGGTGTTTTTTTTTTTTTGAATAAACACTATCTTTTTTGAATAAAAAGTAAGAAATGTCTAACATTACGAATTTGAATAATTCAATCAATTGTTTTATTTTAATTCAAACTATCTTTTTTGAAAGAATTTTAATTTAAACTATTTGATTATTAAAAAAAATTTATTTGATTCAAATTTGTACGTTTTGAATTCGAAATGTTTGATTTCTAAGATAAATTCCAATAATAGAATTTGATATTGTAAAACTTCCTTTTATACATGAACATTAAATACAAATATGTGAGGATGATTCTGGTGAGAGCATTTTGTGAGGATCAATATGGTGAGAGCATTTGTAAAAAAGAAAGGGACATGTGGCAACACCAAAACAATAGTAATTCATTTCCATAAAAGTCTATGAAATGGGTCCTAAATTTATATTATATAGATATAGATTTATTTACCGATCTCATCGTCTCAAAGCTTAAGTAAGCAATTTCAATGATAAGAATATGTCTTTTTGCAATTTCCAACAATTTGTAAGTCTCATTCATGCCATATTTTTTATTCATTTTTTAAAATATTGTTTTTATCTTAAATTCTACTCATTAATTTTAACATTTCACCAATCTCAAAAATTGAAATAAGATAGAAGAAAATCTAAATAATATTATTTGTTGTCTTATTTAATTTTTTTACAATCATTTTAGACTAGATTACAAAATCCACAACTACAAGGATTGTGAAAATAGATAAAGTAAAAATTTAAACTTATGGGTGCAAATATAATAACAAAATTTTCTTAAAAAAACGCTATAACTAGATGACAACTTGTGGAATTTTGTAAAATAATCTTAAGGGAACATCTCAAACACACCCACATAAGGAAAGGAGAAATTCAAACAAAATAGTACACTTCGGCTGAAGATCAAATGGGCATATCTTTGTTTGACAATCAAAATCTTGAGTACAAATAACCATATTCGCTGAAATGAAAAAAGAAAATAAAAGACTTTAGTTGAATGAGATAAAATAAAACATAGCAAGTAACTGGGGAAAATTGAAAAGGATAAAAATTGGTTACCGTCAACGGTCATGGCAAAAGGAAATAGGGAAATAAAGATAATTATAACATTAACAAATTTAATAACTTCAGCCATATTTTCAACACTTTGCATTGCATGTAAGAAATATTATATGGTTTAATCACGTTATAATTTATAAAGCACACCCTCTCGTTACATACATTATATAGTTTTTAGCGCTTACCGCTTGGTAAAAAAATCCTTACTAAAATTAGAATCATTGTTAAATATCTCTTAAGTATAACAAAGTGTTATTTTTGTCCCTTTAGCACCCTTAGTAAACAGGTCACATAAAATTCAATTTTTTATTGTTGATGGTTTACACACCCACTAAACAATCAATCTTGTCACAAATTTAAGCATTATTTTGCACCAGTGAAAAGATGATGAAGGATTTTTACATCTCATAAAACTATTTACACGTAAGTATAATAGGATCGTGTTCCCAAGGAGTTGCGTATTTCATAAGCATTTTCACAATATTTGTCACGTTAAGTGTTTGGGTATAAATTGTTTGTTTGTGAAAAACTATTTTCCTAATCGACATAAAAGTAAAACGAGAAGAGATAGGGCTATTCCGCTTGCGGTCAGAGATATCAACCAAGCGTAACAGCTGCAATCTCTCGATCGATTAACAGATTCTAGCTTTTTAGACTATATTATCACAATCACTCGACAATATCATTCGTGTCCAAATGATATCGTTATTTCTAAGGGATCATTTAAACATCGATTTCCCAAACATTTAAACGATTACAAAGTCGGTTGGGTAGTTTAATCGACGATTTCCCAACCGATTAAATTACCCAAAAGCATTAAGTACTAGATTAAAAGTGATTATCAAATATTAACATCCATGTCTAGAGTGATAACTTAAGATAGATTGTTATTCTATTTCTAGATTCAAAAGTATGTGTCCATATCATTTTGAATCTCGATAAAACAATAAAAGCAAGAATAACAACAATATTGAATAAATAGCTAGAACCATATATTAAATGATCAAAAGATTACATAATAGCTTGTTTGAATACCTCAAAACTACAAGAGTAGATGTAGCTACATATGTCAATGATAGCTTTGCAAAGGATGAAGAAAGGATGAAGATTCCATGACAAGATCCATGAAGTCTCAACAAATCTTGGCTTGAATCTACTCCTAACTACCTTGCTTTGTGTTTCTCTCTCTAGAAAAGCCCTAGTCTCTCTCTAAAAACCAGAAAATATCAATAAAAATGTAATAGAATAGTTGGAAAGAGAAGAGAAAACTATTTATATGGGCTGACTGCGTGCTAGTTCGCTTAAGCGAAGCAGACTTCGCTTAAGCGAACATCCAGGAAATCTTCTGTTGACCATTGAAGAGCTGCCACGTGGTCCTTATTTTCTGAAGTTGGATGAACTTCGCTTAAGCGAAACGCAAGCGAACTTGTGAGCGAACTTTCCTGGAGCTCACTGGAACTTGTTCACTTAAGTGAACATGAGATCGCTTAAGCGAATTGGCCTTTCTTCATGAGCGAACTGGAAGCGTTCTAGTAACCGAAGAATTCTGATGCTATCTGGAATTGGTTCGCTTAAGCGAACCGTAGGGCGCTTAAGCGAACTAAACTTTGTCATGAGCGAACTGAAGGCGTGCTTGTAAGCGAACAGAACGTTGCTCTCTGTAAGTGGTTCGCTTAAGCGAACGGACCTTGGTACATGAGCTTCCTTCTTTTGGTCCTTGCTTGTCATTTCCTGCATAAATTGAGTAGAATCAGGCATGTAAAGCATAAATGGTAAAATTACACTCAAATGGTAGATTTTCCTTAGATAACTTGCGAAACAAATCACTAATTTGCCTAAGTTAACACATAAAATATGTTACTTTTGAGCACTTATCAAACACTCCCCAACTTAGCTTTTTGTTTGTCCTCAAACAAAACAATCAACAAGGAAACTTACAAGGCTTTGGACAAACTTTGTAGCACGGTGTCAATCAGTTCAAACACAAAAATTTCAGGTGGTGATTCAATTGTAATTGCGCGGGCAAGCATGAAGCCTTCTGTAACACCCCGTTATCCCAAACAATTAAATAATTAATAATTAATCAGAGTTTAACACCAAAACGGGCATGTCACACTACTTTTCAAAATTTTTTTAAATAGAATATAAAACTATTTAATAAACATCATCCTTCATGAAACATCAATAAATTGCAGCGGACTATTTTTCAACATTAAACTTCATCATCCAACATTACATCCTGGCACAAAGGCCTCAACATATTAATCATCAAACATTGTTTCAATTAACAAATAAAGGCTCCACAACATGTTCCAAAATTTGATACATAAGGAATGAAAACTATAACAACTAAGTCCCATCCCGTTACGTATCAGAGCCTTAGACACTTGAGCCACCATCTACTACTCAGGATCACCTACAAGTTACCCATAGGAAGGGCAACATTTCCAAGCAGAAGGGGTGAGATTCACAACAATAATAATAGATATAAAATTCATCAATTGAATCTAACACCCTAACATAACAATAATTATTCAATATACATATATATTTCATAATTAGCAACATCAACAATAAGTGATAAATTCAACCAACAACAACGACTCAAGCAACTACTTGGCAACACCGCTAAGACTCCTCAACAATGCGACTATGCACATGCATGTGGTACCAATTTACAGGGCAGAAGCCCTCACCGAATTTTGAATGGTTAAATCATTCTTCAGGGCATACGCCCTCACCAATTTGAAAAACAAGGTGTTCCAGGGCATGAGCCCTCCCGCTTTGAACGACAAGGCGTTCCAGGGCATGAGCCTTCCGCTTTATATGTTTATGCAATGGACTCCACTTGTGTATATCTACATACAACTCAACAATGCATATATATAATATGACTTACAACCCCACAATTTAACAACATGTATGATTTAATTAAATGTAAACATACATCACAGTCAGCAACAAATCATCATAGTTACTCCAACAATTCCAGAAAATACACAATTGATCATAATCATGCTCATACATCAAGTTCATCCATTTCTATTCAAATATATAACAAACAGCTCAAATACTAGAAACTCGCCTCGCGAGTGCATCTGCTCGCTATGGTGAACTTAGGAAAAAGGTTACTCCCCGTGGGGAGTACGGGGCGAACGAGAAAAAGGGTGCTCTCGGGAGTTTTGACATTTTTCTCACTAAATCTTCATTTTTAAGATCCCTATTCATCTTTTTAATCTAAAAATTGTCCTAGTCCTCTCTAAAATCATCCAGGCACTCAAAACTAACCATCTTACACCTTATAACAACAATCTAAAAATCATGATCTCTCACTCACTAACTCGCCATGGCGAGTGGTTCTGCTCGCGAGGCGAGCCATGAAGTTGTTCACTCGCGAGGCGAGACAGGCTACTCGTCGGGGCGAGCGATGAACATCAGTACGGGCAGGATGCAGGTTTTTCCCAAAAATCCCAATTTCCTTAATTTCACTCCCCAAATCAGTTTACAGATATTTAACTAAATGTTGTATGCAACTAGAACCTATTTCTAACACTAAAACAAGGTTTCTACCCTCAATCCATCCAAAAGTCAAAGAACCAAAACCTAACCCAAATTCCCAATTTTCATACAGAACAACGTTAAACCAAAATCAGAATTTCATTCTACATTATTGAAATTAAACCTCACCCTTACCTTAAATCAGATGAACAATTTCTACAAATTCTAGTTCACTTGGCTCTACTTGGCTCTTCTCTCTTTTTCTCCCAAAAGCTCTGTTGTACGTAAAAACAGTTTTCTGACTTCTCCCTTTTTCTTAACTCCCCAATTATTTCTCTTAACTCCCACTTAATTATACTAATTAAAATATAACCCCCAAAACTCCAAATAATAATAATTCTCACATTATTCTATTTAATACTACAATAAACCATATAATAAAATAATACACACCACATAATCAACAATAATTATTTAAAATCATATAAAAGACTCTAAATAAATCATAAATAAATAAAATAACGACAAGGGTGTTACAACTCTCCCCAACTTAGAGAATTTCTTCCTCGAAATATTACCTCAAGCAAACAACTCAGGATAAGACTCCCGCATCTTACTCTCCAGCTCCCAAGTCAAACTTTCACCGGTTACTCCACCCCAAACAAACTTCACTAGAGGTATATCCTTGCCTCTCAACTTCTTCACCTCACGGTCTTCGATTCTCAACGGTAAGGTCTCAACCGTAAGGTTGTCTCTAACCTGCACATCATGTAACGCCCTCTCTAATTATTTGATTATTTTAATAAGTTTAGAATATACTTATATGATTTGTGTGATTTATATGATTTATTTTGATGAGTGATATTTTGTTATGTTATATGTTGGTATTTATTAGTATAATATATATGCTATTTGATTTAGAAATATATATGTTATTTGATTTAGAAATATATATATGTTATTTAGAAATATATATGTTATTTGATTTAGAAATATATATGTTATTTTATTTAGAAATATATATGTTATTTGATTTAGAAATATATATATATGTTATTTGATTTAGAAATATATGTTATTTGATTTAGAAATATATAATTTGTTGTAGAAATACACATGATTTGTTGTAGAAATATATATAATTTGTTTTAGAGATATATTGGTTATCTTGTTCAAGCACGGGTAAAAGACTTACCCACCAATCATCAGCTTCTTCAGCTAACATGTGCGTACCAAACCGCACCTTCTGCACTTCACTGCACTGCATGACTCTGAAAATCCTCTCAACCTCCTTGAGCCACTTCTGAGCTCCGTCAGGGTCATAACTCCCTTTGAATGTTGGTGGATGATTTGTAACACCCCGTTTTCCCAACATAAAAATTTCTAAACATTTATCAAAGTAAACATCATAAACAACGGGATATCACATATAACATAATCCAAAACAGTTAAATAACAATTTAACCAAATAACTTAAACATTGCAGCGGAAATTATATTATAATCCATAAAACGCTTTGGCACGCAGGCCTCATCAATATAATCTCAAAGAGTTAGTTCAATATCACAAATAGCATATTATTCACGTAATAGAACGAAGCATGCATAACATATAGCCCCATCCCGTTACGTATCAGAGCGACCTAGACGACACAGTGAAGGCAAGGCCACTCACGACGGCAAGTGCACACTAAGCACGATCACCTGCAAGTTACCCATACCCAGGGCAACATTTTCAAGCAGAAGGGGTGAGATTTCATAACAAAATAATATAAATCAAAGTAATTTGAATCATAATTAACATCATATCAATCTTAAACAACTTTGCATATTTGATAAACAATTATCACGTAATCACATATTCAATCATCATCAACAACATAGCATCTTAGACACGACAATGCGACAATGCTCTTAGACTCCTTATATGCATGTGGTACCAATCGTCATCATAAGTATTAATATACTTTAAACGTGCGGAGGACAAAGCTCCTAATAATCGTGCGGAGGACAAAGTTCCTATCGTGGTGAGTGCTAAGCTCAATGAATGCTAATGCATGGACTCTATCAACAAATCATTGTAATCATCATATCAATATGCATCCAATAATTTGGAGCTAGACGTGATCTTATTCATCATATATAGACATTTTGCACTTAGTTTAATAACAGCAGCAGCATAGTCAAGTCACAATAAGGGATGATATCAATTGCAATTCATTAGCATCATAATTATTCATTCATATCTTACATAATGCATAATACATTAGCTCATACTCAATTAATAACAACATATCTTAAACGGCCTTACAGATTGCATTAAACGTCATCATTAGGTTTCATTACCAATTAGGGATTCACTCTTGATCAAAACGTGCAACACAGATCGCACAAACACTCAAAACACTCCAATCTGGAAGTGCTCGCGAGGCGAGAGTATCTACTCGCCATGGCGAGTACAAGCCAACTTCCCAACTAATGTTGTTCTAGGTTCAATCTTGTCGTACATTCATTCCTAATCATTACTAGGTATGTTCAGGCACTCAAAGGCACTCAAGGTCCAATCTAAAAAGTCGAAATTGCAAAATCTTACATGCTCTCTGCCCTAGCTCGCTATGGCGAGTAAGGTTGCTCGCTGTGGCGAGCTGCATTGTGCAACTCGCGAGGCGAGGGAAAAGGGGTCGCGAGGCGAGCGATGAATGTTCATCCCTCGCGAGGCGAGATTCATAGCTCGCCGTGGCGAGCGATGAATGTCGCTACGACCAGACCTGCTATTTTCACAAAAACTCAGCGATTCACATGGTTCTAAGCCTAATATTGATTCCAAAGTTCGTCCTAAACATTATCTAAGGTCTAGGAGCACTTTCTACATCAATTTAACCAATTCCTACCGTTTGATCATCAATTCTAGGGATTTGACCTAGTTTTCGTTTTCTCCAATTCAATCCTAAAGCTTGCTAACTAATCATCAGAATTACAATCAATTAACATTACTGAGTTATTAGTCTCACCTTTACCTGGTTATGAAGAAATCGCAGCTCTCTCTTTGATCTTCTCCCTTCTAAGCTTTTTCTCCCTTTTCCAAAAATTTCACGTACAATAGTTTTTCTAACAATTAGGTTTTCCCTATTTATATCTCTTCCTAATTACTTATCTTATCTCACTTTCTCCCCCAAAACTATCTAAAATATCAAAACAGCCCTCAACTAAATATTTTTCATATTTCTATTTTCTTATCAAATCTTATTTTATTTAACAATAAAATAAGTCTCATAATCTTATCAAAACACATCAAATTATTCAAATCAACTTAAATCATCTTAATCAACAAAACTCACACATATATTATAAAAATATAATATAATCGCTTAAACTCAATTAATTAAACAATTAAACGAAAGTGGGCGTTACAACTCTCCCCCACTTAAAAGATTTTCGTCCTCGAAAATTTACCTCAAGAAAACAATTCTGGATAAGACTCCAGCATCTTACTCCCAAGCTCCCACGTCAAGCTTTCACCAGTCGCTCCCGACCAAACGACTCTCACGAGAGGTATCTCTTTGCCTCTCAACGTCTTCACTTTACGATCATCAATCCTCACCGGTAAAGTCTCTACCATAAGGTTGTCTCTAACTTGCACATCGTCACTCTGGATCACATGAGATGGATCCGGAACATACTTCCGAAGTTGCGACACATGGAAAACGTCGTGCAAATTTGAAAGATGCGGTGGTAAACCCACTCGATAAGCCACCGTTCCAACTCTTTCTGATATCTGATACGGACCAATAAACTTCGGGGTCAACTTCTTTGACTTCAATGCACGTCCTACACCAGTCATAGGAGTGACTCGCAAAAACACGTGGTCTCCTTCCTGAAACTCAAGATCCTTCCTGCGCTTATCATGATAACTCTTTTGTCGACTCTGCGACGCTTTCATTTTCTCTTGAATCATCTTAACTTTCTCAGTAGTCTGCTGGACAATCTCTGGTCCTAAGACCATTCTTTCACCTGACTCAAACCAACACAACGGAGTTCTGCATCTCCGACCATACAAAGCCTCAAAAGGTGCCATTCCAATACTAGAATGATAACTATTATTGTATGTGAACTCGATCAACGGAAGATGACTATCCCAAGTTCCTCCTTGCTCAAGCACACAAACTCTCAACAAATCCTCTAGCGACTGAATTGTCCTCTCCGACTGACCATCTGTCTGTGGATGATAAGCCGAACTCAATCTCAACTTCGAACCCAAAGCCTCTTGCAAACTTTTCCAAAATCTAGAAGTAAATCTTGGATCTCTATCCGATACAATGCTCGAAGGAATACCATGCAACTTCACAATCTCCTTAATGTAAATCTCCGCCAACTGGGCAACAGGGAAACTAATATTGATCGGTAGAAAATGAGCCGACTTCGTCAATCTATCAACAATAACCCAAATTGCGTCGTTCCCCCTAGGAGTATTCGGCAAACTCGTCACAAAATCCATCGATATACTATCCCATTTCCATTCTGGCACATCTAAAGGTACCATCACTCCGGCAGGTTTCTGATGCTCGACTTTCGACTTCTGACAAACTAAACAGGAATACACAAACTGTGCCACATCTCGTTTCAAACTAGGCCACCAAAAAATCTTCTTTAAATCATGATACATCTTCGTAGCTCCCGGATGAATACTCAAGCTACTCCTGTGACTCTCTTCAAGAATCATCTTCTTAATCTCTTCATGTCTAGAATACAAATTCTTCCTCGGAATCTCAACACACCTTGATCATCGATTTTAAAATCAATGTCTTCAGTCTGATCTCTAGCAACCAACAAGTCCACAAACTTTAAATCAACTTTCTGTGCTTCCTTGATACTTTTCAGAAATTCACTATCAATCTTCAGCATTCCCAGTTTCACACTCTGAGGTGACCATTCGCAAACCAAACTCATATCTCTGAACTGTTCAAGTAACTCGAACTCTCTAACCATCATAGCGGACATATGCAATGTCTTCCTACTCAAGGCATCTGCAACAACATTAGCTTTACCTGGATGATAATTCAAACCAAAGTCATAAATCCTTCAACAATTCTAGCCATCTACGCTGCCTCATATTCAATTCCTTCTGATTGAACAAATACTTCAAACTCTTGTGATCGCTAAACACTTCAGACCTTGAACCATACAAGTAATGTCTCCATATCTTCAATACAAAGACCACAGCCGCCAACTCTAGATCATGCGTCGGGTAATTCTTCTCATGAATTCTCAACTGTCTTGAAGCATAAGCCACCACTTTACCTTCTTGCATAAGTACACCTCCTAAACCCAACTTGGATGCATCACAATATACTACAAAAGGCTCATAAGACTTAGGCAAAATCAAAACTGGAGCAGTCGTCAAACGCTTCTTCAATTCACTGAAACTGTTCTCACAATGAACATCCCACACAAAAGCTTTACCTTTACAAGTCAACTGTGTTAGCGGAAGAGCTAACTTGGAAAACCCTTCAATAAACCTTCTATAGTAACCGGCTAAACCCAAGAAGCTTCTAATCTCTGTAACGGACTTAGGAGTCTCCCCATTGCGATACCGCTTCAACTTTAGACGGATCCACAGCAATACCATCACCAGAAATAACATGGCCAAGAAAACTCACTTCTTTCAACCAGAACTCACACTTAGACAATTTGGCATAAAGTTTCTTCTCTTTCAACACTTGCAAGACAATCTTCAGATGCTCAGCATGTTCTTCTTCAGTCTTGGAGTAAATCAAAATATCATCGATGAATACAACTACGAACCGATCCAAAAATGCATGGAAGATGCGATTCATATACTCCATAAACACTCTAGGTGCATTGGTAACACCAAAAGGCATAACTTTATATTCATAGTGACCATAACGCGTTCTCAGAGCTGTCTTCTGCATATCTTCATCTTTTACTTTAATCTGGTGATAACCTGACCTCAAATCAATCTTGCTGAAAACACGTGCACCCACTAACTGATCCATCAAATCATCAATTCTCGGAAGTGGATACCTATTCTTGATAGTTACCTTGTTCAACTGTCGATAATCAATACATAACCTCATACTACCATCTTTCTTCTTTACTAGTAAAACCGGCGCTCCCCAAGGTGAAACACTTGGTCGAACAAATTTCTTCTCAAGCAAATCTTCCAACTGTTTCTTCAACTCAGATAATTCGGAAGCAGACATACGATAAGGTGCCATCGACACCGGCTTCGTGCCAGGAACAAGATTAATAGAAAACTCAACTTCCCTCTCTGGAGGCACATCCGGAATTTCATCTGGATAAACTTCAGGAAAATCGCATACCACTTGTAGCTTATCAATCACTGCTTGATTCTCAATAGATAAAGACGCCATTAAAGAAAACATCAAAATACCATCACGTTCCATTTGCTTCAGCTGCTTAGTAGATAAGAACTCTGCACCACATTCTTCTTCGGCGGAAGAGAAATACACTGACTTGCTAAAACAATTAATATGAACATGCTTGTACTCCAACCAATTCATACCCAGAATCACATCCATACCACTCAAAGGTAGACAAACTAAATCCATTTCAAAATCACGACCAAACATAGACAAAGGACAACGCAAACATACGAGAGAAGTAGTCACCGAACCCTTAGCTGGAGTTTCAACGACCATCTCTCAACTCATATCAGACAAATCAAGACCCAAAGCAGAAACACAATCGAAAGCAATAAAGCAATGAGTAGCACTAGTATAATAATAGCAACTAAAGGAGTATTATTAATATAGCAAGTACCTCTGATCAAACGATCCTCATCCTCTGTCTGAGTACCAGTCAAAGCAAAAACCCTACCAGTAGTCGGCGCCCTCTTAGGCTGAGTACACTGTGAACTAATATGTCCCTCTTCATTGCAGTTAAAATACACAATGTCCTTACGCTTGCAATCAGCTACAATATGACCCTTCTTGCCACACCGGACACACTTCTTGATCTCTTCAGGACAGACATTGCTTTTGTGGACTTTCACACCACAATTGAAACACACAATCTCGGTAGCATCCTTCTTCTTAGGCCGCCTATCATCGACCATCCTCTGTTTCCCTTTATCAGCAGGGGCACTGTACGGCTTAGGACGACTCTGCTGTCCCTTGCCCTTCCTCTCGTTCACAATCTTATAGTGAGCCTTAGTATCCTCTTCATAGATCCTGCAGCTATTGACCAAATCTGGAAAAACTCTAATCTGTTGGTATCCAATCGCCCTCTTAATGTCGGGCCTCAAACCGTTCTCGAACTTGATGCATTTCGAAAACTCAGTAGTCTCTGCAGCATAATGCGGATAAAACTTCGCCAACTCAACAAACTTGGCAGCATACTCAGTCACAGACATATTTCCTTGCTTCAACTCAAGGAACTCGATCTCTTTCTTCCCGCGAACATCTTCCGAAAAGTATCTTCTCAGGAACTCTCTCCTGAACACAGCCCAAGTAACAACAACTCCTTCATGCTCGAGGTTAGGTAATAGACTAACCCACCAATCATCAGCTTCCTCTGCCAGCTGATGCGTACCAAACCGCACTTTCTGATCTTCAGTGCACTGCATAACACGAAAAATCCTCTCAATCTCTTTAAGCCACGTCTGGGCTCCATCAGGGTCATATCTTCCTTTGAAAGTTGGAGGGTTCTTCCTGATGAAAGTCTCCAACATCCTCGTCTCAGCATTAACACCAACATTCGCGTTAGGTTGTTGTCCCACAGTTTGGGCAACAGCTTGTAGAGTAGCAGCTAACGGAGCATCGTCCCTTCTAGCCATTTCTGATATTCTACAAAAGTAGCAACACAACATAAGATAGTAATATAAATATCACTAAGACTCGACACGACTCTTCTAATTGACCGGACGAACCGACCTGCTCTAATACCAATTGTAACACCCCGTTTTCCCAACATAAAAATTTCTAAACAATTATTAGAGTAAACATCATAAACAACGGGATATCACATATAACATAATCCAAAACAGTTAATTAACAATTTAACCAAATAACTTAAACATTGCAGCGGAAATTATATTATAATCCATAAAACGCTTTGGCACGCAGGCCTCATCAATATAATCTCAAAGAGTTAGTTCAATATCACAAATAGCATATTATTCACGTAATAGAACGAAGCATGCATAACATATAGCCCCATCCCGTTACGTATCAGAGCGACGTAGACGACATAGTGAAGGCAAGGCCACTCACGACGGCAACTGCACACTAAGCACGATCACCTGCAAGTTACCCATACCCAGGGCAACATTTTCAAGCAGAAGGGGTGAGATTTCATAACAAAATAATATTAATCAAAGTAATTTGAATCATAATTAACATCATATCAATCTTAAACAACTTTGCATATTTGATAAACAATTATCACATAATCACATATTCAATCATCATCAACAACATAGCATCTTAGACACGACAATGCGACAATGCTCTTAGACTCCTTATATGCATGTGGTACCAATCGTCATCATAAGTATTAATATACTTTAAACGTGCGGAGGACAAAGCTCCTAATAATCGTGCAGAGGACAAAGCTCCTATCGTGGTGAGGACTAAGCTCAATGAATGCTAATGCATGGACTCTATCAACAAATCATCGTAATCATCATATCAATATGCATCCAATAATTTGGAGCTAGACGTCATCTTATTCATCATATATAGACATTATGCACTTAGTTAAAAAACAGCAGCAGCATAGTCAAGTCACAATAACGGATGATATCAATATATCAATTGCAATTCATTAGCATCATAATTATTCATTCATATCTTACATAATGCATAATACATTAGCTCATACTCAATTAATAACAACATATCTTAAACGGCCTTACAGATTGCATTAAACGTCATCATTAGGTTTCATTACCAATTAGGGATTCACTCTTGATCAAAACGTGCGACACAGATCGCACAAACACTCAAAACACTCCAATCTGGAAGTGCTCGCGAGGCGAGAGTATCTACTCGCCATGGCGAGTACAAGCCAACTTCCCAACTAATGTTGTTCTAGGTTCAATCTTGTCCGACATTCATTCCTAATCATTACTAGGTATGTTCAGGCACTCAAAGGCACTCAAGGTCCACTCTAAAAAGTCGAAATTGCAAAATCTTACATGCTCTCTGCCCTAGCTCGCTATGTCGAGTAAGGTTGCTCGCTGTGGCGAGCTGCATTGTGCAACTCGCGAGGCGAGGGAAAAGGGGTCGCGAGGCGAGCGATGAATGTTCGTCACTCGCGAGGCGAGATTCATCGCTCGCCGTGGCGAGCGATGAATGTCGCTACGGCCAGACCTGCTATTTTCACAAAAACTCAGCGATTCACATGGTTCTAAGCCTAATATTGATTCCAAAGTTCGTCCTAAACATTATCTAAGGTCTAGAAGCACTTTCTACATCAATTTAACCAATTCCTACCGTTTGATCATCAATTCTAGGGATTTGACCTAGTTTTCGTTTTCTCCAATTCAATCCTAAAGCTTGCTAACTAATCATCAGAATTACAATCAATTAACATTACTGAGTTATTAGTCTCACCTTTACCTGGTTATGAAGAAATCGCAGCTCTCTCTTTGATCTTCTCCCTTCTAAGCTTTTTCTCCCTTTTCCAAAAGTTTTCACGTACAATAGTTTTTCTAACAATTAGGTTTTCCCTATTTATATCTCTTCCTAATTACTTATCTTATCTCACTTTCTCCCCCAAAACTATCTAAAATATCAAAACAGCCCTCAACTAAATATTTTTCATATTTCTATTTTCTTGTCAAATCTTATTTTATTTAACAATAAAATAAGTCTCATAATCTTATCAAAACACATCAAATTATTCAAATCAACTTAAATCGTCTTAATCAACAAAACTCACATATATTATAAAAATATAATATAATCGCTTAAACTCAATTAATTAAACAATTAAACGAAAGTGGGCGTTACATGGTTCCTCAGAAAGGTCTCCAACATCCTCACACCATCATTACCAGCACCAGCATTCGATTGTTGTTTTCCAGCTTGAGCTACAGCCTCAAGTGCAGCAGCAATAGCAGCGTCGTTTCTACCAGCCATCTCAAAATTCTACATAAGAAACAACAATCAGAACAACAAAAGACAACTTAAAGTTGACACTTTATCCTATGTGGCTCAACACGACTCTACTACTTGGCCGGACAAACCAACCTGCTCTGATACCAATAGTAACACCCCGTTATCCAAAACACTTAAATAATAAATAATTAATTAGAGCTTAACACCAAAACGGGCATGTCACACTACTTTTCAAAATTTCTTAAATAGAATATAAAACTATTTAATAAACATCATCCTTCATGAAACATCAATAAATTGCAGCGGACTATTTTTCAACATTAAATCCTGGCACAAAGGCCTCAACATATTAATCATCAAACATTGTTTCAATTAACAAATAAAGGCTCCACAACATGTTCCAAAATTTGATACATAAGGAATGAAAACTATAACAACTAAGTCCCATCCTGTTACGTATCAGAGCCTTAGACACTTGAGCCACCATCTACTACTCAGGATCACCTGCAAGTTACCCATAGGAAGGGCAACATTTCCAAGCAGAAGGGGTGAGATTCACAACAATAATAATAGATATAAAATTCATCAATTGAATCTAACACCCTAACATAACAATAATTATTCAATATACATATATATATTTCATAATTAGCAACATCAACAATAAGTGATAATTTTAACCAACAACAACGACTCATGCAACTACTTGACAACACCGCTAAGACTCCTCAACAATGCGACTATGCACATGCATGTGGTACCAATTTACAGGGCAGAAGCCCTCACTGAATTTTGAATGGTTAAAGCATTCTTCAGGGCATAAGACCTCACCAATTTGAACAACAAGGTGTTCCAGGGCATGAGCCCTCCCGCTTTGAACGACAAGGCGTTCCAGGGCATGAACCCTTCCGCTTTATATGTTTATGCAATGGACTCCACTTGTGTATATCTACATACAACTCAACAATGCATATATATAATATGACTTACAACCCCACAATTTACCAACATGTATGATTTAATTAAATGTAAACATACATTACAGTCATCAACAAATCATCATAGTTAATCCAACAATTCCAGAAAATACACAATTGATCATAATCATATGCTCATACATCAAGTTCATCCATTTCTATTCAATTATATAACAAACAGCTCAGATACTGGGAAACTCGCCTCGCGAGTGCATCTGCTCGCTATGGCGAGCTCAGGAAAAAGGTTACTCGCCGTGGCGAGTACGAGGCGAACGAGAAAAAGGGTGCTCTCGGGAGTTTTGACATTTTTCTCACTAAATCTTCATTTTTAAGATTTCTATTCATCTTTTTAATCTAAAAATTGTCCCATTCCTCTCTAAAATCATTCAGGCACTCAAAACTAACCATCTTACACCTTATAACAACAATCTAAAAATCATGATCTCTCACTCGCTAACTCGCCATGGCGACTGGTTCTGCTCGCGAGGCGAGCCATGAAGTTGTTCACTCGCGAGGCGAGACAGGCTACTCGTCGGGGCGAGCGATGAACATCAGTACGGGCAGAATGCAGGTTTTTCCAAAAAATCCTAACTTCCTCAATTTCACTCCCCAAATCAGTTTACAGATATTTAATTAACTGTTGTATGCAACCAGAACCTATTTCTAACACTAAAACAAGGTTTCTACCCTCAATCCATCCAAAAATCAAAGAACCAAAACCTAACCCAAATTCCCAATTTTCATACAGAACAACGTTAAACCAAAATCAGAATTTCATTCTACATTATTGAAAGTAAACCTCACCCTTACCTTAAATCAGATGAACAATTTCTACGAATTTTGGTTCACTTGGCTCTACTTGGCTCTTCTCTCTTTTTCTCCCAAAAGCTCTGTTGTATGTAAAAACAGTTTTCTGACTTCTCCCTTTTTCTTAACTCCCCAATTATTTCTCTTAACTCCCACTTAATTATACTAATTAAAATATAACCTCCAAAACTCCAAATAATAATAATTCTCACATTATTCTATTTAATACTACAATAAACCATATAATAAAATAATACACACCACATAATCAACAATAATTATTTAAAATCATATAAAAGACTCTAAATAAATCATAAATAAATAAAATAACGACTAGGGAGTTACACCTTCCACCAATCTAAGCACAAACTATGAATGTGAAACAAGTCCTAAGCACAAAATTTACATCACAAAATTCAAATCACAACATGACTGTCTATGAACCACACCTAACACACTTCTTTAAAAGTAGATAGAATATAACAATACCAATCAGTGAGGGTAATGAACACACATCCAACAATCATGCTTCACCCTGATTAGGTTATGTGTCCAACTAAATATCATCTCAACAAGCACAAAAGCATGGATCAAAAGGTCTTTATAGGGTTATAACTTGGCCAGGCTACAAGAAAAATGTCATATGTGGGAAAATTGAGATCAAAAAGCCTATCATAGAGGAACATTCCTTGTATCAAAAATTACAATCCAAAGCCCTCCTTACCAATCATTACAAACCCTTGGTGATTAACAGTCTATCCAATAACCTTGACAACTTATTCTATTTTTGACTTTTTTTTCTTTTTCTTCTTTTTCTTTTTCTTTTCTTTTTCAAATCTACAAACTTTGAAACTTGTAAATCTATACAATTCAATGTTGTCAGGTTACTTTAACAATTCACCATGATACTTTACATAAAATACCTCCCTTTCTCTCCAACTTAAACATAACAAAACTCTAATTGAATGATCCCCTATTCTAAGACAAGGGACAAAGTACAAGAACGTTTCAGGTTCGACAAAGTGAAAATATCAAAGTCCTAAAGTGAATCAAACATGAACAGGATTTTTAACAATTTTAGGCAATTTCAATGAGAATTGTGCTCATGAATATTGACAGTTCATGTTTGAGGACTTGATACATTTGGCTCAGATTTGGGTATCAGATACTCGCTCTTCTCACGGGTAGGCTTTATGTGGTCAAATATCTTGCTCAATTTCAAAAAGTGCCTTGATCCTTTCCATGCTTTCATACAATTCAAGACAATTATCGGATTTAACATAACAAAAACGAGTTAAACATTGATTGTCAGTCTCCAGCATATGGTATAACAGTTTGAAGCTACCTCACATTTAGGTTCCTTCCTTTTTGACGGTTGTACTTTATGCTGAACATTCTGATATTCTAAAGCATTTTAATGTTCTTCAACACTTTGAACCTTATGAAGGTGGTTTATTTATTCCTTGAAGCATATAAATGAGAGATCATTTGTTTTGCCAAACAAGATGATTCTTTCTTTGAAGTCCAAAAGAATATTTCTTTGTATCTAGTTCATCATTGCTTGTAACAGATGACTTTAAATAGTCTTGTTTATCGATGAAGTAATACTTTATTATTTTTGGATATATTCAAGGTTAATGTTCATGATTATCATGCTCTATTCATATGAACATTCTGAACTCTGTTCATATGAATATTATGAACTATGAACTTCTTATCTTTAGAAGCTTTGGAAGTGTGATACTTTGATGAGGTTCTGAGAATCTTCCTAATTTGTATGCATATTTCCTTTTATCATATAATATAAAACTCAATGTGAGTTTTGTCGGATAACTTCAAGCTCATTCTTGTGTAGCTTGTGATGTAAGTTCTTCCATCATGATTCAAGTTCTTCCATCATGATTCTTGAGCTATGAATCTTCATGGAGATATGATATTGTTGTTTCAACTGATGATACACTCATTCTTTCATTGTTGAGTAGATATAATGCACTTATCAATGTGGGTGGCTTCTAGCTTATCCACTTATGTAATTCCTGTTCTTTTAACAAAAACTCAAGTGAAAACATCAATAGATCGCCATTCATAAAACTTATCATTTATTCCACGAGGTTTGTTATCATTAAAACATTCAACAAAAATATTTTTGAAAGAAAATGAAGTATTTGTGGAAGCGGTGAAATCAGAGTTTAGAAAGGATCTTTCTCTCTCTACAACATTCTCATGTTGGAAAATATTGCTGAGTTTTTTCAAAAGATGAAATGATTTAAAGTATCATTTGATGCAAGATAGTTTCTTGAAAAGAAATCAATTACAAGAAACAATTTTTGACACAATTTATGGAAAACACACATGTTTACAATCAAGTATATGATTATGTTTACTTGCATTTGTAGGTGTGTGTAACACCCCGTTTTTCCAACTTAAAAATTTCATAAAATAATCAGAGTAAAACATCACATAAACGGGATATCAAACTTCTTAAAAATATTCAAATAGATAATCAACTAATTATCCTTCATCAACATAATAGCAGCGGAATTAATTCAACATCATAAAAAGTCTTGGCACGCAGGCCTCATCAAAATATCTCATAAATTCAGTTGAACAACTTATTCATAAATCAAATACGTAAAGGAACAAGAAATAGCAACAAAAGATCCCATCCCGTTACGTATCAGAGCACCTAAAAGGACACAGTGAGGGATAACCACTCTTGACAGCAACTCCAACTACTTAAACTTGATCACCTGCAAGTTACTCATACGAAGAGCAACATTTCCAAGCACAAGGGGTGAGATTTCACAAAACAATAATATTAAGCATATATTTCAACAATTATATTTAACAACATAAAAACATCTTATTATTCATCATAGATAATAATATATTATAAATCACTTCGTTAACAATTCATAATAATAACAACTTCACAACTTATCATTTTCGACTCAACAATGCAACTATGCAACTTAGACCTCTTATAAGCATGTGGTACCAATACAGGGCATCAAGCCGCCATCACTATTTGAGTATTAATATACTTCCAAGGAATCAAGCCCCCATCGCTAATTGAGCTAAAGCTCCAACGTGTTGAGTACAAAGCTCCAGGACATCAAGCCCCCAACAATGAAATGCTAATGCATGGACTCAACCTCTTAGACATCTTAATTCAACAACCTTTTATATAATCCAATAATTTGGAACATCATCATCTTCATCAACTTAGACCGACTCATGCAGCTTAGTTAAATAACAACAGCAACATAGGCAGTATACAAAACACAGCATGACATAATAATATCAATTGCAATTCATCAACATCTTAAATATTCAAATATTCTTCAAGTAATGCACATAACATTATATCACATCATAATCAACATCAACACATCTTAAACAGCTTCACAGATTATAATTAACATCCTCATTAACTCTTAATACTACCCCAAGGTTCAACTATCGACAACTCGTGCAACAAAGGTCGCAAAACCTAACAAGTCACTTTGTTTCTGGGTCACTCACGAGGTGAGAGCCTCTGCTCGCCGTGGCGAGTTCAGGTCAGAATCCCACGAGTTTCATTCAACAATCTTTCCAGGTTCAATTTCATCCTACATTCTTTCCTAATCATTATTAGACATGTTCAGGCACTCAAAAGCATCTAAGGATCAACTCAAAAGTCAAAATCACGAAATCTTGCATGCTCTCTGGTCAAGCTCGCTAGGCGACTTCATCTGCTTGCTATGGCGAGCTGCGACGTGCAACTCGCGAGGTGGGGAAAGGTTTCTCGCGAGGCGAGCGATGAAGTTCATCCCTCGCTGTGGCGAGGATCATAGCTCGGGAGGCGAGCGATGAATGTCGCTACGGGCAGAAGTGCAGTTTTTATGAAAAATCACTAATTCTCATGGTTTTAAGCCTAATCTCGATTCCAGAATTCATCATAACCATTATCTAAGGTCTAGGGATAATTTCTACATCAATCTAACAATTTTTCACCATTTAATCACAAACTTAATAAAATTGCAAAGTTAGTCTCACCCTTACCTTATAGATGAAAATCGCAGCCTCTAGGTCTTCTCCCTCTCCTCTTGGCTTTTTCTCCCTTTTCTCCAAAATTGATCGTACGTAGGTTATGTTTTTTCTAAACTAGGTTTCCCAATTTATATCTCCTCCAATTATCTTATCTTAATTCTCTTTCTCCCCCAAAACTCTCTAAAATCTCAAAACAGCCCCTAAGCTCAATATTTATTTTATTTTCAAATCTTATTTTATTAAACAATAAAATAAGTCACAACTCCTCATAAAATCATATAAAACCACCTCAATCATATAAATATAATATAAACTCATCTAAATAACTTCTAGACTCAATTAAATAATTAAATAATTCGAAACGGGCGTTACAGTGTGTGTGATTGATACCTTTTGAGTGTTGATCTTTCAACTTTTCATGCTTGAAAAGTATGCTAAACACTTAACATCAGATTGCAGAATAGTCTTATACAACAAATTTATGCACACATACATATGATATGCCATTGATGTTTACGACTCTATCTTTGTCTTAAATTTTTGCAATTAAAGTAAGATAGTTATTCAAAAATGCTTAAAACAAACTTTTATGCTCAAAGCAAGGCCAATATAAGTTTAAGAGCAAAATATGCAAATTTTAGAGCAATTTTTGAAGATTATAACAAGATCACACACAACATCAAAATGAAGATCAAGCATGTAAAAAAATCTTCTAATGATAAATTCAAACATAGGATTCATTTGAAATCATGTTTGAAGAATGGTATTTTTATAAACCATATCAAAATCAAGTGAATATCTTCACGTTTCAGACTATTCTGATATTTGATAAATTAAGACATTTTTATGTTTCATATCAATGAACAATCATGATTCAACATTTATGATCAAACATAAATCTTCCTATGAATTATTTAACAACAATGATGATTTAGTTTGCAGCTCATGTCAATAACTCAGATAAAAATGCATCAGAATCATTTATTTCAAATGTGAAGAGATAAATATTCACAAAATAATGTAACACATTTAACATGATAATTAAGAAGGAATTTGGGGAAAATAATGAGAGAAACAACGCCTTGTTCAATTATAAGAACACTTAATTCATTTTAAATGCACCCTTAATATATCTTGTTAAAGCATAAGACATCATGCAATGATTTTAATCATTAATTATGACTTGTGCAATACCATCATGAAAGAAGTATGAAAAAATAGTGAAAAAAATATTGCATTTAAGTTTAAACATTTGATATATGCACATATTAGATGTAACGCCCTCTCTAATTATTTGATTATTTTAAATGAGTTTAGAATATACTTATATGATTTGTGTGATTTATATGATTTATTTTGATGAGTGATATTTTGTTATGATATATGTTATATATTTATTAATATAATATATATGTTATTTGATTTAGAAATATATATGTTATTGGATTTAGAAATATATATATGCTATTTGATTTAGAAATATAATATATGTTATTTGGTTCAGAAATATATATGATTCGTTATAGAAATATATATATGATTTGTTATAGAAATAAATGTTATTTATCATAGAAATATGTATGATTTGTTGTAGAAATATATGTCATTTTCTATGGAGATATAAATGATTTGTTATGGAAATATATATATATATATATATATATATATATATATGTTATAGAGATATATTTGTTATTTATTATTGATATAGAAATATTTTATGTGTATATATATATATAAATATATGTATATATTAGAATAGAATATTAATATTTGGATTTAAGAGAAAAATAAGTAGGTTAAAGATTTATATAAATAGGAGAGACCTAGTTTAGAAAAACATAACGTACGTACGACTGCTTTTGGAGAAAAGGGAGAAAAGCCAAGAGAAGAGGGAGAGACCTAGAGGGGCTGCGATTTCCTGATTATAAGGTAAGGG
Organism: Medicago truncatula; assembly: GCF_003473485.1. Lineage (NCBI taxonomy): Eukaryota > Viridiplantae > Streptophyta > Magnoliopsida > Fabales > Fabaceae > Medicago > Medicago truncatula. The sequence goes on from NC_053045.1 coordinate 20,788,556, forward strand.
TGAGACTAACTTTGCAATTCTATTAAGTATGTGAATCAATGGTTAAGTTTAACATGATTAGGATGAGTTTAAGAAGAATCGGAAATTAGGTCAAATTGATAGAATTGATGAATAAACGGTGGAAACTTGTTAAAAAGATGTAGAAACTGTCCTTAGACCTTAGATAATGATTAAGATGAATTAAGGAATCGAAATTAGGCTTAAAACCTTGAGAAAGGATTGAATTGGAGAAAACGAAAACTAGGTCAAAACCTTAGAATTGATGATCAAACGGTGAGAATTGGTTTAATTGATGTAGAAAGTGTTCCTAGACCTTAGATAATGTTTAGGACGAACTTTGGAATCAAGAACAAGCTTAGAACCATGTGAATCGTCGAGTTTTTGTGAAAATAGGAAGCCTGGCCGTAGCGACATTCATCGGTCGCCACGGCGAACTATGAACCTCGCCTCGCGAGTGATGATCTTCATCGCTCGCCTCGCGAGTCCTTTCCTTTCGCCTCGCGAGCGTTTCTGGCATCGCTCGCCACGGCGAACAACCCTTCCTCGCCTCGCGAGCTCAGGCAGAGAGCATGTCATATTTTGTGTTTCGACCTTTTTAGTTGGACCTTGGATGCTGTAACGCCCACTTTCGTTTAATCGTTTATTTGATCGAGTTTAGGCAATTATATTATAATTATATAATATATGCATGATTTTGATATGTTTTGATGAATTGTGGTGATTTTGATGATTTGATTGATGACGTGATAAGTTATGAGTTTTGAAGGATTTGACAAGATTAGAGAATTTATTTTATTGTTAAATAAAATAAAGATTTGAAAATAATATAAAATATTTAGTTGAGGGCTGTTTTGATATTTTAGATAGTTTTGGGGGTGAAAGTGAGATAAGATAAGTAATTTGGAAGAGATATAAATAGGAGAGGACCTAATATTTTAGAAACTCATTGTACGTGAAAACTTTTGGAAAAGGGAGAAAAGCTTAGAGAGGGCTGCGATTTCTTCATAACCAGGTAAGGGTGAGACTAATAATTCAATAATGTTAATTACTGTAATTCTGATGATTAGTTGACAAAGTTAGGATTGATTTAGAGAAGTTTTGGAATTAGGTCAAAACCCTAAAAATTGATGATCAAACGGTAAAACTTGTTAGATTAATGAAAGAACCGTCCTTTAACCTTAGAATATGTTTAGGATGAATTCTGGAATCAAAATTAGGCTTTGAACCATGTTGTGTGATGGATTTTTGAGAAAAACCCTAGTCTGCCCGTGCTTCTGTTCATCGCTCGCCACGGCGAGTGATGATCCTCGCCTCGCGAGTGATGAACTTCATCGCTCGCCACGCGAGCCCCTTTCCTTCGCCTCGCGAGTTGTTTGGTGCAACTCGCCATGGCGAGCAACCTTTCCTCGCCTCGCGAGCTTAGGCAGAGTGCATGTCATATTTCGTGTTTCGACCTTTTTAGTTGAATCTTGTATGCCTTTGAGTACCTGAACATACCTAGTATTGATTAGGAATGAATGTAGGATCAGAGGGAACCCAGAACAACCTTAGTTTGGGAGTTGAGTGGTACTCGCCATGGCGAGTAAGTACTCTCACCATGGCGAGTAAGTACTCTCGCCTCGCGAGTACAACCAGGAAGAGCTTGTTTATGTGTTTATGCGATCTGTGTCGCACTTGTTGATCAAGAGTGAACCCCTAACTGGTAATGAGACCTAGTGATGTCGTTTAATGCAGACTGTAGAGTTGTTTAAGTTATATTAATATTAATTGAATATGAACTATTGTATTGTATATTCATGCAAGATAAGAAGATGTGATAATGATACAAATTATGTGCTTTGATATAATGATATCATCCTGTTATGTGACCTGTTTATGCTGCTTCCGTTATTTAACTAAGTGCATAATTATATGATGAAGTTTAGCTCCAAATTATTGGATGCATGTTGATAAGTGATTACGATGTTTTGTTCATATGTGTCCATGCATAGCATATCATTGAGCTTAGTCCTCACCACGAATATTAGGAGCTTTGTCCTCCGCACGTTTTATAGGAGCTTTGTCCTCCGCACGATTAAAGTATATTAATACTTATGATGACGATTGGTACCACATGCATATAAGGAGTCTAGGAGCATTGTCACATTGTCATAATTAAGATGCCTTGTTGATGATGAATGAATATGTGATTACGTGATAAGTGTTCATTAATTATGTTATGTTGTTTATAATGATTGGATATATGATTACGTGATAACTGTTTAGCATTTATGCAAAGTTAATAATGGAATGATTATGATGTTAATTTATGATTCGCAATTACATTGACTAATGTTATTTTATTATGAAATCTCACCCCTTCTGCTTGAAAATGTTGCCCTTCGTATGGGTAACTTGCAGGTGATCGTGCTTAGTGTGCAGTTGCTTCTGTGAGTGGCCTTGCCTCACTGTGTCGTCTAGGTCGCTCTGATACGTAACGGGATGGGGTTAATGCTATAACATGCTTCATTCTTTTACGTGAACTGCCATGATAATTTATGCTTTGATAAACTCCTTTGAGATACTTGTTGGGCCTGCGTGCCAAAACGTTTATGATTTATGTTTATGATTTTCCGCTGCAAATGTTTAAGATATTGGTTAAATTATTATTTAACTGTTGGATTACGTTATATGTGATATCCCGTTGCTTGATGCTTACTCTGATAAATGTTATGCTTTTAAAGAAATTTTAAATATTGGGAAAACGGGGTGTTACAGATGCCTTAGAGCGCCTGAACATACCTAGTATTGATTAGGATTGAATGTAGGATCAGATTGAACCCAGAACAACACTAGTTTGGGAGATGAGTGGTACTCGCCATGGCGAGTAAGAACTCTCGCCTCGCGAGCACATCCATAATTGAGTGCTTTTGAGGAATTTGAGACCTGAGTCGTTTGAATGGATTAGGAATGGAACTTTAGGTACATAGTGTGACCTATTAAAGATAATGATTGTGAATTGTGAAGCTATATTGAAATGCTAAGTGTTTATAATGTGATTTATTGATTGATTGCATTACTTGAATTATTATTGAATGATCAGGAAGTTGTTGAAAATGAATTGGTATTAAGCTGCTGATATAATCTGATTATGCTGCTATTGTTATTTAACTAAGTTACATGAGTTGTTGTTGATTATCATTTGATATTGTTATATCCTGAGATGTTTATGTGTCGCCTATGTTGCTGTTGTTGGTTATGTGAAATATTTATATGCCTTATGTGGAAGATGTTTGATGTTTAAGTTGTTGATGCTTCACATTAATATTGTTATGTTGTGAATTGCAATTGATATATTGATATCTCTCTATTGTTGTGTGATTTGACTGTGCTACTGCTGTTATTTAACTAAGTGCATGATGTCTATATATATATTATGAAATGATGACGTTTAGCTCCAAATTATTGGATGCATGATGATATGTTGATTACGATGATTACGGTGTTTTGTTGTTAAGAGTCCATGCATAGCATTTCATTGAGCTTTGTCCTCACCACGATTAGGAGCTTTGTCCTCCGCACGTTTTAGGAGCTTTGTCCTCCGCACGATAAAAGTATATTAATACTTATGATGACGATTGGTACCACATGCATATAAGTGTCTAAGTTGCATTGTCGCATTTGTCGAGTCAAGGTCGTTGTTGATGAATTATCATCCATGAGTTGTTAAGTTGTCGATGAATTATCATCTATGAGTTGTCGAGTTGTCTTCTACCCATGTGTTGTTAAAGAAGTACCTATGAAGATTATACGATGTTTATGATGTGAATTATATGATGTTGACTAAAATATTGCTATGTTGTTTAACATGTTGATTATGATACTGTTATGTTGCTACGTTGTTTAAGATATTGATTATGATATTGTTATGTTGCTATGTTGTTTAACATGTTGATTATGATACTGTTATGTTGCTACGTTGTTTAAGATATTGATTATGATATTGTTACGTTGCTATGTTGTTTAAGATAATGATTATGATATTGTTAAGTTGTTATGATGTTGTGTATAATTGTTACTATTAAGTTATGAATATGTTGTTCTATATATGATTAATATTATTAAGTGAATATTATGTTATGTTATTGATGATGATCGAATGTTGTGATTACTTGGTAATTGTTTATCAAAGATGCTATGATGTTTAAGATGATATTGTTTAAGATGTTTATGTTGAAGATTTATGATGTTGATTTTGGTGTTAGTATGTGTTGATTATATTTTCATAAAAAGATGAATATGTTGTTGTTATATTATTATATTATGAAGAGATGATGTATATATAATTATTATTATTATTAAGTGAATATCATGCTATGTTGTTGTTATATTATTATATTATGACGAGATGATGTATATATAATTATTATTATTATTAAGTGAATATCATGTTACGTTGTTGTTATATTATTATAAGAAGATGTTTATGTTATGATGTAGATAATTATTACTATTAATAAGAGATGATTATATTGTGTTGTTTTAAAGTTATTAGTGATGATGATTACATGATGATATCTATGAGTTGTTAAGTGTACTTGATGATGTTTATGTTAAATTGATAAGTTGTCTTTTATTAATGAATTGATAATGAGATGTTTGATGAATAATTATTATTATGAATTAATGATGTTGTTATGTTGTATATGAATTAGGATTAAGATGTTGTTATGCTATATATGAACTATGACTATGATGTGATGATCTATGTTTGTTACGATTTGGTTAATATGTGTTAAATGATAATTAGAAGTTGGTTGAGTTATTAAGAATTATTACATGAAGAATTATTACTAATAGATGAAGTTATTTGTGTTGTTAAATATAATTATTGAATTATATGCTTGATATTATTGTTTTGTGAAATCTCACCCCTTCTGCTTGAAAATGTTGCTCTTCGTATGAGTAACTTGCAGGTATTAATGATTAGTAGGAGTGGTGGCTCAAGTGTCTTTAGGTGCTCTGATACGTAACGGGATGGAATTTGTTATTGCTTTCTATTCCTTACGTATTGTTTCTGAAGAGTTATGACTATGTTTTTAGAATGGATTTTTATGACATAATTGTAAAGAGGCTTTAGTGCCAAAGACTGTTTTGATTATTGAATAATTTCCGCTGCGAAGTATTAAAGACTTTTTAGTTATTGAATTTTAAAGGATAAATAGTTATTTATACAGTTTATGATTTTAAGAAAAGAATGTGACATTCCGTTTAGGTGAATTACTCTGATTAAATAAATGAAATTTTCGCGTTGGGAAAACGGGGTGTTACATTAGACATGACAAAATTTGATGCATTCAATCATCATATTTATTATAGTGCAAATAAATGTGTACCTTATGGGATGATATCCCTCACTTTGAGATTCAATGAAGAGAGCATGTTTCCTTTTCTTTAAAATACTTTCTCATATGAATGGAGAAGTCCAAGCATCAGTAAGCATAACCTTCTAAAGCAGCTTAATCATCAGTAGCTTTCTCTATTTCTTAGTTTTTCCATCTTTCTGATCTGAGTGTCTTTTAACATATCCAGATGTTTCAGGATCTGCAGACATATGATCAATAGATGGAATGTTTTTGTTCGTGAGGAATGTTTCTTTGAACATTCTTAACTTGAGTTGAAGGAATTGTTCCATCATTTTCCATCTGAGAATCCTCAAAGAAACTTGCATTGAAGTCTGAGCTGAATTCCTCCACATTCAAATCAAAACCAACTTGATTTCAAGCAAGTTCATTTTCATCAGATTCCTTTGTGGTATTGTTTCCACTAGGCATGTGTGTGGCTATAACTTTAGCAACATCATGAATATTTTCATCTTTAAATGATAGAGGGTCATTTACCATATCAAATTCTAGAACAATTTCTTGTTCATCAAACTGGAGTTCACTCATGATGTTTGTAACATCAACTTCAAATTTTGAAATCGATTCAGCAAGAAAAGATTTAAAGGATCTTTGTCCAATAAAAGCTTTCAGCTTTTTTAGCTTTCTGAGGTATTTCTCCAGAAGCTTCTTCAATTTCATCAACCTTCTGAAGTTGATATGGGGAAACTTCATCAACTTTTTGAGTTCCATGTTCAGCAGATGTGTCAACTTTCTGAAGTGATGTTTTAGTATTTGCATCAGCTTCCTGAACATCATTAGTAGCAATGAGAATTCTATCATCTTTCTGAGGTAAACCATCAGCTAGCTGACTCTCTTTCTCAGCACCACTATCATCTATTCTAAGTTCTTCAACATTCTGAACTTCATCAGCTTTCTGAACAGCTTTTTTAGCAATGTTAGAAACTTTTTGGAAGATTTCTCCAGGGATGTCTTGATCCATTGTTGGAGGACCCTCATTGTTGTCAAATTCTTTATGTTAAGGATTTGATACTCCTTCTTATACACTTCACTTTTTCAGAGACATATTAAAATGCTTGAATGTGAGTGTGAAAGCCAATTCATATAGAATATGAGAAGTCTTCTTATTCTTCAATCATATGTTGCAAAATCATGTAGTTGAGATTGAAAGACAATCTGTTGAGAACATGATATATGATAAATGATCAACATTAATGACATTCTCAGACACTTCCACTCATTATAGCGAGTGAATGCAGAGATTGTTTAGAATCTTAGGTAGATACTTGATATTGGAGGACTCGTATTTCTCCTTGTTGTTTGATCCAACATTCTCTAATCTTCCAAAGTTATTGAATCTTCTTTGAGTAATAACTATTGCTGACCAATTTTCTCAAAGTAGATTATTTCTACCTTGCTTGAAAACAGAGGGATGAACTTTGAAGCTTCAACTTTTTGGATTGAGTAGCTTCAACATCACGATCATTTTGCTGAACATTATGATCTACAGACACTTGAACATTCTGATCTTTAGTTTCAGATGTTTCTTGAACAATCTGAATTGTTTCCTGAGCATCTTGAAACACATCAGTGTTGAAGTCTGAGTTTAGATCTTCTTTGTAAAGATCAAAACAGTTGAAAATTCTATTAGCTCATCTTTTTATGATTGAGCATTTTCTCCACTCATCATCTTAGAAGCCAATATTTTTGCAACTTCCTGAGTATCTTCATCAATTTCTTGAGCAACTTGCTTAGTATTTTCTTCAACTCTTTGATCTTTGTCAAGAGGGTTTTCTTCAACATTATGAGGTTTGTCAACCTTATGATGTTCTTTTTCAGCAACATTGTCAACGTCTTTTTGAAGAGATACATCACCAACTGAGTCAATCTTCAGACTGTCTTCTTCATTGATTGTAGCAACCATATGAGCCTCTTGAGGTATCTCATCATCTTCCATTTGAGTGACAACCTCATCTTGCACAATTTCTTCTTCAACAACTTCATATTCTTTCTGAAGTTATTCTTCATTCTCATCAGCAACATTTTGAACTGCTTTTCTTGCAAGCTCAGAAACTTGTTGAAACAACTCCAGGGCTGGAGGAGAATGAACTTCATCATCTTCCATATTTTTAGGAGATCCATCTCCTTCTTCCTTCTGAAAGCTGGATAGGTTTCCAACCTCCTCAACTCTTCTTTTCTTCCTAGTTTTCTGAACTTTCTAATCTGCATGTCTTTTCACAAATCCAGATGTTTCAGAAGTTGGAGGAGTTGGCATGTTTGAAGTGGTGATGTGAATCCGTCCTAAAGTTTTGGTTGTGAATCTCATCAAGGTGCATTTACTTTCTTCACCTTCTAGGGCTACTTGTGCAAACTTAAAGATGGGAGTCATATGGATCCCATATGGCAACTTAATAATTTTTTGTTTGACAACCAAACATGAATCAATCAAGTATTGAAGGATTATGAAGCAGAGGTTGAGTTTTTTTTTGGTCATGAGATGATACATCAATCAATATCAGCATCAAAGTGTAACGCCCTAGTCATTATTTTATTTTATTTTGATTTGTTTAGAGTCTCGTATGTGATTTTATATGATTTTTGGTGATTTAATTGATGTGTGCATTTTATTATATAGTTTATTATAATAATAATTTAAGATAAGTGGAAATTAATATAATTTTAGAAAATAGGGAGTTAATTAGAATTTATTAAAATTAAGGGGAATTAATAGAATTGAAGGGAGTTAAGAAAGAGGTTAAGAGAGAAAGAAAAACAGTCAGAACGTTTTAACGTAAGAAACTAGCTTTTGCGAGAAAAGGGAGAAGAGCAAGAACAAGAGAGTGAGCCTAGAACCGATTCTTGCTGTCTAATTTCTGCAAAACTAAGGTAAGGGTGAGACTATCTCTCAATAATCATAATTTATAATTCCTGAAATTGACCTAATTGCATAGTTTTGGAAAATAAATTGAGGGTTAGGGTTTGATGATGATTATGAAGAGAAATGGGTAATGATCATGTTAATTCTATTTGTAATATAATGTTCAGAATATAAACTTAATCTTGTTGTTGCTGTGATCGTAAACTGATTTGGAATTTATGAGTGATTGGATGAATTGATGAATTTGTGTATGATGGTGGAATGATCTGTGATTGTTGCTGTCAATGGTTGTTTTGGTGTTTCCTTAGATGCTTAGTTGTATATAGGACCTGTGAACATCTGCTGGAAAACATTTTGGGTAATTGGGGGATTAAAATTGGGTTTTTGGAGTGAGAAGAGGTCTGAAACCGTAGGTTTTGCACTGCCCAGATGATTGGTCGCTTAAGCGAAGCATCCATCGCTTAAGCGAGCATTCAAGGTAACTGCCCAGAATGCGATTCTACCCGTTCGCTTAAGCGAACCGTGAGCGAACTGGTAAGCGAAAATTAAGTTTGGTTCTGCCAAGAATTCGCTTAAGCGAATGGTAAGCGACCCCGTGAGCCAAAAACCATTTTGATTCTGTCCAAAGTTCGCTCAAGCGAACCGTGAGCGACCTGTAAGCGAACTGAACCCAGACCTACTGTAAGTTGGTCGCTTAAGCGAGCTAGCCGTCGCTTAAGCGAAGTGAGTCTTAGTCAGCCTTTTCTGAACTATTACTTAGTGCATGAGGGGACTTCTTGAGCATTCTATAACTTCCTCTTTAACTAGTATAACCTTGGTGTAGGTAGAAGAAGCCTATTATAACAAGCCGGTGATTGGATTGATTGGTATTAGTAAATGTTGGTGTTGATTGTGTATGTAAATAAGTGAATACGTATATATGTATAACATGAGGAATGTGATTGATGTATGTGCATAATTATAAATAATTGTGTATGTTCTGAATTGTCGAGTTATGGAGTATTAAGTCATATGAAATATATGTAGTAGTTGAGTTGTATGTAGATATACACAGGTTGGGTAGTTGCATAAATATCAAGTGGGAGAGCTTCGACTCTGGAACGCCTTGTCGTTCAAAGCGGTGGAACACTAGTTGTTCAAAGCGGTGTGGAGCGGTGAGGACTTAGGTCCTGTTGAGAATGCTTTAACCATTCGACAGCGGTGTGGGTCACGGCCCTGGATTATGGTACCACATGCATATTTGCATTTATTGAGGAGTATTAGGGGGGATGTCGTGTCATAAGATGAACTGCATTGTTGATTGAATTATATTATGGATGATTGTTGTTGATTTATGAAATACTTATGCTTATTGAATAATCATTGATATTGTAAGGTGTTAGATTTTCAATTAATGTTATTATATGTTATTTTTTATTGATTGAGAATCTCACCCCTTCTGCTTGGAAATGTTGCCCTTCCTATGGGTAACTTGCAGGTGATCCCGGGTAATAGGTGGTGGCTCAAAGTGTCTAGGGCTCTGATACGTGGGATGGGATTTTATTGTTTTCTTTCATTCCTATGTATCAAATTTTGGATAATGCTGTTGTAGCCCTTTAATTGTTGGATTATTCTGGTTGAGGCTTTTTATGCCAAGATGTTTTTGGAAGTTTAAAACAGTTGATGTTGTTGCTTAAATTCAATTATTCCGCTACAGATTAATGATATTATTGATGAAGGTTATTTTAAATAGTTTTATATTTCTATTTAAGAAAATTTGAAAACGAAGTGTGACATGCCCATTAGAATTATTACTCTGATGTGCGTTTATTTTATTAAATAAATTATATTTGGGAATGGGGTGTTACAATTGGTATCAGAGCCTGGTTGGTCCGTCCGACCGTGTAGTAGAGTCGTGTTGAGCCACCTAGGATAGAGTGTCAAACTCTAATTTTGTTTTGTTGTGTTCTGAATTGTTATTTCTTATGTAGCATTTTGAAATGGCTGGTCGTAATGATGCTGCTATCGCTGCTGCACTTGAAGCTGTTGCTCAAGCTGTAGGACAACAACCGGCTGCTGGTAATGGAGAGGTGAGAATGCTGGAGACCTTCTTGAGGAATCATCCACCGGCATTTAAGGGGAGGTATGATCCAGATGGTGCTCAGACTTGGCTGAAGGAGGTGGAGAGGATCTTCAGGGTCATGCAGTGCTCTGAAATTCAAAAGGTGCGGTTTGGGACGCACATGCTAGCAGAGGAGGCTGACGATTGGTGGGTAAGTCTGTTACCTGTGCTTGAGCAGGACGGTGCGGTGGTGACCTAGGCTGTGTTCAGAAGGGAATTCCTGAATAGGTATTTTCCGGAAGATGTCCGTGGCAAGAAAGAAATTGAATTCCTAGAGTTGAAACAAGGTGACATGTCTGTCACGGAATATGCTGCAAAGTGCACGGAGCTAGCCAAGTTTTATCCTCACTATACTGCGGAGACGGCTGAATTCTCCAAATGTATTAAGTTCGAGAATGGGTTGAGGGTTGTTATCAAGAGGGCCATTGGCTATCAGAAGATTAGAACTCTTTATGAGTTGATAAGTAGCTGCAGAATCTATGAGGAAGATTCAAAGGCTCATTCCAAGGTGATGAGTGAACGGAGGGGCAAGGGACAACAGAGTCGTCCTAAGCCGTACAGTGCTCCTGCTGGTAAGGGAAAGCAACGACTGAATGATGAGAGAAGACCCAAGGGAAGAGACACTCCTGTTGAGATAGTTTGCTTTAAGTGTGGCGAGAAAGGCCACAAAAGTAATGTTTGTACCAAAGATGAGAAGAAGTGCTTCAGGTGTGGACAGAAGGGTCACGTGTTAGCTGATTGCAAACGTGGTGATATTGTATGCTATAACTGCAATGGGGAGGGTCATATCAATTCTCAGTGCACTCAACGGAAGAAGGTTAGGACCAGCGGGAAAGTGTTTGCCTTGGCGGGTACGCAAACCACAAATCAAGATAGACTTATCAGAGGTACTTGTTTCTTTAATAGTGTAACACCCCGTTTTCCCAACGTGAAAATTTCATTTATTTAATCAGAGTAATTCACCTAAACGGAATGTCACATTCTTTTCTTAAAATCATAAACTGTATAAATAACTATTTATCCTTTAAAATTCAATAACTAAAAAGTCTTTAATACTTCGCAGCGGAAATTATTCAATAATCAGAACAGTCTTTGGCACTAAAGCCTCTTTACAATTATGTCATAAAAATCCATTCTAAAAACATAGTCATAACTCTTCAGAAACAATACGTAAGGAATAGAAAGCAATAACAAATTCTCATCCCGTTACGTATCAGAGCACCTAAAGACACTTGAGCCACCACTCCTACTAATCATTAATACCTGCAAGTTACTCATACAAAGAGCAACATTTTCAAGCAGAAGGGGTGAGATTTCACAAAACAATAATATCAAGCATATAATTCAATAATTATATTTAACAACACAAATGACTTCATCTATTAGTAATAATAATTCTTCATGTAATAATTCTTAATAACTCAACCAACTTCTAATTATCATTTAACACATATTAACCAAATCCTAACAAACATAGATCATCACATCATAGTCATAGTTCATATATAGCATAACAACATCTTAATCCTAATTCATATACAACATAACAACATCATTAATTCATAATAATAATTATTCATCAAACATCTCATTATCAATTCATTAATAAAAGACAACTTATCAATTTAACATAAACATCATCAAGTACACTTAACAACTCATAGATATCATCATGTAATCATCATCACTAATAACTTTAAAACAACACAATATAATCATCTCTTATTAATAGTAATAATTATCTACATCATAACATAAACATCTTCATATAATAATATAACAACAACGTAACATGATATTCACTTAATAATAATAATAATTATATATACATCATCTCGTCATAATATAATAATATAACAACAACATATTCATCTTCTTGTATTAATATAACAACAACGTATTCATCATCTTATGAAAATATAATCAACACATACTAACACCAAAATCAACATCATAAATCTTCAACATAAACATCTTAAACAATATCATCTTAAACATCATAGCATCTTTGATAAACAATTACCAAATAATCACAACATTCGATCATCATCAATAACATAACATAATATTCACTTAATAATATTAATCATATATAGAACAACATATTCATCACTTAATAGTAACAATTATACACAACATCATAACAACTTAACAATATCATAATCATTATCTTAAACAACATAGCAACGTAACAATATCATAATCAATATCTTAAACAACGTAGCAACATAACAGTATCATAATCAACATGTTAAACAACATAGCAACATAACAATATCATAATCAATATCTTAAACAACGTAGCAACATAACAGTATCATAATCAACATGTTAAACAACATAGCAACATAACAATATCATAATCAATATCTTAAACAACATAGCAATATTTTAGTCAACATCATATAATTCACATCGTATAATCTTCGTAGGTACTTCTTTAACAACACATGGGTAGAACACAACTCGACAAATGCGACAATGCAACTTAGACACTTATATGCATGTGGTACCAATCGTCATCATAAGTATTAATATACTTTTATCGTGCGGAGGACAAAGCTCCTAAAACGTGCGGAGGACAAAGCTCAATGAAATGCTATGCATGGACTCTTAACAACAAAACACCGTAATCATCGTAATCAACATATCATCATGCATCCAATAATTTGGAGCTAAACGTCATCATTTCATAATATATATATAGACATCATGCACTTAGTTAAATAACAGCAGTAGCACAGTCAAATCACACAACAATAGAGAGATATCAATATATCAATTGCAATTCACAACATAACAATATTAATGTGAAGCATCAACAACTTAAACATCAAACATCTTCCACATAAGGCATATAAATATTTCACATAACCAACAACAGCAACATAGGCGACACATAAACATCTCAGGATATAACAATATCAAATGATAATCAACAACAACTCATGTAACTTAGTTAAATAACAATAGCAGCATAATCAGATTATATCAACAGCTTAATACCAATTCATTTTCAACAACTTCCTGATCATTCAATAATAATTCAAGTAATGCAATCAATCAATAAATCACATTATAAACACTTAGCATTTCAATATAGCTTCACAATTCACAATCATTATCTTTAATAGGTCACACTATGTACCTAAAGTTCATTTCTAACCAATCCAAGCAACTCAAGTCTCACAATGCACTAAAAACACTCAATTCTGGAAGTGCTCGCGAGGCAAGAGCATCTGCTCGCCGTGGCGAGTACAAGCCAACTTTCCAACTAAGGTTGTTCTAGGTTCAATCTCGTTCTAAATCATTCTCTAATCAATAGTAGGCACCTAAAGGTACTCAAAGGCATTTAAGGTTCAACTCAAAAGGTCGAAACACAAAATCTAACATGCTCTCTACCTTAGCTCGCTATGGCGAGTAAGGTTGCTCGCAATGGCGAGCAATACCAAAACACTCGCGAGGCGAAGGGGAAGGCTCGCGTGGCGAGCGATGAAGATCATCCCTCGCGAGGCGAGGATCATAGCTCGCCGTGGCGAGCGATGAATCTAGGCTCGGACATGATGCACTTTCTACACGAAAATCATCATCTAACAAGGTTATAAGCCTAATTTCAATTCCAGAATTCATCTAAATCATTATCTAAGGTCTAAGGACAGTTTCTACATCTTTTTAACAAGTTTCCACCGTTTAATCATCAATTCTATCAATTTGACCTAATTTCCGATTCTTCTTAAACTCATCCTACATCATGTTAAACCTAACCATTGATTCACATACTTAATAGAATTGCAAAGTTAGTCTCACCCTTACCTTATAATCACGAAATCACAGCCCCTCTAGGTCTCTCCCTCTTCTCTTGGCTTTTCTCCCTTTTCTCCAAAAGCAGTCGTACGTACGTTATGTTTTTCTAAACTAGGTCTCTCCTATTTATATAAATCTTTAACCTACTTATTTTTCTCTTAAATCCAAATATTAATATTCTATCCCAATATATTTATATATATAAAATGTTTCTATAACAATAATAAATAACAAATATATCTCTATAACATATATATATATATTTCCAAAACAAATCATACATATTTCTATAACAGATTATATATATTTCTACAACAAATCATACATATTTCTACAATAAATAACATTTATTTCTATAACAAATCACATATATACATTCCTAAATCAAATAACATATATTATATTTTTAAATCAAATAATATATATATTATATTAATAAATATATAACATATATCATAACAAAATATCACTCATCAAAATAAATCATATAAATCACACAAATCATATAAGTATATTCTAAACTCATTTAAAATAATCAAATAATTAGAGAGGGCGTTACAACTCTCCCCCCCTTAAAAGAATTTCGTCCTCGAAATTCAAGCACACAAGAAATAAACTCAATTATTGTATAACCATACTAAACCATATATAGTTAAATAGAAACATCAACAAAACATGCAAACCACATCAAAGTTAGTCAATCAAACATGATCACATAATAAACATAACTATTAATCAGAAACACAACAACAACTAATTAAACAGCATAAAGGTAGTAATATAACTATTACTAAAACTCGACACGACTCTTCTAATTGGCCGGACAGACCGACCAGCTCTGATACCAATTGTAACACCCCGTTTTCCCAACGTGAAAATTTCATTTATTTAATCAGAGTAATTCACCTAAACGGAATGTCACATTCTTTTCTTAAAATCATAAACTGTATAAATAACTATTTATCCTTTAAAATTCAATAACTGAAAAGTCTTTAATACTTCGCAGCGGAAATTATTCAATAATCAGAACAGTCTTTGGCACTAAAGCCTCTTTACAATTATGTCATAAAAATCCATTCTAAAAACATAGTCATAACTCTTCAGAAACAATACGTAAGGAATAGAAAGCAATAACAAATTCCCATCCCGTTACGTATCAGAGCACCTAAAGACACTTGAGCCACCACTCCTACTAATCATTAATACCTGCAAGTTACTCATACGAAGAGCAACATTTTCAAGCAGAAGGGGTGAGATTTCACAAAACAATAATATCAAGCATATAATTCAATAATTATATTTAACAACACAAATGACTTCATCTATTAGTAATAATAATTCTTCATGTAATAATTCTTAATAACTCAACCAACTTCTAATTATCATTTAACACATATTAACCAAATCGTAACAAACATAGATCATCACATCATAGTCATAGTTCATATATAGCATAACAACATCTTAATCCTAATTCATATACAACATAACAACATCATTAATTCATAATAATAATTATTCATCAAACATCTCATTATCAATTCATTAATAAAAGACAACTTATCAATTTAACATAAACATCAGCAAGTACACTTAACAACTCATAGATATCATCATGTAATCATCATCACTAATAACTTTAAAACAACACAATATAATCATCTCTCATTAATAGTAATAATTATCTACATCATAACATAAACATCTTCTTATAATAATATAACAACAACATAACATGATATTCACTTAATAATAATAATAATTATATATACATCATCTCGTCATAATATAATAATATAACAACAACATAGCATGATATTCACTTAATAATAATAATAATTATATATACATCATCTCTTCATAATATAATAATATAACAACAACATATTCATCTTCTTGTATTAATATAACAACAACGTATTCATCATCTTATGAAAATATAATCAACACATACTAACACCAAAATCAACATCATAAATCTTCAACATAAACATGTTAAACAATATCATTTTAAACATCCTAGCATCTTTGATAAACAATTACCAAGTAATCACAACATTCGATCATCATCAATAACATAACATAATATTCACTTAACAATATTAATCATATATAGAACAACATATTCATCACTTAATAGTAACAATTATACACGACATCATAACAACTTAACAATATCATAATCATTATCTTAAACAACATAGCAACGTAACAATATCATAATCAATATCTTAAACAACGTAGCAACATAACAGTATCATAATCAACATGTTAAACAACATAGCAACATTTTAGTCAACATCATATAATTCACATCGTATAATCTTCGTAGGTACTTCTTTAACAATACATGGGTAGAACACAACTCGACAAACTCATGGATGATAATTCATCGACAACTTAACAACTCATGGATGATAATTCATCAACAACGACCTTGACTCGACATATGCGACAATGTAACTTAGACACTTATATGCATGTGGTACCAATCGTCATCATAAGTATTAATATACTTTTATCGTGCGGAGGACAAAGCTCCTAAAACGTGCGGAGGACAAAGCTCCTAATCGTGGTGAGGACAAAGCTCAATGAAATGCTATGCATGGACTCTTAACAACAAAACACCGTAATCATCGTAATCAACATATCATCATGCATCCAATAATTTGGAGCTAAACGTCATCATTTCATAATATATATATAGACATCATGCACTTAGTTAAATAACAGCAGTAGCACAGTCAAATCACACAACAATAGAGAGATATCAATATATCAATTGCAATTCACAACATAACAATATTAATGTGAAGCATCAACAACTTAAACATCAAACATCTTCCACATAAGGCATATAAATATTTCACATAACCAACAACAGCAACATAGGCGACACATAAACATCTCAGGATATAACAATATCAAATGATAATCAACAACAACTCATGTAACTTAGTTAAATAACAATAGCAGCATAATCAGATTATATCAACAGCTTAATACCAATTCATTTTCAACAACTTCCTGATCATTCAATAATAATTCAAGTAATGCAATCAATCAATAAATCACATTATAAACACTTAGCATTTCAATATAGCTTCACAATTCACAATCATTATCTTTAATAGGTCACACTATGTACCTAAAGTTCATTTCTAACCAATCCAAGCAACTCAAGTCTCACAATGCACTAAAAACACTCAATTCTGGAAGTGCTCGCGAGGCGAGAGCATCTGCTCGCCGTGGCGAGTACAAGCCAACTTTCCAACTAAGGTTGTTCTAGGTTCAATCTCGTTCTAAATCATTCTCTAATCAATAGTAGGCACCTAAAGGTACTCAAAGACATCTAAGGTTCAACTCAAAAGGTCGAAACACAAAATCTAACATGCTCTCTGCCTTAGCTCGCTATGGCGAGTAAGGTTGCTCGCAATGGCGAGCAATACCAAAACACTCGCGAGGCGAAGGGGAAGGCTCGCGTGGCGAGCGATGAAGATCATCACTGCGAGGCGAGGATCATAGCTCGCCGTGGCGAGCGATGAATCTAGGCTCGGACATGATGCACTTTCTACACGAAAATCATCATCTAACAAGGTTCTAAGCCTAATTTCAATTCCAGAATTCATCTAAATCATTATCTAAGGTCTAAGGACAGTTTCTACATCTTTTTAACAAGTTTCCACCGTTTAATCATCAATTCTATCAATTTGACCTAATTTCCGATTCTTCTTAAACTCATCCTACATCATGTTAAACCTAACCATTGATTCACATACTTAATAGAATTGCAAAGTTAGTCTCACCCTTACCTTATAATCACGAAATCAAAGCCCCTCTAGGTCTCTCCCTCTTCTCTTGGCTTTTCTCCCTTTTCTCCAAAAGCAGTCGTACGTACGTTATGTTTTTCTAAACTAGGTCTCTCCTATTTATATAAATCTTTAACCTACTTATTTTTCTCTTAAATCCAAATATTAATATTCTATCCCAATATATATATATATATATATAAAATGTTTCTATAACAATAATAAATAACAAATATATCTCTATAACATATATATATATATATTTCCATAACAAATCATACATATTTCTATAACAGATTATATATATTTCTACAACAAATCATACATATTTCTACAATAAATAACATTTATTTCTATAACAAATCACATATATACATTCCTAAATCAAATAACATATATTATATTTTTAAATCAAATAACATATATGTTATATTAATAAATATATAACATATATCATAACAAAATATCACTCATCAAAATAAATCATATAAATCACACAAATCATATAAGTATATTCTAAACTCATTTAAAATAATCAAATAATTAGAGAGGGCGTTACAAATAGTATCCCTTTAATTGCTATTATAGAAACTGGTGCTGCACATTGTTTCATTGCTTTAGAGTGTGCATATAAACTGGGTTTGATTGTATCTGATATGAAAGGAGAAATGGTCGTTGAAACTCCAGCTAAGGGTTCAGTGACTACTTCTCTTGTTTGTTTGAGATGTCCTATATCTTTGTTTGGTAGGGATTTTGAAGTAGACTTAGTTTGCTTACCACTGACGGGAATGGATGTTATATTTGGGATGAATTGGTTAGAGTATAACCGAGTTCATATCAACTGCTTCAACAAGACCGTGCATTTTTCTTCTGCTGAAGAAGAGAGTGGAGTTGAGATTTTAACTACGAAAGAGATGAAGCAGCTAGAACGAGACGGGATTTTGATGTATTCTCTAATGGCATGTTTGTCGTTAGAAAGTCAAGCTGTGATCGACAGGTTACCAGTGGTGAATGAGTTTCCTGAAGTTTTTTCGGATGAGATTCCAGATGTACCACCAGAGAGGGAGGTTGAGTTCTCCATTGATCTAGTACCAGGAACGAAGCCGGTGTTGATGGCACCTTATCGTATGTCGACATCTGAACTTGCTGAGTTGAAGAAACAGTTGGAGGATTTACTCGACAAGAAGTTTGTAAGGCCAAGTGTTTCACCGTGGGGAGCGCCTATGTTGTTGGTAAAGAAGAAGGATGGTAGTATGAGGTTGTGCATTGACTACCGTCAGTTGAATAAAGTTACGATAAAGAACAGATATCCTCTTCCGAGAATTGACGACCTGATGGATCAGTTGGTTGGTGCCAAGATTTTTAGTAAAATTGACTTGAGGTCAGGTTACCATCAGATCAAGGTGAAAGATGAAGACATGCAGAAGACTGCCTTTAGGACACGATATGGTCATTACGAATATAAGGTGATGCCTTTCGGTGTTACTAATGCGCCTGGTGTGTTCATGGAGTATATGAATAGAATTTTTCATGCTTACCTGGATAAATTTGTGGTTGTATTCATTGATGACATTTTGATCTATTCAAGAACTGAGGAAGAGCATGCAGAACATCTGAGAATTGTAATGCAAGTATTGTAAAAGAAGAAGTTGTATGCCAAATTGTCGAAGTGCGAGTTCTGGTTAAGTGAAGTGAGTTTTCTTGGCCATATTATTTCTGGTAGTGGTATTGCAGTGGATCCTTCAAAGGTTGATGCAGTATCACAATGGGAGACTCCAAAGTTGGTGACAGAGATCAGAAGTTTCTTGGGTTTGGCTGGTTATTACCGCAAGTTTATTGAGGGGTTCTCAAAGTTAGCTTTGCCGTTGACTCATTTAACCTGTAAGGGTAAGTCTTTTGTATGGGATGCTCAATGTGAGAGTAGCTTTAATGAGTTGAAGAGAAAGTTGACAACTGCTCCTGTTTTAATTTTGCCTAAGCCGGATGAACTAGAGCTGTCAAAATGGGCCGGGCCGTAAGGGCCGGCCCGAAAGCCCGAATAAAATGTAGGGCTTGGGCCGAATAATTGGAGCCCGAAATTTGAATAGGGCTTTTTAGCCCGGCCCGCAAAAGCCCTTGGCCCATTAGGGCTAGCCCGTCCGGGCTCCGGGCTGCCCGGAAGCCCGCAAAAAATACAACTG
The DNA here is from genome assembly GCF_003473485.1 of Medicago truncatula. Classification (NCBI taxonomy): domain Eukaryota; kingdom Viridiplantae; phylum Streptophyta; class Magnoliopsida; order Fabales; family Fabaceae; genus Medicago; species Medicago truncatula. Next base: position 20,808,709 of record NC_053045.1, read on the forward strand.
TTTTTTTTTTTTTTTGTGTGGTCTGTGTTGTGTGTGTGACTCAGCCCGCCCCAATTTGGAGATTTGACCCGGCCCGGCCCAAGTGAATTGAAAAGAGAACAAAGTACAAACCCTAATTCTAATTCACTCAACAACTCTCCTCTCTCTCACTCACTCTCTCTTACGTGCAATACGTATACAGCCGCCGCTCAACACTCTCCTCTCAGTCTCACTCTCCTTGCCGCTCCACTCTCCTCTCACTCTCTCATTTTTACGGCCGCCGGCGCCGCTCCATTTCTATCTAATCTCAGCCCTCAGGTCAGGTCGGAGGTCGCACAAGCTCACCATCTTCAGAACTCACTTCTCAGCCCTCAGGTCGCATCGCAGCCGCCAGCCATCAGGTCTCAGCCTCTCGTCTCACTCTCAGCCCTATCGTATCGTTTCACTCTCAGCCCTTAGGTCGCACAAGCTCACCATCTTCAGAAGCTCACTCACATCTCACACTCACAGCTCAGAGGTTCGATTGCTTCCTTTCTTCGTTTTATTGGTTTTGTTAGTTTCTTTGTTTCTTCTTTTTTTGCAGTTTCTTCGATCCTCATCATTTTCTTAATTTCTAATTCAGGCTCAGCAGCTATTGTTTCTAATTTAGGCTTAACAGCTCCATTTCTAATTCAGTTCGTATTTCTTTTGTTATTGAAGTGAACTGTGTAGTATAATATACTTGGCTAAAATTGAAGTAACAGCAACATCGTGTCGTGTTACAATTACAATGTATTTCTTTTCTTAATCTTCATCGATGAAGTTATTACAATGTATGTAAATTGAAGTATAACATTAATAGCTGCTGAAATATAATATACTTATGTAATCATATTTAATGAATTGATATAGAGTAGTTATTCTATATGTAATCTTTAATGATTGACTGGCTGTGATATTAATAGCATTATTATCATTTTTCTGTACAATAGTTAGCATACATATTAGAAGTTTTAGCAATTAAAGGAAGATTGCAAAGAAGCTCTAATTTATATTTTTGTTAGTGAAACGATTAATAATTTAATTTCTCAAGCATATTGAGGTTCATTTCTGCCTCATGGAATCATTTGAAAAATTTGATTAGAACTATAAAAGTCCCATTTCATATTCCTTTTCAGGAACTCCATCTATTACTTCTGAAAAATTTAATAGAAAAAAATTATTTGGATTGGTACTTTGCTGTTGAATTTTGGTATCTTGGTGAGGGAATTTATGATCATTTGACATCCTGAGATTTTAACTTTTAATTTTCACTAATAGTGTTTGTATTCTATAATGTTTTTGTTATCTCATGATATATTCATAGTATGACAAAATGCAGATGAACATGGTTCCGGTACGAGGAGTTGATATTGTGTATCCTGCACTTGTCATTGTGAATATTACCCTGCATCCGTGAATAAATTGTGAGTGATCTGATCTTATATTACCCTGTGTTGTTTGGTCTGGTTGTGTTTTAACCTTTGTTATCAATCAAATGTAAACAAAATTGAAGTTGCCAAGAATGTAATCCAAAATCATGATGTGTTATCTACTTATCTGATCAATGTAGAAATGAGTTTGAGGTCATTGAATTTCTGGTTTAGAAGTCGTTATTCTAGGCTTATAATTTGGCATATAATGTTGCAGGAATTACAATCTGTTTGTGCTTCAAATATGAGGGATAATGATATTGATAGTAGTGGAAGTCATGAAAATATGTGCGTTGATGGGGAAATTGAGAGCCAAGCTCGGGAAATTCCACCGGTAGCACTAATTGATCAAAATGCACAAGAAGTGTCTTCTGATCCAAAGGATAAGAAGCGTAAGGGCAAGGCTAAGGCTAAGGACAAGGATACGGGCAAGGTCAAGAGCCAGGGTAAAGCCCTAACATCTGATGTGTGGCTATATCTTGTGAAAGTTGGTATTGTAGATGGAGTAGAGAAATGTAGATGCAAGGCGTGTCACAAATTATTAACTTGTGAATCAGGAAGCGGAACTAGTCATTTAAAGCGTCATGTACGTAGTTGTAGCAAGACTATAAAAAATCATGATGTGGGTGAAATGATGATTGATGTTGAAGGAAAATTAAGAAAGAAAAAGTTTGACCCTATGGCTAATCGAGAATTTTTAGCTAGAATCATGATTACACATGGTGCACCATTTAATATGGTTGAGTGGAAGGTGTTTAGAGAATACCAGAAGTTTTTGAATGATGATTGTGTTTTCGTTAGTAGAAATACAATAGCCAAAGAGATTTTGAATGTTTATCGTGATGAGAAACAAAAGCTGAAATCACAGTTAGCTCAAATTCGAGGGAGAGTTTGCTTGACTTCTGATTGTTGGACGGCATGCAGCAATGAAGGTTATATTTCTTTAACTGCTCATTATGTTAATGTGAATTGGAAGTTAGAAAGTAAGATTTTAGCATTTGCTCACATGGAACCCCCACATAGTGGGCGAGATTTAGCTTTGAAGGTTTTAGAAATGTTAGATGATTGGGGCATTGAAAAGAAAATTTTTTCCATCACTTTAGATAATGCTTCTGCAAACAACAGTATGGCTAACTTTTTGAAAGAGCATCTAGGTTTATCAAATAGTTTGTTGCTTGATGGAGAATTTTTCCATATAAGATGCTCAGCTCACATCTTGAACCTCATTGTTCAAGATGGACTCAAGGTAGTTAGTGATGCTTTGCATAAGATTAGGCAAAGTGTGGCTTATGTGAGGGTAACAGAAAGTCGAACACTACTTTTTTCTGAATGTGTTAGAATTGTTGGTGATATTGATACAACCATAGGATTGAGATTAGATTGTGTTACTCGATGGAATTCCACTTTTATAATGCTACAGAGTGCGCTTGTTTATCGTCGTGCATTTTATAGCTTAAGTTTACGGGATTCAAATTTTAAGTGTTGTCCTACAAGTGAGGAGTGGAGAAGGGCTGAAATAATGTGTGAGATTTTGAAGCCATTTTTCACTATTACAAACTTGATATCTGGCTCTTCATATCCTACATCAAATCTGTACTTTGGTGAAATATGGAAGATTGAGTGCCTCATAAGATCTTATTTGACAAGTGAAGATCTTTTAATTCAAAAAATGGCTGAAAATATGAAGGTGAAATTTGATAAGTATTGGAGTGACTATAATGTTGTTTTGGCAGTTGGGGCTGTTCTTGATCCAACCAAAAAGTTTAACTTTTTGAAATTTGCTTATGAAAAACTTGACCCACTCCCAAGTGAGGAGAAGTTGAAAAAAGTTAAGATGACTTTGGGGAAGCTTTTTTCCGAGTACATCAAGAATGGAATTCCTTCTAATCTAAGCTCTTCACAAGTCCAGCCTAGCTATGGTGGAGGAACTCGAATTACATCATCTTCATATGATGTAAGTTCATACATTCTTTCTTTATTTTATTCTTTTATTAATTATTTGTTTTTGTTTGTATGAATATTTTGTAACTTGGTTAGGTTGGATGATTTGTAGGAATTTGAAGAATATGAAAGCCAATCAAGTAACAACACCGGAAAATCAGAACTTGATACTTATTTAGATGAGTTGCGGATGCCTCTATCTCAAGAATTTGATGTCTTAGCTTTTTGGAAGGAAAGAAGTCGTAGAAGTCCAAATCTTGCAAGGATGGCTTGCGATATATTGAGTATTCCAATAACAACGATGGCATCAGAATCTGCGTTTAGTATTGGCGCCCGAGTTGTGAATAGGTATAGAAGTTCAATGAAAGATGATTCTGTTCAGGCTCTCTTGTGCGCACGTAGCTGGTTACATGGTTTTGAAGGTATGGTTTTTATAGTTCTATCATTTTTACAATTGTTTTATAGTTTATATTATTGTCAATAGAACTGGCTGAAGTGGTTTTAAGGTACTGAACCATTAATATGGTTCAAATCAGTTCAGTTTATTTACCATGTATTGATGTACACCCCTATCAAGTGACTCAACATGTTGCTTGAGACCAAACAATTACAGAGATTAAAAGCAACATGTCTTTTAGCAGGGGAGTTCATGGCATAGTTCCTGAATTGAAGCATATTAACTGTTACATTAAGTTTATCAAGTTTATGTAGCAATTAGTTTGATATTAACGTAAGTTGAAACTCATGTCCTTCAATAAAAGCTTGTTACAAAGTTCTGGAATGCAATGTATAGTTAAACAGCATAGTGTGATGATGACATGTGCAAAGAAGTCAGTACTGTATCTCCTAACTCCTATTATTCTGTTTGACTATTATGATACTAAGATATTGTGAATTGTTCCGGCTAGCCTATGGTTCTGTCACAGTCACACAGTCAATACTAAGATATTCTCACAGTAATTGATTTATTTTTAATTATCAATACTGAAGTGATTTTTTAATCTCTATATTTAACAATCAAATTTTGTAATTTGTAGAATTATACGATGACAACAATGATGTTCAAGAAGATGAAACTCGTGGAAGTGGACAAGCATCAAATAGTACTGTGGATATTGTGAACCTTGAAGAAGATTAAGTGACTTTGGGAGTGACTTTTTGGATTAAAACTTTTGTTATGTTATTACTTATTTTGGATAATTAGTATTTTGAATTTAGAATCTTCATTCTGGATAATTGGTGACTTGTGTTAATGTTACTATAGATAATTGTTATTATCTTGGATCAATCATTTGTTCACTATTAGCCTATTTATTTGTGTATATTTAAGTTATTATGGTCAATCCTTAAAGAATGGGAAGGAAAAAAAAAAATACAGATACGGGCCCGGGCTGGCCCGTTAGCCCGGCATATTTATGTATGTTTTGTACTTAAAAGAATGGAAAAGGGAAGAAAAAATACGGGCCAGGGCTGGCCCGTTAGCCCGGGAGCCCGAAGAGGGCCGGGCTCGGGCTCATTTTTTGCAGCCCATATTCAAACCGGGCTTTTTAGCCCGGCCCTTAAAAGCCCTTGGCCCGGCCGGGCCGGGCCTAAACGGGCCGGGCCGCCCGTTTTGACAGCTCTAGGATGAACCGTTTGTTGTTTACTGTGATGCGTCTAAGCTGGGTTTAGGAGGTGTTTTGATGCAAGATGGTAAGGTGGTAGCGTATGCTTCTAGACAGCTGAGAGTACATGAAAAGAATTATCCTACTCACGATTTTGGAGGCACTACTTGTATGGTTCCAGATTTGAAGTGTTCAGTGACCATAAGAGCTTGAAATATTTATTCGATCAGAAGGAGTTGAACATGAGACAGAGGAGATGGTTGGAGCTATTGAAGGATTATGATTTTGGGTTGAACTATCATCCGGGTAAAGCCCATGTAGTTGCAGATGCTTTGAGCAGGAAGACATTACACATGTCGGCAATGATGGTGAAGGAATTTGAGTTGCTTGAACAGTTTAGAGACTTGAGTCTTGTTTGCGAATTGTCACCCCAAAGTGTGCAGTTGGGTATGTTGAAAATCAATAGTGAATTCTTGAATAGTATCAGAGAAGCGCAACAGGTTGATGTCAAGTTTGTGGATTTAATGATTGATAGTAATCAAACTGAAGATAGAGATTTCAAAGTTGATGAACAAGGTGTGTTGAAGTTCAGAGGCAGAATTTGCATTCCTGATAACGATGAGATGAAAAGGTTGATTTTGGAAGAAAGTCACAAGAGTAGCTTGAGTATCCATCCGGGAGCTACAAAGATGTACCACGACTTGAAAAAGTTGTTTTGGTGGGCTGGTTTGAAGCGTGATGTTGCTCAATTTGTGTATGCATGTTTGACTTGCCAGAAGTCTAAGGGTGAACATCAGAAGCCTGCAGGGTTGTTGATACCATTGGATGTACCGGAGTGGAAATGGGATAGTATTTCTATGGATTTCGTGACAAGTCTACCAAACACTCCGAGAGGACATGATTCTATATGGGTTGTGGTCGATAGGTTGACGAAGTCGGCGCACTTTATTCCGATAAATATCAGTTTTTCGGTGGTTCAGTTGGCAGAGATTTATATCGGGACATTGTGAAGTTGCATGGTGTTCCGTCGAGTATTGTATCAGATAGAGATCCGAGGTTCACTTCTAGATTCTGGAAGAGTTTGCAAGATGCTTTGGGCTCGAAATTGAGGCTGAGTTCGGCTTATCACCCTCAGACAGATGGTCAGTCGGAGAGGACGATACAATCCTTAGAGGATCTATTGAGGGTGTGTGTACTTGAGCAAGGTGGAGCTTGGGATAGTCACCTACCGTTGATAGAATTTACTTACAACAACAGTTACCATTCGAGTATTGGTATGGCACCGTTTGAAGCATTGTATGGTCGAAGATGCAGAACTCCTTTGTGTTGGTTTGAGTCGGGAGAAAGTGTGATGTTGGGACCAGACATAGTTCAACAAACTACAGAAAAGGTTAGGTTAATAAGAGAACAAATGAAAGCGTCGTAGAGTGGACAGAAGAGCTATCATGACAAGCGTAGGAAGGACCTTGAGTTTCAAGAGGGAGATCATGTGTTCTTGAGAGTCACTCCTATGACAGGTGTAGGCCGTGCGTTAAAATCTAAGAAGTTGACTCCAAAGTTTATTGGCCCATATCAGATATCTGAGAGAGTTGGAACAGTGGCTTATAGGGTGGGTTTACCCCCTCATCTTTCGAATTTGCATGACGTGTTCCATGTATCGCAGTTGCGGAAGTATGTACCGGATCCTTCGCATGTTATTCCAAGAGATGATGTGCAAGTTAGAGATAACCTGACGGTGGAGACCTTACCTTTGAGGATTGATGATCGAAAGGTGAAGTCTTTGAGAGGTAAAGAGATACCTCTTGTAAGAGTTGTTTGGGGTGGAGCAACTGGCGAAAGTCTAACTTGGGAGGTAGAAAGTAAGATGCAAGAGTCGTACCCTGAGTTGTTTGTTTGAGGTAAGATTTCGAGGACGAAATCCTCTAAGTTGGGGAGAGTTGTAACGCCCTAGTCATTATTTTATTTTATTTTGATTTGTTTAGAGTCTCGTATGTGATTTTATATGATTTTTGGTGATTTAATTGATGTTTGCATTTTATTATATAGTTTATTATAATAATAATTTAAGATAAGTGGAAATTAATATAATTTTAGAAAATAGGGAGTTAATTAGAATTTATTAAAATTAAGGGGAATTAATAGAATTGAAGGGAGTTAAGAAAGAGGTTAAGAGAGAAAGAAAAACAGTCAGAACGTTTTAACGTAAGAAACTAGCTTTTGGGAGAAAAGGGAGAAGAAGAGCAAGAACAAGAGAGTGAGCCTAGAACCGATCCTTGCTGTCTAATTTCTGCAAAACTAAGGTAAGGGTGAGACTATCTCTCAATAATCATAATTTATAATTCCTGAAATTGACCTAATTGCATAGTTTTGGAAAATAAATTGAGGGTTAGGGTTTGATGATGATTATGAAGAGAAATGGGTAATGATCATGTTAATTCTATTTGTAATATAATGTTCAGAATATAAACTTAATCTTGTTGTTGCTGTGATCGTAAACTGATTTGGAATTTATGAGTGATTGGATGAATTGATGAATTTGTGTATGATGGTGGAATGATCTGTGATTGTACCTGTTAATGGTTGTTTTGGTGTTTCCTTAGATGCTTAGTTGTATATAGGACCTGTGAACATCTGCTGGAAAACATTTTGGGTGATTGGGGGATTAAAATTGGGTTTTTGGAGTGAGAAGAGGTCTGAAACCGTAGGTTTTACACTGCCCAGATGATTGGTCGCTTAAGCGAAGCATCCGTCGCTTAAGCGAGCATTCAAGGTAACTGCCCAGAATGCGATTCTACCCGTTCGCTTAAGCGAACCGTGAGCGAACTGGTAAGCGAAAATTAAGTTTGGTTCTGCCAAGAATTCGCTTAAGCGAATGGTAAGCGACCCCGTGAGCGAAAAACCATTTTGATTCTGTCCAAAGTTCGCTCAAGCGAACCGTGAGCGACCCGTAAGCGAACTGAACCCAGACCTACTGTAAGTTGGTCGCTTAAGCGAGCTAGCCGTCGCTTAAGCGAAGTGAGTCTTAGTCAGCCTTTTCTGAACTATTACTTAGTGCATGAGGGGACTTCTTGAGCATTCTATAACTTCCTCTTTAACTAGTATAACCTTGGTGTAGGTAGCAGAATCCTATTAGAACAAGCCGGTGATTTGATTGATTGGTATTAGTAAATGTTGGTGTTGATTGTGTATGTAAATAAGTGAATACGTATATATGTATAACATGAGGAATGTGATTGATGTATGTGCATAATTATAAATAATTGTGTATGTTCTGAATTGTCGAGTTGTGGAGTATTAAGTCATATGAAATATATGTAGTAGTTGAGTTGTATGTAGATATACACAGGTTGGGTAGTTGCATAAACATCAAGTGGGAGAGCTTCGGCTCTGGAACGCCTTGTCGTTCAAAGCGGTGGAACACTAGTTGTTCAAAGCGGTGTGGAGCGGTGAGGACTTAGGTCCTGTTGATAATGCTTTAACCATTCGACAGCGGTGTGGATCACGGCCCTGGATTATGGTACCACATGCATATTTGCATTTATTGAGGAGTATTAGGGGGGATGTCGTGTCATAAGATGAACTGCATTGTTGATTGAATTCTATTATGGATGATTGTTGTTGATTTATGAAATACTTATGCTTATTGAATAATCATTGATATTGTAAGGTGTTAGATTTTCAATTAATGTTATTATATGTTATTTTTTATTGATTGAGAATCTCACCCCTTCTGCTTGGAAATGTTGCCCTTCCTATGGGTAACTTGCAGGTGATCCCGAGTAATAGGTGGTGGCTCAAAGTGTCTAGGGCTCTGATACGTGGGATGGGATTTTATTATTTTCTTTCATTCCTATGTATCAAATTTTGGATAATGCTGTTGTAGCCCTTTAATTGTTGGATTATTCTGGTTGAGGCTTTTTATGCCAAGATGTTTTTGGAAGTTTAAAACAGTTGATGTTGTTGCTTAAATTCAATTATTCCGCTGCAGATTAATGATATTATTGATGAAGGTTATTTTAAATAGTTTTATATTTGTATTTAAGAAAATTTGAAAACGAAGTGTGACATGCGCATTAGAATTATTACTTTGATGTGCGTTTATTTTATTAAATAAATTATATTTGGAAATGGGGTGTTACACAAAGGATCCACATCTAGGGAGTAAAGTGTACCTAATCATGTTATGGAGGATTTTAGCGACATCTTGAGATTTGTGGAATCATGATCAGGTTTGGTGTATTCTAGAATAGGTTTTGGTTCATGTTTATTTCATGACAGATGATAGCTTATTAGAGGTGTGCAAATAAATGAAGTTTTGGTTCTTTGACTTGAACTCATTTTAAATTGTTCCATTATTCTAGAACAACTTAGCATCATCTTGAGAAGTTTCTGAATCTTCATCATTTTGATCTCCACATATTTCTTGAATATAATTTATCCATGAATCAAGCTTTTCCTAGAATTTTAGAAGACATTCCTGCATCACAAATTTGTAAAGCTTTTGGTATCCGTATTACTTTGGGTCCTTGGAGGTTAGTGTTTCTCTTCTTGAGAGATTCTTTCTTATGACCACATTCTGATTTAAGATGATCAGATTTGTTGATATAAGAAAATTATATTTTACCAATATTAACCTTTTGAGATAATGTTAATTTAGGATAAAATGTCTTTTTGAAATGAGGATTTTTCACATGTTTCATTTTATAAAAGGCTAAAATATGGTTTTAGTCCCTGCAAATATGTCTCGTTTTGGTTTTAGTCCCTGGTAAAAAAAAAAATTGTTTTTGGTCCCTGCAAAATTTTTTGTTTTTGAAAATAGTCCCTCCAGGGACTATTTTCAAAAGCAAAAAATTTTGCAGGGACCTTTTTTAAAAACAAAATATTTTGCAGGGACCAAAAACTACAAAATTGGTTCAGTTATAATGTGCCACATATGCAAATCATCACAAAAGTGGGGTCAGAGACTATTTTCAAAAACAAAAAATTTTGCAGGGACCAAAAACAATTTTTTTTTTTACCAGGGACTAAAACCAAAACGAGGCATATTTGCAGGGACTAAATTCATATTTTAGCCTTTATAAAAGAACATACATGTTCATAATGTTGAATTCTTTTTCAAAATGAACATTTTTTATTTACCTTATCACTTTTGTTTGTGATAGGTTATGAATTCTAAACCATCTTTTTGAAATATCTTAACATACTTTAGAAAGTTGGTTATGTCCTTTTTCAAAATTTTACTTCCCTTTTCAAAATAACATTTTGTTTCAAAAATTCAAACTTTTCTAAATCTTACAATTTTTTGCTTAGTGAGAATTTTATGTTTCTTAAATATTTTAAAATGAGAGTTCTACAATTTTTGAATGGTTTTAAGATATATATCATTCAAGATGAGTAGTTTCACATTTGATTTCTTTATACAAGAAAAGTTATTATTTAAATGTTCATACTTTTAAGATAAAATGCATGAGTCATATGAGATATTATTAAACACTTTATATAAAAGATAAGGATTATAATTTCTTACCTCTTCACTTTTTGTGTTTGTCTTTACTCATATGTTGACTTCTTCAAAATCATCTCTGGTTGCCATCTTTGCATTTTCTTCTTCAGAGGGCATTTAGTTTTGAAATAACCCACGTTGTTGCATATGTGACATGCACTTTGATGCAGGTTTATGCATTACTTCCTTATGGATCTTCTCTCTAACACTTGTTTAAGTGTTAAAACCTTCAGAACCGGGCTCTGATTCCAATTGAAGTAGATAAAATAGTCACAAGGAAGGGGGGGTTTGAATTGTGACCCTTTAAAAATTAAACTTGTAACTTAAAATTGATTCTCAAGTTTTGGACTTAGAATAGTTAAGTTAGTGAATTGACTTCAGAACGTTCTGAAGTAGTTATAAGGAAGAGAAGAAGAACACACAAAGATTTATAGTGGTTCATTCAATGTGGGCTAGTCCACTCCTCACAATCTTGTGAGAGTTTCCACTATGATGCTTGAGATAACCTCTCAAATCCTGCACCTTACAATGTTGTTCAACTGAACAATTACATCAACTGTATTCTCTAAGCCTCAGCAGGATTGCACCTTCTTGCTAAGTGACCCACTTAGACTTTTACATCTTCTGCTCAAACTAACACTTTAGTACCCCTAAAGCTAGACGAGACTTTTTCTTCTTCTTGCTAAGTTACCCACTTAGACTTTTACACCTTCAACTCAAACTACCACTTTAGTACACCTAAAGCTAGATGAGACTTTCTTTTCTTCTTGCTGAGTTACCCACTTAGACTTTTACACCTTCAGCTCAAACTACCACTTTAGTACCCGTAAAGCTAGATGAGACTTTACAAGATGTTTGTGAGTTTGAATGATTGAAATCAGACAAGAAAAGAAGGTAGAGAGAAGTTTATCTTTGAGAAAAATAAGAGAGAATTGATTTACACTTTTAAAGACTTCTTGGAATCTTTGTGATGATCAATTTTTGCTAAAGCTCCAAAACACTCTTATGTTGTTTTTCTTGTATGCTTTGCAACGCTACAAGTGATGTTGAGCCTTTGATCTCTATTTATAGAGTTTTTCGGCTCATATAGCCGTTGTAGGGTATCCAACGGTCGTGTGCCATGTGTCCTGTGCCCCACTAACTTTTACTTGAAAATCTGGGCAAACTGAAATACTTCAGAATGTTGTTTTGTTCTTGAAAATAGTTTAGAATGTTGTTGTGTTCTAGAGAATACTTCCGAATGTTGTTGTGTTCATCATGATCTTCATTTGGGTTCATGTGGATGAATGGTCAGATATACATATGGGCTTTTGTAGATGAATGTCACATGAATTTCTGGGTTGTACTTGAAGATTGTTCTTGGACGTACTTCAGAATGTTCCTGGATTATATCTTCTTTGAAATCTTTCTTGGAACTAGTGCAGGATCTCATAAAGTGGAGCTGTCACTTCAAGCCCATGCTTTAGGGGATTTGGTTTTCTTTGTACAGTACCAACTCCCTTATGGGTCGAATTCATGTTAAACCAGACTTGATCTTGCTTTTAGATTTGCTTTTTACTTTCCAACCACTATACTGTTCATGTCGGAAAAGCATGGAGCAGGATTGAACTTTCTGAACTCGGGACTTCAGAATGTTCCTTTTGTTTCACTTAGTATGATTTGTAAGACTCTTATTAAATGTAATCAAATCGTAATAGTGAAACAATGATGAAGTGCATCATGGAAAACATCTAGGATGATATTCTTGATCGAATGTTCCTAATGTTTTGTACTTCAAATATTCATAGTCTTGAATGAATATTGAAGATGCCCTTTTTGACTTTAATCAAATAAATGCCTTTATTCCTTGATTGATCTTAGTCAATGTACTTTACTGAGCTTTTATTTAAGTCACGTGAACCTTGAATGTTCTTGATAATGTTCATATATTTCTGCGCTTGTTCTTGATAAACCTTTAGAACAACTTTCTGAACTATTTTCGAACCTTCTGAACTCTTACTAACCTTCAGAACTCTGACTGAGTTCATAAGCTTTAATGTTCTTTGATCACTTGATTCTTGGTTTGATTTATACTTTGTTTGTGTCTTGGTTAATCACACAAGAATGCACAAATACCAAGAACTATCAAAGTACATTAATCCTTTAATCACCATAGATGCCTTTAATGATTTCTTTATCCAAAGTCAAAATCATTTTCTGCATAAGATATGTTCATGTCACATCTATTCTTGGTGTGGACATTTTTTTATTGGTTTTCTCTAATGAACCTTCTAAGCAACCTTCTGAACAACCTTCTGAACTCCTTCTGGGTCCATACATATGAACTTCAGAATGTTTCTTCTGGGTTCCTTCCTTTTTGACGGTTGTACTTTATGTTGAACATTCTGATGTTCTTAAGCATACTGATGTTCTTCAAAACATTGAACATTATGAAGGTTATTTATTTATTCCCTTCAAAAACTACTTGAAGCATATAAATGAGAGACCATTTGTTTTGTCCAACAAGATGATTCTTTCTTTGAAGTCCAAAAGAATATTTCTTTGTATCTAGTTCATCATTGCTTGTAACTGATAACTTTAAATATTCTTGTTTATCCATGAAGTAATCCTTTATTATTTCTGGATATATTCCGGGTTAATGTTCATGATTATCATGAACTCCATTCATATGAACATTATGAACTCTGTTCATATGAACATTCTGAACAATGAACTTCTTATCTTTAGAAGCTTTGTATGCATATTTCCTTTTATCATATAACATAAAACTCAATCTGATTTTTGTCACATAACTTCAAGCACATTCTTGTGTAGCTTGTGATGTAAGTTCTTCCATCATGATTCTTGAGCTATGAATCGTCATGGAGATATGATATTGTTGTTTCAACTGATGATACACTCATTCTTTCATTGTTAAGTAGATATAATGCACTTATCAATGTGGATGGCTTCTAGCTTATCCACTTATGTGATTCCTATTCTTTTAACAAAAACTCAAGTGCAAACATCAGTAGATCACCATTCATAAAACTTATCATATATTCCACGAGGTTTGTTATCATTATAACATTCATCAAAAAGATTTTTGCTTCAACAAGAACAACCACGAGTCCTGCAATCCAAATCCTCGAAAATGGAACGGTTCTTATCCTAGAACTGATGAATCCGGAAGGAAATAACAACAATGATATCCTTGACGGTACGATCGACGCTCGTCTTTCCTCAGTGATGAATGTAACGCTCCTTCCTCCGCCTCCTTCGCGCACAAGGGATGTTCCTCTGCCTCCACCACTTCTTTTAGTTGCTCCACCGCCAACAACGAATAAAATCTTGACAAATCTGGTTAACTTCCTCCAACAACAAAATAATAGGCTCGAACTCGTGGGAAAGTATCAAGAGAACATTGGGGGAGCTAGACAACGTTGCTTCCATTCCAACAAACTGTTGAAAAGGTGACAAGAAGCCTCCCTATGACTCGGACAGAGGAAGTAGCAGTCCATCTCCTCCTCGTTCTCATCTCAGTAAACCTTCTAACCGCCTGATGAGTCAATTATATGTTATTTTAATATGCTTTTTAGTTTAGTTTTATTTAGATTTTATTTAGTTTTATATTAGTATTATTTCCTTTTTAGAATAGTTTACTTTAAAATGCAATTTATTATATTTCAGGGAAGAATATTGGATGGAGAGAGTCTTGGAGCAAAAGAAAGGGGTTTGGAGCAGATTGGACACAAAAATATGAAGATTGGGAAACAAAATATATCTCCCACAAGTCAGAAGATTGGCACGGCCCGTGCTAGCCTTGGCACGGCCGTGCCACCCTCCAGATGCCTTTTGCTGCTTTTGCTTTGACTCCAAGCTATTCTATTTTGGCGCACAATCTACCGAGGAATATTCTAGGAATATACTTGCTTAGATTTTAAGTCAATTGTGTACTATAAATAGAGTAGCTAGCCATCACTAAATATTCATCTTTACTTGGAATACAATAAGTGACAATTGCTTTTCAATAAAGTTCTTTTCCTTTCTTTTATTTTCCTGTCTTTTACTTTCATGCTTTCTCTCTTCTCCCCCATGTCTACGGTGAACATGAGTGAGTAGACTTCTTCTTGTCTTGGGATCGTTGGATAAGTCTAAATGACATAATCCTAATCAAACCAAGCCCTAAGCCTTAATCTTATGTAACCCTAGTTTCTTATCTGAATTCACCGTCTTAACATGGATTAACCATTATCAAACTGTGGAAACGAAAGTGGAGGGTTTGATAATTGTTCGTCCATTATTCCAAATATCAATTCATAAAACGAAAGTGGAGCTTTGATATTCGAACAAGTGAATTCAGACAAGGATTGCAAAGTCAGCGAAATAGGCTTTGCAATCTTTGAGACATATAGTTTCGATCTTCAAGGGAACTAATAACAATCAAGTCAGCGAAATAGGCTTGGTTGTTAGAGGAACCAAAATCCAATAGTAATCAAGTCAGCGAAATAGGCTTGGTTGCTAGAGGAACTTAAGAGAAACTGTCTTGAGAAATTAGGTCTAACATAATATTATAAGCTTATGGTTTCGGTTTGAGAAGGACTTGTTATTTAGATGAAACCAACGACCCCAAGGCTCTTTTATTATATTGCTTTCAACCGTTTAAAAACCCCCAATCTACAATCTCTTCTCTCTTCTAATCATCTCTAAAGGTTAATTAAATTGAACTACTCCCTGTCGGAACGATACTCTTTTATACTACTTCGGTAAGACCGTGCACTTGCGGTTTTATATCATCAAGTTTTTGGCGCCGCTGCTGGGGAGTAAACTAATTTAATTAATTCTTTCTTTGTGATTAGAACTCTTTTCTCTCCCCTCTTCTTCCCTTTTCCTACACTTGATTCGGGTGGCTTAAAGATAATAGATAACATGGCTGAGGAACGCACTCTTAAGGAGTATTCGATCCCTTCTTCGGATGAGCCATGCACTATTATAGTCTACCCAACAGTTCAAGGTAGCAACTTCAAAATAAAACCTGCACTACTAATTCTGGTGCAACAAAACCAGTTCTCTGGATCACCTTCCGAGGACCCAAATTTACATATCTCAACCTTTTGGAGACTTAGTGTAACTTGCAAAGACGACCAAGAAACCGTCAGGCTACATCTCTTCCCTTTTTCTCTAAAAGATAAAGCCAGCAATTGGTTCAATTCTTTGAAACCTGGTTCCATTACCTCATGGGACCAACTGAGGAGAGAATTCCTTTGTCGTTTCTTTCCCCCATCCAAAACTGCCCAACTTAGGGGAAAGCTTTACCAATTTACTCAAAAGAATGGGGAATCTCTTTTCGATGTGTGGGAACGTTTTAAAGAAATACTTAGACGTTGTCCCCATCACGGTCTAGAAAAATGGTTAATCATCCACACCTTTTATAATGGTCTAACATCTAGCACTAAATTGACTATTGATGCAGCTGCAGGTGGTGCCCTAATGAACAAAGACTTCACAACAGCTTATGCGTTAATTGAGAACATGGCTCTAAACCTCTTCCAATGGACAGAAGAAAAAGCAACCATCGATCCTTCGCCCTCTAAAAAAGAGGCAGGTATGGATGAAACCTCTTCCATTGACTATTTATCTACCAAGGTGAATGCATTATCTCAAAGACTTGATCGCATGAGCACACCTACCTTCTCACCTCCTTGTGAAGCATGTGGCCTATCTAGTCATTCTAACACCGATTGCAAACTAAGTAGTGTTGAGCAGTTAAATTTTGTTCAGAATGGCCAAAGAGTTGTTCAAAAATCTCACATTGAACTTTTAATGGAAAACTATTTTCTTAAACAATCCGAACAGCTCCAAGAGCTCAAGGACCAAACTAGACTTTTGAACAACTCTCTTGCTACTCTCACAACAAAGATAGACTCTATCTCCTCTCACAACAAAATTTCTGAAACTCAACTCTCCCAGGTAGTTCGTAAGGTTAACCACCCCAATAAAATGAATGCTGTCACACTTAGGAGTGGTAAGCCACTCGAAGACCCCATAAGGAGAACCGAGACCGATAACAGTGAGAAAGAAATCCGCGAACCACCATCTAGGGAAACCAGAGCAGAAAGAGAGGAACCACGAGTTGAGGAAAACACGCCACCTCCCTTTAAGCCAAAAATCCCCTTCCCTCAAAGGTTTGCCAAATCAAAGCTAGATGAGCAATTCAAAAAGTTCATAGAGATGATGAACAAGATATATATTGATGTGCCATTTACCGAGGTCCTAACCCAAATGCCCACATATGCTAAATTTTTGAAAGAAATCCTCTCTAAAAAAAGAAAGATTGAGGAAAGTGAGACGGTTAACCTTACAGAAGAATGTAGTGCCATCATCCAAAATAAATTGCCACCAAAGCTTAAAGATCCCGGTAGTTTTTCCATACCTTGTGTCATAGGGTCGGAAGTTGTGAAGAAAGCTATGTGCGATCTAGGAGCCAGTGTCAGCCTAATGCCCTTATCACTTTATGAGAGGTTGGGAATAGGGGAACTTAAATCAACAAGGATGACCCTACAACTAGCAGACCGTTCTGTTAAGTATCCAGCTGGAATCATAGAAGATGTCCCCGTTAAGGTAGGAGAGGTATATATCCCCGCCGATTTTGTTGTGATGGAAATGGAAGAAGACAACCAAGTACCAATTCTTTTGGGAAGACCTTTCCTTGCCACTGCAGGAGCTATCATTGATGTAAAAAAGGGTAAGCTTGCCTTCAATGTAGGTAAGGAAACTGTTGAATTTGAACTTGCTAAACTAATGAAAGGTCCCTCCATTAAGGACTCTTGTTGCATGATAGACATAATCGACCATTGCGTGAAAGAATGCTCTTTAGCATCAACTGCACATGATGGTCTGGAAGTATGCTTGGTTAACAATGCAGGTACAAAACTGGAAGGAGAGGCAAAGGCTTATGAAGAACTGTTAGATAGAACTCTTCCAATGAAAGGTCTAAGTGTGGAGGAGTTAGTAAAAGAAGAACCAACACTTCTACCCAAGGAGGCACCGAAAGTAGAACTCAAAACACTTCCATCAAATCTAAGGTATGAATTCTTGGGCCCTAACTCCACTTATCCTGTTATTGTAAATGCAAGTCTCGATGAAGTAGAAACTGAAAAATTGCTTTATGTCCTCAAGAAATATCCTAAAGCCATAGGTTACACCATTGATGACATTAAAGGAATAAATCCTTCATTATGCATGCATAGGATATTTCTTGAAGAAGACTATAAACCCTCCATTGAACACCAAAGAAGACTAAATCCCAATATGAAAGAGGTTGTGAAAAAGGAAGTCTTAAAACTCCTAGATGCAGGTGTTATTTATCCAATTTCTGACTCCAAATGGGTTAGCCCCGTGCAAGTTGTACCAAAGAAGGGTGGTCTCACAGTTATTAAAAATGATAAAAATGAATCCATTGCCACTAGAACCGTCACCGGTTGGAGAATGTGTATTGACTATAGGAAGCTTAATAAAGCAACCCGTAAAGATCACTTCCCTCTCCCTTTTATAGACCAAATGTTAGAAAGGTTAGCTAAGCATTCGCATTTTTGTTACCTAGATGGCTATTCTGGATTTTTCCAAATACCCATTCACCCTAATGACCAAGAAAAGACAACTTTTACATGTCCCTTCGAGACCTTTGCCTATAGAAGAATGCCTTTTGGTCTCTGTAATGCCCCTGCTACTTTTCAAAGATGCATGATGTCTATTTTTTCTGACTTCGTTGAAAAAATAATGGAAGTCTTTATGGATGATTTTTCTGTGCATGGTTCTAATTTTGATGATTGTTTGACTAACCTTGAAAAAGTTTTGGAAAGATGTGAACAGGTGAACCTAGTCTTAAATTGGGAGAAATGTCACTTCATGGTAAGAGAAGGAATTGTCCTAGGACACTTGGTTTCCGACAGAGGTATAGAGGTAGACAAAGCAAAAATCGAAATTATTGAAAAAATGCTACCTCCCACCTCAGTCAAAGAAATTAGAAGTTTCCTAGGACATGCAGGGTTCTACCGTCGTTTCATCAAAGATTTCTCATCAATCACTAAGCCACTAACCAGCCTGCTTCTCAAAGATGCAGACTTTACCTTTGATGATTCTTGTTTGCAGGCATTTTGCAGGTTGAAGGAAGCACTAATTACCGCCCCAATCATACAACCACCAGATTGGAACTTGCCTTT
This sequence comes from Medicago truncatula, assembly GCF_003473485.1. Classification (NCBI taxonomy): domain Eukaryota; kingdom Viridiplantae; phylum Streptophyta; class Magnoliopsida; order Fabales; family Fabaceae; genus Medicago; species Medicago truncatula. The sequence continues at coordinate 20,827,388 of NC_053045.1, forward strand.
TGAAATAATGTGTGATGCAAGCGACTATGCGGTTGGGGCAGTATTAGGTCAAAGAAAGGACAAAAAGATGCAGGCCATATACTACGCCAGTAAGACCCTAGATGGGGCACAAGTAAACTATGCCACGACAGAAAAAGAATTGCTAGCAGTTGTCTACGCCATTGACAAATTTCGGCAATACTTGGTGGGATCAAAAATCATTGTTTATACAGATCACTCGGCCATAAAATACTTGCTAAACAAAAAAGATGCCAAACCGAGATTGATCCGATGGATTTTGCTCCTCCAAGAATTTGACCTTGAAATAAAAGATAAAAAGGGCGTAGAAAATGTTGTCGCTGACCACTTGTCCCGACTTCGGGAGACCAATAAGGATGAGTTACCCTTGGATGACTCATTCCCAGATGACCAACTATTCTTATTGGCACAAACTGACGCACCTTGGTATGCAGATTTTGTTAACTTTCTTGCAGCAGGAGTACTACCGCCCGAGTTAAACTACCAACAAAAGAAGAAATTCTTCAATGATCTCAAGCACTACTATTGGGACAAGCCCTACCTCTTCAGAAGAGGCTCAGATGGGATTTTTAGGCGATGCATTCCTGAAAACGAGGTAAGTAGTATTCTAACTCATTGTCACTCCTCTTCTTATGGCGGCCACGCCAGTACACAAAAGACTTCTTTCAAAATTCTTCATTCTGGTTTCTGGTGGCCATCACTTTTCAAAGATGTGCATCTCTTTATCTCTAAATGTGACAAATGTCAACGCACCGGTAGCATCACTAAAAGAAATGAAATGCCTTTGAATAACATCCTTGAAGTGGAAATTTTTGATGTTTGGGGTATTGACTTTATGGGACCTTTCCCTTCCTCTTTTGGGAATCAGTACATATTAGTAGCCGTTGACTATGTGTCCAAATGGGTTGAGGCCATTGCTTCCCCCACTAATGATGCACAGGTGGTTATAAAAATGTTTAAGAAAGTCATTTTCCCTAGATTCGGAGTGCCACGAGTTGTGATAAGCGATGGAGGGTCTCACTTCATTTCAAGACATTTTGAAAAACTTTTGCAAAAACTTGGAGTGAGGCACAAAATTGCGACACCCTATCACCCCCAAACTAGCGGACAAGTGGAGGTCTTAAACAGACAAATTAAAACTATCCTTGAAAAAACTGTTTCCACCTCTAGAACAGATTGGTCAAATAAGCTTGACGATGCCCTTTGGGCCTATCGAACGGCTTATAAAACCCCCATTGGGATGACCCCTTTTAAACTTGTCTATGGGAAATCTTGTCACCTTCCTGTTGAGCTCGAGCATAAGGCCTATTGGGCAATTAGAAACCTCAACTTAGATCCCAATTTAGCCGGTGACAAAAGAAAACTTCAATTAAACGAGCTAGAAGAACTTAGGATGGATGCCTATGAGAATGCCCGCATTTACAAAGAGAGAACTAAGACCTGGCATGACAAGAAAATCATCAAAAGGCACTTCAAAAGTGGTGACCTTGTGCTGCTCTTTAACTCTAGGCTAAAGCTCTTTCCAGGTAAACTGCGATCACGATGGTCCGGTCCTTTCCAAGTTCGCACAGTCTACCCTTATGGGGCGATTGAAATCTTTTCTGAAGAAACAGGATCCTTCACAGTTAATGGCCAACGGCTTAAAATCTATAATACCGGAGAAGTAAATGAAGTAGTGGCTGATTTCACCCTTAGTGACCCACCTTAAGGATTTTCATCCTCACCTTCGTCAAGCTAGTGACGTTAAAAGAGCGCTTCATGGGAGGCAACCCACCAATTTAATTTCTTTCTTTGTTTTCTGTTATTTCTCTTTATTTTGTAGGTAAGTGTCCGAGATTGATTAAAAAACGCAAGAAAATCAAAGTTCCAAGAACCAGAAAGGTGGCACGGCCCGTGCTTGACTTGGCACGGCCGTGCCAAGAAACACAACCACATCTTCAATAAATTTGGCAGAATGATGGCACGACCCGTGCTACATCTGGCACGGCCGTGCCAACCTGAAGGCCTCCGGAGTTTAAAATTTCGACAAATTGTGAGCTTTCCGCACCCTTTCTCACTTTTTCCTTATTTCTTTCGTTTCTATCATTTGAATCATTGAGGACAATGCTTCTCCTAAGTGTGGGGGGAGCCTAATAAAGTGTCTTTAGTCGTAGTGTTTCCAAACTCCCTTGAACTTTATTCTTTTGTTCTGTTTTATTGTAAAAGGCATAGTTAAGTAGCTAATTTTTATTGAAAAAGAATCATGGCACAAAAAATTTCACTGTCTCCTCCTATTTTGTTGATTCTTGTACATGAAAGCAAACTCTTGTGTTTTAAGTCTTCTTGATATAACCACATCTTGTTTCAAAGTGAATAAAATTCTCCAATGAGAAAAACACAAAGTTGCTTCCCTTGAGTAAATGTATGAATAGGTATTTTTAGGAAACGCGTTCTAATCTTAGTGGTGCATTAACCTTTAAAAATTCTCAAAGCGCCAGTAGTATAAGTGAGTATAAGGGAGATCATAAAAAGCCAAAAAGCCAAATAATTCCAAGATCTCATCACTGAATCTAGATTGGGGAAGGAGGTAGGCCCTCCGACTTCCTACGTGAAGGTGATTGTTATCTTGAGAAAAACTTTAAAAAGCATTCTTGAAACTAGATTGGGGAAGGAGGTAGGCCCTCCGACTTCCTACGTGAAGACGATGTTTTAAGGAATACCATTGAATCTAGATTGGGGAAGGGGGTAGGCCCTCCGACCTCCTACGTGAAAATGTTGTTCCTTAAATAAAGAACTTAAAATGTGCATTTGGCAAAAGAACAAAGATTCTCAAAAACTCCCATCTCTCTTATATGAATTGTAGAAGGAATTTTTCTTGGTTAGTTTAGTGCTAGGATTAGACCATGTTTCCTCATTATACCTATCTTATACAGGAGCAAGAAAAGGGTTGGACTTCACACACACACTCACTTGAAACTTAATTGTTGGGTAGAATAAAGATTTCAAGAAATATTTGAGTTTGTGATTAGTATACATTTTGGGATTTAAGCCCTTGAGGAGACATGTGCTTTAATTGATTGTCATTTGATTTAACTATTGATGCTACTACGTTTATGCCTTTTGCTTGAGGACAAGCAAAGATTCAAGTATGGGGGAGTTTGATGAGTCAATTATATGTTATTTTAATATGCTTTTTAGTTTAGTTTTATTTAGATTTTATTTAGTTTTATATTAGTATTATTTCCTTTTTAGAATAGTTTACTTTAAAATGCAATTTACTATATTTCAGGGAAGAATATTGGATGGAGAGAGTCTTGGAGCAAAAGAAAGGGGTTTGGAGCAGATTGGACACAAAATATGAAGATTGGGAAACAAAATATATCTCCCACAAGTCAGAAGCTTGGCACGGCCCGTGCTAGCCTTGGCACGGCCCGTGCTAGCCTTGGCACGGCCGTGCCACCCTCCAGATGCCTTTTGCTGCTTTTGCTTTGACTCCAAGCTATTCTATTTTGGCGCACAATCTACCGAGGAATATTCTAGGAATATACTTGCTTAGATTTTAAGTCAATTGTGTACTATAAATAGAGTAGCTAGCCATCACTAAATATTCATCTTTACTTGGAATACAATAAGTGACAATTGCTTTTCAATAAAGTTCTTTTCCTTTCTTTTATTTTCCTGTCTTTTACTTTCATGCTTTCTCTCTTCTCCCCCATGTCTACGGTGAACATGAGTGAGTAGACTTCTTCTTGTCTTGGGATTGTTGGATAAGTCTAAATGACATAATCCTAATCAAACCAAGCCCTAAGCCTTAATCTTATGTAACCCTAGTTTCTTATCTGAATTCACCGTCTTAACATGGATTAACCATTATCAAACTGTGGAAACGAAAGTGGAGGGTTTGATAATTGTTCGTCCATTATTCCAAATATCAATTCATAACACGAAAGTGGAGCTTTGATATTCGAACAAGTGAATTCAGACAAGGATTGCAAAGTCAGCGAAATAGGCTTTGCAATCTTTGAGACATATAGTTTCGATCTTCAAGGGAACTAATAACAATCAAGTCAGCGAAATAGGTTTGGTTGTTAGAGGAACCAAAATCCAATAGTAATCAAGTCAGCGAAATAGGCTTGGTTGCTAGAGGAACTTAAGAGAAACTGTCTTGAGAAATTAGGTCTAACATAATATTATAAGCTTATGGTTTCGGTTTGAGAAGGACTTGTTATTTAGATGAAACCAACGACCCCAAGGCTCTTTTATTATATTGCTTTCAACCGTTTAAAAACCCCCAATCTACAATCTCTTCTCTCTTCTAATCATCTCTAAAGGTTAATTAAATTGAACTACTCCCTGTCGAAACGATACTCTTTTATACTACTTCGGTAAGACCGTGCACTTGCGGTTTTATCTCATCACCGCCATAGAGGGAAGGACTCTCATCCACGAAAAAGTCATCGAAAGAAGGAAGATCATTCTCTAGAGTGCCACTGCAGAAACTACCGCTAAGGACCTTTCACAGGGAAGATAGCAAAATAACTTATCCTCTGCGTTTTTGCAAAACCACCTAAACTAGAGACATACGACGGCACCACAAATCCGAACGAACATGTGGAACACATGAATACCATTCTTAATTACTGTAACGCCCTATTTTATTATTTATTTATTTTATTAATTTTATATGTTTTTTTATACTTTAGTCGATTTATTTTGATGAGTGATATTTTGTTATGTTATATGTTGGTATTTATTAGTATAAAATATATATGTTATTTGTGTAGAAATATATATGTTATCTGGTGTAGAAATATATTTGTTATAGAGATATATTTGTTATTTGTTATAGAAATATTTTATAATATATTAAAATAGAATATTGAGACTTTGGGGGCAGATTTGGAAATAAGAGAAAATAAGTAGGTTAATGATTTATATAAAAGGGAGAGTTAGAATTAGAAAATAAGGATTACGAGAAACCTGTTTTTGGAGAAAAAGGGAGAAAACCAAGAGAAGAGGAGAACCAGAGAAGAGAACCTTTCAATTGGTCAATCTAAGGTAAGGGTGGGACTAGGTTTCTCTAATAATGGGTTGTATAATTCTGAAAAAGGGTTTAACCTTGTAGTTGTTGTTAGTTTTGATGTTATAGAAATTAGGGTTAGATTTCATTCATAATCTTTTGTATAATCTCTTTTTCTACTTCTATCCATAAGTGCCTATTTGTATAAAGTGATTATTGTGGATTTAATTGGTGAAATTTGTGCTTATATTTTGATGCAATGTTTGGGTATGTGAATTTGATGTTAATTAAGTTGTTGATGATGAATTTATATGCTCAAGTTATGAAAAATGCGTCAAATGGTGATTTTTGTTGAAATAATGTTTTGGGTCATGTTTTATATGGTTTTGAGTGACTTAACATGTATAGAAATGATTAGGCAAGTTTTGGGATCAAATTTGGGCATAGGGAAGTTAAAATTGGGATTTTGGGGTGAAAAATGGAGTTTTTTCGAGAGCTATCTGTCATAACTCGCCATGGCAAGTGGATTTACTCGCCGGGGAAAATTACTCTCTAACAACACGTCATGTTTCTTGTTCTTGTGTCTTTTTCACACGTTTCTGTTTTGAATTGGACTTTGCTGTAAACATGATAATTTTAGATAATTTTGTAGCTTTCTAATGACTTTGGTTTGACTTGAAAATGATTTTTGGTTTTTGAGATATGATGAAAATACTCCAAGGAGTTCTTAGTGAAATCTTATGAAATTCAACATAACTGTTTCTAAGTTAATCCAAAACTTATGGAATAATTTCAAACCTCAAAACTAGAAGTACTATGAGTTCAATTAGGGTGTTTAAGAGTATTTAACCTATGTTGTGATGGATCTAATTTGGTTTGACGTGAATACCTTTGTTGGATAATTTGAAATACATATATTATGTGAATGTTGTATGTTGTAGAAATATTGTTGTTCATATCATTCAAGTTGTTGCTGTTAATGTTGTTATGATGCAAGTTGATATTGTTGTTGTCATTACTATTGTTGATTGTGTTTATAATTGTATTGTCTTTCAGTGAGTCTAAATTAATATGAATATTGTTGTTGAATAATTTGAGATAGATATATTATGTGAATATTGTATGATATAGAAATATTGTTGATCATATCATTCAAGTTGTTGCTGTTAATGTTGTTATGATGCAAGTTGTTATTGTTCCTGTCATTGCTGTTGTTGATTATTAATATCGTTAAGTTGCAAGTTATTGCCAAGGTCGCTAAGTTGTAAGTTGTTGAAGTCGTATAAGTTGTTGAAGTTGTCTAAGTTGTTGGTTGCTGAGTCCATGCATACTCATTAAAGTTGAGGGTTTGATGCACTGTGAGCCTATTTGCTCTATATGTTGGGGGCTTGATGCCCTGTGGGTATATTTATGCTCTATATGTTGGGGGCTTGATGCCCTGGTCGGTACCACATGCATGATTAAGTTATTGTAGTTGCATCGTCGAGATGATGTCGTTGTTGTTGCATTGTCGAGTGGATGTCGTTGTTGTCGCATTGTCGTTGTGGTTAAGTTGTCATTTTTCAATGAGTGGTTAATGAAGAACTATGTGAAGTATTAACATTATTAATTGTTGTTGTTTATGATGTTATATGATGTTGTTTATGATTGATGAATATGTTGTTATATGATGTTGTTCATTATTGATGAATTATTGTATGAATGTATATGATGTGATGAATATGATGTTATATGATGTTGTTCATGATTGATGAATATGATGTTGTTCATTATTGATGAATTATTATATGAATGTATATGTTGATGAATATGATGTTATATGAAGTTGATTACTTATATGAATGTACCTGTTGATAACTATGATGTGATATGATGTTATTAATGATTAAATGTATTACTATATGAATATATATGTTGATAAAAATGATAGACTTAATTACACTTTTGGTCTTCGTGTTTTGGCCTACTCACGATACTGGTCCTGCCCTTTTAAAACAGAACAAAACGGTCCTTCAATTATCATTTTGTTGCATTTTTCGTCCTACCCCCCATTTTATTCTCCAAAAACGCAGAGAAATAACAGTTTTAGACATACCCCTTATGCTCAACCACGAAATAAACAAGGAATAAAGCATGTGTGTACAAATAATTCACTTTATTCAACACACTAACCAAAAAACCCTAATTTTTGAGATATGTTTCAAATTAGGGTTTTTTTGGTTAGTGTGCTGAGTAGAATAGATTTCATGTGCCTACATGTTTTATTCCTTGTTGATATCATGGTTGAGCATAGGGGTGGGTCTAAAACTGCCATTTTTCTGCGTTTCTGGGGTTTGAAAATAGGAGGTAGGACGAAAGATGCAACAAAAATGATAATTGAAGGACCGTTTTGTTCTGTTTTAAAAGGGCAGGACCAGTTTCGTGAGTAAGCCAAAACACGAGGACTAAAAGTGTAATTAAGCCAAAATGAAATTATGATGCAAAGTCACTGTTATTGTCGTTGTCAGTGTTGTCGTCGTGTTGTCAAGTTGTCGAAATAATTAATAAGTTGTTTATATTGAGGCCGTAGTGCCATTTTGTTGAATAATGAAATGTTTTTCCGCTGCGATGTAATTTGAATTATTGATGAAATATGTTTAAATAAATAGTAATTCTACTCTATTTATCTTTTAAAGTAGTGTGACATCCTGTTTAAGTTGATTACTCTGATTATTATGAAAACTTTTTCAAGTTGGGAAAATGTGGTGTTACAATTACCACTAGGGACAAGGTGCAGTGAAATGAAAATTGTTCGTTTTGACACTGAAAGGTGTCGCCATGACCTGGTTCAAGGGGTTGGATGATTACTCTATCAACACCTGGAAAGAACTGTGCGACGAGTTCATTTCCCACTTTACTGCGAGACGGAAGCAACCAAAAAACATGGCCGCACTAAATTCCATTGTTCAAGACAAGAAAGAAACCCCAAGGGAGTATGTCGAGCGGGCGTAGAAATCAATGGTGCCCAAGATGGCCTGAAGTGTTTCACCTTCGAGAACAATCTTCGTGACAACTGCAAATTCAAAGAAGAGCTGCAGCTTCGGGCGGCAAGAGACATGAGTGACATGCTGACCCGCATCCAGCCATACATTACTTTGAGGAGAAGAGGTTGACAAAAGAGTCACTCAATAGCAGACAATCAGGAAATAGTGGCGATGATAAACTGCATTGCGACAACGACAAGACAAAATATCAGCGTGCACATTTCACGGATCACACTCCCCTAAACTCGTCGCGAGAGACTATCCTCTGAGAACGCTCAACACGGAATTTGTAACACCCCGTTATCCCAACATAAAAATTTCATAAATTAATCAGAGTAAAACACCTTAGACGGAATGTTACACTTCTTTTCTTAAAAATCACAAATGGAATAATTAGATAATTATCCTTCAAATTTCAACAACGTAATAATTAAAACTTTGCAGCGGAATTAATTCGACGACAATAAGAGCTTCAACAACATGTTCCAAAATTGACACATAAAGGAATGATAAACATTGCAACAATTTCCCATCCCGTTACGTATCAGAGCCCTAAGACACTTGAGCCACCACTCCTGTAACACCCCGTTTTCCCGACTTAGAAATTTCATTTAATTAATCAGAGTAATCATCAAATAACGGAATGCTACACTTCTAAAAATCATAAAACAGATAATTAACAAATTATCTTTCAACATAATTAATTCAAATACTTCGCAGCGGATTAAGTTCATCATCATAAATAAGTTTTGGCACGCAGGCCTCATCAAACGCATTATAAGTTCAGTAAATCAACATCAAAACATAGCATGTACGTAAAGGAAAGAGAAATAACCACTAAAGACCCCTCCCGTTACGTATCAGAGCCCTAAGACACTTGAGCCACCACTCCTACTACACTTTAATACCTGCAAGTTACCCATACGAAGGGCAACATTTTCAAGCAGAAGGGGTGAGATTCACAATCAATAATAATAATGTATAATTCATCAAATGCAACTAACAACTTAAACTCCATTAATTAGTAATAGTAATTCTTTTAACGGCTCCTAAACCATATCATATACTCATCATATCAACAATCATAACTCGATATCATAAACAACATCATTTAACTTCATAATTAACATCTTAATCATAATCATATAACATCATACTCATAATTCGTATACAACATGACAACTTCATAATGAATGACCTAAACAACGTAACAACATCATATTCATAGTTCATATACAACATAACAACATCATTAATTCATGTTAACATTCTCCACCTAGCACCTTATTAACAACTCATGAATAGAGGACAACTTAGCAACTATATGTAACATCATAACAACCTCATATTCAACACCATAAACAGTCATCATAACATCATAATCAATATCATAATAATATAAACAACAACATATATTCAACAATAATGTTCTTACTTCTTTAACTTTAGTAACACTTGCTAATTCAACCAACAACGACGACAACAACAAGATTCAACGACAACGACAACAAACCTCTCAAGAACAACGGCAACTACAATTATCCAATATATGTATATATTTCATGATCAACAATATCATCAATAATAGATATCCAATTCATCAATTAAATCTAACATCCTGTCATATTAATAATTCATCAATATATAAGTATATTATCATTAACAACATCAACAACAAACGGTAATTAAAACCAACAACAACGACTCATGCAAGACATGACCTTCCCCCTAATACTCCTCAATAAATGCAACTATGCATGTGGTACCATAATTCAGGGCCGTGACCCACACCGCTGTCGAATGGTTAAAGCATTCTCAACAGGACCTAAGTCCTCACCGCTCCACACCGCTTTGAACAACTAGTGTTCCACCGCTTTGAACGACAAGGCGTTCCAGAGCCGAAGCTCTCCCACTTTGATGTTTATGCAACTACCCAACCTGTGTATCTCTACATACAACTCCACAACAAATGCATATGTACTTATATGACTCACCACGACAATCCAATTAATAATACTTCAACCTTTGAAAAGAATTCAGCAACATGTATAATTTATTTAAATATAAATATACATCATAGTCAACAATAATCCATCATAATTGATCCAACGAATCTTAATAGCAAGATCCATCAACACATTCACAACAACATATATATTCACCCACCATATCATAATACATCAATTCAATAAGCAATCATGTTCTTGGTAAACAATGCAGTCACATATAATCAATAATAAACGGAAACATCGCAGCACTCAAACATTCTTAAGATATAACGATATCAAATGGTAATCAACATCAACTTAACATCTTATATAATCCACATAACGAACATATTTCACATTAACCAACATTACCCAACATTAGGTTAAATACTCTTAAACACCTTAATTGAATTCATAATGCTTCTAGTTTTCGAGGTTTGAAATTATTCCCTAAGTTTTGGATTAACTTAGAAACGGTTATGCTGAATTTTCATAAGATTTCACTAAGACCTACTTGGAGTATTTCCATCATAACTTCTAAACCAAAAATCATTTTAAAGTCAAACCAAAGCCATTGGAAAGCTAACAAAATTATCTACAACTTTCATGTTTACACCAAAGGCCAATTCAAAACAGAAACGTGTGAAAAAGACACAAGAACGCAAAATAATAAATGCTGTAAAAAGGCATTTCGCTTAAGCGAACGGTTCTTCGCTTAAGCGAACTACTTACAGTAGCTGTTCGCTTACAGCTCGCTTCCGGCTCGCTTAAGCGAACAGTCATCGTTCCTGCATAATTTTTCACGGGTTTAAACCATTTTTCACCCCAAAACCCCCAATTTTGATCTCCCAATGCCCAAACATGTTTCCAAAGATTGTTTATAGGTTCATTATACAATTAGGTATCTAAAGGAACATAAAACATGCATCAACGACAACAAATACAGATCATTCCACCATCATACAAATTTTCATCAATTCATCCAATCAATCATAATTTCAATCAATTTATGATCACAACAACAGTATAGATTAAGTTTTCATTATGAACATTACATTACAACAGAATTAACATGATCAATACCCATTCCCCTCAGAATCATCATCAAACCCTAACCCTCAATTTATCTTCCAAACACTATGCAATTAGGTCAATTTTCAGAAATTATAGATTATGATTATTGAGAGATAGTCTCACCCTTACCTTAATTTAGATGAACAAAAGCACAACAATCTGATTCCCTTGGCTCTACTTGCTCTTCTCTCCCTTGTCCTTGGTTTTTCTCTCCCAAAACTTGTTTCACGTAAAACTGCTTCTAACCTTTTCTTTTCCTAACTCCCAAAATATAACTCCTCCTTTATTTCATTAAACTCCCCTTAATTCTATTAATTCCTAATTAACTCCCCCACCTCCAAAATAATATTAATTCTCACATTATTCTAATTTATATTAAAATAAACTATATAATGAAATAATACACACCACATAATCAACCAATATTATTTAAAATCACATAAATTATATAAATATATCCTAACTCAATAAAAATAATTAAATAATCAAATAATTCAAGGAGGGCGTTACAACTCTACCCCTCTTAAAAGAATTTCGTCCTCGAAATTCAAAGCAAAAGAAAATGAATTCAGTTAGTGCATAAATACCCTTAAACTATATATAGCCAGATATAACCTTCAATCAAAACATACAAACCACATTAAGTTAATCATTCAAACATAATCACTTAATAAACATTAACAACTTAAGACTCCAATTCTTTGAAAAGACAACTTACAACTTTAATGACATTGACGACAACAGCGGCAACGACAACAACAACGACTTTGCATCATAATATCATAATTCATTAATTACACTTCATCAATTCTATTCCATTCTAAATCAATTATACTTCAAAATAAACAAGACTTTACTTTTAGGACTAGTCACAAATACACAAAATAACATATCTATGAATCACACATCTTTAAATAACACGTCTTTAAATCACACATCTTCAAATAACACATATTTATATAACACATCTATACACATCATCAAATAAGTCATCATCTAAAGTAAACGGAAGAACTTTGAAATCAAAGTTTAAAATGGAGAAAATCTCATTTGTTATTCATTGAATTCTAAAAGCTTGTCAACTAACATATGATTAAGAGCATCCATTTTCTAAATCCAAGTTATGATATCACCGTTAGAAACATTTTCAAAGTAAAACCAGTTATATGTTTTAAAGGTCTTTATCACTATTCTAAATATAATAAAATCATATGAAACCATAATGCACAAAGTAATGTCACCGAAAGCGAGAATAATTAACATGTTTTAAGGATCTTTAAAACTCTCTCATAACATATTTCATAAATCAATATTAAATGTGTAAACCGATTTTGGCAGATTGACATATAAAAGAAAAAAAATAGAAAACAGAAACATGCTTTCACAAATATCATGCATCTCATATATCAAGATCAGAAACATGAAACGATAACATTTAAAGCTTTTACCGATCGTATATAATCCTATCAAAACAACTATATTAACGTACGAGCATGATGTATAAAAATTCACATATAAACATCACAGTTCCATTAACGAAAATCAAACATATAACTATAGTAACATAAAAGGACACGAAATCAGCGAAAAAGTCATCAAAAGAATTTAGAAAAACAACGAAAATCAACAACCATTAACTACCCATATGAGTACACAACCCCTTATAAACAACAACATAAGAGTATACCACCTCTCACAAAACACCTGAACATAAATAGTCACCAACAACAGCTTCAACTCCGACTTCAACAACTTAGACAACATTAAGTTGACACTCTAACCTATGTGGCTCAACACGACTCTACTACTTGGCCGGACGGACCAACCTGCTCTGATACCAATTGTAACACCCCGTTTTCCCGACTTAGAAATTTCATTTAATTAATCAGAGTAATCATCAAATAACGGAATGCTACACTTCTAAAAATCATAAAACAGATAATTAACAAATTATCTTTCAACATAATTAATTCAAATACTTCGCAGCGGATTAAGTTCATCATCATAAATAAGTTTTGGCACGCAGGCCTCATCAAACGCATTATAAGTTCAGTAAATCAACATCAAAACATAGCATGTACGTAAAGGAAAGAGAAATAACCACTAAAGACCCCTCCCGTTACGTATCAGAGCCCTAAGACACTTGAGCCACCACTCCTACTACACTTTAATACCTGCAAGTTACCCATACGAAGGGCAACATTTTCAAGCAGAAGGGGTGAGATTCACAATCAATAATAATAATGTATAATTCATCAAATGCAACTAACAACTTAAACTCCATTAATTAGTAATAGTAATTCTTTTAACGGCTCCTAAACCATATCATATACTCATCATATCAACAATCATAACTCGATATCATAAACAACATCATTTAACTTCATAATTAACATCTTAATCATAATCATATAACATCATACTCATAATTCGTATACAACATGACAACTTCATAATGAATGACCTAAACAACGTAACAACATCATATTCATAGTTCATATACAACATAACAACATCATTAATTCATGTTAACATTCTCCACCTAGCACCTTATTAACAACTCATGAATAGAGGACAACTTAGCAACTATATGTAACATCATAACAACCTCATATTCAACACCATAAACAGTCATCATAACATCATAATCAATATCATAATAATATAAACAACAACATATATTCAACAATAATGTTCTTACTTCTTTAACTTTAGTAACACTTGCTAATTCAACCAACAACGACGACAACAACAAGATTCAACGACAACGACAACAAACCTCTCAAGAACAACGGCAACTACAATTATCCAATATATGTATATATTTCATGATCAACAATATCATCAATAATAGATATCCAATTCATCAATTAAATCTAACATCCTGTCATATTAATAATTCATCAATATATAAGTATATTATCATTAACAACATCAACAACAAACGGTAATTAAAACCAACAACAACGACTCATGCAAGACATGACCTTCCCCCTAATACTCCTCAATAAATGCAACTATGCATGTGGTACCATAATTCAGGGCCGTGACCCACACCGCTGTCGAATGGTTAAAGCATTCTCAACAGGACCTAAGTCCTCACCGCTCCACACCGCTTTGAACAACTAGTGTTCCACCGCTTTGAACGACAAGGCGTTCCAGAGCCGAAGCTCTCCCACTTTGATGTTTATGCAACTACCCAACCTGTGTATCTCTACATACAACTCCACAACAAATGCATATGTACTTATATGACTCACCACGACAATCCAATTAATAATACTTCAACCTTTGAAAAGAATTCAGCAACATGTATAATTTATTTAAATATAAATATACATCATAGTCAACAATAATCCATCATAATTGCTCCAACGAATCTTAATAGCAAGATCCATCAACACATTCACAACAACATATATATTCACCCACCATATCATAATACATCAATTCAATAAGCAATCATGTTCTTGGTAAACAATGCAGTCACATATAATCAATAATAAACGGAAACATCGCAGCACTCAAACATTCTTAAGATATAACGATATCAAATGGTAATCAACATCAACTTAACATCTTATATAATCCACATAACGAACATATTTCACATTAACCAACATTACCCAACATTAGGTTAAATACTCTTAAACACCTTAATTGAATTCATAATGCTTCTAGTTTTCGAGGTTTGAAATTATTCCCTAAGTTTTGGATTAACTTAGAAACGGTTATGCTGAATTTTCATAAGATTTCACTAAGACCTACTTGGAGTATTTCCATCATAACTTCTAAACCAAAAATCATTTTAAAGTCAAACCAAAGCCATTGGAAAGCTAACAAAATTATCTACAACTTTCATGTTTACACCAAAGGCCAATTCAAAACAGAAACGTGTGAAAAAGACACAAGAACGCAAAATAAGAAATGCTGTAAAAAGGCATTTCGCTTAAGCGAACGGTTCTTCGCTTAAGCGAACTACTTACAGTAGCTGTTCGCTTACAGCTCGCTTCCGGCTCGCTTAAGCGAACAGTCATCGTTCCTGCATAATTTTTCACGGGTTTAAACCATTTTTCACCCCAAAACCCCCAATTTTGATCTCCCAATGCCCAAACATGTTTCCAAAGATTGTTTATAGGTTCATTATACAATTAGGTATCTAAAGGAACATAAAACATGCATCAACGACAACAAATACAGATCATTCCACCATCATACAAATTTTCATCAATTCATCCAATCAATCATAATTTCAATCAATTTATGATCACAACAACAGTATAGATTAAGTTTTCATTCTGAACATTACATTACAACAGAATTAACATGATCAATACCCATTCCCCTCAGAATCATCATCA
This sequence comes from Medicago truncatula, assembly GCF_003473485.1. NCBI lineage: Eukaryota > Viridiplantae > Streptophyta > Magnoliopsida > Fabales > Fabaceae > Medicago > Medicago truncatula. The sequence continues at coordinate 20,842,851 of NC_053045.1, forward strand.
AACCCTAACCCTCAATTTATCTTCCAAACACTATGCAATTAGGTCAATTTTCAGAAATTATAGATTATGATTATTGAGAGATAGTCTCACCCTTACCTTAATTTAGATGAACAAAAGCACAACAATCTGATTCCCTTGGCTCTACTTGCTCTTCTCTCCCTTGTCCTTGGTTTTTCTCTCCCAAAACTTGTTTCACGTAAAACTGCTTCTAACCTTTTCTTTTCCTAACTCCCAAAATATAACTCCTCCTTTATTTCATTAAACTCCCCTTAATTCTATTAATTCCTAATTAACTCCCCCACCTCCAAAATAATATTAATTCTCACATTATTCTAATTTATATTAAAATAAACTATATAATGAAATAATACACACCACATAATCAACCAATATTATTTAAAATCACATAAATTATATAAATATATCCTAACTCAATAAAAATAATTAAATAATCAAATAATTCAAGGAGGGCGTTACAACTCCTACTAATCTTTAATACCTGCAAGTTACCCATACGAAGGGCAACATTTTCAAGCAGAAGGGGTGAGATTCACAATCAATAATAATAATATATAATTCATCAAATGCATCTAACAACTTAAACTCCATCGGTTAGTAATAATAATTCCTTTAACGACTCCTAAACCATATCATGTACTCATCATATCAACAGTCATAACTCGATATCATAAACAACATCATAACGGCATCATTTAGCATCATAATCAACATCTTAATCATAATCATATAACATCATACTCATAATTCGTATACAACATGACAACTTCATAATCAATGACATAAACAACGTACCAACATCATATTCATAGTTCATATACAACATAACAACATCATTAATTCGTATTAATATTCTCCACCTAGCACCTCATTAACAACTCATGAATAGAGGACAACTTAGCAACTATACGTAACATCATCATTTCATAATAATAATTATTCATCAAACATTCCATTAGCAATTCATGAATAAAAGACAACTTATCAACTTAACATAACCATCATCAAGTACATTTAGCAACTCATAGATAACATCACATAATCGTCATCACAACATTCATAATCATCATCATGTAACATCCTAACAACCTCATATTCAACACCATAAACAGTCATCATAACATTATAATCAATATCATAATAATATAAACAACAACATATATTCAACAATAATGTTCTTACTTCTTTAACTTTAGTAACACTTGCTAATTCAACCAACAACGACGACAACACAAGATTCAACAACAACGACAACAACTTAATCAACAACAACAACAACAAATCTCTCAAGAACAACGACAACTACAATTATCCAATATATCTACATATTTCATAATCAGCAATATCATCCATAATAGATATCTAACACCCTGTCATAATAATAGTTCATCAATATATAAGAATATCATCATTAACAACATCAACAACAAATAGTAATTAAAACCAACAACAACGACTCATGCAACAACTCGACACCACCGCTAAGACTCATGCAAGACATGACAACTCCACTAAGACTCCTCAACAAATGCAACTATGCATGTGGTACCATAATTAGGGCCGTGACCCACACCGCTGTCGAATGGTTAAAGCATTCTCATCAGGACATAAGTCCTCACCGCTCAACACCGCTTTGAACAACTAGTGTTCCACCGCTTTGAACGACAAGGCGTTCCAGAGCCGAAGCTCTCCCACTTTTATGCTTATGCAACTGACTCCACTTGTGTATATCTACATACAACTCAACAACATCAACGACAACTACTACTCATCAATGCATATATGTAAATATGACTTCACCTCGACAATCCAATTAATAATACTTCAACCTTTGAAAAGAATTCAGCAACATGTATAATTTATTTAAATATAAATATACATCACAGTCAACAATAATCCATCATAATTGATCCAACGATTCCAGAAAATACACAATTTATCATAATCAACTAATGCATCAAGTTCATTCAACATAGTATATGTACGCTTGGTTTCATACTCAATCATCTCCAAATTCACTAAACTCAACAACGGCAACATCAACGACAACGTAGACAACGACAACTGTGTATAAATAATTATGACTTACTCCACAACTTGGTCAACATCAACAACTTAAGACTCCAATACTTTGGAACGACATCTTATATCTTAAACCGACACATGCAGCTTAATCAATTTACAACAGCAACATAGGCAGCACATAAACATCTCAAGATATAACATTACCAAATGATAATCAACATCAACTTAAAACATCTTATATAATCCACATAATGCATATACAAATATATCTCATTACTAACAACATCAAATCATATTATATCTGACTCACTGAAAGGCTATACCTTTATAAACAACTTCCATTCCTACCCCAAGGACCAACTCATCGGACGCTTTATACAACGTTATTTCTTTCCTAAAAACATCTCTAGATGGTTAGGATAAAGTCCCTACACTTAGGAAGAAGTTTGGAAGCATTTGGAGTGAAGAAAATTGCATTTTTAACGTTTCTTGGGTGACAGAATCGTGGCACGTTGGTCTCCCATCGTGGCACGAGTTTTCCAGATTCGACAGACGACTTCAGATTTTCAACCTTCACGTTTTCGCACATAAAAATCAAACCGTTAACCCGTTTTCGATGCCGTTTTTGCCTAAACGCTCCTGACACTTAGCTCTATCATAATCTACAGAAAAATTCAAGTTTCAACCACACTAAAATCGATTTCCAAAACCTCACATAATCGCTTATTTGTAAAACGTTTAGACACCGACTTTTCAAGGGAAAATCCCAATTTTCATTAACCCAACCCCAAAACTGATTGGAACATTAGACTATGAATAACCTATAATCAGAACACCATCTGTACACAAATTCTATGAATTTTCTAGTGAATTAACAACTAATTATAAATCTCAAACCCTAATTCCCAACTAATTATAATTCTCAAACCACAACATGTCAAACTCAATTCCAGAATTTACATAACTATAATTATTGAAAGTTAGTCTCACCCTTACCTTGAATTGATGAATCAAACTCTACCAAAAATCTGATTCTCTTCACTTGGCTCTTCTCCTAGCTTTCTCTTGGTTTTTCTCCCAAAAACTGTTTGTACGTGAAACTGCTTCTGACCAATTCTAATTTTCCACTTTTCTTTTCTAAACCTAATTCCACTTCTTCTACTTCCACTTAATCCCACACAACTCTCTTTATTTCTAAATCAGCCCCTTGAACTCCAAATATTCTAAATTCCCACTTATTCTATTAAATAGTAAAATAACTCATTTAATAAAATATAACACACCACATAATCCACATAATAATATAAAATCATATATAAAAAGACTTTAAATCAACCAATAATAATTAAATAAAATTTGGGGCGTTACAACTCTCCCCAACTTAAAGAATTTTCGTCCTCAAAAATATTACCTCATGAGAACAACTCTGGATAAGACTCCTCTACACAACAAACAATAATCAGGACAACAACAAGACAGTATTAACTGTCACACGACACTACGCGGCTCGACACGACTCTACTACTTGGTCGGACGGACCGATCTGCTCTGATACCAATTGTAACACCCCGTTATCCCAACATAAAAATTTCATAAATTAATCAGAGTAAAACACCTTAGACGGAATGCTACACTTCTTTTCTTAAAAATCACAAATGGAATAATTAGGTAATTATCCTTCAAATTTCAACAACGTAATAATTAAAACTTTGCAGCGGAATTAATTCAACGACAATAAGAGCTTCAACAACATGTTCCAAAATTGACACATAAAGGAATGATAAACATAGCAACAATTTCCCATCCCGTTACGTATCAGAGCCCTAAGACACTTGAGCCACCACTCCTACTAATCTTTAATACCTGCAAGTTACCCATACGAAGGGCAACATTTTCAAGCAGAAGGGGTGAGATTCACAATCAATAATAATAATATATAATTCATCAAATGCATCTAACAACTTAAACTCCATCGGTTAGTAATAATAATTCCTTTAACGACTCCTAAACCATATCATGTACTCATCATATCAACAGTCATAACTCGATATCATAAACAACATCATAACGCCATCATTTAGCATCATAATCAACATCTTAATCATAATCATATAACATCATACTCATAATTCATATACAACATGACAGCTTCATAATCAATGACATAAACAACGTACCAACATCATATTCATAGTTCATATACAACATAACAACATCATTAATTCGTATTAACATTCTCCACCAAGCACCTCATTAACAACTCATGAATAGAGGACAACTTAGCAACTATACGTAACATCTTCATTTCATAATAATAATTATTCATCAAACATTCCATTAGCAATTCATGAATAAAAGACAACTTATCAACTTAACATAACCATCATCAAGTACATTTAACAACTCATAGATAATATCACATAATCGTCATCACAACATTCATAATCATCATCATGTAACATCCTAACAACCTCATATTCAACACCATAAACAGTCATCATAACATTATAATCAATATCATAATAATATAAACAACAACATATATTCAACAATAATGTTCTTACTTCTTTAACTTTAGTAACACTTGCTAATTCAACCAACAACGACGACAACACAAGATTCAACAACAACGACAACAACTTAATCAACAACAACAACAACAAATCTCTCAAGAACAACGACAACTACAATTATCCAATATATCTACATATTTCATAATCAGCAATATCATCCATAATAGATATCTAATTCATCAATTAAATCTAACACCCTGTCATAATAATAGTTCATCAATATATAAGTATATCATCATTAACAACATCAACAACAAATGGTAATTAAAACCAACAACAACGACTCATGCAACAACTCGACACCACCGCTAAGACTCATGCAAGACATGACAACTCCACTAAGACTCCTCAACAAATGCAACTATGCATGTGGTACCATAATCAGGGCCGTGACTCACACCGCTGTCGAATGGTTAAAGCATTCTCATCAGGACATAAGTCCTCACCGCTCAACACCGCTTTGAACAACTAGTGTTCCACCGCTTTGAACGACAAGGCGTTCCAGAGCCGAACCTCTCCCACTTTTATGCTTATCCAACTGACTCCACTTGTGTATATCTACATACAACTCAACAACATCAACGACAACTACTGCTCATCAATGCATATATGTAAATATGACTTCACCTCGACAATCCAATTAATAATACTTCAACCTTTGAAAAGAATTTAGCAACATGTATAATTTATTTAAATATAAATATACATCACAGTCAACAATAATCCATCATAATTGATCTAACGATTCCAGAAAATACACAATTTATCATAATCAACTAATGCATCAAGTTCATTCAACATAGTATATGTACGCTTGGTTTCATACTCAATCATCTCCAAATTCACTAAACTCAATAAGGGCAACATCAACGACAACGTAGACAACGACAACTGTGTATAAATAATTATGACTTACTCCACAACTTGGTCAACATCAACAAATTAAGACTCCAATACTTTGGAACGACATCTTACATCTTAAACCGACACATGCAGCTTAATCAATTTACAACAGCAACATAGGCAGCACATAAACATCTCAAGCTATAACATTACCAAATGATAATCAACATCAACTTAAAACATCTTATATAATCCACATAATGCATATACAAATATATCTCATTACTAACAACATCAAATCATATTATATCTGACTCACTGAAAGGCTATACCTCTATAAACAACTTCCATTCCTACCCCAAGGACCAACTCATCGGACGCTTTATACAACGTTATTTCTTTCCTAAAAACATCTCTAGATGGTTAGGATAAAGTCCCTACACTTAGGAAGATGTTTGGAAGCATTTGGAGTGAAGAAAATTGCATTTTTAACGTTTCTTGGGTGACAGAATCGTGGCAAGTTGGTCTCCCATCGTGGCACGATTTTTCCAGATTCGACAGACGACTTCAGATTTTCAACCTTCACGTTTTCGCACATAAAAATCAAACCGTTAACCCGTTTTCGATGCCGTTTTTGCCTAAACGCTCCTGACACTTAGCTCTATCATAATCTACAGAAAAATTCAAGTTTCAACCACCCAAAAATCGATTTCCAAAACCTCACATAATCGCTTATTTGCAAAACGTTTAGACACCGACTTTTCAAGGGAAAATCCCAATTTTCATTAACCCAACCCCAAAACTGATTGGAACATTAGACTATGAATAACCTATAATCAGAACACCATCTGTACACAAATTCTATGAATTTTCTAGTGAATTAACAACTAATTATAAATCTCAAACCCTAATTCCCAACTAATTATAATTCTCAAACCACAACATGTCAAACTCAATTCCAGAATTTACATACACTATAATTATTAAAAGTTAGCCTCACCCTTACCTTGAATTGATGAATCAAACTCTACCAAAAATCTGATTCTCTTCACTTGGCTCTTCTCCTAGCTTTCTCTTGGTTTTTCTCCCAAAAACCGTTTGTACGTGAAACTGCTTCTGACCAATTTTAATTTTCCACTTTTCTTTTCTAAACCTAATTCCACTTCTTCTACTTCCACTTAATCCCACACAACTCTCTTTATTTCTAAATCAGCCCCTTGAACTCCAAATATTCTAAATTCCCACTTATTTTATTAAATAGTAAAATAACTCATTTAATAAAATATAACACACAACATAATCCACATAATAATATAAAATCATATATAAAAAGACTTTAAATCAACCAATAATAATTAAATAAAATTTGGGGCGTTACAACTCTCCCCAACTTAAAGAATTTTCGTCCTCAAAAATATTACCTCATGAGAACAACTCTGGATAAGACTCCTCTACACAACAAACAATAATCAGGACAACAACAAGACAGTATTAACTGTCACACGACATTACGCGGCTCGACACGAATCTACTACTTGGCCGGACGGACCGACCTGCTCTGATACCAATTGTAACACCCCGTTATCCCAACATAAAAATTTCATAAATTAATCGGAGTAAAACACCTTAGACGGAATGTTACACTTCTTTTCTTAAAAATCACAAATGGAATAATTAGATAATTATCCTTCAAATTTCAACAACGTAATAATTAAAACTTTGCAGCGGAATTAATTCAACGACAATAAGAGCTTCAACAACATGTTCCAAAATTGACATATAAAGGAATGATAAACATAGCAACAATTTCCCATCCCGTTACGTATCAGAGCCCTAAGACACTTGAGCCACCACTCCTACTAATCTTTAATACCTGCAAGTTACCCATACGAAGGGCAACATTTTCAAGCAGAAGGGGTGAGATTCACAATCAATAATAATAATATATAATTCATCGAATGCATCTAACAACTTAAACTCCATCGGTTAGTAATAATAATTCCTTTAACGACTCCTAAACCATATCATGTACTCATCATATCAACAGTCATAACTCGATATCATAAACAACATCATAACGGCATCATTTAGCATCATAATCAACATCTTAATCATAATCATATAACATCATACTCATAATTCGTATACAACATGACAACTTCATAATCAATGACATAAACAACGTACCAACATCATATTCATAGTTCATATACAACATAACAACATCATTAATTCGTATTAATATTCTCCACCTAGCACCTCATTAACAACTCATGAATAGAGGACAACTTAGCAACTATACGTAACATCATCATTTCATAATAATAATTATTCATCAAACATTCCATTAACAATTCATGAATAAAAGACAACTTATCAACTTAACATAACCATCATCAAGTACATTTAACAACTTATAGATAACATCACATAATCGTCATCACAACATTCATAATCATCATCATGTAACATCCTAACAACCTCATATTCAACACCATAAACAGTCATCATAACATTATAATCAATATCATAATAATATAAACAACAACATATATTCAACAATAATGTTCTTACTTCTTTAACTTTAGTAACACTTGCTAATTCAACCAACAACGACGACAACACAAGATTCAACAACAACGACAACAACTTAATCAACAACAACAACAACAAATCTTTCAAGAACAACGACAACTACAATTAACCAATATATCTACATATTTCATAATCAGCAATATCATCCATAATAGATATCTAATTCATCAATTAAATCTAACACCCTGTCATAATAATAGTTCATCAATATATAAGTATATCATCATTAACAACCTCAACAACAAATGGTAATTAAAACCAACAACAACGACTCATGCAACAACTCGACACCACCGCTAAGACTCATGCAAGACATGACAACTCCACTAAGACTCCTCAACAAATGCAACTATGCATGTGGTACCATAATCAGGGCCGTGACCCACACCGCTGTCGAATGGTTAAAGCATTCTCATCAGGACATAAGTCCTCACCGCTCAACACCGCTTTGAACAACTAGTGTTCCACCGCTTTGAACGACAAGGCGTTCCAGAGCCGAAGCTCTCCCACTTTTATGCTTATGCAACTGACTCCACTTGTGTATATCTACATACAACTCAACAACATCAACGACAACTACTACTCATCAATGCATATATGTAAATATGACTTCACCTCGACAATCCAATTAATAATACTTCAACCTTTGAAAAGAATTCAGCAACATGTATAATTTATTTAAATATAAATATACATCACAGTCAACAATAATCCATCATAATTGATCCAACGATTCCAGAAAATACACAATTTATCATAATCAACTAATGCATCAAGTTCATTCAACATAGTATATGTACGCTTGGTTTCATACTCAATCATCTCCAAATTCACTAAACTCAACAAGGGCAACATAAACGACAACGTAGACAACGACAACTGTGTATAAATAATTATGACTTACTGCACAACTTGGTCAACATCAACAACTTAAGACTCCAATACTTTGGAACGACATCTTACATCTTAAACCGACACATGCAGCTTAATCAATTTACAACAGCAACATAGGCAGCACATAAACATCTCAAGATATAACATTACCAAATGATAATCAACATCAACTTAAAACATCTTATATAATCCACATAATGCATATACAAATATATCTCATTACTAACAACATCAAATCATATTATATCTGACTCACTGAAAGGCTATACCTTTATAAACAACTTCCATTCCTACCCGAAGGACCAACTCATCGGACGCTTTATACAACGTTATTTCTTTCCTAAAAACATCTCTAGATGGTTAGGATAAAGTCCCTACACTTAGGAAGAAGTTTGGAAGCATTTGGAGTGAAGAAAATTGCATTTTTAACGTTTCTTGGGTGACAGAATCGTGGCACGTTGGTCTCCCATCGTGGCACGATTTTTCCAGATTCGACAGACGACTTCAGATTTTCAACCTTCACGTTTTCGCACATAAAAATCAAACCGTTAACCCGTTTTCGATGCCGTTTTTGCCTAAACGCTCTTGACACTTAGCTCTATCATAATCTACAGAAAAATTCAAGTTTCAACCACCCAAAAATCGATTTCCAAAACCTCACATAATCGCTTATTTGAAAAACGTTTAGACACCGACTTTTCAAGGGAAAATCCCAATTTTCATTAACCCAACCCCAAAACTGATTGGAACATTAGACTATGAATAACCTATAATTAGAACACCATCTGTACACAAATTCTATGAATTTTCTAGTTAATTAACAACTAATTATAAATCTCAAACCCTAATTCCCAACTAATTATAATTCTCAAACCACAACATGTCAAACTCAATTCCAGAATTTACATACACTATAATTATTGAAAGTTAGCCTCACCCTTACCTTGAATTGATGAATCAAACTCTACCAAAAATCTGATTCTCTTCACTTGGCTCTTCTCCTAGCTTTCTCTTGGTTTTTCTCCCAAAAACTATTTGTACGTGAAACTGCTTCTGACCAATTCTAATTTTCCACTTTTCTTTTCTAAACCTAATTCCACTTCTTCTACTTCCACTTAATCCCACACAACTCTCTTTATTTCTAAATCAGCCCCTTGAACTCCAAATATTCTAAATTCCCACTTATTCTATTAAATAGTAAAATAACTCATTTAATAAAATATAACACACCACATAATAATATAAAATCATATATAAAAAGACTTTAAATCAACCAATAATAATTAAATAAAATTTGGGGCGTTACAACTCTCCCGAACTTAAAGAATTTTCGTCCTCAAAAATATTACCTCATGAGAACAACTCTGGATAAGACTCCTCTACACAACAAACAATAATCAGGACAACAACAAGACAGTATTAACTGTCACACGACACTACGCGGCTCGACACGACTCTACTACTTGGCCGGACGGACCGACCTGCTCTGATACCAATTGTAACACCCCGTTATCCCAACATAAAAATTTCATAAATTAATCCGAGTAAAACACCTTAGACGGAATGTTACACTTCTTTTCTTAAAAATCACAAATGGAATAATTAGATAATTATCCTTCAAATTTCAACAATGTAATAATTAAAACTTTGCAGCGGAATTAATTCAACGACAATAAGAGCTTCAACAACATGTTCCAAAATTGACACATAAAGGAATGATAAACATAGCAACAATTTCCCATCCCGTTACGTATCAGAGCCCTAAGACACTTGAGCCACCACTCCTACTAATCTTTAATACCTGCAAGTTACCCATACGAAGGGCAACATTTTCAAGCAGAAGGGGTGAGATTCACAATCAATAATAATAATATATAATTCATCAAATGCATCTAACAACTTAAACTCCATCGGTTAGTAATAATAATTCATTTAACGACTCCTAAACCATATCATGTACTCATCATATCAACAGTCATAACTCGATATCATAAACAACATCATAACGGCATCATTTAGCATCATAATCAACATCTTAATCATAATCATATAACATCATACACATAATTCGTATACAACATGACAGCTTCATAATCAATGACATAAACAACGTGCCAACATCATATTCATAGTTCATATACAACATAACAACATCATTAATTCGTATTAACATTCTCCACCAAGCACCTTATTAACAACTCATGAATAGAGGACAATTTAGCAACTATACGTAACATCATCATTTCATAATAATAATTATTCATCAAACATTCCATTAGCAATTCATGAATAAAAGACAACTTATCAACTTAACATAACCATCATCAAGTACATTTAACAACTCATAGATAACATCACATAATCGTCATCACAACATTCATAATCATCATCATGTAACATCCTAACAACCTCATATTCAACACCATAAACAGTCATCATAACATTATAATCAATATCATAATAATATAAACAACAACATATATTCAACAATAATGTTCTTACTTCTTTAACTTTAGTAACACTTGCTAATTCAACCAACAACGACGACAACACAAGATTCAACAACAACGACAACAACTTAATCAACAACAACAACAACAAATCTCTCAAGAACAACGACAACTACAATTATCCAATATATCTACATATTTCATAATCAGCAATATCATCCATAATAGATATCTAATTCATCAATTAAATCTAACATCCTGTCATAATAATAGTTCATCAATATATAAGTATATCATCATTAACAACATCAACAACAAATGGTAATTAAAACCAACAACAACGACTCATGCAACAACTCGACACCACCGCTAAGAATCATGCAAGACATGACAACTCCACTAAGACTCCTCAACAAATGCAACTATGCATGTGGTACCATAATCAGGGCCGTGACCCACACCGCTGTCGAATGGTTAAAGCATTCTCATCAGGACATAAGTCCTCACCGCTCAACACCGCTTTGAACAACTAGTGTTCCACCGCTTTGAACGACAAGGCGTTCCAGAGCCGAAGCTCTCCCACTTTTATGCTTATGCAACTGACTCCACTTGTGTATATCTACATACAACTCAACAACATCAACGACAACTACTACTCATCAATGCATATATGTAAATATGACTTCACCTCGACAATCCAATTAATAATACTTCAACCTTTGAAAAGAATTCAGCAACATGTATAATTTATTTAAATATAAATATACATCACAGTCAACAATAATCCATCATAATTGATCCAACGATTCCAGAAAATACACAATTTATCATAATCAACTAATGCATCAAGTTCATTCAACATAGTATATGTACGCTTGGTTTCATACTCAATCATCTCCAAATTCACTAAACTCAACAACGGCAACATCAACGACAACGTAGACAACGACAACTGTGTATAAATAATTATGACTTACTCCACAACTTGGTCAACATCAACAACTTAAGACTCCAATACTTTGGAACGACATCTTACATCTTAAACCGACACATGCAGCTTAATCAATTTACAACAGCAACATAGGCAGCACATAAACATCTCAAGATATAACAATACCAAATGATAATCAACATCAACTTAAAACATCTTATATAATCCACATAATGCATATACAAATATATCTCATTACTAACAACATCAAATCATATTATATATGACTCACTGAAAGGCTATACCTTTATAAACAACTTCCATTCCTACCCCAAGGACCAACTCATCAGACGCTTTATACAACGTTATTTCTTTCCTAAAAACATCTCTAGATGGTTAGGATAAAGTCCCTACACTTAGGAAGATGTTTGGAAGCATTTGGAGTGAAGAAAATTGCATTTTTAACGTTTCTTGGGTGACAGAATCGTGGCACGTTGGTCTCCCATCGTGGCACGATTTTTCCAGATTCGACAGACGACTTCAGATTTTCAACCTTCACGTTTTCGCACATAAAAATCAAACTGTTAACCCGTTTTCAATGCCGTTTTTGCCTAAACGCTGACACTTAGCTCTATCATAATCTACAGAAAAATTCAAGTTTCAACCACCCAAAAATCGATTTCCAAAACCTCACATAATCGCTTATTTGCAAAACGTTTAGACACCGACTTTTCAAGGGAAAATCCCAATTTTCATTAACCCAACCCCAAAACTGATTGGAACATTAGACAATGAATAACCTATAATCAGAACACCATCTGTACACAAATTCTATGAATTTTCTAGTGAATTAACAACTAATTATAAATCTCAAACCCTAATTCCCAACTAATTATAATTCTCAAACCACAACATGTCAAACTCAATTCCAGAATTTACATACACTATAATTATTGAAAGTTAGCCTCACCCTTACCTTGAATTTATGAATCAAACTCTACCAAAAATCTGATTCTCTTCACTTGACTCTTCTCCTAGCTTTCTCTTGGTTTTTCTCCCAAAAACTGTTTGTACGTGAAACTGCTTCTGACCAATTCTAATTTTCCACTTTTCTTTTCTAAACCTAATTCCACTTCTTCTACTTCCACTTAATCCCACACAACTCTCTTTATTTCTAAATCAGCCCCTTGAACTCCAAATATTCTAAATTCCCACTTATTCTATTAAATAGTAAAATAACTCATTTAATAAAATATAACACACCACATAATAATATAAAATCATATATAAAAAGACTTTAAATCAACCAATAATAATTAAATAAAATTTGGGGCGTTACAACTCTCCCGAACTTAAAGAATTTTCGTCCTCAAAAATATTACCTCATGAGAACAACTCTGGATAAGACTCCTCTACACAACAAACAATAATCAGGACAACAACAAGACAGTATTAACTGTCACACGACACTACGCGGCTCGACACGACTCTACTACTTGGCCGGACGGACCGACCTGCTCTGATACCAATTGTAACACCCCGTTATCCCAACATAAAAATTTCATAAATCAATCAGAGTAAAACACCTTAGACGGAATGTTACACTTCTTTTCATAAAAATCATAAATGGAATAATTAGATAATTATCCTTCAAATTTCAACAACGTAATAATTAAAACTTTGCAGCGGAATTAATTCAACGACAATAAGAGCTTCAACAACATGTTCCAAAATTGACACATAAAGGAATGATAAACATAGCAACAATTTCCCATCCCGTTATGTATCAGAGCCCTAAGACACTTGAGCCACCACTCCTACTAATCTTTAATACCTGCAAGTTACCCATACGAAGAGCAACATTTTTAAGCAGAAGGGATGAGATTCACAATCAATAATAATAATATATAATTCATCAAATGCATCTAACAACTTAAACTCCATCGGTTAGTAATAATAATTCCTTTAACGACTCCTAAACCATATCATGTACTCATCATATCCACTGTCATAACTCGATATCATAAACAACATCATAACGGCATCATTTAGCATCATAATCAACATCTTAATCATAATCATATAACATCATACTCATAATTCGTATACAACATGACAACTTCATAATCAATGACATAAACAACGTACCAACATCATATTCATAGTTCATATACAACATAACAACATCATTAATTCGTATTAACATTCTCCACCAAGCACCTCATTAACAACTCATGAATAGAGGACAACTTAGCAACTATACGTAACATCATCATTTCATAATAATAATTATTCATCAAACATTCCATTAGCAATTCATGAATAAAAGACAACTTATCAACTTAACATAACCATCATCAAGTACATTTAACAACTCATAGATAACATCACATAATCGTGATCACAACATTCATAATCATCATCATGTAACATCCTAACAACCTCATATTCAACACCATAAACAGTCATCATAACATTATAATCAATATCATAATAATATAAACAACAACAAATATTCAACAATAATGTTCTTACTTCTTTAACTTTAGTATCACTTGCTAATTCAACCAACAACGACGACAACACAAGATTCAACAACAACGACAACAACTTAATTAACAACAACAACAACAAATCTCTCAAGAACAATGACAACTACAATTATCCAATATATCTACATATTTCATAATCAACAATATCATCCATAATAGATATCTAATTCATCAATTAAATCTAACACCCTGTCATAATAATAGTTCATCAATATATAAGTATATCATCATTAACAACATCAACAACAAATGGTAATTAAAACCAACAACAACGACTCATGCAACAACTCGACACCACCGCTAAGACTCATGCAAGACATGACAACTCCACTAAGACTCCTCAACAAATGCAACTATGCATGTGGTACCATAATCAGGGCCGTGACCTACACCGCTGTCGAATGGTTAAAGCATTCTCATCAGGACATAAGTCCTCACCCCTCAACACCGCTTTGAACAACTAGTGTTCCACCGCTTTGAACGACAAGGCGTTCCAGAGCCGAAGCTCTCCCACTTTTATGCTTATCCAACTGACTCCACTTGTGTATATCTACATACAACTCAACAACATCAACGACAACTACTACTCATCAATGCATATATGTAAATATGACTTCACCTCGACAATCCAATTAATAATACTTCAACATTTGAAAAGAATTCAGCAACATGTATAATTTATTTAAATATAAATATACATCACAGTCAACAATAATCCATCATAATTGATCCAACGATTCCAGAAAATACACAATTTATTATAATCAACTAATGCTTCAAGTTCATTCAACATAGTATATGTATGCTTGGTTTCATACTCAATCATCTCCAAATTCACTAAACTCAACAACGACAACATCAACGACAACGTAGACAACGACAACTGTGTATAAATAATTATGACTTACTCCACAACTTGGTCAACATCAACAACTTAAGACTCCAATACTTTGGAACGACATCTTACATCTTAAACCGACACATGCAGCTTAATCAATTTACAACAGCAACATAGGCAGCACATAAACATCTCAAGATATAACAATACCAAATGATAATCAACATCAACTTAAAACATCTTATATAATCCACATAATGCATATACAAATATATCTCATTACTAACAACATCAAATCATATTATATCTGACTCATTGAAAGGCTATACCTTTATAAACAACTTTCATTCCTACCCCAAGGACCAACTCATCGAACGCTTTATACAACGTTATTTCTTTCCTTAAAACATCTCTAGATGGTTAGGATAAAGTCCCTACACTTAGAAAGAAGTTTGGAAGCATTTGGAGTGAAGAAAATTGCATTTTTAACGTTTCTTGGGTGACAGAATCGTGGCACGTTGGTCTCCCATCGTGGCACGATTTTTCCAGATTCGACAGACGACTTCAGATTTTCAACCTTCACGTTTTCGCACATAAAAATCAAACCGTTAACCCATTTTCGATTCAGTTTTCGCCTAAATGCACCTGACACTTAGCTCTATCATAATCTACAGAAAAATTCAAGTTTCAACCACCCAAAAATCGATTTCCAAAACCTCACATAATCGCTTATTTGCAAAACGTTTAGACACCGACTTTTCAAGGGAAAATCCCAATTTTCATTAACCCAACCCCAAAACTGATTGGAACATTAGACTATGAATAACCTATAATCAGAACACCATTTGTACACAAATTCTATGAATTTTCTAGTGAATTAACAACTAATTATAAATCTCAAACCCTAATTCCCAACTAATTATAATTCTCAAACCACAACATGTCAAACTCAATTCCAGAATTTACATACACTATAATTATTGAAAGTTAGCCTCACCCTTACCTTGAATTGATGAATCAAACTCTACCAAAAATCTGATTCTCTTCACTTGGCTCTTCTCCTAGCTTTCTCTTGGTTTTTCTCCCAAAAACTGTTTGTACGTGAAACTGCTTCTGACCAATTCTAATTTTCCACTTTTCTTTTCTAAACCTAATTCCACTTCTTCTACTTCCACTTAATCCCACACTACTCTCTTTATTTCTAAATCAGCCCCTTGAACTCCAAATATTCTAAATTCCCACTTATTCTATTAAATAGTAAAATAACTCATTTAATAAAATATAACACACCACATAATCCACATAATAATATAAAATCATATATAAAAAGACTTTAAATCAACCAATAATAATTAAATAAAATTTGGGGCGTTACAGAATTCAAAGAGGAGGGAATCAAGTAGTCCCCAACAACAACCCGAATTTCGTTAGATTTATTTTAATTCATCTTATGTGTGTTTATATGTGCTTGTTTGTGATTAATTGCCTCTGTGTGTATTTTGGTTGGGATTAGTAGAATTCGGTATTAGAAGGGCATTTTGGTCATTTTCTGAGCAGAAATAAATTAGTAATTTCACTATGAGTATTATTTTTACTGTTTAAGTGGGAACCATTATTTTACTAAGTTACTAGTGGGTTGTGGTAATTAGTTATGAGCCGATAATTATTCGATAACTTTTAACTGTAAGTGAATAGATACGTTGTGAATTAGTCTTGAGCCCATTAAGACATTTTCAGGGTTAAACCCTATTGTGTAGAGCCTATATAATATCTAGTCTTTAGAGGAAATAGGGTTACACATTCATTTAATAAGATTTTGAGAGAGGTAGAGAGAGAAAGTCCAAGAGGAAGAGAAAAAGGGTTAGAAGAGGAAAGCTTGAAGAATCTAGAAGGGGGTAGAGATTCAAGGAGCTAAATTGAAGATAAGGCTAGGTTGTGATTCAATTTAGGTAAGGGGGGGGGATATATTTCATTCATAATCTTTAAGTTATAATCTCTTTTCAACTTATATTCAAAAGTCCTTATTTGTGAAAAGTGATTAATTGTGAATTTAAATGTTGAAATTGGTGCTTGTGTTTTGATGTAATGTTTGGGTATGTGAGTTTGATGATAATTAAGTTGTTGAAGATGAAATTACATGTTCAATATATATATACATACACACACACATGTTGATGAAGTCATGGTTTATTGATGTTGTTGTTGTGAGATGTTTTTGTTGTTGCTCTATACCATGGGTATCGATAACCATGGAGTTTAATGTGAATTTGAGTTGTTCTTAACAGTTTTATGAAAAATGGGTCAAATGGTGATTTGTGATGGAATGATGTTTTGATTCAAGTTTCATACGGAATTGAGTGCCTTTTTATGTTTATAAACGTTTAGACAAACTTTGGGAACAAATTTGGGTGTTTGGTGTCACACCCTATTTCTATTAAAGCGATAAAACACGTGAATAAAGCATATATTTGATGAGATAAAACCGCAAGTGCACGGTCTTACCGAAGTAGTATGAAAAGAGTATCGTTCCGACAGGGAGTAGTTTAATTCAATTAACCTTTGATTATGATTAGAGGAGAAAAGAGTTGTAAGTTAGGGTTTTCAAGCGATTGAAAGATAATAATAATAAAAGGAGCCTTGGGATCGTTGGTTCATCTAAATGACAAGTCCTTCACAAACCAAACTATAAGCTTATAACTTTATGTTAGACCTAATTTCTCGAGACAGTTTCTCTTTTGTTCCTCTAGCAACCAAGCCTATTTCGCTGACTTGATTACTATTAGATTTTGGTTCCTCTAACAACCAAGCCTATTTCGCTGACTTGATCATTATTAGTTCCCTTGAAGATCGAAACTATATGTCTCAAAGATTGCAAAGACTATTTCGCTGCCTTTCCAATCCTTGTCTAACTTCACTTGTTCGAATATCAAAGCTCCACTTTCGTTTTATGAATTGATATTTGAGATGATGGATAAACAATTATCAAACCCTCCACTTTCGTTTCCACAGTTTGATAATGGTTGATCCAATTTAAAGCGGTGAATTTAGATAAGAAATTAGGGTTACATAAGATTAAGGCTTGGCTTGATTAGGATTATGTCATTTAGACTTATCCAACAATCCCAAGACAAAGAGAAGTCTACTCACTCATCACTACAAGAAATTTGTGATTTTCCTACAAAAATTACCTAGGGAATTACCGAGGAAATTACCGACGGAAATTCGTCGGAAAGCAGATGTCAGGCAAAAGGGGTCCCACATTCAAAGAAAAGACTTGAAACAGAGGACGTGGCGCTATGTGGTTGGTTGTAGTTACCGAGAATTTATTTCCTCGGAAAGCCTGGGGTCCATACGCTAAACTAAAACAAATGGTATATGCATATGTTGGTAAAACGTGTTACTTCTCTCCCCTCTCACCCCCAGTGTTCTCCCTCTTTCATGAAAACCTAAATCCCAAAATCCCCAAATTTCTTCTCCATTCAACGATCTCTCCATCTCACCGTCGTTGCTCTCAACCCAGTTCTATCGTTGACCGCCGATACCATCTTCCTCTGCATCTTTCGTTTGGGATTTGACTTTGCTTCATAGGTAAACTCATCTCTTTTGCTGATGTGTTAGTTTGTTCTTCTTTTTGGTGATTTTGTGGGGCTGATTATTGGGTTTCTGCTTATTAGTGCTCTACTTTACGATTTTCATACTGGGTTTCTGCTTAATAGTGCTCAAGTTCATACCTTTCTTACTGTGTCGATGCTTATTTTTGCAATAGTTTTCATTTTATTGCTGGGTCTATGTTTAATAATGATCAAGTTTAGGTTTTTCTTGTTGGGTCTTTGCTTGACAATGTTTAAGTGTAAAATTGTGATGTGCATTTAATCTGGTCCTGTTCATTGAATGAATCTTGCTCTGGACATGAATATGTGTTGGCTCTGTACATGAATATGTGTTATGATTCTTCTAAGTTCTAATTTGATTTTTGTATTAATATCCTTCGGTTAATTGAATCATGGCAAATGGGTTTAGTTATGAGAAAGAGGGGTTCTATGCAAATGGGTTCTGTTAATATGCTTATTTTGTTTTGGTAATTGAATCATGGCAAATAGGTTCCGTTGTTGGGTTTCTCACTTCTTAGTTCTGTTAATTGATCATGGCATGTTTGTCAGTCTGCAAGCTACAACCTGAATCATCTGCCTTCTGATTTTGTTAATTGATCTTTCAACTCTAGTAAGTCATCACTAGTTTGGATTCTATAGATCATTTATCACAGATTAAAATCGAATTGATCTTTCACAAAAAAAAAAATTTAAAAAAACTATTTGAGCATTGTGAAAATGAATGGTTAGTGTGATCTTAGTATTGCTCATTTTTTATGATATGTTCTTTGTTATCTTGTACGTACCATGATCATAGTATTGCCCATTTTTTATGATCTTAGTATTGCTCTTTTATTTTATTTTATGTTTTTTTGGTAAATTTCTAGATTTGTATTATGCATTCTCAGTTCTAAGTTCTATGCAATTGGTTTTGCTATTGGGTTTCGCCGTCGTTTGCACTTCAACTCTCCTACTCAACTTTCTCAAGGTAAAATTTATTCATATGAATCTTTGTTATCGGTATAGAAGAATAAGGAAATTACTCTTTAGGATTTTTGATATCGATATGCCTGATAACAAATTTTCACTGCTAGATATGCTACTCTGAATATTAGTCACATCTTTTCCATACATTATGCCTTGATTCCCACTGTCATTACTACTAACTATGCTGCTGCTGTTGCTGCTATTCTTCTACTTCTTTAACATCTTCGTCTTCTCATTATCTAAGTGATGTAACCTTCTAGGATTGAATATGAAACTTTTACTTGTTCTTATCTTTTAAATGTAAAGGAAAATTACTTGAAATAGAAAGGGGATTTATACGATCTTTGTTGAATGTTGTTTTTGGATTGTTTTCTCATAAGATTTTTGGGTTTATGATTCATGTTTATCATAAGTTTTGTTAAGTTTTCTTGTAACTTTAATTGATGACCATATGCTAGATGCTTTTGTTCACACATTTTGCAGATGGGAAACAACTGTTTCATGGTGATAACAGTAAAACCTACTAAACTACTATTACTTAATCCTCACCTCACCTACATTGCTCTCCTTGTGTTTGTAGTCTTGCCCTTTAGGAATAATGGTGTTTTTCGTTGCTACCACTATGACAAATGAGAAAATAATGCTCGGTAGTTACTAATTTATTTATTGTAACTTTTTATAAAATTATAGTGAGTCATTTGAGCTTATCCTCGGTATGTTCAGGCTCCCTTCATAACTCATTGCAGCTAGCATATAATTTAGTTATACTGATGAAAGTTTTTTTTGTAAAATATAGTTTTTTTTTTAGAAAATTGAGCTTTGCTGAGTTTGAAGGAAGAATTGATAGAAATAGAGATGTTTGTGGCCTTTCCTTAGACAAGGAACCCATGTTGTGATAGTAAAGTTCTAATCAATGTGATTTGGGTACTTTCATAATGCAGGAACCCATGTTGCATATTCCACATATGAAAATTATCAGCTGGCCAATGCATTAAACCTTGAGGACGCAATTAATGATCTCCCACTAGTATGTTGATTTTGTTCACTGATACATTGTGAATATAGTTTGTTTGATTCTTATAAAATTTTGATTCGACTTCTTTACTAGGTTTTCTTTTATCAAACAGGTTGAAAATGATGATAGCGATGATGAAAGGAGCTATGGGACTACTCCTCGTACTTATTTTCAAAAATATATCAGATTAAAGAGAAGCGGTAAGTTTTGTATTGATTTTTGAGTTTTGAAGTAGTCTTGGTTGTTTGCATTTTTAGTGTGTGAATCATATGGTGTTTGAATTAAATGTATTTTGATTTATCTAATTTAAACTATGTTTATAGGAACTTGGATCAACTTGAGGTGTTATCGAAGAAATAGAAGAAGCTTAATCAAAGACTATAAGAGTCGAGGCGTCTTCACAATCCATTGCTGCAACTAGGTTATCTGGTTGTGTTTTTCAATTTTAATTATTTATATAAGTATTGTATGATTCTGTTTTTAGCTATCAATGAACTTTGGATGACATATATTCAAGGTTATTATCTTTTTACCTCCGCTTCTTCAGCCATGTTTGATTGATGCTCATATCCGTACTTTGAAAGTTTCCTCCATAATACATATTATGTTCCTACTATTTTCTTAGTCATTACTTGACACATATATATATCTTATAGGCTAATATTACTATGTCAATTGTGTCCTGCAAATTTAATTATGTATTGACATGAGACTCTCTAGTCATTCCTATTATATTAATTTTTGTTTATTGTATAATCATACCAGGGATGTCTGGGCAAGACAATGATAAGGGTAAGGTTCATGTTGTAGAGGACGACGACAACATTGCACCAATTTAAATTGAGTTTGGGTGAAGCTGTTGCTGTACTGGTGTTTTATCTGTGTTATTGTAGTGTTGTTGGTGTTCTCTAGGCGATTTTTGGTGCATTTAGGTAGAAGCTTTGGAGCTGGTTTTTTTCCTGCTGTGTTTAGGATCCTGGGAATTATTAAATTTGAAATATGGGATTTTTTTATATATATATATATTACTTTCCTAGGAAAAGTTTCCTCGGAAACAATTATTAAAATAATAATAAAGTTTCCTAGGTAATTCCTCGGAAAACATGTGTCAATTGTGTCAGACTGTGCAAAAGCTAATTTCGTCGGTATTTCGTCGGAAAGCACATTTCCTCGGAAATTCCTAGGAATAGACCCAAAATTTCCTATAAAATTGTTCCTCGCTAATTTCTTCGGAAATCAATTTTTCCGACGAAAATGGTCTGTTTTCCTAGGAATTTTTTCCTAGGTAATTCGATGATTTCTTGTAGTGCATGTTCATCGTAGACAAGGGGAAGAAGAGAGAAAGCATAAAAGTAAATGATAAGAAAATAAAGGAAAAGGAAAGAACTTTTATTAGAAAAGCAATTGTCACTTATTGAATTCCAAGAAAAGATGAATATTTGTGATGGATAGCTACTCTATTTATAGCATACATTCGACTTAAAATCTAAGCAATTACATTACTGGAATGTTCCACAAGAAACTGCAGGCTAAAATAGAGTAGCTTAAAATCTAAGCAAAAGCAGCAAAAGTGACTCTGGAGGGTGGCACGGCTGTGCCAATGTTAGCACGGGCCGTGCCAAGCTTCTGACTTTGGGGAGACGTATTTTTGTCTCTGAATCTTCGTATTTTCGTACTAAATCAGCTCCAAGTTCCTTTCTTTTGCTCCAAGACTCAATCCATCAAATATTCGTTCCTGAAATATAATAAAATGCAATTTGTAGTAAACTAACTCAAAAAGGAAATAATACTAATATAAAATAAATTAAAATCTATTTAAAACTAAACTAAATAACATATAAAAATAGATATTAAATGACTCATCAATATTCAAGAAATAGACGCTACGTCTTCAACAAATAACATCAACATGCATATATAAAAATTCCTCAATAGCCGCAGCGGATATAAATCATACATCTCCAAAGTATACATGCCATGAGATCAATATGCATCATCACAAAAATCCTCCAAATCCCGACATATGGGTAAAATCTCAATAATAAATAAATCCAACAAAGACATAAAGACTAATGCCTAATTAGAGCCTAATCTAAGACTCAAAGAAACGATAATGGAGATTAGCTCCCGCTATCCAAAAGCAAACTACTCCTACAATCCGTCTACCCATTCATACAAACAGGTAGGCGGTCAAAACCACTAGGGGTTAGTTTTACATCAATCATAATCAACATAAACAAACATAACATTCAAGGATTTCATGCATAACATATATATATATATATATATATATATATATATATATATCCCTCCTAGAATACTAGCACCACATGATTATTATTGTAACACCCTATTTAATTATTTGATTATTTTATTGAGTTTAGAGTCCAGTTTTATGACTTATGTGATTTATATGATTTTTATGATGTGTTGTGATTTATTAAGTGACTTATTTTATTATTTAATAGAATAAGATTTGAAAATAAAATAAGATTAAGTTGTGTGGATTGTTTTGGAATTTGGAAGAATTTAGGGGAATAAGTGGAAATAAGATAAAGAGGGATGAGGAATAATTAGGAGAAACCTAAGTCAGAATAGTTTTTACGTGAAACAAGTTTTGGAGAAAAAGGGAGAAACAAGAGAAGTGAAGAACCAAGAGAAGAGAGGTTGCCGATCGTTAATCCTAAGGTAAGGGTGGGACTAACCTTCAATAATTCTGAGTATGTGATTCTGAAATCGAATTTAACATGGTTGTAGGTTGAAGTTTTAGAATTTGAGAGATTAGGGTTAAAAGTGAGTAATTGATGATTGGATGATGGACAACCGTTGAATTGATGTAGAAACTGTGTACATACCTTAGATAATCCATATGATGATAATCAAAATCAGTTTTAAGGTTAGAAACATGAGATTGGATGACTTTTGGAGAAAATATGCATTCTGCCCGAGCTGACATTCATCGCTCGCATCGCGAGCAAAACCTTTCGCCTCGCGAATGACCCATTGTTGCTCGCTGTAGCGAGTTGCCCAGTGAGTGAAACATGATTTTGTGAATTAATGTTAGAGTTCGAGTTTTAGATGATTTTGAGTGCCTTAATACGTATAAGAACGATTAGGCAAGTTTTTAGGTTTGAATTGGACATAGAGAAGTCAGAAAATGGTAATTTTGAGTGAAAAATGTCAAGTTCCCGAGATCACCCAGTTCTAGCTTGCCAAGGTGAGTAGCCTTTTTCCTGAACTCATCCTAGCGAGTAGAGTGGCTCGCCTCGCGAGTTATACAGTGGTAGACTACCTTGTTTAGGGTTCTTGCTATCTTTGTCGCACGAGAGGTTATGAGTTGGTCCTTGGGGTAGGAATGAGAGTTGTTTATAATATATTATTGTTTAGAGAGCCTGATTTAAGATGAATTAACGTTGTTGGTAATGTGATATAGTTATATAAGTATTGTGTGGAAAATGTTTGATCTTGAAGTTGTCGTTGATTACCATTGATTATTGTTATGTTGTGAGTTGCTTATGTGCTGCCTCTGCTGATGTTGAATATTAATTAAGTTGCAAGTGTCGGTCTAAGTTACAGAGTTGTAAGATGTTGTTCCAAAGTATTGGAGTCGTATAAGTTGTTGACGTTGTCCAAGTTGTAAGTTGTTGAGTCCATGCATACTCATTGAGTTGAGAGCTTGATGCCCTGTGAGCTTTTGCTCCTTACGTTGAGGGCTTGACGCCCTGTGAGATTTTTCTCTTATGTTGAGGGCTTGATGCCCTGTGAGTGTATTTATGCTCTTATGTTGAGGGCTTGATGCCCTGGTTGGTACCACATGCATGATTAAGAAGAAGTGGTTGCACTGTCGAGTTGAAGTCGTAGATGTTGCATAGCCGTTGTTGATAAGTTGTCATATACCCATAAGTTGTTAATGAAGTATTATATGAAGAATTATTATTATTATAAATTGATGTTGTTTATGTTGTTAAATGCTTTTGATGAATTATATGCTTATTATTATTGAATGTGAAATCTCACCCCTTCTGCTTGGAAATGTTGCCCTCACAATTGGGTAACTTGTAGGTGATCAAGAATAGTTGCAGTCGTGAGTGGATCTTCTCTCACGTGTGTCTTAGGTGCTCTGATACGTAATAGGATGAGAATTTTGTTGTTGCTTTCTATTTCTTACGTATTATTTTATGAACTTTCATGAACATGTTGTTAGAATAATTTTAAGAGATTTTAAGTTGAGGCCTCGGTGCCAAAGATGTTTAAATGTTGAATAAATTCCGATGCGATGTAATAATTGGTATGTTGTTGAATCTGAAGGATAAATAGTTATTTTATTCTGCTTATGATTTTATGAAAGAAGTGTGACATTCCGTTTATGTTGAAATACTCTAATTTATATGTGAAATTTTTAAGTTGGGAAAACGGGATGTTACAATTGGTATCAGAGCTGGTCTGTCCGTCCGGCCAAGTAGTTGATTCGTGTCATGTAGAGTAATAGTTGTAATACTGTCTTAAGCTTTCTTGTTGTTGTGTAAAGAACTAAAATGGCTGGAAGAAATGACGCTGCGATTGCTGCTGCTTTGGAAGTTCTGGCTCAAGCTGTGGGGCAATAGCCTAATGCTGGTGCTGGTGCTAATGCTGAGGTTAGAATGTTGGAAACTTTTATGAGGAATCATCCATCTACTTTCAAAGGAAGGTATGATCCAGATGGAGCTCAGATGTGGCTCAAAGAGATTAAGAGGATTTTACGAGGTATGCAATGCAATGAGGTTCAGAAGGTGTGCTTTGGTACACACATGCTAGCTAAGGAAGCTGATGACTGGTGGGTGAGTATTCTACCTATCCTAGAGCACGGAGGTGGAGTTGTTACTTGGGCTGTGTTTAGGAGAGAGTTTCTAGACAGATACTTTCCGGAAGATGTTTGTGTGAAGAAAGAGATTGAGTTTCTTCAGCTGAAATAGGGTGATAAGTCGGTGACTGAATATGCTGCAAAGTTTGTGGAGCTGGCTAAATTTTATCCACACTATACTGCTGATACTGCTGAGTTCTCCAAGTGCATCAAGTTTGAGAATGGTTTGCATGCTGAGATCAAGCGAGCCAACGGGTATCAGAAGATCCGTAACTTTTCTGAGCTGGTGAGCAGCTGCAGAATCTACAAGGCTGTGAATGAGAGGAGACCCAGAAATCAGCAAAATCGTCCTAAGCCTTACAGTGCTCCTGCTGATAAGGGTAAGAAAAGATTTAATGATGAAAGAAGGCCTAGAAAGAAAGACACTACGGCTGAGGTTCTTTGCTATACTTGTGGTGAGAAAGGCCATAAGAGTAATGCTTGTACTGGAGATGTGAAACGGTGTTTCCGTTGTGGCAAGAAAGGGCATACTATTACATAATGTAAGCATGATGATGTTGTGTGTTTTAACTGCAATGAAGAGGGTTACATTGGTTTGGAATGCAAGAAACCTAAGAAGGCGCAAACTACAAGAAGAGTTTTTGCTTTGACTGGTACGCAGACAGAGAATGAGGATCGATTGATTAGAGGTACATGTTATTTTGATAGTACTCCTTTAGTTGCTATTATTAATACTGGTGCTACGCATTGTTTTATTGCTCTTGATTGTGCTTCTAAGTTGGGTCTTACTATGTCAAATATGAATGGAGAAATGGTTGTCGAAACTCCAGCTAAGGGTTCGGTGACTACTTCTTTAGTGTGTTTAAGATATCCTTTATCTATGTTTGGTAGATATTTTGAGATTGATTTGGTTTGTTTGCCTTTGAGTGGAATGGATGTAATTCTTGGTATGAACTGGTTGGAGTATAACCATGTTCACATTAATTGTTATAACAAGTCAGTGTATTTTTCTTCTGTCGAAGAAGAGAGTGGAGCAGAGTTCTTGTCTACTAAGCAGCTGAAACAGTTAGAGCGTGATGAAATTCTAATGTTTTTTTTATGGCGTCCTTGTCTGTTGAGAATCAAGCAGTGATTGATAAGCTACAAGTTACGTGTAATTTTCCAGAAGTTTTTCCTGATGAAATTCCTGATGTGCCTCCAGAAAGAGAAGTTGAATTTTCGATTGATCTTGTTCCGGGAACGAAGCCTGTGTCTATGACGCCTTACCGTATGTCAGCTTCTGAGTTGGCCGAGTTGAAGAAACAATTAGAAGATTTGCTTGATAAGAAGTTTGTGAGACCAAGTGTTCCACCTTGGGGAGCGCCGGTATTGCTAGTTAAGAAGAAAGATGCTAGTATGAGGTTGTGTATTGATTATCGACAGTTGAATAAAGTGACAATAAAGAATAGGTATCCACTTCCGAGAATTGATGATTTGATGGATTAGTTAGTGGGTGCACATGTGTTCAGCAAGATTGATTTGAGATCAGGTTATCACCAGATTAAAGTAAAAGACGAGGATATGCAGAAGATGGCTTTTAGAAAACGTTATGGACATTATGAGTATTCAGTGATGCCTTTGGGTGTTACAAACGCGCCAGGTGTGTTTATGTAGTACATGAATCGCATTTTTCATGCGTATCTAGATCGTTTCGTGGTTATATTCATCGATGATATTTTGATATACTCTAAGACTGAAGAGGAATATGCTGAGCATTTGAAGATTTTTTGCAAGTGTTCAAGGAGAAGAAGTTATATGCTAAGTTGTCAAAGTGTGAATTCTGGTTGAATGAGGTAAGTTTTCTTGACCGTGTTATTTCTGGTAATGGTATTGTGGTAGATCCGTCTAAAGTTGATGTAGTATCACAGTGCGAGACTCCTAAGTCGGTTACCGAGATTAGAAGCTTTTTGGGTTTGACAGGTTATTACCGCAGGTTTATAGAAGGATTTTCTAAGTTAGCACTTCCGTTAACTCAGTTGACTTGTAAAGGTAAAGCTTTTGTGTGGGATGTTTAGTGTGAGAATAGTTTTAATGAATTAAAGAAGCGATTGACGATGGCTCCGATTTTGATTTTACCAAAGTCCGATGAACCTTTTGTTGTGTATTGTGATGCGTACAAGTTGGGCTTAGGTAGTGTGCTTATGCAGGATGGTAAGGTAGTAGCTTATGCATCGAGACAGTTGAGGATTCATGAACGAAATTATGCTACTCATGATCTTGAATTAGCTGCAGTGGTCCTTGTACTCAACATTTGGAGACATTACTTGTATGGTTCGAGATTTGAAGTGTTCAGTGATCATAAAAGTCTGAAGTATTTGTTTGATTAGAAGGAATTGAATATGAGACAACGAAGGTGGCTTGAATTGTTGAAAGATTATGATTTTGAGTTGAATTATCAACCAGGTAAAGCTAATGTTGTTGCAGATGCTTTAAGTAGGAAAACTCTACATATGTCCGCTATGATGGTCAAGGAATTTGAGTTACTTGAACAGTTTAGAGATTTGAGCTTAGTCTGTGAAGTGTCACCTCAGAGTGTGAAGTTAGGAATGCTGAAGATTGATAATGAATTCTTGAACAATATTAAAGAAGCGCAAAAAGTTGATGTTAAGTTTGTGGACTTGTTGGTTGCTAGTAATCAGACTGAAGATAATGACTTCAAGGTTGATGATCAGGAGGTGTTGCGATTCTGAGGCAGAATTTGTATTCTTGAAGATGATGAGATGAAGAAGATGATTCTTGAAGAGAGTCACAAAAGTAACTTGAGTATTCATCCGGGAGCTACGAAGATGTATCATGATTTGAAGAAGTTGTTTTGGTGGTCTGGGTTGAAACGTGATGTGGCACAGTTTGTGTATTCCTGTTTGATTTGTCAGAAGTCAAAAGTTGAGCATCAAAAACCTGTTGGGTTGATGCTATCTTTAGATGTGCCAGAGTGGAAATGCAATAGTATATCCATGAATTTTGTGACGAGTTTGTTGAATACTCCAAAAGGGAATGACGATATTTGGGTGATTGTAGATAGATTGACGAAGTCGGCTCATTTCATTCCGATTAATATCAGTTTTCCTATATCTTAGTTGGCGGAGCTTTACATCAAATTGAATCACCAAGTGTATAAGCACAAACAAGTAAGACATGCAATTAGAGCATAGCTCAATTATTTACAACCATCAACAAGGTCCACAATTGTACATATACACCAATCCACATAGATCACAACGTTCAACAAATTTCACCAATGTACAAGTTCATCAAGTCACATATTCAATTATGACACAATTCATTAATCAATCAATTCCAAATATCACAAGTATGTATTCATCAAACACACTTATCATCAACAATCATCATTCACATGCAACAATTAAGACTCATGCCAATATGATATGTGTAACACCCTGTTATCCCAAAGCAATTAAATAATAAATAAATATACATCAGAGTATATCTCAAACGGGCATGTCACACTACTTTTCAAAATTTCTTAAATATATTATAACACTATTTAATAAACATCTTTCATAAAACCTCAATAATTTGCAGCGGAATATTCTTCAAACATTAAACATCAACATCCAACAATAAATCCTGGCACAAAGGCCCCAACATAAATATTCATTATTAATTGTTTCAAATAAAAATAAAAAGGCTCCACAATAGGTTTTCAAAATTTGATACATAAGGAATGAAAATAAATAAGAAATCCAATCCCGTACGTATCAGAGCCCTAGACATTGAACCACCACCTACTACTCAGGATCACCTGCAAGTTACCCATAGGAAGGGCAACATTTTCAAGCAGAAGGGGTGAGATTCACAACAATAAATATAGATATAAAATTCATCAATTGAATCTAACACCCTAACATAATAATAATTATTCAATATGAATATATACTTCAAAATCAACAACATCAACAATAATGGTAATTACAACCAATAACACGACTCATGCAACTACTCGACAACTCCACTAAGACTCCTCGACAATGCACATGCATGTGGTACCAATTTACAGGGCAGAAGCCCTCACCAGATATTGAATGGTTAACGCATTCATCAGGGCATAAGCCCTCACCGCTTTGAACAACGAGGTGTTCCAGGACATGAGTCCTCCTGCTTTGAACGACAAGGCAGGGCATGAGCCCTCCCGCTTTATATGCTTATGCAACTGACTCCACTTGTGTATATCTACATACAACTTATATATGTATATATGACTTACAACTACATAATTCAACAACATGTATGATTTAATTAAATAAAAGCATACATCACAGTCAACAACAGATCATCATAATCAATCAAATAATTCCAGAAAATGCACAACTAATCATAATCATGCTCATACATCAAATTAATTCAACATTATTCAAAAACATAATAAACAACTCAAATACTGGGCAACTCGCCTCGCGAGTGCATCTGCTCGCCATGGCGAGCTCAGGCAAAAGGTTACTCGCTGTGGCGATTACGAGGCGAACTAGAAAAGGGGTGCTCTCGGGAGTTTTGACATTTTTCTCACTAAATCTTCATTTTTAAGCTCCCTATTCATCTTTTTAATCTGAAAACTGTCCCAGTCCTCTCTAAAATCATCTAGGCGCTTAAAACTATCCATATTACAACTTATAACAACAATTCAAAAATCATGATTTTCACTCACTAACTCGCCATGGAAAGTGGTTCTGCTCGCGAGGCGAGCCATGAAGATGGCTCCCTTGCGAGGTGAGACAGGACTACTCGCGGGGCGAGCAATGAATGTCAGCACAAGCAGAATGCAGGTTTTTCCCCAAAAATCACATTTTCCTCTAATTCACTCCCCAATTTAGTTTACAGATGCAAAACTAAGTGTTGTATGCAACCAGAACCTAATTCTAACATCAGAACCACAATCTCTACACCCAAAACTCAATAATTCATCATAAACCTACAATCCCCAATTTCTACCAAAAGCTTGTTAAACCAAAATCAGAATTTAATAACTACACTATTGAAGCAAACCTGACCCTTACCTTAAATCAGATGAACAAATGCACAACAATCAGATTCTCTTGGCTCTTCTCCCTTGTTCTTGGTTTTCTCTCCCAAAGCCTGTTTTCACGTAAAAGCAGTTCCCACTCTTTCTTTTCCTAACTCCCCAATATAACTCCCCTTTATTTCATTTACTCCCCCTTAATTCTATTAATTCCTAATTAACTCCCCAACCCCCAAAATAATATTAATTCACACATTATTCTAATTATATTGAAATAAACTATATAATAAAATAATGCACACCACATAATCAACAAATATTATTTAAAATCATATAAAAGACTCTAAATAAATCATAATAAATAAAATAACGACTAGGGCATTACAACTCTCCCCAACTTAGAGCATTTCGTCCTCGAAATCTTACCTGAAACAAACAACTCTGGATACGACTCCCGCATCTTACTCACCAGCTCCCAAGTCAAACTTTCACCGGTTACTCCACCCCAAACAACCTTCCCTAGAGGTATATCCTTACCTCTCAACTTCTTCACCTCACGGTCTTCGATTCTCAACGGTAAGGTCTCAACTGTGAGGTTGTCTCTAACCTGCACATCATCTCTTGGAATAACATGCGAAGGATCCGCTACATACTTCCGAAGTTGCGACACATGAAACACATCATGCAAGTTCGAAAGATGTGGTGGCAAACCCATTTTGTATGCCACTGTTCAAACCCTCTCTGATATCTGATACGGACCAATGAACTTTGGAGTCAACTTCTTAGACTTCAATGCACGTCCTACACCCGTCATAGGAGTAACTCTCTAAAACACATGATCTCCCTCTTGAAACTCAAGGGCCTTCCTACGCTTGTCATGATAACTCTTCTGTCGACTCTGCGACGCTTTCATCTTTTCCCTTATCATCTTGACTTTCTCTATAGTCTGATGAACCAAATCCGGTCCCAACACAAAACTTTCTCCTGATTCAAACCAGCATAAAGGAGTCCTGCACCTCCGACCATACAAAGCTTCGAACGGTGCCATACCAATACTCGAATGGTAACTGTTGTTGTACGTGAACTCTATTAACGGTAGATGACTATCCCAAGCTCCACGTTGCTCAAGTACACACACTCTCAGTAAATCCTCCAATGATTGGATTGATGAGTCATTTATTATCTATTTTAATATGTTATTTAGTTTCGTTTTAGTTAGATTTAAGTTTATTTTATATTTATATTATTTCCTTTTTGAACTATTTTACTTTAATACCATATTGTTATATTTCACGAACGAATATTTGATGGATTGAGTCTTGGAGCAAAAGCAAGGGATTTGGATCTGATTCGGTACGAAAATACAAAGATTTGGAGACCAAATATGTCTCCTCCAAAGTCAGAAGCTTGGCACGGCCCGTGCTAGAATTGGCATGGCCGTGCCACCCTCCAGAGTCACTTTTGCTGCTTTTGCTTAGATTTTAAGCTACTCTATTTTTAGCCCGCAGTTTCTTATGGAACATTCTAGTAATGTAATTGCTTAGATTTTAAGTCGAATGTATGCTATAAATAGAGTAGCTAGCCATCACAAATATTCATCTTTTCTTGGAATGCAATATGTGACAATTGTCTTTCTATTACAAGTTCTTTTACTTTCTTGTTATTAACGGTAGATGACTATCCCAAGCTCCACGTTGCTCAAGTACACACACTCTCAGTAAATCCTCCAATGATTGGATTGATGAGTCATTTATTATCTATTTTAATATGTTATTTAGTTTCGTTTTAATTAGATTTAAGTTTATTTTATATTTATATTATTTCCTTTTTAAACTATTTTACTTTAATTCCATATTGTTATATTTCAGGAACGAATATTTGATGGATTGAGTCTTGGAGCAAAAGAAAGGGATTTGGATCTTATTCGGTATGAAAATACAAAGATTTGGAGACAAAATATGCCTCCTCCAAAGTCAGAAGCTTGGCACGGCCCGTGCTAGAATTGGCACGGCCGTGCCACCCTCCAGAGTCACTTTTGCTGCTTTTGCTTAGATTTTAAGCTACTCTATACAAAAATACAAAAATACAACTTTCTACTTTCTATACTTTAATTCTAATCATTGCTAAAAGATAATTGAATTCATAACTCCCTGTCGGAACGATACTCTTATTTTACTACTTTGATAGAACCGTGCACTTGCAGTTTTATCCCATCAAGTTTTTGGCGCCGCTGTCGGGGAGTTATTGTAATTTGATTAACTTTTTAATAGTGGTTACTCTAAATATATATATATATATATATATATATATATATATAATATTTTCTTTCCTTTTCTTATCTTTTTATTTTTCTAATTATATATATATATATATATATATATATATCCATCCTTTTCTCTTTTATTTTATTTTGTTATTTTTTATTTTTTACCTGTTCTGATCTCAGGCATGGCCCAAAACTACTATCCTTGGACTCCTTCCCCTGTTTTGCCTCCTTGTTATGGAATATTTGGTCATACTGGTCAACTAGGTAGTATTGTTAGAAGTCCTGAGCAAGTAAACTATGCTCATTATAATCAAGGGTTTAGGAAAGATCAATCTTTTCAAACCCCTCAAAATCATTTTGGACAGCAAACAACACCGCCTGGTTTTGAAAATAACCAAGGAGTCCCTCAAAGATCCAACTTGGAACTTTTGCTAGAAAATCTTGTATTAGATAACTCTAGGCACAAAAAGAATTTGAAATCCAAGCTAGAAATTTGAAGGACTCTCTCGATAGACTTTCCTCAAAAGCAGATTCTCTTTGTACTCAAAACAAAATTCTAGAGATTCAAATCCCTCAAGTAGGCCATCAAGTAGCCTCTCCCTCCCAAACCTCCGGAATCCTTCCGAGCCAACCTAAGGCTAACCCAAAGGGTCAACCGAATGATGTTACATGTAACGCCCACTTTCGTTTAATCGTTATTTAATCGAGTTTAGGCAATTATATTATAATTATATAATATATGCATGATTTTGATATGTTTGATGATTTGTGGTGAATTTAGTGATTTGATTGATGACGTGATAAGTTATGAGTTTTGGAGGATTTGATTAAGATTAGAGAATATATTTTATTGTTAAATAAAATAAAGATTTGAAAATAATATAAAATATTTAGTTGAGGGTTGTTTTGATATTTTAGATAGTTTTGGGGGAGAAATTGAGATAAGATAAGTAATTAGGAAGAGATATAAATAGAGAAGACCTAATTGTTAGAAAAACTGATTGTACGTGAAAACTTTTGGAAAAAGGAGAAAAAGCTTAGAGAGGAGCAAGTGACCAAGAGGGCTGCGATTTTCTTCATAACCAGGTAAGGGTGGGACTAATAACTCAGTAGCATTAACCTCTGTAATTCTGATGATTAGTTGACAAAGTTAGGATTGATTTAGAAAAGTTTTGGAATTAGGTTAAAACCCTAAAAATTGATGATCAAACGGTAAAACTTGTTTAGATTGATGTAGAAACCGTCCTTTAACCTTAGAATATGTTTAGGATGAATTCTGGAATCAAAATTAGGCTTTGAACCATGTTGTGTGATGGATTTTTGAGAAAAACCCTAGTCTGCCCGTGCTTCTGTTCATCGCTCGCCACAGCGAGTGATGAACCTCGCCTCGCGAGTGATGGACTTCATCGCTCGCCACGCGAGCCCCTTTCCTTCGCCTCGCGAGTTGTTTGGTCCAACTCGCCATGGCGAGCAACCCTTTCTCGCCTCGCGAGCTTAGGCAGAGTGCATGTCATATTTTGTATTTTTGACTTTTTAGTTGGACCTTGAGTGCCTTTAAGTGCCTAAACATACCTAGAGATGATTAGGAATGATTTTAGGACAGGATTGAACCCAGAACAACATTAGTTGGGAGTTTGAGTGGTACTCGCCATGGCGAGTAAGGACTCTCGCCTCGCGAGCAAGTCCAGAATGTAGTGTTTTGTGTGTTTGTGCGATCTGTGTCGCACCTTTCGATCAAGAGTGAACCCCTAGTTGGTAATGAAACCTAAAGATAACGTTTAATGCAGTTTGTAAAGCTTTTAAGATACATTGATGTTAATTGAGCATGATTAAGGTATTATGCAATATGTAAGATATAATGAAACGATTATGATTTTATTGAATTAATGTTAATATGTTTATATCCCCTGCTGTTATGTGACTTGATTATGCTGCTGCTGTTATTTAACTGAGTATGCAATGTTTATTTTTGAATATAAAGAAATGAAGACGTTTCGCTTCAAGTTATTGAATGCATATGATTACGATGAATACGATGTTTTGTTATTAAGAGTCCATGCATAGCATATCATTGAGCTTAGTCCTCACCACGAAAATTAGGAGCTTTGTCCTCCGCACGTTTTATAGGAGCTTTGTCCTCCGCACGATTAAAGTATATTAATACTTATGATGACGATTGGTACCACATGCATATATGGAGTCTAGGAGCATTGTCACATTGTCATGATTAAGATGCCTTGTTGATAATGGTTGAATATGTGATTACGTGATACGTGCTTATTGATTATGTTATGTTACTCCTAATTAATGGATATATGATTACGTGTTAAAAGTTTAGCAATTATGCAAAGTTAATTAATGAAATGACCATGTTGTTAACTTATGATTCTTAATTGCATTGTTTAATGTTAATCTGTTATGAAATCTCACCCCTTCTGTTTGAATGTTACCTCGACCGTGGGTAACGTGCAGGTGATCGTGCTTAGTGTGCAGTTGCCGTCGTGAGTGGCCTTGCCTTCACTGTGTCGTCTAGGTCGCTCTGATACGTAACGGGATGGGGTTTAATGCTATAACATGCTTCATTCTTTTACGTGAACTGCTTATGTTTTGATAAACTCTTTTGAGATACTTGTTGGGCCTGCGTGCCAAAACGTTTATGATTTATGTTTATGATTTTCCGCTGCTATGTTAAGGATATTTGTGAGGGTTAAATTATCATTTAACTGTTTTTGGATTACGTTTCTATGTGATATCCCGTTTATGGTTTTACTCTGATAATTGTTTATGAAATTTGTATATTGGGAAAACGGGGTGTTACAATTGGTATCAGAGCAGGTCGATCCGTCCGGTCAATTAGAGAGTCGTGTCGAGTCTTAGTAATATTTATATTACTATCTTATGTTGTTGTTGCTACTTTTGTAGAATATCAGAATGGCTGGAAGGAATGATGCTGCGTTAGCTGCTGCTCTACAAGCTGTTGCCCAAGCTGTGGGACAACAACCTAACGCAAATGCTGGTGCGAACGCGGAAGCTAGGATGTTGGAGACGTTCATGAAGAAGAACCCTCCGACCTTCAAAGGACGTTATGACCCTGATGGAGCCCAGACGTGGCTTAAGGAGATTGAGAGGATTTTCCGAGTTATGCAGTGCACTGAAGATCAGAAGGTGCGGTTTGGTACTCATCAGCTAGCCGAGGAAGCTGATGACTGGTGGGTTGCTCTTCTGCCTACCCTTGGGCAGGAGGGAGCTGTTGTGACTTGGGCTGTTTTCAGGAGAGAGTTCCTGAGAAGATACTTTCCGGAGGATGTTCGCGGGAAGAAAGAGATCGAATTCCTTGAGCTGAAGCAAGGAAACATGTCCGTGACAGAGTATGCTGCCAAGTTCGTGGAGCTGTCTAAGTTCTATCCGCACTATACTGCAGAGAATGCTGAGTTCTCGAGATGTATCAAGTTCGAGAACGGTTTGAGGCCCGACATCAAGAGGGCGATTGGGTACCAACAGCTGAGAGTTTTTCAGGACTTAGTTAATAGCTGCAGGATCTATGAAGAGGATACGAAGGCTCACTACAAGGTAGTGAATGAGAGGAAGGGTAAGGGACAGCAGAGTCGTCCTAAGCCGTACAGTGCCCCTGCTGATAAAGGGAAACAGAAGATGGTCGATGTTAGGCGGCCTAAGAAGAAGGATGCTGCAGAGATTGTGTGTTTCAATTGTGGTGAGAAAGGCCACAAAAGCAACGTCTGCCCGGAGGAAATCAAGAAGTGTGTTCGGTGTGGCAAGAAAGGTCACGTTGTAGCTGATTGCAATCGTACGGACATTGTGTGCTTTAACTGCAATGGAGAGGGTCACATTAGCTCTCAGTGTACTCAGCCGAAGAGGGCGCCGACTACTGGTAGGGTCTTTGCTTTGACTGGGACTCAGACAGAGAATGAGGATCGTTTGATCAGAGGTACTTGCTATATTAATAATACTCCTTTAGTTGCTATTATTGATACTGGTGCTACGCATTGTTTTATTGCTTTCGATTGTGTTTCTGCTTTGGGTCTTGATTTGTCTGATATGAATGGAGAGATGGTTGTCGAAACTCCAGCTAAGGGTTCGGTGACTACTTCTCTCGTATGTTTGAAATGTCCTTTGTCTATGTTTGGTCGTGATTTTGAAATGGATTTAGTTTGTCTACCTTTGAGTGGTATGGATGTGATTTTGGGTATGAACTGGTTAGAGTACAACCACGTTCTTATTAATTGTTTTAGCAAGTCAGTGCATTTCTCTTCCGTTGAAGAGGAAAGTGGTGCAGAGTTTTTA
The DNA here is from genome assembly GCF_003473485.1 of Medicago truncatula. NCBI lineage: Eukaryota > Viridiplantae > Streptophyta > Magnoliopsida > Fabales > Fabaceae > Medicago > Medicago truncatula. The sequence goes on from NC_053045.1 coordinate 20,880,584, forward strand.
TCTACCAAGCAGCTGAAGCAACTGGAACGCGACGGTATCTTGATGTTTTCGTTAATGGCTACTTTATCTATTGAGAATCAAGCAGTGATTGGCAGGTTACCGGTGGTGTGTGAATTTCCTGAAGTTTTTCCAGATGAGATTCCTGATGTGCCTCCAGAGAGAGAAGTTGAGTTTTCTATTGATCTTGTTCCTGGAACGAAGCCGGTCTCGATGGCACCTTATCGTATGTCTGCTTCTGAGTTATCTGAGTTGAAGAAACAGTTGGAAGACTTGCTTGAGAAGAAGTTTGTTAGACCAAGTGTTTCACCTTGGGGAGCGCCGGTTTTGCTAGTAAAGAAGAAAGATGGTAGTATGCGGTTGTGTATTGATTATCGACAGTTGAACAAGGTAACTATCAAGAATAGGTATCCACTTCCGAGAATTGATGATTTGATGGATCAGTTAGTGGGTGCACGAGTTTTCAGCAAGATTGATTTGAGATCAGGTTATCACCAGATTAAAGTAAAGGATGAAGATATGCAGAAGACGGCTTTCAGAACGCGTTATGGTCACTATGAATATAAAGTTATGCCTTTTGGAGTTACCAATGCACCTGGAGTGTTTATGGAGTATATGAATCGCATCTTCCATGCATTTTTGGATCGGTTCGTAGTTGTGTTCATCGACGATATTTTGATTTACTCCAAGACTGAAGAAGAACATTCTGAGCATCTGAAGATTGTTTTGCAAGTGTTGAAAGAGAAGAAGCTTTATGCTAAATTGTCTAAGTGTGAATTCTGGTTGAAAGAAGTGAGTTTTCTAGGCCATATTATTTCTGGTGACGGTATTGCAGTGGATCCGTCTAAAGTTGAAGCGGTATCACAGTGGGAGACTCCAAAGTCCGTTACAGAGATTAGAAGTTTCTTGGGTTTAGCTGGTTACTATAGAAGGTTTATTGAAGGATTTTCTAAGTTAGCTCTTCCGCTAACGCAGTTGACTTGTAAAGGTAAAACTTTTGTGTGGGACGTCCATTGTGAGAAAAGTTTCGGTGAATTGAAGAAGCGTTTGACGACTGCTCCCGTGTTAATTTTGCCGAAGTCGGATGAACCTTTTGTGGTATATTGTGATGCGTCCAAGTTGGGTTTAGGAGGTGTACTTATGCAAGAAGGTAAAGTGGTAGCTTATGCTTCAAGACAGTTGAGAGTTCATGAGAAGAATTATCCTACGCATGATCTCGAGTTGGCGGCTGTAGTCTTTGTATTGAAGATATGGAGACATTATTTGTATGGTTCGAGGTTTGAGGTGTTTAGTGATCACAAGAGCTTGAAGTATTTGTTCGATCAGAAGGAATTGAATATGAGACAGCGAAGATGGCTAGAGTTGCTAAAGGATTATGACTTTGGTTTGAATTATCATCCAGGTAAAGCTAATGTTGTTGCAGATGCCTTGAGTAGGAAGACATTGCATATGTCCGCCATGATGGTCAGAGAGTTCGAATTGCTTGAACAGTTTAGAGATATGAGTTTGGTTTGCGAATGGTCACCTCAGAGTGTGAAACTGGGTATGCTGAAGATTGATAGTGAATTTCTGAAAAGTATCAAGGAAGCACAGAGAGTTGATGTAAAGTTTGTGGACTTGTTGGTTGCTAGAGATCAGACTGAAGACAGTGATTTTAAAATCGATGATCAAGGTGTGTTGAGATTCCGAGGAAGAATTTGTATCCCAGACAATGAAGAGATTAAGAAGATGATTCTTGAAGAGAGTCATAGAAGTAGCTTGAGTATTCATCCGGGAGCTACGAAGATGTATCATGATTTAAAGAAGATTTTCTGGTGGTCTGGTTTGAAACGAGATGTGGCACAGTTTGTGTATTCCTGTTTAGTTTGTCAGAAGTCGAAAGTTGAGCATCAGAAACCTGCTGGGATGATGGTACCTTTAGACGTGCCAGAATGGAAATGGGATAGTATATCGATGGATTTTGTGACGAGTTTGCCGAATACTCCGAGAGGGAGCGACGCAATTTGGGTTATTGTTGATAGGTTGACGAAGTCAGCTCATTTCCTACCTATTAATATTAGTTTCCCTGTTGCCCAGTTGGCAGAGATTTACATCAAAGAGATTGTGAAGTTGCATGGTGTTCCTTCGAGCATTGTATCAGATAGAGATCCAAGATTTACTTCTAGATTTTGGAAAAGTTTGCAAGAGGCTTTGGGTTCGAAGTTGAGATTGAGTTCGGCGTATCATCCACAGACAGATGGTCAGTCGGAAAGGACAATTCAGTCGCTAGAGGATTTGTTGAGGATTTGTGTTCTTGAGCAAGGAGGAACTTGGGATAGTCATCTTCCGTTGATCGAGTTCACTTATAATAATAGTTATCATTCTAGTATTGGAATGGCACCGTTCGAGGCTTTGTATGGTCGGAGATGCAGAACTCCGTTGTGTTGGTTTGAATCAGGAGAAAGAGTGGTCTTAGGACCAGAGATTGTTCAGCAAACTACTGAGAAAGTTCAGATGATCCAAGAGAAAATGAAGGCGTCGCAGAGTCGACAAAAGAGTTATCATGATAAGCGTAGAAAAGATCTTGAATTTCAGGAAGGAGACCACGTGTTTTTGAGAGTCACTCCTATGACTGGTGTAGGACGTGCTTTGAAGTCAAAGAAGTTGACCCCGAAGTTCATTGGTCCGTATCAGATATTGGAAAGAGTTGGAACGGTGGCTTACCGAGTGGGTTTACCGCCGCATCTTGCGAATTTGCACAACGTTTTCCATGTGTCGCAACTTCGAAAGTATGTTCCGGATCCATCTCATGTCATCCAAAGCGACGATGTGCAAATTAGAGACAACCTTACGGTAGAGACTTTACCGTTGAGGATTGATGATCGTAAAGTGAAGACGTTGAGAGGCAAGGAGATACCTCTCGTGAGAGTCGTTTGGTCGGGAGCGACTGGTGAAAGCTTGACGTGGGAACTTGAGAGTAAGATGCTGGAGTCTTATCCAGAGTTGTTTGCTTGAGGTAAATTTTCGAGGACGAAAATCTTTTAAGTGGGGGAGAGTTGTAACGCCCACTTTCGTTTAATCGTTATTTAATCGAGTTTAGGCAATTATATTATAATTATATAATATATGCATGATTTTGATATGTTTGATGATTTGTGGTGAATTTAGTGATTTGATTGATGACGTGATAAGTTATGAGTTTTGGAGGATTTGATTAAGATTAGAGAATATATTTTATTGTTAAATAAAATAAAGATTTGAAAATAATATAAAATATTTAGTTGAGGGTTGTTTTGATATTTTAGATAGTTTTGGGGGAGAAATTGAGATAAGATAAGTAATTAGGAAGAGATATAAATAGAGAAGACCTAATTGTTAGAAAAACTGATTGTACGTGAAAACTTTTGGAAAAAGGAGAAAAAGCTTAGAGAGGAGCAAGTGACCAAGAGGGCTGCGATTTTCTTCATAACCAGGTAAGGGTGGGACTAATAACTCAGTAGCATTAACCTCTGTAATTCTGATGATTAGTTGACAAAGTTAGGATTGATTTAGAAAAGTTTTGGAATTAGGTTAAAACCCTAAAAATTGATGATCAAACGGTAAAACTTGTTTAGATTGATGTAGAAACCGTCCTTTAACCTTAGAATATGTTTAGGATGAATTCTGGAATCAAAATTAGGCTTTGAACCATGTTGTGTGATGGATTTTTGAGAAAAACCCTAGTCTGCCCGTGCTTCTGTTCATCGCTCGCCACAGCGAGTGATGAACCTCGCCTCGCGAGTGATGGACTTCATCGCTCGCCACGCGAGCCCCTTTCCTTCGCCTCGCGAGTTGTTTGGTCCAACTCGCCATGGCGAGCAACCCTTTCTCGCCTCGCGAGCTTAGGCAGAGTGCATGTCATATTTTGTATTTTTGACTTTTTAGTTGGACCTTGAGTGCCTTTAAGTGCCTAAACATACCTAGAGATGATTAGGAATGATTTTAGGACAGGATTGAACCCAGAACAACATTAGTTGGGAGTTTGAGTGGTACTCGCCATGGCGAGTAAGGACTCTCGCCTCGCGAGCAAGTCCAGAATGTAGTGTTTTGTGTGTTTGTGCGATCTGTGTCGCACCTTTCGATCAAGAGTGAACCCCTAGTTGGTAATGAAACCTAAAGATAACGTTTAATGCAGTTTGTAAAGCTTTTAAGATACATTGATGTTAATTGAGCATGATTAAGGTATTATGCAATATGTAAGATATAATGAAACGATTATGATTTTATTGAATTAATGTTAATATGTTTATATCCCCTGCTGTTATGTGACTTGATTATGCTGCTGCTGTTATTTAACTGAGTATGCAATGTTTATTTTTGAATATAAAGAAATGAAGACGTTTCGCTTCAAGTTATTGAATGCATATGATTACGATGAATACGATGTTTTGTTATTAAGAGTCCATGCATAGCATATCATTGAGCTTAGTCCTCACCACGAAAATTAGGAGCTTTGTCCTCCGCACGTTTTATAGGAGCTTTGTCCTCCGCACGATTAAAGTATATTAATACTTATGATGACGATTGGTACCACATGCATATATGGAGTCTAGGAGCATTGTCACATTGTCATGATTAAGATGCCTTGTTGATAATGGTTGAATATGTGATTACGTGATACGTGCTTATTGATTATGTTATGTTACTCCTAATTAATGGATATATGATTACGTGTTAAAAGTTTAGCAATTATGCAAAGTTAATTAATGAAATGACCATGTTGTTAACTTATGATTCTTAATTGCATTGTTTAATGTTAATCTGTTATGAAATCTCACCCCTTCTGTTTGAATGTTACCTCGACCGTGGGTAACGTGCAGGTGATCGTGCTTAGTGTGCAGTTGCCGTCGTGAGTGGCCTTGCCTTCACTGTGTCGTCTAGGTCGCTCTGATACGTAACGGGATGGGGTTTAATGCTATAACATGCTTCATTCTTTTACGTGAACTGCTTATGTTTTGATAAACTCTTTTGAGATACTTGTTGGGCCTGCGTGCCAAAACGTTTATGATTTATGTTTATGATTTTCCGCTGCTATGTTAAGGATATTTGTGAGGGTTAAATTATCATTTAACTGTTTTTGGATTACGTTTCTATGTGATATCCCGTTTATGGTTTTACTCTGATAATTGTTTATGAAATTTGTATATTGGGAAAACGGGGTGTTACATTACACTTAGGGATGGTAAACAATTAAAAGACCCCGTTGTGGAAACCAAGACTAATGAAGTTGAGGTAGAGAGTGAAAAGCCACAAAGTGAGAAAGTTGTGATAGAGAGTGAAAAGCCTAACATATCACCACAATATGAGTCAAAAATTCCTTTCCCACAAGGGTTTGATGAGTCCAAACTAGATGAGCAGTTTAAGAACCTTATTGAAATCATTCAAGACAAATTGCCATCTAAACTTAAGGATCCAGAGAGATTTTCCAAAGCATGTGTCATAGGATAGGAAAACCTTTCTTAATGTCAAGCTAATGACTATAAAGGAGCGCTTCGTGGGAGGCAACCCACGCATTTAACTACTTTGTTTATTTTTTTGTTGTTTTAGGTTATTTTGTAGGTAATTGTCCAAGAACAATTCAAGAAAATGAAAAATTTTGAAGCCCCGGAGCCCAGAACCTTGGCACGGCCCGTGCTCGCACTGCACGGCCGTGCCAGATCTTCCCTTCTTCACTAAACCAAACATCTCTCATCCTTCCATCTTCTCTCTAAAACCTTCATAACCATAAAAACCATTTCAACCACAACCCTTCATTCAAAAACAACTTTCATCCACCCAATCAAAAAATCATCCAAATTCGTAGCCCCCATTAACCTCACCCAAAACCCCAAAAATTCATCACCAATTTCCACAAACCAACCCCCTCCACCAAAAACATTCACTAAACTCAACCTTCACCAACACCACACCAAGTCCAACCAAGGTCAAGGCTATGGTTTCCAAATGAAGTGGAAAAGAAGTTGCAACATCTTCAAGAAAACCTCCCCCAAAGAAGCAAGTACCGGCAAAGAATCATGGCATAATATTCAAGGACAACAAGCAGAGGGATAGGTATAAAAATCTCATCTCTAAACCTTTACATCCTTGCAGGTACCCTGATAATTATGACTTGGTTACACTAGGCCTTAGAGACAACGTGTTTAAATTGCTAGGACGATTAAGGTGGGTTGCTATGTTACGACCTATGCGGGGTTATGAAAATTTCACCTATGAGTTTTTAAGTTCAATTGTTTTTACAAAGGATAGGATGAATTTTGATAACCCTAATCATAGAATCTCTTTCCGGCTTATGAACATTGATTACGAGATGTCTCTCCAACACTTTTGTGATGAGATGGGCTTCGCTAACGTGGGGTTCATCCACGACTCTTGGGATCAAAGTCTTAAGCTGGTTGACTATCAACCCGCCACCTTTTGGGAACGGCCTTAGGCAATTTAACACACGTTCAAACAAAGCTAGTAATATTCACAACCCGGTGCTTAGGTACCTTCAAAAGGTAATGACTTGCACTATTTGGGGTAGGACCGAATTGGGGAACACTAGGACGGATGAACTCTTCATGTCGTGGGCCATGCTTAACAACCACCCCGTTAACACATGCTTTTACTTGCTTGATTACCTTTTCCATGTCGGTAATAGGTCTGATAGTAGGGGAGAGATAGTTATGGGTGGTATCATCACATACATAGCTAGGCAATTGGGAGTGGGTGAGGACCAAGGGATTACCAAAATTGAGGGAAACAATAGGCTTAACATAGATATCCTTATCTTTATGAAATTCATTAAACCCCATCCACCCATGTCCTAAACACTCAAACTCAATGTGCCTATTTTGATTATACTTTTTAACGCATCTCGGACTAACACCGAGGTGAAAGAAAATTTGTTGTATGTTGTTGATAATCCATAGGTACATGAGAACACGATGATGAAGGCGAGGAAGATGCACATTTGCACCAAGAAGAGGAAGGTGCACAATTGCACCATGATGAGGAGCACCATGACCATGATGCCGGAGAAACCAATGAAAATTTAAGATGGGCATGGATGCATACCGAGGTCGAGAGGATAAGCACCGAGCAACTAAGGTAAGGTGTTGAATTGTCGGGACTAAGGAATGATGTCCTAAGGGGCAACCGCATATCCGAAGAAAATAACCAAATGCTTCGGAACATGATGCACAATTTTCACCTCCAAGGTCCTCCCTATAGAACTCAATGAAAAATGTGAGCTTTCCTCTTCCTCTATTCTCTTACTCCTCCTCCTCCTCCTCCTTCTTCTTCTTGTTCTTCTTCTTCTTCTTTATTTCTCTTATTTTGAATCATTGAGGACAATGCTTCTCCTAAGTGTGGGGGGAGCCTAATAAAGTGTCTTTAGTCGTAGTGTTTCCAAACTCCCTTGAACTTTATTCTTTTGTTCTGTTTTATTGTCAAAGGCATGGTTAAGTAGCTTATTTTTATTGAAAAATATCATGACATAATTTTTTTTATTGTCTCCTCTTAATTGGTAAATTCTTGTACATGAAAGTAAACTCTTGTGTTTTAAGTTTTCTTGATATACCCGCATCTTGTTTTAACGTGAATAAATTCTCCAATGAGAAAAACACAAAGTTGCTTCCCTTGAGTAAGTGTATGAATAGGTATTTTAAGGAAATGTGATCTAATTTTAGTGGTACGTTGACCTTTAAAAATTCTCAAAGTAAAAGTAGTATAAGTTTGTATAAGAGAGTTTATAAAAAGCCAAAAAGCCAAATTGGTTTCAAGGTTGCATCATTGGATCTAGATTGGGGAAGGGGGTAGGCCCTCCGACTTCCTACGTGAAGGTGGTGTTATCTTGAGAAACTTTAAAAAGCATCATTGAATCTAGATTGGGGAAGGGGGTAGGCCATCCGACTTCCTACGTGAAGATGACGTTTTAAGGGGCAACATTGAATCTAGATTGGGGAAGGGGGTAGGCCCTCCGACTTCTTACGTGAAGGTGTTGTTTCCTTAAATAAAGTGTGTTGAAATGTGTAAATGGCAAAGATCAAATGATCACAAATACTCTCATCTCTCTTATATGAAATAAAGAAAGAGTTTTTATTGGTTGGTTTAGTACTAGGATTAGAACATGTTTCCTCATAATATCTATCTTATACAGGAGCAAGAAAAGGGTTGGACTAAACACACACACTCACTTGAAACTTGATTGTTGGGTTGAATAAGGTTTACAAGAAATGCTTGAGTTTGTGATTAGTGTACGCCTGAAATTGAAGCCCTTGAGGAGACATGTGTTTTAATTAAATTGTCATATGATAATATTAGTTTGTGCTACTGATAGATTTTTTAGCAAGTGTACTAAATACTATCGAAGTAGTAAAAATATCGTTCCTACGTTGTGTTAATCTCAATTTCGCAATAAAGTAAATATTTAGGATGTATAAATTTCTTTTAGTTGCCCTAGGCAGTAGTTTTGGTTTGCATAAAATTAAATAAACATAATATAAAGATAGAGTTGGAAAGAATAAGAGAGAGATGAGACTAGGTCTTTCGAATCATCTATGTTCCCCTAATTGGTATACTGCACCTATTCTTATGAATGATTTTCTAGTTCCACGATAGTTAACAAAATAGTCATAATCAATCCCTTGAGTTAGGACCCTCTTCTCAAACTACAGCCCCTAATTCCTTAGGTGGTCTAATAATTTTTGAAGGTTTTAAGAACGTTAACCTAATATCACTAACAAACGATTATCCATTCCTAGACTAACCATATTTATTAGAACAATTCAATTTTGTCTAAGTAGAAAGCTATGGTCAGTATTCATTCATTCTCACTAAATCATGTTTATATTTGATCAGGATATAAAAAGCATTAAAAACAATTGAATTGAATAAAAACTAGATTGTCATTCACAATAAATAGAGTTTTACAGCAACATGTTTCAATTAGGGTTACACAGAATCATCTCAGACCTAATCCCTATAAAAACTTAGCAACTCATGATAAAAAGATTAAGCAATATTAATAAAAGAAATTACAGATTTGGATCATGAGAATTCCTTGAATTTGATATGCTAGTTTCCCTTTGTGCATGCGCTAGTCTTCTGCCTCTTTCCTTGTCTCGGGATCCGTGCGTCTTTTTTCTTCCAAGACATGCCTTCTCTCTGTACCAAGCGTGAGTCTTTATTGTGATGTGCAGCTTGTCCTTATATAGCACGCAAGTGACCTAGTTGCTATGTTTTGGTCAAAGCCCAATTAGTTTTCTTAATGCTAGCGACACCTCTATGTATTATGTGTATCAACTCAAAAATATATGCCGCCACTATGGTATGCTTCCTAAAATCGTGTCACGAAATAGCCATCGTGACACGTTTTAAACAATGTCGAATGAACTTCATCCTGTGCTCTAAATCGTGACACATTTTCAACAATCGTGACACGATTTTGCTTTCTTCAAAATCTTCTATTTTTCTTGCTTTCTTTGTTGTTTAAGCTTGCTTGTGAACTCAAAATATTATGAAAATGACACTAAAAATAAGGAATGACTGACTGTCATCAGCTACCATGTTTATGCCTTTTGCTTGAGGACAAGCAAAGATTCAAGTGTGGGGGAGTTTGATGAGTCATTTATTATCTATTTTAATATGTTATTTAGTTTCGTTTTAATTAGATTTAAGTTTATTTTATATTTATATTATTTCCTTTTTGAACTATTTTACTGTAATTCCATATTGTTATATTTCAGGAACGAATATTTGATGGATTGAGTCTTTGAGCAAAAGAAAGGGATTTGGATCTGATTCGGTACGAAAATACGAAGATTTGGAGACAAAATATGTCTCCCCCAAAGTCAGAAGTTTGGCACGGCCCGTGCTAGAATTGGCACGGCCGTGCCACCCTCCAGAGTCACTTTTGCTGCTTTTCCTTAGATTTTAAGATAGTCTATTTTTAGCCCTCAGTTTCTTATGGAACATTCTAGTAATGTAATTGCTTAGATTTTAAGTCGAATGTATGCTATAAATAGAGTAGCTAGCCATCACAAATATTCATCTTTTCTTGGAATGCAATATTTGACAATTGTCTTTCTAATAAAAGTTCTTTTACTTTCTTGTTATTTACTTTTATGCTTTCTCTCTTCTTCCCCATGTCTACGATGAACATTAGTGAGTAGACTTCTCCTTGTCTTGGGATTGTTGGATAAGTCTAAATGACATAATCCTAATCAAACCAAGCTTTAAACCTTAATCTTATGTAACCCTAATTTCTTATCTAAATTCACCGCTTTAACATGGATCAACCATTATCAAACTGTGGAAACGAAAGTGGAGGGTTTGATAATTGTTTATCCATCATCTCAAATATCAATTCATAAAACGAAAGTGGAGTTTTGATATTCGAACAAGTGAATTTAGACAAAGATTGTAAAGGCAGCGAAATAGTCTTTACAATCTTTGAGACATATAGTTTTGAACTTCAAGGATTCTAAATTGTGATCAAGTCAGCGAAATAGGCTTGGTTGCAACTTAGGACCAAAATCTAATAGTAATCAAGTCAGCGAAATAGGCTTGGTTGCTAGAGGAACAAAAGAGAAACTGTCTTTAGAAGTTAGGTCTAACATAAGGTTATAAGTTTAATAGTTTGGTTTGAGAAGGACTTGTCGTTAGGATGAACCAATAATCCCAAGGCTTTTATCTTTTATTATTATTTTCCTTTAAATATACAAAAATACAACTTTCTACTTTCTATACTTTAATTCTAATCATTGTTAAAAGATAATTGAATTCATAACTCCCTGTCGGAACGATACTCTTATTTTACTACTTCGATAGAACCGTGCACTTGCGGTTTTATCCCATCATGGATCGTCGTCTCCGACTGACCATCTGTCTGAGGATGATAAGCCGAACTCAACCTCAACTTCGAACCCAATGCATCTTGCAGACTCTTCCAAAATCTTGAAGTGAACCTCGGATCTCTATCCGACACAATACTCGACGGTACACCATGTAGCTTTACAATATTATGAATATAAATCTCCGCCAACTGAGCTACCGGATAACTGATATTAATTGGAATAAAATGCGCCGACTTCGTCAACCTGTCGACAACAACCCAAATGACATCATGCTCTCTCGGAGTGTTCGGTAAACTCGTCACAAAATCCATAGAAATGCTGTCCCACTTCCACTCCGGCACATCCAACGGTGTCAACAACCCTGCAGGCTTCTGATGCTCAACCTTAGACTTCTGACAAGTCAAGCATGCATACACAAACTAAGCAACATCACGTTTCAACCTAGACCACCAAAACAGCTTCTTCAAATCATGATACATTTTCGTAGCTCCCGGATGAATACTTAAGCTACTCTTGTGACTTTCATCTAAAATCAACTTTTTCAAATCATCATTATCAAGAATGCAAATTCTTCCTCTGAACCTCAACACACCCTGATCATCAACTTTAAAGTCACTATCCTCAGTTTCATTACCAGTTACCATCAAATCAACAAACTTGACATCTACTTGTTGTGCTTCTCGGATACTATTCAAGAAATCACTATTAATCTTCAGTATCCCCAACTGTACACTCTGAGGTGTCAACTCACAGACAAGACTCAAGTCTCTATACTGCTCTAGCAAATCGAATTCTTTCCCCATCATAGCAGACATATGCAACGTCTTCCTGCTCAACGCATCTGCAACCACATTGGCTTTACCCGGATGGTAATTCAAACCAAAATTATAATCCTTCAACAGCTCTAACCATCTTCTCTGCCTCATGTTCAATTCTTTCTGATCAAATAAATATTTTAGACTTTTGTGATCACTAAACACTTCAAATCTAGAACCGTACAAATAATGCCTCCAAATTTTCAAAACAAAAACCACCGTAGCCAACTCCAAATCATGTGTAGGATAATTCTTTTCATGAATTCTCAACTACCTAGAAGCATATGCTACCACTTTACCATCTTGCATTAAAACACCACCTAAGCCCAACTTAGACACATAACAATAAACCACAAAAGGTTCTTCCGGCTTCGACAAAATCAAAGTAGGAGCAGTTGTCAACCTTTGCTTCAATTCATTGAAACAACTCTCACACTGAGCATTCCACACAAATGACTTACCCTTACAGGTCAATTGAGTCAACGGAAGTGCTAACTTTGAAAATCCCTTAATGAACCTGTGGTAATAACCAGCTAAACCCAAGAAACTTCTAATCTTAGTCACTGACTTTGGAGTCTCCCATTGTGATACTGCATCAACTTTTGATGGATCAACTGCAATACCACTACCAGAAATAATATGGCCAAGAAAAATTACTTCACTTAACCAGAATTCACACTTTGACAACTTCTTTTCTTTCAATACTTGCAATACAATCTTCAGATGCTCTGCATGCTCTTCTTCAGTCTTTGAATAAATAAAAATGTCATCAATAAACACAACCACGAATTTATCCAGGTAGGCATGGAAAATTCGGTTCATATACTCCATAAACACACCAGGCGCATTAGTAACACCAAAAGGCATCACTTTATATTCATAGTGACCATAACGTGTCATAAAGGCCGTCTTCTGCATATCCTCATCCTTCACCTTAATCTGATGATAACCTGACCTCAAGTCAATCTTACTAAACACACGTGCACCCACTAACTGATCCATAAAGTCATCAATCCTCGAAAGTGGATGCCTGTTCTTTATCGTAACTTTGTTCAACTGACGATAATCAATGCATAACCTCATGCTACCATCCTTCTTCTTAACCAACAACACCGGCCCTCCCCAAGGTGAAACACTTGGTCTTACAAACTTCTTATCAAGCAAGTCCTCCAACTGTTTCTTCAATTCAGCAAACTCGGAAGCTGACATACGATAAGGTGCCATCGACACCGGCTTCGTTCCTCGAACAAGGTCAATTGAAAATTCAACCTCCCTCTCTAGTGGCACATCTGGAATCTCATCAGGAAAAACCTCAGGAAACTCATTCACAACTGGCAACTTGTCAATCACAGCTTGATTCTCTAACGACAAATATGCCATCAAAGAAAACATTAAAATTCCATCACGCTCCATCGGCTTCAACTGTTTAGTAGATAGCAACTCCGCTCCACTATCTTCTTCAGCAGAAGAAAAATGCACCGTCTTGCTAAAGAAATTGATATGAACTTGGTTATACTCTAACCAGTTCATCCCAAAAATAACATCCATACCCGTCAACGGTAAACAAACTAAGTCGACTTCAAAATCTCTACCAAACATAGACAACGGACATCTTAGACAAACAAGAGAAGTAGTTACTGAACCCTTAGCTGGAGTTTCAACAACCATTTCTCCGTTCATATTGGATACAACCAGATCCAACTTATATGCACAATCAACAGCAATGAAACAATGAGTAGCACCAGTATCTATAATAGCAATTAAAGGAGTACTATTAGCTGTTTGCGTACCGGTCAAAGCAAACACCTTACCACCAGTCCTAACCTTCTTCGGCTGCGTACACTGCGAACTGATATGACCTTCCTCATTGCAGTTATAACAAACAATGTCCCCACGCTTACAATCAGCTAAAGTGTGTCCTTTCTGACCACACCTGAAGCACTTCTTCTCATCTCTATCACAAACATTACTCTTGTGGCCTTTCTCGCCACACTTGAAGCAAACAATCTCGGTAGGAGCATCTCTCCTCTTGGGCCTCCTCTCATCATTTAACCTCTGCTTACCCTTGTCAGCAGGAGCACTATACAGCTTCGGATGACTCTGCTGTCCCTTACCTCTACGTTCACTCATCACCTTGTAATGAGCTTTTGTATCTTCTTCATAGATCCTACAGTTGCTTACCAACTCATAAAAGTTTCTAATTTTCTGATATCCAATAGCTCTCTTGATATCAGCTCTCAAACCATTTTCAAACTTTATACATTTGGAGAACTCAGCAGTCTCCGTAGTATACTGAGGATAGAACTTAGCGAGTTCCACAAATTCGCAGCATACTCCGTCACAGACATATCCCCCTGTTTCAATTCCAGAAACTCAATTTCCTTCTTACCTCGGACATCTTCCAGAAAGTACCTATTCAGAAATTCTCTCCTGAACACAGCCCAGGTCACAACAGCACCATTGTAACGCCCTAGTCGTTGTTTTATTTATTTTTGATTTATTTAGAGTCTTTTATATGATTTTAAATAATATTTGTGATTTATGTGTTGTGTATTATTTTATTATATAGTTTATTTTAATAATAATTAGAATAAGTGGGAATTAATATTATTTTGGAGGTTGAGAAGTTAATTAGGATTTAATAGAATTAAGGGGGAATGAATGAAATAAGGGGAGTTATATTTTGAGTTGTTAGGAAAAGAAAAGAGTCAGAACTGCTTTTACGTGAAACCAAGCTTTGAGAGAGAAAACCAGGAACAAGGAAGAAGAGCCAAGAGAATCCAATTGCTGTGCATTTTTCCTTCTGATTTAAGGTAAGAGTGAGGTTTGCTTCAGTAGTATAGATATTGAATTCTGATTTTGGGTTTAACAAGTTTTGGTAGGAATTTTGGATCTAGGTTTATGATGAATTATTGGGTTTTGGGTGTTGAGATTGTTGTTCTGATGTTAGAATTAGGTCTTAGTTGCATACGTCACTTAGTTTTGCATCTGTAAACTAATTTGGGGAGTGAATTTGAGGAAAATGGGATTTTTGGGTAAATACCTGCATTCTGGTCGTGCTGACATTCATCGCTCGCCTAGGCGAGTGGACTTTCCCGCCTCGCGAGTGAGCAATGTTCATAGCTCGCCTCGCGAGCAAGACAACTCGGCATAGCGAGTACCTGTGAGAAAATCATGATTTTTGAATTGTTGTTATAAGGTGTAAGATGGATAGTTTTGAGTGCTTAGATGATTTTAGAGAGGTCTGGGACAATTTTTAGATTAAAAAGATGAATAGGGAACTTAAAAATGAAGATTTAGTGAGAAAAATGTCAAAACTCCCGAGAGCACCATATTTTCATTCGCCTTGAGTTCGCCACGGCGAGCAACCCGTTTTCTTGTGCTCGCCATAGCGAGTAGATGTACCCGCGAGGCGAGTTGCCTAGTTCTGAAGCTGCTTGTTCTTTAATTGAATAATGTTGAATGAACTTGATGTATGAACATGATTATGATCATTTGTGAATTTTCTGGGATTGTTGGATTAATTATTCTGACTTGTTGAGGACTGTGATGTATGCTTTTATTTAATTAAATCATACATGTTGTTCAATTGTGGGTTGTGAGTCATATATACATATATGCATTTGTAACACCCCGTTTTCCCAATATGAAAATTTCTTAAACAATTATCAGAGTAAACAGCATAAACAAACGGGATATCACATTAACATAATCAAAACCAGTTAAATAACAATTTAACCCAAATAACATAAACTTTGCAGTGGAAATTATTTCATAATCCATAAAACGTTTTGTCACGCAGGCCCCATCAAAATATTTCAAATCAAAATCTATAATATTATAAAAATAACATAGTAGTCACGTAAGAGAATGAAGCATGCATAACATATAACCCCATCCCGTTACGTATCAGAACGACCTAGAGGACACAGTGAGGCAAGGCCACTCACAACAGCAAACTGCACACTTAAGCACGATCACCTGCAAGTTACTCATACGAAGAGCAACATTTTCAAGCAGAAGGGGTGAGATTTCATAATACAATAACATTAATCATTATAATTCAAAAATCATAACTAACATCATAATCAGTCTTAATCAACTTTGCATCTTTGATAAACAAGTATCACATAATCACAACTTCAATCTTCATCAATAACATAAACACCTTTAAACTCGACAATGCAACTTAGACACTTATATGCATGTGGTACCAATCGTCATCATAAGTATTAATATACTTTAATCGTGCGGAGGACAAAGCTCCTAAAACGTGCGGAGGACAAAGCTCCTAATCATGGTGAGGACAAAGCTCAATGAATGCTAATGCATGGACTCTAACAACAAAACACCTTAATCAACTTATCACTTATACTTCCAATAATTTGGAGTTCATCATCAACTTATTCATAATCATGCAACTTAGTTAAATAACAATTGCAGCATAATCAAATCACATCAAGTTAAATAACAAATCATTCTCAATAGTTTCTTGATCATTCAACAACAATTCAAGTAATTATAATTCAATCCATAATTCACTTCATAATCATTTAACAACTCATAAAGCTTCACAGTTCATGATCAGTATCTTTAATAGGTCACCCTAAGTACCTAAAGCTCCTTTCTAACCATTCCAAAAAACTCAGGTCTCACAATGCACTAAAACTCTCAATTCTGGAAGTGCTCGCAAGGCGAGAGCATCTGCTCGCCATGGCGAGTACAAGCCAACTCTCCAACTAAGGTTGTTCCAGGTTCAATCTCATCCCATTCGTTCCCTAATCATTAGTAGGCACCTAAAGGTACTCAAAGGCATCTAAGGTTCAACTCAAAAGTCAAAAACTCGAAAATCAACATGCTCTCTGGTGATACTCGCTATGGCGAGTAAGGTTGTTCGTCGTGGCGAGATGTACCAAAAAGACTCGCGAGGCGAAGGAAAAGGCTCGCGTGGCGAGCGATGAAGGTCATCCCTCGCGAGGCGAGATTCATAGCTCGCTATGGCGAGCGATGAATTTCGGCTCGGGCAGAATGCACTTTCTACACGAAAATCATCATCTAACAAGGTTCTAAGCCTAATTTCAATCTCATAATTCATCCTAAACATATTCTAAGGTTATAGGACGGTCTCTACATCAATCTAACACAGTTTTACCGTTTGATCATCAATTTTTAGGGTATTGACCTAATTCCAAAACTTTTCTAAATCAATCCTAACTTTGTCAATTAATCATCAGAATTGTAACAACTAACATTACTGAATTATTAGTCTCACCCTTACCTTGTATGAAGAAAATCGCAGCCTTCTCTTGGTTCTCTCTTCTCTTAGCTTTTTCTCCCTTTTCTCCAAAAACGTATGTACAGTAATATTTCTTTTTTCTAAACTAGGTCTATCTCTTTTATATCTCCTCTTAATTACTTATCTTATCTCACTTTCTCCCCCAAAACTATCTAAAATATCAAAACAGCCCTCAACTAAATATTTTTCATATTTCTATTTTCTTATCAAAACTTATTTTATTTAACAATAAAATAAGTCTCATAATCTTATCAAATCATCAAAACACATCAAATTATCCGAATCAACTTCAATCATCTTAATTCAACAAAACTCACACATATATCATAAAAATATGATATAATCGCTTAAACTCGATTAAATAAATAATTAAACGAAAGTGGAGTCAGTTGCATAAGCATATAAAGCGGGAGGGCTCTTTCCCTGGAACGCCTTGTCGTTTAATGCGGGAGGACTCATGTCCTTGAACACTTATTGTTCAAAGCGGTGAGGGCTTAGGCCTTGATGAATGCTTTAACCATTCAATATCCGGTGAGGGCTACTGCCCTGTAAATTTGTACCACATGCATGTGCATTGTAGAGGAGTCTTAGTGGAGTTGTCGAGTGTTGCATGAGTCGTTGTCTTGGTTGTAAATACCATTGTTGATGATGTGTTAATTATGAAATATACATTTATATGTGAATCATTATTATTATGTTAGGGTGTTAGATTCAATTGATGAATTTATTATCTATATTTATTATTGTAAATCTCACCGCTTCTGCTTGAAAATGTTGCCCTTCCTATGGGTAACTTGCAGGTGATCCTGAGTAGTAGGTGGTGGCTCAATGTCTAGGGCTCTGATACGTACGGGATGGGATTTCTTATTGTTTTTCATTCCTTATGTATCAATTTTTGGAACTTGCTGATGTAGCCTTTATTTGGTTGTTGGATTTATTTAGATGAGGCTTTTATGCCAAGATTATTTAATGGATAATTAATATGTTGGATGTTTGTGGTTAATTAATGTTGAAACTATTCCGCTGCAAGGTTTTGGTGAAACTATTAAGTTGTTGATTTATTAAATAGTGTGACATGCCCGTTTTGGGATATACTCTAATGTGTTTATTTATTATTTAATTGTTTGGGATAACGGGGTGTTACAATTGGTATCAGAGCAGGTTGGTCCGTCCGACCAAGTAGTAGAGTCGTGTTGAGCCACCTAGGATAGAGTATCAACTCTAATGTTGTCTTTGTTGTTGTTGTGAATTGTTGTTTCTTATGTAGAACTTTGAGATGGCTGGTAGAAATGACGCTGCTATTGCTGCTGCACTTGAGGCTGTTGCTCAAGCTGTAGGACAGCAACCGAATGCTAGTGCTGGTAACGATGGTGTTAGGATGTTGGAGACTTTCCTGAGAAATCATCCACCAACTTTCAAAGGAAGGTATGATTCTGATGGCGCCCAGAAGTGGCTTAAGGAAGTTGAAAGGATCTTTGGTAGGTCCGCAAGTGCACGGAAATATCGGTTTTAGTATAAAAGATTGTCGAACCACAGAGACCAATGTCAAGTACCATAATTAATTGTTACGTTGTTTATCTAAGGCGATGCAAATTACTTTGGTTGCAAAATTGGGAAAATAACTTGGTTTTTTACTACATTTAAATGACGAAAGCCCGGAATATAATTCGTGTCGTCCGTTGATGCTTGCTAAATTGTATTTTATTATTGCAACATGACAATATTTTCACGAGTAAAAAGAACAAATTTAAAGGTATCGTCGACTTTCGTACGTCCGATACCGTATTTTAAACTCACAAGCGTCAGCTTTCGCATGTACAACTGCAAGTTTAAAATAGCCTTTTTGAAAATTTGAAATCTCTAAATTAATTAGAGAAAATGCTTTCGCTGAATTTCAAAATTAATTCCTAAAAATTCTACGGTCAGATACAGGTTTCACTCTTTCGATATGAAACCGGTATCACTGTATTTCAACTTTCATTGTAAATGTTAATTATTTAAAATCAGAATTTTTAGACTTTAAAAATAGTTCATGTTACAATTTCTAATCATACAAATTAACATAGCATCGTTGGTGCAACATTCATCACATTCCGGACTCTATGGAAATCTACTCAGACATAATTAAATTAAACACTAAATATCCTTCTACCGAGTTCATGCTAAATAGAAAGCTAATAAATATTGAAAGTGCCTAACCTGTTATCAGATGGCAACTAAAACGAGTAAAAGAGCAGCTGCAATAATCACCACTTTAACTGAGTGTAAGTTCCTCAAACAAATTCTATGCAAACTGCTAAATAAGTATTCCGCTGCAAAACACAAATTACTAAACAAACAATACTACGCAGTAGCTTGTACAGGCAATAGTCAAACAAAAGAGAATTATAAACAAGATATAAAAGAGAAATAGGAACAATGGTGCAGAAACGTAAACAGAAGGACTCAGGGACTAAATTGCACGAAATTTAGAAGACAAGTCTGGATGTTATTTCTTCACAAAATGAACCGAAATCTGATTACAATTCTGTGGATATAATTCTTGCTCAAATCGGAATTGTAAAACTGGTGAAATACTAACTTAAGCTAAAATGGGAAATAAGTTGTTTTCTGAAAATCTAAAACTAAAGCTAAAAAAAAACGTCCGTTCTTCAAGACTCCTCTCCGGATCTATTTATAGGCCAAGCTTCATTGGAAACGTGCTCTGATCGTGCTTCTGCAGGTGGAACGAGTGGGAGAGAAATCTGGAAACCGTTTCAGATAATGGGGGAGATTGCTTCTTCCGAACCCGTGACGGGCGTCACAGGGTCTGACGATCTGCTCGTCACGGGGTGATGACGGTTTGGGATGCTGGTGACAGCCAGGTCGAGTTGGAGGGTGACGATCAGCCCGTCACAGGGTATGACGGCCGTCACCCTGAAGCTGAATTCCTTAAGACTTCTTTCCTTCTTTGTTTTCTCACTGAATTCCGTCATTTTTGTGCATGAAGGCCTTTATTGCTGTGTACCTGAAACATAGCCATACAACCCAGCATAACATAGACAAAACAAGAGAATTTAGGCCTAAACTACACACAAAACGAGCTGAAATGATGTTGTATTTTCCATGTTATCAAACTTGTAACGCCCTAGTCGTCATTTATTTATTTTAGAGTTATTTAGAGTCTTTTATGCATTTTATGAAATTATGTGTGACTTATTTGGTGTGTTATTTTATTTATATGATTTAATTTAATTTAAATAGAATAAAATGAATAATAAAGTTATTTAGGAGGTTAGGGATTAATTGGAAATTAATAGAATTTAGGGGAGGTTTAATGTAATAAGAGGAGTTACACTTTAGAGACGGCCTAAGAAAAAGGATGTTCCTGCTGAGATTACTTGTTTCAATTGTGGTGAGAAAGGCCACAGGAATACTGTTTGTCCTGAGGAGGTGAAGAAGTGTTTCCGGTGTGGCAAGAAGGGTCACACGTTAGCTGATTGCAAGCATGTTGATATCATGTGTTTTAATTGCAAAGAGGAGGGTCATATTGGTTCCCAATGCAAGCAGCCTAAGAGGGCGCCTACTACGGGTCGAGTTTTTGCTCTGGCTGGTACTCAGACAGAGAATGAGGATCGTTTGATCAGAGGTACTTTGTAACGCCCTCTTTGAATTATTTGATTTATTTAATTATTTAATTGAGTCTAAAATTTATTAAAAAGAGTTTAAAATATATTTATTTGATTATGTGATTAATTAAGTGGCTTATGTTGTTATTTAATAGATTAAGATTTGAAAATAGAAATAAGATTGAGTTGAGAGTTTGTTATGAGATTTTAGAGAGTTTTGGGGGAGAAAGAGAAATAAGATAAAATAGAAAAAAGGGTTATAAATAGGAGAAACCTAGTTTAGAAAAAACATAACGTACGATCAATTTTGGAGAAAAGGGAGAAAAGGCCGAGAGGAGGGAGAAGACCTAGGAGTGCTGCGATTTTCATCTATAAGGTAAGGGTGGGACTAACATTCAATAATCTTAAGTCATTGATTCTGAAAATTGGATTTAACATGTTTTAGGTTTTAGTTTTTGAGAATTTGGGAATTAGGGTTAAAAGTCATTATTTGATGATTTTCTAAAATAATGTTTTGGGTCAAGTTTAATATGGTTTTGAGTCTCTTTTGATGTATATAAATGTTTAGACAAACTTTGGGATCAAATTTGAGCATAGGGAAGTTAAAATTGGGATTTTGGGGTGAAAAGTGTGTTTTTTCCCGAGTTGCTCTCTGACAGCATGTCCTGTTTCATGTTCTTGCGTCTTTTTCATACGTTTCTGTTTTGAATTAGCCTTTGGTGTAAACATGAAAGTTGTAGATAATTGTGTTAGCTTTACAGTGGCGTCGGTTTGACTTGAAAATGATTTTTGGTTTATGAGTTATGGTTAAATTACTGCGCGTAGGTCACAGTGAATTTTTATGAATTTCAGCACAACTTTGTCCGAATTTGAAATGAAAACTGGTAAAGATTGGTACCACATGCATGATTAGAAGATTAAGTTGCATAGTCAAGAGGTTAAGTTGTCAAGTTGTCAAGTTATCAAGTTGTCGAGTTGTTAAGTTGTTAAATCATGAAATTGTTTAAAGCTGTGATTCTTTATATGAACTATTAAAGAAGTGAATTATGATATATTATTATCTATGATGAATATTTTGATGATTACATGATGTTGTCTATGAGTTGTTAAATGTAATTGATGAATTATATGCTTAATATTATTGTTTGTGAAATCTCACCCCTTCTGTTTGCCCACCATGGGTAACTAACAGGTAACCAAGAATAGTTGATGTCGTGTGAGCTTTCCTTCTCGTGTGTCTTAGGTGCTCTGATACGTAACGGGATGGGAACTTTGTTATTGCTTTTCTATTCCATACGTATTGTTTTTGAAGATTTATGACTATGTTTTTAGATTAGATTTTTATACGACATTTATGAAGAGGCCTTCGTGCCAAAGACTGTTTTAGTTATTGAAATAAATTCCGCTGTGAAGTATTAAAGATCTTGTATTTGAATTTTAAAGGATAAATAGTTATTTATTCAGTTTATGATTTTAAGAAAAGAATGTGACATTCCGTTTATGTTGAAAAACTCTGATTATTTATGCAAAATTTTTATGATGGGAAAACGGTGTGTTACAATTGGTATCAGAGCAGGTCGGTCCGTCCGGCCAAGTAGTTGAGTCATGTCAAGTCGTGTGACAGTTGAAATACTGTCTTATGTTGTCTTGATTGTTGTTGTGTTTTCTGACTAATGGTTATGTTTATTATGTGATCATGTTTGATTGACTAACATTGATGTGGCTTACATGTTTTGTTTGAAGTTTCTATTTGGCTATGTTTGGTTTAAGATGTTTAGGCAATAATTGAATTCCTTTCTTGTGTGCTTTGAATTTCGAGGACGAAATTCTTTTAAGGGGGGTGGAGTTGTAACGCCCTCTTTGAATTATTTGATTTATTTAATTATTTAATTGAGTCTAAAATTTATTAAAAAGAGTTTAAAATATATTTATTTGATTATGTGATTTATTAAGTGGCTTATGTTGTTATTTAATAGATTAAGATTTGAAAAAAGAAATAAGATTGAGTTGAGAGTTTGTTATGAGATTTTAGAGAGTTTTGGGGGAGAAAGAGAAATAAGATAAAATAGAAAAAAGGGTTATAAATAGGAGAAACCTAGTTTAGAAAAAACATAACGTACGATCAATTTTGGAGAAAAGGGAGAAAAGGCCGAGAGGAGGGAGAAGACCTAGGAGTGCTGCGATTTTCATCTATAAGGTAAGGGTGGGACTAACATTCAATATTCTTAAGTCATTGATTCTGAAAATTGGATTTAACATGTTGTAGGTTTTAGTTTTTGAGAATTTGGGAATTAGGGTTAAAAGTCATTATTTGATGATTTTCTAAAATAATGTTTTGGGTCAAGTTTAATATGGTTTTGAGTCTCTTTTGATGTATATAAATGTTTAGACAAACTTTGGGATCAAATTTGAGCATAGGGAAGTTAAAATTGGGATTTTGGGGTGAAAAGTGTGTTTTTTCCCGAGTTGCTCTCTGACAGCGTGTCCTGTTTCATGTTCTTGCGTCTTTTTCATACGTTTCTGTTTTGAATTAGCCTTTGGTGTAACCATGAAAGTTGTAGATAATTGTGTTAGCTTTACAGTGGCGTCGGTTTGACTTGAAAATGATTTTTGGTTTATGAGTTATGGTTAAATTACTGCGCGTAGGTCACTGTGAATTTTTATGAATTTCAGCACAACTTTGTCCGAATTTGAAATGAAAACTGGTAAAGATTGGTACCACATGCATGATTAGAAGATTAAGTTGCATAGTCAAGAGGTTAAGTTGTCAAGTTGTCAAGTTATCAAGTTGTCGAGTTGTTAAGTTGTTAAATCATGAAATTGTTTAAAGCTGTGATTCTTTATATGAACTATTAAAGAAGTGAATTATGATATATTATTATCTATGATGAATATTTTGATGATTACATGACGTTGTCTATGAGTTGTTAAATGTAATTGATGAATTATATGCTTAATATTATTGTTTGTGAAATCTCACCCCTTCTGTTTTCCCACCATGGGTAACTAACAGGTAACCAAGAATAGTTGATGTCGTGTGAGCTTTCCTTCTCGTGTGTCTTAGGTGCTCTGATACGTAACGGGATGGAAACTTTGTTATTGCTTTTCTATTCCATACGTATTGTTTTTGAAGATTTATGACTATGTTTTTAGATTAGATTTTTATACGACATTTATGAAGAGGCCTTCGTGCCAAAGACTGTTTTAGTTATTGAAATAAATTCCGCTGTGAAGTATTAAAGATCTTGTATTTGAATTTTAAAGGATAAATAGTTATTTATTCAGTTTATGATTTTAAGAAAAGAATGTGACATTCCGTTTATGTTGAAAAACTCTGATTATTTATGCAAAATTTTTATGATGGGAAAACGGGGTGTTACAATTGGTATCAGAGCAGGTCGGTCCGTCCGGCCAAGTAGTTGAGTCATGTCAAGTCGTGTAACAGTTGAAATACTGTCTTATGTTGTCTTGATTGTTGTTGTGTTTTCTGACTAATGGTTATGTTTATTATGTGATCATGTTTGATTGACTAACATTGATGTGGCTTACATGTTTTGTTTGAAGTTTCTATTTGGCTATGTTTGGTTTAAGATGTTTAGGCAATAATTGAATTCCTTTCTTGTGTGCTTTGAATTTCGAGGACGAAATTCTTTTAAGGGGGGTGGAGTTGTAACGCCCTCTTTGAATTATTTGATTTATTTAATTATTTAATTGAGTCTAAAATTTATTAAAAAGAGTTTAAAATATATTTATTTGATTATGTGATTTATTAAGTGGCTTATGTTGTTATTTAATAGATTAAGATTTGAAAATAGAAATAAGATTGAGTTGAGAGTTTGTTATGAGATTTTAGAGAGTTTTGGGGGAGAAAGAGAAATAAGATAAAATAGAAAAAAGGGTTATAAATAGGAGAAACCTAGTTTAGAAAAAACATAACGTACGATCAATTTTGGAGAAAAGGGAGAAAAGGCCGAGAGGAGGGAGAAGACCTAGGAGTGCTGCGATTTTCATCTATAAGGTAAGGGTGGGACTAACATTCAATAATCTTAAGTCATTGATTCTGAAAATTGGATTTAACATGTTGTAGGTTTTAGTTTTTGAGAATTTGGGAATTAGGGTTAAAAGTCATTATTTGATGATTTTCTAAAATAATGTTTTGGGTCAAGTTTAATATGGTTTTGAGTCTCTTTTGATGTATATAAATGTTTAGACAAACTTTGGGATCAAATTTGAGCATAGGGAAGTTAAAATTGGGATTTTGGGGTGAAAAGTGTGTTTTTTCCCGAGTTGCTCTCTGACAGCATGTCCTGTTTCATGTTCTTGCGTCTTTTTCATACGTTTCTGTTTTGAATTAGCCTTTGGTGTAAACATGAAAGTTGTAGATAATTGTGTTAGCTTTACAGTGGCGTCGGTTTGACTTGAAAATGATTTTTGGTTTATGAGTTATGGTTAAATTACTGCGCGTAGGTCACAGTGAATTTTTATGAATTTCAGCACAACTTTGTCCGAATTTGAAATGAAAACTGGTAAAGATTGGTACCACATGCATGATTAGAAGATTAAGTTGCATAGTCAAGAGGTTAAGTTGTCAAGTTGTCAAGTTATCAAGTTGTCGAGTTGTTAAGTTGTTAAATCATGAAATTGTTTAAAGCTGTGATTCTTTATATGAACTATTAAAGAAGTGAATTATGATATATTATTATCTATGATGAATATTTTGATGATTACATGATGTTGTCTATGAGTTGTTAAATGTAATTGATGAATTATATGCTTAATATTATTGTTTGTGAAATCTCACCCCTTCTGTTTGCCCACCATGGGTAACTAACAGGTAACCAAGAATAGTTGATGTCGTGTGAGCTTTCCTTCTCGTGTGTCTTAGGTGCTCTGATACGTAACGGGATGGGAACTTTGTTATTGCTTTTCTATTCCATACGTATTGTTTTTGAAGATTTATGACTATGTTTTTAGATTAGATTTTTATACGACATTTATGAAGAGGCCTTCGTGCCAAAGACTGTTTTAGTTATTGAAATAAATTCCGCTGTGAAGTATTAAAGATCTTGTATTTGAATTTTAAAGGATAAATAGTTATTTATTCAGTTTATGATTTTAAGAAAAGAATGTGACATTCCGTTTATGTTGAAAAACTCTGATTATTTATGCAAAATTTTTATGATGGGAAAACGGTGTGTTACAATTGGTATCAGAGCAGGTCGGTCCGTCCGGCCAAGTAGTTGAGTCATGTCAAGTCGTGTGACAGTTGAAATACTGTCTTATGTTGTCTTGATTGTTGTTGTGTTTTCTGACTAATGGTTATGTTTATTATGTGATCATGTTTGATTGACTAACATTGATGTGGCTTACATGTTTTGTTTGAAGTTTCTATTTGGCTATGTTTGGTTTAAGATGTTTAGGCAATAATTGAATTCCTTTCTTGTGTGCTTTGAATTTCGAGGACGAAATTCTTTTAAGGGGGGTGGAGTTGTAACGCCCTCTTTGAATTATTTGATTTATTTAATTATTTAATTGAGTCTAAAATTTATTAAAAAGAGTTTAAAATATATTTATTTGATTATGTGATTTATTAAGTGGCTTATGTTGTTATTTAATAGATTAAGATTTGAAAATAGAAATAAGATTGAGTTGAGAGTTTGTTATGAGATTTTAGAGAGTTTTGGGGGAGAAAGAGAAATAAGATAAAATAGAAAAAAGGGTTATAAATAGGAGAAACCTAGTTTAGAAAAAACATAACGTACGATCAATTTTGGAGAAAAGGGAGAAAAGGCCGAGAGGAGGGAGAAGACCTAGGAGTGCTGCGATTTTCATCTATAAGGTAAGGGTGGGACTAACATTCAATAATCTTAAGTCATTGATTCTGAAAATTGGATTTAACATGTTGTAGGTTTTAGTTTTTGAGAATTTGGGAATTAGGGTTAAAAGTCATTATTTGATGATTTTCTAAAATAATGTTTTGGGTCAAGTTTAATATGGTTTTGAGTCTCTTTTGATGTATATAAATGTTTAGACAAACTTTGGGATCAAATTTGAGCATAGGGAAGTTAAAATTGGGATTTTGGGGTGAAAAGTGTGTTTTTTCCCGAGTTGCTCTCTGACAGCATGTCCTGTTTCATGTTCTTGCGTCTTTTTCATACGTTTCTGTTTTGAATTAGCCTTTGGTGTAAACATGAAAGTTGTAGATAATTGTGTTAGCTTTACAGTGGCGTCGGTTTGACTTGAAAATGATTTTTGGTTTATGAGTTATGGTTAAATTACTGCGCGTAGGTCACAGTGAATTTTTATGAATTTCAGCACAACTTTGTCCGAATTTGAAATGAAAACTGGTAAAGATTGGTACCACATGCATGATTAGAAGATTAAGTTGCATAGTCAAGAGGTTAAGTTGTCAAGTTGTCAAGTTATCAAGTTGTCGAGTTGTTAAGTTGTTAAATCATGAAATTGTTTAAAGCTGTGATTCTTTATATGAACTATTAAAGAAGTGAATTATGATATATTATTATCTATGATGAATATTTTGATGATTACATGATGTTGTCTATGAGTTGTTAAATGTAATTGATGAATTATATGCTTAATATTATTGTTTGTGAAATCTCACCCCTTCTGTTTGCCCACCATGGGTAACTAACAGGTAACCAAGAATAGTTGATGTCGTGTGAGCTTTCCTTCTCGTGTGTCTTAGGTGCTCTGATACGTAACGGGATGGGAACTTTGTTATTGCTTTTCTATTCCATACGTATTGTTTTTGAAGATTTATGACTATGTTTTTAGATTAGATTTTTATACGACATTTATGAAGAGGCCTTCGTGCCAAAGACTGTTTTAGTTATTGAAATAAATTCCGCTGTGAAGTATTAAAGATCTTGTATTTGAATTTTAAAGGATAAATAGTTATTTATTCAGTTTATGATTTTAAGAAAAGAATGTGACATTCCGTTTATGTTGAAAAACTCTGATTATTTATGCAAAATTTTTATGATGGGAAAACGGTGTGTTACAATTGGTATCAGAGCAGGTCGGTCCGTCCGGCCAAGTAGTTGAGTCATGTCAAGTCGTGTGACAGTTGAAATACTGTCTTATGTTGTCTTGATTGTTGTTGTGTTTTCTGACTAATGGTTATGTTTATTATGTGATCATGTTTGATTGACTAACATTGATGTGGCTTACATGTTTTGTTTGAAGTTTCTATTTGGCTATGTTTGGTTTAAGATGTTTAGGCAATAATTGAATTCCTTTCTTGTGTGCTTTGAATTTCGAGGACGAAATTCTTTTAAGGGGGGTGGAGTTGTAACGCCCTCTTTGAATTATTTGATTTATTTAATTATTTAATTGAGTCTAAAATTTATTAAAAAGAGTTTAAAATATATTTATTTGATTATGTGATTTATTAAGTGGCTTATGTTGTTATTTAATAGATTAAGATTTGAAAATAGAAATAAGATTGAGTTGAGAGTTTGTTATGAGATTTTAGAGAGTTTTGGGGGAGAAAGAGAAATAAGATAAAATAGAAAAAAGGGTTATAAATAGGAGAAACCTAGTTTAGAAAAAACATAACGTACGATCAATTTTGGAGAAAAGGGAGAAAAGGCCGAGAGGAGGGAGAAGACCTAGGAGTGCTGCGATTTTCATCTATAAGGTAAGGGTGGGACTAACATTCAATATTCTTAAGTCATTGATTCTGAAAATTGGATTTAACATGTTGTAGGTTTTAGTTTTTGAGAATTTGGGAATTAGGGTTAAAAGTCATTATTTGATGATTTTCTAAAATAATGTTTTGGGTCAAGTTTAATATGGTTTTGAGTCTCTTTTGATGTATATAAATGTTTAGACAAACTTTGGGATCAAATTTGAGCATAGGGAAGTTAAAATTGGGATTTTGGGGTGAAAAGTGTGTTTTTTCCCGAGTTGCTCTCTGACAGCGTGTCCTGTTTCATGTTCTTGCGTCTTTTTCATACGTTTCTGTTTTGAATTAGCCTTTGGTGTAACCATGAAAGTTGTAGATAATTGTGTTAGCTTTACAGTGGCGTCGGTTTGACTTGAAAATGATTTTTGGTTTATGAGTTATGGTTAAATTACTGCGCGTAGGTCACTGTGAATTTTTATGAATTTCAGCACAACTTTGTCCGAATTTGAAATGAAAACTGGTAAAGATTGGTACCACATGCATGATTAGAAGATTAAGTTGCATAGTCAAGAGGTTAAGTTGTCAAGTTGTCAAGTTATCAAGTTGT
Organism: Medicago truncatula; assembly: GCF_003473485.1. Classification (NCBI taxonomy): domain Eukaryota; kingdom Viridiplantae; phylum Streptophyta; class Magnoliopsida; order Fabales; family Fabaceae; genus Medicago; species Medicago truncatula. Next base: position 20,909,411 of record NC_053045.1, read on the forward strand.
CGAGTTGTTAAGTTGTTAAATCATGAAATTGTTTAAAGCTGTGATTCTTTATATGAACTATTAAAGATGTGAATTATGATATATTATTATCTATGATGAATATTTTGATGATTACATGACGTTGTCTATGAGTTGTTAAATGTAATTGATGAATTATATGCTTAATATTATTGTTTGTGAAATCTCACCCCTTCTGTTTTCCCACCATGGGTAACTAACAGGTAACCAAGAATAGTTGATGTCGTGTGAGCTTTCCTTCTCGTGTGTCTTAGGTGCTCTGATACGTAACGGGATGGAAACTTTGTTATTGCTTTTCTATTCCATACGTATTGTTTTTGAAGATTTATGACTATGTTTTTAGATTAGATTTTTATACGACATTTATGAAGAGGCCTTCGTGCCAAAGACTGTTTTAGTTATTGAAATAAATTCCGCTGTGAAGTATTAAAGATCTTGTATTTGAATTTTAAAGGATAAATAGTTATTTATTCAGTTTATGATTTTAAGAAAAGAATGTGACATTCCGTTTATGTTGAAAAACTCTGATAATTTATGCAAAATTTTTATGATGGGAAAACGGGGTGTTACAATTGGTATCAGAGCAGGTCGGTCCGTCCGGCCAAGTAGTTGAGTCATGTCAAGTCGTGTAACAGTTGAAATACTGTCTTATGTTGTCTTGATTGTTGTTGTGTTTTCTGACTAATGGTTATGTTTATTATGTGATCATGTTTGATTGACTAACATTGATGTGGCTTACATGTTTTGTTTGAAGTTTCTATTTGGCTATGTTTGGTTTAAGATGTTTAGGCAATAATTGAATTCCTTTCTTGTGTGCTTTGAATTTCGAGGACGAAATTCTTTTAAGGGGGTGGAGTTGTAACGCCCTCTTTGAATTATTTGATTTATTTAATTATTTAATTGAGTCTAAAATTTATTAAAAAGAGTTTAAAATATATTTATTTGATTATGTGATTTATTAAGTGGCTTATGTTGTTATTTAATAGATTAAGATTTGAAAATAGAAATAAGATTGAGTTGAGAGTTTGTTATGAGATTTTAGAGAGTTTTGGGGGAGAAAGAGAAATAAGATAAAATAGAAAAAAGGGTTATAAATAGGAGAAACCTAGTTTAGAAAAAACATAACGTACGATCAATTTTGGAGAAAAGGGAGAAAAGGCCGAGAGGAGGGAGAAGACCTAGGAGTGCTGCGATTTTCATCTATAAGGTAAGGGTGGGACTAACATTCAATAATCTTAAGTCATTGATTCTGAAAATTGGATTTAACATGTTGTAGGTTTTAGTTTTTGAGAATTTGGGAATTAGGGTTAAAAGTCATTATTTGATGATTTTCTAAAATAATGTTTTGGGTCAAGTTTAATATGGTTTTGAGTCTCTTTTGATGTATATAAATGTTTAGACAAACTTTGGGATCAAATTTGAGCATAGGGAAGTTAAAATTGGGATTTTGGGGTGAAAAGTGTGTTTTTTCCCGAGTTGCTCTCTGACAGCATGTCCTGTTTCATGTTCTTGCGTCTTTTTCCTATGTTTCTGTTTTGAATTAGCCTTTGGTGTAAACATGAAAGTTGTAGATAATTGTGTTAGCTTTACAGTGGCGTCGGTTTGACTTGAAAAGGATTTTTGGTTTATGAGTTATGATCAAATTACTGCACGTAGGTCACAGTGAATTTTTATGAATTTCAGCACAACTTTGTCCGAATTTGAAATGAAAACTGGTAAAGATTGGTACCACATGCATGATTAGAAGATTAAGTTGCATAGTCAAGAGGTTAAGTTGTCAAGTTGTCAAGTTATCAAGTTGTCGAGTTGTTAAGTTGTTAAATCATGAAATTGTTTAAAGCTGTGATTCTTTATATGAACTATTAAAGAAGTGAATTATGATATATTATTATCTATGATGAATATTTTGATGATTACATGATGTTGTCTATGAGTTGTTAAATGTAATTGATGAATTATATGCTTAATATTATTGTTTGTGAAATCTCACCCCTTCTGTTTGCCCACCATGGGTAACTAACAGGTAACCAAGAATAGTTGATGTCGTGTGAGCTTTCCTTCTCGTGTGTCTTAGGTGCTCTGATACGTAACGGGATGGGAACTTTGTTATTGCTTTTCTATTCCATACGTATTGTTTTTGAAGATTTATGACTATGTTTTTAGATTAGATTTTTATACGACATTTATGAAGAGGCCTTCGTGCCAAAGACTGTTTTAGTTATTGAAATAAATTCCGCTGTGAAGTATTAAAGATCTTGTATTTGAATTTTAAAGGATAAATAGTTATTTATTCAGTTTATGATTTTAAGAAAAGAATGTGACATTCCGTTTATGTTGAAAAACTCTGATTATTTATGCAAAATTTTTATGATGGGAAAATGGGATGTTACATACTTGCTATATTAATAATACTCCTTTAGTTGCTATTATTGATACTCGTGCTACGCATTGCTTTATTGCTTTCGATTGTGTTTCTACTTTAGGTCTTGAATTGTCTGATATGAATGGAGAGATGGTTGTCGAAACTCCAGCTAAGGGTTCGGTGACTACTTCTCTCGTATGTTTGAGATGTCCTTTGTCTATGTTTGGTCGTGATTTTGAAATGGATTTAGTTTGTCTACCTTTGAGCGGTATGGAGGTGATTCTGGGTATGAATTGGTTAGAGTACAACCATGTTCATATCAATTGTTTTAGCAAGTCAGTGTATTTCTCTTCGGTCGAAGAGGAAAGTGGAGCAGAGTTCTTATCTACTAAGCAGCTGAAGCAACTGGAACGCGATGGTATTTTGATGTTTTCGTTGATGGCCTCTTTATCTATTGAGAATCAGGAAGTGATTGATAAGCTACAAGTGGTATGCGATTTTCCTGAAGTTTTTCCAGATGAAATTCCTGATGTGCCTCCAGAGAGAGAAGTTGAGTTTGCTATTGATATTGTTGCTAGAACTAAGCCGGTGTCGATGGCACCTTATCGTATGTCAGCTTCCAAGTTAGCTGAGTTGAAGAAACAGTTAGAAGATTTGGTCGAGAAGAAGTTTGTTAGACCAAGTGTTTCACCTTGGGGAGCGCCGGTTTTGTTAGTAAAGAAGAAAGACGGTAGCATGAGATTGTGTAATGACTATCGACAGTTGAACAAGGTAACTATCAAGAATAGGTATCCACTTCTGAGAATTGATGATTTGATGGATCAGTTAGTGGGTGCACGTGTTTTCAGCAAGATTGATTTGAGGTCAGGTTATCACCAGATTAAAGTAAAAGATGAAGATATGTAGAAGACAGCTTTCAGAACGTGTTATGGTCACTATGAATACAAAGTTATGCCTTTTGGTGTTACCAATGCACCTGGAGTGTTTATGGAGTATATGAATCGCATCTTCCATGCATTTTTGGATCGGTTCGTGGTTGTGTTTATCGATGGTATTTTGATTTACTCCAAGACTGAAGAAGAACATGTTGAGCATCTGAAGATTGTCTTGCAAGTGTTGAAAGAGAAGAAACTTTATGCTAAATTATCTAAGTGTGAGTTCTGGTTGAAAGAAGTAAGTTTTCTTGGCCATGTTTTTTCTGGTGATGGTATTGCAGTAGATCTGTCTAAAGTTGAAGCGGTATTGCAATGGGAGACTCCTAAGTCAGTTACAGAGATTAGAAGCTTCTTGGGTTTAGCTGGTTACTACAGAAGATTTATCAAAGGATTTACCAAGTTAGCACTTCCGCTAATGCAGTTGACTTGTAAAGGTAAAGCCTTTGTGTGGGATGTTCAATGTGAGAACAATTTCAGTGAATTGAAGAAACGTTTGACGACTGCTCCGGTTTTGATTTTGCCGAAGTTCGATGAGCCTTTTGTGGTGTATTGTGATGCGTCCAAGTTGGGTTTAGGAGGTGTACTTATGCAAGATGGTAAAGTAGTAGCTTATGCTTCAAGACAATTGAGAATTCATGAGAAGAATTACCCGACGCATGATTTAGAGTTGGTGGCTGTGGTCTTTGTATTGAAGATATGGAGACATTACTTGTATGTTTCGAGGTTTGAGGTGTTTAGTGATCACAAGAGCTTAAAGTATTTGTTCGATCAGAAGGAATTGAATATGAGGCAACGAAGGTGGCTCTAGTTATTGAAAGAATATGACTTTGGTTTGAATTATCATCCAGGTAAAGCTAATGTTGTCGCAGATGCCTTGAGCAGGAAGACATTGCATATGTCCGCTCTGATAGTTAGAGAGTTCGAGCTACTTGAACAGTTTAGAGATATGAGTTTAGTTTGTGAATGGTCACCTCAGAGTGTGAAACTGGGAATGTTGAATATTGATAGTGAATTTCTAAAGAGTATTAAAGAGGCACAGAAAGTTGATGTTAAGTTTGTAGACTTGTTGGTTGCTAGTAATCAGACTGAAGATGGTGACTTTAAAGTCGATGACCATGGTGTGTTGAGATTCTGAGGTCGGATTTGCATTCCTGACGATGAAGAGATGAAGAAAATGATTCTTGAGGAGAGTCATAGAAGTAGCTTGAGTATTCACCCGGGAGCTACGAAGATGTATCGCGATTTAAAGAAGATTTTCTGGTGGTCTGGATTGAAACGTGGTGTGGCACAGTTTGTGTATTCCTGTATAGTTTGTCAGAAGTCGAAGATTGAGCATCAGAAACCTTCTGGTATGATGGTATCGTTAGATGTGCTAGAATGGAAATGGGATAGTATATCCATGGATTTTGTGACGAGTTTGCCGAATACTCCTAGAGGGAACGACGCAATTTGGGTGATTGTTGATAGATTGACGAAGTCAGCTCATTTTCTGCCGATTAATATTAGTTTCCCTGTTGCCCAGTTGGCAGAGATTTATATCAAGGAGATTGTGAAGTTACATGGTGTTCCTTCGAGCATTGTATCAGATAGAGATCCAAGATTTACTTCTAGATTTTGGAAAAGTTTGCAAGAGGCTTTGGGTTCGAAGTTGAGATTGAGTTCGGCGTATCATCCGCAGACAGATGGTCAGTCGGAGAGGACAATTCAGTCGCTAGAGGATTTGTTCAGAGTGTGTGTTCTTGAGCAAGGAGGAACTTGGGATAGTCATCTTCCGTTGATTGAGTTCACATACAATAATAGTTATCATTCTAGTATTGGAATGGCACCTTTTGAGGCTTTATATGGTCGGAGATGCAGAACTCCGTTGTGTTGGTTTGAGTCAGGAGAAAGAGTGGTCTTAGGACCAGAGATTGTTCAGCAGACTACTGATAAAGTTAAAATGATTAAAGAGAAAATGAAAGCGTCGTAGAGTCGACAGAAGAGTTATCATGATAAGCGTAGAAAGATCTTGAGTTTCAAGAAGGAGACCACGTTTTTGAGAGTCACTCCTGTGACTGGTGTTGGACGTGCTTTGAAGTCAAAGAAGTTAACTCCGAGTTGGAACGGTGGCGTATCGAGTGGGATTACCACCGCATCTTTCGAATTTGCATGATGTTTTCCATGTGTCGCAACTTCGGAAGTATGTTCCGGATCCATCTCATGTGATCCAGAGTGATGATGTGCAAGTTAGAGACAACATTACGGTAGAGACTTTACCGGTGAGGATTGATGATCGGAAAGTGAAGACGTTGAGAGGCAAGGAAATACCCCTTGTTAGAGTCGTTTGGGATGGAGCGACTGGTGAAAGCTTGACGTGGGAGCTTGAGAGTAAGATGTTGGAGTCTTATCCAGAGTTGTTTGCTTGAGTTTAATTAATTATTTAATCGAGTTTAGACGATTATATTATATTTATATAATATATGTGTGAGTTTTGTTGATTTAGATGATTTGGATGATTTTGATGTGTTTTGATGATTTGATGAGATTATGAGACTGATTTTATGGTTAAATAAAATAAGATTTGAAAATAAAATAAAATATTTAGTTGAGGGCTGTTTTGAGATTTTAGATAGTTTTGGGGGAGAAAGTGAGATAAGATAAGAAATTGGAAAGAGATATAAAAAGGAAAGACCTAGGTTTAGAAAACGTTTTGTACGTACGACTGTTTTTGGAGAAAAGGAGGAAAAGCCATAGAAGGGAGAATCACCAAGAGAGTGCTGCGATTTTCTTCATACAAGGTAAGGGTGAGACTAACGATTCAGTAATGTTAATTCTTAAAATTCTGATGATTAATTAGCAAGAATTAGGATTGAATTGGAGAAAACGAAAACTAGTTCAAATCCCTAAAATTGATGATCAAACTGTGAAAATTGATTAGATTGATGTAGAAACTGTCCTATGACCTTAGATTATGAATAGGATGAATTATGGAATCGAAATTAGGCTTTAAACCATGAGATTAGATGAATTTTTGAAGAAAACTGCATTCTGCCCAAGCCAACATTCATCGCTCGCGCTGGTGAACGATGATCCTCTCCTCGCGAGGGATGAAGTTCATCGCTCGCCACGCGAGCCATTTTCCCCTCGCCTCGCGAGTTACAAGTCGTAACTCGCCACAGCGAGCAACCCTACTCGCCATAGCGAGTATGACCAGAGAGCATGTTGATTTTCATATTTTGGACTTTTGAGTTGAACCTTAGATGCCTTTGAGTACCTTTAGTTATGTATTAAAGATTTGAGGATGACTTAGAACAAGATTGAACCTGGAACAACCATAGTTGGAAACCTGGCTTGTACTCGCCATGGCGAGCAGATGCTCTCGCCTCGCGAGCACTTCCAGAACTGAGTGCTTTTGAGAATGTTATGACCTGAGTTGTTTGGATTGGTTAGGAATGGAACTTTAGGTAGTAATGAAACCTATCTAAGATGTTAACTGGAATTTGTGAAGCTGTTATGAATTGTTAAGCTGTTTGTAATGTGATTTAATGATTAAATGCATTACTTGATTTATTCTTGAATAATCCTTGATGTTGTTGAAATGAATTGTTGTTATGAAATTATGATGTTGCTGTGATCTGATTATGTTGCTGCTGTTATTTAACTAAGTTGCATGAGTCTATACATGATGAATAAGATGTTGTTGAGCTCCAAATTATTGGATGCATATTGAGATGTTGATTAAGATTGTTTTAGATTGATTGAGTCCATGCATTAGCATACTTTTGTTGGGGGCTCATGCCCTGGAGCTTTGTCCTCACCACGAATTGAGCTTTGTCCTCACCACGATGCTTAAAAGTATATTAATACTATGATGTTGGGGGCTCATGCCCTGATTGGTACCACATGCATAAAGAGGTTTAGATTTGTATTGTCGCATTTGTCGAGTCAAAAGATGTTATGTTATTGATGATGATTGAATGATGTGATTACTTGATAATTGTTTATCAAAGATGCAATGATGTTTAAGATTGTTTATGTTGTTAATTATGATTTTGAATTATATTGATTAATATTATTGTTTTGTGAAATCTCACCCCTTCTGCTTGGAAATGTTGCTCTTCGTATGAGTAACTTGCAGGTGATCGAGCTTAGTGTGCAGATTGCTGTCGTGAGTGGCCTTGCCTCACTGTGTCTTCTAGGTCGCTCTGATACGTAACTGGATGGGGTTTTATGATATGCATGCTTCATTCTCTTACGTGAACAATTATGTTATTTTATGATATTGATTAACTCATTTGAGACATTTTGATGGGGCCAACGTGCCAAAATAATTTATGGATTTCGAATTAATTTCCGCTGCAATGCTTAAGATATTTTGTTGAAAGTTAAATTGTTATTTAACTGATTTTTGGATTTTGTTTGAATGTGATATCCCGTTTATGATGTTTACTCTGATAATTGTTTAGAAATTTTCATATTGGGAAAACGGGGTGTTACACAAACCACTAGTGAGGACCGACTTATCAGAGGTACTTGTTTCTTTAATAGTACTCCTTTAATTGATATTGATTGTGTATATAAGTTGGGTCTGGTTGTATCTGATATGAAAGGGGAAATGGTTGTTGAAACTCCAGCTACGGGTTCAGTAACTACTTCTCTTGTTTGTCTAAGATGTCTGTTGTCTATGTTTGGTAGAGACTTTAAAGTCGACTTAGTTTGTTTACCGTTGACGGGTATGGATGTTATTTTTGGGATGAACTGATTAGAGTATAACCGATGTAACGCCCTCTTTGATTTATTTGTTTTATTTAATTGTTTAATTGAGTCTAGAATCTATTAAGAAGAGTTTAGAATATATTATATGATTATATGATTTATAAGGTAGCTTATTATATTATTTAATAGAATAAGATTTGAAAATAAAATAATATTGAGTTTAAGGGTTGTTATGAGATTTGAGAGAGTTTTGGGGAGAAAGAGAAATAAGATAAAATAGAATAAAGAGTTATAAATAGGAGAAACCTAGTTTAGAAAAAAACATAACGTACGATCAATTTTGGAGAAAAGGGAGAAAAAGCCAAGAGAAGGGAGAAAGACCTAGAAAGCGGCGATTTTAAGTTATAAGGTAAGGGTGGAACTAACATTCAATAATCTTGAGTCTATGATTCTGATAATTTTATTTAACATGTTGTAGGTTTAGTTTTTGAGAATTTGAGAATTAGGGTTAAGAGTGATGATTTTGAATGAAAGTGAAGTTGAATAACATAGGTTGCTTTTTCTGATTTTTCTTTCCATCTCTGCCCCGAATTTGAAATGAAAACTGGTATCGATTGCTACATAATTGCACGTAGGTCATAGTGAATAATTGAATATGATTGATGAATTAGTATATGTATATATATGTTTGTGAATACGATATTGTTCATGATTGATGAAGTGTTATATGAATGTATATGTTTATGAGTATGATGTTGTTTATGATTGATGAATTAGTATATGTATGTATATGTTGTGAATACGATATTGTCCATGATTGATGAAATGTTATATGTATATATGATGTTTTAAGATGTTGATTATTATTTGATGTTGTTATATTGTGATATAATTGTATATGCATTAATTGAATTATATGTGAATAATTGAGACGTTGATTGACTTGCATTTGATATTATTATGTCATGCTGTTTTTGTATACTGCTGTGTCGCTGTTGTTATTTAACTAAGCTGCATGAGTCGGTCTAAGTTGATTAAGATGTTGAAGTTCCAAATTATTGGATTATATAAGAGGTAGTCGATTTAAGAAGTTTAAGAGGTCGAGTCCATGCATTAGCATTTCATTGTTGGGGGCTTGATGCCCTGGAGCCTTTGCTCACTTAAGTTGAGGGCTTGATGCCCTGGGAGCCTATTTACGCTCAAATATGTTGGGGGCTTGATGCCCTAGATTGGTACCACATGCATGATTAGAAGATTAAGTTGCATAGTCAAGTTGTCGAGTTGTCAAGATTGTCAAATTGTCGAGTTGATAAGTTGTAGAAGTTGCGTTGTCGTTGTCGTTGAGTTGTCATTTGTCAATGAGTTGTTAATAAAGAACTAAGTGAAGTAGTAATATTTATTAATCATTGTTGTTTATGTTGTTGTTATATCAATATAAGATGATGAATATGTTGTTTGTTTATATGATTATGATTAAGATGAATATGTTGTTTGTTTATATGATTATTATCATTAAGTGATGATTATGTCATGTTTATATGATTATTATTATTAAGTGATGATTAATTTGTGTTGTTATGTTATTATGAAATGATGATTATAAGTTGATTGAACTATTAAGAATTATTGCATGAAGAATTATTATTACTAATAGATGAAGTTATTTATGTTGTTAAATATAATTATTGAATTATATGCTTGATATTATTGTTTTGTGAAATCTCACCCCTTCTGCTTGGAAATGTTGCTCTTCGTATGAGTAACTTGCAGGTAACCAAGAATAGTTGATGTCGTGTGAGCTTTCTCTCTCGTGTGTCTTAGGTGCTCTGATACGTAACGAGATGGGATCTTTTGTTATTGCTTTTCTATTCCTTGCGTATTGTTTTGGAAGATTTATGACTATGTTTTTAGATTGGATTTTTATGAGACATTTATGAAGAGACCTTCGTGCCAAAGACTGTTTAGTTATTGAATAAATTCCGCTGCGAAGTATTAAAGATTTTGTTATTGAATTTTAAAGGATAAATAGTTATTTATTCAGTTTATGATTTTAAGAAAAGAATGTGACATTCCGTTTATGTGAATACTCTGATTATTTTTATGAAATTTTTATGTTGGGAAAACGGGGTGTTACAACCGAGTTCATATCAATTGCTTTAGCAAGACCGTGCATTTTTCTTCATCTGAAGAAGAGAGTGGAGCAGAGTTCCTATCTACTAAACATTTGAAGCAGTTGGAGCGTGATGGAATTCTTATGTTTTCTTTGATGGCATACTTGTCATTGGAAAATTAAGCTGTAATTGACAGGTTGCCAGTTGTGAATGAATTCTCGGAAGTTTTTCCTGATGAGATTCCAGATGTGCCACCAGAAAGGGAGGTTGAATTTTCAATTGACCTTGTTCCAGGAACGAAGCCGGTGTCAATGGCACCTTATCGTATGTCGGCGTCCGAGTTGGCTGAGTTGAAGAAACAATTGGAAGACTTGCTTGATAAGAAATTTGTAAGACCAAGTGTTTTACCGTGGGGAGCGCCGATATTGTTGGTTAAGAAGAAGGATGGTACCATGAGATTATGCATCGATTATCGTCAGTTGAACAAAGTTACGATAAAGAACAGGTATCCACTTCCGAGGATTGATGACTTAATGGATCAGTTAGTGGGTGCAAAGGTTTTCAGCAAGATTGACTTAAGGTCAGGTTACCATCAGATTAAGGTGAAGGATGAGGATATGCAGAAGACGGCCTTTAGGACACGTTATGGTCACTATGAATACAAGGTGATGCCTTTCGGTGTTACTAATGCGCCTGGTGTGTTCATGGAGTATATGAACCGAATTTTCCATGCCTACCTGGATAAGTTCGCGGTTGTATTTATTGATGACATTCTGATTTATTCTAAGACTGAAGAAGAGCATGCAGAACATCTGAAGATTGTATTACAAGTATTGAAAGAAAAGAAGTTGTATGCCAAGTTGTCGAAATGTGAGTTCTGGTTAAGTGAATTAAGTTTTCTTGGCCACATTATTTCTGGTAGTGGTATTGCAGTTGATCCATCGAAAGTTGATGCAGTATCACAATGGGAGACTCCGAAGTCAGTGACTGAAATCAGAAGCTTCTTGGGTTTGGGAGGTTATTACCGCAAGTTTATTGAGGGATTTTCGAAGTTAGCACTTCCGTTGACTCAGTTGACCTGTAAGGGTAAGTCTTTTGTGTGGGATGCTCAGTGTGAGAGTAGTTTCAATGAGTTGAAGCAAAGGTTGACAACTGCTCCTATTTTGATTTTACCGAAGCCAGAAGAACCTTTTGTTGTTTATTGTGATGCGTCTAAGTTGGGCTTAGGTGGTGTTTTGATGCAAGATCGTAAGGTGGTAGCTTATGCTTCTTGGTAGTTAAGAATTCATGAAAAGAATTATCCTACACATGATTTGGAGTTGGCTGCGGTGGTTTTTGTTTTGAAAATTTGGAGGCATTATTTGTACGGTTCCAGATTTGAAGTATTTAGTGATCATAAAAGTCTAAAATATTTATTTGATCAGAAAGAATTGAACATGAGGCAGAGAAGATGGTGAGAGCTGTTGAAAGATTATGATTTTGGCTTGAATTACCATCCGGGTAAAGCCAATGTGGTTGCAGATGCGTTGAGCAGGAAGACGTTGCATATGTCTGCTATGATGGTAAAGGAATTTGATTTAATATAGCAGCTTAGAGACTTGAGTCTTGTCTGTGAATTGACACCTCATAGTGTACAGTTAGGGATGCTGAAGATTAATAGTGACTTCTTGAATAGTATCCGAGAAGCACAGCAAGTAGATGTTAAGTTTGTTGATTTGATGGTTGCTGGTAATGGCACTGAGGATAGTGACTTTAAGGTTGATGATCAGGGTGTGTTGAGGTTCAGAGGAAGAATTTGCATTCCTGATAATGATGATTTGAAAAAGTTGATTTTAGAGTAAAGTCACAAGAGTAGCTTAAGTATTCATCCGGGAGCTACGAAAATGTATCATGATTTGAAGAAACTATTTTGGTGGTCTGGTTTGAAACGTGATGTTGCTCAGTTTGTGTATGCGTGTTTGACTTGTCAGAAGTCTAACGTGATGTTGGATGTGCCGGAGTGGAAATGGGACAGTATTTCTATGGATTTTCTGACGAGTTTACCGAACACTCCGAGAGGGCATGATGCCATTTGGGTTGTTGTCGACAGGTTGACGAAGTCGGCACACTTCATTCCAATTAATATCAGTTATCCGGTAGCTCAGTTGGCGGAGATTTATATTCATAATATTGTGAAGCTACATGGTGTACCGTCGAGTATTGTGTCGGATAGAGATCCGAGGTTCACTTCAAGATTTGGGAAGAGTCTGCAAGATGCATTGGGTTCGAAGTTGAGGTTGAGTTCGACTTATCATCCTCAGAGAGATGGTCAGTCGGAGAGGACGATCCAATCATTGGAGGATTTACTGAGAGTGTCTGTGCTTGAACAAGGTGGAGCTTGGGATAGTCACCTACCGTTGATAGAGTTCACATACAACAACAGTTACCATTCATGTATTGGTATGGCACCGTTCGAAGCTTTGTATGGTCGGAGGTGCAGGACTCCTTTATGCTGGTTTGAGTCAGGAGAGAGTGTTGTGTTGGGACCGGATTTGGTTCATCAGACTACGGAGAAGGTAAAGATGATAAGAGAAAAGATGAAAGCGTCGCAGAGTCGACAGAAGAGTTTTCATGACAAGCGTAGAAAGGCCCTTGAGTTTCAAGAGGGAGATCATGTATTTCCGAGAGTTACTCCTATGACGGGTGTAGGACGTGCATTGAAATCGAAGAAGTTGACTCCAAAGTTCATTGGTCTGTATCAGATATCAGAGAGGGTTGGAACATTGGACGTGCTTGATGTGTTTCATGTGTCGCAACTTCGGAAGTATGTAGCGGATCCTTCGCATGTTATTCCAAGAGATGATGTGCAGGTTAGAGACAACCTTACAGTTGAGACCTTACCGTTGAGAATCGAAGACCGTGAGGTGAAGAAGTTGAGAGGCAAGGATATACCTCTAGTGAAGGTTGTTTGGGGTGGAGTAACTGGTGAAATTTTGACTTGGGAGCTGGAGAGTAAGAAGCGGGAGTCGAATCCAGAGTTGTTTGTTTGAGGTAATATTTCGAGGACGGAATTCTCTAAGTTGGGGAGAGTTGTAATGCCCTAGTCGTTGTTTTATTCATTTTTGATTTATTTAGAGTCTTTTATATGATTTTAAATAATATTTGTGATTTATGTGGTGTGTATTATTTTATTATATAGTTTATTTTAATAATAATTAGAATAAGTGGGAATTAATATTATTTTGGAGGTTGGGGAGTTAATTAGGATTTAATAGTATTAAGGGGGAGTGAATGAAATAAGGGGAGTTATATTTCGAGGAGTTAGGAAAAGAAAATAGTCAGAACTGCTTTTACGTGAAACCAAGCTTTGGGAGAGAAAACCAGGAACAAGGGAGAAGAGCCAAGAGAATCCAATTGCTGTGCATTTTTCCTTCTGAGTTAAGGTAAGGATGAGGTTTGCTTCAGTAGTATAGATATTGAATTATGATTTTAGGTTTAACTAGTTTTTGTAGGAATTTGGGATCTAGGTTTATGATGAATTATTGGGTTTTGGGTGAAGAGATTGTTGTTCTGATGTTAGAATTAGGTCTTAGTTGCATACAACACTTAGTTTTGCATCTGTAAACTAATTTGGGGAGTGAATTTCAGGAAAATGGGATTTTTGGGTAAAAACCTGCATTCTGGTCGTGCTGACATTCATTGCTCGCCTAGGCGAGTGGACTTTCCCGCCTCGCGAGTGAGCAATGTTCATAGCTCGCCCCGCGAGCAAGACAACTCGCCATGGCGAGTACCTGTGAGAAAATCATGCTTTTTGAATTGTTGTTATAAGGTGTAAGATGGATAGTTTTGAGTGCTTAGATGATTTTAGAGAGGTCTGGGACAATTTTTAGATTAAAAAGATGAATAGGGAACTTAAAAATGAAGATTTAGTGAGAAAAATGTCAAAACTCCCGAGAGCACCATATTTTCATTCGCCTTGAGTTTGCCACGGCGAGCAACCCGTTTTCTTGTGCTCGCCATAGCGAGTAGATGTACCCACGAGGCGAGTTGCCTAGTTCTGAAGCTGGTTGTTCTTTAATTGAATAATGTTGAATGAACTTGATGTATGAACATGATTATGATCATTTGTGAATTTTCTGGGATTGTTGGATTAATTATTCTGACTCGTTGAGGACTGTGATGTATGCTTTTATTTAATTAAATCATACATGTTGTTAAATTGTGGGTTGTGAGTCATATATACATATATGCATTTGTTGAAGTTGTATGTAGATATACACAAGTGGAGTCAGTTGCATAAGCATATAAAGCGGGAGGGCTCTTGCCCTAGAATGCCTTGTCGTTCAAAGCGGGAGGACTCATGTCCTGGAACACCTATTGTTCAAAGCGGTGAGGGCTTAGGCCCTGATGAATGCTTTAACCATTCAATATCCGGTGAGGGCTACTGCCCTGTAAATTGGTACCACATGCATGTGCATTGTAGAGGAGTCTTAGTGGAGTGGTCGAGTGTTGCATGAGTCGTTGTCTTGGTTGTAAATACCATTGCTGATGATGTGTTGATTATGAAATATACATTTATATGTGAATCATTATTATTATGTTACGGTATTAGATTGAATTGATGAATTTATTATCTACATTTATTGTTGTGAATCTCACCCATTCTGCTTGAAAATGTTGCCCTTTCTATGGGTAACTTGCAGGTGATCCTGAGTAGTAGGTGGTGGCTCAATGTCTAGGGCTCTGATACGTACGGGATGGGATTTGTAACACCCCGTTTTCCCAATATTTAAAATTTCTTTAAAAGCATAACATTTATCAGAGTAAGCATCAAGCAACGGGATATCACATATAACGTAATCCAACAGTTAAATAATAATTTAACCAATATCTTAAACATTTGCAGCGGAAAATCATAAACATAAATCGTAAACGTTTTGGCACGCAGGCCCAACAAGTATCTCAAAAGAGTTTAACGAAGCATACATTATCATGGCAGTTCACGTAAAAGAATGAAGCATGTTATAGCATTAACCCCATCCCGTTACGTATCAGAGCGACCTAGACGACACAGTGAGGCAAGGCCACTCACAGAAGCAACTGCACACTAAGCACGATCACCTGTAAGTTACCCATACGAAGGGCAACATTTTCAAGCAGAAGGGGTGAGATTTCATAATAAAATAACATTAATCAATGTAATTGCGAATCATAAATTAACATTATAATCATTTCTTTATTAACTTTGCATAAATGCTAAACAGTTATCACGTAATCATATATCCAATCATTATAAACAACATAACATAATCAATGAACACTTATCACGTAATCACATATCCATTCATCATCAACAAGGCATCTTAATCATGACAATGTGACAATGCTCCTAGACTCCTTATATGCATGTGGTACCAATCGTCATCATAAGTATTAATATACTTTAATCGTGCGGAGGACAAAGCTCCTATAAAACGTGCGGAGGACAAAGCTCCTAATTTTCGTGGTGAGGACAAAGCTCAATGATATGCTATGCATGGACACATATGAACAAAACAACGTAATCGACTTATCAACATGCATCCAATAATTTGGAGCTAAACTTCATCATATACTTATGCACTTAGTTAAACAACGGAAGCAGCATAAACAAGTCACATATCAAGATGATATCATTATATCAATAGCACATAAATTGCATTATTATCACATCTTCTCATTTTGCATGAATATACAATACAATAGTTCTTATCCAATTAATATTAATATAACTTAAACAACTCTACAGTCTGTATTAAACAACATCACTAGGTCTCATTACCAGATAGGGGTTTACTCTTGATCAACTAGTGCGACACAGATCGCACAAACACATAATCAAGTTCATCCTGGCTATACTCGCGAGGCGAGAGCTCTTACTCGCCATGGCGAGTACCACTCAACTCCCAAACTAAGGTCGTTCTGGGTTCCCTCTGATCCTACATTCATTCCTAATCAATACTAGGTATGTTCAGGTACTCAAGGGTATACAAGATTCAACTAAAAAGGTCGAAACACGAAACATGACATGCTCTCTGCCTGAGCTCGCGAGGCGAGAAAGGGTTGCTCGCCATGGCGAGTTGGACCAAACAACTCGCGAGGCGAAGGAAAGGGGCTCGCGTGGCGAGCGATGAAGTTCATCACTCGCGAGGCGAGGATCATCCCTCGCCGTGGCGAGCGATGAACAGAAGCACGGGCAGACTAGGGTTTTTCTCAAAAATCCATCACACAACATGGTTCAAAGCCTAATTTTGATTCCAGAATTCATCCTAAACATATTCTAAGGTTAAAGGACGGTTTCTACATCAATCTAAACAAGTTTTACCGTTTGATCATCAATTTTTAGGGTTTTAACCTAATTCCCAAAACTTTTCTAAATCAATCCTAACTTTGTCAATTAATCATCAGAATTACAACAATCAATGCTATTGAATTACTAGTCTCACCCTTACCTTGAATGAAGAAAATCGCAACACTCTACCTTGATTCCTCTAGACTTGGCTTTTCTCCCTTCTTCCAAAAGTTTTCACGTACAAAATGAGTTTCTAAAATATTAGGTCTTCTCCTATTTATATCTTTTTCTAATTACTTATCTTATCTCACTTTCTCCCCCAAAACTATCTAAAATATCAAAACAGCCCTCAACTAAATATTTTATATTATTTTCAAATATTTATTTTATTTAACAATAAAATAATTCCCATATCATAATCAAATCCTTCAATACTCATAACTTAACACGTCATCAATCAAATCATCAAAATCACCACAAATCATCAAAACATATCAAAATCATGTATATATTATATAATTATAATATAATTGCCTAATCTCGATTAAATAACGATTAAACGAAAGTGGGCGTTACAACTCTCCCCCACTTAAAAGATTTTCGTCCTCGAAAATTTACCTCAAGCAAACAACTCTGGATAAGACTCCAGCATCTTACTCTCAAGCTCCCACGTCAAGCTTTCACCAGTCGCTCCCGACCAAACGACTCTCACGTGAGGTATCTCCTTGCCTCTCAACGTCTTCACTTTACGATCATCAATCCTCAACGGTAAAGTCTCTACCGTAAGGTTGTCTCTAATTTGCACATCGTCGCTTTGGATTACATGAGATGGATCCGGAACATACTTTCGAAGTTGCGACATATGGAAAACGTTGTGCAAATTCGAAAGATGCGGCGGTAAACCCACTCGGTAAGCCACCGTTCCAACTCTTTCCAATATCTGATACGGACCAATGAACTTCGGGGTCAACTTCTTTGACTTCAAAGCACGTCCTACACCAGTCATAGGAGTGACTCTCAAAAACACGTGGTCTCCTTCCTGAAATTCAAGATCTTTTCTACGCTTATCGCAACTATTCTTGGTTACCTGCAAGTTACCCACGTAGAGGCAACATTTCCAGGCAGAAGGGGTGAGATTTCACAAACAATAATAATCAGCATATAACTCATCAAATGCATTTAACAACATAGACAAAATCTATTGATCATAATAATCTTCATATAATACCTTATTAACAACTCATGGATAGACGACAACTTATCAACAACGACAATGCAACATCTAAGACTTCAACTCGACTATGCAACTACATCTTCTTAATCATGCATGTGGTACCAACTAGGGCATCAAGCCCTTATCATAAAGAGCATAAATACACTCACAGGGCATCAAGCCCTCAACATAAGAGCAAAAGCTCACAGGGCATCAAGCCCTCAACGTAAGGAGCAAAGGCTCACAGGGCATCAAGCCCTCAACTCAATGAGTATGCATGGACTCAACAACTTACAACTTGGACAACATCAACAACTTATATGACTCCAATACTTTGGAACAACATCTTACAACTTTGTAACTTAGACCAACACTTGCAACTTAATTAATATTCAACAACAACAGAGGCAACACATAAACAACTCACAACATAACAACGTCAACGAATATACATTAACAACTTCAACATCATACATATTCCACATAATTCATATATAACTATATCACATTACTAACAACATTAATCATCTTAATTTCAGACTCTCTGAACAACATTAATATTATAAACAACTTCGTTTCTACCCCAAGGACCAACTCAAAACTCTTCGTGCGACAAAGATCGCAAGAACCCTAAACAAGGTTGTCTGTCTTTTGGAGAAAATCTGAATTCTGCCCGAGCTGACATTCATCGCTCGCCCCAGCGAGCAGCTAGCCTCGCCTCGCGAGTGATGACCAGTGAGGAAAACATGATTTTGTGAATTACCCCTTTTAGTTGAGTTTTAGATGGTTTGAGTGCCTTAACATGTGTAAGAACGAGTAGGCAAGTTTTTAGAATGAAATTTGACGTAGGGTAGTTAAAAATGGGATTTTGGGGTGAAAAAGGTCAAGTTCCAGAGAGTACCCAGTTTCTAGCTCGCCAAGGCGAGTAGCTTATTCTCCAAGGCGAGTAGCCTTTTCCTAAACTCTCCATAGCGAGTAAAATGGCTCGCCTCGCGAGCTGCACAGTAAGTTAAAGATCAGTATCAGACTCTAAAGACCATCAGACTCCGAAAGGCAGAAGACTCTGAGGGACCCATAATCCACGTCATAATTTGTCCTCTTATGAATTTGTCTCTATTAGACGCAGATAGTCAAGTTTGTCTTCTTCAAGGACAAAAAGAATGAACGAATAATCCCAGTTGCAGTAAATGAATTTCAAATGTCCCATCAACGACTCTTTAGACTTTCCTATATAAGGAGCTGAAGACTTGAAGAGTTATAACAAGACTAAGTAATTTTAACTTTGTCCTTAATATTTCAAACTCAAAAGCTTGTATAAGACTTAAGAATTTCTTACTAAGTTCATAATTAGAAATTATAAGTCTTTAGAATTTGTTAATTTCTCTAATTGTTTACACATCTGATTGTATATCAAATGCAAGAAAATTCTTTTATCTGTAAACTCTTAGAAGTCTCTTTTTCAGTTGTGATTGAGTATTTGGTAGTCCCTTGCTTGTGTGCTTGAGCATAGGAAATCACTTGGCTGTGTCCTTGAGCATTTGTAATTAGTTGTGATTATAGTGAAACTCTCTTATAAGTGGAAGGGGACTGGACTACTCCTGGATTGTAGGAGGAACTGGTATATCTGTCTGTCTGTCTGTCTCTCTCTCTCTCTCTCTCTCTCTCTCTCTCTCTCTCTCTCTCTCTATCTATCTATCTGTTTGTCTATCTGTCTATCTGTCTATCCATCGATCCGTCTATCCGTCTATCCCTCAATCCATCCATCCATCCATCCATCCATCCATCCATCCATCTATCTATCTATCTATCTATCTATCTATCTATATGTAACACCCCGTTTTCCGAACTTAAAAATTTCATAAACATTTATCAGAGTAAACAACATATAACTGAATTCTACACTTCTAAAATATAATAAATGAGATAATTAACTAATTATCTTTCCAAAAATCATCAACATATTAATTCAAACTTTGCAGCGGATTAAATTCATTAACATAGATAAATTCTTGGCACGCAAGCCTTATTAAAACATAAGCAATACGTAAAGGAATAGAAAATAGCCACAAAAGATCCCATCC
Organism: Medicago truncatula; assembly: GCF_003473485.1. Taxonomy (NCBI): domain Eukaryota; kingdom Viridiplantae; phylum Streptophyta; class Magnoliopsida; order Fabales; family Fabaceae; genus Medicago; species Medicago truncatula. The sequence goes on from NC_053045.1 coordinate 20,929,136, forward strand.
CGTTACGTATCAGAGCCCTAAGACACTTGAGCCACCACTCCTTCTAATCTTTAATACCTGCAAGTTACTCATACGAAGAGCAACATTTCCAAGCAGAAGGGGTGAGATTTCACAAAACAATAATATTAAGCATATAATTCAACAATTATATTTACTCAACATCAAATCATCTTAATATTCATTATATATAGTAATATATCAATTAGCACTTCAATCATAGTTTGTATAAACAATTACAACTTCACAACTTATCAACTTAAACATCCTTGACTCAACAAATGCGTCTCCAACTCGATTATGCAACTTAGACCTCTTATATGCATGTGGTACCAATACGGAGCATCAAGCCCCAATCGCTATTTGAGTATTATTATACTCCATAGCATCAAGCCCCTGTCACTATTTAAGTATTAATATACTCCAGAGCATCAAGCCCCTATCGCTATTTAAGTATTAATATAATCCAGAGCATTAAGCCCCCAACAAAGAATGCTAATGAATGGACTCGACTTCTTAAACATCTTAATTCGACAACCTCTTATATTAGTCCAATAATTTGGAACATCAACATCTTCAACGACTTAGACTGACTCATGCAGCTTAGTTAAATAACAACAGCGACACAACAGTATACAAAAACAGCATGACATAATAATATCTAATGCAAGTCAATCAACGTCTCAATTATTCACATATAATTCAACTAACCCATATACAATTATATCACAATATAACAACATCACATCATCATAAATCAGCTTCACAGATCATCATTAATATCGTAAATAATATTCATAACTACCCCAAGGTTCAACTCTCAACAACTCATTAGACCCTTTATACAACATTATTTCTTTCCTAAAAACATCTCTAGATGGTTAGGATAAAGTCCCTACACTTAGGAAGAAGTTTGGAAGCATTGGAGTGAAGCAAATTGCATTTTTAAGGTTTCTGGTATGACATCATCGTGGCACGTTGGTCTCCCATCGTGGCACGATTATTCCAGATTTGACAGACGACTTCAGATTTTCAACCATCACGTTTTCGGACATAAAAATCAAACCGTTAACCCGTTTTCGATGTCGTTTTCGTCTACACGCTCCTGACACTTAGCCCTATCATAATCTACAAAAAGATTCAAGTTTCAACCACCCAAAACTCGATTTCCCAAACCTCACATAATCTCTTATTTCCAAAACGTTTAGACACCGACTATTCAAACGAAAATCCCAATTTCCATCGACTCAAACCCCTATACTGATTGGAAACTTAGTCTGTGATTAATCTACAATCTAAACATCCTTTATCACCCTAATCCATCAGATTATCTACTTCTTTCCACAATTCAATTCTACATTCTAACCCTAATTCCCAACTTCTCTAATTCAATCATACACTTGCTAAATAAAATCATCAGAATTATATAGATTAATAGAATTGAATGCTGGTCTCACCCTTACCTTAGAATAAGAAAATCGCAGCACTCTAGGTCTTCTCCCTTCTCTTGGCTTTTTCTCCCTTTTTCTCCAAAATTGATCGTACGTTATGTTTTTTCTAAACTAGGTTTCTCCTATTTTTAACCTTTTATTCTATTTTATCTTATTTCTCTTTCTCCCCCAAAACTCTCTAAAATCTCGTAACAACCCCTAAACTCAATATTATTTTATTTTCAAATCTTATTCTATTAAATAATATAATAAGCCACTTAATAAATCACATAATCAAATAAATATATTCTAAACCTATTAAAATAATGAACTAAAACAAATAATTCAAAGAGGGCGTTACAACTCTACCCCCCCTTAAAAGAATTTCGTCCTCGAAATTCAAAGCACGCAAGAAAAGGAATTCAATTATTGCCTAACCATCTTCAACCATATATAGCCAAATAGAAACTTCAACAAAACATGTAAACCACATCAAAGTTAGTCAATCAAACATGATCACATAATAAACATATCTATTAATCAGAAACACAACAACATCCAATCAAATTGCATAAAGATAGTAATACAACTGTTACTCGACACAACTCTACTCAACTACTTGGCCGGACGGACCGACCTGCTCTGATACCAATTGTAACACCCCGTTTTCCCAACTTAAAAATTTCATAAACATTTATCAGAGTAAACAACATATAACGGAATTCTACACTTCTAAAATATAATAAATGAGATAATTAACTAATTATCTTTCCAGAAATCATCAACATATTAATTCAAACTTTGCAGCGGATTAAATTCATTAACATAGATAAATTCTTGGCACGCAGACCTTATTAAAACATAAGCAATACGTAAAGGAATAGAAAATAGCCACAAAAGATCCCATCCCGTTACGTATCAGAGCCCTAAGACACTTGAGCCACCACTCCTTCTAATCTTTACTACCTGCAAGTTACTCATACGAAGATCAACATTTCCAAGCAGAAGGGGTGAGATTTCACAAAACAATAATATTAAGCATATAATTCAACAATTATATTTAATCAACATCAAATCATCTTAATATTCATTATAGACAGTAATATATCATTTAGCACTTCAATCATAGTTTGTATAAACAATTACAACTTCACAACTTATCAACTTAAACATCCTTGACTCAACAAATGCGACTCCAACTCGATTATGCAACTTAGACCTCTTATATGCATGTGGTACCAATACGGAGCATCAAGCCCTTATCGCTATTTGAGTATTATTATACTCCATAGCATCAAGCCCCTATTGCTATTTAAGTATTAATATACTCCAGAGCATCAAGCCCCCAACAAAGAATGGTAATGCATGGACTCGACTTCTTAAACATCTTAATTCGACAACCTCTTATAATAGTCCAATAATTTGAAACATCAACATCTTCAACGACTTAGACTGACTCATGCAGCTTAGTTAAATAACAACAGCGACACAACAGTATACAAAAACAGCATGACATAATAATATCAAATGCAAGTCAATCAATGTCTCAATTATTCACATATAATTCAACTAACGCATATACAATTATATCACAATATAACAACATCAAATCATCATAAATCAGCTTCACAGATCATCATTAATATTGTAAATAATATTCATAACTACCCCAAGGTTCAACTCTCAACAACTCATTAGACCCTTTATACAACGTTATTTCTTTCCTAAAAACATCTCTAGATGGTTAGGATAAAGTCCCTACACTTAGGACGAAGTTTGGAAGCATTTGGAGTGAAGAAAATTGCATTTTTAAGGTTTCTGGTATGACATCATCGTGGCACGTTGGTCTCCCATCGTGGCACGATTATTCCAGATTTGACAGACGACTTCAGATTTTCAACCTTCACGTTTTCGGACATAAAAATCAAATGGTTAACCCGTTTTCGATGCCGTTTTCACCTACACGTTCCTGACACTTAGCCTTATCATAATCTATAAAAAGATTCAAGTTTCAACCACCCAAAAATTGATTTCCCAAACCTCACATAATCTCTTATTTGCAAAACGTTTAGACACCGACTATTCAAACGAAAATCCCAATTTCCATTGACTCAAACCCCTATACTGATTGGAAACTTAGTCTATGATTAATCTACAATCTAAACATCCTTTAAAACCCTAATCCATCAGATTATCTACTTCTTTCCACAATTCAATTCTACATTTTAACCCTAATTCCCAACTTCTCTAATTCAATCATACACTTGCTAAATAAAATCATCAGAATTATATAGATTAATAGAATTGAATGCTGGTCTCACCCTTACCTTAGAATAAGAAAATCGCAGCACTCTTGGTCTTCTCCCTTCTCTTGGCTTTTTCTCCCTTTTTCTCCAAAATTGATCCTACGTTATGTTTTTTCTAAACTAGGTTTCTCCTATTTATAACCTTTTATTCTATTTTATCTTATTTCTCTTTCTCCCCCAAAACTCTCTAAAATCTCGTAACCCCTAAACTCAATATTATTTTATTTTCAAATCTGATTCTATTAAATAATATAATAAGCCACTTAATAAATCACATAATCAAATAAATATATTCTAAACCTATTAAAATAATGAACTAAAACAAATAATTCAAAGAGGGCGTTACAACTCTACCCCCTTAAAAGAATTTCGTCCTCGAAATTCAAAGCACGCAAGAAAAGGAATTCAATTATTGCCTAACCATCTTAAACCATATATAGCCAAATAGAAACTTCAACAAAACATGTAAACCACATCAAAGTTAGTCAATCAAACATGATCACATAATAAACATATCTATTAATCAGAAACACAACAACATCCAATCAAATAGCATAAAGATAGTAATACAACTGTTACTCGACACAACTCGACTCAACTACTTGGCCGGACGGACCGACCTGCTCTGATACCAATTGTAACACCCCGTTTTCCCAACTTAAAAATTTCATAAACATTTATCAGAGTAAACAACATATAACAGAATTCTACACTTCTAAAATATAATAAATGAGATAATTAACTAATTATCTTTCCAGAAATTATCAACATATTAATTCAAACTTTGCAGCAGATTAAATTCATTAACATAGATAAATTCTTGGCACACAGGCCTTATTAAAACATAAGCAATACGTAAAGGAATAGAAAATAGCCACAAAATATCCCATCCCGTTACGTATCAGAGCCCTAAGACACTTAAGCCACCACTCCTAATCTTTACTACCTGCAAATTACTCATACGAAGATCAACATTTCCAAGCAGAAGGGGTGAGATTTCACAAAACAATAATATTAAGCATATAATTCAACAATTATATTTAATCAACATCAAATCATCTTAATATTCATTATAGATAGTAATATATCATTTAGCACTTCAATCATAGTTTGTATAAACAATTACAACTTCAAAACTTATCAACTTAAACATCCTTGACTCAACAAATGCGACTCCAACTCGATTATGCAACTTAGACCTCTTATATGCATGTGGTACTGTTATCTGGATTTTGGGGTGTCAAGTCATTCATTAGGCTTGAACCTTTCAATCTTTGATATTCTCTATTTTTTCTTGGGAAGGGGAAAATTGAGAAAACCCTTTGAAACTCTAAGTTCGGGGGTAGTTTTCGTTATGGGAAGGTGTTAAACATCCGGAACGACTATAGTATTCTATAGGAACCGTTTTCCTAAGTTTATGACTACGCTTTATTTTTATGCTTATTTATGGAAAAGAAAATTTATTTAGTTTAAGAACGGAGGGAGGAAAATGTTTGAGATTTTATTTTATTGGACTTGGAGAGGTTTTGACCTCTTGCCTACATACCCTTTTAAGGGATCAAAATTCCATGTAGTTCTCTCTCAAAAAATTGTTTTTGTGTGTTTCATTGATTTTAAGTTTTGCAAATGGTTTTGAAGAAGAGAAGGAGGCCGTAAAGGCATGAGACGAGACAATAGTGAATGGTTGGTTCAATTATTAAAGAAAGAGTGTCTAAGTAGAAATTAAGATTCATTGAAGTTTTGATTAAGAAAATAAAGGAAAATACAATGGAGTGTTGACTCCAAGGTTTATTAGAGAAAAAAAAGTTTGAGTTATGGAGTTATTTCCGGGAAAATGATATTTTTTCTAAGTATTGCGTTTCCTAAACATACATCTGAGCGGTAAACATACAACGTGTGTGCGTGTCGGTGTACATCATTATAGAGTCCATTGTCCTTTACACTTTGCCCTAGTTTACATGCTATGGTCTTGCTAGTAATTAAAAGGAAATTAAACTACCTAGAACTATTACATGTCCACTTAACATAAGAATGAATAGGAATGAAATGATGAAATGCTATAAAATGGATGAGACATAGAACAAAAATGGTTAGTAAAATAAGGCATGAAAATATGGCAAAGAGAGCAAACAAGGGAATATAGGATAAACGGTAAAATAACGACGATAACCACAATACAAAGAGAAATGCAATAGTTGCAAGGCAAGAAATAAACAAATCATGTCGAAAACAGCGAAACACACACACAAACAGCGACATTCTCATCATGAAATTGCACATCGGACATTCATACCATAGATCAAGATATCACGAACGGAAAAACGAGAAATTGCATGAAATTCAACTAAAGAGAAAAAGTAATCAAGAAAGCAACACATGTATTTTTTTATCAATTTTATAACATGTAAAACATCACAAAAAAGTCAAAAATGTATCAAGAAACACATAATTTTTTTTTAGGAATTTTTACGAGAAAATTAGAACGAACAGTGGTTCAAACAGCAAGAAAACAAGGTGTGAATAGCAAGAAAACAGCAAAAACGCAGCTAAACCAAAGGGAACAGGCCCAAGCCCAAACCTAAGGGGTCCGGACGCACAGGAACCACAGGATTGATCCAGGGGATCAAACCCTAGATCAAACGGCCAGGATTGAAGGCAAATGGACCGGTCCGGTTCACTGGCCTATACAAGGAGGGGAGCACCGGTTTATTTCATTTTCTATTGTCCTTTCTCTCTCTAACTTCTCACTTCTCTCATCTCTCTCTGACTTCCTCCGCCGGACTCATGAACGAACGGCCGGGGAAGATGAAGATCTGGCCGGAACCTTCATAGGTCCGCCGGAATCTTCATCTTCTCTGGTGAGTTCTCCAGTTTCCGGCAACCTCTAACCTCACCAGAACTTCAAAAATTTTACGTCTTTCTACTCGCCTCTAAACCCTAAACACGAATCTAACACTGATTTTCACAAACAAGGCTTGAAACAACGTAGATCTAGAATTTTCATACGGTTTTGATAATTATTTTTAGGTTTTTTCAACTTTTTGAATGTAACCGTTCAGACTCCTACAGATCTACATAGTTTCGTCTTTGTTACTGTTCTTGAGAAAGAAAGATGAAGTTTGAGTTTTACCTGAGTTTTTAATCGGAGATTTCACGAGATTCTTCGGAAAAACTTGATTCTTGGCTCTGTTTTGTTGATTTTGCTTGGACACCGAAAATAAATCGGTGTCTTCACCGGTTCACTTTCTTCATCTTCTTCGCCGGTTTGAAACTCTTTTCCTTTTCTTCTTCTTCTCCCTGTGATCGGTGCTTGAGTTTCTCACCTCCGGTGAGGAATTCGCGCCTGGAATTGCAGGGACTTCAGTTTAGTGATGAAGATTCATCCATGAATCTCTGAGAACTGATGCGATTTCGGTGAATTTGTTGATGAAATTTGGTTCTGAAAGTTAGGGTTTGTGAATTGTTCTTGGTGGATTTTCTGTTTTGATCCTAACTGCCAAGAGAGAGAAGTTTTTCACGTGTTTGTGATGTGGCACTGGTTGAATGGGTCTCTGTGTGGATTTCTCTGACACTGTGCACTATTTATAAGCTGCCACTTGGACTTGAGATCCAATGAAATGGTGACACCTGGACATGTATGAAAAATGGCTCGGCCTTGGACTTGTTGTGACCTAAGGACCTTTCTGCAAAAAATGTAAAATTGAGGACTAAACTGCAATTAATAATAATGAACTAAAATGAAAATTTAAAAAGCTTTGGACTAAAGTGCAATTCTGGAAACTTGCTTGAGGGACCAGAATGCAATTAAAAATAAAATTGGTAAATTGGAAAAAAAAAAAAAAAGTAAAGTGAAACCTAAAATAAAACCAACAATGGACTAAAACGAACCAATTACAACAATGAGGTATTTTAAAATACCTCTCTGTCGAATTTTGGACGGGAAAAGACTAAAATGCCCGTAGGGACTAAGCTGACTCAAACTGACTCAGACACAATTTTGAAATGGTTTTTAAACAAAGACTCAACAATGATTTGTAAAACAAGCCGAAAAGACTCAGAGACAAACACAGGGACTAAAATGGGTTCCACAACAGGAAATGACCAAAATACCCCTTTTGTATGATTTTTGAAATAACATGCAGGAAAAGCAATGCAATGATTCAGAGAGTTTTCAAATGACTTGTAATGTAAGAAAGACACTTTGGGATGATCGTATGCAAGAAAAACACAGGCAAAACCATTATTTGAAAATACCTTGAGACAGAGACAGTAAAATATGCAGATGAAAATAAAGTGAAGATTCAAAGTAAAACAACAGTAAATTGACAAATATCAGTGGTAGAAAAGAAATGTGAACGAGTATTTTTAGGTCCAAAATCAGGGTATAACAGCTGCCCCTATTTAAGTTTCTTTGTCCGGAGGGTCAAGAGACGGAGTCCTTGGCTTAATGGGACGAAGATACTTAAATATTAACATTTGCACTGTGTTTGGACGTAAAAATACGCTCGTACACTTTCGAATATCATGAATGCTATGCAACATTTGGATTATGAATGCAAGACAAACGAGAGTTGGATTTAAAGTATGTCGTATCCATTGCGGGATTGGTAGACATTGGCAGGATAGCAGATGACAGGGTAGACAGGTCACAAAAAACAAACTGACAGGTACAAGCTGCTCTTGGATTGAGCTGGGCACTCGACCGGGAATAAAGGCAGACAGACAGGTGCGAGTCGTTCTTGGATGCGAACTAGTTACTCGACTGGGGACATGGAAAAGCAGACAGGTACGAGTTGTTCTTGGATTCGAACTGGTCACTCGACCGAAAACAACGGCAAATAGACAGGTGCGAGCTTGTTCTTGGATGCGAACTGGTCACTCGACCGAAAACAACGGCAAATAGACAGGTGCGAGCTTGTTCTTGGATGCGAACTGGTTACTCCACCGGAGACATAAACAAACAGACAGGTGCAAGCTGTTCTTGGACTTGAACTAGCCACTTGACCGAACAGAAACAAATAGACAGGTACAAGCTGTTCTTGGACTTGAACTAGCCACTTGACCAAACAGAAACACATTCATTGGGGATTAGTTTTTGACAAAATATAAATTGAAATTGACTTGACATTGACATATCCTAGAGATGGGCCAATGGCACTGGCTCACCAGGTCTTGACAGAGAATTTGACATAGGTATTGAATCGAGACTATAATTGACATTGGAAATGCAACATGTATGGGTGGTATAATAGTTTTATTAAATGTATGGACACGTAATATGCATGATTATGCATGTATGAACGCTTGTAATGCATGACTGTTGGCAGTTTGTAGACACAGTTTCGCAGAGACAGACAAGACATTGGAATATTGGGCACGTAGTGGCTCGTGCTATATCACACATTCTTGGAAATCCTCTTTGGATATAACGTCGTTGGGAGACGTATCGGGACCATGGCTGAGGGCAGGTAGCTATGCAACTTGCTGGGGATAGAATCTCGGAAGACTCTGCTGGAGATAATGCCGTCATCGCTGGGCATTTTAGTGTTGGGTGTACTGTGGATGTTGCATCTGTGGTCAATGCTTTTTGCATGTCATTTTCTCAATTTTTCATTTTTCATTGCATCCCATTTTTGCCTGGATCGCCCTTTCGGGTTTTCGATCCACCGGGGAAATAAATTCTTTTCATTGCCCCATTTTTGCCTGAACTGCCCTTTCGGGTTGTCAATCCAGCAGGGTGCTCATTTTTGCCTAAGTCGCCCTTTCGGGTTTTCAACTTAGCGAGCCTATTAATTTTCATGCATTTTCATTCTGTTTTTTCATTCTTGCCATTGGCCACAGACTATCCTGGGGAAGAGCCTGCTTGTAACACATATTGAAAAAGACATCGACATACGCTCGCTCATGCACGTTTCGTTTGAATGTACCTTGTTGCTCAGGCTTGCTTTCAAAACAGACAAAAACTTTTTTAATTTCAAGATGTTTGTTTCAAGCATTGTCATTATCAAGATAGAAAGAAAATGTTTTTTGTACATAGCTTTGAAAGTAGAAAGAAAGTAGAGTTTCAAACAAAAGCACAGGCTCGAATTGATGTATAAGAGTGGTGGTCAGCCGAAGGCGTGACTCCACGGATTTACAAAGCTTGGAAAATGGCAATTTTATTGGTTGGTGGTACATTGAACACGATAACCACTACATTTCCTTGAAACTTTGAATTCGCAAGCACAAAAGCTTCGGATGAAGATGGTCATTAACAGCTGCAGATGCCCCAAGGGGATGGTGGTTTGCCAGATATAGTCATTTCTCTTTTCATTTCAATCTCATTTTTGCATGAACCGCCCTTTCGGGTTTTCGGCTCATCGAGACGCTCATTCTTGCCTGAGTTGCGTACAATCTCAGCGAGCTTTTTTCATATTTGTTTTTTTTTTTTTTTTGTCCCTTATTTTGCCAGGATCGCCCTTTCGGGTTTTCGACCCACCGGGAAGCGCGTTTTTGCCAAGGCCGCCCTTTCGGGTTTTCGACCTTCCACGCTGTTCTTTTCATACATCTAGACAAAGAATTTCTTGACTATATCGGCATTCACAGGGTTTGGAAGTTCAACACCATCCATATGTGTGAGAATTAAAGCACCGTAGGAGAAGACCTACTTGACGACGTAAGGACCTTCATAGTTAGGTGTCCACTTACCCCTTGGGTCGGGTTGCTGGCTTATCCTTCTTTTCAACACGAGTTCACCCTCTTTGAATTCCCGAGGACGGACTTTCTTGTCAAAAGCAGTTTTCATTCTTGCTTGATACGACCGCCCACGAACCATGGCATTCATACGCTTTTCTTCAATCAAGTTCAACTGATCATACCTGTTTTGGCACCATTCAGCCTCGGATAACTTCGCTTCCATGATTACACGGAGAGATGGGATTTCCACTTCTAACGGGAGAACTGCCTCCATACCATATACTAGAGAGAAGGGGGTTTCCCCGGTTGAACTACGCACTGTGGTACGGTAACCATGTAGAGCATAGGGTAGCATCTCATGCCAGTCCTTGTAAGTAGTAACCATCTTCTGAACAATCTTCTTGATATTCTTGTTGGCGGCCTCAACTGCACCATTCATCTGAGGCCTATAAGGAGAAGAGTTAAGATGCTCAATTTTGAATTCTTCACATAGAGGTTGCACTACGTCATTATTCAGATTAGTACCGTTGTAAGTAATGATCTTGCTGGGAACACCATATCGACAGATGATGTTGTTCTTGATAAACTTAGCTACCACTTGCTTGGTCACATTGGCATAGGATGCAGCTTCAACCCATTTGGTGAAGTAGTCAATTGCCACTAAGACGAAACGATGACCGTTTGAAGCCTTCGGTTCAATTCTTCCAATCATGTCGATGCCCCACATTGAGAATGGCCATGGGGATGAAATAACATTGAGCGCGTGCGGAGGCACATGAATTTTATCAGCATAGATTTGACATTTCTGGCATGTTGGTAGCAATCATGCTCCATGGTCATCCAGTAGTAACCGGCTCGTAACAACTTCCTTGACATAGTATGCCCTGTAGCATGGGTCACGAAGGTACCGTCATGTACGTCATGCATTAATTGCTCTGCCTCATGCTCATCAACACATCTTAACAATACCATGTCGTAGTTTCTTTTGTACAAAATGTCCCCATCTAAAAAGAACCTACTAGCCAATCTTCTCAGAGTCTTCTTGTCTTTGTTGGAAGCACCTGGTGGATACTCACGGCTTATCAAGAACTGCTTGATGTCGAAACACCAGGGTTTATTGTCAACCACATTTTCACCAGTCTGATCGATCACATCCCCAATAGCGAACACATGCGAAGGTCTTTCAAGGCGTTGCACTTTGATTATTGGCACATCATTCCAATGGTTTACTCGAAACATAGAGGATAGAGTAGCAAGAGCATCAGCCATTTGGTTCTCATCACGAGGGATATGGTGTAATTCAACCTTTGTGAAATATGACAACAGACGTCTCGCAAAATCACGGTAAGGAACCAGCTTGTCATGATGGGTCTGTAACGCCCACTTTCGTTTAATCATTATTTAATCGAGATTAGGCAATTATATTATAGTTATATAGTATATGCATGATTTTGGTATGTTTTGATGATTTGATCGATGACGTGTTAAGTTATGAGTATTGAAGGATTTGATTATGATATGGGAATTATTTTATTGTTAAATAAAATAAAGATTTGAAAATAATATAAAATATTTAGTTGAGGGCTGTTTTGATATTTTAGATAGTTTTGGGGGAGAAAGTGAGATAAGATAAGTAATTAGAAAAAGATATAAATAGGAGAAGACCTAATATTTTAGAAACTCATTGTACGTGAAAACTTTTGGAAGAAGGGAGAAAAGCCAAGTCTAGAGGAATCAAGGTAGAGTGCTGCGATTTTCTTCATTCAAGGTAAGGGTGAGACTAGTAATTCAATAGCATTGATTGTTGTAATTCTGATGATTAATTGACAAAGTTAGGATTGATTTAGAAAAGTTTTGGAATTAGGTTAAAACCCTAAAAATTGATGATCAAACGGTAAAACTTGTTTAGATTGATGTAGAAACCGTCCTTTAACCTTAGAATATGTTTAGGATGAATTCTGGAATCAAAATTAGGCTTTGAACCATGTTGTGTGATGGATTTTTGAGAAAAACCCTAGTCTGCCCGTGCTTCTGTTCATCGCTCGCCACGGCGAGTGATGATCCTCGCCTCGCGAGTGATGAACTTCATCGCTCGCCACGCGAGCCCCTTTCCTTCGCCTCGCGAGTTGTTTGGTCCAACTCGCCATGGCGAGCAACCCTTTCTCGCCTCGCGAGCTCAGGCAGAGAGCATGTCATGTTTCGTGTTTCGACCTTTTTAGTTGAACCTTGTATACCCTTGAGTACCTGAACATACCTAGTATTGATTAGGAATGAATGTAGGATCAGAGGGAACCGAGAACGACCTTAGTTTGGGAGTTGAGTGGTACTCGCCATGGCGAGTAAGAGCTCTCGCCTCGCGAGTACAACCAGGATGAACTTGATTATGTGCTTGTGCGATCTGTGTCGCACTTGTTGATCAAGAGTGAACCCCTAACTGGTAATGAGACCTAGTGATGTTGTTTAATGCAGACTGTAGAGTTGTTTAAGTTATATTAATATTAATTGGATAAGAACTATTGTATTGTATATTCATGCAAAATGAGAAGATGTGATAATAATGCAATTTATGTGCTATTGATATAATGATATCATCTTGATATGTGACTTGTTTATGCTGCTTCCGTTGTTTAACTAAGTGCATAAGTATATGATGAAGTTTAGCTCCAAATTATTGGATGCATGTTGATAAGTCGATTACGTTGTTTTGTTCATATGTGTCCATGCATAGCATATCATTGAGCTTTGTCCTCACCACGAAAATTAGGAGCTTTGTCCTCCGCACGTTTTATAGGAGCTTTGTCCTCCGCACGATTAAAGTATATTAATACTTATGATGACGATTGGTACCACATGCATATAAGGAGTCTAGGAGCATTGTCACATTGTCATGATTAAGATGCCTTGTTGATGATGAATGGATATGTGATTACGTGATAAGTGTTCATTGATTATGTTATGTTGTTTATAATGATTGGATATATGATTACGTGATAACTGTTTAGCATTTATGCAAAGTTAATAAAGAAATGATTATAATGTTAATTTATGATTCGCAATTACATTGATTAATGTTATTTTATTATGAAATCTCACCCCTTCTGCTTGAAAATGTTGCCCTTCGTATGGGTAACTTGCAGGTGATCGTGCTTAGTGTGCAGTTGCTTCTGTGAGTGGCCTTGCCTCACTGTGTCGTCTAGGTCGCTCTGATACGTAACGGGATGGGGTTAATGCTATAACATGCTTCATTCTTTTACGTGAACTGCCATGATAATTTATGCTTCGTTAAACTCTTTTGAGATACTTGTTGGGCCTGCGTGCCAAAACGTTTACGATTTATGTTTATGATTTTCCGCTGCAAATGTTTAAGATATTGGTTAAATTATTATTTAACTGTTGGATTACGTTATATGTGATATCCCGTTGCTTGATGCTTACTCTGATAAATGTTATGCTTTTAAAGAAATTTTAAATATTGGGAAAACGGGGTGTTACAGGGTCATCCATTCACCCTTTATCTGGTTAATAACAAGTGCAGAATCTCCATAGATGTCGAGGTGTTTGATTCTCATGTCAATTGCTTCCTCGATCCCCAAGATACATGCTTCGTACTCAGCCATGTTATTTGTACAGTCGAATAGAATCCGGGCGGTAAAAGGGATGTGATGCCCCTGCGGGGATACAATGACTACTCCAATTCCTTTGCCATAAGCGTTGACAGCACCATCGAAGACTAATCCCCATTTGCTATTAGGATCTGGTCCTTCACCAATCAGCGGTTCTTCGCAGTCTTTTGATTTCAAATACATGATCTCCTCATCGGGGAAATCGAACTTAGTCGGCTGGTACTCATCAAGAGGCTGATAGGCAACGTGATATGCAAGAATGCTACCTTTGATTGACTTTTGAGTTTTGAACACAATATCATATTCAGACAAGAGCATTTGCCAACGCGCAATTTTTCCAGTAACAGCAGCTTTCTCAAAGATATACTTTGTTATACCCTGATTTTGGACCTAAAAATACTCATTCAAATTTATTTTCTACTACCGATATTTGTCAATTTACTGTTGTTTTACTCTGAATCTTTACTTTGTTTCATCTGCATATTTTACTGTCTCCTTCTCGGACTATTTTCAATCATGATTTTGTCTTTGATTTTCTTGCACATAAAACCATCCAAAGTGTGTTTCTTGCATTTTATTTCAAAGCATTTGCAAAAAATCATACAAAACGGTATTTTGTTCATTTCCTGCATTGGAGCCCATTTTAGTCCCTGTAACTGTCTCTGAGTCTTTTTAACTTGTCTGTACAAATCATTGTTGAATCTCTGTTTAAAATCATTTCAAAATTGCATCTGAGTCAGGTTGAGTCATTTTAGTCCCTAGGGGCATTTTGGTCTTTTCCTGTCAAAATTTCGACAGAGAGGTATTTTGAAATACCTCATTTTTGTAATTGGTTCATTTTAGTCCTTTTCTTGATTTTATTTTTGGTTTCACTTTACGTTTTTTTCAAATTACCAATTTTAGTCCAATTTTATTTTTAATTGCATTTTAGTCCCTGAACAGTTTCTAAAATTGCATTTCAGTCCCAAACAGTTTAAAAATTGCATTTTAGTCCATTTTTCAATTACAGTCGAGTCCTCCAATTTTTCTTTTTTGCAGAAAGGTCCCTAAGTCCAAAAACAGGTGTCCCTCTCCCATTGGATCTCGAGCACACTTGGCAGCCTATAAAAGGTGCATTCACTGCACAAATCCACACAGATCCACACAATCACACGCCACATCACAAACATAATTCCATTTTCTCTCTCCATTCAGTTAGATCAAAATTTAGAAAATCACCAAGAACAAGCAAGAACCCTAACTTTTCCAGAACCAGATTCATCAACAAATTCATCAATTCTCAGAGATTCATTGATGAATCTTCATCATTGAATTGATTCCTCTGCAATTCAAGGTACGAATTCCTCACCGAAGGCGAGGAACTCCAGCACCGATCACCGATTTATTTTCGGTTCCAAGCATCAAATCATCAAACAGAACGAGAATCAAGTGTTTCCAAAGAATCTTACTCGAAATCTTCGATTAAAACCAAGGGTAACGATTTCGTGACCCCTTCTACGTTTCTCGCATTTACCAGTTGCATGTGATGATTTGATATGATTTTCGAAAATGTTTGAAAAAGTTTGAATCCGAATCTTAATGTGTAGATCTAGGAGGTTTCACTTTGATTTTGAAAAAAATAAGTTCAGATTCGTGTTTAAAACAAAAAAGGATATCTAAATATGTAAAAAAAATTTGAAAACGGAGAGGTTTCGCATCTTCGGTGCGGCGGCGCCGCCCTGTTGGGCCGGCAAACCACCACGCCGGAGAAGATGAAGATCATCTTCTGTTTTCCAGAATTTTGAAGAGAGAAGTGAGAGCTTCTCTCACTAGAATTAGAGAGAGAGAGAGAGAGGAGTAGTAAAAATGAAATAAACCGGCGCGCTTCCCCTTTTATAAGCCAGTGAACCGGACCGGTCCAAGACCGGTCCAATCCCCTTCATTCCTGGCCGTTGGATCTAGGGTTTGATCCCCTGGATCAATCCTATGGTTCCTGTGCATCCGGATCTTTTGGGTTTGGGTTTGGGCTTTTTTCCTTTTGGTTTTCTTTGTTTTTGCTATTTTCTTGCTATGCACACCCCTGTTTCTTGCTATGTGGACCTCCTGCTTGCTTTATTTTTTTTATAAAATTCCTAAAAAATTTCTATGCGTTTCTTGATACATTTTTGATATTTTTTGTGTTTTTACATGTCAAAATTGATAAAAATATATGTGTATTTTTTTGATTTGTTTTTCTTCTTTTTTAGTGGAATTTTGTGCAATTTTTGCCACATTTTTGTTCATAATATGTTGATATATGATATGAGTGATTAATGTGCAATCTTGTGATGAATATGCCTCTGATCATGTGTTTATTTTACTGTTTTAGATGTGATTTGTTAATTTCTTGTGTTTCAAGGAATGTGTTTCCTTTTGTATTTTGGTTATTGTCGTCATTTTGCCGTATTATCTCATATTCAATTGCTTACTTTTTTTTTCCCTACCATTTTTATGCCTTATACTACTAACCACCTTATTTCATTTTTCATCCATTTCTTAAGCATTTTACCATTTCATCCCCATCTCATGGTTTAGCCACTTTATCTTTCAATTTCTATGTCAAATGGACATGTAATAATTTTAGGTAGTTTAATTTCCTTTTAATTTCTTGCAAGACCATAGAATGTAAACTAGAGCCAATGTAACGGACAATGGACTCTAATGATGTACACCGACACAAGCACCGACACGCACACACGTTGTATGATGATTTACCGCTTTAGATGTATGCTTAGGGAACGCGATACTTAGGAAAATATTCTTTTTTAATAAGCAAATTCCATCACTTGAAATTTTTTTCCTAATAAACCTTGGAGTCAAAACTCCATTGCATTTTCCCTTTATTTTCTTAAGCAAAATTCAAATGAACTTTAATTCCAACTTAGACTCTTTTCTTTCATAATTGAACCAACCACTCACCATTTTTTCTCATGCCTTTACGGCTTCTTTCCTTTCTTCAAAACCCATTTCCAAAAAACTTAAAATCAATCGATACACACAAAAACATTTTTGAAAGAGAACTACATGGAATTTTGATCCGTTAAAAGGGTATGTAGGTAAGAGGTCAAAACCTCTCCAAGTCCAATAAAATAAAAATCCAAACACTCCTCCCCCCCATTTTTAACATAAACAACTTCCTTTTTTAATAAATAGCATTAAAAATAAAGCGTAGACATAAAATTAGGAAAACGGTTCCTATAGAATACTATAGTCGTTGCGGGTGCCTAACACCTTCCCGTAACGAAGACGACCCCTGAACTTAGAATTTCTAAGGGTTTTCTCAATTTTGCCCTTCCCAAGAAAAAATAGAGGATATCAAAGATTGAAAGGTTCAAGCCTAATTAATGACTTGATACCCCAAAATGGTGATAACATACTTGATTGGATCCATCCTGGATATCAACCAAGTTGTATGATTCATCAAATAGTGGCGCAGGCGTTTGGCAGCCCAAGCTAGAGCACAACAAGTCTTCTCAAGCATCGTATATCGGGCTTCGCAGTCGGTAAACTTCTTGCTCAAATAGTAGATAGCATGCTCTTTCTTTCCAGTCTTGTCTTGTTGACCGAGTACACATCCCATGGATTCATCTAACACTATCAAGTACATAATCAAGGGCCTTCCTTCCACTGGCGGGACAAGGATAGGTGGTTCCAGCAGATAATCTTTGATGCTATCAAAAGCTTCCTGGCATTCATTATTCCACACAATAGGTTGATTCTTTCTGAGTAATTTGAAAATTGGCCCGCAGGTTGCGGTCATATGAGATATGAATCGGGAGATGTAATTCAAACGCCCGAGGAAACCTCGGACTTGCTTTTCGGTCTGTGGTGCCGGCATCTCTCTGATGGCCCGAACTTTGTCAGGATCGACTTCAATGCCCTTTTGGCTAACAATGAAGCCTAGCAGTTTTCCAGATCTGACACCGAACGTACACTTGTTGGGGTTCAGCCGAAGCTTGTACTTTCTCAACCTTTCGAACATTTTTGTCAAATACTCAACATGATGTTCCTCATCTTTTGACTTCACAATCATATCGTCCACGTATACTTCAACTTCTTTATGAATCATATCATGAAATAAAGTAGTCATTCCTCTTTGATAGGTAGCGCCCGCATTTATCAGGCCGAACGGCATTGCTTTGCAACATAAGGTGCCCCATGGGGTAATGAACGATGTCTTTTCCCTGTCTTCAGGTGACATTTTGATCTGGTTATAACCGGAGAAGCCGTCCATGAAGGAGAACACCTTGGACTGAGCAGTGTTATCGACAAGCACATCAATGTGAGGCAAAGGGAAATTGTCTTTGAGACTAGCCTTATTCAAATCCCTGTAATCAACACACATCCGAACTTTCCCATCTTTCTTTGGCACGGGTACAATGTTGGCAACCCATTCAGGATACTCGACTGTCATGAGAAAACCCGCATCAATCTGTTTTTGAACCTCATTCTTAATCTTGAGAGCCATATCTGGACGAGTCCTTCTCAATTTCTGTCTAACGGGAGGGCATTCAGGCTTTGTCGGTATCCGATGTTCCACAATCTTAGGATCTAGACCCGGCATATCTTCGTATGACCATGCAAAAATATCCGGATACTCTCGGAGAAGTTGGAAGATCTTCTTTTTAACCCTCTCCTCAAGAGCAGCACCGACCTTGATCTCTCGCTTGTTTTCTTTGGTACCCAAGTTGATGATCTCGATCTCTTCCTGGTGAAACTGAATGGATTTTCCCTCTTGTTCAAGCAGTCGAGTGATCTCATATGGTATATCATCATCCTCTTCGGCTTCGGCTTCGTATACAGGGAATTCAAAATTTGGAGGAACCATAGGGTTACTATGTTCAACGGGTTTATTATGGTTCAAACTGCATAAAATGGTTGAATGATTTTAGAAAAGGTTTTTTTTTTTTTTTTTTTTTTATCTTTGTAATTAATAAGAAAAATAAAGATGTTTTGGTTTTTTCTGGCATTACCATTATTTCCAAGGAAAAAAGCACTAAAAGTAAAAAGCCGTGAAAGAAACGACGATTTTTATTAATAACGGCGATGCCGAAACAAACACACCCTTTCAGAAATATCACTCCCGCTTCGGGCAGAGCGAGAGGATTGTTATTTTGAAAAACAAAACACTTAAGCAACAAGACACATTACTCAGAATTATGCATGATTAAAGGAATGTTGATGGCATCCCAATTTCTCGCAATGCCTCCTGGTATAACAAACATAGGCCCAGGACTACATTCAGTTGCATCTTCAGTAATTGCATTGACAAACCCAGCACTGTAGAAGGTTCCTCTGGAGACTCCTAAAGTTGGGGAATATCCGAGACCCTCTCTGTGCTTATTCTTAAGGAGTTGTATTAACTTGCCCCAGCCGGTAGCTTGACCTTCTTGGACAGCCCTCTGAGCATCCTTCAAAGAGGCCATAGCAGCTCCAGCCCTCTTGGGCTCCGTACCTTCGATAGTCAAACCCTGAAAAGCGGTTCCTTCTGCAGACCCTGCTTCAATGCAAGAGAAAGATGATAGCTGGCTAACCAAATATGCCTCCTCTCCATGGATTGTAACGAGCTTTCCATTCTTTACAAACTTTAACTTCTGGTGCAGGGTAGAGGTCACTGCCCCAGCGTCATGTATCCACGGTCTTTCTAGGAGACAGCTATAAGAGGCATTGATGTCCATGACCTGGAACATGATCAGAAAGGTTTCGGGACCGATAGTTATTGGCAGATCTATCTCCCTAAGAACGTTCTTACGGGATCCGCCGAAGGCTTTAACCAGAAAGGTACTCCTTCTCAAAGGAGTTCCCCGAAGGCTTTAACCAGAGTCGATTTAGGCATTACATTCAAGGACGAGCTAGTGTCCACCAGTACATTCGATAGCATGTCAGATTTGCAATTCATAGATATGTGTAGAGCCAGATTGTGGTATTTCCCTGTTTCAGGAAGCTCATCCTTGCCAAAACACAGATTATTGCAAGCAGCGATATTCCCCACTATGCTGCCGAAGTGGTCCACAGTGACCTCGTGGTCCACATAGGCTTGTTCTAGTACTTTCAAGAGGGTGTTTCTTTGAGCCGCGGAACTCAGAAGTAAAGACAAGATGGATATCTTTGACGGAGTTTGTAACAGCTGATCCACGATCTTGTAGTCACTTCTCTTGATTAACCTCAAAATCTTATCTAAGTTGGAATCCTCGATAGACTGGCCTGGCCGGGAAACATCTGGTGGAGGCACTTTATCACTGGGTATAGCGGTCTTCTTTGGGAATAGCGTCGGGCGGACTTTTCCACTCCTCAGGGTTGTAGTCTCCTCGGCAATGTTGCTTATCACAGTTGAGGACGCCAGGGGCACCTCTACTCCATTTTCAATCATGGTGGCATTGTACTTGTAAGGAATAGCCTTTGTAGAAGTGTAAGGTACTGGTCCGAGCAGTCTTATCACTAGAGGCTCGATACTCCCTTTTGGAGGCATACTCCTGGCAGGCGTATCATGAAAGACTGGCACAATCACACAAATGTCGCTGACAGTCAGATAATTGTCGTTCATCAGGCTCTGGATATCATTCTGAACAACGTAGCAACCCCAAGGATTATGGCGGCATTCTGGGCAATTGGCATGATTATGGTCAAACAAGGAGGCTTGGCATAGCTTGATGTGTAGCGGTACCAGAGGAGTTGCAACATTACGGATGTCAAGACTGGGAACTTCTTCATGACTCTCGATCATGTTCACAGCAGCGTGATTCAGAAGAGGATTGTCAAGAACATGAGGGACATTGTTCTCAAAAGTTAACTTTCCCTAGTCAATGAGCTTCTTTACAATGTACTTCAAAGCGTAACATCCTTCAACATCATGGCCCAGAGCACCTTGATGGAAATCGCACTTGAGGTCAGAACGGAACCTGGGAGGCAACGGGTTAGGTGGAGGCTTCCCCTGCCTGGTTGTGCAGTGCCCTTTGAGAAGCAAAGTCGGGAGCAACTCGGCGTACAGCATTGGTATCGGAGGAAAGGTAGGTCTGGTTTGTTGCTGCTGTTGTTGAGCCAGCGGCTGTTGCTGCATTTGCTGAGCAATGGCATTGATGGGTACCTGAGGTTGACCCGGCGATGGCGGATACTGGTGATAAAATGGTGGGAAGAAAGGATGCTGAGAGTATTGCATGTACTGATACGGCGGAGGTAGCTGAGCAACATTGATGGGGGCAAACAGTAGCCATGGATTGACTGGTTCCAGCAGATACCATCCCTACTTCTGTCTCTTTCTTCTTATGATGACCATTGCCATACTTCCTTGATGCATTTGCAGAGGATTCACCTTTCCCAAACACAATAATGCCATCTCTGACAGCCTCTTCTAAGCGGGTTCCCATGGTGACCATCTCAGAGAAGTCACTTGGAGCAGCGATGATCATTCTTTCGACATAATCCTTTTTTAGAGTCTTCAGGAATGTCTGAGTTATCTCCTCTTCATTAAGAGTAGGAGTAACACGGGCAGCCGCCCCCCTCCATCTCTGTGCATACTCGCGAAAGCTTTCATCTTTCTTCTGGCAAAGGGACCTAAGGAATTCCCTATTTGGTTTCAGTCTGGTGTTGAACCCATAGTGGCTTTTGAAAGCAGCAGCCAATTCATCAAAAGTGTGAATGTCGTCTCGGCTTAAGCTGGTATACCATTATGCAGCATCTTCCATTAGACTATCCTGAAAGCAGTGGATCATGAGTGAATCATTGTCTGCGTAATTAGCCATCTTCCGGACATATTTGATGATGTGATTCTGTGGACAAGTTAGCCCATTGTATCGGTCGAAATCCAGAACCTTGAACTTCTTAGGGACATCCACCTTCGGTACCAAGCAGAGATCATGAGTCTTAACAGTATCGCTACTTCCCCGATTAGCTTTGATTTCCCGACGGAGTTCTTTAGCAAGTTCCTCCATCCTTTCTTCCATTGTTTTAATCAAGGGGATGCTTCCGCGATGCGCGTTGATGTTAACACCTTGAGATATGGCATGCACAATGGGCTCAGTGACAGTGGCCGTTGTCTGAGGCAAGTTGGTATTGATAGAGACAGGGTTCGTCCCAGGAATCTGGCCATTATTGACAGTACCAGAAACGCCAGCTGCAGTATTAGGAGAGTAATATGGTGACAGTCCATAAGGAAACCCGTTTGGAATAGCAAATTGAGCGTTGGGAGATGTAGTTGGGATCACACCTGTAGATGCCGGTATGGATGTGGCCGGTTGTTCCTGGGTGGCTAGCAGAGCAGTCATGGTCTCATTGGCCTTAGCCAATTCTTCCCTCAGAGAAGCTAACTCGGTACGGAGCTGAGCATTTTCTTCTTCCATGGCTACCTTATTCCTTCTTCTGTATGATCTAGTCTGGTGAACTATGGTAGGTTGATAAATCTTTCGGGCACGAGCCACCTTTCAAACTGTGGCAGAAGAACCAGGAGGCGATGAGCACTTGGAAGCTTTTGTGACCGATGAATGATGCATATAATGCATGATATGTACAAATGCAGATGCAAAAATGACTCTTTTTTGTCATCTAAGGGTTTTAGACAAATTAGAAACTTTGTAAACATTATTTAACGAGCAAAGCAATACGAAGTTTTACAAGGTAAATCCCTTTAAAGTGCTAAGCCAAGGGCAGACTTTGAAATTTTAACAATACAGGCAAATAAGACTCTCAAGCATAGGAAGCGGTGGGATGGTCGTCGGACTCGGACTCTGAATTCGAACCGCAGTATCTAGCATAGAAATCACGTCGTCCTCTAGCTCTCTTGGGGTCCCGCATGAGCAACTTATCTTTCTCCTCAAGTTCCTTCCGGACTTTAGCTAACTCTCTTTTCAAAGTCAGGTTTTCATTAGTCTTCTGCTCATCCTTACCATCCAAAGTCATAATCAGATTCTCAGCCTTATTGTATCGAGCTTTCCACATCTGCTTCTCGTGACTCTCCATGGCTAGATGCTCCTGATACATCTCCTGAGTCGCGGGAGGTAGAGGTAAAGGTATAGATGGAGCAGATGCAGATACATATCTCATAGCAGGGTAAGGCATACCAATCTTCTCGGCCCGATCTATCACCCACTGGGTATAGGCCTCATGAGTAATGCCAGATCTCACACCCAAATGCTTCACACTCTTCCTACGAACTTTGGACCAAGCATCCACGAAAGCCGCCCTTTGTCCGGTGGGGGCATTTGAATAGTAGAAGAACTCCGGAAATGTAGCAAGATTGATGGGCTTTGCCTTCATCGGGAAACCAAATTGTCTCATAGCAAGTTCAGGATTGTAGTTGATTCCTCCACGGGTACCAAGGAGAGGTACGTTGAGGAAATCCCCACAACCAGTAATGATCTCGTTAGCCTGAGCGGCGGGAGTAAGCCAGATCACCTCATTAGGAGTGAGAGCCATAATCCGCTGTGAGTAAGACCAATTCTCCGGGTTGGTATGGAAAAAGCTCGGAAGGTGAGAAATAAACCACATATATAGGAGAGGCACGCAACAAAGGATATATCCACGACCTTTGAGAGTCCGATCATGGATAGCATGGTATGTGTCAGCTAGCAAAGTAGGAACCGGATTCTTGGAATGGAAGATCTCAATAGCGTTCATATCCACGAAGTTGTCAAGATTTGGAAAGAGAACGAGCACATAGATAAGTAATGCAAGAATAGCTTCACGAGTGTCTTGACAAGTAGTGTCGAGATTAGCCTTCTCTAGTAGATACTTTGAAGTGAACCCTCGGATGTGAGATTTGGTGACGAGATAGTTGGAGACATCGGAAGTCTTGAGATAGAGATCCTTAGCGATAACCAAAGGAGTAAGAGAAGACCCGGGACCGGTGAAGGGCGTCCTCTCGGCTATAGGTAAACCCACCAAATCGGAATAAGCCTCGAGAGTAGGAACCAACTGAAAGTCCGGGAAAGTGAAGCAACGGAAGTCCGGGTCATAGAATTGCACCAGAGTGTGTACCAACTTCTCTTCAACATTGGTCCGGAGAATGCTAAGCAAACCACCATATCGGAGTCGGAAACCGGTTGGACTTTTAACCTTGAGTGCCAACTCCCTTAAGCTAACAAAATCCACTTCCTTGAATTTGTAGGACTTAGTCTTCTTCATACCTGCGATTATTTACAAAATTTTAATTTGTTTAAACCCTTCGACGAATGCATGGAAAAGTTTTATGCATGAATGCATGTATGCATGATTGTTTTTCAGTTACAGAGAAAACATGGTGGGTTAAGTTTCAAGGTCGAGGAGCCACGGGTGGGCACGGCGTCCGGTGAAACTAGGGCTTAGGATAGTAGTAACCAAGGTTCTAATGAAGTTCCCAAACTGCAACCTCTCCTACGCATATCATGGTAGCACGGGACAACGTCCGTTCCATGTTTATTCGCAAGAAGGTCTAGTTTGAGTGTAGTATCGCGTGACGACTAAAACTCGAGACAACACTCGGTTTAGCCAACGCACTACGCCCTAAAAAGGCCAAGGATGGGTTTGGTAACTACGGTCCATAGCATCGTCGAACAATTGAAAGCAAAGTGCCTAAGCATGACAACACACGCCGGCAACATCACCTCCAAAATGCCTCAGCTATGTGAGATTGATCGCATAACCCAATACACGAGGCAACCCCCGGATTGAATTGTCGATTATATCTCTACCTATTCTTAAGTTCACTCAGCCCGGGTGTAGGACTTTTGATATTCTCACCCCACACGTTACACGAAAATAAGCAAATATTCACATATGTAAGCAATAAAATAAAGCGTAAACATAAACTACGGAAAACTAGGTGTGACCCGCTTAAAATATCCCCAGTGAAGTCGCCATTCTGTTATCTGGATTTTGGGGTGTCAAGTCATTAATTAGGCTTGAACCTTTCAATCTTTGATATTCTCTATTTTTTCTTGGGAAGGGGAAAATTGAGAAAACCCTTTGAAACTCTAAGTTCGGGGGTCGTTTTCGTTACGGGAAGGTGTTAAGCATCCGGAACGACTATAGTATTCTATAGGAACCGTGTTCCTAAGTTTATGACTACGCTTTATTTTTATGCTTATTTATGGAAAAGAAAATTTATTTAGTTTAAGAACAGAGGGAGGAAAATGTTTGAGATTTTATTTTATTGGACTTGGAGAGGTTTTGACCTCTTGCCTACATACCCTTTTAAGGGATCAAAATTCCATGTAGTTCTCTCTCAAAAAATTGTTTTTGTGTGTTTCATTGATTTAAGTTTTGCAAATGGTTTTGAAGAAGAGAAGGAGGCCGTAAAGGCATGAGACGAGACAATAGTGAATGGTTGGTTCAATTATTAAAGAAAGAGTGTCTAAGTAGAAATTAAGATTCATTGAAGTTTTGATTAAGAAAATAAAGGAAAATACATTGGAGTGTTGACTCCAAGGTTTATTAGAGAAAAAAAAGTTTGAGTTATGGAGTTATTTCCGGCAAAATGATATTTTTTCTAAGTATTGCGTTTCCTAAACATACATCTGAGCGGTAAACATACAACGTGTGTGTGAGTCGGTGCTTGTGTCGGTGTACATCATTATAGAGAGTCCATTGTCCTTTACACTTTGCCCTAGTTTACATGCTATGGTCTTGCAAGAAATTAAAAGGAAATTAAACTACCTAGAACTATTACATGTCGACTTAACATAAGAATGAATAGGAATGAAATGATGAAATGCTATAAAATGGATGAGACATAGAACAAAAATGGTTAGTAAAATAAGGCATGAAAATATGGCAAGGAGAGCAAACAAAGGAATATAGGATAAACGGTAAAATAACGACGATAACCACAATACCAAGAGAAATGCAATAGTTGCAAGGCAAGAAATTAACAAATCATGTCGAAAACAGCGAAACACACACACAAACAGCGACATTCTCATCATGAAATTGCACATCGGACATTCATACCATAGATCAAGATATCACGAACGGAAAAACGAGAAATTGCATGAAATTCAACTAAAGAGAAAAAGTAATCAAGAAAGCAACACATATATTTTTTAATCAATTTTATAATATGTAAAACATCACAAAAAAGTCAAAAATGTATCAAGAAACACATAGAAAAATTTTGTAGGAATTTTTACGAGAAAATTAGAACAAACAGTGGTTCAAACAACAAGAAAACAAGGTGTGAATAGCAAGAAAACAGCAAAAACGCAGCTAAACAAAAGGGAACAGGCCCAAGCCAGAACCTAAGGGGTCCGGACGCACAGGAACCACAGGATTGATCCAGGGGATCAAAACCTCGATCAAACGGCCAGGATTGAATGGAAATGGATCGGTCTCGGACCGGTCTGGTTCATTGGCCTATGCAAGGAGGGGAGCACCGGTTTATTTCATTTGCTATTGTCCTTTGTCTCTCTAACTTCTCACTTCTCTCATCTCTCTTTGACTTCCTCCGCCGGACTCATGAACGAACGGCCGGGGAAGATGAAGATCTGGCTGGAACCTTCATAGGTCCGCCGGAATCTTCATTTTCTCCGGTGAGATCTCCAGTTTCCGGCAACCTCTAACCTCACCAGAACTTCAAAATTTTTACGTCTTTCTACTCGCCTCTAAACCCTAAACACGAATCTTACACTGATTTTCACAAACAAGGCTTGAAACAACGTAGATCTAGAATTTTCATACGGTTTTGAAAATTATTTTTAGGTTTTTTCAACTTTTTGACTATAACCGTTCAAACTCCTACAGATCTACATAGTTTCGTCTTTGTTACTGTTCTTAAGAAAGAAAGATGAAGTTTGAGTTTTACCTGAGTTTTTAATCGGAGATTTCACGAGATTCTTCGGAAAAACTTGATTCTTGGCTCTGTTTTGTTGATTTTGCTTGGAAACCGAAAATAAATTGGTGTCTTCACCGGTTCACTTTCCTCGCCGGTTTGAAACTCTTTTCCTTTTCTTCTTCTTCTCCCTGTGATCGGTGCTTGAGTTTCTCACCTCCGGTGAGGAATTCGCGCCTGGAATTGCAGGGACTTTAGTTCAGTGATGAAGATTCATCCATGAATCTTTGAGAACTGATGCGATTTCGGTGAATTTGTTGATGAAATTTGGTTCTGAAAGTTAAGGTTTGTGAATTGTTCTTGGTGGATTTTCTGTTTTGATCCTAACTGCCAAGAGAGAGAAGTTTTTCACGTGTTTGTGATGTGGCACTGGTTGAATGGGTCTCTGTGTGGATTTCTCCGACACTGTGCACTATTTATAAGCTGCCACTTGTACTTAAGATCCAATGAAATGGTGACACCTGGACATGTATGAAAAATGGCTCGGCCTTGGACTTGTTGTGACCTAAGGACCTTTCTGCAAAAAATGTAAAATTGAGGACTAAACTGCAATTAATAATAATGGACTAAATGCAAATTTAAAAAGCTTTGGACTAAAGTGCAATTCTGGAAACTTGCTTGAGGGACCAGAATGCAATTAAAAATAAAATTGAATTAAAATCGGTAAATTGGAAAAGAAAAAAAAAAGTAAAGTGAAACCTAAAATAAAACCAACAAAGGACTAAAACGAACCAATTACAACAATGAGGTATTTTAAAATACCTCTCTGTCGAATTTTGGACGCAAAAAGACTAAAATGCCCCTAGGGACTAAGCTGACTCAAACTGACTCAGACACAATTTTGAAATGGTTTTTAATCAAAGACTCAACGATGATTTTTAAAACAAGCCGAAAAGACTCAGAGACAAACACAGGGACTAAAATGGGTTCCACTGCAGGAAATGACCAAAATACCCCTTTTGTATGATTTTTGAAATAACATGCAGGAAAAGCAATGCAATGATTCAGAGAGTTTTCAAATGACTTGTAATGTAAGAAAGACACTTTAACATGATCCTATGCAAGAAAAACACAGGCAAAACCATGATTTGAAAATACCTTGAGACAGAGACAGTAAAATATGCAGATGAAAATAAAGTGAAGATTCAAAGTAAAACAACAGTAAATTGACAATTATCAGTGGTAGAAAAGAAATTTGAACTAGTATTTTTAGGTCCAAAATCAGGGTATAACAGGTCCCAATACGGAGCATCAAGCCCCTATCGCTATTTGAGTATTATTATACTCCATAGCATCAAGCCCCTATTGCTATTTAAGTATTAATATACTCCAGAGCATCAAGCCCCCAACAAAGAATGCAAATGCATGGACTCGACTTCTTAACCATCTTAATTCGACAACCTCTTATAATAGTCCAATAATTTGGAACATCAACATCTTCAACGACTTAGACTGACTCATGCAGCTTAGTTAAATAACAACAGCGACACAACAGTATACAAAAACAGCATGACATAATAATATCAAATGCAAGTCAATCAACGTCTCAATTATTCACATATAATTCAACTAACGCATATACAATTATATCACAATATAACAACATCAAATCATCATAAATCAGCTTCACAGATCATCATTAATATTGTAAATAATATTCATAACTACCCCAAGGTTCAACAACTCATTAGACCCTTTATACAACTTTATTTCTTTCCTAAAAACATCTCTAGATGGTTAGGATAAAGTCCTTACACTTAGGAAGAAGTTTGGAAGCATTTGGAGTGAAGAAAATTGCATTTTTAAGGTTTCTGGTATGACATCATCATGGCACGTTGGTCTCCCATCGTGGCACGATTATTCCAGATTTGACAGACGACTTTAGATTTTCAACCTTCACGTTTCGGACATAAAAATCAAACCGTTAACCCGTTTTCGATGTCGTTTTCGCCTACACGCTCCTGACACTTAGCCCTATCATAATCTACAAAAAGATTCAAGTTTCAACCACCCAAAAATCGACTTGCCAAACCTCACATAATTTCTTATTTGCAAAACGTTTAGACGCCGACTATTCAATCGAAAATCCCAATTTCCATCGACTCAAACCCCTATACTGATTGGAAACTTAGTCTGTGATTAATCTACAATCTAAACATCCTTTATCACCCTAATCCATCAGATTATCTACTTCTTTCCACTATTCAATTCTACATTCTAACCCTAATTCCCAACTTCTCTAATTCAATCATACACTTGCTAAATAAAATCATCAGAATTATATAGATTAATAGAATTGAATGCTGGTCTCACCCTTACCTTAGAATAAGAAAATCGCATCACTCTAGGTCTTCTCCCTTCTCTTGGCTTTTTCTCCCTTTTTCTCCAAAATTGATCGTACGTTATGTATTTTCTAAACTAGGTTTCTCCTATTTATAACCTTTTATTCTATTTTATCTTATTTCTCTTTCTCCCCCAAAACTCTCTAAAATCTCGTAACAACCGCTAAACACAATATTATTTTATTTTCAAATCTTATTCTGTTCAATAATATAATAAGCCACTTAATAAATCACATAATCATATAAATATATTCTAAACCTATTAAAATAATGAACTAAAACAAATAATTCAAAGAGGGCGTTAGAACTCTACCCCCTTAAAAGAATTTCGTCCTCGAAATTCAAAGCACGCAAGAAAAGGAATTCAGTTATTGCCTAACCATCTTAAACCATATATAGCCAAATAGAAACTTCAACAAAACATGTAAACCACATCAAAGTTAGTCAATCAAACATGATCACATAATAAACATATCTATTAATCAGAAACACAACAACAACCAATCAAATAGCATAAAGATAGTAATAACAACTTTTACTCAACACAACTCGACTCAACTACTTGGCCGGACGGACCGACCTGCTCTGATACCAATTGTAACACCCCGTTTTCCCAACTTAAAAATTTCATAAACATTTATCAGAGTAAACAACATATAACGGAATGCTACACTTCTAAAATATAATAAATGAGATAATTAGCTAATTATCTTTCCAAAAATCATCAACATATTAATTCAAACTTTGCAGCGGATTAAATTCATTAACATAGATAAATTCTTGGCACGCATGCCTTATTAAAACATAAGCAATACGTAAATGAATAGAAAATAGCCACAAAAGATCCCATCCCGTTACGTATCAGAGCCCTAAGACACTCTAGCCACCACTCCTTCTAATCTTTAATACTTGCAAGTTATTCATACGAAGATCAACATTTCCAAGCAGAAGGGGTGAGATTTCACAAAACAAAAATATTAAGCATATAATTCAACAATTATATTTAATCAACATCAAATCATCTTAATATTCATTATAGATAGTAATATATCATTTAGCACTTCAATCATAGTTTGTATAAACAATTACAACTTCACAACTTATCAACTTAAACATCCTTGACTCAACAAATGCGACTCCAACTCGATTATGCAACTTAGACCTCTTATATGCATGTGGTACCAATACGGAGCATCAAGCCCCTATCGCTATTTGAGTATTATTATACTCCATAGCATCAAGCCCCTATCACTATTTAAGTATTAATATACTTCAGAGCATCAAGCCCCTATCACTATTTAAGTATTAATATACTCCAGAGCATCAAGCCCCCAACAAAGAATGCTAATGCATGGACTCGACTTCTTAAACATCTTAATTCGACAACCTCTTATAATAGTCCAATAATTTGGAACATCAACATCTTCAACGACTTAGACTGACTCATGCAGCTTAGTTAAATAACAACAGCGACACAACAGTATACAAAAACAGCATGACATAATAATATCAAATGCAAGTCAATCAACGTCTCAATTATTCACATATAATTCAACTAACGCATATACAATTATATCACAATATAACAACATCAAATCATCATAAATCAGCTTCACAGATCATCATTAATATTGTAAATAATATTCATAACTACCCCAAGGTTCAACTCTCAACAACTCATTAGACCCTTTATACAACGTTATTTCTTTCCTAAAAACATCTCTAGATGGTTAGGATAAAGTCCCTACACTCAGGAAGAAGTTTGGAAGCAATTGGAGTGAAGAAAATTGCATTTTTAAGGTTTCTGGTATGACATCATCGTGGCACGTTGGTCTCCCATCGTGGCACGATTTTTCCAGATTTGACAGACGACTTCAGATTTTCAACCTTCACGTTTTCGGACATAAAAATCAAACCGTTAACCCGTTTTCGCCTACACGCTCCTGACACTTAGCCCTATCATAATCTACAAAAAGATTCAAGTTTCAACTACCCAAAAATCGATTTCCCAAACCTCACATAATCTCTTATTTGCAAAACGTTTAGACACCGACTATTCAAACGAAAATCCCAATTTCCATCGACTCAAACCCTTATACTGATTGGAAACTTAGTCTGTGATTAATCTACAATCTAAACACCCTTTATCACCTTAATCCATCAGATTATCTACTTCTTTCCACAATTCAATTCTACATTCTAACCCTAATTCCCAACTTCTCTAATTCAATCATACACTTGCTAAATAAAATCATCAGAATTATATAGATTAATAGAATTGAATGCTGGTCTCACTCTTACCTTAGAATAAGAAAATCGCAGTACTCTAGGTCTTCTCCCTTCTCTTGGCTTTTTCTCCCTTTTTTTCCAAAATTGATCGTACGTTATGTTTTTTCTAAACTAGGTTTCTCCTATTTATAACCTTTTATTCTATTTTATCTTATTTCTCTTTCTCCCCCAAAACTCTCTAAAATCTCGTAACAACCCCTAAACTCAATATTATTTTATTTTCAAATCTTATTCTATTAAATAATATAATAAGCCACTTAATTAATCACATAATCATATAAATATATTCTAAACCTATTAAAATAATGAACTAAAACATATAATTCAAAGAGGGCGTTACACTATCTATCTATCTATCTATCTATCTATCTATCTATCTATCTCAAAGTTGTGCAAAGTTCGTATCATTTTACCGCTTTTCAAGAAATTCAAGTTTTCAAAGCAAAACTAGTTAAAACTCAATGAAATCAATCACAACCATCTTTAGAAATCATAAAATTAGTATACAACCTTAACCCCACCCCTTTTTTCTTAAGAAAAGCAAGTTTTGGAAAAATCGATGTTATTGACGTTTTCAAAAGTTTGAGGTATGATTTATCAAACCAAGTTCAAATCAATTCAATTGATGTTTACAGAGGTTTAGAAAACTTAATTACATTTAATTACATCAAAAGAATCAATTTGGAATGGTCCAAATCAACCCCAAAACCCTAAGACGACACAAACATGAGTTGTTGTGAAATTAACCGTTGAAATTCATGCTCATGTACTAGTGATATATTTGGGTACATGAATTTGATGGTATTTGAATTGTTGTTGTTTAAATTACATGTTCATGAATATATAAATGGGTAGTTTGTGAATTATGCTCAATTGATGAATTGTGACATGTTGTTGATTTGTGGTTGGATTCATGATTATGAGTTGTGGTTGTTGATAATTGTTGTTGTTAATGTCATATCATGAATTGGGTATGAATTATGTTGAGTTGTTGTTGTTAAATTGTGATGTATTGGAATAGATGAATTGTTGTTATTAAGACTTGTTGTTTTGAGGAAAACCGTTTTAAACCAATTTCAAAAATAATTCAAATGCCGTGTAATGAGTGAGTTCGACATGTTAGAGTCTCGGGTTATGCCCCAGATCATTTTTGACGATTGGGGGTTTAAAACATTCGATTTTGGGGCGAAAATAGCGAAAACCCGCAGCCGAAACACATGAAAATGCGCGTTATGGAGCGATGCGCCTGCAGTAGGGCGCTAGGCGCCCACTTACAGGGAGCCAGCATTGGGCGCTACACTCCTGGCGCCAGGCGCCCTAGACAGGGCAACACACTTGTTGCTCCGTGTCCGGGTGATTGGGGGCTGTCGTGTGGGGGCCCGTTGTGATCGTTTGAAGGTGTATTTTTTCTGTTTTCAATCACTTTGCTATTGGAACATAATTGACTTTGTCGAAACTTAGATTTTCCAAATGGTTTGAAACTTGAGTTTGTGTCGTCTCGGTTTTTCGAAAATTGTCGAAACTTGGAATTTTGTGAACGAAAAGGATTGCAAGTTTGGTCTACAATTCATATAGACTTAGGCAAAGCTTGTAAAGTTGGTACAATGTCTTAATCATGTCAAACTTGATTTTCGGGTGCGATTGTGGAATATGTGAACTTGGGATTTTCTCATACGAACATAGGAAAATCTTTGAACTAATGCTTGATAGTTCGCAAGCGGTCTAAGATCATGTTTATATGATTGTTTGAAATTGATTTGTATGTTTTCAAACTTAGTTAAGTCACCTTGTTTTGAAAAATGCCAAGGTTGGCCGTTTTTGCAACTTGATACGGACTTTGTCGAAAATGGTTCTTAGATGCCAATTATATTATAACTCTTTCGTGAATAGCTTTATATGATTAAATGATGATGTGTGAATTTCTTCTAGGTGTTGAATATGAAATTTATCATAATGTGTTGTATTTTCTCGTTACTTGGATTGTGAGGAATTGTATGGAGTTGTTGGATTATATGATATGATTGATGTTGATTATAGCCGTTGAATTGTTGTGAACATATGCATGGTGGATTGAGTCATATGTTTATGCATCATATGTTGTGTCAGATGTTATGTCCATATTGCCGTTGACTGGATACTTGTATCCATATAGCCATTAATTATAGCCGTTGATAATGATGTTTTGTGATGAGTCTATAATTATATGTTTTAGTTCAATATTTAGTTTCATTTTAATTAGATTTAAGTTTATTTTATATTAATATTATTTCCTTTTTGAGCTATTTTACTTCAATTGCATATTATTATATTACAGGAATGAATATTTGATGGATTGAGTCTTGGAGCAAAAGAAAGGGGTTTTGGAGTTGATTCGGTGCAAAAATACGAAGATTCGGAGACCAAAATACACCTCCCTCATGTCAGAAGCTTGGCACGGCCCATGCTAGGCTTGAAACGGCCGTGCCACCTCCCAGAGCCACTTTTGCTGCTTTTGCTTAGATTTTAAGCTACTCTATTTATTTTTACCATAAAGCCCTTTGCTTGTGGAACATTCTAGTGATGTAATTGCTTAGATTTTAAGTCGAATGTAACCTATAAATAGAGTAGCAAGCCATCACAAATATTCATCTTTTTTTTGGAATTCAATAAGTGACAATTTTCTTTCTAATAAAAGTTCTTTTCTTTTCCTTTACTTTCTTGTTATTTATTTTTATGCTTTCTCTCTTCTTCTCCATATCTACGATGAACATGAGTGAGTAGACTTCTTTTGTCTTGGGATTGTTGGATAAGTCTAATGAGATAATCCTAATCAAGCCAAGCCTTAAACCTTAATTTTATGTAACCCTAGTTTCTCTTCTAAATTCACTGTTTTAACATGGATTAAATATTATCAAACCGTGGAAACGAAAGTGGAGGGTTTGATAATCGTTAATCCATTATCCCAAATATTAATTCATAAAACGAAAGTGGAGTTTTTATATTCGATCAAGTGAATTTAGACAAGGATTGCGAAATATGAAAATAGTCTAGGGAACCTTGAGACATATAGAGTTTCGAACTTCAAGGATTCTAATAGTGATCAACCATGAAAATAGGCGTGGTTTATAGAGGAACACATTCACTGAGACCGATAGGAGATGTGATAGGCTTAAGAGAAACTCATCTTTAGAAACTAGGTCTAACATAAGGTTTTAGCTTTAAATGGTTTGGCTTGTGAATGATTTGTCGCCAATGACGGACCAACGATCCCCAGGCTCTCTCTTTATTATTATATTCTCTTTTAACCATTTGAAAACAACAACCTTGCAACTTGATTCTCTTCTAATCACCAACAAAAGTTAATTGAATTAAACAACTCCTTGTCGGAACGATACTCTATTCATTACTACTTTGGTAAGACCGTGCACTTGCGGTTTTATCCCATCATTTTGTTGCATCAATAGGTGATGACCTTGGAGGAGTATGGTACCACATGTATATATGTGTCGTGTATAGGCGCATATTGTAACGCCCTAGTCATTATTTTATTTATTATGATTTATTTAGAGTCTTTTATATGATTTTAAATAATATTTGTTGATTATGTGGTGTGCATTATTTTATTATATAGTTTATTTCAATATAATTAGAATAATGTGTGAATTAATATTATTTTGGAGGTTGGGGAGTTAATTAGGAATTAATAGAATTAAGGGGGAGTAAATGAAATAAATGGGAGTTATATTCGGGAGTTAGGAAAAGAAAGAGTGAGAACTGCTTTTACGTGAAAACAAGCTTTAGGAGAGAAAACCAAGAACAAGGGAGAAGAGCCAAGAGAATCCGATTGTTGTGCATTTGTTCATCTGATTTAAGGTAAGGGTGAGGTTTGCTTCAATAGTGTAGTTATTAAATTCTGATTTTGGTTTAACAAGCTTTTGGTAGAAATTGGGGATTTTAGGTTTATGATAAATTATTGAGTTTTGGGTGTAGAGATTGTGGTTCTGATGTTAGAATTAGGTTCTGGTTGCATACAACACTTAGTTTTGCATCTGTAAACTAATTTGGGGAGTGAATTGGAGGAAAATGGGATTTTTGGGGAAAAACCTGCATTATGCCCGTGCTGACATTCATCGCTCGCCCCGCGGGTAGTCCTGTCTCACCTCGCGAGGGAGCAATCTTCATGGCTCACCTCGCGAGCAGAACCACTCGCCATGGCGAGTTAGTGAGTGAAAATCATGATTTTTGAATTGTTGTTATAAGCTGTAATATGGATAGTTTTAAGTGCCTAGATGATTTTAGAGAGGACTGGGACAGTTTTCAGATTAAAAAGATGAATAGGGAGCTTAAAAATGAAGATTCAGTGAGAAAAATGTCAAAACTCCCGAGAGCACCCCTTTTCTAGTTCGCCTCGTACTCGCCACAGCGAGTAACCTTTTGCCTGAGCTCGCCATGGCGAGCAGATGCACTCGCGAGGCGAGTTGCCCAGTATTTGAGTTGTTTGTTCTATTTTTGAATAATGTTGAATTAATTTGATGTATGAGCATGATTATGATTAGTTGTGCATTTTCTTGAATTATTGGATTGATTATGATGATCTGTTGTTGACTGTGATGTATACTTTTATTTAATTAAATCATACATGTTGTTGAATTATGGAGTTGTAAGTCATATATACATATATGCATTGTTAAGTTGTATGTAGATATACACAAGTGCAATCAGTTGCATAGGCATATAAAGTGGGAGGGCTCATGCCCTGGAATGCCTTGTCGTTCAAAGCGGGAGGACTCATGTCCTGGAACACCTTGTTGTTCAAAGTGGTGAGGGCTTATGCCCTGATGAATGCTTTAACCATTCAATATCCGGTGAGGGCTTCTGCCCTGTAAATTGGTACCACATGGAAGTGCATTGTCGAGGAGTCTTAATGGAGTTGTCGAGTAGTTGCATGAGTCGTGTTATTGGTTATAATTACCATTATTGTTGATGTTGTTGATTTTGAAGTATATATTCATATTGAATAATTATTATTATGTTAGGGTGTTAGATTCAATTGATGAATTTTATATTTATATTTATTGTTGTGAATCTCACCCCTTCTGCTTGAAAATGTTGCCCTTCCTATGGGTAACTTGCAGGTGATCCTGAGTAGTAGGTGGTGGCTCAATGTGTAGGGCTCTGATATGTACGGGATGGGATTTCTTATTTATTTTCGTTCCTTATGTATCAAATTTTGGAAACCTGTTGTGAAGCCTTTTTATTGTTATTTGAAACAATTAATGATGAATATTTATGTTGGGGCCTTTGTGCCAGGATTTATTGTTGGATGTTGATGTTTAATGTTTGAAGAATATTCCGCTGCAAATTATTGAGGTTTTTTGAAAGATGTTTATTAAATAGTTTTATAATCTATTTAAGAAATTTTGAAAATTAGTAGTATGACATGCCCGTTTGGGATATACTCTGATGTATTTTTATTTATTATTTAATTGCTTTGGGATAACGGGGTGTTACAATTGGTATTAGAGCAGGTTGGTCCGTCCGGCCAAGTAGTAGAGTCGTGTTGAGCCACCTAGGATAGAGTGTCAACTCTAATGTTGTCTTTGTTGTTGTTCTGAATTGTTGTTTCTTATGTAGAATTTTGAGATTGCTGGTAGAAATGATGCTGCTATTGCAGCTGCACTTGAGACTGTTGCTCAAGCTGTAGGACAGCAACCGAATGCTGGTGCTGGTAACGATGGTGTTAGGATGTTGGAGACTTTCCTGAGAAATCATCCACCAACTTTCAAAGGAAGGTATGATCCTAATGGCGCCCAGAAGTGGCTTAAGGAAGTTGAAAGGATCTTCAGGGTCATGCAGTGTTCAGAGGTGCAAAATGTGCGGTTTGGGACGCACATGTTAGCTGAGGAAGCTGATGACTGGTGGGTAAGTCTGTTAGCTGTGCTGGAACAGGATTGTTGTAACACCCAGTTATCCCAAACAATTAAATAATAAATAAACACATCAGAGTATATCCCAAAACGGGCATGTCACACTATTTAATAAATCAACAACTTAATAGTTTCACCAAAACCTTGCAGCGGAATAGTTTCAACATTAATTAACCACAAACATCCAACATATTAATTATCCATTAAATAATCTTGGCATAAAAGCCTCATCAAAATAAATCCAACAACCAAATAAAGGCTACATCAGCAAGTTCCAAAAATTGATACATAAGGAATGAAAAACAATAAGAAATCCTGTAACGCCCACTTTCGTTTAATCGTTATTTAATCGAGATTAGGCAATTATATTATAATTATATAATATATACATGATTTTGATATGTTTTGATGATTTGTGGTGATTTTGATGATTTGATTGATGACGTGTTAAGTTATGAGTATTGAAGGATTTGATTATGATATGGGAATTATTTTATTGTTAAATAAAATAAAGATTTGAAAATAATATAAAATATTTAGTTGAGGGCTGTTTTGATATTTTAGATAGTTTTGGGGGAGAAAGTGAGATAAGATAAGTAATTAGAAAAAGATATAAATAGGAGAAGACCTAATATTTTAGAAACTCATTTTGTACGTGAAAACTTTTGGAAGAAGGGAGAAAAGCCAAGTCTAGAGGAATCAAGGTAGAGTGCTGCGATTTTCTTCATTCAAGGTAAGGGTGAGACTAGTAATTCAATAGCATTGATTGTTGTAATTCTGATGATTAATTGACAAAGTTAGGATTGATTTAGAAAAGTTTTGGGAATTAGGTTAAAACCCTAAAAATTGATGATCAAACGGTAAAACTTGTTTAGATTGATGTAGAAACCGTCCTTTAACCTTAGAATATGTTTAGGATGAATTCTGGAATCAAAATTAGGCTTTGAACCATGTTGTGTGATGGATTTTTGAGAAAAACCCTAGTCTGCCCGTGCTTCTGTTCATCGCTCGCCACGGCGAGTGATGATCCTCGCCTCGCGAGTGATGAACTTCATCGCTCGCCACGCGAGCCCCTTTCCTTCGCCTCGCGAGTTGTTTGGTCCAATTCGCCATGGCGAGCAACCCTTTCTCGCCTCGCGAGCTCAAGCAGAGAGCATGTCATGTTTCGTGTTTCGACCTTTTTAGTTGAATCTTGTATACCCTTGAGTACCTGAACATACCTAGTATTGATTAGGAATGAATGTAGGATCAGAGGGAACCCAGAACGACCTTAGTTTGGGAGTTGAGTGGTACTCGCCATGGCGAGTAAGAGCTCTCGCCTCGCGAGTACAGCCAGGATGAACTTGATTATGTGTTTGTGCGATCTGTGTCGCACTAGTTGATCAAGAGTGAACCCCTATCTGGTAATGAGACCTAGTGATGTTGTTTAATACAGACTGTAGAGTTGTTTAAGTTATATTAATATTAATTGGATAAGAACTATTGTATTGTATATTCATGCAAAATGAGAAGATGTGATAATAATGCAATTTATGTGCTATTGATATAATGATATCATCTTGATATGTGACTTGTTTATGCTGCTTCCGTTGTTTAACTAAGTGCATAAGTATATGATGAAGTTTAGCTCCAAATTATTGGATGCATGTTGATAAGTCGATTACGTTGTTTTGTTCATATGTGTCCATGCATAGCATATCATTGAGCTTTGTCCTCACCACGAAAATTAGGAGCTTTGTCCTCCGCACGTTTTATAGGAGCTTTGTCCTCCGCACGATTAAAGTATATTAATACTTATGATGACGATTGGTACCACATGCATATAAGGAGTCTAGGAGCATTGTCACATTGTCATGATTAAGATGCCTTGTTGATGATGAATGGATATGTGATTACGTGATAAGTGTTCATTGATTATGTTATGTTGTTTATAATGATTGGATATATGATTACGTGATAACTGTTTAGCATTTATGCAAAGTTAATAAAGAAATGATTATAATGTTAATTTATGATTCGCAATTACATTGATTAATGTTATTTTATTATGAAATCTCACCCCTTCTGCTTGAAAATGTTGCCCTTCGTATGGGTAACTTGCAGGTGATCGTGCTTAGTGTGTAGTTGCTTCTGTGAGTGGCCTTGCCTCACTGTGTCGTCTAGGTCGCTCTGATACGTAACGGGATGGGGTTAATGCTATAACATGCTTCATTCTTTTACGTGAACTGCCATGATAATTTATGCTTCGTTAAACTCTTTTGAGATACTTGTTGGGCCTGCGTGCCAAAACGTTTACGATTTATGTTTATGATTTTCCGCTGCAAATGTTTAAGATATTGGTTAAATTATTATTTAACTGTTGGATTACGTTATATGTGATATCCCGTTGCTTGATGCTTACTCTGATAAATGTTATGCTTTTAAAGAAATTTTAAATATTGGGAACGGGGTGTTACAATTGGTATCAGAGCAGGTCGGTCCGTCCGGTCAATTAGAGAGTCGTGTCGAGTCTTAGTAATATTTATATTACTATCTTATGTTGTTGTTGCTACTTTTGTAGAATATCAGAAATGGCTAGAAGGAATGATGCTGCGTTAGCCGCTGCTCTACAAGCTGTTGCCCAAGCTGTGGGGCAACAACCTAACGTGAATGCTGGTGCAAATGCTGAAGCTAGGATGTTGGAGACGTTCATGAAGAAGAACCCTCCGACTTTCAAAGGACGTTGTGACCCTGATGGAGCCCAGACGTGGCTTAAGGAGATTGAGAGGATTTTCCGGGTTATGCAGTGCACGGAGGACCAGAAAGTGCGATTTGGTACTCATCAGCTGGCCGAGGAAGCTGATGACTGGTGGGTTGCTCTTCTGCCTACCCTTGGGCAGGAGGGAGCTGTTGTGACTTGGGCTGTTTTCAGGAGAGAGTTCCTGAGAAGATACTTTCCGGAAGATGTTCGCGGAAAGAAGGAGATCGAGTTCCTTGAATTGAAGCAAGGAAACATGTCCGTGACAGAGTATGCTGCCAAGTTCGTGGAGCTGTCTAAGTTCTATCCGCACTATACTGCAGAGAATGCTGAGTTCTCGAGATGCATCAAGTTCGAGAACGGTTTGAGGCCCGACATTAAGAGGGCGATTGGATACCAACAGCTGAGAGTTTTTCAGGATTTGGTTAATAGCTGCAGGATCTACGAAGAAGATACGAAGGCTCACTACAAGGTAGTGAATGAAAGGAAGGGCAAGGGACAGCAGAGTCGTCCTAAGCCGTACAGTGCCCCCGCTGACAAAGGGAAACAAAAGATGGTCGATGTTAGGCGGCCTAAGAAGAAGGATGCTGCAGAGATTGTGTACTTCAATTGTGGTGAGAAAGGCCACAAGAGCAACGCCTGTCCTGAGGAAATCAAGAAGTGTGTCCGGTGTGGTAAGAAGGGTCATGTGGTGGCTGATTGCAACCGTACAGACATTGTTTGCTTTAATTGCAACGGAGAGGGTCACATTAGTTCACAGTGTACTCAGCCTAAGAGGGCGCCGACTACTGGTAGGGTCTTTGCTTTGACTGGGACTCAGACAGAGAGTGAGGATCGTTTGATCAGAGGTACTTGCTATATTAATAATACTCCTTTAGTTGCTATTATTGATACTGGTGCTACGCATTGTTTTATTGCTTTCGATTGTGTTTCTGCTTTGGGTCTTGATTTGTCTGATATGAATGGAGAGATGGTTGTCGAAACTCCAGCTAAGGGTTCGGTGACTACTTCTCTCGTATGTTTGAAATGTCCTTTGTCTATGTTTGGTCGTGATTTTGAAATGGATTTAGTTTGTCTACCTTTGAGTGGTATGGATGTGATTTTGGGTATGAACTGGTTAGAGTACAACCACGTTCTTATTAATTGTTTTAGCAAGTCAGTACATTTCTCTTCCGTCGAAGAGGAAAGTGGTGCAGAGTTTTTATCTACTAAGCAGCTGAAGCAACTGGAACGCGACGGTATCTTGATGTTTTCGCTAATGCCTACTATATCTATTGAGAATCAAGCAGTGATTGACAGGTTACCGGTGGTGTGTGAATTTCCTGAAGTTTTTCCAGATGAGATTCCTGATGTGCCTCCAGAGAGAGAAGTTGAGTTTTCTATTGATCTTGTTCCTGGAACGAAGCCGGTCTCGATGGCACCTTATCGTATGTCTGCTTCCGAGTTATCTGAGTTGAAGAAACAGTTAGAAGACTTGCTTGAGAAGAAGTTTGTTAGACCAAGTGTTTCACCTTGGGGAGCGCCGGTTTTGCTAGTAAAGAAGAAAGATGGTAGTATGCGGTTGTGTATTGATTATCGACAGTTGAACAAGGTAACTATCAAGAATAGGTATCCACTTCCGAGAATTGATGATTTGATGGATCAGCTAGTGGGTGCACGAGTTTTCAGCAAGATTGATTTGAGGTCAGGTTATCACCAGATTAAAGTAAAGGATGAGGATATGCAGAAGACAGCTTTCAGAACGCGTTATGGTCACTATGAATATAAAGTTATGCCTTTTGGAGTTACCAATACACCTGGAGTGTTTATGGAGTATATGAATCGCATCTTCCATGCATTTTTGGATCGGTTCGTAGTTGTGTTCATCGACGATATTTTGATTTACTCCAAGACTGAAGAAGAACATGCCGAGCATCTGAAGATTGTTTTGCAAGTGTTGAAAGAGAAGAAAGGTAAAACATCATATGTTATTCCATTATTGCAACCTTACAAACCGGCTTGTGAGGTGATGAATTCCACCACTTATAAAATACTTAGTCATGCCACATCCCTTCCAATGTGGAACTATTAACAAAATTTTACATCTAAAATTATTGAATTTCATGATTTGATCAATTAATTACTAAAAGGGATAAGACTATATGCTTTTCAATCAATCCAACCGGACATTGTTGTCGATCATAACTTTTCATGCTCCCTTGAGGTAGTTTTGATGAATTTGAAATCTAACATATATTGTATTTGTATATCTGCTATAACATAGGGATCACATGTAATTCAATAATATTAATACTCTTTTTATTATCCCTTTTCTTCCATGACAGGTTACAAAATAATGGAATATTTGTAAAATAAGAATGAATTGGTTTGATTGGTAAGTTTTTTACAAT
Source organism: Medicago truncatula (assembly GCF_003473485.1). Taxonomy (NCBI): domain Eukaryota; kingdom Viridiplantae; phylum Streptophyta; class Magnoliopsida; order Fabales; family Fabaceae; genus Medicago; species Medicago truncatula. Next base: position 20,971,645 of record NC_053045.1, read on the forward strand.
TATCTCTTTACTCAGCGTGCTAAAGGGACAAACATGACACTTTAATGTACTTAAGTGACATTTACCAATGATTCTAATTTTATGAAGGATTTTTTACAACACCTTAAGCGCTAAAAACTATAAAATGAATGTCAGAAGAGAACTAGTTTATAAAGTGATAAAACTATATAATATTTCTTACATGCATAAGAAATAAATTATGGCTAAAGTTCTCAAACTTGTTAATGTTATGATCATTTTTCTTGCCCTAGTTCTTGTTGCAATGAACGTTAACGGTAATCAATTTTTTAATCCTTTTTAAATTTTCAGTTACTTTTTACATAATATTTTATCTCATTTTAGTAACATATTTTTGTTTTTTTTTCATTATAGCGGATGTTATTAATTGTACCCAAGATTCTGATTGTCAGTCAATTGGATGCTTGTCTCATCTTAAACCGAAGTGTACTATGTTAGGATTTTTTTTCAATGCCTTTGTTGGCATATGCGAATGTGATCAAGTGATGTGACCATAAGATTTTTCTAGAAAACTATAGGATATCTCATTTTGTTATTGTGTTGCCCCCAATAATTTAAGTTTTTTTTTTTATTTTCATAAATCTCGTAGTTGTGGATTATGTACTCTAAGAAGATGGTAATGAAACGAAACAAGGGAGAAAATAAAGTTATTTAGATAGTATTCTAGATTTTATTTTTGTATTTTCAAATAGTTAAGTTTTAAGAATCAATGAGTACAAAAAAACTAAGATAGGAACAATATCCTCAAGAATGAATATGAATGACAAACATTAGATAAATGAGACTTGACAATTGTTGGATATTTCACAGAGATATTCCTACTATTGAAATTTCTTCATGAAGCTAAGTGATTATAAAATTGGTAAAGAATGAAAGAAAATGTGAAGATCTATGATGATTTTAGGGATTGAGGTCTAGGAGGCTAGGGTTTTATGTAAATGTGTGTATGGGTTCGAAATAGAATATGTAAAAATTATGATTAGGGCCTTAAATATTGACAAATATTTTAAAACGAATGCATTGCAAGCTACTTGTGTTTTAATGCGATGAGAGCTTTTGAACTTGATTTTAGAAGTATGTGTCACAATCTGAATAGGTGCCCTCAAATTGGAAAATTAAACAAAAAGACTTAATTTCAAATTAACTAGCATGTTTTGCAAGACCCAAGTTTGTGGAAGTTGTTTTTTCTTAAGGTAAATATATTCTGAAGCTCATCTAATCTAATATATCCAAATATTAAACCCTTTCACACAAAAGCATGATATGCATAATAAACATGTACAAACAAAGCACTGCAACACTTGGGATGTGCACTTCTTGTGTTTAGAAACCGAGTGTTAATAGCACTCCTCTAATTTCAAATAATTCATTGCTTTCCCATAATTTTATGATATTTTCATAAAGCAATCGGTCAAATATATTTCACATAACCTAACAATATATATGTTATCCTACTCTAAATGTAAATAATTTGTTTAGGGAAATTACCTAATGAATTGGCTTTCAAAGTATATTGGGGAAGTGACATAATTACCTAATTTAGGCAAATTATCAAGTTATATTGTTTACAATTTTGGGTTGTCAAATACATGCCTTTTCATCAATCCAAACATACATCATTGTCAAGCATCAAATTTTACCGCTCTCTTGAATAATTATTTATCAATTTGAAATAAAACATATATAGTATAATATTACAACTGTTTAAAATAATTTTACAAAACTGGATATGAAGACATTTTCTTCTTATTTCCAAACTCTAGTCATCACCTCTCTCTCTCTTAAAGCAGATTGGAATTAGCTTTTGATGGCACAACCATAAACATAGTTAGCCTGGTAATAGTTCCCACAATCAACTTCACTTGGATAATACCAAGAGAATGTCCAGCTTTTCCTTCATAGTTCGACCGAACTTTGTTGTGAGGCTTCAAATTTGTGTCGAATTTTCCAATCTTCTTCAGTAAAGATTGGGGCATTAGACTGACAGAAGCACCACCATCTACCAGCACTTTCTGACTCCAATATCATCAACCTTTTCTTGAATGAACAATGGCTTGAGATGACTCTTCATAGCACCATCAGGTTTTTCAAACATGGCCTTTTGTTTATCAACACAACCATAATTTTTTACATAGTAGCACATGGGTCCGTATTTCTCCATGTCTTCTGGATCGAAGTCATCCTTTGATTCTTCAACTTCAGAAACCACATCATATTCTAAGGACAAAATGGAAAGCACATTGCAAATGACGTCGAAGTCAGGTTCTGAGTCCATGAAATTTGTGTCCATTTCATCATCTTCAGCAGGATTTTCTTCGACAGGAGGAAGTGATAACCTCAGGTCTTTTAGCTATTTCTACCACCTTATGTTTTCCCTTTGGGTCAATAGTGTTGTCATCAGCAACAATTTTCTTGTATCTTTGATACCTTCTCCATTGAGTCCTTGTCATAGGATTTTTTTTCCTTTGTCATTATTGTCGTAGGCATATTTCTTCGACTCATCAGGAGTCTTGGTATCAGCAACAACACCATTTTTGGTGACAGTGGCACTGGTTTTTTCCTTCCCCACATTATTCTTCCCATACTGAAAATTTTTTTGGGTGGAATGAACCCATTTATGAACAGGTTCCTTAGAATAAGGCACGAAAGTCTTACCTCGACAATCCTTATTAATATTGTTAGTGGTTGAAGAATTGTTGATAAAAAGGATATAACTTATGGTGAAAGAAAATTTTGGTCTATGGTCATCAGGCCATTTTCCCCTTTTCTTTGATTTCGGAATGAAACCTTATCGTACCTGACCAGAAGGTGGTTGTCGGTGCTGTATTGAATGCAGTGGTTCCTGGTGGTTGTTTATACTTCCAGTGAGCGTTGGACCAAAAAAAAAGGGGGGGGGGGTGCATACACTCTGACGCTCAAGTCAGTAGAGTTCAGAATGAGGGTTTGAGAGTGTGAGAGATTCTACCTTGGAGCCTACAAGGAGCCTCCTATTTATAGAGGTAGGTGAATGCAGAGCCATTGTAAGGCACACATGTGACCGGCGGTTACGAAACCAGGAGGAGTGTAACTGACGGTGAGATATTCGCGGGAACGTGGGTAAAGAGATGTTACTGTTTGTTTGAACAGGTCTCAAATGCTCCGAGCACCCCCTCGCGGAGAAGGGTTATGTTGTGAGTAATTTGCCAAACGCAGGATTTGGACTTGGTTTGTAATTAGGCCTAAGTGGTTAAGCTCAGGTCTTTGAACGGTCCTGAACAGTAGTCCCCCAAGTTGCTGCTCTAGACTAAGAGTGATGACTTAAGACGAAGCGAGCGAGATGACTGCGGCAGTCACGAATGTGTTCAGGGGCGTACACATGGAGAAGTTAGAAAGTTCTCTGCAGGAAGTGTTGTAACGCCCGTTTCGAATTATTTAATTATTTAATTGAGTCTAGAAGTTATTTAGATGAGTTTATATTATATTTATATAATATATGTGTGATTTATATGATTGATATGATTGAGGTGTTGTTATGTGATTTTATGAGGAGTTGTGACTTATTTTATTGTTTAATAAAATAAGATTTGAAAATAAAATAAATATTGAGTTTAGGGGTTGTTTTGAGATTTTAGAGAGTTTTGGGGGAGAAAGAGAAATAAGATAAGATAGATGGAGGAGATATAAATAGGGAAACCTAGTTTAGTGAAAACATAACGTACGATCGTTTTTGGAGAAAAGGGAGAAAAAGCCAAGAGAAGGGAGAAGACCTAGAGGGGCTGCGATTTTCATCCTATAAGGTAAGGGTGAGACTAAATTTGCAATTTTATTAAGTTTGTGATTCAATGGTTAGGTTTAACATGATGTAGGATGAATTTAAGAGGAATCGGAAACTAGGTAAAAACTGTAGAATTGGTGATTAAACGGTGAAAAGTTGTTACATTGATGTAGAAATTGTCCCTAGACCTTAGATAACGATTATGATGAATTATGGAATCAAAGTTAGGCATAAAACCATGAGAATTAGCGATTTTTATAAAAAACTGCACTTCTGCCCGTAGAGACATTCATCGCTCGCCTCCCGAGTAACCTTTCCCCGCCTCGCGAGTTGCACGTTGCAGCTCGCCATAGCGAGCAGATGTACTCGCCTAGCGAGCTTGACCAGAGAGCATGCAAGATTTCGTAATTTTGACTTTTGAGTTGCTCCTTAGATGCTTTTGAGTGCCTGAACATGTCTAATAATGATTAGGAAAGAATGTAGAATGAGATTGAACCTGGAAAGATTTAGAATGAAACTTGTGGATTCTAACCTGAACTCGCCTCGCGAGTGACCCAGAAACAGAGTGACTTGTTAGGTTTTTGCGACCTTTGTTGCACGAGTTGTTGAGAGTTGAACTTTGGGGTAGTATTAAGACTTAATGATGATGTTAATTATAATCTGCGAAGCTGTTTAAGATGTGTTGATGTTGATTATGATATGATATAATGTTATTTGCATTACTTAAAGTATAATTGAATATTTAAGATGTTGTTGACTTGCATTTGATATTATTATGTCATGCTGTTTTGTATACTGCCTATTTTGCTATTGTTATTTAATTAAGTTGCATGAGTTGGTCTAAGTTGATGAAGATGATGATGTTTCCAAATTATTAGATTATATAAGAGGTTGTCGAATTAAGATGTTTAACAGGTCGAGTCCATGCATTAGCATTTCATTGATGGGGGCTTGATGCCCTGGAGCTTTGTACTCAACATGATGGAGCTTTAGCTCAGATAGCGATGGGGGCTTGATGCCCTGGAAGTATATTAATACTCAAATAGCGATGGGAGCTTGATGCCTTGTATTGGTACCACATGCATATAAGAGGTCTAAGTTGCATAGTTGCATTTGTTGAGTCGAAAATGATAAGTTGTGAAGTTGTGATTACTTATATGAATTGTTAACGAAGTGATTTATGATATATTATTATCTATGATGAATAATAAGATGTTTTTATGTTGTTAAATATAATTGTTGAATTATATGCTTAATATTATTGTTTTGTGAAATCTCACCCCTTCTGCTTGGAAATCTCACCCCTTCTGCAGGTGATCAAGAATAGGTTGTTGTGTTTGCTGTCGTGAGTGGCCTTTCCTCACTGAGTCTTAGGTTGATCTGATACGTAACGGGAGGGGATCTTTAGTGGCTATTTCTCTTTCCTTTGCGTATATGCTATGTTTCATGTTGTTTAACTGAATTTATGAGATGATTTTCATGAGGCCTGCGTGCCAAGACAATTTATGTCGAAGAATTTAATCCGCTGCTATTACGTTGATGATTTATGTTGAAGGATAAATTATTATTTATCTATTTAAGATTTTTAAGAAGTGTGATATCCCGTTATCTGTTGTTTACTCTGATAAATGTTTATGAAATTTTTAAGTTGGGAAAACGGGGTGTTACAATTGGTATCAGAGCAGGTCTGTCCGTCCGACCAATTAGAAGAGTCATGTCGAGTTTTAGTAATAGTTATACTACTATCTTATGTTGTTGTTACTTATTGTGTAGAAACTAAGAGATGGTTGGAAGAAACGACGCTGCGTTAGCTGCTGCACTACAAGCCGTAGCTCAAGCTGTGGGACAACAGCCTGATGCAAATGCTGGTGCAAGTGCTGAAGCGAGGATGCTAGAGACCTTTCTGAGGAATCATCCTCCTACTTTCAAGGGAAGATATGACCCTGATGGAGCCCAGATGTGGCTCAAAGAGATTGAGAGGGTTTTCCGCATGATGCAGTGTTATGAAGTCCAGAAGGTGCGTTTTGGAATGCATATGTTAGCTGAGGAAGCTGATGATTGGTGGGTGAGTCTTCTACCTACTTTAGAGCAAGATGGTTCTGTGGTTACCTGGGCTGTGTTTAGGAGGGAGTTCCTATACAGATACTTTCCGGAAGATGTTCGCGGGAAGAAAGAAATTGAGTTCCTTGAGCTGAAGCAAGGAAACATGTTTGTGACTGAGTATGCTGCCAAGTTTTTGGAATTGGCAAAGTTTTATCCGCATTACACTCCAGAGACTGCTGAGTATTCGAAGTGTATCAAATTCGAGAACGGTTTACGTGCTGAGATAAAGAGAGAAATTGGTTACTATAAGATCCAAGTTTTCTCTGAGCTGGTGAGCAGTTGCCGGATATATGAGGAGGATGTTGAGGCAAAATCCCTAAATTAATTTTAAAGATAATAAACCAATATGATTAAAGAATTAATGGAAGGCACATGTGACATGGGTATATGTCCAGGAAAGTACATTTGCATGGATCAATCAAGCAATAAAGGCATATACAAGGATTATGTCAAAGAGGTTATTCAATGTTCATTTAAGACTATGAACATTGATATACTAGGAATATTCCACAAGGGAATATCATCCTAGATGTTAAAATCACTGCTCTTCATTATTGTTTCACTATTAGGATTTGATTACATCAAATGGTAGTCTTACAAATCATCCTAAGTGAAACAGATGGAACATTCTGATGGTCAGAATGTTCAAGCTCTGCACATGCTTACTTTATGAACAGTACAGTAGGTGAAAAGCAAAAAGCAAAAGCAAAAGAAAATCTGTCTTGATCAACAAGAGATAGACATGTATGGGAGTTGGTACAGTACAAGGACCACAGAATCCCTCAAAGCATGGGCATGAAGATGCAGAATCCCACTAGATCTTTCCTGCACCGGTCCCAAGGCAAATCTGGGGAAGGAAGATTCTGATGTATGTGGAAAAGCCCATACCTTGATTGTTGCCCAGAAATTCATATGAATTATTTATTTAATCGAGTTTAAGCAATTATATTATATTTATATAATATATGTGTGAGTTTTGTTTATTTAAGATGATTAAGTCGATTTGAATGATTTGATGTGTTTGATGATTTGATAAGATTATGAGACTTATTTTATTGTTAAATAAAATAAGATTTGAAAAGAAAATAAAATATTTAGTTAAGGGTTGTTTTGATATTTTAGAGAGTTTTGGGGGAGAAAGTGAAATAAGATAAGATATTAAGAAGAGATATAAAAGAGATAGACCTACTTTTAGAAAACATTGTACATACGACTGTTTTTGGAGAAAAGGGAGAAAAAGCCAAGAGAAGAGAGAATCACTAGGAGTGCTGCGATTTTCTTCATACAAGGTACGGGTGAGACTAATAATTCAGTAATATTGATTGTTGTAATTCTGATGATTAATTGACAAAGTTAGGATTGATTTAGAAAAGTTTTGAAATTAGGTCAAATCCCTAAAATTGATGATCAAACGGTAAAACTTGGTTAGATTGATGTAGAAACCGCCCTATAACCTTAGAATATGTTTAGGATGAATTCTGGAATTGAAATTAGGCTTAGAACCTTGTTAGTTGATGGATTTTTGAGAAAAACTGCATTCTGTCCGAGCCAAAATTCATCGCTCGCCATAGCGAGCTATGATCCTCGCCACGCGAGGGATGAAGTTCATCGCTCGCCACGCGAGCCATTCCCTTCGCCTCGCGAGTTATTTGGTGTAGCTCGCCACAGCGAACAACCCTACTCGCCATAGCAAGCTTGACCAGATAGCATGTCGAATTATGAGTTTTTGACTTTTGAGTTGAACCTTAGATGCCTTTGAGTACCTTTAGGTGCCTAATATTGATTAGAGAATGATTTAGAATGAGATTGAACCTAGAACAACCTTAGTTGGGAATCTGGCTTGTACTCGCCATGGCGAGCAGATGCTCTCGCCTCGCGAGCACTTCCAGAATTCAGTGTTTTAGAGGATTGTGAGACCTGAGTGGTTTGGATTGGTTAGGAAAGGAACTTTAGGTACTAATGTGACCTATTAAAGATAATGACTGTGAACTGTGAAGTTTTTATGAATTGTTAAGAGATTGTGAAATGAAATATGGATTGATTGCCTTTACTTGAATTATTGTTGAATGATCAAGAAATTGTTGAGAATGATTTGTTATTAAACCTGATGTGATTTGATTATGCTGCAAATGTTATTTAACTAAGTTGCATGTGTATGAATAAGCTGATGATGAACTCCAAATTATTGGATGTATAAGTGATAAGTTGATTAAGATGTTTTGTTGTTAGAGTCCATGCATTAGCATTCATTGAGCTTTGTCCTCACCATGATAGGAGCTTAGTCCTCCGCACGTTTAGGAGCTTTGTCCTCTGCACGATGAAATTATATTAATACTTACGATGACGATTGGTACCACATGCATATAAATGTCTAAGTTGCATTGTCGCATTTATCGAATTTAAAGATGTATATGTTATTGATTATGATTGAAGCTGTGACTACTTGATAATTGTTTATCAAAGATGCTATGTTGTTTAAGACTGATTATGATGTTAATTATGATTTCGAATTACATTTATTAATGTTATTGTGTTATGAAATCTCACCCCTTCTGCTTGAAAATGTTGCTATTCGTATGAGTAACTTGCAGGTGATCGTGCTTAAGTTTGCAGTTGCTGTCGTGAGTGGCCCTTCCTCATTGAGTCATCTAGGTCGCTCTGATACGTAACGGGATGGGGTGTTTGTTATGCATGCTTCATTCTCTTACGTGAACATTTATGTTATTTTTATAATGTTGATTAACTATTGAAATATTTTGATGGGGCCTACGTGCCAAAATGATTTATGGATTATGACATAATTTCCGCTGCATTGTTTAAGTAATCTGTATTTAGTTAAATTGTTATTTAACTGATTTTGGATTAAGTTTGTATGTGATATCCCGTTTATGCTGTTTACTCTGATAAATGTTTAAGAAATTTTTATATTGGGAAAACAGGGTGTTACAATTGGTATCAGAGCAGGTCGGTCCGTCCGATCAGTTAGAAGAGTCTTGTCAAGTTTTAGTAATATTTGTATTACTATCTTATGTTGTTGTTTCTACTTTGTTATCACAATTTTGGGGTATCAAGTCATTAATTAGGCTTGAACCTTTCAATCTTTGATATTCTCTATTTTTTCTTGGGAAGGGCAAAATTGAGAAAACCCTTAGAAATTCTAAGTTCGGGGGTCGTTTTCGTTACGGGAAGGTGTTAGGCACCCGCAATGACTATAGTACTCTATAGGAACCGTTTTCCTAGTTTTATGTCTACACTTTATTTTTAATGCGATTTATAAAAAAAGAAGTTGTTTATTTAGGTTAAGAATGGAGGGAGAAAATGTTTGAGATTTGATTTTATTGGACTTGGAGAGGTTTTAACCTCTTGCCTACATACCCTTTTAAGGGATCAAAATTCCATGTAGTTCTCTTTCAAAAATGTTTTTGTATGTTTGATTGATTTTAGTTTTTTTTTTTTTTTGAAAATGATTTTGAAGAAGAGAAAGAAGCCGTAAAGGCATGAGAAAAAGTAGTGAAGAGTTGGTTCAATTATTAAAGAGAAAATGTCTAAGTAGAAGTTAGAATTCATTGAGGTTTTGATTAAGAAAATAAAAGAAAATGCAATGGAGTTTTGACTCCAAGGTTTATTTGGAAAAAATTTCAAATGATGGAATTTGCTTGTTTTGGAAAATTGATATTTTCCTAAGTATCGCGCTTCCTAAGCATACATCTAAAGCGGTAAACATACAACGTGTGTGCGTGTCGGTGCTTGTGTCGATGTACATCATTAGAGAGTCCATTGTCCGTTACATTGGCCCTAGTTTACATTCTATGGTCTTGCAAGAAATTAAAAGGAAACTTAAACTACCTAAAATATTACATGACATTTTAACATAGAATTTGAAAGGTAAAAATGCCTAAACTATGAGAAATTGAGATGAAAAAGGCAAGATGCTCATGAGATGGATGAAACATGAAATGAAATGGTTAGTAAAACAAGGTGTAAAATGGTAAGAAAACAAGCAAAGAATTACGAGGCGAAACGGTAAAAATAACAACAATAACCAAAATGTAAAAAAAATACACGTTACTTGTAACAAAAGAAATTAACAAATCACATAAAAACAGTAAAACAATCACACAATCAGTAGCATATTCAACATGAAATTGCATATTAACCATTCATATCATCCCAAGACTTCATGAACGAATTATAGCAAGAAAATTCACAAGTTTAATAAATAAAAAATGAACATATCAACAAGAAAAAATTACATATATTTTTATCATTTTTTAACATGTAAAAACATCACAAAAGTATGAAAAATACCTCAAGAAACATATAGGAATTTTATAAAAAAAATAAAGCAAGCAGGAGGTCCACATAGCAAGAAACAAGGTGTGAATAGCAAGGATAAAAAAGAAAATCTGCGCAGAAGGAGGCCCAAGCCCAAAACCTAAGGCCTGGACACACAGGGAGCGTTGGATTGATCCAAGAAAGGAAACCCTAGATCCAACGCTCAGGATTGCAAGGGATTGGACCAGTCTTGAACCGGTCCGATCTAGGGTTCTATAAAAAGCAAGCTCACGCCGGTTCAACCATTTCAACATGTTATTTCTCTCTCTTCTCTCATCCTAGTGAGAGACGCTCTCGCCTCTCTCTTCCCTTCCTCCGCCGGTTCCTGGATTGAGCGGCCGGAGAAGATGAAGATCTGGCCGGAACCTTCATAGGTCCGCCGGAATCTTCATCTTCTCCGGCGAGATCTACAGTTTTTCGGCAACCTCTAATCTCACCAGAAATTCGAAAATTTTACATCAAACTCTTCGTTTCTTTGTCCTAAACATGAATCTGGCATTGGTTTTCACAAATAGAGTTTGAATCAACGTAGATCTAAAAACTCTTTTACGGTTTTGAAAGTATTTTTTAGGTTTTCAGTTTTTTCGAATGAAACTCTTTGAAACTTTAAAGATCTACATTGATTCGTCTTGTTGATGTTTTTTGAGAAAGAAAGTGAAGTTTAAGTGTTACCTGTGGTTTTAATCGGAGATTTCGAACCGGAATCTTCAGAAAAAGCTTGAATCTGGTTCTGTTTGTTGATTTCTTGCTTTAAAACCGAAAATAAATCGGTGTTGTTCCTTCTTCTTCTTCACCGGTTCAATTTCTTCGCCTTCTTTCTCTTCTTCTTCTCACCGATTCTCTGTGATCGGTGCTGGAGTTTATCACCGATTGGTGATGAATTCGCGCTTTGAATTGCAGAGAAACCGGTTCAATGATGATGATTCCTTGATGAATCTCTGAGAACTGTAGCGAATTTGATGAATTTGTTGGTGAATTGTGGTTCTGGAAATCTAGGGTTTGAAGATTGTTCTTGTGTTCTTGGTGTTCTCTGAGTTTTGATCTAACAGAAAAGAGAGAGAAAAATCTGAATCTGTTTGTGATGTGGCGTGTGATGTATGGGTCTGTGTGGCACTGTGCACCTTTTATAGGCTGCCATGTGTGATTCTGGATTAATGAGATGATGACACCTGTTTTGGACTTAGGAACCTTTCTGCAAAAAATAAGAAAATTGAAGGACTGGACTGCAATTAAAAAAAGGACCTAAAATGCAATTTTAAAAAGTATTGGACTAAAATGGAATTTTGGAAACTGTTTCAAGGACTAAAATGCAATTAAAATAAAATTGGACTAAAATTAGTAAATTGGACAAAACGTAAAGTGAAACCAAAAATAAAATCAACAAAAGGACTAAAACGAACCAATTACAAAAATGAGGTATTTTAAAATACCTCTCTGCCGAAATTTTGACAGGAAAAGACCAAAATGTCCCTAGGGACTAAACTGACTCAGATGCAATTTTTTGAAATGGGTTTTTTAAACAAAGACTCAACAGTGATTTGTACAGACAGGTTGAAAAGACTCAGAGACAAACACAGGGACTAAAATGGGTTCCACTGCAGGAAATGACCAAAATACCCTTTTTGTATGATTTTTTGAAATAAAATGCAAGAAAAGTAATGCAATGATTCAGAGAGTTTTCAAATGACTTGTAATGCAAGAAAAACACTTTGGATAGTTTTATGCAAGAAAATCATGCTTGAACGTACTTTGAGACAGAGACAGTAAAATATGCAGATGAAAAGAGAGTAAAGGTTCAGAGTAAAACAACAGCGAATTGACAAATATCAGTGTTAGAAAAGAAATTTGAACGAGTATTTTTAGGTCCAATATCAGGGTATAACATACTTGTTGTAGAATATCAGAAATGGCTGGAAGGAACGATGTTGCGTTAGCTGCTGCTCTACAAGCTGTTGCCCAAGCTGTGGGACAACACCCTAACGCAAATGCTGGTGTAAATGCTGGGACTAGGATGTTGGAGACCTTCATGAGAAATCATCCTCCAACTTTCAAAGGAAGATATGACCCCGATGGAGCCCAGACGTGGCTTAAAGAGATTGAGAGGATTTTCCGTGTGATGCAGTGCACTGAGGTCCAGAAAGTACGATTTGGTACTCATCAGCTAGCTGAGAAGGCTGATGATTGGTGGGTTAGTCTGCTACCTAACCTTGAGCAAGATGGAGCTGCTGTGACTTGGGCTGTGTTCAGGAGAGAGTTCCTAAGAAGATACTTTCCGGAAGATGTTCGCGGGAAGAAGGAGATCGAGTTCCTTGAGCTGAAGCAAGGAAACATGTCTGTGACAGAGTATGCTGCCAAGTTTGTGGAGTTGGCAAAGTTCTACCCGCAATATACTGCTGAGACTGCTGAGTTCTCGAAATGCATCAAGTTCGAGAATGGTTTGAGGCCCGACAATAAGAGGGCGATCAGATACCAACAGATCCGAGTTTTCCCTGATTTGGTTAATAGCTGCAGGATCTATAAGGAGGATACTAAGGCTCATTACAAGGTTGTGAATGAGCAGAAGACTAAGGGCCAGCAGAGTCGCCCTAAGCCCTATAGTGCCCCTGCTGATAAGGGCCAACAGAGAATGGTCGATGATAGGCGGCCTAAGAAGAAGGATGCTCCAACTGAGATTACATGTTTCAATTATGGTGAGAAAGGCCACAAGAGTAATGTTTGTTGAGGCAAAATCCCTAATTAATTTTAAAGATAATAAACAAATATGATTAAAGAATTAATGGACTTTGATTAATTCCTTGGTATTTAACTTGTGCTCTTGAGTGTTTTCACTAAGACAGGAACAAGGTTTGAATCATACCAAGATGCATAAAATCAAAGGACATTGAATCCATGAACTAATTCTAAAGTTCAGAAAGTTAGTTCAGAATGTTGATCAGAAAGTTGATCAGAACGTTCTGATGAGAGCTCAGAAGCAACCCTGTTCAGAAGCAACCTTGCTCAGAAGCAACCCTGTTCAGAAGCAACCTTGTTCAGAAGCAACCCTGTTCAGAAGCAACCTTGCTCAGAAGCAACCCTGTTCAGAAGCAACCTTGTTCAGAAGCAACCCTGTTCAAAAGCAACCTTGTTCAGAAGCAACCCTGTTTAGAAGCAACACAGTTCAGAAGGTTGTTCAGAAGCAACCTAGTTCAGAAGGTTGTTCAGAAGCAACCTAGTTCAGAAGGTTGTTCAGAAGCAACACAGTTCAGAAGGTTGTTCAGAAGCAACTTAGTTCAGAAGGTTGTTCAGAAGCAACACAGTTCAGAAGATTGTTCAGAAGCAACTTAGTTCAGAAGGTAGTTCAGAAGCAACCCAGTTCAGAAGGTTGTTCTTATACAAGCCAAGAATCTCAAGAACTGTGATCAAGGTCATGCAAGGCACATGTGACATGAATATATGTCCAGGAAAGTACACTTGCATGGATAAATTAAGCAATAAAGGCATATACAAGGATTATGTCAAAAAGGATATTCAATGTTCATTTAAGACTATGAACATTGATGTACTAGGAATATTTCACAAAGGAATATCATCCTAGATGTTATTATCACTGCTCTTCATTATTGTTTCACTATTAGGATTTGATTACATCAAATGATAGTCTTACAAATCATCCTAAGTGAAACAGATGGAACATTCTGATGATCAGAATGTTCAAGCTCAGCTCATGCTTACTTTATGAACAGTATAGTAGGTGAAAAGCAAAAAGCAAAAGCAAAGCAAATCTGTCATCTTCAACAAGAGATAGACACGTCTGAGAGTTGGTACTGAACAAGGACAACACAATCTCTCAAAGCATGGGCATGAAGATGCAGAATCCCACTAAATCCTCCTGCACCGGTTCCAAGACAAAACCTGGGAAAGGAACATTCTGATGTATGAAGAAAAGTCCATACATTGGTTATTGTCCAAAAATTCATATGAAAAGCATATGCATAGCCCAGAACTTCATGTGTTCATTCATACATGATGAACCCAGATGAAGAACATGATGAACCCAGATGAAGATCATCATGAACACAACAACATTCTGATGTTCATCAGAGATCAGAATGTTTGCCCAGAATTTCAAGTTAAAGCTTGTGGGACCCAGGACACATGGCATAACACCATTGGACACCCTACAACGGCTATATGAGCCCAAAGACTCTATAAATAGAGGGCTTGGCCTTAGCAAAACTTGCACCACTGCAAAGCATACAAGAAAACAACTCTGATTTTGTTTGAAGCTTTTGCAAACTGAAATTGATCAATCTCTAAGTCTTTCATCAACTTAGTGCAAATCAATACTCTTGTTATCTGTAGGATAACCTCTTCTTCTTCTTTCATTGTTTGTTTTACAAACACCCAACTTCCATACAAATTGTAACAAAGTCTCATCTAACTTTTAGAGGTCCTAAAGTGTTAGGTTGAGCAAAGGTTGTAAAAGTCTAAGTGGTTAACTTAGCAAGAAGGTGCAAGCCTGCTGAGGCTTAGAGAATACAGGATTGTAATTGTTCAGGTGAACAAGATTGTAAGGTGCAGGATTTGAGAGGTTATCTCAAGCATCATAGTGGAAACTCTCACAAGATTGTGAGGAGTGGACTAACCCACATTGGGTGAACCACTATAAATTTCTGTGTGTTCTTTCTCTCTTCCCTATACTCTTTAATTACAGTATACACAACACACACTTACACATTTACTTTATTAAACTGTTTATGTGTATGAACTTCAGAACGTTCTGAAGTCAGAATATTAACTTAACTATTCCAAGTAAACTACTTGAGAATCACTTTTAAGTTTCAGGTTAATTTTTAAAGGGTCACAATTCAAACCCCCCCTTCCTTGTGACTATTTTATCTACTTCAATGTTGTCCTATAGAGATCAAGAAATGTGTCCGGTGTGGCAAGAAGGGTCATATTGTAGTTGATTGCAAGCGTAATGATATTGTGTGCTTCAATTGTAATGAAGAGGGTCATATAGGTTCCCAATGCAAGCAGTCGAAGAGGGCGCCTACTACGGGTCGAGTTTTTGCTCTGGCTGGTACTCAGACAGAGAATGACGATTGTTTGATAAGAGGTACTTGCTATATTAATAATACTCATTTAGTTGCTATTATTGATACTAATGCTACGCATTGCTTTATTGCTTTCGATTGTGTTTCTGCCTTGGGTCTTGATTTGTCTGATATGAATGGAGAGATGGTTGTCGAAACTCCAGCTAAGGGTTCGGTGACTACTTCTCTCGTATGTTTGCGATGTCCTTTGTCTATGTTTGGTCGTGATTTTGAAATGGATTTAGTTTGTCTACCTTTGAGCGGTATGGATGTGATTCTGGGTATAAATTGGTTAGAGTACAACCATGTTCATATCAATTGTTTTAGCAAGTCAGTGTATTTCTCTTCCGCTGAAGAGGAAAGTGGTGCAGAGTTCTTAACTACTAAATAGCTGAAGCAAATGGAACGTGATGGTATTTTGATGTTTTTGTTGATGGCCTCTTTATCTATTGAGAATCTAGCAGTGATTGATAAGCTACAAGTGGTATGCGACTTTCCTGAAGTTTTTCCAGATGAAATTCCTGATGTGCCTCCAGAGAGGGAAGTCGAGTTTTCTATTGATCTTGTTCCTGGAACGAAGCAGGTGTCGATGGCACCTTATCGTATGTCTGCTTCCGAGTTAGCTGAATTGAAGAAACAGTTAGAAGATTTGCTTGAGAAGAAATTTGTTAGACCAAGTGTTTCACCTTGGGGAGCGCCAGTTTTGCTAGTGAAGAAGAAAGATGGTAGCATGAGATTGTGTATTGACTATCGTCAGTTGAACAAGGTAACTATCAAGAATAGGTATCCACTTCCGAGAATTGATGATTTGATGTATCAGTTAGTGGGTGCAAAAGTTTTCAGCAAGATTGATTTGAGCATCAAAAACCTGCTGGTATGATGGTATCTCTAGATGTGCCAGAATGGAAATGGGATAGTATATTCATGGATTTTGTGACGAGTTTGCCGAATACTCCTAGGGGGAACGATGCAATTTGGGTAATCGTTGATAGATTGACGAAGTCGGCTCATTTTCTACCGATTAATATTAGTTTTCCTGTTGCCCAGTTGGCAGAGATTTATATTAAGGAGATTGTGAGGTTACATGGTGTTCCTTCGAGCATTGTATCAGATAGAGATCCAAGATTTACTTCTAGATTTTGGAAAAGTTTGCAAGAGGCTTTGGGTTCGAAGTTGAGATTGAGTTCGGCTTATCATTCGCAGACAGATGGTCAGTCAGAGAGGACAATTCAGTCACTAGAGGATTTGTTGTAAGTTTGTGTTCTTGAGCAAGGAGGAACTTGGGATAGTCATCTTCCGTTGATCGAGTTCACGTACAATAATAGTTATCATTCTATTATTGGAATGACACCTTTTGAGGCTTTGTATGGTCGGAGATGCAGAACTCCGTTGTGCTGGTTTGAGTCAGGTGAAAGAGTGGTCTTAGGACCAGAGATTCTTCAGCAGACTACTGAGAAGGTTAAGATGATTCAAGAGAAAATAAAAGCGTCGCAGAGTCGACAAAAGAGTTATCATGATAAGCGCAGGAAGGATCTTGAGTTTCAAGAAGGAGACCACGTGTTTTTGAGAGTCACTCTTGTGACTGGTGTTGGACGTGCTTTGAAGTCAAAGAAGTTGACTCCGAGATTTATTGGTCCGTATCAGATATCGGAAAGAGTTGGAACGGTGGCGTATCGAGTGGGATTACCACCACATCTTTCGAATTTGCACGATGTTTTCCATGTGTCGCAACTTCAGAAGTATGTTCCGGATCCATCTCATGTGATCCAAAGTGATGATGTGCAAGTCAGAGACAACCTTACGGTAGAGACTTTACCGGTGAAGATTGATGATCGTAAAGTGAAGACGCTGAGAGGGAAGGAGATACCCCTTGTTAGAGTCGTTTGGGCTGGAGCTACAAGCCGAGAACGGTTTACGTGCTAAGATAAAGAGAGCAATTGGTTACTAGAAGATTCGAGTTTTCTCTGAGCTGGTTAGCAGTTGCCGGATATATGAGGAGGATGTTGAGGCAAAATCCCTAAATTAATTTTAAAGATAATAAACCAATATGATTAAAGAATTAATGGACTTTGATTAATTCCTTGGTATTTAACTTGTGCTCTTGAGTGTTTTAATAAGACAGGAACAATGTTTAAATCATACCAAGAATCAAGAAATCAAAGGACATTTGAATTCATGATCTAACACTGAGGTCAGAAAGTTAGATCAGAATGTTGCTCGAAGATCAGAATGTTCAAGCAGAGATCAGAAGGTTGTTCTTATACAAGCCAAGAGTCTCAAGAACTTTGATCAAGGTCATGCAAGGCACATGTGACATGGGTATATGTCCAGGAAAGTACATTTGCATGGATCAATCAAGCAATAAAGGCATATACAAGGATTATGTCAAAGAGGCTATTCAATGTTCATTTAAGACTATGAACATTGATGTACTAGGAATATTCCACAAGGGAATATCATCCTAGATGTTAAAATTACTGCTCTTCATTATTGTTTCACTATTAGGATTTGATTACATCAAATGGTAGTCTTACAAATCATCCTAAGTGAAACAGATGGAACATTCTGATGGTCAGAATGTTCAAGCTCTACACATGCTTACTTTATGAACAGTACAGTAGGTGAAATGCAAAAAGCAATAGCAAAAGCAAATCTATCTTGATCAACAAGAGATAGACACGTATAGGAGTTGGTACAGTACAAGGACCACAGAATCCCTCAAAGCATGGGCATGAAGATGCAGAATCCCACTAGATCTTTCCTGCACCGGTCCCAAGGCAAATCTGGGGAAGGAACATTCTGATGTATGTGGAAAATCCCATACCTTGATTGTTGCCCAGAAATTCATGCGTTCATTCATACATGATGAACCCAGATGAAGATCATCATGAACACAACAACATTCTGATGTTCATCAGAGATCAGAATGTTTGCCCAGAATTTCAAGTTAAAGCTTGTGGGACCCAGGACACATCGCATAAGACCATTGGACACCCTACAACGGCTATATGAGCCCAAAGACTCTATAAATAGAGATCAAGTTAAATCAATACTCTCTGTTATCTTATAGATAACTTCTTATTTCTCTTCTGTTTGATTCAACCTCCATACAAATTGTAACAAAGTCTCATCTAGCTTGAGGGGTACTAAAGTATTAGTTTGAGCAAAGGTTGTAAAAGTCTAAGTAGTTAACTTAGCAACAAGGTGCAAGCCTGCTGAGGCTTAGAGAATACAGAGTTGTAATTGTTCAGGTGAACAAAGATTGTGAGGTGCAGGACTTGAGAGGTTATCTCAAGCACCATAGTGGAAACTCTCACAAAATTGTGAGGAGTAGACTAGCCCACGTTGGGTGAACCACTATAATTCTCTGTGTGTTCTTTCCTTCTTCTCTATACTCTTTAATTATAGTATACAAACACACACTTGCACATTTACTTTATTAAACTGTTTTTGTGTATGAACTTCAGAACGTTTTGAAGTCAGAAAGTTAACTTAACTATTCCAAGTAAACCACTTGAGAATCACTTTTAAGTTTCAGGATAATTTTTAAAGGGACACAATTCAAACCCCCCCTTCCTTGTGACTATTTTATCTACTTCAATTGGTATCAGAGCCAGGTTCTAAGGGTTTGAACACTTAAACAAGTGTTAGAGAAAAGATTCAAGAAGTATGTCTAAAGTCAAGTACATAGCTGAAGGAGGATCATCAAACAGACCACCACTTTTTGATGGATCAAACTACTACTTCTGGAAAGGCAAGATGTCACTCTTTCTCAGATCTCAAGACAATGATATGTGGACAGACATCACAGATGGAGACTTTGTTCCAACAACCAAAGAAGGAGTTGTCACAGAAAAGAGTACATGGTCAACAGATGAAAAAGCTCAAGTATTGTTAAACTCTAAAGCTAGACTCTTTCTATCATGTGCACTAACCATGGAAGAAAGTGAAAGAGTTGATGAATGTAAGAATGCTAAAGAGGGATACCTTGAAAATACATCATGAGGGTACATCTCATGTCAAAGAAACTAGAATTGACATTGGAGTCAGAAAATTTGAAGTCTTTGAAATGAGTGAAAATGAAACCATTGATGAGATGTATGCTAGATTTACTACAATAGTAAATGATATGAGATCTCTTGGAAAGGCATATTCTACTCATGATAGAATCAGAAAAATATTGAGATGTCTTCCAAGTATGTGGAGACCTATGGTCACTGTAATTACTTAGGCCAAAGATTTAAAATCTATGAACCTGGAAGATCTCATTGGTTCACTGAGAGCTCATGAAGTTGTACTTCAAGGAGACAAACCAGTGAAGAAGGTAAAAACACTTGCCTTGAAAGCATCTCAGCAAAGTTCATCAGTTGCTGATGATGATGTGCAAGAACCACAAGAATTGGAAGAAGTTCATGAAGAAGCTGAAGATGAACTTTCATTAATCTCTAAAAGAATTCAAAGAATGATGTTGAGAAGAAATCAGATCAGAAAGAAGTTTCCAAATACCAACACTAGCACCAAAACTGAAGCTGACAAAAGTCAAGTCTGAAGGTGAAAAACACAAGAAGGGGGGGGTTGAATTGTGTTTTCTTTTTCTCTTAAAAAATACTTCTTCTGATAAAACTTCAGAAGCAGTTTGATTGCTTCTGATGAAATGATCAGAGTCAGATTGCAGCGGAAAAGAACAGAGCAGAGAAAAGAAAGACAAAGACACAAGCAGTTATCCTGGTTCCTTCCACAACACGGAAGTAGTCCAGTCCCCCTTGCACTTCCAAGGAGATTTCACTATAATCACAAGATTACAACTGCTCAATACTTTCTAAGTATGAGACTTCACAAAAATGCTCAAGCACACACGCAAGAGTCTTCCAATGCTCAAGCACTAAGCAAGAGACTTCTAATGCTCAAGCACGCAGGCAAGAGACTTCTAATCAAACAAAAATTACAGAGAATTGAGTTTGAATTGAACACTTGATATACAATCAGTGGTGTTCACAATACAATACAGAAAAGACTCTAGACTTTGAATTTCTAAGATGTATCAAATCAGTGCAGAAATTCAGTGTGCTTTGTAGAATCAAATTGACAGAGTTTTGGCGCTTTTGAACTTATGTATTTTCTCTATCTTCAATCTTCAAGTCTTCACTCCTTTATATAGAGGCGTGAAAGAGACGTTGAGATAATCAGCACGTCTAAAGAGTCGTTTGAAATCCTTTGATTATCCACCAGTGATCCTTTGCCTGATTTGGGTGTAGTCCTTTGAAGAATAAGCTTCAAATTCATTCCCATCTTGAGTGTACAAGTTCTGCAGGCATGGCTGTTGTTTTGTCTTGTAGCGTAGACAGAAAACAGAGTAGTGGAGGTAGTGGTTGTACACTTGTACTTTGTCAACTCTATTAATGAGAGACAAGTGCTCAGTGCTATCCATATATCCGTTGATACCTCCCTTTCAATTCTTTGTTCTTCTTTGATAAGACTGAATTGAGAATCAGCTACTTTGAATCTTCAGTTTGATTAAAGGATCAAACGTAGCTTCTGGTGAAGATATTGCTTCTGATAAAAACTTTTGCTTCTGATGACCTTCTGCTTCTGATGACGTCATCTCTTCAGGAGCACTTCAGCTTCAGGAGCAGTTTTCTTCAGATGCTCAGAATTTCTTTTTCTTTCCATTGTTCTTCCAAGACCTATTGAAATAACTTGAGTAGCCTTTGGTCCTGTACACTTGAACAATTATTAGTAATAACCAATTGACAATTTTTAATACCTTGTTATCATCAAAACTTAATAAGGTTCATTGTGAAACACATTTTGTTCCAACAATCTCCCCCTTTTTGATGATGACAAACAATAGTATTTAAAATGTTCAATTGTTGTTGATCTAATTAATAAGTTGACCACTGGAATAGAGGTTTGTAAGCTCCCCCTGAGTCTAATAGATCCTTAAGGTGAGGTTTGTAAGCTCCCCCTAAGTTCTATTCTTATTAATTAAATTTCAATAAAATACTCATAAAAATTAAATCAGAAGTATTTAAAAGAAATTTAGAAGTGGTTGTAGTGGGGCTCAGTGCCTTAAAAATACTATACATTTACTCCCCCTTTTGTCATCAACAAAAAGAATAGAAACAAAAGAAAGAGTATCAGAGCAAAACAAAACAAAAGAATAAACATATAACCTTTAAAAATAGTATTTCAGAGCAAGCAGCATTGAAAACAGTAAATATCATCAGAGTTAAAGCTTGTAAAACATATTGAAGGTGAAAAAGCACAAGATCCAGAAACAATGATAATATATATATATAGAAAAGTTGAGATACAAATGCAGTGCAACTAAAGTACTTAGAACAAAAATTAAAACAAGCAAAAAAAATGTGCAACTAAGGTTGGGTTTGCTTGTACATCTGTTCCAATAGATACTTGATTTGCTCATCCTTCTTTTTGAGTAGCTCATCTTTTTCCCTCAATCTTCTTTTGTACCCAGCATGAATTCTTGTTGCCCTTGAGATGTACTCTTCTTCTGGATAGAAAGGAGTGATGTCCAACAGAGGCACGTAATTCAGCTCTTTCACTCTAGCTGCTTCATGCATATCATCCAACATCTTTTGCAGCATGGCAGAGTGAGATGAGACACACTTTGAACTAAGCTTATCCAGCAGGTCATCAAAACTCTTTTTCAGATCCATCCATTGATCAAGATAGTGAATAGGAGGTACAGGAACTGTTCTGCGAAGAATCAGTGTCTGAATCTCATCACTAAGCTTGATTAACTGTTCATCAATATACTCAGATTCAAGGATATAGTCAGGGATGGTTGAAGGTTCAGATTGAGTTGTATGAGATGTGGAAGGTTGGTCAGAGGCTAAATCTATTATTGGTGGTTCTGGTTGTTGTTCTGGTTCTGTTGTTTGGTCAGAAGTTGTTTGAAGGTCAGGAGCAACTTGTTCAGAAGCATCTTGTTCAGGAACAGTTTGTTCAGGAACAGTTTGCTCAGGAACAGTTTGTTGGTTTTCTAACACAGTCTTTCCAGAGACTGTCTTAGAGGCCTTTGTAGGTGTAGGTTGCATTTCACCACCTAAGTATTTTTCTAAATTGTGAATGGTTGAGGATTCTTGTTGTTGGGGGATTTCTGAAGTAGTTGCTTCTGAAACTACTTCAGAGGCTCTTTGTGGAGTTTGGTTAGGTTCTTGGTTGGGTTCAGGTTGTTGTACACTAACAGGCTCTGGAATATCTGGATATAGTGGATGAGTAGTAGGCAAATTGAATTTCTCACACAGTTTAATCCTATTTTTGGAAAATTCTATTTGAGTGCTCTCATAGTCAAGTGTTCCATATTCTGTTAGTTTGGTAGGTTTGGTTTTTAGAAGTTTGTCTATGTGTTGGCTAAGTGGTTGGTCATCTGATTCTGTGGATGATGAAGAGGGTGAAGAGGGTAGAGATGGAATCTGAGTATAGATGTCAGGTTTGGATGAATTACCTGAAGATTGAGCTTCTGGATGAACTGCTTCTGGAGCTTTTGAAACAGGTTCTGATGAAGTTGCTCCTGAAGCTTGCTTATTCTTCAAGGCTTGAGAAAGCAGAGTTGCTCCATACTGAACAGTTTCTAACTCAGACGCTAAAGCAGCAATGTCAGGAGTAGGCACATACCCTGCAGCCTTGAGACGCTCATCCCTTTTTTCTCAAACACTTCCTTCAACCTTTTCTTCTCTGCTATCTTGGATGCAGAGTACTCCTTAGCATACTGCTTTATTTCTTCAGTCATTTCAAAACTGGGCATGACTATAGGCTCTGAAGTTATAGTCCTTTTTGCCTTCTTGGGGCTTGAGTCTTCATCCCAGTTTTCTTCCAGTTCTTCCAACATTTCTGCCCTTCGTCCTTCAGCTGTCTTCAGATTCCTTGAAGATCTCTTCCTTTTGATGGTCTTAAGAGCAGCTTCTCTTTTCTTCTTGGGACTTAGAGGCTCTTCAGAAGCAGCTTGCTCAGAGCCTGTTTGTTCAGAAGCAGGCTGTTCTGCTGTTTCTTGAGCATTCCTTGTCCTTTTTGAGATAAGAGGGACATCATCCAAATCCTCCACTTCCTCAAGAATGGTGGACATAGCAGATTTTTCCTTCTTGGCTTTCTTATGCTTCTGAGCACCCTCCTCAGTAGCATCTTCAGCAAGGTATTCTTCCTTGGTGATCTGCTTCTTCTTAGATTTTCTGCCTTTGGCCACAGGCAGATCACCACCATACATTTCCTCAGGGACATCTTTCAAGCTGATCTTCTTGTTGTAGGTTTTGTAGAAGTCCAAGATGTATGCTCTCTGCACATCCAGGGGATCCTTCTTGCAGATGGGGATGTGATGAGTGACTAGATCAGATATTGCATCTGATTCACGCATATCAGAATCTAGTTTCTTGTGAGCATTTGCTGGAATGAGTTTCATCTTTACAAGAGTTGATGCATTGATTATCTTCCCAGTTACTGCTCCCAGCTTCTGGTTATCATAGATGCCCACATCCTTCAAGGCACTTAGAAGTCCTCCTTCTTGAAAGATTACAGAGAGTAGTCTTCCATAAGGAACAAACTTTCTGTTTTCCATTTGACTCTTCTTTAGTTCCTTGATCATGTATTTGAACATGTACTTTGGAACATTCATCGTTGTTTCCTGAGTGATGGTGTGATGCAGAAAGACTTTGTGACCAAGAGAGGGTTGATCACTTCCTCCACCTTTGGGAAAGATGTTTTCATTCTGTATCTTCAGCAGCATTTTCTTCTCAATGCTCAAAGTGCTGTAAGGTTGAGCAACCTTAGACCCATAGATGGTCTCATTCACAATTTCCTTCCAAGAGCTGGTTCTTGGATTAGGAATTTCTTCTCCAAAGTATTTGCCAGAAGTATCCCTTCCCATGGCTTGAGCAATAATCTGCTCATTTATGGTTACAGGAATACCCATGACATTTGATCTAATCTCTGTGCCGGTGAAGGAGAGTAGACCCATTTCTTCTCTGGTTTTTCCCTTTAGAGTAGGATCAACCAGAATCAGTTGAGCTTCTTCCTATCTAGCAGCTTCAATGTCAAAGACTGAAGCCCTTACCCAGAATTGTCTGACCAGAACTTCATAAGTTGGACCATTGAGAAGACTGAAGTAACCCATCATCTTCTGCTTCTTGTAGAATCTTACCAAGTCGCACCCATGGTGAGTTAGAGAAGCGAAATCCACTGGATTTTCCGCTTGAATGATTAACTCCCATTCCTCAATAGACATAGTTCTTCCTTTGATTTCATATGCTGGAGTATCTATATCCATATTTGATGAAGAACCACCAGCAGAACTTGAAGATGCCATTGATTTGAAGTAGTTTTAGGGTTCTAAGGTGTTTTGAGAGGATGAGTGAATGCACTTACTTTCGCAGAGGGTTGAGAAGAAAATAGAAAGTGTTTGTTGTGAAGTGAGTAGTGTGTGAATTGACTTAGTGTTTTTAATAAAACGTTTGCAATTCAGAAGGGACAAACAAACACAGCATTAATGACAAATTGGGGGCGCGTGTAAGTATGTTAAAAAGCGAATAAAACATCATTGCCCTTTTTGTTATACTCCAATACAAATAGACCACGTCAGAGACTCTTCAGAAAACTACCTTTTGGGTAATGGGACAGCTGTTACATAAAGTAACTACCAACGTTCCCACTAACCAAGCTATTCAGAAGCAAAGAATAACACTTCTGAAGTTTTAGTGCTGACGTCATCTTCAGAAGCACATTTTCCTCAGAACCTCAGTTAAGAGCTTCTGATGAACCAAAATGCTTCTGAATAAACTTCAGAACCAAACTTCTTATTCAGAGGCAAGCAATTTTTCAATCAGACACAAAATGCATGTTCAAATTTTTCTTAATAAAATCAAATCTTTCAACAGATAAAGGTTTTGTAAATATATCAGCCCATTGATGTTCAGTATCAATGAATTGTATATCTAAAATCCCTTTTTGAACATAGTCTCTGATAAAATGGTGTTTGATTTCAATATGCTTGGCTCTTGAATGTAGAATTGGATTCTTTGACAAACAAATAGCAGCAGTATTATCACAGTAAATGGGAATACTGTTAGCATTAATCTGATAGTCTTCCAACTGATGTTTCATCCAAAGTAGTTGTGTGCAACAACTTGCAGCTGAAATGTATTCTGCTTCTGCTGTAGACATAGCAATAGTTGCTTGTCTTTTGCTTGCCCAGGATATCAGATTCTCTCCCAGGAATTGACAATTTCCACTGGTTGATTTTCTTTCAATCCTATCACCAGCATAATCAGCATCACAGAATCCAATCAACTTATAATCTAGGGATTTCCTATACAGGAGTCCAAGATTAGTTGTTCCTTTCAGATACCTGAAGATTCTCTTAACTGCAGTTAAATGAGATTCTCTAGGATCTGATTGAAATCTTGCACACAAGCATACACTGAATAAAATATCAGGTCTAGATGCAGTGAGGTATAACAGAGAACCAATCATACCTCTGTATAGCTTCTGGTCTACTACTGTTCCAGTATCTTCTTTGCTTAAGGTGCAGGTTGGATGCATTGGAGTGTTCATCACTTTACAATCTTCTAGCTTGAACTTCTTCAGAAGCTCCTTTGTATATTTTGTTTGATGAACATATACTCCTTCTTTACTTTGGTTGATTTGAATTCCAAGAAAGAATTTCAATTCTCCCATCATACTCATTTCAAATTCATCCTGCATTAACTTAGAAAATTCTTTGCAAAGAGATGCATTAGTAGAACCAAATATTATATCATCAACATATATTTGCACAATCAAAATATCTTTCTTAAGAGTCCTTCTGAAGAGTGTTGTGTCAACTTGTCCTCTTTCAAAATTATTTTTAATTAAGAACTTACTTAGTCTATCATACCAAGCTCTGGGAGCTTGTTTCAAGCCATATAGTGATTTCTTAAGTTTATAAACATGGTCAGGATGCTTAAGATCCTCAAACCCAGGAGGTTGTTTAACATACACTTCTTCTTCAATGACACCATTAAGAAAGGCACTTTTGACATCCATTTGATATAATATTATGCCATGATTAATTGCGTAGGATAGAAGTAACCTGATTGCTTCCAATCTTGCAACTGGAGCAAATGTTTCAGTGTAATCAATGCCTTCTTGTTGACTGTAGCCTTGAGCAACAAGTCTGGCTTTGTTTCTGGTTACTTCTCCTTGTTCATTCAGCTTGTTTCTGAATACCCATTTTGTTCCAATAATGTTCTTCTGAAAAGGTTTGGGTACCAGATCCCACACATCATTCCTTTGGAATTGATTTAGCTCTTCTTGCATAGCTAATATCCATCCATCATATGAGAGAGCTTCTTCAACAGTTTTAGGCTCAATTATTGAAAGCAGTCCTATTAATGACTCTTCTTGTCTAAAATGTGATCTTGTTCTTCTAGGACTATCTTTGCTTCCAATGATTAGCTCCTCAGGATGTGAAGATTTGTGCTTGAATTTAGGTTGAATAACCTGCTGAGTGTTATCTTGAAAGTCCTCAGAAGCACTTTCATTCTGTACTTTTGGGCTAGGTTCTGCTTCTGAATTAGACTCAGCTTTTGGAGTGATTTCAGCTTCTGGACTAGATTCAACTTCTGTATACTTTTCAGAATCAGAAGGTTGATCAGATTCTGATGCATCTTCAGAATCAGTTGTACCTGCATTACTTTCACTTTGCTCTGGAGTTTTACTTCCAGGCTCTCTATCATCAAATTTTACATGCATAGATTCTTCAACACATTGTGTTTCTGAATTATACACTCTGTATGCCTTTGACCTTTCAGAGTAACCTAAAAAGATTCCTCTTTGAGCCTTGGCATCAAATTTCTTCAGATAGTCTTTAGTGTTTAAGATGTAACAAGTACATCCAAACTGATGAAAGTAAGAGATATTGGGTCTTCTTCCTTTAAAGAGTTCATATGCTGTTTTCTCCAACATAGGCCTGATATAGATCCTATTTTGAATATAACATGAAGTATTGACTGCTTCTGCCCAAAAATGTTTAGCTAAGTTGTTTTCATGGATCATGGTTCTGGCCATTTCTTGTAAGGTTCTGTTCTTTGTTTCTACAACCCCATTTTGTTGTGGAGTTCTAGGAGAAGAAAACTCATGGAGAATCCCATGTTTTTCACAAAAAAGTTCAAATGGCTCATTTTCAAATTCTCCACCATGATCACTTCTGACTTTCAAAATTTTCAATTCTTTTTCAGATTGTATTTGAGTGCAGAAGCTGCTAAACACTTCACATGCATAGTGTTTACTTTTAATGAATTTTACCCAAGTCCATCTGCTGTAATCATCAACAATGACTAATCCATATTTACTTCCATATAAGGATGCAGTGTTAACTGGACCAAAAAGATCAATATGGAGTAATTCTAAGGGTCTGGAGGTTGATACAATGTCTTTAGACTTGAAAGAATTTTTCACAATTTTCCCTTTCTGACATGCACCACAAAGTGCATCTGAATGATAATCAATGTTAGGCAATCCTTTGACCAGTTGTAACTTGCTAATTTTAGAAATTAATCTCCAATTAGCATGTCCCAACCTTTTATGCCATACCCATTTTTTATCATTCATTGACAGAAGGCAAACTACCTTCTGATCAGCCAGATCAGAGAAATTTATTTTATAGACATTCTCAACTCTCTTTCCCTTGAATGTAATGGATTTGTCATCCTTGTTGACTAGTGTGCAGTTGGTCTTACTGAACGTTACATCATACCCATTGTCACAAAATTGACTAATGCTCAATAGGTTATGCTTCAGACCATCTACTAGCCACACATTATTAATTGAGATGGAGGAATTACCAATAGTACCTGTACCAATGATCTTTCCAGTTTGGTTGCCACCAAACTTCACTTCTCCTCCATCTTTCATTGTAAGGGTAAGGAACAAAGCTTTCTCTCCAGTCATGTGCCTTGAACATCCGCTGTCTAGGTACCATGACCTTTGTTTCTCTCTTGCCCTTAAGCACACCTGCATTTTTGGACAATTCAGATTTAGGTACCCATATCTTCATGGGTCCTTTTGGGTTAGTTTTGGAGGTTTTACTTTTCCTCCCTTGTACCTTAGGGTGAATGCTGAGTGGCTTCTGATCATTCAATACTTTAGGTTTGACACCTTTTGGTATTGTTTTCTCAAAAGCAGTAGCTGCTTTGTTCTTCTGATCCTTTTGTTTTGGGATTTTAGATTCTGGTTTAATCAGATTCTGATGAATAGTTTTTGATCTTTTCAGAATTGTAATCTTTTGACTCTTAGGATCAGATTTTGTCATTACCTTGATCTTAAGGTTTTCTGGCTTTGATGTGATCTTAGCCTGTGAACCAGAAGCTTCAGGTGTTGACTGATCAGCAGTTACAGCATTTGTACCTTCAGGCACAAAGGTGGATTTCAATCCATCCTTGATACAATCACAGCAGCTCTTGAGACTGTATTCTTTGGATTTCTCCTCAGAATATCCAATCCCTTTGCCTTTGTTCTTGTATGTGCTGTAGATCATAGAAGCAACTTTGCTTCTGTCTATTCCAGCCATAATAAAATCATCCAAGGCAATCTCATGTTTATTGCCTGAACCTTTATCACATTTTTCTTGTAGCTTCTGACAAAGACTCTTGAGTCTATCTTCATATGTTGTTGATATGAGGTTAAACCCTTTGAGTTCTTCTTCAGAAGCTTTCAGTTCCAATAGAGTTGACTTTTGTTGTTTCATCAAATCAACATATTTTTCTTTTAAATCTGTCAACTCATTGGTTCTGTGTTCAAACAGTGATAAAAGTTCTTTTAGAGAATCAACAAGTTCTTGTCTAGGGATTTTGGAATATACCTCATTTTCATCTTCTGAATCTGATTCAGCTTCTGATACTGCTTCTGTTGATACTGTTGCCACTAACCCCACGGCTGCCTTAGCATCATCATCAGCTTCTTCTTTATCAGAACCAGATTCACTATCCAAATCTTCCCAGGTCGCCATCAAGCTCTTTTTGATTTGCTTTCTGAATTTACTGGAGTTGAAGCTTGATTTCTTGGATTTGCCTTTAAACTTCTCCTTCTGAAGATCAGGGCAATCAGCAATGAAATGACCAGGCTTCTTACAATTGAAGCATCCCTTCTGTTCTTCTTTCTTGGAGTTCTTGTAGCTACCTCTCTTGCTCAAAAATTTCTTCTGCTTCCTTGCCAGATACTCAAGCTTGTTGGACAGCATAGCCATCTTTACAGATTGATCTTCATCAGAATCTCCATCAGGTGATTCTTCTTCAGATTCACTGGCTTTGTAGGCTTTGGAAGATTTTGAGGTCTTTCCTTTAGATGGTAAAGCAATGGATTTACTCTTCTTAGAGGTTTCATGCTCATTTAAACTCATTTCACGCACTTTGAGTGAGCTAACAAGATCTTCAACACTTAAAGTATTTAGATCCTTAGCTTCCTCAATAGCAGTTACTTTGGGTCTCCATCTTGAAGGTAAGCTTCTCAAAATCTTACTAACATGATCAGAAGCAACATAGCTTTTCTTCAGTATTTGCAATCCAGAAACTAAAGTTTGAAATCTTGAGTACATTTCTTCTATACTCTCATCATCCTTCATTCTGAAAAGTTCATACTGATGAACTAGCATCAAAGCTTTAGCCTCTTTTACTTTCTTGCTGCCTTCAAAGTTTGCACATAGAGAAGCAAACATAGCCTTCGCAGTAGATTTGTCACTCATTTTCATGTATTCGGTGCGAGGTATAGAAGCCACAATGATTCCTCTTATCTTGTGGTGTTTCTTATAAAGCTTCTTCTGAGCAGGAGTATGTATTCTTCTGTCTATAGCAGCTCCTTCTTCATCCAAATCCAGATCATCAACTCCATCTTCCAGTATATCCCATAGCTCGTCATCCAATCCCATGATAAAGCTGTACATATTAGTTTTCCACCATGAAAACTCTTCTGGATCTCCATTAAACTTTGGAGCTTTTCCAGAGTCTGTTTTCTTGTCAGCAGTATCATAGTCATGCTTGACACTTGTGTATTTTGTAGTAACTGATTCCTCATCTCCAGACATGTTTTTCTAATAGATCTTGAACTGTAACACGGTTAAGTGCTGTGATAACAGAGCAGGCTCTGATACCAATTGAAGGTGAAAAACACAAGAAGGGGGGGTTGAATTGTGTTTTTTTTTTCTCTTAAAAAATACTTCTTCTGATAAAACTTCAGAAGCAGTTTGATTGCTTCTGATGAAATGATCAGAGTCAGATTGCAGCGGAAAAGAACAGAGCAGAGAAAAGAAAGACAAAGACACAAGCAGTTATCCTGGTTCCTTCCACAACACGGAAGTAGTCCAGTCCCCCTTGCACTTCCAAGGAGATTTCACTATAATCACAAGATTACAACTGCTCAATACTTTCTAAGTATGAGACTTCACAAAAATGCTCAAGCACACACGCAAGAGTCTTCCAATGCTCAAGCACTAAGCAAGAGACTTCTAATGCTCAAGCACGCAGGCAAGAGACTTCTAATCAAACAAAAATTACAGAGAATTGAGTTTGAATTGAACACTTGATATACAATCAGTGGTGTTCACAATACAATGTAGAAAAGACTCTAGACTTTGAATTTCTAAGATGTATCAAATCAGTGCAGAAATTCAGTGTGCTTTGTAGAATCAAATTGACAGAGTTTTGGCGCTTTTGAACTTATGTATTTTCTCTATCTTCAATCTTCAAGTCTTCACTCCTTTATATAGAGGCGTGAAAGAGACGTTGAGATAATCAGCACGTCTAAAGAGTCGTTTGAAATCCTTTGATTATCCACCAGTGATCCTTTGCCTGATTTGGGTGTAGTCCTTTGAAGAATAAGCTTCAAATTCATTCCCATCTTGAGTGTACAAATTCTGCAGGCATGGCTGTTGTTTTGTCTTGTAGCGTAGACAGAAAACAGAGTAGTGGAGGTAGTGGTTGTACACTTGTACTTTGTCAACTCTATTAATGAGAGACAAGTGCTCAGTGCTATCCATATATCCGTTGATACCTCCCTTTCAATTCTTTGTTCTTCTTTGATAAGACTGAATTGAGAATCAGCTACTTTGAATCTTCAGTTTGATTAAAGGATCAAACGTAGCTTCTGGTGAAGATATTGCTTCTGATAAAAACTTTTGCTTCTGATGACCTTCTGCTTCTGATGACGTCATCTCTTCAGGAGCACTTCAGCTTCAGGAGCAGTTTTCTTCAGATGCTCAGAATTTCTTTTTCTTTCCATTGTTCTTCCAAGACCTATTGAAATAACTTGAGTAGCCTTTGGTCCTGTACACTTGAACAATTATTAGTAATAACCAATTGACAATTTTTGATACCTTGTTATCATCAAAACTTAATAAGGTTCATTGTGAAACACATTTTGTTCCAACAAAGTCACTTGCTTTGGATGCAACAAAACTGGACACTACAAAACTGAATGTCCTGACATCAAGAAGGTTCAAAGAAAACCTCCCTTCAAGAAAAAGGCAATGATCACTTGGGATGACATGGAAGAATCAGATCCTCAAAAAGATGCAGATACAGACATGGGACTGATGGCTCAGTCAGATGATGAGGAAGAGGTAATTATCTATAAAACTGATTCTTTATATAAAGATCTTGAAAATAAAATAGATAGTCTCTTATATGACTCAAACTTCTTAACTAATAGATGTCATTCTTTAATCAAAGAACTCTCTAAGATAAAAGAAGAAAAAGAAATACTTCAAAACAAGTATGATGAGTCTAGAAAGACCATAAAATTTTTGCAAGATTCTCATTTTGAAATGTCAGAAAAACAAAGAGAACTAAACAGAAAACAAAAATGCATTGTTTCTGTACCTTCTGAAGTGCAAAAGGAAAACACACTTTTGAAAAAGGAAGTTGAAACATTGAAAAAGGATCTTACAGGGTTTATAAAATCTAGAGAAACTTTTCAAAACATAGTAGGATCTCAAAATGAAAGTGCTAACAAATCTGGCTTAGGCTTTAAGGATCCAAGCAGAATTATTGAAAGTTTTGTACCTAAGGCTAAGATGAGAATTAGATGTTATTTCTGTGATAAGTATGGACATGATGAATCAGTATGCCATGTTAAGAAAAAACCTATCAAACAAAATAATTTCAATCTTAGTTTAGAACGTTCTCATCTCAATAGATCAGAAAGTTCACAAAAGGCTGAAAAGGCTAAGAAGACATGTTTCTACTGTAACAAATCTGATCATAAAAGACAGAATGATACTTTTAGAAAAGATCTCTTAGAAGAACTAATCTTCAAGGACCCAACATTACATGGGTACCTAAAATTTTTATCTTGTCAAATGTAGGTCCTGCCTCATAGTGCAAGAACAAAACCATGGTACCTGGATAGTGGTTGTTCTAGGCAAATGACAGGTGACAGGAATTGTTTTCTAACCTTTGAAAAGAAGGATGGAGGACTGGTGACATTTGGAAACAATGACAAAGGTAAAATCAGAGGTAAAGGTACTATAGGTAATCTTAACTCTGCTAAAATAGAAAATGTTCAGTATGTGGAAGGTTTAAAACATAATCTACTTAGCATAAGTCAATTGTGTGATAGTGGATTTGAAGTTGTATTTAAACCTAACATATGTGAAGTAAGACAAACCTCCTCTAACAAACTATTTTTCTCTGGTTCAAGAAGAAAGAACTTATATGTTTTAGAACTGAATGATATGCCTGCTGAATCCTGTTTTATGTCTATTGAAAAAGACAAATGGATCTGGCACAAAAGGGCTGGTCATATAAACATGAAAAACATTGCTAAACTTTCTCAACTTGATCTAGTTAGAGGTTTGCCTAAGATTAGCTTTGAAAAGGACAAGATCTGTGAAGCATGTGTTAAAGGTAAACAAGTAAAAAGTAGTTTTAAAACTATTGAGTTTATTTCAACTCAGAAACCTTTAGAGCTTCTTCATATTGATCTCTTTGTTATTGTTGATGACTTTTCCAGATTTACATGGGTTCTATTTTTAAAACATAAAGATGAATCCTTTGAAGCATTTCAAAACTTTTGCAAAAGAGTTCAAAATGAACAAGGTTCTAATATCATTACAGTAAGGAGTGATCATGGAGGAGAATTTGAAAATGCATCTTTCAAAACATTCTTTGATGAAAATGGTATTAAACATAACTTTTCTTGTGCAAGAACTCCACAACAAAATGGAGTTGTTGAAAGAAAAAACAGAACCTTGCAAGAAATGGCAAGAACAATGTTAAATGAATCAAATGTTGAAGATTACTTTTGGGCAGAAGCCATTAACACATCTTGTTACATTTTGAATAGAGTTTCTATAAGAAAGGTTCTTAACAAAATCCCATATGAACTTTGGAAAAACATTAAACCTAGCATATCTTATTTTCACATATTTGGCTGCTATTGTTACATACTGAACAATAAAGAAAAATTGGGTAAGTTTGATCCTAAATCAGATAAAGCTATCTTTTTAGGATACTCTACAACTTCTAAAGGTTATAGAGTGTACAATCTAAAAACCCAGACAGTTGAAATTAGTATGCATATCATATTTGATGAATATGATGAACATTCTCAACCTAAAGAGAATGAAGACACTGAGGTGCCAACACTTCAAAATGTTCCCATTCAAAATATTGTAAACACAGTAGAGAAAGAAGATGATCAGAATGTTCAGGATCAATCTCTTCAAAGTCCACCTAGAAGCTGGAGAATGGTAGGAGATCATCCTGCTGATCAAATCATTGGAAGCACAACTGACGGTATAAGAACCAGATTGTCCTTTCAAGATAACAACAGTGCAATGATCTCTCAAATGGAACCCAAGTCAATCAATGAAGCTATTCTTGATGACTCTTGGATTGAGGCCATGAAAGAAGAACTTTCTCAGTTTGAAAGAAACAAAGTTTGGAACTTAGTTCCAAAAAATCAAGACAAAACCATCATTGGAACAAGATGGGTTTTCAGAAACAAGCTTGATGAAGAACGTAAGGTTGTCAGAAACAAAGCAAGGTTAGTTGCTCAAGGCTACAACCAACAAGAAGGTATTGACTATGATGAGACCTTTGCACCAGTTGCAAGGTTAGAAGCCATCAGAATTCTTCTTGCATATGCTGCACATAAAAGCATTAAACTTTTTCAAATGGATGTGAAACGTGCATTTTTAAATGGTTTTCACAATGAAGAAGTTTATGTAAGCCAACCACCTGGATTCATAAATGAAGAAAAACCAAATCATGTTTTTAAATTCACAAAAGCACTTTATGGTCTTAAACAAGCTCCTAGAGCTTGGTATGACAGACTTAGCACATTTTTAATTGAAAATGGTTTTTCAAGAGGAAAACTTGATACCACACTTTTTATAAGCTATTTAAGATGTGTTGATTATAATCTGTGAAGCTGTTTAAGATGTGTTGATGTTGATTATGATGTGATATAATGTTATGTGCATTACTTGAAGTATAATTGAATATTTAAGATGTTGTTAACTTGCATTTGATATTATTATGTCATGCTGTTTTGTATACTGCCTATGTTGCTATTGTTATTTAATTAAGCTGCATGAGTCGGTCTAACTTGATGAAGATGATGATGTTTCCAAATTATTGGATTATATAAGAGGTTGTCGAATTAAGATGTTTAAGAGATCGAGTCCATGCATTAGCATTTCATTGTTGGGGGCTTGATGCCCTGGAGCTTTGGACTCAACACGATGGAGCTTTAGCTCAAATAGAGATGGGGGCTTGATGCCCTGTATTGGTACAACATGCATATAAGAGGTCTAAGTTGCATAGTTGCATTTGTTGAGTCGAAAATCATAAGTTGTGAAGTTGTGATTACTTATATGAATTGTTAACGAAGTGATTTATGATATATTATTATCTATGATGAATTATAAGATGTTTTTATGTTGTTAAATATAATTGTTGAATTATATGCTTAATATTATTGTTTTGTGAAATCTCACCCCTTCTGCTTGGAAATGTTGCTCTTCGTATGAGTAACTTGCAAGTGATCAAGAATAGGTTGTTGTGTTTGCTGTCGTGAGTGGCCTTTCCTCACTGAGTCTTAGGTTGCTCTGATACGTAACGGGAGGGGATCTTTAGTGGCTATTTCTCTTTCCTTTGCGTATATGCTATGTTTCATGTTGTTTAACTGAATTTATGAGATGATTTTCATGAGGCCTGCATGCCAAGACAATTTATGTCGAAGAATTTAATCAGTTGCTATTACGTTGATGATTTATGTTGAAGGATAAATTATTATTTATCTATTTAAGATTTTTAAGAAGTGTGATATCACGTTATCTGTTGTTTACTCTGATAAATGTTTATGAAATTTTTAAGTTTGGAAAACGGGGTGTTACAAGTGTTGATTTGAAGTTCGTTGTGGAAGATCTTCTTGCTCGGTTGGGCGAACATTTCCAGGGTCTTGGATATTCATGGTTATTCGTTGGCGGGGGTCGAGCTCAAAATGTGTGGGGACACGAGCTTGTCGACCCCTCAGTTCCCAAATTTTCCCATTTGGACAAATACGTCCGGCCTGTATTAGTTGTTTGTGCTTAGTTAGAAGTGGAAAGATTCCCTCGTCATAGATTTGGTCGTTTGTCATTCAACAATTAATGCACATGTCTCGAGGATGAGACTGAGGGGCATGATCTGTGGTTCCTAACTGCCACATGTAAAGGCTATGTGGGTACTTGAGTACCTACCACCTTGAGGGCGTCTTGGTTTGTGTTTACCAAGACGTTATCAAAACTGTTGATCTGCTTCTGAAGTTTGAGAACCAAAAGATTTTGATCAGAACCGTTGGATTTGTTGGTTGGTGACTCAACCATGAACGAGTCTGTCGTCCATGACGTCTCCTGGGTTGGAAAACGGCCTTTGGAGGCGATTTCGCTATTTTCGTCGGATGGGATGGCGAAATCTCCGCACTACTCGATTGGGAAGAGAGAATAATGGGAAGTCAACCTCCCTAATACCTTGGAAAGGATCTGTTCGTGATTCTCTTCGAACTGTATCCGTATGTATGAGGCTGTTTTTCAGGACATATGTTTTAGGATTCCTTTCTCGGCCTTCCAAGTGAGTGTGTTTGAGTGGATGGAACTGTGTTCCTCTCAGTTGCACCCAGATTCCTTTGCCTTTCTGGTGGCCTATGAACTGGTGTGTCAATTTTTGCTCCTTCCTCCTACTAAGGACCTGTTTTTTTATCATCTTTGCTGTTTAGCGAGGGACAGATAAAGACGGTGGTCAAAATTGGGTCTCCTTTCGCCAGCGTAAGAAACTATTTGAAGCTTTTACTGGTCGCGCGACAGACTTTTTGGAGAAGTTCCTTTTGGTCAGGCCGCGAACTGAGGCAGCGCTTAAGACCATTATGAGGATGGTGGAGCATCCTTACGGGGATGGAAAGACAATTGCGCCCCGAATTCCTCGCTTTCATTTCTACTGGAGCCCTGATCATTTTAGGCATGAGCCTGACATGTTTAGACATAACTATATTGGTTTGTCTGAGCAGAACAAAACGATTTACACCCGGATTATCGAGTTCGTACGTTCTGTTTCTCCGTCGAGGGTAAAGGATGAGGCCGGTAAATTTGTGTTAGATTCACGAGGGAACCAAGTTACTGTCCTACGTGTGATCGATACCCGTTCTATGGTGCTTTCGGATGATCCGATGGAGCTACTTGGTAGAAATTCATCATTCATTTCCTTGCTGATTTCCTCTCTTTCCTTTTTACTAATGAACTGTTTTTGTTTCCTTTGTGCAGTAAAGATGTCTCAAATTTGTTCCTTAGTGAACAAGTCTAACCAAAAGATCACTGGCCAGAGTAGTAGTAGTCGGAGGAGGGAGAACCACGGGGAGTGGGCTGCTGATGTTTCGTTTTCTTCTCGTGGACGTTATGACCCAAGTTGAAGGTAATTTGGGATTTAGGAGTTTCCATTCGGACGCGGGCGATGACTGAAGGCATTTTTACCGCGATGAAGGCCTTGGAGGTTGTTGTGGTTGTGAACAACTTTTCCACTGAAGGGGCAGTGCGCTTTGATGCTCTGTGTAAGAGAATGAGGAAATGGTTGTAATGATGACCAAGATGGGGGTTAAATTAGTGGAAAAGCACAAGCTGCTCGCCTTCCTAGAGGAAAATGAGGATTTGGGGGCTGGGCATTACGATGAGCTAAAAGATGCTCGCGTCAAGTCTTCCGCATAGAAGAAAGTTCTTGAGGATGCTCTTCGAGATGCCTCCCTTCCTTGTGAATTTGAGGGTGAAGACACTGCCGTATTGGCTCGCCCAGTGTTGATTTAAAAGATTGAGGTGCTGGAGAGGAATCTGGTGGGCGTTGTTCGACATAGTTTTGACAACGCAGTTGATCAGCTCTAGGCGGCGAATCCCGACGTCGATCTCCGTGTAGATGGGATTCATTTTTTGAAGTATGTCGAGGATGGGAGGATTGTGTCTCCTCGTGAAGACAACAGGCATGTTGGATAAGTCCGGGCTTACACAGCCTTGTAATTTCTCTTGTTTTTTGTTGAACAATGTTTGTTTTGATCGGCCTGCGTGCCGTAGACAATGTGCGCTCTTTGTGGTTAGCACCAAATATTAATGTAGTATTTTTAGCTTTATGGTGTTTTGTCTTTATTTGCTCGTCTCTTTTATCGTTGCTTGCAAATGTTTGTTTTATTTACATGTGTGATATGCGAATCGGGTGCTCATTGCGTGAGGCTTTTACATGTTAGAATTTTGCTAAAAATCCTAAGTGTTTTTGGAGCGATCTTTATCCTTGTATATTAAGAATAATGATGTTTGTGCTCGCTTTTTGCTTAACTTAGATGCATGCTTTGTAGGATTTTTTTTATAAGCCCGAGCGATGAAATCAAACGTTAGCTTGATATTGTGATGACAGGAGCGTCCCACCGACAATCGTTGCTTTATCGTTTGAAATAAAGGGATGACTGGGACGGTATCCAATTAGAATGGTCACCTGCTTTGAGTTTTTTTTGTCGTTTGTGACTTAAAGGTGTGCCCTTCCTCCCCCAAGTGTTGATTTGTCAGTTGACTTTAAAATCGAACACTTGTGCGCTGTTGTGCGAGGGGATCCGAGCGTAGCGTTTCTAACATTCACACGGGGTGTTTAAGCTAGAATTTTAATCTCCTCCAAAAGTTGTTTATTTGGTTGACTGTCCGAAGTTGTGTTCTGAATGAAGAACGAGGGATGGACAAATAATAATAATTTTTTTAAGTCCAAAGCCTCGAGGCATGGATCAGCCATTGCAAGTTGGGGTCCTACCTACATAATGTTGAGCAGTGATGTCGCAGTTGTGAGCGAGCATACTGAGGAGCCTACTGAATCTCTCTATCTAGATTTCAATAGTCCCTTATACTAGTGTTTTGGAGTTAGAGTGGAACGAGATTCTTTCTCCGTTGTAGATGCTCGTTTTTTGAAGAGCTTTTTAGTTCGTTCGTTTGAACTTTTCTAAGTCTGAGTGGATCGCTGAGTCAATTGTTAGGTGTAATACCTTTTAAGTTTTTCTGCGTTCCACGTCCTAGGAATGGCTCCTTTTATGAGGTCTTCGAGGCAGTAGGCTCCTGTCCCCGTTTTCATAGCGATCTTGTAGTGTCCCTCCGAGTTGGCAGCGAGTTTCCCTTCTTTAGAATCTTTTTGATTTCTACGTAGGACTAGGTCGCCAACCTCGAATTCCCGTTTGATGACTTTTTTGTTGTATCGGGCCGATGTTTTTTTTTTTTCTTAACGCGACTTTCCTTAGGGATGCTTCGCTTCTTATCTCATCGATGAATTCGAGTTCCTCGCGTAGGTTGACCGCATTAGTGTGGAAGTCTGTATTGGCGCTTGTCCGCCAACTGAGCTCGTTTGTCTCAATGGGGATGACCGCTTCCGTGCCGTAAGTAAGCGGGAATGTTGATTTGTCAGTTGTGGAGTGAGGAGTAGTTCGATAAGCCCAGATGACCGTATGTAGTTCCTCAGCCCAACTAGTTTTAACTTGGTCAAGCCTTCTCCGTATTCTGCGTAGGATTACTCTATTCGCTGGTTCAGCAGCCCCGTTAGTTTGTAGGTGTTCGTCGGATGTGAAGCTTTATTTGATGCCAAAATTTCTTAAGTAATCTTGAAACTTGCGATCAGTGGACTGAGTCCTGTTGTCGGAGACCACGAGCGCTGGTATTCCGAATCTTGCTAGGATATTTCTTATGAAGAATCGAAGTACGCTTTTGGATGTGATTTTCGCGAGGGGTTCAACTTCGATCCACTTCTTAGAGTAGTGGGCCAGCTCGGTCGGTGGGACGATATGCATGTCTCCATGCCTCTGGCACTTGTCACATATGGTAACATAGACTTTTGCGTCTTTGAGCATAGTGGGCCAAAAGTATCCTACTCGTTGGACTTTTTTAGCCAGGTCTTTTGCACCGAGGTGTTGCCGGCATATGCCATCATGTGTTTCGGCAAGGGCTTCCTAGGCCTCGTTTGGTCCAAGACACTTGATAAGGGGAATGTGTAGTCCTCTTTTGTATAAGGTTCCTTCCACTAGAGTGAACGAGCAGGCCCTTCATTTAAGTCTTGTTCTTTCGTTAGGAACTGAGGCGAGTTCTCCATTGGAGATATATCGAATTAAATGTCCCCGCCAATCCTGGACCTTGAAGATCACATTGATTTCATGTAGGAGGGCTTTTTGCCTTTGAACGCTTGGTTCTGTAAGGACTTCTTGAATTACGGTTATGTTTCCGTTCGTCGTCCTTGTACTAGCTAATTTGGAGAGGATGTTTTCTCTAGTGTTTATTTCGCGGAGAACGTGTTCCACTTCTACAGAGTCAAACTCCTTTATTTTAGCTTGTACTACCAGGACATACTCTTGCCGATGCTCTTCTTGGACTTGGAATTCCCCAGATACCTGGGAGGCTGCGAGTTGTGAATCTGTGCAGATTTTAACCCTTTTAGCTTCCATGTCTTTGGCGACCCGTAATCCTACCAGGTAAGCCTCGTACTCTGCGGTGTTGTTCGTCATTGTAAAAGATAGTCCTAGAGACAATTCGATTACAATTTTGTTGCTGTTGTCGACGATTACACCCGCTCCGCTTCCCTTAGAATTGGATGACCCATCTACGTAGATGATCCAAATTCCTTCCTCGTTTGCATCATCCGGGAAAGTCATCTCGGCTTTGAAGTCAGCAAACATATGTGCCTTTAGTGCCTTTCGTGATTCATAGTGTATGTCGAATTCTAAGAATTCGAGCGACCATTTCATTATTCTTCCAGCTACGTCGGGGCGACCCTAAATTTGTCTTATGGGCTGATCGGTTCTGTTATACCCTGATTTTGGACCTAAAAATACTCGTTCAAATTTCTTTTCTACCATTGATAATTGTCAATTTACTATTGTTTTACTTTGAATCTTCACTTTATTTTCATCTGTATATTTTACTGTCTCTGCCTCAAGGTATTTGCAAATAATGATTTTGCCTGTGTTTTTCTTGCATAAGATCATCCAAAGTCTCTTTCTTACATTACAAGTCATTTGAAAACTCTCTGAATCATTGCATTGCTTTTCTTGCATGTTATTTCAAAAAATCATACAAAAAAGGGTATTTTGGTAATTTCCTGCAGTGGAACCCATTTTAGTCCCTGTGTTTGTCTCTGAGTCTTTTCAACTTGTTTTACAAATCATTGTTGAGTCTTTGTTAAAAAAATCA
Organism: Medicago truncatula; assembly: GCF_003473485.1. Classification (NCBI taxonomy): domain Eukaryota; kingdom Viridiplantae; phylum Streptophyta; class Magnoliopsida; order Fabales; family Fabaceae; genus Medicago; species Medicago truncatula. The sequence goes on from NC_053045.1 coordinate 21,012,644, forward strand.
TTTCAAAAATTGCATCTGAGTCAATTTGAGTCAGTTTAGTCCCTAGGGGCATTTTGGTCTTTTCCCATCAAAATTTCGACAGAGAGGTATTTTAAAATACCTCATTTTTGTAATTGGTTCATTTTAGTCCTTTTGTTGATTTTATTTTTAGGTTTCACTTTACTTTTTTTTTTTTTCCAACTTACCAATTTTAATTCAATTTTATTTTTAATTGCATTCTGGTCCCTCAAACAAGTTTCCATAATTGCACTTTAGTCCAAAACATTTTAAAATTGCATTTTAGTTCATTATTATTAATTGCAGTTTAGTCCTCAATTTTACTTTTTTGCAGAAAGGTCCCTAGGTCACAACAAGTCCAAGGCCGAGCCATACCAGTCCAGGTGTCACCATTTCACTAGTCCAAAGGCACACTTGGCAGCTTATAAATAGTGCACAGTGTCAGAGAGACCCATTGAATTCACGCCACATGTAACGCCCCAATTTTATTTAATTATTATTGGTTGATTTAAAGTCCTTTATATGATTTTTAAATGATTTATGTTGATTTTGTGGTGTGGGTATTTTATTAAATGGCTATTTTTAGTATTTAATAGAATAAGTGAGAATTAGGATTTAATTGGAGTTTTGGGGTTAAATGAGAATTAAGTAAATTAAGTGGGAGTTAATTAAATATTGGGAGAATATATTTACTGAGAAAAGGGAGAAAAATAGGGTTAGAAGCAGTTTCACGTGAAAACAGTTTTTGGGAGAAAAACCAAGAGAAAACTAGGAGAAGAGTCAAGAGGGAAGAATCTGATTTTTGTAGAGATTTGTTCATCAATTCAAGGTAAGGGTGAGGCTAACTTGCAATGATTTTAGTTTATATAATTCTGATTCTGTTTGGCAAAAGTTATGAATAAATTTGGTGAATTGGGAATTGGGGGTTAGGTTTTGGGAGTATGATTCTTGGATTGAAAAGTGTAGAAACCATGGCAATTGTGTTAAGAATTGATGTTCAGGTGGTAGAATAATCATAGGTTAAGTTTCCTATCAAATTTGGGGTTTGGGTAGATGAAAATTGGTTTTTCTGGGTGAAAATTGTGCAGAAATCGCAACAGCAAGGGAAAAACTCGCTAGGAGTTCGCTATTAGCGAAACTCCCTGTAACTATTTCGCTATTAGCTTAGTTTTCGCCATTAGCGAAATTGCCCAGTGACAGCATTCCCTGTTTTATGTTCTTCCGTCTGTTTCACATGTTTCTGCTTTGAACTGGGTTTTGGTGTAAACATGAAAGTTGTAGATAATTTTGTTAGCTTTCCAACGGCTTTGGTTTGACTCGAAAATGATTTTTGGTTTTTGAGTTATCATGAAAATACTCCAAGGAGGTTTTACTGAAATCTTATGAAAATTCAGCATAACCCTTTTTAAGTTAATCCAAAACTTATGGGATAATTCCAAGACTCAAAACTAGAAGTAATATGAGTTCAATTAAGGTGTCTAAGAGTATTTAACCCATGTTATGAGTAGACCCTTGAGGTAGGACAGAAGTTATTCTTGATTGTACGGAGATTCAGAGAGGATGTTTATAATGTTTAATGACGTCGACTTAGGTTGATGAACAAATGAGGAGATAGTTATATATTATGAAAGATGTTTATATGAGTCCTACTTGTTGTATATGATGGTTATTATTATTGTTGTCTCGCTGCTTGTTATTATATGTTGTTGTTGATTGAATATGATTTGCTGCTGATTGTTGGTGTATGCATACATGCATTCAATTGGATTATACAAGATGTTGGTTCAGGTTGTAAGGTTGCAAGTTGTCGTTTCTAAGTAATGGAGTCATAGGTTGTTGATGTTGACCAAGTTGGGGAGTGAGTGAGTTATTATGCAAGATCGTTGTCGTTGCCTATGTTGTTGCTGTCGTAGTTGAGTTGTATGCTGATATACACAAGTTGAGTCCTTTCATGATTAGGAAACCGTTGAGGGCTCATGCCCTGGAATGCTTTGTCATTCAACTGTTGAGGGCTCATGCCCTGGAATGTTAATCATTCAACCGTTGAGGGCTTATGCCCTGGAATGCTTTGTCATTCAATTGTTGAGGGCTCATGCCCTGGAATGCTTTGTCATTCAAACTGTTGAGGGCTCATGCCCTGGAATGCCTTGTCATTCAAAATGTTGGGGGCTTACGCTCCGGAATGCTTTGTCATTCAACCGTGGAGGGCTTATGCCCTGGAATGCTTTGTCATTCAATTGTTGAGGGCTTATGCCCTGGAATGCCTTGTCATTCAAATTGTTGGGGGCTTATGCCCCGGAATGCTTAGTCATTCAACACGATGGAAATGGTGCTACCTTGATGTTGTTGTTGTCGTTGTTGTTGATGGGGAATTTGTCGTAGTTGATGTCATTGTCGATTGATTGTGTTGTTGTCGTTGTTGTAGATGGAGTTGTTGTAATTGTGGTTGTCGTTGAGTGAGTTATTGTTGTTGTTGTTGATTGAGTTGTTGTCGTCGTCGTTGGTTGATTTAGTAAGTGTTTTTAAGGATGAAGAAGTATGAATATTATTGTTGAATATATGATGCTAATTATGTTATTTAATTAAGTTGATGATTTATATATCTACTATTATTGTTTGTGAATCTCACCCCTTCTGCTTGGAATTGTTGCCCTTCGTATGGGTAACTTGCAGGTATTAAAGCTTATTAGAAGTGGTGGCTCAAGTGTCTTAGGGCTCTGATACGTAACGGGATGGGAAATTATTGTCGTGTTTTCATTCCTTATGTATCATTATGAAACTGTTGATGTTGAATTTAATCTTTACAGATATTTTGTTGAGGCCGTGTGCCAAGGTTTTATTGGAAGTTGTTTAATGTTGAAAAATATTTTCCGTTGCAATGAACTGATATTTTATCAAAGTTGATTTTAATAAATAGTACTTTATTCTATTTATGGATTTTTGAAAAGCAGTGTAGCATGCCCGTCAGGTGTTAAACTCTGATTTACTTTTAGATTTATGTTTTTGGGAAAACGGGGTGTTACACCACATCACAAACAGAACTCCAATTTCTCTCTCCATTCAGTTAGATCAAAATTCAGAAACCATCAAGAACAAGCAAGAACCCTAATGCTCCAGGACCAAAATTCATGAACAAATTCATCAAATTATCATCGATTCTCAGTGATTCATGGTGAATCTTCATCATTGAATCGTTTTTCTCTGCAATTCAAGTGCGAATTCATCACCAAGTGGTGACAAACTCAAGCACGATCACAGAGTTTTTTTTGAAGAAGAAGAAGAAAGAAAGAAGATGAAGAATATGAACCGGTGAAGAAGAAGAAGGAATCAAACCAGCAAGAAACACCGATTTATTTTCGGTTTCAAGTCAAAAATCAACAAACAGAATCAAATCGAAGATTTCTAAAAAATCTTGTTCGAAATCTCCGATTAAATCACAGGTAAACATATAACTACACCCTTCTTTCTTAAAAAGCATCAATAAGGACGAATCCATGTAGATCCTCAAGGTTTCAAACAGTTTCTTTCAAAGAATTTAAAAACCTAAAAAAATATTTTCAAAACCGTAACAAAAATGTAGATCTACAAAGATTCAAGCCTTGCATGTGATTTCTGGCATTTGACTCATGTTTAGGGTGAAGAAACCAGTAGATTGATGTAGGATTCATGGTTTTCTGGTGAGGTTAGGGCTCGCCGGAATCTGGAATTCACGGCGGAGTCGATGAAGATTCCGATGAATCTTCATCTTCTCCGACCGTCTCCTTCCAGAAACCGGCGAAGAGAAGAGAGAGACGAGAGGTTAGAGAGAGACGAGAGGTTAGAGAGAGAAGTGAGAAGTTAGAGAGAGAAAGGAGATTAGCAAATGAAAAAACCGGCGCTCCCTTTCTTTTATAGGCCAGTGAACCGGACCGGTCCAATTCCCTTCATTCCTGGCCGTTTGATCTAGGGTTTGATCCCTTGGATCAATCCTGTGGTTCCTGTGCGTCCGGACCTCTTAGGCTTGGGCTTGGGCTTTTTCCTTTTGGTTTTGCTGCGTTTTTGCTATTTTCTTGCTATTCACACCATGCTTTCTTGCTGTTTGAACCACTGTTCGTTCTAATTTTCTCGTAAAAATTCCTAAAAAATTTCTATGTGTTTCTTGATACATTTTTGACTATTTTGTGATTTTTTTTTGCATGTTATAAAATTGATAAAAATATATGTGTTACTTTCTTGATTATTTTCTTTTCTCTAGTTGAATTTCATGCAATTTCTCGTTTTTTCCGTTCGTGATATCTTGATCTATGATATGAACGTTCGATGTGCAATTTCATGATAAATGCCACTGTCTGTGTGTGTGTTTTGCTGTTCTCAACATGATTTGTTAATTTCTTGCCTTGCAAGTATTACTTTCTTCTTTGTATTGTGGTTATTGTCGTCATTCTTTACCGTTTACCATATATTCCTTTGTTTGCTCTCTTCGCCATATTTGCATGCCTTATTTTACTAACCATTTTTTGTTCTATGTCTCATCCATTTTATAGCATTTCATCATTTCATTCCTATTCATTTTTTTTATGTTAAGTGGACATGTAATAATTCTAGGTAGTTTAATTTCCTTTTAATTTCTTGCAAGACCATAGCATGTAAATTAGGGCAAAGTGTAAAGGACAATGGACTCTCTATAATGATGTACACCGACACAAGCACCGACACGCACACACGTTGTATGTTTACCGTTTTAGATGTATGTGTAGGAGACGCGATACTTAGAAAATATTCATTTTTCAAAGCAAATTAATTCCATCATTCAAATCTTTCCTAATAAACCTTGGAGTCAAAGCTCCATTGTATTTTCCTTTATTTTCTTAATCAAATTCAAATGAATCTTAATTTCTTCTACTTAGACATTTTTTTGTTAATAATTGAACCAACAATTCACTATCTTTTCCTCTCATGCCTTTACGGCCTCTTTCTCTTCTTCAAAACCATTTTCAAAAACTAAAATCAATTGAAACACACCAAAAATACTTTTGGAAGAGAACTACATGGAATTTTGATCCCTCAAAAGGGTATGTAGGCAAGAGGTCAAAACCTCTCCAAGTCCAATAAAATAAATTCTCAAACATTTCCTCCCCCCATTCTTAAACTAAATAAACTTTCTTTTCAATAAATAAGCATAAAAATAAAGCGTAGACATAAAGCTAGGAAAGCGGTTCTTATAGAATACTATAGTCGTTACGGGTGCCTAACACCTTCCCGTAACGAAAACGACCCCCGAACTTAGAGTTTCTAAGGGTTTTCTCAATTTTACCCTTCCCAAGAAAAAATAGAAAATATCAAAGATTGAAAGGTTCAAGCCTAATTAATGACTTGATACCCCAAATTCGTGATAACAAGTTCGGACAGCAATTGTGTGTGCCATGAAATATTTTCAATGGGTTCGAGCGGCAGTTACTAGGGCGAGGGCTACCTTTTCTATTTTTTGGTACCTCGTTTCAGGTCCTAGTAATGCTTTGCTGGTGAAATATGTAGGTTTTTGTCCCTCTTGTGTTTCTATATTGAGGGTGCCACTGACCGCTTCAGAAGAGACAGAGAGGTAAAGATACAATGTTTCACCCTCATCGGGTCTGGACAATACCGGTGGGGCGGAAAGTGAGTTTTTTAGATGTTGTAGCGCTTTCTCGCATTCGTTCGTCCATTCGAACTTGGTTTCCTTCTTCAAGAGGTTGAAGAAGGGCAACGCGTGCTGAGCGGATTTGGCGACAAACCGAAAGAGTGAGGTTAACATCCCGTTGAGAGTCTGGATGCACTTCTTTTTTGGGGAGTAGGGAGTTCCGTAAATGCTCGGCATTTGTCTGGATTGGCCTCAATCCCATATTTTGTTAGATAGAAACCGAGGAATTTACTTGAACCCCAAATGTGCATTTCTCAAGATTTAACCTCTTATTGTACTTTCTGGTTTGTTCGAATACTCTTTTGAGATGGGCGGCATGATCGGTCTTCTGTTTGGATTTTACGATCATGTCATCCATGTATACCTCAAGAATATCACCCAGAAGCTCTTTGTTGTATACCTTATTCATCATTCGTTGATAAGTAGTGTAACACCCCAATTTTATATTTTGAATTAATTCTACGATGTTTAATAGGTGGAGTTTTGATTAATATTATTATTGATGCTTCTTGTGTTTGAGTATTATTTTGTTGGTAAGAAAATAGAAATAATGATATGGAGTGGGAGGTGGTTTAAGAAAAGGAACGAAGAGGAGAGTCTTAACAAAATAAATAAAGAGTCGTGGGTGTAGAAAGTAAGTTTTTAATAAGTGGGGGAGGGGAGAAGTAAAAGAGTAGTGCATAGGAAATAAAGGTAATTCTAGATATTAGTGAGCCCATTTATATATAGGAATATTAGGGATTAGAAATCAGTTTTGGCTAATAAGGGAAAAGGGAGAAAAGAAGCAAAGAGAAAGAAGTGGAACCCTACTGCAGCAACATCGAGTCAAACCAAATGTTTCTACGGGTTCGAGGTAAGGGGGAGAATCTATTCATCTATAGGGTTTATGTTTCTATTGGGGGGTTGTAAAGAGGTTAGGACAGGATGTTATTGATATGATACGATATTGTGATTAGAGATTGTTGACGAACAAATTAAAAAGGGAATGTTGAAAGATGAGAAATCGCTGAGAGAAAACTAGGATTTTGAGTAGAAGTGATTTTGAGTGTTTTTGGAAAATAAGTGATTCTAGGATAAGCTTTTTTTTTTAGATGTAAAAATATGATTTTTCAGAAAAGTATGATAGGATTAATTGAGTAGAAGATGTAGGCGAAAACGGAATTGAAATCGGGTTAACGGTTGAGTTTTTACGAACGAAATGGCAAAACCGGAACTGTAAAGAGCTGCAGCACAGGTCACTGGCTACTTTCTGCCCACGCCTGGGCGCAGATTGCCAGCGCCTGAGCGCAGCAAGGCAGCCCCTCATGGGTGACTGTTTTGTTGTTCCTTTGTTTTCATGCTGTCAGAACTGCGAGTGTTGCGTTTTTGTGTTTTTTAACCGTTTTCTATTCCGAATTGAGCTTAGGTGTCTTCATGAAAGTTGTAGGTATGGGTAGTAGTTCTCCAATGGATTTAGTGTAACCTCCATAAGCCATCCACAACGTGATTTATGATCAAAATACTACACAGGTGTCAGCACGGTCAGGCGATCTGTCTAAGTTTAGGAAAACCAATCTTTCCACCCTTCTCTGTACCGAATTGGATTTAGGTTTCTTCATGAGAAATGCATATATGAATGTCGGACCTATTTTTGTTTTAGTTTGGATCATCTTAGACCTCTACAACTTGAGTTACGGTGAAATTATTGTACCTGAGTCATGCTGCATTTTTAATGGAACTTCAGCATAATCTTTTCAATGAGATCTAAAACAATCCTAGAAAATAATAGCGAGCTTAATAAGGTTGTTAACGTAAGCGTAATTTTAAATAATCCTTCCAAAAATGATATTGAGCCTAAAGGGTGAAGTAGTTAAATAGTAGGAGGAGAAATCTAGGGCGATATAGATGTGTAATTCATGGTGATTAATAATGTCGAGGTTGAAGACGGGATAGGTATGTATGTATACATAAGATGTTAATAACGAAGTTGTATAGATGCGGAATTTGATGATGAGGAGAGTAATGATGCCTATGAAAGATATGAAGGTAAAGTAGAGAGAGTTGGAAGAGGTTAATTCATGAACTAATAAAGATGAAAATAATATTAATTAGAGTGAGGGATAAATGTAGAGACGAGTATATATGAAGAGAGAGAACGTAAGGAAGTTGTTAAGTTGAAGATTAAACGAGTCAAAGTAGTTAACGAACTCAAGATGAATGTTGGATAAAAACTTATAAGATGTAAAATGAATAAAGATTATAGAAGTCGAATTTAGATGATTGTTGGCGATGAGAGGGTCGTTAAGACGAAGGGTAAAGGAAGATAAGGAGTTGTACATTTAGTAGCGAAATATAATAGGAATAATGATATCGATGAATAAGACTGGGATCCATTAGAAGAGAGCAAGATGTATAGGAAATAAGATAAGACGTAAAATTTATAATGTTTGTTGATAAATATAACGACTGATATCGAGAGAATAACTCCTTAAAATTATAATGAAGTTTTAGTGAGGAAAGTTGTTGAAGTTGAAAGTAACGATAAGATGAGATAATAACTTTAAAATAGAATGAAGTTAAAGTTAGGAGAATGATCATTGTATAGACGACGACGAATTTGAGAACGAGGAAATAAGATATAAAGTTTCTTTATTGGGAAGAATAAGTATGAAAGAGTTAATGGCAATGGTGAGGGAGAACCTAGTTATGTAGGGAGGGAAAGTTGTATGTAACGATAATGAATAAGAAAATATCTTGAGACTGAGAATGAGAAATAGGATATGATATCAGGGGATAAAGTATATAGAAGGCCTTGAATAGATGAGAGAATAGAGTACGTCTGTGAGATGAATACTAAAATAAAATAAATGGATGTTGGCATAGAATGAGTCACGCGTAAGGTGTGGAATAACGACAAGATAAGGTGGTGATATAAGTGGATGATAAAGAGTAATGATGGGGAGTCCTATAACTATGACAGAGAGTAATGACGAGTAATATTATATATATGTAAAGAAATTACTACGATGGGAAATGATGAGTTTATATTATAATAATGATGAGAATGATGATGTCTATGTTGTTGTCATGATGAGAGTGTCGATGGTTAATTTATGACGATGATGAGAGTGATGACATTTATCTATGATGATGATGGGAGTGGTGCTGATGTTTTTTTTGTGCTTGCATTAGAGTCTTGCATTTTAGTGAAATCTTGCATTAGTATGTGGATTATGTGATGAGTGTATACTTGTAATACTTGTTGATTCTAATTTTATGCGTCCATGTAGATTCTAGAGCATGATGTCTTGCATTGTTATGTAGTGAAAGTCCAGTAACATACCTCTGGAAAATTATGCAGTGAAAGTCCAGTAACATATCTCTAGCAAATTATGTAGTGAAAGTCTAGTAATATACCTCTGGCAAAATATGAAGTGAAAGTCCAGTAACATAACTCTGGCAAAATGACGAGTAGGTGTGGTACCACATTCATATAGGTCGAAAGGAGAGTCCATATGCATATACATGATGATGTTTTATGCTTGGTGGTTGTAAGTGTGAAAATGATGTGTTTTAGTGATCTGTGAAAAGAAGATATTATGCATAATAACCGTTGGGAGTGAAGATATGGTGGAGATTATTTTATTTTGATATTTATTTAATATGCGTGTTTTTCCCTATTCTTATGTTATGGTAGGATTTCTCACCCCTTGTTTTGTTGTGTTGTTTTACATATGGTGGATGTACCTTGAGTGCAGATACTCAGGTTGACAAGGAGTAACTATGGGATGTTTTAGAAGGTGGAGATGAGGAGATGCCCTCTGTTAGTTCTGTTATTAGTAATTGAATAAGCATGTAGTCGCTACGAGCTCTGATATTGTAACACTAGGGTTGGGGATGACGATTTAATTTTTAATTGCAGTTTGGGTTGAGTCTTGGAAACTTTGTTATTTTCTTAACTATGATTATTGAACGACAAGTATGAAGTTATTAATGTGATAAGTGAATAAATGTCTTCTTCTCCATGGGATTTATTTCAAAAGAAAAACATGTTATCGTTATTTTGTGATATAATGTCGAGTTTTGGAACATCCTTACTATTAAATATATTCTTATTATTTAATAATTGTCGTTGGGAAATAGGGTGTTAGTGGCTCTTGTGTTTCTCAATCCGAAGGGCATTACGCGGTAGAAATAGTTCCTTGATTCGGTCATGAAAGCGGTTTTTTCTTCGTCTCTTTTAGTAATGGGTATCTGGTTGTACCGAGAGTAGGCGTCCATGAATGACAAGAATTTATAGCCAGATGAATTACCAACCAGTTTATCTATATTAGGAAGAGGATATGCATCTTTAGGGAATGCCCTATTCAGGTCGGTATAATCAACATACATACGCCATTTTCCATTAGATTTTTTACAAGTAGAATGTTTGAGAGCCAAGTTGTGTACTTGGCTTCAGCAATGAATTTCTCCTCTGCGAGGTCTTTAACAAATTTTTCAGTACCCTCCGCTTTTTCTGGAAACTGCTTCTTACGTCGCTGAGCTACAACGCTAGCACTAGGACTAACAGTAAGCTGATGACAGGCGACGCTAGGATCGATGTCGGGCATGTCAGTTATGCTCCGTGCGAAGAGATCAGTATTCAACCATAGGCAGGCGATGAGATGGGCACGAGCGTGTTCTGGGATACCCTTACCAAGCTTGAAACACTTAGTTGGGTCGTCCCCAAAGGGAGAAGTATTTCCACGTTGAGTGGGTCCTTGTTTTCCTTCTTCTGCTCTTTCTACTATGACTTTGTGAAGCGTGGATCGAGATCGATCAGGTTGGACTCCAGAGTACTCGTAGCAGTTTTCCCCTCATCCATAGCAGACTACTTTGAGAGGGAAACCGAGTTCTGGAGTTTATTCGCCTTGGAGGAAACATCTTCAGGCAGCCTCGAAGTCGCCGTACAGGGTAGTTATTATGTTTTTGTCTGCATGATACTTTAGCTTTAAGTGTGCAGTTTAGCATACGGCCCCAAGCTGCACCAGTCCAGTCATCCCTATGATGCAGTTGTAGAGGAAGGTGACTTCGATCACCAAAAATGGGATCTTTATTGTCTTCGTCCTGTTCCCATCCCCTGAAAGTTAAGAGTAGCTCTACGTAACCCCGCGGTTTGGTGGAAGAGCCATAGAAACCGTATAGTTCAGTTCCAACATAAGGAGCGAGGTTGCTTTCCGTCAACTGGAGAGTCTTGAACAGCCCGGTATCCATGATGTCGCAAGAGGCCCATGTCTCTATTAGGACTCTCTTCACATCAAAGTTGGCCATCCCAGCTTGAACAAGAAGAGGAATGGCCGAGTTAGGTGTTCCTCCGGGTAGTTCATGGTTGTAAAGGCCAACGGTGGCCGCCCTCCAGATTTATGCCTGGAGTGGACAAGATGGTTGACGCTTAACAACTCTTCAAACTTCCTCTTCATGCTTCCTAAGGAGAGCGTAGATGTCCCTCCGACGATGATGTTGGCATCGGGGAAGTGTTCCCATGAGCATGCATAAGGAGTTGTATCCATGTGCTCAAGGAACGTGTCGAGCTGTTCGACCGACATTGCTACGGCCGGGTTCTTCTCCTTTCCGTCAGTTTTGAGTTTGACGGCTTGTCTCTCCGTCTCAGAGTTTTTGGTGAACTAATTTAGCCGTCCTCATTGTATTAGCATTTTGATTGCATCTTTTAGGTGGATGCAATGGTCGGTCACGTGGCCGTGACATTTGTAGAACCGACAATATTTTGTTTTGTCGACTCTCCTCTTTTCTTGTGAATGGGCTTTTGGGGGCTTGACCCCTGCGTCCTTCAGTTCAGCGACGGAGATCTCAACAAGAATTTTCTCCCTGGACATTGAAAAGGGAATGTATTATGTGAAGCGACCTCCTGGTCCTTTGCCTTGACGAGAAGCTTTGCCTTCCCTCTTTTTCTCATGGAAGGGCTTTTTGGAGGATTCAGAAGCAGGCTCCTCCTTCCTGGCCTTGTTGACACTATCAACATAGACCTCATCCTCGTAGCGAATGTAGGTCTTCACAATCACGAGGAGTTGATTATAGGTTTCGGGGCGGTCAAGGCGAACAACTTTCTTGATGTCTGTGCCTTCGCGCAGACCCTTGGTGATCAGGTACTGTTCCGGATTATGCTTGTGAAAAAGACTGTGATGATTGTGATGATGCATAAATACCACTATTGGTTGTTCAGGCTATTTCTTTCAAGGCTTTACCACTTTTTAAATGCATGCACATACAAGTATTTTTACTAGAAAAAGTTTGCTAAAGGCAATTATTATTTTCCAGAAATATTTTCACAAGAACACTAAAAAAAATTGAAAAGTTATGGAAGTTTCTTCAAAAAAATTCACAAATAGAGTCCCACCGGACGTGCTAATTTGTTTACTTGTGTTTTTGGTAAACTAGAAGACTAGTTTTGATTAATACAAACAACATTAAACCAGAAACCTTCAGACATGTTGTGCAATCTTTTTCCAGAAAGTGTATGATTGTTCATCAAATTCATAGGTTGTTTTATGAGCAAGATGAAGAAAACTGTTTTTCGTATAAAGATAACTCCCTATCGACAGAGATCAGTAAAAAAAATGCAAGTAAAACACTTGAAAGTAAAGAAAATGCAAGTAAAATACTTTAAAGTTTAAACTGGATTTCATTAATGTAAAGGTGGTTCAACAAATCAGATTACATACATTTTGTATAACTCTTTTCTCTAAACACTGGTACTTCGAGTGCTAGAATTCTAAAAGTGATTTGTGACCATTTTTCCTAATGAAACTCAAATTATCCGGATATCGTCATGTTAACGCACAAATCCACAACTTATGGAAGAATGAACTACTCAATGGTTCCTCCAAGGCCCACCACCTATTGACATTAACCCAATAAAAATTAGACCACTAAATGGTCTCTGCAAGCCCGTAGCCCAATAAAACTAGACCACTACTGTAGCCCAATAAAACTAGACCACTAAATGGTCTCTTCAATGTCATAGCTCAAATACTTCATGATATATTATACTACTCAATGTCATCAACAAAACCAAAAATAAAACCATGAAATGCAACCCACCGACCTCTAATATTTTGTGAACCACATGCCATTTTCATAATCATATATAGTTATCAACAAGGAAAATCTAATAATCAAATTCTTATAATAATGAACACAGTATTCAATCAAAACAAGAAGTCATACATATAAATTACATAAAGTTATTAAATAGAATAAAATATAGAGAGAGAGAAAAAAATCCTCTTTTTAATGGACAAAAATTCTACTACTATTTTACAACACTTATCCGACCTAAAATGATAGTGTGGTGAAAAAGCTCTTACCTTAGCCACTTCCTTCACGACAATTTACCGTCCCATGTAGAATAAGGTCTTAGAACTATTCTTATATGGACAAAACTGATGGTTATGAGTGAGGCTTTAAAGTTGCCATATGAATATGAAATGAGAGTAGAGAGATATTGCTCAAAACCGGATGTCGCGTGGATTTAAAATTTAAGGCTAAAAGACAAAGGGAAAACATTAAAAATTCTCTTAATGGGAGTTAAGGCAATTTTAATGGAAATTTAAGTGAATTTGACTATATTCTGAAACATGAACGTATGACCACTGTAAGGGAAATGATTTGATTTAATTATCACTTATTGTGGGCAAGTAAATAGAATTAATTGTCAATTTGAACACAATCAAAGGAATGTGTGTATATTCATGTTAAAAGATCCAGGTAAAAATAGTAGGAAGACAACACAGTATCAATTCAATTTTGACCAAGGCATCAATAAACTAATATAGAATAAAATTATCATTGATTGGTTAATGAATATAACTTATTAAATAATTATTTAATAAAAAAATATACTTACCATCATCATCAATAGAAAAGCATTCAACTTAATTACTCAAAATATATGATGTAATAATTTTTGTAAATTCTCCCGATTAAATAATTTCTTCATAAATAAATACAAAATCGTGAAATTCATTATAAATGACATATATAAAAATATTGGGATGTTACATTTGTGCAACATGTCATCGTACGATTGGTTTTCTGATCGGTCTAGAACAGCTAAGAAACTCAAAGCTAATAGAAATAGAATAAGGCAACAAAAATGATCAATCATTACAAATCAAATATGAAGTTGTCATTTTCAAAGAATAACTTGAAGGTGTCATCAATGATGGAAACTACAAATCTAATATGAAGGGGTAAATGTCAAAAATTACTTCGGTAATATCAATGGGTAGAAACTAGAAAGCTAATTTAACAAGAATGTGTACAGTTACACCTAATCTGCTCTATGAGTGAACTCTCTCTGAAGAGCCATGAGAGTAGCAACAAAGTCATCATAGTCTGGCAACTTAGGATGAACATGCTTTGGCCGTGGAGAAGGACATGACAATATCCTTAACAAATTGTCGTTGTAATTTCCCATCAACTTTGAAGGTGTTGTTGTCAAGGCTCTTGAATAAGGAGTTGTTGTTAAGCAATCACATGTGTTTGGATTGAAAGCATTGGTGGAAGAAGAAGATCTTCCTAGGTACTCAAAAATTTCTATTTCATTGTATACAAAACAGTAACAAGGGCTATCCAAATTGCAGCTGCAATCACTCATGTTGAAGTCCAAACTATTTCTTTCACATGAATCTGAGTAGGAATGTTGCTTTAGTCTTTTCTTTGGATAACTTGATTGTGGACTTGGTGTTTGATAATGTAAAGTGTATCCAATCTCAACAATGCCTTGTCTTTCAAGCAAGGGTGATCTTCTTCTTAATCTTTTCTTCGATGCAAGTTTTCGCGATGTGTAGGTCCTTATGCTTGAGTCACTACTTGATTCATCCCGATCCATATCACTTTCACTTGAATTGAATAATACGAGCCTTTGGTCCTCGCTGCAACCATCTTTTGATGAAAAATACTCACATTCATCGATATCTTCTAGTTCCTCCACTCTCTCTTGTTGGATAGGCGAAACGGATGTTGAAGAATTACATAAACTGGATTCTGGTGGAGAAAATGCATCACTTGGTGTGGTGAAGGATAAAGGTGTAACATCTGTTTCTATCTCTTGATCAAATTTCGAAGGAGAATGTATTTTAGATCCTTTTGTATGAATTATTTGGGAATCACGTACAATTAATTGACTCCCTTTATATTCTTTCACCTGCACAAAAATATTGAACACAGTAATTTGGTAGTAAGATTAACCCAACAAGATTAGGAGGGTATTCTGGAAAAAAAATAATTACAAGGACGAAAAACAAAACAAAAACTTTACAGCGACCAAACCCAAAAATGATCTATATTACAGGGTGTAAAACACTATTAACCCAAAACAATATGTAAGTAAATATTATCACATTGATACTAAAACAGACCTTAGTTTGTAGGGAAGATTCCATTGCTATTTCATCAACTACTCTGTACTTCAAGTCATCCGGCACAGATTTCACTGAGAGGATCTCTTTTAACTATCAAAACTTCAAAACTTAATGGATAAACATACATGCATTACAAACAAGTGGAATTGCATCAACTTAGTTAAAATTTAGGATTAAATGCATTTGTGATCCCTTAACTTTTAAAAAGTTGCAATTCTGGTCCTCTAACAAAAAAAACAATTTTTCCCCTTAATTTTACAAAGCTGCTGAGAAGACGCCACGTGACCCAAAACAGGGGGCCTAAATCACAACTTTTTGTAAAGATAAGGGGACAAAAGATCTTATTTCCCTAAAGATAGAGGGCTAAAAGAGCATATTTCCCTAAAGTTAGAGGGTCAAAAGAGCATATTTCCCTGAAGATAGAGGGCAAAATTTTAATTTTTTTATTAGGGGTCTAAAATCGTAACATTTTGAAATATAAGGGGAGAAAACTGTATTTAAACCTAAAAAATTTATACTTTGGATATCACTCGCAAGTTTATTTTACATTTACAATAATCTAAGGTTTAATAGTTAATAAAGATAATTTTATAAATCTGTAACACTCTTTTATATATATTTTTTAGTCCAAAAAATTAGAATCCATTGTACTCAACTTTTCTGTGCTTACATACATTATACACTTTGATTTATTGGTCCAATGTTGGACGTTATAAGTTTTTAACATAGTCGAAGTTCTTGTATTGTTTAAAAAGAAGGTTTAATAGTAATTTTAACCCCCTAATTTTTTTAAAGTTGCGATTTTGGTCCCTTAAAAAAAAACTACAAAATCGCCCTCTAAGTTTTGCACATGTGGCAGTTTTGGCCCCCATATGTAATTTTGACTCGGTCTACACTGACGTGGCCCCCTAAGTGAGGTGTCACGTGTTATTTTTTTATTTTATTTTTTGCTTTGGGGGGCCAAAACTACTACAGTTGCAAAACTTAGGGGACGATTTTGTAGTTTTTTTTTCTGAGGGTAAAAATCGCAACTTCGTGAAAGTTAGGGGGCGAAAATTGTTATTAAACCTAAAAAGAAAAAAGAAATTACCTTTGTGTTAACAAGGTTCCCAGGTAATAGGTCCAAAGCTGCAGTTACAAAATCTTGACCATAACGTTGTGCAAAGAGCTTTCTAATGGGATAGAGTTCAGGAAAATCCCCAAATCTTGCAGAAGCAAATATAATACTAGATACTGCTTCGTTTATATCAGTTGGGCAGTCCCTGGCATAAAATTATTATTTTTTGTTATGAGAAAAGGTTGGTGTGACGATTACATTTTAATTTATGAAGGTAGATAAGAAATAATACATACTTGTGCTTTCTGATATATGAGAGTTGGTGAAGGATAAATTCAAAGAACTGATCTAACATTTCATATGCAGCAACTAGACTTTCATCTTGAATTAGCACCTCAACCTGAAATTTCCAAAGAGTTCCAACTTGAAAGTTCTGAAGAATTTTTATTTTTTGGATGAGCAAATTTCTGAAGATTTAAACACGGATGCTAAATAATTTGCACAAAATGCTAGTATTTAAATAAACTTTTTAAATTAAGTTAAATTTTAAATAAATTTTATAATATTTAGTTAATAATGCGTATATTTAAAAAAAAAAAAAAACATACGTATTAACATTTATTTATTTAAAAGAAACATGTTACTAAATTTGTGACAACTTTATTTATTTAAAAAAAACAAAATCAAAATGTAAATAATGCATATATTTTAAAAAATAAAAAAACATGCAACCAAGCTATTTAAACATCAACATTTGTATGAATGCAAAGGTTAATGATAAATAAAAGAAGGTGAAGAAAATAAAATATACATACCCTATTGATAGCAACTTCTTCATAGCCATTGAGGATTAACTCAGCCAAATCATTACGCAAATGCAATGCTATAGTTTTCCTCTTGTTCTTCAAATGTATGAGCCTGCATCTTGCTGTTTTTATTGCTTTCTTGCTGCAATTCATATAATATATTGAATTTAAAACAAACATATATAACATATTAAGTTAAACAATCTCAACTAAGTTTGCATAGCACTTTTACCACTTTGAAGCTTTTGTCCACCCAAAGAAGATACCAAACATGTTAATATGAGAATGAGAGTAATAATGCAAAAAATGAAGAAAGAGTGAAAGGTGAATGAAGAAGAAATATATAAAACGAACGTGACAGTTGAGTACAAGATTGTTCGTGGGTTGTGGCTTCAAATGGAAACAGAGCAACCAACGAGGAAAGAGAATAAACTGCAACACTCCACTCTCTTACTCAAACGGTTTTGTTATACATAGTGGTTAGTTGGTTTGCAATTCTCCAACATGTATACGGAGATTATTAGCTATAAAAAGTACAACATATCTATGGAGATAAATCTGGATTGCTCCCCTGTGAGCATAGCTCAGTTGGCAGAGACATAATTATTATATCTAGGGGTCGGTGTTCAAATCTCAGACACCGTACTTATTCACCTTAAAAATGGTGAATTCTAATCACTAGATTTAGATCCTCTCCAAAGGAAAGAAAGATTTATACTTTTTTTATATTTAGATATAGATCCTCTAAAAAAATAAAAGATTTATACTTTTTTTATATTTAGATTTATGTCGTCTCAGCAGTGGCATACAATCATATTCAAAATTTACCTCGTAGAATTAATGTCCTTAGTCCTCGTGAGCTTATCTCAATTGGTAGGGATATGGGTCGGAGTTCGAACCCCACATTTAATTATGTGAGCTCTAGCCACTAGGCTACTAGACCAAAAAAAAAAAAAAATTAATGCCCTTAAGGAGAATATAGCTTTGTTGGACCGCAAAGGTGAACATGAGGCGTTGTTTGAGAATGAAGCCAAAGAGTTGCGCTAGTAAACAGTGGATTTACATTTTCTTTCTATGATTAATGCTAGTGTTTGCTCGCAACAATCTCCAATTTAATGGTTGAAAGAGGGCAACGCCAAATCAAAGTTTTTCCACAGAGTGATGTCTAGTCGTAGGAGGAGGATTAGTTTTTCGTCTATCTTGGTTGACGGTGAGAGGGTGGAAGGAGTGGATAATGTTCGGGGTACTATCCTGGATCATTTTCAGTCTCGCCATGTTGAGCGGCCTTCTATCGAAGGTTTTTGTTTTAGTCGGTTGTCACATACGGAGGAGAGTTCTCTGGTTAAGCCTTTTACCGATGACGAAGTTAAGGTTGCGGTTTGGGATTGTGATAGTCTCGAAAGTCCCAGGACGAATGGTATTAATTTTAGTTTTATTAACGATTTCTGGTCTGAGGTTAAAGGTGATATTCTACGCTTCGAACTTTCTTCGGAATGGAAAATTAACTAAAGGTATTATTTGTACTTTTATTGCGTTAATACCTAAGGTTGATAGTCCACAACGTTTAATTGACTTTAGATCTATCTCGTTGGTTGGTAGTATGTATATAATTTTGGCAAAAATCATTGCTAATAGGTGGGGGGGGGGGGGGGGATTAGTGGTGTGATTTCAGAAACTCAATCAGCTTTTGTTAAGAATAGACAAATGGTGAATGAAGCACATAAGCGTAAGAAGGAATTATTGTTGTTTAAAGTGGATTTTAAAAAGGCCTATGATTTAGTGGATTGGAACAATTTGGAAGATGTTATGTTCAAGATGCAGTTTCCAACCCTTTGGAGGAGGTGGATTAAACAGTGTCTTAGTTCTACAACGGCTTCAGTTCTTGTTAATGGGAGCCCCACAGAAGAGTTTAGCATGGGGAGGGGTTGTGGTAGGGTGACCCTTTGTCGCCTTTCTTGTTTTTGTTAGCGGCTGAAGGCTTACATGTGATGATGAATTGCATGGTGGAAGACAATGTGTTCTATGGGTATCATGTAGGTAATTTTGATTCTTTATCGGTCTCTCATTTGCAATTTGTTGATGACACGTTATGAATTGGAACAAGAGTTGG
The DNA here is from genome assembly GCF_003473485.1 of Medicago truncatula. Taxonomy (NCBI): domain Eukaryota; kingdom Viridiplantae; phylum Streptophyta; class Magnoliopsida; order Fabales; family Fabaceae; genus Medicago; species Medicago truncatula. The sequence continues at coordinate 21,031,671 of NC_053045.1, forward strand.
GAAATTGTTCGAGCTTTGAGAGTTGTTATGTTTTTGTTTGAGGCCATATCTAGGTTAAAATTTAACTTTCACGAGAGTATGTTGGTGGGTATTGTAACACCCCGTTTTCCCAACTTAAAAATTCCACATAAAAATCAGAGTAATTCAACATAAACGGAATGTCACACTTCTTTTCATAAAATCATAAACGGAATAAATTCACTATTTATTGTCCAACTTAAACATCATATCATTTATTACTTCGCAGCGGAAATCATTTCAACGTTTAAAACAACCTTGGCACAAAGGCTTCAATGTAAAATCTCATAAAATTATTCCAACAACATGTTCATAAAACTTCATAAAATAATACGTAAGGAACAGAAAGCAACAACAAAATTCTCATCCTGTTACGTATCAGAGCGACCCTAAGATGACGACACGTGAGAGAGTCGACTCACTTCACAGCTAATCTTGATTACCTGCAAGTTACCCAATTGTGAGGGCAACATTTCCAAGCAGAAGGGGTGAGATTTCACATTCAATAATAATAAGCATATAATTCATCAAAAGCATTTAACAACTTAAACTTCATCAATTAATAACATTAACTCTTCTTATAATACTTCATTAATAACTCAACCAATTTCTAATCAACATTAACATCATATTCATCACATTATATACAACATCATATAGCACATAATAATCAGATCATAAACATCATCATATAACGACATAATCATCACATCATAACATCATCTTATAACAACATAAACGATACATCATAAACATCATCTCATAACGACATAAACAACAACGATTAATAAATATTAATACTTCACTTAGTTCTTTATTAACAACTCAGTGACAAATGACAACTTAACGACATCGACAATGAAAATTCTACAACTTAAACTCAACATATGCAACTTCAACTTCTTAATCATGCATGTTGTACCAACCAGGGCGTCAAGCCCTCAACATAAAGAGCATAAATACACTCACAGGGCATCAAGCCCTCAACATAAGAGCAAAAGCTCACAGATCATCAAGCCCTCAACGTATAGAGCAAAAGCTCACAAAGCACCAAGCCCTCAACTTCAAATGAATATGCATGGACTCAGAGGGATATTGTTACAGAGGGATTCGCCAATAGCGAACTTCTAGCGAGTTTTTCCCTTACTGTTACAATTTCTGCACATTTTTCACCCAAAAAACCAAAATTTAATCTACCCAAATCCCAAATTTGATAGGAAACTTAACCTATGATTATTCAACAACCTGAACACCAATTATTACCTTAATTCATCGGATTACCTACTCTTTCAACAATCAATTTTAATTTCAAACCCTAATTTCTATAACATCAAAACTAACAAAACAACAATATGTTAAACCCCTTTTTAGAATTAAAAACATAATTCATATAACATCAAAACTAACAACAACTACCAGGTTAAACCCTTTTTCAGAATTATACAACTCATTATTAGAGAAAGCTAGTCCCACCCTTACCTTAGATTGATCGACGAAGGACTCTACCGCTTTCTCTCCTCTGACTCTTCTCTTCTCTTGATTTTCTCCCTTTTTCTCCAAAAACAGGTTTCACGTAATCCTTATTTTCTAATTCTAACTCTCCCCTTTTATATAAATCTTTAACCTACTTATTTTCTCTTATTTCCAAATCTGCCCTCAAAGTCTCAATATTCTGTTCTAATATATATATATATATATATATATATATATATATATATATATATATATATATATATATATATATATATATATATATATATATATATATATATATATATAATATAATATAAAATATTTCTATAATAAATAACAAATATGTCTCTATAACAAATATATTTCTATAACATATATATTTCTACACCAGATAACATATATATTTCTACACCAAATAACAAATATATTTTTACATCAGATAACATATATATTTCTACACCAAATAACATATATATTTCTACACCAGATAATATATATATTATACTAATAAATATCAACATATAACATAACAAAATATCACTCATAAAAATAAATCGACTAAATTATAAAAAGACATCTAAACTCAATAAAATAAATAAATATTAAAATAGGGCGTTACAGGTATCAATGTTAATGATTCTTGGTTGAATGAGGCAGCTTCAGTGTTGCAATGCAAAATAGGGAAGCTTCGTTTTGTTTATTTGAGCTTGCTAGTGGGGGGTAATCCAAAGCGTGTTTCGTTATGGGATCGGATCCAGTGCTCAATCGAATCAGGTATAGATTTTCTTGGTGAAGGAGTAGGAATTTATCTTTGGGTAGACAATTTATAAATTATAATGATGGGGGTTGTTAATCTAAAGATTCTAAGTGTTTTCATGATGAATGAATGATGATGAACTGATGCAACAAGGGTTAATGTTATTAGCGAAAGATTAGAATTGAAGAAGACAAAACTACGGTGAAAGAATTTGAAAATTAACCATGAAAAGAGTGTGTGATAAGGTAGGTTAAGCGGAAATTAGGGTTTGGATGTTAGGGTAATCTTATGGTGATGTTTATGGATGATTTGGGTGCGTTTGGGGTCAAAATTGGAGCCGGGAAAGCTCTCATGGCGAAAAATTGTAAAATCTGTGATTTCTAGATAGATTGTGCACTGAGCACGATCGTGCGTGTTCCCACCGCCTATTTTTCATTTTTGTGTGTTTTGGGGGTGCATGGTCATGCCTATTTTCATTTTTCGTTTGCCTTTTGTTTGACTCCATTTGAACATCTACAACTTAAGATATAATCAAAGTACTACACATGGTCATGTTGCGTTTTCATAAAATTTGAGCACAATTCCTTCAATAGATTCTAAAAATCATTGAAACAATAATGAGTTCCTAAGGTGAGGGTTAGGGTCCATATCAATGTACCTAAGTGAGGGAAGTGTGTTTAGGTATCTTAGAAATGATTCCTTACAACAATGGTGAGTCTAAAACATTAATTAGTTAGAAGAATGAAAGACGATGGTAATAAGAGATAAGGAGTGATAGTGTAGAATAATTAATAATGATAAATATAATCCCTAGAATAATAATGAGTCTAAGATAGAAGTAGATAGAAGAGTATAAAACTAAGATGAATAATTAAAAATGGTAAAGATATTTATGATAAAAGATGTTATGAGAAGAGATAAGACGAATGTAATTGGAAGTAGGAAGATGTTAGTTAAAGTAAAGGAAAATGTTAGAAATGATGATAATAGTGAGATAAAGACTTTAAGCTAAAAAGATAGGGTAATTCCTAGGTGAGGGAGATATATCTAAGTGTTTTCCTTATAGTAATTTCGTATAGAGATGGTGCGCTTAAGATGAGAATTAACTAAAGGAATGAAATACGATTATGTATAAAAGACATAAAATGTTTGAATAATATATAATTTTAGAGGGTCAAAACTGTTATTAAGCCATTTTATTATTAGAAGACTTTGTTTGCCGGTAAAAAGATATAATTTTAGTTGAAGAGTATTTGACATGCCAAAGTTATTATGCATAAGTCATTTCCTTATGCACCCTGCATAATCACTTCACAACCATCAGATTTGATCGCACATCTCTTCTCCAAAGAATCAGACAACAACATCGTGTTTTCACCACTCACCGAGCCACCATGTGACATCAGATCGGTCACGAGAAAGAGGTGGTCACCGGCATGAACGAATCTCCGGCGGCGTAAGGGATAAGATGAGGTCGGTAGCGGCTTGAAATCTCCAGATCTAAACGGGAATAAGGCACGACAACGGTGGTGATGGTGGGTAGCGGAGGAGGTCGACGACATTTGGAAGATGAGGTCATCAGTGAGTTCTAGATCTGAACGGATGTGAAGGGAAAATGACGATGGTGGTCATTGATGAGGACAAATGAACTATGGCCGGGGAGGTACATCTAATAGTTTTGAAGTACAACTCACAGAAACCATTTCCACATCAAAATGATTTTAGAGTACAACTCACAGAAACCATTTCCACTGCAAAATGGTTAATGGACTGAGATTTATGCATGGTGCATAATGATTTCTTATACATCATAACCGCACCCATGCCACCCCCCTAGTTTCTTCATGTGGGCAAAAGAACACGGGAACATTTCTTTGAGATCTTTACTAACTTGCTGTTGCTCTATATTTCAAATCCATCAACGAAATTAAAAACTACAATTATTTACATTTCTCTTTAATGCAATTCCATTGCATAAACAAATCCATCTATGAAATATCGAATTCCAAATGTCCTAGATTTACATCTGTTTAAAAAACCATTCTTCTATATTTATTTTGCTCGTTATGATAACTTATTTTTCAAAATATAGCCAGTACTCGGTAGTCTTCTTAACACTTGTGTTTGAATGAGGTAATTGGAAAATATTAGAGAATTTAAAATTCTAGTTAATTTAAATGATTCAATTAAATTACTTTCAGTTATCAATATTTTTGTTTGGATGCAGTAATAAAAAATTTCATTGTCATCATTTTTGGACAACTTTTATAAATTTTATTCTTTTTGGGACAAATTTGAAAATTAAAATTAGGGATCAATTTGTAAATTTCAAAAAATTAGAGGGGTCAAATTATAATTTTTGGAAAATTTGGGGGATCAATTTACAATTTTTGGAAATTTATTGGGGTCAAATTGAAAATTATGAAAAATTTGAGGACCAAAATGAGAAATTATAACAATGAAGGATTTTGAAATTCTCTATATTTAACTTGTACAAAATACTTCATAAATTTTCATCATTTGAAAAAATTTCTGAAATTGTTATCAAAACAATGGAATTCACCTCAAAGTATTTGAATTTTCTCAAAACATTACATTCATTCATCCAAACACACTCTTAAATTCCTTCAAACTTAGAAATTAGTATTTCCTATGCTGCTAGCTTCAAAATTTACTAACTTGATACATTTTCTCAACTGTTGGATTTGGAATCAAAGAAGCTGCAATTGCAATTTCTATTTCAAATTGGCTATACATAGTGCCAATAGCATTTCTCATAGGATTCTAATCTTCTTGCAAAAGCACTTGCACTGGTTTCTCAGATAGACATTGCAGAACATCCATCAGTATCCCAGGCTTGCTCTTCCTTCAAAATCAAGGTTTGATATGAAATTTGTTACTGAACTAAAATTGTTTTTCATAGCTGGATAAAAAATTCCCCTGAAGTATTTATTTTAATATTATTCTCTACCATCAAATAGATATATACTTTGTGACACTTGACACGAAGAAACAACTGTTGAACTAAAATGGGTTTTAGAACAATGTCTTTAAAGTTTTGATGATAATAATAATAATTTATGAAAGAATGATTGGGTACTCTGATGTGAGTTCAAGCGTACAGGAACATAGAATTAAATCATGACTATGATGTTAAGTTTTGGTTCTGATACATCACGTCGGCTTTGAATATAAAGGAAAGCATTTTAGTACTCAAGAGAAGAGAAGCATTGAGATTTCTGAAGACTTAGAAGATAATATGAAAAAATGTTAAAAAAAGTCAAAGTTCTTCTCAGAAGATGCATCAAAGCTTTGATAGTATCGTCTGTCTTCTTCTGACCATGTGCAGAAACAAACATAAATTCATTGACAAAGAGAATGTAATAGATCATTTCATACGTAAAAAAGGATTTATTTAGTACTATTCAACTACATTATCTATTAGAAGCGAAGTTTTCAAAACTGATTCAAGCTTCTCGAGGACGAAACTCATGCGCGGACACTTTTCAAACAACGCCTCTCTCATTTCTCTCCTATATAAGGATTTGAGCAGTTTGAAGAATTTAAAAGACAACATATATTTTACAAGTGTTAAAAGTCAGTCAAAATTCAAAAGCGCACAAACATTAGAAAATTCTTACAAACTTATTATCTTAGAATTTCTTAACGTCAAAAGTATCTTGAATTTAAAGTTAGTTTACCACTCTCTGAGTTCTAAATTTTTGACACATTTAAACTCACAGCAATGATAACTGAACACAAAAAACCCAACACAATACAGACACCACCGTATGTTTATAGTGTATTTTTCCTTTTTTTTGTTTTTCATTTTCTTTCCCTGTTACTTTATCTTCTCTCACACCACAACCATTACACACTCTCACTTCTATTCAACTCTCCGGCCACCGCCGACCACCGCCGCTCTCCATTATGATTAACTCTCTACAAAAACTACCGCATAAACATAGATCTGAAACCATAGAAGCAAAACAATGCAGCGACGGTAACAAGAGAGGCGACGGCCGGCGAGATGTTGAAGGCCATGGTCGGCGCGAAGGAAAAGAGGAGGTGGCGATGGATTGATGTCAGATCTGAAAGGTCAGCCGGTGATTGCACTTGCTCCTCTTCGCCGGAATTTTCTCTGGCCTGGTCTTTCAAACTGGTGGTGGTGATGGACGAGTTAGAGAAGAGGGGCTGCGATTCGGTGGTGGATTAGGAGGCCGGAGTGGTGACTGATGTCATCGGCCGACGATGGTGGTGGTAACTGGTAAGGGTCTGAATGTTTACTGTTGAGAGATGGAAGTGGGAGAAAGAAAGAAGAAGAAGGACGATAAAAGAGAGAGAAAGGTTGCAGCTGAAATTCCAAATATATCCCTAGATTTGAGTGGAAATTACGAGATTGACCCTAGTGTTGTATTTGTGTCTGGAGATGTGTGTTTAGATATCATTTCTGTTAGACTTATTTGTAAAACTCTAATTGTATAAATCCTCTTGTACGAGGCAATGAAGTTTCTAATTTGTGTGTTGGAGCAATTGTAATCTTCTATGAATGTAATGAAAAATCCCTTAAAAATGAAGGGAATTAGACCAACATCAGATTGTGGGATGAACCAGGATATGTTGTTTGCATTGTCTTTCTTCTCTCTGTGATTATCTCTTGCTCTATTTTTGTTCAAACACATCAAATTATTATTTATTAAAAAAAAAACCAACACAATTTTATTTTGTTTTTCTCATCTTCAACAATTAGAGTTCTCAAGTTCTATAACACTTTGTTACCCATGTTTGAGAAATAATAATGCAAACTTTAGTGCTCTTCCTAATTCAAAACTGAAACTTCAGTTTAAGTCTAAGGAATGTTCTATTTTGGATTTTTTTTTTTTAAGTTATAATTGTCATATAGCACGACATAAAGACATTGATATTTCAACTTTCTACAACTATTTTCTTTCTCCTCAGTTTTAACACGGTTTTAAGGGTTTCTTGTAAGTTAATCACAAACCATGTTTAAAGGTAGTACTAGTACTACAAATCAACACATACCTGAAGCTCTATACCCTCATCATACATAGATATATTCTTCATCCACTTGTCTCAGTTCGTCGGTTTCCACAAAATAAAAGGGAATTTGTGCGAACTAATTCGCAAAAGTACCGTGCACCAGTATGAAGTACCAATTCGCGGTTTGCAGCATGTTGAGATAATATGACTATGGTCTATAAATCAATTATAAATGACCGGTTGAGATAACAATTATAAATTGATAGCCATCATTTTATTGAATGTTGAAAAACAACCTAATATCTGATGACTAGAAGAAAAATCATAGTAAACGGTAGAAGTATATATATTAGATTAAGATTTATTTACGGAACAATTGATAACCATATATATCATAGCAATCTCTCATCATCAATCAACCATATGAAGATTAATTCTAAAACCGTTTGCTTATTGCTCTTCTTAAATGATTGAAAAGAATAACATATAATTAACATTGGAAAGAAATTAAGAAACTAAATCATCCCAATCTCAAAGAAAAGACAACTCCACTCAACATCCTCAAAGGATCTTCTTAACTATGAAGTACAGACACCTCCACACGACACCGACACTTGTAATTACACTAAATTATATCATTTTTTCAAAATATTATCTTTGTCGGCGTGTCAGTGTCCGTATCGTGTCCAGTATTCGTGTTCGTATCGTGCTTCATAGCTTCCTAATAGGAACAGGGGAGCTAGCAGAAATAGCAGACTTAGAATTACATGATCTAAAAGAACCAGTTCTCATAAACAACAAAACAGAGTTAACAATTTTCTTGACCTTAACAGCAACCCTTTTTATCTTAGGTCTTTTAGGCTGTTCTACAAAAGTATTCAAAGAAGATAATTTGTATGTTGTGAGAAAGATTTTCCTTTGTTTGGCTCTTCTGCGTCTGTAGCTGACTGATTTGAGTGTTTTCTCTTTCCCTTGTAAACCAAGAAGCTCATAACCTTGTCTCCTGCTGAAGGTGAGAGTGGTGTTGCGAACAAGTGTGTTCATGGTTACAACAACTGAATCTGAAGAAGAAAAAAAACAGAAAAAAAAAAAAAAGGAGGGTTATTTTTCTTTCTTTCGGTTCTGTTATATCTTTAAGAAAATTATACTTTGGATGCTATCTTCCACAATATGTAGGGGACCAACTTTTATGGGTTCTTTATATATTTTGTTTCCACTCTATCTTCTAGTGTATGTTTGACCGTTCTTCCTTTATTTTTTATTTTTCTTACTTGGCGGGCGAACCTACATTGTTATATGTGTAAAATACTCTAATTTTATATGATTTGGTTTAGTGCTCGTGGTTGGTTGTTGTGCATGTGATCACTGTGTAATTGTTTTTTTTTTTCATTAATTGGAATTTTTTATTTTGTAGTGATTTTTTTATGGTGGCCGCGGTTTGAATCCCGGACCTTGCATATATTATGCATTGTCCATACCAACTGAGCTAAACTTACGAGGATTTTTTTTTATAGTGATTATATTAAGTAAAATTGTTTAAGGTTTATTGAAAAATTAATGTATTTAATCTAGAGGATCCGTTTGTTTTCGATTTAATAAAAATGATTTTTTTTTGTATTTTTTTGAAAATTTACTCAAAAATAGTTGAAGTTATTTCAAGCTCATTTGTTATAAGTTAAAAAAGAGATTTTGACGTTCATTACTTCAATTTTAATTGTTCGAGATTTTACATAGTATAAATCATATTTTTTTTAAAATGACATCTTTCAAAAATGATTTTTATGAAAAACTATTTGAAATAGCTTTTTTTTTGTTAGAGATTTTTTCAAAATTTTAGTATCCAAAAAAAATTATAATAAAATGTGAAGGTGAGAAAAAACACAAGAAGGGGGGGTTGAATTGTGTTTTCTTTTTCTCTCTAAAAATACTTCTTCTGATAATACTTCAGAAGCAGTTTGGGAATGCTTCTGATGTAATAATTAGAATCAGATATGCAGCGGAAAAGATTAAAGCAGAGAAAAGAAGAATAAGACACAAGCAGTTATCCTGGTTCCTTCCACAACACGGAAGTAGTCCAGTCCCCCTTGTACTTCCAAGGAGATTTCACTATAATCACAAAGATTACAAATGCTCAATACTCTCTAAGTATGAGACTTCTCAAAAATGCTCAAGCACACAGGCAAGAGTCTTCCAATGCTCAAGCACTAAGCAAGAGTCTTCTAATGCTCAAGCACGCAGGCAAGAGTCTTCTGATCAAATAAAAATACAATGAAATAAGTTTGACTTGAACACTTGATATACAATCAGTGGTGTTCACAATAGAATACAATAAAGACTCTAGACTTTTGAATTTCTAAGATGTATCAAATCAGTGCAGAAATTCAGTGTGCTTTGTAGAATCAAATTGACAGAGTTTTGGCGCTTTTTAACTTGTGTATATCTATCTACATTCTTCAAGTCTTCACTCCTTTATATAGAGGCGTGAAAGAGACGTTGAGATGATTAGCACGTCTAAAGAGTCGTTGATTTCCTTTGATCATCCACCAGTAATTCTTTGCCTGATTTGGGTGTAGTCCTTTGAAGAATTAGCTTCAAATTCATTCTCATCTTGAAGGAACATTTCTGCAGGCATGGTTGTTTTTCTTGTCTTGTAGCGTGGACAAAAACAGAGTAGTGGAGGTAGTGGTTGTACACTTATACTTTGTCAACTCTGTTAACGAAGGACAAATACTTAGTGTTCTCCAAATGACCGTTGATGTCTCCCTTTCAATTCTTCGTTCTTCTTAGACAAGGTTGAAATGTTAAACAGCTACTTTGAATCTTCAGTTTAAATTTATGGATCAATTGTAGCTTCTGGTGATGATTTCGCTTCTGATGACCATCTGCTTCTGATGAGCTTCTACTTCTGATGACGTTATCACTTCAGAAGCACTCCAGCTTCAGAAGCACTTTTAGCTTCAGACGCAGTTTTCTTCAGATGCTTTGAATTCCTTTGCTCTCCATTGTTCTTCCACGACCTATTGAAATTACTTGACTAGCTTTTGGTCCTGTACACTTGAACAATTATTAGCAATAACCAATTGACAATTTTTTAATACCTTGTTATCATCAAAACTCATTAAAGTTCATTGTGAAACACATTTTGTTCCAACAATCTCCCCCTTTTTGATGATGACAAACAATAGTATTTAAAATGTTCAATTGTTGTTGATCTAATTAATAAGTTGACTTCTGGGATAGAGGTTTGTAAGCTCTCCCCCTGAGTCTAATAGATCTTTAAGGTGAGGTTTGTAAGCTCCCCCTGAGTTCTATACTCATTAATTAAATTTCAATAAAATACGCACAATGAAATATCAGAAGTATAAAAAAAAAATTCAGAGCACAAAAAAATGGTTCAGAGCAAAGCTCATCAAAAAGTTAACTTAATCAAGTTAATTTAATGGGGCTCAGAGCCTAAAAATACTATACAACTACTCCCCCTTTTGTCATCAACAAAATGTAAACAAAACAAAAGAAAGAGTTTGTGAAAACCATTGAGAAAAACTGTAATTTGCATACGTATCAGAGCAAAAACAAATTAAAATACAGCAATTATAATCAGAGTAAAAACTTGTAATTAGCAAGAGAAATTATCAATTGGTTCAGAAGTAATGATAAACAATTCAAAGTACATAGTTAAAGCAGTAAAAAAAACTTAAAACAAAATCTAAGCAAGCAAAAAATTGGTGTGCAACTAAGGTTTGGCTAGCTTAGACACTTGTTCCATTAGGTACTTAATCTGCTCAGACTGCTTCTTGAGTTCTTCTTGTTGCTTGTTTACCATTTCTTCCTTTGCTCTCAGTCTTCTTCTCAACCCTTCTTGAATTCTATCAGCCCTTGAAGTGTAGTCACTCTCTGGATAGAAAGGAGTGTTAGCTAGCAGAGGCACATAGTCAAGTTCTTTCACTCTTACAGCTTCATGAAGTTCATCCAGCATCTTCTTCAGCATATCAGAATGAGTAGTGATGCATTTTGTGCTCAGTTGATCCAACAACTCATTGAAGTCCTTCTTCAGATCCATCCATTGATCAATATAGTGAATAGGAGGTACAGGAACTGTTCTGAGAAGAATCAGTCTCTGAATCTCATCACTTAACCTTATAAGCTCTTCATCAATATACTCAGATTCCAGGATTGTATCTGGAATAGGTGTAGGTTTAGGGATGGTTGTTTGAGATGTAGAAGGTTGGTCAGAAGCTGTTTGATGTTCAGGTGAAGTTAGATCTATGGTTGGTGATTCTGGTTGTTGGTGTTCTATGTTAGGCTGGGATTGTTCAGAGGTAGTTTGCTGGTCAGAGGCAATGTGTTCAGGAACAGTTTGTTTAGGAACACTTTGCTCTTGATCAGAATCAACTTGTTCAGGAACAGTAGGTTCAGGAACAGTTTGCTTAGGGACGGTTTGAGTTTCTAGTTGAGTGTTTGTTTGTTGGTTTTCCAAAACAGTCTTTTCAGGGACTGTTTTAGAGGCTTTTGTGGGGGTTGGTTGCATTTTTCCTCCTAAGTGTTTTTCTAGGTTGTGAAGAGTTGAGGTATCTTGTTGTTAGGGGTCTTCTGAAGTTGCTTCTGAAACAACTTCAGAGGCTCTTTGTGGGGTTTGGTTATTTTGTGGATTGGTTACAGGGTTGGTTTCTGGGTGTTGGATACTAACTGGTTCAATTAATGGTGGTTGAAAGAAATGATCAGCAGGCAAATTCAATTTTTCACAGATTTTTATCCTCTGCTCAGAGAAATTGATTTGCGTCTGCTCAAAATCTATGGTACCTAAAGTTTTAGATTTTGTAGGTTTGAAACCTGTAAGGAATTTATTAAGGTGCTGACTCAGAGGAACATCATCTGAGTCAGTGCAAGATGATGAGGAGGGTGAAGATGGAAGGTCAGGAATCTGAGTATTGATTCTAGCTTTAGGTTCAGAAGTAATACTTGAAGGCTGAGCTTCTGATTGAGCAGCTTCTGAAGCTGGTTCTGAAGAAGTAGCTCCTGAAGCATTCTTTCCTTTCAAAGCTTGACTTAACAAGGCTGCTCCTTCCTTGACAGTTTCTTCTGCAATCTCAGCAGCTAACGAGGCAATTTCTGCAGCTTTTTCAGGAGCAAGCTCATACCCTGCTGCCTTGAGTTGTTCATCTCGTTGCTTCTCATATTGTTTCCTCATTTCCTTCCTCCTTGCTATCTCAGTAGCAGCAAAATCCCTAGCCTCTTGCTCTTGTTCAAGAGTGAGTCTGAAACAAGGCATCTCCATAGGCTCAGCATTCTTAGCCTTCTTAGGGCTTGGTTCCTTGACCTCAATTCTGAGCAGTTCAGCAGCTTCTTTCATACGCTCCTGAAGGCTTCTCTCTCCTTTTGCTCTTTTGCTTTTGATTGTGTCAAGAGCAGATTTCCTTTTTGTAGCATCAGCTTGAACCTCAAGCTCTTTGTTTCTCTTCTTCAGAACACCTTCTTTAGAAGCAGGGACATTAGAGCTTTCAGTCTTGGCAGTTTTAGTTTTCTTGGGCTTTGGTGCTGCAACTTCAACCTTAAAATCCTTTCTTGACCTCTTCCCTTTAACTTTGAGAGGTGCTCCTCCAATCTTGTCAGGAATAGATGCAACACTGATGATCGTACCAGTAAGCTCAAAATGAGCTTTGATGAACTGATACAGAACCTCAGGATTATCCTCTTTAGAGATTGAGGGGAAATCCGTCATTAGATCTGATTGAACTATTTCTACAGCCAAATCCTCTTTGGAAGTGACTAGCTTATCAGTTAGCTTCATAGACTTCAGAGTCTTTCCATTAATGATTTTTCCAACAACAGTTCCCAGCTCTTCATCTGAAGATACTCCCGTTTCTCTGAGATACTTCAGAAGCTTCCCTTGAACAAAAATTTCAGAGAGTAGCCTTCCAAAGGGAATCTGCCTTCTTCCATTCTTTTGGCTTTCCTTCAGAGCCCAGCACATGTGATGTAGGATGTACTTTGGCAGATTTATCCTTTGATAAGTTGCAAGGCAGTACAAAACTACCTTGTGATCCAAAGATGGATAATCTGTACCTCCTCCCTTCCGGAAAATGCACTCAGAAAGAATTTTCTTCAGAACCTTATGAACAGGAGATAGTTCTGAAGATTTTCCCTTAGCATTCCCTTGAAACAGGACTTCATTAACTTTGTCTTCCCACTGGCTTTTAACAGCATCCACCTGATATAAACCAGCATTTTCACATCTGCATACTCTTGCAATGATGTCTGCAGTAATAGTGATCTCCATTCCCATCACAGCAGACCTTATCTCTATTCCTTCAAACGGTTTCAAACTCATCTCTGTTCTTGATTTCCCTTTCAGCTTAGGGTTCTTCTTTACCATCTCAGATTCTTCTTCTTCAGCAGCTTTTCTGTCGAACACTTCTGCTCAAACCCAAAAATCTTTCACCAGATTCATGTAAGAAGGACCATTCAGCATACTAACGTATTGCATCATATGCTGAGCGGCAAAATAATCAGCAATGTCCATCCCATTCCTTTTCAACGAACCAAAATCGATAGAAGATTCGACTTGAACGTCCAATCTATCCAAGGGTACATTCATAGTTTTTTCCTTTAGAACATATGATTGATTGGTGTTGATTCTGATAGACGGAACTGAGCTAGAAGATGCCATAAGATTGATTGAAGATGAAAAGGGTTTCTAGGGTTTGTGAGTTTCTTAGCAGAGAAGGTTAAGATGAAATGAAAGTGTGAGTTGTGATGTGAGTTGTGTGTGTTTGTTTAAGTGTTTTTATCAAAACGTTTGCAATTCAAAAGGGACAAACAAACATAGCATTAATGACAAATTGAGGGCGCGTGTTAGTAAGTTTAAAAGCATATAAAACATCATTGCCCTTTTTGTTATACTCCAATACAAATAGACCACGTCAGAAACTTTTCAGAAAACTAACCTTTGGATAATGGGACAGCTGTTACAAAAAGTAACTGCCAACGATCCCACTAGCCTTGCTATTCAGAAGCAAAGAATACAGCTTCTGAAGTTTTAGTGCTGACGTCACCTTCAGAAGCACATTTTCCTCAGAACCTCAGTTAAGAGCTTCTGATGGACCTGATGCTTCTGAATGGACTTCAGAAACAAACTTCTTATTCAAAGACAAGCAAATTTTTAATCAGACACAAAGTGCATGTTCAAATTTTTCTTTATAAAATCAAATCTTTCAACAGATAAAGGCTTTGTAAATATATCAGCCCATTGATGCTCAGTATCAATGAATTGTATATCTAAAATTCCTTTTTGAACATAGTCTCTGATAAAATGGTGTTTGATCTCAATATGCTTGGCTCTTGAATGTAGAATTGGATTCTTTGACAAACAAATAGCAGCAGTATTATCACAGAAGATGGGAATACTGTTAGCATTAATCTGATAATCTTCCAACTGATGTTTCATCCAAAGTAGTTGTGTACAACAACTTGCAGCTGAAATGTATTCTGCTTTTGCTGTAGACATAGCAATAGTTGCTTGTCTTTTGCTTGCCCAAGATATCAGATTCTCTCCCAGGAATTGACAATTTTCACTGGTTGATTTTCTTTCAATCCTGTCACCAGCATAATCAGCATCACAGAATCCAATCAACTTGTAATCTAGGGATTTCCTATACAGGAGTCCAAGATTAGTTGTTCCTTTCAGATACCTGAAGATTCTTTTAACTGCAGTTAAATGAGATTCTCTAGGATCTGATTGAAATCTTGCACACAAGCATACGCTGAATAAAATATCAGGTCTAGATGCAGTGAGGTATAACAGAGAACCAATCATACCTCTGTATAGCTTCTGGTCTACTACAGTTCCAGTATCTTCTTTGCTTAAGGTGCAGGTTGGATGCATTGGAGTGTTCATCACTTTACAATCTTCTAGTTTGAACTTCTTCAGAAGCTCCTTTGTATATTTTGTTTGATGAACATATACTCCTTCTTTGCTTTGGTTGATTTGAATTCCAAGAAAGAACTTCAATTCTCCCGTCATGCTCATTTCAAATTCATCCTGCATTAACTTAGAAAATTCCTTGCAAAGAGATGCATTAGTAGAACCAAATATTATATCATCAACATATATTTGCACAATCAAAATGTCTTTCTTAAGAGTCCTTCTGAAAAGTGTTGTGTCAACTTGTCCTCTTTCAAAATCATTTTTAATTAAGAAATTACTTAGTCTATCATACCAAGCTCTGGGAGCTTGTTTCAAGCCGTATAGTGATTTATTAAGTTTATAAACATGGTCAAGATGCTTAAGATCCTCAAACCCAGGAGGTTGTTTGACATACACTTCTTCTTCAATGACACCATTAAGAAAAGCACTTTTGACATCCATTTGATATAATATTATGCCATGATTAATTGCATAGGATAGAAGTAACCTGATTGCTTCCAATCTTGCAACTGGAGCAAATGTTTCAGTATAATCAATGCCTTCTTGTTGACTGTATCCTTGTGCAACAAGTCTAGCTTTGTTTCTGGTTACCTCTCCTTGTTCATTCAGCTTGTTTCTGAATACCCATTTTGTTCCAATAATGTTCTTCTGATTGGGTTTGGGTACCAGATCCCACACATCATTTCTTTGAAACTGATTTAGCTCTTCTTGCATAGCTAGTATCCATCCATCATCTGAGAGAGCTTCTTCAACAGTTTTTGGCTCAATTATTGAAAGCAATCCTATCAAAGATTCTTCTTGTCTGAAGTGAGATCTTGTTCTCCTAGGACTGTTTTTGCTTCCAATGATTAGCTCCTCAGGATGTGAAGTTTTATGTTTGAATTTTGGTTGAACTACATGCTGAGTGTTATCTTGAATGTCTTCAGAAGCATTTTCATTCTGTACTACTGGACTAGGTTCTGCTTCTGAAATTGACTCAGCTTCTGGATTAGGTTCAGCTTATGGACTTGATTCAGCTTCTGGGTTCTTTTCAGTATCAGAAGGTTGATCAGATTCTGATGCATCTTCAGAATCAGTTGTACCTGCATTACTTTCACTTTTCTCTGGAGTTTTACTTCCAGGCTCTCTATCATCAAATTTAACGTGCATAGATTCTTCAACACAATGTGTTTCTGAATTATACACTCTGTACGCTTTTGACCTTTCAGAGTAACCTAAAAAGATTCCTCTTTGAGCCTTGGCATCAAATTTCTTCAGATAGTCTTTAGTGTTTAGAATGTAACAAGTACATCCAAACTGATGAAAGTAAGAGATATTGGGTCTTCTTCCTTTAAAGAGTTCATATGTAGTTTTCTCCAACATAGGTCTGATATAGATCCTATTTTGAATATAACATGAAGTATTAACTGCTTCTGCCCATAAATGTTTGTCTAAATTATTTTCATGGATCATGGTTCTGGCCATTTCTTGTAAAGTTCTGTTCTTTCTCTCTACAACCCCATTTTTTTGTGGAGTTCTAGGAGAAGAAAATTCATGGAGAATCCCATGTTTTTCACAAAAAGATTCAAATGGCTCATTTTCAAATTCTCCACCATGATCACTTCTGACTTTCAAAATTTTCAATTCTTTTTCAGATTGTATTTGAGCGCAGAAGCTGCTAAACACTTCACATGCATAATCTTTACTTTTAATGAATTTTACCTAAGTCCATATGCTGTAATCATCAACAATGACGAATCCATATTTACTTCCATATAAGGATGCAGTGTTAACTGGTCCAAAAAGATCAATATGGAGTAATTCTAGGGGTCTGGAGGTTGATACAATGTCTTTGGATTTGAAAGTACTTTTCACAATTTTCCCTTTCTGACATGCACCACAAAGTGCATCTGAATGATAATCAATGTTAGGCAATCCTTTGACAAGTTGTAACTTGCTAATTTTAGAAATTAATCTCCAATTAGCATGTCCCAACCTTCTATGCCATACCCACTTTTTATCATTCATTGACATAAGGCAAACTACCTTCTGATCAGTCAGATCATAGAAATTAATTTTAGGGTTAATAGCCTCTTACCCCCCTGCCATTTGGGGGTTTTTTGGTTTACCCCCCTACGAAAAAAAAACTTGGAGATTCCCCCCTGTAATATAAAGATTCCTTGGTGTACCCCCCTAATGTCATCTGACTGGATTAATGAGATGATGTGGCACGCTGACTGTGTACTAATTAAAGAGGTGGCACGCTGACGTGGCTTTTTAAATTTATTTTCCAATTTTTTTTTGTTTCATTTGAATTTCTTTTATTAAAAACTTAATTTCATAAATTAAAAACACTAAAAAAAAAAAAAACTTTTCTTCTCCATTTCCTCCTTCCTTCTCTCTTGTCCCTGCTCCCTATCCTCCTTCTCTTTCTGTTCTTCATTTTTTCTCCCTTCTCTCTCATTCCCATTTCCTCCTTCCTTTCTTATCTTCCTCCTTCCCATACCCTTTTCTCTTCTCTTTTTTATTGAAATCCCTTTTCAAGATCTATGTTTTCCCCAAATCATCAACATAAAAACCGTTATTCTCTCTGTTCTTGTTGTGTTGGTGTTGTTGAAGACGGTGGCGGCAATGGTTGTTCGCCGGAGAACCAACCCAAACGCGAATTTTGTTCGACAATTGTTTTACGGCGGCGGCTGCGAACTTTTTGAGGGAAATTTGTTGTTGTTGCGTGTTGTTGTTATGGGTTGTTGTTGTTGCTGTGAATTGAGAGGAAAGGAGCATTTGTATTGCTGGGTTTGTGTTTCTGGATTTGAGAGGAAAAGTGAGGGAATTGTGTTGTTGTGGGTTGTTGTTGTTTTTGTTTTTGTTGTGTGGTGTTAGTTGTGTTGTGTTGTGTTCTTGAAAGAGAAGATGAGATAGAGGGAAGAAGATGATGAGGTAAAAATTTGGGGATTGAGTTTGATGAAAAGATGAAGAATTGTGTTGGGAAGAAGAAGAAAGTTGCTGGAGAAGAAAGATGGGAAGATGAAGAATGGCCATAGTTTTTTTTTCTTTCTTTTTTCTACAAAAAATAAAAATTCTGTATAATATTTTCTTTTTTTGTAGAAAAGATATACTTTTTTTTTTAATTCCAATCATAATATGAAAATAAAATTTGAAAAATTATATAATCCGAAAATTTTATTTTATTTTAATTATCAAAATCTTAATTTTAGATTTTTTCGAAAAAATTAAATATAGAAAAAAATCAGATGTTTTTTTAAAATTTTATTCCATAATTTTTACAAATTTCAAAATTAACAAATTAGAAAAAAAAATTCATATATTTTTATTAAAAAAAATTATGGAACTTAATTTTCAAAATAAAATAATTAGATAATATTATTTTTTTTTCAATTTTTTATAATTTATGGAATTTTTTTAAGCAGTAGGGGTACTTTAGGTATTTCACATCTTTAGTATTATTATTTTTTAAACTTTTTTATTATGTATGCCACGTGGAAATTAAAAAAATAAAAATATACACAATCAGCAAGCCACATCATCTCAGTTATCCAGTCAGATGACCTTAGGGGGGTGAACCAAAGAATCTTTATTTTACAAGGGGGAATCTCCAAGTTTTTTTTTCGTAGGGGGGTAAACCAAAAGACCCCCAAATGGCAGGGGGGTAAAAGCCTATTAACCCTTAATTTTATAGACATTCTCAACTCTCTTTCCCTTAAATGTAATGGATTTGTCATCCTTGTTGACTAGTGTGCAGTTGATCTTACTGAACATGACATCATACCCATTGTCACAAAATTGACTAATGCTCAATAGGTTATGCTTCAGACCATCTACAAGCCACACATTATTTATTGAGATGGAGGAATTACCAATAGTACCTGTACCAATGATCTTTCCAGTTTGGTTGCCACCAAACTTCACTTCTCCTCCATCTTTCATGGTAAGGGTAAGGAACAAAGCTTTCTCTCCTGTCATATGCCTTGAACACCCGCTGTCTAGGTACCATGACCTTTGTTTCTCTCTTGCCCTTAGGCACACCTGCAGTTTTAATCAATTCAGATTTAGGTACCCATATCTTCATGGGTCCTTTTGGGTTAATTCTAGAGATTTTACTTTTCCTCCCTTGTACTTTGGGGTAAGTGCTGAGAAGCTTATGATCATTCAATACTTTAGGTTTAACACCTTTGGGTATTGTTTTCTCAGAAGCAGTAACTGCTTTGTTCTTCTGATCCTTTGGCTTTAGGATTTTAGATTCTGGTTTAATCAGACTCTGAGGGACAGATTCTGATCTTTTCAGAATTTTAATCTTTGGAGTCTTAGGATCAGGTTTTGTCATAACCTTAGACTTAAGGTTTTCTGGCTTTGATATAATCTTAGCCTTAGAACCAGAAGCTTCAGGTTCTGACTGAACAGCAGTTACAACATTAGTACCTTCAGGCACAAAGGTGGATTTCAATCCATCCTTGATACAATCACAGTAGCTTTTGAGACTGTACTCTTTGGATTTCTCCTCAGAATATCCAATCCTTTGTCATTGTTTTTGTATGTGTTGTAGATCATAGAAGCAACCTTGCTTCTGTCTATGCCAGCCATAATAAAGTCATCCAATGCAATTTCATGTTTATTGCCTGAACCTTTATCACATTTTTCTTGTAGCTTCTGACAGAGAATCTTGAATCTATCTTCATATGTTGCTGATATGAAGTTAAACCCTTTGAGTTCTTCTTCAGAAGCTTTCAGTTCCAATAGAGTTGTTTCTTGTTGTTTCATTAAATCAACATATTTTTCTTTTAAATCTGACAACTCATTGGTTCTATGTTCAAATAGTGATAAGAGTTTCTAGAGAATCAATAAGTTCTTGTCTAGGAATCTTGGAATATACCTCATTTTCATCTTCTGAATCTGATTCAGATTCTGATACTGCTTCTGATGATACTGTTGCCACTAACCGCATGGCTGCTTTTGCATCATCATCTGCTTCTTCTTTATCAGAACCAGATTCACTATCCAAATCTTCCCAGGTCGCCATCAAGCTCTTTTTGATTTGCTTTCTGAATTTACTGGAGCTGAAGCTTGGTTTCTTGGGTCTGCTTTTAGACTTCTCCTTCTGAAGATCAGGGCAATCAGCAATAAAATGACCAGGCTTCTTACAGTTGAAGCACCCCTTCTGATCTTCTCTCTTCCAGTTCTTGTAGCCATTCCTCTTGCTCAAAAATTTCTTCTGCTTCCTTGCCAGATACTCAAGCTTGTTGGACAGCATAGCCATCTTCACAGAATGATCTTCATCAGAATCTCCATCAGGTGATTCTTCTTCAGATTCACTGGCCTTGTAAGCTTTAGAAGATTTGGAAGACTTTCCTTTAGATGGTAGAGCAATAGATTTACTCTTCTTAGAGGACTCATGCTCATTTAGACTCATTTCATGCACTTTGAGGGAACTGACAAGATCTTCAACACTCAAAGTGTTTAAATCCTTAGCTTCCTCAATAGCAGTTACTTTGGGTCTCCATCTAGAAGGCAAGCTTCTCAGAATCTTACTAACAAGATCAGAAGTGACATAGCTCTTCTTCAGTATTTGCAGTCCGGATACTAAAGTTTGAAATCTAGAGTACATCTCCTCTATACTCTCATCATCCTTCATTTTGAACAGCTCATACTGATGAACTAGCATTAGGGCCTTTGCTTCTCTGACCTTCTTGCTTCCTTCGTAGTTGGCACAGAGTGATGCAAACATTGCCTTAGCAGTGGATTTATCACTCATCTTCATGTATTCAGTACGAGGAATAGAAGCAACAATAATCCCTCTGATCTTGTGATGCTTTTTGTAAGTTTTCTTCTGAGCAGGAGTGTGTATCTTTCTATCAATAGCAGCTCCTTCTTCATCCAAATCCAGATCATCAACTCCATCTTCAAGTATATCCCATAGTTCTTCATCCAATCCCATGATATAGCTGTACATATTGGTTTTCCACCACGAAAACTCTTCTGGATCTCCATTGAACTTTGGAGCTTTTCCAGAATCTGATTTCCTTTCAGCAGTATCATAGTCATGTTTGACACTTGTGTATTTTAAGAATGTAGTTGATTCCTCTCCTCCACACATGTTTTTCTTTTGGATCTTGATCTGTCACACGGTTAAGTGCTTATGATAACAGAGCAAGCTCTGATACCAATTGAAGGTGAGAAAAAACACAAGAAGGGGGGGTTGAATTGTGTTTTCTTTTTCTCTCTAAAAATACTTCTTCTGATAATACTTCAGAAGCAGTTTGGGAATGCTTCTGATGTAATAATCAGAATCAGATATGCAGCGGAAAAGATCAAAGCAGAGAAAAGAAGAATAAGACACAAGCAGTTATCCTGGTTCCTTCCACAACACGGAAGTAGTCCAGTCCCCCTTGTACTTCCAAGGAGATTTCACTATAATCACAAAGATTACAAATGCTCAATACTCTCTAAGTATGAGACTTCTCAAAAATGCTCAAGCACACAGGCAAGAGTCTTCCAATGCTCAAGCACTAAGCAAGAGTCTTCTAATGCTCAAGCACGCAGGCAAGAGTCTTCTGATCAAACAAAAATACAATGAAATAAGTTTGACTTGAACACTTGATATACAATCAGTGGTGTTCACAATAGAATACAATAAAGACTCTAGACTTTTGAATTTCTAAGATGTATCAAATCAGTGCAGAAATTCAGTGTGCTTTGTAGAATCATATTGACAGAGTTTTGGCGCTTTTTAACTTGTGTATATCTATCTACATTCTTCAAGTCTTCACTCCTTTATATAGAGGCGTGAAAGAGACGTTGAGATGATTAGCACGTCTAAAGAGTCGTTGATTTCCTTTGATCATCCACCAGTAATTCTTTGCCTGATTTGGGTGTAGTCCTTTGAAGAATTAGCTTCAAATTCATTCCCATCTTGAAGGAACATTTCTGCAGGCATGGCTGTTTTTCTTGTCTTGTAGCGTGGACAAAAACAGAGTAGTGGAGGTAGTGGTTGTACACTTGTACTTCGTCAACTCTGTTAACGAAGGACAAATACTTAGTGTTCTCCAAATGACCGTTGATGTCTCCCTTTCAATTCTTCGTTCTTCTTAGACAAGGTTGAAATGTTAAACAGCTACTTTGAATCTTCAGTTTAAATTTATGGATCAATTGTAGCTTCTGGTGATGATTTCGCTTCTGATGACCCATCTGCTTCTGATGAGCTTCTACTTCTGATGACGTCATCACTTCAGAAGCACTCCAGCTTCAGAAGCACTTTTAGCTTCAGACGCAATTTTTTTCAGATGCTTTGAATTCCTTTGCTCTCCATTGTTCTTCCACGACCTATTGAAATTACTTGACTAGCTTTTGGTCCTGTACACTTGAACAATTATTAGCAATAACCAATTGACAATTTTTTAATACCTTGTTATCATCAAAACTCATTAAAGTTCATTGTGAAACACATTTTGTTCTAACAAAATGATGAAATAGAATATAGGATAAGCTATTCAAACGAATTTTTCATTTGAAGGTTTGTATAAAAAATTATAACAAAAACATATTACATTGATAATTAGAATGCTCAGGAAAAATTGGCTTAGAAAAAAATTGATTATAATTTATAGTTAGTTATTTTGTTCTCTAAATAATGGTGTATATTTAAATTTAAGATTAATTAAGTTTCTATTCTGTTTTAAAAGGGCAGGATCAGTTTTGTGAGTAGGCCAAAACACGAGGACCAAAAGTGTAATTAAGCCTTGTTTTTTAAAGAAGATAAATGTGAACACATTTGAAAGTGATATTTGAGCCCAAATGTCTTCTTTGCCTTGAATTTGGGTAACATCTCTTGCCCTAAATCTTTTCAACAGTGTGTTCAACACTCATTCTCTTATTGGATAAAATCAATGTATGACAGAGCACTTTAAAGCTTTGTTTGCGAGTTTTGAGGGGAAGGGAGGGGAAGGCTTAGGAAAAAAGGAATGAGCAAGTGGAAGAAATAGAAGAAAATGGGAGAGGAGGGCTTTCAGGGGTTAACTTTTCTTCATATTACAAAACCCTCCTCATTTGGAGGAACTAAAAAATTGTATTGGAGGAGGGATTTTGGGGGTTTTGGAGGGTTAATAAGAATTATTCAAATTTAATTTATGTTGTTATAATATTTTTAAAATTAAAAATAAAGTAATCATATGCATTAATTTACCATTCTCTAAAAAACTACTATTCTAAGAAATTTGTAAGATTTCTCTATTTTTCTTCATATTTTGCACCCCCTCAAAGCCTTTCCTTTCCTTCCTCTCCAAACTCACAAACAAAGCCTAAGTGGAACCAATTTCCAAAGTGTGAGACTCATCATGATTTAAGCCAATTAGAAAGTGATTGTTGGAAAGAGTGTTGAAAAGAGTGTTGCTAGCATTTCTAAATCTATAATAGCAAAAACAAAAGATTGTAGGTTTTTGGATACTATGTGGTATTTGTTAGATATTTCGATGTTTACACCTCCATATCGAAGAAATAGAAGTTTTTTTTTTTAAACGACAAACTTTATTCGTCGACGAGAGGGTGAAAGAAACAGCAACAAGCAGAAAGAAACAGGAATAGAAAGAAAGGTCCAACAGAGGCAACACGCAAACACCCCAAACAATTATGAGGTCCAACAGAAGAAATAGAAGTTTGTTGATTTGATTCAAAATAGTTAATCATTTAAATTGTGTCAAAGTAAATTCTTTCGAAAATAGTCAGGATGGAGGCTAGCGTTGCTTTGTAGTGGCCTTGGTTGCCCTTTCATCCACAAATCACCATAGATGTACATCTATGGTGTCTTTCATATATTTGCACTAATTATTCAGTTACTAATTAGTGCAAATATATGAAAGACAAAAATCATCACTTACTGAATAATTTTTTCCGTCTTATTTTGTCATTTTTAATCTCAATAGTAGTTACTGAAAGAGATTTGTCAACAAAGAAAATTGTTAAGATAAAATTAGTAAAATTATATTTGCTTCTTAAAAAAATAAAAAGTGTTCACGTTTAAATAATGTTGTCTAATCTATTGTTAATGTTTATTACTCCAATAATAGCAGTAATAATAACTTATTCTACCATTTGAGGTGGAACGTTTGCAATGTTGACGTTGAATGTCAAGCCAACGACCATAAGATAACAGAGAAAAAGGAACTTTCCAGCTACCATTGTTGACCATTGACCAGATTAGCATATCATAAAGAATTAATGTCAAGGTCTCTAGAAAAAGAGTTAGTGTAATCGTTGGCTGAAAATGACATTTTTGTTATATGTTTTTTTAATTACTGTATTTAAGTCTAGAACATGGAGAATTATTCAAAACAAAAAAAAGTCTAGAACTAGGTGTAGAACATGCAGAATGAATTCTTTGAAAAATACCAATGGATCATATTTAGTTTTCTATAACCTTCAAACCATCTTTTTATTTTGCTTTGATATAATTCAAACAATCCTTTGTGCAGTAGCTTTCGAGCTAATTTTTTACCATGACATTGGTGAAAATGCATTCACGGTCGTATCTCAAAATCCTATTCCGTTTCGCTTCGGAGTAGTAGTCGATGTTCATTGCATTGTTTACTGTCTTCCAGTAGCTTGTTAGTGGCTCGGAGCGAGATCCTAAGGCACCACTTTTTTTTCTTTCCGATCTTCAATCTATAGTTCTTGATCAATTCGTTCGAAAATTGCATTTTGGTGGAGGTTTAGCTTTTTTACTTTTTTACTTTGGAAGAACTGAAACTGATCAAGATATCCATTGTGGAAGAGTATGATATGAGGATCCTGTTCGCAACACAAAGATGAATGAAAATCTCGTGCGTTTGATTTGCAAAACAGCAAGTACTGTATAAAGCAATACAAGAAAGAACAACACAATAGAAGGGAGAACAACACAAGACAAATTTTTATGGCATTGAATAATTTTGTTTTATACGAGTTTTGGGGGATGAAATTCTATTTTTGTATTTTAGGCAACCTGTACGTGGGACAAAAAGTTGTGTTGTGGTTTGGTGAGGGACAAAAATATCAGTTTTTATCCTGTCCCTTGCCTCCAGTTTTTCCTATACCTGAGACAGTTTTACAAATCAAATACTGGACAACTGGAGTTGTTCTGTCCAGTCCTTATTTTTTAGCATATCAAACGCACCCTAAACGAGGTGAATAACACAACTTTTATGAAAGACAGTTGGATCTACGTAGAAAAAATGTGAAGACTAAACGTGAAGATAAAAAAATTGGAAATAATATTATATGTCTTGAGAATTGATATCAATGCAACTGATATCAAAGCTAAGCAGCCCAACTCTGCTATTCGTAAAGGCACCAGGGTTCAACTCATAAAGAATGGGAAGAAGACTATTGTGTTTATGCCAAATCATGGCTACTTATGCTACTTCAAAGAAGCCTTGATTGCTGGATTTGAGTGATTTCCAATACCATATTCAAGGTAGTGAAGGTCTCTGCGTCACTCTTCATGCTATGATGATGAAGTTGAAGTAAGAGCTGTATTTTCAAGCTGACCTAGCAGAAGAGGAAATAAAGTTGAGATTAAAGACTTTTGGATGACCAAATGCTGAGTTCACACTTTAGGATTTAGTTTTATTTTTAAGATGTTTGTTTGCTTGTTTTGTTTATTGTTTGTTTGTTTTGTTTTGTTTTTCTATTTCTCCTATTGTAATTTCCCTGATTAATGAAGATTCTTTATCATATCAGATTGCATCTTTGTTTATTCATGACATTACAAGTTCTTGTCTTTGTGTTAAAATGTTATTTTGCTATTTTTGTTGATGACACAACATTGAGCCTAAGAGAAGCAAAAGAACCTTAATTTATTTTTTTTGCATAAATAAATGAAAAATTAAAATATTATACTTAATTGTTAATTTTATCAGACTCTGATAAGGTATCAGAAGGGACTTAATTGGAGCTTACAAACCTTTGTGTGAGCAAACATCTGATATCTTGTTGATGTTCTTATATGCTTTTGATCACTTGTCCTGGTTCACTCAAGAGTGATTATAAATGAATTTAATTAACTGGGATAAGACTTAGGGGGGCTTGCAAATCTCACCTTAATGGACTATCACAGACTCAAGGGAAACTTGCAAACCTGAGAACCTGAAATTGCACTAAGGGAGAGCTTGCAAACTTCAAACCCTGAGGTCTAACTATTAATTAAATTAATAACAATTGTCCAAAATACGTGTGTTCGTCATCATAAAAAAGGGGGAGATTGTTAGAACAAGAATGGTTCATACAAGTTCTCTAGGGTTTTGATGATAACAAAGTATTGAAGAACAATTTGAATACTAACATATGTTCAAGTGTGCAGAATCTAAGAATGAGTCTATCATGAAGAATGAACATATGAAGAGCATCAAAAAGAACAGGAGAAGCTTAGAAGACTATGGTCGAAGATATAAAGGAAGGTTAACCAGAAGTCATCGTCATTAGAAGAAGGATGCCTTATAGAAACTAGAGAGTTACCTCAACAGATTTTGTAAAGGTCGTCAGACTTACAAGCTAACAACATACTTGAACGACCCTCAGATTTGAGAAAATCCCGAGGGACCCAGAATCCACGTAGGCTTTGTCTTATTCTATGAACTGTCCCTATCATAGTACCTAATATAGCAGTTCTTTTGTTTTCTTTTGCCTACGTGTGCAAACAGACAAAGCTAATGACCTCAAGAACAAAGAGAATGCAACAGATAATTCTTCTTTCAACAAAGGAAATTCAAAAGACTTTTCAATTAGCAGAACCTCATACTGCAGAACATCTTCTACTTATATATTATACCCTCTCTCTCTATATATATATATATATATATATAATATAATTTAGTTTGGGCCGACTGAGTTAGTTAGATAAATTTCAATTTAATTCATGCTAATTTCTTTTCCCACCATCATGTGCTATCGCGCCTTACATAATTTAAAACGTCGGAAGCGTGGGAAAAGAAAATAGCTTAGTCATTATCTTAATCGGGGTTTTTTTTTACTTGTTTTTGTTAATTAACTTTGATTTGAATAAAAAAAATTAAGGTTTTGGAGAGGAAAAAAATTTAATTTTTGTTTTTTCATAAAATCAAGCTGGATCGTTCACATCAATAAGGAAAATATTTTCTCACTTTGGGTTTGGGATCCACCCCCCCCCCCCCCCCCCCCCCACACCACCTTGGAAACATTTGTGCGGTGGATATGTCCCTTCCTATCCTTTTCTGCAAGTAGCATAATGGAGAACAACACTACTACTCGATGCTTCAACTTAGAACTCTGTTTGCTTTTATTATGTTTAACCCTTCAAAAAAATATTAAAAGAACATGCCAGTTATATATGCTATTTGTTTATTCATCTGATTTATTAAAATGTTCTAAATACAAAAGGGAGTAGAGTTAAAAATAGACTTAATAACAGTTTTGGCCCCTTAAGTATTAAGAAGTTGCGATTTTGACCCCATAACAAAATAAAATACAATCCGGCCCCCTAAAGGTTGCTTCTTTTGCAGTTTTGGCATCCAGGCCAATTTTTTAATATTATTATTTTTTTTAATTAAAATTCGGCACTAAGGCGAGTTAAATTCCTTATTTGTTCACAACAAGCATATAAATTATGGTTCACAATGAAAGACAAAAAAAAACAATCCATTCAAGCAAATGTGAAATTCTTATTATTTTAAAAGATGATAAAAAAAACTAACACCAAGAAAACTAGCAAACAAGAAAGTGTACCCATGAAAGTGGTTAGAAAGCTCACAAGATTATGAAGACGGTGAAAGATTGTTTGTTTCATTTTTTGACATGTCTCACAAAGAGTATTAGAATGATAATTCAGATCAAGTAGGCCCTTGACTAATTTTAATTTGTTAAATTTAGAGATTAATCTCCAATTAACATGTTCTAACCGTTTGCACCAAAACCACTTACGTTTCAATATCATTGCTTTGATTGTATTTTAATTATGCGATAGTAACTTTCTTAGTCTTAGGATTGTTGATATATTATTGATCGATCATTACTAACTCTAATTTTTTCCTTTTTGTGAATGTTGTTCTTCTTATAACTCAACCTTAGTGTTTATATATATTTGCTTGATTTTAGATATGAAATAAAATGACGAAATACGAAGTTTGATATTAGGTCTATAAGCTTGAACAAGATAATTCAATCATGAAAATAGTTTTGATTCTCTTGAGCTTGTGAAGGATAATTGTTCTTAATGAGTTTCTAAAATATTTCTATTGTAAAAATAGAGATTTTTTTTTAGGTCAAATGGTCTATTGGTTAGAATTCACTTTTTTTTAAAGTGAATAAGTGGGATGTCCGGTGTGCGAACCCCGACCCCATGCATATAAAATTAGAGATTTTATACGCGCTTAAATATATTATTTTATAAGCACTTAAATATTTTACTAGGGGATATAACCTTGCACTTATCCCTTAAAAAAAGAAACCTTGTACTTCTGATGGTTCTCCACTTTTCGGTTAAAGTGGTCCGTTTGGTTCGTTGAATTAGGAGGGGAGGGGAGGAATTTTAATGGAGGGGAGGGGAAGGGAGATATTGTTGGAGCAAATGTGTTTAACTTTACGACCTTAAGTTTTGATGATAAAAAGGTATTAAAAATGTCAATTGGATATGCTAATATTTGTTCAAGTGTGCAGGATCATAGACAAAAAGTTATAAGTCTTTAATTCAAATATTGGTTTTGAAAGAACAAATGAGAGCAATGAAATTCTCAAAGGAAGCTTGTGTTGCAAGAATGAAGACAGAGTCTGAAGACAAAGAGCATCTGAAGACCATCAGCTGCTGCCTACCAAAAGCTGATGTCATTAGAGAGTCTGAAGAACCTCAAAAGTTGGAGTTCATCAGAATCTGAAGACTGGATGCTGAAATTAGTCAAAAGTTGTTATTCTGAATGCATATCATTGTAGAAGGATTTGAAGCCTGAAACAACGACTATTTCAGAGGAATTAGAAGGCATTGTATGCTTATCCATTGAAGAGCGCAGGAAAGGACACAGTACAATCGTACAACCACTATCTCCACTACTTCACTCCTCATGTCTACAGTAGTACAAGATAACAACTTTGACTACGCTTGTTATTCTCTATTCAAGGAATGAATTTGAAATTGTTCCCTCATAGAACTATAACCAAATCAAGCAACAGATCATTGGTGATTATCAATCTTAAACAACGACTCTTTTGATGTGCTGGCAATCAACAACGTCTCTTTCATACCTCTGTATAAAAGAGTGAAGACTTGAAGATTGTAAGAGACTTGCAACAATTTTACAAATACCAAAACTCTACTAAAATTGTTTTCACATTAAGTTCACTTAGAATTTCTTAACAACTTTCATATCTTAGAAATTCTAGAGTCTTAAGAGTCTGTATTTGATTTGTATTGTGAACACCACTAATTGTATATCAAGTGTTCAAACCTCAATTCTGTTTGATTAGAAGTCTATTGCTTTTGTGCTTGAGCATAAGAAGAATCTTGTGTTTGTGCTTGAGCATAGGAAACCTCTTGCTTTTGTGCTTGAGTAGTTTGAAGTCTCTTGCTTTTGTGCTTGAGCAATTGTAATCAAATATTGATTTTAGTGAACTCTCCTTGGAAGTGCAAGGGGGACAAGACTACTTCCGGATTATGGAAGGACCTGTATAATTGCTTTGCGTCTTTCTCTTCTCTCTATCTCTTTACTTTATCCGCTGCATATGACTCTGAACTTTGTTCTAGACTCTAAATTCTATCAGACTCTCAACACTGGACTTAGTTTTAAAAAGAAGAAAAAACTAACACAATTTAACCCCCCCTTCTTGTGTTTATCTCACCTTCAGATATTTTAATTAAAAACGTGTTTGGTTCGCAAGGGGAGGGGAGGGAGAAAGATTTTAAAATTATTTTACTGTTTTACCCTTAAACTTAATTAAATAAAAGAAATTACTTGTTTTTACGATTTTAGAGACCGACAAAAGACAAACACACATCTAGCTGCTTATTTTATCTCAAACTGGCTCATATATTTTGCACAACAAGACATGAATCAGTGAATTAACAGTAAAAAAAAAGGAACAACAAGTAATAAATGTTATGAAAATAAGTAAATAGAGAGAGTAATAGAGAGAAGGAGAAGAAGAGAGAATAGGAACAATATTCTTATTCAATAATGTGTGTATCTCAATGTTACAAATGAGCTCTATTTATAAGAAAATATAGTAGCTTATGAACTAAGCCCAATAACCTAGTAGTATGGCCCAATAACACATTTGCTATTTGGACATCCACTATTAATATTTATAACACTCCCCCTTGGATGTCCATTGAAGATATGCCTCATTAAAACCTTACTAGAGAAAAACCTAATAGGAGAAAAATTCTAGTGAAGGTAAAAGAGTACAATATCTTGTGTATGATAATCTGCCTCGTTAAAAACCTTACCAGGAAAACCCAATGGAACAAAACCATGGTTAAGGGAAAAAGAGTGCAGAACACATTTATGTCTCCCCCTCATAAAGACAATCATCTATGAGACGAAGAAAGTCAAATAATATTTATTCTAGTTACTCAAAAGTTTACTTGCAGCGACTTTGTTGAAATATCTGGTTTATCTTCATAGTCTTCTTCAAATTAGTAGTGCTTGAGAAGTTTCTTCATATTGAGTTGTTGCAAGACCCCCTTTAAGAAATCAAAAAGTTTCTTGTACTTGTAAAATCATCATCCTTGATAAAAGAGCGTTCTTCACTTCCTTGATTATGTTGCTTCTTTAAGATACAAAATATATGCTTGCCTTTGTTCCGATATCTGTATTTACTAACATTGGCAAACCAAAATACCACAATAAATATCATTAACAAAATACATTGATGTCTTCGTTTGAACTAAGATATGGTACTTCAGGACCAATTCAAGTTGTTTATCATTTTCTTGAGGACATGATCTATACTAATATCAAGTGACATCACAATCATTATAGTACACAGTCAACTAGATGTGTCCATATCAAATACATTTGTTATATAAGTTTCTTGATGCACAAAATCTCAATTAAATAATAAATCTGCAAATCCAAACAAACTTTGTGCATGCAACATATTTAATTTCAAATATTTCTATAATCAATAGATGTTAGAATCTCTTCAGGAGTTCAATAATATTTATACCATCATCATTAAAATGATTATAACAAATTCATTTTCAAAGATTTAGAATGGACATATGATGTCATTTCTTCAATATCTCACGAAAATTAATTTTATCGGAGAGTTTCATATACTCATCACTATCACGTGAGTCATACAGCTATATTGCAACACATCTTTCATATAAATTGAGCCTTTCATGTAATACTAAACTTAATCAAGCAAGAAAAAGTTCTTGAATTAACTTCAGGTAAATATGTCTCTTAAACATAAACGTTAGACATATATCAGCTCACTTCCGGTGAACATATCAAACTCTTTACATATGTATTTTATCAATGTAATTCTCTTTCGCGCGAAAAATCTTATATATCTAATTAACTTCACATCTTCAAGTGTGCGGACCACAAGTCCAAAAAGTTCGACTTTACAAAGCGAGTTTGATTTCATGTTTTAATCCATGATCCTCGTTAACACTCATCACATATAACGCTATGTTATAAGCAAAAACATCGTCAACGTTGACTTTAAATTTTGTTCCACCTCATTCCATTCATGACATAATTTATCGAGATCTCTTTATTTTTCATACATCTCAGGTGTAACAGCCCGATTTTTAGTTAGGTTTATTTTAATTATTTTAATTATGTGTTTGTGTGTGATTATTTGTGCTTGTGTGTATTTAATTGTCATCGGGTGCATTTTCATGGGTTTTCGTATTAGAAGGGTATTTTGGTAATTTTGTGAGGATGGGTAAAATTATAATTTTTAGTGGGAATTGCTTTAGTAATTAGTGAGAATGGTTATTTCATTAAGTTACTAGAGAAAGTCGAGATTTTACCGTTAGTGACATTTTACCGTTATTAATTAAAATATCGTTTGGAGTGTAGTAATATTTTTGGTTTGAATAGAAACGGGTTAAGCCCACTAGAAACTAAGTTAAGCCCATTAGTAGAGATAACACTAGGGTAGTGTTAGAAGAACCAAATCATTTTCATTTCACAAAACATTTCTAGAGAGAGAAAGTGGGAAGAGAAGATAAGGGTTTGGAGAGAAGAACTTGAAGAATCCAATTGGGAAAGCTTAGGAGCTAAATTGAAGCCTAGGTTTGGCCTAATCTTCATATAAGGTAAGGGGGTTAGTCTTTATCATAATCATGTTCATTCTTTGCAATTTTTCATGATTTGGATGAAATGGGTTGAAATGAATGAATGGATAATTGTTGCTAAATTCGTGCTCCAACTTTGATGATATGTTTGTATGCATGAATTGATAATAATTGTATGATTGTTGGTTAAATTACATGTTTGAATATGTGAAAATGAAAAGTTATGAAAATTGTGCAAAATGGATGAATTTGACATGTTGTTGTTGAATTATGATGGAGGGTATGATTATATGTTATGATTGTAGTTGATTGACAATGTTGATCTCATTTCATGACTTGGGTATGATTTATGTTGAGATGTTGTTGAGAATTGTGTTGAATTTGAAGAGATGAATTGTGGTTGTTTGAGA
Organism: Medicago truncatula; assembly: GCF_003473485.1. Taxonomy (NCBI): domain Eukaryota; kingdom Viridiplantae; phylum Streptophyta; class Magnoliopsida; order Fabales; family Fabaceae; genus Medicago; species Medicago truncatula. The sequence goes on from NC_053045.1 coordinate 21,064,499, forward strand.
ACTTATTGTTTTGAGAAAAATTATTTTAAACAATTTCAAAACTTGTACAAATGCCCCGAAACGAGCGAGTTCGATGTGTTAGAGCCTCGGGGTATGCCTCGGATCACTTTTGATGATTGAGGATTTTAAACGTTCGATTTTTGATCGAAATTGGCGAAAACCCGCGGCCGAGACACGCAAAAACGCGCGTTTACGGAGCGCTGCGCCTGTAGTGGAGCGCTGGGCGCCCACTTACAGGGAGTCAGCGCTTGGGCGCTGCACCTCTAGCGCCAGGCGCCCATGACAGGACAACGGGAACGTTGTTCCGTGTCCGGGTGCTTGGGGGTGGTCGTGCAGGGGTCCTAGGCGATCGTTTTGAAGTGTTCTTTTGCTGTTTTCACCTACTTTTCTACTGTAACACATTTGGCTTTGTCGAAACTTTAATTTTCTAAATGGTTTGAAACTTGAGTTTGTGTCGTTTCGGTTTTTCGGAAATTGTTGGAACTTGGTCTTGGTGAACAAAAGGAGTTGCAAGCTTAGTCTACAGTTCTTATCGGCTTAGGCAATGCTTGTAAGGTTCGTACAATGTCTTAATCATGTCAAAATTGATTTTCGGGTGGGAATGTGGAATGTTTAAACTTGGGATTTTCTCATACGAACTTAGGCTAACCTTTGAACTAATGATCGATAGTTCGTAAGTGGCCTAAGCTCATACTTATATGATTGATTAAGATTGAATTGTAGGATTTCAAACTTGAATAAGTTGCCTAGCTTTGAAAATTATCAATGTTGGCCGTTTACCACATGATTTGGATTTTTGTCGGAAATGTTTCTTTAGCAAATTGTTTTGTGAGTTATTGTGATTATTCTTGTATGACTAAGTGAAGTTGTATGAAGGAGTGATTATATTTTGGATATGATGTTTATCATGAGATGTTGTTTTTCCCTATTACTTGGAATATGAGAATGCTTGAAATGGTGAAACTATATGATATAGTTGATGTTGCATGACATTGTTGACTATTGATAATTATGTTGAAGTGTGATGGTGAATACTATGATTTAATTGTGTATGGGCATGTTTTCTTGATAATGCAATGTTGTGGAGATAATCAATATAATTGGGTGTTGTCCTATATATTGAGTTTGAAATGGTGATTGTTGTCGCATTATCGAGTCCTTACACATGTCCATGCATCATAGTCGTTGTTGCTGTAAAAGGGATGACTCTTTTACTTCGAGATTATTGTAAGGCAGAGGTGAGCCTTACATGCGATGTTGACTTGTCCATCGGAGGTGACGACCTTGTTGAGATTTGGTACCGCATGCATTTATGTGTCCATAAGTGCATATCATAGCATGAGTCATATGTGAATTATGTGATTGGTGATGAATTGAGATGAATGAATGTTGCTAATGATTGTCTATGACTGATGTTGTGAATGAATATTTATGATTGGATAATTATTCATGTGATTGATATATGTGGATATGAACTAGCAAGTTGTGATATAAGTATTTATGCATGACTATTATTATTCAAGTACATGATATTATTGAATTTGATTATTATCTGGATTATGATAATGTAATGCTTACCCACAGTGGTTTTAACCGCCTACTTGCCTGTATGGGTGAGTAGACGTTGTGCAGGAGTAGTCTCGGTGAGTCTTTGCTTGGGATATATTGGGAGCTTCCTCCGATATCGGTGTCGTGTCGGCTCTGATCTAGGCTTGTCGTGTCGGTCTAGATTAGGTTGTTTATATTTTCGTTTGGATTATTATTTTGTTGATGACTACCCGTATGTTTGGGTTTTGAGATTTATCTTTGGGATGTGATTTATTTGCTCATGACATGTATATATTTGATCACTCTGATTTATATTCCGCTGTAACTGTTGAGGTTTACATACATGTCTATCGGTTTTTGAATTTTGAATAAGACGTAATCTCTATTTCTTGAATAAATGTATTATTCGCATGTTTAATTGCTTTAATAGAAATAGGAGCGTTACATCAGGTACCTGGTCGATTCTTCTGGAACTTAAAATCAAATATGTCAGATGACTCTTTTAGAGTTTACACATCCTTATTTGGGTTATCTTTATTTTTTAGCTCCTTTTATTGTTTGAGAATTTTATATGTGGAACTGATTGGTCTACCACGCTTCATGCGCAGTTGAGACTCATTTGCAATAATCGACAGGGACATCTATTTCGATTGGAGCATTAGCAGCTGCTTATTTTATTTGTTTAACTTTGCAAACGAGTTATATTTTGAGGATCAAGATGAGACAATAATATTTTCTTTCAAATAATTCATTTGAACTTCAGGTTCACATTTTCAGCTGCTTATTCTCTCCCCCTAATATTGGGAAAACTAATCAGCCTACTAGGCTGTAAACAAGTTGGCTCAATACAATTTATAATAGATGAAGATTCATATCAAATAGATTTTCTCAATATTCTATTATATTCAATCTAAGTGCATTATATTGGAGTAATTGTGATAGACACAACACATCCAAAAATTTACTTAGGTGAGAAATATTAAGTTCTTAATCAAAATATAAATTATAAAATAAGGGGAGGACTTACATATGGTAACTTGTTGGCTTGATGCGAATCAATATTTCAACATATTGGTTATTCCCAAAGTAGAGTTTTGAAGGTATGATCTCATAAGCATAAATCATACAATTAACTTTAGACGTCTAAAGAATGGATCTTCAAGTCCATTTTATGAGCATATGCTACAAGTTGTTTAATATCAATTTCAATTGATAAATGATACTTATCAAATGTTTTTTTTTTGAAAAGTTCAGAAAATAAACTCTTTGTCAAATTTGTTGACAAGATAATCGCACACACTTCTGATTTGTGGGTTAATAATAACCATACATGTCATTTAGTTCATCTACACTTTCGATGTATTGATTCACAAATATCAACTTATACGCATTTACATATATTGAGAGACCAAAATTCTCAAATTTTCTACTTTGAAAAAAAATAGTTAAGACACAAAAAGTATTATATTAAAGAATCTTCTGGCTCTTCAATACAAATTCATTAAAATTTATTTATTTTTCGCATCATAACGAATCCGGGATAACCCAACCGGTATTGCCAACTACAAACTTAATATAATTTCTAAACTTCTGGTTTACAATAATATGTGCTTCCGTTGCACTAATATAAGTGTAGTACAAATCAGAGGAAAATAACTTTTCCACAACACTTATTTTCTTCAGAGTATATTTCACCGAATAACAAAAGAAAAAATCATGCTCTTCAGAAGCCTTCATTAATCATGTAGTTCTTGAGGAACTATATCATAAATGATCAAGATAAATCATTATTTGAGCAATCTTTAATACACTCAAAATGAGCATTCTAAACATGATTTGTAAACTTCTGGTTTACAATATTACGTGTTTCATATGTTCTTATCTATTTGAAACAATAATGACAAAAAAATATATCCAAGTGAAACAATATAATAAATATTCTAAATTTATCTTTTGCATTACCATAGATACAAATATAGATTAACACAAAATTTCTCCAATAAACAAGATTTTATAAATCATACACATTTGTCAGGTGAGTAATAAGGCAACAAAAACTGTCAATAAGATATATTTTCAAAGTTTGACATAAAAAAATATGGATATCTCTCATGTAATATTTACGAGATAAAAATCTTGTGGAATAAGGAAGAACAAAATCTTAATCAAATATATTTTTGTTCATAGAATAAGAGAACAATCTTGCAAGTTTATGAAAGAAAAGAAAGCATAGAAGTTTAAAATATTACCTCAAACAAAAATTCTTTATGATACTAATTTTCAACTCATCTAAGTTCATATTAGTGGAACTTTATGACTTTGACATGTATCATATCAATAGTAATATCTACTAAATCAACTTCCATAACCACAATGTTGGATATATAAAACAAATAGCATGAACCATTCACTTCTGCGAATGACGTTCAATTTATGATGTGACCTTTCACCATTTTAATCAATCCCCACTATTTGTTCAATTACAAATGTGACTAATCATACAAAATATTCTTGAAGATATTCACTTATTTGCTACTTCAGGAGCATATTCGAGTGGTATAGAAATACACATAATGTTTCATATTTTCCCCTTCTTTTTTCTTTCTTTCATATCAAATAGATCTTATAAATTTTTATCATGTTTTGAATGTGTAATTCTTCAAGAACACACGATCAAATCATCATAAATGTTGACCAATAACAATTCTTTCATCAACCAATCCTTTTATTTCTTCAAGAAGCATGTGTCAAATGATCTATATCAAAGTCTTAATTTTTCAGGAACTATATTACACATTTATTTATTTATTATACATATAATCCTTCAAGAATTTTTTTTAACATTTGTTCTTCGGGAACTATACCGCAATTTTGTACGATCCTACGAGATGCTTGAATATTAAATTTGTGAGCTCTTCAAGAACTATGTCACAAATCTTTTATTTCCTAAAAAAATGTCACAAATCTCTCTAAGCAATGATCAAGGATAAACATAATTTTCGCATTCATTCAAGGATTCTTAATATTACATTATTAATTCTTCAGGAATTTATACCAAAAATGTAGATGGTGTTTGAGAATATTACTTTGAATACTCCTTCAAGGATGTTTAAATTTGTGAGTTTTTCAAGAACTATATCACAAATTTTTAAAATAAATTGATCAAAATAAATTCATTAGTAAAAGAGAAAATTAATTAAACAGATTGATCATGTTTATTTGAACTGAGTTTGTTAACTGAGTTCCATATTAACGAAGTTCCATATAATTTTTTTTTTCGTAACTGAACTGGTTCCATCAAAGTCGCTTATTTTGTTATAAGAACTTGATTGCATCATTATTAGTTTGTTAATAGAAAAGCAAATGGTGCTATTTAAATGCAAGAAGAAACACATGTATGATGACATGTCCTTTTAATTTAAAGAATAAAGAGTATAATTAATTATAAGATAATTACTACAAAATAAGTGATGCTATTTCTTATGTGATAAGTGTAACACATGATGACTAATGACTTGGTGTTCTTCAATTTTAAAAAAATAGAAGTATACTTCTCATAATTAGTTGAGAAAAATGCTACACGTTACGGTTATAGTTCCATATTTATCGGATAAAAAAAACAAGTCTATTACTTATATTATATTATACGATGAGGATTTTAGTACCTCCATACGATGAGGATTCAATTACTCATGCAACCATAACTTTTAAAATGGTAGCTATTTAAATTTCACGATAAATGCACAAACGTACGATAATAATAATAAATAATAAAAATTGTAGTACTTTTGCGATCCTTCAGGGACGTATATTCATTAAATATTTGAGTTCTACAAGAACTATGTGCTAAGTTTGATAAATCATTTGTTCAATTCTTCAAGGATGCATCACGATTGAATTCATCAAGAATACATTAATAAAAAATTGATTTTTAAGCGATCCTTTGGGGATGCACTAGTATAGAATTCTTCATGAATTCATTAAAAAATTAATTTGTATGTGCAATCCTTTAAGGATACATTAGTATAGTGTTAATTCTTCAGAAATTCAAAAGAAAATTTTGCATTAGTACTACCGTTGAATTCTTCAGAAATTCATTAGAATTTTTTGTTTATGCAATCCTTCTAGGATGCATTACTTTGAATTCTTTAAGAATTCATTAGAAAAATTGGGCCTTTATGTTCTTCGGAAAGTATCAAACATATTTAAACAAAAATTGAAACTTTTGAATTCTTTTAGAATTTATAAAGAATAAAAGAACATATCACTATTGAATTCTTCTGGAATCATGGAGAATAAATTAAAATGAACATATCACTTTTGACTATTCTTCTTAAATTCATAGAGAATAAAATTGAGACTTTTCTTTTCTTTTTATAATATAAGATCAACCAAATACACAATCATTCAAGAATGCATAAACATTGAATTCTTCAAGAATTCATAAGGAAATAACTAAACATTATTTGTGCAGTCCTTCGGAGATACATTACCTTAGAATTCTTCAGGAATTCATTATTACGTTGAATTCTTCAGGAATCTCTTATGCAATCCTTCAGGGATGCATGAATATTAAATTAAAATAAATAAACACTATATAATTTGCATAATAACAATAATGTGTATTTATAAGGTACTTGATTCCAATTGATGGAATTGTAACAGTAGCCTATAATAATCGATACATAATCACAAGTTATTTTATATATCCTAATTGACCAAGAGAACACAAACGCATGATTACACCATGAATTCATAAATAATAGCTACATAGATATCACGTATACCAAATCAAAAAGAAAGAAAAAAGAAAAAAAAAACCATTTTTGAGGCAATCACGTATGTAACTAAATTAAATTGCTAAATCCAAATCAAAAAGAAAGAAAAACAACCAATTTCTACAGCCACGTATATAACTGATAACGTGTTATGAAAATAAGTAAATAGAGAGAGTAATAGAGAGAAGGAGAAGAAGAGATAATAGGAACAATATTCTTATTCAATAATGTGTGTATCTCAATGTTACAAATGAGCTCTATTTATAAGAAAATATAGTAGCTTATGAACTAAGCCCAATAACCTAGTAGTATGGCCCAATAACACATTTGCTATTTGGACATCCACTATTAATATTTATAACAGAATTAAAATTAGATGATAATAATAATAATAATAATAATAATGTCGTTGCCAGCAACAAGGTAGTAGTAGGAGTGACAACAAGGTAGTAGTAGGAGTGACTTTTACATGTAACAAATAATTGTGATAGATAATAGGTTTAAATCTGTCATTGGTCCCTGCACTTTCATCAGATTTTGGCATTGGTCCCTGCACTTTTTTTCGTTTGGCATTGATCCCTGCACTTTGTAAAAATATTGGTATTGGTCCCTCTGTTAACTTTATATTAAAAAAAAAACACAAAACCAACGGAGTGCCACATGGCCCAATCATTTCACGCCACGTGGCACCAATATCAATATTTTTACAAAGTGCAGGGACCAATACCAATATTTTTACAAAGTGCAGGGACCAATACCAATAGTTTTGTGTTTTTTTTTTTAACAGAAAGTTAATAGAGGGACCAATACCAATATTTTTACAAAGTGCAGGGACCAATTCCAAACAAAAAAAAGTGTAGGGACCAATGCCAAAATATGATGAAAGTGTAAGGACTAAATACATATTTAAACCTAGATAATATAATAATAAAAGTTGTTACAAGAAAAATATAACAAAATAATAATAAAAATTGTTACAGGAATAAGATAACCTAATAATAATAAGATTGTTACAAAGATAATATAATCTTGCATATTTTTATGCATTTTCCATAACAACTGAGTTAAGCTCACGAGTACAAAGATAATATAATCTAATAATAATAAAAGTTGTTAGAAGGTTAATATTGAGATTTGAAGGATAATTATGACAACATAATAAAATTTTAAAGAGATTTGCTCTCCTCTTCTTCTAAAAATTGAATCAAACACGTCATATTAAAAATCTCTCCTCCCCTCCTCTCCAATACTCTCGAAGCAAATGAACCCCAAATATCAATCAGTTCGCAAATCCAGTCTTTCTGATTATTTTCTTTATTATTTTTCTTTTGATGACAAAAGCAGTCTTCGTGATCTTTCTATCGTATATGCATTGCCGAATTTATCCTTCAAATCCAATCAAGTAGGCAATCCACTTTGTTTCTTTATGTTTGGCAACTATATGGTTCCAAAATTGAAGATATATTAGACTAGTAAGAGTTATGGCCTTGACCATCATATCTGGAATTGTGCTATCATGATTCATGAGGTCAATATTTAAAACACAGTTGGATTAATAAAACTTTTAAATTCGAATTTCTATAATGTGATTTCAGTAATCTTGTTTGATTTAAAAATAAAAAAGAACATCAAATATGATATTTAGACATCAAAACTCATCTAACAACTACATATCTTCAAAGTTTGTGAATGAATAAATTTTTTGAAAGACAAATTTTACACAACTCTACAATTTTTTTTTTTTATATTAAGAAATGTAAAGTAATAATTCTTTTTAAAAAATTGTGTCAATTTATTTTTCTAAAAGTTGAAAATTAATATTTTACAGTAAATATTTACCATTTTACATCAAATAAATAAATAAATATTTATCATTTATAAAATCATTTTTTGTCAAGCAGCCTAATGGTTAAAATTCACCTTTTTCAAGATCAATAAACGGGATGTTCAAGGTTCGAACCCCAACCCCTACATATAACAATGCATGTTCCTGCAAACTTAACTATGCTCACGAGGAGAACTCATTTACCATCCTTAAAAAAAATGAGAAGAAGAGGAAGAGAGACATATTCCATCGAATGGGTGAAAAGATAGATACTTATCCTAGACGCAAAAACAACTTGACAACGCATGCTTGCGTGGATCCTAAAATGAAAGTTTCAAATTCAATGCAACTTGCAACCTACTTACAGCTGTTGTCTTCTGGTGCCCACGTTTCAACCCATCATTTTGTTAACTATAGTTTCTCCTAATTCAAATATTCCTACAAACTTTACTGGCATTTTGTGCATTTCAGTAACATTACTTGTTCCTCCAAAACTAGAAAGAATGTGTGTCAAAAATATATATAAACAACCACTCCAAAACTTTCTCTGCTCCTATACCAACTATAAATGAGAGAAGATATGCTCGATGTGAATCTTGTTTTAAAGGTAAGACAAATTAACCAGAAATATCTTTATATTCTTTAACTGTTCTTCTATTGCATTTCACATATATGTATCATAGTTTTTATGAAAGTGTTTGTTTTGTATATAAATCTTTCATATGATATCATGATTTTTCATGTTTTTACTATAGTAGACCATTAGTGTTCATGTAGTATGCCATATGCTATTGTTGAATTTAGAGTTCGAACGAATCTTCGTAATCTGGGGATTCGGTCACCGGCTTTTCTGTCATCAGGTCACCAACTTCCTTAACCTTCCTGCACTGGGCAGGCGTCAACCCCCATACATGGTCTTACTACTTTGCAGAGACCTGTATTTTTGATAAACAGTCACTTAAGCCTGGTCACTGCGACCCCCTTTGTGAGGAGGCACCCCTTCTCCCGAAGTTACATGGCTAGTTTGCCGAGTTCCTTAGAGAAATGTAAATAAGTTTGCTAAATACTTTAGCAATAGCCCTTTTGAAATGAACACATAAATCTAACAATGATTTTTCACCTCCTTGTAGACCATCCTATATATGTTATCAATATTTTTTCCTACTGAAAAGTGTTACTTTGTCCATGGGAAAAGTGTTAATTTGTCCTTGTAGTTCATCGTCTAATATCATTTTCTTTGCCACGTTTATTTATTTACTCTTTATTTTATATATGACGTTTATAGTGTGGATACTGAAACACTGTAAAACTTAAATTAGCGAAGAGATTTTTTAGAAGAAAAATAAGAAATTCTTTTCTAATTTAGTCACTAAATTTAATTACTGATGATGGATTTTTGACAAATCTAATTTTTTTTCTTCCTAGTTTCTGTCACTAATAATCACTTAAAATTATCTAAATATAATCATATTAGTTACTAATAATCACTTAAAATTCATTGTATTAGGGATATTATTATCTAAAGTGAATTTTAGATTGGGCGAGCGGTTCATAATTAATGTCTAACAATATCTGGAATATTCTCTCGAATAAAGTGAACAAGTAGAAAATAAAAACATTGTAGGACTACATGATATCAATCATCTCGTTTTTTAAGCCATGCTATATTTCATCGTTAATATCTACAAATATTTCCTTTCCCAATAAGTCTAAGAAATAATGGTTGGATCATACACAACCTTGTAAAACCAGCTTTCGATATGTGAGATGTCCACACTCAGGGGCGGTTCTAAGGCCCGGCGACCCCGGGCATTCGCCCGGATTCCGGGCCAATTTTTTTGCAATTTTTTGTGTAAATTCCTATGAATTTTTTATATAAATCCCTATAAATTGGACAATTTCTTTACATTTTTTATTATTTGCTTGCAATTTCTTTACATTTTTTATTATTTGCTTGCAATTTCTTATGTACGCCCTATAAATGTGTTGCAATTTTTTTTTTGCCCGGGCTTTACAATATTTCTGGCTCCGCCACTGTCCACACTTATAAACAAATTGTCAGATCATCTTGTATTTGATACGAAACTCTTTAACACACCCTCTCACATTCAGGATCTGACATATGAAGCCAGAATATAAATGGTGGGTGGTTCAATAGCAAAATCTTGTTAGCAGACTGTCCAATATATCTTGAACCAGACTCAGATACCATTTTAGAAATTGTATTTGAGTTTACACAACCCTACAAAATTAGTTTGTGAAATAAAGATTACCCTTAGTTATAAAGACATTCTCAAACGGTCTTAAGCTCAAAAAGCATAGGTGTAAAAAGACATGTGAGAACAAGAGAGTACAAATATAGGGTCCAAACCCATATGATGATTCTATGGCCCTATTAGTAACAGGCCTGTGGCAATTCAAATTTTTTCTTTTTTTTGTTTGTGAAATGGTGTTTTTTATTTTGAAATGGGCTGGGCCGTGGTAGTTTTTCCGGGCTAGCCCTATCCAATCTAGACTGTAGCTTTTCTGACATCCAATATGTCTTAGAAACACAAATAAATGTCTGAAAAACCCAACAATTGTTAGCTATCGAGGATATTGTAGTATTTTATTTATATTTTTAAGAAGTTTATGATGTTAAAAAAGCAATTGTCTCCAATCTAGTAATTGTTCACAAACACGTAAAAAGAAATACTTGAACGGTGGTTAACTAACATTCTCTACTAAATGATAGTTACAAAAGTTTGAAATGTTTTAGTTTCTTTTATTGCAATCTATTATCCATATCCATCTTCCCTCAGAACCAAAACAAATCTACATAGTTATTAACCTTACATGAGTTTTTGGTCGTCCCCAAACACACACTTAACTTTTTTTTTTTTTTTGAAAGGGCACACACTTAACTATTAAATTTCATGAATGAATTCACCACATTAATCCAAAAAATTATACTCTTCTAGTAAGTGATTAAATTATCCTATTGTGCATGAATATTCTTACTAGCTTAGCTTAGTCATAGTTTACTATTCTTATATTACCGACATACCAATCACTATTTTGTGGTGAAATTATTGAAGGTCTATGTCCATATATGACACACATGTGCTAACGTGTCAATATTCAGACGGTGAAGAAAATTGAAGATGTGACCACAAGGTTTGTCATTACTTATGTCCTATAGTTTTGCACTATGCTAATTTTTTTTAGTCCTATAGTTTTAAACTATGCTAATTTTTTTTAACTCGATATCCAATCAAAAAATCGATTAATTCGACAGGATCAATCTCACCATCTATTTGTAGGGGCTCCGTTTTAAGCCAAAGTAAAGTTTTGTATGGACTTGTCCATCGAAATTGGTACCAGAGGAAATTGAATCCGAACCTTTGAGAGGAGCACACTCTAAGATCCCAAGCTAACTACTATGCCGACCCAAATAGGTTATGCACTATGCTAATGATCTTGTTCATTCAACAAATCATAAAGTTGAAAACTCCAACTTTAGATTTACCTCAAATTAACTCTCTAATAGCTTTAGAAAATGCATTTATCGACATCAATGTAGTGACATTGTAGTGCAGAAGTACCAAGCTGTAGTGGTAAAGGAGAACATATACTTTAATGGTTATCATCTCCACCACACACTCATCAATCACATTATGATATTACTTCAATAATGCACATGGTTGTGAATCTCAACCACACTCTATCTGCCACGTTTTTGAACTTTAGCAATCAACCACATATTTCATCACACCTTATCGTCTTTATTAACCATTGAATTTGCAACTTGCAAACCAATCCAACACACCTCAATTGGAGACTGTTCTTCCCTCACCCCTCACTTGAAACATCTCATTCTTTCCTTTTTACACAAACATGGAGACTGTTCTTTCCAAACACTCACCACCTTCTGCCTTCAAGGTGCGTAGATATAGATATAGATATAGATCAACACATGCACTATTATTATGATTAACACATAAATAATTAATCTTACTAGTTACTATAATATTAAGATTTGAAACTGAGTTTTGTGCATCTCTATTTGCCTACTTAGTCTTATTTAAATTTAAATAGACTATGGAAATATGCAACGTTTTTTTTATTATTGAAGAAACAAGATACATTTCTAATTTTTGTGCTGTACTGAAGAATATTGATTAATTTATTGGCATCTCATAAGAACTGTGTTATTTAAGTGATGGTCCAGTGGTTTTTATGGCCACTGGACCAATACTAACCCTACCTTCCCAGTTTGTATAATGTTCAGTTCGGATTGGACTAAGGAGTTTGGGAAACTCACCAGGAAATGGAATCTTTTTTTTCTTTCAACTGTGGCTGTAATTAATTCATTGAGTTTATTTTTTTGATTATGTTATGTAACATAGTAATTGCAATTTTTTTTCATGCAAGGGTATAATAATTGGTGTTGAGATTGAGAAGGTTTCTGTATTAACTAGAACTGTTCACATCTTTATGTAAACTACATATGTGTAAGGTCTACCAATAAATCTTGATTGGTATGTTTTTTATATGCAAAAATTGAATTATAAAATTGGACAACAGGTACACAACTAATCACTTATGTGGTTTGGAGACACACTAACGGATCATATGGACAGTACACCAAACATTGTCTCACATTTTTGAGTTTTTTGAATTGTGAAACATTATGATTAAAGAAAGAGTCTTGTTAACCATTACCCTTAGGACAATGGTTAAGGAATTTACAAATAAAATTTTTGTCTTTGAAATATAAAATGTTACTTTTGATTAAGTAATGATTACATAATTTTTTCATAAAAATTTATTTATTTTGGATGTTTAACCAATGTCTTTGGGACACTGATTATCGTTGTCCTTCAAAAAATTGTTAACTCTATGCATAAATGTCCATCCACACGTGATATGAAAAATGGATGAGTAAAGAACAATGACCACAATGTTTAACATTTTTTTGTGACATCCACAATGTCTAACTGATGAAAAACATGAAAAACAGAATTTAGGTATCCTAGTTATTGGACTAAAAATAATTTTAAATAAATTATGTTATCTTGCTAATATTTTATACAAGTTTGTTTAATCAAGACAACACTTACCTCTGATCCATGTAAACAATTCTACTTAATGAGATATGACTTGATTTGATTGTTGTTTAATTAAGCCAACACTTACCCTATTTTTTTCGTCTTTTTTTTTTTAATATATATTTTTAGAAGTTTTGTTTTATTTTTTAAAAAAATGAAGTTTTAATTTTTTATAAATTACTTTTTTCTTGCAAGTGATCATTTTAAAAAGGTCGTTAAAGTTATTTTGAAAATATAAAACCTAATAGGTCCTTAGTCTCTAAACTTTTAATTTTTAAGCGTTTAATTTTTTTTACTTTCAGGTTACAAAGTTAAAATTTTACCATTGAGTTAGCACCACAATTGTCATCCAATTTAAACTCTTTTACAATACTTTTAAATTTTCATAGGTTGTCTAAGGTGCACAAGTACCATACTCATGCACTATAGAAAAGTATATTTTTCACGCTTAGACTAATAAGTCTCAACAATCCCCGTGAGCTTATTAGCTCAATTGGTAGGGATATCACATTATATGTAGGGGTAGAGTTCGAACCCCGAATACTCCATTTCTCCACAATTTAATTGTGTGAGCTCTAACCACTAGACTAATTGACAAAAAAAATTAAAAAAAATAAGTCTCAACATATATCATTTGCGGCATATTCATTCAATGATAAAAACTAACTTGTACACCATATAATTAGCCAGTTTCATATTTAAATTCATAACATTTGTGTACATGCTTGTGCACTAAAAAATAATATTAATGTTCTCTTAAAAAAACAGAAACTATGATATAATTTCTCTCTTCAAATTCTATAATCACATCCTACAAGGTCCTCTATTTTTTATCAAAATTTAACTAAACTTTCAACTTCCGAAGTCTTAAATAATATTTTCTATACGAAATTAATCATAACCCTCAAATTTTTTTGACAAAACAAAGCAGTTAACGTAACAAGAAGTTAATAGCAAGATCCTCTATTTTTTTAAATAATGATTGACTATATTTTCAAATTGACACTAATTCTCTTTGGATCATGCATCTTCAATTTTTCTGTTGTAAGATTTAATATTTTTCCAAAATGCTTCATTTTGTCCCTTTCAAAATCAAAACTAAACATAATATTTTTTTGAAGAGGAAAACTAAACATAATATTGTCTACCACAATGTCAATGGGTTTGATATTAGTTATATTATGGTATGATTTTATGGCAACAATGAAATATTACTGTGAATGAATCATAATTTGTTCCAGATTATTGGGTACATAATACTTGTCCCATTACCAAGTTTTTTTTGTCTTAGATGAAGTAGTAATCTACTGAAATTAAACTCATAAGGTCCCGGATTTGAATCCGAATCACGACGTCCGGCCTTGCAATTTCGGCATTTGTCATTGCCGGTTGAGCTAGAACTCCTAAAAAAGATCTAGTGGCCAAAATATCACATACTAAATATAGTAAAATGCAGAATTTCAAACTTGCGATTAAACATGTCAAATATCCATCCATACACATCCACTTCAGTATTTTTTTATTTATCTAGCTGAGGTCCATGTTCATGGTTTACTAATGTTGTGTGTTGCAGGATGTTATACTGCACCCAAACCCATGATATTAACTAAATTATCATATTCTTATTAGATCTTAGGCTTAACTAAATTTTGATCCTCGTATTTTCAACCACTCATGGATTTTATCTCCTTATTTTCAAATCAACCCATTTTGGCCCCTTCCACTAATTTATGAACTAAAAAAGATGATGCGACATATTTTGAATGATGTGATATACAACCTGATGAAATGGAATGATCAATATCGACGAACTTGTAAGAAAACTCTTCAAAACTTCAAATTCAACTTTAGAAATTATTCATTTTTGTAATTTAATTAATGACATGTAAATAATTTATCAATTGAAGGATTCTGCATCATTAGATCGTATGTTAGTCTAAAAATTTGAGCAATGGATCAAAATTGGTTAATTTTAAATAGAAAGACCAATTCCACGATGTGGTAAAAATAGGGGATAAAAAAACCTAGATTTAATCATTACTGATTTGTTTTTTTACCATAAATTAATAATGAAAAAATGAATCTTATAGAGATAGCAATACTTATTATAACACTTTATTTTCCACAATTACTTTCTTATTTTTTTTTTTTTTTGCACACTTACTATTTTATTGATGAAATTCATAGGAGACTCACTAAAAACTCTCTCTTTCTAATACTCTATCTAAACATCCTTATCTTATTTGGTAAAATTCTTATGAGTCCACCACTATATGTGGGACTCATAGTCATTTCCAAAATGACCCACAATAATGTGTTAGAAAGATAGTGTTAAGCATTCTTATCAATTACACTTCACTTTGGAGGCATCAAGAGAAGGACACAAATAAACTATTTTATTTTGAAATTTCATTCCTATCTCAATTACATAAAATACATAATCTCAAAATACATAAACATTCATAATGTCTTTAGGTGTTTGCCTAGGTCAAAGATTCCTATTATGTTGGATTCGCAAATACAAAATTAACTATAAAAATATAAATAAATTTTAATATGGTTAATTAATTTTTTAGTCCATCCTGTTATTAATCAAGTTTTATATTGACCAGGGTGTGAGCAAGGAAGAAGAAGAATCATTGCTTGGACAAATTGAAATATGGAAATACATGACACAATTTACAGACTCTTTTGCTCTAAAAGCTGTCGTGGAGCTACGCATAGCCGACATTATAGACCGTTATGGCAAACCATTATCCTTAACTCAAATTGTGCAGAATCTTGAAGATGCACCCTCCCCTGATTCCACTCTACTTTTAAGAGTAATGAGAGTCATGGTTCGTAGAAAGATTTTCAGTGCAGAAAAATCAGAAACCGGCGAAATTCTCTATGGCTTGACACGTGCATCGAAATGGATCCTACAAGACACAAAAATGACATTGGCACCAATGTTGTTGCTAGAGAATCACCCTTTTCATTTGAACCCTGCTAACTTTATTAGTGAAATTATAAAAGAAGGCACCAAAAATGGCACTGCTTTCTTTAGGTGTCATGGTCATGAACAATTTGAAATGACGGGGTTGGACTCAAAATACAATGACTTGTTCAACCAAGGTATGGTTTGCACCGCTAGAATTGTGTCGAGGGCTGTTATTGCTGGATACAAAGACGGGTTTAACCAAATTAAGTCTTTGGTTGATGTTGGTGGGGGTATCGGAGGATCTCTCTCCGAGATTGTTAGAGCTTATCCTCACATTCAAGCTATTAACTTTGATTTGCCTCATGTGGTTTCAACGGCCCCTAATTTTGATGGTATCACCCATGTTGGAGGAGACATGTTCGTGTCAGTTCCTAGTGCTGATGCTATTTACATGAAGGTATAATGCTAAACAAATATATTGTTTCTTTTCAATTTTTTTGTGCATTTGGCTTATACACATGAATTTAATTATCTTTGGGTGAATGGCAGTGGATTCTTCATGACTGGAGCGACGACCATTGCATAAAGATATTGAAGAACTGTAGAAAGGCAATACCAGAGAAAACAGGAAAGGTGATCATTGTGGATCATGTATTGGACCCAGAAGGAAATGAACCATTTACCGACACTGGGATAGCATTTGACATGATGTTGCTTGCTCACAATGCTGGTGGTAAAGAAAGAACTGAAGAGAACTGGAAATACCTATTCAACGAGACAGGATTCCCTCGTTACAACATCATCAAAATCAATGCTCTGCCATGCATCATTGAGGCATTCCCAATCTAAATTCATGGAAGATGATGAGTTTGTTGGTTTTATGACGACGATGATGATGATTTCGTATGTGTTGTGTTGTGTGGCTTTACTTGGAGTTTTGTTAGCTAAGGCAAATACTCCTTTTGTGTATCATAATTTGAATAAAAATGCTGCTCACCACCTAGAGCTAGCTGTGATTCATGCATGGGGGGAGGCTTTTGGTTCCATCAGCAGATCAGATAGCAGAGTGTTGTGTGAGTGTTAAGAATCTATTGTTCACTTGTTAATGAGTTTGATGAATTATAATTTGTGTTCAACATTTTCTTCCCTTTTTCCTCTTCTAAAATTCATTTAACTTCCACTGTGTTAATCAAGTATCATAGGAAATGAGAGCAATATAAACTTAAAGAAATTGGGTCATGGGAAATTTATTTTTAATTAAATTGACACTAATACACTACTGAGGCTATTTGAACTTTGTTCCTAACCTACCGAGTTTTCAAAAAAAAAAAAAAAACTCTAAACAAATTAATTAAAGTTTAACATGAAGGTGTATTACATAAAGAAATCCAGAATCCTCTAAGTGAAAGTGATAGTAGGTTCTACGGCTATCAATCAATCCAAGCTATGCTATAAGTAAAGGAAATAAAAACGGCATAAAGAGAAAATAAGATAAACAATGCAACTCGGTTTTTCATAGCCTCATGTTTTAGAAGATACAAACTTAAACACTAGGTCATGAAAATTGCTCTTCTGACATTAGAACTGTCCTAATAACACAAGTAAAATACCAATTTGCTCTCAACGGTAGTTAACTACCGTTCTATTGTCCGGCAGCAATTAACTGCTGCTGAGTACAACGGTAGTTAACTGTCGCTACAGCCAGCGGCAGTTAACTGCTGTTACGTGCTTGGCTCACATTTTTCCACAGCTTTGCTTTCTCCTTCTCCTTCCCTTTTATACATACTATTTTGATCGAAATGTTTTCCAATTTTCATCCAATTTCAAATGCATCAATTCTAAAACATATAAAAAGTAAGTAATAATAATATTAACATGATAAAAATAAAACGCAAGAAATAATTTAAAAGGTGCGTAAATGTCATAGAAATATGATAATGCTACAAGGTAGAGCTGAAACAGACTGCCCGACCCGTTTAGGGCCGGCCCTAACGGGCTTCAGACTCTATCGGGCTGGGCCAAAAAGCCCGGTTGTAAATCAGGCTTAAAATATACTACTCGAGCCCGTATTAAAAATTATATTTTTTAGAAAAATTATATTTTTTAGAAAAATTACCATAAAATACTCCTATGATTTTTTTTTTTATAAATAATATTTTTAATATGTTTAAATAATGTCTAGCACAAAAATAAATTGTAAACATTTTCGTACAAACGTCGTCAACTAAAACGGCGAGGAAATCAATTTTAAATAAATTAAATACGTTATGGTGGTTAGAAATATTTATATATTCGATCTTTAAAATTATAAATAACAAAACGAGTAAATATAATTTTATATTACATTTATATTTGTGTTAATTCATCGAATTTTCACTTTTTTTTTTTTTTTTTTACTTTGATAATCAACTAATTAAAGAATTATTTGAAAAATATATATAATTTACAGGATTTTTATTTGTTATGCGGGCTATCGGGCAACCCGCGGCCCGTTCGGGCTAGCCCTAAAGAGTATCGGGCTAAAAATCCATATTAAAATTCGGGCTCAATATTTAAGGCCCAAACCCTATAATTAATCAGGCTAAACAGGCCGGCCCATACGTCCCAGCCCGTTTTGACAGCTCTACTACAAGGTACGAAACATGTAATAATAATACATCACCATCGTCATAGTCAAAATGTACAAAAAAAAAAAAACCTAATCATAATCAACCCTGCTGCCTACGATGCCTGGCAATCCGATATGTAAGGGCAAGGCGACCAGTAGTGCCAATCCAAATCACCTCCTGAACAATCTCCTCTTTAGTCATCTCGCCGCTCCTGGCCACAATATCATCAGCTATCTGCACCATATTCCGGATGATCGTCAGTGTGTCAGACATCTCTCTGGCATGCTCCTCCTCTATAATCTGCTTCACATTCGCCGGCCTAGGAGGAGAACCTTCATCAGGTGGGAGAATACGAGGGTGAGAGACTTTGGCATACCAAGACATGTACCCAAGCTCATGATGCCATGCTCTTTGACACCTCTATCTCCAATCAAGGTAGAACCACGCAGCGGGATCTAGCAACACAGTGGCTAACATCTCCGTAGGCATATCAGCGACAGCTGACGAATGTCAGGGAATGTAACGCCCACTTTTATTTAATTAATTATTTAATTGAGTCTAGACGAATTATATTATATTTATATAATATATGTGTGAATTATGATGATTTATGACGATTTAGATGATTTGGATGATTCTAGATGAGTTATGTGTTTTGATGATTTTTATGAGGTTATGAGACTTATTTTATTGTTTAATAAAATAAGATTTGAAAATAAAATAAAATATTTAGTTAAGGGTTGTTTTGAGATTTTAGAGAGTTTTGGGGGAGAAAGTGAGATAAGATAAGATTTTAGGAGGAGATATAAAAAGAGAAAACCTAGTCTTAGAAAAATCAGTACTGTTTTTGGAGAAAATGGAGAAAAAGCCAAGAGAAGGGAGAATCACCATAGAGAGCTGCGATTTCTTCATACAAGGTAAGGGTGAGACTAATGATTCAATAGTGTTAATCTATACAATTCTGATGATCGAATTAACAAGTTAGGATTTAATTAGAAAGTTTGTAAAATTAGGGTTAATAAGTGAAATTGATGATCCAATGATAATAAGGTGTTAGATTGATGCATAAAACGTCCTTTGAACTTAGATTATGTTTAGAATGCATTCTGGAATTGAAATTAGGCTTAGAACCATTTGAGATCATGAATTTTTCGTAAAAACTGCATTCTGCCCGAGCCTGTATTCATCGCTCGCCCTCGTGAACGATGATCCTCGCCCCGCGAGTGATGAAGTTCATCGCTCGCCACGCGAGCCATTTCCCCTCGCCTCACGAGTTACAAGTCGTAGCTCGCCATAGCGAGCATGACCAGAGAGCATGTTGAATTCTGTAATTTTGACTTTTGAGTTGAACCTTAGATGCTTTTGAGTGCCTTAAGATATTTATTAAAGATTAGATGATGATTTAGAACGAGATTGAACCTGGTTTAGCTTAGAACAACTTAAGCTGGAATTCTGGCTTGTACTCGCGAGCATTTCCAGAACTGAATGCAAGTTAGTATGTTGCGATCTGTTTCGCATAAGTTGATTAGGGTTGGACCCTTAGGTAGTAATGTGACCTATTTAAGATGTTAACTGAAATCTGTGAAGCTTTTTAAACTGCTAAGTTGTTTGTAATGTGATTTAATGATTAAATGCATTACTTAAAATATTATTGAATTATCAAGATGTTGTGGAAATGAATTGATATTATGAAATTATGCTGTTGTTGTGATCTGCCTATGCTGCTATTGTTATTTAACTAAGTTGCATGAGTCATTATAAGATGAATAAGATGATGTTGAACTCTAAATTATTGGATGTATATGAGATGATGATTAAGATGTTTTAGATGATTGAGTCCATGCATTAGCATACATTTGTTGGGGGCTCATGCCCTGGAGCTTTGTACTCACCATGATGGAGCATTTGCTCAAAATAATGTTGGGGGCTTATGCCCTGAAAGTATATTAATACTATAATGCTGGGGGCTCATGCCCTGAATTGGTACCACATGCATATAAGAGGTTTAGGTTGCATTGTCGCATTGTCGAGTCAAATGATGTTAAGATGTTATGTTATTTATGATAATTGAATGAAGTGATTACTTGATATTTTATTATCAATGATACTATGATGTTTAAGATGTTTATGTTGTTAATTACGATTCTTGAATTATATTGATTAATATTATTGTTTTGTGAAATCTCACCCCTTCTGCTTGGAAATGTTGCTCTTCGTATGAGTAACTTGCAGGTGATCGAGCGTAGGTTGCAGTTGTGCTGTCGTGAGTGGCCTTGCCTCACTGAGTCCTAGGTTGCTCTGATACGTAACGGGATGGGGTTTATGATATGCTTGCTTCATTCTTTTACGTGTTCATTTATGATGTTGAATTGAATTTTTATGAGATGTTTTAATGAGGCCTGCGTGCCAAGACTTTATTAATGATGATGAACTTATCCGCTGCGAGTTTTTGAAATAATTATGTTGAAAGATAATTTGTTAATTATCTGTTTTATGATTTTTAGAAGTGTAGCATTCCGTTATTTGATGATTACTCTGATAATATGTTGAAAATTTTATATTGGGAAAACAGGGTGTTACAATTGGTATCAGGGCAGGTCGGTCCGTCCGACCAATTAGAAGAGTCGTGTCGAGTCTTAGTAATATTTTCATTACTATCTTATGTTGTTGTTGTTACCTGTTGTGTAGAATCTCAGAAATGGCTGGAAGAAACGATGCTGCGTTAGCTGCTGAACTACAAGCCGTAGCTCAAGCTGTGGGGCAATAACCTAATGCGAATGTTGGTGTGAATGCTGAGACGAGGATGCTCGAGACTTTCATGAGGAATCATCCTCCTACCTTTCGTGTGATGCAGTGCACTGAGGTTCAGAAAGTGCGATTTGGTACACATCAGCTGGCTGAGGAAGCCGATGATTGGTGGGTTAGCCTTCTACCTAACCTAGAGAAAGATGGTGCTGCTGTGACTTGGGCTGTGTTCAGGAGAGAGTTCTTGAGAAGATACTTTCCGGAAGATGTTCGCGGGAAGAAAGAAATCGGGTTCCTTGAGCTGAACCAAGGAAACATGTCCGTGACTGAGTATGCTGCCAAGTTTGTTAAGTTGGCAAAGTTTTATCCGCATTATGCTGCTGAGACTGCTAAGTTCTCAAAGTGAATCAAGTTTGAGAATGGTTTGCGGCCTGATATTAAGAGGGCAATTGGATACCAACAGATCCGAGTTTTTCCTGATTTGGTGAACAACTGTAGAATCTATGAGGAGGACACCAAAGCTCATTACAAGGTTGTAAATGAGCGGAAGACTAAGGGCCAGCAGAGTCGCCCTAAGCCCTATAGTGCCCCTGCTGATAAGGGCAAACAGAGAATGGTCGATGATAGGCGGCCTAAGAAGAAGGATGCTCCTGCGGAGATCGTCTAGTAGAGTTTTTGCTTTGGCTGGTACACAGACCGAGAATGAGGATCGCTTGATCAGAGGTACTTGTTATATTAATAATACTCCTTTAGTTGCTATTATTGATACTAGTGCTATGCATTGTTTTATTGCTTTCGATTGTGTTTCTACTTTGGGTCTTGATTTGTCGGATATGAATGGAGAGATGGTTGTCGAAACTCCAGCTAAGGGTTCGGTGACTACTTCTCTCGTATGTTTGAGATGTCCTTTGTCTATGTCTGGTCGTGATTTCGAAATGGATCTAGTTTGTCTACCTTTGAGCGGTATGGATGTGATTTGTAACGCCCATTTTCGTTTAATTAATTATTTAATCGAGTTTAGACGATTATAATGATTTGGACGATTTTGATGTGTTTTGATGATTTGATGAGATTATGAGACTTATTTTATTGTTAAATAAAATAAGATTTGAAAATAAAATAAAATATTTAGTTGAGGGCTGTTTTGAGATTTTAGAGAGTTTTGGGGGAGAAAGTGAGATAAGATAAGATATTAGGAAGAGATATAAAAAGGAAAGACCTAGGTTTTAGAAAACGTTTTGTATGTACGACTGTTTTTGGAGAAAAAGCCATAGAAGGGAGAAGACCAAGAAAGAGCTGCGATTTCTGCAAAACAAGGTAAGGGTGAGACTAATGATTCGGTAATGTTAATTCGTATAATTCTGATGATCAATTAGCAAGAATTAGGATTGAGTTGGAGGAACCGAAAACTAGGTCAAATCCCTAAAATTGATGATCAAACGGTAAAAATTGATTAGATTGATGTAGAAACTGACCCTTGACCTTAGAATATGTTTAGAATGAATTCTGGAACTGAAATTAGGCTTAGAACCAAGAGATTAGATGAATTTTTGAAGAAAATTGCATTCTGCCCGAGCCAACATTCATCGCTCGCCCTAGCGAACGATGATCCTCGCCTCGCGAGGGATGAAGTTCATCGCTCGCCACACGAGCCAATACCCCTCGCCTCGCGAGTTACAAGTCGTAGCTCGCCACAACGAGCAACCCTACTCGCCATAGCGAGCATGACCAGAGAGCATGTTGATTTTCGTATTTTGGACTTTTGAGTTGAACCTTAGATGCTTTTGAGTACCTTTAGATGTGTATTAAAGATTAGAGGATGATTTAGAACAAGATTGAACCTGGAATAACCTTAGTTGGAAATCTGGCAAGTACTCGCCATGGCGAGCAGATGCTCTCGCCTCGCGAGCACTTCCAGAACTGAATGCTTTTGATAAAATCGTGACCTGAGTTGAATGAATTGATTAGGAATGGAACATTAGGTAGTAATGAAACCTATTTAAGATGTTAGCCGGAATTTGTGAAGTTTTTAAGAACTGTTAAGTTGTTTGTAATGTGATTTAACGATTAAATGCATTACTTGAATTATTCTTGAATAAACTAGATGTTGTTGAAATGAATTGTTGTTATGAATTTATGATGTTGTTGTGATCTGATTATGCTGCTGCTGCTGTTATTTAACTTAGTTGCATGTGTCTATACATGATGAATAAGATGTTGTTGAGCTCCAAATTATTGGATGCATATTGAGATGTTGATTAAGATTGTTTTAGATTGATTGAGTCCATGCATTAGCATACTTCTGTTGGGGGCTCATGCCTTGGAGCTTTGTCCTCACCACGAATTGAGCTTTGTCCTCACCATGATGCCTTAAAAGTATATTAATACTATGATGTTGGGAGCTCATGCCCTGATTGCTACCACATGCATAAGAGGTTTAGATTTGCATTGTCGCATTTGTCGAGTCAAAAGATGCAATGATTGCTTAAGATTGTTTATGTTGTTAATTATGATTTTGAATTATATTGATTAATATTATTGTTTTGTGAAATCTCACCCCTTCTGCTTGGAAATGTTGCTCTTCGTATGAGTTACTTGCAGGTGATCGAGCTTAGTGTGCAGATTGCTGTCGTGAGTGGCCTTGCCTCACTGTGTCGTCTAGGTCGCTCTGATACGTAACGGGATGGGATTTTGATATGGGTGCTTCATTGCCTTACGTGATTATTTATGATGTTGATTAACTTAATTGAGATATTTTGATGGGGCCTACGTGCCAAAACGATTTATGGATTTTCGAATTAACTCCGCTGCAAAGTTTAAGATATTTGCTGAAAGTTAAATTGTTATTTAACTAATTTTGGATTATGTTTGAATGTGATATCCCGTTATTTGATGATTACTCTGATTATATGTTTGAAATTTTTATGTTGGGAAAACGGGGTGTTACATGATTCTTGGTATGAATTGGTTAGAGTACAACCATGTTCATATTAATTGTTTTAGCAAGTCAGTGTATTTCTCTTCCGTCGAAGAGGAAAGTGGTGCAGAGTTCTTGTCTACTAAGCAGCTGAAGCAACTGGAACGCGATGGTATTTTGATGTTTTCTTTGATGGCTTCTTTATCTATTGAGAATCAAGCAGTGATTGATAAGCTACAAGTGGTATCCGATTTTCCTGAAGTTTTTCCAGATGAAATTCCTGATGTGCCTCCAGAGAGAGAAGTCGAGTTTTCTAATGATCTTGTTCCTGGAACGAAGCCAGTGTCGATGGCACCTTATCGTATGTCTGCTTCCGAGTTAACTGAGTTGAATAAACAATTAGAAGATTTGCTTGAGAAGAAGTTTGTTAGACCAAGTTTTTCACCTTGAGGAGCGCCCGTTTTGTTAGTAAAGAAAAAAGATGGTAGTATGAGGTTATGTATCGATTATCATCAGTTGAATAAAGTAACTATCAAGAATAGGTATCCACTTCCGAGAATTGATGATTTGATGGATCAGCAAGATTGATTTGAGATCAGGTTATCACCAGATTAAAGTAAAAGATGAAGATATGCAGAAGACAGCTTTCAGAACGCGTTATGGTCACTATGAATACAAAGTTATGCCTTTTGGTGTTACCAATGCACCTGGAGTGTTTATGGAGTATATGAATCGCATCTTCCATGCATTTTTGGATCGGTTCGTGGTTGTTCTCATCGATGATATTTTAATTTACTCCAAGACCGAAGAAGAACATGCTGAGCATCTGAAGATTGTCTTGCAAGTGTTGAAAGAGAAGAAACTTTATGCTAAATTATCTAAGTGTGAGTTCTGGTTAAAAGAGGTAAGTTTTCTTGGCCATGTTATTTCTGGTGATGGTATTGTTGTAGATCCCTCTAAAGTCGATGCAGTATCGCAATGGGAGACTCCTAAGTCAGTTACAGAGATTAGAAGCTTCTTGGGTTTAGCTGGTTACTACCGAAGATTTATTGAAGGATTTTCTAGGTTAGCACTTCCGCTAACGTAGTTGACTTGTAAAGGTAAAGCTTTTGTGTGGGATGTTCAATGCGAGAACAGTTTCAGTGAATTGAAGAAGCGGCTGACGACAGCTTCGGTTTTGATTTTGCCGAAGTCTGATGATAAAGTGGTAGCTTATGCTTCAAGACAGTTGAGAATTCATGAGAAGAATTACCCGACGCATGATTTAGAGTTGGCGGCTGTGGTCTTTGTTTTGAAGATATGGAGACATTACTTGTATGGTTCGAGATTCGAGGTGTTTAGTGATCACAAGAGCTTGAAGTATTTGTTCGATCAGAAAGAATTGAATATGAGGCAGCGAAGGTGGCTTGAATTATTGAAAGATTATGACTTTGGTTTGAATTATCATCCAGGTAAAGCTAATGTTGTTGCAGATGCCTTGAGTAGGAAGACATTGCATATGTCCGCTATGATGGTTAGAGAGTTCGAGTTACTTAAGCAGTTTAGAGATATGAGCTTAGTTTGTGAGTGGTCACCTCAGAGTGTGAAACTGGGAATGCTGAAGATTGATAGTGAATTTCTGAAGAGTATTAAAGAGGCACAGAAAGTTGATGTCAAGTTTGTAGACTTGTTGGTAGCTAATAATCAGACCGAAGATGGTGACTTTAAGGTCGATGACCATGATGTGTTAAGATTCCGAGGTCAGATTTGAATTCCTAACGGTGAAGAGATGAAGAAAATAATTCTTGAAGAGAGTCATAGAAGTAGCTTGAGTATTCATCCGGGAGCTACGAAGATGTATCATGATCTGAAGATGATTTTCTGGTGGTCTGGATTGAAACGAGATGTGGCACAGTTTGTGTATTCCTATTTAGTTTGTCACAAGTCGAAGATTGAACATCAGAAACCTGCTTGTATGATGGTATCGTTAGATGTGCCAGAATGGAAATGGGATAGTATATCCATGGATTTTGTGACGAGTTTGCCGAATACTCATGGAGGGAATGACACAATTTGGGTTATTGTTGATAGATTGACGAAGTCGGCTCATTTTCTACCGATTAATATTAGTTTTCCTGTTGCCCAGTTGGCAAAGATTTATATTAAAGAGATTGTGAAGTTTCATGGTGTTCCTTCGAGCATTGTATCAGATAGATATCCAAGATTTACTTCTAGATTTTGGAAGAGTTTGCAAGAGGCTTTGGGTTCTAAGTTGAGATTGAGTTCGGCGTATCATCCGCAGGCAGATGGTCAGTCGGAGAGGACGATTCAGTCGCTAGAGGATTTGTTGAGAATTTGTGTTCTTAAGCAAGGAGGAACTTGGGATAGTCATCTTCCGTTGATTGAGTTCACATACAATAATAGTTATCATTCTAGTATTTGAATGGCACCTTTTGAGGCTTTATATGGTCGGAGATGGAGAATTCCGTTGTGTTGGTTTGAGTCAGGAGAAAGAGTGGTCTTAGGACCAGAGATTGTTCAGCAGACTACTGAGAAAGTTAAGATGATTCAAGAGAAAATGAAAGCGTCGCAGAGTCGACAAAATAATTATCATGATAAGCGCAGGAAAGATCTTGAATTTCAAGAAGGAAACCACGTGTTTTTGAGAGTCACTCCTGTGACTGGTGTTGGACGTGCTTTGAAGTCAAAGAAGTTGACTCCGAGATTTATTGGTCCGTATCAGATATCGGAAAGACTTGGAACGGTGGCGTATCGAGTGGGATTACCACCGCATCTTTCGAATTTGCATGATGTTTTCCATGTGTCGCAACTTCGGAAGTATGTTCCGGATCCATCTCATGTGATCCAGAGTGATGATGTGCAAGTTAGAGACAACCTTACGGTAGAGACTTTACCGGTGACGATTGATGATCGGAAAGTGAAGACGTTGAGAGGCAAGGAAATACCCCTTGTGAGAGTCGTTTGGGATGGAGCGACTGGTGAAAGCTTGACGTGGGAGCTAGAGAGTAAGATGCGGGAGGCTTACCCAGAGTTGTTTGCTTGAGGTAAATTTTCGAGGACGAAAATCTTATAAGTTGGGGAGAGTTGTAACGCCCACTTTTATTTAATTAATTATTTAATTGAGTCTAGACGAATTATATTATCTTTATATAATATATGTGTGAATTAGGATGATTTATGATGATTTAGATGATTTGGATGATTCTAGATGAGTTATGTGTTTTGATGATTTTTATGAGGTTATGAGACTCATTTTATTGTTTAATAAAATAAGATTTGAAAATAAAATAAAATATTTAGTTAAGGGTTGTTTTGAGATTTTAGAGAGTTTTGGGGGAGAAAGTGAGATAAGATAAGATTTTAATAGAGATAATATAAAAAGAGAAAACCTAGTCTTAGAAAAATCAGTACGTACGACTGTTTTTGGAGAAAAGGGAGAAAAAGCCAAAAGAAGGGAGAATCACCATAGAGAGCTGCGATTTCTTGATACAAGGTAAGGGTGAGACTAATGATTCAATAGTGTTAATCTATACAATTACGATGATCGAATTAACAAGTTAGGATTGAATTAGAAAGTTTGTGAAATTAGGGTTAATAGGTGAAATTGATGACCCAATGATAATAAGCTGTTAGATTGATGCATAAAACGTCCTTTGACCTTATATTATGTTTAGAATGAATTCTGGAATTGAAATTAGGCTTAGAACCATGTGAGATCATGAATTTTTCGTAAAAACTGCATTCTGCCCGAGCCTGTATTCATCGCTCGCCCTCGCGAACGATGATCCTCGCCTCGCGAGTGATGTAGTTCATCCTTCGCCACGCGAGCCATTTCCCTTCGCCTCGCGAGTTACAAGTCGTAGCTCGCCACAGCGAGCAACCTTACTCGCCATAGCGAGCATGACCAGAGAGCATGTTGAATTCTGTATTTTTGACTTTTGAGTTGAACCTTAGATGCTTTTGAGTGCCTTAAGATGTTTATTAAAGATTAGATGATGATTTAGAACGAGATTGAACCTGGTTTAGCTTAGAACAACTTAAGCTGGAATTCTGGCTTGTACTCGCCATGGCGAGCAGATGCTCTCGCCTCGCGAGCACTTCCAGAACTGAATGCAAGTTAGTATGTTGCGATCTGTTTCGCATAAGTTGATTAGGGTTGGACCCTTAGGTAGTAATGTGACCTATTTAAGATGTTAACTGAAATCTGTGAAGCTGTTTGAACTGCTAAGTTTTTTGTAATGTGATTTAATGATTAAATGCATTACTTGAAATATTATTGAATGATCAAGATGTTGTGGAAATGAATTGATATTATGAAATTATGCTGTTGTTGTGATCTGCCTATGCTGCTATTGTTATTTAACTAAGTTGCATGAGTCATTATAAGATGAATAAGATGATGTTGAACTCCAAATTATTGGATGTATATGAGATGATGATTAAGATGTTTTAGATGATTGAGTCCATGCATTAGCATACATTTGTTGGGGGCTCATGCCCTGGAGCTTTGTACTCACCATGATGGAGCATTTGCTCAAAATAATGTTGGAGGCTTATGCCCTAAAAGTATATTAATACTGTAATGCTGGGGGCTCATGCCCTGAATTGGTACCACATGCATATAAGAGGTTTAGGTTGCATTGTCGCATTGTCGAGTCAAATGATGTTAAGATGTTATGTTATTTATGATAATTGAATGAAGTGATTACTTGATATTTTATTATCAATGATGCTATGATGTTTAAGATGTTTATGTTGTTAATTACGATTGTTGAATTATATTGATTAATATTATTGTTTTGTGAAATCTCACCCCTTCTGCTTGGAAATGTTGCTCTTCGTATGAGTAACTTGCAGGTGATCGAGCGTGGGTTGCAGTTGTGCTGTCGTGAGTGGCCTTGCCTCACTGAGCCCTAGGTTGCTCTGATACGTAACGGGATGGGGTTTATGATATGCATGCTTCATTCTTTTACGTGTTCATTTATGATGTTGAACTGAATTTTTATGAGATGTTTTAATGAGGCTTGCGTGCCAAGACTTTATTAATGATGATGAACTTATCCGCTGCGAGTTTTTGAAATAATTATGTTGAAAGATAATTTGTTAATTATCTGTTTTATGATTTTTAGAAGTGTTGCATTCCGTTATTTGATGATTACTCTGATAATATGTTGAAAATTTTATATTGGGAAAACGGGGTGTTATAGGGAACGTCCTGTAGAAAGTCAAACTGCCGCTTTACCCCGTTAGGTAAATGACGGTACACCTTCTCCTTCCCGCACATCAGCCATCCCGATTAAGTGCACATAAGCTGAAAAGGGCGCACTTCTCTTTGATCATCATAAGTAGAAAACCTCACATCATCCACCTCTAAGCGATCCAGCCGTAAGCGGTAATGCTGCACATCTGTATGCCCTCTTCTAGTAAGCCATCTCCTAGCACATGGTCTGTCAGGCTTCCACTTCGTGTTTTTCTTCCTTGGGTACGGACCTGGCAAATGCTCCAAAATCCATCCCTGCAACAAAAAAATAATACACAAAAATGAATATTCAAGTTATATATTTTATAAATATAATACATTATAAAAACTTCACAAGAATATTTAAATAACATCCTAAATAAATGTAGTCGAACTTAGGAAAAAAAATAATCTAACATGATGATAAAAGTTATTAAATAAATTCATAAATAAATGAAGATAAATATTAAATTATTACCATAAGAAGGGTCACACAACCAGCCATCGTTTTGTTATTCAGACGAACATAATTGTAACACCCCGACTTCCCAACAATTATATTAATAAATAAAATCAGAGTTAAATCAACAACGGAGTGTTACACCGCTTTTCAAAATTTCTTAAATAGGATATAAACTATTTAATCAAACATCCTTCATAAATAGTAATAATTTGCAGCGGAAAATATCTTTCAACGTTAAACAACTTCCAATAAATCCTTGGCACTTGGCCTCAACAAAATATCCTTAATGATTAAAATCAATATCAACAGGTTCATAATGATACATAAGGAATGAAAACATGACAACGATATCCCATCCCGTTACGTATCAGAGCCCTAAGACACTTGAGCCACCACTTCTAATATTCTTCAATACCTGCAAGTTACCCATACGAAGGGCAACAATTCCAAGCAGAACGGGTGAGATTCACAAACAATAATAATAGATATATATATAAATCATCAACTTAATTAAATAACATAATTAACAACATATACCCAATGATAATATTCATACTTCTTCAATTTTAATAACACTTACTAATCCAATCAACAACAACGACACATCAGTATTTATCAACAACTACAACAGCTCATTCAACAACACTCAACAACATCAACCACAACAACTCTCTCAACAACATCTACAACACCAACTCGCTCAACAACATCTACAACGACAACAACGTGGTACTAATTTCAACGGGTTGAATGACTAAGCATTCCGGGGCATAAGCCCCCAACAATTTGAATGACAAGGCATTCCAGGGCATGAGCCCTCAACAGTTTGAATGACAAAGCATTCCAGGGCATAAGCCCTCAACAGTTGAATGACATAGCATTCCAGGGCATGAGCCCTCAACAGTTGAATGACATAGCATTCCAGGGCATGAGCCCTCAACAGTTTCCTAATCATGAAGGACTCAACTTGTGTATATCAGCATACAACTCAACTACGACAACGACAACATAGGCAACGACAACGACCGTGCACAATAACTATGACTCACTCCCCAACTTGGTCAACATCAACAACCTATGACTCCGTTACTTATAACGACAACTCACAACTTACAACCGAACCAACACACCTGGTATATTCTAATTGAATGCAGTTAAGTATAAGCCATCATTCATCAATAATCATAATCAATTAACAGCAACACAATAGTATACAACAGTGTGATATAACAGTATCTTATGCAATTCAACGATGTCTAACATTTTCTCACAATCCAAGTAATACTCATACAAGTTTATCATATTAATAACCTCAATTCGTCATAGCCAGCTTCTCATATCATCATTTATATCCTATACATCTTTCATTGTTATCCCAAAGTTCAACCCACAACTACTCGTGCGACAAAACCACGAGAAACCTACACACGGCAGTCTGTCAAGCACTAGCTCGCGAGGC
The DNA here is from genome assembly GCF_003473485.1 of Medicago truncatula. Taxonomy (NCBI): domain Eukaryota; kingdom Viridiplantae; phylum Streptophyta; class Magnoliopsida; order Fabales; family Fabaceae; genus Medicago; species Medicago truncatula. The sequence continues at coordinate 21,096,092 of NC_053045.1, forward strand.
GAGAGCCTCTACTCGCCACGGCGAGTTAGGGTATAACGCTCAAGGATCCATTCTGCCTCATTCCCGAGTTCAATCTCATTCTAAAACTTTGCCTAATCTTTAAGGTACATGTTCAGGCCCTCATAAACATCCAAGGTTAAACTCACAGCTCAAAAACACAGAATCTTGCAAGCTCTCTGCCCACACTCGCCACGGCGAGTAAACTTGCTCGCTATGGCGAGCTGCGAAATGCAACTCGCGAGGCGAACAATTCCTGCTTGCGAGGCGAGCGATGATCTTCATCACTCGCTATGGCGAGGATCATCACTCGGGAGGCGAGCGATGAATAACAGTACGGCCAGGTTACAGTTTTTCTCGAAAATTCACCCAAACCCATTGTTCTAACCTTAAAACTGATTCTAAACATCAATATATGAAACATTTAAGGTCTGTTCATCATTTCTACATCAATTCACCCTAATTCCATCACTTAATCATCAATTCTCATCATAACCCTAATTCCCAATTCTCCAAATTTATTCATAACTTTTGTTAAAACATAATCAGAATCATATACACTAAAATTAATGTAAGTTAGCCTCACCCTTACCTTAGATAATCGAAATCGCAGCCCTTCTTGGTTCTCTTCCCTTTTCTTGACTTTTCTCCCTTTTCTCTGTTGTACGTAAAAACTGCTTCCCCCACTTCTATTTTCTAATTCTTTAATAAATATAATCTCCCAATATTCACTTTACTCCCCCTAAGTTTACTTAATTCTCGTATAACCCCCAAACTCCAATTAAATCCTATTTCTCACTTATTCTATTAAATAATAAAATAGTCATTTAATAAAATATACCACACCACAAAATCAACGTAAATCATTTAAAAATCATATAAAAGACTTTAAATCAACTAAAAATAATTAAATAAAAATGGGGCGTTACAATAATCATCCAAATAATCGTATAGGTAAGCTAAGGTCATCCCTCCCCATGACCACTTCGCAATCACCTGCAAGTCCGCCATACAATCAAGATATATCAAGTCGATGCGTCTATTCGTTTTATTATTGAACAGCGCACTACAGACGAGATATAGAAGAAAACTCCTCACACACCACTGCCTCCTCCTATCTCTCTCCTGCATCTCCTCCCTCGTATGTGGGTCCTCCAGCCGTCTAGCCTCTGTCAGGTGGTCTTCGTAAAGCCACTTCAATGTGGGATAACTAATATGAGCACCTTACTCAGTCTTTGCCTTAGTGTAACACCCCGTTTTCCCAATATTTAAAATTTCTTTAAAAGCATAACATTTATCAGAGTAAGCATCAAGCAACGGGATATCACATATAACGTAATCCAACAGTTAAATAATTATTTAACCAATATCTCAAACATTTGCAGCGGAAAATCATAAACATAAATCATAAACGTTTTGGCACGCAGGCCCAACAAGTATCTCAAAAGAGTTTATCAAAGCATAAATTATCATGGCAGTTCACGTAAAAGAATGAAGCATGTTATAACATTAACCCCATCCCGTTACGTATCAGAGCGACCTAGACGACACAGTGAGGCAAGGCCACTCACAGAAGCAACTGCACACTAAGCACGATCACCTGCAAGTTACCCATACGAAGGGCAACATTTTCAAGCAGAAGGGGTGAGATTTCATAATAAAATAACATTAATCAATGTAATTGCGAATCATAAATTAACATCATAATCATTCCATTATTAACTTTGCATAGATGCTAAACAGTTATCACGTAATCATATATCCAATCATTATAAACAACATAACATAATCAATGAACACTTATCACGTAATCACATATTCATTCATCATCAACAAGGCATCTTAATCATGACAATGTGACAATGCTCCTAGACTCCTTATATGCATGTGGTACCAATCGTCATCATAAGTATTAATATACTTTAATCGTGCGGAGGACAAAGCTCCTATAAAACGTGCGGAGGACAAAGCTCCTAATATTCGTGGTGAGGACTAAACTCAATGATATGCTATGCATGGACACATATGAACAAAACATCGTAATCACTTATCAACATGCATCCAATAATTTGGAGCTAAACTTCATCATATAATTATGCACTTAGTTAAATAACGGAAGCAGCATAAACAGGTCACATAACAAGATGATATCATTATATCAAAGCACATAATTTGTATCATTATCACATCTTCTTATCTTGCATGAATATACAATACAATAGTTCATATTCAATTAATATTAATATAACTTAAACAACTCTACAGTCTGCATTAAACGACATCACTAGGTCTCATTACCAGTTAGGGGTTCACTCTTGATCAACAAGTGCGACACAGATCGCATAAACACATAAACAAGTTCATCCTGGTTGTACTCGCGAGGCGAGAGTACTTACTCGCCATGGCGAGTACCACTCAACTCCCAAACTAAGGTTGTTCTGGGTTCCCTCTGATCCTACATTCATTCCTAATCAATACTAGGTATGTTCAGGTACTCAAAGGCATACAAGATTCAACTAAAAAGGTCGAAACACGAAATATGACATGCACTCTGCCTAAGCTCGCGAGGCGAGGAAAGGTTGCTCGCCATGGCGAGTTGCACCAAACAACTCGCGAGGCGAAGGAAAGGGGCTCGCGTGGCGAGCGATGAAGTTCATCACTCGCGAGGCGAGGATCATCCCTCGTCGTGGCGAGCGATGAACAGAAGCACGGGCAGACTAGGGTTTTTCTCAAAAATCCATCACACAACATGGTTCAAAGCCTAATTTTGATTCCAGAATTCATCCTAAACATATTCTAAGGTTAAAGGACGGTTCTTTCATTAATCTAACAAGTTTTACCGTTTGATCATCAATTTTTAGGGTTTTGACCTAATTCCAAAACTTCTCTAAATCAATCCTAACTTTGTCAACTAATCATCAGAATTACAGCAATTAACATTATTGAATTATTAGTCTCACCCTTACCTGGTTATGAAGAAATCGCAGCCCTCTCTATGCTCTTCTCCCTTCTAAGCTTTTTCTCCCTTTTTCAAAAGTTTTCACGTACAATGAGTTTCTAAAATATTAGGTCTTCTCCTATTTATATCTCTTCCTAATTACTTATCTTATCTCACTTTCACCCCCAAAACTATCTAAAATATCAAAACAGCCCTCAACTAAATATTTTATATTATTTTCAAATCTTTATTTTATTTAACAATAAAATAAATTCTCTAATCTTATCAAATCCTCCAAAACTCATAACTTATCACGTCATCAATCAAATCATCAAAATCACCACAAATCATCAAAACATATCAAAATCATGCATATATTATATAATTATAATATAATTGCCTAAACTCGATTAAATAAACGATTAAACGAAAGTGGGCGTTACACTTAGCACGAGTAGCAGCATCTGACATGCCCAACAACCTAGTCATCAAATCAATCCCATGGTCACGATCCACTATTGCGTCATGGTCCAACATGCGGCCCTGAAGAGGAAGGTGGAGGAGATTATACACATCGTCCAAAGTGATCTACATCTCCCCCATAAGTAGATGAAAAATATTGGTCTCCGTGTGCCACCTCTCACAGAGAGCACGTATCATGGCATGAGTCACACTAGAATACCCGGTGTATTTCAAACCATGTAGGCCATACGCCTCCACAGGATCCCAAAACCACCTCAACCCCTTCTCCGGCTTACCAAGCTCTCTCACCTTTCTCCCTGCGTTTATATACTTGTATTCCCCATCATACCACATCTGAAAATCAAATGAATTAAGACATCGTCACTTACGCTACCTACTTTAAAAAATTTAAACACTTACACTGCATTCTTTAAAAAATTTAAACACTTACGCTACATTCTTTTAAGAATTTAAACACTTACGCAAGCGTCATTTAAATAATTTAAACACTTACGCTACAAATTTTAATCACTTTAAACACTTACGCTACATTCTTTAAAAAATTTAAACACTTACGCTACAAATTTTAATCACTTTAAACACTTACGCTACATTCTTTAAAAAAATTAAACACTTACGGTACATTCTTTTAAGAATTGAAACACTTACGCAAGCGTCATTTAAATAATTTAAACACTTACGCTACAAATTTTAATCACTTTAAAGCTTTTAAAGATTTTTAAAGAATTTAAACACTTACAATATGATTGTTCACCCTTGGGCTTTCTTCTTGTTTGTTCATAAAAAATGAATCGATTCAAAGAATCTTTCAAACCCTTGATCGATTCATCTGACCCATCTGCCATTGTGTTTAGCCTATTTGATTCATTTCAATGTTCTTTGAATTGATTCAATCTTCATATGAGGTTTAATGATTCGATTCAAATTTTTGCCTATGCAATTTTGAATCGATTCAATCTTCACGTGAAAAACCATTGAATCGATTCATAAGTTCATTGAATCGTATACATATTCATAGCTTCAGATATCTTTGTTTTTAACTATCTGAATCGATTCATACTTAGTTAATTATTCATGTTGTTGTTTTTTGTGCTCAATTTGCACTTGACGCTCATATCTATGTATACCTTCACACACACACACACACACTTACTTTTCAATTATTGAAACATTTTGCAAATAGGCTCTGAAATCTTCAAAGACTCTCTCTTTAATTACATCTTCATTATATTAAACACTTTTTCTAACAGCTTCGTTAAGTGTGAGGTCTAAGTTGTTAGGGTGCTATATGAATTGTAGTTTTATTTCACTCAAGGGTTGGTGAAAGATCAAGGACCTGAAGAAAAGTAGACACTTTTCACTTCCAAAGGTCTTGGAGGTTGTTTCTCAACTACACAAAGATTCAAAGGGAGCGAAGCTTCAGACAAGAAAAGATGAATTCTTGGAGTAGAAGTTCTAGGGATTGCATGGGATCCAATTTAAAGAGGACTTGAAGATTGGATCTTGTGTGATTGATTAGCATAAAAGATTAGGGGATCGAATGAATCTTTGCAATCATACTTTGTAAATCTCTGTGTTATTCTATTCCCTATCCTTTTAGATTTTCACATTATATTTTTATATGAATTTATTGTGTGAAGTTATCTTAATTTGATTGTGATTCATTAGTTTACTTTAACCTAATCTCAATTACTTCAATTGAGATTCTTACAAATCAATTATCTCACAATCAAAGTTAAAAATAAGCTTCAAGCAGTTGATTCATATACCTTTTGTTCATTAGTTGTTAGTGTGATTTGTTGTTACTAGGTTTAGTTTGAGATAGTTTAGTTTTGCAATTTGTATGTGTGTATTGATTGTTGAATTTCTTTATAAGATTCATTTTTTAACCTCTCAATTCACTTTTGAATCTTTGATTTACCTCATTGTCTTAGTTTTGTTATCATCATTCAACACGATTCAATAGTCATAAAGTTTTTTAATCAACGCTTTTGCAAAATCTTTTGAAAAATGAAAAACCTTCACCTCCCCTCTAGCGGATATACTTTCCAGTTTATGCGTGTAGCTTCACTTAGGTTGTATTTGACACTTGTCTAACTCATCACTTGTCTAATAACATATTACGATATTTGTCAAACCTAACAATCTATGGACATTGAAACTAACATGATGCAAGGTAAATTGTCATGCCATGCAACATTATTACCTATGTATGAAATTCCAGGTCTTTTCCCCAACATAATACTATGCATATGATATTGTACATGTAGTGTCATTATTATGCTTCAAAAAATTTAGTAAGAAAGGGACTTGCATTGTTGATTATGTTGTGTAAACTTTCTGATATACCTCTAGCATTTCTATTGAAAAATTCAATTTTTAAGTATGTTTGTAACTTCTCTATGTTAGTAATCATGGAATCTCAAGGATAAAGATCATAGCAATCAGCAAGAAAGCAAGCATAAAAGTACTCATGTAGGATAAAAGATGAATCATGAGTACAATAGAGTAAGGTACTTATAGAGTAAATAACTCCCTAACTAACTAATCAACCTACTAACCTAGTGGTACCTATCAAAATCCTTGTCGTTGTTAGGGTTTAGTTAACAAATGTTACTTACTTGTTTGTTCCACTTAAAGCACAATTGTTTGTTCCTCATCTTGGAATTACGGTTTCTAGGATTAACTTGTTTATGATTTAGTTGTTTCAGTCACAACATTTTTTGTTCATCGGATAGTGATATATTTCTTTCATATGTTAGACAATCTTATTGTGATGTCGATAACCATGGTTGTTTCTATTAGCCAAAATTCTAACTATCGACTCAACATTTTTCGTTAATATTTACTGTGTCATGTTTACAACATCATGAAATTCGTTTTGAAAATTATAGATGGTAGCAGACATTGAGTGAGGAAAAATAAGATTATATTTCCTTTCTCTTCCTAACTGTAGGAACAAGAGGGATTAACTTTTTCAGGTGAAATGGTCCTCCAGTTTAGAGAAATATAGAATAGAGAAGAGCATTGTTATCAAAAACCCGACTTAAGTCTCAAAATTCTGGTTTTTGTGACTTTGTGTAGCTTCAACGACTCAAATCCATAGCAAAGTCTCAAAAACAGGCAAAATCCTATCAAAATCGCACAAAATCGTAAAATCCATTCAAAATCGCAGGATTTTGAATGATTTTGTTCATTTTTTTGATAAGGGTCAATTTTTGTCCCGGTTCGTAAATAGACCCGATTTGAATTCATGACGCGTTCTATAAATACCCGTTCTATAAATACCCGATTTGAATCCATGACCCGGTTTGTAACATTATTTTTGTTTTGGTAGAATCCTCGATTTTGATTGCGATTTTACGAGTCCCGACTTTGCTATCCTACATCGATTCTACAAAAGTCTTTGAATAAAATCCTTCGATTTTGATTGCGATTTTACGAGTCCCGATTTTGCTACTCCATTTCGACTTGAAGTAAAGCCCCGATTTTGATAACCTTGGATATGAGGCATAGCACAAGGTAGAATTACATAATGATTCTAGTTATGAGTTTCTACCATCCAATGATGATGGCTTATTCAAGCGCAATATATATTAACCCAAATACTTACAATATTCAATCTGCTGCAACTATTTACATAGAAATGCTGACTATGATTTTTTATGCTTAACTATTATCACTTATGATGTGATTTTGTACCTGCAACTCTGCTGTAAGTATCTACATAGAGATGCCAACCATGTGCATGGTTGTTTGTGAAGTGAAGTGTCTTAACATTTTCCCTTCATGATCGCTATGAATTTTTAGCATATTAATGTTGACTGTGATTTTTTAGTTCTAAGAATTGGTACTTCAAAATTGACCTGATAAATTATATATGTCATAAAAACAAGACCGTACCAATTTCCAAGAGCCAAATGCTTTTATTCACTGGATACTAAATAAAACCAATTTGTGCAACGCTAGAGCTCGTTTTCTTCTTTTAGTTCTTACCATTCAAAATTTTCCACAAACAAAGTTCAAGAGACTAATGAAAAGCACAAAATTTTGAGAACAATGTTCATAAAACATGAAGGGGGTAGAAATATACCTACTTTAAACTTATGATACAAGAAATTGATACTAACAAATTTTCTAGAAATAAAACAAACAGAATTGCGATATTACCTAAAATTTAAATAGAAAAGAGTTGATTGCACTAGCAAATCTATGTTCTTCAAGAAAATGTCTATGATCTAAGGTTAACTAGAAAGAACTGAATAAGCAAATCACAAAAAAGTTAGGGCGATAAAAAACCAATACACGTCACTTGGTCATGAACAAAAATTAAGTCCCAAAAATAGCAAGAATATATGTAACAATTGATCAGATTCAAGGCTGCTCATCAACCTACATTATCCGGTTGTTGAGAAGTTTAAGACTTAGTAAATTTGCATTATGATTTCACAATACAGTGTTTGAGTAAATTATTATTTCACAATCTGATTTGATTGTTTTTTGAACATGTTTCTTGAATTGTTGTCGTGACCTTAACACTTCTCAAGCTCAGAGTCAAAACATATCAGTCGGAACTTAAGTCAGAGTTCGGCTTCTTCTCAATGTACTTCGTACAACGATTTTTCCAATCTGTCTCAGGTTAGACCAATTGTTGAATTTATAAACTTAGTCAAGGTCTGCTTTTTTATGCAGAAACATGCTTTGAATTTTTTACGCACAAGTTAAAAATACATAATGCATTATTCTTTATTTCATGTGCATAATTTGTGTTTGGATACATATTGTGTAACGCCCTCTTTGAATTATTAGATTTATTTAATTATTTAATTGAGTCTAAAATTTATTAAGAAGAGTTTAAAATATATTTATTTGATTATGTGATTTATTAAGTGCCTTATGTTGTTATTTAATAGATTAAGATTTGAAAATAGAAATAAGATTGAGTTGAGAGTTTGTTATGAGATTTTAGAGAGTTTTGGGGGAGAAAGAGAAATAAGATAAAATAGAAAAAGGGTTATAAATAGGAGAAACCTAGTTTAGAAAAAACATAACGTACGATCAATTTTGGAGAAAAGGGAGAAAAAGCCGAGAGGAGGGAGAAGACCTAGGAGTGCTGCGATTTTCATCTATAAGGTAAGGGTGGGACTAACATTCAATAATCTTAAGTCATTGATTCTGAAAATTGGATTTAACATGTTGTAGGTTTTAGTTTTTGAGAATTTGGGAATTAGGGTTAAAAGTGATTATTTGATGATATTCTAAAATAATGTTTTGGGTCAAGTTTTATATGGTTTTGAGTCTTTTTTGATGTATATAAATGTTTAGAGAAACTTTGGGATCAAATTTGGGCATAGGGAAGTTAAAATTGGGATTTTGGGGTGAAAAGTGTGTTTTTCCCGAGTTGCTCTCTGACAGCATGTTCTGTTTCATGTTCTTGCGTCTTTTTCACACGTTTCTGTTTTGAATTAGCCTTTGGTGTAAACATGAAAGTTGTAGATAATTGTGTTAGCTTTCCAGTGGCATCGGTTTGACTTGAAAATGATTTTCGGTTTATGAGTTATGGTCAAATTACTGCACGTAGGTCACTGTGAATTTTTATGAATTTCAGCACAACTTTGTCCGAATTTAAAATGGAAACTGGTATTGATTGGTACAGAATTGGTCTTAGGTGTAAACACGAAAGTTGTAGGTATAAATGTTAGCTTTCTAATGCCGTTGGTTTGACTTCAAAAGGATTTATAGAACTTGAGTTATAGTCAAATTACTGAACATAGGTCACAGTGAATAATTGATTATGACTGATGAATTAGTATATGTATGTATATGTTTGTGAATACGATATTGTCCATGATTGATGAAGTGTTATATGTATATATGATGTTTTAAGATGTTGATTATTATTTGATGTTGTTCTATTGTGATATAATTGTATATGCATTACTTGAATTATATGTGAATAATTGAGACGTTGTTGACTTGCATTTGATATTATTATGTCATGATGTTTATGTATACTGCTGTGTTGATGTTGTTATTTAACTAAGCTACATGAGTCGGTCTAAGTTGATTAAGATGATGAAGTTCCAAATTATTGGATTATATAAGAGGTTGTCGATTTAAGATGTTAAGAGGTCGAGTCCATGCATTAGCATTTCATTGTTGGGGCCTTGATGCCCTGGAGCCTTTGCTCAATTAAGTTGAGGGCTTGATGCCCTGGGAGCCTTTTTACGCTCAAATAAAGTTGAGGGCTTGATGCCCTGGGAGCCTATTTACGCTCAAAGATTGGTACCACATGCATGATTAGAAGATTAAGTTGCATAGTCAAGAGGTTAAGTTGTCAAGTTGTCAAGTTATCAAGTTGTCGAGTTGTCGAGTTGTTAAGTTGTTAATTCATGAAATTGTTTAAAGCTGTGATTCTTTATATGAACTATTAAAGAAGTGAATTATGATATATTATTATCTATGATGAATATTATGATGATTACATGATGTTGTCTATGAGTTGTTAAATATGATTGATGATGCTTATGTTGTTAAATGTAATTGATGAATTATATGCTTTATATTATTGTTTGTGAAATCTCACCCCTTCTGTTTGCCCACCATGGGTAACTAACAGGTAACCAAGAATAGTTGATGTCGTGTGAGCTTTCCTTCTCGTGTGTCCTAGGTGCTCTGATACGTAATGGGATGGGAACTTTGTTATTGCTTTTCTATTCCTTACGTATTGTTTTAGAAGATTTATGACTATGTTTTTAGATTGGATTTTTATGAGACATTTATGAAGAGGCCTTCGTGCCAAAGACTGTTTTAGTAATTGAATAAATTCCGCTGCGAAGTATTAAAGATCTTGTATTTGAATTTTAAAGAATAAATAGTTATTTATTCAGTTTATGATCTTAAGAAAAGAATGTGACATTCCGTTTATGTTGAAAAACTCTGATTATTTATGCGAAATTTTTATGTTGGGAAAACGGGGTGTTACATATTGCATCACTATTTGGAAAGCAACTAAATTCAATCATAACCAGTTTGGATGATATTATGAGAGTTGCACCAAATGTTCGAAGACATCATTGTCAAATGGTGCTAGCTATAGATGCACATGCGGGAGCGATGCTTAATTTCTATCTGTTTCAACAATGTTAATTGGTCAACGGGGTTCATATAATGCACATCAATGCATTTATCTAACCTTTTTAGGAAGATAATAGGAAGATAAATTAGAAGTCATGATACATTTTCTTTAGCTTAAAATTAGTTATGCTACCTTTATCTTTGATCTCGAAAAGTCACCGAAGAACTTACATATTCGAGTTGTTCCAAAGTAGATCTTTGCTGCTGAACTATTTGAACTTCTACTATTTTAACGCATCGCTTTGGACTGTAATCGTAAACTATCTTGACTTTGGGATGCCATTTGTTCTTTTCATTTTGTCTGATGTAAATATTGGCGAAAATCCCTTTTTCGTTAGTCTATGACACTTGAAGTCTTTTTTATAAACCTAACTATTATGTAACGTTAATATGCACATTGTTTGTTCCTTCATTGATTCCAATTAGTATCAAGTTAATTATAATGTTGTTTTCCTAATCTCTTGAACAAAATAGAACATGTTCTTTTCCTACAACAAATCTTTATAATGCTTTGGTAAATGTTTTAGAAATGTACTTATATATATAACATCTAATTAACACTGCAATTTGTTTTGTACCTAGCACTTCTCAAATGAGATATCAAGGACATTTCTAAAAGGAACAGGGAAAAAAATCACACTCATCGACAAACAAACTCAAAAAAGGTATAAGTGTCGCTTGATAACGGCAAAGAGAGCAAATAAAGATTTGGTGTTCATGATCCGCACTTTCAACAAATCACCTTAACTCTAATCCTAGACAAGATTATCTTCACTCACTGATGATACTTCTTTGTTTGATTTCATCTTATGTAAATATGGTATCAATCCTTTTTTGGTAACTCTACAACAACAACACTCTTTTTTATAATTTTGGATAATATGTAATCATAATTCACACATCATTGGTTCCTTTTTGGTTCCAATTGTTTTCATCCTAAATATTATGTCAATTCCTAATCTCATAAAATGATTATATGACCTCTAGATCAGCCCATACATATTTTATGATGAATCACAATGTTCCGTCGTTTTAACATCCTTTCTTTCGAATAATTTTTTTTTATGCCGTGATTATCTATGGTTATTATTTTACCTTAGATAAACATTAAATGGAAAAATGTGGAGGGAAAAATTAGGTTAAAATTAGAGCTGACATTTTGCATAAATTAAATCTAGGGTTAATATAGTAAAGTCACGCGAAAAAATAGATTAAATCTAGGGTTAATATTGCGTCACGGGTTAACATTTAGAAATAAGAGATGACATTTTGCATAAATTAAATCTAGGGTTAAGGTTAATATAGTAAAGTCACACGAAAAAATTAGGTTAAATCTAGGGTTAATATTGCGTCACGGGTTAACATTTAGAAATAAGAGATGCCATTTTGCATAAATTAAATCTAAGGCTATTATAATTTGTTTAGTAAAATTAAAGAGAAAAATTAGGAGCGATTTGTTTATTTATTTTTCCCTAACAATTAACGTTAACATTTTGATTAAATTAAACATGGATAATTAAATAGGGTTAATACAGTAAAATTAAGCAAAGAAGTTAGGTTAAATCCTGGGAAAATTTTTGCATTCAGGTTAACTTTAAGAAATAAAATAGGTTAAGTATAGCAAGACGATTTAACATTTATAAGTAAGAGATTAGGTTAAGTATAGCGAGACGAGTTAACAGTTATTCCTTTCCAAGAAAACAACATATAATTGGGAACATCGTTTTATTTTACTTTAGATAAACATTAAATGCAAAAGTGTGGAGGGAAAAATTAGGTTAAAATTAGAGATGACATTTTGCATAAATTAAATCTAGGGTTAATAATATAGTAAAGTCACGCAAAAAAATAGGTTAAATCTAGGGTTAATATTGCGTCACAGATTAACATTTAGAAATAAGAGATGACATTTTGCATAAATTAAATCTAGGGTTAATATAGTAATGTCACACGAAAAAATTAGGTTAAATCTAGGGTTTATATTGCGTCACGAGCTAACATTTAAAAATGACATTTTGCATAAATTAAATCTAGGGTTAATATAGTAAAGTCACACAAAAAAATTAGGTTAAATCTAGGGTTAATATTGGGTCACGGGTTAACATTTATAAATAAGAGATTAATAAGAGATGACATTTTGCATAAATTAAATATAGGGTTAATATAATTTGTTTAGTAAAATTAAGGAGAAAAATTAGGAGTGATTTGTTTATTTTGATTTCTCTAACAATTAACATTAACATTTTGATTAAATTAAATAGGGTTAATACAGTAAAATTATGCAAAGAAATTAGGTCAAATCTAGGGCAACTTTGATTTTCACATTTATAAAGGACAACAATTTTCTGTAAATGAAAAATTTATCAGAATTAAAATTAAATAACTAAAATGATTTACGTGTAATTTAACCAATAGGAACTGTTATTTAACTATTGTATACTTGTCCCATTTTTTATTTTCATATCGCGATCGCGTTGGTTCTTCACCATTCAGGTATTTGCCGTTCTTTTTCAAATATAGTTGATAGTTGAATTTTTCTGTTTAGATTAGATTTTTCTTGGATTTGGGGAATTAGGGTTTAAAACCTTTTAATTGGGGGATGCGACAGATTTTGAGAAATTGAGTGTGTTTTGATGAAATTAAACCATTAAACACACTGATTATTATTATTAATATTCGAATCTGTTCTGTGAAGGTTGGAAATATTCAAATCTCCTCAATCATCAGTCATCTCACAAGCTTTGCAAATGGGTAGCTCAAATAACCTCCTTTTCATTTTATAAACCAATTTATTTTTTATTTTTTTTAATTCTTGATTCTCTCATGTTATTGTCTTTTCTTTTTTTTATTTTTTGCTTTCGCACCGGTTTCCGACCTACCAAAGGTGGACGACTAATGTAGAGGCATGCGCACTGGCCAAGCGTTGTTCCCTTGGGAATCGAACCCGGTATTCCCCGGGTACGTCCTTGGAAGGAGCTGGAGCCCAAATAACTTGGTTAATGTTATTGTCTTTTTAAAGATTAGGAAACTTTGAGAATACGTTATCTCAATGAATGCTGTAATATTGCATTAATATGTTCTTTATTTGCACTTCATTCACGATCCATCTCTTATGATTTACATGTTGACTTTAGAACTTTGTGTAGATACAATTCTTTTTGTTTTCTTGTTTTATGAAAATGAAAACTCTTTATTGGGTGATCAATGTTGTAATAATATTTCTTTGCGGTTGAATTAATTTGCATTTCATCCATCTATTATGATTTAGATTTCATACAAGTTGGTTATGTTTATCTTGGTATTTTTGCCGGACCTGAAAACTTGAGCCCATTTTATTCTCTATTAATATTTTTTTTGGCTGTTTTGTCTGTCCTCTGCTCTGAAGCATGCATACCCACCCGTACCCGTTTTTACTTGGATGATAGAAGTGTGGTTAAACACATGATTGAATTACAAATAGTATGATACTTTTTTTTTTATTATAATTGATTTTTTTCTAACCATGATTTTACAACAACAATGTTAGTAACTCTCTTGGAAAATCTTTTTCTTGACGTTTTATTATCAATGTACCCGTACCTTTGTTTTTTAAAATTTGTCGTATTACGTACCGGTACCCGTACCTATGCATCTCTGTTATGTTTTTGGCTGTTTCATGTATGCCTTGTCTTTTTCATTTTGAACTTCCATCTATATTAAAATATCCTTACCCTTAGGTTTCTCATTTGATCAAAACAATAAATAAACAGATGTTGCTCAAAAGCCCGATTTAAAAGACAAAACAGAAGAAGTTGCTCAATCAAATGTAGAGAGAGCAGAGAGTTCAAAGCGTATATATGATGATTGTACTTATCAGGAAAGTGAAAGTAAGTTTTCCCCAATGCTGTAATGGTGTATTAACTTACAGCATATTAAAATATCCTCACCCTTTGGTTGATCAAAACAATAAACAGAAAATGCTAAGAAGCCAAAAGGAGATGACATAGAGGAAAAGCCTCGTGTGACAATCAACCCGATTCTTCCCGAGATACAAGAAGCAGAGAGTAAGTTTTACTCAGTCTTGTATTAATATGTTCTTTGCGGTTGAATTAATTTGCATTTCATATGTCTGTTATGATTTAAATTTGGGTTAATAGGTCTTTACGCTTTGTAATATAGGCCATTTTTTGTTTTCCCTAAAATATTTTTGTTTTGATTTACCCCCTTAATAGGCCAAACAAAAACGAATTTTTTTTACAGGGGGTGAATCTAAATAAAAATTTTACAGGGGGAAAACCATAAATGACCTATATTACAGGGGGATAAAGACCTATTAACCCTTTAAATTTTGACGGTAGAACCATGGGAAAATACAATTCTTTTTGCTTTATTGTCATGTGAAAATGCTAGCTCTTGATTGAGTGTTAATATGCACATAAGTTGGTTATGTTTATCTTGTTATTGTTTCTAGACTTGAAGAATTGACTCCATTTCATTGTCTATTAATAATTTTTAGTTGTTTTGTTTGTCTTTTTTTATGTTTTTGCCTTGTCTTTTTCTTTTTAACTTTCAGCCATATTTAAATATCCTCCCTCACCCTTGGGTTTCTTATTTGATCAAAACAATAAATAAACAGAGGTAGCTACGAAGCCCCATTCAAAAGACGAAATAGAAGAAGTTGCTAAGTCAGAAGTAGAGAACTTAGAATCCGAAGTTTCTTGGGTTTGTCCTTGGGGTCGCCACTGCCATAATGTTGATATGAGTACTTATAAGGAATGGCCAGACTATTTTTCTTTTGATAACCTAGATGACAATGACTGTCTTGATGACCTCAGCGACAATGATGAGGCAAGTTTTTTTTGGACATCTCAACAAAGTTTGTGGCCTTACATCAATGATTTTGATATTCACAAATTTAGTTTCTATGTGCATATATGAATTCTTTATCATCAATCTCTAAACCTGCAGAAGGATGCAGAGTATGAAGAAAGGTGGGAGAAATGTTTTCACGTTGGTAAGCTCCCAGGGGAAAAGTGAAGACATGGGAAAAAGAATGAGGACTCAGAGCAAGAGATAGAGAAGCAGTTTTTAATGCAGAAGCAGTTTTTAAAGTCCTTTTGATTATAGTTTTGAATCATGTGTGTTGGTGGGTTATGTTATGCGTAACTTATGTTGCCTGAAAACTGTATTGTCTTTGTTTAGGATTCTTGTTGACGTCATTTTTAGAAAACACTGATGCGAAATTGTCGTAATAATCTTTTTTAGAGAAGACTGATGTGAAATTGTTAAAGATTCCTGGTAATCGATACCAACCCTATAGATTTTCTAATGTCATAAGCACTATTGTCTTGCTCTTATTACCCATCGCTAGGAGAACTGCTGCTTGTGCTTGCTCTGGATTGTCAGTTTCAACATATTAAATCCCTATATTTGTGTTTTTTTTCTAATATTTATGTTTTTTAATATTAAATCCCTATGTTCATATTAAGCTTGAACTGATTCATAGTGACCCATTTAACTGCTTCAGGCCAGAAGAGTTTAGGCACATCTCTCCCTACAAGCAAGCACCTTATCAAGTATTTACGTCCACACAATCAATCAAGTCATAATTCAATTAAGAGTCTTCACCACATTATCATCATTTATTTTGCATATATGCAATCACCAACAAAATCACCATCACTTAACATATATGCATTCACCGACAATATCACAATCAATTGACATATATTTATTCACCAACAATATCACAACCAATCAACATATATGCATTCAACAACAATATCACAATCAATCCACATATATGTATTCACCAACAATATCCTCATCAATTAACATATATACATTATTCAACATCAACTATATCATATAGTTCAACAACTTCATACCATTTCTCACAATTCAATTAATGGAGAAAATACAACACATTATGATAAACATCTTATTCAACACCTAGAAATCATTCACATATCTTCATATAATCAACAAACTATCCACAAAAGATTTGTCAAGTATTTGGTCTTAAAGATTATTTTCGACAAAGTTCGTCTCTCATTTTAAAACTTTAAAATAATTGAGACAAATGAACCAAAATCAAGTAAATAAACTCTAGGGCCTCGACTATATATACACTTAGATCACATATGAGTGTAGTTGAATATACATGTGCGTTTCACCGGCCAACCATGACAAAATCATCAAAATCACAACATTACGACAAGTTCGTATCATAATTGCAAAAACAACCAACATTGACACTTTTCAAAGCAAAGTCACTTGTTCAAGTTTGAAAACCTACAATTCAATCTTAATCAATCATATAAGTATGAGCATAGACCACTTACGAACTATCAAGCATTAGTTCAATGATTAGCCTAAGTTCGTATGAGAAAATCCCAAGTTCACATATTCCACAATCCCACCCGAAAATCAAGTTTTTCATGAATAATACATTATACCATCCTTACATGCCTTTCCTAAGTCTATATGAACTGCAGACCAAGATTGTAATCCTTTTTGGTCACAAAAGCTCATTTTCCGACAAAATCCGAAAAACCGAAACGGCACAAATACAAGTTTCAAACCATTTGGAAAATTGAAGTTTCGACAAAGCCAAATATGTTCCAGTAGTAAAGTGAGTGAAAACAGGAAAAGAACACTTCAAAATGATCGTCTGGGACCCTTATACGACTACCTCCAAGCACCCGGACACGGAACAACGTTCCCGTTGTCCTGTCCTAGGCGCCTGACGCTAGAGGTGCAGCGCCTAGCACTAGCTCTCTGACTATGGGTGCCTAGCACCCTTGCTCAGGCGCAGCGCTCCATAAACACGCGTTTTCGCGTGTTTCGGCCGCGGGTTTTTGCCAATTTCCCCCCAAAATCGAATGTTTAAAACCCCCATCCGTCAAAATGATCCAAGGCACAACCCGAGGCTTTAACAAATCGAATACACTCGTTTCATGGCATTTTAACAAGTTATGAAATTGTTTAAAATGGTTTTCTCAAAACATTAAGTCTTCAACAACAACAACAATTCATTTCTTCCAATTCAACAACAACAACTCAACATAATGCATACCCAAGTCATGAAATGAGATTATCATCAACAATCAAGCACAACCACAACTTATAATTATGCATTCCATCACAATTCAATAACAACATGTCGTAATTCATCAATTGAACATAATTCACAAACTACCCATTTATATATATCATGAACATGCAATTTCATCATTAACAATTCAATCATCATCAAATTAACATACTCAAACATATATATCACTACAACATGAGCACGAATTTCAAAAGTTGGTTTCACAATAATCACTTATTCAAATAAGCACTTATGCATAGAAAAAGAGAGAAGAAACTAACTAAGTGATTATGCTTGAAATCTAACCCCTTTACCTCAATTAGCAATAATCCTAACAAAAGCTTCAATTTAGCTCATAGAATCTCTATCACCTCTTGGGTCTTCAAGCTTTCTCCCTTCTAACCCTTTTGGTAGAGACTTTGAAGTCGACCTAGTTTGTTTACCGTTGACGGGTATGGATGTAATTTTTGGGATGAACTGGTTAGAGTATAACCGAGTTCATATCAATTACTTTAGCAAGACGGTGCATTTTTCTTCTGCTGAAGAAGAGAGTGGAGCTGAGTTCCTAACTACTAAACAGTTGAAGCAGGTGGAGCGTGATGGAATTCTGATGTTTTCTTTGATGGCATACTTGTCATTGGAGAATCAAGCTGTGATTGACAGGTTGTCGGTTGTGAATGAATTTCCAGAAGTGTTTCCTGATGAGATTCCAGATGTGCCACCAGAGAGGGAGGTTGAATTTTCAATTGAGCTTGTTCTAGGAACGAAGCCGGTGTCGATGGCACCTTACCGTATGTCAGCTTTCGAGTTAGCTGAATTGAAGAAACAGTTGGAGGACTTGCTTGATAAGAAATTTGTAAGACCAAGTGTTTCACCTTGGGGAGCGCCGGTATTGTTGGTTAAGAAGAAGGATGGTACCATGAGGCTATGCATTGATTATCGTCAGTTGAACAAAGTTACGATAAAGAACAGGTATCCACTTCCGACGATTGATGACTTAATGGATCAGTTAGTGGGTGCACGTGTGTTTAGTAAAATTGATTTGAGGTCAGGTTACCATCAGATTAAGTCGAAGGATGAGGATATGCAGAAGACGACCTTTAGGACATGATATGGACATTACGAATATAAAGTGATGCCTTTCGGTGTTACTAATGCGCCTGGTGTGTTTATGGAGTATATGAACCGAATTTTCCATGCTTACCTGGATAAATTCGTGGTTGTGTTTATTGATGACATCTTGATTTATTCAAAGACTGAAGAAGAGCATGCAGAACATCTGAAGATTGTATTGCAAGTGTTGAAAGAGAAGAAGTTGTATGCCAAGTTGTCTAAATGTGAGTTCTGGTTAAGTGAAGTAAGTTTTCTTGGCCACATTATTTCTGGTAGTGGTATTGCAGTTGATCCATCAAAAGTTGATGCAGTATCACAATGGGAGACTCCGAAGTCAGTGACTGAGATTAGAAGTTTCTTGGGTTTGGCTGGTTATTACCGCAAAATCAGTTTTCTGGATCACCCACTGAGGATCCAAATCTCCATATTTCTTCCTTCCTTAGACTTTGTGGCACCATAAAAGAGAACCAAGAAGCCGTAAGACTTCATCTCTTTCCCTTTTCCTTAAGGGATAGAGCTAGCTCTTGGTTCCATTCCCTAGAAGTCGGTTCCATCACTTCATGGGACGATATGAGGCGAGCATTCCTTGCCCGATTTTTTCCCCCATCTAAAACCGCTAAACTTAGAGATCAAATCACGCGTTTCAATCAAAAAGATGGGGAGACTCTCTATGAGGCGTGGGAGCGTTTCAAGGAAATACTTAGACTTTGTCCCCACCATGGTTTGGAAAAGTGGCTTATAGTCCACACGTTTTATAATGGCTTGTCATATACCAGTAAAATGTCTGTCGATGCAGCTGCAGGTGGAGCTCTAATGAACAAAAACTATACGGAGGCTTATGCCTTGATTGAAGACATGGCTCAGAATCACTACCAATGGACCAACGAGAGAGCCGTCACCGCTCCTACTCCCTCTAAGAAAGAGGCAGGTATATACGAAGTCTCTGAATATAACCACCTTGCTGCTAAGGTTGAGGCATTAACCCAAAAATTTGAAAAACTTAATGTTAATGTTGTCGTACCTTCTTCTGCATCCCCTCCTTATGAAATCTGTGGTATATCCGGTCATATCGGTGTTGATTGTCAGTTAGGTAGTGCTGCCAATATTGAGCAACTAAATTACGCTCAATATAACCAAGGAATGAGGCCAAATCAAAATTTTTACAAAAATCCTCAAGGTTCCTATGGACAAACAGCACCACCTGGCTATACAAACAACCAGAGAGTGGCTCAGAAATCAAGTTTGGAGATTTTATTGGAAAATTGCATAGCTAATCAAAATAAAAATCTTCAAGAACTAAAAAACCAAACTGGATTTCTGAACGACTCTCTCTCCAAACTCACTACCAAGGTTGATTCTATCGCCACACACACCAAAATGCTTGAGACCCAAATCTCCCAAGTGGCCCAACAAGTGGCCACCTCTTCTCAAACACCAGGAGTCTTTCCTGGTCAACCTGAAACAAACCCCAAAGCTCATGTTAATGCTATATCTCTTGGGGGCAGTAAGTTAGAAGAGACCGTTACTAAAGCCAAAAGAATTGAGGGAGAGAGTGCTAAGTTTTTTGGTGAGAAAGATAAGAAACCGCTTGATAAAAACAAGGCCCTTAATCCATTAAGGCTTACTAAGCTCAACTTGGAGGCTCAATTCGCTAAATTCTTAAACATAATTAAAAGGATTTGCATTAAGATTCCTTTTGCTGAAGCTTTGTCTCGTATGCCTCTATACGCCAAGTTTTTAAAAGAAATTTTTTCAAAGAAAAAGGCTATAGATCACAAAGAGACAATAGCTTTAACTAGGGAAAGTAGTGCAATCGTCAAGAAGCAACCCCAAAAGCTTAGAGATCCAGGTAGTTTTGCCATCCCTTGTGTGATAGGGAAAGAAACCGTTGACAAAGCCTTGTGCGACTTAGGAGCCAGTGTTAGTTTGTTGCCTCTATCCCTCTTTAAAAAGATGGGAATAGGAGAGTTGAAACCTACCGAGATGATATTAAAGTTGGCCGACCGTTCTGTTATCCCGATAGCTGGATATGTTGAAGACATCCCCGTTAAGATAGAAGGGATATACATCCCAACTGACTTTGTGGTTGTCGACATCGAGGAAGACCATGATTGCCCTATGATCCTAGGAAGGCCCTTCCTCGCCACCGCGGGTGTTATAGTTGATGTTAAGAGTGGTAGGATAGTTTTTCAAGTGAGTGAAGACATGGTAGGATTTGAGTTTGAAAACATTAAGGAAGGTCCTGCCCTTTATTATTGCAATATGGTCAAAGAACATGATGTGAAAGAACGCTTTTTAGCGTCATCTACACAATACAACATCTTTGATCCTTTCTAATGGACAATTTCTTTAACGTCAAGCTAATGACTATAAAGAAGTGCTTCGTGGGAGGCAACCCACGCATTTAACTGCTTTTGTTTTGTTTTGTTTTTGTTATTTTAAGTTATTTTGTAGGTAATTGTCCGAGTAGAATTCAAGAAAACAGAAAATTTTGAAGCCTCGTCCTCCATAACCTTAGCACGGCCGTGCCAGACCTTGACACACCAAAACCAGCCAGTATTCCAGAATGTTGGCACGGCCCGTGCTAAGCTTGGCACGGCCGTGCCCGATCTCAGGTAGGTATTACCACACCTTTTGGCCTTCTTCTTCCTTCACTCTCAAACACAAACATCTCTCTACCTTCAACCTTCTCTCTAAAACCTCCATAACCATACAACCTCAAACCTCCACACCCACCCCAAATCTCACCAATTCCCAAAATTTCTCCACCCAATAAATCACAAACACCATTCCAATCATAACCCACCATTCAAAAAACAATTTCATCCATCCAAACAACATCACCCAAATTCATAACCCTCAACCCAAAAACCATAAATTCTTCACCAATCTCCATAACCCAACCCCTAAAACTCACTTAAACCTTCACCACATCACTAAACTAACCTTTTCCCACCAAAACAACCCATACCCAAACCATCACCACCACCACACCAAAAGCAAGGTCAAGGCAATGGCTTCAAAGAGAAGTGGTAAAGAAGTTGCAAGCTCATCAGGGGGACCTCCTCCAAAGAAGAAAACGCAAGCCAAGAATCATGGCATCACCTTCAGGGACAACAAGCAAAGGGATAGGTACAAAATTCTAATCTCTAAACCTTTACATCCTTGCAGGTACCCTGATAACCATGACTTGAATAAGCTAGGAATTAAAGATAATGTGTTTAATCTGCTAGAAAGGTTAGGATGGGTTGATATGTTGAAACCTATGAGAGGGTATGAGAATTTCACCTATGAATTAAGTTCTATTGGTTTTACGAAAGATAGGTTGAATTTCGATAACCCTAACCATAGAGTTTCTTTCCGGCTTATGAATATTGATTATGAGATGTCTCTTCAACACTTCTGTGATGAGATGGGCTTCGCAAATGCGGGGTTCATCCACGACTCTTGGCATCAAAATTTAAAACCGGTTGACTATCAACCCGCCGCCTTTTGGGAGCGAATTACAGGTCTTGACCAGTTTAACACACGTGCCAACAAAGCTAGCAACATTCACAACCCCGTACTTAGGTACCTTCAAAGGGTTATGGCTTGCACTATTAGGGGAAGGACAGAACTAGGGAACACTAGGAACGATGAACTCTTCATGCTTTGGGCTATGCTGCACAACCACCCCGTTAACACTTGTTTTTACTTGCTTGACTACCTTTCCCTTATAGGAAATAGGTCCGATAGTAGGGGAGAAATAGTAGTTGGTGGTATCATAACATACATAGCTAGGCGGTTAGGCGGGAGTGAAGACCAAGGGATAAACAAGATTGAGGGTAACAATCGACTAAACATAGAAACCCTTATCTCTATGAATTTCATAAGACCTCGAATCCCCTTTGTTTATACACTCAAGCTCAATGTGCCCACTTTGATTTTATTGCCTAACCCATCTCGAACTAACACCGAGGTGGAAGAAAATTTGTTGTATGTTAATGATGACCCACAGGTGCACATAGAACAACATAATGAAGAAGCGGAAGGTGCAAACTTGCACCAAGAAGAGGAAGGTGCACAACTGCACCATGATGAGGAGCACCATGACCATGATAAAGGTGAACCAAATGAAAATACAAGATGGGCATGGATGAATACCGAGGTCGAAAGGATCAGCACCGAGCAACAAAGGCAAGGTGTTGAATTAATGGGAATAAGGAATGATGTCCAAAGGGGCAACCACATATCCGAAGAGAATAACCAAATGCTTCGGAACATGATGCACCACTTTCACCTCCAAGGTCCTCCATATGGACCTCAATGATAAAAATGTGAGCTTTCGTCTTCCTCTCTTCCCTTCTTTCTCCTTCTTCTCCTTCTTCTTCTTCTTCTTCTTCTTCTTCTTCCTCCCCTTCTCTTTTATTTTTCTTTTATCTGGAATCATTGAGGACAATGCTTCTCCTAAGTGTGGGGGGAGCCTAATAAAGTGTCTTTAGTCGTAGTGTTTCCAAACTCCCTTGAACTTTATTCTTTTGTTTTGTTTCATTGTAAAAGGCATGGTTAAGTAGCTAGTTTTTATTGAAAATATCATGACACAAAATTTTCATTGTCTCCTCTTATTTGGTTGATTCTTGTACATGAAAGCAAACTCTTGTGCTTTAAGTCTTCTTGATATACCCACATCTTGTTTTAAAGTGAATAAAATTCTCCAATGAGAAAAACACAAAGTTGCTTCCCTTGAGTAAATGTATGAATAGGTATTTTAAGGAAACGCGTTTTAATCTTAGTGGTGCATTAACCTTTAAAGATTCTCAAAGTGCCAGTAGTATAAGTTAGTATAAGGGAGTTCATAAAAAGCCAAAAAGCCAAATTAATTCCAAGATCTCATCATTGAATCTAGATTGGGGAAGGAGGTAGGCCCTCCGACTTCCTACGTGAAGATGATTGTTAGCTTGAGAAAAAAAACTTTAAAAAGCATCATTGAATCTAGATTGGGGAAGGGGGTAGGCCCTCCGACTTCCTACGTGAAAATGATGTTTTAAGGGCACCATTGAATCTAGATTGGGGAAGGGGGTAGGCCCTCCGACTTCCTATGTGAAGATGTTGTTCCTTAAATAAAGAACTTAAATGTGCAAATGGCAAAGAACAAAGATTCTCAAATACTCCCATCTTTCTTATATGAATTATAGAAAGAATCTTTCTTGGTTGGTTTAGTGCTAGGATTAGACCATGTTTCCTCATAATGCCTATCTTATACAGGAGCAAGAAAAGGGTTGGACTTCACACACACACTCACTTAAAACTTGATCGTTGGGTTGAATAAAAATTACAAGAAATGCTTGAGTTTGTGATTAGTGTACATTTGGGATTTAAGCCCTTAAGGAGACATGTGCTTTAATCGAATTTTCATTTGATAAAATTGTTTGTGCTACTACGTTTATGCCTTTTGTTTGAGGACAAGAAAAGATTCAAGTGTGGGGGAGTTTGATGAGTCATTTATTGACTATTTTAATATGCTTTTTAGTTTAGTTTTATTTAGATTTTATTTGATTTTATATTAGTATTATTTCCTTTTTAGGATAGTTTACTTTAAATTGCATTTTATTATATTTCAGGAATGAACATTGGATGGATTGAGTCTTGGAGCAAAAGAAAGGGACTTGGAGCCGATTGGATGCAAAAATATGAAGATTGAGAGACAAAAATATGTCTCCCCCAAGTCAGAAGCTTGGAACGGCCCGTGCTAGCCTTGGCACGGCCGTGCCACCCTCCAGAGTCACTTTTGCTGCTTTTGCTTAGATTTTAAGCTACTCTATTTTTAGCCCGAATGTAATAGCTTAGATTTTAAGTCGAACAAATGCTATAAATAGAGTAGCCATCCATCACAAGTATTCATCTTTTCTTGGAATACAATAAGTGACAATTGCTTTTCTAATTAAAGTTCTTTTCTTTTCCCTTTATTTTCTTGTCATTTACCTTTATGCTTTCTCTCTTCTCCCCCATGTCTACGATGAACATGAGTGAGTAGACTTCTCCTTGTCTTGGGATTGTTGGATAAGTCTAAATGACATAATCCTAATCAAACCAAGCTCTAAGCCTTAATCTTATGTAACCCTAATTTCTTATCTGAATTCACCGCTTTAACATGGATCAACCATTATCAAACTGTGGAAACGAAAGTTGTGGGTTTGATAATTGTTTGTCCATTATTCCAAATATCAATTCATAAAACGAAAGTGGAGCTTTGATATTCGAACAAGTGAATTCAGACAAGGATTGCAAAGTCAGCGAAATAGGCTTTGCGATCTTTGAGACATGTAGTTTCGATCTTCAAGGGAACTAATAACAATCAAGTCAGCGAAATAGGCTTGGTTGTTAGAGGAACCAAAATCTAATAGTAATCAAGTCAGCGAAATAGGCTTCGTTGCTAGAGGAACATAAGAGAAACTGTCTTGAGAAATTAGGTCTAACATAACATTATAAGCTTATAGTTTTGGTTTGAGAAGGACTTGCTATTTAGATGAAACCAACGATCCCAAGGCTCTTTTTATATTATTAACTTTCAACGCTTGAAAACCCCCAACTTATAATTCTTTTCCCTTCTAATCATCTCTAAAGGTTAATTGAATTGAACTACTCCCTGTCGGAACGATACTCTTTTTACTACTTCGATAGAACCGTGCACTTGCGGTTTTATCTCATCAGTATTTAGTGATCACAAAAGTTTGAAATATTTATTTGATCAGAAAGAATTGAATATGAGGCAGAGAAGATGGCTAGAGCTGTTGAAGGATTATGATTTTGGTTTGAATTACCATCCGAGTAAAGCTAATGTGGTTGCAGATGCTTTGAGCAGGAAGATGTTGCACATGTCTGCTATGATGGTAAAAGAATTTGAGTTGCAAGAGCAGTTTAGAGACTTGAGTCTTGTCTGTGAGATGTCATGTAACCCCCGTTTCGAATTATTTAATTATTTAATTATTTAATTGAGTCTAGAGTTATTTTAGATGAGTTTATATTATATTTATATAATATATGTGTGATTTATATGATTTATTATGATTGAGGTGGTTTATATGATTTTATGAGGAGTTGTGACTTATTTTATTGTTTAATAAAATAAGATTTGAAAATAAAATAAATATTGAGTTTAGGGGCTGTTTTGATATTTTAGAGAGTTTTGGGGGAGAAAGAGAAATAAGATAAGATAATTGGAGGAGGTATAAACAGGGAAACCTAGTTTTAGAAAAACATAACGTACGTACGATCAGTTTTGGAAAAAGGGAGAAAAAGCCAAGAGAAGGGAGAACCACCAAGGAGGGCTGCGATTTTCTGATTATAAGGTAAGGGTGAGACTAACTTTGCAATTTTATTAAGTTTATGAATCAACGGTTACATTTAACATGAATTAGGATGAGTTTAAGAAGAATCGGAAATTAGGTCAAATTGAGAGAATTGATGATTAAACGGTGAAAACTTGTTAAAAAGATGTAGAAACTGTCCTTAGACCTTAGATAATGATTATGATGAATTATGGAATCGAGATTAGGCTTAAAACCATGAGAGTTGATGATTTTTAGGTGAAAACTGCATTCTGCCCGTAGTGACATTCATCGCTCGCCTCCCGAGCTATGATCCTCGCCACGGCAAGTGATGAACTTCATCGCTCGCCACGCGAGTAACCTTTCCCAGCCTCGCGAGTTGCACGGTGCAGCTCGCCATGGCGAACACTTGAACTCGCCTAGCGAGCTAGACCAGAGAGCATGCAAGATTTTGTAATTTTGACTTTTGAGTTGAACCTTAGATGCTTTTGAGTGCCTGAAGATGTCTAATAATGATTAGGAAAGAATGTAGGATGAGATTGAACCTGGAATGAAACTTGTGAGGTTCTGACCTGAACTCGCCACGGCGAGTAAAGGCTCTCGCCTCGCGAGTGACCCAGAAACAGAGTGACTTGTTAGTTTTGCGACCTTTGTTGCACGAGTTGTTGAGGATTAAACCTTTGGGTAGCAATAAGACTTAATGAAGGGGTTAACTATAATCTGTGAAGCTGTTTAAGATGTGTTGTTGTTGATTATGATGTGATATAATGTTTTATGCATTACTTGAGAATTATTTGACTACTTAAGATGTTGTTGAATTGCATTTGATATTATTATGTCATGCTGATTTTGTAGACTGCCTATGTTGCTGTTGTTATTTAACTAAGCTGCATGAGTCGGTCTAAGTTGTTGAAGATGATGATGTTCCAAATTATTGGACTAATATAAGAGGTTGTCGAATAAAGTTGTTTAAGAGGTCGAGTCCATGCATTAGCATTCATTGTTGGGGGCTTGATGCCATGGAGCTTTGTACTCACCACGTTGGAGCATTACCTCAAATTAGCGATGGGGGCTTGATGCCCTGTATTGGTACCACATGCATATAAGAGGTCTAAGTTGCATAGTTGCATTTGTCGAGTCGATGATGATAAATTGATTAAGTTGTGATTATTAAAGAATGAAGTGATTTATGATATATTATTATCAATGTTGAATAATAAGATGGTTTAAGTTGTTAAATATAATTGTTGAATTATATGCTTAGTATTATTGTTTTGTGAAATCTCACCCCTTCTGCTTGGAAATGTTGCTCTTCGTATGAGTAACTTGCAGGTGATCAAGTTTAAGTAGCTGGAGTTGCTGTCGTGAGTGGTTATCCCTCACTGTGTCCTTTAGGTGCTCTGATACGTAACGAGATGAGATCTTTTGTGGCTATTTCTTGTTCCTTTACGTATTTGATTTATGAATAAGTTGTTTAACTGAATTTATGAGATATTTTGATGAGGCCTGCATGCCAAGACTTTTTATGATGTTGAATTAATTCCGCTGCTATTATGTTGATGAAGGATAATTAGTTAATTTTCTGTTTTAAGATTTTTAAGAAGTGTGATATCCCGTTTATGTGATGTTTTACTCTAATTATTTTATGAAATTTTTAAGTTGGGAAAACGGGGTGTTACAATTGGTATCAGAGCAGGTCGGTCCGTCCGGCCAATTAGAAGAGCCGTGTCGAGTTTTAGTAATAGTTATATTACTATCTTATGTTGTTGTTACTTGATGTGTAGAAACTAAGAGATGGCCAGAAGAGATGATGATGCGTTAGCTGCTGCACTACAAGCCGTAGCTCAAGCTGTGGGATAACAGCCTAATGCAAATGTTGGTGCGAATGCTGAGACGAGGATGCTAGAGACTTTTCTGAGGAATCATCCTCCTACTTTTAAGGGAAGATATAACCATGATGGAGCCTAGACGTGGCTCAAGGAGATTGAGAGAGTGTTTCGCGTGATGCAGTGTTCAGAGGTTTAGAAGGTACGTTTTGGTACGCACATGCTAGCTGAGGAAGCTGATGATTGGTGGGTGAGTCTTCTACCTACCCTAGAGCTAGATGGTGCTGTTGTGACTTGGGCTGTGTTTAGGAGGGAGTTCCTAAACAGATACTTTCCGGAAGATGTTTGCGGGAAGAAAGAGATCGAATTCCTTGAGCTGAAGCAAGGAAACATGTCCGTGACTGAGTATGCTGCCAAACTTGTGGAATTGGTAAAGTTTTATCCGCACTACACTCCAGAGACTGTTGAGTTTTCAAAGTGCATCAAATTTGAGAACGGGTTACGTGCTGAGATTAAGAGGGCAATTGGTTACTAGAAGATCCGAGTTTTCTCCGAGCTGGTGAGCAGTTGCAGGATCTATGAGGAGGATACCAAGACTCATTACAAGATTGTGAATGAGCGGAAAGCTAAGGGTCAACAGAGTCGCCCTAAGCCTTATAGTGCCCCTGCTGATAAGGGCAAACAGAGGATGGTCGAAGATAGACGGCCTAAGAAGAAGGATGCTCCTACAGAGATTGTTTTTTTTTCTTGTGGTGAGAAGGGCCACAAGGGTAATGCTTGTCCTAGGGATACCAATAGATGTTTCCGATGTGGGAAGAAGGGTTATGCACTAGCTGAGTGCAAACATGATAATATTGTATGCTTTAACTGCAATGAAGAGGGTCACATTGGTTCACAGTGCAAGAAGCCTAAGAAGGCGTCGGCTACTGGTAGAGTCTTTGCTTTGACTGGTACACAGACAGAGAACGAGGATCGCTTGATCAGAGGTACTTGCTATATTGATAATACACCTTTAGTTGCTATTATTGATACTGGTGCTACGCATTGTTTTATTGCTTATGATTGTGCTACTAAGTTGGGTCTTGTCATGTCTGATATGAATGGAGAAATGGTTGTCGAAACTCCAGCTAAGGGTTCGGTGACTACTTCTCTTGTGTGTTTAAGATGTCCTTTGTCTATGTTTGATCGTGATTTTGAGATGGATTTGGTTTGTCTACCTTTGAGTGGTATGGATGTGATTCTTGGTATGAACTGGTTGGAATACAACCATGTTCACATTAATTGTTATAGTAAGTCGGTGTATTTCTCTTCTACTGAAGAGGAAAGTGGCGCAGAGTTTTTGTCTACTAAGCAGCTGAAGCAGTTGGAACATGATGGCATTTTGATGTTTTCTTTGATGGCTTCCTTATCTATTGAGAATCAAGCGGTGATTGATAAACTACACGTGGTATGCGATTTTCCAGAAGTTTTTCCTGATGAAATTCCTGATGTGCCTCCAGAGAGGGAAGTTGAGTTTTCGATTGATCTTGTTCCTGGAACGAAGCCTGTGTCTATGACACCTTATCGTATGTCAGCTTCTGAGTTGGCCGAGTTGAAGAAACAATTAGAAGATCTGCTTGAGAAAAAGTTTGTTAGACCAAGTGTTTCACCTTGGGGAGCGCCGGTTTTGCTAGTGAAGAAGAAAGATGGTAGCATGAGATTGTGTATTGACTATCGACAGTTGAAAAAGGTGACAATAAAGAATAGGTATTCACTTCCGAGGATTGATGACTTGATGGATCAGTTAGTGGGTGCAAAAGTTTCAGCAAGATAGATTTGAGATCAGGTTATCACCAGATTAAAGTAAAAGATGAAGATATGCAGAAGACAGCTTTCATAACGCGGTATGGTCACTATGAGTACAAAGTTATGCCTTTCGGTGTTACGAATGCACCTGGAGTATTTATGGAGTACATGAATCGCATCTTTCATGCATTTTTGGATCGATTCGTGGTTGTTTTTATCGATGATATTTTGATTTACTCCAAGTCTAAGGAAGAACATTCTGAGCATTTGAAGCTGGTTTTGCAAGTGTTGAAAGAAAAGAAGCATTATGCGAAATTGTCTAAGTGCGAATTCTGGTTGAAAGAAGTGAGCTTTCTTGGACATGTTATTTCTAGTAGTGGTATTGCAGTAGATCCATCTAAAGTTGAAGCGGTATCGCAATGGGAGACTCCTAAGTCAGTTACTGAGATTATAAGCTTTTTGGGATTGGCTGGTTATTATAGAAGATTTATAGAAGGATTTTCCAAGTTAGCACTTCCGCTAATGCAGTTGACTTGTAAAGGTAAAGCCTTTGTGTGGGATGTTCAATGTGAGAACAGCTTCAGTGAATTGAAGAAGCGGTTAACGACAGCTCCGGTTTTGATTTTGCCGAAGTCAGATGAACCTTTTGTGGTATATTGTTATGCGTCTAAGCTGGGTTTAGGTGGCGTGCTTATGCAAGATGGAAAAGTAGTTGCTTATGCTTCGAGATAGTTGAGAATTCATGAGAAGAATTACCCTACGCATGATTTAGAGTTGGCTGCTGTGGTCTTTGTATTGAAGATATGGGGACATTATTTGTACGGTTCAAGATTTGAGCTGTTTAGTGATCATAAGAGTTTGAAGTCTCTGTTCGATCAAAAGGAATTGAATATGAGGCAGCGTAGATGGCTAGAATTGCTGAAAGATTATGATTTTGAGTTGAGCTATCATCCGGGTAAAGCTAATGTTGTTGCAGATGCCTTGAGTAGGAAGACCTTGCATATGTCTGCTATGATGGTAAAAGAGTTCGAGTTGCTTGAACAGTTCAGAGATTTGAGCTTAGTGTGTGAAATGTCATCCGAAAGTGTGAAGCTAGAAATGCTGAAGATTGATAATGAATTTCTGAAAAGTATTAAAGAGGCACAGAAAACCGATGTTAAGTTTGTGGACTTGTTGGTTGTTAGAGATCAGACTAAAGACAGTGATTTTAAAATCGATGATCAAGGTGTACTAAGGTTTCGAGGTCGGATTTGTATTCCCGACGATGATGAGATGAAGAAGATGATTCTTGAAGAGATCCATAGAAGTAACTTGAGTATTCATCTGGGAGCTACGAAGATGTATCATGATCTAAAGAGGTTGTTTTGGTGGTCCGAATTGAAACGTGACGTTGCACAATTTGTGTATTCTTGTTTGATTTGTCAGAAGTCGAAGGTTGAGCATCAAAAACCTGCTGGTATGATGGTATCGTTAGATGTGCCAGAGTGGAAATGGGATAGTATATCCATGGATTTTGTGACGAGTTTGCCTAAGACTCCTAAAGGGAATGACGCGATTTGGGTGATTGTTGATAGATTGACGAAGTCGGCTCATTTTCTTCCGATTAATATTAGTTTTCCTGTTTCTCAGTTGGCGGAGATCTACATTCGTGATATTGTGAAGTTGCATGGTGTTCCTTCGAGCATTGTGTCAGATAGAGATCCAAGATTTACTTCTAGATTTTGGAAAAGTTTGCAAGAGGCTTTAGGTTCTAAGTTGAGGTTGAGTTCGGCGTATCATCCGCAGACAGATGGTCAGTCGGAGAAGACGATTCAGTCGTTAGAAGATTTGTTGAGGGTTTGTGTTCTTGAGCAAGGAGGAACTTGGGATAGTCATCTTCCATTGATAGAGTTCACGTATAATAATAGTTATCATTCTAGTATTGGAATGGCACCTTATGAGGCTTTGTATGGTCGGAGATGCAGAACTCTGTTGTGTTGGTTTGAATCAGGTGAAAGAGTGGTCTTAGGACCAGAGATTGTTCAGCAAACTACAGAGAAGGTTAAGATGATTCAAGAGTAGATGAAAGCGTCGCAGAGTCGACAAAAGAGTTACCATGATAAACGTAGAAAAGATCTTGAGTTTCAAGAAGGAGACCACGTGTTTTTGAGAGTCACTCATGTGACTGGTGTTGGACGTGCTTTGAAGTCAAAGAAGTTGACTCCGAGATTTATTGGTCCGTATCAGATATTGGAAAGAGTTGGGATGGTGGTATATCGAGTGGGATTAACACCGCATCTTTCGAATTTGCACGATATGTTTCATGTGTCGCAACTTCGGAAGTATGTACTGGATCCATCCCATGTGATCCTAGGTGATGATGTGCAAGTTAGAGATAACCTTACGGTTGAGACTTTACCGGTAAGGATTGATGATCGAAAAGTGTAGACGTTGAGACTTGTGAAAGCTTGACGTGGGAGCTAGAGAGTAAGATGCTGGAGTCTTATCCAGAGTTGTTTGCTTGAGGTAAATTTTTGAGGACGAAAATCTTATAAGTTGGGGAGAGTTGTAACGCCCGTTTCGAATTATTTAATTATTTAATTATTTAATTGAGTCTAGAGTTATTTTAGATGAGTTTATATTATATTTATATAAGATATATGTGATTTATATGATTTATTATGATTGAGGTGGTCTATATGATTTTATGAGGAGTTGTGACTTATTTTATTGTTTAATAAAATAAGATTTGAAAATAAAATAAATATTGAGTTTAGGGGCTGTTTTGATATTTTAGAGAGTTTTAGGGGATAAAGAGAAATAAGATAAGATAATTGGAAGAGGTGTAAATAGGGAAACCTAGTTTTAGAAAAACATAACGTACGTACGATCAGTTTTGGAAAAAGGGAGAAAAAGCCAAGATAAGGGAGAACCACCAAGGAGGGCTGCGATTTTCTGATTATAAGGTTAGGGTGAGACTAACTTTGCAATTTTATTAATTTTATGAATCAACGGTTACATTTAACATGAATTAGGATGAGTTTAAGAAGAATCGGAAATTAGGTCAAATTGAGAGAATTGATGATTAAACGGTGAAAACTTGTTAAAAAGATGTAGAAACTGCCCTTAGACCTTAGATAATGATTATGATGAATTATGGAATCGAGATTAGGCTTAAAACCATGAGAGTTGATGATTTTTAGGTGAAAACTGCATTCTGCCCGTAGCGACATTCATCGCTCGCCTCCCGAGCTATGATCCTCGCCACGGCGAGTGATGAACTTCATCGCTCGCTGCGCGAGTAACCTTTCCCAGCCTCGCGAGTTGCACGGTGCAGCTCGCCATGGCGAACACTTGAACTCGCCTTGCGAGCTAGACTAGAGAGCATGCAAGATTTTGTAATTTTGACTTTTGAGTTGAACCTTAGATGCTTTTGAGTGCATGAAGATGTCTAATAATGATTAGGAAAGAATGTAGGATGAGATTGAACCTGGAATGAAACTTGTGAGGTTCTGACCTGAACTCGCCACGGCGAGTAGAGGCTCTTGCCTCGCGAGTGACCTAGAAACAGAGTGACTTGTTAGTTTTGCCACCTTTGTTGCACGAGTTGTTGAGGATTAAACCTTTGGCTAGCAATAAGACTTAATGAAGGGGTTAGCTATAATCTGTGAAGCTGTTTAAGATGTGTTGTTGTTGATTATGATGTGATATAATGTTTTATGCATTACTTGAGAATTATTTGAATACTTAAGATGTTGTTGAATTGCATTTGATATTATTATGTCATGCTGATTTTGTATACTGCCTATGTTGCTGTTGTTATTTAACTAACCTGCATGAGTCGGTCTAAGTTGTTGAAGATGATGATGTTCCAAATTATTGGACTAATATAAGAGGTTGTCGAATTAATTTGTTTAAGAGGTCGAGTCCATGCATTAGCATTCATTGTTGGGGGCTTGATGCCCTGGAGTTTTGTACTCACCACGTTGGAGCTTTAGGTCAATTAGCGATGGGGGCTTGATGCCTTGGAAGTATATTAATACTCAAATAGTGATGGGGGCTTGATGCCCTGTATTGGTACCACATTCTTATAAGAGGTCTAAGTTGCATAGTTGCATTGTTGAGTCGAAAATGATAAGTTGTGAAGTTGTGAGTATTATGAATTGTTAACGAAGTGATTTATGATATATTATTATCTATGATGAATAATAAGATGTTTTTATGTTGTTAAATATAATTGTTGATTTATATGCTTAATATTATTGTTCTGTGAAATCTTACCCCTTCTGCTTGGAAATGTTGCTCTTCGTATGAGTAACTTGCAGGTGATCAAGTTTAAGTAGTTGGAGTTGCTGTCGTGAGTGGTTATCCCTCACTGTGTCCTTTTAGGTGCTCTGATACGTAACGGGATGGGATCTTTTGTTGCTATTTCTTGTTCCTTTACGTATTTGATTTACGAATAAGTTGTTCAACTGAATTTATGAGATATTTTGATGAGGCCTGCGTGCCAAGGCTTTTTATGATGTGGAATTAATTCCGCTGCTATTATGTTGATGAAGGATAATTAGTTAATTATCTGTTTTAAGATTTTTAAGAAGTGTGATATCCTGTTTATGTGATGTTTTACTCTGATTATTTTATGAAATTTTTAAGTTGGGAAAACGGGGTGTTACATGTCACCTCAGAGTGTACAATTGGGTATGTTGAAGATTAATAGCGATTTCTTGAATAGTATCCGAGAAGCGCAGCAAGTGGATGTCAAGTTTGTTGATTTGATGGTTGCTGGTAATGAAACTGAAGAGAGTGACTTCAAGGTTGATGTTCAGGGTGTGTTGAGGTTCAGAGGGAGAATTTGCATTCCAGATAATGATGAGTTGAAAAAGTTTATTCTGGAAGAAAGTCACAAGAGTAGCTTAAGTATTCATCCGGGAGCTACAAAGATGTATCATGACTTGAAGAAGTTGTTTTGGTGGTCTGGGTTGAAACGTGATGTTGCTCAGTTTGTCTATGCATGTTTGACTTGTCAGAAGACTAAGGTTGAGCATCAGAAGCCTGTAGGGTTGTTGACACCGTTAGATGTGCCGGAGTGGAAGTGGGACAACATTTCCATGGATTTTGTGACGAGTTTACCGAACACTCCCAGAGGGCGTGATGCCATTTGGGTGGTTGTCGATAGGTTGACAAAGTCCGCGCACTTTATTCCGATCAATATTAGTTATCCGATAGCTCAGTTGGCGGAGATTTATATTCATAATATTAAGAAGTTACATGGTGTTCCGTCAAGTATTGTGTCGGATAGAGATCCGAGGTTCACTTCTAGATTTTGGAAGAGTTTGCAAGATGCCTTGGGTTCGAAGTTGAGGTTGAGTTCGGCTTATCACCCTCAGACAGATGGTCAGTCGGAGAGGACGATCCAATCATTAGAGGATTTGCTGAGAGTGTGTGTACTTGAGCAAGGTGGAGCTTGGGATAGTCACCTACCGTTGATAGAGTTCACGTACAAGAACAGTTACCATTCGAGTATTGGTATGGCACCGTTCGAAGCTTTGTATGGTCGGAGGTGCAGGACTCCTTTATGTTGGTTTGAGTCGTCAGAAAGTGTAGTGTTGGGACCGGATTTGGTTCATCAGACTACGGAGAAGGTAAAGATGATAAGAGAAAAGATGAAAGCGTCGCAGAGTCGACAGAAGAGTTACCATGACAAGCGTAGAAAGGCCCTTGAGTTCCAAGAGGGAGATCATGTGTTTCTGAGAGTTACTCCTATGACGGGTGTAGGACGTGCATTGTGTAACGCCCATTTTCGTTTAATTAATTATTTAATCGAGTTTAGACGATTATATTCTATTTATATAATATATGTGTGAATTTTGTTGATTTATGACGATTTAGATGATTTGGACGATTTTGATGTGTTGTGATGATTTGATGAGATTATGAGACTTATTTTATTCTTAAATAAAATAAGATTTGAAAATAAAATAAAATATTTAGTTGAGGGAGAAAGTGAGATAAGATAAGATATTAAGAGGAGATATAAAAAGGAAAGACCTAGGTTTAGAAAACGTTTTGTACGTACGACTGTTTTTGAAGAAAAGGAGGAAAAACTAAGAGAAGAGCAAGAGAGGCTAGGAAGGCTGCGATTTCTGCACATTAAGGTAAGGGTGAGACTAACGATTCAGTAATGTTAATTCGTATAATTCTGATGATTAATTAGCAAGAATTAGGATTGAAATTGGAGGAGCCGAAAACTAGGTCAAATCCCTAAAATTGATGATCAATCGGTAAAAATTGATTAGATTGATGTAGAAACTATCCCTTGACCTTAGAATATGTTTATAATGAATTCTGGATTTGAAATTAGGCTTAGAACCATGAGATTAGATGAATTTTTGAAGAGAACTGCATTCTGCCCGAGCCAACATTCATCGCTCACCTTGGCGAACGATGATCCTCGCCTCGCGAGGGATGAAGTTCATCGCTCGCCACGCGAGCCAATACCCCTCGCCTCGCGAGTTACAAGTCGTAGCTCGCCACAACGAGCAACCCTACTCGCCATAGCGAGCATGACCAGAGAGCATGTTGATTTTCACATTTTGGACTTTTGAGTTGAACCTTAGATGCTTTTGAGTACCTTTAGATGTCTACTAAAGATTAGAGGATGATTTAGAACAAGATTGAACCTGGAATAACCTTAGTTGGAAATCTGGCAAGTACTCGCCATGGCGAGCAGATGCTCTCGCCTCGCGAGCACTTCCAGAACTGAATGCTTTTGATAATGTCGTGACCTGAGTTGAATGAATTGATTAGGAATGGAACATTAGGTAGTAATGAAACCTATTTAAGATGTTAGCCGGAATCTGTGAAGTTGTTAAGAACTGTTAAGTTGTTTGTAATGTGATTTAACGATTAAATGCATTACTTGAGTTATTCTTGAATAAGCTAGATGTTGTTGAAATGAGTTGTTGTTATGAATTTATGATGTTGTTGTGATTTGATTATGCTGCTGCTGTTATTTAACTAAGTTGCATGAGACTATACATGATGAATAAGATGTTGTTGAGCTCTAAATTATTGGATGCATATTGAGATGTTGATTAAGATTGTTTTAGATTGATTGAGTCCAAGCATTAGCATACTTCTGTTGAGGGCTCATGCCCTGGAGCTTTGTCCTCACCACGAATTGAGCTTTGTCCTCACCACGATGCCTTAAAAGTATATTAATACTATGATGTTGGGGGCCCATGCCCTGATTGGTACCACATGCATCAAGAGGTTTAGATTTGCATTGTCGCATTCGTCGAGTCAAAAGATGTTATGTTATTGATGATGATTGAATGATGTGATTACTTGATAATTTTTTATCAAAGATGCAATGATGCTTAAGATTGTTTATCTTGTTAATTATGATTTTGAATTATAATGATTTAATATTGTTGTTTTGTGAAATCTCACCCCTTCTGCTTGGAAACGTTGCTCTTCGTATGAGTAACTTGCAGGTGATCGAGCTTAGTGTGCAGTTTGCTGTCGTGAGTGGCCTTGCCTCACTGAGTTGTCTAGGTCGCTCTGATACGTAACAGGATGGGGTCTATGTTATGCATGCTTCTTTCCTTTACGTGCTCACTTATGATATTTATGATGTTGATTAACTTATTTGAGATATTTTGATGGGGCCTACGTGCCAAAACGATTTATCGATTTCGAATTAATTTCCGCTGCAATGTTTGAATTATTTGTTGAAAGTTAAATTGTTATTTAACTGTTTTTTTAGATTATGTTTGAATGTGATATCCCGTTCATGATGTTTACTCTGATAATTGTTAAGAAATTTTTATATTGGGAAAACGGGGTGTTACAATTGGTATCAGAGCAGGTTGGTCTGTCCGGCCAATTAGAAGAGTCTTGTCGAGTCTTAGTAATATTTGTATTACTATCTTATGTTGTTGTTGCTACTTGTTGTAGAATATCAGAAATGGCTGGAAGAAACGATGCTGCGTTAGCTGCTGCTCTACAAGTTGTTGCCCAAGCTGTGGGACAACAACCTAACTCGAATGCGGGTGTGAATGCTGAGACTAGGATGTTGGAGACTTTCATGAGGAATCATCCTCCAACCTTCAAAGGAAGATATGACCCTGATGGAGCCCAAACGTGGCTTAAGGAGATTGAGAGGATTTTCCGTGTGATGCAGTGCACTGAGATTCAGAAAGTGCGATTCAGTACGCATCAGCTAGCTGAGGAAGCTGATGATTGGTGGGTTAGCCTTCTGCCTAACCTAGAGCAAGACGGTGCTGTTGTGACTTGGGCTGTGTTTAGGAGAGAGTTCTTGAGAAGATACTTTCCGTAAGATGTTCGCGGGAAGAAAGAGATCGAGTTCCTTGAGCTAAAGCAAGGAAACATGTCTGTGACTGAGTATGCTTCCAAGTTCGTGGAGTTGGCAAAGTTCTATCCACATTATACTGCTGAGTTCTCGAAATGCATCAAGTTCGAGAATGGTTTGAGGCCTGACATTAAGAGAGCGATCGAATACCAACAGATCCCAGTTTTTGCAGATTTGGTGAATAGCTGAAGAATCTATGAGGAGGACATCAGAGCTCATTACAAGGTTGTTAATGAGCGGAAGACTAAGGGCCAGCAGAGTCACCCTAAGCCCTATAGTGCCCCTGCTGATAAGGGCAAACAGAGGATGGTCGAGGAGAGATGGCCTAAGAAAAAGGATGTTCCTGCTGAGATTACTTGTTTCAATTGTGGTGAGAAAGGCCACAAGAGTACTGTTTGTCCTGAGGAGGTGAAGAAGTATTTCCGGTGTGGCAAGAAGGGTCACATTAGCTGATTACAAACATGGTGATATCGTGTGTTTTAATTGCAAAGAGGAGGGTCATATTGGTTCCCAATGCAAGCAGCCTAAGAGGGCGCCTACTACGGGTCGAGTTTTTGCTCTGGCTGGTACTCAGACAGAGAATGAGGATCGTTTCATCAGAGGTACTTGTTATATTAATAATACTCCTTTAGTTGCTATTATTGATACTGGTGCTACGCATTGCTTTATTGCTTTCGATTGTGTTTCTACTTTGGGTCTTGATTTGTCTGATATGAATGGAGAGATGGTTGTCGAAACTCCAGCTAAGGGTTCGGTGACTACTTCTCTCGTATGTTTGAGATGTCCTTTGTCTATGTTTGGTCGTGATTTTGAAATGGATTTAGTTTGTCTACCTTTGAGCGGTATGGAGGTGATTCTGGGTATGAATTGGTTAGAGTACAATTCATATCAATTGTTTTAGCAAGTCAGTGTATTTCTCTTCCGTCGAAGAGGAAAGTGGTGCAGAATTCTTATCTACTAAGCAGCTGAAGCAATTGGAACGCGATGGTATTTTGATGTTTTCGTTGATGGCCTCCTTATCTATTGAGAATCAAGAAGTGATTGATAAGCTACAAGTGGTATGCGACTTTCCTGAAGTTTTTCCAGATGAAATTCCTGATGTGCCTCCTGAGAGGGACGTCGAGTTTTCTATTGATCTTGTTCCTGGAGCGAAGCCGGTGTCGATGGCACCTTATCGTATGTCTGCTTCCGAGTTAGCTGAGCTGAAGAAACAATTAGAAGATTTGCTTGAGAAGAAATTTGTTAGACCAAGTGTTTCACCTTGGGGAGCGCCAGTTTTGCTAGTGAAGAAGAAAGATGGTAGCATGAGATTGTGTATTGACTATCGTCAGTTGAACAAGGTAACTATCAAGAATAGGTATCCACTTCCGAGAATTGATGATTTGATGGATTAGTTAGTGGGTGTACGTGTTTTCACCAAGATTGATTTGAGGTCAGGTTATCACCAGATTAAAGTAAAAGATGAAGATATGCAGAAGACAGCTTTCAGAACGCGGTATGGTCACTATGAATATAAAGTTATGCCTTTCGGTGTGACCAATGCACCTGGAGTGTTTATGGAGTATATGAATCGCATCTTCCATGCATTTTTGGATCGGTTCGTTTTGTGTTTATAGATGATATTTTGATTTACTCAAAGACTGAAGAAGAACATGTTGAGCATCTCAAGATTGTCTTGCAAGTGTTGAAAGAGAAGAAACTTTATGCTAAATTATCTAAGTGTGAGTTCTGGTTGAAAGAAGTAAGTTTTCTTGGCCATGTCATTTCTGGTGATGGTATTGCTGTAGATCCCTCTAAAGTTGAAGCAGTATCGCAATGGGAGACTCCTAAGTCAGTTACAGAGATTAGAAGCTTCTTGGGTTTAGCTGGTTACTACCGAAGATTTATTGAAGGATTTTCTAAGTTAGCACTTCCGCTAACGCAGTTGACTTGTAAAGGTAAAGCTTTTGTGTGGGATGTTCAATGCGAGAACAGTTTCAGTGAATTGAAGAAGCGGCTGACGACAGCTCCGGTTTTGATTTTGCCGAAGTCCGATGAGCCTTTTGTAGTGTATTGTGATGCGTCCAAGTTGGGTTTAGGTGGTGTACTTATGCAAGACGGTAAAGTGGTAGCTTATGCTTCAAGACAGTTGAGAATTCATGAGAAGAATTACCCGACGCATGATTTAGAGTTGGCGGTTGTGGTCTTTGTATTGAAGATATGGAGACATTATTTGTATGGTTCGAGGTTTGAGGTGTTTAGTGATCACAAGAGCTTAAAGTATTTGTTCCATCAGAAGGAATTGAATGTGAGGCAGCGAAGATGGCTAGAATTGCTGAAAGATTATGACTTTGGTTTGAATTATCATCCAGGTAAAGCTAATGTTCTTGCAGACGCCTTGAGCAGGAAGACATTGCATATGTCCGCTTTGATGGTTAGAGAGTTCGAGTTACTTGAACAGTTTAGAGATATGAGTTTAGTTTGTGAATGGTCACCTCAGAGTGTGAAACTGGGAATGCTGAAGATTGATAGTGAATTTCTGAAGAGTATTAAAGAGGCACAAAAAGTTGATGTCAAGTTTTGAGACTTGTTAGTTGCTAGTAATCAGACTGAAAATGGTGACTTTAAAGTCGATGACCATGGTGTGTTGAGATTCCGAGGTCGGATTTGCATTCCTAACGATGCAGAGATGAAGAAAATGATTCTTGAAGAGAGTCATAGAAGTAGCTTGAGCATTCATCCGGGAGCTACGAAGATGTATCACGATTTAAAGAAGATTTTCTGGTGGTCTAGATTGAAACGCGATGTGGCATAGTTTGTGTATTCCTGTTTAGTTTGTCAGAAGTCGAAGATTGAGCATTAGAAACCTGCTGGTATGATGGTATCTTTAGATGTGCCAGAATGGAAGTGGGATAGTATATCCATGGATTTTGTGACGAGTTTGCCGAATACTCCTAGAGGGAACTACGCAATTTGGGTAATCGTTGATAGATTAACGAAGTCGGCACATTTTCTACCGATTAATATTAGTTTCCCTGTTGCCCAGTTGGCAGAGATTTATATCAAGGAGATTGTGAAGTTACATGGTGCTCCTTCGAGCATTGTATCAGATAGAGATTCAAGATTTACTTCTAGATTTTGGAAAAGTTTGCAAGAGGCTTTGGGTTCGAAGTTGAGATTGAGTTCGGCGTATCATCCGCAGAAAGATGGTCAGTCGGAGAGGACAATTTAGTATCTAGAGGATTTGCTGAGAGTTTGTGTTCTTGAGCAAGGAGGAACTTGGGATAGTCATCTTCCGTTGATTGAGTTCACATACAATAATAGTTATCATTCTAGTATTGAAATGGCACCTTTTGAGGCTTTGTATGGTCGGAGATGCAGAACTTCGTTGTGTTGGTTTGAGTCAGGAGAAAGAGTGGTCCTAGGACCAGAGATTGTTCAGCCGACTACCGAGAAAGTTAAGATGATTCAAGAGAAAATGAAAGCGTCGCAG
Organism: Medicago truncatula; assembly: GCF_003473485.1. Taxonomy (NCBI): domain Eukaryota; kingdom Viridiplantae; phylum Streptophyta; class Magnoliopsida; order Fabales; family Fabaceae; genus Medicago; species Medicago truncatula. Next base: position 21,137,578 of record NC_053045.1, read on the forward strand.
AGTCGACAGAAGAGTTATCATGATAAGCGCAGGAAAGATCTCGAGTTTCAAGAATGAGACCACGTGTTTTTGAGAGTCACTCCTATGACTGGTGTTGGACGTGCTTTGAAGTCAAAGAAGTTGACTCCGAGATTTATTGGTCCGTATCAGATATCGGAAAGAGTTGGAACGGTGGCATATCAGGTGGGATTACCACCGCATCTTTTGAATTTGCATGATGTTTTCCATGTGTCGCAACTTCGGAAGTATGTTTCGGATCCATCTCATGTGATCCAGAGTGATGATGTGCAAGTTAGAGACAACCTTACGGTAGAGACTTTACCGGTGAGGATTGATGATCGGAAAGTGAAGACGCTGAGAGGCAAGGAAATACCCCTTGTTAGAGTCGTTTGGGCTGGAGCGACTGGTGAAAGCTTGACGTGGGAGCTAGAGAGTAAGATGCTGGAGTCTTATCCATAGTTGTTTGCTTGAGGTAAATTTTCGAGGACGAAAATCTTTTAAGTTGGGGAGAGTTGTAACGCCATTTTCGTTTAATTAATTATTTAATCGAGTTTAGACGATTATAATATATTTATATAATATATGTGTGAATTTTGTTGATTTATGACGATTTAGATGATTTGGACGATTTTGATGTGTTTTGATGATTTGATGAGATTATGAGACTTATTTTATTGTTAAATAAAATAAGATTTGAAAATAAAATAAAATATTTAGTTGAGGGCTGTTTTGAGATTTTAGAGAGTTTTGGGGGAGAAAGTGAGATAAGATAAGATATTAGGAGGAGATATAAAAAGGAAAGACCTAGGTTTAGAAAACGTTTTGTACGTACGACTGCTTTTGGAGAAAAGGAGGAAAAACCCAGAGAAGAGCAAGAGAGGCTAGGAAGGCTGCGATTTCTTCACATTAAGGTAAGGGTGAGACTAACGATTCAGTAATGTTAATTCGTATAATTCTGATGATTAATTAGCAAGAATTAGGATTGAAATTGGAGGAGCCGAAAACCAGGTCAAATCCCTAAAATTGATGATCAAACGGTAAAAATTGGTTAGATTGATGTAGAAACTGTCCCTTGACCTTAGAATATGTTTAGAATGAATTCTGGAACTGAAATTAGGCTTAGAACCATGAGATTAGATAAATTTTTGAAGAAAACTGCATTCTGCCCGAGCCAACATTCATCGCTCGCCCTGGCGAACGATGATCCTCGCCTCGCGAGTTATGAAGTTCATCGCTCGCCACGCGAGCCAATACCCCTCGCCTCGCGAGTTACAAGTCGTAGCTCGCCACAGCGAGCAACCCTACTCGCCATAGCGAGCATGACCAGGGAGCATGTTGATTTTCGCATTTTGGATTTTTGAGTTGAACCTTAGATGCTTTTGAGTACCTTTAGATGTCTACTAAAGATTAGAGGATAATTTAGAACAAGATTGAACCTGGAATAACCTTAGTTGGAAATCTAGCAAGTACTCCCCATGGCGAGCAGATGCTCTCGCCTCGCGAGCACTTCCAGAACTGAATGCTTTTGATAATGTCGTGATCTGAGTTGAATGAATTGATTAGGAATGGAACATTAGGTAGTAATGAAACCTATTTAAGATGTTAGCCGGAATCTGTGAAGTTGTTAAGAACTGTTAAGTTGTTTGTAATGTGATTTAACGATTAAATTCATTACTTGAATTATTCTGAATAAACTAGATGTTGTTGAAATGAGTTGCTGTTATGAATTTATGATGTTGTTGTGATCTGATTATGTTGGGGGCTCATGCCCTGATTGGTACCACATGCATAAAGAGGTTTACATTTGCATTGTCGCATTCGTCGAGTCAAAAGATGTTATGTTATTGATGATGATTGAATGATGTGATTACTTGATAATTTTTTATCAAAGATGCAATGATGCTTAAGATTGTTTATGTTGTTAATTATGATTTTGAATTATAATGATTTAATATTATTGTTTTGTGAAATCTCACCCCTTCTGCTTGGAAACGTTGCTCTTCGTATGAGTAACTTGCAGGTGATCGAGCTTAGTGTGCATTTTGCTGTCGTGAGTGGCCTTGCCTCACTGAGTCGTCTAGGTCACTCTGATACCTAACGGGATGGGGTCTATGTTATGCATGCTTCTTTCCTTTACGTGCTCACTTATGATATTTATGATGTTGATTGACTTATTTGAGATATTTTGATGGGGCCTACGTGCCAAAACGATTTATGGATTTCGAATTAATTTCCGCTGCAATGTTTGAATTATTTGTTGAAAGTTAAATTGTTATTTAACTGTTTTTTTTAGATTATGTTTGAATGTGATATCCCGTTCATGATGTTTACTCTGATAATTGTTAAGAAATTTTTATATTGGGAAAAAGGGGTGTTACACGTTGAAGTCTAAGAAGTTGACTCCAAAGTTCATTGGTCCGTATCAGATATCTGAGAGGGTTGGAACAGTGGCATACAGAGCGGGTTTGCCACCACATCTTTCGAATTTGCATGATGTGTTTCATGTGTCGCAACTTCGAAAGTATGTAGCGGATCCTTCGCATGTTATTCCGAGAGATGATGTGCAGGTTAGAGACAACCTTACAGTTGAGACCTTACCGTTGAGAATCGAAGACCGTGAGGTGAAGAAGTTGAGAGGCAAGGATATACCTCTAGTGAAGGTTGTTTGGGGTGGAGTAACCGGTGAAAGTTTGACTTGGGAGCTGGAGAGTAAGATGCGGGAGTCTTATCCTGAGTTGTTTGCTTGAGGTAATATTTCGAGGACGAAATTCTCTATGTTGGGGAGAGTTGTAACGCCCTAGTCGTTATTTTATTTATTTTGATTTATTTAGAGTCTTTTATATGATTTTAAATAATATTTGTGGATTAAGTGGTGTGTATTATTTTATTATATAGTTTATTTTGATATTAATTAGAATAATGTGTGAATTATTATTATCTTGGAGGTTGGGGAGTTAACTAGGAATTAATAGAATTAAGGGGGAGTAAATGAAATAAAGGGGAGTTATGTTTTGGGGAGTTATGAAAAGAGAAGTCAGAAAGCAGTTTACGTGAAAACAGAGTTTTGGGATAAAAGGGAGAAGGGCCAAGTGAACCAGAATTGTTGTGCATTCGTTCGTCTGAATTAAGGTAAGGGTGAGGTTTGCTTCAGTAGTATAGATATTGAATTCTGATTTTGGGTTTAACAGGTTTATGATAGAATTGGGGATTTTGGGGTTTATATTTAATTCTTGGTTTTTGAGTGAATTGAGTGTAGAGATTGTTGTTTTGATGTTAGAAATAGGTTCTGGTTGCATACAGCAATTAGTTTTATATCTGTAAACTAATTTGGGGAGTGAATTTGAGGAAAATGGGATTTTGGGGAAAAACCTGCATTCTGCCCGTACTGATGTTCATCGCTCGCCTCGGCGAATAGCTTGTCTCGCCTCACGAGGGAACAACTTCATGGCTCGCCTCGCGAGCAGAATCACTCGCCATGGCGAGCAAGTGCCTGAGAGATCATGATTTTTGAATTTTTGTTATAAGCTGTAATTTGGTTAGTTTTGAGTGCCTAGATGATTTTAGAGAGGACTGGGACAATTTTTAGATTAAAAAGATGAATAGGGAGCTTTAAAATGAAGATTTAGTGAGAAAAATGTCAAAACTCCCGAGAGCACCTTTTTCTCATTCACCTTGAGTTCGCCACGGCGAGTAACCCATTTTCTTGTGTTCGCCATAGCGAGTAGAAGTACTCGCGAGCCGAGTTGCCCAATATTTGAGTTGTTTGTTCTGTTTTGATGAATGTTGAATGATCTAGATGTCTGAGCATAATTATGATTAATTGTGTATTTTTCTGGATTTGTTGGATTGATTATAATGATCTGTTGATGACTGTGATGTATGTTTACATTAATTAAATCATACATGTTGTTGAAAATAGAATTAGCGGTGTTGTCGAGTAGTTGCTTGAGTCATTGTTGTTGGTTGTAAATACCATTGTTGTTGATATGTTGATTATGAAATATACATTTATATTGAATAATTATTATTATGTTAGGGTGTTAGATTCAATTGATGAATTTTTATATCTATATTTATTGTTGTGAATCTCACCCCTTCTGCTTGAAAATGTTGCCCTTCCTATGGGTAACTTGCAGGTGATCCTGAGTAGTAGGTGGTGGCTCAATGTTTAGGGCTCTGATACGTACGGGATGGGATTTCTTATTTATTTTCATTCCTTATGTATCAATTTTTGGAACATGCTGACGTAGCCCTTATTGTTGTTTTAATTACTTTGATGAGGCTTTCACGCCAGGATTTTATGGAGAATTAAACAGTTGATGTTTATTGTTGTTTTTAATGAAAATATTCCGCTGCAAGGTTTTGGCGAAACTATTAAAGTTTGTTGTTCATTAAATAGTTTTATATTCTATTAAAGAAATTTTGAAAAGTAGTGTGACATACCCATTTTGGTGATATACTCTGATGTATTATTTAATATTTAATTGCTTTGGGATAACGGGGTGTTACAATTGGTGTCAGAGCAGGTTGGTCCGTCCGGCCAAGTAGTAGAGTCGTGTTGAGCCACCTAGGTTAGAGTGTAAACTCTAATATTGTCTTTGTTGTTGATCTGAATTGTTTTTTCTTATGTAGAACTTTGAGATGGCTGGTAGAAATGACGCTGCTATTGCTGCTGCACTTGAGGCTGTTGCTCAAGCTGTAGAACAGCAACCGAATACTGGTGCTGGTAACGAGGGTGTTAGGATGTTGGAGACTTTCCTGAGAAATCATCCACCAACTTTTAAAGGAAGGTACGACCCTGACGGAGCTCAGAAGTGGCTCAAGGAGGTTGAGAGAATTTTCAGAGTTATGCAGTGCAGTGAGGTACAGAAGGTGCAGTTTGGGACGCACATGTTAGCTGAGGAAGCTGATGACTGGTGGGTAAGTCTGTTGCCTGTGCTTGAACAGGATGGTTCTATGGTGACCTGGGATGTGTTCAGGAGAGAATTCCTGAATAGATATTTTCCGGAGGATGTTCGAGGTAAGAAAGAGATTGAATTTCTGGAGCTGAAACAGGGGGATATGTCAGTTACAGAATATGCTGCTAGGTTTGTGGAACTTGCTAAGTTCTACCCTCATTATACTGCGGAGACAGCTGAGTTCTCCAAATGTATTAAGTTTGAGAATGGGTTGAGAGCTGATATCAAGAGAGCCATTGGTTATCAGAAAATAAGAAACTTCTCTGATTTGGTAAGCAGCTGTAGGATTTATGAGGAGGATACGAAACTCATTACAAGGTGATGAGTGAACGTAGAGGCAAGGGACAACAGAGTCGTCCGAAGCCGTACACTGCTCCTGCTGACAAGGGTAAGCAGAGTTTAAATGATGAGAGGAGGCCCAAGAGGAGAGATGCTCCTACTGATATTGTTTGCTTCAAGTGTGGCGAGAAAGGCCAAAAGAGTAATGTTTGTGATAGAGATGAGAAGAAATGCTTCAGGTGTGGTCAGAAAGGACACACATTAGCTGATTGTAAGCGTGGTGATGAGTATCACGGAGCCGTCGGAAGCAAATTATGAATAATGTTGGTGGAAATGATGAAAAGACTAAAAAATGTAGAAATGGAATGGATAGACAGGGATGCCACACTTTCTAATCCAAGAAAGTGATAAGTCTATGGATGCAAGGATCGCCGCAAGAAATATGATTTCTTGATAAGATCAAGGTTGGTTCAATCCAGAACCACAAGAGACAAGGCTCTCAATACACATATGTGTAAAATTCTATAATATTCAACTTATCTTATTTCATAGAAAAAGTTACAATTTATAGAGTTTTGGCTCTAATAAACTCAACAGTCCCTAATTAATTCAAATAAAACTTATAAATTAAATCCTAATCTATATGGCATATAATCAGCCTTACAAAAGTATAGACATAAAATTATTCTTTGATAATTCACGTGACTTTGCTTGTTATCTTCTTTTCCAATTGATAGAATCTGCTCCATACAAATTCCAAAACCGCTGCAAGCTGCCACCTTTAAATGCAATTACTATCAAGCTGCCACACCTTTTAATTCCAAAACCGTTACTTCCATAGAATTATTCTCAACTGATGAAAATTGGCTTTTCAGTGGTGAATGAGAATTACACTTCTAATGAGTATGATTAAAGTTTGTAATGCATGTGTGGTCCTAAATATATGAAGTGCCAAATAATTCTTCCAAATGATGTGCAGCGTTTCATCATTACATCATATCATAGTGGTAGTAATAAGCCACTCCAAATTATTATATTTGAAAAAATAACTTGCTGACTTGGAATTAAAATAAATAAAATACTCATTTTTCATGCATTTTTTTATAGGTTTCCTTCCACATGCTTAATGAACTTTTGATCTCATCATTCTCCCCCTCTTCAAAAGGATTTGGCCTCAAATCTAAACCTGCATAAAATTGAAGTGAGTGATGTAGAATTTTTTTCCCTTGTGAATTAGGGAAATAATCATATTTCCAAAGAACATGATTGTTTTCTACTAGTTGAGAAAAAACTTCTTCATTTGCTTGGTTTCCTTCATGAGTTAAAGAAGAAAGGTTAGGAGATTGCAAAATATTAGAAGAACCCCAACATTTAACTACACATACCAACTTTGATGAAGGTACTAGTGTAATAGTAGGCCAAAACTTCCCAACATTTTTCTCTTCATTTACCTTCTCACTCACCTTTTTCTCTTCTTTTTCCTTCTTGTAGTCTTTCTCATGATTTTCTTTTACAATGAGATCCTCTATTTTTTCAACATCTCTTTCACGCTTTTTATAATCATTTTGAATTTGAAAGAGCTCTTCCTCAAATGTTTTAAAAATAGCAGCAATCCCTCTTTCAATCCTTAGAGCGCTTTCTTCTCTTCTCACTCTTCTTTTCAAGATTTGATCATGACCGACCTTATCATGTGCAATAATGATTTGACAATTTTTAAATTAAAATTGGTACGTGTTGGTGTGCTGGTCATGCTTTGCTCGACGTTGTTGCTGCCATGGAAGCCCAAGTAACAAATCTCTTGTTTTGGAAGGCACCACATCACACAGTACCTCATCTTCATATTCTCCAATTGTGAATGATACTCTCACTTGTTTGGTCACCAAAACATCAGCCATGTCTTTAAATTCTGGATCCTCAAGACTATAAAGAATATATGGCTCTGGATGCTCAAAATCCAGAAGTCCCCACTTCTCGACCATGGTTGTACTTGCCATGTTGATCCAATATTTTCTATCAATATACAAGCCACAAACTTTATCATTCACAAGACATTTTGGAAAGAAAAGCAATTTCCTTTGCTTTAGTTCCATGAAAATACCTTTAAGAAAAATAAAATTTGAAACTTTTGATTTTTTCCTCTCTTTTTTTTTCACTCAATTTTTTTTTCACCCTTTTTTTTTTTGGATAACTTTTTTTCAAAATTTGATGTAGAACAACAAAAATAAAATAAATTAAAAGGAAAGAAAACACCTGATTTGAACCTAAGCTCTGATTCCAAATGATGAGTATCACGGAGCCGTCGGAAGCAAATTATGAATAATGTTGGTGGAAATGGTGAAAAGACTAAAAAATGTAGAAATGGAATGGATAGACAGGGATGCCACACTTTCTAATCCAAGAAAGTGATAAGTCTATGGATGCAAGGATCGCCACAAGAAATATGATTTCTTGATAAGATCAAGGTTGGTTCAATCCAGAACCACAAGAGACAATCATATTCAACTTATCTTATTTCATAGAAAAAGTTACAATTTATAGAGTTTTGGCTCTAATAAACTCAACAGTCCCTAATTAATTCAAATAAAACTTATAAATTAAATCCTAATCTATATGGCATATAATCAGCCTTACAAAAGTATAGACATAAAATTATTCTTTGATAATTCACGTGACTTTGCTTGTTTTCTTCTTTTCCAATTGATAGAATCTGCTCCATACAAATTCCAAAACCGCTGCAAGCTGCCACCTTTAAATGCAATTACTATCAAGCTGCCACACCTTTTAATTCTAAAACCGTTACTTCCATAGAATTATTCTCAGCTGATGAAAATTGGCTTTTCAGTGGTGAATGAGAATTACACTTCTAATGAGTATGATTAAAGTTTGTAATGCATGTGTGGTCATAAATATATGAAGTGCGAAATAATTCTTCCAAATGATGTGCAGCGTTTCATCATTACATCATATCATAGTGGTAGTAATAAGCCACTCCAAATTATTATATTTGAAAAAATAACTTGCTGACTTGGAATTAAAATGAATAAAATATTCATTTTTCATGCATTTTTTTATTGGTTTCCTTCCACATGCTTAATGAACTTTTGTTCTCATCAATTGGATTTAACATGTTGTAGGTTGTAGTTTTGAGGATTTGAGAATTAGGTTAAAATTTGGAGAATCGATTAATTAAGAGTGGGAACCCGTTGAATTAATGAAGAAACAATGTTCAGACCTTAGATTGTTCATAGTACAATGATTAGAACCAGTTTTGGGATTGGGATGATGAAAATTGGGATTTTCGCTTGAAAAGTCAGTGTCTAAACGTTTTTGCAAATAAGATATCATGTGAGGTTTGGAAATCGATTTTTTTTGGATGGTTGAAACTTTAATTTTTCTGTAGATTATGATAGAGCTAAGTGTCAGGAGTGTGTAGGCGAAAACGGCATCGAAAACGGGTTAACGGTTTGGTTTTTATGCACGAAAACGTGAAGGTTGAAAATCTGAAGTCGTCTGTCAAATCTGGAAAAATCGTGCCACGATGGGAGACCAACGTGCCACGATGATGTCATACCAAAAACCTTAAAAAATGCAATTTTCTTCGCTCCAAATGCCTCCAAACTTCTTCCTAAGTGTAGGGACTTTATCCTAACCATCTAGAGATGTTTTTAGGAAGGAAATAACCTTGTATAAAGGGTCTAATGAGTTCATGAGTTGGTCCTTGAATAGGAATGGGAGTTGTTTATAAAGGTATAGCTTTTCAGTGAATCTAACTAATATAATTGCTGTTGTTGGTTATGTGAAATATTTATATGCCTTATGTGGAAAATGTATGATGTTTAAATTGTTGATGCTTTTCATTAATATTGTTAAGTTGTGAATTGCTTGTGTTGTTTCTGTTGCTGTTCAATATTGATCAAGTTGCATGGGTTGACCTAAGTTTTAAAGTTGTAAGTTGTCGTTCCAAAGTATTGGAGTCTTAAGTTGTTGACGTCATTGAGTTTTGTAAGTTGTTGTAAGCGTTGTTGAGTTGTACGTTGTTGAACAAGTCATAAGTATGTTATGCAAATTGTCGATGTTGTCATCGTCGTCCGTGTTGTTTTATAAGAGGTGGTGTACTTTTACGTTGTTGTTTTATAAGAGGTGGTGTACTCTTACGTCGTTAAGAGGTGGTGTACTCTTACGTTGTTGTTTTATAAGAGGTGGTGTACTCTTATGTTGTTGTTTTGTGAGAGGTGGTGTACTCTTACGTAGTTGTATTGTCAGGTTGACGTTGTCGTCGTCGAATCGTTGAAGTTGTTGTTGATGACAAACCATGGAATATTAATGTTGTGTTGTTATATTATTATAAGATGATGATTATGTTGTTGTTTATATTATTATAAGATGATGATTGTGTTGTTGTTTATATTATTATGAGATGGTGATTATGTTGTTATAAAATGATGTTTATGATGTGAAGTATATGATGTTATAAAATGATGTTTATGATGTGAAGTATATGCTGTTATAAGATGATGTTTAGGATGTGAAGTATATGATGTTATAAGATGATGTTTACGATGTGAAGTATATGATGTTATAAAATGATGTTTATGATGTGATGTTTATGTTGCGGTATGACGTTGTGTATAATGTAATCAATATGAAGTTAATGATGATTAGAAGTTGATTGAGTTATTAATGAAGTATTATAAGAAGAGTAATGTTATTAATTGATGAAGTATAAGTTCTTAAATGCTTTTGATGAATTATATGCTTATTATTATTGAATGTGAAATCTCACCCCTTCTGCTTGGAAATGTTGCTCTTCGTATGAGTAACTTGCAGGTGATCGAGATTAAGTTGTTGTAGTTGCTGTCGTGAGTGGTTTCCTCCTCACGTGTGTCTTTAGGTGCTCTGATACGTAACGGGATGGGACTAGGTTGCATACTTTTCTATTCCTTACGTATTACTTATGATTTTACATGACTATGTTTTAGATTGGATTTTATGAGACGTTATGATGAGGCCTTTGTGCCAAAGACTATTTAGATGTTGAAATAAATTCCGCTGCAAAGCATTGAATATTTTGTTATTGAATTTTGATGGATAATTAGTTAATTATTCCGTTTATGATTTTTAAGAAAAGACGTGTAGCATTCCGTTTATGTGGAAAACTCTGATTATTTTTATGAAATTTTTATGTTGGGAAAACGGGGTGTTACAGTAAGCTTCTTATAATCTTGTTCACATGATCATAAGCTAGGTAACTTTTCTTTAATATTTGAAGTCCAGAGACTAGAGTCTGATATCTTGAGTACATTTCCTCAATACATTCATCATCTTTCATCTTGAACAACTCATACTGATGAACAAGAATGATAGCCTTGACCTCTCTAACCTTTTTACTACCTTCATAGTTTGCATTAAAGTGAAGCAAACAATGTCTTTGCAGTAGATTTGTCATTTATCTTCATATACTATGTGCGAGGTATAGAGGCAACAAGAATTCCTCTAATCTTGGAATGTTTTTTGTAAAGCTTTTTATGAGCAGGAGTATGCTTCTTTCTATCAGTAGCAGCTCCTTCTTCATCAAGGGCCAATTCACCAATACCATCTTCAAGAATATCCCAAAGTTGCCCATCTAACCCCATGATGTAACTGTATATATTGATTTTCCACTAGCAAAATTCTTCAGAATTTCCATTAAACCTTGGAGCTTTGCTGGAGTCAGATTTATATCAGGTGAGAAAAACACAAGGAAAGGGGGGGGGGTTGAATTTTGTTTTCTTTTTCTTCTCTTAAAACTGAATTCACTGATTAGAAGTTGAAAGAGTTCAGGTTCTGATGCAATGTTCATATTCTAGGTGCAGCGGAAAAGTAAAGAGAGAGAGAGAGAGAGAAGAAAGACACAAAGAAATTATAGTGTTTGTAATCAAACAGAATTACAAAGAAAAATGTTTGAGGTTGAATACTTGATATACAATCAATGGTGTTTGTAACGCCATATTTCTATTAAAGCGATAAAACACGCGAATAAAGCATATATTCAAGAAATAGATGCTACGTATTCAACAAAAACAAAATCAACATGCATATATAAAAGTTCTCAACAGTCGCAGCGGATATAGATCATACATCTCCAAAGTCTACATGCCATGAGATCAAAATACATCATCATTAAATTCTCCAAATCCCAACATATGGGTAAAATCTCAATAATAAATAAATCCAACAAAGACATAAAGATCAACGTCCTAATCAGAGCCTAATCTAAGACTCCAAGAAACGATAACAGAGATTAGCTCCCGCTATCCAAGCACTCACCAAAAGCATACTACTCCTGCACTCCGTCTACCCATTCATACAAACAGGTAGGCGGTTCATCACAGATCCACTGGGGGTAAGTTTCACATCAATCATAATCAACATAAACAAACATAGGCATTCAAGGATTCATGCATAACACATATCCCTCATCACATACATTTCAAGCTATCAAATTACTAACATAGCATAACAACATATTCAATCACTAATCAAGTCATCGACATAAGCTCATCATTCATCAATAACAATCAAGAAATGATTACTCGCCTTATTCTTCATTTAGCATATTTAACTCAACAAATACAATTCAACATTTCAAAGTTATACGCAAGCAATTATAATTATCAAAGGAATCACAAAATCATATATGTATATACATATTCAATTCTCACCTCATCAATATTATCAAAATAATTATCATTAAATACATTCATCAAGTGTATAAGCACGAACAAGTAAGACATGAAATTAGAGCATAATTCAATTGTTCACAACCATTAATAAAATCCAGCAATGTACATATACACCAATCCACATAATCACAACATTCACCGAATTCCACCAATGCACAAATTCATCAAGTCACATATTCAATCATGACACGACTCATCAATTACTCAAATGCATGCAATGTTCTAGACTCTTCAAGATGCATGCGGTACCATCACCCTATGATGCCAACTGAACATCATATGTAAGAGTACACCTCTTCTTACAATTCAACTATGTAAAAGTACACATCCTTTTACATTTCTCATATGACTCGATATGACTATGATGCTTGGATATACAAGCAAAGACTCAATAATGCGAAATCACCTCGCATATACATTCACCAACAACAATGTAAAAGTACACCTCCTTTTACATTGATCAACTTCAACAACAATTGCATTATCAAGTATTTACGTCCACACAATCAATCAAGTCATAATTCAATTAAGAGTCATCACCACATTATCATCATTCATTTATCATGCATGCAATCACCAACAAAATCACCATCACTTAACATATATGCATTCACCGACAATATCACCATCAGTCAACATATATGCATTAATCAACATTCAACTATATAATATAACTCAACAACTTCATACACTTTCTCACAATCCAAGTAAAGGAGAAAATAAAACACCTTATGATAAACATCATATTCAACACCCAAAAATAATTGACATATCTTCATATAATCATATCAAACTATCCAAAAAAAGATTTGCCAAGTAATTGGTCTTAATTATTTTCGACAAAGTTCGTCTCTCGTTTTACAACTTTAAAATAATTGAGACAAATGAACCAAAACCAAGTAACTAAACTCTAGGGCCTCGACTATGTATATACTTAGATCACATATGAGTGTAGTTGAATATACATGTGCGTTTCACCGGCCGACCACGACAAAATCACCAAAATCACAAAGTTACAACAAATTCGTATCATTTTACCATTTCCCAAGTTATCCGACAAAACAGAGTAAACACATTTGGAAACCTCAACTAAGTATATACACAAATCACATGAGTGCAGTAGTGTATACATCAACATCTCATAGGTCAACTCACTTAAATTTCAAAGTTTTGCAAAGTTCGCATCGTTTCTCCCATATTGCAAAACCAGTTCATTTTCAAAACAAAACCAAGTTAGAATCAAGTTATGATACTCTTAGAAGCTTAATTTTAAATTGATTGAATAAGGTTAGGTGTTTGGAATTCATTGGCATGCTTAAAAATACACAAAAACACGAAAAAACGATGTTTCAGGATTTTGCAGAATTAACACGGTCGTGTCATCAGGACATGCGGTCGTTTCATCCCTTACAAGAGACTCTGACACGGTTGTGGCATATAGACACACGGTCGTGTCACCTCACTAGTACTGCAAAATGCATTTTTACGTTTTCACGTATAAAATCTTGTTTTCGAATCCGATTTCAGTTCCGTTTTTGCCAATGCATTCCTAACACTTAGACCATACAAACCACACTTGAAAACTTGACATTTCAACATTAAAACAACTTAATCAAACTCATTCCAAAACGACTTATTTTGCAAAAGCGCTTAAAAACGACTTTTACTCAAAAACCCGTTTTCTTCCCAAAATGATTTCTCTCCAAAACCAAGTGATTAAAACAGAAAATCATATCATCCTAATTCATTGTAACAACTTCCTTAACTCATTCAACATCATCAAAATCAAACTTCTTCACTATCAACCCATTTTAACAAAAACCCTCAACAACAACTTAAATCACATCACAAATCCATGATTATGAACACCCAAGTTATGAATCATCAACAACAATATCTCATAACAACAACAACATCAATTAAACATGAATTCCACCACAAATCAACAACAACATAGCACAATTAAACAATTAGAGCACAAATCAAAATATACCCATTTATACATATCATGAACATGCAATTTCATCATTAGCAATTCAAGTATGAACAATTTCATATCCTCAATCATGTCACTAAAACTAGAGCACGAATTTCAACAAATAAGCTCACAATAATCACTTATCCAAAATAATCACTTATGCATGAAATTAGGGTAGAAGCTACAACTAAGAGATTATGATTGAAATCTAACCCCCTTACCTCAATAAGCAATAATCCTAGCAAAAGCTTCACTTAAGCTCCTAGAATCTCTAGCTCCTCTTGGTTCTTCAAGCTTTTCTCCCTTCTAACCCTTTTCCTCTTCTCTTGAACTCTCTCTCTCTACCTCTCTCAAAATCTTATGAAATGAAAACCTATTTTCTCTAAAGACAAGAGTTTATAAAGGCTCCTCACCAATGGGCTTAACCCTTAATGCCTTAATGGGCTTAACCCATTTACTAAACCATTTACCAAATGTTTCTACTCACTTAACGGTAAAATAATAATAACGATCACTTACCGGCTCACAACTAATTACCGCACTAGTAACTTAGTAAAATAATGGTTCTCACTTGAAACACTAAAACTAATCATCGCCATGAAATTACTAATTTACCCTTGCTCACTAATGACCAAAATACCCCTGAGTCCAAAATGATTAAATTACCCTTCTAATGTCGAATTCTAATAATCCCAACCAAAAATGCACACAGAGGCAATTAATCACATAAAAGCACATATCAACGCGTATTAAAACAATTAAAAATAAATCTAGCAAAAATCAGGTTGCTACAACTCTCCCCCCCCCCCCCCTAAAAAGAATTTTCGCCCTCGAAAATTATTTGAAGGAAACAACTCCGGATACGAAACTTTCATCCTACTCTCCGATTCCTAAGTGGCACTCTCACCAGTTGGTCCAACCCAAATCACTTTCACCAAAACGATCTATTTACCACACAAACGCTTCACTTCGTGATCCTCAATCCTAACTAGTCAAGTCTCAACGGTCAAATTATCTCTTACTTCCAAATAATCCACTTGAATCACATGAGACGCATCATACACATACTGCCGCAACTAGGACACAGAAACACATCATGAAGATTCGACAAAGACGGTGGTAACGCAATCTGATACGCTATAACCCCAACCTTTTCAATAATCTCAAACGGTCCAACAAAACGAGGAGTCAACTTTCGACACTTCAAAGCACGTCCAACACTGGTTATGTAACGCCCACTTTTATTTAATTAATTATTTAATCGAGTTTAGACGAGTTATATTATATTTATATAATATATGTGTGAATTTTATTGATTTTTGACGATTTAGATGATTTGGATGATATTGAGATGAGTTATGAGTTTTGATGATTTTGTTGAGATATGAGACTTATTTTATTGTTAAATAAAATAAGATTTGAAAATAAAATAAAATATTTAGTGAGGGCTGTTTTGAGATTTTAGAGAGTTTTGGGGGAGAAAGTGAGATAAGATAAGATATTGGGAAGAGATATAAAAAGGAAAGACCTAGGTTGTAGAAAATTTTTACGTACGACTGTTATTGGAGAAAAGGAGGAAAAAGTCAAGAGAAGAGAGAATCACCTAGGGAAAGCTGCGATTTCTTCATACAAGGTAAGGGTGAGACTAATGATTCAGTAATATTGATTCTTATGATTCTGATGATCAGTTAACAAAGTTAGGATTGAATTAGAAATTTTTTGAAATTAGGGTTAATAGGAGAATTTGATGATCCAATGATGATAAGCTGTTAGATTGTTGTAGAAAACGTCCCTTGACCTTAGATTATGTTTAGAATGAATTCTGGAATTGAAATTAGGCTTAGAACCATGTGAAATCATGTAATTTTCTTTAAAACTGCTTTCTGCCCGAGCCGACATTCATCGCTCGCCCTGGCGAACGATGATCCTCGCCTCGCGAGTGATGAAGTTCATCGCTCACCACGCGAGCCAATATCCCTCGCCTCGCGAGTTAGAAGTCGTAGCTCGCCACAGCGAGCAACCTTACTCGCCATAGCGAGCATGACCAGAGAGCATGTTGATTTTCGTATTTTGGACTTTTGAGTTGAACCTTAGATGCTTTTGAGTACCTTTAGATGTGTATTAAAGATTAGAGAAAGACTTAGAACGAGATTGAACCTTGAGCTGAATGAATCGAGTAGGAATGGAACTTAGGGTAGTAATGTGACCTACTTAAGATGTTAACTGAGATCTGTGAAGCTGTTATGAATTGCTAAGCAGTTTGTAATGTGATTTAATGATTAAATGCATTACTGGGTTTATTCTTGAATAACCTTGATGTTGTTGAAAATGAAGTGTTATTATGAAGTTATAATGTTGTTGTGATCTGAATATGATGCTTTTGTTATTTAACTAAGTTGCATGAGTCATTATAAGATGAATAAGATGTTGTTGAGCTCCAAATTATTGGATGCATATTGAGATGTTGATTAAGATTGTTTTAGATCGATTGAGTCCATGCATTAGCATACATATGTTGGGGGCTCATGCCATGGAGCTTAGTCCTCACCACGATGGAGAATTTGCTCAAATAATTGTTGGGGGCTTATGCCCTAAAAGTATATTAATACTAAATTGTTGGGGGCTCATGCCCTAATTGGTACCACATGCATATAAGAGGTTTAGATTTGCATTGTCGCATTGTCGAGTCAAATGATGTTGTGTTATGAATGATGTGATTACTTGATAATTGTTTATCAAAGATACAATGATGTTTAAGATGTTCATGTTGTTAATTATGATTGTTGAATTATATTGATTAATGTTATTGTTTTGTGAAATCTCACCCCTTCTGCTTGGAAATGTTGCTCTTCGTATGAGTAACTTGCAGGTGATCGAGCTTAGTGTGTAGTTTGCTGTCGTGAGTGGCCTTGCCTCACTGAGTCGTCTAGGTCACTCTGATACGTAACGGGATGGGGTCTATGTTATGCATGCTTATTTCCTTTACGTGCTCATTTATGATGTTGATTAACTTATTTGAGATATTTTGATGGGGCCTACGTGCCAAAACGATTTATGGATAATTGAATTAACTCCCTGCAATGTTTGAGATATTTTATTGAAAGTTAAATTGTTATTTAACTGTTTTGCAATTATGTTTGAATGTGATATCCCGTTAATTGATGATTACTCTGATAATTGTTTTGAAATTTTTATATTGGAAAAACGGGGTGTTACAATTGGTATCAGAGCAGGTTGGTCCGTCCGGCCAATTAGAAGAGTCGTGTTGAGTCTTAGTAATATTTGTATTACTATCTTATGTTGTTGTTGCTACTTGTTTTAGAATATCAAAATGGCTGGAAGGAACGATGTTGCATTAGCTGCTGCACTACAAGCTGTAGCTCAAGCTGTGGGGCAACAACCTAACGCAAATGCTGGTGTGAATGCTGAGACAAGAATGTTGGAGACTTTCATGAGGAATCATCCTCCAACCTTCAAGGGAAGATATGACCCCGATGGAGCCCAGACGTGGCTTAAGGAGATCGAGAGGATTTTTCGAGTGATGCAGTGCACTGAGGTTCAGAAAGTATGATTCGGTACGCATCAGCTAGCTGAGGAAGCTAATGACTGGTGGGTTAGCCTTCTACCTAACCTTGAGCAAGATGGTGCTGCTGTGACTTGGACTATGTTCAGAAGAAAGTTCCTGAGAAGATACTTTCCGGAAGATGTTCGCGGAAAGAAAGAGATCGAGTTCCTTGAGCTGAAACAAGTAAACATGTCCGTGACGGAGTATGCTGCCAAGTTTGTTGAGTTGGCAAAGTTCTACCCATATTATACTGCTGAGACTGCTGAGTTCTCGAAATGCATCAAGTTTGAGAATGGTTTGCGTCCTGATATTAAGAGGGCGATCGGATACCAACAGATCCCAGTTTTTCCAGATTTGGTGAACAGCTGTAGGATCTATGAGGAGGACACCAGAGCTCATTACAAGGTTGTTAATGAGCGGAAGACTAAGGGCCAGCAGAGTAGCCCTAAGCCATATAGTGCCCCTGCTGATAAGGGCAAACAGAGGATGGTCGAGGAGAAACGACCTAAGAAAAAGGATGTTCCTGCTGAGATTACTTGTTTCAATTGTGGTGAGAAAGGCCACAAGAGCACTGTTTGTCCAGAGGAGGTGAAGAAATGTTTCTGGTGTGGCAAGAAGGGTCACACATTAGCTGACTGCAAGCATGGTGATATCGTGTGTTTCAACTGCAAAGAAGAGGGTCATATTGGGTCCCAGTGTAAGCAGCCTAAGAGGGCGCCGACTACGGGTAGAGTTTTTTCTCTAGCTGGTACTCAGACAGAGAATGAGGATCGCTTGATCAGAGGTACTTGTTATATTAATAATACTCCTTTAGTTGCTATTATTGATACTGGTGCTACACATTGCTTTATTGCTTTCGATTGTGTTTCTACTTTGGGTCTTGATTTGTCTGATATGAATGGAGAGATGGTTGTCGAAACTCCAGCTAAGGGTTCGGTGACTACTTCTCTCGTATGTTTGAGATGTCCTTTATCTATGTTTGGTCGTGATTTTGAAATGGATTTAGTTTGTCTACCTTTGAGCGATATGGATGTGATTCTTGGTATGAATTGGTTAGAGTACAACCATGTTCATATCAATTGTTTTAGCAAGTCAGTATATTTCTCTTCCGTCGAAGAGGAAAGTGGTGCAGAGTTCTTATCTACTAAGAAGCTGAAGCAATTGGAACGCGATGGTATTTTGATGTATTCTTTGATGGCTTCTTTACCTATTGAGAATCAGGCAGTGATTGATAAACTACAAGTGGTATGCGATTTTCTTGAAGTTTTTCCAGATGAGATTCCTGATGTGCCTCCAGAGAGAGAAGTCGAGTTTTCTATTGATCTTGTTCCTGGAACGAAGCCGGTGTCGATGGCACCTTATCGTATGTCTACTTCCGAGTTAGCTGAGTTGAAGAAACAGTTAGAAGATTTTCCTGAGAAGAAATTTTTTAGACCAAGTGTTTCACCTTGGGGAGCGCCAGTTTTGCTAGTGAAGAAGATAGATGGTAGCATGAGATTGTGTATTGATTACCATCAGTTGAACAAAGTAACTATCAAAAATAGGTATCCACTACCGAGAATTGATGATTTGATGGATCAGTTAGTGGGTGCAAAAGTTTTCAGCAAGATTGATTTGAGATCAAGTTATCACCAGATTAAAGTAAAAGATGAAGATATGCAGAAGATAGCTTTCAGAACGCGTTATGGTCACTATGAATATAAAGTTATGCCTTTCGGTGTGACCAATGCACCTGGAGTGTTTATGTAGTACATGAATCGCATCTTCCAAGCATTTTTGGAGCGGTTCGTGGTTGTTTTCATTGATGACATTTTATTTACTCCAAGTATTAAGAAGAACATGCTGAACATCTAAAAAATTGTCTTGCAAGTGTTGAAAGAGAAGAAACTTTATGCTAAATTATCTAAGTGTGAGTTCTGGTTGAAAGAAGTAAGTTTTCTTGGCCATGTTATTTCTGGTGATGGTATTGTTGTAGATCCCTCTAAAGTTGAAGCGGTATCGCAATGGGAGACTCCTAAGTCAGTTACAGAGATTAGAAGCTTCTTGGGTTTAGCTGGTTACTGCAGAAGATTTATTGAAGGATTTTCCAAGTTATCACTTCCGTTAACACAGTTGACTTGTAAAGGTAAAGCTATTGTGTGGGACGTTCAATGCGAGAACAGTTTCAATGAATTGAAGAAGCGTTTGACGACAGCTCCGGTTTTGATTTTTCCGAAGTCCGATGAACCTTTTGTGGTTTACTGTGATGCATCCAAGCTGGGTTTAGGAGGTGTACTTATGCAAGATGGTAAAGTGGTAGCTTATGCTTCAAGACAGTTGAGAATTCATTAGAAGAATTACCCGACGCATGATTTAGAGTTGGCGGCTGTGGTCTTTGTATTGAATATATGGAGACATTACTTGTATGGTTCAAGGTTTCAGGTGTTTAGCGATCACAAGAGCTTAAAGTATTTGTTCGATCAAAAAGAATTGAATATGAGGCAGCATAGATGGCTAGAATTGCTGAAAGATTATGACTTTGGTTTGAATTATCATCCAGGTAAAGCTAATGTTGTTGCAGATGCCTTGAGCAGGAATACATTGCATATGTCCACTTTGATGGGTAGAGAGTTCGAATTCCTTGAACGGTTTAGAGATATGAGCTTGGTTTGTGAGTGGTCACCTCAGAGTGTGAAACTGGGAATACTGAAGATTGATAGTGAATTTTTGAAGAGTATTAATGAGGCACAAAAAGTTGATGTCCAGTTTGTAGACTTGTTGGTTGCTAGTAATCAGACTGAAGATGGTGACTTTAAAGTTGATGACCATGGTGCGTTGAGGTTCCGAGGTCGGATTTGCATTCCTGACGATGCAGAGATGAAGAAAATGATTCTTGAATAGAGTCATAGAAGTAGCTTGAGTATTCATCCGGGAGCTACAAAGATGTATCATGGTTTAAAGAAGATCTTCTGGTGGTCTGGATTGAAACGTGATGTAGCACAGTTTGTGTATTCCTGTTTAGTTTGTCAGAAGTCGAAGATTGAGCATCAGAAACCTGCTGGTATGATGGTATCGTTAGATGTGCCATAATGGAAATGGGATAGTATATCCATGGATTTTGTGACGAGTTTGCCGAATACTTCTAGAGGGATTGACGCAATCTGGGTTATTGTTGATAGATTGACGAAGTCGGCTCATTTCCTACCGATTAATGTTAGTTTCCCTGTTACCCAATTGGCAGAGATTTATATTAAGGAGATTGTGAAGTTGCATGGTGTTCCTTCGAGCATTGTATCAGATAGAGATCCAAGATTTACTTCTAGATTTTGGAAAAGTTTGCAAGAGGCTTTGGGTTCTAAGTTGAAATTAAGTTCGGCATATCATCCGTAGACAGATGGTCAGTCGGAGAGTACAATTCAGTCGCTAGAGGATTTGTTGAGAGTGTGTGTTCTTGAGCAAGGAGGAACTTGGGATAGTCACCTTCCGTTGATTTAGTTCACATACAATAATAGTTATCATTCTAGTATTGGAATGGCACCTTTTGAGGCTTTATATGGTCGGAGATGCAGAACTCCGTTGTGTTGGTTTGAGTCAGAAGAAAGAGTGGTCCTAGGACCAGAAACTATTCAGCAGACTACCGAGAAAGTTAAGATGATTCAAGAGAAAATGAAAGCGTCGCAGAGTCGACAGAAGAGTTATCATGATAAGCGCAGGAAAGATCTTGAGTTTCAAGAAGGAGACCACGTGTTTTTAAGAGTCACTCCTGTGACTGGTGTTGGACGTGCTTTGAAGTCAAAGAAGTTGACTCCGAGATTTATTGGTCCGTATCAGATATCGGAAAGAGTTGGAACGGTGGCGTATAGAGTGGGATTACCACCGCATCTTTCGAATTTGTACGTACGACTGTTTTTGGAGAAAAGGAGGAAAAAGTCAAGAGAAGAGAGAATCACCTAGGGAAAGCTGCGATTTCTTCATACAAGGTAAGCGTGAGACTAATGATTCAGTAATATTGATTCTTATGATTCTGATGATCAATTAACAAAGTTAGGATTGAATTAGAAATTTTTTGAAATTAGGGTTAAGAGGAGAATTTGATGATCCGATGATGATAAGTTGTTAGATTGTTGTAGAAAACGTCCCTTGACCTTAGATTATGTTTAGAATGAATTCTGGAATTGAAATTAGGCTTAGAACCATGTGAAATCATGTAATTTTCGTAAAAACTGCTTTCTGCCCGAGCCAACATTCATCGCTTGCCCTGGCGAACGATGATCCTCGCCTCGCGTGGGATGAAGTTCATCGCTCGCCACGTGAGCCAATATCCCTCGCCTCGCGAGTTACAAGTCGTAGCTCGCCACAACGAGCAACCTTACTCGCCATAGCGAGCATGACCAGAGAGCATGTTGATTTTCGTATTTTGGACTTTTGAGTTGAACCTTAGATGCTTTTGAGTACCTTTAGATGTGTATTAAAGATTAGAGAAAGACTTAGAACGAGATTGAACCCTGAACAACCTTAGTTGGAAATCTGGCAAGTACTCGCCATGGCGAGCAGATGGTCTTGCCCCGCGAATACTTCCATAATTGAGTGCCTTTGAGAATGTCGTGACCTGAGTTGAATGAATCGAGTAGGAATGGAACTTAGGGTAGTAATGTGACCTACTTAAGATGTTAACTGAGATATGTGAAGCTGTTATAAATTGCTAAGCTGTTTGTAATGTGATTTAATGATTAAATGCATTACTTGATTTATTCTTGAATAACCTTGATGTTGTTGAAAATGAATTGTTATTATGAAGTTATAATGTTTTTCTGATCTGAATATGCTGCTTTTGTTATTTAACTAAGTTGCATGAGTCATTATAAGATAAATAAGATGTTGTTGAGCTCCAAATTATTGGATGCATATTGAGATGTTGATTAAAATTGTTTTAGATCGATTGAGTCCATGCATTAGGATACATATGTTGGGGGCTCATGCCCTGGAGCTTAGTCCTCACCACGATTGTAACACCCCGACTTCCCAACAGTTATATTAATAAATAAAATCAGAGTTAAATCAACAACGGAGTGTTACACCGCTTTTCAAAATTTCTTAAATAGGATATAAACTATTTAATAAAACATCCTTCATAAACAGTAATAATTTGCAGCGGAAAATATCTTTCAACGTTAAACAACTTCCAATAAATCCTTGGCACATGGCCTCAACAAAATATCTTTAAAGATTAAAATCAATATCAACAGGTTCATAGTGACACATAAGGAATGAACACATGACAACAATATCCCATCCCGTTACGTTTCGGAGCCCTAAGACACTTGAGCCACCACTTCTAACGTTCTTCAATACCTGCAAGTTACCCATACGAAGGGCAACAATTCCAAGCAGAAGGGGTGAGATTCACAAACAATAATAATAGGTATATAAATCATCAACTTAATTTAAATAATATAATTAACAACATTTATCCAATATTAATATTCTTACTTCTTCAATTTTAATAGCACTTACTAATCCAATCAACAACAACGACACATCAGTATTTAACAACAACTGCCACAGCTCATCCAACAACACTTCACTCAACAACATCTACGACAACAACTCCTTAAACAACACTCAACGATATCTACGACGACAACTCTCTCACAGCATCTACGACAACAACAACGGGGTACTATTTCCCAACGGGCTGAATGACTAAGCATTCTGGGGCATAAGCCCCCAACAATTTGAATGACAAGCATTCCAGGGCATGAGCCCTCAACAGTTGAATGACATAGCATTCCAGGGCATCAGCCCTCAACAGTTTCCTAATCATGAAGGACTCAACTTGTGTATATCAGCATACAACTCAACTACGACAACGACAACATAGGCAACGACAACGACCGTGCACAATAACTATGACACCCTCCCCAACTTGGTCGACATCAGCAACCTATGACTACGTTTCTTATAACGACCACTCACAGCTTACAACCCGAACCCACACCTTGTATATTCTAATTGAATACAGTTAAGTATAAGCCAGCATTCATCAACAATCATAATCAATTAACAGCAACACAATAGTATACAACAGTGTGATATAACAGTATCTTATGCAATTCAACGATGTCTAACATTTTCTCACAATCCAAGTAATACTTATACAAGTTTATCATATTAATAACCTCAATTCGTCATAGCGAGCTTCGCATATCATCATTTATATCCTATACATCTTTCATTGTTATCCCAAAGTTCAACCCACAACTACTCGTGCGACAAAACCACGAGAAACCTACACACGACAGTCTGTAAAGCACTAGCTCGCGAGGCGAGAGCCTCTACTCGCCACGGCGAGTTAGGGTATAACGCTCAAGGATCCATTCTGCTTCATTCCCGAGTTCAATCTCATTCTAAAACTTTGCCTAATCAATAAGGTACATGTTCAGGCCCTCATAAACATCCAAGGTTAAACTCACAGCTCAAAAATGCGAAATTGTGCAAGCCCTCTGCCCACACTCGCTACGGCGAGTAAACTTGCTCGCTATGGCGAGCTGCGAAATGCAACTCGCGAGGGGAACAACTCCTGCTCGCGAGGCGAGCGATGATCTTCATCACTCGCTATGGCGAGGATCATCGCTCGGGAGGCGAGCGATGAATAACAGTACGGCCAGATTACAGTTTTTCTCAAAAATTCACCCAAAACCATTGTTCTAACCTTAAAACTGATTCTAAACATCAATATATGAAACATTTAAGGTCTGTTCATCATTTCTACATCAATTCACCCTAATTCCATCATTTAATCATCAATTCTCATCATAACCCTGATTCCCAATTCTCCAAATTTATTCATAACTTTTGTTAAAACATAATCAGAATCATATACACTAAAATTAATGTAAGTTAGCCTCACCCTTACCTTAGATAATCGAAATCGCAGCCCTTCTTGGTTCTCTTCCCTTTTCTTGACTTTTCTCCCTTTTCTCTGTTGTACGTAAAAACTGCTTCCCCCACTTCTATTTTCTAATTCTTTAATAAATATAATCTCCCAATATTCACTTTACTCCCCCTAAGTTTACTTAATTCTCGTATAACCCCCAAACTCCAATTAAATCCTATTTCTCACTTATTCTATTAAATAATAAAATAGTCATTTAATAAAATATACCACACCACAAAATCAACGTAAATCATTTAAAATCATATAAAAGACTTTAAATCAACTAAAAATAATTAGATAAAAATGGAGCGTTACAACTCTCCCCAACTTGAAGAATTTTCGTCCTCGAAAATATACCTCAGATCAGACGATCCTCATTCGCTGTCTGAGTACCAGCTAAAGCAAACACTCTTCCACTCGCCTGACCCTTCTTAGGCTTCTTGCACTGCGAACTAAGATGACCTTCTTCATCACAATTGAAACAAACAATATCACCACGCTTGCATTCAGCTATTGTATGCCCTTTCTTCCCACATCGGAAGCACTTCTTCTCCTCACCATTGCAAACATTACTCTTGTGGCCCTTCTCACCACACTTGTAGCAAACAATCTCAGCAGGATCATCTCTCCTCTTAGGTCTCCTCTCATCATTCAATCTCTGTTCCCCTTTGTTTACAGGAGCATTGTAGGGTTTCGGACGACCTTGTTGACCCTTGTTCCTCCGCTCATTTCTAATCTTATAGTGAGCTTTGGTATCCTCCTCATATATCTTGCAGCTATTCACCAACTCGGAAAAGACTCTGATCTGCTGATACCCAATAGCTCTCTTAATGTCAGCTCTCAACCCATTCTCAAACTTAATGCACTTGGAGAACTCCGCTGTCTCTGCACTGTAATGAGGGTAGAACTTAGCAAGTTCCACAAACTTAGCAGCATACTCCGTAACTGACATATCCCCCTGTTTCAGCTCCAGAAATTCAATTTCCTTTTTCCCTCGGACATCCTCCGGAAAATACCTATTCAGGAATTCTCTCCTAAACACAGCCCAAGTCACCACAACACCATCTTGTTCAAGCACAGGTAAAAGACTTACCCACCAATCATCTGCCTCTTCAGCTAACATGTGCGTACCAAACCGCACCTTCTGCACCTCTGAACACTGCATAACTCTAAAAATTCTTTCAACTTCCTTGAGCCACTTCTGGGCTCCGTCAGGGTCATACCTTCCTTTGAATGTTGGTGGATGATTTCTCAAAAAAGTTTCCAACATTCTTACTCCATCGTTACCAGCACCAGCTTGTGGGTATTGTCCTACAGCTTGAGCTACAGCCTCAAGCGCAGCAGCAATAGCAGCATCATTTCTCCCAGCCATTTTAAAACTCTACACCACAAACAACAATCAGAACAACAAAAGACAGGTTAAAGTCGACACACTACACTACGTGGCTCAACACGACTCTACTACGTGGCCGGACGGACCAACCTGCTCTGATACCAATTGTAACACCCCGACTTCCCAACAGTTATATTAATAAATAAAATCAGAGTTAAATCAACAACGGCGTGTTACACCGCTTTTCAAAATTTCTTAAATAGGATATAAACTATTTAATAAAACATCCTTCATAAACAGTAATAATTTGCAGCGGAAAATATCTTTCAACGTTAAACAACTTCCAATAAATCCTTGGCACATGGCCTCAACAAAATATCTTTAAAGATTAAAATCAATATCAACAGGTTCATAGTGACACATAATGATTGAAAACATGACAACAATATCCCATCCCGTTACGTATCAGAGCCCTAAGACACTTGAGCCACCACTTCTAACGTTCTTCAATACCTGCAAGTTACCCATACGAAGGGCAACAATTCCAAGCAGAAGGGGTGAGATTCACAAACAATAATAATAGGTATATAAATCATCAACTTAATTTAAATAATATAATTAACAACATTTATCCAATATTAATATTCATACTTCTTCAATTTTAATAGCACTTACTAATCCAATCAACAACGACGACACATCAGTATTTAACAACAACTGCCACAGCTCATCCAACAACACTTCACTCGACAACATCTACGACAACAACTCCTTAAACAACACTCAACGATATCTACGACGACAACTCTCTCACAGCATCTACGACAACAACAACGGGGTACTATTTCCCAACGGGATGAATGACTAAGCATTCCGGGGCATAAGTCCCCAACAATTTGAATGACAAGCATTCCAGGGCATGAGCCCTCAACAGTTGAATGACATAGCATTCCAGGGCATGAGCCCTCAACAGTTGAATGACATAGCATTCCATGGCATGAGCCCTCAACAGTTTCCTAATCATGAAGGACTCAACTTGTGTATATCAGCATACAACTCAACTACGACAACGACAACATAGGCAACGACAACGACCGTGCACAATAACTATGACACCCTCCCCAACTTGGTCGACATCAGCAACCTATGACTCCGTTTCTTATAACGACCACTCACAGCTTACAACCCGAACCCACACCTTGTATATTCTAATTGAATGCAGTTAAGTATAAGCCAGCATTCATCAACTATCATAATCAATTAACAGCAACACAATAGTATACAACAGTGTGATATAACAGTATCTTATGCAATTCAACGATGTCTAACATTTTCTCACAATCCAAGTAATACTTATACAAGTTTATCATATTAATAACCTCAATTCGTCATAGCCAGCTTCTCATATCATCATTTATATCCTATACATCTTTCATTGTTATCCCAAAGTTCAACCCACAACTACTCGTGCGACAAAACCACGAGAAACCTACACACGACAGTCTGTAAAGCACTAGCTCGCGAGGCGAGAGCCTCTACTCGCGACGGCGAGTTAGGGTATAACGCTCAAGGATCCATTCTGCTTCATTCCCGAGTTCAATCTCATTCTAAAACTTTGCCTAATCAATAAGGTACATGTTCAGGCCCTCATAAACATCCAAGGTTAAACTCACAGCTCAAAAATGCGAAATTGTGCAAGCCCTCTGCCCACACTCGCTACGGCGAGTAAACTTGCTCGCTATGGCGAGCTGCGAAATGCAACTCGCGAGGGGAACAACTCCTGCTCGCGAGGCGAGCGATGATCTTCATCACTCGCTATGGCGAGGATCATCGCTCGGGAGGCGAGCGATGAATAACAGTACGGCCAGATTACAGTTTTTCTCAAAAATTCACCCAAAACCATTGTTCTAACCTTAAAACTGATTCTAAACATCAATATATGAAACATTTAAGGTCTGTTCATCATTTCTACATCAATTCACCCTAATTCCATCATTTAATCATCAATTCTCATCATAACCCTGATTCCCAATTCTCCAAATTTATTCATAACTTTTGTTAAAACATAATCAGAATCATATACACTAAAATTAATGTAAGTTAGCCTCACCCTTACCTTAGATAATCGAAATCGCAGCCCTTCTTGGTTCTCTTCCCTTTTCTTGACTTTTCTCCCTTTTCTCTGTTGTACGTAAAAACTGCTTCCCCCACTTCTATTTTCTAATTCTTTAATAAATATAATCTCCCAATATTCACTTTACTCCCCCTAAGTTTACTTAATTCTCGTATAACCCCCAAACTCCAATTAAATCCTATTTCTCACTTATTCTATTAAATAATAAAATAGTCATTTAATAAAATATACCACACCACAAAATCAACGTAAATCATTTAAAAATCATATAAAAGACTTTAAATCAACTAAAAATAATTAGATAAAAATGGAGCGTTACAACTCTCCCCAACTTGAAGAATTTTCGTCCTCGAAAATATACCTCAGATCAGACGATCCTCATTCGCTGTCTGAGTACCAGCTAAAGCAAACACTCTTCCACTCGCCTGACCCTTCTTAGGCTTCTTGCACTGCGAACTAAGATGACCTTCTTCATCACAATTGAAACAAACAATATCACCACGCTTGCATTCAGCTATTGTATGCCCTTTCTTCCCACATCGGAAGCACTTCTTCTCCTCACCATTGCAAACATTACTCTTGTGGCCCTTCTCACCACACTTGTAGCAAACAATCTCAGCAGGATCATCTCTCCTCTTAGGTCTCCTCTCATCATTCAATCTCTGTTCCCCTTTGTTTACAGGAGCATTGTAGGGTTTCGGACGACCTTGTTGACCCTTGTTCCTCCGCTCATTTCTAATCTTATAGTGAGCTTTGGTATCCTCCTCATATATCTTGCAGCTATTCACCAACTCGGAAAAGACTCTGATCTGCTGATACCCAATAGCTCTCTTAATGTCAGCTCTCAACCCATTCTCAAACTTAATGCACTTGGAGAACTCCGCTGTCTCTGCACTGTAATGAGGGTAGAACTTAGCAAGTTCCACAAACTTAGCAGCATACTCCGTAACTGACATATCCCCCTGTTTCAGCTCCAGAAATTCAATTTCCTTTTTCCCTCGGACATCCTCCGGAAAATACCTATTCAGGAATTCTCTCCTGAACACAGCCCAAGTCACCACAACACCATCTTGTTCAAGCACAGGTAAAAGACTTACCCACCAATCATCTGCCTCTTCAGCTAACATGTGCGTACCAAACCGCACCTTCTGCACCTCTGAACACTGCATAACTCTAAAAATTCTTTCAACTTCCTTGAGCCACTTCTGGGCTCCGTCAGGGTCATACCTTCCTTTGAATGTTGGTGGATGATTTCTCAAAAAAGTTTCCAACATTCTTACTCCATCGTTACCAGCACCAGCTTGTGGGTATTGTCCTACAGCTTGAGCTACAGCCTCAAGCGCAGCAGCAATAGCAGCATCATTTCTCCCAGCCATTTTAAAACTCTACACCACAAACAACAATCAGAACAACAAAAGACAGGTTAAAGTCGACACACTACACTACGTGGCTCAACACGACTCTACTACGTGGCCGGACGGACCAACCTGCTCTGATACCAATTGTAACACCCCGACTTCCCAACAGTTATATTAATAAATAAAATCAGAGTTAAATCAACAACGGCGTGTTACACCGCTTTTCAAAATTTCTTAAATAGGATATAAACTATTTAATAAAACATCCTTCATAAACAGTAATAATTTGCAGCGGAAAATATCTTTCAACGTTAAACAACTTCCAATAAATCCTTGGCACATGGCCTCAACAAAATATCTTTAAAGATTAAAATCAATATCAACAGGTTCATAGTGACACATAATGATTGAAAACATGACAACAATATCCCATCCCGTTACGTATCAGAGCCCTAAGACACTTGAGCCACCACTTCTAACGTTCTTCAATACCTGCAAGTTACCCATACGAAGGGCAACAATTCCAAGCAGAAGGGGTGAGATTCACAAACAATAATAATAGGTATATAAATCATCAACTTAATTTAAATAATATAATTAACAACATTTATCCAATATTAATATTCATACTTCTTCAATTTTAATAGCACTTACTAATCCAATCAACAACGACGACACATCAGTATTTAACAACAACTGCCACAGCTCATCCAACAACACTTCACTCGACAACATCTACGACAACAACTCCTTAAACAACACTCAACGATATCTACGACGACAACTCTCTCACAGCATCTACGACAACAACAACGGGGTACTATTTCCCAACGGGATGAATGACTAAGCATTCCGGGGCATAAGTCCCCAACAATTTGAATGACAAGCATTCCAGGGCATGAGCCCTCAACAGTTGAATGACATAGCATTCCAGGGCATGAGCCCTCAACAGTTGAATGACATAGCATTCCATGGCATGAGCCCTCAACAGTTTCCTAATCATGAAGGACTCAACTTGTGTATATCAGCATACAACTCAACTACGACAACGACAACATAGGCAACGACAACGACCGTGCACAATAACTATGACACCCTCCCCAACTTGGTCGACATCAGCAACCTATGACTCCGTTTCTTATAACGACCACTCACAGCTTACAACCCGAACCCACACCTTGTATATTCTAATTGAATGCAGTTAAGTATAAGCCAGCATTCATCAACTATCATAATCAATTAACAGCAACACAATAGTATACAACAGTGTGATATAACAGTATCTTATGCAATTCAACGATGTCTAACATTTTCTCACAATCCAAGTAATACTTATACAAGTTTATCATATTAATAACCTCAATTCGTCATAGCCAGCTTCTCATATCATCATTTATATCCTATACATCTTTCATTGTTATCCCAAAGTTCAACCCACAACTACTCGTGCGACAAAACCACGAGAAACCTACACACGACAGTCTGTAAAGCACTAGCTCGCGAGGCGAGAGCCTCTACTCGCCACGGCGAGTTAGGGAATAACGCTCAAGGATCCATTCTGCCTCATTCCCGAGTTCAATCTCATTCTAAAACTTTGCCTAATCAATAAGGTACATGTTCAGGCCCTCATAAACATCCAAGGTTAAACTCACAGCTCAAAAATGCGAAATTGTGCAAGCCCTCTGCCCACACTCGCTACGGCGAGTAAACTTGCTCGCTATGGCGAGCTGCGAAATGCAACTCGCGAGGCGAACAACTCCTGCTCGCGAGGCGAGCGATGATCTTCATCACTCGCTATGGCGAGGATCATCCCTCGGGAGGCGAGCGATGAATAACAGTACGGCCATATTACAGTTTTTCTCAAAAATTCACCCAAACCCATTGTTCTAACCTTAAAACTGATTCTAAACATCAATATATGAAACATTTAAGGTTTGTTCATCATTTCTACATCAATTCACCCTAATTCCATCATTTAATCATCAATTCTCATCATAACCCTAATTCCCTATTCTCCAAATTTATTCATAACTTTTGTTAAAACATAATCAGAATCATATACACTAAAATTAATGTAAGTTAGCCTCACCCTTACCTTAGATAATCGAAATCGCAGCCCTTCTTGGTTCTCTTCCCTTTTCTTGAATTTTCTCCCTTTTCTCTGTTGTACGTAAAAACTGCTTCCCCCACTTCTATTTTCTAATTCTTTAATAAATATAATCTCCCAATATTCACTTTACTCCCCCTAAGTTTACTTAATTCTCGTATAACCCCCAAACTCCAATTAAATCCTATTTCTCACTTATTTTATTAAATAATAAAATAGTCATTTAATAAAATATACCACACCACAAAATCAACGTAAATCATTTAAAAATCATATAAAAGACTTTAAATCAACTAAAAATAATTAGATAAAAATGGGGCGTTACAACGATGGAGCATTTGCTCAAATAATTGTTGGGGGCTTATGCCCTGAAAGTATATTAATACTAAACTGTTGGGGGCTCATGCCCTGATTGGTACCACATGCATATAAGAGGTTTAGATTTGCATTGTCGCATTGTCGAGTCAAATGATGTTGTGTTATGAATCATGTGATTACTTGATAATTGTTTATCAAAGATACAATGATGTTTAAGATGTTCATGTTGTTAATTATGATTGTTGAATTATATTGATTAATGTTATTGTTTTGTGAAATCTCACCCCTTCTGCTTGGAAATGTTGCTCTTCGTATGAGTAACTTGCAGGTGATTGAGCTTAGTGTGTAGTTTGCTGTCGTGAGGGACCTTGCCTCACTGAGTCGTCTAGGTCGCTCTGATACGTAACGGGATGGGGTCTATGTTATGCATGCTTCTTTCCTTTACGTGCTCATTTATGATGTTGATTAACTTATTTGAGATATTTTGATGGGGCCTACGTGCCAAAACGATTTATGGATAATTGAATTAACTCCGCTGCAATGTTTGAGATATTTTATTGAAAGTTAAATTGTTATTTAACTGTTTTGCGATTAAGTTTGAATGTGATATCCCGTTAATTGATGATTACTCTGATAATTGTTTTGAAATTTTTATATTGGGAAAACGGGGTGTTACAGGTTACATGATTCACTCTCAAAAACACATGATCACCAACCTGAAACTCAATGTCCTTCCTCCTTCTATCATGATAACTCTTCTGTCTACACTGAGACGCCTACATCTTCTCTTAACCTTTTCCGTAGTCTCTTGCACAACCTCTGGTCCTAACAAAGCACTTTCACCTGACTCATACCAACACAATGGCATTCTACACCCCCTACCATACAAAGCCTCAAATGGTGCCATATCGATACTAGAATGAAAATTGTTGTTATAAGTAAACTCAATCAACGGTAAACATTCGACCCAACTGACACCTTGTAACACCCCGTTTTCCCAACATATAAATAACATAAAATAAAATCAGAGATCAACACAACAGGATGTCACATTTCGTTCTTCGGAATATCATTTAATCTAAATAGAGTTAAATCCACTCTTTGTTTAAAATAATTGCTTTAAGTAATTAGAACAATGTCGCAGCGGACAATATTCAAATAAATAAAATCCACCTAAAAGTGGTCCAACATCAAGTTATAGAAAGATACGTAACAAAGGAAAAACAAAACACATAAACATCCCCATCTCATTACGTATCAGAGCATGACTCCTATGACGACAAGAGGAATCAACTCACATCAGCGGTTACTCCTGGTTATCTGCACGTTACCCACGTAGAGGCAACATTCAAACAGAAGGGGTGAGATTTCACATTCAATAATAATAAGCAATAATTCATGTAAAAGAATTTAACAACACAAAACAGCAGCAATTCATCATTAACAATGTTTCACATAAGTCCAACTACAAATCATCAACTAACTTCGCTCAATAATGCAACAACAACGACTCAACAATGCACAACAACGACTCAACAAATGCAATGTCATGCGATTATGCATGTGGTACCAACAGAGCTACAGCTCCTTTCGCTAATGTCGTGATTCGGCTTGAAAGGTTACAACCCCCTTCGCTTATAAACAATAGAGCTACAACTCCCTTCGCTAATGCCGTGATTCGGCTTGGCAGGCTACAGCCCCCTTCGCTTGACAATGATTATGCAATGACACAACTAAATGCAACAAAAGCAACATCAACTTCGCATCGTAATCTCACAATTCATTAACATGAATAACATCATATAGACATCTTATTAAAGAGCAATAATTCATCATACATCTTTGTAAAAACATGTTAAATTATCCACAAAGGATTATCACGTCAAACCAAGGCTACTGAAAAGATAACAGAATTATCAACAACTTTCATGTTTATACCAAAGACCAACTCCGAATAGCAATGTGTGAAACAGATGCAAGAACACGAAACAGGGCAGGCTGCCACCGAACAATTCACGAGGCGAGCACTCACTCGCCGTGGCGAGCTCACATCTGAACTACTCACCATGGCGACCAAGTCACTCGCCGTGGCGAGCTAGAACAGGTAGCTCTCGGGAACTCAACATTTTTTACCCAAAAATCCCAATTTTAACTTCCCAATGCCCAAATTTGATTCCAAAACTTGTCTAAACATTTCTAAACATGAAAAGGCACTTGAATTCATATAAAACTTGGACCCAAACACCATTTCTACAAAATCACTATTTTTACCACTGATCAGTTCGCGCGGCGAGTAGAACACTCGCCGTTGCGAGTTGACATCTAAGCCATTCACGAGGCGAACAAGGACACTCGCCGTGGCGAGCGATTTGACAGGAAACATTACCTATTATTATTCTACAACCTGAAAATCAATTTTCATGTTAATTCATTTGATTACCTACACTTTTAACAATAAAATTGTAATTTAAAACCTAACTTCTATAACATCAAAACTATTAACAACTACAAAATTAAACCCTTTTTTAGAATTATATACTCATGATTAAAGAAGGTCAGTCCCACCCTTACCTTAGATTGGTCAAATTTTGGATTCTACAAGCTTTCCCTTCTTCTCATCTCTGACTTCTCACTTTCTCCAAAAACTATTTTACGTGTTCTCCCTCTCTATTCCTAACCTCTCCTATTCTTAACCTAACACATTCTCCCTTATTCCAATTTTGCCCTTATGCCTCATTAATCTATTTTAATTATATTCTCTCACTAATAATGCTCATAATAACTACTAATAATAGTCAAGAACAATAGAAAATTATACTTCCCTCTCTGGCGGCACATCAGGAATTTCATCAGGAAAAACTTATGGAAATTCACACATCACTTGCAACTTATCAATCACCGCTTGATTCTCAATATACAGGGACGCCATCAAAGAAAACATCTGGATTCCATCGCGAATTAACTGTTTCAACTGCTTAGTAGTCAAGAACTCAGTTTCTCCTTCTTCTTCGGCAGAAGAAAAACGCACCGTCTTTCTAAAGCAATTAATATGAACATGGTTAAACTCCAACCAGTTCATACCTAGTATCACATCCATCCCACTCAACGACAAACAGACTAGGTCCACTACAAAATCTCTACCAAACATCGACAAAGGACACTTCAGGCATACTAGAGAAGTAGTCACTGAACCCTTAGCCGGGGTTTCGACAACCATTTCTCCATTCATATATGACATAACAAGATCCAATTTCGAAACACAATCAACAACAATAAAACAATGTGTAGCCCTAGTATCTATAATAGTAATTAAGGGAGTACTATTAATGAAACATGTACCTCTTATCAGATGATCCTCATTCGCTTTCTGAGTACCTGCTAAAGCAAACACCTTCCCACTAGACTGAGCTGTCTGAGTACCAGCTAAAGTAAACATCTGGATTCCTTCTTCACCACAGTTAAAACAAACTATATCATCATGCTTGCAATCTGCAATTGTATGTCCTTTTCTGCCACAACGGAAACACCGCTTTACATCGCCACCACAAGCGTTACTCTTGTGACCTTTCTCTCCGCATCGGAAAGAAACAACTTCAGTAGGAGTATCTTTCTTTATGGGCATCCTGTAACACCCCGTTTTCCCAACTTCAAAATTTTTACATAATAATCAGAGTAATCAACTTAAACAGGATATCACACTACTTTATAAGATAAATAGAGTAAAATCACTATTTATTCAAAACATCTCATGTCAACAATTCAAATTACATTGCAGCGGAAAACATTCATTAAACAACGTAATGGCACAACAGCCTCAACATAAACAACTTATTAAAATTCCATTCTAGATGGTTCATCAACATAAATCATAAAAATACGTAACACATGGAAAACAAAGCAAGATCCCCATCCCGTTACGTATCAGAGCGACCCTAAGATGACGCGTGAGAGAGTCAACTCACTTCAACAACTAATCCTAGTTATCTGCACGTCACCCACGTAGAGGCAACATTCAAACAGAAGGGGTGAGATTTCACATTCAATAATAATAAACATATAATTCTATAAAAGAATTTAACAACACATAACAACATCTATTCATCATTAGTAAAACTAATAAACAGTAACTTAAGTAAGAGAATTTATCAACATAAACAACAACAATTAAACAATGTTAATGCTTTACATAATTCCAACTATACATCATTAATTAACTTCAAATCATCATTAACAATGATGCACATAATTCCTCAATAACAACTCATTAATTATTTCGACAACTTGACAACATGACGAAAACACCGACAACTCGACATCAACGACAATGCAACGACAATAACATCAACCAGACAATGCAACAACAACGACTCAACAAATGCAATATGCATGTGGTACCAATCAGGGCATCAAGCCCCCAACTTGTAGAGCACAATAGGGCTCACAGGGCATCAAGCCCCCAACTTATAGAGCATAGGCTCTCAGGGCATCAAGCCCCAAACGTATAGAGCATAATAGGCTCACAGGGCATCAAGTCATCAACTTAATATGAATGATTATACATTCAACAGGGCATGAAGCCCTCAACTTTAATGAGTATGCATGGACTCAGCAACCATCAACTTTAACAACTTAGACAACTTCAACAACTTAGACGACTTGCAACTTGACGACATTAACACAACAATCAACAATAACAACAACTATAACAACTTGCAACTTAATATCGTTAACAACAACAGCTTGAATGATATGAACAACAATATTTCTACAACATACAACATTCACATAATATATGTATTTCAAATTATCCAACAAAGATATTTACATAAAACCAAATTAGATCCATCACAACATAGGTTAAATACTCTTAAACACCTTAATTGAACTCATAGTACACAAGTTTTGAAGATTGAAGACGATCCATCAGTTTTGGGTTGACTTAGAAATAGTTATGCGGAATTTTCATAAAATTTCACTAAGACCTCCTTGGGGTATTTTCATCATAGCTCAAAAACTAAAAATAATTTTCAAGTCAAACCAAAGCCACTGGAAAGCTAACACAATTATCTACAACTTTCATGTTTACACCAAAACCCAGTTCAAACCGGAAAGGGGTGAAAAATAGTGAAAATTGTGTCACGGTTTTAGAAATTGCGGCACGTTTTTATGTCCAGAACCACTGAGCATTCTGCCATCAAAATCGCGGCACGGCTGCAAAAATAACGGCACGGTTTGACAGTATCAGGTCCAGACTTAGCTTTTCAAAAAGTGTGATTTTCACCATTTCGCGCGTAAAATTCAAACCGTTAATCGAATTTTGATGCCGTTTTCGCCTACACGCTCCTGACACTTAACTCTATCATAATCTACAGAAATTCAAGTCTCAACCATCCCAAGAATCATTTCCCAAAACCTCACATAAAGTCACTTTTATTCAAAATCTCAATTTGATAGAAAACATTACCTAGGGTTACTCTACAACCTAAACATCAACTTTCACATTAATTCATCAGATTACTTACACTTTCAAGAATCAAATTGCAATTCAAAACCCTAACTTCTTTTAACAATTAAATTCAATCTAACCCTAATCTCTATAACATCAAAGCTAACAACAACTACAAAGTTAAACCCTTTTTCAGAATTATACAACCTAAAATTAGAGAAAGTTAATCCCACCCTTACCGTAGATTGATTGATCGCAAGGTTCTACCGCTTTCTCTTCTCTAGCTCATCTCTTCTCTTGGTTTCTCCCTTTTCTCCCAAAAACAGTTTCTACGTATTTTCAATTCTGACTTTCTAACCTTTCTTTTTATAAACCTAATACATTATCCCTTATTCCTATTCTGCCTCTCAGTCTCAATTTATTTTTCTTGAATAAAACAACTCATTTATTATTAATTTTACGACTTGGTGTACCGATACACCCAAATTTATTGGGTGTACCATAGAATTTGTCATATATATATATATATATATATATATATATATATATATATTTCTACACCAAATAACATAATATAATATAATATAATAATATGCTACTAAAAACACCAACATATAACACAAAAATAACACACATCACAATAAATTAAACAAATTACTCTAAAGGACTCATAATCTCCATTGATAAATGGATCATAAACTTTATTTGGAATGGCGATGTTAATAGTAAAAAGCTTGTTAATTATGAAAGAGGGAGGTCTTGATCTCAGATCCATTAGAGACATCAACGAAACAATTTCTCTTTAATTATGTTGGGGTTTTCGTACTTCCATTAATGCTTGGCTAGTTTTCTTAGAACTATAGTGACTTGAAACCATGATTGGGGATGAGAGAACTCTTATATTCATTCCTCTATCCCGAAGTTAACAAAAGTGAAATCTATATTGTTCACAACAACTCTAGATGGCAACTTGGCGAGGCTTTAATATCTGACTACTCTATTAATCATAGATTTAATAGCAGTATTGGCCCTCTAACTAAAATAATTCGATTTTGGCCCCTTATATTTTGCCTCCTTTGCATTTTTGGCCCCCTATGCCAATTTTGACCAAGTCAATACTGACGTGGCGCCACGTGTGTAATTTTTTTTAATTATTAAAAAATCAAAAAAATACTTTTTAAAATTTGTTTAATTAAAAAATATATTTTTTTTGTTATTTTTTAATTAAAAAATAAAA
Organism: Medicago truncatula; assembly: GCF_003473485.1. Taxonomy (NCBI): domain Eukaryota; kingdom Viridiplantae; phylum Streptophyta; class Magnoliopsida; order Fabales; family Fabaceae; genus Medicago; species Medicago truncatula. Next base: position 21,175,929 of record NC_053045.1, read on the forward strand.
AATTCTTTTTTTTTTAATTTTTTAATCAATAAATATAAATAAAAAATAAAAAAATTTACACATGTGGCGCCACGTCAGCATTGACTTGGTCAAAATTGACCTAGGGGGCCAAAAGTGCAAAGGGGGCAAAACATGGGGGGCCATAATCGAATTATTTTAGTTAGGGGTCCAAAATCGCAACTTCTGTAAACATATGGGGTCAAAACTGAGCCTTAATCATAATCATAATGTTAATTAAGGTTACTGAATTTAATAGGAATGATTTTTGGTATATGCCTAGGGGTGTTCATAGGTCGGGTTAACCCAAAAAAACCCGTCAAATCCATCCAAAAAAACACAAAAAAGTGGGTGGTCGGGTTGAGTGATTGGGTGGATATGGTTTAAAAAAATGATAAACCCATAAAAAAATAACGGGTTTTGGGTAAAACCAGATCCAATAAACCCACTTACCCAATAATGTTCATATTTTTATTTTCATAGGGACGAAGGAGAATATCAAAGGTTTTGGTTATAATCTTTCTTTAAAAAAGAAAAATTGGTTATAAATCAAGTCTAATTTCAAAAATTGACACAACAAATCCTCTATATTGAAAATCAAAGTCTAATTTCTAAAACTGACACAACACATCATCTATATTGAAAATCAAAACATGTTATAGTTATAAATTATGATGTTGCACTTTTTAGTTATTTTTGATGTTAAAGCAATTTTACGTCATGCAACTTTAATTTGTTGCAAGTATTTTATGATGAATTTTATTTTTGAAGGATTTTTATGATAAAATTTGTTATTTAATATTATAACACTAAAATAGTGAAATAGGTTACACAATTTTTTTTAAGAAAATAAAAAGTTGAGTAATTTTTATGAGAAAAAAAATACGAGGACGCATAATTTAGTCATTTAATATTAACAAAAAAATAAAAAATAATTTGGGTAACCCACAACCCTTTCCAGACCAAACCGGAAACTAGTGGGTTTGTCCAAACCCACCCATTAATATAATGGGTGAACATTTTACCTCACCCAAATCGAAGTATCCTATATGGTTCAGGTCTTGGGTTTGGCCAAACCCAACCCAAACCCACCACGAACACCCCTATATATGCCTAACTCGATTATATATTGAATGTCCCAAATTTAGTTAACTGGATTTGCAAGATTACCATTCTTAGAACTAAAGGTCTTGATAAGCTTGTATGGACTAATTCAATTGATGGTGATCTCACTTATAAGATCAAAAAAAGTTATGTGGCTCTCTCTGATTTACCCTTGGAAATAAGTGTAATATTGATAATGCTACTCATGATAGTCTTAATTGGTCTCGCTTTCTGTGGTGGTATTTTAGAGATTACCAAACAAATTTTTGTAGTTGCATTGCTTCTATTGTTGGTATTTTGTACGCTTTGAATACTAAAATTATGGGCGTTATTCTTGCTATTGAGTTAGCTCATGAGAAAGGTTGGACCCATCTTTGGCTTGAATGTGATTCCCAGGTTGCCAATTTATATAATCGTTGGCAGAATTATTTGGATTTGCTTTGAAATATGACTTTTAGGGTCACTCACATTTGTAAAGAAGGAAATTTTTATGCTTATTGTATTGCTAATATAGAGATTTATGTCTCTATAGTATCATTTGGTGGGATAATATGTCTAATTCTATTAAGGATGGTTTTCATCATATTAGATCAGTTTACATTTGTATATATTTTATTGATTTTATTGATGTTGGTTTTTGCTATTGTAAACTCTACACTCTTTTTTCCTTCATCAAAGTTTTATTCCACAAGGATTCCCTAAAAAGATTTTTATGAATCAGAGTATTTTTAATACATTTTGTGTTGTGTTTGTATTAGTTTAGTAAGGGGCAGAGCCAGGAATTTAAAGTCAGGGGAACTAAGCACAAGGAACATTTTTTATTGAGCGTATAAGAAATATAATTTATGTACTTGTGTGAGAGACATGAGATCTTTCTCACAAGAGAATATAATACATTAAAGACTAAATTATATTTTTATATATGCCCTATTTTTATTATAGTTTTTAATTTGTTTTTTTTCTTCAACTTTAAACGATTGTTTTATTTTGCAAAGCTATATCATTAAGGTTCATTCCATTTAAAATGTGTTGTGGAAAGGACACTATCGATAGATTTTAGAAAATATGAGATAATTTAAAACAATATGAAATATAAAACTAATGATATTAGTTGCCAATTGGGATATATAGTACTCCCTATGTTCATAATTATAAAAACATTTATGTCAATAAAAGATGATGTATCTAGTTAAGAATTTAGACCAAATACATCTACTTTTGTTTATTTAAATGTCTATTATAAATATGATCGGATAGAATAACATGGTAAACAATTAACTAGATTAATTGGAGGACCATGACCTAAGAAATATTTTATTAAACATTTTAATGAAGTGTTGTTGTGGTATATAAAAAATTTTATCAAAAATGTGGGGGGGACCATGGCCTCTAAAGGGCCCCCTATGCCTCCGCCACTAGTCCTCCCAAATTTATTAATAATTTTTTTTAGTATGAGCAAAAGAGATAGATAGTTAGTTATGAAGTGTCAATCTAGTTAAAATTAAATGTCATAACTTTTATTTGATGCTTTGTTACTCTATTGCTTTAATTTTTCTTTATAGGTTTTAAATAGGTGTAAATTTACAACCTCATTAAAGTGAGTGAAATGGGTATATATATATATATATATAAAAGAACATATCTAATGAGAATGGTCTATTTATATGAGAATGAATTTTCAGCCTTTGCATTATCATTTAATGGCTGATATTAAAATGCACTATTAAAACTACTATGTGCTTCTCAATTTTTTATAACAACGTTCACCTCTTCATCTTCCACATAGCTGCTACTTTTTTTTTTTTTTTTTTTTTTGAAAAAAACCAACAAACTTTAATGATTAAAAAAAGCATTACACCTTCTTATCTTTTCTATAGAATGAATAGATCTCTTTTTTCTTGTTCATATTATTTTTTCTCGTTATCAAAATTGCTGCAATAATCATCCATATTAAAAAAAAATAAAAAAAATCTGCCTCATTCATCAATATTTGTGAACCCAGATTCAACATCTTCAAATTCATTAATCCAAATTTAATATCGATTATTTTTCTTATTTGTGAATTCAGATATTGGTCAATCCCTAAACTAAAAAAGTAAAAGAGAAATAGAAACAATTCAAAACCCTAATTCTCAATATTTTGAATCTGAAAAGAAAAAAAAATCAAAGATGGAGTAGTTGATCTGAAAAGATGATTTCAAACCTTTTTTTTTAACTGAAAAACAAATTAAAAAAGGGGTCCTATGTAAGAATATTACTATGAAGGACAAGCATTTAAGGACAATTAAATAAGAGGAGAAGGGTATTTTTTGTCTAAATTAAATAGATGTAGTATGCTAATGCACACCTTCTAAAATTATGGTGGGTGTGTATTAGCATTCCACATGTATATGCAATCATATCAACACTAATGCATCGGATCTCATCAGAATAAGTTAAGCGTGCTTAGACGAGAGTGGTACTAGATGGATGACCTTCTGAAAAGTCCTTGTGTTGCATCTCTCCCAAACTTGTAATATATATATATATATATATATATATATATATATATATATATATGAGAATGTTAAACAGTACCCTCAATGTATTGGTTAAGCAACCAAAACAAGTAACTTTTTATAAAAAAATTTATAATTATTAGTTAATCAAAAGGCAAAACTTATATTTTCAAAATTTTTTATTTTATTTATAGTTTCCTTAACCATTGATCTGTTGACACTAGTTAATAAAACTCATATATATAACACACCCATTCATTGAATGAATTCACTTTCCCAATTATATCAATAAAAGATAACCCTCTAACAAAAAAGTTCTAAAAGGGTACAGTAGATTTGATTCCCAATGTCATTCTTCCTTTCGAGACACTTATTTTTAGATTTTTAAATGGGTCTCATGTATTCACATCACTCATTTATAATTTCTTAATAGTAGTATCAAATAAGCATTCAATTACTCCAACCCAGATTTCACACAAAGTTCTTAAATAGGACTAAGTAATCAACTAACAATAACTTTATATGATTATATTTAAATTTTTAATATTAAAAGAGTGTGGGGGTCTTAAGTAAGACCCTGAAAAAGATTCTCCTCATTCAGAATACCTAATAAGTACCTGATCTTACATAATTAAGACCCTTCCAATTAAGATGGTCTTAGTTATTAGAGGCGGTTTGTACCTAAAAGTATCAATAGGGCACAGTAGATTCGATTCCTTATTTCCATTGGGTGAGAAAATTGTTAATAGCTTAGGCTTAGTCACGCAATTCACTCACTACATTAGGCTAGGTCATAATTTCATTGGGCACGGTAGATTTTTTTTGACAAAAATTGGGCACAGTAGATTTGATTCCTCATTGGCCATGAAATATTTTATTAATAGCTTAGGCTTAGGCTTAGTCACAATTCCTTATTCCATTTGGCATATGTATATTGCCGACACATATCTCAGGTTTAGTCACATTGTAGTAATGATATTTGTACGACCATTTTATAATAATTTTTGTATAATTTTCTCTTTCGTAGATTTATTATATTTTTATTATCTTTTCATTCTTCCTTCTATATTGTTTTTGATCAATAAAAATAAAATTATCACAAAAGTTGTTAGGAAATAGTTGTATAATTATCGTTATTGGTCACATTATGATTTTTTTTTTTTTGAAAAAAACAAAATGATATCCATTCAAAACGATAGAGTACATCAGATACAAACATGGCTAAAAACGTAAAGGGTGAATCTGGGAACAAACTCACAACACTCAAGTTAATAGTATACAGCGACAAAATGCCTACAAATAATATGATAAAATCTAAGTCACCGAAATACTCATGCTTCCAGATCTGCAACGTTGACGTCCAAATCATTGCTTGAATTTGTAATTGATTGATGTAGATCTTTCAATAGGAACTGAACAAATACCGCGACAAGACGCGAAATCAAACGCCGCACAAGACGACGAACAACAAAACGCCGCACTTAGACGACGAAATCACAAAAAAACACAAAAGGAAAAACTTGATAGATGTGAAAACCACTTATTTAGATTGAAAGAAAAGGGGACAAAAGATGTAGAGGGGTGATTCTATGTCAAAAAATGACCTAAAACCACTCCTCCTCGATAAACGAAGAAGAAAGAAAGTTTAGAGAGAAGTTAGAGTTTCTCTCACTAGAAAACTAGGGCGGGCTATTACATCAATTGGTCACATTACGATATCAGCTCAATAGTCCAATAATGTAATGAAATCTACGGTGGTGAATTTCAACCACTCACTACCTGTCACATTTCATCACAGTTTATTGTCTTTATTAACCATTGATTTTGCGACTTGTAAACCAATTCAACACATTGAATTGGAAGCCTTTGCTTTAACCAAAAGAAAGGCTTTCCTCACTCAGCACTCACTTGAAATTATTTTGTAAACAACTCCCACACAACATGGAGACTGTTCTTTCCAATCACTCTCCACCTTCGGTCTTCAAGGTGCGTAGATATAGATATACAGCAACACATACTATTATGATTAACACTAAACATATTTTTTGCTATTTTCATTGTTAAATTAACTCTATAATGTACCAAATAATTAACAATCCTAATTTTGGCCTTACCAGTTCACAGAATATGGATTTGCCTATGACAATATGAAACAAACAAAATTAAGAGAATTTTTATGCATTCTTTGATGCTGGAGTAACTTTCTATTTGAATTTGTGTAGTCAAAGCTAATTAAGGAATAATGCAATGTACAATTTGGCATTTAAGTACTACTATATTGATTATTAATTTATGTACCACATTAATTGCAAAATTTATTCTATGCAAGGGTATAATAATTGTTAAGAAGGCTTATGCATTTAACTAGAAGTGCTCATTTTCTAATTGTTAAAAAATGTGTTGTGGACATCCCATGCATACGCCTTCAAACAAAGAGAGAAAGACAAAAAGAGAGTAATGTGAAAGAATCGTCTTAATCAATGAATATTGCGGCTTAAAACAAACTCAAATAATGAAGCCCTTTTAAAATTAATATTTTTCTGATAGAGAAAATTAATATATTTTCAAAAATATCTTATGTAAATTTTATACACAAAATTGTTTATTAAATTATAAGAAAGAGCTAAAGAGAAAAAAAGGTAATTGGGATATCCCATCATAAATGGCTGCACTCATGTGGTTGGGGAGCACTTTAAACATGTCTCATATTGTTTAGTTTATTGACTTGTGAATCTCATTGATTCATTGTCGACCCTTTCCAAAGAAGGAAAGAAAAAAATACAAATGGTCAACTCTGTCTCTATATACATAAAAATGTCCATCAACACGTGATATCAAAATGAATGATAAGTAAAGAACATTTTTTTTTTTTAAAGTGATAACTAAAGAACATATCACCACAGTTTATAAACGTTTTACCACAAATATATGGATTTTACCAACAAAAAAAAAACCACGGTTTATAATGGTTTGTCTTTATAAATACGTCAATTTTTTATTTTAATTGTTCTAAAATTTCTCTTCGACTTTTAGTGCAGTTTTCCATCTTTATTTTTGATCATTTCTTTTAAGTAAACTCATATGTAGAATCATATTTTTGAATAAAATTTTGCAAAAAAATTTATAATTATTATAAGAACTCCAAAAAAGAAATTAGAATTTTTTAATAAAACATGAAATAAATATGAATTATATATTTTTTTGTGGTTAAAAATTCATATTTAATTCATGTTTTGTTAAAAAATTCTAATTTTTATTTTGGAATGATTTTTACAATATTCTACACATTTCTACACAATTTTATTGAAAAACACAAGCTTTACATGATTTGTTTTAAAAATAGGGACCAAAAGTGATGATTGTAAATTTTACGTGGATTAAGTCGAATGAAAATTTTAGAGTGATTAAAACGAAAAATTTGTATATTTATAGGAACTTAAAACATATTTAACCCAAAAACTAGTGAAATTCCATTTAATAGATACAATCCAGAACATTACGAGGAACAATTCACAAAAATAGGAACAACGTTGAATTCTTTAAAAATAATCTTCTTTAAAGTAGAGGCTTTTAAGAAATTGTAATTTTTTGTATTCCTTTAAAGTAGAGGGACCAAATCCACAAAATGGTAAAAACTGCGAGACAAAATTCCGATTAATTTATACCTTACTTTATTTTTGTAGTCCATCCCATTATTAATCACAGTTTATTAATGACTAGGGTGTGAGCAAGGAAGAAGAAGAATCATTGCTTGGACAAATTGAAATATGGAAATACATGACACAATTCACAGACTCTTTTGCTCTAAAAGCAGTTGTGGAGCTACGTATAGCTGATATTATAGACCGTCAGTGTAAACCGCTATCCTTGACTGAAATTGTGCAGAATCTTGAAGATGCACCCTCTCCTGATTCCACGCTCCTTTTAAGAGTAATGAGAGTGATGGTTCGTAGAAAGATTTTCAGCGCAGAAAAATCAGAAACCGGCGAAATTCTCTACGGCTTGACACGTGCATCGAAATGGATTCTACAAGACACAAAAGTAACATTGGCACCATTGGTATTGCTAGAGACTCACCCAATTCATATGAACCCTTTTAACTTTATGAGTGATATTGTAAAAGAAGGCACAAAAAATGGCACTGCTTTCTTTAGGTGTCATGGTTATGACCAATTTGAAATGGCTAGTGTGGACCCAAAATTCAATGAGTTGTTTAACAAAGGACAAGCTTGCACAACTGGATTTGTGTTTAGAGCTGTTATTGCTGGATACAAAGATGGATTTAACCAAATTCAAACATTGGTTGATGTTGGTGGCGGTATCGGAGGATCGATGTCTGAGATTGTTAAAGCTTACCCTCATATCCAAGGTATTAATTTTGATTTGCCTCATGTTGTTTCAACAGCACCCAAGTATGATGGCATCACCCATGTTGGAGGAGACATGTTTGTTTCTATTCCTAGTGCTGATGCTATTTACATCAAGGTATAACTTTAAACATATGAATTTAGGTATTGTTATAGATAGTTTGAGATTTCTGGTAGTGGCCCGGGTTTGAACCCTAGAACTTACATATATTGTGCATTGTCCCTATCAACTGAGCTAAGCTCACGAGAACTGATAGTTTGAGATTTGTTAGAATTAGTTGAATATTAACGGTCTAACTATAAATATAAAATCGATAATAACATGTTTATTTGAGAATTACATATATATAATGAATATCTTTGTGTGAATGGTTAGTGGATTCTTCATGACTGGAGTGACGACCATTGCGTAAAGATATTGAAGAACTGTAGGAAGGCAATACCGGAGAAAACTGGAAAGGTGATAATATTGGATCATGTATTGGACCCAGAAGGAGATGAACCATTTACTGATATTGGCATAGCATTTGACATGATATTGTTTGCACACAACTCTGGTGGTAAGGAAAGGACTGAAGAGAACTGGAAATACTTATTCAAAGAGACGGGATTCCCTCGTTACAACATCATCAAAATCAATGCTTTGCTATCCATCATTGAAGCATTTCCAATCTAAATTCATAAATCATAATGAGTTTGTTGGTTTTATGATGATGATGGTGATGATTTCGTATGTGTTGTGTTGTGTGGCTTTACTTGGAGTTTTGTTTTGTTAGCTATGGCAAACACTCCATTTTGTATCATAATTTGAATAAAAATGTTGCTCACGCTCTGGAGCTGGTATGATTCATGCATGGGACATGCTTTTGGTTCCATATGCAGATTGTTGTGAATGTTGAGAATCCATTGTTGACTTGTTAGTGTGTTTCAAGAATTATAATTGTTGTGCAACATTTTTTTTGCCTTTTTATTTGACTTAACTAATCCTCTCCTAGATTTCATTTAACTTCCACTATGTCAATCAACTATATCAGTTACTCTATACAACTCATGAAATGAGAGCAATATTAAATTTAAAAAAAAAAAAAGTGCATCAAGGAAAATTATCATTAATTAAATTGAAGCTTCGTTAAATGGTGTAATTTTATTGAATGAATGTAGATAGCAGGGTTACAACTATTTATAGATTATCACAATATGGAGCACATTAAGCTAATATGAGCATTACATATGTGATTGTAACTCTAATTGTAACTAACTTTGTAGGTTGTTAGAACCATAAAACTAGCTAAGAGTTCAGTTAGCTTGTGGTGCAAGTCACTAGTGTGTAGTGTGTTCCTCCTCCTTATCTTTGATCATTTGTGTTTCCAAATCTTTTGTGTTATTCTTCATAATTAAAATATAATAATTACGAAGTTATCTGTTCCACGTAAAAATGAAGAAAAGAAATCCATATTAATTCTAAAATCTAAAAAATGAACGATAATAAAGTCTACGAAATTAAAACCAGATTCAACAATCCAATATCAAGAAGCTAGCATGAATCTTTAGAGTATTATGAGCTACTTCCTTCCATTCGTGTAGTTAAACATATGAGCTTGAAGAACATGCATATCGTAGAATCCATTGGGTTGAAAAACATGTGATAGACTTCCAAGATTGTTGAAAGGAACCTATGAAGCTCCGATACCTGACACGATACCGATACGATACGATACCGATACGGTGATACGGGAAAATTTTCAAAATTCCTGATACGATACGGCCTCGATACGTTATTAAAAAATTAAATTTAAAATTAATAGTATAAGTGCACAATGTATAAACATAACTAAAAATGATGATAAACAAACATTCACATTAATGAAAATGATCAAAACAAGTGACAATTACATATTTTTTTCCGCACAAATTAGATAGAATATAGCTAAACATCATTAGTACCATCCAAAGAGAACATCATAAGTACTATAAAAAAATGAACATCTTTGTCTAATGTTGACTACTTAACAGTTAACACAAATTTATATCGAAAACAAACAGCAGAAGAAACATAACATTAGAGAGAAGAGAAACAGAGTAGAATTCAATCAGCGGTAATGGTTAGAAGAGAAAATAGCTATTGCTATGTGGTGACGAGAAACCCTATTTTTTTAGGTTAAAAGAGACAATATGATTTTGATAGCGCTGCCAGACTTGATAGGTGTCAGAGTACAAGTTAGTCGTATCCGACACGTATCGGTCATTTTTTTCCTTCAAAAAATAAATATTAACTGTCCGATACTTCTCCGATACGCGTATTGGGACGTATCCGACACGTATCGGTCATTGTTTTTTTAAGAAATAAATATTAATTGCCCGATACTTTTCTGATACCCGTATCGGGACGTATCGGGGCGTATCGGTATCAGATACGTGTCGGATACGATACTTCATCATTTTTGGAGTATCGGGGCTTCAAAGAAAGGAACAGTATGCATTGCGATAGGATATGATTGCATTGGCATTGCATTTCCATTATAATAGTTTGGTGACCAAGGTTGTCAAAATCGGGACTTTACTTCAAGTCGAAAGGAAATAGCAAAATCGGGACTCGTAAAATTGCAATCAGATCGAAGGATTTTACTCATGGACTTTTGTAGAATCGATGTAGGATAGCAAAATCGCTACTCGTAAAATCGCAATTAAAATCGAAGATTCTACCAAATTAAAACAAAAATAATGATAAATATATGTTATAAATTGTATATAGTCATAAAGGACTTAAAGTTCAAAGTCCACAAAATACATATACATAAATAACTCAAAGCCTAGATGCAAATATTCTTTACTAGTCACTAGCATCCAGACGGGCACTCCCGTGTCCGTCTGTCAACTTTTTCTACTGCGCTAACGAATGTATCCACACAAAAATTATAGGTTGAAAAAAAAAATGTTACTATCATAAATAGATATCAAGAGAATAAGAGAGGATTAGAACATACTATAATTGTTATTTATCAATTCAAATAGTTGTAAACATAAGACAATTGACATATCTCTCACTTAACACACTTCATACTATCTAAGATGCTCACAGTAAAATAGTAATATAAATAAAACTTAAGAAAATTATAATATCAACTTGTTATTTAAAATCTTTCATTGTGATTCCAAATGCACAATTATTCTCTTTATCTCGTTGCCATTCAAAGAATAATTTCTTTAGCACCTTGCATTTGAGAAGCCTAAAATAAAGTTTGTTACATAATCACTTCATTAAAATATATTTCAAAACATGTATATATACCTTCAGAGCTTTCTCCCATTCCTTATGGTTCTTATTCTCCACTCTATGGTTTAGGTTGGAATGAGTTTAGGGGTTGAGTTTGGCTAAAGTATACTTGAGTAACACAAAGCAAATATCTAATAAGTCCAAGAGGTACAAAACACAAAAAAATGGGTCTTTATTTATAAGTATATATATGAAGGGAAAAAAACCAAAATCAAATTATTTTCTTTGAAATCAAAATATAAGATATGTTCATCATCTCTATTTACATCACACTTTCAATTTCTACAAAAGAAATGAAGAGAATAAAATTAACTGTAGAAACAGAATAAGAAAATATTTTAACTAAAACCTTATGCCCCCTTCCTTAGTAAACAAACCCCTCTCTCTCTCTCCAAAAACCTTATGCCCTCTTCCTTCATCATTTCGTCGTGGGATTCGCATTTAGGCCATGGTCAAAGGGTGACCTAGATGGTTCCCTATTTTTCTTAGATATTATTTTGTCTATTCTCTTCCTCTACTTTTGTCCTCCATCTCACATTGAATCGGAGCTGATCGAAAACAAATAGTAAATGAAAAAAAAAAAGACAGTTAAGGTTAAAGTGCAAAAGTCAACAACTGAAAATAATAGTAGTAAAATTGTACGATTTCCCTCTAACCCCCTCTCTCAATTTGTTGGTTTTCTAATAAGCACGTGCAACCAATGGCTTCTTAAAAGATAACTAAATCAATATATATTGATTAACAAAATCACCTATATTTTCATAAACATGTCGACCTTGGTTACAAAATGTTGTCAACATATTTAATGTAGATACTTTAAATAATAATAATATGGTTTTTGAAATTGATCACACTATTATGTGTTGGAACAAAATGTGTTTTACAATAAACCTTAATGAGTTTGATGATAACAAGGTATTAAAAATTGTCAATTGGTTATTGCTAATATTTGTTCAAGTGTACAGGACCATAGGCAAAGTTGATCAATTTAATAGGTCTTGGAAGAACAAAAGAGAGCAAAGAAATCATCAAGAAGAGGAACCTAAAGCATCTGAAGAAAACTGCGTCTGAAGTTTTAAAGTGCTTCTGAAGTTTCAAGTGCCTCTGAAGTAATGACGTCATCAGAAGCAGAACTCATCAGAAGCAAAGTTCATCAGAAGCAACTTCGTCAGAAGCTATATCATTACCAGAAGCTACAGTTGATCAGAAGATTCAATCTGAAGTTTCAAATGGCTGTTTATTGGATTTAACCTCATCTAAGAGAGTGAAAGACTCAAAGGAAGGTGCCAACGTTCATTTGAAAAGCACTGGGTGCTTATCTTTTGTTGAAGAGTTGACAAAGTACAATTGTACAACCACTACCTCCACGACTCTGCTTGTGTCTTCGCTACAAGACAAGTATAACAGCTTTGCCTGCAGAAATGTTCCTTCAAGATAGGAATGGATTTGAACTTGATCCTTCATAGGACAACATCCAAATCAGGCAAAAGATCATTGGTAAATGATCAAAGGTTCTCAACGACTCTTTAGACGTGCTTAAAGGTCTCAACGTCTCTCTACAACCTCTATATAAAGGAGTGAAGACTTGAAGATCAGTAGAGACAAGACAACAAGTTAAAAGCGCCCAAACTCTGCCAAATTTGTGTCACTCAAAAGCACTTTGAATTTCTGTGTTGATTTGATATATCTTAGAAATTCTTAAGTCTAGAGTCTTTCAATTGCATTGTATTGTGAATACCACTGATTGTATATCAAGTGTTCAAACTCAAACAATTTTCTGTGTAATTCTGTTTGATTAGAAGTCTCTTGCTTTAGTGCTTGAGCATAGGAAGTCTCTTGCTTTATTGCTTGAGCAAAGGAAGTCTCTTGCCTACGTGCTTGAGCATTTGTGAAGTCTCATACTAGGTGTAATATTGAGCAGTTGTAATCTGTGTGATTATTTCTTAGTGGAAATCTCCTTGGAAGTGCAAGGGGGACTAGACTACTTCCGGTTTGTGGAAGGAACCAGTATAATTGCTTGTGTCTCTCTTTCTTTTCGCTACTCTGTTTTACTCCGCTGCGTATCAGATTCTGAACAATACATCATAAGCAATTTAATTGCATCTGAAGTATTATCACATCAGAAGCACTCTCAAACAGCCTCTAAAGTGATATCAGAAGAAGATTTTTTTGAGAAAAAGAAAACACAATTCAACCCCCCCTTCTTGTGTTTTTCTCACCTTCAATTGGTATCAGAGCTTGCTCTGTTATCAAAGCACTTAACCGTGTGACAGTTCAAGATCCGAGAAAAACATGTCTGCTGAACCTGAATCCAGTTCATCTACAAGATACACTAATGTTGGACATGACTATGGTACTGCTGACATGAAATCAGATTCTGGAAAAGCTCCAAAGTTCAATGGAGATTCAGAAGAGTTTTCTTGGTGGAAAACCAACATGTACAACTACATCATGGGATTAGATGAGGAGCTGTGGGATATTCTTGAAGATGGAGTTGATGATCTGAACTTGGATGAAGAAGGAGCTACTATTGACAGAAAGATACACACTCCTGCTCAGGAGAAGCTATACAAAAAGCATCACAAGATCAGAGGGATCATTGTTGCTTCTATACCTCGTGTAACACTCCTATTTCTATTTAAGCAATTAAACATGCGAATAATACATATATTCAAGAAATAGAGGTTACGCTACATTCAAAATTCAAAACGGATAGACATGTATATAAACCTCAACAGTTACAGCGGAATATAAATCAGAGTGATCAAAATATGTACATGCCATGAATAAATAGATCATGTCTCAAAGATGAATCTCAAAAACCCAAACATACGGGCAGTCATCAACAAAACAATAATCCAAAGGAAAATAAAACAACCTAGTCTAGACCGATACAACAAGCCTAAATCAGAGCCGACTCAACACCGATATCGGAGAAAGCTCCCGATATCCCAAGCAAGACTCACCGCGCACTACTCCTGCACAACGTCTACTCACCCATACATGCAAGTAGGCGGTTAAAACCACTGGGGGTGAGTATTACATCAACATAATCAATAATACAGATAAGCAGGAATAGCATAATTCAATACCATGTAATGAAATCAAAATAGATAAGTTCCATACATGCATTAACACCACAATCCAAATCTTGCCGACATAAATTCAATGAACACATCATCATCAATATTCGTCATTTACAAAATTAATCATAACATGACACCAAAATTCATCAAATACGAACATCACCATTAATCACGTACAACCACAAGTACATCAAGTAATTTCACAACTAGGACTCATGCCACAACATGATATGATCCTAGACACAACTCTATATGCATGCGGTACCAATCTGACCAATAATTAGGCCGTCGCCCATGATGCCGATAGAACATCATAATTATCACCAAAATCATCACCATTTAGATATGTAAAATATCCATCTCCATCAGTCATGTATGCATGAACATATGACTCAATAATAATGCATATGTCCACACAACAACTCACCAAATTCTCACCAATATTATTTGCATTTATGCAATCACACCAATAATTCATCACCACATAAATAATCATCATCATATCACAATAACAATGTATATGAACTCATCGATCTCATCTTATCATTACAATAATTCTCAAGTATTAATTAAGAGAACATACAACACACCATGTTAATATCATATCAACATATCATAAATTATCCATACATCTCCATTTTCAAGTAAACCAAGTTTCAAATACTCTAACACTTTTAAATGAACTTATAATAACAGACTTTGAAGTTTGGAAACTATCCATAAGGGTTGGGTTGACTTAGAAACAATGGTGCGGAAGTTTCGTAAAGTTTTAATAAAACATCCTTAGAGGATTTTCTTCATAACTCAAAAACAAAATAGTATTTTCAAGTCAAACCAAAGCCAAAGGAATACCAACTCAATTGTCTACAACTTTTATGTTTTATCCAAAGTCCAAAACAAAACAGAAATATGCGGAAACGATGCAGGAGCGCGAAATTGGGAAAGCTGTCACTGGGCAGCTCGCCTCGCGAGTAAGGGTTACTCGCCATGGCGAGCAATTCCAGTGGCTACTCGCCACCAGCTCGCCTCGCGAGTGTTGACAGTTTGCAGAAAACTCTGTTTTCGTGAAAAACCATTTTCACCCCAAAATCCCAATTTTCAACTTCCCAATGCCCAAATTGATTCCAAAGTTTACCCAAACATTTTTAGACATGAAAAGATACTCAAAATCATATACAAACTTGAATCAAACATCAATTTAAACAAAATCACCATTTGACCCATTTTCTCAAAACAACAACAACATCTCATTTTTCATCAACAACCCATGAACATGTATACCCAAGTCATGGTTCACTCACAATAATCATCAGTTAACAACAACAACATCAAAGAGCATGAATCACATCTTATTTCTCAACAACACATCAAAAATTCACCAATTGGGTATAATTTCACAACTTAACAATTATACATGCTTTGAACATGTAATTTCACCCACAATCATACCATAATCATCAATTCATGCACAAGAAAACAGCATCACAGTAAGAGCACGAATTTAGCATCAATTGTTCATCAACCCATTTTCATAAAACATGAGAAAATGCAAAAATTTGAATTGATTATGATGAAAACAAACCCCCTTACCTTAGATGATGTTTAATCTTAACTTAGGCTTCACTCTAGCTCCTAATTGCTTCAATCTTCAAGTTTCTCCCTTCCTTTAACCTTGTTCTTCCTTCACCTCTCACTTCTCTCTCTAACTTAGTGAAATGAAAAGGAATGAATGAATTTGCTCTCACAACCCTAATGTTATTTCCCCCTAGTGGGCTTAACTTAGTTTTAGTGGGCTTAACCCGTTTCTATTCAAACCACAATTCTAAAAAGTTTCTATACACTCAACGGTAATTACTAACAACGGTAAATTATAACCAACGGTCACTAAACGGTAAAAACTAATCACTTCACTAGTAACTTAGTAAAATAAGGGTTTTCACTAAATATTAAAAATAATTCTCACCAAAACTACCATTTTACCCTTACCCGCCAAATGACCAAAATACCCTTCTAATACGGTAATCCATGTAAATACACCCAATGACAATTAAATACACACAAGCACAAATAATCACACACAAACACATAATAAAAGTAATTGAAATAAATCTAGCTAAAAATCGGGCTATTACACCTCGAACTGAATATATGAAAATGAGTGATAAATCCACTACTAAGGCAATGTTTGCTTCACTCTGTGCAAACTACGAAGGTAGCAAGAAGGTTAAAGAAGAAAAGACACTTATGCTAGTTCATCAGTATGAGCTGTTCAAGATGAAGGATGATGAGAGTATAGAGGAGATGTACTCAAGATTTCAAACTTTAGTATCTGGACTGCAAATACTGAAGAAGAGTTATGTTGCTTCTGATCATGTGAGCAAGATTCTGAGAAGCTTGCCTTCTAGATGGAGACCTTAAGTGACTGCCATTAAGGAAGCTAAGGATCTAAACACTTTAAGTGTTGAAGATCTTGTCAGTTCCCTCAAAGTTCATGAAATGAGTCTGAATGAGCATGCGTCCTCAAAGAAGAGTAAGTTTATTGCTCTACCATCTAAAGGAAAGTCATCCAAAGCTTACAAGGCCAGTGAATCTGAACAAGAATCGCCAGATGGAGATTCTGATGAAGATCAATCTGTGAAGATGGCTATGTTGTCTAACAAGCTTGAATATCTAGCAAAGAAGCAGAAGAAGTTTTTGAGCAAGAGAGGTGGTTATAAGAACTTCAAGAAGGAATATTAGAAGGGATGCTTCAACTGCAAGAAGCCTGATCACTTTATTGCTGAATGCCCTTATCTTCAGAAGGAAAAGTCAAAGAGCAGAACAAAGAAACCAAGTTTCAGCTCAAGCAAATTCAGAAAGCAGATTAAGAAGAGTTTGATGGCGACCTAGGAAGATCTGGATAGTGAATCTGGTTCTGATAAAGAAGAAGCAGATGATGATGCAAAGGCAACCATGGGGTTAGTGGCAACAGTGTCATCAGAAGCTGTCTCAAAATCTGAATCAGATTCAGAAGATGAAAATGAGGTATATTCCAAAATTCCTAGACAAGAACTTGTTGAGTCTCTTAAAGAACTTTTATCATTATTTGAACACAGAACCAATGAGTTGTCTGATTTAAAAGAAAAATATGTTGATTTAATGAAACAACAAGAAACAACTCTATTGGAACTGAAAGCTTCCAATATGAAGACAGACTCAAGATTCTTTGTCAGAAGCTGCAGGAAAAATGTGATAATGGTTATGATAACAAACATGAAATTGCTTTAGATGATTTCATAATGACTGGTATTGATAGAAGCAAGGTAGCCTCTATGATTTACAGCATCTACAAGAACAATGGTAAAGGGATTGGATACTCTGAAGAGAAATCTAAAGAGTATAGTCTCAAAAACTATTGTGTGTGTATTAAGGATGGATTGAAATCCACCTTTGTGCCTGAAGGTGCTGAAGCTAAAACTGTTGTTCAGTCAGAACCTGAAGCTTCTGGTTCTAAGGCTAAGATTACATCAAAGCCAGAAAACCTCAAGACTAAGGTTATGGCAAAATCTGATCCTAAGACTACAAAGATCAAAATTCTGAAAAGGTCAGAACCTGTTCCTCATAGTCTGATCAAACCAGAACCTAGTATCCTAAAGTCAAAGGGTCAGAAGAACAAAACAGTTGTTGCTTCTGAGAAAACAATACCTAAAGGTGTTAAACCTAAAGTATTGAAGGATCAGAAGCTACTCAGCACTCATTCCAAGGTACAAGGGAGGAAAAGTAAAACCTCCAAAACAAACCCAAAAGGACCCATGAAGATATGGGTACCTAAGTCTGAATTGATCAAAACTGCAGGTGTGCCTAAGGGCAAAAGAGAAACAAAGGTCCTGGTACCTGGACAACGGATGTTCAAGGCATATGACAGGAGGGAAAGCTTTGTTCCTCACCCTTACCATGAAAGATGGAGGAGAAGTGAAGTTTGGTGGCAACCAAACTGGAAAGATCATTGGTACAGGTACTATTGGTCATTCCTCCATTTCAATAAATAATGTTTGGCTAGTAGATGGTCTGAAGCATAACCTATTGAGCATCAGTCAATTTTGTGACAACGGGTATGATGTAATGTTCAGTAAGACCAACTGCACTCTAGTCAACAAGGATGACAAATCCATTACCTTTAAGGGAAAGAGAGTTAAGAATGTCTATAAGATTAATTTCTCTGATCTGACTGATCAGAAGGTAGTTTGCCTTCTGTCAATGAATGATAAAAAATGGGTATGGCACAGAAGGTTGGGACATGCTAACTGGAGATTAATTTCTAAGCTTAGTAAGTTACAACTTGTCAAAGACCTGCCTAACATTGATTATCATTCAGATGCACTTTGTGGTGCATGTCAGAAAGGGAAAATTGTTAAAACATCTTTTAAATCCAAAGACATTGTATCAACTTCCAGACCCTTAGAGTTACTTCATATTGATTTATTTGGACCAGTTAACACTGCATCCTTATATGGAAGTAAATATGGATTAGTCATTGTTGATGACTACAATAGATGGACTTGGGTAAAATTCCTAAGAAGTAAAGATTATGCATGTGAAGTGTTTAATAGCTTCTGCACTCAAATACAGTCTAAAAAAGAACTGAAAATTTTGAAAGTCAGAAGTGATCATGGTGGAGAATTTGAAAACGTGCCATTTGAATCTTTTTGTGAAAAACATGGAATTGTCCATGAATTCTCCTCTCGTAGAACTCCACAACAAAATGGGGTTGTAGAGAGAAAGAACAGAACTTTACAGGAAATGGCCAGAACCATGATTCATGAAAACAATTTAGCTAAACATTTCTGGGCAGAAGCAGTTAATACTTCATGTTATGTCCAAAATAGGATCTATATCAGACCTATGTTGGAGAAAACTGCATATGAACTCTTCAAAGGAAGAAGACCCAATATCTCTTACTTTCATCAATTTGGATGTACATGTTACATTCTAAATACCAAAGACTATCTGAAGAAATTTGATGCCAAGGCTCAAAGAGGAATCTTTTTAGGTTACTCTCAAAGGTCAAAGGCATACAGATTTTATAATTCAGATACACATTGTGTTGAAGAATCTATACATGTTAAATTTGATGATAGAGAGCCTGGAAGTGAAACTCCAGAGCAAGTTGAAAGTACTGCAGGTACAAATGATTCTGAAGATGCATTAGATTCTGATCAGCCTTCTAATTCTGAAAAGAATCCAGAAGCTGAGTTAAGTCTAGAAGCTGAATCCAATCTAGAAGCTGAGTTAAGTTCAGAAGCTGAACCAAATTCAGAAGCACAAGATGACAATGCTTCTGAAGATATTCAAGATAACACTCCGCATGTAGTTCAATCAAAATTCAAGCACAAATCATCACATCCTGAGGAACTAATCATTGGAAGCAAGGACGGTCCAAGAAGAACAAGATCTCATTTCATACAAGAAGAGTCTATGATAGGACTGTTGTCAATAGTTGAACCTAAAACAGTTGATGAAGCTCTCTCAGATGATGGATGGATACTAGCTATGCAAGAAGAGCTAAATCAGTTTCAAAGAAATGATGTGTGGGATCTAGTACCCAGACCAAATCAGAAGAACATTATTGGAACAAAATGGATATTCAGAAACAAGCTGAATGAGCAAGGTGAAGTAACCAGAAACAAAGCCAGACTTATTGCACAAGGATACAGTCAACAAGAGGGCATTGACTACCCTGAAACATTTGCTCCAGTTGCAAGATTGGAAGCAATCAGGTTACTTCTATCCTATGTTGTCAATCATGACATAATATTATATCAAATGGATGTGAAGAGTGCATTTCTTAATGGTGTCATTGAAGAAGAAGTATATGTTAAACAACCTCCTGGTTTTGAGGATCTTAAGCATCCTGACCATGTTTACAAACTTAAGAAATCACTATATGGCTTGAAACAAGCTCCCAGAGCTTGGTATGATAGACTAAGTAATTTCTTAATTAAAAATGATTTTAAAAGAGGCCAAGTTGACACAACACTGTTCAGAAGGACTCTTAAGAAAGACATTCTGATTATGCAGATATATGTTGATGATATAATATTTGGTTCTACTAATGCATCTCTTTGCAAGGAATTCTCTAAGTTAATGCAGGATGAATTTGAAATGAGCATGATGGGAGAATTAAAGTTCTTTCTTGGAATTCAAATCAATCAAAGCAAAGAAGAAGTATATGTTCATCAAACAAAATATACAAAGGAGCTTCTAAAGAAGTTCAAGTTAGAAGATTGTAAAGTGATGAACACTCCAATGCATCCAACCTGCACCTTAAGCAAAGAAGATACTGGAACAAAAGTAGACCAGAAGCTGTACAGAGGTATGATTGGTTCTCTGTTATATCTCACTGCATCTAGACCAGATATTTTATTCAGTGTATGCTTGTGTGCAAGATTTCAGTCAGATCCTAGAGAATCTCATTTAACTGCTGTTAAGAGAATCTTCAGGTATCTGAAAGGAACAACTAATCTTGGACTCCTTTATTGGAAATCCCTAGATTATCAGTTGGTTGGATTCTGTGATGCTGATTATGCTGGTGATAGGATTGAAAGAAAATCAACCAGTGGAAACTGTTAGTTCCTGGGAGAGAATCTGATATCCTGGGCAAGCAAAAGACAAGCAACAATTGCTATGTCTACAGTAGAGGCAAAATACATTTCAGCTGCAAGTTGTTTTACACAACTACTTTGGATGAAACATCAGTTGGAAGACTATCAGATTAATGCTAACAATATTCCCATCTTTTGTGATAATACTACTGCTATTTGTTTATCAAAGAATCCAATTCTACATTTAAGAGCCAAGCATATTGAAATCAAACACCATTTTATCTGAAAGGAGTTTTAGATATACAATTCATTGATACTGAGCATCAATGGGCTTATATATTTACAAAGCCTTTAACTGTTGAAAGATTTGATTTTATTAAGAAAAATTTGAACATGCACTTTGTGTCTGATTAAGATTTGTTTGCCTCTGAATAAGAAGTTTGGTTCTGAAGTATGTTCAGATGCTTTGGTCCATCAGAAGCTCTTTACCGAGGTTCTGAGGAAAATGTACTTCTAAAGATGACATCAGCACTAAAACTTCAGAAGCTGTATTCTATGCTTCTAAATAGCAGAGTTAGTGGGAACGTTGGCAGTTACTTTTTAGTGACACCTGTCCCATTAACCAATGCATTGTATCTGAAAAACCTCTGACGTGGTCTATTTGTATTGGTGTATAACTAAAAGGGCAATGATGTTTCTATAAGCTTTTAAACGTACTCTCACGTGCCCCCAATTGTCTTTAATTTTGTGTTTGTTTGTCTCCTCTGAATTGCAATTGTTTTTGTTTTAATCAAAACACTATATAAACCAAACACACACAACTCACTCTCTTTTCTTACACTTTCAAGTTTCTAAGACCCTTCGCTATAAACTCAGTTTATCAAAACCTAGAAACCCAATATTCCATCAAATCTAATGGCTTCTTCAAGTTCTGTTCAATCCATCAAAATCAACACCAACAAATCATACGTTCTCAAAGAAAGAACAGTGACCGTTCCACTGAACAAACTAGATGTTCAAGTAGAAGCTTCTGTAGATTTTAATTCCTTGGAAAGGAATGGAATGGATATCAAGGGATACTTTGCTGCTCAACACATGATGGATTACTTCACAATGTTAAACAGACCTTCTTATGAAAATCTAGTCAAGGACTTTTGGGTTAGGGCAGAAGTGTTCGACAGAAGAAACACTGAAGAAGAAGAAGTTAGGGTTGTAAAGGAGAATCCTAGACTCAAAGGGAAATCAAGAACAGAAATGGGTCTAAGACAATTCAATGGAACAGAAATAAGGTCAGCGATGATGGGTATGGAAATTACCATCACAGTGGAAACAATTGCTAGAGCATGCAGATGCTCAAATGATGGCCAGTTTCAAGTGGATGTTATTAAAGGCCAATGGGAGAAGAAGATTAATGGTGTCCTATTCAAAGGAAATGTAAAAGCAAAATCTTGTGACTTGTCTCCAATTCACAGGATGCTGAATAAGATCGTATCAGAATGCATTTTTCAGAAGGGAGGAGCTACTGATTCTCCTTCTCTGGATCACAATCTGGTTCTGTTCTTCCTTGCCACGTTTGAGAAAATCAATCTTCCAAAGTACATATTACATCATATGTGCTGGGCATTACGGTAAAGCCAGACTAGTGGAAGAAGACATATCCCCTTTGGAAGGCTTCTGTCTGAAATCTTCGTTCAAGGACAGCTGTTGAAGCATCTGAAGAACTGTGGAGTCTCTTCAAATGAAGAGCTTGGAAATGTTGTGGGCAAGATCATCAATGGGAAAACACTCAGGTCTATGAAATTAGTTGGGGATGTAATTTTACATGAAGAGGATCTAAAGACAGAGACTGTTCAATCAGATCTAATGACAGATTTCCCCTCCATCTCAAGAGAGGACAATCCTGAGGTTCTGTATCAGTTCATCAAAGCTCACTTTCAGGATACGGGTGAAATTATCAGCTATGCATCTATCCCTGACAAAATAGGAGGAGCCCCTCTCAAGGTTAAAGGGAAGAGATCAAAGAATGTTGAGAAGGATGATGTTTCAGCACCCAAACCCAAGAGAGCTAAAACTGTTAAGGCTGAAGGCTCAACAGCTTCTGAATATGTTTCTGATGAAGTCATTCAGAAGAAAAGAAACAAGAAGCCTGAGGTTCGAGATGCTGCTAGGGAAGCTGCTCTTCGTGAAGAAGTTATTCAGAAGAAGAGATCCAAAGGAGAAAGAGATTATCAAGAAGCTGTCAAAGAAGCTCTTGAAGAGTTGGAAGAAGAAGAAGAGTCTCAGAAGAAAAAGACTAAAAAGCCTCAGTACACTTTCACACCTATGATGGAAGTTACGCCTGAGATGGCACAAAGGGCTAAGGAATTTGTTGCTGCTGAGTTAGCCAAGAGGAAGCAAAGAGATGAAAAGCTCAAAGCTGTAGGGCTTGGAGAATCCGGTTCTCTAAATGCTGAGAAAGCTGCTGAGATTGCGTCTTTGGCTACTGAAGTTGGAAAACAGACAGTTGAGGAAGCAACTAGCCTGCTTCATGAGAATCTGAAGGGAAAAGGAATATTAGAAGCTGCTGCTTCGGAATCTGCATCAGAAGCTATAAGATTAGAAGCTCATCCTTCAGGTAACTCAACTGATCCTAGCACTCACATTAATGTTCAGATTCTTAGTTCCTCCCCTTCACTTTCATCTTCACCCTCATCATCATCCTCCACTGACTCAGATAGCATAACTCTGAGTCAGCGCTACAAAAAACCTCTATCCAATTCATTATAACCTTATGAATCTTTAGACCTTGTGGAAGAGCAAATCAGACTTTCTCAAAGGAGAATAGAAATCTGCAAGAAATTGCCTGATGACCATTTCTTCCAACCACCTGTCATCCTACCTCTTAATATGATTCCTGCTGATGAACCATCTGGATCCTCATCAAATCCAAAACCAAACACTATCATACCAGAACCATCTTCTCCATCAACCCTTTTCTCATTAGAAAAACACTTAGGTGGTGAGATGAGCATAACTCCACAAAAAGCCTCTGAGACAGTCCCTGAAAAGACTGCTTCAGAAAATCAAACCACCAAGCCCAGTCATAGAAAACGAACCTGAAGTTCTAAGTGAACCTCAGAACCAAACCCAAATTGACCCTGAACAAGTTGCTTCTGAGCAAACTATTTATGAACTTGGTGTTCCTGAACCAGTTGCTTCTGAGAAAACTCAACCAGAAACTATCCCTGAACCACATACTGCTTCTGACCTACCATCCACCTCTCTAACCTTAGCCTTCCAACAACCTTTACCAAACATTCTAGAATCTGAATTTATTGATAATGAGTTGATAAGGATCGGGGATGAAGTAAAAGAACTAATTCTTCTTAGAAAAGTTCCTATACTTTCCATCCACTATGAGGACCAATGGATGAACTTAAAGTATAATGCTGCTGAGCTGCTAGACAAGATAAGCAACAAATGTCTAAGAACACAAGCTGAAGTTCTTAAGAGGCATCTGGAAGCATTGCACAAAGTTGAAAGAGCTAACAGTCCGGTTCTCTGCCTTGCAAATGCTCCTTTCTTTTCAGAAAGTGAGTATACTACAAAGGATGCCAAGCTAGTTCAGTATCTGCAGAAAAGGCTCCTGTCTACTCAAGCTGTAGCACAAGCTAAAGATGAAGAGCTTCAGAAGATGAAAAAGAAGACAGAAACTCTGGAAGCTATTGTATCTAAGCAGACAGAAGATATGAAGAAGCTATCAGAACAAGTGAAATACTTGATGGAAGTAGCCATTAATCAAGCCAAACCTTAGTTGCACACCTATCTAAGCTTGTGTAGTTTATTTTTCATTGTTTTTGCTCTGATATAGTAATTGCTTCTGCCAAAGTATTCTTCTGAAAGTTTTTGCTTCTGACCTTGCTTGTTTAAAGTTTCATTTATTTGCATTTTGAAATGTTGTCTTTCCTTGATTACATTCAATGTTCTGATTGTTTTTCACTCTTTCTAAAATGAATGATATTCTACTATTACTTAGATTTGCTCTGATACTTTTAGTGCTTATGATTGTTTTTCTCACCTTCGTAATTTTTTTTACTCTCTTTCGTTTTGTCTTTCTTATACACTTTTTGTTGATGACAAAAGGGGGAGTAAGTGTATAGTATTTTTTTTTAGGCTCTGAGCCCCATTAATTTAATTAAGTTAAATTAATAGAACCAGTTTCTAAACTCTTAGTCTTTTAAATACTTCTGAATTTTTTTACCTTGTGCGCATTTTATTGAAAATTTAATTAATTTGTATAGAACTTAGGGGGAGTTTACAAACCTCACCTTAAAAATCTATTGGACTCAGGGGGAGCTTACAAACCTCAAACCTGGCAGTCAACTTGTTAATTAGATCAACAACAATTGAACATTTTAAATACTATTGTTTGTCATCATCAAAAAGGGGGAGATTGTTGGAACAAAATGTGTTTTACAATAAACCTTAATGAGTTTTGATGATAACAAGGTATTAAAAATTGTCAATTGGTTATTGCTAATATTTGTTCAAGTGTACAGGACCATAGGCAAAGTTGATCAATTTAATAGGTCTTGGAAGAACAAAAGAGAGCAAAGAAATCATCAAGAAGAGGAACCTAAAACGTCTGAAGAAAACTGCGTCTGAAGTTTTGAAGTGCTTCTGAAGTTTCAAGTGCCTCTGAAGTAATGACGTCATTAGAAGCAAAGTTCATCAGAAGCTATATCGTCACCAGAAGCTACAGTTGATCAGAAGATTCAATCTGAAGTTTCAAATGGCTGTTTATTGGATTTAACCTCGTCTAAGAGAGCGAAAGACTCAAACGAAGGTGCCAACGTTCATTTGAAAAGCACTGGGTGCTTATCTTTTGTTGAAGAGTTGACAAAGTACAATTGTACAATCACTACCTCCACGAATCTGCTTGTGTTTGCACTACGAGACAAGTATAACAGCTCTGCCTGCAGAAATGTTCCTTCAAGATAGGAATGGATTTGAACTTGATCCTTCATAAGACAACATCCAAATCAGGCAAAAGATCATTGGTAAATGATCAAAGGTTCTCAACGACTCTTTAGACGTGCTTAAAGGTCTCAACGTCTCTCTAAAACCTCTATATAAAGGAGTGAAGACTTTAAGATCAGTAGAGATAAGACAACAAGTTAAAAGCGCCCAAACTCTGCCAAATTTGTGTCACTCAAAAGCACTTTGAATTTTTGTGTTGATTTGATATATCTTAGAAATTCTTAAGTCTAGAGTCTTTCAATTGCATTGTATTGTAAACATCACTGATTGTATATCAAGTGTTCAAACTCAAACAATTTTCTGTGTAATTCTGTTTGATTAGAAGTCTCTTGCTTTAGTGCTTGAGCATAGGAAGTCTCTTGCTTTAGTGCTTGAGCAAAGGAAGTCTCTTGCCTGCGTGCTTGAGCATTTGTGAAGTCTCATACTAGGTAGTATTGAGCATTTGTAATCTGTGTGATTATTTCTTAGTGGAAATCTCCTTGGAAGTGCAAGGGAGACTGGACTACTTCTGGTTTGTGGAAGGAACCAGTATAATTGTTTGTGTCTCTCTTTCTTCTCTCTACTCTGTTTTACTCCGCTGCGTATCAGATTCTGAACAATACATCAAAAGCAATTTAATTGCATCTGAAGTATTATCACATCAGAAGCACTCTCAAACAGCTTCTGAAGTGATATCAGAAGAAGATTTTTCTGAGAAAAAGAAAACACAATTCCCCCCCCTGTAACACCCCGTTTTCCCAATATAAAAATTTCTAAACATTTATCAGAGTAAACAGCATAAAACGGGATATCACATACAAACTTAATCCAAAATCAGTTAAATAACAATTTAACTTTCAACGAATTACTTAAACAATGCAGCGGAAATTATTCATAATCCATAAATCATTTTGGCACGTAGGCCCCATCAAAATATTTCAATAGTTAATCAACATTATAAAAATAACAAATATGTTCACGTAAGAGAATGAAGCATGCATAACAAACACCCCATCCCGTTACGTATCAGAGCGACCTAGACGACTCAGTGAGGAAGGCCCACTCACGACAGCAACTGCAAACTTAAGCACGATCACCTGCAAGTTACTCATACGAAGAGCAACATTTTCAAGCAGAAGGGGTGAGATTTCATAACACAATAACATTAATCAATGTAATTCGAAATCATAATTAACATCATAATCAGTCTTAAACAACATAGCATCTTTGATAAACAATTATCAAGTAATCACAGCTTCGATCATAATCAATAACATAGACATCTTTAAACTCGACAAATGCGACAATGCAACTTAGACACTTATATGCATGTGGTACCAATCGTCATCATAAGTATTAATATACTTTCATCGTGCGGAGGACAAAGCTCCTAAACGTGCGGAGGACAAAGCTCCTATCATGGTGAGGACAAAGCTCAATGAATGCTAATGCATGGACTCTAACAACAAAACATCTTAATCAACTTATCACTTATACATCCAATAATTTGGAGTTCATCATCAGCTTATTCATACACATGCACTTAGTTAAATAACAATTGCAGCATAATCAAATCACATCAGGTTAATAACAAATCATTCTCAACAATTTCTTGAACA
Source organism: Medicago truncatula (assembly GCF_003473485.1). Classification (NCBI taxonomy): domain Eukaryota; kingdom Viridiplantae; phylum Streptophyta; class Magnoliopsida; order Fabales; family Fabaceae; genus Medicago; species Medicago truncatula. The sequence continues at coordinate 21,203,453 of NC_053045.1, forward strand.
TTCAACAATAATTCAAGTAAAGGAAATCAATCCATAAATCATTTTCATAATCTCTTAACAATTCATAAAACTTCACAGTTCACGGTCATTATCTTTAATAGGTCTCCTTAGTACCTAAAGTTCATTTCCTAATCAAACCAAACAACTCAGGTCTCACAATCCTCAGAAGCACTCAGTTCTGGAAGTGCTCGCGAGGCGAGAGCATCTGCTCGCCATGGCGAGTACAAGCCAGATTCCCAACTAAGGTTGTTCCAGGTTCAATCTCATTCTAAATCATCCTCTAATCAATAGTAGACACCTAAAGGTACTCAAAGGCATCTAAGGTTCAACTTAAAAGTCAAAAACTCAGAAAATGACATGCTCTTTGGTCAAGCTCGCTATGGCGAGTAGGGTTGTTCGCCGTGGCGAGCTACACCAAGTAACTCGTGAGGCGAAGGGATGTGGCTCGCGTGGCGAGCGATGAACATCATCACTCGCGAGGCGAGGATCATAGCTTGCTATGGCGAGCGATGAACTTTGGCTCGGGCAAAATGCAGTTTTCACACAATCTTCACCAACTAACAAGGTTCTAAGCCTAATTTCAATTCCATAATTCATCCTAAACATATTCTAAGGTTATAGGACAATTTCTACATCAATCTAACCAAGTTTTACCGTTTGATCATCAATTTTAGGGATTTGACCTAATTTCTGATGCTCAATTTTCGACTTCTGACAAACTAAACAGGAATACACAAATTGTGCCACATCACGTTTCAAACCAGACCACCAGAAAATCTTCTTTAAATCGTGATACATCTTCGTAGCTCCCGGATGAATATGCTACTTCTATGACTCTCTTCAAGAATCATTTTCTTCATCTCTGCATCGTCAGGAATGTAAATCCGACCTCGGAATCTCAACACACCGTGATCGTCGACTTTAAAGTCACCGTCTTCAGTCTGATTACTAGCAACCAACAAATCTACAAACTTGACATCAACTTTCTTTGCCTCTTTAATACTCTTCATAAATTCACTATCAATCTTCAGCATTCCCAGTTTCACTTTCTGAGGTGACCATTCACAAACCAAACTCAAATCTCTGAACTGTTCAAGTAACTCGAACTCTCTGACCATTAAAGCGGACATATGCAATGTCTTCCTGCTCAAAGCATCTGCAACAACATTAGCTTTACCTGGATGATAATTCAAACCAAAGTCATAATCTTTCAACAATTCTAGCCATCTACGTTGTCTCATATTTAATTCCTTCTGGTCGAACAAATACTTCGAACTCTTGTGATCACTAAACACCTCAAACCTCGAACCATACAAGTAATGTCTCCATATTTTCAATACAAAGACAACAGCCGCCAACTCTAAATCATGCGTTGGGTAATTCTTCTCATGAATTCTCAACTGTCTTGAAGCATAAGCTACCACTTTACCATCTTGCATAAGTACGCCGCCTAAGCCCAACTTGGACGCATCACAGTACACCACAAAAAACTCATCGGACTTCGGCAAAATCAAAACTGGAGCAGTCGTCAAACGTTTCTTCAATTCACTGAAACTGCTCTCCCAATGAACATCCCACACAAAAGTTTTACCTTTACAAGTCAACTGTGTTAGCGGAAGTGCTGACTTTGAAAATCCTTCGATAAACCTTGTAGTATCCAGCTAAACCCAAGAAACTTCTAATCTCTGTAACTGACTTAGGAGTCTCCCATTGCGATACCGCTTCAACTTTAGACGGATCCACAGTAATACCATCACCAGAAATAACATGGCCAAGAAAACTTACCTCTTTCAACCAGAATTCACACTTAGACAGTTTAGCATAAAGTTTCTTCTCTTTCAACACTTGGAAGACAATCTTCAGATGCACAGCATGTTCTTCTTCAGTCTTGGAGTAAATCAAAATGTCATCGATAAACACAACTACGAACTGATCCAAAAATGCATGGAAGATGCGATTCATATAGTCCATAAACACTCCAGGTGCATTGGTCACACCGAAAGGCATAACTTTATATTCATAGTGACCATACCGCGTTCTGAAAGCTGTCTTCTGCATATCTTCATCTTTCACTTTAATCTGGTGATAACCCGACCTCAAATCAATCTTGCTAAAAACTTTTGCACCCACTAATTGATCCATCAAATCATCAATTCTCGGAAGTGGATACCTATTCTTGATAGTTACCTTGTTCAACTGACGATAGTCAATGCACAATCTCATGCTACCATCTTTCTTCTTTACTAGCAAAACTGGCGCTCCCCAAGGTGAAATACTTGGTCTAACAAATTTCTTTTCGAGCAAATCTTCTAACTGTTTCTTCAACTCAGCTAACTAGGAAGCAGACATACGATAAGTGTAACGCCCTCTCTAATTATTTGATTATTTTAAATGAGTTTAGAATATACTTATATGATTTGTGTGATTTATATGATTTATTTTGATAAGTGATATTTTGTTATGATATATGTTATATATTTATTAATATAATATATATGTTATTTGATTTAGAAATATATATATATATATATATGTTATTTGATTTAGAAATATAATATATGTTATTTGGTTCAGAAATATATATGATTCGTTATAGAAATATATATATGATTTGTTATCGAAATAAATGTTATTTATCATAGAAATATGTATGATTTGTTGTAGAAATATATGTCATTTGCTATGGAGATATAAATGATTTGTTATGGAAATATATATGTTATAGAGATATATTTGTTATTTATTATTGTTATAGAAATATTTTATATATATGTATATATTAGAATAGAATATTAATATTTGGATTTAAGAGAAAAATAAGTAGGTTAAAGATTTATATAAATAGGAGAGACCTAGTTTAGAAAAACATAACGTACGTACGACTGCTTTTGGAGAAAAGGGAGAAAAGTCAAGAGAAGAGGGAGAAGACCTAGAGGCTGCAATTTTGTGTACTAAGGTAAGGGTGAGACTAACTTTGCAATTCTATTAAGTATGTGAATCAATGGTTAAGTTTAACATGAATTAGGATGAGTTTAAGAAGAATCAGAAATTAGGTCAAATTGATAGAATCGATGATTAAACGGTGGAAACTTGTTAAAAAGATGTAGAAACTGTCCTTAGACCTTAGATAATGATTATGATGAATTCTGGAATTGAAATTAGGCATAGAACCTTGTTAGTTGATGAAAATTGTGAAAAACTGCACTTCTGCCCGTAGCGATATTCATCGCTCGCCTCCCGAGCTATGATCCTCGCCACGGCGAGTGATGAACTTCATCGCTCGCCACGCGAGCAACCTTTCCTCGCCTCGCGAGTTGCACGTTGCAGCTCGCCATAGCGAGCAGTTGAACTCGCCTCGCGAGCTTGACCAGAGAGCATGTCGAATTCTGAGTTTTTGACTTTTGAGTTGAACCTTAGATGCCTTTGAGTACCTTTAGGTGCCTACTATTGATTAGAGAATGATTTAGAATGAGATTGAACCTGGAACAACCTTAGTTGGGAATCTGGCTTGTACTCGCCATGGCGAGCAGATGCTCTCGCCTCGCGAGCACTTCCAGAATTGAGTGTTTTAGTGCATTGTGAGACTTGAGTTGCTTGGATTGGTTAGAAATGAACTTTAGGTACATAGTGTGACCTATTAAAGATAATGATTGTGAATTGTGAAGCTATATTGAAATGCTAAGTGTTTATAATGTGATTTATTGATTGATTGCATTACTTGAATTATTATTGAATGATTAGGAAGTTGTTGAAAATGAATTGATATTAAGCTGTTGATATGATCTTATTATGCTGTTATTGTTATTTAACTAAGTTGCATGAGTTGTTGTTGATTATCATTTGATATTGTTATATCCTGAGATGTTTATGTGTCGCCTATGTTGTTGTTGTTGGTTATGTGAAATATTTATATGCCTTATGTGGAAGATGTTTGATGTTTAAGTTGTTGATGCTTCACATTAATATTGTTATGTTGTGAATTGCAATTGATATATTGATATCTCTCTATTGTTGTGTGATTTGACTGTGCTACTGCTGTTACTTAACTAAGTGCATGATGTCTATATATATATTATGAAATGATGACGTTTAGCTCCAAATTATTGGATGCATGATGATATGTTGATTACGATGATTACGGTGTTTTGTTGTTAAGAGTCCATGCATAGCATTTCATTGAGCTTTGTCCTCACCACGATTAGGAGCTTTGTCCTCCGCACGTTTTAGGAGCTTTGTCCTCCGCACGATAAAAGTATATTAATACTTATGATGACGATTGGTACCACATGCATATAAGTGTCTAAGTTTCATTGTCGCATATGTCGAGTCAAGGTCGTTGTTGATGAATTATCATCCATGAGTTGTTAAGTTGTCGATGAATTATCATCCATGAGTTTGTCGAGTTGTGTTCTACCCATGTGTTGTTAAAGAAGTACCTACGAAGATTATACGATGTGAATTATATGATGTTGACTAAAATATTGCTATGTTGTTTAACATGTTGATTATGATATTGTTACGTTGCTACGTTGTTAAGATAATGATTATGATATTGTTAAGTTGTTATGATGTTGTGTATAATTGTTACTATTAAGTGATGAATATGTTGTTCTATATATGATTAATATTATTAAGTGAATATTATGTTATGTTATTGATGATGATCGAATGTTGTGATTACTTCGTAATTGTTTATCAAAGATGCTATGATGTTTAAGATGATATTGTTTAAGATATTTATGTTGAAGATTTATGATGTTGATTTTGGTGTTAGTATGTGTTGATTATATTCATAAGATGATGAATACGTTGTTGTTATATTAATACAAGAAGATGAATATGTTGTTGTTATATTATTATATTATGAAGAGATGATGTATATATAATTATTATTATTATTAAGTGAATATCATGCTATGTTGTTGTTATATTATTATATTATGACGAGATGATGTATATATAATTATTATTATTATTAAGTGAATATCATGTTACGTTGTTGTTATATTATTATAAGAAGATGTTTATGTTATGATGTAGATAATTATTACTATTAATAAAGAGATGATTATATTGTGTTGTTTTAAAGTTATTAGTGATGATGATTACATGATGATATCTATGAGTTGTTAAGTGTACTTGATGATGTTTATGTTAAATTGATAAGTTGTCTTTTATTAATGAATTGATAATGAGATGTTTGATGAATAATTATTATTATGAATTAATGATGTTGTTATGTTGTATATGAATTAGGATTAAGATGTTGTTATGCTATATATGAACTATGACTATGATGTGATGATCTATGTTTGTTACGATTTGGTTAATATGTGTTAAATGATAATTAGAAGTTGGTTGAGTTATTAAGAATTATTACATGAAGAATTATTATTACTAAATGATGTTATTTATGTTGTTAAATATAATTATTGAATTATATGCTTGATATTATTGTTTTGTGAAATCTCACCCCTTCTGCTTGAAAATGTTGCTCTTCGTATGAGTAACTTGCAGGTATTAATGATTAGTAGGAGTGGTGGCTCAAGTGTCTTTAGGTGCTCTGATACGTAACGGGATGGGAACTTTGTAATTGCTTTCTATTCCTAACATATTGTTTTTGAAGAATTATGACTATGTTTTTAGAATGGATTTTTATGACATAATTGTAAAGAGGCTTTAGTGCCAAAGACTGTTCTGATTATTGAATAATTTCCGCTGCGAAGTATTAAAGACTTTTTAGTTATTGAACTTTAAAGGATAAATAGTTATTTATACAGTTTATGATTTTAAGAAAAGAATGTGACATTCCGTTTAGGTGAATTACTCTGATTAAATAAATGAAATTTTCACGTTGGGAAAATGGGGTGTTACAATAAGGTGCCATCGACACCGGCTTTGTTCTAGGAACAAGATCAATAGAAAACTCGACTTCCCTCTCTGGAGGCACATCAGGAATTTCATCTGGAAAAACTTCAGGAAAGTCGCATACCACTTGTAGCTTATCAATCACTGCTTGATTCTTAATAGATAACGAAGCCATCAACGAAAACATCAAAATACCATTGCGTTCCATTTGCTTCAGCTGCTTAGTAGATAAGAAGTCTGCACCACTTTCCTCTTCAGCGGAAGAGAAAAATACTGACTTGCTAAAACAATTGATATGAAAATGGTTGTACTCTAACCAATTCATACCCAGAATCACATCCATACCGCTCAAAGGTAGACAAACTAAATTCATTTCAAAATCACGACCAAACATAGACAAAGGACATCGCAAACATACGAGAGAAGTAGTCACTGAACCCTTAGCTGGAGTTTCGACAACCATCTCTCCATTCATATCAGACAAATCAAGACCCAAAGCAGAAACACAATTGAAAGCAATAAAGCAATGCGTAGCACCAGTATCAATAATAGCAGCTAAAGGAGTATTATTAATATAGCAAGAACCTCTGATCAAACGATCCTCGTTCTCTTTCTGAGTACCAGCCAGAGCAAAAACTCGACCCGTAGTAGGCGCCCTCTTAGGCTACTTGCATTGGGAACCAATATGACCCTCTTCGTTGCAATTGAAGCACACAATATCATTTCGCTTGCAATCAGCTACAATATGACCCTTCTTGCCACACCGGACACATTTCTTGATCTCTTCAGGACAAACATTGCTCTTGTGGCCCTTCTCACCACAATTGAAACAAGTAATCTCAGCTGGAGCATCCTTCTTCTTAGGCCGCCTATCATCGCCATTCTCTGTTTGTCCTTATCAGCAGGGGCACTATAGGGCTTAGGGCGACTCTGTTGGCCCTTAGTCTTCCGCTCATTCACAACCTTGTAATGAGTCCTAGTATCTTCCTCATTAATCCTACAGCTATTCACCAAATCTGCAAAAACTCGGATCTGTTGGTAACCGATCGCCCTCTTAATATCAGGCCTCAAACCATTCTCGACTTGATGCATTTCGAGAACTCAGCAGTCTCAGCAGCATAATGCGGATAGAAATTTGCTAACTCCACAAACTTGGCAGCATACTCTGTCACAGACATCTTTCCTTGCTTCAGCTCAAGGAACTCGATCTCCTTCTTCCCGCGAACATCTTCCGGAAAGTATCTTCTCAGGAACTCTCTCCTGAACACAGCCCAAGTCACCACTGCTCCATCTTGCTCAAGGTTAAGTAGCAGACTAATCCACCAATCATCAGCTTCCTCAGCTAACTGATGAGTACCAAATCGTACTTTCTGGACCTCAGTGCCCTGCATCACACGGAAAATCCTCTCAATCTCCTTAATCCACGTCTGGGCTCCATCAGGGTCATATCTTCCTTTGAAAGTTGGAGGATGATTCCTCATGAAGGTCTCCAACATACTTGTCTCGGCATTCACACCAGCATCTGCATTAGGTTGTTATTCCACAGCTTGGGCAACAGCTTGTACAGCAACAGCTAACGCAACATCGTTTCTTCCAGCCATTCTGATATTCTACAACAAGTAGCAACAACAACATAAGATAGTAATAAAAATATTACTAAGACTCGACAAGACTCTTCTAATTGACCGGATAGACCGACCTGCTCTGATACCAATTGTAACACCCCGTTTTCCCAATATAAAAATTTCTAAACATTTATTAGAGTAAACAGCATAAAACGGGATATCACATACAAACTTAATCCAAAATCAGTTAAATAACAATTTAACTTTCAACGAATTACTTAAACAATGCAGCGGAAATTATTCATAATCCATAAATCATTTTGGCACGTAGGCCCCATCAAAATATTTCAATAGTTAATCAACATTATAAAAATAACAAAAATGTTCACGTAAGAGAATGAAGCATGCATAACAAACACCCCATCCCGTTACGTATCAGAGCGACCTAGACGACTCAGTGAGGAAGGGCCGCTCACGACAGCAACTGCAAACTTAAGCACGATCACCTGCAAGTTACTCATACGAAGAGCAACATTTTCAAGCAGAAGGGGTGAGATTTTATAACACAATAACATTAATCAATGTAATTCGAAATCATAATTAACATCATAATCAGTCTTAAACAACATAGCATCTTTGATAAACAATTATCAAGTAATCACAGCTTCGATCATAATCAATAACATAGACATCTTTAAACTCGACAAATGCGACAATGCAACTTAGACACTTATATGCATGTGGTACCAATCGTCATCATAAGTATTAATATACTTTCATCGTGCGGAGGACAAAGCTCCTAAACGTGCGGAGGACAAAGCTCCTATCATGGTGAGGACAAAGCTCAATGAATGCTAATGCATGGACTCTAACAACAAAACATCTTAATCAACTTATCACTTATACATCCAATAATTTGGAGTTCAGCATCAGCTTATTCATACACATGCACTTAGTTAAATAACAATTGCAGCATAATCAAATCACATCAGGTTAATAACAAATCATTCTCAACAATTTCTTGAACATTCAACAATAATTCAAGTAAAGGCAATCAATCCATAAATCATTTTCATAATCTCTTAACAATTCATAAAACTTCACAATTCACGGTCATTATCTTTAATAGGTCTCCTTAGTACCTAAAGTTCATTTCCTAATCAAACCAAACAACTCAGGTCTCACAATCCTCAGAAGCACTCAGTTCTGGAAGTGCTCGCGAGGCGAGTACAAGCCAGATTCCCAACTAAGGTTGTTCCAGGTTCAATCTCATTCTAAATCATCCTCTAATCAATAGTAGACACCTAAAGGTACTCAAAGGCATCTAAGGTTCAACTCAAAAGTCAAAAACTCAGAAAATGACATGCTCTCTGGTCAAGCTCGCTATGGCGAGTAGGGTTGTTCGCCGTGGCGAGCGACACCAAGTAACTCGCGAGGTGAAGGGATGTGGCTCGCGTGGCGAGCGATGAACATCATCACTCGCGAGGCGAGGATCATAGCTCGCTATGGCGAGTGATGAACTTTGGCTCGGGCAGAATGCAGTTTTCACACAATCTTCACCAACTAACAAGGTTCTAAGCTTAATTTCAATTCCAGAATTCATCCTAAACATATTCTTGATGGGATATTTAGATGGGTTTTTCAAAATTTTAATCCTCTTTGCGGAAGAAATCCCAATGAAACGGATCTTGATTAAATCATTAATCACAAATCAAACAGAAACTTAAACACTTGAAGATTCATGTGTTTACCTCTTGAAGAGCAGAACCTTTGTAGAAGAAATATTTCTGATCACGAGCAAAGCAAAGCAGCGATGCCTCTACTCAGTCCACACGAACAGAACTTCTCCGATGACCAGTGCTAGCCAATTCCAACGGAGATTCAGAGAGAAGAAGGTTTAGAGAGCGGCGGCTAGGGTTTCACAACTTTTGTGAATTAGGTTAAGCACTCACAAAAAGGTTGGTAATGTTTCAACACAAGGGTTCTATTTATAGAATCACTTGTGTGGACAACAAGACAACACTTAAATACACCGTACCTTACGGTGGACCGCGTTTCTCTATTTTCCGTAAATTAAATAATAAAGTCATATTTAATTATTTAATTAATAATAAGTCTCACTTATTATTTTATAAATAAGTCTCACTTATTATTTTATAAATAAGTCTTACTTATTTATTTCTCTCATCTATCTGTCCTTTGTGTGTGACCCTATAGGTTCCCGTAACGTTGGCAATAATATTAAATCACATATTTAATATTATAAACAGTGAGCGGTATCTAGCAACACATCACTGCTATCCAAGTGACGAGAATGTCATGTGATATGACGAAACCTTTATGTGATAATGATCATGTGTATAATTACCCTTTTGCCCTCATGTCTATATTGAACACAAGGCATAGACCATGTCATCCTTGTCTAGTTCAATATTGGGCCCGTAGACATTTCTCCTGTTATGTAGGAGGGGCAAATTCCATCTATGTCACTCATGTCCCTCAGCATGATTCATGGAGGACCCATCAACCAACTTTATAGTCATCCTGTTACGAACAACGTTTGAATGGTGACAAAGCACTCGACTCCAACATCTAGGGTACATAGTGGTTTCAGGTCGAAGGGTGGAATACACCACTATCACTATGAGAATATCTTATGACACTTTTCATAACTTTTACTATGTAGTATTCTCATGGCGGATCAATCCAATATAAATATTACTCCTAATATGTATATCTATGTGAAGACTTGATAACTCTTTATCCATGATCTGTAAGATATGATCATCAGTCTACCTACATAATAGTCTTTATGCTTTAATGATATCCCACTTCTCAATAAAGCTTGACTACGGATACTTTGAGAATAGTTTCCTTATGTTTAATGGGGTCTCACAATTAAGTTATACTTAATGTTCCATTAAACGGACTAACTATTCTAGGGACTTTATTATTTTGAAACAAAACAAAATCAATAAAGAAACGCCTTGTTATTATATATTCATAATATATATTTATATCAATATCATGATACAAAGCCAAACCTAATCAATATAGATTGGCTATTAGGGCTTATTCCAACAATCATCTCCCACTAGCACTAAAAGTCAATCAAATATTAACTCAATATCTATTGGTCAAGTGTTAGCATCAAGCACACTCTTGACAAGATACAATACTAGCAGATAAGGAACTCTTTCCTATGTTGGTAGGTTATACTTCTTTCAATTTCCACTTTCGATTTTCTATCGAAAAGAAATTGAAGTGTCAAAGTATACATTTGGATCATTGGTGAGATCAAGTTTTCATTGCTTGCAAGATTTAAACCAATTTTACCTCAGACGAGATCAATGGAATCCGCAACGCAAGAAACACATGTTTTACTCAATTATGAACTAAACAATCCAAATCATATATATTTGACATCTGCAATAGAAACAACAACTATCTGAAGTTTGTACTTTTACAATTTTCATAGTTGATATCCTAGCATAACATTTATTCCAAATTACGATCTGGATATACTGTACACTGATATGAAAGTCAACATCATTGTAACTCATTTACAATGTTTCTTTCATCTGTGTTCAAGAAACAATATATAGTCCTTTAAGACATCCAAGGATATTCTTGAAGGTATTATAGTGTCGAACACTATAATCAATTTTGGTACATATTGAAAATAATTTTCTAACCATGTCTTACATGTGTAGATAAATTATTTTGGTGACTAGTATGTCATCTACATACTCCACCAAACTAATTTCAATGCTCCCACTAATCTCCTTATGTGCACAAGATTTCTTTATTAATCAAAGTTTTCATAAAACTTTGTTAATAAAATAAACAATTTAACTTCGAGAAGATTTCTCTAATAAATAAATTTTGTAATACATTTACCTTTCTAGTATCCTTTGGATTAACGAAACCCTACATATATGTCAAATACATATATAAGGTCATTCTAATTAAAGAATGCAACATCGTTATCCATCTTTTAGAATTCGTATTATACAACAATGACAATTGGGATCGTTAGATTTAAGCATTACGATGATGTAATAGTTTCGTCATGATTTGCATCATGAGTTGCATGAAACTTTCTACAATCAATCACATCTTAAAGGTATTCATAATACCATCCATGTCAGTTTTCTACAAGAAATCTCACATTCATCTTATGAGTCATACTCATTTGGATGATATAACCAATATCCATATATGGTTTGTGTGCATGGATTCTTTATAAGATCCCATGGCAACTAGCCACTTCTCAAAAATCAGGTCATTTTCGACCTTCTAGTAATTCAGGTGCTCATCTTCAATGAGCATCATATCACCTTGTTGAGTCATGACAAAATCATGTTTCTCATCTTAGTGTTATGACATATCAGACTCATCTAGATCATGTGCTACTAGAACTACCGATTTACCAACAACCCTTTGTTGAATCAGTTCATGTTCCATTGAGAAACATGTATTTTGTGGTACTTGACTTAATTCAAGTTCTACATCACTCCCACTAGCTCTTGCAAAGTTATACTCCTTGAAAAGGAATACTCCAGTACTAGCGACAAACAACTTTTGTCAAGGAAGAAGATGTAGAAATAGTATCCTTTAGTTTCCTAAGGGAACCTCCACAAGTATACATTCATTAAATTTGAAGTTTAGTTTATCTAGTAAACCATATTACCTCAAATTAACATAAAGTCAAAAATAGGTACTTTTACCTCCATATCTAATATGGTGCATTTATGATTACTCAATTAGAACTTGTTGTGGGTGAAGAATAACTGTAATTTAATTAATTTCAAGAGTCTTTGAGTTATAATCAAATTATTTTAGATCGAGTCATGTCAAAAATGAAACGATATAAATAATTATTATACTCATTAATCAAGCATTTACCATCACGACTTACTCGTATAGTCTTTATACTTTTCAAACTTATTTCTTTTACTTCATTGTTGAAATCTTTGAACAATTTCAAAGTTTGCATGAATCGTGTCAAATACACTTTTCTTATCTACTAAATGATTTAGTAATGTCAGATGAAGTAATAGAAACAATATCTAGCAAATATGTTTAGTTCTCCGTATACATCTCGTATGTATATAAACTCAAATAAATTACGTGTCCTTTCACCTTTGTTGGTGACCGGTATACTAATCTATTTTGAAAGGTGGGACTCACATCCTTCAAATGATATAAAATCAAATGAGTCCAATAGTCCATATCCATGGATTTTGGAAATGTGAATCACACTTGTTTGTACTAAACACTAATGCCAATGATATATAAAAGGTTATAATCTCATTTGATCCTTTTCTCATAAGTTATAGACCAGCTTATGAAGATCATGAAACTCAAATCCATTACTTGATTAGCATACTTACATAGAAAACATAATTTGCATAATAGGACAACGTTTGTCTATTATTCAACTACACAATCATTCTCATCTCAATACAAGATTTATGATTTAATGCTTCTATTTTATATGGAATTTAATAACAATTATTTGGTTCCATATCAAGTTAAGTTTAAGTCCAAGCATTAGCTCCTATGTCAATGAAACAATTTGTCTCATTCTAGACGTAAGTGGACTTCGCTTATAGTTAATGTCCCGCTTCTTTAAAACTCTCTATATTTCAACAAATATGAGATTAACCATCAAGTATCATATACTTATGATGCAGAAGTAGAAATTTAACTTTCTATAACTATATGGGCAAATAAGAAGTTTTACTTCTATTTTGACTCTTTCATAACATTAACAGTTTTTCTCATTCTTAAGAACAATTCTTAATACCAATTAAGAAACTCTTTCTTGAAGATTTTGTTCTTCATAAGAACATTTAATAGTATAATAAAATGCATATGCTAAAGAAATTCTAAATACAGAAAATAAATAAAATAAATGTATCATAATTTAAGAACATAATTAATTAGGTCTTTAATTAAATATGCTCCCACTATTTTACTCAAAACAAATGACCTTCAACATTTGAATCGGAAAATCTCATTGGAAGATTTTCTAGTGGATTGAAATCCATATTTCACCTTGCTTTAAGTCAACGGGGGCTGTACTCAAAACTCAGTTATTTAGGTAGGAACTCCTTCCAATTGTATCTCATACAACTTTCAAATCATTTGAGTGAATAACTCTTTACTCTAATCTATCATATAGATGTTCCCAAACATTGCTTCTAAATTTATTTTAATCATATTAAAATAATTTAGTTAAGTTGGACCCAAAGAATAACAGTCAGGTAAATGGAATTACCGCACCGCAACTTACTAGTATAGAAAGTGCACCTCGCGGAGGCGAAACCTACACATTTCGATATTAGTCTTGAAGGGTGTTATCCTTTGGAAAACAATTAACTTAATATTCTTTTGAAGTAAATATATGTATTTTAATCTTATTAAAATAATCTCGTTAAGTTAGATCCAAAATAACAGTCGGTAAATAGAATTACCGCACCACAACTTACTAGTATAGAAAGTGCACCTCGCGGAGGCGAAAACTACACATTTCGATATTAGTCTTGAAGTGTGTTATACTTTGGAAAATAATTTACTTCATATTATATTTGAAGGATTTTAATTAAGTTTAATCTCATTGACATGTGTATCTCATACACACATGTTTAAAGATGCATGACATTCATGCTCATAGAAAGCAAGTATATAAAACATATAAAATATATACATGCTAACATACATCTAAAACATGTTAAGCATACATCTCATACATGCGCTAACTAAACATACATTTCATGCATCACATACATAAAATAAATTAGGTAGTATGGTTATGACCTCCTGACGTGTAAGAATTAAATAAACTATTTTATTACAATTCTTTGACCCACGAGCAAGCTTCAAAAGTTTCTCCATCGCAATCATCTTTTGGCGTTGTCTTCTCTTTAACTTGAGCATTTACATTATTTAACATTTAAATAAAATAAAAGCAAACCACGACACGCAGATCGTATTTAAATAAAATAAATCACGACACGCAGGCCCTATTTAAATAAAATAAATCATGACACGCAGGTCATATTTAAATAAATGAACAAACGCCAATATAAACTAAGGTCATAACCATATACCATAAATTAAATTATAAACCAGCACGTAATGAATCAAATATTCATTCATATAATTACCGAGTAAAGGATGTCAAGCACCGAAATTCATATCTATGAATTTATTTATTAGCGAGATATCTAAACGTGATATTAGCTTTTGAGTTAGTCAAGCTGCAAACCGTGATTTTAGAAACATCAACAATTGAATAATAATTTCACACGGTATCAATTATTACGTATCAATTGAGATTAACTTGCCAAATTTGTTAGGAAGATAATGATATGCCTTAAAATTATCCCATAAAATAGGATACAATTTTAATTCAAATCCAAGCCAATAACTAATTTTCATAAAAGAAAAGAACGTGTGAAAAAATCATCCCATGATTTTCTATAACAACTAATTACACATATGTAAAACTTGGATATGATAGCAAACTGGTGAAACTCCTTTCACAAATAAAAATAAATAAACTATATACACAGAATTCAGAATTCACCGTATAACTCAATTTATTTATTTATTTTTTTTTAATAATTAAAACTAAACACATGATTATCGCTCTTGAATGATATTCACAAATTAATAAATTAAATTAACAAATCATTCAATCACGTTGAGGCAAACGACAACAGATTTGAATTAAACAATTTAATCACAACCAGATGCTCTGATACCACTGATGGGATATTTAGAGGGGTTTTTTAAAATTTTAATCCTCTTTGCGGAAGAAATCCCAATGAAACGGATCTTGATTAAATCATTAATCACAAATCAAACAGAAACTTAAACACTTTAAGATTCATGTGTTTACCTCTTGAAGAGCAGAACCTTTGTAGAAGAAATATTTCTGATCACGAGCAAAGCAAAGCAGCGATGCCTCTACTCAGTCCACATGAGCAGAACTTCTCCGATGACCAGTGCTAGCCAATTCCAACGGAGATTCAGAGAGAAGAAGGTTTAGAGAGCGGCGGCTAGGGTTTCACAACTTTTGTGAATTAGGTTAAGCACTCACAAAAAGGTTGGTAATGTTTCAACACAAGGGTTCTATTTATAGAATCACTTGTGTGGACAACAAGACAACACTTAAATACACCGTACCTTACGGTGGACCGCGTTTCTCTATTTTTCGTAAATTAAATAATAAAGTCATATTTAATTATTTAATTAATAATAAGTCTCACTTATTATTTTATAAATAAGTCTCACTTATTATTTTATAAATAAGTCTTACTTATTTATTTCTCTCATCTATCTGTCCTTTGTGTGTGACCCTATAGGTTCCCGTAACGTTGGCAATAATATTAAATCACATATTTAATATTATAAACAGTGAGCGGTATCTAGCAACACATCACTGCTACCCAAGTGACGAGAATGTCATGTGATATGACGAAACCTTTATGTGAAGAAGAAGAATGAAGGTAAAGAAAAAGAGTTACATCGGTATATCATTATAGAGTGCGACGTCATGTTGTTAACTGAAACTAAAATACAAAGAACTCTACTTGGATGTCAATAGTTATTCGTTGTAGTTGTTGGGAGCAAGCATACGTTTCACATTTGAAAATTGCAATAATCAAATTAAATCTAGTCAAAACACCTTATATTCAAATCCTAATTCTCTCAAAGCCATGTTATGCTCTACTTGTTATGTCTAACCTAAATAAATAAACGCTTGTATGAAAAGAAAGGAAAATAGAACAATTAGACAGAAAACAAAAAAGAACGAAAAATAAAGAGACAACATATAATTTAAAGTTCTCTCAAAAAACATACAGTTTGAAGTAAAGACGTAAATCACAAACCATTTACCACTGTTTCATGTTCTCCAATTTGAACCCTCTCTTAATTCCTTCCAAAAAGAAAACTGAAAAATGGAAGATAGTTAGATAGATAAATACTTTGTATGATCACTACATCGGGTTGCTGCATCTTGACTCGGTGTGATGTGGTTCTTGCACCAACTATGTTAGAATCGTTGCAGCGTCGTAATGTGGGTTTACACACAATTGTGGCCTGATGCGTTCATGGAAGGATGAAGGTTCATTTAAAGACCAAAGTCCATTGAGTTATTAACGAAATTAAGAATGCGTATGCAAATTTTGTATTTTATGAGACCCTACCGGTATTTTTTCTTCCAGTATGATGGCTTCATTCATTAGAAAAATAAGCACTCATAAAGATTTCATCTCTCATCCGAAAAATAATAATACCAGTACAATGTGCGGAGTTTTAGCGACTAAACAATATCCATGTTTGATTTCAAAAATTACAAATCTTCATAAGCATAGCACATTTCCTTGACCCGGCTAAATTGTATATATAGATTTATGTCATCATCTAAGATATATCATGATAACTATATAAGAGTAAGTTCCATGTTACCTATATATGATCCAAAAACACAATAAAAAAAAAGTCACCAACCTTCACAATTGATCCAATATAAATGATCCCCGATTATATACATCTATTTAAAGAACTTCAACAAAATAAATCAAATTGAAAAAGTTTCATCAAGTTTTTACTTCACCAGCAACATGACCGCTATGATCCATAAGGTTTCAATGTTCTTCCTCTTTTAGCCATATTTCTGTTTTGCCTATTCCTCCCAAATCCATACTTTTTTTTTTTAAGGATCCCAAATCCATACTCTTAAATTTTCATTTTGATTTATGAGATCAGTTACATTTTGTTTTTGAAAAGATGGTAACCGACTTCGAGCAGTTAATTTCTTTTTGAAATATTTGCAATTTGTGAAGGGTAATTTAGGTAAAAAAAATAGGCTACACCAAAAGTGTGTTTTGCCTTTATTAATAGGTATAGATAATAATGCTAAACAACCTAGACAACTTAGATGCCCACGAGGAAGTGTGGGGGAAGTGAAAGAATGAAAAAATTTGGCCTTATGGGTATTTATAGAACGGGGTAATGGATTCAAATCAGGTCAATTGAGGAACCGAGTCAAAAATTGACCCTTATAAAAAAAATTAACAAAATCCTTCAAAATCCATCAAAATCATGTGATTTTTAAGGGATTTCACGATTTTGTGCGATTGTGATATGATTTTGTCTATTTTTGAGATTCTGCTATGGATTTGAGTCGTTAAAGCTACGCAAAGTCGCAAACACCTGGATTTTGGGACTTAAGTCTCGATTTTGACAATCATGGCGGTGACAAGCTATCATCATTTTCAACTCTATCCTTCTTTTCTGTACCAATTTTGGGATCATAGATAGCTATAGAATCAGCTTGATTGATCAAATTACCCCCAATATACTTGGAGGAGTGAGATTGTGCATGTCTTCCCTCCTCAGACACCATCGGGTAAGAACAAGGCTGGGAGCTTTGTCCCAATTGAAGTCGCCAACACCTTGAGTGGGTTTCATCACTAATATTAATCAATGGAGGTTAAATTTCTGCTTGAGACATGTTTTGCATGAAATTGAAGCAATTACTTGGATTTGAGGCCAAGTGAGGAATACTAATAAGTTTATCAACCTTGTGTGATTCATGAGCTATTGCTTTTCCCTTATGATATCCTTTTAGCATATTTATCTTTTGAATACAAGCATCAAGCTTATCATCTAATAAGCTGGCAAAAAACTTCAATTGTTCCTGCCTAAAAGAATTACAAGATTCATATTCCAACTTGGATAACTGATCTTCAACATCTCTTTCTGCACTCTGGAAATCTTAAATTCAACTTTTTCCATCTTTTCCTTAAATTACTCTTGAACATTAAGGATTCTTTTTTACCTCTTTTGTGTCTTTTGGCCATACTTCAGGTTTAGCAAATCCTTGCCCTTCAAAATTGGGAGCATAGAGAACTACACAAACATCAACATTACAAAGAATAGAAAATTCATTCACTTTTTTCATTAAGCATTAGTGCATTCACCATTATCATAACTGCAAAGTGAAATGTATTGACAATTCAATATATTTCACTTGTGATAATGATGAATACATTAGTACTTGACAAACTACTAAGAAATAGTTGACCAATCAACTATTAATTTAAATTTATTAGTTAGTATATTTATATATTATTAGTTGTTATTTGTAATTGCTATGTTTTAAATATGATCTATTTAGAATATTATATATTGAGTGTATTATTCCATTAAGAGAGAATCAAGAAAAAATGAATAAAAAAGTGATATTAAGTGGCCAATAAAAGAGTACATAAAACAAACCCAAGAAAGCAACAATATATACCAAAAACATATATCATCTCTTACCTCTCTCCTTATCGGTGTTACCCCCCTCCTTATTATCACCCAAAAAACAATATTTTTTTTTAAAACACCCAAAAAACATATATTATATCTTAACCCTTAATGAAAATTAACACAGATAAGAAAAGAAACAAATATTATTGAAAAGAAGAAAATAAGAAAAGAAAGGACAAACTAACGTTGTTGCTTCTCTTCTTCTTCTTCTACGTGTCTCCCATCTCTCTTTTTTTTTTTTTTTTTTAATAAACGAAATGGTAAAGCCATTTTAAACTCACACACACAAGTGAAGGTACCGGGGTTCGAACCTCGGTCATGACATCCGGCCTAACAATTTCGGCATTTTGCCAGTTGAGCTATGACTTCTGGATTCCCATCTCTCTTTTCTAGTCTCCCACACCCTGTTGCTAAATTCCTCCAATTATGAATTAATGTTATGTTTTTTCTCTATGACTCATGTTAACTTGTTCCCTTAGGACACATGTTAAGCATTAATTTTATTCCACTAATGGCAATAATTTAATGAAAAAAATTAATGTTAAACATTTTAAAAAATAAATTAACACAATTTCTAATGCATAATTTTCATTATTGGAATTCTTATCATGTGCACTAGAGGGACAAGTTAGCAACTAGTTTGAAACCCGTGCCTTGCACTGAATATATTTTGCCGATTTTTGTACATATATTTAAATTATGTAGATAAAACATGCCTCTTTAAATTAGTTCAGTTGGCAGGGATAATGTATAATATATGAATGTTTAAAGTTAGAACCACATACACCCATTTATTAAGGTGCTTACCTAGTTGACAAAAAAATTAATATATTTTTAGCGGAAAAAAAAAAAACTTTGAACAATCCCAATGAGTATATATTATTTTCTATTTGATAATTTATTCATTAAATATATTATTTGACATTAATGTTCTTAAACAATTAAATGAATTTGATATTTTTTTATTACCTATTTAAAAAGGTATATATGATGAGAAATATGACTAGAAAATTAGTAGTTATCCGAAACCACAATTAAATAATGAAAATTAGGATATATCTTCCCAAAAATATGAATATTTTTACACAAAAATACTAACTACAACTCTAATACCATTCAAAACAAATAAATAAAAAATGAATTTTCTTGTGCAAACTTTAGCATATGAGATCTTATAATAAAATTCTTGAAAGGGTATAATTTTTAAGGTTATTAGGCTTTTACCCCTAGGAAAAAAAAACTTGGAAATTCCCCCTTGTAAAATAAAGATTCTTTGATTTACCCCCTAAGACCATCTGACTGGATTAATGAGATGATGTGGCTTGTTGACTGTGTATTTATTTTTTTTTTTTTTTTTTAATTTCCACGTGGCACACATAATAATTTTTTTACAAAAAATAATACTCCCTCCATCCCTTAATAAGTGACCTATTTGACCATTTCACACAGATTAAGAAAAGTGTAAAGATAAAAGAAAGAGAGTGATATTTTTACTGAGTTGCCCTTGTTATTATTTTGAAACTTTTTCACTTTTAAGTAATGATTACTTTCTTTGTTCCACTATAAACTTTAACATGGGGACCACAAAAAGTATTTATAAGGGATAAATCTGTCAAATTTTGCTTAGAAATATGAGAAGGTCAAGTATTGTGGGACAAATATTTTTTACAAATAGATCACTTATTCAGGAACGGAGGGAGTACTAAAGATGTGAAATACCTAAAGTGCCCCTAAGATTTCAATTCTTTTTCTTTCTCTCCTTTTCCATCGATCCATCTTCTTCTCTCTTATACCCTCACTATTCTTGCTTTCAAATTCTCATCAATTTCCATCATCTCTCTCCTCCTTCATCAACTTCATGAACCTTTAAACATTCATATTCTTAACCGACACAAACATCCATCTTCTTCTTAAACAAAAACTAATTTTAAATAACAAAAATTATTAAAAATTCCTCATTCACTTTCAAAATCATTTTCTCCATTCTTCATCTTCTTCAAAATCATTTTCTCCTATAATTTTGTGGAGTAAAAAGGATTCAAGCACAAATTCATGTCAAACAGGTTCAAACAAAAATCATAGTTCACAACCTTCAATCACACAACACAAATCACATCATGTCAATCTCACAACCTTTTAAACTATGTTTCACCTCTCTTCACTCTACTCGTTCCAAAACCACAAGTGTTTTTGTTGGTGTGTGGGTTATTTTTCCAGATCTGAAAGATGGTGGATGTGTGGTTTGGTAGGCGAGAGTTGGGGGAGGAAAGTGGATGTGTGACTGGCGGTGGTGGTCAGCCGGAGGTGGGAGGGGCGACGGACGGTGGATGATACGGTGGTTGTGAAGATGAAGAAAGAAAAGTGGGGAAGGGGAGTACGGATTGAGAAGAAGGAAATCGCTTCTTCACTTCTCTTTTCCTTTTAACAATTTGTTTTTTAATTTCATTTTATTTTAGTTTAATTTTTTTTATGACATGTAAATATTTTAATATAAATGGGTATTAAAAAAAAATCAAAAATAAAGTCTTATACACACTCGGCGTGCCACATCAGCGAAGTGATCCAGTCAGATGAGGTTCGGGGGTTAAAACCAAAGAATCTTCTAATGGCGAGGGGGATCTCCAACTTTTTATTTCGTAGGGGGATAAACCAAAAGACCCCCATATGGCAGGGGGGTAAAAACCTATTAACCCTAATTTTTAATGAAATTTGACTTTTCAAAAAATTTATTGAAAAACTAAATTATCTCATAGAAATTGATACCGAGAATTTGAGGAGAAACACACTTCATGGATCCAAGCTAACACCATCAAATTCTTTGCAGTGTGTTCGATTCAATGTTTCATGTTCAATTCTTCTTGATGTCAAAAAAGTACTTATAAATAAAAACTCATGACATTTCTAATATTTAAGACTAAGATGGTGATTTGATTGATGTCGATTCAATACAGACTATATATTTATTTTCCATTGTTTTAATCCAATCTATATCAAATAAATTATTATTTCAATCATAAAAATGAGGCAAAATATTAAAATCTATTATCGGAAGATGACAATCGTGGTTGATTTTTAAATATTTTTTATGTACAAGTTAATGGTGGATACGTGGTCCATTCTAGATTATTTTATATTCAAAACCACTTTAAACATCTCAATATTTGAATTGAAAAGTTTAATAGTATAAAATAACTTCATCGCAAAAAAAAAAATACTTAACTTAAAAAGAAAAGCGTTTAAAATATTTAAAATAAAAATAAATTGAGGTAGAGGCTGTGAAGGAATAACAGGAGTGACACATTGAAGAAATCGTTGTAGATTAGATTGAGAATCTCCAAAACAACTCCAAGATGAAGAAAAAGACATTGTTGTTGATCAATAGTTTTCTCAAGAAAATCTTCTCAAAAACCCCACAAACCCAAGAGAAATTCAAGATATGGATGAATAAGAGAATAGGGTTTCAACACTTTTATTAAGATCAATGATATTTGATCTTAATTTTTAGATGTGGATAAGAAGCTCTCAACTCTCTCACTCATAATGTTGAAGAAATGCAGAAACTATCTTTTATATATATGATGGATGTGATGATAAAAATAAAAATGAATAATAAAGGACTTTGTTTGTTTTTGTGTTTGGTATATTTATGGATTTTATTTCTCCTTAGCTCATCTTTCATTAAAAAAAGACAAAAGAAAATAATATTTTTTACTCATTTGACTATGGTTGATTAAATGGAGAAACTTTTTCCCACTTTCCTTCTAGGAGAAGATTTTTTATTATACCAACATAAATAAAAATATTTTTTTTGGATAATTTATCTTTAATTAATTAAAAAAATATGAAAATAATAAGTGAGTCAATGGTAATAATAATATTGAAAAAGGGAACAGTTTTTTCACATGGTTTTTACATGAAAGAGAAAAAGTGCACCCATAGAATAAATTTCTCTCCTGGGTTTTGATTTGAATACTTTGAATGAATGAAAATAAAATATCAAAGGTAAAATATTTTTTGAAGACAATGAAGAAAGAGAAAAATAATTGTAACTCTTTTTTTTTTTTAGAGGTTTTGCTATAGGTTTTGTGTTTGAAAGAGAGTGTTTTTAAACAGTTATTGAATATTTATTTATTAATTGTTATTATTGTGGGAATTAAATGGAACAGATTTGAGGATATTATTTCTTTGTTTTAGGTGACATAAGAAAGATGTGGTGGCAAGGGAGACAGAGTTCGATTCGCCGCGTGTAGAGGGTGAAGTGGAGTCAGTAGTTGTTTTGTTTTATGTTCGAGAATCTGTTTGAGATTTTGGTCTTTACATTGGTTTTTCTCTTTTCTTTGTTTTTGAATAACAATAAGGGACAAACAAACAAGCATAGATGAGCTTCGACCAATTGAATTGAATAAGGGACACTCAAGTCACTCAATCTTGTTTAGAAGATGAAACCTCAAGCAAACTCATTAGCTTCTCATTTTGCTCATTGGTGATAGATGTAGAAGCAACTCTCCCAGTCTCATCAGGAGTGGAACTTTCAGTCTCTGAAGATGCAGCATGATTAGCATAAGAAAAATTATTAAAATTTCTCTGAAGATGTGGAGGGTATCCATGCTTATTATAGCAGGTTTTTATGGTGTGATTGCTTCTACCACAGAAAGTACAAACCTTATTCTTGTTGTAGTTGGAATTAGAACCTTGATTTGTATTCTTGTACATATTTCCAGAATTACCATTCTTAGGTTTACCAGAATTCACAACATTGATAGAATGTAAAGAATCTTCAACAATAGGTGTAAAGTTACCATGCCTTTCATGCTGCAATACCATTGAAAAAATCCTATTCATTGGTGGAAGAGGATCCATGAGAAGGATCTGAGACTTAACCATGTTGAAATTTTCATTGAGACTAGTAAGAAAACGCATAGCATATAGCAAAATGTGATTTTTCCTAGTAGTGCGCATAGCTCCACATGAACATTGAACTCTGCAACTACAACTAGGCATAGGCAAATATATCTCCAAATCTTCCCATAACACTTTCAATTCAGAGTAAAATGTAGTAACTGATTTGAAATCTTGCTGTAAAAAATAAATCTCTTGCTTAAGTTCAGAAATTCGAACCAAATCACCTTGAGCAAAGCATTCCTTGAGATAATTCCACACATCCATGGCGTTTTCCATGCAAACAATAGATTGAGAATTTGAAGGATCTACTGAATTCAAGATCCATGAGTGAATCAGCATGTTGCACCGATTCCAAGCACGAAAAGAAGGATCAAAAGAATCTATGACTGGAGGAATGGTGTCATCAACAAATTCATACTTCATTTTTCGCCCAATAGCTCTTCGCATCGAACGAGCCCAAGAATGATAGTTAGAACCATTCAACAATGGTGTAACCATTATAGAAGATGGACCATCACTAGGGTGAACAAAAGACGGGCTAGTTTGATCAAGAGCAATCTCATAAGAAGAACCTGCACCATTGTTGTTACGAGGTGCCATGAAAATCGAAAAATAGAGAAGAAAAACGAAGAAGAAAAGGAGAGAATCGTAGCAAAAGAAGAAGCTATCTTGAATCAAGTGGCTCTAGATACCATATTGAGAAACTGAAATTGTAATAGAAAGGAAAGAGAAAATAACAGAAAGAAGAAAGATGGAGCAATAATGGTGTAATTTTATTGAATGAATGTAGATAACAGGGTTACAACTATTTATAGAGTATCACAATATGGAGCACACTAAGCTAATATGAGCATTTAATATTGAGACTTTGAGGGCAGATTTGGAAATAAGGGAAAATAAGTAGGTTAAGGATTTATATAAAAGGGAAGAGTTAGAATTAGAAAAGAAGGATTACGTGCAACAAGTTTTTGGAGAAAAGTGAGAAGTCAAAGAAAGAGAAGAAGAGCAAGCTTTAGAGTCCGGAATCATCTAATCTAAGGTAAGGGTGAGACTAGCTTTCTCTAATAATGGGTTGTATAATTCTGAAAAAGGGTTTAAATTTGTAGTTGTTGTTAGTTTTGATGATTAGAGAAATTAGGTTTTGGTTTGGAATTGATTGTTAAAGAGTAGGTAATCTAATAAATTAACATAAGAATTGAAGTTCAGGTTGTAGAATAAACATAGGTTGAGTTTCCTATCAAATTTGGGGTTTGGGTGGATGAAAAATTGGGTTTTTGGCTGATAATAGGTCTGTTCCCGTAGAGTTGTTCGTCGCAACTCGCCACAACGAGTAAACTTACTCGCCTCGCGATGCACAGTGACAACATCACCTGTTTCAGGTTATTGCGTCTTTTTCACATGTTTCTGTTTTGAATTGGCCTTTGGTGTAAACATGAAAGTTGTAGATAATTGAGTTAGCTTTCCAGTGGCTTTGGTTTGACGTGACAATGATTTTTGGTTCTTGAGATATGATGAAAATACTCCAAGGAGGTCTTAGTGAAATCTTATGAAAATTCAGCATAACCGTTTCTAAGTTAATCTAAAACTTATGGAATAATTCCAAACCTCAAAACTAGAAGTACTATGAGTTCAATTAGGGTGTTTAAGAGTATTTAACCTATGTTGTGATGGATCTAATTTGGTTTGACGTGAATATCTTTGTTGGATAATTTGAGATACATATATTATGTGAATATTGTATGATATAGAAATATTGTTGTTCATATCATTCAAGTTGTTGCTGTTAATATTGTTATGATGCAAGTTGTTATTGTTGCTGTCATTGCTGTTGTTGATTGTATTTATTATTGTTGTTCAGAGAGTCTGAAAATAAGATGATTAATGTTGTTGATTTAAGTTGATGATTAAATGTGAAAATATTTATATATTGTGAAAAATGTTGATATGAAGTTGCGATTGTTATATTCGATGATTATCATTGATGTTGATTTGCTGCATATATTTAATGTTGATGCCTTGTTGTTGTGATGCATTAATATCATTAATGTAACAGCCCAAATTTTGTAACATTATATCATAGTATTATAGAGATAGAATATGATAGTAGATATATTTGATGTTAAGTGATAGTCTTCTAAAGTGGTTACCTTAGAAATTTATTTGAATAGTTGATATTAAATATAATTATAGTATTAAGAAAGTAAGTAGATAGAATTATTTTAAGAAAAATAAGTAATAAAATATAATTAAGTATTATTGTATTACGTGTGACTTTAAACAAAATATATAATTATGACCCAAAAAGCCCAATAGCTAGTATATATAAGTTATAACCACATCTCATTAGGTTAAGAGGTGGGACACAAAAACCTAATACCCTGCCGACTTGAGAGAACTTGCAGCGGAGCTTAAAACAATCGAACACTAAATCAATAGTGGGAGGGAGATTATGTGAAGCAAATTGCATCATGCTATGGTAGTTGCTACGCTGATGAAAAGAAGACACGAATTTATTAAGTTACTTGGATGCGTTGTTGCTGTAGAGTTCATTATGTTGTGTGAAAGCTTCATATCAGGTATGGGGTGAGAGAGAAGAGTTCGAGATCATGAGTGTAAATTAACTGAGTTGAACGGGAAAGCCGTATTTTCCAAAGTTCATTCGGGGCTTACCGCGACGGTTGTAGCCCTTTGAGAGAATAATTAATTAATGTGCAAATTTAGACATGAGAGGTTAAAAGAAGAATTAGAAACATTATTAAGGTGTTGCTTGATTTAAATTATGTGAATATGTGATATTTGAAGTCATGGATAAATTTGTGTGTGCTTATGCTTGACTTGCTGCTACTATTTAGATTGATGACTTATTTAATGATTGATATAGATGTGATGTTATGTATTTTAATGTAATTTTTGGTATGCCACATGTATATGATGACTATTGGAATATGATTATGTGTGATCGAAAATATGATAAGTGTTGATGAATGAGATGTCGATTTTGAGATGAATAAGCATTGATGTTATTCTTTAGATGACAAGTAGTGATTGTTCCAGCTTACGTTGTAGATGACGCTCTTAAGGAGTATCTTAGGCCAACGAGTGGATAGATTAGATGTAAGGGGGAGAATCTCTTCATCTCTAGGGTTTATTATTTTGCTGTAGGGTTGTAAAGGGGTTGGAGTATGAGTGTTGTTATGATGGTGATGAGGACATTGTTGAGGTTAATTAATTCTTAAGTTAAGATTGTTGTTATGTGGAAGAGTTCCACTGAAAAATTATGATGAATGAATGTAGAATTGTTGTTAAAAGAGTAATATCAAGGGAACCTAGTTTAGAGATTAGAGTTCGGAACTTGACACTGAAATAGTGTAAAATTGGATATTTTGAGAGGGAATTAACACTCAAATAGTAGGGTTAATCCAGAGTGATGATTAGGGACAATTTAGGTGTGTTGGGATTGAGTTAAGTGATTCAAAAGTGATTAATTGAGGAAAAAACGCATTTCTGAGTGTTTTGATTCGACAAAAATTGGGCCCCGATTTTATCAGCACAACTTAACAAACAAAAACTGTTCTTTATAACGATTTTCCATTCCGAACTGGATTTCGGTCAAAACATGAAAGTTTTAGGCATGTCTGTTAGCTTTCCAATGGATTTGGTTTTACCTCAACCAGACCTCTACAACTTGAGTTATGGTCAAATTATCGTACCTGGGTCATGCTGCGTTTTTCGTGAAACTTCAGCATAATCTGTTCAATGAGCCTTAAAACGTCCTAGCAAATAATAAAGAGTTTAAGAAGGTTGTTAAAGAGAAAGGTAAGAGTAAGGGTCCTAAAATATATAACTTAATGAAGGAGTGGGTTTAATCGTAATTATAAGTAATTAACTCAGAATAATAACAAGCTTAAATAGGAACCGAGGATAGTAACCTATGAGAATCTAATGATGTCAAGATGGCTTGAAAATAGAAAGTGAAAGATAAATACGGGAGACGCTATGAGGAATATTAATCGAGAGGTTAATACTTAAATTAGAATGGATAACGGGGTATACTACTAGGATGAAAGACGTAGTAATGGAGAGAACGAATGACGAGAGTAGATTCTAAAATGCAGTAACGAGTAACGAAGGAATATGATGTGTACATATGCTCGTATAAGATGTTGATTAATGGTGAGAAGTTATTGACGTGTGATGAGGATCTATGTTCAAGTAATAATTGTTGAATGGTGAGGATGAGCGATATCATAATTAATGATGTTTTGTGAATGACGAGTAATGACGATGACGTGTCTTGTTTAGGGTGACGAGTAAATGATGAAGTGGGTTATGTTATGAGTAGGAGTTAAAGTATTGGGTAATTTAAGGGATGATAATATCGTTGAGAAAGGATATCGAGTTGATTAAGGGTAATAAGACGAGAAATTACTAGAGCAAATAGTGTGGGTATGATGATGAGAGTAATGATGTTTATCTATGATTATGATGAGGGTGGTGTGTAAATATAAATATATATATATATATATATATATATATATATATATATATATATATATATATTGACTATGAGAATGACGAAGTATGATTATGATGATGACTTGAATGATGGTATCTAATATACATTGATGATGAGAATGACGATGTTAACTTATGATGATGATGTGAATGACGATGGTGTGTTTGTCTTGATGTCGTGCATAATAGGAAGAGTCCGAATTTATGATTCTGATTTGTTGATGATGTTATGATCTTTTAATACTTGAAGAGTCTGTCTCATGCATGCATATAGAGTCGTGTTTAGGAATCATGATGACGAAATGACGATGAAAGTCCAGTAACATATCTCTGGCAAATTATGACGATGATAGTCCAGTAACATACCTTCTGACAAATTATGACGATAGGTGTGGTACGACATTCATATAGGTCTTAGGACTGAGTCCATATGCATAAAAATTGATGATGATTTGTATTTGACGAATAAGTGTAATTGTGTGAGATGATGAAGGTGACTATCTGTTGATGTTCTTATGGCGATGGTTATTAGTGACTATATATGTTTTGACTATTTTGGAATTGAATTATGACATGCTGATTGTGAAGATTTTGGTTCTTATGATGTAATGATATTTTTTACTAATGTGGAATGAGTTGATATAGTATATTCTTCTAGGTTCTAAATATTATGTTTGTGATGTGATACGACTTTAACTTAATTGCTTACGTGTTCTTCTCAATTATTTTATGCTATTAAATGTTCTCGAAACTCACCCCTTCGTTGTTTGTATTTGCTGGCTTGGCCCTGCGGTTGCGAAATCGTAGTTTTATAGGTTATGTGTCTTGGAGTCAAGTACATGCCTTCCATGAAGACTTGTCTTGTGTCGTCTGATATTTTGGGGAAAAGTACCGCTCTGATAGTGACACGGCAAAAAAAGATTTTCTTACTTATTTAGTTTTGTACAAGATAACCATTATCTATGATGTAAAAGAGAGTATTTTCAAAAGCAAAAGATTTGATGTTGATAGTATTACAATTTTCAAAGAAGTGAAATGTGAATTATGGTTTTTTTTATAAGTCAATGTGATATCCTAAATTTTGTGGAAGAATTCTTAAATTAATAGACAAGTTTTTATTTGACATTTTCCGCTGCGAATCAAACTCTGTTTTTCGAATAAATAATAGTAATAATTATTTTTGGGATTTAAGGTGTCACAATTAAGATGCTAAGTTGGTCTAAGTTGCTAAGTTGGCCTAAGTTTCTAAGTTGTTCAAGTTGTTCAAGTCGTAAGATGTTGATCCAAATTATTGGAGTCATATGAGATGTCTAAGTTGTTAAGTTGTTAAGATGTTGAGTCCATTGCATACTCATTTAAGTTGAGGGTTTGTTGCCCTATAATGTATAGTTATACATATTATGTTGTGTTGAGGGCTTGATGTCATGTGAGCCTATTTACGCTCAATACGTTGAGGGCTTGATGCCCTGTGAGCCTATTTACGCTCAATATGTTGAGGGCTTGATGCCCTGGTTGGTACCACATGCATGATTAAGAAGTCAAAGTTGCATTGTCGAGTTAAAGTCGTTGTTAATGAGTTGTCATCCATGAGTTGCTAATTTGTTGATGAGTTGTCATCCATGAGTTGTTAAGTTGTTGAGTTGTCTTCTATCCACGTGTTGTTAATGAAGTGCTTGTGAAGATTATATGATGTTGTTTATGACATTGATCATGATGTTGTCATGTTGTTTATGATGTTGTTTATGATATTGATCATGATGTTGTTATGTTGTTTATGATGTGTTGTTTATATTGTTATAAGACGATGTTTATGAAGTGTTGTCTATGTTGTTATTATGACGATGTTTATGATGTTGATTATGATGTTATTATGATGATGTTTATGATGTTGATTATGAAGTTGTAATATGATGTTGATTACGATGTTATTATGATGTTGATTATGATGTTATTATGATGATGTATATGATGTTGATTATGAAGTTGTTATGATGTTGATTATGATGTTGTTTATGATGTTGATTATGAAATTGTTATGCTGATTACATGATGTTGTTTAGGAGTTGTTAAAGAAGTATTATATGAAGAATTATTATTACTAATTGATGAAGTTTAAGTTGTTAAATGTTTTTGATAAATTATATGCTTATTATTATTGAATGTGAAATCTCACCCCTTCTTCTTGGAAATGTTGCTCTTCGTATGAGTAACTTGCAGGTGATCGAGTATAGTTGCTGATATATTGCCGACGTGAGTGGACTATCTCTCACGTGTGTCTTTAGGTGCTCTGATACGTAACGGGATGGGAACCTTATTGCATGCTTTTCTATTTCTTACGTATTGCTTAATGAATTTTCATGAATAAGTTGTTGAATTGATTTTTATGATAAGGCCTACGTGCCAAAGACTGTTTTAGATGAAGAATAAATCCGCAGCGAAGTATTAATTATTATGTTGTTGAATTTCAAAAGGATAAATAGTTATTTATTCCATTTATGATTTTAAGAAAAGAAATGTGACATTCTGTTTTTGTGGATTATTCTGATTATTTATATGAAATTTTTATGTTGGGAAAACGGGGTGTTACAATTGGTATCAGAGCAGGTCGGTCCGTCCGGCCAAGTAGTTGAGTCGTTTGTGTCGTGTGACAGTTGAATATTGTCGTTGTGTTTTTTTAATTAATAATTATGTTTTATTATGTAATCAAGTTGACTGACTAACTTTAATGTGATTTTTGTGTATTGTTGAAGTTTCTATTTTGTTATACATAGTTTAGGAAATTTAAGCAAACACTGATCGAACAAATAAAAAAATTGAAAAAATAAAAATAAATTGGATAATAAATAATAAAAATATTTAAAAAAAAATACTTGAGGTAGAGGCTGTGAAGGAATAACAGGAGTGACACATTGAAGAAATCGTTGTAGATTAGATTGAGAATCTCCAAAACAACTCCAAGATGAAGAAGAAGACATTGTTGTTGATCAATAATTTTCCCAAGAAAATCTTCTCAAAAACCCCACAAACCCAAGAGAAATTCAAGATAGGGATGAATAAGAGAATAGGGTTTCAACACTTTTATTAAGATCAATGATATTTGATCTTAATTATTAGATGTGGATAAGAAGCTCTCAACTCTCTCACTCATAATGTTGAAGAAATGCAGAAACTATCTTTTATATATATGATGGATGTGATGATAAAAATAAAAATGAATAATAAAGAACTTTGTTTGTTTTTGTGTTTGCGTTTGGTATATTTATGGATTTTATTTCTCCTTATCTCATCTTTCATTAAAAAATGACAAAAGAAAATAATATTTTTTACTCATTTGACTATGGTTGATTAAATGGAGAGACTTTTTTCCACTTTACTTCTAGGAGAAGATTTTTTATTATACCACCATAAATAAAAGTATTTTTTTTGGATAATTTATCTTTAATTAATTAAAAAAATATGAAAATAATAAGTGAGTCAATGGTAATAATAATATTGAAAAAGGGAACAGTTTTTTTCATATGGTTTTTACATGAAAGATAAAAAGTGCACCCATAGAATAAACCTCTTTCATGGGTTTTGATTTGAATACTTTGAATGAATGAAAATAAAATATTAAAGGTAAAATATTTTTTGAAGACCTAGAAAGACGAATGAAGAAAGAGAAAAAACATGGGGAGAGAAAAATGTTTGTAACTCTTTGTTTTAGAGGTTTTGCTATAGGTTTTGTTTTTGAAAGAGAGAGAGTTTTTAAACAGTTATTGAATATTTATTTATTAATTGTTATTATTGTGGGAATTAAATGGAACGGATTTTAGGGTATTGTTTCTTTGTTTTAGGTGACATAAGAAAGATGTGGTGGCAAGGGAGACAAAGTTCGATTCACCGCGTGTAGAGGGTGAAGTGGAGTCAGTAGTTGTTTTGTTTTATGTTCGAGTATCTGTTTTAGATTTTGGTCTTTACTTTGGTTTTTCTCTTTTCTTTGTTTTTGAATAACAATAAGGGACAAACAAACAAACATAGATGAACTTCGACCAATTGAATTGAATAAGGGACACTCAAGTCACTGAATCTTGTTTAGAAGATGAAACCTCAAGCAAAATCATTAGCTTCTCATTTTCCTCATTGGTGATAGATGTAGAAGCAACTCTCCCAGTCTCATCAGGAGTGGAACTTTCAGTCTCTGAAGATGCATCATGATTAGCATAAGAAGAATTATTAAAATTTCTCTGAAGATGTGGAGGGTATCCATGCTTTTTATAGCAGGTTTTTATTGTGTGATTGCTTCTGCCACAAAAAGTACAAACCCTATTCTTGTTGTAGTTGGAATTAGAACCTTGATTGGTATTCTTGTACATATTTCCAGAATTTCATTCTTAGGTTTACCAGAATTCACAGCATTGATAGAATGTAAAGAATCTTCAACAATAGGTGTAAAGTTACCCTGCCTTTCATGCTGCAATACCATAGAAAAAAATCCTATTCATTGGTGGAAGAGGATCCATGAGAAGGATCTGAGACTTAACCATGTTGAAATTTTCATTGAGACTAGTAAGAAAACGCATAGCATATAGCAAAATGTGATTTTTCCTAGTAGTGCGCATAACTTCACATGAACATTGAACTCTACAACTACAACTAGGCATAGGCAAATATATCTCCAAATCTTCCCATAACACTTTCAATTCAGAGTAAAATGTAGTAACTAATTTGGAATCTTGCTGTAAAGAATAAATCTCTTGCTTAAGTTCAGAAATTCGAACCAAATCACCTTGAGCAAAGCGTTCCTTGAGATAATTCCACACATCCATGGTGTTTTCCATGAAAACAATAGATTGAGAATTTGAAGGATCTACTGAATTCAAGATCCATGAGTGAATCAGCATGTTGCACCGATTCCAAGCACGAAAAGAAGGATCAAAAGAATCTATGACTGGAGGAATGGTGTAACGCCCTCTCTAATTATTTGATTATTTTTAATGAGTTTAGAATACACTTATATGATTTGTATGATTTATATGATTTATTTTGATGAGTGATATTTTGTTATGATATATGTTAGTATTTATTAGTATAATATATATGTTATTTGATTTAGAAATATATATATATATATATATATATATATATATGTTATTTGATTTAGAAATATATATATATGTTATTTGGTTTAGAAATATAAATGTTATTTGATTTAGAAATATATATGTTATTTGATTTAGAAATATATATATGTTATTTGGTTTAAAAATATAAATGTTATTTGTTATAGAAATACATATGATTTGTTGCAGAAATAAATGTGATTTGTTATAGAAATAAATGTTATTTGTTGTAGAAATACACATGATTTGTTATAGAAATAAATGTTATTTGGTGTAGAAATACACATGATTTGTTGTAGAAATATATGTTAATTTGTGTAGAGATATATGTTATTTTGTGTAGAAATATATATATGTTATAGAAATATATTTGTTATAGAGATATAATTGTTATTTGTTGTATAAATATTATATATATATATATATATATATATATATATATATATATATATATTAGAATAGAATATTGAGATTTTGTTAGGCAATCTAATATATTTTTGTACTGAATAATATATTTTTGTACTTAATATAATATATTTTGGTACTCAATTGATATATTTAATTACTAGATCTAATAGGTGCATTACTTGTTTCCAAAGTTTCTCACTTTGTAAATTATCTCTATAAATAGAGAACTCACACAGTGCATTCTACACACCGAAATTCACAGTTGATACTTCCTGTGCTTTTCTTCTCTTCTCCCTCTTTTGACTTGTGTTGACGAGTCTTTCTTCTTTTTCTACTCCTTTCCGTCCCTTCGGAATTAAAAGTGTTCTTAAGACCATAATCCCTCTTCGATTTAATATCCTTTTAGATAAGAGAAAGCGGTAGAGTCCTTCGTCGATCAATCCAAAGGTAAGGGTGAGACTAACTTTGCAATTCTATTAAGTATGTGAATCAATGGTTAGGTTTAACATGATGTAGGATGAGTTTTTGATGAATAAACGGTGGAAACTTGTTAAAAAGATGTAGAAACTGTCCTTAGACCTTAGATAATGATTAAGATGATTTGATGATATTTATAATGTTATATAATTAGATATATATTGCATGAATTATGTTTAATGATTGAGATGTTGATGACGTGCATTTGTAATTGTTATACATGATGATTATCATTATTGATTGATGCTATTTTGTTGTTGTGATGAATATGATTTACTTTGATGATATGATTAATGAGATAATATTATATACTGTAAATTAATGATTAAATGCATTACTTGAAATATTATTGAATGATCAAGATGTTAAAATAAATTGTTATTAAGCTTGATATGAATTGATTATGCTGCTATTGTTATTTAACTAAGTTACATGAGTTGTTGTTGCTTATCATTTGATATTGTTATATCCTGAGATGTTTATGTGTCGCCTATGTTGCTGTTGTTGGTTATGTAAAATATTTATATGCCTTATGTGGAAGATGTTTGATGTTTAAGTTGTTGATGCTTCATATTAATATTGTTATGTTGTGAATTGCAATTGATATATTGATATCTCTCTATTGTTGTGTGATTTGACTGTGCTACTGCTGTTATTTAACTAAGTGCATGATGTCTATATATATATATATTGAAATGATGACGTTTAGCTCCAAATTATTGGATGCATGATGATATGTTGATTACGATGATTACGGTGTTTTGTTGTTAAGAGTCCATGCATAGCATTTCATTGAGCTTTGTCCTCACCACGATTAGGAGCTTTGTCCTCCGCACGTTTTAGGAGCTTTGTCCTCCGCACGATAAAAGTATATTAATACTTATGATGACGATTGGTACCACATGCATATAAGTGTCTAAGTTGCATTGTCGCATATGTCGAGTCAAGGTCGTTGTTGATGAATTATCATCCATGAGTTGTTAAGTTGTCGATGAATTATCATCCATGAGTTTGTCGAGTTGTGTTCTACCCATGTGTTGTTAAAGAAGTACCTACGAAGATTATACGATGTGAATTATATGATGTTGACTAAAATATTGCTATGTTGTTTAACATGTTGATTATGATATTGTTATGTTGCTACGTTGTTTAAGATGTTGATTATGATATTGTTATGTTGCTACATTGTTTAAGATATTGATTATGATATTGTTATGTTGCTATGTTGTTTAACATGTTGATTATGATACTGTTATGTTGCTATGTTGTTTAAGATATTGATTATGATATTGTTACGTTGCTATGTTGTTTAAGATAATGATTATGATATTGTTAAGTTGTTATGATGTTGTGTATAATTGTTACTATTAAGTGATGAATATGTTGTTCTATATATGATTAATATTATTAAATGAATATTATGTTATGTTATTGATGATGATCGAATGTTGTGATTACTTGGTAATTGTTTATCAAAGATGCTATGATGTTTAAGATGATATTGTTTAAGATGTTTATGTTGAAGATTTATGATGTTGATTTTGGTGTTAGTATGTGTTGATTATATTTTCATAAGATGATGAATATGTTGTTGTTATATTATTATATTATGACGAGATGATGTATATATAATTATTATTATTATTAAGTGAATATCATGTTACGTTGTTGTTATATTATAAGAAGATGTTTATGTTATGATGTAGATAATTATTACTATTAATAAGAGATGATTATATTGTGTTGTTTTAAAGTTATTAGTGATGATGATTACATGATGATATCTATGAGTTGTTAAGTGTACTTGATGGTGTTTATGTTAAATTGATAAGTTGTCTTTTATTAATGAATTGATAATGAGATGTTTGATGAATAATTATTATTATGAATTAATGATGTTGTTATGTTGTATATGAATTAGGATTAAGATGTTGTTATGTTATATATGAACTATGACTATGATGTGATGATCTATGTTTGTTACGATTTGGTTAATATGTGTTAAATGATAATTAGAAGTTGGTTGAGTTATTAAGAATTATTACATGAAGAATTATTATTACTAATAGATGAAGTTATTTGTGTTGTTAAATATAATTATTGAATTATATGCTTGATATTATTGTTTTGTGAAATCTCACCCCTTCTGCTTGAAAATGTTGCTCTTCGTATGAGTAACTTGCAGGTATTAATGATTAGTAGGAGTGGTGGCTCAAGTGTCTTTAGGTGCTCTGATACGTAACGGGATGAGAATTTGTTATTGCTTTCTATTCCTTACGTATTGTTTCTGAAGAGTTATGACTATGTTTTTAGAATGGATTTTTATGACATAATTGTAAAGAGGCTTTAGTGCCAAAGACTGTTTTGATTATTGAATAATTTCCGCTGCGAAGTATTAAAGACTTTTTAGTTATTGAATTTTAAAGGATAAATAGTTATTTATACAGTTTATGATTTTAAGAAAAGAATGTGACATTCCGTTTAGGTGAATTACTCTGATTAAATAAATGAAATTTTCACGTTGGGAAAACTGGGTGCTACAAATGGTGCCATCAACAAATTCATACTTCATTTTTCCCCCAATAACTCTTTGCGTCGAACGAGCCCAAGAATGATAGTTAGAACCATTCAACAATGGTGTAACCATTACAGAAGATGGACCATCACTAGGGTGAACAAAAGACGGGCTAGTTTGATCAAGAGCAATCTCATAAGAAGAACCTGCACCATTGTTGTTATGAGGTGCCATGAAAACCGAAAAATAGAGAAGAAAAACGAAGAAGAAAAGGAGAGAATCGTAGCGGAAGAAGAAGCTCTCTAGTGGCTCTAGATACCATATTGAGAAACTGAAATTGTAACAGAAAGGAAAGAGAAAATAACAAAAAGAAGAAAGATGGAGCAATAATGGTGTAATTTTATTGAATGAATGTAGATAGCAGGGTTACAACTATTTATAGAGTATCACAATATGGAGCACACTAAGCTAATATGAGCATTTAATATGTGATTGTAACTCTAATTGTAACTAACTTTGTAGGTTGTTAGAACCCTAAAACTAGCTAAGAGTTCAGTTAGCTTGTGGTGCAAGT
The DNA here is from genome assembly GCF_003473485.1 of Medicago truncatula. NCBI lineage: Eukaryota > Viridiplantae > Streptophyta > Magnoliopsida > Fabales > Fabaceae > Medicago > Medicago truncatula. The sequence continues at coordinate 21,240,716 of NC_053045.1, forward strand.
CACTGGTGTGTAATGTATTCCTCCTCCTTATATTTGATTATTTGTGTTTCCATATTGTTAGCAAGGGACAACCCAAGGGCATCAAATTACCAAGAGCAAGGAAGATGTCTATCAAGTTAAAAGATTTTTACCATTACTAAATAAGAGGGGTGCCTTTAGTTACCTAGTTCTTATATTTTCAGTTGTTTTTAGGACACAGGTCCAGAGCCCATAAGTGTCACTCAACCCTAGCTATTTATAGTGTAAAAAACTTCTTGTAAGGGTTATGAATGAATTGAAATTTGTTTTACGTTTTTCTTCCTTCTGCAACCTAGAATTTAGTGTCATACTCTGTGTTATCTATCATTGGTGCTTTCATTGATTTGACCTCCAATGCCACCCAAACCGCCAAATCCAACTCCAAAAGACTTGGATGAAGCCATCCAAGCTACCAATACACACCTCGAAACCGCCATTCAAGCCACCCATACTCATATTGATGAACGTTTCCAGGCAGCAAATGAAAATCTGGAGGAGCAGCTTCATCGTATGCAAACCCGTATGGAGAACCAGGACCATCTGCAAGAATCACGACATGAGGCACTCAAAACCTACATCTCAGATCTGATTCGACAGACTCAACCAACCAACAATCACAGTGCGGCGGCATCCCCCTCAGCTCCATCAGCGCCATCGTCATCCAGACTATCTACAGTTCACCAACCACGACTCCATCAATCTTCAGTAAGTTCTCCTTTTACCAATTTTCCTACTCTTACCACACCCTTACCATCCCCCAACCACAATAATCCCCAATTTTCCACCCCTAATTCTTCCCCCATCATTCACACCCAAACCCCAATTTTCACACAATCCACACGAACCACCACCCAACCACCACTACCACCACCACCATATTTCTTCCAAATGACACAACCACAACAGTCACTCAACCACCTTCACAATCTTAACCCATACACCCAGACGTTCCCATCGTTCCCACCGCAATTCTCACGAATGTCCACACAAACTTCTAACCCTTCCCCTTTTCGCACACCCAAACTCGAACTCGCTATGTTCGATGGAACCGACCCTCTTGAATGGTTATTCCAAGCGGAGCAATTTTTCACATTTTACCAAATCCCACCCGAGAGTCGCTTATCCATGTCGTCATTCTACATGAAAGGAGATGCCTTAAGTTGGTTTAAATGGATGTATCAAAATCATCAACTTTTTGATTGGTTTTCTTTCACCAAAGCCCTTGAACTACAATTTGGTCCTTCCACATATGCAAACCACCAGGCCGAACTCTTCAAACTTCGCCAACTAGGGAGTGTCTCCGATTACCAAGCTCAATTTGAGAAACTTGGCAATCGCGTCATGGGCCTGCCAGCCGAAGCCCTTTTGAATTGCTTCATTTCAGGTCTAAATTCAGAAATCCGTAATGAAATAGCCATCCAACGACCCAACTCAATCACCCAAGCCATTGGTCTAGCCAAATTAATTGAGGCCAAGCTTAAAGACTCCAAACCCAAGTTTTCTAAACCATTCTCCCCGGCTTATCCATCCACCTACTCTCGTACACCCAACACACCCACAACCCCACCAAAACTACCCCCTGTGAACCCTACCTTTCAACAAACACCTACCTCCATTCCACCTTTACCATTACCAACCAAAACAGGCCCAAACATACCCACTAAATTCCCTATCAAACGCCTAAACCAGTCCCAAGTCCAAGAACGTCGTGCCCTTGGCTTATGCTATAATTGTGATGAGAAATTCATCCCAGGTCACAAATGTGGTGCTAGCCGTTTCCTACTCCTCATTCTTGACGACGAGGAGAACCCCCAAGACACACCAGAATCCGCTGAAGTGGATGAAGACCAAACCTTGTCCTCACAACCCGACACTTACTTCACACTATCTCCCCAAGCCGTATCCGGACACTTCTCACCCCAAACACTCAAATTCCAAGGACTCATACAAGGCCTACCCGTCACGATTTTGGTAGATACCGGGAGCACTCATAACATCCTCCAACCCCGCATTGCATCACACTTACACCTTACAACCAATTCCATACCACACTTCTCCGTCATGGTAGGCAACGGATCCCACCTTGATTGCCAAGGCATTTGCCCAGACGTCCCTCTCACCCTCCAAAACAAAATTTTCTCCCTACCCTTCTACTTGTTTCCGATCGAAGGCGCGGATGTTGTGTTGGGAATGGCTTGGCTCCGAACATTGGGACCAATCCATGCTGATTTCGCAATTCCCTCCATTACCTTCATCTACCAAAACGAATCAATTACTTTACAAGGAGACCCAAGACAGCAACCAACACAATCCACATATCCACAAGTCTGCCACCTTCTTCATACAGATGCTATAGCTTCATTACACTTACTCACTTTCCAACCATCACAGCCACCAACCCAGGACAAAACTCCTCTACCAACCGCTACAGACCCTGCTGTTGCTAACTTGCTGTCAGAATTTCCATCTGTTTTTCTCAAACCTCACGGCCTTCCCCCATCTCGCCCTCATGATCATCACATTCCCCTTCTCCCTAACACACCCCCCATCAATGTAAAACCGTACCGCTATCCCCACTCCCAAAAAGATGCCATGACCACCCTTATCCGTGATATGCTACAAAATGGCACAATCATGCCTAGCACCAGTCCCTTTTCCTCACCAGTTTTACTTGTTCGCAAGAAAGATGGAACTTGGCGTTTTTGTGTGGATTATCGCGCTCTTAATGCGGTCACCGTCAAAGACCGATTCCCCATCCCAACCATTGATGAATTACTTGACGAATTAGGAGCAGCAACTATTTTTCTAAGATAGATTTGCGCTCAGGGTACCACCAAATTCGGGTTGCACCGGAAGACACTCATAAAACAGCATTTCGAACATTCGATGGGCACTATGAATTTTTGGTAATGCCCTTTGGGCTTTCTAACGCCCCTTCCTCATTCCAGTCAGCGATGAATGACATGCTACGACCTTACTTGCGTCGTTTTGTGCTTGTTTTCTTCGATGACATTTTGATTTATAGCACCAACATGGCTGACCATTTGATTCATTTACGTCTAATTTTAGATTTATTAGTAACAAATCAGTTTGTTGCAAAATTGTCTAAATGTGTTTTTGCAGTGGAAACAGTTCACTATCTAGGTCATGTCATTTCAGCGCAAGGAGTTAAAGCAGACCCTGAAAAAGTTACTGCAATCACAGACTGGCCGAAGCCACATTCACTTACTGCCTTACGGGGATTCCTGGGACTTACATGATTCTATCGTAAATTTGTGCGCGGATATGCTACTCTCGCCTCACCCCTCACAGATTTGTTACGTGGCACCAAATTTACATGGAATATGGAAGCCGACAAGGCGTTTACAACATTGAAAATACATATGACAACCATGCCAGTTCTCCATCTTCCCGATTTCTCAAAGACCTTCGTTGTGGAAACAGATGCGTCAGCAGTGGCCATTGGCGCGGTTCTCTCCCAAGAAGGCCATCCTCTTGCCTTTTTCAGCAAAAAAATGACTCCCAAAATGCAGGCAGCTTCGGTGTATGTGCGAGAAATGTTTGCTGTCACAGAATCAGTAAAAAAATGGCGTCAATACCTGATAGGGTAGAAATTCCAGATTTATACTGATCAAAAGAGTTTGCGAAACCTCTTACTTCAAAAAATACAAACCCCTGAACAACAAAAGTGGGCTTCAAAGTTACAAGGTTTTAATTTTGAAATTCACTACAGACCAGGAAAAACCAACCTTGCTGCCGACGCTTTAAGCCGAAAGACCCAGGCCACCATTTCTATCCTTTTCACCATGACATCTCCACTGCCTACCATCATTACTCAATTCCAAAAGTTTTACGCCTCCAAGGGTAAAACTCTTGTCCATGATCTGTTAGCAGTAAATGAGGATTCACATTATTCAAGTTCACCAATGGATTGCTGTATTATAAAGACCGATTGTTTGTACCTGATCACAAAGACTGGCGTGCCAACCTGCTGACAGAATACCACAACACACCTCTAGCTAGTCATTCAGGCGTATAGCCCACAGTTGCGCGACTAGCAGCTTCTTTTTACTGGCCAGGTCTCTACACTGCTGTCAAAGAATTCGTAAAAAACTGTGCAACCTGTCAACAAAGCAAAAATCAAACACAGAAAAAGTTGGGACTCTTACAAGCACTTCCCATCCCATCCCAGGTGTGGGAAGAACTCACCATGGACTTCATAACCCACTTGCCAAATTCGTTTGGCCATACGGTGATATGGGTCATCTGTGACAGGTTAACAAAGTACGTCCACTTCATAGCATTACCATCCAAATTCACTGCGGAAGATCTAGCCAACCGTTTCTCGGTGGAGATCTGTCGTTTACACGGCATTCCAAAAACGATTATTTCAGATCGTGACCCATTGTTTTTAAGTAAATTTTGGAAGGAACTCTTTAAAACACAAGGAACACAGTTAAGGTTCAGCACGGCTTATCATCCGGAGACCGACGGTCAAACCGAAGTTGTGAACCGCACTTTGGAATCTTATCTCCGATGCTTTGTGAGTGATCAACCCAAGAAATGGTACAAATTCCTCCACCTAGCAGAGTACTAGCATAACTCCACAGTGCACTCAGCCACTCAGTTAACCCCTTTTCAAGCTCTGTATGGTAGACCACCTCCCAAGATCCCAGATTATGTAACAGGAAGCTCTTCCATCACCAGCCTAGAGGAATCACTGCAAGCAAGACACTTAGTTCTGCAACAACTCAAAAAGAATCTCACAAAGTCCAGAAAACAAATGGAGGTGCAGGCCAATAAGAAAAGAAGAGATCATACCTTCAACGTAGGAGATCTGGTTCTCCTCCGCCTTCAGCCATATAGACAGTCCACCGTCCAACGCCGCTCTTCACAGAAGTTGGCCAAACGGTTCTTTGGTCCCTTCCATGTCCTGGAACGTATTGGATCAGTTGCTTATAAACTAGATCTGCCACCAGATTCCAAAATCCATCCAGTAGTGCATATCTCCCTGTTGCGACCCTATTACGGCGGTACACAACCAGGACCGGCCCCAGTTGCTCTTTCAGATCCACAAGGACAGGAACAATCAGAAGATCAAGTCACAAACACTAGCAAGGAGGAAAACCTAAACTTTTCCCCTTCCAGTGAGATACCAAGTACTAACTTAACTCATCCCAATTCCCCAAATACTCATGTTGACTCAACCACTCTTTTACCCTCGGGTCTCTCCCCACCGTTGGATACAATTGCCTTATCCCCTCCTATACAATCTTCACCATTCATTCAAATACCCTCAAAAATAACAACAAAACAGCTGGTCCCCACTAATAACTCACCCCACACACCTAAGACAGATTACAAACTACAATCAGAGCCGTCCAAGCCTCTTGTGATTTCCACCATAGATTCAGACACGCGTCCGAGCACTCTGCCCTTTTCGGAACCACCACGTGGCAAGCTGAACCTTGAGGACAAGGTTCTCGGTGAACCGGCGAGTATTGTTAGCAAGGGACAACCCAAGGGCATCAAATTACCAAGAGCAAGGAAGATGTCTATCAAGTTAAAAGATTTTTACCATTACTAAATAAGAGGGGTGCCTTTAGTTACCTAGTTCTTATATTTTCAGTTGTTTATAGGACACAGGTCCAGAGCCCATAAGTGTCACTCAACCCTAGCTATTTATAGTGTAAAAAACTTCTTGTAAGGGTTATGAATGAATTGAAATCTATTTTACGTTTTTCTTCCTTCTGCAACCTAGAATTTAGTGTCATACTCTGTGTTATCTATCACATATCTTGTGTTATTCTTCAATAATTAAAATATAATAATTACGAAGTTATTTGTTCCACTTCCCCTAAAAAAAAAAATCAAGAAGTTATCTGTTCCATGTGAAAATGAAGAAAAGAAATCCATATTAATTCAAAAATCTAAAAAATGAACGATAATGAAGTCTACAAAATTAAAACGAGATTCAACAATCCAATATTAAGAAGCTAGCATGAATCTTTAGAGTATTATGAGCTACTTCCTTCCCTTCATGTAGAGTTAAACTTATGAACTTGAAGAACATGCATATCATAGAATCCATTGGGTTGAAATACATGCGATTGACTTGGAAGATTGTTGAAAGGAACAGTATGCATTGCGATAGGATATCATTGCATTTCCATTATAATAGTCTGGTGATCAAGGTTGTCAAAATCGGGACTTTACTTCCAGTCGAAAGGAAATAGCAAACCCGGGACTCGTAAAATTGCAATAAGATCGAAGGATTTTACTCAAAGACTTTTGTAGAATCGATGTAGGATAGCAAAATCGGTACTCGTAAAATCGAAATTAAAATCCAGGATTCTACCAAATTAAAACAAAAATAATGATAAATATATGTTATAAATTGTATATAGTCATAAATGTTGGTGTAAGCCCTAGAGGCCAATAGTTTATGTTAAACTTATCTTATGTATCATGACTTTTATTATTGAATAATATATGACACTCTTTATTATATTTAGATAATGTTAATAAAGTCCTTAGAATAGATAGTTCGTGTAATAATATATTAAGTGTGACTTAATCATGAGATTACATTATCATAAAGAACACTATTCTTAAATGTATCCGTAGTCAAAGCTTTAATATGAATAAAGGATAATAATAAAGCATCGAGACTATTATGTATGTAGACTGATGACCGCATCTCATGGGTCATAGATATGAGATATTAAGTCTATGCATAAGTATAAATATTAGGAGTAATATTTATACTGGATTGACCCACCGTGAGAATACTACATAGTAAGTTATGAAATTTTCATAAGATATTCTCACAATGATAATAGTGTATATCGCTCTTAGACCTGAAACCACTATGATCCCTAGATGTGGACTCAAGTACTTTGTTGCCATTCTAACGTTGTCTGTAAAAGGATAACTATAACGTTGGTTGATGGGTACTTGATGAATCGTGCTGAGGGACATGAGTGTCCTAGATGGAATTTGTCCCTCCTCATAAACAGGAGATATATCTTTAGGCCTCTTGATGAAATATGACTGTAAAATTGCATGGCCATGCCGAACTAAGTTAATATGAGATATTGGACTTATTCGTTATTCAGTATATTTCGGAATCAAGAAATATAAACATTGATCTATACAAGGGTGACAATATCTATGCCTTGGGATCAATAAAGATATCGAGACAAAGGAGTAATTGTACGCATGAATATTATCATGGAAAAGTTTCGTCAGATCACTTGACATTCTTGCCACTTTGGTAGAAATGATGTGTTGCTAGATACCGCTTGTAACACCCCGTTTTCCCGACTTAAAAATTTCATTTAATTAATCAGAGTATTCAACATGTAAACGGAATGCTACACTTCATAAAATCATAAATAAGTTAATTAACTAATTTATCCTTCAACATATTAATTCAAACTTTGCAGCGGATTAAATTCATTAACATAAAAAGTCTTGGCACGAAGGCCTCATCAAAACATCTCATAAAAATCCAATTAACAACTTAATCATGTAAATTTATAAACAATACGTAAGGAATAGAAAAGCATGCAACAAAGTTCCCATCCCGTTACGTATCAGAGCACCTAAACGACTCAGTGAGGGATAGCCACTCACGACAGCAAAAACACAGCAACCTACTCTTGATCACCTGCAAGTTACTCATACGAAGAGCAACATTTTCAAGCAGAAGGGGTGAGATTCACAATCAATAATAATAATATATAATTCATCAAATGCATCTAACAACTTAAACTCCGTCGATTAGTAATAATAATCCTTTTAACGACTCCTAAACCATATCATGTACTCATCATATCAACAGTCATAACTCAATATCATAGATAACATCATAATAGCATCATTTAACTTCATAATCAACATCTTAATCATAATCATATAACATCATACTTATAATTCGTATACAACATGACAACTTCATAATCAATGACATAAACAACGTACAACATCATATTCATAGTTCATAATAATAATTATTCATCAAACATTCCATTAGCATTACATGAATAAAAGACAACTTATCAACTTAACATAACCATCATCACAACATTCATAATCATCATCGCGTAACATCCTAACAACCTCATATTCAACACCTTAAACAGTCATCATAACATTATAATCAATATCATAATAATATAAACAACAACATATATTCAACAATAATGTTCTTACTTCTTTAACTTTAGTAACGCTTGCTAATTCAACCAACAACGACGACAACAACAAGATTCAACGACAACGACAACAACTTAATCAACAACAACAACAACAAATCTCTCAAGAACAACGACAACTACAATTATCCAATATATGTATATATTTCATAATCAACAATATCATCAATAATAGATATCCAATTCATCATTTACATCTAACACCCTGCCATAATAATAATTCATCACTATATAAGTATATCATCATTAACACATCAACCAAATGATGATTAAAGCCATCAACAACGACTCATGCAACAACTCGACACCACCGCTAAGACTCCTCAACAAATGCAACTATGCATGTGGTAACATAATCAGGGCCGTGACCCACACCGCTGTCGAATGGTTAAAGCATTCTCATCAGGACATAAGTCCTCACCACTAACACCACTTTGAGCAACTAGTGCTCCACCACTTTGAACGACAAGGCGTTCCAGAGCCGAAGCTCTCCCACTGTTATGCTCATGCAACTGACCCACTTGAGTATATCTACATACAATCCCACCTAAGCATATATGTATATATGACTCACCACTCCAATTTACAACATTCATGTAAAACTTAATTAAATAAAAGCATACATCCAGCCAGCATCCATTCATCAATCACAACCAAATTAGAACATCCAGAGAAATACACCAACATACAAGCCATGCTTAATCAACAAGACAAATCAACCATCAACAACAGAAGTCAAACCAACAAAATTCTGGGCAACTCGCCTCGCGAGCACATCTGCTCGCTATGGCGAGCTCGGGAAATCAGGTACTCGCCATGGCGAGTTCGAGGCGAACAGAAATATGGTGCTCTCGGGAAAAATGTTATTTTTCTCACTCAAACCTCAATTCTAAGCTCCCTAATCATCTTTTAAACCTAAAACTTGCTCTAGTTCTCTTAAAAATCCTCTAGGCACATGAAACTACCCAAGATACGGCTTATAACAACATTTTAAAAAAATCCAAATTTTCACAAGGCTACTCGCCATGGCGAGTTGTATCACTCGCGAGGCGAGCGATGAAGTTGTTCACTCGCTATGGCGAGCATAGGCTACTCGCGAGGCGAGCGATGAACTTCTGTACGGGCAGAATGCAGGTTTTTCCAAAAATCCCATTTTTCCTCAATTCACTCCCCAAATTAGTTTACAGATATGCAATGAAAGGTTTTATGCACTCAGAACACATTTCTAACTCCAATTCAACAATTCCTACACTCAAAACCCATTAATTAATAAAACCTAACTTTAATCAAATATTAACCAACAGATGCATCTTAATCAATAATAACCAGTAACATGGCAGTACACAAACAATCTCAAAATATAACAACATCAAATGGTAATCAACATCTTAAAACATCATATATACATATAACACTTCATCAATCATTGACAATATCGTATTCACAAATATATACATACATATATTAATTCATCAATCATAAACAATTCTTCACTGTGACCTACGTGCAGTAATTTGACCATAACTCAAGTTCTATAAATCCTTTTGAAGTCAAACCAACGGCATTAGAAAGCTAACATCCATACCTACAACTTTCGTGTTTACATCTAAGACCAATTATGTACCAATCAATACCAGTTTTCATTTCAAATTCTGACAAAGTTGTGCTGAAATTCATAAAAATTCACTAAGACCTCCTTGGAGTATTTTCATCATATCTCATAAACCAAAAATCATTTTCGAGTCAAACTAAAGCCATTGGAAAGCTAACAAAATTATCTACAACTTTCATGCTTACACGAAAGACCAATTCAAAACAGAAACATGTGAAAAATACGGACGAACGCGAAACAGGTGATGCTGTCTCTGTGTATTTCGCGAGGCGAGTAAGTTTATTCGCTGTGGCGAGTTGCGACGAACAACCCTACGGGAACAGACCAGTTTTCAGCCAAAAACCCAATTTTTCATCCACCCAAACCCCAAATTTGATAGGAAACTCAACATATGTTTATTCTACAATCTGAACATCGATTCTTAACACAATTGTCATGATTTCTACACTTTTCAATCCAAGAATCATACTCCAAAAACCTAACCCCCAATTCCCAATTTCAACTAGAACTATGCTAAATCAAAATCAGAATTATATAACCATTATCATTGAGAGATAGTCTCACCCTTACCTGAATTCAATTGCACAAACAAAGCTACAGCAAAATCGATCCCCTCTTGCTCTTGTTCTCCCCTTGGCTTGGTTTTCTCTCCCAAAACTTGTTTCACGTAAAACTGCTTCTAACCTTCTCTTTTCCTAACTCCCAAAATATAAATCCTCCTTTATTTTATTAAACTCCCCTTAATTCTATTAATTCCTAATTAACTCCCCAACCTCCAAAATAATATTAATTCTCACATTATTCTAATTAATATTAAAATAAACTATATAATAAAATAATACACACCACATAATCAACCAATATTATTTAAAATCACATAAATTATATAAATATATCGTAACTCATTAAAAATAATTAAATAAGCAAATAATTCAAGGAGGGTGTTACAACTCTACCCCCCTTAAAAGAATTTCGTCCTCGAAATTCAAAGCAAAAGAAAATGAATTCGGTTATTGCATAAATACCCTTAAACTATACATAGCCAGATAGAACCTTCAATCAAAACATACAAACCACATTAAGTTAATCAATCAAACATAATCACTTAATAAACATAACCATTTATCAGGAAACACAACAAACAACAATCACGACAAAACAGACAACATTAAGTTGACACTCTAACCTATGTGGCTCAACACGACTCTACTACTTGGCCGGACGGACCAACCTGCTCTGATACCAATTGTAACACCCCGTTTTCCCGACTTAAAAATTTCATTTAATTAATCAGAGTATTCAACATGTAAACGGAATGCTACACTTCATAAAATCATAAATAAGTTAATTAACTAATTTATCCTTCAACATATTAATTCAAACTTTGCAGCGGATTAAATTCATTAACATAAAAAGTCTTGGCACGAAGGCCTCATCAAAACATCTCATAAAAATCCAATTAACAACTTAATCATGTAAATTTATAAACAATACGTAAGGAATAGAAAAGCATGCAACAAAGTTCCCATCCCGTTACGTATCAGAGCACCTAAACGACTCAGTGAGGGATAGCCACTCACGACAGCAAAAACACAGCAACCTACTCTTGATCACCTGCAAGTTACTCATACGAAGAGCAACATTTTCAAGCAGAAGGGGTGAGATTCACAATCAATAATAATAATATATAATTCATCAAATGCATCTAACAACTTAAACTCCGTCGATTAGTAATAATAATCCTTTTAACGACTCCTAAACCATATCATGTACTCATCATATCAACAGTCATAACTCAATATCATAGATAACATCATAATAGCATCATTTAACTTCATAATCAACATCTTAATCATAATCATATAACATCATACTTATAATTCGTATACAACATGACAACTTCATAATCAATGACATAAACAACGTACAACATCATATTCATAGTTCATAATAATAATTATTCATCAAACATTCCATTAGCATTACATGAATAAAAGACAACTTATCAACTTAACATAACCATCATCACAACATTCATAATCATCATCGCGTAACATCCTAACAACCTCATATTCAACACCTTAAACAGTCATCATAACATTATAATCAATATCATAATAATATAAACAACAACATATATTCAACAATAATGTTCTTACTTCTTTAACTTTAGTAACGCTTGCTAATTCAACCAACAACGACGACAACAACAAGATTCAACGACAACGACAACAACTTAATCAACAACAACAACAACAAATCTCTCAAGAACAACGACAACTACAATTATCCAATATATGTATATATTTCATAATCAACAATATCATCAATAATAGATATCCAATTCATCATTTACATCTAACACCCTGCCATAATAATAATTCATCACTATATAAGTATATCATCATTAACACATCAACCAAATGATGATTAAAGCCATCAACAACGACTCATGCAACAACTCGACACCACCGCTAAGACTCCTCAACAAATGCAACTATGCATGTGGTAACATAATCAGGGCCGTGACCCACACCGCTGTCGAATGGTTAAAGCATTCTCATCAGGACATAAGTCCTCACCACTAACACCACTTTGAGCAACTAGTGCTCCACCACTTTGAACGACAAGGCGTTCCAGAGCCGAAGCTCTCCCACTGTTATGCTCATGCAACTGACCCACTTGAGTATATCTACATACAATCCCACCTAAGCATATATGTATATATGACTCACCACTCCAATTTACAACATTCATGTAAAACTTAATTAAATAAAAGCATACATCCAGCCAGCATCCATTCATCAATCACAACCAAATTAGAACATCCAGAGAAATACACCAACATACAAGCCATGCTTAATCAACAAGACAAATCAACCATCAACAACAGAAGTCAAACCAACAAAATTCTGGGCAACTCGCCTCGCGAGCACATCTGCTCGCTATGGCGAGCTCGGGAAATCAGGTACTCGCCATGGCGAGTTCGAGGCGAACAGAAATATGGTGCTCTCGGGAAAAATGTTATTTTTCTCACTCAAACCTCAATTCTAAGCTCCCTAATCATCTTTTAAACCTAAAACTTGCTCTAGTTCTCTTAAAAATCCTCTAGGCACATGAAACTACCCAAGATACGGCTTATAACAACATTTTAAAAAAATCCAAATTTTCACAAGGCTACTCGCCATGGCGAGTTGTATCACTCGCGAGGCGAGCGATGAAGTTGTTCACTCGCTATGGCGAGCATAGGCTACTCGCGAGGCGAGCGATGAACTTCTGTACGGGCAGAATGCAGGTTTTTCCAAAAATCCCATTTTTCCTCAATTCACTCCCCAAATTAGTTTACAGATATGCAATGAAAGGTTTTATGCACTCAGAACACATTTCTAACTCCAATTCAACAATTCCTACACTCAAAACCCATTAATTAATAAAACCTAACTTTAATCAAATATTAACCAACAGATGCATCTTAATCAATAATAACCAGTAACATGGCAGCACACAAACAATCTCAAAATATAACAACATCAAATGGTAATCAACATCTTAAAACATCATATATACATATAACACTTCATCAATCATTGACAATATCGTATTCACAAATATATACATACATATATTAATTCATCAATCATAAACAATTCTTCACTGTGACCTACGTGCAGTAATTTGACCATAACTCAAGTTCTATAAATCCTTTTGAAGTCAAACCAACGGCATTAGAAAGCTAACATCCATACCTACAACTTTCGTGTTTACATCTAAGACCAATTATGTACCAATCAATACCAGTTTTCATTTCAAATTCTGACAAAGTTGTGCTGAAATTCATAAAAATTCACTAAGACCTCCTTGGAGTATTTTCATCATATCTCATAAACCAAAAATCATTTTCGAGTCAAACTAAAGCCATTGGAAAGCTAACAAAATTATCTACAACTTTCATGCTTACACGAAAGACCAATTCAAAACAGAAACATGTGAAAAATACGGACGAACGCGAAACAGGTGATGCTGTCTCTGTGTATTTCGCGAGGCGAGTAAGTTTATTCGCTGTGGCGAGTTGCGACGAACAACCCTACGGGAACAGACCAGTTTTCAGCCAAAAACCCAATTTTTCATCCACCCAAACCCCAAATTTGATAGGAAACTCAACATATGTTTATTCTACAATCTGAACATCGATTCTTAACACAATTGTCATGATTTCTACACTTTTCAATCCAAGAATCATACTCCAAAAACCTAACCCCCAATTCCCAATTTCAACTAGAACTATGCTAAATCAAAATCAGAATTATATAACCATTATCATTGAGAGATAGTCTCACCCTTACCTGAATTCAATTGCACAAACAAAGCTACAGCAAAATCGATCCCCTCTTGCTCTTGTTCTCCCCTTGGCTTGGTTTTCTCTCCCAAAACTTGTTTCACGTAAAACTGCTTCTAACCTTCTCTTTTCCTAACTCCCAAAATATAAATCCTCCTTTATTTTATTAAACTCCCCTTAATTCTATTAATTCCTAATTAACTCCCCAACCTCCAAAATAATATTAATTCTCACATTATTCTAATTAATATTAAAATAAACTATATAATAAAATAATACACACCACATAATCAACCAATATTATTTAAAATCACATAAATTATATAAATATATCGTAACTCATTAAAAATAATTAAATAAGCAAATAATTCAAGGAGGGTGTTACAACTCTACCCCCCTTAAAAGAATTTCGTCCTCGAAATTCAAAGCAAAAGAAAATGAATTCGGTTATTGCATAAATACCCTTAAACTATACATAGCCAGATAGAACCTTCAATCAAAACATACAAACCACATTAAGTTAATCAATCAAACATAATCACTTAATAAACATAACCATTTATCAGGAAACACAACAAACAACAATCACGACAAAACAGACAACATTAAGTTGACACTCTAACCTATGTGGCTCAACACGACTCTACTACTTGGCCGGACGGACCAACCTGCTCTGATACCAATTGTAACACCCCGTTTTCCCGACTTAAAAATTTCATTTAATTAATCAGAGTATTCAACATGTAAACGGAATGCTACACTTCATAAAATCATAAATAAGTTAATTAACTAATTTATCCTTCAACATATTAATTCAAACTTTGCAGCGGATTAAATTCATTAACATAAAAAGTCTTGGCACGAAGGCCTCATCAAAACATCTCATAAAAATCCAATTAACAACTTAATCATGTAAATTTATAAACAATACGTAAGGAATAGAAAAGCATGCAACAAAGTTCCCATCCCGTTACGTATCAGAGCACCTAAACGACTCAGTGAGGGATAGCCACTCACGACAGCAAAAACACAGCAACCTACTCTTGATCACCTGCAAGTTACTCATACGAAGAGCAACATTTTCAAGCAGAAGGGGTGAGATTCACAATCAATAATAATAATATATAATTCATCAAATGCATCTAACAACTTAAACTCCGTCGATTAGTAATAATAATCCTTTTAACGACTCCTAAACCATATCATGTACTCATCATATCAACAGTCATAACTCAATATCATAGATAACATCATAATAGCATCATTTAACTTCATAATCAACATCTTAATCATAATCATATAACATCATACTTATAATTCGTATACAACATGACAACTTCATAATCAATGACATAAACAACGTACAACATCATATTCATAGTTCATAATAATAATTATTCATCAAACATTCCATTAGCATTACATGAATAAAAGACAACTTATCAACTTAACATAACCATCATCACAACATTCATAATCATCATCGCGTAACATCCTAACAACCTCATATTCAACACCTTAAACAGTCATCATAACATTATAATCAATATCATAATAATATAAACAACAACATATATTCAACAATAATGTTCTTACTTCTTTAACTTTAGTAACGCTTGCTAATTCAACCAACAACGACGACAACAACAAGATTCAACGACAACGACAACAACTTAATCAACAACAACAACAACAAATCTCTCAAGAACAACGACAACTACAATTATCCAATATATGTATATATTTCATAATCAACAATATCATCAATAATAGATATCCAATTCATCATTTACATCTAACACCCTGCCATAATAATAATTCATCACTATATAAGTATATCATCATTAACACATCAACCAAATGATGATTAAAGCCATCAACAACGACTCATGCAACAACTCGACACCACCGCTAAGACTCCTCAACAAATGCAACTATGCATGTGGTAACATAATCAGGGCCGTGACCCACACCGCTGTCGAATGGTTAAAGCATTCTCATCAGGACATAAGTCCTCACCACTAACACCACTTTGAGCAACTAGTGCTCCACCACTTTGAACGACAAGGCGTTCCAGAGCCGAAGCTCTCCCACTGTTATGCTCATGCAACTGACCCACTTGAGTATATCTACATACAATCCCACCTAAGCATATATGTATATATGACTCACCACTCCAATTTACAACATTCATGTAAAACTTAATTAAATAAAAGCATACATCCAGCCAGCATCCATTCATCAATCACAACCAAATTAGAACATCCAGAGAAATACACCAACATACAAGCCATGCTTAATCAACAAGATAAATCAACCATCAACAACAGAAGTCAAACCAACAAAATTCTGGGCAACTCGCCTCGCGAGCACATCTGCTCGCTATGGCGAGCTCAGGAAATCAGGTACTCGCCATGGCGAGTTCGAGGCGAACAGAAATATGGTGCTCTCGGGAAAAATGTTATTTTTCTCACTCAAACCTCAATTCTAAGCTCCCTAATCATCTTTTAAACCTAAAACTTGCTCTAGTTCTCTTAAAAATCCTCTAGGCACATGAAACTACCCAAGATACGGCTTATAACAACATTTTAAAAAAATCCAAATTTTCACAAGGCTACTCGCCATGGCGAGTTGTATCACTCGCGAGGCGAGCGATGAAGTTGTTCACTCGCTATGGCGAGCATAGGCTACTCGCGAGGCGAGCGATGAAC
Organism: Medicago truncatula; assembly: GCF_003473485.1. Taxonomy (NCBI): domain Eukaryota; kingdom Viridiplantae; phylum Streptophyta; class Magnoliopsida; order Fabales; family Fabaceae; genus Medicago; species Medicago truncatula. The sequence goes on from NC_053045.1 coordinate 21,257,612, forward strand.
TTCTGTACGGGCAGAATGCAGGTTTTTCCAAAAATCCCATTTTTCCTCAATTCACTCCCCAAATTAGTTTACAGATATGCAATGAAAGGTTTTATGCACTCAGAACACATTTCTAACTCCAATTCAACAATTCCTACACTCAAAACCCATTAATTAATAAAACCTAACTTTAATCAAATATTAACCAACAGATGCATCTTAATCAATAATAACCAGTAACATGGCAGCACACAAACAATCTCAAAATATAACAACATCAAATGATAATCAACATCTTAAAACATCATATATACATATAACACTTCATCAATCATTGACAATATCGTATTCACAAATATATACATACATATATTAATTCATCAATCATAAACAATTCTTCACTGTGACCTACGTGCAGTAATTTGACCATAACTCAAGTTCTATAAATCCTTTTGAAGTCAAACCAACGGCATTAGAAAGCTAACATCCATACCTACAACTTTCGTGTTTACATCTAAGACCAATTATGTACCAATCAATACCAGTTTTCATTTCAAATTCTGACAAAGTTGTGCTGAAATTCATAAAAATTCACTAAGACCTCCTTGGAGTATTTTCATCATATCTCATAAACCAAAAATCATTTTCGAGTCAAACTAAAGCCATTGGAAAGCTAACAAAATTATCTACAACTTTCATGTTTACACCAAAGACCAATTCAAAACAGAAACATGTGAAAAAGACGGAAGAACGCGAAACAGGTGATGCTGTCTCTGTGTAGCTCGCGAGGCGAGTAAGTTTATTCGCTGTGGCGAGTTGCGACGAACAACCCTACGGGAACAGACCAGTTTTCAGCCAAAAACCCAATTTTTCATCCACCCAAACCCCAAATTTGATAGGAAACTCAACATATGTTTATTCTACAATCTGAACATCGATTCTTAACACAATTGTCATGATTTCTACACTTTTCAATCCAAGAATCATACTCCAAAAACCTAACCCCCAATTCCCAATTTCAACTAGAACTATGCTAAATCAAAATCAGAATTATATAACCATTATCATTGAGAGAGAGTCTCACCCTTACCTGAATTCAATTGCACAAACAAAGCTACAGCAAAATCGATCCCCTCTTGCTCTTGTTCTCCCCTTGGCTTGGTTTTCTCTCCCAAAACTTGTTTCACGTAAAACTGCTTCTAACCTTCTCTTTTCCTAACTCCAAAAAAATATAACTCCTCCTTTATTTTATTAAACTCCCCTTAATTCTATTAATTCCTAATTAACTCCCCAACCTCCAAAATAATATTAATTCTCACATTATTCTAATTAATATTAAAATAAACTATATAATAAAATAATACACACCACATAATCAACCAATATTATTTAAAATCACATAAATTATATAAATATATCGTAACTCATTAAAAATAATTAAATAATCAAATAATTCAAGGAGGGTGTTACACCGCTCATTGTTTATAGTATTAAATATTAGATTTAATATTATTGTCAACGTGACTAGAACCTATAGGGTCACACACAAAGAACAGTCAAAAGAGAAATATATAAGTATGACTTATATAAGGGGTGTGTTTAGTAAATAACACTAATTAGTTAGCAAAATTACTAAACTCGTTATTGGGCTTAATGAAGTCCAATAGTGACTTCTAACTTGCAGAGCACATAAGGAATTCTATAAATAGAACCCTAGTGCTGAAGTTTGAGGTTACACGTCTTGGAGAAACCCTAGCTCTCTGAAACTTCTGATTCCTTGGCTAGCACCGAGTTTTGAAGGAGTGCTGTTCGTGTGGACTTGCTAGAGGCTTTGCTGTGATCGTGATTCCAATTTCCAGATTCCAGCTTTCAACTTTCAGTTTTCAGATTCCACACTTCGAGGTAACAATCGAATCACTGATTCATGTCTAATTCGTAATGATCCAAGGAGAGAAAATCGAAATTTTATTCGCTGCTTATTCTGTTGTAAACTCGATTTTCCTTCAATAAAGGACTTAAAGTTCAATGTCCACAAAATACATATACACAAATGACTCAAAACCTAGATGCAAATATTCTTTACTAATCATAATAATGCTAAACAACCTAGACAACTTAGATGCCCATGAGGAAGTGTGGGGGAAGTTAAAGAATGAAAATTTTTGGCCTTATGGCTATTTATAGAACTGGGTCATGGATTCAAATCGGGTCAATTGACGAACCGAGTAAAAAATTGACTCTTATTAAAAAAATGAACAAAATCCTTCAAAATTCATCAAAATCCTATGATTTTGAACGGATTTCACGATTTTGTGCGATTTTGATATGATTTTGTTTATTTTTGAGATTCTGCTATGGATTTGAGTCGTTGAAGCTACGCAAACTCGCAAACACCTGGATTTTGGGACTTAAGTCTCGATTTTGACAACCATGGTGGTGACAAACTTTCATCATTTTCAACTCTATCCTTCTTTTCTGTGCCCATGTTGGGATCATAGATAGCTATAGAATCAGCTTGATTGATCAAATTACCCCTAATATACTTGGAGGAGTGAGATTGTGCATGTCTTCCGTCCTCAGACACCACCGGGTAAGATTGTGCACTCGAAACCGTAGAACAAGGCTGGGAGCTTTGTCCCAATTGAAGTCGCCAACACCTTGAGTGGGTTTCATCACTAATATTAATAAATGGAGGGTAATTTTCTGCTTGAGGCATGTTTTGCATGAAATTGAAGGAATTACTTGGATTTGAGGCCAAGTGAGGAGTACTAATAAGTTTATCTTTTGAATGCATGCATCAAGCTTATCATCTAATAAGCTGGCAAAAAACTTCAATTATTCCTGCCTAAAAGAATTACAAGATTCATTCCAACTTGGATAACTGATCTTCAATATCTCTTTCTGCATTCTGGAAATCTTAAATTCAACTTTTTCCATCCTTTTCTTATAATATTCTTGAATATTAAGGATTCTTTTTACCTCTTTTGTGTCTTTTGGCCATACTTCAGGTTTAGCAAATCCTTGCCCTTCAAAATTGGGAGCATAGAACTACACAAACATCAACATCACAAAGAACAGAAAATTCATTCACTTTTTTCATTAAGCAGTAGTGCATTCACCATTATCATAACTGCAAGGTGAAATGTATTGACAATTCAATATATTTCACTTGTGATAATGATGAATACATTAGTACTTGACAATCCACTAAGAAATAGTTGACCAATCAACTATTAATTAAAATTTGTTAGTTAGTATATTTATATATTATTAGTTGCTATTTGTAATTGCTATGTTTTAAATATGATCTATTTAGAATATTATATATTGAGTGTATTATTCCATTAAGAGAGAATCAAGAAAAAATGAATAAAAAAGTGATATTAAGTGGCCAATAAAAGAGTACATAAACCAAACCCAAGAAAGCAACAATATATACCAAAAAACATATATCATCTTTTACCTCTCTCCTTATCGGTGTTACCCCCTCCTTATTATCACCCAAAAAACATATTATATCTTAACCCTTGATGAAAATTAACACAGATAAGAAAAGAAACAAATATTATTGAAAAGAAGAAAATAAGAAAAGAAAGGACAAACTAACGTTGTTGCTTCTCTTCTTCTTCTTCTACGTGTATGTTTGTTCTACGTTGTTGCTTCTCCTCTTCTTCTTCTTCCACACCCTGTTGCTAAATTCGAATTAATGTTATGTTTGTTCTCTACTATGTATTTTACTATAACTCATGTTAACATGTGCCCTTATGTGCCCTAAGGGCACATGTTAAGCATTAATTAATTTCATTCCACTAATGACAAGAATTTAATGAAAAAAATTAATATTAAAAATTTTAAACAATAAACTAACACAATTTCTAATGCATAATTTTTATTATTGGAATTCTTATCATGTACCCTAAGGACACAAGTTAACAATTAGTTTAAAACCCGTGCCTTGCACCGAATATATTTTGCCGATTTTTGTACATATATTTAAATTATGTAGATAAAACATGCCTCTATGAGTTAAGTTCAGTTGGCAGGGATAATATATAATATATGAATGTTTAAAATTAGAACCACATATACCCACTTATTTTTTATTTTTTTGTTCAAAATACACCCACTTATTAACAATAAATTTTTAGCTGCTTGCTTACTTGACAAAAAATTAATATACATTTTAGCGAAAAAAAAAAAACTTTAAATAATCGCAGTGAGTATATATTATTTTCCGCTAAAATGTATATTAATTTTTTTGTCAAATAATTCGATGGTTAGAATTTCACCTTAACATAAATATAGGTCAGAATTTCACACCAACTGAGATATATTCACTGTGATTGTTCAAAGTTTTTTTTCTTTTTAAAAAGGTGATTGTTTAAATTATATTATTATGGAAAATTTTCATCATCTAACATTATTACACGTATGGAGGTTACGTAGATCAATTGATTTGACTTATATGTTAGATAGGTAAAAGAGAGAATGCTAATATACAATAAATTACTAACATTTGACCATTCAAAAAACATCAAAATGCTTGTTCCATATGATATAATTAACATAGCTTCCTTTTTATTATAGTTGAAAATTCACAATTGGCATGTTACCCGTAAATTCCATCGTATATCGTCAATTGTAAATCTGCAATTGGGTGGGTTAGTGGTCTCTCTGAACTTGAATATATGAGTTATCATTTCTCCATATATAAAGTGTGCCTTTATCTAGACCAAAAAAAAAAAAAGTGTGCCTTTATAAATCTGTTTTATTTCTTTTTTAGTCAAAAATATATGACTTTATTTATAGGTCCCCCTTAAAAAAAATCTTATTTTTTTCACTTGTACTTATAAAAGGTCGTATTTTATTTCAAAAAATAAAAGAGGATTAGCATATTTGCAATGTTGAAAATCTCAAAAATTAACTTATAAATAAGTCGACCCGTACAATATTACACAACAATTATTTTATTTTCATTAACAAAATTTAAAATCCATAAAGATTTTATTATTATATGAAATATATTATACAAAAGCATCAATAGTTTGTTCTTTTCATTTCAAGAAAAACTATGGAAAATACAATCAATAGGTTGGTGTGCAAGTAGTAAGAGATTTGAAATCTTTATTAAGCAAGTGGTTTGCAAAGTCACACAACATTCTGTAAACCACAGATAAAAGAAAAAGACAGTTGCCCTCATTTACCACCAAGAAAAGTATTTGCAATAGACAAGGTATAGTTTAATGTAGAGTAAATTCCGAAGTTAACCCTTAAAATTATAGGGTTCTAACAATCTAGTACCCCATATTATCAATATTTCAAAATGATCTTTGAGATTGAAAACTTTAATCAAGTCCATCCCTCTATCTTAATCTGAGACATAAATACCATCTAGTGATTTCAAAATGTTTCGGATAGTCTAAGCAAAAGATACAAAAACGTCATTCACACCCTACTTTTATTTTCACGGGCTATACTTCATTTTTAGCATTAATGAGGTCAAAATATACAAATTTTCACATAGAAAGTACATGGCTAAAAAGTTGAGGGAAACCCTGGAATCTTGATAGTTGTTGATGGATACAATCCTTACGAGGTTCAGGAAATGTTTTGTGGTACTTCCAAAATAATTGATAATCTTACTTTCTGGCACAATGTTTCAAAACAATTTTTGTGAAAAATTCAATACACATTGTTTAGCCTAACTAAATAAAGTGTGCTGTAATATTTATAAAAATTGCTTCGAAACAGTGTGCTAGAAAGTAATATTACTAATTATATTGGAAGTTCCACTAAACATTTCCTGAAGCATGATTTAATGCTTCTAGAATTGTTTCCATCATCAACTATTAGTTTCCATGGGTTTCCTTGAATGTTTGAGTCATGTACTTTCTATGTGAAAATATTGTATCTTTTGATCACATTAATGCTAAAAAATGAAGTATAGCCCATGAAAAGAGCACTAGGGTGTGAATACCATTTTTGTATCTTGCTAACACAATCCAAAACATATTTAACATCACTAGAAGCTTTTGAAACTCTAACAATTACCACTGGCTTTGATTTCGTCCAACCTCTACTGGTTCGACGACTGTGGAAAAGATACACTAGAGCAGGAACCTTCCATTTTTTGAACTCTTTTCGCCATGTGTACGTAGAGTATGGATTTTGGTGCAAGGGCTAAAGGCTTTTCCCAGGAAATAACTGCAATTAACTTGGAAGAATAGAAATGAGAAAGGTTTTTCTATAACCAGGAGCTTGAAATATAACACAATCACCATCAGGATCAGTAGCATGAGTTCAGATCATACCGTCATCATCTTCATCAACTTTTGGCTATGATTTTTGTTCATTATTACCTTCTCCACCATATTGTGTCTCCTCCTTGTGCCATTTTAGACTTTAAACCTATCATTGTATATAAATTAAGTTATCAAGTAGATTCATATTGTTGGAACATTTGTTATTAAATAGTGAATCTTAAAAGAATGGTGATTTGTTCAAATTTCACTATGTTGTAGCCGCTATTTAAAATTGCAGCAGACAAAATATTTAACAATCCTTAAAAAAAACATATATAACCAAATAAGGGACTAAATTTATATGTATATTCTTGTACCTCGGTTTCCACAAAGCCGCATCTAAGGCGTATATTCCAATTTCTTCATCTAATTTATGGTCATGTTCACAAATTTACTTGAATTTTTTATTTTTTTTAACAATCAAAAATGGAATTTATATTAACAAATCACGGACACTTCCAAGTACAAGATGTACCAAGAAAGCCCAAAGTATTTACAAATATACAAAGTCAAACAATAATCAGGCAAGTCCTAAACAGTCCAAAGGACTCGACCACCACAAATGGAAACCAAAAACAAAAACAACATTATTAGCTTTAAGCCACATACCGCTTAACTCTATCCACCAACTGATTCCGGTCATTCCAAATGATCCATACACTAAGCAACCAAACAAGCTGCAGAAGGGAGCACCTTGCTCGAATTCCTTCTGCTTAATGAGAGAACTGAAAGAGATGATCTGAAACAGTAATGGGGTCTGGACCTGAGACACCAAGACAAGACCGCACCTTAAACCACAAAGTGCCATAAAAACCACAAGAAATAAATAAATGTTGAGATGTCTCGACGTGGCCGCATCCTAACAAACAACTCGCATCCGAATCCAAGAGAACATCGCGACGCATCAGATTTGACCTTGTAGGCAACCTATTCTTTACCAACCTCCAAACGAAAATTGAGACCTTAAGTGGAACATGTTTATGCCAAACTAGGGCATCTGCACCTTCCACCTGAGGAGTGTCCGAAGAAGTCAGCAAATGATAAGCGCTACTAACTGTATAACCTGCAATAGGATCCAGATGTCATCTCCAAGTGTCTTTAACATTACACTGCAAAGAAACATTACCAAGTAAAATAATACACTCTCCTAGCATCTCCTCCTCCCACACCCACAACCCCCTTCTCCACCTCCAACCCGCTCCCCCAACCTCCCACCCAACAGAAAACATGTAAGCAACCATGCAAGATTTATCAACCGCAAGATCAAAAAGGCGCCTAAAGCGCACACGAAACAGCACACCACCTAACCACGGATCATGTCAAAAAAGGGTATCATCCCCATCTTCCACCAAACGAGACACACCCTCCTGAAACCACCCGCCTCCGACACCACCTAACCCGTCCCTAATATTAGCGATAAATCTTTGTATAGTCTAAAACATAAATATGCTCATGTGGAATGGCATGAGAAAATTGAGAATCTAATGGTATCCAATGATTAAAACACAAATAAATATAATATTAAATTAATAAATATCATTAAGAGTCTCCATGCATTTAACTTGGTTGGTATGAAAATTGCATAATATATGCCATGGCTAGGACCCAAACTCCGGATACCTTACATATTCTCGTTAAGAGGAGAAAAAATGTCCGGAAAAACTTTCAAATAATATTTAATAATTTATTAATGACTTTACAAAAATAATCTTTTGTGTTCACACCAAATTAATAGTTAATAATGATAAATAAAAACAAAAATTTGAATGTATTAAATGATTATCAATAAATATTTTATACATATTTTAACAATAAATATTTTAGACCTTTTTTATGAAATTTTTTTTATTATACCTTAACAGTTGAAAAAAAAAAAACTTAATTTATTAATTTTAAAGTTTAAGTTGTCAAAATACTTTACATAGTTAGTTAATAGAGTTTAATGGTAGTGGGTTGACAGTCTAAAAGAACTTTGCACACACGATTAATCAAAATATTCATAATTGCCACATAAATTAAAAACATTATTTGATGTGACAATTCTAAATGTTTTTAATGGTCGTGTAAGCAAAGTTATTTTGAATCGTCAACTTCACCACCATTAAACTCTATCTATTAACTCCAATGGTCACATTAATTTTCTTCAATACGTTATAAAGTCGTCAATGTTCACATTAATTTTTTTCAATGCTTTATAAAGTAGTCAATGTTCACATGTTCCCATTAATTTTTTTTTCAACACTTTATAAATTAGTCAATGTTCACATTAATGTGTAGTGAGTTGTAAGGTGAGGGCTTCCAATGCTTTATAAACACTACACACCCATATTTCTAAGCAATGTGAGAAGAAATGGATACAATGGAAGTGAGGTTCTTTCAAAACAAAGAAAAAACTCCTTGATGGAAGTGAGTTACGTGACAATTGCTTCCCCCTGTCTTGTCTTTTGTATTTATTTATATGATTTTTCTGTTAAATTTTGATGCATTGTTAGTGTAAAAAATGTATACAGTCAACAGATTACAACCAATTTTCATTTATGTCAACAAATTGCAACCAATTGTCATTTTTAATGATTTAAAAATTATGATCGTTTGACAGTGTACAAAATCTTTACATTGACAATATATATGAATTCAATTAGTTTTTTTTTTTTTTTGGTTTTATCTTCTATTCTAAGGTTAAATCTTGATTCAATTCAACTATTATATACAACAGCAGGGTTAAAATGCAGAGGTTTTAATGAATATGTGGATATCTTGGTTGATAATATTGTTAATGACTTGATAGAGGATGAGAATAACACGGTGCCCAACCCTTTAGGTGATGCGAAGGTGGAACATGTCTCTTCAGAACGTGAGGTTGAGGGTGCTGGTTTAGGTTTGGCTCTTTCTGCAGCTTCTGGATGTGGGGGTCAACAAGAAAGGATGACTGTGATTTGCCTGAATGAGTCAGTTGAGGCTTTGGAGGATGGAGTTCGCTCGAATCTCAAGAAACGAAGTATTCGTCAGTCGTCTTGTCCTCCTGGAGGTACGCATTCAACTTCTTCTTCGGGTCCTTGGAGTATGGAGTGGCTGCAGTCCCACAAGAATGGGAGGTCTACGAGGTTACAAGCTGATAGGCCAGTAGAGATGGATGAAGGTCTGTGCCGAAAGAAAGTAGGAGGATTGCTAAATCATTCTGTTCACTGTCTTAAAAAGGTGGCTCGAATGTCAAGGAGTGATCGTTCAGAGGTGCTGAAAATTATTAGGAAATAGGAACGTAAACGTCAACGTGAGCTTTGTTTACAACCAGCGATGGAGGGGGTTCCTCAAATGTTGGAAGATGGAACTACTACCTCTTCTTCTGTCAATACTGATTGGCAACATTGGGTGGTGATGCGTGGGAACCAGTCTGTGACGGATGCAGATGTTAGGGGTATAGGAAAAGATATTGGTCTCGATTTTTCGGATGTGACTCAGAATAGGTTTGCGGTGTTACTTGGAGAAGATAAGGGTGTGAAGTCAGGTGCGGTAGTGGGGAAGGAGGGTGTGGGTGTATCGGTTACGAGTGGGTGTGCGTAGGTGTTTCTGGTGGTGTGTGAGGCAGGTGGGTGAGGGTGATGAAGCTGATATCTTGGAATACTAGGGGTTTGGGAGGTGTAGAAAAGCGTAGAGAAGTGCGGTTGATGGTAGGGGAAAAATTGTCGTGGCTTGTGTGTCTTCAAGAAACAAAATTGTTTGTTGTTGACTCTTCTTTAGTGGCGTCTTTATGGGGTAATTCCTCTTTTAATTTTTCCTTTCGACCATCTGAGGGAGCGTCGGGGGGTCTTTTGATTTTGTGGGATAACAAGGAGGTGTTTTAATTCTGCAGACAACATTTTTTTACTGATTCATGGAAAATTTATTATGTCGAATGAAGAATTTTATTTGTTCTATGTGTATGCTCCGTGCGGTCTTCGGGAAAAAGAGGCATTGTGGGCATCTTTATCTGCACAATTGATGTTGTTAAGGGGTAAACGAGTGTGTGTTTGTGGTGATTTTAATGTTGTTCGGAGCACAGACGAAAGACTCTCCGTTAGGGGAGAAAATGCGTCAAACGATCACGTGGCATTTAATTCTTTTGTTGAAGATAATGTGTTTCTTGATTTACCACTCCTTGGATGGAGTTTTACTTGGTTTAAAGGTGATGGCAGTTCTATGAGTCGCATCGACAGATTTTTGTTGTCTGAGGAGTGGTGTTTTCATTGGCCTAATTGCGTTCAAACAGCGTTGCTGAGGGGTATCTCTGATCATTGTCCTCTTCTCTTGTCGGTGGATGAGGAGAATTGGGGACCCTGGCCTAATCGTAGGTTAAAGTGTTGGCAAGATGTTCCGGGTTACAAACAATTTGTGTCTGATAAGTGGAAGTCGTTACAAGTTGACGGCTGCGGGGGGTTTGTTCTTCATGAAAAATTAAAATTGATAAAAAAAAAAAGTGCTAAAAGAGTGGCACGTTACTCACACTTCAAATTTGCCAGGGTGAATTAGATCTTTAAACGATAAGCAAGCAGCGTTGGATGAAAAAGGGGAGCAGGAGACTCTGTCGGCCACTGAAATTGAAGAATTGCATGTCGTGTCCTCTGACATTCACTCTTTGGCTCATGCAAATACAAGCATAGCCTGGCAACAATCTCAGCTTCAATGGCTTCGAGAAGGGGATGCGAACTCAAAATATTTTCATTCTGTTCTTTTGGGTCGGCGGCGTCGCAATCAATTGCAATCCATTGTTGTTGATGGGGCGGTGGTGGAGGGAGTTCACCCTGTTCGCCAAGCTATTTTCTCACACTTTGCAAATCATTTCAAGAAGGGTGGGATGCCTAGCATAGCCCTGCACAACCTTACGTTTAAGACGTTGAGTTATTCGGAGGGTAGGGGCCTCACCAGGCCTTTCTCAGAAGAAGAGGTGAAGGCGGCGATGTGGGATTGTGACAGTTAAAAAGTCCAGGTCCGGACGGGGTAAACTTTGGTTTCTTTAAGGACTTTTGGAGTGACATGAAGCAGGATATTTTTCGGTTTATGGGGGAATTTCACCGCAATGGGGAATTATCAAGAGGTATTAACTCAACTTTTATTGCTCTTATTCCTAAAATTGACAGCCCTCAGAAATTGAATGACTTTCGCCCCATTTCGCTGGTGGGTAGTATTTATAAAGTTTTGGCAAAGGTTCTTGCACGTAGGTTGCGACAAGTTATGGGTTTTGTTGTTGCAGAAGAACAGTCAACTTTCGTTCAGAGTAGACAAATTTTAGATGAGATTTGTAACACCCCGTTTTCCCAATATACAAATTTCATAAACAATTATCAGAGTAAAAACCATAAACGGGATATCACATGGAAACGTAATCCAAAAATAGTTAAATGATAATTTAACCTTCACAAATATCTTTAACATAGCAGCGGAAAATCATAAACATAAATCATAAACGTTTTGGCACGCAGGCCCAACAAGTATCTCAAAAGAGTTTATCAAAGCATAAATTATCATGGCAGTTCACGTAAAAGAATGAAGCATGTTATAGCATTAACCCCATCCCGTTACGTATCAGAGCGACCTAGACGACACAGTGAGGCAAGGCCACTCACAGAAGCAACTGCACACTAAGCACGATCACCTGCAAGTTACCCATACGAAGGGCAACATTTTCAAGCAGAAGGGGTGAGATTTCATAATAAAATAACATTAATCAATGTAATTGCGAATCATAAATTAACATCATAATCATTCCATTATTAACTTTGCATAAATGCTAAACAGTTATCACGTAATCATATATCCAATCATTATAAACAACATAACATAATCAATGAACACTTATCACGTAATCACATATCCATTCATCATCAACAAGACATCTTAATCATGACAATGTGACAATGCTCTTAGACTCTTTATATGCATGTGGTACCAATCGTCATCATAAGTATTAATATACTTTAATCGTGCGGAGGACAAAGCTCCTATAAAACGTGCGGAGGACAAAGCTCCTAATTTTCGTGGTGAGGACAAAGCTCAATGATATGCTATGCATGGACACATAGGAACAAAACAACGTAATCGACTTATCAACATGCATCCAATAATTTGGAGTTAAACTTCATCATATACTTATGCACTTAGTTAAACAACGGAAGCAGCATAAACAAGTCACATATCAAGATGATATCTTTATATCAATAGCACATAAATTGCATTATTATCACATCTTCTCATTTTGCATGAATATACAATACAATAGTTCTTAACCAATTAATATTAATATAACTTAAACAACTCTACAGTCTGCATTAAACAACAACACTAGGTCTCATTACCAGTTAGGGGTTCACTCTTAATCAACAAGTGCGACACAGATCGCACAAACACATAAACAAGCTCATCCTGGTTGTACTCGTGAGGCGAGAGCACTTACTCGCCATGGCGAGTACCACTCAACTCCCAAACTAAGGTCGTTCTGGGTTCCCTCTGATCCTTCATTCATTCCTAATCAATACTAGGTATGTTCAGGTACTCAAGGGTATACAAGGTTCAACTAAAAAGGTCGAAACACGAAACATGACATGCTCTCTGCCTGAGCTCGCGAGGCGAGAAAGGGTTGCTCGCCATGGCGAGTTGGACCAAACAACTCGCGAGGCGAAGGAAAGGGGCTCGCGTGGCGAGCGATGAAGTTCATCACTCGCGAGGCGAGGATCATCACTCGCCGTGGCGAGCGATGAACAGAAGCACGGGCAGACTAGGGTTTTTCTCAAAAATCCATCACACAACAGGGTTCAAAGCCTAATTTTGATTCCAGAATTCATCCTAAACATATTCTAAGGTTAAAGGACGGTTTCTACATCAATCTAAACAAGTTTTACCGTTTGATCATCAATTTTTAGGGTTTTAACCTAATTCCGAAACTTTTCTAAATCAATCCTAACTTTGTCAACTAATCATCAGAATTACAGCAATTAACGTTATTGAATTATTAGTCTCACCCTTACCTTGTATGAAGAAAATCGCAGCACTCTACCTTGGTTCCTCTAGACTTGGCTTTTTCTCCCTTTTCCAAAAGTTTTCACGTACAAAGAGTTTCTAAAATATTAGGTCTTCTCCTATTTATATCTTTTTCTAATTACCTATCTTATCTCACTTTCTCCCCCAAAACTATCTAAAATATCAAAACAGCCCTCAACTAAATATTTTATATTATTTTCAAATCTTTATTCTATTTAACAATAAAATAAATCTCATATCATAATCAAATCCTCCAAAACTCATAACTTATCACGTCATCAATCATATCATCAAAACACATCAAAATCATGCATATATTATATAATTATAATATAATTGCCTAAACTCGATTAAATAACTATTAAACGAAAGTGGGCGTTACAAGATTCTTATTGCAAATGAGGTGGTAGATGAGGCATCCAGATTAAAACAGGAGGTGTTGTTGTTCAAGGTGGATTTCGAAAAGGTGTATGATTCAGTTGACTGGGGGTACCTAGATGCGGTTATGGAAAGAATGTCGTTCCCCGTGCTCTGGAGAAAGTAGATTAAAGAATGTGTATCGACAACAATAGCTTTGGTCTTAGTTAATGGTAGCCCAACTTATGAGTTCCCCTTGGAGAGGGGGTTGCGCCAAGGAGACCCACACTCCCTGTAACACCCCGTTATCCCAAAGCATTTAATTAATAAATAATTCATCAGTGTAATAACCCAAACGGACATGTCACACTACATTTTTAAAATGTCCTAAATAGAATATAAAACTATTTAATTAAACATCTTACATAAACTTCAATAATTTGCAGCGGAATATTTGCATTAAAAGCAACAACAACAATTGTTTAAATCTCCATAAAATAATCTTGGCATAAAAGCCTCTTCAAGAAAAATTCAACAACCAATAAAAGGCTACATCCACAAGTTTCCAAAAATTGATACATAGGAATGAAAAACAATAAGAAATTCAATCCCATACGTATCAGAGCCCTAGACACTTGAGCCACCACCTACTACTCAGGATCACCTGCAAGTTACTCATAGGAAGGACAACATTTTCAAGCAGAAGGGGTGAGATTCACAATGATAAATATAGATAATAAATTCATCAGTTGAATCTAACACCCTAACATAATAATAATTCATCAATATATAAATATATCATCATTAACCACATCAACAATAAACGGTAATTATAACCAACAACATCGACTCATGCAACTACTCAACGACTCCACTAAGACTCCTCAACAATGCACATGGATGTGGTACCATATTCAGGGTCGGAGCCCTCACCGCTAATTGAATGGTTAAAGCATTCATTCAGGACATAAGTCCTCACCACTATTGAATGGTTAAAGCATTCATTCAGGACATAAGACATCACTGCTGTAAACAACAAAGTGTTCCAGGACATGAGTCCTCACCGCTTTGAACGACAAGGCGTTCCAGGGCCAGAGCCCTCCCGCTTTTATGCTTATGCAACTGACTCCACTTGTGTATATCTACATACAACCTCAACAAATGCATATATGTATATATGACTTACAACTCCCTAATGCAACAACATGTATGACTTAATTAAATAAAGCATACATCTCAGTCAACAATAGATCATTATAATCAATCCACAATTTGTATAATTTATTTAGGTATAATTATACATAAATCAACAATCAGCAATTAGCCATGCTCTTGGTAAATAATATAATCATATAAAATCATTAGTACAGCCGAAAGAATCAACCAAACAATGCGTACAACTGGGTACACAAAACTCCAAATATGATTCAATTCTGGGCACTTTCGCTAGGCGAACTAATAATCTCGCCAGGCGAAATCAACAAAAATTGGCTTCTCGCCATGGCGAGCAAAAGGCGAGTGGCTACTGGGCACTTTCGCCAGGGCGGACAAAAGGCGAAGGAAAGGCGAACTAAGTCAGTGTTCTCTGGAATTCCTACTGGGCAGCTTCGCCAGGGCGAACCAATGGCGAGCGAAAAGTGACATTTCGCTAGGCGAAAATACTATTCCGCCAGGCGGATCATAACAGTTTCAGAATCGTGAATTGCAGTTCCTTCACCAAAAGATCCCATTTTTCCCAATTTCAACCCCAAAACGGTTTACAGTAATGTTATGCAATCCTAAAATCGCCCGGAACATATTTCTAACATTAAAACAATGGTTCCTACACTCATTCCGTCCAGAATTCGAAGAATCAAAACCTAGACCCAAATTCCCAATTTCTACCAGAACTAGGTTAAACCAAAATCATAATTATAATCCATACTATTGAAAGTAAACATCATCCTTACCTTAGTTTTGCAGAAGAAAAAAACTCTCAAGATCAAAATCCCCCTTCTCGGTTCTCCTCTTGGCTTTCTCTAGTTTTTCTCCCAAAACTTGATTGTACGTGAAAACTGTTTCTCTGACTTCTCCCCTTTTCTTAACTCCCCAATTAATTCTCTTAACTCCCACTTAATTAGACTAATTAAAATATAACCCCCAAAACTCCAAATAATAATAATTCTTCCCTTATTTTAATTAATATTAAAATAAACCATATACTAAAATAATACACACCACATAAATCACAAATATTAATTAAAATTACATAAAAGACTCTAGATAATTCCAAAATAAATAAAACAACGACTAGGGCGTTACACTCCCCTTTTCTCTTCTTGCTAGCTGCGGAGGGTTTGAACATTATTATGAAATCGGTGGTTGAAAGGAATTAATATTTTTGAAGGCTATAAAGTTGGGGCGCCCTCTTCAGTGTCAGTTACCCATCTTCAGTTCGCTGACGACACGTTGATTCTTGGAGTGAAGAGTTGGGCCAATGTTCGGGCTATGAGAGCGGTGTTGGTGTTGTTTGAGGCTATGTCTAGATTGAAAGTCAATTTTAATAAAAGCATGTTGGTGGGTGTCAATGTTTCTGATTCATGGCTGAATGAGGCGGCCTCTATTCTACGTTGTCGTGTGGGGAAAGTGTTGTTTGTGTATTTGGGTCTTTCTATCGGGGGTGATCCACGTCGATTGATCTTTTGGGAACCTCTTCTGCGTAGCATTAAAACGAGACTGTCAGGGTTCAATAGTCGGTTTTTATCGTTTGGTGGCAGGTTAGTTCTTCTAAAGTCTATCTTGACCTCTCTACCTGTCTATGCTCTTTCCTTCTTCAAGGCTTCATTAGGTATAATTTCTTCCCTTGACTCTATTTTTACTTTTTTTTTTTTGCGGGGGTTGTGAGGATCATAGGAAACTTTCTTGGGTCAGCTGGACCACTATTTGTTCCCGGAGGGAGGTCGGAGGGTTGGGTGTGCAGAGGTTGAGGGAGTTTAATGTTGAGTTGTTAGCAGGCAAATGGTGTTGGCGTTTATTGGTGGAGAGGAGTAGTTTATGGTATAGGGTGTTGGTGGCGAGATATGGCGAGGAGGATGAGAGGTTGGAGGTTGGGGGCCGGAGTGATTTTTCTTGGTGGCAAGAGAGAAAACATTTGTTAATAGGAATTAGTCTAAGATTATTTGTGAAGGAACAACAATATAATAAGAGCAATGACAAACACCTTCTCATCAATTAGCACCATAATTGTACTAATCATTTCTTTTTTCTTTGTTATATTCAGTGTGTCCCACATGCGTGCTATCCTAACTTTGATCATGGCATCAGGGCAAATATTGGAGAGTTCGTTGAGAAAGGTATGCACACCACCGTCGTTGACTTTTCCGACCCTGTAAAAGTAAAGAACATGAAATAAGATTACACCATAACATTTAGCTAACATGGCAGAGGAAAAGTGCAGGAAAGTGGTTTACATTGTTTCAGTGACATCAATCGCAGACATGGTAGGGAAGCCTGGAGCGAATCAATGAAATTATACAGATAGATGCAACAAAATGAGTAGAAAATGAATGACACCAGTGCTAATTATATAGGTGTGAGGAAAATACTTTCATTGAAGTGGTCTAAATTTTAACATACTTTTTAGGCTTTATGAGAAGGAATGTAAAAAGGCACAACAAAATTGCAATTGTATCCCTAGGCTTCATGTTGTTACGGGTTTAAACATATAATAACACTGCATGTTTTTTATTTGTTTGTTTGTTTATTTATTTTTATTTTTGGTCATATAAATTAAAAAATTGAGAACCTTCATCACTTGACAATCATTAATAAAAAAAATAAGGAAATGGTTTTTGGTAAATGGAAGTTCCACATAGATTGCCATAATAGATTCACTGTATACATATAAATATAAAAAAATCTCGATGATAAAATTTTTGGGGTTTTAATATAGAACAATTTCGTTTATCCATATAAAATAAATATATAATATATAAATAAACAAAATTTTCGATGATAAAATTTTAGGGGTTTTAACATAGACCAATTTCATTTGGCAAAAATAAAAATAAAAAATATAGAAGAAACTTAGACTAAAATTTAGGGGTCTTCCATGTGACCGTGAAAATTTACTTTTATGGAAATTTAATATTTTGCACAATTGTAACCGACAATGTTAGGAAAATTTAAAAAGGTAAGGAGCATTGGTTAGGTGACACATAAGCAAAGTGTAGTTTAGAATGAAAGAGAATGCATATTGAAAAATGGTTAGAAATGGGTGGCATTGGTGAGGTGACATGTAAGCAAAATATAGTTAAGTATACTAGGTATATATTCTGACACTCGAACTGCTTTAAAAAATTTATGTTTATCCCACAAACCCTCTCTAATTTTTGTGGCGGAACCAATGGTTAATTTTGCTCAAATTCCTGCTTGGTATTGACATTCCATAGGCGTATCTAAATATTGCACTAATAATAGAGGTCCTCTTCTTCCGAATTTATGGGCTCTTTGGGGCAATGAATTAATTTTCATGCTTAGCGAAGCGGAGTCGGCGTTGTTGGATGCTTCCATATGCCTGCATGCCTCGGCATTGTGGGGTGTGGGATGTGTTCCGCGATGTTGGTTTTTGCAGACGCGAGGGCATGTGAGTGGTAGCGTGGATGTTTGTGTTTGCTGGCTCAATGCTTTGGCTTTGAACGGTTTGCATATGATCCTGATCATTTTTCATTGTTGACTTTGTGTCTTCGATGTTTGTCCGTTGTTGCACGGGTTTGATTAAAATGTTTTAGATAAAAAGATTATTGAAAATAACTGTTTTGTTTACCAGAATTATTTTCTGATTTTAAAAAAAGATTTTGAATTTATTATTTTTTTTCCTCGCCGAGTGACTACAAAATATAAAGTTAGATAAAAAAATTGTCTTGACATAGATAATTTGTCACTCAAGTGTATATAGAAATCAATAGAAGTGCAATTTAATAGACTTGTCTTATTTAGGTCTTAGTATATTTTTCAATATATGTTTTTGTTCAAAATAAAAATATTGGATCACTTGTTTCTTCTATTTGGAAATTGAGAAGAGTGTGACATTGATCCATCTTTGTAAGAGATATTATAAGTTTTCTTTCTCTTCAAAAGAACTCGAGACTCATTCTTATAGTTTTTATATCTTAAATAAACTTAAATTCAATGAGCACCTTCCCGAGATAGGAGATATGATATTTGATATGATCTTTATGATGAGTTTTTAAATGTTCTTCATAGTAGATTCTTCAATAGTACTTGATATTAGTTCTTGAACGCCCTTTGATGTACATGATATTGTATATAATATAATCTTTGTCTAAGAAGAGATCATAAATGATAATAGGGTTTGTCTAACATGTGCAATATTGCACATGTTAAGGTAACTAAAAGTAGTAACTTTTCATTGAAAACCAACAATTATTGATTAAAAGTTACATATTTAATACAAAAAACACAAGTTCCAAGTCAAAGTTACTACTTTAAACTTCTTAACATGTGCAAATTTGCACATGATAGAAAAACCCATGATAATATAATTCTTTTTAAAGATAATAAAAAGTAATGCTATAGAAAATAACAAAGAGGGGCTTAAAAGAGATATTATGAGTCTTCCAATGGAGGGTTATTTCTCGAGATAAACAAATTGGCCTCCTTCATTCTTCTTCAAATCTTTCTTACCCAAATAAAGCGAACAATCATATTTTTTAGATCATGGTAAGTATGACTATATCAATTTATATTTTCAAAAAACATGATATTTAAGAAGAATTGAGAGTTTTATAATTGAAAAAAAAAATTAATGACAATTAATATAGTTTTTTGTGGTACTTAAAATATGTCATATGTTTCGTGATACATCATTTTCTTTTTATTAAAAAGAAGACATATCATATTTCATCATAGGCACATTTATCACATCATCCTAGTTTAAAACGGTTCTAAATGAGAGAACAAAATTAATGAAATTTAATAGGAAAATGAAACAAAAATTGCAATGAAATTGATGGCATTAGACCCGTGTAGAAAAACGACATATAAATGCAGAAAACTGTGTATATAATATTGAGTGCATAGCTATTGATCAAATGGCTAGTTCTCTTGTATTAACTATATATGATGATGATTTGCTGATTCATTTTTTTTTTTGACAAAAAACCCATACTCTAACAAAAATTAAACCTGATTCAAAATCCATTTTTTTACTGAGAATTATAATGTGATTAAAAAAACTTGAAAAGTTAAAAATAATGAAATTTAATAACATGACCAACTCTTTTACATTAGTGCTTGCTGATTTTCTTTTTAGACTTGAAATAAATTTGATGAACCTTGACAGAGAATACGAAATTTCACCATTTTTTTTTCTAATACCTGTTGAAAGCGTTAAGAAGGAAAATCAACTGATTTTAATATGGTCAACAAAATATAAAAGACTCGAATAAAAAATTCCAAAATTACATATCTTTTCTGTTCTTGTGGTTATATCATGGAAAAAAGTCTACTAAAACAATATGTCGAACACTACAAACAAAGCATAGTAAAAAAATTGAACATGTGATTTATCTTTGTCTGAGAAACACTATACAATAAAATCCAAAGTTACAATTTTTATTAGACTTTATAAAGGTGAATTGTACATTTCTTAAATCATACGAACACATATACATTGGAATAATTAGATAGAATAAGAGAGGTGGAATTTTTTTTAGATACTAAAACATGCAATATATGTAAGTTATGTTGTCACCACCACAAAAGCGACCTTATTATTCTTGAAAAGAATCTTGTCTTACTTATTACACGAAACTAACAATACGAAGGACTTCATGATTGCTTACCCATGCAATTGAAAATATTGTTGTCTGACCTTGGGTTGCCATGTCTATGCTTGCTTACCTCTAGATTTCTACAAAGACAACATGTTAAGAAGGTAGGGTAGATAGTTGAAAAAAATATAACACTATATATACTAAAGAATTACAACATTTGGTTTTCAATTAGTGAAATACATATGTGAACTAAAAGGTTTGTGTGTAATTCAAATCTAATATGCAAATGAAAGGTCTCAGAGGAAAAATAAATAGTGAACATACTCTCCATTTTCATAATAAAAAAGCAGCTGCATTCAAGTGAAAGAAAAAAATTGTACCATTAATTTACGTTATTTGTGACTTACCAATTGTCATTGAACTTCCATCATGCTTGGTTACTAACTTCTTCTTGTTTTTTATTTTATTTTTTATTCTTAATTATAATATTGGTTACCAACTTCTAATATAGCCTTTTTGTTTATTTTTTTTTCTTTTTAAAATTGACATTATATACGTAAGTTCTGATTTTTTTTTTTCCAAGGTAAAATATTATATTAATTGTACAATCACACATGTGCATCAACTCATAACGAAAAGCAATCTTTTTAAAAGATTGAGTTTGCACTTATTTTCTCCAAATTAATCAGAAGTTATATGATAAATTTGTAATTGGTAGATGAAAAAATAGATAGTGGGAAGTTACAAAGCTCAATTTCGCAAGTTACATAATAAATATAAGAATGAATATATATAAATATTTAGTAAATAGATGAGAAAAGGAAGAAAAAAAAAATATGGTGAATGCTTGTAGAAAATAAGTTAGAAAAGGGGCATTTGTGAGGTGACATGTAAGGAAAAGTGTAGCTTAGAATACATGTATATAGAGATAGGGATAGAGATAGAGATAGAGAGCCCTTTCAAAAAAACTCTCATTTATCCAAAACCTTACAAAGAAAGGATATCCATTAGATAACAAAATATTAAAAGGAAATGTACATGACGTTGGAAGAGAAAAATGAAAACTACAAAAAAATAAAATTGAAAAATGGAAGAGTCAAAATAAGTTACAAATATATATACATAGGAGCTTCGTAGAAAATTTCTCTAATAAACTATATGAATGCAAATTTTTTTATAGACAAAAAGTGGATAGAGTAAGAATAATTTTGAAATGCAACCATAAGCATATATCTTAGCCGTCTGTTCTACCCTTCTATAAAATAAAAAGATGAAATCCACTTTTCAGAAATAAGAAAATAATATAATGCACTCTTTAGATATGATCTTCCACACTATATATGCTGCATATATCAACCATTCTCAGGAAATATATCAACCTAGCTTATGGACCATAAACATAAATCTAATATAAACACAAAAATAAAACGAAAGGAATGAAGAAGGAGAACCATCTCACATTATGAATGCAAATATATATACATAGGCCAAACACCCTAAAAAAAATTCTAGAACAAAGACCAAACATGTGATTTAACTTGTTCAAGGCACAATATATATAATGAAATCCAAATGTTGCAATATTATTTTGGTAATATAAAGGCTGCAATATACCTAATGGCTTATGCATATGTCTTTGTGAATGAAATATGGTTATTGACTTATTTCATGGGATAGACAAAATCCACCTCCTCCTTCGTTCTCCTCCAAATACTCTTCATCCTTTGAAATAAAATGAGTAATCAAGTTTTTGCATGTTCTTGCAATGATTTTTATAGAAAATGAAATTATGCACTAAATTTGTTCAATTTGTAGGTTATAAAAATAAAACAATGAGTAGTGGAAAGAGCTACACAAATTAATTGGAAGTTACATAATAATTTGTAGGTTATAAATAATAAAAAATGAGTAGTTGAGACCATTCTTATTTCTGAAAGGATAATAAACCGACGATGGACTATGGTCTTAAGAACACTCTTAATTCCGAAGGGACAGAAAGGAGTAGAAAAAGGAGAACGACTTGTCAACACAAGTCGAAGAAGGGAGAAGAGAGGAAAAACACAGGAAGCGTCAACTGTGAATTTCGGTGTATTGAAAGCACTGTGTGAGTTCTCTATTTATAGAGAAAGTTCACAACTAATAAGTGAGAAACTTTGGGAGCAAGTAATTCTCATATTAAATCTAGTACAAAAATATCTCAAATTGAGTCTCAAAATATATTCTATTGAGTACAAAATATATTATTCACTACATAAATATATTATTGACTACAGAAATATATTATTGACTATCAAAATATGTTTCAGATCATGCACTAAAATATATTAGATTGCCTACCAAAATATTTCAGATTGTATTCCAAAATATTCTAGATTGCGTTCCAAAATACTTTTAGCAAAACTTGGAGACTAAGAAAACACTTTCTAATAATGATTAAATTAATTATTTAATTTATCATTTTCAAATAATAAAATATATATCAATATATATTTTTTCTCTAGTGCTTACTTCGTTCACATAATTATAATTATGTACCCCCATTAATTAGAGATACACCCCCAATAAACACTACTAATGTGTGATCCATCCGATGTGGGACTTCCACTTTTTTCAATTCACACTACACTAGTTCTTCCCATTGTGGAAATTTGTATTTAGTCAAGTACTCAATTTCCACATATGTTCCAACAATCCCCCACTTGAATTTAAAAAATGATTTCAGTAATAACGTCAAAGACGTTTCCATAAGGTTGCTAATAAACAAAGGTGTTGTAAACAAATTGAATCTTTGCTTAGCGGATAATACTCTAACTTATCAAGAGTTGCCTATAGCATTGAACTCTATCTCAGACATAGAACCCGCACACAAACCATTTCCTTAAGGTGTATTCTATAAGCCCGTGTGTTTATGGCCTTGCACGTGTATCCCAGTTTTAACGAACGCTCTAGGAATTCTGCCTCTAAATTCCATAGGACCGGCCTCAGTTCCACATTCGTATAGGTGAGTCTATCAAGGGTACTCCTGTAACTAGGTACCCCACTCAACATAGAGTATAGATCTCATTAAGAGTTTCTATTACCTCATCCTTCTTTCGCTGCAGGATCATGCTTTCTTAATCCTTATCATAGCATGTTCTATCACTTCATGACTTGTTATTACCCATTGAACCTAAGTCTTGGGATCTCCAGTCATGTAGGTCGGGTTCCCATCACTTAGTGATCTATAAGCATTAGTCCCATCCTATTGGATGTGTTTAGGACTTTCTTTCTAGTAATTCCTTTCGTCAAAGGATTGACTAATTGTTTCATCAGTACGTACATGATATACTTTAACCGTTCCTTTTGAGAGTAGCTAGCTCTCTAATCCTATGTGTTTGTGCCTTAATAATCGTCTCTTGCCATTGTAATAACGATTCTCAACTTTGTAATATGCTGCAGCAATGAATTAACACTTCTGGAAACAGTTTCACCCATTAAGGATTTTCAACTAACAAGCATCTTCTCAACTTGCTTCTTCACTAGTTTTCTCTAGTATTTTCATCTCAGATTCATTCCATAGTGGACTGAGTCAATATCATTTGTTTCAACAAACAACTCCTCCAGTGATGCTCAATGTGCAGCCACTGTCGCTTACGACTCATCTGAAAGATGTTCTATTTTGTATCTTGTACCTTCAAGTACGATAAGATACTTCTCATTTGTATCTTGTACTAGTCAAGTACAATATCATACTTCTCATAAGTATCTTGTACCATTCAAGTACAATAGGATAATTCTCATAATGTAATCCTAGAGTCATAATTTTCTTAAGGCACCTCATGACTCTTTCAATAGCATGACAATGCTTCTCATGCGTCTACTAGTAAACTTGAAGAAAGAAAAAAAAAGTTTCACGACGTGGCCAACGTCGAGTCTAATGCATTCAATGACATACTTAAAGAATGCCAATGATGCTCACATATTCTGTTTGTCTAACACCATCTCAAGTGTTCTTGAAAAGTTTTACACTTGGATGATAAAGTGTACTAGCAAGTTTACAGTCAAATAATTACATTTCCTTAAGATATTCTCAACTTTGTGAGACATCACTAAAATTACTACAATCTTTTTTAAAAACAACTTATTTATACAAAACAGCTTATTACGACCTCATTTTCAAAAACCGCTTATTCAAAACAACTTATTTATACAAAACAACTTATTACGACCTCATTTTCAAAAATTGCTTATCCAAAACAACTTATTTATATAAAACAGCTTATCACGACCTCATTTTCAAAAACCGCTTATTCAAAACAACTTATTTATATAAAACATCTTATCACGACCTCATTTTCAAAAATAGCTTATTCAAAACAACTTATTTATACAAAACAGCTTAATACGATCTCTTTTTCAAAAATAGCTTATTCAAAACAACTTATTTATATAAAACATCTTATCACGACCTCATTTTCAAAAATCGCTTATTCAAAACAACTTATTTATACAAAACAGCTTATTACGACCTCGTATTAAGCTGTTTGTATTAATAAGCTGTTTTTTAAAAAAAGATCGTAATAATTTGTTTTTCATAAGATAAGCTGTTTTTTAAAAAGAGGCCGTAATAAGTTGTTTTGTATAAATAAGTTGTTTTGAATAAGCGCTTTTAGAAAATGAGGTCGTATTAAGCTGTTTTGTATTAATAAGCTGTTTTTTAAAAAAAGATCGTAATAATTTGTTTTTCATAAGATAAGCTGTTTTTTAAAAAGAGACCGTAATAAGTTGTTTTGTATTAATAAGTTGTTTTTAAAAAGTGGTTGTAATAAGATTTTTTTTTTTATATAAATAAGTTATTTTGAATAAGTTGTTTTTTAAAAATAGATCGTAATAATTTATTTTTCATGAGATAAGTTGCTTTGAATAAATTAGTAGTTAAATTACAAAGTATAACAATGTATTGATTTTAAGAGGAAAAAGGGTAAAATAGTAAAATTATAACATAAGCCCTCCATCTCCTTACCTTATTGGCTTTTTAACTCCCAAACAAGGGGAAGGTTTTCCCTCCTTTCTCCTTTCCCTCCCTTTCCTTCCCTTCCCCTCCTTAGTCTTTCCTTTCCTTCCCCTCAAAACTCGCAAACAAAGCCTAAATGTAATAGAGATGACTTGACTAGGGGTTGCACTTAAATGTCATTGGTTTTTGGTGTTATTAGTGCATTTCTTCTTATCTCTATCTCTCTCTATATATTATATTATATTATCTATCTATCTATCTATGCATGTATTCTAAGCTACACTTTACTTATGTGTCACCTCACCAATTTCCCCTTTCTAACTAATTTTCTAAGCATTCACCACGTGGCTCTCTTTTTCCTTCATTTTTGACTTCTTTATTATGTAACTTCCAATTAATTTGTGTGACTCCTTCAACTACTCATTTTTTATTATTTATAATAAGAATGGTCTTAAGACCATAGTCCCTTCAATTATTTATGTCTCTTTAGAATAAATAATGTTTTAAGATCATGGTCCCTTTTTCGGTATAATAAAGATGATCTTAAATATATATTCTTCTTCAATTCTTAGAGAAGTTGTATGTTAGAATGGTAGCAATATCATATATGAGTGGTCATAGTACCATAGTTGGAGAAGTTAAAATTAGAATGGTGGTAACACCATATTTGAGTGGTCTCAACACCATAATAGAATGGTAACAGTACCGTATTGGTTTCAGTATTAAAGAGTGGTCTTAGTACCATATTTGAGGGTGTTATTTCTCGAACGATCATATACGGTGCAGTATTTAATGGAACAGGTGAACTGGGCTGTTTTATCCTGGAGGCACACGGTTGTTAGTCTACCTTGCACAATTTCGGGTAGTGCCGTGATTTGTTTTAAAGAAAGCGACCTGGTTGTGACTCAACCCGGTAGGACTTCAAGAAGACTCAACATGGTAATATCTTCGGTGGTGATTTCAACTTTATTAAAAAGGTACGCTTCTGAACCCGAAAAACAACAATTTACAACAATTAAGCAACATATAAATGAGATGACAAATATACCTAATGTCTTAAGATTTTGGGTGAAGATTTGGTGTTTATCTCACTTGTGGGGTTTCTCTTAATCAAATGTGATGATTCAACTCATTGTATGCTCCCTTAGAATTCTGGACATTATGATGAATTGTTTTATTAATTTTTGGATGTCATTTGCTTTAGTTTTTATATAAAAAAATATAAGTTTTTAGATGTCTTTCGCTTTCATGCAATTTCTTTTATCCAAACTGTATTATTTCAAATACCTTCAATTTTAGTCTTTGGCGGGATCTGACAATAGAAAAATGTATGTGTTATGTTGAGTTAAAGTGACATTTTAAAATGACGTGTCATTTTCTTAATTGACAAAAAACATAAAATTCTTTCTTATTCCCAATTATCAGTAACTCACTCTATTCTAAATACTTCCACGAAAAAAAAAACATATTTTATGTTTTTCCCTTATCATTTCTCACATGTTCAAATTTTATTTTCATATTCTTTCTTTTTCTAATCCCTTTTCTCTCGTTTCATGAAAGATATGAACATAAACGTTCCTCCTTGAACCAACATTAACTCGCCTTTTTAACAATGTTGTGCCTCCATCTGACTTTATTTTTCTATGCCACCAGATCACAAACATAGAGTCTTACACTTAGAGAGATATGTTAATATGTCAATTGTCACTTAAAGTTCTATATTTGTTGAAAGAGTAGATGTTGAGAAATATATAAGTGAGATGAACAATATACCTAATGCCTTATGGTTTTTGGTGAAGATGTGGTGTCAATCTCAAATATGTAGTTGCTCTTAGTCTAATATGATGATCCAACCTATTGTATGCTCCCTTGGAACAATGGACATTATGATGAACTGTTTTGTTTGTTTTTAGAAGTCATTTGTTTAATTTTTATATTAAATTTAAGTTTTGGATATTGTTTGCTTTTCTACAATTATTTTTTTTATTCAATCTCTAATATTTCAATTTTCTTCACCTTCGATATTCAGTGGGATTTAACCTTAGAAAAACTCTGATGTCTTATATACTGAGTTTATAAAACACGTGTTTATTGGACGTTTTTTAATGTTTTTGGAGAGTATATTTTGGTAAATCAATTACCCAAATATATCTAGCTCGTTCAACAAATGCATAAAATTACCAGCAACTCGCTTGATTCCTCATGGACAAAACAAACTTTTGTTTTTACCAGTATCATTTCCCTTAATCTCATTTTTTTTATATTCTTTCCTTTTCTAATTTACTTCTCACTTCTCATCAAAAGAAAGAAGGGAGCTTCTACGATGCAGTCAACAAACTGACTTTTTTGAAAAAGTTGATTTTGATTTTAATGTTTAATTCATTTTTAAATTGTTGATTACTGATTAATGATCAATAGTAATTCATTCAGTAATGCTTGCAACAACTTGGACTTACATGTACTATTTTATCGTTGAAATCTTTAACATGCAAACAAAGTTGATGATATTATGTGATAGCTTAAGTGTTACACTTTGTGGGGTGTTAAGCTTATAACAAGATATGATAAAATTATATTAAATGTAGTCTTATTAATCTGATGAATTGATGATACTATGAGGACTGAACTTTTTATGCCATTGTACAAACAACGGGGTGTTACTCATTACATTTTTGATATTATAGCGTTAACTTCACCAAAAAAGTCTTTCTTACGACTTCACCATAGAATTTTTCAAGAAATAAATATAAACTTCCCTCCATTAAATTATCACCAACCCATCTTTGTGACCATATTATGCATTTGTTTGACCTTATTTAGCTATGTGACATAATTACGGATGTCAACAGTCAAACACTTGAGGGGAGAGAGAGAGAGAGAGAGAGAGAGAGAGAGATGGAAGAGGAGATGTTTAATTAGTGAGATGGCTCATATAACCGTGCCTATAAATTTTGGTTGAAGACGTGGTGTCAAACTCATTTTTGTGGTTTCTCCTAGTCTAATGTGATGGAATAACTCCATATGTAGGGTCCACTGAAAGTCCCAATATTATGATGATTTTGTTTGTTAGTTTTATCATGTCGTCTGTTTTATTTTTTAAAATTAAATTTTAGATTTTGGATGTCATTAACTTTCATGCAATTTTTTTATTCAACCTCTATTGTTTAAAATTCAATCACCTTAGGTCTTCAATGGGATCTCACAAAGCAAGAATATAGATATATTGTGTTGAGTTGACAAAATACACACTTATTAGACATTTTAAATTGACCTGACATTTTTTTTAATAAGTTGGTAGCATTATTATGCAATAATCTCCAACTCTTTCAACATACCCATAAAATTACCAACAACTCATTCTTTTCTCTTATCGTTTTTCTCGTGTTAAAATTACTTTTTTCATTTTATTATTCAAAGAATAAAAATAACATAAAGACAGAGAGGAACAAAAACAATCATACAAGAAACCACCACCGATCACCTTTTTTATCATGTTGTGCCTCTAACCTTATTTGGCTATCTCATCAAATCATAGAAACTTAGACTCTCACACTCAAGGGAGAGATGTTAATGTGTCATGTCTGACAATGTACATTTTTATAAGAAATTTTTATGATTGATAAATTTGGGAAATAATTTGTACCCAAAAAAAGTTAGGAGAATAATTTAATGGGTGATAAACGAGTGTGATATATATATGCAAAAAAAAAGTAAAACATTGCACAAATTTTGGTCTCTAATAGATGAAATATGCGGGAATGGAAATCTTTATTATATACATTTTCGCTAATTTTTTTTGAAGAGTACACATGGCATGCTTATATTGTTAGGTACATTTAATGTTTTATTTGATTTACACAACAAAATGTAATATGCTAGAATTCTAAGGTGTATTTAATGTTTTTTTATATACACTACAAAATGACATGAATTTTGGTAAACAAAAAATTTAATAATTGGAAGATACTTATTTTGGCAACCGTGATTGAATCTACAAATTTGGCAACCAAATGGTAATCAATTTTTGATTTCTTTTTTAAATATTTATTGTGATTAATCATATAAAAATTCTATGGACTGAAAATCAAATTTAAAATTTATTGTTTTGTTATTGCATCATTTTTGTATTGATACGTCTTATTTTTTATTTTTAATTGGAACTTCAAATTTTACATTTACTAAAAATCAAAGAAAAAAAATTAGAATGCATCAACTCTATACTCTAAATAATATTTGATTCACGTCATTTGAACAGATTCTTTCAATAATATATTAACATGTGTCGATATTATTTTGTTGAACCAATCATATTGCATCAATTATAAAAAGGAATTATTTTATGGTGTGTAAATGTAATTAACTTGCACTAACTTTTTTGATTTGTTTAAAATTAAACCTCACAAATGAACATATTTCTTTTGTCAAAAAAAAATTAAAAATTAACATATTTATTTTCCTCCCTCTTTCCTATATGTTTCAATCATGTCATGAAACCAATTAGATCATAACACGTGTCGATGAGATTTCTAAGCCAATTGAATTCTAACATGTGACATTTTTTTCATCATCATATTATTTAATGACGGGTTGGGATTCAAAGGTAATTTGTTGGTTTCCCCCCTATATATAGTTGATGAAACTTGCATCATTTTCATCTCCTCACTTCTTTCATGCAATTTCTGATAACATGTTTGAAATCAATTCAGTAAAAGAATCATGGTTCTAATGAATTGCATGTATTTGGTTCATTTTTGTTTGGTTCGTTTGTGATGTAAACGATAACTCAGTCATATGTTCAATGAATATGGTTCTAATGTATGAATCTATATCTTAATTGCGAAAAAAAACATGTTTCATATTGATATCAAGGTTATTTACTTCGATGTGGTCGTTTTAGTTATATTCATTTTAATTTATTTTTGTTTTGATATATATTATTTTATATTCAAACTTAAAAACATGAATAGTAATTTGATCAACTCTTCTCACATCCTTCTCTTTCATTTTTATTATTGTGGAATACACATATAAGTTCACGATTCTAATTCCATTTTAACAAAGCACTATAACAAATAATTGTTAAAGAAATCAATACATGAATAATATATCATGTACATGTTCTATTTTCGTTGTTTTTAAAAATGAATCAACTTTCGTGTTTGACTTCTCTTGCTTGAAAGAGAAATATTATATTGTCAAATAAAACATATAATTAAATTAAAGAAATGATTAAATATCAATGTAAATTCATGAATGAATATAAATGAGAAAAAAAACTGTTCAAATAAGGCTTATAAAGTCCTCAAGAACATGTACATTACAAAATTTCTTTTAATTAGTATTTAATTTAATATCAACAAGAGCGACCCTATGATTCCATGCAAATTGTCTCCCATGTTAATTTCCTCTAGGATAAAAAATTGTTATAGTTAAAAAAACCAAACATATGGTTCATTAAAAAAATTAACTTAATACCTATCAAGGACTTATTTCGTAAAAAAGACCCGTTTGTTACAACAATATTTTGTAAAAACAAAATGTTTACATGTTAGGTTTTGTTTGTTAGGTTTGAAAAAGGAAAATCTAAAAATAAATGACTTAAAATGTGTATATACAAAGGTAAGGGGTTTCTAATAATATGGAACAAGTGTAAAGGTGACTCTTATTATTTTAGCAAACATGTCGTATAAGTTAAGAGTCAAAATCGACTCCTAAAATTCTATTGGATTTGAATAATTATATTTTCAAATAATAATCACAACTTTTAGATCAATTCAAACATTTGATTTTATCTTAACCACATTCAAAGTCACAAACATGATTCATTTTGATGAGTTGATACTATAAAATTTCTACACTAACATTCAAAATAAACATGTTTACATTATATGCCCCAAAATATAAAGTTGTTTTGAGTAATTTATCTTAAAACTCATTTGAGTATTGTGTTGAATTCATAATAGTAAACAAATAAAAAATAACTTATGTTTGTAAACTAAAAAGTATCTTAAGTTTTTTCAATAATATCTATAAATCAAACGAGGAAAGTGTTTAAAATGGTTTTTTTTTTAAAACTTGATATTCAGTTCAAGGATCAATTAATTCAATGAGATCAATCTCACGAGCATATACTATCAGACTAACAAAAGTGTCTAGAAGGATATTTAGAAATGAATATACTCGAACATGTCATTATTAGAAAAGTTTAAAAAAAAATTAGCAAAATAAGAACGTAAACACTCCTTAATTAATAATTACTTAATGAATGCCATTAAATTTCTATTTGATGAACATTAATAATCATTTCAAAGTCAAATAAATTTCCGCATAGAAAAAAACTTCACATATATATATATATATGGTGAACTTTCAAAATTATAATAAACATTTCAATTGCATTGCAACTTTAATAATTAATTATACGTCATAAATTATAAGTTATATGCCATAAAATTTTCATACACAATCATTGTTCATGTGGTAGCACATTAAAAAAATTGAATGTCATTAAATTTCTACTTGATAAACATTAATAATTATTTAAGAGTCAAATAAATTTCCGCATAGAAAAAACTTCATATATATACGGTGAACATTCAAAATTATAATGAAGATTTCAATTTTAATTTTTTTTAGGGATTAAAATTGAATATTTCAATTTTAATTGTTAATTATATGTCACAAAATTATAAGTTATATGCCACACAATCATTGTTCATCTGGTAGCACATTAAAAAAAGGTTATAAAATGACATTTGTTTGTGAAAGAACTTTAAATTGATTGGTTAAAGAAAAACTTCAAGAGCATTAAGCACTCAAATATATAAAAAAAAGTTAACAGTGTCTAATATATTTTTTTTTTGATAAGCAAGGAGTGAAAACAGGCATCAAGAGGTGTCGTCGACATCCCAACTAGGTTGGCACCTCGAGATACCTCCGTCGTATGCCGCCACACTCAACAAAATTTATTAAAAAAAGGGGGGAAAATAAATACAAAAGGAGGGGGGGACTAGACCAAGACCCTCCAAGAATCCAGAAAAAACGAAACAGAAAAATAAACAGAAAGCATAAAAACAACAGAAAACATATCATGGAAATCTGTAATTAGGGAGAACGCATCTGTAGCATTCCAGAAGAGAAAATTCATTGAGCATGAGTTTGATTGTCACCTTGGGCACGGGACTTTGATGGCTGCTTGGATAAGACGGTTTGTAGCTTCAGTTTCTTTTTCTGATTTCGTGTGAGGACAGGTACAAAATTATCTGTTGTTGCAGCTGCTTCAGCGGCTGATCTTGCATCATATTCACGGATTCTTTCACACAATTCCAGACCATGCTGTATATTCTTGCTTGGATGAACCTCTTGTCTTTGCAAAAGCACCGACTCATGTGCTTGGCCCTTGTTCATTTCTCCATCAACAACCCGCCGTGATGTGTCAACAGTCGTGCCATCAGGGATATGAACCAAATTCCCATCATAAAATTGAAGAGTGGCACTGGGACGGTCATCAATGTCCTGATATGCATGGCAATGATCGGAAACCTGGAGCATGTCTTGTTGCGCATCATTGAATGGTCTTGGAACACTCTCATTAGCACCCTTGGGACTCTCCTCCAGCTCCCGTAGGCTCACATGATCATGCTCCACACCATCCTGAAGCGGTTCAGAAAAATCATCGACCGTGGGGTTCTCCAACTCCTCCCGCGATACCCGAGTTAACTGAGCCTCTCCGATAGGTCGTATGTCCTCACGCCCAAGGGGGGATAAGTGTGATACACTCGCAATAGGACCCTTGTGACTCTCTCCCGGCTCCCGTGGGTTCCCATGATTATGTTCCGCACTATCCAAAAGTGGAGTAGTAACATTAGTCATTGCGGGGCGCTCCAACTCCTCCCGTGAAGTCTGATCATACTCTCCCACTTCCACAGGTTGCACGTCATCGTGCGCTACAGGGGAAACAATCTTCTCCAACACAGGTGTCACTAAAGTAATCTCGTCAGACGTAGGTCTATCAATACAATCAAAAACATTTTGCAGCGGTATACTGAAAGAGTTCAAAGAGTCGAAAACCGGCACTACAGATAAAGAGACCGGAATTGATTGCGTGAAATTGCTTACTGAAGTAGCTTGTATTGTTGGAGCGGCTGTGACAGAGGTCCTGGTAGTGGTGGTAACTGTGGACGGAATAGGAATCCACGATGCTGCACCTCCCAAGGCCGAAGTAGAGGCACCCCCACCCTTGTGTTGTTGATGGGGCGCACTAACAACATCCCTAACCGGTTGCTTCCCACGATCCACTTTCTCCTTTGCTACTTGCGGATTCAACCATCGACAAGTGGTGATGTTATGCCCAATAGAGTAACAGTGATGACAAAATAATGGCCTTCGTTCATATTGTATTGCCACCATGTATGCAAAACCATCACGTTCGACAAGAACCTCATCGTATGCCTTCTTCGAAAGATCAATGTCCACTAGGATGCAAGCATAGTGACCAAAAGTTCAGTTACGAGTTGGCCCGTCTATATCAATAGGCGTGCCAACTGTACTTGCTATTTCCTTCAATGTTCGCTCCCGCCAATACTCTTGCGGTAACTCCACCAAACGAATCCAAAGCGAAACATGAGTTTGTTTTTGCGCCAACAACTTAAAGTCTTTTGTCCATTGTGAGAATCGTAACAATCCAGGTTTAAGATTTACCGTGCCGGCTGCCCAAATGTTCTTTAAATCATCCACCGATTCAAAGTGAAAATCATAAAAACCCCTACCGAGAGGCACCATTTTCCATCTTGCCCTCGTCTTCCAAATCTGCCCAACTTTCTCCCTGACTTCACGCGCAAAAAGAGGTTTGTCGCCCTTGCTAAGAATCAAACGCGCACGTAATACTTTACTACAATCTTCGACTCCCTTCCGGTACTCCTCCTGATATTTTAATTCCTTTATTTGATGAGAGAAATGATTAGGGAAAAAAGAATGTATGCTTTGTCTTTGGCTGTTTAGATAATAGAGTGAGTTATTGATAGTTTTATGGGTTAATTGAAGGAGTTAGAAATTTTTGGTTAAATGTTTTACCAAAAAATTAGAGTAAATAAAAAAATGCCACATTATTTTTGAATTTCTAATAATCATATATGTTTTCAACTCAACATAACACATGTAATTTTCCATAAATCCCATCAAAGACAAAAAATGAATGAATTTGAAGTAATATAGATTGTATAAAAAATATATAACGAAAGAAAAACTCTCTCAAACCTGTTTTTTTTTTGCTAAGCCAGGAGATTGGACAGGCATCAAGGGGATACTCTCTCAAACCTTAATCGTAAATAAAAGTATATTATAGAAAATTGATATTTTGGTCCAAAATTAGAATGAAATACATCAATTTTCTTTTACCTACTTTTTCTAATAAATTTACATAAAATGATGCTTTTTTGTAGGGTTTGAATGAAATAAATAAATTTAAACAAAACATATTTTTAAAGTTCACGACTACATATATTTTTTATTTACTTGGAGTTGCAAGGATTGTTGCTAGAGTCTCTATGTGTTTGTGTTTATGCAATCGTTGGTTTTATTAATATACCATTTTTTTTCTCTGTTCCGGTGATGTCTCATGATCAGATAGAGGCATATCAATATTGCTTAGGGTTGACAAAGAAAGATGTCATGTGTACTATAACAATTGTGTTTCAAATTTTTTTATAACAATGGAATATGCTTTTAGTGTGATGAAAATATTATTTGTCAGTAATTTTTCAGCTCAACTGACAATGTCGATATATAAGATGTATGTCACTAAAAGAAAAATGGAAAAAATACATATCAATTAAAATGAAAAATATTAACGACCTGATTTTTTTTTGTTACAATATTAACTACCTATTTAAATGCACATATAATTATAACCACACAAAAATTAATAGAAACTAATGTGCCTATAATGATTTTTTTAAGAGGATGTGTAAAATGTTTTTTCAAGGGAGGCGTAAAATGATTTGTTAGCAACATTTTAATGTTTCCAAATATGAATATTTTATATGCTATGTTGATATTATTTACACCTTGAACTAAAATTATTTGATTATTTTTTAGTTTCTTATCATTTTTTTAGCAATGTACTTACAATTCATCTACTAAATAGGTCCTTATGTGCACCAGGAGTTGAATCCGTGGGTGAAAAAAAATGATCATTTCCATTTAGTACCAAATTGAAAAGGTATTAATAAGAATTAATTGCATTTACTTTTGGTCATATTGTATCGCCGTTGTTAGGAATTTGGCTAATGACAATTTTAGAAATGAAAACTGTGTGACATTTGTTTTGTGAAAATCAGATATCCTCCGTGCGCGTAACCGTGGAGACTAATCTTTCGAGTCTTGTGAGACCTAAATGTGTCACAAAAGTTTTAACATTGTAGCTTGCCCAAAGACCTGGTTAAGCTAGAAGAGACTCGTGTCATCTCATCTAAACGCTCTTGGATGATTCTGTGACATTTTTGTTTACTTTTTTTTTAATTGCGATCATTTATGTTTACTTTAACAATATTAAAATGAATCAATTACGTTATATTTCATTTAAGTTCCATTAAAGCAATTAAGATCAAACCAATATTTTTTTTTTTTTGTAGAGATCAAACCAATATTAAAATGGATCATTATATCGTGTTTTGTTTTGTAATATTTGGCCAAGCGGTTCTCTGAGGAAAATTGATGCTTACTCCGAGGAATATATGCTAATATATATGTCAGACATACTTTGGCAATTGACGGTTTTTGATAGTTTCTAAATTATTTTTTTTAAAACAAAAAGTTTCTATTTTTTTGATTCGTAACAAATTTAAATATCTTTAAAAATAGTTATTGCTTGGAGTATAATTATTCTCAATTAAATTATAAAAATGTAAAATGAATAAATGTTTTTAGGAGAAATAAATTAATATTATATTATTAACGAAATCAATCTCATTTTGATAGCATCCATCAAGTCACAATCGTCGTATATTGGCAAATAATATCACTCTAATTTAGGTACCTATGAATTATATGTCTAAGAAATGAATTGATTATATACAAAATGATTACAAACGTATATACACATCAAAACATGAATAAATTAAACAAAAGATCATAGATATAAAAATAATTGATCATAGTGTTACAATGGCAACCAAAAGGAAATAACACAATAAATCAAAATCTTTCATGGAATAAGTACAAATGGGAAGCAGACACAAACAAAACAAAATCTTCTAGAAATATTCAAACAGGACTAACCAACAATTTAAAGGCAAAATTTCAATAGAATATGAAACCGAACATATAACATATATTATAGATGAAAAAAAAAATGCAACAAATGGACATTCTCCACAAAAAAAAAATTACATTATCTAATTTTCTCTTGGGTAGATCTATGATGTCCATGCCATAAACGGTTAGAACTTGAAATTATCATAGGACAAATATGTGTATTTGGACAAAATACATGGATATCCACAACATTTAGTGGATTGATATCATAAATTGAATTAATTTTTAAAATTAGAGTGATGAAAAAAAATATGCTAAGAAGAAAAGTGTTTCAATAAAATAAAAGAGAGATTTCAGAGAAGAATTTCAAAATTGATTTCTGAATGACGTGAAAATGTTGAGACTCACAAACAATATTTATAAAAAAAAAGAA
The DNA here is from genome assembly GCF_003473485.1 of Medicago truncatula. Lineage (NCBI taxonomy): Eukaryota > Viridiplantae > Streptophyta > Magnoliopsida > Fabales > Fabaceae > Medicago > Medicago truncatula. The sequence goes on from NC_053045.1 coordinate 21,294,716, forward strand.
GTAAGTAAATTGTATCAATTTTGCCCTTATTTTAGGAATGAAATTAATATGATATTAAATAGCAAAAATAATTTGAATAAAAAAACATGAAATGCACTGAATCATAACATTATTAAATGTACCTTAGAATTCTAGGATGACACGTGTACTATCAAAATAAAATAGAGAAAATGTTTATAATAGAGATAAAGATAGAGATTTCGGCTAATCAAATTCCAATTCCATTTGTTTTTTTGAAATATTAATCAATCCTTCAAAAAAGAAAAAAAAAAAAAGAAAAAACAACGTGTGTAGCAATAATCTACTAATTCCCTCAAAAAATAAATTTAAAAAGTAATCTTTCATATAACAATCATGTAGTTTTTCTTTTATTTGTCAAAAAAAAAAAACAATCATGTAGTTTATTGTTTTTTTGACAAAATACCATCAACACAATTCGGTGCTTGTTGTACCCTGATTTTGGACCTAAAAATACTCATTCAAATTTCTTTTTTTAACACTGATATTTGTCAATTCGCTGTTGTTTTACCCTGAATCTTTACTCTCTTTTCATCTGCATATTTTACTGTCTCTGTCTCAGAGTATGTTCGAGCTCGATTTTCTTGCATAAAATTATTCAAAGTGTCTTTTCTTGCATTATAAGTCATTTAAGAGCTCTCTGAAACATCGCATTACTTTTTCTTGCATTTTATTTGAAAAATCATACAAAAGGGTATTTTGGTCATTTCCTGCAGTGGAACCCATTTTAGTCCATGTGTTTGCCTCTGAGTCTTTTCAACTTGTCTGTACAAATCATTGTTGAGTCTTTGTTTAAAAAATCATTTCAAAAATTGCATCTGAGTCAGTTTGGGTCAGTTTAGTCCCCAGGGGCATTTTGGTCTTTTCCTGTCAAAATTTCGACAGGGAGGTATTTTAAAATACCTCATGTCAGTAATTGGTTCGTTTTAGTCCTTTTGTTGATTTTACTTTTTGTTTCACTTTACGTTTTTTCAAATTACCAATTTTATTTTAATTTGCATTTTAGTCCAAATTTTTTTAAATTGCATTTAGGTCCATTTTTTTAATTACAGTTCAGTCCTTTCACTTTTCTTTTTTGCAGAAGAGTCCCAAGTCCAATTCCAGGTGGCATTACCCCATTGGTCCAAGAATACACATGGCAGCCTATAAAAGGTGCAATCACTATACAAATCATCAACAGATCCATTCATTCCACGTCACATCACCAAAAACAGAATCAATTTTTCTCTCTCTTGTCAGTTAGATCAAAACTCAGAAAATCACCAAGAACATTCATGAACCCTAGAATTCCAGAATCACAATTCATCAACAATTTCCACTAAATCTGTTCAGTTCTCAGTGATTCTTCAAAGAATCATCATCATCGAACTGAAATCTCCACAATTCAAGTGCGAATCCGTCACCGTTTGGCGACAAATCCAAGCACGATCGCAGAGAATCCGTGAGAAGAAAAGAAGAGGAAAAGAAGCAGATTCGAACCGGCGAAGAAGATAAAGAAAGAAAACCAATGAAACAACCGATTTATTTTCGGTCCTCAAGCCAGAATCAACAGAACAAGAATCAATCCAAGTTTTCCTGAAGATTCGGTTCGAAATCACCAAGAAAATCACAGGTAAAACTCAAACTTCATCTCTTTTTTCCAAGAACATCAACAAGGACGAATCCAACGTAGATCCGTGAAGCTCTGAAAGTTTCCATTCGAAAAGAACTAAAAAAAACAAGAAAAAGATTTCGTAAACCGCAAACACAAAATTCAGATCTACATTGATTCGAACATTGCATGCAAAATCTAGTGCCATATTCGTGTTCAGGACAAAAAAGGATATCTAAAAATATAAAAAAATTTGAAAACGGAGAAGTTCGTTCAACTCCGGCGGCGGCGCCGCCACCCTTGGGCGGCCGGCCACCACGCCGGAGGAACAAGCTTCACCGGAGAAGATGAAGATCTTCCACCTTTTTTCCAGAATCCGGCGAGAGAGAAGAAGAGAGAGGTGAGAGCTCTCTCACTAGGTTGAGAGAAGAGAGAGAAAGAACAAAGGAAAATGAAAAAAACCGGCGCCTAGGCATATATATAGACAACTAAACCGGACCGGTTCAAGACCGGTCCAATCCCTTCAATCTTGAGCGTTGGATCTAGGGTTTCCCTCCCTGGATCAATCCAACGCTCCCTGTGCTTCCAGGCTTTTAGGTTTTGGGCTTGGGCCTTTTTCTTTGCAGTTTCCTACGTTTTTGCTTTTTCTTGCTATTTACACCTTGTTTTCTTGCTGATTGAACCCCTGCTTGCTCAATTTTTCTCTCAAAAATTCTAGAAAAATTCCTATTGTTTTTAATTCATTTTTGGTTTTTTTTTGTGATGCTTTTCACATGTTAAAAAGTGATAAAAATATAGGTGTTATTTTCTTGATTAATTTGTTCTTTTTGACCTAATTTTGTGAATTCCTTGCCATATTTTTCCTCATAAATTTTGGCACATGTTATGAACAATTAGTATGCAATTTTATAATAAATGTGATGTTGATTTTATGATTGTGCTACTGTTTTGGTATGATTTGTGTGTTTCTTGCATTTTAAACAACTTTTCTTCTCATTATGTCTTGGTATTTCTCATCATTTCTTTACCATTTCATTTCATATTCAATTGATTACTTTTTCCTATCACTCATGTTATATTTTTCATCTTGTTTTGCTAACATTGTTGACTCATGTTTCACTCATCTCATAGCATCTCACCACATCATTCTCATTTCTATTAGATTAGGTTTTACTTCTTGCAATTTTCCCTTTTTTGTATTTCCAATGGTTATGTAATATTTTAGGCTAGTTTAAATTCATCTTTTAAATCCTTGCAAGACCATAGCATGTATTTAGGACTCGATGTAAAGGACTATGGACACTATAAGTGATGTACACCGACACAAGCACCGACACATGCACACACCCCACATGGATATCCTAGATGTATGATTAGGGAATGTATGTTTAGATGTATGCTTAGGTTTTACAACGCTTAGACAAAAATCATTTTCCCAAAAAAATGTGAATAACCTCACTTGAAAACCTTTTTTCCAAAATAGGAGTCAAAACTCCTCATTTTCCTTTTATTTTCTTAAGTAAAAATCTTAATGAATTTTAATCATACTTAGACCTTATCTTGCAAAATAACTAATTCCACCTCACATTTTCCAAATCTCATGCCCTTGAGGCCTCTCATCTCCATTCTTCAAAATTCCTCTTTTCCTTTTCAAACTTAAAATCAACCAACAAAAAACCAAAAACAATTTTCGAGAATGAACTACGTTTGGTTTTGATCCCTTAAAAGGGTACGTAGGCAATGAGTTAAAACTCCTCCAAGCCAAGTAAAATAAAATCTCAATCATCTTCTCTCCCCCCATTCTTCACTCAAATAAAACTTCTTTTTCAATAAGTAGACAATAAAAATAAAGCGTAGAAAGAAACTTAGGAGAATGGTTCTTATGGAATACCATAATCGTTCCGGGTGCCTAACACCTTCCCGTAAGCGAAAACGACCCCCGAACTTAGACTCTAAGGGTTTTTCTCAATTTTGCCCTTCCCAAGAAAAAATAGAGAATATCAAAGATTGAAAGGTTCAAGCCTAATTAATGACTTGACACCCGAAAATCGCGATAACGGTACTCATATTGGAGGAATATATTTTTTTTTTCCGTGCTCATTTTCTTTAGTGAATAATCTCGGTGAATTGAATAATTTTGATTGCAATCATGGTGCAATAACTTCTCTTATCAAATGGAGATAACATTTTAGGTAAGTTCTCCAAATTATGATTGTTGTTTCTATTATAAGCTTTTCCATATTTATTGTATACATAAAAGAAATCATTAGTGCATTAAATAACAATTTCAAATTATGATTTTTTGCACAACATTTTTTGCACATAAGAAATAACATTAAATAATTCTTTCACTATTAAATTGGCACGTGTACTTTTTAAAAAAAATAGCGCAAATATATATAATAAAGATAAAGATAAAGTATTAATAAGACGGCTATTTTTTGGACAGAAGTAATTAAATAATTAAAATGCATTTTAATTGGTATTTTATACTACTTTATTATCTTTGTATGTTTTCTAGCCTTTCCACGTCAAGGAATCATATAGGCATTATTGGGTCTGGCTACCATGTCCATTTGACGTTCTTTTGCCCTTTGCCCCTTTCCATACGGTTAGTAGACTTCCTTTTTCTAATAAAAAGTCTTCTCATTTTGTGCGATCAATGTAGCATATATGTATTTCCTTCAAAACAATTTGGAAGTGTTTTTAATCACTCATGAATTATTTCAATTGTGGTTAGAAACTACCTAACAAACAATTCAATCCTAAATGAAATGGAAAGTAGAATAATACTTTTTGGATCTTTATAGAGTAAATAATATCAAATATTGTCTTTTTTAGTGAATATATAATTTGAGCATGGATGGACGATAAAATTACAGGTTTATTATAAAAAATAAATTTCACGTTTAAGAAAAGAAATAAGTAGGAAAATACACCTTCCATAAAAAATAATGACACACGCATATATATGCATGTGTGTGTTTTTGTATAACTCTTGAGAATATATCATCCATTAGAGAACCTCTTTTTTTATTTTGCAGTTGAAATGATGATGAGAAACTATAATATTGCTACATTACATGCATTGTTAGTGTTGTTCTCCATTGTTGGGTTCAACTCAGCAACAAAGAATGGAGACACACAGTGCAAAGAAAGGGAGAGACATTCACTCGTCACTTTGAAACAAGGCCTTCAAGATGACTATGGTATGTTGTCCACATGGAAGGAGGATCCAAATGCAGATTGCTGCAAATGGAAGGGAGTTCAATGCAACAATCAAACCGGTTATGTTGAAAAGCTTGATCTGCATGGTTCGGAAACACGTTGTTTGAGTGGTGAAATCAATCCTTCAATAACTGAGTTGCAACATCTAAAATATCTTGACCTCAGATATTTGAATACCAGTGGTCAAATCCCAAAATTTATTGGATCCATCAGCAAATTACAATACCTTGATCTCTCATTTGGTGGTTATGATGGGAAGATTCCTATTCAACTTGGGAATCTATCACAATTGCGACATCTTGATCTTAGCAGGAATGATCTGAATGGAGAAATCCCTTTCCAACTCGGAAATCTTTCATTGTTGCGGTCTCTTGTGCTCAGTTACAATTCTGATCTTAGAATCAACAGCCAAAGTCAAGGAAATGTTGAGTGGCTATCAAAGCTCTCATCTTTGAGAAAAATTGACTTGAGTACAATTCAAAATCTCAACGATTCTTCTCATCACACCTTGCAATTCATAATGAAGCTTCCAAGCCTTAAAGAGTTGTATCTAAGAAGTTGCGGCCTTTCTGACGCCAATATTCTCCCTTTATTTGATTCTCATTTGAACTTTTCCACCAGTTCTCTTACTGTCCTTGCTCTATCTTCCAATCAGTTGATGTCATCATCAATAATATTCAATTGGGTGCTTAACTACAGCTCTAATCTTCAACACCTTTACCTTTCTCGTAACTTGTTGAGAGGTCCTATTCCTGATGATTTTGGAAACATAATGCATTCACTTGTAAGTCTCCATATCTCAAGCAATAGTCTAGAAGGTGAGATCCCAGTATCAATTGGAAATATTTGCACCTTGCGGACATTCCAAGCTTATGAGAACCGCTTGAGTGGTGATTTAGATTTGATCACCTCTAGTAACCATTCCCAGTGTATTGGTAATGTATCATTGTTACAGGAACTATGGTTATCGAATAATGAGATTTCAGGCATGTTACCGGACTTTTCAAACCTCTCATCTTTGAGACTGTTGAGTCTTGTGGACAATAAATTAATTGGAGAAATACCCACGAGCATCGGATCACTTACAGAGTTAAAGAGTTTGTACCTGAGCCGAAACTCTTTTGAAGGTGTCGTCTCTGAATCCCATTTCACTAACCTCTCCAAATTGAAAAGGCTATGGTTGTCCGACAACTCATTGACTATGGAGGTTAGTAATGATTGGGTTCCTCCTTTTCAATTACTAGAATTGGGTTTATCAAATTGTAATATGAATTCTATATTTCCTAATTGGCTCCAAACACAAAATGAATTATCCACTCTTTCCCTTTCAAATGTCAGTAATATATCTCCAATACCTATTTGGTTTTGGGGAAAATTGCAAACAATAACTAGCTTGGACATTTCAAACAACAATCTTACTGGCATGATTCCTAATTTAGAACTCAATCTTGGTACCAACAATCCTTTTATAGATTTGATTTCAAATCAGTTTAAAGGTTCCATTCCTTCTTTCTTGTCGCAGGCAAGAGCACTATATCTTTCCAATAATAAATTTTCAGATTTAGTTTCCTTTCTATGCAATAGAAATAAGCCTAACATTTTGGAAGTTTTGGAAATAGCAAACAATGAATTAAAGGGCGAGTTGCCTGATTGTTGGAATAATCTAACCTCATTAAAATTTGTTGACCTCAGCAATAACAAATTATGGGGAAAAATTCCCATCTCAATGGGTGCCCTTGTTAACATGGAGGCTTTGGTTTTAAGAAATAATAGTTTGAGTGGCCAACTTCCTTCCTCTTTGAAGAATTTCTCAAACAAGTTGGCTATGTTGGATCTTGGAGAAAATATGTTTCAAGGTCCATTACCTTCATGGATTGGAGACAACTTACGACAATTAGTAATCTTAAGCCTTCGATTCAATAACTTCAATGGAAGTCTACCTTCAAATCTATGTTATTTGACAAAACTTCATGTCTTAGATATGTCACTAAATAATTTATCAGGAGGAATCCCCACTTGTGTAAACAATTTAACTTCAATGGCTCAGGACACCATGAGCTCAACAGATCATATGTATACACTCATAATCAATCATGTGTATTATTCAAGACCATATGGTTTTGACATATCCTTGATTTGGAAAGGTGTAGACCAATGGTACAAAAATGCAGATAAGTTTTTAAAAACCATTGATCTCTCAAGCAACCATCTTACAGGGGAAATACCAACTGAAATGGAGTACTTATTTGGTTTGATTTCATTAAATTTGTCAAGGAACAATCTCAGTGGGGAAATCATTTTAAACATAGGAAACTTCAAATCACTTGAATTTCTAGATCTGTCAAGAAATCATTTGTCAGGCGAAATTCCTTCCAGTCTAGCTCGCATTGATCGTCTCACTATGTTGGATTTGTCAAACAATCAGCTCTATGGGAAAGTTCCAGTTGGAACGCAGCTGCAGACATTTAACGCTTCAAGTTTTGAAGGGAATTCAAATCTCTGTGGAGAACCCCTTGATAGAAAATGCCCAGGAGAAGAACCAGCAAAACCACAAGTGCCAACAACTGATGCAGGAGATGAAAATTCAATATTTTTTGAAGCATTATATATGAGCATGGGGATAGGATTCTTCACTGGTTTCGTTGGTTTGGTAGGCTCAATATTGTTACTACCATCTTGGAGAGAAACCTACTCCAAATTCTTGAATACTTTACTATTGAGAATTTTCATGTGGTGGAAGTAGTGATCAATGTATCTGGCTAGTTTCTCTAAAGCTGATGAATGATTTATAATAGGCAGGTACTTCTGTTCTTTCTTACTCTTCTATTTTAACTTTTATGTTTTAACTGTATCATAAATATTTTTAGCCTTATTAACCATATGACAATTTTAATATTACCACTGTTGATATATTTGTAACTAAAGCATTTCTACAATTTGTATTGCATTTCTCAGTGTTTAATAATCTTTCATCAAAGAAAATATCAATCTTATAATATATATATATATATATATATATATATATATATATATATATATCATTGTTGTTTGTTAAGTTAATCTATATGTATCTCATCCTCTTAAAAAAAAAATCTATACATAACACATGTCTTATTAAATGTATAGTTACCTGCTTGTTTTTGTCTTTTTTCTCGGGGCTATTTTTGTTTTCTCCAATAACCAGTATATTCCAATGAAATTGCACTGATTTAATGTTGTTTCCTAGACTGTTTTGAAGTTATATCTTTAATTTATAATGAAACTGCAATTATTTTGATTAAAAAGCTAAGTTAATCTATTTGTATTAACTTCCCTGCATAAAATTATTAATTGCTGGTTTTTCTTTCAGAGTTTAAAATAGAAAATTGTCTATTTTTAACTTGCCGGTTTGTTTGACCACGTGTGAGGTTTATTCTGTGGAAACTCCACTGCTTTAATATTGTTTCTAAATACTGAAATTTTTATTTTGTTTCAGGGTCTTCAATTCATTTGTTATGAGATGAATGCATAATTCTGCTGTTATATATGAGTGCGCATAGAATGGAAGCTGTACTAAATAAGATCAAAGTAGTTCAAACTTTCTTGTATACTGTATTTTGTTATGCTTTGAAGCTTTGCAATTTTGTAAGGAAATGTGGAACTTATACTGCAAGTTATGTGATACATCAAACATTACAGAATGATTTTACCTTTAATAAGAGTGTGATAATTACCATATAATCCACCATTATTTAGATCCATTATAGAACTAAACATCACACATTAATCAAATGTAGGATTGGTTAATAATGTCATTCTGTCAAATTTTAGAATGGACTAGCTGCCTATGCTTTATGACATTATTGTTGACTTAGTGTCACCAATATAATGAGTTCTTTTTAAAGCAGTAGCAACAAAAGAAATGAGATCGTGTTAGGAATGATGCAAGCACTTTATGTTTGACCCATAAACACAAAGATCAACACCTCTTTTTGGAATAAAATATACACTTGCTACTAGTTTATATCATTCTTTATATTTACAAAGAGTTTCTACTAATGATCTCTTTTTTTTTTATTATCAGTTAAAATAAAAACAAACCCGTTGTCTTGTATTGTAAAATATCAAATGAAAAACATTTCTTTAAATTATCATATTGTTAATGATACATCACGAATACTTCTACTGCCTAATAAGACTGTAAGAGAGGTGTAACTTTAGCAACACCTATATATGCATAGTAGTTTAGCTATATAATAAATATTTGGCTTATTTTGTTTTGGTCCCTTAACTTATTTTTTAGTAGTTAAGGGACCAAAACGAAACCAAAAAATAAGTTAAGGGACCAAAAGAGTAATTAAGTCTAAATATTTCTTTGAAGGCCATGTATCACGCTTTATTGGATAGAATTAATATAGTGTTAGGAACTTGCCCAATTCTTTCATAAAAACAATCAAGACATACAAATTTATAAATAAAGTCATCATTTCCAAATTTGTAAGGCCATCATGGATCACGCACAACAGACCAATGAATCACACTATTCCAAATTCGGACACAACATTCTTTTTAAAGAAAAAGGAGATGCTTTCTGTATTTGAATATAAAAGGATCACTTCACATTATGACTTCAAATTTGATGGAAATAATGCAAGCAATTTGAACATGTACATATGCAATGTACCATCAAACAAAATTGTACAATTTCGTGACAAAATCAGGAAGCAACGTGGAAACATCGCGCAAATGGTGTTGTACGGGTCGATCTCATGTTCTTTATATTTATTTATGTGTGTGTGTTCTTGAGAGTATACTTCCCATTAGAGAATCTCATCTTAATGTTTGAAATAATGATGAGAAACTATAATATTATTACATTACATGCACTGTTGGTGTTGTCCTTCATTGTTGGGTTCAACTTAACAACAAAGAATGGAGACATGAAGTGCAAAGAGAGAGAGAGACGCGCACTCCTCACGTTCAAACAAGGCCTTCAAGATGATTATGGCATGTTGTCCACATGGAAGGGCGGTCAAAATGAAGATTGCTGCAAATGGAAGGGAGTTCAATGCAACATCGAAACTGGTTATGTTCAAAGTCTTGATCTGCATGGCTCGGAAACACGTCATTTGAGTGGTGAAATCAATCCTTCAATAACTGAGTTACAAAATCTAACATATTTAGACCTCAGTTATTTGAATACTAGTAGTCAAATCTCAAAATTTATTGGCTCCTTCAGCAAGTTGCGGCACCTTGATCTGTCAAATGGTCATTATGATGGGAAGGTTCCTTTTGAACTTGGAAATCTATCACAATTGTGATACCTTGATCTTAGCTACAATGAACTCATTGGAGAAATCCCTTTCCAACTCGGAAATCTTTCATTGTTGCAGTCTCTTTTTCTCAGTTCCAATTCCAATCTTAGAATCAACAACCAAATTGTGTGGCTAACAAATCTCTCTTCTTTGAGGATTCTTGACTTGAGCGGAGTTCAAATTCTCAACGATTCTTCTCAACAGACCTTGCAATTTCTAATGAAGTTTCCAATGAGTTCTCTTTCTGTCCTTGATCTATCTGAGAATCAGTTGGAATCATGGATATTCAATTGGGTGTTTAACTACAGCTCCAATCTTCAACAACTTGACCTTTCTGATAACTTGTTGAGAGGTCCCATTCCGGATGATTTTGGAAACATAATGCATTCACTTGTAAGTCTTGATCTCTCATGGAACAGTTTAGAAGGAAAGATCCCAAAATCAGTTGGGAATATTTGCACCTTGGAGACATTTAGAGCTTCTGGTAACCGATTGAGTGGAGATATAGATTTATTCACATCCAGTAACTATTCCCACTGCATTGAAAATCTATCATCCTTACAGGATTTAGATTTATCAAATAATGAGATTTCGGGCCGTTACCGGACCTTTCAATTCTCTCATCTTTGAGACAGTTGTATCTTGCTGATAATAAATTAATTGGAGAAATACACACTAGCATCGGATCGCTCATGGAGTTACAGACATTGAGTCTGAGCAGAAACTCTTTTGAAGGTGTTGTCTCTGAATCGCATTTCACTAACCTCTCCAAATTGGTAGCCCTAGACTTGTCTTACAACCCGTTGACTGTGAAGCTTAGTGATGATTGTGAAGGTGAGAAAAACACAAGAAGGGGGGGGGGGGGGGGGGGGGTTGAATTGTGTTTTCTTTTTCTCTAAAAATTCTTCTTCCGATAACACTTCAGAAGCAGGTTAGGAATGCTTCTGATGTGATGTTCAGAATCAGATATGCAGCGGAATAAAACAGAGCAGAGGAAAGAAAGAGAGACACAAGCAATTATCCTGGTTCCTTCCACAAACCGGAAGTAGTCCAGTCCCCCTTGCACTTCCAAGGAGATTTTCACTAAAAATCACACAGATTACAAATGCTCAATACTCTCTAAGTATGAGACTTCTCAAAATGCTCAAGCACGTAGGCAAGAGGCTTCTATTCAAACAAAAATACAGAGAAAAATGTTTGACTTGAACACTTGATATACAATAATCAGTGATGTTCACAATACAATGCAATAAAGACTCTAGACTTGTGAATTTCTAAGATGTATCAAATCAGTGCAGACATTCAAGGTGCTTTGTAGAATCAAATTTGACAGAGTTTTGGCGCTTTTAACTTGTGTTGATATCTCTTGCCAATCTTAAAGTCTTCACTCCTTTATATAGAGGTGTGAAAGAGACGTTGAGATTTTTAGCACGTCTAAAGAGTCGTTGAGTTCCTTTGATCATCCACCAGTAATCTTTTGCCTGATTTGGGTGTAGTCCTTTGAAGGATCAGCTTCAAATTCATTCCCATCTTGAAGGAACATTTCTGCAAACAAAGCTGTTGTCTTGTCCTGTAGCGTAGACATAAATAGAGTAGTGGAGGTAGTGGTTGTACACTTGTACTTTGTCAACTCTGATGAAGAAGGACAAGTATCCAATGCTTTTCAAATGACCGTTGATACCTCCCTTTCAATTCTTCGTTCTCTTAGACTAGGTTGAAACGAAAAATAGCTCCTTTGAATCTTCAGTTTAAATTTACTGATCAATTGCAGCTTCTGGTGATGATACAGCTTCTGATAAAAATGTCCTTCTGATGCTCTTCTGCTTCTGATGAACTTCTGCTTCTGATGACGTCATTTCTTCAGAGGCACTTTGTTACTTTAGAAGCACTTCTTGGCTTCAGATGCAGTTTTCTTCAGATGCTTTGGATTCTTTTGCTCTCCATTGTTCTTCCAAGACCTATTGAAATTGAATGACTTTGCATATGGTCCTGTACACTTGAACAATCATTAGCAATAACCAATTGACAATTTTTAATACCTTTTTATCATAAAAACTCATTAAGGTTTATTGTGAAACACATTTTGTTCCAACAATCTTCCCCTTTTTGATGATGACAAACAATAGTATTTAAAATATTCAATTGTTGTTGATCTAATTAACAAGTTGACTACTAGGTTTGAGGTTTGTAAGCTCCCCCGGAGTCTAATAGATCTTTAAGGTGAGGTTTGTAAGCTCCCCCTAAGTTCTATACTCGTTAATTAAATTTCAATATAATGCGCACAAGATAATGAAATTTCAGAAATATTAAAAAAAATTACCAAGTTTAGAAAAATGGTTCAGAACAAAAAGTTAACTTAATCAAGTTAATTTAATGGGGCTCAGGGCCTCAAAATACTATACAACTACTCCCCCTTTTGTCATCAACAAAAAGTAACTAAAACAAAAGAAAGAGTATTAGAGTAAAGATATAATTGCCTAAATCCTAAACCCTAAAAAAAAATATAATTGCCACCAATTGAAAGTGAGAAAAAACTATAATTAACATAAGTATCAGAGCATAATCAGAGCAAAAAAATAAATAATGGTAATTAGCATAAGTGATTAACAGCAATTGTTTCAAAAGCAATGAAAGATACATGATAAGCAAGTTAATACTAGAACAAAATCTAAACAAGCAAAAAAAATTGATGTGCAACTATGGTTTGGCTAGTTTAGAGACTTGTTCCATCAAGTATCTGATCTGCTCAGACTGATTCTTGAGTTCTTCTGCTTGCTTGTTCACCACTTCTTCAAGAGTATCAGATTTCTGTTTAGCCTTCTGAACTTCTTCATTCTTAGCTATAAGTCTTCTTTTCAACCCTTGACGAATTTTGTCTCCTCTTGATACATAATCACTTTTTGGAAAGAAAGGAGCATTTGCTAACAGAAGTAGAGAGTCTTGCTCTTTCTCTTCCTCAGTTGAGTGAAGTTCTTCCAATTTCTTCTTTAGCAATTCAGCGTGAGTTGTTATGCATTTTTCACTTAATAGTTCCAGCAACTCATCAAAATCTCTCTTCAAACCAGCTTTCAGATTCATCCATTGGTCTATGTAGTGAATTGAAGGTGAAGGAACTTTTCTGAGAAGAACAAGTCCTTGAATTTCATCACTCATCCTTTGAAGCTCTTCATCAATATATTTAGACTCAAGGATGGTATCTGGGATGGGTATTTGTTCTGGAATAGATGAAGGTTTTGGAATAGATGTTGTATGAGATGAAGAAGGTTGGTCAGAGGCAGTGTGTTGCTCAGGGATAGTTTGATTCTGAGTTGGTGATGGTTAAGGTTTTCTGTTTGTTGTACAGTGTTAGGTTGGGGTAGGTCAGAGACAACTTGTTCAGGAACACTTTGCTCTTGGTCAGAAGCAACTTGTTCAGGAACAGTTTTCTTAGGGACGGTTGACGTTTCTGGTTGGTTTTCTAAGACAGCCTTTTCAGAGACTATTTTAGAGGCCTTTGTGGGGGTTGGTTGCATTTCACCTCCTAAATGCTTTTCTAGGTTGTGAAGGGTTGAGGTTTCATGTGGTTGGGGGTCTTCTGAAGTGGCTGCTTCTGGAGCAACTTCATAGGTTTTTTGTGGTGTAGGGGTAGTTTCTGGGTTGGTTTCTTGGTTGGTTTCTGGGTGTTGGACATTTAGGGGTTTGATTATGGGTGGTTGAAAGAAATGATCATCAGGCAAATTCAAATTCTCACAGATTTTTATCCTCTGTTTAGAGAAATGGATTTGCATCTGCTCATAGTCATCTTGAAAGGTTGAAGTTGAAGGTTTGTAGTTTGGTAGGCATTGTTTGATGTGCTGACTCAGAGGAATGTCATCTGCGTCAATGGAGTCTGAATATTGACTGAAGCTTTAGGAACTGAAGGAATACCTGAAGGATGAGCTTCTTGCTTAGTAGCTTCTGATCTAGGAGCTTCTGATTCTGGTTCTGAAGATGTTGCTCCTGAAACATGCTTAGCTTTCAGAGCCTACTTTAACAAAGCAGCTCCTTCCTTAACAGTTTCTTCTTCAATCTCAGCAGCTAAAGAAGCAATCACAGCAGCTTTCTCAGCATCCAGTTCATACCCTGCTGCTTTTAGCTGTTCATCTCTTTGCTTCTTGTAGATTTAAGCCATTTACCTTCTTTTGGCTAACTCATTTGTAGCAATTTCTCTGGTCCTTTCTTCTTGCTCAGGGGTGAGTCTGAAGCAAGGTGATTCCAAAGATACAGGCTTCTGAGCCTTCTTCAAACTAGGATCAGCTTCTTCTTTTCTTAGCTGTTCAGCAGCTTCCTTGATACGCTCCTGAATGCTTCTCTCTCCCTTTGCTCTTTTGCTTCTGATAGCCTGAGAGCAGATTCCCTTCTGGTGGCATCTTCACAAAGAGAAGCTTCCCTAGCAACATCTTGAACCTCTGGCTCTCTGTTTCTTTTCTTTTGAATAACTACCTCAAAAACAGAAACAGTAGAACTTTCAGTTTTGACAGTTTTACCTCTCTTAGTTTTGGGTGCTGCAACTTCATTCTGATCAGCTTTCTTAGACCTCTTGGAAGGTTTTCTTGGAGCTTCTTCTACCAAGTATTCTTCCTTGGATAAGGCTTTGCTCTTTGTCTTCCTGCTCTTGGCAACAGGAAGAGCTCCTCCATACATTTGTTCAGGTACATCCTTCTAGTTGATTGACCTTAGTTCTTTCAAAGTGCTCCCTGATGTAGTGCATCTGAACATCCAGAGGGTCTTGTTTGCATATTGGAGGAATGTCAGTCATCATAGCTGACTTAGCATCAGATTCTGTCATATCTGTGCTTAGCTTCTTAAGATCCTTTACATCAATCAGATGCATGGACCTCAGAGTTTCTCCATTGATGATTTTCCCTGTTACAGTTCCCAGCTGATCATCAGTGAAGAAATCCACTTCCTTCAGAAGATTTAGAATACCTCATTGGTGAAAGATTTCAGAGAGAAGCCTCCCATAGGGCACCTAACACCTATTCTTCAGCTGGCTCTCTCTGAGCTGTTGTACCATGTGCCTGAAAATGTATCTAGGCACATTTGCCTCTACACCAGTTATGAAGAAATGAAGGAGAATCTTGTGCTCCAATGAAGGCTGATCACTACCACCACCTTTTAGTAGCAGATTTTCGTTATGAATCTTCAGCATCATTCTGGTTTGAGCAGACATATTAGAGTAAGTACCTTTAGATTCTTTGTTGTAGATAGTCTGATTTACAATTGCATTCCAAGGACTATCTTTAACTTTAGTAATTCCAGCTTTGTATTCTCCTGTAACTGGCCTTTTGAGAACGAAAGCAATGACATCCTCAGAAATGCAAACTGGAATCCCCATGATGCTTGACCTAATCTCTATCTGAGAGAACGGTTCCAATCCCATTTCTTTTCTTGACTTTCCTTCCAGTTCTGGATTGAGAAGAACTTTCTCAACTTCTTCAACCTTTGAAGCTTCTCGATCATGGATGTTGGCCCTGACCCAGAAGTGTCGTACCAGCGTTTGATAAGTTGGACCATTCAAAAAGTTGAAGTAGCTTCCCAAGCCTTGAGCGTCGTAGAATTTTCCAATGTCACAGTTGTGAGCAGCTAATGAGTTAAAATCCACCGGACATTCAGACTGGATTTTCAAGTCCCATTCCTCCAAGGACATGGTTCTTCCTTTAATCTCGTAGGCAGGAGCTTCTTGTTGTTGCTTGTTAGATGATGATCCAGGAGCAGAACTAGATGAAGCCATTTGATTGAAGAGGAAAAGGGTTTCTAGGATTTTAGATTACTTTGCAGAGAAGGTTGGAGAAGAAATGAAAGTGTGAGTTGTGAAGTGAGTAGTGTGTGTTTGTCTAAGTGTTTTTACTAAAAACGTTTGCAATTCAAAAGGGGACAAACAAACAGAGCATTAATGACAAATTGGGGGCGCGTGTTAGTATGTTTAAAAGCATATAAATCATCATTGTCCTTTTTGTTATACTCCAATACAAATAGACCACGTCAGAAACTTTTTAGACTAATAATCTTGGTTAATGGGACAGGTGTTACTAAAACGTAACTACCAACGATCCCACTAGCCTTGCTATTCAGAAGTAAAGAACACAGCTTCTGAAGTTTTAGTGCTGACGTAATCTTCAGAAGCACATTTTCCTCAGAACCTCAGTTAAGAGCTTCTGATGGACCAAAGCTTCTGAATAAACTTCAGAACCAAACTTCTTATTCAGAGGCAAGCAAATCTTAATCAGACACAAAGTGCATGTTCAAATTTTTCTTGATAAAATCAAATCTTTCAACAGTTAAAGGCTTTGTAAATATATCAGCCCATTGATGCTCAGTATCAATGAATTGTATATCTAAAATTCCTTTTTGAACATAGTCTCTGATAAAATGGTGTTTGATCTCAATATGCTTGGCTCTTGAATGTAGAATTGGATTCTTTGACAAACAAATAGCAGCAGTATTATCACAAAAGATGGAATACTGTTAGCATTAATCTGATGATCTTCCAACTGATGTTTCATCCAAAGTAGTTGTGTACAACAACTTGCAGCTGAAATGTATTCTGCTTCTGCTGTAGACATAGCAATTGTTGCTTGTCTTTTGCTTGCCCAGGATATCAGATTCTCTCCCAGGAATTGACAATTTCCACTGGTTGATTTTCTTTCAATCCTGTCACCAGCATAATCAGCATCACAGAATCCAACCAACTGATAATCTAGGGATTTCCTATACAGGAGTCCAAGATTAGTTGTTCCTTTCAGATACCTGAAGATTCTCTTAACAGCAGTTAAATGAGATTCTTCAGGATCTGATTGAAATCTTGCACACAAGCATACACTGAACAAAATATCTAGTCTAGATGCAGTGAGGTATAACAGAGAACCAATCATACCTCTGTATAGCTTCTGGTCTACTTTAGTTCTAGTATCTTCTTTGCTTAAGGCGCAGGTTGGATGCATTGGAGTGTTCATCACTTTACAATCTTCTAGCTTGAACTTCTTCAGAATCTCCTTTGTATATTTAGTTTGATGAACATATATTCCTTCTTTGCTTTGATTAATTTGAATTCCAAGAAAGAACTTTAATTCTCCCATCATGCTCATTTCAAATTCATCCTGCATTAACTTAGAAAATTCCTTGCAAAGAGATGCATTAGTAGAACCAAATATTATATCATCAACGTATATTTGCACAATCAGAATGTCTTTCTTAAGAGTCCTTCTGAAGAGTGTTGTGTCAACTTGACCTCTTTTAAAATCATTTTTGATCAAGAAATTACTTAGTCTATCATACCAAGCTCTGGGAGCTTGTTTCAAGCCATATAGTGATTTCTTAAGTTTGTAAACATGGTCAGGATGCTTAAGATCCTCAAACCCAGGAGGTTGTTTGACATACACTTCTTCTTCAATGACACCATTAAGAAAAGCACTCTTGACATCCATTTAATATAATATTATGTCATGATTAACTGCATAGGAAAGAAGTAACCTGATTGCTTCCAATCTTGCAATTGGAGAAAATGTTTTAGTGTAATCAATGCCTTCTTGTTGACTGTAACCTTGTGCAACAAGTTTAGCTTTGTTTCTGGTTGCCTCTCCTTGTTCATTCAGCTTGTTTCTGAATACCCATTTTGTTCCAATAATGTTCTTCTGATTAGGTTTGGGTACCAGATTCCACACATCATTCCTTTGAAACTGATTTAGCTCTTCTTGCATAGCTACTATCCATCCATCATCTGAGAGAGCTTCTTCAACAGTTTTTGACTCAATTATTGAAAGCAATTCTATCACAGATTCTTCTTGTCTGAAATGAGATCTTGTTCTTCTAGAACTGTCTTTGCTTCCAATGATTAGCTCCTCAGGATGTGAAGATTTGTGCTTGAATTTTGGTTGAACCACATGCTGAGTGTTATCTTGAATATCCTCAGAAGCATTTTCATTCTGTGCTTCTGGATTAGGTTCAGCTTCTGAACTTGACTCAGCTTCTGGATTAGGTTCAGCTTCTGTACTTGGTTCAGCTTCTGAATTCTTTTCAGTATCAGAAGTTTGTTCAGATTCTAATGCATCTTCAGAATCATTTGTACCTGCATTACTTTCAACTTGCTCTGGAGTTTTACTTCCAGGCTCTCTATCATCAAATTTAACATGCATAGATTCTTCAAAATAATGTGTTTCTGAATTATACACTCTGTAAGCCTTTGATCTTTCAGAGTAACCTAAAAAGATTCCTCTTTGAGCCTTGGCATCAAATTTCTTTAGATAGTCTTTAGTGTTTAGAATGTAACAGGTACATCCAAACTGATGAAAGTAAGAGATATTGGGTCTTCTTCCTTTGAAGAGTTCATATGCAGTTTTCTCCAACATAGGTCTGATATAGATCCTATTTTGAATATAACATGAAGTATTAACTGCTTCTGCCCAGAAATGTTTAACTAAATTGTTTTCATGGATCATGGTTCTGGCCATTTCTTGTAAAGTTCTGTTCTTTCTCTCTACAACCCCATTTTGTTGTGGAGTTCTAGGAGAAGAGAATTCATGGAGAATCCCATGTTTTTCACAAAAAGATTCAAATGGAAATTCTCCACCATGATCACTTCTGACTTTCAAAATTTTCATTTCCTTTTCAGATTGTATTTGAGTGCAGAAGCTGCTAAACACTTCACATGTATAATCTTTACTTTTAATGAATTTTACCCAAGTTCATCTGTTGTGATCATCAACAATGACTAATCCATATTTACTTTCATATAAGGATGCAGTGTTAACTGGTCCAAAAAGATCAATATGGAGTAATTCTAAGGGTCTGGAGGTTGATACAATGTCTTTGGATTTGAAAGAACTTTTAACAATTTTCCCTTTCTAACATGCACCACATAGTGCATCTGAATGATAATCAATGTTAGGCAAACCTTTGACAAGTTGTAACTTGCTGATTTTATAAATTAATCTCCAATTAGCATGTCCCAACCTTCTATGCCATACCCACTTTTTATCATTTATTGACAGAAGGCAAACTACCTTTTGATCAGCCAGATCAGAGAAATTAATCTTATAGACATTCTCAACTTTCTTTCCCTTAAATGTAATGGATTTGTCATCCTTGTTGACTAGTGTGCAGTTGGTCTTACTGAACATGACATCATACCCATTTTCACAAAATTGACTAATGCTCAATAGGTTATGCTTCACACCATCTACTAGCCAAACATTATTTATTGAAATGGAGGAATTACCAATAGTACCTGTACCAATGATCTTTCCAGTTTGGTTGCCACCAAACTTCACTTCTCCTCCATCTTTCATGGTAAGGGTGAGGAACAAAGCTTTCTCTCCTGTCATATGCCTTGAACACCCGCTGTCTAGGTACCAGGACCTTTGTTTCTCTCTTGCCCTTAGGCATACCTGCAGTTTTGATCAATTCAGACTTAGGTACCCATATCTTCATGGGTCCTTTTGGGTTAGTTCTGGAGGTTTTACTTTTCCTCCCTTGTACCTTGGGGTGAGTGCTGAGTAGCTTCTGATTATTCAATACTTTAGGTTTAACACATTTGGGTATTGTTTTCTCAGAAGCAGTAATTGTTTTGTTCTTCTGATCCTTTGACTTTAGGATTCTAGATTCTGGTTTGATCAGACTCTGAGGAACAGGTTCTGATCTTTTCAGAAGTTTGATCTTTGTAGTCTTAGGATCAGATTTTGTCATAACCTTAGACTTGAGGCTTTCTGGCTTTGATGTAATCTTAGCCTTAGAACCAAAAGCTTCAGGTTCTGACTGAACAACAGTTACATCATCAGTACCCTCAGGCACAAAGGTGGATTTCAATCCATCCTTAATACAATCATAATAGCTCTTGAGACTGTATTCTTTGGATTTCTCCTTAGAATATCCAATCCCTTTGCCATTGTTTTTGTATATGTTGTAGATCATAGAAGCTACTTTGCTTCTGTCTATGCCAGCCATTATAAAATCATCCAAGGCAATTTCATGTTTATTGCCAGAACCTTTATCACATTTTTCTTGTAGCTTCTGACAAAGAATCTTGAGTCTGTCTTCATATGTAGTTGATATGAAGTTAAACCCTCTGATTTCTTCTTCAGAAGCTTTCAGTTCCAATAGAGTTGCTTTTTGTTGTTTCATGAAATCAACATATTTTTCTTTTAAATCAGACAACTCATTGGTTCTGTGTTCAAATAGTGATAAGAGTTCTTTAAGAGAATCAACAAGTTCTTGTCTGCGAATTTTGGAATATACCTCATTTTCATCTTCTGAATCTGATTCAGCTTCTGATACTGCTTCTGATGATACCGTTGCCACTAATCCCATGGCTGCTTTTGCATCATCATCTGCTTCTTCTTTATCAGAACCAGATTCACTATCCAAATCTTTCTAGGTTGCCATCAAACTCTTTTTGATTTGCTTTCTGAATTTGCTAGAGCTGAAGCTTGGTTTCTTAGGTCTGCTCTTTGACTTCTCCTTCTGAAGATCAGGGCAATCAGCAATGAAATGTTCAGGCTTCTTACAGTTGAAGCATCCCTTTTGATCTTCTTTCTTAGAGTTCTTATAACCACCTCTCTTGCTCAAAAACTTATTCTGCTTCCTTGCCAGATATTCAAGCTTGTTAGACAGCATAGCCATCTTCACAGATTGATCTTCATCAGAATCTCCATCTGGTGATTCTTCTTCAGATTTACTGGCCTTGTAAGCTTTGGAAGATTTTCCTTTAGATGTTAGAGCAATAGATCTATTCTTCTTAGAGGATTCATGCTCATTCAGACTCATTTCATGTACCTTGAGGGAACTGACAAGATCTTCAACACTCAAAGTGTTTAGATCCTTAGCTTCCTCAATGGCAGTTACTTTGGGTCTCCATCTATAAGGCAAGCTTCTCAGAATCTTGCTCACGTGATCAGAAGCAACATAACTTTTTTTCAGTATTTGCAGTCCAGATACTAAGGTTTGAAATCTTGAGTACATCTCCTCTATACTCTCATCATCCTTCATCTTGAACAGCTCATACTGATGAACTAGCATTAGTGCCTTTGGTTCTTTAACCTTCTTGCTACCTTCATAGTTAGCACAGAGTGATGCAAACATTGCCTTAGTAGTGGATCTATCACTCATCTTCATATACTCAGTGCGAGGTATAGAAGCAACAATGATCCCTCTGATCTTGTGATGCTTTTTGTAAAGCTTCTTCTGAGCAGGAGTGTGTATCCTTCTGTCAATAGCAGCTCCTTCTTCATCCAAATCCAAATCATCAAATCCATCTTCAAGAATGTCCCATAGCTCTTCATCAAATCCCATGATGTAGCTGTACATGTTGGTTTTCCACTATGAAAACTCTTCTGGATCTCTATTGAACTTTGGAGCTTTTCCAGAATCTGATTTCTTGTCAGCAGTATCATAGTCATGTTTGACACTATTGTATTTTATAGATGTAGTGCATTCATCTTCAGTAGACATGTTTTTCTCGGATCTTGATCTGTCACACGGTTAAGTGCTTTGATAACAGAGCAAGCTCTGATACCAACTGAAGGTGAGAAAAACACAAGAAGGGGGGGGGGTTGAATTGTGTTTTCTTTTTCTCTAAAAATTCTTCTTCTGATAACACTTCAGAAGCAGGTTAGGAATGCTTCTGATGTGATGTTCAGAATCAGATATGCAGCGGAATAAAATGGAGCAGAGAAAAGAAATAGAGACACAAGTAATTATCCTGGTTCCTTCCACAAACCGGAAGTAGTCCAGTCCCCCTTGCACTTCCAAGGAGATTTTCACTAAAAATCACACAGATTACAAATGCTCAATACTCTCTAAGTATGAGACTTCTCAAAATGCTCAAGCACGCAAGCAAGAGTCTTCCAATGCTCAAGCATTAAAGCAAGAGTCTTCTAATGCTCAAGCACGCAGGCAAGAGGCTTCTATTCAAACAAAAATACAGCGAAATTTTTTTGACTTGAACACTTGATATACAATCAGTGGTGTTCACAATACAATGCAATAAAGACTCTAGACTTGTGAATTTCTAAGATGTATCAAATCAGTGCAGAAATTCAAGGTGCTTTGTAGAATCAAATTTGACAGAGTTTTGGCGCTTTTGACTTGTGTTGATATCTCTTGCCAATCTTCAAGTCCTCACTCCTTTATATAGAGGTGTGAAAGAGACGTTGAGATTTTTAGCACGTCTAAAGAGTCGTTAAGTTCCTTTGATCATCCACTAGTAATCTTTTGCCTGATTTAGGTGTAGTCCTTTGAAGGATCAGCTTCAAATTCATTCCCATCTTGAAGGAACATTTCTGCAGGCAGAGCTGTTGTCTTGTCCTGTAGCGTAGACAAAAACAGAGTAGTGGAGGTAGTGGTTGTACACTTGTACTTTGTCAACTCTGATGAAGAAGGACAAGTATCCAATGCTTTTCAAATGACCGTTGATACCTCCCTTTCAATTCTTCGTTCTCTTAGACTAGGTTGAAACGAAAAATAGCTCCTTTGAATCTTCAGTTTAAATTTACTGATCAATTGCAGCTTCTGGTGATGATATAGCTTCTGATAAAAATGTGCTTCTGATGCTCTTCTGCTTCTGATGAACTTCTGCTTCTGATGACGTCATTTCTTCAGAGGCACTTTGTTACTTCAGAAGCACTTCTTGGCTTCAGACGCAGTTTTCTTCAGATGCTTTGGATTCTTTTGCTCTCCATTGTTCTTCCAATACCTATTGAAATTGAATGACTTTGCATATGGTCCTGTACACTTGAACAATCATTAGCAATAACCAATTGACAATTTTTAATACCTTGTTATCATCAAAACTCATTAAGGTTTATTGTGAAACACATTTTGTTCCAACAGATTGGTTTCCTCCTTTTCAATTAGAAAGTTTGGGTCTAACATCTTGTAATCTGAATTCTAGATTTCCTGATTGGTTTAAAACACAAAATCACTTACACTATCTTTACCTTTCAGATGTCAGTAATCTATCTCCAATACCTCACTGGTTTTGGGAAAAATTGCAAACACTATGTGACATGGACATTTCAAACAACAATCTGACCGGCATGAATCCTAATTTGGAACTCAAACTCACCAACAGTCCTCATATAGATTTGAGTTTAAATCAATTTGAAGGTTGCATTCCTTTATTTTTATTGCAAGCAGGAGCAGTACAACTTTCCGATAATAAATTTTCAGATTTAGCTTCCTTCACATGCAGCAAAAGTAAGCCAAGCAATTTGGTAATTTTGGATTTATCAAGCAATGAATTAAAGGGTGAGTTGCCTGATTGTTGGAATGATTTAACCTCATTACAATATGTTGATCTGAGCAATAACAAGTTGTCCGGAAAGATTCCCTTCTCAATGGGTACCCTTACAAATATGGAGGTTTTGGTTTTAAGAAATAATAGTATGAGTGGTCAACTTCCTTCCTGTTTGAAGAATTGCTAAAACAAGTTGGCTCTGTTGGATCTTGGAGAAAATAAGTTTCATGGTCCATTACCTGCATGGATTGGACAAAGTTTACACCAATTAGTAATCTTAAGCCTTCGATTCAACAACTTCAATGGAATTCTTCCTTCAAATCTCTGTTATTTGACAAAACTTCATGTCTTGGATCTGTCCGTAAATAGCTTATCAGGAGGAATCCCAACTTGTGTAAAGAATTTTACTTCAATGACTCAGAACTTCATGAACTCAGCTACATCAATGGAGCACTGGTATTCACTCAATAATTATTTATATGTAAAATATGAATACAACTTATTTCTGATGTGGAAAGGTGCAGACAGACGGTACAAAAATGCAGATAAGTTTTTAAAAACGATTGATCTCTCAAGCAACAATCTTACAGGGGAAATACCAACTGAAATGCAATACTTAGTTGCATTGATTTCATTAAATTTGTCAAGGAACAATCTCCGTGGGGAAATCATTTCAAACATAGGAAACTTCAAGTCACTCGAATTTCTTGATCTGTCAAGAAATAATCTGTCAGGAAGAATTCCTTCCAGTCTAGCTCACATTGACCGTCTCACTTGGTTGGACTTGTCATACAATCATCTCAATGGGAAAATTCCAATTGGAACGCAGCTGCAGACATTTAACGCTTCAAGTTTTGAAGAAAATTCTAATCTATGTGGATAACCACTTGATATAAAGTGTCCATGCGAAGAGACACCAAAACATCAAGTGCCAACAACGGATGCAGGAGATGAAAATTCAGTATTTTTGGAAGCATTATATATGAGCATGGGGATAGGATTCTTCACTGGTTTCATTGGCTTGGTAGGCTCAATATTGTTACTACCATCTTGGAGAGAAACTTACTCCAGATTCTTGAACACTTTGATATTGAAAGTCATCATGTGGTGGAAGCCGTGAATGTATATCTGTCTAGTTACAATGATGAGCAGGTACTTCTGTTATTACTATTGTTGGTATAACTAAAGCATTTCTACAGTTTGCATGAAATTACTTACTGTTTATGTTTTTTCATTGCCCCCATATGCAGTTTCCATGAACTAAAATTAATTTTTATTTTGCAGGATCTCCTATTCCGACTGTATGTGACAATGCATCTTTTGTTGTTATAGAATAATGTAGATTGATAAGCTGTGTGGAGTCCACGCCCTTAATGTAATCTCATTCTGGTTATGGGTAGGATAGTATGAATAAATCTCATTCTGTTAAAACTAAGCATGTGACTGTGTTTTGTTAAGATTTAATGTAATATCTTTGGAAAGAGAATAATATATATAAGAGTCATCACTGGATTATATTTTCTTCATTAGCATGACTGTTCATTCACTTGCACTTTTGCTTATAAGTAAAATTTTACAATTGCAACTTGTTTAAGCCATTTATTAGAGATAAAGGTTACTTACAAGTTAGCATTAGTCTTATAGTAGTATATATAGTTGTAGCCACCTCATTAGAAGGTACTTCACTTCATTTGTAATATTCACTTTTATCATCAAAAGAAAGATTACTTGAGTTTTCTCTCATTTCTTTCATGGATGCCATGTTTCACAACACCATTCTTTATATTGACGAATAGTTTCTACTAGTGACCTTTTTTTATTACCATTTCAGATAAAAACAAACCCCTTTTCTTGTAAAATATCAAATGAAAATTCTCTTTTTTAATTTTCTTATTCATATTGTTAATGATATATTTGATGATATCCTTCTTCTTCCAACACAAGAGAAAGTGATACAACAATAGATGGACTATATGGTACCTGAAATAACTTTCTAATTAGTTAGACAAAAGTTCCTTTCTTTGGATAAATTTATGCAATCAGGCACATTGATTTGACACACTTTTATATCACTGTCCAGTTTTGCTAGATCAAAATTAGACATCAACAATCAGAATATGCAATCAGCCTGTGAACCACAAATGAAGCTAAACACTCAAAGATCCACTTCGGATCTTCAGTTAAAGACTTTAATTACCACGCTTCTGATCTTTGATTGAACATCAGAAGAAAGACTGCAATACAATTACAGTGCAGGAAACAATGTCGCACATGAATGTTATACTTCTTCAAATATAGCAGAATGGTTCTACGTTTTGTAAGAGTGTAATAATTACCATATGAGACATCAGTCACTTTTACTTTCTTCGTTAGCCCAAATTTTCACCCACTTGTTGTTAAAGGACTTAATAATTAGAACACTTATTGCTCAAATTTTGCTTACCTCCCAAAGTGTATGCAGGGACAACTATATATTATATGATTGTGTAATTAAGTGTGGTGATACTTAATAATTATGTTTCATGTCATTTTTTCTTTGCTATTTCCTTTGGGGAAAAAATATATTTTTGGGATCATTTTCCCTGCTATTTCCTTTGTAATTGCATTCTTCTTCTTGCTTTGAATAGTCAGTATCTCTGTGTTAACATTTTCAAACTCAAACGTCTTTAACTCTTCATTTCCATTTTTCTTCATTTCCCTGCAATTTCATATCAAGAAGAATTGAGATATACTTACCCTCATTTGATTTGAATAGTCAGTATCTCTGTGCTGCACCTTTTTGATTTGGTCAAAAAAGCAAACATTTGATTTATGAAAAAAATAAATAAAAAAGAATAAAAAACTGGGATAAAATTGTAATTGAATGATCTATTAATTATGGAGGGGCCATCTTTCTCTCTCATCCCAACCCAATCCTGAAAGAAGGTTTTCTTCATCGGTGGCTCCGGTGACGCTGAAGAGGCTGGCCGGCGGCTTTGACGTTAGAAGCTTCAGAGTTAAACTGACCATTTTTTCAAATGTCAAATCTCAAAATCAGATGTCTTCATTTTCTAATAGGACGTTGTTGACCCAAAATTAAGTTTAAATCCATTCAATTGGGTTTTGTTCTTATGAAATTATTAAGTGAGATGAAGTGATAGTGCAGAGAGAGAAACGGTGAATGACTCCTAATTCTTGGGCTGAAGAGAGTGTTGTTGTACCATGGGAGAGATAACAATTTCAATCACAAGAGCAATAATGGGTTAATTTCAATCATTGATATAAATGTGTGTTTGCCGTTTGAGTTAATTTTATTTTTCCATAACAAGAGCAAGAATGTACCCAGGAACAAAATATTGTTATAAGCTTTAATCTTGTTGGATGTTGCAAAAATATTAGCTTCAGTTCATTGCTGTTCTTGATAGGAATTATTCAAGAATACTTAAATGCAACAATTTCTCGTTTTAGCTTTTATATATATAGTATAGTGATCCGTGCCAAGCACGGGAACAAAAAACTTTTTTTGCTTAATTGCACTTTTCTCCTCTATAGTTTGTCAACTGTGCAATTTTGCACCCCATAGTTTTAAACGAGCGATTTTGCCTCCTATAGTTTTCCCCCTTTCTGATTTTATGGTCCCCATGACATTTAGTGCTGGTTTTTTTATCAATTCATGTGTCCCACGTGTGTAATTCCATTTTTTTAAAAATAAAAAATGGTATTTTTCAGATTTTGAGAGAAGGGGGCACGTGATTTTTCAGATTTTAAGAAGAAATATCACGCGCCTCCTTCTCTCAAAATCTGAAAAATACCATTTTTTTATTTTTTTAAAAATGGAATTACATATGTGGCACACATTAATTGATAAAAAACAGACATATTAGCACTAAATGTCATGGGGACCATAAAATCAGAAAGAGGGAAAACTATAGGGGGCAAAATCGCTCGTTTAAAACTATGGGGTGCAAAATCGCACAATTGGCAAACTATAGGGAGGAAAAGTGCAATTAAGCCAACTTTTTTTATCAAATGTATAGATTTTATATTATGTTATCTTAAAATTATAAGTGTTGTTATAATTTAAATTTGATATGAAAAAAATATCATCTTTATTTTGTTAATTTTGTATATATTTTAAAATATCTAAACATTGCACATAACGATTAAAGTATTTGTATTTATTATACTTATACTAATTATTTGTAGTATAAGATGTATTCATTGTTAAACTTAGCATATGTAATATTTTTGCAAAAATAAGCCGACGTACTGTATATTATTATTATTTGTTGACATAATGTATATTAATCATAAAAACTAAAAAATTTGTATTTTTTTTATATAATAGTGAGTGTCAGATGTATACACCTAGTATGTGAATGCAAACGTTAAATTTTTGACGGGTGTGTATAAATATAGTTTGGGGTACAAGAACGCCGATTGTTATTTGTTTATATTTTTTACAAAACAATGGTCTAATGTAATTCTTGTATTTTAACAACGATGTAAAAAAAAAGTTCCGCGTATTGTTATACCTGAAAAGTGCATCAATTAAAAGTCAAAGGCAGAAGGATCTGCTTGTATACAAATTGCATGTCTTGTGATGACCAGTACGCCTTACAAAGAAATTAAAAAAAACAACTTCCAATCAATATGCAACTTTAGTTTTTTAAATTATAGCAACACCAATTCTAAAACATAACCAATGATCATACTTTTTGAAAAACTTCACGATACACAACATTTGTGGTCTCCTTGCAAACATTATTATTTTCATCCAAGATGAGCAGCTTCAAACCTTTTCTAGAAGTAACTCGAGAGACAGCGACATAGAGTTGCCCATGCGTGAACACGGGCTTAGGTAGATAAACTCCCACTTGAGATAAAGATTGACCCTCTTTTATTTATTGTCATTGTAAAACAAAGCATCAATGGAAATTGTCTGCGCATGAATTTGAAGGATAGTCCTGGATCACTCGGAATAAGATTCATCCTGGGAATGAATACCCTGGTACCTGCCCTTTTTCCTGTAATTACGGTAGCAGCTATCGTCCTCTTCCCTAGATGTTAAACTGTCAGCCTCGTACCATTACACAGTCCACTGGCCTGATCGATGTTTCTCATCAGCATAACTAGACATCCCACCTTTAGTTTCAACCGGTGATTTGGAACCAGAGCTCTTAATACCATTAAGGAATTCCGTTGAGAACCACTCGCTTTGGACATCAGAATTTCACCCGATCGACAAACAGAATCAGAGCTTAAATACTCTTTCTCTTCACCTGGAATCAGTGACATCATATATTCGTTAACATGCTCAGCTGAATCAAGCGTTGGTGCGAGTATTCCCCTTTATTGGAAAAATAGCGGGTCACCAAGGTTATCATTCAAATCGGGATACACAAAGTCTATAAGTGACATCAACAGATTTGTTGTGTTCGATATGAGCAAATCTTCAGGAATTTCTACCTTCATTTCACCATTCTCATCCGAAGCGTTGTTGCCGTCTCCAATTGAGAGTATCCACTTGCCAAAATTAGCAATTTCTTTCTGCTCTGCAAGTACCGAAGATGCACCCAATCTCATATTAACAGTAGGCCTTAAAACATTACAATAAGCCCATATCTTTGATGAATTGATTGGTGCATCAACAATATCCTGCCTCGTTCCTTTTCGGACAACAGGCAATATCTGCTTGAAATCACCACCTAAAACTACTGTCATTCCACCAAATGGTTTAAACTCGTTTAGGGGATCATTCTTGGACATGATATCACGCATTGATCGTTCAACTACCTCAAAACACCATGAGTGCATCATTGGAGCCTCATCTCAAATTATCAACTTTGCAGCACGCACCAGGTGCCCTAGGACTATCCTTTTCCATCGTAAGCGATGATGCGTCATAATCTCAATAGGGACTGTCAGCGTCGAGTGTGCAGTTCTTCCACCTGGTAATAGAAGAGTCATTATACCGCTGGATGCATCATTCAATACAATTAACCTCTTCGATCTAACAACAGCCGACAATGTTTTCATATAAAGGTTTTTCCGTACCACCGTAACCATATAAGAAAAAGAAACCATCGTCGTCACGGACTCCATGATCTTTTCATGCACATATCTTTGTTCATCAATCAGCATTAGTAACATATCAGCGTGTGTCTTTTCCAGTTCATCTTTGTTGTAATTTAGCTCATCAACGATAAGCTTGTTTGTGAAAGTTGGCATGTCTACTGCGTTTGGCATGGGCATAGATTTGAAGTCAGTAAGCGACTGTCCGTTTTCCTGAAGCAGCATTTAATTTCAATCAAACAAAGGTTCTTCAAGTCATCGTCACCGATACGCAGATCTGTATATTAAATGTAAAGTCACGAAATTAATATTAACACATTTGCATGCATATGCATGCACGTTGAAGAGAAAGAAAAAATATTAGCTTTATATGAGAATCCTTTATATTTAAACTTATCAACCTAAAAAATGTATAAAATGTTGAATGGTATCGTAGAGTTAGCAACTCTTAGTTTTTTCTTTACTATATCCTAAAAAAAGTACCTCTTAAGTACTTAAACTACTCTAATCAGCCTTTACTATTTCCTAAAAAACACACCCCTCAAAAAACAACCTTGTCATCAAGGTTGGAATGTGCTAAATTTCTTAATGTGTAATAGTCTTCAAATGTATCACCCTTATCCCTATTTTTTATTAGTGAAGTACTGTTTTGATTCTCACTTTAATTTGAACTCTTTGGTTCCACCAAAATTCTTTAATCCTAGCTAGGTCCAAAACCTATTAATTCTTCTAGTGTCTCTTTTGCTACTTTTCTAATCTCATATGTCATCTTGTTCCACGTATCATTTTCGCTTCTATGTAGCTTCACACAACCTTCCATCAAAATCTTTTGTAGGAAAACATTTTGGTTTTGATCCTTTAAATGTCACCACTTGATCCTTGTTCATGGCCTCTCATCTCCGCTCTTATCTTAACCCTTTCATCCATAACCAATATTTTATGTTGGATAGTCAAACTCTTTCTATGTAAAACTTTAAATCAAACAAATATTTCTGTCATAATTCCTAATAAGAAATAAATCTAGGGTTAATAGTGTTTTTCACCCTTGTAATATAGGCCATTTTCGGTTTTCGCCCCTGTAAAATTTTCGGTTTGATTTGCATCTTTGTAAAACTATTTTTTTTCCCATAAAACACCCCTCCCCCATCCAACTCAGCAAATTCGCAGACGTGGCGCTGATTTGACATTTTTTTCATTTTTTATTATTTTTAATTGGCCACATGTAAAAAAATATTTCCACATCAGATTTTACTTTTAAAATCTAAAAAAAAATCATAAAAATATTCAGTTTTTTTCCAAAAATAAAAAAAATCGAAAAATAATTTTTAGATTTTTTTTTTCAAAAATTAGAAAAAAAATTTATTAAGATTTTTTTCGATTAAAAAGATTTTAAAAAATTATGGAATTTAATTTTCAAAATTAAAAAAAAGGTCAGATTTTTTAAAAAAATTATGGAAAAAAAATTAATTTTTAAAAATCTGGATACAAATTTAGAGGGTTTTAAAAAAGTCGTGGAAATTCCATTTTTCCTAGAATTATGCTTTTCCTTAGAGGAAGTAGAAATCATAAATCTTATATTTGTGGAATGAAATGATTTTTTTCCCAATATTTTATTAAAATTGTGGAATAAAATATTCGAATAAAAAATCTGAATTTTTTCTATATTTGTATACAGGCTTTTAAAAAAATTTCAGATTTTTTTTTACAAAAAAATCTGACCTCCTTTGTAATTTTGAAAGTTTGCTTTTTTTTATTTTGAAAATTAAATTCCAGAATTTTTTTTAAAAAAAATCTGATTACATTTTCTGATTTTTTTTTTTATAATTTTTTAAATTTTTGAAAAAAAAAATCTAATTTTTTTTCGATTTTTAAATTTTTTGGAAACAAATATGACTATTTTTTTGTTTTTTTTTTATTTCGGAATAAATGTATTTGAGAACATGAAATCCCACTCTTGTATGTAATAAATTTCCTTTTTATTTTCCTAATGTAAGATTAAAAGACAACAAAAAAATCTAGCATGAATTTACCCTATGCATTTATGTCCCCTGGGCTATACCGTCATTCAAGTCTTTAAAACTTATCAAACACTCCTTACATGCCCATTTAGATCATCTCACAGAAAAACATTTTCTCCTTGTGGTATACCTTGAATTTAACCTTTTAAAATTTAACTTTAAAATATTTTTCCAAACCTACCTAAGATGAGTAAACACTCATAACATTAAAGATGTCTTATTTCCTTTAAAAAAATAAAAAATAAAAAATGAAGATGTCTTATTAAACTAAAAATTTGTGGGATACAATCAAATCTCACATCCTCCTTACATCCACAATATCCTTTTTCAATTCCTTATCCACAATAATGCCTACACCATTTCTCGATCTAACTTTTCCAATTTTATCAATACTGAAATCTTGAACTATCTAATTGATGAGTCAATAATTAGTTATTTTAGTTTCGTTTTAATTAGATTTAAGTTTATTTTATTTTAATATTATTTCCTTTTTGAGCTATTTTACTTCAATTGCATTTTATTATATTTCAGGAATGAATATTTGATGGATTGAGTCTTAGAGCAAAAGAAAGGGGTTTTGGAGCTGATTCGATACGAAAATACGAAGATTCGGAGACAAAAATATATGTCCCTCAAGTCAGAAGCTTGGCACGGCCGTGCCATGGGTAACGCCCAATTTTATTTAATTAATTATTTAGTTGAGTCTAGACGAGTTATATTATATTTATATAATATATGTGTGATTTATGATGATTTAGATGATTTATGATGATTTAGATGATGTATGATGATTTATGACGATTTAGATGACTTGTGATGATTTTATGAGAAGATAAGACTTGTTTTGTTGTTTAATAAAATAACATTTGAAAATAAAATAAAATATTGAGTTAGGGGCTGTTTTGAGATTTTAGAGTTTTGGGGGAGAAAGAGAGATAAGATAAGATATTAGGAGGAGGTATATAAAGGAAAGACCTAGTTTAGAAAAACATTTGCACGTACAACTGCTTTTGGAGAAAAGGGAGAAAAGCTTTAGAAGGGAGAAGACAAGAGAGAGAGCTGCGATTTCTGCAAATTAAGGTAAGGGCGAGACTAGCGATTCAGTTCTATTAATTCATATAATTCTGATAGTCTAATTAGCAAGTTGTAGGATTGAATTAGAAAAGTTAGAAACTAGGGTTAATGAGAGGAATTGATGATTAAGTGGTAAAATTGGTTAGATTGACGTAGAAACTGTCCTTTGACCTTAGAATATGATTAGGATGAATTCTGGAATTGAAATTAGGCTGATAACCATGTGAGATGATGATTTTAGGTGAAAACTGCACTTCTGCCCATAGCGACATTCATCGCTCGCGCTCCCGAGCCATGATCCTCGCCACGGCGAGTGATGAACTTCATCGCTCGCCTCGTGAGCAAACCATACCCGCCTCGCGACCTGCACGTTGCAACTCGCCATAGTGAGCAGCCTAACTCACCTAGCGAGCTTGACTAGATAGCATGCAAGATTCTGTGTTTTTGACTTTTGAGTTCAACCTTAGATGTTTTTGAGTGCCTAAAGATGTTTAGAAATGATTAAATGATAACTTAGATTGAGATTGAACCTGGTTTAACCTAGAACAAACTTTGTTGGGAATCTGGCTTGTACTCGCCATGGCGAGCAGATGCTCTCGCCTCGCGAGTACTTCCAGATCTAAGTGCATTGTGAGGTTTGGCGATATGTTTCGCATGAGTTGCTTAGAGTTGAACCTTTGGGTAGCTTTAAAATTTAATAATGATGTTTAAGATGATCTTTGAAGCTGTTTAAGATTGATTATGGTGTGATATAATGTTGTAATACATCACTTGAAGTTTTATTGAATAATTGAGATGTTGTGAATTATAAATGATATTGTTATGTCATGATGTTGTTGTGATTCTGCCTATGCTGCTGTTGTTAATTAACTGAGTTGCATGAGTCAGTCCATGTTGAATTAAGATGTTGATGTTCCAAATTATTGGACTAATATAAGAGATGATGATTAAGATGCTTTAACAGTTAGAGTCCATGCATTAGCATACATATGTTGGGGGCTCATGCCCTGGAGCTTTGTACTCACCACGATGGAGCTTTAGCTCAAATTAACGATGGGGGCTCATGCCCTGGAAGTATATTAATACTCAAATAATGTTGGGGGCTCATGCCCTATATTGGTACCACATGCATATAAGAGGTCTAAGTTGCATAGTCGCATAGTCGAGTCAATGATGAAAGATGTTAAAATGCTATGAGATTTAAGATGCTTTAATGAAGTGAATTCATGATATATTATTATCTATGATATTATGATGTTTAAGATATTTATGTTGTTAATTATGATTATTGAATTATATTGATTAATATTTTTGTTTTGTGAAATCTCACCCCTTCTGCTTGGAAATGTTGCTCTTCGTATGAGTAACTTGCAGGTGATCGAGCTTAGATTGCTGTGTTGCTGTCGTGAGTGACGTGTTCCTCACCGAGTCGTTTAGGTAGCTCTGATACGTAACGGGATGGGGTTTATGATTGCATCCTTCCTTTCCTTTACGTATTTGATTTTGATAACTATGATTTAAGTTGTTTAATTGAGATATTATGATGAGGCCTGCGTGCCAAGACTTTTAATAATGTTGAATTTAATTCCGCTGCTTTACATTGAAGTTTATATTGAAGGATAAATTATGATTTATCTATTTTGAGATTTTAAGAAGTGTGATATCCCGTTATATGTTGTTTACTCTGATTATTTGTTAAGAAATTTTTATGTTGGGAAAATGGGGTGTTGCAATTGGTATCAGAGCAGGTCCGTCCGTCCGGCCAATTAGAAGAGTCGTGTCGAGTCTTAGTAATATTTGTATTACTATCTTATGTTGTTGTTATCTGTTGTGTAGAATATCAGAGATGGCCAGAAGAGACGATGTTGCGTTAGCTGCTGCACTACAAGCCATAGCTCAAGTTGTAGGACAACAGCCTAATGCGAATGCTGGAGCGAATGCCAAGTCGAGGATGCTTGAGACTTTTCTGAGGAATCATCCTCCTAGGTTTAAGGGAAGATACGACCCTGATGGAGCCCAGACATGGCTCAAAGAGATTGAGAGAGTCTTCCGTGTGATGCAGTGCACTGAAGTCCAGAAAGTGCATTTTGGAACGCATATGCTAGCTGAGGAGGCTGACGATTGGTGGGTGAGTCTACTACCTACCCTAGAGCAAGACGGTGTTGTGGTTACCTAGGCTGTGTTTAGGAGGGAGTTCCTAAATAGATACTTTTCGGAAGACGTTCGCGGGAAGAAAAAGATTGAATTCCTTGAGCTGAAGCAAGGAAATATGTCCGTGACTGAGTATGCTGCCAAGTTCGTAGAGTTGGCAAAGTTTTATCTGCACTACACCCCCGAGACTGCTGAGTTTTCAAAGTGTATCAAGTTTGAGAATGGGTTACGTGCTGAGATCAAGAAGGCAATTGGTTACCAAAAGATCCGAGTTTTCTCCGAGTTGGTGAGCAGTTGCAGGATTTACGAGGAGGACACTAAGGCTTATTACAAGATTGTAAATGAACGGAAGACTAAGGGCCAGCAGAGTCGCCCTAAGCCTTATAGTGCCCCTGCTGATAAGGGCAAACAGAGAATGGTCGATGATAGGCGGCCTAAGAATAAGGATGTCCCTGCTGAGATTGTCTGCTTTAATTGTCCGGGAGAGGTAAAGAGATGTTTTCGTTGTGGGAAGAAAGGACATACACTAGCTGAGTGTAAACGTAATGACATTGTGTGCTTTAATTGCAATAAGGAGGGTCACATTGGTTCGTAGTGTACGCAGCCTAAGAAGGCGCCGACTACTGGTAGAGTTTTTGCGTTGACCGATACTCAGACCAAGAATGAGGATCGCCTGATTAGAGGTACATGTTATATTGATAATACTCCTTTAGTTGCTATTATTGATACTGGTGCTACGCATTGTTTTATTGCTTTCGATTGTGCTTCTACTTTGGGTCTTGTTATGTCTGATATGATTGGAGAGATAGTTGTCGAAACTCCAGCTAAGGGTTCGGTGACTACTTCTCTCGTATGTTTGAAATGTCCTTTGTCTATGTTTGGACGTGATTTCGAGATGGATTTAGTTTCTCTACCTTTGAGCGGTGTGGATGTGATTCTGGGTATGAACTGATTGCAATACAACCATGTTCACATTAATTGTTTCAGCAAGTCAGTGTATTTCTCCTCAGTCGAAGAGGAAAGTGGTGCAGAGTTCTTGTCTACCAAGCAGCTGAAGCAATTAGAACGCGATGGTATTTTCATGTTTTCCTTGATGGCTTCATTATCTATTGATGATTTGATGGATCAGTTAGTGGGTGCACGTGTTTTCAGCAAGATTGATTTGAGATCGGGTTATCACCAGATTAAGATAAATGATGAAGATATGCAGAAGACGGCTTTCAGAACGCGTTATGGTCACTATGAATATAAAGTTATGCCTTTTGGTGTTACCAATGCACCTGAAGTATTTATGGAGTATATGAATCGCATCTTCCATGCATTTCTGGATCGTTTTGTGGTTGTCTTTATCGATGATATTTTGATTTACTCCAAGTCTGAAGAAGAACATGCTGAGCATCTGAAGGTTGTCTTGCAAGTGTTGAAAGAGAAGAAACTTTATGCTAAACTATCTAAGTGTGAGTTCTGGTTGAAAGAGGTAAGTTTTCTTGGCCATGTCATTTCTGGTGACGGTATTGCTGTAGATCCGTCTAAAGTTGAAGCGGTATGGCAATGGGAGGCTCCTAAGTCAGTTATAGAGATTAGAAGCTTCTTGGGTTTAGCTGGTTACCACAGAAGATTTATAGAAGGATGTTCCAAGTTAGCACTTCCGCTAACGCAATTGACTTGTAAAGGTAAAGCTTTTGTGTGGGATGTTCAATGTGAGAACAGTTTCAATGAATTGAAGAAGCGGTTGACGACAACTCCGATTTTAATTTTGCCGAAGTCCGATGAACCTTTTGTGGTGTATTGTGATGTGTCCAAGTTGGGTTTAGGTGGTGTGCTTATGCAAGATGGTCAAGTGGTAGCTTATGCTTCGAGGCAGTTGAGAGTTCATGAGAAGAATTACCCGACACATGATTTAGAGTTAGCTGTTGTAGTCTTTGTATTGAAGATATGGAGACATTACTTGTATGGTGAGGTGTTTAGTGATCATAAGAGTTTAAAGTACCTGTTCGACCAGAAAGAATTGAATATGAGGCAGCGAAGATGGCTTGAATTGTTGAAAGATTATGACTTTGGTTTGAATTATCATCCAGGTAAAGCTAATGTTGTCGCGGACGCCTTGAGTAGGAAGACATTGCATATGTCCGCTTTGATGGTTAGAGAGTTCGAGTTGCTTGAACAATTTAGAGATATGAGTTTAGTTTGTGAGTGGTCACCTCAGAGTGTGAAACTGGGAATGTTGAAGATTGGTAGTGAATTTCTGAAAAGTATTAAAGGGGTACAGAAAGTTGATGTCAAGTTTGTAGACTTGTTGGTTGCTAGTAATCAGACTGAAGATGGTGACTTTAAAGTTGATGACCATCGTGTGTTGAGATTCCGAGGTCGTATTTGCATTCCTGACGATGCAGAGATGAAGAAAATGATTCTTGAGGAGAGCCATAGAAGTAGCTTGAGTATTCACCCGGGAGCTACGAAGATGTATCATGATCT
This sequence comes from Medicago truncatula, assembly GCF_003473485.1. Classification (NCBI taxonomy): domain Eukaryota; kingdom Viridiplantae; phylum Streptophyta; class Magnoliopsida; order Fabales; family Fabaceae; genus Medicago; species Medicago truncatula. The sequence continues at coordinate 21,331,868 of NC_053045.1, forward strand.
AAAGAAGATTTTATGGTGGTCTGGATTGAAACGAGATGTGGCATAGTTTGTGTATTCTTGTTTGGTTTGTCAGAAGTCGAAGATTGAGCATCAGAAACCCACTGATATGATGGTATCTTTAGATATGCCAGAGTCGAAATGGGATAATATATCCATGGATTTTGTGACGAGTTGGCCGAATACTCCTAGAGGGAATGACGCGATTTGGATGATTGTTGATAGATTGACGAAGTCAGCACATTTTCTACCGATTAATATTAGTTTTCCTGTTGCCCAGTTGGCAGAGATTTATATTAAGGAGATTGTGAAGTTGTATGGCGTTCCTTCGAGCATTGTATCAAATAGAGATCCAAGATTTACTTCTAGATTTTGGAAGAGTTTGCAAGAGGCTTTAGGTTCTAAGTTGAGATTGAGTTCGGCGTATCATCCGCAGACAGATGGTCGGTCGGAGAGGACAATTCAGTCGCTAGAGGATTTGCTGAGAGTTTGTGTACTTGAGCAAGGAGGAACTTGGGATAGTCATCTTCCGTTGATAGAGTTCACATACAATAACAATTATCATTCTAGTATTGGAATGGCACCTTTTGAGGCTTTATATGGTCGGAGATGCAGAACTCCGTTGTGTTGGTTAGAGTCAGGTCAAAGAGTGGTCTTAGGACCAGAGATTGTTCAACAAACTATTGAGAAAGTTAAAATGATTCAAGAGAAGATGAAAGCGTCGTAGAGTCGACAGAAGAGTTATCATAATAAGCGCAGGAAAGATCTTGAGTTTCAAGAAGGAGACCACGTGTTTTTGAGAGTCACTCCTGTGACAGGTGTTAGACGTGCTTTGAAGTCAAAGAAGTTGACTCTGAGATTTATTGGTCCGTATTAGATATCGGAAAGAGTTGGAACGGTGGCGTATCGAGTGAGATTACCACCGCATCTTTCGAATTTGCATGATGTCTTTCATGTATCGCAACTTCGGAAGTATGTTCCGGATCCATCTCATGTGATCCAAAGTGATGATGTGCAAGTTAGAGATAACCTTACGGTAGAGACTTTACCGGTGAGGATTGATGATCGGAAAGTGACGACGTTGAGAGGCTAGGAGATACCTCTTGTGAGAGTCGTTTGGGACGGAGCGACTGGTGAAAGCTTGACGTGGGAGCTTGAGAGTAAGATGCTGGAGTCTTATCTAGAGTTGTTTGCTTGAGTTAAATTTTCGAGGACGAAAATCTTATAAGTTGGGTAGAGTTGTAACGCCCACTTTTAATTAATTAATTATTTAGTTGAGTCTAGACGAGTTATATTATATTTATATAATATATGTGTGATTTATGATGATTTAGATGATGTATGATGATTTATAATGATTTAGATGATGTATGATGATTTATGACGATTTAGATGACTTTTGATGATTTAATGAGAAGATAAGACTTATTTTGTTGTTTAATAAAATAAGATTTGAAAATAAAATAAAATATTGAGTTAGGGGCTGTTTTGAGATTTTAGAGAGTTTTGGGGGAGAAAGAGAGATAAGATAAGATATTAGGAGGAGGTATATAAAGGAAAGACCTAGTTTAGAAAAACATTTGCACGTACAACTGTTTTTGGAGAAAAGGGAGAAAAGCTTTAGAAGGGAGAAGACAAGAGAGAGAGCTGCGATTTCTGCAAATTAAGGTAAGGGTGAGACTAACGATTCAGTTCTATTAATTCATATAATTCTGATAGTCTAATTAGCAAGTTGTAGGATTGAATTAGAAAAGTTGGAAACTAGGGTTAATGAGAGGAATTGATGATTAAGTGGTGAAAAATGGTTAGATTAACGTAGAAACTGTCCTTTGACCTTAGAATATGATTAGGATGAATTCTGGAATTGAAATTAGGCTTATTACCATGTGAGATGATGATTTAGGTGAAAACTGCACTTCTGCCCGTAGCGACATTCATCGCTCGCCTCCCGAGCCATGATCCTCACCACGGCGAGGGATGAACTTCATCGCTCGCCTCGCGAGCAAACCATACCCGCCACGCGAGCTGCACGTTGCAACTTGCCACAACGAGCAGCCTAACTCACCTAGCGAGCTTGACCAGATAGCATGCAAGATTCTGTGTTTTTGACTTTTGAGTTCAACCTTAGATGTTTTTGAGTGCCTAAAGATGTTTAGAAATGATTAAATGATAACTTAGAATGAGATTGAACCTGGTTTAACCTAGAACAAAATTTGTTGGGAATCTGGCTTGTACTCGCCATGGCGAGCAGATGCTCTCGCCTCGCGAGCACTTCCAGAACTTGCGGTAAGACCGTGCACTTGCGGTTTTATCCCATCAAGTTTTTGGCGCTGCGGCCGAGGAGTTAACTAGTTTAATTAACATTTTCTTTGTGATTAGAATCTTTTTCCTTTCCCTTTCTCTTCTTCTTTCTTTCTTTCCTTACCCTTAACTTCTTGGGTAGCATAAAATAATAGATAACATGGTTGAGGAACGCACTCTTAAGGAGTATTCGATCCCTTCTTCGGATGAGCCATGTACTATTATAGTTTACCCAACGGTTGAAGGTAGTAGCTTCAAAATAAAACTTGCACTACTAAGTTTGGTACAACAAAACCAATTTTCTGGATCACCCTCTGAAGATCCAAACTTGCATATTTCGACCTTTTTGAGACTTAGTGTAACGTACAAAGATGACCAAGAGTCAGTTAGGCTACATCTTTTCCCTTTTTCTCTAAAAGATAAGGTCAGCAGTTGGTTCAATTTTTTAAAAGCTGGTTCCATCACTTCATGGAATCAATTGAGGCAAGAATTCCTTTGCCGTTTCTTTCCCCCATCAAAAACCGCCCAACTTAGGGCGAGGCTTTACCAATTTACTCAAGAAAACAGGGAATCTCTTTACGATGTGTGGGAGCGTTTTAATGAAATGCTTAGACTTTGTACCCATCATGGTTTGAAGAAGTGGTTGATTATCCACACCTTTTACAATGGTTTAACATCTAACACTAAGATAACTATTGATGCAGCTGCAGGCGGTGCCCTAATGAATAAGGATTTTACAACAGTTTATGCCTTGATTGAAGACATGGTGTAACACCCCGATTTCCCAATATGAAAATTTCTAAACATTTATCAGAGTAAACATCATAAACGGGATATAACATTCAAACATAATCCAAAAATCAGTTAAATAACAATTTAACTTTCAACAAAATATCTTAAGCATTGCAACGGAAATTAATTCGAAATTCATAAATCGTTTTGGCACGTAGGCCCCATCAAAATATCTCAAAACAGTTAATCAACATCATAAATAATCACGTAAGGCAATGAAGCATGCATACCAAAACCCCATCCCGTTACGTATCAGAGTGACCTAGACGACTCAGTGAGGCAAGGCCACTCACGACAGCAAACTGCACACTAAGCACGATCACCTGCAAGTTACTCATACGAAGTGCAACATTTCCAAGCAGAAGGGGTGAGATTTCATAACACAATAATATTAATCAATATAATTCAAAATCATAATTAACAACATAAACAATCTTAAACATCATTGCATCTTTGATAACAATTATCAAGTAATCACTTCATTCAATCATCATCAATAACATAGCATCTTTTGACTCGACAAATGCGACAATGCAAATCTAAACCTCTTTATGCATGTGGTACCAATCAGGCCATGAGTCCCCAACATTATAGTATTAATATACTATTAAGGCATCGTGATGAGGACAAAGCTCAATTCATGGTGAGGACAAAGCTCCAGGGCATGAGCCCCCAACAAGTATGCTAATGCATGGACTCAATCAATCTAAAACAACCTTAATCAACATCTCAATATGCATCCAATAATTTGGAGCTCAACAACATTTATTCATCTTATAATGACTCATGCAACTTAGTTAAATAACAGCAGCAGCATAATCAGATCACAACAGCATTATAATTTCATAACAAGAATTCATTTTCAACAACATCAAGTTTATTCAAGAATAATTCAAGTAATGCATTTAATCGTTAAATCACATTACAAACAACTTAACAGTTCTTAACAGCTTCACAGATTCCAGTTAACATCTTAAATAGGTTTCCTTACTACCTAAAGTTCCATTTCTAACCAATCCAAACAACTCAGGTCACGACATTATCAAAAGCACTCAGTTCTGGAAGTGCTCGCGAGGCGAGAGCATCTGCTCGCCATGGCGAGTACAAGCTAGATCCCCAACTAAGGTTGTTCCAGGTTCAATCTTGTTCTAAGTCATTCTCTAATCTTTAGTAAACATCTAACGGTACTCAAAAGCATCTAAGGTTCAACTCAAAAGTCCAAAATACGAAAATCAACATGCTCTCTGGTCATGCTCGCTATGGCGAGTAAGGTTGCTCGCTATGGCGAGCTACGACATGTAACTCGCGAGGCGAGGGGTATTGGCTCGCGTGGCGAGCGATGAACTTCATCCCTCGCGAGGTGAGGATCATCGTTCGCCAGGGCGAGCGATGTAACGCCCTCTTTAATTATTTGATTATTTTAATGAGTTTAGAATATACTTATATGATTTGTATGATTTTTATAATTTATTTTGATGAGTGGTATTTTGTTATGTTATATGTTGATATTTATTAGTATAATGTATATTATTTGTTAAAGAAATATACATAATCTGTTATAGAAATATATATATGATTTGTTGCAGAAATAAATGTTATTTAGTGCGGAACTATATATATATATGTTAGAGATATATTTGTTATTTGTTATAGAAATGTTTTATATTATATATATATATATATATATATATATATATATTAGAATAAAATATTAAGATTTGGATATAAGAGAAAAATAAGTGGGTTAAGGAATTTTATAAATAGGAAAGACCTAGTTTAGAAAAACATAACGTACGACTGTTTTTGGAGAAAAGGGAGAAAAAGCCAAGAGAAGGGAGAAGACCTAGGAAAGCTGCGATTTCATTCTTTAAGGTAAGGGTGAGACTAACTCTGCAATTATATTAAGTATGTGAATCAATAGTTAGGTTTAACAGGAAGTAGAAAGAGTTTTAGAGAAATCGAAAAGTAGGTTAAAATTGATAGAATTGATGATTAAACGGTGAAAAGTTGTTAGAATGATGTAGAGATTGTCCCTAGACCTTAGATAATGATTATGATGAATTCTGGAATCAAGATTAGGCTTAAAACCATGAGAGTCGATGATTTTTACGTGAAAACTGCATTCTTCCCGTAGCGACATTCATCGCTCACCTCCCGAGCTATGATCCTCGCCACGGCGAGTGATGAACTTCATCGCTCGCCACGCGAGCAACCGTTCCTCGCCTCGCGAGTTGCACGTTGCAGCTCACCATAGCGAGCAGTTGAACTCGCCTCGCGAGCTTGACCAGAGAGCATGCAAGATTTCGTGATTTTGACTTTTGAGTTTAACCTTAGATGCCGTTGAGTGCCTGAACATGTCTAATATTGATTAGGAAAGAATGTAGGATGAGATTGAACCTGGAAAAACTTAGAATGAAACTTTGGAGAATCTGACTGAACTCGCCATGGCGAGCAGAGGCTCTCACCTCGCGAGCACTAGTATTACAGAATGCCTTGTTTAGGGTAAATGCGATCTTTATGGCACGAGTTGTTATGAGTTGAACCTTGGGATAGTAATGAGGATATTTATAATGTTATATAATTAGATATATATTGTATGAATTATGTTTGATGATTGAAATGTTGATGACGTGCATTTGTAGTTGTTATATGATGATTTGAGGATATTTATAATGTTATATAATTAGATATATATTGCATGAATTATGTTTGATGATTGAAATGTTGATGACGTGCATTTGTAGTTGTTATATATGATGATTATTATTATTGAATGATACTGTTTTGTTGTTGTGATGAATATGATTTACTTGATGATTAATGAGAGAATATTATATATTGTGGATGATGATGTCATGATTAATGAGAGAATATTATAATGTGAATTAATGATTAAATGCATTACTTGAAATATTATTGAATGATCAAGATGTTGTTGAAATGGATTGATATTATAAAGTTATACTGTTGATGTGATCTGATTATGCTGCTATTGTTATTTACTAAGTTGCATGAGTCTACATAAGATGATTAAGTTGATGATGAATTCAAAATTATTGGATGTATAAGTGATATGATGATTAAGATGTTTTGTTGATAGAGTCCATGCATTAGCATACATTAGGCTTTGTCCTCTGCACGATTAGGAGCTTTGTCCTATGCACGATTAGGAGCTTTGTCCTCCGCATGATTAAAGTATATTAATACTATGATGAAGATTGGTACCACATGCATAAAGAGTGTCTAAGTTGCATTGTCGCATTTGTCGAGTCAAAGTCGTTGTTGATGAATTATCATCTACGAATTGTCGAGTTGTCTTCTACCCATGTTTTGTTAAAGAAGTACCTATGAAGATTATACGATGTTTATGATGTGAATTATATGATGTTGACTAAGATGTTTCTATGTTGTTTAAGATATTGATTATGATATTGTTATGTTGTTATGATGTTGTATATGATACTGATTATAATGTTATGATGTTGTTTACGATGTTGATTGTATGATGTTATTATGGAGCTATATGTTGTGATGTATATAATTGTTATTATTAAGTGATGATTATGTTGTACTATATATGATTAATTATTATTAAGTGAATATTATGCTATGTTGTTGTTATATTTTATAAGATGATGAATACGTTGTTGTTATATTAATATAAGAAGATGAATACGTTGTTGTTATATTATTATATTATGACGAGTTGATGTATATGTTGTTGTTATATTATTATAAGATGATTAATATGTGTTGTTCATATCATTATAAGATGATGATTCATGTTGTATTGTATATGATTATTATTGTTAAGCGATGATTTATGTTGTATTGTATATGATTATTATTATTAAGCGATGATTATGTTGTGTCGTATATGATTATTATTATAGTGAGATGTTGATTACATTGTGTTGTTTTAAAGTTATTAGTGATGATGATTACATGAAGATATCTATGAGTTGTTAAGTGTACTTGATGATGTTTATGTTAGGTTGATAAGTTGTCTTTTATGCATGAATTGATAATGAGATGTTTGATGAATAATTATTATTATGAATTAATGATGTTGTTATGTTGTATATGAATTAGGATTAAGATGTTGTTATGCTGTATATGAACTATGACTATGATGTGATGATCTATGTTTGTTACGATTTGGTTAATATGTGTTATATGATGATGTTTATAATGTGATGAATATGAAGTAAATGATAATTAGAAGTTGGTTGAACTATTAAGAATTATTACATGAAAAATTATTATTACTAATAGATGAAGTTATTTATGTTGTTAAATATAATTATTGAATTATATGCTTGATATTATTGTTTTGTGAAATCTCACCTCTTCTACTTGAAAATGTTGCTCTTCGTATGAGTAACTTGTAGGCATTAATTATTAGTAGGAGTGGTGGCTCAAGTGTCTTAGGTGCTCTGATACGTAACAGGATGGGAACTTTGTTATTACTTTTCTATTCCTTACGTATTGTTTTTGAAGATTTATGACTATGTTTTTAGATTGGATTTTTATGAGACATTTATAAAGAGGCCTTAGTGTCAAAGACTATTTTTAGTTATTGAAGAAATTCCTCTGCGGAGTATTAAAGATTTTGTTATTGAATTTTAAAGGATAAATAGTTATTTATTCAGTTTATCATTTTAAGAAAAGAACGTGACATTCCGTTAATGTGAATACTCTGATTAACTAAATGAAATTTTTACGTTGGGAAAATGGGGTGTTACAAGCGATGAATGTTGGCTCGGGCAGAATGCAGTTTTCTTCAAAAATTCACCTAAACTCATAGTTTTAAGCCTAATGTCACTTCCAGAATTCATCCTAAGCATAATCTAAGGTCAAGGGACGTTTTCTACAACAATCTAATCAATTTCTACCGTTTGATCGTCAATTTTTATGGATTTGACCTAGTTTTTGATTCCTCCAATTCAATCCTAATTCTTGCTAACTAATCATCAGAATTATAAGAATTAACATTACTGAATTATTAGTCTCACCCTTACCTTAATGTGAAGAAATCGCAGAACTCTCTTGGTGATTCTCCCTTCTATGGCTTTTTCCTCCTTTTCCAAAGTTTTGATCGTACGTACGAAGTGTTTTTTTCTAAACTAGGTTTTCTCTTTATATACCTCCACCAAATAACTTATCTTATCTCACTTTCTCCCCCAAAACTCTCTAAAATCTCAAAATAGCTCTCAACTAAATATTCTATTTTATTTTCAAATCTTATTTTATTTAACAATAAAATAAGTCTCATAATCTCATCAGATCATCAAAACACATCAAAATCATCCAAATCATCTAAACCGTCATAAATCAACAAAATTTACACATATATTATATAAATATAATATAATCGTCTAAACTCGATTAAATAATTAATTAAACGAAAGTGGGTGTTACAACTCTCCCCAACTTAAAAGATTTTCGTCCTCGAAAATTGACCTCAGGCAAACAACTCTGGATAAGACTCCAACATCTTACTCTCAAGCTCCCACGTCAAGCTTTCAGCAGTCGCTCCAGCCCAAACGACTCTAACAAGGGGTATTTCCTTGCCTCTCAACGTCTTCACTTTCCGATCATCAATCCTCACCGGTAAAGTCTCTACCGTAAGGTTGTCTCTAACTTGCACATCATCACTCTGGATCACATGAGATGGATCCGGAACATACTTCCGAAGTTGCGACACATGGAAAACATCATGCAAATTCGAAAGATGCGGTGGTAATCCCACTCGATACGCCACCGTTCCAACTCTTTCCGATATCTGATACGGACCAATAAATCTCGGAGTCAACTTCTTTGACTTCAAAGCACGTCCAACACCAGTCACAGGCGTGACTCTCAAAAACACGTGGTCTCCTTCTTGAAACTCAAGATCTTTTCTACGCTTATCATGATAACTCTTCTGTCGACTCTGCGACGCTTTCATTTTCTCTTGTATCATCTTAACTTTCTCAGTAGTCTGCTGAACAATCTCTGGTCCTAAGACCACTCTTTCACCTGACTCAAACCAACACAACGGAGTTCTGCATCTCCGACCATACAAAGCCTCGAAAGGTGCCATTCCAATACTAGAATGATAACTATTATTGTATGTGAACTCAATCAACGGAAGATGACTATCCCAAGTTCCTCCTTGCTCAAGAACACACACTCTCAACAAATCCTCTAGCGACTGAATTGTCCTCTTCGACTGATCATCTGTCTGCGGATGATAAGCCGAACTCAATCTCAACTTCGAACCCAAAGCCTCTTACAAACTTTTCCAAATTCTAGAAGTAAATCTTGGATCTCTATCTGATAAAATGCTCGAAGGAACACCATGTAACTTCACAATCTCTTTGATATAAATCTCTGCCAACTGGGCAACAGGGAAACTAATATTAATCGGTAGAAAATGTGCCGACTTCGTCAATCTATCAACGATTACCCAAATTGCGTCGTTCCCTCTAGGAGTATTCGGCAAACTCGTCACAAAATCCATGGATATACTATCCCACTTCCATTATGGCACATCTAAAGATACCATCATACCAGTACGTTTCTGATGCTCAATCTTCGACTTCTGACAAACCAAACAGGAATACTCAAACTGTGCCACATCACGTTTCAATCCAGACCACCAGAAAATCTTCTTTAAATCGTGATACATCTTCGTAGCTCCCGGATGAATGCTCAAGCTACTTCTATGACTCTCCTCAAGAATCATTTTCTTCATCTCTGCATCGTCAGGAATGCAAATACGACCACGGAATCTCAACACACGATGGTCATCGACTTTAAAGTCACCATCTTCAGTTTGATTACTAGCAACCAACAAGTCTACAAACTTGACATCAACTTTTTGTACCTCTTTAATACTCTTCAGAAATTCACTATCAATCTTCAGCATTCCCAGTTTCACACTCTGCGGTGACCACTCATAAACCAAACTCATATCTCTAAACTGTTCAAGTAATTCGAACTCTCTAACCATCATAGCGGACATATGCATTGTCTTCCTACTCAAGGCATCTGCGACAACATTAGCCTTACCTGGATGATAATTCAAACCAAAGTCATAATCTTTCAGCAATTCTAGCCATCTGCGCTGCCTCATATTCAATTCTTTCTGGTCGAACAAATACTTCAAGCTCTTGTGATCACTAAACACCTCAAACCTTGAACCATACAAGTAATGTCTCCATATCTTCAATACAAAGACCACGGCTGTAACACCCCGTTTCCCAAAATCAATTAAAATAATAATAATACATCAATCATCAGAGTAATCACAACGGGCATGCCACATTTCTTCATTTAAAAATCTTCTAAATAGAGTGTATATAAAAAAAATCTATTTAATCAAACGTCATTCATAAAATTGTCATTAAACTTGCAGCGGAATATTTGTAACGTCAATAAGTCTACAATAATTATTCTTGGCATGAAAGCCATTTCAACATAAAATTCAATCACAAAGGGCTACATAGGAAAGAATTCAAGCAATAAAATCCCATCCCACGTATCAGAGCCCTAGACACTGTGAGCCACCACCTACTACTCAGGATCACCTGCAAGTTACCCATAGGAAGGGCAACATTTTCAAGCAGAAGGGGTGAGATTCTCAAACAATAATAATAATAATATATAATAACATAAATGAATCTAACACCCTATCATCATAATCATTCAGCAATTATAGTATAGCATCATTAGCAACTTCATCATCCAACAATAATAGAAATAGTAAACAATGACTCATGCGACAACCCGACTTCACCTCTAAGACTCATGCAGGACATGACAACTCCACTAAGACTCCTCAACAAATGCAACTATGCATGTGGTACCATATCAGAGCCGAAGCCCTCATCTTTATAGAATGGTTAAAGCATTCTTTTATCAGGACATGAGTCCTCATCATAACATCGTTTTGAACAACATAGTGTTCCATCGTTTTTGAACGACAAAGCGTTCCAGGACCGAAGTCCTCATCATAACATCATTTTTATGCTTATGCAACTGACTCCACTTGTGTATATCTGCATATAACTCAACGACAAATGCATATGTACTCTTATGACTCACCACCCCTTAATGCAACATGTTTCATTCACTTGATTCAAGTATTCCAACATCTTCAAAATTCATAAAAGTTAACCAACTAAATATCATCAAAAATTAAGTAGGATTTTATGTCTATACAAAGGTTATACAAGCTAGAAGGAACACCTAGAAGTACTCAAAAGGATCCCTAGTGCACGAAGCAAGGTTCAGAAAAAGGCTGACTAACACTCAGTTTGCTTAAGCGACGGCTAGCTCGCTTAAGCGACCATCTTACAGTAGGTCTAGGTTCAGTTCGCTTACGGGTCACTCACGGCTCGCTTAAGCGAATTCTTGGCAGAATCAAACTTAATTTTCGCTTACCAGCTCACTCACTGTTCGCTTAAGCGAACGGGTAAAATCTAATTCCTGGGCAGCTACATGAATGTTCGCATAAGCGACGGGTGCTTCGCTTAAGCGACCACTCATCTGGGCAGGGTAAAAGTTACGATTTTTAGACTTCTCCTCACTCCAAAAACCCAGTTTTAATCCCCTGATCACCCAAAACGTTTTCCAGAAATGTTTACAAGTCCTATATACAATCAGATATCAAAAGGAACATCAACTAAACATCAATAACATCAATTCAGCCCAATCAAGCATTCATACAGAACTTCCAAAATTCATCCATCATATTCTATTTTCATTCCAAAATAGTATATGCATGATTTTGATATGTTTTGTTGATTTGTGGTGAATTTAGTGATTTGATTGATGACGTGATAAGTTATGAGTTTTGGAGGATTTGATTATGATATGAGAATTATTTTATTGATAAATAGAATAAAGATTTGAAAATAATATAAAATATTTAGTTGAGGGCTGTTTTGATATTTTAGATAGTTTTGGGGGAGAAAGTGAGATAAGATAAGTATTTTAAGAGGAGATATAAAAGAATAGACCTAGGTTTAGAAAAAACACTTTGTACGTGAAAACTTTTGGAAAAGGGAGAAAAAGCTTAGAGAGGAGCAAGAGACCAAAGAGGGCTGCGATTTCTTCATAACCAGGTAAGGGTGGGACTAATAACTCAGTAACATTAATCTCTGTAATTCTGATGATTAGTTGACAAAGTTAGGATTGATTTAGAGAAGTTTTGGAATTAGGTCAAAACCCTAAAATTTGAGAATAAACGGTAAAACTTGTTTAGATTGATGAAAGAACCGTCCTTTAACCTTAGAATATGTTTAGGAAGAATTCTGGAATCAAAACCAAGCTTAGAACCATGTGAATCGACAGATTTTTTTGTTTTTAGGAAGCCTGGCCGTAGCGACATTCATCGCTCGCCACGGCGAGCTATGATCCTCGCCTCGCGAGTGATGAAGTTCATCGCTCGCCACGCGAGCCTTTTCCCTTCGCCTCGCGAGTTGTTTGGTGCAACTCGCCATGGCGAGCAACCCTTCCTCGCCTCGCGAGCTTAGGCAGAGTGCATGTCATATTTTGTAGTTTCGACTTTTTAGTTGGACCTTGAGTGCCTTTAAGTGCCTAAACATACCTAGAGATGATTAGGAATGATTTTAGGACAGGATTGAACCCAGAACAACATTAGTTGGGAATTTGAGTGGTACTCGCCATGGCGAGTGAGAACTCTCGCCTCGCGAGCAAGTCCAGAATGTAGCTGTTGAGTGGTTGTGCGATCTGTGTCGCACCTTTTGATCAGGAGTGAACCCCTAATAGGTAATGAAACCTTATGATAACGTTTAATGCAGTCTGTAAGCTATTAAGATATGTTGATATTAATTGAGCATGATTAATGTATTATGCAATATGTGAGATATAATGAAACGATTATGATTCTATTGAATTGCTGTTGATATATTGATATCTCCCTGCTGATATGTGACTTGACTATGCTGCTGTTGTTATTTAACTGAGTATGCAATGTTTATTTATGAATATAATTAAAATGATGACGTTTCGCTTCAAGTTATTGAATGCACATGATTACGATGTTTTGTTGTTAAGAGTCCATGCATAGCATATCATTGAGCTTAATCCTCACCACGTTTTATTAGGAGCTTTGTCCTCCGCACGATTATTAGGAGCTTTGTCCTCCGCACGATTAAAGTATATTTATACTTATGATGACGATTGGTACCACATGCATATACGGAGTCTAGGAGCATTGTCACATTGTCATGTCTATTATGCTTTGTTGATGATGATTGATTATGTGATTACGTGATAAATGCTTATTAAGGATACAATGACGATTATGTTTAAAATGATTATGATCAAGATTGATTAGGATGTTAATTTATGATTCTTAATTGCATTGATTAACGCTATTCTGTTATGAAATCTCACCCCTTCTGTTTGAATGTTACCTCGACCGTGGGTAACGTGCAGGTGATCGAGCTTAGTGTGCTGTTTACGTCGTGAGTGGCCTTGCCTTCACTGTGTCGTCTAGGTCGCTCTGATACGTAACGGGATGGGGCTTTATGACTATGCATGCTTCATTCAATTACGTGACTTTTATGTTGTTTATGATTATGAACTAATTTCTTTTAGGATTTAAGATGAGGCCTGCGTGCCAAAACGTTTTATGACTATGACATAATTTCCGCTGCGATGTTTAAGATATTTGGTTAAATCATTATTTAACTGTTTTGGATTACGTTTATGTGATATCCCGTTGTTTACGATGCTTACTCTGATAAATGTTTTAAGAAAATTTCGTATTGGGAAAACGGGGTGTTACAATTGGTATCAGAGCAGGTCGGTCCGTCCGGTCAATTAGAGAGTCGTGTCGAGTCTTAGTAATATTTATATTACAATCTTATGTTGTTGTTGCTACTTTTGTAGAATCTCGGAAATGGCTGGAAGAAACGATGCTGCGTTAGCTGCTGCTCTACAAGCTGTTGCCCAAGCTGTGGGACAACAACCTAACGCAAATGCTGGTGCGAACGCGGAAGCTAGGATGTTGGAGACGTTCATGAAGAAGAACCCTCCGACTTTCAGAGGATGTTATGACCCTGATGGAGCCCAGACGTGGCTTAAGGAAATTGAGAGGATTTTCCGGGTTATGCAGTGCACTGAAGATCAGAAGGTGCGGTTTGGTACTCATCAGCTAGCCGAGGAAGCTGATGACTGGTGGGTTGCTCTTCTGCCTACCCTTGGGCAGGAGGGAGCGGTTGTGACTTGGGCTGTTTTCAGGAGAGAGTTCCTGAGAAGATACTTTCCGGAAGATGTTCGCGGGAAGAAAGAGATCGAATTCCTTGAGCTGAAGCAAGGAAATATGTCCGTGACAGAGTATGCTGCCAAGTTCGTGGAGCTGTCTAAGTTCTATCCGCACTATACTGCAGAGAATGCTGAGTTCTCGAGATGCATCAAGTTCGAGAACGGTTTGAGGCCCGACATTAAGAGGGCGATTGGGTACCAACAGTTGAGAGTTTTTCAGGATTTGGTTAATAGCTGCAGAATCTACGAAGAGGATACGAAGGCTCACTACAAGGTAGTGAATGAAAGGAAGGGCAAGGGACAGCAGAGTCGTCCTAAGCCGTACAGTGCCCCCGCTGACAAAGGTAAACAGAAGATGGTCGATGTTAGGCGGCCTAAGAAGAAGGATGCTACAGAGATTGTGTGCTTCAATTGTGGTGAGAAAGGCCACAAGAGCAACGCCTGCCCTGAGGAAATCAAGAAGTGTGTCCGGTGTGGTAAGAAAGGTCATGTTGTAGCTGATTGCAATCGTACAGTTATTGTGTGCTTTAATTGCAATGGAGAGGGTCACATTAGTTCACAGTGTACTCAGCCTAAGAGGGCGCCGACTACTGGTAGGGTCTTTGCTTTGACTGGGACTCAGACAGAGAATGACGATCGTTTGATCAGAGGTACTTGCTATATTAATAATACTCCTTTAGTTGCTATTATTGATACTGGTGCTACGCATTGTTTTATTGCTTTCGATTGTGTTTCTGCTTTGGGTCTTGATTTGTCTGATATGAATGGAGAGATGGTTGTCGAAACTCCAGCTAGGGGTTCGGTGACTACTTCTCTCGTATGTTTGAAATGTCCTTTGTCTATGTTTGGTCATGATTTCGAAATGGATTTAGTTTGTCTACCATTGAGCGGTATGGATGTGATTCTGGGTATGAACTGGTTAGAGTACAACCACGTTCTTATTAATTGTTTTAGCAAGTCAGTGCATTTCTCTTCCGTCGAAGAGCAAATTGGTGCAGAGTTTTTATCTACTAAGCAGCTGAAGCAACTAGAACGCGACGGTATCTTGATGTTTTCGTTAATGGCTACTTTATCTATTGAGAATCAAGCAGTGATTGATAGGTTACCGGTGGTGTGTGAATTTCCTCAAGTTTTTCCAGATGAGATTCCTGATGTGCCTCCAGAGAGAGAAGTTGAGTTTTCTATTGATCTTGTTCCTGGAACGAAGCCGGTCTCGATGGCACCTTATCGTATGTCTGCTTCTGAGTTATCTGAGTTGAAGAAACAGTTGGAAGACTTGCTTGAGAAGAAGTTTGTTAGACCGAGTGTTTCACCTTGGGGAGCGCCGGTTTTGTTAGTAAAGAAGAAAGATGGTAGTATGAGGCTATGTATTGATTATCGACAGTTGAACAAGGTAACTATCAAGAATAGGTATCCACTTCCGAGAATTGATGATTTGATGGATCAGCTAGTGGGTGCACGTGTTTTTAGCAAGATTGATTTAAGGTCAGGATATCACCAGATTAAAGTAAAGGATGAAGATATGCAGAAGACAGCTTTCAGAACGCGTTATGGTCACTATGAATATAAAGTTATGCCTTTTGGTGTTACCAATGCACCTGGAGTGTTTATGGAGTATATGAATCGCATCTTCCATGCATTTTTGGATCGGTTTGTGGTTGTGTTTATCGACGATATCTTGATTTACTCCAAGACTGAAGAAGAACATGCCGAGCATCTGAAGATTGTTTTGCAAGTGTTGAAAGAGAAGAAGCTTTATGCTAAATTGTCTAAGTGTGAATTCTGGTTGAAAGAAGTGAGTTTTCTAGGCCATGTTATTTCTGGTGATGGAATTGCAGTGGATCCGTCTAAAGTTGAAGCGGTATCACAGTGGGAGACTCCTAAGTCAGTTACTGAGATTAGAAGTTTCTTGGGTTTAGCTGGTTACTATAGAAGATTTATTGAAGGATTTTCTAAGTTAGCTCTTCCGCTAACGCAGTTGACTTGTAAAGGTAAAACTTTTGTGTGGGACGTCCAGTGTGAGAAAAGTTTCGGTGAATTGAAGAAGCGTTTGACGACTGCTCCAGTGTTAATTTTGCCGAAGTCAGATGAACCTTTTGTGGTATATTGTGATGCATCCAAGTTGGATTTAGGAGGTGTACTTATGCAAGAAGGTAAAGTGGTAGCTTATGCTTCAAGACAGTTGAGAATTCATGAGAAGAATTATCCTACGCATGATCTCGAGTTGGCGGCAGTAGTCTTTGTATTGAAGATATGGAGACATTACTTGTATGGTTTGAGATTTGAGGTGTTTAGTGATCACAAGAGTTTGAAGTATTTGTTCGATCATGAGGAATTGAATATGAGGCAGCGAAGATGGCTAGAGTTGCTAAAGGATTACGACTTTGGTTTGAATTATCATCCGGGTAAAGCTAATGTTGTTGCAGATGCCTTGAGTAGGAAGACATTGCATATGTCCGCTATGATGGTCAAAGAGTTCGAATTGCTTGAACAGTTTAGAGATTTGAGTTTGGTTTGTGAATGGTCACCTCAGAGTGTGAAACTGGGTATGCTGAAGATTGATAGTGAATTTCTAAAAAGTATCAAGGAAGCACAGAAAGTTGATGTAAAGTTTGTGGACTTGTTGGTTGCTAGAGATCAGACTGAAGACAGTGATTTTAAAATCGATGATCAAGGTGTGTTGAGATTCCGAGGAAGAATTTGTATCCCAGACAATGAAGAGATTAAGGAGATGATTCTTGAAGAGAGTCATAGAAGTAGCTTGAGTATTCATCCGGGAGCTACGAAGATGTACCATGATTTAAAGAAGATTTTCTGGTGGTCTGGTTTGAAACGAGATGTGGCACAGTTTGTGTATTCCTGTTTAGTTTGTCAGAAGTCGAAAGTTGAGCATCAGAAACCTGCTGGAATGATGGTACCTTTAGACGTGCCAGAATGGAAATGGGATAGTATATCGATGGATTTTGTGACGAGTTTGCCAAATACTCCTAGAGGGAACGACGCAATTTGGGTTATTGTTGATAGGTTGACGAAGTCAACTCATTTTCTACCTATTAATATTAGTTTCCCTGTTTCCCTGTTGCATGGTGTTCCTTCGAGCATTGTGTCAGATAGAGATCCAAGATTTACTTCTAGATTTTGGAAAAGTTTTCAAGAGGATTTGGGATAGAGGATTTGTTGAGAATTTGTGTTCTTGAACAAGGAGGAACTTGGGATAGTCATCTTCCGTTGATCGAGTTCACTTATAATAATAGTTATCATTCTAGTATTGGAATGGCACCGTTCGAGGCTTTGTATGGTCGGAGATGCAGAACTCCGTTGTGTTGGTTTGAATCAGGAGAAAGAGTGGTCTTAGGACCAGAGATTGTTCAGCAAACTACTGAGAAAGTTCAGATGATCCAAGAGAAAATGAAGGCGTCGCAGAGTCGACAAAAGAGTTATCATGATAAGCGTAGAAAAAATCTTGAATTTAAGGAGGGAGACCACGTGTTTTTGAGAGTCACTCCTATGACTGGTGTAGGACGTGCTTTGAAGTCAAAGAAGTTGACCCCGAAGTTCATTGGTCCGTATCAGATATTGGAAAGAGTTGGAACGGTGGCTTACCGAGTGGGTTTACCGCCGTATCTTGCGAATTTGCACAACGTTTTCCATGTGTCCCAACTTCGAAAGTATGTTCCGGATCCATCTCATGTAATCCAAAGCGACGATGTGCAAGTTAGAGACAACCTTACGGTAGAGACTTTACCGGTGAGGATTGATGATCGTAAAGTGAAGACGTTGAGAGGCAAGGAGATACCTCTCGTGAGAGTCGTTTGGACGGGAGCGACTGGTGAAAGCTTGACGTGGGAGCTTGAGAGTAAGATGCTGGAGTCTTATCCAGAGTTGTTTGCTTGAGGTAAATTTTCGAGATCGAAAATCTTTTAAGTGGGGGAGAGTTGTAACGCCCACTTTCGTTTAATCGTTATTTAATCGAGTTTAGGCCATTATATTATAATTATATAGTATATGCATGATTTTGATATGTTTTGATGATTTGTGGTGAATTTAGTGATTTGATTGATGACGTGATAAGTTATGAGTTTTGGAGGATTTGATTATGATATGAGAATTATTTTATTGATAAATAGAATAAAGATTTGAAAATAATATAAAATATTTAGTTGAGGGCTGTTTTGATATTTTAGATAGTTTTGGGGGAGAAAGTGAGATAAGATAAGTATTTTAAGAGGATATATAAAAGAATAGACCTAGGTTTAGAAAAAACACTTTGTACGTGAAAACTTTTGGAAAAGGGAGAAAAAGCTTAGAGAGGAGCAAGAGACCAAAGAGGGCTGCGATTTCTTCATAACCAGGTAAGGGTGGGACTAATAACTCAGTAACATTAATCTCTGTAATTCTGATGATTAGTTGACAAAGTTAGGATTGATTTAGAGAAGTTTTGGAATTAGGTCAAAACCCTAAAATTTGAGAATAAACGGTAAAACTTGTTTAGATTGATGAAAGAACCGTCCTTTAACCTTAGAATATGTTTAGGAAGAATTCTGGAATCAAAACCAAGCTTAGAACCATGTGAATCGACAGATTTTTGTGTTTTTAGGAAGCCTGGCCGTAGCGACATTCATCGCTCGCCACGGCGAGCTATGATCCTCGCCTCGCGAGTGATGAAGTTCATCGCTCGCCACGCGAGCCTTTTCCCTTCGCCTCGCGAGTTGTTTGGTGCAACTCGCCATGGCGAGCAACCCTTCCTCGCCTCGCGAGCTTAGGCAGAGTGCATGTCATATTTTGTAGTTTCGACTTTTTAGTTGGACCTTGAGTGCCTTTAAGTGCCTAAACATACCTAGAGATGATTAGGAATGATTTTAGGACAGGATTGAACCCAGAACAACATTAGTTGGGAATTTGAGTGGTACTCGCCATGGCGAGTGAGAACTCTCGCCTCGCGAGCAAGTCCAGAATGTAGCTGTTGAGTGGTTGTGCGATCTGTGTCGCACCTTTTGATCAGGAGTGAACCCCTAATAGGTAATGAAACCTTATGATAACGTTTAATGCAGTCTGTAAGCTATTAAGATATGTTGATATTAATTGAGCATGATTAATGTATTATGCAATATGTGAGATATAATGAAACGATTATGATTCTATTGAATTGCTGTTGATATATTGATATCTCCCTGCTGATATGTGACTTGACTATGCTGCTGCTGTTATTTAACTGAGTATGCAATGTTTATTTATGAATATAATGAAAATGATGACGTTTCGCTTCAAGTTATTGAATGCACATGATTACGATGTTTTGTTGTTAAGAGTCCATGCATAGCATATCATTGAGCTTAGTCCTCACCACGTTTTATTAGGAGCTTTGTCCTCCGCACAATTATTAGGAGCTTTGTCCTCCGCACGATTAAAGTATATTTATACTTATGATGACGATTGGTACCACATGCATATACGGAGTCTAGGAGCATTGTCACATTGTCATGTCTATTATGCTTTGTTCATGATGATTGATTATGTGATTACGTGATAAATGCTTATTAAGGATACAATGACGATTATGTTTAAAATGATTATGATTCTTAATTGCATTGATTAACGCTATTCTGTTATGAAATCTCACCCCTTCTGTTTGAATGTTACCTCGACCGTGGGTAACGTGCAGGTGATCGAGCTTAGTGTGCTGTTTACGTCGTGAGTGGCCTTGCCTTCACTGTGTCGTCTAGGTCGCTCTGATACGTAACGGGATGGGGCTTTATGACTATGCATGCTTCATTCAATTACGTGACTTTTATGTTGTTTATGATTATGAACTAATTTCTTTTAGGATTTAAGATGAGGCCTGCGTGCCAAAACGTTTTATGACTATGACATAATTTCCGCTGCGATGTTTAAGATATTTGGTTAAATCATTATTTAACTATTTTGGATTACGTTTATGTGATATCCCGTTGTTTACGATGCTTACTCTGATAAATGTTTTAAGAAAATTTCGTATTGGGAAAACGGGGTGTTACAAAATACGTCATGCAAATTCGAAAGATGAGGTGGTAATCCAACTCTATACGCCATAGTTCAAACTCTTTCTGAAATCTGATAAGGACCGATGAACTTTGGAGTTAACTTCCTCGACTTCAATGCACGTCCTACGTCCGTCATAGGAGTAACCCTCAGAAAAACATGGTCACCTTCCTGAAATTCAAGGTATTTCCTACGCTTGTCATGATAGCTCTTTTGTCGACTCTGCGACGCTTTCATCTTCTCTCTAATCATCTTGACTTTCTCCGTAGTCTCTTGAACCAAATCCGGTCCCAATACAACACTGTCTCCCGACTCGAACCAGCATAAAGGAGTCCTGCACCTCCGACCATACAAAGCTTCGAACGGTGCCATACCAATACTCGAATGGTAACTGTTGTTGTATGTGAATTCTATCAATGGTAAGTGACTGTCCCAAGTTCCACCCTGCTCAAGCACACATACTCTTAGCAAATCCTCTAAAGATTGGATCGTCCTTTCCGACTGACCATCTGTCTGCGGATGATAAGCTGAACTCAATTTCAATTTCGAACCCAACGCATCTTGTAAACTGTTCCAAAATCTCGAAGTAAACCTTGGGTCTCTATCTGACACTATACTCGACGGAACCCCATGCAATTTCACAATATTCTGAATGTAGATCTCCGCCAACTGAGCTACTGGATAACTGATATTAATCGGAATGAAGTGCGCCGACTTCGTCAACCTGTCTATCACAACCCATATCGAATCATGCCCTCTCGGAGTATTAGGTAAACTTGTCACAAAATCCATAGAGATGCTATCCCATTTCCACTCCGGTACATCCAACGGTGTCAATAAACCTGCAGGCCTCTGATGTTCAACCTTAGACTTCTGACAAGTCAAACATGCATACATAAACCGAGCGACATCCTTCTTCAAACCTGACCACCAAAACAACTTCTTCAAGTCATGATACATTTTTGTAGCTCCCGGATGAATACTTAAGTTGCTCTTATGACTTTCTTCTAAAATCAACTTCTTCAATTCTTCATTGTCAGGAATACAAATTCTGCCTCTAAATCTCAACACACCTTGCTCATCAACCTTGAAATCACTATTCTCCGCTTGATTACTAGTAAGCATCAAATCCACAAACTTGACATCAACTTGTTGTGCTTCTCTGATACTATTCAAGAATTCACTATTGATTTTCAGCATACCCAACTGCACACTTTGAGATGACAATTCACACACGAGACTCAAGTCCCTACACTGTTCGAGCAATTCAAACTCCCTTACCATCAAGGCCGACATGTGCAATGTCTTCCTACTCAACGCATCTGCAACTACATTAGCTTTACCCGGATGGTAGTTCAAGCCAAAATCATAATCCTTTAATAACTCAAGCCATCTCCTCTGCCTCATGTTCAATTCTTTTTGGTCAAACAAATATTTCAAGCTTTTGTGGTCACTAAACACTTCAAATCTTGAACCATACAAATAGTGTCTCCAAATCTTCAAAACAAATACCACCGCAGCCAACTCCAAATCATGCGTAGGATAATTCTTTCCATGAACTCTCAGCTGCCTAGAAGCATAAGCTACCACCTTACCATCTTGCATCAACACACCTCCCAAACCAAACTTGGAAGCATCACAATAAACTACAAAAGGTTCTTATGGCTTTGGCAAAATTAAAATAGGAGCAGTTGTCAATCTTTGCTTCAACTCATTGAAACTACTCTCACACTGAGCATCCCATACGAAAGGTTTCCCTTTACAAGTCAACTGAGTCAATGAAAGTGCCAACTTTGAAAATCCTTCTATGAACCTACGGTAATAACCGGCCAAACCTAAGAAACTTCTGATTTCGGTCACCGACTTCGGAGTTTCCCACTTAGATACTGCATCAACTTTCGAAGGATCAACCGCGATACCATTACCAGAAATAACGTGGCCTAGGAAACTCACTTCTCTTAACCAGAACTCGCACTTCGACAACTTGGCATACAACTTTCTCTCCTTCAAAATCTGCAACACAATCTTCAGGTGTTCGGCGTGTTCCTCTTCAGTTTTACAATAAATCAAAATATCATCTATAAACACCACTACAAATTTATCCAGAAAAGCATGGAAAATTCGGTTCATATACTCCATGAACACACCAGGCGCGTTAGTAACACCGAAAGGCATCACTCTGTATTCGTAATGACCATATCGTGTCCTAAAAGCCGTCTTTTGCATATCTTCATCCTTCACTTTAATTTGATGGTAACCCGACCTCAAGTCAATCTTACTAAAAACTTTAGCACCCACCAACTGGTCCATCAAGTCATCAATCCGCGGAAGTGGATATCTATTCTTTATTGTAACTTTGTTCAATTGACGATAGTCAATGCACAACCTCATAATTCCATCCTTCTTCTTCACCAATAACACAGGTGCTCCCCACGGCGAAACACTGGGTCTTACAAACTTCTTATCAAGCAAGTCCTCCAACTGTTTCTTCAACTCGGCTAATTCAGAAGCTGACATGCGATACGGTGCCATTGACACTGGTTTCGTTCCCGGGACGAGATCAATCGGGAACTCAACTTCTCTTTCTGGTGGCACATCAGGAATCTCATCTGGAAAAACTTCAGGGAATTCATTCACCACTGGTAGCCTGTCAATTACCACTTGATTCTCTAACGACAAAGTTGCCATCAACGAAAACATAAGAATTCCATCTCGTTCCAACTGCTTCAACTGTTTAGTAGTTAGAAACTCTGCTCCACTCTCCTCTTCCGCAGAAGAAAAGTGCACCGTCTTGTTAAAACAATTAATACAGACTCGGTTATATTCTAACCAATTCATCCCGAAAATAACATCCATTCCCAACAACGGCAGACACACTAAGTCGACCTCAAAATCTCTACCAAACATAGACAACGGACACCTTAAACACACAAGAGAAGTAGTTACTGAACCCTTGGCTGGAGTTTCAACAACCATTTCCCCTTTCATATCAGATACACTTAGGCCCAACTTATATGCACATTCTAAAGCAATGAAACAATACGTAGCACCAGTGTCTATAATAGCAATTAAAGGAGTACTATTAAAGAAACAAGTACCTCTGATAAGTCGATCCTCATTGGTAGTCTGAGTACCAGTCAAAGCGAATACCTTTCCTCCAGTTCTGACCTTCTTAGGTTGCGTGCACTGCGCACCAATGTGGCCCTCCTCGCCACAACTAAAACAAACGATGTCTCCACGCTTGCATTCAGCCAACATATGACCTTTCCGACCACATCTGAAACATTTCTTCTCATCTTGAGTGCAAGCATTACTCTTGTGGCCCTTCACACTACATTTGTAACAAACAACATCAACAGAAGCATTTCTCCCCTTAGGCGGCCTCTCATCATTCAATCTTTGTTTGCCGTTGTTAGCAGGAGCACTGTAGGGCTTCGGGCAGCTACTCTGACCCTTATTCCTTTTCTCGCTCATCATCTTATAATGAGCCTTTGTATCCTCCTCATAAATTCTACAGCTACTCACCAATTCCGAGAAAATTCTGATCTTCCGATACCCAATGGCTCTCTTGATGTCAGCCCTCAAACCATTTTCGAACTTGATACATTTGGAGAACTCAGCTGTCTCTGCAGTGTAGTGAGGATAAAACTTTGCAAGTTCCGTGAACTTAGCTGCATACTCCGTGACAGACATGTCACCCTGCTTCAACTCCAGAAATTCTATTTCCTTCTTCCCTCGGACATCTTCCGGAAAGTATCTATTCAGGAATTCCCTCCTGAATACAGTCCATGTCACCACAGCTCCGTCTTGTTCCAACACAGGTAAAAGGCCTACCCACCAATCATCTGCTTCTTCAGCCAGCATGTGCGTTCCGAACCGCACCTTTTGCACCTCTGAGCACTGCATGACCCTGAAGATCCTCTCTACTTCCTTCAGCCAAGTCTGGGCTCCATCGGGGTCATACCTTCCCTTGAATGCTGGTGGATGGTTCCTCAGGAAAGTCTCCAGCATTCTCACTTCACCATTAGCAGCAGCTGGTTGCTGTCCTACAGCTTGAGCAACAACCTCAAGTGCAGCAGCGATAGCAGCATCGTTACGACCAGCCATTACAAGATTCTACATAAGAAATAGCAATCAGAAAACAACAAAGACAACATTTAGACTTAACACTCTATCCTAGGTGGTTCAACACGACTCTTCTACACGGTCGAACGGACCAAGCTGCTCTGATACCAATTGTAACACCCCGTTTCCCAAAATCAATTAAAATAATAATAATACATCAATCATCAGAGTAATCACAACGGGCATGCCACATTTTTTCATTTAAAAATCTTCTAAATAGAGTGTATATAAAAAAAAAATCTATTTAATCAAACGTCATTCATAAAATTGTCATTAAACTTGCAGCGGAATATTTGTAACGTCAATAAGTCTACAATAATTATTCTTGGCATGAAAGCCATTTCAACATAAAATTCAATCACAAAGGGCTACATCAGCAATATTTCAAAAATGATACATAGGAAAGAATTCAAGCAATAAAATCCCATCCCACGTATCAGAGCCCTAGACACTGTGAGCCACCACCTACTACTCAGGATCACCTGCAAGTTACCCATAGGAAGGATAACATTTTCAAGCAGAAGGGGTGAGATTCTCAAACAATAATAATAATAATATATAATAACATAAATGAATCTAACACCCTATCATCATAATCATTCAGCAATTATAGTATAGCATCATTAGCAACTTCATCATCCAACAGTAATAGAAATAGTAAACAATGACTCATGCGACAACCCGACTTCACCTCTAAGACTCATGCAGGACATGACAACTCCACTAAGACTCCTCAACAAATGCAACTATGCATGTGGTACCATATCAGAGCCGAAGCCCTCATCTTTATAGAATGGTTAAAGCATTCTTTTATCAGGACATGAGTCCTCATCATAACATCGTTCTGAACAACATAGTGTTCCATCGTTTTTGAACGACAAAGCGTTCCAGGACCGAAGTCCTCATCATAACATCATTTTTATGCTTATGCAACTGACTCCACTTGTGTATATCTGCATACAACTCAACGACAAATGCATATGTACTCATATGACTCACCACCCCTTAATGCAACATGTTTCATTCACTTGATTCAAGTATTCCAACATCTTCAAAATTCATAAAAGTTAACCAACTAAATATCATCATAAATTAAGTAGGATTTTATGTCTATACAAAGGTTATACAAGCTAGAAGGAACACCTAGAAGTACTCAAAAGGATCCCTAGTGCACGAAGCAAGGTTCAGAAAAAGGCTGACTAACACTCAGTTCGCTTAAGCGACGGCTAGCTCGCTTAAGCGACCATCTTACAGTAGGTCTGGGTTCAGTTCGCTTACGGGTCGCTCACGGCTCACTTAAGCGAATTCTTGGCAGAATCAAACTTAATTTTCGCTTACCAGCTCGCTCACTGTTCGCTTAAGCGAACGGGTAAAATCTAATTCATGGGCAGCTACATGAATGTTCGCTTAAGCGACGGGTGCTTCGCTTAAGCGACCACTCATCTGGGCAAGGTAAAAGTTACGATTTTCAGACTTCTCCTCACTCCAAAAACCCAGTTTTAATCCCCTGATCACCCAAAACGTTTTCCAGAAATGTTTACAAGTCCTATATACAATCAGACATCAAAAGGAACAGCAACTAAACATCAATAACATCAATTCAGCCCAATCAAGCATTCATACAGAACTTCCAAAATTCATCCATCATATTCTATTTTCATTTCAATTACGATCAATATCAACAACATGGATGAAGAAATCATACTAATCATTCAAATACAACATTATAAACCTGATTCTTACACCTTTTCTTTCAAAATAATTATTAACCCTTATTTTCCCAATTTTACCTTAAGAACAGTTTAATTGATTAATTTTCAAAAATTACATATTATGACTATTGAAAGATAATCCCACCCTTACCTTAGAATTGCCAAGACAAATAGCACAGCAAAATCAGTTCCTAAGTTCTTCTCTCTTGGTCTTCTCTCCTTGCCTTAGTTTTTCTCTTCTCCACTTGTTTTCACGTTAAACTGTTTTCTGACTTTTCTTTCCTTAACTCCCTAAAACTATAACTTCTCCTTTTTCATTAAAACCTCCCTTATTACTATTAATTTCTAATTATTCCCCAAACTCTTAATTAATTCCATTATTCATATTATTCTATTTATATTAAATAAATTATATAAATAAATACTACACACCACATATATCACATATATTAGTTAAAAACACACAAAAGACTCTAACTAATTCTAAAAATAATAAAATAACGACTAGGGCGTTACAACGGCCGCCAACTCTAAATCATGCGTTGGGTAATTTTTCTCATGAATTCTCAATTGTCTTGAAGCATAAGCTACCACTTTACCATCTTGCATAAGTACACCTCCTAAACCCAACTTGGACGCATCACAATACACCACAAAAGGCTCATCGGACTTCGGCAAAATCAAAACCGGAGCAGTCGTCAAACACTTCTTCAATTCATTGAAACCATTCTCGCATTGAACATCCCACACATAAGCTTTACCTTTACAAGTCAACTGCGTTAGCGGAAGTGCTAACTTGGAAAATCCTTCAATAAATCTTCTGTAGTAACCAGCTAAACCCAAGAAGCTTCTAATCTCAAGAACTGACTTAGGAGTCTCCCATTGCGATACCGCTTCAACTTTAGACGGATCTACTGCAATACCATCGCCAGAAATAACATGGCCAAGAAAACTTACTTCTTTCAACCAGAACGCACACTTAGATAATTTAGCATAAAGTTTCTTCTCTTTCAACACTTGCAAAACAATCTTCAGATGCTCAACATGTTCTTCTTCAGTCTTGGAGTAAATCAAAATATCGTCGATGAAAACAACCACGAACCGATCCAAAAATGGATGGAAGATGCGATTCATATACTCCATAAACACTCCGGGTGCATTGGTCACACCGAAAGGCATAACTTTATATTCATAGTGACCATACCGCGTTCTAAAAGCTGTCTTCTGCATATCTTCATCTTTTACTTTAATCTGGTGATAACCTGATCTCAAATCAATCTTGCTGAAAATACGTGCAGCCACTAACTGATTCATCAAATCATCAATTCTCGGAAGTGGATACCTATTCTTGATAGTAACTTTGTTCAGCTGACGATAGTCAATACACAATCTCATGCTACCATCTTTCTTCTTTACTAGCAAAACTGGCGCTCCCCAAGGTGAAACACTTGGTCTAACGAACTTTTTCTCAAGAAAATCTTCTAATTGTTTCTTCAACTCAGCTAACTCGGAAGCAGACATACGATAAGGTGCCATCGACACCGGCTTCGTTCCAGGAACAAGATCAATAGAAAACTCGACTTCTCTCTCAGGAGGCACATCAGGAATTTCATCTGGAAAATCTTCAGGGAAGTTGCATACCACTTGTAGCTTATCAATCAACGCTTGATTCTCAATAGATAAAGAAGCCATCAAAGAAAACATCAAAATACCATCGCGCTCCAGTTGCTTCAGCTGCTTAGTAGATAAGAACTCTGCACCAATTTCCTCTTTGACGGAAGAGAAATACACTGACTTGCTAAAACAATTGATATGAACATGGTTGTACTCTAACCAAGTCATACCCAGAATCACATCCATACCGCTCAAAGGTAGACAAACTAAATCCATTTCAAAATCATGACCAAACATAGATAAAGGACATCTCAAACATACGAGAGAAGTAGTCACCAAACCCTTAGCTGAAGTTTCGACGACCATCTCTCCATTCATATCAGACAAATCAAGACCCAAAGCAGAAACACAATCGAAAGCAATAAAACAATGCGTAGCACCAGTATCAATAATAGCAACTAAGGGAGTATTATTAATATAACAAGTACCTCTAATCAAACGATCCTCATTCTCTTTCTAAGTACCAGCCAGAGCAAAAACTCGACCCGCAGTAGGCGCCTTCTTAGGCTGCTTGCATTGGGAACCAATATGACCCTCCTCTTTGCAATTAAAGCACACGATGTCAGCATGCTTGCAATCAACTAATGTGTGACCCTTCTTGCCACACCGGAAACACTCCTTCACCTCCTCACGACAAGCAGTACTCTTGTGGCCTTTCTCACCACAATTGAAACAAGTAATCTCAACAGGAACATCCTTTTTCTTGGGTCGTCTCTCCTCGACCATCCTCTGTTTGCCCTTATCAACAGGGGAACTATAAGGCTTAGGGCGACTCTGCTGGCCCTTAGTCTTCCGCTCATTAACAACCTTGTAATGAGCTCTGGTGTCCTCCTCATAAATTCTGCAACTATTCACCAACTCGGAGAAAACTCAGATCTGTTGGTATCCGATCCCCCTCTTAATGTCGGGCCTCAAACCATTCTCGAACTTGATGCATTTCGAGAACTCAGCAATCTCAGCAGTGTAGTGTGGATAGAACTTTGCCAACTCCACGAACTTGGCAGCATACTCGATCACATACATGTTTCCTTGCTTTAACTCAAGGAACTCGATCTCTTTCTTCCCACGAACATCTTCCGGAAAGTATCTTCTCAGGAACTCTCTCCTGAACACAGCCCAAGTCACAGCCGCACCGTCTTGCTCTAGGTTAGGCAGAAGGCTAACCCACCAATCATCAGCTTCCTCAGCTAGCTGATGCGTACCGAATCACACTTTCTGGACCTCAGTGCACTGCATCACACGGAAAATCCTCTCAATTTGTTTGAGCCACGTCTGGGCTCCATCAGGGTCATATCTTCCTTTGAAGGTTGGAGGATGATTCCTCATGAAGGTCTCCAACATCCTTGTCTCAGCATTCACGTTAGGTTGTTGTCCCAGAGCTTGGGCAACAGCTTGTAGAGTAGCAGCTAACGCAACATCATTCCTTCCAGCCATTCTGATATTCTACAACAAGTATCAACAACAACAAAAGATAGTAATACAATTATTACTAAGACTTGACAAGACTCTTCTAATTGGCCGGACGGACCGACCTGCTCTGATACCAATTGTAACACCCCGATTTCCCAATATGAAAATTTCTAAACATTTATCAGAGTAAACATCATAAACGGGATATCAAATTCAAACATAATCCAAAAATCAGTTAAATAACAATTTAACTTTCAACAAAATATCTTAAGCTTTGCAGCGGAAATTAATTCGAAAATCATAAATCGTTTTGGCACGTAGGCCCCATCAAAATATCTCAAAACAGTTAATCAACATCATAAATAATCACGTAAGGCAACGAAGCATGCATATCAAAACCCCATCCGGTTACTTATTAGAGCGACCTAGATGACTCAATGAGGCAAGGCCAATCACGACAGCAAACTGCACACTAAGCACGATCACCTGCAAGTTACTCATACGAAGAGCAACATTTCCAAGCAGAAGGGGTGAGATTTCATAACTCAATAATATTAATCAATATAATTCAAAATCATAATTAACAACATAAACAATCTTAAACATCATTGCATCTTTGATAACAATTATCAAGTAATCACTTCATTCAATCATCATCAATAATATAACATCTTCTGACTCGACAAATGCGACAATGAAAATCTAAACCTCTTTATGCATGTGGTACCAATCAAGGCATTAGCCCCCAACATTATAGTATTAATATACTAATAAGGCATCGTGGTGAGGACAAAGCTCAATTCATGGTGAGGACAAAGCTCCAGGGCATGAGCCCCCAACAAGTATGCTAATGCATGGACTCAATCAATCTAAAACAATCTTAATCAACATCTCAATATGCATCCAATAATTTGGAGTTCAAGAACATCTATTCATCTTATAATGACTCATGCAACTTAGTTAAATAACAGCAGCAGCATAATCAAATCACAACAGCATTATAATTTCATAACAACAATTCATTTTCAACAACATCAAGTTTATTCAAGAATAATTCAAGTAATGCATTTAATCGTTAAATCACATTACAAACAACTTAACAGCTTCACAGATTCCAGTTAACATCTTAAATAGGTTTCCTTACTACATAAAGTTCCATTCCTAACCAATCCAAACAACTCAGGTCACGACATTATCAAAAGCACTCAGTTCTGGAAGTGCTCGCGAGGCGAGAGCATCTGCTCGCCATGGCGAGTACAAGCCAGATCCCCAACTAAGGTTGTTCTAGGTTCGCGTGGCGAGCGATGAATGTTGGCTCGGGCAGAATGCAGTTTTCTTCAAAAATTCACCTAAACTCAAAGTTTTAAGCCTAATGTAACTTCCAGAATTCATCCTAAGCATAATCTAAGGTCAAGGGACGTTTTCTACAAAAATCTAATTAATTTCTACCGTTTGATCATCAATTTTTAGGGATTTGACCTAGTTTTCGATTCCTCATATTCAATCCTAATTTTTGCTAACTAATCATCAGAATTATAAGAATTAACATTACTGAATTATCAGTCTCACCCTTACCTTAATGTGAAGAAATCGCAGCACTCTCTTGAGGATTCTCCCTTCTATGGCTTTTTCCTCCTTTTCCAAAGTTTTGATCGTACCTACAAAGTGTTTTTTTCTAAACTATGTTTTCTCTTTATATACCTCCACCAAATAACTTATCTTATCTCACTTTATCCCCCAAAACTCTCTAAAATCTCAAAATAGCACTCAACTAAATATTCTATTTTATTTTCAAATCTTATTTTATTTAACAATAAAATACGTCTCATAATCTCATCAAATCATCAAAACACATCAAAATCATCCAAATCATCTAAACCGTCATAAATCAACAAAATTCACACATATATTATATAAATATAATATAATCGTCTAAACTCGTTTAAATAATTAATTAAACGAAAGTGGGTGTTACACATGACTCTAAACCTTTGCCAATGGACCGAAGAGAAAGTAATCATCGATTCCTCACCCTCTAAAGAGGCAGGTATGAACAAAATCTCTTCCCTTGACTAACTATCTACCAAGGTGGATGCACTATATCAAAGATTTGATCACATGAATACTTGTGTTGCTACACCTTCTTCTTCTTCTTCACCTCCATGTGGAGCATGTGGCATATCTGGTCAGTCTAGCATCGATTGCAAACTAGGTGGTGTTGAGTAGTTAAACTTTGTTCAAAATAGCCAAAGAGTTGTTCAAAAGTCTCACATTGAACTTTTAATGGAAAACTATTTTCTTAAACAATCCGAACAGCTCTAAGAGGTTAAGGATCAAACTAGACTTTTGAACGACTCTCTTGTTATTCTCACAACAAAGATCGAATCCATATCCTCTCGCAACAAAGCTTCAGAAACTCAGCTCTCCCAAGTCGTCCATAAGGTCGGCCAACCTAACAAAATGAATGTTATCACACTTAGGAGTGGTAAGCCACTAAAGGACTCCAAAGGAAGAACCAAACCCGATGAAAGTGAGAAAGAGATTTACGAGCCGCAAGCTGAGGAAACTAGGGTAGAAAGAGAAAAAACACGAGTTGATGAAAGTACACCACCTCCCTTTAAGCCAAAAACCCCCTTCCCACAAAGGTTTGCCAAATCTAAGCTAGATGAGCAATTTAAAAAGTTCATAGAAATGATGAACAAAATATACATTGATGTGCCTTTCACCGAAGTTTTAACCCAAATGCCTACCTATGCTAAATTTATAAAAAAAATAAAAATTGAGGAAGGTGAGACGATTAACCTTACGGAAGAATGTAGTGCCATCATCCAAAATAAATTGCCACCAAAGCTTAAAGATCCAGGTAGTTTTTCCATACCTTGTGTCATAGGGTCGGAAATAGTGAAGAAAACAATGTGTGACCTAGGAGCCAACGTTAGCCTAATGCCTTTGTCCCTTTATGAAAGATTGAGAATAGGAGAACTTAAATCGACTAGGATGACCCTACAATTAGCAGACCGTTCTGTTAAGTATCCAGCTGGAATTATAGAGGATGTCCCAGGCAAAGTAGTAGAGGTTTACATCCTCGCTGATTTTGTTGTGATGGAAATGGAGGAAGACAACCAAGTACCAATTCTTTTAGGGAGGCCTTTCCTTGCTACTGCAGGAGCCATCATTGATGTTAAAAATGGTAAGTTAGCTTTTAATGTTGGTAAAGAGACTGTTGAACTTGAACTTGCTAAACTAATGAAAAGTCCTTCCATTAAGGACTCTTGTTGCATGATAGACATAGTCGACCATTACCTGAAAGACTGCTCTTTAGCATCAACTACACATGATGGTTTGGAAGTATGCTTGGTAAACAATGCAGGTACAAAATTGGAAGGAGAGGCAAAAGCTTATGAAGAGTTGTTGAATAGAAACCCTCCAATGGAAGGTTTAAGTGTGGAGGAGTTAGTAAAGGAAGAATCAGCACTTCTACCAAAGGGGGCACCAAAAGTAGAGCTTAAACCGCTTCCCTCAAATCTAAGGTATGAGTTCTTGGGCCCTAACTCAACCTACCCTGTTATTGTGAATGCAAGCCTAGATGAGGTAGAAACTGAAAAATTAATTTATGTCCTCAAGAAATATCCTAAAGCTATAGGGTATACGATCGATGATGTAACACCCCGTTTTCACAACGTAAAAATTTCATTTAATTAATCAGAGTATTCACATTAACGGAATGTCACATTCTTTTCTTAAAATCATAAACTGAATAAATAACTATTTATCCTTTAAAATTCAATAACAAAATCTTTAATACTTCGCAGCAAAATTTCTTCAATAACTAAAAAACAGTCTTTGGCACTAAGGCCTCTTTATAAATGTCTCATAAAAATCCAATCTAAAAACATAGTCATAAATCTTCAAAAACAATACGTAAGGAATAGAAAAGTAATAACAAAGTTCCCATCCCGTTACGTATCAGAGCACCTAAGACACTTGAGCCACCACTCCTACTAATCATTAATACCTGCAAGTTACTCATACGAAGAGCAACATTTTCAAGCAGAAGAGGTGAGATTTCACAAAACAATAATATCAAGCATATAATTCAATAATTATATTTAACAACATAAATAACTTCATCTATTAGTAATAATAATTCTTCATGTAATAATTCTTAATAGTTCAACCAACTTCTAATTATCATTTACTTCATATTCATCACATTATAAACATCATCATATAACACATATTAACCAAATCGTAACAAACATAGATCATCACATCATAGTCATAGTTCATATACAGCATAACAACATCTTAATCCTAATTCATATACAACATAACAATATCATTAATTCATAATAATAATTATTCATCAAACATCTCATTATCAATTCATGAATAAAAGACAACTTATCAACTTAACATAAACATCATCAAGTACACTTAACAACTCATAGATATCTTCATGTAATCATCATCACTAATAACTTTAAAACAACACAATGTAATCAACATCTCACTATAATAATAATCATATACGACACAACATAATCATCGCTTAATAATAAAAATCTTATACAATACAACATAAATCATCATCTTATAATGATATGAACAACACA
Source organism: Medicago truncatula (assembly GCF_003473485.1). Classification (NCBI taxonomy): domain Eukaryota; kingdom Viridiplantae; phylum Streptophyta; class Magnoliopsida; order Fabales; family Fabaceae; genus Medicago; species Medicago truncatula. Next base: position 21,365,796 of record NC_053045.1, read on the forward strand.
TATTAATCATCTTATAATAATATAACAACAACATATAATGAAGGTGAGAAAAACACAAGAAGGGGGGGTTGAATTTTGTTTTCTTCTTCTCTAAAAATTCTTCTTCTGATAACACTTCAGAAGCTGGTTAGGAATGCTTCTGATGTGATGTTCAGAATCAGATATGCAACGGAATGAAAACAGAACAGAGAAAAGAAAGAAAGACACAAGCAATTATTCTGGTTCCTTCCACAAACCGGAAGTAGTCCAGTCCCCCTTGCACTTCCAAGGAGATTTCCACTAATAATCACACAGATTACAGATGCTCAATACTCTCTTAGTATGAGACTTCTCAAATGCTGAAGCACGCAGGCGAGAGACTTCCAATGCTCAAGCACTAAAGCAAGAGTCTTCTAATGGTCAAGCACGCAGGCGAGAGGCTTCTGATCAAACAAAATTACACAGAAAATGTTTGACTTTGAACACTTGATATACAATCAGTGGTGTTCACAATATAATGCAACAAAGACTCTAGACTTAAGAATTTCTAAGATATATCAAATCAGTGCAGAAATTCAAAGTGCTTTTTGAGAAACAAATTTAGCAGAGTTTTGACGCTTTTAACTTGTGTTCATGTCTCTCTTTAATCTTCAAGTCTTTACTCCTTTAAATAGAGGTGAGTAGAGAGACGTTGAGATTTTTAGCACGTCTAAAGAGTCGTTGAGTTCCTTTGATCATCCACCAGTAATCTTTTGCTTGATTTGGGTGTAGTCCTATGAAGGATCAACTTCTAATTCATTCCTTTCTTGAAGGAACATTTCTGCAGGCAGAGTTGTTGTCTTGTCTTGTAGCGTAGACAAAAACAGAGTAGTGGAGGTAGTGGTTGTACACTTGTACCTTGTCAACTCTTCAATGAAGGACAAGCACCCAGTGCTTTTCAAATGACCGTTGATACCTCCCTTTCAATTCTTCGTTTTCTTAGACGAGATTGAAATGAAAAGCAGCTCCTTTGAAACTTCAGTTTAATTTTACTGATCAACTGTAGCTTCTGGTGATGATATAGCTTCGGATGAATTCTTGCTTCTGATGGACTTCTGCTTCTGATGAACTTCTGCTTCTGTTGACGTCATCACTTCAGAGGCACTTGAAACTTCAGAAGCACTTCATAGCTTCAGATGCAGTTTTCTTCAGATGCTTTAGATTTCTTTGCTCTCTATTGTTCTTCCAAGACCTATTGAAATTGATTAACTTTGCCTATGGTCCTGTACACTTGAACAAATATTAGCAAAAACCAATTGAGAATTTTTAATACCTTGTTATCATCAAAACTCATTAAGGTTTATTGTGAAACACATTTTGTTCCAACAATCTCCCCCTTTTTGATGATGATAAACAATAGTATTTAAAATGTTCAATTGTTGTTGATCTAATTAACAAGTTGACTACTAGGTATGAGGTTTGTAAGCTCCCCCTAAGTCTAATAGATCTTTAAGGTGAGGTTTGTAAGCTCCCTTAAAATTCTATACTCGTTAATTAAATTTCAATAAAAAACGCACAAGGTAATTAATAAAATTTCAGAAGAATTAAAAATTACCAAAAGTTTAGAAAAATGGTTCAGAGCAAAAAGTTAACTTAATCAAGTTAAATTAATGGGGCTCAGAGCCTAAAAATACTATACAACTACTCCCCCTTTTGTCATCAACAAAAAGTAAATAAAACAAAAGAAAGAGTATCAGAGCATAATGAATATAAGTATCAGAGCATTTAAGATTAAAATAAATTGTTTCGGAAGCAAATGAATGATACATAAACAGCAAGATAAATCAAACAATCAGAGACTAAATTGTTTCAGAAAACTAAATTGGAAAACAAAAATCTAAACAAGCAAATGGTGTGCAACTAAGGTTTGGCTAGTTTAGAGACTTGTTCCATCAAATGTTTGATTTGCTCAGACTGTTTCTTCAGTTCTTCTGCTTGCTTATTAACAACTTCTTCCAAAGTGTTAGACTTCTGCTTAACCTTCTGAACTTCTTCATCTTTAGCTTGTAGCTTCTGTTTCATCTTTTGAAAAAGCTTGTCATCTCTTGAGACATAGTCACTTTCTGAAAAGAAAGGAGTATTAGCTAAAAGAAGTGGTTCTGAGTGAAGATCTTCCAGATGCTTCTTAAGCACTTCAGCTTGGGTTCTTATGCACTTTTCACTTATCTGATCCAGCAATTTAGCCATGTCTTTCAGCAATCCAACTTTCAGGTCCATCCATTGATCTTCATAGTGAATTGAAAGTACAGGCATGTTTCTGAGAAGCATGAGTCCTTGTATTTCATCACTGATCCGTTGAAGCTCTTCATCAATAAATTCAGACTCTAGAATGTTTGGTGAAGGTTCTGGGATGGATGTTGTATGAGATGGAGATGAGTGGTCAGAAGTGGTGTGTTGTTCAGGAATAGTTTCATTCTGAGTTGGTGATTAGTTAAGATTCTCAGATTGGTGTTCAGGGTTAGTTTGTGTTTGGTCAGAAGTAACTTGTTCAGGAACAGTTTGTTCAAGAACAGTTTGCTCATTGATGGTTGAGGTTTCAGGTTGAGGATTTGATTGTTGGTTTCTAAGACATTCTTTTCAGGGACAGTTTTAGAGGTCTTTTTAGGGGTTGGTTGCATCTCACCACCTAAATGTTTTTCTAAGGAGTGAAGGGTTGATGTTTGATGTTGTTGTTGGGGGTCTTCTGAAGTGGCTTCTTCTGAAACTACTTCAGAGGCTTTTTGTGGTTCAGGGTTGGGTTCAGGGTGTTGAGTGTTTAAAGGTTGGATAACAGTTCGTTGGAGGAAATGATCAGTAGGCAATTTTTCACAGAGTTTTATCCTCTGTTTTGAGAAATTGATTTGCATTTGATCATAGTCAAAGGTATTAGAAGAGGTTGATTTTGAAGGTTTGAAGTTTGGTAGAATCTGTTTGATGTGCTGACTCAGAGGAATGTCATCTGATTCAGTGGAGGATGAAAATGAAGAGGGTGATGATGGAAGGGTAGAAGTCTGAATATTAATGTGAGCTTTTGGATCTGAAGGATGAGCTTCTGACCTTGCAGCTTCTGATGCAGGTTCTGAAGCAACAGCTTCTGAAGTATGTTCTGAAGGATTAGCTTTTGAAACATTTGTAGCTTTCAGAGCCTCCTTTAACAAAGCAGTTGCTTCCTTCACTGTTTGTTCTTTTACTTCAGCTGCCAAAGATGCAATCTCAGCAGCTTTCTCAGCATGTACAGAATCATCAAGCCCTGCTTCTTTGAGCTGTTCATCTCTTTGCTTCATGTAGAGTTCAACCATATGCTTTCTTTTGGCTAATTCAGTTGCAACAACTTCCTTAGCTATTTGTTCTTGCTCAGGTGTGACTCTAAAACAAGGTATCTCCATTGAGACAGGCATCTTAGCCTTCTTCAAACTAGGATCCTCTTCTTCCCTTCTTAACTGTTCAGCAGCTTCCTTGATACGTTCTTGAACACTTCTTTCTCCCTTAGCTCTTTTCCTTTTGATAGCTTCTTCACGAATAACAGCTTCCCTTCTAGCAACTTCTTCACGAAGAGCAGCTTACCTAGCAGCATCTTGAACCTCTGGCTGTCTATCTCTTTTCTTTTGAATGACTTTGTCAGAAGCACATTCAGAAAGGGTTGAGCATTCAGCCTTAACAGTTTTAGCTTTCTTGGGTTTGGGTGCTGCAAAACCATCCTTATCAGCATTCTCTAATCTCTTAGAAGTTTTTCTTGAAGCTTCTTCTTCCAAGTAATCTTCCTTGGTTAATGCTTTACTCTTTGTCTTCCTGCTCTTGGCAACAGGAAGAGCTCCTCCATACATCTCTTCTGGTACTTCCTTCAAGCTAATTTTGACATTAGCTCTTTCAAAATGCTCCCTGATGTAGTGCATCTAAACATCCAAAGGATCTTGTTTGGACATTGGAGGAAAATCATTCATCAAAGCTGATTTAGAATCAGATTCTGTCATATTTGTGCTTAGCTTCTTATAATCCTCTCTCTTAATCAGACGCATGGACCTCAGAGTTTCTGCATTGATGATTTTTCCAATTACAGTGCCCAACTGCTCATCAGTGAAGAAATCTACATCCTTGAGAAGATTAAGAAGACCTCCTTGATGAAAAATTTCAGAGAATAGCCTCCCATAGGGTACCCAGCACCTACTTCTCAACTGGCTTTCTCTGAGCTGTTGTACCATATGCCCGAAGATGTATCTAGGCACATTTGCTTTTACACCTATTATGAAGAAGTGGAGAAGGATTTTGTGCTCCAATGAAGGCTGATCACTACCACCACCTTTTGGTAACAGATTCTCATTTTGGATCTTCAGCATCATCTTGGTTTGAGTTGACATATCAGCATAAGCACCCTTAGCTACGTTGTTGTAGAGGGTCTTATTTACAACTTCATTCCATGGACTGTTCTTGACTTTTGAAATACCAGCTTTGTATTCCCCTGTAGCTGGCCTTCTGAGAACAAAAGCAATAACATCCTCAGAAATGTGAACCGGAATGCCCATTATACTTGATCTTATCTCTGTCTTTGAGAAGGGTTCCAAACCCATTTCTTCTCTAGACTTTCCTTTCAATCCTGGATTAAGAAGAACTTTCTCATCTTCTTCAATCTTTGATATGTTGGACCATTCAAGAAATTGAAATAGCTTCCTAAACCTTGAACGTCATAGAACCTCCCGATATCACAATTGTGAGCAGCTAGTGAAATGAAATCCACTGGACTTTCAGTCTGTATTTTCAAATCCCATTCCTCCAGGGACATTGTTCTTCCTTTTATTTCATAGGCTGGAGTTTCCTGCTGTTGCTTGTTAGATGTTGATCCAGGAACAGAACTTGATGAAGCCATTGAGATGATTGAAGTGAAAAAGGGTTTCTAGGGTTTTTAGAAGAAATGCGCTTACTTCGCAGAGGAGGTTGAAAAACAAAAGTGTTGGTTAGGAAGTGAGTAGTGTGTGTTTGTCTAAGTGTATTTAGTAAAAACGATTGCAATTCATAAGGGGATAAACAAACATAGCATTAATGACAAATTGTGGGCGCGTGTTAGTACGTTTAAAAGCATATAAATCATCATTGCCCTTTTTAGTTATACTCCAATACAAATAGACCACGTCAGAGACTTTTCAGACACTGTACATTAGTTAGTGGAAAAGGTGTTACTAAGAAGTAACTGCCAACGTTTCCACTAACTTTGCTATTCAGAAGCAAAGAATACAGCTTCTGAAGTTTTAGTGCTGACGTAATCTTCAGAAGCATATTTTCCTCAGAACCTCAGTTAAGAGCTTCTGTTGGACCAAAGCTTCTGAACATACTTCAGAACCAAACTTCTTATTCAGTGGCAAGCAAATTTTAATCAGACACAAAGTGCAAGCAAATTCTAATTGGCCGGACGGACCGACCAGCTCTGATACCAATTGTAACACCCCGTTTTCCCAACGTGAAAATTTCATTTATTTAATCAGAGTAATTCACCTAAACGGAATGTCACATTCTTTTCTTAAAATCATAAACTGTATAAATAACTATTTATCCTTTAAAATTCAATAACTAAAAAGTCTTTAATACTTCGCAGCGGAAATTATTCAATAACTAAACAGTCTTTGGCACGAAGGCCTCTTCATAAATTTATCATATAATCCAATCTAAAACCAAAGTCATAATTCTTCTTAAAACAATACGTAAGGAATAGAAAGACAACAATAAAATTCCCATCCCATTACGTATCAGAGCACCTAAGACACTTGAGCCACCACTCCTACTAATCAGTAATACCTGCAAGTTACTCATACGAAGAGCAACATTTTCAAGCAGAAGGGGTGAGATTTCACAAAACAATAATATCAAGCATATAATTCAATAATTATATTTAACAACACAAATAACTTCATCTATTAGCAATAATACTTCTTAATGTATAATTCTTAATAATCCAACTAACCTCTAATTATCATTTACTTTATATTCATCACATTATAAATATCATCATATAACACATATTAACCAAAACATAACAAACATAGATCATCACATCATAGTCATAGTTCATATATAGCATAACAACATCTTAATCCTAATTCATATACAACATCATTAATTCATAATAATAATTATTCATCAAACATCTCATTATCAATTCATTAATAAAAGACAACTTATCAATTTAACATAAACATCATCAAGTACACTTAACAACTCATAGATATCAACATGTAATCATCATCACTAATAACTTTAAAACAGTACAATATAATCATCTCTTATTAATAGTAATAATTATCTTCATCATAACATAAACATCTTCTTATAATAATATAACAACAACGTAACATGATATTCACTTAATAATAATGATAATTATATATACATCATCTCGTCATAATATAATAATATAACAACAACATAGCATGATATTCATTTAATAATAATAATAATTATATATACATCATCTCTTCATAATATAATAATATAACAACAACATATTCATCTTCTTGTATTAATATAACAACAGCGTATTCATCATCTTATGAAAATATAATCAACACATACTAACACCAAAATCAACTTCATAAATCTTCAACATAAACATCTTAAACAATATCATCTTAAACATCATAGCATCTTTGATAAACAATTACCAAGTAATCACAACATAGCAACGTAACAATATCATAATCAACATGTTAGACAACATAGCAATATATCAATATCATAATCAACATGTTGGACAACATAGCAATATATCAATATCATAATCAACATGTTAGACAACATAGCAACATAACAATATCATAATCAATATCTTAAACAACATAGCAACATAACAATATCATAATCAATATCTTAAACAACGTAGCAACATAACAATATCATAATCAACATGTTAAACAACATAGCAATATCAACATCATATAATTCACATCGTATAATCTTCGTAGGTACTTCTTTAACGACACATGGGTAGAACACAACTCGACAAACTCACGGATGATAATTTATCGACAACTTAACAACTCATGGATGATAATTCATCAACAACGACCTTGACTCGACATATGCGACAATGCAACTTAGACACTTATATGCATGTGGTACCAATCGTCATCATAAGTATTAATATACTTTTATCGTGCGGAGGACAAAGCTCCTAAAACGTGCGGAGGACAAAGCTCCTAATCGTGGTGAGGACAAAGCTCAATGAAATGCTATGCATGGACTCTTAACAACAAAACACCGTAATCATCGTAATCAACATATCATCATGCATCCAATAATTTGGAGCTAAACGTCATCATTTCATAATATATATATAGACATCATGAACTTAGTTAAATAACAGCAGTAGCACAGTCAAATCACACAACAATAGAGAGATATCAATATATCAATTGCAATTCACAACATAACAATATTAATGTGAAGCATCAACAACTTAAACATCAAACATCTTCCACATAAGGCATATAAATATTTCACATAACCAACAACAGCAACATAGGCGACACATAAACATCTCAGGATATAACAATATCAAATGATAATCAACAACAACTCATGTAACTTAGTTAAATAACAATAGCAGCATAATCAGATTATATCAACAGCTTAATACCAATTCATTTTCAACAACTTCCTGATCATTCAATAATAATTCAAGTAATGCAATCAATCAATAAATCACATTATAAACACTTAGCATTTCAATATAGCTTCACAAATAACAGTTAACATCTTAGATAGGTCTCATTAGTACCTAAAGTTCCATTCCTACTCCATTCAAACGACTCAGGTCTCAAATTCCTCAAAAGCACTCAATTCTGGATGTGCTCGTGAGGCGAGAGTTCTTACTCGCCATGGCGAGTACCACTCATCTCCCAAACTAGTGTTGTTCTGGGTTCAATCTGATCTTACATTCAATCCTAATTAATACTAGGTATGTTCAGGCACTCTAAGGCATCCAAGGTCCAACTAAAAAGGTCGAAACACAAAATATGACATGCTCTCTGCCTGAGCTCGCGAGGCGAGGAAGGGTTGTTCGCCGTGGCGAGCGATGCCAGAAACGCTCGCGAGGCGAAAGGAAAGGGCTCGCGAGGCGAGCGATGAAGATCATCACTCGCGAGGCGAGGTTCATAGCTCGCCGTGGCGAGCGATGAATGTCGCTACGGCCAGGCTTCCTATTTTCACAAAAACTCGACGATTCACATGGTTCTAAGCTTGTTCTTGATTCCAAAGTTCGTCCTAAACATTATCTAAGGTCTAGGAACACTTTCTACATCAATTAAACCAATTCTCACCGTTTGATCATCAATTCTAAGGTTTTGACCTAGTTTTCGTTTTCTCCAATTCAATCCTTTCTCAAGCCTAATTTCGATTCCTTAATTCATCTTAATCATTATCTAAGGTCTAAGGACAGTTTCTACATCTTTTTAACAAGTTTCCACCGTTTATTCATTAATTCTACAATTTTAACCTACTTTTCAATTCCTCAAAAACTCATCCTACATCATGTTAAACCTAACCATTGATTCACATACTTAATAGAATTGCAAAGTTAGTCTCACCCTTACCTTATAATCAAGAAATCGCAGCCCCTCTAGGTCTCTCCCTCTTCTCTTGGCTTTTCTCCCTTTTCTCCAAAAGCAGTCGTACGTACGTTATGTTTTTCTAAACTAGGTCTCTTCTATTTATATAAATCTTTAACCTACTTATTTTTCTCTTAAATCCAAATATTAATATTCTATTCTAATATATACATATATATAAAATATTTCTATAACAATAATAAATAACAAATATATCTCTATAACATATATATATTTCCATAACAAATCATTTATATTTCCATAGCAAATGACATATATTTCTACAACAAATCATGTATATATTTTTATAACAAATGACATATATTTCAACAAATCATACATATTTCTATGATAAATAACATTTATTTCTTATAACAAATCATATATGTTTCTGAACCAAATAACATATATACATTTCTAAATCAAATAACATATATTATATTTCTAAATCAAATAGCATATATATTATACTAATAAATATCAACATATAACATAACAAAATATCACTCATAAAAATAAATCATATAAATCACACAAATCATATAAGTATATTCTAAACTTATTTAAAATAATCAAATAATTAGAGAGGGCGTTACAACTCTCCCCCCTTAAAAGAATTTCGTCCTCGAAATTCAAGCACGCAAGAAATAAATTCAATCATTGCATAACCATACTAAACCATATATAGTTAAATAGAAACTTCAATAAAACATGCAAACCACATCAAAGTTAGTCAATCAAACATGATCATATAATAAACATAACTATTAATCAGAAACACAACAACAACTAAACAAATAGCATAAAGATAGTAATATAACTATTACTAAAACTCGACATGACTCTTCTAATTGGCCGGACGGACCGACCAGCTCTGTTACCAATTGTAACACCCCGTTTTCCCAACGTGAAAATTTCATTTATTTAATCAGAGTAATTCACCTAAACGGAATGTCACATTCTTTTCTTAAAATCATAAACTGTATAAATAACTATTTATCCTTTAAAATTCAATAACTAAAAAGTCTTTAATACTTCGCAGCGGAAATTATTCAATAACTAAACAGTCTTTGGCACGAAGGCCTCTTCATAAATTTATCATATAATCCAATCTAAAACCAAAGTCATAATTCTTCTTAAAACAATACGTAAGGAATAGAAAGACAACAATAAAATTCCCATCCCATTACGTATCAGAGCACCTAAGACACTTGAGCCACCACTCCTACTAATCAGTAATACCTGCAAGTTACTCATACGAAGAGCAACATTTTCAAGCAGAAGGGGTGAGATTTCACAAAACAATAATATCAAGCATATAATTCAATAATTATATTTAACAACACAAATAACTTCATCTATTAGCAATAATACTTCTTAATGTATAATTCTTAATAATCCAACTAACCTCTAATTATCATTTACTTTATATTCATCACATTATAAATATCATCATATAACACATATTAACCAAAACATAACAAACATAGATCATCACATCATAGTCATAGTTCATATATAGTATAACAACATCTTAATCCTAATTCATATACAACATCATTAATTCATAATAATAATTATTCATCAAACATCTCATTATCAATTCATTAATAAAAGACAACTTATCAATTTAACATAAACATCATCAAGTACACTTAACAACTCATAGATATCAACATGTAATCATCATCACTAATAACTTTAAAACAATACAATATAATCATCTCTTATTAATAGTAATAATTATCTTCATCATAACATAAACATCTTCTTATAATAATATAACAACAACGTAACATGATATTCACTTAATAATAATGATAATTATATATACATCATCTCGTCATAATATAATAATATAACAACAACATAGCATGATATTCATTTAATAATAATAATAATTATATATACATCATCTCTTCATAATATAATAATATAACAACAACATATTCATCTTCTTGTATTAATATAACAACAACGTATTCATCATCTTATGAAAATATAATCAACACATACTAACACCAAAATCAACTTCATAAATCTTCAACATAAACATCTTAAACAATATCATCTTAAACATCATAGCATCTTTGATAAACAATTACCAAGTAATCACAACATAGCAACGTAACAATATCATAATCAACATGTTAGACAACATAGCAATATATCAATATCATAATCAACATGTTAGACAACATAGCAACATAACAATATCATAATCAACATGTTAGACAACATAGCAACATAACAATATCATAATCAATATCTTAAACAACATAGCAACATAACAATATCATAATCAATATCTTAAACAACGTAGCAACATAACAATATCATAATCAACATGTTAAACAACATAGCAATATCAACATCATATAATTCACATCGTATAATCTTCGTAGGTACTTCTTTAACGACACATGGGTAGAACACAACTCGACAAACTCACGGATGATAATTTATCGACAACTTAACAACTCATGGATGATAATTCATCAACAACGACCTTGACTCGACATATGCGACAATGCAACTTAGACACTTATATGCATGTGGTACCAATCGTCATCATAAGTATTAATATACTTTTATCGTGCGGAGGACAAAGCTCCTAAAACGTGCGGAGGACAAAGCTCCTAATCGTGGTGAGGACAAAGCTCAATGAAATGCTATGCATGGACTCTTAACAACAAAACACCGTAATCATCGTAATCAACATATCATCATGCATCCAATAATTTGGAGCTAAACGTCATCATTTCATAATATATATATAGACATCATGAACTTAGTTAAATAACAGCAGTAGCACAGTCAAATCACACAACAATAGAGAGATATCAATATATCAATTGCAATTCACAACATAACAATATTAATGTGAAGCATCAACAACTTAAACATCAAACATCTTCCACATAAGGCATATAAATATTTCACATAACCAACAACAGCAACATAGGCGACACATAAACATCTCAGGATATAACAATATCAAATGATAATCAACAACAACTCATGTAACTTAGTTAAATAACAATAGCAGCATAATCAGATTATATCAACAGCTTAATACCAATTCATTTTCAACAACTTCCTGATCATTCAATAATAATTCAAGTAATGCAATCAATCAATAAATCACATTATAAACACTTAGCATTTCAATATAGCTTCACAAATAACAGTTAACATCTTAGATAGGTCTCATTAGTACCTAAAGTTCCATTCCTACTCCATTCAAACGACTCAGGTCTCAAATTCCTCAAAAGCACTCAATTCTGGATGTGCTCGCGAGGCGAGAGTTCTTACTCGCCATGGCGAGTACCACTCATCTCCCAAACTAGTGTTGTTCTGGGTTCAATCTGATCTTACATTCAATCCTAATTAATACTAGGTATGTTCAGGCACTCTAAGGCATCCAAGGTCCAACTAAAAAGGTCGAAACACAAAATATGACATGCTCTCTGCCTGAGCTCGCGAGGCGAGGAAGGGTTGTTCGCCGTGGCGAGCGATGCCAGAAACGCTCGCGAGGCGAAAGGAAAGGGCTCGCGAGGCGAGCGATGAAGATCATCACTCGCGAGGCGAGGTTCATAGCTCGCCGTGGCGAGCGATGAATGTCGCTACGGCCAGGCTTCCTATTTTCACAAAAACTCGACGATTCACATGGTTCTAAGCTTGTTCTTGATTCCAAAGTTCGTCTTAAACATTATCTAAGGTCTAGGAACACTTTCTACATCAATTAAACCAATTCTCACCGTTTGATCATCAATTCTAAGGTTTTGACCTAGTTTTCGTTTTCTCCAATTCAATCCTTTCTCAAGCCTAATTTCGATTCCTTAATTCATCTTAATCATTATCTAAGGTCTAAGGACAGTTTCTACATCTTTTTAACAAGTTTCCACCGTTTATTCATTAATTCTACAATTTTAACCTACTTTTCAATTCCTCAAAAACTCATCCTACATCATGTTAAACCTAACCATTGATTCACATACTTAATAGAATTGCAAAGTTAGTCTCACCCTTACCTTATAATCAAGAAATCGCAGCCCCTCTAGGTCTCTCCCTCTTCTCTTGGCTTTTCTCCCTTTTCTCCAAAAGCAGTCGTACGTACGTTATGTTTTTCTAAACTAGGTCTCTTCTATTTATATAAATCTTTAACCTACTTATTTTTCTCTTAAATCCAAATATTAATATTCTATTCTAATATATACATATATATAAAATATTTCTATAACAATAATAAATAACAAATATATCTCTATAACATATATATATTTCCATAACAAATCATTTATATTTCCATAGCAAATGACATATATTTCTACAACAAATCATGTATATATTTTTATAACAAATGACATATATTTCAACAAATCATACATATTTCTATGATAAATAACATTTATTTCTTATAACAAATCATATATGTTTCTGAACCAAATAACATATATACATTTCTAAATCAAATAACATATATTATATTTCTAAATCAAATAGCATATATATTATACTAATAAATATCAACATATAACATAACAAAATATCACTCATAAAAATAAATCATATAAATCACACAAATCATATAAGTATATTCTAAACTTATTTAAAATAATCAAATAATTAGAGAGGGCGTTACATTAATCATGACAATGCGACGATGCTCTTAGACTCCTTATATGCATGTGGTACCAATCGTCATCATAAGTATTAATATACTTTCATCGTGCGGAGGACAAAGCTCCTAATAAACGTGCGGAGGACAAGGCTCCTAATAAACGTGGTGAGGACTAAGCTCAATGATATGCTATGCATGGACTCTTAACAACAAAACACGTAATCATCGTAATCAACATGCATCCAATAATTTGGAGCTAAACGTCATCTTATTCATTACACACAATCATCATGCACTTAGTTAAATAACAGCAGCAGCAGCATAATCAAGTTACATAACAGAATGATATCATTATATCAATAGCAAATCATTTGCATCATAATTAAACATCATATCTTACACAATTGCACAATACAATAATCATGTTCAATTAATGACAACATGTCTTAAAGGCTTTACAGATTGCATTAGACTTCATCATTAGGTTTCATTACCAATTAGGGGTTCACTCTTGGTCAAAACGTGCGACACAGATCGCACTACACTCAAACAAACTACATTCCGGGCTAGCTCGCGAGGCGAGAGTTCTCACTCGCCATGGCGAGTACCACTCATCTCCCAAACTAATGTTGTTCTGGGTTCCCTCTGATCCTACATTCATTCCTAATCAATACTAGGTATGTTCAGGCACTCAAAGGCACTCAAGGTCCAACTAAAAAGGTCGAATCACGAAATATGACATGCTCTCTGCCTAAGCTTGCGAGGCGAGGAAGGGTTGCTCGCCATGGCGAGTTGCACCAAACAACTCGCGAGGCGAAGGGAAAGGGCTCGCGTGGCGAGCGATGAAGTTCATTACTCGCGAGGCGAGGATCATCACTCGCCGTGGCGAGCGATGAACAGAAGCACGGGAAGACTACGGGTTTTCTCGAAAATCCATCAAACAACATGGTTCAAAGCCTAATTTTGATTCCATAATCCATCCTAAACATGTTCTAAGGTTAAAGGACGGTTTCTACATCAATCTAAACAAGTTTTACCGTTTGATCATCAATTTTTAGGGTTTTGACCTAATTTCCAAACTTTTCTAAATCAATCCTAACTTTGTCATTTAATCATCAGAATTACAGCAATCAACGTTATTGAATTATTAGTCTCACCCTTACCTTGTTTGAAGAAAATCGCAGCACTCTTCCTTGGTTTCTCTAGACTTGGCTTTTTCTCCCTTTTTCTCCAAAACAGTCGTACGTACAATGTTTTTCTAAAACTAGGTCTAACCTTTATATACCTCTTCTTAATTACTTATCTTATCTCACTTTCTCCCCCAAAACTATCTAAAATATCAAAACAGCCCTCAACTAAATATTTTATATTATTTTCAAATCTTTATTTTATTTAACAATAAAATAATTCTCATATCCTTATCAAATCTTCCAAAACTCATAACTCATCACGTCATCGATCAAAACATACCAAAATCATGCATATATTATATAATTATAATATAATCACCTAAACTCGATTAAATAAACGATTAAACGAAAGTGGGCGTTACAGTATCCCTGTGCAACAAGTCTGGCTTTGTTTCTGGTTACTTCACCTTGTTCATTCAGCTTGTTTCTGAATACCCATTTTGTTCCAATAATGTTCTTCTGACTTGGTTTGGGTACCAGATCCCACACATCATTTCTTTGAAACTGATTTTGCTCTTCTTGCATAGCTAATATCCATCCATCATCTGAGAGAGCTTCATCAACTGTCTTTGGCTCAATTATTGACAGCAATCCTATCAAAGATTCTTCTTGTCTGAAATGAGATCTTGTTCTTCTAGGACTGTCTTTACTTCCAATGATTAGCTCCTCAGGATGTGAAGATTTGTACTTGAATTTTGATTGAACTACATGCTGAGTGTTATCTTGATTATCTTCAGAAGCATTGTCATCTTGTGCTTCTGGATTTGGTTCAGCTTCTGAACTTAACTCAGCTTCTGGATTGAATTCAGCTTCTAGACTTAACTCAACTTCTGGATTCTTTTCAGAATTAGAAGGCTGATCAGAATCTGATGCATCTTCAGAATCATTTGTACCTGGAGTACTTTCAACTTGCTCTGGAGTTTCACTTCCAGGCTCTCTATCATCAAATTTAACATGTATAGATTCTTCAACACAATGTGTATCTGAATTATACACTTTGTATGCCTTTGACCTTTCAGAGTAACCTAAAAAGATTCCTCTTTGAGCCTCGGCATCAAATTTCTTTAGATAGTCTTTAGTATTTAGAATGTAACAAGTACACCCAAACTGATGAAAGTAAGAGATAGTGGGTCTTCTTCCTTTGAAGAGTTCATATGCAGTTTTCTCCAACAGAGGTCTGATATAGATCCTATTTTGGACATAACATGAAGTATTAACTGCTTCTGCCCAGAAATGTTTGGCTAAATTGTTTTCATGGATCATGGTTCTGGCCATCTCTTGTAAAGTTCTGTTCTTTCTTTCTACAACCCCATTTTGTTGTGGAGTTCTAGGAGAAGAGAATTCATGGACAATTCCATGTTTTTCACAAAAATATTAAAATGGCTCATTTTCAAATTCTCCACCATGATCACTTCTGACTTTCAAAATTTTCTGTTCTTTTTCAGACTGTATTTGAGTGCAGAAGCTGCTAAACACTTCATGTAACATCCCGATTTTTAGCTAGATTTATTTCAATTACTTTTATTATGTGTTTGTGTGTGATTATTTGTGCTTGTGTGTATTTAATTGTCATTGGGTGCATTTACATGGATAACCGTATTAGAAGGGTATTTTGGTCATTTGGCGGGTAAGGGTAAAATGGTAATTTTGGTTAGAATTATTTTTAATATTTAGTGAGAACCCTTATTTTACTAAGTTACTAGTGTAGTGATTAGTTTTTACCGTTTAGTGACCGTTGGTTATAATTTACTGTTGTTAGTAATCACCGTTGAGTGTATAGAAACTTTTTAGAATTGTGGTTTGAATAGAAACAGGTTAAGCCCACTAAAACTAAGTTAAGCCCACTAGGAGGAAATAACATTAGAGTTGTGAGACCAAATTCATTCATTCCTTTTCATTTCACTAAGTTAGAGAGAGAAGTGAGAGGTGAAGGAAGAACAAGGTTAGAGGAAGGGAGAAACTTGAAGAATGAAGCAATTAGGAGCTAAAGTGAAGCCTAAGTTAAGATTAAACATCATCTAAGGTAATGGGGTTTGTTTTGTTTTCATCATAATCAATTCAAATTTTTGCATTTTCTCATGTTTTATGAAAATGGGTTGATGAACAATTGATGCTAAATTAGTGCTCTTACTGTGATGTTGTTTTCTTGTCCATGAATTGATGATTATGGTATGATTGTGGGTGAAATTACATGTTCAAAGCATGTATAATTGTTAAGTTGTGAAATTATACCCAATTGGTGAATTTTTGATGTGTTGTTGAGAAATAAGATGTGATTCATGCTCTTTGATGTTGTTGTTGTTAACTGATGATTATTGTGAGTGAACCATGACTTGGGTATACATGTTCATGGGTTGTTGATGAAAAATGAGATGTTGTTGTTGTTTTGAGAAAATGGGTCAAATGGTAATTTTGTTTAAATTAATGTTTGATTCAAGTTTGTATATGATTTTGAGTATCTTTTCATGTCTAAAAACGTTTGGGTAAACTTTGGAGTCAATTTGGGCATTGGGAAGTTGAAAATTGGGATTTTGGGGTGAAAATGGATTTTTCACGAAAACAGAGTTTTCTGCAAACTTTCACTCTCGCGAGGCGAGTGGGAGGCGAGTAGCCACTGGAATTGCTCGCCATGGCGAGTAACCCTTACTCGCGAGGCGAGCTGCCCAGTGACAGCTTTCCCAGTTTCGCGCTCCTGCATCGTTTCCGCACATTTCTGTTTTGTTTTGGACTTTGGATAAAACATAAAAGTTGTAGACAATTGAGTTGGTATTCCTTTGGCTTTGGTTTGACTTGAAAATACTATTTTGTTTTTGAGTTATGAAGAAAATCCTCTAAGGATGTTTTATTAAAACTTTACGAAACTTCCGCACCATTGTTTCTAAGTGAACCCAACCCTTATGGATAGTTTCCAAACTTCAAAGTCTGTTATTATAAGTTCATTTAAAAGTGTTAGAGTATTTGAAACTTGGTTTACTTGAAAATGGAGATGTATGGATAATTCATGATACGTTGATATGATATTAACATGGTGTGTTGTATGTTCTCTTAATTAATACTTGAGAATTATTGTAATGATAAGATGAGATCGATGAGTTCATATACATTGTTATTGTGATATGATGATGATTATTTATGTGGTGATGAATTATTGGTGTGATTGCATAAATGCAAATAATATTGGTGAGAATTTGGTGAGTTGTTGTGTGGACATATGCATTATTATTGAGTCATATGTTCATGCATACATGACTGATGGAGATGGATATTTTACATATCTAAATGGTGATGATTATGATGTTCTATCGGCATCATGGGCGACGGCCTAATTATTGGTGAGATTGGTACCGCATGCATATAGAGTTGTGTCTAGGATCATATCATGTTGTGGCATGAGTCCTAGTTGTGAAATTACTTGATGTATTTGTGGTTGTACGTGACGAATGGTGATGTTCGTATTTGATGAATTCTGGTGTCATGTTATGATTAATTTTGTAAATGACGAATATTGATGGTGATGTGTTCATTGAATTTATGTCGGCAAGATTTGGATTGTGGTGTTAATGCATCTATGGAACTTATCTATTTTGATTTCATTACATGGTATTGGATTATGCTATTCCTGCTTATCTGTATTATTGATTATGTTGATGTAATACTCACCCCCAGTGATTTTAACCGCCTACTTGCCTGTATGGGTGAGTAGACGTTGTGCAGGAGTAGTGCTCGGTGAGTCTTGCTTGGGATATCGGGAGCTTTCTCCGATATCGGTGTTGAGTCGGCTCTGATCTAGGCTTGTTGTGTCGGTCTAGATTAGGTTGTTTTATTTTCCTTTGGATTATTGTTTTGTTGATGACTGCCCGTATGTTTGGGTTTTTGAGATTCATCTTTGAGATATGATTTATTTATTCACGGCATGTACATATTTTGATCACTCTGATTTATATTCCGCTGTAACTGTTAAGGTTTATATACATGTCTATCCGTTTTGAATTTTGAATGTAGCGTAATCTCTATTTCTTGAATATATGTATTATTCGCATGTTTAATTGCTTAAATAGAAATAGGAGTGTTACACTTCACATGCATAATCTTTACTTCTTAGGAATTTTACCCAAGTCCATCTACTGAAATCATCAACAATGACCAATCCATATTTACTTCCATATAAGGATGCAGTGTTAACTGGTCCAAACAGATCAATATGGAGTAACTCTAAGGGTCTGGAAGTTGATACACTGTCTTTGGATTTGAAAGAAGTTTTAACAATTTTTCCTTTCTGACATGCACCACAGAGTGCATCCGAATGATAATCAATGTTAGGCAGACCTTTGACAAGTTGTAACTTGCTGATTTTAGAAATTAATCTCCAATTAGCATGTCCCAACCTTCTATGCCATACCTACTTTTTATCATTCATTGACAGAAGGCAAACTACCTTCTGATCAGCCAGATCAGAGAAATTAATCTTATAGACATTCTCAACTCTCTTTCCCTTAAAGGTAATGGATTTGTCATCCTTGTTGACTAGAGTGCAGTTGGTCTTACTGAACATAACATCATACCCATTGTCACAAAATTGAATGATGCTCAATAGGTTATGCTTCAGACCATCTACTAGCCAAACATTATTTATTGAAATGGAGGAATTACCAATAGTACCTGTACCAATGATTTTTCCAGTTTGGTTGCCACCAAACTTCACTTCTCCTCCGTCTTTCATGGTAAGGGTGAGGAACAAAGCTTTCTCTCCTGTCATATGCCTTGAACACCCGCTGTCTAGGTACCAGGACCTTTGTTTCTCTCTTGCCCTTAGGCATATCTGCAGTTTTAATCAAGTCAGACTTAGGTACCCATATCTTCATGGGTCCTTTTGGGTTAGTTCTGGAGGTTTTACTTTTCCTCCCTTGTACCTTGGTCTGAGTGTTGAGTAACTTCTGATCATTTAATACTTTAGGATTGATACCTTTAAGTATTGTTTTCTTATAAGCAACAACTGTTTTGTTCTTCTGACCCTCTGACTTTAGGATTCTAGGTTCTGGTTTGATCAGACTCTGAGGAACGGGTTCTGATCTTTTCAGAATTTTGATCCTTGTAGTCTTAGGATCAGACTCTGTCATTATCTTAGTCTTGGAGTTCTTTGGCTTTGATGTGATCTTAGCTTTAGAACTGGAAGCTTCAGATTCTGACTGAACAGCAGTTACAGCTTCAGCACCTTCAGGCACAAAGGTGGATTTCAACCCATCCTTGATGCAGTCACAATAGTTTTTGAGACTATACTCTTTTGTTTTTACTTCAGATTATCCAATCCCTTTACCATTGTTCTTGTAGATGCTGTAATTCATAGAGGCTACTTTGCTTCTATCAATACCAGTCATTATGAAATCATCTAGAGCAATTTCATGTTTGTTATCAGAACATTTATCACATTTTTCTTGCAGCTTCTGACAAAGAATCTTGAGTCTGTCTTCATATATGGTAGATATGAAGTTAAACCCTCTGAGTTCTTCTTCAGAAGTTTTCAGTTCCAATAGAGTTGTTTCTTGTTGTTTCATTAAATCAACATATTTTTCTTTTAAATCACACAACTCATTGGTTCTGTGTTCAAATAATGATAAGAGTTCTTTAAGAGAATCAACAAGTTCTTGTCTGGGAATTTTGGAATATACCTCATTTTCATCTTCTGAATCTGATTCAGCTTCTGATACTGCTTCTGATGACACTGTTGCCACTAACCCCATGGTTGCTTTTGTATCATCATCAGCTTCTTCCTTATCAGAACCAAATTCACTATCCAGATCTTCCAAGGTCGCCATCAAACTCTTCTTGATTTGCTTTCTGAATTTGCTTGACCTGAAACTTGGTTTCTTAGGTCTGCTCTTTGACTTCTCCTTCTGAAGATAAGGGCATTCAGCAATGAAATGACCAGGCTTCTTGCAGTTGAAGCATCCCTTCTGATCTTCCTTCTTGAAGTTCTTATAACCACCTCTCTTGCTCAAAAACTTCTTCTGCTTCTTTGCCAGATATTCAAGCTTGTTAGACAGCATAGCCATCTTCACAGATTGATCTTCATCAGAATCTCCATCTGGTGATTCTTCTTCAGATTCACTGGCCTTGTAAGCTTTGGATGACTTTCCTTTAGATGGTAGAGCAATAGATCTATTCTTCTTAGAGGATTCATGCTTATTCAGACTCATTTCATGTACCTTGAGGGAACTGACAAGATCTTCAACACTCAAAGTGTTTAGATCCTTAGCTTCCTCAATGGCAGTTACTTTGGGTCTCCATCTAGAAGGCAAGCTTCTCAGAATCTTGCTTACATGATCAGAAGTAACATAACTCTTCTTCAGTATTTGCAGTCCAGATACTAAAGTTTGAAATCTTGAGTACATCTCCTCTATACTCTCATCATCCTTCATCTTGAACAGCTCATACTGATGAACTAGCATTAGTGCCTTTGCTTCTTTAACCTTCTTGCTACCTTCGTAGTTAGCACAAAGTGATGCAAACATTGCCTTAGTAGTGGATTTATCACTCATCTTCATATATTCAGTGCGAGGTATAGAAGCAACAATGATCCCTCTGATCTTGTGATGCTTTTTGTATAGCTTCTTCTGAGCAGGAGTGTGAATCTTTCTGTCAATAGCAGCTCCTTTTTCATCCAAAACCAAATCATCAACTCCATCTTCAAGAATATCCCACAGCTCTTCATCTAATCCCATAATGTAGCTGTACATGTTGGTTTTCCACCAAGAAAACTCTTCTGGATCTCCATTGAACTTTGGAGCTTTTCCAGAATATGATTTCTTGTCAGACGTACCATAATCATGACTAACATTAGTGTACCTTGTAGATGTAGAAGATTCAGGTTGAGCAGACATGTTTTTCTTGGATCTTGATCTGTCACACGGTTAAGTGCTTTGATAACAGAGCAAGCTCTGATACCAATTGAAGGTGAGAAAAACACAAGAAGGGGGGGGGGGGGGGGGGGGGGTTGAATTGTGTTTTCTTCTTCTCTAAAAATTCTTCTTCTGATAACACTTCAGAAGCTGGTTAGGAATGCTTTTGATGTGATGTTCAGAATCAGATATGCAGCGGAATGAAAACAGAACAGAGAAAAGAAAGAAAGACACAAGCAATTATCCTGGTTCCTTCCACAAACCGGAAGTAGTGCAGTCCCCCTTGCACTTCCAAGGAGATTTCCACTAATAATCACACAGATTACAGATGCTCAATACTCTCTTAGTATGAGACTTCTCAAATGCTCAAGCACGCAGGCGAGAGACTTCCAATGCTTAAGCACTAAAGCAAGAGTCTTCTAATGCTCAAGCACGCAGGCGAGAGGCTTCTGATCAAACAAAATTACACAGAAAATGTTTGACTTTGAACACTTGATATACAATCAGTGGTGTTCACAATACAATGCAATAAAGACTCTAGACTTAAGAATTTCTAAGATGTATCAAATCAGTGCAGAAATTCAAAGTGCTTTTTGAGAAACAAATTTAGCAGAGTTTTGACGCTTTTAACTTGTGTTCATGTCTTTCTTTAATCTTCAAGTCTTTACTCCTTTAAATAGAGGTGAGTAGAGAGACGTTGAGATTTTTAGTACGTCTAAAGAGTCGTTGAGTTCCTTTGATCATCCACCAGTAATCTTTTGCCTAATTTGGGTGTAGTCCTATGAAGGATCAACTTCAAATTCATTCCTATCTTGAAGGAACATTTCTGCAGGCAGAGCTGTTGTCTTGTCTTGTAGCGTAGACAAAAACAGAGTAGTGGAGGTAGTGGTTGTACACTTGTACTTTGTCAACTCTTCAATGAAGGACAAGCACCCAGTGCTTTTCAAATGACCGTTGATACCTCCCTTTCAATTCTTCGTTTTCTTAGACGAGATTGAAATGAAAAACAGCTCCTTTGAAACTTCAGTTTAATTTTACTGATCAACTGTACCTTCTGGTGATGATATAGCTTCTGATGAATTCTTACTTCTGATGGACTTCTGCTTCTGATGAACTTCTGCTTCTGATGACGTCATCACTTCAGAGGCACTTGAAACTTCAGAAGCTCTTCATAGCTTCAGATGCAGTTTTCTTCAGATGCTTTAGATTTCTTTGCTCTTTATTGTTCTTCCAAGACCTATTGAAATTGATTAACTTTGCCTATGGTCCTGTACACTTGAACAAATATTAGCAAAAACCAATTGACAATTTTTAATACCTTGTTATCATCAAAACTCATTAAGGTTTATTGTGAAACACATTTTGTTCCAACATATACATCATCTCGTCATAATATAATAGTATAACAACAACATATTCATCTTCTTATATTAATATAACAACAACGTATTCATCATCTTATAAAATATAACAACAACATAACATAATATGCACTTAATAATAATTAATCATATATAGTACAACATGATCATCACTTAATAATAGCAATTGTATACATCACAACATATAGCATCGTAATAACATCATATAATCAACATCGTAAACAATATCATAACATTATAGTCAGTATCGTATACAACATCATGACAACATAACAATATCATAATCAATATCTTACACAACATAGCAACATCTTAGTCAACATCATATAATTCACATCATAAACATCGTATAATCTTCATAGGTACTTCTCTAACAACACATGGGTAGGAGACAACTCGACAACTCGTAGATGATAATTCATCAACAACTTAACAACTCATGGATGATAATTCATCAACAACGACTTTGACTCGACAAATGCGACAATGCAACTTAGACACTCTTTATGCATGTGGTACCAATCTTCATCATAGTATTAATATACTTTAATCGTGCGGAGGACAAAGCTCCTAATCGTGCGGAGGACAAAGCTCCTATCGTGGTGAGGACAAAGCTCAATGTATGCTAATGCATGGACTCTATCAACAAAACATTTTAATCATCATATCACTTATACATCCAATAATTTGGAATTCATCATCAACTTAATCATCTTATATAGACTCAAGCAACTTGGTTAAATAACAATAGCAACATAATCAGATCACATCAACAGTATAACTTTATAATATCAATTCATTTCAACAACATCTTAATCATTCAATAATATTTCAAGTAATGCATTTAATCATTAATTCACATTATAATATTCTCTCATTAATCATAACATCATCATCCACAATATATAATATTCTCTCATTAATCATCAAGTAAATCATATTCATCACAACAACAAAATAGCATCATTCAATAATAATAATCATCATATATAACAATTACAAATGCACGTCATCAACATTTCAATCATCAAACATAATTCATGCAATATATATCTAATGATATACCATTATAAATATCCTCAAATCATCATATAACAATTACAAATGCACGTCATCAACATTTCAATCATCAAACATAATTCATGCAATATATATCTAATTATATAACATTATAAATATCCACAAATCATCATATAACTTCACAAATCATCATTAATATCATATATATTCCTCATTACTATCCCAAGGTTCAACTCATAACAACTCGTGCGACAAAGATCGCATTTAACCTAAACAAGGCATTCTGTAATACTAGTGCTCGCGAGGCGAGAGCCTCTGCTCGCCATGGCGAGTTCAGTCAGATTCTCCAAAGTTTCATTCTAACTCTTTCCAGGTTCAATCTCATCCTACATTCTTTCCTAATCAATATTAGACATGTTCAGGCACTCAACGACATCTAAGGTTTAACTCAAAAGTCAAAATCACGAAATCTTGCATGCTCTCTAGTCAAGCTCGCGAGGCGAGTTCAACTGCTCGCTATGGCGAGCTGCAACGTGCAAATCGCGAGGCGAGGAAGGGTTGCTCGCGTGGCAAGCGATGAAGTTCATCACTCGCCGCAGCGAGGATCATAGCTCGGGAGGCGAGCGATGAATGTCGCTACGGGTAGAATGCAGTTTTCACCTAAAAATCATCAATCTCTACATCATTCTAACAACTTTTCACCGTTTAATCATCAATTCTATCAATTTTAACCTACTTTTCAATTTCTCTAAAACTCTTTCTACTTCCTGTTAAACCTAACCATTGATTCACATACTTAATATAATTGCACAGTTAGTCTCACCCTTACCTTAAAGAATGAAATCGCATCTTTCCTAGGTCTTCTCCCTTCTCGTGGCTTTTTCTCCCTTTTCTCCAAAAACAGTCGTACGTTATGTTTTTCTAAACTAGGTCTTTCCTATATATAAAATTCCTTAACCTACTTATTTTTCTTTTATATCCAAATCTTAATATTTTACTCATATATATAATATAAAACATTTCTCTAACAAATATATCTCTATAACATATATATATATATATATATATATATTTTCACACTATATAACATTTATTTCTGCAACAAATCATGTATATATTTCTATAACAGATCATGTATATTTCTATAACAAATAATATACATTTCTACAACAAATCATATATATATTTCTATAACAGATCATGTATATTTCTATAACAAATAATATACATTATACTAATAAATATCAACATATAACATAACAAAATACCACTCATCAAAAGAAATTATAAAAATCATACAAATCATATAAGTATATTCTAAACTCATTAAAATAATCAAATAATTAAGGAGGGTGTAACGCCCACTTTCGTTTAATCGTTTATTTAATCGAGTTTAGGTGATTATATTATAATCATATAATATATGCATGATTTTGGTATGTTTTGATCGATGACGTGATGAGTTATGAGTTTTGGAAGATTTGATAAGGATATGAGAATTATTTTATTGTTAAACAAAATAAAGATTTGAAAATAATATAAAATATTTAGTTGAGGGCTGTTTTGATATTTTAGATAGTTTTGGGGGAGAAAGTGAGATAAGATAAGTAATTAAGAAGAGGTATATAAAGGTTAGACCTAGTTTTAGAAAAACATTGTACGTACGACTGTTTTGGAGAAAAAGGGAGAAAAAGCCAAGTCTAGAGAAACCAAGGAAGAGTGCTGCGATTTTCTTCAAACAAGGTAAGGGTGAGACTAATAATTCAATAACGTTGATTGCTGTAATTCTGATGATTAAATGACAAAGTTAGGATTGATTTAGAAAAGTTTGGAAATTAGGTCAAAACCCTAAAAATTGATGATCAAACGGTAAAACTTGTTTAGATTGATGTAGAAACCGTCCTTTAACCTTAGAACATGTTTAGGATGGATTATGGAATCAAAATTAGGCTTTGAACCATGTTGTTTGATGGATTTTCGAGAAAACCCGTAGTCTGCCCGTGCTTCTGTTCATCGCTCGCCACGGCGAGTGATGATCCTCGCCTCACGAGTGATGAACTTCATCGCTCGCCACGCGAGCCCTTTCCCTTCGCCTCGCGAGTTGTTTGGTGCAACTCGCCATGGCGAGCAACCCTTCCTCGCCTCGCGAGCTTAGGCAGAGAGCATGTCATATTTCGTGATTCGACCTTTTTAGTTGGACCTTGAGTGCCTGAACATACCTAGTATTGATTAGGAATGAATGTAGGATCAGAGGGAACCCAGAACAACATTAGTTTGGGAGATGAGTGGTACTCGCCATGGCGAGTGAGAACTCTCGCCTCGCGAGCTAGCCCGGAATGTAGTTTGCTTGAGTGTAGTGCGATCTGTGTCGCACGTTTTGACCAAGAGTGAACCCCTAATTGGTAATGAAACCTAATGATGAAGTCTAATGCAATCTGTAAAGCCTTTAAGACATGTTGTCATTAATTGAACATGATTATTGTATTGTGCAATTGTGTAAGATATGAAGTTTAATTATGATGCAAATGATTTGCTATTGATATAATGATATCATTCTGTTATGTAACTTGATTATGCTGCTGCTGCTGTTATTTAACTAAGTGCATGATGATTGTGTGTAATGAATAAGATGACGTTTAGCTCCAAATTATTGGATGCATGTTGATTACGATGATTACGTGTTTTGTTGTTAAGAGTCCATGCATAGCATATCATTGAGCTTAGTCCTCACCACGTTTATTAGAAGCCTTGTCCTCCGCACGTTTATTAGGAGCTTTGTCCTCCGCACGATGAAAGTATATTAATAATTATGATGACAATTGGTACCACATGCATATAAGGAGTCTAAGATCATTGTCGCATTGTCATGATTAAGATGCCTTGTTGATAATGATTGATTACGTGATTATGTGATAAGTGTTTATCAAATATGTTATGTTGTTTATGATAATTGAATATTAGATTACGTGATAACTGTTTAGCAATTATGCAATGTTGTTAAAGAAATTATTATGATGTTAATTTATGATTCACAATTACATTGATTAATGTTATTTTGTTATGAAATCTCACCCCTTCTGCTTGAAAATGTTGCCCTTCGTATGGGTAACTTGCAGGTGATCGTGCTTAGTGTGCAGTTGCCGTCGTGAGTGGCCTTGCCTTCACTATGTCGTCTAGGTCGCTCTGATACGTAACGGGATGGGGTTTAATGTTATACATGCTTCATTCTCTTACGTGACTATCTTGTTTATGTTTTATGATGTTGAACAATTATTATGTTTTGTTAAGTTGATTTAACTCATTTGAGATATTTTGATGGGGCCTACGTGCTAGATTGATTTATGATTTATGAACTAATATTCCGCTGCTATGTTAAGATATTATGTGGAAGTTAAATTATTATTTAAATGTTTTTGGATTACGTTTCTATGTGATATCTCGTTTATGGTTTTTACTCTGATAAATGTTTAAAAAATTTGTATATTGGGAAAACGGGGTGTTACAGAGGGCGTTACAACTCTCCCCCCTTAAAAGAATTTCGTCCTCGAAATTCAAAGCACAAAAGTAATGAATTCAATTATTGCTTAAATATCTTAAACTATATTTAGCCAAATAGAAACTTCAACAAAACATGTAAACCACATCAAAGTTAGTCAATCAAACATGATCACATAATAAACATAACTATTAAATCAGAAACACAACACCAACCAATCAAACAACACAAAGACAGTAATACAACTATTACTCGACTCAACTACTTGGCCGGACGGACCGACCTGCTCTGATACCAATTGTAACACCCCGTTTTCCCAACGTAAAAATTTCATTTAATTAATCAGAGTATTCGCATTAACGGAATGTCACATTCTTTTCTTAAAATCATAAACTGAATTTCTTCAATAACTAAAAAACAGTCTTTGGCACTAAGGCCTCTTTATAAATGTCTCATCAAAATCCAATCTAAAAACATAGTCATAAATCTTCAAAAACAATACGTAAGGAATAGAAAAGTAATAACAAAGTTTCCATCCCGTTACGTATCAAAGCACCTAAGACACTTGAGCCACCACTCCTACTAATCATTAATACCTGCAAGTTACTCATACGAAGAGCAACATTTTCAAGCAGAAGGGGTGAGATTTCACAAAACAATAATATCAAGCATATAATTCAATAATTATATTTAACAACATAAATAACTTCATCTATTATAGTAATAATAATTCTTCATGTAATAATTCTTAATAGTTCAACCAACTTCTAATTATCATTTACTTCATATTTATCACATTATAAACATCATCATATTAACCAAATCGTAACAAACATAGATCATCACATCATAGTCATAGTTCATATACAGCATAACAACATCTTAATCCTAATTCATATACAACATAACAACATCATTAATTCATAATAATAATTATTCATCAAACATCTCATTATCAATTCATGAATAAAAGACAACTTATCAACTTAACATAAACATCACCAAGTACACTTAACAACTCATAGATATCTTCATGTAATCATCATCACTAATAACTTTAAAACAACACAATGTAATCAACATCTCACTATAATAACAATCATATACGATACAACATAATCATCGCTTAATAATAATAATCTTATACAATACAACATAAATCATCATCTTATAATGATATGAACAACACATATTAATCATCTTATAATAATATAACAACAACATATACATCATCTCGTCATAATATAATAATATAACAACAACATATTCATCTTCTTATATTAATATAACAACAACGTATTCATCATCTTATAAAATATAACAACAACATAACATAATATTCACTTAATAATAATTAATCATATATAGTACAACATGATCAGCACTTAATAATAGCAATTGTATACATCACAACATATAGCATCATAATAACATCATATAATCAACATCGTAAACAACATCATAACATTATAGTCAGTATCGTATACAACATCATGACAACATAACAATATCATAATCAATATCTTAAACAACATAGCAACATCTTAGTCAACATCATATAATTCACATCATAAAAATCGTATAATCTTCATAGGTACTTCTCTAAAAACTCATGGATGATAATTCATCAACAACGACTTTGACTCGACAAATGCGACAATGCAACTTAGACACTCTTTATGCATGTGGTACCAATCTTCATCATAGTATTAATATACTTTAATCGTGCAGAGGACAAAGCTCCTAATCGTGAGGACAAAGCTCCTAATCATGCGGAGGAGAAAGCTCATATCGTGGTGAGGACAAAGCTCAATGTATGCTAATGCATGGACTCTATCAACAAAACATCTTAATCATCATATCACTTATACATCCAATAATTTAGAATTCATCATCAACTTAATCATCTTATATAGACTCAAGCAACTTGGTTAAATAACAATAGCAGCATAATCAGATCACATCAACAGTATAACTTTATAATATCAATTCATTTCAACAACATCTTGATCATTCAATAATATTTCAAGTAATGCATTTAATCATTAATTCACATTATAATATTCTCTCATTAATCATAACATCATCATCCACAATATATAATATTCTCTCATTAATCATCAAGTAAATCATATTCATCACAACATCAAAACAGCATCATTCAATAATAATAATTGTTATCGCGATTTTCGGGTGTCAAGTCATTAATTAGGCTTGAACCTTTCAATCTTTGATATTCTCTATTTTTTCTTGGGAAGGGCAAAATTGAGAAAAAACCCTTAGATTATAAGTTCGGGGGTCGCTTTCGCTACGGGAAGGTGTTAGGCACCCGGAACGATTATGGTATTCCATAAGAACCGTTCTCCTAAGTTTATTTCTACGCTTTATTTTTATTGCCTACTTATTAAAAAAGAAGTTTTATTTGAGTGAAGAATGGGGGGGAGAAAGTGTTTGAGGTTTTATTTTAGTGGACTTGGAGAGGTTTTGACCTCATGCCTACATACCCATTTAAGGGATCAAACTCCATGTAGTTCTCTCTCAAAAAATGTTTTTTTGTGTGTTTGGTTGATTTTAATTTTTGTTGGAAAATGGTTTTGAAGAAAAGAAAGAGGCCTTAAAGGCATAAGAGAAGGAAATGGTGAATGTTGGTTCAATTGTTTATTAAAAAAAGTCTAAGTAGGGATTAGGATTCATTTGGATTTGTTTAAGAAAATAAAGGAAAAAATCAATGGAGTTTTGACTCCAAGGTTTGTTTGGAAAAATTTGAGTGATGGAATTGGTTTATTATTTTTTGGAAAATTGGCATTTGTCTAAAGATCGCGTTTCCTAAGCATACATCTAAACGGTAATCATGCAACGTGTGTGCGTGTCGGTGCTTGTGTCGGTGTACATCATTTATAGTGTCCATAGTCCTTTACATTGAGTCCTAAATACATGCTATGGTCTTGCAAGGAATTAAAAAAAGACTAATCTATCTAAAATTATTACAAACCCAATTGATGTAGAAATGAATAGAAAATTGATGCCAAAACTATGGGATGAATGAAATGTGAGATGAAATGGTTAGTATCATAAGGCATAAAAATAGTAGAAAGGTAAACAAAATTGAATATAATAGCAAGAGAGAAAAAAAAGTAATGAAATGAAATAAAGTGGCAAAATATACCTAAAATTGGTTATGACACTTAGACAATGCACATGACCTATAATCCCCTCATTATAGCAACGTTAAAGGGATTTGATTTTGAGCTACAATGTGGGAACAAGTAGGACACATTCAAGCCAAGAATCATGACACATTTTCAAAGATATTTTGCACTTTATTTCTTGATTAAAACACACATTACTTACAAAACAAGAAAGAAATGAAAATCCATATCCACAATCAGCAAAACATACATGTGATCAGCAACATATTCACCATGAAATTACACACCAATCATCCACATCACATGCCAACATTTTATGAGAAAATATACCACAAAAATACACAAACTTAGATCAAACACAAAATTAATCAAGAAGAAATAACACACACATTTTTATCATTTTTTAAACCACTGGAAAATATCACAAAAGTGTTAAAATATATTAAGAAACATATAACAATTTTTTAGGAATTTTTAGAGAAAAAAAATGAGCAAACTGGGGGTTCAATCAGCAAGAAAACATGGTGTAAGCAGCACAAAAAGCAAAAAAACGTACAGAACCCTAGGCCCAAACCAACCAAAAGATCCGGATTCACCAGGAGCGTTGGATTGATCCAGGGAAGGAAACCCTAGATCCAACGGCCAGGAACAAAGGGGATTGGACCGGTCCGGTTCACTGGCTTATAAAAGGATGTGAGCACCGGTTTTTTCATTCTTATCTTGCCTTTCTCTCTCTTCTCTCATCCTAGTGAGAGAAGCTCTCACTTCTCTCTTCTCCTCCCTCGCCGGATTCTGGAAAATGAAGATGAACTTCATCTTCTCCGGTGAAACTTGTTCCTCCGGCGTGGTGGCCGGCCGCCGCCGGAAGTTGAACAACTTTCTCCGTTTTCAAAATTTTTTACACTTTTGGAAATCCTTTTTCGTTCTAAACACGAATCCGGTACTGGTTTTTTCATGCAAGGTTTGAATCGTTGTAGATCTACACTTTTGTTCACGGTTTTGAAAAAGATTTTTCTTGATTCTTTTTAGTATTTTGTTGAATGAAATCTTTGGAACTTTGCAGATCTATAACTGATTCGTGTTTGTTGATATTTTTTGGGAAAGAAAGTGGAGTTTTACGTGTTTACCTGCGGTTTCAATTGGAGATTTTGAGCGAAGATCTTCGGAAACACTTGAACTTGATTCTGTTTGTTGATTTTTTGGATTTGAATCCGAAAATAAATCGGTTCTTCACTGATTTGATATCTTCTTCTTCTTCACCGGTTCAATCTTCTTCGTTTTCTTTCCCTCTTCTTCTCACTGTCTTCTTCGTGATCGTGCTTGAGTCCGTCGCTAACAGTGATGGATTCGCACTCGTATTGTGAAGGAGTCGATTCAATGATGAAGATTCAGTATTGAATCTCTGAGAATTGCAGAGAATTTGATGAATTTGTTGATGATTCAGTGATTCTGGTGATTTAGGGTTTGTGATTGTTCTTGGTGTTCTTGGTGATTTTCTGAGTTTTGATCTAACTGAATGGAGAGAGAAAACTGTGATTCTGTTTGTTGAGGTGGCGTGTATTCTGTGGCTTCACTCTGACACTTGGCTATTTATAACCTGCCACTTGTGATCTTGGGCCAGTGAAATGGTGACACCTGTTATTGGACCTGGTTGGCTCGGTCTTGTGCAAATTTGTGATTTAAGGACCTTTCTGCAAAAAAGTGAAATTGAGGACTAAACTGCAATATAAAAAAAAGGACTAAAAAGTAATTTTAAGAATTTTGGACTAAAATGCAATTCTGGAAACTTTTTTTGAGGGACCAGAATGTAATAAAAATAAAATTGAATTAAAAATTGGTAAATTGATCAAAACGTAAAGCGAAACAAAAAATAAAATCAACAAAAGGACTAAAACGAACCAATTACTGACATGAGGTATTTTAAAATACCTCCCTGTCGAAATTTTGACAGGAAAAAACCAAAATGCCCCTAGGGACTAAACTGACTCAAATTGACTCAAATGCAATTTTTTGAAATGATTTTTAAACAAAGACTCAACAACGATTTGTACAGACAAGTTGAAAAGACTCAGAGGCAAACACAGGGACTAAAATGGGTTCCACTGTAGGAAATGACCAAAATACCCTTTTGTATGATTTTTGAAATAAAATGCAAGAAAAGTAATGCGACGTTTCAGAGAGTTCTTAAATGACTTGTAATGTCAGAAAAGACAGAGGCAGTAAAATACGTTTTAAAAAAAGAGTAAAGATTCAGAGTAAAATAACAGAGAATTGACAAATATCAGTGTTAAAAAAAGAAATTTGAATGAGTATTTTTAGGTCCAAAATCAGGGTATAACAATAATCATCACATATAACAACTACAAATGCACGTCATCAACATTTCAATCATCAAACATAATTCATGCAACATATATCTAATTATATAACATTATAAATATCCTCAAATAATCATATAACAATTAAAAATGCACGTCGTCAACATTTCAATCATCAAACATAATTCATGCAATATATATCTAATTATATAACATTATAAATATCCTCAAATCAACATATAACAACTTCACAAATCATCATTAATATCTTATATATTCCTCATTATTATCCCAAGGTTCAACTCATAACAACTCGTGCGACAAAGATTGCATTTAACCTAAACAAGGCATTCTGTAATACTAGTGCTCGCGATGTGAGAGCCTCTGCTCGCGATGGCGAGTTCAGTCAGATTCTCCAAAGTTTCATTCTAAGTCTTTCCAGGTTCAATCTCATCCTTCATTCTTTCCTAATCAATATTAGACATGTTCAGGCACTCAACGACATCTAAGGTTTAACTCAAAAGTCAAAATCACGAAATATTGCATGCTCTCTGGTCAAGCTCGCGAGGCGAGTTCAACTGCTCGCTATGGCGAGCTGCAACGTGCAACTCGCGAGGCGAGGAAGGGTTGCTCGCGTGGCGAGCGATGAAGTTCATCACTCGCCGCGGCGAGGATCATAGCTCGGGAGGCGAGCGATGAATGTCGCTACGGGCAGAATGCAGTTTTCACCTAAAAATCATCAACTCTCATGGTTTTAAGCCTAATCTTGATTCCATAATTCATCATAATCATTATCTAAGGTCTAGGGACAATCTCTACATCATTCTAACAACTTTTCACCGTTTAATCATCAATTCTATCAATTTTAACCTACTTTTCGATTTCTCTAAAACTCTTTCTACTTCCTGTTAAACCTAACCATTGATTCACATACTTAATATAATTGCACAGTTAGTCTCACCCTTACCTTAAAGAATGAAATCGCATCTTTCCTAGGTCTTCTCCCTTCTCATGTCTTTTTCTCCCTTTTCTCCAAAAACAGTCGTACGTTATGTTTTTCTAAACTAGGTCTTTCCTATTTATAAAATTGCTTAACCTACTTATTTTTCTCTTATATCCAAATCTTAATATTTTATTCATATATATATATATATATATATATATATTTCCACACTAAATAACATTTATTTCTGCAACAAATCATATATATATATTTCTATAACAGATCATGTATATTTCTATAATAAATAATATACATTTCTACAACAAATCATATATATATTTCTATAACAGATCATGTATATTTCTATAACAAATAATATACATTATACTAATAAATATCAACATATGACATAACAAAATACCACTCATCAAAATAAATTATAAAAATCATACAAATCATATAAGTATATTTTAAACTCATTAAAATAATCAAATAATTAAAGAGGGCGTTACAGATGACATTAAAGGAATTAACCCTTCATTATGCATGCATAGGATACTTCTTAAAGAAGACTATAAACCCTCCATTGAACATCAAAGAAGGCTAAATTCTAATATGAAAGAAGTTGTGAAAAATAAGTTTTAAAACTCCTAGATGCAGGTGTTATCTATCCAATTTCTGATTCTAAATGGGTTAGCCCCATGCAAGTTGTACCTAAGAAGGGTGGTCTCACAGTTATTAAAAATGATAAAAATGAATCCATTGCCACTAGAACCGTCACCGGTTGGAGAATGTGTATTGATTATAGGAAGCTTAACAAAGCAACCCGTAAAGATCACTTCCCTCTCCCTTTTATAGATCAAATGTTAGAAAGGTTAGCTAAGCATTCACATTTTTGTTACTTAGATGGTTATTCCGGATTTTTCCAAATACCCATTCACCCTAATGACCAAGAAAAGACAACTTTTACATGCCCCTTTAGAACCTTTGCCTATAGGAGGATGTCTTTTGGTCTTTGTAATGCCCCTGCTACATTTCAAAGATGCATGATGTCTATTTTTTCTAACTTTGTTGAAAAGATAATGGAAGTTTTTATGGATGATTTTTCTGTGCATGGATCTAGTTTTGATAATTGTTTGACTAACCTTGAAAAAGTTCTGGAAAGATGTGAGCAGGTGAACTTGGTCTTGAATTGGGAGAAATGTCACTTCATGGTAAGAGAAGGAATTGTCTTAGGACACTTGGTCTCCAAAAGAGGTATAGAGGTAGACAAAACAAAAATCGAAATTATTGAAAAAATGCTACCTCCCAACTCAGTCAAGGAAGTTATAAGTTTCCTAGGACATGTAGGGTTCTACCGCCGTTTCATTAAGGATTTTTCATCAATCACTAAACCACTAACAAGTCTACTCCTTAAGGATGCAGACTTTATCTTTGATGATACTTGTTTACAGGCATTTTGTAGGTTGAAAGAAGCACTGATTACTGCCCCAATCATACAACCACCATATTGGAACTTGCCTTTCGAAATAATGTGTGACGCAAGTGACTATGCGGTTGGGGCGGTGTTAGGACAAAGAAAGGACAAAAAGATGCATGCCATATGTAACGCCCACTTTCGTTTAATCGTTATTTAATCGAGTTTAGGTGATTATATTATATTTATATAATATATGTATGATTTTGATATGTTTTGATAAATTGTGGTGATTTTGGTGATTTGATTGATGACGTGTTAGGTTATGAGTTTTGGAGGAATTGATAAGATTAGAGAATTTATTTTATTGTTAAATAAAATAAAGATTTGAAAAATATTTAGTTGAGGGCTGTTTTGATATTTTAGATAGTTTTGGGGGAGAAAGTGAGATAAGATAAGTTATTAGAAAGAGGTATAAATAGGAGAAGACCTAATATTTTAGAAACTCATTGTACGTGAAAACTTTTGGAAAAGGGAGAAAAAGCTTAGAAGGGAGAAGAGCATAGAGAGAGCTGCGATTTCTTCATAACCAGGTAAGGGTGGGACTAATAATTCAATAATGTTAATTACTGTAATTCTGATGATTAGTTGACCAAGTTAGGATTGATTTAGAGAAGTTTTGGAATTAGGTCAAAGCCCTAAAAATTGATGATCAAACGGTAAAACTTGTTTAGATTGATGTAAGAACCATCCTATAACCTTAGAACATGTTTAGGATGAATTCTGGAATCAAAATTAGGCTTTGAACCATGTTGTGTGAGGAATTTTTGAGAAAAACCCTAGTCTGCCCGTGCTTCTGTTCATCGCTCGCCACGGCGAGTGATGATCCTCGCCTCGCGAGTGATGAACTTCATCGCTCGCCACGCGAGCCCCTTTCCTTCGCCTCGCGAGTTGTTTGGTTCAACTCGCCATGGCGAGCAACCTTCCTCGCCTCGCGAGCTTAGGCAGAGTGCATGTCATATTTCGTGTTTCGACCTTTTTAGTTGAATCTTGTATGCCTTTGAGTACCTGAACTTACCTAGTATTGATTAGGAATGAATGTAGGATCAGAGGGAACCCAGAACAAGCTTAGTTTGTGAGTTGAGTGGTTCTCGCCATGGCGAGTAAGTACTCTCGCCTCGCGAGTACAACTAGGATGAACTTGATTATGTGTTTGTGCGATCTGTATCGCACTTTTTGGTCCAGAGTGAACCCCTAATTGGTAATGAAACCTTATGATAACGTTTAATGCAGTCTGTAAAGCTATTGAGTTAAGTTGATATTATTTGAGCATGATTAAGGTATTATGCAATATGTAAGATATAATTGAAATGATTATGATTCTAGTAAATTGTTGTTGATATATTGATATCTCCTTGCTGTTATGCGACTTGACTATGCTGCTGCTGTTATTTAACTGAGTAAGCAATGTTTATATATGAATATAATGAAAATGATGACGTTTTGCATCAAGTTATTGAATGCACATGATTACGATGATTATGATGTTTTGTTCATCTGTGTCCATGCATAGCATATCATTGAGCTTAGTCCTCACCACGAAAATTAGGAGCTTTGTCCTCCGCACGTTTTATAGGAGCTTTGTCCTCCGCACGATTAAAGTATATTAATACTTATGATGACGATTGGTACCACATGCATATAAGGAGTCTAGGAGCATTGTCACATTGTCATGATTAAGATGCCTTGTTGATAATGAATGGATATGTGATTATGTGATAAGTGTTATTTGAATATGTTATGTTGTTTATAATGATTGGATATATGATTACGTGATAACTGTTTAGCATTTATGCAAAGTTAATAATGGAATGATTGATGTTAATTTATGATTCGCAATTACATTGATTAATGTTATTTTATTATGAAATCTCACCCCTTCTGCTTGAAAATGTTGCCCTTCGTATGGGTAACTTGCAGGTGATCGTGCTTAGTGTGCAGTTGCTTCGTGAGTTGGCCTTGCCTTCACTGTGTCGTCTAGGTCGCTCTGATACGTAACGGGATGGGGTTTTATGCTATAACATGCTTCATTCTTTTACGTGAACTGCTTATGTTTTGATAAACTCTTTTGAGATACTTATTGGGCCTGCGTGCCGAAAACGTTTATGTTTTATGTTTATGATTTTCCGCTGCTATGTTAAAGATATTTGTGAAGGTTAAATCATTATTTAACTGTTTTGGATTACGTTTCTATGTGATATCCCGTTTATGGTTTTTACTCTGATAATTGTTTAAGAAATTTGTATATTGGGAAAACGGGGTGTTGCAATTGGTATCAGAGCAGGTCGATCCGTCCGGTCAATTAGAGAGTCGTGTCGAGTCTTAGTAATATTTATATTACTATCTTATGTTGTTGTTGCTACTTTTGTAGAATATCCGAAATGGCTGGAAGAAACGATGCTGCGTTAGCTGCTGCTCTACAGGCTGTTGCCCAAGCTGTGGGACAACAACCTAACGTGAATGCTGGTGCAAATGCTGAAGCTAGGATGTTGGAGACGTTCATGAAGAAGAACCCTCCGACTTTCAAAGGACGTTATGACCCTGATGGAGCCCAGACGTGGCTTAAGGAGATTGAGAGGATTTTCCGAGTTATGCAGTGCACTGAAGATCAGAAGGTGCGGTTTGGTACTCATCAGCTGGCCGATGAAGCTGATGACTGGTGGGTTGCTATTCTGCCTACCCTCGAGCAGGAAGGAGCTGTCGTGACTTGGGCTGTGTTCAGGAGAGAGTTCCTGAGAAGATACTTTCCGGAAGATGTTCGCGGGAAGAAAGAGATCGAATTCCTTGAGCTGAAGCAAGGAAATATGTCCGTGACAGAGTATGCTGCCAAGTTCGTGGAGCTGTCTAAGTTCTATCCGCACTATACTGCAGAGAATGCTGAGTTCTCGAGATGCATCAAGTTCGAGAACGGTTTGAGGCCCGACATCAAGAGGGCGATTGGATACCAGCAGCTGAGAGTTTTTCAGGATTTGGTTAACAGCTGCAGGATCTATGAGGAGGATACCAAGGCTCACTACAAGGTAGTGAATGAAAGGAAGGGCAAGGGACAGCAGAGTCGTCCTAAGCCGTACAGTGCCCCCGCTGACAAAGGGAAACAGAAGATGGTCGATGTTAGGCGGCCTAAGAAGAAGGATGCTGCAGAGATTGTGTGTTTCAATTGTGGTGAGAAAGGCCACAAGAGCAACGTCTGCCCTGAGGAAATCAAGAAGTGTGTCCGGTGTGGTAAGAAGGGTCATGTTGTAGCTGATTGCAACCGTACAGACATTGTTTGCTTTAATTGCAATGGAGAGGGTCACATTAGTTCACAGTGTACTCAACCTAAGAGGGCGCCGACTACTGGTAGGGTCTTTGCTTTGACTGGGACTCAGACAGAGAATGAGGATCGTTTGATCAGAGGTACTTGCTATATTAATAATACTCCTTTAGTTGCTATTATTGATACTGGTGCTACGCATTGTTTTATTGCTTTCGATTGTGTTTCTGCTTTGGGTCTTGTTTTGTCTGATATGAATGGAGAGATGGTTGTCGAAACTCCAGCTAAGGGTTCGGTGACTACTTCTCTCGTATGTTTGAAATGTTCTTTGTCTATGTTTGGTCGTGATTTTGACATGGATTTAGTTTGTCTACCTTTGAGTGGTATGGATGTGATTTTGGGAATGAACTGGTTAGAGTACAACCACGTTCTTATTAATTGTTTTAGCAAGTCAGTGCATTTCTCTTCCGTCGAAGAGGAAAGTGGTGCAGAGTTTTTATCTACTAAGCAGCTGAAGCAACTGGAACGCGACGGTATCTTGATGTTTTCGTTGATGGCTACTTTATCTATTGAGAATCAAGCAGTGATTGACAGGTTACCGGTGGTGTGTGAATTTCCTGAAGTTTTTCCAGATGAGATTCCTGATGTGCCTCCAGAGAGAGAAGTTGAGTTTTCTATTGATCTTGTTCCTGGAACGAAGCCGGTCTCGATGGCACCTTATCGTATGTCTGCTTCTGAGTTATCTGAGTTGAAGAAACAGTTAGAAGACTTGCTTGAGAAGAAGTTTGTTAGACCAAGTGTTTCACCTTGGGGAGCGCCGGTTTTGCTAGTAAAGAAGAAAGATGGTAGTATACGGTTGTGTATTGATTATCGGCAGTTGAACAAGGTAACTATCAAGAATAGGTATCCACTTCCGAGAATTGATGATTTGATGGATCAGCTAGTGGGTGCACGAGTTTTCAGCAAGATTGATTTGAGATCAGGCTATCACCAGATTAAAGTAAAAGACGAAGATATGCAGAAGACGGCTTTCAGAACGCGTTATGGTCACTATGAATATAAAGTTATGCCTTTCGGTGTGACCAATGCACCTGGAGTGTTTATGGAGTATATGAATCGCATCTTCCATGCATTTTTGGATCGGTTCGTAGTTGTGTTTATCGACGATATTTTGATCTACTCCAAGACTGAAGAAGAACATGCCGAGCATCTGAAGATTGTTTTGCAAGTGTTGAAAGAGAAGAAGCTTTATGCTAAATTGTCTAAGTGTGAATTCTAGTTGAAAGAAGTGAGTTTTCTAGGCCATGTTATTTCTGGTGATGGTATTGCAGTGGATCCGTCTAAAGTTGAAGCGGTATCACAGTGGGAGACTCCTAAGTCAGTTACTGAGATTAGAAGTTTCTTGGGTTTAGCTGGTTACTATAGAAGGTTTATTGAAGGGTTTTCTAAGTTAGCTCTTCCGCTAACGCAATTGACTTGTAAAGGTAAAACTTTTGTGTGGGACGTCCATTGTGAGAAAAGTTTCGGTGAATTGAAGAAGCGTTTGACAACTGCTCCAGTGTTAATTTTGCCGAAGTCAGATGAACCTTTTGTGGTATATTGTGATGCGTCCAAGTTGGGTTTAGGAGGCGTACTTATGCAAGAAGGTAAAGTGGTAGCTTATGCTTCAAGACAGTTGAGAGTTCATGAGAAGAATTATCCTACGCATGACCTCGAGTTGGCGGCTGTAGTCTTTGTATTGAAGATCTGGAGACATTATTTGTATGGTTCGAGGTTTGAGGTGTTTAGTGATCACAAGAGTTTGAAGTATTTGTTCGATCAGAAGGAATTGAATATGAGACAGCGAAGATGGCTCGAATTGTTGAAGGATTATGACTTTGGTTTGAATTATCATCCAGGTAAAGCTAATGTTGTTGCAGATGCCTTGAGTAGGAAGACATTGCATATGTCCGCCATGATGGTCAGAGAGTTCGAATTGCTTGAACAGTTTAGAGATATGAGTTTGGTTTGCGAATGGTCACCTCAGAGTGTGAAACTGGGTATGCTGAAGATTGATAGTGAATTTCTGAAAGGTATCAAGGAAGCACAGAAAGTTGATGTAAAGTTTGTGGACTTGTTGATTGCTAGAGATCAGACTGAAGACAGTGATTTTAAAATCGATGATCAAGGTGTGTTGAGATTCCGAGGAAGAATTTGTATCCCAGACAATGAAGAGATTAAGAAGATGATTCTTGAAGAGAGTCATAGAAGTAGCTTGAGTATTCATCCGGGAGCTACGAAGATGTATCATGATCTAAAGAAGATTTTCTGGTGGTCTGGTTTGAAACGAGATGTGGCACAGTTTGTGTATTCCTGTTTAGTTTGTCAGAAGTCGAAAGTCGAGCATCAGAAACCCGCTGGGATGATGGTACCTTTAGACGTGCCAGAATGGAAATGGGATAGTATATCCATGGATTTTGTGACGAGTTTGCCAAATACTCCTAGAGGGAACGACGCAATTTGGGTTATTGTTGATAGGTTGACGAAGTCAGCTCATTTCCTACCTATTAATATTAGTTTCCCTGTTGCCCAGTTGGCAGAGATTTACATCAAAGAGATTGTGAAGTTGCATGGTGTTCCTTCGAGCATTGTATCAGATAGAGATCCAAGATTTACTTCTAGATTTTGGAAAAGTTTGCAAGAGGCCTTGGGTTCGAAGTTGAGATTGAGTTCGGCGTATCATCCACAGACAGATGGTCAGTCGGAGAGGACAATTCAGTCGCTAGAGGATTTGTTGAGAATTTGTGTTCTTGAGCAAGGAGGAACTTGGGATAGTCATCTTCCGTTGATCGAGTTCACATATAATAATAGTTATCATTCTAGTATTGGAATGGCACCGTTCGAAGCTTTGTATGGTCGGAGATGCAGAACTCCGTTGTGTTGGTTTGAATCAGGAGAAAGAGTGGTCTTAGGACCAGAGATTGTTCAGCAAACTACTGAGAAAGTTCAGATGATCCAAGAGAAAATGAAGGCGTCGCAGAGTCGACAAAAGAGTTATCATGATAAGCGTAGAAAAGATCTTGAATTCCAAGAAGGAGACCACGTGTTTTTGAGAGTCACTCCTATGACTGGTGTAGGACGTGCTTTGAAGTCAAAGAAGTTGACCCCGAAGTTCATTGGTCCGTATCAGATATTGGAAAGAGTTGGAACGGTGGCTTACCGAGTGGGTTTACCGCCGCATCTTGCGAATTTGCACAACGTTTTCCATGTGTCGCAACTTCGAAAGTATGTTCCGGATCCATCTCATGTAATCCAAAGCGACGATGTGCAAGTTAGAGACAACCTTACGGTAGAGACTTTACCGGTAAGGATTGATGATCGTAAAGTGAAGACGTTGAGAGGCAAGGAGATACCTCTCGTGAGAGTCGTTTGGTCGGGAGCGACTGGTGAAAGCTTGACGTGGGAGCTTGAGAGTAAGATGCTGGAGTCTTATCCAGAGTTGTTTGCTTGAGGTAAATTTTCGAGGACGAAAATCCTTTAAGTGGGGGAGAGTTGTAACGCCCACTTTCGTTTAATCGTTATTTAATCGAGTTTAGGTGATTATATTATATTTATATAATATATGTATGATTTTGATATGTTTTGATAAATTGTGGTGATTTTGGTGATTTGATTGATGACGTGTTAGGTTATGAGTTTTGGAGGAATTGATAAGATTAGAGAATTTATTTTATTGTTAAATAAAATAAAGATTTGAAAAATATTTAGTTGAGGGCTGTTTTGATATTTTAGATAGTTTTGGGGGAGAAAGTGAGATAAGATAAGTTATTAGAAAGAGGTATAAATAGGAGAAGACCTAATATTTTAGAAACTCATTGTACGTGAAAACTTTTGGAAAAGGGAGAAAAAGCTTAGAAGGGAGAAGAGCATAGAGAGAGCTGCGATTTCTTCATAACCAGGTAAGGGTGAGACTAATAATTCAATAATGTTAATTACTGTAATTCTGATGATTAGTTGACCAAGTTAGGATTGATTTAGAGAAGTTTTGGAATTAGGTCAAAGCCCTAAAAATTGATGATCAAACGGTAAAACTTGTTTAGATTGATGTAAGAACCGTCCTATAACCTTAGAACATGTTTAGGATGAATTCTGGAATCAAAATTAGGCTTTGAACCATGTTGTGTGAGGAATTTTTGAGAAAAACCCTAGTCTGCCCGTGCTTCTGTTCATCGCTCGCCACGGCGAGTGATGATCCTCGCCTCGCGAGTGATGAACTTCATCGCTCGCCACGCGAGCCCCTTTCCTTCGCCTCGCGAGTTGTTTGGTTCAACTCGCCATGGCGAGCAACCTTCCTCGCCTCGCGAGCTTAGGCAGAGTGCATGTCATATTTCGTGTTTCGACCTTTTTAGTTGAATCTTGTATGCCTTTGAGTACCTGAACTTACCTAGTATTGATTAGGAATGAATGTAGGATCAGAGGGAACCCAGAACAAGCTTAGTTTGTGAGTTGAGTGGTTCTCGCCATGGCGAGTAAGTACTCTCGCCTCGCGAGTACAACCAGGATGAACTTGATTATGTGTTTGTGCGATCTGTATCGCACTTTTTGGTCCAGAGTGAACCCCTAATTGGTAATGAAACCTTATGATAACGTTTAATGCAGTCTGTAAAGCTATTGAGTTAAGTTGATATTATTTGAGCATGATTAAGGTATTATGCAATATGTAAGATATAATTGAAATGATTATGATTCTAGTAAATTGTTGTTGATATATTGATATCTCCTTGCTGTTATGCGACTTGACTATGCTGCTGCTGTTATTTAACTGAGTAAGCAATGTTTATATATGAATATAATGAAAATGATGACGTTTTGCATCAAGTTATTGAATGCACATGATTACGATGATTATGATGTTTTGTTCATCTGTGTCCATGCATAGCATATCATTGAGCTTAGTCCTCACCACGAAAATTAGGAGCTTTGTCCTCCGCACGTTTTATAGGAGCTTTGTCCTCCGCACGATTAAAGTATATTAATACTTATGATGACGATTGGTACCACATGCATATAAGGAGTCTAGGAGCATTGTCACATTGTCATGATTAAGATGCCTTGTTGATAATGAATGGATATGTGATTATGTGATAAGTGTTATTTGAATATGTTATGTTGTTTATAATGATTGGATATATGATTACGTGATAACTGTTTAGCATTTATGCAAAGTTAATAATGGAATGATTGATGTTAATTTATGATTCGCAATTACATTGATTAATGTTATTTTATTATGAAATCTCACCCCTTCTGCTTGAAAATGTTGCCCTTCGTATGGGTAACTTGCAGGTGATCGTGCTTAGTGTGCAGTTGCTTCGTGAGTTGGCCTTGCCTTCACTGTGTCGTCTAGGTCGCTCTGATACGTAACGGGATGGGGTTTTATGCTATAACATGCTTCATTCTTTTACGTGAACTGCTTATGTTTTGATAAACTCTTTTGAGATACTTATTGGGCCTGCGTGCCGAAAACGTTTATGTTTTATGTTTATGATTTTCCGCTGCTATGTTAAAGATATTTGTGAAGGTTAAATCATTATTTAACTATTTTGGATTACGTTTCTATGTGATATCCCGTTTATGGTTTTTACTCTGATAATTGTTTAAGAAATTTGTATATTGGGAAAACGGGGTGTTGCACCATATACTATGCAAGTAAGACCCTAGATGGGGCACGTGTAAATTATGCCACAATAGAAAAAGAATTGTTAGCAGTTGTATACGCCATTGACAAATTCAGGCAATACTTGGTAGGATCAAAAATCATTGTTTACACAGATCACTCGGCAATAAAATATTTGATAAACAAGAAAGATGCCAAATCGAGGTTGATCCGATGGATTTTGCTCCTCCAAGAATTTGACCTTGAAATAAAAGATAAAAAGGGTGTTGAAAATGTTGTAGTTGACCACTTGTCCCGACTTAGGGAGACCAATGAGGACGAGTTATGTAACGCCCTAGTCGTTATTTTATTATTTTTAGAATTAGTCAGAGTCTTTTGTGTGTTTTTAATTAATATATGTGATATATGTGGTGTGTAGTATTTATTTATATAATTTATTTAATATAAATAGAATAGTATGAATAATGGAATTAATTAAGAGTTTGGGGAATAATTAGAAATTAACAGTAATGTCATACCCCAAATTTGGCCCGTTTGAAATCTTTTATCCGTTTCTTTTACCATTTAAAACTCGTTTTTGTGTCGTCTTTAATTATTAAAAAAAACTGTCATCTTGCATTTAAGTCTCTGCTCGCTTTTTACAACAGTTAAAATCACTTCATCCGTTTTTTTTTTATAACTTTTAGACGCATTTTATTTTTAAAAGTTTTAGTCGTAACGGTCAAGTCTTTTTTAAAAGGTCTAATTGTATTTTCAAAGTCGTGTCTTTTTAATCATTTCAACCGAAATTTCGGCAGGGAGGATACTTTGAAGTACCTCATATCAAATTTCGAAGGGACTTTTTTTTTATATTAATTAATATTTTATTTTTATTTTATTTGTTTTTTTTTATTTTTTATTTTTCTTTTTGTTTATTATTATTTTATTTTATTATTTTTTTTAAAAAAACAAAGAAAAGAAAGTCACGTGAAC
The DNA here is from genome assembly GCF_003473485.1 of Medicago truncatula. Taxonomy (NCBI): domain Eukaryota; kingdom Viridiplantae; phylum Streptophyta; class Magnoliopsida; order Fabales; family Fabaceae; genus Medicago; species Medicago truncatula. The sequence continues at coordinate 21,410,760 of NC_053045.1, forward strand.
TTTCTTTCTTTCCTTCCTCTTTTCTTTTCCTTTTTCTTATTTTTTTATTATTTGTTAAGTCTTTATCCCCAAGTCTCCAACAGGGGTATTTTGGTCTTTGATCTGTACCAGAGCCAACCCTATTTTGTCACTATAAATACACTGTCCAATCATTGGGAATAGGTCCAGAAAAATCACTGTAGCTGCGTCAGAGTCAAATCAGTCCCTCAATCAATACAAACCCTAATCCTTTCTCTCTCATACAAAATACAGATCAAACACAAAAAAAATCACAAAGAAAAGATGAACATCACCAACAACACTCATGAATATTCATGAACATTCATCCTCATAACTTTTTACCAGAAATCAACATAAACACCACAAATCCATAAAACCAACTCAAATCAACACATAACAAAAACAAAGCGAACCGAACCGGAGCAAAAGGGACGCGCCTGAACCGGACCGGAGCAAAAAGAGCAGGTCGGAGTAAAAAGAACAGATCGTGACGGATTCAACTCGAGGTAAAGATGTAGAAACTTTCTCTTTCACGTTTTTGTGCTTTCTTTGTAAAAAAAAAAATTAAGTTCAAACTCAGATCTACTCCGTTTGGGACTTGTTTTCAAAAATCTTAGCTCGGATTCACGTAAAGCAGGAAAATGGATGTTTAAAAGTGCAAAAAATTTCTAAATCGGAGCAATTTTTTTTTTTTACTCCGGCGGCAGCGCCGCCACCGTAAGGCGGCCGGCCGCCGCGCCGAAGTTGGATACCAATCGGAGAAGATGACCGAAATTCTAGAGAGAGGTCAGACTCTCTCTCTCTAGAATTCAAAGAGGAGAGAAGTTTTTTTGTGTTTTGTGTTGTTTTTTTGTTGAAGTCCCTTTTTATACTACACTTGTTTTTTGTCCAATCATATATACGCGCGTACATGCTCTTTGGTGCTCCCTCGCGTTGTGAGCCATCAGATCTGGATCGTTCCTTGATCTGATGGCTACTGTGTGTTTTGATTTTGAATCATGTGTGTGTCTATTTGGGTGAACATTGGTATGCTTTCTGTTCAAACCGTCGGATCTATGATCGGACGGTCACTGTGTTTCCTGTGTTATTTCTCTGCTTTTGAGCTATTTTTTTTTAACCATTGGATCTTAGATCCTATGGCTGTGATGAGATCTAGGGATTCAGATCTGGACCTCTGGATTCATCCAACGGTCCAGATTAGATCTTGCTGAGCCAATTTTGTTTTTTTTAATTAATTGTTCTTTATCTTTTTTTAATACTTTTTACATTTTTTTTTGACATTTTAATGCTTTTAAAAATTCCAAAAATATTGTTCTTATCATCTTAATTTTCTCTAATTTTTAAAATCCATCCTATTTGTTTTCTTTTAAAATTTTTTATTTATTTCTTATATGATGATCTTAATTGTTGCTTGTCTTTATTCCTTGCTTTTTATTTCTTATGTCTCATTCACCATGATATTTCTTATGCTTACTAACGATTTAATTTTTGTCTTGAATCATAGCATGCACATTTAATTTTCTCATCATCTTATTTCGTCATTGACCTAGTGTGTATAAATAGGGAATTGATGTAATTTTATTTCTTGCATTTTTATTTTGGCATAAAGGCCTTAGGGTTGTATTTAGGAATTGATGTAATAATGTAGGTAACACACGCACCGACACTTGCACCGACACTACCATAATTTATTTACCGCTTTCCGCTCGTTTTTACGACGTTACGTTAGTTTTCACCGTTAGTTTAGAAAAATCATTTTTCTCAAAAAAATCAAATATGCAAAACTTCAAAATCATTTTCTTAATAACTCTTTTTTTTTCCTTTATTTCTTAATCAAACTTTCAATTAACCTCACTCATTTCTTTTATCTCATGCCTTGAGGCCTCTTTCTCTTCTTAAAACCATTTTCAAAAATCTTAAAATCAACCTAACCCACCAAAGAATTTTTTTTTAGTGGAACTACGTCGGTTTTGATCCCTTTCCCAAAAAGGGTACGTAGGCAGAGGACTTGTCCTTCCAAATCAAATAAAAATAACCAAAAACATACTTCTTCTCCCTCCATTCTTTCACTTAGATTTTTAGGTAATAATTTTTCAAGTAAGCAAATGAATTTAGCACAAGATAATCTAGGTAAGCGGTTCCTTCGGAGTACCGAAGTCGTTTAGGGTGCTTAACACCTTCCCTATTCGAAACCAACCCCCGAATCCAAAGTCTCGATAAGGGTTTTTACTCATTTTTTCCCTTCCCACGAATAAAAATTAAGAGTTCAAAGATTGACGATTCAAATCAATCAATGGTTTGATATCCGAAAATCGGGGAGCACAGAATGGCGACTTCACTGGGGACTTAGTCTTACGCGGGTTAAACCCACCTTACTTTTTTTTACTTGTGCTTTATTATTTCTTATGCCTTGTAAATACATGCCTAAATGCTATTGCTTTCACGTGAGTGGTGAGATAAAGCTCCACACCCGAGCTTGAGGGAAATATAAGATAGGAGTGGTAGACTCATAGTGGCATACCGAGAGTATACTCGTGTCACACGTGAGATAACCACACTTAGCAAAGGAGCTTGAAGTGATATATGTCGGCGTGTGTTTTCACGTTTAGACTTTATTACTCGTAAGTTTCCAATGAAGCTAAGAACCTTTTAGTAACCCTTAACCCATCTTGGCCTTTTAGGATGTAGTGCGGTGGCTAACCGAGTGTTTTCTCGGAATTAGTCGACACGCGATACTACACTCAAATGAGACTTTCCTACGAACGTTGTTGGACCGGGTGTTTTCTCGGTATCCGATAATATTCGGAAGTGGTCAATGACTTTGGGAACCTCGGTAGAACCTTTGTTACAAGTGCATTTTAAACCATAGTCCTTACCAAATGGCGTTGTTACCCTTGACTCCAACATTGTGGAACTTACCCTCACCATGTATTCTATGTACTTGAGCATTATCATACATACATGCATTCATTCATAAACATATTTTCTCATCCATTGAAATATTGAAGGACTTATATAGGTTTTTTTATAAACATCATAGGTTATGGAGGTTGTTGGAAGGAGGACCCACGGGTATAAATTCAAGGCACCGGATACAGAGAGTTTAGAGGGTTTGAGGGGTTTGACGAAGATGTTGAAAAATCCGGGTCATTTTCAGGAGCGGTATGGTAATTTACTCGACATTCTCAAGACAAAAGTGGATGTAATGCTTCTCAATACTTTGGTCCAGTTCTATGATCCGATTTATCATGGCTTCACATTCCCAGACTTTCAGCTCTTCCCAACTCTAGAGGAGTATTCCCATTGGGTTGGTTTACCGGTGCTCGATGAAGTACCCTTTCATGCCTTTGGGCCCATTCCTAAAATCCCTACCATCGCAAAAGCCCTTCACCTTGAAGTAGCCGACATAAAAGACAAGTTCACAACCAAAGACGGTCTCCCATGTTTACCTTACAACTTCCTTCACAAAAAGGCCACCACTTGTTTCGAGAAATCCAAAACCGATGATTTTGAGTCTATTCTTGCCCTGATTATCTATGGTATAGTCCTCTTCCCGAGAGTTGACAAGTTTGTTGACATGAATTCCATACGGGTCTTCTTAACCCAGAACCCGGTTCCTGTTTTACTCGCTGACACGTATGTTGCTATTCATGATCGCACTAGTCATGGAAAAGGGACCATCGTCTGTTGTACACCTTTACTCCACCGCTGGATTACTTCACACTTGCCCCGTCCCAGTATTAGACCGGAACCTATCCCTTGGTCCCAGAAGCTCATGACTTGGACCCAAAGGACATAATCTGGTTTAACCCATCTTGTGACCCAGAGTTTGTCATTGACAGTTGTGGTGATTTCAACAATGTACCTCTTCTTGGTACGCAGGGAGGAATTAGCTACAGCCCAATTCTTGCGAGACGACAGTTTGGGTATTATATGGAGATGAAGCCTGTGTACCTCATCCTAGATAGGGATTTCTTCCTCTACAAGAAAGATGATGCGAATCAAAACGTGCAGTTCGAGAAAGCTTGGTATTCCATTGTCAAGAAAAGCAGGAGTCAGTTAGGAAAGAGAGCGGTCATCGCACATGAAGTTTATGTTCAATGGGTTATTGATCGAGCCAACAAATTGAGGATGCCATACCCACGACAAAGGTTTGCAACCTCAACCGTCCCACCTATACCTTTACCTCTACCTCCCGAGTCTTTAGAAGGGTACCAGAAGCAGTTGGATGTCGAAAGGCGTGAGAAGTCCATATGGGAAATGAAGTACCACAAGAAGGAGCAAGAGTGTGATACTTTGAGGTGCCTTTTGGATCAACAAATTCGGGCTAATCGCCAAGAAAAGGAGAAAAACATTAAACTGAGTGCCGCCCTCCAAAAGAAGGAAGATTTTCTTGACAAAGTTTGTCCGGGGAGGAAGAAGAGGCGTATGGATCTTTTTGATGGTCCACATTCTGATTTTGAAGACTAGTTCGCTTCAGGAGCTCGAGGGTCTTTCAGTTTGTTTTACACGCTTTTACTAGTTTTTCCTTTATTTACTTTGGAGTCTATCCCTAGGCTCAGTCTGTTAAAAGGGAATTATCTTGTTTTACTTTGAAAGTCTATCTCTTGGCTTTGTTGTTAGAAAGGGAATTATCTTGTAATCAACTTTGTTTTTTTTATGATTTGTTTAGGTTGGTATGTTTACAAAATTGCTTCTATAGGTCCTTCAATAAAAAATAAAAAATATATATAAAAATTGCATATTTTTGCATATAGCATATCATGCATCATATTGCATTCATAAAAAGTATCAAAATCCAAGTCTCATACTCTCCTCATTTCTGCCTCAGAAAAGCAAAGTGGCCCGGCGTATTCAGTACAAACCCACTCGCATTCACAACACTCGAGCTCATATCAAGAAAAGGATGTTAGCGGCAGAACAGGAAAACGCTCAGCTCAGAGAGGAACTGGTTAACCTCAAGGGAGAGATGGAAAGAATGGCACTTATGATGGAAACTATGATGGCTGAGAGAGAGCAAGCAGCAATCTCCAATTCAACTCCTGTTGTGGTCGTCACAACTGCACCTGAGGGTCCCCCGCAACCATCTCCGACTACTACCACAACTATCGGCCTCACCCAGCCTCTGATGACTGATTTTTCTTCTGGTAATATGGCAACTATGGGCAACTCAGGCTTCCGTCCTCTTGGCCCCCAGGGTCCCTTTGCTACTCCTCAGTATTCCATGCCTTCAGGCTACCCTTGGGGCATGCCGATTGCAACTAATGGGGGTTTTGGTCCAGGCACTACTGAAATGCCTTTCACACAGGGTCAACAGACTTCGGCACATTTCCAGATGAGTCAACCGATTCCTCAAGCTACCATGACTCAAGCAGGTCCTACTGTGCATATTGGGCCACAACATGAAGAGCAGATTTATCACTCCGACAGTATAATGGGGGATAATAAAGCAATCGATTGGGAAGAAAGGTTCGGTGCTCTAGAGAAGAAGATGAGTAATATGCGGGGGAAGGAAACAGTCGTCCAAAGCATATATGACCTTTGCTTAGTACCAGATGTAAACATACCTCCAAAGTTCAAGATGCCTGTATTTGAGAAGTATCAAGGGGACACGTGTCCACAAAATCATCTAACTATGTATATTAGGAAGATGATAGCTTACAAGAATAATGTTCCCTTACTCATTCACTGCTTCCAGGATAGTTTGACTGGTCCGGCACATACCTGGTTCATGGGGTTGAAAGGAGTCACCACTTTTGAACAGTTGGCTGAGGCCTTCATGCAACAGTACAAATATAATACCTATCTGGCGCCAAGTCGCAAAGAGTTGCAGTCCTTAACCCAGAAAGATAAAGAATCGTTCAAAGAATACGCACAACGCTTCATTCAAAAAGCTGCTTAGATTCGTCCTCCCTTGGATGAGAGGGAACTTTCAGAATTGTTCTATGAAACCCTGAGCCCTTGTTATTCAGAAAAGATGATTGTCTGTGCATCACAGAAGTTCACTGATTTGGTGGAAACAGGAATGCGTATCGAGGAGTGGGCTCGTAAGGGAGCAGCTGTTTCGGGAAGTTCTTCAGGTGGTTCTTCAGGGGTTTCGTCCAATGGTATTAAGAAATTTGGGAATGGTTACCCAAAGAGGAGTGCTCAAGAGGTTGGCATGGTGGCTCATGGAGGACCTCAGCCCGTGTACCCTAATCACCCCTTTGTTGCCAACATCACCCCACAAATGACCGCGCCCCAGAACCCAAACTATCAATCACCCAGACCTCAAGGACCTGCACCATACTACCCCCCATTATACCAACCACTATACAACCTACAACAATTCCCTCAACAACCATATTACCCCCAACAACCATACCAACAAAGACCACAGCAACAATCCCGTCCTCAGGCTCCTCACAATCAGCAGAATCAAAGGCAACAATTTGATCCCTTGCCAATGACCTATGGAGCATTGCTCCCTTCTCTACTTGCACAAAATCTAGTCCAAACAATACCACCTCCTCGCATTCCAGACCCTCTCCCACGCTGGTACCGTCCGGACCTTCATTGTATTTACCATCAAGGGGCACCAGGCCACGATGTGGAGCGTTGTTTTGCTCTTAAGAAAGAGGTTCAGAAACTGATAAATAGTAAAGAGTTAACCTTCACCGACCCTGACGCTGTAGCTCAGAACAATCCTCTGCCTACTCATGGGCCTGCTGTTAATATGATTCAAGACGATCAGGAAGAGGCTCGCATTCTCTCTGTAGGTGATATCAAGACTCCTCTGGTACCGATACATGTGAAAATGTGTAGAGCAACTCTCTTCAACCACAATCATGAAGCTTGTGACATATGTTTGATGGATCCTGGTGGATGTATACAAGTCCAGAATGATGTGCAGGGTCTCCTAAATAGAAGGGAACTTGTGGTTACAAGGGAACCCGAGAGCAAAGACGTCTGTGTTGTCACTCCGGTATTCAGAGCCAGGAGGCCGCTGGTGATAAACCCTAACAGTACAAAGCTCGTTGGTACTCCCTTGGTAATCTGTGTGCCTAGGCCCACGCCTACTACTGCTCAGAAAGCTGTACCCTACAAGTATGAAGGCACGATTCTAGAGCCCGGAAGTGAGACAACTTCACCTGTTGCTGTGGATAATATCGCAGAGAATAGCCGGATTTTGAGGAGTGGCCGCATCCTTCCTACGGTGGGTCTGAAGAGTGTTAGTGTTCCGGTCGATGAGCCAGTAAAAGAGCGAAACGCCGGTAAAGGTAAAGCTGGGGAGCAGGCCAAAGAGTTTGACTTTGAGGATGCCGATGAAGTCTTGAAGCTGATCAAGAAGAGTGAATACAGGGTGGTGGACCAGCTGTTACAAACTCCTGCGAAGATTTCCATCATGGCCCTGTTGTCAAGTTCTGGTGCTCATCGGGATGCCCTGAGGGGAATAAGCATAATCAAGCATTACTCATCTATGTACTTTACAGAACGGACTCGTTATCCAACGTCCTGATAGATACCGGCTCTGCACTTAATGTGATGCCCAAGTCAACTCTCGACCAATTGGCGTACTCCGGGGCTCCTTTGAGACTTAGCAAGGTGACGGTGAGGGCCTTCGATGGAACTAGGAGATCGGTGTATGGTGAGGTAGATTTGCCAATTTCGGTCGGCCCACATGAATTTCAGGTTACTTTCCAAGTCATGGAAATCCAGGCTTCTTTCAGCTGTTTGCTCGGCAGACCATGGATTCATGACGCTGGGGCAGTGACATCTACTCTCCATCAGAAATTGAAGTTTGTAAGTCGTGGAAAGTTGATCACTGTGAGTGGCGAATCGGCCTTTTTAATCAGCAATTTGTCTGCTTTCTCTGTTATCGGTGGTAGTAGTTCAGACGGGCCATCATTCCAAGGGTTCTCTGCCGAAGAAAGTGTCGGTAAGATTGAGACTTGTATGGCTTCGTTGAAGGATGCCCGGAGAGTAATTCAGGAAGGCAAAACCGAAGGCTGGGGTCAGCTAGTGGAGTTGCCAGAAAACAAGCGTAAAGAGGGAATTGGTTTCCTTAACAGTAAGCCTGGGATGTTCGACCCCACCAGAGGTTCTTTCCACAGTGCTGGTTTCATTCATGATTCGCCAGAGACCAATGCAATTTTAGATGATGCACCTGGAGGAGTGACACCGGTCTTTGTGACGCCTGGAGGAGCTTGCTGCAACTGGATTGCTGTTGACATTCCTTCTGTGACACCCCGCTCTAAGTAATGTGTTTGTCTTGTCTTTTGTTGTTTTTTTGTTTTTAAGAAAACTCCTTTCGTTCTGCCCAAGGCGAAAGTGAAATCATGTAGGGCTTTGTTTTGCTTCTAGTACTTTTATTACAAATAAAAATCGTCGTTTCTATCACGGCTTTTATTACTTTTTATTTTTTGTTGCTTTTTCTGGAAAAAATGGTAATACAAAAATCCAAAAAAAATCATTCTCTTTTTCTTTTAAATTTCAAAACCAAAGGTCTGCATTTACTCATTAAAATCAATCATGAATCATGTGCAGACTGAACGTAAGTGAATCCGTTGAACACAGCGACCCCATGCTTTCTCCCAACTTTGAGGTCCCAGTTTACGAGGCTGTGGTAAAGGAGGATGAAGAGATCCCAAATGAGATCAAATGGATGTTGGAACAAGAAAGGAAGACAATTCAACCTCATCAGGAAGAGATAGAAATCATCAATCTGGGTACTGAGGAAGACAAGAAAAAAATCAAGATTGGGGCATCGTTGGATGTATCTGTCAAGAAAAGAGTAATTGAGCTTATCAGAGAATATGTTGATATATTCGCACGGTCATACAAAGACATGCCGGGTCTAGACCCTGATGTCGTTGAACACAGACTGCCTTTGAAGCCTGAGTGTCCTCCGGTAAAGCAGAAATTGAGAAGATCTCATCCTGATATGGCCCTCAAGATCAAAGAGGAAGTGCGAAAGCAGATTGATGCAGGTTTCCTAGTCACATCAGAGTATCCTCAATGGTTGGCCAACATAGTGCCTGTTCCAAAGAAAGATGGCAAAGTCAGAATGTGTGTTGATTATCGGGACTTGAACAAGGCTAGTCCGAAGGATAATTTTCCTTTATCTCACATTGATGTATTGGTTGATAATACTGCTAAGTGCAAGGTTTTCTCCTTCATGGACGGTTTCTCCGGCTACAATCAGATCAGGATGGCTCCTAAGGATAGAGAAAAGACGTCTTTCATCACGCCCTAGGGTGCTTTCTGTTATGTGGTGATGCCATTTGGTTTGATAAATGCTGGTGCCACTTACCAAAGGGGTATGACCAAAATCTTTCATGATATGATTCACAAAGAAATTGAGGTCTACGTAGATGATATGATTGTTAAGTCTGGCACAGAAGAAGAACATGTTGAGTATTTGTTGAAGATGTTCCAGCGGTTGAGAAAGTACAAGCTCCGGTTGAATCCTAACAAATGTACTTTCGGTGTTAGATCTGGTAAACTCCTAGGCTTTATCGTCAGTCAAAAGGGTATTGAAGTTGATCCCGACAAGGTCAGAGCCATCAGAGAAATGCCTGTTCCAAAGACAGAGAAGCAAGTCAGAGGTTTTCTTGGTAGACTCAATTATATCTCCAGATTTATCTCTCACATGACCGCCACATGTGGACCAATTTTCAAGTTACTCCGCAAGGATCAAGGGGTGAAGTGGAATGATGATTGTCAGAAGGCTTTTGATCAAATCAAAGAATATCTGTTAGAACCTCCAATTCTTGTTCCTCTAGTTGATGGAAGACCTTTGATCATGTATTTAACAGTACTGGAAGATTCCATGGGCTGTGTTTTGGGTCAACAAGATGAAACCGGAAAGAAAGAGCACGCTATCTACTATTTGAGTAAGAAGTTCACTGATTGTGAGTCCCGATATTCTGTACTTGAGAAAACTTGTTGTACTTTAACTTGGGCTGCCAAGCGTCTCCGTCATTATATGATTAATCATACAACTTGGTTGATATCCAAGATGGATCCTATCAAGTACATATTTGAGAAGCCAGCTTTAACTAGAAGGATTGCTCGCTGGCAGATGTTATTGTCCGAGTATGATATCGAGTATCGCACTCAGAAAGCAATCAAAGGTAGCATCTTGGCAGAACATTTGGCTCATCAACCAATCGAAGACTATCAACCAATCAAATTCGACTTCCCAGATGAAGAGGTTATGTATCTAAAAGCAAAAGATTGTGACGAACCGGTGTTCGGTGAAGGTCCTGATCCTGAATCCGAATGGGGTTTGATATTTGATGGAGCTGTTAATGTCTATGGAAGTGGAATTGGTGCGGTACTCATTACCCCTAAGGGTACTCACATCCCTTTTACTGCGAGGTTACGTTTTGATTGCACAAACAACATTGCAGAGTACGAAGCTTGCATCATGGGTATCGAGGAAGCCATCGATTTGAGGATCAAGAAAATTGTCATTTATGGAGATTCCGCTCTTGTGATTAACCAGATCAAAGGAGAATGGGAAACTCGTCATCCTGGATTGATTCCCTACAGAGATTATGCAAGGCGTTTGCTGACTTTCTTCAACAAAGTAGAGTTACATCATGTGCCCCGCGATGAGAATCAAATGGCAGATGCTTTAGCTACTCTATCCTCAATGATCAATGTGAATGGTCACAATACTGTGCCAGAAATCAATGTTCAATTTCTCGACCGACCTGCTTATGTGTTTGTAGCCGAAGCAATTGATGATGACAAGCCATGGTATCATGATATCCAAGTTTTCCTTCAAACTCAAAAATACCCACCCGGGGCATCCAACAAGGACAAGAAAACATTGAGAAAATTGTCAAGCCGTTTCTTCCTTAACGAAGACGTTTTGTATAAAAGGAACTTTGATGGGGTCCTACTTAGATGTGTGGATAAGCATGAAGCAGAAAAATTGATGCGCGAGATTCATGAAGGCTCTTTTGGAACTCACTCATGCGGTCACGCCATGTCGAAGAAGATATTGAGGGCTGGGTATTACTGGATAACAATGCACGCTGATTGCTACAATCATGCCAAGAGATGCCATAAATGTCAAATCTATGCTGACAAGATTCATATACCACCATCTATGCTCAATGTCATCTCTTCCCCGTGGCCTTTCTCTATGTGGGGCATTGACATGATTGGTCGGATTGAACCAAAAGCTTCCAATGGGCATCGTTTCATATTAGTGGCTATCGATTATTTCACTAAGTGGGTTGAAGCAGCATCTTACGCCAATGTGACTAAGCAGGTAGTGGTCAGATTTATCAAGAACAACATCATCAGCCGCTACGGTGTTCCCAACAGAATCATCACAGACAATGGCACAAATCTGAATAACAATATGATGAAAGAGTTGTGCGATGACTTCAAGATTCAACATCACAATTCTTCTCCTTATAGACCACAGATGAATGGGGCAGTTGAAGCTGCAAACAAGAACATCAAGAAGATCATACAGAAGATGGTAGTTACTTACAAGGACTGGCATGAAATGTTACCCTACGCTTTGTATGGATATCGTACCTCAGTGCGAACCTCGACAGGGGCAACCCCTTTCTCTTTGGTATATGGTATGGAGGTTGTACTACCTGTAGAGGTTGAGATTCCTTCTTTAAGAGTCTTGATGGAAGCTGAATTGTCTGAAGCTGAATGGTGCTAGAGCAGGTACGACCAGTTGAATTTGATTGAGGAAAAACGTATGGCTGCTTTGTGTCATGGACAGCTATATCAGTCAAGGATGAAACAAGCATTCGATAAAGGAGTCCATCCCCGTGAATTCAAGGAAGGAGATCTTGTGCTCAAATGTATCAAATCCTTTCAACTAGATCCTAGGGGCAAATGGACGCCAAACTATGAAGGTCCCTACGTGGTGAATAGAGCTTTCTCTGGTGGTGCTTTAATTCTTACAAATATGGATGGAGAGGAGTTACCTCGTCCTGTGAATTCTGATGCAGTCAAGAAATACTTTGTCTAAATATATAAAAGAATAGCTCGGTAGGTCGAAAACCTGAAAGGGCGGCTTAAACCAAAAAATGAGCGTCTCGGTGGATCGAAAACCCGAAAGGGCGGTCCAGGCAAAAATTAGAGAAAAAAAAAAAAAAAAAAAAAAAAAAATTATCCTGATAGATCGAAAACCCGCAAGGGCGATCTATGCAGAAATTAAGGATCGAGACAAGTAACTGCATCAGATGAAACATCACTCGCCCGAGACACCTTGACTGTCAGAAGTTCTCTAGTATTGAAGCATCCAAACAGTGGAATTCAAAGTGGTTAGGAAGTATAGCGGTTATTGTGTTCAATGTACCTATCCCATATAATTACCATATTCCAACTCTTTGTAATCTGTGGTGCCATGCCTTTGGCCGGTTACCATTTCTATTAAATCAATTTGAGCCTGTGCCCCTTTTGTTGGAATTCTTGTTTATTCTATGTGCAAAAATCTTTCTTTCGTTTTTAATATTAGTAATTGAAGCAAAAACTTTGAAAACCTTTCTAAGGATTTTATGTTTTCTTTCAAAAAAAAAATAATAAAAAAAAATGACAAACATATTACCTTTAAAAACATGTATCGCATAAGTATGTGTCAACAGTTGGTCCGAAACAAGCACGTTCAACAAAGAAGAAATAGTCATTGCAAAAAAAAAAAAAAAAAAAAAAAAAAAAGAGCGCCCTGGTGGATCGAAAACCCGAAAGGGCGATCCAGGTAAAAATTAGGGGCATACAAAAAGAGAAAAAGAAAAATGTCTCCCCGGTGGATTGAAAATCTGAAAGGACGATCCAGGCAAAAGTTAGGGATTTCAAAAATATATACAAAAGGCAATGACTATTCAAGCTTGAAAATACGGTGTTGCATTGATGAAATGGCGACTTCTACCCCAGTTTGTGAGGACTTACCCCAGCAGTATGTTTAAGGGCTGTACCCTAACAATGGTTGATTCATCCCCCGTGACTTTATCCCCAATGAAGGCTTTGAGTGTTCGTACAGTGATGCCGGGCCATTCTCCTTGTAGACCTGCCCAGTCCTGTCTCAACAATCTTACCATTATACCGTCATATGAGTCTCATACATATTCATTCATTCATGCATACATAGCACGCATATAAATATCATCCATACATAGTTGCATTTTTACCCAATATTTTGCTTCATTATCCTCAAAACGTGTCTAAACTCAGGTATGTTATAAAACCAATCATGTTTCAAAGTGGCAGGTCTCGCCAGTAGCCAGTCTATACAATTTCCCCATCGTCTTCAGACAATTTCATTGTTCCCCTCAGGTGTATCTTTGTCAAGTTAATCCCCACTCATATCAAGCTTTACAATGTCTTTACTTTAGCCACTCGTCGGCCCGTCATGTCTTTAATTTAGCCACTCGTCGGCCCGTCATGTCTTTACTTTAGCCACTCGTCGGCCCATCATGTCTTTAATTTAGCCACTCGTCGGCCCGTCATGTCTTTACTTTAGCCACTCGTCGGCCCGTCATGTCTTTAATTTAGCCACTCGTCGGCCCGTCATGTCTTTACTTTAGCCACTCGTCGGTCCGTCATGTCTTTAATTATCTGACTTAAATTATCTGCCCGTCATGTCTTTATTTTAGCCACTCGTCGGCCCGTCATGTCTTTAATTCCGCCACCCGTCGGTTAACCACGTCTTTATCTCACTACTCGGCAGATAATTTTGTCCTTACCTTTAAAACAATGTTAACAAACATTATCATTTATTCCCCAGTCAGTCTTTATTCGTCATTCACATTCAGGTCAGCATCATATTTAGTCATACCATCACCTCCATTAGCATCGCATCTCTGGTATTTCAAACGGTCCAAAATTGGCGTTTTGTTTATATTTAAGTCTCCTCGACCCTGTGGTTTAAAAGTTTTCCCTTTTAAAACCTTCGTGACGAAGAAACTTAAATAGGGGCATCTGTCATACCCCAAATTTGGCCCGTTTGAAATCTTTTATCCGTTTCTTTTACCATTTAAAACTCGTTTTTGTGTCGTCTTTAATTATTAAAAAAAACTGTCATCTTGCATTTAAGTCTCTGCTCGCTTTTTACAACAGTTAAAATCACTTCATCCGTTTTTTTTTTATAACTTTTAGACGCATTTTATTTTTAAAAGTTTTAGTCGTAACGGTCAAGTCTTTTTTAAAAGGTCTAATTGTATTTTCAAAGTCGTGTCTTTTTAATCATTTCAACCGAAATTTCGGCAGGGAGGATACTTTGAAGTACCTCATATCAAATTTCGAAGGGACTTTTTTTTTATATTAATTAATATTTTATTTTTATTTTATTTGTTTTTTTTTTATTTTTTATTTTTCTTTTTTGTTTATTATTATTTTATTTTATTATTTTTTTTAAAAAAAACAAAGAAAAGAAAGTCACGTGAACTTTCTTTCTTTCCTTCCTCTTTTCTTTTCCTTTTTCTTATTTTTTTTATTATTTGTTAAGTCTTTATCCCCAAGTCTCCAACAGGGGTATTTTGGTCTTTGATCTGTACCAGAGCCAACCCTATTTTGTCACTATAAATACACTGTCCAATCATTGGGAATAGGTCCAGAAAAATCACTGTAGCTGCGTCAGAGTCAAATCAGTCCCTCAATCAATACAAACCCTAATCCTTTCTCTCTCATACAAAATACAGATCAAACACAAAAAAAATCACAAAGAAAAGATGAACATCACCAACAACACTCATGAATATTCATGAACATTCATCCTCATAACTTTTTACCAGAAATCAACATAAACACCACAAATCCATAAAACCAACTCAAATCAACACATAACAAAAACAAAGCGAACCGAACCGGAGCAAAAGGGACGCGCCTGAACCAGACCGGAGCAAAAAGAGCAGGTCGGAGCAAAAAGAACAGATCGTGACGGATTCAACTCGACGTAAAGATGTAGAAACTTTCTCATTCACGTTTTTGTGCTTTCTTTGTAAAAAAAAAATTAAGTTCAAACTCAGATCTACTCCGTTTGGGACTTGTTTTCAAAAATCTAAGCTCGGATTCACGTAAAGCAGGAAAATGGATGTTTAAAAGTGCAAAAAATTTCTGAATCGGAGCAATTTTTTTTTTTACTCCGGCGGCAGCGCCGCCACCGTAAGGCGGCCGGCCGCCGCGCCGGAGTTGGATACCAATCGGAGAAGATGACCGGAATTCTAGAGAGAGGTCAGACTCTCTCTCTCTAGAATTCAAAGAGGAGAGAAGTTTTTTTGTGTTTTGTGTTGTTTTTTTGTTGAAGTCCCTTTTTATACTACACTTGTTTTTTGTCCAATCATATATACGCGCGTACATGCTCTTTGGTGCTCCCTCGCGTTGTGAGCCATCAGATCTGGATCGTTCCTTGATCTGATGGCTACTGTGTGTTTTGATTTTGAATCATGTGTGTGTCTATTTGGGTGAACATTGGTATGCTTTCTGTTCAAACCGTCGGATCTATGATCTGACGGTCACTGTGTTTCCTGTGTTATTTCTCTGCTTTTGAGCTATTTTTTTTTAACCATTGGATCTTAGATCCTATGGCTGTGATGAGATCTAGGGATTCAGATCTGGACCTCTGGATTCATCCAACGGTCCAGATTAGATCCTGCTGAGCCAATTTTGTTTTTTTTAATTAATTGTTCTTTATCTTTTTTTAATACTTTTTACATTTTTTTTTGACATTTTAATGCTTTTAAAAATTCCAAAAATATTGTTCTTATCATCTTAATTTTCTCTAATTTTTAAAATCCATCCTATTTGTTTTCTTTTAAAATTTTTTATTTATTTCTTATATGATGATCTTAATTGTTGCTTGTCTTTATTCCTTGCTTTTTATTTCTTATGTCTCATTCACCATGATATTTCTTATGCTTACTAACGATTTAATTTTTGTCTTGAATCATAGCATGCACATTTAATTTTCTCATCATCTTATTTCGTCATTGACCTAGTGTGTATAAATAGGGAATTGATGTAATTTTATTTCTTGCATTTTTATTTTGGCATAAAGGCCTTAGGGTTGTATTTAGGAATTGATGTAATAATGTAGGTAACACACGCACCGACACTTGCATCGACACTACCACAATTTATTTACCGCTTTCCGCTCGTTTTTACGACGTTACGTTAGTTTTCACCGTTAGTTTAGAAAAATCATTTTTCTCAAAAAAATCAAATATGCAAAACTTCAAAATCATTTTCTTAATAACTCTTTTTTTTTCCTTTATTTCTTAATCAAACTTTCAATTAACCTCACTCATTTCTTTTATCTCATGCCTTGAGGCCTCTTTCTCTTCTTAAAACCATTTTCAAAAATCTTAAAATCAACCTAACCCACCAAAGAATTTTTTTTTAGTGGAACTACGTCGGTTTTGATCCCTTTCCCAAAAAGGGTACGTAGGCAGAGGACTTGTCCTTCCAAATCAAATAAAAATAACCAAAAACATACTTCTTCTCCCTCCATTCTTTCACTTAGATTTTTAGGTAATAATTTTTCAAGTAAGCAAATGAATTTAGCACAAGATAATCTAGGTAAGCGGTTCCTTCGGAGTACCGAAGTCGTTTAGGGTGCTTAACACCTTCCCTATTCGAAACCAACCCCCGAATCCAAAGTCTCGATAAGGGTTTTTACTCATTTTTTCCCTTCCCACGAATAAAAATTGGGAGTTCAAAGATTGACGATTCAAATCAATCAATGGTTTGATATCCGAAAATCGGGGAGCACAAGTAATAAGGGAGGTTTTAATGAAAAAGGAGAAGTTATAGTTTTAGGGAGTTAAGGAAAGAAAAGTCAGAAAACAGTTTAACGTGAAAACAAGTGGAGAAGAGAAAAACTAAGGCAAGGAGAGAAGACCAAGAGAGAAGAACTTAGGAACTGATTTTGCTATGCTATTTGTCTTTGCAATTCTAAGGTAAGGGTGGGATTATCTTTCAATAGTCATAATATGTAATTTCTGAAAATTAATCAATTAAACTGTTCTTAAGGTAAAATTGGGAAAATAAGGGTTAATGATGATTTTGAAAGAAAAGGTGTAAGAATCAGGTTTATAATGTTGTATTTGAATGATTAGTATGATTTCTTAATCCATGTTGTTGATATTGATCGTAATTGAAATGAAAATAGAATATGATGGATGAATTTTGGAAGTTCTATATGAATGCTTGATTGGGCTGAATTGATGTTGTTGATGCTTAGTTGTTGTTCCTTTTGATGTCTGATTGTATATAGGACTTGTAAACATTTCTGGAAAACGTTTTGGGTGATCAGGGGATTAAAACTAGGTTTTTGGAGTGAGGAGAAGTCTGAAAATCGTAACTTTTACCCTGCCCAGATGAGTGGTCGCTTAAGCGAAGCACCCGTCGCTTAAGCGAACATTCATGTAGCTGCCCAGGAATTAGATTTTACCCGTTCACTTAAGCGAACAGTGAGCGAGCTGGTAAGCGAAAATTAAGTTTGATTCTGCCAAGAATTCGCTTAAGCGAGCCGTGAGCGACTTGTAAGCGAACTGAACCCAGACCTACTGTAAGATGGTCGCTTAAGCGAGCTAGCCGTCGCTTAAGCGAACTGAGTGTTAGTCAGCCTTTTTCTGAACCTTGCTTCGTGCACTAAGGGATCCTTTTGAGTACTTCTAGGTGTTCCTTCTAGCTTGTATAACCTTTGTATAGACATAAAATCCTACTTAATTTATGATGGTATTTAGTTGGTTAACTTTTATGAATTTTGAAGATGTTGGAATACTTGAATCAAGTGAATGAAACATGTTGCATTAAGGGGTGGTGAGTCATATGAGTACATATGCATTTGTCGTTGAGTTGTATGCAGATATACACAAGTGGAGTCAGTTGCATAAGCATAAAAATGATGTTATGATGAGGACTTCGGTCCTGGAACGCTTTGTCGTTCAAAAACGATGGAACACTATGTTGTTCAAAACGATGTTATGATGAGGACTCATGTCCTGATAAAAGAATGCTTTAACCATTCTATAAAGATGAGGGCTTCGGCTCTGATATGGTACCATATGCATAGTTGCATTTGTTGAGGAGTCTTAGTGGAGTTGGCATGTCCTGCATGAGTCTTAGAGGTGAAGTCGGGTTGTCGCATGAGTCATTGTTCACTATTTCTATTACTGTTGGATGATGAAGTTGTTAATGATGCTATACTATAATTGCTGAATGATTATGATGATAGGGTGTTAGATTCATTTATGTTATTATATATTATTATTATTATTGTTTGAGAATCTCACCCCTTCTGCTTGAAAATGTTGCCCTTCCTATGGGTAACTTGCAGGTGATCCTGAGTAGTAGTTGGTGGCTCACAGTGTCTAGGGCTCTGATACGTGGGATAGGATTTTATTGCTTGAATTCTTTCCTATGTATCATTTTTGAAATATTGCTGATGTAGCCCTTTGTGATTGAATTTTATGTTGAAATGGCTTTCATGCCAAGAATAATTATTGTAGACTTATTGATGTTACAAATATTCCGCTGCAAGTTTAATGACAATTTTATGAATGACGTTTGATTAAATAGATTTTATATATACACTCTATTTAGAAGATTTTTAAATGAAGAAATGTGGCATGCCCGTTGTGATTACTCTGATGATTGATGTATTATTATTATTTTAATTGATTTTGGGAAACGGGGTGTTACAAGTTACCCTTGGATGATTCCTTCCCGGATGACCAACTCTTCTTATTGGCACAAAATAACGCACCTTGGTATGCAGATTTTGTTAATTTTCTTGCAGCAGGAGTGCTACCACCTGAGTTGAACTACCAACAAAAGAGTAAGTTCTTCAATGATCTCAAGCACTACTATTGGGACGAGCCTTATCTCTTCAGAAGAGGCTCAGATGGGATTTTCATAAGATGCATTCCTGAAAACGAGGTAAGTAGTATTCTAACCCATTGCCACTCCTCTTCTTATGGTGGCCACGCAAGTACACAAAAGACTTCTTTCAAAATTCTTCATTCTGGTTTCTGGTGGCCATCACTTTTCAAAGATGTCCATCTCTTTATTTCTAATGTGACAAATGTCAACGCACTGGTAATATTACTAAAAGAAATGAAATGCCTTTGAACAACATCCTTGATGTAGAAATTTTTGATGTTTGAGGTATTGACTTTATGGGACCATTCCCCTCCTCTTTTGGGAATCAATACATATTGGTGGCAGTTGACTATGTGTCCAAATGGGTTGAGGCCATTGCCACCCCCACTAATGATGCACAAGTGGTTATAAAATTGTTTAAAAAAATCATTTTTCCAAGGTTTGGACTGCCAAGGCTTGTGATAAGTGATGGAGGGTCTCACTTCATTTCGAAACATTTTGAAAAACTTTTGCAAAAACTTGGAGTGAGACACAAAATTGCAACACCCTATCACCTAGAAACTAGTGGACAAGTGGAGGTCTCAAATAGACAAATCAAAACTATCCTTGAAAAAACTGTTTCAACTTTTAGGAATGACTGGTCAAGTAAACTTGACGATGCCCTTTAGGCCTACCGGACGGCTTACAAAACTCCCATTGGAATGACTCCTTTTAAACTAATCTATGAGAAATCTTGTCACCTTCCGGTTGAGCTCGAGCACAAGGCTTATTGGGCAATTAGAAACCTCAACTTAGACCCCAATTTAGCCGGTGAAAAATGAAAACTTCAATTAAGTGAGCTAGAAGAACTTAGGATAGATGCCTATGAGAATGCCCGCATTTACAAAGAAAGAACTAAGAAATGGCATGACAAGAAAATCATCAAAAAGCACTTCAAAAGCGGTGACCTTGTGCTGCTCTTTAACTCTAAGCTAAAGCTCTTTCCGGGTAAATTAAGGTCGCGATGGTTAGGTCCATTTCAAGTCCACAAGGTCTACCCTTATGGGGCAATTGAAATTTTTTCCGAAGCAACCGAATCATTTACGGTTAATGGGCAAAGGCTAAAAATTTACAATAATGGAGAAGTAAATGAAGTGCTGGATGATTTTACTCTAAGTGATCCTCCTTAGGAATTAACTTCCTTGCTTTTGTCAAGCTAGTGACAATAAAAGAGCGCTTCGTGGGAGGCAACCCACAGATTTAATTGCTTTCTTTGTTTTCCGTTATTTCTCTTTGATTTGTAGGTAAATGTCCGAGCATGATTAGCAAATGCAAGAAAAATTAAGGATGCACGACCCAGAAAGGTGGCACGGCCCGTGCTTAAGCTAGCACGGCCGTGCCAGGATCAACACATAAAAACCCAAAAAAAAGGCAGGGAGATGGCACGACCCGTGCTTAAGTTGGCACGGCCGTGCCAACCTGACAGGCTTCCAGGGTTGATTTTTTTCGCTTCTTTTGGCAAATTGTGAGCTTTCTGCATCCTTTCCCACTCTTTTCTTGTTCTTTTATTTTTCTTCTTTGGAATCATTGAGGACAATGTTTCTCCTAAGTGTGGGGGGAGCCTAATAAAGTGTCTTTAGTCGTAGTGTTTCCAAACTCCCTTGAACTTTATTCTTTTGTTTTGTTTTATTGTGAAAGGCATGAATAAGCAGCTTGTTTTTTATCATTTTATTATGACATAATTTTTTTTTTGTTGTCTCTTCAATGGTCGTTTCTTGTACATGAAAGTGATTTCTTGTGTTGTAAGTGTTTTTGCTATACCCGCATCAAGTTTTATTGTGAAAATTCTCCAATGAGAAAAGCACCTAGTTGCAATCCTTGAGTAAGTGTATGAATAGGTATTTTAAGGAACACGTTCTAACCTTAATGGTAACTTGGACCCTTAAAAATCTTCAGAGTAAAAGTAGTATAAGTTTGTGTGGGAATGATTCTAATGTGCTATAATGTGATAAAACAAAATGGGGCGGAAGAATATCACCAACACGTGGAGGAAAGGACACCCCCTCACTGACTTCCTAAATGTGGTGATGACTTCTCAAATAAGTTGTGCTTAAATAAAACCCTCTAAAAAGGAGGAACGTCCTAAGTGAAGATGATTAAGTTGTAGCACTACTTAAGGTGATCATGGAAACTTGGAGGAAAGGATACCCCTCGTGGACTTCCAATGTGAAATGATAGCCCCTAGGCATCTACAAGCCCCCAAGTATCTAAATTGTCAAATTTATCTGAACTAACTCCCATCTCTCTTATATGAAATGAAGAAAGGATTTTTCTCGGTCACTTTAGTGTTGAGGATAAAACATTTTCCTCATAATATCTATCTTATACAGGAGCAAGAAAAGGGTTGGACTACACACACACACTCACTTAAGACTTGTTGTTGGGTTGAATAAGTTCACAAAGAATACTTGAAGTTGTGATTAGTGTACATTGAAATAAAACCTTAAAGGGGACATAAGCTTTTACTTGAATTGTCATATATTAATCTTTTTGTTGCTGCTATGTCTATGCCTTTTGCTTGAGGACAAGCAAAGATTCAAGTGTGGGGGAGTTTAATGAGTCAATAATTAGTTATTTTAGTTTAATATTTAGTTTCGTTTTCATTAGATTTAAGTTTATTTTATTTTAATATTATTTCCTTTTTGAGCTATTTTACTTCAATTGCATTTTATTATATTTCAGGAATGAATATTTGATGGATTGAGTCTTGGAGCAAAAGAAAGGGGATTTGGAGCTGATTCGGTACGAAAATACAAAGATTCGGAGACAAAAATATATCTCCCTCAAGTCAGAAACTTGGCACGGCCCGTGCTAAACTTGGCACGGCCGTGCCACCTCCCAGACAACCTTTTGCTGCTTTTGCTTAGATTCTAAGCTACTCTATTTGGTTTTACCACAAAGCCCTTTTCTTGTGGAACATTCTAGTGATGTAATTGCTTAGATTTTAAGTCGAATGTTACCCATAAATAGAGTAGCTAGCCATCACAAATATTCATCTTTTCTTTGGAATTCAATAAGTGACAATTGTCTTTTGAATAAAAGTTCTTTTCTTTTCCTTTACTTTCTTGTTATTTACTTTTATGCTTTCTCTCTTCTTCTCCATGTCCACGATGACCATGAGTGAGTAGACTTCTTATGTCTTGGGATTGTTGGATAAGTCTAATGACATAATCCTAATCAAGTCAAGCCTTAAACCTTAATATTATGTAACCCTAGTTTCTCTTCTAAATTCACCGTTTTAACATGGATTAAATATTATCAAACTGTGGAAACGAAAGTGGAGGGTTTGATAATCGTTAATCCATCATTCCAAATGTTAATTCATAAAACGAAAGTGAAGCTTTAATATTCGATCAAGTGAATTTAGACAAGGATTGCGAAACATGAAAATAGTCTAGTGAACCTTGAGACTTATAGAGTTTCGAACTTCAAGGATTCTAATAGTAATCAACCATGAAAATAGGCGTGCTTGCTAGAGGAACACACTCACTGAAACCGATAGGAGATGTGATAGGCTTAAGAGAAACTCGTCTTTAGAAACTAGGTCTAAAATAAGGTTTAGGTTTAATGGCTTGGCTTGTGAATGATTTTGTCGCCTATGACGGACCAACGATCCCAAGGCTCTCTTTTATTATTTTTCTCTTTTAACCAACTGAAAACAACAATCTCTTATTCTTGATTCTCTTCTAATCACCGATTAAAGTTAATTGAATTAAACAACTCCCTGTCGGAACGATACTCTTTTCATTACTACTTCAGTAAGACCGTGCACTTGCGGTTTTATCCCATCAAGTTAGTATTTGCTCAAAAAAGAGAAAGTGAAACGTGTTCAAATTTTAGCCTTAACTTTATGAGTTTTCATAAAGTGATCGTGTAACTTGTGTGCGTTAGAGGTGTCATGCCTGTGTAGACATCGAAGGCCAGTAATGACTGTTGGACAGTAATTGATGATAGATGAGGTCATCAAGATATCTCATTATGTGTTGTGATGAGCCTTGAATGTATTGTGAGAGCGCCTTCGAAAGACATTGTGATCGTTTGCATTTCTTAGATAGATGGGTCGTTTTAAAGCGTTTGATGATTCACTATTGGACCGTTGAATCATAAGGTCTTCGTCTTCGTCTTCTGGGCCCAATCTCCGTTTTGCTGTCTTTTTAGGTCTTCGTCTTCGAATAACTTGCCTCGGTACTTTGGGAACATAATTCCTCCCACTTGTAAGTCTTCTGAGGCTCTTGAATCTTTATTCTTGTGTCTTCACAATTCTTCCATTGTTATTGATTTGCCGATTTGCATGATTTCTTCGTGAATTACTTCAAAAACCCCCTCAAATTGCTATGTTTTGGGAAAACTAGAATTACATACTCAAATATAGAAAACATTACCAAGTCCCGAAATCATAGGCAATCGTTCTAATACTCCTCCTTTTTGCTGCTATTTCCTACTAAATAAAATTGAAAAACATGCTAAGAATAACGTAAGATGACTTGTCATCAGTTATGTCATTCCAAATTTTGTTATTCCTTTGTTTTCATATGCTCCATAAAACACAACCAAATAGAGCTGCATCATCAGCAGTTAAAACCTGTAAAACATCGAATATAACAACACTAATATCATGATTATGAGTAAGTATGCAACTGATAATGAAAAAAGCATTCCACATGCTCCAAATATTGCTGCTGCCTAGACATCTAAAGAAGAGATGAAAGCTATCCTCATCTTCAATATTACATAAAGCGCAGATAAGAGAACAATTAACCCCCTTGTCTCGGATTCTCACTCGCGTTGGTAAACAATTCCTACAAGCGCGCCAACGGAGAACTTTAACTTTGTGGAGCTTTAATATTCCATAACAACCGCAACGACCCTTGCTTTTTGATGTGGGAATTATCAAGGATCTCATTCATACACAAATGATATGCACTTAGATTAAAAATTTGTGTGTTTCTACACCTTTATGTGGCCCTTATGTATTGATTTTGAAAAGGGAGTTTGGTGGCTCCTTTTCTTCCTTGCATGCTTATAATATTTCTCATGGAGATGATATTTAGGAACCTGATTTCCTTTTCTGTTTGGTGTGGAGATGGCTTGGTCCATAGCGTCTCAATCATTTTCTATGCAAAATTACTAGTGGTTGTGTCATGACAAACGAAAAAACAAGTTATCAAATAATATCAACTTATGAGTTATGCTCAATGTGCAGTGCATCAATGGTAAACTACTATATGTCAAGCTCTCTAAGATTGCGCTATGGATTCATACATTTGGGTGGTGATTGGAGGTGTCTTGCCGCAATTGCTTTGGGACTGTTGCTTTTCTGACATCCAATATGTCTTGAAAACACAAGTAAATATAATGACTAATAAATCCAGTGGTAGTTGACTGCGGTCGGTTTTCTATTTATAAGTCAGCGGTAGTTAACTACCGCTAAAATATTTTAATATTTTATTTGTGTTTTTAGGAAGTTTATGATGTTAAAAAAACAATTATCTTATTTTGGACGACCACCATTCATGACCAAATAATTGATAATTTGTATGGTCCCGGTTCTTTTGGGGGTAATTGATTGTTTTGCCAAGTTTGGCCTCAATTTGGAGTTGGTAACAAACTTTGTGTCTTTTACTAATTTTGCTTATCAAGCTATATGTTGACTGAATTAGTGTCCATAACATGGATTGCTAAGCTACTTGGTTTTATCTTTGTTTTTTCTTTCTTTTCATGAATAAGCAATTTTTTGTCATAAAAAAAAAAAAAAGTATACTTATTTTTTGGGTTAATAGTGTTTTACCACTGTAATATAGGTCATTTCCGATTTTATTGCCTATAAAATATATTTTTTGAAAATCGTCCTTGTATTTTGAAGATTTTTGGTTTTGGACCTTCATGAATTTTGACTGTACAAAATCGAAGATATGGCAGGGGGTAAACTGAAATTTGCTCAAATTAATAGGGTGGTAAACTGAAATTTGCTCGAGTGAAATTTTTCATGAAATTCCAAAACCAAAAAATCTTCAAATTACAATGATGAAATTCAAAAAAAATATTTTATAGGGGAAAAATCGAAAATGACCTATATTACAGGAGGTAAAACACTATTAACCCTTATTTTTTTGTCAAATAATTTACTGACTAGAATTTTATTCTTCGAGAAGAACAAGTGAGAAATTTAAATTTCGAATATTGACCCTGCATATTGTAATGTCTCAATCACCTGAGCTATACTTACAGAAACATAATATAATACTTTGAAATGGTTGAAAAGGAATAAAAATAAATAAATTATTCAATTCCATACTCTACCCAAATAATGGAATAATAATTTTGTTCAAATACGTTGTAAAATACTCCAACAATGGAATGAAATAGATTTAATTTGGTTCCATTCTTTTATGTTCCATTTCGCTCTGCAAACATACAAATAGGGGCGAATGACTTTATTGAAATGGGGTAGCATTGGCTAGCTCGAAAGAAGAAAAATAACTTAAATAACTAGTATAATTTGATATGTAGCTACCTCATTAATATATTATTTGTCTACTCCAAATAATTTTGTTGGTTTAAAGGAAGATGATATTACACAAATATTAATAATATATTTAGTTTATTGTCAATTATAGATGAATTTTACTTCTTAAAATCCGTAAAGCTTAACTTCTATAAATAACTCTAATTTAAATATTTAGAAATATCTATTGTTTAGCGTTTATTTTCTTCGTTTCCGTTTTTATTATATATAAGTACAAATTATTGTAAATTTATTTTCTTTATTGATTAAGTTTAATATATTAATTTTAAAAATATATTATATTTCTTTCTTTATATTTGATCCCATCGTAAAAATTGTGTTAGCTTCACCGCAAAACTATGTTATAGGCTATCATTGGGGAAAATGGATGGCTTGGAAAGCCAAGAAACAGACACACAAACCAAAACCATGACAACAAACCTCTTCCCTGCAAAACTCAATCTTAAACAAAATGTCATTTTTTTACTTCCCACGTTCCATCTTCTTTCTGGCCCCACCAACGTCAATATACAACAAAGTACCAACGTCGTCGTCACCACCACCACCATCACCACTATTCACGTGTTTTGTTATATGTCGTAACATAACAGGTATTTGTCATTGCATATATATTAGAGTAAATAGACAAATTTGTATTGAATATATAAGCATATGAATATGATATGATAAAGGGGTAACCTTAACGCAACTGCTAAAGTTGTTGTCATGTGACAGGAGGTTATGGGTTCAAGCCCTTTTTTTATGAATATGATATGACAATTTTACGAAAGCCAAATACATGATGGAAATTTTGAAATTAAGTGTCAAAATACATTTGGTTTTTGTAACTGTTACCTTTTACCATTAGAGACTATGATATTTCACCTTAACCAAATATGTGTCTTCCTCGGTCTTGATTCTACGTCAAGGCACCTTATTAAAGATTAATTTGTCTATGAAATTTAGGTTTTCGTGGACAAATTTGGTAATAATTAACCGATGGTGATGTGTATTATTCAATTCAAACAAATCCCTATGCCACAATAAAAAGATTTAAGAATTTTCCACAATAGCATCCCAAACGTTATTGTGGCAACTGCAATGTAAAGGTTACAACATAATTGGTGATCTTTCTTAAAAAAAATTGGTGTCTGATCACAATTTAAACAATGCTTCACTTTTATTCTTAATAAATTGAGTATGTTTTAATGTTTACATGCATTTTTAAGAAGTTAAACTATTTCACCAAAATTAATATCAAAGAGAATTGAATATGAAATCTTGAAAAGAGCACACTTTCTAAATCAATATCACTATTATTTAAATGTAAGGGGATATATAGATGGCTAAAGAGTTATAACTTAGTTCTCTAGATAAAGGGCAATTGGTGCACTGAAGCTCCCCCGCATACGCAGGGATCTGAGAAAGGGTCTCAACATTTGATGTATTATACGCAACCTTGAATGGTTTTTACATAAGAAGTTGTTTTCAGGACTTGAACCCGTGAAAAAACCAAAAGAAATCAGGTTCTGGCTGCTTGATAAGAAAACTTTTGAGTCACCATTTTTTATTTATTCCCGGCTTTAACTTTGTCTTCTATACATGTTTGATTGGACCAAGGTATATACCTTGTTTGTCTTGCATGTAAAGTTGGTTGGTGGGCTAGAAAAAGCAACAAAAAAAAATGTTGGGCAAAGCAGGAACACCAACTCCACTTCTCACCCAACTTTTCAATTCTTCTTTTGCATCACTATAACATCTTTACACCATAAAGTTAAGCAAAAAAATTAAAATGCCTTTGATTGATTATTCTATTATTTTACTGTCTTATATTTCAACTTGTTATTATGTCTGAATTGAGTACAATCATAATTGGTATAGAGAAAATCAGCAGGAATGATGAGGAGGTTGAATTTGTTGGAAGGCATGAATTGAGTACAATCATAGGTGACCCCACTTCTTTCAAAAGTGCCTGTTTTTTTTTTTTTTTAAGAATTATTCTTTTTCTAGTTTCTATTAAAGAAAAGGATGAATTGAAAGACCCTTGTGTGTGATTGCGTCCTCATGAGACTGAGGAAGCACAAACGGTGTTTTCCTTCTTGCTCATCTCTTCATAAAGTAAATTCAATGTTGTTTTCTCATAAACTCATTGTGTCCGAAATGCATATATGCAAGTCAATCCATATCGGATACTCCCTCTAGTCCCTGTTGTAAGAAAAATTCACTTTTTAGGTTCATTGAATAACTGACGTGTATATAGTCTATATTATAGGGACCGGAGGTAGTATCATATATGGACTGACTTGCTTATATTTATTTCGGGTTCCGTAAGTTCTTGATAGTGATATGTAGTCTTAGTGTTTTCTAGACTTTTTTATCTGCCATTTAGTTCACTCAAGTTGTTTTAACATCTCATTGTACAACCACTGAAAATTAGAGCATCTTTTCTAAGTTTAAGCACTTTCAGATAGCATGTTATAATGCATATCTAATATGCATGAAATTGAAATCTGTCTATGGACTATGGTAATGTTTTTATTCTTTTCTTAAGGATGCTTATAAAATTAAAATGCAGGTTGATGAGGATGAGATTTATTGGAGACACAGGAAGGAAGATGAAGAGTTGGAATGGTCACATGATTCCACTCGCTTAATAGCTCAGTTGACTCAATGTTTTTGTGAGTATATTTTCTCTCTTGATCTGTGTCTTCTGTTTTTCAATGTCAATATGAAGGGTAATACACACTGTAAGAAATTGCAAGCAGTTTCAGTGAAATGCTATTTGAATGCTTTTATAGGACATTATTTTTCTGAATATCGTGATATAGTATCCTACATACAACCCACTTGGGTTGGTCTGGTGGTATTGGCTTGGGACCTGGGAGTGTGCTCCTCCTCGAGGTCTCAGGTTCGATTCTCTCGGATGCCAATTTAGGTGGGCTAATTTAGCTTCTTCAAAGAAAAAAATATCCTACATACTTTTATCAACAATCAATAGGGATTAAATTTTAAGTTTAACCCTTTAATTTTAGGAGCATTGTTAACAACTCAAGCTTATATCTGTGAAAAGTTATTATTTCTGATCTGAAATTTAATGCGCCAAAGTATCTAACAATGACTTAGAAACACTGCAGTTTGATGATTCTTTCTTATATGAGCTCAATTATCTTTTACGTTTTCTTCCATTTCTGATCCGTATTTTGTTGCGCATAGCTACTGCTATGGTTGGATCACGATCATGGATAGGAGGATTCTTTCACCGAACAAACACTAAACAAAATGATAAGTTTGTTGACTATCCTTTGACTCCTCTTGAGGTAAAGGGAATATGGAAGTTGCTGATTTATTGATCTTTTCTGCTTATTTGCTGAATGTTTTAAGCATTTGCTGATCCTCCACATGCTGTCAATGTTATCCAAGACAACGTTCCCCTCAAACAACTTAGTGTGTTTTCGAGTCATAAAAGTGATTTTGAATTTGTCATTTTTTTTTTGTTACAATAAGTTTGAAGTAAATGTGTTTATATGTTTTTACCCTGAAAAAAAATTGAAGTGTAAATATTTCAAATTGATGCTAAAGCTATTTTTTTATCAATTCTTGTCAATTAGAGATTTTAGAGCTAAAACATTTAGTTTTTTGCTAAGTGAGCTTAACTTGTTGTTTCAAATCAGAATCTGCAATTCTGTCTTAGAGTCGGTGAGATTAATTAACTCGTTTTCATGTCCCTATCAGGAAGAAAGACTTCAACGGCTTCAAGAGCGGCTGGATGTTCCTTACGATGAAACTAGCCTTGACCATCAAGTACTTCTTTTTTTCTTGAAGCTATCTTTCTATGTTCTTTATTTAGTTTGTCCATTGTACTCTCTTAATCTGCATTCCGAAAATGGAAGCTCGGGTATACTTTTGAGTTGTTATATTCATACTAACTTTTACTAAAAGTGTCATTAACATTCAACAGGAATCATTGAGAGCTTTGTGGAATTGTGCCTTTCCTAATGTTACTCTAAAAGGTTTGATATCTGAACAATGGAAAGATATGGGATGGCAAGGTGCTAATCCATCCACCGACTTTAGGTATACAACAACGTTAATTTTTAACACTTTTTCTTAATTCAAAGAATGTGATGCAAAATGTCGTGAAATCAGTTCCAATGTAGTGCTGTTGATGTTGTTTATTACAGTAGCATAAAATTTCATAACTATTTCCTTGATATTTAAGTAAGGATTTGGATCATCTCCGATGGTGCAGTGTCGTAATAATTTCCTAACTTAAGAATACATAATTAGAAGAAGAAAAAAAAAAAACCCTTTTATTTCACATAAAATTGATATTCATATATCAGTCGATTTAGATAATTACCAAAATTAAATTCTGGACGTAGACTGTTTTCTATGTGTTGCTCGTGCAATCAACACATAAGATCGGGACTCGAGATCGATAGCGTCAATATTCTCTCAATATCTTTCTAAGAAATTTCAAAATGTTTAAAATAGTAGATCGATATAGTTTCATATTAGTGATTATGCTTCATAAACTCATTATTTGAAAGCATTTGTTCGTAACTCGGACAAAGTTTAGGAGAGAGGCATTGTACTTCACATATTCATTGAGTAAAATTTTTATAGTCAAAGGTAGTATGTCTAATAACCTGATTTCTTCAGGGGATGTGGCATCATTTCCCTTGAAAATCTGCTGTTTTTTGCAAGGAAATATCCGGTAAGGTTTTGTGTTTTTATTATTCTGCACACATGAATGAACTTGATGAATCCGCCTTTATTTGCTTTCTCATTTAGTTTCTCTTGACATTTATGTTGGCAGAAAAGATGAGTTATTACTAATTTTATGGAAATTCAAATGAAGGCATCTTTTCACAGGCTGTTGTTGAAGAAAGATGGAGACCGAGCAACGTGGGAATATCCATTTGCTGCTGCTGGCATTAATATATCTTTTATGTTGATACAGATGTTAGATTTATGCTCAGGTTTGTATACAGCATGACTGCAGAACAAAATATACCGATATAGTCTCATCATAGTGGGGTAACCTTGGCGCAACCGGTAAAGTTGTTGTCATGTGACTGAAAGGTCACCGGTTCAAGTCCTGGAAACAGCCTCTTGCGTAAAAACAAGGTAAGGCTGCGTACAATACACCGAATGGTGGGACCCCTTCCCAGACCCTGCGTATGCGGGGGCTTTAGTGCACCGGGTTGCCCTTTTTATAGTCTCATCATAGTGCTCAGAGTTTAATAGGGATGCGCATGTTGGTGACTAGTTTTACACTGATATCCAGTGACAACTCATCATTTAACTACTCTTTAAAAATAACTGCTAAATACTAAAATCTCATTGGATATCTGTGTTAAAAGTAGTTTACACTGACAATATACGTCCCCTTTTCCTTAGTTTAAAACGTTATGTGAGCATTGCTTTCTGTCTATAATGGTCTATGAATCGATGAAACTTTTGATATATGATGTTTCTTATAATGCTATACATTGCATTTGATCAACATTCATTTTATATTATGATATTCTTGGGATGATCTTTTGGAATTAATTTTTTTTTCCATTTATCAGAAAGTGATAGTAGAAAATGAATATTCTAATTACTTTTCCACTGAATGTTGTAGAAGGAAAGCCTCGATGTCTTCCTGGCATGAATTTTGTCAAGTTATTAGGCGGTAAGCATTGTATATAGTATTTGTCGATCATCCAATTTGTTTTTGATGTTTTAGCCCTTCAAATGCTTATAATTTTCATTGCATTGTACCACAGAAGATGAAGACGCGTTTGATGATTTATACTGTATAGCTTTTGAAATGGTGGATGCACAATGGCTGGCTATGCATGCTTCGTACATGAATTTTAACGTATTTTTGCTTTCCTTATCCTAAATGAGCTGTTTATAATTCATATAGGAAAATTGTTAATTTTAATATCGTATGTATCCCTACAACAAACAAACTTTCTTTTTTTAATACGGCTTAAGGCATTATAACTTCTTCGAGAATAAAGCATAAGCCCTTCTATGATAAGTGCTTATGCTATAAGCGCTCAATTAAGATGTTTATCCACAAGAGGTCCCCAAGAGTTATTTGACCGGTGCTATACATATGAGTTTAACAATAACATTCAATGGCTTCTTTCCAATGCAATTTTCTTTATTTTCAGAAACCGCATTAGAAATGACCATCTGAAACTAAAATCCTGTTTGGTCCTTTCAACTTTTGCAATACACCGCTATGTAGCACCAACCAAAACCTTTTTTAACTATGTGTAAATAGTGAAGTAGATCAAACAAACGGTATAATATTTATCATAAATCATGTCGACTGACATTATTTCATGGCTTCAGGAGGTTCTACAAGCAACACGGAAGCAATTGGAGAGAGAGTTATCCTTAGAAGACATCAACAAAATACAAGACTTGCCGGCTTACAATCTATTGTACCAATAGCTCTGATCTTTCTCTTCTGTTCGCACACAACAAATTCCAAGCGGCACAATTTTGTAAGCACTGCAGAAAATTCGATTACAATGTCCATCCTCATTGAACTGAAGAGTTTACTCGTCTTCTCAATGGATTTGTATGAGTCATTTCTGTAGTTGTTTATAGCTGATATTTGGCAAATGAGCTTCTGACAATGAAATGGATTTTCGAGATACAGATGCAGTTTGAAATGGCAGTTGCACTTCTTATAATCCGAAGGAACCATTGATGATTTGATGAGATGTGAGTCCAAAATTGTAAAAAAATATTAATTGAATTAAAATCTTGAAGATATAATATTGGTGAGATTAGAAGGAACAAATGCAATGCAAAAGTTCATAAACTTGTGCACACCTCTTGCTTCACCTTGTTGTCTATGCCATTGCTGCTAATACAAACTCTTATAGTTGTATATTGTTATCTTTCTATTCTGTCAACAAATATGGAGGACATTAGTTGATTTAGTTTGATTACAATAGGTATTTAATGGTGTTCTGGCATGAAAATGCATAAATTCTTACTGCAATAGTTTTGAATCCTTTCTGGTTAATTCCTTGCTTGGTGCTCCACGATGGGCAGTGACGGATCCAAAAATGTTGATTTGCGGGGGCAAGATTTTATTGTTAAATATTTATAGAAAAATTTTTAGCAATGTAAAAGTGATATAATAGTAAAATCATTATCATTGAGCAAAATACTCGATATTATTAACACTATCCTATTATATATTAAAAAAATTGAAGACTCATCAACATCTACAAAAAGTCTTACCATAGATAACTTGCTCATTAAGTTAAGTCTTACTGTAGTTAATTAGAATAGTGTATAAGTTAAAATAGGAGGAATATAGAACCAATAAACAAGTAACTTAACTAAAATAGCTTTTTATAAAATATTTGGCTTACGGTCAATCAAATAAGTCCCATAACAAAAACTCAAGTAAAGGATAGAACAGCGAAGAAATGAACTTCCTCTAGTGAAACATCGACGTCGTCACAAACAACCAAACACAATTAAAGAAGGGGTGGGTAATCGAGTAACATAGGACATAATAATAAATAAAACAAATACAAAATGTATTTAAATAGACATATACCACAATTGATGATAGTTACATAGTATGGGATTCATCAAGTATAAGGAAGGTAAATTCACTTAAACATTGGAATTCACAAATGGACCTATAACATGTATTTGGGACATGTTTTGGACTCCTCAATGGCCTATGCTCGAAGATCTTACGCTGAGCAGAAGCCCGATCAGAAATGAATCCAAATACAACTTTCGCAAAAAAGAAAAAATAACCTTGAAAATTGATGTTCACGTTACTTAAAAGGTTGAAAAACACCAATAAAATACGTAAATACCCCCTCAGCAGTTAACTACTGATGCAAAGAATCGGTGGCAGCTAACTACCGAGGTTTCATCGGCACTTAACTGCCGATTCTCTGTTATAAGAATATAACAGACATAGGAATTTCCAAAACTCCATTGTTGCGGTTTTGAGATTGTTGGGTGTGATTTTGTCCAAGTTAAAGTCTTTCGACGCCAATTACAAACACAAAGTCAAGTACGTGCTTATTAAAAAGAATCATATTGCATTGGTTTTTTTTTTATTGAATTGTTAGATTTTTTGGATAAATTGTCACATATTTAGGTTTTGTTGATTTTTGATTTTATGATGTTAGATGTTTATGATTTGATTGATTTGTTAGATATTGATTAGAGTAGAATTGATTGAATTATGTTAGAAAATATTAGGAATTGTTAGAAATTGTTAGGTATTGTTATAAATCGTTAGGAATTGTAAGAAATTGTAAAAATTGTTAGGAATTTGTGGTAGAATTTGTAGGATAAGAGTAAGTTTTGATCTGATGTTTGCATTGTGTAGATATGTCTAAGAAATAGGGCAATCCTGCTCAATTAAAGAAAGAGGGTGAGAAGAAGAAAGAAAACTCGATCGCGACATGGCGCGGAATCGAATGCGATGGTTCTGTTAAAAAAACCAATTCGAAGGTGTGAATGTACAATAAGTCCAAGTTTAGGAGGAGCGGAAGGACATGTTATTTTGGTCCTCAACCAAAATCATGTGCCCTAGGGACTATCGAGGACAACCCAATTGACTTATGTGAAGAGGAAGATGATTAAATGTAATGGCTTGTAATGTCTAATTGTTTTGGATGTTCTTTTGTTTTTTATATGATGCGCATTTTGGTACATTTTGGTTTACATTTGTGTACTTTGAATAAAGTTATGTATTGAATAATTTCGATTAAAGCTGCGTATTGAATAGATTCGAATAAAGTTGCACAAATACACAAAATCAATTAAAAAATTACACAATTTTATTTACTTTTAATTTCATCTACATTACATTACATTCTCCCTAAATAAAGTTGCACATGTATACTCAACTGCACTCATATGTGATCTAAGTGTATACATAGTTGAGGCACTAGAATTTATTTGCTTAGTTTGGATTCAATTGTCTCAATTGTTAAAAGTTGTGAAACGTTATACGAACTTGTCGGAAATGATCTTTAAAACCGAGTACTTTGCAAATCTTTTGTGTATAGCTTGATACGATTATATGAAGATGTGTAAATGATTTGTTAGGTGTTTAATATGATGATATAGTAGTATGGTGTATTTCTTCCGTCACTTGAATTGTGAGAAATTATATGAAATTGTGGAGTTGTAATAATCATGTTGTTGATTGTTAGTATGAAATATACATGCTAATTGTTTGGTGATTTGATGAGGTGATTGTATGTATTGAGTCTTGTTATAGAGTTGTACATAAAAATGTTGGTGAGTTGTTGTTGAACATGTGCATGGTGTGTCATATGTTCACCCATTCATAGTTGTGGGATATTTATATTCAATTGAGGTGTTTATGATGTGTTGTTGGCATCATGAGGTGACGGCCTAGACGTTGTTGGTGACAGTACCACATGCATGTAGGAGTCGTGTCTAGGAACATAACATGTTGTGGCATGAGTCCTAGTTGTTTTGATCCTTGGTGTTTGATATGAATGGTAGTTGGCATATTTATAATGTTGAGGATTGTTGTGTTGATGATTAATGTTGAAGATGAATTCTCTCTTGACTTGAATTATTTAAAGTTTTGAATTGATTTTCAATTATTTATGTCTGATTATGATTGATGTCAAGCTAACCCCCAGGGGTTTGTGGTGGACCGACTACCTATTTGTACGAATGGGTAGACGGCGTGAAGGATTGGTTTTATAGCTTGCTTGGTGAGTGCTTGTGGATAGCAGGAGCTATCTCCGCGGTCGGTCTTTGGAGTCTTAGAGTAGGCTCTGATCTAGGATGTATGTCTTTATGTTTATTCTAGATTGATTGTGATGTTGAGATATTACCCATATGTCGGGATTTGGAGATTTTATATGGTGATGTATGATATATATCTGATGCGACTGTTGAAATTTTTTTATGCATGTTGTTTGAAAATCTTTTGAAGACGTAACGTCTATTTCTTGAATATTTGTATTATTCGCGTGTTTTATCGCTTTAATAGAAGTAGGGCGTTATAGGTATTCCTAATTAAAGGGTTAAACACTATTCCAATTTTTTAGGTCAACATATTGACCATTTCATGGTTACTATCTTCCATTTGCTTCCTTAAGCAACTAACGAAGCATTGGTCAGTGTTTGTTGAGGATTTGAATTAGAGACACTTGGCCCAGGATAATAAAACTGAGGGTCAATCATATTCAAATTCTCTGAAACAATAGGTAAACTATTATGGAGGCCTATTGTAAAAGATGAAGGCATTCCATATGGTTGGTTCCTAAGATTTGATGGATCAAAGGACCATGGATTTTGAACTAACGGATTACCAAAGTTCACGTTAGATTGTGTAACCACTGCAATCGTCCAAGTTGTAACGGGAATGGTTGATGAGATATGGGCAGGAATTGTTGCCCCCGCCGTTTCATCAACATTTGTGCCACGACATGGCGTCGTTTGTGGACCATGGATTTTGAACTAACGGGTTACCAAAATTCACGTTAGATTGTGTAACCACTGCAATCGTCCAAGTTGTAACGGGAATGGTTGATGAGATATGGGTAGGAATTGTTGCCCCCGCCGTTTCATCAACATTTGTGCCACGACATGGCGTCGTTTGTGGACCATGGATTTTGAACTAACGGATTACCAAAATTCACGTTAGATTGTGTAACCACTGCAATCGTCCAAGTTGTAACGGGAATGGTTGATGAGATATGGGCAGGAATTGTTGCCCCCACTGTTTCATCAACATTTACGTTTAATGATGTATTTTCCATCGATATTCTCGTTGGACTTGATGGTGAATCATTACTGCGAGTAGAACGTACCATTTCTGGAAGTTTCATTTTACTCCTCAAGAACATACACAATAGAAATCAGCAGTTTAGAAAAAACAGGACAAATTTCCAAGAAATTAAATTTAAATAAAAGCACAAACTGTCCTACTGGGCATGCCAATTTGTTTACCCTGGATTTTGGTAAATTACTGAACTGGTTGAAGACAAAAGGCGAGCGATATCAGCCAGCAAATCTCAAGACATTTCGTGTTTAATTGTCTTCCTAGAAATTTTGGTTGGTCTTGTATCAATAGAGGAAAATGCTACTTATACTAAGTAACTACCCACAGACACGTTCGAGACGTAACCACTGTTAACTGCTACAGACACGTTCAAACGATGCCTCTTCGATGAAAAACTGCTACAGACACGTTCAAACGATGCCTCTTCGATGAAAAACCGCTACTTAGCTCCTCCTTTCGATACCAACCTCCATTTGACATCTTATTTATTCTGTCGAATCATCATCTTGATCAACACACCCTACGGACTTCACTTCGACAGTTGAATCTTGAGAAGTCGAACTTATTCTCTTCTCTTCGAATCTAAGGTCAAACTTTGTTGACCACATTTATTATAGCCTATCGAAAATACATGCTAACAAGATTGTAGAAGTCTCTTTCTTGTGTGATTGAGGTGTGGTTGAGAAATATAAGTTTTTTTCTTGTGTGATTGAACAAAGGAAACCTCTTGCTTGTGTGCTTAACCAAATTGTAATTTGTGAGATTATAGTGGAAATTCCTTCAAAGTGAAATGGGGCTGAATTACTCTCTCTCTCTCTCTCTCTCTCTATTTTGTTTATAAATCAATATATCAATAATTTTCATTAATATTTAAAAATTTAAATCTATTATAAATATTAACAGTGGATGTCCAAATAGCAAATAAATTTATGGGCTATACGAATAGGTTATTGGGCTTAGTTCATAAGCTACTCTATTTCCCTGTAAATAGAACTCAATTGTAACAGTGAGTGATGCATCAGTGAATAAGAATATTGCTCCTATTCTCTCTTCTTCTCCTTCTCTCTATTATTATCATCTCTATTTACTTGTATTCATAACATGTTATCAGCACGCTATAAGGTATTAATATAATCTATTTAACTGATTCGTGGTTTGTTTTGCTATTCAACGTGATTGCATAGAATTATTAAAATTGGTTTCTTTGTTTTCTCTTGGCATTCGATTATGATATTCCTGGTATCTATGTGCCCTGTTTAATTGTTCTTATGAATTCATATATGCTTCTTTGAAAATAATAATAATAATAATAATAATAATAATAAGAAATGAATTCATATATGTTTGTGTTTTTGAATCGGTAGTAATAATTTATTATGAAGGTACATGACTCTTCTTTATCAATAATATATATATATATATGCTTAATTTTGTATCGATGATTATAGGCTACTGTTACAATTCCATCAATTGGAATCAGTGCCTTATAGATACACACTATCGTTATTTTGTAAATTATATACTGGTTATTTATTTCTAATTTAGCATTCTTGCATCCCCGAAGGATTGCATGAGAGATTGATCACATCTATCTATAGTATAATCTCGGAAGATCCATATTATAGTAAGAAAACAAACGCATCCCTAAAAGATCGCTTTAAGAAACCTATATATTTAGATGAATTCTTGAAGAATTCAACAGTACTTTGAATGATTGCACAAATAAATTTTACTAATGAATTCATGAAGAATTCAACTTTAGTACATCCCTGAAGGATTGCTTAAATCCTCTATTTTTATTCTCCATGAATTTTTGAAGAATTCAATTGTGACTTTGAATGATTGCATGATAAATGATTGGTTGTAAATAGAAACTCAAATTTTATCCTGGAGAATTAATTCAATAGTATACATCCACAAAGGATTGCTTAAACATAAAGGATTTTATTGTTACTATATAGTTCCTGAAGAACTAAAGTTCAATTTTTATTCTCTATGGATTACTGAATAAATCAATATTGATCCTTCCGAGAAGAACTGAAGAAATGAAGAATTCAATTATAATGCATTAACGAAGGATGGCATATAATATTGATGTGATTGTGTATAAAAATATAGTTTCTCTAAAGAACTTAAAGAATTGAATAGTGATGCATTTCTGAAGATGATTGCATAAGTATTTGATCTGATTGTAATTGTTGTTATTAATAACGTCACGCTTAAATGTTTTTGTGCAATCATAGCAAGTTAATTATTTTTTTTGAGTACATAGTTTTTATTTTTGTCAAGTTTCGGTTACAAGGTTTAATTACTTGTACTGCTGTACATCAGCTGTACATGTGATGTCAATCCAAAAGAAAGACCAAATCATATGTACACGTGATTGTTTGACATGTATGTGTAGGTGATATTTTTTCCTTAACAAATCTGATTTAATTTATTTTTTTATCTTCATGAGTATATAAATATATTAATTTTATTGTAATTTTTCCTTAACAAATCTGATTTAATTTTTAGATACACTTACTTTTCTTTCCTATTAATGTTGTACTCATTATATTTTAACTAACTTGATTAATCTTATAATTTGATGATAGTAGTAAGCATGTCAAATCTCTCAAAACTCCACTTTGAGGCCCTAAAAATTTCTGGACACAACTATTTGATTTGGGCCGTAAATGCTGAAATGTACTTAGCTGCTGAAGGAAATGCAGATGCTATAAAAGAAGGAAATAAGGCATCCGAACAACAAAAAGCAAAAGCATTGATATTCCTTCGTCACCATATTAATGAAGCACTTAAGAATGAATACCTCACTGTGAAAGATCCACTTGTGCTCTGGAATAAACTAAAAGAAAGATACGAGCACTTGAAAGCCATTATTCTCCCAAAAGTTGGGTATGATTGGATGCATTTGCGCTTGACTATAAATCTGTAACTGCCTATAATTCTGAAGTATACAAAATTACTTCTCAATTAGAATTGTGTGGTGAAAAGGTAACAGATGCGGATTTGTTAGAGAAAACATTTTCAACCTTTCATGCATCCAACATGCTCCTGAAGAGTATTTTTGAAACCCCTTTTCACGGTATTG
This sequence comes from Medicago truncatula, assembly GCF_003473485.1. Classification (NCBI taxonomy): domain Eukaryota; kingdom Viridiplantae; phylum Streptophyta; class Magnoliopsida; order Fabales; family Fabaceae; genus Medicago; species Medicago truncatula. Next base: position 21,450,066 of record NC_053045.1, read on the forward strand.
CTGCTGCAGGAGCATGTTGGATGCATGAAAGGTTGAAAATGTTTTCTCAAACAGATCCGCATCTGTTACCTTTTCACCACACAATTCTAATTGAGAAGTAATTTTGTATACTTCAGAATTATAGGCAGTTACAGATTTATAGTCCTGTAAGCGCAAATGCATCCAATCATACCTAGCTTTTGGGAGGATAATGGCTTTCAAGTGCTCGTATCTTTCTTTTAGTTTATTCCAGAGCACAAGTGGATCTTTCACAATGAGGTATTCATTCTTAAGTGCTTCATTAATATGGTGACGAAGGAATATCAATGCTTTTGCTTTTTGTTGTTCGGATGCCTTATTTCCTTCTTTGCTAAGTACATTTCAGCATCTACGGCCCAAGTCAAATAGTTGTGTCCAGAAATTTTTAGGGCCTCAAAGTGGAGTTTTAAGAGATTTGACATGCTTACTACTATCATCAAATTATAAGATTAATCAAGTTAGTTAAAATCTAATGAGTACAACATTAATAGGAAAGAAAAGTAAGTGTATCTAAAAATTGAATCAGATTTGAAAAGGAAAAAGGTGGAAAAAATAGCAAAACAAATGAAAATATCTGCTATCAATGTGGTGGCAAAGGTCATTGGTCTCGTACATGTCGTACTCCAAAGCATTTGGTTGACCTTTATCAGCAATCACTGAAAAACAAAGGAAAAAAGGTTGAAACTCATTATGCTTATAATGATGGTGATGATGTTGATTGTGATATTTATGGTGACATGGATACTACTCCTTTGGATATTGGTGATTTCTTTGAAGATCCAAATGGAAAAATTGATCACCTTATTGGAGATGGAACCGTGAAGAAGTAGTTTTTTTTTATGATAGTAATAAAGTCTTATGTTTTAGTGTGTTTTGAATTTTTCCATGTTAAGTGTGTTTTTGAATTTCTCAATATTATTGACAATAAAAGTTATTTCCTCGTCGTTTAAATAATTACTTATCATTCTTATTCTTCTTGTTTATGTATTTTTGTTTCTATTTTTTATAGAATGAGTAGCTATGGAGAAATGTGTCTCGCTGATAGTGCAACTACCCACATCATTCTCAAAGATAAAAAATATTTTTCTTACCTATTAAAAGGAGAATCGACTGTTAATACCATATCTGGTACTACAAACATAATTGAAGGCTCCGGAAGAGCTAATATATCATTTTGTGGAGGGACAAAATTATATATTAAGAATGCGTTGTAGTCACCTAAGTCTCATAGAAATTTATTAAGTTTCAAAGATATTCGCCTCAATGGATACCATCTCGAAACAAGAAACGCAGTAAGTGTTGAATATCTTTGCATCACAAAAGATGACTTAGATAAAATATGTGTATTGGAAAAACTACCTACTTTTTCCTCTGGATTGTACTACACTTACATTAGTACAATTGAAGCAAATGTAATTGTAAACCAAAAGTTTACAAATCATGATAAATTTGTGGCTTGGCATGAACGGTTGGGTCATCCCGGATCTATAATGATGCGAAAAATAATTGAAAATTCATGTGGTCATCAATTGAAGAGCCGGGAGATTCTTCAATCTAATAAATTTTCATGCACTTCTTGTTCACAAGGGAAGTTAATAACTCGACCATCACCAACAAAAATTGGAAGTGAATCTCTAAATTTTTTAGAACGTATACATGGTGATATTTGTGGGCCAATACACCCACCGTGTGGACCATTTAGATATTTTATGGTTTTAATCGATGCATCAACTAGATGGTCACATGTTTGTTTATTGTCTACTCGCAACCAGGCGTTTGCAAGATTGCTAGCTCAATTAATTCGAATAAGAGCTCACTTCCCTGATTATCCTGTAAAGAAAATACATCTTGATAATGCTTATGAGTTTTCATCTCAAGCATTCAATGAGTATTGCATGTCCATTGGAATTGATGTTGAACATCATGTAGCACATGTTCATACACAAAATGGACTTGCAGAATCATTTATCAAGCGTATACAATTAATTGCAAGACCACTTCTCATGAGAAGCAAACTCCCAATTTCCACTTGGGGACATGCAATTTTGCATGCTGCAACATTGATTCGCATCAGGCCAACAAGTTATCTTGACTCTTCCCCTTTGAAATTGGTTTTTGGTCAAGAACCTAATATTTCCCATCTACAAATTTTTGAATGTGCAGTGTATGTTCCAATTTCTCCACCACAACGCACTAAGATGGGTCCTCAAAGAAGGTTGGGAATATACATTGGATATGAATCTCCATCAATTATAAAGTATCTCGAGCCCACAACATGAGATTTATTTACAGCTAGGTTTGCTGATTGTCACTTTGATGAATCAAATTTCCCAACATTAGGGGGAGAGAAAATGCAGCTGAAAAAGGAAATCAGTTGGAATGAACTTTCATTGTCTCATCTTGATCCTCGAACTAAACAATGTGAACTAGAAGTTCAAAAGATAATTCATTTGCAAAGCTTAGCAAACCAATTGCCAAATGCATTCACTGATCCAAAAAATGTGACTAAATCATACATACCAGCTACTAATGCTCCAATAAAAATGGATGTTCCTGTTCGACTATCTCATATTGCAAACGAGTCTCAACCACGCATGAAGCGTGGTAGACCAGTCGGTTCCAAAGATAAAAATCCTCGAGCAAGAAAAGGAGCTAAAAGAAAAGATGGTCCAAACGAGGATATAGAAACTTTAAAAGAGCCTTCTGACATAATCAATATTTCAGTTCCAGAAGAACCTAATCAGGTACCTGAAATACATGAAAATCAAGAGATCTCCATAAATTATGTCACCAATGGAATACAATGGAACCGACATGAAGTAAACGTTGACGATATTTTTGGCATATAATATAGCGCTAAATGTGATGAATGATAACGAGGATCATGAACCAAGGTCTATTAAAGATTGTAAATAAAGCGAGAATTGGCCACAATGGAAAGATGCAATTAAAGCAGAATTATACTCGCTCAACAAGATAAAAGTCTTTGGACCTGTCGTCCGAACACCTAAAGGAGTGAAACGAGTTGGGTATAAATGGGTGTTTGTGCGAAAACGTAATGAAATCGGTGAAATTGCAAGATATAAAGCAAGACTCGTTGCTCAAGGATTTTCGCAAAGACCTGAGATTGACTTTAATGAGACATATTCACCTGTAGTTGATGCAACTACTTTTAGATACTTAATTAGTCTTATAGCTTATGAAGGGCTAAATTTGCACATGATGGATGTGATTACTGCCTACTTGTATGGCTCACTTGATAGTGACATCTACATGAAGATCCCTGAAGGATTTAACTTGCCTGATACAAATAGTTCAGGATCTAGGGAAGACTACTCCATAAAATTAAATAAGTCTCTCCATGGGCTAAAACAATCTGGACGCATGTGGTATAATCACCTCAGTGAATATTTGCTAAAGGAGGGATACAAAAATGACTCTGGTTGTCCATGTATTTTTATGAAAAGATTTGAAAATGAATTTGCTATAATTGTTGTCTATGTTGATGACATAAACATAATTGGGACTCCCGAGGAGCTTCCAAAAGCCATAGATTGCCTAAAGAAAGAATTCGAAATGAAAGGTTTTGGAAAGACAAAGTTTTTTCTCGGATTGCAAATCGAACATTTAAATAATGGAATTTTTGTGCATCAAGAAACTTACATAGCAAAAGTATTAAAACGTTTCTACATGGACAAATCTCATCCATTACCTACTCCAATGGTTGTTAGATCACTAGACGTGGAGAAAGATCCTTTCAGACCTCGAGAAGAAGGTGAAGAACTAGTTGGTCTTGAAGTACCATATCTTAGTGCAATAGGAGCACTAATGTAGCTTGCTAATTATACGCGTCCAGATATATCATTTTCTGTCAACCTATTATCAAGATACAGTTCTTCACCTACACAAAGACATTGGAATGGGGTCAAGCATGTATTTCGTTATCTTCGAGGTACAATGGATATGGTTTTGTTTTATCCTAAAGTACCCAAACTAGAATTAATTGGTTATGCAGATGCGGGTTATTTATTAGATCCTCATCATGGGAGATCACAAACAGGTTATTTGTTTACAAGTCGAAATACAACAATTTCATGGAGATCTGTGAAACAGACAATAACAACAACATCATCAAATCATGCGGAACTTTTAGCATTACATGAGGCAAGTAGAGAATGTGTTTGGTTAAGATCCATGCTTCAGCACATCCAAAAGAATTGTGGTTTATCCTTCGAAAGAATGGATGCAACAATAATTTACGAAGATAATACAACATGCATCGCTCAGTTGAATGAAGGATACATTAAAGGAGACCGAACAAAACATGTAACGCCCTAGTTATTTATTTAATTAATTTTATACTATGTGGAGTATATATATATATTTATATATGTTGATTGGTGATTTATGTGGAGTATATGCATATATTCGTGTATATGTGATTTTTGAATGTTTTATGTGGTGTATTATTTTAGTATATGGTTTATTTAATAATAATTAAAATAAGTATGAAATATTAGTTATTTTGGAGTTAGGGGGTTATTTAATATTTATTAAAATTAATGGGGAGTTAATGGAAATATTAGGGAGTTAAGTTAGAGGGAAGTTGGGAAATAGATGTCAGAAGCAGTTTACGTGAAACCAAGCCAAGGGAGAGAAAACCAGGAACAAGAGAGGAGAACCAAGAGTTGATCATTGCTGTGCATTTCTTCTTCAATTTCTAAGGTAAGGGTGAGGTTTACTTCAATAGTATAGATTTTAAAGTCTGATTTGAGTTTAACAGGTTTTTGGAGTGAAATTGAGGAATTGGGTTTTAATTGAATTTATGGTTTTTGGAGTAGATATTGCTGTTCTGAAGTTAGAATTTAGTTTTGGTTGCATAGAAACATTCATTTCTCATCTGTAAACTGATTTGGGGAGTGATTGGAAGGAAAATGGGATTTTTGGGAAAAACCAGTTTTCTGCCCGTACAGAAGTTCATCGCTCGCCTCGCGAGTAGCTGTGCTCGCCATGGCGAGTGAGCAACTTCATCGCTCGCCTCGCGAGCAATCCAACTCGCCATGGCGAGTAGCCCAGATTAAAACTTAATTTTTGAAAAGTTGTTATAAGATGTTTTGGGGATGGTTTAAGGTACCTAGATGATTTTAATGATGAATGGTGGAAGTTTTAGGTTAGAAAGATGAATAGGGAGCTTAGAATTGGAGTTTGAGTGAGAAAATAGCATTTTTCCCGAGAGCACCTAATTTTCACTCGCCTCGAGTTCGCCTTGAACTCGCCATGGCGAGCTAGTGTTTTTGTGAACTCGCCATGGCGAGCAGATGTGCTCGCGAGGCGAGCTACTCAGTTCCTGAATGTTGAATTTCGTGCTTGAATGGTAGTACCTTAATGTTGTTGTATTGAGCATAGTTTCATGTAATTATGCATTATTGTGGTTGTTTTGATTTCTGGATTGATGATTGCTGATGATGAATGAAATGTATGCAAAGTAATGAATCATACATGTTGTTTAAGTTGAGTCACATGGAGTTGCATTGCATGGTCAGTTGTATGTAGATATACACAAGTAGGTCCATTGCATATGCATAAAACAGCGGTGAGGGCTTCGGTCCTGGAGTACTAGTTGCTCAACAGCGGTGAGGGCTTCGGTCCTGATGAATGCTTTAACCATTCAAAAGCGGTGAGGGCCTCGGTCCTGATTGGTACCACATGCATTACTGCATTTCATTTAAGAAGTCTAAGATGGTGTCTTAGCAGTGGTCATGTCATTTGCATGAGTCTTAGTGGTTATTCAGTTGTTATCTGATAAGATGAATTTGGTGTTGAATAGGTGATATATACATATATATGATACTCAAGGTGAGTATGGTGTGTTGTTGATGTTGTTGATGCTTGTGACTTATACCTTCATATGTTTACAAGATAATGTGTTGTTGATTAGGGTGTTAGATTCAATGGTTGATTTTAATATCTATATTTATTGTTGTGAATCTCACCCCTTCTGCTTGAAAACGTTGCCCTTCCTATGGGTAACTTGCAGGTGACCCTGAGTAGTTGGTGGTGGCTCAAAGTCGTGTCTAGGGCTCTGATACGTGGGATGGGATTTATATTTATTGTTATTGTTGCTTTTCCTTTCCATGTATCAAATTTTGGAACTTGTGGTGTGGAGCCTTTTATTGTCTTTGAACAATGTTGATGAATTATGCTAAGGCCTTTAATGCCGTAGGATGTTGTTGGATTGAAAACTATTCCGCTGCTATGTTTTAATATTTTATCAGGTGGTTTGATTAAATAGTTTTATTTTCTATTTAAGAATTTTGAAATTGCAATGTAGCATACCCGTTTGGTGAAATACTCTGATGATTATTGTTATTTATTTACTTTTGGGTAACGGGGTGTTACAATTTGGTATCAGAGCACGTTGGTCCGTCCGGCCAAGTAGTAGAGTCGTGTTGAGCCACCTAGGATAGAGTGTCAACTTTAATGTTGCTTTTTGTTGTTGTTCTGAGTTGTTGTTTGTCGTGTAGAATCTCGAGATGACTGGAAGTAGTGATGCTGCTCTTGTTGCTGCGCTTGAGGCTGTAGCTCAAGCTGTTCAACAGCAACCTAAGGTCGAGACTGGTGGTGATGGAACCAGGATGCTTGAGACTTTCCTGAGGAATCATCCACCAACTTTCAAGGGTAGGTATGATCCTGACGGTGCTCAGAAGTGGCTGAAGGAAATTGAAAGGATATTCAGGGTCATGCAGTGTTCCGAGGTTCAAAAGGTGCGGTTTGGGACGCACATGCTAGCTGAAGAGGCTGATGATTGGTGGATTAGCCTGTTACCTGTGTTGGAACAGAATGATGCTGTGGTAACCTGGGCCATGTTCAGGAAGGAGTTTCTGGGCAGATATTTTCCAGAGGATGTCAGAGGGAAGAAAGAGATTGAATTTCTGGAATTGAAACAGGGTGACATGTCTGTCACAGAGTATGCTGCAAAGTTTGTGGAGCTTGCCACATTCTACCCTCATTACAGTGCGGAGACAGCTGAGTTCTCCAAGTGTATCAAGTTTGAGAATGGATTGAGGGCCGACATCAAAAGAGCTATTGGGTATCAGCAGATCAGAGTCTTCTCTGAGTTGGTTAATAGATGCAGAATCTATGAAGAAGACACCAAAGCTCATTATAAGATTATGAGTGAGAGGAGGGGTAAGGGACAACAGAATCGTCCTAAGCCTTACAGTGCTCCTGCTGACAAAGGAAAGCAGAGAATGGGTGATGATAGGAGGCCCAAGAGGAGAGATGCTCCTGTTGAGATTGTTTGCTACAAGTGTGGTGAGAAAGGCCACAAGAGTAATGTTTGTGGAAGAGATGATAGGAAGTGCTTCAGGTGTGGTCAGAAGGGTCACAGTTTAGCTGAATGCAAGCGTGGGGACATTGTCTGTTACAACTGCAATGGGGAAGGTCATATCAGTTCACAGTGTCCTGAGCCGAAGAAGACTAGAGTTGGTGGTAAGGTGTTTGCCTTGACTGGTACGCAGACTCCTAATGAGGACCGACTTATCAGAGGTACTTGTTTCTTTAATAGTACTCCTTTAATTGCTATTATTGATACTGGTGCTACTCACTGTTTTATTGCTATTGAATGTGCTTATAAGTTGGGTTTGGATGTGTCTGATATGAAAGGGGAAATGGTTGTTGAAACTCCAGCTAAGGGTTCAGTAACCACTTCTCTTGTTTGTCTGCGGTGTCCTATATCTATGTTTGGTAGAGATTTTGTGATTGATTTAGTTTGTCTTCCGTTGACGGGTATGGATGTTATCTTTGGTATGAATTGGTTAGAATATAATCGGGTTCATATCAACTGCTTTAGTAAGACGGTACATTTCTCTTCTGTTGAAGAAGAAGGTGAGGTTGAGCTTCTGTCTACGAAACAGATGAAACAGTTTGAACGTGATGGTATTCTGATGTATTCTCTAATGGCACAATTGTCGTTAGAAAATCAAGCTGTGATTGATGGTTTACCTGTAGTGAATGAATTTCCAGAAGTATTTCCTGATGAGATTCCTGATGTGCCACCAGAGAGGGAGGTTGAATTTTCAATTGATCTTGTTCCAGGAACTAAGCCGGTGTCGATGGCACCGTACCGTATGTCAGCTTCTGAGTTAGCTGAGTTGAAGAAGCAGTTGGAGGACCTGTTAGATAAGAAGTTTGTAAGACCCAGTGTTTCACCTTGGGGAGCACCGGTGTTGTTGGTAAAGAAGAAGGATGGTAGTATGAGACTGTGTATAGATTACCGTCAGTTGAACAAAGTTACGATCAAGAACAGATATCCGCTTCCTAGAATTGACGACTTGATGGATCAATTGGTTGGTGCTAAGATATTTAGTAAGATAGATTTGAGGTCTGGTTATCATCAGATAAAAGTGAAGGATGAGGATATGCAGAAGACGGCCTTTAGGACACGTTATGGTCATTACGAATACAAAGTGATGCCTTTCGGTGTTACTAATGCGCCTGGTGTTTTTATGGAGTACATGAACCGAATTTTCCATGCTTTTCTGGATAAGTTTGTTGTGGTGTTTATTGATGATATCTTAATCTATTCCAAGAATGAGGAGGAGCATGCAGAGCATCTGAGAATTGTATTGCAAGTGTTGAAGGAAAAGAGGTTGTATGCTAAGTTATCAAAATGTGAGTTCTGGTTAAATGAAGTAAGTTTTCTGGGTCACATTATTTCTGGTAGTGGTATTGCAGTGGATCCTTCAAAGGTTGATGCGGTATCACAATGGGAGACTCCGAAGTCGGTAACTGAGATTAGAAGTTTTCTGGGTTTGGCTGGTTATTACCGCAGGTTCATAGAAGGGTTTTCGAAGTTGGCTCTTCCGTTGACACAGTTGACCTGTAAGGGTAAGTCTTTTGTGTGGGATGCTCAGTGTGAGAGTAGTTTCAATGAATTGAAGCGAAGATTGACAACTGCTCCTGTTTTGATTTTGCCTAAACCAGAAGAACCGTTTGTTGTGTATTGTGATGCATCTAAGCTGGGCTTAGGTGGTGTTCTGATGCAAGATGGTAGGGTGGTAGCGTATGCTTCTAGGCAGTTACGTATTCATGAGAAGAATTATCCTACACATGACCTGGAGTTAGCTGCAGTGGTGTTTGTTTTGAAAATTTGGAGGCATTATTTGTACGGTTCCAGATTTGAGGTGTTCAGTGATCATAAAAGTTTGAAGTATTTATTTGACCAGAAAGAACTGAACATGAGGCAGAGGAGGTGGTTAGAGTTACTGAAGGACTTTGATTTTGGCTTGAATTACCATCCTGGTAAGGCCAATGTGGTTGCTGATGCTTTGAGTAGGAAAACGTTGCACGTGTCAGCTTTGATGGTGAAAGAGTTTGAGTTGTTAGAACAGTTCAGAGATATGAGTCTTGTCTGTGAATTGTCACCTCAGAGTATACAGTTGGGAATGTTGAAAATTGATAGTGACTTCTTGAACAGTATCCGAGAAGCTCAGAAAGAAGATTTGAAGTTTGTTGATTTGATGACTTCTGGTAATGACACTAGGGATAGTGATTTCAAAGTTGATGATCAGGGTGTGCTGAGGTTCAGAGGTAGAGTTTGTATTCCTGACAATGAAGAGTTGAAGAAGTTGATTCTTGAGGAGAGTCACAAGAGTAGGTTGAGTATTCACCCGGGGGCTACAAAGATGTACCATGATTTGAAGAAACTGTTTTGGTGGTCCGGTTTGAAAAGAGATGTTGCTCAGTTTGTTTATGCCTGTTTGATTTGTCAGAAGTCCAAGGTTGAGCATCAGAAGCCTGCAGGGTTGTTGACACCGTTAGATGTACCGGAGTGGAAGTGGGACAGTATCTCCATGGATTTTGTAACGAGTTTACCGAACACTTCGAAAGGACATGATGCCATTTGGGTAGTTGTCGACCGGTTGACGAAGTCGGCACATTTCATCCCTATTAATATCAGTTATCCGGTAGCGCAGTTAGCAGAGATTTATATTCACAGTGTGGTGAAGCTTCATGGTGTTCCGTCTAGCATTGTGTCAGATAGAGATCCGAGGTTCACTTCTAGGTTCTGGAAAAGTTTACAGGACGCCTTGGGTTCGAAATTGAAGTTGAGTTCGGCTTATCATCCTCAGACAGATGGTCAGTCGGAGAGGACAATTCAATCATTGGAAGATTTGTTGAGAGTGTGTGTGCTTGAGCAAGGTGGAGCTTGGGACAGTCACTTGCCTTTGATTGAGTTTACTTATAACAACAGCTATCACTCGAGTATTGGTATGGCACCGTTCGAAGCCTTATATGGTCGGAGGTGTAGGACTCCTTTATGCTGGTTTGAGTCGGGTGAGAGTGTTGTATTGGGACCGGATTTGGTTCATGAGACTACTGAGAAAGTCAGGTTGATAAGAGAAAAGATGAGAGCTTCGCAGAGTCGACAGAAGAGTTACCATGACAAGCGAAGAAAGGATCTTGAGTTTCAGGAGGGTGATCATGTTTTTCTGAGGGTCACTCCTTTGACGGGTGTTGGTCGGGCTTTGAAGTCGAGAAAGTTGACTCCTAAGTTTATTGGTCCGTATCAGATTTCAGAGAGAGTTGGTACAGTGGCATACAGAGTTGGTTTGCCACCACATCTTTCGAATTTGCACGATGTGTTTCATGTTTCTCAGCTTCGGAAGTATGTTGCGGATCCTTCTCATGTGATTCCAAGGGATGATGTACAGGTTAGAGACAACCTGACAGTTGAGACTATGCCATTGAGGATTGATGACAGAAAGGTGAAGTCTTTGAGGGGTAAAGAGATTCCTCTTGTTAGAGTCGTTTGGGGTGGAGCGACTGGTGAAAGTTTGACTTGGGAGCTGGAGAGTAAGATGCGGGAGTCGTATCCGGAGTTGTTTGCTTGAGGTAAGATTTCGAGGACGAAATTCTGTAATTTGGGGAGAGTTGTAACGCCCTAGTTATTTATTTAATTAATTTTATACTATGTGGAGTATATATATATATTTATATATGTTGATTGGTGATTTATGTGGAGTATATGCATATATTCGTGTATATGTGATTTTTGAATGTTTTATGTGGTGTATTATTTTAGTATATGGTTTATTTAATAATAATTAAAATAAGTATGAAATATTAGTTATTTTGGAGTTAGGGGGTTATTTAATATTTATTAAAATTAATGGGGAGTTAATGGAAATATTAGGGAGTTAAGTTAGAGGGAAGTTGGGAAATAGATGTCAGAAGCAGTTTACGTGAAACCAAGCCAAGGGAGAGAAAACCAGGAACAAGAGAGGAGAACCAAGAGTTGATCATTGCTGTGCATTTCTTCTTCAATTTCTAAGGTAAGGGTGAGGTTTACTTCAATAGTATAGATTTTAAAGTCTGATTTGAGTTTAACAGGTTTTTGGAGTGAAATTGAGGAATTGGGTTTTAATTGAATTTATGGTTTTTGGAGTAGATATTGCTGTTCTGAAGTTAGAATTTAGTTTTGGTTGCATAGAAACATTCATTTCTCATCTGTAAACTGATTTGGGGAGTGATTGGAAGGAAAATGGGATTTTTGGGAAAAACCAGTTTTCTGCCCGTACAGAAGTTCATCGCTCGCCTCGCGAGTAGCTGTGCTCGCCATGGCGAGTGAGCAACTTCATCGCTCGCCTCGCGAGCAATCCAACTCGCCATGGCGAGTAGCCCAGATTAAAACTTAATTTTTGAAAAGTTGTTATAAGATGTTTTGGGGATGGTTTAAGGTACCTAGATGATTTTAATGATGAATGGTGGAAGTTTTAGGTTAGAAAGATGAATAGGGAGCTTAGAATTGGAGTTTGAGTGAGAAAATAGCATTTTTCCCGAGAGCACCTAATTTTCACTCGCCTCGAGTTCGCCTTGAACTCGCCATGGCGAGCTAGTGTTTTTGTGAACTCGCCATGGCGAGCAGATGTGCTCGCGAGGCGAGCTACTCAGTTCCTGAATGTTGAATTTCGTGCTTGAATGGTAGTACCTTAATGTTGTTGTATTGAGCATAGTTTCATGTAATTATGCATTATTGTGGTTGTTTTGATTTCTGGATTGATGATTGCTGATGATGAATGAAATGTATGCAAAGTAATGAATCATACATGTTGTTTAAGTTGAGTCACATGGAGTTGCATTGCATGGTCAGTTGTATGTAGATATACACAAGTAGGTCCATTGCATATGCATAAAACAGCGGTGAGGGCTTCGGTCCTGGAGTACTAGTTGCTCAACAGCGGTGAGGGCTTCGGTCCTGATGAATGCTTTAACCATTCAAAAGCGGTGAGGGCCTCGGTCCTGATTGGTACCACATGCATTACTGCATTTCATTTAAGAAGTCTAAGATGGTGTCTTAGCAGTGGTCATGTCATTTGCATGAGTCTTAGTGGTTATTCAGTTGTTATCTGATAAGATGAATTTGGTGTTGAATAGGTGATATATACATATATATGATACTCAAGGTGAGTATGGTGTGTTGTTGATGTTGTTGATGCTTGTGACTTATACCTTCATATGTTTACAAGATAATGTGTTGTTGATTAGGGTGTTAGATTCAATGGTTGATTTTAATATCTATATTTATTGTTGTGAATCTCACCCCTTCTGCTTGAAAACGTTGCCCTTCCTATGGGTAACTTGCAGGTGACCCTGAGTAGTTGGTGGTGGCTCAAAGTCGTGTCTAGGGCTCTGATACGTGGGATGGGATTTATATTTATTGTTATTGTTGCTTTTCCTTTCCATGTATCAAATTTTGGAACTTGTGGTGTGGAGCCTTTTATTGTCTTTGAACAATGTTGATGAATTATGCTAAGGCCTTTAATGCCGTAGGATGTTGTTGGATTGAAAACTATTCCGCTGCTATGTTTTAATATTTTATCAGGTGGTTTGATTAAATAGTTTTATTTTCTATTTAAGAATTTTGAAATTGCAATGTAGCATACCCGTTTGGTGAAATACTCTGATGATTATTGTTATTTATTTACTTTTGGGTAACGGGGTGTTACAAAACACATTTCTCCAAAATTCTTTTTCACTCATGATCTTCAGAAGGATGGTGATATCAGCATTCAACAAATTCGGTCGTGTGATAACCTTGCAGATGTTTTTACAAAGTCACTCCCAAGTAATGTTTTTGAGAAACTTGTACTAAAAATTGGTCTTCGTCGTCTAAGAGATATTTGTCTTCATGAGGGGGGGAAATAAAAGTGTTCTGCACTCTTTTTCCCTTCACCTAGGTTTTATCCCATTGAGTTTTCCTGGTAAGGTTTTTAACGAGGCAGTTCACACTCAAAAAGGATATAGTACTCTTTTTCTTTCACTTGTTTTTTTTTTTCCCCATTGGATTTTTATTTTAGTAAGGTCTTAATGAGGCATATCCGCAATGGACATCCAAGGGGGAGTGTTATAAATATTAATAGTGGATGTCCAAATAGTAAATAGGTTTATGAGCCATACTAATAGGTTATTGGGCTTACTTCATAAGCTACTCTATTTTCCTATAAATAGAACTCATTTGTAACAGTGAGTGATACATCAGTGAATAAGAATACTGCTCCTATTCTCTCTTCTTCTCCTTCTCTCTATTATTATCATCTCTATTTACTTGTTTCTAAGATTTTAGAGGGAGATAGTTCAGAAGTGGCCGCCATTGATCTTTACTGTGATTTCTTTCGGTTTTGCTGAGTCGCTTAAGTCTGTGTTATTTTTTCTTTCTTTGTTTTATGCTGCTGTCTGTAAGGTTACTTTGTGTTACTTGTTTTTCTTTGTTGGTTCTTGTTTATATATAAGTGGTGGATTGCCTATTTGTAGGTTTGGTTTTGGGTTTTTGGAGGCCTGTTTTGCTGTTGGAGGCGCTCCCTTTTGTTTAGTGTGATAATAAATATTTGCTGTCATAGAAAAGAAAAAAAAAGTGCCGCCATTGTTAACCTCACAGTGTGTTTGCTTTGATTATTGATTGTTCTTGTTTCAACTAGTAAGTTCCTAAGAACATTTTTTTGGTATCCGATTTGATTTTTTTTTTATAGAAGAGATGAATGAAGAATGGGTTATGATTTTACTGGTGTTAGATTACACAATGGACGTGGTGGATTTGATGGTGTTAGAATTAATGTTTTGTGTTATTGATAGTTGTTGTTGTTGTTTTTGGATTTTTTATGTTTTGAAATTTTTATGAATGTTGTAGAAGATGATGAGGATCATGAACATTGCAAAGATGCTCGCTAGAGAAGAAGAGGAGAAATGAAATTGAGAATTTTAATTTTGCATTAGGGGTATTTTAGGTATTTCATATCGTTAGCATTATTTTATGAAGATCATGATCAGGAAGGTGAAGATCTAACAATCCCTTTTGTGATAAATAGATCGAACGGATAAAATTAAGAAAATTAATAAGGTCTACCATAGACCATTTTTAAGGTTGGTCCACCATAGACATTTAAAGTTAAAGTTAACTGTCGGGATTTATTTGGCAAACGGAGAAAAATCTGAGGGACCAAAACGTACATTTTATTAATTGTGGGATCAAAATGAAAACTTGAAATTAATTAGAGGACCATTGAATCAAACTAGCGTCCAGACGGGCACTCCCGTGCCCGTCTGTCCGCTCTTTCTACTGCGCTAACGCATGTATACTTTACCTTCTTTTTTTTTGCATAAAATAAATTAATATATAGTTTGCCTTTCTCAAATATTGGTGCCCTTTTTTGTTTGTGTGTTGTGATAGAATATGTATACAATATATTTACCCTTCTTTGTATAATTTAATTTCATCATAAATGAAATATGTATGTGGATGACATGAAAGCATTCCCAGTTATATGGTCATGATAAGTAACACATATTAAAACAAAGATAATATAACCACATATCAATATAAACACATTAAAACATAGATGAAATGAAAACTATATTTGAAATCATATTCAACATCATAAAATCAGAAGCATTAATAATAATATTGTACTTTTATCATCAATTATATTTCATTTGTCGTCATTGGTGGAATTTGATGGAAGGCCAAACATAAAAGTAGAATCAGAAGCATGTCCAATTTCCCTGTATTTCATTTGATACAGATGACTTTTATTAGTCATTAACCGAAAAGAATAAATTGTACGTGAAAAAGGCTATAAAATATCATTTTATAATTTAAATAGTTGATTACCTTTTAAGAATTGCAGTTAATTCTTCGTACACCCCTTTATCGATAATTTCTTGTCGTTCGAAAAACTACAAATTAATTGCAAAATGTTATATGAAAATATAATTTATGGAACACCATATATATAAGAGTAATATATAAAGCTTATAACAAAAAAAATAAAAAATAAAAAACCTGATGAATAGAGATATCTTGCTTTAACTTTGATTTTGTAGATTGATAGCTCTCTGTAGTTATTGGTTTGTGCAAATTGCTAAAATAAATAAATTATTGTTTTGTCTCAAAGATGAATTAGTGATAAATAATATATTTGATAGATAATATTTTTATTAATGAATGCATTAAATACCTATATTTTCTTTGAGCCAAAATTTCTCTTTTCACAATATTCCACATATGTGTTTTATCTGTTATTATTGTTGAACCCCACCCAAGAGAGTACACCTTTAGACGATGAATCTGTCATTAAAAAAATTTAGTATTAATGAAATGATGATGAGGTTGTCATAGGAAGACATGGTTTTTGACACCAAGGTAAATACCTTGTCATCAATGTTGCACATAGAAGAAAGTGACTCCTCATCCTTCCAAATGTTCCATTTTTTCTGAAACTCTCCCTCCTGATTTTCGTGAAAGGTTTGAAACATGTTATTTTCTATCATTAGTTGTTGAAAATAACATGTTAATTTAAGATTTAAGTGTAACATACCTTTTTTTCAAAGTACATATCAAGATGCTTTTTTTTCAACTGCTTACATAGATGGAAGATATCACTATGTTCTAACTTGCCTGCATAAAAAAATAAAATAAGATAATATTATATATTGTTTTAAATGAAAATGATGTAATGTTTTTAGTTAATTTATATTTATGATGACGTACTTGTGTATGTTAGATGTTAAATGTAATTAATCATAAATACCTCTGTTTATGAGAACAAAATTTCCTTGTAAACCACATTTTTTGTGTACTCTCCGTCCTCCCCTTCCAGTTTTCCATCCTTAATTAACACTCTTGTTGTGGCTCGAGAAACACCTCTAGATAAAGCAACATACAACTGACCGTGACTGAAAACATGTCGTGGAAGATAGATTCCAACTTTCGGAATTGTTTGCCCTTGTGATTTGTTTATAGTGATTGCAAAACTTAGTTTGACAGGGAATTGTTTTCTACTTAGCACAAAAGGAAGTCATGCACCTTCAGCGGTTTTAAGCTTAATCCTGGGCAAGAAAGCTCTATTTCCAGCGTTGCTTCCTGTTAGTATTTCGACATCCAATAAATTTCGGAATAAACCACGACATAGAAGTCTTGTCCCGTTACAAAGTCCATATTTGGGGTCTATGTTGCGCAACAACATCAATGGAGCTCCCTTTTTTAGCTTTAAAATATGTGGTGGTAAACTTCCAGTTGCAATTGTGTTTAAATATTCCTGTTGATATAAGTTATGCGTGTCACCCTCAACCTCGTCAAATGACATTAGATTATGTTCTTCTCTAGGAAACTGGTCAATAATTATGTCATTCAACATTTGCACATCACGGTTCTTTGGAGTGAGTATGGCTCTTTCTACCATATAAGATGCATCCCAAACATGGTTTTCTAAATGAGGAAATGTATGTTGTATGAGATTATGTATTGAACTTTCTCCCTCCCATTGTATTCCGATTTCGTTGGGTACCCTAACCATATCATCTGATTTGGTAGGTTCGTTGCCATCTCCAATTCGCATAAGAAATTCTGCAAATTCATGATCATGCATTGATCGCATATTTTGGCGTAGATGTAGGACCTTTGTAATGGCCCATAAATTAGACCGAACGATGCATGCATTCATCATTTGCGATTTGTTTGCCTTTGTAATAACTGGAAGCACTTGACGAAAATCTCCCCCCATAATAACCACTTCCCCACCAAATGGTGCATTGCTACCCATAACATCTTGTAGTGTTCGATCTAATGCTTCTACACAATACTTGTTTATCATGGGGGCTTCATCCCAAATGATTGATGTAGCCCTTTTCATGAGTTTCGCAAGGTCGCCTTGCTTAGGCATTTTGCATCTGGAAGATGGCTCTATCTCGAAGGGTATTCTGAATCGAGAGTGTGCAGTTCTTCCACCGGGTAATAATGTAGCAGCTATACCAGATGAAGCCGTTGCTAAGACAATGTCTCCTCTACTTCTCAAAACTGCCATTATTGCTCGATAGAGGAATGTTTTTCCTGTACCTCCAGGACCATCAACAAAAAAAACAGCGCTTTCTTTATGATTGATGACATTCATAATGGTGTTGAACGCAAACATCTAATCACTATTTAACTTTTCAACAGATTGAATGTCTTCATGTGGAATTTGGACTGATAACTCTTCCAAAATCATTTTTGGCACTCCATCACCTTCTATTGTTTTGATAGTTATCGCAGGAAGATCATAATCTTTGATAAACTTTCCGTGAAGAAGCAAGAGATCCCTCAATTCTCTCAATAACTTATTAGTTAAGTTATCTCCCACGATATTGTTTGTTAGTTGATAATCTTCAACCATGTGGGGGTAAAATTCATTAAACAGACCTCTAACATCAGTTGGCTCACAAAAAACTAATATAGTGGCAAACAACCATCTTAAAGCATATGGCATACGCTGATTTGACGCGTCAACCATGCATTCTCGAATACTACTGTCGCTCTCCAAAACTCCATGACACTCTGCTGACATTTTGAATGTGTGACAGAAAGTTCCATTACATGTGAGAAGGTATTCCCAACTTGTTGGACCTCGCAAATGAGATAATAGGACACGTAAGTAGAATTTCTCTCCTTCATATTCGACCAATAACTTGTCGGTTATTTTTTCTTCTCTGCCATTTCTTAACCCCTTTTTTCCAGCAATAATGCTATGGAATCTGTCTGTACAATAAATTACTAGCATATGGATCCATTTGGTTTAGTGCAAAGAATTCTGTGAGCATTGTTTTTGAATTTCGGTCATCATTCAGCACAGCAGCAATTTGTTGATGGTTATAATATCGCACTTGTTGATGATTTGGTAAGTGAATTTGCAGTCTTTCAACGGAGGGATATAACTTGTATAAAGTGAATTTAAATATTCTCCATAATGCCTCTGGAGCACAAATCCATCTTGCATCTACAAACTGCTGAATTTCATCCATATTTGTTCCTCTGTGAACTTCCATTGCGACACGATCAGGTCCCTTGTAAACATATTTGTAGAGATATTTAATGCTTTTGATGCTGCTGCATACCTCAACATTTATATGACAGTCATATTTTAACAGCAACCATGGATTATAAGGAACCACCCATCTGTTATCTACATGAATATTTCTATTAAGAGAAACTGGTTCATTAAATTGTCTTCTGTATTGAGGATATGAGTCATTTCCTTGACGGGTCTCTTCTACAAATTCTTTTGGATATCTCTTCTTACATTGCCCTTCTTTACTCATGCATGGTGACTTTTGATCCAGCCTACCGCATGGCCCATGAATCATGTGTTTTAGGACTGCCTCATACAATTGAGGCTCAGATTCAACCTTTGGTATTTCTGCTCTTACCACCTTATCATAATCTTCTGGTTCTCGTAACTTGTCATTGTTATCAAAGATTAACAACATATGCACATGCGGGAGACCTCGTTTCTGAAATTCAGTTACATACATATAACTTTTAACATTTCCTAAGACACCTTTAGTTATGACATCATCCTTCAATTGCTCAAATTTAGAGCGGAATATTCTTGTTAGCAAGTCAGGACGATCTTGTGGGGTTTGATTAGGGCCAAGTTCAGAAGTGATCTCAGACCAAGAAGGGTTACATGTCATTGTGAGAAAAATATCCGGTTTACCATCTTTAAGCACAATGGCCATACCGTCTTGGTATCTCTGTGTCATATCTCGTTTACTACCCATAAATGATGATGGTAATATTGTCCTCTGCCCGACATTTGCTATGAAATTTTTTTTGCAATGTGTCGGTAATAGAATGTAAAAAACAAAATATATATATATATATATATATATTAATATCATATAAAAAAATTGTTTAATCTTATACCTGCGTTATTTTCCCCATCATATAAGGCATCCTGCAACCCCTGGTATACCTCAGACCGAATATTATTCTGATTTCTCCGCATCCACCTTAGTCTTCCAGTTTCTATCTTAACATAGTTATCAACAACATATTGTTGTAGAAGTCGACCAGATTTTAACAATATAGATCGGTCATTTGCACGAATCTATATTAAATGAAATAATTTATTATATAGATTTTACACCTATATTTAAGTATGTAAGTATTATGGGCATAAAATTATTATGTACCTGGAGCATGTAACTATAGTATGCCCGACATGAAATCTTTGTTCTAGAAGAATTTCTTGTTTGGAGGTCCCAACCATATGTACCAAAGGGAAACAATAACGGATATTGCAATGGATCATAATATCCCATTGTTTCTTGAACCTTTTGTAGATTTCCATCGTTGCTGAAGATGTTTATATCACGTCCATGTTCCAGTGTTACATCATCACCGCCAATAATAATTGCAGCGACTTGTGAAGCAGATGGGAGATTATATTGAGGTTGATTTGATGGACGCTCCTTAATAAGAAGCCTACACTCGTGAACATTTGGCTGAAGTGCAAGCTGTCTTAAATTATGCACAAAAGGATTGTATTGGTGGAGCATATTTTGCAATCTACGCACAACAACTTGGTTTAGTTGAGGGTTTTCTATCATTCTATTTTGAAGCTCATTGTCCGTATCATAAATGTACAATTGTAAAAATCGCGGCCTAGAACCTTGATTTGGATGAAAACCACCTATTTTGTGGTAAATTGATCCTTGGGCAGGGAATGTGTATATACCACGACTTGTAGCATGCATTGTTTCATCGATATGAACACCCAAGGAAGTGAACGACATAACATGGTTGTAACCTCTAATATTTTGTCTAAAATGTCGACCTTCAATTGTAGTGTCTGAAAATAACTGCCGCAACTCTTCGGGAGCAGCTACTTGTGTAACTGTCGCATTTCCATTTTTGCAGCACATATATTGGGTTTCTTTGTAAAACAATTTTGCATTGCATCGTCTACACGTACGTGGTGTAGGGAGCAGAGCGTTGATCATCATGACAATATTTTTGAAATTTCGTGCACTGTTATGTATTGCTTGAAATGTACACCATGGAACTGGATGTTTAAAGGTATATAATGTTATGATAGTCAAGTATAAGTAACTATGTTTCAACAATGGTATAAAGCAAAGAAGTTTAAAAAAGTTCGAGAAATCGACGTATTAATAACTTATAATTGTGAATTGTGAATAATAAGTCTAAAATGTTAATAAGAAAAATAAAAATTCATATTTGTTTACTAATATTTTTTGGTAATACATAAATTTAGTTGTACCTTGATTGTAATACGATGTTGCGTCATTAGGTGTGGTGTCGGAGACGACATTTGATGTTGGAGTCTCTGAAAAAATATAGTGAATTCTTATTAGGAAAATGTGGCTAAATATTAGTAATTATAAAGATATATAATTACTAAATTTAACTAAATAATTGTTAGAAAATATCGTGCTTACCACTTGTAGTGTCATCACTATTTCTTCTACTTGGTTCCGCTTCATTGTCATGAGTTCCTTGAAAATATTATGAATCAATATGACGGTATATAAGTTGTAGTAGAAAGCACAAAGGTTAATTTATTAAAAATGAGTAATATAATGTATATTCTTATATAAGTATTTGTAATTGAAGTAAGCTTGAAATAAATTAAGAAACAATTTTATTATGTCACTAACCAGATGTGGTGTTATGGAATCGTCGACGACTACTTGGTCCAGCCACATTATCATGAGTTCCTTGAAAATATGCTAAAACAAAATGGTGGTATGTAAGTTTTAATAGATAATACGAAGGTTAGTTTATTAAAAATGAGTAATATATTGTAAAGGCAATTTGAGTGTATTGGTACACCAAATCCTTAAATTAATAGTTAAATGATTTATTTTTTGTAGGAAAAAAATATTTTCTATCACCTATAATTATAATAACTAAATCTTATTTACCAAAAACGTCAACACAATAAAATTTGATTTTTCTGAATTCCTATTACTCATAATAGATAATTTTGATTATTTTTTACAATAAAATGTAGAAAAATTTAGTATGATTTTTCTAAAAAATGAAATGATGTTTTTTCTTATAAAATGATATTTTCTAAAATATATATGTCAACAAACACCTATTTCTTTCATAAAAAATGATAGTTAATTTATAAAAATGTAAGCGAGAGTACCGGTACACCTTAAATTGCGGGTGTACCGTAGAAGTTCCCTGTTGTAAATTGTTATAAATATTTGTAATTTGAAGTAAGCTTGAAATAAATTAAGAATCAATTATTTTTTTCTTATCACTAACCAGATGTGGTGTGATTCATTCGTCGACGACTACTTTTTCCAGCCTCATTGTCATGTGTTCCTTGAACACATGACGATGTGAAATTAAAATTTGTCAAATCATTAAATGGCATCATGTGATCTCTGTTTGTTTCACTTGTTGTCTGAGGTTGTTTTCCCTTTTCTTTTGATTTTCTATAATTTGTTCGCCTTCTAGACAATTCTTGTTGTCTTTGATCGGTGCTCATATTTTGCCTCCGATTTCTTGCATTTTGAGTTCGTCTTTCCCTTTGCAAATCCCTTGAATGTTGGCCGCGATTATTTTCCATCTTATTTTGATGTTTGTTGATCTGTGCAAATGAAAGAAGCGTTTAAAAATTTATTATCAAAACCAAAAATGAATGATGGTAGATGGAAAAATTATTAAAAAAGTGCCGGAAGGGAATAAAAAAGGGAAAAAAATTATGAATGTGGACTATGTTCTAAAATAGTATGAAAATGAGATTGATATTTTAAAATCTTCAAACTAATACATGTTAAAAAATAATCATTTAAACGTGTGACAAATTTTGTTTCAATTGGAGCATAAAAGAATGAATAAAGGAAACACTGTATGTTTTTCAAAGATTTGTATCCAGCTTGCCTGATTCATTAAGATTTGTAGATTTTTCTCAAACATGTTATTAAGATTTGTTCAAATACCATTATGTAAGGGGAAACATGGTTAAGAGACATTCATGTTATTTGTATATTTACGTTCTAGAAAAACAATCATTTTTAGAAAAGCAATCTCGCAAAAAATGGTTAAGAAAAATATGGTTAAAAGTAATAAATCAACCTTGTTATTTAATCATGAGAGGAAACACTATATGTTCTAAAACATAGTATCTTAATCAATCATTTAAACGTCTGGACGCTAGGACAGTATATATTTTTATTAAAAATTTATTAAAAAAGGATATAAATCTTCTTAAATAATTAATTTTTTTTTTTTATGCAGATCCAGCTTTTTAAAAGACAATTTTTTGTTCCCACATAAACCAAATTAAACTAAAGATTGTGAACATATTATAAAATAATTTATTTGAAATAAAAAAAGTAGACAACTATATTATTTCTTGAATTAACATAGCAATAAGAAATATTGTGACTTACGCAAACTCTTTCAGCAAAGAAGACTGAATTGTCAAAAAATGAGAGGATTAGAAGTCCCTTAAATCCAGATCGCTCCTTATGTGCAGCTCTCTAAAAATTACATTAAGCATAACCAAAAGAGTCACAACCTCAAAATTGAGTATACATTTATTTTTCATAACAATTAGTTCAGTTATTAAAAAAATAAATAGTTTGTAATTTAATTATCAAGGCAACTGTATAAGTTTTTGCATCGGTAGTAATATTAGTATTAATATTTGGTGGTTCTGAGCAGGTTTAGTAGAGGCACTTACAAAATGTAGGCATTGCCATACAGATTCCCATTGAGGGACAAAATTGATAGAAAGATTAGTGTGTTCATTTTCATTGATGGAGGCTTTGTCATTCATATGATGCGGTTAAATATTAATCTTCAAGTAATGAAGACATGTTCTCTAAAAAAAAAAGTAACGAAGACATGTAGTATAGTTACAACCTACTTCCTATATCTATAATTAGAAAATGGAAGCATTGATATATATATATATATATATATATATATATATAGTGATTCTCTTTGGTAGTGTCTCTAGTAATTATAATTGAATTTACACTCTTTCTTTAATGCACATATGTACTATTGTCGGTTTCTATTGCTATTTATATGGTTGTTGGAGTTGAAACTTAAAAGATCTGTGGAAATCATGATTATTAACACATATGGTGAAAAGTTATGAGTTACTTCCTTATATTTAACGCATATAAACTAAAAGTTATGAGTTTATAGTTGTTTACTGTTAAATCTTATTGAAGTCATAGTATATACCAACTTAACATGATCATTTATAAAGTTTATGACACACAAAGGTACACAAAATTCACCAACTTGTATGTTATCCAAATTAAAGAATAATGCAAAATAATTTAATGAAAGTTAGTGGAACCTGTATTTTCTTGTAGTAGCCAAAATTGTTTGAAATGGTCCTCCACGTGATATCCACAAACGTATTTCTTCTTCTCTCAATAATGTTTCAACCATTCAATTGTTCAATGGATTTGGTTAACTTTAATTTCGTTTGATTTTTGTTTTGGAATAAATGATAGTTTTTTCTGTTGTGGAAGAAACAAATGATGGTTGTAAGTTGCAATTGTTTCAAGGTTTAAACTACCTGCAGTTTTCTTTTTCTTGCACCAGTTCTCATTGCATAGGTATTGATTTTATTTTTTTTGCAGCAGTTACGCATACGTATAACTTCTTGCAGTCATCAGTATTATATAGGCACTATTATATAGGAATAAAAAGCATAGTGATAATCAATTAAAGTGTTGTAATCAACAACCACCAATTCTTTTCATATTTAATTTAGAAATCACCAGTTACGTACACGGTATAAACTACCTCCTATTATTTTTCTTGCAGTTTTCTTTTTTTGTTTTGGAATAAATGATACTTTTTTATGCATAGGTATAGATAACAGTTACATGAAGTTATTCTTTTTTTTTTTTTTATTAGTTAAAATGAAGTTAAAGCAGTGAGTAAATTAGAGTAACCGTTGAGGGTAAATGTGGAAGTAAATTAGGCTACACCAAAAAATAGTATTGGCATTATATATAGGTATAGATAAAAATAATAAAATAATGGTTTATCTATACCTATATATAATGCCAATACTATTTTTTGGTGTAGCCTAATTTACTTCCACATTTACCCTCAACGGTTACTCTAATGATAGAAAATAACATGTTTCAAACCTTTCACGAAAATCAGGAGGGAGAGTTTCAGAAAAAATGGAACATTTGGAAGGATGAGGAGTCACTTTCTTCTATGTGCAACATTGATGACAAGGTATTTACCTTGGTGTCAAAAACCATGTCTTCCTATGACAACCTCATCATCATTTCATTAATACTAAATTTTTTTAATGACAGATTCATCGTCTAAAGGTGTACTCTCTTGGGTGGGGTTCAACAATAATAATAGATAAAACACATATGTGGAATATTGTGAAAAGAGAAATTTTGGCTCAAAGAAAATATAGGTATTTAATGCATTCATTAATAAAAATATTATCTATCAAATATATTATTTATCACTAATTCATCTTTGAGACAAAACAATAATTTATTTATTTTAGCAATTTGCACAAACCAATAACTACAGAGAGCTATCAATCTACAAAATCAAAGTTAAAGCAAGATATCTCTATTGATCAGGTTTTTTATTTTTTATTTTTTTTGTTATAAGCTTTATATATTACTCTTATATATATGGTGTTCCATAAATTATATTTTCATATAACATTTTGCAATTAATTTGTAGTTTTTCGAACGACAAGAAATTATCGATAAAGGGGTGTACGAAGAATTAACTGCAATTCTTAAAAGGTAATCAACTATTTAAATTATAAAATGATATTTTATAGCCTTTTTCACGTACAATTTATTCTTTTCGGTTAACGACTAATAAAAGTCATCTGTATCAAATGAAATACAGGGAAATTGGACATGCTTCTGATTCTACTTTTATGTTTGGCCTTCCATCAAATTCCACCAATGACGACAAATGAAATATAATTGATGATAAAAGTACAATATTATTATTAATGCTTCTGATTTTATGATGTTGAATATGATTTCAAATATAGTTTTCATTTCATCTATGTTTTAATGTGTTTATATTGATATGTGGTTATATTATCTTTGTTTTAATATGTGTTACTTATCATGACCATATAACTGGGAATGCTTTCATGTCATCCACATACATATTTCATTTATGATGAAATTAAATTATACAAAGAAGGGTAAATATATTGTATACATATTCTATCACAACACACAAACAAAAAAGGGCACCAATATTTGAGAAAGGCAAACTATATATTAATTTATTTTATGCAAAAAAAAAGAAGGTAAAGTATACATGCGTTAGCGCAGTAGAAAGAGCGGACAGACGGGCACGGGAGTGCCCGTCTGGACGCTAGTTTGATTCAATGGTCCTCTAATTAATTTCAAGTTTTCATTTTGATCCCACAATTAATAAAATGTACGTTTTGGTCCCTCAGATTTTTCTCCGTTTGCCAAATAAATCCCGACAGTTAACTTTAACTTTAAATGTTTATGGTGGACCAACCTTAAAAATGGTCTATGGTAGACCTTATTAATTTTCTTAATTTTATCCGTTCGATCTATTTATCACAAAAGGGATTGTTAGATCTTCACCTTCCTGATCATGATCTTCATAAAATAATGCTAACGATATGAAATACCTAAAATACCCCTAATGCAAAATTAAAATTCTCAATTTCATTTCTCCTCTTCTTCTCTAGCGAGCATCTTTGCAATGTTCATGATCCTCATCATCTTCTACAACATTCATAAAAATTTCAAAACATAAAAAATCCAAAAACAACAACAACAACTATCAATAACACAAAACATTAATTCTAACACCATCAAATCCACCACGTCCATTGTGTAATCTAACACCAGTAAAATCATAACCCATTCTTCATTCATCTCTTCTATAAAAAAAAAATCAAATCGGATACCAAAAAAATGTTCTTAGGAACTTACTAGTTGAAACAAGAACAATCAATAATCAAAGCAAACACACTGTGAGGTTAACAATGGCGGCACTTTTTTTTTCTTTTCTATGACAGCAAATATTTATTATCACACTAAACAAAAGAGAGCGCCTCCAACAGCAAAACAGGCCTCCAAAAACCCAAAACCAAACCTACAAATAGGCAATCCACCACTTATATATAAACAAGAACCAACAAAGAAAAACAAGTAACACAAAGTAACCTTACAGACAGCAGCATAAAACAAAGAAAGAAAAAATAACACAGACTTAAGCGACTCAGCAAAACCGAAAGAAATCACAGTAAAGATCAATGGCGGCCACTTCTGAACTATCTCCCTCTAAAATCTTAGAAACAACAATCAACGCTCACGATTCCACTTCAGAATCACATCCAACGCCTCCAAAACCCCACCAAATCAACAAACCAATCAACGGCGTCGCAACCATCGAGAAACGGAAGAGAGACGACGGCGACGGCAACGCCGATGTCGAACCTTCTCTTAGTTACCTCGCCGGAGCTCCATATTACCACCGCAGGTTTTCCCTCTCTTGCTCCTGCCCTTTTCTCTTCTGCGTTTCTTCTTCTTATGTTCCCTTCTCCGTTTCTTCTTCTTCTTCTATTAGGATCCGAGAGAGAGAAAAAAAAGGAAAGGGGTTTTGTTTATGCTACTGTTGTTTGTGTTGTTTTTAACGAGGAGAAACAATTGTTGGTTTTTAATTTAATTTTTCTAGGGTTGTTTGAAGTTTTTTTTATGAAGATATGAATATGATTGATGAAGATGAAGAAGATGAAAATGTAGAAGATGAACAAAAGGAAAAATCAGGTGTTGGTGGTACATCGTATGATAAAATAGACTTGCTTAATCCAATGACACTCTTTTTTAAAAAAAATCAAACAGTTTAAATTAAAATAATTAATAGGATCTATGGTGGACCACTTTTAAGGTTGGTCCACCATAGACATCATTTGGGGTTATACTTAACAGTCACGATTTATTTGGCAAACGGAGGAAAATTTGAGGGACCAAAACGCACGTTTTATTAATTGTGCGACCAAAATTAAAACTTGAAATTATTTGAGGGACCAATGGATCAAATAAGCCTAAATTAATCATATGCGTTAGCGCATTAGAAAGAGCGGACAGACAGGCTCCGTCCATACGCTAGTGTTAATAGTTTTTGTAAAGTCATTCATAATATCTCTTTCTAATACAAAATAATTATATTTTTAAATATGTGTGAAAATATCAAAAGGATTTATAATAAAATATGAAGGTACTTGTAAAATCCTCTTTAATTATTTGATTATTTTTATAGAGTTTAGAGTTTATTATATGATTTATATGATTGATGTGATTTTAAGTGATTATGGGATGTGTGTTATTTTATTATTTAATAGAATAAGATTTGAAAATAAAATAAATATTGAGATGAGGGGTTGTTTTGAGAATTTAGAGAGTTTTGTGGGAAAAGAGGAAATAAGATAAAATAGATGGGAAGAGATAAATAGGAGAAAATAGGTTTAGAAAAGTTTTCACGTACAACCAATTTTGGAGAAAAGGGAGAACAAGAGGATAGAAGAACCAAGAGAGAGCTACTGATCGATTTTCTTAAGGTAAGAGTGGGACTAACATTCAATCTTCTTATACCTTTAATTATGATGATTAGATTTAACAAGTTGTAGGGTTAGTTTTTGAGAATTGGAAATTAGGGTTAAGAGTGATAATTGAGGATTAGATGATGGAAATTTGTAGAATTGATGGAGAAAGCGTGTACATACTTTAGATAATTCATAGGGTGATGTTTAGAATCAGTTTTAAGCTTAGAACCATGTGTTTTGATGAATTTTCGTAAAAATCTGCATTCTGCCCGAGCTGACATTCATCGCTCACCCTCGCGAGCAGCTTGTCTCGCCTCGCGAGGGATGAAGTTCATCGCTCGCCTCGCGAGCATTTCCCTTCGCCTCGCGAGCAATTCCCTTCGCCTCGCGAGTTGCACTTTGTTACTCGCCATAGCGAATTGACCAGTGAGGAAACCTGATTTTTTTGATTTAACTCCTTTAGTCGAGCTTTAGATGATTTTGAGTGCCTGAACATGTATAAGAATGATTAGGCAAGTTTTTAGATTAAAATTGAACATGGGGAAGTTAAAAGTGAGATTTTTGGGTGAAAAATGTCAAGTTCCCGAGAGCACCCAGTTTCTTGTTCGCCAAGGCGAGAGCTTACTCGCCAAGGCGAACATCCATTTTCCTGAACTCGCCATAGCGATTAATGTTCCTCGCCTCGCGAGCTCCTTAGAGACAGACAGCTTTGTTTAGGGTTTTGCGATCTTTGTCGCACGAGATGTTATGAGTTGACCCTTGGGGTAGGAATGGAGGTTGATTATAGTACTGTTAATGTTCAGTGAGTCTAATATAATATGATTTGAGGTTGTTAGTAATGTGATATATTTGCATATGCATTATGTGAATTATATAAGATGTTTAAGTTGATGTTGAAATATTATTTGATATTGTTATATCTTGAGATGTTTATGTGCTGCCATGATGGTGTTGTAAATTAATTAAGCTGCATGAATCGGTCAAGATGTAAGATGTTGTTCCAAATTATTGGAGTTATATAAGAGGTCGATGTTTCTAAGATGTAAGTTGTTGAGTCCATGCATACTCATTCATGTTGGGGGCTTGATGCCCTGGAGCCTTTGCTCAACACGTTGGGGGCTTGATGCCCTGGAGCCTTTGCTCAATTAAGTTGAGGGCTTGATGCCCTGGGAGTATATTAATGCTCAAATAAGTTGAGGGCTTGATGCCCTGGATTGGTACCACATGCATGATTAAGAGGTCTAAGTTGCATAGTCAAATCGAAGTTGCAATGTCGAGTCAGAGTTGTAAAGTTGTCTTTTTACATGAGTTGTTAATGAAGTGTTTTATGAAGATATTACTAATTATGATGGAATTATGATGTCTTTATGTTGGTAAATATAATTGATGAATTATATGCTTAATATTATTGGTTGTGAAATCTCACCCCTTCTTCTTGGAAATGTTGCTCTTCGTATGGGTAACTTGTAGGTGATCGAGAATAAGTTGCTGTTAGATTGCTGTCGTGAGTGGACTATCTCTCACGTGTGTCTTTAGGTGCTCTGATACGTAACGGGATGGGAACTTTGTTATTGCTTTTCTATTCCTTACGTATTACTTTATGAAGTTCATGACTATGTTTTTAGATTGGATTCTTATGAGATGTTTATGATGAGACCTTCGTGCCAAAGACTATTTTTAGATGTTGAATAAATTCCGCTGCGAAGTATTAATTATTATGTTGTTGAACTTTGAAGGTTAAAATGGTTATTTATTTCCATTTACGATTTTATGAAATGAAGTGTGACATTCCGTTTATGTGTTGAATACTCTGATTATATGCGAAATTTTTATGTTGGGAAAACAGGGTGTTACAATTGGTATCAGAGCAGGTCGGTCCGTCCGGCCAAGTAGTTGAGTCGTGTGTTGTTGAGTAACAGTTGTAATATTGTCTTATGTTGTTTCGATTATTGTTTGTTGTGTCGAGAACTAAGAATGGCTGGAAGAAACGACGATGTGATTGCTGCTGCATTGGAAGCTGTCGCTCAAGCTATGGGGCAACAGCCAAATGCTAATGTTGGTGCTAATGCTGAAGTTAGGATGTTGGAGACTTTTATGAGGAATCATCCTCCTACTTTCAAAGGAAGATACGACCCTGATGGAGCTCAGACGTGGCTCAAAGAGATTGAGAGAGTGTTCCATGTTATGCAATGCACTGAGGTTCAGAAGGTGCGTTTTGGTATGCATATGCTAGCTTAGGAAGATGATGATTGGTGGATTAGTCTTCTACCTATCCTAGAGCAAGATGGTGCAGTTGTTACTGGGGTTTTGTTTAGGAGAGAGTTCCTAGACAGGTACTTTCCGGAAGATGTTCATGGGAAGAAAGAGATTGAGTTCCTTGAGCTGAAGCAAGGAAGTATGTCAGTGACTGAATATACTGCTGAGACTGCTGAGATTTTCTAAATGCATCAAATTTGAGAATGGTTTGCATGCTGAGATCAAGCGGGCAATTGGTTACCAGAAGATCCGTAACTTTTCTGAGCTGGTGAGCAGTTGTAGAATATATGAGGAAGATACTAAGGCTCATTACAAGGTTGTGAATGAGCGGAAAGGCAAAGGTCAGCAAAGTCGTCCAAAGCCTTACAGTGCTCCTGCTGATAAGGGTAAGCAAAGAATGAATGATGAGAGGAGGCCTAGAAAGAAAGATGCTCCTGTTGAGATTGTTTACTATACTTGTGGCGAGAAAGGCCATAAGAGTAATGCTTGTCCTTGGGATGTGAAACGGTGCTTTCGTTGTGGTAAGAAAGGGCATAGACTTGCTGAGTGTAAGCATGATGACGTTGTGTGTTTCAATTGTAATGAAGAAGGTCATATTGGTTCGCAATGTAAGAAGCCTAAGAAGGCGCAGACTACTAGGAGAGTTTTTGCTTTGACTGGTACGCAGACAGAGAATGAGGCTCGTTTGATCAGAGGTACATGTTATTTTGATAGTACACCTTTAGTTGCTATTATTGATACTGGTGCTACACATTGTTTTATTGTTATTGATTGTGCTTCTAAGTTAGGTCTTGCTATGTCGAATATGAATGGAAAGATGGTTGTCGAAACTCCAGCTAAGGGTTCGGTGACTACTTCTCTTGTGTGTTTAAGATGTCCTTTGTCTATGTTTGGTCGAGATTTTGAAATTGATTTGGTTTGTTTACCTTTGAGCGGAATGGATGTGATCCTTGGTATGAACTGTAACGCCCTCTCTAATTATTTGATTATTTTAAATGAGTTTAGAATATACTTATATGATTTATTTTGATAAGTGATATTTTGTTATGATATATGTTATATATTTATTAATATAATATATATGTTATTTGATTTAGAAATATATATATATGCTATTTGATTTATTAATATAATATATATGTTATTTGATTTAGAAATATATATATGATTCGTTATAGAAATATATACATGATTTGTTATAGAAATAAATGTTATTTATCATAGAAATATGTATGATTTGTTGTAGAAATATATATAATCTGTTATAGAAATATGTATGATTTGTTGTAGAAATATATGTCATTTGTTACAAAAATATATACATGATTTGTTGTAGAAATATATGTCATTTGCTATGGAAATATAAATGATTTGTTATGGAAATATATATATGTTATAGAGATATATTTGTTATTTATTATTGTTATAGAAATATTTTATATATATGTATATATTAGAATAGAATATTAATATTTGGATTTAAGAGAAAAATAAGTAGGTTAAAGATTTATATAAATAGTAGAGACCTACTTTAGAAAAACATAACGTACGTACGACTGCTTTTGGAAAAAAGGGAGAAAAGCCAAGAGAAGAGGGAGAGACCTAGAGGGGCTGCGATTTCCTGATTATAAGGTAAGGGTGAGACTAACTTTGCAATTCTATTAAGTATGTGAATCAATGGTTAAGTTTAACATGAATTAGGATGAGTTTAAGAAGAATCGGAAATTAGGTCAAATTGATAGAATTGATGATTAAACGGTGGAAACTTGTTAAAAAGATGTAGAAACTGTCCTTAGACCTTAGATAATGATTTAGATGAATTATGGAATTGAAAGTAGGCTTAAAACCTTGAGAAAGGATTGAATTGGAGAAAACGAAAACTAGGTCAAAACCTTAGAATTGATGATCAAACGGTGAGAATTGGTTTAATTGATGTAGAAAGTGTTCCTAGACCTTAGATAATGTTTAGGACGAACTTTGGAATAAAAAACAAGCTTAGAACCATGTGAATCGTCGAGTTTTTGTGAAAATAGAAAGCATGGCCGTAGCGACATTCATCGCTCGCCACGGCGAGCTATGAACCTCGCCTCGCGAGTGATGATCTTCATCGTTCGCCTCGCGAGCCCTTTCCTTTCGCCTCGCGAGCGTTTCTGGCATCGCTCGCCACGGCGAACAACCCTTCCTCGCCTCGCGAGCTCAGGCAGAGAGCATGTTATATTTTGTGTTTCGACCTTTTTAGTTGGACCTTGGATGCCTTAGAGCGCCTGAACATACCTAGTATTGATTAGGATTGAATGTAGGATCAGATAGAACCCAGAACAACACTAGTTTGGGAGATGAGTGGTACTCGCCATGGCGAGTAAGAACTCTCGCCTCGCGAGCACATCCAGAATTGAGTGCTTTTGAGGAATTTGAGACCTGAGTCGTTTGAATGGATTAGGAATGGAACTTTAGGTACTAATGAGACCTATCTAAGATGTTAACTGTTATTTGTGAAGCTACATTGAAATGCTAAGTGTTTATAATGTGATTTATTGATTGATTGCATTACTTGAATTATTATTGAATGATCAGGAAGTTGTTGAAAATGAATTGGTATTAAGCTGTTGATATAATCTGATTATGCTGCTATTGTTATTTAACTAAGTTACATGAGTTGTTGTTGATTATCATTTGATATTGTTATATCCTGAGATGTTTATGTGTCGCCTATGTTGTTGTTGTCGGTTATGTGAAATATTTATATGCCTTATGTGGAAGATGTTTGATGTTTAAGTTGTTGATGCTTCACATTAATATTGTTATGTTGTGAAATGCAATTGATATATTGATATCTCTCTATTGTTGTGTGATTTGACTGTGCTACTGCTGTTATTTAACTAAGTGCATGATGTCTATATATATATTATGAAATGATGACGTTTAGCTCCAAGTTATTGGATGCATGATGATATGTTGATTACGATGATTACGGTGTTTTGTTGTTAAGAGTCCATGCATAGCATTTCATTGAGCTTTGTCCTCACCACGATTAGGAGCTTTGTCCTCCGCACGTTTTAGGAGCTTTGTCCTCCGCACGATAAAAGTATATTAATACTTATGATGACGATTGGTACCACATGCATATAAGTGTCTAAGTTGCATTGTCGCATATGTCGAGTCAAGGTCGTTGTTGATGAATTATCATCCATGAGTTGTTAAGTTGTCGATGAATTATCATCCATGAGTTTGTCGAGTTGTGTTCTACCCATGTGTTGTTAAAGAAGTACCTACGAAGATTGTACGATGTGAATTATATGATGTTGACTAAAATATTGCTATGTTGTTTAAGATAATGATTATGATATTGTTAAATTGTTATGATGTTGTGTATAATTGTTACTATTAAGTGATGAATATGTTGTTCTATATATGATTAATATTATTAAATGAATATTATGTTATGTTATTGATGATGATCGAATGTTGTGATTACTTGGTAATTGTTTATCAAAGATGCTATGATGTTTAAGATGATATTGTTTAAGACGTTTATGTTGAAGATTTATGATGTTGATTTTGGTGTTAGTATGTGTTGATTATATTTTCATAAGATGATGAATACGTTGTTGTTATATTAATACAAGAAGATGAATACGTTGTTGTTATATTAATACAAGAAGATGAATATGTTGTTGTTATATTATTATATTATGACGAGATGATGTATATATAATTATTATTATTATTAAGTGAATATCATGCTATGTTGTTGTTATATTATTATATTATGACGAGATGATGTATATATAATTATTATTATTATTAAGTGAATATCATGTTACGTTGTTGTTATATTATTATAAGAAGATGTTTATGTTATGATGAAGATAATTATTACTATTAATAAGAGATGATTATATTGTATTGTTTTAAAGTTATTAGTGATGATGATTACATGTTGATATCTATGAGTTGTTAAGTGTACTTGATGATGTTTATGTTAAATTGATAAGTTGTCTTTTATTAATGAATTGATAATGAGATGTTTGATGAATAATTATTATTATGAATTAATGATGTTGTATATGAATTAGGATTAAGATGTTGTTATGCTATATATGAACTATGACTATGATGTGATGATCTATGTTTGTTATGTTTTGGTTAATATGTGTTATATGATGATATTTATAATGTGATGAATATAAAGTAAATGATAATTAGAGGTTAGTTGGATTATTAAGAATTATACATTAATAAGTATTATTGCTAATAGATGAAGTTATTTGTGTTGTTAAATATAATTATTGAATTATATGCTTGATATTATTGTTTTGTGAAATCTCACCCCTTCTGCTTGAAAATGTTGCTCTTCGTATGAGTAACTTGCAGGTATTACTGTTTAGTAGGAGTGGTGGCTCAAGTGTCTTAGGTGCTCTGATACGTAACGGGATGGGAATTTGTTATTGCTTTCTATTCCTTACGTATTGTTTCTGAAAAGTTATGACTATGTTTTTAGAATGGATTTTTATGACATAATTGTAAAGAGGCTTTAGTGCCAAAGACTGTTTTGATTATTGAATAATTTCCGCTGCGAAGTATTAAAGACTTTTTAGTTATTGAATTTTAAAGGATAAATAGTTATTTATTCAGTTTATGATTTTAAGAAAAGAAGTGTGACATTCCGTTTTTGTTAATTACTCTGATTAAATAAATGAAATTTTCACGTTGGGAAAACGGGGTGTTACAATTGGTATCAGAGCTGGTCGGTCTGTCCGGCCAATTAGAAGAGTCGTGTCGAGTTTTGGTAATAGTTATATTACTACCTTTATGCTGTTTGATTAGTTGTTGTTGTGTTTCTGATTAATAGTTATGTTTATTATGTGATCATGTTTGATTGACTAACTTTGATGTGGTTTGCATGTTTTGTTGATGTTTCTATTTAACTATATATGGTTTAGTATGGTTATACAATAATTGAGTTTATTTCTTGTGTGCTTGAATTTCGAGGACGAAATTCTTTTAAGGGGGGGAGAGTTGTAACGCCCTCTCTAATTATTTGATTATTTTAAATGAGTTTAGAATATACTTATATGATTTATTTTGATAAGTGATATTTTGTTATGATATATGTTATATATTTATTAATATAATATATATGTTATTTGATTTAGAAATATATATATATGCTATTTGATTTATTAATATAATATATATGTTATTTGATTTAGAAATATATATATGATTCGTTATAGAAATATATACATGATTTGTTATAGAAATAAATGTTATTTATCATAGAAATATGTATGATTTGTTGTAGAAATATATATAATCTGTTATAGAAATATGTATGATTTGTTGTAGAAATATATGTCATTTGTTACAAAAATATATACATGATTTGTTGTAGAAATATATGTCATTTGCTATGGAAATATAAATGATTTGTTATGGAAATATATATATGTTATAGAGATATATTTGTTATTTATTATTGTTATAGAAATATTTTATATATATGTATATATTAGAATAGAATATTAATATTTGGATTTAAGAGAAAAATAAGTAGGTTAAAGATTTATATAAATAGTAGAGACCTACTTTAGAAAAACATAACGTACGTACGACTGCTTTTGGAAAAAAGGGAGAAAAGCCAAGAGAAGAGGGAGAGACCTAGAGGGGCTGCGATTTCCTGATTATAAGGTAAGGGTGAGACTAACTTTGCAATTCTATTAAGTATGTGAATCAATGGTTAAGTTTAACATGAATTAGGATGAGTTTAAGAAGAATCGGAAATTAGGTCAAATTGATAGAATTGATGATTAAACGGTGGAAACTTGTTAAAAAGATGTAGAAACTGTCCTTAGACCTTAGATAATGATTTAGATGAATTATGGAATTGAAAGTAGGCTTAAAACCTTGAGAAAGGATTGAATTGGAGAAAACGAAAACTAGGTCAAAACCTTAGAATTGATGATCAAACGGTGAGAATTGGTTTAATTGATGTAGAAAGTGTTCCTAGACCTTAGATAATGTTTAGGACGAACTTTGGAATAAAAAACAAGCTTAGAACCATGTGAATCGTCGAGTTTTTGTGAAAATAGAAAGCATGGCCGTAGCGACATTCATCGCTCGCCACGGCGAGCTATGAACCTCGCCTCGCGAGTGATGATCTTCATCGTTCGCCTCGCGAGCCCTTTCCTTTCGCCTCGCGAGCGTTTCTGGCATCGCTCGCCACGGCGAACAACCCTTCCTCGCCTCGCGAGCTCAGGCAGAGAGCATGTTATATTTTGTGTTTCGACCTTTTTAGTTGGACCTTGGATGCCTTAGAGCGCCTGAACATACCTAGTATTGATTAGGATTGAATGTAGGATCAGATAGAACCCAGAACAACACTAGTTTGGGAGATGAGTGGTACTCGCCATGGCGAGTAAGAACTCTCGCCTCGCGAGCACATCCAGAATTGAGTGCTTTTGAGGAATTTGAGACCTGAGTCGTTTGAATGGATTAGGAATGGAACTTTAGGTACTAATGAGACCTATCTAAGATGTTAACTGTTATTTGTGAAGCTACATTGAAATGCTAAGTGTTTATAATGTGATTTATTGATTGATTGCATTACTTGAATTATTATTGAATGATCAGGAAGTTGTTGAAAATGAATTGGTATTAAGCTGTTGATATAATCTGATTATGCTGCTATTGTTATTTAACTAAGTTACATGAGTTGTTGTTGATTATCATTTGATATTGTTATATCCTGAGATGTTTATGTGTCGCCTATGTTGTTGTTGTCGGTTATGTGAAATATTTATATGCCTTATGTGGAAGATGTTTGATGTTTAAGTTGTTGATGCTTCACATTAATATTGTTATGTTGTGAAATGCAATTGATATATTGATATCTCTCTATTGTTGTGTGATTTGACTGTGCTACTGCTGTTATTTAACTAAGTGCATGATGTCTATATATATATTATGAAATGATGACGTTTAGCTCCAAGTTATTGGATGCATGATGATATGTTGATTACGATGATTACGGTGTTTTGTTGTTAAGAGTCCATGCATAGCATTTCATTGAGCTTTGTCCTCACCACGATTAGGAGCTTTGTCCTCCGCACGTTTTAGGAGCTTTGTCCTCCGCACGATAAAAGTATATTAATACTTATGATGACGATTGGTACCACATGCATATAAGTGTCTAAGTTGCATTGTCGCATATGTCGAGTCAAGGTCGTTGTTGATGAATTATCATCCATGAGTTGTTAAGTTGTCGATGAATTATCATCCATGAGTTTGTCGAGTTGTGTTCTACCCATGTGTTGTTAAAGAAGTACCTACGAAGATTGTACGATGTGAATTATATGATGTTGACTAAAATATTGCTATGTTGTTTAAGATAATGATTATGATATTGTTAAATTGTTATGATGTTGTGTATAATTGTTACTATTAAGTGATGAATATGTTGTTCTATATATGATTAATATTATTAAATGAATATTATGTTATGTTATTGATGATGATCGAATGTTGTGATTACTTGGTAATTGTTTATCAAAGATGCTATGATGTTTAAGATGATATTGTTTAAGACGTTTATGTTGAAGATTTATGATGTTGATTTTGGTGTTAGTATGTGTTGATTATATTTTCATAAGATGATGAATACGTTGTTGTTATATTAATACAAGAAGATGAATACGTTGTTGTTATATTAATACAAGAAGATGAATATGTTGTTGTTATATTATTATATTATGACGAGATGATGTATATATAATTATTATTATTATTAAGTGAATATCATGCTATGTTGTTGTTATATTATTATATTATGACGAGATGATGTATATATAATTATTATTATTATTAAGTGAATATCATGTTACGTTGTTGTTATATTATTATAAGAAGATGTTTATGTTATGATGAAGATAATTATTACTATTAATAAGAGATGATTATATTGTATTGTTTTAAAGTTATTAGTGATGATGATTACATGTTGATATCTATGAGTTGTTAAGTGTACTTGATGATGTTTATGTTAAATTGATAAGTTGTCTTTTATTAATGAATTGATAATGAGATGTTTGATGAATAATTATTATTATGAATTAATGATGTTGTATATGAATTAGGATTAAGATGTTGTTATGCTATATATGAACTATGACTATGATGTGATGATCTATGTTTGTTATGTTTTGGTTAATATGTGTTATATGATGATATTTATAATGTGATGAATATAAAGTAAATGATAATTAGAGGTTAGTTGGATTATTAAGAATTATACATTAATAAGTATTATTGCTAATAGATGAAGTTATTTGTGTTGTTAAATATAATTATTGAATTATATGCTTGATATTATTGTTTTGTGAAATCTCACCCCTTCTGCTTGAAAATGTTGCTCTTCGTATGAGTAACTTGCAGGTATTACTGTTTAGTAGGAGTGGTGGCTCAAGTGTCTTAGGTGCTCTGATACGTAACGGGATGGGAATTTGTTATTGCTTTCTATTCCTTACGTATTGTTTCTGAAAAGTTATGACTATGTTTTTAGAATGGATTTTTATGACATAATTGTAAAGAGGCTTTAGTGCCAAAGACTGTTTTGATTATTGAATAATTTCCGCTGCGAAGTATTAAAGACTTTTTAGTTATTGAATTTTAAAGGATAAATAGTTATTTATTCAGTTTATGATTTTAAGAAAAGAAGTGTGACATTCCGTTTTTGTTAATTACTCTGATTAAATAAATGAAATTTTCACGTTGGGAAAACGGGGTGTTACATGAACTGGTTAGAGTACAACCATGTTCATATTAATTATTTTATTAAATCGGTGTATTTTTCTTCTGCTGAAGAGGAAAGTGGCGCAAAACTCTTGTCTACTAAGCAGCTGAAGCAATTAGAACGTGATGGAATTTTGATGTTTTCTTTGATGGCATCCTTGTCCGTTGAGAATCAAGGGAGTGATTGATAAGTTAAAGGTTGTATGTGATTTTCCAGAAGTTTTTCCTAATGAAATTCCTGATGTGCCTCCAGAAAGAGAAGTTGAATTTTCGATTGATCTTATTCCGGATACAAAGCCTGTGTCTATGACACCTTACCGTATGTCGGCTTCTGAGTTGGCCGAGTTGAAGAAATAATTAGAAGATTTACTTGAGAAGAAGTTTGTAAGACCAAGTGTTTCACCTTAGGGAGCGCCGATATTGCTAGTTAAAAAGAAAGATGGTAGCATGAGGTTATGCATTGATTATCGACAGTTGAATAAAGTAACGATAAAGAATAGATATCCACTTCCAAAAATTGATGACTTGATGGATCAGTTAGTGGGTGCGCGTGTATTTAGCAAGGTTGATTTGAGATCGGGTTATCACCAAATTAAAGTGAGAGATGAAGATATGCAGAAGACGGCTTTTAGAACGCGTTATGGACATTATGAATATAAAGGGATGCCTTTCGGTGTTACAAATGCGCCAGGTGTGTTTATGGAGTACATGAATCGTATTTTTCATGCATTTTTGGATCGCTTCGTGGTTGTGTTCATCGACGATATTTTGATATACTCCAAGTCCGAAGAAGAACATGTTGAGCATTTGAAGATTGTTTTGCAAGTGCTGAAGGAGAAGAAGTTATATGCTAAATTGTCAAAGTGTGAATTCTGGTTGAAAGAGGTAAGTTTTCTTGGCCACGTTATTTCTGGTAGTGGTATTGCAGTAGATCCATCTAAAGTTGATGCAGTATCGCAATGGGAGACTCCTAAGTCGGTTACAGAGAATAGAAGCTTTTTGGGTTTGGCTGGTTATTACCGAAGATTTATAGAAGGATTTTCCAAGTTGGCACTTCCGTTAACGCAGTTGACTTGTAAAGGTAAAGCTTTTGGGTGGGATATTCAGTGTGATAACAGTTTTAATGAATTAAAGAAGCGGTTGACAACGGATCCGGTTTTGATTTTGTCAAATTCTGATGAACCTTTTGTGGTATATTGTGATGCGTCCAAGTTGGGCTTAGGTGGTGTGCTTATGCAAGATGGCAAGGTAGTAGCTTATGCATCGAGACAGTTGAGGATTCATGAACGAAATTATCCTACTCATGATCTTGAATTAGCTGCAGTGGTCTTTGTACTTAAGATATGGAGACATTATTTGTACGATTCTAGATTTGAAGTGTTTAGCGATCACAAGAGTTTGAAATATTTATTTGATCAGAAAGAATTGAATATGAGACAGCGAAGGTGGCTTGAATTTGTGAAAGACTATGATTTTGGGTTTAATTATCATCCAGGTAAAGCTACTGTTGTTGCAGATGCTTTAAGTAGGAAGACGTTGCATATGTCCGCTGTGATGGTAAAAGAGTTTGAGTTGCTTGAGCAGTTTAGAGATCTGAGGTTAGTCTGCGAGTTGTCACCTCAGAGTGTAAAACTGTGAATGCTAAAGATTGATAGTGAATTCTTGAACAGTATCAAAGAAGCGCAGAAAGTTGATGTTAAGTTTGTAGACTTGTTGGTTGCTAGTAATCAGATTGAAGATAGAGACTTTAAGGTCGATGATCAAGGCGTGTTGAGATTCCGAGGCAGAATTTGTATTCCTGACGATGATGAGATGAAGAAAATGATTCTTGAAGAGATTCATAGAAGTAGCTTGAGTATTCATCCGGGAGCTATGAAGATGTATCATGATTTAAAGAAGTTGTTTTGGTGGTCTGGGTTGAAACGCGATGTGGCACAGTTTGTGTATTCCTGTTTGATTTGTCAGAAGTCGAAAGTTGAGCATCAGAAACCTGCAGGGTTGATGACACCTTTAGATGTACCAGAGTGGAAATGGGATAGCATATCCATGAATTTTGTGACGAGTTTGCCGAATACTCCTAAAGGGAATGACGCGATTTGGGTGATTGTAGATAGATTGACGAAGTCGGCTCATTTCATTCCGATTAATATGAGTTTTCCTGTTTCTCAGTTGGCGGGAATTTACATTCGCGATATTGTGAAGTTACATGGTGTTCCTTCGAGCATTGTATCAGATAGAGATCTGAGGTTTACTTCTAGATTTTGGAAGAGTTTGCAAGAGGCTTTAGGTTCTAAGTTGAGGTTGAGTTCGGCGTATCATCCGCAGACAGATGGTCAGTCGGAAAGAATGATTCAGTCGTTGGAAGACTTGTTGAGAGTTTGTGTACTTGAGCAAGGAGGAACTTGGGATAGTCATCTTCCGTTGATAGAGTTCACGTACAATAACAATTATCATTCTAGTATTGGAATGGCACCTTTTGAGGCTTTGTATGGAAGAAGGTGCAGAACTCCGTTGTGTTGGCTCGAGTCAGGTGAGAGTGTGGTTTTAGGACCAGAAATTGTTCAACAAACTATTGAGAAGGTTAAGATGATACAAGAGAAGATGAAAGCGTCGCAGAGTCGACAAAAGAGTTATCATGATAAGCGTAGGAAAAACCTTGAGTTTCAAGAAGGAGATCATGTATTTTTTAGAGTCACTCATGTGACCGGTGTTGGACGTGCATTGAAGTCAAAGAAGTTAACTCCGAGGTTTATTGGTCCGTATCAGATATAGGAAAGAATTGGAACGGTGGCGTATCGAGTGGGTTTACCACCGCATCTTTCGAATTTGCATGATGTATTTCATGTGTCGCAAATTCGGAAGTATGTTCCGGATCCATCTCATGTGCTCCCAAGAGATGATGTGCAAGTAAGAGACAACCTTACGGTTGAGACTTTACCAGTAATAATTGAAGATCGTAAAGTGAAGACATTGAGAGGCAAAGAGATACCTCTTGTGAAAGTCGTTTGGGACGGAGCGGCTGGTGAAAGCCTAACGTGGGAATTAGAGAGTAAGATGCTGGAGTCTTATCCAGAGTTGTTTGCATGAGGTAAATTTTCGAGGACGAAAATTCAATAAGTTCGGGAGAGTTGTAACACCCTATTTAATTATTTGATTATTTTTATAGAGTTTAGATTTTTATTATATTATTTATATGATTGATGTGATTTTAAGTGATTATGGGATGTGTGTTATTTTATTTAAGAGACCTTATTTTATTATTTAATAGAATAAGATTTGAAAATAAAATAAATATTGAGATGAGGGTTTGTTTTGAGAATTTAGAGAGTTTTGTGGGAAAAGAGGAAATAAGATAAAATAGATGGGAAGAGATAAATAGGATAAAATAGATTTAGAAAAGTTTTCACGTACAACCAGTTTTGGAGAAAAGGGAGAACAAGAGGAGAGAAGAACCAAGAGAGAGCTACTGATCGATTTTCTTAAGGTAAGGGTTGGACTAACATTCAATCTTCTTAAGCCTTTAATTCTGATGATTAGATTTAACAAGTTGTAGGGTTAGTTTTTTAGAATTGGAAATTAGGATTAAGAGTGATAATTGAGGATTAGATGATGGAAATTTGTAGAATTGATGTAGAAAGCGTGTACAGACCTTAGATAATCCATGGGGTGATGTTTAGAATCAGTTTTAAGCTTAGAACCATGTGTTTTGATGGATTTTCGTAAAAATATGCATTCTGCCCAAGCTGACATTCATCGCTCACCCTCGCGAGCAGCTTGTCTCGCCTCGCGAGGGATGAAGTTCATCGCTCGCCTCGCGAGCAATTCCCTTCACCTCGCGAGTTGCACTTTGGTACTCGCCATAGCGAGTTGACCAGTGAGGAAACCTGATTTTGTTATTTAACTCCTTTAGTCGAGCTTTAGATGATTTTGAGTGCCTGGACATGTATAAGAATGATTAGGCAAGTTTATAGATTAAAATTGAACATGGGGAAGTTAAAAGTGGGATTTTTGGATGAAAAACGTCAAGTTCCCGAGAGCACCTAGTTTCTTGTTCGCCAAGGCATGCAGCTTACTCGCCAAGGCGAACAACCATTTTCCTGAACTCGCCATAGCGAGTAATGTCCCTCGCCTC
This sequence comes from Medicago truncatula, assembly GCF_003473485.1. Lineage (NCBI taxonomy): Eukaryota > Viridiplantae > Streptophyta > Magnoliopsida > Fabales > Fabaceae > Medicago > Medicago truncatula. Next base: position 21,493,176 of record NC_053045.1, read on the forward strand.
GCGAGCTCCTTAGAGACAGACTGCCTTGTTTAGGGTTTTGCGATCTTTGTCGCACGAGATGTTATAAGTTGACCCTTGGGGTGGGAATGGAGGTTGATTATAGTACTGTTAATGTTCAGTGAGTCTAATATAATATGATTTGAGGTTGTTAGTAATGTGATATATTTGCATATGCATTATGTGAATTATATAAGATGTTTAAGTTGATGTTGAAATATTATTTGATATTGTTATATCTTGAGATGTTTATGTGCTGCCATGATGGTGTTGTAAATTAATTAAGCTGCATGAATCAGTCAAGATGTAAGATGTTGTTCCAAATTATTGGAGTTATATAAGAGGTCGATGTTTCTAAGATGTAAGTTGTTGAGTCCATGCATACTCATTCATGTTGGGGGCTTGATGCCCTGGAGCCTTTGCTCAACACGTTGGGGGCTTGATGCCCTGGAGCCTTTGCTCAATTAAGTTGAGGGCTTGATGCCCTGGGAGTATATTAATGCTCAAATAAGTTGAGGGCTTGATGCCCTAGATTGGTACCTCATACATGATTAAGAGGTTTAAGTTACATAGTCAAGTTGAAGTTGCACTGTCGAGTCAGAGTTGTTAAGTTGTCTTTTTACATGAGTTGTTAATGAAGTGTTTTATGAATATATTACTAATTATGATGGAATTATAATGTCTTTATGTTGTTAAATATAATTGATGAATTATATGCTTAATATTATTGGTTGTGAAATCTCACCCCTTCTGCTTGGAAATGTTGCTCTTCGTATGGGTAACTTGCAGGTGATCGAGAATAAGTTGTTGTTAGATTGCTGTCGTGAGTGGACTATCTCTCACGTGTGTCTTTAGGTGCTCTGATACGTAACGGGATGAGACATTTGCTATTGCTTTTCTATTCCTTACGTATTACTTTATGAAGTTCATGATTATGTTTTTAGATTGGATTCTTATGAGATGTTTATGATGAGGCCTTCGTGCCAAAGACTGTTTTTAGATGTTGAATAAATTCCGCTGCGAAGTATTAATTATTATGTTGTTGAACTTTGAAGGTTAAAATGGTTATTTATTTCGATTTACGATTTTATGAAATGAAGCATGACATTCCGTTTATGTGTTGAATACTCTGATTATATGCGAAATTTTTATGTTTGAAAAACGGGGTGTTACAGTACCCCTTAAAAAAATATAATAAATAAAATATGAAGGTAGTATTGAAAACACGTGTCAAGGATTACACTTTTGTTGTAATTAATAGAACAAGGATTGTGCTACTATCCGATTATGGATAGAATTTATGACATGAAATCTAAAGTATCCATATAAGTCAAAGTGCCAAACAGCGATGTGATACCGATTTATTGACTTTTGAGGACGAGAACCCATGTGTCCGTTGTTGAAAAGGTAATGGGATTGTTGGTGGTTGGCTGGCACTCTCGTCTTCTATCACCTCATTGCATTCTCTCAAATTGATATGGCTTTTCTAACATTAATGCTATGCATGCATGGTTCACAAAAGCAAGTAAAAGTGAAGAAAATGAAAGTGAAAAAGTGAAAGAAAGAAACTAAAGAGCAACAATCTGTAAGGAGAGATTTAGAGTAGAAATTAAGTGAGATGGTATTTTGTTTCATAGATGAGAAAGTGGAACGAAATGAAAAAATAAATAAAAATTCCTTGAGGAAAGATGAAATATATATTTATATTGTTTGGTCAATGAATTATGAAATATATTTACTTATTAAATGATGTAAATATTTGTGTTTTTTTTTTTTTAAATCACATAAATACTCTTAAATAAATTAAATTCCAATAAATAGATTAAAATAAAAATATACTTTTAATAAAATAATTTTTTCTTATCAATAACTATCACATGGTTGTTTGTCCTCAAATTTTAACTCAAATGGACCCAAGAGCGCTTAGATGAGATGGAACGGTTCTCTTCTAGCTTAACCAAGGTTCTGGGTTCGAATCCAGCCTTGGGCATGCAGCATCGTTAAAACTCTTAGGGAGAGCTTGCCGCCCATTTGGGTCCAACAATTCTCGAGGGATTAGTCTCTGCAGTTGCGCGCGGAGGATACCCGGTAGTTTTAGGAACTTGAGTTCAAACTCGAGAGCTTCTGTTATTCGTCATATATACTTAAATTGGATCATCTCTTTGCAATCACTCTCCTCTTCTCCCTCCTTCCACAACATCTCTCTCTCTCTCTCAAATATATCCTTTCAATCCCTATCTCCTTCTTCCTCCTTCCACAACTTGTTTCTATCACTCTCTTGATATTTTCTCTCTCCCTCTCTCTTGATCTTCTTTCTTTATTTTCTCTCTCTCTCTTGATCTTCTTTAAAAAATTTATAGAGAGATAGACACAACATTTGAAAGGAGAGAGAAGGAATTAGTGAGAAGAATGTGAACATTTGGATCCCTCAACGTGTGTGAGAGAGAGTTTTAATTATCGCCAAACTTCTTATAATGAAAATAAATAAATAAAAATACTTGTTCATGATAAAAAAAAAAAAATATTAAAAATTTTAAAAATATATTTTATGTTAAATATACATAAACATGATAATTGATTATTAAGAAAACAAAACTAATTAATCATTGAATTTCACTTTTTTATTTATATTTAATTTTGCAATAAAATTTTTCAATAAATGATAAGTGAGCATATAGAAGACAAATTCACTCTATCGATCTTTATTATTTGAGCACACACTAATCAATCATTTTCCAAATACACAAGGAGTATATATTTGCCCAAAAAAATATATGAAATAGAGAGCATATGGAAGACAAACTTGAAAGAATACATTTTCAAAATCATTATATTTTCTCTTATGCTTATTAGTTGAAGTTAAAATATAAATACGACTATCGAAAGTAAATTGACCCGAATGTTTTGCTTGTGTTAGGATTGGTGTTGGAATCCATAGGAATGTGTTTTTATATACTCACTTATATTGTGGCTGTTTCTGTGTCTGTTGTAATTTCACTATTCCTTTGAATGATAACGTGATTTGGTTTGAAGAGGAGTTCAGTTTTCACCACTGATAAAATACCACCTTTGTCTTTATTTATGGGTGTTTTAAGTAAATTATAAATTTAAAAAAAAAGTTGTTATGATATTAAATTTATGGATAATTGTATTGTTTTACAGATTTATTCATGTTTTACAAAGTATTTATTACAATTTCCGAAGAAAAAAGATGTATTAGGAGTATGGTGGTAAAAGAAATAATTAATGCCGCTAATAATATAAAAAAAATCTTATAAAAAGTCATAAGTAAAAACAAATGTCTTGTATTTAAGAGTGGAACTAAGTAATAACAATGAAATGAAAAAAGAAAACAAAAACAAGAAATGAAATGTTTCACCTATTATTGCAAGTTTTTGGGTGATCTGGGAAGAAAGGAATGATAGAATTTTCCATGCTAAAGAAGATTCTCCTTAACAGCTTTTGGTGGTTTAAAGCTCAATTTTTGGCTTATCACTATAAATTTTATGATTGGTGTCAGAACCCATTTTTATATTTAAATGTTAGCTAATTGTTACTATTACTGTTTGACACTCTGTTGTAATTATTGGTTATTCTCTTTGGCACACCTTGTACCGGAGGGATAGGCTATTGGTTATTAATATATCCCATTTTAATTTGTTAAAAAAAAAAAAATGCTTATCTATATAAAATCAATAGCCAATTGCAAGGGGACATTTATTAAAAAAAATGCCACATCTCAAACCTCTCATCCATCAATTTTTTTTTGAAGAAACCTCTCATCCATTAACTACTAATCTACCTCCTAATATACAAAGTACACCAAGTTTAAGTTCTAAGTAGTAATAATTTTTGGGTCAAAAATAAGCAATAATAGTAATATTCTGACCTCCTAATCTACCTCTCTTCACAAGAGGCTATACAAAGTAGTAAATTCATTAGTTACACTTTCTAAGGAGTCTAACAAGGGCATGTCCAAAAATGCTTTCAAATGTTAAACAACTACAAAAGTCCTCATTCCTCACACATACATAATCCAATAAAAAACAAAAACAGAAAAATGCAATTAATGGTCCAATCCAAACAAGTGCTCAACAACAAAATATCCTAAAAAAGAAGAGTTAGGAGGTCAATATATAAAGTACTAGAACTAGTAGTAGTGTATATTAATCCTTTTAGCCATGCCTAATGCCCATGAAGTAATTAAAGTCATGATGGTGGACCTTAAGTTGCTTCAACCATGAATCTGCCACACTACATAGTGAAACCAGCTTTTCTTGGTCCCTACCACATTTTCCAGAGACCCACAAATTCCCTTGCATCTTGTACGTGGCTAAACCAAATGGTTGCAAAGAGATGCCTTCACCATCCTTCCTCTTCTCTTGAGTCTCTTCCATCTCATTATCAAGGTCCATATCTACACAAATTTTCGGCAAAAGTTGGGTCCATTTAATACACATTCCTTGTTAATTATTTTTTATTTTTTTCTATCCAAAAAGTGCAAAAAGCTAATAGGCATGGTACTTGTACATGAATGTAGGAGTGAATCGTGTACTTTTTTTGTTGCGTAACAATGATCGAATTTCACCCAAATTATGAAAATAATAAGGTTAAACTGCACTTTTGGCCTCCTAAATTTTAAAATGCTGCAATTTTGACCTCTATTTAAAAATAAAATTTTGCCCTCTTTCTTTAAGGAAATATGTTCTTTTGACTCTCTAACTTTATGGAAATGTGTTTTTTTAACCCTGAAATAAGCTCTTTTAACCCTCTATCTTTAGAGAAATAAGCTCTTTTGACCCTTTATCTTTACAAAAAGTTTCAATTTTTGCCCCCTATTTTGGGACACATGGCGTCTTCTCATTTGCTTCGCAACGTTTTGTAAAATTAAGGGGCAAAATTTTCATATTTTTTATTAGGGAATCAAAATCGCAACATTTTGAAACTAAAGGAGCGAAAAGTGCAGTTTGGCCAAAAAATAATGAATAAAAGAAAGAAAAATAATGATTTTACTAAATTATAAAGTAACATCCATTGATCTATTTACTATCATAAACACAAAAAAAAAAAAAAAAATTAAGAGTGGTGAACATAATAGCATTAAAAGTTTTTTTTTTTGAGGGAATAATTGCATTAAAAGTGATTCCTTAAAAAAAAATAGCATTAAAAGTGATGACACTTTTTTTTTTATAAATGAAATAATTATTACGAGATAAAAGGAGTAGCTTAATCAACATATGACTGGTCCAATTTTAATACAAGGGCTGAGACCCATTACTACATGAATGCTTGACAACATTAAATTAAATAATCCAATTCCAAACATGTATAAGGAATACCTTGAAATGAAGATGAAAGTGTGTGGTAAGTGAGGAAACATGTTGAAAGATCTTTAATTGTTCTTCCCATGGGAATATGATATATTGGGTACCTAAAAACATCAACCATGAATATTGATCAAGTGATCGTAATAAATACTCAAACTCACTAGAAAGACCAAACATGAAAATTTAGTACATGTTTTGATCATTTCCAAATGTACTAATTTAACCATTTATACCTTTACTAATTAAAGAAAAATGACAACTATAAAAGATTAAAGAATTAGTATAAGTTATAGCAAGGAATAGAAATTAATTACCAAGCAACTGCCATCCAACTTGCTGGTGAAAGATCAACACTTTTAAGTGACATCAACCCTGGGTATCTTTCTGCTAACCCATTAATCTGAAAGGGAGGGACCAATTTGTCAACCATAGAATCAACGGTTGTGCTAAAATAGCATTTTTACTAACTACTAAATTAGTGCTTAAAATCTTCACATATTATTATAATTTTATTTTAAGTATTTTTTTTTTCTTTTAGTTGATCCATCAAAATATCTACAACATTTCTACGTTTGTCCAGTGCATTGTAGGTTTTTTTACCGACGTCAAACACATTCCAACACCTTTCAAACTTGCGTTACAAAGCTCGTTATTCTAAATCAAGTTGTTTGAGCTCCATTGACAATGAACTCCTTCCAAGGATGTACCCGGAGAATACCGGGTTCGGTTCCCAGGGGGATCAAGCTTGACCAGTGCGCATGTCTCTACGTACGAGTCAGATTATTCGTCCACCTTTGATGGGTCAGAAACCGGTGCGAAAGCCAAAAAAAAAAAGAAAAAAAAGCTCGTTATTATGTGGATTTATTTGGCAATTGGCATCTTTAAATAACTACTATAACAATTTATTGAAGACCAATTTTAAGTGATTAACTTTTTTTTTTTTTTTTAGAAATACCTTTATTAAAATGAAATTCACTTTTGTTCCTGTTACCTTATAAAAAAAATTAGTTTTTTATTTTATTTGAGAAAACGTTAAATATTTAGTTGAAGTTTTTATCACCTCTTTTTGATTTTTCAAACACTCGGTCCTCACTTTGTTTTTTTCACAGTTTTGGTCTCAGTTTCAAAAAATTCTAACACTTTTGACTTCCCGATTTGATTGAAAATATATCCACGAAACTGATGGAACAAAACTCTAATTGAAAAAATTAATCTAATTTGGAAAAACTATATGTGGAACTAAATCCCAACAAATAGTAAGAAGTTGTTTGGGCTCCAGTAGCAAGGAGCTCCAGTATCGGATTCGATTTTCAGGAGGAACAATGTTTGACCAGTGCGCATGTCTCTACGCACGAGCCAGATTAGTCATCCACCTTTGATGTGTCGGAAACTGGTGCGAAAACTTAAAATAAAATAAAAAATCCCAACAAATAGTGATGTTTTTGTATTTCTCTCGGCTTCTATATTAAAAGTCCATACTAAAATAAAATAGGTGGGACCTAGACAATAATTTAAGTAAAAGAGTCTCTTGTTGAATGAAAATCACTAAATCCAATCAATGAAAATTACAAAGATAAGGTAACCAAACCAAACAGCAAAAGTTTTGGAAGGAGAACATACACTTGATAAGTAAAATAATTAATTATAATGAATGAATATCTGATTGTTTTTGTTAAAAAAAAAAAAGTAAAATAATTAATTATACTCCCTCCGATCCAATTTATAATAAAAATTTGATATTTTAGATTCATTGAGAAATTGATGTATCTTGTCTACAATATATACTAAATACATCATTTATTTAAAAAAATCAAATATTTCTTATAGATAGGACCGATTGGAGTATTAATAACATTAAATAAGTACTCATTATAATAGTAATTAAATATATTAATAACATTAAACAAGTACTTATTATAATAACTAATTCAGTTGTTATAAACATTGTATAATTTGTGTCCGATTTAAATCTCAAATTTTTTACTTATTCATTTTGAAAAAAAGATAAAATTCTAACCACAATACTACTTTATGAAACATAAAATAAAGAAAATTGAATAATATGTAATGTTCCTATCTCCACTTAACAAAGAGATAAGAACATAAGACTAGGTACAAAGTGACAATTTATTAGGCAGAGGAAAATGAGTTTTCTGGCTTCACATTGAAAAGTCAGAAGTCACAAATTTTCTTTATATACTAAAAAATTCTTTAATGTTGTGCCTAATCCATAGATAAAAAATTGCCTAATCTATGGATTCTTATCATCTTCTTAGAAACATGTAATTAAAAAAATGCATAAAGATAAAAAGATTGTCTAAGCTTTAAGAATAAAGAACATGTCAAACAATAACAAAAAAGCAAACTCACCTTATCAATTAGAGGAACTCTTCCATATGGAGTTGATTTTTCAAAATACTGGAAATAGAGATGACCCAATCGATCATTCATATGCCAGAGACTATCTTGCTCAGATGCTCCTTCTTCTGATGATGTCCATAGCTTATCACACTCGCTATCGTCGCTGTAAGAATCGCTGAACGAATCCCTTGTCTCACTACCAGAATCAATCTCTTCTCTGAAACACGCATTCAAAATTAACATACTAACATTTGCCGTATCAGGGAAGAAAAAGTGCATTTGGACACTAACATAAAAAAAGTAAAATACCTGAAATTATTGGTTGTAAATATTTGTATTGCAGAGAGGTAAGGAACATAGTATTGGACAAGTGTCTCCTCATTTTTAAAGTTGATTGGAACTCCAACTCCATAGGCACTCCATTCATTGAAACAATTCCAAAGATCACTCAGAGTGAAATATTCAACTGTTTCTCTATCACACGGATGCCATAAACGGTTAAGGTTTCTAATCTCATGCTGTCAAATAACAAAAACAAAATAAAATAAGTTCATAATCACCCAATATAGTAAAACCAAAAACATAAAAGAAAGAAAGAATGGAAAGAATATGAAAAACCTTTTGTAGAAACTTAGATGGTACAATAGGTGTTGTATGGTGAAGAAAGCAATCAAGGTTAGACCTAGATTGCATTGATCTCATTGTGTATATGAAAGGAAGAAAGAAAATTCAGCTTCTATCTCAACCTTGAAGAAAATGAGAACCCAAATAAGAGAAAAATAAAGGGAGAAGAGAGAGAAATAATTATAGTTATAGGGATTGAAAAAAAATCAAAAATAAAAAAACATATACTAAAAAAGAGTAAAAAATTTGTAGCATTTATTATTACCCATTTTTTACACCGAAAAATACTCAATCTATGTCTTTTTTATTTCTTAGACATTAATATTTCTTAAACAACATTGTTGTGAATTTAATACACTGTTTCTTTTTCTGTAACAAATAGCAATTTTCTCTTTATGTCGCTGTTAAAGTTCAAAATTAGACTAACCTTGAAGAAAACTCAATCTAACCATGTTTTTGTTTCATGCGTTTATAAGAAAGGTTAGTAACACGTTCACGCTTTAACCTTAAACCTTGTAAAACAAACAAAGTGCATAGAAAAACAACATTTTTTTTTTGTATTTTGAAGAAAAAGGTGTTTAGTGTTATCTGAGTGAAACTGAAAAGAAAATGGTCTTTCCCGGGAAATAAACAAAAAAAAACAAAAAGGATTAAGTGTGTGTGTGACGGAAGCAGATCATCTCCTGCCTCTCTCTCATGCCTTTTGTCCTGCTCTTAATCTGAACCATCCATCAATTAACTTGTGTTGTTGATTGCTTATAGTTGATTGAAATTGATGGTCCAGATCCCACAGCACCGTCATGCGGAGAATCCGGGTCCGTGTGTGATGGTGATTGAGGAAAGGAAATTAAACAAAAAGTTGAGAAATGTATATATAAGGAAAATATGAGTTGTTGTATCTAGAAAGAGGGGAATTCTTCTTGATGAGTGGGTGTATAATAAAGCAATAAGCCATTAACTATTACCGCGTCAATACATAAAAAATAAAAAAAAAGAGTATATACTTATTCTTGGAAATTAGTCACAACCAACTCGTTTCATTATCGTAAATGTTTACTAATTATCGGGTAATTGTGTTGAAGTGTTTAATGAATTTTTTTTTTAATAGTTAATGAATTTCATCTAACGACAAATTGTTTGTTAGGGAGAATTTGAGTTTAAAACAATGTTTAATCAGACTTTATTTGTATAGAATATGTATTACTTAATCATAGAATCAATGTTATTTTAAAAATTGTAATATGTATTCATTTGTATTAATTAGTGATTCATATTTGTATTCATTAGTCATTAAGAGAATGATAGCAAATTGATGTATATGATGCACTTAAATGATCAATGAAAGCATTCGGCTATTTTTCTACTAGATCCCCTATCCGTACTGACGCACGGACATTTATAGTGTGAATTAAAATATAGTAGAATATATAACATAATATATGTACATGTCGATAAATAGTTTCAAGCCAGTGTTTTCCCTGTACTACTGTACCTATACAAAAAAAAAAACTTTGTTTATTGGCCTCAACCCTGTAGTGTCGTAAATACTTTTTTGTTCCGTAGTCATTGTTGACATCAACCGATCATGCTCCTCTTTTAATGAATATTTGTTGTATCTCAATTCATCATAAATCAATCTGTTGCGGCCATCACTATTTATAGACACATCAGTTCTTGGCATAGAGGGATAACGTTCCATCAAATTCTTTCCATGAAACTGTAGTAGCATTTCAATTTCTGCAAGGGTATAGCTCTTTATTTGCTCTTCGTCTAGCTGCAGATCTGTATGGCAAAACAAATTGTTTCATAAGCAAATCACATGAAAGGTTATTAATAATGTTACTTGGCATATGATGCAAAACATAATTGGTATAAATTTTGATATGTATAAACAACTGTGTATATTAAATAAACAACTGAAATATTTGAATGAACATATATATATATAGGGATTTGTTAGAACACACCCACTAGTTTTTATGTGGGAGTGTTTTAGCAAGCTACACCTTAAGGTGTATTTAACTACTTTTTAATTATAACTTGCTAAAACACACTTCTAAAAAATAAGTGGGTGTATCCTAGCAAATGCCTATAGGAGTTGCTAACATACACCCACTTATTTTTTAGAAGGTGTGTTTTAGCAACATTCACCGTGTATTTAACAACTCTTTAGTTATACTTTTGCTAAAACACACCTTAATAAAAACTAGTGGGTGTATCCTAGTAAACCCCATATATATATATATATATATATATATATATATATATATATATATATATATATACATACATTTTCTGGACGTGTAACTTGATGTGCAATAGAAAATGCAGTTCTTATATCAAGTTATATCAATGACTAAGATCAGATTTGTAATCTTATTATGTCAGCGTTTTATTTGTAAGAAGAGGAGCATTATACATTTGTTCTACAGTTGAGTTTAGATTTGTTCCAATATCATGATAAAGAATTAAATACTATCAATAAAAACACTAAATTGCATTGTATGCTACCTATGGCTATTCCATGTTCTAAATCAGCCAACACATTGTTACGTAGGTAAGAATTTAAAAGAAACTCTTCTATAATCTAAATCAACAATCAACCAACAATCTGTTAATGAAGACACCAAGGCAAAGAGTAAAACGAAAATGAAACAATGAGAAACCCGAAATAATAAAAAATTGTCAGACCGTATGACTCCATTATAGCCAAAAATCAAATCAATAAGATACTTGTATTGTTCAAGAAACTCAAATTTCTCAAAACAAATTATTATGGATTACATTTAACTCTTTTAAGCATGAACCAAACTTGATTACAAAATTTGTTGAAGTTAGTAACCGTTTGTTTTTATTTGTTTTGCTTTTCTGTCTAATAAATCATATTAATTAAGAAGTAAGGTTGTTTTGTTATCCTTTAAATTAGGAACCGTTGCTGACTTCTTTTAGTTTGATTTAGTCATTAAGATATTTTCCCTCTTTGTAGCTAAGTTTTGTTAGTGGCTAACCCACGTTTAAATGTGGTCGTGTGTAAGGCTATTTAGAAAAGCCATTTTGTGTTTTCAATAACAGAAGAGTACTTTCCCTTCAAATTTCCAGTTTTTCTAATACATAACATTTGGTATCAGAGCTTCACAAGGGGCCTGATAACCTGAAGCAGCAGTCTTCTGTGAACATAGACAATGACAACTGAAGGGAGCCGTAGCGGATTTGTGCAGCCAGCAATTCCGAAGCTTGATGGTCATTATGATCATTGGAGCTTGTTGATGGAGAATTTTTTGAGATCAAAGGAATATTGGGGACTGATTGAGGAAGGAATTCCAGAAGTAAGGGATGAAACAACCTTGACTGATGCACAGTTAAAGGCGAGAAACGAATTGAAGCTGAAGGATCTAAAGGCAAAGAATTATTTGTATCAAGCAATTGATCGAGTTGTTCTCGAAACCATTCTCAAGAAGGATACTTCCAAAGGCATATGGGACTCCTTAAAGAAGAAGTATCAAGGCAATAGTAGAGTCAAGCACACTCAATTACAAGCTCTTCGTAAAGAGTTTGAAATTCTGCACATGAAGGCTGGAGAATCTGTTGATGAGTATTTTGCAAGGACGTTGACGATTGCAAACCGAATGAGGATACATGAAGAGAAGATGGAAGATGTGACAATTATAGAGAAAATTTTACGCTCTATGACAACTAAGTTTGACTATGTCGTATGTTCAATAGAAGAATCAAATGACATCGACACCATGTCAGTAGATGAATTACAAAGTTCACTATTAGTGCATGAACAACGCATGTCAAATCAAGTTAAGGAAGAGTAAGCTCTCAAAGTGACTCATGCTGGAAATTTTTCTAGAAGAAGCGGTGGCCGAGGAAGCTTTAGAGGAAGAGGCAGGGGACGTGGTCGTGGCACTAGAGAAGGAAGTTCTTACAGGTCATCCATTGAATGCTACCACAATTGTCACAAAATTGGCCACTTTCAATGGGAATGTCTTGGTAAAACAGGAAGAAATGTTATTGATGGCTTACATGGAGAACGAGCAAGCTGAAAATAGGGAGATCTGGTACCTTGATTCTGGATGCAACAATCACATGACAGGTAACAAAAACCTTTTCTGTGATTTAAATGAAAGTTTTCGACAAAGTGTCAAGCTTGGTAATGACTCTAGCATGAGTGTTATGGGAAAAGGAAGTGTTAAAGTGCAGATGAACAGGAAGATGCAGAAAATATATGATGTGTATTATGTACCATAACTTACAAGCAATCTGATCAACCTCGGACAATTGCAAGAAACAGGTTGTGCAATTGTAATTCAGAAGGGAACCTGCCAAATTCATGATCCAAAAGAGGGATTAGTTGTTGCTGTTAAGATGTCTGGAAATCAAATATTTCAATTAAAAAAGGAGACCGTTGAAGATCAAACTTGTCTCAAAGTATATATTTCAGATCCTTCATGGTTATGGCATTATAGGTTTGGACATTTAAACTTTAATGGACTCAGAACCTTGCAGCAAAAAGAAATGGTGAAAGGGCTGCCTCAAATTAAAACTCCATCTCATGTGTGTGAAGAATGCATGATTGCAAAGCAGCACAGAAAGTCATTTCCTTAAGAGAGTACTTCGAGAGCTAATCAGGTCCTTCAACTAGTGCACTTAGACATATGTGGTCCATTGAATCCAACTTCAAACAACAATAAAAGGTACTTCATAACTTTCACTGATGATTTTAGTAGAAAAACATGGGTATACTTCCTAAAAGAGAAATCTGAAGCTATTGAAATGTTTAGGAGATTCAAAGCAAGAGTTGAAAATGAGACAAATCAACATATTCAATGCCTTCGAACAGATCGTGGGGGAGAATACACATCAAGGGAGTTTGTGGATTTGTGTGAAAGAAATGGAATCATGAGACAATTGACTGCAGCATACACACCGCATCAAAATGGTGTGTCGAAGAGGAAAAATAGAACTGTCATGAATATTGTGAGAAGTTTGCTAGCAAATAAGAATGTGCCAAAGAATTTTTGGCTAGAAGCAGTTAATTGGAGTGTTCATATTCTCAATCGATGTCCAACATTTTATGTGAAGAATATGACTCCAAGAAAAAAATACAAATCAGTAAGAATAAATAAAAAACAGAGAAAAATAAACGATTAAGTTGATGGCATAATCGATTCAGAAAAAAATATAAATCAGCAAGAACAAAATAAATTTAAGGATAAAAGGGAAGGCATGGAAGAAGATTAACATGCCATTAACTTTCCGATGGTGAAGTAAGAATAAGAGTAAGAAACGGATGAAATAGCCATACGTGCACAACAGCTCGAACAAAAGCAGCGATTGTGAGAGGAGAAGAGCAAAGAGAAAATCGAAAATGAAAGAGAAGAGTTGAGGCAGAGGAAGAAGCTTGTTCCGAGAGAGAGAGAGAGAGAGAGAGGGAGGGAGGGAGGGAGAGAATGAAGGTTGTAAATGATATAGGAAATGGAAAAACATTTATTAATCACATTTGAATCTGAACTGATTGGGAACACATGGATTATGTGGAGATCTACACAGATGGCACAATTTGTTAACATTGTTATTCATATTAGAAATAAGTATGATATGATATGATATGATATGGTATCATTATCAAAGGGTGTTCGACGTGCGGTTTGGTTTGGTTTGGTTTGGTTTTGAGACTAGAAGTCATCTGAACCGTAAAATAAAATAAAAAAACATGCGGTTTGGTTTGGTTCAGTTGACTTTTAAAATAAAATCTAAATCAAACCATGCTAAACTAAACCGATGTTGTTTGGGTTGGATCGGTTTGTGCGGTTGTTATCGAGACACTTCAATTTTTTGTTTACAATATCAAAATCAAGTTAAAAAGCTAAAACGTAACATACTTTCAACAGTGTTTAAAATTCCATCTAACAATATTGTCAGCAACATAAAAAGAATTAAAAATGTGTGCAAAAAATAATATTATTCTGTAAGGAATGCAAATATTAAGATTTTATCATTCCCTAAAAGATCAAGTAACACATAAAAATATTTTAGAAATAAAAAGTAAAGAAGAAACTTAACAAGAGAAATAATATGTCATTTTATAGAAGTTTTGATTAAGTTTCTATGAGTATTGGTCTAGGTGATATATGTTTAATTATGTTGGAACAAAATGTGTTTAACATTACCACCATAAGTTTTGATGATAAATGTAACGCCCTATTTCTATTAAAGCAATAAAACATGCGAATAATACATTTATTCAAGAAATTGACGCCACGTCATCAATCCAAAAATCCAAAACAACATGCATGTATAAACTCATCAATAGTCGCAGCGGATACAAATCATATAATTCAAAGCATACATGCCATGATATCAAAAATACATAATCATGAAAGTTCTCCAAGAACCGACAATTGGGAAATCTCCAAACATGAATAAAAATCCAAACAGATAATCTAGGAAATCTAATAGAAGCCTAGATCAGAGCCTATACTAGACTCTACAACACCGATACCGGAGATAGCTTACGATATCCGATCAAGCATCAACACTCACCGAAGCAACTAATCCTGCACAACGTCTACCCATCCATACAGACAGGTAGACGGTCAAACCACTAGGGGTAAGTATTACATCATCATAATCCACATAACAGTTAAACATAAATAATTCAATTCAAATATCACATGTTTAGACAAGATTAATGATATCCATATACGTATTCATACCATAATTCCAATATCTCTTGTCATACCTCAATTTTTGACCTAAGATTATATAATGGGTGTACATAACTGTGTGAACAAAGTAAGCACTAGAAAAATATTATTTGAAAATGATAAATTAAATATTTAATTTAATCATTATTAAAAAGTGCTTTTCTTTGTCTCCTTGTTTTGCTAAAATATTTTTAGAACGCAATCTAGAATATTTTGGAACACAATCCAAAATATTTTGATAGGCAATCTAATATATTTTAGTGCTTGATCTTAAATATATTTTGATACTCAATAATATATATTTATGTACTGAATAACATATTTATGTACTGAATAATATATTTTTGTACTCAATATGATATATTTTGATAGGCAATCTAATATATTTTAGTGCTTGATCTGAAATATATATTTTGATACTCAATAATATATATTTATGTACTGAATAACATATTTATGTACTAAATAATATATTTTTGTACTCAATATGATATATTTTTGTAGACAATTGGCATATTTTTGTACTAGATAAATTACTTCTTCCCAAAGTTTCTCATTTATTAGTTGTGAAGTTTCTCTATAAATAGAGAGCTCACACAGTGCATTCTGGACCCCGAAATTCACAGTTGATGATTCCTGTGCTTTTCCTCTCTTCTCCCTTCTTCGACTTGTGTTGACGAGTCTTTCTTCTTTTTGTACTCCTTTCTGTCCCTTTCGATTTCTGTGCAAAAAAATTAGATTATGTTAAGTGATTTTGTGGTGATCCAACCTCACTACAAAATTCTCATGCTTTAGCTTTAGGTTTTATTTATCATTCAAAACAATAAAAACATGCAAATAATCAAAATCACAAAAATATTTTCATAATAAACCTTGATTTTCGATCAAGTGATCGTTCTTTTTTTTATTTTTTTTCTTAATCAAATATTAATCAATTTAATTTTACTTTGAGTCTCTTTTCTTTTAATATAAAAGGCTAAAGTGCACTTTTCCCCCCTATCTTTCAAAATCTTGCAATTTTGGCCCGCTAAGTATCAAAACCACAATTTCCCCCCCTAAGAATTAGCCCCATTGCTTATTTCGTCCTTTTGCTCTATTTTGACTCAGTCAATGATGATTTGGCCCACGATGACAGGACACGTGGGTAAATAATTTTTTATTTATTTAATTGTTAGCGACGCCGGATTTTAGTGGAATTAAAAAAAAAAAAAAAAAAAAAAATTGAAAATATAAATGGCTTTGGCACGTGAGAGTTTCTCATATGTTTCTAATTCTAGGTTAACTTTGTGCTTGCGTTTTTGGCCCCCTAAAATCGCTCAAACCATTTTTCTATCAAATCCAAATCTTAATCAGCAGCAAAACTTAACCAAATTTGATTCTTCAAACGAAGAACGAAAACCAGATTCCAGGGTTTAAGTTTTCGTTGAAAATGAGGTGGTTGGACAGTGGGAAGTCGAAGGCGATTGCGAGTTCGGAGAAGACGATTTCGAAGAAGGCAATAGCAGCAGAGAAGACGAGTTCGACGGCGAAGAAGAGTACTGAATCAACAAGAACTGTGGGAAACATGCCAAATAGGGTTGGTGTTGACAGCAATCTATCAAAGTAAGTGACCTTTTGTTGCTTTTCATTTGTTTTATAGCCGGAAAGCACATGCATGTTGTTTATTTTTGAATAAAAAAGGGTTGGTGGATGTATTGAAGACTGTGTTAAATTTGGAACCTAAAACCTAAAAGGGAAAATGCCAACTGTAGATTATCTTGTATGTGTAAAACCGTATGTATACTGTATATATATATATATATGTATGTGTATGTGTATGCTTTAAGAATATTCTGTATGTATAGAGTATGTATATACCGTATGTATATTGTATACAAATACACTTTGAATTAAATAATCACCCAACATTTATTCATTCCTTGTAGGTCTTATGAGAACCACTACTTGAAGATAAGGTTTCACTACAAGGGTTACTTCATTTGTGATCCTATTGTATCTTATAAGAAGGGTGAAATATATGAATATGGGGGTGAGTGGGACGTTGATGAGGTGAACTTAAAAGATTTGGAGAAACTGATCAGAGAGATTGGGGTGGAAGGGGAGTACAAGCTATGGTATATCTGTCAAGGTTTTGACATAGTTGATGGTCTAAGGTTGTTGAAAACTGATAGGGATGTGGTTAGGTTCATAAATGAGCATACGAAAGCAATAGGAGCTGAGTTTTATGTTGAAGCTAAAGATGTTGAAGTTGAAGATTGCAGGTATGATAGTGAGGTTGAAGAGGTTGTTGTAGTTGACAAAGGGAAACAACTAGCTGGATCTGATGAAGGGGATGAGTCTGATCCTGATTTCACAGTTGGTGAGGAGGGAGAGGTTCCTGAATATGAATTAGAAGATGAGGATGGAAGTGTAGATGTCGTATCTGTTGATGACAGTGACTTTGATGAAGAATGGGATTGGACCACTGTTTTGCCTAGCCAGACTGTGAACCCAACCCTTGGTAGTCAATCAATAAACCATAATCAATCTTTAGTTGGTGTTGAAGTATCTAGGAACACTGAAGTGACTGGTTTAGAAGACTTTGAAGATGATCATGAAGACTCAGATGTGCTAGAAAGTCTTGGTTCATCTGAGGAAGAAGAGGGATCAAGAAAGAGGAAACTGAATAGGTTTAAGTTGGGTACTAATGATGAACCTGTAGTGATTGAGGAGGGTCAGATCTTTGCCACTGGGGCTTTAGTTAAAACTGCTGTGAGAGAGTATGGTTTGCAGAACAAAAAGAATGTGTACCTAGAGAAGAATGAGAAGAAAAGAATTGTGGTCAAGTGTTCTCCAAGATGTCCATATCATATTAGATTTAGTAGGGTACCTCCTCAAAGTCATTATGTTCTTGCTAGCTTGAAGTCTGTTCACAATTGCTTTCCAACTGGTAAAATTAGAGTGTTAGATGGGAAGTTGTTGGCAAAAAAACTAGTTCCATTACTTAAGCATACACCTACTATGACCCTTAAGGCTTTGAAAGATCACTGTAAGCTTAGGTGGAATGTGATGTTGAGCTCTTTCCAGGTCTATAAGGCAAAATTAAGTGCTTTAGAAATGATTCATGGTGCTAGTGAAGAACAATATGCTCATCTAAGAAACTATAGTGAAGAGTTGCTCAAAAGCAATCCTGGGAGTAGTGTTAAGATTCAAACCAGACCTGGTGTTGGGGGGTTATTTTTCCAAAGAATGTATGTTTGTTTCAATGCTTGCAAGAGGGCCTTTGTGAGTAGCTGTAGGCCATTGATAGGACTTGATGCTTGTTTTCTGAAAGGGAGGTATGGTGGATATTTGTTATCAGCTGTTGGTAAAGATGGTAACAATCAAATGATCCCCATAGCTTTTGCTGTTGTGGAAGCTGAAACTAAAGAAAGTTGGGATTGGTTTATGGAACTGCTTCTATCTGATTTGAATGGAATTGAATTCAAAAGATGGTCTTTCATATCAGACCAACAAAAGGTAACTTTTAATTCATTTATAGCATTTAATTCATTTAATTTTATTTACAGTAATTAATTTAAATTTGTGTATGTTTTTTTCAAGGGTTTGGTGAATACCATTGCTGCTATTGGTGAGCATGTTGAGCACAGACTCTGTGTCAGACACTTGTATGGAAATTGGAGGAAAAGGCATGTTGGAGAGAAGTTGAAAGAAACTTTGTGGAAAGCTGCAAGGGCCAACACAATGCCTGAGTTTAACAAAGCTATGGAAGGTCTGAAAATGTTGAGTGTGCCAGCTTGGGAAGAAATGAGGCAGTATGCACCAGGTATGTGGTCTAGGGCAGGATATAGCACTCATACAAACTGTGACTTGCAAGTGAATAATATGTGTGAGGCATTTAACTCTGCAATTCTTGATTTAAGGGATTTACCAATAATTTCACTTGTTGAGGGTTTGAAGTTCTATATCACAAATAGAATAATAAAGTTAAGGGATTATATGCTGAGGTATCAAGGGGAAATTTGTCCAATGATAAGAAAGATAGTGGAAAAGGCCAAGAGGGATGCAGTTGGTTGGACACCAATATGGCATGGTGATAGTGAGTACTCATAATTTTCTATTACTGATGAAACTGACACTTATGCTGTGAATCTCATAGCCAGAACATATGCATGCAAAAAATGGGATTTAAGTGGTATCCCTTGTGCTCATGCCATTTCTACTATTTTTTACAATCAAGCTAACCCTGATGATTATGTGGCACACTGGTACAGGTTAGTGTATATTGCCTATTTTCTTGTTTTTTTAGTTTTATTAAATGCACTTAATGATCATGCTTGCTGAGTTCTCTGTTTTATATTCAATTGGTAGGAAACAAAAATTCCTGGATACATATGATAATCTGATCCTTCCTTCTAATGGCCCAAAACTATGGCCAGAAGTGAATGCTGCTCCAATACTCCCACCTAAGGCCAGAAGGGCACCAGGGAGGCCTAAGAAGGCTAGAAGGAAGGAGAATGATGAACCAAAATCCACTAGCAAGAAGGGCAAGAAAAATCAGGAAACTGTGAGGTGTACAAGGTGTAAAGAGCTTGGACATAATCAAAGGACATGTGGGGAAAGACAGGTGTTGATAGAAGTATTCGACCTGGAGGGAACAAGGTAGTATTGTTATGTATTGATTTGTATTATAATTTAGTTTGCAAAAATTAGTTAAAACTTACATGTTATTACAAATATTTAGGATGCATAAACTGACACAAATGCTGCTGGCCTAAATGCAACTGCACAAGCTCCTATAAATGGTGCAAATGCTGCTACACAAGCTACCACAAATTCTGCTGAAACAAATGCAATTGCACAAGCTGGAACAAATTTGCATTCAAATGTGACAAAAATTGCTGCTGAAAAGGGAAGCAAACAAAGCAAGAAGAAGACTGCTGCTGCAAAGAAAGCTACTGAAGCTGTTAACAAGACTGCAGCTGGACCTTCTGCCCCTATAGTTGCTTCTAATGCAGTTAATACTACTACAACCAACACATCTGGTACAACAGTAGGTGGTGTAATGCCCTCTTTGAATTATTTGTTTTATTTAATTATTTAATTGAGTCTAGAAATTATTAAGAAGAGTTTAAAATATATTATATGATTATATGATTTATTAGGTGGCTTATTATATTATTTAATAGAATAAGATTTGAAAATAAAATAATATTGAGTTTAAGGGTTGTTATGAGATTTGAGAGAGTTTTGGGGAGAAAGAGAAATAAGATAAAATAGAATAAAAGGTTATAAATAGGAGAGACCTAGTTTAGAAAAAACATAAGGTACGATCAATTTTGGAGAAAAGGGAGAAAAAGCCAAGAGGAGGGAGAAGACCTAGGAGTGCTGCGATTTTCATCTATAAGGTAAGGGTGGGACTAACATTCAATAATCTTCAGTCATTGATTCTGAAAATTGGATTTAACATGTTGTAGGTTTTAATTTTTGAGAATTTGGGAATTAGGGTTAAAAGTGATTAATTGATGATTTTCTAAAATAATGTTTTTGGTCAAGTTTTATATGGTTTTGAGTCTCTTTTGATGTATATAAATGGTTAGACAAGTTTTTGGATCAAAATTGGGCATAGGGAAGTTAAAATTGGGATTTTGGGGTGAAAAATGGGTTTTTCCCGAGTTGCTATCTGACAGCATGTCCTGTTTCATGTTCTTGCATCTTTTTTCACATGTTTCTGTTTTGAATTAGCCTTTGGTGTAAACATGAAAGTTGTAGATAATTGTGTTAGCTTTCCAGTGGCGTCGGTTTGACTTGCAAATGATATTTTGTTTAGGAGTTATGATGAAAATACTCAAAGGAGGTCTTAGTGAATTTTTATGAATTTCAGCAGAACTTTGTCCGAATTTGAAATGAAAACTGGTATTGATTGGTACAGAATTGGCCTTAGGTGTAAACAAGAAAGTTGTAGGTATGGATGTTAGATTTCTAATGCCGTTGGTTTGACTTCAAAATGATTTATAGAACTTTAGTTATAGTCAAATTACTGCACGTAGGTCACAGTGAATAATTGAATATGATTGATGAATTAGTATATGTATGTGAATACGATATTGTCCATGATTGATGAAGTGTTATATGTATGTATGATGTTTTAAGATGTTGATGATTGAATAAGATGTGATACATTGTTTATGTGCATTACTTGAGATATTATTGAATATTTAAGATGTTGTTGAATTGCAATTCATATTTTTATGTCTTGTTGTTGATGTAATCTGCCTATGCTGCTATTGTTATTTAACTAAGTTGCATGAGTCAGTCTAAGTTGATTAAGATGTCGATAATGATGTTCCAAATTATTGGACTATTTAAGTGGTCGTTGAATTAAGATGTTTAAGAGGTTGAGTCCATGCATTAGCATTCAGCGATTGGGGCTTGATGCTCCGGAAGTATAATAATACTCAAATAGCGATTGGGGCTTGATGCTCTGGAAGTATAATAATACTCAAATAGCGATTGGGGCTTGATGCTCCGGAAGTATAATAATACTCAAATAGCGATTGGGACTTGATGCCCTGTATTGGTACCACATGCATATAAGAGGTCTAAGTTGCATAATTGAGTTGGAGTCGCAGTTGTCGAATCAAGGATGTTTATGTTGATAAGTTGTGAAGTTGTAATTGTTTATACAAACTATGATTGAAGTGTTAAATGATATATTATTATCTATAAAGAATGTTAAGATGTTTTTGATATTGATTAAATATAATTATTGAATTATATGCTTAATATTATTGTTTTGTGAAATCTCACCCCTTCTGCTTGGAAATGTTGCTCTTCGTATGAGTAACTTGCAGGTAACCAAAAATAGTTGATGTCGTATGAGATTTCTCTCTCGTGTGTCTTAGGTGCTCTGATACGTAACGGGATGAGAACTTTGTTATTGCTTTTTCTATTCCTTACGTATTGTTTTTGAAGATTTCTGACTATGTTTTTAGATTGGATTTTTATGAGACATTTATGAAGAGGCCTTCGTGCCAAAGACTGTTTAGTTATTGAATAAATTCCGCTGCGAAGTATTAAAGATTTTGTTATTGAGTTTTAAAGGATAAATAGTTATTTATTCAGTTTATGACTTTAAGAAAAGAATGTGACATTCCGTTTACGTGAATACTCTGATTATTTTTATGAAATTTTTATGTTGGGAAAACGGGGTGTTACAGGTGGCAGACATGTTGTTGGTGAGGTTTCATTGTTTGTGCCAAGAAAGTCTAGAACCACAGGGGTTAAGAGGTCAATTCATGAGGCTGGAAATGTTGGGACTCAACAGTCAGTGAACAAGACTTAAGCTATGAAAGAACATGATGACACTGATGTTACTCTAAATTATATTTTGGTTATCTACTGTAAAATTAAGTACTCTTAATTATATTTTGCTTATGTTTAGGTTAAGTGCTCTAAATTAGACTTAATTATCTTTTGGTGATGTACTCTAAATTTAAGTACTCTAAAGTACTCATAACTATCTTTTGGTGATGTTAAGTACTCTGTGTTAAGCACTCTAATTACATTATGGTCAGCTATGTCAATGTTAAGATTTGTGGTTACAATGTGGTTACATTTTGGTGATATTAAGTACTCTGTAAATGCTGAGTTTTGTGGTTACATTATGGTAAGCTCTTTCAAACTCAAACTCCACAGGATACACACCAATCATAACATCAAACATCATAACAACAAATATAACTTTATTATGACAATAGTCATTCAAAACATCAAACTTAATTCATTTCATACATCATAACAACATTACATAAGTTTTCAATACATAATAGCACTACATAACTTATCCAAGCTTAATCAAAATCACCAAAACACTAACAAACAACAACATTCCTAAAATTACAATAGTAAACACAAGCATTCTTTCCTTATTCTTCAATGCATCATTCTTCTTTAACAGCCCTCTAATTAATTTCTTCTGCCTTTGAGGAACTTCTGGATCAAACCAACGAAAAAAACTGCACTTTCTTCTCTGCCAATACTTCCCACATCCATGGAACCTCCTTCCTGGATTTTCATCAGTCCAAGCCGTTACTAGAGGGGAATCAACGCCACAATAACATACCAACTTTGTTTTGCCCAGACATGATGACCCACTCACTGTTGAAGTTGATGAATATGGTCCACCCATTATTTTTCCTTTAAATCGATACAAGAAGAAAGGTTGGTGAATGAACTGAAATTTGAAAAGAAGAAAAGGAAGGAACAAGAAAGAATGAAGATCGATTAAAGGAAGAAGAAAAGAAGAAAATGGAGATTGGGGAAGAAGAATGAACCGAAAGAAGAAAAGAAGAAGAAAGGAAGAAGATCGATTAAAGGAAAATGGAGATTGGGGAAAAAATTGGGGCTTTTAAAACCCTAGGATATTACCGTTGAACACATCTCACACGTGCCACAACTTGCAATTTTTTTTTCTTTTCTTTTTTAATTCCACTAAAATCCGGCGTGGCTAACAATTAAATAAAAAAAAATTATTTACCCACGTGTCCTGTCATCGTGGGCCAAATCATCATTGACTGAGTCAAAATAGAGCAAAAGGACGAAATAAGCAATGGGGCTAATTCTTAGGGGGGGGGGGGGGGGGGGGGAAATTGTGGTTTTGATACTTAGGGGACCAAAATTGCAAGTTTTTGAAAGATAGGGGGGGGGGGGGGGGGGGAAGTTCACTTTAGCCAATATAAAAAACACAAACAAATTCTTATTTTCCACTTGGCTTTTCATTTTAAAACCTTTTTCAAAACTAATAAAAAACACACCAAATCAAACGTCAATTTCTACCCCGAACTACGAGGTTTTGATCCCTCACGGGTACGTAGGCAGAGGACCATGTCCTTCCAAATCAATAAAAAATGTAGATAATTAGGTCTTTATTTTTCCACTTTAATTCCTTCTTTTAAAAAATAAAAAGCAAGTTTATAGCACATTAATTAAATAAAATTCAGAGGTTCCCGTAGAGTACTACGGACATAAAGGGTGCTAATACCTTCCCTTTATGTAATTAACACCCGAACCCTAAATATTTTCAAAATGGGGTAGTTTGAACTTTTTTCGCCTTTTCTTAATAAAATTAAATGTTCAGTCGTGAAATAATTAGTGAGTCAAAAGCTAATCAAATAGCCTTGATCTCCGAAAAATGACGCGACAGAAATGGCAACTTCACTGGGGACGCCCCCTAAGAGGGTTGAGCCTAACTTGGCTTTATTTAATTCTTTGCGCTATAACTTGCTTAAAACAAAAAACAAAAATAATAGATGGAAATACGAGTATATATGTTCTTCCTTCTTCTTTCTTCTTTCTAAACGTGAGTGGTGAGATAAGTCCTACACCCGGACTTGAGGGAAACATAAGATAGGATGGTAATATAACCAAAGTGCCTTTCTGAGAGTCAAGTCTCGTGTTTTGGTTCATGTGGTATAACCCTACTCAATGGATGGATCTTGGAAGTAATTTATGTTGGCATGAGTAGTCGTGTTGGCATTGTATTTTCAAGTGACCGTCGAAGTTGAGGACCTTTAGTTACCATTAACCCATCTTGGCCTTTTAGGACGTAGTGCGGTGGCTAATCAAGAGTAGTCTTGAATTGGTTGATACGCGATGCTATACCCAAACAAGACTTTCCTATGAATATTGTTGGAATGGGAGTAGTCCCGTCACCTAATAAATATTTGAAAGTGGTTAAAGACTTTGGGATCTTGGTAGAATCCGTGATACAGGTACAACTGAAACCATAGTTCTTACTAAATGGCGTCGTTACCCTTAAGCTCCAACTTTGTGGACTTAACCATGCATTCCATGTTCTTTAGCATAATCATGCATACATGCATTCATTCATAAAAACTTTTTTCTCACTAATATCGAAGGACTTAGATAAGTTCTTGTAAACCTCAAAGATATGGTCCTTGTAAGAAGGAACACCAAGAAATACAACTTCAAAAATCTTAACTAAGCTTTAGCTTTTGTTAATAGCTTTTTCCTGGTTTCGTTCTTACTTTTGAAAAGGGAACCAATTGCAACATCTTCACAATTTTCAAATAAAACAACGTTCCTTATCAAGTTTACAATTACTTTGACAAGTCCTTCAAAAAAAAAATGTGTCTATTTTTGCATAAGCATAGCATGCATCATTTGCATTCATAATTTCAAGTCCAAGTCTAACAATTTTTTCTTTTCCATAAAAGGTCAATCCATCTCAACAGTGTCCCGACTATCCTCGTCCAAAGCCAACTCGCACTTACAACACTCGTGCAAACAAAAAGAAAAAACATATCAGTTTGAACAAGATATCCACGAGCATTCATGAAGAGGTAACAACACTCCAGACCGAGTTAGAGAGACTGAGTACCCTGGTAGCTTCACTGGTAGCTTCGCAAAAATCAGCTGCAGTTCCAGCAAGGGCCCGAACGCCAACATCAACAGCAGCCTCAAGCTCCAAGGATGCAGTTTGACCCAATCCCAATGACATATGCGGAGCTGCTTCCCATTTTGCTCGAGAAGAACCTTGTCAAGACCAGAACGCCTCCTCCGGTGCCTAACGAGTTGCCAGTATGGTATCAAGCTGACCTCTCCTGTGCCTTCCATCAAGGAGCACCCGACCATGACATCGAGCATTGCTTCTCTTTGAAGATTGACGTCCAGAAGCTGATTGAAGCTAACATGTTGCTTTTCGAAGATTGAATTCAGATGCGCAAGATAGTCCATTGTCGGGTTATATTCCCTGGTATTGCGACACATGGAGTGGTTAGCCATAATTGGGTCGTTGTTGACGTTCCTTCCGCTACTTTTTGTTCAAATAATGTTTGTTTGTTGCTTTTCTGATGAGTGCCACGAAGCCGTCGGAAGCAAATTATGAATATTGTTGGTGGAAATGGTGAAAAGACTAAAAAATGAAGAAATGGAATGGATAGACAGGGACGCCACACTTTCTAATCCAAGAAAGTGATAAGTCTATGGATGCGAGGATCGCCACAAGAAATATGATTTCTTGATAAGATCAAGGATCGGTTCAATCCAGAACCACAAGAGACAAAGCTCTCAATACACATATGTGTAAAATTCTATAAAATTCAACTTTTTTTCATTTCATAGAGAAACTTACAATTTATAGAGCACTTGTTGCAAGTATCTCAATGGACCCTAATAAATTAAAATAGTAACTAGTTTTATTTTTGGGTTTGAAATAATAAAAGATTAAATCAAACCTGAAAATAAAATCCTAATTAAACCAGCCATTTCCTAGTTTCATATAAGACAATCAGCCTTACAATTATTAATTAAAATAAAGCAATAAAATTGTTCTTTGGGATTTAACGTGACTAGCTTGTTATCTTCATTTCCAATTGATAAAAGCTGGCCCAAACAACTTCTGTAACTGCTGCAAGCTGTCTCCTTAAAATGTAATTACTATCAAGCTGCCTCCTTTCAATTCTAAAACCGTTACTTTCCCATTGGATACATCTGACCGTTGGCCTTTGAGTGCTAAGAGTCTGAATCAGCAACTATGCAAATTTATCTTGATTTGATGAGCTAATGAATCTTCAGCCCACTCCAAAACTATCAAGGAACGTAAGTTGCATGGACCTATTATTGAAATATCAACCTTATTCGAAACAAAGATGAAATATTGAACATAATTAAATATATCCAATCTGAAGCAAGATGACACATCTTTTTCATGCATAAAGAGTATGCATGGAGTGTGCAAACAAATAATGCTATATATTTTTTTATAGAATTCCTTCCACATGCTTAATGAGCTTATGATCTCATCATTTTCGCTTTTCAAAAAAATCCTTTCGTCCCGCCCGAGACGAAAGTGAACTTATGTAGGGATTTTTGCTTTAAGTATAGTCATCATTAATAAAAAGGTCGTTTTGATCCCGACTTTATTTTATTTTGTGCTTTTTCTGGAAAAATGGTAATACAAAAAACCAAAAAAAATCTTCTTCAATCCTTCTCAAATATCTGCATAATCATAACTTGTACTTACTCTTCAAAATCAACAATAAATCATGCATTAATAAACCCGTTGAACACATTTACCATGTACTCTCTTCCAACTTTGAGTTCCTTGCATCTGAAGCTGAAGAAGACAAGAATGAAGAGACTCCCGACAAAATCTCTCACATACTAGGGCATCATAGCCGTCAAAGCTACAAACAAAAATCAAGGAGATAGTCCATAAGATGGCAGTCACTTACAAAGACTAGCTTGAGGTACTACCATTCGCTTTGCTCGGATATCGTGCTTCAGTACACATTTCAACAGGGGCAACCCCCTCCTTCCCTCAAGTGTATAACATAAAGGTCGTGCTTCCTATGGAGGTCGAAGTCCCAACAATAGGAGTTCTGCCAAAGTCCAAGCTTGATTGAACTTAAAATGCATGACGACCTTGTACAACCATGTCAAAAGAGGTTGAAACAAACTTCCAACAAGAAGGTTCGTCCTCGTGAAACTCAAGAAAGAGAATTTGTGCCCAAAAAGGTACTACCTTTCCAACCAGATTCTAGGAGAAAGTGGATGCCTAACTATGAAGGCTCATGTGCAATGAATTTTACAACTATGGATGGTGACAAACTCGCACGTCCTATGAAAGCCGATGCAGTCAAGAAATACTTTGTCAAAATAAAGCTCGATGAGTCGCAAACCTAAAAAGCCGACTTAGGCAAAAATGAGCGTCTCGGTGGACTGAAAACCCGAAAGGGCGGTCCAGGGAAAAATTAGTGACATGAACAAACATGATTATCCTGATAGATTGAAAACCCGAGCGATCTATGCAAAAATTAAGGATCAAAAGACAAAGTAACTGCATTTGGTTGGGCACAATCCACTTGGGGCATCCAGCTATCAAAAGACCTCCGATTCAAAGCATCTGCAGATCAAAGACTCGGAACAGGGGCATTCAAAGTTGTTTGGGAGAATAGAGGTTATTGTGTTCAATGTACTCTTCCCATTACATTTACCATTTTTTCAAAATTTTCAAAAATCCGTGGAGCCATGCCCTTGGCAGGTCACCACTCAATTCATCAAATTTGAGCCTGTGCCCATTTATTTGGAACTCTCATTTATTTTGTTTGCATAATTTCTTCTATTTTTGATGGCAATACTAAAAAAAAAAAAAAAAAATTCAAAATACAAAAACTTGTTTTACATCTTTTGAAAATTGTGGACAACAAACACACTCTCTTTGAACTCATGAGTAGGTGAAGCGTGCTTCAGCATCCGCCTCAAGAGCAGTTACATTCCGAAAGAGAAACATGGCTAAGCAGTATGGAGGGGACCTCTACTTTGAGCAAGATGCTGTCACAGTTGAAAAATACAAAAAAAATATATATATATATATATATATATATATATATATATATATATATATATATATATATATATATATACAAAAAAAATCAAAGCTCGCTAAGTTGAAAACCTGAAAAGGCGTATTAGGCAATAGAGAGCGTCCCGGTGGACTGAAAACCCGAAAGGGCGGTCTGGGCAAAAATTAAGGGCAGAAACAAAGAATATATTCCCGATGGACTGAAAACCCGAAAGGGCGGTCCAGGCAAAAGTTATGGATTTTCAAAACAAAAATAAAACAAAAAACCATGACTGTTGAAGCATACCAATGGAAGAACATTATACGCCGATTTATAAATGGTGACTTCTTCCAAACTTTTTATCAACAATGGGCTTACCCGCAGGAGGCGTGAGTTGCTACCTTGTGCCAGGTTCTTACACCATCAACGGCTCGATTTGTTCACAATAGTATCATCTTCAAGGAAGTTTGCCGAGTGTTTGTACTGCGATATCAGACCACCTCCCATCTTACCTGTCTACATAGTCATGCAGTTGCATATTCGTATATTCACACATTCATACATTCACACATCCATACATTCATACAATCATGCATTCATCAAAATTTTCACATATTCGTACGCTTGTACGTACACAGCATATGCACAACATCAATTCACACATAATTGCATCAGTCATCCATAATCTCGATTCGGTCGTGTCTCTTCGGTTCAGTATTAACTTACCATTGTGTCAAGCTGCAAGTTTCAACAAATAAGCGTCTTCCATTTACCTTCTTATCATCAAAGTGTCATTCCCGGTGTGAAGCCGTGCTAGTCATGACACTGGTCAATCAATTTCACTTTCAATTTCATTTTCAAAAGTGTCATCCCCGGCGTAAAGCCGTGATAGTCATGACACTAATCAATTTCAATTTCAAATTCAATTTCAATTTCAAAAGTGTCATCCCCGGCGTAAAGCCGTGCTAGTCATGACACTAATCAATTTCAATTTCAATTTCAAAGGTGTCATCCCCGGCGTGAAGCCGTGCTAGTCATGTCACTGGTCAATCAATTTCGATTTCAAAAGTGTCATCCCCGGCGTGAAGCCGTGCTAGTCATGACACTGGTCAATCAATTTCAATCTCAAAAGTGTCATCCCCGGCGTGAAACCGTGCTAGTCATGAAACTGGTCAATCAATTTCAATTTCAAAAGTGTAATCCCCGGCGTGAAGCCGTGCTAGTCATGACACTGGTCAATCACTTTCAATTTCAAAAGTGTCATCTTCGGCGTGAAGCCGTGCTAGTCATGACACTGGTCAATCAATTTCAATTTCAAAAGTGCCATCCCCGACGTGAAGCCGTGCTAGTCATGTCACTAATCAATTTCAATTTCAAAAGTGTCATCCCCAGCGTGAAGCCGTAATAGTCATGTCACTAATCAATTTCAATTTCAATTTCAAAAGTGTCTTCCCCGGCGTAAAGTCGTGCTAGTCATGTCACTAATCAATTTTGAATTTCAAAAGTGTCAGCCCCGGTGTAAAGCCGTGCTAGTCATGTCACTGATCAATTTCAAATTCAATTTCAATTTCAAAAGTGTCATCCCCGGCGCAAAGCCGTGCTAGTCATGACACTAATCAATTTCAATTTCAATTTCAAAGGTGTCATCCCCGGTGTGAAGCCGTGCTAGTCATGTCACTAATCAACTGGTCAATCAATTTCAATTTCAAAAGTGTCATCCCTGGCGTGAAGCCGTGCTAGTCATGACACTGGTCAATCAATTTCAATTTCAAAAGTGTCATCCCCGGCGTGAAGCCGTGCTAGTCATGACACTGGTCAATCAATTTCAATTTCAAAAGTCTCATCCCCGGTGTGAAGCCGTGCTAGTCATGACACTGGTCAATCACTTTCAATTTCAAAAGTGTCATCTCCGGCGTGAAGCCGTGCTAGTCATGACATTGGTCAATCAATTTCAATTTCAAAAGTGCCATCCCCGACGTGAAGTCGTGCTATTCATGTCCCTAATCAATTTCAATTTCAATTTCAAAAGTGTCATCCCCGGCGTGAATCCGTGATAGTCATGTCACTAATCAATTTCAATTTCAATTTCAAAAGTGTCTTCCCCGGCGTAAAGCCGTGCTAGTCATATCACTAATCAATTTTGAATTTCAAAAGTGTCATCCCCGGCGTAAAGCAGTGCTAGTCATGTCACTGATCAATTTCAATTTCAAAAGTGTCATCCCCGGCGTAAAGCCGTTCTAGTCATGTCACTAATCAATTTCAATTTCAATTTCAAAAGTGTCATCCCCGGCGTAAAGCCGTGCTAGTCATGTCACTAATCAATTTCAATTTCAATTTCATTTTCAAAAGTGTCATCCCCGGCGTGAAGCCGTGCTAGTCATGTCACTAATAAACTTCAATTTCAAAAGTGTCATCCCCGGCGTGAAGCTGTGCTAGTCATGTCACTAATCAATTTCAATTTCAATTTCAAAAGTGTCATCCCCGGCGTAAAGCCGTGCTAGTCATGACACTAATCAACTTCAATTTCAATTTCAAATGTGTCATCCCCGGCGTAAGGTCGTGCTAGTCATGACACTAATTAACTTCAATTTCAATTTCATTTTCAAAAGTGTCATCCCCGGCGTGAAGCCGTGCTAGTCATGTCACTAATAAACTTCAATTTCAAAAGTGTCATCCCCGGCGTGAAGCCGTGCTAGTCATGTCACTAATCAATTTCAATTTCAATTTCAAAAGTGTCTTCCCCGGCGTAAAGCCGTGCTAGTCATATCACTAATCAATTTTGAATTTCAAAAGTGTCATCCCCGGCGTAAAGCCGTGCTAGTCATGTCACTGATCAATTTCAATTTCAAAAGTGTCATCCCCGGCGTAAAGCCGTTCTAGTCATGTCACTAATCAATTTCAATTTCAATTTCAAAAGTGTCATCCCCGGCGTAAAGCCGTGCTAGTCATGTCACTAATCAATTTCAATTTCAATTTCATTTTCAAAAGTGTCATCCCCGGCGTGAAGCCGTGCTAGTCATGTCACTAATAAACTTCAATTTCAAAAGTGTCATCCCCGGCGTGAAGCCGTGCTAGTCATGTCACTAATCAATTTCAATTTCAATTTCAAAAGTGTCATCCCCGGCGTAAAGCCGTGCTAGTCATGACACTAATCAACTTCAATTTCAATTTCAAAAGTGTCATCCCCGGCGTAAGGTCGTGCTAGTCATGACACTAATTAACTTCAATTTCAATTTCAATTTCAATTTCAAAAAAATGTCAAGAGGTACCGCTAAATAGTGTTATCTTCTTTAAGCTATTGTTTAAAACCAACACGATAGTAGGCAATCTCTTCCCCAGTGAAACTTCATTCCCCCTGGTGGAGTTGGAACCCTTTCTTCTACGAATTTGGGCATCCCTTTGTTATTTCTCATTCGAGTCAAATCATCCTTGTCGTCCTGCATT
The DNA here is from genome assembly GCF_003473485.1 of Medicago truncatula. Lineage (NCBI taxonomy): Eukaryota > Viridiplantae > Streptophyta > Magnoliopsida > Fabales > Fabaceae > Medicago > Medicago truncatula. The sequence goes on from NC_053045.1 coordinate 21,524,988, forward strand.
CATAAGTTGCATCACATGCATTCATGGCATCTTAGGTCAAAAATGGTGTACTTTGTATTTAAGTCTCTTCGACTCGTCAAATCAAAGATTTCATCTTCAAATCTCCGAATGTAGAAACTTAAATAGGGGCTTCTATCATACCCCAATTTTGGACCTAAGATTATATAATGGGGTACATAATTGTGTGAACGAAGTAAGCACTAGAAAAATATTATTTGCAAATGATAAATTAAATATTTAATTTAATCATTATTAAAAAGTGCTTTTGTTTATCTCCATGTTTTGCTAAAATATTTTTAGAACGCAATCTAGAATATTTTGGAACACAATCCGAAATATTTTGATAGGCAATCTAATATATTTTAGTGCTTGATCTTAAATATATTTTGATACTCAATAATATATATTTATGTACTGAATAATATATTTTTGTACTCAATATGATATATTTTGGTAGGCAATCTAATATATTTTAGTGTTTGATCTGAAATATATATTTTGATACTCAATAATATATATTTATGTACTGAATAATATATTTTTGTACTCAATATGATATATTTTGGTAAGCAATCTAATATATTTTAGTGCTTGATCTGAAATATATATTTTGATACTCAATAATATATATTTATGTACTGAATAACATATTTATGTACTGAATAATATATTTTTGTACTCAATATGATATATTTTTGTAGACAGTTGGCATATTTTTGTACTAGATAAATTACTTGTTCCCAAAGTTTCTCATTTATTAGTTGTGAAGTTTCTCTATAAATAGAGAGCTCACACAGTGCATTCTGGACCCCGAAATTCACAGTTGATGATTCTTGTGCTTTTCCTCTCTTCTCCCTTCTTCGACTTGTGTTGACGAGTCTTTCTTCTTTTTCTACTCCTTTTTTTCCCTTTCGATTTCAAGGTATTTATTTCTTTTATTTTGCTCTTATGTTACAAAAAATGCAAAAAAATTAGATTATGTTAAGTGATTTTGTGGTGATCCAACCTCACTACAAAATTCTCATGCTTTAGCATTAGGTATTATTTATCGTTCTTTTTTTTTTCTTCTTAATCAAATATTAATCAATTTAATTTTACTTTGAGTCTCTTTTCTTTTAATATAAAAAACACAAACAAATTCTTATTTGCCACTTGGCTTTTCATTTTAAAACTTTTTTCAAAACTAATAAAAAACACAAAACAAATCAAACGTCAATTTCTACCCCGAACTACGAGGTTTTGATCCCTCACGCGTACGTAGGCAGAGGACCATGTCCTTCCAAATCAATAAAAAATGTTGATAATTAGGTCTTTATTTTCCACTTTAATTCCTTCTTTTCAAAAATAAAAAGCAAGTTTATAGCACATTAATTAAATAAAATCAAGAGGTTCCCGTAGAGTACTACAGACATAAAGGGTGATAATACCTTCCCTTTATGTAATTAACCCCTGAACCTTAAATCTTTTCAAAATGGGGTAGTTTGAACTTTTTTTTCCCCTTTTCTTAATAAAATTAAATGTTCAGTCGTTAAATAATTACTGAGTCAAAAGCTAATCAAATAGTCTTGATCTCCGAAAAATGACGCGACATCTCTCATTAAACATTCATCAATCACATGGATCATGAGCAATCATCAATCACATTTATCATGAATAATCATCACTCACATTTATCATGAATAATCATCAATCACATTTCACCAATAAGACTCATGTCATGATATGCACGTAGTTCGACACATATATGCATGTGATACCAAATCACCTCAAGGTCGTCACCTCCGATGCAACAAAAACATCGTATGTAAGATTTCACATCCGTCTTACAAAATCACCGAAGTAAAAGAGTTCAACCCTTTTACAACTACAAGACTCACATGACTATGATGCATGGACATATAGCAAAGACTCGACAATGCAACATCATCTCAATTTCACAACAATATAAAGGACAACTTTCAAATATATTGATCATCTCCACCACGATTGCATTACCAAGTATTCATGTCCACACAACAATCAAGTGATAATTCACAAAAGAGTCTTCATCACATTATCACCAAGATTATCAATAATCACTAACATCATTCAACAATAACTATATCACATAGTTTCACCATTCCAAATAATTCTCGTATTTCAAATAAGAGAACACACAACATCTCATGACAATATCACATCCAACATATAACCATTCATTCACACATCTTCACTTAGTCAGATAAGGATAGTCACAATAGATCACAAGACAATTAGCTCAAAAGAAATGTTTCCGAATAGAATTCGCATCAAGTGACAAACAGACAACTTTGATGCTTCCCAAACAAAGCGACATAAATAAAGTTGAAAACTCTCAGACAATCTTAATCGATCTTGTAGTCATGAACTTAAGCCGCTTACAAACTATTAGACATTAGTTCAAAGAATAGCTTAAGTCCGTATGAGAAAACCCAAGTTCACATTTTCCACATTCCCACCCAAAATATCACATTTGACATGATTAAGATGTTTGATCGACAATACAAGTCCTACCTAAGTCTACATTATCTGTAGGTTAAACTTGTATTCCTATTTGGTTCACAAAAGTTCGTTTTCGACAAAATCCGATAAATCTCAAGATATCTAAGTTTCAACCAAATTGGAAAATCTCAAGTTAAAATAGGCTAACCATGTTCCAATAGGTTTAGGGGTTCAAACAGTGATTATACAAGTTGAAAGAATCATTTTACAAAGCTCGGATTGGCCCCCTAAAGCCCGAAACGAAAAATCTAAGTGGCTGAAATTGGGCAATTTCGCTTGCGCGAAATTGTTCCAGAAGCTACTGCCAAATTTCGCTTGGCACTCGCTCCTGTCTCGCGCGCGCGAGATGAACCCAGAACTGCCTATGCTGATTCTCTTGCGTGTTCGCTTGGCCTTCGCTTAATTTACCAATTTTACAAAACCACCAACAACAACCCATTTCTCATCATCAATTCATGAATTATGCACACCCATGTCATGAATCATCAACAACAGCATCACTTAGCAACAACAACATCAATTGAATATGATTCTTACCACAATTCAATAATAACATATCATAATTCAACATTTTGAGCATATTTAAACATATATCACTTTCTCATACTTCAAACATGAAATTTCACCAACAACAATCAATTTTCAACAATTTCATACATTCAAACATATTGTCATAATTAGAGCACGAATTATAACAAATATGAACAATTAATCATTTACTCAATTAAGCACTTATTCATACAATAATTGAAAAATTGCAATAAAATGATTATGATGAAATTTAACCCCCTTACCTTAGTTAGATCAATCCCCAAGCTTAAGCTTCACTTTAACTCCTAGGTTCCCCCTTCCTCTTGAATATTCAAGCTTCTCCTTCTCTAACCCTTTTCCTCTTCTTTCCCACTTTCTCTCTCTACCTCTCTCAAATATCTAGGTTATGAAAAATGAATGATATTTTTACTCTAGGACAAGTCTCTAGTAGTCTATCCCACTAATGGGCTTAACCCATACTCCTAGTGGACTAAACCCACTCACACTCAATTCTAAAATGTTTCTACACTGTAATGGTAAAATTCTAATAACGTTCACTAAACGGTAAAATACTATCACCTAATTACTATGCTAGTAACTTAGCAAAATAACGGTCCTCACTAAACACTAAAAATAATCTTCACCAAAATTACTAATTTACCATTACTCGTAAAATGACCATAATACCCCCGAGTCCAAAATGACTAAATTACCCTTCTAACACGAAAACCCATGAAAATGCATCCAATAATAAATAATCACACACAAGCACATATAAACACATATTAAAACAATTAATAAAATAAATCTAGCGAAAATCGAGCTGTTACAATAACAAGGTATTAAAAATTCAATTGGATATGCTAATATTTGTTCAAGTGTGCAGGACCATAGACAAAAATTTATAAGTCTTAAATTCAAGTATTGGTTCTGAAAGAATAAAAGAGAGCAATGAAATTTGAAAAGGAAGGTTATGTTGCAAGACAGAGTTTGAAGACTGCCAAAGATTGAAGAACTTTAGAAGATGACTGCTAGAGTCCGACGTCATCAAGCGTCTGAAGACCATCAGAGTATGAAGACAAGAAGCTGAAGTTAGTTAATGTTTGTTATTCTTGACATATCATTGCAGAAGGAATAGAAGCTTGGAGCAACGACTATTTTAGAGGAATTAGAAGGCAGTGAATGCTTCTCCACTAAAGAGCGCTGAAAATGACATAGTACAATTGTACAACCACTACTCCACTCTTCATATCTGCAATAGTACAAGCTACAACTATGCCTAAACTGGTTGTTCTCCAAATAAGGAATGAATTTGAAATTGTTCCCTCTTAAGACAATAACCAAATTAAGCAACAAATCATTAGTGAGGATCAAGCTTCAACAACGACTCTTTTTGATGTGCTGGCAATCATCAACGTATCTCTCACACCAACGTATCATCAACGTATCTCTCACACCTATTAAGACTCAACAACAATTTGCTAGTGCCAAAACTATGCTCAAATTGTTGCACATCAAAGTTCACTTAGAATTTCTTAAAAAATTTTATATCTTAGAAATTATAGAGTCTTAAGAGTCTGTATCTGATTTGTATTGTGAACACCACCGAATGTATATCAAGTGTTCAACCTCAAACATTTTTCTGTATAATTGTGTTTGTCTAGAAGTCTCTTGCTTTTGTGCTTAAGCATAAGAAATCTCTTGCTTTTGTGCTTCAGTATTTGGAAGTCTCTTGCATGTATGATTGAGCATTTGTAATTAGATATTGATTTTAGTGAACTCTCCTTGGAAGTGCAAGGGAGACAGGACTACTTTCGGATTGTGGAAGGAACCTGTATAATTGCTTTGTGTCTTTCTCTTCTCTCTCTATCTCTTTCTCTTTACATTATTTGTTGCATTAGACTCTGAACTTTGTTCTTGAATCTGAACTCTATGTTGGACTTAGTTTAGAAAGAAGAAAAAGCTAACACAATTGAACCCGCTTCTTGTATTTTTCTCACCTTCAGTTGGCATCAAAGCTTCGGTTCTGTTGTCTTAGCACTTAACTGTGTAACATAAAAAGATCAGAGAAAAACATGTCAACTAGTGAAAGTTGTAGTCCTGGTGATGTTACCATACCATATGATTATGATACTAAAGATAAGTCATCTGGTTTAAACTAACCTTCAATGTTTAATGGAGACCCTAAGACTTTCTCTTGGTGGAAAACAAAATGTATAGTCACATTATGGGTTTAGATGAAGAACTATGGGATGTTCTTCAAGATTGTGTTGGTGACTTGGTGTTAGATGAAGAAGGAGCTGATGTTGATAGAAAGAAACACACTGCTACTTAAACGAAGTTGTACATGAAACATCACAAGATCATAAGCATTCTTGTTGCTGCTTTGCCTCACAAGGTGTACTTGAAGATGATTCCTTGTGTTCAAACTATGAAGGTAACAATAAAATCAGAGAAGTTAAAGCTACTATGATTGTTCATTAGTATGAGTTGTTCATGATGAAATATGATGAGGACATCGAGACTTTGTACTCAAGGTTTCAGACTCTAGTATCTGGACTTCAGATTCTGAACTTATTGAATCATAGATGAACTTATTGAATCACTTAAAGAGTTTGTTGGAACAAAATGTGTTTGACATTACCCTTTGAGAGTTGTAATGATAACAAGGTATTAAAAATTGTCAATTGGATATGCTAATATTTGTTCAAGTATACATGACCATAGACAAAAATTTGAGATCATCATTAGGTTCTGGAAGAACAAAAGAGAGCAAATGAATAAACAAAAAAGAAGCTTAAAGCGTCTGAAGAGAACTCCTTCTGAAGAGAAGTGCTCCTGAAGACAAAGTGCTATTGAAGTGATGACGTCTTCAGAAGCAAGTTCATCAGAAGCTGAAGGTCATCAGAAGTTGAAGATCATCAAAATCTGAAGATCACCAGAAGTTGTAGTTCATCAGGAGATGCAAGACCTAAAGCTTCAAAAGCTATTCAAAGGATTTAATCTCGTCTAGGCATTGCAGAAGACTGGAAAAGTGAAGCAACGTCCATTTTGAAAGGATTTGAAGACATTGGATGCTTATTCTTTGAAGAGCGTTGACATAGTACAATTGTACGAAGTAAACAACCATTATCTCCACCACTCAGTTTGTGTCTCTGCTACAAGACAAGGATAACAGCTTTGCCTGCAACAATGTTCCTACATACATGGAATGGATTTGAAATTGATCCTTCGTAGGACAATAACCATATCAGGCAAAGGATCATTGGTGATTGATCAAAGCTTCAAACGACTCTTATTTTGATGTGCTGGCAATTCACAACGTCTCTTTTACACCTCTATTTAAAGAAGTGAGGACTTAGAGAATAGAACGACCCTACAACAATTTACAAAGTGCCAAAACTCTACTGAGATTGTTCTGTATCAAAAGTTCACTTAGAATTTCTTAACAACTTTCATATCTTAGAAATTCTAGAGTCTTAAGAGTCTGTATCTAATTTGTATTGTAAACACCACTGATTGTATATCAAATGTTCAACCTCAAACATTTTTTTGTGTAATTCTGTTTGAATTAGAAGTATCTTGCAGTTGTGCTTGAGCATTTGAAGTCTCTTGATAGGTTTTAGCAGTGAGCAATTGTAATCAGATATTACATAGTGAACTCTCCTTGGAAGTACAAGGGGGACAAGACTGACTTCCGGCCTGTGTCAGGAACATGTATAATTGATGTGTCTTTCTTCTCTCTCTCTCTCTCTCTCTCTCTCTCTCTCTCTATCTCTCTGTTTTTATCCGCTGCAAATTAGTCATGAACATCACTTCAGAAGTAGAACTCTATCTGCTTCTGATCAATGTTTTCAGCTTAGGAGAAAAAGAAGAAAAAGCCAACACAATTCAATCCCCCCTTGTTGTGTTTTTCCCACCTTCAATTGGTATTAGAGCCTTGGTCTGTTCTCAAATCATTTAACAGTGTAACAGAAAAAGATCTGATAAAAACATGTCTGGTGTGGAACCTGAATTCAGTACGAGCACTACTATTCCATATGATTATGGTAGCAACAAGAAATCTGACAATGGAAAAGTTCCAAAGTTCAATGGAGATCTTGAAGAATTTTTCTTGTGGAAGACCAACTTCTATAGTCATGTCATGGGTTTAGATGAAGAACTATGGGATATACTAGAAGATGGAAATGGTGACTTGGTCGTTGATGAAGAAGGAGCTGCTATTGATAGAAGAAAACATACTCCTACTCAGAAGAAGTTCTACAAGAAGCGTCACACAATCTGGGGAGCACTTGTCAAAGCTATACCTAAAGCAGAAAATATGAAGATGAGTGACAAATCCACTGCTAAGTCAATGTTTGCTTCTCTCTGTGCTAACTATAAAGGTAGTAAGAAAATCAGAGAAGCAAAAGATCTTATGCTTGTTTATTAGTATGAGTTGTTCAAAATGAAAGATGATGAAAGTATTGAGCAAATGTACTCAAGATTTCAGAATCTAGTTTATGGACTTCAAATACTGAAGAAAGGCTATGTAGCTTCTGATCATGTGAGCAAAATACTTAGAAGGTTACCTGCAAGATGGAGACCAAAGGTGACTGCTATTGCGGAAGGTAAAGATTTGAACACTTTAAGTGTTGAAGTTCTTGTCAGCTCTCTCAAAGTTCATGAGATAAGTCTTAATGAACATGAACCTTCTAGGAAGAGTAAATCCATTGCTCTACCATCTAAAGGGAAGTCATCAAAAGCTGTTAAAGTTGTTGAATCTGAAGAAGAATCACCTGATGGAGATTCTGATGAAGATCCTACAAAGAAGATGGTTATGCTTTCCAACAAGCTTGAGTATCTGGCAAAGAAGAACATGAAGTTTCTGAGTAAGAGAGGTGGCTACAAGAACTCCAAGAAAGAAGATCAGAAGGGATGCTTCAACTGTAAGAAGCCTGGACATTTCATTGCTGATTGCCCTGATCTTCAGAAGGAGAAATCAAAGGACAAGTCGAAAAAGTCAAGCTTCAACACAAGGAAATTCAGAAAGCAGATCAAAAAGAGTTTAATGGCAACCTGGGAAGATTTATACAGTGATTCAGACTCTAAAAAGGAAGAAGCTGAAGAAGATGCTAAAGTAGCTGTTGGGTTAGTGGCTACTGTGACTTCAGAAGCAGATTCAGATTCAGATTCAGAAGATGAAAATGAGGTATATTCTAAAATTCCTAGAGAAGAACTTATTAGGTCTCTTAAAGAAATCCTTACACACTATGAATACAGAACCAATGAGTTGAAAGATTTAAAAGAAAGATATGTTGTTTTGATGAAACAACAAGAATCAACTCTATTGGATCTCAAAAATTCTTGAATAGTATATTATGTCTGGAAACAATGGTAAAGGGATTGGATTTTCAGAAGGGAAACCAAATGAAATCAGTCTCAAATTCTGTTGTGAATGCATCAAGGAAGGGTTGAAAACCTTCTTTGTACCTGAAGGTGCTAAGAGTGAAACTGTTGTTCAATCATAACTTGAAGCTACTAGCTCTTAGGAAAAGAAATTTAAAGCCAAAGAACTATAAGCCAAAGGCAATGATAAATTATGATTCTAAGACTTCAAAGATTAAGAATCTGAACAGATCAGAACCTGTACCTCAAATTCTAGTGAAGCCAGAAGCTGGTATCTTAAAGTCTAAGTCTCAGAGGAAGAAAACAGTTGTTGCTACATGGGACTCAGAATCTAGAGGTATTAAACCTAAAGTAATGAGTAACTAGAAGCAATTAAACTCAAAACACAAGGTACAAGAAGTGAAGAGTAAAACTTCCAGTACTAACCTCAAAGGACCCATAAAACAATGGGTACCTAAATCTGAAAATGTCAATATTGCAGATATGTCTAAGAGCAAAAGTAAAGCAAAAATCATGGTACCTAGACAACGGTTGCTTAAGGCATATGACATGAGAGAAGTCTATGTTCCTCACCCTTACAATGAAAGAAGGAGCAAATGTGAAGTTTGGAGGCAACCAATCTGGCAAGATCATTGGTACAGGAACTATTGAGCAAAATGAAAGTTTTGTAGATATACAGGTCACTGAAGACATTTTAGAACCTGATCAGAAAGCTGAATCTGAAGTTCGTCTAGAAGCTCAACCCACTTCAGAAGTTGAACCAACCTCAGAAGCACAAAATGAAAATGCTTCTGAAGAAACTCAAGATGGCTCTCAACAAGTAATTCAATCCAAAAATACATTCAAGCACAAGTCCTCACATCCTAAGGATCAAATCATTGGAAACAAAGATAATCCTAGAAGAACAAGATCATACTTCAGACAAGAAGAGTCTATGATAGGATTATTATCAGTGATTGAACCGGCCACAATTGATGAAGCACTTTCAGATGATGGATGAATATTAGCTATGTAAGAAGAGCTCAATCAGTTTCAAAGAAATGATGTGTGGGATCTTGTCCCCAAACCTCAGCAGAAGAACATTATTGGAACAAAATGGGTATTCAGAAACAAGTTGAATGAACAAGGTGAAGTAACCAGAAACAAAGCTAGACTTGTTGCACAACATTCCAGTCAACAAGAAGGCATTAACTACACTGAAACATTTGCTCTAGTTGCAAGATTGGAAGCAATCAGGTTACTTCTATCCTATGCAGTTTATCATAACATAATATTATATCAAATAGATGTCAAGAGTGCATTTCTTAATGGAGTCATTGAAGAAGAAGTGTTTGTCAAGCAACCTCCTGGTTTTGAGGATCTTAAGCATCCTGACCATGTTTATAAACTAAAAAAATCACTATATGGCTTGAAACAAGCTCCCAGAGCTTGGTATGATAGACTGAGTAATTTCTTGATTAAAAATGATTTCAAAAGAGGTCAAGTTGACACAACACTCTTCAGAATGACTCTTGAGAAAGACATTCTTGTTGTGCAAATATATGTTGATGATATAATATTTTGTTCTACTAATGCATCTCTTTGCAAGGAATTTTTTAAGTTAATGCAAGATCAATTTGAAGTGAGCATGATGGGAGAGTTGAAGTTATACGTAGGAATTCAAATCAATCAATCCAAAGATGGAGTATATGTTCATAAAAAAAAATATACAAAGGAGCTTCTGAAGAAGTTCAAGCTTGAAGATTGTAAAGTGATGAACACTCCAATGCATCCAACCTGCACCTTAAGCAAAGAAGATACTGGAATAAAGGTAGATCAGAAGCTGTATAGAGGTATGATTGGTTCTTTGTTATATCTCACTGCATCTAGGCCAAATATTTTATTCAGTGTATGATTGTGTGCAAGATTTCAGTCAGATCCTAGAGAATCTCATTTAACTACTATTAAGAGAATCTTCAGGTATTTGAAAGGAACAACTAATCTTGGACTCCTCAATAGGAAATCCCTAGATTATCAGTTGGTTGGATTTTGTGATGCTGATTATGCTGGTGATAGGCTTTGAAAGAAAATCAACCAGTGGCAACTGCCAGTTCCTAGGAGAGAATTTGATATCATGGGCTAGCTAAAGACAAGCAATTATTGCTATGTCTACAGCAGAAGCAGAATACATTTTAGCTGCAAGTTGTTGTACACAACTGCTTTGGATGAAACATCAGTTGGAAGACTATCAGATAAATGCTAATAGTATTCCCATTATTGAAATCAAACACCACTTTATTAGAGATTATGTTCAAAAAGGAATTTTAGATATACAATTCATAGATACTGAACATCAATGGGCTGATATATTTACTAAACCTTTAACTGTGGAAAGATTTGACTTTATAAAGAAAAATTTGAACATGCACTTTGTGTCTGATTAAATTTGCTTGCTCCTGAACTAGAAGTTTGGTTCTGAAGTCTCTTCAGAAGCTATGGTCCATCAGAAGCTCTTAACTGAGATTCTGTGGAAAATGTGCTTCTGAAGATGACATCAGCACTTTAACTTCAGAAGCTGAATTCTTTGCTTCTGAACAAGTAATATTAATGAAAATGTTGGAAGTTACTCTTTAGTAACACCTGTCCCACTAACTTAGTAGTTACTCTGAAAAGCTTCTGACGTGGTTTTACTCTGAAACTCTCTTTCCCAATGTTTAATTCTCATTTCATGGTTTTTCAAGTGTTTATGCTATTTTTCTGTAACTCATTTGATTTTAAAACCCTAAAAATAGTGTAATACTACTTAAATGGTCTAAAACAGAAATTCATCGTACCGCAAGTTGTTCAATATATCACACTACAAAATTTGATTGAATATTGTGAGCTCAAATCTACTAGCTCATAATGTGAGTTGTGCCACATGATTACAGGATAATCTCAATGTAACTTCTTTTCCAAAAAACTGTGATTAAAATACCCCATATAGGCTTTGTTGATTTGCCAACAATCTCAACACTATGTTAAACCAATGAAAAACAAATTACGAAAAATATTTGGTTCTTTAAGGATATGAAAGCATAGACATATTATTAAATTCATGAATAAAAAATCTAAGAAATATATCAAATTAATCCTAAAATTAATTAATGACCAAAGAACACTAACATGATTAAAGAAAAAATCGTAAAAATATACATAACAGGAAGAATTGCCACGCACACACACGACATGTGTGTATACGTGTATTCATGTTTTTCAATGCTAGATAAGTAATAAAAAAATGATTAAATATTGAGAACTATGTTTTAACTATAATTACAAGCAACATTTTTATGTAAGGTCTATTATATGGGTTAAAGAGGCAAACATGATACAAAATTTACTTTAGTGGCATCTAATAACTATTCTAATTTATTGACGAATTTCATGCAACCGAATAGTTGTTAAAAACTATTTACTTGTTGTAAACATTGGACGAGGTTTTTACTATAAAAAGTGAGCAAACAATTCATCATTTGTTATATGCAAAGTGAAAACATAAATAAAAATATGGCTGGAATTCTCAAGTTTTTTTATATTGTGATCATTTATGTTTCTTTGTTTCTTTTTGTAGTTGAGTCTGAAAGTAAGCTCATTCTCATTTTTTAATCTTAGACACAATATTTCACCCATATTTGGTAATATTTCTTTATCCTTATTTTACATTTCAGGAGAATGTGTTACAGACGCCGATTGTCAGAAAAATTGCCATTTCCTCATGCAAATCATTTTATTTGCATGAACGGCCTTTGTGCTCTGGTATTCCACGATTAGGGTAAAAAATATTTCACAATTCGGCTAAACCTTTTTAATTTATTTTCTGATTATAATATTTTAACTGTTATAATTTGTCCTAAACATTCTTGTAATTCTCCGACTTTGCAATTTTTTTAATCGCAATAGAACAATGTTATATATATAGTTGAAAAATGAGTACAAGGGGGACTCTAACAATACAATAAATTTTATTTTAAATAGGGACTAAAACTCTAGAAAGATCGTAATAATGAGATGTAATTAAGTAAAACACACAAATAAACCACCATTCATCTCGACTCAATCATATCATACATCCTTAGTAAAGTTCCTTCAGTTCATTCCTAGCTATTTATGAATGCTAAACTAAATCCTGACAATGACACTGATAAATGTTGATGCCAAAAAGGCTCTTGCTAACAGTGAGAAAGTGGGATGTTTCTTCTCGTAGGTTATGAATGATATAAGTCTATAGTCCATAATTTGGGCCATAATAGACCACTATAGGGTCATCTAGCAATGTTCAAAATAATGATAATATCCTTTATAAAAGATGGGAAAAAAATAATCAACCTTGTGCATCCATACACAATATAGTGGCATAACATCAATTAATCCTTATTGGATTTTCCACCAATAATCTCAACAAGTTGTGGTAACTTGTCCCATCAAATGTTGAACCAGTCATTTTGGTTTAAACGATATATTCATCTTACCGTATTCATTCATATCCATAATCTTAGTCAATTTTCATATTCACAGTCCATGTTCATCATATTCATAGTTTCCCCAATAATTCTATTTATGATTCCTTGATGTTAGGGAATATTTATAAAGCTGAGAACTATGACTAGTCTTCTAACATTCTAACACTAGTGAGAGTGTGATGTTTTAAAATTCACCAATGCAATTCTTCTTTTACTTCCCTTATCCCTATTATAATTTCTTAAGTATGAGTTTTCGATATGGCATACATGTAGTAGATGAGTAGGAATGGTTAATTTGATATATGTGTCTCTTGTCTTATTATATGCACACCTCAAATGGTTTGCAATCATAAAAGTTTATTCGTGTGTTTCTTTCTGTGAATTTATATTGGTGTACCACTTTAATTGTTGTATAACATATCTGACCCCCTATTTTCTATGTGTTTCTTTTCTATTCATTATATGCAGGGTTTTCTCACGACAAGTCTAAGGAATAGTATCAAGGTGTTTGTGTACATGCGTAAATTGGATATTATACTCTCACCTATGTTATGTTGTTCTTAAAAGTTTGTTGGATTATTGTTTATGTTTAATTTGAGTACTAGGTTTTGATATTGTGACATCATGGCCTAGTTTAATACTATGTTCTTGAATTATTTTCTTGGATCTTGAGAAAATATTACATATTTTAGTTTATTATGAAGATGTTTGTAAAGCTCAAGGCTCTAAGACGTAAAAGTATTCTATTTTTAGTTTGGAGATTGAGTCCCAATCTTATTAAGCTTAAAAAAATCATAGCAATAATGTAAATGTTTTATAAAAATAGGTGTTAATATATTTACAAGGAATACATTAACAAATAAATAAAACTCCCTAGTTATAGGCCTCTGAATTTGATTCAAAACTCCAATGGATTCCATGTAGTCTAAGTGATGAAAAAATCCACATGTGTGTACAAAGTAGATTTAGCCAAAACACCACAAAGATCACAACTAGGAGACATATATAACAACCACTAATCATAAGATTATAACCAAAAAGGAGCTTTGGTGGAACCCCGTCATATGATGGTTTAACTATGTTTATTAGTCATTTAATATGCATTTAAAGACAAATTAGATTAGTTGCTCATGGTTTTGGGGATATTTTGTATTGTTTAGATTTAAGTTGTTGTAATTATATTTTTTCCCTAACAAGACAATTCCATATATGCTGAGTCTATTTATTATAAACCATGTAATTCGAAAAATCATTCACCTCCCGGAAGTTATGGAAGCAAGAGAATGATGATCAACGAAGAATTTGGAGGGTTTTCAAAACGATTCAAATTGGTTAAGTTCTTTTTTTTTAGTACAAATGGATCTGAAATACCTTAGGTAGATTAAAAATAAAATAGTACAAAAGGTTGGGGGAACATACAGACGAACATCAGTTCGTTGGAAGCAAGCTATCACACACCATTGTACAATTCAGCAATCCTGTGTACGGGTGCAAAACTAAATTGCGAAAAAGGTTTGTTACTGTCTGCAAGCATGAAACCTAATTTTTGAGAGTGGTGAGAGTGTAACACCCTAAACCCTGAATGCAATATATCATGCGATTATAAATCGATCTCTCAAAAAGGTTTAGATGTTACGTAAACATTTTTCTTCAAAACATGCATAATATGTTTTTTCATAAAACTCGCAGCGGAAAAAAACATAAAAAAATAAAATCTCAGAAACATAAACAAATATCAACAACCATATCACATGTCTCATAATACATCATCAAAATATCATAACTCAGACATAAATAACATCAAGTCTTAGCAAAATAAATAAAAGACATGAATCCCGACAATCCTAAATTAGAGCCTAATCTAGACTCCAAGAAAAACGCATAAACCAAGGTAGCATCCAAGATAGTCCTGACGCACTCACAAGAAAAAAACTCAAGCCTTCAATTCGCCTACGCCATTCAAACAAATGACGCAGCGGTCAACCAAATGACCACTAGGCGTTAGGTATTACTCAAATAATAAAATATAATCAAATAAATAGCATTCAACGATTTCAAATATCACATATCAACATGCTCATCATCCTAGAATACTAACATCATGTGAATTATCATCATAAATAAATCACCACATCATTAATAATTTAACCACATCAACTCAAGTGTACAAACATCATTAGTCAATTATATTTCAAGAACAGAACTCCATATTGTTGGAACAAAATGTGTTTAACATTACCCTTTGAATGTTTTGATGATAACAAGGTATTAAAAATTGTCAATTGGATATGATAATATTTGTTCAAGTGTACATGACCATAGACAAAAATTTGATATCTTTATTAGGTTCTGGAAG
The DNA here is from genome assembly GCF_003473485.1 of Medicago truncatula. Lineage (NCBI taxonomy): Eukaryota > Viridiplantae > Streptophyta > Magnoliopsida > Fabales > Fabaceae > Medicago > Medicago truncatula. Next base: position 21,540,264 of record NC_053045.1, read on the forward strand.
AACAAAAGAGAACAATGGAATCAACAAAAAGGAAGCTAAAAGCTTCTGAAGAAAAGTGCTCCTGAAGTGATGACGTCATCAGAAGCAAGTTCATCAAAAGCACCTCATCAGAAGCAGAAGATCACCAGAAGCTAAAGTTCATATGATGATGATACTTAAAGCTTCAAAAGGTTGTTCAATGGATTTAATCACGCCCAGTATTTCGGAAGACCAAGAGAGTGAAGCAACAACTATTTCAAATGAAGTCGAAGGCATTGGATGTTTGCTTTTTGAAGAGCGTTGACAAAGTACAATTGTACGAAGTGTACAAGCACTATCTCCACTACTCAGTTTGTGTCTCTACTATAGGACAAGAATAACAACTACGCCTGCAACAATGTTCCTTCATACTTGGAATGGATTTGAAATTGATCCTTCATATGACAATAACTATATCAGGAAAAAGATCATTGGTGATTGATCAAAGCTTCAAACGACTCTATTATGATGTGCTAGAAATTCATAACATCTCTTTCACACTTCTATATAAAGGAATGAAGACTTAGAGATTGGCAAGACTCTACAACAATTTGAAAGCGCCAAAACTCTGCTGAAAATGTTCTGCATCAAAAAGTTCACTTAGAATTTCTAATCAAAGTTCATATCTTAGAAATTCTAGAGTCTTAAGAGTCTGTATCTGATTTGTATTGTGAACACCACTGATTGTATATCAAGTGTTCAACCTCAAACAATATTCTTTGTAATTCTGTTTGAATAGAAGTCTCTTGCAGTTATGCTTGAGCATAAGAAGTCTCTTTATTGTGTTCAGGAGCATAGGAAATCTCTTGCAGTTGTGCTAGTGTAGTTTGAAGTCTCTTGCTAGTTTCAGCAGTGAGCAGGGGTAATCAGATATTACATTTTTAGTGAACTCTCCTTGGAAGTGCAAGGGGGACAGGACTGACTTTCGGTTTGTGGAAGGAACCTGTTGTTTACACTGAAATTTGGTAAATCTTAAGGACATATTGTGCCTATTTATCTTCTAGAAGTTTTGATATTTGTTCTTGGACAACTTGATGAAATGAAAGTTTTGTACAGGAACTATTGAGCAATATGAAAGTTTTGTAGATATACAGGTCACTGAAGACATTTTAGAACCTGATCAGAAATCTGAATCTGAAGTTCGTCTAGAAGCTCAACCCACTTCAGAAGTTGAACCAACCTCAGAAGCACAAAATGAAAATGCTTCTGAAGAAACTCAAGATGGCTCTCAACAAGTAATTCAATCCAAAAATACATTCAAGCACAAGTCCTCACATCCTAAGGATCAAATCATTGGAAACAAAGATAGTCCTAGAAGAACAAGATCATACTTCAGACAAGAAGAGTCTATGGTAGGATTATTATCAGTGATTGAACCGGCCACAATTGATGAAGCACTTTCAGATGATGGATGAATATTAGCTATGTAAGAAGAGCTCAATCAGTTTCAAAGAAATGATGTGTGGGATCTGGTCCCCAAACCTCAGCAGAAGAACATTATTGGAACAAAATGGGTATTCAGAAACAAGTTGAATGAACAAGGTGAAGTAACCAGAAACAAAGCTAGATTATTAGTTGGTTGGAACAACTAATCCTAGAGAATCTCATTTAACTACTGTTAAGAGAATCTTCAGGTATTTGAAAGGAACAACTAATCTTGGACTCCTCAATAGGAAATCCCTAGATTATTAGTTGGTTGGATTTTCTGATGCTGATTATGCTGGTGATAGGCTTTGAAAGAAAATCAACCAGTGGCAACTGCCAGTTCTTGGGAGAGAATTTGATATCCTGGGCTAGCAAAAGACAATCAATTATTGCTATGTCTACAGCAGAAGCAGAATACATTTTAGCTGCAAGTTGTTGTACATAACTGCTTTGGATGAAACATCAGTTGGAAGACTATCAGATAAATGCTAATAGTATTCCCATTATTGAAATCAAACACCACTTTATTAGAGATTATGTTCAAAAAGGAATTTTAGATATACAATTCATTGATATTGAACATCAATGGGCTGATATATTTACTAAACCTTTAACTGTGGAAAGATTTGATTTTATAAAGAAAAATTTGAACATGCACTTTGTGTCTGATTAAATTTGCTTGCTCCTGAACTAGAAGTTTGGTTCTGAAGTCTTTTCAGAAGCTATGGTCCATCAGAAGCTCTTAACTGAGATTCTGTGGAAAATGTGCTTCTGAAGATGACATCAGCACTTTAACTTCAGAAGCTGAATTCTTTGCTTCTGAACAAGTAGTATTAATGAAAATGTTGGAAGTTACTCTTTAGTAACACCTGTCCCACTAACTTAGTAGTTACTCTGAAAAGCTTCTGACGTGGTTTTACTCTGAAACTCTCTTTCCCAATGTTTAATTCTCATTTCATGGTTTTTCAAGTGTGTATGCTATTTTTCTGTAACTCATTTGATTTTAAAACCCTAAAAATAGTGTAATACTACTTAAATGGTCTAAAACAGAAATTCATCGTACCGCAAGTTGTTCAATATATCACACTACAAAATTTGATTGAATATTGTGAGCTCAAATCTACTAGCTCATAATGTGAGTTGTGCCACATGACTACAGGATAATCTCAACGTAACTTCTTTTCCAAAAAACTGTGATTAAAATACCCCATATAGGCTTTGTTGATTTGCCAACAATCTCAACACTATGTTAAACCAATGAAAAACAAATTACGAAAAATATTTGGTTCTTTAAGGATATGAAAGCATAGACATATTATTAAATTCATGAATAAAAAATCTAAGAAATATATCAAATTAATCCTAAAATTAATTAATGACCAAAGAACACTAACATGATTAAAGAAAAAATCGTAAAAATATACATAACAGGAAGAATTGCCACACACACACACGACATGTGTGTATACGTGTATTCATGTTTTTCAATGCTAGATAAGTAATAAAAAAATGATTAAATATTGAGAACTATGTTTTAACTATAATTACAAGCAACATTTTTATGTAAGGTCTATTATATGGGTTAAAGAGGCAAACATGATACAAAATTTACTTTAGTGGCATCTAATAACTATTCTAATTTATTGACGAATTTCATGCAACCGAACAGTTGTTAAAAACTATTTACTTGTTGTAAACATTGGACGAGGTTTTTACTATAAAAAGTGAGCAAACAATTCATCATTTGTTATATGCAAAGTGAAAACATAAATAAAAATATGGCTGGAATTCTCAAGTTTTTTTATATTGTGATCATTTATGTTTCTTTGTTTCTTTTTGTAGTTGAGTCTGAAAGTAAGCTCATTCTCATTTTTTAATCTTAGACACAATATTTCATCCATATTTGGTAATATTTCTTTATCCTTATTTTACGTTTCAGGAGAATGTGTTACAGACGCCGATTGTCAGAAAAATTGCCATTTCCTCATGCAAATCATTTTATTTGCATGAACGGCCTTTGTGCTCTGGTATTCCACGATTAGGGTAAAAAATATTTCTCAATTCGGCTAAACCTTTTTAATTTATTTTCTGATTATAATATTTTAACTGTTATAATTTGTCCTAAACATTCTTGTAATTCTCCGACTTTGCAATTTTTTTAATCGCAATAGAACAATGTTATATATATAGTTGAAAAATGAGTACAAGGGGGACTCTAACAATACAATAAATTTCATTTTAAATAGGGATTAAAACTCTAGAAAGATCGTAATAATGAGATGTAATTAAGTAAAACACACAAATAAACCACCATTCATCTCGACTCAATCATATCATACATCCTTAGTAAAGTTCCTTCAGTTCATTCCTAGCTATTTATGAATGCTAAACTAAATCCTGACAATGACACTGATAAATGTTGATGCCAAAAAGGCTCTTGCTAACAGTGAGAAAGTGGGATGTTTCTTCTCGTAGGTTATGAATGATATAAGTCTATAGTCCATAATTTGGGCCATAATAGACCACTATAGGGTCATCTAGCAATGTTCAAAATAATGATAATATCCTTTATAAAAGATGGGAAAAAAATAATCAACCTTGTGCATCCATACACAATATAGTGGCATAACATCGATTAATCCTTATTGGATTTTCCACCAATAATCTCAACAAGTTGTGGTAACTTGTCCCATCAAATGTTGAACCAGTCATTTTGGTTTAAACGATATATTCATCTTACCGTATTCATTCATATCCATAATCTTAGTCAATTTTCATATTCACAGTCCATGTTCATCATATTCATAGTTTCCCCAATAATTCTATTTATGATTCCTTGATGTTAGGGAATATTTATAAAGCTGAGAACTATGACTAGTCGTCTAACATTCTAACACTAGTGAGAGTGTGATGTTTTGAAATTCACCGATGCAATTCTTCTTTTACTTCCCTTATCCTTATTATAATTTCTTAAGTATGAGTTTTCGATATGGAATACATGTAGTAGACGAGTAGGAATGGTTTATTTGATATATGTGTCTCTTGTCTTATTATATGCACACCTCAAATGGTTTGCAATCATAAAAGTTTATTCATGTGTTTCAAACTGTGAATTTATATTGGTGTACCACTTTAATTGTTGTATAACATATCTGACCCCTATTTTCTATGTGTTTCTTTTCTATTCATTATATGCAGGGTTTTCTCACGACAAGTCTAAGGAGTAGTATCAAGGTGTTTGTGTACATGCGTAAATTGGATATTATACTCTCACCTATGTTATGTTGTTCTTTAAAGTTTGTTGGATTATTGTTTATGTTTAATTTGAGTACTAGGTTTTGATATTGTGACATCATGGCCTAGTTTAACACTATGTTCTTGGATCTCGAGAAAATATTACATATTTTATTTTATTATGAAGATGTTTGTAAAGCTCAAGGCTCTAAGACGTAAAAGTATTCTATTTTTAGTTTGGAGATTGAGTCCCAATCTTATTAAACTTAAAAAAAATCATAGCAATAATGTAAATGTTTTATAAAAATAGGTGTTAATATATTTACAAAGAATACATTAACAAATAAATAAAACTCCCTAGTTATAGGCCTCTGAATTTGATTCAAAACTCCAATGGATTCCATGTAGTCTAAGTGATGAAAAAATCCACATGTGTGTACAAAGTAGATTTAGCCAAAACACCACAAAGATCACAACTAGGAGACATATATAACAACCACTAATCATAAGATTATAACCAAAAAGGAGCTTTGGTGGAACCCCGTCATATGATGCTTTAACTATGTTTATTAGTCATTTAATATGCATTTAAAGACAAATTAGATTAGTTGCTCATGGTTTTGGGGATATTTTGTATTGTTTAGATTTAAGTTGTTGTAATTATATTTTTTCCCTAACAAGACAACTCCATATATGCTGAGTCTATTTATTATAAACCATGTAATTCGAAAAATCATTCACCTCCTGGAAGTTATGGAAGCAAGAGAATGATGATCAACGAAGAATTTGGAGGGTTTTCAAAACTATTCAAATTGGTTAAGTTCTTTTTTTTAGTACAAATGGATCTGAAATACCTTAGGTAGATTAAAAATAAAATAGTATAAAATGTTAGGGGAACATAAAGACGAACATCAGTTCGTTGGAAGCAAGCTATCACACACCATTGTACAATTCAGCAATCCTGTGTACGGGTGCAAAACTAAATTGCGAAAAAAGGTTTGTGACTGTCTGCAAGCATGAAACCTAAATTTTGAGAGCGGTGAGAGTGTAACACCCTAAACCCTGAATGCAATATATCATGCGATTATAAATCGATCTCTCAAAAAGGTTTAGATGTTACGTAAACATTTTTCTTCAAAACATGCATAATATGTTTTTTCATAAAACTCGCAGCGGAAAAAAACATAAAAAAATAATATCTCAGAAACATAAACAAATATCAACAACCATATCACATGTCTCATAATACATCATCAAAATATCATAACTCAGACATAAATAACATCAAGTCTTAGCAAAATAAATAAAAGACATGAATCCCGACAATCCTAAATTAGAGCCTAATCTAGACTCCAAGAAAAACGCATAAACCAAGGTAGCATCCAAGATAGTCCTGACGCACTCACAAGAAAAAAACTCAAGCCTTCAATTCGCCTACGCCATTCAAAAAAATGACGCAGCGGTCAACCAAATGACCACTAGGGGTTAGATATTACTCAAATAATAAAATATAATCAAATAAATAGCATTCAACGATTTCAAATATCACATATCAACATGCTCATCATCCTAGAATACTAACATCATGTGAATTATCATCATAAATAAATCACCACATCATTAATAATTTAACGACATCAACTCAAGTGTTCAAACATCATTAGTCAATTATATTTCAAGAACAGAACTCCATATTGTTGGAACAAAATGTGTTTAACATTACCCTTTGAATGTTTTGATGATAACATGGTATTAAAAATTGTCAATTGGATATGATAATATTTGTTCAAGTGTACATGACCATAGACAAAAATTTGATATCTTTATTAGGTTCTGGAAGAACAAAAGAGAACAATGGAATCAACAAAAAGGAAGCTAAAAGCTTCTGAAGAAAAGTGCTCCTGAAGTGATGACGTCATCAGAAGCAAGTTCATCAAAAGCACCTCATCAGAAGCAGAAGATCACCAGAAGCTAAAGTTCATATGATGATGATACTTAAAGCTTCAAAAGGTTGTTCAATGGATTTAATCACGCCCAGTATTTCGGAAGACCAAGAGAGTGAAGCAACGACTATTTCAAATGAAGTCGAAGGCATTGGATGTTTCCTTTTTGAAGAGCGTTGACAAAGTACAGTTGTACGAAGTGTACAAGCACTATCTCGACTACTCAGTTTGTGTCTCTACTACAGGACAAGAATAACAACTACGCCTGCAACAATGTTCCTTCATACTTGGAATGGATTTGAAATTGATCCTTCATATGACAATAACTATATCAGGAAAAAGATCATTGGTGATTGATCAAAGCTTCAAACGACTCTATTATGATGTGCTAGAAATTCATAACATCTCTTTCACACTTCTATATAAAGGAATGAAGACTTAGAGAATGGCAAGACTCTACAACAATTTGAAAGCACCAAAACTCTGCTGAAAATGTTCTGCATCAAAAAGTTCACTTAGAATTTCTAATCAAAGTTCATATCTTAGAAATTCTAGAGTCTTAAGAGTCTGTATCTGATTTGTATTGTGAACACCACTGATTGTATATCAAGTGTTCAACCTCAAACAATATTCTTTGTAATTCTGTTTGAATAGAAGTCTCTTGCAGTTATGCTTGAGCATAAGAAGTCTCTTTATTGTGTTCAGGAGTATAGGAAATCTCTTGCAGTTGTGCTAGTGTAGTTTGAAGTCTCTTGCTAGTTTCAGCAGTGAGCAGGGGTAATCAGATATTACATTTTTAGTGAACTCTCCTTGGAAGTGCAAGGGGGACAGGACTGACTTTCGGTTTGTGGAAGGAACCTGTTGTTTACACTGAAATTTGGTAAATCTTAAGGACATATTGTGCCTATTTATCTTCTAGAAGTTTTGATATTTGTTCTTGGACAACTTGATGAAATGAAAGTTTTGTACAGGAACTATTGAGCAATATGAAAGTTTTGTAGATATACAGGTCACTGAAGACATTTTAGAACCTGATCAGAAAGCTGAATCTGAAGTTCGTCTAGAAGCTCAACCCACTTCAGAAGTTGAACCAACCTCAGAAGCACAAAATGAAAATGCTTCTGAAGAAACTCAAGATGGCTCTCAACAAGTAATTCAATCCAAAAATACATTCAAGCACAAGTCCTCACATCCTAAGGATCAAATCATTGGAAACAAAGATAGTCCAAGAAGAACAAGATCATACTTCAGCCAAGAAGAGTCTATGATAGGATTATTATCAGTGATTGAACCGGCCACAATTGATGAAGCACTTTCAGATGATGGATGAATATTAGCTATGTAAGAAGAGCTCAATCAGTTTCAAAGAAATGATGTGTGGGATCTGGTCCCCAAACCTTAGCAGAAGAACATTATTGGAACAAAATGGGTATTCAGAAACAAGTTGAATGAACAAGGTGAAGTAACCAGAAACAAAGCTAGACTCGTTGCACAAGGTTCCAGTCAACAAGAAGGCATCGACTACACTGAAACATTTGCTCTAGTTGCAAGATTGGAAGCAATCAGGTTACTTCTACCCTATGCAGTTTATCATAACATAATATTATATCAAATAGATATCAAGAGTGCATTTCTCAATGGAGTCATTGAAGAAGAAGTGTTTGTCAAGCAACCTCCTGGTTTTGAGGATCTTAAGCATCCTGACCATGTTTATAAACTAAAAAAATCACTATATGGCTTGAAACAAGCTCCCAGAGCTTGGTATGATAGACTGAGTAATTTCTTGATTAAAAATGATTTCAAAAGAGGTCAAGTTGACACAACACTCTTCAGAAGGACTCTTGAGAAAGACATTCTTGTTGTGGAAATATATGTTGATGATATAATATTTTGTTCTACTAATGCATCTCTTTGCAAGGAATTTTTTAAGTTAATGCAAGATCAATTTGAAGTGAGCATGATGGGAGAGTTGAAGTTATTCGTAGGAATTCAAATCAATCAATCCAAAGATGGAGTATATGTTCATCAAACAAAATATACAAAGGAGCTTCTGAAGAAGTTCAAGCTTGAAGATTGTAAAGTGATGAACACTCCAATGCATCCAACCTGCACCTTAAGCAAAGAAGATACTGGAAGAAAGGTAGATCAGAAGATGTATAGAGGTATGATTGGTTCTTTGTTATACCTCACTGCATCTAGGCCAAATATTTTATTCAGTGTATGATTGTGTGCAAGATTTCAGTCAGATCCTAGAGAATCTCATTTAACTACTGTTAAGAGAATCTTCAGGTATTTGAAAGGAACAACTAATCTTGGACTCCTCAATAGGAAATCCCTAGATTATCAGTTGGTTGGATTTTCTGATGCTGATTATGCTGGTGATAGGCTTTGAAAGAAAATCAACCAGTGGCAACTGCCAGTTCTTGGGAGAGAATTTGATATCCTGGGCTAGCAAAAGACAATCAATTATTGCTATGTCTACAGTAGAAGCAGAATACATTTTAGCTGCAAGTTGTTGTACATAACTGCTTTGGATGAAACATCAGTTGGAAGACTATCAGATAAATGCTAATAGTATTCCCATTATTGAAATCAAACACCACTTTATTAGAGATTATGTTCAAAAAGGAATTTTAGATATACAATTCATTGATATTGAACATCAATGGGCTGATATATTTACTAAACCTTTAACTGTGGAAAGATTTGATTTTATAAAGAAAAATTTGAACATGCACTTTGTGTCTGATTAAATTTGCTTGCTCCTGAACTAGAAGTTTGCTTCTGAAGTCTTTTCAGAAGCTATGGTCCATCAGAAGCTCTTAACTGAGATTATGTGGAAAATGTGCTTCTGAAGATGACATCAGCACTTTAACTTCAGAAGCTGAATTCTTTGCTTCTGAACAAGTAGTATTAATGAAAATGTTGGAAGTTACTCTTTAGTAACACCTGTCCCACTAACTTAGTAGTTACTCTGAAAAGCTTCTGACGTGGTTTTACTCTGAAACTCTCTTTCCCAATGTTTAATTCTCATTTCATGGTTTTTCAAGTGTGTATGCTATTTTTCTGTAACTTATTTGATTTTAAAACCCTAAAAATAGTGTAATACTACTTAAATGGTCTAAAACAGAAATTCATCGTACCGCAAGTTGTTCAATATATCACACTACAAAATTTGATTGAATATTGTGAGCTCAAATCTACTAGCTCATAATGTGAGTTGTGCCACATGACTACAAGATAATCTCAACGTAACTTCTTTTCCAAAAAACTGTGATTAAAATACCCCATATAGGCTTTGTTGATTTGCCAACAATCTCAACACTATGTTAAACCAATGAAAAACAAATTACGAAAAATATTTGGTTCTTTAAGGATATGAAAGCATAGACATATTATTAAATTCATGAATAAAAAATCTAAGAAATATATCAAATTAATCCTAAAATTAATTAATGACCAAAGAACACTAACATGATTAAAGAAAAAATCGTAAAAATATACATAACAGGAAGAATTGCCACACACACACACGACATGTGTGTATACGTGTATTCATGTTTTTCAATGCTAGATAAGTAATAAAAAAATGATTAAATATTGAGAACTATGTTTTAACTATAATTACAAGCAACATTTTTATGTAAGGTCTATTATATGGGTTAAAGAGGCAAACATGATACAAAATTTACTTTAGTGGCATCTAATAACTATTCTAATTTATTGACGAATTTCATGCAACCGAACAGTTGTTAAAAACTATTTACTTGTTGTAAACATTGGACGAGGTTTTTACTATAAAAAGTGAGCAAACAATTCATCATTTGTTATATGCAAAGTGAAAACATAAATAAAAATATGGCTGGAATTCTCAAGTTTTTTTATATTGTGATCATTTATGTTTCTTTGTTTCTTTTTGTAGTTGAGTCTGAAAGTAAGCTCATTCTCATTTTTTAATCTTAGACACAATATTTCACCCATAGTTGGTAATATTTCTTTATCCTTATTTTACATTTCAGGAGAATGTGTTACAGACGCCGATTGTCAGAAAAATTGCCATTTCCTCATGCAAATCATTTTATTTGCATGAACGGCCTTTGTGCTCTGGTATTCCACGATTAGGGTAAAAAATATTTCTCAATTCGGCTAAACCTTTTTAATTTATTTTCTGATTATAATATTTTAACTGTTATAATTTGTCCTAAACATTCTTGTAATTCTCCGACTTTGCAATTTTTTTAATCGCAATAGAACAATGTTATATATATAGTTGAAAAATGAGTACAAGGGGGACTCTAACAATACAATAAATTTCATTTTAAATAGGGACTAAAACTCTAGAAAGATCGTAATAATGAGATGTAATTAAGTAAAACACACAAATAAACCACCATTCATCTCGACTCAATCATATCATACATCCTTAGTAAAGTTCCTTCAGTTCATTCCTAGCTATTTATGAATACTAAACTAAATCCTGACAATGACACTGATAAATGTTGATGCCAAAAAGGCTCTTGCTAACAGTGAGAAAGTGGGATGTTTCTTCTCGTAGGTTATGAATGATATAAGTCTATAGTCCATAATTTGGGCCATAATAGACCACTATAGGGTCATCTAGCAATGTTCAAAATAATGATAATATCCTTTATAAAAGATGGGAAAAAAATAATCAACCTTGTGCATCCATACACAATATAGTGGCATAACATCAATTAATCCTTATTGGATTTTCCACCAATAATCTCAACAAGTTGTGGTAACTTGTCCCATCAAGTGTTGAACCAGTCATTTTGGTTTAAACGATATATTCATCTTACCGTATTCATTCATATCCATAATCTTAGTCAATTTTCATATTCACAGTCCATGTTCATCATATTCATAGTTTCCCCAATAATTCTATTTATGATTCCTTGATGTTAGGGAATATTTATAAAGCTGAGAACTATGACTAGTCGTCTAACATTCTAACACTAGTGAGAGTGTGATGTTTTGAAATTCACCGATGCAATTCTTCTTTTACTTCCCTTATCCTTATTATAATTTCTTAAGTATGAGTTTTCGATATGGAATACATGTAGTAGACGAGTAGGAATGGTTTATTTGATATATGTGTCTCTTGTCTTATTATATGCACACCTCAAATGGTTTGCAATCATAAAAGTTTATTCATGTGTTTCAAACTGTGAATTTATATTGGTGTACCACTTTAATTGTTGTATAACATATCTGACCCCCTATTTTCTATGTGTTTCTTTTCTATTCATTATATGCAGGGTTTTCTCACGACAAGTCTAAGGAGTAGTATCAAGGTGTTTGTGTACATGCGTAAATTGGATATTATACTCTCACCTATGTTATGTTGTTCTTTAAAGTTTGTTGAATTATTGTTTATGTTTAATTTGAGTACTAGGTTTTGATATTGTGACATCATGGCCTAGTTTAACACTATGTTCTTGGATCTCGAGAAAATATTACATATTTTATTTTATTATGAAGATGTTTGTAAAGCTCAAGGCTCTAAGACGTAAAAGTATTCTATTTTTAGTTTGGAGATTGAGTCCCAATCTTATTAAACTTAAAAAAAATCATAGCAATAATGTAAATGTTTTATAAAAATAGGTGTTAATATATTTACAAAGAATACATTAACAAATAAATAAAACTCCCTAGTTATAGGTCTCTGAATTTGATTCAAAACTCCAATGGATTCCATGTAGTCTAAGTGATGAAAAAATCCACATGTGTGTACAAAGTAGATTTAGCCAAAACACCACAAAGATCACAACTAGGAGACATATATAACAAACCACTAATCATAAGATTATAACCAAAAAGGAGCTTTGGTGGAACCCCGTCATATGATGCTTTAACTATGTTTATTAGTCATTTAATATGCATTTAAAGACAAATTAGATTAGTTGCTCATGGTTTTGGGGATATTTTGTATTGTTTAGATTTAAGTTGTTGCAATTATATTTTTTCCCTAACAAGACAACTCCATATATGCTGAGTCTATTTATTATAAACCATGTAATTCGAAAAATCATTCACCTCCTGGAAGTTATGGAAGCAAGAGAATGATGATCAACGAAGAATTTGGAGGGTTTTCAAAACTATTCAAATTGGTTAAGTTCTTTTTTTTAGTACAAATGGATCTGAAATACCTTAGGTAGATTAAAAATAAAATAGTATAAAATGTTAGGGGAACATAAAGACGAACATCAGTTCGTTGGAAGCAAGCTATCACACACCATTGTACAATTCAGCAATCCTGTGTACGGGTGCAAAACTAAATTGCGAAAAAAGGTTTGTGACTGTCTGCAAGCATGAAACCTAAATTTTGAGAGCGGTGAGAGTGTAACACCCTAAACCCTAAATGCAATATATCATGCGATTATAAATCGATCTCTCAAAAAGGTTTAGATGTTACGTAAACATTTTTCTTCAAAACATGCATAATATGTTTTTTCATAAAACTCGCAGCGGAAAAAAACATAAAAAAATAATATCTCAGAATCATAAACAAATATCAACAACCATATCACATGTCTCATAATACATCATCAAAATATCATAACTCAGACATAAATAACATCAAGTCTCAGCAAAACAAATAAAAGACATGAATCCCGACAATCCTAAATTAGAGCCTAATCTAGACTCCAAGAAAAACGAATAAACCAAGGTAGCATCCAAGATAGTCCTGAAGCACTCACAAGAAAAGAAACTCAAGCCTTCAAGTCGCCTACGCCATTCAAACAAATGACGCAGCGGTCAACCAAATGACCACTAGGGGTTAGATATTACTCAAATAATAAAATATAATCAAATAAATAGCATTCAACGATTTCAAATATCACATATCAACATGCTCATCATCCTAGAATACTAACATCATGTGAATAATCATCATAAATAAACCACCACATCATTAATAATTTAACCACATCAACTCAAGTGTACAAACATCATTAGTCAATTATATTTCAAGAACATAACTCCATATTGTTGGAACAAAATGTGTTTAACATTACCGTTTGAATGTTTTGATGATAACAAGGTATTAAAAATTGTCAATTGAATATGATAATATTTGTTCAAGTGTACATGACCATACACAAAAATTTGATATCTTTATTAGGTTCTGGAAGAACAAAAGAGAACAATGGAATCAACAAAAAGGAAGCTAAAAGCTTCTGAAGAAAAGTGCTCCTGAAGTGATGACGTCATCAGAAGCAAGTTCATCAAAAGCACCTCATCAAAAGCAGAAGATCACCAGAAGCTAAAGTTCATATGATGATGATACTTAAAGCTTCAAAAAGTTGTTCAACGGATTTAATCACGCCCAGTATTGCAGAAGACCAAGAGAGTGAAGCAACGACTATTTCAAATGAAGTCGAAGGCATTGGATGCTTGCTTTTTGAAGAGCGTTGACAAAGTACAATTGTACGAAGTGTACAACCACTATCTCCACTACGCAGTTTGTGTCTCTGCTACAGGACAAGAATAACAACTACGCCTGCAACAATGTTCCTTCATACTTGGAATGGATTTGAAATTGATCCTTCATATGACAATAACCATATCAGGAAAAAGATCATTGGTGATTGATCAAAGCTTCAAACGACTCTATTATGATGTGCTAGAAATTCATAACATCTCTTTCACACTTCTATATAAAGGAATGGAGACTTAGAGAATGGCAAGACTCTACAACAATTTGAAAGCGCCAAAACTCTACTGAAAATGTTCTGCATCAAAAAGTTCACTTAGAATTTTTAATCAAAGTTCATATCTTAGAAATTCTAGAGTCTTAAAAGTCTGTATCTGATTTGTATTGTGAACACCACTGATTGTATATCAAGTGTTCAACCTCAAACAATATTCTTTGTAATTCTGTTTGAATAGAAGTCTCTTGCAGTTGTGCTTGAGCATAAGAAGTCTCTTTATTGTGTTTAGGAGCATAGAAAATCTCTTGCAGTTGTGCTAGAGTAGTTTGAAGTCTCTTACTAGTTTCAGCAGTGAGCAGGGGTAATCTGATATTACATTTTTAGTGAACTCTCCTTGGAAGTGCAAGGGGGACAGGACTGACTTTCGGTTTGTGGAAGGAACCTGTTGTTTACACTGAAATTTGGTAAATCTTAAGGACATATTGTGCCTATTTATCTTCTAGAAGTTTTGATATTTGTTCTTAGAGAACTTGATGAAATGAAAGTTTTGTACAGGAACTATTGAGCAAAATGAAAGTTTTGTAGATATACAGGTCACTGAAGACATTTTAGAACCTGATCAGAAAGCTGAATCTGAAGTTAGTCTAGAAGCTCAACCCGCTTCAGAAGTTGAACCAACCTCAGAAGCACAAAATGAAAATGCGTCGAGGTCAACCTCAGAAGCTGAAGTTAGTATAGAGCATGTGTGGTGATCAACCTTGCGTCGAGCTCAAAAACAGAATCTTATCTTCGAGCCTACGCCTTTTGTTTCATCCTTTGCATGTACGGAAACATTTTATCGATGGTGGCGACGCTACTATAGGCGCTAATCCGATCGAGTAGATCCTGACACTTTGCTTCCCCAACTGATACTTGCTTTTCATGTTGTGCAGAGAAAATAGAAGAAAAACAAAGGTACACATATTCGTGAGATTCAAGCTTTCCAAAACTTTTTTCAAACTATATATGATCCTTTGCATTATGCTGCTCAAACATTAAGAGATAAAATCCACGATCAAATCCCGACAATGAAATTTCCACCATTTACCCCCAGTAAATACCTTTTTGCATTACATTTCAAAATGAAATTTCCAGCTTTGCCAACTAGCCAGTTAGCATTGGCCTTTAGGCCGCCATATCCAAAATGGTTATATTGTGATAGTTTACTTGGGAAGAAACAAAAATTTAGAAAGAAAGACAAGGATAAGGTGACTGCCACTAAGCACAACTTGTACACTTTTAGAGGTCATCTTCATTTAGACCTCCTCCACATTCGAATTCTTTCTGAAATAGGAATAGGTATGAATTCTTTTCGATTTTTTTTTTTTGCATAATTTATTAAATCATGTATTTCTTTTATCGAAAAGTGCTACTTATCTGGTTTTATCCATTTGTCTGCAACTCTTCCTTTGAAATCAGGGGGTGAAGAACAGGATGAGGAGGAAAGCCCACACAAACCTTCTAAGTCCAAATCCGAGAAATCATCTAAGAAGAAAAAAATCCTCTAAGCCGGAGAAAAAGAAGATTCGGCCCACCCTTGAAACGTCCCTCAAAGGACCAGAAGGTTCTGCACTTGATGAATTTGTAAGTCACTCTTCTTCGATTTCTTCGAACATTTTTTGTTATGGGATAGGATTTGACATCAGGATTGCTTTGCAGCTTGAAATCTCTCCTGGTGCCGTGGAAGGGACTACTGTTTCTGAGGCCCCAATAGCCAAAGAGAATCGAAGGAAGCGCAAACAGGAGATCCGGGACAAAGCTATCGAAACAACTACTGCTGATGAATCTTTAGGAAAATCAAGCCCCAAGAGAAAAAAGCATCACCATAAAGATTCGAAGCCTACTAGTGCCCATTCTTATGTTGGTGATAATGTCTTGAAGGTAACAACGGGGTTCTTTTTAATCATGTTTGCCTTTAGTTTCGAATTCCTTTCTTGACAACTATGGTTCTCTCGCACAGGATAGCCAGGCTGACAAGTCTCAACATGCTCAACTTTTGTCGACTGGCCAAGCAACGACATCACCAATTTCCAAAGAAGATGAGGGTGTCGAGACTAGCGCTCCTCCACCTTTTCAAGAAATCACTTCTCCCAATCAGCCCCTGGCAGCGCCAAGTGAAAACCTGAACCAAGAAATGTGTGCAGGGGACAATGATTTGGATCTTGAAGGAATTGTAGATCAATTCGCCATTGCTTCGAGGGAAGACAATTTTGTTGTGAGCCCAACGCCCGCAACCGGTCAAAATTCATCAATCGATGTTATACCAGCTCCAGACAATGTGGCCATCAGTAAGGAGGAACTTGACCGTCTCGAGAGGGTTAATCCCCTAGATGCTTTCGATTTTCTAGCCCATGACGTTCTTTTCTCCAGGAGTATTGGGAGATCTTCCAACGTCTCTGCTGATGATCCTTCGCAGACTTCGAAAGACAGTCTTCTAGAGGAGTTTTGAAGCAGAGTTTTGAGGGTTGATCTGTTCGATGCCATAGAACAAGATAAAAGTATCATTCTTGATGTAAAAGAGTTGCTATGCAAGCTGAGCAGTCTCCCTTCAGGTTCGATGTTTCAAACCTTATCTCAGGTGTTAGAGCCCCTTTTTGAGAGCATTAATTATGGGTTTCACCAGAAGAAGGCTGGCCAGACCAAACTCGAAGAGCAGACTGTACGTTGCGACTAGCTCTTAGACGAAGTTATTGTGTTCAAGGCCAAATTGGAGGCTTTTTGACAGGAAACTCCGACTATCCTACAAAGAGTGGCAGACATCGATTCTTCCATCGAAAAGTGTAACGCTCACTTTTAATTAATTAAATATTTAATTGAGTCTAGACGAGTTATATTATATTTATATAATATATGTGTGATTTTTGATGATTTAGATGATTTACGATGGTTTTAGATGATTTATGTGATGTGACGATTTTTATGAGGAGATGAGACTTATTTTGTTGTTTAATAAAATAAGATTTGAAAATAAAATAAAATATTGAGTTTAGGGGCTGTTTTGAGATTTTAGAGAGTTTTGGGGGAGAAGGAGAGATAAGATAAGATAATTGGGGGAGATATAAAAAGGAAAGACCTAGGTTTTAGAAACATTTTATACGTACGATCAAAACTTTGGAAAAAGGAGGAAAAAGCCAAAGAAGGGAGAAGACAAGGGAGAGGCTACGATTTTCTTCAACTAAGGTAAGGGTGAGACTAACAATTCAGTTTTATTAATCCATGTAATTCTGATAGTCAAATTAACAAGTTAGGATTGAATTAAGAAGTTTATGAAATTAGGGTTAATAGGTGAAATTGATGATCCAATGATGATAAGTTGTTAGATTGATGCATAAACCGTCCTTGGACTCTAGATTAAGAATAGGATGAATTATGGAATTGAAATTAGGCTTAAAACCATGAGTAGATGAATTTTCGTAAAAATTGCACTTCTGCCCGAGCCTATATTCATCGCTCGCCCTCGCGAACGATGATCCTCGCCCCGCAAGGGATGAAGTTCATCGCTCGCCACGCGAGCCAATTTCCCTCGCCTCGCGAGTTGCACGTCGCAGCTCGACACAGCGAACAACTGAACTCGCCATAGCGAGCATGACCAGAGAGCATGTAAGATTTTGTAGTTTGGACTTTTAAGTTGAACCTTAGATGCTTTTGAGTGCCTGAAGATGTATATTAAAGATTAAATGATAACTTAGAACGAGATTGAACCTAGTTTAACCTAGAACAACCTTTGTTGGGATCTGGCTTATACTCGCCATGGCGAGCAGATGCTCTCGCCTCGCGAGCACTTCCAGAACTGAATGCAAGTGAGGATATTGCGATCTGTGTCACATAATTTGATTAGAGATGGACCCTTGGGTAGTAATGAGACCTATATAAGAAGTTAACTGTAATCTGTGAAGCTGCTATGGGATGTTGATGTTGAATATGATGTGATATAATGATTAATTGAATTACTTGAATTATGAATGAATGATTGAGATGTTGCTGTTTTTATTGATATCGTTATGTGACGTCATACTGTTCTTGTAATCTGTCTATGTTGCTATTGTTATTTAACCAAGTTGCATGAGTCGATATAAGATGATCAAGATGATGTTGAACCTCCAAATTATTCGATGAATAAAAGATGATGATTAAGATGTTTAAGAGATCGAGTCCATGCATTAGCATACATTTGTTGGGGGCTCATGCCCTGGAGCATTGTACTCAACACGATGGAGGTTTAGCTCAAAATAGCGATGGGGGCTTATGCCCTGGAAGTATATTAATACTCAAATAACGATGGGGGCTCATGCCCTGAATTGGTACCACATGCATATAAGAGGTCTAAGTTGCATAGTCGCATAGCCTCGTCAATGATGAAAGATGTTAAGATGCTATGAGATTTATGATGCTTTTATCATGTGAATACATGATATAATATTATCTACGATGCTATGATGTTTAAAATGCTTATGTTGAATATTTATGTTGTTAATTATGATTGTTGAATTATATTGATTAATATTATTATTTTGTGAAATCTCACCCCTTTTGCTTGGAAATGTTGCTCTTCGTATGATTAACTTGCAGGTGATCGAGCTTAGAGCGATGTGTTGTTGTCGTGAGTGACGTATTCCTCACTGAGTCGATTAGGTTGCTCTGATACGTAACGGGATGGGGTTTATGATTGCATGCTTCATTTCCTTTATGTATTTGACTATGATATTTATGATTTAAGTTGTTTAAACTGAATTTATTGAGATGTTATGATGAGGCCTGCGTGCCAAACTTATTTATGATTGATGAAACAATTCCGCTGCGATGATTGAAGTATTTTGTTGAAAGTTAAATTATTATTTAACCATTTATGATTATGTGAAATGTGATATCCCGTTTGGGATGTTTACTCTGATATTTGTTAAGAAATTTTTATGTTGGGAAAACAGGGTGTTACAATTGGTATCAGAGCAGGTCGGTCCATCCGGCCAATTAGAAGAGTCGTGTTGAGTCTTAGTAATATTTGTATTACTATCTTATGTTGTTGTTACCTGTTGTGTAGAATCTCAGAGATGGCTGGAAGAAACGACGTTGCGTTAGCTGCTGCATTACAAGTCGTAGCTCAAGCTGTGGGGCAATAGCCTAATGCAAATGTTGGTGCGAATGTTGAGTCGAGGATGCTGGAAACTTTCATGAGGAGTCATCCTCCTACTTTTAAGGGAAGATACGACCCCGATGGAGCCCAGACGTGGCTTAAAGAGATTGAGAGAGTTTTTCGTGTGATGCAGTGCACCGAAATTCAGAAGGTGCGTTTTAGTACACATCAGTTGGCTGAGGAAGCTGATGATTGGTGGATTAGTCTTCTACCTACTTTAGAGCAAGACGGTGTTTTGGTTACCGCGAGTTTTCTTGAACAATGCGTATGAAATCGAAGAGTTAAATGATGACCAGAGAATTTTACGCATAAATGGGAAATATTTAAAGAGATATAGACCATTATTGCAAGAAATTAAAACTATCCAAGAATAATTCGAAAAGAAATAAAACATGGCATTAGATAATAATGCCAACTAACGGACAAGTTACATCCAAAGTCCCAAAATGGATAAAAACAAACCAGCCATTACGAAATAAAAGTGCTACCAAAATAAAACTAAGAAAGATGTAAATCTCAAGTTAAAGTCTGAAGTTGAAATCTGAAAACAACTAAGGCTCTAGGCTTGGTGATCAAAGCCAAACACATCAATTAGCCACCTAACTTCACTGTTGAGACGTGTCATACCCCAAATTTGGACCGTTTAAAATCTTTTTTGTCCATATTTTAAAATTGTCCACACTCTCTTCTATTCGTTTTTTTACCATTTAAAACTCGTGTTTTTCGTCTTTAATCATTTAAAAACTTTTATCTTGCATTTAAGTCTCCGCTTGCATTTTTACAACAGTTAAAATCACTTCATCTGCATTAAACGCATTTTATAGTCTTTTCAGTCATAACAGTCAAATCATTTTAAAAGGTCTAATCATATTTTAAAAGTCGCGTCTTTTTAATCATTTCAAACGAAATTTTATAGGAAGGTTACTTGGAAGTACCTCATTTAGTTACCAAAAGGGACATTTTTTTTAATTTTATTTTATTTTAATTTCTGTCATTATTATTATTTTTAATCCTTTTTAGAAAGTCACGTTTTCTTTCCTTTGTTTCTTTATATATACTTCTTTTTTATTAAATCTATATTTTTAGTCTTTGAGTCCTTTATTCAGTCCACATGTCATTCATCCATTGGTTTTTAGTGTCCCTTTGTCCAAGTTTCATACAATCCAGCTGCGGGGGCAGTTTGGTCATTTTCAAGTATCAGTCTCAAACCCTAGTTTTTTTTACTATAAGTAGCCTGTCAGTGCACTGCTCACGAGGTCAGAGAGAGAATCAGTCAGAGTCCGTTTAGTCCCTCAATCAATACAAACGCTTTCCATATTTCTCTCCAAAATTTTGAAGCAAAAATCACAAAAATATGAACATCACCAAGAACTCATGAATACTCATGAACATTCATTATCCATAACACCTTCCAATGAACATTCATTATCCATAACACCTTCCAAAAATCAACATAATCACCACAAACTCATAAAACCGACTCAAATCATCACATAATCACCATAAACTAACAGAATCAACTCAACTCATCACAAAAACACCAAAACCGAACCGGTTTTCATCTACATAATCAAAATGTGATTCTTCATCACCAACACCAACAATTTCGAGTCAAGCAAAGAAGAAGAGAAGGAAAATGAAGTGAAGTATTCCGGATCTAGAAGAAAACGAAGCTTTCTTTCTCTTTCTACAACATATTTCTCCATTTCAACTAGGGTAACTATCTTCCCTTTCCTCTTTTCTCTTTCATGTACAAAAAATTTTCGAATCTTAAAAGCTAGATCTACTCTTGTTTGTTGTTTCTTTTTGAAAACTAGGTTTAGATTCGAACTCTACACAAAAAAGGATATCTAGATCTGAATTTTTTTTGAAAACAGAGGTGTTTGGATTTTCCGGCGTGGTGGCGCCGCCCTGATGGGCCGGCTTTCAAGTAGCTCGTCGGAGAAGAAGGCTGCACTTGTAGACCTTCTCTCACTAAGTTTGTTTAGAGAGAGGGAGAAAGGAAGAAATGAAGGAAAACCGGTTCAAATTTCTTTTTATAAGCACATGCGAACCGGTCTAGTTCATCTGAACCGGACCGGTTCATCTGGCTCTTCCTTCCTTTCTTTCTAAACCCTTAGATCTTTCCTCCTCTTTTAATCTAACGGTCCTGTTTGTGTAATCCATGGTAATACTTGTACATCTTCGTATCTAGACTGTTTAGATCTCGTATCTGACGGTCAGTGATGATTCTACTAAGATCACGCGCATGTTCTTTTCTGTGTTCAGTTTTGTTTAACCCTTGGATCTTGGATCCAGTGGCTGTGATGAGATCTTGGGATTTAGATCTGAACCTCTGGATTCATCCAACGGTCCAGATTGTATCCTGCTGAGCCAATTTCTTTTTTAATTGTTCTTTATTTTTAAATACTGTTTTTACACTTTTTTTTGACATTTTTGTGTTTAGAAAAATTCCAAAATATTGTTCTCATCATTTTAATTTTCTCTAATTTTAAAAATCCATCCTATTTGTTTACTTTTAAAAATTTTTATTTATTTCTTATATGATGATTTTAATTGTTGCTTGTCTTAATTCCTTGCTTATTATTTTTTATATCTCATGCATCATAATATTTGTTATGCTTACTAACAATTTAATTTTTGTCTTGAATCATAGCATGCACATTTAATTTTCTTATCATTTTATGTTGTCATTGACGTAGTGTGTATAAATAGGGAATTGATGTAATTTTATTTCTTGCATTTTATTTTGGCATAAAGGCCTTAGGGTTGTATTTAGGAATTGATGTAATAATGTAGGTAACACAAGCACCGACACATGCACCGACACTACCACATTTTATTTACCGCTTTCCGTTAGTTTTTTTTACGACGTTACGTTAGTTTTCACCGTTAGTTTAGAAAAAATCATTTTCTCAAAAAAAATCAAATATGCAAAACTTCAAAATCATTTTCTTAATAACTTTTTATTTTTATTTTTTCTTAATCAAACTCTTAATCAATTTTAAGGAAAATGCTAGATGTTAAGAATGATTTTATAAGAAAGATTCAAGAATGACATGGCACAATAATCACCTTTAGATTTCAATCTCATTTATTAATCTTTCATCAAAAAAAAAAATACATAACACCCACCACCCCATGATTTCCGGCCAGGCTGAGATTTTATTGGCTAACATTAATTTCAGAACTATTTCTTGATAAAATCTAAGGGTGATTATTCTGTCATGTCATTCTTGAAATTTTCTTGATAAAATCTTTCTTGATATATAGCATTGCTCCAATTTTAATTCAACTTCAATAATTTTCAAAATTTAAAATCAATCGACCTCACTCTTATCTTTCATCTCATGTCTTGAGGCCTCTTTCTCTTCTTAAAACCATTTTCAAAAAAACTTAAAATCAACCTAACCCACCAAAGAAATTTTTGAGGTGAACTACATTGGTTTTGATCCCTTTCTTCAAGGGTATGTAGGCAAGGGAGTCAATCCTTCCAAATCAAATAAAAATAACCAAAAACATATTTCTCCTCCCTCCATTCTTTCACTTAGATTTTTAGGTAATAATTTTTCAAGTAAGCAAATGAATTTAGCACAAGATAATCTAGGTAAGAGGTTCCTATGGGATACCATAGACGCTTAGGGTGCTAGCACCTTCCCTTCGCGTAACCAACCCCCGAATCCAAAGTCTTAAGGGTTTTTACTCATTTTTTCCCTTCCCACGAATAAAAATCGAGAGTTCAAAGATTGACAATTCAAATCAATTAATGGTTTGATATCCGAAAATCAGGAGCACAAGACGGTAGCGAATGCAGAAGTTGTTGCAGACATATTCTTCATCATCAGCAGGAAGAAACCCGCGATAATTACCCCTTCTTCCATGTCCTAGGCAGTTAAGCCAATTGTTGCAAAAACGTTGACGAATCATGCTTGGGGGCTACCATCTCTTGTACCAATGACATTGAAACCGAAAAGAGGTGATACCTCCCAATATATCATAGCGATAGTGCTGGAGGTTCCTAGTCTTTAAGAGATCCTAGAAATCTTTCAAGAGTTCCGCCAAGTCGAGAGGTGTAACGCCCTCTTTGAATTATTTAATTATTTAATTGAGTTCAGAATTTACTAAGATGAGTTTATATTTTATTTATATGATATAAGTGTGATTTAAGAGATTTATGTGATTGAGGTGATTTTTATGTGATTTTATGAGGAGTTGTGACTTATTTTATTGTTTAATAAAATAAATTTGAAAATAAAATAAATATTGAGTTTAGGGGTTCTTTTGAGATTTTAGAGAGTTTGGGGGAGAAACAGAAATAAGATAAAGTAGATGGAAGATATATAAATAGGAGAGAGTTTAGAAAAATAGTACGTACGATCCGTTTTTGGAGAAAAGGGAGAAAAGTCAAGAGAAGACAGACACACCAAGAGGAAGGCTGCGATTTTGAATTTTAAGGTAAGGGTGAGACTAACATTCAATTCTATTAATGAGAGAAGTTGGAAAACTAGGGTTAATGAGAGAAATTGAGGATTAATTGATGTAGAATGGTTAGATTGATATATAAACTGTTTACAGACCTTAGATAAGTCATAGAATGATTGCAGGAATCAATGTTAGGCTTAAAACCAAGTGAATAGGTGAATTTTCGTGAAAACTGCACTTCTGCCCGAGCCAACATTCATCGCTCGCCTCCCGAGCAATTGATGAGATAAAACCGCAAGTGCACGGTCTTACCGAAGTAGTATAAAAGAGAGTATCGTTCCGACAGGAAGTAGTTCAATTTAATTAACCTTTAGAAATGATTAGAGAAGAGAAAAGATTTGTAGGTTGAGGTTTTCAAACGATTGAAAATTAATAATATAAAAAAGAGCCTTGGGATCGTTGGTTTCATCTAAATAACAAGTCCTTCTCAAACCAAAACTATAAGCTTATAATGTTATGTTAGACCTAATTTCTCAAGACAGTTTCTCTTATGTTCCTCTAGCAACCAAGCCTATTTCGCTGACTTGATTACTATTAGATTTTTGTTCCTCTAACAACCAAGCCTATTTCGCTGACTTGATTGTTATTAGTTCCCTTGAAGATCGAAACTATATGTCTCAAAGATTGCAAAGCCTATTTCACTGACTTTGCAATCCTTGTCTGAATTCACTTGTTCGAATATCAAAGCTCCACTTTCGTTTTATGAATTGATATTTGGAATAATGGATAAACAATTATCAAACCCTCCACTTTCGTTTCCACAGTTTGATAATGGTTGATCCATGTTAAAGCGGCGAATTCAGATAAGAAATTAGGGTTACATAAGACTAAGGCTTAGAGCTTGGTTTGATTAGGATTATGTCATTTAGACTTATCCAACAATCCCAAGACAAGGAGAAGTCTACTCACTCATGTTCATCATAGACATGGGAGAGAAGAGAGAAAGCATGAAAGTAAATGACAAGAAAATAAAGGGAAAAGAAAAGAACTTTAATTAGAAAAGCAATTGTCACTTATTGTATTCCAAGTAAAGATGAATATTTGTGATGGATGGCTACTCTATTTATAGCATTTGTTCGACTTAAAATCTAAGCTATTACATTTGGGCTAAAAATAGAGTAGCTTAAAATCTAAGCAAAAGCAGCAAAAGCGACTCTGGAGGGTGGCACGGCCATGCCAAAGCTAGCACGGGCCGTGCCAAGCTTCTGACTTGGGGGAGACATATTTTTGTCTCTCAATCTTCATATTTTCGCATCCAATCGGCTCCAAGTCCCTTTCTTTTGCTCCAAGACTCAATCCATCCAATATTCTTTCCTGAAATAGAATAAAATGCAATTTAAAGTAAACTATCCTAAAAAGGAAATAATACTAATATAAAATCAAATAGAATCTAAATAAAACTTAACTAAAAAGCATATTAAAATAGTCAATAAATGACTCATCAAACTCCCCCACACTTGAATCTTTGCTTGTCCTCAAGCAAAAGGCATAAACATAGTAGCACAAATAATTTTATCAAATGACAATTCAATTAAAGTACATGTCTCCTCAAGGGCTTAAATCCCAAATGTACACTAATCACAAACTCAAGCATTTCTTGTAATTTTTATTCAACCCAACGATCAAGTTTCAAGTGAGTGTGTGTGTGAAGTCCAACCATTTTCTTGCTCCTGTATAAGATAGGAATTATGAGGAAACATGGTCTAATCCTAGCACTAAACCAACCAAGAAAGATTCCTTCATATAAGAGAGATGGGAGTATTTGAGAATCTTTGTTCTTTGCCATTTGCATATTTAAGTTCTTTATTTAAGGAACAACATCTTCACGTAGGAAGTCGGCGGGCCTACCCCCTTCCCCAATCTAGATTCAATGGTATCCCTTAAAACATCATCTTCACGTAGGAATTCGGAGGGCCTACCCCCTTCCCCAATCTAGATTCAATGATGCTTTTTAAAGTTTTTCCTCAAGATAACAATCATCTTCACGTAGGAAGTCGGAGGGCCTACCTCCTTCCCCAATCTAGATTCAATGATGAGATCTTGGAATTTATTTGGCTTTTTGGCTTTTTATGAACTCCCTTATACTAACTTATACTACTAGCACTTTGAGAATCTTTAAAGGTTAATGCACCACTAAGATTAAAACGCGTTTCCTTAAAATACCTATTCATACATTTACTCAAGGGAAGCAACTTTGTGTTTTTATCATTGGAGAATTTTATTCACTTTAAAACAAGATGTGGGTATATCAAGAAGACTTAAAACACAAGAGTTTGCTTTCATGTACAAGAATCAACCAAATAAGAGGAGACAATGAAAATTTTGTGTCATGATATTTTCAATAAAAATTAGCTACTTAACCATGCCTTTTACAATGAAGCAAAACAAAAGAATAAAGTTCAAGGGAGTTTGAAAACACTACGACTAAAGACACTTTATTAGGCTCCCCCCCACACTTAGGAGAAGCATTGTCCTCAATGATTCAAGATAAAAGAAAAATAAAAGAGAAGGAGAGGTGGAAGAGTGAGATAGAGATTGAAGAGATAAGGTGAAAAAGAGGAAGAGGAAAGCTCACATTTTTATTGAGGTCCATAGGGAGGGCCTTGGAGGTTGAAGTGTTGCATCATGTTCCGAAGCATTTGGTTATTTTGTTCGGATATACGGTTGCCCCTTAGGACATCATTTCTTAGCCCGGATAATTCAACACCTTGCCTTTGTTGCTCGGTGCTTATCCTTTGTACCTCGGTTTGCATCCATGCCCATCTTTCATTGTTGTCGTTATGGTCATGGGGTTCCTCTTCATGGTGCATGTGTGCGCCTTCTTCGTCACCTTGATTATGCTCTTCATGCACCTGTAATCCATCACCAACATACAACAAATTTTCTTCCACCTCGGGGTTAGTCCGAGATGGGTTAGGAAGTAGAAACAAAAGAGGTATGCGAAGTTGAAGTGCCTAACTCATGGGTGGGTGAATCTTAATGAAGTTCATAGCAACAAGGGTTTCAATATTAAGCCTATTGTTGCCCTCAATTGGATTTATCCCATCTTCCTCGCCCACTCCAAACTTCCTAGCGATGAAGGTAATGATACCACCGACTACTATCTCAGCTCTATTATCAGGTCTAGCTCCTATGGAGGAAAGGTAATCAAGTAGGTAGAAACAAGTATTAACGGGATTGTTACTAAGCATTGCCCAAAGCATAAAAAGTTCATCCGTCCTAGTTGTTCCTACCTCTTTTCTGCCCCAAATGGTACAAGCCATGACTCTCTGGAGGTATCTAAGTACTGGGTTGTGGATGTTACTAGCCTTATTGTTGCGAGGATTATATTGCCTTAACCCGGTAATGCGTTTCCAAAAGAGAGCGGGGTCATAGTTTTCCGACTTTAAATTTGGATTCCAAGAGTCATGGATGAACCCCGCATTTGCGAAGTCCATCTCTAAACAGAAATTTTCAAGAGACATCTCATAATCCATATTCAAAGTCGGAAAGAGACTCTATGGTCGGGGTTGTCAAAATTCACTTTATCCTTCGTAAATTCAATAGAACTTAGGAATTCATAAGTGAAATTTTCGAACCCTTTCATAGGTCTAAGCATATCAACCCATCCTAAATTTCCTAGTAAGCTAAACACATTATCCCTTAGTCCTAGCACACTCAGAGTATAAGGATCTGGATATCGACAAGGATGCAAAGGTTTAGAGAGAAGAATTTATACCTGTCCCTTTGCTTGGTGTCCTTGAAGATTATGCCATGATTCTTGACTTGCATTTTCTTCTTTGATTGTGGTCCTCCAGAAGAGCTTGCTCCACCTTTCCTAGATGCCATGAATCCTTAACCTTGGTTGACCTTTTGTGTTTTGGGTGGAGGTTGGGTTTTGGGAAATGTTTTTGGTGGAAAAGGTTGGTTGGGTGATGGGATTGGGGTTTGAGTAAGTGTTAGGAGTTGGGTTGGGTGAATTGGTGAAGAATTTGTGGGTTTTTAGGTAGGTTAATGGGGGCTACGAATTTGATGATATTTGGTAGGGATGGAGGAAAGTTGTTTTTGATTGATGGGTTATGATTGAAATGGGGATTGTGGTTGATTGGGTAAAGAAATTTTGTGAAATGGTGAGGTTTTGGGGGGGATATGGAGGTTTTGAAATTCTATGGTTATGGAGGTTTTTGAGAGAAGTGTAAATGGAGAGAGAAGTTTGTGGTGGAGAATGAGGGAAGAAGAAGATGAAAGGGGAGGTTTATCCTTACCTGTAGTCGGGCACGACCGTGCCAACCTTAGCACGGGCCGTGCCAACATTCTGGAGTTTCTGCTGGTTTTGGATGGGCAAGGTCTGGCACGGCCGTGCCAGTGTGAGCACGGGCCGTGCCAAGGTTCTGGACATGGGGCCTCGAAATTTTTCTCGTTTTCTTGAATCACCTTCGGACAATTACCTACGAAAGAACTTAAAAACAACAAAAACAAACAAAACAAAAGCAGTTAAATGTGTGGGTTGCCTCCCACGAAGCGCTTCTTTATAGTCATTAGCTTGACGTTATAAGAAAGGATCCTTAGAAGGGATCAAAGAGGTCATATTGTGTAGATGGCGCTAATAAGCGTTCTTTCACATTATGACCTTTAATCATATTACATGAATAGAGGGCGGGACCTTTCATATAATTCTCTAACTCAAATCCTATCAACTCATCACTCACTTGAAAAACAATCCTACCGTTTTGAACATCTACTATAGCACCCGCAGTGGCGAGAAAGGGTCGTCCTAAGATTATAGGGCACGCATTGTCCTCATCTATGTCAAGCACCATGAAATCAGTTGGGATGTCTATCCCTTCTATTTTAACGGGGATGTCCTCGACATATCCGACAGGTTGGATATCAGAACGATCGGCTAACTTCAATGTTGTTTCGGTAGGCTTTAGCTCGCCCAACCCCAGCCTTTAAAAAGGGGTAAGGGCAACAGACTAACACTAGCTCCTAAGTCGCATAAGGCTCGGTTTAAGGTTTCATTCCCTATCATACAAGGGATGGCAAAACTTCCTGGATCTCTAAGCTTTGTAGGTGGCTTCTTGATGATTGCACTATTGTCCCTTGTCAAAGCTATTGTTTCATTATGATTTATAGCCTTTTTCTTTGAAAAAATTTCTTTTAAAAACTTGGCGTATAGAGGCATACGAGACAAAGCTTCAGCATAGGGGATCTTAATGCAAATCTTTTGAATTATGTTTAAGAATTTAGTGAATTGAGCCTCCAAGTTGAGCTTAGTAAGCCTTAATGGTGTAAGGGCTTTGTTCTTATCAAGCGGTTTCTCACTTTTTATCACACCATTCTTACCTAGACACCTAACACTCTCCCTCTTGACACTTTTGGCTTTAGTAACAGTCTCTTCTAGCTTACTACCCCCTAGAAAAATAGCGTTGACATGGGCTTTGGAGTTTGTTTCAGGTTGACCAGGAAAGAGTCCTGGTGTTTGAGAAGAGGTGGCCACTTGTTGGGCCACTTGGGAGATTTGGGTCTCAAGCATTTTGGTGTGTGTGGCGATAGAATCAACCTTGGTATTGAGTTTGGAGAGAGAGTCGTTCAGAAATCCTGTTTGGTTTTTCAATTCTTGAAGATTTTTATTTTGATTCATCATGCAGTTTTCCAACAGAATTTCCAGACTAGATTTCTGAGCCACTCTCTGGTTGTTTGTGTAGCCAGGTGGTGCTGCTTGTCCATAGGAACCTTGAGGATTTTTGTAAAAATTTTGATTTGGCCTCGTTCCTTGGTTATATTGAGCGTAATTCAGTTGCTCAATATTGGCAGCACTACCTAACTGACAATCAACACCGATATGACCGGATATACCACATATTTCACAAGGAGGGGATGCAGAAGAAGGTGCGACAGCATTAACATTAAGTTTTTCAAATTTTTGGGTTAATGCCTCAACCTTAGCAGTAAGGTGGTTATATTCAGAGACTTCGTATATACCTGCCTCTTTCTTAGAGGGAGTAGGAGTGGTGACGGCTCTCTCGTTGGTCCATTGGTAGTGATTCTGAGTCATGTCTTCAATCAAAGCATAAGCCTCCGTGTAGTTTTTGTTCATTAGAGCTCCATCTGCAGTTGCATCAACAGACATCTTAGTGGTATATGACAAGCCATTATAAAACGTGTGGACTATAAGCCACTTCTCTAGGCCATGGTGGGGACAAAGTCTAAGCATTTCCTTGAAACGCTCCCACGCCTCATAGAGAGACTCCCCATCTTTTTGATTGAAACGAGTAATTTGATCTCTAAGTTTAGCGATTTTAGATGGGGGAAAGAATCGAGCAAGGAATGCTTGCCTCATATCGTCCCATGAAGTGATGGAACCGACTTATAGGGAATGGAACCAAGCGCTAGATCTATCCCTTAAGGAAAAGGGAAAGAGATGAAGTCTTACGGCTTCTTGGTTCTCTTTTATGGTGCCACTGAGTCTTAGGAAGGAAGAAATATGGAGATTTGGATCCTCAGTGGGTGATCCAAAAAACTGATTTTGTTGCACCAAATTGAGTAGTGCAGGCTTGATTTCGAAGTTATTACCCGCAACCGTTGGGTACACAATAATAGCTTATGGCTCTTCCGTTGTAGGAGTAGCATACTCTTTCAGAGTGCGTTCAGCCATAGCAGTATTATTTTGTGCCTCTCTCTTTTTCTTATGCAAAAACCTTTCGATCTCAGGAATAAATTCTCCGAGACTTTTACTTCTTCGCATAAGAAACCGAGAACCCAAGAAGTTAGTGGTAATACAAAAGAAAGAAGTAGAAGAAAAGAGGAAGAGAAAAGAGTTCTAATCACAAGGAAAGAGTTAATCAAATTAGTTTACTCCCCGGCAGCGGCGCCAAAAACTTGATGAGATAAAACCGCAAGTGCACGGTCTTACCGAAGTAGTATAAAAGAGAGTATCGTTCCGACAGGAAGTAGTTCAATTTAATTAACCTTTAGAAATGATTAGAGAAGAGAAAAGATTTGTAGGTTGAGGTTTTCAAACGATTGAAAATTAATAATATAAAAAAGAGCCTTGGGATCGTTGGTTTCATCTAAATAACAAGTCCTTCTCAAACCAAAACTATAAGCTTATAATGTTATGTTAGACCTAATTTCTCAAGACAGTTTCTCTTATGTTCCTCTAGCAACCAAGCCTATTTCGCTGACTTGATTACTATTAGATTTTTGTTCCTCTAACAACCAAGCCTATTTCGCTGACTTGATTGTTATTAGTTCCCTTGAAGATCGAAACTATATGTCTCAAAGATTGCAAAGCCTATTTTGCTGACTTTGCAATCCTTGTCTGAATTCACTTGTTCGAATATCAAAGCTCCACTTTCGTTTTATGAATTGATATTTGGAATAATGGATAAACAATTATCAAACCCTCCACTTTCGTTTCCACAGTTTGATAATGGTTGATCCATGTTAAAGCGGCGAATTCAGATAAGAAATTAGGGTTACATAAGACTAAGGCTTAGAGCTTGGTTTGATTAGGATTATGTCATTTAGACTTATCCAACAATCTCAAGACAAGGAGAAGTCTACTCACTCATGTTCATCGTAGACATGGGGGAGAAGAGAGAAAGCATGAAAGTAAATGACAAGAAAATAAAGAGAAAAGAAAAGAACTTTAATTAGAAAAGCAATTGTCACTTATTGTATTCCAAGTAAAGATGAATATTTGTGATGGATGGCTACTCTATTTATAGCATTTGTTCGACTTAAAATCTAAGCTATTACATTTGGGCTAAAAATAGAGTAGCTTAAAATCTAAGCAAAAGCAGCAAAAGCGACTCTGGAGGGTGGCACGGCCGTGCCAAAGCTAGCACGGGCCGTGCCAAGCTTCTGACTTGGGGGAGACATATTTTTGTCTCTCAATCTTCATATTTTCGCATTCAATCGGCTCCAAGTCCCTTTCTTTTGCTCCAAGACTCAATCCATCCAATATTCTTTCCTGAAATATAATAAAATGCAATTTAAAGTAAACTATCCTAAAAAGGAAATAATACTAATATAAAATCAAATAGAATCTAAATAAAACTTAACTAAAAAGCATATTAAAATAGTCAATAAATTACTCATCAGCAATGATCCTCGCCATAGCGAGGGATGAAGTTCATCGCTCGCCTCGCGAGCAACTATTACTCGCCTCGCGAGTTGCACCTTGCAGCTCGCCATAGCGAACAAATTCACTCGCCATAGCGAGCGTGACCAAAGAGCTATCATGATTTCGTAATTTTGACTTTTAAGTTGAACCTTATATGTTTTTGAGTGCCTGAACATGTGTAATAATGATTACGAAAGATAGTAGAGTGAGATTGAACCTAAAATAGTTTAAGAATGAATTTTTGAGATTTATAACTGAACTCGCCATGGCGAGTAGAGGCCCTCGCCTCGCGAGTTTTCCAATTACAGAATGCCTTGTTAGGTTTAATGCGATCTTTGTCACACGAGTTGATGTGAGTTGATCTTAGAGGTAAGAAACTAAGTTGTTTATCATGTTGTTGCTGTTTCAGTAAGCCTGAATTATATATTCTAATGTTGATGCTAATGTTATATAATTATATATGCATTACATGAATTATGTTTGATGTTGAGATATTGATGACTTGCATTTGATATTGTTATATCATGATGATTTGCATACTACCTATGTTGCTGTCTATTATTTAACTAAGCTGCATGAGTCGGTCTAAGTTGATTAAGATGATGATGTTCCAAATTATTGGATATATATAAGTGGTTGTTGTTATAAGAAGTTAAGTTTTCGTGCCCATGCATTAGCATTCATTGTTGGGGGCTTGATGCCCTGGAGCCTTTGCTCACCACGTTGGGGGTTTGATGCCCTAGAGCTTTAGCTCAACTAAGTTGAGGGCTTGATGCCCTGGAAGTATATCAATACTTATTACGTTGAGGGCTTGATGCCCTGGATTGGTATCACATGCATATAAGAGGTCTAAGTTGCGTAGTCGAGTTGGAGTTGCATTTGTCGAGTCAAAGTTATTAAGTTGCCAAGTTGTTTAAGTTGTGATTCTTTATATGAATTATTAAAGAAGTGATATATGATATATTATTATCTATGATGAATATTATGATGTTTTCATGTTGTTAAATATAATTGTTGAATTATATGTTTAATATTACTGTTTTGTGAAATCTCACCCATTCTGCTTGGAATTGTTGTTCTTGGTATGAATAACTTGTAGGTGATCGAGAGTAGTTGCTGTTACTTTGCTGTCTTGAGTGGTTATTCCTCACGGAGTCTTTTAGGTGATCTGATACGTAACAGGATGTGATCTTTTGTGGCTATTTCTTATTCCTTTACATATTTGTTTTATGAATTTAAATGATTAAGTTGTTTAACTGATTTATGAGATGTTTTGATGAGGCCTGCGTGCCAAGACTTATTTATGATGATGAACTTTAAATCCGCTGCAATGTTTTGGAATTGATTATGTTGAAGGATAATTAGTTAATTATCTTATTTATGATTTTATGAAGTGTTGCATTCCATTTATGTGTTGAATACTCTGATATATGTTTGAAATTTTTAAGTTGGGAAAACGGAGTGTTACAGTTGGTATCATAGCAGGTCGATCCGTCCGGTCAAGTAGTTGAGTCGTGTCGAGTTTAGTAACAGTTGTAATATTGTTTTATGTTGTTGTTGTTTTTGTTTGTTGTGTAGAGAATCCTTGGTATGAACTGGTTAGAGTACAACCATGTTCATATTAATTGTTTTAGTAAGTCGGTGTATTTCTCTTCTGCTGAAGAGGAAAGTGGCACAGGGTTTTTGTCTATTAAGCAGCTGAAGAAGTTAGAACGTGATGAAATTTTGATGTTTTCTTTGATGGCTTCCTTGTCTATTGAGAATTAAGCAGTGATTGATAAGCTTCAGGTGGTATGCGATTTTCCAGAAGTTTTTCCTGATGAAATTCCTGATGTGCCTCCAGAGAGAGAAGTTGAATTTTCGATTGATCTTATTCCTGGAACGAAGCCTGTGTCTATGACACCTTATCGTATGTCAGCTTCTGAGTTGGCCGAGTTGAAGAAACAATTAGAAGATTTGCTTGAGAAAAAGTTTGTTAGACCAAATGTTTCACCTTGGGGAGCGCCGGTTTTGTTAGTGAAGAATGTAACGCCCTGGATTTTAATCCAAGACATTACCTAAATATTATTTATTTTTTAGAAAATATTTGAGTGAAACTAATAGAAAGATAAACTGTTAAAAATAAATCAATAGAAAATTACTCCTTAATAATAGAATTCAAAAGTATTTTAAAAGTTACAAATACAACTTAATGAAAATTAATCTTCTTTTACATTGAAAAACCCAATTTGCCCCCGAGTACACTTCAATCACACATCAAGCTCATATTTCATCTTTGGTACCTACAACATTATATTAATGTAAGGGTCAATTTCCTTATCAAAATTGGTTCATACTCAAAGCACAAGAAACAATTTTCTAAAATAGATGGTATAAAATCTTCTCGATCAAAAAGAAATAAAAATACACAAGTCATATTTTAAGAAAAGAACTCAAATGAAATTATGTATAAGATGCATGCTATGCTCTTAAGTACTACATGATCCGGATATAAACAAGCCACAAAGGCTAAAACGAGCCACAAAGGCTAAACAAGCCACAAAGGCTATGCAAATGTCGTGATAATGAAACAAGCCACAAAGGCTATGCATATGTCATGTTATATTCTAACCACTAAGGCAATACAAAATAAAACTCAGCCATTAAGGCTACCACACAACTAAATAATAAACAAATTACATCTTTTTATTCTCAAACATCACAAAGCAAACAAAACATAATAAAAATCGATATCACTAAAGCATTATATATAAAAATATTAAAATAAATAGAATTATTAAAAAGAACATATATAAAATATTGGGTCGTTACATTATTACCCCCTTAAAATAGTTTCGTCTTCGAAGCTAAAATGTCTAAAAAAATTAGGGTCAAACTCCTTGATTAAACAAAAACACTAGATAGTAAAAATAAATTTATAAGAGATGACGTTAAAATAAACCAACAAGTAAATAGGGTCAAATGTTTATCTATGTATTTAAAAAAATCAAGGGTCTTACATTATACCCACCAAAAAAATTGTTTGGTCCTCGATACTAGACACTAGCAAAAATACTAATATAGAGTTTTCAAAATATCTTGCGAAAATCATACAACATTTCTTTTATAAACTTCGGTGATAAAAATCTATTTTTAAATACTTTTCAAAAGATAAAAATTTATGTAAAATAATCCTTCAAATTGATAATCAAATAAAAATAAATATATACTAAAGAAATATCTAAAAATAAATATACAATTTTCCGCTGCGCACTCTGATGTCAAACAAATTCATCAACAAAATTCGTAAACTTCGGACAAAAACCAACAAAAATATAATAAAATAAAGATCATGAATTGCACAAAAAAAAATCATATACTCATATACAGGTAATTATCTACACAATTCATCTTAATTTACTACTATTTATCTAGAGGTTTATAATTGTCTAGAAAGACGACAATATTAATAAATGAAATAAATCACAATTATTCATATTCAAATGAAAGTCAACAAGTATAATTCCACTAAAATGAAGGGATTATTTTCTATCTAGTTTTAATTCATATTAACAAGCAATAAATATTCTTCAAACTCCCTATTTTAGAAACAACCAGAAAACTCATCTCTTAAAGCATACCCACTAACGGCATATACCACACCCATAGAGTAAACTGGTTTTTTTTTTTTGCCAAACATATAGTACAAAAATAATCATCAAAGTCAACATTCACAAAATCAAACTACAATCAAAGGACATGCGACAAACAAGATCGTCACACCCCAAAAATATTTGTCAGGATTATTGCTCTGATACCATAATGTAACGTTCCAGATTTTAATCCAAGACATTACCTAAATATGTAACGTCCCGGATTTTAATTCAAGACATTATCTAAATAATATTTAGGTAATGTCTTGGATTAAAATCCGGGGCGTTACATTATTACCCCTTAAAATAGTTTCGTCCTCGAAACTAGGTATAAAAAAAATTAGGGTCAAACTCCTTGATTAAATAAAAACACTAGATAGTAAAAATATATTTATAAGAGATGACGTTAAAATAAGCCAACAAGTAAATAGGGTCAAATGTTTATCTATGTATTTAAAAAAATCAAGGGTCTTACAAAGAAGAAAGATGGTAGCATGAGATTGTGTATTGATTATCGACAGCTTAACAAAGTAACAATAAAGAATAGATATCCACTTCCAAGAATTGATGACTTGATGGATCAGTTAGTGGGTGCACGTGTGTTCAGCAAGATAGATTTGAGATCAGGTTATCACCAGATTAAAGTGAAAGGTGAAGATATGCAGAAGACAGCTTTTAGAACGCGGTATGGACATTATGAGTATAAAGTGATGTCTTTCGGTGTTACAAATGCACCTGGAGTATTTATGGAGTACATGAATCGCATCTTTCATGCATTTTTGGATCGTTTCGTGGTTGTTTATATCGATGATATTTTGATTTACTCCAAGACTTAAGAAGAACATGTTGAGCATTTGAAGCTGGTTTTGCAAGTGTTGAAAGAGAAGAAACTTTAAGCTAAATTGTCTAAGTGTGGATTCTGGTTGAAAGAGGTGAGTTTTCTTGGACATGTTATTTCTGGTAGTGGTATTGCAGTAGATCCGTCCAAAGTTGATGCAGTATCGCAATGGGAGACTCCTAAGTCGGTTACGGAGATTAGAAGCTTTTTCGGATTGGCCGGTTATTACAGAAGATTTATAGAAGAATTTTCCAAGTTAGCACTTCCGTTAACACAGTTGACTTGTAAAGGTAAAGCCTTTGTGTGGGGTGTTCAATGTGAGAACAATTTTAGTGAATTGAAGAAGCGGTTGACGACAGCTCCGGTTTTGATTTTACCAATGTCCGATGAACCTTTTGTGGTGTATTGTGATGCGTCCAAGTTGGGTTTAGGTGGTGTGCTTATGCAAGATGGAAAAGTAATAGCTTATGCTTCGAGACAGTTGAGAATTCATGAGAAGAATTACCCTACACACGATTTAGAGTTGGCTGTTGTGGTCTTTGTGTTGAAGATATGGAGACATTACTTGTATGGTTCGTGATTTGAAGTGTTTAGTGATCACAAGAGTTTGATGTATTTGTTCGATCAGAAGGAATTGAATATGAGGCAGCGTAGGTGGCTCGAATTGTTGAAAGATTATGATTTTGAGTTGAGCTATCATCTAGGTAAAGCTAATGTTGTAGCAGATGCTTTGAGTAGGAAGACTTTGCATATGTCAATAATGATGGTGAAAGAGTTTGAATTGTTGGAACAGTTTAGAGATTTGAGTTTAGTTTGCGAGATGTCATCTAAGAGTGTGAAGTTAGAAATGCTGAAGATTGATAATGAATTTCTGAAGAGTATTAAAGAAGCACATAAAGTAGATGTTAAGTTTGTGGACTTGTTGGTTGCGAGTAATCAGACTGAAGACAGTTATTTTAAAATCGATGATCAAGGTGTGTTGAGGTTTTGAGGTAGAATTTGTATTCCAGACGACGATGATATGAAGAAGATGATTCTTGAAGAGAGTCATAGAAGTAACCTGAGTATTCATCTGGGAGCTACGAAGATGTATCATGATCTAAAGAAGTTATTTTGGTGGTCTGGATTGAAACGTGATGTGGCACAGTTTGTGTATTCTTGTTTGATTTGTCAGAAATCAAAAGTTGAGCATCAGAAACCTGCTGGTATGATGGTATCTTTAGATGTGCCAGAATGGAAATGGGATAGTATATCCATGGATTTTGTGACGAGTTTGTCGAATACTCCTAAAGGGAATGACGCAATTTGGGTGATTGTTGATAGATTGACGAAGTCAGCTCATTTTCTTCCGATTAATATCAGTTTTCCTGTTTCTCAGTTGGCAGATATT
This sequence comes from Medicago truncatula, assembly GCF_003473485.1. Classification (NCBI taxonomy): domain Eukaryota; kingdom Viridiplantae; phylum Streptophyta; class Magnoliopsida; order Fabales; family Fabaceae; genus Medicago; species Medicago truncatula. Next base: position 21,578,182 of record NC_053045.1, read on the forward strand.
TATATTCGAGATATTGTGAAGTTGCATGGTGTTCCTTCGAGTATTGTATCAGATAGAGATGCAAGATTTACTTCTAGATTTTGGAAAAGTTTGCAAGAGGCTTTAGGTTCTAAGTTGAGGTTGAGTTCGGCGTATCATCCGCAGACAGATGTTCAGTCGGAAAGAACGATTCAGTCGTTAGAGGACTTGTTGAGAGTTTGTGTACTTGAGCAAGGAGGAACTTGGGATAGTCATCTTCCATTGATAGAGTTCACGTACAATAATAGTTATCATTCTAGTATTGGAATGGCACCTTATGAGGCTTTGTATGGTCGGAGATGCAGAACTCCGTTGTGTTGGTTTGAGTCAGGTGAAAGGGTGGTTTTAGGACCCGAGATTGTTCAGCAAACTACTGAGAAAGTTAAGATGATTCAAGAAAAGATGAAAGCGTCGTAGAGTCGACAAAAGAGTTACGATGATAAACGTAGGAAAGACCTTGAGTTTCAAGAAGGAGATCATTTATTTTTGAGAGTCACTCATGTGACTGGTGTTGGACGTGTGTCATACCCCAATTTTTGACCTAAGGTCCCACTGACACGTGTCGCTTAACCCTGATCAATCTCTGATGTTTTAGTAAAAATTCGGCAGGGAGGTATTTTAAAATACCTCATTTGATTCCGAGTGGGGCCCTCTTCTCTCAATCTTCAATCATTTTATTTCCATCTTTTATTTTTAAATTAATCCTAATTTTTATTTTAATAAATCAATATTTCTTTTAATTCAAATTACTTCTTTTTTAGATAAGTCCAAAAGTCAAATCTGCACTTAATTTATTTTTATTTTTATTTTCTCATTTATTATTTTATTCATTTGTTACTATCCGAAAAAATCAAAAAAAGGTCCCAATCCAAATCCGGTCACACGCGTGTGCTTCAACTCATCTCAATCCAAATCCAGCGCAACGCATTCCAATCTAACAACAGCTAACACGCCCCTCTCATCTCAAATCAAGCACAAGTTTCTGCTCATCTCAACAAACCCTCAACCCAGCACTATAAATAACAACCTGCACAACACAGAAAAAAAAACGCAACACAGCAGAATCGCACAACACCACACAGGAAACACACGGAAAAAGCCAGAGCACACAAAGAAGCAAAACCAGCAAGGAACAACATCAACTCGAAACTGCACTTCCAGAACCAGTCACAACACGAAATCGCAAGCCAGCACCATAACAGAACCGGATCCGCGAAAGAAACAAAGAGGTAGTATTTTCTTTACCTTTAGATCTAGGCCTCTGTGTGTACGTGTTCGAAAATCTAGGTTTAGAACTGAATAGAGGGGAGAGAGTCGAGTGAAAACAGCAAAAAAAAATAGAGTTTTTTAGCTCCGGTGCGGCGGCGCCGCCGCGATGGCTCGCCGGCCACCGCACCGGAGTCTGCTCCAACCACCCTTCTCGCCGGAGAAGAAGTTTGAGAGAGAAGAGAGAATTTTGAGGTGAAGAGAGAGAAATGTTTGTAAAAATGAGTTAAAAAAACCGGTTACCACATATATATAGTACCCTAAACCGGTTCGGTTCTCCTGAACCGATTCAGGCTTGAACCAAACCGGTTTAAGCCCACTAAGCGCGCCCAAGCCTCTCCATGAAGCCCAATTCTTTTTTTTTTACTTCCTGCACCCCCTGCTTACTACCTGCACCCCCATCATCTTTCTTTTTACCGTTTTTAAATTTCCCTTGCATTTATTTTTTCTTTAGCATTTTTATTTCTTTTATCTTATTATTTATCAGCATTCACATATTTATTTTATATCTTTTATTTACTTGCATTGATTTAGAATGTACAATAGGCATTGATGTAAATAATTTATTTATTTCTTCTTGTCATTTATTTTCTGCAGACCTTAGAATGTAAATAGGCTTTTATGTAATAGTGTAGGTGCATGTGTGTGTATGCCTCTTATCTGCTTTGTAGTTTAGGTCAAAGGTCCTTGTGGTGGTCCAATACCCCATGAGGTACCTACGTTTTTTATTTTTATGCTCCGTTAGTTTAATTTTTTAGTCCAATTATTCAAAAACAACAAAAACATGCAAATAACAAAAATCACAAAAATATTTTCATAAACAAACCTTGATCCTAAATCAAGTGATCGTCTCTTTTTATTTTTATTTCTTTAATCAAATTTCAATCAACTTTAATTCAACTTTAAGTCATTTTCTTTAATATAAAAAACACAAACAAATTCTTATTTGCCACTTGGCTTTTCATTTTAAAACCTTTTTCAAAATTAATAAAAAAACACTCAACAAATCAAACGTCGTTTTCTACCCCGAACTACGAGGTTTTGATCCCTCACGGGTACGTAGGCAGAGGACCATGTCCTTCCAAATCAATAAAAAATGTAGATAATTAGGTCTTTATTTTTCCACTTTAATTCCTTCTTTTCAAAAATAAGCAAGCAAGTTATAGCACATTAATTAAATAAAATCAAGAGGTTCCCGTAGAGTACTACGGACATAAGGGGTGCTAATACCTTCCCTTTATGTAACTAACCCCCGAACCCAAAATCTTTTCAAAATGGGGTAGTTTGAACTTTTTTTCCCCTCTTTCTTAAAAAAAATAAATGTTCAATCGTGAAATAAATTAGCGAGTCAAAAGCTAATCAAATAGCCTTGATCTCCGAAAAATGACGCGACAGAAATGGCGACTTCACTGGGGATCCCCTAAGAGGGTTGAGCCTAACTTGGCTTTATTTAACTCTTTGTGCTATAACTTGCTTAAAACAAAAATAAAAGATGGAAATACGTGTATATATGTTCTTCCTTCTTCCTTCTTCTTTCTAAACGTGAGTGGTGAGATAAGTCCTACACCCGGGCTTGAGGGAAACATAAGATAGGACGGTGGTATAACCAAAGTGCCTTTCCGAGAGTCAAGTCTCATGTTTTGGTTCATGTGGTATAACCCCACTCAACGGAGGGATCTTGGAAGTAATTTATGTCGGCATGAGTAGTCGTGTTGGCATTGTATTTTCAAGTGACCGTCGATGTTGAGGACCTTTAGTTACCATTAACCCATCTTGGCCTTTTAGGACGTAGTGCGGTGGCTAATCAAGAGTAGTCTTGAATTGGTTGATACGCGATATTACACCCAAACGAGACTTTCCTACGAATATTGTTGGAACGGGAGTAGTCCCGTCACCTAATAAATATTTGAAAGTGGTTAAAGACTTTGGGGGAACTTGGTAGAACCCGTCATACAGGTACATTTGAAACCATAGTCCTTACCAAATGACGCCTTTACCCTTGACTCCAACACTTAACCTCACCATGCGTTCCATGTTCTTTAGCATAATCATGCATACATGCATTTATTCATGAAAAAATTTCTCACTAATATGAAGGACTTAGATAAGTTATTGTAAACATCAAGGATACAGACCTTGTAAGGAAGAACACCAAGAAATCCAAACTTCAAAAATCATAACTAAGCTTTAGCTTTTGTTAAGAACTTTTTCCTTGGTTTCGTTCTTACTTTTGAAAAGGGAACCAATAGCAATATCTTCACAAATTTCAAATAAAACAATGTTCCTTATCAAGTCTACAATTACTTTGACAAGTCCTTCAAATAAAAAAAATGTCTATTTTTGCATAAGCATATCATGCATCATTTTGCATTCATAATTTCAAGTCTGAGTCTTACACTGTGTCTTTTCTACTAAAGGTCAATCCATCTCAAAAGAGTCATGGCGTCCTCGTCTGGAACCCACTCGCATTTACAACACTCGAACAATCATGAGGAAAAGATGGAGTTTCTCGAACAAGAAAATCAAGTGCTCCGAGAGGAAGTGGCATCCATGCGAACTAAGATGGATGAAATGACTGAATTGATGAAAGCATTAACGACTGCACATAATCAACCACCACCTCCTCCTCCTATCAGCACTCAGGCCGAAGCAACTGTCTCTATTGTCCCTGAATGGACGATACCTGTCAGTACTCCACCAAATTCTATGCCAGAAGGTCGTCCTTGGGGTGTCCCTATTTGTCTCAGTGAAGTATTCCGCCCTATTGCTTCTGAAGCTCAGATGCCTACTCATCAATGTGCAGCTCATGTTCCTCCGCTTCCTGTAAGAGCTCCTCCAGTTGTCATGACTTACTCAGCGCCTGTAATGCATACCATTCCACAAAATGAAGAACCTATCTTCCATTCAGGGAACATGGAACCCGATGATAGAGTGATTGACTTGCAGGAAAAATATGATGAAATGCATCGAGAAATGAGGGCTCTCCGTGGGAAAGAAAAATTTGGAAAGACCGCTTATGATCTCTGTTTGGTGCCGAATGTCCAGATACCTCACAAGTTCAAGATCCCAGATTTTGAGAAGTATAAAGGGAACTCCTGCCCTGAGGAACATTTGAAAATGTATGTAAGAAGGATGTATGCATATGCTCGGGACGATCAGGTCCTTATTTATTACTTCCAAGAGAGTTTGGCTGGTCCCGCCTCAAAATGGTACACGAATCTAGACGAAACAAGAATCCAAACTTTTCGTGATCTATGTGAAGCTTTCGTGGAACAATACAGTTATAATGTGGATATGGCTCCAGACCGAAGCGATCTTCAGGCAATGACTCAAGAGAATAAGGAAACATTCAAGGAGTATGCCCAGCGTTGGAGGGATATCGCTGCCCAAGTCATCCCGCGTGTAGAAGAGAAAGAGATGACCAAGCTCTTCTTAAAAACTCTCAATCAGTTCTACTACGAGAAGATGGTCGGAAGTGCACCCAAGAACTTTGCTGAGATGGTTGGTATGGGCGTACAGTTGGAAGAAGGAGTCCGAGAAGGACGATTGGTCAATGAAAGCGTCCCTGCAGGCAGTTCAAAAAAGAAAGGCCAAGAAGTGAATATGGTGAAAGGTCAACCTCGACCACAGGCTCAAAGGACACAATTTGACCCGATCCCCATGAAATATGCTGATTTGCTCCCTTCATTGCTAAAGAAGTGTCTGGTTCAAACCAGGCCGCCTCCTAAAGTGCCAGAAAGATTACCAGCATGGTATAGACCTGACAAGTTTTGTGCTTTTCATCAAGGGGCCCCGGGTCATGATACTGAATACTGCTATGCTCTGAAGGCCGCAGTCCAAAAGTTAATCCGAGATAAAGATTTGTCCTTCGAGACTTGAACCCAAATGTGTAAGCTAATCTGCTACCAGATCATGGTACCCAGTATTCCAACAGAAGGGGGTTTAACCGCAATCGAGTCAATGTTGATGTTTTCTTCCATTGTTCAATTTGTTTCAAGTGGTATGTTTGTTTGTTTTGGTATCTTTTCAAGAGAATCCTTTCGTCCCGCCCAAGACGAAAGTGAACTTATGTAGGGCTTTTTGCTTTAAGCATTGTCATCGTTAATAAAGAGGTCGCTTTGATCCCGACTTTGTTTTCATTTTGTGCTTTTTTCTTGGAAAAATGGTAACACAAAAAACCAAAAAAATAATAATCATTCTCAAATTTTGTACTTACTTGTCAAAATCAATGATCAAATCATGCATTAATAAACCCGTTGAACACAATAACCATGTACTCTCTACCACCTTTGAGTTCTTGTATCCGAAGCTGGAGAAAACAAGAATGAAGATACTCCCGACATGATCTCTCGCATACTGGGGCATCATAGCCGTCAAAGCTACAAACAAAAATCATGAAGATAGTTCAGGAGACGGCAATCGCTTACAAAGACTGGCTCGAGGTGTTACCATTCTCTTTGCTCGGATCTCATGCTTTTCAACAGGGGCAACCCCCCTCCTTCCCTCAGTATACAACATGGAGGTCGTGCTTCCCGTGGAGGTTGAAGTCCCAACAATAGGAGTCCTGCCGAAATCCAAGCTTGATTGAACTTAAAATGCATGACGACTTTATACAACTATATCAAAAGAGGTTGAAACAAACTTCCAATAAGAAGGTTCGTCCCCGTGAAATTCAAGAAAGAGACTCTGTACCTAAAAAGGTATTATCTTTCCAATCAGACTCCAGGAGCAAGTGGATGCCTAACTATGAACGCCCGATGTGCAATGACTCTTGTGACTACAAATGGTGACAAACTCATGCCGGTGCAGTCAAGAAATACTCGGTCAAACATAAAAGCTCGATAAGTCGCAAACCTGAAAAAGGCGGCTTAGGCAAAAATGAGCGTCTCGGTGGACTGAAAACCCAGAAGGGCGGTCCAGGCAAAAGTTAGAGACATGAACAAAAATGATTATCCTGATAGATTGAAAACCCGAAAGGGCGATCTATGCAAAAGTTAAGGATCAAAAGACAAAGTAACTGCATCCGGTTGGGCACAATCCACTTGGGGCGTCCAGTTATCAAAAGACCTCCGATTTGAAGCATCTACAGATTATAGACTCGGAACAGGGGCATTCAAGATTGTTAGGGTGAATAACGTTTATTGTGTTCAATATACCCTTCCCATTACATTTACCATTTTTCCAAAATTTTAAAAAAAATCCGTGGAGCCATGCCCTTAGCAGGTCTTACCACTCAATTCATCAAATTTGAGCCTGTGCCCATTTATTTGGAACTCTCATTTATTTTATTTGCATAATTTCTTCTATTTTTTATGGCAATATTTAAAGCAAAAATTTTCAAAATACAAAAACTCGTTTTACATCTTTTGAAAAGTGTGAACAACAAACACACTCTCTTTGAACTTGTGAGTAGGTGAAGCTAGCATCAGCGTCCGCCTCAAGAGCAGTTGCATACTAGAAGAGAAACATGGCTAAGCTGTATGAAGGGGACCTCTACTTTGAGCAAGATGCTGTCACAGTCGAAAAAAAAAAAACAAAAAAAAAAAAAACAAAAAAAACAAAACAAAAAAATCAAGGCTCGCTAAGTTGAAAACCTAGAAAGGCGGCTTAGGCAAAAATGAGCGTCCTGGTGGACTGAAAACCCGAAAGGGAAGTCCAGGCAAAAATTAGGAGCATAAAAAATATTCCCGGTGGACTGAAAACCCGAAAGGGCGGTCCAGGCAAAAGTTAGGGATTTTCAAAAAAAATAAAACAAAAGAGGACATGACTGCTGAAGCATACCAATGGAAGGACACTCTGTGCCGGTTTACAAATGGCGACTTCTTCCAAACTTTTTATCAACAATGGGCTTTACCCCCAAGAGGCATCAGTTGCTACCCTGTGCCGGATCTTACACTGTCAATAGATTGATTTGTCCACAATAGTATCATCACCAAGGAAGTTTGCCGAGTGTTTGTACTGCGATGTCAGTCCATTTCCCACCTTACGAGTCCTATCTTTGTCTCATCGAGTTCATCTATCACCTACAAGGGTACAGTCATACAAGTCACACTCATACAAGTCACATTCATACATACATGCATTCATACTTGCACATATTCATACACATCATATACATTGCATCATTCGTACATGATTACATCAGTAATTCAAAGTTTTATTTGACAGTGTCTTTGCAGTTCAGCCCTCGTATCGTCGTTATGTCAAGTGGCAAGTTCTAACAAATGAACATCTTGTTTTGCTTTCTTTATCAAAAGTGTCATCCCCGGCGTAAAGCCGTGCTAGTCATGACACTAATCAACTTCAATTTCAATTTCAAAAAGTGTCATCCCCGGCGTAAAGTCGTGCTAGTCATGACACTAATCAACTTCAATTTCAATTTCAAAAAGTGTCATCCCCAGCGGTAGCTGTGCAAGTGATGTCACCAGTCAATTTCAACTCTCAATGGTGTCACCCCCAGTGTGACTGACCAAGTTGTTCTTTCATTCTTACCTTTGTTAAGCTATCTCATCGATAGTTAGGTAAAAGTATCATTTGTCTTCATTAAGCTATCATTTCAACGGTAGTTAGACAATGGTTTTTTCTCTCATTCTTACCTTTGTTAAGCTATCTCATCGATAGTTAGGTAAAAGTATCATTTGTCTTTGTTAAGCTATCATTTCAACGGTAGTTAAACAATGGTTTTTCTCTCATTCTTACCTTTGTTAAGCTATCTCATCGATAGTTAGGTAAAAGTATCATTTGTCTTTGTTAAGCTATCATTTCAACGGTAGTTAGACGATGTTTTTCTCTCATTCTTACCTTTGTTAAGCTATCTCATCGATAGTTAGGTAAAAGTATCATTTGTCTTTGTTAAGCTATCATTTCAACGGTAGTTAGACAATGGTTTTTCTCTCATTCTTACCTTTGTTAAGCTATCTCATCGATAGTTAGGTAAAAGTATCATTTGTCTTTGTTAAGCTATCATTTCAACGGTAGTTAGACGATGTTTTTCTCTCATTCTTACCTTTGTTAAGCTATCTCATCGATAGTTAGGTAAAAGTATCATTTGTCTTTGTTAAGATATCATCTCATCGATAGTTAGACGATGTTTTTCTCTCATTCTTACCTTTGTTAAACTATCTCATCGATAGTTAGGTAAAAGTTATCAGTCGTCTCTGTTAAGCTATCAATACGGTAAAACAATCATTTTCCCCAGTGAAACTATATTCCCCTAGTGGAGTCAGATCCCTTTCTCAAAGAATTTGGGTATCCGTTGCGATTTCTCATTTAAGTCAAGTCATCTTTGTCGTCCTGCATTCATAAATTGCATCACATGCATTCATAGCATCTTAGGTCAAAAATTGTGTACTTTGTATTTAAGTCTCTTCGACTCGTCAAATCAAAGATTTTATCTTCAAATTTCCGGACGAAAAAACTTAAATAGGGGCATCTGTCATACCCCAATTTTTGACCTAAGGTCCCACTGACACGTGTCGCTTAACCCTGATCAATCTCTGACGTTTTAGTAAAAATTCGGCAGGGAGGTATTTTAAAATACCTCATTTGATTCCGAGTGGGGCCCTCTTCTCTCAATCTTCAATCATTTTATTTCCATCTTTTATTTTTAAATTAATCCTAATTTTTATTTTAATAAATCAATATTTCTTTTAATTCAAATTACTTCTTTTTTAGATAAGTCCAAAAGTCAAATCTGCACTTAATTTATTTTTATTTTTATTTTCTCATTTATTATTTTATTCATTTGTTACTATCCGAAAAAATCAAAAAAAGGTCCCAATCCAAATCCGGTCACACGCGTGTGCTTCAACTCATCTCAATCCAAATCCAGCGCAACGCATTCCAATCTAACAACAGCTAACACGCCCCTCTCATCTCAAATCAAGCACAAGTTTCTGCTCATCTCAACAAACCCTCAACCCAGCACTATAAATAACAACCTGCACAACACAGAAAAAAAAACGCAACACAGCAGAATCGCACAACACCACACAGGAAACACACGGAAAAAGCCAGAGCACACAAAGAAGCAAAACCAGCAAGGAACAACATCAACTCGAAACTGCACTTCCAGAACCAGTCACAACACGAAATCGCAAGCCAGCACCATAACAGAACCGGATCCGCGAAAGAAACAAAGAGGTAGTATTTTCTTTACCTTTAGATCTAGGCCTCTGTGTGTACGTGTTCGAAAATCTAGGTTTAGAACTGAATAGAGGGGAGAGAGTCGAGTGAAAACAGCAAAAAAAAATAGAGTTTTTAGCTCCGGTGCGGCGGCGCCGCCGCGATGGCTCGCCGGCCACCGCACCGGAGTCTGCTCCAACCACCCTTCTCGCCGGAGAAGAAGTTTGAGAGAGAAGAGAGAATTTTGAGGTGAAGAGAGAGAAATGTTTGTAAAAATGAGTTAAAAAAACCGGTTACCACATATATATAGTACCCTAAACCGGTTCGGTTCTCCTGAACCGATTCAGGCTTGAACCAAACCGGTTTAAGCCCACTAAGCGCGCCCAAGCCTCTCCATGAAGCCCAATTCTTTTTTTTACTTCCTGCACCCCCCTGCTTACTACCTGCACCCCCATCATCTTTCTTTTTACCGTCTTCATGCGTTTTTAAATTTCCCTTGCATTTATTTTTTCTTTAGCATTTTTATTTCTTTTATCTTATTATTTATCAGCATTCACATATTTATTTTATATCTTTTATTTACTTGCATTGATTTAGAATGTACAATAGGCATTGATGTAAATAATTTATTTATTTCTTCTTGTCATTTATTTTCTGCAGACCTTAGAATGTAAATAGGCTTTTATGTAATAGTGTAGGTGCATGTGTGTGTATGCCTCTTATCTGCTTTGTAGTTTAGGTCAAAGGTCCTTGTGGTGGTCCAATACCCCATGAGGTACCTACGTTTTTTATTTTTATGCTCCGTTAGTTTAATTTTTTAGTCCAATTATTCAAAAACAACAAAAACATGCAAATAACAAAAATCACAAAAATATTTTCATAAACAAACCTTGATCCTAAATCAAGTGATCGTCTCTTTTTATTTTTATTTCTTTAATCAAATTTCAATCAACTTTAATTCAACTTTAAGTCATTTTCTTTAATATAAAAAACACAAACAAATTCTTATTTGCCACTTGGCTTTTCATTTTAAAACCTTTTTCAAAATTAATAAAAAAACACTCAACAAATCAAACGTCGTTTTCTACCCCGAACTACGAGGTTTTGATCCCTCACGGGTACGTAGGCAGAGGACCATGTCCTTCCAAATCAATAAAAAATGTAGATAATTAGGTCTTTATTTTTCCACTTTAATTCCTTCTTTTCAAAAATAAGCAAGCAAGTTATAGCACATTAATTAAATAAAATCAAGAGGTTCCCGTAGAGTACTACGGACATAAGGGGTGCTAATACCTTCCCTTTATGTAACTAACCCCCGAACCCAAAATCTTTTCAAAATGGGGTAGTTTGAACTTTTTTTCCCCTCTTTCTTAAAAAAAAATAAATGTTCAGTCGTGAAATAAATTAGCGAGTCAAAAGCTAATCAAATAGCCTTGATCTCCGAAAAATGACGCGACAACGTGCATTGAAGTCAAAGAATTTGACTCCTAGATTTATTGGTCCGTATCAGATATCGGAAAGAGTTGGAACAGTGGCGTACTGAGTGGGTTTACCACCGCATCTTTCGAATTTGCACGATGTGTTTCATGTGTCACAACTTCGGAAGTATGTTCCGGATCCATCTCATGTGATCCAAAGTGATGATGTGCAAGTTAGAGATAGCCTTACGGTTGGGACGTTACCGGTGAGGATTGATGATCGAAAAGTGAAGACGTTGAGAGGCAAAGAGATACCTCTTGTGAGAGTCGTTTGGGAAGGAGCGACTGGTGAAAGCTTAACGTGGGAGCTAGAGAGTAAGATGCTAGAATCTTATCCAGAGTTGTTTGCATGAGGTAAATTTCCGAGGACGAAAATCTTATAAGTTGGGGAGAGTTGTAACGCCCTCTTTGAATGATTTAATTATTTAATTGAATCTAGAATTTACTAAGATGAGTTTATATTATATTTATATGATATATGTGTGATTTAAGAGATTTATGTGATTGAGGTGATTTTTATGTGATTTTATGAGGAATTGTGACTTATTTTATTGTTTAATAAAATAAGATTTGAAAATAAAATAAATATTGAGTTTAGGGGTTGTTTTGAGATTTTAGAGAGTTTTGGGGGAGAAAAAGGAATAAGATAAAGTAGATGGAAGAGATATAAATAAGATGATGATGTTCCAAATTATTAGATATATATAAGAGGTTGTTGTTATAAAAAGTTAAGTTGTTGTGTCCATGCATTAGCATTCATTGTTGGGGGCTTGATGCCCTGGAGCCTTTGCTCACCACGTTGGGGGCTTGATGCCCTAGAGCTTTAGCTCAACTAAGTTGAGGGCTTGATGCCCTGAAAGTATATCAATACTTATTACGTTGAGGGTTTGATGCCCTGGATTGGTACCACATGCATATAAGAGGTCTAAGTTGCGTAGTCGAGTTGGAGTTGCATTTGTCGAGTCAAAGTTATATAAGTTGCCAAGTTGTTTAAGTTGTGATTCTTTATATGAATTATTAAAGAAGTGATATATGATATATTATTATCTATGATGAATATTATGATGTTTTCATGTTGTTAAATATAATTGTTGAATTATATGTTTAATATTACTGTTTTGTGAAATCTCACCCCTTCTGCTTGGAATTGTTGTTCTTGGTATGAATAACTTGTAGGTGATCGAGAGTAGTTGCTGTTACTTTGCTGTCTTGAGTGGTTATTCCTCACGGAGTCTTTTAGGTGATCTGATACGTAACAGGATGGGATCTTTTGTGGCTATTTCTTATTCCTTTACATATTTGTTTTATGAATTTAAATGATTAAGTTGTTTAACTGATTTATGAGATGTTTTGATGAGGCCTGCGTGCCAAGACTTATTTATGATGATGAACTTTAAATCCGCTGCAATGTTTTGGAATTGATTATGTTGAAGGATAATTAGTTAATTATCTTATTTATGATTTTATGAAGTGTTGCATTCCATTTATGTGTTGAATACTCTGATATATGTTTGAAATTTTTAAGTTGGGAAAACGGAATGTTACAAGAGGGGGTGCACCAGTAGCCATCACTCGATGTTGAAATTACATGGTTTCTCGTCCGCTTTTATTTCATGGAGAATGTGGGATACTAGTTTTTTCCTATGGCCTAAGGTAGTTTTTGTAAGTGTCAAATTGGTCCGAAATGGTTGCACCCATATTTCAACATTTGTATCTTGGCCCGTTAGTTGGATTTTAATGAAAATTCCATTTTGTCTTCATCATGCTTTCTTGCAATATTCGACAATCACTGATGATTTATCAAATTGTCTCTTAGCTTTAATCTTTTGGTTTAAGTTTAATATCAAGTTTTTCGTTTCTCGTTGAAACTACTCTTGTGCTATTTGATAATGTCTCGTTGTAGACAATTTTATTTTCTTGGCATCACTTTAGTTTTAACAATGCCAAATTTAATTTCTCGACAAAACTCTCCCATCGTTTTACCTGTTTTTACAACAAGCTTGTATTTCTTAAATACTCACCATTCTAGCCCAGGAGGTGACAAGGTAAAAATCTTACCTTTAATTAAACATTTTATACATGATGATATATTTTTATCTTACAACATTTTATTGCCAAAAAGTAACTCCATTGACAAATCGTTAATGGCAAAATTTGCAAAAATGACAACAAAAAAATCAGGATAGGATATATAAACCATTTGGGATAACCAAAAATTGAGATATGAAAATGGATCACCCGGATTCGAAAGATCTGGATTTTCTGCCCCCACAAGTTTTTGCATTAACTATTATGTCGAAGGGCATCCAATAGGAACCACCTTATCTTTGATTTTGTAATCTCCGTTTAGACATCATATACCCTGAAACCACTTTTGTTGAATCAATGAAAATGTAATCGAGTTTTTGGTTTTTGACCATTATTTCCTTTAGCTTTTTACCAATTGTCTCGACAACACTCTTTCAATGGTTCATATAACCCTCTTTTGTTGTAACTTTGCCTCTAAGGCCTTTTTTATCTTATTTCCGACCAAGTAAGCCGTAATACTGTTCCAAGTATCTCACTCAGACATGATCATCATTTGAACCATTCCTCCCGGAAGGGGGAATAAGATCTTTCGCTATGATTTATGTGTTAAGGACCTCCTTTTCCAACATGAAGCCATGGGTTGGATCGAGCCTTACAGAACTCGCGTCTATTTGGTCATTATCACCATCTTCAACAAAAGAACATGGTGCTATTTTTGCCAAACTTTTCTCAAAGGTCTTCCTTGTGAAATTATTGACTTCAGCAAGAAAGTAACTTTGATCTGCTTCGACATTTTTAACCGAGCCATATCCCTCCGGATTATAACTTTTTGGCGCATAGATGAAGGAACAACACCAATCACATGTATCCATTCTCTCCATAGGAGCAAATTGAAGTTGGCTTTTGATGGAACTACCATGAACAAAGTTGGTCTGGTGACAGATCCCACAGTGAGATTCACTTTGAGAGCACCAAGAGGGAAACCAGTTTTCCCTTCATTATTCGACAAAACTATGTTATGAGGTTTCAAATATGTACCATATTTTCCAATCTTCTTAAGTATGAATGAGGCATTACATTCACAGCAACAACACCATCTACCAACACCTTGTTGACTCCAATGCCATCAACTTTGGCTTGAATGAATAATGGTTTGAGATGGCTTTTCATAGGGCCATTAGGCTTTTCAAATATGGCTTATTGTGGATCACGACAACCATAATTTGTCAAGTTGCAACACATGAATTTATATTTTTCCATGTCCTCTGGATTGTAATCCTCCTTTGATTCTTCGACTTTAGACATCATGTCATACTCTGAAGGTAAAATGGAAACTACATTGCACACGACATCGAAATCTTGTTCTAAATCCATGAAGTCTGAATCCATTTCGTCATCTTCAACAGTGTTTTCCTCAACAGGTGGAAAAGACAACCTTTCTTTCATTGGTCTCATGATTGTGACGACCAGTTTTTCTTTAGGTTCAACCTCTTTGTCATCAGCACTTCCAGCAATACCCTTTTTGGACCTTTGATACCTTCTCCATTGAGTCCGAGTCACATGATTTTTGTAACGCCCTATTTAATTATTAGATTATTTTATTGAATTTAGAGTATATTATATGATTTATGTGATTTAAATGATTATGTGGTGTGTTGTTATTTTATTAAGTGGTGTTATTTTATTATTTAATAGAATAAGATTTGAAAATAAAATAAGATTAAGTTGTGGGGGCTGTTTTAGAATTTTGAAGAGTTTTAGTGGAATAAGTGGAAATAAGATAAAGAGGGTTGAGGAAATAAATAGGAGAAACATAGGTCAGAATAGTTTTCACGTGAAACAAGTTTTTGGAGAAAAAGGGAGAAAACAAGAGAAGAAAAGAGCCAAGTGAAGAACCGAAGAGATCGTAGAGCTTCGTTCGTCAGAATTAAGGTAAGGGTGAGGCTAACTCTCAATAATCATAGTATATGTAAACTCTGAAATTGATTTAACATGTAGTTGTTTATGAATTTGGGAATTAGGGTTAGAATGTAGAATTGAATTGCGGGAAGAAGTAGGTAATCTGATGGATTAGGATGATTAAGGATGTTTAGATTGTAGATTAATCACAGACTAAGTTTCCAATCAATTTTGGGGTTTGGGTCGATGGAAATTGGAGTTGATGCTTGAAAAGTCGGAGTCTAAACGTTTTGCAAATAAGAGATTATGTGAGGTTTGGAAAATCGATTTTTGGGTGGTTGAAACTTGAATTTTTCTATAGATTATGATAGAGCCAAGTGTCAGGAGCGGGTAGGCGAAAACGGCATCAAAAACGGGTTAACGGTTTGGTTTTTACGCGTGAAAACGTGAAGGTTGGAAATCTGATGTTGTCTGTCCGATTCTGGAAAAATCGTGCCACGATGGGAGACCAACGTGCTGTTGATATAAAATCTAAATCCCTATTTTTAGTTTAAAAGATAACAAACTAATTAAATTAAACTTTATTAATTCTGATTTTAATTGTTATATAACTTGTGCTCTTGAGTATCTCTTCTAAGTTAAAGGTATAAAAGCATTGTACAATTATCAAGGAAAGCACCAAGTTATGATGGAGAGATTGATCTCAAGCATTGGTCTCAAATATGGATTTAAGTTCAAATAAGGCCAAGCACGTACAGGGCAATGGAATGTTACATTTAAGGAAGCAATAAATATTTCAAGCATATACTATATCATGACAAGGAAATATTATTTGAAGCTTAGTACAAATGAACATATGAACAAAAAGAACATATTTAATGTCATGTGCAAAAAGGGTGGCATGAGAATGACCACTATAATTTCGACAACACATCAAGAGTGAAAGACAAATACAAAACTATGAACCTTTGGATATTCACTTTATGGTCACCTCACAACATGACAAGAAAGCTACCTAGTACAAGAAAAGCCTTTTCTTTGGGCTCAAGACTTAATGTTACAGCAACAAATGAAAAGGAAATGAGCTGTACAAAGCTCATGTCTCACGTAGCAAGCAACAAAGTACAAAGGAAAGCTTCAGCAGATTTAGAGATCGATCTCAACTTTAAAAGGAACAGTTTCATCTCAACGGCTCCCATGATTCTTGCGCTGCAAGAAAGGAAGAATTTATCAAGAGTTTTTCTCCTATAAATAGAAGACTTCAGCAAGTGAGAAAAACAACTTTTGAGCAAAAGAGAAAAGACAATATTCATCAAGAATTTCTTTGTTTACAAATCACTCAAGATCTATATCTTTGTTTTGAGCAAGCAGCTCTTTTGTATTAAATCTTTGAGGAAGTTTAATACTCTTAAATACTATTGTAAAAGAATCTGCAAGTGTGCAGAGAGGTGGTAAAAATTCTTGCTCGTAACGGCAAGTGACTTGACCAAGTGAAGGTTGAAAGAAAGTGTTGTAAAGATCAGAAAGATCTAAAAAGAAAGAAGGAATTGAGATTAAGTCATAACTCAATTACCTAGTGGAAAATCTCACAAGCATTGTGGGGACTGGACTAACCCACGTTGGGTGAACCAGGATAACTTTTTTGTGTGATCCTTCTTCCTTATCTATTTTATATTTGCACTAGTCACACACCTTCAATATATCTATTTAAAATTCCATTTAAATCACTAACGTATTTGTTGAGAATTTTTAATAGGTAATTTTTATTACATCACAATTCAAACCCCCCTTTCTTGTGATAATTATTTATCTTCACGTGCCACGATGATGTCATACCAGAAACCTTAAAAATGCAATTTTATTCACTCCAAATGCTTCCAAACTTCTTCCTAAGTGTAGGGACTTTATCCTAACCATCTAGAGATGTTTTTAGGAAAGAAATAACATTGTATAAAGGGTCTAATGAGTTCATGAGTTGGTCCTTGGGGTAGGAATGGAAGTTGTTTATAAAGGTATAGCCTTTCAGTGAATCTAAGCTAATATAATTGATGTTGTTGGTTAATTTAAGCTATATATGTTATGTGGAAAATGTATGATATAGAAAATATCGTTGTTTACATCATTCAAGTTGTTATTATTAATATTGCTATGTTGCAAGTTGCTTATGTTGCTGTTTCTGCTGTTGTTGATTATTAATATCAATGAAGGAGCTGATTACTACTACTGGAAAGATAAAATGCAACTATTTTTACAATCACAAGACAACCACATGTGGTCTGTAGTAGAAAATGGAAACTACGTTGCATATGATGAAGATCTAAACATAAAAAAACAAGAAGATTGGTCGGAAGAGGAAGGTAAACGTGCTCTACTTAATTTTAAAGCAAAATTATTTCTAACCATGGCTTTAAGCAGGGAAGAATTTGATAGAGTACAAGAAAGCAAAACTGCCAAAGAAATTTGGGATGCTTTCAAAATACATCATGAAGGTACCAGTCACGTGAAAGAAACAAGAATTGACATCGGTGTACGAAAATATGAACTATTCGAAATGAAGGAAACCGAAACCATAGATGAAATGTATGGAAGGTTTACCATCATTATGAATGAGTTACGTTCTCTTGAAAAGAATTTTTCTGTTCATGAAAGAGTAAGAAAAGTTTTAAGATGTCTTCCAAAATCCTGGAGACACATCGTGACTGCTATAACAGAAGCAAAAGATCTATCTAAACTCAGATTAGAAGATCTCATTGGATCTTTAAAAGCTCATGAAGTATTCTTACAAGAAGACAAATCTTCAAACAAAAAGATGATTGCATTCAAGACATCTCAAGAAATGCAAAATCAAGAAGAAGAAATGAATTATGAAAATCAACAGCTAGAACCTGATGAAGAAGAAGTACAAGCACAAATTGTTCTTCTTACCAGAAAACTTCAAAGAATAATTCAAAACAAAAGAAACTTCCCAGCAAGAAAAGAAAATGCAAAAACAGAAATTGAAAAAAGTCAGATAACTTGTTATGGATGTTACAAAACAGGACACTACAAAAGTGAATGTCCACAATTCAAAAGAAAGCCTAGCAATTATCAATCAAATCAAAAATCCTTCTTGACTACATGGGATGAACCAGAAGAATCAACAAACGAAGATGAACAAGCAAACCTATGCCTAATGGCAAATACAGAAGAGGTAAATTATGAACCCTGTTCATCTTGTGAAAAAACTGAACATCTTTTTGACAATCTTTTTCATAGCTCACAGATTCTTGAACAAACTTGTGAAAAACTGAGAAATGAAAATGATAAACTGAAAAAAGAAAAAGAAGACTTGGAAAAACTACTTAAAGCTTTTCAAAATTCCCAGCCTCAAAAAACATGTGAAGAAAAAGAGACAAAGGAAGAAAATGAGGCTTTAAAGAAAAATGTTCATAAATTAGAAAATGATATTATTAAATTTGTAAAATCTACTGAAACCTTTCAGAATATCATAGGAGTTCAAAAGAATTATTCTGATAAAACTTGCATAGGTTTTAAAACTGATCACAAACAAAAAATGTATGAAGATCTTTTTATTCCTAACAAAAAGACAGAAAGATATAAATGTACATATTGTAAAAAATATGGACATTTAGAAAAATTTTGTTTTAGAAAAGAAAAAGAATTAGTCATTCAAAAGAAAAGATACATGTTTAAAACAAATCTCACCCAGTTCCATAAAGGAAATTTCTTAAATAACACTAACCATGAAGGACCCAAAAAAATATGGGTACCCAAGACTCTACTAACTTCTACTGCAGGAATGCCTCATAACAGTCAAGAAAAAGCCTTGGTACTTGGACAGTGGATGCTCAAGACATATGACTGGAGATAAACAAAGTTTTCTATCCTTCGTCGAAAAAGAAGGAGGATTAGTAAACTTTGGTAACAATGAACAGGCTCGAATCAAAGGTAAGGGAATTATTGGTAAGATAAATTCTGCAAAAATTGAAAATGTTCAATATGTAGAAGGTTTAAAACACAACTTAATTAGCATCAGTCAATTGTGTGACAGCGGTCTTGAAGTTACCTTCAAACCTCACACATGCGAAGTAAGACAAGTATCTTCAGGAAAAATCTTATTTACCGGATCTCGAAACAAAAATGTTTATGTTTTATACTTAGATGAACTCCCTGTTGAATCATGCTTTATATCCCTTGAAAAGGATAAATGGATTTGGCATAAAAGGGCTGGACATATAAGTATGGATACTATTTCCAAAATTTCAAAACTAGATCTAGTAAGAGGACTTCCTAAGATAAACTTTGAGAAAGATAAAATACGTGAAGCATGTATCAAGGGAAAACAAGTCAAAAGCAGTTTTTCTCCAAAAGAATTTATTTCAACAAAGAGGCCCCTTGAACTTCTACACATAGACTTATTATCTCAATAGAAAGTCTTGGTGGAAAAAGATATGGCTTTGTAATCGTTGACGATTTCTCCAGATTCACTTGGGTTTTATTTTTAAAACACAAATATGATTCTTTTGAAACTTTTAAAAACTTTTGCAAACAAGTTCAAAATGAGAAAGAAACTCATATCATTTCTGTAAGAAGTGACCATGGTGGAGAATTTGAAAACTCCTCCTTTGAGCAATTCTTCAGTGAAAATGGGATTTCTCATAATTTCTCCTGTCCTAGAACACCTCAACAGAATGGTGTTGTAGAAAGGAAAAATAGAACACTACAAGAAATGGCAAGAACTATTTTAAATGAATCAAACATAGAAAAATATTTTTGGGCAGAAGGCATAAATACCTCTTGCTATATCTTGAACAGAGTTTCAATTAGAAAAGTTTTAAAAAAAACCCCGTATGAACTCTGGAAAGGAAGAAAGCCAAACATTTCATATTTTCATATATTTGGCTGTTATTGCTACATCTTAAACAATAAAGATACCTTGGGGAAATTTGACTCAAAGTCAGACAAAGCAATATTTTTGGGATATTCTTCTACATCAAAAGCATATAGAATCTACAATCTAAGAACAAGAACTCTACAAGAAAGTATGCATATCAAATTTGATGAGCTTGAGGAACTAGAAAAACAAAACAAGATCATTGAAGAAGAAGAAGATGAAGAAATTCAAAATAATCAAAATTCTGAGAATAATATTCAAAGACCATCAAACGAGGAACCACCTCAAAGTCCTCCAAGATCATGGAGAACAGTTGACTATCATCCTCAAGAACAAATTATCGGAGATACTATTGATGGTGTAAGAACAAGAAGATCTTTTCAGAACAATGACATGGCAATGATCTCACAAATAGAACCCAAAAACATAAAGGATGAAATCATTGATGAATCATGGGTTGAAGCCATGAAAGAAGAGTTACTACAATTTGACAAAAATCAAGTATGGACCTTGGTACCTCAACCTCAAAATCAATCAGTTATTGGTACCAGATGGGTATTCAGAAACAAATTGGATGAAGAAGGAAAGGTAACTCGAAACAAGGCAAGACTAGTTGCACAAGGATACAATCAACAAGAAGGAATCGACTATGATGAAACTTATGCTCCAGTAGCAAGACTGGAAGCTATAAGAATTCTTCTTGCATATGCATCTCATAAATGCATAAAACTTTTTCAAATGGACGTAAAAAGTGCCTTTTTAAATGGTTTTTTAAATGAAGAAGTCTACGTTCATCAACCTCCTGGTTTTGAAGATTTACAAAAACCAAAACATGTGTTTAAACTAACCAAAGCTCTCTATGGACTAAAACAAGCCCCAAGAGCTTGGTATGAAAGATTAAGCACATTTTTATTGCAAAATGGCTTCTCAAGAGGAAAAATTGATACCACACTTTTTCGAAAAACAAATAAAAAAGATTTATTGATTGTTCAAGTATATGTTGACGATATCATTTTTGGAGCTACAAATGAAAAAATGTGCGATGAATTCTCCAAACTCATGGAAAGTGAATTTGAAATGAGTATGATGGGAGAACTTAAATTCTTTTTGGGCTTACAAATCAAACAACTTAAAGATGGTATTTTTATTTGCCAAGAAAAATACATCAAAGACCTTCTCAAAAAATACCACATGAATGAAGCCAAAATCATGTCTACTCCTATGCATCCATCATCCAGTTTAGACAAGAGATGAAAATGGAAAGGCATTTCCTGAAAAAGAATACAGGGGAATGATAGGATCTTTGCTATATTTAACCGCAAGTAGACCAGACATTGTATTTGCAGTAGGACTTTGTGCTAGATTTCAAACAGCTCCTAAAGAATCACATCATATAGCTGTCAAAAGAATCTTCAGATATCTGGTCGGAACAACAGACATAGGAATTTGGTACAAAAAGGGATCTCATTTTAATCTTATGGCCTATTGTGATGCTGACTATGCTGGAGACAAAATAGAAAGAAAAAGTACAAGTGGTACATGTCAATTTCTTGGAGAAGCTCTGATCAGCTGGTGCTGTCGAAAACAAAACACCATTGCACTTTCTACAACAGAAGCTGAATACATATCCGCTGCAAATTGTTGCTCTCAGGTATTATGGATTAGAAATCAACTAGAAGATTTCTCTCTCAGGTACGCAAATATTAAAATTCTATGTGATAATACCAGTGCTATTAATTTATCAAAAAATCCTATTCAGCATTCAAGATCAAAACACATAGAAATTAAGCATCATTTTATTCGTGATCATGTAAACAAAAAGGAAATTGAACTTATGTTTGTTGACACTGAAAATCAATTAGCTGATATTTTTACGAAACCTCTTGTGGAGGAAAGATTTAATTTTATCAAAGAAAAATTAAAAATTATTAGGAAACCCCTTTAATTTTTTTTCTTAAAAGGGTCATCTCTCTTCTTTTGTCTCACACGAGTGGCATCTCCTTCTTTTCTTGAAAACTCCAACTGATTAAGTTCAGTTTTAACTTCTGGACAATGATTGTCATGATGTTTTTATACCTTTCAAGTACACTCTAGCCATCTCTCTCCTCCTTTCCAAGAAATTTTTCGGCTGAAGATGAAGAGTCAGTCACTTCACTTCTCCCTAGTCTACTCTACATCGATCATCACTCTTCTCACTCTCCCCAACCACTCCGCTCTTTCTTCTCTTTCTCAAACTCTTCTTCTTCTCAAGAAAAACGTATCACTCCTCTTCCTCTATAAAATCAAAACCCAGTTTCACTTCTCTTCCATTCACACCTTTCAACTGAGCTTCAAACAACTCATTCGAAAATGGCTAGAACAAAAGGGAATCACACTGATTTCTCCCTTTCTCCATCACCCTCTCCTGAACGCTCTCCATCTCCACCACCTCCTCCGTCGCCGCGTAACCCAAACTCCGATCCTTTCTCTTGCTCACCTCCAAAAAGTCAGACCAACTCTGCTCCTCTCAAAACCTACTCTTGAATCGTTAGACCCAGAATGGCAAAATCATCTGAAACCCTTAAGAAACCCGTTCGTAAATCCACCAGACTTTCAGCAAAAAGGAAAAGTGGTGACGTTATGTTCGTCGATTTGGATTCAGACGAGGATCGTCCCCTCAAAAATCTCAAGAAAAGTCCTACTGATTCCGAAAAGAATGCTGAATGGATTGAAAAGATTAAGAAGGATTTCAAAGCTGCTGTTCAGAAAAGGAAATTGCTAAAGGAATGCTCTAGCCCTCAATCCAAGAACAAGAAATCTTTGAATGAAGGCTCTGCTTCTGAAATCAAGCACATGCGCATCCCCTTGCATGATCCCTCTCTGGATCGCAATTTCCAAAAATGGGTCGCAAGACCAATTGGTGTGGGAAGAGTTTACAACTTTGAGAAGCTACTGAAAGAAGGTGTTGATCTTCTCAAGTTTGTCAAACCACTAGGTTGGATGAATTTCTTTCAGATCAAAGAAACCCACTATCCAGAAGTGGTAAGAAATTTCTACTTCATGGCTGAAACTTTTCGAAAGGAAGATTTGATTGTCTCAAAAATTCAAGACAAAGTGATTGAGTTATCTGCTGAAAGACTGGCAGTGATTCTGGACATTCCTCAGAAAGGGCCGAAATGCTATGGAAGAACAGGATATGAAAATGCTGTGGTATCACGTTTTGACATCATTCGAGAAATGTTTGTTAAGTATGAATCTGATGATGATCTGATCTCTGCAAATCTCAAAAAGGAATACAAACTTCTCCATAACATGTGTCAATTTTCTATCACCCCTCGAAAAGGAAGCAAACAAAAGGTATCTGAAACTGATATTCTTGTTATGTATCACATGTTTCATAGTATTGATATCAATCTGCCTGTCATAATCATTCGTCACATGATTCATGCCACCACTCTTAAGAAAACTAAATCTTGTGTCCCCTATGGAATGGTGCTTACTCGTGTTTTCAAGGATTTTAACATCAACCTTGACAAAGAGAAATTTGATACTGTCTGTTCAGAATTCTTGCCCAAAAACATTGCTCATATGAAGAAAACACCCCCAATCGAGATTCCTAAACCGAGCAATACTCCTGATGAAGCTGAAACATCTAAGAAAGGCAACAGGGTAGACAAAGGAAAAGCTCCAATGGATGAGCTTTTGGATGCCATTTTGGAAGAAACTTGTGAAGGAAATCCCATACCTAGCACTGTGATGCCTACCACTCAAGTCTCTGAGAAGTTTAATCAAGCTTCAAACTCTGTCCTTGACTTAAACTCTCCTTTTTTATCTCACATTCCAGGAAACACTTGGTTCGAACAAGCTGAGAAAGCTTTCCCTTCTGCTGCTCATGGTGAACCCACTGTCGTATCTCCTCTTTTCAGCCATCAACACGGTAGCTCTCCTTCTATTTTCGGTTCAAGTTTCTTAGAAACTCTGCTCAGAACATCAAGCGGTTCAGGATCCTTCTCTGCCCCTGTCAAATCTTACTTTGGTAACATGTTTTCTGATCAATCACTTCCTTCCCTCCCATCTCACTTTGGAACCTTTGAAAGCTCTGGCCAATATGGACCACCACCAGCTCCACCCAACACTCCTGACGCTTCAGCTGGCTCTCGCAATGTGCCGCCACCACCCCATCTGACAATGGCTGACCTCACTGCTGCTCTTCGTCCCATCCTTGAGAAACTTGATCTTGTCTACAACCTACAATCCTTCATGGTTCTTGATGTTGCCAACTTTCGTGATTGGTTCATTGCTGATTACTACAAAAGGTTTGGTGTGACCCCGCCTCGCTCTACCTTTGGTGCATCATCTTCTGGTCCTGCTACCTCCAAGCCTTAATCACTCGTGTGTCTTTTCCAGTCCTTCACCACCCCCTCTTTTTGAATCTGCCAAAGGGGGAGAAATGAATTGATTCTACTTGGTGTATCAAAAAAACTGGAATCTTGCTGTTCATGCTTTTATGTTTATTTTTAAATTCTGTTATGTCTTTCAATTTCTAAGCTAGGAACTTTTTTTTGTTGAACCATGGATTATGTACTGACAATATGATCAAAATCGTGTACAACATCTTTTGGAATTGAATGATATTTTGGTTCAAACAAAATTCCTGTGTATCTCCTTGTTTACAAATTCATTTTTGCATGCATAAATTAAGGGGGAGCTTATTGAAATTGAATGCTTAAATTAAGGTGGAGCTTATTTTATAAATCACTGATTTTATAAAAAGCTCTTTGTAAATACATCAGAATTTTTAAATAAAGAATTAATTCAATAAGTTTGTCATCTTCAAAAAGGGGGAGATTGTTGATATAAAATCTAAATCCCTATTTTTAGTTTTAAAGATAACAAACTAATTAAATTAAACTTTATTAATTCTGATTTTAATTGTTATATAACTTGTGCTCTTGAGTATCTCTTTTAAGTTAAAGGTATAAAAGCATTGTACAATTATCAAGGAAAGCACCAAGTTATGATGGAGAGATTGATCTCAAGCATTGGTCTCAAATATGAATTTAAGTTCAAATAAGGCCAAGCACGTACAGGGCAATGGAATGTTACATTTAAGGAAGCAATAAATATTTCAAGCATATACTATATCATGACAAGGAAATATTATTTGAAGCTTACTACAAATGAACATATGAACAAAAAGAACATATTTAATGTCATGTGCAAAAAGGTTGGCATGAGAATGACCACTATAATTTCGACAACACATCAAGAGTGAAAGACAAATACAAAACTATGAACCTTTGGATATTCACTTTATGGTCACCTCACAACATGACAAGAAAGCTACCTAGTACAAGAAAAGCCTTTTCTTTGGGCTCAAGACTTAATGTTACAGCAACAAATGAAAAGGAAATGAGCTGTACAAAGCTCATGTCTCACGTAGCAAGCAACAAAGTACAAAGGAAAGCTTCAGCAGATTTAGAGATCGATCTCAACTTTAAAAGGAACAGTTTCATCTCAACGGCTCCCATGATTCTTGCGCTGCAAGAAAGGAAGAATTTATCAAGAGTTTTTCTCCTATAAATAGAAGACTTCAGCAAGTGAGAAAAACAACTTTTGAGCAAAAGAGAAAAGACAATATTCATCAAGAATTTCTTTGTTTACAAATCACTCAAGATCTATATCTTTGTTTTGAGCAAGCAGCTCTTTTGTATTAAATCTTTGAAGAAGTTTAATACTCTTAAATACTATTGTAAAAGAATCTGCAAGTGTGCAGAGAGGTGGTAAAAATTCTTGCTCGTAACGGCAAGTGACTTGACCAAGTGAAGGTTGAAAGAAAGTGTTGTAAAGATCAGAAAGATCTAAAAAGAAAGAAGGAATTGAGATTAAGTCATAACACAATTACCTAGTGGAAAATCTCACAAGCATTGTGGGGACTGGACTAACCCACGTTGGGTGAACCAGGATAACTTTTTTGTGTGATCCTTCTTCCTTATCTATTTTATATTTGCACTAGTCACACACCTTCACTATATCTATTTAAAATTCCATTTAAATCACTAACGTATTTGTTGAGAATTTTTAATAGGTAATTTTTATTACATCACAATTCAAACCCCCCTTTCTTGTGATAATTATTTATCTTCACGTGCCACGATGATGTCATACCAGAAACCTTAAAAATGCAATTTTATTCACTCCAAATGCTTCCAAACTTCTTCCTAAGTGTAGGGACTTTATCCTAACAATCTAGAGATGTTTTTAGGAAAGAAATAACATTGTATAAAGGGTCTAATGAGTTCATGAGTTGGTCCTTGGGGTAGGAATGGAAGTTGTTTATAAAGGTATAGCCTTTCAGTGAATCTAAGCTAATATAATTGATGTTGTTGGTTAATTTAAGCTAATATATGTTATGTGGAAAATGTATGATCTAGAAAATATCGTTGTTTACATCATTCAAGTTGTTATTATTAATATTGCTATGTTGCAAGTTGCTTATGTTGTTGTTTCTGCTGTTGTTGATTATTAATATCATTAAGTTGACCAAGTTGTGGAGTAAGTCATAATTATTTATGCACAGTTGTTGTTGTCGTTGTTGTAGTTGAGTTGTATGTTGATATACACAAAGTTGAGCCCATTGCATACTTATAAACTGTTGAGGGCTCATGCCCTGGAATGTTAATCATTCAACTGTTGAGGGCTTATGCCCTGGAATGCCTTGTCATTCAAACTATTGAGGGCTCATGCCCTAGAATGTTTATCATTCAAACTGTTGAGGGCTCATGCCCTGGAATGTTTATCATTCAAATTGTTGGGGGCTTATGCACCTGAATGCTTAGTCATTCAAACGCGTTAAAATGGTACCATATGCATGTGCATTGTCGCATTTGTCGTTGTGTCGTTGCATAGTCGTTGTTGTTGGTTGAGTTGTTGTCGTTGTTGTTGGTTGAGTTTGTAAGAGTTGTTAATGTTGATGAAATATGAAACATGACTGTTGAATTATCCGTTGTTAATTAGGTGGTTATATACAGTTGATGATTTATATACCTATTATTATTGATTTTGAATCTCACCCCTTATGCTTGGAAATGTTGCCCTTCGTATGGGTAACTTGCAGATGATCGAGAATAGTTGTTGTTAGTTGTTGTCGTGAGTGGACCTCCTCTCATGTGTGTCTTAGGTGCTCTGATACGTAACGAGATGACATTTTGTTATTACTTTCTGTTCCTTACGTATTATTTTATGAAGTTTTAAGGACATGATGTTGGAACAATTTTATGAGATTTATGTTGAGGCCTTGGTGCCATAGATGTTTAAATATTGAAATAATTTCTGCTGCGAAGTAATAATTGATATGTTGTTGAATTTGAAGGATAAATAGTTATTTATTCAGTTTATGATTTTATGAAAAGTGGTGTGACATTCCGTTTACGTTGAAAATACTCTGATTTATATGTGGTTATATGTGAAATTTTTAAGTTGGGAAAACGGGGTGTTACAATTTTTACCCTTGTAATTATTACGATAGGCATATTTCTTTTACTCATCTAGATTTTCAGTATCAGTGGTGACATTTTTAGTAACATTGTTCTAATACTGCCTTTCACCACTTTGTTCTTCCCATACTGAACATTTTTATGGGTCGACTGAACCCATTTATGTACATGTGTCTTGGCATAGGGCCCAAAAGTTTTTCCTTGACCATTTTTTTTACATAATTAGTGGTCGAAGAGTTATTGATGAAATAGAACGTTGGTCTATGATCAGCAGACCATTTTCCTCTTTTCTTTGATTCTGGAATAAATTTTTTAAGGCTTTTGGTAGCCTCTTTGTCGAATACCGAACTACATCTGGGGCACAACATTACCTCATAATTCTTCAATCTGCAACGATTGAGGAAATCGATCAACTCCTCTTCAGCCATGGGATAAGCTGCTTTTGCCTTCTCATGAAACAGAGATTCTGAAATGATTTCGTCAGCATCTTTGGGGCTTCGAGAAACTTCTACCATATGACATTGAGCAACATCATCTTTTGCTTCGACAAATAGCTTTTCAACAGCGTCCACAATGGCGTCCACCACGTTACAACTTGCAACTTCAGTGTACATTGCATCGACATCTTTTAAGGGATCAACATTCACTTGCATCTGAGGCTTTATATATATAGACACATATCTATAAAATAAAGCAATATGATACAGGGAAAAGGCGTACCTTTTGGACGATTTGTTATAAAGATAGAGAGCATAAATAAAAACATTTATAAAAAGTTACTCATATGCATATTCATTGAAAAACGTTAAAACTTGTTAATTAAATAAAAATAAAAAATTAAAGCCACACTATAAAAAGCTGGTGGATATCCGTGTTACTCCTATGAATATGATATTATGCGCATTTTTGTACTCGTGAAAAGGACTAGGCTGTTTCAATGAATGACTCAGCAATTAATGGCCAATTTATTCCTTTTAGAATAAAAAATGATTTATCCCCATGTATTTAGCTCAATTGATAAGGATATTGCATATTATATACAGGAGTTGAGGTTTGAACCCTGGACACTCCACAATTTAATTGTGTGAGTTCTAGCCACTAGATTACTTAAAAAAAATAATTAATTTAGTGATAAAATTCTCCTATACTTTGGGCAAATTCTTATATAAAGTCAATTCTTTTCTTTTTGGTCGAAAGAAATGGTTGCATTTGGAATAGTGGCGTTGCTAACAAAATATAAAACTATTCTTAAAAAAAAAATTATAAAACTACACTACTAAAAAAACAAAAATTAGTGAGGGAAAACGTAAAATCCCTCTCTAATTCCGTCACTAAATTTTGCGACCAAGAAATTTGTGAGGAATTTCATTTTTTACGTCACTAATTTTGCTTTTTCTAGTAGTGCTAAGTGTTTAGAGATATTGAGAAAAACTCATGTTCCACATCAGATAGATAAGACTCTTGGTAAGAGTTTACATAGAGGAGGCGATCCTCACCTTATGAACCGTTTTTGTAAGGATGAATTATGCCCCCAATTTCATTATGGTATCAGAGCATGTCGAATTCAAGGGTCACCTACCGATTCACGCACCAAGCCCAAAGAGTGTTGATGGGCGTGACGGTCGATTCATGCACCAAAGCCCAAAGAGTGTTGGACGTGACGGGGTGTATTGGGAAAAACACATGTCCCACATCGGATAGATAAGACTCTTCGAAAGAGTTTATATAGAGGATGCAATCCTCACCTTATGAACCGGTTTTGTAAGGATGAGTTAGACCTCCAATTTCATTAATATATATATATATATATATATATATATGTGTGTGTGTGTATGTGTATCAATGTATCTGGTAACAACTTCTAATTAAAACCCATTTTTATAGATTAATATTCATTTTGCTTCCTAATGTGTAAGACTAATCATAATAGTCCTTCAATTTATCAAAATTTTAAAATAGTCTTTAATTATGCACTTCGTGAGTTTAAATAGTCCTCGACGTTAAAAGAAATATGTATATGCTAATATTGACTATTTTGATATAGAGACTGATACGACAATGAATAAGTACTTGTACCGAGCGATATCACAAGAGGGATTAATATGACAATATTAACTAATCATTTTAATGTAAATGACTATTTTGACTAATATAATACATAATCACAAACTATTTTGAAGTATCGATACATTGAAAGATTACTGTGGTTACTCGTTACACGTTCAAGACCAAGATCACTATTACCACATTTTTATACTCCTTCAAAAAAGTACCATTTTTGTAGAAGTAAACACAAAATTGATATTAATATTATTTCATATTTACACTTCATGAGATGAAGCAGATAGTATGTATGTCTCCATTATTATATTTATTTCTTATTTTAAAAGGAAGTAAATAATTGGAAAAATATTAATATATAAAAAATTATAGAAAGAGAATATATATATATATATATATATATATATATATATATATATATATATATATAGGGTTAATAATGTTTTATCCTATAATATAGGTCATTTCGGTTTTACCCTCTGTAAAATAATTTTTTTTGGATTTCGTCCTTCTAATTTAAAGATTTTTGGTTTTGGACTTTCAAGAATTTTGACAATATAAAATCGAAGATATGGCGGGGGATAAACCGAAATTTGCTCAAATTAACAGGGGGTAAACCGAAATAATCTCAAATTACAATGGGGTAAACCTAAATTTGCTCAAATTACAAGGGGTAAAATTTTTCATGAAGGTCCAAAACAAAAAAAATCTTCAAATTTCAAGGATGAAATTCAAAAAAATTAGTTTACAGGGAGAAAATCGAAAATAACCTATATTACAGGGGGTAAAACACTATATATATAGGACGTATCAAGTGAGAGTACTTTTTATTGTGAGAGGTGAGAGGAGCTTTTATGATTCCGTTAGATCAAAATCAATGGCTTATATTAAACCTCTTATTTTAAGAACTCACACACTTTAATTTTTTCTCAGTTTCCCATCGTATCATCATTTCCAATTCTCCTCATCTCCTTCGCAATGGTTTACTCTACGGTCTGCAATTGGTTACGCATCAAGCTCAGATCCAAAATTAAGTAGAATGAAATCATCTTTTCCCACAAAAAAAATAATTATGCGAGACTCACTCTCTTCTCGCATGTGGCTTTTCCATCATTTTTGTGTGTGGCTTTTCTCACAGCAACCACAAAACCAAGCACAATATTCATGGATTAACAATCTTATTTGTATTAAATTCAATATATTTGTGTTATGTTAGTTTGAAGAAAGGTTGCAAATTGTAACCCATATGGCCAACAAGATGCAATCTTCGAATATAACCCGGTTACCGAATATGAACAGTTGCCAGATCTACTCCTCTTCTCGACAAAGAGATTCGCAGCACCAAGGTCCATTGTCTCAGCCATTCGTTATTTCCATTTCGAGCGTTGCTGGTTAATCTCGTTTGTTTTGTGGGTATTAAAAAGGGTTTTACAAATTGTTTTGTATCCATGGGAGTGAATGAGTCTAAAGGATGAAGATGAGTAATTCAGCGTTCAGGAATGAAATTAGGGAAAAGATCTAGTACACGTGTTCCTAAAATAAGAGATTTAATATAAGCCATTGATTTTGATCTAACGGATGATAAAAGCTCCTCTCACCCTCTCACAATAAAAAACCCTTTCACTTGATATGCTCTCTCTCTATATATATATATAGGTTTAAATGCTCTTTTGGTCCCTTAAGTATTTAATTGGTATCGCTTTGATCCCTTAACTAAAAAAAAGATTGTTTGAGCACTTTAAGTTTTTTTTTAGTCTCGTTTTGGTCCCTTCTGTTAGGTTTCCGTTAGGTTTAATAAAAAATGTTAAGTGTAGACACGTGTCACCTTGTCATTGGCTCTGCGTTTTTTTTTCAAAAAAAATATATGTTTTTTTTATAAAAAAAGTATTTTTTATATATATTCTATTTTTTTGTAAAAAAAAATCCCAGAACCAGTGACACGTGTCGTGTCACTTTGTCATTGGCTTTGGGATTTTTTTTTTTTTAAATATATATATTTAAAATTTTTTTTTTTGTAAAAAAAGAAAAACTCAGAGCCAATGACAAGGTGACACGTATCCAGGAGTTAACTTTTTTTTAAACCCTAACGGAAACCTAACAGAAGGGACCAAAACGAGACTAAAAAAAACTTAATTTATTCAAACAATCTTTTTTTAGTTAAGAGACCAAAGCGATACCAATTAAATACTTAAGGGACCAAAAGAACATTTAAGCATATATATATATATATATATATATATATATATATATATATATGCATATATATATATATATATATAAATGGCAGTAAATGTATGTTGCTTAAACGTCTCTTTTTAAAATTGAATGTGTTGCCACGTCATTCCTTGTAGCTTTGGTCAAAATGCAGGATGAAATACCGCTGATTTTTCTTTATAGAATGAAATACTATTGATTTTAGTTCAATAGTTCGAGAAATTATATAAATATTTTTTTTTTTGGCCGAGGTTTGAACCCGGATCTTACATATATTATGCATTATTTATACAAATTAAGTTAAATTAATGAGAATATATATATATATATATATATATGAGATTTGTTAGAACACACCCACTAGTTTTTATGTAGGAGGGTTTTAGCAAGCTACATCTTAAGGTGTATTTAACTACTTTTAGTTATAACTTATTAAAACACACCTTTTAAAAAATAAGTGGGTGAATCCTAACAAATGTCTAAATGAGTTGCTAACATACACCCACTTATTTTTTAGAATGCGTGTTTTAGCAACATTCACCTTAAGATGTATTTAACAACTTTTTAGTTATATCTTTACTAAAACACACCTTAATATTAATGGGTGTATCGTAGCAAACCCATATATATATATATATATATATAATTCCGACAAGTACCGGACTGCAAGTTGATACTAAATGTGTTATTTAGAGTCGTTGTTACATGCAAATGTGAGAGATCACAAACACCTCGTGACAACCATAAATCACACCGTGTAGGCAACTCATAACATTTGTTAAAGCAGACAAGAATTAATTAATTTCCATAGAATTCACGCATTGATTTCTTGCTGTTGCTGGACTAACGTTTCTTTTCTATGTTTGCGGTGATGTGAATATGAAACATTTTGCTTGTAGTTCTGATGTGATGTGCATGTAATGGCATCTGCTAGTAACTTATTTGAGTTGCATAACTGTCTTTTATGGGACCTAAATCCCTATATCATACTTAAGCATTTCATGTATATTTTACTCCAATTGCGAAAAATTAGATAGATTTTTATACTTTCTACATGCATGTTGTCTTTTGTTCATGTTTACACAAAATAATAGTATTTTATTAACAATTCATCAAACTCAAACACAAGAAAACTATAAGGAACGGAACTATTGCTTCAACAAGGAGAGGTATAACGAGTCGGTTGGTTTAACTTTTTAAGAGAAGGGAAATGTTAACGACTGATTCTGATGCCCTCTTTAAGCACTTTTAATAACAAGTTTTTATGAAAATTTGTGTAATCAATGCATTGAAATTTGTAACATTTGACTTTTTTAAAGAATACTCACTTCGTTCCTTTTTAATTGCCACATTTTGACGTTTTACACAAACCAATACACTAAATGTATTTCACTACTTTTGATACAATAACTTATGGTTTGCCTATAATATCCTTAATTATTTAATATCATATTTCTTATATTTCTCTCTCTGCAATAAATTACTAAGGGCATTATAGGAAAAACAACATTTAATGTTACATTGAACTTTGAAAGTGACACTTAATTAGAAACAAAAAAATTACGTAAAAGTGACAATTATAAAGGAACAGAGGAAGTAGTATTTTTTAAATTTGGGATCCTTAAAGAGTGTCGGGAGCACTCTTTAACAAGACGCTTAAGAGAATCCTATTGAAAATTTTTGTCGGAGCATGTAACTAAAATGATGGAATGAGGGAACTCATGTGAATCTTAAGCTAAAATCATAGCGATCATAAAGTCGATGGAATGTTGTTGGAGATTTCCAAGTCCCAACCTAAGCTCTTCAATTTTATATCTATATCCACTTTCTTCCAAAAAAAAAAATTTTTTATCGAAAGTCAGTAAAGTCTGGCAAAAAATTGTTCCAACTATGAATCGACCTCGAGTTCTCCTGAACGATTCGTCTTTTGATAGAGCTCATTAACCACTTGAACTCAATCACTTAATTTCGACTGTTCTAATTTTCTTCTATATTAAATTCAAAGATTAACAAACTCAAAACTATTTTTACTATTTTTTCCCATTAAAGATTAATTGTTAAAGAGGATGTAGGATTGGTCAATGGGGGTTGGTTGATTGATAATATTGGATGTGTGGTGGGTGATGGTGTAACGCTCCTATTTCTATTAAAGCAATTAAACATGCGAATAATACATTTATTCAAGAAATAGAGATTACGTCTTATTCAAAATTCAAAAAACCGATAGACATGTATATGAACTTCAACAGTCGCAGCGGAATGTAAGTCAGAGTGATCAAATATATACATGCCATGAGCAGATAATTCATGCCTCAAAGATAAATCTCAAAACCCAAACATACGGGTAGTCATCAACAAAATCATAATCCAACAGAAAATACAAACATCCTAATCTAGACCGACACGACAAGCCTAGATTAGAGCCGACACGACCCGATATCGGAGAAAGCTCCCGATATCCCACGCAAAGACTCACCGAGCACTACTCCTGCACAACGTTTACTCACCCATACAGGCAAGTAGGCGGTTAAAACCATGGGGGTAAGCATTACATTATCATAATCCAGATAATAATCAAAACAAATAATATCATGTACTTGAATAATAATAGTCATGCATAAATACTTATATCACAACTTGATAGCTCATATCAACATATATCAATCACATGAGTAATTATCCAATCACAGACATTCATTCACAAACATCAATCATTGAGCAGTCATTATCCACATTCATTCATCTCAATTCATCACCAATCACGTATTTCACATAGGACTCATGATATGATATGCACTTATTGACCCATAAATGCATGTGGTACCAAATCTCAACAAGGTCGTCACCTTTCGATGCCACTTGCACATCGAATGTAAGGGCTCATACCTGCCTTACAATAATCTCGAAGTAAAAGAGTCATCCCTTTTACAGCAACACGACTATGATGCATGGACATGTATAAGGACTCGATAATGCGACAACAATTCACAATCTCAACTCAATATATAGGACAACACCCAATTATATTGATTATCTCCACAATATTGCATTATCAAGAAAACATGCCCACACAAAATTAAATCATAGTATTCATCAACACACATCAACATGATCATCAATAATCAACAATGTCATTCAACATCAACTATCACATATAGTTTCACCATTTCAAGCATTCTCATATTCCAAGTAATAGGGAAAACAACATCTCATGATAAATATCATATTCAACATATAACCATTCAACGTCAACTCTAACATCTCAAGTTCAATCGATAAAACATAGCTTATTTCACGCGATCACTTAAAACGACATTTTAGCTAAAAACCCGTTTTCACCGATTCAATTCCACCCAAAATATATCTCAAACCATCAACACATTCACACTCTCAAATACATAAATGTATACTCAATTATTCACTCTAAGTACTTCATTAAACCCAATATCAAGTTTGGAAAAGTTTCCCGGCTCATAGAAAAAGTTATGATAAGTTTTCACAAAAATCCACATGACCCATGTGTAGTAATTTGATCATAACTCAAGTTCTAAAAATCATTTGGAAGTCAAACCAAAGCCATTAGAAAGCTAACATAATTATCTACAACTTTCATGTTTACACGAAAAACCAATTCAAAATGGAAACAGGTGAAAAATGTGAATGTTTTCCAGATTTTCCTGACATAAAATCGGGGGCCGATTTTGACCAATCGGTGGCCGATTTTCGTCGAACCAAAACTGGAAAATCAGCTCAGAAATCGGTGGCCGATTTTGGCAAATCAGGGGCCGATTTTGGACTTCACAGCAGTTCAAAAATCAGCTTAACAATGCATTTTTCACCCAAAAATCACTCTTAAATCACTAGATTCAAATACAAGGCTCCCAAATTAAATCAAACATTACCCATACTCATAACACTTGTAAATAACACTTATACCACTTCAAATCATCAAGTTCACATCCAAAATCATAATCAACCCATTTTCACCAAAACACCAACAACAATCCATTTCTCAACAACAAATCATGAATCATGCAAACCCAAGCCATATATCATCATCAACAATATGACTAAATAACAACAACAACCATTGATCATGAAACATATCACAATTCATCAACAACCATGCATAATTCACCAATTGAGCATAATTTACAAACTACCCATTTTCATACATCATGAACTTGCAATTTCATCATCAACAATTCATTTAACATCAAATTAACATATTCAAACATATCTCTACAACATAAGCACGAATTTCAAAGATTGGGTTCATGATAATCACTTATTCTCATAATCAATTATGCATAGAACAAGAGAAAAAGAATTAACTAAATGATTATGATAAAGACTAACCCCCTTACCTTAGAAGAAGATTAACCCAAACTCTTGCTTCAATTCAGCTCCTAAGTCACCCACTTGATTCCTAAAGCTCTTCTCTCCAAAACCCTTTTGCTCTTCTCTTCACCTCTTTCTCTCTCTACCTCTCTCTAGAAATATTTTTGTGAAATGAATGAATTGATTCTTCTAACACAACCCTAGTGTTATCTCCACTAATGGGCTTAACTTAGTTTCTAGTGGGCTTAACCCATTTCTATTCAAACCAAAATATTACTACACTCCAAATGATATTTTAATTAATAACGGTAAAATGTAACAAACGGTCACTAACGGTAAAAACTAATCACTACACTAGTAACTTAGTAAAATAAGGGTTCCCACTAATTATTAAAATAATTCTCACTAAAATTACCATTTTACCCTTATCCGTCAAATGACTAAAATACCCTTCTAATACGGTAATCCACGTAAATGCACCCGACGACAATTAAATACACACAAGCACAAATAATCACACACAAACACATAATAAAAGTAATTAAAATAAATCTAGCTAAAAAAATCGGGCTGTTACAGATGGGCCTTCCACTCTACTTTGAAGGAATACATGGTTGGATGGTGTAACGCCCTCTCTAATTATTTGAATATTTTTAATGAGTTTAGAATACACTTATATGATTTGTATAATTTATATGATTTATTTTGATGAGTGATATTTTGTTATGATATATGTTGGTATTTATTAGTATAACATATATGTTATTTGTTTTAGAAATATAAATGTTATTTGATTTAAAAATATAAATGTTATTTGATTTAGAAATATATATGTTATTTGATTTAGAAATATATATATATATGTTATTTGGTTTAGAAATATAAATGTTATTTGATTTAAAAATATAAATGTTATTTGTTATAGAAATACATATGATTTGTTGCAGAAATAAATGTGATTTGTTATAGAAATAAATGTTATTTGTTGTAGAAATACACATGATTTGTTATAGAAATAAATGTTATTTGGTGTAGAAATACACATGATTTGTTGTAGAAATATATGTTAATTTGTGTAGAGATATATGTTATTTTGTGTAGAAATATATGTTATCTGGTGTAGAAATATATTTCTTATTTGGTGTAGAAATATATATATATGTTATAGAAATATATTTGTTATAGAGATATAATTGTTATTTGTTGTATAAATATTTTATATATATATTAGAATAGAATATTGAGATTTTGGTAGGCAATCTAATATATTTTTGTACTGAATAATATATTTTTGTACTTAATATGATATATTTTGGTACTCAATTGATATATTTAATTACTAGATCTAATAGGTGCATTACTTGTTTCTCACTTATTAGTTGTAAATTATCTCTATAAATAGAGAACTCACACAGTGCATTCTACACACCGAAATTCACAGTTGATACTTCCTGTGCTTTTCTTCTCTTCTCCCTCTTTTGACTTGTGTTGACGAGTCTTTCTTCTTTTTCTACTCCTTTCTGTCCCTTCGGAATTAAAAGTGTTCTTAAGACTATAATCCCTCTTCGGTTTAATATCCTTTTAGATAAGAGAAAGCAGTATAGTCCTTCGTCGATCAATCCAAAGGTAAGGGTGAGACTAACTTTGCAATTCTATTAAGTATGTGAATCAATGGTTAGGTTTAACATGATGTAGGATGAGTTTTTGAGGAATTGAAAAGTAGGTTAAAATTGTAGAATTAATGAATAAACGGTGGAAACTTGTTAAAAAGATGTAGAAACTGTCCTTAGACCTTAGATAATGATTAAGATGATTTGATGATATTTATAATGTTATATAATTAGATATATATTGCATGAATTATGTTTGATGATTGAGATGTTGATGACGTGCATTTGTAATTGTTATATATGATGATTGAGATGTTGATGACGTGCATTTGTAATTGTTGTAATTATCATTATTGATTGATGCTATTTTGTTGTTGTGATAGATATGATTTACTTTGATGATATGATTAATGAGAGAATATTATATATTGTGAATTAATGATTAAATGCATTACTTGAAATATTATTGAATGATCAAGATGTTGAAATAAATTGTTATTAAGCTTGATATGAATTGATTATGCTGCAATTGTTGTTAAACTAAGTTGCATGAGTTGTTGTTGATTATCATTTGATATTGTTATATCTTGAGATGTTTACGTGTCGCCTATGTTGTTGTTGTTGGTTATGTGAAATATTTATATGACTTATGTGGAAGATGTATGATGTTTAAGTTGTTGATACTTTATATTAATATTGTTATGTTGTGAATTGCTTGTGCTGTTTCTGTTGCTTTTATGAACTGCTAAGTTGTTTATAATGTGATTTAATGATTAAATGCATTACTCGAAATATTATTGAATTATATTAGGAGCTTTGTCCTCCGCACGATTATTAGTATGAATAAGTTGATGATGAACTCCAAATTATTGGATGTATAAGTGATAAGTTGATTAAGGTGTCTTGTCGATAGAGTCCATGCATTAGCATTCATTGAGCTTTGTCCTCACCACGATTAGGAGCTTTGTCCTCCGCACGATTAGGAGCTTTGTCCTCCGCACGATTAAAGTATATTAATACTTATGATGACGATTGGTACCACATGCATATAAGTGTCTAAGTTGCATTGTCGCATTTGTCGAGTCAAAGTCGTTGTTGATGAATTATCATCCATGAGTTGTTAAGTTGTCGATGAATTATCATCTATAAGTTGTCGAGTTGTCTTCTACCCATGTGTTGTTAAAGAAGTACCTACGAAGATTATACGATGTGAATTATATGATGTTGACTAAAATATTGCTATGTTGTTTAACATGTTGATTATGATATTGTTATGTTGCTACTTTGTTTAAGATATTGATTATGATATTGTTATGTTGCTATGTTGTTTAACATGTTGATTATGATACTGTTATGTTGCTACGTTGTTTAAGATATTGATTATGATATTGTTACGTTGCTATGTTGTTTAAGATAATGATTATGATATTGTTAAGTTGTTATGATGTTGTGTATAATTGTTACTATTAAGTGATGAATATGTTGTTCTATATATGATTAATATTATTAAGTGAATATTATGTTATGTTATTGATGATGATCGAATGTTGTGATTACTTGGTAATTGTTTATCAAAGATGCTATGATGTTTAAGATGATATTGTTTAAGATGTTTATGTTGAAGATTTATGATGTTGATTTTGGTGTTAGTATGTGTTGATTATATTTTCATAAGATGATGAATACGTTGTTGTTATATTAATACAAGAAGATGAATATGTTGTTGTTATATTATTATATTATGAAGAGATGATGTATATATAATTATTATTATTATTAAGTGAATATCATGCTATGTTGTTGTTATATTATTATATTATGACGAGATGATGTATATATAATTATTATTATTATTAAGTGAATATCATGCTATGTTGTTGTTATATTATTATATTATGACGAGATGATGTATATATAATTATTATTATTATTATTAAGTGAATATCATGTTACGTTGTTGTTATATTATTATAAGAAGATGTTTATGTTATGATGTAGATAATTATTACTATTAATAAGAGATGATTATATTGTGTTGTTTTAAAGTTATTAGTGATGATGATTACATGATGATATCTATGAGTTGTTAAGTGTACTTGATGATGTTTATGTTAAATTGATAAGTTGTCTTTTATTAATGAATTGATAATGAGATGTTTGATGAATAATTATTATTATGAATTAATGATGTTGTTATGTTGTATATGAATTAGGATTAAGATGTTGTTATGCTATATATGAACTATGACTATGATGTGATGATCTGTGTTTGTTACGATTTGGTTAATATGTGTTATATGATGACATTTATAATGTGATGAATATAAAGTAAATGATAATTAGAGGTTAGTTGGATTATTAAGAATTATACATTAAGAAGTATTATTGCTAATAGATGAAGTTATTTGTGTTGTTAAATATAATTATTGAATTATATGCTTGATATTATTGTTTTGTGAAATCTCACCCCTTCTGCTTGAAAATGTTGCTCTTCGTATGAGTAACTTGCAGGTATTAATGATTAGTAGGAGTGATGGCTCAAGTGTCTTTAGGTGCTCTGATACGTAACGGGATGGGAATTTGTTATTGCTTTCTATTCCTTACGTATTGTTTCTGAAGAGTTATGACTATGCTTTTAGAATGGATTTTTATGACATGATTGTAAAGAGGCTTTAGTGCCAAAGACTGTTTTTAGCTATTGAAGAAATTCCGCTGCGAAGTATTAAAGATTTTGTTATTGAATTTTAAAGGATAAATAGTTATTTATTCAGTTTATGATTTTAAGAAAAGAAGTGTGACATTCCGTTTTTGTGAATTACTCTGATTAAATAAATGAAATTTTCACGTTGGGAAAACGGGGTGTTACAATTGGTATCAGAGCTGGTCGGTCTGTCCGGCCAATTAGAAGAGTCGTGTCGAGTTTTAGTAATAGTTATATTACTATCTTTATGCTATTTGATTAGTTGTTGTTGTGTTTCTAATTAATAGTTATGTTTATTATGTGATCATGTTTGATTGACTAACTTTGATGTGGTTTATATATTTTGTTGAAGTTTCTATTTGGCTAAATATAGATTAAGATATTTAAGCAATAATTGAATTCATTACTTTTGTGCTTTGAATTTCGAGGACGAAATTCTTTTAAGGGTGGGAGAGTTGTAACGCCCTCTCTAATTATTTGAATATTTTTAATGAGTTTAGAATACACTTATATGATTTGTATAATTTATATGATTTATTTTGATGAGTGATATTTTGTTATGATATATGTTGGTATTTATTAGTATAACATATATGTTATTTGTTTTAGAAATATAAATGTTATTTGATTTAAAAATATAAATGTTATTTGATTTAGAAATATATATGTTATTTGATTTAGAAATATATATATATATGTTATTTGGTTTAGAAATATAAATGTTATTTGATTTAAAAATATAAATGTTATTTGTTATAGAAATACATATGATTTGTTGCAGAAATAAATGTGATTTGTTATAGAAATAAATGTTATTTGTTGTAGAAATACACATGATTTGTTATAGAAATAAATGTTATTTGGTGTAGAAATACACATGATTTGTTGTAGAAATATATGTTAATTTGTGTAGAGATATATGTTATTTTGTGTAGAAATATATGTTATCTGGTGTAGAAATATATTTCTTATTTGGTGTAGAAATATATATATATGTTATAGAAATATATTTGTTATAGAGATATAATTGTTATTTGTTGTATAAATATTTTATATATATATTAGAATAGAATATTGAGATTTTGGTAGGCAATCTAATATATTTTTGTACTGAATAATATATTTTTGTACTTAATATGATATATTTTGGTACTCAATTGATATATTTAATTACTAGATCTAATAGGTGCATTACTTGTTTCTCACTTATTAGTTGTAAATTATCTCTATAAATAGAGAACTCACACAGTGCATTCTACACACCGAAATTCACAGTTGATACTTCCTGTGCTTTTCTTCTCTTCTCCCTCTTTTGACTTGTGTTGACGAGTCTTTCTTCTTTTTCTACTCCTTTCTGTCCCTTCGGAATTAAAAGTGTTCTTAAGACTATAATCCCTCTTCGGTTTAATATCCTTTTAGATAAGAGAAAGCAGTATAGTCCTTCGTCGATCAATCCAAAGGTAAGGGTGAGACTAACTTTGCAATTCTATTAAGTATGTGAATCAATGGTTAGGTTTAACATGATGTAGGATGAGTTTTTGAGGAATTGAAAAGTAGGTTAAAATTGTAGAATTAATGAATAAACGGTGGAAACTTGTTAAAAAGATGTAGAAACTGTCCTTAGACCTTAGATAATGATTAAGATGATTTGATGATATTTATAATGTTATATAATTAGATATATATTGCATGAATTATGTTTGATGATTGAGATGTTGATGACGTGCATTTGTAATTGTTATATATGATGATTGAGATGTTGATGACGTGCATTTGTAATTGTTGTAATTATCATTATTGATTGATGCTATTTTGTTGTTGTGATAGATATGATTTACTTTGATGATATGATTAATGAGAGAATATTATATAT
Organism: Medicago truncatula; assembly: GCF_003473485.1. NCBI lineage: Eukaryota > Viridiplantae > Streptophyta > Magnoliopsida > Fabales > Fabaceae > Medicago > Medicago truncatula. The sequence continues at coordinate 21,620,164 of NC_053045.1, forward strand.
TGTGAATTAATGATTAAATGCATTACTTGAAATATTATTGAATGATCAAGATGTTGAAATAAATTGTTATTAAGCTTGATATGAATTGATTATGCTGCAATTGTTGTTAAACTAAGTTGCATGAGTTGTTGTTGATTATCATTTGATATTGTTATATCTTGAGATGTTTACGTGTCGCCTATGTTGTTGTTGTTGGTTATGTGAAATATTTATATGACTTATGTGGAAGATGTATGATGTTTAAGTTGTTGATACTTTATATTAATATTGTTATGTTGTGAATTGCTTGTGCTGTTTCTGTTGCTTTTATGAACTGCTAAGTTGTTTATAATGTGATTTAATGATTAAATGCATTACTCGAAATATTATTGAATTATATTAGGAGCTTTGTCCTCCGCACGATTATTAGTATGAATAAGTTGATGATGAACTCCAAATTATTGGATGTATAAGTGATAAGTTGATTAAGGTGTCTTGTCGATAGAGTCCATGCATTAGCATTCATTGAGCTTTGTCCTCACCACGATTAGGAGCTTTGTCCTCCGCACGATTAGGAGCTTTGTCCTCCGCACGATTAAAGTATATTAATACTTATGATGACGATTGGTACCACATGCATATAAGTGTCTAAGTTGCATTGTCGCATTTGTCGAGTCAAAGTCGTTGTTGATGAATTATCATCCATGAGTTGTTAAGTTGTCGATGAATTATCATCTATAAGTTGTCGAGTTGTCTTCTACCCATGTGTTGTTAAAGAAGTACCTACGAAGATTATACGATGTGAATTATATGATGTTGACTAAAATATTGCTATGTTGTTTAACATGTTGATTATGATATTGTTATGTTGCTACTTTGTTTAAGATATTGATTATGATATTGTTATGTTGCTATGTTGTTTAACATGTTGATTATGATACTGTTATGTTGCTACGTTGTTTAAGATATTGATTATGATATTGTTACGTTGCTATGTTGTTTAAGATAATGATTATGATATTGTTAAGTTGTTATGATGTTGTGTATAATTGTTACTATTAAGTGATGAATATGTTGTTCTATATATGATTAATATTATTAAGTGAATATTATGTTATGTTATTGATGATGATCGAATGTTGTGATTACTTGGTAATTGTTTATCAAAGATGCTATGATGTTTAAGATGATATTGTTTAAGATGTTTATGTTGAAGATTTATGATGTTGATTTTGGTGTTAGTATGTGTTGATTATATTTTCATAAGATGATGAATACGTTGTTGTTATATTAATACAAGAAGATGAATATGTTGTTGTTATATTATTATATTATGAAGAGATGATGTATATATAATTATTATTATTATTAAGTGAATATCATGCTATGTTGTTGTTATATTATTATATTATGACGAGATGATGTATATATAATTATTATTATTATTAAGTGAATATCATGCTATGTTGTTGTTATATTATTATATTATGACGAGATGATGTATATATAATTATTATTATTATTATTAAGTGAATATCATGTTACGTTGTTGTTATATTATTATAAGAAGATGTTTATGTTATGATGTAGATAATTATTACTATTAATAAGAGATGATTATATTGTGTTGTTTTAAAGTTATTAGTGATGATGATTACATGATGATATCTATGAGTTGTTAAGTGTACTTGATGATGTTTATGTTAAATTGATAAGTTGTCTTTTATTAATGAATTGATAATGAGATGTTTGATGAATAATTATTATTATGAATTAATGATGTTGTTATGTTGTATATGAATTAGGATTAAGATGTTGTTATGCTATATATGAACTATGACTATGATGTGATGATCTGTGTTTGTTACGATTTGGTTAATATGTGTTATATGATGACATTTATAATGTGATGAATATAAAGTAAATGATAATTAGAGGTTAGTTGGATTATTAAGAATTATACATTAAGAAGTATTATTGCTAATAGATGAAGTTATTTGTGTTGTTAAATATAATTATTGAATTATATGCTTGATATTATTGTTTTGTGAAATCTCACCCCTTCTGCTTGAAAATGTTGCTCTTCGTATGAGTAACTTGCAGGTATTAATGATTAGTAGGAGTGATGGCTCAAGTGTCTTTAGGTGCTCTGATACGTAACGGGATGGGAATTTGTTATTGCTTTCTATTCCTTACGTATTGTTTCTGAAGAGTTATGACTATGCTTTTAGAATGGATTTTTATGACATGATTGTAAAGAGGCTTTAGTGCCAAAGACTGTTTTTAGCTATTGAAGAAATTCCGCTGCGAAGTATTAAAGATTTTGTTATTGAATTTTAAAGGATAAATAGTTATTTATTCAGTTTATGATTTTAAGAAAAGAAGTGTGACATTCCGTTTTTGTGAATTACTCTGATTAAATAAATGAAATTTTCACGTTGGGAAAACGGGGTGTTACAGATGGTGTACCTTTTATTGTTAGGTTATGTAGATTATATGAGTTAACTGAGAACAAAATGACTATTGTAGTTGAAGTGAATGTTATATGGTGGTGGAGTGAATGGAGAGACGTGGAAATGGCGACGGAGACTCTTTGCTTGGAAGGACAAGTTGGTGGGGGATTGTGTTAATCTATTAACTTCGATTATTTTGAGGGTGGATATGGAGGATATGTGGGTTTGAAAACTTCATTCTTCCCATCGTTATACAATGCACAATGCTTATCAGAATTTGATTGATAATGGTGGTAATAATAATAATAATAATAATAATAATAATAATAACAACAACAACAACAACAACAACAACATCAACAGTCAAATAATGCGGTTGAAAGTGGTGTCTTTAAAAATATCTTTGTTTGCTTGGCGATTACTTTTGAACCGCGTCCCTATTAAGGATAATTTGATGCATCCGTGAGTCCTCTCAAATGATCAAATTTGCATGGGAGCATGTGGTAGGAATGAGGACAAGGAGCATTTATTTGTTACATGTGAATTTTATGGTAAGATGTGGTCGGTGGTATCCGAATTACTAGGTTTTTCATTGCACCTCAAGAAAATTTGATGGATCAGTTAGCTCAATATGGTGGCCTAGGAGGCTTTTCGAAACAAATGTGTATGCCGTTTAACATTATTTTGTTTTCAGTGGTGTGGACTATATGGACAGAGAGAAACAAGCGAATCTTTCCACATAAGGAGGAACAATTACAATTTTTAGCGAAAAAAGTTAAGCTTCATTCATTTTGATAGTTGAAATTGAGATATGCTACCTACAACTACAATTTTTTTAGGTTCAATCCTATTATTTTTTATATGTTGTAACTTAGTTATTTCTTTAGCATGTTCTCTTGATTCTCAAAACTATTATGTTAACTTCGTATCACTTTTGAAGTCTTCTTAAACACTTCTTGTGTTGAAAAGACCGTTTGCAATTATTAATATTTTCCATTTTAACAATTTAAAAAAAAATTGTTATTTAGGTTTATTTAGGTTTTTGATATGGATTGGATGAGAGACCTCTAGAAGTTTCTATATCGCACCTCCTTAGAAAAAAACGATTTAAAATTGATTAGGAAATGATGAAATGTAAAAAAAAATAAAAAAATTCATAGGTTATTGATAATTGAATTGCTCTTCTTTGGTCAAAGATAATTGAATAGTTATATATACATAATAAAATATAATTGCAATGCATATATACATAATCAAATATAGTTGACTTTTGAATATAATAATTATAATTAAAATAAAAACATATTAATGTTCTATAAAATGTAGTTTTCTTTTGACAAAATGTTATTTAAGATATATTGTTTTTTAAGGATAAAATATATAAGCATTAAAACCATTTTTAAAATTTATTGAATAATTAACATAATTAATTAATATTTAAATAAACTAATACTTCCACGTCTCATATTAGATGACCTAGTTGACTCTGACACACATACCAATGCATATTTTATATCTTTAATTATCTATTTGAAAAAAATTCTAAAATTTAATCTTTTGAAAATATTAATCGAAACGAATCCAACAACATCTTATATGATATTATTTATTTTTGTATATTAGTAGAAAAATATGGTCAAAGTATATCGGATCAAAAATGCACATTGTCAAACATGTCATCTAAAATATGGGACGGATGAAGTACTATGTTTTTTATTTTTTTTATAATACTAATCACATAGACGGTGTGTGTAATTATTATTACTGTAAGGGTCTTGTTAACTTGTGCCCTTAGGACACATGTTAGACATTAATTGTAAGAATTTAATAAAAAAAAATTAGTATTAAACAAGTTGAGTAATAAATTCACACAATTTTCAATACATGATTACTATTAGTGAAATTCTTAACATTTGCCTCAAGATACAAGTTAACATTTTTGATAGTGTAATAACAAAATATTCTATTTAATTTAAAAAAGTTACTACCACTATTAAATTTTGACCTCATTCATCCCTACCTCTACTTACTTTCTCTTTTTTCTCTTTGTGTTATGTCCATGTCTGCTTTTGCAATGAATGCACCACTACTCCCATCCCCATCGATACACGCCACCACCTTTCCTCATTAATAAATACTCTCACCCCCCCTTTCACTCTTTCACTCCCTTTCTCTTCTCAACCTTATTTTCCTCCATTCATCAAACAACAAAACAAAGGTAACTAACCAACTCAACAATCTCTTACTCTTACCATTTTTTTCTCATTTAAATTAATGCTAGAATTTATTTACTTGGTTAATTATTAATTAATTAAAGTATTACTATTGCTTTATTATTTATTTTTAGTTTTGGTTATGAGTTATGACAATTAGTTACGTTGTAGTATTTACTTGATCTTATAGTGGGTACTTGTTTTTTTTTTTTTTTTTTGGTGTATCTTTGATTTTTTGTTGACGAGATCACAGTTTTTTTTCGTCTTTTTCTGCTTTATTATTTCTTCTCGTATTTTTGTGTAGTGGGAAACCATACTTTTTTGTACTTTTCTATTTAATAATATTTTTCTCTTTCTTTACTTTACTCTTAAATCAAACTCTCAAGTCTCAACCCTGCATTACTTCATTTTCAAAATTATTGCTCTAGCTATTTTAAAGGTAAGCAATGAAAATTTCAATGAACAAAAAGTTTTTTAATTTTATTTTTTACATATAAAATCATGTTCTTCCTCTTTTCTCCTTTTTCTTCTTGTTTTTTGGTTTTTTGTTTTTACAAGGTTGTTTTTTAGTTTTGGGGTTGTTTATAATTTAGGATATATAAGCTATTCAGATTCTGCTGCTATAAACTTTTATACAATTGTATGTGATCAAATTTTTTTGTGTTTTTCCTCCAGTTAGTAATCTGAAATTCGGTTAGGAGGTAAGTAAAGTCTGAACAAGAATGTTTCATAGGAATTGAACTCGGGTTCTCTTGAACGATTTGTCCTTAAGTGGAGGTCAGTAACCACTTGAGTCCGATCACTTGATTAGTGACAGACTGACGAGTGTTATCTCGTGGCTTGCAATTGGAGATTCCTTTGCTTTGATATTTAATTGTTTGAGCTATAGAAGGATCCATTTTTATTGAAAAGGAAACAAAGAAATTTTTCTTTCATGCCTTTGTTTTGGTTTAGTTTTTAATGCAAGTTTTTAGAATTTAAATTATTTCATAATCTCTATTTTGACTCTGTCAATTATAAGAGAGATTTTTAGTATATTATATTCTTTCTTCACATGTTAGGAATTTTTCTATTCTTATAACTTGTTTTATTTTTATTTTACATTTGGCAAATGGTATAGTTTGTGAGATTATTTATTAACTATTATTGGAGTCTACTGTTTTCTTGTGTTCAGCTGGTTTCATTATCCATTCAAACAGCGCCCCGCAGATTTTGATGAAGTCATTTTTCAACAATGAGTTGTAAAGTAACTTATTTTGTACTTGAGAGAAATTTTGGGGTAAAGATTGTTTGCTGAGTTGACTAGACTTCTGATATCAGCAATTGATGCGAACGTGAGATCTGTAGTGGAAAGGGAAGCATTTTAAAGTCACCACCATCTAATGTGTGTATTCTAGAACTGAAAAAATAAATGGGTTGTTGTGTCTCAACGAGCAGTCGAAGTACTTGTAGCAGCGGGAGCAATGGAGAGATGATAACTCCATCTTGCTTCGAAATTTGTTTCTGTGGACAAAAGAGAGCAAGGAGAACATTTTCTGATCATGCTATTTCTCTACACCAATTATCATCCTTACCTAGCAGGATTTTCACTAATGGAAAGAGTCGGGGTTCGTGCATATTTACACAGCAGGGTCGCAAGGGAATTAATCAGGATGCCATGGTTGTGTGGGAAGTAAGTATGTTCATGTTCATCTTAATGGTGATAATGCAAATCCATGACTCTTTTTTTTAAGTTATTTGAGAGATTTGGTTAATTTTCAATATTGACATCCTAATTATAATCCGTATTTTTGTAGGATTTCATGTCCGAAGATACGATATTTTGTGGTGTCTTCGATGGTCATGGTCCACAAGGTCATCTGGTTGCGCGTAAAGTGAGGGATACATTGCCAGTAAAATTGCTTTCATTTTGGCATTCTCTTGAATCGAAACAAAATAGGTCAGACAAAACTTGCTTCAAACGGAACATAACACCAGACTGTGGAGAGTCTGAGAAGGATTGTTCTGCTGAGGATAAACTGAACTCCACTTGGAGAGAAGCTTTCATAAAAGCATACAAGACCATGGACAAAGAGCTTAGGTCTTATCCAAATCTAGACTGCTTCTGTAGTGGGAGCACATCTGTGACTGTAGTAAAGCAGGTAGCAAAAGTAGATTGAGAAGCATGTACACTCTCGTTTTCTATTATTACCTTTATGTTTTTCTTAATTTCTTAACTTACCAGGGTTCAAATCTCTTCATGGGATATATTGGGGATTCTCGAGCAATCATGGGATCCAAAGACAGCAATGACTCCATGGTGGCAATTCAGTTGACTGTTGATTTGAAGCCTGATTTGCCAAGTGTGTCATTATGCCATTATTATTTATTCTCTGATGAGAAAATGCTTTTGGCCTGTTTCTAACTTAATTCCAATTTGGTTGGGAATTCTTATAGGAGAAGCGGAAAGAATCAAGCAGTGCAAGGGTAGGGTTTTTGCTTTGCAAGATGAGCCTGAAGTTCCTAGGGTGTGGCTGCCTTTTGATGACGCACCAGGGTTAGCAATGGCTAGGGCGTTTGGAGATTTCTGCTTGAAGGAGTATGGTGTCATTTCTATACCTGAATTTTCTCACCGGCTTCTCACAGACAGAGATCAATTCATTGTTCTTGCTTCAGATGGGGTAAAATATTTCAATATCATTCATACTATTTCGTTAGCTTTATTTTTATTTTTATGGTGTGAATAGGTAATTTCAAAATATATGAGCTACCATGAGCAGGATCACGTCCCTAGGCATTCTCTTAATTAGTTCAACGTTTTTTGTTTATTTTTCTAGTGTCTCTTAGATGGTTTGCTGGTGCATGTATTTCCAAGAATTCCCTTGCGAATTTTGACGAACCGATTTGCAAAAGTACCGTGAACCGGTTCGTGCGAACCGGTTCGCGGTTCTCAGGCTAGTACACGAATTTTGTGACTATGGGTAGAATAATGTGTTCAATAACTTGACAGAACTAATAACATGTCCTGTTTGTCAATTGGCAGTGTGATAATTGAGTTAGCTAGCTTCTTGACTAATTGTCCTGTTGTGCTTGAATGTATCTGCGGAATCTTAGGAGTTAGGAGTTTCACTTATAGATAAATGCCCTATGAAAATACACTTGTTTCTGGCTACTTTTTAGAAACATGCCTTTGCTGGGTTTGGCTGATATTTCAACACAACACTGGTATCTGATTTTTAATGAGTAAGAAATAAACAACCAATCATAGAAGGGATGCGCTTTGAAATGCTAAACACAGCTATTATCTATATATTTGTCAGATAAAAATGTTTTAGGCATTAGCAAATAGGTATTTGACTATCTATTTTAAAAAAATAAAAATTCATACTGGGTAACACACTCTAGTTTAGGTCTGTGTTAAAGGCATCAGCGTTTTCAAGTAACTTGATTAAATAGTACAAAACATTGGAAAAATATTTGGTACATATTAATGCTTTTGGTTCTAATATGGACTCGTTGAAAGGCATTAGAGTTTTCATGGTTAGATCTGTCAAAGACATCACAGTTATCAAGTTATTTAGACTCCATGGTGGCACTTTTACCGGCCTGCAACGTGCAAGTGCAATATATTAGAAGAAAATTTCCTCTTGCCGTGCTAATCGATGAGGATACAGATGTGCATTGCCTAAGTAGAATTTATATTATTTATCCTCTGTGACATCAGCGATAGGATGTTACTTCATTCATTGCATAATAATATTGCATGTCTTGTCATTGAGTGACATTGTTGTGGCACAACATTATTGATTACGAAGCTTCCTCATGTCTAAGGTTTTTTATTTGGGTTGCTTCGAGATTTTCGATATATATAGAAACATACTCAAATGTGGCCTTAATTGTGGTTGCGGTGATTTTGATAACCTCAATGTAGCTATCCTGATCACAGTCTCTGTCCCTTTTTAAAATCATGTCCGTGTCTGAGATACTGCAGGAATTAATTAACTGATTAAGACATATAATAAATTTGTAAATAACTTGTGTACGATAACCTTATCACAGTTTTTTAGTATAATTTATCCCCTAAAGCTTCCAATGTTCACAGATGGTAACTGATTCCCTTGGTATTTTTCCAGGTTTGGGATGTTTTAAGCAATGAGGAGGTGGTTGAGATAGTATCATCGGCACCAACACGATCATCAGCAGCAAGGATTCTGGTAAATTCAGCTGCTCGGGAATGGAAACTCAAGTACCCGACTTCAAAAATGGATGACTGTGCTGTAGTGTGCTTATTTTTGGATGGTAAAATGGACTCAGAATCAGATTATGATGAACAGGGCTTCTCTTCTGCAACCATTCAGAGCAACCATTCTGGGAATCCAGTTGAATCAGATGATGGACAAAAGTCAGAGCCATCTTTGAGAAGGAACTTTACTGTGAGATCATCAGAAGAAAACGAGACCAACGGAGCAGTGTCTGTCGATGTTGAAGATGAAGCAGCATCAGGTGAAGATCAAAACTGGTTAGGTTTGGAAGGGGTCACTCGTGTAAACTCACTCGTCCAACTTCCTAGATTTTCTGAAGAAAGATCAAACTCTTGAATTTCTTGCTTCATGAGGCAACTGTTTATTGTAGTACCTAGTAAACACTCGATTCAAGAAAGAATTTTTTTGTTGAAGTGGTAACATTTTGATGCTCCTTGGTAGCCTAATTCACCAGTAGAAAACTAATGTTCAATTAGGGTGGCAAAACCTAATTGATTTCAGCCTAATGCAAGGAATTAATAACCTAGACAAACTCGAAGTGGTTTGATTTGGGTAACTAGTTTACGGTTTCAAACCCGCAGATCTAACATGTTCATTTTTTTAGTTTTTTTGGTTATGTTGGAGACATTTAGAGGGTGTTTTTGGTGAGTTCAAGTGTTGAAATATAGATTGGATACAATGAATCTTTATTTATGTTATGGCAAATGCTAACATGTGCCCCGGGCAATCTTTAAGGACACGAAATAGTAAGTATTTATAAAAATGTGTGTATTCAAAAAATCTTTATATATTTATGAGATCGGAGGGAGTAATGTGGCCGCGTCCGGCGTGCACAGTCCTAAGATAAGATGATTAGAGCAAATCTTGGGTGAAAATAGTGTCAACTTTTCAATATTAACCGTGGACACAATAATAGGTTCGAAGTCCTACATCTATGACATTTGATTTCAATAGCTAAAGCTAATTATTGTCAATCAATTATTTATAGAGACATGATTAAAGGTTTGTACACTGAACCAAGATCAATCATCACTATAGGCCAAGAAAAGATGCTATAAGGTAGCAACTGGGAAAAGACTAACGTAAAAAGAACGTTACCTGTTTATAATCAATTTCGGTCATGATTAGCTACACTAAAAGTAAACTAAATTTTGAGAAAATTTTGTTGATTACTGACTCTCTTCTTCTCAATTAACCAATTTTTAGGTTGAGTAAACTATACTCCAACCTACTTAGTGAGTCCCTTTGTATGTAGAATTTACGGTAACATGGGCAATTTGAGAATGGTCTTGATAACGAGTGTCCCGGAGCACTCTTTAAGCATTCCTAATAAAGAAATTATATTTTAAGAAAGATTAAAGACTTCAATTTTCAATGTAATAAATGCACAAACTTTCATAAAATCTGACTACTTTGAGTTTTTAAAAAGTGTTACTGGAGCACTCGTTAACATTTTCCTAAATTAAGTAAATATAGTGATACCAAATAATTTAAAATTAACTTTTCTCTTAATATTCTTTAAATTATAAAAAAAAAAATTAATAATTTTAAAAGAAACATAATTTACAATAATTTTGATTCGATATATGTAAGGTCTACTGAGTTATTAAAATATAGAACCATCTTGACATGCCAAAAAATCTCATATTGTTTGAGAATGGGGACAAGTAAATTCTAAACACCAACTAGAGTCCTCTATCAACCAAGACACATTTTGATTAGGAGCAAGTCTTGCGTAGACCCAAACCCAAATAAAATTTAAATTTAAACGAACAATAATTTGATTAAGTAGTGAGGTGGACTTGAGGTCAAAACATTGACGTATTATGTAGAAATTGAAGTTCTAACGAGGCTAGAGTAATTTGCATGAAGGGGGTCAAATAAAGAAATATTATTTTGAAAAAATATATATTAAATTTAGGGATTAAATATGTTTGATTTCTCCAAAATTACGTCGAAGGAGTCAAATATATTTATAATTGTCTATGCATTAAATAGACTAATAATTTTTTCAATGTGTACAAATAAGTTATTTGCAGCAATAAACTCACTGTCCATATTGTTTGACTATTGAAAATGATTTCATTGTAGTTGTAAGATTGAAAGTGTCAAAATAAAACGAATAAATTTGTTAGGCAAGTAATAATTTTTCATTCTTTTGTTTATGTTAATTTTTGCAGATAGACTTATTTGAGGTAGTATTTTTTTTTGTTAAAGGAGACTTAATTGAATTTTGAGGTAGTTAAAAATATATTATTGAGGTAGGTAAAAATGCACTTAGACAACAAAAAAATAAAATTGTTGAGATAGCTAAAGCTACCATATACTCCCTCCGTCCCAAATTGTATGTCGTTTTGGAAAAAAAATTTGTCCCAAATTGTATGTCGCTTTGCAATACTAATGAAGCATTAATGTTATTTTTCCTATTATATCCTTAACTATTTACTACTTTCTCTTCTTCCAAGTCATTCATTTATCTTTCCCATATCATTTACTAAAGATAATTTTGTAAAACAATTCAAAATATCCATTTTCCACGCAAAATTAATTATATTTCTTAATACGTATGAAATGCTCAAAACGTCATACAATTTAGGACAGAGGAAGTAGTACAAAAGTATCCGCCAATTTAAGTCTCGCACGAGGGCTGAGATGCTCTTCAACCCCTTAGCTTTGATTGGGGGTTATAGTTCTATACCATAAAGTCTCATATTGTTTGGAAATCGAGACTAATAATACTTTATTAACAACAATCACACTTTTCTATCTACGACGACGTCTTTTAACCAAAGACAAAATCGTGTAGTGGACTTGCCCGAACATTGGCGTCATTTGTAAGAACTTACACACAAGACTCAGAAAAAAAAAAGGGATGAACAAATAAGCTAAAAGCAATAATAAGCTACAACATTGGTGAATGTCCCAATGTTTTCTACAAATTGCGGTGCATAAATGGTCATTAACTGGCCGCTACAACATTGGTGAATGTCTTCCACAAATAGCAATTACTAAAACTGATGATAAAACTTGTAAAAAATAAAAAAAAACAAAACTGATGATAAAAAAAATGCCAAATACCTCTTTAGGTCATTTAAGTTTCACGTTTGTTTCAGATAGGTCATTTAAATTTCTAAGGTTTCAAATATGTCTTTTAAGTTTCGAGTGTATTTCGAATAAGTCATTTCTGTCAACCTCCGTTAAGTCGAAGTTGTTATGTCCGTTAAGTCAAAGCTGATATATCCGTTAAGTGGGTGTGGTGGTTCTCTGACACTTGGCATCAGTTTTTTCCCCATCAGATCAACTTTGATTTAACTGACATATCAACTTTGGCTTAACAGAGGTTGATAGAAATGACCTATCTGAAACAAACTCAAAACTTAAAGGATCTATCCGAAACTTTAGAAACTTAAAGGACCTATCCGAAACAAACTCGAAACTTAAAGAACCTATCTAAAACCTTAGAACCTTAAACGATCTATCTAAAACAAACATAAAATTTAAAGGACTCGGAAGGTATTTAGCCTAAAAAAAACTAGTAACTGATCGATCATGGCACATTTAACTCACCGCCAAAGTTCACTCAATTCTGTATGGTCAAATTTGTTATATAATGCATTCACTCCAACACAAAAGTCACAAACTAAAAACCATCACTAGCTAATTAAATCCTCCTCCTAGTTCTTATCTCAAAAATGGTTCAAAGAGTTTACTCTTTCTTTGCACTTTTTCTCATTTTCAATATCCTCCTTGTCACAACACGGCAAGCAGTTGCTGGCCGCAACATTGCTAAGAACTCCGACAACGACGAAAAGAAAGAGCCGCAGTTTTTGTTCAAGCATGATCATGGTAAACTGCATTACCCTGGCATTGGACATTTTGGATTTCCACCGAAATTCGGGCTTACTCCTAATAACCCGTTTATTGGTGGCACTGGAGGATTAGGATCAGGTTAAGGATCAGGATCTGGAGCAGGATCAGGATCAGCATCATCAGGACATAGTTATGTTCCCGGTGGCGATGACACATTTGTTCCAAACCCTGGCTTTGAGGTTCCAAATCCCAGCAGTGGTGGTGGCGGTGGTGGTAGAGTTGCATCAACGGTTCATCCATGAATTCACTAATAACGTTATAGCTAGACCTAGTATGTGGTTTAATTTGCGAGCTTGCGACGCTTATTAAGATCGATTTTACTACTTTCTAGCCATAAAAATAAGTGTGCTGCTGCTAGTACACTACTCACTGGTAGCTTGCTACTTGGTATGTGATGGCTTGTTTAATGTTGCATCTGATTTAATTTAATATTATTTGAGGTTAATTGTTCTCCAAACTTCAAATTAGTTGTTGATTGTGTATCATTATTCAGCAATTAAGCCTACAATGATTGCGTCTTTAAAAAAGGAATGAAGGTATAAAAGTAAAATACAACCTAAATACATTCATTATTTTACTTCAAAAAAAAAAAAACATTCATGTTCTCGTTAGTATAGCTCAATTGACGGCAAGGACATACATTATTATATGCAGGGATTTGAACCTTGGACATCCCCCACTTATTCACTCTTCTAGCCACTAGACTACTTAACAAAAAAAGAAAAAGCACTCATTATTTATTTTTATGGGGTATGTTTTATTTATTTACTTTTTTAACATTTTTATGGGATCATTTAGCACATGGCAAATTAATGTGGATAATATGATAGTTTTATTCAATTAATTAATGCAGAATTTGCATTTATGTAATCAATCACATTAAAAAAATGTCGACATTGACAATGACACAAACCGCTGTTAACAAAAAAAAAAAAAAAAGGAACAAAGACATTTTCCCATGACACATAAAGTCAGTGGCGGATCTCCTTGGAGACCTGCAGATGCCGCTGCACCCCCCCCCCCCAACTTCTCTATAAATATGATATTAGTCATAGTATGACTCATGAGCAATGGCTGGTGCAGTGGTTAGACTTGAGGGCGTGTGTTTGAATCTTCCACACCCTCTTTTATATATTTCAACTGTATTTTTAATATTTTATATTAAAAAAAATCACTCCTAGCAAGACTTGAACCAGCGTCCTCCAAGTAATATTCAGGCTAACGAACCGCCACATCATAATCCTAGAAAGTGTTTGAAACTGTTTATTATATATTCTATCGATATTTGGCACCCCCAACAAAATTACTCAAGATCCGCCACTGCATAAAGTATATCAGAGATTCACACTTAATTGGAATCCGGCTACCCTGCATTTGAGATTCCCCGCAATGATGCATCCAGGACATATAGTGTGTTCTGAGTGATCCAATAGCGGGGAACATGGTTCGATAAATCTTGAATAACTTCGATACTATTTTAGAGTTTGTGATGAGTCTAACTCAAACTTATAAAATCAAATTAGAAAATTGCTTTTCAGACATTGATAACTTCACATTGACACATGTAATTTACTAAAAAACTCCCAGCGGTAGTTAACTATCGTTGAGACATCCGACGACAGTTAATTGCCGCTGACACCAGCGGTAGTTAACTGCCGCTGAGTTCTGTTATATGAACAGAACAACATAGGAGTTTCCAAAACACCATTGTTGCGGATTGAAGTTCAAGAGGTGCCATTTTTCCCAATTGTTGCGCGGATTCAACGTTAATTACGCTCACAAAATCAAGTAAGTTGTTACCATCCTATTACATTGATATTTTGTGATTGATTTGTTAGTTTTTTTTGTTAAATTGCGATTATAGAGAGGTTTTAATGATTTTATGATGTTATGATAATTTAGGTTGTTAGAATTGTTATGTTTAGTTTATAATTGTTGTTAGAATTGTTTAGATTTAGGTTTAGGTTTAATGGATATTTCAAATAATATTTTGAGAATTGTTTAGATTGTTAGAATTGTAGAATTGTTAGGAAATTATGGTAGAATTTTTAGGATTAGATGAATTGTTGTATAATCATTACGATTAGTTTAGGTTTTTTATGAAATTTTGTTGTTATGAATTTGTGATAGAATTGTTACGATTGGCCATGGTATAATTTTTAGGATTGGTTTAGGTTTTGATGAATTATTGATGAATTATTGTAGAATTGTTATGTAGGTTTTGATCGCCAATTTGTTTATGTAGATATGTCTCAGAATCGGGGAAACGTTATTATCATAAGATGTTTTCTTGAACAATTGGTACATACATCACTGAGAAAGTGTTATTTATAGTTCATAAGATTTTTTACATTTAATGAGTTTAATATTTATTCAGTTACATTAGACATTGTATTAGTTTTTACCTCAAACATTTTCAAATACTTCTTTGTAAACAACGTTCATTGTAGTTGAGAGAATGTTGTTTTCAGAATCATGAATTAGTATCTTTAATCCTGCTTTGCTCTTGACCTTGACATAATAACATACAATTGCCCATGACTAAACACCACCCTTGGGAGATACAAACCAACATTGTCTAGAGATTTCCCTTGTGATTTATTGATAGTCATAACATAAGAAAGAATTATTGAAAATTTCCTTATGTTAAGCTTAAAGGGCCAAGGTGATTGGGAGGGAGACATGTCCATTCTTGGAATGTATGTCATATTGCCAATATTTTTACCTGAGATTATTTTAGTTTTAAGAACATGTGGTGCCATTCTTGTAACAATAAGTCTAGTACAATTACAAAGTCCTTCAGATTGGTCTATGTTTCTGACGAGCATTGTAACGCCCTCTTTAATTATTTGATTATTTTAAAAAGAGTTTAGAATATATTTATATGATTATGTGATTTATTAAGTGGCTTATTATATTATTTAATAGAATAAGATTAGAAAATAAAATAATATTGAGTTTAGGGTTGTTATGAGATTTTAGAGAGTTTTGGGGGAGAAAGAGAAATGAGATAAAATAGAAAAGAAAAGTTATAAATAGGAGAGACCTAGTTTAGAAAAACATAACGTACGATCAATTTTGGAGAAAAGGGAGAAAAAGCCAAGAGAAGGGAGAACAACCTAGAAAGCTGCGATTTTCATTGTTAAGGTAAGGGTGAGACTAACATTCAATAATCTTGAGTCTGTGATTCTGAAAATTGTATTTAACATGTTATAGGTTTAGTTTTTGAGAATTTGAGAATTAGGGTTAAGAGTGATGATTGTGATGATTTTGAATGAAAGTGAAGTTGAATAATATAGGTTGCTTTTTCTGATTTTTCTTTTCATCTCTGCCCCGAATTTGAAATGAAAACTGGTATTGATTTGTACACAATTGGTCTTAGGTGATAACACAAAAGTTGTAGGTATGGATGTTAGCTTTCTAATGCCGTTGGTCTGACGTCAAAACGATTTATAGAACTTGAGTTATGGTCAAATTACTGCACGTAGGTCACAGTGAATTTTTATGAATTTCAGCACAACTTTGTCCGAATTTGAAATGAAAACTGGTATTGATTGGTATAGAATTGGTCTTAGGTGTAAACACGAAAGTTGTAGGTATGGATGTTAGCTTTCTAATGCCGTTGGTTTGACTTCAAAATGATTTATAGAACTTGAGTTATGGTCAAATTACTGCACATAGGTCACAGTGAATAATTGAATATGATTGATGAATTAATATATGTATGTATATGTTTGTGAATACGATATTGTTCATAATTGATGAAGTGTTATATGTATATATGATGTTTTAAGATGTTGATTACCATTTGATGTTGTTATATTGTGATATAATTATATATGTATTACTTGAATTATATGTGAATAATTGAGACGTTGTTGACTTGCATTTGATATTATTATGTCATGCTGTTTTTGTATATTGCTGTTTTGCTGTTGTTATTTAACTAAGCTGCATGAGTTGGTCTAAGTTGATTAAAATGTTGATGATGATGTTCCAAATTATTGGACTATTTAAGAGGTCGTTGAATTAAGATGTTTAAGAGGTCGAGTCGATGCATTAGCATTCAGCGATTGGGGCTTGATGCTCCGGAAGTATAATAATACTCAAATAGCGATTGAGGCTTGATGCTACGGAAGTATAATAATACTCAAATAGAGATTGGGGCTTGATGCTCTTGAAGTATAATAATACTCAAATAGCGATTGGGGCCTGATGCTCCGGAAGTATAATAATACTCAAATAGCGATAGGGGCTTGATGCTCCGTATTGGTACCACATGCATATAAGAGGTCTAAGTTGCATAGTCGAGTTAGAGTCGCATTTGTCGAGTCAATGATGTTTATGTTGATAAGTTGTGAAGTTGTAATTGTTTATATAAACTATGATTGAAGTGCTAAATGATATATTACTATCTATAATGAATATTAAGATGATTTGATGTTGATTAAATATAATTGTTGAATTATATGTTTAATATTATTGTTATGTGAAATCTCACCCATTCTAAATGTTGCCCACCATGGGTAACTTGCAGGTAACCAAGAATAGTTGATGTCGTGTGAGGTTTCTCTCTTGTGTGTCTTAGATGCTCTGATACGTAACGGGATGAGAATTTTGTTGTTGCTTTCTATTCCTTACGTATTATTTTATGAATTATCATGAACATGTTGTTGGAAGAATTTTAAGAGATTTTATGTTTAGGCCCTTGTGCCAAAAAATTATTTTAGATGTTCGAATAAATTCCGCTACGAAGTATTAAATATTATGTTATTGAATTTTGAAGGATGATTAGTTAATTATTCCGTTTATGATTTTAAGAAAAGAAGTGTGACATTCCGTTTAAGTTGTTTTACTCTGATTTTTTATGAGAAATTTTTACGTTAGGAAAACGGGGTGTTACAAGCATAATAGGTGTTCCAACTTTGAGTTTAATTATATGGTTTGGAAGCCCTTAGGTTTTTAATTAATAGCATTGATTTCAGATTTGTCGATAGAATCCAAACTTAAATATTCCTTTTCCTCTGTGTATAATTAAAACAATATAAATGCAATATATAATAGACAAAAATCAATTGGATTAACACTATTATGCATATTTATTTACCTGGAATCAATGAAAGGATATATTCATTTATCTGATTAACAATCTCAATCGTGGATGCCAGAATTGCTCTAGATTGAAGATATTCAGGATTGTTGTGATCTTCAAAGAAATGAGGATATGTACTTTCAAATATAGCTTGAATGGGATTTCTGTAACTTTGAATCAAAAAGTTCTCTGGTATATCTATCTCAGCATTGCCATCGTTTGGTTCTGACAACCTTCCTTCACCAACCTTTAACAAACAATCGGAAAAATCTCTCAATTCCTCATAATTAGAATTCATACCTCCCTGCTGTAGACACATATTTTTGGTCAGTGTAAGAACTTCACATGAATCCATAATATACGATGAATTGATCGATGCATGCACAATATCTGAACGATTGCCTCTAGGAACTATGGGTACTATTTGACGAAAGTCTCCACCAAATATTTTCACCTTCCCACCAAAAAATTTGTTTGTGGACGAGATGTCTTTGAGTGTTCTATCCAAAGCTTCAAAGCAAAACCTATGAGCCATTGGTGCCTCATCCCATATGATTAATTTCGTATACTTTAAAAGTTGTGCAAGCTCACTTCCTCCTTTAATATTGCAGATGGCATTTTCAAATGTAGGGACAAGTGCCTAGAATTTCGAATGAGCTATTCTTCCTTCTGGTAACAATAAAGATGCAATGCCACTTGTGGCAACTGTTAGAACAATTTGGCATTGACTACGTATTGAAGCTGCCAAAGTTCTCCACATAAACGTTTTACCGGTTCCAGCATAACCGTGTAAGAAAAACACACCACCTTTCTGGCCAACAACTGATGACATGATTGTCTGATAAATGGTACGTTGCTCATATGTTTAAAAATAAAAATAGGGCACAAATTAGATATGTTTATCAGCTCGGTAAGGACATATGGTTGTATTGCTTTGTAAGGACAAATTGTACCTGTTAAAGATCGAAATAGTCCTAGAAACTCTGTTCTCAAAACTGCTAGGTCATAATTCATTTCATCATATATAAGTCTCTTACCAAGTTGTTCAACTATGAATCCATAAGGGTATGGAAATCCTTTATAATCTTTCAAAGTTCTTTTATTTCTTTCCATGTGCCTCTCAATTTCGATCAAAGTCAAATTTTTTATTTGTTCTTCACTGAGTTGTTGACCTAATGAAAACAAATGTATAAATACAATATAAGACCACTTAAGACTACAATAAAATTCACTGACATTATATATATATTGATAGTTTTAAGGATAGTTAAACCTTGATTGTTGGCAATCCTTCGTTTTTTGTATAGAATACCATCACTTAGCCATTGCCAAGTATTAACCCAAACATGTTTTGGTCTATGCATACAACTTTCTATTAACAAAGTTACAAACAATAGTCTTAAAAAATAGTCGGAACCCTAAACATTGACCTTCTTGGTTTCAACAATGTATTCCTTGCCATCCATGAGAAATCCCATTGCAAAACATGCATCTCTAAATGAATCAAAGAGAACATTGTTGACAGTCTTAAGTGCCTCATAAGAAGTTGGACCTTTGACCTTTGTAAGCATCATTCGTAAATAGTAAACTTCACCGGTGCTTGGTGGGACCCACATCATTCGACCTATTCTATAACCTCGTTTTCTTGGCTTCCAAGTACGCTTCTCCTTGACATATACAAATTTTGATACAAAATTTGCATATGTAAGTGTTCTAGCCTCAGTATACTCAGCATTGCATTGCAACCATGATGTGAACATAGATTCAGTAACGGAAGGTTCCAGCAAAACATCATCTATATGTTCATAATCATTGAAATAAATTGAGTTTTCACCTTCCAAATGAAAAATCAACCACTCAACAGCTTGTTTCCTTCCATGAATGGAAAAAGAAAATATTTGCCAACAAGCTTCGCTTGGTGAAACATAGCGACAATCGAGGTATTTTTTTTTATTTCATCTTGATTATTCCTCGATGAAGTGCTAGCACCATTCTTTGATTCAACTCTAGCAGTGATTCTATCATATCCTTTGTTGATATACTTGAAGAGGTATTTGTTGGAGCTAGATTGGTTGCACTACTCCATCATGATATGGGCCTGATATTTCATTAATAGATGTTTATTACGCGGGACCACATACCGTATTGAAGCTTCCAAAGTTCTCGACATAAAAGTTTTATCGGTTCCACCATAACCGTGTAAGAAAAAGATATAGTATCGAACATAAATGATGAATTCTAACCTTGTGCATTGTTTTGATCTGCATTCATGAATTGATATACATTAGAACTTTCACCCTCATCTTCAGAACTTTCACTTTCTGATTGGTGAGTTGGATTATATGCTTGGAACTCCTCACTGTGTGCAGAACCTTCACTATCATCGTCCATTTGAACATCATTATCAGTTGATGATGAAGATGGTACATTTGTATTAATTGTTGTGAATTTATTAATAAGATTAATCCCTACATTGTTAATTCTTGATGAACTTTCGGGATTATGTTTTTGTTTCTCAACTGAGACTGGTTGACAAAATGATGGAGTATGGATGTGAAAAGTAGAGTTTGACCTTCTAGGATTTCTATTTTGGGTTTCTCGCAATCCTGGTTGAGTAAATGTTGGAGTATGATTGGGCAAAGATGAGTTGGACATGCCAGCAGAAGCATTAACAATGTTTAGAGATGAAACTTGGTATGGGATCTGACTTATACTTGAACTTATTCGACCATAATTTAGAAAATTGATTGGAAAAGGTTGCTTTGGTATATATTGGTCCATCTCAATGGGTTTATTAGTATGCAAGTATTGGAAGTTATGTTTGTATTGACCAATGCTACTTGAACCATCACTGTATTGAGAAGTAAGTGCTAGTGGTTTATAGGACATGCCTGATGTTGAAATTTTTCTGTTAAAGATGGCTGATTTGTGAGACTGTTTTGCAGCAGTTTGTTCAAAAGCTAATCTCTCATTCATGTTGGTGGAATTCAGTGTATGTTCTCTACCTTATGTATTAGCGATATCAATCAATGGTATGGACTCTATATTAGATGATGTTCTACGATTCTTTGGGAATTTTTTTCTGAATAATAAGCTTTTGTCTCAGTCTAGCTCGCTTAGCTTTGCAATGAAAATCTTCAGAATGTCCTTTATCCATTTTCCTTCAATGAAACAATGAATAGAATAGTGATGAGAAAAAGTTTTAAATGTTTAGTGATATGAAATATTCAAATATTTGAAAGGATGAACTTTTGAAATATTTCAGATTCCCTCCCAATTGTAATGTTAAAATCTTATAATAAAAGGGTTCAAATAATTCACATTCCCTCCTTTTTGAAATGTTAAATTTTTCCCTCAATGTTGTTGCTTTATGTAAGCTAGCTGTCATCCATAGAAAAGTGTTCCAATATTTTAATAAGTTTAGTTATCTAAGCATAGAGAAATATTATAATGTTTTACAACTTTTCTACTTACCTAATATTATAATATGTCATATAACTTAGCACCTACAAGCATGGTTGGATTTTAGCTAGCTAGATATATCTCCATCATGTCAGACTTTTTGCAATTTTTATACCTACAAAGACACACAAAGGATGAGCTATATTTCATTGTTCTTTTGTATTTTTAATTGATGGACGTTCTTGATATAATGTAGTTAACCAAATGCACTAAGTTGTGTGATTGGATTCAGAAAATCACTAAAGAACTTTCAATTATAAAAATGATGGCTTTTTGATATCATTATAAAGAATTCTAAAATGGTTAACATGATATTTGAATCTCACTCAATATAATTATATACAACATTATCCCAATCTCTCTGTTCTTATTTTGAAGTTCTTGGAAAATATGATTTGCAGTGCATAAGTAAGGATATATACTTAATGAAATAGTCATATTGGTATTTTCATATACTAGCATACTCCATCATGTTGTGTGTGAGAAATAGGTTATCACTAAATGATTATTGGTATTTTCACATGTGAAATAGTAGAAACGATTAAATTGATAGCAATAATTTCAAGTGATGATGATAACTCATCGAATTGATATTGATTTAATCATATCACCAGTAAGTTTCAACTTAAGAGTACTTGGATGTTACCAGTTTAGTCATCAGGTCTTAGAAATAAAAGTTAAATATTACATAGCCCGAATAATTTCTAAAAGTAGGGAATTATACAAAAAAGAACACCAAGTTCATGTATCTGACACCAAAAAAGGCAGATGTTGGTCCAAGTTAGGAATGCGCTGATTAGTTATCTGGTTTGATCTTGGGATGTTCTGCAAACTTAGTTGATGATAGCTGAGTAGCCTCCACATCTTGGTTACAACCAACCCATTCAGCATCCTCTTGAGACACCCTTTTTGGAGGAGGGGTAACTGAAGTAGCAGTTGGATCATTTTCATCCGCTTGAGACTCTTGCATATGACAAATGAGTGTGAAAAATGAGAAATAAGTTTGGAAAATTGCAACTGTAAATTCTTCCAAAATTAGACTATTGTATTATTGATATTATAGTGCTTACAGTTATCATATCTGAGTAGTCTTTCTCTTGACCAACATTCTCTGAGACAATAATTTCCAACTTTGAACTTGTTTGTACACATATGCATATCATGTAATTCAATTTGAATGTTTACCAAAAGAAAGTACAACTGATGCAATTGATTTATATACCTCTTCCAATCCAAATTGTTTTTCTAGATTAGCTAGTAGTTGTGGGTTGTCACTGAATTGTATAACTGATGTCGGATTCCCTCCAGGTACAATTTTGATCTTCCAAACTCTCTTTGGACTCACAAGTTGGTCAAGAGGTTTTGGATATGACTTTGGATGGTACTCACCAGTTTGGAAATGGCATAAGAAGGATAGATAGCAAAATAAACAAAGGGTTAAAGTAAATTAAACTATATTCCATAATGGAAAATCTACCCTAATCAATTCAGCCTTCAAATCTTCTGCAAATATCTTAACAATGGAGGTGACATCATTGTCCCATATTATAAACCTAGCCTTGTCGTCTTTGTGTCCAGCTTGAATCTCAACCTTGTACTTGTAATATCATTATTAACTATATAATTAGGCTAATGACAATAAAAATCTAATGTGAAGTTAAGTACTTAATTGTGTGCACCCACCTTGATTTTGGATTATCATTGTTGTGTTTCTTGTTACATATCAACTTTCCATTATCCATCTTGACACCCATAGTACAAAAGTTACATCCATCATAAAACCATCCAAATTTCATTGCGTTGAGCTTTTGAATTTTAGCAACAGTTACGCAGATGGTTTCCTTAGGAAGGAACATGTCTATTAATAAAAACATGTCGTTTAATAATGAATACATGTTCCAACTATATACGCTAAAAATAACTTACATGTTGGACATGGTTAACCTCATTGAGAGTGAGAAAGTTTGCCCTTGACATGATATCAGCATTGTCAGTAATTTGGGATCCTTGGGTGAACTGGGATAATGCTTGTGTTGCATTGTCATCCTCTACTTCAGCAGCTGCAAATCTGATTTAAAATACGAAACATGAGAAAAATGAACCAAAATAATGAACTAATATTGACTAATCTCAAAAGCCAATTAACCTAGTTTTGAAGTCAGTAATTTCAGGGATATCTTGATTCCATAGCAGTTTGGTACAAGTCCAGGTATTGGTGACACATTGTGGGTAAATTCCTTACAATCACAATATATGAACAATGATAAAAAAAAAATGGATTAGTATACACATATGTATTAATTGTTCAAACAGGGCTAGTTCAAATGAAAAAATGGTATAAATATTCTGGAAAAAAATGACTTAAGAAAGAACAAACCATGAGCTTCTTTATCCCTAGCATGCTTCACAATGAGAAAGATTGTATCCGGTCCATTCAATTGATTGAATCCATCAAAGAATTGCTTGCACAAATCATCCCATATAATGTCACATGAACCATGTTGTTATTGACAGTATAAACAATCATATCAATTACAACTGAATTAAGCATGAGAAAGTAACTATATGTTCAATGCAATCACATTGCCTACCTAGTATCCTTAAGCAAGAAAGTAACAGATCTCAGCCTTCCACCAGACCTATCTGTGTTTGTGATTTCTATGAAAGCTCCAATGACATCTGGTAAAGAATAATTTACAATATAAGTATAACATCATCCAATCAATGTACTTTATCACAACAAATTTGTGCCTTTACCTATTAGCAAATCCGTCCGATAGTTGCTATTCAGAATCTCACCAAAGTCTTTGAAATTATACTTGGCAACATGGATTTCTAGAAAATCATTTGGTTTGATAATTGTTACATCATTGTCTACTAGTCTGAAAGGGTGAGCACCACAAGCTCATTTTTGAACACCTTAAAGTTCTGCATATCATATGTCTTATTCAATTCCAGCTTTTCTTTATGTTCCGCAAGTTCTTCAGTTGGCACAGTAAATTGAATCTTCACATTCTGCATCCAATTTAAAAACAAACCAATATTCACATATGATCTTCTAATATAATATATATCATTGGTATAAAATAGAAAACAAATTACCTCCTTGTCAACAATGATCATATCCATAGATTCCTGTCTCTGTTTGATGATAACAGTCCAAAGATCAACAACCCTAACAACTAGGTTCCGAACACCCTTGGAGTCGTTCACATCAATGATTTTCTTATATCCACGTTTGCCTTGCACTTTCTTTGAAGTTGCTACCTCAACCTTTTGATATATGGTTTGTATAATCATTTCAGATTTTATTATGCAAGTATAACATAAAACATAAATCTTTTAAATAAAAGTCATATCTTCTAAATGAAGAAACAAAATCAAGTCTTTCCATAAAAACATGGAAAAAAACCGCCTTTATTTTCTAACAACATGAAAAACACATAAACTTAACCATCAACAAATTTTTTGAACAATTGTTTTTGTGAAAAATTTGGTTTTTCGGTATAATAAGCAAATCAGAAATTCATTTGAATATAATCTAACATGCAAGGTATAAACTTTCATATAAGCTAAAATCACTTAATCTAACATCAAAGAAACTTTAAAGTCGAAATAAAGAATGAGAAGACAAATAAACCATCAAATAAGCTGATTCAAATTCCAAATCCATTTAATCTAACATGGAAGAAAAAAACCTCCTTTTCTATCAACACCAAGCTAAAATCATTCAATGATAACAAAAAAAAAAAACAAATACAAAAACAATATAGATATACAACAAAAAGCACTAACCTGTTGTGAATGTTGGAGAGTTTCGAAATCTGCTAGAGAGGCAAGGATAAGGAGATGAACTTTTGAGAGAAAGATTTTGAGATAGAGAAGTACTAAAGTAAAATGATAAAATGATGTTAATTTTGCTTCTTTAGGAAGGAAAAGTGGGAAAATAGGGTGTAGCCTATGTAATAGCATGCAGCGCCAGATTCCCATGTGAGAAAAGTTTACTTCATTGTAATATCTCTACTAACCTTAGAAGTAACGAAGTAAATCAGATCCCTCAAAAGTTAGACATGGGTATTAATGTCAAAAGTCATGATATGTCCAAAATAACTTTTTTTCATGTCTCTAAAACAACTGTAATAAGATAAAAAGATAATGGGTAATAAGTAATTCTATTAGTATTTTGTTTTGTTATATTGAGAGTAGATTGCAGGTTATTTTTGACATATCAGTTGTCAACAACATTAATTTTACTTAAGTACCCATACCTATTTTTTTAGCATGACATTTCCTTTACACTTTTTAGGGTTATTTTCGACAATTTCACTCACAAAATTAGTTTTTTCTCTATGTACAGTCACAGCCCTATTATCCAACAACTACCAAATGCAGCAGTCTAGTATCCAACTTTTGTATCATTGAGATTCCTAAAATTTTATTTCAAAAAACACATTTTTTTGTTTTCTCTACTATCCAAAAACCTTTGTAAAATTTCCCTCTCTTTACTCATTTCAAATTTCAACTATCATTTATATATTAAAAGCTATTTTCTCTCTCATTATGACTATTCCTCTAATATTTTACATATCATCTTCCTCCATCCTGATTTTCTTATCATTTTTTCTTATTATCTTTATTTTCTATCATTTCATTTTTTTTTACTAACAAATGCTTTTTTTTTCTTTCTCAGATCTAATCATTCAATTACAACATGTATTTTCTTGCATATTTTTTTTCATATTTAGAAGGTTACAAAAGATATACAAACATGATAACATTCTTTCTTTAAAAAAGAGTAGTGTTGCTAACTTTATTTTTTTCTTCAAATATGAATTAATTTTTCATATTGTTTATCTTTGTTAGAAATACACAGGAAAGTTTATGGAAAATATACGGGATAGTTTACGAAAGTTCTCTTCAAGAATAATACACGGTAAACTTATGAATATCTTCATTTTATCTCATTTAAATTCATTTTTCAGGAAAATTTCCACCAAACTACAAAGAAAAAGACAAAAAAACAAGTAGGTAAAATAAAAAATTATAAAACTACATAAAAGTTAAATCAAACATGATTGAAAGTTGTTATTGATGCATCTTTCATTCATTCCATAGATACTAGCATTATTGTTGAATTTTTTTTTAATACCCTACTTTTTTGCCAAAAACACAAAAATGCCATACTTTTTAAAAAATTTCCAGAAGTGCCCTATTTTTTCTGGGCCACCTAACACCCCACAACACACCAAGTTGTGGGGTTCCCTGAAAATTGGCGAAATTTTTGTCTTTATTGTACCCCACAACTCCAAGTTGTGAGGTGCTTTATATATATATATTTTTTAAATACCCCACAAGTCAAGATTGTGTGGTATTTTTCATTTTTTTTTAAATATAAATATCCCACAACTCCAAATTGTGAGGTACCATGAGGTGGGACAGCCAAAAATATTTTGTCTCCAACATATTTTTTCTTTCGAGATTTTTATAAAATGATAAAGAAAATAAGAAAAAACTTAATTTCCTAAAAAAAAATTACAATAATATCTACAATTATTATAAAAAATGTCATGTCCCACACCTTTTTCTTGTGACTCGACGGCGATTTCTTTCACAATGAATTTCTTGAGGGTCATGTTGGTGTTCATCATCATTATTTGTAGTTGGTTCTATTTGCCTACTATCACCCAACGTCAATGACACATCGTGTTCTCTTGTAGGCCATCCGAAATTCAGAAATTGCTCATTGGAGTTCATCGACAAACGACCCAAAGACAGATTACTGTAGTCAGATTGATCACCAGGATTATCAAAATTAAAGTCAATACTCGGAGAGAAATGAGATAGTAGGTTTGTTAGTGTTGGTGGGGTGTTGTACATTGGGTTATCATATTGTGGGTTGTTGTTGGGGGGTAATTGGTGTTGGACGATCCAACTTGGTTTGGGTCATTATATGATGAGTAGTTGGTGTTGGACAGACCAGCTTGGTTTGGGTCATTTTAATCAAAGTTTAGCATTGAATTTTCTTGGTAAGTTGACTGATATGGGGCATGTATGCATTTCTCGGGGTGGTATATGGTGTTGGTTGGATGATATTTTGTTGTGGGGTGTCGAGAAATTCATACATTATAGAACCATGAATGTTTTGTGTTGTGGTGGTTGTTGTTTGGTTTGTAGGTGGTTGGGATTGAGGATGTTGTAGTCGATCAAGGAAGTCTTGATCCCAAAAACTTGGTGATAATGATGATTGGTTGTTGTGAATTTCAGATTCATGCTCTGGTTCTAACTCAGGCTCTTCTTCTGAATTTTTGTGCATTTCGTGGTCTTTTTTTCAAACCTTTTTCGATAAAAACATTTGCACAACGGTCTTGAGATTTCTAGTTCAATTTCGCTTGTAATAATCATAACTGGCCCCGTTTGCCACTATCACAGACAAACAAATACTGATTTCTTTTGAAGAAAATCATTTATAGTATAAGAGAGAGAGCATGATTTATAGTGTCTATATATGTTTTTTCTACCATATTAATGAAAAGTTATTTTAAAATGCATAGTTTTTCAACTTGAATTCTTCTCAAACCATTTACTAAAAATTCTCTAGAGAATTCTCAAAGTTATTTAAATGAAAATCTTTATTTTAATCTATACAAAATAGGTCCTTAATTAACGACAAAAACTATGACTCTATACAAAAGATATAAAATGGACAATATCTCAAAAAGTAGTGTGCTCGATTTGATATTTGAACATAACCTTGTAGGATTTTTTCTTAAGTTGATAACAAACCTTATATATTTTATTTGTGGGTAAGGAGACAATTTTTTAACAAGTGGTGAAGATATCTTAGAGTGTGTTTGGATGGAGGAATGTTTTGAGGGAATGTAATGTTTTGAGGGAATTTAACTACTTTAAGGTGAATTTTATTTTTGAATTCACCTCAAAGTAGTTGAATTCCCTCAAAAGATTCCCCCATCCAAACACACTCTTATAGTTTTTTTTTTTTTTTTTTTAAGGAATTTTATAGTTAAGTAGCAAAAGAAAGCAAAGAAACATGAAGATTGAAGCTAAAGTAAATAATATTCCTATAAATTACGGTGCATAAATGTATCATTTAGTGGCCGCCATAACTTTGGTGAATGTCTTCCACAAATAAAAACTAATATAACTGATGATAAAAAAAGTGTTCATAACTCCATGCATATGCACCGATCATGTCACAATTTACTCACCGCCAATGTTCACTCAACTCTGTAGAATCAAACTTATTATATAATGCATTCACTCCAACACAAAAGTCACAAACTCAAAAACATCACTAGCTAATTAAATCCTCCTCCTACTTCTTATCTCAAAAATGGTTCAAAAGGCTTACTCTTTCTTTGCACTTTTTCTCATTTTCAATATCCTCCTTGTCACAACACAAGAAGCAATTGCTGGTCGCAGCATTGCTAAGAACTCCGACAACGATGACAAGAAAGAGCCTGAGTTTCTGTTCAAGCACGAACATGGGAAACTACATTATCCAGGCATTGGACATTTAGGGTTTCCACCACACTTTGGAGTTACTCCTAATAACCCATTTATTGGTGGCACTGGAGGATCAGGATCGGGATCAGGTTCGAGTTCAGGAGCTGGAGCTGGATCAGGATCATCGGGTCACAGTTACGTTCCTGGTGGCGATGACACATTTGTTCCAAACCCTGGCTTTGAGGTTCCAAATCCTGGCAGTGGTGGTGGAGGTGGTAGAGCTGCAGAAACAGTTAATCCATGAATTCACTCATCCATGAATGCAATAGCTAGACCTAGTTTTTGAGTTTGTGAGCGTGTGATTCTTATTAAGATCGTTTTTTACTGCTTTCTAGCCATGAGAATAAGTGTGTACACACACTAGTAGCTTGCTACTTGGGATGTGTAAGTGGCTTGTTTAAATGTTTTGCAGCTGTTTTAATTTAATATTATGAGTTTAATTGTTCTTCAAAGTAGTTAAAAATTACTGTGGAGCATCATTCAGCAATTTAACCTCATGATAATTGTCTATAAAAGAAGGAATATATGGTAGTATAAAACACAACCTAAAAATATTCTTCATTTATTTTGATGGGGCCATTCAGCACATGATAAATTAATTAATGTGAATAATGATAGTTTTATTCAATTAATTAATGTAGACATTGAATTTAAGTAAGGAATCATATTAAAAATGTTGACATCGAAGATAACACACATTTCTCCATTAAGATTCCCACCATTAATTTCTTTTCAATGACTTTAACCGTAATTAGTAAAAAATAAATGAGTGTGCTTAATATTTTCAATGCACCGCAGAGGATTCTTCAAACAACTAATCATGCTTTGAGGGTAACCTTGGCAGAACTGGTAAAGTTGTTGTCATATGATTGGAAGGTCACGGATTCAAGTCTTTGAAACAGCCTCTTGTGTAAAAAATAGGGTAAGGTTGCCTACAATACACTAAATGGTGGGACCCCTTCCCGGACCCTGCGTATGCGGGAGCTTTAGTGTACCATGTTGCCCTTTTATTCCAAATCATGCTTTACAGAAGTTTACTACATAACTACAAAATATTAGGTTAAATTACACCAGGGGTTCTTTAAGTCCTTTAAGTTTGTGAAATAACTTAAAGGACCAATATGTTACAAACATCAAACTTAAAGGACCTCTGATGTAATTTTCCCAAAATATTATTTGCTATAGAGACTCCAGGTGCACCATCGAGTTGTGTTTTGATCCAGAGACCTAAATTATCAGAAATTCAAAAGGACCACTTTCCCTCAAACCACGTATAAAAGTCCAATGTCTAGGTAAAAGAGAAATGACTCAGCTGTGAACAGCAATTTGAATCTCTGCAATCAATCCTTTATATTTTGCAATGTTTTGAAAACCAGACAGAATATCAAACCTGCGAGACTTCCGGTCATGGTAAAATTGGGGTTCAACTATAGTTGAACCGGATGACAAATAAATAAAAGGTATTAAAAAAGTACAGTAAGAACATGGAAAAACGATTTTGACAGTGCAGAAGCTTTAAAGATTGTCAGCATTCCCATATCAGTACGTTCAGCATACCATCTCTTGTGCACCAACAAAGAAAACCTCCGTCCAGGTCCATCAACCGACAGGGATGGTAAATTATGGAATGATATTTGGAAGGCTCCTATCCCAAACAAGATCAAAACTTTTATGTGGAGACTTGCTAAAAACATTCTGCCCACTAGAGCAAATCTCCAAAAAAAAGGTATTCATTTAGACACTGTATGCCCTCTCTGCCACTCATCCATAGAAAATGTGAGCCATCTGTATATGAATTGTAATCTAGCATGTTTGTCCTTATTTGCCTCACCTTTAGGCATACAACCCCCTGTGAATGTTGATCTAAACTGCTGGATCCTAGAGTGGCTGAACTGTAATGATGTTTGAGGCTCACAATTTTTTTGTACAATTCTGTGGAAAGTCTGGTATGCTAGGAATCAGGCTGTGTTTAATGGTACTCCAACAGACCCAATCAGATTGGCTCAGTCTGCAGTGCAGTTTGTGCAGGAACACGTTGCAGCAAACGCAAAATTAAGACCCACACAGGTTTGCAGGAACAGGAATAATGCGGAAACAAATCAAGTTATGCAACATACTCTGTCGGTTGACGTAGGTTGTTTCCCTAATGGACAAAATGGTTGGGGGATGGTTCTAAAAAACCAGGCAGGGATATTCACGTTGATCCAATGCTGGCAGAAGCAATGGGAGTTAGGTGGGCCTTATAATATGCAACAGCTCAAGGTATCCAAAGTGTGGAAGTAAATAGTGATGCACTGGGAGTAGTCAATTGTGTCAACAAGAACAGTGTTGTGATATCTATTGAACCTGTAGTTTATGATTGTTGGAAAGGCTAAATTACCTTTTTGGTCCTCTAACTATTTAATTGGTATTAGATTGGTCCTCTAACTAAAAATTGATTTATTTCGGTCCTCTAAGTTTCTCACCATTACTACATTTAGTCCTTTCTGTTAGTTTTATTCAAATAAACGTTAGGGTTCGTGTTATGTGGGTCCTCTAACTTTATTTATTAGTATCATTTTGGTCCTATGCCTTGTTAAAGTATTATGATTAAATAGTGACTGATATTATTGGTAACTCTTATGGCTCATATGTATGTGTGAAACAGGAGGTCAGGTACCCACATAACACAAACCCTAACGTTTATTTGAATAAAACTAACAGAAAGGACTAAATGTAGTAACAGTGAGAAACTTAGAGGATCAAAATAAATCAATTTTTAGTTAGATGACCAATCTGATACAAATTAAATAGTTAGAGGACCAAAAAGGTAATTAAGCCTTGTTGGAAATTATTAGAAAAAATCCCATTTGTAACGGTTAAACATGTGAACAGAGAGCTAAATAGTGAAGCTCATAATCTTGCTTTTTTAGCCAAGATAGTTGGTACTAAGTTTTGGTTGGGGAATGCCCCTCCAAACCAAGTTAATTTTTCTGCTGTTACTACTGTTGTAAGCAATGAGCAGGCCAGTTCCTGTTTCTAATCAACGAAATCTTTGAACTTCAAAAAAAGTAAAAAACATGGAAAAACGAAAACTGGTTAAACCAACCGCAATGACCTGGGCGGATTCAAACTAACCGATGAATTGGCCGATTCTCAATTCAACCAGCTGTTCGATTTCAGAACATTGATATTTGGCTATAAACTTTAGCAGTAATACTTGTTTATCATAGTCACAGCAAAATATTCATCCTAGTAAATAAAGCCATTGTTTACATATTTTATTGGACCTGGATGTAAGAACAGATGAAATGTCACAATATAATCAAATATTCAAAACAAAAATTGTTTGGTATTATAGAACAGTCGTTTCTCTACACAGAACAATGATATATTCAAGGGGTAACACTTCAGTACCCTTGAGAACTATTTAGATCTCATGACATGTGATGTAAAATATAGTTAACAGAATTACATAACCTTTGCAATAACTATGCAATTAATCTGAATATGTCAAATCTTCTGTATTCAAGTATTGCATTCTAGGATCTATTCAAAGCGGAGAAATAAGAAAAACTGACCAGCTTGAAATTAGATCTGCCATAGGATGCAAGACAGAATATCCTGCCAATATTAAAAGGAGGTGAGGAAGAAGTAAATCAAAAGAAAACATTTTTAGGAATACACAGCTGCAAAGACTTAGCATGTAATTGTTAATTCCGCTTACTTACCGCTCTTACAATTATTAATTCCCCTTAACTCCTTTTATTTTGTCTATCATAGACTCTCTTAACTAATCGATGGAGTAATGAATGGACGGATCATGGATTAATGGATGGAATTGTCACTGCTAGACTTTCATAATCATTGAATGAAGCATAACTTCCCTAAGGATAACCAAACCTTCCTTAGTAGAAATAAAAAATAAAATTTCTTCATAATTGTTCAAATGGCTTGTTTGGAATGAATTACTTGAACTTATGTGATGATATAAAGACTTGTGAGATTGCTCAGGAAAGCTTATGAAAATAACTTATGACATGTCCATAAGTTGGTTTTCATTCGTATCCATAAGCTCTTTAGAATAACTTATGAAAATAATATGACTTTGTTTCATCTTTGGTTTTAGAAAATGGCTTATAAGTAAGCAATTATAAGATAGCCTTATTCTAAAAGCGTTTAACTAAGTTGTTTATCCAAACAAACAAAATCTTTGGTCGATCGACACTCTAGCATTATAATTTTTTTGCTGATATAAAACAAAACTTAAATTAACTTTTGGTTCCATAATTTTTAAAAAGTTGCAATCTAGGCCCCCAAATAAAATAATAACAATTTAACCCCCAAACTTTACAAAACATTTATGCAAAAAACTAGCAATTTTAGCCCATTATCTTAAAAAAAATGCAATTTTGAATCCTTATCTTTAAAAAAATAGCAATTTTGGCCCCCGGTTTAGGAAACATGGCATCAACATTTTGTAAAGTTAGCGGGCTAAATAACTATTTATTTATTTAGTAGGGATCAAAATCGCTTTTAAAAGCTAAGGGTAAAAGTACATTAAGGCCTGTTTGGATTGGACTTATTTTGAGTTTATGAAAAACAGCTTATATAAATAAATAAGTTTTTATATTAATTCATAAGTTCTCACTAACGAAAATTGTTGTTTTTTCATAAACTAAATTAAAAGCTTATGTATTTGTATAAGTTGTTTTGCATAAGCTCGATCCAAAAGATCCAAGTCTTTTTTTTTTTTGGTAGTGGCTAGGGTTCGAACCAAGACCTTACATATATATTATGCATGGTCCATGCCAATTGAGTTAAGCTCACGAGGACAAAAGACACTAAGGCCCCGTTTGGATTGGCTTATTTTGAGCTTATGTGGGCTTATATACTCCCATAAGCCATTTTAAAGGTGTTTGGGTAAATAAATAAAAATAGCTTATCATAGTTTCATAAGCTGCTTATGTCATATTTTAATAAGCCTAAATTTTCAGCTTACCCTCTTGCTTAACAATGAGCTTATGAATTTATGTAACCTCCTTCGATTCTTTCTGGATCCACTTTTTCAAAACATATATTTTAATTATAATTTTTTTAAAGAAATATTTTAATTATAATGTTAGTTATCTTTGGCGGTGCATGAGTAACAAAATTACTATATACTTATCTTACTAAAGTAACACACGTAACAAAGATATTTATTATTATTTTTTTAAGAAGATTTTTATTATTTTTTGTTACGTAACAAAATGAAACTGAATAAAAAAACAAATTTAACTTGTCTTTTTTTGGTAACAAACTGTACACTAATATCTATATATATGATATGTTTATTTACACCTCTAATGTTAATTTTGTCTTATATGAATATTGATATTTTTTTTAAGGACAAATATTGATTATACAATATATATATATATATATATATATATATATATAAAATTATAATTAATATATTATAATATTGTTTTTTTAAGCCTTGATTAATTTTATAAAAAAAATCTTGATAATTGTGGTTCAATTCTTTGATTTTTTTGTTAAATTAAAAATATTTAAAATTTTGATAATTGCTTATGTAATGTCACATCCAAACACTTCGATTTATGTAAGTACTTTTTAGTGTACATATCCAAACATAAATAGCTTATATAAGCTCTAATGTTATAAGCACTAATGCTATAAGCATCTATATAAGCTGTTTATCCAAACGGGGCCTAAGTCTAAAACAACACAGCATAATACTAACATTTCATTTTATAGTTGCATGAAATTTATAACAAATAAAATTGAACAAGATCAAAATACAGAGAGATCAAAAACACATACATATTACATCGAAAAAGCTTGAAAAATTAAATTTTAATGACATGAAACTAATAAATAAACTAATCGTGTGGTTACCTTGTTAAGGTTTTTTGTGTGTTACGAGGAATCAAATGCCAACAATCTTGAAGATTATGAAACAGAGGAAATCCACGAAAATCAAAAGGAAAAGGTAAGCAATGAAGACAAAGAGTCTAGTCGAACCATGGTTCCTTTTCTTCTTGCTTTCGGCTACCGATTCGTCCATTTCTTTGAGCTTCGCTGCCATTGATTCCAGTTGCAGGTAGAGTGACGAGTTAAAAAGAGCCGTGGAAGAGATTCGTAAAAGTAGCAATACCGAAATATTTCGGGCTTAAATGAAAATTTAGAATACTTAAAATACTTTTTTTTTTTTTTTGAGAGAAGAATACTTAAAATATAATGCTTGTTACCGAATTTAGAATTCTGCTCTTTACCGAAGACATTTTGCTCGCGTCCAACTGAAATACTTAAAATAATGTTATAGTAACGCAAATGAACTTGGTTATATATATCCGAAGATATTTTGTCTACTATGGATTATCACGTGTTTTTTTTTCACCGTTAACTATTATATATTGAATTTTAGTATTCGTATGTCAATCTCTTTACGATAAACCCGAACGAAGCACGGGTCAAAAATCTAGTCTACTTTATTCAAATTAATTTATTTACTTTATTCTAATTTATTTATTTACGTTATTGTAATTTATTTATTTATTTATTTACTTTATTCTAATTTATTTGTTCACTTTATTCTCATTTTTTTCACTTTATTCTAATTTATTTACTTTATTCTAATTAATTTATTTACTTTATTCTAATTTATTTATTTACATTATTCTAATTTATTTATTCACATAAAATAAATGCAAATATAAATAAAAAGAAATGAACAAAATTAATATTTATTCAAATTTATTCATTAAACACAAAATCAGAAAATAAAAGCAAATACAAATAAAAAGAAGTGAACAAAATTAATACATATAACATCTCATTTTATTAATAGAATTCATACAATAATTGATGCATTTGATTCGAATTCACTAAATCTACTTATTTTCTTTTTACCCTCTTGGGCTAAATAGTGAGCAGCCTTCTTGGGGGAAAGGACATCATCAACCCTTGGGTTAAATCTAAATCTAGTTCTTTTTATACCCCAAGAAGATTCTTTTTACCCACGGTAAAAAAAAATTGGAGTAAAAAGAAGCAAATTTAATTTTATCCCAAAGGTTGATAACTTCTCCCAAGTCGGCTACTCACTATTTATGTCAAAACTGACCACTTTATACCTCAAAGGGGTAAAAAGAGACTACAGAGAGGACTAGAGACTATTGAAAAAAAAAAAAAAAAATAGGGGGAGAGAGTGTGAGATGGTGTGGGAAAATGGGGAAGTTTGGAGGGGTATTTATAAGTGAGAATGGTAGTATAGGTTAAACTACCATAAATGTAGTCAAAAAACGTGTAAAAGTTGTAAGAAACGTGTAGATTGAAGGTTAAAAAGCTGACCAAAGTCCAAAAAACGTGTGTTTTTTAGCTCTAACCAACCGGCCAACCTGCGTGAGTTAATTCGTGCACCGGCTAAAGGAGCATGACTTAAGTCACGCAAAGCTATAAGGTGTGTGAGTTAAATAACGTTGCGTGACTTAACTCACGCATGGCTATAATTGGCAAATCAACTGGGCGCGAGCAAAATGTGTTGGGAGAAGAGCAGAATTTGAAAATTTAATATCCTTTTAAAAAAATAAAATCATTATGAATAGAGTATTGCTAACGAATACATAACACTCTTTGATTTTTAATTAAGTAAATGTTTATAGAAAAAGTTAAATAGTTTAATTCTAATGTATTGAATGCGTCAATCTTTATCTTTATCTTTAATTTTATAATATTTTTTGAAAAGATCTTTATCTTAATAATATAAATGAAAATAAAAATTGCAGGCAACCCTAGCAAAACCCTAATGTAGCCCTACCCATTTTTACAGATTTACCCTTTGCTTGGAGTCAAAATCATGTCTTTCTAAAATGACAATTTAACCCTTGATCTAAAACCAAGAGCAGCACATAATATTAGAAACCAATTTTGCAGCTTTTTTCTCAGCACATGGTATTAGAAACCAATTTTGCAGCTTTTTTCTCACACCCTATTCTCTTCCAATCAATCAGTTCTCCTCTCTCTCCCTCCCTCTTCCTTTCTTTTACGCTTTCCTTCTTCTTCCTTCTTCCTCCCTCCCTCGTCCTTCTTCATTCTTTATTCTCCATCTACGACTGCTTCTTCTTCCATTTCACTCAACCAAAAGATTTTATTCTTTCTCAATTAATTTATTTTTTCACTTTACCACCATTATAGCTTCTTCTTCATCTTTGTTTATTCTGTAAATGCATGTATTTGTTATTTCTTCTCAATCGATGTTGTCTGGATCATGATTTTCAGATAATTACTTTTATTTTCTATTTTCTCTCAAATTAATATATAAGTCTATTACTGTACATGTTTCAATTTTGTTCTGCATCTGAGTATTTTACAGTTTAGGGTTTTTTCTAATTGGGGGTTGTAATAAGAGTGAAAATATTTGTTTAATTTGATCTTTGGTTATTTGTATTATGATGAGATTCTGAATTGCATTGCTATCTGTAACGCCCTAGTCGTTATTTTATTTATTTATGATTTATTAAAGTCTTTTATATGATTTTAAATAATTATTGTTGATATGTGGTGTGTTATATTTTATTATATGGTTTATTTTAATATTAACTATAATAATGTGGGAATTATTATTATTTTGGAGGTTGGGGATTTAATTAGAAATTAATAGAATTAAGGGGGAGTTAAATGAAATAAAGGGGAGTTAAGTATTGGGGAGTTAGGAAAAAAATAGTCAGAAAGCAGTTTCACGTACAACAGACAAGTTTTGGGAGAAAAGGGAGAAGAGCTAAGTAGAGCCAAGTGAACCAGATTTTTGTGCAATTGTTCATCTGATTTAAGGTAAGGGTGAGGTTTGCTTCAGTAGTGTAGATGTTTAATTCTGATTTTGATTTAACAGGTTTATGGTTGAAATTAGGGATTTTGGGTTTAAGTTGAATTCTTGGTTTTTGGGTGAATTGAGTGTAGGAATCACTGGTTATATGTATATTGGATAATTATTATTATGTTAGGGTGTTAGATTCAATTGATGAATTTTATATATATTATTATTGATGTGAATCTCACCCCTTCTGCTTGGAAATGTTACCCTTCCTATGGGTAACTTGCAGGTGATCCTGAGTAGTAGGTGGTGGCTCAAGTGTCTAGGGCTCTGATACGTACGGGATGGGATTACTTATTTATTTTCATTCCTTATGTATCAAATTTTGGAAACCTGTTGTGGAGCCTTTTATTGTTATTTGAAACAATTAATGATGAATATTTATGTTGGGGCCTTTGTGCCAGGATTTATTGTTGGATGTTGATGTTTAATGTTTGAAGAATATTCCGCTGCAAATTATTGATGTTTTATGAAAGACGTTTATTAAATAGTTTTATATTCTATTTAAGAAATTTTGAAAAGTAGTGTGACATGCCCGTTTTGGTGTTAAACTCTTATGTTATATTTATTATTTAATTGCTTTGGGATAACGGGG
Source organism: Medicago truncatula (assembly GCF_003473485.1). Lineage (NCBI taxonomy): Eukaryota > Viridiplantae > Streptophyta > Magnoliopsida > Fabales > Fabaceae > Medicago > Medicago truncatula. Next base: position 21,658,447 of record NC_053045.1, read on the forward strand.
TGTTACAATTGGTATCAGAGCAGGTTGGTCTGTCCGGTCAAGTAGTAGAGTCGTGTTGAGCAACATAGGATAGAGTGTCAACTTTAATGTTGTCTTTGTTGTTCTGAATTGTTGTTTCTTATGTAGAATTTTGAGATGGCTGGTAGAAACGACGCTGCTATTGCTGCTGCACTTGAGGCTGTTGCTCAAGCTGTAGGGCAGCAACCGAATGCTACTGCTGGTAACGATGGTGTGAGCATGTTGGAGACTTTTCTGAGAAACCATCCACCAACTTTTAAAGGGAGGTATGACCCTGACGGAGCTCAGAAGTGGCTCAAGGAGGTTGAGAGGATTTTCAGAGTCATGCAATGCAGTGAGGTACAGAAGGTGCGGTTTGGTACGCACATGTTAGCTGAAGAAGCTGATGACTGGTGGGTAAGTCTTTTACCCGTGCTTGAACAGGATGGTGCTGTGGTGACCTGGGCTGTGTTCAGGAGAGAATTCCTGAATAGGTACTTTCCGGAGGATGTCCGAGGCAAAAAGGAGATTGAATTTCTGGAGTTGAAACAGGGGGATATGTCTGTAACTGAGTATGCAGCTAAGTTTGTGGAGCTTGCAAAGTTTTATCCTCATTATACTGCGGAGATAGCTGAGTTCTCCAAATGCATCAAGTTTGAGAATGGCCTAAGAGCTGATGGTATCAGAAGATAAGAAACTTTTCTGATTTGGTAAGTAGTTGCAGAATTTATGAAGAGGATATGAAAGCTCATTACAAGGTGATGAGTGAGCGTAGAGGCAAGGGACAACAGAGTCGTCTGAAGCCGTATAGTGCCCCTGCTGACAAGGGTAAGCAGAGATTGAATGATGAGAGGAGGCCCAAGAGGAGAGATGCTCCTACTGATATTGTTTGTTTCAAGTGTGGTGAAAAAGGCCACAAGAGTAATGTTTGTGACCGTGAGAAGAAGAAGTGCTTCAGGTGTGGTCAGAAAGGACACACTTTAGCTGATTGCAAGCATGGGGATGTTGTTTGCTACAACTGCAATGAGGAAGGTCATATCAGTTCGCAGTGTACGCAACCTAAGAAGGTTAGGACAGGTGGCAAGGTGTTTGCTTTGAATGGTACGCAAACAGTGAATGAGGACCGACTTATCAGAGGTACTTGTTTCTTTAATAGTACTCCTTTAATTGCTATTATAGATACTAGTGCTCTTCATTATTTCATTGCTGTTGATTGTGCATATAAGTTGGGTCTAGTTGTATCTGATATGAAAGGAGAAATGGTTGTTGAAACTCCAGCTAAGGGTTCACTAACTACTTCTCTTGTTTGTCTAAGTTGTCCGTTGTCTATGTTTGGTGGAGGCTTTGAAGTCGACCTTGTTTGTTTACCGTTGACGGGTATGCATGTGATTTTTGGGATGAACTGGTTAGAGTATAACCGAGTTCATATTAATTGCTTTAGTAAGACGGTGCATTTTTCTTCTGCTAAAGAAGTGAGTGGAGCTGAATTCCTAACTACTAAACAGTTGAAGCAGTTGGAGCGTGATGGAATTCTAATGTTTTTCCTTGATGGCATTCTTGTCATTGGAGAATCAAGCTGTGATTGATAGGTTGCCGGTTATGAATAAATTTCCAGAAGTTTTTCCTGATGAGATTCCAGATGTGCCACCTGTAACGCTCCTATTTCTATTTAAGCAATTAAACATGCGAATAATACATTTATTCAAGAAATAGAGGCTACGCCACATTCAAAATTCAAAACCGATAGACATGTATACAAACCTCAACAGTTACAGCGGAATATAAACCAGAGTGATCAAAATATGTACATGTCATGAACAAATAAATCATATCCCAAAGATGAATCTCCAAAAACCCAAACATACGGGTAGTCAACAACAAAACAATAATCCTAAGGAAAATAAAACAACCTAACCTAGACTGACACAACAAGCCTAGATCAGAGCCGACTCAACACCGATATCGGAAAAAGCTCCCGATATCCCAAGCAAAGACTCACCAAGCACTACTCCAGCAGAACGTCTACTCACCCATACAGGCAAGTAGACGGTTAAAACCACTAGAGGTAAGTATTACATTATCATAATTCAGATAACAATTAAATCAAATAATATCATGTACTTGAATAATATTAGTCATACATAAATACTTACATCACAACTTGATAGCTCATATCATCATACATCAATCATATGAGCAATTATCCATTCATAAATATTCATTCACAATCATCAATCACAAACATCATCAATAATCATTCATCTCATTTCATCACCAATCACAAATTTCACATAAGACTCATGTTATGATATGCACTTATTGACACATAAATGCATGTGGTACCAAATCTCCAAAAGGTCGTCACCTCCGATGGACAAGTCAACATCGTATGTAAGGGGTCACTCGTTACATAATCTCCGAAGTAAAAGAGCCGGACTCTTTTACAACAACTCGACTATGATGCATGGACATGTATAAGAACTCGATAATGCGACAACAATCCACAATTTCAACCTCAATATATAGGACAACACCCAATTATATAGATTATCTCCACAACATTGCATTATCAAGAAAACATGCCCACACAAATAAATCATAGCATTCATCATCATCACATCAACATGATCATCAATAATCAACAATGTTATTCAACATCAACTATCACATATAGTTTCACCATTCAAGCATTCTCATATTCCAAGTAAGAGGGAAAACAACATCTCATGATAAATATCATATCCAAAATACAATCATTCATTCATACAACTTCACTTAGTCATACAAGAATAATCTCAATAACTCACAAGACAATTTGCTAAAGAAACATTTCCAACAAAAATTCAAATCATGTGGTAAACGACCAACATTGATAATTTTCAAAGTTAGGTAACTTATTCAAATTTGAAATCCTACAATTCAATCTTAATCAATCATGTAGCCAAGGACTTAAGCCACTTACAAACTATTAGAAATTAGTTCAAAGGATAACTTAAGTTCATATGAGAAAAACCAAGACAAAACGACATTTAGCTCAAAATCCGTTTTCACCAATTCAACTCCGCCCAAAATATTTCCTAAACCATGAACACATTCACATTTCCAAAATACATAAATGCATACTCAATTATTCACTCTAAGTACTTTATTAAACCCAATATCAAGTTTGGAAAATTTTCACGGCTTAAAGAAAAAGTTACGATAAGTTTTCACAAAAATCCACATGACCCATGTGTAGTAATTTGATCATAACTCAAGTTCTAAAAATCATTTAGACCTCAAACCAACGACATTAGAAAGCTAACAAAATTATCTAAAACTTTCATGTTTACACCAAAGGCCAATTCAAAACAGAAAAAGGTGAAAAAGACGCAAGAACGCGAAACAGGGGATGCTGGAACTGACAATTTCGCCTGGCGGAAGGTTTTGCTCGCCATGGCGAGCGAAGGCAGTAGCTGCTCGCCACTAGCTCGCCATTAGCTCGTCCGGCGGAATCGCGCAGTTCAGAAAAATTCAGTTTTACGGGAAAAACCCATTTTCACCCCAAAAATCCCAATTTTCGACTTCCCATTACCCAAATTCGATTCCAAAGTGTATCCAAACGTTTCTTAACATGAAAAGACACTCAAATACATATAATCACTTGAATCAAATATCATCTTAAACCAAAATCACCATTTGACCCATTTTTGCAAAACAACCAACAACATCTTATTTCTCACCAACAATCATGATATATGAACACCCAAGCCATAATCATAAACAACAACATGTCTCAGCAACAACAACATCAATTAAAACTTGATTCTCACCTCAATTCAACAACAACATGTCATAATTCATCAATTAAGCATAATTTCACAACAACCCATTTTCATACATTATGAACATGTTATTTCATCACCAACAATTCTTTTATCATTCAATTAACATACTCAAACTTATCACCAAAACAAGAGCAGGAATTTAACAACAATTATCAATTCATTCCAATCAATCCATTTCATACAACAAGGAAAATTGCAAACAAAACAATCATGATTATGATAATAACTAACCCCCTTACCTTAAAAGAAGATTAACCCAAACTCTTGCTTCAATTCAGCTCCTAAACTTACCCCAATTGATTCCTCAAGCTATTCTCTTCAAAACCCTTGTTCTTCTCTTCACCTCTTTCTCTCTCTACCTCTCTAGGAAAATATTTTGTGAAGTGAATGAATGATATTTTCTATGACAACCCTAATGTTATCTCCCTTAATGGGCTCAATTCCAAATTCTAATGGGCCTAACCCATTCTAACATAATTCTAAAAAGTTTCTATACACAAACGGTAATTACTAACAACGGTAAAATATAACGAACGGTCACTAACGGTAAAAACTAATCACCACACTAGTAACTTAGTAAAATAAGGGTTCTCACTAAATATTAAAATAATTCTAACCAAAATTACCATTTTACCCTTACCCGCCAAATGACCAAAATACCCTCCTAATACGGTAATCCATGTAAATGCACCCAATGACAATTAATTACACACAAGCACCAATAATCACACACAAACACATAATAAAAGTAATTAAAATAAATCTAGTTAAAAATCGGGCTGTTACAACTCTCCCCCCCCTAAAAGAATTTTCGCCCTCGAAAATTACCTGAAGGAAACAACTCCAGATACGAAACCCTCATCCTACTCTCCGGTTCCCAAGTGGCACTCTCACCAGTTGGTCCAACCCAAACCACCTTGACCAAAACAATCCCTTTGCCACGCAAACGCTTCGACTCACGATCCTCAATCCTAATCGGCCAAGTCTCAACCGTCAAATTATCTCTTACTTCCAATTCATCCACTTGAATCACATGAGACGCATCATTCACATACTTCCTCAACTGAGACACATGAAGCACATTATGAAGATTCGACAAAGACGGTGGTAATGCAATCCGATACGCTACAACCCCAACCTTCTCAATGACATCAAACGGTCCAACAAAACGAGGAGTCAACTTCCTACACTTCAAAGCACGACCAACTCCGGTCACAAGATTCACCCTCAAAAACACATGATCACCAACTTGAAACTCAATATCCTTTCTCCTCTTATCATGATGACTCTTCTGTCTACTCTGAGACGCCTTCATCTTTTCTTGAATCATCTTAACCTTTTCCGTAGTTTCTTGCACAACTTTCGGTCCTAACAAAGCACTCTCTCTGGACTCAAACCAACACAACGGTGTCCTACACCTCCGACCATACAAAGCCTCAAACGGTGCCATACCAATACTAGCATGAAAACTGTTGTTGTAAGTAAACTCAATCAACGGTAAACATTCGTCCCAACTAACACCTTGCTCCAAAACACAAGCTCTCAACAAATCCTCCAAACTCTGAATAGTCCTCTCCGTCTGCCCATCGGTCTGAGGATGGTAAGCAGAACTCAATCTCAACTTTGTTGCCAAAGCAGCTTGCAAACTCTCCCAAAACTTAGAAGTAAACCTCGGATCCCGATCCGACACAATACTAGAAGGTATACCATGCAACCTCACTATCTGCTCAATGTAGATCTCAGCCAACTTCGGTACAATCATACCCGTCTTGATAGGAACAAAATGTGCCGACTTCGTCAACCGATCAACAATCACCCAAATCGAATCAAAACCTTTAACAGTCTTCGGCAACGCCCCAACAAAGTCCATAAAAATACTATCTCACTTCCACTTTGGCACAAACAACGGTTGCATCCAACCCGACGGTCTCTGATGTTCAATCTTCGATTTCTGACAAACCAAACAAGCATAAACAAACTCAGCGATCTCCTTCTTCATTCCAGGCCACCAAAACAACCTTTTCAAATCTTGATACATCTTAGTCGCTCCTGAATGAATACTCAAACTACTTCTATAAGCTTCGTCCAAAATTTTCCTCTTAAGCTCAAACACATTCGGCACACAAACTCGATCACGAAACATCAAAACACCATTCTCATCCAATCTAAAGTCCCCACCTTTACCTTGACTAACCAACGTCACTCGGTCCACGAGTTCCAAATCTTCCTTCTGACCATTCTTGATCTCTTCCAAAATATTGCTTGTCAACTTCAACATACCCAACCTCACACCATCCGGTGTCAACTCACTAACCAAACTCAAGTATCGAAACTGCTCAATCAATTCCAACTCTTTAACCATCAAAGCAGACATATGCAAAGTCTTTCTACTCAAAGCATCAGCAACAACATTAGCCTTCCCGGGATGATAACTCAACTGAAAATCAAAATCCTTAAGATATTCCAACCATCTTCTCTGCCTCATATTCAACTCTTTCTGATCAAACAGATACTTTAAACTCTTTGGTCACTGAACACCTCAAACTTAGAACCATACAAATAGTGCCTCCAAATCTTCAATGCATATACAACGGCCGCCAATTCCAAATCATGAGTTGGATAATTCTTCTCATGCACTTTCAACTGCCTCGAAGCATAAGCTACAACCTGACGATTCTGCATAAGCACACCACCAAAACCCATCTTAGAAGCATCACAATACACCACAAACGATTCCTTCGGATTCGGCAAAATCAACACTGGAGCTGAAGTCAACCTCTTCTTCAACTCTTGGAAACTCTTCTCACACTTGGCATCCCAAACATAAGCTTGTCCTTTCCGAGTCAACTGCGTCAATGGCAACGCCAACTTAGAGAATCCCTCAATGAACCTCCAATAATAACCGGCCAAACCAAGAAAGCTTCTAATCTCAAAAACAGACTTAGGAGACTCCTACTGCAACACTACATCAACCTTGGAAGGATCCACAAAAATACCACCCTTAGAAATCACATGACCAAGGAAACTCACTTCCTTCAACCAAAATTCACACTTAGACAACTTAGCACAGAACTGATTCTCCTTCAAAGAAGCAACCATCATGAACACACAAGCTTCACCATCTAAAGACTTCTTCACTTGCTCCGCGGCCAAGAACCTCTTATCTAACCCTTCTACCGGCTTACAAAACGTTACACTCTTAGTCAAACAATTAATGCTAACCCCAAAAGCTAATAACAAATCCATACCAAAAATCACATCCATATGCTTCAACGGAAGACAAACAAGATCCAACTCAAAATCAACATCACCAAAATTAACAGGACACTTAGCACACATAAAAGAAGTAGTCACCGAACCGCTAGCCGGGGTGTCAATAACCATTCCCCGCAACAAAGGAGTTACAACCAAATCCAAACGTTCAACACAACTAGCCGAGATAAAAGAATGAGTAGCACCAGTATCAATAATTGCAATCAAAGGAGTACTATTGATAAAACGCATACCTCGGATAAGATTATCTGGCTGCTCCACCTCCTCCGCATTCAAAGCAAACACCTTTCCCGCCGCCTTCTTCGGCTTGGTACACTTGGTACTAATATGACCCTTCTCTCCACAATTGTAACAAGTAATCTCTCTTGCAACACCTCTGCAATCGGCCGCCTTGTGACCCGCTTTCCCACACTTGTGACAATTCAAATCATTCTTGCAATCATTAGCATAGTGACCCAAAGTTCCACACTTAAAGCACTTGACATCCGCCAAACTTGGCCTAGAGCCCCCACCAGATTCTCTCTTCTTTCCTTTGTCCTTGCTGTAAGGTTTTCCAGCACCATGTCCTCTTCCTCTCTTTTCACCCTGAGCCTTGTAGTAATTAGACTTAGCCTTTCCAGCATCATCAAACATACGACACTTATGCACCAAAGTATCAAAGTATCAAAGTCTCGGATCTCCTGAACACACATGTACTGATAGATGTCCGGCCTAAGCCCACTCTCAAACTTCACACACTTCGAAACCATAGCATCCTCAGCATTGATGTAGGGACAAAACCTCGAAAGTTCCTCAAACTTCGCCGTATACTCGGCTACCGACATGATCCCTTGTTTCAGATTCAGAAACTCAACCTCCTTCTTGGTCCTCAAGTCTTCCGGGAATACTTCCTCAAGAATTCAACCTTGAACTTGGCCCAGGTCACCACATCACCCCCCAACTCAAGCCTGCCCTTGGCATTGGTCCACCAGTACTCTGCTTCCTCAGCTAACATATGAGTCGCTAGTCTGACCTTCTAGTCATCTCCCGTAACCATAGCTCGGAAAATCCGCTCCATTCCCTGCACCCAAGTCTGTGCTCCCTCTGGATCGAACCTCCCTTTGAAAGTCGGTGGATTGTTCCTTAAGAACCTATCGAGCCTCCTCCCTTCGGCCTCGCCTTCATTCCTACGGTTAGCCGCCGTATTCTCATTCGCTTGAGCCAAAACTTGTGCCATAGTCGCTAAAGCTTGCGCAATTACCGCATCATCACGACCTCCTGCCATCTCAGCACTATACAACCAACTCACTAATAAGGAAACAACACAACAAAGCAAATGTCGAAGGTACTAACCTACCATTCGTACACAACAGGGAAAAACAACAAACATTAGTCTAGACACGACTGACCATGGCTCTGATACCAACTTTTAATGCTCCTATTTCTATTTAAGCAATTAAACATGCGAATAATACATTAATTACACACAAGCACCAATAATCACACACAAACACATAATAAAAGTAATTAAAATAAATCTAGTTAAAAATCGAGCTGTTACACCACCAGAGAGGGAGGTTGAATTTTCAATTGACCTTGTTCTAGGAACGAAGCCGGTGTCGAAGGCACCTTATCGTATGTCGGCGTCCGAGTTAGCTGAGTTGAAGAAACAGTTGGAGAACTTGCTTGACAAGAAATTTGTAAGACCAAGTGTTTCACCGTGAGGAGTGCCGGTATTGTTGGTTAAGAAGAAGGATGGTAGCATGAGGTTGTGTATAGATTACCGTCAGTTGAATAAAGTGACGATAAAGAATAGGTATCCACTTCCGAGGATTGACGATTTAATGGATCAGTTAGTGGGTGCACGTGTGTTTAGTAAAATTGATTTGAGGTCAGGTTACCATCAGATTAAGGTGAAGGATGAGGATATGCAGAAGACGGCCTTTAGGACATGTTATGGTCACTATGAATATAAGGTGATGCCTTTCGGTGATACTAATGCGCCTGTTGTGTTTATGGAGTATATGAACCGAATTTTCCATGCTTATCTGGATAAATTTGTGGTTGTGTTTATTGATGACATCTTGATTTATTCTAAGATTGAAGAAGAGCATGCAGAACATCTGAGGATTGTGTTGCAAGTGTTGAAAGAAAAGAAGTTGTATGCCAAGTTGTTTAAATGTGAGTCTGGTTAAGTGAAGTAAGTTTTCTTGGCCACATTATTTCTGGTAGTGGTATTGCAGTTGATCCATCAAAAGTAGATGCAGTATCACAATGGGAGACTCCGAAGTCAGTGACCGAGATTAGAAGATTCTTGGGTTTGGCTGGTTATTACCGTAGGTTCATAAAAGGATTTTCGATGTTAGCACTTCCGTTGACTCAGTTGACCTGTAAGGGTAAGTCTTTTGTGTGGGATGCTCAGTGTGAGAATAGTTTCAATGAATTGAAGCGAAGATTGACGACTGCTTCTATTTTGATTTTACCGAAGCCGGAAGAACCTTTTGTTGTTTATTGTGATGCGTCTAAGTTGGGCTTGGGTGGTGTTTTGATGCAAGATGGTAAAGTGGTAGCTTATGGTTCTAGGCAGTTGAGGATTCATAAAAAGAATTATCCTACACATGATTTGGAGTTGGCTGCAGTGGTTTTTGTTTTGAAAATTTGGAGGCATTATTTGTACGGTTCCAGATTTGAAGTGTTTAGTGATCATAAAAGTTTGAAATATTTATTTGATTAGAAAGAGTTGAATATGAGGCAGAGAAGATGGCTTGAGTTGTTGAAGGATTATGATTTTGGTTTGAATTACCATCCGGGTAAAGCTAATGTGGTTGCAGATGCTTTGAGCAGGAAGACGTTGCACATGTCGGCTATGATGGTAAAAGAGTTTGAGTTGCTATAGCAGTTTAGAGACTTTAGTCTTGTCTGTGAGTTGTCACCTCAGAGTGTACAGTTGGGTATGCTGAAGATTAATAGTGATTTCTTGAACAGTATCAGAGAAGCACAACAAGATGATGTCAAGTTTGTGGATTTAATGGTTGCTAGTAATGAAACTGAAGATAATGACTTCAAGGTTGATGATCAGGGTGTGTTGAGGTTCAGAGGAAGAATTTGTATTCCTGATAATGATGATTTGAAAAAATTGATTCTAGAAGAAAGTCACAAAAGTAGCTTAAGTATTCATCCGGGAGCTACAAAAATGTATCATGATTTGAAGAAATTGTTTTGGTGGTCTGGGTTGAAACGTGATGTTGCTCATTTTGTCTATGCATGTTTGACTTGTCAAAAGTCTAAGGTTGAGCATCAGAAGCCTGCAGTGTTGTTGACACCGTTAGATGTGCCAGAGCGGAAGTGGGAGATCATTTCCATGGATTTTGTGACGAGTTTACCGAACACTCCGAGAGGGCATGATGCCATTTGGGTTGTTGTCGACAGGTTGACGAAGTCGGCACACTTTATTCCGATCAATGTTAGTTATCCGGTAGCTCGGTTGGCGGAGATTTATATTCATAATATTGTGAAGTTGCATGGAGTTCCGTCGAGTATTGTGTCGGAAAGAGACCCGAGGTTCACTTCAAGATTTTGGAAGAGTTTGCAAGATGCATTGGGTTCAAAGTTGAGGTTGAGTTCGGCTTATCATCCGCAAACAGATGGTCAGTCGGAGAGAACGATTCAATCGTTAGAGGATTTGCTAAGCGTATGTGTACTTGAGCAAGGTGGAGCTTGGGATAGTCACCTACCGTTGATAGAGTTCACGTACAACAACAGTTACCATTCGAGTATTGGTATGGCACCGTTCAAAGCTTTGTATGGTCGGAAGTGGAGGACTCCTTTATGTTGGTTTGAGTCGGGAGAAAGTGTGGTGTTGGGACCAGATTTAGTTCATCAGACTACGGAGAAAGTCAAGATGATAAGAGAAAAGATGAAAGCGTCGCAGAGTCGACAAAAGAGTTACCATGACAAGCGTAGAAAATCCCTTGAGTTTCAAGAGGGAGATCATGTGTTTTTGAGAGTTACTCCTATGACAGGTGTAGGACGTGCATTGAAGTCTAAGAAGTTGACTCCTAAGTTTATTGATCCATATCAGATATCTGAGAGAGTTGGAACAGTGGCATATAGAGTGGGTTTGCCACCACATCTTTCGAATTTGCATGATGTGTTTCATGTGTCGCAACTTCGGAAGTATGTAGCGGATCCTTCGCATGTTATTCCAATAGATGATGTGCAGGTTAGAGACAACCTTACAGTTGAGACCTTACCGTTGAGAATCAAAGACCGTGAGGTGAAGAAGTTGAGAGGCAAGGATATACCTCTAGTGAAGGTTGTTTGGGGTGGAGTAACCGGTGAAAGTTTGACTTGGGAGCTGGAGAGTAAGATGCGGGAGTCTTATCCAGAGTTGTTTGCTTGAGGTAATATTTCGAGGACGCAATTATCTAAGTTGAGGAGAGTTGTAACGCCCTAGTCGTTATTTTATTTATTTATGATTTATTAGAGTCTTTTATATGATTTTAAATAATTATTGTTGATATGTGGTGTGTTATATTTTATTATATGGTTTATTTTAATATTAATTATAATAATATGGGAATTATTATTATTTTGGAGCTTGGGGATTTAATTAGAAATTAATAGAATTAAGGGAGAGTTAAATGAAATAAAGGGGAGTTAAGTATTGGGGAGTTAGGAAAAAAAATAGTCAGAAAGCAGTTTCACGTACAACAGACAAGTTTTGGGAAAAAAGGGAGAAGAGCCAAGTAGAGCCAAGTGAACCAGATTTTTGTGCAATTGTTCATCTGATTTAAGGTAAGGGTGAGGTTTGCTTCAGTACTGTAGATGTTTAATTCTGATTTTGATTTAACAGGTTTATGGTTGAAATTAGGGATTTTGGGTTTAAGTTGAATTCTTGGTTTGTGGGTGAATTGAGTGTAGGAATCACTGGTTTGATGTTAGAAACAGGTTATGAGTGCATACAACATTTCATTTCATATCTGTAAACTGATTTGGGGAGTGAAATTGAGGAAATTGGGATTTTTGGGGAAAACCTGCATTCTGCCCGTACTGATGTTCATCGCTCGCCCCGGCGAGTAGCCTGTCTCGCCTCGCGAGCAGAACCACTCGCCATGGCGAGTTAGTGAGTGAGAGATCATGATTTTTAGATTGTTGTTATAAGATGTAATTTGCTTAGTTTTGAGTGCCTGAATGATTTTAGAGAGGACTGGGATAATTTTTAGATTAAAAAGATGAACAGGGAGCTTAAAAAAGAAGATTTAGTGAGAAAAATGTCAAAACTCCCGAGAGCACCTTTTTTCTCATTCGCCTCGTACTCGCCACGGCGAGCAACCTTTTTCCTGAGCTCGCCATAGCGAGCAGATGCACTCGCGAGGATTATGATGAATTGTGTATTTTTCTGGGATTGTTGGATTACTTATGATGATTTGTTGATGATTGTGATGTATGTTTATATTTAACTAAATCATACATGTTGATTAATTGTGGGGTTGTAAGTAGATATACACAAGTGGAGTCTATTGCATAACAAATAAAGCGGGAGGGCTCATGCCCTGAAACACTTTATTGTTCAAATTGGTGTGGGCTTATGCCCTGATGAATGCTTTAACCATTCAAAATTCGGTGAGGGCTTCTGCCCTGTAATTTGGTACCACATGCATGTGCATAGTCGCATTGTTGAGGAGTCTAGCAGTGTTGTCAAGTAGTTGCATGAGTCATTGTTGTTGGTTGAATTTACCCACTTATGGTTGATGTTGTTAATTATGATATATATATTTATATTGGATAATTATTATTATGTTAGGGTGTTAGATTCAATTGATGAATTTTATATCTATTATTATTGATGTGAATCTCACCCCTTCTACTTGGAAATGTTGCCCTTCCTATGGGTAACTTGCAGGTGATCCTGAGTAGTAGGTGGTGGCTCAAGTGTCTAGGGCTCTGATACGTACTGGATGGGATTACTTATTTATTTTCATTCCTTATGTATCAAATTTTGGAAACCTGTTCTGGAGCCTTTTATTGTTATTTGAAACAATTAATGATGAATATTTATGTTGGGGCCTTTGTGCCAGAATTTATTGTTGGATGTTGATGTTTAATGTTTGAAGAATATTCCGCTGCAAATTATTGATATTTTATGAAAGACGTTTATTAAATAGTTTTATATTCTATTTAAGAAATTTTGAAAAGTAGTGTGACATGCCCGTTTTGGTGTTAAACTCTGATGTTATATTGGTTTTGTTTGTTGCAACTATTATTTTTGTGTGTCATTATTTTGGTCATCTGTTTAATCAATTTGTTTTAGTGCAGGTATTGGTTCAAGGTGTTAGTTGGTGCATTTGAACAATCACATCATGGGCAAGGAAAACTCTTAGGCTGAAATTTGTCATTCATGAATGGAGGTTGAATTTTGATCGAGTAAATTTAAGTGTTTATTACATGTGATTTTTGTGAGCTGTTATTTAGCGTCTGAACTTAATCTATTAGGATTTCTTTAAATGCATTTATATTCAAATTTTATTTTTGCAAATCTATTGTTCTACAAAGAGTTACTATTTATCTTCCTGGCTTCAATATGAGTTGCTTCAATATATCTTAATGGTGGTGTATATTGTTCAATACATTCAACATATCTTATGTTTTATTCTACTTTTCACTTTGCAGAAAATTGAATGGCTTCTCTGATGACCCTTCTCATAAATATAAGGCAATCTTCGTGTTGTTTACTTCAACACTCCTTGGTAAACAACATCTTTTTTATATGCAATTTAGCTACTTTTGCTAAATCTAATTCAAGCCAATTGTTCTGTCATCTCATTATTTTACCAGTAATTGTACTACCTTTTCTAACTCTAATATTTTTTTACTTATTTAATATCATTATATTTTGAATGTGCCTTCTTATGTGAAGGTATTGTTTACTTATATTAATCTGCATCAGGATATGAAAACATAATATTCTCTTTGTATTCACATGTAAAGGGGGCAAAAGAGCATATATTAGTTATATGGTTATTATGCGTGTGTCAACAGGATAAAAACATAAATCATGTGAATGTTAGGCAATCACTTTGAGCCAAAAATGTAGAGTGAAATATTATCATGAGAGTAGTTCCTTACTTCAAATGCTATTGAGATAAGATTAGAAACGTGCTTATATCTTAGGGGAAAGGAATAAAGATATCTATAATATAAGTTGATGATATAATATTTGGTTTTATTAATGTATCTCTTTGCAAGGAATTCTCTAAGTTAATGCAGGATGAATTTGAAATGAGCATGATGGGAGAGCTAAAGTTCTTCCTTGGAATTCAAGTCAACCAATGCAAGGATGGAGTATATGTTCATTAAACAAAGTATACAAAGGAGCTTCTGAAGAAGTTCAAGCTGGAAGATTGTAAAGTGATGAACACTCCAATGCATCCAATGTAACACCCCGTTTTTCCAATATAAAAATTTCATTTAATTAATTAGAGTAATTCACATAAACGGAATGTCACACTTCTTTTCTTAAAATCGTAAATGGAATAATTAACTAATTATCCTTCAAAATTCAACAACAAAATAATTAATACTTTGCAGCGGAATTTATTCAAACATCTAAAACAGTCTTATTCTTGGGCACGAAGGCCTCATCATTAATATCTCATACAAATCCAATCAACATCTTATTTATGAAAATTCATTAAGCAATACGTAAGGAATAGAAAAGCATGCAACAAAGTTCCCATCCCGTTACATATCAGAGCACCTAAAGACACGCGTGGAAGATAGTCCACTCACGACAACAATCTAACAACAACTTATTCTCGATGACCTGCAAGTTACTCATACGAAGAGCAATATTTCCAAGCAGAAGGGGTGAGATTTCACATTCAATAATAATAAGCATATAATTCATCAAAAGCATTTAACAACTTAAACTTCATCAATTAGTAACATTAAATCTTCTTATAATATTTCATTAATAACTCAATCAACTTATAATCATTATTAACTTCATATTCATCGCAGTATATACATCATCACTTAGCACATAATAATCAAATCATAACCATTATCATATAACATCATGAATCATCACATCATAAACATCATCTTATAACATAAACGACACATCATAATCATCATCTCATAATAACATAAACAACACAACATAATCATCATCTCATAATAATATAAACAACACAACATAATCATTATCTCATAATAATATAAACAACACAACATAATCTTCATCTCATAATAATATACACAACACAACATAATCATCATCTCATAATAATATAAGCAACACAACATATTCATCATCTTATAATAATATAAGCAACACAACATAATCATCATCTCATAATAATATAAACAACACAACATAATCATTATCTCATAATAATATAAACAACACAACATAATCTTCATCTCATAATAATATACACAACACAACATATTCATCATCTCATAATAATATAAGCAACACAACATATTCATCATCTTATAATAATATAAACGACAACATGATCATTAACATTCCATGGTTTGTCATCAACAAAAACTTCAACGATTCGACGATGACAACGTCAACCTGTCAATACAACTACGTGAGAGTACACCACCTCTTATGAAACAACGACATCAGAGTACACCACCTCTTATAAAACAACGACGTAAGAGTACACCACCTCCTATAAAACAACAACGTAAGAGTACACCACCTCTTATGAAACAACGACGTAAGAGTACACCACCTCTTATAAAACAACAACATAAGAGTGCACCACCTCTTATAAAACAACAACGTAAGACTCCAATACTTTGAAACGACAACTTACAACTTAGACAACTTAAACCAACATCTGCAACTTGATCAATATTCAACAGCAACAGAAACAGCACAAGCAATTCACAACATATCAATATTAATGAAAAGCATCAACAACTTAAACATCATACATTTTCCACATAAGATATATAATTATTTCACATAACCAACAACATTAATCATCTTAATTTCAGACTCTCTGAAGAACATTAATATTATAAACAACCTCGTTTCTACCCCCAAGGACCAACTTACAACATAGGTTAAATACTCTTAAACACCTTAATTGAACTCATAATACTTCTAGTTTTGAGGTTTCGAATTATGCCATAAGTTTTGGATTAACTTAGAAATGGTTATGCTGAATTTTCATAAGATTTCACTAAGACCTCCTTGGAGTATTTTCATCATATCTCAAACACCAAAAATCATTTTCAAGTAAAACCAAAGCCACTGGAAAGCTAACACAATTATCTACAACTTTCATGTTTACACCAAAGACCAATTCAAAACATAAACGTGTGAAAAAGACGCAAGAACGCGAAACAGGGGATGCTGTCAAAGTGCAGATCGCGAGGTGAGTAAGTTTACTCGCTGTGGCGAGTTGCCACGGACAAATCTACGGGAACAGACCAGTTTTCACTCCAAAAGCCCCAATTTCATCAACCCAAATCCCAAATTTTATAGGAAACTCAACCTATGTTTATTCTACAGCCTGAACTTTAATTCTTATGTTAATTCATTGAATTACCAACTCTTTAACAATCAATTCAAAACCTAATTTCTCTAATCATCAAAATTACCACCTACATCATGTTAAATCCAGTTTTTCAGAATTAAAATACTTAGAATTAGAGAAAGTTAGTCCCACCCTTACCTTAGTATTGATGATCGGCGGTCTCTCTCCCTCTTGGTTCTCCTCTTCTCTTGTTTTCTCCCTTTTCTCCAAAACTGGTTGAACGTGAAAAATAATTCTAAAACTAGTTTCTCCTATTTATCTCTTCCCTTCTATTTTATCTTATTTCCACTTAATCCACTAAACTCTCTAAATTCTCAAAACAGCCCCACAATCTTAATCTTATTTCTATTTTCAAGACTTATTATATTCAATAATAAAATAACACTACTTAATAAAATAACGACACACCACATAATAATTTAAATCACATAAATACTAAAATAAGCCACTTAATAAATCACATAATCATATGAATATATTCTAAATCTATTAAAACAATCAAATAATTCAAAGAGGGCGTTTCCAACCTGCACCTTAAGCAAAAAAGATACTGGATCAAAGGTAGACTAGAAGTTGTATAAAGGTATGATTGGTTCTTTGTTATACCTCACTACATCTAGACAGGATATTTTATTCAGTATGCTTGTGTGCAAGATTCTAATCAGATCCTAGAGAATCTCATTTAACTCCTGTTAAGAGAATCTGCAGATATCTGAAAGGATCAACTAATCTTGGACTCCTCTACAGGAAATCCCTAGATTATCAATTGGTTGGATTTTGTGATGCTGATTATGCTGGTGACAGGATTGAAAGAAAATCAACCAGTGGTAACAGCCAGTTCCTATGAGAGAATCTGATATCATGGGCTAGCAAAAGACAAACAGCTATTGCTATGTCTACAGCAGAAGCAGAATTCATCTCAGCTGCAAGTTGTTGTACACAACGACTTTGAATGAAACATCAGTTGGAAGACTATCAGATTAATGCTAACAGTATTCCCATTTATTGTGATAATACTGCGACTATTTATTTGTCAAAGAATCCTATTCTACATTCAAGAGCCAAGCATATTGAAATCAAACACCACTTTATTAAAGACTATGTTCAAAAAGGAATTTTAGATTTACAATTTATTGATACTGAACATCAATGGGCTGATATATTTACTAAGCCTTTAACTGTGAAAAGATTTGATTTTATAAAAAAAAGATTGAACATGCACTTTGTGTCTGATTAAAGTTGGTTGCTCCTGAACAAGAAGTTAGGTCATGAAGTTTGTTCAGAAGCTATAGTCCATCAGAAGCTCTTAACTAAGATTCTGAGGAAAATGTGCTTCTGAAGATGACATCAGCATCTTAACTTCAGAAGCTGGACTCTTTGCTCCTGAATAGAAGAGTTAGTGGAAACGTTGGAAGTTACTTTTTGGTAACACTTGTCCCACTAACTTGGCAGTTCATCTGAAGTAGTCCAACGTGGCTTAAGTGTATTGGTGTATAACGTAAGAGGGCAATGATGATTTATGCTTTGAATGTACTATCTCGCCCCCACTATGTCATTAATTTTGTGTTTGTTTGTCCTCTTCTGAATTGCAAACGTTTTACTCAAAACACTATAAAAAAATTGTAGTGCCCTATTTTAATATTTAACTATTTTGTTGAATTTAGAGTCTATTTTTATGACTTATGTGATTTATATGATTTTTGTGAGGTATTGTTGATTTATTAAGAGGCTTATTTTATTATTTAATAGAATAAGTTTTGAAAATAAAATAAGATTAAGTTGTGGGGTCTGTTTTGGAAACTAGAAGAGTTTAGTGGAATAAGTGGAAATATATGTTATTTGGTGAAGAAATATTATGTTATTTGTTGTAGAAATATATGTTCTTTGGTGATGAAATATTATGTTATTTGTTGTAGAAATATGTGTTATTTGTTTTAGAAATATATGTTATTTTGTGTAGAAATATATGTTATCTGGTGTAGAAATATATATATGTTATAGAAATATATTTGTTATAGAGATATAATTGTTATTTGTTATAGAAATATATTATATATATATATATATATATATATATATATATATATTTGAATAGAATATTGAGATTTTGGGGGGCAGATTTGGATATAAGAGAAAAATAAGTAGGTTAAGGATTTTTATAAAACGGGAGAGCTAGAATGTTTTGCAACACTAGTGCATGCTTTGAAATATATTTTGATACTCAATAATATATTTCTGTACTGAATAATATATTTTTGTACTTAATATAATATATTTTGGTACTCAATTGAGATATTTAAGTACTAGATCTAATAGGTGCATTACTTGTTTCCAAAGTTTCTCACTTATTAGTTGTAAACTATCTCTATAAATAGAGAACTCACACAGTGCATTATACACACCGAAATTCACAGTTGATGCTTCCTGTGCTTTTCTTCTCTTCTCCCTCTTTTGACTTGTGTTGACGAGTCTTTCTTCTTTTTCTACTCCCTTATGTCCCTTCGGAATTAAGAGTGTTCTTAAGACCATAATCCCTCTTCTATTTAATGTCCTTTTAGAGAAGAGAAAGCGGTAGAGTCCTTCGTCGATCAATCCAAAGTAAGGGTAGGACTAGCCTTCAATAATTCTAAGTGTTTTAATTCTGAAAATTGTATTTAACATGTTGTAGGTTTAGTTTTGAGGATTTGGGAATTAGGGTTAAAAGTGATAAATTGTTGATTATATGATTGAAACCTTGGGTAATCTTAACCATAGAGCTTGAAGTGAACTTTTGTTGTTCTTGAGAACTTTTATGAAAAATGTGATTTTTGTAAAATAATGTTTTGGATCATCTTTTGTGTGGTTTTGAGTGCCTTAACATGTATAGAAATGGTTAGACAAGTTTTTGGATCAAATTTGGGCATAGAGAAGTTAAAATTGGGATTTTGGGGTGAAAAATGGGTTTTTCCCGAGTTGCTCTATGACAACATGTCCTGTTTCATGTTCTTGCGTCTTTTTCACACGTTTCTGTTTTGAATTGGCCTTTGGTGTAAACATAAAAGTTGTAGATAATTAAGTTAGCTTTCCCGTGGCTTTGGTTTGACGTGAAAATGATTTTTAGTTCTTGAGATATGATGAAAATACTCCAAGTAGGTCTTAGTGAAATTTTATGAAAATTCAGCATAACCGTTTCTAAGTTAATCCAAAACTTATGGAATAATTCCAAACCTCAAAACTAGAAGTCGTGTGAGGTTTCTCTCGTGTGTCTTAGGTGCTCTGATACGTAACGGGATGGGATTTTGTTGTTGCTTTCTATTCCTTACGTATTATTTTATGAATTATCATGAACATGTTGTTGGAAGAATTTTAAGAGATTTTATGTTGAGGCCCTTGTGCCAAAGTTGTTTAAAAGATGAATAATTTCCGCTGCGAAGTAATAAATATTATGATGATCCAAAAACTATGTATGGTGGTGTTCTTCCTGTTGCTTCTAAGAAGAAAAGAAAGTTGGCCAAAGAAGAGCACCTATCAGAAGCTAATGATGCTGAAGAAGCTCCTGAGCCACTTCCCAAGAGAGCTAAGAAGGAAAAGAGAGTCTCTTAGAAGCAAGAGACTGTTTCTGTTACGCCATCTATTCAAGAGGAAGTTCAGGACTTAGAACCTGCTGAAGCTCTTAACAAGAGAACAAGAAATGGCAAAACAGCAGAATCCTCACAATCTCTACCTGCTCAACCATCAATTCCTAAGAAGAAGAAGAGGAATCATGTTGTAACAGCCCGATTTTCGTTAGATTTATTTTTAATTGTTTAAATATGTTTTTATGTGCTTGTATGTGATTATTTATCATTGGGTGCATTTTCATGGATTTTCGTATTAGAAGGGTAATTTAGTCATTTTAGACTCGGGGGTATTTTGGTCATTTTGTGGGTAAGGGTAATTAGTAATTTTTGGTGAGAATTATTTTTAGTGTTTTAGTGAGACCCATTATTTTACTAAGTTACTAGTGTGGTAAATAGTTGTGAACCGGTAAGTGACCGTTGTTACTATTTACCGTTAAGTGTGTAAAAACATTTTAGAATTGTGATTGAGTGGGTTAAGCCCACTAAGGCATTAGGGTTAAACCCATTTGAGAATAGCCTATATAAACCTTATCTTAAGAGGAAATATCATTCATTTTTCATTTCATAAGATTTTTAGAGAGAGGTAGAGAGAGAAAGTGCAAGAGAAGAGGAAAAGGGTTAGAAGAGAGGAGACTTGAAGACCTAAGAGGTGGTGAAGATTCTAGGAGCTAAAGTGAAGCTTGAGCTAGGATTTGTGCTAACTAAGGTAAGGGGGTTAGAATTCAATCATAATCATTTAGTTGTAATTTTCATTTGTTGTATGTTTAAGTGCTTAATTGAATAAGTGATTAATTGTTCATAGTTGTTTAAATTCGTGCTCTAATTATGATGATATGTTGAATGCATGAAATTGATGATAATTGAATTGTTGTTGGTGAAATTGCATGTTCATAGTATGTGAAAATGACATATTGTGAATTATGCTCAAATTGTTGAATTGTGCTAGGTTGTTGTTGAATTGTGATGAGAATCATGTTTAATTGATATTGTTGTTGTTAAGAGATATTGTTGTTGATGATTCATGGCTTGGGTGTTCATAAATCATGATTTGATGATGAGAAATGACTTGTTGTTGTTTGTTTTATAAAAATGGGTTGATTTGGTGAATTATGTTCAAATGGAAATTGTTTTCATGTTTGATATGTTCTTGAGAACTCTTTTAGTTGTTTTGACCTGTAAACAAACTCTGGAAACATATTTGGGCATTAGGAGATCAAAATTGGGAATTTTGGGTGAAAAAGGGTTGAAACCCGTAATATTTTTTCTGTAGAACTATGACTGTTCGCTTAAGCGAACGCGTAAGGGAACAATCACAGTAGGTTCTGGAACTCGGTCGCTTAAGCGAACCGTGAGTGAACATTACTGTTAGCTACTGGAACTTGTTCGCTTAAGCGAACTTGCCTAGTTTCAGCAACCTTTGATTTTCGTTCCGGGCTTTAGGGGGCCAATCCGAGCTTTGTAAAATGCTTCTTTCAACTTGTTTAACTACTGTTTGAACTCCTAAATCTACTGGAACATGTTTTACTCATTCAAATTTGGGATTTTCCATTTTGGGTTGAAACATGAATTTTTTTTTTGGGAATTTCGGATTTTGTCGAAATGAACTTTGTGAACTAATTGAGATTACAAGTTTAACCTACAATTCATATAGACTTAGGTAAGACTTGTAAAGTTGGTCAAACATCTTAGTCATGTTAAACTTGATATTTCGGGTGGGAATGTGGAAAATGTGAACTTGGATTTTCTCATACGAACTTAAGCTATTCTTTGAACTAATGCCTAATAGTTTGTAGGTGGCTTACTTTAAGATAAGATTATTTTGTGAGTTTTTAAACTTGAATAAGTTACTTTACTTTTGAGAATTATCAATGTTGGTCGTTTGCCACTTGATACAGACTTTATCGGAATTGGTTCTTTTAAGCCAATTATCTTATGGTCTTTCTTGACTAGCCTTATATGACTAAATGAAGATGTGTGAATGAATTGTTATATGTTGGATATGATATTTATCATAAGTTGTTGTATTTTCTCTTTACTTGGAATATGAGAAATATTTGGAGTGGTGAAACTATATGATGTAGTTGATGTTGAATGATATTGATCCTTCATAGGACAATAACCATATCAGGCAAAAGATCATTGGTGATTGATCAAAGCTTCAAACGACTCTATTTTGATGTGCTGGAAATTCACAACGTCTCTTTCACACCTCTATATAAAGGAGTGAAGACTTAGAGAATGGCAAGACTCTACAACAATTTACAAGCATCAGAACTCTGCTGAAATTGTTCTGCATCAAAAGTTCACTTAGAATTTCTTATCAAAGTTCATATCTTAGAAATTCTAGAGTCTTAAGAGTCTGTATCTGATTTGTATTGTGAACACCACTGATTGTATATCAAGTGTTTAACCTCAAACAATTTTCTTTGTAATTCTGTTTCAATAGAAGTCTCTTGCAGTTGTGCTTGAGCATAAGAAGTCTCTTGATTGTGTTCAGGAGCATAGGAAATCTCTTGCAATTGTGCTTGAGTAGTTTGAAGTCTCTTGCTAGTTTTAGCAGTGAGCAGTTGTAATTAGATATTACATTTTTAGTGAACTCTCCTTGGAAGTGCAAAGGGGACAGGACTACTTCCGATTTGTGGAAGGAACCTGTAAAATTGCTCTCGCCCCCCCCCCCCCCCCCCCCCCCCCCCTCTCTATCTGTTTTTATCCGCTGCATTTTATAAGTTTGAGAGGATATTAAATTAATAAATTTAAATTACTAAATTATTAATACTTATTATAAAATTATTAATACATTTACAAGCTAGTTGAACCGCTAATTTTACCAAACACTTCAATTAGCTTATCAGCTACTAGTCATCAGTCACCACCTATAAGCTATCAGCGATCAGCTAGCTTATAAGTTATCCGCTATTTTTACCAAACAGAGCCTACATAGTCCCTAAGCATTGTCATCTCAAAGTTGAACCTCCTATGTTTGGCCTTTGACCCTCTAGTCATTGCATACTTTTTAATCGGTCTAAATGATTGAATCATTCTAAAAGTTGTTTAATGATACTGCCTCTGAAGAGTCGAACGACGGTTAACTACCGTTGATCTATGTTTTGGAAAAACCAAAATTTGAAAAGTGAG
Source organism: Medicago truncatula (assembly GCF_003473485.1). Classification (NCBI taxonomy): domain Eukaryota; kingdom Viridiplantae; phylum Streptophyta; class Magnoliopsida; order Fabales; family Fabaceae; genus Medicago; species Medicago truncatula. The sequence continues at coordinate 21,681,823 of NC_053045.1, forward strand.
AAAAATAATTTTGGTACCATTTTTCTTGAAGTCATATAGTAGTGGGCTAGACTGAGGATTCCTCTCTCCATTCGACTAAAAAGTAAGGTTTCCTCCCTCTAGCTCGATGCAGAATTTCACCTATTGGGGGCATTCTCTCGCCATATTACATGGTACTTTCATTATCGTAACGTTTTTCTTTTTCATTCAAAAATTATCGTAACGTTTTTTATAGTTCAATTGTTTTATATGTACCTAATAACTAATAAGATTGGATGAAATTTTATATTTTTATAAAAAGGACCAAACGTTTTTTTTTTTTTTGACAAATGACCAAAAGCGATGGAAACACGAGTGTGAAAACAAAGAAAGAAATGTGACAACATTAACCGCAGTATCCATTTGCCTCCCATTATTGCTTTAACACAAAAAGTCAAAAAAGAATTCTATTCTATTTTCTATTCACTACTTAGCGTAGACTCCAATACGATCTATATTAAAAAAAAGGAAACCGTGATTCCTTCTAGTTTTATGAGTATGAGTGTAACATTGCCTAAAAAAAAATGTTTCAAAATAATATTGTCTTCGTCCCTACATAATGAACATTTTTGAGAAAAATACGAGAATTAAAAAAAGTTGATTGTTAAATTAATTTTGTTGAAAATTGTTATCGTTTTACATGTTTAACATTTAGAAGATAGGATTAATTCATTTTTTTATAAAGTATTTATTATATTATTGCATTAAAACATGTAAAATAAATAGGGGTACAATGTAAAAAAGTAATTAACGCACCTTGAAATTTGAAAGAGGTTTTATAAAAAGAGATAATGAAAAAAAATCAAAAAAGTCTAATAATTAAAGATGAAGGCAGTACTATATTCTATATTTTGTTTTAATTAAAATTTTAAAATAAAATTTCATTTTACTATACATTAATGATAATGTAATTTTACGAAATTAATGATAATGGGTAAATAAAAAAATCTTTGTAAAGCTAATACCGATAATTTTGCAAGGTTATTACATTCTTTTAATTGTTTACAAACTTTTTTTATTTTTTCTTAAATAATCTAAAGTAATCCTTTTATATTAAACGGATGGAGTAATTGATTAACGGGAAGCAATTAATCTATAAGGCAAGATATTATCCTATATGTAACTTCTTTAAGTCCACTCTGGGACACAAGCCTTGTTTTATTTTGGCAAAATATTTGCAATTTTAAATTTATTCTGAAAGTTTGAAGAACGTGAGAATAGACGATGATGAGGATATCTCAGTTTGGTATAACATATGAATTGCAAACGATGTTACTCTTATTCCACATGTTGAGGAAGCTTTTCCTTTAGCTGATTTAAAAGTCTAACATTGTATGCTAAAGTTTATCGTTCCTCCAAACAATTTATGATCAGCAGATTGTTAACAACATAGTTAACACACCACTTTATGCATCAGTTATGGAGGATTGCAATGTCTGCACTGTCGAGAAAAGAAAACAATGGGGAATATTTAGTTCGTAGTTGTTATCACTTATGCATTCAAGAATTTCTTGATACTTCTCATTTCAAGGTTCAAGGATCTTAGAAATCTAATTTGGAAGCTTAAGCTTCCTCCAAAGGTAAATTTTTTTATGTGGGGAGTTTGTAGGGGTACATATCGGCGAAACTCTTGGATTGATATCATCTTTAAAATGGGTTCATCACTTGCATTTAGGACCTATTGATTTTGAGTTTGATGCAAAAAAAAGTTGTGGATAGTTTCGGTTGGAACACATGGAGTGTGAATTTAAAAAAAATTCTCGTGTCAACTTTCTCAATTATTGCTCATTTATGAGGTGAAGTCAAACTATTAATTTTGTAACAGTCAAAAGATCTTGGCCATTGGATATGAAACTCATCTGTGCCTCCTCATTTCTACTCACCCCAAAAGTTATCTTGATTTGTCAAAGAACTTTTCTCTCTTGATGAGTGCCACGGAGCCGTCGGAAGCAAATTATGAATATTGTTGGTGGAAATGGTGAAAAGACTAAAAAATGAAGGAATGGAATGGATAGACAGGGACGCCACACTTTCTAATCCAAGAAAGTGATAAGTCTATGGATGCGAGGATCGCCATAAGAAATATGATTTCTTGATAAGATCAAGGATGGTTCAATCCAGAACCACAAGAGACAAAGCTCTCAATACACATATGTGTAAAATTCTATAATATTCAACCTCTTTTTCATATCATTTTCGTGCTCTATTTATATGAGCTTATTACATGATGATTTTGACTCTAAAACTCTTAGAAAATGAAAGAAAATGCAACCACTAATTACAATAATGTTTTGGTGGCTGATTAATGCAAATAAAATGTTACAAAATGACTCTCTAAGTTGGTGGCTAATCAATGCATGAGGAGGTTACATATTCATTTGCACATTGATTTGTGAAGGCTAATTATTTCTAGACGTTACAATTCCACAAACACCTTTAATTCTTCAGCTTACACACTTTAACCACGTTTTCAACTTACAACTCATTTTACACCATTAAATATTTCGAATTTGATCTTGAGTCAAACAGATGAAATGTAGAGAATTTCGTAAGCTTTCCAACGAGTTAAAGATCACCTCAAACGGACATCCAGAGCTCCAGATATAGCCAAAACAAGACAGACATATCATGACCTACGAAAATAAAACTTTGAACCCAAAATTAATTTGGTTCTTTTATTCCACAATGACTTTATTATTCTTGTCAAGAGAGATAATTTTAGGATCACATCATACTCTCCCTCTTCAAGAGAATTCGACCTCGAATTTATAGCTTGAATACCTCCTGGGTCAAAAATAAATCTATGGAATCCATCACATGTAACTTTAACTTTAGAGAGCTCTTCACTTTTATTGGAAGAATTAGTTTTCTTTTCATCCACTTTTGATTTATGGACATGATCATCGTTCCAAATCACATAATTTTCTTCCACCTGTTGAGAAAAAGTTTCTTCATTCTCTTTGTTTCCTTCATGACATAAAGAAATGTTAGGCAATTGAATAATATTAGAAGAAGAATCCCAACATTTAAAAACACAAACCAACTTAGAAGAAGGTACTAGTGTAATAGTAGGCCAAAACTTCCCAACATTATTCTCTTTACTATCCTTCTCATTCTCCTTTTCTTCTCCTTTTTCCTCTACTTCTTTTTCGTCACTTTCTTTTGTCTCTTCTCTTTCCTTTTCACATTCTTCTTCGTGAGTTTCCTTTACAATGAGACTCTTTTTTTCTTCAATATTTATTTTAGGCTCTATATAATGATTTTGGATTTGAAAGAGATTTTCCTCTAGTATTTTAGAGATATCAGCCATTCCTCTATCAATTATTGCCATCATTTTCTCTCTCCTATTTCTTTGTAACTCTTTAAGAGGAGAAGAAGGACTTGATCTCCTCTTGATATCCTCAAGCATTTTCTCTCTCCATACTTTATCAAAATATTCTATTGAAGCTTGGATTTCTTGAGACATTTTTTTTTTCTTTCAAACTTTGATGTAGAACAACAAAAATCAAATAAATTAAAAGGATAGAAAACACCTGATTTGAACCTAAGCTCTGATTACCAAATGATGAGTGCTACGGAGCCGTCGGAAGCAAATTATGAATATTGTTGGTGGAAATGGTGAGAAGACTAAAAGATGAAGAAATGGAATGGATAGACAGGGACGCCACACTTTCTAATCCAAGAAAGTGATAAGTCTATGGATGCGAGGATCGCCACAAGAAATATGATTTCTTGATAAGATCAAGGATGGTTCAATCCAGAACCACAAGAGACAAAGCTCTCAATACACATATGTGTAAAATTCTATAATATTCAACCTCTTTTTCATATCATTTTCGTGCTCTATTTATATGAGCTTATTACATGATGATTTTGACTCTAAAACTCTTAGAAAATGAAAGGAAATGCAACCACTAATTACAATAATGTTTTGGTGGCTGATTAATGCAAATGAAATGTTACAAAATGACTCTCTAAGTTGGTGGCTAATCAATGCATGAGGAGGTTACATATTCATTTGCACATTGATTTGTGAAGGCTAATTATTTCTAGACGTTACAATTCCACAAACACCTTTAATTCTTCAGCTTACACACTTTAACCACGTTTTCAACTTACAACTCATTTTACACCATTAAATATTTCGAATTTGATCTTGAGTCAAACAGATGAAATGTAGAGAATTTCGTAAGCTTTCCAACGAGTTAAAGATCACCTCAAACGGACATCCAGAGCTCCAGATATAGCCAAAACAAGACAGACATATCATGACCTACGAAAATAAAACTTTGAACCCAAAATTAATTTGGTTCTTTTATTCCACAATGACTTTATTATTCTTGTCAAGAGAGATAATTTTAGGATCACATCATCTCTTCTCCCTCCTTTAGCTTGTGTTGACAAGCTATTCTTTTCTTCTTCCTCTTTTTCTGTCCCGTCGGATTTCAAGAATGTTCTTAAGACCATAGTCCCTTTGAGATATAATGTCCATTCAAAATTAAGGATGGTCTTAAGAGCATAGTCCCTTCGGTAAATTTTGTCCCTTTGGAAATAAGAGTATTTTTAAGATCATAGTCCCTTTTGAGATAAAGTGTCCCTTCGAAAAATAAGAATGATCTTAAGAATATAGTCCCTTTTTATGTTTTATGCCTTTGGAGAAGTTAGAGGTTAGAGTGGTGGAAACACCATATTAGAGTGGTCCTAGTACCATATAAGAGTGGTCTTAGTACATAATAGAGTGGTATCAATACCAAATTGGAGTGGTCTTCGTACCATATTTGAAGGTGTATTTCTAGAACATATCCTATAGTGCAATGAGACTCTGATACAATTGTAGTTGTGCTGTTTTATCCTGGGAGCGTCGTGGTTGATAGTCTGTTTGCACAATTTTGGGAAGTGTCACGAAACGTTTTAAAGAGAGCAACCTAGTCTGCGATTCAGCCTAGTAGACTCTTCGGTGACATACAATATTTTTTTAACTAATTTTGACTATTGTTCCAACAGTTTCTCATCCGCTCATCATGATGCTACAAAGTATGGAATGATAATCTATAATTGTAGAACTATCTTCGGCTAATATTATGTAAACTCTAATGTTGAGTTTGTGAAAAGACAAACAAATAAGATCGTTTATAGATTAGCTAGCTAAGACAACCGCATCCTTAACTAATTTTGAGGTATTGATAGATATACCAGATTATATTGAACTCATTTTAGATAATGAATTGCTATAATCTATTTTCTTTCAAATATATTTAGGAACATGGGTAGCTTATATATACATAAGAAATATCACCAAAGAAAACAATGCACACATAAAAAGGTATAAAAGAGAGATTGAAAAGGCTGTTACCAGCCATGCATCCACCTAGAAGTGAAGCTTATACCGACAAAATTCATGTCAAAGAAAGAAACCACGTTCCCCACACGTACTATGCTCCTTTCCCTAATTCTTAGGAGGCACGATCATTCACGTATATGCAATAGAATACAAGAATATACTATTTGAACTTAAAGACTAAATGTATGGATAATGTAACTTTTTTACACCTAGCTTTAATTATATTTCATCTTAATATTTTCCTTCCAACACTCCTTCTATCATTAAGTTAAATCAACGTGGATCCTACCATTTATATGTGATTTACATTAATCGATAAATATGGTTTATAATAATATTTCAGATGTATGAGTTATTCAACATTTCAGATGCATCAGTTATTCAACGAACTTAATGAATATTTTTGTGATAGTAAGATGCCGAGTAGTTATTTCTAATGTAAAAAATGGCAGTATAGTCCTGTGAGCATAGCTCAGCTGGTATGGCAATGAATTATTGTATGTAGGAGCCGGAGTTCGAACCCCGAACAGCCCACTTATTCACCTTATAAGGTGAATTATAGCCACTAGGCTACCTGATAAAATAAAAATATGGCAGTGTAGTTAAACATTTGAAAGCATGGAATAAGGGATATTTACTAGTTGAAAAAAAAAATATAACATTTGAATTAGAGTTGATTTAAAAAATGACATGTAAGCCCATCATCAACTACCACATGTTACAATAACTACGTGTTTTCTTCACTTATAAAAGCACTTTTCATTTTGTGAAATCCTAAGAGTTATCAACTTATCATTACTATTAAGAAAAGGAAAGAGTTTGATTAAAGATACAAACCAAAACCAAAGCCACATTTTCTTCCTTTCAAAACAATCACACAAAAAGCTTTGGCCTTAATTCAAATTCTATACTCTTTCTTTCCATTCATTTTTATTCATGGAATCCTCAAATTGGGTTCTAAAACATGTATTCATTTTACTCTTTTTCTTCCTTAGTAACCCTTCAATGTCTTCAACTTTCCCTTCCTCAACTTTGGACCTTACCGTTACACACACTAAAGCCTTACACCAAAATTTTACTGCATTATCAGATTTTAGGTTGATAAATAGAAGAATTTTGAATGATTGTTCTCATTTAAGTCCTTATCTTAAACTGAATATCACCTCAAATTCTAAATTGTTGGATGAGGAGTTTGTCACGGTTACCGTCACCGGCGTTTCGAAGCCGAGAGATGGAGATTGGGTGGCTATGATCTCACCTTCAAATTCCAAGTAAGAATATTACATTGATGATGAAAATGAATGTTAGTTAAAACCATTGCTATAATGTTAATTAATTCCAAATTATATGAACTATGAAATTGGATTTAATTTATTCTTTTAATTGATTATATGAAGTGTTAAAGCTTGTCTTCTCAATGAGTTCTATTATCTACAAACTGGTGATACTGCAAAACTTCCTCTACTTTGCCATTACCCTGTCAAGGTATGTCATGCACACAATACATACTTTGAAATTTTTATATTTTTTATTTATTCTTTCTTTTTCCCTTTGAGATTAATGATATGGGTTCTTTATTTTAAAAAAGTATATTAATTTATTAAGACATGTTTGCGTAATATCCATAGCCTATAATGTCTTTCAAATTATTATTTTTTTTGGTGAAAATTCTCTTTCAAATTCTTGAACAAAATAAGTAAATATAAACATGATATTGATGGTTTCTAGCAATAGCATGGCTCATAAATAGCTTGTTTGGCAAATTATTGATTGGTTTGCAATCCATTTTCAACCACCTTATCTTCGAGGTTAATTCCCACCACAACCTTTGGATGTTTGTTGATATTTTTATATCATAATTTCAAGAAAATAAATGGAAAGTCATTTCCATTATTTTGTATTATCAAGGTTTTATGCTAGTTTGTATTCTCACAACTTAGCAAGCTATAGTTGTGATCAATATTGGAAAAAGTACTTATATTTAGGGTCACACCTACCTCGAACGAAATTATCTTTTTGTTTGTGTCTGAAGTTCGAATCTCGGATCTTATATATATTATGTATTATTCTTAGCAACTGAGTTAAGTTCACGGAGACAACTCGAATGAAATTATCTACAATAGAGTGACGGAGCTGATGAAAAACCCCAAAATATTAATTAAATTTGCTTAATTAGAAACTCTTTTACTATTTAGAAAAAAACTTTATTGATTTTTTTTTATATTTTGTTGGTGATTAGCATGATATCAAACATCAAGTTATCAACCAAGTTGTCACCTTCAATATACATAAATATTATGAAAACAATAGTTGTGTTGGCATTAATGAGAACCTTAACATTCTTATATTTAGTCCAAAAATTTAAACTCGGGGAGGCTTCATTTAGAGGTTGATCATGTTATCAACATTTATTAAGAATATTGCTCTTGTCAATTTTAAAAACCTATTTAATTAAATGCTGAAATTATATATGATGCATAGGAAATGTTAACCGGTGTTCCCGGGGCACTGGTTAAGGATGCTAAAAGAAAATTATATAATAGTTATTGCATTGAAAACTATGTAATTAATACTAAAAAAAGTAAAAAAAAAGTTTCCTTTTATAAAAATAATTATCTTTTTTGACATGCTTAACGATTACCCCGAATACCGGTTAGCATGACTCTATATGCAAAAGTCAACTGCCCATAATTCATTCATACTACTAAATTAGCATTTAATTGGTCGTTGGTGCCACATTGCCTTCCTCCAACTATATGTTCATACACGCTTGCTTTTTGTTCATGTGCATCTTGTGATTGAGAGTATTGCTTATCATCAAAGGTTTAAAGTGGACCATTTAAAAATAGTATGAGTCTAAATTTAACCATATTAAAACGAAGTTTTCATCGTCATATAACAGGGAATAATCACCGTCAGAAAACCGAATATATGGGGCACAGATGATACCTTCTTAGTTCCTCCAATCAAATAATTTTTATATACATGAGTCGGAAATTAACCTTCTAATCATATGTTTAAGGGGCTCTAATTCTTTACCCACATGAACCAATCCATTGTCAATTTATATTTAACTTTTTTAAATGTCTATATTATTTCCTTCACAAAAAAAATATCTATATTATTAGCTACATAACTTGCACGGACACCTTTTGAAGTTTAAACTCTATCAACCGATTAAAATTCACGAAGTATACGCATGGATTATTTATTAATTTAGTTCGTTCAATTTTACATTAACAATCAATATATTAATTTAAAAATAACCAACAATAATATGTGTAACTACATGTCTTTATCAATGGAGGGACTCTGTATCCCTCAATATCCACACATCTGGTTGAAATAATTGCCTCTTATTGCATAAAGAAAATATAGTTACATATGGTTTAGAATCAACATTATTAACATATGTATTCATCCCAAAACGTCAAAATCATACATAAATGCATATTACGTGTTCTCTTTTAATTCCTTGGACCATCTACAACAGAGCACCTCGATTTAAGTGCTTAAACGGGACCTTTTTATCCACATCATTCATTTTACAATAGTATTTAATAAACATCAATTTTCTCTAACCCAGTACCACAAAATAAATTATTAAATAGGTCCCACAAATAATTCAATATCATTATATTTCAACAAAAATATATTTATTTCATTATGATTTATTAAATGGGGTTCACAAAAAGTGTAGAGAGAGAGGATGCTTCCATAGCCACCCTTCTCTAGAGACATCAAAATATTATACTCCATAATGGAGGTGCCTATTTAATATGATGCTAAATAGGTGAAGCATCCACTATTATGGATGGTCTTATGTGACGAATTACGATCTCAATAGCACAACCATTTAAGCCTTAATTTTTTTTTAATCATATTTTTCGTATATAGATCTATTAAATATTTAATACTATTTTTCTGCAAAAGAAAATATTATATATGTTTTTTCAGTATCTATTTTTATATCTTTGTTCTTTGATAATACATAAACATTTATTTTACATCATCATATATTTATTTTCATGTGTAAACACAAAGAATGAGATATATTACCTGTCATAGTAGGGACATGGACATTAAAGCCAAAAATATATGCTCTCTTGACGTAATTGTCAAAGTTTACGTTCACGCAATATTTTATCCATTTTGAGATCAAAACAATGTTTCGTGGCATTCCTATAAGATGTTTTGGTTAAGGTGAAATAAAGGTATATTCCTATTTGCCTAGGAATATAAATTTATAAAATGTTTAATTTATGTATAAAGAGATTTTACACTATCAAATCCAACAAAAGATTTTACACTATCAATCAATTGCAACCATGAGATAATTTAAAATGTTTGAGTATACCATACCTATTTCTAAAATCACATTTGTAATTGCTTATAATGTGTTGAGAGTATAAAACTTTTTATGCCGAAACTATATAAAAAATAAACTTATTTTTGAATAGAAAATGGGCTCTAATATTTCAACTTCGTGAAAATGAAAAAATGCTCCCAATTCTCAATACATCTTTTAATATTTGATTTTAAAAGATATTTGATTAAACTCCCATAACATAAGGGGTACCGCAAAGAGTTAAAAAAGGACACAATACAAGCGTCGCTAAAATTCTAAAGTAGAAGAAAACAAAATATTATAAAGTAGTGTAACCAAGACAAACCAAAGGGTCGGACCATGACTTCTGAATTTTTTATTTTAAGTAAAAGAGTTTATCACAAGATAACTAATTATGTGTCAAGAAATTAAGATGATATTAAAAGAGTTGACCTATATGAAAAATAACAATAATTTGAAAAGGTTAAATATATTTTTTAGTCCCTACAAAATCACGAGTTATTAAGTTTAGTTCTTATAAAATTTTAATGGTAATTTTAATCCTCTAAAATATTATAGTTTGTGATAATAGTCCCTATTTTGAAAACTTTTTACAAAAATGTATACTTTAGTCCTCCAAAATAGTCCTTATAAAATATAAATAGGGACTAAAAATGAATAAAATTTTTGTAGGGACTAAACTTAAAAGTTTGTAATTTTGTAGTGACTAAAAACATATTTAACCCATAAAACTATATTAGTGGTCTAGGAGATTAATTACTTGGCTAGTCGGTTTGATAATTGGTTAAGTTCTAAATATGCCCTATAAATACAGCAATTGCATTCTATAATTTTTTTTTTTTCTTTTATCAGAATAATTCCTTATGATTCCAGAAATCCTTCAAACTTCAATAGTATGTGCTAATGTGGTGACCAACCATATGTAAATGTACTAAATCTTGAAATAATAATAATGTTTGTGTGTATATATTCTGATTAAATAACTAAAATGTAGGCACAATACTTGAAAAACGATCCAGATTACATGAGCTGCAAAAAGAAAGAATGCAAGAAAGAACAGAATGGGAAATGCAGTGTGACAACTTGTAGTGGTTCAATAAAGTTTCATGTTATCAACATTAGAAGTGATATAGAATTTGTGTTCTTCACTGGTGGCTTTCTCACCCCGTGCCTTGTCGGAAGGTCCACTCCTTTGAGTTTTGCTAATCCTAAGAAGCCACTTTATGGACATATCTCAAGTATAGATTCAACTGCAACATCGGTAAGTACCATCATTTATTCCGAAATGCAGGGTTTTAAATAAAGGTTCGCGGTTGCAAAGTTGCGCCGCAATATAATGGTTTTTGAGTTTGCCAAAACTGTGACATCGCCCATACTTGACCGCAATTCTCTGCAGTGTAAAGGATTGGAACAAGTGTGGGCGATGTCAAGTGTGACTTTATAAGTAGTAATGATTCTAATCAAATATTTTAAACGATCTGACGATTACGATTGACTGACGGTGTAAAAAATCTTTACACCAACAACGTATATGAATTAAGAAGAATGCCACAGATACCGACAAAATGGCCACTCATACACCAGAATCTAACAATTATAAAATAATTGGTGCTGCAGATGAGATTGACATGGGTTAGTGGGGACAAGGAACCTCAGCAAATCCAATATGGAAATGGAAAAACAGTAACTTCTGCAGTTACTACTTTTTCACAAGAAGATATGTGCAGTGAGTGATAACTTTACTTTTCCATGCTCATTTAAGTATTTGTTTCATATATGCTTCTATATATAGCTTTATCTAAGATTAATTTTTTCCATCTTAAATTGATAGGTTCGGTAGTGCCTAGTCCTGCCAAGGATTTTGGATGGCATGATCCGGGATACATCCATTCAGCACTGATGACAGGACTTAAGCCATCGAGTGCCTACTCCTACAGATATGGAAGGTATGAAGTTTCCATGTTAGATGTGTTCATAACTTAAATTAGTATGAAAAATGTTGTGGTTGCGATTGCAGTTAGACTGAAAATGTTGATATTGCGGTAAAATGTGATCACAATCGCTGGTTATAGACCGCAATTTAGAACCATGGGCAGACTATTTAATGGAATACTAGTAGAACACTTGAATTGAAAATATTTATATTTGTGAACAAATTATGGCTAGAAATTATGATTTTGCTCATAAAGTAATTTGATTTTGTTCCGATGATGGTCTAGTAACTCGGCTGATTGGAGTGAACAAACCAAATTTTCAACTCCACCAGCTGGAGGATCAGATGAGCTCAAATTCATTTCCTTTGGTGATATGGGAAAAACCCCTCTTGATGCTTCAGAAGAACACTACATTCAGGTAAATTTCTATTTCAAATTAAATAAGCTTTGGAATTTTAATGCGTACTGAGATAACACATTACGAAATGACCGGTGGTGAACTATGAAGCATTGATATAGATACCGAACACAAAAATTTAAGCAAATGAAAATAATGGAATGTAATCACATGTGCCAGTGTTGAAGTGTCGGTGCTACATCTTCACCTACAACATTGTATCTGTATGTATTGACGATCTTGATTGAATTTGAACAGCCTGGAGCACTATCGGTTATCAAAGCGATAGCTAATGAAGTGAACTCCAACAATGTAAACTCGGTGTTTCACATTGGAGACATAAGTTATGCAACTGGTTTTCTAGCAGAATGGGATTTCTTCTTGAACCTTATTAGTCCAGTAGCTTCAAGAGTTTCTTACATGACAGCAATCGGGAATCATGAGAGGTATTGCAATGACTTTATACATATTATGTATTAAGAAAATGAATGAGAGTGGGTAACATCCCAACTTTAATCAATGATGTGGTTAAATCAATTATAGTTTACAAATTGTAGTGACCAAGAAAAGGACAAAAATTGTTAAAATTTTAATTGAAATTGAATTATCTAAAGGAGTAGCTGTTTTGGGAATTTTGCCTTAAATGACTAAGTTGTGGATTAAGCTGCTGTATAAGTGATTCATAGGGATGATAATACATGTTGGAACTGTTATGTATTAAGTACACGTCAGTAGTATGGTTGCACTCAGTGCGACTCATGTACGTACACACCAGTGGTACTTTATCAGACGTATAAGATGAGTAACCTTATATTTTGTTTAGAAGAATCTTATTATTATTGTAATTTTAATGTATCCAGTACTAAGTTAACCGCGTATGCTAGATATTCTAGATCAATCTAGTATGAGTGTTACAGAGTGTGCAATGACTTATGAGTTATGACATATCATTACTGAACTTGTTCTTATTTATATTCAGGGATTATATAGATTCTGGTTCAGTTTATGTTACTCCTGACTCTGGTGGTGAATGTGGAGTACCATATGAAACATACTTTCCAATGCCAACTGCAGCAAAGGATAAGCCTTGGTACTCTATTGAACAAGGAAGTGTTCATTTCACAGTAATATCAACTGAACATGACTGGTCCGAAAATTCTGAGCAGGTAAAATAATAAAGAAATTTATTATTTTTAATTTAAAATATTCTAGTTTAATCAAATAGCTGAGATATATATATGTAATTTTTGTATTACAGTATAACTGGATAAAAAAGGACTTGGCATCTGTTAATAGACAACATACTCCTTGGCTGATTTTCATGGGGTAAGTGATCGTTGTGTAATTTTTCCGAACCAATGTTTAAAAAACTGAACTAGACAACAAACTCGTGAGACCTTATGGATCATGCATGGTTCAGCCACCTTTAACCGCTTGAACCGGAACCAAACGGCTACCAAACGGCCAAAATAACTGAATTGTAGTAAAGGCCGATTCAAGATTCAAACAGTTAAACCATCTGGTTTGGTTCAGTTTTTAAAATATTGTTATCAACTTCATAACATCTATTAAACATAAAATTCTACTATACAGACATAGACCAATGTACACTTCCAACAACGGATTTTCATCTAAAGATCAGAAATTTATTAACGCTGTGGAGCCATTGCTGTTACAGAATAAGGCAAGAACATCACTCCTTAGAACTCGGTTACTTACAGTTCCTTGTATAAGAAGCTAACTTATGTACATTGTGAACATGAAACAGGTTGACTTGGTTCTTTTCGGCCATGTGCATAATTATGAGAGAACTTGTTCTGTCTATCAGAATAAGTGCAAAGCCATTCCTATAAAAGATCAAAAGGGAGTAGACACATATGATAACAGAAATTATAGTGCTCCTGTACATGCTGTCATTGGCATGGCCGGTTTCGCATTAGACAAATTCTCAAACAATGTAACTAATTTTCCTTTCGTCACACTCTTTTTTATAATGATTGTTCTAAATTGTGGTTATGGTCGCAGTGGCAGTTTTGCTGCTAAATTTGATATTTCAGCAAAATACTGCCGACCTATGAAGCAGGGATACGGACATGGAGACCGGACACGACACTGACACGCAGACACTGCTAATAATTTGAAAATATCACATAATTCAGTGTAATTATATGTGTTGGTGTCGGTCGGCGTCAGACATGACACCCGACACCAAGACATGCCTAATCCGAGGAGTACCCGTGCTTCATAGCTGCCGACAAAGACGTAATTATGATTACAAGGCCGTTGCAGAGACCTCTCAAACTTTTATATTGCAGCCGCTATTGCAAATTCATACCGCAATTTAGACCTATGTCTATACTTAATCCTTCACTGTTCTTATACTTTCTATTCTTTCAAGAAAGTTACTTAACATGCAATTATGCTTATGATTTTTTTACTAAGCAATTAAACTGTATGTTCTGTTGCATTGGCAGGCTGAGAGCTGGAGCTTGAAAAGGATTTCTGAGTTTGGTTATTTAAGGGCACATGCTACTAGAAATGATTTAAGCTTAGAGGTTAGTATCTAAATACTTATATTCCAACCTCATAAAACTACTGAGTTTGTGATTTTGTGCACTAAGAATTACTTCAACCTTCATTGCAGTTTGTGACATCAGATACAAGAGAAGTTAAGGACAGTTTTCGCATAACAAAGTGAAGGCTTACTCAAAGAAAAAGAGAGAAAGAAATGTAGAGTTGTACAAGGTCTAATAAAGATAAAAAAAGACAAATAAATACACACATATAGATATATTAAAAGGCAAAGGAGATCTATAAACACTCCGATAAAAATCATTTCGATTGATTCTTTGTACTCTATATACATGATTGTTGATTTTTTAACAAAGAATTACCTATAGATAATAAAATCTTGTTATTGTAATGTAGCCCTCATTTCATGTCATAATCAGGATCAAAATATATTGGGAAATGTTAACCGAGTACCCGGCACTAGTATAGTTAGCACTAGTATAGTTAAGAAGACTAATATATAAATTTTGTATTGGAAAGTGATTAAAAGTGGATTGTTCTACTTTATGAAAGTCAATAAGTTGTTGTTTTTAATAGAAAATTTATGCTTTTAACTTAACGTGCCCTCAGGACATTACTTAACAAAACCCAAATATATATTAATGTTTGAGTAAATAGGCAATTACCCCCTGAAATTGTAAGTTTCATCAATTACCCCTCTGAAATTAACAAAACTTCAATTACCCCCCTGAAATTTCACAACGTTAATCAATTTACCCCCTCCGTCAAATTTTTCTGTTAGTGAACATGACGTTTTGCAAATACCCCCCTGAAGTTTTGCACTTATGTGCAATGCCCCCCAAATTTAAATATTTATATTATTTTTTTCTTAAAGACAAACAAATTAACGATTAAATATGAAAGCTAACTATTAATTTTGGAGTTTGAAAAAATTACATGCATATATACATCAAAATAGGGAAAAATGTGTATTTTTAAAGTGACAATAATGGTTATTTCTAATAGACAAATTATTATTTTTAGAGGTTTATAGACAAATTAATAATCAGTTTTAAATTTATATTTTCTCCTTCACCATCTTAGTCTTTTAACTTCTCTAACTCCTTCAACAATTTGCTCAAACCATTTAAACTACACAACCCCCAATATTTTCATATGATTTGTTCTTGTTTACACACTTTATAGAAAACTTCATTCTAACTTCTTGTTTGTGCTTCAGGCAAGGACAATCATTAATCGTATACAATTTAGCTCACACCAAAATACTATCAGACGGACATACCATATATAGCATATTAAGTAATATTCGTGTAAAAAAGACACAAATGAAATATGTGATCAGTATGTATAGAGGAACACTTATTGAGAAATGTCAAACACTTAGACATATATTTCTTTATCTTTGAAATTAATCCAAAAATCATCCCATTATTGCCACTTTAAAAAATACACATTTTTCCCCATTTTGAAGCCTATTTTGATGTATATATGCATGTACTTTTCCCAAATTCCAAAATTAATAGTTAGTTTTAATATTTAACTATTAATTGTTTGTTTTTAAGAAAAAAATAATATAAATTTTTAAGTTCAAGGGGTATTTGCAAAACGTCATATTCACTAACAGAAAAATTTGACGGAGGGGGTAAATTTATTAACGTTGTAAAATTTCAGGGGGGTAATTGAAGTTTTGTTAATTTCAGGGGATAATTGACGAAACTTACAATTTTAGGGGGGTAATTGCCTATTTACTCATTAATGTTTCATAGTATACCGCTAACTATTAATTTCGAATAACACTTGGGTGACATTGTGGTTGATGATATTCGTGACATTGACCAACCACAATATCATAAGTGTAAAAAAAACATAAAATCCTTGTGAAAGAAAGAGAAGAAAGAAAATGTAATTGATGTTTATAGAACCGAAAAAGAAAATGTGAGTTGCTTAATATATAGTACTTTATTTTTAGGGTAAATTACATCGGTCATTCCTAAGGTTTTTTTTTTTTTTTTTTTTTTTTAAGGAATTCCTAAGGCTTTCTTAAACACCCTCGAAGCATGTTATATAGTTAAATCCAATATAACTTTTTTTTGGTAGTGGTTAGGGTTTGAACCCGAGATTTTGTATATTTTTATGCATTACTCATAAATAAAAGAAACATTTTTGGAAATATTATACAAATCGGATAACTGTTAATAAGTTTTTTACGAAAAACATTTATGTTTTAAATTCGATGAAAATCACACCAATAAAATACTTGATGTGCGGAGCAAGTAATAATCAAGCAACCAAACAAAGTGTATGGAAGTTATAAACATAAACAAAAGTAGAAAAACAGCGAGAGAAAGAAAGAAAGAAAGAACACACGAAATTTGTATACCCTAGTTCGGTCCAATACTGACCTAGTTTGGGGGAGAGAGCAGCTCTTCGTTCCACTGTAATGATGAGTAACTTTACAAAAGAGATATCAATGGGTTACAAGAATAAATCTCCCGCCTAATTCTACCAAAAGTCCAAATCTTTTCTCGTGTCCAAGAGACTCAATCCTAATAGTGTTTCCAAATATGAATCAACCTCATTTGTTGCAAAGAGCAAACTCTATACAAACCCTAGTTTTCTTGTTGACTTCTAAACCCTTGTTTCAGCCCCCTTTATCTCAAGGTTTACTCTGGTACCAAGTCTATATTTATAGTAAAAGTATCCCTCATAAAATTGGAACAAATCTCAGCCCAAAAATTCGATTCTGTTATATTTTCTGCAGGCAAATTCGAGCCCCGATTTTGCTCTTCGACCACCGATTTTTCACGTACCAACAGGCTGAAAAACCACAGCCAAATTCGGGCCTTGGACAGCACCATTCGAGCCCCGATTTTAACAGATTCAAAACTCCAATTTCGAGTTACTTTCAAAATAATTTACAAAACTAAAATTTTTTATATAAGTTGTTCGAAAACATTTTAAAAACCGAAAAAATTTATAAAAGACATTTTTGGGAATCCAACGCACATCGAAAAACTACAAAACTTTTTGAGAAAAAATGGATGTGTTTTAGTTTATTATAAATGAAAGTAAAATACTACTTCTTAAAAAAAATAGAAAATAAAAAAACCATATTGTATTAAAAAAAGTTGAAAAATAATAAATTGAATTCTTTTTAAATTAAAATATAGTTGAATCCAATACAACTTTACTCATTTTGTTTTCTTTAACAAAAAATTTTCATAACTAATAAATGAAAGTAAAATAAACACGTCACACAAAATATAGGATGAGATTATAATGATTGAGCAAATTCTATGATACACTCAAAAATTAATATTGAAAAGAGTTGTTTTTATAAGAAAAAAAATTATTTTCTATCATTAATAATTACAATAATTAGATCTTATTTATCAAGTGTCGACTAAAAAAAATTTACTTTTTTTAAATTTTTGTTGCATGTACCAGAATATTGATTGTTTTTTATGAGAAAATGTTAAAAATTTAATATGATTCTTATAAATAATAAAATTATGTTTTTTCTTATAAAATGATGTTTTATAAAATATAAATATTGATAAATAACTCTTTATTTCATAAAATGATATTTAATTATAATTTTTTGAAGTAGGAATACCGGTATACCTCGGAGAAGTTTCCTCATGATTGAGGTGCATGGTAAAATTTCTCAATCAAATGAAATTACAACACGACAAGTGCCACGTTATACATATTTCCAATGCTGTTCTGCCACCTTTATCATCCTTCTGGATTTTTCTATGATAACAGCTGCTCATTCACTATCTGCCCATTCTCTTTACTTTCTCTTGTGTCATCTTCAGTCATCAACAATTTATCAAGATAATAAAATCATCCTAGAGAAGAGAAGACATTACTTACACAAAGTGCAACCATGGGTAGCAGCAATAAGGAGAAGGAGAGAAACATTGAGTTTATGTTTAACGATGATGATGTAGAGGAACAATATGAAAAGATAGAGAGCGAGAGTAGTAGTGATAATGATGATGATGATGATCATTCAGTTCAGCTTCAGTCTTTCACTTCTCAGCAATGGCCTCAAAGCTACAAGTATAACTAATCAATTAATTGCTACTGCTTCTATTGTTTACTTTGTATATTTTCACATTTGGTTTTACCCATATTTGTTACTCTTCGAAATAAACCTGACTAAGCTGAGCTGAGATCAGTGGCGGAGCCAGAAATTATATAGAGCCTGGGCAAAAATTGCACATTTTTTGCGGAAAATTTGATAGACTTCCCATGTAATGTTACTTCCTTCCTGTGGATAATTGCACATTTCCTGCGGATCCTAAAATCTTAAGGAAACAATTACCCACGAAGATATACATTTGCCTGGGAACCTAAATCCATGGTAAATCTGCAGGAAAAGCGAAAAGTTCTAGTAATGGTTGGGCTTGTTACAAAGAAAGTTGAAGCTGAGCTTGGGCTAGTGCCCAGGCTAGTTGGGGGGTGGCTCCGCCCCTGGCTGAGATGGTGTTGCATAGCTTAGTAAGCTTTGGTAGAATTGAGTTAGGTGGATTTTTATTGAATGGTTGAGAGAATAAGGAATGGTTTAGAGAATATGAGGACTCCTTGTTTTCCCATCTTATTGATTTCTTGCACACTCTATGTAATTTGGATTATATAATCCAAATGGCATGAACATCCCATCTAAACCTCCCAAACATGTTAAAACATTCAGGATTTTAGAATCTGGACAGGGCATGCGAGAAACTAATAAGATGAGAAAAGTAATGGCCGAATGTGATTAAGACCAACCAATCAAGAAGGCCCAAATTAGAGAACTATGTGGGGCCTTAAGCTGGCTTAAGGACTTCCATATTACAGATAGGAGATTGCATAGTAGACACCTAACAATTGCTTACAGACACCTCAAACTACTGAAAATACCCCAACGGTAGTTAACTATTATTCACATCAATTTTTAAATCGGTTAAATTAATTTAAAAAGTGATATGAACGGTAGTTAACTACTGTACGGAGTGTTTTTTTTTAGGTGTATGTAAGCAATTACTAGGTGCCTAAAGAGCAATCTCCATACAAATATGCAAACTATTTCCATTCCATTAGAATATATTCCCTACTTTTGCTATTTCTCATTTTTATTTTTGCACACTTACTTGCCTATGATGGTTAACATGTGAATGAGATTGGAGATTTCTTATTATTTTCTACTTGATTATAACAGAGAGACTACAGATTCTTACACAATTGCTACAGCACCAAATTTTGTGTCAATTCTACGAGGGCCAAGTTCTATTTATTCAAGTTTTAGCAATCGTTCAAAGAGTGACTTAGACATAGATGGAAAGACTCCTTTTCTATCAGGTCTTGAAGGTACTACTCAATCCACATGGTGGGAGAAACGTTCGACGCAAAATCTTGTTGGAGAAATGCCTCTTGGTTATGGTTGCAGCTACACTCAAACAGTTTTCAATGGTATGTATGATAATTTTATTTGACATGTGCATGTTCGCTATGTACATCGTATGTTCAGTTGCACGCAAAGAAAATGTGTATTTCTTATAAAGTTATTGTATACCAAGTTTGGACATTCTAATCATATGAAAGCCTTATTATGTATTTGCAAGAAGCTCATTCCGTACCTTATATTGCTTGTAATTTATTTTCTTTTATTTTGTTCCGTCTGCAAATATCTATCCATACTTGATTTCAATTTTGACACGGATGATGAGGCGATGATATGACTTTGCAGGGATTAATGTGATGGCTGGAGTGGGCCTTCTGTCTACACCTTATACAGTGAAACAAGCTGGTTGGATGGGCTTGGTCCTGATGCTTATTTTTGCATCTGTTTGTTGTTATACAGCCACCCTTATGAGACACTGCTTTGAAAGCAGAGAAGGACTCACTAGCTATCCAGATATAGGAGAAGCTGCATTTGGTAGATATGGCCGTATTTTTGTATCTGTGAGTTTTTCTATATGCTTATTGAAATCCTGTGTTTATGCTTTTTTTTTTCCAACTAACAAATTAGTGATTTTATTAATCATTGCTTACTATTGATATTTGTTGCAGATCATTTTGTACACTGAATTATATGTAAGTTCTGCAACCATTTTTTACATTCCTTTGGAACCGTTATTTTATTTTTTTGTGACTTCACCGTATGTTTAAGAATCGTTTCGTGAGTGCAGTCATATTGTGTGGAATTCATCACCTTGGAAGGAGATAACCTCACTGGTCTGTTTCCTGGAACGTCCTTAGATATAGGCGGTCTCCATTTAGATTCCATGCACTTGTTTGGAGTTCTGACTGCATTAGTTATTCTACCCACTGTTTGGTTGAAGGATCTCCGAGTAATCTCGTATCTATCAGGTTCTCTATATTCTAAAAGTGAATATTTCTGTTTTTAAATTTTACAACTTGTCATATCCTCATTAGAACTTCGATTGTAATCTTCAGTTGGAGGGATTGCAGCAACAATATTGATTATTATATCTGTGTTCTCTGTCGGGACGACTGTTGGATTCCATCATACTGGTCGAGTGGTGAATTGGAGCGGCATTCCATTTGCTATTGGTGTTTATGGGTTTTGCTTTGCAGGACATTCAGTCTTTCCAAATATATACCAGTCTATGGCTGACAAAAAACAGTATACCAAAGCATTGATAACATGGTCCGATACCTAACTTTTAATGTCACTGTAACAAGATATCGATTTGTTCTTTGTGAATCTCTGATTCCTCAACGTATTTCTTTGCGTGCAGTTTTGTTTTGTGTATTTTGATATATGGAAGCGTTGCGGTCATGGGATTTCTCTCCTTTGGCGATGACACTCTGTCTCAGATAACATTGAATATGCCAGCAGGTGCATTTGCTTCCAAAGTTGCATTGTGGACAACAGTAAGTTTGAAATTTTGTTCGTCTCTCGATGCTATTTTAATAGGTTCATTCTAGAGTGAAAATTATTTATCACTGATGTTCTCATGGTTTTTTTTTCAGGTAATTAACCCATTGACTAAATATCCTTTTTGCATATATTGAATGTTTACGATAGCTATACAATTAGATACAGTTTAATCCAACTTAAGAAAAAGCTTAGGTTGACTTTGAATTTTCCTTAATAATTAACAAATATGCTTTGTTGATGAATCCACTGGCGAGGAGTCTAGAGGAGTTGCTGCCAGAGAGAGTTTCAAGTACTTATTGGTGCTTTATTCTTCTTAGAACAACACTTGTTGCATCTACAGTTTGTGCTGCTTTTCTGATTCCTTTTTTTGGTAAGTTTTGGAGCATTTTCAATAGTTACTTTTTAAGGAACTCGTTTGGTTTTCATACATTTTGCTCTAATGGTAAAAAATTATGTAACTCTTAAGCAACCGACACTTTCATGATCTAGAATGTTCAGTCTGATCTTTTAAATATAATTACTTAAGGACTAGATATAGATGATGTTGTTCCCTACTGTGCTGCAAATATAAGATTACTTAACTGTATATACACAAGGCACGTTAATATTTGAAGTTTAGTAAAAAAAGTAAAAATGCCATATCGGGAGGACTTGGAATAGGATTTGATGTCCTTCTCTGTCGTTGCTGCAAAGTGGCTTCACGATGTGTCATGGATCTAGCACTGAGTAGGTACTACATGTTAAGAAACAGGAATATAAAAATATGCTGAACCTTGATTTTCATGTTTTCTTAATCAACGCATGAGAACGATATTGTTGAAGAACAAAAATGGTGTTTTCATTATGGTCTTACAGAACGACGATTGCTTTGGGTATGGCTTCAACTATTCCTCCAGCCTGTCAATTAGTTTACCACAAACATGTTATGCACAAATGATCAAATTATGTTTAAATGATTTTAAAAACGAAATTGTGGAATGGAATATGGGTTGAATGGTTTTTCAATTTTTTCATTTTATTATATTTTGTTCTTATTTAATATTTCAATTTTCCGATCATTGAATGGTTTATAACGATGCCATAGAGAATGCAGTAGATATGAGTCGTTGATGATCCTGATCCCTTGGAAAGCCAGATCAATACGGGGTTTTTATAAAATACCAGTAGCTATTTTTGTTAATTCCTACCTCGTTTGTAACTTTTGAAAATATAGTGTACATGATTAAAAGCAGGAATATAAAACTATCATCAAATGTATTCTTTGTTATTATATTTTCATTTGCAATATTTTGTTTATTGTATGTACATCAAACAATTTTTATAACAAAATTCTATGTTAAATATATAAGCTGGTAACATGTCATATATGAAACGAATGACTAATGCAGTTTTGTTATAATTACAGGACTTGTGATGGCTTTGATCGGTTCACTCTTCAGTATGCTTGTGGTAAGCAATGAAATTACAATTTTGTTGCGTTTGTCCTACCTTTACGATAAAATTATCGACATATATTCACCAAGTAGCTCAAGCATTAATAGGATAGTTGGTTTACGACAAGGTATTAGAGTTTCTGGTCTTGAGTTTGGCGTAAAATATCTGATAAAAGGTTCAATTTCAGTAGTCAATGTCTATGATGTCCAGATTATAAAAGCTTCATTTTTAGCTCAATTATATAACAGAAAAACTGTCGAACAACTAACTGAGATAACAGAAAAAACCAACTCTATCTACTCAGTTACTTGCGCCACAAGCAAGGTAACCATTGACTATTTTTGAATTAGCTCAAAGCCCACCACCTTAATTCATTTTAGTCAATGCTTCAATTTCCATCGAGTCTCTTGGTTTCGTAAACACTTCAATCTTAACACCTTTGGTTAGAACATCTGCAATCTGATTCTCACTTTTGGAATGTTCCAACTTCAGTTTTCCTTTGCTTACTTGCTCTCTCAAGTAATGAAACCTCATTTCTATGTGCTTACTTCTCCCATGTGCAATGGGATTTTTAGCTAAGTTGATGGTAGAAATGTTGTCGATCTTCAATGTCACAGCTTCACACTTCTCATCGATAATTTCATTAATCAAGTTTATTAGCCAGATTGTTTGACATGCACACAGTGATGCAACAATGTCACCTATATAAGCATACCAATAAACACTTGAGATCCAATAAGTCTTCCGTATTGAGTTGGATCAACATCACTCTCATCATTGTTCTTAGACAATTGAAATATTGTCTTGGCAGGAGTCACTGCATGATTACGGTATTCAATATCAAATTTCTTAAGAATTTTAATAGCATATCTTCTTTGGTGCATTAGCAGATCCCTACTTCTTCTATGAAACTCAATTCCTAGAAAGTATGAGATGTGACCAAGGTCTGTCATCTCAAATTGTCTCATCATATCTTTTCTAAATTCACTTATATGAGCGAGCTTCACTGCTGCCTATTATTAACAAAAAGTCAACATAAAGACATAGAATTATCACACCTTTGTTGTTATCCTTTTTGACATATACAACATGTTAAGAAACATATTTGACGATGGAGCGTATTTCAGTTAGGAATCCATCTTTTCTTATTCCATGCCCTCGGTGACTGTTTCAATCCATAGAGAGCTTTCCACAATCTACACACCTTTGATTCATGATCTTTCACTTCAAAGCTTGGAGGTTGTGCTACAGAAACCTCTTCATCTAATGAGAGATGGAGGTTTTGCAGGTAGAACCCCGTTGAGCTAAACCGTCATCCTCTTTCACGCTACATCAACTCTGGTTGTTGATCTTAATTCACATTTAGATTAGATTTTATATTTCATAGGTTAGAAATATTTATAAGTTGTGAAATTAAAAGTGTTTATTTTGTAATGTATTCTGCATATTTAGGTCAATACTTGTTTGGAATGACGAATGCATAATCGATTGTTGATTCTTTTGCGGTATAATATTACTATAATTGTTTCTTGACATGAACTAGAATTTTCTATAGCCCGTTGTGATTTCCTTTATTGCCATTACTCCGGTTTCATGCTTGGAATTCTTATAAATCTCATCTAATTTGGGGAATGCACAAATTTGCAGTCGGTGGTAATGCCCAGTTTATGCTTTTTAAAAATTGTCGGGAAGAAGGCTACAAGGTCACAGGTAATAATGCTACTAAATATTGAATTTAATTTTCATATCATTGAACCATATTTGCAATAAAATATATATTCATGGACTATAGTAACAAGGGCTCACACTTTTAGGCACCAGAATGCATGAATGTGTTTAATGCTATTCTATCAGAGTTTTCACATACTGCAGAACAAACCTCCCTAAATCTGTATTATTTCGTGCGTTTTACATTTAAGTTTAGATCCTTGTATTCTCCTTAATCTTTAGTTTATGAGTGAACCTATAAATTACTAATGTGTATGTCCAACTAATTTTCCTATTCCTTCAATTTTGTCTGATTTTTTTTCATTTTCCTAACACTACCAGGTTATCGTGAGCGTTATAATTGCTGCTGCCGGAATCGTTTGTGGACTACTTGGAACATATTCCTCTCTGATGGATATTGTCAACAGTTACTAAAACAATTACTACTCTCACTCTCTTTATGGTGGAGAGTTTATGCTGAGTTTTTTTTTTTTTTTTTTTTTTTTTAAATTACAGCTTACCAGAACTTTGTTTTATTTTGAACTCTATCAAATTTATATTTTGCACCAGAACTGCCAATCAATTTATATTATAAGTAGAGTTAAAATAGTTAAGTATATCATCCATAATATATATTTTTATTTTTTTTTACACAATGGAGGGCTACTAACAACTAATTAAACGAGGACAATCATGTCCTAATGAGCTTAGCTTAGTTGATATGGACAATGTGATAGAAATGTGAATCAGGAAGTGGGCTTGGACTATGGGTCTCTTTCAAGAGTTTGGAAGGTTTACACTAGGAAAAGGACAAAAGGAGCAAAGAATGGTAACGTGGCAATGAAGTATGCGTGAGTAGAAAGAAAGCTGATTATATAAGTACAAGGAATGAGAAGGAATATGGCATCTATCTTTCTGTTATGATTTAGTGGGGTCACCTGTGGTGATACGGGGAAGCCTGCGTGCTTTTGGGGATTGGTAGTAGTCACTATCAATTGTTATCTTCTTTTACAAACTTTCATAATTCATGTACTATTGGATCTTATTATCACTATTCTGAATAATTTTATTATATTCTCTTGTTTCTTATTTCATTCCTTCATTCACATACTCTGTAAACCCATCAATTGGTCCGACCTACCGGATCCAAAATCTCAAGTGAACAAGGGAAGTTGATGCCAAGGAAACCTAAGATGGGTGATCGTTTTTGTAACACCCCGTTTTCCCAACATAAAAATTTCATAAATTAATAAGAGTAAAACACCTTAAACGGAATGTTACACTTCTTTTCTTAAAAATCACAAATGAAATAATTAGATAATTATCCTTCAAATTTCAACAACGTAATAATTAAAACTTTGCAGCAGAATTAATTTAACGACAATAAAAGCTTCAACAACATGTTCCAAAATTGATACATAAAGGAATGATAAACTTAGCAACAATTTCCCATCCCGTTACGTATCAGAGCCCTAAGACACTTGAGCCACCACTCCTACTAAACTTTAATACCTGCAAGTTACCCATACGAAGGGCAACATTTTCAAGCAAAAGGGGTGAGATTCACAATCAATAATAATAATATATAATTCATCAAATGCATCTAACAACTTAAACTCCATCGGTTAGTAATAATTCTTTTAACGACTCCTAAACCATATCATGTACTCATCATATCAACAGTCATAACTCGATATCATAAACAACATCATAACGGCATCATTTAGCATCATAATCAACATCTTAATCATAATCATATAACATCATACTCATAATTCGTATACAACATGACAACTTCATAATCAATGACATAAACAACGTACCAACATCATATTCATAGTTCATATACAACATAACAACATCATTAATTCGTATTAACATTCTCCACCAAGCACCTCATTAACAACTCATGAATAGAGGACAACTTAGCAACTATACGTAACATCATCATTTCATGATAATAATTATTCATCAAACATTCCATTAGCAATTCATGAATAAAAGACAACTTATCAACTTAACATAACCATCATCAAGTACATTTAACAACTCATAGATAACATCACATAATCGTCATCACAACATTCATAACCATCATCATGTAACATCCTAACAACCTCATATTCAACACCATAAACAGTCATCATAACATTATAATCAATATCATAATAATATAAACAACAACATATATTCAACAATAATGTTCTTACTTCTTTAACTTTAGTAACACTTGCTAATTCAACCAACAACGACGACAACACAAGATTCAACAACAACGACAACAACTCACTCAACAACGACGAGAACAACTTAATCAACAACAGCAACAACAAATCTCTCAAGAACAACGGCAACTACAATTATCCAATATATGTATATATTTCATAATCAACAATATCATCAATAATAGATATCTAATTCATCAATTAAATCTAACACCCTATCATAATAATAATTCATCAATATATAAGTATGTCATCATTAACAACATCAACAACAAATGGTAATTAAAACCAACAACAACGACTCATGCAACAACTCGACACCACCGCTAAGACTCATGCAAGACATGACAACTCCACTAAGACTCCTCAACAAATGCAACTATGCATGTGGTACCATAATCAGGGCCGGAGCCCTCACCGCTATAGAATGGTTAAAGCATTCTTTTATAAGGACATGAGTCCTCACCCTAACATCGCTTTGAACAACATAGTGTTCCATCGCTTTGAACGACAAGGCGTTCCAGGACCGAGGCCCTCACCGCTTTTATGCTTATGCAACTGACCCACTTGTGTATATCTACATACAACTTCAACAAATGCATATGTGTATATATGACTTATGACTCCACTTGTGTATATTTACATACAACTCAACAACAGCAACGACAACAACAAATGTACATAATTAATTATGACATACTCGACCTCTTAGTCAACTATGACACAACGACTCTTAATAGCAAGATTCATCAACACATTCACAACAACATATATATTCACCCACCAAATCATAATAAACAATGTATATCGATACACCAATATCATCACCTTTACATAATTTCACATCAGATATATGATTTGCCCACTTTCCAAGTCAAGAGGAAAATACATCACCTTAAGATAAACATCACATTCAACACTCATCTATCAATCAATTACTTCCATATAGTCATACAAAACTAAATATGAAGGATTTATAAAGTGATTGGCTTAAAAGGATATTTTCATCAATGTTCGTCTCTCTTTAACATTTTACAAGAATCTTCCATTTTCAAAACCAAAACCAAATAAAACTCAAGGAACCCAATCACTACGATTTTCAGTAATCATATAATCTCTATTCTATCTTAATCCCATTCCATTTCCTTGAAGATCCCATTTTCCGGAAAAAGTCAACGTTCTTGAGCAATTTTCAAAGTTAAGTTTTGATTTCACAAACCAAGTCCAAATTTCATTCAAGGAGATGTTTCATTAGAATTACGTATGAGACTAATGATTATACAAGTTAAAAGAAATGTTTTAAAAAGTTCAGATTGACCCTAGGAAGCTCAGAACAAAATTCCAAAAGTGCTGAAAAAGAACTGCTCGCTTAAGTGTCCACCTGCATGCTTAAGCGTCCAAATTCCAGTAGCTACTGTAACTCCACGCTTACCAGCTCGCTCACAACACGCTTAAGCGTGCAGTCATCAGACAACACTTTGCAGCGTCGCTTAAGCGACCATTCAGAATTTCTGCAGAAAAATGTTACGGGTTCCACCCCTTTTTCACCCAAAACTCCCAATTTTGATCTCCCAATGTCGAAACATGTTTCCAAAGATTGTTTATAGGTTCAATATACAATTAGGCATCTAAAGGAACATAAAACATGCATCAACAACAACAATTCATCTCATTCCAACAATCTTGCATAATCTCTCAAATTCTCTCCAACAACTCCCAACCTTTCCCAATTCTGATTACAACAATGTTACTAAATCCTGAAAACGATCTGAACATGATTCTAAGCATAATTAACATGTCCCCTACACTTTTCAACTCAAAATCTGTATTAGAACCCTAATTCCCCAATTCCTATTTCAAGAACAATTCATGTTAAATCAATTTTTAGAAGTTATATATTACAATCATTGAGAGTTAGTCTAACCCTTACCTTAGATCGATGAACAAAGCTCTACAAAAATCTGATTCTCCTCCCTTGGCTCTTCTCCTAGCTTTCTCTTGTTTTCTCCCAAAACCTTTGTTTGTACGTGAAACTGGTTCTGACTCTCAGTTTCTATTTTTCCAACCTATTGTAACCTCCCAAATATTCTTAACTCCTCTTAATTCTATTAATTCTAATTTAAATCCCCAAACTCCAAAATAATTCTATTTCTCCTCTTATTCTATTAAATAATGAAAATAGCCATTAATAAAATACACCACACCACAAAATCAACATAAATCATTTAAAATCATATAAAAGACTTTAAATCAACTAAAAATAATTAAATAACAAGTAGGGCGTTACAGTATTGATGCTCTTGAAGAACAGTTGGGTAGCGTGACTTCAACGTTACAAGCTCTTGCCCTCCAGATGCAGCAACACGTTGAGCAGATGCAACAACAAAGCTCAATTCTCTCTGAATTAAGCAAACAAATTGGTCAGAAAACGGTATCTCATCATGGGGAAACTTCTGTGGATGATTCTTCACAGAGTGAATCTCGCTTAGCAGGGAAGAAGGTGAAACTACCGGTTTTCGAAGGGGAAGATCCAGTTGCTTGGATCACGAGAGCGGAAATTTACTTCGATGTTCAAAACACCCCGGAAGATTTTCGCGTGAAGTTAACTCGCCTCAGTATGGAGGGTCCAACCATCCATTGGTTTAATCTATTGATGGAGACGGAGGACGAATTGTCGTGGGAAAAGCTGAAACGAGCGTTAATTGCGCGTTATGGTGGAAGAAGGTTGGAAAATCCGTTTGAAGAATTATCAACTCTGAAGCAGAAAGATAGTGTGGAGGAGTTTGTGGAGGCGTTTGAGCTGTTGTCCTCCCAAGTGGGGAGATTACCGGAAGAACAGTATCTTGGGTATTTCATGAGTGGTTTGAAACCCCAGATTCGTAGAAGGGTGCGAACTCTGAATCCTCGCAATCGAATGGAGATGATGAGAATTTCATAGGATGTAGAGGATGAGTTGAGGGATGAAGATGATGACGGAGAAAAAAAGGGGGTGCGAAAAGGAGGGTATGAGAAGCTGGGTAAATCTGATTGGGTTGGGTTACTATCCAACAGAAGTGGGTCGAACCGGTCCACAAAAACGGGTGGGTCAAACATGAATCAGAAGACAAATGGGTCAAGTGGAAATTCTAACACATCTTTCGTTTCTACAGCTCGAAAGAATGATAATGAACACAGATCTGGGTCATTTGAGAAGTGGAAGGGATTTCGAAGCTTCCATGGCGCTGAGATTGCTGAAAGAAGGGCCAAGGGACTGTGTTTCAAGTGTAGGGGAAAATATCACCCTACTTTACACAAGTGTCCTGAAAGTTCTTTAAGGGTTTTGATTTTGGGAGAAGGCAAAATGTTGAACGACGAAGGCGAAATTGTGGCTATGGAAGAAACGGCAGTAGAGAGTGAAGAAGAAGAAGAAGAAGTTGAGTGCAAGTCCATGGGTGTGTTAGGAAGAATGGGTGAGCATCCAACTATGAAACTCGAAGGAAAAATCCAAGATGTGGATTTACCGGTGTTGATTGATAGTGGGGCGACGCATAATTTCATCTCTCCTGGAATTACGTCTGCTCTAGGGCTTACCATTTCACCAATAGCTGCGAAAAGAATCAAGCTGGGAGATGGACACAGAGTCGTTACTAAGGGTATGTGTAAAGGTGTAAAAGTGAAATTGGGAGTGATTGAAGTAATGATTGATGCGTTGGTGCTGGAATTAGGAGGGTTGGATATGGTGTTTGGAATGTCCTGGTTGAGCACTTTGGGCGAGGTATTAATGGATTGGAAATTGTTAACAGTGCAGTTTGTTCACAATTCTCAAGTAGTTAAGCTGCAAGGTCTAGGGGGTAAACTTAACCATCAGAGCCACTTGAATTCGTTCCTGAAGGATATGCAAGGAAGAGAGGAAAAGGAATGGTGGTCTCATTGGCAATCTATTGAAGTTGATAAGAGGATAGAGTCCAAGGATCTGAATGTGTTGCTAGAAGAATTCCAGGAGGTGTTCAAAAATCAAATTCAACTGCCTCCTGAAAGGTCTAAGGTTCATCAGATTAAGCTGTTTCCTGATCATGGGACTGTTAATGTCAGGCCTTATAGATATCCCCACCACCAAAAAGAAGAGATTGAGAGGCAGGTAGCAGAACTTCTTGAAGCAGGCATCATCAGACCCAGTGATGGTGCTTTCTCTAGTCCTGTGATTCTTGTGAAGAAGAAAGATAAAAGTTGGAGGATGTGTGTGGACTACAGGGCACTGAACAAGGCTACAATTCCATATAAGTATCCTATCCCTATAGTGGATGAATTGTTAGATGAACTCAATGGAGCTTGTTTATTTTCTAAAATAGATTTAAAATCAGGATACCATCAAATTAGAGTTCATAAGGATGACATTCATAAAACAGCTTTTAGGACCCATAATGGCCATTATGAATATCTGGTCATGCCATTTGGGCTTATGAATGCTCCTGCTACTTTTCAGGTTACTATGAATGATATTTTCAGATCATTCTTAAGGAAATTTGTGCTGGTCTTTTTTGATGATATTTTAATATATAGTAAAAATATACAGGAGCATCTAATTCATTTGAGGTTGGTTTTAGCTGTTTTACTAGCCAACAAATTTATAGCTCATCAATCTAAGTGTAAATTTGGATGCACTCAGATTGATTATTTGGGGCACATCATTTCTGGGGAAGGAGTTGCTGTGGATCCTGAGAAAGTGAAGTGCATCCTTGCATGGCCTGAACCTAAAAATGTGAAGGGTGTAATGTTGAGATAATATTCATAAATCCTTATTTTAGTTTTAAAGATGAAAAAATATATTTATATTTTATTTTATAAATGGATTCTAATATTATTGTATTTAACATCTTTGTATGAGTATTTTTAGCTGCAGGAACTTAAGCTCAAAAGGTTGATATAACTAGTTCCCTAAAATTATTTGAGTATCTCATACAATGGACAAAGCAAGAAATTAATAGATAAAAATGCAATGGACAAAATTGGATATACTTGCTCAAAAAATTGAGCAACACGTTGGCACACATACTGCAAGTGATTTTATGCTTCTAGTCTCTTTTATTGTCTCCAATACCACTACACTTCCAATCAAATGGTAAAAGCAAGTACAAACAAATATTTTCTTTTGGCTATAAGAGGAACAAGGAACAAAATGGATGCTAGCTGTAAGTTTCCATATATGTACCTTCCTCATCAAAATTGCTTACACGTGGGACACAAAGAAAGCAAGATCAAATAAGTGGCTTTGATTTCAAAAGGGATTGAATGGATAAAATTTGAGCATACACGTGGATATACAAGAAAAGCAATATGTGTTTTGGTTGGTTCATTTGCAACATGTGGGACCATGACCTTGTAGAACAAGTTATCTCCACACATGTGAGATTGCATGACTCATACGCTCCTCACGTGGGAGAAGAGAAGGAGCA
Organism: Medicago truncatula; assembly: GCF_003473485.1. Lineage (NCBI taxonomy): Eukaryota > Viridiplantae > Streptophyta > Magnoliopsida > Fabales > Fabaceae > Medicago > Medicago truncatula. Next base: position 21,714,086 of record NC_053045.1, read on the forward strand.
ATTGGTTTGAGAAATTTTGTGCCTATAAATACCAAGCCATCAGCTGAAGGAAAGACATCGAATTTTTGAGAAAGAATCCAAGCGTACATCAAAGCAAAAGCTCTCTCAATTTTAGTCTGTCTTAGTGTTCTAAAAATTGCTCTTTTGTTCTGAGCTCTTTTTAGTTTTTGCTACAAATATTGTATTTTGATCCAAGTAAGATTTTATTTCTTATTGGATTGTAAAGCTTGTAGGTAACAAGTGTGTAAAAAGACAAAGGTAAAATTACTCGGATGCAGAAAAGATCAGGAAGATCTAGCAAGGGGTAATTGTTACTCGTTCTCTTTGGTTGTAAAAGCAAAGGTAGATTTACTCGTTGCAGGAAAGATCAGTCGGATCTAGCAAGAGTAAAGGTTACTCATTTGTGAAAAAGGAAAAGAGGAGTTGTGGTTAACGTTACTTAACACAACTACCTAGTGGATAATCTCACACTTGTGTGGGGAGTGGAAGTAGCCGGCGTTTGGCGAACCACGATAACTTTTGTGTGTCATTTCTCTCTCCCTACTTACTTTTGATTTATTGTTCAAAATCACACACTTTACACTCATTATTGTCATTATCAACTAACAAACTAATTGTGATTGTTAATTTAAAAGAAAATTTTTATTAGACAAATTTTAAACAGGTCACAATTCAAACCCCCCTTTCTTGTGAAAATATTTTACTACAATTGGTATCAGAGCACTGCCTCTAAAAACCCACGCACCCAACGGTGCAGGAGGAAAAGATCCAGAAAATAAATCTCAACACAACCTAAACACCCAACGGTGTAGAAGGAAGAAGATTCAAAGCCTAAACACCCAACGGTGTAGAAGAATCAAGAAAGGAAAACATGTCTAAAATTAAATTTATGTCCGAAGGAGGTTCTTCAAACAGACCACCACTTTTTGAAGGAACGGACTATTATTATTGGAAAGGAAAAATGGAATTATTTTTACAATCACAAGACAATCACATGTGGACGGTAGTTGAAAATGGAAACTACATTCCATATGATGAAGATCTAAATGAAAAGAAAAAGGAAGACTGGTCAGAAGAAGAAGGTAAGCGCATGTTATTAAATTTTAAAGCTAAACTATTTCTAACCATGGCATTGAGCAGGGAAGAATATGATAGAGTACAAGAATGCAAAAATGCCAAAGAAATTTGGGACACATTGAAGGTACATCATGAAGGCACCAGTCACGTAAAAGAAACAAGAATTGACATTGGTGTTCGAAAGTTTGAACTATTCGAAATGAAAGAAACCGAAACCATAGATGAAATGTATGGAAGGTTTACTATCATTATGAATGAGTTACGCTCTCTTGAAAAGGATTTTACAATCCATGAAAGAGTAATAAAAATTTTAAGATGTCTCCCAAGATCTTGGAGACATATCGTAACAGCCATAACAGAAGCAAAAGATCTAAAAAAACTCAGATTAGAAGATCTTATTGGATCTCTAAAAGCTCATGAAGTTCTTTTGCAAGAGGATAAATCCTCAAACAAAAGCAAAATGATTGCACTCAAAACAAATCAAGAATCACTAAATCAAGAACTTGAAATGAACTTTGACAATCAACAACAATACCTTGATGATGAAGATCAACAAGATCAAATCATTCTTCTCTCCAGAAAACTTCAGAGAATGATTCAAAGAAGAGATCAAAACAAAAGAAATTTCCCAGCCAGAAAAGAAAACCCAAAGACTGAGCTTGACAAAAGTCAAGTTATCTGCTACGGATGCTACAAACTGGGACATTACAAAAATGAATGTCCTCTAAACAAAAGAAAATCAAGCAACCTTCAAACAAATCAAAAATCATTCATGACTACGTGGGATGAACCAGAAGAACAAACAAATGAAGATGAACAAGCAGATTTCTGCTTAATGGCTAAATCAGATAATGAAGAGGTAAATCTTGATCCTTGCTCATCATGTGAAAAAACTGAACATTTGTTTGATAATCTTTTTTACAGTTCTCAAATGTTGGAACAAGAATGTGAGAGATTAAGAAATGAAAATCTTGAACTAAGAAAGGAAAAATAAATCTTGGAAAAAGAAAAGATAAATCTAATCAAAAATATTCAACAGTCTGAATCAAAAGAAGTCTCTAAGAAACAAAATAATTCTCAAGAGGAAAACATCATTTTAAAAGAAAATGTTTTACAATTAAAAAATGATATTTCAAACTTTGTTAAATCTACTGAAACATTTCAAAAAATTATGGGATCACAAGTAAGCGTTTTTGATAAAGCATGTATAGGTTTCAAAACTAATCAAAAACAAAAACTTTATGAAAATTTCTTCATTCCTGAAAAAATTAAAAACACATGTGAAAGATACAAATGTACATATTGTGAAAAATATGGACACCTTGAACCTTTTTGTTTCAGAAAAAGAAAGAGATTAGCGTCACAAAATTTAAAATAAATACGCTAATCTTCATAAAAAGGAAACTCTTAATAACACTAACCATCAAGGACCCAAAAAATATGGGTACCCAAAGCATTACTAACTTCTACTGCAGGAATGTCTCATAACAGTCAAGAAAAAGCCCTGGTACTTGGACAGTGGATGCTCAAGACATATGACTGGAGATAAACAAAGCTTTCTCTCCTTCACCAAAAAGGAAGGAGGATTGGTAACCTTCGGTAATAATGAAAAATCTCGGATTAAAGGTATAGGTGTTATTGGTAAGATAAATTCTGCTAAAATTGAAAATGTTCAATATGTAGAAGGACTGAAACATAACCTAATTAGCATCAGTCAATTGTGTGACAGTGGTTTTGAAGTAATATTCAAACCTCACACATGCGAAGTAAGAGAAATATCTTCAGGAAAAATCCTTTTTACCGGATCAAGAAATAAAAATGTCTACACATTATACTTAGATGAACTCCCTGTCGAATCATGCTTTATATCCCTTGAAAAGGATAAATGGATTTGGCATAAAAGGGCAGGTCATATAAGTATGGAAACAATTTCCAGAATATCAAAACTTGATTTAGTAAGAGGACTTCCTAAGATTAACTATGAGAAGGATAAAATATGTGAAGCATGCGTCAGAGGAAAACAAGTCAAAAGTAGTTTTCCTCCAAAAGAATTCATTTCAACAAAAAGACCTCTTGAACTACTTCACATAGACTTATTTGGACCTATCTCAATAGAAAGTCTTGGTGGCAAAAAATATGGCTTTGTAATCGTTGATGATTTTTCCAGATTCACTTGGATTTTATTTTTAAAACATAAAAATGATTCTTTTGAAGCTTTTCAAACCTTTTGCAAAAAAGTTCAAAATGAAAAAGAAATGAACATTATCGCAGTAAGAAGTGATCATGGAGGAGAATTTGAAAATGCCTATTTTGAACAATTTTTCAGTGATAATGGAATATCTCATAATTTTTCTTGTCCCAGAACTCCTCAACAAAATGGAGTTGTTGAAAGAAAAAATAGGACTTTGCAAGAAATGGCAAGAACTATTTTAAATGAATCAAATGTTGAGAAATATTTTTGGGCAGAAGCCATAAATACATCTTGCTACATTTTAAACAGAGTTTCAATAAGAAAAATCTTAAACAAAACCCCGTATGAACTCTGGAAAGAAAGAAAGCCAGACATTTCTTATTTTCATATTTTTGGATGTTATTGTTATATTTTAAACAACAAAGATAACCTAGGAAAATTTGATTCAAAGTCAGACAAAGCTATATTTCTTGGTTACTCTGCTACTTCAAAAGCCTATAGGGTGTATAACTTGAGAACAAAAGTTCTAGAAGAAAGTATGCACATAAAATTTGATGAATTTGAAGAACTTGAGACTCAAGAAAGAATTTTTGAAGAAGATGAGGAAGCAAGTCAGATCAACCCCGACATCGAAAAAATTCAACAACAATCATCAAATGAAGAAGTTTCTCTAAGTCCTCCAAAATCATGGAGAATCGTAGATCATCACCCTCAAGAACAAATTATTGGTGAAACCACAGATGGAGTAAGAACAAGAAGATCCTTTCAAACAAATGACTTCGCAATGATCTCACAAATTGAACCAAAATCAATAAAGGAAGCAATTATTGATGAATCATGGGTCGAAGCAATGAATGAAGAACTATATCAATTTGAAAAAAAATCAAGTTTGGACTCTTGTACCTAATCCTCAAACTCAATCTATCATTGGTACAAGATGGGTATTCAGAAACAAATTAGATGAAGAAGGAAAAGTAACACGCAACAAGGCCAGATTGGTAGCTCAAGGTTACAATCAACAAGAAGGCATAGACTACGATGAAACCTATGCTCCTGTGGCTAGACTTGAAGCCATAAGAATTCTTCTTGCATATGCATCTCATAAGTGCATCAAACTTTTTCAAATGGATGTAAAAAGTGCTTTCTTAAATGGTTTTTTGAATGAAGAGGTTTATGTTCATCAACCTCCTGGTTTTGAAAATTTAGAAAAACCAAATCACGTGTTCAAACTAACCAAAGCTCTATATGGACTGAAACAAGCTCCAAGAGCCTGGTATGAAAGATTGAGCATTTTTTTGATTAAAAATGGTTTTTCACGAGGAAAAATTGACACCACACTTTTTAGAAAAATTGACAAAAATGATTTATTAATCGTACAAGTGTACGTCGATGATATCATTTTTGGAGCTACAAATGAAAAAATGTGTGATGATTTTTCAAAACTCATGGAAAGTGAATTTGAAATGAGTATGATGGGGGAACTTAAATTCTTTTTGGGATTACAAGTCAAACAACAAGAAGATGGTATTTTCATTTGTCAAGAAAAATATATCAAAGATCTTCTTAAAAAATATAAAATGAATGAAGCAAAAATCATGACCACTCCCATGCATCCTTCATCAAGCCTTGACAAAGATGAAAAAGGAAAGGATTTTCCTGAAAAAGAATATAGAGGAATGATTGGTTCCCTTTTATATTTAACTGCCAGTAGACCTGACATTGTTTTTGCAGTTGGTCTATGTGCTAGATTTCAAACTGCACCAAAAGAGTCACACTACATCGCAGTTAAAAGAATTTTCAGATACCTTGTAGGAACTCCAAGTGTTGGTCTATGGTATAAAAAGGGAACACATTTTAATCTTATGGCATATTGTGATGCTGACTACGTCGAAGATAAAATAGAAAGAAAAAGTACAAGTGGCGCATGTCAACTACTTGGAGAAGCTTTAGTCAGCTGGTGTTGTCGAAAACAAAACACTATAGCACTATCCACCACAGAAGCTGAATATATTTCCGCTGCAAACTGCTGCTCTCAGGTACTATGGATTAGAAATCAATTAGAAGATTTTTCTCTAAGGTACGCAAATATTCAAATATTATGCGATAATACTAGTGCTATAAATTTATCAAAAAATCCTATTCAACATTCCAGATCAAAACATATCGAAATTAAGCATCACTTTATTCGTGATCATGTGAGTAAAAAGGAAGTTGAACTTGTTTTTGTTAACACAAACGATCAACTAGCTGATATCTTTACAAAACCTTTAGTAGAAGATCGTTTTTTACTCTTAAAGAATAAACTTAATATAATTAATAATCCTTCTTAAAATTAATTAATTAATTAATTTTTTTTACGGCATCTTAAAAGAAGGAAGGGATACTCATTGATTTTCAATTTTTTTTTATCCAAAATCGTTTCATTCCTCCACAAAATCCTCAAATATTTTTTCTCTTCCCTTAATTATCTCAACTCACACGACAATCTCTCTCTCTTTTTCAAAGCTAATCAGTCTAAATCAAATCCTAGCCATTCATCTCTTGATCTTCCATCTGCAAAATAAAGGCTAATCTAAAATCATCATTTCTGTGTCTGATTACGTAACCATTAACTCTGCACAAACCATCAAATCACTCTCACTCTTGTCTACTCTTCAATCCTCTTCTTCTTCATATAGTTCCTTCCTTTCATAATCCAGTTCAAACCATTCTCAAACTAACTCCAAAAAAATGGAAGAATCAAAACAAACCTTCTCTGAACTCCTCTCCTTTGGCGATCAACAAAACCTTCCCTCAGCAAACCATTCACCCCCACAAACTCCTCCTGCTGCATTTACATATTCTCCACAAGACATCACCACTACCTCAAGTCTAAATCCTCTCTCACAAATCGAACCTTACTCTTGCTCCCCTCCTAAAAGCTTTACAACCTCTGCTCCTGTGAAAGCTCAAACCTTTGATGAACTAATCAACATCAAACCCAAACAATCCATTTCAAATGAATTAAGAAAATCAATTAGACTCTCCTCTAAATCCTCGAAAATCTCTTACATTGACCTTAAAGATGAATCTGAGACCTTTACACAAGCTCAAAACCCTGTCAAATGACTCAAACAATACTCATCAGCTTTTTCACCGTACAATCGAAAAACTGCTCAAAAAGAGAAAATGCTTGATGAAATTTTCTCTGAGTCAATCGATACTAAAGAAAAGGTGTTGGTAAATCCATATTTTGAAAATGATATCCTGGAAAGTTCAATCAAAAGACCTCTCTCAGAAAGCAAATCCTTCAACTTTGAGGATATGAAGAAGAAAGAAATCCAACTAGATGAGGCGCTGGAAGCTATTGGATGGAAAGAATTTTGTGAAATAGATGAGGTAATTTACACTGATCTTGTCCAAAAATTTTACTCCTCTGCAACCGTTCTTGAAGGTCATGATGTGATCATTTGTCAAATGAATCAAACCAATATCTACATCACCACTGATATTTTGGCTAAAGTCTTTAATATTCCAAATTCTGGTGTCAAGCTCTTTGATAGAAAGTGGTATGATGAAGTCAAACCTAAACTCAATCGAAACACTATCCTAAGCAACATGTTTGATAAAGTCACCCTTGGCAAAGATTTCCCTGTAACCGATTTGAAAAACGAGTTTAAGATTCTTCATAATCTGTGTTCCCACTGCATTTTACCTCAGAGCAAATGCCAGTATCGAGTGAACGATACTGATATTATGATTCTCTATCACTTAACTCATGGGAAAAGAATCAATCTCCCCTATGTCATCATTAAACACATGATGAATGCAATTGCAAGCAGCAATGGGAATGATGGTCTCCCCTATGCCATGCCACTCACAAAAATCTTCAAAGAATTCAAAATGTCATTTATAGGAGAAGTGGCCAAAAGGAACTTGAAGTACTATACTTCAAAAAATGTATCTCACATCAAGCTTAGTGTTAATCCTCTTGCTCAACCACTTCATAACATTCCCCTTCCAATGGAAGCTTTCAACACGCAAGAAGAAGAAGAAAATCCTCTTCACAGTCTAGTGAATGCGATAATTGTCAACGACCATTTGTCCTCTCAATCTGCTCCATCCAACTCTCATGGTACTCAAAATCATGAACTAGCCAACCATTTTGCTCTCAATGTATCAACAGATCTCAAACTCTTCACTGGTCTTGAAAATTTTTCTACTCAAATCATTTCTGCCCCCTTGCCAAACGTTGAAAACTCTGCTCTGTTCGGCACCTCCTGTTTGAACAAGTTCATTCACTCTCCAAAGAATGACACTCTCCCTCTGAGTGAGATGCCTCAAATCCCTTCACAATTTAGCTCTTTTGATAGCTTTAAATCCACTGGAACATCTCCTAAGAATGATCCTCCACAAGAACCTGAGAACTCAGTTATCTCAAATGGAATGTTGTTTGCTGAAGTTACCTCTCTTCGTGGAGATGTGAACAATCTGCGTGAATGTTTTGTTTCATTCATGTTTCAATATCTGGGCATGATGGCACCTGTTCCCGGCGGTGATCCTGGTTCCTCATCCAACCCACCTCCAAATCCTCTGTAGCTTGCTCTGTTTCAATAACTTGCTCTTTTTGACGAAGACAAAAGGGGGAGAAAGCATGTGTTACAACACTGCATGAACAAATTTGAAAAATGCTCCTTTTATATCTTTTGGGTGTAGACTATTAAGCACATGGGTGAACTTTGTTTAGTATTTATGTCTTTATGTTTTTTAGTTTTTTTTTTTTGCCAAGTATCCTAAAAATGGACTTTTGAACTTTAGCAATTTATGGCTAAGAATGGAACTTCAAGGTTATATGTATTTTAGTCCCTTTCAATGATTAATGCAATGTTATATGTCCTTATCTATGTTCAATGAAAGCTACCTTGTTCTAAATATTATTTTGCCTCTTTAATTGAACACAAGTATCTATCTAAAGAAATGTATGACTATGTTTAAAAGGGCCTCAAATCATCCTCTTCAAATAAATTATGAAAACTCATCTTCTTTACCTGGGATGATAAATTAAGGGGGAGCCTAGTTTAAACAAGTCATCTTTGATTGTTAAACCCTCAAAAGATATGCATCAAATTGAGGGGGAGCCAAATCAGAACACATCTATAAAATCAAATTCAAATATATTTTGTCATCATCAAAAAGGGGGAGAATGTTGAGATAATATTCATAAATCCTTATTTTAGTTTTAAAGATGAAAAAATATATTTATATTTTATTTTATAAATGGATTCTGATAATATTGTATTTAACATCTTTGTATGAGTATTTTTAGCTGCAGGAACTTAAGCTCAAAAGGTTAATATAACTAGTTCCCTAAAATTATTTGAGTATCTCATACAATGGACAAAGCAAGAAATTAATAGATAAAAATGCAATGGACAAAATTGGATATACTTGCTCAAAAAATTGAGCAACACGTTGGCACACATACTGCAAGTGATTTTATGCTTCTAGTCTCTTTTATTGTCTCCAATACCACTACACTTCCAATCAAATGGTAAAAGCAAGTACAAACAAATATTTTCTTTTGGCTATAAGAGGAACAAGGAACAAAATGGATGCTAGCTGTAAGTTTCCATATATGTACCTTCCTCATCAAAATTGCTTACACGTGGGACACAAAGAAAGCAAGATCAAATAAGTGGCTTTGATTTCAAAAGGGATTGAATGGATAAAATTTGAGCATACACGTGGATATACAAGAAAAGCAATATGTGTTTTGGTTGGTTCATTTGCAACATGTGGGACCATGACCTTGTAGAACAAGTTATCTCCACACATGTGAGATTGCATGACTCATACGCTCCTCACGTGGGAGAAGAGAAGGAGCAATTGGTTTGAGAAATTTTGTGCCTATAAATACCAAGCCATCAGCTGAAGGAAAGACATCGAATTTTTGAGAAAGAATCCAAGCATACATCAAAGCAAAAGCTCTCTCAATTTTAGTCTGTCTTAGTGTTCTAAAAATTGCTCTTTTGTTCTGAGCTCTTTTTAGTTTTTGCTACAAATATTGTATTTTGATCCAAGTAAGATTTTATTTCTTATTGGATTGTAAAGCTTGTAGGTAACAAGTGTGTAAAAAGACAAAGGTAAAATTACTCGGTTGCAGAAAAGATCAGGAAGATCTAGCAAGGGGTAATTGTTACTCGTTCTCTTTGGTTGTAAAAGCAAAGGTAGATTTACTCGTTGCAGGAAAGATCAGTCGGATCTAGCAAGAGTAAAGGTTACTCATTTGTGAAAAAAGAAAAGAGGAGTTGTGGTTAACGTTACTTAACACAACTACCTAGTGGATAATCTCACACTTGTGTGGGGAGTGGAAGTAGCCGGCGTTTGGCGAACCACGATAACTTTTGTGTGTCATTTCTCTCTCCCTACTTACTTTTGATTTATTGTTCAAAATCACACTTTACACTCATTATTGTCATTATCAACTAACAAACTAATTGTGATTGTTAATTTAAAAGAAAATTTTTATTAGACAAATTTTAAACAGGTCACAATTCAAACCCCCCTTTCTTGTGAAAATATTTTACTACATGTACGTGGATTTTTAGGGCTTATAGGTTATTATAGAAGATTTATCAAAGATTATGGCAAGCTTGCAAAACCTCTGACACAGTTGACTAAGAAAGATAATTTTTCTTGGGGAGTAGAGGCAAATAAAGCTTTTCAGGTTATGAAGAAAGTATTGACAACTCCTCCAGTATTAGTGCTTCCAAACTTTGATGAACCCTTTGAGGTGGAATGTGATGCAGCTGGGAGGGGTATTGGTGCAGTACTGATGCAACATAGACAACCTGTAGCATTTTTCAGCAAGGCTTTATCTAACGGGAATCTTGCAAAATTTGTCTATGAAAAAGAGTTAATGGCCTTGGTATTATGCATTCAACATTGGAGGCATTACTTACTAGGAAGAGAATTTATTGTGTATACTGACCATAAGAGCTTGAAGCATTTTCTCCAACAGAAAGTTTCATCCCCTGATCAACAGTGTTGGTTGGCCAAACTGCTGGGGTATCAATTTGAAGTTAAATATAAGCCTGGGTTGGAGAACAAAGCAGCAGATGCTCTATCTAGATGTTATGATGAAGGCGAGATGACTGCTATCATCTCTTATCCTTTGTGGGTTGACAGACAAAAGCTATTGGAGGAAATTTCAAAGGATCCATATATACAGCAGTTGATCAACAAGGTACAAGAAACTCCTGAGAACAATCCTGGATTTGTAGTAAAACAAGGAGTGTTGTTGTACCAAGGGAGGCTAGTCATTTCACCTCAATCCCCTTCGATTCCTTGGTTGTTGGAAGAGTATCACAGTACACCTTCTGGTGGACACTCTGGGTTCCTGAGAACATATAGAAGGCTAGCAGATTCTCTGTATTGGGTGGGAATGCAGAGGAGTGTGAAAGACTTTGTGAGAGCTTGTGATGTGTGTCAAAGGCAGAAATACAGTGCTACATCACCTGGAGGATTGTTGCAGCCTCTGCCTATTCCAAATGCTGTATGGGAGGACTTGTCCCTTGATTTCATTACTGGATTGCCTAAGTCCAAAGGGTATGAAGCTGTGTTAATTGTGGTGGATAGATTGTCCAAGTATAGTCATTTCATTATGTTGAAACACCCATATACTGCCAAATCTATTGCTGAGGTGTTTGTAAGGGAGATAGTGAGACTACATGGGATTCCAAATTCTCTGGTCAGTGACAGGGACCCTATCTTTGTCAGTCATTTCTGGTTAGAATTATTCAAACTGCAAGGCACTAGGTTGAAGATGAGTTCATCTTACCACCCTGAGACTGATGGACAAACTGAAGTCATAAATAGGTGCTTAGAGAGTTACTTAAGGTGCTTTGCTTCATATCATCCTAAAACCTGGTCCCATTGGTTGCCTTGGGCAGAATTCTGGTAAAATTCAACATTTCATGTATCTATTGGTAAGACTCCTTTCGAAGTAGTGTATGGGAGACCAGCTCCTTCCATTGTGAAGTTTTTGACCAATGAAACAAAGGTGGCTGCTGTTGCATTAGAGTTGAAGGAAAGAGATGAGGCCCTGTTGCAGCTCAAGAAACATTTGCTGAGAGCACAAGAACAGATGGCAAGCTATGCTAACAAGAAGAGAAGAGATTTGAGTTTTGAAGTGGGGGAATGGGTTTTTCTTAAACTAAGACCGCATAGGCAACAATCTTTGGTAAGAAGGATAAATCAAAAGCTAGCTGCTAGATTCTATGGGCCATTTCAGATAGAAGAGAAGATTGGTGAAGTAGCCTACATACTTAAACTACCAGCTGAATCCAAGGTTCATCCAGTGTTTCATGTTTCCTTAATTAAAAAGGCAATTGGGAATTATCAGGTGCAAGGTCAGTTACCTAAGGAACTGGAAATTGATGAAGCTGCTGATGTGTATCCTGAACAAGTGCTGGGCTCCAGAATTGTTAGGCAAGGAGATACTGATGTCAGTCAAAGCTTGATTAAGTGGAAGCACAAGACAATGGAAGATGTCACGTGGGAAGATGATGAATTTTTAAAGGGCCAGTTTCCTGAATTTTGCCTTGAGGACAAGGCTGTTTCTAAGGAGGTGGGAATTGATAGAAATGTGAATCAGGAAGTGGGCTTGGACTATGGGCCTCTTTCAAGAGTTTGGAAGGTTTACACTAGGAAAAGGACAAAAGGAGCAAAGAATGGTAACGTGGCAATGAAGTATGCGTGAGTAGAAAGAAAGCTGATTACATAAGTACAAGGAATGAGAAGGAATATGGCATCTATCTTTCTGTTATGATTTAGTGGGGTCACCTGTGGTGATACGGGGAAGCCTGCGTGCTTTTGGGGATTGGTAGTAGTCACTATCAATTGTTATCTTCTTTTACAAACTTTCATAATTCCTGTACTATTGGATCTTATTATCACTATTCTGAATAATTCCATTATATTCTCTTGTTTCTTATTTCATTCCTTCATTCGCATACTCTGTAAACCCATCACAATGCATAAAATATGCAAGGTCCGGGGTTTGAACCCCGGCCACCATAAAAAAAAAAAAACGAGGGCAATGATGCCCCAAAATATCAGTCAGCAACAGATGTGAACAACCAGTAGAGAAGGAATGAATGAAAAGAATAGATTTCATTGATTATTGAAGCTATTACAAGTGATACATATACACGAACTAATCTATGTGCTAGCTTATCATATACATACATACATTAGATAACTATCTCTAACTGTCTTGGCCGATTACTTGATGCGCAAGTAATTGATCCTTAACTAACTATACCTATCATTTGGTACATGATGCAATATCCCCCCACAAATTGGATGTTGGTAAATGTACACCATACCCAACTACTCATGTTCAAGTTACCTGCAAGCAATCTTCAGTATGTGACATCTATAACATTCTTACTTACAACCTATTCCAAGTATATGGCAGCTACAAAGCACACATTTAACTGTGGTGGCGTCTTTGTCACTCCGAATACCTTAAGAACTGTTGCGAAAAGACAGGCAAGTCTTATTATTATTTTAACAAAAAAGTTGTAACAATCTCTTCTCCTTTTTGCTGATAAAATTTGTTGTAAAATTTCAGGTAGACAATATATTAGGTGAAAATCCACTTAGAATGTCCTATATGGTAGGTTATGGTCCATATTTTCCCAAGAGAATTCACCACAGAGGATCTTCATTGCCTTCACTATCAGTTCATCCGCAGACAATAGGATGTGATGGAGGTTTCAATCCGTTTTTCCATTCAATGAATCAGAACCCTAATATATTGGTTGGAGCCATAGTTGGAGGTCCAAACCAGAACGACGGATTTCCGGATGATCGCGGTGATTATAGTCAGTCATTGAGAACCAGCAACTTACATCAATGGTGGGATTGTTGGACCTTTAGCGTACTTTGCCGGTAGCAATTAATGTTAGATTTGACTTTGATAGCAAGGTTAAAAACAGAACACTGCTATCGAAGTGTAGATATTGTCTCATCTCTACCCAACAAAGGGATGTCTACCAAATCAAAAACAGATGGTGGTAGACTATGAAGGGAGAAGTGTTTTTTTTCAGTAATCTTAAATATATAGCTTTTAGTAATCTTAAATGTAATCCAACATCTTTACGATGTTTTACACTACATGGTGTATCATACACCCAAAAAACTAATGTAATCACTTATTAAAATGAAACAACTTCATCCATCTTTGCATTTTTTTTTTCTTTTTCTTTGTTCATCTTTCTTGACAGTAATATCATAAAGGCCAAATTCAGATCCTCTAAACTACATGATGCATTATTGCAAGCCACGGTAGCTCGATCTGTGAGTTAAGAGACATTGAAGAAGTATAAGAATGACATCCAGAGTTCAAGCTCTGGAACCCTGAAAACTAACCTAACTACTGACTTACTAACATACATGTCCAACAAACATGATGCATTAAGGCATTTTAAAGAATAATGTATGAAGTTGTTAACCGCCAATGTTGAATAATGTCAATCTTAAATGTAGTGTAGAAAGTAGATAACCATTAATAATCAAGAAATTGAAATTTTATACAGGCATAACCATAACAAATTGTGGACTTAAGATAAGTCGCTGTACTAGATTCTACATCAACAATTGACAGGAAAAGTCAATCTAATGCTAATGGCTTTTGGTGCTTCAGCTTTTCTTTTTCAACAGCCAATCTATTCGCACTCTTTTTACCGGTAACAAAGTGTTCTTTGTCTAATCTAGTTTCCACAAAGCAAAGTCTTTGTTTTCTTAATAAAATATAAAAGGGCTATATTTTAGATAGCAACAAAGCTAATTCCTCATCAGATACCTTGACTTCGACATATGATCCTAATGATGCAGCGACTCTTGCAGCTAATTGATGTTTGCACTGAAAAAAAAAACACACGCACACAATGCACGTTGATCATATACTTCAGCACTAGAATGATACTAAGAATGTTTATAATGAATTGAATATGAAGAAAATAAAAGACAACAAGGAAGTGTATATGGTCTTACACAGAGTTGCTCCCCTCTGTTGACAACATCATAGAAGAAAGAATAACAGGCACAAAAGTTTTCAGCAAAACACAGATATTGGTCTTTTTTCCTGGATTCCCCTGTAACCTAAGAAAATGGAGAATATGCACATCACAGTTTCAATCAAGGGAATGAATGATTCCTTACACTGTCATGAAAATTTACAAAACGAACAATATTAATATATTTTAGCCAACAATTAGATGCAACCAATGAAGCAAACATAGACACGAACAGGACACTAACATGTAAACGCAGACACAAATTTGAGAAAATGAAAGTGATTACTTTATGTTTGATTTCACTTTTGGAGGAGTCAAAATTGTTTCTAAAGGTGTAAAAAATTATTTTGACATGTTTGGATGTTCTCAAGTAGAATTGATTTTGCCTCCAGAAATGATTCTAACTTGAAGCTACAATTTGGAGCATTTACCTATATAATTGACGTTCCGCCTCTAATTTATTGTTCAACTCACTTTCATCAGAATCAAATTTTATACAATCAATCCATTCAAAATCATTTTTTGTCTCACAAAACCAAACATACAATAAATGTAACCACATATGTCGGTGTCTGACATCGACATGCCTTCAATCTAAAGTGTCGGTGCTACACTTTAGCAAGTATTTCAAAAGATGTGTGCATAAGTAAAAATCATATAAATAATCTTTAACCAAGTTTTAAACTATTCAATTGAAATGGACCCCAAATCTGTTGAATGAAGAAGACAATAAACAAACAAACAAAAACAAAGGTAAATTCAAAAGCAAACCTGAAAGATAAACCTTCCACTGGGGTTTCCAGAAATCCTCTTAACACCTCTTTGATCCACTATTCTAGTAGCTCCCTCAAAATTCTTACCAAATAAGAAATGTAATCTGGTAAAAAAAATAAAATTCAGACACAATAACAATCTATGCTACAGAAAAACCAAAAAAATAAAAAGTAAAAGGGAAGCAATATACTTACATATAAAGTTGATCATCATTCACTGTGACATGAAAATAAAAATGTGCAACAAAAGTTAGGAAAAATTGAAATTAAAGCAAAGATGAATTTTATTATTTTTATTTTTTGAATTGAAATGATAAAAATGAAACTATAACAAAATTAATCACATACCAGTTTGTGTTGATTCAATTTGCTTCCACACTTCATCTGTTACCAAATTACTTGCACTCATTCTCACTTTGAAACTTTCTAGTATTCGTTGGTGATTTTAGATTTCTCACTTTCCCAGTTTTTTTTTTTTAAAAACCGCTACATGATATTTTGTGAACTGGGTCATAAAAACCCGACCCAAATCCGTTTGGTTCATAACCCAAATCCGGGTTATGATACAGAACACTAACCTCCCACAGTTCATTCATTGCATTACACTCTCCTCCTTTTCTTCTCCCAACCAAAGCAAATCGATCCACCACCGACGGTGAGCCGCGACCACTTTCCTCCTTCTCCATCCATCACCGCCGCCGCGATTACTCTCCTCCTTCAGTTTAGAGAGCTATCTCCATCTCTCTCCACAAATCCTAATTGTTGTAACTTGTAAGGTAATGTGAAATTGAATGTAATTTCCTTCAATTATGATTATGATTTGATGATTACATGTTCTTTAGTTGATTTCCATGAGTTCTTTAGTTGATGGTTGTTTGAAATTGTGAATATTTTTATGTAATGTTAGATAAATTGGAGCAAGAAGATAGCTATGCGGTTGTAGCTTAATGTTGGAGAAGAGATGAAACCTTAGAAAAGAACTTTGAGTTTGACAACTAGCTAGAGCAAGAGCCATAGGAGAGATCATGGTTTAGTATTTAGAGCTGTCTGTGCCTTACTGCCAGTTTATTTTCTGCTGTTTTCAGTTTTTTACTGGTTTTTTGGTGCTGCTGGTGTAGCAGATCAGCGCTGCTTGCAGCTGTTTTTCTGTCTTTGGTGGTTGGTTTTCAATGATGCTTGGCTAGTTCGGGAGTGAGGCAGGGGTATGCTTGCTCTATGCTAGTATATACTTCGGCCTCATTGTTTGATGCCATTGTTGGTTTTGGGTTTTCTCGGTGAATTGGTGTTACGTATTTAGGCGGAACCTCTTTGTATTTTTTCCCGTTTTTTCCGCAAGTTTTTTTAATAGCAGCCACCCCAAACTTTTTTGTCTGGCTCCGCCACTGTGTGGGATTGGTTTTGTGAGTTCATTTTATTTGCCGACATATGAGCTCACCCAAATTGATAGGTAATGTAATTAAATACGTCAATTAATCACTAGTCATGTACCAATGGCTACATCTCAATATCTCATTGCAATTTTGAAATCGGTAATTGATCTATTTGATATTTCTTGTCAAGCCATCACCCTATATTGACAGCTAATAATTGACTACATTTCAACATTTAATTACTAATCATGTACCACTGGCTATTGCATACCAGGTAGTTGAAGACAGTTTGTTCAACCGGTTTGATTTTAGAGAATGCAGAATATAAAAGAGGAAGAGGTGAATCGTTGCCAGATTCAGGAATGGTACCCAATTTTCAAATCTGTATCCATCAAGACCTTAATTCATCAACTTCCTGAATCTTTCATTCAATACCTTCTTGACGACTCGGGACCCTTCCTATTGCCTGTTTCTGTCTTAAACGAAGATGCATTGCCGAATAGAATTCATAATCCTACTGATGAAGAAGATTTTCAGGTGTCAGAGGAATCTGAAGATGAAGCAGAAGAATCTTCTCCACCCCCTTCTTTTCCAGAACTCGAGTTACAAGTTAAGGAATCCGTTAAGTTGCTTGGTGGTGCAGTCTTTCCCAAATTGAATTGGAGCTCCCCAAAAGATTCAGCTTGGATAAGTACTTCTGGCTCTCTTCGCTGCACTACTTTCAGTGAGATTGCACTTCTGTTCCGATCATCCGACTCATTAGTCCACGACTTGTGTCATGCTTATGATTCCTGCAATGATAAATCTTCATCTAGACCTCATAATTTCTTCCTTGCTCTGCGTAAATGGTATCCGTCCCTTAAGCCAGAGATGGAGTTTCGGTGTTTTGTGCGGAATCAGAAATTAGTTGGAATCTCTCAGCGAGAAGTCACTACTTTTTATCCCATTCTTCTTGAAAAGAAGAATGGTCTCCTGTTACAGATACAAGGATTTTTCAACAATCATGTGAGAACTAAATTTGAATCAGAAAACTATGTGTTTGATGTTTACATTACAAACGATGAGAGAGTTAAGATTGTGGATTTCAACACCTGGGGTGGCTTTACACTGTCTTTGTTGTTTACATGGGAAGAATTAGAGCATATTCACAGTGAAGGAGATGATAGTGTGGAGTTTAGAATTGTCGAAGATTATTGCGGTGTTAGGCCGGGTCTTAAAACAGCAGTTCCACATGATTACTTGGATACAAGTCAAGGAAGTGGTTGGGATCAGTTTCTAAGGAATGCTGCTGACGAAGAGTTAAGACAACAATCTACTGAAGCCGGTGCATGATAATAAATTCTTGTTCGAGATAGCAAATAGAATAGTATGTTTGCTATTTTTATATTTTTTATTGAGATTTTAAAGAAACAAGGGGGGAATAAAGCTTGTGTTTGAAACAGTTCTACCCTATTGAGGATATTTGTCTTTTCACATAAACTACTGCTCACCTCAATCTAATATTTGACATTGCTTCATGCCTTCAGTGTTATTTCTTCCCTCATGTGTTAGTGAAGATTTTTTTACAACATTTAATTACTGTCATTAGAGTCTGTTTGGATACTTATTTGAGTTTATTTACCGACATAAGTAGTCTATTAGTTTATAAGCTTTTAGCTACACTTTTAGCATTATAGCACCTTGGAAATATCTTTTGGTGAGTCTGATGGTTAATATTTATCTTTTCATACAATTCTTAGAGTACAGTACTAAACTACTTATCTTTTCAACTTGTTCAATGTTGTCTAAAGTGCTGGAAGTAAATAGAAGGTACTATGCTAATTATGGTTGTTATACATGTCTGCATAAATGATAAATTACCATTAACTTGATTAATATTCTGTTCAAAGTGGGAATATTTTGAATTAGCATAATTATATTCCAGAAACAGTTTGGCCTATTTCAATGCTTAGAAATATTTTGTCTCTTGGTTAGAACTTATCAACATGTTGCATAGATTTGGAATTTCAAATATAGAATTGAAATACAATATTTTTTTTCTTCAAAGAAGTATTATGCATAAAGTTATTTATTTGGGTCAAATGTTAAAAGTTGCTCTTTATAATGACTATACTTTGAAGATTTGTATTTCTGTGTTTCTCTGGTCAAGTTTGTCAGCAAATGGATTCTTTTAATTATGTATTCAATCCCTATCTCTCACCAATAGTCCAAAGAAAAACCTGTTTAATATAACTCTTGAGGGGTTATCCTTTTGGCTAAGAAGAAAGGGTTCCTCAATGTAGAGCTTGTGATGAATCCATTTGTTGTTAGACTAGTACCCTAGTAGCCTTAATAGTTGAGCACATTTGACATCTTCACGAGGAGAACTGGAATATGAATTAATCGTGTATATTGGGAAATCAACAATGTTGCAAAGTCTACCTAATTTTGGGTGTGATTAAGATGCTTATTTGGCAGTCCATGAGCAACTTCCACTTTTTCTTGAGCATGGTTTGCTTGTTTATGTTTCTTCAGCTTTTTTTTTTTATGAACAAAATGCTAGAAGAAAAAGGTTAATGCAGTGTTATATCCAGTATGTTAACAAATAACAAATGATAGAAGAATTGTGACAATTCACACAAACAAAGTGAATTGTGCATCTTGAGTCGAGTAGGTTCACAATAGAAAATAAAACTTTGTTACATAATCTGTTAAGAGTCGTAGATTGGATGAGATAATATGGGAACATGAGTTTAGTGTTGAGAAGCATATCTAACATTTATAAGTCGAGACGGTCTCTATACAAGCCGGTTTTGTAAAATTGAGTTTTACTCAACTCAACTTAATAATAGTATTAGAGTCTGTTATCACGATTTTGGGGTATCAAGTCATTAATTAGGCTTGAACCTTTCAATCTTTGATATTCTCTATTTTTTTTTAGGAAGGGTAAAATTGAGAAAACCCTTAGAAACTCTAAGTTCGGGGGTCGTTTTCGTTATGGGAAGGTGTTAGGCACCCGTAACGACTATAGTATTCTATAGGAACCGCTTTCCTAGTTTTAATGTCTACGCTTTATTTTTATGCTTATTTATTGAAAAGAAAGTTTATTTAGTTTAAGAATGGAGGGAGGAAATGTTTGAGATTTTATTTTATTGGACTTGGAGAGGTTTTGACCTCTTGCCTACATACCCTTTTAAGGGATCAAAATTCCATGTAGTTCTCTTTCAAAAATGTTTTTGTGTGTTTCAATTGATTTTAGTTTTTGAAAATGGTTTTGAAGAAGGGAAAGAAGCCGTAAAGGCATGAGAAAAAATGGTGAGTGGTTGGTTCAATTATTAAAGAAAAGAGTCTAAGTTGGAATTAAAGTTCATTTGAATTTTGCTTAAGAAAATAAAGGGAAAATTCAATGGAGTTTTGACTCCAAGGTTTATTAGGAAAAATTTTCAAGTGATGGAATTTGCTTATTTTAAAAAAAGAATATTTTCCTAAGTATCGCGTTCCCTAAGCATACATCTAAAGCGGTAAATCATCATACAACGTGTGTGCGTGTCGGTACTTGTGTCGGTGTACATCATTAGAGTCCATTGTCCGTTACATTGGCCCTAGTTTACATTCTATGGTCTTGCAAGAAATTAAAAAAGAGAAATTGAAACTACCTAAATTTACATGCCAACTTTAACATAGAAATTGAAGGGTAAAAATGCCTAAACTACAAGAAATTGAGATGGAGGTGGTAGAATGCTTATGAAATGAATGAAACATGAAATAGAATGATTAGTAAAATAAGGCATAAAATGATAGGAAACAAGTAAGGAAATATTGAATGGAATGGCAAAAAAGAGAGTAATAAAGTGGTGAAATATGCCCAAAACTTGTCATAATACCTAAACATGTACATGACCTATAATTCTCTCATCATAGCAATTTTAAAGGGGTTTTGTTTTAAACCATAATGTGAGAATAATAAGGACACATTCAAGCCAAGAATTATGACATATTTGTAGAGATATTTTGCACTTTATTTCTTGACAAAAACACACATTACTTGCAAAACAAGAAAATGAAAATTCACATCACACAAACAGTAAAACACACATATGATCAGAGACATATTCATCATGAAATTGCATATCAATCATTCATATCATATGTCAAAATCTTACAAAGAAAACATGGCAAGAAATTCACAAGTTTAGACAAAAAAAGAACAAATCAACAAGAAAACAGCATATATTTTTTTTTTTTATCATTTTTTAACATGTAAAAATATCACAAAAATATTAAAAATGCATCAAAGAACACATGGAAATTTTTAGGAATTTTTGCAAGAAAATCTGAACAAACAGGAGGTTCACATAGCAAGAACAGTGGTGCACATAGCAAGGAAAAAAAAAAAAACACAGAAACAAACAAACTGGAAGCCCAAGCCCAAAACAAACGGATCCGGATCACACGGGAAAGCTCAGGGATCGTTGGATCGATCCAGGAAGCAAAAACCTAGATCTAAAGGCGCAGATCAAAGGGAATTGGACCAGAATTGAACCGGTCCGGTTCAGCTGTCTATATAAGCGAGAGACCACCGGTTTTTTCATTTTACTATGCTCTTTCTCTCTCTAAATCTCTCCTAGCGAGAGAAGCTCTCACCTCTCACTTCCTCCCCTCGCCGGTTTCTGAAAGAAACGGCCAGAGAGGATGAAGATCGGCCGGAATCTTCATAGATCCGTCAGAATCTTCATCTTCTCCAGCGAGATTTCCAGATTCCGATGACCATAAAAAACTCACCAGAAATTCACAAATCCTATATTAATCTTTTCATCTTTTCATTCTAAACACAAATTTGGCATTGATTTTTGCATGCAAGGCTTGAATCCTTGCAGATCGAGTTCTTTATTTACGGTTTCAAAATTTTTTTAGGGTTTTCAAATTTTCTTTAATCAAATTCCTTAAATCTTCTCGATCTGCATTGATTCACTCTTGTTGATGCTTTTTATGGAAGAAAAAAAAAAGTGTTTAGGTTTTACCTGAGGTTTTTGATCGGAGATTTTTGACGAAGATCTTTGGAAAACTTCGATCTGATTCTTTTGTTGCTTTGTTGCTTCGAAACCGAAAATAAATCGGTTTTTCTTCTTCTTCACCGGTTCAATCTTCTTCGTCTTCTTTCTCTCTTCTTCCTCACTGATTCTCTATGATCGGTGCTTGAGTTTGCCACTAACAATGGCGAATTCGCACCTTGAATTGCAGAGAAACCAATTCAATGATGAAGATTCAGCAATGAATCTCTGAGAATTGCAGAAAATTCGATGAATTTGTTGATGATTCGGTGATTCTGGTGATTTAGGGTTTGTTATTGTTCTTGTGTTCTTGATGAATTCTGTTTTTTTTTTATCCTAACTGAAAAGAGAGAGAAAATTTTCTTTGTTTGTGATGTGGCGTGAATTGTGTGGATCTCTGTGGATTTGTGCAGTGAATGCACCTTTTATAAGCTGCCATGTGTGATTGAAACCCAATGAAATGGTGACACCTGTTTTTGGACTTAGTTGGCTCGGCCTTGGACTGAAATTGGACTTAGGGACCTCCCTGCAAAAAAGAAAAATTGAAGGACTGGACTGTAATTAAGAAAATGGACTAAAATGCAATTTTTAAAATGTTTGGGACTGAAATGCAATTTTAGAAACTGTTCAGGGACTAAAATGCAATTAAAAATAAAATTGGACTAAAATTGGTAATTTGGAAAAAACGTAAAGTGAAACCAAAAAATAAAATCAACAAAAGGACTACAATGAACCAATTACAAAAATGAGGTATTTCAAAATACCTCTCTGTCGAAATTTTGACAGGAAAAGACCAAAATGCCCCTAGGGACTAAAATGACTCAACCTGACTTAGATGCAATTTTTGAAATGATTTTTTTTAACAAAGACTCAACAATGATTTGTAAAACAAATTGAAAAGACTCAGAGACAAACACAGGGACTAAAATGGGTTCCACTGCAGGAAATGACCAAAATACCCTTCTTGTACGATTTTTGTAAATATTTAAATTAAAATGCAAGAAAAGCAATGCAATGATTCAGAGAGTTTTCAAATGACTTGCAATGTAAGAAAGACACTTTGGATGATCTTATGCAAGAAAAACACAGGCAAAATCATGATTTGCAAATACCTTGAGACAGAGATAGTAAAAGGTGCAGATGAAACAAAGTAAAGGTTCAGAGTAAAACAACAGTAATTTGACAATTATCAGTAGTAGAAAATAAATTTGAATGAGTATTTTTAGGTCCAAAATCAGGGTATAACAGAGTCTATCAAATATTAGTTAGACCAATTAAGTTTTTTATGAAGTATGGAGCATAAAAAGGATAACTTAATTATTGTGGCTATTTTACTAATAGAAAAGCAAAATCACTATCTTTTTAATAAATCAAAATTGAATAAATTAATATGAACAAAGGGGTCTATCCAGCACAAGGTGTGTCAGAGTATAACATCAAGGATTCAACAACAGTTATAAATCCAACACATACAATACAAAGGTGTGTAGATTGTGGAAAGCTCTCTATGGAATGTGGGATGATGCATGATGTTATGCAAAAAGCAGGCACATTTTTTTATTTATTGAAGGACTTATGAAAGTAATTTTAAACTTAATAAGGAACATTGTTTTATTTGAAAATTGTGAAGATGTTGCAATTGGTTCCCTTTTCAAAAGTAAGAACGAAACCAAGGAAAGAAGTTCTTAACAAAAGCTAAAGCTTAGTTAAGATTTTTGAAGTTGTATTTCTTGGTGTTCCTTCTTACAAAGACCGTATCTTTGATGTCTACAAGAACTTATCTAAGTCCTTCGATATTAGTGAGAAAAAAAGTTTTTATGAATGAATGCATGTATGCATGATTATGCCACACAAATGGTGAAAACATGGTGATGTTAGGTCTATAATGATGGAGTCAAGGAAAAACATGCCATTTGGTAAGGACTATGGTTTCACATGTACCTGTATCACGGGTTCTACCAAGTTCCCAAAGTCATTAACTACTTCCAAATTTCATTTGGGTTACGGGACTACTCCAGTTCCAATATCATTCGTAAGAAAGTCTCGTTTGAATGTAGTATCGCGTATCAACTAAGTCAAGACTACTCTTGATTAGCCACCGCACTACGTCATAAAGGGCCAAGATGGGTTAATGGTAACTAAAGGTCCTCAACTTCGACGGTCACTTGAAAATACAATGCCAATATGACTACTCATGCCGACATAAATTACTTCCAAGATCCCTCCATTGAGTGGGGTCATACCACATGAACCAAAACATGAGACTTGACTCTCGGAAAGGCACTTTGATTATACCACCTTCCTATCTTATGTTTCCCTCAAGCTCGGGTTAGGACTTATCTCACCACTCACGTTAGAAAGAAGAAAGAAGAAGGAAGAAAATATATACAAGTATTTCCATCCTATATTTAGATGTTTATTTTAAGCAAGTTATAGCACAAAGAATTAAACAAAGCCAAGTTAGGCTCAACCCTCTTAGGGGGTCCCCAGTGAAGTCGTCATTTCTGTCGCGTCATTTTTCGGAGATCAAGGCTATTTGATTAGCTTTTGACTCACTAATTATTTCACGACTGAACATTTAATTTTTAAGAAAAAGAGGAAAAAGTGCAAAACACCCCATATTGAGAGATTTAGGGTTCGGGGGTTGGTTATATTTAGGGAAGGTATTAGCACCCTAAATATTCGTAGTACTCTACGAGAACCTCTTGATTTTATTTAATTAATGTGCTATAACTTGCTTATTATTTTTTGAAAAGAAGGAATTAAAGTGGAAAAATAAAGACCTAATTATCTACATTTTTTATGATTTGGAAGGACGAGTGTCCTTTTCCTACGTACCCGTAAGGGATCAAAACCTCGTAGTTCGGGATAGAAATTGACGTTTGATTTGTAACGCCCACTTTTATTTAATTGAGTCTAGACGAGTTATATTATATTTATATAATATATGTGTGAATTATGATGATTTATGACGATTTAGATGATTTGGATGAATTTAGATGAGTTATGTGTTTTGATGATTTTTATGAGGTTATGAGACTTATTTTATTGTTTAATAAAATAAGATTTGAAAATAAAATAAAATATTTAGTTAAGGGTTGTTTTGAGATTTTTGAGAGTTTTGGGGGAGAAAGTGAGATAAGATAAGATTTTAGGAGGAGATATAAAAAGAGAAAACCTAGTCTTAGAAAAATTAGTACGTACGGCTGTTTTTGGAGAAAAGGGAGAAAAAGCCATAGAAGGGAGAATCACCATAGAGAGCCGCGATTTCTTCATACAAGGTAAGGGTGAGACTAACTCTACAATTCTATTAATCATGTAATCCATCCGGTTGTAATTAGCAAGAATTAGGATTGAATTGGAGAAATCGAAAATTAGGTCAAATTCTTAGAATTGATGATTAAACGGTGAAAATTGATTAGATTGATATAGAAACTGTCCTTTGACCTTAGATTATGATTAGGATGAATTCTGGAATTGAAATTAGGCTTAAAACCAAGAGATTACAAGTCGAGTTACAAGTCGTAGCTCGCGAGTTACAAGTCGTATCTCGCCACAACGAGCAACCTTACTCGCCATAGCGAGCATGACCAGAGAGCATGTTGAATTCTGTAATTTTGACTTTTGAGTTGAACCTTAGATGCTTTTGAGTGCCTTAAGATGTTTATTAAAGATTAGATGATGATTTAGAACGAGATTGAACCTGGTTTAGCTTAGAACAACTTAAGTTGGAATTCTGGCTTGTACTCGCCATGGCGAGCAGATGCTCTCGCCTCGCGAGCACTTCCAGAACTGAATGCAAGTTAGTATGTTGCGATCTGTTTTGCATAAATTGATTAGGGTTGGACCCTTAGGTAGTAATGTGACCTATTTAAGATGTTAACTGAGATCTGTGAAGCTGCTATGAACTGTTAAGCTGATTATAATGTGATTTAATGATTAATTGCATTACTTGAAATATTATTGAATGATCAAGATGTTGATGAAATGAATTGATATGATGAAGTATAAAGTTGTTGTGATCTGATTATGCTGCTATTGTTATTTAACTAAGTTGCATGAGTCTATACAAGATGATTAAGATGATGTTGAACTCCAAATTATTGGATGTATATGAGGTGATGATTAAGATGTTTTAGATGATTGAGTCCATGCATTAGCATACATTTGTTGGGGGCTTATGCCCTGGAGCTTTGTACTCACCACGATAGAGCATTTTCTCAAAATAATTGTTGGGGGCTTATGCCCTGAAAGTATATTAATACTATAATGCTGGGGGCTCAAAATAATTGTTGGGGGCTTATGCCCTGAAAGAGGTTTAGGTTACATTGTCGCATTGTCGAGTCAATTGATGAAAGATGTTATGTTATTTATGATGATTGAATGAAGTGATTACTTGATATTTGATTTTCAAAGATACAATGATGTTTAAGATGTTTATGTTGTTAATTACGATTGTTGAATTATATTGATTAATATTATTTTTTAGTGAAATCTCACCCCTTCTACTTGGAAATGTTGCTCTTCGTATGAATAACTTGCAGGTGATCGAGCTTAAGTTGTTGTTGTGCTGTCGTGAGTGGCCTTGCCTCACTGAGTCCTAGGTTGCTCTGATACGTAACGGGATGGGGTTTATGATATGCATGCTTCATTCTTTTACGTGTTCATTTATGATGTTTAACTGAATTTTATGAGATGTTTTGATTAGGCCTGCGTGCCAAGACAATTTATAATTTTGAAATAACTCCGCTGCGATCGATTAAGATATTTTGTTGGAAGTTAAATTGTTATTTAACTGTTTTTAGATTATGTGAAAGGTGATATCCCGTTTGTGATGTTTACTCTGATTTATGTTAAGGAATTTTTATGTTGGGAAAACGGGGTGTTACAATTGGTATCAGAGCAGGTCGGTCTGTCCGGCCAATTAGAAGAGTTGTGTCGAGTCTTAGTAATATTTGTATTACTATCTTATGTTGTTGTTGTTACCTGTTGTGTAGAATCTCAGAAATGGCTGGAAGAAACGATGCTGCGTTAGCTGCTGCACTACAAGCCGTAGCTCAAGCTGTGGGGCAACAGCCTAATGCGAATGCTGGTGTGAATGCTGAGACGAGGATGCTTGAGACCTTCATGAGGAATCATCCTCCTACCTTCAAGGGAAGATATGACCCTGATGGAGCCCATATGTGGCTTAAGGAGATCGAGAGGATTTTCCGTGTGATGCAGTGCACTGAGGTTCAGAAAGTGCGATTTGGTACACATCAGCTGGCTGAGGAAGCCGATGATTGGTGGGTTAGCCTTCTACCTAACCTAGAGCAAGATGGTGCTGCTGTGACTTGGGCTGTGTTCAGGCGAGAGTTCCTGAGAAGATACTTTTCGGAAGATGTTCGCCGGAAGAAAGAAATCAAGTTCCTTGAGCTGAAGCAAGGAAACATGTCCGTGACTGAGTATGCTGCCAAGTTTGTTGAGTTGGCAAAGTTTTATCCGCATTATGCTGCTGAGACTATTGAGTTCTCAAAGTGCATCAAGTTCGAGAATGGTTTGCGGCCTGATATTAAGAGGGCAATTGGATACCAACAGATCCGAGTTTTTCCTGATTTAGTGAACAGCTGTAGAATCTATGAGGAGGAAACCAAAGCTCATTACAAGGTTGTAAATGAGCGGAAGAGTAAGGGCCATCAGAGTCGCCCTAAGCCCTATAGTACCCCTGCTGATAAGGGCAAACAGAGAATGGTCGATGATAGGCGGCCTAAGAAGAAGGATGCTCCTGCGGAGATCGTCTGTTTCAATTGTGGTGAGAAAGGCCACAAGAGCAATGTTTGTCCAGAGGAGGTGAAGAAATGTTTCCGGTGTGGCAAGAAGGGTCATACGTTAGCTGATTGCAAGCATAGTGATATTGTGTGCTTTAATTGCAAGGAAGGGTCATATTGGTTCTCAGTGCAAGCAGCCTAAGAGGGCGCCGACTACTGGTAGAGTTTTTGCTTTGGCTGGTACAGAGACAGAGAATGAGGATCGCTTGATCAGAGGTACTTGTTATATTAATAATACTCCTTTAGTTACTATTATTGATACTGGTGCTACGCATTGTTTTATTGCTTTCGATTGTCCTTCTGCTTTGGGTCTTGTTTTGTCTGATATGAATGGAGAGATAGTTGTCGAAACTCCAGCTAAGGGTTCGGTGACTACTTCTCTCGTATATTTGAAATGTCCTTTGTCTATGTTTGGTCGTGATTTCTGAAGGAAAATCGACTTTAATACAGAATAAGCAGCGGAAAATAATTCGATTTTCTTTCCTTGGATCATTACGAATTACACATGAATCGGTGATTCGATTGTTACCTCGAAGTGTGAAACTGAAAACTGAAAGCTGGAATTTGGAAACCGGAATCACGATCACAGCAAAGCAAGCAGCAAGCAGCAAAGCCTCTAGCAAGTCCACACGAACAGTGCTCCTTCAAAACTCGGTGCTAGCCAAGGAATCAGAAGTCTCAGAGAGGTAGGGTTTCTTCAAAACGCGTAACGTCAAACTTCAGCACTAGGGTTCTATTTATAGAACTCCTTGTGAGCTATGCAAGTCAGAAGCCACTATTGGACTTCACTAAGCCCAATAACGAGTTTAGTAATTTTTTTTTGCTAACTAATTAGCTTTACTTACTAAACGCACCCCTTATAAGTCGTACTTATATATTTCTCTTTTGACTGTTCTTTGTGTGTGACCCTATAGGTTCTAGTCATGTTGGCAATAATATTAAATCTGATATTTAATATTATAAACAATGAGCGGTATCTAGCAACACATCATTGCTACCCAAGTGACAAGAATGTCAAGTGATCTGACGAAACCTTTCATGATAATATTCATGTGTACAATTACTCCTTTGTCTCGATACCTTTTATTGATCCCAAGGCATAGGTATTGTCACCCTTGTATAGATCAATAATTATATTTCTTGATTCCGAAATATACTGAATAACGAATAAGTCCAATATCTCATATTGACTTAGTTCGGCATGGCCATGCAATTTTACAGTCATATTTCATCAAGAGGACTAAAGATATATCTCCTGTTTATGAGGAGGGACAAATCCCATCTAGGACACTCATGCCCCTTAGCATGATTCATCAAGTACCCATCAACCAACGTTATGATTATCCTTTTACAGACAACGTTAGAATGGCAACAAAGCACTTGAGTCCACATCTAGGGATCATAGTGGTTTCAGGTCTAAGAGCGATATACATTATTATCATTGTCAGAATATCTTATGACAATTTCATAACTTACTATGTAGTATTCTCACGGTGGGTCTATCCAATATAAATATTACTCCTAATATTTATATCTATGTATAGACTTGATATCTTATATCTATGACCCATGAGATGCGGTTATCAGTCTACATACATAATAGTCTCGACGCTTTATTATTATCCTTTATTCATATTAAAGCTTTGACTACGGATACATTTCAGAATAGCATTCTTTAAGATAATGTAATCTCATGATTAAGTCACACTTAATATATTATTACACAAACTATCTATTCTAAGGACTTTATTAACATTATCTAAATATAATAAAGAGTGCCATATATTATTCAATAATAAAAGTCATGATACATAAGATAGGTTTAAGATAAACTATTGGCCTCTAGGGCTTACACCAACAATCTCCCACTAGCACTAGAGCCAACTAGGCATAAACCTAATACCCATAGATCTAGTATGACCATCATGCTTTTGCTGGGCAAGAGCTTTAGTATGTGGATCATCAACATTGTCTAATGTTGGTACTTTGCATATTTTAACATCTCCTCTTTCGATAATATCTCGAATAAGATGATAACGCCTTTGTATGTGTTTGGATTTCTGGTGAGATCTAGGTTCTTTGGCTTGTGCGATTGCTCCATTGTTATCACATAGTAATTCAATGGGATCCACAATACTTGGAACTATTCCAAGATCAGAAATGAATTTCTTAGTCCAAACAGCTTCCTTTGCGGCATTGGATGCAACAATATACTCGGCTTCAGTTGTAGAATAAGCGACCGGTTTTTGCTTTGAATTTTTCCAGCTCACAGCACCGCCATTTAAGCAAAACACATATCCAGATTGTGATTTAAAGTCATCGTGATCTGTCTGAAACTAGCATCAGTGTAACCAATTACAGAGAGCTCTTCTTGACCTCCATAGATCAAGAAAGTATCCTTAGTTCTTCTCAAGTACTTAAGGATATTCTTGACAGCAATCCAATGATCGTTGCTAGGATTAGACTGGTATCTGCTCGTAGCACTTAAAGCATACGAGACATCTGGTCGAGTACATATCATAGCATACATGATAGACCCAATTGCTGAAGCATATGGAATATCACGCATTCGATCCCTTTCTTCATTAGTCGAATGGGATTGAGTCTTTGATAGATTTATTCCTGACGACATAGGGATGAATCCTTTCTTGGAATCATGCATATTGAAACGTCTCAGGACTTTGTCTATATATGTACCCTGACTTAAGCCAAGCAATCTTTGTGATCTATCTCCATAGATCCTGATTCCTAATATATAGGAGGCTTCACCTACGTCTTTCATAGAAAAGCATTTCCCTAACCAAGTTTTGATTTCTTGTAATGTAGGGATGTCATTTCCGATTAATAATATGTCATCCACATATAAAATCATAAATGAAACTATGCTCCCACTAACCTTCTTGTAAACACAAGGCTCATCTTCATTTTTAATGAATCCATACCGTTGTACAGTTTCATCAAAGCGAAGATTCCAACTTCTAGAAGCTTGCTTCAATCCATAGATTGATTGCTGCAATTTGCATACCCTTTTGGTTGCTTTAGGATCGCCAAATCCTTCAGGTTGTGTCATGTACACATCCTCAAGAAGATTTCCATTAAGGAAAGCGATTTTGACATCCATTTGCCAGATTTCATAATCATGGTATGCTGCGATAGCAAGTAAGATCCGAATGGATTTAATCATTGCAACTGGTGAAAAGGTTTCATCATAGTCTACACCATGAATTTGTTTGAAGCCTTTAGCAACCAGTCGCGCTTTGTAGGTACTAACCTTTCCATCCATGTCAATTTTCTTTTTGAAAACCCACTTGCATCCTATAGGATTAATTCCTTCAGGTGCTTAAATCAAGTTCCAAACTTGATTTGTGTACATGGAATCCATTTCAGATTTCATGGCTTCAAGCCACTTCTCAGATTCGGGGCCAGTAATGGCCTCCGTGTAAGTCACAGGCTCATCTTGGTCCATGAGCAATACATCACCCTCTTGTGATATGAGATACCCATATCTCTCGGGTTCTTGACGTATCCTGCTAGACCTACGTGGTTCTTGTGTTACTGGAATAGGATTTTCTGTCATAACAGTATGTGTATCCTGTCCCTGTTCCTCTATCGGTATTTCATTACTCTGTGGGTCTTGAATTTCTTCAAGATCTACTTTGCTCCCACTGATTCTTTTGGAGACAAAATCCTTCTCAAGGAAGACTGCATTTCTGGCAACAACAATTGTGCCTTCAGATGGTTTGTAAAAGTAGTATCCCCTAGTTTCTTTAGGATATCCCACAAAGAAACATTTATCAGATTTTTTTTCAAGCTTAGTAGACATAAGTCGTTTTATATAAGCTTCACATCCCCAAATCTTAAAATGTCCCACATTGGGTTTTCGACCATTCCATATCTCATATGGTGTCTTTTCTACCGCTTTAGATGGAACTCGGTTAAGTGTGTAAGCTGCAGTTAATAAGGCGTATCCCCATAAGGAGTTTTGAAGTTCAGCATGACTCATCATAGATCGGACCATGTCTAACAAGGTTCGATTTCTCCTTTCAGAAACACCGTTCCATTGTGGTGTTCCAGGAGGTGTGAGTTGGGACAATATCCCACATTCTTTTAGATGATTGTCAAACTCTAAGCTCAAATATTCTCCACCTCGATCAGATCGAAGCATTTTGATTTTTTTGCCTAGTTGGTTTTCTACTTCATTTTGAAATTCCTTGAATAAAGTAAATGATTCAAATTTATGTTTCATTAGATACACATATTCAAATCTACTAAAGTCATCGGTGAATGTAATGAAGTAGTGAAAGCCTCCTCTAGCAGTTATGTTTAGGGGTCCACACACATCAGTATGTATGAGACCTAAAAGATCACTAGCCCTTTCACCTTGACCGGTAAATGGAGCTTTTGTCATTTTTCCCAATAAACAAGATAGACATGTTTCATATGATTCAAAATCAAAAGAATCCAAAAGTCCATCTTTATGGAGTTTGGAAATGCGATTCTCATTTATATGGCCTAAACGACAATGCCAAAGGTAAGTTGGATTCAACTCATTAGGTTTCAACCTTTTAGCGTTAATGTTATAGATAGGCATATCGAGATCTAGGATATAAAGTCCATTACTCAAATTTGCGTTAGCATAAAAATATTATCCAAATAAACGGAACAACATTTGTTCTTTATTGTAAAATAAAAACCAGCCTTGTCCAAACAAGAAATTGAAATAATATTCCTGTTAATGGCAGGTACATAATAGCAGTTTTCTAAATTAAGTAAAAGACCACTAGGTAAGGCCAATACATAAGTTCCAACAGCTAAAGCAACAACCTTTGCTCCATTGCCAACTCTAAGATCGACTTCGCCTTTTGCCAATGCTCTACTCCTTCTCAGACCCTGCACATCAGTACAAATATGAGAACCACATCCAGTATCTAATACCCATGATGTAGAAGTAGACATATTAATTTCTATAACAAAAATACCTGCAGAAGTAGTAGGAACATTTCCATTCTTCTTATCTTCACGATACTTTGGACAGTTTCGCTTCCAATGCCCAGTGTTGTTGCAGTAGAAGCACTTGCCATCCTTAGCCACGCCTCCAGTAGGCTTCAAAGCTTTGGTTGATGGCTTGGCAACAGCTTTGCCTTTGCCATTTCCCTTAGACTTATTAGGCTTCTTATGGTGCTTTTTGAACTTGCCATTATTAACCATTAAAATGGCAGCAGCCTTTCCTTTTCCCTTCATATTTTTCTCAGCAGTTCTCAACATAGCTGCAAGCTGTGGAAGCGTTTTGTCCATGTCATTCATTAGAAAGTTCTGGACAAAACCGTTGAAACTTTCAGGCAACGATTGCAGGACAAGATCAACGACTAGCTCTTGTTCAAGGACAAATCCCAAACGAGCTAGGTTTTCAGAGTACCCAATCATTTTGAGCACATGAGGTCCTACAGGACCTCCCTCTGACAGCTTGGTAGAAATCAGGGCTTTAGAGACATCAAACCTCTCATGCCTAGCTTGCTCTTCATAAAGAGTCTTTAGATGTCCGATCATGTCGAACGCTGTCATCCCTTCATGCTGTTTTTGCAGCTCGGGAGTCATTGAAGCCAGCATGATGCATGAAACTTCTACGGAATCATTGAGATGCTTGATATGAGCATTTCTTAGAGCCGCAGAAGCTTCAGCAGGTGGTGTCTCAAGAATGGGTCCATCCAGCACACACATCTTTTTTTCGTGGGTGAGGACAATCCTCATGTTACGGAACCGGTCTAAAAAATTTGTTTCAGTCAGTTTCTCTTTCTCGATGAGGGATCACAAAATGTTGTTTGAAGCGTTATTGGCCATCTACAATTTAAAATGTGCAAAATAAGTATCATGAAAATATATTTAATTTGGTCTTTAATTAAATACGCTCCCACTATTTTACTCAAATCAAATGACCTTCAAACACTTGACTCGGAAAATCCCGTTGGAAGATTTTCTAGTGGATTGAAATCTTTATTTCACCTTGTTTTAAGTCAACGGGGGCTGTACTTAAAACTCAGCTATTTAGGTAGGAACATTTCCAATTGTATCCTATACAACTTTCAAATCAATTGGGTGAATAACTCTTTATTCAACTCTATCATATAGAAGTTGTCCAATTATAGCTTCTAAATTTATTCTAATCTTATTAAAATTAATTTAGTTAAGTTTGACCTAAAAGAATAACACTTGGGTAAATTGGATTATCGCACCGCAACTTACTAGTATAGAATATGCGCTTCACGGAGGCAAAACCCACATATTCGATATTAGTCTTGAAGGGTGTTAAACTTTTGGAAAGCTTTAAACTTAATATTTTGAATTGAAGGATTTTTATTAAATTTGATCTCACCTCACCACGGCTTATATATCATATATATTCGCACTCCAATCAAAACATGCATAACATTTATACAAAATTAAAAGTGACATGATTATGGCCATCCTAACCTATGACTCTCTCAAGCCAATGTGAGAATCTAAACTAATCCTAGAAACGACCTTGCTTCTCCAAGCTTGACTTCCAGGACTATTCTTACATCTTGAGCCCTGTTACCTCCTTGTATTCTATTTACATTACATATGAAGAAAAACTCGTTTTACATACGAGGGAGTGGATGAGAAGAGAATGTACAATAGAGATAAAAGAGAAAGGCACGGCGCGCAGGCTGTATTTTAATATCCAAAAGAAATAAAATAAAAGGACTAAGGCCATAATCATTCACATGATAATAATAACAAACACACTTTTATTATTATTAAAAATTCCTTATAATTAAATAAATTAAATTAAAATTCGACATATGATCATCCTACGCAGATTATCCTTAATCATTCATATGAACGATTCACTTTGAATTAACACCCGTATTTCGCATCAACATTTGACGCGTTTCTGATTACCTTAATCGTTTCGGCAAACCCTAATTCTGTTACAACAATTTGATCTTATTAAACAAGTACTCTGATTGTTTATTCACATATCATGATCGAGTCTAGGATGCTTCACCAGAGTACACAGAATCGGTTACGAAGCTCCATACATCAGATCAATTAACAAGAAAAATATCATCTGACTTATTTAAACTATGATCAAATCCAGTATATCATATATACCGTTGTTATACAGAATTTACCAATCATGCTTCTGTCGATATGTATGATCAAAAGGTTTGATGTTTCACCAGAAACGGTTTCTGAAACATCAAAACAGATCAAAAAGCCATGCACATACACGTGATTGATATTATTTTTAACTGCGTTTTATGATCGATCAATCATGTTTCTGTCGATATGTATAATCGAAACGTCGATGTTTCACCAGAAACGGTTTCTGAAACATTGAATCAAATCGAAAAGCCATGCACAGAAAACATAATATGATACGATGCCAATTTTAATTTTCTTTATTATTTAATTTCATTCAATATGTTTAATTAAATTAAAACATAAAGTAGTAACAAAGCAATCCGATTCAAGGTTTCGTAATTGGCTCTGATACCACTGAAGGAAAATCGACTTTAGAACAGAATAAGCAGCGGAGAATAATTCGATTTTCTTTCCTTGGATCATTACGAATTACACATGAATTAGTGATTCGATTGTTACCTCGAAGTGTGAAACTGAAAACTGAAAGCTGGAATTTGGAAACCGGAATCACGATCACAGCAAAGCAAGCAGCAAGCAGCAAAGCCTCTAGCAAGTCCACACGAACAGTGCTCCTCCAAAACTCGGTGCTAGCCAAAGAATCAGAAGTCTCAGAGAGGTAGGGTTTCTTCAAAACGCGTAACGTCAAACTTCAGCACTAGGGTTCTATTTATAGAACTCCTTTTGTACTATGCAAGTCAGAAGCCACTATTGGACTTCACTAAGCCCAATAACGAGTTTAGTAATTTTTTTTTTGCTAACTAATTACCTTTACTTACTAAACACACCCCTTATATAAGTCGTACTTATATATTTCTCTTTTGACTGTTCTTTGTGTGTGACCCTATAGGTTCTAGTCACGTTGGCAATAATATTAAATCTGATATTTAATATTATAAACAATGAGCGGTATCTAGCAACACATCATTGCTACCCAAGTGACAAGAATGTCAAGTGATCTGACGAAACCTTTCATGATAATATTCATGTGTAAAATTACTCCTTTGTCTCGATACCTTTTATTGATCCCAAGGCATAGGTATTGTCACCCTTGTATAGATCAATAATTATATTTCTTGATTCCGAAATATACTGAATAACGAATATGTCCAATATCTCATATTGACTTAGTTCGGCATGGCCATGCAATTTTATAGTCATATTTCATCAAGAGGCCTAAAGATATATCTCCTGTTTATGAGAAGGGACAAATCCCATCTAGGACACTCATGCCCCTTAGCAAGATTCATCAAGTACCCATCAACCAACGTTAGAATGGCAACAAAGCACTTGAGTCCACATCTAGGGATCATAGTGGTTTCAGGTCTAAGAGCGATATACATTATTATCATTGTGAGAATATCTTATGACAATTTCATAACTTACTATGTAGTATTCTCACGGTGGGTCAATCCAATATAAATATTACTCCTAATATTTATATCTATGTATAGACTTGATATCTTATATCTATGACCCATGAGATGCGGTCATCAGTCTACATACATAATAGTCTTGATGCTTTATTATTATCCTTTATTCATATTAAAGCTTTGACTACGAATACATTTAAGAATAGCGTTCTTTAAGATAATGTAATCTCATGATTAAGTCACACTTAATATATTATTACACGAACTATCTATTATAAGGACTTTATTAACATTATCTAAATATAATAAAGAGTGCCATATATTATTCAATAATAAAAGTCATGATACATAAGATAGGTTTAACATAAACTATTGGCCTCTAGGGCTTACACCAAGAATTTCGAAATGGATTTAGTTTGTCTACCTTTGAGCGGTATGGATGTGATTCTAGGTATGAATTGGTTAGAGTACAACCATGTTCATATTAACTGTTTTAGCAAGTCGGTGTATTTCTCTTTCGTCGAAGAGGAAAGCGGTGCAGAGTTCTTATCTGCCAAGCAGCTGAAGCAACTGGAACGCGATGGTATTTTGATGTATTCTTTGATGGCTTCTTTATCTATTGAGAATCAAGCGGTAATTGATAAGCTACAA
The DNA here is from genome assembly GCF_003473485.1 of Medicago truncatula. Lineage (NCBI taxonomy): Eukaryota > Viridiplantae > Streptophyta > Magnoliopsida > Fabales > Fabaceae > Medicago > Medicago truncatula. Next base: position 21,750,585 of record NC_053045.1, read on the forward strand.
GTGGTATGCGACTTTCCTGAAGTGTTTCCAGATGAAATTCCTGATGTGCCTCCAGAGAGAGAAGTCAAGTTTTCTATTGATCTTGTTCCTGGAACGAAGCCGGTGTCGATGGCACCTTATCGTATGTCAGCTTCCGAGTTAGCTGAGTTGAAGAAACAATTAGAAGATTTGCTTGAGAAGAAGTTTGTTAGACCAAGTGTTTCACCTTGGGGAGCGCCAGTTTTGTTAGTAAAGAAGAACGATGGTTGTATGAGGTTATGTATCGATTATCGTCAGTTGAACAAAGTAACTATCAAGAATAGGTATCCACTTCCGAGAATTGATGATTTGATGGATCAGTTAGTGGGTGCACGTGTTTTCAGCAAGATTGATTTGAGATCAGGTTATCACCAGATTAAAGTAAAAGATGAAGATATGCATAAGACAGCTTTCAGAACGCGTTATGGTCATTATGAATATAAGGTTATGCCTTTTGGTGTTACCAATGCACCTGGAGTGTTTATGGAGTATATGAATCGCATCTTCCATGCATTTTTAGATCGGTTCGTGGTTGTTTTCATTGATGATATTTTAATTTACTCCAAGACTGAAGAAGAACATGCTGAGCATCTGAAGATTGTCTTGCAAGTGCTGAAAGAGAAGAAACTTTATGCTAAATTATCTAAGTGTGAGTTCTGGTTGAAAGAGGTAAGGTTTTGTTGGCCATGTTATTTCTGGTGATGGTATTGTTGTAGATCCCTCTAAAGTCAATGCAGTATCGCAATGGGAGACTCCTAAGTCAGTTACAGAGATTAGAAGCTTCTTGGGTTTAGCTGGTTACTACCGAAGATTTATTGAAGGATTTTCTAAGTTAGCACTTCCGCTAATGCAGTTGATGTGTAAAGGTAAAGCTTTTGTGTGGGATGTTCAATGCGAGAACAGTTTCAGTGAATTGAAGAAGCGGCTGACGACAAATCCGGTTTTGATTTTGCCGAAGTCCGATGAACCTTTTGTGGTATACTGTGATGCGTCCAAGTTGGGTTTAGGAGGTGTCCTTATGCAAGATGGTAAAGTGGTAGCTTATGCTTCAAGACAGTTGAGAATTCATGAGAAGAATTACCCGACGTATGATTTAGAGTTGGCGGCTGTGGTCTTTGTATTGAAGATATGGAGACATTACTTGTATGGTTCGAGATTTGAAGTGTTTAGTGATCACAAGAGTTTAAAGTATTTGTTCGATCAAAAAGAATTGAATATGAGGCAGCGAAGGTGGCTCGAATTATTGAAAGATTATGACTTTGGTTTGAATTACCATCCAGGTAAAGCTAATGTTGTTGCAGATGCCTTGAGTAGGAAGACATTGCATATGTCCGCTGTGATGGTTAAAGAGTTCGAGTTACTTGAGCCGTTTAGAGATATGAGCTTAGTTTGTGAGTGGTCACCTCAGAGTGTGAAACTGGGAATGCTGAAGATTGATAGTGAATTTCTGAAAAGTATTAAAGAGGCACAGCAAGTTGATGACAAGTTTGTAGACTTTTTGGTTGCTAGTAATCAGACTGAAGATGGTGACTTTAAAGTCGATGACCATGGTGTGTTGAGATTCCGAGGTCGAATTTGTATTCCTGATGATGAAGAGATGAAGAAAATGATTCTTGAAGAGAGTCATAGAAGTAGCTTGAGTATTCACCCGGGAGCTATGAAGATGTATCATGATCTAAAGAAGATATTCTGGTGGTCTGGATTGAAATGCGATGTGGCACAGTTTGTGTATTCCTGTTTAGTTTGTCAGAAGTCGAAGATCGAACATCAAAAACCTGCTGGTATGATGGTATCGTTAGATGTGCCAGAATGGAAATGGGATAGTATATCCATGGATTTTGTGACGAGTTTGTCGAATACTCCTAGAGGGAATGACGCAATTTGGGTTATTGTTGATAGATTGACGAAGTCGGCTCATTTTCTACCGATTAATATTAGTTTTCCTGATTGATACACGTGATTGATATTATTTTTAACTGCGTTTTATGATCGATCAATCATGTTTCTGTCGATATGTATAATCGAAACGTCGATGTTTCACTAGAAACGGTTTCTGAAACATTGAATCAAATCGAAAAGCCATGCACAGAAAACATAATATGATACGATGCCAATTTTAATTTTTTTTATTATTTAAGTTCATTCAATATGTTTAATCAAATTAAAACATAAAGTAGTAACAAAGCAATCCGATTCAAGGTTTCGTAATTGGCTCTGATACCACTGAAGGAAAATCGACTTTAATACAGAATAAGCAGCGGAAAATAATTCGATTTTCTTTCCTTGGATCATTACGAATTACACATGAATCAGTGATTCGATTGTTACCTCGAAGTGTGAAACTGAAAACTGAAAGCTGGAATTTGGAAACCGGAATCACGATCACAGCAAAGCAAGCAACAAGCAGCAAAGCCTCTAGCAAGTACACACGAACAGTGCTCCTCCAAAACTCGGTGCTAGCCAAGGAAACGGAAGTCTCAGAGAGGTAGGGTTTCTTCAAAACGCGTAACGTCAAACTTCAGCACTAGGGTTCTATTTATAGAACTCCTTGTGTGTTATGCAAGTCAGAAGCCACTATAGGTATTGTCACCCTTGTATAGATCAATAATTATATTTCTTGATTCCGAAATATACTGAATAACGAATATGTCCAATATCTCATATTGACTTAGTTCGGCATGGCCATGCAATTTTACAGTCATATTTCATCAAGAGGCCTAAAGATATATCTCCTGTTTATGAGAAGGGACAAATCCCATCTAGGACACTCATGCCCCTTAGCATGATTCATCAAGTACCCATCAACCAACGTTATGATTATCCTTTTACAGACAACGTTAGAATGGCAATAAAGCACTTGAGTCCACATCTAGGGATCATAGTGGTTTCAGGTCTAAGAGCGATATACATTATTATCATTGTGAGAATATCTTATTACAATTTCATAACTTACTATGTAGTATTCTCACGGTGGGTCAATCCAATATAAATATTACTCCTAATATTTATATCTATGTATAGACTTGATATCTTATATCTATGACCCATGAGATGCGGTCATCAGTCTACATACATAATATTCTCGATGCTTTATTATTATCCTTTATTCATATTAAAGCTTTGACTACGGATACATTTAAGAATAGCGTTCTTTAAGATAATGTAATCTCATGATTAAGTCACACTTAATATATTATTACACGAACTATCTATTCTAAGGACTTTATTAACATTATCTAAATATAATAAAGAGTGCCATATATTATTCAATAATAAAAGTCATGATACATAAGATAGGTTTAACATAAACTATTGGCCTCTAGGGCTTACACCAAGAATTTCGAAATGGATTTAGTTTGTCTACCTTTGAGCGGTATGGATGTGATTCTAGGTATGAATTGGTTAGAGTACAACCATGTTCATATTAACTGTTTTAGCAAGTCGGTGTATTTCTCTTTCGTCGAAGAGGAAAGTGGTGCAGAGTTCTTATCTACCAAGCAGCTGAAGCAACTGGAACGTGATGGTATTTTGATGTATTCTTTGATGGCTTCTTTATCTATTGAGAATCAAGCGGTAATTGATAAGCTACAAGTGGTATGCGACTTTCCTGAAGTGTTTCGAGATGAAATTCCTGATGTGCCTCCAGAGAGAGAAGTCAAGTTTTCTATTGATCTTGTTCCTGGAACGAAGCCGGTGTCGATGGCACCTTATCGTATGTCAGCTTCCGATTTAGCTGAGTTGAAGAAACAATTAGAAGATTTGCTTGAGAAGAAGTTTGTTAGACCAAGTGTTTCACCTTGGGGAGCGCCAGTTTTGTTAGTAAAGAAGAAAGATGGTTGTATGAGGTTATGTATCGATTATCGTCAGTTGAACAAAGTAACTATCAAGAATAGGTATCCACTTCCGAGAATTGATGATTTGATGGATCGGTTAGTGGGTGCACGTGTTTTCAGCAAGATTGATTTGAGATCAGGTTATCACCAGATTAAAGTAAAAGATGAAGATATGCAGAAGACAGCTTTCAGAACGCGTTATGGTCATTATGAATATAAGGTTATGCGTTTTGGTGTTACCAATGCACCTGGAAATAAACACACTTTATCACTTAATTCTGTTCATTTTGATTGCATTCCTTGTAAGCTTGGTAAAAGTAAAATTTTGCCATTTCCAACACATCAGTCTAATGTAACACAACCTTTTGATATAATCCATAGTGATGTTTGGGGTGTGGCACCTGTTATATCTCATGCTCATTACAAATATTTTGTAACTTTTATTTATGATTATAGTCGTTTTACATGGGTCTATTTTCTGCGATCAAAAGTTGAAGTCTTTTCCACATTTAAATTTTTTCATGCTTATGTCCAAACCCAATTTTCATCAAAAATCAAAATATTAAGCTTTGACAATGGGGGGGGGGGGGGGGGGGGGGGGGGGGGGGCGGGGAAGGTACATTTTACACTCATTTCAGGAATTTTTGCAATCTAATGGCATTATATCTCAAAGGTCATGCCCCAAATGGGGTAGCGGAAAGAAAAAACCGTCATTTGCTTGATGTTGTTCGCACCCTTTTGTTAGAGTCTCATGTGCCTTCACGATTTTGGTGTGAAGCTCTTTCCACTACTGTCCATCTTATAAACAGAATTCCATCTCCATCAATAGGTAATGAGTCCCCTTTCACTCGGTTGTGTGTGTTCTTCCTCCACAAGAAAGCACCAAGCTCACTGCACAATCTATTGAATGCACTTTTCTTGGATATTCTCCTCATCAAAAGGGTTTTCTATGTTATGATCCTAACCTTCGTGGGATTCGGGTATCTAGAAATGTCATATTCCAAGAAAATAAATATATTTTTTGCATCACATCACGACATTGTCTCTTCTCCAGTTTCTATTTTGCCATTGTTTTCTAACTCTCATTCAAGGCAACAACCTTCTAAACCTCTCTTGACCTACAAAAGACGTAGTACTGCCACTCATGGCCCCCTCAAGATAATTCTTTGGTTGCTGGTCCAGTAGAAGAACCTGAACCAGCTCCTCTACGACGCAGCTCACATGAAAGTAAACCCCTAGAAAGGTATATCAATTGCATGACAACAACATTATCTTCTATTCTTATTCCTTCATCTTATAAAAAGGCCATGGAGAATGATTGCTGGCAGAAAGCTATAGAATCTGAACTTCTTGCCTTAGAAGAAAATCAAACAGGGGATATAGTGCCATGTCCCTCATCTGTTAAACCTTTAGGCAGCAAGTTTGTGTTCTCTATAAAGCTGCGCTCGGATGGATCTATAGATCGTTACAAGGCTCGTTTAGTTGTGCTTGGAAATAAGCAAGAATATGGACTAGACTATGATGAGAAGTTTGCTCCGGTTGCCAAGATGACAACCGTGCGCACTATTCTTGCTATTGCTGCGTCACAAGCTTGGCCGTTACATCAAATGGATGTCAAAAACGCATTCCTCCACGGTGATCTTCAGGAGGAAGTTTACATCAAACTTCCTAATGGTATGCCTACACCTTCACCTAATACTGTTTGCAAACTAAAACGATCTTTGTATGGATTGAAACAAGCACCAAGAGTATGGTTTGAAAAGTTTCGATCGACACTACTTGGTTTTGAATTCAGTCAAAGTCGGTATGATCCATCTCTTTTCCTATAAAGAACTCCTAAAGGCATGGTGGTGCTTCTTGTTTATGTGGATGACATTGTTGTGACTGGTTCTGATCAAGATGCTATTTCTAGGATAAAAAACTTGTTGCATTCAACTTTTCATATGAAAGAGTTGGGCCGTCTCACTTATTTCTTGGGTTTAGAGGTGCATTATCATCATGAAGGTGTTTTTCTAAATCAACAAAAGTATATTCAAGACTTGGTCCAGCTAGCTGGACTCACAAATGCAACCCATGTAGACACTCCCATGGAAGTTAATGTTAAATATAGAAGAGATGAAGGTGACCACCTTGATGATCCCACTTAATATCGCAAACTGGTTGGAAGTCTCATCTATGTAACTATCACTCGCCCATATATTTCTTTTGTTGTACACACAGTTAGTAAGTTCATGCAAGCTCCACGACATTTTCATCTTTCAGCAGTGCAACGAATCATTAGATACCTCCTTGGCACCCTAAAGCGTGGTTTATTTTTTCCTGTTGGTTCATCAATCAAACTCCAAGCATATAGTGATGCCGATTGGGCTGGCTGTCCAGACACAAGAAAATCTACTACTGGCTGGTGTATGTTCCTAGGAAATGCTCCTATTTCATGGAAATGTAAGAAACAAGATTCAGTCTCAAAGTCATCCACTAAAGCAGAATACCGCGCAGTGTCTGCTGCTTGTTCCGAAATAATATAGTTGCTTGGACTTCTAACAGAGCTTGGATTCTCTCAAGATCAACCGACTCCGCTGCATGCTGACAACACCAGTGCCATTCAGATTGCAGCAAATCCAGTTTACCATGAACGGACGAAACACATCGAGGTTGATTGTCACTCTATTCGAGAAGCCTATGATCGAAGAATCATCAATCTACCACATGTCTCAACATCCGTCAAACAGCTGACATTTTCACTAAAAGTTTGACACGTCAGCGGCACAATTTTCTACTTGGCAAATTGATGCTTGTAGATTTACCAGCATCAATTTGAGGGGGGATGTCAATGGAATTAATGGCAAATCAAATTCTATAAGATTGCACATTTATTTGTAATAGTCAAATAATCATCCTTTCAATTAGCATAATTAGCTGTAAATATATACATGTCAGTTTAGCTAATTTAGTGGGTTGAAAGTCAACTTGACAACTTGTAAATATATTGTATTTATATGAGAAATCAGAATAAAGGAGGATACAGTTTTGACCCTCATTTCTCTTAGTCTCTCTGAGTTTAATATCCCTCATTTATCTGAGTTTAACATTGGCATCATATGCTCTTAGTGAGTATATATGACTCACCCCATTTTCAGAATAATACCAACTATTTTGGTTAGTAGTTGTTTGCTAGTTTGGGGTTGTATATATAGGGGTATATATATTGAAATGCTACTTATGTAGCCACTATCCGTTTGAATACATGAAACACTGGTGTATGAGCAGTGTATCTATTGTTGGATAATATTTTATAGATGTATATAAATTGATGTTTTGGAATTGTAATGAAAACAAAGGAGACTCTAGAATTTTCTGTTAGACTTATTTGTTTGTTTGGTGGATGTTAGATGGTGTGCCAGTTATTCCCGTGAGCTTAACTCAGTTGGTAGGAATATTGTATATTATATGCAGGAGTTAAGGTTCGAATCCCGGATACTCCACTTCTCCACAATTAAATTGTGTGAGCTCTAGCCACTAAGCTACTTGACAAAAAAAAATGGTGTGCCAGTTATAGAACTTAATACAAATCAATACATAATATTATTAATTGATTGAAAAAATCAAGACAACATTAAAGAGACTGGTTAATACAAGAGGACTTGCAAAGAATGTATTCATGAACCATCATTGTCAAAACATATAAAAGATACACGCCTCAGGCCTCATACTACAATTGCATAACATTTTTGCTTTTGTCGAACATATTTGATATTCTCTCTCTATGATAATTGGATTTGAGTAGTAAAAATTACCAGTAGACATATCTGATGAGATTTATAAAGATAAAGATTGCACTTTTGGAGAAAATAAGATAGGCTTTGGAGGATATTGTATTGAATGAAGTGGCCCTTGCAGCATTTCTATTACTTTACTCATTGATGGCCTATCTGATGGATTCGTTTGAATACACCACAAACCCACCATAGTAATCTTCTTTAGCATATCATTTTCTTCTTCTGAGATTGCCATACTATTTAAAAGAGAATTACCTTGCTCAAGATCCTTAAATATCCAATCCGAAAAGTATGTTTCGGCTGCAAGAGACCCGCCAGTGTCATAATTCTTTTTTCCTCCGGTCATTTCAAGAATCAACATGCCATAACTGTATACATCAGACTTAGAAGAAACTGCACCAAAAGCTCGACTAAATACTTCCGGTGATATGTAGCCTATAGTTCCTCTTGTCCCAAGCATGGACACAACACTCTCTTTCTTTTGACATATTTTAGCAAGACCAAAATCAGATATTTTTGGGCAAAAATCTTCATCTAAAAGAATGTAAACCCGTTTGGCTTCTGATCGTTGAGCCACAAGTTCTGAATATCAGATCTCAAGAAAGACATTGGCAAATCCCCCGTGAGGTTGTTATATGAGAGACGGAGGTTCTTTAAACTAACTAAACGATGGAATATCTCTGGCAGAGGACCAACGAGATTGGTATTTTCGAGGTCAATTAAGCCGAGGTGGGTAGAATGTATCAACTCGATGGGAATTGTCCATGGAGCCAGGTTGATGTTGTTTCTCATGGAAAGTTTCCGGAGGCTGTCGAGTCCCTGGAAGCAACCGTCTGGGACGGAGGAGAAGTTGTTGCTGTTGAGTAAAACGGTTTCGAGGTAGCTGAGGTTAGCAAGTGAGGGTAATGCACCGGAAAGAGAGTTGGAAAATAGAACTAGGGACGTGAGTGATGAAAGTGAGTTGGGATCAGAAGGAATTGTTCCAATAAGTGACCTGGAAGCAAGGTTGATACATGTTACGCTGTTAAATTCGTCGCATCTTACGCCTGTCCAGAGGCAGAAGGATGTGTTCGATGACCAACCTGATGGTGTAGGACTCAAGGATTTTGCCAGCTTTGACATGAAAGTGCCATCATCTGCAATGACCATTCGAAGGAAGAGGATGAGAGAGAAATATAGGAACAACACTTGTTTTACTTTTGATCTTAAGGAGGCCATTTAGATTTCTTTGCGAACACAAGAGCAGATTCTTTTGGGAAAACAATGGAGTGCTTCAATACACCACCCACCGCACTCTAAACAACAAGCTTTGAAATGAAATTCCACAAAGGAAAATACTTTTCTTTTTTTACAGCTACCAAAAAAAATACTTAATATTTAGAGATCCTACTTAAACAACACATTCACACACTTCATGAAAGTTTGAAGGGAAAAGCATAAAATAATATGTAATTGGTTTTTTTCTAGATTACCTTTGAAGAATGGTGGGTAATTTATTCACAAAATGAGCAATTTGTTGGTGGGATCAAGATAGTTCATGGATATCACTTAAAAATGTGCTTATGTGGCTAATGTGTATTGGTTGGGGTAAATTACTCACCATTCTTCTATGGATACCTTAGTTGTCACCTATGTAATTTAGTTGATGTAATTTAAAAAATTAAAAATTTATATTATATTTCATATTCTATTAGTATATTTGAAAAAGATAACTATAGTTTGTTATTACAATATTAAAGTATAAAATATCTACTATCTTGCTCAAAAAAAAAAAATCTACTATTTATACCTATAATTTTATTCAAAATCAAAATAAATTTAACAGTTATCATGATTGGTGGAAACACCCGCTTTTGTGTATGGGTGTCCACTTGTAATTTTTGGTTTTCAGGTGGTACTTTTCTGCTGTGGCCACCTTGATTGTGTAAATACTTTTGGTTGGTTTGGCTCTTGCGCACCTTGTGCGGGGTGAATCATTGTGGTTTATATATATCATTTTAGTTTGTTCAAAAAATTTTTTTTATAAAAACTATTGTTATTAATTTATACGCATGAACGCAATAAAAAAATGGATAACTCTTGTTCATTAATAAAGTAATTAAAGAATGACAAATTCTATGTAGATTCGAAATTCGAGTGTACTGGTAGACCAAATCTTTAAATCAATTGCTAAACAAGTTGCTTTTGGATGAAAAAAATTATTTTCTATATTTACAATTATAATAATTATATTTTATTTATCAAAAATGTCGGTGAAATAAAATTTAATTTTTATTATTTTTTGTTACACAGAGTAGAGAATATTAATTATTTTTTACTGTAAAATGTTAAAAAATTAATATGATTCTTACAAACAATGAAATGATTTTTTTTCCTTATGAAATGATGTTGCCTAAAACATAAATGTCGAAAAAAAAATTATTTAAAAAAATTATCATTAATTTATATATTAAAGAAACAAGAGTTCATATACATCTCAATTTACGAGTATACGAGAAAGTTGTAAATAAGATATAATTATTATAAATACTCATCGTATATTTCATGGACACAATATCAATCAAAATCAAGTCACTTATGCATTTTTATCCCTTTATCTTTATTTTTGTGCATTTCTTAATTTAGTATCTCAAGCAGCTCACAAACACCTTAGTTAACACTTTTGTAGTAGTCAAGAGATTCTTAATTGAGGGACAAAGTTCTTTCATCTATATAATCACTTGTAGAAAAAGAATCACAATTGAGAGCTATTCGTCCATACCTCAATTAAATATATAGTTCAACAATATATTTGACACATCGAGTGATATATTGGCTTTTTACAATGAAAAGTCTGATTCTCCATATCAAGCTTATGTTTGGTGTATTTGCCTCAGTTTGAAAAAAGTCTTCATAGTATAGATCAATCTTCACCATCTGCATAAAAAGGTCGGAAAAACAAAGACCGGATAAAACTTCAATGATTATGACAATGTAATGTTTTTCATTAGACAGCATAGCAGTGAACGGTTAAAAATAAGATATTAATATGGGAGGAGGAATTAGTGGTGAAGATTATGAATTTGTTGTCTAACATTACTTTGCAGGATTCTGAGACAGATACATGGCTTTGACGTCCGGATGTTACAATTGGCTACACGGTCCGTGGAGTGTATCAAATGTTTATGAGGCAGGAGATACATGCCCACGATGTTGCTTCGGCTGCACCATGGCATAATAAGGTTCCTTTGAAAGTCTCTATTTGTGCTTAGCGTCTCTTTCGCAATAGATGACCGACAAAGGACAATGCGTCGATGCATAATTTCTAATGACAACCAATTCTGTGTTTTAGGATGTGGTCAACTAGAAACAATAGATCATTTAATAATTCATTGTAATATTTTTGGCGAACTCTGGAAGTTTATCAAGAACTGGATTGGTGTCTATTCAATGGATCCCTTTCAAGTTACAGATCACTTCAATCAATTTGTCCATTCATCAGGTGGTTATGCTCCTCGTCGGTTATTCTTACAGTTGATATGGCTTTGTTGAATTTGAGTTATTTGGAATGAAAGAAACCAAGACTTTTTGCTAACAAAGACAATACGACGGTGCAGTTATTCGAAAAAGTTAAGATGTGTTCTCTTCGTTGGTTGAAAGCTAAAAATGTATGTTTTCCTTTTGGTTATCATTTATGGTAACAGCATCCCTTTGTTTGTTTGGGGATTGACTGATGTGTTGTCTCCACTTCTAAACTCTTGATTTTTGTCGGTTTCTTGTATCGTTGTAACTTTGTTTTACCTCCTTATGCTAAGGAGCAAAACTTTTGGTTGTTAATATATATTTCATTTTGACTTGTTAAAAAAAATGATATTAACATTGCAATTAAGTTATATTTTAATAAAATAAAACATTAACCCATGTGACTCGCAGTACTTTGTTGAAACCGTGTTCCAAGACCAACAAAAGGACATACGATACGGTGCTTAATAGAATAATATAATTGAGAAATTCTAGGCATGGTTTACATCTTGCTGGGCTGCCGTAGACCATGTGTTGGTGTTAATGATGCGCATTGCATTGTATCATTAAACAATATGATATTATAAGTAGGGTTCACTTTTCCTTACAAAAAAAGTAGGGTTCACTTTATTTTGTGTGACATTATAATTATTAGTGTGTGTTTGGTATGGTGGTAGGGAGAATTGATTTTGATATAATTGAGTTTGAGAGAATTGATTTTGGTTAAAAGTGAGTTGAATGTGAATTGATGTTTGATTACCGTTTATTAGAAGTGATTCTTGTGGGTTGATGTTGTTTGGATAGTTTAATTTGAATCAAAATTGATTTTGAATGTGTAATGACTAAACTATCCTTTAATTGTATTTAAAACTCATTCTCATTAAAAAAATTATTTCAACTTATCATACATGAATTTTATTGGTTCCGAAATTAATTTTAAAATCATATTAATTTATAAGAGTTATTTTTAATAATTTTTTTATCAATTGGGTGATTTTAATAAAATAATATAAGCATAAAAAGATGTAAAAAATATGAGAAATTACACAACTGTAAACTAAAATATACGTAAATTATTAATGCATAATCATAGATTTCTAAATTAGTATAATAAAATGGCAGGGCTCTAAAGTATATTACATATAGATAATAGATAATATAAGTTCAAGTTTAACATAATATTGAAAATTATTACAAACTAATTATTTAGCTTATACGCTATAATTTGATCGTGAATTGAGTTTCGAGCATGATCCATCTCTGAAGAAGAAGCTACATTGAAACTTTGATCCAAGTTAGTTGATCTATGATAATCATCATGGTGAATGATTGTATTTTCATCTTCATAAAGATTGAAATCAACATCCATTTCAACACTCCTTCTAATAAAGTTGTGTATTGTCATTGTTGCGACAACTATATGAACTTGTGTCTCATATTTGAACTTAGGCATGCGACGTAAAATTCCAAATCTATTCTTCCATACCCCAAAAGTTCTTTCAATTGTGCATCTTAAACTTGAGTGGTAGTAATTGAATACTTCGTTATTATTTTCGAACCCACTTGAATGCTTAAATTCAGGAAGATGATAACGTTCACATCTATATGGACCAATGTACCCTATTGGTGTTGGATAACCAGAATCTACCAAATAATACTTACCTAACAATAAATTAATTATTAAAATATGAAAATAAATAAATTGTTAATATAACAAATCATATCTAGTAAGACAATATACCTTGAGGAGGATGCGGAAAGTTAAGGTTAGCAGTAGTAAGAGCTTTGTCAAAAACACGGGCATTTGTAACACCCCAATTTTTAATATTAGTTTATTAATATTATTATTAGATAATATTAGTATTAATGTTGTTATTAGTATTTGTTGTTAGATAGTATTAATTTAATTATTTGTATTTATTGGAGAATATGTAAGGAGAAACGATAGGTTGGTTAGTCAATTAAAGCGTAAGAGAAAATAATGTTTAGAAATGAAATAGCGTTTTAGAAATAATAAGAAAGTAGAGTGCGAACGGAAGTGGATTAGTAAAATTGGTAGGAAAGAGGTGTAGTTTGTGAACGGAGTAATGTTTTAATGATTTAAGCAGATGAAGGTGTGAATAGTAAGATGGTGTAGTTACAACAAGAACAATAACCAAAATAGAGGTGCGGATAATAACCGTGTGAGAGAGATTAAGTGAGAAACAAACTCAGTTGGTGATTATAAATAGATGAGACCATTAAAGAATTAGGGTTACAAACAAATAGAGAGTCAGAACACGTGAAAACAATTTTGGGAGAAAGTGAGAAGTCAGAGAACAGAAGAGCTTTGTGAAAAGAAGGGAAAGCTTGTAGAATTCAGAGTTTAACCAATCTAAGGTAAGGGTGGGACTAACCTTCTTTAATTATGAGTATATGATTCTGAAAAAGGGTTTAATTTTATAGTTGTTGATAGTTTTGATGTTATAGAAGTTAGGTTTTAATTGAAATTTGATTGTTGGAAATGTAGGAAATCCAATGAATTAACGTGAAAATTGATGTTCAGGTTGTAGAATAACAATAGGTAATGTTCTTGTCAAATTTGGAATTTGGGTAGTTGAGATTTGGATTTTTGGGTGAAAAATGGTGAAAAACACGTAAGAACAAGAGGAAACTCGCTGGAAGTTCGCTTATGGCGAGTTCTCTCTTGAAGGAACTTGCCTATGGCTAAATACTCGCTTACAGCGAGTTACTCAGTGACAGCTTCCCCTGTTTTGCGTTCTTGCGTCTTTTTCACACATTTCTGTTTTGATTCGACATTTGGTGTAAACATGAAAGTTGTTGATAATTGTGTTATCTTTCCAGTAGCCTTGGTTTGACGTGAAAATCTTTTGTGGATAATTTAATATGTTTTTACAAAGATGTATGATGAATTTTTGTTGTTTAATATAATGCCTATATGATGCTATTCCTGTTAATGAATTGTGAGACTATGAAGTCATAATGCGAAGTTGTTGTTATTGTTGTCGTCGTCGTCGTCGTTGTTGTTGCATTGGTAGTGTCAATGCATAATCATTTTAAGCGAAGGGGGTTGTAGCCTGACATGTCGAATTATGACATTAGCGAAGCAAGCTTTATGCTTTGTTAATTTTAAGCGAAGGGGGTTGTAGCATGTCAACTCGAATTACGACATTAGCGAAGAGAGCTTGATGCTCTGATGGTACCACATGCATATTGTATTTGTTGAGTCGTTGTTGTTGCATCGTTGAGTTGTCGTTGTTGTTGCATTATTGAGTCGTTGTTGCTGCACCATTAAGTTGTCGTTGTTGCATTGTGGAGTCGTTGTTGTTACATTGTTGAGCAAAATTAATTGATGATTTGTAGTTGGAATTATGTGAAGCATTGTTGATGATGAATTGTCGTTGTTTCGAGTTGTTAAATTCTCTCACATAAATTATTGTTTATTAGTATTGTTAATGATGAATTGATGCTATTTTGTGTTGTTAAATTCTTTTATAGAATTATATGGTTATTATTATTGAATGTGAAATCTCACCCCTTCTGTTTGAATGTTGCCTCTACGTGGGTAACGTGCAGATAACCAGGAGTAAACCGCTGATGTGAGTTGATTCCTCGTGTCGTCTTAGGAGTCGCTCTGATACGTAACGGGATGGGGATTAATTGTATTTTATTTTCCATTATTACGTATTCTTTTATGAATTTATTGTTGAACCATTTTTAGATGGAATTAATTATGTTGTTCAAGTTGAGGCCTTTAGTGCCAAGTTTTGTAAGATGAATAAATATTTCCGCTGCGATGTTGTTTTAATTATTTGAAAGAAGTTATCAAATAAATAGTGATTTAAACTCTATTTGTTTTAATTGGATAACGAAATGTGACATCATGTTGTGATGAACTCTGATTATTTTGTATTATTTATATGTTGAGAAAACGGAGTGTTACAGGCATCATGGGCAGTGCCTTCCCAACCCACTAATACAAAAGTGAAACACATATTCCAATCACATACAGCCATAATATTGTGTTGGATATCATTTTCTTCCAATAAACCTTGGTTGCTCACTAGCACTAACTACACATGACACATGTGTACCATCAATTGCTCCTATAGCATTCTTAAAAAAAGGCCAATAACGTTGATCATTTTTTATTTTGGCATGACAATCACGAAACATAGGATCTTTGGGTTTAATATATTTGAAGGACAACTTAAGGCATGCATGAAGTACACGATGGAAATGTCTACTTACAGTCTCACCCAAATGTTGAAATCTTTCTTGAATCATTCTATTACCGACACTGTGGCCTACAACGACCAAAAACATTGCAACCATTTCTTCAACCCCCATATGTTTAGAAGACTTTAAATCATGTTCCACCAATTCATTGCAAAGTTTATTAAAAATATGTTTTTCCATTCAAAACATCTCATAACAACGAGTGGGATTCCCTTGCAATATTTCTTAAACCCATGCATGACCTGTGAGCTCACTAGTTCTACATGGCTCTTTGCATAAAAATTTTGTTGCATACTCACCAAGTAATGCAGCCAAAAAATAGGATTCTTGAAATATATCATAATCTTCTTCTTCTTGTGTATTGTGTTCCAAATGTTCATTCCAACCATTCATTTTAATAAACATGAACCTGTGCGTAAATCAAAATATCTAATTCAATTAGTATCATAAAAAGCATATATCATTTATCAGCTAAAGAGGTGTATAAACATACCATCCAATTTGAAGTAAAGCAAGTAATTGTATCTGATAGCAGTAGTATAGCAGTGATAAATCTTAATTTGAGATGTACTCCAAAATCATACTAACATAATCTAGTTTTATGTTAGCTGTAGTATAGTAGTGAGTCACAACCCAGAAAGCACAAATGCATGTCAACACAAGGTCAGGTAGCATGGAAGTTGTGTTAACGTCAAAAACGTGCTACTGAAGTTGAAGTACTATACTAAGGTTTTACATATCAGACTCTACAATTTTTTACTTCTTTGGCAATTTGTTCTATAACTAATTCCTTTGAAACTAAATATTTATCATTTTGGTTGACAAATAATTCCTTTTAAAAGTAGTATGTATAGAAAAATGAAGCACAACCAGTACAATTTTAGACACGACCGTGCCACTTGAAAATTTGCTTCTTTCTTGATTTTTCATCTTTTTCTTGGTTCTTTATCCATGCTTTTGTTCCAAACAACTCGCTCTTCATTATTTTGACTCTGAAAACATAACAAAGACTTTGAAGTAATATAAACTAATTTTTATTGAAATTTGAAGTTAAAAACAATATAAATTATAACTTATCTGCTAGGCGCCCAAGTGTACAAAAACTTGCATGGGCGCCTCGAGTATGTGCCTGGTGCCCCGTGTAATGCAAAAATACACTTGAGTACCCAGCCATGCCTCCTAAGCATGGGAAATACGTGCTATAACTGCTTTTTGCTTTTTTTGAGTGGAAAAAACTTGGTTTTTAAGCCCAACTTCAGGTGGAAACACTCCTTATAAATACCACTCCTCATTCATAACGAAGTGGTTCAAGAAGAAGGCAAACAATAGGATCTTCAAGGGAGGAGTTTCTCTCGTCACTCCAAGTCTCTAAGGTATGCTTTATTTCTTTTTCAATTTGTCTTTAGTTACCATGAGTAACTAAATCTTTTTTGGATAGGGTTCTAAGATGAACCTCTATTTTGTTTGTTGGATATTTAATTTAATTTAAATTCTTTATTCAGTTATTTTGTGAATCCAAATAATTTTACTATCGTGCGTAAGATTTGTCGCATCTGAAGTGAAACCACCATGAGATAACGATACTCAGGAAGGTGACATACATAATATTGGTGCATACCTGCCTTAATCAGGAAGTAACTGAGATAACAAGTGCTGTAATTAGCGAAACACGGTGACTTCATGACTTAAATCAACCTAGAAACTTCACTCTTCTTTCATCCTTTGTAAGGTAGACGAGACAAGTCTGCCCATTTGTAGAACTATCGAGAGGGAAAGTGTGTTGATATCCTTCTAAGATTCAGTAGACAAAGGTGTAACACCCCGTTTTTCCAACTTAAAAATTTCATAACAATTAATCAGAGTATTCACATAAACGGAATGTCACATTCTTTTCTTAAAATCATAATATGAATAAATAACTATTTATCCTTTAAAATTCAATAACAAAATCTTTAATACTTCGCAGCGGAATTTATTCAATAACTAAAACAGTCTTTGGCATGAAGGCTTCTTCATAAATGTCTCGTAAAAATCCAATCTAAGAATATAGTCATAAATCTTCAAAAACAATACGTAAGGAATTGAAAAGCAATAACAAAGTTCTCATCCCGTTACGTATCAGAGCACCTAAGACACACGAGAGAGAAAGCTCACACGACATCAACTATTCTTGGTTACCTGCAAGTTACTCATACGAAGAGCAACATTTCCATGCAGAAGGGGTGAGATTTCACAAAACAATAATATTAAGCATATAATTCAACAATTATATTTAACAACCTAAAATCATCACAATATTCATCATAGATAATAATATATCATATATCACATCTTTAATAGTTCAAATAAAGAATCACAACTTCAACAACTTGGCAACTTAAACATCTTTGACTCGACAAATGCGACTCCAACTCGACTATGCAACTTAGACCTCTTATATGCATGTGGTACCAATCCAGGGCATCAAGCCCCCAACGTATTTGAGCGTAAATAGGCTCCCAAGGCAACAAGCCCTCAACTTATTTGAGCGTAAATAGACTCCCAGGGAATCAAGCCCTCAACTTAATTGAGCAAAGGCTCCAGGGCATCAAGCCACCAACAATGAAATGTTAATGCATGGACTCGACCTCTTAAACATCTTAAATCGACAACCTCTTATATAATCCAATAATTTGGAACTTCATCATCTTAATCAACTTAGACCGACTCATGCAGCTTAGTTAAACAGCAACACAGCAGTATACTAAAACAGCATGACATAATAATATCAAATGCAAGTCAACAACGTCTCAATTATTCACATATAATTCAAGTAATGCATATACAATTATATCACAATATAACAACATCAAATCATAATCAACATCAACTTGAACATCTTATATAATTCACATAATGCATATACAAATATATTACATTACTATCAACATTAAACCATATTATAATAGATTCACAGATCATCAGTAATATTATATTCAACCCCCATTCCTACCCCAAGGATCAACTCACAAAATGGGTTAAATACTCTTAAACACATTAATTGAACTCATAGTACTTCTAGTTTTGAGGGTTGGAATTATCCCATAAGTTTTGGATTAACTTAGAAACGGTTATGCTGAATTTTCATAAGGTTTCACTAAGACCTCCTTGGACTATTTTCTTCATATCTCAAAAACTAAAAATCATTTTCAAGTGAAACCAAAGCCATTGGAAAGCTAACTCAATTATCTACAACTTTCATGATTACACCGAAAGCAAATTCAAAACAAAAAAGGGTGAAAATTATGAATATTTACTAGATTTTCCTGCCAGAAAATCGGGGGCCGATTTTGACAAATCGGCGGCCGATTTTCGTCGAACCAAAGCTAGAAAATCAGCTTAGAAATCGGTGGCCGATTTTGGAAACTCGGTGGCCGATTTTGAGCTTCACAGCAGTTTAAAAATCAGTTTAACAATGCGTTTTTCACTTAAGAATCACTCTTATTTCACTAGACTCAAACACAAACTCCCAAATTTGTTAGAAAACTTAACCTATGATTATTCTACAACATGAACATCAATTCTTAACACAATTACCATGGTTTCTACACTTTTCTAATCAAACTCAACAATGGAAAACCTAATTCCCAATTCTCAAACTAAACCTCCAACATGTTAAATCTAATTATCAGAATCATAGGCTTAAGAAGATTGAATGTTAGTCCCACCCTTACCTTAACAATGAAAATCCTAGCTCTCTAGGTGCTTCTCCCTTCTCTTGGCTTTTTCTTCCTTTTCTCCAAAATTGATAGTACGTTCTGTTTTTCTAAACTAGGTCTTTCCTACTTATAACTCCACCATCTATCTTATCTTATTTCTCTTTCTCCCCCCCAAACTTTCTAAAATCTCATAACAACCCTAAACTCAATATTATTCTATTTTCAAATCTTATTCTATTAAATAATATAATAACCCACTTAATAAATCACATAATCATAGAAATATATTCTATACTTATTAAAACAATCAAATAAATCAAATAATTCAAAGAGGGCGTTACAAAAGGTACCTTTAGGACATTGAGGATTTATGGACCCTAATATTCGTTATTGTTTCAAATACCTCTTAGAAAGTAAGAACCAATGCGTACCTCTACGCCCCAATGTTTATCTCCCAACAAGATTGACAACCCTAAACACTGAAACCCATAGAAACTCCAGTGTAAGGTTGCAACCGATAGCTGGAGGGCGATGAACCCACACCTCTAAGAGAGTAAGACCGCACATGTATGTTCTCGTGTGATCATCAGGTGCAACTTGACAGCTGGTAGGTAGTAAAACCCCACAAACTCATCACCTAGATGGAAAACACTAAAAATTGAATAAGGGTGGACTGCTAAATAATTCCAACAAATGAATAACGGGGATCGAAGAATCCTAACCACCGCTAACATTCTATAATCAAAACATGTAAATCTTGCTCTGCTGCAAACAAATCAAATTGAAAAACCCCTTTACCTTTTATCTTTTATTTTATTGTTCCCAAATAAGTAACGCTAATTGTCTAGTTGGAATGACAATCCATGTGTTCACGATATAATTCTACTTACACTTAATTACTTGGTAAACGATTTGATACACTTGCCTAAATCTGACCATCAAGTTTTTGTTGCCACTGTCGAGGATTGTTTATATTATCGACTAAGTAATTTTAATTACTTATTTGTAACTGTCATTTAATCTTTCACATTTTATTTTCCGTCATTTATTTTTCCGATTTAACTATTAAAAAATACCAAAATAATAATTGAGTCGTTATTAGGGGTCTAGTTTAATTAATAGGTAGTTTTTTTTTTCTTCAGTTGTTACTAACCATAGTGTTTTCCTTTTTAAGCGTAGTTTATATTAGGCTTAATTGCTATTTTAGTCCCTTAACTAATTTTTTGGTATCGGTTTGGTCCCATAACTAAAAAAAAGTCCGTTTTGGTATTTTAACTTTTGTTCCGTTACATGTTTTAGTCCCATCTGTTACTTTTAATTCAATTTCGTCAAGTGTGAGCATAGGTGGCATTCAAGGGCTGATTTGGCATACATTTAGATGATGAGATGGCATAAGTAACACTTTTAGGACATTTTAGAGAGATAATAATCATCTAGAGCGAGAAGTAGAAGAAGAAACGTTTTGCTTTGGCTGAGTTTTCACGCGAAGAAGAAGAAGACGAAATCGAAGGAACACAATCTTGCCGACGACATCAGGTTTGTTATTTTTCTTCTTCATCTGTTATTTGTTTCATCGATGGGTTAAAAAAATTTGGCTTCAATGTTACTATTTTTGGGTTAGGGTTTATGAAAAGTGGTTTCTGGTTTTAGGGCGTTTTGTTTCTGGTTTATGGTTTTAGGGTTTAATGTTGGTATAGGGTTTCAATAAATGCAAATTTTAAACCTTTGTTATGTATTGTTGTTGTTTTAGGGTTTTTTGTGAATACTAAATTGAAGTGGTCCAGGTTTTTTTGATATTCGTGTATGTTTGTTTATTAGGATTCGTGGGTGAGTGTTCATGGAGGATAAGTTCGCGGTGGTATGTCACTATGGTGGTGCTTTTGATGGTTTCAACCATAATGGATATTATGGTCTTGAGAGCACTTGGTTATGTGATCCAGATTACTGGTGCTACTTTGATATCATAGGTAATCTAGATGTTTTAGGTTATAAGGAAGAAGCTATTGAATCTATCTGGTTTTATGAACCATACATGGCTGATGAAATGGTGCTATTGGATAATGATAATCGTGCAAGGAGGGTTCAAGCTATAGCACACAGTGATGGACAAGCACATATCTATATTGTTCACAAAATATCACAACCAGAAATTATTGAGATGATAGAGTATTATGGTTTAGGTGAATACAATATGACTGGTGAGGATGGTCCTAGTGATAATGCAGGTCCCACTGTTGATGAAGCTTCAAATGATGTGGCAGAGGATAATGTAGCGGTGGGGCCCACTGAAGTTGAAGATGAAGTAGAAAAAGCTGGTGATGATGTTGGGGAAAGTGGGCCATCTGTTGGTGAAGAAGTAACTGGGCCGGATGTGAGTGAAAATCAATTTGGGCCAACTGTTGGTGAAGAGGAAAGTGGGCAAGATGTGGGTGAAAATGTATTAGAAAAGGAAGTTGGGGTAGGGGATAATGTAGAGGTGGGGCCCACTGAAGTTGAAAGAGAAAATGAAACATTTGGGCCGACTGTTGTTGAAATGGAAGTAGAAAAAGGTGGTGATGATGTTGGGGGAAGTGGGCCATCTGTTGGTGAAGAAGTAATTGGGTCAGATGTGAGTGAAAATGTATTAGAACCAACTGTTGGTGAAGAGGGAAGTGGGCAAGATGTGGGTGAAAATGTATTAGAAAAGGAAGTTTCTGGTGTTGGTAAGAAAAATGACAAACTTACCAGTGTTGGTAAGAAAAATTACAAAGGTTCTGGTGTTGGTAAAATAAATGACAAAGGTAAGGAGCCTGCTGTAGAGGAAGAAGATGGAATTTGTTTTGAGTTATATGAGGATAGTGATATTGAGAGTGTTCAAGATGTACGTTTTGTTGATGAAGACATGGAATGCATGCTTAATAAGAAGTCCCTCTGTTTATATGTTGTTAATGTATTATGTATGATGTTTATGTATTATGCAGGGAATAATGATGTTGAGGAACATGCTACAGAACCACCAAGGAAGAAGAGGGGTAGACCAAGGAAGCAGCTTGTTGATCCAGTTGCTACTGATGGAGCAGAAAAATTTGTGCCTGAAGATAATCAAAATGAGAGTAGTAGTGGTACTGATGATGAACTGATTATTGAGGAAGGGTCTGGTTAGGCAAATATGGTAGAAGATAAAGGTTTCGAAGATGCTGAGGAGTATAATTCTGAAGAGCTTGATAGTGGAAGTGACAGTGATGGGGAATGTGAATTTCAAGGCAAGTTTCCTACATTCAAACAACCAAAGAAGATGTTAGATTATAAGTGGGAGGTAGGTACATATTTTGGTACCAAATCAGAATTTCAACATGCTATGAGGACATATACAATTCATTCTGGTAGGGAAATCAAGTTTGTGAAGAATGACAAATTGAGGATGAGGTTGGAATGCAGAGGCAACTGTGAATGGAAGGATTTTTGTGCCAAAATACCAAATGAGGCAACTTGGCAGCTGAGGCAAGTTGGTCCTAACCATACATGTAGTAGGGGTAACAAGGTGAAATTTCTGAATTCTAAGTGGCTTGGTACAAAACTTCAGCCTAATGTGAGGGAAAACCCAACTGTGAAAATCCAAGACATTATCAACAAGAGTAATGACAAGTGGAATATCAAAGTGACAAAGACAAAGGCCATCAGAGCTAGATCATTGGCTTTTGATGCTGTTGATGGCTCTTTTAGGGAGCAGTATACTAGGATGCATGACTATTGTCATGAGTTGCTGAGATCAAATCCACATTCTACAGTGAAGATAACCAGTACACCATATCTACCTTCTGAAGATGATTTACAAGATCCTACTACTAATCTGAATCCTCACTTTCAAAGAGTATACATATGCTTCAAGGCATGTAAAGATAGTTTCCTAAAGTGCAGACCTATCATTGGCTTGGATGGATGCTTCCTGAAAGGTTACTATGGTGGTCAACTTTTAACAGCAATTGGAACAGATCCAAATGATCAAATACTCCCTATTGCTTATGCTGTTGTTGAAGGAGAGACAAAAGAAACATGGGCTTGGTTTTTAGATTTGCTTGTGAATGACTTGGGTGATGTGGCAAAATGTGCTGAATATACATTCATAAGTGACCAACAAAAGGTATGCTATATTAATTTCTTGTAAACATATGGATGTTATGCTGAATATGTGTGTTATATTGAAAATGTGTATACTGAATATGTGCTATGTTGTCTATGTTATATGAAGGGACTGTCGCCAGCAATGGATGAGTTGCTGAAAGATGTTGACCACAAATTCTGTGTTAGGCATCTGTACAATAACTTCAGAAAACAATACCCTGGAAAGAAACTAAAGGAACTGATGTGGAAGGCAGCCACATCAACATATCCAAATGCATGGATGGATGCTATGAAGGAGATCAAGGTAATCAATCCATAGGCATTCAAGCATTTGATTCAAATACCACCTAGAAGATGGAGCAGATCATATTTCAGGGCTGTACCAAAGTGTGACACATTGGTCAACAACATGTCAGAGTCTTTCAACTTTGTCATTGTTGGCCCTAAATCAAAACCAGTGATCACTATGCTTGAGGAGATCAGAATTTATATCATGGAAAGGTGGGAGAAAAATAGACACAAAATTAAGATATATCCAGATAGTGTTTTGCCCAACATCAAGAAAAAGCTTGAAAGAGAGGCTGCTTATACAAACAAATGGCTTACAAGGTATGATTGTTGGTCCTTTATATTGATTAAATAGTATTAAGTTGGTCCTTTATATTGATTAAATAGTATTAAGTTGGTCCTTTAACTTTCTTATATAGTATCATTTTGGTCCTTTAACTTTGTTATATAGTATCATTTAGGTCCTTCTTAATTTCTGTTTTAAACCATTCTGTAACAAGTGAATGGTCCACTTTTGTCATTTTGTATGTGTGAAACAGGCGTTGTGGTGAAGACTTTTTTGAGGTTTGGCACATTTCTCCATCTAGGGAACAATTTTCTGTCAATCTTGGAACAAGAGACTGCTCTTGTAGGAAGTGGTTGTTGATTGGGCTACCATGTGTACATGGTATTTGCTGTATCAGGTATATGGAACTTAATATGTCTGAATTTGTTCCTGATGAATATAGGAGAGAAAGGTATGAAGCATGCTATGCACATATGATATTCCCTGTTAATGGTAGATCTCTATGGCAAAGAACTGCTTACACTGACCAGCAACCCCCACCTATTAGAAGACAACCAGGTAGGCCCAAGAAAAAGAGAACTAAGGACCCATCTGAAATGCTGAGAGATGATTCACAAATGAAGAGAGCAAGGTATGGAATTAAGTGTAGTAGATGTAAGTTAGATGGCCACAATAAATCAACATGCAAGCTGCCTCCATCACCTGCTGAAACCCAAGCCACTGATAACCCATCTACAAATCAACCTCAGCCAACTGATAATGCTACTACTGTCACTCAACCACCTGTACCAACCCAAAACTAATCAACTACTTCCACCACCACTACCAATACTGTCATTCAACAACCACATGCACCAACCCATAACCAATCAACTGCTTCCACCCACACCACTTGTAGTCATTAAGCCTTTATATTATTTTGTCATGTCTGCTTTGTTTTTCTTTTTAAGCATGGTATGGTCCCTTTCACAATGACTTATGCATGCAAGAATCATCGTGTGGAATGTAACGCCCTCTCTAATTATTTGAATATTTTTAATGAGTTTAGAATACACTTATATGATTTGTATAATTTATATGATTTATTTTGATGAGTGATATTTTGTTATGATATATGTTGGTATTTATTAGTATAACATATATGTTATTTGGTTTAGAAATATAAATGTTATTTGATTTAAAAATATAAATGTTATTTGATTTAGAAATATATATGTTATTTGATTTAGAAATATATATATGTTATTTGGTTTAGAAATATAAATGTTATTTGATTTAAAAATATAAATGTTATTTGTTATAGAAATACATATGATTTGTTGCAGAAATAAATGTGATTTGTTATAGAAATAAATGTTATTTGTTGTAGAAATACACATGATTTGTTATAGAAATAAATGTTATTTGGTGTAGAAATACACATGATTTGTTGTAGAAATATATGTTAATTTGTGTAGAGATATATGTTATTTTGTGTAGAAATATATGTTATCTGGTGTAGAAATATATTTCTTATTTGGTGTAGAAATATATATATGTTATAGAAATATATTTGTTATAGAGATATAATTGTTATTTGTTGTATAAATATTTTATATATATATTAGAATAGAATATTGAGATTTTGGTAGGCAATCTAATATATTTTTGTACTGAATAATATATTTTTGTACTTAATATGATATATTTTGGTACTCAATTGATATATTTAATTACTAGATCTAATAGGTGCATTACTTGTTTCTCACTTATTAGTTGTAAATTATCTCTATAAATAGAGAACTCACACAGTGCATTCTACACACCGAAATTCACAGTTGATACTTCCTGTGCTTTTCTTCTCTTCTCCCTCTTTTGACTTGTGTTGACGAGTCTTTCTTCTTTTTCTACTCCTTTCTGTCCCTTCGGAATTAAAAGTGTTCTTAAGACTATAATCCCTCTTCGGTTTAATATCCTTTTAGATAAGAGAAAGCAGTAGAGTCCTTCGTCGATCAATCCAAAGGTAAGGGTGAAACTAACTTTGCAATTCTATTAAGTATGTGAATCAATGGTTAGGTTTAACATGATGTAGGATGAGTTTTTGAGGAATTGAAAAGTAGGTTAAAATTGAAGAATTAATGAATAAACGGTGGAAACTTGTTAAAAAGATGTAGAAACTGTCCTTAGACCTTAGATAATGATTAAGATGATTTGATGATATTTATAATGTTATATAATTAGATATATATTGCATGAATTATGTTTAATGATTGAGATGTTGATGACGTGCATTTGTAATTGTTATATATGATGATTATCATTATTGATTGATGCTATTTTGTTGTTGTGATGAATATGATTTACTTTGATGATATGATTAATGAGAGAATATTATATACTGTGAATTAATGATTAAATGCATTACTTGAAATATTATTGAATGATCAAGATGTTGAAATGAATTGTTATTAAGCTTGATATGAATTGATTATGCTGCAATTGTTGTTAAACTAAGTTGCATGAGTTGTTGTTGATTATCATTTGATATTGTTATATCTTGAGATGTTTACGTGTCGCCTATGTTGCTGTTGTTGGTTATGTGAAATATTTATATGACTTATGTGAAAGATGTATGATGTTTAAGTTGTTGATACTTCATATTAATATTGTTATGTTGTGAATTGCTTGTGCTGTTTCTGTTGCTGTTATGAACTGCTAAGTTGTTTTTAATGCGATTTAATGATTAAATGCATTACTCGAAATATTATTGAATTATATTAGGAGCTTTGTCCTCCGCACGATTATTAGTATGAATAAGTTGATGATGAACTCCAAATTATTGGATGTATAAGTGATAAGTTGATTAAGGTGTCCTGTTGATAGAGTCCATGCATTAGCATTCATTGAGCTTTGTCCTCACCACGATTAGGAGCTTTGTCCTCCGCACGTTTTAGGAGCTTTGTCCTCCGCACGATAAAAGTATATTAATACTTATGATGACGATTGGTACCACATGCATATAAGTGTCTAAGTTGCATTGTCGCATATGTCGAGTCAAGGTCGTTGTTGATGAATTATCATCCATGAGTTGTTAAGTTGTCGATGAATTATCATCCATGAGTTTGTCGAGTTGTGTTCTACCCATGTGTTGTCAAAGAAGTACCTACGAAGATTATACGATGTGAATTATATGATGTTGACTAAAATATTGCTATGTTGTTTAACATGTTGATTATGATATTGTTATATTGCTACGTTGTTTAAGATATTGATTATGATATTGTTATGTTGCTATGTTGTTTAACATGTTGATTATGATACTGTTATGTTGCTACGTTGTTTAAGATATTGATTATGATATTGTTACGTTGCTATGTTGTTTAAGATAATGATTATGATATTGTTAAGTTGTTATGATGTTGTGTATAATTGTTACTATTAAGTGATGAATATGTTGTTCTATATATGATTAATATTATTAAGTGAATATTATGTTATGTTATTGATGATGATCGAATGTTGTGATTACTTGGTAATTGTTTATCAAAGATGCTATGATGTTTAAGATGATATTGTTTAAGATGATTATGTTTAAGATGTTTATGTTGAAGATTTATGATGTTGATTATGGTGCTAGTATGTGTTGATTATATTTTGATAAGATGATGAATATGTTGTTGTTGTTATATTATTATATGAAGATGAATATGTTGTTGTTATATTATTATATTATGACGAGATGATGTATATATAATTAT
Organism: Medicago truncatula; assembly: GCF_003473485.1. NCBI lineage: Eukaryota > Viridiplantae > Streptophyta > Magnoliopsida > Fabales > Fabaceae > Medicago > Medicago truncatula. Next base: position 21,778,062 of record NC_053045.1, read on the forward strand.
TATTATTATTAAGTGAATATCATGTTACGTTGTTGTTATATTATTATAAGAAGATGTTTATGTTATGATGTAGATAATTATTACTATTAATAAGAGATGATTATATTGTGTTGTTTTAAAGTTATTAGTGATGATGATTACATGATGATATCTATGAGTTGTTAAGTGTACTTGATGATGTTTATGTTAAATTGATAAGTTGTCTTTTATTAATGAATTGATAATGAGATGTTTGATGAATAATTATTATTATGAATTAAAGATGTTATTATGTTGTATATGAATTAGGATTAAGATGTTGTTATGCTATATATGAACTATGACTATGATGTGATGATCTATGTTTGTTACGATTTGGATAATGTGTTAAATGATAATTAGAAGTTGGTTGAACTATTAAGAATTATTACATGAAGAATTATTATTACTAATAGATGAAGTTATTTATGTTGTTAAATATAATTATTGAATTATATGCTTGATATTATTGTTTTGTGAAATCTCACCCCTTCTGCTTGAAAATGTTGCTCTTCGTATGAGTAACTTGCAGGTATTAATGATTAGTAGGAGTGGTGGCTCAAGTGTCTCTAGGTGCTCTGATACGTAACGGGATGGGAACTTTGTTATTGCTTTCTATTCCTCACGTATTGTTTTTGAAGAATTATGACAATCTTTTTAGAATGGATTTTTATGACATAATTGTAAAGAGGCCTTAGTGCCAAAGACTGGTTTTAGTTATTGAATAAATTCCGCTGCGAAGTATTAAAGATTTTGTTATTGAATTTTAAAGGATAAATAGTTATTTATTCAGTTTATGATTTTATGAAAAGAAGTGTAGCATTCCGTTTACGTGAATAACTTTGATTATTAAATGAAATTTTTATGTTGGGAAAACGGGGTGTTACATGGAAATCTGTGAACACACCAGATGGTATGCAAAGGTTCGGACGCATGAAGTGATGCACATGACATATCTGTTAGGCTCGAGACATGAAACACGCGTTGAATATGATACAATCTGTTTTATCGAGCTAATAATCAAAAAGAAGCGCCAAGGTGGTGGTCCGGCAAGGAGCTAGATGGAAGATGGGCACCGGCTTTAATATTCCTATCATTAGTGAACAATGGATTAGCTCGGGTTCCAGTATTCCTCCGGTAGGTGATGATATGGTAGCACTTCAAGCCTTTTCCGTAGGACATTTAATTGATCAAGAGGCTAAAGTCTGGAATGAACCACTGGTCCGACAGTTGTTTGCGGATGATACGGCAAAGGATATTTTAAATACGCCGTTACATCACCAAGTTCAATTGGACAAAATGATTTGGAAGGCAGAGAAAAATGGGTGTTACTCAGTTAGAAGCGCCTATCGTACTTGTATTGAAGATATTATAAACAATGAACATCTGCGTAAACCTGGGTATTGGAGCGGCATATGGAGATTGAAAGTGCCCCCTAAAGTTAAGAATTTAGTTTGGAGAATCTGCAGAGACTGTTTTCCAACAAGGGTGAAGTTGCGAAGCAGGGGTGTTAATTGTCCGTCGGGTTGTGTTAGGTGCGAAGACCCTCATGAAGATAGCTACCATATTCTCTTTCATTGCCCAAGTGCAGTAGTTACTTGGCAGACAGCTAATTTGTGGCATCTAATCTCTCCATCACTACACCAATTTGACAATGCTCCTGACATTATTTTCAACTTATTGCAAAAGTTGTCAGCAGCCCAAATTGAGAACACTGTCACTATCATGTGGAGCATCTGGAAAGCAAGAAATCTCAAGTTATGGCAGCAAGTGACTGATTCAAACTTTACCATTCTAGAAAGAGCTAGGCATCTTCTTGAAGGGTGGAGGAATGCAAATCGCAAGCAAGTTCACCTAAATCCAACAGCTTTAGACTCTGGCTCAAGTTCTGCAAGTGTCAATATCAATGCCAATCCCAAATGGAAAAAACCAATGAGAGGCAGATATAAGTGTAATGTTGATGCTTCCTTTCCTACCACAACAAGCAAGGTAGGATTTGGTATGTGTATTCGAGACTCGGATGGGAACCATGTCCGTTCTAAAATCATGTATTACACTCCGTCCTGCTCTGTTGATGTAGGGGAGACTCTGGCTTTAAATCATGCGATTCGGTGGACTCATGAACTTCAACTCTCAAATGTTAATTTCGAGGTTGATTCAAAAAGAGTAGCTAATTATTTCAACAAAGGTCGTGGAGATGTCACCGAGTTTGGTTCCATTATGGATAATAGCTTCAATTTCTGTAATGATTATTTAACAAACTCTCATGTCGAGTTTATTAGGAGGCAAGCAAATGAGGTTGCTCATACCTTAGCTAAGGCAGCCACATGTAGTACTAGTTTCCAAGTCTTTGATGATATTCCAGCATGTATTTCCAATTTGATTTTTAATGAAATGATATAATTTATTTGCTCTCAAAAAAAAAAAAAACCCTGAATAAGAGGCAATCAAAACAATTCATTTCTTTTATTGTTTCTAAGTCTAGTTGTCACGTCATTTTTCGGAGATCAAGGCTATTTGATTAGCTTTTGACTCACTAATTTATTTCACGACCGAACATTTAATTTTTAAGGAAAAGGGGAAAAAAGTTCAAAACACCCCATATTGAAAAGATTTAGGGTTCGGGGGTTAGTTACATAAAGGGAAGGTATTAGCACCCTTTACGTCCGTAGTACTCTACGGGAACCTCTTGGTTTTATTTAATTTAATGTGCTATAACTTGCTTGTTTTTGAAAAGAAAGAAGTAATGTGATGAAAAAGAAAATAAAGTGAGACCTAATTTATCTACATTTTTTATTGTTTGGAAGGACGAGTGTCCTCTGCCTACGTACCCGTGAAGGATCAAAACCTCGTAGTTCGGGGTAGAAAACAACGTTTGATTGGTTTTGTGTTTTTTTTATTAGTTTTTGAAAAAGGTTTTAAAGATAAAAGCCAAATGGCAAATAAGAATTTGTTTGTGTTTTTTATTAAAAAAAAGATAACTCGAAGTATGATTAAATTGATTGATATTTGATTGAGAAAATAAAATGAAAAAAAGGACGATCACTTGATTTAGGATCAAGGTTTATTATGGAAAAATGTTTTTTTTGTGATTTTTTTGGTTATTTGCATGTTTTTGTGATTTTTGAATAAATATATAAACTAACGGAGCATAAAGAATAAAAGCGCGGCTACCCTAAGTTAGAAATATAAAATCTATGACTATTACATAAAAAGCCTATTTACATTCTAAGGTCTGCAATAAAATTAAAATGCTAAGAAAAATAAATAAATGCGAAAAAGAATAAAAAAAAGGTCCAAACACATGGTGGGGTGCAGTGGTAAACAGGGGTGTGCAGAAAGCAGAAAAAAAGGAACTGGGCTTTAAGGAAACGAACCGGGTCGCGGGTCATGGGTCATGGGTTGACCCGGTTTGGGGGATATATAAGGGATGTTGGGTCTTTTTCTTTCATTTTTCATTTTCTTTCTCTCTCTTCTTCCCTAAGTCTCTCAAACTCTCTCTTCTCTCTCTTCCTACCCTTCTTCTCCGGCGGGAAGCTTGGGGGGCCGATGGGATTCCGGCGCGGTGGCCGGCGAGCCATCGCGGCTGCGCCGCCGCGCCGGAGCTAAAAAAGCTCCCTTTTTTTATTTTTTTTCGCTCTTTCTCTTCTACTTCCCTCCCTCTGTTCACCTCTAGCCTTCAAATTCTCAAAACCTTTACCCAAACGTCTAGATCTAAAAAAAAAGAAAGAAATTTATACCTTTTTTGTTTTTTGTGGATCCGGTTTTGTTATGGTGCTGGTTTGCGATTTCCTTTTGTGCGTGCGTTACCGTCTGTGTGCACGTTGAGTTGTGTGCGTGTGTGCTTGTGTTGCGCGCCTGTGCGTGTGTTTGTTGTGTTGCCGTGCCGTGTTGTGATGCCGTGTGTGGGTGTTTGTGCGATGTCGTGTTCTGTTGCTCTTGCTTCTGCGTTTTGCCGTGTGCTCTGCTGTGCTCTGTTGTTCTCTGTTTTTTTTTTCTGTGTGTTTGCAGGTTTCTATTTATAGAGTGAGTTTGAGGCTAGGATTTGTTACTGATGAGCAAAAATTCAGTAGCTTGTGGAGGAGAAAAAGGGAGACGCGTACTGGATCTGTTTCAGAAGAAGTGTGAACTGGATTTGGATTGGAACAGCATACGCGTGATGCTGTTATTTTGCACCTGGACCTTTTTGGATTTTGGACTTTTTGGACTTAAAAAGAAAAAATAATTAAAAGGATAATATCTACATTTTTGGTTTTAAAATAAAAAAGAAAAAAATTAAAATGGGAATAAAAGAAATTTAATCTAACTTGGACTAAAATTAAAATTAGAGTTCTAAATTAAAAGATGGAAATAAATAATTAAAGACTGAGAGAAGAGGGCCCGATTCGGAATTTTATGAGGTATTTCAAAATACCTCCCTGCCAAATTTTTTACTGAAACGTGAGACCGATCAGGGTTAAATGGCGCGTGTCAGTGAGATCTTGGGTCAAAAATTGGGGTATGACAGATGCCCCTATTTAAGTTTCTTCGTTCAGAGATTTGAAGATGGAATCTTTGATTCGATGAGCCGAAGAGACTTAAATACAAAAGTGCACCAATTTTGACCTAAGATTCTATGAATGCTCATGATGTAATTATGAATGCATGATGACAACGATGACTCGACTGGAATGAAAAGACACTGGGATACCCAAATTCTTCGAGGAAAGGGATCCGATTTTACTGGGGAATCTAGTTTCACTGGGGAAAATGGTTGTTCCTCATTGTCTCGATATCTCGAAACAAAGTGCAATGGTTCAGACTCCAATGTCTATTTGTGGTTTTGAAAATGAAATAATAGAAGGATACAAGTTATTTGTTGGTTGAAATTGGCCACTTGTTGCAGGCTGTTCGTTAGTTGGAACTGGTCGCTGGTCATAAAGATAAAAGATTGATACGAGTTGTTCGTTTGTTGGAACTAGTTGCTCGAAAGAAAAAACATTGGCATAGGCTATTCGTTCGTTGGAATCGGCCGCTGGGCATAAAGATAAAAGATTGACATGAGTTGTTCGTTTGTTGGAACTTGTTGCTCGTAAGAAAAAAGAAACTGACATAGGCTATTCGTTTGTTGGAATCGGTCGCTGGTCATAAAGATAAAAGATTGATATGAGTTGTTCGTTTGTTGGAACTTGTTGCTCGTAAGAAAAAAGAAACTGACATAGGCTATTCGTTTGTTGGAATCGGTCGCTGGTCATAAAGATAAAAGATTGATATGAGTTGTTCGTTCGTTGGAACTGGTCACTCGAAAAAGTTGGGTTGGTGACATCTCTGGAACAGCTATGCTGGGGATGATACCTAAAGTTGAAGTTGACATCGAGATTAACTAGCGCCATTACTAGTACGGCTTTCTGCCGGGGATGACACTTCGAAACTAAAGTTGAAATTGACATTGATTAGTGACATGACTTAGCACGGTTTTTCGCCGGGCATGACACCTTTGAAATTTGAAATTGAAATGAAAGACGCTTTACTCGTAGAAACTTGCGGCTTGACGCAATGGTAAACTAAGACTGAACCGAAGTGACATGACCGAATCGATTGATGAGTTTATGTATGAATTGATGTCGTGCGCATGTTGTGTACGCATGAACGCATGATTATCAGTAAATGCATGATTGTTATGAGTTTGTGATTGTATGAGTGCATGGAAGCATTGATGTGATGAATGCAAGATGATTTGACTCGAATGAGAAATGACAACGGATATCCAAATTCTTTGAGAAAGGGATCCGACTCTGCTAGGGGAATATTGTAGTTCTATTGGGGGAAAAATGTTGTCTACTATCTGTATGGTAGATGTAAGAAGACAAGAGTTGTATTACCTTACTACCCGTATGATAGTTGTATGAAGGCAAGATGAAAGAAAACATTGTCCACTATCTGTAAGATAGCCGTATAAAGACAAATAAATGAGATTACCTACCACCCGTAAGACAGTCGTATGAAGGTAAGACACAGAAGACATTGTCTACTATCCGTAACATAGTCGTATGAAGACAAAAGACATAGATTACCTACTACTCGTATGGTAGTCGTAAAAAGGTAAGACGAAACAAGACATTGTCCACTATCCGTAAAATAGTCGTAGGAAGACAAATGACATAGATTACCTACTACCTGTATGGTAGCCGTAAAAAGGTAAGACGAGACAAGACATTGTCTATTATCCGTAAAATAGTCGTACGAAGACAAATGAAAAAACAAGATAAAAGGGTAACCTCAAGCGGTCCGTTAGTGGACTCTGATAGTTTGAAACGAGATAAAATGGTGAACTCAAGCATCTGTTGGTGGACTTGGTGACTTGTTATAAGGTAAAGAGATAAATGCAAGCTGTTCGTTGGTTGGAACTTGCCACTTGAAATAAGGTAAAAGGGAGATGCAAGTTGTCCGTTGGTTGGGACTTGCCACTTGAAATAAGGTAAAAGGGAGATGCAAGTTGTCCGTTGGTTAGGACTTGCCACTTGAAATGTTTGATTGGTGACATCTCTGGAACAGCTACGCTGGGGATGACACTTTTGATAAAGAAAGTAAAACAAGACGTTCATTTGTTAGAAACTTGCGGGTTCACAAAACGATAAGTTAAGACCGAACTGAAGAGATACGACCAAAACGAGATTCCGGATGATTGATGCAATTATGTGCGAATTAATGTTATGCATATGCTATTTATGCATAAATGTATGAATATATTGATGAATGCATGATTGTATGAATGTATGGATGTGTGAATGTATGAATGTGTGACTGCATGACCGTATAAACTGTATATGACAGGTGACTTGATGAGCTGAGACAAGACAGGTAAGATGGGAGGTGGATTGTCATCGCAGTACAAACATTCGGCAAACTTCCTTGGAGATGATACTATTGTGAACAAATCGAGCCGTTGACGGTGTAAGAACCTGGCACAAGGTAGCAACTGATGCCTCTTGGGGGTAACGCCCATTGTTGATAAAAGATATGGAAGAAGTTGTATTTGTGAATCGACGCAGAGTGTCCTTCCATCGGTATGCTTCAGCAGTCATGTTCTTTTGTTTTATCTTTTTTGAAAATCCCTAACTTTTGCCTGGACCGCCCTTTCGGGTTTTCAGTCCACCGGGAATATATTTTTCTTTCTGCCCCTAATTTTTCCTGAACCGCCCTTTCGGGTTTTCGGTCCACCGGGACGCTCATTTTTTGCCTAAGCCGCCTTTTCAGGTTTTCAACTTAGCGAGCTTTGATTTTTTGTATCTTCTTTTTTTTATTTTGGATTATGACTGCATCTTGCTCAAGACAGAGGTCCTCTCCACAATGCTTAGCCATGTTTCTCTTTCAGAATATAAACGTTCTCGAGACGGATGCCGATGTATGCTCCATCTACTCACGAGTTCAAAGAGAATGTGTTTGTTGTTCACACTTTTCAAAAAGATGTAAAAAAAAGTTTTTGTATTTTGAAATTTTTGCTTTAAGTATTGCTATAGAAGAAATTATGCAAATAGAATAAATGAGAGTTCCAAATAAGTGGGCACAGGCTCAAATTTGATGAATTGAGTGGTGACCTGCCAATGGCATGGTTCCAAGGATCTTTGAATTTTTTTTTTTTTTTTTTTGGAAAATGGTAAATATAATGGGAAGGGTACATTGAACACAATAACCGCTATTCTCCCTAACAACTTTGAATGCCCCTGTTCCAAGTCTTTGATCTGCAGATGCTTCAAATCGGAGGTCTTTTGATAGCTAGATGCCCCAAGTGGATTATGTCTGACCGGATGCAGTTACTTTGTCTTTTGATCCTTAACTTTTGCATAGATCGCCCTTTTGGGTTTTCAATCTATCAGGATAATTTTTTGTTTATGTCTTTAATTTTTGCCTGGACCGCCCTTTTGGGTTTTTAGTCCACCGAGACGTTCATTTTTGCCTAAGCCACCTTTTCAGGTTTACGACTTATCGAGCTTTTATGTTTGACAGAGTATTTCTTGACTGTACCGGCATTCATAGGAAGTGCAAGTTTGTCACCATCCATAGTTGTAAAAGCCCTTGCACATGAGCCTTCATGGTTAGGCGTCCACTTGCCCCTGGAGTCTAGTTGGAAATGTAGTACCTTTTTGGGCACAAAGTCTTCTTCTTGAAAGTCACGGGGACAAACCTTATTGTTGGAAGTTTGTTTCAACCTCTTGTGATTTTAAGTTCTTTCAAACTTGGATTTCAGCAGAACTCCTATTGTTGGGACTTCGATCTCCGCGAGAAGCACGACCTTCATGTTGTATACTTGAGCGAAGGAGGGGGGATGCCCCTGTTGAAATGTGTACTGAAGCAGGATATCTGAGCAAAGAAAATGATAGCACCTCGAGCTAATCTTTGTAAGCGATTGCCATCCTCTGAACTATCTTCATGATTTTTTTGTAGCTTTGACGGCTTATGATGCCCCAGTGTGCGAGAGATCTCATCGGGAGCCTCTTCACTTTCCTCTTCTTCAGTTTCGGATTCAAGGAACTCAAAGTTGGTAGAGAGTACATGGTTATTGTGTTCAACGGGTTTATTAATGCATGATTTAATTATTGATTTTGACAAGTAAGTATAAGTTATGATTATGCAGATATTTGAGAATGATTAAAGAAAGATTTTTTGGTTTTTTGTATTACCATTTTCCAAGAAAAAGCACAAAATGAAAGCAAAGTCGGGATCAAAACGACCTTTTTATTAATGATGACAATTTCTTAAAGCAAAAAGCCCTACACCAGTTCACTTTCATCTCGGGCGGGACGAAAGGATGTTTTTTTGAAAAGATAGTAAACAAACAAACATATTACCGGAAACAAGTTGAGTAGCAGGAGAAGACATAAACATCAACCCAATTGCAGTTACACACTCGGATTCAAATTCTTGAAAGGCAAGACATTATCGTCAATCAGTTTCTGGACTTCAATCTTCAAGGAGAAACAATGCTCAACGTCATGACCTTGTGCCCCTTGATGGAAGGCACAAAAGAGGTCAGGTCTCCACCTAGCCGGTAATTTCTTAGGTATCGGCGGAGGTGGTCTGGTCTGGACAAGGTTTCTTTCAAGCAATGAAGGAAGAAGCTCCGCATATTTCATAGGAATCAGATCATACTGCGGTGTTTTCTGAGCCTGATGAGGTGGATTTAATTGCGGATGAGCCTGTCGTCGAGGATGACCTTTCGCCATATTCACTTCTTGGTCTTTCTTTTTTGAACTGCCTGCGGGGACACTTTCGTTGACCAATCGTCCTTCTCGGACCCCTTCTTCCAACTGTACACCCATACCAACCATCTCAGCAAAATTCTTGGGCGTACTTCCGACCATCTTCTTGTAGTAGAACTGATTGAGAGTTTTTAAGAAGAGCTTGGTCATCTCTTTCTCTTCTACACGCGGGATGACTTGGGCAGCGGTATCCCTCCATCGCTGGGCATACTCCTTGAATGTTTCCTTGTCTCCCTGAGTCATTGCCTGAAGATCGCTTCGGTCTGGAGCCATATCCACATTATAACTGTATTGTTCCACAAAAGCTTCACATAGATCCCGAAAAGTTTGGATTTTTGCTTTGTCTAGATTCGTGTACCATTTTGAGGCGGGGCCAGTCAAGCTTTCTTGGAAGTAGAAAATTAGGACCTGATCGTCCCGAGCATATGCATACATCCTTCTTACATACATTTTCAGATGTTCCTCAGGGCAGGAGTTCCCTTTATACTTCTCAAAATCTGGAATCTTGAACTTGTGAGGTATCTGGACATTCGGCACCAAACAGAGATCATAAGCGGTCTTTCCAAATTTTTCTTTCCCGAGGAGATCCCTCACTTCTCGATGCATTTCATCATATTTTTCCCGCAAGTCATTCACTCTATCATCGGGCTCCATGTTCCCTGAATGGAAGATGGGTTCTTCATTTTGTGGAATGGTATGCATCATAGGTGTTGAATAAGTCATGACAACTGGAGGAGCTCTTACAGGAAGCGGAGGAACATGAGCTGCATATTGATGAGTAGGCATCCGAGTTTCAGAAGCAATAGGGCGGAATACTTCACTGAGACAAATAGGGACACTCCAAGGACGATCCTCTGGCCTAGAATTTGGGGAAGTACTGACAGGTATCGGCCATTCAGGGGCAATAGAGACAATTGCTTCGGCCTGAGTGCTGATAGGGGGAGGAGGTGGTGGCTGATTATGTGCAGCCGTCAATGCTTTCATCAATTCAGTCATTTCATCCATCTTAGTTCGCATGACTGCCACTTCCTCGCGAAGCAATTGATTTTCTTGTTCGAGGAACTCCATCTTTTCCTCATGATTGTTCGAGTGTTGTAAATGCGAGTGGGTTTCAGACGAGGATGCCATGACTCTTTTGAGATGGACTGACCTTTAGTAGAAAAGACACAGTGTAAGACTCTGACTTGAAACTATGAATGCAAATGATGCATGCTTATGCAAAAAACAGACACGTTTCTTTTTTGAAGGACTTGTCAAAGTAATTGTAAACTTGATAAGGAACATTGTTTTATTTAAAAATTGTAAAGACGTTGCAATTGGTTTCCTTTCAAAAGTAAGAACGAAACCAAGGAAAAAAGTCTTTAACAAAAGCTAAAGCTTTTTTTGAAGTTTTGGGTTTCTTGGTGTTCCTTCTTACAAGGACCATATCTTTGATGTTTACGAAAACTTATCTAAGTCCTTCGATATCTTGATGAAAAAAAAGTTTTTTTATGGATGAATGCATGTATGCATGATCATGCATGGTGAGGTTAAGTCCACAATGTTGGAGCTTAAGGGTAGAAACGCCATTTGGTAAGGACTATGGTTTCATTTGTACCTGTATCACGGGTTCTACCAAGTTCCCAAAGTCATTAACCACTTCCGAATATTATCGGGTTACAAGACTACTCTTGATCCAATAAGATTCGTATGAAAGTTTCGTTTGAGTGTAGTATCGCGTATCAACTAATTCAAGACTACTCTTGATTAGCCACCGCACTACGTCCTAAAAGGCCAAGATGGGTTTAAGGTAACTAAAGGTCCTCAACTTTGACGGTCACTTGAAAATACGATGCCAACACGACTACTCATGTCAACATAAAATTACTTCCAAGATCCCTCCATTGAGTGGGGTTGTACCACATGAACCCAAACACGAGACTTGACTCTCGGAAAGGCACTTTGGTTATACCACCGTCCTATCTTATGTTTCTCTCAAGCCCGGGTGTAGGACTTATCTCACCACTCATGTTTAAGAGAAAAGAGGAGAAAGAAAAGAGAAGATATGTACAACTATTTCCATCTTTTTCTTTTTTTTTTTTTTTTTTTTTTTTTTGTTTTAAGCAAGTTATAGCATAGAGAATTAAATAAGGCCAAGTTAGGCTCAACCCTCTTTAAAGTGTCATCCCCAGTGAAGTCGCCATTTCTGTCGCGTCATTTTTCGGAGATCAAGGCTATTTGATTAGCTTTTGACTCACTAATTTATTTCACGACCGAACATTTAATTTTTAAGGAAAAGGGGAAAAAAGTTCAAAACACCCCATATTGAAAAGATTTAGGGTTCGGGGGTTAGTTACATAAAGGGAAGGTATTAGCACCCTTTACGTCCGTAGTACTCTACGGGAACCTCTTGGTTTTATTTAATTTAATGTGCTATAACTTGCTTGTTTTTGAAAAGAAAGAAGTAATGTGATGAAAAAGAAAATAAAGTGAGACCTAATTTATCTACATTTTTTATTGTTTGGAAGGACGAGTGTCCTCTGCCTACGTACCCGTGAAGGATCAAAACCTCGTAGTTCGGGGTAGAAAACAACGTTTGATTGGTTTTGTGTTTTTTTTATTAGTTTTTGAAAAAGGTTTTAAAGATAAAAGCCAAATGGCAAATAAGAATTTGTTTGTGTTTTTTATTAAAAAAAAGATAACTCGAAGTATGATTAAATTGATTGATATTTGATTGAGAAAATAAAATGAAAAAAAGGACGATCACTTGATTTAGGATCAAGGTTTATTATGGAAAAATGTTTTTTTTGTGATTTTTTTGGTTATTTGCATGTTTTTGTGATTTTTGAATAAATATATAAACTAACGGAGCATAAAGAATAAAAGCGCGGCTACCCTAAGTTAGAAATATAAAATCTATGGCTATTACATAAAAAGCCTATTTACATTCTAAGGTCTGCAATAAAATTAAAATGCTAAGAAAAATAAATAAATGCGAAAAAGAATAAAAAAAAGGTCCAAACACATGGTGGGGTGCAGTGGTAAACAGGGGTGTGCAGAAAGCAGAAAAAAAGGAACTGGGCTTTAAGGAAACGAACCGGGTCGCGGGTCATGGGTCATGGGTTGACCCGGTTTGGGGGATATATAAGGGCTGTTGGGTCTTTTTCTTTCATTTTTCATTTTCTTTCTCTCTCTTCTTCCCTAAGTCTCTCAAACTCTCTCTTCTCTCTCTTCCTACCCTTCTTCTCCGGCGGGAAGCTTGGGGGCCGATGGGATTCCGGCGCGGTGGCCGGCGAGCCATCGCGGCTGCGCCGCCGCGCCGGAGCTAAAAAAGCTCCCTTTTTTTATTTTTTTTCGCTCTTTCTCTTCTACTTCCCTCCCTCTGTTCACCTCTAGCCTTCAAATTCTCAAAACCTTTACCCAAACGTCTAGATCTAAAAAAAAGAAAGAAATTTATACCTTTTTTGTTTTTTGTGGATCCGGTTTTGTTATGGTGCTGGTTTGCGATTTCCTTTTGTGCGTGCGTTACCGTCTTTGTGCACGTTGAGTTGTGCGCGTGTGTGCTTGTGTTGCGCGCCTGTGCGTGTGTTTGTTGTGTTGCCGTGCCGTGTTGTGATGCCGTGTGTGGGTGTTTGTGCGATGTCGTGTTCTGTTGCTCTTGCTTCTGCGTTTTGCCGTGTGCTCTGCTGTGCTCTGTTGTTCTCTGTTTTTTTTTTCTGTGTGTTTGCAGGTTTCTATTTATAGAGTGAGTTTGAGGCTAGGATTTGTTACTGATGAGCAAAAATTCAGTAGCTTGTGGAGGAGAAAAAGGGAGACGCGTACTGGATCTGTTTCAGAAGAAGTGTGAACTGGATTTGGATTGGAACAGCATACGCGTGATGCTGTTATTTTGCACCTGGACCTTTTTGGATTTTGGACTTTTTGGACTTAAAAAAAAAATAATTAAAAGGATAATATCTACATTTTTGGTTTTAAAATAAAAAAGAAAAAATTAAAATGGGAATAAAAGAAATTTAATCTAACTTGGACTAAAATTAAAATTAGAGTTCTAAATTAAAAGATGGAAATAAATAATTAAAGACTGAGAGAAGAGGGCCCGATTCGGAATTTTATGAGGTATTTCAAAATACCTCCCTGCCGAATTTTTTACTGAAACGTGAGACCGATCAGGGTTAAATGGCGCGTGTCAGTGAGATCTTGGGTCAAAAATTGGGGTATGACACTAGTTGATAAGTCTATCTTCTCCTTGATGATTATCTTAGTTTCTTGATTCATCAAAAATAAAAGAATTAAAAGTCAGAAAACTCATTCATTTAAACCGACACAACACACCACTAACCTTTTTTTTTTTTTTTTTTACCCGTTCCACTTTTATTCATCATTTAGGTTTCAAGAATTTGAACATAAGAGAGACCAAGAGAAATTTTTGTGTGTGGTGTACCCCATGATAATAATCTTATTCTGCATTTGATCCAATGGCCCATATTAGTTCTTTTATGTCCTAAAAATAATGTCCGTATCTCCATTTGGGAGTGGTTATGGTGCATAAGGAAATCCTTATGCACCGTGCATAAATCCTAACATAATTGCTTCCTACACCCCCAAAGTGAGCCAAAATCATTTTTGTTCAAAATAAAAGAAATCTGATGGTTGTGATGTGTTTATGCACGGTGCATAAGGAAATAACTTATGCACCATAACTTTTGCCTCTCCATTTATCTCCTAATCCCTATTATTTCTCTCGTTAATTATTGTTATAATTTCCTTCATTATAAACACCTGAAACCACTCCTTTCAAAAAGATTCTTTCTTTATTCCTTATTTATTTATTTATTCCGTTTAGTAATTTCAAGGATATTTGGGTAATAAATTGGATTAATTTATTTCCTATTATTAGACACCGAAGTTATTTCAGAAAAAAAAAAAAAAAAAGGTGTGAAATTTATTATATAAATCCCATCACAGACTAAAGCTTTGCACAAACCCTTACTATTCCTTTTACTTTGTTATTTCGGCAAGGTATGCATTTTCACTTCTTCGTTGTTATATTTGATTTCACTAACCATTTTAATTTAATTCTTATGTAATACAATAATCTCTGCGAAATCTTGACATGCAATTTCAAATTTATGCAGTTTCATTGTAAATGTTCAAGATCTGATATGATACTTCTTCCTTGTCAACTATGTGTTGTGTTTGCTCTTCCATCGTAGATCTTTTTTTATTACAACGAGTGTAATTTCCTTGATTAATCAGGTAAGATCTCTAAATTTTCACTTGATTTTCGTAAGGGTGAACAAAAATCACCAAAACCTTTTTTTTTTCTTTTTTCTTTCAACAAACAAATCACCAAAACCTTGAAAGGTGTGTGTTAGAACCTTAAAAATATTAATTCGGAAAATGTTTTAGAGTCAAAGCTTTTCTTTTTTGAAGCAAAGAGTCAAATCTTTTCAATAATTACTTATTAGTTTCTTTAGGATTTTTTATGAAAAAGATAGAATTTGTTGAAGGTACAATGATTAGACCGGTTGACGATGCTGTTGTCCCCATTGATGTGTACGTGTTCAATGAGCCCACTGAATTTCTCGACCTTTCTCATCAATTTGAGTTTATGATTGGTGAGTTGCTAATCAAACTTAACAATGATCAATTGAATAAACAATTGTACCATGGTTATTTTGTTCCAGGTGAATGTCGTATGTATACATTTTAATCCTTTTTTTTTATACCGCGATAATTTCAGGCGTCTTAAGTATGCTTGATAAAATAGATGATGTGAAAGATGTTGTAGTTGACGGAAAGGTTGTCACCATGTTAAACTCTTGTGTTAGCATACTCTTCGCAAGAGTTCAGATGTGGAAAGGTATATATACGTTCTACATTGTGTTTATTCATTGATATAAAATAGTTTAAAATGCTTTTACACCGTGTGTTTAACATTAATTTTTATTTAATAGGCATGCCTACACTCCAACCACTGAATATGCCACCAAATTGGTCTTCGATCCCGTTATGAATGGGATTTGAAAAGGAGGTTATTATTAGGGCAGTGCTATTTGTCCCGAGTAAATTTCTCAAGAATATCCCATGAACTTAAAATAGGACCCACTTGCCATACATGGGAGGTGCTACAATAAAAAGATACAGTCGGGATGATTTCGGGATAAAGATACGGTCGGGATGATTTTGGGATAACTGTTTTCGCTGTAAACAGCATAATCCTTATTATTATGGATCTGTTGTTTCTTGCCAATTGATTCTATTGTAGATTATATATATCCATAATGCACAGTCGTAATTCCTTTATATGTCATCAATGGTTGTGTTTTTTAGATTTTTATTTATCCTTCTCTAGAAGGATAAATATGAGTATTTACTTTTCGAGTGTGATTCATGTAACACAGTGTTGTGATAATGTATTGTTTTTTTATGTTTTAATGAACAAAAAGAAGCGCCAAATGAGAGGCAACATAAGTGTATTTTCTACAATTTCTGAAACAATTTATTTCTTTAAATTTATAAGTTTATAGTTGATAAGTCAAGCTTCTCCTTGATGCATTTCTTCTTACTCTATTAATTAATTCATCAAAAATAAAAGAGTTAAATGCCAGCAAATTCATTCATTTGAACCGACACAACACACCACTAACTTTTTTTTCACCCGTTCCACTTTTATTCATTATTTAGGTTTAAAGAATTTGAACATAAGAGGCCAGAAAGAAATTTGGTGTGTGGTACCCCATGATAAGAATCTTATTCTGCATTCGATCCAATGGTCCATATTTATGTATAATTATGGTAACAAATAATTTCTTGCAAAACAAGCCAGTAATAATGTCTGTTTATCTCCTAATCCCTATTATTTCTCTCGTTAATTATAAACACCTGAAATCACTCCTTTGAAAAATATTCTTTATTCCTTATTTATTTATTTATTTATTCTGGTTAGTAATTCTAAGATATTTTGGTAATAAATTGGATTAATTTCTTTCCTATTCTTAGACACCGACGTTATTTCGGAAAAAAAAAAAAAAAAACTGTGAATTTTATTATATATATCCCATCACAGACTTAAGCTCTGCACAACCCTTACTATTCCTTTTACTTTGTTATTTCAGCACTTTCAGAGGTATGCATTTTCACTTCATTGTTATATTTGATTTCACTAACTATCCATTTTAATTTCATTCTTATGTGATACTATAATCTCTGCCTAATCTTGATCTTCAATTTCCAACTTATGCAGTTTCATTGTAAATGTTCAAGATCTGATCTGATACTTCTTCGTTTTCTACTATGTGTTGTGTTTTCACCTCCATCATAGATCTTTTTCTTATTACAACGAGTGTAATTTCCTTGATTAATCAGGTAAGGTCTCTAAATTTTCACTTGATTTTTGTAAGGGTGAACAAAAATTACCAAAATTGTTATCATGACTGAAAGTTAGGGTTTAAGTCATAGAAATAACATCTTGCCTAAAAATAGGGTAAGGTTGTGTACAAAACATCAAATGATGAAATTTCTTCACGGACCTTACGTATGCGGGAACTTTAGTGCACCGGCCTGCGCTTTTTACCTATTTTCATTTCATAATGTTAAAACTAATTTTTGTGTCTAACTAAAAATTATTCTATTTTGAAATGCTAACTCAGATGTTTTTTTTTTTTTTTTTTTTATGGTCATTTTGCTAAACTAACACTCATTTTAACGCAGAAAATTGTCCAGAAGAAGAGCCAGACAATTAAGAAGAATTCAAAGCTCATATTCTGAAGGGAAAAAAAACTAAACAAACCAACTCTTCAGAGGTAAGATTTCTGCTCCTATTTTAAATAATTCAATGATGCTAATATAGTTATTGAATGACTGGTGCAGCAGCTTTATGTTGTTCTGTTATCAATATTTATCCTCATAATTACAATATATATTGAAATGTTTATGAATTTCACAATGGTTTAATATGATTAAAAATGTAAAAAGAATTGGCTTTTTCATTTCCATTTTGGATCTCATCTTTTAGCCCCAAAAAGTTTTTTCAAGTCCTAATTTAAAGTTGAAGAAATTATTAAATGTTATAATGATCTAATTAAATAATTGATATAACACAAAACAATTAGTTTAGTTTATGTTTTCCGTCTTTTTTTCCTACTTGACATTTTATCAATTTCATGTTTCTATATTTTTTTTTTTTGCTTTTTCTTGTGACCTTATGTCCTCGACATGCATTCAAATTACAGTGACAAATACAAAATGAACCACATGAATGAGTTTAATTTTTACGGCCCCATCTAGTAGGAAATGATTTGATCTTTTGGAAACCGGAGCGGTGCCAACATAGAACTTGTTCATACTCCAACCCTTAACTATACGTTTTCATTCTAGCAAATGATATTTGGAACAGGTTTCCCAGTATTTCGGTTTAGCAAATTATATTTGGAAGAAGTTGCAACTTTTAGATATACAAAAGGTATTTCTCCAACACCTCCTTCAAACCTCATAGGAAAAGAAGACTTGAAAATCCCATAAGCAAACACATTGTGGCTTTCATTTTCCCTCCAATGAGCTATTAGAGATTAGGTTGTGTAGAAACTAGCAATCATGCTGGGAACCAAGAAATGTACAATGACGAGAAACTATAGAAATTCATTGAAATGAATTTCATAATATTGTATTTTTAATAACCAAGTAATATTAATTGATAAATAAATCAAAAAAAAGGACATGGCGGATTAGGAATTTTGTCGAATGTTATGTCTTCTAAATTAGTTGCTGCGAATGTATCATCTCAATTATTTAACCTTGTCGCAACCTGTACAACGAAGGGCCGACGGTAATGCACCATGAACTGAACACTTGGTTAGTTAGAAGCAGTCAGAAGTCAATTACTTGCATAGCAAGTAATCTTCTAAGGTAGTTAGATTTGGCTATCCAATACATGTTGTACATCATAAGCTAACATAGAGAACAACTTTTGTACATATACCTCTTGTAATAGCTTCAATAATCAATGAGAGTCATTACTTTTCATTCAATTCTTTCAACTCATAATAGACTACACTCTCATGGTAGAGATGCACAAGGTATATACCAATATGATTGATTTTTGTATCATACATTTATCTCTTATAGATGAAGAGTGTGATATCATTGTACATTTTGATGAATACTTTCTCTTCTATTGGAGAGGCCACTGGTTTTGTTGTTGGAGTTTTTTTTTACTAGTAGCACCAAATACTCTCTGACTCACCAAATACTCTCTTTCATATAAGTTTATGAAAGTGGTAAGACATGTCACGATGTTACTTCATTTTAATTTTTTGACTCAACACAATATTACTTTAATGAACTATGGAAAGCCCTCTTTCCAGAAAAAAAAACAATTTTAATTCTACTTATGCATTTGGAGTTTGCATACAATTAAAACTCTATAAATTAATAATGTCAGGACCGGAGAAATTTATTAATTTAGAGAGTTATTAATTTATCGATAAATTAATAATTATTAATTTAAAGAGTTTAGAAGATATTGTGGGTACTATCATTGACAACAATGCAGAGGATGACGACAAAGATGATACGGTGTCTTTGGAGTCTGTTACACGAAAGGAAGCACTTATGGCGTCGAATTCTTCACAACTTTATGATACAATACAAAAATACAACACCTGAGCTATTGGATGCAATAAGAAAAGTTAGAGATGAGCTCCAAACAGACTTGAACTTTAAAGGAAAACAGACAACTATTGAATCATATTTCAATAGTGTAATATTTTTTTTTCAGTTTCTTTGAATTATTAATTTATGATTTTCTTGGGACCAAAAATTATAAAGGGATCTCCCGAAAAATTATTATCTTATTATTTTATCGAGTTTTTCAATTTCTTACATTGGCCCAAGTCGGGACCGGACAAATTTATTATTTTAGAGAGTTTATTAATTTACCGAGTATTAATTTAAAGAGTTTCTACTGTATGTAAATTTTTTGTTATTGGAAGGCTCGATTTTGTTTTAAGGTACATGAAGATTTGGCTAAAAGATATGTTCAATAATCAATGAAAGAACTATGGAAATCCCTCTTTGTAGAAAACAATTTTAATACTACTTATGTATATATTATTAAGATAAGATAATCACATGGAACTTCTTCTCTCTTATAACATAATTTCTTCTCTGTCTGTTTCTCTTCTCAGAACTGGACTTCCTCTCACATTCATAACCAGAGCTTATTCTTCCTCTTCTCTAAACCCATTTTCAATATTCTTTTCACATACCCATACTTTCTCCCTCTCTTTGCTAACTGCAAAGTATTTCGCCGGATACTTTAAGACGGCAGCCGAACAGATTTCTCTAACACTTAGTCAGAGGGATCGAACACAGAGGCATAAGGTGGATGTTTGATGCTAAAGAGAAATCAGTAGGTTCGATTGAGAAGAGAAATCAGCGGTTGTTTAAATCAGAAGGTGGTTGACGATTTCCTCTTCTTCGTGACCAAGTTTAACCACGTATCTTTATTCTCTTTCAATTCCTTTGTTGTTCAAAATAGATTGCAATAGCTTCTTAGATTTCTTTTAAAATCAACGTAATTGTTGTTCATATGATTGTTGTAGGTTTGGTATGTTGATTTTGGAGTTTATGAATATGAATTTTCAATTTGGGAGGATCATTTCTTTTAAAATCAACGTAAGGTGGTTGAGCGATTTCCTATTCATTTGTGACCAAGTTAACCACATAACTTTCTTCCCTTTCTCCTTCAAAAAATTTAAAACTTTCTTCCCTTTCAATTCCTTTGTTGTTAAAAATATATTGCAATAGCTTTTTTTTATTTCTTTCAAAATCGAGGTGATTGTTGTTCATATGATTGTTGTAGGTTTGATTTGTTGATTTTGGAGTTTATGATCAAGAATTTTCAATCTGGGATGTAAATTCGACATCGCATCGCAGGTTAGTGGCTTGTTACCAAACCCTCTGCTTCTTCCCATCTCTTCTTTACTTTTCAAAATAAAAAAATTGAATCTATCAATCTCAAATTTCTCTCCCTCCTTTCTCACTCGCATGTCATGACTTCGAAACTTGCATGTTAGATCTCAAAGAAGTGTTTAGAATGTTCCTTAATTAATGTTATTATTATTATTCATGTGATGTTTCCTTTTTTAGGGATTAATCATATGATGTTGTAATGAAGTTTCAACTACATTATATTTAACATGATTTTAATTTACAATAATGCTAGATCTCGCAAACCAATCTATCAAGAAATATTCACGCATGACTATTTAACATAATTTGCTTGTTTTTTTCTTTCTTTCTTTCTTGGTATAGATAATTTGCTTGCTTTATTAATTTTTTCATTATTTTATAAATGCTTATTTCATTACATGGTACTTTTTTTTTTCTTTTTAAGTGTCCTTTAAGTATGATTTTTTTTTTTCCTTTTTATTTAACTGTTATTTTGATAGTTTAAAAGTATAATTCGTCAGTTATATCCTTTCTCAATTACTTGTACTTATTAATTTTCAGTTTTTTATTTGCGGATTTAAACTTCCCTTAACCAAAATTTTGTTACTTATAATAATGGTTCAATGAAAAGTAAAAACTTTATACATAAGATAAGTAACATTGTTACAAATTGAGTGTAAACTAAAAGAATAATTATCATGAAAAAAATGACTTCACAAATGTTAGAAAAGAAGAAAGATTGGAAGAGTCGTTGAAACAAAAAAAAAAAAAAGAGAGAAAAATGAGACATATTTGAAGACTCGAATTTACCGAAGAGAGGGAGAGTAACCTCTAATTGTTTGTTATGAAATAAATACAACACATTAAATTTATCAGAAAGAAATATAGTGTGAAATTTTTATTGAGTCAGAACAAAAAAACTTCCATTTTCCTTCAAAAAATATTGAGTCAAACAAAAAAAACTTCCATTTCCCTTAAAAAAAATGTGACATTTGAGTAATCCTTTCGTTTGAAATAGCATTGCTCTTTAATTTATTGTGTTCATATATTGCGTTTATCTTCAACCCGTGCTGCACGAGTGCACAATCTAGTAATTATAATGTCACACAAAATAAAGTAAACCCTACTTTTTTTGTAAGGAAAAGTGAACCCTACTTATAATATCATATTGTTTACTGTTTAGTAATATATAATACAATGCAATGCGCATCATTAACACCAACACATGGCCTAGAATTTCTCAATTATATTATTCTACTAAGCACCGGCGTCTGGTGGCACAACCACCGTATCGTATGTCCTTTTGGTCTTGGAACACGGGTTCAACAAAGTACTGCGTGTCACATGGGTTAATGTTTTATTTTATAAAAGGCTAAAGTGCACTTTTGGCCCCCTATGTTTCAAAATGTTGCGATTTTGGCCCCTATTAAAAATATGGCAACTTTGGCCCCTTTCATCCCAAAATTGCTGAGAAGACGCCACGTGTCCCAAAAAAGGGGCTATAATCGCAACTTTTTGTAAAGATAAGGGGTCAAAAAGCATATTTCCCTTATGTTAGGAGGTCAAAAGAGCATATTTCCCTAAACATAGGGGGTCACTTTTGCCATTTTTTTTAATAGGGGCCAAATCGCAACATTTTCAAAACTTAGAGGACGAAAAGTGAAGTTTAACCTTTATAAAAATATAACTTAACTACAATGTTAATATCATTTTTTTTAGCAAGTTAAAATAAGATAATTGCTTCCTACATCCCTAAAAGAAACCAAACAAAACAAGTATCTCCTGAAACACACGATTGGTTGTCACTAGAAATTATGCCTCGACGCATTGTCCTTTGTCGGCCATCTATTGCGAAAGAGACGCCAAAAACAAATAGAGACTTTCAAAGGAACCTTATTATGCCATGGTGCAGCCGAAGCAACATCATGGGCCTGTATCTCCTGCCTCATAAGCATTTGATACACTCCACAGACCGTGTAGTCAATTGTAACATCCGGACGCCAAAGCCAAGTATCTGTCTCAGAATCCTACAAAGTAATGTTAGACAACAAATTCCTAATCTCCACCACTAATTCCTCCTCCCATGTTAATATCTTATTTTTAACCGTTCGCTGCTATGCTGTCTAATAAAAAACATTACATTGTCATTATCATTGAAGTTTTATTCAATCTTTGTTTTTCCGACCTTTTTATGCAGATGATGAAGATTGATCTATACTATGAAGACTTTTTCCAAACTTAGGCAAATACACCAAACATAAGCTTGATATGGAGAATCAGACTTTTCGTTGTAAAAAGCCAATATATGACTTGATGTGTCAAATATATTGTTGAACTATATATTTAATTGAGGTATCGACGAATAGCTCTCAATTGTGATTCTTTTTCTACAAGTGATTATATAGATGAAAGAACTTTGTCCCTCAATTAAGAATCTCTTGACTACTACAAAAGTGTTAACTAAGGTGTTTGTGAGTTGCTTGAGATACTAAATTAAGAAATGCACAAAAATAAAGATAAAGGGATAAAAATGCATAACTGACTTGATTTTGATTGATATTGTGTCCATGAAATATACGATGAGTATTTATAATAATTATATCTTATTTACAACTATCTGTATACTCGTAAATTGAGGTGTATCCAAACTCTTGTTTCTTTAATAAATTGAGGGCGTTTCCACCAATCATGATAACCGTTAAACTTATTTTGATTTTGAATAAAATTATAGGTATAAATAGTAGATTTTTTTTTTTTAGCAAGATAGTAGATATTTATACTTTAATATACTTATCTTTTTCAAAAATACTAATAGGATAAGAAATATAATATAAATTTTGGTGACAACTAGGCTACCCATGAAAGAATGATGGGTAATTTATCCCAACCAATACACATTGGCCACATAAGCACATATTCATGAACTATCTTGACCCCACAAATAAATTGCTCATTTTCATTGATTGGTGGGTAAATTACCCACCATTCTTCAAAGGTAATTTAGAAAAAACCATAAATTTTTTATTTTTTAAATTACATCAACTAAATAATATTTTTGTAGTCAAATAGCGAAAAAACCTGCACAAAACCAATTACATATTATTTTAGGCAAATTCTATGGTACATTCAAGAATTTGAGTGCACCGGTACACCAAATCATTAATTTAATATTGAAACGAGTTGTTTTTTTGAAGAAAAATTATTGATTTCTATCATTAACAATTACAATAACTAGATCTTATTTAACAAAAGTATCGACGAAATAATTTTTTTTTTTTTTGAAATTTTGTTATATATAACGAAGATTATTGATTATTTTTTATGAGAAAATGTTAAAATTTTAATATGATTATAAACAATAAAATGATGTTTTTTTCTTATAAAATGATGTTTTATATAATACAAATATTGATAAATAACTCTTTATTTTATAAAATGATTTTTAAATTATCAATTTTTGAAGCAGGAGTACCGATGCACCTCAATTTATGAGATGTACCGTAGAAGTTCCCATTATTCTATGCTTTTCCCTTCAAACTTTCATGAAGTGTGTGAATGTGTTTAAGTAGGATCTCTAAATATTAAGTATTTTTTTTAGTAGCTGTAAAAAAAGAAAAGTGTTTTCCTTTGTACACATGTTTGGAATTAGTCAACACTTTTTCCTTTCAAAGCTTGTTGTTTAGAGTGCGGTGGGTGGTGTAGTGAAGCACTCCATTGTTTCCCCAAAAGAATCTGCTCTTGTGTTCGCAAAGAAATCTAAATGGCCTCCTTAAGATCAAAAGTAAAACAAGTGCTGTTCCTATGTTTCTCTCTCATCCTCTTCCTTCGAATGGTCATTGCAGATGATGGCACTTTCATGTCAAAGCTGGCAAAATCCTTGAGTCCTACACCATCAGGTTGGTCATCGAACACATCCTTCTGCCTCTGGACAGGCGTAAGATGCGACGAATTTAACAGCGTAACATCTATCAAGCTTGCTTCCATGTCACTTATTGGAACAATTCCTTCTGATCTCAACTCACTTTCATCACTCACGTCCCTAGTTCTATTTTCCAACTCTCTTTCCGGTGCATTACCCTCACTTGCTAACCTCAGCTACCTCGAAACCGTTTTACTCGACAGCAACAACTTCTCCTCCGTCCCAGACGGTTGCTTCCAGGGACTCGACAACCTCCAGAAA
Organism: Medicago truncatula; assembly: GCF_003473485.1. Taxonomy (NCBI): domain Eukaryota; kingdom Viridiplantae; phylum Streptophyta; class Magnoliopsida; order Fabales; family Fabaceae; genus Medicago; species Medicago truncatula. Next base: position 21,802,431 of record NC_053045.1, read on the forward strand.
CTTTCCATGAGAAACAACATCAACCTGGCTCCATGGACAATTCCCATCGAGTTGATACATTCTACCCGCCTCGACTTAATTGACCTCGCAAATACCAATCTCGTGGGTCCTCTGCCAGAGATATTCCATCGTTTATTTAGTTTAAAGAACCTCCGTCTCTCATATAACAACCTCACGGGGGATTTGCCAATGTCTTTCTCGGGATCTGGTATTCAGAACTTGTGGCTCAACAATCAGAAGCCAAACGGGTTTACAGGTTCTATCAACGTGCTTGCTTCGATGACTCAGTTGACTCAGGTTTGGCTTATGAATAACAAGTTTACTGGTCAAATTCCCGATTTCTCCAACTGTACCGATTTATTTGATCTGCAGCTTCGGGATAATCAGTTAACAGGTGTTGTTCCATCTTCTTTAATGGCTTTGTCTAGCTTGAAGAACGTTTCCTTGGACAACAATCATTTGCAAGGCCCTTTTCCTTCTTTTGGCAAAGGTGTGTCGTTCACTCTTGATGAAATCCATAGCTTCTGTCAAAACGCTCCTGGACCCTGCGATCCGCGGGTCACTACTTTACTCGGTGTTGCTGGAGAATTTGGTTATCCTCTTCAATTGGTGAATTCTTGGAAAGGGAACAATCCTTGTCAAAATTGGAGCTTCGTTGTGTGTTCAGAGGGGAAGATTATTACATTGAACTTAGCCAACCAGAAACTGAAGGGAACCATTTCACCTTCATTTGCAAGTTTAACTTATTTGAGGAACTTGTATTTGGGTGATAACAATTTGACAGGTTCAATACCTTCGAGCTTGACAAGTTTAGCGCATCTTCAGGTTCTAGATGTATCTAACAACAATCTATCTGGAGATGTTCCTAAATTCTCTTCTACACTCAGATTCAATTCAACGGGTAATGTTTTGCTTCGACTTGGAAGTCCGTCTGAAAAGGCAAACACTTCTTACGTGATGCTGGCTTGGTTGCTAGGTGAGTCAGCCTAGTGATTTTTATGTTTATAACTCTATTATAAGTAATCTGGTGCATGTATTTAAAAGTAAGTATGCTAAATCAAATAGAAAAATGTCTTATATTTAGACTTAATATGTTACTTATAATTGTTCTTCACTTGTTTTCAAACATGTAGGGGGAGCGTTGTGTGCTGTAGTGGATATGTTATTTATTGTGATGGTTTGTAAACGTAAGGGATATCTAAGCTTATTAAAAACGAGGATCTTCAAGAACACAAGAATAGTTATTGACCACGATATTGAGGATTTCATAAAAAGATATAATTTGTCAGTGCCTAAGCGGTTTAGTTATGCAGATGTGAAAAGGTTCACAAACTCGTTTCGAGATAAGTTGGGCCAAGGAGGATATGGTGTTGTTTACAAAGCCAGTTTACCTGATGGCCGTCATGTAGCGGTGAAAGTGATAAGCGAGTGCAAGGGAAACGGAGAAGAATTTATAAATGAAGTTGCAAGCATAACAAAAACATCACATATGAACGTTGTTTCACTTTTGGGTTTTTGTTATGAGAAGAACAAAAGAGCATTGATATATGAATTCATGTCCAATGGATCATTAGATAAGTTCATATACAAAAGTGGATTTCCAAATGCTATTTGTGATTTGGATTGGAACACATTATTCCAAATCGTAATTGGCATTGCTCGAGGTCTAGAGTATTTACATCAAGGTTGTATTTCAAGAATTTTGCATCTTGATATCAAACCTCAAAACATTCTTTTAGATGAAGATTTTTGCCCAAAAATATCTGATTTTGGTCTTGCTAAAATATGTCAAAAGAAAGAGAGTGTTGTGTCCATGCTTGGGACAAGAGGAACTATAGGCTACATATCACCGGAAGTATTTAGTCGAGCTTTTGGTGCAGTTTCTTCTAAGTCTGATGTATACAGTTATGGCATGTTGATTCTTGAAATGACCGGAGGAAAAAAGAATTATGACACTGGCGGGTCTCATACAACCGAAGCATACTTTCCGGATTGGATATTTAAGGATCTTGAGCAAGGTAATTCCCTTTTAAATAGTTTGGCAATCTCAGAAGAAGAAAATGATATGCTAAAGAAGATTACTATGGTGGCTTTGTGGTGTATTCAAACGAATCCATCAGACAGACCATCAATGAGTAAAGTAATAGAAATGCTGCAAGGGCCACTTCATTCAATACAATATCCTCCAAAGCCTATCTTATTTTCTCCAAAAGTGCAATCTTTATCTTTATAAATCTCATCAGATATGTCTACTGGTAATTTTTACTACTCAAATCCAATTATCATAGAGAGAGAATCAAATATGTTCGACAAAAGCAAAAATGTTATGCAATTGTAGTATGAGGCCTGAGGCGTGTATCTTTTATATGTTTTGACAATGTTGGTTCATGAATACATTCTTTGCAAGTCCTCTTGTATTAACCAGTCTCTTTAATGTCGTCTTGATTTTTTCAATCAATTAATAATATTATGTATTGATTTGTATTAAGTTCTATAACTGGCACACCATCTTTTTTTTTGTCAAGTAGTTTAGTGGCTAGAGCTCACACAATTTAATTATGGAGAAGTGGAGTATCCGGGGTTCGAACCTCGACTCCTGCATATAATATGCAATATTCCTACCAACTGAGCTAAACTCACGAAAATAACTGACACACCATCTCACATCCACCAAACAAACAACTAAGTCTAACAGAAAATTCTGGAATCTCCTTTGTTTTCATTACAATTCCAAAACATCAATTTATATACATCTATAAAATATTATCCAACAATAGATACACTGCTCATACACCAGTGTTTCATGTATTCAAACGGATAGTGGCTACATAAGTAGCATTTCAAAATATATACCCCTATATATACAACCCCAAACTAGCAAACAACTACTAACCAAAATAGTTGGTATTATTCTGAAAATGGGTTTTAAGGATTTGGCAGCCTTTAATGTGGCGATGCTTGGTAAACAAGGGTGGCAACTACAAACTAAACCGGATAGTCTTGTCTCAAAAAATTTCAAAGCTACGTATTACCCAAATAGTAATTATCTAGATGCTAAGCTGGGAACATAACCCTAGTTTTGTTTGGCGAAGTATTCTCAGCGTCAAACTGGTGGTTAGACAAGGAGCTCGTTGGAAAATTGGTGCGGGATTCGATATTCCCATCATTAGCGAGCCATGGATTGGCTCAGGTTCCAGTATTCCACCCGTTGGTGATGATATGTTGGCCCTTCAACCATATTCAGTTGGTAATCTAATTGACCAAGAGCGCAAAGTTTGGAATGAACCATTGGTCCGTCAACTTTTTGCAGTAGAAACGGCCAATAACATCCTGAATACTCCTCTGCACCATCAGGTCGAGAGGGACAAACTGATTTCGAAGGCGGAGAAAAATGGCCATTATTATGTGAGAAGCGCATATCGTATCTGCATAGAAGAAGTCATCAACAATGACCATTTGCGCAAACCAGGGTATTGGAGTGACATCTGGAGATTAAAAGTCCATCCCAAAGTCAAGAACTTGGTATGGAGAATCTGTAGAGATTGTTTGCCAACTCGTGTGAAACTACGAAGTAGAGGTGTTAACTGCCCCTCAGAATGTGTCAGGTGTGATGACCCCCATGAAGATAGTTACCATTTGCTGTTTCATTGCCCGATAACAGTTAATATATGGCAGACTGCAAATCTTTGGCACTTGATTGCCCCATCTATTCACCAATTTGATAATGCTCCTGATAATATTGTTACCATAATGTGGAGTATAAGGAAAGCCAGGAATATGAAGCTTTGGCAACAAGTGTCAGACTCGACTTTCACCATTTTGGAAAGAGCAAAACATCTTCTAGAAGGCTGGCGAAGTGCTAATCGCAATAAATCCCTTTTAAGGCATGATAATTAAGTTTCCACATTGAATGCTCCTCAGCATAATGGGGACACGAATGTTCGATGGAGGAAGCCGAGTATTGACAGATATAAATGCAATGTTGATGCATCCTTTCCAAACAACTCCAACAAAGTAGGGTTTGGGATGTGCATCCGAGATTCTGATGGGAATCATGTCCGGTCTAAAACCATGTTTTTCTCTCCAGGCTGTTCTATTGATGTAGGGGAGGCCCTGGGTCTACACCACGCAATTCGGTGGATACGAGAACTTCAACTTACAAATGTTGATTTTGAAGTTGACTCTAAAAGAGTAGTTGATTATTTCAACAAAGGCCGTGGAGATGCTACCGAATTTGGTTCTATTATGGACAACAGTATTTACTTTTCTAATACTTACTTAACAAACTCTCATGTCGAGTTTATTAGGAGGCAAGCGAATGAGGTTGCACATACACTAGCTAGGGCAGCCACATCTAGTACTAGCTTCCAGGTCTTTGATGATATTCCTGCATGTATTACTGATTTGATCTTTAATGAAATGATATAATTTACTTTCTCTCAAAAAAAAAAAAAGTTTCTATTATTATTTTTGCCTTTTCTTGTGACCTTATGTCCTCGACATGCATTCAAACTCATAATGAATTAGTTTAATTTTTAGCACTTTTAATCATAATGAATTATTTTCTTCTTGGTATCATCAAACTCATAATATTCCAACTCTTATCAATTATCATACATATACTATTGCCATGAACAATTTTGTTTTACGTTTTTATTTGTTTATCCTTGTCATTAAGTTCTGCTGCTCAATATGATTATTTCTTCATGGTAATGCAGTGGCCATTTTCTTACTGCAGGCAAAATAAATTATTGTGTTCATAAACCAAATAGGTTTAACATCCATGGGATGTGACCTCAAAACAATGTCAATCCTTCGCCACGTCAATGCTCTACAAATCACATAGTGTCAAGCTTAACCGAATGCATGATTTCTACAACAATATCGGCTGACCTTCCTATTTCACGGCCCCATCTAGTAGGAAATGATTTGATCTTTTGGAAACTGGAGCGGTGCCAACATAGAACCTGTTCATACTCCCACCCTTAACCATACCCAGTAATTCGGTCTAGCAAATTATATTTGGAAGAAGTTGCAAGATTTTGATATACAAAAGGTATTTCTCCAACACCTCCTTCAAACCTCATAGGAAAAGAAGGCTTGAAAATTCTATAAGTAAATACATTGTGGCTTTCATTGTCCTTCCAATGAGCTATTAGAGATTAGGTTGTGTAGAAACTAGCAATCATGCTGGGAACCAAGAAATGTACAATGACGAGAAACTGTAGAAATTCATTGAAATGAATTTCATAATATTGTATTTTTAATAAGCAAGTAATATTAATTGATAAATAAAGCAAAAAATAAAGGACATGGCGGATTAGGAATTTCGTCGAATGTTGTCTTCTAAATTAGTTGCTGATAACATATCATCTAAATTATTTAACCTTGTCGCAACCTGTACAGCAAAGGGCCGACGGTATTGCACCATGAAATGAACACTTGGTTAGTTAGAAGCAGTTATAAGTCAATTACTTGCGTAGCAAGTAATCGGCTAAGGTAGTTAGATTTGGCTATCCAATACATGTTGTACATCATAAGCTAACACAGAGAACAACTTTTGTACATATACCTCTTGTAACAGCTTCAATAATCAATGAGAGTCATTACTTTTCATTCAATTCTTTCAACTCATAATAGACCACACTGTCATGGTAGAGATGCACAAGGTATATACCAATATGATTGATTTTTGTATCATACATTTATCTCTTATAGATGAAGAGTGTGATATCATTGTACATTTTGATGAATATTTTCTCTTCTAGTGGAGAGGCCACTGGTTTGTTGTTGGAGTTTTTTTTACTAGTAGCACCAAATACTCTCTGACTCACCAAATACTCTCTTTCATATAAGTTTATGAAAGTGGTAAGACATGTCACGATGTTACTTCATTTTAATTTTTTGACTCAACACAATATTACTTCAATGAACTATGGAAAGCCCTCTTTCCAGAAAAAACAATTTTAATTCTACTTATGCATTTGGAGTTTGCATATGTAAATTTTTTGTTATTGGAAGACTTGATTTTGTTTGAAGGTACATAAAGATTTGGTTAAAAGATATTTTCAGCAATCAACTGGCAAAAGGTGGAAGGAAAATATACTTTTGAAACGACTTCTATGACCCAACTTTGGTCAAAAGTGAAATAATCCGTGGGGTTTAGCATGCACAAGGGAAAGATTTGTGCACGATGCAAAATTATTCCTAAATTAAATCTGGACCGTTTATTTATTATTATTTTAATGTCGACGATTGAGATTTGTTTGGATGGAGTAGTGGGTGATCTGCTGCCTTAAAGGGAGAGAGAGCATGTGGGTCCCACGCTGGACCAACCCTTTTGATTAAATCTGAATATTTTATTGCATTTTCTTGAGCAAAATTTTTTTATGGGCTAAATATATATTGAATGATGAATGTAAGATTGTTTTTGAATGATGAATGTATAATTATAAAATATAAAATATGTTTTGTTGTTCTAATATAATATTAGTAATGTTTATTTATATTTTAAGTCAATGATGAATGATTGAATTATGAGAAATTATGCTATCAAAATTTTTCATAAATGTTTAGTTTAATCGGTTAATTTTTAGTTTGCAGGAGAGATGGTTGCATAGTATAGTATAGACTCATACCTTAGATTCACTAAAGTATTATCAATTGTACAGTTGATAGAAGGAAACTACGTAGAAAGTGAAATATATTAATAATATTAAGATGTAACATTGAAATAACAAATAATTAGATTTTATTTTATTTGAAAATCAATATTTTTGCATGTTATTGATTGAAATAACATGCAAAACATTACCCCGGGACCGGTGAAAGGTCGTGGGTATATCCTTTGCTGCGTGCCTCTCCTATATAGGTGGTTTATTTCTCACCTTCCGAGCTCCTTCCATGACAACTCGGAGGATTGGTCCTACTCACAGCGGATGATGGCTCTCTCTCCTAACGAGGTGGTCTGGATCACTCCCGCCGCCCAGGTTAAGGAAATTATTACTGGTTGTGGAGACTTTCTCAACGTACCTCTTCTTGGTACCCGTGGGGGAATCAACTACAATCCTGAGCTTGCTATGAGATAGTTTGGGTTCCCAATGAAGGCAAAGCCCATCAATCTTGCTACATCTCCAGAGTTCTTCTACTATTCGAACGCCCCCACCGGATAAAGGGAGGCTTTCATAGGGGCTTGGTCTAAGGTCCGTAGGAAGAGTGTGAAGCATTTGGGTGTGAGATCTAGTATTGCTCATGAGGCCTATACTCAGTGGGTAATAAACCGAGCTGAAGAGATTGGTATGCCATACCCTGCTATGAGATATGTGTCAGCGTCTGCTCCATCTATACCTTTACCTCTACCTCCCACAACTCAGGGAATGTATCAGGAGCATCTAGCTATGGAGAGTCGTGAGAAACAAATGTGGAAAGCCCAATACAATGAAGCTGAGAATCTAATCATGACTTTGGATGGTAAGGATGAGCAGAAGACTCATGAGAACCTGATATTGAAGAAGGAATTGGTTAAGGTCCGAAGGGAACTTGAAGAAAAGGATGAGTTAATTATGCGGGACTCCAAGAGAGCTAGAGGACGACGCAACTTCTATGCTAGATACTGCGGTTCGGATTCGGAGTCTGAGTCTGAGGATCATCCCACCACTTCCTATGCTTGAGAGTTTTATTTGTTTATATTTCAAAGTCTTCCCTTGGCTTGGTATTTCAAAGGGATTCATCTTGTAAACACTTCGTTTTGCTTTGCTTGTTTAGATATTGTTTACAAAGCTCCTAATTTGTCTAAAAATCCTTCGATGTCCAAAAAAAAAACTTTTGCATTTGCATTTGTACATATCATGCATCATGTGCATCATTCATCAAGTCACAAAAGGTTTCCAAGTGCTCACTGCCTCCTGGTTCTTCTGCCACAGAGATTGAAAGGTGGCTCGTGCTCGGAAAGTCTACGAACCAGACAGAATACATCGGACTAGACTCTACAGAAAGAAGAATTCGGTAGCTATGGAAGAAGAAAATGCTCAGCTCCGTACCGAGTTAGCTACTCTAAGGGAAGAATTGGCTAAGGCCAATGATACCATGACTGCTCTGCTAGCCGCTCAGGAACAATCAGCCACAGCTATCCCTATAGCCACAGCTATACCTGTAACTACAAGTGTAATCCCAACTGCATCTACTGACGCTCGCTTCACCATGCCAACTGGGTTCCCGTATGGGCTTCCACCGTTTTTTACTCCTAGTACTGCAGCGGGCACTTCTGGTACTGCTAACAATGGTCCGATTCCTGCAACAAATGTTGTCTCCATCAATACTACTTTGCCACAAACAACGGCAGCTGTCACTGAGCCTCTTGTGCATGCCATACCTCAAAGTGTTAACATCAACACACACCACGGAAACATCCCCGTGATCAAAACCATGGAAGAAAGGATGGAGGAACTTGCTAAAGAACTCCGTCATGAAATCAAAGCTAACCAAGGGAACGGGGACTCTTTCAAAACTCAGGATCTCTGCTTGGTACCAAAGGTGGATGTCCCTAAGAAGTTCAAGATCCTGGATTTCGATCGATACAATGGGCTGACTTGTCCCCAGAACCACATCATCAAATATGTCCGAAAGATGGGTAACTACAAAGACAATGATTCACTCATGATTCACTGCTTCCAAGATAGCTTGATCGAAGATGCTGCAGAGTGGTATACTAGTTTGAGCAAAAATGACATCCATACCTTTGATGAATTAGCCGCTGCTTTCAAAAGCTACTATGGGTTTAACACCAGATTGAAGCCGAACAGGGAATTCCTCAGATCTCTCTCCCAGAAAAAGGAGGAAAGCTTCCGTGAATACGCACAGAGATGGAGGGGGGCAGCCGCCCGCATTACTCCTGCTCTTGATGAAGAAGAAATGACCCAGACATTCCTAAAGACCTTGAAAAAGGATTATGTTGAGAGAATGATCATTGCTGCCCCGAATAACTTCTCGGAAATGGTCACCATGGGAACTCGTCTGGAAGAAGCCGTCAGAGAAGGAATCATTGTGTTCGAGAAAGCTGAATCCTCTGTGAATGCATCAAAGAGGTATGGTAACGGACACGACAAGAAGAAAGAAACGGAAGTAGGGATGGTGTCTGCCGGAGCCGGTCAATCCATGGCTACTGTTGCTCCTATCAATGCTGCCCAAATCCCTCCGTCGTACCCATATGCGTCGTATTCTCAGCATCCTTTCTTTCCGCCATTCTATCATCAGTACCCTTTGCCACCAGGTCAACCTCAAGTACCCGTTAATGCAATAGCTCAACAGATGAAACAACAGTTGCCGGTTCAACAACAACAACAAAATCAGCAAGCTAGACCTACTTTCCCTCCGATACCGATGTTGTATGCTGAGTTGCTTCCGACTTTACTCCATAGAGGGCATTGTACAACCAGACAGGGCAAGCCCCCACCTGATCCGTTGCCTCCCAGGTTCAGGTCCGACCTCAAATGTGATTTCCATCAAGGCGCCCTAGGTCATGATGTCGAGGGGTGCTATGCTTTGAAGTATATCGTGAAAAAGCTCATTGATCAAGGAAAGCCGACTTTTGAGAATAATGTCCCGCATGTCCTCGAAAATCCTCTTCCAAATCATGCCGCTGTAAATATGATCGACGTATGTGAGGAAGCTCCTAGACTTGATGTCCGTAACATCGCAACTCCTCTGGTGCCTCTACACATCAAGTTGTGCAAAGCTTCTCTGTTCAGCCATGATCATGCCAAGTGCCTAGGATGCCTTCGTAATCCTTTGGGTTGCTTTACTGGTCAAGATGACATCCAAAGCTTGATGAATGATAATTTTTTGACTGTTAGTGATGTCTGCGTGATTGTGCCAGTTTTTCACGATCCGCCTGTCAAGAGTATACCTTTGAAGGAGAATGCTGAGCCTCTGGTGATAAGGTTGCCCGGACCGGTACCGTATACTTCAGATAGGGCTATCCCGTACAAATATAATGCTACCATAATCGAAAACGGAGTAGAAGTGCCTCTGGTGTCCTTGGCTGTGATGAACAATACCGCCGAAGGAACTTCAGCAGCCCTAAGAAGCGGAAGAGTCCGTCCACCGTTGTTTCAAAAGAAGGCAGCTACGCCTACCGTGCCACCCATTGACAAGCCAACCCCGACTGATGTTTCTCCCGTTAACAGAGACGCGAGCTGTAACAGCCCAATTTTTAGCTAGATTTATTTTAATTACTTTTAATTGTGTTTGTGTGTGATTAATTGTGCTTGTGTGTATTTAATTGTCGTCGGGTGCATCTACGTGGATTACCGTATTAGAAGAGTATTTTAGTCATTTGACGGGTAAGGGTAAAATGGTAATTTTGGTGAGAATCATTTTAATATTTAATGAGAACCCTTATTTTACCAAGTTACTAGTGTAATGATTAGTTTTTATCGTTAGTGACCGTTCGTTATATTTTACCGTTGTTAGTAATTACCGTTGAGTGGATAGAAACTTTTTGGAATTATGTTAGAATGAGTTAGGCCCATTAGAATTTGGAATTGAGCCCATTAAGGGAGATAACATTAGGGTTGTCATAGGAAAATATCTTTCATTCACTTCACAAAACACTTTCCTAGGGAGAGAGGGAGATAGAGCGAGAAAGAGGTGAAGAGAAGAACAAGAGTGTTGAAGGGAAAGCTTGGGGAATCAATTTGGGTGACCTAGGAGCTGAATTGAAGCAAGGGTTAGAGATAATCAACTTCAAAGGTAAGGGGGTTAGTTATTATCATAATCATGTACAATCTTTGCATTTTCTCATGTTGTATGAAAATGGGTTGGTGAACAATTGTTGTTAAATTCGTGCTCTTGCTGTGATGCTATTTTCTTGTGCTTGAATTGATGATTATGGTATGTTTATGGGTGAAATTACATGTTTCAAAGTATGTATAAATGTTAAGTTATGAAATTATGCTTAATTGATGAAATTTGATATGCTTTGATTGAAAAGAGATGTGATTCATATTCCATTAATGTGGTTATTGTTAACTGATGCTATTGTAAGTGAATTATGATTTGGGTATACTTAATTGTGGATTGATGATGAGAAATAAATTGTTGTTGATGGTTTTGTGAAATTAGTGAAGTTGAGTTAAGTGTTCATGTGAAGGACCAAAATGAACTTTTTGATATATATATGGTTGTTGACTGAAATTTTGTTATTGTTGGATGAATTGAACCTATGAGAATTTCTGTTTTCACGTTGTGGTTATGTTAGTTGAGTCGTTTGGGAGAAAACGGGTTTTTCGTGTGAAATGTCGATGTTTAAGCGTTTTCGCCAATAAGTGATTATGTGAGGTTTTGGAAAATGACTTTTGGGATGGTTGAAACATGAAATTTTTTATAGATTATGTTAGAGTCAAGTGTCAGGATCGTGTAGGTGAAAACGGCATCAAAATCCGATTAACGGTTTGCATTTTACGCGCGAAATAGTGAAAAACGCACTTTTTGGAAAAGCTGTAAGCGAACACTTCAGAAGCATACTTCAGAAGCAAACTTCAGAAGCAAACTTCAGAAGCACACTTCAGAAGCATACTTCAGAAGCACACTTCAGAAGCAGGCCAGTTCCAGCATCTCCTGTTTCGCGTTCTTGCGTCTTTTTCACCTATTTCTGTTTCGAATTGGCCTTTGGTGTAAACATGAAAGTTTTAGATAATTTTGTTAGCTTTCTAATGGCGTTGGTTTCAGGTCCAAATGATTTTTAGAACTCGAGTTATGATCAAATTACTACACAGGGGTCATGTGAATTTTTGTGAAAACTTAGCATAACTTTTTCTATGAGTCGTGAAACTTTTCCAAACTTGATATTGGGCTTAATGAAGTATTAGAGGGAATAATTGAGTATGTAAATATGTAATTGGGATGTGATAATGATCATGAGATATATTTTGCTATCTTACTTGGAATATGAGAATGCTTGAATTGGTGAAACTATATGATATAGTTGATGTTGAGTGACATTGTTGATTATTGATAATATGTTGATGTGTGATGATGAATTCTATGATTTATTTGTGTGGGCATGTTTTCTTGATAATGCAATGTTGTGGAGATAATCAATATAATTGGGTGCTGTCCTATATATTGAGTTGAGATTGTGATTTGTTGTCGCATTATCGAGTCCTTACACATGCCCATGCATCATAGTCGTTGTTGCTGTAAAAGGGATGAATCTTTTACTTCGAGATTATTGTAAGGCAGAGGTGAGCCTTACATGCGATGTTGACTTGTCCATCGGAGGTGACGACCTTGTTGAGATTTGGTACCACATGCATTTATGTGTCAATAAGTGCATATCATAGCATGAGTCCTATGTGAAATATGTGATTGGTGATGAATGGAGAAGAATGAAAGTTGATAATGATTGTTTGTGATTGATGTTGTGAATGAATATTTATGATTGGATAATTATTCATGTGATTGATATCTGTGGATATGAACTATCAAGTTGTGATATAAGTATTTATGCATGACTATTATTATTCAAGTACATGATATTATTTGATTTGATTATTATCTGGATTATGATAATGTAATGCTTACCCCCAGTGGTTTTAACCGCCTACTTGCCTGTATGGGTGAGTAGACGTTGTGCAGGAGTAGTCTCGGTGAGTCTTTGCTTGGGATATCGGGAGCTTCCTCCGATATCGGTGTCGTGTCGGCTCTGATCTAGGCTTGTCGTGTCGGTCTAGATTAGGTTATTTATATTTTCGTTGGGATTATTATTTTGTTGATGACTACCCGATGTTTGGGTTTTGAGATTTATCTTTTGGATATGATTTATTTGCTCATGGCATGTATATATTTGATCACTCTGATTTATATTCCGCTGTAACTGTTGAGGTTTACATACATGTCTATCGGTTTTTGAATTTTGAATAAGACGTAATCTCTATTTCTTGAATAAATGTATTATTCGCATGTTTAATTGCTTTAATAGAAATAGGAGCGTTACAAGTTGGTATCAGAGCCATGGTCAGTCGCGTTTAGATTAATTTTTGTTGTGATGTTTCTTATCGGTTAGATGGTTGTGTAGTGCGAACATGGCAGGAGGTCGTGATGATGCGGCGATTGCACAAGCCTTGGCAGCGATGGCTCAGGTTTTGGCTCAATCGAATGAGCAAGCGGCGATTGGTCGTCGGAATGAGGGAGAAGCTGAGGAGCGGAGGCTTGATCGTTTCTTGCGAAACAATCCACCTACGTTCAAGGGAAGGTTCGACCCGGATGGAGCTCAAACATGGTTGCAAGGCATGGAGAGGATCTTTCGTGCTATGGTGACTAGTGATGATCAGAAGGTGAGGTTGGCTACTCACATGCTTGCTGAGGAGGCTGAGTATTGGTGGACCAATGCTAAGGGAAGACTTGAGATTGGTGGAGAGGTTGTGACTTGGACAAGGTTCAAGGCTGAGTTTTTGAGGAAGTACTTTCCAGAGGATTTGAGGACTAGGAAGGAAGTGGAGTTCCTGAATTTGAAGCAAGGGAGTATGTCTGTGGCCGAGTATGCGGCGAAGTTTGAGGAGCTTGCAAGGTTTTGTCCCTACATCAATGCGGAGGATGCTATGGTTTCCAAGTGTGTGAAGTTTGAAAGTGGGCTTAGGCCGGACATCTATCAGTACATGTGTGTTCAGGAGATCCGAGACTTTGATACTTTGGTGCATAAGTGTCGTATGTTTGATGATGCTGGGAAAGCTAAGTCTAATTACTACAAGGCTCAGGGTGAAAAGAGAGGAAGAGGACATGGGGCTGGAAAACCTTACAGCAAGGACAAAGGAAAGAAGAGAGAAGCTGGTGGAGGCTCTAGGCCAAGTTTGGCGGAAGTCAAGTGCTTTAAGTGTGGAGCTATGGGTCATTATGCTAGTGATTGCAAGAATGATTTTACTTGTCACAAGTGTGGGAAAGCGGGTCACAAGGCGGTCGATTGCAGAGGTGTTGCAAGAGAGACTACTTGTTACAATTGTGGAGAGAAGGGTCATATTAGTACCAAGTGTACCAAGCCAAAGAAGGCGGCGGGAAAGGTGTTTGCTTTGAACGCCGAGGAGGTGGAGCAGCCGGATAATCTTATCCGAGGTATGTGTTTTATCAATAGTACTCCTTTGATTGCAATTATTGATACTGGTGCTACTCATTCTTTTATCTCGGCTAGTTGTGTTGAACGTTTGGATTTGGTTGTAACTCCTTTGTTGCGTGGAATGGTTATTGACACCCCGGCTAGCGGTTCGGTGACTACTTCTTTTATGTGTGCTAAGTGTCCTGTTAATTTTGGTGATGTTGATTTTGAGTTGGATCTTGTTTGTCTTCCGTTGAAGCATATGGATGTGATTTTTGGTATGGATTGGTTGTTAGCTTTTGGGGTTAGCATTAATTGTTTGACTAGGAGTGTGACTTTTTCTAAGCCGGTAGAAGAGTTAGATAGGAAGTTTTTGACCGCGGAGCAAGTGAAGAAGTCTTTAGATGGTGAGGCTTGTGTGTTTATGATGTTTGCATCTTTGAAGGTTGGTGGTGAGAAAGGGGTTAGTGATTTGCCGGTAGTGCAAGAGTTTCCTGAGGTTTTTCCAGAGGATATTACCGAGTTACTGCCGGAGAGGGAAGTTGAGTTTGCAATTGATTTGGTACCAGGCACGAGTCCTATTTCGATTGCGCCGTATCGGATGTCTGCATCGGAGTTGGGTGAATTGAAGAATCAGTTGGAAGAGTTGCTTGAGAAGCAGTTTATTAGACCGAGTGTTTCACCGTGGGGTGCTCCAGTGTTGTTGGTTAAGAAGAAAGATGGAAGCATGAGGTTGTGTGTGGATTATCGACAGTTGAACAAGGTGACGATTAAGAATCGGTATCCACTTCCAAGGATTGATGATTTGATGGATCAGCTAGTGGGTGCAGAGGTGTTTAGTAAGATTGATTTGAGATCAGGATATCATCAGATTAGAGTAAAGGCGGAAGATATATCCAAAACTGCGTTCCGAACGAGGTATGGACACTATGAGTATTCTGTGATGCCATTTGGAGTATCTAATGCACCAGGTGTCTTTATGGAATACATGAATAGAATATTTCATCCTTATCTGGACCGTTTTGTGGTGGTGTTCATAGATGATATTTTGGTGTATTCAAAGTCTGAGGAAGAGCATGCTGAGCATTTGAGGATTGTGTTGCAAGTCTTGAAAGAGAACCAGTTGTGTGCCAAGTTGTCTAAGTGTGAGTTTTGGTTGAAGGAAGTGAGTTTCCTTGGTCATGTGATTTCTAAGGGTGGTATTTCTGTGGATCCTTCCAAGGTTGATGCAGTGTTGCAGTGGGAGTCTCCTAAGTCTGTTTTTGAGATTAGAAGCTTTCTTGGTTTGGCTGGTTATTATCGGAGGTTCATTGAGGGATTCTCTAAGTTGGCGTTGCCATTGACGCAGTTGACTCGGAAAGGACAAGCTTATGTTTGGGATGCCAAGTGTGAGAAGAGTTTCCAAGAGTTGAAGAAGAGGTTGACTTCAGCTCCGGTGTTGATTTTTCCGAATCCGAAGGAATCGTTTGTTGTGTATTGTGATGCTTCTAAGATGGGTCTTGGTGGTGTGCTTATGCAGAATCGTCAGGTTGTAGCTTATGCTTCGAGGCAATTGAAAGTGCATGAGAAGAATTATCCGACTCATGATTTGGAATTGGCAGCCGTTGTGTATACATTGAAGATTTGGAGACATTATCTGTATGGTTCTAAGTTTGAGGTGTTTAGTGACCACAAGAGTTTGAAGTATTTGTTTGATCAGAAAGAGTTGAATATGAGGCAGAGAAGATGGTTGGAATATCTTAAGGATTTTGATTTTCAGTTGAGTTATCATCCCGGAAAGGCTAATGTTGTTGCGGATGCTTTGAGTAGAAAGACTTTGCATATGTCTGCTTTGATGGTTAAAGAGTTGGAATTGATTGAGCAGTTTCGAGACTTGAGTTTGGTTAGTGAGTTGACACCTGATGGTGTGAGGTTGGGTATGTTAAAGTTGACAAGCAATATTTTGGAAGAGATCAAGAATGGTCAGAAGGAAGATTTGGAACTCGTGAATCGAGTGACGTTGGTTAATCAAGGAAAAGGTGGAGACTTTAGATTGGGTGAGACTGGTGTTTTGATGTTTCGTGATCGAGTTTGTGTGCCGGATGTGTTTGAGCTTAAGAGGCAAATTTTGGACGAAGGTCATAGAAGTAGTTTGAGTATTCATCCAGGAGCAACTAAGATGTATCAGGATTTGAAAAGGTTGTTTTGGTGGCCTGGAATGAAGAAGGAGATTGCTGAGTTTGTTTATGCTTGTTTGGTTTGTCAGAAATCGAAGATTGAACATCAGAGACCGTCGGGTTTGATGCAACCGTTGTTTGTGCCAGAGTGGAAGTGGGATAGCATTTCTATGGATTTTGTTGGAGCGTTGCCTAAGACTAGTAAGGGTTTCGATTCGATTTGGGTGATTGTTGATCGGTTGACGAAGTCAGCGCATTTTGTTCCTATCAAGACTGGTATGTCGGTAGCGAAGTTGGCTGAGATCTACATTGAGCAGATTGTTAGATTGCATGGTATTCCTTCTAGTATTGTGTCGGATCGGGATCCGAGGTTTACTTCTAAATTTTGGGAGAGTTTGCAAGCTGCTTTGGGAACTAAGTTGAGATTGAGTTCTGCTTACCATCCTCAGACCGATGGGCAGACAGAAAGGACTATTCAGAGTTTGGAGGATTTGTTGAGAGCTTGTGTTTTGGAGCAAGGTGTCAGTTGGGACGAATGTTTACCGTTGATTGAGTTTACTTACAACAACAGTTTTCATGCTAGTATCGGTATGGCACCGTTTGAGGCTTTGTATGGTCGGAGGTGTAGGACACCGTTGTGTTGGTTTGAATCCGGAGAAAGTGCTTTGTTTGGGCCGGAAGTTGTGCAAGAAACTACGGAAAAGGTTAAGATGATTCAGGAGAAGATGAAGGCGTCTCAGAGTAGACAGAAGAGTTATCATGATAAGAGGAGAAAGGATATTGAGTTTCAAGTTGGTGATCATGTGTTTTTGAGGGTGAATCCTGTGACCGGAGTTGGTCGTGCTTTAAAGTGTAGGAAGTTGACTCCTCGTTTTGTTGGGCCGTTTGATGTCATTGAGAAGGTTGGGGTTGTAGCGTACCGGATTGCGTTGCCACCGTCTTTGTCGAATCTTCATAATGTGTTTCATGTGTCTCAGTTGAGGAAGTATGTGCATGATGCGTCTCATGTGATTCAAGTGGATGAGTTGGAAGTAAGAGATAATTTGACGGTTGAGACTTTGCCGATTAGGATTGAGGATCGCGAGTTGAAGCGTTTGCGTGGCAAGGAGATTGCTTTGGTCAAGGTGATTTGGGTTGGACCAACTGGAGAGAGTGCCACTTGGGAACCGGAGAGTAGGATGAGAGTTTCGTATCCGGAGTTGTTTCCTTCAGGTAAATTTTCGAGGGCGAAAATTCTTTTTAGGGGGGGAGAGTTGTAACAGCCCAATTTTTAGCTAGATTTATTTTAATTACTTTTAATTGTGTTTGTGTGTGATTAATTGTGCTTGTGTGTATTTAATTGTCGTCGGGTGCATCTACGTGGATTACCGTATTAGAAGAGTATTTTAGTCATTTGACGGGTAAGGGTAAAATGGTAATTTTGGTGAGAATCATTTTAATATTTAATGAGAACCCTTATTTTACCAAGTTACTAGTGTAATGATTAGTTTTTATCGTTAGTGACCGTTCGTTATATTTTACCGTTGTTAGTAATTACCGTTGAGTGGATAGAAACTTTTTGGAATTATGTTAGAATGAGTTAGGCCCATTAGAATTTGGAATTGAGCCCATTAAGGGAGATAACATTAGGGTTGTCATAGGAAAATATCTTTCATTCACTTCACAAAACACTTTCCTAGGGAGAGAGGGAGATAGAGCGAGAAAGAGGTGAAGAGAAGAACAAGAGTGTTGAAGGGAAAGCTTGGGGAATCAATTTGGGTGACCTAGGAGCTGAATTGAAGCAAGGGTTAGAGATAATCAACTTCAAAGGTAAGGGGGTTAGTTATTATCATAATCATGTACAATCTTTGCATTTTCTCATGTTGTATGAAAATGGGTTGGTGAACAATTGTTGTTAAATTCGTGCTCTTGCTGTGATGCTATTTTCTTGTGCTTGAATTGATGATTATGGTATGTTTATGGGTGAAATTACATGTTTCAAAGTATGTATAAATGTTAAGTTATGAAATTATGCTTAATTGATGAAATTTGATATGCTTTGATTGAAAAGAGATGTGATTCATATTCCATTAATGTGGTTATTGTTAACTGATGCTATTGTAAGTGAATTATGATTTGGGTATACTTAATTGTGGATTGATGATGAGAAATAAATTGTTGTTGATGGTTTTGTGAAATTAGTGAAGTTGAGTTAAGTGTTCATGTGAAGGACCAAAATGAACTTTTTGATATATATATGGTTGTTGACTGAAATTTTGTTATTGTTGGATGAATTGAACCTATGAGAATTTCTGTTTTCACGTTGTGGTTATGTTAGTTGAGTCGTTTGGGAGAAAACGGGTTTTTCGTGTGAAATGTCGATGT
This sequence comes from Medicago truncatula, assembly GCF_003473485.1. NCBI lineage: Eukaryota > Viridiplantae > Streptophyta > Magnoliopsida > Fabales > Fabaceae > Medicago > Medicago truncatula. The sequence continues at coordinate 21,821,037 of NC_053045.1, forward strand.
TTAAGCGTTTTCGCCAATAAGTGATTATGTGAGGTTTTGGAAAATGACTTTTGGGATGGTTGAAACATGAAATTTTTTATAGATTATGTTAGAGTCAAGTGTCAGGATCGTGTAGGTGAAAACGGCATCAAAATCCGATTAACGGTTTGCATTTTACGCGCGAAATAGTGAAAAACGCACTTTTTGAAAAAGCTGTAAGCGAACACTTCAGAAGCATACTTCAGAAGCAAACTTCAGAAGCATACTTCAGAAGCAAACTTCAGAAGCAAACTTCAGAAGCAAACTTCAGAAGCACACTTCAGAAGCATACTTCAGAAGCATACTTCAGAAGCACACTTCAGAAGCAGGCCAGTTCCAGCATCTCCTGTTTCGCGTTCTTGCGTCTTTTTCACCTATTTCTGTTTCGAATTGGCCTTTGGTGTAAACATGAAAGTTTTAGATAATTTTGTTAGCTTTCTAATGGCGTTGGTTTCAGGTCCAAATGATTTTTAGAACTCGAGTTATGATCAAATTACTACACAGGGGTCATGTGAATTTTTGTGAAAACTTAGCATAACTTTTTCTATGAGTCGTGAAACTTTTCCAAACTTGATATTGGGCTTAATGAAGTATTAGAGGGAATAATTGAGTATGTAAATATGTAATTGGGATGTGATAATGATCATGAGATATATTTTGCTATCTTACTTGGAATATGAGAATGCTTGAATTGGTGAAACTATATGATATAGTTGATGTTGAGTGACATTGTTGATTATTGATAATATGTTGATGTGTGATGATGAATTCTATGATTTATTTGTGTGGGCATGTTTTCTTGATAATGCAATGTTGTGGAGATAATCAATATAATTGGGTGTTGTCCTATATATTGAGTTGAGATTGTGATTTGTTGTCGCATTATCGAGTCCTTACACATGTCCATGCATCATAGTCGTTGTTGCTGTAAAAGGGATGAATCTTTTACTTCGAGATTATTGTAAGGCAGAGGTGAGCCTTACATGCGATGTTGACTTGTCCATCGGAGGTGACGACCTTGTTGAGATTTGGTACCACATGCATTTATGTGTCAATAAGTGCATATCATAGCATGAGTCCTATGTGAAATATGTGATTGGTGATGAATGGAGAAGAATGAAAGTTGATAATGATTGTTTGTGATTGATGTTGTGAATGAATATTTATGATTGGATAATTATTCATGTGATTGATATCTGTGGATATGAACTATCAAGTTGTGATATAAGTATTTATGCATGACTATTATTATTCAAGTACATGATATTATTTGATTTGATTATTATCTGGATTATGATAATGTAATGCTTACCCCCAGTGGTTTTAACCGCCTACTTGCCTGTATGGGTGAGTAGACGTTGTGCAGGAGTAGTCTCGGTGAGTCTTTGCTTGGGATATCGGGAGCTTCCTCCGATATCGGTGTCGTGTCGGCTCTGATCTAGGCTTGTCGTGTCGGTCTAGATTAGGTTATTTATATTTTCGTTGGGATTATTATTTTGTTGATGACTACCCGATGTTTGGGTTTTGAGATTTATCTTTTGGATATGATTTATTTGCTCATGGCATGTATATATTTGATCACTCTGATTTATATTCCGCTGTAACTGTTGAGGTTTACATACATGTCTATCGGTTTTTGAATTTTGAATAAGACGTAATCTCTATTTCTTGAATAAATGTATTATTCGCATGTTTAATTGCTTTAATAGAAATAGGAGCGTTACACGAGCCAACCAGGCCGGTCTATAGAGGATTCTAATCTGGACGAGATTTTGAGGTTGATCAAAAGAAGTGATTATAAGATTGTAGATCAGCTGCTGCAAACTCCGTCGAAGATATCCATTTTGTCTCTACTCCTGAGTTCCGCTGCTCACAGAGATACCCTTTTGAAAGTATTGGAGCAGGCTTATGTGGATCATGAAGTCACTGTGGATCACTTTGGTAACATAGTGGGGAACATTACCGCCTGCAACAATCTGTGGTTCAGTGAAGATGAATTGCCCGAAGCAGGAAAGCATCATAATCTGGCCTTGTATATCTCCGTGAATTGCAAGTCCGACATGCTATCAAATGTGTTAGTAGACACTGGCTCATCTTTGAACGTGATGCCCAAGTCAACGCTGGATCAGCTGAGTTACCGGGGAACTCCTTTGAGGAGGAGCACTTTTTTGGTCAAAGCCTTTGATGGAACCCGCAAGAGCGTTCTCGGGGAGATAGACTTGCCAATAACTATTGGCCCCGAAACCTTCCTAATCACCTTTCAGGTCATGGATATTAATGCCTCTTACAACTGTCTCTTGGGGAGACCATGGATACATGACGCGGGGGCGGTGACCTCTACCTTGCATCAGAAGTTGAAATTTGCAAAAAGTGGAAAGCTTGTTACCATTCATGGAGAGGAAGCATACCTGGTTAGCCAGCTATCATCTTTCTCTTGCATAGAAGCAGGGTCTGCAGAGGGGACCGCTTTTCAAGGATTAACTGTCGAAGGTACGGAGCCTAAAAGGGATGGAACTGCCATGGCTTCTTTGAAGGATGCACAGAGAGCCGTCCAAGAGGGTCAAGCTGCCGGCTGGGGCAGGTTAATACAGCTTCGTGAGAACAAGCATAAGGAAGGTCTTGGCTTTTCCCCAACTTCAGGAGTTTCCACCGGGGCATTCTATAGTGCTGGGTTTGTCAACGCAATCACAGAAGAAGCAACTGGATTTGGCCCGAGGCCTGTATTTGTTACACCAGGAGGCATTGCGAGAGATTGGGATGCCATTGACATTCCCTCAATCATGCATGTTTCCGAGTAATATACCTTGTTGCTTAAGTATCTTGCTTTTTCAAAATAACAATCCTCTCGCTCTGCCCAAAGCGAGAGTGATATTTTCTGTAAGGGCATGTTTGTTTCGGCATTGCCGTTGATTAATAAAAAAAAATTGTCGTTTCTTTCACGACTGCTATTTTTTTAGTGCTTTTTTTTCTTGGAAATAATGGTAATGCCAGAAAAAAACCAAAACATCTGTATTTTCTTATTAATTTCAAAAATCTGCATAAAAAACCTCTTTCTAAAATCATCCAACCATTTTACGCAGATTGGACTATAATAAACCCGTTGGGCACAGTAACCCTGCATTCCCTCTGGATTTTGAATTCCCAGTGTATGAGGCCGAAGATGAGGAAGTTGATGACATACCATATGAGATCACTCGGTTACTTGAGCAAGAAAAGAAAGCCATTCAGCCTCACCAGGAAGAGATTGAGCTTGTCAACATAGGTACCGAGGAGAACAAGCGAGAAATCAAGATCGGTGCTGCTCTAGAGGAAGGGGTTAAAAAGAAGATCATCCAGCTCCTCCGGGAATATCCGGATATTTTTGCATGGTCGTATGAAGATATGTCAGGTCTAGATCCTAAGATTGTGGAGCATCGGATCCCCACAAAGCCTGAATGTCCTCCCGTCAGGCAGAAATTGAGAAGGACTCATCCAGATATGGCTCTCAAGATTAAGAGCGAGGTTCAAAAACAGATTGATGCGGGTTTCCTCATGACAGTTGAGTACCCTGAATGGGTTGCCAATATTGTACCTGTGCCAAAGAAGGATGGTAAAGTCCGGATGTGTGTTGACTTCAGAGACCTGAACAAAGCCAGTCCAAAAGACAACTTTCCATTACCTCATATTGATGTGCTTGTTGATAATACTGCTCAGTCTAAGGTGTTCTCCTTCATGGATGGTTTCTCCGGTTACAATCAAATCAAAATGTCTCCGGAAGATAGAGAAAAGACGTCTTTTATCACTCCATGGGGTACTTTCTGCTACAAAGTGATGTCGTTCGGTCTAATTAACGCTGGTGCTACCTACCAAAGAGGGATGACTACTCTGTTTCATGACATGATTCACAAAGAAGTCGAAGTATATATGGACGACATGATTGTAAAGTCAACAGATGAGGAGCAACATGTTGAATATCTGACAAAGATGTTCGAAAGGTTGAGAAAGTACAAGCTTCGATTGAATCCTAACAAATGTACATTCGGCGTCAGATCCGGAAAATTATTAGGCTTCATTGTCAGCCAAAAGGGCATTGAAGTCGATCCTGATAAAGTCCGGGCCATCCGAGAAATGCCAGCTCCGCAGACCGAGAAGCATCAGAGGTTTCCTCGGGCGTTTGAATTACATCTCCCGATTCATATCTCACATGACCGCAACCTACGGGCCGATCTTCAAACTACTCAGAAATAATCAGCCTATTGTATGGAATGATGAATGCCAAGAAGCTTTTGATAGCATCAAGAATTACCTGCTGGAACCACCTATCCTTGTCCCACCCGTGGAAGGAAGGCCTTTGATTATGTATTTGGCAGTATTTGATGAATCCATGGGATGCGTACTTGGTCAACAAGATGAGACTAGAAAGAAAGAACATGCTATCTACTATCTAAGCAAGAAGTTCACCGATTGTGAAACTCGGTATACAATGCTTGAGAAGACTTGTTGTGCTTTGGCCTGGGCCGCTAAACGCCTGCGTCATTATTTGGTGAATCATACAACTTGGTTGATATCCAGAATGGATCCGATAAAGTATATCTTTGAGAAAGCTGCTGTTACTGGGAAGATTGCACGCTAGCAGATGCTTTTGTCTGAATATGATATTGTGTTCAAAACTCAAAAGGCAATCAAAAGTAGCATTCTTGCCGATCATCTTGCTTACCAACCTCTTGATGATTATCAACCAATTGAGTTCGATTTCCCCGATGAAGAGATCATGTATTTAAAATCAAAAGACTGCGAAGAACCGTTGATTGATGAAGGTCCAGATCCCAATAGCAAGTGGGGTTTAGTCTTTGATGGTGCTGTCAATGCTTATGGTAAAGGAATTGGGGCAGTCATTGTATCCCCACAGGGGCATCACATTCCTTTTACCGCCCGGATTCTGTTCGAATGTACAAACAATATGGCTGAGTATGAAGCATGTATCTTTGGGATCGAGGAAGCAATTGACATGAGAATCAAACACCTCGACATCTATGGAGATTTTGCGCTCGTCATCAATCAAATAAAGGGTGAATGGGAGACCCACCATGCTAAGTTGATTCCTTATCGTGATTATGCGAGACGTTTGCTGACATATTTTACAAAGGTTGAGCTGCACCATATTCCTCGTGATGAGAACCAAATGGCTGATGCTCTTGCTACTCTATCCTCCATGTTTCGAGTAAACCATTGGAATGATGTGCCAATAATCAAAGTGCAACGCCTCGAAAGACCTTCGCATGTGTTCGCTATTGGGGATGTGATCGATCAGGCTGGTGAAAATGTGGTTGACTATAAACCCTGGTACTACGACATCAAACAGTTCTTGCTAAGCCGTGAGTATCCGCCGGGTGCTTCCAACAAAGACAAGAAGACCCTGAGAAGATTGGCCAGTAGATTCCTGTTAGATGGAGATATTCTGTACAAGAGAAACTATGACATGGTATTGTTAAGATGTGTTGATGAACACGAAGCAGAGCAGTTAATGCATGATGTACATGACGGTACCTTCGGGACCCATGCTACAGGGCATACTATGTCAAGGAAGTTGTTACGAGCAGGTTACTACTGGATGACCATGGAGCATGATTGCTACCAGCACGCCAGAAAGTGCCACAAATGTCAAATCTATGCTGATAAGATTCATGTGCCTCCGCACGCTCTCAATGTTATTTCATCCCCATGGCCGTTTTCAATGTGGGGGCATCGACATGATTGGGAGAATTGAACCGAAGGCTTCAAATGGTCATCGTTTCGTCTTAGTGGCAATTGACTACTTCACCATGTGGGTTGAAGCAGCATCTTATACCAATGTGACCAAGCAAGTGGTAGCTAAGTTCATCAAGAATAACATCATATGTCGATATGGTGTTCCCAGCAAGATCATTACCGACAATGGTACCAACCTGAACAACAATGTGGTGCAAGCTCTTTGTGAAGAATTCAAAATTGAGCATCATAACTCTTCTCCCTATAGACCTCAGATGAATGGTGCAGTTGAGGCCGCCAACAAGAATATCAAGAGAATTGTCCAGAAGATGGTAACCACTTACAAGGACTGGCATGAGATGTTACCCTATGCTCTGCATGGCTACCGTACTACAGTGCGCAGTTCAACCAGGGCAACCCCTTTCTCTCTTGTATATGGTATGGAAGCAGTTCTTCCTTTGGACGTGGAGATCCCATCTCTCCGTGTGATCATGGAAGTAAAGTTATCCGAGGCTGAATGGTGCCAAAGCCGGTATGATCAGTTGAATTTGATTGAGGAAAAACGTATGGATGCCATGGCTCGTGGACAGTCATATCAAGCAAGAATGAAGACTGCCTTTGACAAGAAAGTCCATCCTCGAGAATTCAAGATAGGGGAACTTGTATTGAAAAGGAGGATAAGCCAGCAACCCGACCCAAGGGGCAAGTGGACGCCTAACTATGAAGGTCCTTATGTTGTCAAGAAGGCCTTCTCCGGTGGTGCTTTAATCCTTACACACATGGATGGTGTAGAACTTCCAAATCCAGTGAATGCCGATATAGTCAAGAAATACTTTGCCTAGAAATATGAAAAGAACAGCGTGGTAGGTCGAAAACCCGAAAGGGCGGCCTAGGCAAAAATGCGCTTCCCGGTGGATCGAAAACCCGAAAGGGCGATCCAGGCAAAAATAAGGGACAAAAAAAATGTATATGAAAAAGCTCGCTGAGATTGCACGCAACTCAGGCAAGAATGAGCGTCTCGATGAACCGAAAACCCAGAAGGGCGGTTCATGCAAAAATGAGATTGAAACAAAAGGCAAGTAACTATATCTGGCCAACCACCGTCCCCCTTGGGGCATCTGCAGCTGTTAATGACCATCTTCATCAAGAGCTCCTATGCTTGCGAATTCAAAGTTTCTAGGAAATGTAATGATTGCTGTGTTCAATGTACCACCAACCAATAAAATTACCATTTTCCAAGCTTTGTGAATCCGTGGAGTCACGCCTTCGGCTGACCACCACTCTTATACATCAATTTGAGCCTGTGCTTTTGTTTGAAACTCTACTTTCCTTTTACTTTCAAAGTTATGTTCAAAAACATTTTCCTTCTATTTTTAATAATGACAAATGCTTGAAACAAACATCTTGAAAATTGAAAAGTTTTTTTTGAAAGCAAACCTGAGCAACAGGGTACATTCAAACGAAACATGCATGAGCGAGTGTGTGTTGGTGTCTATTTCAATATATGTTACAAGCAGGTTCTCCTCCAGGATAGTCTGTGGTCAATGGCAAGAATGAAAAAACAGAATGAAAATGCATGAAAATGAATAGGCTCGCTAAGTTGAAAACCCGGAAGGGCGGCTTAGGCAAGAATGAGCACCCCGCTGGATTGACAACCCGAAAGGGCAGTTCAGGCAAAAATAGGGCATTGAAAAGAATTTATTTCCCCGGTGGATCGAAAACCCGAAAGGGCGATCTAGGCAAAAATGGGATGCAAAAAAAATGAATGAAATTTGAGAAAATAACATGCAAAAAGCATTGACCACAGATGCGACATCCACGATACATCCAGCACTGAAATGCCCGACAATGACGGCATTATTCCCAGTAGAGTCTCCCGAGATTCTATCCCCAGCAAGTTGCATAGCTACCTGCCCTCAGCCATGGTTCCGACACGTCTCCCAACGACGTCATCTCCAAAGAGGATTTCCAAGAATGTGTAATATAGCACGAGCCACTGCGTGCCCAATACTCTAGTGTCTTGTCTGTCTCTGCGGAACTGTGTCTACAAATCGCCAACAGTCATGCATTACAAGCATTCATACATGCATAATCATGCATATTACGTGCCCATGCATTTAATGAAACTGTTATATCATTCATGCATATTGCATTTCCAATGTCAACATCAGTCTCAATTCAATACTCATGTCAGGTTCTCTGTCAAAACCTTGTGAGCCAATAATATCGGTCAATTTCTACCTTTCAAATCAAATCGACGTCAAGTCAATCTCAATCTATATTTTGTCAAAAAAAACAATCCCCAGTGAATCTGTTTCTGTTTGGTCAAGTGGCTAGCTCAATCCAAGAGCAGCTTGAACCTACCTATTTGTTTATGTTTCCGGTCGAGTTACCAGTTCGCCTCCAAGAACGACTTGTACCCGTTTACTTTTCAATGTTATCGGTCGAGTTACCAGTTCGAATCCAAGAACAGCTCGTACCTGTCTATGTGTCTATGATTTTGGTCAAGTGGCTAGTTCAAGTCCAAGAACAGCTTGTACCCGTCTATCTGTTTCTGTTCGCTCAAGTGGCTAGCTCAATCCAAGAGCAGCTTGCGCCTGTCTATTTGTCTTTGTCTCCGGTGGAGTAACCAGTTCGCATCCAAGAACAAGCTCGCACCTGTCTATTTGCCTTTGCTTTCAGTCGAGTAACCAGTTCGAATCAAGAACAACTCGTACCTGTCTACCTTTTCCATGTCCCCGGTCGAGTGACTAGTTCGAATCCAAGAACAACTCGCGCCTGTTTTTCTGCTTTTATTCCAGGTCAAGTGCCCAGCTCAATCCAAGTGCAGCTTGTACCCGTCAATTTGTTCCTAGTCTCCTATCTACCCTGTTATCTGTTATCTTGTCAATGTCTACCAATCCCGCAATGGATGTGACATCTTTTGTTAGTTCCAACTCTCGTTTGTCTCGCATTCATAATCCAAATGTTGCATGGCATTCATGATATTTGAAAATGTACAAGCGTATTTTTACGTCCAAACACAGTGCAAATGTTAATATTTAAGTATCTTCGTCCCGTCAAGCCAAAGACTCCGTCTCTTGGCCCTCCGGACAAAGAAACTTAAATAGGGGCAGCTGTTGTACCCTGATTTTGGACCTAAAAATACTTGTTCAAATTTCTCTTTTAACACTGATATTTGTCAATTCTCTGTTATTTTACTCTGAACCTTTACTCTATTTTCAAGCATATTTTACTGCCTCTGTTTGTCTTTTCTTGCATTACAAGTCATTTAAGAATTCTCTGAAACGTCACATTACTTTTCTTGCATTTTATTTCAAAAATTATACAAAAGGGTATTTTGGTCATTTCCTGCAGTGGAACCCATTTTAGTCCCTGTGTTTGCCTCTGAGTCTTTTCAACTTGTCTGTACGAATTATTGTTGAGTCTTTGTTTAAAAATCATTTCAAAAATTGCATCTGAGTCAGTTTGAGTCAGTTTAGTCCCTAGGGGCATTTTGGTCTTTTCCTGTCAAAATTTCGGCAGGGAGGTATTTTAAAATACCTCATGTCAGTAATTGGTTCGTTTTAGTCCTTTTGTTGATTTTATTTTAGGTTTCACTTTACTTTTTTTCAAATTACCAATTTTAATTCAATTTTCTTTTAATTGCATTTTGGTCCCTCAAAAGGTTTCCAAAATTGCATTTTTGTCCAAAACTTTTCAAAATTACATTTCTAGTCCATTTTTCTTATTTACAGTCCAGTCCTCATTTTTTTACATTTTGCAGAAAGGTCCTTAAAGTCAAAAGTCCAAGGCAGAGCCAAACTAAGTCCAATTCCAGGTGGCAGTGTCCCATTGGGTCTCAGATACAAGTGGCAGCCTATAAAAGGCGCATTCAATGCACAAGTCAGAAAAAGGAATCAATCACGCGCCACCACCAAAAAAACACCTGAGAATTCTCTCTCTTGGCAGTTACAGATCAAAACAGAAAAATCACAAGAACAATCACATAAACCCTAGATTTCCAGATTCACCAAATTCATCTTTTTTTTCTGTGATTCTCAGAGATTCTTTTGCGAATCATCATCATCGAATCAAATCCTTCGCAATTCCAGTGCGAATTCATCACCATTGGCGACGAATTCAAGCACGATCACGAAGGATCCGAAGCTTGAGAAGAAGAGAAAAAGAAGCAGAATCTGAACCGGTGAAGAAGAAGAAGGAACAACACCGATTTATTTTCGGTTTTAAAGCAAGAAATCAACAAGCAGAACCAGATTCAAGTGTTTCCGAAGATCTTCGTTCAAAATCTCCAACCGAAAACCACAGGTAAACACATAAACTCCACTTTCTTTCTCAGAAACATCAACAAGGACGAATCTAACGTAGATCCGTGAAGCTCTGGAAGTTTCCATTCAAAAAGAACTAAAAAGAACAAGAAAAAATTTTCAAAACCGCAAACACAAACTTCAGATCTACGTTGATTCAAATCTTGCATGAAAAATCTAGTGCCATATTCGTGTTCAGGACAAAAAAGGATATCTAAAAATGTAAAAATTTTCGAAATCGGAGAAGTTTGCTCAACTCCGGCGGCCGGCCACCACGCCGGAGGAGCAAACTCCACCGGAGAAGATGAAGATCATCCTCCTTTTTCCAAAATCTGGTGAGATGAGAGAAGAGAGAAGTGAGAGCTTCTCTCACTAGGTGAGAGTTAGAGAGAGAAAGAACATGAAAGAATGAAAAAACCGGTGTGAGCGCCTTTATATAAGCCAGTGAACCGGACCGGTCCAATCCCCTTCATTCCTGGCCGTTGGATCTAGGGTTTCCTTCCCTGGATCAATCCAACGCTCCCTGTGAATCCGGATCCCCTGGTTTTGGTTTGGGCTTTTCTTTTTTCGTTTTGGCTATTTTCTTGCTATCTGCACCCTGCTTTTTTGCTAATTGAACCTCTGTGTGCTTAATTTTTTCTCTAAAAATTCCTAAAAAATTGTTATATGTTTCTTAATACATTTTAATACTTTTGTGATATTTTTCAATGGTTTAAAAATGATAAAAATGTGTGTGTTATTTTTCTTGATTAATTTTGTATTTGATCTAAGTTTGTGCATTTTTTGTGGTATATTTCTCATAAAATGTTGGCATGTGATGTGGATGATTGGTGTGCAATTTCATGGTGAATGTGTTGCTGATCATATGTATGTTTTGCTGATTGTGGATGTAGATTTTCATTTCTTTCTTGTTTTGCAAGTAATGTGTGTTTTTATCAAGAAATAAAGTGTAAAATATTCCTAGAATTGTGTTATAATGCTTGGCTTGTATATGTCCTTATCATCATCACATCATAGCTCAAAATCAAACCTCTTTTAAAGATGGCTATGATGAGGGAATTATAAGCCATATGCATGTCTAAGTGTTATACCTAATTCTAGGCATATTTTGTCATTTTATTTCATTTCATTGTTCTTTTCTTTTTGCTATTCTATTCAATTTTGTTTACCTTTTTACCATTTTTATGCCTTATGATGCTAACCCTTTCATTTCATATTTCATCCATCTCATAGTTTAGGCATTATTTTTGCTATTCATTTCTATATCAAATGGGTTTGTAATAATTTTAGGTAAATTAGTCTCCTTTTAATTCCTTGCAAGACCATAGCATGTATTTAGGACTCAATGTAAAGGACTATGGACACTATAAGTGATGTACACCGACACAAGCACCGACACGCACACACGTTGCATGTTTACCGTTTAGACGTATGCTTAGGAAACGCGATTTTTTAGACAAATGCCAATTTTCAAAAAAAATAATAATAATAAATTCCATCACTCAATTTTTTTTTCAAACAAACCTTGGAGTCAAAACTCCATTGAATTTTTTCCTTTATTTTCTTAACCAAATCCAAATGAATCCTAATTCCTACTTAGACTTTTTTAATAACAATTGAACCAACCATTCACCATTTTCTTCTCTTATGCCTTTAAGGCCTCTTTCTCTTCTTCAAAACCATTTTCCAACAAAAACTAAAATCAACCAAACACACAAAAAAGCATTTTTTGAAAGAGAACTACATGAAGTTTGATCCCTTAAATGGGTATGTAGGCATGAGGTCAAAACCTCTCCAAGTCCACTAAAATAAAACCTCAAATACTTTCTCCCCCCATTCTTAACATAAATAAATTTCCTTTTTTATAAATAGCATTAAAAATAAAGCGTAGACATAAACTAAGAGAACGGCTCCTATAGAGTACTATAGTCACCGCGGGTGCCTAACACCTTCCCGTAGTGAAAACGACCCCCGAACTTAGAATCTAAGGGTTTTTTCTTAATTTTGCCCTTCCCAAGAAAAAAGAGAGAATATCAAAGATTGAAAGGTTCAAGCCGAATTAATGACTTGACACCCGAAAATCGCGATAACAACATTTTTCTCACTAAATCTTCATTTTTAAGCTCCCTATTTATCTTTTTAATCTAAAAATTGTCCCAGTTCTCTCTAAAAACATCCAGGCACTCAAAACCATCCAACTTACATCTTAAAACAACAATTTGAAAATCATGATCTCTCACTCACTTACTCGCTATGGCGGGTGGTTTTGCTCGCAGGGCGAGCGATGAAGATGGCTCACTCGCGAGGTGAGACAAGCTACTCGCGGGGGCGAGCGATGAATATCCTGTACGGGCACAATACAAGTTTTTTCCAAAAATCCCAATTTTCTCAATTTCAATTCCCAAAACAGTTTACAGATGTATAATAAATTGCTGTCTACAACCTGAATGCATTCTAACACTATTACCAAGGTTCCTACACTCTTTCAATCCAAAATCAAAGAATTAAAATCTAAACCTTAATCCCCAATTTCTACTATAACTATGCTAAACCCAAAAATCAGAATTACATAACCATCATTATTGAGAGATAGTCTCACCCTTACCTTAATTTGATGAACAAAACTCTCCAAAAGTCAGAATCTCCCTTCTAGGCTCTTCCCTTGGTTTTTCTCCCAAAAACTCTGTTGTACGTGAAATGCTTCTGACTGACAGTTTCTATTTTTTTTTTAACTGAATGTAACCTCCCAATATTACTTAACTCCTCATAAATTCTAATAATTCTTAATTAACCCCCAAAACTCCAAATAATTATAATTCCCACTTAAACTATTAAATACTACAATAAATCATTTAATAAAATATAACACACCACATAATCAACAATAATTATTTAAAATCATATAAAAGACTCTAAATAAATCAAAAATAATTAAAATAACGACTAGGGCGTTACAACTCAAGCAAATAACTCTAGATAAGACTCCAACATCTTACTCTCCAGTTCCCATGTTAGACTTTCACCAGTTACTCCTCCCCAAACAACCTTCACTAGAGGTATATCTTTGCCTCTCAACTTCTTCACCTCACGGTCTTCGATTCTCAACGGTAAGGTCTCAACCCTAAGGTTGTGTCTAACCTGCACATCATCTCTTGGAATCACATGCGAAGGATCCGCTGCATACTTCCGAAGTTGCGACACATGAAACACATCATGCAAATTCGAAAGATGTGGTGGCAAACCCACCCTGTATGCCACTGTTCCAACTCTCTCAAATATCTGGTATGGACCAATAAACTTCGTAGTCAACTTCATAAACTTCAACACACGACCTACACCCGTCATAGGAGTGACTCTCAGAAACACATGATCTCCCTCTTGAAACTCAAGGGCCTTTCTTCGCTTGTCATGGTAACTCTTCTGTCGACTCTGCGACGCTTTCATCTTTTCTCTTATCATCTTGACCTTCTCCGTAGTCTGATGAACTAAATCTGGTCCCAACACTACACTTTCTCCCGACTCAAACCAACACAATGGAGTTCTGCACCTCTGACCATACAAAGCTTCGAACGGTGCCATACCAATACTCGAATGGTAACTGTTGTTGTACGTGAACTCTATCAACGGTAGATGACTATCCCAAGCTCCACCTTGCTCAAGTACACACACTCTCAGCAAATCCTCTAACGACTGAATCGTTCTCTTCGACTGACCATTTGTTTGCGGATGATAAGCCGAACTCAACCTCAACTTTGAACCCAAGGCATCTTGCAAACTCTTCCAAAATCTTGAAGTAAACCTCGGATCTCTATCCGACACAATACTCGATGGAACCCCATGCAACTTCACAATATTATGAATGTAAATCTCCACCAACTAAGCTACCGGAAAACTAATATTGATCGGAATAAAATGCGCCGACTTCATCAACCTTTCAACAACAACCCAAATGGTATCATGCCCTCTCGGAGTATTCGATAAACTCGTCACAAAATCCATGGAAATGTTGTCCCACTTCCACTCTGGCACATCTAATGGTGTCATTAACCCTGCAGGCTTCTGATGTTCAACCTTAGACTTCTGACAATTCAAACATGCATAAACAAACTGAGCAACATCACGTTTCAATCCGAACCACCAAAATAATTTCTTCAAGTCATGATACATCTTTGTAGCTCCTGGATGAATACTTAAGCTACTTCTATGACTTTCTTCCAGAATCAACTTTTTCAACTCATCACTATCAAGAATGCAAATTCTTCCTCTGAACCTTAACACACCCTGCTCATCGACCTTGAAATCTTCCTCTTCAGTTTGATTACTAGCATCCATTAAATCCACAAACTTGACATCAATTTTCTGTGCTTCCCTGATACTATTCAAGAATTCACTATTGATCTTCAACATACCCAACTGCACACTTTGAGGTGACAACTCACAAACAAGACTCAAGTCTCTAAACTGTTCAAGCAACTCAAACTCTTTTACCATCATAGCAGACATGTGCAACGTCTTCCTGCTCAAAGCATCTGCAACTACATTAGCTTTACCCGGATGGTAATTTAAACTAAAATCATAGTCCTTCAATAATTCAAGCCATCTTCTCTGCCTCATATTCAATTCCTTTTGGTCAAAAAAATATTTCAAACTCTTGTGATCACTAAACACCTCAAATCTAGAGCCGTACAAATAATGTCTCCAAATTTTCAAAACAAAAACCACCGCAGCCAACTCCAAATCATGTGTAGGATAATTCTTTTCATGAATCCTCAACTGTCTAGAAGCATAAGCTACCACTTTGCCATCTTGCATCAATACACCACCTAAGCCCAACTTGGACGCATAATAATAAACAACAAAAGTTTCATCTGGCTTTAGTAAAATTAAAATTGGAGCAGTAGTCAACCTTCGCTTCAATTCATTGAAACTATTCTCACACTGAGCATACCACACAAAAGATTTCCCTTTACAGGTCAACTTAGTCAATGGAAGTGCTAACTTCGAAAATCCTTCTATGAACTTGCGGTAATAACCAGCCAAACCCAGGAAACTTCTAATCTCTATAACTGACTTCGGAGTTTCCCATTGTGATACTGCATCAACTTTTGATGGATCAACTGCAATACCACTACAAGAAATAATGTGACCAAGAAAACTTACTTCACTTAACCAGAATTCACATTTGGACAACTTGGCATACAACCTCTTTTCTTTCAACACTTGCAACACAATCTTCAGATGCTCTGCATGCTCTTTTTCATTCTTAGAATAAATTAGGATATCATCAATAAACACAACCACAAATTTATCCAGATAAGCATGGAAAACTCTATTCATGTACTCCATAAACACACCAGGCGCATTAGTAACACCGAAAGGCATCACCTTATATTCATAATGTCCATATCGTGTCCTAAAGGCCGTTTTTTGCGTATCTTCATCCTTCACCTTAATTTGATGGTAACCTGACCTCAAATCAATTTTGCTGAACACACGAGCACCCACTAACTGATCCATTAAATCATCAATTATCGGAAGTGGATATCTGTTCTTTATCGTCACTTTATTCAGCTGACGGTAACCTATACACAACCTCATACTGCCATCATTCTTCTTAACCAATAATACCGACGCTCCCCAAGGTGAAACACTCGGTCTTACAAATTTCTTATCAAGTAAATCCTCCAACTGTTTCTTCAATTCAGCTAACTCGGACGCTGACATACGATAAGGTGCCATCGACACCGGCTTCGTTCCGGGGACAAGATCAATCGAAAATTCAACCTCCCTCCCTGGTGGTATATCGGGAATCTCATCAGGAAAAACTTCTGGAAATTCATTCACAACCGACAATCTATCAATCACAGCTTGCTTCTCCAACGACAAGAATGCCATCAAAGAAAACATTAAGATTCCATCACATTCTAACTGCTTCAACTGTTTATTAGTCAAGAACTCGGCTTCACTCTCTTCCTCAGCAGAAGAAAAATGTACCGTCTTACTAAAACAATTAATATGAACACGGTTATACTCTAACCAGTTCATCCCAAAGATTACATCCATACCCGTCAACGGCAGACATACAAGATCAACTTCAAAGTCTCTACCAAACATAGACAAAGGACAACTCAAACTGACAAGAGAAGTAGTTACTGAACCCTTAGCTGGAGTTTCAACAACCATTTCTCCATTCATATCAGATATAACCAGAGCCAACTTATGTGCACAATCAACAGCAATGAAACAATGAGTAGCACCAGTATCTATAATAGCAATTAAAGGAGTATTATTAAAGAAACAAGTACCTCTGATAAGTCGGTCCTCATTAACAGTTTGTGTACCAGTCAAAGAAAACACCTTGCCACCTGTCAGAGCCTTCTTAGGCTTCCTGCACTGTGAGCTTATATGACCTTCTTCATCACAATTATAGCAAACAACATCACTATGCTTGCACTCAGCTAATGTGTGTCCTTTCTTTCCACACCTAAAACACTTCTTCTCATCACGGTCACATACATTACTCTTGTGGCCTTTTTCACCACACTTGAAACAGACAATCTCAGTAGGAGCATCTCTCCTCCTAGGCCTCCTCTCATCATTCAGTCTCTGTTTACCTTTGTCAGCAGGAGCACTATACGGTTTCGGACGACTCCGCTGTCCCTTACCTCTACGCTCACTCATCACCTTATAATGAGCTTTTGTATCCTCTTCATAGATCCTACAGCTACTCACCAAATCAGAAAAATTCCTTATCTTTTGGTAGCCGATAGCCCGCTTAATATAAGCACGCATACCATTTTCAAACTTAATACGTTTTGAGAACTCGGCCGTCTCAGCAGTATAATGTGGGTAAAATTTTGCAAGCTCCACAAACTTAGCCGCATATTCAGTCGCAGACATATCTCCTTGCTTCAACTCCAGAAATTCAATTTCTTTCTTACCTCGGACATCCTCCAGAAAATACCTGTTTAGAAACTCTCTCTAGAACACAGCCCAGGTCACAGCAGCACCATCTTGTTCTAGAATGGGTAAAAGACTCACCCACCAGTCATCTGCCTCTTCGGCCAACATATGCGTACCAAACCGCACCTTATGTACCTCGCTACACTACATCACCCTGAAGACTCTCTCAACCTCCTTGAGCCACTTCTGGGCTCCATCAGGGTCATACCTCCCTTTGATTGTTGGTGGATGGTTTCTCAGAAAGGTTTCCAGCATCCTCACACCATCATTACCAGCACGAGCATTAGGCTGTTGTTGTAAAGCTTGAGCCACAGCCCCAAGTGCAGCAGCAATAACAACATCATTTCTCCCTGTCATCTCAAAATTCTACATAAGAAACAACAATCAGGACAACAAAAGACAACTTTAAGCTGACACTCTACCCTACGTGGCTCAACACAACTCTACTACTTGGCCGGACGGACCAACCTGCTCTGATACCAATTGTAACACCCCGTCATCCCAATAGCAAAATATTAAATAAATAAATCAGAGTTAAACCATCAAACGGGAATGTCACATTGCTTTTCAAAATTTCTTAAATAGAAAATAAATGCTATTTATTTAAAATCAACTTTGGTAAATAACCAATACTTTGCAGCGGAATATTTTTCAATCACTTAACATTAACAACCGACAATAAAATTCTGGCACCAAGGCCTCATCATAGTAGTCATCAACAATTTGTTCAACAACAATAAAAAGGCTCCAACAACATGTTCCAAAATTGATACATAAGGAATGAAAATAAAATAACTAATTCCCATCCCGTTACATATCAGAGCCCTAAGATACTTGAGCCACCACTTCTACTACTCTTCATCACCTACAAGGTACCCATACGAAGGGCAACAATTCCAAGCAAAAGGGTGAGATTCACAAACAACAATAATAGATATATAATTCATCAATTGAATCTAACACCCTAAACAACAATAATACTTCAATATACGTATGTATTTCATAATCAACAACATCATCAACATTTGACAATTTCAACCAACAACAACAACTCATGCAATGACATGACAACTCTACTACGACTCAACAACAGAATGCGACAATGCACATGCATGTGGTACCATTTTAACGCGTTTGATTGACAAGGCATTCCAGGGCATGAGCCCTCACTAATTTGAATGGTTAAAGCATTCACAGGGCATGAGCCCTCACCAATGGAATGAACTAGCATTCACAGGGCGTAAGCCCTCTGCAATTGAACGACGAGGCGTTCCAGGGCATGAGCCCTCACCAATTTATGATTATGCAATGAACTCCACTTGTGTATATCAACATACAACTCAACAATGCATACATACCGACTGCATAAACGACGAGAACCACTACTCAACAATGCATATATGTGAATAGGACTTACACCTCAACAATTCAATTAGTGATACTTCAATCTTTGAAATAAAATTCAACAACAAGTATAATTTATTTAATATAAATATGCATAACAACCATCAATAATTCATCATACTTAATTCAACAGCTCTAGTAAAACAACATAATTAATTATAATCATGGTTCTACACCAAAGTTCAATCAACTCTATTCAAATACATAGCAAACAGCTTCAGGTACTGGGCAACTCGCCTCGCGAGTACATCTACTCACTATGGCGAACTCCAGAAATGGGTTACTCGCGATGGCGAGTACGTGGCGAGCAAGAAAAATTATGCTCTCGGGAGTTTTGACATTTTTCTCACTAAATCTTCATTTTTAAGCTCCGTATTCA
Organism: Medicago truncatula; assembly: GCF_003473485.1. Lineage (NCBI taxonomy): Eukaryota > Viridiplantae > Streptophyta > Magnoliopsida > Fabales > Fabaceae > Medicago > Medicago truncatula. The sequence goes on from NC_053045.1 coordinate 21,839,835, forward strand.
TCTTTTTAATCTAAAAATTGTCCCAGTCCTCTCTAAAAACATCCAGGCACTCAAAACGATCCAACTTACATCTTATAACAACAATTTGAAAATCATGATCTCTCACTCGCTTACTCGCTATGGCGAGTGGTTTTGCTCGCGAGGCGAGCGATGAAGATGGCTCACTCACGAGGCGAGACAAGCTACTCGCGGGGGCGAGCGATGAATATCCTGTACGGGCAGAATGCAGGTTTCTCCCAAAAATCCCAATTTTCTCAATTTCAATTCCCAAAACAGTTTACAGACGTATAATAAATTGATGTCTACAACCTGAATGCATTCTAACACTATTACCAAGGTTCCTACACTCTTTCAATCCAAAATCAAAGAATTAAAATCTAAATCCAAATTCCAAATTTCTACTAGAACTATGCTAAATCCAAAAATCAGAATTACATAACCATCATTATTGAGAGATAGTCTCACCCTTACCTTAATTTGATGAACAAAACTCTCCAAAAGTCAGAATCTCCCTTCTAGGCTCTTCCCTTGGTTTTTCTCTCAAAAACTCTGTTGTACGTGAAATGCTTCTGACTGACAGTTTCTATTTTTTTTTTTAACTTAATGTAACCTCCTAATATTACTTAACTCCTCATAAACTCTAATAATTCTTAATTAACCCCCAAAACTCCAAATAATTATAATTCCCACTTAAAATATTAAAGGCTACAATAAATCATTTAATAAAATATAACACACCACATAATCAACAATAATTATTTAAAATCATATAAAAGACTCTAAATAAATCAGAAATAATTGTGACCGGAAGAGCTGGTGCCCCTTGATGGAAAGCACAAGAAAGGTCAGCTCTATACCCTATTGGCAATCTTTTCGGCACCGGAAGAGGTGGTCTAGTTTAGATTAGATTCTCCTTAAGAAGTGTGGGAAATAGCTCCGCGTATTTCACAGGAATCGGATCAAACCGCGGTCTTCCCTTAGCTTGATTCTGAGCAATAAACTGCTGAAGAGCTTGTTGTCGAGGCTGTTGTGGGCATAACGGCTGATCTTGCGTAGCCATTAGTAAAGATACCGAGTTAGTTAACTTCTCTACCTCGGCCCGAAGTGTAGTGACCTCCTCGCGAAGCTCATGGACCTCTTCTCCGAGTTGATCCATACTTTGTGTTTGCACGAGTGTTTGCATATGTGAGCTGAAGTCGAATGAAGACATCGGACCGCTTTTGACCTTTGATGGAAAAAAAAAAATCGGTGAGACTTGGATTCGAAACTATGGAATGCGGGATGATGCATGATGTTATGCAAAAAACAGGCACATTTTTTTATTTATCGAAGGACTTATGAAAGTAATTTTAAACTTGATAAGGAACATTGTTTTATTTGAAAGTTGTGAAGATGTTGCAATTGGTTCCCTTTTCAAAAGTAAGAACGAAACCAAGGAAAGAAGTTCTTAACAAATGCTAAAGCTTAGTTAAGATTTTTGAAGTTGTATTTCTTGGTGTTCCTTCTTACAAGCACCATATCTTTGATGTCTACAAGAACTTATCTAAGTCCTTCGATATTAGTGAGAAAAAAAGTTTTTATGAATGCATGCATGTATGCATGATTATGCTACACAAATGGTGAAAACATGGTGATGTTAGGTCTATAATGATGGAGTCAAGGGAAAGCACGCCATCCCTATCTTATGTTTCCCTCAAGCCCGGGTTAGGACTTATCTCACCACTCACGTTAGAAAGAAGAAAGAAGAAGGAAGAACATATATACAAGTATTTCCATCCTTTATTTTGATGTTTATTTTAAGCAAGTTATAGCACAAAGAATTAAACAAAGCCAAGTTAGGCTCAACCCTCTTAGGGGGTCCCCAGTGAAGTCGTCATTTCTGTCGTGTCATTTTTCGGAGATCAAGGCTGTTTGATTAGCTTTTGACTCACTAATTATTTCACGACTGAACATTTAATTTTTAAGAAAAAGAGGAAAAAGTTCAAAACACCCCATATTGAGAGATTTAGGGTTCGGGGGTTGGTTATATTTAGGGAAGGTATTAGCACCCTAAATATTCGTAGTACTCTACGAGAACCTCTTGATTTTATTTAATTAATGTGTTATAACTTGCTTATATTTTTTTGAAAAGAATGAATTAAAGTGAAAAAATAAAGACCTAATTATCTACATTTTTTATGATTTGGAAGGACGAGTGTCCTTTGCCTACGTACCCGTAAGGGATCAAAACCTCGTAGTTCGGGATAGAAATTGACGTTTGATTGGTTTTGAGTTTTTTATTAGTTTTGAAAAAGGTTTTAAAAGAAAAGCTAAGTGGCAAATAAGATTTGGTTTGTATTTTTTAATTTAAAAGAAAATGGACTCAAGGTATGATTAAATTGATTGAAAGTTTGATTAAGAAAAATAAAATAAAAAAGGATCACTTGATTTTGGAATCAAGGTTTATTATGAAAATATTTTTGTGATTTTGATTATTTGCATGTTTTTGTTGTTTTTGAAATATTAAATGAAAATTATCCTAACGGAGCAATAAAAATAAAAGCGCGTGGATTTTTGTAGTGACGTTGGATCACCACAAAATCCCTAATCTAATTTTTTTTTTTGCATTTTTGGATATGGATATATCTAAGGCGGTAAAGAAATAAAAGGACACACACTTTTCTCATTTATATTTACATTGGACCTAAATACATTCTAATTGCTGGAAAATAAATAACAATAATTAAAATGCTAAATAGAAAAAAATAAAATGCAAAAATGCTAAAAAGAAATAAAATGCAAGAAAATAAAAGAAATGGACAACCGAAGGGACAAAAATTACCGAAGGGACAAAATTCTGAAGGGACATTTCCGAAGGGACAGAAAAAAGAGGGAGAAGAAAAGAATAACTCGTTAACACAAGCTAAATAGGGAGAAGAGAGAAAAGTTCTTTGACAACTCAAGAGAACTTTTGTGTGTGTGAAATTGTGTGGAATGAGGACTCTATTTATAGGTGGGGAGGTTGATGAAAATGGAAAATTGATTTAATGGAAATGATGGACAATTATGGTGAATTTTGAAAAAGGAATGTTAAAGTTGACACTTGACTTGAAATTTTTTTAGACCTTGGACATTTTATTTTTGGACCTATTGACACTTTGTTTTTTTGTGGACACTAATTAATTAAAAAGAAATAAAGAAAATAAAATAAAATAAATCTAATACGAAATAAAATAAAAACAAATTAAAATAAATTATGTAAAGTAAAATAAAAGGTAAGATAAAACTAAAAGACTAATAAAAAAAATGAGAAGAAGGGTCGGAATCGGTACAAAGATGAGGTATTTTAAAATACCTTTCTGCCGAATTTTTCTCTGAAAAGCTAGAGAATATTGTGGCTCAGAGGGTGTATGAATGTAGGTTCTTAGGTCAAAAATTGGGGTATGACACTTGGAAATAAACACACTCCATCACTTAATTCTGTTCATTTTGATTGCATTCCTTGTAAGCTTGGTAAAAGTAAAATTTTGCCATTTCCAACACATCAGTCTAATGTAACACAACCTTTTGATATAATCCATAGTGATGTTTGGGGTGTGGCACCTGTTATATCTCATGCTCATTACAAATATTTTGTAACTTTTATTTATGATTATAGTCGTTTCACATGGGTCTATTTTCTGCGATCAAAAGATGAAGTCTTTTCCACATTCAAATTTTTTCATGCTTATGTCCAGACCCAATTTTCATTAAAAATCAAAATATTTCGCTCTGAAAATGGGGGGGAGTACATGTCACACTCATTTCAGGAATTTTTGCAATCTAATGGCATTATATCTCAAAGGTCATGCCCCTTAACTCCACAACAAAATGGGGTAGCGGAAAGAAAAAACCGTCATTTGTTTGATGTTGTTCGCACCCTTTTGTTAGAGTCTCATGTGCCTTCACGATTTTGGTGTGAAGCTCTTTCCACTGCTGTCCATCTTATAAATAGAATGCCATCTCCATCAATAGGTAATGAGTCCCCTTTCACTCGGTTATATGGTCACCCACCAAATTACTCCACTCTACGTGTCTTCGGTTGTGTGTGTTATGTCCATCTTCCTCCACAAGAACGCACCAAGTTCACTGCACAATCTGTTGAATGTGCTTTTCTTGGATATTCTCCTCATCAAAAGGGTTTTCTATGTAAGGATCCTAACTTTCGTAGGATTCGGGTATCTAGAAATGTCATATTCGAAGAAAATAAATATTTTTTTGCATCACATCACGACCTTGTCTCTTCTCCAGTTTCTATTTTGCCATTGTTTTCTAACTCTCATTCAAGGCAACAACCTTCTAAACCTCTCTTGACCTACAAAAGACGTAGTACTGCCACTCATGGGCCCCCTCAAGATAATTCCTTAGTTGTTGGTCTAGTAGAAGAACGAGAACCAGCTTCTCTATGATGCAGCTCACGTGAAAGTAAACCCCCGGAAAGGTATATCAATTGCATGACAACAACATTATCTTCTATTCCTATTCCTTCATCTTATAAACAGGCAATGGAGAATGATTGCTGGAAGAAAGCTATAGAATCTGAACTTCTTGCCTTAGAAGAAAATCAAACATGGGATATAGTGCCATGTCCCTCATCTATTAAACCTTTAGGCAGCAAGTTTGTGTTCTCTATAAAGATGCGCTCGGATGGATCTATAGATCGTTACAAGGCTCGTTTAGTTGTGCTTGGAAATAAGCAAGAATATGGACTAGACTATGATGAGACGTTTGCTCCGGTTGCCAAGATGACAATCGTGCTCACTATCTTTGCTATTTCTGCGTCACAAGCTTGGCCATTACATCGAATGGATGTTAAAAACGCATTCCTCCACGGTGATCTTCAAGAGGAAGTTTACATCAAACTTCTTAATGGTATGCCTACACCTTCACCCAATACTGTTTGCAAACTAAAACGATCTTTGTATGGATTGAAACATACACCAAGAGTATGGTTTGAAAAGTTTCGATCGACACTACTTGGTTTTGAATTCAGTCAAAGTCGGTATGATCCATCTCTTTTCCTATAAAGAACTCCTAAAGGCGTGGTGGTGCTTCTTGTTTATGTGGATGACATTGTTGTGACTGGTTCTGATCAAGATGCTATTTCTAGAATAAAAAACATGTTGCATTCAACTTTTCATATGAAAGAGTTGGGCCGTCTCACTTATTTCTTGGGTTTAGAGGTGCATTATCATCATGAAGGTGTTTTTATAAATCAACAAAAGTATATTCAAGACTTGGTCCAGCTAGCTGGACTCACAAATGCAACCCCTGTAGACACTCCCATGGAAGTTAATGTTAAATATAGAAGAGATGAAGGTACCTTGAAGATCCCACTCAATATCGCAAACTGGTTGGAAGTCTCATCTATGTAACTATCACTCGCCCAGATATTTCTTTTGTTGTACACACAGTTAGTAAGTTCATCCAAGCTCCACGACATTTTCATCTTTCAGCACTGCAACGAATCATCAGATACCTCCTTGGCACCCTAAAGCGTGGTTTATTTTTTCCTGTTGGTTCATCAATCAAACTCCAAGCATATAGTGATGCCGATTGGGCTGGCTGTCCAGACACAAGAAAATCTACTACTGGCTGGTGTATGTTCCAAGGAAATGCTCCTATTTCATGGAAATGTAAGAAACAAGGTTCAGTCTCAAAGTCATCCACTGAAGCAGAATACCGCGCAATGTCTGCTGCTTGTTCTGAAATAATATAGTTGCTTGGACTTCTAACAGAGCTTGGATTCTCTCAAGATCAACCGACTCCGCTGCATGCTGACAACACCAGTGCCATTCAGATTGCAGCAAATCCAGTTTACCATGAACGGACGAAACACATCGAGGTTGATTGTCACTCTATTCGAGAAGCCTATGATCGAAGAGTCATCAATCTACCACATGTCTCAACATCTGTTCAAACAGCTGACATTTTCACTAAAAGTTTGACACGTCAGCGGCATAATTTTCTACTTGGTAAATTGATGCTTGTAGATTTACCAGCATCAATTTGAGGGGGGATGTCAATGGAATTAATGGCAAATCAAATTCTATAAGATTGCACATTTATTTGCAATAGTCAAACAATCATCCTTTCAATTAGCATAATTAGCTGTAAATATATACATGTCAGTTTAGCTAATTTAGTGGGTTGAAAGTCAACTGCATTTCTGATTAGGTGCCGAAAGTCCTTCAGTGCAAAGGATGAACAGATATGGTGATAATGGGTCACCCTGTCGTTGTCCGCGACCTAGGATGATAGGACCAACCTTCTCTTTATTTAAGATGACCGAGTAATCAACTGTTTCCACACACATCATGATCCACTGGATCCATTTCTCTGAGAAGCCCATCTTACTCATAACATCTTTGAGGTACGCCCAATCAATTCTATCATATGCTTTGCTAATATCCAGCTTCAACGCCACACTTTTTTCTTTGTCTTTTGTCTTGGTATTCATATAATGAACAACTTCAATAGCCACTAAAGCGTTGTCCAGGATGGATCTACCAGGAACAAAAGTAGATTGTGAGTCAGCAATGAATTTGTGTAAGATTTTCTTCAAACGATTGACCAGGACCTTTGACAAAAGTTTGTAAAGAACGTTACACAAGGTTATAGGTCTCCAGTCCTTCATGGATTTTTGTTCTGCACCTTTTGGTATCAATGCTATATTTGTGGAGTTCATAGATGGAGGAAATTGTCCTTCATTCATCCACTGACAACACTCATTGAAGATATCATTACTGCAGACAGACCAGAAGTGTTGATAGATGTAACACCCCGTTTTCCCAACTTAAAAATCAAACATATTTCAGAGTAAAACATCACATAAACGGGATATCACACTTCTTAAAACATAAAAGAGATAATTAACTAATTATCCTTCAACATAAATCTTCAACATATTAGCAGCGGAATTAAATTCAACATCATCGAAAGTCTTGGCACGTAGGCCTCATCCAACCATCTCATAAATCAGTTAAACAACTTTATCATTTAATATTCATAAAACAAATACGTAAAGGAATAAGAAATAGCCACAAAAGACCCCATCCCGTTACGTATCAGAGCAACCTAAGACTCAGTGAGGAATAAATCACTCACGACAGCAACTCCAACAACCTACTCTTGATCACCTGCAAGTTACTCATACGAAGAGCAACATTTCCAAGCAGAAGGGGCGAGATTTCACAAAACAATAATGTTAAGCATATAACTCAACAATTATATTTAACAACAAAAAATCAGCATAATATTCATCATGGATAATAATGTATTGTTTATCGCTTCATTCATAATTCATATAAATAATCACAACTTCGCAACTTATCATCTTTGACTCAACAAATGCAACTATGCAACTTCACAGATTATAATTAACATCTTCATTAAGTCTCAATACTACCCCAAGGTTCAACTCTTAGAAACTTGTGCGACACAGATCGCAAAATCCTAACAAGGCACTCTGTTTCTGGGTCACTCGCGAGGCGAGAGCCTCTGCTCGCCGTGGCGAGTTCAGGTCAGATTTCCAAAAGTTTCATTCTAAAATCCTTCCAGGTTCAATCTCATTCTACATTCTTTCCTAATCAATATTAGACATGTTCAGAAACTCAAAAGCATCTAAAGATCAACTCAAAAGTCAAAATCACGAAATCTTGCAAGCTCTCTGGTCAAGCTCGCTAGGCGAGTTCATCTGCTCGCTATGGCGAGCTGCAGGGTGCACCTCGCGAGGCGGGTAAGGTTTGCTCGCGAGGCGAGCGATGAATGTCGCTACGGGCAGAAGTGCAGTTTTTCATAAAAATCACTAATTCTCTTGGTTTTAAGCCTAACTTTGATTCCAGAATTCATCATGCACATAATCTAAGGTCTAGGAACAATTTCTACATCAATCTAACAAGTTTCCACCGTTTAATCAATAATTCTCCAATTTTAACCTACTTTTCAATTCCTCTAGAACTCATCCTACATCATGTTAAACCTAACCATTGAATCACAGACTTAATAGAATTGCAAAGTTAGTCCCACCCTTACCTTAGAATGTGAAAATCGCAGCTTTTAGGTCTCTCTCCCTTCTCTTGGCTTTTTCTCCCTTTTCTCCAAAATTAATCGTACGTTATGTTTTTTCTAAACTAGGTTTCCCTATTTATATCTCCTCCATCTATCTTATCTTATTTCTCTTTCTCCCCCAAAACTCTCTATAATCTCAAAACAACCCCTAAACTCAATATTTATTTTATTTTCAAATCTTATTTTATTAAACAATAAAATAAGTCACAACTCCTCATAAATCACATAAAAATCATCTCAATCATATAAACCTCTTAAATCACACATATATCATATAAATATAATATAAACTCATCTTAATAAATTATAGACTCAATTAAATAATTAAATAATTCAAAGAGGGCATTACAATAGAACCCTGGATTGAAGCCATCAGGGCCTGGGCATTTATCAGGTTGCATAGAGAACATTGCTTCTTTAAACTCTTCTCTGCAAAAAGGAGCTGTGAATTGAACATTGTCTTCATTATCAATTACTTGATTCAGCATATTAACAACAGGAGAGCGAACACTTTCATGGCATTCAAATAATTCTTCAAAGTAGTTTTTCACAACATAACACATTCCAACCTCATCGGTGATGCGAATTCCTTCATTATTCTCAAGAGAAAGTATTTTGTTGACTTTTTTCCTAGAAGTTGATGCGGCATGAAAGAACTTTGTATTTAGGTCTCTGTCACGATACCAATGAGTTTTAGCTCCCTGTCTCCAATACATGTCCTCTTGAACTAGTAATTGGTTGAGTTTTTTCCTCAGATTATCAAACTGAACCTCATCTTGGATTCCATGGATGGTGCGACATCTACTGAGATGTTTTCGACATTTTTCAATGTTTGTTTGAAGTTTGTTACAATAGGTTTTACTCCACTGCGTTAGATCTTCTGCACATCTTGAAAGTTTTTTGATGACGTTCGTATCTGAACTCCCAATCCAGCTATTTTGGACAATCTCATTTACTCCGTCCTCAACCCTCCAAGCATTTTCAAATTTGAATCATCTTTCAACTTTATGACTTCGAGCTATCGGAGTTCTATCAAGCAAGATAGGAAAATGATATGATGATGGAGCAACAAGGTTTTCTAATTTTGCATTCGGAAAGAGTTGCATCCAAGAAGTAGTTGCAAAAGCCCGATCTAGCTTTTCTTCCACAGCACGCGAAGTGTAACACCCCATTTTCCCAGCATAAAAATTTCTTAACAATTATCAGAGTAAACATCATAAACGGGATATCACATTTAAACATAATCGTAAATAGTCAAATAACAATTTAACTTTCAACAGAATAGCAGCGGAATTATTGTATCAATCATAAATAAGTTTGGCATGCAGGCCTCATCATAATATCTTAGTTAAACAACTTAAAATCATAGTCAAATACGTAAAGGAATGAAGCATGCAATCAAAAACCCCATCTCGTTACGTATCAGAGCAACCTAGACGACTCAGTGAGGAACACGTCACTCACGACAGCAAACACGGCATTCTAAGCTCGATCACCTGCAAGTTACTCATACGAAGAGCAACATTTCCAAGCAGAAGGGGTGAGATTTCACAAAACAATAATATTAATCAATATAATTCAACAATCGTAATTAACAACATAAACATCTTCAACATAAGCATCTTAAACATCATAGCATCATTGATAATAAAATATCAAGTAATCACTTCGTTTAAACATCATAAATAACATAATATCTTAACATCTTTCATCATTTGACTCGACAATGCGACAATACAACTTAGACCTCTTATATGCATGTGGTACCAATACAGGGCATGAGCCCTCATCGTTATTGAGTATTAATATACTTCCAGGGCATAAGCCACCATCGCTAATTTGAGCTAATGCTCCATCGTGTTGAGTACTAAGCTCCAGGGCATGAGCCCCCAACATATGTATGCTAATGCATGGACTCGATCTCTAAAAACATCTTAATCATCATCTCTTATATATCCAATAATTTGGAGGTTCAACATCATCTTAATCATCTTGTATTGACTCATGCAACTTAGTTAAAGAACAATAGCAGCATAGAAAGATCACAACAACAGCATGACTTCATAATATCAATTTCATTTCTACAACATATTAATCATTCAATAATATATTAAGTAATGCACATAACATTATATCACATCATATTCAACATTAACATTTCATAACAGCTTCAGAGATTGCAGTTAACTTCTTATATAGGTCACATTACTAACCAAGGGTCCATCTCTAATCAAATTATGCGACACAGATCGCAATATCCTAACTTGCACTCAGTTTTGGAAGTGCTCGCGAGGCGAGAGCATCAGCTCGCCATGGCGAGTACAAGCCAGATTCCCAACTAAAGTTGTTCTAAGCTATACCAGGTTCAATCTCATTCCAAGTTATCATCTAATCTTTAATAAACATCTTTAGGCACTCAAAAACATCTAAGGTTCAACTCAAAAGTCAAAAATACAGAATTCTACATGCTTTCTGGTCATGCTCGCTATGGCGAGTAAGGTTGTTCGCTGTGGCGAGTTGCGAAATGTAACTCGCGAGGCGAGGGAAATTGGCTCGTGTGGCGAGCGATGAACTTCATCACTCGCGAGGCGAGGATCATTGTTCGCGAGGGCGAGCGATGAATATAGGCTCAGGCAGAATGCAGTTTTTCACGAAAATTCATCAATTCAAAAGGTTTTAAGCCTAATTTCAATTCCAGAATTCATCCTATTCATAATCTAAGGTCAAAGGACGGTTTAAGCATCAATCTAACAACTTAACATCATTGGATCATCAATTTCACCTATTAACCCTAATTTCATAATTTTCTTAATTCAATCCTAACTTGTTAATTTGATTATCAGAATCATACGGATTAATAATACTGAATCGTTAGTCTCACCCTTACCTTGTTTGAAGAAAATCGCAGCTTTCCTAGGTGTTCTCCCTTCTCTTGGCTTTTTCTCCCTTTTCTCCAAAAACAGTCGTACGTACAAAGTGTTTCTAAAAACCTAGGTCTTTCCTTTTTATATCTCTTCCTAATATCTTATCTTATCTCTCTTTCTCCCCCAAAACTCTCTAAAATCTCAAAACAGTTTCTAACTAAATATTTTATTTTATTTTCAAATCTTATTTTATTAAACAACAAAATAAGTCTCATCTCCTCATAAAAATCGTCACATCACATAAATCATCTAAAACATCGTAAATCATCATAAATCACACATATATTATATAAATATAATATAACTCGTCTAGACTCCATTAAATAATTAATTAAATAAAAGTGGGCATTACAACTCTCCCCAACTTATAAGATTTTCGTCCTCGAAAATTTACCTCAACCAAACAACTCTGGATAAGACTCCAGCATCTTACTCTCAAGCTCCCACGTCAAGCTTTCACATGTCGCTCCGTCCCAAACGACTCTCACAAGAGGTATCTCCTTGCCTCTCAACGTCTTCACTTTCCGATCATCAATCCTCACTGGTAAGGTCTCTACCGTAAGGTTATCTCTTACTTGCACATCATCACTCTGGATCACATGAGATGGATCCGGAACATACTTCCGAAGTTGCGACACATGAAAGACATCATGGAAATTCGAAAGATGCGGTGGTAATCCAACTCGATACGCCACCATTCCAATTCTTTCCGATATCTGATACGAACCAATAAATCTCGGAGTCAACTTCTTTGACTTCAAGGCACGTCCAACACCAGTCACAGGAGTGACTCTCAAAAACACGTGGTCTCCTTCTTGAAACTCAAGGTCTTTTCTACGCTTATCATGATAACTCTTTTGTCGACTCTGCGACGCTTTCATCTTCTTTTGAATCAACTTAACTTTCTGAGTAGTTTGCTGAACAATCTCTGGTCCTAAGACCACTCTTTCACCTGATTCAAACCAACACAACGGAGTTTTCGTTTAATTAATTATTTAATCGAGTTTAGACGATTATATTATATTTATATAATATATGTGTGAATTTTGTTGATTTATGACGATTTAGATGATTTAGATGTTCTTGAGATGAGTTATGAGATTTGATGATTTTTGTTGAGATATGAGACTTATTTTATTTTGAAAATAAAATAAAATATTTAGTTGAGGGCTGTTTTGAGATTTTAGAGAGTTTTGGGGGAGAAAGTGAGATAAGATAAGATATTAGGAAGTGGTATAAAAGAGAAAACCTAGTTTTAGGAAAACACTTTGTACGTACGATCAAAACTTTGGAAAAGGAGGAAAAAGCCATAGAAGGGAGAAGACCAAGAGGGAGAGCTGCGATTCTTCAAAATAAGGTAAGGGTGAGACTAATGATTCAGTAATGTTAATTAGTATGATTATGATGATTAATTAGCAAGAATTAGGATTGAATTGGAGAAATCGAAAACTAGGTCAAATCCCTAAAATTGATGATCAAACGGTGAAAATTGATTAGATTGATGTAGAAACTGTCCCTTGGCCTTAGAATATGTTTAGGATGAATTCTGGAATCGTAATGAGGCTTTTAACCATGAGTTTAGATGAATTTTTGAAGAAAACTGCATTCTGCCCGAGCCAACATTCATCGCTCGCCCTGGCGAACGATGATCCTCGCCTCACGAGTGATGAAGTTCATCGCTCGCCACGCGAGCCAAAACCCCTCGCCTCGCGAGTTACATGTCGTAGCTTGCCACAGCGAGCATGACCAGAGAGCTTGTCGAATTTGTAATTTTGGACTTTTGAGTTGTACCTTAGATGCTTTTGAGTGCCTTTAGTCGTGTATTAGAGATTAGAGGATGACTTAGAACAAGATTGAACCTCGAACAACCTTAGTTGGAAATCTGGAAAGTACTCGCCATGGCGAGCAGATGCTCTCGCCTCGCGAGCACTTTCAGAACTGAATGTTTAAGATAATGTCGTGACCTGAGTTGAATGATTTGATTAGGAATGGACATTAGGTAGTAAGGAAACCTATTTAAGATGTTAACTGAGACCTGTGAAGTTGTTAAGAACTGTCAAGTTGTTTGTAATGTGATTTAACGATTAAATGCATTACTTGAATTATTCTTGAATAAACTTGATGTTGTTGAAAATGAATTGTTGCGATGAGATTATAATGCTGTTGTGATCTGATTATGCTGCTGCTGTTATTTAACTAAGTTGCATGAGTCTATACTTGATGAATAAGATGTTGTTGAGCTCCAAATTATTGGATGCATATTGAGATGTCAATTAAGATTGTTTAGATTGATTGAGTCCATGCATTAGCATACTTTGTTGGGGGCTCATGCCCTGGAGCTTTGTCCTCACCATGAATTGAGCTTTGTCCTCACCACGATGCCTTAATAGTATATTAATACTATGATTGTTGGGGGCTAATGCCCTGATTGGTACCACATGCATAAAGAGATTTAGATTTGCATTGTCGCATTTGTCGAGTCAAAAGTTGTTAAGTTATTGATGATGATTGAATGATGTGAATACTTGTTAGTTGTTTATCAAAGATGCAATGATGATTAAGACTGTTTATGTTGTTAATTATGAATTTGAATTATATTGATTAATATTATTGTGTTATGAAATCTCACCCCTTCTGCTTGAAAATGTTGCTCTTCGTATGAGTAACTTGCAGGTGATCGTGCTTAGTGTGCAGTTTGCTGTCGTGAGTGGCCTTGCCTCACTAAGTCGTCTAGGTCGCTCTGATACGTAACGGGATGGGGTTTTGATATGCATGCTTCATTCTGTTACGTGAACAATTATGTTATTTTATGATATTGATTAACTCATTTGAGATATTTTGATGGGGCCTACGTGCCAAAATGATTTATGGATTTCGAATTAATTTTCCGCTGCAATGTTTAAGATAATTTTGTTGGAAGTTAAATTGTTATTTAACTGATTTGAATTATGTTTCAATGTGATATCCCGTTTATGATGTTTACTCTGATAAATGTTTAGAAATTTTCATATTGGGAAAACGGGGTGTTACACATGCAACTTAGTTAAATAACAATAGCAGCATAGGCAGATCACAACAACAGCATGACTTCATAATATCAATTTCATTTCTACAACATATTAATCATTCAATAATATATTAAGTAATGCACATAACATTATATCACATCATATTCAACATTAAGTTGTTCTAAGCTATACCAGGTTCAATCTCATTCCAATTTATCATCTAATCTTTAATAAACATCTTTAGGCACTCAAAAACATCTAAGGTTCAACTCAAAAGTCAAAAATACAGAATTCTACATGCTCTCTGGTCATGCTCGCTATGGCGAGTAAGGTTGTTCGCTGTGGCGAGCTACGACATGCACCTCGCGAGGCGAGGGAAATTGGCTCGTGTGGCGAGCGATGAACTTCATCCCTCACGAGGCGAGGATCATCGTTCGCGAGGGCGAGCGATGAATATAGGCTCGGGCAGAATGCAGTTTTTCACGAAAATTCATCAATTCACAAGGTTTTAAGCCTAATTTCAATTCTAGAATTCATCCTATTCATAATCGAAGGTCAAAGGACGGTTTAATCATCAATCTAACAACTTAACATCATTGGATCATCAATTTCACCTATTAACCCTAATTTCATAATTCTCTTAATTCAATCTTAACTTGTTAATTTGATTATCAGAATCATACGGATTAATAATACTGAATCGTTAGTCTCACCCTTACCTTGTTTGAAGAAAATTGCAGCTTTCCTAGGTGTTCTCCCTTCTCTTGGCTTTTTCTCCCTTTTCTCCAAAATCAGTCGTACGTACAAAGTGTTTCTAAAAACCTAGGTCTTTCCTTTTTATATCTCTTCCTAATATCTTATCTTATCTCTCTTTCTCCCCCAAAACACTCTAAAATCTCAAAACAGTCCCTAACTAAATATTTTATTTTATTTTCAAATCTTATTTTATTAAACAACAAAATAAGTCTCATCTCCTCATAAAAATTGTCACGTCTCATAAATCATCTAAAACATCGTAAATCATCATAAATCACACATATATTATATAAATATAATATAACTCGTCTAGACTCCATTAAATAATTAATTAAAGAAAAGTGGGCGTTACACGAAGTACCCAAACTTTTAAACCAAGTGAATGGGTAACCTTCCATTTGAACATCAATAAGACCAGCGTCTTGTATAGCTTGACGAAATCCCCTGATAAGCCAATTTGGTCTAATAGCCCTACCTTTTTTCTGATCGGAATGAAGAATGTCATTAAAGTCTCCCATTAGACACCACGATAAAGTAATTTTCCTAGCAAGGCTCCGAATGAAATTCCAATAGTCTCTTCTTCTAGCAATTTCTGGGTAGCCGTAAAAGCCTGTAAAAATCCACGCCCTACAACTAACTTCTTCAATCTTAGCACTTATGTGATTAGCCGAATAATTAACAATACTGCAGTTAACCGTATTACGCCAGAACAAGGCAATGCCTGTGCCTCTATTATTTCTAGCAGGTGCGAAACAAAAATCATAACCCAAAAGATAACGGAATTCCTCTATTTTATTGATTTCAACTATAATTTCACAAAGAAAAAGAATGTCTGATTTATAGTACCGAACAAGGAATTTGATTTAAGGAATTACTCGCAGGTTTCCCAGACCTCGGCAATTCCAAGCTACAGTAGTCATTGGTCTCAGCAGGCCTGCTAAGCAGGTCCCGCCTGTAACACCCCGTTTTCCCAACATAAAAATTTCATTTAAATAATCAGAGTAATCATCACAAACGGAATGTTACAGTTCTTTTCTTAAAATCATAAATGGAATAAATAATTATTTATCCTTTGAAATTCAACAACATAATAATTAATACTTTGCAGCGGAATTTATTCAATATCATAAATAAGTCTTGGCACGCAGGCCTCATCAAATATCTCATAATTATTAAGTTAAATAACTTAATCATAAAATCATAATCAAATACGTAAAGGAAAAGAAAATAGCCGCAAAAGATCCCATCCCGTTACGTATTAGAGCACCCAAACGACTCGATGAGGAATAGCCACTCACGACAGCAAAACACAGCAACCTAAACTCGACAACCTGCAAGTTACTCATACGAAGAGCAACATTTCCAAGCAGAAGGGGTGAGATTTCACAAAACAATAATATCAAGCATATAATTCATTAATTATATTTAACAACATAAATAACTTCATCTATTAGTAATAATAATTCTTCATGTAATAATTCTTAATGACTCAACCAACTTCTAATCATTATTAACTTCATATTCATCACATTATAAACATTATCATATAGCACATAACAACCAAATCATAACCAACATAAATCATCACATCATAAGTATCATCTTTAACACACAGCATAATCATCATCTCATTAAACACAATATAATCATCACCTCATAATAACATAGATAACATAATCATCATCTCATAATCATATAAACAGCAACATATTCATCATCTTATAATAATATAACAACAACATAATCATCACATCATAAACATCATCATATAATCAACATAAACATCACATCATAAACATCATCATATAATTAACATAAACATCACATCATAAACATCATAATAATAATAATACTTCATAAAGTACTTCATTAACAACTCATTGAAAAATGTCAACTTAAAGACAACGACAATACAACTTCAACGACTTCAACTTGACTATGCAACTTCAACTTCTTAATCATGCATGTGGTACCAACCAGGGCATCAAGCCCCCAACGTATTGAGCGTAAATAGGCTCACAGAGCATCAAACCCTCCCCCTTCACATATTATGTATAAATATACATTACAGAGCATCAAGCCCTCACCCAACGTAAATGAGTATGCAATGGACTCAACATTTTAACAACTTAACAACTTAGACAGCTCTTATGACTCTAATAATTTGGATCAACATCTTACAACTTAAACAACTTAGACCAACATTAGATCTTCATGATATTAATACGTCACAACCGCAAGGCAACACCATTAAATAGTATGCAGCAAGTCAACATCAACAATAATCGTCAAATACAACCATTACGACTTCATATAAGCATCTTTCACAATTATATAAATATTCATCAAAGTCAATCATATTCATTACGACAGCAAGACAACATCTTTTAAACATATACAGCAAGTAACCATCATTAATAATCTTTATGTATAACAATTTCAACTTCATATCAACAACATCTCAAATATCAACATAATTCATATAATGTATATACAATTATATAACATTATCATCAACATTAGAATATACAATCCAGGCTTACTGGAATGACAACATCAAGGTAAATAACTTAGTTTCTAACCTCCAAGATCAACTCACATCAACTCATGCGACAAAGATCGCTTTTAACCTAAACAAGACATTCTGTAACTGGTTAGCTCGCGAGGCGAGAGCCTCTACTCGCCATGGCGAGTTCAGGTGCAACTCACAAAAATTCATTCTTAAACTATTCCAGGTTCAATCTCAATCTACAATCTTTCCTAATCATCATCATACAAGTTCAGGCACTCAAAAACATCTAAGGTTCGACTTAAAGGTCAAAACTACAAAATCATGTTGACATTCTGGTCACACTCGCTAGGCGAGTCAATCTGCTCGCTATGGCGAGATGCAAGGTATGGCTCGCGAGGCGAGCGATGAAGTTGCTCACTCGCTCTGGTGAGGATCACAGCTCAGGTGGCGAGCGATGAATGTTGGCTCGAGCAGAATCACAATTTTCACAAAAATTCATTTGATCACTTGGTTTAAACCTTAAAACTGATTCCTGTAATCACCCTATGGATTATCTAAGGTCTGTAAACAGTTTCTACATCAATCTAACCATTCTACATCAATTAATCCTCAATTTTCCTCATTAACCCTAGTTTTCCAACTCCTCTAATTCAATCCTACACATGTTAAATTTAACCATCAGAATCATACCGATTAATAAAATTGATTGCTAGCCTCACCCTTACCTTAGAATCAGAAATCGCAGCTCTCTAGGTCTTCCTCCCTTCTCTTGGCTTTTTCTCCCTTTTCTCCAAAAACTGATCGTACGTACTAATTTTTCTAAACTAGGTCTTCTCCTATTTATATCTCCTCTATTTACTTTATCTTATTTTTCTTATTCCACTAAACTCTTCTAAATTCCAAAACAGCCCCACATCTCAATATTTATTTTTATTTTCAAATCTTATTCTATTAAATACTAAAATAACACTACTTAATAAAATAACGACATACCACATAATCATTTAAATCACATAAATACTAAAATAAGTCACTTAATAAATCACATAATCATATAAATATATTCTAAACCTATTAAAACAATCAAATAGTTCAAAGAGGGCGTTACACCGCCGTTACATTTTTTTCATACACTGGATTATTAATGACATACATTTCTTTTTTCCCCTCTTTCCCATTATCTCGTTCTTTAGTAGTTTCTGTCCTAGACTTTTTTTTAGGCCCAACATCTTCTTGAGGCCCGCGCAGCTCTGTTAACTCCACGAGCAGAAGCCATGAAAGAATCTGGCTGCACTGGGTTGCGTACAATGGTTGGCTTTCTCGGCTTCCCATGGCTCTGGACAGTAGCCGCTCCTTTGTCTTTCCTGGCGGTTCGGGCTCGGCTTGGTTGGCTAGCCATATCTTTTGTGGAAGCAAATTCTGCACGGTAATCAGTGGCATTGAAGGTAGGGACCACCGCTGATGATTGACCTACAGTCATTAAGTGTTGGACTTTGTCCACTCTCTGGACCTGAAAAGCAGAATTGTTAGTTTTAATAGAAACATGAAATTGATAAAATGTCAAGTAGGAAAAAAAGATAGAAAAATATAAACTAAACTAATTGTTTTGTGTTATATCAATTATTTAATTAGATCATTATAACATTTAATAATTTCTTCAACTTAAAATTAGGACTTGAAAAAACTTTTTGGGGCTAAAAGATGAGATCCAAAATGGAAATGAAAAAGCCAATTCTTTTTACATTTTTAATCATATTAAACCATTGTGAAATTCATAAACATTTCAATATATTTTGTAATTACGAGGATAAATATTGATAACAGAACTACGTAAAGCTTCTGCACCAGTCATTCAATAACTATATTAGCATCATTGAATTATTTAAAATAGGAGCAGAAATCTTACCGCTGAAGAGTTGGTTTGTTTAGTTTTTTTTTTCCTTCAGAATATGAGCTTTGAATTCTTCTTCATTGTATGGCTCTTCTTCTGGACATTTTTCTGCGTTAAAATGAGTGTTAGTTTAGCAAAATGACCATAAAAAAAAAAATATACATTTGAGTTAGCATTTTAAAATAGAATAATTTTTAGTTAGACACAAAAATTACTTTTCACATTATCAAATGAAAAAAAGGTAAAAACTAAAAAGGATAGGCCGATGCACTAAAGCTCCTGCATACGTAAGACCTGTTAAGGAGTTTCACCATTCGTTTTGTACACAATATTTCTAGGACTTAAACCTTAACTTTCAGTTAGGTGATAACAATTTTACCATTTCGTAACGCTCTCTCACATGAAATTAAAATAAGTAGAAGTAATTTCAGAAAAGTTTTGACTTTGTTTCAAAAAAGAAAAGCGTTGCTTCTAAAACATTTTCTGAATTAATATTTTTAAGGTTCAAATACACACCCTTCAAAGGTTTTGGTGATTTTTTTTTTGTCAAAGAAAAAAGGGTTTTGGTGATTTTTGTTCACCATTACAAAAAATCCACACAAATCCAGTGAAAATTTAGAGACCTTATCCGATTAATCAAGGAAATTACATTCGTTGTAATAAGAAAAATATCTATGATGGAGGTGAAAACACAACACATAGTAGAAAACGAAGAAGTATCAGATCAGATCTTGAACATTTACAATGAAACTGCATAAGTTGGAAATTGAAGATCAAGATTAGGCAGAGATTATACTATCACATAAGAATGAAATTAAAATGGATAGTTAATGAAATCAAATATAACAATGAAGAAGTGAAATTGCATACCTCTAAAAGTGCCAAAATAACAAAGCAAAAGGAACAGTAAGGGTTGTGCATAGCATAGCTTAAGTCTGTGATGGGATATATATAATAAAATTCACAGTTTTTTTTTTTTTTTTACAGAAATAAAGTCGGTGTCTACGAATAGGAAAGAAATTAATCCAATTTATTACCAAAATATCCTAGAATTACTAAACGGAATAAATAAATAAGGAATAAAGAATATTTTCCAAAGGAGTGATTTCAGGTGTTTTTCTGTGTCAAAAAAAAAAACAATAATTACTGGCTTGTTTTGCAAGAAATGATTTGTTACCATTATATGTTGTGTGGATATTTATTTTTAGGACATAAATATGGACCATTGGATCGAATGCAGAATAAGATTCTTATCATGGGGTAATTATTGAAAAGTTTTGACTCTGTTTCAAAAAAGAAAAGCTTCGATTCTAAAACATTTTCCGAATTAATATTTTTAAGGTTCTAACACACACCCTTCAAGGTTTTGGTGATTTGTTTGTTGAAAAAAAAGGTTTTGGTGATTTTTTTCACCCTTACGAAAATCAAGTGAAAATTTAGAGATCTTACCTGATTAATCAAGGAAATTACACTCGTTGTAATAAAAAAAGATCTACGATGAAAGAGCAAACACAACGCATAGTTGACAACGAAGAAGTATCATATCAGATCTTGAACATTTACAATGAAACTGCATAAATTTGAAATTGCGCGCATATCAAGATTTCGCAGAGATTATTGTATTACATAAGAATTAAATTAAAATGGTTAGTGAAATCAAATATAACAACGAAGAAGTGAAAATGTATACCTTGCCGAAATAACAAATTAAAAGGAATGTAAGGGTTTGTGCAAAGCTTTAGTCTGTGATGGGATTTATAAATAAAATTCACACCTTTTTTTTTTTTTTTTCTGAAATAACTTCGGTGTCTAATAATAGGAAATAAATTAATCCAATTTATTACCCAAATATCCTTGAATTACTAAACGGAATAAATAAATAAATAAATAAGGAATAAAGAAAGAATCTTTTTGAAAGGAGTGGTTTCAGGTGTTTATAATGAAGGAAATTATAACAATAATTAACGAGAGAAATAATAGGGATTAGGAGATAAATGGAGATACGGACATTATTTTTAGGACATAAAAGAACTAATATGAACCATTGGATCAAATGCAGAATAAGATTATTATCATGGGGTACACCACACACAAAATTTCTCTTGGTCTCTCTTATGTTCAAATTCTTGAAACCTAAATGATGAATAAAAGTGGAACGGGTAAAACAAAAAAAAAAGGTTAGTGGTGTGTTGTGTCGGTTTAAATGAATGAGTTTTCTGGCTTTTAATTCTTTTATTTTTGATGAATCAGGAGACTAAGATAATCATCAAGGAGAAGATAGACTTATCAACTAGACTTATAAACAATAAAAGAAATGAATTGTTTTGATTGCCTCTCATTCAGCGTTTCTTTTTTATCATTAGCTCGATAAAACAGATTGTATCATATTCAACGCCTGTTTCACGTCTCAAGCCTGACGGATATGTCATGTGCATCACTTCATGCGTCCGAACCTTTGCATACCATCTGGTGTGTTCACAGATTTCCACACGATGATTCTTGCATGTATAAGTCATTGTGAAAGGGACCATACCATGCTTAAAAAGAAAAACAAAGCAGACATAACAAAATAATATAAACTACGCTTAAAAAGGAAAATACTATGGTTAGTAACAACTGAAGAAAAAAAAAACTACCTAATAATTAAACTAGACCCCTAATAACGACTCAATTATTATTTTGGTATTTTTTAATATTTAAATCAGAAAAATAAATGACGGAAAATAAAATGAGAAAGATTAAATGACAGTTACAAATAAGTAATTCAAATTACTTAGTCGATAATATAAACAATCTTCGACAGTGGTAGCAAAAACTTGATGGTCGGATTTAGGCAAGTGTATCAAATCATTTACCAAGTAATAAAGTGTAAGTAGAATACCGTGAACACATGGATTGTCATTCCAACTAGACAATTTGCGTTACTTATTTGGGAACAATAAAAATAAAAGATAAAAGGTAAAGGGGTTTTGCAATTTGATTTGTTTGCAGCAGGAGCAAGATTTACATGTTTTGATTATAGAATGTTAGCGGTGGTTAGAATTCTTCGAATCCCCATTATTCATTTGTTTGAAGTATTTAACAGTCCACCCTTATTCAATTTTTAGTGTTTTCTATCTAGGTGACGAGTTTGTGGGGTTTTACTACTTACTAGCTGTCAAATTGCACCTGCTGATCACACGGGAACATGGATGTGCGGTCTTACTCTTTTAGAGGTGTGGGTTCATCGCCCTACAGCTATCAGTTGCAACCTTCCACCAGAGTTTCTATGGGTTTCAGTGTTTAGGGTTGTCAAACTTGTTGGGAGATAAACATTTGGGCGTAGAGGTACGCATTGGTTCTTACTTTCTAAGAGGTATTTGAAACAATAACGAATATTAGGGTCCATAAATCCTCAATGTCCTAAAGGTACCTCTGTCTACTGAATCTTAGAAGGATATCAACACACTTTCCCTCTCGGTAGTTCTACAAACGTCAAGCTTTGTCTCGTCTACCTTACAAAGGATGAAAGAAGAGTGAAGTTTCTAGGTTGATTTAAGTCATAAAGTCACTGTGTTTCGCTAATTACAACACTCGTTATCTCAGTTACTTCCTGAGTATCGTTATCTCAAGGTGGTTTCACTTCAGATGCGACAAATCTTACGCACGACAATAAAATTATTAGGATTCACAAAATAACTGAATAAAGAATTTAAATTAAATAAAATATCCAACAAACAAAATAGAGGTTCATCTTAGAACCCTATCCAAAAAAGATTTAGTTACTCATGGTAACTAAAGATAAATTACAAAAGAAATAAAGCATACCTTAGAGACTTGGAGTGAGGAGAGAAACTCCTCCCTTGAAGATCCTAGTGTTTGCCTTCATCTTGAACCACTTTGTTATGAATGAGAGGAGTGGTATTTATAAGGAGCGTTTCCACCTGAAGTTGGGCTTAAAAACCAGGTTTTTTCCACTCAAAACAAGCAAAAAGTAGTTATAGACCGTATTTCCCATGCTCAGGACGCATTACTGGGTACTCAAGTGTATTTTTGCAATACTCGGGGCACCAGGCACATACTCGAGGCGCCCATGCAAGTTTTTGTACACTTGGGCGCCTAGCTGATAAGTTATAGTTTATATTGTTTTTAACTTCAAATTTCAATAAAAATTAGTGTGTTTTAATCATGATTTACAGCTATATTACTTCAAAGTCTTTATTATGTTTTCAGAGTCAAAATAATGAAGAGCGAGTTGTTTCAAACAAAAGCATGGATAAAGAACCAAGAAAAAGATGACAAATCAAGAAAGAAGCAAATTTTCAAGTGGCACGGTCGTGCCTAAAATTGTACTGGTTGTGCTTCATTTTTCTAGTGGTCGTGCGCAGGGGAACCAAGTGTCACGCACACACCGTGCGCCCGTTGAGATGTTCAATTTTGGTTGTTTTGAAAGTCGACACGGTTGTGTGCCTCACCAGGACGACCGTGCACGTTATGCAGTCAGTTTTTAATGTTGAAAACTATTGGAATTTGCCTATTAATGCCTTGTAATCCGAGTTTAATGCCTTGTATGAGGTTCTAGGCTATAAATGGGGCTCATATCAGAGTTGTAAACATCTTGGAATGCTTGTAACTTTAGTCTAGTGAAATCAAAAGCTTTGCACTTGATCTAAGTTCTTTTTGTTCTAAATTTATGCATTTTACATTCTTGCACTTTACTTTCTTGTTCTTTACCTTCCTACAATTTATCTTCCAGCATTTTACTTTAATGTCTTTATATTCTATGTCTTTTAATTTATATCTCTTGTCTACAATCATCATGAGTGAGTATACTTTCTAGTCTTGGGATTGTTGGAATAGTCTAATGACTAAATCCTATTCAAACCAAGTCTAGAACCTTATTTTATTTAAATTCTTTTTCTAATCTAATCTCATAATTTTTAAGTCTTATATCAAATATCAATCGAAGTACCCAAAGGTGAAGATTGATATTAGAACAAATGAGATTAGACGAGATGAAGAAAACATGAGAATACCTATGAAAATCTTGTCTTAAGAAAATGAATTTAATATATAATAAGGAAATAAATAGGGAATGTTTATGATTTGGCATTATGATGAACCAATAATCTCACGTCGCTTTTTAATCTGAATTTCAAAACCAAAAACCCTGATGACAATTCATTTTACGTTATTCTTGGCATGTTTTTCAGTCAATTTCAGTAGGTTTTATCCGCATAACAAAGGTTTACTAGAACGATTGACTATGATTTCGAGACAATTGTAGTGTTTTCTATATTTGAGTCTGTAATTATATTCTTCCAGAACCATAGAAATTCTAGGGTGTTTTTCTGATATAATTCATGAATAAATCATGCAAATAAAGACATCTGAATATTAGTCAAGACTTTGGGAAGATCAAGAATGAAGATTCAAGAGGCCTCGAAAGACTTTACCAAGGGAGAAGTTACGTTCCCAAGTCCCAAGACATCTTATATGGAAGCAAACACCCAAAAGGACGGAAAAATGAGATTAATGCATCAGAACACACTCACAGGCGCCCCGAGCATGGCCATGCGCCTCAAGCATGCTTCAGGCGCTCCGAGCATGAGTTTTATGCACACTCATGCGCCTATAGCATGGCTTGTGTACCCCGAGCATTGCTGAGTGCAAGCCACAACCCCTTCTTGCAACTTTTTAGTGGGAGAAAGCTTGGTTTTTGGGTTCAACTTCAAGTGGAAACTCTCTCTATAAAGATAATAACTGCAAACTCTAAACCCTTATCTCTTATTTATTATTATTTTTTTTCAAATTACTAACACAAGTTGTTTAGACGAAACGAAAATCCATGTAGATACGATCCTCTACTTATCACTTTATTACTTGGTAAACGATTTGGAACACTTTCCTAATCCAACCATCAAAACCATTGAATTATTAAACTCGATCTTTTTAGCTAATCAAAACTAAAAACAATATTGGTATTCATATAAATTCTCTGACGAACGATAAAATTTTACTACTTGATAGAACCGTATGCTTGAGGATTTATATCACTAGCCCATACTCGGGGCGTCTGGCATGCTCGGGGCACCCCAGTGTATTTTCTTACACGTAAATGATTGTTTCTTCATCATTTTGTGTGTTTTCTTCCATATAAAATGTCTTGTGACTTGGGGAAAAAATTCCTCCTTTTGTAATATCATATGAGGCCTCTTGAATCTTCATTCATGATCTTCTCAAAGTCTTCACAAGTCTTCAGATGTCTTGCTTTGCCGATTTGCATTTCTTCCTGAATTACATCAAAACACACTAGAATTGTGATGCTAGGTTCTGGGTTTCTCTCTAAAATTAGGGTTAAACTAGAAGACAAGATTGAAAATAAATTGACAAGAAGTAAAGAATTTAAAATTTAACTTTTCATTTCATACCTTTCTTAAGGTTAGTCACCCCTTTTATATAGTAAGGAGGATAATACAATTAGTAATATAAATGGGCTCTAGGCCACTTAGGACAACAGACTAATGGGCCACTAAAGGCTTGCTGCTACATAAGATAAAGGTACTTAATATTTTAGAATAAAGTCCATAGTCCATGTGGGTTTAATGATAATTCTCTTGCTAACACTGCTATTCCCTCCACTTTTAACCTTGTCTTCAAGGTTAAGCTTCAAGGGCTAGGATTTGTTTACCGAATTCCTGGTAGGCTTACCGAACGGCTAAGATTTGTTGGTAGGTGGGATTCCAACGAGCGGTGCAGATGCCTCAACTGGGGCCATAATTGTGTGCGGAGTTTTCGAGGCTTTGGGAGGTAGACGAAGAGTGTTTTGACTGTTTGCATTAACCAAGGGGAGTTCAGTGGACTCAGTGTGAACATCACCCTATTTCCCTTTTCTTTTCTCACTTTTCAACTCCTTTTTTTATTTCTCTTTCTCTCCCAGACACACGGTGGCGTTATCACTCATTCTACTTCCCTTTCGGTCGCTGCGTCGTCCTTTTGTAACTCATCAGTGTTTGTCTCATCCTCTAAAGTTTCCAATTCTTCTGGTGATGTAATGGTTTTGGAAAGGTCAGGAGGGAGTGGAGCAAAGTGAGCCTCTGGGTCATTTCCTTGGTAATCTTTTAATTGTGAGACGTGGATTACGGGATGGATCCTCAAATTTTGAGGTAGATCCAACTCATATGCCAGGTCACCAATGCAGCAAAGGACGGTGAAAGGTCCAAAATAACTCTTCGACAACTTCTTAGATATGCGTCGTTTCACTGTATTTTGGAGATACGGCTGTAGCCTGTAACAGCCCGATTTTCGATAGATTTATTTTTAATTATTTTATTATATGTTTATTTGTGCTTGTGTGTGAATATTCATCATTGGGTGCATTTTCATGGGTTTCCGTGTTAGAAGGGTAATTTAGTCATTTTGGACTCAGGGGTATTTTGGTCATTTTGAGTTTAAGAGTAAATTAGTGACTTTTGGTGAGAATTACTTTTAGTGGTTAGTGAGAACAATTATTTTGCTAAGTTACTATCGTAGTGATTAGTTATTAGAATTTTACCGTTAAGTGACCGTTGTAGTGTTTTACCGTTTAGAGTGTAGAAACATTTTAGATTTAAGTTGGAGTGGGTTAAGTCCACTAAGCTTTAGGTTTAGGCCCATTAAGGGGACATCCTATATAAACATTATCTTAGAGGAAATTTCCTACACACTTTCATTTACATAGATATTTTGAGAGAGATAGAGAGAGAAAGTGGGAGAAAGGAGGAAAAGGGTTAGAGAGGAGAGGAACTTGAAGATTCAAGGATTGGAAGAGAGCTAGGAGCTAAGGTGAAGCTTGAGCTAGGGAATTAATCTAACTAAGGTAAGGGGGTTAGATTTCATCATAATCATTTTAGTTTAAATTCTCAATTGTTGTATGAATAAGTGCTTAATTGAGTAATTGATTAATTGTTCATAATTGTTAGAATTCGTGCTCCAATTATGATGTTATGTTTGAATGCATGAAGTTGTTGATAATTGAATTGTTGTTGGTGAAATTTCATGTTCAAAGTATGAGAAAGTGATATATGTTGAATTATGCTCAAATTGATGAATTATGCTATGTTGTTGTTGAATTGTGATAAGATTCATGTTCAATTGATGTTGTTGTTGCTAAGTGATGTTGTTGATGATGATTCATGGCTTGGGTGTTCATAAATCATGATTTGATGATGAGAAATAAATTGTTGTTGTTGCTTTGGTGAAAATGGGTTGATTTGTTGAATTATGTTCAAATGTCAATTGTCGTTATGTTTGATGTGTTCTTGAGAGCCATTTTGAGTACTATGACCTGTAAACAAACTTTGGAAACATATTTGGGCATTGGGAGATCAAAATTGGGGATTTTGGGTGAAAAAGGGGAAGAACCCGAGAGTTTTTGTGCAGAGTTGATGACTGGACGCTTAAGCGTGCTGGTAAGCGTGCTGATAAGCGTGCAATCATAGTAGCTACTGGAACTTGCACGCTTAAGCGTGCAGGTGGACACTTAAGCGTACATGCCCAGTTTCAGCACCTTTTAATTTTCGTTCCGGGCTTTAGGGGGCCAATCCGAGCTTTGTAAAATATTATTTCAACTTGTTTAACTACTGTTTGAACCCCTAAACCTACTGGAACATATTTTACTCATTCAAATTTGGGATTTTCCATTTTGGGTTGAAACTTGTATATTTTAGAAATTTCGGATTTTGTCGAAAATGAACTTTTATGAACTAAATGAGATTACAAGTTTAACCTACAGTTCATATGGACTTAGGTAAGGCTTGTAATGTTAGTCAAACATCTTAATCATGTTGAACGTAAATTTCGGGTGGGAATGTGAAAAAATGTTAACTTGGGTTTTATGATACGAACTTAAGCTATTCTTTGAACTAATGTTTAATAGTTTGTAAGTGACTTAAGCTCTTGATTACATGATTGATTAAGATTGTTTGGTGAGTTTTTAAACTTTATATTGTTACCTTACTTGAGAATTATCAAGGTTAGCCGTTTGCCACTTGATACGGTTTTATCGGAAATGATTTCTTTAAGTTAATTAATTTACGACCTTTGGTGACTAGTTTCATATAACTACATGAAGATGTGTGAATGATTTGTTATATGGAGATATGATATTTATCATAAGATGTTTATGTTCTCTTACTTGGAATATGAGAAATATTTGGAGTGGTGAAACTATATGATGTAGTTGATGTTGAATGATATTGATGATTATGGTGATGATGTGATAATGAATCTTATTTGATTTATGACTCGATCATTGTGTGGACGTAAACAGTTGGTAATGCAATTGTTGTGGAGATGATCAATATATTTGAAAGTTGTCCTCTATATTGTTGTGAAAATTGTGAGGTGATGTCGCATTATCGAGTCTTTGCTACATGTCCATGCATCATAGTTGTGTTGAGATTTTATATGATGTTTTTGTTGCATCATTGGGCTTCGGCCTTGCAGGGATCATTTAGTGATCTAGTTTATGGGCTTCGGCCTTGCAGAGATCCATTAGTGATCTAGATTGTGGGTTTCGGCCTTGTAGAGACCTTTGGTGGTCTAGATGAAGGTGACGACCTTGAGGTCATTTGGTACCACATGCATATATGTGTCGAACTAGGTGCATATCATGTTGACATGAGTCTTCTTTGTTGCATGTGAATGATGATTGTTGATGATAAGTGTGTTTGATGAATACATACTTGTGGCATTTGGACTGATTGTTGATGAATTGTGTCATAATTGAATATGTGACTTGATGAATTTGTGCATTGGTGAAATTGATGTATGATGTGATTTATGTGGATTGTGTATATGTACATTGGTGGATTTTGTTGATGGTTGTAAATAAATGGTCTATGCTCTAATTGCACATCTTGCTTACTTGTGCTTATACACTTGATGAATCTACTTGATGATAAATGTTTTGGTAATAGTGATGAGGTGAGAATAATGATAATTACTTTCTTATAACTTTGAAATGTATTGTGTAACACCCCGTTTTCCCAACGTAAAAATTTCGCATATAATCAGAGTATTCGACACAAACGGAATGTCACACTTCTTTTCTTAAAAATCATAAACGGAATAATCAACTAATTATCCTTAAAAAATTCAATAACATCATACTTAATACTTTGCAGCGGAATTTATTCAACATCTAAAAATAGTCTTTGGCACGAAGGCCTCATCATAAAATCTCATAAAATCAATTCAACAACTTATTCATGAAAATTCATAAGGTAATACGTAAGGAATAGAAAATAACAACAAAATCTCATCCCGTTACGTATCAGAGCACCTAAAGACACACGTGAGAGATAGTCCACTCACGACAACAATCTAACAGCAGCTTATTCTCTATCATAAACATCATTTTATAACATCATATACTTCACATCATAAACATCATCTTATAACAACATAGACAACACATCATAAACATCATCTTATAATAACATAAACAACACTTCATAAACATCATCTTATAACAACATAAACAACACATCATAACATCATAATCAATATCATAAACAACATCATAAACGACATAACAACATCATAATCAATATCATAAACAACATCATATAATCTTCATAAGCACTTCATTAACAACACGTGGATAGAGACAACTCAACAACTTAACAACTCATGGATGACAACTCATCAACAACGACTTTGACTCGACAATGCAACTTCGACTTCTTAATCATGCATGTGGTACCAATCCAGGGCATGAAGCCCCCAACATATTGAGCGTAAATAGGCTCACAGGGCATCAATCCCTCAACTTACAGGGCATCAAGCCCTCAACATAATATGTATAAATATACATTACAAGGCATCAAGCCCTCAACTTAAATGAGTATGCATGGACTCAACGTCTTACAACTTAAAACAACTTAGACATCTCATATGACTCCAATAATTTGGATCAACATCTTACAACTTAAACCGACACATGCAACTTAATTAATATACAACAACAACATATGCAGCACATAAACATCTTAAGATATATCAATGTCAAATAATAATCAATCATCAACTTAATCATCTTATATAATTCACATAATGCATATACAAATATATCACATTACTAAGAACATCAAATCATATTCATCAACATATACATTCATATAATAATTCATCAATCATGAACAACATTATATAACATCATATTCATCAACATCTACATTCATATATGTTGAGATAACTAGAGTTAGTTAAGGTAGTTAGAGTTGATTAAATGTTAGTTAGAGAGAACTATAGTTAGTTACAAGTAGTTAGGGTCATTGAGGTCTATAAAAGGACCAACCATGTACTCATTCATGTAATCTTTTTCAATACAATTCAATATGAATTCTAAGGGTTTTCCCTATGTTTCTTCCTATCAATCATACTTCTCCTATGAAGCTAATCTCAATCTCTTTGATCCTATTATTTCTGATATGGTATCAGAGCGATACTGTTGCGCATCAATCTATAGTGATCGTGAAGATGAAGACTTGGCTTACGAAGATGAAGACAGGGAACTTGTTTCTGACTGTGATGATGAAGTTCTAAGCGAAGATGAAGATTGCTCCTCTGAATCTCTACGTTAAGCATCACCATTCCAAGAAGCTAAGGAGGATGACCGTGTTTCGCAGATGATGATGAAGACGACTTATCTCTTCCCTAATTTCTCAAAGCAGCAAGATTCAATTCTTGAATCTGAAATCATGGAGTCCAAGAATTGGTTTAATCTTACTCAGCTGTTTTCCGGTGCCACTGTGAACAGTTCGATCAAGATTGGCGAAATCATCGATTCAAGAACCACTGCGTTCTTGTTTCCAACTCCAAGTTTGATTCGGTTTTCACTCTTCGTGTTTGAGAAGTTGGTTTCGACAACAACCACAACGCTACCAGAATGCGTCAATTTGTTCTACAATCTCAGTAGTGTCCACATCAAAGTATTCGATCCCGGTGGTAATTTTTGCGATTCATCGCCCTCACTTCTGTCAATTTTAGTCTGTATTTCATCTGTTTCTGTTAGTACTTTCATGTTCCATTCCAACGGCAATTGATTATGTTCGCTGTTGCGTTTTCTTCAAAGAGGAGTTTTTGCATTTGCATTTGATCCCGGAGGCATATTGGTTTCTTCTCCCTGCACTATAATATCAGATCACGTTTTGAAATCGTGGTTTGGGAAGGCTATTTTGGTTGAAGATTTTAGGGGCAAAGTTCAGAGTTATGTGTATGGGTATATTCACATTTCAGAATCTCGTTTTAAAGCTTTTCGTTGCATAGTGACAATCGCAGATAGCACACTGCAGAAGCACGTTAGGAGAATCTCGTTTTTGCTATTCAAGCAGATTATCACGTTTGCAGAAGTGGCTTTTGTAGAATGTGTTTTATGTTTCTGTTACACCAGTTTAAAGCTTCTTGCAGCACCAAGTCACAAGAGCGCGTTAAAGAGTTGTTTCTTTTGATTTAGATTTTGCATAAGCTGGTTTTGAAAAAGCACGTTCGGCATAAGTTGTTTTGATTGTATAAGCATGTTTCAGAAATTTCAAAGGAGGAGGCGATGTTCTTGTGCAATTCCTGTCTCGACTCAGATTCCCATAAGGACTTGGATTTTCATTTGGGCTTGGGCCTCTGGATTCAATCTTGGGCAACAATCACGTTTACAATAAGCTAATTTGGTTCAATTGTTGTTTGGTTAAGCTGGTTTGCGTGGTACAGTTTCTGAGTTGCCAAAGCATGTTTTCTCTTGCAAGATGGTTATGGACTTCTGATTTTTGACATAGGACTCAAGCATTGGCCTTCAAAGCTTTTCTCATCATTTTTATTTTTACCAAATGTACCTCTTTGTTTTGGTTACCACATTATTAATTTTGGAATTTGTATTTCAAACTCAAGCAAGAATTCTCTTACCTTGAGTTTGAGGGGGGATGTTGAGATAACTAGAGTTAGTTAAGGTAGTTAGAGTTGATTAAATGTTAGTTAGAGAGAACAATAGTTAGTTACAAGTAGTTAGGGTCATTGAGGTCTATAAAAGGACCAACCATGTACTCATTCATGTAATCTTTTTCAATACAATTCACTATGAATTCTAAGGGTTTTCCCTATATTTCTTCCTATCAATCATACTTCTCCTATGAAGCTAATCTCAATCTCTTTGATCCTATTATTTCTGATAGATATTAAATCATCCAAGAAGGATATTCACATCAAACCAAATTAGATCCATCAGCACATAGGTTAAATACTCTTAAACTCCTTAATTAAACTCCTAGTACTTCTAGTTTTAAGGTTTGGAATTATTCCATAAGTTTTGGATTAACTTAGAAACGGTTATGCTGAATTTTCATAAATTTCACTAAGACCTACTTTGAGTATTTTCATCATATCTCAAGAACCAAAAATCATTTTCACGTCAAACCAAAGCCACTGGAAATCTAACTTAATTATCTACAACTTTCATGTTTACACCAAAGGCCAATTCAAAACAGAAACGTATGAAAAAGACGCAAGAACATGAAACAGGACGTGCTGTCAGAGAGCAACTCGGGAAAAACCGACTTTTCACCCCACAATCCCAATTTTAACTTCTCTATGCCCAAATTTGATCCAAAAACTTGTCTAACCATTTCTATACATGTTAAGACATTCAAAACCATATAAAACATTGCACTAAGAATAATCCATGATTTGAACATCAATTCTACACAAATTCAACAGATTTTCTACTCTATTAACAACCAATTACAACTTCAAAACCTAATTCCCAAATTCCCATAACTACAACCTACAACATGCTAAACTCAATTTCAGAATTATACAACTTAGAATTAGAGAAAGTTAGTCCCACCCTTACCTTAGATTGATCGACAAAGGACTCTACCGCTTTCTCTCCTCTGACTCTTCTCTTCTCTTGGTTTTCTCTCTTTTTCTCCAAAAACAGGTTTCACGTAATCCTTATTTTCTAATTCTAACTCTCCCCTTTTATATAAATCCTTAACCTACTTATTTTCTTTTATTTTCAAATCTGCCCTCCAAGTCTCAATATTCTATTCTAGTATATATATAATATAAAATATTTCTATAACAAATAACAAATATATTTCTATAACATATATATTTCTAAACCAAATAAGAAATATATTTCTACACCAAATAACATATATATTTCTACACCAGATAACATAATATATTTCTACACCAGATAACATATATATTTCTACAACAAATAACATATATTTCTACAATAAATAACATAATATTTCTACTTATTCCACTAAACTCTTCTAATTTCCAAAACAGCCCCCACAACTTAATCTTATTTTATTTTCAAATCTTATTCTATTAAATAATAAAATAAGCCTCTTAATAAATCAACAACACCTCAAAAAAACCATATAAATCACATAAGTCATAAAAATAGACTCTAAACTCAATAAAATAAATAAATATTAAAATAGGGCATTACATATTGTTGAGTTATTATGTATGCTAAATGAAGAATAATGTGAGTAATCCTTTCTTGATCAATGTTGATGAATGATGAGCTTTTGTCGATGACTTGATTAGTGATTGAATATGTTGCTATGCTATGTTAGTAATTTGATAGCTTGAAATGGTATGATGGGGGATAACAATCATGTGATGCTAGTATTCTAGGAGGGATGATTATGTTTATGTGTTATGCATGATTCCTTGAATGCTTATATTTGTTATGTTGATTATGATTGATGTAATACTTACCCCCAGTGGATCTGTGATGGACTGCCTGCATGTCTGTATGGATGTGTAGACGTTGTGCAGGATTAGTTGCTCCGGTGAGTTGATTGTTGCTTGGTGGATATCGGGAGCTATATCCGGTATCGGTTTAGTTGAGTCTAGGTTGGCTCTGATCTAGGCGTCTGTTATGTCAGTCTAGATTATCTTCTGTTTTGGATTTATTCTTGTTGGAGATTTACCCATTGTTGGGATTTGGAGATTCATCTATGTTGATGTATTATTTGATTCATGACATGTATGCCTTGAAGTATTCTAGTTTATATCCGCTGCGACTGTTGAGATTTTTATGCATGCATGTTGAATTTGAATTTTGTCTGATGACGTAGCATCTATTTCTTGAATAAATGTATTATTCGCATGTTGTATTGCTTTAATAGAAATAGGGTGTTACATAGCCGGAGAAGCACCAAGTCTCCCGGTTTGAAGGTAACCTCTCTTTTATGCTTGTTTGCCCAGGTTTCCATCTTGATTCTGCACTTTTTGAGATTTTCCTTGAGCGTCAAGATAACCATCTGACGGTGCTCCAATGTGTTGGCCAGATCAGTGATGGTGGTGGTGTTGCGGACATAATCGGGGATAGATGGAGGAGTGTAGTCGTACAAAGCTTCAAAGGGAGTCATTTTAGTGGCGGAGTGTTGGGTGGTGGTGTGCCAATATTCAGCAAGGTGAAGGTACTTGAACCATGTGTTGGGATGGTCACTTGCAAAACAACGGAGGTAGGTCTCTAAGGTACGGTTGATCACTTCGGTTTAACCGTCGGTTTTCGGGTGATAGGTCGTGCTGTATTTCAATGTGTTACCTTGTATTTGAACAATTCCTTCCAAAATTTGCTGACAAAGAGGGGGTCACGGTCCGAAACTATGGATTTTGGCACTTCGTGAAGGCGACATATCTCAGTTGAGAAGCAGGTAGCAAGATCCGGGGCTGTGAATTTTGAAGGTAGTTCAAGGAAGTGAACAAATTTGGTGAGGCGGTCACATATGACCCAAATAACGATGTGGTCGTAGAAGAAAGGTATGTGGGATATTGTAACGCCCTCTTTGAATTATTAGATTTATTTAATTATTTAATTGAGTCTAAAATTTATTAAGAAGAGTTTAAAATATATTTATTTGATTATGTGATTTATTAAGTGGCTTATGTTGTTATTTAATAGATTAAGATTTGAAAATAGAAATAAGATTGAGTTGAGAGTTTGTTATGAGATTTTAGAGAGTTTTGGGGGAGAAAGAGAAATAAGATAAAATAGAAAAAGGGTTATAAATAGGAGAAACCTAGTTTAGAAAAAACATAACGTACGATCAATTTTGGAGAAAAGGGAGAAAAAGCCGAGAGGAGGGAGAAGACCTAGGAGTGCTGCGATTTTCATCTATAAGGTAAGGGTGGGACTAACATTCAATAATCTTGAGTCTATGATTCCGAAAATTGTATTTAACATGTTGTAGGTTTAGTTTTTGAGAATTTGGGAATTAGGGTTAAAAGTGATTATTTGATGATTTTCTAAAATAATGTTTTGGGTCAAGTTTTATATGGTTTTGAGTCTCTTTTGATGTATATAAATGTTTAGACAAACTTTGGGATCAAATTTGGGCATAGGGAAGTTAAAATTGGGATTTTTGGGTGAAAAGTGTGTTTTTTCCCGAGTTGCTCTCTGACAGCATGTCCTGTTTCACGTTCTTGCATCTTTTTCACACGTTTCTGTTTTGAATTAGCCTTTGGTGTAAACATGAAAGTTGTAGATAATTGTGTTAGCTTTCCAGTGGCGTCGGTTTGACTTGAAAATGAATTTTTGTTTATGAGTTAAGGTCAAATTACTGCACATAGGTCACAGTGAATTTTTATGAATTTCAGCACAACTTTGTCCGAAATTGAAATGAAAACTGGTATTGATTGGTACATAATTGGTCTTAGGTGTAAACACGAAAGTTGTAGGTATAAATGTTAGCTTTCTATTGCCGTTGGTTTGACTTCAAAAGGATTTATAGAATTTAAGTTATGGTCAAATTACTGAACGTAGGTCACAGTGAATGATTATGATTGATGAATTAGTATATGTATGTATATGTTGTGAATCTGATATTGTCCATGATCGATGAAGTGTTATATGTATATATGATGTTTTAAGATGTTGATTATGATATGATGTTTTAAGATGTTGATTACGATTTGATGTTGTTATATTGTGATATAATTGTATATGCATTACTTGAATTATATGCGAATAATTGAGACGTTGTTGACTTGCATTTGATATTATTATGTCATGCTGTTTTTGTATACTGTTGTGTTGCTGTTGTTATTTAACTAAGCTGCATGAGTCGGTCTAAGTTGATTAAGATGATGAAGTTCCAAATTATTGGATTATATAAGAGGTTGTCGATTTAAGATATTAAGAGGTCGAGTCCATGCATTAGCATTTCATTGTTGGGGGCTTGATGCCCTGGAGCCTTTGCTCAATTAAGTTGAAGGCTTGATGCCCTGGGAGCCTTTTTACGCTCAAATAAAGTTGAGGGCTTGATGCCCTGGAGCCTATTTACGCTCAAAGATTGGTACCACATGCATGATTAGAAGATTAAGTTGCATAGTCAAGAGGTTAAGTTGTCAAGTTGTCAAGTTATCAAGTTGTCGAGTTGTTAAGTTGTTAAATCATGAAATTGTTTAAAGCTGTGATTCTTTATATGAACTATTAAAGAAGTGAATTATGATATATTATTATCTATGATGAATATTATGATGATTACATGATGTTGTCTATGAGTTGTTAAATATGATTGATGATGCTTATGTTGTTAAATGTAATTGATGAATTATATGCTTAATATTATTATTTGTGAAATCTCACCCCTTCTGTTTGCCCACCATGGGTAACTAACAGGTAACCAAGAATAGTTGATGTCGTGTGAGCTTTCCTTCTCGTGTGTCTTAGGTGCTCTGATACGTAACGGGATGGGAACTTTGTTATTGCTTTTCTATTCCTTACGTATTGTTTTTGAAGATTTATGGCTATGTTTTTAGATTGGATTTTTATGAGACATTTATGAAGAGGCCTTCGTGCCAAAGACTGTTTTAGTTATTGAAATAAATTCCGCTGCGAAGTATTAAAGATCTTGTATTTGAATTTTAAAGGATAAATAGTTATTTATTCAGTTTATGATTTTAAGAAAAGAATGTGACATTCCGTTTATGTTGAAAAACTCTGATTATTTATGCGAAATTTTTATGTTGGGAAAACGGGGTGTTACAGATATGAAATCCATGGTTAAGTCTTCCCATACTTTTTCCGAAATCTCTAACGGATGGAGTAACCCATGTTTCATTTGTGGCATATACTTATTTTGTTGACAGGTTGTCATTGTTGAATCCAATTCTTCACATCTAGGTATGCATTTGGCCAAGTAAACGAGGTAGAAAGACGAGCCAAGGTAGGTTGAAGGCCGGAATGACCTGCCAAAGTAGTGTTATGAAACTCGGTGATAATGGCCTGACACAATCCTTGTATTTCCGGTAGACTAATCCTCCTTTGAACTGGTAATTAGATGACGTATTGACATCACTGCCTGCCTTTGTTGCGAGCTCTTTTCCTGCAAGATCGGTGTTGTAGTCATCAGCAGAACTTTCGGTGTTGGCTCGGTGTGTTTGCGGCTAAGTGCATCCGCCAGTAGGTTGGATTTACTGGGTTTGTAGTTAATGTCGAAACTGAATCCTTGAAGTTTGGAATCCCATTTTTGTTGCTCCGGAGTTTGAATTGTTTGCACCAATAAATTCTTTAAGCTTTTCTGATCCGTAAAGATGTGAAAGTGCCTTCCAATCAAATACTAACGCCATTTCTTTATAGATTCGGTGATTGCAAATGTTTCTCAGACATACACGGAAGAAGATTGCATATAGTAGCATAGTGGTGAACAAATCGGGGATAAAAGCCGGTAAGCCCAAGAAATCTACGAAGAGTAGTGAGAGAGTGCGGACGGGGCCAATCTAACATAAATTTTCTCTGGATCGGGTGTAACACCTTGTGCCGAGATCACATGCCCTAAACAATCAACTTTCATAACCGCGAACATGCACTTAGAGATTTTAGCAACGAATGATTGTGCAACCAATGATTCCAAAACCAACTTTAAGTGTAACATGTGATCTGCAAAAAATTGCTATAAACAAGAATGTCATAAAAAAAACTATAACAAAATGACGCAAATAAGGGTGAAACAAATCATTCATCGTCGATTGAAAGGTAGAAGGGGCATTAGTTAGCCCAAAAGACATAACCAAAAACTCATAGTGACCATCAAAGGTCCTAAAAGCAGTCTTATGAATGTCTTCCGGAATAACCCTTATTTGATGATAGCCAGAACGTAGATCAATTTTCGTGAAAATAGTATCGGATCCTAACTCATCTAGGAGTTCATCAATGGTAGGTATGGGGAAACTGTTGTAACGCCCACTTTTTATTAATTAATTATTTAATCAAGTCTAGACGAGTTATATTATATTTATATAATATATGTGTGATTTATGATGATTTATGACGATTTAGATGAGTTATGTGATGTGACGATTTTTATGAGGTTATGAGACTTATTTTGTTGTTTAATAAAATAAGATTTGAAAATAAAATAAAATATTTAGTTAGGGGCTGTTTTGAGATTTTAGAGAGTTTTGGGGGAGAAAGAGAGATAAGATAAGATAATAGGAAGAGATATAAAAAGAGAAAACCTAATTTTTAGAAACACTTTGTACGTACGACTGTTTTTGGAGAA
Organism: Medicago truncatula; assembly: GCF_003473485.1. Lineage (NCBI taxonomy): Eukaryota > Viridiplantae > Streptophyta > Magnoliopsida > Fabales > Fabaceae > Medicago > Medicago truncatula. Next base: position 21,878,555 of record NC_053045.1, read on the forward strand.
AAGGGAGAAAAAGCCATAGAAGGGAGAAGTCAAGGTAGAAAGCTGCGATTTCATCAACTAACGTAAGGGTGAGACTAATGATTCAGTAGTATTAATCCATGTAATTCTGATGATCAAATTAACAAGTTAGGATTGAATTAAAAAGTTTATGAAATTAGGGTTAATAGGTGATTTTGATGATCCAATGATGTTAGGTTGTTAGATTGATGCTTAAAACGTTCTTTGACCTTAGATTATGAATAGGATGAATTCTGGAATCGAAATTAGGCTTTAAACCATGTGAGATGTTGGATTTTCGTGAAAAACTGCATTCTGCCCGAGCCTACATTCATCGCTCGCCCTCGCGAACGACGATCCTTACCTCGCGAGGGATGAAGTTTATCGCTCGCCACGCGAGCCATTTCCCTTCGCCTCGCGAGTTGCAAGTCGCAGCTCGCCACAGCAAACAACCTTACTCGCCATAGCGAGCATGACCAGAGAGCATGTTGAATTATGTATTTTTGACTTTTGAGTTGAACCTTAGATGTTTTTGAGTGCCTAAAGATGTTTATTAAAGATTAGATGATGACTTAGAGTGAGATTGAACCTGGTTTAGCTTAGAACAACTTTAGTTGGGAATCTGGCTTGTACTCGCCATGGTGAGCAGATGCTCTCGCCTCGCGAGCACTTCCAGAATTGAGTGCAAGTGAGAACTTTGCGATCTGTGTCGAATAACTTGTTTAGACATGGACCATTAGGTAGTAATGAGACCTATATAAGAAGTTAACTGCAATCTGTGAGGCTGATATGAGATGTTTGAGTTGATTATGATGTATTATAATGTTTATGCATTACTTGAAGATTAATTGTATACATAAGATGTTGATGAATTGAATTGATATAATTATCATGATTATTGTTGTAATCTGCCTATGCTGATATTGTTATTCAACCAAGTTGCATGAGTCGATATAAGATGATTAAGATGATGTTGAACCTCCAAATTATTGGATATATATGAGATGATGATTAAGATGTTTTAAGAGATCGAGTCCATGCATTAGCATACATTTGTTGGGGGCTCATGCCCTGGAGCTTTGTACTCACCACGATGGAGCATTAGCTCAAAATAACAATGAGGGCTCATGCCCTGAAAGTATATTAATACTAAAATAACGTTGGGGGCTCATGCCCTGAATTGGTACCACATGCATATAAGAGGTCTAAGTTGCATAGTCGCATAGTCAAGTCAATGATGAATGATGTTAAGATGTTATGAGATTTATGATGTTTAAATGAAGTGATTACTTGATATTTTATTATCAATAATGCTATGATGTTGAAGATGTTTATGTTGTTAATTACGATTCTTGAATTATATTGATTAATATTATTGTTTTGTGAAATCTCACCTCTTCTGCTTGGAAATGTTGCTCTTCGTATGAGTAACTTGCAGGTGACCGAGCGTAGGTTGCTGTTTGCTGTCGTGAGTGGCCTTGCCTCACTGAGTCTTAGGTTGCTCTGATACGTAACGGGATGGGGTTTATGATATGCATGCTTCATTTCCTTTACGTGTTTGACTATGATGTTTTATGTTGTTTAACCGAATTTATTTGAGATATTATGATGGGGCCTGCATGCCAAGACAATTTATGATTTTTGAATTAACTCCGCTGCGATGATTGAGATATTTTGTTGGAAGTTAAATTGTTATTTAACTATTTTTAGATTATGTGAAATGTGATATCCCGTTTTGTGATGTTTACTCTTATTTTTGTTAAGAAATTTTTTATGTTGGGAAAACGGGGTGTTACAACTGCAACGCCCACTTTTAATTAATTAGTTATTTAATTGAGTCTAGATGAGTTATATTATATTTATATAATATATGTGTGATTTATGATGATTTACGATGATTTGAGATGATTTATGTGATATGATGATTTTTATGAAGAGATGGGACTTATTTTGTTGTTTAATAAAATAAGATTTGAAAATAAAATAAAATATTTAGTTAGGGGCTGTTTTGAGATTTTAGAGAGTTTTTGGGGAGAAAGAGAGATAAGATAAGATATTAGGAGGAGATATAAAAAGGAAAGGCCTAGGTTTTTAGAAAAATTAGTACGTACAACTGTTTTTGGAGAAAAGGGAGAAAAAGCCATAGAAGGGAGAAAACAAGGAAAAGGCTGCGATTTTCATCAACTAAGGTAAGGGTGAGACTAACGATTCAGTTTTATTAATCCTTGTAATTCTGATAGTCAAATTAACAAGTTAGAATTGAATTAAGAAATTTATAAAATTAGGGTTAATAGGTGAAATTGATGATCAAATGATGATAAGCTGTTAGATTGATGCATAAACCGTCCTTTGACCTTAGATTATGATTAGGATGAATTCTGGAATTAAAATTTGGCTTAGAACCATGTGAGATGATGGATTTTCATAAAAACTGCACTTCTGCCCGAGCCTATATTCATCGCTTGCCCTCGCGAACGATGATCCTCGCCTCGCGAGTGATGAAGTTCATCGCTCGCCACGCGAGCCAATTACCCTTGCCTCGCAAGTTGCACGTCGCAGCTCGCCACAACTGATGAGATAAAACCGCAAGTGCACGGTCTTACTGAAGTAGTTTGAAAAGAGTATCGTTCCGACAGGGAGTAGTTTAATTCAATTAACCTTTGATAATTATTAGAGGAGAAAAGAGTTGTAAGTTGGGGTTTTCAAGCGATTGAAACATAATAATAATAAAAGGAGCCTTGGGATCATTGGTTCATCTGAATAACAAGTCCTTCACAAACCAAACTATAAGCTTATAACTTTATGTTAGACCTAATTTCTCAAGACAGTTTCTCTTTTGTTCGTCTAGCAACCAAGCCTATTTCGCTGACTTGATTACTATTAGATTTTGGTTCCTCTAACAACCAAGCCTATTTCGCTGACTTGATCATTATTAGTTCCCTTGAAGATCGAAACTATATGTCTCAAAGATTGCAAAGACTATTTCGCTGCCTTTGCAATCCTTGTCTAAATTCACTTGTTCGAATATCAAAGCTCCACTTTCGTTTTATGAATTGATATTTGAGATGATGGATAAACAATTATCAAACCCTCCACTTTCGTTTACACAGTTTGATAATGGTTGATCCATGTTAAAGCGGTGAATTTAGATAAGAAATTAGGGTTACATAAGATTAAGGCTTAGAGCTTGGCTTGATTAGGATTATGTCATTTAGACTTATCCAACAATCCCAAGACAAGGAAAAGTCTACTCACTCATGTTCATCGTAGACATGGGGAAGAAGAGAGAAAGCATAAAAGTAAATGACAAGAAAATAAAGGAAAAGAAAAGAACTTTTATTAGAAAAGCAATTTTCACTTATTGAATTCCAAGAAAAGATGAATATTTGTGATGGATAGCTACTCTATTTATAGCATACATTCGACTTAAAATCTAAGCAATTACATTTCTGGAATGTTCCACAAGAAACTGCGGGATAAAATAGAGTAGCTTAAAATCTAAGCAATAGCAGCAAAAGTGACTCTGGAGGGTGGCACGGCTGTGCCAATCTTCTGACTTTGGGGGAGACGTATTTTTGTCTCCGAATCTTTGTATTTTCGCACTAAATCAGCTCCAAGTCCCTTTCTTTTGCTCCAAGACTCAATCCATCCAATATTCATTCCTGAAATAAAATAAAAAGCAATTTGTAGTAAACTATCTTAAAAAGGAAATAATACTAATATAAAATAAAATAAAATGTAATTAAAACTAAACTAAATAGCATATAAAAATAGGTAATAAATGACTCATCAACAACGAACAATGTTACTCGCCATAGCGAGCATGACCAGAGAGCATGTATAACTCTGTACTTTTGACCTTTGAGTCGAACCTTAGATATTTTTGAGTGCCTGAAGATGCCTATTAAAGATTAAATGATAACTTAGAACGAGATTGAACCTGGTTTAGCTTAGAACAACATTAGTTGGGAATCTGGCTTGTACTCGCCATGGCAAGCAGATGCTCTCGCCTCGCGAGCACTTCCAGAACTGAGTGCAAGTGAGGATATTTCGATATGTGTCGCATAATTTGTTTAGAGTTGGACCCCTGGGTAGTAAAGTGACCTTTTTAAATGTTAACTGCAATCTGTGAAGCTGTTATGAAATGTTAATGTTGATTATAATGTGATTTAATGATTAATTGCATGAGATGATATAAGATGATTAAGATGATGTCGAACCTCCAAATTATTGGATACATAAGAGATGATGATTAAGATGTTTTAAGAGATCGAGTCCATGCATTAGCATACATATGTTGGGGGCTCATTCCCTGGAGCTTAGTACTCAACACGATGGAGCATTAGCTCAAATTAACGATGGGGGCTTATGCCCTGGAAGTATATTAATACTCAAATAACGATGGGGGCTCATGCCCTGAATTGGTACCACATGCATATAAGAGGTCTAAGTTGCATAGTCGTATAGTCGAGTCAATGATGAATGATGTTAAGATGCTATGAGATTTATGATGCTTTAATGAAGTGATTACTTGATATATTATCATCTATGATGCTATGATGTTTAAGATGGTTATGTTGAAGATTTATGTTGTTAATTATGATTGTTGAATTATATTGATTAATATTATTGTTTTGTGAAATCTCACCCCTTCTGCTTGAAAATGTTGCTCTTTGTATGAGTAACTTGCAGGTGATCGAGCTTAGAGTGGCGTGTTGCTGTCGTGAGTGACGTGTTCCTCACTGAGTCGTTTAGGTTGCTCTGATACGTAACGGGATGGGGTTTTTGAATGCATGCTTCATTTCCTTACGTATTTGACTATGATATTTATGCTTAAGTTGTTTAACTGAGATATTATGATGAGGCCTGCGTGCCAAACTTATTTATGGTTGATGACATAATTCCGCTGCTATTTTGTTGAAAGTTAAATTTTTATTTGACTATTTACGATTATGTTTAAATGTGATATCCCGTTTATGATGTTTACTCTGATAATTGTTAAGAAATTTTTATGTTGGGAAAACGGGGTGTTACAGAAACGGTCGCGGATGGTGACTGCATTGAGTGCACGGTAGTCCACACAAAATCGCCAAGAACCATCCTTCTTACGAACAAAGAGTACCGGGGATGAAAAAGGACTAGTGCTCGGTCTAATGATACCCCCTTGAAGCATTTCTTTTATGATTGAGGTCATATCATCTTTTAGGGAGTGTGGGTATCGATAAGGTTAGACATTGATGGGTGGTGTGTTGGGGTGAATGGGGATACGATAGTCATGTGGCCGGGAAGGTGGTAGGCCGTGTGGTTTTTGAAATACCGTAGGAAATTGGGTGAGAAGGTTATTTATTTCGAGGTGTAGCGTGGGTGGTGGTAAGTCCACTGTGAGTAGTTTACGAGTTGGGTTGTCTTGTTGGTCGGTAGTGGCGGTAAAGGATAAGAGGTGAAAGGATGCAACCGAATCGGTGTGAATGAGGTGACATAGGTAGAGGGCCAAACCTTAATTCTAAAGCTTTCGTAAAAGATGTCCAATCGTTGAGTCAGTTATTTGGAAACATCCACTTATACCAACTTAATGTTTCACCTTTTGTATTAAATGCTGCTATTTGCAATCGATATTCAGGGCCAATATTATAAAAGGTGAAAATTTGATCAGCTTGAAACAACCAATCTAGAACTTCAGTACCATCAAAGGTACCCATCTCGATTTTAGGTTTTCTAGGTGTGGTAATAGGAAATTGGGAGGTGGGCTGAGATGAATAGGCATTTTGGGTTGGGTTACTGTAAGCCGAATCGGTAGGTATTGGTGAAGATTGCTGTAATTTGGTTGATGGTATTATAGAAGGGTTGCTGGTGGATGAGTACGGCAGGGTTAGGAACGGTGGTGGTGGTGGGGAGTAACTAGAGGTAGTGACAATAGGTTGAGTGAAGGTTGTCTGGTGGAGGGGTGTTGAAAAAGGTGTTTAGGGTATCTGTGTTGATAGATGTGGGTAGATCTGGCCGCAGTAAAGGGACAATGGTGGTTGGGTCGGTATGATAGAACCAGATGCAGTGGTGAGGACGAGAAAAGTTTGTGGGGAAGTTAAGGAAAGGATCAGAAGTGTGGTGTGCGTAGTGGATGGGGTGTCGGTGAGGGAAGTCGGGGCTATAGTGAAAGTTGGGAGTCTAGAGGTGACCAAATGAATACCTGATGAAGAGGGTGTAGCGGTGCTGACAGCAGCGCTGGTCTGAGTTGATTGAGAACGGACGGCGAGAGTGTCGGCGATCTGTCGCATGAGCGATTCATGTTGAGCAGGTATGGTTCTGCGCATTTGTTCGTCACAGTTGTCCATAGTGTGATGCTGGTTGTCAAATTTTGAGTGGAGGAGGGCGATTTGCTCAGTGAAATGTTGGTGGTTGGCGGCGACAACTTGATTGGTCCGCAGCTGTTGAGCTGCAATGGCGTCTTCGTGGTCTTTCACAGTGGGGTTTGGGGGTATGTAGGTTTGGGAGTTACGGAGAAGATGGAATGAAAGCACCAATGATGTCTGGTTCTAGGTTTCTCTCTCAAATTAGGGTTAAACTAGAAGACAAGACTGAAAATAAATTGACAAGTAAAGAAATTAAAATTGAACTTTTCATTTCATACATTTCTAAAGGTTAGTCACCACTTTTATATAGTAAGGAGGAAAATACAATCAGAAATATAAATGGGCTCTAAGCCACTTAGGACAACAGACTAATAATGGGCCACTAAAGGCATTCTACTACATAAGATAAAGGTAGTTAATATTTTAGAATAAAATCCTTAGTCCATGTGGGTTTAATGATGATTCTCTTGCTAACAAATTGCTATGTTTCTAGAAAAATAGAATTACATGACTCAAATATTGCAATGAAAAGAAATATTACTGCCAATTCATAATTCTCACGTTTTCTGTTCGTTTTCTTCCTCTGTCTCCAACATATCCAAGAATGGGGCTAATGTTAATCTGCATAATCATGGGTGGAAACATTTTCGAATTTTTGGTGACCTTCTTAAGTCAAGAAAGTGTGTGGGAAGGTGAGGCATTATTTAGTTAGATACAACTTGGAGTGTCTGGAACATGAGAAATAATATTATTTGTAGAAGGGGACGTAGTCAAAGTTATTTTTTTATTTTTTTGGAAATGTTGTGTAAAGCGAAAAAACCATTCCATACAATTTCACGACATTGTGGCATGTTTTGATTAGCCATTTAACACCAATCTCCCGTTTTATCTAATAAAGAATTATATTTTATTTCATTGAAATTTCAATGCTCAATACTAAAGTTTAAGTGAAAATTGATTGAAACATTTTTTAATTAATAAATAAAAGTCTTAAACTAAATAGTAAAAATTAAAAAATAACAATTTTTTTTTTGAATGGTTAGGTTCACAGATTTGAAATTATAAACTCGTTACCTGAACCAAACCACTTCGAACATCCGAATTAAATTGGATTTAATCAACTAATTCAAACTAAATATAGGTCGGATTAATTTGGATCATCAAATTGAACGGGTAATCCAGATTCGTGAACATCCATGTTATATGTAACTTTTAAATGACTGTATTCCGATCGAACTACATTCCTGTTCCTCAAACATCAAGAACACTCAAAAGTTCGAAGTCCTCCGTTCATAAAGAAGAGTTAAAAAGTAACTTTCATGGTTACTTGAAGATTTCAAAACTGTGTCACTTCTAAAAGCTTCCATATGAAGTGTGTTGAAAAAGTTTTTCAAGCAATCAAATATATGTTCTTCAACGTCAAGTATTCAAATATCAAAATGACCAATTGCAAAAGAAGACCACTTGAAGGTTAGAAGACTCATGACACTAATGCATATTAGGAGTTAGTTTATTTTTCGGTCTATAATAATAGAATAAAATTCATGCAAATTCCATTCAATAAAACTACACCTAAATACATAACACATCCTCCCTCACATGATAACTTCTTATTAACAACGCTGAAAGAACGATGTATGAAACTCAAACATATCTATATTGGTATATTTTCTTCTTTTGCACACTTTGTGCCTTGTTTTTTTTCTTTTCTTTTTACTTTATCGTTTTAAGTTCATACCTTTCTTCGATCTCTAACGGGTGCGCTTGTAACATTAAACCTATCAACTAATAACCCTCCCAACAATCTAACTCCAATTCTATATTTATTGGGTATTTCCTAATATTACGTGATATGGTACATCCTCCAAGACCAAGAAATACATGTGAAATGCAACATACACGTGATATTAAGCTTATTTCGAGGAAAACCCAAAAACAAGTTAATTAGTTTTGAATTAAAGGTACCATTTGCTAGTCAAAATCTCAATCTTAATATGTTTTCAGATCCATGGCACTTTGATTGTCTATCCTGCAACCTACATTGACAATTTGACTTTTTTTGAATTGTAGTCGTCAGAAATTTACCATATTTCCCCGAAGGCTTTGAAAACTGTTTGGTACAATAATAGAATTCACCTGGAGCATGTAGATTACTCCTTGAATAGCATTGTGTTGTTCGTATTTGGTAGCATTAAATATAAGTAAATTTAACTATTTTATTTCTCAATAACTGATCATTTCTATGAGCATATTTTTATAAAAAAAAAAAAAAAAACATTTTTAAGAATGTATACACTATATATATATATATATATATATATATATATATATATATATATATATGCACTTTCCCTCAAAATATATAATTGCACTTAATTGAAATATGCTTTAATATTTTATTAACACACTTACAATAGGGTTTTTGTTGTTGTTGTTGTTATTGATAGATAATCCTAAATAGGGTCTTCTGCAACACCTTTCAAACTAATTAATTAAAATTAAAATTATGCGTAAAGCTTATGGTAATTATGAATGATAGTATAATCTACGTAGAGGACATTAAGCTACAATCTAAACTTAATACAACGGATTACAACAACAATAGTAGAAATACCCTTTCAAAAAAAAACAGTAGTAGAAATACAGCATATTTTTGTCTTTATCTCAAAAGCTCATTGTTGAACTTTTCAATTAGGATTATATACATCATATGTTTTTACTCTTCAAAATCACGATGTTTAATTGAAATTTATTATTATTTGTTTTTTTTTTTTTTTTTTAAATTTAGCTCATATTTTTATTTTATAGAGACTACTCATTGGTCCAGAGAGTGACTAAAAACACCATTTTTCGTATTTTATTTGAAAATAGAAATTAAATTTGAATAAAGTTGATGCACATATGGACTAAATTTAAATTGTTATGGTTTTAAAGGGATTAAAAAAAACTAATTCTTAATTCAAAATACAATATCCCTAAAATAAATTACACAATTGTATACCAAAACCATTAATATTAAACAACATCTGCACCAAAAAGTAACTGAGAGACAGAACTACAAAACTTGTAATATTCCAATAATAAATATAAATATATATTCAACTTATTTTCTTGTACGTGGTTAGGAATATCACTTTACTTTAAGAAACACATAAAGACTGCAAATTTAAGCAGCAACAATTATATAATATCAATAATTTATTTGAGAATACCACCACAAATGTGGTTTCTTTTATTGAATATTTTTAATAAAATCACATACCTCGTATAATAAATAATATGATATAAGACCCTCTATTGGAGACTCAATAAATAATATCTTATGCGTAATCGCACATTCCATAGACACAATACTGACCAATTTCACAACGAACATTGCACCCTCCACAATGCCTCTTATCATAGTTTGTATCAACACATGCTCCTCTACAACATGTTTGAGTGTACTTGCAATGCTTCTTGCATGCACCACAATTATGCTTATCATATCCCAAATCAATGCACTTGTTGTTGCAACATGTCGCGTTCTTGGCGCCATATAAGTCGCATATTTCATCTTGTTTGTGACAATGAATAGGTGCATTAGGGTTTTGAGCTAGGAGGCGACTTACCCTCTTTGAAGGGAGAAACTTGTTTTTCTCATGGAGGATTAGTGGTTGTTGCCCTTGGGAGAGAGAATCGTGATGAACCGATAACGATTTGGGTTCGTTTTGTGTGATGGTTTTCATTGTGATAGTGAGGGACAAAGCCATGGTTATTGCTATGATTATTATTGCTTTTAGGAACCCCATGGCTTTGCCAGTTGAAAGAGATAGTAAAAGACTTATAAGAAGGAGAAATGTGTTGTATTTTCTTGTGTTTAATTTGGTATGTTGGTAGAAAATGAAGGGGAAGATATAGGGGTTTATAATAAGATGTTGGGGGAGAAGTTGACGCCGCAAAAGTGGTAAAAGGTGAGAGAAGCTTGCATGCACATGAGGAAGAGTATAGTGGAATTAATTTAGTTTTTTCTATTATTTGACCCTAATAAAAGTTAAAAAGCATAAGCTACTTACAATAGAAGAATGCATAAAAATCCATTTTTGGTGTGCATGCGATTTTTGGTGTCTACGTGGCAATTCCATTTGAAGAATTGGCCAAGTATATGGCTTGTGTTACTGAGATGTGGAGTTAAAAAACAAAAAAAATAAAATGGGAGAGGTCTATGTTAATGCTTGATGAATTAAGGGTGATTTACTCCTAATAAGAAATAAGATTTAATTTTTAAACGAAGTAAATAGAGATCACATGCTGAATGAAGGAGATGAAGAAATTTGATGTTCTTGAGATAAAAATGGTAACTGATAGTAAGAAAAAACCATATCGATGAGCCTACATTAATTCTTGATGAATTAAGGGTAATTTTGACGGGGAGAGAGAGAGAGAGGCCGAGGTGGAGTTCTCTACTTCTCTCAACTGATTTAGGGTTATATGTTTATTTTGATATCTATTTGAAAAAGAGAGGGAATTTCGTTCTTTTTTGAATTAGTTAAATTAGTCCATCCAAATTAAAAGAATTTTGTTCTTCAAAAGATATTCACGCAAAATATTCAATTCAAGTTCCCTGTTTATTAGAGGTGGCAAATCTTTATAAGCATATAGGCAAAGCTTTGTTTTGAAAAGAGGTTACGATACCACCACAAACAATAACTTTTTTAAAATTTATTGGTAAAATTACAAAAATAATCTCATTGTAAATAAAAAAAATTACATCATCGTACCCTCTAACCTTTAAACCCAACCTCTTCAGTGTTGGATGTTGTTCATCTTTCCGGCCATAATCCTCTCTAGGTATGGCAACAAAACCAATGCCCATGATTACCCGTCAAAACCAACCCCGATTTGACAGGGATATATGTGCCCACCCTGAACCCATACATAAACCCTACCCAAATGTAGAAATGTCATATTTTTGTTTTTGTTGAGGGGAAACTTATGAAATAATTTTATATGCTATACTAGATAGCTTATGAAAATAAGTTGAAATGAGTCTTTTTTTAAAAAAGACTCATTTCAACTTATTTTCATAAGCTATCTAGTATAGCTTATAAAAACAACTCATATTATTGAAATGTATTGGATTTATTTTATTAAAGTTATAAGTAGCTTATTCATAAAAGCTTATATGACAAGTGTATGTGGTGTATAAGCTTCTAATTAAATTATTTATCCAAACATAACTTATTGTCATACATAGAAAGAGTTTGAAGGTGAATTCTCTAAACATTTTTCGAAAGGTTTTTCTTTATTATTATAAAATTTTATATTGTACATACTAAACAATATGACTGAACTGGTTAATAAAGCTCCAGCAAGGATGAATTATTCAAGAAAACCTGAATTCGAATTCTGGATGAAACAATTCTTTATCAGACTCTACTTACCTCCCCTTCTAACTCCAAATTACAATGATATCTTTCCCTAAAATACGAAGGGTTAACACTAACAACAACAAAAAAAAATGTATATTATAGAAACCATTTTTTAAAGGTTCGGGATATATTATACTAGTGATTCCATCTTCATTGAATAGTCAAGTATATGCAACTTCATCAATGTGTTATTCCAAGGATTTCATTTCCCACGTGTATCCAAGAATTCAAAGGGTATTTTAGACTTTTCATCGTGACCGGCCATTATAGTTCAAATTGCACGGCATGACCTTTTGAAATATAGCTAACTACTAGAATAAGTAAAGTGCATTGCCATAAATGTTAACAACATTGAACAAAGCAGAACTCATTATGTGAATCCAGCTTCTATACACTTCATGTTAACTCAAATTATGTCATGCATTCTAATTAAGTTAACTTATATATTGACCATTTTTTAGTTGCCAAATTAAGTTATTATGCATATATATCCAATGCAAGTTAACTAAGCTTGAAGAATTTAAGCTAGATTACTACACGTGGACTGTGTAAACCGTACACAAAATGTGAATTAAATAAGAAGTGGCAATTGAATTGAATTGGTATCAGCTCCAAATGTGTAATACTTTTTATTTTATATATTTTTTGGTTTCAGACCAGCACCAGGGATCTTTTAGGTGTTTGCGCTTTAATTTTCGTAATAGTTGTTTTTTGTTAATGAATTATCGCATTAGATTGAATTATCAGTAAAGAGAGCTTGTCGTCCGTTTGGGTCCCACAATGTTTGAGAGATTAGTCTCCGCAGTTGCGCGCGGAGGATACCAGATGTATAAAAAAAAAGAATTATTAGTAAAGAAAAAGTAACCTTTTTACACAATGGAAAGTTTACAATGTTTAGTCGGGAGCAATTCTTACTTAGTCATAATCTAAAATCAAAAATATTTGAGCACACATGCATAAATGAAGATAATTAAAAGAAAAATAAATTAATCACATCATTTTTTACTTTTATCTTTAAAAAAAATTATCTATGTATGTGTGCCCAAGTCATTTTTATTTATGTTTGCAGTCAACTTAGATTTTCGGATCTCAAGAGTTGTTGATACAAGTTTCATCATACTTCCTCCGTTTCAAAATATAAGCAAAATTTACTTTTTAGGTTCATTCAATTAATGATGTATGTGAGTCATAATATGGACCACATACACCATACATCATTAATTGAATGAATTTAAAAAGTAAAATTTGCTTATATTTTAAAACGGAGGAAGTATTAAACACCAAAATTCATAAAACATTTATAAAGAATCAAACACATGACGTTAGAAATATATTTTACTTAACTTTTTAATTATTTTAGTCAAGTAATATAACGTTCAATAAGCAGGAAATATAGAGTTTGAACTTTGGTCCGTATGTTTTGCAATGTATTGTTCCAATCATGAAGTAATTAGGACAATATATTTTATGAAAATCGTTCATTCTCACCTTAAAATTCCTCAACTAACTCCAGTTGTAGTTAACTGTCATTCATAATCAGCAGTAGTTAATTGTCATTGTCTCAGGTGTAGTTAACGGTAGAAAACTGTTCGAGATTTATACCCTTAAATATGGTACTAAGGCTATTCTTTAATACTAAAACCACTCTAATATCGTATTGTGACTACTCTATTATGGTGTTAAGACCACTCAAATATGGTGTTACCACCATTCTAACATTTAAGTTCTCCAAAATATCAATATGCCACTAGGACCACTCAAATATGGTGATACCACCATTTTATCTTTATAATTTCTTCTCAGGTAGAAAAAATATTGAAAGAATAAAGAGTACTTGAGAAATGCTAGTAACACAAATTTTAACACACATTTTTCAACACATTCTCTTTTATTGGTTAAAATTCACATGGGTCCGACTAAATCATTTGGGTCCCATATAAATTTGGTGAGTCCCATGTGAATTTTAACCAATCACAGACAGTGTGTTGAAAAGTGTGCGTTAAAATGTGTGTTGTTAGCATTCCTCAAAAGTACTTTTATGACCTAAATGCAAAAGTGAGCATAGACTTAAACGATGTCGATTTCTATGTAAATAAATACCCCTTTAAATAAATAATAGTGGGGGCATTACTAGGGGCTCTAGTGAGAGCACGACATTAGTGGGGGCAAAATAATTTCCCTTTAAAAAAATTTAAGAGCTAGCGGGTGTAGGTGAGAAAAACACAAGAAGGGGGGTTGAATTGTGTTAGTTATTTCTTCGTTTTCTCTTAAGTTGAAAACACTGATCAGAAGCAAATAGAGTTCCACTTCTAAAGTGATGTTCAGGATCTAATTGCAGCGGATAAAACAGAGAGAGAGAGAGAGAGAGAGAGAGAAAGACACAAAGCAGTTATACAGGTTCCTTCCACAAACCGGAAGTTAGTCCAGTCCCCCTTGCGCATCCAAGGAGAGTTCACTAAAATGTAATATCTAATTACAGCTGCTCATTGTGAAAACTAGCAAGAGACTTCAAACAACTCAAGCACAACAACAAGAGATTTCCTATGCTCCAGAACACAATCAAGAGACTTCTTATGCATAAGCACAACTACAAGAGACTTCTATTCAAACAGAATTATAAAGAAAATTGTTTGAGGTTGAACACTTGATATACAATCAGTGGTGTTCACTGTAACATCCCGATTTTTAGCTAGATTTACTTTATTTATTTTATTATGTGTTTATGTGTTTGTGTGTGTGATTAATCATCATGGGTGCATTTTCATGGATTTTCGTATTAGAAGGGTATTTTAGTAATTTTGTGAGAACGGGTAAAATTATAATTTTTGGGTGAGAATTACTTTTAGTGTTTAGTGAGAGTGGTTATTTCATTAAGTTACTAGAGAAATTCAAAATTTTACCGTTAGTGACATTTTACCGTTATTAATTAAAATATCGTTTGAAGTATAGAAATATTTTGGTTTGGATAGAAATGGGTTAAGCCCACTAGAAACTAAGTTGAGCCCATTAGTGGAGATAACACTAGAGTTGTTTTAGAGAAATTCATTCATTCACTTTCACAAGATATTTCTAGAGAGAGGTAGAGAGAGAAAGGGGTGAAGAGAAAAGAAAAAAAAAGGTTTTGGAGAGAAGAGCTTGAGGAATCAAGATTGGGTGAGCTTGGGAGCTAAAGTGAAGCCTAAGTTGGGATTAATCTTTATCTAAGGTAAGGGGGTTAGTCTTTATCATAATCATTTGGTTAATTCTTTTTCTCTTGATTCTATGCATAATTGATTATGAGAATAAGTGATTATCATGAACCCAATCTTTGAAATTCGTGCTTATGTTGTAGAGATATGTTTGGATATGTTAATTTGATGTTAAATGAATGGTTGATGATGAAATTGCAAGTTCATGATGTATGAAAATGGGTAGTTTGTAAATTATGCTCAATTGGTGATTTATGCATGGTTGTTGATGAATTGTGATATGTTTCATGATTAATAGATGTTGTTGTTGTTAAGTGATGTTATGGATGCTAATTCTTGGCCTGGGGTATGCATGATTCATAATTTTGTTATTGTGAAATAAGTTGTTGTTGTTGGTTTGGTGAAAATGGATATTTATGTGTTTTGCTCAATTGTTGGATTGGGATATTGTGTTGTTGAATTATGGTTGAATTCATGTCTAAATGAAGTGTTGTTGAAGTAGATATGTTGTTGTTCTTGAATGGTATCATGAGTATTCCATTTTATGAAATAAGTTGTTTGTATTGGTGAAGTTGTGCTAGATGTTCAAGTGAAGAACCCAAAGTGAAATTTGATATACAAAGTTGTTGACTGAGTTGTCTATGTGGTTGGATGAGTTAAACTTGATGGAATTTCTGTTTTTATGTTATGGTTACGTTAGTCGAGTCGTTATCGAAGAAAACGGGAGTTTCGTTTGAAAATTCATTTGTTAACCGTTTTGGAAAATGAGTGTTTGTGTGAGGTTTGTAAAATGAATTTGAGGTTGTTGAAACTGGGATTTTTCTGCGCATTATGATAGTGCTAAGTGTTAGGAGCATGTAGGCGAAAACGGCATCGAAAACGTATTAACGGTTTGATTTTTATGCGCGAAAACGTAGAAATTGAAAATCTGATGTTGTCTGTCAAACCACAATCGTGCCATGATTCGGGGCCAATGTGCCACGATTTTGACCAGGTTTTCAGTCTGTCTGATTCTGGAAAAATCGTGCCACGATGGGAAACCAACGTGCCACGATGCTGTTTGACCAAAAACCTCAAAAATGCAATTTTCTTCGCTCCAATTGGTTCCAAACTTCTTCCTAAGTGTAGGGACTTTATCTTAATCATCTAGGGATGTTTTTATGGAAGAAATAGCTTTGTATTAAGGGCTTAGTGAGCCCTTGTGTTTTCTTGACTTTAATGAAACATTTATGATAAGATCTTTGCAAAACATGAATTTAAGTGAGTTGGCCTATGAAACGTTGATGTATACACTACTACACTCATATGTAATTTGTGTATATACATGGTTGAGGTCCTAGGGTTTATTTATTTGGTTTTAGTTCATTTGTTCTAATCATGTAAAAGGTGATATTTCGGGTGGGAATGTGAAAAGTTGTGAAATGGGGTTTTTCATACGAACTTAAGTTGTTCTTGGATTAATGTTTAATGGTCCGGAAGCAACTTAAATTCATGAATACATGATTGGTTAAGGTTGTCTTGGGAATTGTCAATGTTGGTCGTTTGCCACTTGACACGGTCTTTGGTTGGAAATGTTTCTTGAACTAATTGTCTTACGAATTGTGGTGACTATTCTTATATGGCTAAGTGAAGTTGTATGAATGAATGATTGTATTGGATATAATGTTTCTCATGAGATGTTGTATGTTATCTTACTTAGAATGTAAGGAATGCTTGAATGGTGAAACTATATGTGATAGTTGATTATGAATGGTTATATGTTGGATATGATATTTGTCATGAGATTTTGTATGTTCTCTTACTTGGAATATGAGAATTGTTTGGAATGGTGAAACTATATGATATAGTTGATGTTGAATGACATTGTTGATTATTGATAATCATGTTGATGTGTGATGGTGAATACTATGATTTATTTGTGTATGGACATGTTTTCTTGATAATGCAAATGTTGTGGAGATAATCAATATAATTGGGTGTTGTCCGATATATTGTGGAGAAATTTGTGATTGTTGGCGCATTATCGAGTCTTGTTACATGTCCATGCATCATAGTCGTGTGGCTGTAAAAGAGTTTAGCTTTTTTACTTCGAGATTATTGTAAGGCAGGTGTGAGCCCTTACATACGATGTGCAAGTGGCATCGAAAGGTGATGACCTTGTTGAGATTTGGTACCACATGCATTTATGTGTCAATAAGTGCATATCATAACATGAGTCTTATGTGAAATATGTGATTGGTGATGAAATGTGATGAATGATTATTGATAATGATGGTGAATGATGTTTATGAATGAATATTTATGATTGGATAATTATTCATATGATTGATGTACGTCGATATGAGCTATCAAGTTGTGATGTAAGTATTTATGTATGACTAATATTATTCAAGTACATGATATTATTTGATTTAATTGTTATCTGGATTATGATAATGTAATACTTGCCTGTATGGGTGAGTAGACGTTGTGCATGAGTAGTGCTTGGTGAGTCTTTGCTTGGGATATCGGGAGCTTTCTCCGATATCGGTGTTGAGTCGGCTCTGATCTAGGCTTGTTGTGTCGGTCTAGATTAGGTTATTTTTATTTTCTTTGGATTATTGTTTTATTGATGACTGCCCACATGTTTGGGTTTTTGAGATTCATCTTTGGGATATGATTTATTTGTTCATGACATGTACATATTTTGATTACTCTGGTTTATATTCCGCTGTAACTGTTGAGGTTTATATACATGTCTATCGGTTTTTGAATTTTGAATATGACGTAACCTCTATTTCTTGAATAGATGTATTATTCGCATGTTTAATTGCTTAAATAGAAGTAGGGTGTTACAACTTGGTATCAGAGCCGTGGTCAGTCTTGTCTGGACTAATACTTGTTGTATTTCCCTGTCGTGTTCGAATGGTAGCTTAGTACCTTCGGCATTTGCTTTGTTGTGTTGTTTTCGTATCGGTTAGTGGGTTGTGTTAGTCTGGCAAGGGGAGGTATCTTGGTTTCAGAGGCTCAGTTGGTTGTGGTGTGTGCTAAGTGTCCTGTTAATTTTGGTAATGTTGATTTTGAGTTGGATCTTGTTGTCTTCCGTTGAAGCTTATGGATGTAATTTTTGGTATGGATTGGTTGTTAGCTTTTGGAGTTAGCATTAATTGTTTGACTAGGAGTGTGACTTTTTCTTAGCCGGTAGAAGAGTTAGATAGGAAGTTTTTGACCACGGAGCAAGTAAAGAAGTCTTTAGATGGTGAAGCTTGTGTGTTTATGATGTTCGCATCCTTGAAGGTTAGTGGTGAGAAAGGAGCTAGTGATTTGCCGGTAGTGCGAGAGTTTCCTGAAGTTTTTCCAGAGGATATTACCGAGTTACCGCCGGAGAGGGAAGTTGAGTTTGCAATTGATTTGGTACCAGGCACGAGTCCTATTTCGATTGCGCCGTATCGGATGTCTGCATCAGAGTTGGGTGAATTGAAGAATCAGTTGGAAGAGTTGCTTGAGAAGCAGTTTATTAGACCGAGTGTTTCGCCGTGGGGTGCTCCAGTGTTGTTAGTTAAGAAGAAAGATGGAAGCATGAGGTTGTGTGTGGATTATCGGCAGTTGAACAAGGTGACGATTAAGAATCGGTATCCACTTCCAAGGATTGATGATTTGATGGATCAACTAGTTGGTGCAGAGGTGTTTAGTAAGATTGATTTGAGATCAGGATATCATCAGATTAGAGTAAAGGCGGAAGATATATCCAAAACCGCGTTCCGAACGAGGTATGGACACTATGAGTATTCTGTGATGCCATTTGGAGTATCTAATGCGCCAGGTGTCTTTATGGAATACATGAATAAAATATTTCATCCTTATCTGGACCGTTTTGTTGTGGTGTTCATAGATGATATTTTGGTGTATTCGAAGTCTGAGGAGGAGCATGCTGAGCATTTGAGGAGTGTGTTGCAAGTCTTGAAAGAGAACCAGTTGTGTGCCAAGTTGTCTAAGTGTGAGTTTTGGTTGGAGGAAGTGAGTTTCCTTGGTCATGTGATTTCTAAGGGTGGTATTTCTATGGATCCTTCCAAGGTTGATGCGGTGTTGCAATGAGAGTCTCCTAAGTCTGTTTTTGAGATTAGAAGCTTTCTTGGTTTGGCCGGTTATTATCGGAGGTTCATTGAGGGATTCTCTAAGTTGGCGTTGCCATTGACGCAGTTGACTCGGAAAGGACAAGCTTATGTTTGGGATGCCAAGTGTGAGAAGAGTTTTCAAGAGTTGAAGAAAAGGTTGACTTCAGCTCCGGTGTTGATTTTGCCGAATCCGAAGGAATCGTTTGTGGTGTATTGTGATGCTTCTAAGATGGGTCTTGGTGGTGTGCTTATGCAGAATCGTCAGGTTGTGGCTTATGCTTCGAGGCAGTTGAAAGTGCATGAGAAGAATTATCCGACTCATGATTTGGAATTGGCGGCCGTTGTGTATACATTGAAGATTTGGAGACATTATTTGTATGGTTCTAAGTTTGAGGTGTTCAGTGACCACAAGAGTTTGAAGTATTTGTTTGATCAGAAAGAGTTGAATATGAGGCAGAGGAGATGGTTGGAATATCTTAAGGATTTCGATTTTCAGTTGAGTTATCATCCCGGGAAGGCTAATGTTGTTGCGGATGCTTTGAGTAGAAAGACTTTGCATATGTCTGCTTTGATGGTTAAAGAGTTGGAATTGATTGAGCAGTTTCGAGACTTGAGTTTGGTTAGTGAGCTAACACCTGATGGTGTGAGGTTGGGTATGTTGAAGTTGACGAGCAATATTTTGGAAGAGATCAAGAAGGGTCAGAAGGAAGATTTGGAACTCGTGGACCGAGTGACGTTGGTTAATCAAGGTAAAGGTGGAGACTTTAGATTAGATGAGAATGGTGTTTTGATGTTTCGTGATCGAGTTTGTGTGCCGGATGTGTTTGAGCTTAAGAGGCAGATTTTGGACGAAGGTCATAGAAGTAGTTTGAGTATTCATCCAGGAGCAACTAAGATGTTTCAAGATTTGAAAAGGTTGTTTTGGTGGCCTGGGATGAAGAAGGAGATTGCTGAGTTTGTTTATGCTTGTTTGGTTTGTCAGAAATCGAAGATTGAACATCAGAGACCGTCGGGTTTGATGCAACCGTTGTTTGTACCAGAGTGGAAGTGGGATAGCATTTCTATGGATTTTGTTGGGGCGTTGCTAAGACTAGTAAGGGTTTTGATTCGATTTGGGTGATTGTTGATCGGTTGACGAAGTCAGCGCATTTTGTTCCTATTAAGACTGGTATGTCTGTGGCAAAGTTGGCTGAGATCTCCATTGAGCAGATTGTTAGGTTGCATGGTATTCCTTCTAGTATTGTGTCGGATCGGGATCCGAGGTTTACTTCTAAGTTTTGGGAGAGTTTGCAAGCTGCTTTGGGAACTAAGTTGAGATTGAGTTGTGCTTACCATCCTCAGACCGATGGGCAGACGGAGAGAACTATTCAGAGTTTGGAGGACTTGTTGAGAGCTTGTGTTTTGGAGCAAGGTGTTAGTTGGGACGAGTGTTTACCGTTGATTGAGTTTACTTACAATAACAGTTTTCATGCTAGTATCGGTATGGCACCGTTTGAGGCTTTGTATGGTCGGAGGTGTAGGACACCGTTGTGTTGGTTTGAGTCCGGAGAGAGTGCTTTGTTAGGACCAGAAGTTGTGCAAGAAACTACGGAAAGGATTAAGATGATTCAGGAGAAGATGAAGGCGTCTCAGAGTAGACAGAAGAGTTATCATGATAAGAGGAGGAAGGATATTGAGTTTCAAGTTGGTGATCATGTGTTTTTGAGGGTGAATCCTGTGACCAGTGTTGGTCGCGCTTTGAAGTGTAGGAAGTTGACTCCTCGTTTTGTTGGGCCGCTTGATGTCATTGAGAAGGTTGGGGTTGTAGTGTATCGGATTGCGTTACCACCGTCGTTGTCGAATCTTCATAATGTGTTTCATGTGTCTCAGTTGAGGAAGTATGTGCATGATGCGTCTCATGTGGTTCAAGTGGATGAGTTGGAGATAAGAGATAATTTGACGGTTGAGACTTGGCCGGTTAGGATTCAGGATCGCGTGTTGAAGCGTTTGCATGGCAAGGAGATTGTTTTGGTCAAAGTGATTTGGGTTGGACCAACTGGTGAGAGTGCCACTTGGGAATCGGAGAGTAGGATGAGGGTTTCGTATCCGGAGTTGTTTCCTTCAGGTAAATTTTCGAGGGCGAAAATTCTTTTTAGGGGGGAGAGTTGTAACAGCCCGATTTTTAGCTAGATTTACTTTATTTATTTTATTATGTGTTTATGTGTTTGTGTGTGTGATTAATCATCACGGATGCATTTTCATGGGTTTTCGTATTAGAAGGGTATTTTGGTAATTTTGTGAGAACGGGTAAAATTATAGTCTTCGGTGAGAATTACTTTTAGTGTTTAGTGAGAGTGGTTATTTCATTAAGTTACTAGAGAAAGTCGAGATTTTACCGTTAGTGACATTTTACCGTTATTAATTAAAATATCGTTTGAAGTGTAGAAATATTTTGGTTTGGATAGAAATGGGTTAAGCCCACTAGAAACTAAGTTGAGCCCATTAGTGGAGATAACACTAGGGTTGTTTTAGAGAAATTCATTCATTCACTTTCACAAGATATTTCTAGAGAGAGGTAGAGAGAGAAAGGGGTGAAGAGAAAAAAAAAAGGGTTTTGGAGAGAAGAGCTTGAGGAATCAAGATTGGGTGAGCTTAGGAGCTAAAGTGAAGCCTAAGTTGGGATTAATCTTTATCTAAGGTAAGGGGGTTAGTCTTTATCATAATCATTTGGTTAATTCTTTTTCTCTTGATTCTATGCATAATTGATTATGAGAATATGTGATTATCATGAACCCAATCTTTGAAATTCGTGCTTATGTTGTAGAGATATGTTTGGATATGTTAATTTGATGTTAAATGAATGGTTGATGATGAAATTGCAAGTTCATGATGTATGAAAATGGGTAGTTTGTAAATTATGCTCAATTGGTGAATTATGCATGGTTGTTGATGAATTGTGATATGTTTCATGATCAATAGATGTTGTTGTTGTTAAGTGATGTTATGGATGCTAATTCTTGGCCTGGGGTATGCATGATTCATAATATTGTTATTGTGAAATAAGTTGTTGTTGTTGGTTTGGTGAAAATGGATATTTATGTGTTTTGCTCAATTGGTGGATTGGGATATTGTGTTGTTGAATTATGGTTGAATTCATGTCTAAATGAAGTGTTTTTGAAGTAGATATGTTGTTGTTCTTGAATGGTATCATGAGTATTCCATTTTATGAAATAAGTTGTTTGTATTGGTGAAGTTGTGCTAGATGTTCAAGTGAAGAACCCAAAGTAAAATTTGATATACAAAGTTGTTGACTAAGTTGTCTATGTGGTTGGATGAGTTAAACTTGATGGAATTTTTGTTTTTATGTTATGGTTACTTTAGTTGAGTCGTTATCGAAGAAAACGGGAGTTTCGTTTGAAAATTCATTTGTTAACCGTTTTGGAAAATGAGTGTTTGTGTGAGGTTTGTAAAATGAATTTGAGGTTGTTGAAACTGGGATTTTTCTGCGCATTATGATAGTGCTAAGTGTTAGGAGCATGTAGGCGAAAACGGCATCGAAAACGGATTAACGGTTTGATTTTTATGCGCGAAAACTTAGAAGTTGAAAATCTGATGTTGTCTGTCAAACCACAATCGTGCCACGATTCGGGGCCAACGTGCCAAGATTTTGACCAGGTTTTCAGCCTGTCTGATTTTGGAAAAATCGTGCCACGATGGGAAACCAAAGTGCCCTTGTGTATTATGGAAGAAATAGCTTTGTATTAAGGGCTTAGTGAGCCCTTGTGTTTTCTTGACTTTAATGAAACATTTATGATAAGATCTTTGCAAAACTTGAATTTAAGTGAGTTGGCCTATGAAACGTTGATGTATACACTACTGCACTCATATGTAATTTGTGTATATACATGGTTGAGGTCCTAGGGTTTATTTATTTGGTTTTAGTTCATTTGTTCTAATCATGTAAAAGGTGATATTTCGGGTGGGAATGTGAAAAGTTGTGAAATGGGGTTTTTCATACGAACTTAAGTTGTTCTTGGATTAATGTTTAATGGTCCGGAAGCAACTTAAATTCATGAATACATGATTGGTTAAGGTTGTCTTGGGAATTGTCAATGTTGGCCGTTTGCCACTTGACACGGTCTTTGGTCTGAAATGTTTCTTGAACTAATTGTCTTACGAATTGTGGTGACTATTCTTATATGGCTAAGTGAAGTTGTATGAATGAATGATTGTATTGGATATAATGTTTCTCATGAGATGTTGTATGTTATCTTACTTAGAATGTAAGGAATGCTTGAATGGTGAAACTATATGTGATAGTTGATTATGAATGGTTATATGTTGGATATGATATTTGTCATGAGATTTTGTATGTTCTCTTACTTGGAATATGAGAATTGTTTGGAATGGTGAAACTATATGATATAGTTGATGTTGAATGACATCGTTGATTATTGATAATCATGTTGATGTGTGATGGTGAATACTATGATTTATTTGTGTATGGACATGTTTTCTTGATAATGCAAATGTTGTGGAGATAATCAATATAATTGGGTGTTGTCCGATATATTGTGGAGAAATTTGTGACTGTTGTCGCATTATCGAGTTTTGTTACATGTCCATGCATCATAGTCGTGTGGCTGTAAAAGAGTTTAGCTCTTTTACTTCGAGATTATTGTAAGGCAGGTGTGAGCCCTTACATACGATGTGCAAGTGGCATCGAAAGGTGACGACCTTGTTGAGATTTGGTACCACATGCATTTATGTGTCAATAAGTGCATATCATAACATGAGTCTTATGTGAAATATGTGATTGGTGATGAAATGTGATGAATGATTATTGATAATGATGGTGAATGATGTTTATGAATGAATATTTAAGATTGGATAATTATTCATGTGATTGATGTACGTCGATATGAGCTATCAAGTTGTGATGTAAGTATTTATGTATGACTAATATTATTCAAGTACATGATATTATTTGATTTAATTGTTATCTGGATTATGATAATGTAATACTTACCCCCAATGGTTTTAACCGCCTACTTGCCTGTATGGGTGAGTAGACGTTGTGCAGGAGTAGTGCTTGGTGAGTCTTTGCTTGGGATATCGGGAGCTTTCTCCGATATCGGTGTTGAGTCGGCTCTGATCTAGGCTTGTTGTGTCGGTCTAGATTAGGTTATTTTTATTTTCTTTGGATTATTGTTTTGTTGATGACTGCCCGCATGTTTGGGTTTTTGAGATTCATCTTTGGGATGTGATTTATTTGTTCATGACATGTACATATTTTGATTACTCTGGTTTATATTCCGCTGTAACTGTTGAGGTTTATATACATGTCTATCGGTTTTTGAATTTTGAATATGACGTAACCTCTATTTCTTGAGTAGATGTATTATTCGCATGTTTAATTACTTAAATAGAAGTAGGGTGTTACATTCACAATACAAATCAGATACAGACTCTAGAATTTCTAAGATATGAACTTTGATAAGAAATTCTAAGAAAACTTTTGATGCAGAACAATTTCAGCAGAGTTTCGGCACTTGTAAATTGTTATAGAGTCCTTGCCATTCTCTAAGTCTTCGCTCCTTTATAGAGAGGTGTGAAAGAGACGTTGTGAATTGCCAGCACATCAAAATAGAGTTGTTTGAAGCTTTGATCAATCACCAATGATCTTTTGCTTGATATGGTTATTGTCTTATGAAGGATCAATTTCAAATCCATTCCAAGTATGAAGGAACATTGTTGCAGGCATAGCTATTATTCTTGTCCTGTAGCAGAGCCACAAACTGAGTAGTGGAGATAGTGGTTGTACACTTCGTACAATTGTACTTTGTCAATGCTCTTCAAAAAGCAAGCATCCAATGCCTTCAACTTCATTTGAATTAGTCGTTGCTTCACTCTCCTGGTCTTCTGCAATGCTTAAACGAGATTAAATCCATTGAACAACCTTTGAATCTTTAAGTCTATCATCTTCTGATGAACTTTTAGCTTCTGGTGATCTTCAGCTTCTGACGAGGTGCTTCTAATGAACTTGCTTCCGAAGACATCATCACTTCTAGAGCACTTGACTTAAGGAGCACTTTTCTTCAATTGCTTAAAGCTTCCTTTTTGTTGATTCCATAGCTCTTAATTTGTTCTTCCAGAACCTACAAATTATACTTAATCTTGTATTTGGTCCTGCACACTTGAACAAATATTAGCATATCCAATTGACAATTTTTTAATACCATGTTATCATCAAAACACTCAAAGGGTAATGTTAAACACATTTTGTTCAAAAATCTCACCCTTTTTGATGATGACAAACATTAGTATTTAAAATGTTCAATTGTTGTTAATCTAATTAACAAATTGACTATATGGGTTTGAGGTTTGTAAGCTCCCCCTGAGTCTAATAGTACTTTAAGGGGAGGTTTGTAAGCTCCCCCTGAGTTCTATCCATATTAATTAAATTCATCATTAAAAACGAAATAACACTCAGAATAATCTGACATTAAATAGACTAAGAGATAAGAAGAAAGTCCTATTAATTTAACTTGATTAGAATTAAATTAATGGGGCTCAGAGCTTATAAATACTATACATCTACTCCCCTTTTGTCATCAACAAAAAGTATAAAATAAAGACGAAAATAAAGAGATGGGAAAAACATAGTGAGAAATTCCGAAAATAAAATAAAATGAAGTTCAGAAGGAAATTATAAGTTCAGTAACGCATAAACTTGTCAGAAGCATAAAAGTAGCTCAGAAGCACATAAAATAGTTCAGAAGTAGAAACATGCAGAAATACAAACGAATAAAATGAACAAGCTAAAGGTGTGCAACTAAGGTTGAGCTTGTTTCTGGAACATTTCCATCATCTATTTGAGCATCTTGTTCGTTTCTTCTGACTGTTGCTTCATTTCTCTCTTGAAATTTTCATTGCTTCTAATCAAGTTCTCTTCTTTAATCCTTGCTTCTTCCAGCTTAGCCTCTGTGGATGTTTTGTATTCAAGCAGTAGCAGTTTCTGATCCAGAAGTTCTTTCTTCAGTTGCTTGTTTTCACTCTCCAATTCAGCATTCCTTTGCAACAAAGCCAAATCTGGTGAGGCTGTCTTGACATTTATCTTAGATAACCAAGATAGATCCGGCTCCATAGGGTGAACACCAGAAGGAATAAAATCAATAGCATTTATGGTTCTTATGCACAAAGGTGTCCTTACTAGAGTTCTTCTTCTGACTTCAACTTCTTGCGAGTTACTAACAACCCCTTTTAATCAGTCTTGGAGTTTGTTCTGAGCAGTGTTTTTAGCATCAAGAGATGATCTCTGAAGTTCAGTCAAGACAAAATTCACTCTTTCTTTCAATCTCCTCCACTGCTTAACATAGTTGTCTTCATGTACTAGGTTGTTCCTTGCTTGAACTAGCTTGTTCAGATCCTGAAATATATTTTCACACACATCTACTAAATTAATAGAATCTAGAAACAGGGTGGGTGGAGTAGGGACATTTTGTAGATCTGGCTGGAGCACAAGCTTGAATGGCATGGTTAGAAGATGAAGGTTGGTCATTTGTAGAGGTTTCAGAAGACATGTTAGGTTCAGCAGTTTGAGTATTGGTCTCAGATGGTAGATCAGGAACAGAATCTGAGATCATCATGAAGTCAGGTTCAGGGATCTGTTCAATAGAAGTACGAGACTCAATATGATCAGCAAGGACATGTTAAGGAACAGGTTGTTCAGGAACAATTTTTTCAGGAACAGATTGTTCAGGAACATGGATATTTGGACAGGTTGTTGAGGCCATTTGTAAGTTTGGTGCTTGTTGTTGGGGGCTTTCTAAAGTAACTTCACCAGAAGCTACTTCAGAGGCTCTTTCTAGATTAGGCTCACAACCTGGTAATTCACCTGAGTAGTGATTGACCAGATTCTCCAAAACAGATGGTTCTAAAGTTTGGGTAGTTGAATTGGGATGAGATGATGATTCATTGAAATTTGCAGACTCATGACCTACTTGTTCACCTATAACCTCTGCATCATCAGGAACAAAACTAAGTGGTTTAATCATAGGTGGTTGAAAAGGATGGTTAGCAGGTAGTCTTTCACAAACATTAACTCTCATCTGAGAAATTTCACCTATGCTCTCAAGAATAGCAAGATACATAGGTTTAAAAGGAATATCATCAGGCTTTCTCTGGTGTTTGCTGGATGTTGAAAGGCCTTTGTTTATAGTTGCATAGATTTGGTTCAAGGGAACATCATCTATGTCTGAAGAGGTTAAGGAGGTTGACATAGAGGTTGAATAGGAGTCGAAGGTTGAACTAGATTCTATTTCTATAACTTTAGCAGTGTGTAGAGAATTAGGATTACCTCTTGAAACTTCTGAAGCATCAGCTTCTGAACAACCAGCATTCTCCTCTTGGACTCCTTCAACAGTATCCTTCACAAGTTCACCAACACTGGGAGTATGTTCCTCTAGACCACCAGCTATCACCAACAAACTTCTAGCTTCAGTTGCTACAAACTCTTGTAGAACTTCAGCAGCTTTAATTACTTCCTCAGCATCTGCACTAACATCTTCCCTTGCAATGTTCGAGGCAAGAACTTTAATCTCTTTTGCTAGTTCCAATACCTTTTGAAGTGTAGCAGCATCTTCAACCTTCATTCTCTTCACCTCTCTTGTTACAAGATCAGTTGCAACAATCTGATCTTTTTCTTCTTCTATGTACCTTGATTCTTTCAATTTTCTTACAACATGTTTTCTCTTCTTCTTTGGAATTGAAGGTTGATCAGGAAGAGGTTGTGAAGTTTCAGCTGACTTACCACTTCTTGTCCTCTTATCTAGGATCTTAGCAGGTTCAAGATCTTCAACTTCTGCTTGAATTGATGGTATAGCAGGACCAACTACATTCACTTGGATAGAGGCTTTCTCCTTCGTAGCTTTCTTAGCTTTCTTGGAAGGTTATTCAGGAGCGTCATCAATATACTCAACTTATGAGATTGCTCTCTTCTTTGTCTTCCTGCTTTTGGCTATTGGCAAAGCACCACCATACATGGTGTCTGGAATATCACTTAGCTTGATTGTCTGACCTGTATTCTCAAAGTGATCCATAATGAAGTTCATTCTGACATCAAGAGGATCTTGTTTGCAGATTGGAGGAAAGTCATCCATCAGGTTGGATACTGCGTTTGATTCCTTCAAACCTATGCTAAGCTTTGTATAATCTTCCTTCTTGATCAGATGCATCTTCTTGAGTGTACTTCCATTGATCACTTTATCTGTTTCAGTGCCAAGCTGTTCATCAGTGAAGATGTTGACCTCCTTGAGTGCTTTCAGAATCCCTCCTTGATGAAGTATCTCTGAAATAAGCCTTCCATAGGGAATCCAACACCTCTTGTTTTCTTGAATTTCCCTAAGCTCTTTGATCATCTGCTTGAAAATATACTTGGGCACATTTGCTTTTTCCTTTGTAATGAAGTAATGAAGAAACACTCTGTGCTCCAAGGAAGGTTGATCTCCACCACCACCTTTTGGTAGAAGATTCTCATTCTGGATCTTCAGAAGCAGTTTCTTCTCCATAGTCAAGTCACTGTACGCACCTCTTTTCTTACTATTGAACATAGTCTGGTTAACAACTTTATTCCAAGGACTTTTCTTGTTGTTTTCCAGACCATCTTTGAAACTACCTTATGCTAATCTTCTGATTACATAAGCAATCACTTCCTGAGAGATGAAGACTGAAATACCTATAATGCTCGACCTTATCTTTGTACAAGTAAAGGGTTCCAATCCCATTTCTTCTCTTGTTTTTCCAGCTAGAGTGGGGTCTATCAGTACCTTCTCATCCATTTCCAATTGAGCAGCTTTACGATCATAAACTTGTGCTCTAACCCATAAATGCCTTACTAGGATCTTGAAGGTTGAATGTAACACCCCGTTTTCCCAACATAAAAATTCTTAAAAACATTTATCAGAGTAAGCATCAAAACAACGGGATATCACATATAACGTAATCCAACAGTTAAATAATAATTTAACCAATATCTTAAACATTGCAGCGGAAAATCATAAACATAATTCATAAAACATTTTGGCACGCAGGCCCCATCAAACAGTTCATATCATATTCCATAACATTATAAAAATAACATATTAGTCACGTAAGAGAATGAAGCATGCATAAACATAAACCCCATCCCGTTACGTATCAGAGCGACCTAGACGACACAGTGAGCCAAGGCCACTCACAGAAGCAACTGCACACTAAGCACGATCACCTGCAAGTTACCCATACGAAGGGCAACATTTTCAAGCAGAAGGGGTGAGATTTCATAACAAAATAATATTAATCAAGTAATTCGAATCATAGTTAACATTAACATCATATTCATTCTTAAATAACTTATATCATGTAACATTAACAAATATCAAGTATTCACGTATTCAATAAACAAATATCACGTATTCACATATTCAATCGTCATCAACAACATAGCATTATGGACATGACAATATGACAATGCTCTTAGACTCCTTATATGCATGTGGTACCAATCGTCATCATAAGTATTAATATACTTTATTCGTGCGGAGGACAAAGCTCCTAAAAATCGTGCGGAGGACAAAGCTCCTAATAAACGTGGTGAGGACTAAGCTCAATGAGATGCTATGCATGGACCCTTATGAACAAAATATCGTAATCAACATATCAACATGCATCCAACAATTTGGAGTTAAACTTCGTCATTTCATCATATATAAATATATACAATGCACTTAGTTAAATAACAGCAACATAATTAAGTCACATAACAGGATGATATCATTATATCAATAGCACATCAATTATATCATAAATTAAACTTTCATAACTTACACCATTGTGCAACACGTTAATCATATTCCATTATAAACAACATATCTTAAACAGCTTTACAGACTGCATTTAACGTCATC
This sequence comes from Medicago truncatula, assembly GCF_003473485.1. Taxonomy (NCBI): domain Eukaryota; kingdom Viridiplantae; phylum Streptophyta; class Magnoliopsida; order Fabales; family Fabaceae; genus Medicago; species Medicago truncatula. The sequence continues at coordinate 21,908,517 of NC_053045.1, forward strand.
ATTAGGTCTTATTATCAATTAGGGGTTCACTCTTGATCAAAACGTGCGATACAGATCGCACAACACTCATAACACTCAAAGCTGGAGGTGCTCGCGAGGCGAGAGTTCTTGCTCGCCATGGCGAGTACTAAACAATTCCAAAACTAAAGTCATTCTGGGTCTAATCTTGCCCTACATTCATTCCTAATCATTACTAGGTATGTTGAGGCACTCTAAGGCATCCAAGGTCCAACTAAAAAGGTCTAAACACAAAATATGACATGCTCTCTGCCTTAGCTCACGAGGCGAGGAAGGGTTGTTCGCCGTGGCGAGCGATGCCAGAAACGTTCGCAAGGCGAGGGGAAAGGACTCGCGAGGCGAGCGATGAAGATCATAGCTCGCGAGGCGAGGATCATAGCTCGCCGTGGCGAGCGATGAATGTCGCTACGGCCAGGTTTTCTAATTTCACAAAAACTCGACGATTCACATGGTTCTAAGCTTGTTTTTGATTCCAAAGTTCGTCCTAAACAATATCTAAGGTCTAGGAACACTTTCTACATCAATTAAACCAATTCTCACCGTTTGATCATCAATTCTAAGGTTTTGACCTAGTTTTCGTTTTCTCCAATTAATCCCAATTCTTGCTAATTATTCATCAGAATTACAACAACTAATATCACTGAGTTATTAGTCTCACCCTTACCTGGTTATGAAGAAATCGCAGCCCTCTCTATGCTCTTCTCCCTTCTAAGCTTTTTCTCCCTTTTCCAAAAGTTTTCACGTACAATGAGTTTCTAAAATATTAGGTCTTCTCCTATTTATATCTCATCCTAATTACTTATCTTATCTCACTTTCTCCCCCAAAACTATCTAAAATATCAAAACAGCCCTCAACTAAATATTTTATATTATTTTCAAATCTTTATTTTATTTAACAATAAAATAAATCCCTTAATCTTATCAAATCTTCCAAAAACTCATAACTTATCCCAATAACAATCAAACCATCAATATAGTCGTAAATCATTCAAATCATACCATAATCATGCATATATTATATAAATATAATATAATCGCCTAAACTCGATTAAATAAGCAATTAACAAAAGTGGGCGTTACAACTCTCCCCCACTTAAAAGATTTTCGTCCTCGAAAATTTACCTCAAGCAAACAACTCTGGATAAGACTCCAGCATTTTACTCTCAAGCTCCCACGTCAAGTTTTCACCAGTCGCTCCCGTCCAAACGACTCTCACGAGAGGTATCTCCTTGCCTCTCAACGTCTTCACTTTACGATCATCAATCCTCACCGGTAAAGTCTCTACCGTAAGGTTGTCTCTAACTTGCAAATTGTCACTCTGGATTACATGAGATGGATCCGGAACATACTTTCGAAGTTGCGACACATGGAAAACATTGTGCAAATTCGAAAGATGTGGCGGTAAACCCACTCGGTAAGCCACCGTTCCAATTCTTTCCAATATCTGATACGAACCAATGAACTTCGGGGTCAACTTCTTTGACTTCAAAGCACGTCCTACGCCAGTCATAGGAGTGACTCTCAAAAACACGTGGTCTCCTTCCTGAAACTCAAGATCTTTTCTACGCTTATCGTGATAACTCTTTTGTCGACTCTGCGACGCTTTCATTTTCTCTTGGATCATCTGAACCTTCTCAGTAGTTTGCTGAACAATCTCTGGTCCTAAGACCACTCTTTCACCTGACTCAAACCAGCACAACGGAGTTCTGCATCTCCGACCATATAAAGCCTCGAAAGGTGCCATTCCAATACTTGAATGATAACTATTATTATATGTGAACTCGATTAACGGAAGATGACTATCCCAAGTTCCTCCTTGCTCGAGAACACAAATCCTCAACAAATCCTCTAGCGACTGAATTGTCCTCTCCGACTGACCATCTGTCTGTGGATGATACGCCGAACTCAGTCTCAGCTTCGAACCCAAAGCCTCTTGCAAACTTTTCCAAAATCTAGAAGTAAATCTTGGATCTCTATCTGACACAATGCTCGAAGGAACAACATGCAACTTCACGATCTCCTTGATATAAATCTCTGCCAACTGGGCAACAGGGAAACTAATATTAATCGGTAGAAAATGAGCCGACTTCGTCAATCTATCAACGATAACCCAAATTGCGTCATTCCCTCTAGGAGTATTTGGCAAACTCGTCACAAAATCCATGAATATACTATCCCATTTCCATTCTGGCACATCTAAAGGTACCATCATTCCAGCGGGTTTCTGATGCTCAACTTTCGACTTCTGACAAACTAAACAGGAATACACAAACTGTGCCACATCTCGTTTCAAACCAGACCACCAGAAAATCTTCTTTAAATCATGATACATCTTCGTAGCTCCTGGGTGAATACTCAAGCTACTTCTATGACTCTCTTCAAGAATCATCTTCGTAATCTCTTCATTGTCTGGGATACAAATTCTTCCTCGGAATCTCAACACACCTTGATCATCGATTTTAAAATCACTGTCTTCAGTCTGATCTCTAGCAACCAACAAGTCCACAAACTTTACATCAACTCTCTGTGCTTCCTTGATACTTTTCAGGAATTCACTATCAATCTTCAGCATACCCAGTTTCACACTCTGAGGTGACCATTCGCAAACCAAACTCATATCTCTAAACTGTTCAAGCAATTCAAACTCTCTGACCATCATAGCGGACATATGCAATGTCTTCCTACTCAAGGCATCTGCAACAACATTAGCTTTACATGGATGATAATTCAAACCAAAGTCATAATCTTTCAACAATTCAAGCCATCTTCGCTGTCTCATATTCAATTCCTTCTGATCGAACAGATACTTCAAACTCTTGTGATCACTAAACACCTCAAATCTCGAACCATACAAGTAATGTCTCCATATCTTCAATACAAAGACTACGGCCGCTAACTCGAGATCATGCGTAGGATAATTCTTCTCATGAACTCTCAACTGTCTTGAAGCATAAGCTACCACTTTACCTTCTTGCATAAGTACACCTCCTAAACCCAACTTGGACGCATCACAATATACCACAAAAGTTTCATCAGACTTCGGCAAAATCAAAACTGGGGCAGTCGTCAAACGCTTCTTCAATTCACTAAAACTGTTCTCACAATGGACGTCCCACACAAAAGTTTTACCTTTACAAGTCAACTGTGTTAGCGCAAGAGCTAACTTGGAAAACCCTTCAATAAACCTTCTATAGTAACCAGCTAAACCCAAGAAGCTTCTAATCTCTGTAACGGACTTAGGAGTCTCCCATTTCGATACCGCTTCAACTTTAGACGGATCCACAGCAATACCATCACCAGAAATAACATGGCCAAGAAAACTCACTTCTTTCAACCAGAACTCACACTTAGACAATTTGGCATAAAGTTTATTCTCTTTCAACACTTGCAAGACAATCTTCAGATGCTCAGCATGTTCTTCTTTAGTCTTGGAGTAAATCAAAATATCATCGATAAACACAACCACAAACCGATCCAAAAATGCATGGAAGAATGGATTCATATACTCCATAAACACTCCAGGTGCATTGGTAACACCAAAAGGCATAACTTTATATTCATAGTGACCATAACGCGTTCTGAAAGCTGTCTTCTGCATATCTTCATCTTTCACTTTAATCTGGTGATAACCTGACCTCAAATCAATCTTGCTGAAAACACGTGCACCCACTAACTGATCCATCAAATCATCAATTCTCGGAAGTGGATACCTATTCTTGATAGTTACCTTGTTTAACTGTCGATAATCAATACATAGCCTCATACTACCATCTTTCTTCTTTACTAGCAAAACCGGCGCTCCCCAAGGTGAAACACTTGGTCTAACAAATTTCTTCTCGAGCAAATCTTCCAACTGTTTCTTCAACTCAGATAATTCGGAAGCAGACATACGATAAGGTGCCATCGACACCGGCTTCGTTCCAGGAACAAGATCAATAGAAAACTCAACTTCTCTCTCTGGAGGCACATCAGGAATCTCATCTGGAAAAACTTCAGGAAATTCACACACCACTTGTAGCTTATCAATCACTGCTTGATTCTCAACAGATAAAGTAGCCATTAACGAAAACATCAAGATACCATCGCGTTCCAGTTGCTTCAGCTGCTTAGTAGATAAAAACTCTGCACCACTCTCCTCTTCGACGGAAGAGAAATGCACTGACTTGCTAAAACAATTAATAAGAACGTGGTTGTACTCTAACCAGTTCATACCCATAATTACATCCATACCGCTCAAAGGCAGACAAACTAAATCCATTTCAAAATCACGACCAAACATAGACAGAGGACATTTCAAACATACGAGAGAAGTAGTCACCGAACCCTTAGCTGGAGTTTCGACAACCATCTCTCCATTCATATCAGACAAATCAAGACCCAAAGCAGAAACACAATCGAAAGCAATAAAACAATGCGTAGCACCAGTATCAATAATAGCAACTAAAGGAGTATTATTAATATAGCAAGTACCTCTGATCAAGCGATCCTCGTTCTCTGTCTGAGTACCAGTCAAAGCAAAGACTCTACCAGTAGTCGGTGCTCTCTTAGGCTGAGTACACTGTGAGCTAATGTGACCCTCTCCATTGCAGTTAAAACACACAATGTCCGTACGCTTGCATTCAGCTACAATATGACCTTTCTTGCCACACCGGACACACTTCTTGATTTCCTTAGGGCAGACATTGCTCTTGTGGCCTTTCCCACCACAATTGAAACACACAATCTCAGTAGCATCCTTCTTCTTAGGCCGCCTATCATCGACCATCTTCTGTTTCCCTTTATCAGCGGGGGCACTGTACGGCTTAGGACGACTCTGCTGTCCCTTGCCCTTCCTCTCGTTCACTATCTTGTAGTGAGCCTTGGTATCCTCTTCATAGATCCTGCAGCTATTGACCAAATCCTGAAAAACTCTCAACTGTTGGTACCCAATCACCCTCTTGATGTCGGGCCTCAAACCATTCTCGAACTTGATGCATCTCGAGAACTCAACATTCTCAGCAGTATAGTGCGGGTAAAACTTCGCCAACTCCACAAACTTGGCAGCATACTCAGTCACAGACATGTTTCCTTGCTTCAACTCAAGGAATTCAATCTCCTTCTTCCCACGAACATCTTCCGGAAAGTATCTTCTCAGGAACTCTCTCCTGAAAACAGCTCAAGTCACAACAGCTCCTTCTTGTCCAAGGGTAGTTAGAAGACCAACCCACCAGTCATCAGCTTCCTCAGCTAGCTGATGAGTACCAAACCGCACTTTCTGATCTTCAGTGCACTGCATAACCCGAAAAATCCTCTCAGTCTCTTTTAGCCACGTCTGGGCTCCATCAGGGTCATAACGTCCTTTGAAAGTTGGAGGGTTCTTCCTCATGAAAGTCTCCAACATCCTAGCTTCAGCATTCGCACCAGCATTCACGTTAGGTTGTTGTCTCACAGCTTGGGCAACAGCTTGTAGAGCAGCAGCTAACGCAGCATCGTTTCTTCCAACCATTTCTGATATTCTACAAAAGTAGCAACAACATCTTAAGATAGTAATATAAATATTACTAAGACTCGACACGACTCCTCTAATTGACCGGACGGACCAACCTGCTCTGATACCAATTGTAACACCCCGTTTTCCCAACATAAAAATTCTTAAAAACATTTATCAGAGTAAGCATCAAAACAACGGGATATCACATATAACGTAATCCAACAGTTAAATAATAATTTAACCAATATCTTAAACATTGCAGCGGAAAATCATAAACATAATTCATAAAACGTTTTGGCACGCAGGCCCCATCAAACAGTTCATATCATATTCCATAACATTATAAAAATAACATATTAGTCACGTAAGAGAATGAAGCATGCATAAACATAAACCCCATCCCGTTACGTATCAGAGCGACCTAGACGACACAGTGAGGCAAGGCCATTCACAGAAGCAACTGCACACTAAGCACGATCACCTGCAAGTTACCCATACGAAGGGCAACATTTTCAAGCAGAAGGGGTGAGATTTCATAACAAAATAATATTAATCAAGTAATTCGAATCATAGTTAACATTAACATCATATTCATTCTTAAATAACTTATATCACGTAACATTAACAAATATCACGTATTCACGTATTCAATAAACAAATATCACGTATTCACATATTCAATCGTCATCAACAACATAGCATTATGGACATGACAATATGACAATGCTCTTAGACTCCTTATATGCATGTGGTACCAATCGTCATCATAAGTATTAATATACTTTATTCGTGCGGAGGACAAAGCTCCTAAAAATCGTGCGGAGGACAAAGCTCCTAATAAACGTGGTGAGGACTAAGCTCAATGAGATGCTATACATGGACCCTTATGAACAAAACATCGTAATCAACATATCAACATGCATCCAACAATTTGGAGCTAAACGTCGTCATTTCATCATATATAAATATATACAATGCACTTAGTTAAATAACAGCAGCATAATTAAGTCACATAACAGGATGATATCATTATATCAATAGCACATCAATTATATCATAAATTAAACTTTCATAACTTACACCATTGTGCAACACGTTAATCATATTCCATTATAAACAACATATCTTAAACAGCTTTACAGACTGCATTTAACGTCATCATTAGGTCTTATTATCAATTAGGGTTTCACTCTTGATCAAAACGTGCGACACAGATCGCACAACACTCATAACACTCAAAGCTGGAGGTGCTCGCGAGGCGAGAGTTCTTGCTCGCCATGGTGAGTACTAAACAATTCCAAAACTAAAGTCATTCTAGGTCTAATCTTGCCCTACATTCATTCCTAATCATTACTAGGTATGTTGAGGCACTCTAAGGCATCCAAGGTCCAACTAAAAAGGTCTAAACACAAAATATGACATGCTCTCTGCCTTAGCTCGCGAGGCGAGGAAGGGTTGTTCGCCGTGGCGAGCGATGCCAGAAACGTTCGCGAGGCGAGGGGAAAGGACTCGCGAGGCGAGCGATGAAGATCATAGCTCGCCGTGGCGAGCGATGAATGTCGCTACGGCCAGGTTTTCTAATTTCACAAAAACTCGACGATTCACATGGTTCTAAGCTTGTTTTTGATTCCAAAGTTCGTCCTAAACAATATCTAAGGTCTAGGAACACTTTCTACATCAATTAAACCAATTCTCACCGTTTGATCATCAATTCTAAGGTTTTGACCTAGTTTTCATTTTCTCCAATTAATCCCAATTCTTGCTAATTATTCATCAGAATTACAACAACTAATATCACTGAGTTATTAGTCTCACCCTTACCTGGTTATGAAGAAATCGCAGCCCTCTCTATGCTCTTCTCCCTTCTAAGCTTTTTCTCCCTTTTCCAAAAGTTTTCACGTACAATGAGTTTCTAAAATATTAGGTCTTCTCCTATTTATATCTCATCCTAATTACTTATCTTATCTCACTTTCTCCCCCAAAACTATCTAAAATATCAAAACAGCCCTCAACTAAATATTTTATATTATTTTCAAATCTTTATGTTATTTAACAATAAAATAAATCCCTTAATCTTATCAAATCTTCCAAAAACTCATAACTTATCCCAATAACAATCAAACCATCAATATAGTCGTAAATCATTCAAATCATACCATAATCATGCATATATTATATAAATATAATATAATCGCCTAAACTCGATTAAATAAGCAATTAACAAAAGTGGGCGTTACATTGAACCATTCATCATGTTGAAGTAATCCATGAGGTTTTGAGCTTCATAGTATCTCCTGAGCTCGCATCCATGAGATGGTAGTGAAATGAAATCCACTGGATTTTCAGTCTGAACGTTGAGTTCCCATTCCTCTAAGGACATAATTCTCCCTCTGATTTCATAAGCAGGTGCCTCTTGCATGGTCATTTCTGGAATTGAGCTTGAAGATGCCATTGATGTTGAAGAAGTTTTAGGGTTCTAGGTTTGATTGAGGAAGATGAAGTTTCTTCGCAGAGAATCAGTGTGAAAATTAGAAAGTGTAGGTTGTGAAGTGCGTAGTGTGTGATTTGTCTAAGTGTTTTGAGTAAAATGTTTGCAATTCAGAAGGGGACAAACAAACACAACATTAATGACATAGGGGGCGCGAGATAGTACATTCAAAGTATAAATCATCATTACCCTCTTAAGTTATACACCAATACAAATAAGCCACGTCATAAGTTTTTCAGAGAAACTGCTAAGTTAGTGGGACAGGTGTTACTAAAAAGTAACTTCCAATGTTTCCACTAATACTACTAGTTCATGAGCAAAGAGTTCAGCTTCTGAAGTTGAGATGCTGACGTCATCTTCAGAAGCACATTTTCCTCAGAATTTCAGTTAAGAGCTTCTGATGGACCATAGTGTAACACCCCGTTTTCCCAACTTAAAAATTTCACATATAAATCATAGTATTTCAACATAAACGAAATGTCACATTCTTTTCTTAAAATCATAAACTGAATAAATAACTATTTATCCTTTAAAATTCAATAACAAAATCTTTAATACTTCGCAGCGGAATTTATTCAATAATAAAAACAGTCTTTGGCACGAAGGCCTCTTCATAAATGTCTCATAAAAATCCAATCTAAAAATATAGTCATAAATCTTCAAAAACAATACGTAAGGAATAGAAAAGCAATAACAAAGTTCCCATCCCGTTACGTATCAATGCACCTAAGACACACGAGAGAGCTAATCCACTCACGACAGCAATCTAACAGCAACTTAAACTCGATCACCTGCAAGTTACTCATACGAAGAGCAACATTTCCAAGCAAAAGGGGTGAGATTTCACAAAACAATAATATCAAGTATATAATTCAATAATTATATTTAACAACATAAATAACTTCATCTATTAGTAATAATAATTCTTCATGTAATAATTCATAATAGTTTAACCAACTTCTAATCATCATTTCATAATAACATATCAACACAACTTAATCATCACTTAATAATAATAATCATATACAACATGACATAATCATAATCAACATCATATAGCTTCATAACATCATATAATCTTCATAAGCACTTCATTAACAATACATGGGTAGAAGACAACTCAACAACTTAACGACTCATGGATGACAACTCATCAACAACTTAACAACTCATGGATGACAACTCATCAACAACGACTTTGACTCGACAAATGCGACTCCAACTCAATTATGCAACTTAGACCTCTTATATGCATGTGGTACCAATACGGAGCATCAAGCCCCTATCGCTATTTGATTATTAATATACTCCAGAGCATCAAGCCCCTATCGCTATTTAAGTATTAATATACTCCAGAGCTTCAAGCCCCTATCGCTATTTAAGTATTAATATACTCCAGAGCATCAAGCCCCCAACAAAGAATGCTAATGCATGGACTCGACTTCTTAAACATCTTAAATCGACAACCTCTTATAATAGTCCAATAATTTGGAACATCAACATCTTCAACGACTTAGACTGACTCATGCAGCTTACTTAAATAACAACAGCAACACATGCAGTATACAAAAACAGCATGACATAATAATATCAAATGCAAGTCAACAACATCACAAATATACATTCATAATTCAAGTAATAAGTATGACATCACAATCAACATCAACACATCTTAAAACAGCTTCACAGATTATCATTAATATTGTAAACAGCTACCATTCCTACCCCAAAGACCAACTCATGAACTCATTAGACCCTTTATACAAGGTTATCTCCTTCCTAAAAACATCTCTAGATGGTTAGGATAAAGTTCCTACACTTAAGAAGAAGTCTAGAAACATTTGGAGTGAAGAAAATTGCATTTTTAAGGTTTTTGGTAAGACAACATCAGACATACTAAAATTACAGATTTTACTGTCAAAATCGCCTCATGATCACTAGAATCGCCTCATGATTTCGACAGCATCAGACATACTAAAATTACAGATTTTCTGTTGAAATCGCCTCATGATTTCGACAGCATCAGATTTTCACCCTTCACGTTTTCGCGCCTAAAAATCAAACCGTTAACCCGTTTTCGATGCCGTTTTCACCTACGCGCTCCTGACACTTAGCTCTATCACAAACTACAGAAAAATTCCAGTTTCAACCACCCAAAAATCGGTTTCCAAAACCTCACATAATCACTCATTTGCAAAAACATTTAGACACCGACTCTTCAAGCGAAAATCCCAATTTTCATCAATCCAAACTCAAAAACTGATTAGGAATTTAACCTATGATTATTCTACAACATGAACACCACCTATTACTTTAACTCATCAGATTATCTACTCTTTCTACATCAATCTAACAATTTTTCATCAATTCCTCACTTTAACCCTAATTCTCAAATCCTCCAAAACTAATCCCACCCTTGTTAAATTTAATCATCAGAATTACAGACTTAATAAGATTGAATGTTTGTCTCACCCTTACCTTATAAGATGAAATCGCAGCCCCTCTAGGTCTTCTCCCTTCTCTTGGCTTTTTCTCCCTTTTCTCCAAAATTGATCGTACGTTATGTTTTTCTAAACTAGGTCTTTCCTATTTATATCTCCACCATCCATCTTATCTTATTTCTCTTTCTCCCCCAAACTCTCTAAAATCTCATAACAACCCCTAAACCCAATATTATTTTATTTTCAAATCTTATTCTATTAAATAATATAATAAGCCACTTAATAAATTACATAATCATATAAATATATTCTAAACTCTTCTTAATAAATTCTAGACTCAATTAAATAATTAAATAAAACAAATAAATCAAAGAGGGCGTAACACATAGCTTCTGAACAGACTTCAGGACATAACTTATAGTTCATGAGCAAGCAAATTTAATCAGACACAAAGTGCATGTTCAAAGTTTTCTTTATAAAATCAAATCTCTCCACAGTCAAAGGCTTAGTAAATATATCAGCCCATTGATGTTCAGTATCAATGAATTGTATATATAAAATTCCTTTTTGAACATAGTCTCTAATAAAGTGGTGTTTGATTTCAATATGCTTGGCTCTTGAATGTAGAATAGGATTCTTTGACAAACAAATAGCAGCAATATTATCAAAATAAATCGGAATACTGTTAGCATTAATCTGATAATCTTCCAACTGATGTTTCATCAAAAGCAATCGTGTACAACAACTTGCAGATGAGATGTATTCTGCTTCTGCTGTAGACATAGCAATAGTTGCTTGTCTTTTGCTAGCCCAGGATATTAGATTTTCACCTAGGAACTGACAGTTACCACTGGTTGATTTTCTTTTAATCCTGTCACCAGCATAGTCAGCATCACAGAATCCAACCAACTGATAATCTAAGGATTTCCTATAGAGGAGTCCAAGACTAGTTGATCCTTTCAGATACCTGAAAATTCTCTTAACAACAGTTAAATCAGTTTCTCTAGGATCTGATTGGAATCTTGCACACAAGCATACACTGAATAAAATATATGGCCTAGATGCAGTGAGGTATAACAAAGAACCAATCATACCTCTATACAACTTCTGGTCTACCTTTGATTCAATATCTTCTTTGCTTAAGGTGCAGATTGGATGCATTAGAGTGTTCATCACTCTACAATCTTCCAGATTGAACTTCTTCAGAAGCTCCTTTGTATACTTTGTTTGATGAACATATACTCCATCCTTGCATTGGTTAATTTGAATTCCAAGGAAGAACTTAGCTCTCCCATCATGCTCATTTCAAATTCATCCTGCATTAACTTAGAGAATTCCTTGCAAAGAGATGCATTAGTAGAACCAAATATTATATCATCAACATATATCTGCACAACAAGAATGTCTTTCTCAAGAGTCCTTCTGAAGAGTGTTGTGTCAACTTGACCTCTTTTAAAATCATTTTTAATCGAGAAATTACTTTGTCTATCATACTAAGCTCTGGGAGCTTGTTTCAAGCCATATAGTGATTTCTTAAGTTTATAAACATGGTCAGGATGCTTAAGATCCTCAAAACCAGGAGGTTGCTTGACAAACACTTCTTCTTCTATGACACCATTAAGAAATGCACTCTTGACATCCATTTCATATAATATAATGCCATGATTAACTACATAGGATAGAAGTAACCTGATTGCTTCAAATCTTGCAATTGGAGCAAATCTTTCAGTGTAATCAATGTCTTCTTGTTGACTGTAACCTTGTGCAACAAGTCTAGATTTGTCTCTGATTACTTCACCTTGTTCACTCAACTTGTTTCTGAACACCCATTTTGTTCCAATAATGTTCTTTTCCTGAGGTTTGGGTATCAGATCCCACACATCATTTCTTTGAAACTGATTGAGCTCTTCTTGCATAGCTAGTATCCATCCATCATCTGAAAGTGCTTCATCAATTGTAGCAGGTTAGTCCTATCATAGACCATTCTTGTATGAAATATGATCTTGTTCTTCTAGGACTTTCTTTGTTTCCATTTATTTGATCCTCAGGATGTGATGACTTGTACTTAAATGTATTCTTGGATTGATTAGCTTGTTGAGAGCCATTTAAGCTTCATCAAAAGCAACTTCATCTTGAGCTTCTAGAGTAGGTTCAGCTTCTGGACTATCTTCAGATTCAATAGTCTAATCAGGTTCTGGAGTGTCTTCAGTAACCTGTATATCTGCAAAACTTTCATCTTGCTCTGGAGTTTCACTTCCAGGCTCTTTGTCATCAAATTTAACGTGCATTAATTCTTCAACACAAAGTGTCTCTGAATTATAGACTATGTATGTTTTTGACCTTTCAGAGTAACCTAAGAAGATTCCCTTCTGGGCCTTAGCATCAAATTTCTTTAGGTAGAGCTTGTTATTTAGAATGTAACAGGTACATCCAAATTGATGAAAGTAAGAGATATTGAGTCTTCTTCCATTAAAGAGTTTATATGTTGTTTTCTCCAAGATAGGTCTAATATAGATTCTATTTTGGACATAACATGTTATATTCACTACTTCTGCCCATAAATGTTTAGCCAAATTGTTTTCATGAATCAAGGTTCTGACCATTTCTTGTAAAGTTCTATTCTTTCTTTCTACAATCCCATTTTGTTGTGGAGTTCTAGGAGAAGAGAATTCATGGACAATTTCATGTTTTTCACAAAAAAATTCAAACGACTCATTTTCAAATTCTCCACCATGATCACTTCTGACTTTTAAAATTTTCATTTCTTTTATAGACTGTATTTGAGTGCAGAAGTTACTGAATACATCATAAGCATTATCCTTACTTCTCAGGAATTTTACCCATGTCCATCTGCTGTGATCATCAACAATGACTAATCCATATTTACTTCCATATAAGGATGCAGTGTTAACTGGTCCAAATAAATCAATATGAAGTAATTCTAAGGGTCTGGAGGTTGAGACAATGTCTTTTATTTTAAAAGATGATTTCAGAATTTTCCTTTTCTGACATGCACCACAAAGTGCATCTGAATGATAATCAATGTCAGGTAGGCCATCTAAAAGGTTATGTTCAAAACCATCTACCAACCACACATTATTAATTGAGATAGAGGAGTTACCAATAGTTCCTGTGCCAATGATCTTGCCATATTGGTTGCCTCAAAACTTCACATTTCCTCCTTCTTTCATTGTGAGGGTGAGGAACATAGACATCTCTTCTGTCATATGCCTTTAGCCACCGTTGTCTAGGTACCATGATTTTAGCTTTACTTTTGCTCTTAGACATATCTATAATATTGACATTTTCAGATTTAGGTACCCATTGTTTTATGGGTCCTTTGAGGTTAGTACTGGAAGTTTTACTCTTCAATTCTTGTACCTTGTGTTATAAGCTTGATAGCTTCTAATTAACCACTACCTTAGGTTTAGCACCTTTTGGTTTTGAATCCTCAGAAGCAGTAACTGCTTTGTTCTTCTGAATCTTAGACTTTAGGATACCAGATTCTTGTTTCAACAGACTCTAAGGAACAGGTTTTGATCTCTTCAAAATCTTGATCTCTGAAGTTTTAGAATCAGAGTTTATCATTGCCTTTAGCTTGAAGTTGTTTGGCTTTGAAGTAATCTTAACCTCAGAAATAGAAGCTTTAGGTTCTGACTGAACCACAGTTTCAATCTTAGCACCTTCAGGTACAAATAAGGTTTTCAACCCTTCCTTGATGCATTCACAACATGCTTTAAGACTTATTTCATTAGGTTTCCCTTATGAAAATCCAATCCCTTTACCATTGTTTATGTAAATGCTGTAAATCATAAAAGCAAATTTGCTTCTGTCAATACAAGACATCATAAACTCCTCAAGAGAAATTTCTTATTTACTTAGAGATTTTCCATTAACATTTTCTTGTAGCTTCAGACAAAGATGCCTGAGTTTTTCATCTTCAGAATCTGAGTTAGGATCTTCTTCTGAAGTCACAGTAGCTACTAACCCCACAACTACTTTTGCATCTTCTTCAGCTTTTTCCTTTTCAGTATCTAATTCATTGTCTAAATCTTCCCAAGTTGTCATTAAAATCTTCTTGATCTGCTTCCTGAATTTCCTTGTGTTAAAGTTTGACTTTTTTGACTTGTCCTTTGACTTCTCCTTCTGAAGATCAGGGCAAATCAGCAATGAAATGTCCAGGCTTCTTACAGTTGAAGCGTCCCTTCTGATCTTCTTTCTTGCAGCTCTTGTAGCCACGTCTATACTCAAAAACTTCATGTTTTTCTTTGCCAGATACTAAAGCTTGTTGGAGAGCATTGCCATCTTCTCAGTAGGATCTTCATCTGACTCTCCATCAGGTGATTCTTCTTCAGATTCAACTTAAGAGCTCTTGATGACTTTCCTTTAGATGACAGCACGATTGATTTACTCTTCTTAGTAGGCTCATGTTCATTGAGACTAATCTCATGAACTTTGAGAGAGCTGACAAGATCATCAACACTTAAATTGTTTAAATCTTTAGCTTCCTCAATAGCAGTAACCTTAGGTCTCCATCTTGTAGGTAAACTTCTTAGTATCTTGCTCACATGATCAGAAGCTACATAGCTTTTCTTTAGTATTTGACGTCCAGAAACTGAGTCTGAAATCTTGAGTACATTTGCTCAATACTTTCATCATCTTTCATTTTGAACAACTCATACTGATGAACAAGCATAAGGGCTTTTGCTTCTCTGACTTTCTTACTACCTTCATAGTTTGCACAGAGAGAAGCAAATATTGTCTTAGTAGTAGATTTATCACTCATCTTCATATACTCTGCTTTAGGTATAGCTTTGACAAGTGCTCCTCTGATCGTGTGATGCTTCTTGAAGAGTTTCTTCTGAGCAGGAGTATGTTTTCTTCTATCAACAGCAGCTCCTTCGTCATCAATGACCTAGTCACCAACACCATCTTCAAGTATGTCCCATAGTTCTTCATCTAAACCCATGACATGACTATAGAAGTTGGTTTTCCACCAGGAAAATTCTTCAGGATCTCCATTAAACTTTGGAACTTTTCCAGAGTCAGATTTCTTGTTGTTACCATAATCATATGGAACAGTGTGGATGTCTTTGTTCTGTGTGGAACTAGGTTCATCAACGTACATGTTTCTCTCAGATCTTTTTCTGTTACAGTGTTAAGTGTTATGACAACAGACCAAGGCTCTAGATACCAATTGAAGGTGAGAAAAACATAAGAAGAGGGGTTGAATTGTGTTAGCTTTTTCTTCGTTTTCTCCTAAGCTGAAAACACTGATCAGAAGCAGATAGAGTTCCACTTCTGAAGTGTAAGATCTAATTGCAGCGGATAAAACAGAGAGAGAGAAGAAAGACACAAAGCAATTATACATGTTCCTTCCAATAACCGGAAGTCAGTCCTGTCCCCCTTGCACTTCCAAGGAGAGTTCAGTAAAATGTAATATCTGATTACAACTGCTCACTGCTAAAACTAGCAAGAGACTTCAAACTATTCAAGCACAACTGCAAGAGATTTCCTACGCCCCTGAATACAATCAAGAGACTTCTTATGCTATTCAAAAAGCCGAGTGATTTGTTATAAGATTGATTTTAAAATTTTAAAATGTTTTTAAAGGTAAAAACAGCCAAAGTGGTAAGAAGGTGAAGTTAATTGATTTTAATTGTAGAAAATAAAGTCTAATATGATTAAAGTTTATTATTTAAAAAGAAGATGTAGAAGTCACTTGATTGAAAATCAAGATTTTGTTTGGAAAAAAAATATTTTTGAGTTTTTGAATATTTGAATGTTTTGAGATTTTTGTGTTTTTCTAATCAAAGTCTAAAAAATTAAGCGTGATAAAATAAACAAAAGTGTGAGGGATTTCATAATGACGTTGGATCCAAAATGAAAATCCTCTTTTTCCTTGGATTAATCTAAACTACTGTTTTTGATTTTTTTTTTTTTACATAAAGCGGAATAAATAATTATGCATGCAATGCAAGATTTTCACTTATATTTACATTTGTTCCTAAAATACATTCTAAAGCATAAAAGAGGAATAAATAAATATGCATGCAATGCAAGATTCTCATTTATATTTACATTGGTCCCTAAGCACATTCTAAAGCATAATAAATAAATAAAATAAAATGACAAAGCAATAATAAAAATAGAATTACAAATTCATGAAATAAATAAATATGCTAAATAAAGGAAAATAAAAGAAATAAAAAATGCATGAGATGATGTTTAGCTACAATAAAAGTAACAAGAAATACAAGAGATAAATAAAAATGTAAAAAATAAAAAGGGCAAAGATGCAAGAGAAGAGTCGGGCTTAGAGAAATGAAGAAAACGAAATTGGGCTTAGAGAAAAAGTGTTGGGCTCAACAGAGGTGAGTCTGGGCCGTCAGATCTAATCTTAAGGCCCTAGATTTGAGGGTGCACAGGCATACTATGGTGAGGCATGCGCTGGACTGTCTCAACAGAGTGGATCTGGGCCGTTGATCCAGATCCAAAGGCTTGGATATGAAGGCGCATGGTTTAAAAGCATGGAGAGGCGCGCATGATTCAAAGGGGGAATATAAATATGTAAAACACTTCAGAAATTTCAATCTTTAAAAAAACCCCTCTCTCTAAACTTCTTCTTTCTAAAATTCCTAGAGAGAGAGGCTCTGCCCTCTCCTCTCTCTAGGATTCCGGCCACATCTCCAGCCGACGCCCGAACTTCTTCTCCGATGACCATCACCACTCCAGCACGGTAGCCGACCACCCTAGGGCGGCGACGCCGCCGCCTGAGCAAATAAAAATTGATTTTTTTTTTTTTTTGAAACAAAACACTCTACTTCTACTCCTCTTCTCTCTTTTCAAATTATTTTTCAAAGAAAACTTATAAATCTCCCTAGATCTAAGAAGGGAAATCGGACAAAAACTACCTCTTATATATTTTCTCTTTGTGATTCGGCCAAGGTTTGTGTGGTAATGTATGTTGCTATTTAGTGTAGCCGAAAGTGTGTAATATTGATGTTGGATTTAGTTGTGGTCGAAAGTATGGTGTTGTTGTTGTTAAGGTCTGTTTTATTTCATAGTTGTATTCGATCTCTGTTGCTGATGGTTTTTGTTGTGATAGTGTTGGTTGGATTTGTGGTGTAGGATTTTCGAAAAGATAAAAAAGGATTGTGGTATTGTGTTGATGAGACTGTCGAAAATCTTCCAATGGTGTTGGTTGAATTTTCGAAATTGATTTATGTAGATTTGCTGTAATATTCTAAAAAATTTGCTTCTTGGGATGTGTGCATGTAGAATATCATAACATGACTGATTTGGCAGATTTAGATTCCTATATTATATACCCACTCATGTGGTACTTCGTTATGTCATAATATAAGAATTATACAATATATATATAAGATCCAGCTGTATAGATATCATAATCTACATCCAGAAAGCCGTATGCTTTGGAAGAAGCTTGTACAGTTTGGGAAGGGGTTTTGATTGATCAAAAAGAAGAATCTACTTCAACCGATATGCCCATGATTGTGATCTGATACTTGTTATATATAGTGAGAAATTAGGGTTGTGATGAAAACTGTTTGGACAAAAATACCCTTTGAAGGATCCTATGCTTTGGACTGATTTTTGGACTAAATGGATTTAAAATAAATAAAAACAGAATAATAATAAAAGTGATAAAAAAATCGAAATAATAAATAAAAAGTAGATAAAAAAAACAGTAATAAACACAAATAAAAATATAATGAAAATAAAAATAAAATAAATAAATAAAAAGAAATAATAATAATAATAATAATAATAATAATAATAATAATAATAGTAAAAAAACTTAAAATTGTCGCCTTCGGAACCAAAATGAGGTACTTCAAAGTAACCTCTTTGCCGAAATTTCGTCTGAAGCGACGAAAAATTCGAGTTTAAAAGATGAGTAAAAATGAGAAAAAATTGGGTAAAAATGAGGTATGACAGATGCCCCTATTTAAGTTTCTTCGACAAGAGACTTGAAAGTGAAATTTTTTATTCGACCGGCCGAAGAGACTTAATTACATAATACACCATTTTTGACCAATTTTGACTGTGAAAATGCTATGAATGCTCACAATGCAAGTATGAATGCAAGACGGAGAAAATGATTCGACTAGGGAAAAACAACAAAATCATACCCAAGTTCGTTAAAGAAAGGGATCCGACTTTGCTGGGGATAAAGTAGGTTCACTGGGGAACAAAGGGTCGTCTACTATCGCACTGATAGTTGTAAGAAGACAAATTGACAAGCATTACTTACTATAGATGTGAGATAACTTAATAAAGGTAAAATATGAAAGAAAAGGCATTGTCTACTATCGGAATGAGTATAGCTTAATGAAGACATATGACAGGTTTTACCTACTATGGGTATGAAGGTAAAATGTAAAAGGAAATCGCATTGCCTTCCCTCTATCAATATTGGATAGCTTAATGAAGGTAAACTGAAAGAAATGACATGTTTTACCTACTACCAATGTGGGATAGCTTAATGAAGGTAAACTGAAATAAAAGACATGTTTTACCTACTATCAATGTGGGATAGCTTAATGAAGGTAAAATGAAAAAAGACATCGCCTACTACCCGTATGATAGCTGTATGAAGACGGATGACATAAATTACCTACTATCGTACAACGATAGTTGTATGAAGGTAAGATTAAAAAAAGACACCGCCTACTACATGTATGATAGCTATATGAAGGCAAGATTGAAAAAGAGATTGTCTACTTACTATAGGATAACAGTACGAAGACAAAAAACAGATACGTTGTCTACCATCTGTATGATAGCTGTATGAAGACAAATGACATTGATTACCTACTATCGTACAATGATAGCTGTATGAAGGTAAGATTGAAAAAGACATTGTCTACTACCTGTATGATAGATGTATGAAGACAAATGACATGGATTACCTACTATCGTACAATAATAGTTGTATGAAGGTAAAATTGTAAAGGACATGTTCAGAGACATCTGTGACCCGACACACTTGGGATGACACTTGGGAAATTAAATGTATTTGTAAGCTGTTTATTTGTGGAACCTGCCACTTGAAATACAATGAAGGACAAAAGGTTTTTGTGTGTGTAACAACCCGATTTTCGTTAGATTTATTTTTAATTGTTTTTATGTGTGTTTATTTATGCTCGTATGTGATTATTTTCCTATGTGTGTATTTTGATGGGTTTAATGTTAGAAGGGTATTTTACCATGTAGAGTTATTTTTACCGTTAAGTGGATAAAAATATTTTGTGAATGGTTTAGTAAGTGGATTGAGCCCACTAAGACATTAATGGTTAAAATCAATTGTGTAGAGCCTATATAAGCTTTAGTCTTTAGAGAAAATAGGGTTACACATTCATTTCATAAGTTTTGAGAGAGGTAGAGAGAAAGAGAGTGCTAGAAGAGAAGAAAAAGGGTTTTGAAGAGAGAAGATCTAGGAGAGATAGAAAAGGGTAGAGATTCAAGGGATTGGAGTTAAAGTGAAGCACTAACTTAGATTTGTGAAGATTTGAGGTAAGGGGGCTAGCTTTCATTCATAATCTCTTTGAAGGTGTCCAATGTCATGAATGTGAAGGTTATGGACACATAAGAACTGAATGTGCTACTTTTCTCAAGAAGCAAAAGAAAGGAATGATTGTGTCTTGGTTTGATGAGGAGGATGCTGATGAAGATGGGGAAAGTGAATCCGCTAAAAGGGTCACATATATGACTGGAATAATTGTCTCTGAACCTGAAACTGGTGATGATCTACACCATAATAAGTGGACTGCCTTTCGTAATGATGAAGATGTCAACAACGTTGACACATGCAAAAAATTGGAACAGTAGAGAGAATTCATCAATTAGCTACAGGAGGAAAGACTTGATCATCTTGCTAAAATTTATGAACTGAACAATGAGGTAACTTTACTGAACTCTAAACTTGGTCATTCCCTAAAACAAGTAAGAATGATGACCACTAGGACTGATGTTCTGGATAAAATGTAAGAAGCTAAAATAAGGGTTAACCCAAATGGTATAGGGTTTAGCCATGAACACCTTAAACAGGAACATCAAAACAGTAGTTATGATCAGGCTTTAAACTATTATCATAAGTCTAGAAAAGGAAAACCTGTGAGTAAAATAAAATTCGTTTCTTCAACTAGAATAGGTGATACTGCTGTTATAGAACAAGTGGTACAACCTCCTGTAGAACCTTATAACTCTAAGATAGAAAATGTTACTTCTGCTTGGAAGTGTCATAATTGTAGCCAGAAGGGTCACATAAAACCGTTTTGTCATAAGTTGTATGGATATCCTATTTGTACCAACCCAAGTTACATAAACTAGTAGCATGTAGTGTCAAGAAGGAGTGGAGACCACAATGTGTAGGATTAATATCTCATACCTCCTTAAGAGCCTCCTCTAGTGAAGACTAGTACTTTGATAGTGGATGTTCTAGACACATGGCAGGGGTGGATAAATTTCTTGTAAATATTAAACCTTATGTCACTAGTTATGTTACTTTAGGTGATGGGGCAAAAAGAAAAATAGTTGGTATTGGCAACCTTGTCAGTGAAGGCTTACCAAGGCTTGATGGTGTGCTTCTGGTGAAAAGTTTAATTGCAAATTTGATCAGCATAAGTCAGGTGTGTGATCAAGGGTTAAGTGTGAACTTTAGAAAATGATGAGACAAAACCGCTAGTGCACGGTCTTACCGAAGTAGTATGAAAAGAGTATCGTTTCGACATGGAGTAGTTTAATTCAATTAACCTTTGATGATGATTAGAGGAGAATCGAGTTGCAAGTTGGGGTTTTCAAAAGATTGAAAGATAATATAATAAAAGGAGCCTTGGGATCATTGGTTCATCTAAATGACAAGTCCTTCACAAACCAAACTATAAGCTTATAACTTTATGTTAGACCTAATTTCTCAAGACAGTTTCTCTTTTGTTCCTCTAGCAACCAAGCCTATTTCCCTGACTTGATTACTCTTAGATTTTGGTTCCTCTAACAACCAAGCCTATTTCGCTGACTTGATCATTATTAGTTCCATTGAAGATCGAAACTATATGTCTCAAAGATTGCAAAGACTATTTCGCTGCCTTTGCAATCCTTGTCTAAATTCACTTGTTCGAATATCAAAGCTCCACTTTCATTTTATGAATTGATATTTGAGATGATGGATAAACAATTATCAAACCCTCCACTTTCGTTTCCACAATTTGATAATGGTTGATCCATGTTAAAGCGGTGAATTTAGATAAGAAATTAGGGTTACATAAGATTAAGGCTTAGAGCTTGGCTTGATTAGGATTATGTCATTTAGACTTATCCAACAATCCCAAGACAAAGAGAAGTCTACTCACTCATGTTCATCGTAGAAATGGAGAAGAAGAGAGAAAACATTAAAGTAAATGACAAGAAAGTAAAAGAAAATAACTTTTATTTGAAAGACAATTGTCACTTATTGAATTTCAAAGAAAAGATGAATATTTGTGATGGCTAGCTACTCTATTTATAGTTTACATTCGACTTAAAATCTAAGCAATCACTAGAATGTTCCACAAGTAAACTAAAACAGAGTAGCTTAAAATCCAAGCAAAAGCAGCAAAAGTAGTTCTGGAGGGTGGCACGGCCGTGCCAAGCCTAGCACGGGCCGTGCCAAGTTTCTGACTTGAGGGAGATATATTTTTGTCTCCGAATCTTCGTATTTTCGTACCGAATCAGCTCCAAAACCCCTTTCTTTTGCTCCAAGACTCAATGCATCAAATATTCGTTCCTGAAATATAACAATATGCAATTGTAGTAAAATAGCTCAAAAAGGAAATAATATTAAAATAAAATAAACTTAAATCTAAATAAAACGAAACTAAATAACATATTAAAATAGATAATAAATGACTCATCAAACTCCCCCATACTTGAATCTTTGCTTGTCCTCAAGGAAAAGGCATAAACATGGTAGCATAAACAATATTATCATATGAAAATTTAATTAAAACACATGTCTCCTCAAGGGCTTTAATTTCAAGCGTACATTATTCATAAACTCAAGCATTTCTTGTAAACCTTATGAAACCCAACAATCAAGTTTCAAGTGAGTGTGTGTGTATAGTCCAACCCTATTCTTGCTCCTGTATAAGATAGATATTATGAGGAAAATTCTTTCTTCATTTCATATAAGAGAGATGGGAGTATTTGTGATCTTTTGATCTTTGCCATTTACTCATTTTTGGGTACTTTATTTAAGGAAACAACACCTTAACGTAGGAAGTCGGAGGACCTACCCCCTTCCCCAATCTAGATTCAATGGTGCCCCTTAAAACATCATCTTCACGTAGGAAGTCGGAGGGCCTACCCCCCCTTCCCCAATCTAGATTCAATGACGCTTTTTAAAGTTTCTCAAGATAACATCACCTTCACGTAGGAAGTCGGAGGGCCTGCCCCCTTCCCCAATCTAGATCCAATGATGCGACCTTGAAATCAATTTGGCTATTTGGCTTTTTATAGACTCCCTTATACTAACTTATACTACTTTTACTTTGAGAATTTTTAAAGGTCTCTAAGTTAATTAAATTCATCATTTAAAACTGAAATACACTCAGAATAATCTCACATTAAATAAAGTACGAGATAAGAAGAAGGTCTTATTAATTTAACTTGTTTAGAATTAATTTAATGGGGCTCAGAGCCTATAAATACTATACATCTACTCCCCCTTTTGTCATCAACAAAAAGTATAACAAAATACAGACAAAAAGAAAGAGATGAGAAAAATGTAGTGAGAAATTCTATAAACACAAGTCATACATATATCAGAGCATTAAAAAAAAATTAAAAGCATAAACATAATAATGCAAGAACTAAGTTCAGAAGCAAAATAAGATCAGATGTATGAAGTCAGCTGCACAATAAGTTCAAAAGATGTTAAACAATGAAACTTAAGACAAAACTAAACAAGCAAAAAAAAAATGTGTGCAACTAAGGGGTGGCTTGTTTTCTGAACATGTCCATCATCTGTTTCAGCATCTTGTTTGTCTCTTCTTGTTGGTGCTTCATTTCTCTCTTGAAATCTTCATTAATCTTGATCAAATTCTCTTCTCTCACTCTTGCTTCTTCCATCTTTGCTTCAGTGGATGACTTGTATTCCAGCAAGAGTAGCTTCTGTTTCATAAGTTCTTTCTTCAGCTTTTTATTCTCTCTTTCCAAATCAGCATTTCTTTGCAATAAATCCAAGTTGGTAGAGGCTGATTGGAAGTTAACCTTGCTCAACCAAGTTAAATCCAATTCCTGGGGTTGAACACCAATAGGAATGAAATCAGTAGCATTACTTTCTCTTAAGCACAATGGATTTTGCACCCAAGTTCTTAGAACTTTAACCTGTTGCAGATTGCTATCAACTCCTTTTAGCCAATCTTGAAGCTTTTGTTAAGCTGAGTCTTGAGCATCCATACATGATCTTTGAAGCTCATTCAAGATAAAATCAACTCTCTCCTTAAGTATTTTCCACAGCTTCTCATAACTGTCCTTGTGAATAAGGTCATTCCTTGCTTGAACAAGATTGTTCAGCTCCTTAAATATATTCTCACACACATCTGCTAAGATAGTAAAATCTAGAAACAATGTGGGTGGAGAGGGGATATTTGGTTTGGCAGGAGCACAAGGTTGTATGGTTAGGCTTGAGGATGAAGGTTGGTCATTTGTGGAGATTGCAGTTTGATTGCTGGTTAATGAAGGTTGATCAGAAACAGACTTTACAATCACAGTAGAGTAAGAGTTTAACTGCTCATCCTCAACATCAGAAGCTTCTGATGTGATCATAAAGTCAGGTTCACTGACGGTTTGTTCAGAAAGAGACTCAAATTGATCAGGAACAAGTTGTTTAGGAACAGAAAGTTCAGGAACAATAGGTTCTGAGGTAGAAACATCAGGGCAGTTTGTTGAGGCCATTTGTAAGTTTGGTGCTTATAGTTGGGGGCTTTCTAAAGCAACTTTAGAGGCTCTTTGTAAGTTAGGCTCAACATCTGGCAGTTCACCAGAACAATGACTTATCATAGTCTCTAAGACAGATGTTTTAGTAGTTTGGTTGGTTGGAGTGGGGTGAGATGATGATGATTCATTATTCACATCAGCAGGAATAAAGTTGATGGGTTGAATCATTGGTGGTTGGAAAGGATGGTTAGGGGGTAGTCTTTCACATAATTTGATTCTCATTTTAGACATACTACATATCCTTTCAACAACATTAGGGTTCATAGGCTCATATGGAATGTTTTGAGTAGGATTTTTGTGGATTTTGGTTGATGGTGATTGTAACGCCCTACTTCTATTAAAGCAATTAAACATGCGAATAATACATTTATTCAAGAAATAGAGGCTACGCCACATTCAAAATTAAAAAAAAACAATAAACATGAATATAAACTTCAACAGTTGCAGCGGAATATAAACCAGAGTAAATTCAAATATACATGTTATGAATAAATAAATTACATCAACATAGATGCATCTCAAAAATCCCAACAAACGGGTAATCTCCAACAAAACAGAAACCAAAGTAAAAGATAATCTAGACCGACACAACTAAGCCTAGATCAGAGCCGACTAAACATCTAAACACCGATATCGGAGAAAGCTCCAGATATCCACCAAGCACAAGAACTCACCAAGCAACTAAACCTGCACAACGTCTACCCATCCATACAGATAGGCAGACGGTCCATAACAGATCCACTGGGGGTAAGTATTACATTATCATAATCCAAATAACAGTTATCATGAACATTTCAATTAACGTCATGCATTTGATCAATAATAATATTCTCATATCAATACTTACATCAAACCCCAATATCTCACATCAATGATCACCAATTACATGTGTCATGAACAAATATCAATTCACAGTTATTCACACTAAATCACCAATCATATACATCATGAACAATCACCGATCATATACATCATGAACAATCACCAATCATAAGCCATGAACAATCATTAATCATATTTCATGAACAATTATCAATTCACAAATATTCATTCACAGTCTCCAATGACATTTCCAAATATGACTCATGTCATGATATGCACTTATTGACACATAAATGCATGTGGTACCAAATCTCCAAAAGGTCGTCACCTCCAAATCCAGATCTCAAAAGATCTCTGCCAGGCCGAAGCTCTATAACGAATAAAACATCGTATCCAGATCTCAAAAGATCTCTGCTAGACCGAAGTTCAAAACTAAATCTCAAAAGATCTCTGCCAGGCCGAAGCCGTATAACGAATAAAACATCGTATTTCAACATGACTATGATGCATGGACATGTAACAAGACTCGATAATGCGACAACAATCCCAATTTTCTCCACAATATATAGGACGACACCCAATTATATTGTTCATCTCCACATCATTTGCATTATCAAGAAAACATGCCCATACACAATTAAATCATAGTATTCACCATCACAACTCAACATGATTATCAATAATCAACAATGTCATTCAACATCAACTATCATATATAGTTTCACCATTTCAAACAATTCTCATATTCCAGGTAATAGGGAAAACAACATCTCATGATAAATATCATATTCAACATATAACCATTCAAAATCAACTATCACATATAGTTTCACCATCCAAGCATTCCTTACAGTCTAAGTAAGATAGCATACATATCTCATGATAAACATCATATCCAAAATATAATCACTCATTCATACAACTTCACTTAGTCATACAAGAATAATCTCAATAACTCACAAGACAATTTTCTAAAGAAACATTTCCGACAAAAATCCAAATCGTGTGGTAAACTGCCAACATTGATAATTTTCAAAGCTAGGCAACTTATTTAAGTTTGAAATCCTACAATTTAATCTTAATCCATCATATAGTCAAGGACTTAAGCCACTTACAAACTATTAGAAATTAGTTCAAATGATAGCTTAAGTTCGTATAAGAAAAACCAAGACAAAACGACATTTAGCTCAAAACCCGTTTTCATCGATTCAACTCTGCCCAAAATATTTCTTAAACCATCAACACATTCACGTTCCAAAATACATAAATGCATACTCAATTATTCACTCTAAGTACTTCATTAAACCAAATATCAAGTTTGGAAAAGTTCCACGGCTCATAGAAAAAGTTACGATAAGTTTTCACAAAAATTCATATGACCCATGTGTAGTAATTTGATCATAACTCAAGTTCTAAAAATCATTTGGACCTCAAACCAATGCCATTAGAAAGCTAACAAAATTATCTAAAACTTTCATGTTTACACCAAAGGCCAATTCAAAACGGAAATAGGTGAAAAAGACGCAAGAACGCGAAATAGGGGATGCTGGAACTAGCAATTTCGCTTCTTGAGAAGCTTCTGGCCTGCTTCTGAAGTCTGCTTCTGAAGTATGCTTCTGAAGGGTGCTTCTGGCCTGTTCGCTTACAGGTTTTCCAAAAAGTGCATTTTTCACCATTTCGCGCGTAAAATGCAAACCGTTAATCAAATTTTGATGCCGTTTTCCCCTACACGATCCTGACACTTGACTTTAACATAATCTATAAAAATTTCATGTTTCAACCATCCCAAAAGTCATTTTCCAAAACCTCACATAATCACTTATTGGCGAAAACGCTTAAACATCGACATTTCACACGAAAAACCCGTTTTCTCTCAAACGACTCAACTAACATAACCACAACATGAAAACAGAAATTCTCATAGGTTCAATTCATCCAACAATAACAAAATTTCAGTCAACAACCATATATATATCAAAAGGTTCATTTTGGTCCTTCGCATGAACATTTAACTCAACTTCTCCAATTTCACAAAACCATCAACAACAATTTATTTCTCATCATCAATCCACAATTAAGTATACCCAAATCATAATTCACTTACAATAGCATCAGTTGACAATAACCACATCAATGGAACATGAATCACATCTCATTTCCATCAAAACATATCAAATTTCATCAATTAAGCATAATTTCATAACTTAACATTTATACATACTTTGAAACATGTAATTTCACCCATAAACATACCATAATCATCAATTCATGCACAAGAAAATAGCATCACAACCAGAGACGAATTTAACAACAATTGTTCATCAACCCATTTTCATACAACATGAGAAAATGCAAAGATTGTACATGATTAAGATAATAACTAACCCCCTTACCTTAGAAGAAGATTAACCCAAACTCTTGCTTCAATTTAGCTCCTAATCTTACCCCAATTGATTCCTCAAGCTTTCCCTTCAACATTCTTGTTCTTCTCTTCACCTCTTTCTCCCTCTACCTCTCTCTCTAGGAAAATGTTTTGTGAAGTGAATGAAAGATATTTTCTATGACAACCCTAATGTTATCTCCCTTAATGGGCTCAATTCCAAATTCTAATGGGCCTAACTCATTCTAACACAATTCAAAAGTTTCTATACACTCCATGGTAATTACTAACAACGGTAAATTATAACCAACGGTCACTAACGATAAAAACTAATCACTACACTAGTAACTTAGTAAAATAAGGGTTCTCACTAATTAATAAAATAATTCTCACCAAAATTACCATTTTACCCTTACCCGCCAAATGACCAAAATACCCTTCTAATACGGTAATCCCTTTAAATGCACCCGATGACAATAAAATACACACAATCACAAATAATCACACAATAAAAGTAATTAAAATAAAACTAGTTAAAAATCGGGCTGTTACAACTCTCCCCCCCTAAAAGAATTTTTGCCCTCGAAAATTTACTTGAAGGAAACAACTCCGGATACGAAACCCTCATCCTACTCTCCGGTTCCCAAGTGGCACTCTCACCAGGTGGTCCAACCGAAATCACTTTGACCAAAACAATCTCTTTGCCACGCAAACGCTTCAATTCACGATCCTCAATCCTAACCGGCCAAGTCTCAACTGTCAAATTATCTCTTACTTCCAACTCATCCACTTGGATCACATGAGACGCATCATGCACATACTTCCTCAACTGAGACACATGAAACACATTATGAAGATTCGACAAAGACGGTGGTAACGCAATCCGATACGCTACAACCCCAACCTTCTCAATGACATCAAACGGCCCAACAAAATGAGGAGTCAACTTCCTACACTTCAAAGCACGGCCAACTCCGATCACAGGATTCACCCTCAAAAACACATGATCACCAACTTGAAACTCAATATCCTTCCTCCTCTTATCATGATAGCTCTTCTGTCTACTCTGAGACGCCTTCATCTTCTCCTGAATCATCTTAACCTTTTCCGTAGTTTCTTGCACAACTTCCGGTCCTAACAAAGCACTATCTCCGGACTCAAACCAACATAACGGTGTCCTACACCTCCAACCATACAAAGCCTCAAACGGTGCCATACCGATACTAGCATGAAAACTGTTGTTGTAAGTAAACTCAATCAACAGTAAACATTCGTCCCAACTGACACCTTGCTCCAAAACACAAGCTCTCAACAAATCCTCCAAACTCTGAATAGTCCTCTCCGTCTGCCCATCGGTCTGAGGATGGTAAGCAGAACTCAATCTCAACTTAGTTCCCAAAGCAGCTTGCAAACTCTCCCAAAACTTAGAAGTAAACCTCGGATCCCGATCCGACACATTACTAGAAGGAATACCATGCAATCTAACAATCTGCTCAATGTAGATCTCAGCCAACTTCGCTACAGACATACCAGTCTTGATAGGAACAAAATGCGCTGACTTTGTCAACCGATCAACAATCACTCAAATCGAATCAAAACCCTTACTAGTCTTAGGCAACGCTCCAATGAAATCCATAGAAATGCTATCCCACTTCCACTCTGGCACAAACAACGGTTGCATCAAACCCGACGGTCTCTGATGTTCAATCTTCGATTTCTGACAAACCAAACAAGCATAAACAAACTCAGCAATCTCCTTCTTCATTCCAGGCCACCAAAATAACCTTTTCAAATCTTGATACATCTTAGTTGCTCCTGGATGAATACTCAAACTACTTCTATGACCTTCGCCCAAAATTTGCCTCTTAAACTCAAACACATCTGGCACACAAACTCGATCACGAAACATCAAAACACCATTCTCATCCAATCTAAAGTCTTCACCTTTACCTTGATTAACCAACGTCACTCGATCCACGAGTCCCAAATCTTCCTTCTGACCCTTCTTGATCTCTTCCAAAATATTGCTTGTCAACTTCAACATACCCAATCTCACACCATCAGGTGTCAACTCACTAACCAAACTCAAGTCTCGAAACTGCTCAATCAATTCCAACTCTTTAACCATCAAAGCAGACATATGCAAAGTCTTTCTACTCAAAGCATCCGCAACAACATTAGCCTTTCCGGGATGATAACTCAACTGAAAATCAAAATCCTTAAGATACTCCAACCATCTCATCTACCTCATATTCAACTCTTTCTGATCAAACAGATACTTCAAACTCTTGTGGTCACTGAACACCTCAAACTTAGAACCATACAGATAGTGTCTCCAAATCTTCAATGTATACACAACGGCCGCCAATTCCAAATCATGAGTCGGATAATTCTTCTCATGCACTTTCAATCACCTCGAAGCATAAGCTACAACCTGACGATTCTGCATAAGCACACCACCAAGACCCATCTTAGAAGCATCACAATACACCACAAACGATTCCTTCGGATTCGGCAAAATCAACACCGGAGCTGAAGTCAACCTCTTCTTCAACTCTTGGAAACTCTTCTCACACTTGGTATCCCAAACATAAGCTTGTCCTTTCCGAGTCAACTGCGTCAATGGCAACGCCAACTTGAAGAATCCCTCAATGAACCTTGGATAGTAACCGGCCAAACCAAGAAAGCTTCTAATCTCAAAAACAGACTTAGGAGACTCCCACTGCAACACTACATCAACCTTGGAAGGATCCATAGAAATACCACCCTTAGAAATCACATGACCAAGGAAACTCACTTCCTTCAACCAAAACTCACACTTAGACAACTTGGCACATAACTGATCCTCCTTCAAGACTTCCAACACAATCCTCAAAAGACAACAACCAATCCATACCAAAAATCACATCCACATGCTTCAACGGAAGACAAACAAGATCCAACTTAAAATCAACATTACCAAAATTAACAAGACACTTACCACACACCACAACCAACTGAGCCTCCGCAACCAAGATACCACCCCTTGCCAGACTAACACAAACCACTAACCGCTAAGAAAACAGCACAACAAAGCAAATGCCGAAGGTACTAAACTAGCATTCGCACACAACAGGGAAAAACAACAAAGATTAATCCAAACACGACTGACCATGGCTCTGATACCAACTTGTAACGCCCTACTTCTATTAAAGCAATTAAACATGCGAATAATACATTTATTCAAGAAATAGAGGCTACACCACATTCAAAATTCAAAAAAAACAATAAACATGAATATAAACTTCAACAGTTGCAGCGGAATATAAACCAGAGTAAATTCAAATATACATGTTATGAATAAATAAATTACATCAACATAGATGCATCTCAAAAATCCCAACAAACGGGTAATCTCCAACAAAACAGAAACCAAAGTAAAAGATAATCTAGACCGACACAACTAAGCCTAGATCAGAGCCGACTAAACATCTAAACACCGATATTGGAGAAAGCTCCAGATATCCACCAAGCACAAGAACTCACCAAGCAACTAAACCTGCACAACATCTACCCATCCATACAGATAGGCAGGCGGTCCATAACAGATCCACTGGGGGTAAGTAGTACAT
This sequence comes from Medicago truncatula, assembly GCF_003473485.1. NCBI lineage: Eukaryota > Viridiplantae > Streptophyta > Magnoliopsida > Fabales > Fabaceae > Medicago > Medicago truncatula. Next base: position 21,939,748 of record NC_053045.1, read on the forward strand.
TATCATAATCTAAATAACAGTTATCATGAACATTTCAATTAACGTCATGCATTTGATCAATAATAATATTCTCATATCAATACTTACATCAAACCCCAATATCTCACATCAATGATCACCAATTACATGTGTCATGAACAAATATCAATTCACAGTTATTCACACACAATCACCAATCATATACATCATGAACAATCACCGATCATATACATCATGAACAATCACCAATCATAAGCCATGAACAATCATTAATCATATTTCATGAACAATTATCAATTCACAAAATGACATTTCCAAATATGACTCATGTCATGATATGCACTTATTGACACATAAATGCATGTGGTACCAAATCTCCAAAAGGTCATCACCTCCAAATCCAGATCTCAAAAGATCTCTGCCAGGCCGAAGCCCTATAACGAATAAAACATCGTATCCAGATCTCAAAAGATCTCTGCTAGACCGAAGTTCAAAACTAAATCTCAAAAGATCTCTGCCAGGCCGAAGCCGTATAACGAATAAAACATCGTATTTCAACATGACTATGATGCATGGACATGTAACAAGACTCGATAATGCGACAACAATCCCAATTTTCTCCACAATATATAGGACGACACCCAATTATATTGTTCATCTCCACATCATTTGCATTATCAAGAAAACATGCCCATACACAATTAAATCATAGTATTCACCATCACAACTCAACATGATTATCAATAATCAACAATGTCATTCAACATCAACTATCATATATAGTTTCACCATTTCAAACAATTCTCATATTCCAAGTAATAGGGAAAACAACATCTCATGATAAATATCATATTCAACATATAACCATTCAAAATCAACTATCACATATAGTTTCACCATCCAAGCATTCCTTACAGTCTAAGTAAGATAGCATACATATCTCATGATAAACATCATATCCAAAATATAATCACTCATTCATACAACTTCACTTAGTCATACAAGAATAATCTCAATAACTCACAAGACAATTTTCTAAAGAAACATTTCCGACAAAAATCCAAATCGTGTGGTAAACTGCCAACATTGATAATTTTCAAAGCTAGGCAACTTATTTAAGTTTGAAATCCTACAATTTAATCTTAATCCATCATATAGTCAAGGACTTAAGCCACTTACAAACTATTAGAAATTAGTTCAAATGATAGCTTAAGTTCGTATAAGAAAAACCAAGACAAAACGACATTTAGCTCAAAACCCGTTTTCATCGATTCAACTCTGCCCAAAATATTTCTTAAACCATCAACACATTCACGTTCCAAAATACATAAATGCATACTCAATTATTCACTCTAAGTACTTCATTAAACCAAATATCAAGTTTGGAAAAGTTCCACGGCTCATAGAAAAAGTTACGATAAGTTTTCACAAAAATCCATATGACCCATGTGTAGTAATTTGATCATAACTCAAGTTTTAAAAATCATTTGGACCTCAAACCAATGCCATTAGAAAGCTAACAAAATTATCTAAAACTTTCATGTTTACACCAAAGGCCAATTCAAAACAGAAATAGGTGAAAAAGACGCAAGAACGCGAAACAGGGGATGCTGGAACTAGCAATTTCGCTTCTTGAGAAGCTTCTGGCCTGCTTCTGAAGTGTGCTTCTGAAGTGTGCTTCTGGCCTGTTCGCTTACAGGTTTTCCAAAAAGTGCATTTTTCACCATTTAGCGCGTAAAATGCAAACCGTTAATCGGATTTTGATGCCGTTTTCCCCTACACGATCCTGACACTTGACTTTAACATAATCTATAAAAATTTCATGTTTCAACCATCCCAAAAGTCATTTTCCAAAACCTCACATAATCACTTATTGGCGAAAACGCTTAAACATCGACATTTCACACGAAAAACCCGTTTTCTCTCAAACGACTCAACTAACATAACCACAACATGAAAACAGAAATTCTCATAGGTTCAATTCATCCAACAATAACAAAATTTCAGTCAACAACCATATATATATCAAAAGGTTCATTTTGGTCCTTCACATGAACACTTAACTCAACTTCACCAATTTCACAAAACCACCAACAACAATTTATTTCTCATCATCAATCCACAATTAAGTATAGCCAAATCATAATTCACTTACAATAGCATCAGTTGACAATAACCACATCAATGGAACATGAATCACATCTCATTTCCATCAAAACATATCAAATTTCATCAATTAAGCATAATTTCATAACTTAACATTTATACATACTTTGAAACATGTAATTTCACCCATAAACATACCATAATCATCAATTCATGCACAAGAAAATAGCATCACAGCAAGAGCACGAATTTAACAACAATTATTCATCAACCCATTTTCATACAACATGAGAAAATGCAAAGATTGTACATGATTAAGATAATAACTAACCCCCTTACCTTAGAAGAAGATTAACCCAAACTCTTGCTTCAATTCAGCTCCTAATCTTACCCCAATTGATTCCTCAAGCTTTCCCTTCAACATTCTTGTTCTTCTCTTCACCTCTTTCTCTCTCTACCTCTCTCTCTAGGAAAATGTTTTGTGAAGTGAATGAAAGATATTTTCTATGACAACCCTAATGTTATCTCCCTTAATGGGCTCAATTCCAAATTCTAATGGGCCTAACTCATTCTAACACAATTCAAAAGTTTCTATACACTCCACGGTAATTACTAACAACGGTAAATTATAACCAACGGTCACTAACGATAAAAACTAATCACTACACTAGTAACTTAGTAAAATAAGGGTTCTCACTAATTAATAAAATAATTCTCACCAAAATTACCATTTTACCCTTACCCGCTAAATGACCAAAATACCCTTCTAATACGGTAATCCCTTTAAATGCACCCGATGACAATAAAATACACACAATCACAAATAATCACACAATAAAAGTAATTAAAATAAAACTAGCTAAAAATCAGGCTGTTACAGTGAAAGGCATTTGTGAATGGTTGAGTAAATTTGACCTAAGGGTACATCATCTAAGTCTGAAGAAGATGTTGACGAGGTTGATTGAGAGAATATGGAGGGGGTTGAATTTGATTCTACTACTATAACATTATTAGTGTGTGGAGAAACATGATTACCCTTTGAAGCTTCTGAACTCCTAGTAATTTCCTCCTAAACTTCTTCAGCAATTGACAAGAAACTTCCAGTTGCAGTTTCCACAAGCTCTTGCACACCTTCAGCAGCTATGATAACCTTCTGAGCATCTGCACCAACATCTTCCCTTACTATGCTGGATGCAGGGATCTCAATCTCTTTTGTTAACTCCAACACCTTTTGAAGTGTAGCATCATCTTTAACCTTCTTTTGCGTTACTTCCCTTGTGACAAGGTCAGTAGCAGCTGCAATCTGCTCTTCATCTTCAGCCACATATGCTGCCAACTTTAGCTTCCTCATAGCTTGCTTTCTCTTGTTCTTTGGAATTGAAGGTTGATCAGGAGCAGTTTGTGAAGTAGCAGCTGTAACGCCCTCTTTAATTATTTAATTATTTTATTGAGTTTAGAGTCCACTTTGATGATTTATGTGATTTTATATGATTATGTGATGTATTGATATTTTATTGATAGGCTTATTTTAGTATTTAATAGAATAAGATTTGAAAATAAAATAAATATTGAGATGTGGGGTTGTTTTGGAATTTAGAGGAGTTTAGTGGAAAAAGAGGAATAAGATAAAGTAAATAGAGGAGATATAAATAGAAGAAGACCTAAAATGGGTACGTACGATCAGTTTTTGGGAGAAAAGGGAGAAAAAGCCAAGAGAAGGGAGGAAGACCTAGAGAGCTGCGATTTCAATTTCTAAGGTAAGGGTGAGACTAACTTTTCAATTCTATTAAGACTTCGTTTGGCCCAACTTTTTTGTAGCATAGAAGCTACTTTACGCTTAAAGTTAAAAATAAGTGCTTTAGAAGTAAAGCTAAAGTTGTTTGGTAAATTAATTTTGTTGTTGCTAGAAGCTAACTTTAAAAGTGAAAAATATTTAGTAAATAAATGTTTTAAAAACTTGATCTTATAATACATAATTATTAAAGAGTGAAATATTGTAAAATTAAAACATTTTTTTCGATGACTTTAAATTTGAAAAATAGCTTCTTTAAAAAATATATTAACTTTTAGTAGTAATTTTTTTACGGATGTGTAGTTGTGCTAATTATTATTTTGAGGGTAAAAATAATTGTTCTACTTTTATTTTTTAGAAGAATTATTTTCCTATTTTTTTTTTTTTGAGCGAAGGCTATATTAAGCCATTTCATTCATAATTAAGAATTATTTTACTATTGATGCCTGAAGTTTTGTTCTACAATTCATAATGTCCAGTTTTTATTATTTAAATTTCAAACTATTTAAGTCAAAAAAAGAACTATAAACTATCTGAACGATTAATATGCATGTGTCCAGTAAAACAAAGAAAAAATAATATGCATGTGACACAGAAAAATTAATACTCTAAAAAAAAACAAGAAGAAAAATTAATATGCATGTGACGAAAGAAAAAGGTCAGTGATATATATTGCTGAAATGTTTGTCAAAAAAATATATATATATTGCTGAAATGTAAGATCATCAGCCTGCGGGAATCGAATAGTGATCTGCTACAAAAAGCTCGCATATGCTTGCCAAAAGTTCCTATCAACAGCTTGTTAGAAGGCGCTTTTCTGCATGTTTTTCTTTGCATTCTTTAAGCTACTTTTTCTATTAAGGGCTTCTAGTGAAAACTGTTTGGCCTGACTTCTTCTCTTAAGGAGAAGAAAAGTCTAAAATAAGCTAGGCCAAACACTACCTAAGTCTGTGATTCAATGGTTAGAATTAATATGATGTAGGATGAGTTTTCGAGGAATTGAAAACTAGGTCAAAATCGTAGAATTATTGATTAAACGGTGGAAACTTGTTAGATTGATGTAGAAACTATTCCTAGACCTTAGATAATATGTAGGATGAATTCTGGAATTAATGTTAGGCTTAAAACCATGTTTATAGTGAATTTTTCGTGAAAACTGCACTTCTGCCCGAGCCAACATTCATCACTCGCCTCCTGAGCTATGATCCTCGCCATAGCGAGTGATGAACTTCATCGCTCGCCTCGCGAGCAAGAGTTACCCGCCTTGCGAGTTGCACCTCGCAACTCGCCATAGCGAGCAGATGAACTCGCCATAGCGAGCATGACCAGAGAGCTATCCATATTTCGTAATTTTGACTTTTGAGTTGATCCTTAGATGTTTTTGAGTGCCTGAACATGTCTAATAATGATTAGGAAAGATTGGAGATTGAGATTGAACCTGGAATAGTTTAAGAACGAACTTGTGGGAGTTATACCTGAACTCGCCATGGCGAGTAGAGGCCCTCGCCTCGTGAATTGACTAGTTACAGAATGCCTTGTTTAGGTTAAATGCGATCTTTGTCGCACGTAATGTTATGAGTTGACCATTGGGGTAGGACTGAAGCTTTAATGATTATAACGAGGTTCAGAGAGGATGATTAAGATGATTTAATATTGTTGATTTACGTTGATGATTAAATGTGAAAAGATCTATATAATGTGAAAGTTGTTGATATGGAGTTGCAAATGTTATATATGAAGATTATTATTGATGGTTACTTGTTGTATATGTTTAAATGACGTTGTCTTGCTGTTGTGATGAATATGATTTACTTTGATGATTAATGTGAGAATATTTATATATTGTGAAAGATGTTGATATGAAGTTGTAATGGTTGTATTTGATGATTATTGTTGATGATGACTTGCTGTAAATTATATGATGGTGTTGCCTTGCTGATGTGATGTATTAATATCATTAAGATGCTAATGTTGGTTTAAGTTTTTTAAGTTATAAGATGTTGGTCTAAATTATTGGAGTCATAAGAGATGTCTAAGTTGTTAAGTTTTTAAGATGTTGAGTGCATTGCATACTCATTTACGTTGGGTGAGGGCTTGATGCTCTGTAATGTATATTTATACATAATATGTGAAGGGAGAGGGCTTGATACTCTGTGAGCCTATTTGCGCTCAATACGTTGGGGGCTTGATGCCCTGGTTGGTACCACATGCATGATTAAGAAGTAGAAGTTGTATTGTCGTTGTCGTTGAGTTGTCATTTGTCAATGAGTTGTTAATAAAGAACTAAGTGAAATGTTAGTATTTATTAATCATTGTTGTTTATGTGTTGTTGCTTATATAATTATGAGATAATGATTATGTTGTGCGTTTATGTATAAGATGATGTTTGTAATGTGATGATTTACGATGTCATATGATGATGGTTATGATTTGATTATTATGTGCTACGTTATGATGTATATAATACGTTGAATATGAAGTGTTAATGATTAGATTACTATCTATGATGAATATATGATGTTTTCATGTTGTTAAATATAATTGTTGAGTTATATGTTTAATATTATTGTTTTGTGAAATATCACCCCTTCTGCTTGGAAATGTTGCTCTTCGTATGAGTAACTTGCAGGTGATCGAGAGTAGGTTGCTGTGTTTTGCTGTCGTGAGTGGCTATCCCTCACTGAGTCGCTTAGGTGCTCTGATACGTAACGGGATGGGATCTTTTGTGGCTATTTTCTGTTCCTTACGTATTTGATTTATGATGTCAATTGATTAAGTTGTTTAAACTGAATTTTATGAGATGTTTGACGAGGCCTACGTGCCAAGACTTTTTTATGTTGATGAATTTAATCCGCTGCAAAGTTTGATTAATATGTTGAAGGATAAATTGTTATTTATCTCATTTATGATTTTTACGAAGTGTAGCATTCTGTTTATGTGAATTACTCTGATTAATTAAATGAAATTTTTAAGTTGGGAAAAATGGGGTGTTACAGCAGCATCTTTACCACTTCTGTTTCTCTTGTTCAGAACCTTATCAACATCCAGGTCCTGAACTTCCTCTTGAATGGTTGGTACATCATGACCAACTTCATTTACTTCAGAAGAAGCCTTCTCCTTCTTAGCTTTCTTGGCTTTCTTGGAATGATATTCAGAAGCTTCATCATCTAGATATTCATCTTTTATAATTGCTTTCCTCTTGGTCTTTTTGCTTTTTGCTACTTCTAAGGTTCCACCATACATGGTCTCAGAAACATCTTCCAGCCTTATCTTTGTACCAGTCGTTGGAAAGTGTTGCTTGATAAAGTTCATCTGCACTTCCAGAGGGTCTTGCTTGCAGATTGGAGGAAAGTCTTCCATCAAATTTGAAATTGCATCAGACTCCTTCAGGTCTGCGCTGAGCTCTTTGTACGCATCTTTTGGAATTAAAGACATATTTCTAAGAGTTTTGCCATTGATGATTTTTCCTGTTTCTGTACCAAGCTGTTCATAAGTGAAGAAGTTAATCTTGCTAAGAGCTTTCAGAATCCCTCCCTGATGAAGAATTTCTGATATCTTCCATCCATAGGGAACCCATCATCTTTTCTTTTTTTGGTTGTCCCTAAACTCTTTGATCATATGCTTGAAGATGTATCTGGGCACATTAGCTTGTTCTCCTGTGATGAAGAAGTGAGGCAGAATTCTTTGCTCCAAAGATGGTTGATCAGTACCTCCACCTTTTGGTTTTAGATTCTCATTCTGAATCTTCAGAAGCATCTTCTTCTCCATGCTTAAATCAGTATAAAATCCTTTCTTCTTGCTGTTGAACATGAATAGGTTAACCACTTCATTCCAAGGGCTAGTCTTGTTGTTTCCTATACCTCCTTTATAACTTCCTTCAGAAGCTCTTTTGATAACAAAAGCTATAGAGTCTTCTGAGATGAAAATCGGAATCCCCATTATGCTTGACCTTATCTCAGTGCAAACGAACGGTTCTAAGCCCATTTCTTCTCTTGATTTACCTTCCAATGTAGGATTAATCATAATCTTTTCTGTTTCCTCAAGCTTAGCAGCATGTTTATCAAACACATGTGCCCTTACCCAGAAATGCCTTACAAGAGATGTGTATGTTGGACTATTCAGCATCTTGAAGTAATCCATTAAACCTTGTACTTCGTAATAACTCTTGATGTTGCAACCATGATGTTCTAACGAAGTGAAATCTACTGGATTCTTCGTTTGAATCCTAAGTTGCCATTCTTCAAGAGCCATAGTTCTCCCTTTAATCTCATAAGCAGGAGCTTCTTGTGTAGACGATTCTGGAACTGAACTTGACGTTGCCATTGATGAGGACGAAGATTTAGGGTTTTAGGGATTTTATTGCAGAGAATACGTTTACTTCGCAGAGTGTTTTTGTGAAAAGAGGAAAGTGTAGGTAGTGAAGTGAGTTGTGTGTGATTTGTCCAAGTGTTTTGAGTAAAACATTTGCAATTCAGAAGGGGACAAACAAACACAGCATTAATGACATTTGGGGGCGTGAGATAGTGTAACACCCCGTTTTCCCAATATGAAAATTTCTAAACATTTATCAGAGTAAACATCATAAATGGGATATCACATTCGAAACATAATCCAAAAATCAGTTAAATAACAATTTAACTTTCAACAAAATATCTTAACCATTGCAGCGGAAATTAATTCGAAATCCATAAATCATTTTGGCACGTAGGCCCCATCAAAATATCTCAAACAGTTAATCAACATCATAAAATATCATAATTGTTCACGTAAGAGAATGAAGCATGCATATCATAAAACCCCATCCCGTTACGTATCAGAGCGACCTAGACGACTCAGTGAGGCAAGGCCACTCATGACAGCACAACAACAACTAAGCTCGATCACCTGCAAGTTACTCATACGAAGAGCAACATTTCCAAGCAGAAGGGGTGAGATTTAACAAAACAATAATATTAATCAATATAATTCAAAATCATAATTAACAACATAAACAATCCTAAACATCATTGCATCTTGATAAACAATTAACAAGTATTCACATCATCCAATCATCATCAATAACAAAACTTTTGACTCGACAAATGCGACAATGCAAATCTAAACCTCTTTATGCATCTGGTACCAATCAGGGCATGAGCCCCCAACAATCATAGTATTAATATACTATTAAGGCATCGTGGTGAGGACAAAGCTCAATTTGTGGTGAGGACAAAGCTCCAGGGCATGAGCCCCCAACAAGTATGCTAATGCATGGACTCAATCAATCTAAAACAATCTTAATCAACATCTCAATATGCATCCAATAATTTGGAGCTCAACAACATCTATTCATCTTACAATGACTCATGCAACTTAGTTAAATAACAGCAGCAACATAATCGGATGACAACAGAATTATAATTTCATAACAACAATTCATTTCCAACAACATCAAGTTTATTCAAGAATAAATCAAGTAATGCATTTAATAATTAAATCACATTACAAACAGCTTAATAATTCATAACAGCTTCACAGGTCTCAGTTAACATCTCAAATAGGTCTCAATACTACCTAATGTCCATTCCTAATCAATCCAAACAACTCAGGTCATAACATTCTCAAAAGCACTCAGTTCTGGAAGTGCTCGCGAGGCGAGAGCATCTGCTCGCCATGGCGAGTACTTGCCAGATTCCCAACCAAGGTTGTTCCAAGTTCAATCTTGTTCTAAATCATCCTCTAATCTTTAGTAAAGATCTAAGGGTACTCAAAAGCATCTAAGGTTCAACTCAAAAGTCCAAAATACGAAAATCAACATGCTCTCTGGTCATGCTCGCTATGGCGAGTAGGGTTGTTCGCTGTGGCGAGCTACGACTTGTAAGTCGCGAGGCGAGGGGAAATGGCTTGCGTGGCGAGCGATGAACTTCATCACTCGCGAGGCGAGGATCATCGTTCGCCAGGGCGAGCGATGAATACAGGCTCGGGCAGAATTGCAGTTTTTACAAAAATCCATCAAATCTCTTGGTTTAAAGCCTAATTTTGATTCCTGAATTCATTCTAATCATAATCTAAGGTCAAGGGACGTTTTCTACAACAATCTAACAGTTAAACATCATCGGATCATCAATTTCTCCTATTAACCCTAATTTCAAAACTTTTCTAATTCAATCCTAACTTTGTTAATTGATCATCAGAATTATAAGAATCAATATTATTGAATCATTAGTCTCACCCTTACCTTATTTTGCAGAAATCGCAGCACTCTCTTGGTGATTCTCCCTTCTATGGCCTTTTCCTCCTTTTCCAAAGTTTTGATCGTACGTACAAAGTGGTTTTCTAAAACTAGGTTTTCTCTTTTATATCTCTTCCTAATATCTTATCTTATCTCACTTTCTCCCCCAAAACTCTCTAAAATCTCAAAACAGCCATCAACTAAATATTTTATTTTATTTTCAAATCTTATTTAATTTAACAATAAAATAAGTCTCATAATCTCATCAAAACTCATAACTCATCTCAAAATCATCCAAATCATCTAAATCGTCATAAATCAACAAAATTCACATATATATTATATAAATATAATATAATCGTCTAAACTCGATTAAATAATTAATTAAACGAAAGTGGGCGTTACAACTCTCCCCAACTTAAAGATTTTCGTCCTCGAAAATTTACCTCAAACAAACAACTCTGGATAAGACTCCAGCATCTTACTCTCTAGCTCCCACGTCAAGCTTTCACCAATCGCTCCAGCCCAAACGACTCTCACAAGGGATATTTCCTTGCCTCTCAACGTCTTCACTTTCCGATCATCAATCCTTACCGGTAAAGTCTCTACCGTAAGGTTGTCTCTAACTTGCACATCATCACTCTGGATCACATGAGATGGATCCGGAACATACTTTCGAAGTTGCGACACATGGAAAACATCATGCAAATTCGAAAGATGTGGTGGTAATCCAACTCGATACGCCACCGTTCCAACTCTTTCTTATATCTGATACGGACCAATAAATCTCAGAGTCAACTTCTTTGACTTCAAAGCACGTCCAACACCAGTCACAGGAGTGACTCTCAAAAACACGTGGTCTCCTTCCTGAAACTCAAGATCTTTCCTGCGCTTATCATGATAACTCTTTTGTCGACTCTGCGACGCATTCATTTTCTCTTGAATCATCTTAACTTTCTCAGTAGTCTGCTAAACAATCTCTGGTCCTAAGACCACTCTTTCACCTGACTCAAACCAACACAACGTAGTTCTGCATCTCCGACCATACAAAGCCTCGAAAGGTGCCATTCCAATACTAGAATGATAACTATTATTGTTTGTGAACTCAATCAACGGAAGATGACTATCCCAAGTTCCTCCTTGCTCGAGAACACAAACTCTCAACAAATCCTCTAGCGACTGAATTGTCCTCTCCGACTGACCATCTGTCTGTGGATGATACGCCGAACTCAATCTCAACTTAGAACCCAAAGCCTCTTGTAAACTCTACCAAAATCTATAAGTAAATCTTGGATCTCTATCTGATACAATGCTCGAAGGAACACCATGTAACTTCACAATCTCCTTGATATAAATCTCTGCCAACTGGGCAACAGGGAAACTAATATTAATCGGTAGAAAATGAGCCGACTTTGTCAATCTATCAACAATAACTCAAATTGCGTCATTCCCTCTAGGAGTATTCGGCAAACTCGTCACAAAATCCATGGATATACTATCCCATTTCCATTCTGGCACATCTAAAGATACCATCGTACCAGCAGGTTTCTGATGCTCAATCTTCGACTTCTGACAAACTAAACAGGAATACACAAACTGTGCAACATCACTTTTCAATCCAGACCACCAGAAAATCTTCTTTAAATCGTGATACATCTTCGTAGCTCCCGAATGAATGCTCAAGCTACTTCTATGACTCTCTTTAAGAATCATTTTCTTCATCTCTGCATCGTCAGGAATGCAAATCCGACCGCGGAATCTCAAGACACCATGGTCATCGACTTTAAAGTCACCATCTTCAGTCTGATTACTAGCAACCAACAAGTCTACAAACTTGACATCAACTTTATGTGCCTCTTTAATACTCTTCTGAAATTCGCTATCAATCTTCAGCATTCCCAATTTCACACTCTTAGGTGACCATTCACAAACCAAACTCATATCTCTAAACTGTTCAAGTAATTCGAACTCTCTAACCATCATAGCGGACATATGCAATGTCTTCCTGCTCAAGGCATCTGCAACAACATTAGCTTTACCCGGATGATAATTCAAACCAAAGTCATAATCTTTCAGCAATTCTAGCCATCTACGCTGTCTCATATTCAATTCTTTCTGATCGAACAAATACTTCAAGCTCTTGTGATCACTAAACACCTCAAACCTCGAACCATACAAGTAATGTCTCCATATCTTCAATACAAAGAGCACAGCCGCCAACTCTAAATCATGCGTCGGGTAATTCTTCTCATGAATTCTCAACTGTCTTGAAGCATAAGCTACCACTTTACCATCCTGCATAAGTACACCATCTAAACCCAACTTGGACTCATCACAATACACCACAAAAGGCTCATCGGACTTCGGCAAAATCAAAACCGGAGCAGTCATCAAACGCTTCTTCAATTCACTGAAACTGTTCTCGCATTGAACATCCCACACAAAGGCTTTACCTTTACAAGTCAACTGCGTTAGCGGAAGTGCTAACTTAGAAAATCCTTCAATAAATCTTCGGTAGTAACCAGCTAATCCCAAGAAGCTTCTAATCTCAGTAACGGACTTAGGAGTCTCCCATTGCGATACCGCTTCAACTTTAGACAGATCCACTGCAATACCATCACCAGAAATAACATGGCTAAGAAAACTTACTTCTTTCAACCAGAATTCACACTTAGATAATTTAGCATAAAGTTTCTTCTCTTTCAACACTTGCAAGACAATCTTCAGATGCTCAACATGTTCTTCTTCAGTCTTGAAGTAAATCAAAATGTCGTCAATAAACACAACTACGAACCGATCCAAAAATGCATGGAAGATGCGATTCATATACTCCATAAACACTCCAGGTGCGTTGGTCATACCGAAAGGCATAACTTTATATTCATAGTGACCATACCGCGTTCTGAAAGCTGTCTTCTGCATATCTTCATCTTTTACTTTAATCTGGTGATAACCTGACCTCAAATCAATCTTGCTGAAAACACTTGCACCCACTAACTGATCCATCAAATCATCAATTCTCGGAAGTGGATACCTATTCTTGATAGTAACTTTGTTCAACTGACGATAGTCAATACACAATCTCATGCTACCATCTTTCTTCTTCACTAGCAAAACTGGTGCTCCCTAAGCAGAAACACTTGGTCTAACGAATTTCTTCTCAAGCAAATCTTCTAACTTTTTCTTCAACTCAGCTAACTCGGAAGCAGACATACGATAAGGTGCCATCGACACCGGCTTCGTTCCAGGAACAAGATCAATAGAAAACTCGACTTCTCTCTCAGGAGGCACATCAGGAATTTCATCTGGAAAAACTTCAGGAAAGTCGCATAGCACTTGTAGCTTATCAATTACCGCTTGATTCTCAATAGATAAAGAAGCCATCAAAGAATACATCAAAATGCCATCGCGTTCTAGTTGCTTCAGCTGCTTAGTAGATAAGAACTCTGCACCACTTTCCTCTTCGACGGAAGAGAAATACACTGACTTGCTAAAACAATTGATATGAACATGGTTGTACTCTAACCAATTCATACCCAGAATCACATCCATACCGCTCAAAGGTAGACAAACTAAATCCATTTCAAAATCACGACAAAACATAGACAAAGGACATTTCAAACATACGAGAGAAGTAGTCACCGAACCCTTAGCTGGAGTTTCGACAACCATCTCTCCATTCATATCAGACAAATCAAGACCCAAAGCAGAAACACAATCGAAAGCAATAAAACAATGCGTAGCACCAGTATCAATAATAGCAACTAAAGAAGTATTATTAATATAACAAGTACCACTGATCAAACGATCCTCATTCTCTGTCTGAGTACCAGCCAGAGCAAAAACTCGACCCGTAGTAGGCGCCCTCTTAGGCTGCTTGCATCGGGAACCAATATGACCCTCCCCTTTGCAATTAAAACACACGATATCAGCATGCTTGCAGTCAACTAATGTGTGACCCTTCTTGCCACACCGGAAACACTTCTTTACCTCCTCAGGACAAGCAGTACTCTTGTGGCCTTTCTTACCACAATTGAAACAAGTAATCTCAGCAGGAACATCTCTTAGGCCGTCTCTCCTCGACCATCCTCTGTTTGCCCTTATCAGCAGGGGCACTATAGGGCTTAGGGCGACTCTGCTGGCCCTTAGTCTTCCGCTCATTAACAACCTTGTAATGAGCTCTAGTGTCCTCCTCATAAATTCTGCAGCTATTCACCAAATCAGGAAAAACTCGGATCTGTTGGTATCCGATCGCCCTCTTAATGTTAGGCCTCAAACCATTCTCGAACTTGATGCATTTCGAGAACTCAGCAGTCTCAGCAGTATAATGTGGTAGAACTTTGCCAACTCCACGAACTTGGCAGCATACTCGGTCACAGACATGTTTCATTGCTTTAGCTCAACGAACTCGATCTCTTTCTTCCCGCGAACATCTTCCGGAAAGTATCTTCTCAGGAACTCTCTCCTGAACACAGCCCAAGTCACAGCAGTTCCATCTTGCTCAAGGTTAGGTAGCAGGCTAACCCACTTGTCATCAGCTTCCTCAGCTAGCTGATGCGTACCGAATCGCACTTTCTGAACCTCCGTGCACTACATCAGGGTCATATCTTCCTTTGAAGGTTGGAGGATGATTCCACATGAACGTCTCCAACATCCTAGTCTCAGCATTCACACCAGCATTCGCGTTAGTTGTTGTCCCATAGCTTGGGCAACAGCTTGTAGAGCAGCAGCTAACGCAACAACGTTCCTTCCAGCCATTTCTGATATTCTACAACAAGTAGCAACAACAACATAAGATAGTAATACAAATATTACTAAGACTCGACAAGACTCTTCTAATTGGCCGGACGGGCTGACCTGCTCTGATAGCAATTGTAACACCCCGTTTTCCCAATATGAAAATTTCTAAACATTTATCAGAGAAAACATCATAAACGGGATATCACATTCGAAACATAATCCAAAAATCAGTTAAATAACAATTTAACTTTCAACAAAATATCTTAAGCATTGCAGCGGAAATTAATTCGAAATCCATAAATCATTTTGGCACGTAGGCCCCATCAAAATATCTCAAACAGTTAATCAACATCATAAAATATCATAATTGTTCACGTAAGAGAATGAAGCATGCATATCATAAAACCCCATCCCGTTACGTATCAGAGGGACCTAGACGACTCAGTGAGGCAAGGCCACTCAGGACAGCACAACAGCAACTATGCTCGATCACCTGCAAGTTACTCATACGAAGAGCAACATTTCCAAGCAGAAGGGGTGAGATTTCACAAATCAATAATATTAATCAATATAATTCAAAATCATAATTAACAACATAAACAATCCTAAACATCATTGCATCTTGATAAACAATTAACAAGTATTCACATCATCCAATCATCATCAATAACAAAACAACTTTTGACTCGACAAATGCGACAATGCAAATCTAAACCTCTTTATGCATGTGGTACCAATCAGGGCATGAGCCCCCAACAATCATAGTATTAATATACTATTAAGGCATCGTGGTGAGGACAAAGCTCAATTTGTGGTGAGGACAAAGCTCCAGGGCATGAGCCCCCAACAAGTATGCTAATGCATGAACTCAATCAATCTAAAACAATCTTAATCAACATCTCAATATGCATCCAATAATTTAGAGCTCAACAACATCTATTCATCTTAAAATGACTCAAGCAACTTAGTTAAATAACAGCAGCAGCATAATCAGATGATAACAGCATTATAATTTCATAACAACAATTCATTTCCAACAACATCAAGTTTATTCAAGAATAAATCAAGTAATGCATTTAATAATTAAATCACATTACAAACAGCTTAATAATCCATAACAGCTTCACAGGTCTCAGTTAACATCTCAAATAGGTCTCATTACTACCTAATGTCCATTCCTAATCAATCCAAACAACTCAGGTCATAACATTCTCAAAAGCACTCAGTTCTGGAAGTGCTCGCGAGGCGAGAGCATCTGCTCGCCATGGCGAATACTTGCCAGATTTCCAACTAAGGTTGTTCCAGGTTCAATCTTGTTCTAAATCATCCTCTAATCTTTAGTAAAGATCTAAGGGTACTCAAAAGCATCTAAGGTTCAACTCAAAAGTCCAAAATACGAAAATCAACATGCTCTCTGGTCATGCTCGCTATGGCGAGTAGGGTTGCTCGCTGTGGCGAGCTACAACTTGTAACTCGCGAGGCGATGGGAAATGGCTCGCGTGGCGAGTGATGAACTTCATCACTCGCGAGGCGAGGATCATCGTTCGCCAGGGCGAGCGATGAATACAGGCTCGGGCAGAATTGCAGTTTTTACAAAAATCCATCAAATCTCTTGGTTTAAAGCCTAATTTTGATTCCTGAATTCATTCTAATCATAATCTAAGGTCAAGGGACGTTTTCTACAACAATCTAACAGTTAAACATCATCGGATCATCAATTTCTCCTATTAACCCTAATTTCAAAACATTTCTAATTCAATCCTAACTTTGTTAATTGATCATCAGAATTATAAGAATCAATATTATTGAATCATTAGTCTCACCCTTACCTTATTTTGCAGAAATCGCAGCACTCTCTTGGTGATTCTCCCTTCTATGGCTTTTTCCTCCTTTTCGAAAGTTTTGATCGTACGTACAAAGGGTTTTTCTAAAACTAGGTTTTCTCTTTTATATCTCTTCCTAATATCTTATCTTATCTCACTTTCTCCCCCAAAACTCTCTAAAATCTCAAAACAGCCCTCAACTAAATATTTTATTTTTATTTCAAATCTTATTTTATTTAACAATAAAATAAGTCTCATAATCTCATCAAAACTCATAACTCATCTCAAAATCATCCAAATCATCTAAATCGTCATAAATCAACAAAATTCACATATATATTATATAAATATAATATAATCGTCTAAACTCGATTAAATAATTAATTAAATGAAAGTGGGCGTTACAGATAGTACATTCAAAGCTAAAAATCATCATTGCCATTTTAAGTCAACACTTAAGCCACGTTGGAATTTCTCAGAGTAACTCCCAAGTTAGTGGGACTGGTGTCCCCAAAAAGTAACTTCCAACGTTTCCACTAACTCTGCTATTCAGGAGCATAAAACCCAGCTTCTGGAGTTCAGATGCTGATGTCATCTTCAGAAGGACATTTTCCTCAGAACCTCAGTTAAGAGCTTCTAATGATGATGTCTATGTTGTTAAATGTAATTGATAAATTATATGCTTAATATTATTGTTTGTGAAATCTCACCCCTTCTGCTTGGAAATGTTGCTCTTCGTATGGGTAACTTGCAGGTGATCAAGGATAGTTGCTGTCGTGAGTGGTCTCTCTCTCACGTGTGTCTTAGGTGCTCTAATACGTAACGGGATGGGAATTTTGTTGTTGCTTTCTGTTCCTTACATATTTATCTTATGAATTTTTATGATTATGTTGTTTGGAATAGTTTACGAGACTTTTATGTTGAGGCCCTTGTGCCAAAGTTGTTTAGATGTTGACTAAATTTCCGCTGCGAAGTATTAAATATTATGTTGAACTTTGAAGGATAAATGGCTATTTAATTTCCATTTACGATTTTATGAAATGAAGTTTGACATTTTGTTTATGTGTGGAATACTCTGATTATATGTAAAAAAATTATGTTGGGAAAAACGGGGTGTTACAATTGGAATCAGAGCAGGTTGGTCCGTCCGGCCAAGTAGTTGAGTCGAGTCGTGTTGAGTAACAATTGCAATTCTGTCTTTATGTTGTTTTGATTGTTGTTTGTTGTGTAGAGAACTAAGATGGCTGGAAGAAACGACGCTGCTCTTGCTGCTGCATTGGAAGTTGTGGCTCAAGCTGTGGAGCAACAACCTAATGCTGGTGCGGGTGGAGAAGTTAGGATGTTGGAGACCTTTTTGAGGAATCATCCACCTACTTTTAAAGGAAGATATGATCCTGATGGAGCTCGGACGTGGCTCAAAGAGATTGAGAGAGTTTTCCGGGTTATGCAATGCACTGAGGTACAGAAGGTGCGTTTTGGTACGCACATGCTAGCTGAAGAAGCTGATGATTGGTGGGTGAGTATTCTACCTATCCTAGAGCAAGATGGTGCAGTTGTTACATGGGCTGTGTTTAGGAGAGAATTCCTAGACAGATACTTTCCGGAAGATGTTCGCGGGAAGAAAGAGATTGAGTTCCTTGAGCTGAAGCAAGGAAATATGTCAGTGACTGAATATGCTGCAAAATTTGTGGAGCTGGCTAAGTTTTATCCGCACTACACTGCTGAGACTACTGAGTTTTCTAAGTGCATCAAATTTGAGAATGGCTTGCGTGCTGAGATCAAGCGGGCAATTGGTTACCAGAAAATCCGTAACTTTTCTGAGCTGGTGAGCAGTTGCAAAATCTATGAGGAAGATACCAAAGCTCATTACAAGGTTGTGAATGAGAGGAAAGGCAAGGTCAGCAAAGTCGTCCAAAGCCTTACAGTGCTCCTGCTGATAAGGGTAAGCAAAGATTGAATGATGAGAGGAGGCCTAGAAAGAAAGATGCTACTACTAAGATTGTTTGCTATACTTGTGGTGAGAAAGGCCATAAGAGTAATGCTTGTCCTCGGGATGTGAAACGTTGTTTCCATTGCGGTAAGAACGGGCACACTATTATAGAATGTAAGCACGATGATGTGGTGTGTTTCAATTGCAATGAAGAAGGTCATATTGGGTCACAATGCAAGAAACCTAAGAAGGCTCAGACTAGTGGTAGAGTGTTTGCTTTGGCTGGTACGCAAACAGAGAATGAGGATCGTTTAATTAGAGGTACATGTTACTTTGATAGTACTCTTTTAATTGCTATTATTGATACTGGTGCTACACATTGTTTTATTGTTATTGATTGTGCTTCTAAGTTGGGTCTTGTTATGTCGAATATGAATGGAGAGACGGTTGTCGAAACTCCAGCTAAGGGTTCGGTGACTACTTCTCTTGTGTGTTTCAGATGTCCTTTGTCTATGTTTGGTCAAGATTTTGAAATTGATTTTGTTTGTTTACCTTTGAGTGGAATGGATGTAATCCTTGGTATGAACTGGTTAGAGTACAACCATGTTCATATTAATTGTTTTAGTAAGTCGGTGTATTTTTCTTCTGCTGAAGAGTAAAGTGGTGCAGAATTCTTGTCTACTAAGCAGCTGAAGCAATTAGAACGTGATGGAATTTTGATGTTTTCTTTGATGGCGTTCTTGCCTGTTGAGAATCAAGCAGTGATTGATAAGTTATAGGTTGTGTGTGATTTCCCAGAAGTTTTTCCTGATGAGATTCCTGATGTGCCTCTAGAAAGGGAAGTTGAATTTTCGATTGACCTTGTTCCGGGTACGAAGCCTGTGTCTATGACACCTTACCGTATGTCGGCTTCTGAGTTGGCTGAGTTGAAGAAACAGTTAGAAGATTTAATTGATAAGAAGTTTGTAAGACCAAGTGTTTCACCGTGGGGAGCACTGGTATTGCTAGTTAAGAAGAAAGATGGTAGCATGAGGTTATGCATTGATTATCGACAGTTGAACAAAGTAATGATAAAGAATAGGTATCCACTTCCAAGAATTGATGATTTGATGGATCAGTTAGTGGGTGCACGTGTGTTTACCAAGATTGATTTGAGATCGGGTTATCGCCAGATTAAAGTGAAAGATGAGGATATGCAGAAGAAGGCCTTTAGAACGCGTTATGGACATTATGAATATTCAGTGATGCCTTTTGGTGTTACAAATGCGCCAGGTGTGTTTATGGAGTTCATGAACCGTATTTTTCATGCGTATTTGGATCGCTTCGTGGTTGTGTTCATTGATGATATTTTGATATACTCGAAGTCCGAAGAAGAACATGCTGAGCATTTGAAGATTGTTTTGCAAGTGCTGAAAGAGAAGAAGTTATATGCTAAATTGTCAAGGTGTGAGTTATGGTCGAATGAGGTGAGTTTTCTCGGCCATGTTATTTCTGGTAGTGGTATTGCAGTAGATCCATCTAAAGTTGATGCAGTATCGCAATGGGAGACTCCTAAGTCGGTTACCGAGATTAGAAGCTTTTTGGGTTTGGCTGGTTATTACCGAAGATTTATAGAAGGATTTTCCAAGTTAGCACTTCCGTTAACTTAGTGGACTTGTAAAGGTAAAGCTTTTGTGTGGGATGTTCAGTGTGAGAACAATTTTAATGAATTGAAGAAGCGGTTGACGACGGCTCCGGTTTTGATTTTACCAAAGTCCGATGAACCTTTTGTGGTGTATTGTGATGCGTCCAAGTTCGGCTTAGGTGGTGTGCTTATGCAGGATGGCAAGGTAGTAGCTTATGCATCGAGATAGTTGAAGATTCATGAACGAAATTATACTACTCATGATCTCGAATTAGCTGCAGTGGTCTTTGTGCTCAAGATATGGAGACATTATTTGTACGGTTCTAGATTTGAAGTGTTCAGCGATCATAAAAATTTGAAGTATCTGTTTGATCAGAAGGAATTGAATATGAGACAGCGAAGGTGGCTTGAATTGTTGAAAGATTATGATTATGGGTTGAATTATCATCCAGGTAAAGCTAATGTTGTTGCAGATGCCTTAAGTAGGAAGACGTTGTGTTATCGCGATTTTCGGGTGTCAAGTCATTAATTAGGCTTGAACCTTTCAATCTTTGATATTCTCTATTTTTTCTTGGGAAGGGCAAAATTGAGAAAAACCCTTAGATTCTAAGTTCGGGGGTCGTTTTCGCTACGGGAAGGTGTTAGGCACCCGGAGCGATTATGGTACTCCATAAGAACCGTTCTCCTAAGCTTATTTCTACGCTTTATTTTTATTGCCTACTTATTTAAAAGAGAAATTTTATTTGAGTGAAGAATGGGGGAAGAGAAGATGATTGGGATTTTATTTTACTTGGCTTGGAGGAGTTTTAACTCATTGCCTACGTACCCTTTTAAGGGATCAAAACCAAACGTAGTTCGTTCTCGAAAATTGTTTTTGTTTTTGTTGGTTGATTTTAAGTTTGAAAAAAGAATTTTGAAGAATGGAGATGAGAGGCCTCAAGGGCATGAGATTTGGAAAATGTGAGGTGGAAGTAGTTATTTTGTAAAATAAAGTCTAAGTATGATTAAAATTCATTGGGATTTTTTCTTAAGAAAACAAAAGGGAAATGAGGAGTTTTGACTCCTATTTTAGAAAAAAAGTTTTCAAGTGAGGTTATTCATATTTTTGAAAAATGATTTTTTTTCTAAGCGTTGTAAAACCGAAGCATACATCTAAGCGGTAATCATGCAACGTGTGTGCGTGTCGGTGCTTGTGTCGGTGTACATCCCTTATAATGTCCATAGTCCTTTACATTGTCCTAGATACATGCTATGGTCTTTGTGAAGAATTTTAAAAGGAACTAATCTATCTAAGATTATTACAAACCCAATTGATATAGAAATGAATGGAAAAAAATGATGCCAAAACTATAGGATGAATGAAATGTGAGATGAGATGGTTAGTATCATAAAGCATAAAAATAGTAGAAAGGTAAACAAAATTGAATAGAATAGCAAGAGAGAAAAAAAAAGTAATGAAATGAAATAAAGTGGTAAAAATACACCTAGAATTTAGGTATAACACTCATACATGCATATGACCTATAATTCCCTCATTATAGCCATTTTTTGAAAGGTTTGAATTTAAGTTACAATGTGAGGATCATAAGAGCATACACAAGCAAAGCATTATATCATATTCCTAGAGATATTTTCACACATTATTTCACATGCCAAAGTATCACAATATGAAAAAATGCATCAAGAATATATATGGAATTTAATGAGCAAGAATTAAATGAGCAAGAATTAAAAGAACAAAGTAAAGAAAATAAATGCAAAAATAAGCAAATAAATTCTAAAACTTAGAAGAAAAATTAAAATGATAGGGAAATATTTTTTAGAAATTTTTTAGAAGCATAAAACACCAAGAAAGTGTAAAAAAGGTATTTAAAACACAATTAAAAAGCAATTAAAAAAGAGGCTCAGCAGGATTTAATCTGGACCGTTGGATGAATCCAGAGGTCCATATCTAAACTCCAAGGTCCCATCATAGCCACAGGATCTAAGATCCAACGGTCTTAAAAAAGAAAAAGAAAAAGGAAGGATGCACCGGAAGCACAGTGACCGTCAGATCAACGATCTGACGGTTCAACAGCAGGCACGCAGTACTCCCACGCAAAGAAACAAGCACTCAACCACATACGGGATGCATCATTGGCCGTTAGATCTAGGAACTAACGGCCTAGCTTTAACCGTACACGATAACACCATGGAAAACACACATGGAATTAAAATAAAAAAGGAGGCTATATAAAGCACTTCACAAAAAAAACACACACAACACAAAAACCTTCTCTCTCTAAGTCACACTTAGAGAGAGAAGCTCTCTTCTCTTTCCTTTGATGCTGGCCGGAGAAGAAGGAGGAAGAAGCTCCGGCGCGGCGGCCGGCCGGTTTCCGGCGGCGGCGCCACCGCGCCGGAAAACTCAAAACACCTTTTTTTTATATTTTTTTTTGCGGATCTGGTTCTTCTCCCTCTTCTTCATCCGAATCTAAACTCAAATTTTTGAAAACAGTTCACATGAGCCCTAGATCTAGAAAAAACCTCACCAACACAAACTTTTTACAAACACCACTTCATCTTCAAACATGAAAACGAAACGAAAGAGATCGAGGAAAAGAGAAAGTAAGGAAGCGTTACCTCAGTGTTTTGATCGGAGAACAATAACTTGTTGACGGAAAAAAAATCTTGCTGCTTGGCTCGCGAATCTGGTTCCGTTCTTTGCACCACCGCGGCTCCGTTTCTTACGCCGTCGCGGTTCCGCTTCTTGCGCTGTCGCGGTTCCGCTTCTTGCGCTGTTGCGGTTCCGTTTCTTGCACTGTTGCGGTTCCGTTTCTTGCACTGTTGCGGTTCCGTTTCTGCTTTTCTTCACCTCCTTGATATTTCTTTCCCTCTTCTTCTTCCTCAAAAGAGTCTCTGTGATCGTGCTTGAGTTTGCCGCTTTCAGTGGTGAATTCGCACTCGAATTGCAGAGCAACGATTCAATGATGATGATTCCGTGATGAATCTCTGAGAATCGAAACCATTTCAATGGATTTTCGTTCTGGAAATTTCTATGGTTTTTGGTTTGTTCTTGGTGATTTTTCTGTTTTGATCTAACAGAAAAGAGAGAGAAAATCTGGATCTGTTTGTGATGATGTGTCAATGATTGTGTGGATCTGTGCAGAATAATGCTATTTATAGACTGCCATGTGTAATTTTGGACCAATGAGGCGCTGCCATCTGGACTTGGACCTTTCTGCAAAAAAGAAAAATTGAAGGACTAAACTGCAATAATAAAAAAATGGACTGAAATGAAATTTTTAAATGTTTTGGACTAAAATGCAATTTTAGAAACTGTTTCAGGGACTATAATGCAATAAAAAATAAAATTGGACTAAAATTGGTAAATTGGACAAAACGTAAAGTGAAACCAAAAAATAAAATCAACAAAAGGACTAAAACGAACCAATTACTGACATGAGGTATTTTAAAATACCTCCCTGCCGAAATTTTGACAGGAAAAGACCAAAATGCCCCTAGGGACTAAACTGACTCAAACTGACTCAGATGCAATTTTTGAAATGACTTTTTAAACAAAGACTCAACAGTGATTTGTACAGACACGTTAAAAAGACTCAGAGGCAAACACAGGGACTAAAATGGGTTCCACTGCAGGAAATGACCAAAATACCCTTAGGGACTAAACTGACCCAAACTGACTCAAATACAATTTTTGAAATGATTTTTAAACAAAGACTCAACAATGATTTGTACAGACAAATTGAAAAGACTCAGAGGCAAACACAGGGACTAAAATGGGTTCCACTGCAGGAAATGACCAAAATACCCTTTTGTATGATTTTTTGAAATAAACTGCAAGAAAAGTAATGCGACGCTTCAGAGAGTTCTTAAATGACTTGTAATGTCAGAAAAGACAGAGGCAGTAAAATACGTTTAAAAAGAGAGTAAAGATTCAGAGTAAAATAACAGAGAATTGACAAATATCAGTGCTAAAAAGAAATTTGAATGAGTATATTTAGGTCCAAAATCAGGGTATAACAGCTGCCCCTATTTAAGTTTCTTTGTCTGGAGGGTCAAGAGACGGAGTCTTTGGCTTGACGGGACGAAGATACTTAAATATTAACAATTACCCTGTGTTTGGACATAAAAATACGCTTATGCACTTTCAAATATCATGAATGCCATGCAACATTTGGATTATGAGTGCGAGACAAATGAAAGCTGGAATTAACAAAAGATGTCGTATCCATTGCGGGATTGGTAGACATTGGCACGATAACAGGTAACAGGGTAGATAGGAGACTAGGAACAAATTGACGGGTACAAGCTGCTCTTGGATTGAGCTGGGCACTTGACCGGGAATAAAAGCAGACAAACAGGTGCGAGTTGTTCTTGGATTCGAACTGGTCACTCGACCGGGGATACGGAAAAGGTGGACAGGTACGAGTTGTTCTTGATTCGAACTGGTTACTCCACCGGAGACAAAGACCAACAGACAGGCGCAAGCTGCTCTTGGATTGAGCCAGCCACTTGAGTGAACAGAATCAGATAGACGGGTACAAGCTGTTCTTGGACTTGAACTAGCCACTTGACCAAAATCATAGACACATAGACAGGTACGAGCTGTTCTTGGATTCGAACTGGTAACTCGACCGATAACATAAGCAAATAGGTAGGTTCAAGCTGCTCTTGGATTGAGCTAGCCACTTGACCAAACAGAAACAGATTCATTGGGGATTGGTTTTTTGACAAAATATAGATTGAGATTGACTTGACGTCGATTTGATTTGAAAGGTAGAAATTGACCAATATTATTGGCTCACAAGGTTTTGACAGAGAACATGACATGAGTATTGAATTGAGACTGATGTTGACATTGGAAATGCAATATGCATGGATGATATAACAATTTCATTAAATGCATGGGCACGTAATATGCATGATTATGCATGTATGAATGCTTTTAATGCATGACTGTTGGCAGTTTGTAGACACAGTTTCGCAGAGACAGACAAGACATTGGAGTATTGGGCACGTAGTGGCTCGTGCTATATTACACATTCCTAGAAATCCTCTTTGGAGATGACGTCGTTGGGAGACGTATCGGGACCATGGCTGAGGGCCGATAGCTATGCAACTTGCTGAGGATAGAATCTCGGGAGACTCTACTGGGAATAATGCCGGATGTATCGTGGACGTCGCATCTGTGGTCAATGCTTTTTGCATGTTATTTTCTCAATTTTCCATCATTCATTTTTTTTGCATCCCATTTTTGCCTGGATCGCCCTTTCGGGTTTTCGATCCACCGGGGAAATAAATTCTTTTCAATGCCCCATTTTTGCCTGAACTGCCCTTTCGGGTCGTCAATCCAGCGGGGTGCTCATTTTTGCCTAAGCCGCCCTTTCGGGTTTTCAACTTAGCGAGCCTATTCATTTTCATGCATTTTTATTCTGTTTTTTCATTCTTGCCATTGACCACAGACTATCCTGGAGGAGAACCTGCTTGTAACATATATTGAAATAGACACCAACACACACTCGCTCATGCATGTTCATTTGAATGTACCCTGTTGCTCAGGTTTGCTTTTCAAAAAAACTTTTCAATTTTCAAGATGTTTGTTTCGAGCATTATCATTATCAAAATAGAAAGAAAATGTTTTGTATATAGCTTTGAAAGTAAAAAGAAAGCAGAGTTTCAAACAAAAGCACAAGCTCAAATTGATGTATAAGAGTGGTGGTCAGCCGAAGGCGTGACTCCACGGATTTACAAAGCTTGGAAAATGGTAATTTTTATTGGTTGGTGGTACATTGAACACAACAATCATTACATTTCCTGAAAACTTTGAATTCGCAAGCATAGGAGCTTTTGATGAAGATAGTCATTAACAGCTGCAGATGCCCCAAGGGAGACGGTGGTTGGCCAGATATAGTTACTTGCCTTTCGTTTCAATCTCATTTTTGCATGAGCCGCCCCTCCGGGTTTTCGGCTCATCGAGACGCTCATTCTTGCCTGAGTTGTGTACAATCTCAGCGAGCTTTTTCATATATATTTTTTTGTCCCTTATTTTTCCTGGACCGCCCTTTCGGGTTTTCGATCCACCGGGAAGCGCATTTTTGCCTAGGCCGCCCTTTCGGGTTTTCGACCTACCACGCTGTTCTTTTCATATTTCTAGGCAAAGTATTTCTTGACTATATCGGCATTCACTGGATTTGGAAGTTCTACACCATCCATGTGTGTAAGGATTAAAGCACCACCGGAGAAGGCCTTCTTGACAACATAAGGACCTTCATAGTTAGGCGTCCACTTGCCCCTTGGGTCGTGTTGCTGGCTTACCCTCCTTTTCAATACAAGTTCCCCTACCTTGAATTCTCGAGGGTGGACTTTCTTGTCAAAAGCAGTCTTCATTCTTGTTTGATATGACTGTCCACGAGCCATGGCATCCATACGTTTTTCCTCAATCAAATTCAACTGATCATACCGGCTTTGGCACCATTCAGCCTCAGATAACTTTGCTTCCATGATCACACGGAGGGATGGGATCTCCACTTCCAAAGGAAGAACTGCTTCCATACCATATACAAGAGAGAAAGGGGTTGCCCCGGTTGAACTGCGCACGGTAGTACGGTAGCCATGCAGAGCATAGGGTAACATCTCATGCCAGTCCTTGTAAGTGGTTACCATCTTCTGGAAAATTCTCTTGATATTCTTGTTGGCGGCCTCAACTGCACCATTCATCTGAGGTCTATAGGGAGAAGAGTTATGATGCTCAATTTTGAATTCTTCGCAAAGAGCTTGCACCACATTGTTGTTCAGGTTTGTACCATTGTCGGTAATAATCTTGCTGGGAACACCATATCGACAGATGATGTTGTTCTTGATAAACTTAGCTACCACTTGCTTGGTCACATTGGTATAAGATGCTGCTTCAACCCACTTGGTGAAGTAGTCAATTGCCACTAAGATGAAACGATGACCATTTGAAGCCTTCGGTTCAATTCTTCCAATCATGTCGATGCCCCACATTGAGAACGGCCATGGGGATGCAATAACATTGAGAGCGTGCGGAGGCACATGAATCTTATCAGCATAGATTTGACATTTGTGGCACTTTCTGGCGTGCTGGTAGCAATCATGCTCCATGGCCATCCAATCTTACCGTCATGTACATCATGCATTAACTGCTCTGCTTCATGTTCATCAACACATCTTAACAATACCATGTCATAGTTTCTCTTGTACAGAATATCTCCATCTAACAGGAATCTACTGGCCAATCTTCTCAAGGTCTTCTTGTCTTGTTTGGAAGCACCCGGCGGATACTCACGGCTCAGCAAGAACTGTTTGATGTCGTAGTACCAGGGTTTATAGTCAACCACATTTTCACCAGCCTGATCGATCACATTCCCAATAGCAAACACATGTGAAGGTCTTTCAAGGCGTTGCACTTTGATTATTGGCACATCATTCCAATGGTTTACTCGAAACATGGAGGATAGAGTAGCAAGAGCATCAGCCATTTGGTTCTCATCACGAGGAATATGGTGCAACTCAACCTTTGTAAAATATGTCAGCAGACGTCTCGCATAATCACGATAAGGAATTAACTTAGCATGGTGAGTCTCCCATTCACCTTTTATCTGATTGATGACGAGCGCAGAATCTCCATAGATGTCGAGGTGTTTGATTCTCATGTCAATTGCTTCCTCGATCCCAAAGATACATGCTTCATACTCAGCCATGTTGTTGGTACATTCGAACAGAATTCGGGCGGTAAAAGGAATGTGATGCCCCTGCGGGGATACAATGACTGCCCCAATTCCTTTACCATAAGCATTGACAGCACCATCAAAGACTAAACCCCACTTGCTATTGGGATCTGGACCTTCATCAATCAACGGTTCTTCGCAGTCTTTTGATTTTAAATACATGATCTCTTCATCGGGGAAATCGAACTCAATTGGTTGATAATCATCAAGAGGTTGGTAAGCAAGATGATCGGCAAGAATGCTACCTTTGATTGCCTTTTGAGTTTTGAACACAATATCATATTCAGACAAAAGCATCTGCCAGCGTGCAATCTTCCCAGTAACAGCCGCTTTCTCAAAGATATACTTTATCGGATCCATTCTGGATATCAACCAAGTTGTATGATTCACCAAATAATGACGCAGGCGTTTAGCGGCCCAGGCCAGAGCACAACAAGTCTTCTCAAGCATTGTATACCGAGTTTCACAATCGGTGAACTTCTTGCTTAGATAGTAGATAGCATGTTCTTTCTTTCCAGTCTCATCTTGTTGACCAAGTACGCATCCCATGGACTCATCAAATACTGCCAAATACATAATCAAAGGCCTTCCTTCCACGGGTGGGACAAGGATAGGTGGTTCCAGCAGGTAATTCTTGATGCTATCAAAAGCTTCTTGGCATTCATCATTCCATATAATAGGCTGATTCTTTCTGAGTAGCTTGAAGATCGGCCCGCAGGTTGCGGTCATGTGAGATATGAATCGGGAAATGTAATTCAAACGCCCGAGGAAACCTCTGACTTGCTTCTCGGTCTGTGGAACTGGCATTTCTCGGATGGCCCGGACTTTATCAGGATCGACTTCAATGCCCTTTTGGCTGACAATGAAGCCTAATAACTTCCCGGATCTGACGCCGAATGTACATTTGTTGGGATTCAACCGAAGCTTGTATTTTCTCAACCTTTCAAACATCTTCGTCAAATATTCAACATGTTGCTCCTCATCTGTTGACTTTACAATCATATCATCCACATATACTTCGACTTCTTTGTGAATCATGTCATGAAACAGAGTAGTCATTCCTCTTTGGTAGGTAGCACCAGCATTTATTAGGCCGAACGGCATCACTTTGTAGCAGAAAGTACCCCATGGAGTGATAAAAGACGTCTTTTCTCTATCTTCAGGAGACATTTTGATCTGATTGTAGCCGGAGAAACCGTCCATGAAGGAGAACACCTTAGACTGAGCAGTATTATCAACAAGCACATCAATATGAGGTAATGGTAAGTTGTCTTTTGGACTGGCTTTGTTCAGGTCTCTGAAGTCAACACACATCCGGACTTTACCATCCTTCTTTGGCACAGGTACAATATTAGCAACCCATTCAGGGTACTCAACTGTCATGAGGAAACCCGCATCAATTTGTTTTTGAACCTCGCTCTTAATCTTGAGAGCCATATCTGGATGAGTCCTTCTCAATTTCTGCCTGACGGGCGGACATTCAGGCTTGGTGGGGATCCGATGTTCCACAATCATAGGATCTAGACCTGGCATATCTTCATACGACCATGCAAAAATATCCGGATATTCCCGGAGGAGTTGGATGATCTTCTTTTTAACCCTTTCCTCTAGAGCAGCACCGATCTTGATCTCTCGCTTGTTCTCCTCGGTACCTATGTTGATAAGCTCAATCTCTTCCTGGTGAGGCTGAATGGCTTTCTTTTCTTGCTCAAGTAACCGAGTGATCTCATATGGTATGTCATCACCTTCCTCATATTCGACCTCATACACTGGGAATTCAAAATTCGGAGGGAAAGCAGGGTTACTGTGCCCAACGGGTTTATTATAGTTCAATCTGCGTAAAATGGTTGGATGATTTTAGAAAGAGGGTTTTTATGCAGATTTTTGAAATTAATAAGAAAATACAGATGTTTTGGTTTTTTCTGGCATTACCATTATTTCCAAGGAAAAGAGGCACTAAAAAAGCAGTCGTGAAAGAAACGACAATTTTTTATTAATCAACGGCAATGCCGAAACAAACATGCCCTTACAGAAAATATCACTCTCGCTTTGGGCAGAGCGAGAGGATTGTTATTTTGAAAAACAAGATACTTAAGCAACAAGGTATATTACTCAGAAACATGCATGATTGAGGGAATGTCAATGGCATCCCAATCTCTCGCAATGCCTCCTGGTGTAACAAATACAGGCCTCGGGCCAAATCCAATTGCTTCTTCTGTGATTGCGTTGACAAACCCAGCACTACAGAATGCCCCGGTGGAAACTCCTGAAGTTGGGGAGAAACCAAGACCTTCCTTATGCTTGGTCTCACGAAGCTGTATTAACCTGCCCCAGCCGGCAGCTTGACCCTCTTGGACGGCTCTCTGTGCATCCTTCAAAGAAGCCATGGCAGTTCCATCCCTCTTGGGCTCCGTACCTTCGACAGTTAATCCTTGAAAAGCGGTCCCCTCTGCAGACCCTGCTTCTATGCAAGAGAAAGATGATAGCTGGCTAACCAGGTATGCCTCCTCTCCATGAATGGTAACAAGCTTTCCACTTTTTGCAAATTTCAACTTTTGGTGCAAAGTAGAGGTCACTGCTCCCGCGTCGTGTATCCACGGTCTCCCCAAGAGACAGCTGTAAGAGGCATTAATATCCATGACCTGAAAGGTAATCAGGAAGGTTTCGGGACCGATATTTATTGGCAAGTCTATCTCCCCGAGAACGCTCTTGCGGGTTCCATCAAAGGCTTTGACCAGAAAAGTGCTCTTCCTCAAAGGAGTTCCCCGGTAACTCAGCTGATCCAGCGTTGACTTGGGCATCACGTTCAAAGATGAGCCAGTGTCTACTAACACATTTGAGATCATGTCAGACTTGCAATTCACGGAGATATGCAAGGCCAGATTATGATGCTTTCCTGCTTCGGGCAATTCATCTTCACTGAACCACAGATTGCTGCAGGCGGTAATGTTCCCCACTATGCTACCAAAGTGATCCACAGTTACTTCATGATCCACATAAGCCTGCTCCAATACTTTCAAAAGGGTATCTCTGTGAGCAGCAGAACTCAGGAGTAGAGACAAAATGGATATCTTCGACGGAGTTTGCAGCAGCTGATCCACAATCTTATAATCACTTCTTTTGATCAACCTCAAAATCTCGTCCAGATTAGAATCCTCTATAGACCGGCCTGGTTGGCTCGCGTCTCTGTTAACGGGAGAAACATCAGTCGGGGTTGGCTTGTCAATGGGTGGCACGGTAGGCGTAGCTGCCTTCTTTTGAAATAACGGTGGACAGACTCTTCCGCTTCTTAGGGCTGCTGAAGTTCCTTCGGCGGCATTGTTCACCACAGCCAAGGACACCAGAGGCACTTCTACTCCGTTTTCAATTATGGTAGCATTGTATTTTTACGGGATAGCCCTATCTGAAGCATACGGTACTGGTCCGGGCAACCTTATCACCAAAGGCTCAGCATTCTTCTTCAAAGGTATACTCTTGACAGGCGGATCGTGAAAAACTGGCACAATCACGCAGACGTCACTAACAGTCATGAAATTATCATTCATCAAGCTTTGGATGTCATCTTGAACAGTGTAGCAACCCAAAGGGTTACGAAGGCATCCTAGGCACTTGGCATGATCATGGCTGAACAGAGAAGCTTTGCACAGCTTGATGTGTAGAGGCACCAGAGGAGTTGCGACGTTACGGACATCAAGCCTAGGAGCTTCCTCACATACTTCGATCATATTCACAGCGGCATGATTTGGAAGAGGATTGTCGAGGACATGTGGGACATTATTCTCAAAAGTCAGCTTTCCTTGATCAATGAGCTTCTTCACGATATACTTCAAAGCATAGCACCCCTCGACATCATGACCTAGGGCACCTTGATGAAAATCACATTTGAGATCGGACCTGAACCTGGGAGGCAACGGATCAGGTGGGGGCTTGCCCTGTCTGGTTGTACAATGCCCTCTATGGAGTAAAGTCGGAAGCAACTCAGCATATAACATCGGTATCGGAGGGAAAGTAGGTCTAGCTTGCTGATTTTGTTGTTGTTGTTGAACTGGCAACTGTTGTTTCATCTGTTGAGCGATTGCATTAACGGGTACTTGAGGTTGACCTGGTGGCAGAGGGTACTGATGATAAAATGGCGGAAGGAAAGGATGCTGAGAATACGGCACATATGGGTATGACGGAGGCATTTGGGCTGCATTGATAGGAGCAACAGTAGCCATGGATTGACCGGCTCCAGCTGACACCATCCCTACTTCCGTTTCTTTCTTCTTGTGGTGTCCATTACCATACCTCTTTGATGCATTCACAGAGGATTCAGCTTTCTCGAACACAATGATTCCATCCCTGACGGCTTCTTCCAGACGGGTTCCCATGGTGACCATCTCCGAAAAGTTATTCGGGGCAGCTATGATCATTCTCTCAACATAATCCTTCTTCAATGTCTTTAAGAATGTCTGGGTCATTTCTTCTTCATCAAGAGCGGGAGTAATGCGGGCAGCTGCCCCCCTCCATCTTTGTGCGTATTCACGGAAGCTTTCCTCCTTCTTCTGAGAGAGAGATCTGAGGAATTCCCTGTTCGGCTTCAATCGGGTGTTAAACCCATAGTGGCTCTTGAAAGCAGCGGCTAATTCATCAAAGGTATGGATGTCATTTTTGCTCAAACTAGTATACCACTCTGCAGCATCTTCCATCAAACTATCCTGGAAGCAGTGGATCATAAGGGAATCATTGTCTTTGTAATTGCCCATCTTTCGGACGTATTTGATGATGTGGTTCTGGGGACAAGTCAGCCCGTTGTACCGGTCGAAATCTGGGATTTTGAATTTCTTAGGGACATCCACCTTTGACACCAAGCAGAGATCTTGAGTTTTGAAAGAGTCCGCATTTCCTCGATTGGCTTTGATCTCATGACGGAGTTCTTTAGCAAGTTCCTCCATCATCTCTTCCATGATGTTAACACTTTGAGGCAGAGTATGCACAAGGGGCTCAGTGACAGCTGCCGTTGTTTGTGGCAAAGTAGCATTGATGGGGCCAGCATTTGTTGTAGGGATCGGAACATTGTTAGCAGTGCCCGAAGTGCCCGCTGCAGTACTGGGAGTGAAGAACGGTGGAAGCCCATACGGAAACCCAGCTGGCATAGCAAAGCGAGCGTCTGCAGATGTGGTTGGGAGCGTGCTTGTAGTCACCGGTATAGCTGTGGCTATAGGGATAGCCGTAGCTGATTGTTCTTGAGCAGCTAGCAGAGCAGTCATGACATCATTAGCTTTGGCCAATTCCTCCCTTAGAGTGGCTAACTCGGTACGGAGCTGAGCGTTCTCTTCTTCCATGGCTGCCGAATTCTTCTTTTTGTAGAGTCTTGTCCGGTGTATTCTGTCTGGTTCGTAAATCTTCCGAGCACGAGCCACCTTTCAAACTCTGTGGCAGAAGAACCAGGAGGCAGTGAGCACTTGTAAACTTTTTGTGGCTTGATGAATGATGCACATGATGCATGATATGTACAAATGCAAATGCAAAAGTTATTTTTGGACATCGAAGGATTTTTAGACAAATTAGGAGTTTTGTAAACAAAATCTAAACAAGCAAAGCAAAACGAAGCGTTTACAAGATGAATCCCTTTGAAATACTAAGCCAAGGGAAGACTTTTGAAATATAAACAAATAAAACTCTCAAGCATAGGAAGTGGTGGGATGATCCTCAGACTCAGACTCCGAATCCGAACCGCAATATCTAGCATAGAAGTTGCGTCGTCCTCTAGCTCTCTTGGAGTCTCGCATGAGTAGCTCATCCTTTTCTTCAAGTTCCCTTCGGACCTTAACCAATTCCTTCTTCAACATTAGGTTCTCATGAGTCTTCTGCTCATCCTTACCATCCAAAGTCATGATTAGATTCTCAGCCTCATTGTATCGGGCTTTCCACATTTGTTTCTCACGACTTTCCATGGCCAGATGCTCCTGATACATCTCCTGAGTAGTGGGAGGTAGAGGTAAAGGTATAGATGGAGCAGATGCAGCCACATGTCTCATAGCAGGGTATGGCATACTAATCTCTTCAGCTCGGTTTATTACCCACTGAGTATAGGCCTCATAAGCAATGCCAGATCTCACACCCAAATGCTTCACACTCTTCCTACGGACCTTAGACCAAGCCCTTGTGAAAGCCTCCCTTTGTCCGGTGGGGGCGTTCGAATAATAGAAGAACTCCGGGGATGTAGCAAGATTGATGGGCTTTGCCTTCATAGGGAACCCAAACTGTCTCATAGCAAGCTACGGATTGTAGTTGATTCCTCCACGGGTACCAAGAAGAGGTACATTGAGAAAGTCTCCACAACCAGTAATAATCTCTTTAACCTGAGTGGCGGGAGTGATCCAGACCACCTCGTTAGGAGAGAGAGCCATCATCCGCTGTGAGTAGGACCAATCCTCCGAGTTGTCATGGAAGGAGCTCGGAAGGTGAGAAATAAACCACCTATATAGGAGAGGCACGCAGCAAAGAATATACCCACGACCTTTGAGAGTCCGGTCATGGATAGCATGGTACATGTCGGCTAGCAAGGTAGGAACCGGATTCCTAGAATGGAAGATCTCAATAGCATTCATGTCCACAAAGTTGTCGCGATTCGGGAAGAGAATGAGCCCATAGATAAGCAATGCAAGAATAGCCTCGAGTGCGTCCTGACAAGTAGTTTCGAGATTAGCTTGCTCAAGTAGATACTTGGAAGTGAACCCTCGGATGTGAGACTTAGTAGTAAGATGCTTGGAGACATCAGAAGTCTTGAGATAGAGATCCTTAGCAATAACCAGAGGAGTAAGAGAAGCCCCGGGACCGGTGAAGGGCGTCTTCTCGGCTATAGGTGAACCTAACAAGTATGAATAAGCCTCAAGAGTAGGGACCAACTGGAAATCCGGGAAAGTGAAGCAGCGGAAGCTCGGGTCATAGAATTGCACTAGAGTGTGCACGAGCTACTCTTCAACATTAGTCCGGAGAATAGTAAGCAAACCACCATACCGGAGTCGGAAACCCGTTTGATTCTTCACCTTGAGTGCCAACTCTCTCAAACTAACCAAATCAACCTCCTTGAACTTGTAGGATTTAGTCTTCTTCATACCTGTAATGTTTACAGAGTTTTTAATTTGTCCAATCCTTCGATGAATGCATGAGAAAAGATTTATGCATGAATGCATGTATGCATGATTGTTTTTTCAATTACAGAGAAAACATGGAGGGTTGAGATTAAAGTCGAGGAGCCAAGGGCGGACACGGTGCCCGGTAAACTAAGGCTTAGGATAATAGTAACCAAGGTTCTAATTAAGTTCCCAAACTGCAACCTCTCTTTCGTATATCATGGTAGCACGGGACAACGTCCGTTCCATGTTTATTCGAAAGAAGGTCTAGTTTGAGTGTAGTATCGCGTGACGACTAAAACTCGAGACAACACTCGGTTTAGCCACCGCACTACGTCCTAAAAAGGCCAGGGATGGGTTTGGTAACTACGGTCCATAGCATCGTCGAACAATTGAAAGCAAAGTGCCTAAGCATGACAACACACGCCGACAATATTACTTCCAAAATGCCTCAGCTATGTGAGATTGATCGCATAACCCAATACACGAGGCAACCCTCGGATCGAATTGTCGATTATATCTCTACCTATTCATAAGTTCACTCAGCCCGGGTATAGGACTTTTGATATTCTCACCCCACACGTCAAATGAAAATAAACAAGTATTCACATATGTAAGCAATAAAACAAAGTGTAAATATAAACTAAGGAAAACTAGGCGTGACCCGCTAAAAGTGTCCCCAGTGAAATCGCCATTTCTGTTATCGCGATTTTCGGGTGTCAAGTCATTAATTAGGCTTGAACCTTTCAATCTTTGATATTCTCTATTTTTTCTTGGGAAGGGCAAAATTGAGAAAAACCCTTAGATTCTAAGTTCGGGGGTCGTTTTCGCTACGGGAAGGTGTTAGGCACCCGGAGCGATTATGGTACTCCATAAGAACCGTTCTCCTAAGCTTATTTCTACGCTTTATTTTTATTGCCTACTTATTTAAAAGAGAAATTTTATTTGAGTGAAGAATGGGGGAAGAGAAGATGATTGGGATTTTATTTTACTTGGCTTGGAGGAGTTTTAACTCATTGCCTACGTACCCTTTTAAGGGATCAAAACCAAACGTAGTTCGTTCTCGAAAATTGTTTTTGTTTTTGTTGGTTGATTTTAAGTTTGAAAAAAGAATTTTGAAGAATGGAGATGAGAGGCCTCAAGGGCATGAGATTTGGAAAATGTGAGGTGGAAGTAGTTATTTTGTAAAATAAAGTCTAAGTATGATTAAAATTCATTGGGATTTTTTCTTAAGAAAACAAAAGGGAAATGAGGAGTTTTGACTCCTATTTTAGAAAAAAAGTTTTCAAGTGAGGTTATTCATATTTTTGAAAAATGATTTTTTTTCTAAACGTTGTAAAACCGAAGCATACATCTAAGCGGTAATCATGCAACGTGTGTGCGTGTCGGTGCTTGTGTCGGTGTACATCCCTTATAATGTCCATAGTCCTTTACATTGTCCTAGATACATGCTATGGTCTTTGTGAAGAATTTTAAAAGGAACTAATCTATCTAAGATTATTACAAACCCAATTGATATAGAAATGAATGGAAAAAAATGATGCCAAAACTATAGGATGAATGAAATGTGAGATGAGATGGTTAGTATCATAAAGCATAAAAATAGTAGAAAGGTAAACAAAATTGAATAGAATAGCAAGAGAGAAAAAAAAAAGTAATGAAATGAAATAAAGTGGTAAAAATACACCTAGAATTTAGGTATAACACTCATACATGCATATGACCTATAATTCCCTCATTATAGCCATTTTTTGAAAGGTTTGAATTTAAGTTACAATGTGAGGATCATAAGAGCATACACAAGCAAAGCATTATATCATATTCCTAGAGATATTTTCACACATTATTTCACATGCCAAAGTATCACAATATGAAAAAATGCATCAAGAATATATATGGAATTTAATGAGCAAGAATTAAATGAGCAAGAATTAAAAGAACAAAGTAAAGAAAATAAATGCAAAAATAAGCAAATAAATTCTAAAACTTAGAAGAAAAATTAAAATGATAGGGAAATATTTTTTAGAAATTTTTTAGAAGCATAAAACACCAAGAAAGTGTAAAAAAGGTATTTAAAACACAATTAAAAAGCAATTAAAAAAGAGGCTCAGCAGGATTTAATCTGGACCGTTGGATGAATCCAGAGGTCCATATCTAAACTCCAAGGTCCCATCATAGCCACAGGATCTAAGATCCAACGGTCTTAAAAAAGAAAAAGAAAAAGGAAGGATGCACTGGAAGCACAGTGACCGTCAGATCAACGATCTGACGGTTCAACAGTAGGCACCCAGTACTCCCACGCAAAGAAACAAGCACTCAACCACATACGGGATGCATCATTGGCCGTTAGATCTAGGATCTAACGGCCTAGCTTTAACCGTACACGATAACACCATGGAAAACACACATGGAATTAAAATAAAAAAGGAGGCTATATAAAGCACTTCACAAAAAAAACACACACAACACAAAAACCTTCTCTCTCTAAGTCACACTTAGAGAGAGAAGCTCTCTTCTCTTTCCTTTGATGCTGGCCGGAGAAGAAGGAGGAAGAAGCTCCGGCGCGGCGGCCGGCCGGTTTCCGGCGGCGGCGCCACCGCGCCGGAAAACTCTGTGCAGAATAATGCTATTTATAGACTGCCATGTGTAATTTTGGACCAATGAGGCGCTGCCATCTGGACTTGGACCTTTCTGCAAAAAAGAAAAATTGAAGGACTAAACTGCAATAATAAAAAAATGGACTGAAATGAAATTTTTAAATGTTTTGGACTAAAATGCAATTTTAGAAACTGTTTCAGGGACTAAAATGCAATAAAAAATAAAATTGGACTAAAATTGGTAAATTGGACAAAACGTAAAGTGAAACCAAAAAATAAAATCAACAAAAGGACTAAAACGAACAAATTACTGACATGAGGTATTTTAAAATACCTCCCTGCCGAAATTTTGACAGGAAAAGACCAAAATGCCCCTAGGGACTAAACTGACTCAAACTGACTCAGATGCAATTTTTGAAATAACTTTTTAAACAAAGACTCAACAGTGATTTGTACAGACACGTTGAAAAGACTCAGAGGCAAACACAGGGACTAAAATGGGTTCCACTGCAGGAAATGACCAAAATACCCTTAGGGACAAAACTGACCCAAACTGACTCAAATACAATTTTTGAAATGATTTTTAAACAAAGACTCAACAATGATTTGTACAGACAAATTGAAAAGACTCAGAGGCAAACACAGGGACTAAAATGGGTTCCACTGCAGGAAATGACCAAAATACCCTTTTGTATGATTTTTTGAAATAAACTGCAAGAAAAGTAATGCGATGCTTCAGAGAGTTCTTAAATGACTTGTAATGTCAGAAAAGACAGAGGCAGTAAAATACGTTTAAAAAGAGAGTAAAGATTCAGAGTAAAATAACAGAGAATTGACAAATATCAGTGCTAAAAAGAAATTTGAATGAGTATTTTTAGGTCCAAAATCAGGGTATAACAAGTTGCATATGTCCGCTATGATGGTAAAAGAGTTTGAGTTGCTTGAACAGTTTAGAGATTTGAGTTTAGTATGCAATTGTCACCTCATAGTGTGAAGCTAGGAATGCTAAAGATTGATAGTGAATTCTTGAACAGTATCAAAGAAGCGCAGAAAATTGATGTTAAGTTTGTGGACTTGTTGGTTGCTAGTAATCAGACTGAAGATAATGATTTTAAAATCGATGATCAGGGAGTGTTGAGATTCTGAGGCAGAATTTGTATTCCTGACGATGATGAGATGAAGAAAATGATTCTTGAAGAGAGTCATAGAAGTAGCTTAAGTATTCATCCGGGAGCTACGAAGATGTATCATGATCTGAAGAAGTTGTTTTGGTGGTCTAGGTTGAAATGCGATGTGGCACAGTTTGTGTATTCCTGTTTGATTTGTCAAAAGTCAAAAGTTGAGCATCAGAAACCTGCAGGGTTGATGACACCTTTAGATGTACCAGAGTGGAAATGGGATAGCATATCCATGGATTTTGTGACGAGTTTGCCGAACACTCCGAAAGGGAATGACGCTATTTGGGATAGTCATCTTCCGTTGATAGAATTCACGTACAATAACAGTTATCATTCTAGCATTGGAATGGCACCTTTTGAGGCTCTGTATGGTCGGAGGTGTAGAACTCCGTTGTGTTGGTTCGAGTCAGGTGAGATTGTAGTTTTGGGACCAGAAATCATTCAACAAACTACTGTGAAGGTTAAGATGATTCAAGAAAAGATGAAAGTGTTGCAGAGTCGACAAAAGAGTTATCATGATAAGCGTAGGAAAGACCTTGAGTTTCAAGAAGGAGATCACGTATTTTTGAGAGTCACTCATGTGATTTGTGTTGGACGTGCATTGAAGTCAAAGAAGTTGACTCCGAGGTTTATTGGTCCGTATCAGATATCAGAAAGAATTGGAACGGTGGCGTATCAAGTGGGTTTACCACCGCATCTTTCGAATTTGCACGATGTGTTTCATGTGTCGCAACTTCGGAAGTATGTTCTGGATGCATCTCATGTGATCCAAAGAGATGATGTGCAAGTTAGAGATAACCTTACGGTTGAGACCTTATCAGTAAGAATTGAAGGTCGTGAGGTGAAGCA
Organism: Medicago truncatula; assembly: GCF_003473485.1. Lineage (NCBI taxonomy): Eukaryota > Viridiplantae > Streptophyta > Magnoliopsida > Fabales > Fabaceae > Medicago > Medicago truncatula. Next base: position 21,979,446 of record NC_053045.1, read on the forward strand.
ATTGAGAGGCAAGGAGATACCTCTTGTGAAAGTCGTTTGGGAAGGAGCGGCTGGTGAAAGCTTAACGTGGGAGCTAGAGAGTAAGATGTTGGAGTCTTATCCAGAGTTGTTCGCATGAGGTACATTTTTTAGGACGAAAAATCTATAAGTTGGGGAGAGTTGTAACGCCCTCTTTGATTATTTGATTATTTTGTTAAGTTTAGAGTATAATTATATGATTTATGTGATTTAAATAATTATGTGATGTGTGGTGGATTTATTAAGTGGCTCATTTTATTGTTTAATAGAATAAGATTTGAAAATAAAATAAATATTGAGATGATTGGTTGTTTTGAGAATTTAGAGAGTTTAGTGGAAGAGGAGTAAATAAGAAAAAATAGATGGGAAGAGATAAATAGGAGAAAATAGGTTAGAATTGTTTTTACGTGAAACAAGTTTTGGAAAAGGGAGAACAAGAGGAGAGAAGAACCAAGAGAAGAGGCTGCCCAATCGAAATTCTAAGGTAAGGGTGGGACTAACATTCATTAATCTTAAGTCTATTATTCTGAAAATTGCCTTTAACATGTTGTAGGTTTAGTTTTTGAGAATTTGGGAATTAGGTTAAAAGTGATCAATTGAGGATTAGATGATGGAAAATTGTAGAATTAATGTAGAAACTAAGTACAGACCTTAGATAATCCATAGGGTGATAATTGGAATCAGTTTTAAGGTTAGAACCATGAGATTAGGTGATTTTTGGAGAAAATCTGCATTCTTCCCGAGAAGAAATTCATCGCTCGCCTCAGCGAGCAGCATCCTTCGCCTCGCGAGTGACACATTGTTACTCACCATTGCGAGCAGATCACTCGCCATAGCGAGTTGACTAGTGAATCAAACCTAGTTTTGTGAATTACCTCTGTTAGTTGAGTTATAGATGGTTTTGAGTGCCTTAACATATATAAGAATGATTAGGCAAGTTTTAGATTGAAAATGAACATAGGAAAGTTAAAAATGGGGTCTTTGGGTGAAAAATATCAAGTTCCCGAGAGCAACCAGTTCTTGATCGCTAAGGCGAGCAGCCATTTTTCCTGAACTCGCCATAGCGAGCAAAGTCCCTCCCCTCGCGAGCTCCTTAGAGACAGACTACCTTGTTAAGGGTTCATGTGATCTTTGTCGCACGAGTTGTTAGGAGATAGACCTTGGGGTAGGAGTGAAGTTATTCATAATGCTATTGCTGTTCTGAGAGTCTGAATTGAGGTGATTAAATGTTGATGATTATTGTGAAATATTTATATGCCTTATGTGGAAAATGAATGATGTTGAAGTTGTTGATGCTTATCATTGATATTGTTATGATGTGAATTGCTTATGTGCTGTTTCCTAATGTTGTTGAATATTAATCAAGTTGCAGGTGTTGGTCTAAGTTGTAAGTTGTAAGTTGTCGTTCCAAAGTATTGGATTCTTAAGTTGTTGATGTTGTCCAAGTTGTAAGTTGTTGAGTCCATGCATACTCATTCATGTTGGGGGCTTCATGCCCTGTGAGCTTTTGCTCTTTACGTTGGAGGCTTGATGCCCTGTGAGCTTTTGCTCTCTAAGTTGAGGGCTTGATGCCCTGTGAGTGTATTTATGCTCTTATGTTGGGGGCTTGATGCCCTGGATGGTACCACATGCATGATTAAGAAGTTGAAGTTACATTATCGAGTCAAAGTCGTTGTCGATAAGTTGTTATCCATGAGTTGTCAAGTTGTTAAGTTGTCTTCTATCCATGAGTTGTTAACGAAGTACTTTATGAACTATTACTAATATCTAAGATGAAATGATGATGTCTATGTTGTTAAATGTAATTGATGAATTATATGCTTAATATTATTGTTTGTGAAATCTCACCCCTTCTGCTTGGAAATGTTGCTCTTCGTATGGGTAACTTGTAGGTGATCAAGGATAGTTGCTGTCGTGAGTGGTCTCTCTCTCACGTGTATCTTAGGTGCTCTGATACGTAACGGGATGGAAATTTTGTTGTTGCTTTATGTTCCTTACGTATTTATCTTATGCAGTTTTATGATTATGTTGTTTGGAATAGTTTACGATATTTTTATGTTGAGGCCCTTGTGCCAAAGTTGTTTAGATGTTGACTAAATTTCCACTGCGAAGTATTAAATATTATGTTGTTGAACTTTGAAGGATAAATGGCTATTTATTTCCATTTACGATTTTATGAAATGAAGTGTGACATTCCGTTTATGTGTGGAATACTCTGATTATATGTGAAATTTTTACACTAGTCTTCCAACTGATGTTTCATCCAGAGTAGTTGTGTACAACAACTTGCAGCTGAGATGTATTTTGCTTCTGCTGTAGATATAGCAATAGTTGCTTGTATTTTGCTACCCAGGATATCAGATTCTCTGCCAGGAACTGACAGTTATCACTGGTTAATTTTCTTTCAATCCTGTCACCAGCATAATCAGCATCACAAAATTCAACCAACTAATAATCTTGGGATTTCCTATAGAGGAGTCCAAGATTAGTTGTTCCTTTCAAATACATGAAGATTCTCTTAACAGTAGTTAAATGAGATTCTCTAGGATCTGATTGGAATCTTACACACAAGCATACACTGAATAAAATATCTGGCCTAGATGCAGTGAGGTATAACAAAGAACCAATCATACCTCTATACAACTTCTGGTCTACCTTTGTTCCAGTATCTTATTTGCTTAAGGTGCAGGTTGGATGTGTAACGGTCCTATTTCTATTAAAGCAATTAAACATGCGAATAATACATTTATTCGAGAAATAGAGACTACGTCACATTCAAAAATTCAAACCAATAAACATGTATATAAACTTCAATAGTCGCAGCGGAATATAAACCAGAGTAATCCAAATATACATGTCATGAACCAATTATTACATCAACATAGATGAATCTCAAAAATCCCAACATATGGGTAAGTCTCCAATCATAGCAATATCCAAAGTAAAAGATAATCTAGACCGACACAACGAAGACTAGATCAGAGCCGACTAAACACTAAACACCGATATTGGAGAAAGCTCCCGATATCCACCAAGCACAAAAACTCACCGAGCAACTAACCCTGCACAACGTGTACCCATCCATACAGACAGGTAGGCGGTTAAAACCACTAGGGGTAAGTATTACATCATCATAATCCAAATAACAGTTAACATGAATATTTCAATTTAAACATCATGCACTTGATCAATAATAATATTCTCATACATATACTTACATCAAACCCCAATATCTCACATCAATATTCACTAATCACATGTGTCATGAACAATATCAATTCACAATTATTTATACACAATCACCAATCACAAATATCATTTAACAATTACTCATACACAATCACTAAACACATATATCAAAAGACTCATGTCATGATATGAACCTATCGACACATATATGCATGTGGTACCAAATCACTTCAAGGTCGTCACCCATATCCAGACCACCAAGGGTCTCTGCAAGGCCTGAAGCCCAAAATCTAGATCACTAAGGATCTCTGCAAGATCGAAGTCCACAAACTAGATCACAAATGATCTCTGCAACGCCGGGGCCCAAAAACTAGATCACAAATGATCTCTGCTAGGGCGGAGCCCAATAATGAACAAAACATCATATAAACTCTCAACACTACTATGATGCATGGACATGTACAAGGACTCGATAATGCGACAACAATCCATAATTTTCACCTCAATATATAGGACAACACCCAATTATATTGATTATCTCAACAACATTTGCATTGTCAAGAAAACATGTCCATACACAATCAATTCATAGTATTCATCTTCACACATCAACATGATTATCAATAATCAACAATGTCATTCAACATCAACTATCACATATAGTTTCACCATTCAAGCATTCCTTACATTATAAGTAAGATAGCATACACATCTCATGATAAACATCATATCCAATAAAATTATTCATTCATACAACTTCACTTAGTTATATAAAAATGGTCACCACAATTCTTAAGACAATTGGTTTAAGAAACATTTCCGACCAAAAACCGTGTCAAGTGGCAAACGGCCAACATTGACAATTCCCAAGACCTAACGACATAGACAAGTTGAAAACCCTCAAACAATCTTAATCGACAATGTATTCATGAATTTAAGTCGCCTTCGGATCATTAGACATTAACCCAAGAACAACTTAAGTTCATATGAAAAACCCAATTTCACAACCTTTCACATTCCCACCCGAAATATCACTTTTTTTATGATTAAGATGTTTGAATACTCTTACAAGTTTTACCTAAGTCTATATGAGCTGTAGGTTCAACTTATAAGTCCCAATGTTTGCAAAAGTTTGTTTCCGACAAAAGTCTAAGTTCCAAAATTCCCAAGTTAAGACTCAAATAAAGAATTTCAAATTTAGGCAAGGTAATCATTGTTCCAGTAGGTTTTAGGGATTGACTGTAGTTAAACATGTTTAAAGAATCATTTTACAAAGCTCGGATTGGCCCCTAAAGACCCGGAACAAAAATCAAAGTGGATGAAAACTGGACCTGTTCGCTTAAGCGACCACCTGGTTCGCTTAAGCGAACGAGTTACAAAAGCAAACCACCTTGCACGCTCTCTGGTCGCTCACCAGTTCGCTTAAGCGACCACATGTTCGCTTAAGCGAACGAGTTCCAGTAGCAACCAGAAAACTTCGCTTACCAGCACGCTAACCGGTCGCTTAAGCGACCTAACCTAGAAAATCAGTATGAATGTTCGCTTACCAGGTCGCTTAAGCGAACGTTCACAGTTTTGCAGAAAATGTTATGGGTTTGAACCCCTTTTCACCCAAAATCCCCAATTTTGATCCCTCATTGCCCAAATGTGTTTCCAAAACATGTTTATAGGTCAATATGACTAGAAAGACTCACAAAGACTCAATCAAACATGAAAACACTTGACAATTGGACCAATTCACCATTTTCATCAAAACACCAACAACATCTCATTTCTCCATAACAAAATCATGAGTTATGCAACCCAAGCCATGAATTATCATCAACAACATGACTTAACAACAACAACAATTGATCATGAAACTTTTCACAATTCATCAACAACAATGCATAATTCACTAATTGAGCATATTTTCAACACATACCCATTTTCATACACTTTGAACATGTAATTCAACCAAGAACAATTCAATTATTCATAACTTCATACATCTAAACATGGCATCATAATTAGAGCACGAATTTCATCATTTATGAACAATTAATCAATTCATCCAATTAAGCACTTTTCATACAAATAATTGAAAATTACAATAAGTGATTATGATGAATTCTAACCCCCTTACCTTAGTAGGTTAATCTCTCTAGCTTAGGCTTCAATTTTGCTCCTAGCTTAACCCCAATCCTTGATTCTTCAAGTCCTCTTCTCTCTACCCATTTCTCCTCTTGCTCCCACTTTCTCTCTCTATTCTCTCAAAATATCTTTGTGTAATGAAAGTGTGAGGAAATTTCTCATAAGTGTAGGTTTTTATACCAAGTCTCCTTAATGGGCCTAACCCTCCACTTAATGGACTTAACCCATTTCTATTCGCATCTCAAATGTTTCTACACTCTAACGGTAATTCACTAATAACGGTCAATAACGGTAAAATATCACCAACGGTCACTAAACAGTAAAATCTTAATTTTACTCTAGTAACTTAGTAAAACAACTATTCTCACTAACCACTAAAGTAACTTTCACCAAAACTTATAATTTACTCGTTCTCACAAAATGAAAAATCATGAAAATACCCATTCTAATACCCTTCTAATACGGAAACCATCAAAATGCACCCAATGATGAATAATCACACACAAACACATAAAACACATAATAAAAGTAATTAAAATAAATAAAACGAAAAATCAGGTTGTTACATGATGCATTGGAGTGTTCATCACTTTACAATCTTCCAGCTTGAACTTCTTCTGAAGCTCCTTTGTATATTTTGTTTGATGAACAAATACTCCATCTTTGCTTTGATTGATTTGAATTCCAAGGAAGAACTTCAACTCTCCCATCATGTTCATTTCAAATTCATCCTGCATTAACTTAGAAAATTCCTTGCAAAGAGATGCATTAGTAGAACCAAATATTATATCATCAACATATATCTGCACAATAAGAATGTCTTTCTTAAGAGTCCTTCTGAAGAGTGTTGTGTCAACTTGACCTCTTTTAAAATCATTTTTAATCAAGAAATTACTCAGTCTATCATACCAAGCTCTTGGGGGCTTGTTTCAAGCCATATAGTGATTTCATTAATTTATAAACATGGTTAGGATGCTTAAGATCCTCAAAACCAGGTCGTTGCTTGACAAACACTTCTTCTTCAATTACTCCATTAAGAAATGCACTCTTGACATCCATTTGATATAATATTATGCCATGATTAACTGCATAGGATAGAAGTAACTTGATTGCTTCCAATCTTGCAACAGGAGCAAATGTTTCAGTGTAGTCAATGCCTTCTTGTTGAGTGTAACCTTGTGCAACAACTCTAGCTTTGTTTCTGGTTACTTCACCTTGTTCATTTAACTTGTTTCTGAATACCTATTTTTATCCAATAATGTTCTTCTGCTTAGGTTTGGGTACCAGATCCCACTCATCATTTCTTTGAAATTGATTGAGCTCTTCTTGCATAGCTAATATCCATTCAACATCTGAAAGTGCTTCATCAACTGTGGCAGGTTCAATCACTGATAATAATCCTATCATGATCACTTTTGACTTTTAAAATATTCATTTCCTTTTTAGACTGTATTTGACTGCAGAAGCTACTGAATACATCATATGCATTATCCTTACTTCTTAGGAATTTTACCCAAGTCCATCTACTATAATCATCAACAATGACCAAACCAAATTTACTTCCATATAAGGATGCAGTGTTAACTGGTCCAAATAAATCAATATGAAGTAATTCTAAGGGTCTGGAGGTTGAGACAATGTCTTTTGTTTTAAAAGATGATTTCACAATCTTTCCTTTCTGGCATACACTACAAAGTGCATCTGAATGATAATCAATGTCAGGTAAGCCTTTAACTAGTTGTAACTTACTACGCTTAGAGAAGTTACCTTCTGATCAAAAAGTTCAGAGAAGTTAATTTTATAGACATTCTCTACTCTCTTTCCCTTGAATATTATGGATTTGTCATCCTTTTTTATTACTGTGCAGCTGGTCTTTCCAAACATCACATCATAACCATTATCACAAAACTGACTGATACTTAAAAGGTTATGTTCAAGACCATCTACCAGCCACACATTATTAATTGAGATAGAGGAGTTACCAATAGTTCCTGTAACAATGATCTTGCCAGACTGGTTGCCTCCAAACTTCACATTTCCTCCTTCTTTCATTGTGAGGGTGAAGAACATAGACTTATCTCCTGTCATATGCCTTGAGCAACCGCTGTCTAGGTACCATGATTTTTGCTTTACTTTTGCACTTAAACATATCTGTAATATTCACATTTTTCAGATTTAGGTACCCATTGTCTTATGGGTCCTTTGAGGTTAGTACTGGAAGTTTTACTCTTCACTTCTTGCACCTTGTGCTGTGAGTTTAATTGCTTCTGGTTACTCATTGCCTGAGGTTTAATACCTCTTGGTTCTGAAACTTAGACTTTAAGATACCAGCTTCTGGCTTCAACAGATTCTGAGGAGTAGGTTTTGATCTCTTCAGAATCTTAATCTTTGAAGTCTTAGAATCAGAATTTATCATTGCCTTTGGCTTAGAGTTCTTTGGCTTTGAAATAATCTTAGCCTCAGAGCTAGTAGCTTCAGGTTCTGACTGAACAACAGTTTCACTCTTAGCACCTTCAGGTACAAAGAAGGTTTTCAACCCTTCCTTGATGCATTCAAAACAGGCTTTGTAATGTGATCCTAAAATTCTCTCTCTTGACAAGAATAATAAAGTCATTGTGGAATATAAGAACCAAGTTAATTTTTGTTAAAAAAAGTGAGTAATTGCTCTTTAGGTTCTGGATTGGACCTTGTATTGATCATATCAAGAATCCTTTCTTGTGGTGATCTTCATTCCATAGACTTATCATTTTCTAGGATTAGAAAGTGTGGCGTCCCTAAACTCTCCATTCCATTTCTTGTTTGAAACCACAAATCAGCCTAAACACCAATTCAAAACCAAATTCTCATTTTCAACTCAAATCATTGTCAAAATTAATCCCAATACATAATTTTCGTTTCTTTTTGGCACACCCTTTCATTAACAATATTTTTAGTTCATTTCTTGTGTTTTGTGCCTTTAATTAATCTTTCAGCAAGCAACTTTTATCAATTCATAATTAAAAGTCAAATATGAACAATTTTCACGAAATAGTGTTCATCAAGTGGTAATTAGAGCAAGGTTCCTTTTAAAAGGGCCAAAAGTTCAAAGGTATCAAATTCTTCTTGTTCATTATTCTGATTTTCATATTACAAAAAAAAATGGTGATAGAATGCGTCACATCCACTTGATGAATGACATATCATGAATGTGACGCATTCTATCACCATTTCTTTCCCTAAATCCATCTTTTTATTTTACTTTTTATCCCAATACGATTTTTGTCATTCATCAATTTGAGACTGATTTCATTTGATTTCCCTTCTGAAAATCCAATCCCTTTACCATTGTTTCTATAAATGCTATAAATCATAGAAGCAACTTTGCTTCTGTCAATACCAAACATAATATACTCCTCAAGAGCAATTTCTTCTTTACTTAAAGACTTTCCATTACACTTTTCTTGTAGCTTCTGACAAAGATGCTTGAGTTTTTCTTCATAAGTTCTACAAATGAAGTCAAACCCTCTAAGTCCTTCTTCAGAAGATTTCAGATCCAGTGGAGTTGATTGTTGTTATTTCATCAAAATAACATATCTTTCTTTTAAATCATTCAACTCATTGGTTCTGTATTCAAAGTATGTAAGGAGTTCTTTAAGAGACTCAATAAGTTCTTTTCTGGGAAATTTAGAATACACCTCATTTTCATCTTCAGAGTCTGAATCAGAATTTGCTTCTGAAGTCACTGTAGCAACTAACCCAATAGCTACTTTAGCATCTTCTTCAGAATCCTCCTTTTTAGAGTCTGAATCACTGTCTAAATCTTCCCATGTTGCCATTAAACTCTTTTTGATCTGCTTTCTGAATTTCCACGTGTTGAAGTTTGACTTCTTTGACTTGTCTTTTGATTTCTCCTTCTGAAGATCAGGGCAATCAGCAATGAAATGTCCAGGCTTCTTACAGTTGAAGCATCCCTTCTGATCTTCTTTCTTGGAGTTCTTGTAGCCACCTCTCATACTCAGAAACTTCATGTTCTTCTTTGCCAGATACTCAAGCTTGTTAGAAAGCAAAGCCATCTTCTTAGTAGGATCTTCATCAGAATCTCCATCAGGTGATTCTTCTTCAGATTCAACAACTTTAAGAGCTTTTGATGACTTCCCTTTAGATGGTAGAGCAATGGATTTACTCTTTCTAGAAGGTTCATGTTCATTAAGACTTATCTCATGAAGTTTGAGAGAGCTGACAAGATTTTCAACACTTAAAGTGTTTAAATATTTAGCTTCCTCAATAGCAGTCACCTTTGGTCTCCATCTTGTAGGTAAGTTTCTAAGTATCTTGCTCACATGATCAGAAGCTACATAGCTTTTCTTCAGTATCTTGCTCATTACTTTCATCATCTTTCATTTTGAACAACTCATACTAATGAGCAAGCATAAGAGCTTTTGCTTCCCTTACTTTCTTACTACCTTCATAGTTAGCACATAGAGAAGCAAACATTGACTTAACAGTAGATTTGTCACTAATCTTTATATACTCTACTTTAGGTATAGCTTTGACAAGTGCTCCTCTGATTGGATGATGCTTCTTGTAGAATTTCTTCTGAGCAGGAGTATGTTTTCTTCTATCAATAGCAGCTCCTTCTTCATCAACGACCAAGTCAACAATACCATCTTCTAGTATGTCCCATAGTTCTTCATCTAAACCCATGACATGACTATAGAAGTTGGTCTTCCACCAGAAAAATTCTTCAAGATCTCCATTGAACTTTGGAACTTTTCCATAGTCAGATTTCTTGTTGCTACCATAATCGTATGGAATAGCAGTGCTAGTAATCGATTCAGGTTCCACACCAGACATGTTTTTCTCATATCTTTTTTTGCTACACTATTAAGTGTTTTGACAACAGACCTAGGCTCTAGATATCAATTGAAGGTGAGGAAAACACAAGAAGGGGGGGTTGAATTGTGTTTTCTTTTTCTTCTTTTTCTCCTAAGCCGAAAACACTTATCAAAAGCAGATAGAGTTCTACTTCTGAAGTGATGTTCAAGACTAGATGCAGCGGATAAAAACAGAGAGAGAGAGAGAGAGAGAGAGAGAGAGAGAGAGAGAGAGAGAGAGAGAAGAATGACACAAAGCAATTATACAGGTTCCTTCCACAAAATGGAAGTCAGTCATGTCCCCCTTGCACTTCCAAGGAGAGTTCACTATGTAATATCTGATTACAATTGCTCACTGCTAAAACTAGCAAGAGACTTCAAATGCTCAAGCACAACTGCAAAAGACTTCTTATGCTCCTGAACACAATCAAGAGACTTTTAATGCTCAAGCACAACTGCAAGAGACTTCTTAATTCAAACAGAATTACAAAGAAAAATGTTTGAAGTTGAACACTTGATATACAATCAGTGGTGTTCACAATACAAATCAGATCCAGACTCTTAAGACTCTAGAATTTCTAAGATATGAGCTTTGATATGAAATTCTAAGTGAACTTTTAAATGCAGAACAATTTCAGCAGAGTTTTGGCACTTGTAAATTGTTGTTGAGTCCTTGCCAATCACTAAGTCTTCACTCCTTTATATAGAGGTGTGAAAGAGACGTTGTGAATTGCCAGCACATCAAAATAGAGTCGTTTGAAGCTTTGACCAATCATCAATGATCTTTTGCCTAATATGGTTATTGTCCTATGAACGATCAATTTCAAATCCATTCCAATTGTGAAGGAACATTGTTGCAGACGGAGCTGTTATCCTTGTCTTGTAGCAGAGACACAAACTGAGTAGTGGAGATAGTAGTTGTACACTTCGTACAATTGTACTTTGTCAACGCTCTTAAAAGAACAAGCATCCAATGCCTTCATATCCTTTCAAAATAGATGTTGCTCCACTCTTCCAATCTTCTACAATACTTGGACGAGATTAAATCCATTGAACAACCTTTGAAGCTCTAAGTCTTGCATCTCCTGATGAACTTCAGCTTCAGGTGATCTTGCTTCTAGTGAGATGCTTCTGATGAACTTGCTTCTGATGACGTCATCACTTCAGGAGCACTTTTACTTCAGGAGCACTTCTCTTCAGACGCTTCAAGGTTCCTTTTAGTTGATTCATTTGCTCTCATTTTGTTCTTCCAGAACCTATTTAAGATGTCAAATTTTTGTCTATGGTCCTGTACGCTTGAACAAATATTAGCATATCCAATTGACAATTTTTAATACCTTGTTATCATCAAAACTCTCAAAGGGTAATGTTAAACACATTTTGTTCCAACATCCTCAAGACCGAATCATTGGGAATCCTGATCAAGGAGTCACAACCAGAAGGTCAATAAGAGTTGTTGCCAACTCTTGTTTTGTGTCCAAGATTGAACCAAAGAATGTCAAAGAAGCCCTAACTGATGAGTTCTGGATTGAAGCAATGCAAGAAGAACTGAATCAATTCAAAAGAAGTGAAGTGTGAGATTTAGTTCCAAGACCTGAAGGTATAAATGTGATAGGTACCAAGTGGGTCTACAAGAACAAGTCTGATGAAAATGGTACTGTAACCAGGAACAAGGCAAGACTAGTAGCTCAAGGCTACACTCAAATAGAAGGTCTGGATTTTGATGGGACTTTTGCTCATGTTGCTAGGTTGTAATCTGTACGATTACTGCTAGGTGTATCATGTATTCTCAAGTTTAAGCTATTTCAAATGGATGTAAAGAGTGCATTTCTGAATGGGTACTTGAATGAGGAAGTTTATATTGAGCAACCTAAAGGATTCATTGATTCCAGCTTTCCCAATCATGTGTAAAGATTGAAGAAAGCTCTGTATGGCTTAAAACAGGAACCTAGGGCTTGGTAGGAGAGACTCACTCAATTTCTTGTTGGTCAAGGATACAAGAAAGGTGCTACAGACAAGACTTTGTTTGTAAAAGATGACAATGGTAGACTGATTAATGCCCAGATATATGTTGATGACATTGTTTTTGGTGGAATGTCGAACAAAATGGTTCACCATTTCATTCAGCAGATGCAGTCTGAGTTTGAGATGAGCTTAGTTGCTGAATTGACCTATTTTCTTGGGCTACAGGTTAAACAAATGGAAGATACAATCTTCATTTCTCAAAGCAAATATGCCAAGAACATTGAGAAGAAATTTGGCTTGGATAATGGTGGTCACAAAAGGACTCCAGCTGCCGCTCACTTGAAACTGACAAAGGATGAAAGTGGTATTTCTGTTGATCAAAGCATGTACAGATGCATGATTGGGAGTTTGCTATATCTCACTGCAAGCAGACCAGACATTACTTTTGTTGTAGGTGCGTGTGTAAGGTATCAAGCTGAACCAAAGATGAGTCATCTTACTCAAGTGAAGAGGATACTGAAATACATCAATAGTACAAGTGATTATGAGATCTTATACTCATACAGTGAAGATTCAAAGCTGATGAGTTATTGTGATGCTGACTGGGCAGGAAATGCTGATGACGGAAAAAGTACCTCTGGAGGATGTTTCTTTCTACGAAATAATCTGATTTCCTGATTTAGTAAGAAACAGAACTGTGTGTCTCTATCTACTGCTGAAGCTGAATACATAGCAGCTGGGAGTAGTTGTTCTCAACTTGTTTGGATGAAGCAGATGCTGAAGGAGTATAATGTTGAACAAGATGTTCTAACCTTATACTGTGACAACCTAAGTGTTATCAACATTTCCAAGAATCCTATTCAACATAGCAGAACAAAGCACATTGATATTCGCCATTATTTCATCAGAGATCTTGTTGAAGAAAAGGTTGTGACACTTGTAATGGAATATTCTTGTAAGTAGTCACTCATATATTCTCATATTCAAGGGGAGTGATACTTCTATGTGTGCTTGCGCTAGTCCAAGTTGTTTGACAGTATGTCAGATTTAAGGTTTAAACATCCATGTTTGTCACTTCTAAGTATGGGAATATGCTTTTCCCTTGCTTCTATATGTGGTTAGTGACAGTACTTTGAAGACGTCCATGCATGTCACTTGTAAATGTGGGAATCTATTTTCCCTTGCTTCTTTTTGGTGTTAGTGACACTGCTTTGTAAGTATGGGAAATTTATTTTTTCCCTTGCTTCTATGTGTCATAGGTGATCCGATGATCCTGTCTGATGTGGTAAAGGGTGTTGAAACATCCTATTCTGTAGGTATGGGAAATTTATTTTTTCCCTTGCCTCTATGTGTGGCAGGTACTCCTGTCTGTGGGACGTTATCTTCCAATTTGTAGCATAGGATTTTTCCTCTGCTCTTGAGAGAAGTTACTTCTCTCTACTTCTGTGTGGGAATTCATTTTCCCTGAGTGTAGCATAGGACTTTATTTTTCTTCTGCTCTATGTTGTGAAGGATGTTTGAACATCCGGTTTATAGGGAACTTATGTTTCCTCTCTGTAACATAGGAATTTATTTTTCCTCTGCTCTTGTGAGACTATTTTATTTATCTGATTCGTTGCTGCATGTCTCTGATCAAGTGTAATACCTCTACCAGCTGAAGTTGTGATTGAAGCTTCGTGAGGTATTCTATGAATGCACACTCTTGCTATCTCTGGAGTGATGTTGTTGCTACTACTTCTTCTTCTTGGATATGTGTTCGTGATGACTTGAGGAAGTGTATCTAAGGTATCTCTTTAGATTCTGTGTGCTAGCTGTTTCTTCATAGCTGTGTGTTCATGCTCTTGTAGAAATGGTCTTTTGTATCCCTCTGTTTTATAAGTATTGGCCTTAATTTGTTTTAGCCAAAAATTTGCCAAAGGGGGAGATTGTTGGGTATTTGTATTGGCTGCATTGTTGCTAAAACAAATATCCTTGTTTTGTAAGTTGAAACCAAAGTTTCAACATGTATTCAGGCGTATCTTGAAGATGTTGTATCGATGCTACAACATCTTGGCACGGTTCAGTGTGCCTGAGTTCTCGACTGTTTGTACGCACGCCCTTTATTGTTTAAGGAAACAATATTTCCTTAACTTATTGATCAAGCAACGCGCATATCTTCTAAGAATCAGCTGTGGAATATTTCTAAAGTGTATTATATATTTTAGGAAATATTTATTATTGTTTGGAACGATCCTATAGATGTTCCGACATTTTAGGACTTTCCTGATTTGTTTCTGATTCTTGCTTTGCAGGTTAAGCTGAACCGATCTGCATTTTCGAACGCGCATATATAAGGAAGACTTCAAGACCTAATTGTTCATTCAAGCCGTCATTCTAAAAGTTTAGATTTTTAGGGTTTAAGTCTTCATGTATTCTGCTCTTGTATCGTTTGTGACGCAAGTTTAGAATCTATTGTGTGTTCTTCTTGTATCGTCTGTGATACTTGTAACAGCCCGATTTTTAGCTAGATTTATTTTAATTACTTTTATTGTGTGTTATATGTGCTTGCGTGTAATTATTCATCATTGGGTGCATTTTCATGGGTTTCCGTGTTGGAAGGGTATTTTAGTCATTTTGGACTTAGGGGTATTTTGGTCATTTAGTGTGAACGGGTAAAATTATAGGTTTTGGTGAGAATTGCTTTTAGTGATTAGTGGGAACCGTTGTTTTACTAAGTTACAAGAGTAAAATTTAGATTTTTACCGTTTAGTGACCGTTGGTGATATTTTACCGTTATTAGTGAATTACCGGTTAGTGTGTAGAAACATTTTGATGTGAATAGAAATGGGTTAAGTCCATTAGTTTGAGGGTTAGGCCCATTTGTGAGACATACTATAAAAACCTACTCTTATGAGAAATTTCCTCACACTTTCATTTCATAAGATATTTTTGAGAGAATAGAGATAGAAAGTGGGAGCAAGAGGAGAAAAGGGTAGAGAGAAGAGGACTTGAAGAATCAAGGGTTGGGAGAAGAGCTAGGAGCAAAATTGAAGCCTAAGCTAGAGAGATTAACCTAACTAAGGCAAGGGGGTTAGAATTCATCATAATCACTTATTGCAATTCAATTATTTGTATGAAAAGTGGTTAATTGAATGAATTGATTAATTGTGTATAAATGATGAAATTCGTGCTCTAATCATGATGACATGTTTAGATGTATGAAGTTATGGATAATTGAATTGTTGGTGGTTGAATTACATGTTCAAAGTATGAAAAATGGGTATGTGATGAAAATATGCTTAATTGGTGAATTATGCTTTGTTGTTGTTGAATTGTGATAAGTTTCATGATCAATTGATGTTGTTGTTGATATGTCATGTTGTTGATGATCATTCATGGCTTGGGTTTGCATGATTCATGATTTGTTGTTGAGAAATGAGATGTTGGTGTTTTTGGTGAAACTTGTGAATTAGTCCAATTGTCAAGTGTTTTCAAGTTTGATTGAGTCTTTGTGAGTCTTTTTAGTCATATTAACATATAACATGTTCTGGAAACACATTTGTGCAATGAGGGATCAAAATTGAGGATTTTAGTTAAGAGGGGGTTCAAACCCGTAACATTTTCTGTAAAACTGTGAACGTTCGCTTAGAGGTTCGCTTAAGCGACCTGTAAGCGAGCATTCATACTGATTTTCTAGGTTAGGTCGCTTAAGCGACCGGTGAGCGAGCTGGTAAGCGAAAATTATGGTAGCTACTGTAACTCGTTCGCTTAAGCGAACATGTGGTCGCTTAAGAGAACTGGTGAGCGACCAGTCAGCGACCAGAAAACGTGCAAGTGCGTTGGTTTCTAGCACTTGTTCGCTTAAGCGAACCAGGTGGTCGGTTAAGCGAACAAGCCCAGTTTTCAGCCACTTTGATCCTTGTTCCGGGTCTTTGGGGGCCAATCCGAGCTTTGTAAAATGATCCTTTAAGCATGTTTAACTATTGTTTAATTCCCCAAAACTACTGGAACAATGATTAGCTCGCATAAACTTGAAATTCTTCATTTGAGTCTTAACTTGGGAATTTTAGACTTTTGTCGAAAACAAACTTTTGTAAACAAATGAAGCTTGCAAGTTGAACCTACAACTCATATAGACTTAGGGAAAACATGTAAGAGTGCTCAAACATCTTACTCATGTAAAAAGTGATATTTCGGGTGGGAATGTGGAAGGTTGTGAAATGGGGTTTTTCATACGAACTTAAGTCGTTCTTGGGTTAATGTCTAATGAATATATGAATGATTAAGGTTGTTTGAGAACTATCAACTTGTCTATGTCGTTTTGTCTTGGGATTTATCAATGTTGGCCGGTGGCCACTTGATATGGTTTTTGGACGGAAATGTTTTTTAAGCCAATTGTCTTATGAATTGTTGTGACCATTCTTATGTGACTAAGTGAATTTGTATGATTGAATGATTGTATAGGATATGATGCTTATCATGAGAGGTGTATGCTACCTTACTAGAATGTAATGAATGTTGAAATGGTGAAACTATATGTGATAGTTGATGTTGAATGACATTGTTGATTATTGATAATCATGTTTGTTATCATGGTTTTTGGGTGCCAAGCCATTAATTGGACTTGAACCTTTTGACCGTTGATATCTCTCTTTTTTCTTGGGAAGGGTAAAAGGAGAAAAACCCTTAAAAAGTTCTAGATTCGGGGGTCGTTTTCGCTACGGGAAGGTGTTAGGCACCCGGAACGATTATGGTATTCCATAAGAGCCGTTCTCCTAAGTTGATTTCTACGCTTTAGATTTATTGCTTATTTGTAAAAAAAAAGGTATGATTAGTGAAGAATGGGGGTGAGAAGAAGTAGAATTTGATTTTTTGTTTCGGCTTGGAGGAGTTTTGACTCATTGCCTACGTACCCTTTTAAGGGATCAAAACCGATCGTAGTTCATTCTCAAAAAATGGTTTTTGTTTTTGTTAGTTGATTTTAAGTTTGAAAAGAGATTTTGAAGAATAGAGATGAGAGGCCTCAAGGGCATAAGATTTGGAAAATGTGAGGTGGAATTAGTCTTTTTCAAAATAAAGTCTATGTATATTTAAGATTCATTGGAAATTTTACTTAAGAAAACAAAAGGGAAAAGTTATCGGAGTTTTGACTCCATTTTTTCATAAAAATATTTGAAGTGAATTTATTTGCATATTTTTTGGGAAAAAATGGGATTTTCTCTAAGTTCGAAACTAAGCGTTCATCTAATCATGCAATCCTAGGCATACATCTATGCATACAATCCTAAGCATACATCTAGGGTGAGTGTGTGCGTGTCGGTGCGTCATAGTGTCCATAGTCCATATTACAAGAATTGCCTAAATACATTCTATGGCCCCTTTGCCAAGCTACAAACCAATGATAACAAATTACATCACCAAATGAATTAAAATTTGCAAAAATAAATGCTAAGCTAAAGAAAGTGGAGGAGGTAGTGAAATGCTATGAAATGTATGTCACATGAGATGAAATAGTTAGTAGAATAAAGCATAGAATAAAAAGAAGTGCAAAAAAGAATATTAAGAGGAAAGACATGAAAGAAACTAATGAAGTGACAAAATGTGCATGAGAATGGTCATAAGGCTCTAGCATGTGTATGACCTATGATCCCTTCATTATGGCAAATTTTTAGAAGTCTTGCTTTGTGCCATAAGGTGAGAATTAATAGGACATATTCAAGCTAAAGCTCATGACACATTTTCAAGACATTTCGCACCTCATTTATTATTAAAACACATATTAATTGCAAGGCAAGAAGAAAAATGAGATTCAAATTCACAAGCAGCAAGCCACACATAGGATCAGCAACAAATTTATCATAAAATTGCATTTCAAAAGTTCAAATCACATGTCAACTATTCATGGGGATATGCTACTAAAAATGCACAAGTTTATGTCCAAACACACTAGTTAACCAAGAAATATCACATGTTTTTTTTTATCATTTTAAAACCATTGAGAAATATAGAAAAAAGTCATGAAAATACATCAAGAAACATGTGATAATTTTTGGAGATTTTTAGAGAAAATTTTAAGCATGCAGGGGTTCAAACAGCAAAGAAAAATGGTGCAAATAGCAGAAAATAAACAAAAACGTAAAAAAGGACTAAGCCCAAACCAAAGCCCAAAACTACAAGGTCCGGATGCACAGGAGCCACACGATTGATCCAGGATCTTGAAACCCTAGATCAAATGGCCAGGAATCAAAGGGGAATGGACCGGTTCTGGACCGGTCCGGTTCACTGGCCTATATAAACAAGAGTGCACCGGTTTAATTCATTTTCCACTCCCCTTTCTCTCTCTACACTCAGAGCTTCTCTCTCTTCTCTCTTCTCTCAACTCACCGGATTCTGGCATGGCACGCCGGAGAGGATGAAGGACCGGCCGGAACCTTCATAGGTCGCCGGAAACTTCATCTTCTCCGGTGAAGATCTAGGGTTCCGCCGTGAAATTTTTCAGAAACTTATGATTTTTACATCTTTTGATTCGTCCTTTAACCCTAAACACGAATCCAGCAATTATTTTCTCATACACAGCTTGAAACGACGTAGATCTGAAAATTTTCGTACGGTTTTGAAATTGATTTTTTGATTTCTTTTGAAAGAAAACGTTTAGATCTTTAAGGATCTACATCGTTTCGTCGTTTTATTGCTTTTCTGGTACTTGTTCTTGCTTTCAAAACTTAGATCCTTATGGATCTAGGTTTTGTGTTTACGGTTATGGCTTTCCTTGTGATTCTGGAAAATCTAGATATGCTTTGCTTGCGTGATTGTTTACCGGTTTAAACTATGATTAACACTTTTGAAAAGAGATTATGAGTTTTACCTAAGGTTTTGGTTGAAACCTTTAATGGAGGAAATCTTTGGAAAACTTGATTCTGTGTTTTCTGTGTTGTTGATTCTTCTGCTTGCTTCACCGGTCCAGATTCTGCAGATTCTGCTTCTTTCCTTCTTCTTTTCACGCTCTGTGATCAACGCTTGAGCTTGCTTCAACGCGAGCTCGCGTTTGGAATTGCAGAGAATGATCAATTCAATGATGAAGATTCCACAGAATCTCTGAGAATTGATCCAAAAAACTGTTGATTCTGATGAATTTTGATTTCTGGAAAACGGTTAGGGTTTTGTTCTTGGTGTTCTTGAGAAATTCTGAGAAACTTTTCTGTTTTGATCCAATTGCTGAGAAAGAGAAAATTGAGTTTGTGTTTATGAGTTGGCGTGTAATCATTGCTTCTGAAATCTGACTTAATGCTTTTATAGCTGACATGTGTGCATTGGAACCAATAGGAAACTGACATGTGGCATCTGAACTTGTATGAAAGAGGCACGGCTTTGGACTTAAAATGAACTTTGGACCTTTCTGCAAAAATAAGAACTTGAGGACTAAACTGCAATTGACAAAAAGGACTGAAATGAAAATTGGAAAAGAAACCGGACTGAAATGCAATTTTGGACCTCTTCGAGGACCAAAAATGCAAAAATAATAAAAACAATAAAAATAAAAATAAAATTGGTAATTTGACCAAACGTAAAGCGAAACACAAATAAAATTGACAAAACGGACTAAAACGAACCAATGGCCTAAATGAGGTACTTCAAAGTAACCTCTCTGTGCCAAAATTTTGTGTGAAATGACCAAAATGCCCCTAGGGCTAAAATTGACCTAAACAGACTCAAATTGACTTGACACTGACTCAGATGCAAGTTTGAAATGAATTTAACAAGGTTTACTGATGAAATGTAAAAAACAATCTGAAAAGACTCAGAGACAGTCACAAGGATGAAAATGGGTCCCACTGCAGGAAATGACCAAAATACCCTTCTGTATGACTTTTTGCAAATTTTGAAATAAACTGTAGAAAAAGCAATGTAACGATCCAGAGACACTTTTGGATGACTTACAAGACAAGTAAAGACATTTTGAAAAGTTTTATGCAAGGAAAACATAAGTAAAATTGTGATTGGAAATACTGCGAGGCAGAGACAATTTGAACTGTGCAGTTGAAATTTGATAATTGACAAAGTTTGAAATGAAACTGGGCCCAGTATTTTTAGGTCCAAAAACAGGGTATAACAGCTGCCCCTATTTAAGTTTCTTTGTCTGGAGAGTCAAGAGACGGAGTCTTTGGCTTGACAGGACGAAGATACTTAAATATTAGCATTTGCACTGTGTTTGGACGTAAAAATACGCCTACCCATTTTCAAATAATATGCATGCCATGCATCATTTGGATTATGAATGCAAGACCTCATGGGGATTGGAATTAACAAAATATGTCATATCCATTGCGGGATTGGTAGACATTGACAGAGATAGTGAACAGCAGAGTAACGGGAAACTAGAAACAAGTTGGACAGGTACAAGCTGTTCTTGGATTCAAACTAGCCACTTGACCGGGGATGAAACAAACAGACAGCTGCGAGTTGTTCTTATGGATTCGAACTGGTCACTTCACAGGGGATAGAGGTTACTGGACAAACATGAGTTGTTCTTATGGATTCGAACTGGTAACTCACTTGGGGATATTGGAAAGTGCGAGTTGTTCTTATGGATTCGAACTGGTGACCCGACTGAGGAAAAAGAGAAAATTGGCAAGTACGAGCTGTTCTTATGGATTCAAACTGGTGACTCGACTGAAAACATGTAAAATTGGCAGGTACGAGTTGTTCTTAAGGATTCGAACTGGTTACTCGACTGAAAGCAAGGCAAACAGACAGGTGCGAGCTTGTTCTTGGATGCGAACTGGTTACTCCACCGGACAGAAACAGATAGACAGGTACAAGCTGCTCTTGGATTGAGCTAGCCACTTGACCAAACGGAAACATATTGACGGGTACAAGCTGCTCTTGGATTGAGCTGGGCACTCGACCGATAATATAAGCAAATTGATAGGTACAAGCTGTTCTTGGACTTGAACTAGCCACTTGACCAAAATAGAAACATATTCACTGGGGATTGGTTTTTTCCTGACAAAATATAGATTGAGATTGACTTGGCGTCGATTTGATTTGAAAGGTAGAAATTGACCGATATTATTGGCTCACAAGGTTTTGACAGAGAACCTGACATGAGTATTGAATTGAGACTGATGTTGACATTGGAAATGCGATATGCATGAATGATATAACAGTTTCATTAAATGCATGGGCACGTAATATGCATGATTATGCATGTATGAATGCTTGTAATGCATGACTGTTGGCAGTTTGTAGGCACGACTTCACGGGGAAGACAAGACATTAGAGTATTGGGCACGTAGTGGCTCGTGCCATATTACACATTCTTGGAAATCCTCTATGGAGATGACGTCGTTGGGAGACGTATCGGAACCATGGCCGAGGGCCGGTAGGTATGTAACTTGCTGGGGATAGAGTCTTGAGAGACTCCACCGGGGAAAACGCCGTTGTGCTGGGTATGTTGTAGACATTGCATCTGTGGTCAATGCTTTTTTGCATGTTATATTCTCATTTTCATTTTTTTGCATCCCATTTTTGCCTGGATCGCCCTTTCGGGTTTTCGATCCACCGGGGAGATAAATTTTTATTGCCCCATTTTTGCCTGAACTGCCTTTTCAGGTTGTCAACCCAGCGGGGTGCTCATTTTTGCCTAAGTCGCCCTTTCGGGTTTTCAACTTAGCGAGCTCATTTATTTTCATGCATTTTTATTCTGTTTTTTCATTCTTGCCATTGACCACAGACTATCCTGGAGGAGAACCTGCTTGTAACATATATTGAAATAGACATCAACATACTCTCGCTCATGCATGTTTCATTTGAATATACCCTGTTGCTCAGGTTTGCTTTTCAAAATAGACAAAAGGCTTTCAATTTTCAAAATGTTTGTTTCAAGCATTGTCATTATCAAAATAGAAAGAAAATATTTTTGTATATAACTTTGAAAGTAGAAGAAAATAGAGTTTTCAAACAAAAGCAAAGGCTCAAATTGATGTATAAGAGTGGTGGTCAGCCGAAGGCGTGACTCCACGGATTTACAAAGCTTGGAAAATGGTAATTTTATTGGTTGGTGGTACATTGAACACAGTAATCATGACATTTCCCAGAAACTTTGAATTCGCAAGCATAAGAGCTTTTGATGGAGACGGTCATTAACAGCTGCAGATACCCCAAGGGGGACGGTGGTTGGCCAGATATAGTTACTTGCCTTTTGTTTCAATCTCATTTTTGCATGAACCGCCCTTCCGGGTTTTCGGCTCATCGAGACGCTCATTCTTGCCTGAGTTGTGTACAATCTCAGCGAGCTTTTCATATATTCTTTTTTTTGTCCCTTATTTTTGCCTGGACCGCCCTTTCGGGTTTTCGATCCACCGGGAAGCGCATTTTTGCCTAGGCCGCCCTTTCGGGTTTTCGACCTACCACGCTGTTCTTTTCATATTTCTAGGCAAAGTATTTCTTGACTATATCGGCATTCACTGGATTTGGAAGTTCCACACCATCCATGTGTGTAAGGATTAAAGCACCACCGGAGAAGGCCTTCTTGACAACATAAGGACCTTCATAGTTAGGCGTCCACTTGCCCCTTGGGTCGGGTTGCTGGCTCATCCTTCTTTTCAAAACAAGTTCTCCCACCTTGAATTCTCGAGGATGGACTTTCTTGTCAAAAGCAGTCTTCATTCTTGCTTGATATGACTGTCCACGAGCCATGGCATCCATACGTTTTTCCTCAATCAAATTCAACTGATCATACCGGCTTTGGCACCATTCAGCCTCAGATAAATTTGCTTCCATTATCACACGGAGAGATGGGATCTCCACTTCCAGAGGAAGAACTGCTTCCATACCATATACAAGAGAGAAAGGGGTTGCCCCGGTTGAACTGCGCACAGTAGTACGGTAGCCATGCAGAGCATAGGGTAACATCTCATGCCAGTCCTTGTAAGTGGTTACCATCTTCTGGACAATTCTCTTGATATTCTTGTTGGCGGCCTCAACTGCACCATTCATCTGAGGTCTATAGGGAGAAGAGTTATGATGCTCAATTTTGAATTCTTCACAAAGAGCTTGCACCACATTGTTGTTCAGGTTGGTACCATTGTCAGTAATAATCTTGCTGGGAACACCATATCGACAGATGATGTTATTCTTGATGAACTTAGCTACCACTTGCTTGGTCACATTGGTATAAGATGCTGCTTCAACCCACTTGGTAAAGTAGTCAATTGCCACTAAGATGAAACGATGACCATTTGAAGCCTTCGGTTCAATTCTTCCGATCATGTCGATGCCCCACATCGAGAACGGCCATGGGGATGAAATAACATTGAGAGCGTGCGGAGGCACATGAATCTTATCAGCATAGATTTGACATTTGTGGCATTTTCTGGCGTACTGGTAGCAATCATGCTCCATGGCCATCCAGTAGTAACCTGCTCGTAACAACTTCCTTGACATAGTATGCCCTGTAGCATGGGTCCCGAAGGTACCGTCATGTACATCATGCATTAACTGCTCCGCTTCATGTTCATCAACACATCTTAACAGTACCATGTCATAGTTCCTTTTGTACAGAATATCTCCATCTAACAGGAATCTACTGGCCAATCTTCTCAGGGTCTTCTTGTCTTGTTTGGAAGCACCCGGCGGATACTCACGGCTTAGCAAGAACTGCTTGATGTCATAGTACCAGGGTTTATAGTCAACCATATTTTCACCAGCCTGATCGATCACATCTCCAATAGCAAACACATGTGACGGTCTTTCAAGGCGTTGCACTTTAATTACTGGCACATCATTCCAATGGTTTACTCGAAACATGGAGGATAGAGTAGCAAGAGCATCAGCCATTTGGTTCTCATCACGAGGAATATGGTGCAGCTCAACCTTTGTAAAATATGTTAGAAGACGTCTCGCATAATCACGATAAGGAATCAACTTAGCATGGTGGGTCTCCCATTCACCCTTTATCTGATTGATGACGAGCGCAGAATCTCCATAGATGTCGAGGTGTTTGATTCTCATGTCAATTGCTTCCTCGATCCCAAAGATGCATGCTTCATACTCAGCCATATTGTTGGTACATTCGAACAGGATTCGGGCGGTAAAAGGAATGTGATGCCCCTGCGGGGATACAATGACTGCCCCAATTCCTTTTCCATAAGCATTGACAGCACCATCAAAGACTAAACCCCACTTGCTATTGGGATCTGGACCTTCCTCAATCAACGGTTCTTCGCAGTCTTTGGATTTCAAATACATGATTTCTTCATCGGGGAAGTCGAATTCAATTGGTTGATAATCATCGAGAGGTTGGTAAGCAAGATGATCTGCAAGAATGCTACCTTTGATTGCCTTTTGAGTTTTGAACACAATATCATATTCAGACAAAAGCATCTGCCAGCGTGCAATCTTTCCAGTAACAGCAGCTTTCTCAAAGATATACTTTATCGGATCCATTCTGGATATCAACCAAGTTGTATGATTCACCAAATAATGGCGCAGGCGTTTAGCAGCCCAAGCTAGAGCACAACAAGTCCTCTCAAGCATTGTATACCGAGTTTCACAATCGGTGAACTTCTTGCTTAGATAGTAGATAGCATGTTCTTTCTTTCCAGTCTCATCTTGTTGGCCAAGTACGCATCCCATGGATTCATCAAATACTGCCAAATACATGATCAAAGGCCTTCCTTCCACGGGTGGGACAAGGATAGGTGGTTCCAGCAGGTAATTCTTGATGCTATCAAAAGCTTCTTGGCATTCATCATTCCATACAACAGGCTGGTTCTTTCTGAGTAGCTTGAAGATCGGCCCGCAGGTTGCGGTCATGTGAGATATGAATCGGGAGATGTAATTCAAACGTCCGAGGAAACCTCTGACTTGCTTCTCTGTCCGTGGAGCTGGCATTTCTCGGATGGCCCGGACTTTATCAGGATCGACTTCAATGCCCTTTTGGCTGACAATGAAGCCTAATAACTTCCCGGATCTGACGCCGAATGTACATTTGTTGGGATTCAATCGAAGCTTGTATTTTCTCAACCTTTCAAACATCTTTGTTAAATATTCAACATGCTGCTCCTCATCTGTTGACTTCATAATCATGTCATCCACATATACCTCGACTTCTTTGTGGATCATGTCATGAAACAGAGTAGTCATTCCCCTTTGGTAGGTAGCACCAGCATTAATTAGGCCGAACGGCATCACTTTGTAGCAGAAAGTACCCCATGGAGTGATAAAAGACGTCTTTTCTCTATCTTCAGGAGACATTTTGATCTGATTGTAACCGGAGAAACCGTCTATGAAGGAGAACACCTTAGACTGAGCAGTATTATCAACAAGCACATCAATATGAGGTAATGGAAAGTTGTCTTTTGGACTGGCTTTGTTCAGGTCTCTGAAGTCAACACACATCCGGACTTTACCATCCTTCTTTGGCACAGGTACTATATTGGCAACCCATTCAGGGTACTCAACTGTCATGAGGAAACCCGCATCAATCTGCTTTTGAACCTCGCTCTTAATCTTGAGAGCCATATCTGGATGAGTCCTTCTCAATTTCTGCCTGACGGGAGGACATTCAGGCTTGGTGGGGATCCGATGCTCCACAATCATAGGGTCTAGCCCTGGCATATCTTCATACGACCATGCAAAAATATCCGGATATTCCCGGAGGAGTTGGATGATCTTCCGTTTAACCCCTTCCTCTAGAGTAGCACCAATCTTGATTTCTCGCTTGTTTTCCTCGGTACCTATGTTGACAAGCTCAATCTCTTCTTGGTGAGGCTGAATGGCTTTCTTTTCTTGCTCAAGTAACCGAGTAATCTCATATGGTATGGCATCACCTTCCTCATCTTCGGCTTCATACACAGGGAAATCCAAACTTGGAGGAACCGTAGGATTACTGTGTTCAACGGGTTTATTATGGTTCAACCTGCATATAATGATTGGATGATTTTAGAAAGAGTTTTTTTTTTTTTTTTTTTCATGCAGATTTTTGAAATTAATAAGAAAATACAAACGTTTTGGTTTTTTCTGGCATTACCTTTGTTTCCAAGGGAAAAAGCACTAAAAAAAAAGTAGTCGTGGAAGAAACGACAAAATTTTATTAATCAACGGCAATGCCGAAACAAACATGCCCTTACAGAAAATATCACTCTCGCTTTGGGCAGAGCGAGAGGATTGTTATTTTGAAAACAAAGCATTAAAGCAACAAGACACATTACTCAGAAACATGCATGATTGAAGGAATGTCAATGGCATCCCAATCTGTCGCAATGCCTCCTGGTGTAACAAATACAGGCCTGAGACCAGATCCAGTGGCTTCTTCAGAGATTGCATTAACAAACCCTGCACTGTGGAAGACTCCCGAGGAAACCCTTGATGACGGGGAAAACCCGAGACCTTCTTTACGCTTGTTCTCACAGAGCTGTATCACCTGGCCCCAACCGGCAGCTTGACCCTCTTGGACGGCTCTCTGTGCATCCTTCAAAGAAGCCATAGCAGCCCCAGCTTTCTTAGGCTCTGCATCTTCAATGGTCAAACCTTGGAAAGCAGTCCCTTCAGCAGACCCTGCTTCAATACAAGAAAAGGAAGACAGCTGGCTGACTAAGTATGCTTCTTCACCATGGATTGTGACGAGTTTTCCATTCTTCACAAACTTCAACTTCTGATGTAAGGTGGAAGTAACCGCACCCGCATCGTGTATCCACGGTCTTCCCAGCAGACAACTGTAGGATGCATTAATGTCCATCACTTGGAAAGTAATCAAGAAATTCTCAGGGCCAATGGTTATCGGCAAGTCTATCTCCCCCAACACATTCTTCCGAGATCCATCAAAAGCTTTGACCAAGAACGTACTTCTCCTCAAAGGGGTCCCACGGTAGCTCAACTGATCTAGAGTTGTCTTGGGCATTACATTGAGAGAGGAACCGGTATCCACCAACACATTTGATATCAAGTCTGATTTACAATTCACCGAGATGTGCAAAGCCAGATTGTGACTCTTTCCCGCTTCCGGCAACTCTTCTTCACTGAACCAGAGGTTGTTACAAGCCGTAATATTTCCCACTATGCCACCGAAACGATCTACCGTAACTTCGTGGTCAACATACGCCTGCTCCAGCACTTTCAACAAGGTATTCCTGTGAGCCTCAGAGCTCAAGAGTAATGACAAGACGGATATCTTCGAAGGAGTCTGCAGCAATTGATCAACGATCTTGTAGTCGCTCCTCTTTATTATCCTCAGAATCTCATCTAAATTCGAATCCTCTATAGATTTGCCTGGCTGGTTCACATCTGTAGCAATGGGTGAAACAACGGTTGGAGTTGCTTCTTCAACTGGTGGAGTGATTGGCGTAGTTACCTTCTTCTGAAATAACGGCGGACGGACCTTCCCGCTTCTTAGCGCTGCAGAAGTCCCTTCGGCAATATTGCTTACTGTGGCAAAGGAAGCTAGAGGCACCTCTACTCCATTTTCTACCATAGTAGCATTGTATTTGTATGGAACTGCCTTGTCCGAAACATAAGGAATTGGTCCTGGCAGCCTTATCACCAAAGGCTCAGCATTCTTCTTCAAAGGTACACTCTTGACAGGCGGATCGTGAAAAACTGGCACAATCACGCAAACATCACTGACAGTCAGAAGATTATCATTCATCAAGCTTTGGATGTCGTCTTGAACAGTATGGCAACCCAAAGGATCACGGAGGCATCCTAGACACTTGGCATGATCATGGCTGAACAGAGAAGCTTTGCACAGCTTGATGTGTAGGGGTACCAGAGGAGTTACGACGTTGCGGACATCAAGTCTAGGAGCTTCCTCGCACACTTCGATCATATTCACAGCGGCATGATTTGGAAGAGGATTGTCAAGGACATGTGGAACATTATTCTCAAAAGTCAGCTTCCCTTGATCAATGAGCTTCTTCACGATATACTTCAAAGCATAACACCCCTCGACATCATGACCTAAGGCACCTTGATGAAAATCGCATTTGAGATCAGACCTGAACCTTGGAGGCAACGGATCAGGTGGTGGCTTGCCCTGTCTAGTCGTACAATGCCCTCTTTGGAGTAAAGTTGGAAGCAACTCAGCATATAACATCGGTATAGGAGGAAAAGTTGGTCTAGTATATTGCTGCTGCTGCTGTTGTTGTTGTTGTTGTTGTTGAACCGGCAACTGTTGTTTCATCTGTTGGGCAATTGCATTGACGGGCACTTGAGGTTGATCCGGTGGCAGGGGGTACTGATGGTAAAACGGTGGGAAGAACGGATGCTGAGAGTATGGCATATATGGGTATGACGGAGGCATTTGAGCTGCATTGATAGGAGCAACGGTAGCTATTGATTGACCGGCTCCAGCTGACACCATTCCCACTTCCGTTTCTTTCTTCTTGTGGTGTCCATTACCATATCTCTTCGACGCATTCACAGAGGATTCAGCTTTCTCAAACACAATGATTCCATCCCTGACGGCTTCCTCAAGACGGGTTCCCATAGTGACCATCTCCGAAAAGTTGTTCGGGGCAGCGATGATCATCCTCTCAACATAATCTTTCTTCAAGGTCTTCAAGAATGTCTGGGTCATTTCTTCTTCATCTAAAGCAGGAGTGATACGGGCAGCTGCCCCTCTCCACCTTTGTGCATATTCACGGAAACTTTCCTCCTTTTTCTGAGATAGGGACCTGAGAAACTCCCTATTCGGCTTCAATCGAGTGTTAAACCCGTAGTGGCTCTTGAAAGCAGTGGCTAGCTCATCAAAAGTATGGACATCATCTTTGCTCAGACTAGTATACCACTCCGCAGCGTCTTCCATCAGACTGTCTTGGAAGTAATGGATCATAAGGGAATCATTGTCCTTGTAGTTGCCCATCTTCCGGACATATTTGACAATATGATTTTGAGGACAAGTCAGCCCGTTATACTTGTCGAACTCCGGGACTTTGAACTTTTTAGGAACATCCACTTTCGATACTAAGCAGAGATCCTGGGTTTTAATGGAGTCTCCATTTCCCCTGTTGGCCTTAATTTCCCGTCGGAGCTCTTCGGCAAGTTCTGCCATTCTCTCTTCCATAGTTCCGGTTGTGGCAATACTCCCGTGGTGCGCATTAGCATGGACAAATAGAGGCACCGTATTCACAATGGGCTCGGTAACAGTTGTTGCAGCTTGAGTCAAGGCGGTACTAACAGGAGTTAAGTTTGCCCCTGAGATTGGGCCACTGTTGGTAGTACCAGAGGTCCCTGCCCCCGTATTAGCAGTATAGTACAGCGGAAGTCCGTAAGGATACCCGGATGGCATGATAAAGCGGGGATCAGTTGTTACTGTAGGAGTCACATTTGCAGCTGTAGAAACTACGGGAACTGGTTGTTCCTGAGCAGCCAACAGAGCAGTCATAGCATCATGAGCTTTGGCCAATTCCTCCTTTAAAGATGCCAATTCGGTACGGAGTTGCGCGTTCTCTTCTTCCATAGCCCTTTTCTTTCTTCTGTATTCTCTGGTTCGATCAGTTCTATCAGGTTCGTAAATCCTCTGAGCACGAGCCACTTTTCACTCTAAGGCAGAGAAACCAGGAGATAGTGAGCACTTGGAAGCCTTTGTGACCGATGCATGATGCATATGATGCATGATATGCAAATGCAAATGCGAAAGACTTATTTTTTCATCGAAGGATTTTTAAACAAAATAGAAATCTTGCAAATAATCAAAACGACATAGCATTTTCAAAAGGAAGACTTTGAAATTTCAACAAGATAAACAAATGAAGCCCTCAAGCATAGGAAGTAGTCGGAGGATCATCGGACTCGGAATCTGAATCACAGTATCTGGCAAAGAAGTCTCGCCGTCCTCTGGCTCTCTTGGAATCCCTCATAAGCAGCTCGTCTTTCTCTTCCAATTCCCTCCGGGCCTTAGCTAGTTCTTTCTTCAACATCAGGTTCTCATGAGTCTTCTGCTCATCTCTACCATCCAAAGTCATGATTAGATTCTCGGCTTGATTGTACCGAGCTTTCCACACTTGCTTCTCACGACTCTCCATGGCTAGGTGCTCCTGATACATATCCTGAGTCGCAGGGAGCAGAGGTAGAGGCATAGATGGAGTAGACGAAGACACGTATCTCATAGCTGGATAAGGCATACCAATCTCCTCAGCTCGATCTATCACCCACTGAGTGTAGGCCTCATGCGCAACACCGGATCTCACACCTAGATGCTTCACACTCTTCCTTCGGACCTTAGACCAAGCATCCATGAAAGCTTTCCTTTGTCCGGTAGGAGCATTCGTGTAGAAGAAGAACTCTGGAGATGTAGCAAGATTGATGGGCTTCGACTTCATAGGGAAACCAAACTGTCTCATAGCAAGCTCGGGGTTGTAGTTAATTCCTCCACGAGTACCAAGAAGAGGTACATTGAGAAAGTCTCCACAACCCATGATAATTTCCTTGGCTTGAGCGGCGGGAGTGATCCAGACCACCTCATTAGGAGTGAGAGCCATAATCCGCTGAGAGTAGGACCAACTTTCCGAGTTATCATGGAAGGAACCCGGAAGGTGCGAAATAAACCACCTATGCAAAAGAGATATGCAGCAAAGAATATACCCACGGCCCTTGAGAGTCCTGTCATGAATGGCGTGGTAGGTATCTGCTAGCAAAGTAGGAACCGGGTTCTTGGAATGGAAGACCTTGATAGCATTCATGTCCACGAAGTTGTCGAGGTTCGGAAAGAGAATGAGCCCGTAGATAAGCAAAGCAAGAATAGCCTCGAGTGTATCCTGACGAGTAGTGCTGAGATTAGCCTGATCAAGAAGATACTTCGAAGTGAACCCCCGGATGTGGGATTTGGTAATAAGATGGTTAGAGACGTCGGAAGTCTTGAGGTAGAGATCCTTAGCAATAACCAGAGGAGTAAGAGAAGTCCCGGGACCGGCGAAAGGTGTCTTCTCGGCTATAGGTAAACCCACTAGATTGGAGTAAGCCTCGAGAGTAGGAACCAACTGGAAGTCTGGGAAAGTGAAGCAACGGAAGCTCGGATCATAAAATTGCACTAGAGTGTGCACTAGCTTCTCGTCCACATCGGTTCGGAGCAAAGTAAGCAATCCCCCATATCGGAGTCGGAACCCTGTTTGACTCTTGACCTTGAGTGCCAACTCTCTCAAACTAACCAAATCCACCTCCTTGAACTTGTAGCACTTAGTCTTCTTCATACCTGTGATTATTTACAAAAATTTCCATTTGTTTAAACCCTTCGATGAATGCATGAAAAATGTTTATGCATGAATGCATGTATGCATGATTGTGTTGTTAAAGAACAAAGTGGGTTGAGTTTCAAAGTAACGGGGCCACGGATGGACACGGCGTCCGGTGAACTAAGGCTTTGGATAGTAGTAACCAAGGTTCTAACACAGTTCCCAAACTGCAACCTCTCTCACATATATCATGGTAGTACAGGACGACACCCGTTCCATGATTATTTGTGAGAAGGTCTAGTTTGAGTGTAGTATCGCGTGACGACTAAAGTTTGAGACAACACTCAATTTAGCCACCGCACTACGTCCTAAAAAGGCTAGGATGGGTTTGGTAACTACGGTTCATAGCTTCGTCGAACAATTGAAAGTGAAGTGCCTAAGCATGACAACACACGCCGACAATATCACCTTCAAAATGCCTCAGCTATGTGAGATTGATCGCATAATCCAATACACGAGGCAACCCCCGGATCGAATTGTCGATTATATCTCTACCTAAACATAAGTTCACTCAGCCCGGGTTAGGACTTTTGATATTCTCACCCCACACGTCAAATGAAAGTAAACAAGTATTCACATATGTAAGCAATAAAACAAAGCGTAAATATAAACTAAGGAAAACTAGGCGCGACCCGCTAAAAAGAGTCCCCAGTGAAGTCGCCATTTCTGTTATCATGGTTTTTGGGTGCCAAGCCATTAATTGGACTTGAACCTTTTGACCGTTGATATCTCTCTTTTTTCTTGGGAAGGGTAAAAGGAGAAAAACCCTTAAAAAGTTCTAGATTCGGGGGTCGTTTTCGCTACGGGAAGGTGTTAGGCACCCGGAACGATTATGGTATTCCATAAGAGCCGTTCTCCTAAGTTGATTTCTACGCTTTAGATTTATTGCTTATTTGTAAAAAAAAAGGTATGATTAGTGAAGAATGGGGGTGAGAAGAAGTAGAATTTGATTTTTTGTTTCGGCTTGGAGGAGTTTTGACTCATTGCCTACGTACCCTTTTAAGGGATCAAAACCGATCGTAGTTCATTCTCAAAAAATGGTTTTTGTTTTTGTTGGTTGATTTTAAGTTTGAAAAGAGATTTTGAAGAATAGAGATGAGAGGCCTCAAGGGCATAAGATTTGGAAAATGTGAGGTGGAATTAGTCTTTTTCAAAATAAAGTCTATGTATATTTAAGATTCATTGGAAATTTTACTTAAGAAAACAAAAGGGAAAAGTTATCGGAGTTTTGACTCCATTTTTTCATAAAAATATTTGAAGTGAATTTATTTGCATATTTTTTGGGAAAAAATGGGATTTTCTCTAAGTTCGAAACTAAGCGTTCATCTAATCATGCAATCCTAGGCATACATCTATGCATACAATCCTAAGCATACATCTAGGGTGAGTGTGTGCGTGTCGGTGCGTCATAGTGTCCATAGTCCATATTACAAGAATTGCCTAAATACATTCTATGGCCCCTTTGCCAAGCTACAAACCAATGATAACAAATTACATCACCAAATGAATTAAAATTTGCAAAAATAAATGCTAAGCTAAAGAAAGTGGAGGAGGTAGTGAAATGCTATGAAATGTATGTCACATGAGATGAAATAGTTAGTAGAATAAAGCATAGAATAAAAAGAAGTGCAAAAAAGAATATTAAGAGGAAAGACATGAAAGAAACTAATGAAGTGACAAAATGTGCATGAGAATGGTCATAAGGCTCTAGCATGTGTATGACCTATGATCCCTTCATTATGGCAAATTTTTAGAAGTCTTGCTTTGTGCCATAAGGTGAGAATTAATAGGACATATTCAAGCTAAAGCTCATGACACATTTTCAAGACATTTCGCACCTCATTTATTATTAAAACACATATTAATTGCAAGGCAAGAAGAAAAATGAGATTCAAATTCACAAGCAGCAAGCCACACATAGGATCAGCAACAAATTTATCATAAAATTGCATTTCAAAAGTTCAAATCACATGTCAACTATTCATGGGGGATATGCTACTAAAAATGCACAAGTTTATGTCCAAACACACTAGTTAACCAAGAAATATCACATGTTTTTTTTTATCATTTTAAAACCATTGAGAAATATAGAAAAAAGTCATGAAAATACATCAAGAAACATGTGATAATTTTTGGAGATTTTTAGAGAAAATTTTAAGCATGCAGGGGTTCAAACAGCAAAGAAAAATGGTGCAAATAGCAGAAAATAAACAAAAACGTAAAAAAGGACTAAGCCCAAACCAAAGCCCAAAACTACAAGGTCCGGATGCACAGGAGCCACACGATTGATCCAGGATCTTGAAACCCTAGATCAAATGGCCAGGAATCAAAGGGGAATGGACCGGTTCTGGACCGGTCCGGTTCACTGGCCTATATAAACAAGAGTGCACCGGTTTAATTCATTTTCCACTCCCCTTTCTCTCTCTACACTCAGAGCTTCTCTCTCTTCTCTCTTCTCTCAACTCACCGGATTCTGGCATGGCACGCCGGAGAGGATGAAGGACCGGCCAGAACCTTCATAGGTCGCCGGAAACTTCATCTTCTCCGGTGAAGATCTAGGGTTCCGCCGTGAAATTTTTCAGAAACTTATGATTTTTACATCTTTTGATTCGTCCTTTAACCCTAAACACGAATCCAGCAATTATTTTCTCATACACAGCTTGAAACGACGTAGATCTGAAAATTTTCGTACGGTTTTGAAATTGATTTTTTGATTTCTTTTGAAAGAAAACGTTTAGATCTTTAAGGATCTACATCGTTTCGTCGTTTTATTGCTTTTCTGGTACTTGTTCTTGCTTTCAAAACTTAGATCCTTATGGATCTAGGTTTTGTGTTTACGGTTATGGCTTTCCTTGTGATTCTGGAAAATCTAGATATGCTTTGCTTGCGTGATTGTTTACCGGTTTAAACTATGATTAACACTTTTGAAAAGAGATTATGAGTTTTACCTAAGGTTTTGGTTGAAACCTTTAATGGAGGAAATCTTTGGAAAACTTGATTCTGTGTTTTCTGTGTTGTTGATTCTTCTGCTTGCTTCACCGGTCCAGATTCTGCAGATTCTGCTTCTTTCCTTCTTCTTTTCACGCTCTGTGATCAACGCTTGAGCTTGCTTCAACGCGAGCTCGCGTTTGGAATTGCAGAGAATGATCAATTCAATGATGAAGATTCCACAGAATCTCTGAGAATTGATCCAAAAAACTGTTGATTCTGATGAATTTTGATTTCTGGAAAACGGTTAGGGTTTTGTTCTTGGTGTTCTTGAGAAATTCTGAGAAACTTTTCTGTTTTGATCCAATTGCTGAGAAAGAGAAAATTGAGTTTGTGTTTATGAGTTGGCGTGTAATCATTGCTTCTGAAATCTGACTTAATGCTTTTATAGCTGACATGTGTGCATTGGAACCAATAGGAAACTGACATGTGGCATCTGAACTTGTATGAAAGAGGCACGGCTTTGGACTTAAAATGAACTTTGGACCTTTCTGCAAAAATAAGAACTTGAGGACTAAACTGCAATTGACAAAAAGGACTGAAATGAAAATTGGAAAAGAAACCGGACTGAAATGCAATTTTGGACCTCTTCGAGGACCAAAAATGCAAAAATAATAAAAACAATAAAAATAAAAATAAAATTGGTAATTTGACCAAACGTAAAGCGAAACACAAATAAAATTGACAAAACGGACTAAAACGAACCAATGGCCTAAATGAGGTACTTCAAAGTAACCTCTCTGTGCCAAAATTTTGTGTGAAATGACCAAAATGCCCCTAGGGCTAAAATTGACCTAAACAGACTCAAATTGACTTGACACTGACTCAGATGCAAGTTTGAAATGAATTTAACAAGGTTTACTGATGAAATGTAAAAAACAATCTGAAAAGACTCAGAGACAGTCACAAGGATGAAAATGGGTCCCACTGCAGGAAATGACCAAAATACCCTTCTGTATGACTTTTTGCAAATTTTGAAATAAACTGTAGAAAAAGCAATGTAACGATCCAGAGACACTTTTGGATGACTTACAAGACAAGTAAAGACATTTTGAAAAGTTTTATGCAAGGAAAACATAAGTAAAATTGTGATTGGAAATACTGCGAGGCAGAGACAATTTGAACTGTGCAGTTGAAATTTGATAATTGACAAAGTTTGAAATGAAATTGGGCCCAGTATTTTTAGGTCCAAAAACAGGGTATAACAGCTGCCCCTATTTAAGTTTCTTTGTCTGGAGAGTCAAGAGACGGAGTCTTTGGCTTGACAGGACGAAGATACTTAAATATTAGCATTTGCACTGTGTTTGGACGTAAAAATACGCCTACCCATTTTCAAATAATATGCATGCCATGCATCATTTGGATTATGAATGCAAGACCTCATGGGGATTGGAATTAACAAAATATGTCATATCCATTGCGGGATTGGTAGACATTGACAGAGATAGTGAACAGCAGAGTAACGGGAAACTAGAAACAAGTTGGACAGGTACAAGCTGTTCTTGGATTCAAACTAGCCACTTCACCGGGGATGAAACAAACAGACAGCTGCGAGTTGTTCTTATGGATTCGAACTGGTCACTTCACAGGGGATAGAGGTTACTGGACAAACATGAGTTGTTCTTATGGATTCGAACTGGTAACTCACTTGGGGATATTGGAAAGTGCGAGTTGTTCTTATGGATTCGAACTGGTGACCCGACTGAGGAAAAAGAGAAAATTGGCAAGTACGAGCTGTTCTTATGGATTCAAACTGGTGACTCGACTGAAAACATGTAAAATTGGCAGGTACGAGTTGTTCTTAAGGATTCGAACTGGTTACTCGACTGAAAGCAAGGCAAACAGACAGGTGCGAGCTTGTTCTTGGATGCGAACTGGTTACTCCACCGGACAGAAACAGATAGACAGGTACAAGCTGCTCTTGGATTGAGCTAGCCACTTGACCAAACGGAAACATATTGACGGGTACAAGCTGCTCTTGGATTGAGCTGGGCACTCGACCGATAATATAAGCAAATTGATAGGTACAAGCTGTTCTTGGACTTGAACTAGCCACTTGACCAAAATAGAAACATATTCACTGGGGATTGGTTTTTTCCTGACAAAATATAGATTGAGATTGACTTGGCGTCGATTTGATTTGAAAGGTAGAAATTGACCGATATTATTGGCTCACAAGGTTTTGACAGAGAACCTGACATGAGTATTGAATTGAGACTGATGTTGACATTGGAAATGCGATATGCATGAATGATATAACAGTTTCATTAAATGCATGGGCACGTAATATGCATGATTATGCATGTATGAATGCTTGTAATGCATGACTGTTGGCAGTTTGTAGGCACGACTTCACGGGGAAGACAAGACATTAGAGTATTGGGCACGTAGTGGCTCGTGCCATATTACACATTCTTGGAAATCCTCTATGGAGATGACGTCGTTGGGAGACGTATCGGAACCATGGCCGAGGGCCGGTAGGTATGTAACTTGCTGGGGATAGAGTCTTGAGAGACTCCACCGGGGAAAACGCCGTTGTGCTGGGTATGTTGTAGACATTGCATCTGTGGTCAATGCTTTTTTGCATGTTATATTCTCATTTTCATTTTTTTGCATCCCATTTTTGCCTGGATCGCCCTTTCGGGTTTTCGATCCACCGGGGAGATAAATTTTTATTGCCCCATTTTTGCCTGAACTGCCTTTTCAGGTTGTCAACCCAGCGGGGTGCTCATTTTTGCCTAAGTCGCCCTTTCGGGTTTTCAACTTAGCGAGCTCATTTATTTTCATGCATTTTTATTCTGTTTTTTCATTCTTGCCATTGACCACAGACTATCCTGGAGGAGAACCTGCTTGTAACATATATTGAAATAGACATCAACATACTCTCGCTCATGCATGTTTCATTTGAATATACCCTGTTGCTCAGGTTTGCTTTTCAAAATAGACAAAAGGCTTTCAATTTTCAAAATGTTTGTTTCAAGCATTGTCATTATCAAAATAGAAAGAAAATATTTTTGTATATAACTTTGAAAGTAGAAGAAAATAGAGTTTTCAAACAAAAGCAAAGGCTCAAATTGATGTATAAGAGTGGTGGTCAGCCGAAGGCGTGACTCCACGGATTTACAAAGCTTGGAAAATGGTAATTTTATTGGTTGGTGGTACATTGAACACAGTAATCATGACATTTCCCAGAAACTTTGAATTCGCAAGCATAAGAGCTTTTGCTGGAGACGGTCATTAACAGCTGCAGATACCCCAAGGGGGACGGTGGTTGGCCAGATATAGTTACTTGCCTTTTGTTTCAATCTCATTTTTGCATGAACCGCCCTTCCGGGTTTTCGGCTCATCGAGACGCTCATTCTTGCCTGAGTTGTGTACAATCTCAGCGAGCTTTTCATATATTCTTTTTTTTGTCCCTTATTTTTGCCTGGACCGCCCTTTCGGGTTTTCGATCCACCGGGAAGCGCATTTTTGCCTAGGCCGCCATTTCGGGTTTTCGACCTACCACGCTGTTCTTTTCATATTTCTAGGCAAAGTATTTCTTGACTATATCGGCATTCACTGGATTTGGAAGTTCCACACCATCCATGTGTGTAAGGATTAAAGCACCACCGGAGAAGGCCTTCTTGACAACATAAGGACCTTCATAGTTAGGCGTCCACTTGCCCCTTGGGTCGGGTTGCTGGCTCATCCTTCTTTTCAAAACAAGTTCTCCCACCTTGAATTCTCGAGGATGGACTTTCTTGTCAAAAGCAGTCTTCATTCTTGCTTGATAGGACTGTCCACGAGCCATGGCATCCATACGTTTTTCCTCAATCAAATTCAACTGATCATACCGGCTTTGGCACCATTCAGCCTCAGATAACTTTGCTTCCATTATCACACGGAGAGATGGGATCTCCACTTCCAGAGGAAGAACTGCTTCCATACCATATACAAGAGAGAAAGGGGTTGCCCCGGTTGAACTGCGCACAGTAGTACGGTAGCCATGCAGAGCATAGGGTAACATCTCATGCCAGTCCTTGTAAGTGGTTACCATCTTCTGGACAATTCTCTTGATATTCTTGTTGGCGGCCTCAACTGCACCATTCATCTGAGGTCTATAGGGAGAAGAGTTATGATGCTCAATTTTGAATTCTTCACAAAGAGCTTGCACCACATTGTTGTTCAGGTTGGTACCATTGTCAGTAATAATCTTGCTGGGAACACCATATCGACAGATGATGTTATTCTTGATGAACTTAGCTACCACTTGCTTGGTCACATTGGTATAAGATGCTGCTTCAACCCACTTGGTAAAGTAGTCAATTGCCACTAAGATGAAACGATGACCATTTGAAGCCTTCGGTTCAATTCTTCCGATCATGTCGATGCCCCACATCGAGAACGGCCATGGGGATGAAATAACATTGAGAGCGTGCGGAGGCACATGAATCTTATCAGCATAGATTTGACATTTGTGGCATTTTCTGGCGTACTGGTAGCAATCATGCTCCATGGCCATCCAGTAGTAACCTGCTCGTAACAACTTCCTTGACATAGTATGCCCTGTAGCATGGGTCCCGAAGGTA
This sequence comes from Medicago truncatula, assembly GCF_003473485.1. Classification (NCBI taxonomy): domain Eukaryota; kingdom Viridiplantae; phylum Streptophyta; class Magnoliopsida; order Fabales; family Fabaceae; genus Medicago; species Medicago truncatula. Next base: position 22,018,371 of record NC_053045.1, read on the forward strand.
CCGTCATGTACATCATGCATTAACTGCTCCGCTTCATGTTCATCAACACATCTTAACAGTACTATGTCATAGTTCCTTTTGTACAGAATATCTCCATCTAACAGGAATCTACTGGCCAATCTTCTCAGGGTCTTCTTGTCTTGTTTGGAAGCACCCGGCGGATACTCACGGCTTAGCAAGAACTGCTTGATGTCATAGTACCAGGGTTTATAGTCAACCATATTTTCACCAGCCTGATCGATCACATCTCCAATAGCAAACACATGTGACGGTCTTTCAAGGCGTTGCACTTTAATTACTGGCACATCATTCCAATGGTTTACTCGAAACATGGAGGATAGAGTAGCAAGAGCATCAGCCATTTGGTTCTCATCACGAGGAATATGGTGCAGCTCAACCTTTGTAAAATATGTCAGAAGACGTCTCGCATAATCACGATAAGGAATCAACTTAGCATGGTGGGTCTCCCATTCACCCTTTATCTGATTGATGACGAGCGCAGAATCTCCATAGATGTCGAGGTGTTTGATTCTCATGTCAATTGCTTCCTCGATCCCAAAGATGCATGCTTCATACTCAGCCATATTGTTGGTACATTCGAACAGGATTCGGGCGGTAAAAGGAATGTGATGCCCCTGCGGGGATACAATGACTGCCCCAATTCCTTTTCCATAAGCATTGACAGCACCATCAAAGACTAAACCCCACTTGCTATTGGGATCTGGACCTTCCTCAATCAACGGTTCTTCGCAGTCTTTGGATTTCAAATACATGATTTCTTCATCGGGGAAGTCGAATTCAATTGGTTGATAATCATCGAGAGGTTGGTAAGCAAGATGATCTGCAAGAATGCTACCTTTGATTGCCTTTTGAGTTTTGAACACAATATCATATTCAGACAAAAGCATCTGCCAGCGTGCAATCTTTCCAGTAACAGCAGCTTTCTCAAAGATATACTTTATCGGATCCATTCTGGATATCAACCAAGTTGTATGATTCACCAAATAATGGCGCAGGCGTTTAGCAGCCCAAGCTAGAGCACAACAAGTCCTCTCAAGCATTGTATACCGAGTTTCACAATCGGTGAACTTCTTGCTTAGATAGTAGATAGCATGTTCTTTCTTTCCAGTCTCATCTTGTTGGCCAAGTACGCATCCCATGGATTCATCAAATACTGCCAAATACATGATCAAAGGCCTTCCTTCCACGGGTGGGACAAGGATAGGTGGTTCCAGCAGGTAATTCTTGATGCTATCAAAAGCTTCTTGGCATTCATCATTCCATACAACAGGCTGGTTCTTTCTGAGTAGCTTGAAGATCGGCCCGCAGGTTGCGGTCATGTGAGATATGAATCGGGAGATGTAATTCAAACGTCCGAGGAAACCTCTGACTTGCTTCTCTGTCCGTGGAGCTGGCATTTCTCGGATGGCCCGGACTTTATCAGGATCGACTTCAATGCCCTTTTGGCTGACAATGAAGCCTAATAACTTCCCGGATCTGACGCCGAATGTACATTTGTTGGGATTTAATCGAAGCTTGTATTTTCTCAACCTTTCAAACATCTTTGTTAAATATTCAACATGCTGCTCCTCATCTGTTGACTTCACAATCATGTCATCCACATATACCTCGACTTCTTTGTGGATCATGTCATGAAACAGAGTAGTCATTCCCCTTTGGTAGGTAGCACCAGCATTAATTAGGCCGAACGGCATCACTTTGTAGCAGAAAGTACCCCATGGAGTGATAAAAGACGTCTTTTCTCTATCTTCAGGAGACATTTTGATCTGATTGTAACCGGAGAAACCGTCCATGAAGGAGAACACCTTAGACTGAGCAGTATTATCAACAAGCACATCAATATGAGGTAATGGAAAGTTGTCTTTTGGACTGGCTTTGTTCAGGTCTCTGAAGTCAACACACATCCGGACTTTACCATCCTTCTTTGGCACAGGTACTATATTGGCAACCCATTCAGGGTACTCAACTGTCATGAGGAAACCCGCATCAATCTGCTTTTGAACCTCGCTCTTAATCTTGAGAGCCATATCTGGATGAGTCCTTCTCAATTTCTGCCTGACGGGAGGACATTCAGGCTTGGTGGGGATCCGATGCTCCACAATCATAGGGTCTAGCCCTGGCATATCTTCATACGACCATGCAAAAATATCCGGATATTCCCGGAGGAGTTGAATGATCTTCCGTTTAACCCCTTCCTCTAGAGTAGCACCAATCTTGATTTCTCGCTTGTTTTCCTCGGTACCTATGTTGACAAGCTCAATCTCTTCTTGGTGAGGCTGAATGGCTTTCTTTTCTTGCTCAAGTAACCGAGTAATCTCATATGGTATGGCATCACCTTCCTCATCTTCGGCTTCATACACAGGGAAATCCAAACTTGGAGGAACCGTAGGATTACTGTGTTCAACGGGTTTATTATGGTTCAACCTGCATATAATGATTGGATGATTTTAGAAAGAGTTTTTTTTTTTTTTTTTTCATGCAGATTTTTGAAATTAATAAGAAAATACAAACGTTTTGGTTTTTTCTGGCATTACCTTTGTTTCCAAGGGAAAAAGCACTAAAAAAAAAGTAGTCGTGGAAGAAACGACAAAATTTTATTAATCAACGGCAATGCCGAAACAAACATGCCCTTACAGAAAATATCACTCTCGCTTTGGGCAGAGCGAGAGGATTGTTATTTTGAAAACAAAGCATTAAAGCAACAAGACACATTACTCAGAAACATGCATGATTGAAGGAATGTCAATGGCATCCCAATCTGTCGCAATGCCTCCTGGTGTAACAAATACAGGCCTGAGACCAGATCCAGTGGCTTCTTCAGAGATTGCATTAACAAACCCTGCACTGTGGAAGACTCCCGAGGAAACCCTTGATGACGGGGAAAACCCGAGACCTTCTTTACGCTTGTTCTCACAGAGCTGTATCACCTGGCCCCAACCGGCAGCTTGACCCTCTTGGACGGCTCTCTGTGCATCCTTCAAAGAAGCCATAGCAGCCCCAGCTTTCTTAGGCTCTGCATCTTCAATGGTCAAACCTTGGAAAGCAGTCCCTTCAGCAGACCCTGCTTCAATACAAGAAAAGGAAGACAGCTGGCTGACTAAGTATGCTTCTTCACCATGGATTGTGACGAGTTTTCCATTCTTCACAAACTTCAACTTCTGATGTAAGGTGGAAGTAACCGCACCCGCATCGTGTATCCACGGTCTTCCCAGCAGACAACTGTAGGATGCATTAATGTCCATCACTTGGAAAGTAATCAAGAAATTCTCAGGGCCAATGGTTATCGGCAAGTCTATCTCCCCCAACACATTCTTCCGAGATCCATCAAAAGCTTTGACCAAGAACGTACTTCTCCTCAAAGGGGTCCCACGGTAGCTCAACTGATCTAGAGTTGTCTTGGGCATTACATTGAGAGAGGAACCGGTATCCACCAACACATTTGATATCAAGTCTGATTTACAATTCACCGAGATGTGCAAAGCCAGATTGTGACTCTTTCCCGCTTCCGGCAACTCTTCTTCACTGAACCAGAGGTTGTTACAAGCCGTAATATTTCCCACTATGCCACCGAAACGATCTACCGTAACTTCGTGGTCAACATACGCCTGCTCCAGCACTTTCAACAAGGTATTCCTGTGAGCCTCAGAGCTCAAGAGTAATGACAAGACGGATATCTTCGAAGGAGTCTGCAGCAATTGATCAACGATCTTGTAGTCGCTCCTCTTTATTATCCTCAGAATCTCATCTAAATTCGAATCCTCTATAGATTTGCCTGGCTGGTTCACATCTGTAGCAATGGGTGAAACAACGGTTGGAGTTGCTTCTTCAACTGGTGGAGTGATTGGCGTAGTTACCTTCTTCTGAAATAACGGCGGACGGACCTTCCCGCTTCTTAGCGCTGCAGAAGTCCCTTCGGCAATATTGCTTACTGTGGCAAAGGAAGCTAGAGGCACCTCTACTCCATTTTCTACCATAGTAGCATTGTATTTGTATGGAACTGCCTTGTCCGAAACATAAGGAATTGGTCCTGGCAGCCTTATCACCAAAGGCTCAGCATTCTTCTTCAAAGGTACACTCTTGACAGGCGGATCGTGAAAAACTGGCACAATCACGCAAACATCACTGACAGTCAGAAGATTATCATTCATCAAGCTTTGGATGTCGTCTTGAACAGTATGGCAACCCAAAGGATCACGGAGGCATCCTAGACACTTGGCATGATCATGGCTGAACAGAGAAGCTTTGCACAGCTTGATGTGTAGGGGTACCAGAGGAGTTACGACGTTGCGGACATCAAGTCTAGGAGCTTCCTCGCACACTTCGATCATATTCACAGCGGCATGATTTGGAAGAGGATTGTCAAGGACATGTGGAACATTATTCTCAAAAGTCAGCTTCCCTTGATCAATGAGCTTCTTCACGATATACTTCAAAGCATAACACCCCTCGACATCATGACCTAAGGCACCTTGATGAAAATCGCATTTGAGATCAGACCTGAACCTTGGAGGCAACGGATCAGGTGGTGGCTTGCCCTGTCTAGTCGTACAATGCCCTCTTTGGAGTAAAGTTGGAAGCAACTCAGCATATAACATCGGTATAGGAGGAAAAGTTGGTCTAGTATATTGCTGCTGCTGCTGTTGTTGTTGTTGTTGTTGTTGAACCGGCAACTGTTGTTTCATCTGTTGGGCAATTGCATTGACGGGCACTTGAGGTTGACCCGGTGGCAGGGGGTACTGATGGTAAAACGGTGGGAAGAACGGATGCTGAGAGTACGGCATATATGGGTATGACGGAGGCATTTGAGCTGCATTGATAGGAGCAACGGTAGCTATTGATTGACCGGCTCCAGCTGACACCATTCCCACTTCCGTTTCTTTCTTCTTGTGGTGTCCATTACCATATCTCTTCGACGCATTCACAGAGGATTCAGCTTTCTCAAACACAATGATTCCATCCCTGACGGCTTCCTCAAGACGGGTTCCCATAGTGACCATCTCCGAAAAGTTGTTCGGGGCAGCGATGATCATCCTCTCAACATAATCTTTCTTCAAGGTCTTCAAGAATGTCTGGGTCATTTCTTCTTCATCTAAAGCAGGAGTGATACGGGCAGCTGCCCCTCTCCACCTTTGTGCATATTCACGGAAACTTTCCTCCTTTTTCTGAGATAGGGACCTGAGAAACTCCCTATTCGGCTTCAATCGAGTGTTAAACCCGTAGTGGCTCTTGAAAGGGTTGAACTTTTTTACTTCGGAGATTATGTAAGACGGGTGTGAAATCTTACATACGATGTTTTTGTTGCATCGAAGGTGACGACCTTGAGGTGATCCGGTACCACATGCATGTACGTGTCGATATGTGCATATCATGACATGAGTCTTAGTGATGTATGTGATTGGTGATTGTGTATGAATAATTGTGAATTGATATTTGTTCATGACACTTGAAATTGGTGATTATTGATGTGAGATATTGGGGTCTTGATGTAAGTATATGTATGAGAATATTATTATTGAACAAGTGCATGATGTTTAAATTGAAATATCCATGGTAACTGTTATTTGGATTATGATGATGTAATACTTACCCCAAGTGGTTTTAACCGCCTACCTGTCTGTATGGATGGGTAGACGTTGTGCCGGGTTAGTCGCTCGGTGAGTTTTTGTGCTTGGTGGATATCGGGAGCTTTCTCCGATATCGGTGTTTAGAGTTTAGTCGGCTCTGATCTAGGATTCATTGTGTCGGTCTAGATTATCCTTTACTTTGGATTTTATTATGATTGGAGACTTACCCGTATGTTGGGATTTTTGAGATTCATCTATGTTGATGTAATAATTGATTCATGACATGTATATTTGGATTACTCTAGTTTATATTCCGCTGCGACTGTTGAGATTTATATACATGTTTATTGGTTTTGAATTTTGAATGATGACGTAGCCTCTATTTCTTAAATAAATGTATTATTCGCATGTTTAATTGCTTTAATAGAAATAGCAGTGTTACAATACTTGTTATGACTGTGAGTGAGTAGTTATTACTCTTTGTACTACACCGAAGTCGTGAAACAAGGTGTTAGTTGTTTGTGTTGGAAGGTAACTTCTATTCTGTTTTGGTTTAGGTCTGATAGGTCACTGAGGCAATGACTGACCATTAGGATAGTGAGATGGGATCTCAGATCTAGGAGTTCCTAGGTTGAAGTCTATACGGGTAGGTCCTAGGTCATATGGTGTAAACGAGGAGTTTGCTGAGAGCTATTGAATAAGGACTACACTAGTGGATTTCCTTCCTGGCTTGGTAGCCTCCAGAGTAGGTGTGTTTGTCACCGAACTGGGTCAACAAACTCATTGTGTTTTTACTTTCCTAACTTTTATTTTCTTGTTTTTTAATTTTGTTTATCGCATGATTTTGAAACATTAATCGTAACATTGCAAACGTCGTAACATCATATAGAACATATTAAAACAAGTGTCCTAGAATTTCAGCTCATCTAACTCAAACTTAGCAAGCCTTTGTGCGAATGGAATTCTGGCTTATATAGTGGTGGGACATTTGGCTTTTCACTCTCTACTACAGCTTTCTCACTTTGTGGCTTTTCACTCTCTACCTCAACCTTCATCTTTCGATCCTTCGTTTGATATTTGAGATGATGAAATAATAGTTATTGAATTTCTCTTTTCGGTTCTTCATTCAATACTTTTTATTGAGTTTAAAAAGATGTGATTAGATTTGAAAATAGATCGACGTAAGATTAGGGTTCTAGGCTTGGTTTGATAGGATTTAAGCCATCAGACGCATCCAACAATCCCAAGACCTAGAGGTCTACTCACTCATGTTCATCGTAGACAAAGAGATTAAAGAGAAGGAGTAGAAAGACATGAAAGTAAACAGCTGAAAGTAAAAGTGCAGAATTGTAAAGAACAAGAAAATAAAGAACTTTGATTCAATGAAAATAAAATTGTCACAATTATTCTCAAGGATTCAGAGATGAATTATACAAGTCTGATGACACCTCTATTTATAGTTAAAGGAACAACATAAATTTGCACTAAATCGGAGCATAAATTTGTACTAAATCGACGCATAAATTTGCACCAAATCAGAACATATAATTAATATGCACCAAATCAGCACATAAATATGGCAGAATTTCCCTCTTTTTAGCTTTCTTCTCAAACAAGCTTAAATCATGCATCTTAATTCATTCTTTTGCTCAAAGACTCGATCTTTTATCATATTTGGTCTTGAAATAAAAACAAACAAATTTGAAGTAAAATAGTTCTAAAAAGAAACTTAAACAAACAGAATTCTCTTAAAATAAACACTTAAAACCATATAAAATATGACTTATCAAGGATCACCGTGTGACCAGTAGGTGCAACCAAATATTGGAGGGATAGACCTAGTCAACTGAGATAGTATAGACCCCGCACATAAGGATCATTATGCGATCAACAGGTGCAGCTTGATGATTAATTAGGTTAGTAACGTCCCAATGGCCTAATCACTTGTATAGTCTACCTAAGATAAATAAACGCGATATTACTTTTATTTAATATCCAACAAATAAATATAGGGGATTTGAAGAATCTTAACCGCTGCTTACCTTTCTGCAACCAAAACAGGTAACTTGCTTTGTTGCAGACAAATAAAAATTGCAAATCTCTAACCCTTTAACTCTTTTATTTTATCATCAAACTTAAAATAAGTAAGGCGAATTGTTTGGACGAAACGAAAATCCATGTGGATACAATACTCTATTTATCACTTTATTACTTGATAAACGATTAGATACATTTGCATAATCTGCACATCATAGTGCTTCATTCTTTCATTCACATCTTTAAACCCATGGCCAATGTTCTTCTTCAGAGATATAACTTTAGTGAGAGTTGTGAGAGATACAGCTCTAAACCATTTAAGATTTTTAAGACATAGCTTCGGTCTAGAACCTATAGATTTCTCCCCCACTACGGGCTTTCTCTTCTGAGTTTTATAACACTTCCATTGCTTAACTTTAGACTTTGTAGAATGATAGGTATTGGTAATTGAATGTTTGAACCCGTATTTATTCAACATGTTTTCAAGCATTGTATTGCAATGTATTCTACCTTCCTCACTAATGACATCTAAAGGTGTATTTTTGTTGAGATTGTTATCTATAAAAAGTTCAGGTATCACCTTAGTGTCATTAGGTTGGAAGGCCTCTGCCTGACCTACTATTCTAGTTTTTGTTATCTCTTGAGTTACAACATTCTTACTTGGTCCTTCATCTGTTGGTTTCCTAGGGCTAAGTGATCTATAGTCTTTATCATGATCACCACTTCTACAGGCTCATATGAAAATCCCATGGCTTTAGGATTGTTGAACTTGATTTGTTGGTCATTCATTCTCATAGTCAACTCTCCCTTATACACATCAATAAGAGTCCTTCCCGTTGCTAAGAAAGGTCTCCCCAAAAGGATAGGAACATTCTCATCAGGTTCAAAATCAAGTATGATAAAGTCTGTAGAGTATACAAACTTATCCACTTGCACAAGTACATCACTTGTCCTTCCTTCAGGGTGAACTAGACACCTAGCAGCCAGTTGTAAATTCACAGCAGTAGGCTTGGCTTGACCAATTCCCAATTGATTGATAATTGATTTAGGCATCAAATTGATGCTTGCCCCTAAATCACAAAGTGCCTCCCCACAATAAACTCCACCTATAGAACATGGAATAGTGAAGCTACATGGGTCCTTCATCTTTCCTGGTATCTTGTGTTGGATCAACATGCTGCTTTCAGCTGTCATTGCTAATGTCTTAAAGTCGCCCAACCTTCTTCTCTTAGTGATCATATCCTTCAGAAACTTAGCATTTGTTGTAGATCTTCTAGCAACGAAATGTTGATGTTGAGTTACTTCAAGACCTCCAAGAACTTCTTGTACTGCTTCTCCAGTGGAGCTTTCACCAACCTTTGAGGAAAAGGTGGATCAAGAGACTTGGTGTACTGACTGTAGTCTGGAGTTGTAGCTTTGATACTGATAGAATTCTCTTTTGACTTTAGAGATGCAGCGGTCTACATCTTTGTTTGTGTTGAGGTTGTTGATACAGCAGTCTATATATCTGCTTCTTCTGAACTAGGAGTTACAGCGGTCTACATCTCCTCTTTTGAGCTAACTTTTTCCTCTGTGGGCTTTGGATTCACAACTAACTCTCTCTCCTTCTCAGCACTATCAATTGCTTTACTACTCTTGAGCCCTATGACATTGATCTGCTAAATCTTATTTTCCTTAGTAGCTGCAATCTCCGTCTAACTAGGTAGAAACCCAGCAGGTCTTTCAAATATAGTTTTGTGGATTTATCCTAGCTGATTCTCAATAGACTTTTACGATGCAGCTGTAGAAACTAAGGCTTCTGCAGTTTTAGAACTTGTGGACTCATTTCTGGTGAAAAAATCTTTGAAGAGACTCTCCATACTCTCTTGGAAGGCTGCGGTTATGGTGCATAAGGAAATTCTTATGCACCTGCATAAATCCAAAAATGGTTTCTGTCATTTGTACTCCAAAACCATTAGATGTATTTAATGGTTTCCAACACCCTGCATAAAATTATAGTATGTTTTGTATAAAATTATGCCAAAATCATTTTGCTGTGAAAATGATTTCTGTGAGTTGTATTCCAAAACCATTTCTAGATTTATGCAGGGTGCATAAGGATTTCCTTATGCACCATAACCGCACCCCTCTTGGAAAGCACTCTTTGCTGGAGGGTTTGGCTTGGTAGTAAGAGCATTCTTCTTTTGACCACCCCGTAAGAAGTTAGGGTGATCTGCCCATCCAGGCTTGCATGTGTTGGAGTAAGGGTTGTAAGCCCTATTTGGTTGGCTTCCAACATATAGAGTTGACTGATACTGGGTTCTCATAAGTTGGCTCTAGCATTGTATCTTAACATAGTGTGTGTAAAGCCATGTAGCTTTATGTCTTTGCTTTGATGATGTTTTGCTATAGATACTTGTTTTATTCTTTTGATGATGTTATTGTGTTGATATATATAAGCTAGTACATTAAAGAACGAGTAAATAGGCAAAAAAAACCTTGAAATTGTAGCTTTCGTAAAAAACTCCCCTGATTTTTAGGAAACTTCCAAAAACCCCCCTGAAATTGTCAAACGTTAGTCAATTACCCCCCTCCGTTTGTTTTGGCTGTTAAATGACTATTTTTTATTTTATTTTTTGCTTTCTCCATCTTCTTCCTTCCACTTTTTTTATCATCTTCATGAATATTTATAAAAAATCCAGAAAAAAAATTAAGAAACAACAACCATTAACAACATCATCATCATCTCATTACTAGCTTCTCTTGTTTGTTGCTCATTGTTGTTATCCAAAAGGGTCGTAGCAGAAAGATCAAGAGACAATTGATGATGATGATCATTGTTGTTGGTAATCTCATCACTGCTCCAAAAAGGAAATCCATTTGAATGAGGGTTAAAAAGTGATTGATTCTGAAAAGGAGACATGAGTGATGATGGAACAGTAACATCATGAGAATGAGAAGAACCGTTGCTGTTGATGTTGTTGTTCATGCTATTCATCATAAACCTTGTTCTTTTTCCAACAAGTTCATGATATTTTCTATTATTCATTCTGTTGTTGATGAATTTCAAAGGGTTGTTGTTGATTAATTCAAGAAGGTAACAAACAAGAGAGAGAGAATCATTAGAAAGTGTGTGATGTTGATGATGATGTTGTTAATGGTTGTTGTTTCTTAAATTTTTTCTGGATTTTTTTATGAATATTGATGAAGATGATGAAAAAAGTGGAAGGAAGAAGATGAAGAAAGCAAAAAGAAATTAAAAAATAGTCATTTAACAGCCAAAACAAACGGAGAGGGGTTATTGACTAACGTTTGATAATTTCCGAGGGGGTTTTTGAAGTTTCTTAAAAATCAGAGGGATTTTTGACGAAAGTTACAATTTCAGGAGGGTTTTTGCCTATTCACTCATTAAAGAACTATAACCAAAAGATTGTTTTATTACATGTTTACAAGTTTGCAAAAGAAAAAAACTTTTAAAAAAGATAAAGCATGCACCTCGTCTTATTAGAAACTAAAAAATGAAAACAAAAGAAAACTTTTACAAAGTTCTTAATGGCTATATATAACTCTATAAGACTAGTACATTGACCTGAAAAATCCATTAAATTAAGGAAATATTACCAACTACATCCATAATAGTGTGCTTCTAATTTAAACTATATCCTGTGCTACGAAACCTTTTTATGGTATAAGTGTCAAGAATTTTGAGTAACACATGATTGTTAGTGCACCTAGGAGTCTTAAATTGGTTCAATGCAACCCCATTGGCTATGAAATTATCCAAAATCTTCTTGAAAGTCCCTCTCTCCAAAATGCAAAGTTCAAGTGGCCCAATTGAATTTGTTTTTCTTGACACTACATATCCATGATCAGCAAAAGATAGGTCCATTTCTCTGCAACAATCATCAAGTACATTGTCATCTACCTCTCCTTTAATCTCCCAGTAAATAACGTAGTGACCAGGTTCATTAGTTACATCTGCATTGCTGGTAAAATCAACAATTTCGGCTCTTGCTTTATTTAAAATCTGTGATCCTCTCTCTACCACTAGTTGGAGGTCCTTCTCTGTATTTTTGTCTATGTTTACTGTTAGAATTAGCTTTCTTCTGCATATAAAGTTCAATTTTGGGGTCCCATTGTGAAATCCTGACACTTCTACCACATCTCCTAGTCTGCACCTGTACAACCCTGTAGGTTTAAAAAAAATTAAAATATAAATATTAATTTTAGAGAAAAAAATACTGAAAATTGCTGCTTACACTCTTGTGAAGGCTAAAAAACACCGACAAATTTTTCTTCGGCAGTTAACGGCCGATGAAGTTATTTTGATATTTTAACGGTGTTTCCCAGCATCCTTTGGCGAGTGAAAAGAAAAATACTTGGTTGGTCGAACTCTGAACTTAAACTATAAAAAGCATTTGGGATATACACAGATAAATTCACTCTATGAGAAAAAAAAAATATAATTCAATTTTTTTTTGTCAGGTAGTCTAGTGGCTAAAATTCACTTTTAAAGTGAATAAGTATGGTGTTTGGGGTTCGAACCCCGGTCCATGCATATAATAATACATTGTCTGTAACGCCCTAGTCGTTATTTTATTTATTTTGATTTATTAGAGTCTTTTATATGATTTTAAATAATATTTGTTGATTATGTGGTGTGTTATATTTTATTATATAGTTTATTTTAATATTAATTAGAATAATGTGAGAATTATTATTATTTTGGAGGTTGGGGAGTTAATTAGGAATTAATAGAATTAAGGGGAGTTAAATGAAATAAAGGGGAGTTAATATTTGGGGAGTTAGGAAAAGAGAAGTCAGAAGCGGTTTTACGTGAAAACAGAGTTTTGGGAGAAAAGGGAGAAGAGCCAAGTGAACCTGAATTGTTGTGCATTTGTCTTTCTGAATTAAGGTAAGGGTGAAGTTTGCTTCAGTAGTATAGATATTGAATTCTGATTTTGGGTTTAACAGGTTTATGATAGAATTGAGAATTTTGGGTTTATGTTGGATTAATGGATTTTTGAGTGAATTGAGTGTAGAGATTGCTGTTCTGATGTTAGAAATAGGTTCTGGTTGCATACAGCATTTAGTTTCATATCTGTAAACTAATTTGGGGAGTGAATTTGAAGAAAATGAGATTTTTGGAAAAAACCTGCATTCTGCCCGTACTGATGTTCATCGCTCGCCCCGGCGAGTAGCTTGTCTCGCCTCGCGAGGGAGCAACTTCATGGCTCGCCTCGCGAGCAGAACCACTCGCCATGGCGAGCAAGTGACTGAGAGATCATGATTTTTGAATTGTTGTTATAAGCTGTATTTTGGTTAGTTTTGAGTGCCTAGATGATTTTAGAGAGGACTGGGACAATTTTTAGATTAAAAAGATGAATAGGGAGCTTAAAAATGAAGATTTAGTGAGAAAAATGTCAAAACTCCCAAGAGCACCTTTTTCTTGTTCGCCTTGAGTTTGCCACGGCAAGTAACCCGTTTTCTTGTGTTCGCCATAGCGAGTAGAAGTACTCGCGAGGCGAGTTGTTGCCTAGTATTTGAGTTGTTTGTTCTGTTTTGATGAATGTTGAATGATCTTGATGTCTGAGCATAATTATGATTAATTGTGTATTTTTCTGGAATTGTTGGATTGATTATAATGATCTGTTGATGATTGTGATGTATGTTTACATTAATTAAATCATGCATGTTGTTGAATTGTGGAGTTGTAAGTCATATATACATATATGCATTGTTGAGTTGTATGTAGATATATACAAGTGGAGTCCATTGCATAAGCATATAAAGCGGGAGGGCTCATGCCCTGGAACGCCTTGTCGTTCAAAGCGGGAGGACTCATGTCCTGAAACATTTTAATTGTTCAAAGCGGTGAGGGCTTATAACCTGATGAATGCTTTAACCATTCAATATCCGGTGAGGGCTTCTGCCCTGTAAATTGGTACCACATGCATTGTCGCATTGTCGAGGAGTCTTAGCGGTGTTGTCGAGTAGTTGCATGAGTCGTTGTTGTTGGTTGTAATTACCATTATTGTTGATGTTGTTGATTATGAAATATATATGTTTATTAATTAATTATTGATATGTTAGTGTGTTAGATTCAATTGAAGAATTTTATATCTATTATTATCGTTGTGAATCTCACCCCTTCTGCTTGAAAATGTTGCCCTTCCTATGGGTAACTTGCAGGTGATCCTGAGTAGTAGGTGGTGGCTCAAGTGTCTAGGGCTCTGATATGTACGGGATTTACTTTATTTATTTTTCATTCCTTATGTATCACATTTTTGGAACATGCTGATGTAGCCCTTATTGTTGTTTGAATTACTTTGATGAGGCTTTCATGCCAGGATTTTATGGAGAATTAAACAGTTGATGTTTGTTGTTGTTGTTTTTAATGAAAATATTCCGCTGCAAGTTTTAGTGAAACTATTAAAGTTTGTTGTTCATTAAATAGTTTTATATTCTATTTAAGAAATTTTGAAGAGTAGTGTGACATGCCCGTTTGGGATATACTCTGATATTTATTTATTAATTAATTGTTTGGGATAACGGGATGTTACATTATCTCTGTCAAACGAGTTATGCTCACTGCGACATATAATTCAATTTTTATTCCATTTATTTTTACTTTTTTGAATGTATATTTAAATATTGTGTCCAAATCTTGTAAATGCACTAGGGTTATTTGAAGTTTGCACGAGTATGATACAATGATATGATCATAGACTAACCGACTAAGTTTGTCTGTACGTATTCTTGAAATGCAAGCACTACCATAAATCCAGCCAGGTAAGTTTGAAAACGATAGAGATATTTATTTTTGGCTGAATCTGCCTATTCTTCACCAAAATTTAGATAAACGTTTTATTATTTGAAAATGAATAAAGGATGTGATTAATTGTTTGATTAATATTATTGCGGTTCTCTTTGACAACCCTTAATAAAAAAGGCTCTCTTTGACAAAATAAATAGGGATATTTGATAAGATAGTTTATATCGGATGAATTTATAGCGGTAAACTAGTTGTTTGAATTTATAATAATTGGTAAATTAACGTAAACTAATAAATATGAAATAACAAAAAAAATATGCTTACCTAATATATCTTTTTCAAGTAAGATGACATGATTACAATTGATGAAAAATTTTAAGCTATAACCTAATTGAATTAGCTTATCAAATAGTTATAAGCTACTAAAAATAAATTATAAGCTTGTAACAAAAATATTAACAAACAAGTTATTTTTTATTATATAAGGTAATAAATTATAAGCTCAAAATTTGACATAGCCATACAACTAATTATTTTAAAGGAAAATGTATGGAGTTATCTATTTGTAAGGAAGTCCTATGATGTTAGAGATCTCTGAGATGATATTTGTTTTGTTTTAAATAATTTAGAGGCAAAACAAACACTAAATATTGATTAGAGGATATTTCACATACTCAAAGAAAAATATATATGAAAAATGTCATGCTATTTGTGTTCTCATGACACAAGTTAAGACGTTAAACAAAGAATTAAAAGACGCATTTTTTTTTGAAAAAATAAAATTTTAAACTTTTAAAATATAAAATATATCATTTTCAAAAAAAATAAATTATATATTTAATTTCTAAACTTTTGTCCTAAAAACACAGTTTAACATTTCCCATATTAAAATTTAGGATATTAAATGAGCTCAAGTTTTTTTCAACACCACAAAACATGCATAAGTTGTCAGTTAATTCATAACAATAATGTGAACAATGTCACTAAATGGCATATATTAAAAACAAAAATATTGGGTCCACTCACCTCGTGTAGTATGTGGTTTAGCTGCTGTGGTCTGTTCCCATTACCCATTTTGCATGTGTAATAAATGAACTAATGGGTAATGTGTTCTAGATCAATTTGATTTTAATTTTTCTTTGAAGGAACAATTGATTTTTTACTGTTTCATTCATTTACTTTTGCTAAAAATACATCTTTTAACTCAACTTCGGATAAACGTTTAGGCTAGATAAATCTAAATTGTTAGAATAGTTAAACATAAAATTTAATAAAAAATTTCATATCATTTTCTTGAAATACTGAAAGATATGTATGAAAGATGAAAAATTATCAATTGATACTTGAAATACATATCATTTTCTCATCTCCACTTTGAATAATAAAATTTAATATAGAAAAATTCTAACAATTGCCAACGAGACATTGTATAGGAAACCAAAAAAATTAATTTTACATAAAAAGTGATTTATTTTTTTGACAAGTACATAAAAAGTGATGTAATGATAATTTTGATAAATATTCGGAATGCATTTATTAGTCAAAATATTTGGAATGCAGTTGCTTCCTTAAACAATATTTTAACAAATTTGTTAATGGGATAATATTCATTTTGGTCTCTGAATGTGTCATAAATAGTCATTATAATTTTTTAATGTATTAAAATTTCAAAATAGTTATGCATTATGTTAGTCAAAATAGTCTCTGACTCTGAAATAATTTATTAATACTCACAACAACTTATTTCATATATGAACTGAAATAACAATAAATAAGTATATTGAATGACTGATATGACAATACTAGCGAAACAATTTAATGAGACTATTTTGATTAACGAAGTGCACAATCAAAGATTATTTTAAAATTTTGATAAATTGAAAAATTATTAGAGTAAATTACACTCCCCTCCCCTCAAAGATGCTTGAATTACACTCATCTCCCCTCTTATGTTAAAATATACACTTCTCTCCCCTCTTATTCAAAACATAATAGAAAAATTTCACCCCCTCCCATGAGAGAAGCTTGGATTACATTCTCCTCCCCTCTTATGTTAAAATCTACGGTTTAACCCCTCAATATTTTTTTTTTTATTTCTAATAATCTAATACACTTCAAAGAAAAATAGCATTGGGGTTCATTTTAATATAATCAAATTTTGAATACATATCTTTCTCTATTTTTTATTCATAATTTCATTAACATATAATTTTAAACCATATTATAAAATATGAAACAACCCAAAATAAAATTGAAATAATGTGAAAAATTACTAAAGTCGATTAAGTATGGTTATTTAAAAGTGAATTTTATACTCTAAATTATAAAATTAATAACAAAATATTTAAATTTATTTGTCATTGACATTTTGATTATAAAGAAACGAATTTATATTTTTTAAATGGTGATTCAATATTAATATATATTATACAAATATTTATTATGTTAAAATATATTAAAGTGTAATCCATATTTAATTATTAAGGGATGATGTTGTAATTCAAGCATCTTATAGGAGAAGGGAGTATCAATTTTACTTTTCAAGGGAGGGGAGTGTATATTTAACATAAGAGATGAAGGGAGTGTAATTTAACCATCTTTGAGGGGAGGAGAGTGTAATTTACTCAAATTATTATCACTGCTCGTTACACATTCATGATCAAAATAATGACCATTACTTCATTTGTTAATCGTTAACATACTTCTTTAACATAAACCACATAGTTTTGTACTTGACAATCAAAGTACTGAAAATACTACATCCCTCTTCTTTTGTAAAACCAAAGGGTTGACGTTTAGGAATAGGTAGGATCCATGTATGTCCTTCACCAGTACTTGTAAAAGCTAGGGTTGTAGCTATCTTGAATTTGACATATCACGAGGCTACTGTTTGTAAAACAACAACACAGTACACCAAGGGCCAAGGCCTTGCTTTCTCTTTTTAACTAACGTGCTTACATTGAGCGTCAATATATTATTTTTACAAATATATATATATATATATACACCTTTTTTTTGTGTAATATGCTCTCCAATATATATTTTGTTATGATATTTTTTTACAAATATTTCTTCCATTTTTTAAAATTTAAATTAAAAAAATGCACAACATAAATTTTGAAAATAAATTTTAGATAATATAAATATTTTAAAACTAAAATAAATATTAAACAAAGAAATATACATTTTATGATCATTGAAATAGGGTTGATGTGATTTTAATGGTCATTGAATTATGTAATCCCTAGGGAAGGGACATCAAATAAAAGTCATATTAGATCTTAGGCAGGGACCTTCTAATAAACCACGTGAAAAAGAGATATCTAATATGGTCCTAATTATTCAATGGTTTTCTCATGCATTCATATGCTATTCTTTTAGTATTATTATCAGTTTTCAACAATATTAAGTTATTTAAAAAAGAAAAAACATGAAGATCATATTTGAATAATAAAATTGTACTTGCAAAAGTACAATAAAAGAATCTAGGGTTTAGACTGTTTATGAGATGCTTTGATAATGATCCTAATGATGGTAT
This sequence comes from Medicago truncatula, assembly GCF_003473485.1. Lineage (NCBI taxonomy): Eukaryota > Viridiplantae > Streptophyta > Magnoliopsida > Fabales > Fabaceae > Medicago > Medicago truncatula. The sequence goes on from NC_053045.1 coordinate 22,036,285, forward strand.
TTATAACCCTTTGTGGGTTTGTTTTAGTGTGACTTAAGTCTTAAGTTAGCCGGATATTAAGTCTTTTAACCCGCCTTTAGAGGTTTGTAGAAGCTGATTTAGGCGGCGCCCTTTGAAGGACGTGTCTAGTCCTCAGGAGCACTTCTGGAGGGCGCCTGAGCCTTTATAGAGGGCTTTTAGACCCTTAGAAATATTACGACGGTTCAAAAATAAAATAAAATAGATGCATGGAAGGAAGAAATATATTAATACCTGTAAAAGTTGTGAGGACAATTTCGTACTGTTGTCCTACTATAATCTTGGACAATGGAATTGGCTTGTCTTCAATGAAATCATCACTGCTAATGCTATCTTGTTTATTTCTATGAAGAGGTATGAATTCAAAGTAAGAGAATGTGGGTACAACAGCAAATGTAACTTCTTCTGGTGGCAAACTAGGATTAACATTAACACCAATCCAGCTTTCAGTTGAACCATAATCAGCACTAATCAAAGGCAACCCATTTGCATAATGTCTAAGTTTTTTCAAATAAGGTTGCATTGACCCTGTCATTATTGCATACAAGTACTTAACATTTGGCCAAATCTTTGGAATCAAACCAAACCAATCAACTTTTTCTAGCTCCTCACAATAGCCTTGTAATTTTGTAGCTAAATTTGTGTTTGGACTTATTATGTCCAAAATAGCTTCTCTCAATTTTGGTGACTTAATTTTTGAACTTAAAGTTCCATGTCTAATGTCATTACAAATTTCTCTCCAATGTTCTTCAAAGGTGGTGAAAGCTTGTACCATGCTATAGACAAAAGCTGAGGTAATGAATTCGACTTGATCGGAGTAGAAGAGACCAAGAAGGAGGTGACAATATGTGGATTGTTTATAGTCTCCACTGAAAATCACTTCTTGTGGGCTGCAACTAAATGACTTTGTTTTTTGCTTTTTGATTTTGAATTCTTCACTTGCATAACAATGTGTTGTTGCTGTTCCCACCGTTAAATTTCCTTTTGTTTTGAAACAGTTGCTGCCGTATATGAATTCAAGAACCCTTCCTCCTTCCCTTATTGGATAAACTCTGCAAAAAATTATTTCAATTTCGTACTTAGATTGTATTCGACCATTTTCAATGGTGAGGTCTTAATCATTCAAGCTGGTGCCTGATAGGTATCTTTATTGAGAATTTTTTTAGGGATCTTATAAGACCTAGGGCTTCACTTAAGTATCTCATTATTAAGTTGACCCCACAATACTTTTCATTAAATTAAGGAGAATTAGTCACTTTAATCCCTGAATGGAAAAGAGTAGTTGTTTTAGTCCCTGAATGCAGAGAAATTGCAAAACAATCCCTGAATGTAGATTCTGTTGGTCAATTTCATGGACAAAAGTGACGAATAAAGTCTACATTCAAGGACTAAATTGACCAACAGAGTCTGCATTCAGGGACTAAATTGACTAACGTAGTCTACATTCGGGGACCATTTTGCAATTTATCTATATTCAAGGACTAAAGGGACGACTCATTTCCTATTTAGGAACTAAAGTGACTAATCTCCCTTAAATTAATCATTTTGCAATGTTTATTTGACATGTTTTGTTTGTTCGAGTGATTGAGTACTTATTAGGTATTGTTATTAAAAAAACTATAAATGAATTATGTGTACGTAGAACCCATTTATCCTCAAAATTGAGAAAGATATGAAAATAGTACTGAACAATTTTTATTTTTTTTTACTACATTTAACTAAAAAATCCATTAACTTTCCGTAAAAAATAACTACATTTTAACTAATAAGAAAGATATGAAAACTGTCTTTTTAATTTTATTCCTACATCTGACTTAATGGCTATAAATTCGTGTGTCTCTACGCATTTTCAACGTGAATTTTAAGAATTTATAAACTCCTGTTTTGAGTGGATGTGCGATGGTGGGTGATCCACCCCAGATACCGCACTTCAAATCATATGCTAAGATATTTATTTTGGTGTTTTAGCATAATTATTTTATTTCAAATGTATATATTATGAATCGTCTTCATCAATTGAGCTGAGCTTAAGGGGACAAATTAATTGATGTTTTAGAAATGCAAGGTGTTATTTGCATTTGGTTTCGAATTATGAGTCTTAACATTAAAAGAAAATGACGATTTGTACAATAATTGATGATAAATATAAGAACATGCAATAGTATAAATAAATATAAATTAAATGATTTCTTATTTTATGTGCCCAAAAAACTGATTTGTTTAGTTTATATAAAAAATATACATTTTAAAAAATTTGTGCAAAAATTTTAAATTATCAAAGATATTAACAGAAAAATAATATTATTTTGTGCATAAAAAAATCTATTTTTTTTTTTGAAGGAATTAAAAAATCTAATTTATTTCCTGATTTATTAAATGTCACACACCTTGATCTATATGCTGCTGATAAAGTGAATATTTGAAGCGTGGTTTGAGCACTATGTCGGGTAAAGGGTACGAATTTCTGCCTCCCCTCTGTGGTTCCAGAACTGCAAAACCAACACCACACAAAATATTTAAATTAAATTGCATCCAATTAATGTGGTAGAAGAAATATCCAATTAAGAAAAAGACATAACTATATCTTTCCACAAATATAATTAAAACCCATGAAAAAGACTTCCATGATCTATTATTTTTACTTACATTAAAAAACCAGCGAAATGTTAACGAGTGTTTCTATGCACTTTTAAATGTAAGTATCGATAAAAATGTGTGGATTCAATTCATTGAAAATCAAAATATTTAATTTTTAGAAAAAAAATAATTTCTTATTTTGAAATGCTTGAAGAGTGACATAGCCCATAAAACAATCATACATTAAGCATATACATATATAAACAATTTATTTTTAGGGATACATATATAAAAAGAATAAAAATTGAGAATAAAATAGCCATATATACCAACAAAAATGTATGTCCATTCAAATAAAAAACCAAAATTATATGACTTTTATCAAATATTATATGTTCCCTTAAAAAAAAAATCTGATGATATTTAACCTTAAATTAACAATAATTTAGATGAAACTAGAGTCTATCGTTTTGAAACTTAAATTACACACGGTCAAATTCACCGTCAATCCAAATATACACAGAGATATTCACTACTATAATGAATCATAAATTTTCCCAAAAAGAAAAAGATAAGAATGAAAATTGCACCTTAAGGAAAGAGTGGTTATAGGTTGTTGAGTGAGTAAAGGAGCAGTGTCACCATCGGAAATTCTCTGAATGAATGGTTCAAAATCAGCATGTGAAGCAATAGGAACCAAAGAAGTGAAAAGAGATTCCAATGCACATGGTTCCATTTCGAATATATTGTAATTCCCTAACCATTTCTTGAGATATTCCACACCATGGTTTTGTTTCAGAATATTGCATAGTATCTGAGTTTGAACAGAACCTGTGTTCCTAGACACATCTTCGAACCAACTAATAATGTTTTCATATTCAGAGTTTCCACAACCATTGTTGTTGTTGTTGAGAAGTGTTGGTTCCATTAGAATATGTGTATGCTAATTGTGTAAAGTAGTTTGATTAGAAAAATTTAGGTAGAGAATGTTGAGAAGAAGCAAAGGAGCCTATTATTAATGAATATGGTTTGGAATTGAGCTGTATGTTTCTTATTCAAGAGGCTCAACAAACACTTATAGTGCAAGAAGATATATAGACCACAATAAAGGAATGGCGTTATAATTTAAGGAAGATAGTTTTTTTTTCTTTTTTTTTTTAAGAATTTTAAGAAGATAGATAAAAAGATAAGGGTAATGATATCTTGTGTCTACTTCTGCCTTTAGGTCTTAGGGGTAGATGTTAAGGAGTTAAAACAAGAAATAATAAATAAATTTTATATTGAAAATATAAATTATTAAACTTTTATAATATTGAATATATAATTCTAAGAAATATTTTTATATTTCGTTTTTTAACTTAAGTCATGAGGGCACATGTTAGCAGTTTCTTAAAAGATAATTGTATTTTCTTATATTATAAGTAGGGGTCATATTAACTTGTGTCTTTAGGGCACATGTTAAGCATTAATGTCATTTTATTAATGAAAAAAATTTATTGAAAAAAATTAATATTAAACATTTTGAATAATAAATTAACACAATTTCCAATATATAATTTTTATTATTGGAATTCTTAACATGTGTCCTAAAGGCACAAGTTAACATTTTCCTATAAGTAGTGGTGTTTGTGTTTGTACGTTGGTTTGGGTTCAATTTGACCAAACTTAGTAGTGTGTTGTTATTACTTTTGATATAATAATTTATCTTTTTCCTATAATACCTTTATTCATTTGATATCTCGTTATTTATATTTCTCTATCTAGGATAAATGACTAAGAATAGTATTAGTAAAACAAAATTTAATGTTGCATTGAACTTTGAAAACGACGGCTAAATAGAAATAATCTTTTTTATGAAAAAGACACTTAAAACGGAACAGATAGTGTAATATCAAGAGCCCAAATGACGTTATAATGTAACCAAATTCAATTAAGAACGTCAACTTTGTAGAAGTGACACCAACAAACTCAAGCGACGAAAGATAATATTTGTTGTTCTTATAAGTGGATTCTAACACAAGCACAATAAGAAATGTATTAAAAAAATATGATGGGGTCCAGACGTGCCTAGAAAATATCTCTGAAATCATTGGAATCAGCATACTTCCTATAGTGATACAAATACTTATTCTCAACCAAGGATTTCATGAGACGCTGCATTTCTGATTTTGGAGCCCGAATAGACTGTTTATACTTGTGTCGCGTAATATAAATATGCTTTATAGTTGTTGCAATTTGACTTTTCCTATTCCGTAAAATGGTTTGATATATCTGGGAGGAACTGTAACGCCCTCTTTGAATTATTTAATTATCTAATTATTTAATTGAGTCTAGAATTTATTATGATGAGTTTATATTATATTTATATGATATATGTGTGATTTAAGAGATTTATATGATTGAGATGATTTTATGTGATTTTATGAGGAGTTGTGACTTATTTTATTGTTTAATAAAATAAGATTTGAAAATAAAATAATTATTAAGTTTAGGGGTTGTTTTGAGATTTTAGAGAGTTTTGGGGGAGAAAGAGAAATAAGATAAGATAGATGGAGGAGATATAAATAGGAAAGACCTAGTTAGAAAAACATAACGTACGTACGATCAGTTTTGGAGAAAAGGGAGAAAAAGCCAAGAGAAGAGCAAGAGACCTAGAGTGCTGCGATTTTGAGTATTAAGGTAAGGGTGAGACTAACTCTGCAATTCTATTAAGTTTATGATTCAATGGTTAGATTTAACATGATGTAGGATGAGTTTTAGAGGAATTGAAAACTAGGTCAAAGTTGTAGAATTATTGATTAAACGGTGGAAACTTGTTAGATTGATGTAGAAACTGTTCCTAGACCTTAGATAATATGTAGGATGAATTCTGGAATCAATGTTAGGCTTAAAACCATGAGAAATAGTGAATTTTCGTGAAAACTACACTTCTGCCCGAGCCAACATTCATCACTCGCCCTCGTGAACGATGATCCTCGCCTCGCGAGTGACGAAGTTCATCGCCCGCCTCGCGAGTTGCACCTCGCAGCTCGCCATAGCGAACAGATGAATTCGTCATTGCGAGCATGACCAGAGAGCTATCTAGATTTTGTAATTTTGACTTCTGAGTTGATCCTTAGATGTTTTTGAGTGCCTGAACATGTCTAATAATGATTAGGAAGGATTGGAGAATGAGATTGAACCTGGAAAGATTTTAGAATGAATTTTTATGTGTTGCACCTGAACTCGCCATGGCGAGCAGAGGCTCTCGCCTCGCGAATGACCCAGTTACAGAATGTCTTGCTTATGTTAAATGCGATCCTTGTCGCACAAGTTGATGTGAGTTGATCTTAGAGGTTAGAAACTAAGTTGTTTATCTTGATGTTGTTGTTTCAGTAACCCTGATTTAATATGATCTAATGTTGTTGTTAATGGTATATAATTGTATATACATTATATGAATTATGTTGATATTTGAGATGTTGTTGATTTGCATTCGATATTGTTATATCATGATGATTTGCATACTGCCTATGTTGCTGTTTGTTATTTAACTAAGCTGCATGAGTCGGTCTAAGTTGATGATGATGATGTTCCAAATTATTGGACTTGTAAGAGGTTGTTGTTTATAAGAAGTTAAGTTGTTATGTCCATGCATTAGCATTCATTGTTGGGGGCTTGATGCCTTGGAGCCTTTGCTCAACCACGTCGGGGGCTTGATGCCCTGGAGCTTTAGCTCAATTATATTGGGGGCTTGATGCCCTGGAAGTATATTAATACTTATTACGTTGAGAGCTTGATGCTCTGGATTGGTACCACATGCATATAAGAGGTCTAAGTTGCATAGTCGCATTTGTCGAGTCAAAGATGATAAGTTGTGAAGTTGTGATTATTTATATGAACTATGAATGAAGTGATAAATGATATAATATTATCTATGAAGAATATTATGATGTTTTCATGTTGTTAAATATAATTGTTGAATTATATGCTTAATATTATTGTTTTGTGAAATCTCACCACTTCTGCTTGGAAATGTTGCTCTTCGTATGAGTAACTTGCAGGTGATCAAGTTTAAGTAGTTGGTGTTGTTGTCGTGAGTGGCTATCCCTCATTGTGTCCTTTTAGGTGCTCTGATACGTAACGGGATGGGATCTTTTGTGGCTAGTTCTTATTCCTTTACGTATTTGTTTTATGAATTTAAATGATAAGTTGTTTAACTGAATTTATGAGATATTTTGATGAGGCCTGCGTGCCAAGACTATTTATGATGAAGAATTTAATCCGCTGCTAATATGTTGATGATTTATGTCGAAGGATAATTAGTTAATTATCCCGTTTATGATTTTATGAACTGTAGCATTCCGTTTATGTGTTGAATACTCTGATTATATGTTTGAAATTTTTAAGTTGGGAAAACGGGGTGTTACAGGAACCATTAAGTTTGTCAACTCAAAAAGGAATTTATTATCATTTCGGTTCAAATGTACAACAATTTTATGACCTTTCAAGTGTTCTGTAACCAACTTTAAGGCTCCATTCACCGACAATCAACATTTAAACTCGCACACGAAATAGACACTCACATTTCACCGAGCCAGATATCTTATGCTTGTACAACTTCTTGTACTCGGTATAGGAACCTCATGTTTCACATATCACTATAACAATTGCATTTCTACAATTTCCAATATTATCTGATTTTCCAATAACAACATTAAATCCTAGCTTCGATATTTCTTCTCGAATTCATACCAACAACACGTCTCGTGATTGAAACTTTCTTTTAGTAGTAAATTGTTCCCGATGATAAATAGAAAGGTTAATATCTGGTGGTGGCACCTCGGAGTTGGCATTGACAAAAGGAATCTCAACTTGAGATGCAACCTCCACTTTGGCATCACTGAAAGGAATATCAAGTTGAGGTGGATGAACCTCAACATTGGCATTATCGGGGTCATCCGATACTTCAGGTATCATGGTTGGAAACACTATTGGAGGTACAATATCAGGTGCCAAAGTTGGGGCCATCAACAGGAGTATCGATAATTGAAACAGTGCAAAATCATGGTGAGAAAAACTTGATAATTTATGTACTAGTGGTGTATAGATTATATAATCTTAATGAGCGAAGCCAAAGGTTTTATAGCCACAATACCTTTCCATCCAATCACAAATGGTGTGTATGAAGTCCATTGATGACAAAATTGCATCTTCAAATAACGTTTTTGCCAAAAATGAGGTGTTTTTGGAGGTGTGTAGAGTGTTTGATAAAAAAGGTGATGGACTTCTGTCAGGTTATGGGCAAACCGATATATATATATATATATATATATGGGGTTTAAGATTGTATAATTGAAACATTTCCTACATTCAAACTACATAATATAAATTGGAAAATTTTAAAATTTCTAGAATGATGGTACAAACAAGAACGAAACAGACCACATTGCAGATTATATAATCTTAAATGCGTTCGGATTATGTAATCCGAATAAATGGTATTTTTGGAATAAATTTGGGCACGTAAGAAGAACATAGGGTGGAAAAGATAGTAGTCTAAAATCGCATACAAAGGCTTTTGTAATATGTCATGAGCCTTTGTATGTGATTTTAATAATTGAAAAATACTTTCCACTTAAGGCCTTTTTGGATGACGGATGCTCCTTAGACCTTTTTTTTAAAGAAGTTAAACTAACCACCCAAATTGACATCGGAGAGAATCGAACCTGAAATCTTGAAGAGGAACACACTCTAAACTCCCAAGTCAACACCAGCAGACCAACCCAAATGGGTTATACTTTGACCCTTTTTTTACTCTTTAACCTAAAAAACAACATTCAGAAGTTATCTTCCGAATCCTTTAAAAATAAAATAAAATACCGTTCAAAAGTTATATTTCCTGTTTGCATATTTGTGGGGCCAATAGTAGACCCAATGGATACTTGTAAAAGTACCATCAATGAATATGGTAAAAGGCCGCTTTCATGGATCCAGATTTGGGTCCGACTAATTACCACAAATTTAAATTGGTATGGGTGTGGGTAATGACACTATACTGCTCCGCCTCACAACCTGGATATACAAATTTATATAATATGTTAAATAATTTATTTATTCTTTATGTACAAATAATTAATTTATTTAGCTACTTAATCATGATCCTATACCTAAAACTGCTTAATATAATAACCATTCCCTCTTGTATACAATTATTTATGAAGATTTTGGACCATTTTTATTTGGCAAAATATTATGGTTCATACTATTTTATGAGTTTTTAAAAAAAAAGATTATAATTTTATTTCAATTCTGATATTTTTTATTGTCTTTTTATAGTTAAAGTACGAGTAATGATGCAATATGAACAATTAGGTGTCCATATAGTGCGAAGATTACACTAAAGTTATTGCTCATAAAGATACGAACTCGGGTGCAGACATTTTTTATAAATCGCGGATATGGAAATAGGCACTAGAGTATCCTTCACATAGGGTTCGTATTGTCATCCCTAGGGCCAAAAGAGTAGTCATATTTTTGGACCGACATAGCAGCTAGCTAGCTAGTCCATTCCCTCAATTCATTGTGAACCCACCACGTATTAGGAAATAAACCAAACAAGATATTGAAGGATTCTTGCGTAAACAATGTCCTTGAATATTTTAGATAGTATAACACTACAATATCTGAAAGTATTAAATTACAAAAGCATGGTCCAATTAATATGTCAGTTTTTTTTTTAACGGCTAAATATATTGTACCAACACAACCCCAAAGCAGCCTGTCCCGAGTTTGGGACAAAATTACAGGTCCTCTGCATTAGCATAAATGCGATGTTCAAAGAGGTTCTTAAATTGTTCAATTGATCGGGTTATAACTTCTGAATGACTTTTTTGCATCTAAATTTCGGGTGCGGTTATGGTACATAAGGAAATTCTTATGCACTCTGCATAAATTTAGAAGTTGTACAAGCATAAGATATCTGACTCGGTGAAATGTGAGTGTCTATTTCGTGTGCGAGTTTAAATGTTGATTGTCGGTGAATGGAGCCTTAAAGTTGGTTACAGAACACTTGAAAGGTCATAAAATTGTTGTACATTTGAACCGAAATGATAATAAATTCCTTTTTGAGTTGACAAACTTAATGGTTCCTGTAACATATTATGATTTATGCAGGGTGTTGGAAACCATTAAGTACATTTAATGGTTTTGAAGTACAACTCACAGAAACCATTTCTGGATTTATGCAGAGTGCATAAGAAAATCCTTATGCACCATAACCGCAGCCGTAAATTTCAATCGAATCATAACTTTCAATTGACTTTTTTTTAAAAATGTGTGGAATACAAAAATCCAAAAATCCAAAAATGTCTATTGAACAAAAATCCAAAAATGTTATAACAGACCAATAATACAAACAATAAAAAAGCCTAGACCACGGAAGCAATAACAGCCCACCCACAAGCTATAAAAACTGCTCTGCTACCAGAAACCACAAATTAAAAATCCGACAAAATACACCTCACAGTAGCACAAGAAAGAAAGACAGCAACTGAAACCTTCCCCGCCAACAATGTTATAGCTTGGTCCATAATTCATAATTGTGTCTATTGTTGATTAGAAATTTGTCCTTTAAATTTGTCTTATGTTTATGAGATTGGTCCATAAAACAACTATCGGTAGACACACCTATGGATGTTTTAAAGTAGTGAAATGGTAACGTCACTCTCTCTAACACTCAAATCAACGTGGGTTGGGTTCTACCATTTAATGTAAGACTCATTTTTAAAATATAGGATCCACATTGATTTTACATCATAAAAGAGTGAGTATTAAAGAGAATGTTGAAGATAAAGTGTTCTTAACACTGTTTTAAAGTTTTCTACAATTGCAAAATGAAAGAAAAAAAACATAGGAATAAGTTAAATTGTAGTTTGAAATTTATCTCTAAGTCTTTTTTTCAATTAAAAACTTTTGAATAGATAGATAGATAGGATAGATAGATAGATGGATGGATAGATAAGCGAGTTTATCATATTTCTTCTACCAACTTTGCCAGTAAGAATGTTATCTTGTGATGGCAGCTGTATATCTAATAGACGTAGTTTTGTCAAACGAAAATGAACTCATTAGCTTTGAGTTTGATCTTGTAATTTATAAGCAAGAAATAAACTATCTTCTATGTTGCATGAATGTCATGTGTGTTCTAACTTTTCAAGAGTCTTCTTTCAAACATTTTAGGTTTAATTGCACTTTTGGACCTCTATCTTTCCAAAAGTTGCGGTTATGGACCCCTAACTAATTTAAATACAAAACAGCCCCCTATGTTTTGATTCTTTAACAGTTTTGGACCCCCAATCCATTGTTGACTCAGTCAACGCTGACGTGGCACTAGGGGTGGCAATATGATCCATGAGATCCATATCCATCCAATCCATCCACTACAAAATCCATCCAATCCATCCATCAAACAAAAAAATTTGTTAATGGATTGGATTTGATCCATCCATTAAAAACTATGGATGGATTTGATCCATCCACCTTATTTTAAAAATCCAATGGATCACCTCTTTAAATTAAAAAAAGTCCAATGGATATCTTCAAAAAATATTAATCTTGTTATGAATACAAGTAAATAGAGATGATAATAATAGCGAGAAGGAGAAGAAGAGAGAATAGGAGCAGTATTCTTATTCACTGATGTGTCTCTCAATGTTACAAATGAGCTCTATTTATAGGGAAATAGAGTAGCTTATGAACTAAGCTCAATAACCTAGTAGTATGGCTCACTAACACATTTGCTATTTGGACATCCACTATTAATATTTATAACACTCCCCCTTGGATGTCCATTGAGGATATGCCTCATTAAAACCTTACTAGAGAAAAATCTAATAGGAGAAAAATTCTAGTGAAGGAAAAAGAGTACAATATCCGTTTTGTGTGTGATAATCTGCCTCGTTAAAAACCTTACCCGGAAAACCCAATGGGACAAAACCATGGTTAAGGAAAAAGAGTGCAGAACACATTTATTTCTCCCCCTCATAAAGACAATCATATATGAGACGAAGAAAGTCAAATAGTATTTGTTCTAGTTACTCAAAAGTTTACTTGCAGCGACTTTGTTGAAATATCTGGTTTATCTTGATAGTCTTCTTCAAATTAGTAGTGCTTGAGAAGTTTCTTCATATTGAGTTGTTGCAAGACCCCCTTTAAGAAATCCACAAGTTTCTTGTACTTGCAAAATCATCATCCTTGATAAAAGAGCGTTCTTCACTTCCTTGATTATGTTGCTTCTTTAAGATACAAAATATAAGCTTGACTTTGTTCTGGTATCTGTATTTACTAACATTGACAAACCAAAATACCATAATAAATATCATTAACAAAATATATTGATGTCCTCGTTTGAACTAAGATATGGTACTTTAGGACCAAATCAAGTTGTTTATCATTTTCTTGAGGACATGATCTATACAAATATCAAGTGACATCACAATCATTATAGTACACAATCAACTAGATGTATCCATATCAAATACATTTGTTATATAAGTTTCTTGATGCACAAAATCTCATTTAAATAGTAAATTTGTAAATACAAACAAACTTTGTGCATGCAACATATTTAATTTCAAATATTTCTATAATCAATAGATGTTAGAATCTCTTCATGAATTCAATAATATTTATACCATCATCATTAAAATGATTATAACAAATTCATTTTCAAAGATTTAGAATGGACATACGATATCATTTCTTCAATATCTCACGAAAATTAACTTTATCGAAGAGTTTCATATACTCATTGTAACACCCCGTTACCCAAAAGCAATTAAATAACAAATATTCATCAGAGTAATTCCACAACGGGCATGCTACACGTCATTTCAAAATTTCTTAAATAGAAAATAAAACTATTTAGTCAAAACAACTTGATATATATGAAAACATAGCAACGGAATAGTTTTCAAATCCATAACCTCATGAACATCCAACAACAGTCTATGACATTAAAGGCCTTAGCATAAGTCAACATCATTATTCAAAAGACAATAAAAGGCTCCACATCACAATTCCAAAATTTGATACATGGAAAGGAAAAACAACAATAATATAAATAATAATTCCCATACCACGTATCAGAGCCCTAGACACGACATTGAGCCACCACCAACTACTCAGGATCACCTGCAAGTTACCCATAGGAAGGGCAACATTTTCAAGCAGAAGGGGTGAGATTCACAACAATAAATATAGATATTAAATCTTCAATTGAATCTAACACCCTATAACATCAAATACATCATCTTGCAAATATACATAATTAATTCACAAGCAACAACAACATCATCATAATCCACTTAACAAGTATGTATACAATGTACATATTCACCAACAACATCATCCTCATCAAGTAACAACCACAATCAACAACTAAGACTCATGCAAATGACATGACAACACTGCTAAGACAACACCTTAGACTTCTCAATGGATGCAAATATGCATGTGGTACCAAACAGGACCGAAGCCCTCACCGCTTTTGAATGGTTAAAGCATTCATCAGGACCGAAGCCCTCACCGTTGTTGAGCAACTAGTACTCCAGGACATGAGTCCTCTCCGCTGTTTTATGCATATGCAATGGACCTACTTGTGTATATCTACATACAACTGACCATGCAATGCAAACTCCATGTGACACCACTTAAACAACATGTATGATTCAATAAATAACATACATTTCAGTCATCATCAGTAATCATCAATCCAGCAATCCAATCATCCCAAATAATGCATAATTACACATAACCATGCTCAAAAACTACAACATCAAACACTACCATCCATACAAACAAACAGCACTCAGGAACTGTGCAACTCGCCTCGCGAGCACATCTACTCGCTATGGCGAGTTCACAAAACTACTTGCTCGCCATGGCGAGTTCAAGGCGAATTCGAGGCGAGTGAAAAATAGGTGCTCTCGGGAAAAATGACATTTTCTCACTCAAACTTCTATACTAAGCTCCCTAATCATCTTTTTAACCTGAAAATTGTTCCAGTCTTCATTAATATCATCTAGGTACCTTAAACCATCCCCAAAACATCTTATAACAACTTTTCAAAAATCAAGTTTTAATCTGGGCTACTCGCCATGGCAAGTTGGTCTGCTCGCGAGGCGAGACATGAATGCTCGCGAGGCGAGCGATGAACATCAGTACGGGCAGAAAACTGGTTTTTCCCCAAAATCCCATTTTTCTTCCAATCACTCCCCAAATCAGTTTACAGACATAAATTAACTTTCTGTATGTACTTAGAACCTATTTCTAACATCAAATTCACACTTACAACTCCTAAATCCTCCTTTTATCATAAAACCCCAAAATCCCCAATTTTCACCAAAACCTGTTAAACTCAAAATCAGAAATCAATAACTACACTATTGAAGTAAACCTCACCCTTACCTTAATTCAGAATGAAAAATGCACAGCAAAAAGGGTTCCTCTGGTTCTAAGTTGCTCTTCTCTCCTTCTTCTCCCAAAAGTTGGTTTTACGTGAAACTGGTTTTCTGACACCCACCCTTTTCTTAACTTCCCATTAATTGTAACTCCCTACTATTTCATTTAACTCCCCATAATTTCTATTAACTTCTATTAACTCCCCCAAACACCAAAATAATTATTATTTCACACTGATTCTAATTATTATTAAATAAACCATATAATAAAATAATACACCACATAAATCACCCAAAAATCACACATATATATAAATATATATATATATATATATATATACTTATATATATATATATACTCCACATAATTCAAATTAATTAAATATAATAACTAGGGCGTTACACTCATCACTATCACGTGAGTCATACAACTATATTGCAACACATCTTTCATATAAATTGAGCCTTTCATGTTATACTAAACTTAATCAAGCAAGAAAAGTTCTTGAATTCATTTCAGGTGAATATGTCTCATAAACATAAACGTTAGACATATATCAGCTCACTTCCAGTGAACATATCAAACTATTTACATTTGTATTTTATCAACGTAATTCTCTTTCGCGCGGAAAATTGTCTATATCTAATTAACTACACATCTTCAAGTGTGCGGACTACAAGTCCAAAAAGTTTAGCTTTACATGAATTGTCTATTTCCATCAGCAGATATTTTCTTTTTCTATAATCTTTTATAGACTTTAATTCATGATCCTCATTATTACCAATCACATATAGCGCTATATTATATGCAAAAACATCATCAACATTAACTTTCGTTTTGGTTCCACCTCATTTCATTCATGACATAATTTATCGAGATCTCTTTATTTTTTTATACATCTCAGGTACCTAGTCAGTTCTTCTGGAACTTAAAATCAATTATGTCATATGACTCTTTTAGAGTTTACACATCCTTATTTGGATTATCTTTACTTTTAGCTCCTTTTCTTGTTTGAGAATTTTATATGTGGAACTGATTGGTCTACCACGCTTCATGCGCGGTTGAGACTCATTTGCAATAATCCGACTGAGACATCTATTTCAATTGGAGCATTAGCAGCTGCTATTTTATTTGCTTAACTTTGCAAATGAGTTATATCTCGAGGATCAAGATGGGACAATAATATTTCCTTTCAAATAATTCATTTGAACTTTAGGTTCACATTTCAGCTGCCTATTATCTCCCCCTAATATTGGGAAAACTAATTCATCAATTGATAATCAGCCTGTAAACAAGTTGGCTCAATACAATTTATAATAGATGAAATTTATATCAAATAGATTTTCCCAATATTCTTTCCAGATCTATCTAAGTGCATTATATTGGAGCAATTGTAATAGACACAACACATCCAAAAATTTACTTAGATAAAAATATTAAGTTGTTAACCTAAAATAAATTATAAAATAAGGGGATGACTTACATATGGTAACTTGTTGGCTTGATGCGAAGATATTGTCTCATAAGTATCAATCATACAATTAACTTTAGACGTCTAAATAATGGATCTTCAAGTCCATTTTTATGAGCATATGATACAAGTTGTTCAATATAAATTTCAAAGAATAATTGATACTTATCAAATGTAAAGTTCATAAAATAAACTCTCAATCAACTTTGAGAAAATAATCTCACAAGCTTCTAGTTGTGAGTTAACAACAAATATACATGTGATCGTTTAGTTGATGCATAAAATACCTACGTGATCGACATGATTGATATTGATTACAAATATCACCTTATATAAGTTCTATCAAATTGTCAACTTTCTTTGGGAACCAATAATACAAAAATATTTTTTGGTTGAAGAATCTTCTGGTTCTTCAATAAATGTCCATAGAAATTGCTTACTATTTTTACATCTTAATATATCCGGGATAACCCAACCGATCTTGCCAACGAAAAACTTATAATATAATATGCAAACTTCTGGTTTACGCTAATGTGTGCTTCAATTGCACTGATATGAGTGTAATACAAATCAGAGGAACAAGTAACTTTCCACTACACTAACTTTCTCCATCGTATGTTTTGTAATGCATAGATATTTAACATCTCCATTTTTTTTCTCAATATTATATCATTATCTGAGCAATCCTTCAGGGATTGTTTAATACATTCAAAATGAGTATTTGAAATATGATTTGTTCTTATCCATTTGAAACAATAATGAACAAAAAATAATATCCAAGTAAAACTATATAATAAATTCTAAAACCTTGATTTATCTTTTGCATTACCATAGATAATAAACACAATTTCTTCAATAAACAAGACTTTATAAATCATACACATTTGTCAGGTGAGTAATTACGCAACACAAACGGTCAATAAGATATATTTTCAAAGATTGACATAAAAAAATATGGATATCTCTCATATAATATTTACGAGATAAAAATCTTATGGAACACGAAAGAAAAAAATCATAATCAAATATATTTGTTCATAGAACAAGAGAACAATCTTAGTACCAAAAAAAAGAACAAGAGAACAATCTTAGTACCAAAAAAAAACAAGAGAACAATCTTGCAAGATTATTAAAGAAAACAAATATAAGTTTAAAATATTATCTCACATGTAAATTCTTTGATAAAATAATGATTTTTCTTTTCAAATACTAATTTTCCAATTCATCTATGTTCATACTAGTGGAATTTTATGACTTTGACATGTATCATATCTATAGAAATATCTACTAAATCAACTACTATAACCAGGTGTTTATATAAAACAAATAGCATGAATCATTTACTTCTGGAAACAAAGTTCAATTTATAATGTGGCCTTTTAGTATTTTAATCAATAACCACTTTTTTCTCAATTATAAATTTTAACTAATATTTCAAAAATATTCTTGAAGATATTTTCTCAATTTTGCTACTTCAGGAGCATATTTAAGTGGTTCTTCAATATGAAGATCAAATGGCTTGAATGTGTGGTTCTTCAAGAACGCACCATCTAACCTTCATGACTTTTGAGGTTTGACAAATAGATCTTCTGAATTATGATCATGGTTTAAATGTATAGTTCTTTCAAAACTCAAACACATATATAATATATTCATAGCTGTGGTGTAGTTCTCAGGAACTTACAATCAAATCTATACATTATTCTTAAAAATAATAAATAAAAATCAGATTTATTATGGAGAATTTAGCTGCCAAGGATTAAGGAAACAAACAACCACTTTTAAGATATACAGTGACGTGCCAAATTTAATCCATAATATTAGGGGAATTAATTTTCGATTTTCAAAACACATACTTTCAAACCCAAATGAATGTTTGATATTAAAGTATTAGTTCTTCAGGAACTATGCCACAAATCTTCATAAACAATGATTGACATAATTCATTCCTTAAGTAGTCCTTCAGGTATGCTTTTAATAATATGTTTATTTTACTTCAAGAATTATTCTTTAAGTAATCCTTCAAGAATGTGCTAATAATAAACAATTGTAGTTCTTTGGGACTAAATCATAAATGATATTAATAAACAATGATAAAAATTGCTTCTTTAAGCAATCTTTCATATACGCTTTGATATTAAAAAAAAAACAATTAGTTCTTCAAAAATAATGTCACAAGAGATCAAGAATAAATCAATGATATTAGTCATTACAATAATAAAAATCATAATTATAAAAATCAAGAACTAATTAATGATAATATCTCATATTTAAAGACGAATGATATTACCAAATCAAATGTGTTAAGAGCATTAAAAAAATATTGGCAAATCGTATCAAAATTAAGGGGATAGAATGACTAAACATTAAAACTAACTTTTTCCCTTTATTTTTTTTAATAAGTTACAAACTAATAATACTATAAAGTAGAAATCAGTCGATACACCTAGTAAAATAATTTCGTGGCTAAATAACAGTTGTCTATCCAGTCAACCAAATAATTCTATGTTTGTTACTCATACTAGATTTTTAAGCCAAAATCTTGGATCGAAAACTAACAATAATCGAAACACAACACCAGGTATCAAAACACAATAAACAAGGTATTTTTTTGTTTAATTTGAAAAAAAAATGCAATAATGCAGACAACACAAAAATCCACTAGTGCTTCATGCATAAATCGTAATTGATCTCAATTATTTATGCAATTCTGCGGAGAAGCAACAAAAATTGAGTTTTTAAATTTTTCATGAACTACACACAATCATATCAATTTTATTTTTTTTATCTTTGTGCAATCCTTCAAGGATGTGTGGACATATAGCTTTTTTTTTTTTTTTTTTTAAGTTCTTCAAGAACTATATACTAAATTTGATAAAACATTTGTTCAATCCTTTAGGGATGCATTACTGTTGAATTCATCAGGATTCATTAAGAAGATTTTATATGTGCAATCCTTCAGCGATACATTATGGTTGAATTCTTCAGAAATTCATTACAATTGAACTCTTTCAAGAATTCATTATAAAAACTGGATTCTTCAGGAATTTCTCAAAGTTTCAACCAGAGAAGAAAGAGAAAAATGAAGTGAAAAAGATTATTGATTGATTCAACTGAATTCTGTTACAATGAGGGTATATATAGAAGTTGGTTATGACAGCTATGTCTAACTAACTTCTGTCTATCTAAATGTAAATGAAATACAAATGAAATTACATGTAAATGAGGTAACTTCCACATTCAGCAAACTAAGAATTCTAGCTGCTATTTACGTGCTATCTTATTTCTCAACATCTTCTTCTAATACCCCCCCACAAGCTGGAGGTTGGTAGATATCTACCATCCCAAGCTTGGTGATGCATTCATAGAACTGCCTTGGCCCTGCTGCTTTTGTGAACACATCTGCAGTTTGATTACGAGAAGAAATAGGTAACAGTCTCATTACTCCTGCTTGCACTTTCTCACGTACCAAGTGACAGTCTATGTCCAGATGTTTTGTGCGTTCATGAAACACAGGATTAGCTGAAATATGCAATGCACTCTGGTTATCACAGTACAAAACAGGCAAACGAGAAGGAGCTTGATGCAAGTCAGATAAGAGAAAGCACATCCATTGAAGCTCTCTTGTTGCTGAAGCTAGTGCCCTATACTCAGCTTCTGCTGAAGAACATGAAACTGTAGGCTGTTTCTTGGATTTCCAGGACACTAGAGAACTTCCAATGAAGAAACAATAGCCAGATATAGATCTTCTGGTATCCACTCACCCTCCCCAATCAGCATCACTGAAACCAAAAATTTGTAAATCTGCAAATTGGGGAAAGAAAAGACCACGACCAGGAGATCTTTTAAGGTATCTAAGCACTCTAAGAGCAGCTTTATGATGTGTTTCAGTGGGGATGGCATAAATTGGCTTAATTGTTGAGTGGCAAAAGCAATGTCTGGTCTAGTAGTTGTCAGATACAATAATCTGCCAACTAACCTCCTATAAGCAGTAATGTCAGTGTAGGGAGGTCCTCCATCTTGAGATAGGCGCAGAGAAGGATCAAGTGGAGTACTAGCAGGTTTACATGAGATGAGGCCAGCATCTCCTAAAAGCTCAAGACAATATTTCCTCTGGCACAAAGAAATACCTTTAGAAGTGCGCACAACTTCCAAACCAAGAAAGAATTTGAGGGGTCCCAAATTCTTAATGCAGAAAGCATTATGGAGAGCAGCTTTAAGATCATCAAAAACATCCAAAGAGGTACCAGCTAAAATAATGTCATCCACATAAACAAGGATAACAGTGAAGGATGTGGAAGTGGATTTGATGAATAGGGTATGATCTGAAGCTGCTTGTGTAAATCCCTATGTGAAGAGAAACTTAGTTAGCTTTTCAAACCATTGCCTACTAGCCTGTTTGAGTCCATACAATGATTTCTTGAGTTTGCAAACTTGCCCTGACTTTGGAGAAATCACACCTTGAGGTATTCTCATGTAAACAGACTCATTGAGGTCTCCATGTAGAAAGGCATTGTTAACATCTAACTGATGTAGATGCCAACCATGAATAGATGCCAATGCTAATAGAACTCTAACAGTGGACAACTTAGCAACTGGGGAAAAAGTTTCAAAATAATCCAAGCCTTCAGTTTGAGTGAAACCTTGTGCCACAAGTCTTGCTTTGAATCTTTCAATTGTTCCATCAGCATGCCTCTTAATTTTATAAACCCATTTGCTTCCAATAGTGACAGCATTGGGAGGTAAATCAACAAACTCCCAAGTATTGTTTTCATTAAGAGCTCTTATCTCATTATCTATAGCTGCTACCCATCTAGAATCTTTGCTAGCAGCTTGAAAATTAGCAGGTTCCACTTCAGATGTGAGGGATAGTGCATAAGCTTGATGTTGAGGAGATAATTGTGAATATGCTACATAATTGGCTATAGGATATGTTTTAGAGGAACATATGTAATCTTGTAAATGTGAAGGAGGATTACTAACTCTGTGGGATCTTCTAACAGGCTCAGCATGAGCTATTGCATCATTGGGACCAGGCACTGCATCAAGTTGCTCAGCTTCTGATGCAGTGTCAGCTTCTAGGGTGGATACAAAATCATCAGACACTTCATGTGCATTGGTTTGCATAGAGAAAGAAGGAACTGTAGTCTCTAAGTAAATGTGTGTATTAGGAATAGCATGCACAGTAGAAGAGTGAAAAGGGAACTCCAGATCAAAGAACTTCACATTCCTAGAAATCAATATCTCAGTGGAATGTACATCAACTAAAATGAAACCTTTCATTCCTGTCTTGTACCCTAGAAAGGCACATTTTCTTGCTCTAGGGTCAAATTTGTGTCTGTTAGTAGGTAAAGTAGAAGCATAACTTAGACAACCAAAGACTTTCAATTGAGTGAGATCAGGTGCATGTCCATACAAAACTTCATATGAGGATTTATTGTGTAAAACTTTAGTGGGAATTCTATTTAGTAAAAAAACTGCATGTAAAACAGCATATGACCAGAATTTCTTTGGTAACTTAGATTGAAACATCAGAGCCCTGCTAATGTTCAAAATATGTTGGTGTCTCCTCTCAACCCTACCATTCTGTTCTGGTGTATAAACACAACTCTTTTGATGTAAAATTCCTTTGGCATCATAAAAATCTTTCAAAAAGAACTCAGGACCATTGTCACTTCTAATGATCTTCACTTTCTTTTCAAATTGATTTTCCACCATATGAACAAAACTCTTCACTTTATCAGAAGCTTCAGATTTAAATTTTAACATAACTACCCAAACATGTCTGCTATAATCATCAAGGATAGTCAAAAAATACTTGAAACCATGAATAGAAACAGTGGAGAAAGGTCCCCATATATCCAGATGAACCAAATCAAACATTTCTTTGGCATTATTTTTACTGACAGGAAAAGGTAATTTCTTCTGTCTAGCCATTTGACAAACATCACAAGCTGTATGTAAACTAACAGGAATGTAGCTATACATTTTATTCATGCATTGCATTCTATCATGAGATAGATGCCCTAACCTAAGATGCCATAAAATTTCAGGAGGAATGACATTCTTAGGTAAACTATCAGAAGCAGAAATACTTGAAATTTTGGCTGCTTTATTCTTGGTCTTTTCAGCCTTCAAGTAATAAAGTCCATTCATCTCTTTAGCCAAACCAATCCTCCTCAAATCCTTCTTTTCCTGTATAATGCACTGATCAGACTCAAAACCCATAATACAATCTTGTTCCTTACATAACTTGGAAACAGATATAAGATTCACAGCAAAATCAGGCAAATACAGCACATCATCAATTTGCAAGTGCTCATTAAGTTGCACTTTCCCTTTACAAAAGGCTTGCACCATATTGTTATTAGGTAGTTTAACACTAATAGGATCAATTGCTTTGTAGGTAATAAACCAATTGATGTCATAGCAAGTGTTGTGTGTAGCACCAGTATCTACTATCCAACTAGTATCATCATAATTCTTGGAGTGTTCATAGAAATTACCTCCTATGTTAGCAACGGAACTGCTTGCCTTCATCATGTTAGCTTTTGCATCAATAACATTCTTTTCAAGTAATGCCATTAGATTCTGATACTGATCTCTGGTTAACATCATTCCACCATCATCATTCTTAGAAACATTATTGGTACCTTTAGCATCATATTCCTCAGACTCTACCATGTTTGCAGAAGCAGAACTTGAGCCCTAAGAATTACCTCCTCCTCTACCCCAATTAGGAGGAAAGCCATGCTTCTTATAACAAGTCTCCATGGTGTGATTTGACCTTCCACAGAAATTACAAACTCTTCCATTGCCTCTTCCTCTTCCTTGGAAACCAGCATTTCCTCTTCCTCTTCCAAATTGCCTCTGTGCATCTACAGCATTCACCAATCCAGCACTGGTATCCTCTACAACAGAAGCAGGTGCAGCAATTATACCATATTGAGCCTTCCTTTCTTGCTGCATAATCATAGAGAAAACTCTATTGATTTGAGGCGATGGATCCATTAATAAAACTTGAGATGTAACACTTTGATATTCTTCATTCAACCCAATCAGAAATTGAATGATTCTATCCTCTAATCTGAAACCTTTTGCATTACGCATAGCCAAACAACTGCAAGGAATTGAACAGGTGCAGTGAGGCATAGGCCTGTACTGATCCAATTCTTCCCATAAGCCTCTTAATTCAGTGAAGTATTCAGTAACTTTCTTGCTTCCTTGCTTCAGATTGGAAATTTCTTGTTGCAATTGAGCCACTCTAATACGATCTCCTCTCATGAAACGATCTTTGAGATCATTCCACATATCCATAGCATTCTCAATGAAAACAACACTTTGCGCAATTGATGGCGAAATCGAATTAATTATCCAAGTATGAACAAGATTATTGCACCTTTCCCAAGCAGCACGATTGAGATCGTGTTCATCTGGAACTTCAATAGATCCATCAACAAACTTGAATTTGTTTTTCATCGCCAAAGCTCTACGCATCTTCATTGACCAAGAATGATAATTGTCACCATTCAATTGCGGTGTTACACTCACCGTACTGGAATTTTCTGAAGGATGAACAAAATACGGATCCAAACTTTGATCCTGATTGTTGTTGTTGTTCCTCACCATGATTAATCGAAACAAATCAAAAACTGAAAGAAAATTTCAATTGGAACAGAAGAAACTGATTCAAAGATGAATCAATCGAAACAACGAAGAAAAGAAGAAATTTGTAAAGAAAAAAAAATACAGAGAAAACAGAACGAATCGAAGAAGATGAACGAGATTGAATCAAGAATTGTTCATCTTCATGCAGCGGAAACAGAGCATAACTGATTCTGCTCTGAAACCATCTCAAAGTTTCAACCAGAGAAGAAAGAGAAAAATGAAGTGAAAAAGATTATTGATTGATTCAACTGAATTCTGTTACAATGAGGGTATATATAGAAGTTGGTTATGACAGCTATGTCTAACTAACTTCTGTCTATCTAAATGTAAATGAAATACAAATGAAATTACATGTAAATGAGGTAACTTCCACATTCAGCAAACTAAGAATTCTAGCTGCTATTTACGTGCTATCTTATTTCTCAACATCTTCTTCTAATAGAATTCAACAATTAAAAAAATCATTTTAATTATTTGATTATTTTATGCAATCTTATTGTAAGAGTTTTCATCGCAAAGAGGAGTATAGTTCAAATCTCTTTTCAAATCGAATGGTACTTGCACAATCAAGAATGAAACCCACGTATGTGATCAAACAAAAGAAAAAAACAAAATAGGCATTAATAGTTCAAATTCAACATGAATCGTATGGGATTAACAAATCAAATAGTCACACAACGCATAAGAATGAAAACAAACATATCTATAAGGCTTTGATTCCAAATTGATAGAATTCCAAATTGATGGAATTGTAACAATAGCCTATAATCATAGATACTATAATAGATTAAGAAGAGTTATGTACCAGTTTCTCAATTGGTTAGAGCGTGCTGATAACGTGTTATGAATACAAGTAAATAGAGATGATAATAATAGAGAGAAGGAGAAGAAGAGAGAATAGGAGCAGTATTCTTATTCATTGATGTGTCTCTCAATATTACAAATGAGCTCTATTTATAGGGAAATAGAGTAGCTTATGAACTAAGCCCAATAACCTAGTAATATGGCCCACTAACACATTTGCTATTTGGACATCCACTATTAATATTTATAACAAATCTTTTTTATTTAAATAATTATATTTTTGATTATCATCTTATTTTTTTAACTAAACTATTTAAATAAAAAAGCTTATTTATGCAAAACAGCTTATTAATATCTCATTTTCAAAAACAACATATTTATGCAAAACAACTTATTACGATCTCATTTTCAAAACAATTTACTTATGAAAAACAGCTTATTATGATCTCATTTTCAAAAACAGTTTATTCATTCAAAACAGCTTATTTATGCAAAACAGCTTAGTATGATCTCATTTTCAAAAACAACTTATTTGAAACAACTTATTTATGCAAAACAACTTATTAATATCTCAATTTCAAAAAAAACTTATTTATGCAAAACAGCTTATTTCGATCTCATTTTCAGTAACAACTTATTCAAAACAGCTTAATTATGCACAATAGCTTATTATGATCTCATTTTCAAAAACAACTTATTTCGATCTCATTTTCAGAAACAGCTTATTCAAAGCAACTTAATTATGCAAAACAACTTATTATGATCTCATTTTCGAAAAAAGCTTATTCAAAACAACTTATTTATGCAAAACAACTTATTACGATCTCATTTTCAAAAACAACTTATTTATGCAAAACAACTTATTACGATCTCATTTTCAAAACAATTTACTTATGAAAAACAGCTTATTATGATCTCATTTTCAAAAACAGTTTATTCATTCAAAACAGCTTATTTATGCAAAACAGCTTAGTATGATCTCATTTTCAAAAACAACTTATTTATGCAAAACAACTTATTAATATCTCATTATCAAAAAAAACTTATTTATGCAAAACAGCTTATTTCGATCTCATTTTCAGTAACAACTTATTCAAAACAGCTTAATTATGCACAATAGCTTATTATGATCTCATTTTCAAAAACAGCTTATTTCGATCTCATTTTCAGAAACACCTTATTCAAAACAACTTAATTATGCAAAACAGCTTATTATGATCTCATTTTCGAAAACAGCTTACTCAAAACAACTTATCTATGCAAAACAACTTATTCTGATCTCATTTTCAAAAAAAAAATATTTATGCAAAACAGCTTATTAATATCTCATTTTCAAATACAGCTTATTCATGCAAAACAGCTTATTATGATCTCATTACCAAAAACAACTTATTCAAAACAACTTATTTATGCCAAACAACTTATTATGATCTCATTTTCAAAACTAGCTTATTCGTGCAAAACAGCTTATTTATGCAAAACAGCTTATTATGAACACATTTTCATCAACAACTTATTCGAAACAGCTTATTTATGCAAAAAAGCTTATTAATATCTCATTTTCAAAAACAACTTATTTATGCAAAACAGCTTATTACGATCACATTTTAAAAAACAACTTATTCATGCAAAACAGCTTATTACTGAAAATGAGATCGAAATAAGCTATTTTTCATAAATAAGTTGTTTTGCATGAATAAGCTGTTTTTGAAAATGAGATCATAATAAGCAATTTTTAATAAATAAGCTGTTTTGAATAAGCTATTTCTGAAAATGAGATCAAAATAAGTTGTTTTGCATAAATAAGTTGTTTTGAATAAGCTGTTTTTGAAAATGAGATCATAATAAGCTGTTTTGAATAAGCAGATTTTGAAAATGAGATCATAATATGTTATTTTGCATAAATAAGCTGTTTTGAATAAGTTGTTTCTGAAAATGAGATCGAAATAAGTTGTTTTGCATAAATAAGCTGTTTTGAATAAGCTGTTTTTGAAAATGAGACCATAATAAGCTATTTTGCATAATTAAGCTGTTTTGAATAAGCTGTTACTGAAAATGAGATTGAAATAAGCTATTTTGCATAAATAAGTTGTTTTGCATAAATAAGCTGTTTTGAATAAGCTGTTTTTGAAAATGAGATCATAATAAGCTATTTTGCATAATTAAGCTGTTTTGAATAAGCTGTTACTGAAAATGAGATTGAAATAAGCTATTTTGCATAAATAAGCTGTTTTGCATGAATAAGCTATTTTTGAAAATGAGATCATAATAAGCATTTTTAATAAATAAGTTGTTTTGAATAAGCTGTTTCTGAAAATGAGATCGAAATAATCTGTTTTGCATAAATAAGCTGTTTTTGAAAATGAGATCAGAATAAGTAGTTTTGCTTAAATGAGCTGTTTTGAATAAGCTCTTTTTGAAAATGAGATCATAATAAGTTGTTTTGCATAAATAAGCTGTTTTTCAAAAGAGATCCTAATAAGTTGTTTTGCATAAATAAGCTGTTTTTTTAAAAAGATATCGTAATAAGTTTTTTTGTATAAGATAAGTTTTTTTGATAATACACCTATCAAAAAAAATAATACACTTTAAAAAAATAATTCACCTATAAAAAAAATAATACAATTTTAAAAAAAATTATACACTTTGATTTATGGATCGGATGGATTATCTATCCATTAAAATCTAATAATGGATGGATTAGATGGACTTTATTTTAATCGGATGGACTGGATGGTTTTTTTTTTAAGAAAAAAGAATACTGGATTGTAATGGACTAATGAACCTTTTTTGATCCATCCATTAGGATCCAAATCCATATCCATCTAATCCATCCATTTTGCCACCCCTACGTGGCACCCTAAGTGAGGTGCCACGTGTCAATTTTTTTATTTATTTTTTGCCTCGGGGGTCCAAAACTGCCAAAGAATCAAAACATAGTGGGCTATTTTGTATTTAAATTAGTTAGGGGTCCATAACCGCAACTTTTGGAAAGATAGGGTTCAAAAGTGCAATAAAGCCAACATTTTATTTAGGTGTTCATCCAATATAGAAGAGTTTTAGAGCAACTACATATGGTTATGGTTTTCGCCTTTTCGGGACTTTTTGTAATGTTTTTATTTCAAATCATGTAATTCTAGTTTTCCCAAAACCAAGCATTTCTTAGGTGTTTTTTTTTTATGTAATTCACTGCAAATTCATGCAAATCGACAAAGCAAAGCATTTCAAGAGAGTTTCGGAATACCATGAATGAAGATTCAAGAGGCCTCTGAAGACATTACAAGATGGAGAAATTCTATTTCAAGTCCCAAGACAAGTTCCAAGAAAGAAATTACACAAAAGACCAAGAAACAAGAAAAGACGGGCAAGAAACAGGGTCTGAAAGCCCCATGAGTGATGTCTGCACCCTCGGGGGTGCGCCAAAGTAGTTTAAAGTTGCACTGCTGAAGGAGCACGCAGAGGCAGACCACCCTAAATGCCATGAATGAAGATTCAAGAGGCCTCTGAAGACATTACAGGATGGAGAAATTCTATTTCAAGTCCCAAGACAAGTTCCAAGAAAGAAATTACACAAAAGACAAAGAAACAAGAAAAGACGGGCAAGAAATAGGGTCTGAAAGCCCCATGAGTGATGTATGCACCCTCGGGGGTGCGCCAAAGTAGTTTAAAGTTGCACTGCTGAAGGAGCACGCAGAGGCAGGCCACCCTAAATGCGTGGTGTAACACCCCAATTTTCAAAGAGAGAGAGTTCTTTTTTTCTTTTTTTTTTTAAACAACTCAAAATATTGCACTAAAGGATTCACGATTGTCTTTAATTTAAAATCAGAGTAAATAAATCATTTCGAAAGCATTTTCCACAATAACGATCAGAATCAAATGTCACATTTTATAAAACAATTTTAAGAAATGAATATTCAATTTCAAAATCATGCATTACATCAAACATAAAAAGTCATGAGCATTCATTTCTCATGGTAGTATCATTAACAGTGAAGCTTGCATTTCCTTGAGTTCTTGTTTTGCTGATGTTAGGATATAGAGTTTATAGTTCCTTTATGATGTTTTATTTGTTGGTTGTTTTTACTCTTATCAATTTAGCATAAAATCTTGTGAAAGCACTCAGCAATCCATGTCTCATGTGTTCCTTGTGTCTTGCGTAGCATTTTTGCATGTATACCCCATTTTCCAAGAGTTTGAATCGATTCACACTAATCTGAATTGTATCATAAAAAGTCTCTGACTTGGGATGAATCGTATCATCAAAAGTCTTTGACTTGAGATGAATCGTCTCATGATTTTGTGAACCGTATCATGCATGAATCGAGTCAAATTTCCTAGAATCGTATCAACAAAACTCTATGACTTAAGAGTGAGTCGACTCAAATTTATTTGAATCACTTTAATCTTCATCCTGGGTGTCATACCCCAAATTTGGACCATTTGAAATCTTTTTTGTCCACATTTTTTAATAGTTCAGATTCTCTTTTATTCGTTTTTTACCTTTTAAAACTCGTGTTTTTCGTCATTAATCATTTAAAAAAAAAAACTTTCATCTTGCATTTAAGTCCTCGCTTACATTTTCTACAACATTTAAAATCACTCCATTTGCATTTTTATAAACGCATTTTATAATCCTTTTAGTCATAACAGGCAAGTCAGTTTAAAATGGCTAATTGTATGTTAAAAGGCGTATTTTATTAATCATTTCAACCGAAATTTCGGCAGGGAGGATACTTTGAAGTACCTCATGTCAGATTTCGAAGGGACTTTTTATTTTCTTTTTTTTTAGGTTAGTTTGTTTATTATTATTTTATTTTATTTTTTTAGAAAAAAAACAAAAAAACAAAGAAGTGAAAGTCACGTGAGTGACTTCCTTCCTTTTCTTTTCTTTTCTTTTTTTATTTTTATTTATTTATTTTATGCATTTTGTTTTTATTTTATTTATTTATTTATTTGTTAAAATCTTTTTCTCCAAGTCTCAGCTGCAGGGGCATTTTGGTCATTGATATGTACCAGAGCCAACCCTATTTTGTCACTATAAGTACACTGTCCAATCATTGGGAAGAGGGGCTGCATTGATTTTCACACAAACACAATTTCCTTCTCTCTCCCCTCTTTACCAGATCAAACACCACAGAAATGATGAACACTTCATGAATCCTCATAAACATTCATGAACACAAAATCACAAAAATCATGTAAACCATAACATCACCTGCGATTTTACCAACAAACAACTCATCTATTATCATCTCGCCACTTTCTACATCCAAACGAGTTCAAAACGAACAGAATCAAGAGGAAGCACAAATCCGAGCCGGTTTTGTGAAGAAGAAACGAAGCCGGATCCGTAACTAGAAGAGGCTGAAATCGAAACCAAAGAAGAGAGGCGGATCCGTTCGTATTTCGTTCGTTTGGTAACTTTTTTTTTCGAAACTTCACTTGCAGATCTAGGATTATTTGGTGTTTGTTTGTGAAAATTATTTAGATTTTTGAAAAGAGGAGACAAAAGGATATTCGAATATGTAAAAAAATTTGGAAACGGTTGAGTTTTGAACTCCGGCGCGGTGGTGCCACCACCGGCCACCGCGCCGGAAAATTTTATCTCGCCGGAGAAGAAGAAGTAGGGGGCGCTGCCTTTTTTTTTAGAGAGAAGGGAGAGCAAAATATTTTAGAGAGAGAGTGGAGTGTTTAAAATGAAATAAAAACCAGGAATATGCTTTTATACTACTCCATTTGAACCGGTCTGATCCTTTCCTTGAACCGAACCAACTTTTAAACCGGCCTCAGTTTTAAGCCGTTAGATCTTTGATCTAACGGTTGCTGTTGTCTCTTGATTGTGTTTCGATACATGTACTTATGGTGTTCCTTTTAGTCTCGCATTTTTTAACCCTTGGATCTTTGATCCAATGGCTGGGATGAGATCTTGAGATTTAGATCTGGACCTCTGGATTCATCCAACGGTCCAGATTAGATCCTGCTGAGTCAATATTTTTTATTCCTTATTTTTAATTATCTTTATTTTTAAATACTGTTTTTACACTTTTTTGACATTTTGTGTCTAAAAAAAATTCCAAAAAATATTTTTTCACCATTTTAATTTTCTTTAATTTTAAAAATCCATCCTATTTGTTTCCTTTTTTTTTTTGTTTATCTCTTATATGATGATCTTAATTATTATTTGTCTTAATTCTTGCTTATTATTTCTTATGTCTCATTCATCATAATATTTCTTGTGATTACTAACTATTTAATTTTTGTCTTGAATCATAGCATGCACATTTAATTTTCTCATCATTTTATTTTGTCATTGACTTAGTGTGTATAAATAGGAAATTGATGTAAGTTTTATTTTCTTGCATTTTATTTTGGCATAAAGGCCTTAGGGTTGTATTTAGGAATTGATGTAATAATGTAGGTAACACAAGCACCGACACTTGCACCGACACTACCACAATTTATTTACCGCTTTCCGCTGGTTTTTCTACGACGTTACGTTAGTTTTCACCGTTAGTTTAAAAAAATCATTTTCTCAAAAAATCAAATATGCAAAACTTCAAAATCATTTTCTTAATAACATTTTTCCTTTATTTTCTTAATCAAACTCTCAATCAATTTTAATTCAACTTCAATCATTTTCAAAATTTAAAATCAATCAACCTCACTCATTTCTTTTATCTCATGCCGTAAGGCCTCTTTCTCTTCTTAAAACCCATTTTCAAAAATCTTAAAATCAACCTAACCCACCAAAGAAATTTTTGAGTGGAACTACGTCGGTTTTGATCCCTTTCCCAAAAGGGCACGTAGGCAGAGGATTCGTCCTTCCAAATCAAATAAAAATAACCAAAAACATACTTCTTCTCCCTCCATTCTTTCACTTAGACATTAGGCAATAATTTTTCAAATAAACAAGTAGTTTAGCACAAAATAATCTAGGTAAGAGGTTCCTATGGAATACCATAGACGCTTAGGATGCTAGCACCTTCCCTTCGCGTAACCAACCCCCGAATCCAAAGTCTCGATAAGGGTTTTTACTCATTTTTTCCCTTCCCAAGAATAAAAATCGAGAGTTCAAAGATTGACGATTCAAATCAATCAATGGTTTGATATCCGAAAATCGCGAGCACAGAAATGGCGACTTCACTGGGGACTTAGGTCCTATGCGGGTTAAACCCACCTTACTTTCTTTATTTTGTGCTTTATTATTTGTTTATATCTTGTAAATATTTGCTTATATGTTTACCTTATTACGTGAGGGGTGAGAAAATAAGCTCTACACCCGAGCTTGAGGGAAATGTAAGATAGGAGTGGTAGACTCATAGTGACATACCGAGAGTATACTCGTGTCTTGTCACACGTGAGATAACCACACTTAGCAAAAGAGATTGAAGTAATAAATGTCGGCGTGTGTTTTCACGTTTAGACTTTATTACTTTTAATTTTCCAATGAAGCTAAGAACTTTTAGTAACCCTTAACCCATCTTGGCCTTTTAGGACGTAGTGCGGTGGCTAACCGGGTGTTTTCTCGGAATTAGTCGATACGTGATACTACACTCAAATGAGACTTTCCTACGAACGTTGTTGGACCGGGTGTTTTCTCGGTATCCGATAATATTCGGAAGTGGTCGAGGACTTTGGGAACCTTGGTAGAACCCGTGATACAGGTACATTTGAAACCATAGTCCTTACCAAATGGCGTTGTTACCCTCGACTCCAACATGTGGACTTAACATCACCATGTATTCTATGTACTTTAGCATAACCATGCATACATGCATTCATTCATAAACTACTTTTTCCATCAAAAATTGAAGGACTTACACAAGTTTTTTTGCAAACATCATGGGTATGGACCTTGTAAGAATGAACACCAAGAGATACAACTTCAAAAAATAAAATAAAAATAAAAATAAAAAAATCTTAACTAAACTTTAACTTTTGTTAAGAACTTTTTCCTTGGTTTCGTTCTTATCATTTGAAAAAGGACCTTTTGCAATATCTTCACAATTTTCAAATGAAACCATGTTTATCTACAATGTTTAAAAATTAACT
Source organism: Medicago truncatula (assembly GCF_003473485.1). Taxonomy (NCBI): domain Eukaryota; kingdom Viridiplantae; phylum Streptophyta; class Magnoliopsida; order Fabales; family Fabaceae; genus Medicago; species Medicago truncatula. The sequence continues at coordinate 22,068,317 of NC_053045.1, forward strand.
TTGATAAGTCCTTCAAAAAAAAATTGTACATTTTGCATAAATCATGCATCATCTTTGCATTCATAGTTTCTAGTCCATGTCTCATATTTTGTTTTTACCTACAAAAGGTCAATTCATTAGTAAAGTGGTCAGATGTCTTCATCCAAGTTCGGCTCACATATGCAGACACTCGTGCAAACACAAAAGATGGATCAACTTGAGCAAGAGGTCCACGAGCTTCGTGGAGAAGTAACAACACTTCGGGCTGAGGTAGAGAAGTTAACTAGCCTTGTATCTTCATTGATGGCTACAAAGGATCCACCGCTTTTCCAACAAAGGCCTCAGGCACTATGTCAGCCAATATGCATGAAACGGTCTCGACAACAGGGTTCTCAGCGGTTTATCCCTCAAGATCAGTCTCCTCAACCGCTTATACCTCAAAATCAGGCCCAAAAAGCATCGCAGTGTGACCCGTTTCCTGTGAAATATGCGGATTTGCTTCCCATTTTGCTGAAGACGAGCCTTGTTCAAACCTCGTCACCTCCTCATGTGCCAAATACGCTGCCTCCCGGGTATCGTCCTGACCGCAATTGTGCCTTCCATCAAGGGGCACCAGATCATGACACTAAGCAGTACTATCCTTTGAAGGAAAAAGTTCAGAAGTTGATTGAAAATAACGCTTGGTCCTTCGAAGACCCAGATATAAAAGTGCTACTTCAACAACAACATCTGGCTTCTCACTCTGTTGCTGCTGTTACACCCATCACCAATGTCCAAGGTCTGGGTTATCAGTCCCAATTTCAACAATATCAACAACAATCTCGACTACAGGCTCCAAGAATAAAATTTGATCCAATTCCAATTAAATATGCAAAGTTGCTTCCCTATTTGCTTGAGAGGAACCTTGTCCAAATCAGGCCACCTCCTCCGATACCGAAGATATTGCCGGCTCGATGGAGACCTGATCTCTTTTGTGTTTTCCATCAAGGGGCACAAGGTCATGATGTTGAGCGCTGTTTTTCTTTGAAAATTGCGGTCCAGAAACTGATTGAAGACGATCTCATACCTTTCGAAGAGTTTGGATCTGAATGTGCAAGTTAATCCTCTGTCGGATCTTTGGACCTTGTGGTGGCATGTGGAGTGTTTAGTTGCAATTTGGTATTTGTTGATGTTTATTTCTACTACTCTTTTGTTCAATTAATATGTTTGTTTATTGCTTTATGTTTTTTTAATCCTTTCGTCCCACCCGAGACGGAAGTGAACTTGTTTAGGGCTTTTTGCTTTTCGTATTTTCATCATTAATGAAAAGGTCGCTTGATCCCGACTTTGTTTTATTTTGTGCTTTTTCTGGAAAAATGGTAATACAAAAAAAAAAAAAAAAAAAAAAAAAAAATCTTTTTCTTTAATCATTTCCACATATCTGCATAATCATAATGTTTATATCAATAATCAAATCATGCATTAATAAACCCGTTGAACACTTTAATCATATACTCCCTCTCGACCTTGAGTTCCTTGTATCCGAGGCTGAATAAGAGGATGATGAAGAAGCTTCCACTGAGATTTCTCGCCTACTGGGGCATCTTGGCCGTCGAAGCTGCAAATATCAAGAGAGATTGTCCAGAAGAGGACTTTCATGTACAAAGACTGGCACGAGATGCCACCATTTGCCTTGCAAGGATATTGTACTTCAAGTGCACATTTCAACATGGGCAACCCACCCTCCATCCCTCAGTCTACCACATAAAGGCAGTGCCTCACATGAAGGTCAAAGTCCCGTCAACGGGAGTTCCAATGAAAGCTAAGCTTGATTGAATTTAAAAGTGTCACTACCGTATGGCGTGGACAGTTGTATCAAAAGCATGAAGGAAGTTTCAACAAGAGAAGGCTCGTCCCCATGAATATCAAGAGAGTGGCCTTGTGCTCAAAAGTTATGCTATCTGATTTAAACAAGCTCCAGGAGCAATGAATGCCTAATACAAAGAATGAGGGTAAACTTGTAGGTCCTGTGAATACCGATGCAGTCAAGAAATACTTTGTTAAAATGAAAAAGCTCGATAAGTTGCAAACCTGAAAAGGCGGCTTTAAAAAAAAAAAAAAAAAAAAAAAATGTCTCGATGGACTGAAAACCCAAAAGGGCGGTCCATGCAAAAGTTAGAGACATATAAAAAAAAAATGATTATCCTGATAGGTTGAAACCCGCAAGGGCGATCTATGCAAAAGTTAAGGATCATGACAGAGTAACTGCATCTGGTCAGACATGACTCATATGGGGCATTTCAGCCGTCAAAAGACTTCCAACTCATGGTAAGGTAATTGCATCAAATCAGATATGATTCACCTGGGGCATTTCAACCGTCAAAAGACCTCCGACTCATGGCAAGGTAACTGCATCAAATCAGATATGATTCATCTGGGGCATTTCAGCCGTCAAAAGACCTTCGACTCATGGCAAGGTAATGGCATCAAATCAAATATGATTCATCTGGGGCATCTTAGCTGTTAAAGGGCTTCCGATCTGAAGCGTCTGCAAATCAAAGACTCAAAACAGTGGAATTCAAAGTTGGTAGAAGAAACAGTGGTTATCGTGTTCAACGTACCTTTTCCATATAATTACCATTTTTCCAAACTTTTAAAATCTGTGGAACCACGCCTTTGGCAGGCCACCATTCCACTTACATTAACTTGAGCTTGTGCCCATTTATTTAAAATTCTCATTTATTCTGTTTGCAAATTTTTCTTCTATTTTTGATGTTAATACCTAAAGCAAAAAAAAAATTCAAAAAAATCTTTTAAAAAAAAAAAAAAAAAAAAAAAAAACTTTTATCATGTCTTCTGAAAAGCATAAACAACAGATACATCTTCTTTGAACTTATGAGCAGGTGAAACATACATCAACATCCGTCTCAAGGACAGTTAAACTCTGCAGGGTTGGCATGACTAAAAACTGTGAGATGACCTCTGTCAAAAAAAAAAAAAAAAAAAAAAAAAAAAAAAAAAAGTACAAAAAAAAGAGATAAAAAAAAAAGGCTCGCTAAGTCGAAAACCCGAAAGGGCGGCTTAAGCCAAAAATGAGCGTCCCGGTGGATTGAAAACCCGAAAGGGCGGTCCAGGCAAAAGTTAGGGTTTCAAAAAAAAATATAAAAAAAAAATGAAAAAAAACAAAGACAGAGACATCACAGTGCAAGAGGGTCAAATGGAAGAATGCACTCGGTATTGGTTTACAAATGGCAACTTCTGCCTATGGTTTGATGTATGGCGACTTCCGCCAAAACATGGGTTGGTACCTCTCTCGTGGGTTGATTAATGGCAACTTCTGCTTGTGGTTTGATTATGGGGCATTCTCCTTTCAGTGGCCTGATTAATGGTTTGTTTCCCCTACTCGTGGTTTGATATCGTGCTTTACCCCAACTTTAAGTTGATTCATCTCCAGTGATATTATTTCCAATGAAGATTGCTGAGTGTTTGTACTGCGATGTCGTTCAACCTCCTATCTTACCTATCCAGTCTTGTTTGTCAGTTTCACCTGTTATATACAGTCATACGGTCCTACAAGTTTCATGCGTATATTCATACATTCATTCATATACATATACATGCATATAACATTCATGCACATCTAACATGCATACAAATGTCATTTATAAATAAATTGCACTACCATCCAGTGTCTTATTTCAATGGTATCTCATTAAAAGTGTCATCGCTAGTGTGGCTGATCCAGAGATGTCACCAATCCACAATATTTCAAACGACACGTTCTCCATCGAACAGTTTGAAAATACAGAAGTATGTGTCAACAGTGGGTCCGAAACTAGCAGGTTCAACGAAGGAGCAGTAGTCATTGCAAAAAAAAAAAAAAAAAAAAAAAATATACCTCCCCGGTGGATCCAAAATCCGAAAGGACGATCCAGGCAAAAGTTAGGGATTTCAAAAATATATACAAAGAGCAATGACTATTCAGACAAGACAATACGGTGTTGCATTGGTGAAATGGCGACTTCTTCCCCGGTTTGTGAGGACTTACCCCAGCAGTATGTTCAAGGGTTGTACCCCAACAATGGTTGATTCATTCCCCGTGGCTTTACCCCCAATGAAGGTTTCGAGTGTTCGTCCAGTGATGCCGGGCCGTTCTCCTTGTAGACCTGCCTAGTCCTACCTCAACAATCTTACCATTATGCCGTCATATGAGTCTCATACATACTCATTCATTCATGCATACATAGCACGCATATAAATATCATTCATACATAGTTGCATTTTTACCCAATGACTTATTTCAACATCCTTAGATATCTCCCCCAGTGTGTCTAACTCCAAAATGTCATCAAATCAAACAGGCGGCAGGTCTCACCAGTAATCAGTCTATACAATTCCCCTTTGTCTTCAGACAAATTCCTTATTCCCCTCAACTTTACCTTTATCAAGTCATTCCCTTGATACCAAGCTTTACATTGTCTTTACTTTCACCGGAGGCTTTGCTTTTAGCAAATGCTAATGGTCTGTCTTGCCTTTATTTTTTACCGTGTGTGCGCTATCCCACAACGTTAGCAAACCCTGTCGGTCAATCATGTCTTTACTTTCGCCACTTGTCGGCTAAATCATGTCTTTACCTTCGCCACTGGTCGGCCAATCATGTCTTTACTTTCGCCACTCGTCGGCCAATCATGTCTTTACTTTCGCCACTTGTCGGCTAAATCATGTCTTTACTTTCGCCACTCGTCGGCCAATCATGTCTTTACTTTCGCCACTCGTCGGCTAAATCATGTCTTTACTTTCGCCACTCGTCGGCTCAATCATGTCTTTACTTTCGCCACTCGTCGGCTCAATCATGTCTTTACTTTCGCCACTCGTCGGCCAATCATGTCTTTACTTTCGCCACTCGTCGGCTCAATCATGTCTTTACTTTCGCCACTCGTCGGCTCAATCATGTCTTTACTTTCGCCACTCGTCGGCCAATCATGTCTTTACTTTCGCCACTCGTCGGCCAATCATGTCTTTACTTTCGCCACTCGTCGGCCAATCATGTCTTTACTTTCGCCACTCGTCGGCTAAATCATGTCTTTACTTTCGCCACTCGTCGGCTCAATCATGTCTTTACTTTCGCCACTCGTCGGCTCAATCATGTCTTTACTTTCGCCACTCGTCGGCCAATCATGTCTTTACTTTCGCCACTCGTCGGCAAATCATGTCTTTACTTCCGCCACTCGTCGGCTAATCATGTCTTTACTGTTGCCACTCGTCGGCTAATCATATCCTTATCTTATCTTGAAGCAATGTTATTAAACATCATCATTTATACTCCAGTCGTTTCAAGGTACCTCACAACAATCGTAAGCATTACCTATCATTTCTGTCCCCAGTGATACCTATCCATTTGTCTCCCAGTCAGTCTTTGCATCATCTTTACCTTCATGCTTATATCATATTCAGTCATATTATCACATTCATCAGCATCATATCTCTGGCGTTTCAAACGGTCCAAAATTGGCGTTTTTATATATTTAAGTCTCCTCGACCCTTTGGTTTAAAAGTTTCCCTTTTAAAACCTTCGTGACGAAGAAACTTAAATAGGGGCATCTGTCATACCCCAAATTTGGACCATTTGAAATCTTTTTTGTCCACATTTTTTAATAGTTCAGATTCTCTTTTATTCGTTTTTTACCTTTTAAAACTCGTGTTTTTCGTCATTAATCATTTAAAAAAAAAAACTTTCATCTTGCATTTAAGTCCTCGCTTACATTTTCTACAACATTTAAAATCACTCCATTTGCATTTTTATAAACGCATTTTATAATCCTTTTAGTCATAACAGGCAAGTCAGTTTAAAATGGCTAATTGTATGTTAAAAGGCGTATTTTATTAATCATTTCAACCGAAATTTCGGCAGGGAGGATACTTTGAAGTACCTCATGTCAGATTTCGAAGGGACTTTTTATTTTCTTTTTTTTTAGGTTAGTTTGTTTATTATTATTTTATTTTATTTTTTTAGAAAAAAAACAAAAAAACAAAGAAGTGAAAGTCACGTGAGTGACTTCCTTCCTTTTCTTTTCTTTTCTTTTTTTATTTTTATTTATTTATTTTATGCATTTTGTTTTTATTTTATTTATTTATTTATTTGTTAAAATCTTTTTCTCCAAGTCTCAGCTGCAGGGGCATTTTGGTCATTGATATGTACCAGAGCCAACCCTATTTTGTCACTATAAGTACACTGTCCAATCATTGGGAAGAGGGGCTGCATTGATTTTCACACAAACACAATTTCCTTCTCTCTCTCCTCTTTACCAGATCAAACACCACAGAAATGATGAACACTTCATGAATCCTCATAAACATTCATGAACACAAAATCACAAAAATCATGTAAACCATAACATCACCTGCGATTTTACCAACAAACAACTCATCTATTATCATCTCGCCACTTTCTACATCCAAACGAGTTCAAAACGAACAGAATCAAGAGGAAGCACAAATCCGAGCCGGTTTTGTGAAGAAGAAACGAAGCCGGATCCGTAACTAGAAGAAGCTGAAATCGAAACCAAAGAAGAGAGGCGGATCCGTTCGTATTTCGTTCGTTTGGTAACTTTTTTTTTCGAAACTTCACTTGCAGATCTAGGATTATTTGGTGTTTGTTTGTGAAAATTATTTAGATTTTTGAAAAGAGGAGACAAAAGGATATTCGAATATGTAAAAAAATTTGGAAACGGTTGAGTTTTGAACTCCGGCGCGGTGGTGCCACCACCGGCCACCGCGCCGGAAAATTTTATCTCGCCGGAGAAGAAGAAGTAGGGGGCGCTGCCTTTTTTTTTTAGAGAGAAGGGAGAGCAAAATATTTTAGAGAGAGAGTGGAGTGTTTAAAATGAAATAAAAACCAGGAATATGCTTTTATACTACTCCATTTGAACCGGTCTGATCCTTTCCTTGAACCGAACCAACTTTTAAACCGGCCTCAGTTTTAAGCCGTTAGGTCTTTGATCTAACGGTTGCTGTTGTCTCTTGATTGTGTTTCGATACATGTACTTATGGTGTTCCTTTTAGTCTCGCATTTTTTAACCCTTGGATCTTTGATCCAATGGCTGGGATGAGATCTTGAGATTTAGATCTGGACCTCTGGATTCATCCAACGGTCCAGATTAGATCCTGCTGAGTCAATATTTTTTATTCCTTATTTTTAATTATCTTTATTTTTAAATACTGTTTTTACACTTTTTTGACATTTTGTGTCTAAAAAAAATTCCAAAAAATATTTTTTCACCATTTTAATTTTCTTTAATTTTAAAAATCCATCCTATTTGTTTCCTTTTTTTTTTGTTTATCTCTTATATGATGATCTTAATTATTATTTGTCTTAATTCTTGCTTATTATTTCTTATGTCTCATTCATCATAATATTTCTTGTGATTACTAACTATTTAATTTTTGTCTTGAATCATAGCATGCACATTTAATTTTCTCATCATTTTATTTTGTCATTGACTTAGTGTGTATAAATAGGAAATTGATGTAAGTTTTATTTTCTTGCATTTTATTTTGGCATAAAGGCCTTAGGGTTGTATTTAGGAATTGATGTAATAATGTAGGTAACACAAGCACCGACACTTGCACCGACACTACCACAATTTATTTACCGCTTTCCGCTGGTTTTTCTACGACGTTACGTTAGTTTTCACCGTTAGTTTAAAAAAATCATTTTCTCAAAAAATCAAATATGCAAAACTTCAAAATCATTTTCTTAATAACATTTTTCCTTTATTTTCTTAATCAAACTCTCAATCAATTTTAATTCAACTTCAATCATTTTCAAAATTTAAAATCAATCAACCTCACTCATTTCTTTTATCTCATGCCGTAAGGCCTCTTTCTCTTCTTAAAACCCATTTTCAAAAATCTTAAAATCAACCTAACCCACCAAAGAAATTTTTGAGTGGAACTACGTCGGTTTTGATCCCTTTCCCAAAAGGGCACGTAGGCAGAGGATTCGTCCTTCCAAATCAAATAAAAATAACCAAAAACATACTTCTTCTCCCTCCATTCTTTCACTTAGACATTAGGCAATAATTTTTCAAATAAACAAGTAGTTTAGCACAAAATAATCTAGGTAAGAGGTTCCTATGGAATACCATAGACGCTTAGGATGCTAGCACCTTCCCTTCGCGTAACCAACCCCCGAATCCAAAGTCTCGATAAGGGTTTTTACTCATTTTTTCCCTTCCCAAGAATAAAAATCGAGAGTTCAAAGATTGACGATTCAAATCAATCAATGGTTTGATATCCGAAAATCGCGAGCACACTGGGTCTTTTGAATCGACTCATTTTTGTCTGATGCGTTTCAATCTTCATAGCATCTTCATAGTCTTATGGCTTGTCTTTTAGCTATCTGAGTCGATTCACACATTTAGTAAATCGATTCACATAATTGTTTTTAGACGAAGATTTGCACTTGCCACCCTTTTCTATATATATTCACTTCCTCATAACACCCAAATCAATAATCAGTTGCATATATTCTCTATATGTCTCAAAAACTCATTAATCATACATTCTTCAAGATTAAACACTTTTTCTTAGAATCACTTTCTTCTTTAAGTTATAAAATTGCTAAGGTGCTATAGGGATTGTAAGTTGGTTCATTCAAGGAAATTTATTGGGTGGATCAAGGTTCTAAAGTGAAGTGAATAATCTCATTTCACCTCCAAAGGTCTTGAGGGTTCTTTCTAAAGTTCTTGTGTTCAAGGGGATCTAATTGTCGGACAGAGCATCGAAGAGTTCGACTGAAGAACTTCAAGGGTTGCACGAGTAATTGAAGATTCGAAGACATCAAGAAGCACGAATTTCAAAAGGTTTGAAGATTCGGGGAGTGATTGCATAGGAACTGAAGAACTAAGGTAGTTTCAAGGAATTCTTGTAATCACACGGTAATCAAACATTCAATATTCTAGTGGAAGTCCTTGGTGGATGCGTTTTCCATCAAGAAGAGTAGACGTAGCTCGAAGTAAGGACGGAAGGGTGAACTACTATAAATCTTGGTGTTTTCTCTCTTCTTTATCCTCTTTAATTTTGTTTAATTATGTATATGAAGCTTGATAAGTTGATAGTGTAGAAATTAATAGTGATCTAGGTTTAACTCTTTAAAATTGATTTCGATATGTTTCATATTAGTATAAGACCACACTTGGTTTTGATTCATTGGCAATTTATCAAACACTTACACAATTTTTATTAATTAGTATAATTGATTAATTGTTTTTAGGTTTGGTTTGAGATTGTGCTTGTTTTGTAATTTGTGTGAATTGTGTTAATATTGGATTGTATTAAGATTACTTAGAATCTCTCAATTCAAAGTTAATCATAGCTTAAACATAGTTGTGTAATTTTTGTCCATTGTTATTGAACCGTGCTTAATCCAACAAGTCGTAAATTGCCTTTTCTTAAAACACTTTCGCAACAAACTCGATTTGATTTTTAAAATGCTATTCACCCCCTCCCCCTCTGGCGCGTATTACATTGCTATACCGACCAACATACATCGACGTCCAAACAAAAATAGAGAAAATTACACATAAGACTCTACAATAATACATCTAAGTTGATCCTTAACTCTAAACTGGTATGACAGGGTACAAGAACCCACCGATGGCATCAAGCCTTACTTCCAAACAGCTAGACCTCCAAACCTTTGCTATTCCCGCAAGACAAACTCCCTATTTGGATTTGGGGCAAAGCCCGATTCACGAATCAAAGTAAAGGGTCACGATCTAAAATCAACATAATTACAAAAATACAACTTGCATAGCATATAAGTATGGTAAATGGCATCAGCATAAACATACCTAAGACAAAATATAATGATGCAAAATTAGCCTAACAAATACAGACTCTACATGTGTGATACAACATCCATTGGCCTCTCACATACAAATGATTCTGGAATAATCCACTCCATAGAGGGTTGTGGGCAAAACCTACTAAGAATTTCAATATTCTCATACTGACACATCTGAGGTAAACCCCCCACGAGGGTCGAGAAATCATGTGGCCCCCATTTTGACACATCTGAGATAAACCCCCCACAATGGCCGTGCAACCAAGACTCGGTAAATCTCATAGATTTAAGGTGGGTTCCTTCACGGAAATCCACACCCCGCGCGTCTCAATTGATTAACGCATATTATAAAATATGTGTGTCTCAACTAACTAACACATACTATGAAATGTATGAGCATATATTGTCCACTCAATATGTGCAAATTCAACTCTTACATATCACTCAACATATGTATTAATAATAACATGCCTCAGCTGGAAGTTCACATATTTCTTTCGTATCATATGAAACATCATTCCATATATCAATATAAATTTCACATAAATCAAACCACACAGATTAAACAACGCCACACAGGCTAAACATAAAATCCAGCCACTAAGGTTACCATACATTTAAATATTGAAGATTTCAATTTTTCAACAATCAATAAATATTTCATATATTTTTCATAAATCATATGAAAGCAAAGTGTAACAGCCCAATTTTCGCTAGAATTATTTTTAATTGTTTTAATATGTGTTTATATGTGTTTGTGTGTGAATATTTATCATTGGGTGCATTTTTATGGGTTTTCGTGTTGGAAGGGTAATTTAGTAAATTCATGGTGAGGATTATTTTTAGTGTTTCAAGTGAGAACCATTTGAGAGGAGCCTATATAAGTTCTAGAAATTAGAGAAAAATAGGTTTTCATTTCACAAGAATTGAGAGAGGTAGAGAGAGAAAGTTCAAGAGAATGAGCAAAAGGGTTAGAAGGGAGAAAGCTTGAAGAACCAAGAGGTGATAGAGATTATAGGAGCTAAATTGAAGCTTTTGCTAGGATTATTGCTTGTTGAGGTACGGGGGTTATATTTCAATCATAATCACTTAGTTGTAATCTTTTCCCTAATTATATGCATAACTGCTTATTTGAATAAGTGATTATTTTGCACTTAGTTGTTGAAATTCGTACTCTTGTTATGATGATATGTTTGAGTACATGAAATTGGTGATAATTGAATCGTTGTTGATAAAATTGCATTTTCATAATATGTGAAAATGGTATATTGTGAATTGTGCTCTAATTGTTGAATTGTATTATGTTGTTGTTGATTTGTGATGAGATTCATGTTTAATTTATGTTGTTGTTGTTGTTAAAAGATATTGTTGTTGATGATTCATAGCTTGGGTGTTCATAAATCATGAGTTTGTGATGTGAATTAAGTTGTTATTGTTGGATTTGTGAAAATGCGTTGATTTGGTGATTCATGTTTGAATGACATTTGGTTTCATGTTTGATGTGTTCTTGAGAGCTCTTTTAAGTGCTAAGACCTGTTAACAAACTTTGGAAACATATTTGGGCGTTGAAAGATCAAAATTGGAAATTTTGGGTGAAAATGGGTTGGAACCCGAAAGTTTTTCTGCAGAACTGATGACTGTTAACTTAAGTGAACGCTAAGCTAACAGTAAGCGAACAGTCACAGTAAGTTCTGGAACTTGGTCACTTAAGCGAACCGGTAAGCGAACGGTAAGCGAACAACTACTGTAAGCTTCTGCAACTTGGTCACTTAAGCGAACGGATGGACGCTTAAGCGAAAGAGCCGAGTTTTAGCAACTTTTGATTTTCGTTCTGGGCAATCCGTGCTTTGTAAAACACTTCTTTAAACTTGTTTAATCTCTTTTTGTACTCCTAAACCTACTGGAACATGATTTACTTATTCAAACTTGGGATTTTCTAATTGGGTTGAAACATGTACTTTTGATAATTTCTGTTTTTGTTTGAAATGAACTTTTGTGAAGCAAGAGGGATTACAAGTTGGGTCTACAGTCCATGTGAACTTAGGGAAGACTTGTAAAGTTGGTTTAATGTATTAATCATGTCAAACATGATTTTTGGGTGGGAATGTGGAATATGTGAACTTGGGGTTTTCTCATACGAACTGTGGCTAATCTTTGAACTAATGTTTAATAGTTCATAAGTGGCTTAAGCTCATGACTACATGATTGATTAAGATTGATTTATGAGTTTCCAAACTTGAATAAGTTATCTTGTTTTGAAAATTATCAATGTTGGCCGTTTTGCAACTTGATACGAACTTGTCGAAAACGATTCTTTAAAGCCAACTACCTTATAAATCTTTCGTGAATAACTTTATATTATTAAATGAAGATATTTGAGTGACTTGTTAGGTGTTGAATATGATGTTCATCATAAGGTGTGGTATTTCCTCTTTACTTGGAATGTGGGAAATTCATGTATTGATATTGAATTATGTGAATGAGATGATAATTGTAGATACATATATATTGATTAATTATGATGTTGTTGGTGAATATATATATTTTGAATGATAGTGGTGAATTGTTTGTGAGTGCATATATGTCAAGTAACGGTGAATTGTTGGTGAATGCATATATGCTAAGTGTTTGGTGAGATTGTGGTGAATTGTTAGTGTAAACATATGCATTTGTTGTTGAGTCATATGTTCATGCATTCATGACTGATGGTGGCGAATTTTATATCCAATTGAGGTGATTATGATGTTCTGTTGACATCATGGGGTGACGGCCTAGACGTTGGTGACAACGGTACCGCATGCATTTAGGTGTGGTGTCTAGGGACATACCATGTTGTGGCATGAGTCCTAATTGTGAAAATAATTGATATACTTGTGGATGTGAGTGATTGATTGTGATATCTGGATTTATCATTATGAATTATTATTGAGATTAAATATTCATGTTAATTATTTGGAACTTGAAATGATTCATTTATGTTCAAATTTATTTATTGATTATGATTTATGTGAAGCTTACACCAGTGGTTTTGACCACCTACCTATTTGTATGAATTGGTAGACAGAGTGCAGGAGTAGTTTGCTTTTGGTGAGTGCTTGGATAGTGGGAGCTAATCTCTGTTATCGTTTCTTGGAGTCCTAGATTTAGGCTCTGATTTGGACGTTGGTCTTTATGTCTTGTTGGATTTATTTATTATTGAGATTTTACCCATATGTCGGGATTTGGAGAATTTTTATGATGTTGTATTTTGATTTCATGGCATGTAGACTTTGGAGATGTATGATCTATATCCGCTGCAACCGTTGAGAATTTTTATATATGCATGTTGTTTTGGTTTTTGTTGAAGACGTAGCGTCTATTTCTTGAATAAATGTTTTATTCGCGTGTTTTATCGCTTTAATAGAAATAGGGCGTTACAAGTTGGTATCAAAGTCGTGGTCAGTCTTGTCCGGACAAGTATTCGTTGAATTTCCTGTTTGTACACGAATGGTAATGGATTACCTTCGATACTTGTTTTGTTGTGTTGTTGTTCTTATTTGTTGGTTGGTTTGTGTTGAAGTGAGATGGTTGGTGGCAGAGATGATGCTGCAATTACACAGGCTTTGGCTGCAATGGCCCATGTGTTGGCTCAGTCCAATGAGCAGGCGGCGATTGGTCGCCGGAATAAGGGAGAAGCTGAGGAGCAGAGGCTTGATCGTTTCTTCCGAAACTATCCGCCAACGTTCAAGGCAAGGTTTGACCCGAAGGGAGCTCAGACATGGTACAAGGCATGGAGAGGATCTTTCGTGCTATGGTGACTAGTGATGATCAGAAGGTCAGGTTGGCTACCCACATGCTTGCTGAGGAGGCTGAGTATTGGTGGACGAATGCTAAGGGGAGACTTGAAGTCGGTGGAGAGGTCGTGACTTGGGCAAGGTTCAAGGTTGAGTTTTTGAGGAATTACTTTCCAGAGGATTTGAGAACTAGAAAGGAAGTGGAGTTCTTGAACTTGAAGCAAGGGAGCATGTCAGTGGCTGAGTATGCGCCAAAGTTTGAAGAGCTTTCGTGGTTTTGTCCGTATATTAATGTTGAAGATGCAATGGTTTCGAAGTGTGTGAAGTTTGAAAGTGGGCTTAGGCCGGATATCTATCAGTATATGTGTGTTCAGGAGATTTGAGATTTTGATATCTTGGTGCATAAGCGTCGTATGTTTGAAGATGCTGGAAGGGTTAGATATAATTACTGCAAGGCACAAAATGATAAGAAAGGAAAAGGTCATGGATTTGGGAAACCGTACAACAAGGACAAAGGGAAGAAGAGAGAAGCTGGTGGAGGCTCTAAGGCGAGTTTAGCTGATGTCAGATGCTTTAAGTGTGGAACTTTGGGTCATTACTCTAGTAATTGCAAGAAGAATGATAGTTGCTTCAAGTGTGGACAAGAGGGTCACAAGTAGTTTGAGTGCAAGAAGGAGATCACTTGTTACAATTGTGGTAAGAAGGGTCATATCAGTACTAAGTGTACCAAGCCAAAGAAGGCGGCGGGAAAGGTGTTTGCATTGAATGCGGAGGAAGTGGAGCAGCCGGATAATCTTATCTGAGGTATGTGTTTTATCAATAGTACTTCTTTGATTGCAATGATTGATACTGGTGCTACTCATTCTTTTATCTCGGTTAGTTGTGTTGAGCGTTTGAATTTGGTTGTGACTCCGTTATTGCGAGGAATGGTCATCGACACCCCGGCTAGTGGTTCAGTGACTACTTCCTTAGTGTGTGCTAAGTGCCCTGTTAATTTTTGGTAATGTTGATTTTGAGTTGGATCTTGTGTGTGTTCCGTTGAAGCATATGGATGTGATTTTTGGTATGGATTGGATGTTGTCTTTTGGTGTTAGCATTAACTGTTTAACCAAGAGTATAACATTTTCGAAGTCGGTAGATGAGTTAGGTGGGAAGTTCTTGACCGCGGAGCAAGTGAATAAGTCTTTAGACGGTGAAGCTTGTGTGTTCATGATGTTTGCTTCGTTGAAGGAAAGTAGTGAGAAAGGGATTGGTGATTTGCCGGTAGTGCAAGAGTTTCCAGAAGTTTTCCCGGACGACATTACCGAATTACCGTCGGAGAGGGAAGTTGAGTTTGCAATTGATTTGGTACCAGGAACGAGTCCTATTTCGATTGCGCCGTATCGGATGTCTGCAGCAGAGTTGGGTGAATTGAAGAAGTAGTTAGAAGAGTTGCTTGTGAAGCAGTTTATCAGGCCGAGTGTTTCTCCGTGGGATGCTCCAGTGTTGTTCGTTAGGAAGAAGGATGGGAGCATGAGGTTGTGTGTGGATTATCGGCAGTCGAACAAGGTGACGATTAAGAATCGGTATCCGCTTCCGAGGATTGATGGTTTGATGGATTAGCTGGTTGGTGCGGAAGTGTTTAGTAAGATTGATTTGAGATCAGGATATCATCATATTAGAGTGAAGGCGGAAGATATATCCAAAACCGCGTTCCAAACGAGGTATGGACACTATGGGTATTCTGTGATGCCATTTGGAGTATCCAATGCGCCAGGTATCTTCATGGAATATATGAATAGAATATTTCATCCTTTTATGGACCGTTTTGTGGTGGTGTTTATAGATGATATTTTGGTGTATTCGAAATCTGAGGAGGAGCATGCTGAGCATTTTTTGTGCTACGAGTCTTGAAGGAGAATCAGTTATGTGTTAAGTTGTCTAAGTTTGAGTTTTGGTTATAGGAAGTGAGTTTCCTTGGTCATGTGATTTCGAAGGGTGGCATTGTCGTGGATCCGTCAAAGGTTGATGCAGTGCTGCAGTGGGAATCACCTAAGTGTATTTTTGAGATTAGATTGGGCATAACATCTTTCAAGGAATATTCTCTAAGCTAGAAGACAGCAGCCCTAAGCTAGCAGACCTATCAAAGGTCACACAGACACAATCAGACTTTTAAAAGTCATACACATAGACATGTTCCATTAGATAGATCAACAGCAGGGAACATGTACACTTAAATTCATGAGAAAAATAAATTATCAGAACCACATAGAGATGTTATAGCACAAGTGCTGACATGTACACAAGTCTTCACAGACATGTTCCAACATCCCATAGAACATCAACAAGGAACATGTACAAAATAAAAGCTTAGAAAAATAAATTCTCAGACAAAATAGAGATGATTGAACATCAGTAATAACATCTACACAACCTGAAGATAGTTGCAAAAAATGAAACAACATGAAATAACAGGCACAATAGCATAACATGCATACATAGCTGCAAAATAAATGCAGACAAAAAATATACATGCAGAAGCACATATACAAATACAGGCATAAGGAGTATAGATATACCATTTTTCTCCCCCTTTTTAGCCACAAAATTATGCCACACACATCAGGAGTACTTCAACAATGTACCCCACAATTCAAAGACGTGCAAACAGTAGAGATTTGACAGCACGTCTAACAACACAGAGGATCAAGCCTCTTCATGCAGGCAAATTTCCAACTTGCCCTTTAGTTTTTCAAATGGTTTAGCACCTAAGGCTTTGGTGAAAATGTCTGCCAGTTGCTCCTCTGTTTCAACATGCTCAAGTGTCACAACCTTTTCTTCAACAAGATCTCTGATGAAATGATGTCGAATATCAATGTGCTTTGTTCTGCTATGTTGAATAGGATTCTTGGAAATGTTGATAGCACTTAGGTTTTCACAATATAAGGTTAGAACATCTTGGTCAACATTATACTCCTTCAACATCTGCTTCATCCAAACAAGTTGAGAACAACTACTCTCAACTGCTATGTATTCAGCTTCAGCAGTAGATAGAGACACACAATTCTGTTTCTTACTAAACCAGGAAATCAGATTATTTCCTAAAAAGAAACATCCTCCAGAGGTACTTTTTCTGTCATCAGAACTTCCTACAAAGTCAGCATCACAATAACCCATCAGCTTAGAGTCTTCACTGTATGAGTATAAGATCCCATAATCATTTGTACTATTGATGTATTTCAATATCCTCTTCACTTGAGTAAGATGACTCATCTTTGGTTCAACTTCATACCTTGCACACACACCTACAGCAAAAGTAATGTTTGGCCTGCTTGCAGTAAGATAGTAAACTCCCAATCATGCTTCTGTACATGCTTTGATCAACAGATATACCACTTTCATCCTTTGTCAGTTTCAAGTGAGTGGCAGCTGGAGTCCTTTTGTGACCACCATTATCCAATCCAAATTTCTTCACAATGTTCTTGGCATATTTGCTATGAGAAATGAAGATTGTATCTTCCATTTTTTTTAACCCGAAGTCCAAGGAAATAGGTCAATTCACCAACTAAGCTCATCTCAAACTCAGATTGCATTTGCTGAATGAAAAGTTGAACCATCTTGTTCGACATTCCACCAAAAACAATGTCATCAATATATATCTGGGCAATCATCAGTCTACCATTGTCATCTTTTACAAACAAAGTCTTGTCTGTACCACCTTTCATGTACCCTTGACCAACAAGAAATTGAGTTAGTCTCTCATACCAAGCCCTAGGTGCATGCTTTAAACCATACAGAGCTTTCTTCAATCTGTACACATGATTGGGAAAGTTGGGATCAATAAATCCTTTAGGTTGCTCAACATAAACTTCTTCATTCAAGTACCCATTCAGAAAGGCACTCTCTACATCAATTTGAAACAGCTTAAACTTGAGAATACATGATACACCTAGCAAAAATCTTATAGATTCCAACCTAGCAACATGAGCAAAAGTCTCATCAAAATTCAGACCTTCTATTTGAGTGTAGCCTTGAGCTACTAGTCTTGCCTTGTTCCTGGTTACAGTACCATTTTCATCAGACTTGTTCTTGTAGATCCACTTAGTACCTATTACATTTATATCTTCTGGTCTTGGAACCAAATCCCACACTTCACTTCTTTTGAATTGATTCAGTTCTTCTTGCATTGCTTCAATCTATAACTCATCAGTCAGGACTTGTAGCACCCCGTTTTCCGAACATAAAAATTTCATAGCATTTATCAGAGTATTCAACACATAAACGGAATGCTACACTTCTTAAAATCATAAATGAGATAAATAACAATTTATCCTTCAACATAATTATCCAAAACTTCGCAGCGGATTTAATTTAACATCATAAATAGTCTTTGCACGAAGGCCTCATAAAAACATCTCATAAATACCCAACTAACAACTTAATCATATAAATTCATAATCATATACGTAAGGAATAGAAAATAGCCACAAAAGTTCACATCCCGTTACGTATCAGAGCACCTACAGACACAGTGAGGGATAGCCACTCACGACAGCAATCAACAGCTACTTATCCTCGATCACTTGCAAGTTACTCATTCGAAGAGCAACATTTCCAAGCAGAAGGGGTGAGATTTCACAAATCAATAATATTAAGCATATATTTCAACAATTATATTTAACAACATAAATATCATCAATTAATAATAATATAAACATCAACGTGATCATCATCTTATAATAGCATAAGCAACAACATATTCATCATCTTATAATAACATAAGCAACAATATATTCATCATCTTATAATAACATAAACAACAACATAATCATTAATATTCCATGGTTTGTCATTATCAACAACTTCAACGATTCGACAACGTCAACCTGACAACACAACTACGTGAGAGTACACCACATCTTATAATACGACAACGTAAGAGTACACCACCTCTTATAATACGACAACGTAAGAGTACACCACCTCTTAAAGAATAACTACGTAAGGTACACCACCTCTCACAAAATACCTGAACATAAACAGTCACCAATAACAGTTTCAACTAAGACTTCATCATTTTAGACAACATTAACAACTTAAGATTCCAATACTTTGGAAAGACAACTTACAACTTAGACCAACACCTGCAACTTGATCAATATGCAACAACAACATAGGCAACACATAAACATCTCTAGATGTAACAACATCAAATGATAATCAACATCAACTTAAACATCATATATAATTCATGTAATGCGTATACAATTATATCACATTAATATCAACATTAAAATCATATTATACAGCTTCACAGATCATCATTAATATCATATTCAACCTCCATTCCTACCCTAAGAATAAACTCGTAACATCTCGTGCGACAAAGATCGTAGAACCCTAAACAAGGTATTCAGAAACTGGGCAGCTCATGAGGGGAGGAACATTACTCGCTATGGCGAGTTCAGAAAAGTGGCTATTCACCTTGGCGGGTAAGCTGCTTGCCTTGGCGAACAAGAAATGGGTGCTCTCGGGAACTTGACATTTTTCACCCAAAAATCCCATTTTTAACTTCCTCATGTTCAATCTCAATCTAAAAATTTGACTGATCATTAATATACATATCCAGGCTGTAACACCCCGTTACCCAAAAGCAATTAAATAGCATATAAACATCAGAGTATTTCACCAAACGGGCATGCTACATTGCAAATTCAAAATTCTTAAATAGAAAATAGAACTATTTAATCAATCCACTTGATAAAATATGAAAACATAGCAGCGGAATAGTTTTCAATCCAACAACATCCTACGGCATTAAAGGCCTTAGCATAATTCATCAACATTGTTCAAAAGACAATAAAAGGCTCCACACCACAAGTTCCAAAATTTGATACATGGAAAGGAAAGGCAACAATAACAATAAAGATAAATCCCATCCCACGTATCAGAGCCCTAGACACGACTTTGAGCCACCACCAACTACTCAGGATCACCTGCAAGTTACCCATAGGAAGGGCAACGTTTTCAAGCAGAAGGGGTGAGATTCACAACAATAAAAATAGATATTAAAAATCATCAATTGAATCTAACACCCTAAGCAACAACACATTATCTTGTAGACATATATAGGTATAAGCCACAAGCAACAACAACATCAACAACACACCATAATCACAATGAGTATAATATATATATATATATATATATATATATATATATATATATATATATATATATATATCACATATTCAACACCAGAACCATTTTATCAGATAACAACTGAATATCCACTAAGACTCATGCAAATGACATGACCACTGCTAAGACACCATCTTAGACTTCTTAAATGAAATGCAATAATGCATGTGGTACCAATCAGGACCGAGGCCCTCACCGCTTTTGAATGGTTAAAGCATTCATCAGGACCGAAGCCCTCACCGCTGTTGAGCAACTAGTACTCCAGGACCGAAGCCCTCACCGCTGTTTTATGCATATGCAATGGACCTACTTGTGTATATCTACATACAACTGACCATGCAATGCAACTCCATGTGACTCAACTTAAACAACATGTATGATTCGATACTTTGCATACATTTCATTCATCATCAGCAATCATCAATCCAGCAATCAAAACAACCACAATAATGCATAATTACATGAAACTATGCTCAACATAACAACATTAAGGTACTACCATTCAAGCACGAAATTCAACATTCAGGAACTGAGTAGCTCGCCTCGCGAGCACATCTGCTCGCCATGGCGAGTTCACAAAAACACTATCTCGCCATGGCGAGTTCAAGGCGAACTCGAGGCGAGTGAAAATTAGGTGCTCTCGGGAAAAATGCTATTTTCTCACTCAAACTCCAATTCTAAGCTCCCTATTCATCTTTTTAACTTAAAACTTCCACCATTCATCTTTATTATCATCTAGGTACCTTAAACCATTCCCAAAACATCTTATAACAACTTTTCAAAAATCAACTTTTATCTAGGCTTACTCGCCATGGCGAGTTGGACTGCTCGCGAGGCGAGCGATGAAGTTGCTCACTCGCCATGGCGAGCACAGCTACTCGCGAGGCGAGCGATGAACTTCTGTACGGGCAGAAAACTGGTTTTTCCCAAAAATCCCATTTTCCTTCCAATCACTCCCCAATTCAGTTTACAGATGAGAAATGAATGTTTCTATGCAACCAAAACCAAATTCTAACTTCAGAACAGCAATATCTACTCCAAAAACCATAAATTCAATTAAAACCCAATTCCTCAATTTCACTCCAAAAACCTGTTAAACTCAAATCAGACTTTAAAATCTATACTATTGAAGTAAACCTCACCCTTACCTTAGAAATTGAAGAAGAAATGCACAGCAATGATCAACTCTTGGTTCTCCTCTCTTGTTCCTGGTTTTCTCTCCCTTGGCTTGGTTTCACGTAAACTGCTTCTGACACCTATTTCCCAACTTCCCTCTAACTTAACTCCCTAATATTTCCATTAACTCCCCATTAATTTTAATAAATATTAAATAACTCCCCTAACTCCAAAATAACTAATATTTCATACTTATTCTAATTATTATTAAATAAACCATATAATAAAATGATACACCATATAAATCACCCAAAAATCACATATATATAAATACATGCATATACTCCACATAAAACACCAACATCATATATAATAATATATATATATATACTCCACATAGTATAAAATTAATTAAATAAATAACTAGGGCGTTACAACTCTCCCCAAATTACAGAATTTCGTCCTCGAAATCTTACCTCAAGCAAACAACTCCGGATACGACTCCCGCATCTTACTCTCCAGCTCCCAAGTCAAACTTTCACCAGTCGCTCCACCCCAAACGACTCTCACAAGAGGAATCTCTTTACCTCTCAAAGACTTCACCTTTCTGTCATCAATCCTCAATGGCATAGTCTCAACTGTCAGGTTGTCTCTAACCTGTACATCATCCCTTGGAATCACATGAGAAGGATCCGCAACATACTTCCGAAGCTGAGAAACATGAAACACATCGTGCAAATTCGAAAGATGTGGTGGCAAACCAACTCTGTATGCCACTGTACCAACTCTCTCTGAAATCTGATACGGACCAATGAACTTAGGAGTCAACTTTCTCGACTTCAAAGCCCGACCAACACCCGTCAAAGGAGTGACCCTCAGAAAAACATGATCACCCTCCTGAAACTCAAGATCCTTTCTTCGCTTGTCATGGTAACTCTTCTGTCGACTCTGCGAAGCTTTCATCTTTTCTCTTATCAACCTGACTTTCTCAGTAGTTTCATGTACCAAATCCGGTCCCAACACAACACTCTCACCCGACTCAAACCAGCATAAAGGAGTCCTACACCTCCGACTATACAAGGCTTCGAACGGTGCCATACCAATACTCGAGTGATAGCTGTTGTTATAAGTAAACTCAATCAAAGGCAAGTGACTATCCCAAGCTCCACCTTGCTCAAGCACACACACTCTCAACAAATCTTCCAATGATTGAATTGTCCTCTCCGACTGACCATCTGTCTGAGGATGATAAGCCGAACTCAACTTCAATTTCGAACCCAAGGCGTCCTGTAAACTTTTCCAGAACCTAGAAGTGAACCTCGGATCTCTATCTGACACAATGCTAGATGGAACACCATGAAGTTTCACCACACTGTGAATATAAATCTCTGCCAACTGCGCTACCGGATAACTGATATTAATAGGAATGAAATGTGCCGACTTCGTCAACCGGTCGACAACAACCCAAATAGCGTCATGCCCCCTCGGAGTGTTCGGAAAACTCGTCACAAAATCCATAGAGATACTGTCCCACTTCCACTCCGGTACATCCAACGGTGTCAACAACCCTGCAGGCTTCTGATGCTCAACCTTGGACTTCTGACAAATCAAACAGGCATAAACAAACTGAGCAACATCCCTTTTCAAACCGGACCACCAAAACAGTTTCTTCAAATCATGATACATTTTTGTAGCCCCCGGGTGAATACTCAACCTACTCTTGTGACTCTCCTCAAGAATCAACTTCTTCAACTCTTCATTGTCAGGAATACAAACTCTACCTCTGAACCTCAGCACACCCTGATCATCAACTTTGAAATCACTATCCCCAGTGTCATTACCAGAAGTCATCAAATCAACAAACTTCAAATCTTCTTTCTGAGCTTCTCGGATACTGTTCAAGAAGTCACTATCAATTTTCAACATTCCCAACTGTATACTCTGAGGTGACAATTCACAGACAAGACTCATATCTCTGAACTGTTCTAACAACTCAAACTCTTTCACCATCAAAGCTGACACGTGCAACGTTTTCCTACTCAAAGCATCAGCAACCACATTGGCCTTACCAGGATGGTAATTCAAGCCAAAATCAAAATCCTTCAGTAACTCTAACCACCTCCTCTGCCTCATGTTCAGTTCCTTTTGGTCAAATAAATACTTCAAACTTTTATGATCACTGAACACCTCAAATCTGGAACCGTACAAATAATGCCTCCAAATTTTCAAAACAAAAACCACCGCAGCTAACTCCAGGTCATGTGTAGGATAATTCTTCTCATGAACACGTAACTGCCTAGAAGCATACGCTACCACCTTACCATCTTGCATCAGAACACCACCTAAGCCCAGCTTAGATGCATCACAGTACACAACAAACGGTTCTTCTGGTTTAGGCAAAATCAAAACAGGAGCAGTCGTCAATCTTCGCTTCAACTCATTGAAACTACTCTCACACTGAGCATCCCACACAAAAGATTTACCCTTACAGGTCAACTGTGTCAATGGAAGAGCCAACTTCGAAAACCCTTCTATGAACCTGCGGTAATAACCAGCCAAACCCAGAAAACTTCTGATCTCAGTTACCGACTTCGGAGTCTCCCATTGTGATACCGCATCAACCTTTGAAGGATCCACTGCAATACCACTACCAGAAATAATATGACCCAGAAAACTTACTTCATTTAACCAGAACTCACATTTTGATAGCTTAGCATACAACCTCTTTTCCTTCAACACTTGCAATACAATTCTCAGATGCTCTGCATGCTCCTCCTCATTCTTGGAATAGATTAAAATATCATCAATAAACACCACAACAAACTTATCCAGAAAAGCATGGAAAATTCGGTTCATGTACTCCATAAAAACACCAGGCGCATTAGTAACACCGAAAGGCATCACTTTGTACTCGTAATGACCATAACGTGTCCTAAAGGCCGTCTTCTGCATATCCTCATCCTTCACTTTTATCTGATGATAACCAGACCTCAAATCTATCTTACTAAATATCTTAGCACCAACCAATTGATCCATCAAGTCGTCAATCCTAGGAAGCGGATATCTGTTCTTGATCGTAACTTTGTTCAACTGACGGTAATCTATACACAGTCTCATACTACCATCCTTCTTCTTTACCAACAACACCGGTGCTCCCCAAGGTGAAACACTGGGTCTTACAAACTTCTTATCTAA
Source organism: Medicago truncatula (assembly GCF_003473485.1). Lineage (NCBI taxonomy): Eukaryota > Viridiplantae > Streptophyta > Magnoliopsida > Fabales > Fabaceae > Medicago > Medicago truncatula. Next base: position 22,092,386 of record NC_053045.1, read on the forward strand.
CAGGTCCTCCAACTGCTTCTTCAACTCAGCTAACTCAGAAGCTGACATACGGTACGGTGCCATCGACACCGGCTTAGTTCCTGGAACAAGATCAATTGAAAATTCAACCTCCCTCTCTGGTGGCACATCAGGAATCTCATCAGGAAATACTTCTGGAAATTCATTCACTACAGGTAAACCATCAATCACAGCTTGATTTTCTAACGACAATTGTGCCATTAGAGAATACATCAGAATACCATCACGTTCAAACTGTTTCATCTGTTTTGTAGACAGAAGCTCAACCTCACCTTCTTCTTCAGCAGAAGAGAAATGTACCGTCTTACTAAAGCAGTTGATATGAACTCGATTATATTCTAACCAATTCATACCAAAGATAACATCCATACCCGTCAATGGTAGACAAACTAAATCAATCACAAAATCTCTACCAAACATAGATATAGGACACCGCAGACAAACAAGAGAAGTGGTTACTGAACCCTTAGCTGGAGTTTCAACAACCATTTCCCCTTTCATATCAGACAAATCCAAACCCAACTTATATGCACATTCAATAGCAATAAAACAATGAGTAGCACCAGTATCAATAATAGCAATTAAAGGAGTACTATTAAAGAAACAAGTACCTCTGATAAGTCGGTCTTCATTAGGAGTCTGCGTACCAGTCAAAGCAAACACCTTTCCACCAATTCTAGTCTTCTTCGGCTCAGGACACTGTGAACTGATATGGCCCTCCCCATTGCAGTTGTAACAGACAATGTCCCCACGCTTGCATTCAGCTAAACTGTGACCCTTCTGACCACACCTGAAGCATTTTCTATCATCTCTACCACAAACATTGCTCTTGTGGCCTTTCTCACCACACTTATAACAAACAATCTCAGAAGGAGCATCTCTCCTCTTGGGTCTCCTATCATCATTCATCCTCTGCTTTCCTTTGTCAGCAGGAGCACTATAAGGCTTAGGACGATTCTGCTGTCCCTTACCCCTCCTCTCACTCATTATCTTGTAATGAGCTTTGGTGTCTTCTTCATAAATTCTACATCTGTTTACCAACTCTGAGAAGACTCTGATCTGCTGATACCCAATAGCTCTTTTGATGTCAGCTCTCAACCCATTCTCAAATTTGATACACTTAGAGAACTCAGCTGTCTCCACACTATAGTGAGGGTAGAACTTGGCAAGTTCCACAAACCTAGCAGCATACTCCGTAACGGACATTTCACCCTGTTTCAGCTCCAGAAACTCAATTTCTTTCTTACCTCTGACATCCTCCGGAAAGTACCTACTCAGAAACTCCTTCCTGAACATAGCCCAAGTCACCACAGTATCACCCTGTTCCAGCACAGGCAACAAACTCACCCACCAGTCGTCAGCCTCTTCCGCTAACATGTGCGTCCCAAACCGCACTTTCTGTGTCTCAGAACACTGCATGACCCTGAAAATCCTTTCAACTTCCTTCAGCCACTTCTGAGCACCGTCAGGATCATACCTACCCTTGAAAGTCGGTGGATGATTCCTCAGGAAAGTCTCTAGCATCCTGGTTCCATCACCACCAGTCTCAACCTTAGGTTGCTGTTGAACAGCTTGAGCTACAGCCTCAAGCGCAGCAACAAGAGCAGCATCACTACTTCCAGTCATCTCGAGATTCTACACGACAAACAACAACTCAGAACAACAACAAAAAGCAACATTAAAGTTGACACTCTATCCTAGGTGGCTCAACACGACTCTACTACTTGGCCGGACGGACCAACCTGCTCTGATACCAAATTGTAACACCCCGTTACCCAAAAGCAATTAAATAGCATATAAACATCAGAGTATTTCACCAAACGGGCATGCTACATTGCAAATTCAAAATTCTTAAATAGAAAATAGAACTATTTAATCAATCCACTTGATAAAATATGAAAACATAGCAGCGGAATAGTTTTCAATCCAACAACATCCTACGGCATTAAAGGCCTTAGCATAATTCATCAACATTGTTCAAAAGACAATAAAAGGCTCCACACCACAAGTTCCAAAATTTGATACATGGAAAGGAAAGGCAACAATAACAATAAAGATAAATCCCATCCCACGTATCAGAGCCCTAGACACGACTTTGAGCCACCACCAACTACTCAGGATCACCTGCAAGTTACCCATAGGAAGGGCAACGTTTTCAAGCAGAAGGGGTGAGATTCACAACAATAAAAATAGATATTAAAAATCATCAATTGAATCTAACACCCTAAGCAACAACACATTATCTTGTAGACATATATAGGTATAAGCCACAAGCAACAACAACATCAACAACACACCATAATCACAATGAGTATAATATATATATATATATATATCACATATTCAACACCAGAACCATTTTATCAGATAACAACTGAATATCCACTAAGACTCATGCAAATGACATGACCACTGCTAAGACACCATCTTAGACTTCTTAAATGAAATGCAATAATGCATGTGGTACCAATCAGGACCGAGGCCCTCACCGCTTTTGAATGGTTAAAGCATTCATCAGGACCGAAGCCCTCACCGCTGTTGAGCAACTAGTACTCCAGGACCGAAGCCCTCACCGCTGTTTTATGCATATGCAATGGACCTACTTGTGTATATCTACATACAACTGACCATGCAATGCAACTCCATGTGACTCAACTTAAACAACATGTATGATTCGATACTTTGCATACATTTCATTCATCATCAGCAATCATCAATCCAGCAATCAAAACAACCACAATAATGCATAATTACATGAAACTATGCTCAACATAACAACATTAAGGTACTACCATTCAAGCACGAAATTCAACATTCAGGAACTGAGTAGCTCGCCTCGCGAGCACATCTGCTCGCCATGGCGAGTTCACAAAAACACTATCTCGCCATGGCGAGTTCAAGGCGAACTCGAGGCGAGTGAAAATTAGGTGCTCTCGGGAAAAATGTTATTTTCTCACTCAAACTCCAATTCTAAGCTCCTTATTCATCTTTTTAACCTAAAACTTCCACCATTCATCTTTATTATCATCTAGGTACCTTAAACCATTCCCAAAACATCTTATAACAACTTTTCAAAAATCAACTTTTATCTGGGCTTACTCGCCATGGCGAGTTGGACTGCTCGCGAGGCGAGCGATGAAGTTGCTCACTCGCCATGGCGAGCACAGCTACTCGCGAGGCGAGCGATGAACTTCTGTACGGGCAGAAAACTGGTTTTTCCCAAAAATCCCATTTTCCTTCCAATCACTCCCCAATTCAGTTTACAGATGAGAAATGAATGTTTCTATGCAACCAAAACCAAATTCTAACTTCAGAACAGCAATATCTACTCCAAAAACCATAAATTCAATTAAAACCCAATTCCTCAATTTCACTCCAAAAACCTGTTAAACTCAAATCAGACTTTAAAATCTATACTATTGAAGTAAACCTCACCCTTACCTTAGAAATTGAAGAAGAAATGCACAACAATGATCAACTCTTGGTTCTCCTCTCTTGTTCCTGGTTTTCTCTCCCTTGGCTTGGTTTCACGTAAACTGCTTCTGACACCTATTTCCCAACTTCCCTCTAACTTAACTCCCTAATATTTCCATTAACTCCCCATTAATTTTAATAAATATTAAATAACTCCCCTAACTCCAAAATAACTAATATTTCATACTTATTCTAATTATTATTAAATAAACCATATAATAAAATGATACACCATATAAATCACCCAAAAATCACATATATATAAATACATGCATATACTCCACATAAAACACCAACATCATATATAATAATATATATATATATATACTCCACATAGTATAAAATTAATTAAATAAATAACTAGGGCGTTACACAGGCACTCAAAATCATCTAGAGTTTGACTCAAAATCATGGTTGACTCACTGGTCACACTCGTTATGGCGAGTGAACTGCTCGCTATAGCGAGCCACAAGGTAAAGCTCGCGAGGCGAGGGAAATGTGCTCGCGAGGCGAGCGATGAAGATCATCCCTCGCTATGGCGAGGATCATCACTCGGGAGGTGAGCGATGAATGTTGGCTCGGGCAGAATTGATGTTTTCACGAAAATTCACCTAATCACATGGTTTAAACCTTAAAACTGATTTCTGTAATCATCCTATGGATTATCTAAGGTCTGTAAACAATTTCTACATCAATCTAACAACTTTTCATCAATTAATCATCAATTCCTCACTTTAACCTAATTCTCCAACTTCTCTAAATTAATCCTACATTTGTTAAATTAATCATCAGAATTACAGACTTATTAAGATTGAATGCTAGTCTCACCCTTACCTTAGCAAAATCGAAATCGCAGCTCTCTTGAAGGTTCTCCTCTCTTCTCTTGACTTTTCTCCATTTTCTCCAAAACTGATCGTACGTAATCCTTTTTCTAAACTAGGTCTTCTCCTATTTATACCTCCTCCCATCTATTTTATCTTATTTCCACTTAATCCACTAAATTCTCTAAATCCTCAAAACAGCCCCACAACTTAATCTTATTTCTATTTTCAAGACTTATTCTAATAAATAATAAAATAACACTACTTAATAAAATAACGACACATCACAAAATCAGCATAATTATATATAATCATATATAGAAGACTTTAAATCAACCAATAATAATTACATAAAATTGGGGCGTTATAGGGCTTCTTTGACATTCTTTGGTTTAATCTTGGACCCAAAACAAGAGTTGGCAATGACTCCAATTGACCTCTGGTTGTGATTCCTTGATCAGGATTCCCAATGATTAGGTCTTGAGGATGATTCTTCTGTACTCTAGTAGAGGGACCTTTAGAAGTAGACATCTGATCTTGCTTATCTTCTTATGTTTCTTTCTTTTCAGGTTCAGCTTCATTCACCTGGACATGTGCGTTTGTTTCCTGAATAGATGTTTCAACATCAGGATCACCATCAGGAACTTTTTCTTTAGGCACAACATTAATAGACTCCATTACAGTTTCTGTTTTGAGATTGAAAACTCTATAAGCTCTGCTGTTTGTGGAGTAACCAAGAATTATTCATTCATCACTCTTTGGATCCATCTTCCTTCTGTAATTCTATCAGACAAATGTAGCATTTGCTACCAAACACATGGAAATATTTAACAGTAGCTTTTCTTCCCTTCCATAGCTCATAGAGAGTTGTTGTGGTACCAGTTCTTAGAGTTACCCTGTTGTGAATGTTACAAGCTGTGTTCATAGCTTCAGCCCATAAATGATAAGGTAAGTGTTTAGCATAAAGCATGATGATGAGTCAATAATTATCTATTTTAGTTTAATATTTAGATTCGTTTTAATTAGATTTAAGTTTATTTTATTTTAATATTATTTCCTTTTTGAACTATTTTACTTCAATTGCATATTATTATATTACTGGAATGAATATTTGATAGATTGAGTCTTAGAGCAAAAGAAAGGGGTTTTGGAGCTGATTCGGTGCAAAAAAACGAAGATTCGGAGACAAAAAAAAAATACATCTCCTTCAAATCAGAAGCTTGCCACGGCCCGTGCTAAGCTTGGCACGGCCGTGCCACCTCCCAGGAAAAATTTTGCTGCTTTTGCTTAGATTTTAAGCTACTCTATTTTAATTTTACCAAAAAGCCATTTGCTTGTGGAACATTCTAGTGATGTAATTGCTTAGATTCTAAGTCGAATGTAAACTATAAATAGAGTAGCTAGCCATCACAAATAATCATCTTTTCTTGGAATTTAATAAGTGACAATTGTCTTTCTAATAAAAGTTATTTTCTTTTCCTTTACTTTCTTGTTATTTACTTTTATGGTTTTCTCCTTCTTCTCCATGTCTACGATGAACATGAGTGAGTAGACTTCTCTTGTCTTGGGATTGTTGGATAAGTCTTAATGACATAATCCTAATCAAACCAAGCTATTGACCATAATCTTATGTAACCCTAATCTCTAATCTAAATTCACCGTTTTAACATGAATTAACCATTAGTTTCGATCTTTGAGATAGGTTAATTCATGTTAAAATGGTGAATTTAGATTAAAACAGAGTAGCTTAAAATCTAAGCAAAAGCAACAAAAGAGACTCTGAAGCTTGGCACGGCCGTGCCAGTGGGAGCACAGGCCGTGCCACCTCTCTGACTTGGGGAGTGACATATTTTTGTCGCATATTTCGTATTTTCATCCCGAATCTGCTCCTAATCCTCTTTCTTTTGCTTCAAGATTCAATCCATCAAATATTCATTCCTGAAATATAATAATATGCAATTGAAGTAAAATAGTTCAAAAAGGACAATAATATTAAAATAAAATAAACTTAAATCTAATTAAAACATAACTAAATATTAAACTAAAACGGATAATTATTGACTCATCAAAGCCCCTTCCCCATTAAGGCTTATTAAGCTTAACTTTGGAGGCTCAATTCAATAAATTTGTGAACATACTTAAGAAGATTTGCATAAAGATTCCCTTTGCTGAAGCTTTGTCTCGTATGCCTCTATATGCCAAGTTTTTGAAAGAAAATAGAGCACAATGAGACAATAACTTTGACAAGGGAAAGTAATGCAATCATCAAGAAGCCACCTCCAAAGCTTAGAGACCCAGGTAGTTTTGCCTTTCCTTGTGTGATCGGGAGTGAGACCTTAGACAAAGCCTTGTGTGACTTAGGTGCTAGTGTTAGTTTGTTGCCCTTATCCCTCTTTAAAAGGATGGGAATAGGAGAGTTGAAACCTACCAAAACAACATTGAAGTTAGCTGATCGTTCTACTATCCAACCCGTCGGATATGTTGAGGACATCCCCGTTAAGATAGAAGGGATATACATCCCGACTGATTTTATGGTGCTTGACATAGAAAAGACAATGAGTGCCCTATAATTTGAGGACGACCTTTTCTCGCTACTGCGGGTGCTATAGTTGATGTTAAGAATGGTAGGATTGTTTTTCAAGTGAGTGATGAAATGGTAGGACTTGAGTTGGAGAATGTTATGAAAGGTTCCACTCTTTATTCTTGTTGCATAATTAAAGATCATGATGTGAAAGAACGCTTTTTAGCGCCATCTACACAATATGAACTCTTAGATCCTTTCTAAGGACACTTTCTTAACGTCAAGCTAATGACTATAAAGGAGCGATTCGTGGGAGGCAACCCACGCATTTAACTGCATTGTTTTGTTTGTTTTTCGTTATTTTAAGTTATTTTGTAGGTAATTGTCCAAGCATGATTCAAGAACTCCAAGAGCTTGGCACGGCCCGTGCTCCCATTGGCACGGCCGTGCCACCCAATGCCAAGCCAAACCATACCAAATCACAGAAGCTTGGCACGGCCGTGCCCGACCCCAAGTATGCATATACACAATTTTTCCCTTCTTCTTCCCTCATTCTCTAACACAAACATCTCTCTACCTTCAAACTTCTCTCTAAAACCTCCATAACCACAAAACTTCAAACATTCATATCTCCATCAAAACTTCACCAATTCACAAAATTTCTTCACCCAATCAATCACAAACACCATTCAAATCATAACCCTCCAATCAAAAACAACTTTCATCCACGCAAACCCAAAATCATCCAAATTTGTAGCCTTCCCTAACCTAACCCAAAACCCACAAATTCATCACCAATTTCCACAACCCAACTCATAAAACTTACTTAAACCTTAACCCCATAACTAAACCAATCTTTTCCACCAAAAACATTCCCAAAACCCAACCTTCACCAAAACCACACCAAGCCCAACCAAGGTCAAGGCAATGACTTCAAAAAGAGGTGGAAAAGAAGTTGCAAGCTCTTCCGGAGAAAAGGGAGAAAAGTCAAGAGAAGAGAAGAGAAGAGAACCAAGAGAGGCTGCCCATTTCGATTTTGATTAAGGTAAGGGTGAGACTAACATTCAATTTTATTAAGTCTATGATTCTGATTAGATTTAACAAGTTGAAGGATTAGTTTTGGAGAATTGGAATTTAGGGTTAAGAGTGAGAATTGAGGATTAAATGATGGAAACTTGTAGAATTGATGTAGAAAGTGTTTACAGACCTTAGATAATCCATAGGGTGATGTTTAGAATCAGTTTTAAGCATTGAACCATGTGATTAGGTGAATTTTCGTGAAAAACTGCATTTTTCCCGAGCCTGAATTCATCACTCGCCCTCGCGAGTGATGATCTTCATCGCTCGCCTCGCAAGCACTTTTCCTTCGCCTCGTGAGCTGCACCATGTGGCTCGCCATAGCGAGCAGATCACTCGCCATAGCGAGTTGATCAGTGATGTCAACCTGATTTTGAGAATTAACTCCTTTAGTCGAGCTTTAGATGTTTTTGAGTGTTGGAATATGTATCATAATGATTAGCCAAGTTTTTAGATTGAGATTGAACACGAGAAAGTTTAAAAATGGAATTTTGGGTGAAAAATGTCAAATTCCCGAGAGCACCCAGTTCTGGTTCGCCAAGGCGAGCAGCTTACTCGCCAAGGCGAACAACCAAATTCCTGAACTCGCCATAGCGAGTAATGACCCTCGCCTCGCGAGCTTCTCAGAGACAGACTACCTTGTTTAAGGTTTATGTGATATTTGTCGAATGAGTTGTTAGGAGATAAATCTTGGGACAGGAGTGAAGTTATTTATAATATTACTGATGATCTGTTAAACTGTTATAAATTATTTAATGTTGTTAGTAATGTGATATAATTGTATATGCATTATGTGAATTATTTAAAATGTTCAAGTTGTTGTTGATTGTCATTGATATTGTTATATCTTGAAGTGATGTTTTGCTGCCTATGTTGCTGATGTATATTAATAAGCTGCATGAGTCGGTCTAAGATGAATGATGTCGTTCCAAAGCATTGGAGTCCTAAGTTGATGATGATGTCTAAGTTGTATAAGTTGATTGAGTCCATGCATACTCATTAAAGTTGGGGGCTTAATGCCCTGGAGCCTTTGCTCAACACGTTGGGGGCTTGATGCCCTGGAGCCTTTGCTCAGTTAAGTTGAGGGCTTGATGCCCTAGATTGGTACCACATGCATGAATAAGATGATAAGTTGCATAGTCAAGTCGAAGTTGCATTGTCGAGTCAAGTTGTCAAGTTGTTAAGTTGTTATATTTTTAATGAAGTGTTTAATGAAGAATTATTATTATAATATGATGATGATGTTTTTGTTGTTAAATATAATTGTTGAATTATATGCTTAATATTATTGTTTTGTGAAATCTAACCCCTTCTGCTTGGAAATGTTGCCCTTCGTATGGGTAACTTGCAGGTGATCAAGAATAAGATGTTGTCGTGAGTGGACTATCTCTCACGTGTGTCTTTAGGAGCTCTGATATGTAACAGGATGGGAACTGTGTTGCATGCTTTTCTATTCCTTACGTATTGCTTTATGAAGTTTATGACTATGTTTTTAGATTGAATTTCTATAAGATATTTGTAACGCCCTAGTCGTTAATTTATTTATTTTGGATTTATTTAGAGTCTTTTATGTGATTTTAAATAATATTTGTGATTTATGTGGTGTGCATTATTTTATTGTATAGTTTATTTTAATAATAATTAGAATAAGTGGGAAATTAATATTATTTTGGAGTTGGGGGAGTTAATTAGGATTTAATAAGAATTAAGGGAGTTTAATGAAATATATGGAAGTTACATTTTGGGAGTTAAGAAAAGAGAATATCAGAAAAACGTTTTTACGTGAAAATCAATTTTTGGGAGAAAATGGAGAGAAGAGCAAGTAGAGCCAAGAACCGATTTTGCTGTGCATTTCTTTCTGCAAATCTAAGGTAAGGGTGAGGTTTACTTCAATTGTATTGATTATGATTTTGAGTTTAACAGGTTTTGGTAGAATTTGGGAATTCTAGGTTTATGTTGAATTAGTGGGTTTGAGTGCAGAGATTGCTGTTTTGATGTTAGAATTAGGTTCGGGTTGCATACGGCACTTAGTTTAGCATCTGTAAACTGATTTGGGGAGTGGAATTGAGAAAATTGGGATTTTGGGTAAAAACCTGCATTCTGATCGTGCTGACATTCATCGCTCGCCTAGGCGAGTGGACTTTCCCGCCTCGCGAGTGAGCAATGTTCATAGCTCGCCCCGCGAGCAAGCCAAATCGCCATGGCGAGTACCCGTGAGAAAAAAATGATTTTTGAATTGTTGTTATAAGTTGTAATATGGATAGTTTTAAGTACCTAGATGATTTTAGAGAGGTCTGGGACAATTTTCAGATTAAAAAGATGAATAGGGAACTTAAAAATGAAGATTTAGTGAGAAAAAAGTCAAAACTCCCGAGAGCACCCCTTTTCCAGTTCGCCTCATACTCGCCACCACGAGTAACCTTTTTTCTTGAGCTCGCCATGGCGAGCATATGCACTCGCGAGGCGAGTTGCCCAGTTTCAAAGTTGTTTGTGTTTAATTGTTTATTATTGATTGATATTGGTGTTTAAGCATGATTATGATAAATTGTGCATTTTTCTGGAATGATTGGATTGTTTATGATGACCTGTTGATCTTTGTGATGTATGTTACATTAATTAAATCATACATGGAGTTTTGTTTAGCGGAGTTGTAAGTCATATGTACATATATGCATTGTCTAGTTGTATGTAGATATACACAAGTGGAGTTAGTTGCATAAACACAAAAGCGGGAGGGCTCCGGCCCTGGAACGCCTTGTCGTTCAAAGCGGTGGAACACTTTGTTGTTCAAAGCGGTGTTTAGCGGTGAGGGCTTCGACCCTGAATATGGTACCACATGCATTGTAGAGGAGTCTTAGTGGAGTTGTGGAGTATTGCATGAGTCGATGTTGTTGGTTTTAATTGCCATTTGTTGTTGATGTTGATAATGATGATATTTATATATGTTGATGAATTATTATTATGATAGGGTGTTAGATTCAATTGATGCATTCATTATCGATATTTATTGTTGTGAATCTCACCCCTTCTGCTTGAAAATGTTGCCCTTCCTATGGGTAACTTGCAGGTGATCCTGAGTAGTAGGTGGTGGCTCAAAGTGTCTAGGGCTCTGATACGTGGGATGGGATTTTAATGTTACCTTCATTCCTATGTATCAATTTTTGAATATTGTTGATGTAGCCCTATGGTTGTTGAATTTATGTTGATAAGGCTTTTATGCCAAGATTTAATTATGGAGATTTAAACAGTTGTTGTTGTTGTTTTGATGCAAATTTTCCGCTGCAAAATTAATGATGATTTTGAAGGATGTTTATTAAATAGATTTTATATTCTATTTAAGAAATTTTGAAAATGTAGTGTGACATGCCCGTTTGGGAATTACTCTGATGCATGTTTATTTATTATTAAATTGATTTTGGATAACGGGTGTTACAATTGGTATCAGAGCAGATTGGTCCGTCCGGCCAAGTAGTAGAGTCGTGTTGAGCCACCTAGGATTGAGTGTCAACTCTAATGTTAATTTGTTGTTGTTCTGAATTGTTGTTTCTTATGTAGAACCTTAAGATGGCTGGTCGTAATGATGCTGCTAATGCTGCTGCACTTGAGGCTGTAGCTCAAGCTGTTCAACAACAACCGCATGCTGGAGCTGGTAACGGTGAAGTGAAGATGTTGGAGACCTTTTTGAGGAATCATCCACCAGCATTCAAGGGAAGGTATGATCCCGATGGTGCCCAGAAGTGGCTTAAGGAAGTGGAAAGGATTTTCAGGGTTATGCAATGTTCAGAAGTGCATAACGTGCGGTTCGGAACGCACATGCTAGCTGAAGAGGCAGATGACTGATGGGTAAGTGTGTTACCTGTGTTGGAATAGGATGGAGCTGCAGTGACCTAGGCTGTGTTCAGGAGAGAATTCTTGAATAGGTACTTCCCGGAAGATGTCCGAGGAAAGAAAGAGATTGAATTTCTGGAGCTGAAGCAGGGTGATATGTCTGTCATAGAGTATGCTGCAAAGTTTGTGGAACTTGCAAAGTTCTACCCTCATTATACTGCGGAGACATCTGAATTCTCCAAATGTATAAAGTTTGAGAATGGCTTGAGAGCTGACATCAAAAGAGCCATTGGGTATCAGAAGATCAGAAACTTCTCTGAATTGGTAAGTAGCTGCAGAATCTATGAGGAGGACATGAAAGCTCATTATAAGGTGATGAGTGATCGAAGGAGCAAAGGACAGCAGAGTCGTCCAAAGCCGTATAGTGCTCCTGCTGACAAAGGGAAGCAGAGGTTGAATGATGAGAGGAGGCCCAATAGATGAAATGCTCTTGCTGAGATCGTTTGTTACAAGTGTGGCGAGAAAGGCCACAAGAGTAATGTTTGTACTAAAGATGAGAAGAAGTGTTTCAGGTGTGGTCAGAAGGGACACACTCTAGCTTATTGCAAGCGTGGTGATGTTGTTTGTTATAACTGCAATGAAGAGGGTCATATCAGCTCACGGTGCACACAACCGAAAAAGGTTAGGACCAGTGGTAAAGTGTTTGCTTTCACTGGTACGCAAACCACTAGTGAGGATCGACTTATCAGAGGTACTTGTTTCTTTAATAGTACTCCTTTAATTGCTATTATAGACACTGGTGTTACTCATTGTTTCATTGCTATTGAATGTGCTTATAAGTTGAGTCTGGTTGTATCTGATATGAAAGTAGAAATGGTTGTTGAAACTCCAGCTAAGGGTTCAATAACTACTTCTCTTGTGTGTCTAAGGTGTCCGTTGTCTATGTTTGGTAGAGACTTTGAAGTCGACTTAGTGTGTTTACCGTTGACGGGAATGGATGTTATTTTTGGGATGAACTAGTTAGAGTATAACCGAGTTCATATCTATTGTTTTAGCAAGACGGTGCATTTTTCTTCTGCGGAAGAAGAGAGTGGAGCAGAATTCCTAACTACTAAACAGTTGAAGCAGTTGGAGCGCGATGGAATTCTTATGTTTTCTTTGATGGCATCTTTGTCGTTAGAAAATCAAGATGTGATTGACAGGTTACCAGTGGTGAATGAATTTCCTGAAGTTTTTCCTGATGAGATTCCAGATGTACCACCAGAAAGGGAGGTTGAATTTTCAATTGACCTTGTTCCGGGAATGAAGCCGGTGTCGATGGCACCTTATCGCATGTCAGCTTCTGAGTTAGCTGAATTGAAGAAACAGTTGGAAGACTTGCTTGATAAGAAGTTTGTAAGACCTAGTGTTTCACCGTGGGGAGCGCCTGTGTTGTTGGTAAAGAAGAAGGACGGTAGCATGAGGTTATGCATTGACTATTGTCAGTTGAATAAAGTTACAATAAAGAACAGATATCCACTTTCTAGGATTGATGACTTGATGGATCAATTAGTGGGTGCAAAGGTTTTTAGTAAGATTGACTTGAGGTCAGGTTACCATCAAATTAAGGTGAAGGATGAAGATATGCAGAAGACGGCCTTTAGGACACGATATGGACATTACGAGTACAAGGTGATACCTTTCGATGTTACTAATGTGCCTGGTTTGTTCATGGAGTATATGAACCGGATTTTCCATGCTTACCTGGATAAATTTGTGGTTGTATTTATTGATGATATTCTGATTTATTCTAAGACTGAAGAAGAGCATGCAGAACATCTGAAGATTGTGTTGCAAATATTGAAAGAGAAAAAGTTGTATGTTAAGTTGTCGAAGTGTGAGTTCTGGTTAAGTGAAGTGAGTTTTCTGGGCCACATTATTTCTGGTAGTGGTATTGCAGTTGACCCGTCAAAAGTTGATGCAGTATCACAATGGGAGACTCCGAAGTCAGTGACTGAAATCAGAAGTTTCTTGGGTTTGGCTGGTTATTACCGCAGGTTTATTGAGGGATTTTCGAAGTTAGCACTTCCGTTGACTCAGTTAACCTGTAAGGGTAAGTCGTTTGTGTGGGATGCTCAGTGTGAGAGTAGTTTCAATGAGTTGAAGCGAAGATTGACAACTGCTCCTATTTTGATTCTACCGAAGCCGGAAGAACCATTTGTTGTTTACTATGATGCGTCTAAGCTGGGCTTAGGTGGTGTTTTGATGCAAGATGGTAAGGTGGTAGCGTATGCTTCTAGGCAGCTAAGAATTCATGAAAAGAATTATCCTACGCATGATTTGGAGTTGGCTGCGGTGGTTTTTGTTTTGAAGATTTGGAGGCATTATTTGTATGGTTCCAGATTTGAAGTATTCAATGATCACAAGAGTCTAAAATATTTATTTGACTAGAAGGAGTTGAATAAGAGGCAGAGGAGATGGTTGGAGCTGTTGAAGGATTATGATTTTGGCTTGAATTACCATCCTGGTAAAGCCAATGTGGTTGCAGATGCCTTGAGTAGGAAAACGCTGCATATGCCTACTTTAATGGTGAAAGAATTCAATTTGCTAGAACAGTTTAGAGACTTGAGCCTTGTCTGTGAATTGACACCTCAAAGTGTTCAGTTGGGGATGCTGAAGATTAATAGTGATTTCTTGAATAGTATCCGAGAAGCACAGCAAGTGGATGTGAAGTTTGTCGATTTAATGGTTGCTGGTAATGGCACTGAGGATAGTGACTTCAAGGTTGATGATCAGGGTGTGTTGAGGTTCAGACGAAGAATTTGCATTCCTGAGGATGATGAGTTGAAAAAGTTGATTTTAGAGGAAAGTCACAAGAGTAGCTTGAGTATTCATCCGGGAGCTACGAAAATGTATCATGATTTGAGGAAGCTGTTTTGGTGGTCCGGTTTGAAACGTGATGTCGCTCATTTTGTATATGCATGTTTGACTTGTCAGAAGTCTAAGGTTGAACATCAGAAGCCTGCAGGGTTGTTGACACCGTTGGATGTGCCGGAGTGGAAATGGTGTAACACCCCGTTTCCCAATATCAATTAAAATAATAATAATACATCAATCATCAGAGTAATCACAACGGGCATGCCACATTTCTTCATTTAAAAATCTTCTAAATAGAGTGTATATAAAAAATCTACTTAGTCAAACGTCATTCATAAAATTGTCATTAAACTTGCAGCGGAATATTTGTAACATCAATAAGTCTACAATAATTATTCTTGGCATGAAAGCCATTTCAACATAAAATTCAATCAGAAAGGGCTACATCAGCAATATTTCAAAAATGATACATAGTAAAGAATTCAAGCAATAAAATCCCATCCCACGTATCAGAGCCCTAGACACTGTGAGCCACCACCTACTACTCAGGATCACCTGCAAGTTACCCATAGGAAGGGCAACATTTTCAAGCAGAAGGGGTGAGATTCTCAAACAATAATAATAATATATAATAACATAAATGAATCTAACACCCTATCATCATAATCATTCAGCAATTATAGTATAGCATCATTAGCAACTTCATCATCCAACAGTAATAGAAATAGTAAACAATGACTCATGCGACAACCCGACTTCACCTCTAAGACTCATGCAGGACATGACAACTCTCCTAAGACTCCTCAACAATTGCAACTATGCATGTGGTACCATAACATAGCCGAAGCCCTCATCTTTATAGAATGGTTAAAGCATTCTTTTATTAGGACATGAGTCCTCATCATAACATCGTTTTGAACAACATAGTGTTCCATCGTTTTTGAACGACAAAGCGTTCCAGGACCGAAGTCCTCATCATAACATCATTTTTATGCTTATGCAACTGACTCCACTTGTGTATATCTGCATACAACTCAACGACAAATGCATATGTACTCATATGACTCACCACCCCTTAATGCAACATGTTTCATTCACTTGATTCAAGTATTCCAACATCTTCAAAATTCATAAAAGTTAAACAACTAAATATCATCATAAATTAAGTAGGATTTTATGTTTATACAAAGGTTATACAAGCTAGAAGGAACACCTAGAAGTACTCAAAAGGATCCCTTAGTGCACGAAGCAAGGTTCAGAAAAAGGCTGACTAACACTCAGTTCGCTTAAGCGACGGCTAGCTCGCTTAAGCGACCATTTTACAGTAGGTCTGGGTTCAGTTCGCTTACGGGTCGCTTAAGCGAATTCTTGGCAGAATCAAACTTAATTTTCGCTTACCAGCTCGCTCACTGTTCGCTTAAGCGAACGGGTAAAATCTAATTCCTGGGCAGCTACATGAATGTTCGCTTAAGCGACCACTCATCTGGGCAGGGTAAAAGTTACGATTTTCAGACTTCTCCTCACTCCAAAAACCCAGTTTTAATCCCCTGATCACCCAAAACGTTTTCCAGAAATGTTTACAAGTCCTATATACAATCAGACATCAAAAGGAACAGCAACTAAACATCAACAACATCAATTCAGCCCAATCAAGCATTCATACAGAACTTCCAAAATTCATCCATCATATTCTATTTTCATTTCAATTACGATCAATATCAACAACATGGATTAAGAAATCATACTAATCATTCAAATACAACATTATAAACCTGATTCTTACACCTTTTCTTTCAAAATCATCATTAACCCTTATTTTCCCAATTTTTACCTTAAGAACAGTTTAATTGATTAATTTTTAGAAATTACATATTATGACTATTGAAAGATAATCCCACCCTTACCTTAGAATTGCAAAGACAAATAGCACAACAAAATCAGTTCCTAAGTTCTTCTCTCTTGGTTTTCTCTCTTTGCCTTAGCTTTTCTCTTCTCCACTTGTTTTCACATTAAACTGTTTTCTGACTTTTCTTTCCTTAACTCCCTAAAACTATAACTTCTCTTTTTTCATTAAAACCTCCCTTATTACTATTAATTTCTAATTATTCCCCAAACACTTAATTAATTCCATTATTCATATTATTCTATTTATATTAAATAAATTATATAAATAAATACTACAAACCACATATATCACATATATCAATTAAAAACACACAAAAGACTCTAACTAATTCTAAAAATAATAAAATAACGACTAGGGCGTTACAAATGGGATAGCATTTCTATGGATTTTGTGGCGAGTTTACCAAACACTCCGAGAGGGCATGATTCTATATGGGTTGTGGTCGACAAGTTGACGAAGTCGGCGCACTTCATTCCGATTAATATCAGTTAACCGGTAGCTCAGTTGGCGGAGATTTATATTCATAACATTGTGAAACTACATGGTGTACCGTCGAGTATTGTGTCGGATAGAGATCCGAGGTTCACTTCTAGATTCTGGAAGAGTTTGCAAGATGCTTTGGGTTCGAAGTTAAGGTTAAGTTCGGCTTATCATCCGCGGACAGATGGTCAGTCGGAGAGGACGATACAATCTTTAGAGGATTTACTGAGAGTGTGTGTACTTGAGCAAGGTGGAGCTTGGGATAGTCACCTACCGTTGATAGAGCTCACGTACAACAACAGTTACCATTCGAGTATTGGTATGGCACCGTTCGAAGCTTTGTATGGTCGGAGGTGTAGGACTCCTTTATGCTGGTTTGAGTCAGGAGAGAGTGTTGTGTTGGGACCGAATTTGGTTCATCAGACTACAGAGAAAGTCAAGATGATCAGAGAAAAGATGAAAGCGTCGCAGAGTCGACAGAAGAGTTATCATGACAAGCGTAGGAAGGCCCTTGAGTTTCAGAAGGGTGATCATGTATTTCTGAGGGTTACTCCTATGACAGGTGTAGGACGTGCATTGAAGTCGAGGAAGTTGACTCCAAAGTTTATTGGTTCGTATCAAATATCGGAGAGGGTTGGGACAGTTGCATATAGAGTTGGTTTGCCACCACATCTTTCAAATTTGCATGATGTGTTTCATGTGTCGCAACTTCGGAAGTATGTAGCGGATCCTTCGCATGTTATTCCGAGAGATGATGTGCAGGTTAGAGACAACCTTGCAGTTGAGACCTTACCATTGAGGATTGAAGACCGTGAGGTGAAGAAGTTGAGAGGCAAGGATATACCTCTAGTGAAGGTTGTTTGGGGTGGAGTAACTAGTGAAAGTTTGACTTGGGAGCTGGAGACTAAGATGCGGGAGTCGTATCCGGAGTTGTTTGCTTGAGGTAAGATTTTGAGGACGAAATTCTCTAATTTGGGGAGAGTTGTAACGCCCTAGTTGTTAATTTATTTATTTTGGATTTATTTAGAGTCTTTTATGTGATTTTAAATAATATTTGTGATTTATGTGGTGTGCATTATTTTATTATATAGTTTATTTTAATAATAATTAGAATAAGTGGGAAATTAATATTATTTTGGAGTTGGGGGAGTTAATTAGGATTTAATAAGAATTAAGGGAGTTTAATGAAATATAAGGAAGTTACATTTTGGGAGTTAAGAAAAGAGAATATCAGAAAAACGTTTTTAGGTGAAAATCAATTTTTGGGAGAAAAGGAAGAGAAGAGCAAGTAGAGCCAAGAATCGATTTTGTTGTGCATTTCTTTCTGCAAATCTAAGGTAAGGGTGAGGTTTACTTCAATTGTATTGATTCTGAATTCTGATTTTGAGTTTAACAGGTTTTGGTAGAATTTGGGAATTCTAGGTTTATGTTGAATTAGTGGGTTTGAGTGCAGAGATTGTTGTTTTGATGTTAGAATTAGGTTCGGGTTGCATACAACACTTAGTTTAGCATCTGTAAACTGATTTGGGGAGTGGAATTGAGAAAATTGGGATTTTGGGTAAAAACCTGCATTCTGATCGTGCTGACATTCATCGCTCGCCTAGGCGAGTGGACTTTCCCGCCTCGCGAGTGAGCAATGTTCATAGCTCGCCCCGCGAGCAAGCCAACTCGCCATGGCGAGTACCCGTGAGAAAAACATGATTTTTGAATTGTTTTTATAAGTTGTAATATGGATAGTTTTAAGTACCTAGATGATTTTAGAGAGGTCTGGGACAATTTTCAGATTAAAAAGATGAATAGGGAACTTAAAAATGAAGATTTAGTGAGAAAAATGTCAAAACTCCCGAGAGCACCCCTTTTCCAGTTCGCCTCGTACTCGCCTCTGCGAGTATCCATTTTGCTTGAGCTCGCCATGGCGAGCAGATGCACTCGCGAGGCAAGTTGCCCAGTTTCAGAGCTGTTTGTGTTTAATTGTTTATTGTTGATTGATATTGGTGTTTAAGCATGATTATGATAAATTGTGCATTTTTCTGGAATGATTGGATTGTTTATGATGACCTGTTGATCTTTGTGATGTATGTTACATTAATTAAATCATACATGGAGTTTTGTTTAGCGGAGTTGTAAGTCATATGTACATATATGCATTGTCTAGTGTTGGAACAAAATGTGTTTCCCAATGAACCTTATTAAGTTTTGATGATAACAAGGTATTAAAAATTGTCAATTGGTTATTACTAATAATTGTTCAAGTGTACAGGACCAAAGGCTACTCAAGTTATTTCAATAGGTCTTGGAAGAACAATGGAATGTAAAAGAAATTCTGAGCATCTGAAGAAAACTGCTCCTGAAGCTGAAGTGCTTCTGAAGTAATGACGTCATCAGAAGCAGAAGGTCTTCAGAAGCAAAAGTTTTCATCAGAAGCAATATCTTCACCAGAAGCTACGTTTGATCCTTTAATCAAACTGAAGATTCAAAGTAGCTGATTCTCAATTCAGTCTTATCCAAGAAGAACGAAGAATTGAAAGGGAGGTATCAACGGATATATGGATAGCACTGAGCACTTGTCTCTCGTTAATAGAGTTGACAAAGTACAAGTGTACAACCACTACCTCCACTACTCTGTTTTCTGTCTACGCTACAAGACAAAACAACAGCCATGCCTGCAGAATTTGTACACTCAAGATGGGAATGAATTTGAAGCTTATTCTTCAAAGGACTACACCCAAATCAGGCAAAGGATCACTGGTGGATAATCAAAGGATTTCAAACGACTCTTTAGACGTGCTGATTATCTCAACGTCTCTTTCACGCCTCTATATAAAGGAGTGAAGACTTGAAGATTAAATAGAGAGATACATAAGTTCAAAAGCGCCAAAACTCTGTCAATTTGATTCTACAAAGCACACTGAATTTCTGCACTGATTTGATACATCTTAGAAATTCAAAGTCTAGAGTCTTTTCTGTATTGTATTGTGAACACCACTGATTGTATATCAAGTGTTCAATTCAAACTCAATTCTCTGTATTTTTGTTTGATTAGAAGTCTCTTGCCTGCGTGCTTGAGCATTAGAAGTCTCTTGCTTAGTGCTTGAGCATTGGAAGACTCTTGCTTGTGTGCTTGAGCATTTTTGTGAAATCTCATACTTAGAAAGTATTGAGCAGTTGTAATCTTTGTGATTATAGTGAAATCTCCTTGGAAGTGCAAGGGGGACTGGACTACTTCCGTGTTGTGGAAGGAACCAGGATAACTGCTTGTGTCTTTGTCTTTCTTTTCTCTGCTCTGTTCTTTTCCGCTGCAATCTGACTCTGATCATTTCATCAGAAGCAATCAAACTGCTTCTGAAGTTTTATCAGAAGAAGTATTTTTTAAGAGAAAAAGAAAACACAATTCAACCCCCCCCCCCCCCCCCTTCTTGTGTTTTTCACCTTCAATTGGTATCAGAGCTTGCTCTGTTATCACAGCACTTAACCGTGTTACAGTTCAAGATCTATTAGAAAAACATGTCTGGAGATGAGGAATCAGTTACTACAAAATACACAAGTGTCAAGCATGACTATGATACTGCTGATAAGAAAACAGACTCTGGAAAAGCTCCAAAGTTTAATGGAGATCCAGAAGAGTTTTCATGGTGGAAAACTAATATGTACAGCTTTATCATGGGATTGGATGAAGAGTTATGGGACATACTGGAAGATGGAGTTGATGATCTGGATTTGGATGAAGAAGGAGCTGCTATAGACAGAAGAATACATACTCCTGCTCAGAAGAAGCTTTATAAGAAACACCACAAGATAAGAGGAATCATTGTGGCTTCTATACCTCGCACCGAATACATGAAGATGAGTGACAAATCTACTGCGAAGGCTATGTTTTCTTCTCTATGTGCAAACTTTGAAGGCAGCAAGAAAGTAAAATAGGCTAAAGCTTTGATGCTAGTTCATCAGTATGAACTTTTCAGAATGAAGGATGATGAGAGTATAGAAGAAATGTACTCAAGATTTCAAACTTTAGTTTCTGGATTGCAAATACTGAAGAAAAGCTATGTTGCTTCTGATCATGTTAGTAAGATTTTGAGAAGCTTACCTTCAAGATGGAGACCCAAAGTAACTGCTATTGAGGAAGCTAAGGATCTAAATACTTTAAGTGTTGAAGATCTTGTTAGCTCACTCAAAGTGCATGAAATGAGTTTAAATGAGCATGAAACCTCTAAGAAGAGTAAATCCATTGCTTTACCATCTAAAGGAAAGACCTCAAAATCTTCCAAAGCCTACAAAGCCAGTGAATCTGAAGAAGAATCACCTGATGGAGATTCTGATGAAGATCAATCTGTAAAGATGGCTATGCTGTCCAACAAGCTTGAGTATCTGGCAAGGAAGCAGAAGAAATTTTTGAGCAAGAGAGGTAGTTACAAGAACTCCAAGAAAGAATATCAGAAGGGATGCTTCAATTGTAAGAAGCCTGGTCATTTCATTGCTGATTGCCCTGATCTTCAGAAGGAGAAGTTTAAAGGCAAATCCAAGAAATCAAGCTTCAACTCCAGTAAATTCAGAAAGCAAATCAAAAAGAGCTTGATGGCGACCTGGGAAGATTTGGATAGTGAATCTGGTTCTGATAAAGAAGAAGCTGATGATGATGCTAAGGCAGTCACGGGGTTAGTGGCAACAGTATCATCAGAAGAAGTATCAGAAGCTGAATCAGATTCAGAAGATGAAAATGAGGTATATTCCAAAATCCCTAGACAAGAACTTGTTGATTCTCTAAAAGAATTTTTATCACTGTTTGAACACAGAACCAATGAGTTGACAGATTTAAAAGAAAAATATGTTGATTTGATGAAACAACAAAAGTCAACTCTATTGGAACTGAAAGCTTCTGAAGAAGAACTCAAAGGGTTTAACCTCATATCAACAACATATGAAGATAGACTCAAGAGTCTTTGTCAGAAGCTACAAGAAAAATGTGATAAAGGTTCAGGCAATAAACATGAGATTGCCTTGGATGATTTTATTATGGCTGGAATAGACAGAAGCAAAGTTGCTTCTATGATCTACAGCACATACAAGAACAAAGGCAAAGGGATTGGATATTCTGAGGAGAAATCCAAAGAATACAGTCTCAAGAGCTACTGTGATTGTATCAAGGATGGATTGAAATCCACCTTTGTGCCTGAAGGTACAAATGCTGTAACTACTGTTCAGTCAAAACCTGAAGCTTCTGGTTCACAGGCTAAGATCACATCAAAGCCAGAAAACCTTAAGATCAAGGTGATGACAAAATCTGATCCTAAAAGTCAAAAGATTAAAATTCTGAAAAGATCAGAACCTGTTCATCAGAATCTGATTAAACCAGAATCTAAAATCCCAAAACAAAAGGATCAGAAGAACAAAGCAGCTACTGCTTCTGAGAAAACAATACCAAAAGGTGTCAAACCTAAAGTATTGAATGATCAGAAGCCACTCAGCATTCACCCTAAGGTACAAGGGAGGAAAAATAAAACCTCCAAAACTAACCCAAAAGGACCCATGAAGATATGGGTACCTAAATCTGAATTGGCCAAAAATGCAGGTGTGCTTAAGGGCAAGAGAGAAACAAAGGTCATGGTACCTAGACAGCGGATGTTCAAGGCACATGACTGGAGAGAAAGCTTTGTTCCTTACCCTTACAATGAAAGATGGAGGAGAAGTGAAGTTTGGTGGCAACCAAACTGGAAAGATCATTGGTACAGGTACTATTGGTAATTCCTCCATCTCAATTAATAATGTGTGGCTAGTAGATGGTCTGAAGCATAACCTATTGAGCATTAGTCAATTTTGTGACAATGGGTATGATGTAACGTTCAGTAAGACCAACTGCACACTAGTCAACAAGGATGACAAATCCATTACATTCAAGGGAAAGAGAGTTGAGAATGTCTATAAAATAAATTTCTCTGATCTGGCTGATCAGAAGGTAGTTTGCCTTCTGTCAATGAATGATAAAAAATGGGTATGGCATAAAAGGTTGGGACATGCTAATTGGAGCTTAATTTCTAAAATTAGCAAGTTACAACTGGTCAAAGGATTGCCTAACATTGATTATCATTCAGATGCACTTTGTGGTGCATGTCAGAAAGGGAAAATTGTGAAAAGTTCTTTCAAATCTAAAGACATTGTATCAACCTCCAGACCCTTAGAATTACTCCATATTGATCTTTTTGGTCCAGTTAACACTGCATCTTTATATGGAAGTAAATATGGATTAGTCATTGTTGATGATTACAGCAGATGGACTTGGGTAAAATTCATTAAAAGTAAAGACTATGCATGTGAAGTGTTTAGCAGCTTCTGCACTCAAATACAATCTGAAAAAGAATTGAAAATTTTGAAAGTCAGAAGTGATCATGGTGGAGAATTTGAAAATGAGCCATTTGAACTTTTTTGTGAAAAACATGGGATTCTCCATGAGTTTTCTTCTCCTAGAACTCCACAACAAAATGGGGTTGTAGAGAGAAAGAACAGAACCTTACAAGAAATGGCCAGAACCATGATCCATGAAAACAACTTAGCTAAACATTTTTGGGCAGAAGCAGTCAATACTTCATGTTATATTCAAAATAGGATCTATATCAGACCTATGTTGGAGAAAACAGCATATGAACTCTTTAAAGGAAGAAGACCCAATATCTCTTACTTTCATCAGTTTGGATGTACTTGTTACATCATAAACACTAAAGACTATCTGAAGAAATTTGATGCCAAGGCTCAAAGAGGAATCTTTTTAGGTTACTCTGAAAGGTCAAAGGCATACAGAGTGTATAATTCAGAAACACAATGTGTTGAAGAATCTATGCATGTAAAATTTGATGATAGAGATCCTGGAAGTAAAACTTCAGAGCAAAGTGAAAGTAATGCAGGTACAACTGATTCTGAAGATGCATAATAATCTGATCAACCTTCTGATTCTGAAAAGTATACAAAAGTTGAATCTAGTCCAGAAGCTGAAATCACTCCAGAAGCTGAGTCTAATTCAGAAGCAGAATCTAGCCCAATAGTACAGAATGAAAGTGCTTCTGAGGACTTTCAAGATAACACTCAGCAGGTTATTCAACCTAAATTCAAGCACAAATCTTCACATCCTGAGGAGCTAATCATTGGAAGCAAAGATAGTCCTAGAAGAACAAGATCACATTTTAGACAAGAAGAGTCATTAATAGGACTGCTTTCAATAATTGAGCCTAAAACTGTTGAAGAAGCTCTCTCAGATGATGGATGGATATTAGCTATGCAAGAAGAGCTAAATCAATTCCAAAGGAATGATGTGTGGGATCTGGTACCCAAACCCTTTCAGAAGAACATTATTGGAACAAAATGGGTATTCAGAAACAAGCTGAATGAACAAGGAGAAGTAACCAGAAACAAAGCCAGACTTGTTGCTCAAGGCTACAGTCAACAAGAAGGCATTGATTACACTGAAACATTTGCTCCAGTTGCAAGATTGGAAGCAATCAGGTTACTTCTATCCTACGCAATTAATCATGGCATAATATTATATCAAATGGATGTCAAAAGTGCCTTTCTTAATGGTGTCATTGAAGAAGAAGTGTACGTTAAACAACCTCCTGGGTTTGAGGATCTTAAGCATCCTGACCATGTTTATAAACTTAAGAAATCACTATATGGCTTGAAACAAGCTCCCAGAGCTTGGTATGATAGACTAAGTAATTTCTTAATTAAAAATGATTTTGAAAGAGGACAAGTTGACACAACACTCTTCAGAAGGACTCTTAAGAAAGATATTTTGATTGTGCAAATATATGTTGATGATATAATATTTGGTTCTACTAATGCATCTCTTTGCAAAGAATTTTCTAAGTTAATGCAGGATGAATTTGAAATGAGTATGATGGGAGAATTGAAATTCTTTCTTGGAATTCAAATCAACCAAAGTAAAGAAGGAGTATATGTTCATCAAACAAAATATACAAAGGAGCTTCTGAAGAAGTTCAAGCTAGAAGATTGTAAAGTGATGAACACTCCAATGCATCCAACCTGCACCTTAAGTAAAGAAGATACTGGAACAATAGTAGACCAGAAGCTATACAGAGGTATGATTGGTTCTCTGTTATACCTCACTGCATCTAGACCTGATATTTTATTCAGTGTATGCTTGTGTGCAAGATTTCAATCAGATCCTAGAGAATCTCATTTAACTGCAGTTAAGAGAATCTTCAGGTATCTGAAAGGAACAACTAATCTTGGACTCCTGTATAGGAAATCCCTAGATTATAAGTTGATTGGATTCTGTGATGCTGATTATGCTGGTGATAGGATTGAAAGAAAATCAACCAGTGGAAATTGTCAATTCCTGGGAGAGAATCTGATATCCTGGGCAAGCAAAAGACAAGCAACTATTGCTATGTCTACAGCAGAAGCAGAATACATTTCAGCTGCAAGTTGTTGCACACAACTACTTTGGATGAAACATCAGTTGGAAGACTATCAGATTAATGCTAACAGTATTCCCATTTATTGTGATAATACTGCTGCTATTTGTTTGTCAAAGAATCCAATTCTACATTCAAGAGCCAAGCATATTGAAATCAAACACCATTTTATCAGAGACTATGTTCAAAAAGGGATTTTAGATATACAATTCATTGATACTGAACATCAATGGGCTGATATATTTACAAAACCTTTATCTGTTGAAAGATTTGATTTTATTAAGAAAAATTTGAACATGCATTTTGTGTCTGATTGAAAAATTGCTTGCCTCTGAATAAGAAGTTTGGTTCTGAAGTTTATTCAGAAGCATTTGGTTCATCAGAAGCTCTTAACTGAGGTTCTGAGGAAAATGTGCTTCTGAAGATGACGTCAGCACTAAAACTTCAGAAGTGGTATTCTTTGCTTCTGAATAGCATGGTTAGTGGGAACGTTGGTAGTTACTTTATGTAACAGCTGTCCCATTACCCAAAAGGTAGTTTTCTGAAGAGTCTCTGACGTGGTCTATTTGTATTGGAGTATAACAAAAAGGGCAATGATGTTTTATTTGCTTTTTAACATACTTACACGCGCCCCCAATTTGTCATTAATGCTGTGTTTGTTTGTCCCTTCTGAATTGCAAACGTTTTAATAAAAACACTAAGTCAATTCACACACTTCTCACTTCACAACAAACACTTTCTATTTTCTTCTCAACCCTCTGCGAAAGTAAGCGCATTCACTCAACCTCTCAAAACACCTTAGAACCCTAAAACTACTTCAAATCAATGGCATCTTCAAGTTCTGCTGGTGGTTCGTCATCAAATATGGATATAGATACTCCAGCATATGAGATCAAAGGAAGAACTATGTCTATTGAGGAATGGGAGTTAATCATTCAAGCGGAAAATCCAGTGGATTTCGCTTCTCTAACTCACCATGGGTGCGACTTGGTAAAGTTCTACAAGAAGCAGAAGCTGATGAGTTACTTCAGTCTTCTCAATGGTCCTACTTACGAAGTGCTGGTCAGACAATTCTGGGTAAGAGCTTCAATTTTTGACAAAGTTGCTGCTAAACAAGAAGAAGCTCAGTTGATTCTGGTTGATCCTACTTTGGAAGGAAAAACCAGAGAAGAAATGGGTCTACTCGCCTTCACTGGGACTGAGATTAGATCAAACGTCATGGGGATTCCTGTAACAATCAATGAGCAAGTGATTGCTCAAGCCATGAGAAGGGATGCTGCTGGGACATACGATGGAGAAGAGATTCCTAACCCCAGAACAAGCCCTTGGAAGGAAATTGTAAACAACACTATTTACGGATGAAAGGATGCTAAGCCTTACAGCACCTTAAGCATGGAAAAGAAAATGCTGCTGAAGATCCAGAATGAGAACATCTTTCCCAAAGGTGGAGGAAATGATCAACCTTCACTTGGTCACAAAGTCTTTCTGCATCACACCATCTCTCAGGAAACAACAATGAACGTTCCCAAGTATATGTTTAAATATATGATCAAGGAACTTAAGAAGAGTCAGATGGAGAACAGGAAGTACGTTCCCTATGGAAGGCTGCTCTCCATAATCTTTCAAGAAGGAGGACTCCTAAGTGCCCTGAAAGATGTGGGCATTTATGATAATCAGAAGCTGGGAGCAGTCACAGGAAAAATAATCAATGGGGCAACTCTGGTCAAGATGAGGTTGATTTCAACTTGCAAGAAACTAGATACAGATATGCATGAATCTGATGTCATATCTGATCTAGTCACTCATCACATCCCCATCTGCAAGAAAGATCCCCTGGATGTGCAAAGGGCCTACATCTTGGACTTCTACAAAAGCTACAACAAGAAGATCAGCTTGAAAGATATCCCAGAAGAGATGTATGGTGGTGATCTGCCTGTGGCCAAAGGCAGAAAATCTAAGAAGAAGCAGATCACCAAGGAAGAATACCTTGCTGAAGATGCTGCTGAGAAGGGTGCTCAGAAGCATCAGAAAGCTAAGAAAGAAAAATCTGCTATGTCCACCATTCTTGAGGAGGTGGAGGATTTGGATGATGTCCCTCTTATCACAAAAAGGACAAGGAATGCTCAAGAAACAGCAGAACAGCCTGCTTCTGAACAAACAGGTTCTGAGCAAGCTGCTTCTGAAGAGCCTCCAAGTCCCAAAAAGAAAAGAGAAGCTGCTCTTCAGACCATCAAAAGGAAGAGGTCTAATTTAACAAGAAATCTGAAGACAGCTGAAGGACGAAGGGCAGAAATGTTGGAAGAATTGGAAGAAAACTGGGATGAAGACTCAAGCCCCAAGAAGGCAAAAAGGACTATAACTTCTGAGACTATAGTCATGCCCAGTTTTGAAATGTCTGAAGAATTAAAGCAGTATGCTAGGGAGTATTCTGCATCCAAGATAGCAGAAAGGAAAAGGATGAAGGAATTGTATGAGAAAGAAAGGGATGAGCGTCTCAAAGCTGCAGGGTATGTGCCTACTCCTGTCGTTGCTGCTTTAGCTTCTGAGTTAGAGCAAGAAACTATTCAGCATGGAGTAACTCTGCTTTCTCAAGCCCTGAAGAATAAGCAAGCTTCAGGAGCCACATCATCAGATCCTTCTACAAAAGCTCCAGAAGCACCTCAGTCAGAACCTCTTTCTTCAGGTAATCCATCCAAAGCTCCAACTTATACTCAGTTTCCTACTCTACCCTCTTCACCCTCTTCATCATCCACAGAATCAGATGACCAACCCCTTAGCCAACACATAGACAAACTTCTAAAAACCAAACCTACCAAACTAACAGAATTTGGAACACTTGACTATGAGAGAACTCAAATAGAATTTTCCAAAAATAGGATTAAACTGTGTGAGAAATTCAATTTGCCTACTACTCATCCACTATATCCAGATATTCCAGAACCTGTTAGTATACAACAACCTGAACCTAACCAAAAACCTACCCAAACAAACTCACCAAATAACCAAACTCCACAAAAAGCCTCTGAAGTAGTTTCAGAAGCAACTACTTCAGAAACCCCCAACAACAAGAAAACTCAACCCTTCACAACTTAGAAAAACATCTAGGTGGTGAAATGCAACCAACACCCACAAAGGCCTCTAAGACAGTCCCTGGAAAGACTGTGTTAGAAAACCAACAAACAGAAACCATCCCTGAGCAAACTGTTCCTGAGCAAACTGTTCCTGAACAAACTGTTCCTGAACAAACTGTTCCTGAACAAACTGTTCCTGAACAAGATGCTTCTGAACAAGTTGCTCTTGACCAGCAAACAACTTCTGACCAACATATAGCCTCTGACCAAACAACAGAACCAGAACAACAACCAGAGCCACCAATAATAGACTTAACCTCTGACCAACCTTCCACATCAAATACAACTCAATCTGAACCTTCAACCATCCCTGACAGTATCCTTGAGACTGAGTATATAGAGGAACAGCTGATCAGACTTAGTGATGAGATTCAGGCACTGATTCTTCGCAGAACAGTTCCTGTACCTCTTATTCACTATTATGATCAGTGGATGGATCTGGAGAAGAGCTTTGTTGATCTGATGAGTCAGCTCAGAACAAAATGTGTGTCATCTCACTCTGCTATGTTGAAGAAGCTATTGGATGATATGCATGAAGCAGCTAAGGAGAAAGAGCTGAATTTTGTGCCTCTGCTGGACATCTCTCCTTACTATCCAGAAGAAGAGTACATCACAAGGGCTGCAAGAATTCATGCTGGGCATAAAAGGAAATTAAGGGAAAAGGATGAGCTACTTCAGAAGAAAGATGATCAGATCAAGTATCTCTTAGAACAGTTGTATAAGCAAGCCCAACCTTAGTTGCACACCCAACACTAGCTTGTTTTTTACTTTTGTTCTTAGTAGCTTTGTCTTTGTATCTTAACCTTTCTTTATATATATTATCATTGTTTCTGGATCTTGTGCTTTTTCACCTTCAATATGTTTTGCTCTGAAATACTATTTTTTTAAGGTTTATATGTTTATATGCTCTGCTACTCTTTCTTTTGTTTTTATTCTTTTTGTTGATGACAAAAGGGGGAGTAAATGTATAGTATTTTTAAGGCACTGAGCCCCACTATAACCACTTCTAATTTTTTTTAAATACTTCTGATCTGATTTTTATGAGTATTTTATTGAAATTTAATTAATAAGAATAGAACTCAGGGGGAGCTTACAAACCTCACCTTAAAGATCTATTAGACTCAGGGGGAGCTTACAAACCTCTATCCCAGTGGTCAACTTATTAATTAGATCAACAACAATTGAACATTTTAAATACTATTGTTTGTCATCATCAAAAAGGGGGAGATTGTTGGAACAAAATGTGTTTCACAATGAACCTTATTAAGTTTTGATGATAACAAGGTATTAAAAATTGTCAATTGGTTATTACTAATAATTGTTCAAGTGTACAGGACCAAAGGCTACTCAAGTTATTTCAATAGGTCTTGGAAGAACAATGGAATGTAAAAGAAATTCTGAGCATCTGAAGAAAACTGCTCCTGAAGCTGAAGTGCTTCTGAAGTAATGACGTCATCAGAAGCAGAAGGTCTTCAGAAGCAAAAGTTTTCATCAGAAGCAATATCTTCACCAGAAGCTACGTTTGATCCTTTAATCAAACTGAAGATTCAAAGTAGCTGATTCTCAATTCAGTCTTATCCAAGAAGAACGAAGAATTGAAAGGGAGGTATCAACGGATATATGGATAGCACTGAGCACTTGTCTCTCGTTAATAGAGTTGACAAAGTACAAGTGTACAACCACTACCTCCACTACTCTGTTTTCTGTCTACGCTACAAGACAAAACAACAGCCATGCTTGCAGAATTTGTACACTCAAGATGGGAATGAATTTGAAGCTTATTCTTCAAAGGACTACACCCAAATCAGGCAAAGGATCACTGGTGGATAATCAAAGGATTTCAAACGACTCTTTAGACGTGCTGATTATCTCAACGTCTCTTTCACGCCTCTATATAAAGGAGTGAAGACTTGAAGATTAAATAGAGAGATACATAAGTTCAAAAGCGCCAAAACTCTGTCAATTTGATTCTACAAAGCACACTGAATTTCTGCACTGATTTGATACATCTTAGAAATTCAAAGTCTAGAGTCTTTTCTGTATTGTATTGTGAACACCACTGATTGTATATCAAGTGTTCAATTCAAACTCAATTCTCTGTATTTTTGTTTGATTAGAAGTCTCTTGCCTGCGTGCTTGAGCATTAGAAGTCTCTTGCTTAGTGCTTAAGCATTGGAAGACTCTTGCGTGTGTGCTTGAGCATTTTTGTGAAGTCTCATACTTAGAAAGTATTGAGCAGTTGTAATCTTTGTGATTATAGTGAAATCTCCTTGGAAGTGCAAGGGGGACTGGACTACTTCCGTGTTGTGGAAGGAACCAGGATAACTGCTTGTGTCTTTGTCTTTCTTTTCTCTGCTCTGTTCTTTTCCGCTGCAATCTGACTCTGATCATTTCATCAGAAGCAATCAAACTGCTTCTGAAGTTTTATCAGAAGAAGTATTTTTTAAGAGAAAAAGAAAACACAATTCAACCCCCCCCCCCTTCTTGTGTTTTTCACCTTCATCTAGTTGTATGTAGATATACACAAGTGGAGTTAGTTGCATAAGCACAAAAGCGGGATGACTCCGGCCCTGGAACGCCTTGTTGTTCAAAGCGGTGGAACACTTTGTTGTTCAAAGCGGTGTTTAGCGTTGAGGACTTATGTCCTGAAAAAGAATGCTTTAACCATTCGATTAGCGGTGAGGGCTTCGGCCCTGAATATGGTACCACATGCATTGTAGAGGAGTCTTAGTGGAGTTGTGGAGTATTGCATGAGTCGATGTTGGTTTTAATTGCCATTTGTTGTTGCTGTGGTTAATGATGATATTTATATATGTTGATGAATTATTATTATGATAGGGTGTTAGATTCAATTGATGCATTCATTATCGATATTTATTGTTGTGAATCTCACCCCTTCTGCTTGAAAATGTTGCCCTTCCTATGGGTAACTTGCAGGTGATCCTGAGTAGTAGGTGGTGGCTCAAAG
Source organism: Medicago truncatula (assembly GCF_003473485.1). Taxonomy (NCBI): domain Eukaryota; kingdom Viridiplantae; phylum Streptophyta; class Magnoliopsida; order Fabales; family Fabaceae; genus Medicago; species Medicago truncatula. Next base: position 22,123,892 of record NC_053045.1, read on the forward strand.
TATCTAGGGCTCTGATACGTGGGATGGGATTTTAATGTTACCTTCATTCCTATGTATCAATTTTTTAATATTGCTGATGTAGCCCTATATATGATTGTTGAATTTATGTTGATAAGGCTTTTATGCCAAGATTTAATTATGGAGATTTAAATAGTTGTTGTTGTTGTTTTGATGCAAATTTTCCGCTGCAAAATTAATGATGATTTTGAAGGATGTTTATTAAATAGATTTTATATTCTATTTAAGAAATTTTGAAAATGTAGTGTGACATGCCCGTTTAGGAATTACTCTGATGCATGTTTATTTATTATTAAATTGATTTTGGGTAACGGGGTGTTACAATATTTATGATGAGGCCTTCATGCCAAAGACTGCTGTAGTTGATGAATAAATTTCGCTACGAAGTATTGATTATTATGTTGAATGAATTTTTGAAGGATAATTATGTAATTATTCCACTTATGATTTTTAGAAAAGAAGTTTGACATTCCGTTTATGTTATTTACTCTAATTATTATTATGAAATGTTTATGTTGGGAAAACGGGGTGTTACAATTGGTATCAAAGCAAGTTGGTTTGTCCGATCAAGTAGTTGAGTCGTGTATTGTTGAGTAACAGTTGTATACTGTCTTATGTTGTTTCGATTGTTGTTTGTTGTGTATAGAACTAAGAATGGCTGGAAGAAACGACGTTGCGATTGCTACTGCATTGGAAGTTGTGACTCAAGATGTGGGGCATCAGCCTAATGCTAACGCGGGTGCTAATGCTGAAGTGAGGATGTTGGAGACTTTTCTGAGGAATCATCCTCCTACCTTCAAAGGAAGATATGACCCTGATGGAGCTCAGACGTGGCTCGAAGAGATTGAGAGAGTGTTTCGTGTGATGCAATGCACTGAGGTTCAGAAGGTGCGTTTTGGTACGCATATCCTAGCCGAGGAAGCTGATGATTGGTGGGTGAGTCTTCTACCTACCCTAGAGCAAGATAGCGCGGTTGTTACTTGGGCAGTGTTTAGGAGAGAGTTCCTAGACAGATACTTTCCGGAAGATGTTCGCGGGAAGAAAGAGATTGAGTTCCTTGAGCTGAAGCAAGGAAATATGTGAGTGACTGAATATGCTGCCAAGTTTGTGGAATTGGCTAAGTTTTATCCGCACTACACTGCTGAGATTGCTGAGTTTTCCAAATGTATCAAATTTGAGAATGGCTTGCGTGCTGAGATCAAGCGGGCAATTGGTTACCAAAAGATCCGTACTTTTTCTGAGTTGGTGAGCAGCTGCAGAATCTATGTGGAAGATACGAAGGATCATTATAAGATTGTGAATGAGAGGAAAAGCAAAGGTCAGCCGAGTCGTCCAAAGCCTTACAGTGCTCCTGCTGATAAGGGAAAACAAAGAGTTAATGACGAGAGGAGGCCTAGAAAGAAAGATGCTCCTGTTGAGATTATGTGCTATACTTGTGGCGAGAAAGGCCATAAGAGTAATGCTTGTCCTGGGGATGTGAAACGGTGCTTTCGTTGTGGTAAGAAGGGACATACACTTGTTGAGTGTAAACATGATGATGTTGTGTGCTTTAATTGCAATGAAGAAGGTCATATTGGTTCGCAATGCAAGAAGCCTGAGAAAGCGCCGACTACTGGGAGAGTTTTTGCTTTGACTGGTACTTAGACAGAAAATGAGGATCGTTTGATCAGAGGTACATGTTATTTTGATAGTACACCTTTAGTTGCTATTATTGATATTGGTGCTACACACTGTTTTATTGCTATTGATTGTGCTTCTAAGTTGGGTCTTGCTAAGGGTTCAATAACTACTTCTCTTGTGTGTTTAAGATGTCCTTTGTCTATGTTTGGTCGTGATTTTGAAATTGATTTGGTTTGTTTACCTTTGAGTGGAATGGATGTAATCCTTGGTATGAACTGGTTAGAGTACAACCATGTTCATATTAATTGGTTTAGTAAGTCGGTGTATTTCTCTTCTGCTGAAGAGGAAAGTGGCGCAGAGTTCTTGTCTATCAAGCAGCTGAAGCAATTAGAACGTGATGGAATTTTGATGTTTTTTTTGATGGCGTCCTTGTCTATTGAGAATCAAGCAGTGATTGATAAGCCACAGGTTGTATGTGATTTTCTAGAAGTTTTTCCTGATGAAATTCTTGATGTGCCTCCAGAAAGATAAGTTGAATTTTCGATTGATCTGGTTCCGGGTACGAAGCCTGTGTCTATGACACCTTACCGTATGTCAGCTTATGAGTTGGTTGAGTTGAAGAAGCAGTTAGAAGATTTACTTCATAAGAAGTTTATAAGACCAAGTGTTTCACCTTGTGGAGCACCGGTATTGCTAGTTAAGAAGAAAGATGGTAGCATGAGATTATGCATTGATTATCGATAGTTGAACAAAGTAACGATAAAGAATAGGTATCCACTTCCGAGAATTGATGACTTAATGGATTAGTTAGTGGGTGCACGTGTGTTTAGCAAGATTGACTTGAGGTCGGGTTATCACCAGATTAAAGTGAAAGATGAGGATATGCAGAAGACAGCTTTTAGAACACGTTATGGACATTATGAATATAAAGTGATGCCCTTCGGTGTTACAAATGTGTCAGGTGTGTTTATGGAGTACATGAATCGCATTTTTCATGCATTTTTGGATCGTTGATGAGTCATTTATTATCTATTTTAATATGTTATTTAGTTTTGTTTTAATTAGGTTTAAGTTTATTTTATATTTATATTATTTCCTTTTTGAACTATTTTAGTTTAATTGCATATTGTTATATTTCAGGAACGAATATTTGATGGATTGAGTCTTGGAGCAAAAGAAAGGGATTTGGAGATGATTCGGTACGAAAATACGAAGATTTGGAGACAAAATATGTCTCCCCCAAAGTCAGAAGCTTGGCACGGCCGTGCCACCCTCCAGAGTCACTTTTGCTGCTTTTGCTTAGATTTTAAGCTACTTTATTTTAGCCCGTAGTTTCTTGTGGAACATTCTAGTAATGTAATTGCTTAGATTTTAAGTCGAATGTATGCTATAAATAGAGTAGCTAGCCATCACAAATATTCATCTTTTCTTGGAATTCAATAAGTGACAATTGTCTTTCTAATAAAAGTTCTTTTTTTCCTTTACTTTCTTGTCATTTAATTTTATGCTTTCTCTCTTCTTCCCCATGTCTACGATGAACATGAGTGAGTAGACTTCTCTTTGTCTTGGGATTGTTGGATAAGTCTAAATGACATAATCCTAATCAAACCAATCTTTAAACCTTAATCTTATGTAACCCTAATCTCTAATCTAAATTCACCGCTTTAACATGGATTAACCATTATCAAACTGTGGAAACGAAAGTGGAGGATTTGATAATTGTTCGTCCATCATCTCAAATATCAATTCATAAAACGAAAGTGGAGCTTTGATATTCAAACAAGTGAATTTAGACAAGGATTGCAAAGGCAGCGAAATAGTCTTTGCAATCCTTGAGACGTTGATGGTTGATGTGAGTAAGAGGAGGTAGAAGGATGAGAAGTTGATGATGTTGATGGCGTGTTGTTGTTCTTGCTAACAATTTTAATTTCTCTTTTTCTTTCATTTATTTAATGCTTAAATGATTATGTGGCTTTTGAAAAAAAATTAATGTAAAAAATACAAAGCTGGCGTGACACATGACTAAGTCAAAATTGATGTTTTGCAAAAAGAACTAAACATGGAAGGGGTCTTTGGCCATTTTTTTAAATAGGGGATCAAAATCGTTACACTTTAAAACTTAAGGGGTCAAAAGTGCGTTTAAGCCATAAAATATTTAATAAAAATGCAAGTCGAAGAGATACAATCTCACTCGTGTAGGCATGGCAATGGGGCGGGGTGCGGACGGGTTTTGCCTTCCCCATCCCTATCCCTACTCCCATATACTTACTCGTTACCCTACCCATATCCAACGGGATGAGAAATTGAATCTCATCCCCGTCCCTAATGGGTTCGGGTATTCCCGCCCCATCCCCGTCCCCGTAGTGAATCAATTTATTTTAATGAAAAAAGAGTTTTTTAAGCTTCAATGATAATATTGTAATGCATTACTCAAGAATTTGCGCTCATTTTAACATTTTCTTACCGAATAATTTGGTTGCTCCTTTAACCATAAATTAAACTTTTTATATCATGATAATTATCAAACCAAATAACATGACATATCATTATCAACCCCCTCAACAAAAACAAAAACATGACATTTCTACATTCGGGTAGGGTTTGGGTAAGGGTTTGGGGAAGGTACATATATCTCCATTACCCGTCTCGTATCCGTATTATGAAATTGGGACGAACCAAAACCCATACCCCAGTCAAATTGGGAAAAACCCATCAAATCGAAGTTGGTTTGGGCGGGTACTCATGGGCACGGGTTTTGTTGCCATATCTACACTCGTGTCTGAGTCTAACTGGATTTTATTTCCTGCATTCAATAAAAAAGTTTTTTTTTTTTTGTAAGGTATAAAAGAGTAATTGAGTGTTCTATTGATTGGATTTTAATTCATAAAATACAAAAAAAAAAGAAGCACAAAATCGATTCCACTTTAATTAAATAAATAGAAAACACAAAAAGTCAAAAGTGAAAACAGATTTTGAAAAATGAAAGCAACCCACGTGAAAAAAAACTTCTTCCAAAATTCAAAAAAGCTTCACAAACGTGCTTTCTTCTTTCTACAGAAAAATAAAACACTCCATTGAAACATGAGGATTCTCAATTGACTCTCCCTGCGAAACGATGTCGTTTTTATCTCCAACCTCTTCACTCTCACTCTTCTTCTCCTTCTCCTTCTCCACACCATTCTCCACCGCCGGAGCTTGTTTCCGACCACCGCCAACACCTACTTTACCCGACCCACTAACCGTCCGTGAACACGACGGTGACCTTGACCTCCGGCCAGAACCTTCACCGGACTCACGACGAACTCCACCAGAACCTACATTAAGTTTCCTATTCGCCACAGGACTTGATTCTCTTCCACGAACTAACCTTGAACTGCTCTTCATTTTCTTCTCCGGCGACGGTTCTGGCCTCCTAGCCGGGGATTTTACCCTCCGTTCACTTCCACCGCCGGTGAGAGGACGCTTCCTTGATGGAGATTGATTCCATTTGTGTGTCGTTGTTGTGAAATCTCTGTTACATTGTTTGCTTGTTGCTTCATCTTCTCTCTTATCAGTAACAGTAGCAGTAGTTGCTGTAGTAGCAGTTGAGAAGCTCTCGGTTATGGTAGTTGCTTCTGAAAGCTGAGAAACTACTACCTCGGTTACTTCTTCTTTAGGAGCATTAGTTTGAAATTTCTGAGATGGGTTTTGAACTATTGCCATTTGGGTATTTGATTCTGGTATCAAAATTTGAACTTGGTGATGATGATGATGACCATTGTTTTCAAATTTCTGAGATGGGTTTTGAAGTAATGGAATTTGGGTGTTTGTTTCTGGCTTCAAAATTGGAGCTTTGGAAATGGGTGTTTCAGAGAGAACTTCTTTGACAGATTCTTCTTCTTCATAATGGATTGGATTTGATTTGGTTTGTGAGGATCTTAGGTGGGGTTGATGGTTTTTGAGGGAATTAAGGTTTTGTTGGTTTTGGGTTTTGGTTGTGGCTCTACTGAAGCAACAACCCATTTGGAAATTTTGGATTAGAAGAAAGGAAGGAAAAATGTGTTGAAGTTAGAAAGGTGGGTGGCAGTGGGACATAGGTAACGAGAGTGTTGGAATTCGAAATATTTGGGTTTGAAAAATCTTAATGAGACAAAATAGAAAAGTGTAACGGCTATTGTATTGTAAGTACAAATGTGAGAGGATCCATGCCACATTTTTCAACTGTTTAATTATACTTTTGGTCCTATCATTTTGATCAACTTACGAAAATGATCATATCTTTTTTAAATTGAATAAAATCGTCCTTAAACTATATATTTTTTGCAGTTTTAATTCTATCTTCCTATTTTCAACTCCAGAAACACACATAAATGATAGTTTTAGTCCAACCACCTATGCTCAACCATGAAATAAACAAAGAATAAAACATGTGAAAATGGTTATTTGAACAACCATTTATGTAACAATTTTTTAAACAAAAAGAAATGTAGGTATTGACACAATTAAAAGAAATAAAAATAAAAATATAATGTAAATATGGGAGAGAAAATTGTGACAAAATGGTTATACAAATATCATTTCTCTCTTACAACTTTTCCATTACATTGAAATTACTATAATCCTCTCTTACAATTTAATAACATAAAATAGAAAACTAAACATCCCAAAATATATCAGCACCTTCAATGTTGTATTCAATAAGTTTATCAACTAATCCAACCATGGTGTCAAAATCATGATTTTCCTCTAGGAATCAACAATGGTAAAAATGATTTGATCGTTAAGAAATAAGAAAATACATAATGATAAAGAAGACTATGTTGGAGAAAAATGTAGCAGAAAGATGCAAGGTGCAAAAAACTTCAGGTGTGTTGAAGGCCCAAAAACAATTGTCTATCTCCTATCAGCATTCATGCGCATCATGTTGTGAGTAGCAACCTGAGAGATAGCAGGAGAATTACTAGGTGCAGGCTGCCTTGAGGGTCTATAAGACAGGAGATGCGGTGCAGGGGCACGTATCTCCAGATCAGCTTGAAGATTTCCTGAGGGTCTATAAGTCTTTTATCATATTCACTGTTGAAATCCTTCAGCTTCTCGTTTGTCATTACAGTATGGGTGTTTATATAAGCTTCCACTCTAATTTGTGCCATCGTGCCAAATAAGCCTCTTTGGTCTCAATCTTTTTTAATATTATTTTTACTTTCCAGTTTCATCTCAAGTAACTTTCTCCATTGTTTTTTTTTATCCCTATATGATGATTCAGAAACCTTTAAAGAGACAGTAAGATTAGAGTTTCCAGTGAGTGATAAAAACTTTCCCTCCAGATCCCGCAACTTTACATTCATATCATCGACCGCATCTTCCTTACAGTCAAAATTCAAGTGCTTCTTTGCAAGATTGAGGGAAGCTTCAGTGTCAAGTTTGTGCTTTAGCAAAGAAGCAGCAGTCAAACACTGAAACAATCCAAGAAAAAGCCTGTCATCACTTAAATGTACTAAAGGCAGTCAACTAAATAATATGCATTTTTTAGTTAATATACTCTTTAAACTAAGGGTTCCCCGCATTAAATCGGTTTTTGAAATGGTAACCATATTGCAATAAGGAGGATGAACAAAAATGATAAAGGGGTAGAAATTCCATAGAAAAGAAAGGAATTATTTAACATTAACGTCTGGGAGGGAAATGACTTGTATGGGGGAATGTTAGTTACATAAGGAATAAGGGGAAAGAGAGGGATTCATTCAGGAACCATTCTCTGGTGAGGGAGCCACTTGGCTAGGGCTGTAGCTTGCTATCAGATTTACTTCAAGTCAAGGTTATTATTAGTAACCATGAAACCAATACAAGAAACAGGCATGACGAAATGTCACAACGGATGCAAAACCAACAGACGGTAATGAAGAAATAGAATTTCGCAGAATAAAGAGTCAAATGATGCAGAATAAAGGAGCATACTTACATGTTTTTCATCATATTTTTAAGTATATAACACAATAATAACAATAACTATAAAACATAATCCTTAAATATGCGTCTTCATTCTACACCATCTAACTAAGTATGATGTAGTTTATAATTTAGTGAGATTCCTGAGGGGTGGCAATCATTCAAATCAAGTTAGAGAAGATGAAAAACAAAATTTGTTAACAAAAAACTCTTAAGTGATATGTAAACAATCAAGAAAGCATGACCATAAAAACAATTGATTTATACAATTGACCTTGGATTACCAACAGTCATATATAAACAGAGGAAAGAAATAAACTCCATTTTTATGAAAAACAAAAAGAAATAAAAAAAAAACCATGTTTCCACGCAAAGGGAGGGGAGAAAACTCCATGATTTATACATATTTTCCTTTCACCGTTTCTTACATATTTTCCTTTCACCACTTTAAAAATTATATTGATCATTGTTCTAAGAATGAATCTATAAAGTGGTTATTTTAGTTTATTTTATTTAGATTTTATGTGTTTTTATTTACTTTCTAGAACTATTTTACTTCAATTGCAAGTTATTTAATTTCAGGAACAAATATATGAAAGATTGAGTCTTGGAGCAAAAGAAAGGAAATTTGGAGTTGATTGAGACCAAAAATATGAAGATCTTGTGCAAAAATATCAGGCGCAGCCCGTGCCTATGGTGGCACAGCCCGTACCTCCAAAGTTTCAAAGAGGCCGAACCACCAGAGAGCTTGGCACGGCCCGTGGAGACCTACAACACTCCGTTTGTTGCTTTTGCTTCCTGAACAAGCTTCCTTTTTATGTTATATGATAAAAGGAAATATGCATACAAGCTATGTGACAAAACTCACATTGAGTTTTATGTTATATGATAAAAGGAAATATGCATACAAGCTAGGAAGATTCTCATAACCTCCTCAAAGTATCACCCTTCCAAAGCTTCTGAAGATAAGAAGTTCTGAGTTCAGAATGTTCATATGAATGGATTTCATAATAATCATGAACATTAACCCGGAACATATCCAGAAATAATAAAGGATTACTTCATGGATAAACAAGAATATTTAAAGTCATCGGTTGCATGCAATGATGAACTAGATGCAAAGAAATATTATTTTGGACTTCAAAGAAAGAATCATCTTGTTTGTCAAAACAAATGATTTCTCATTTATATGCTTCAAGTAGTTTTTGAAGGAAATAAATAAACAACCTTCATAAAAAAGGAAGGAGCCTAGAAGAAACATTCTGAAGTTCATATGTATGAACCCAAATGGAGTTTAGAAGGTTGTTCAGAAGGTTGCTCAAAAGGTTCATTAGAGAAAACCCATAAATCAATGTCCACACCAAGAACATGCAAGAACATATGTGACGTGAACATATCTTATAATGATTTTGACTTTGGATCAAGAAATCATTAAAGGCATCTATGGTGATTAAAGGATTAATGGACTTTGATAGTTCTTGTTATTTGTGCGTTCTTGAGTGATTAACCAAGACACAAACAAAGTTTAAATCATACCAAGATACAAGAAATCAAAGGACATTAAATTCATGAACTAATTATGAAGTTCAGAAAGTTAGTTCAGAATGTTGATCAGAGAGTTGATCAGAACGTTATGATGATAGTTTAGAAGGTTGTTCATAAGCAAACCCAGAATCATCAAGAACATGAAGAAACATGCAAACTACAACGTGACATAAATAAATGTCCAAGAAAGTACCTTTGCGTGGATCAATCAAAAACTTAAGGCATTTACAAGAGAAATGTCTAAAGGATCTTTAATGTTCACCTAAGACTATGAACATTAAAGTACTAGGAATATTCCAATGAGAATATTATCCTAGATGTTACTTTACTGCACTTCAGTTGTGTTTTACTATTAGAGTTGATTACATCAAAAGTTAAGTCTTACAAATCAACCTAAAGTAAGAACAAATAGAACATTCTGATGGTCAGAATGTTCACTCCTGCACATGCTTCCAGCTATGAACAGTGTAGTTGGTGGAAAGATGAAAAAGGTAGCAAAAGGAGATCTTGCATCAGAGATAACTTGTACTCTGAACAAAATCAAGCAAATCTCCTAGAAGCATGGGCCTGAAGTTGCAGACCCACTATCCTCTCTCTCCTGCACAATATCCAAGGAAGATTTGAATCAACTTTATCCTACTTTATCCAGCAATTTTTGATGCATATGGAGAAGTTACTTTTTGCTGGATAAAGCCTAACAAATCTCATGTCACGCCTTGAACAAACCCAGAAACTCATCAGACATTCATCATTGATGAACCCAGATGAAGAACATCATGAATATCAACATTCTGATGAAGAACACATCAACATTCTGATGTTCATCCTAGGAACACAACAACATTCTGATGGTCAGAATGTTCACCCAGATTTTCAAGTAAAAGCTTGTGGGGCCCGGGACACGTGGCAAAACACCATTGGACACCCTACAACGGCTATATGAGCTCAAAGACTCTATAAATAGAGATCATGGCCTTAGCAAAACTTGCACCATTGCAAAGCATACAAGAAAACAACTTGAAATTGTTTGAAGCTCTTGCAATTGAATTGATCATCACTGAAGGCTCTTTTTACCTTCTTTGTAGTGTAAGTCAATTCTCTTCTTGTTATCTCTCTTAAAGATAACTTCTTCTTCCCCCTCCTCTGAGTTGATCATCACTGAAGATTATTTATATCTTCTTGTAGTGTAAATCAATTCTTTCTGTTATCTCTTTAAAGATAACACTTCCTTCCTTTCTTCTCTTGTCTGATTTCAATCATTCAATCTCCAAACATCTTGTAAAGTCTCATCTAGCTTTAGGGGTACTAAAGTGTTAGTTTGAGCTAAAGGTACAAAAGTTTAAGTAGGTAACTTAGCAAGAAGAAAAGAAAGTATCATCTAGCTTTAGGGGTACTAAAGTGTTAGTCTGAGTAAAGATTGTAAAAGTATAAGTGGTTAACTTAGCAACATGGTGCAAGCCTGCTGAGGCTTAGAGAATACAGAGGTGTAAGTGTTCAGGTGAACACAGATTGTAAGGTACAGGATTTGAGAGGTTATCTCAAGCATCATAGTGGAAACTCTCACAAGATTTAGAGGAGTGGACTAACCCACATTGGGGAACCACTATAAATCTCTTTGTGTTTATTCTCTCTTCCCTATACTCTTTACTTACTGCAAACACAAACACACACAAACACAGTTACTTGATTAAAACAGTTTCTGCATAATCTGCACAAGAACGTCAGAATGTTCTGAAGCAATTTCACTAACTTAATTTTTTCAAGTAAACCACTTGAGAATTAATTTTAAGTTACAGGTTAATTTTTAAAGGATCACAATTCAAACCCCCCCTTCCTTGTGACTATTTTATATACTTCAATTGATATCAGAGCCTGCCTCTATGAGTTGAGCACTTAACCGTGTATGAAAAAGATCCAGAAAGAAGTGATTATATACAATCTCTTACAAGTCATATTTCATCGATACAAAGACAATCTGGTAAATATAGTGTAATATTATCAACGAAAAATACCAATCAAACAGCAAGCAAAATCTAATAAAGTAAAAACAAGTTGCTTACTGGGAGAAGAAGAATTTTACAAAGCTTTTCTATATCTGGCTTCAGTGAAAGATGTAAGGTCCTCTGATGTCCCCTTATTTTCTCAGTATCGTTGTTCACTTGAGGCCTCTCTAATCTGACATTTGATTGAACAAAAAAATTGAGTAAAAGATGCAATTCACATGGAAAAATTTACCAATCTCATTGAACAGTAAAAAGCCATAAACAAAACAAAATTTAAAATTGTTCGAGATCACGGACCTTCCTTGTTTCTGGCACATGACTTTTCATCGTTAGATTTTAAAGGTTGATCAACATTATCGATTTCCCTAACGAAATCAGATCAAAGTAGTTAGAAAAGTAAGCTTATGTGATAACATAGTCACCCAATGCAGTGAAAATTAAAGCTGCCATTTACTAGATAACGAAAAAGCACGATAACAATGACAACATTGACTTTATGTTTTTATGACTAAAAGGGAAAAGATAGAAACTAAACATGCATACAATACTTCCGAAAACTAACATGGAATAAAATTATGTCTTAACAAAGTTGGTCCCTAAATTTTTTCCTCTGCATTCACTTTTGCAATCAATATGATATCCATATTATAAACAACAGTATACTAGTCCAACATACCCCATTCAACACCATTAATTTTCAATTCTCTACATTTTGAATACATAAAGTAAGAAAGAACAATGAAGAAACTTAAACATGCATATAAAAGTTCTTTTTCCTTAAAGATTAGGTTAGGAACATCATAACATATCATAGGACAAGAAAATCAAAGTAAGAATGTGAATCGAGTAAGAATAATAAGTATCCAATTAGTGAAATAAAAAATTGTTCCATAAAATTCAGTGTTACCTTTAGCCTTAACGGTCTGCACAACGGATCTCTCTCTCTTGCAGGACACGCTCCTGTTCCCCTTGGTTGGAAATGGATTTTCTCCTATTCTTCGACTTGGAAGGAGTAAACTTTGTTTTCTTCGAGCTTCTTGAAACGATATTGTTCAACAATATCTCTTGGCTAATGCTGCTGCTACCGAAACGAATGAGTTTTTTTTTTTTGTGTGTAAATTGGAAACAATGAAAAGGTAGTAAAGTAACCCTGATTGAGGCTAAATATACTCACTCCTATCTTAGGTGCCAAGTTTCTGTTGAATGAATTTTCTGACAAAATCTCTTATATTTTTTATTGGAATTGTAATTTTAGAACAAAATCTTTAATTTGTTTACAATAAATAAATTGAACGAAATCTAGCAACATTGATTCGGTAAGTGAATTTTCCGACAAAATCTTATTTATTTTATTTGATTCGGTAAAAAAAAAAACTTGATTTGGAGTAATTGAGAAAAGTACTAACTCAGTCAAGAAGCAGCAATGCATATGGTCTATGGTGGACCGTCGTCGCCGCAGTCGACGAAAACATCACCACGAGCCAGCCATAGAAACTTCCGAATGGTTGCAAAGGTCATGGTCTCCATCTTTGGAATGCTACAGTTGCGAGGGAGAAGACGCTGAGAGAGTGATAGGAAAAGAACATGAGTGCTTGGTCATTTTATATATATATATGTTCCGCGTAACTTTAATGCAAAAGTCCTTTTTTTTTTTTTTTTTTAATAAACACAATGCAAATATCCAAATTTCAAAATAATTTTTTTTTTGACAATAAAATAAACTTCATCCATTCAAATGCTAGAATAGCAATGATACAATCAAAGAAATTATGCATTGAAACATTTCTTATTCATATTTTGAGATCAGTACAAATGATAAAGATAGTTAAATACTCACTAGCAAAAGACAATAGAGCATTAAAAACCAAAATACAGATCGTAGCAACCATACTAAAATCTTCCACAAATAGCCAAATGTCGGGAATAATTCAAGATCCACAATCTTTAATTTCATCTAACTTCGAAAAAAGATATTTGCAAGTGTTTGCTCAAATCGACTATAAGTGGTCTTTTAGATGACCAATTCTACCACATACTGACAAGAACTCCGCGAGGTTGAGAGGATATTAAACTTGGTGATAGCCGCCATAAACCCCTTGCTTAAGGTATAGTACTTATGAAACGAGTTTTCTCAAGCAATACATCAAACATTCGTGGTGCAAACTGTAAGCAAAATACAAAAAACAAGAAAATTAACATAACAAAGAAACTAAAAAAGCATCCACGAGGACATTAGATCTCAAACCCAGCAATGATGGAGTAGTCCAAACAAAGTGCTTCCATGGAGGTTTTCACAAATGGAGATTAGACAATGCCTCAACGATTGTGGTAACAACCATAACAGTGAGACATTTAGGCGGTTGATGCTGAGGAGGTTGGTGATGGAAGAAATTGGCAAGTGCACCAAATCGTAACAAGCAGTGGCGGATCTTGATATCATTTTTCGGAGGTGTCAAATATTTGTGGAATATATATTAAAATGTTTCAAAAAATATACAATATTGTAAACTGGTGTGGTGGTGAAAATGTTTGATTTTCACTTAGAGGATGCCGATTCAATTCTTGCTTGGAGCTATTTTTAGTATAAAATATGAAGAATTCGGTGAAAAAATATAAAAAGAGGGTGCCAAGGGATCAAACACAAGACCATTAACTGATTCACAGACCTCGTAACTGTAACACCCCGTTTTCCCAATATTTAAAATTTCTTTAAAAACATAACATTTATCAGAGTAAACATCAAACAACGGGATATCACATATAATGTAATCCAACAGTTAAATAATAATTTAACCAATATCTTAAACATTTGCAGCGGAAAATCTTAACCATAATTCATGAAACGTTTTGGCACGCAGGCCCAACAAGTATCTCAAAAGAGTTAATCAAAACAATAAATATTCATGGCAGTTCACGTAAGAGAATGAAGCATGTTATAGCATAAAACCCCATCCCGTTACGTATCAGAGCGACCTAGACGACACAGTGAAGGCAAGGCCACTCACGACGGCAACTGCACACTAAGCACGATCACCTGCAAGTTACCCATACGAAGGGCAACATTTTCAAGCAGAAGGGGTGAGATTTCATAATAAAATAACATTAATCAATGTAATTGCGAATCATAAATTAACATCATAATCATTCCATTATTAACTTTGCATAAATGCTAAACAGTTATCACGTAATCATATATCCAATTCATTATGAACAACGTAACATAATCAATAAACACTTATCACGTAATCACATATTCATTCATTATCAACAAGGCATCTTAATCATGACAATGTGACAATGCTCCTAGACTCCTTATATGCATGTGGTACCAATCGTCATCATAAGTATTAATATACTTTAATCGTGCGGAGGACAAAGCTCCTATAAAACGTGCGGAGGACAAAGCTCCTAATATTCGTGGTGAGGACTAAGCTCAATGATATGCTATGCATGGACACATATGAACAAAACATCGTAATCAACTTATCAACATGCATCCAATAATTTGGAGCTAAACTTCATCATATAATTATGCACTTAGTTAAATAACGGAAGAAGCATAAACAGGTCACATAACAAGATGATATCATTATATCAAAGCACATAATTTGTATCATTATCACATCTTCTTATCTTGCATGAATATACAATACAATAGTTCATATTCAATTAATATTAATATAACTTAAACAACTCTACAGTCTGCATTAAACGACATCACTAGGTCTCATTACCAGTTAGGGGTTCACTCTTGATCAACAAGTGCGACACAGATCGCATAAACACATAAACAAGTTCATCCTGGTTGTACTCGCGAGGCGAGAGTACTTACTCGCCATGGCGAGTACCACTCATCTCCCAAACTAATGTTGTTCTAGGTTCCCTCTGATCCTACATTCATTCCTAATCAATACTAGGTATGTTCAGGCATTCTATGGCAGCCAAGGTCCAACTAAAATTGTCAAAACACAAAATATGACATGCACTCTGCCTAAGCTCGCGAGGCGAGGAAGGGTTGCTCGCCATGGCGAGTTGCAACAAACAACTCGCGAGGCGAAGGGAAGGGGCTCGCGTGGCGAGCGATGAAGTTCATCACTCGCGAGGCGAGGATCATCACTCGCTGTGGCGAGCGATGAACAGAAGCACGGGCAGACTAGGGTTTTTCTCAAAAATCCATCACACAACATGGTTCAAAGCCTAATTTTGATTCCATAATCCATCCTAAACATGTTCTAAGGTTAAAGGACGGTTTCTACATCAATCTAAACAAGTTTTACCGTTTGATCATCAATTTTTAGGGTTTTGACCTAATTCCAAAACTTTTCTAAATCAATCCTAACTTTGTCAATTAATCATCAGAATTACAACGATCAATGCTATTGAATCATTAGTCTCACCCTTACCTTGTTTGAAGAAAATCGCAGCACTCTTGGTCTCTTGCTCCTCTCTAAGCTTTTCTCCCTTTTTCCAAAAGTTTTCACGTACAATGGTTTTCTAAAGATATTAGGTCTTCCCTATTTATACCTCTTTCTAATAACTTATCTTATCTCACTTTCTCCCCCAAAACTATCTAAAATATCAAAACAGCCCTCAACTAAATATTTTATATTATTTTCAAATCTTTATTCTATTTAACAATAAAATAAATCTCATATCATAATCAAATCCTCCAAAACTCATAACTTATCACGTCATCAATCAAATCACTAAATTCATCGTGAATCACCAAAACATAACAAAATCACGCATATATTATATAATTATAATATAATTGCCTAAACTCGATTAAATAACGATTAAACGAAAGTGGGCGTTACAGTAACCACTGGAACAACAACACATACTGTACATATCATGCATAATATGATATTTATATAAACGTTGGGGGGTGCAGTGGCACCTGGGGGTCTCTAAAGAGATCCGCCCCTGGTAACAAGTAATAAAGGAGTAAGAAACTTCTTACAACAAGTACAACTATATGTTGGAGTAAGAAACTATCAGTGCCTACTTTTAATCTACGAATCATTCTTCTAGATCACAATTCAAAGTTCTCATTGGAAAAAACATTAATGAACAGGCATGGACTAATTTAAATTGGGCACAATTAAAGCATAAATTGAATGAACAACTTTATTAATAAGATCTAATAAATAAGAATGGGTTCATCTTGGAACCGTGATCAAGAGGTTTAATTGATCACTGCAAATGCCCTTTTTGAGGGGTTAAGATCCTCATTTCTTTGAATTAAAAAGCTCAATTTATGAGAAAGATATACACAAGTGGGATAGTGGCAGGGTATGCTTTTTTAAAAATATTTTAAAAACATACTTTTTTAAAAATATTTTAAAAAGTGAATCCACTAATAGTTAACTTGTGTTTATTCTTTCAAAAAAAAAAACTTGTGTTTATCTCTCTTAAATTAAGTTCTCCATCAAATAACTTGGATTATAATGTTATTTAGAATTTTATAATTGGGGTTCGAATCCCAAAAAAAATAAAATTCTTTGTACCTTATAATTTATAGACATAATATGTCTTTTTGATTAGGACTTTCGTGTAATTATCTTTCACTGCCTATGTTATTTTAGTGTCTATATAATCATTTGATTTTTTAAAAAATAAAATAAAAACTCCTATTGTACAAAGTGACCGTGAGTTATAGAAGAGCACATTAATTAATTGATAAGAAGTAGACTTAATTAATAGGGATTAGTGTGTGTGTCCATCACATAGATTCTGTTCAAAGACAAAGACCTTCAAGTCCAACATAATATTGAAAGAGCACATTTTCTTTCTTTCTTTCTCGGCTGCTTCTTCATAATAACGGTCACTTTTGAAGTAAAGTAGGCATGGTGGAAAAGTCTTCATCACTCTTCTATTTATTTTTTAATAATTCTCAGTGTGGACATTAATTATTCCACATAATTTTGACGTGGAAATTATAGTTATAGTTATCCTTTACTAGTCCATTGAATTTTTTTTTTTGTTGTTGCCCGTTGATAGTTAAAAGTATCCAACAAGACAATGATACGAAGATTTTTAATTTGGATGAGAGTGTAATTTGAACCCGTGAAAGTACATGATTTTGTTTTTTTTTAGAGAAAGAATATAGTAATTTTTTGTTTTAGAAAGAGTTTTGTTAATATCACATTAAGGTCCCGTTTGAACAAAACAACGGACACATACATCATCCGATCACTATTATAAACAAAAATTTACATTTTAGATTTATTTATTTAATGGTTCACACTTATTACTTATAGTACTGGAATTTACGTCATAAGTCATTTATATTTAGGTAAGTATACTAAAAAATACTTACATTGATTAAAGAGATTGGATGTGTCATTACATAAATAATTAGACATGGATACAAGAAAATGCTTTTTAGGGTCTAAGTGCTTGTTTGTTTCAGCTTTTCCATAGTCCATAATCACTTCTACAGCCTCATAATTGAAAAAAAACAATTTGTCACATGTTTGGTTCAGCTTTACAGATGCAATTCTCTTCTCCAAAAGCAATTTTGGTTGAAGCTACAATTCCTAGCTTTTGAGTTGACTAGAATCAATTCTCCATTAAATTTTATATTTTAATTATTACAACCCATTATTTTCCTTTATCGTCCTTCATCAATTCTTCTTTTTGGTTTGTATTTAATTTGATGAACCAAATTTAATCAAAAAAATTAATGAACTAAATTAGCCTCGGAAAATATTTATGGTCATGAGTTACCAAGTTTTAGATTTTTCTTTACAATTTTCCGTTCAAATTTTTGGCAACCATCTCTATTATTATTTAACTTAAATATATTTTATCAAAAAATATAAAATACATAGAACAAATATTTTGTCAAATTTTTTTTGGTTTAATGATCCTATTTGTTATTTTTTAAATTATGATATAAAAAAATTATGTATTTAAATTAAGTAATATATCAATATTTCGTATTAATCTACATATACATTCAACTATGTCCATTTATTTGTATTTAGCTATGTCCATTTTAGTAATTATACATTCAAAAGCAATTTTGATCAAAACTATCCAAACAACATTCATTATATTTAATCAATTCTACATTATTGTATCCAAACATAAATCAATTCTCTCAAAATCAATTTTATCAAAATCAATTCTATCAAAATCAATTCAATCAGAATCAATTCTATCCAAAACTGTACAAAGCACACTCTAAGACGATCTTCAACTCACTCAAAAAAAGAAGATTAAGACTGTCTTAACCCTAAAAAAACATTTTCTTGTTTATCCTTTGAAGCCGCTTTCAACCAATAGTGTTGAGAACATGCTAGATCATTCAACAAGGACCTACGATTTAAGTTACTTCAGACCCAAATTAGATCTGACTTTTTTATAAATCAATTACGCTAAAAGTGTCAAACTATAGACCATAAAAACCTTTTAGCCTACACAAATAAATATAACTAATATTTTTTATTACTATTATTGTATTAGATTTTTTTCCTAAGAATTCATTTTAAATTTTCCAACTTTTAAAATAAGTTAAACTTATTAATCTATATCAATTTTTTTATATATTGAAATATATTATTCTATACCTTAAGTAGAAATATGATATCGTATATATTCAAAATTTCTAAATTCTAAATTGTCATTAAATATCAAAGTGAAGTTTGTCTTTGTGAGCTTAACACAATTGGTAGAGACAATACATAATATATGCAAAGTTCAGAGTTCAAAT
This sequence comes from Medicago truncatula, assembly GCF_003473485.1. Taxonomy (NCBI): domain Eukaryota; kingdom Viridiplantae; phylum Streptophyta; class Magnoliopsida; order Fabales; family Fabaceae; genus Medicago; species Medicago truncatula. The sequence goes on from NC_053045.1 coordinate 22,142,723, forward strand.
TCCGACAACCAAAAAAAAAAATATCATGATCAATTATAATGTTACTCTATTTAAATATCGTCATGTTATTTATCTAAATATGTTCATATGACATAAATTCTTAAATTGACAAAAAGAAAATAGTCTTCAAACATACTTTTAAAATGATTAGTTTCCAACTTAAAAATAAGCTCATAACAAATTACAAATTTAACTTAAATTTATAGGGTGCCTTTAATTTTATTATGTTTTTTAAAATGTGAGGTCACACATGATTTCCACACTTGTTATTCTCATACTAATATGATGAAAATCTAACATTCACATGGAAATACAATTTAACTTACTATAACTTTTCAATACCACTCACATTTTATTTCTAAACAAATTTTATAAATATTCCAAATAAATCTAAATTTTAACCAATGACATGATTAAAAACGCTATTCCTAAAAATAGTTTTCTTAGGAACATTATTACAAGAAAGATAATTTCATATCTTGAATTAAACACACTTTTAATTTTATGCAAAATATTATAAACTCTTTTTTTTTTTGTCAGATAACTTATTGGCTAGAATTCAACTTATAAGGTGAATAAATAGGATGTCCGGAGTTCAAACCCCAACCCCTACATGTAATAATGCATTGTCCTACCAACTGAGCTATGGTCACAGGAGATAAACTCTCTTTGTTACGCAACTTAAAAATGTGAAATATGCATTGTAGAGATAATCTCAACATTAATTAGCACAGGAAAAATATACTTTACAGCGTGGCTGCTACTATTATCCTAATGTTTTTGTCTTGACTCTTGACTTAGAGAGAGAGAGAGAGACGGTGCTGCTGAGAGAGAAAAGAGAATTTGAGAGACAACCTTTGTTTATTATTGTACCTTAACATAACAAATTTGCAACTTTGTTCCTTTTACCTTATTCTCTTGTTCTTCTTCTTTTACAAAGGTTAGTGCTTTTTTACTTCCTCTTGTTGTTATTATACTTATAAACTCTTCTTGTTTTGGATGCAATGCAACATGTGTGCTTCTTTACGTTTCTGTTTCAATCTTAAACTCCAAGTTTGTTTTTCTTTTTCATTTTCATATGAGCTTAGCTCAAAAAATTCTAACTATTGTTTACTTTTTTATTTTTAGAAACAAAAAATCAGGGGCATTTTGCATCATTGTTCTGCTCTGAACTCAAGTAGTTATTGAGGTTGGAATGAGTGTTTTGTGATTTGGTTGGTTAAAGAGAGTTCAATGGATTGGAAGAGATCTAGTTTGAAGATCTATGGAGATGTTTTATTTGGATTTTTGTTGCTTTGTATAATTCAGATTTCAAGTTCTCTTACTGATCCTACTGATGGTAAAAGATTCTTTCTGACTTTGTTTATTGGTATTTTATTAATATTATAATGTGTGTTTTGTTGATTGTTGAAGATTATATCTTCTTTTATCCTATGATATATGTACTGGCAATGAAATAGGATTGTTTGAAGTCAATTCAACTATGAATGTATGTAGCATTGACTTTTTGGATTGAAAGCGTGTCGGACACCGACAAATGTGGTTACATTTAATTTAATTACCTTAAGTATCTCAAATTATTAGTTGTGTCAGTACTTCATAACTGTAAACTGTACATTTAAGGCATGTTTGAATAAACAACTTACTCCCTCAGTTGCTAATTATAAGCAAATTTGACAGGTTTATTTGATTAATGATGTATGTGGTCCATATATGAACCACATACATCATTAACTGAATGAACCTAAAAAGTTAAATTTGCTTATAATTGGTAACGGAGGGAGTATTTGCAACTTATTAGCACAAACACTTATCATAATAAGCACTTACGTGTAAGATTACATAAGCTATTTTTATAGAAGATGGTAAAAGAAAATCAAACTGTTTTTGTATATGCTATAAGCTGTTTTCATAAGCTATCTTGGAGGACTTATGAAAATAAGCTAAAAAAGGCTTATTTAAAGTCTCCCAAACAGTCTCACAGCTTATGCCAGTATGTAAGCCCATATAAGCTAAATCCAGACGGGCCCTTAATACTAAGTCTTTGTCTTGATTGGTGTGTCAAGAGTTACTGAATTGTGTAGCTGATTGAGAGCCAGAAGATAAAATTTATGTATTAATGCTTTCAACATATTATTGATTGATTATGTCATAATAATATCTTCAGTATATAAGAGTTCTAATATTTTTGTTTGTTTGTATCAGTTGCTGCACTTAATAGCTTACATACTTCACTGGGATCTCCTCTTCTACCTGGGTGGGTTTCTAGTGGTGGAGATCCCTGCGGAGAAGGGTGGCAAGGCATTCAGTGTAATGGTTCGTTCATACAAAAAATGTATGTTACGTTTTCATCCCTTTTGCCTGACTTTTCATACTGACTTACTGATTTATATCTCTTAAATTTATTTGTTCATGGACATGATTTATAATTGGACATCATTGTCGTTTCATTTAGCGTAACAGAATTCGAACAAATCGTTATTGTTTTGTGAAATAGTGACGATAGAGCATTATAACATAGCAGAATTTGAACAAATTGCTATTTTCCACGATTGACAAGCTAGTTTGATTCATGTAGCTTACCCCCATTTAGGGGATAAAGGCTTTTGTTGTTGTATCTCGGAATAAATATCATAAGTTTTCTTATCATGTTATTTGTGACAGTGTTCTGAATGGTGCAAATCTGGGAGGAGAACTGGGTGATAATCTGGCAACATTTGTTTCAATCTCAGTAATGTAAATAATTCTCCTTGATTTATGCATTTATTTCAACCTCAGTAATGTATATATAAGTTTCTTCTGCATTATCTTCATTGCTTGCTGTGTATTTTGGAGGTAGCGATTTGAGCAACAACAACATCGGAGGAAGTATTCCATCCAATTTACCAGCTACCATGAGAAACTTGTATGTAATAACTCATTTCTGTAATATCAATTCTTTCCATTAAATTCTGTTAAAAGACGTGATGGATTTTACTTGCAGTTTTCTTTCAGCCAACCTGTTGACTGGAAGTATTCCAACCTCTTTATCCGCTTTAACTGGACTCAGTGACATGTGAGTTTGTTGCATGTTCTATATTATATTATATTTGTATGGTAGATGATGTTAAATTTCATGCAAGTTTATCTACATTATAACGAATCATATCCTTTCAGGTCTCTTAACAACAATCATTTAACTGGAGAAATACCAGATGCGTTCCAGTCTCTTACGCAATTGATCAATCTGTATGGCCTCATTTTCAACAATACATTAAAGATATTTTATTTTCCTTAAAATAAACATATTAAACATATTTTATTTATGGAGTGATTACTATTTTGCAGAGATTTATCTAGTAATAATCTGAGCGGGGAACTACCTCCTTCGGTGGAGAATTTGTCATCTTTGACCACACTGTTAGTATTTTGTCTTAGTACAATCAAAGCATGACATATTTTCTCTGTCAATTATCGACGAAACTCACTACTTCCTTTCTGTCAGACGCTTGCAGGATAATCAACTATCTGGGACACTTGATGTTTTACAAGACCTTCCTCTGAAAGATTTGTACTATTCTTAACCCTTAACCATCATATAAATTATGACTGATATATTGTTAAACTGTTTTCATTATAGATTCTAGAACTTTCAGGAATAGGATGCATATAGGACTTAATGTCATCTTTTCAATTTTAGACTTTTAGTCCGACTTGATTCTCTCTTAAAGTTTAGTCGTCCCTGTTTGAGCAGGAATGTCGAGAACAACCAATTTGCTGGTCCAATACCTCCAAAGTTGCTAAGCATACCTAACTTCAGGTGAAGCCTTAAACAATAAATATATTACATATTATGCTTCTTTTTGCTTAAATAGGAAAATTTCTTGATTTAGAAGATTTGACAACGGACATGTATGGAACTTGGTGGTTATGAGTCTGGAATATGTTTTTCTTGAAAATTCATTTGATCCTGTTAATTTTAAAGTTGTCTGGTTTTGCAATTAAGACAAAAAGAAATGAACAAGGCCAACAGAGTATATATGATACTTTCATATTGCGCCTTCTGAAGAAGTTATGAAGCAGTGCATTTGTAATTGTTAAGGGACCCACATTGGATGAGATATGACCTGAAAATGAGTTTATAAATGGAAGGCATCCTCGCCTTTACTAGACAAATTTGCAGGGTTGAGCTAGGCCCAACCTAAATTCTAAGATGGTATTAGTGTCTATCCAAGATCCATTGGATCACCTGCTATAGGGTCACATTCTAGATGTCAGTCTTGGGTGCGAGGGGTGTGTTACAAGTCCTACACTGGATGGGATATGGCCTGAAAATGAGTTTATAAATAGGAGAGATCCTCGCCTTACTTGCTGGTTTTGTAGGGTTAAGTCCAAATTTTAAGAGTAATAAAAAAACAAATAGATGCCTCCAGTTTAAGAGTTGGGTAACAAGAAACAATGTGTTGTTTAAAATAAGTCTCAAGAGTCAAGATTACATACAAATTCTAATTTGTAATAGTCACGGTGCATTAGGCAAGGTACACTTCTTTTGCACCCAAATTGATGTCTCATTTTCTTTATTGTTATTTGAAACTTGTGGTTCAGGCTCCGTCAAATCCACAGAAGGTGTGGAATTTGTAGTTAAATTGAGTGTTGTTAAATAGTGGCTACAGCGGCGCTATACCGCTATTGTGTAGCGGAACTTTAGCAAAAATCTTACCTTCCATCATTTAATTTAGATTGAAGAAGGATAATAGTGCTATATTTTAGGAAGCGGTCCAAATATTATTGTTATATTTGCAATAGCAGGACACAAAGTTGAGTTATAGGTCTTTTTATTTGTCGTCCTCATAGATTACGTGGTACTACTACATTTTTGTTATTTATTGATTTTGGTTACATCAGAAATTTTAATTTGAAGAAGATATATTTGTTCGCTTGTAATGTTGTAGCTTCTGTAACTAAGATAATGTTTATCATGCAGACAAGCTGGAAATCCATTTAATGATAATTCCACGGCAACTCGTGCTCCTCCTTCTCGCTCTCCAGTAACAGCACCGCCAGGAGCACCACCAGCAGCACCGTTTTTTCCAGTACCATCTTCTGGTTCTGGCCGTGTACCTACCAAACAGGCTGATGGACCAACTGTAGCGATTGGGTCAAAATCTGGGAAATCAAACAAACATACGAAAAGGGTGGTTTTGATAGTTATTGGCAGTGTTTTGGCATTCATTATTTTTGTACTAGCACTTGTTCTATTTATTCCAAGATGTGGTAGAAGGGAACGGGTTGACAGAAGGTCCAGGCGACATCAAATTGGGGCATATGGAGGTGAAAGACAACAAACTCCTAGCAGTCTAGGGGCTATAGTCCTACCACCTAGTCAAACAGAAAAAGGCAAATACATATAGCTTTTAGTTCTTCATTTAGTTATTTATCTTTCAATTAATTATTCAATGGTAGGTTCCACTAATTTACCACTTAAATATGTTAAATGATTTTGATTTATTTTAACAGTACCGGCAAGAGATGTCTCGAGGCCAAATGATGTTCGCCAAGAAGAGCCTAGGAAAGTGTGGGCTGTACCAAATGCACAGGATAAGCAAGAGAAGGACGTGCAAAGAATGACAGCAATACCAAGGGATGTCTTGAGGCCAAATGACAATCGCCAAGAAGAGCCTAGGAGAGTGTGGGCTGTTCCAATTCCAAATGCACATGATAAGCAAGAGAAAGATGTGCAAAGAATGGCGACAATAGCAAAGCCAGTAGATCATGAGATTGATATCAGCACACCTGAAGTGTATTCTGTGCCTCCTCCGCCTCCGCCGCCTCCTCCGCCACCCCCTCCTCCTTCAATTCCTACTAAGAAGGGGATTGTTGAACCAACCACTTCTCATTCACTTCCTACTAAGAGAGTGATTGTTGAGCCGACCACTTCCCACAGAGGGACTACTGTCGATCCATCCTTAAGAAGTTCAAGTCCTCCTACTTTTGCAAAATGTTTTACCATTGCATCCCTTCAACAATACACAAATAGCTTTTCTCAAGAAAATCTTATAGGAGGAGGCATGTTGGGCACTGTGTACAGGGCCGAGCTTCCTGATGGGAAGGTAAGATTTTTGCTTATCTGTGCAATTGATTAATGTCCAATTCTCTTTCACTAGCTTATTTTTATGCCTTGATTGGATTCTTATTTTGATGGTTACTCTTTTTGTCTTCTGAATTGTTAGCTGCTTGCTGTAAAGAAACTTGACAAAAGAGCCTCTGTTCACCAGAAGGATGATGAGTTTCTTGAATTGGTAAATAGTCTCGACAGAATAAGACATACAAACATTGTTGAGCTTATTGGATACTGTTCAGAGCATGGTCAAAGGCTTCTGATATATGAGTACTGCAGTAACGGGTCACTATATGATGCACTTCACTCAGATGATGAATTCAAAGCATCACTATCGTGGAATGCTCGCATTCGGATGGCACTTGGTGCGGCTAGAGCCTTGGAGTAAGTCAAGTAATCAATACTGTCAACAAATAAATTGTTCAAGCTTTTAATTTATAGTTTATATCGGGTTCAAGGTTTCGTTTTTGAATTCTAGTTTGTCCTGCATAAATATTTTACTCTTCTTCATTGAATTCATTTATTGCTGAAAGTTATTTTTTAATCTAATAACTTGCTCATTAATAAGGTAGTTGTATTCTAACCTTTCTGGAACGTTCTCAAACTTAAATTGGTCAAACATCATACTTAACCCATAACACTTCTTGACGTGGATGTTATAATCAAGTTACATAGTGTACTACTCTTATTATAAAATACATTATAGACTGCTAAACTCAATTTCAAAAAACCAGTTCAATCAATAAATTTAAGCTGTCGGTGCTATCCAAAGAATCATTTTAATCTCTAACAATAAGAAATCTTTTGCTTGATCTCTTTAGAGAGCTATATGATACTCCAGACAGATGAAAGTTTCGTATGAAAAAAGTAAAATTGGAGATTGAGTGATGGGAAGATTTTTCTTTGCTTTGTTTTATTTAAAGATAACAGTTTGAGATTCTGAATCTAATACTTTTTGTCCTTTACAAGATATTTGCACGAGCAATGTCAGCCACCTGTGGTGCACAGAAATTTGAAGTCTGCCAATGTTCTCCTTGATGATGATCTATCTGTGCGTGTATCTGATTGTGGTTTAGCTCCATTGATAGCTTCGGGATCTGTAACTCAGGTATTTTGAAACTGTAGTTGTTTCGACATTATTAGGGAAATGATAAAAAATTTATAGGTTTGGCGTACCTCCTAATATTTTAGCAGGATTTAACTGCAAAGTAACAATGTCGAAATGTAATTTGTATTATAACAGTCTGATAAATGATAATATTCCATGTTTTGTCAGCTCTCTGGGAACCTGCAATCAGCTTATGGCTATGGAGCTCCAGAATTTGAGTCAGGAATTTACACTTACCAAAGTGATGTATACAGCGTTGGAGTGGTTATGTTAGAACTTTTGACCGGCCGTCAGTCCCATGACAGGTAAGAATGCATAAGCAAAATAGTTCAGCATCTGTTTTGGCTATTTATGCAGTTAATTCATTGTTTGGAACATCTCGGACAGGACACGTCCACGAGGGGAGCAATTTCTTGCTAGATGGGCAATCCCCAAACTTCACGATATTGATGCATTATCAAAGATGGTTGATCCTTCTTTAAATGGAGTTTACCCTGCAAAGTCATTGTCAAATTTCGCCGACATTATTTCTCGATGCCTTCAGGTGAGTTTTTATCAGTTTCAACATAAATCTCAGTTATTATTAGCTTGTTCATCTATATCCAATGGAATTAAATTTGTTTTTTGGATGGGCAAATGTTAGTATATCAGTTGTTCTGTTAGTATTTTTCTCTTTCACCGGCATTTGAATCCCGGCCAGCCCTTTAACTCCTTCAATTACTTTATTGCCTTTAATGCAGACGGAGCCCGAATTTAGGCCAGCAATGTCAGAAGTCGTCTTATACTTACTAAATATGATGAAGAGGGAGTCTCAGAAAAATGATTCAAATGAAAAATGAGAATGGTGGTGATACTTGTTCATGAATTGAGGTGCAAAGATTTAGCATAGTTTCTTAGGATTACATGATAGTTTTGCATAGGTGTCTAACTAACCCATTTGTTTGATAATTGTTTCTAAATTCTTAATCATGAAAATGTAATTCCAATTTGCGTGCATCCTTATGGTTTATTATATTAATCCTTGATAACAAAAGTTTGTTAGTCATTTGTACAAATTCAACTCAAGCATTGTAATTCAATACTTGTGAACTACCAAAAGTTATCTATTGCCTTTTTGTTACTTGCTACAAAGTAGAGTTGCTTTTAAGCTTAAAAATTAGGTGTGGTCCATTTAGAAAATATAACTTGGTTGTCTAAATGAATTTAAACCAATTATTTTAATTAATTATCCTAAGAATATTTTTTATAGACATTTCTTAACCGTCACCAGCTTCAACTCTTATAATATTATTATACACCTAAATTTGAACCAATGAGCACTCACCTATGGATGTCACCATCAAACCAAATTTAAACCTCCAGAAAAAGAATGTCTACTACGTGACGTTACATGCTAAATTGAAATTTGACATTTACTTTAACTTCGAAAGGTATATCCAGCTGCCTAGAAAATAATCGAATAATTTGGCAAGAGTAGCTGATTAATGAAGATATAAGGTATCCCCGTGAGTTTAACTCAGTTGGTAAGGATATTGTATATTATATCCAAGGACTGGGGTTCAAATCTCAGACACTCCACTTCTCCATAATTTAACTGTGTGAGCTCTAGCGACTATGCTATTTGACAAAAAAAAAAAAAAAAAAAAGATATAAGGTAAAAAGGAGATAGAGTGTATTTAACATATCTCATTCAAAGGTAGAAGAAATTGGATGTCATTTTCAATGCTTCTTTTTACAGTAAGGACACAAGTGTTTGCACCGAAAATGTCCATTTTCTTTTTTGTACAATTTACATGTCACATTCAAGAAACAAAACTATTTCAAACTATTTTATTTAGGGTTAAATATATTTTTGGTTCTTATAAATATACCAAATTTTCGTTTTAATCTCTCTAAAATTTTCCTTCAACTTTTACTCCCTATAAAACATTCAATCACTACTTTTGGTCCCTCTTTTAAAGTAAACTCATATGTATAATTCATATTTTTAAATAAAAAATTTCAGAAAAATTCTTAATATTATAAGAATCTCTCCCTAAAAAAATAAGAAATTTTTTAACAAAACATGAATTTAATGAGTTTTTACATTTTTTATGGTTAAAAATTCATATTAAATTTGTGTTTTGTTAAAAATTCTAACTTTTTTTGTGATTTTGTTTTACAATATTCTACACAATTTCATTAAAAAATACAAAATATAACTTAAAAATAGGGACTAAAAGTAGTTAAAAAATTTATAGGGACTAAAAGTTGAAGGAAAATTTTAGAGGGATTAAAACGAAAAGTTGGTATATTTATAGGGACCAAAAACTTATTTAACCCTTTTATTTATGATAATTTAAATTTAGAGTAAATTACACTCCCCTCTACTGAAAGATGCTTGAATTACACTCCCCTCCTCTCTTATGTTAAAATATACACTCCCCTCACTTGCAATGTAAAATTTATACTCCCCTCCCTTATAAGATGCTTGAATTACAACCCCCTCCCTTAATGATTAAAAATGCTCTACACTTTAATCTATTTAACATAAATAAATATGTTTATGATATATTTTAATTTTGAACCACCATTTAAAAAGATAATTCATTTCTTTATAATTTAAATGGCAATGATAATTAAATTTAAATATTTTGCTATTGATTTTATAATTTTGAGTATAAAATTAACTTTTAAATAACCCTAATTTAATGTCTTTAGTCATTTTTTTACATATTTTAATTTTATTTTGGGTTCTTTCATATTTTATAATAGGGTTTAAAACTATGTTCATGAAATTGTGAATAAAAAATAGCGAAAAATATATATTCAATTTTTTATTATATTAAAATAGACCCATAATACAATTTTTTTCGAAGTGTGTTAGATTATTATTATTTTTGCTAGATTATTAGAAATAAAAAAATATTGAGGGAGTAAAGTGTAGATTTTATTATAAGAGGGGAGGGGAATGTAATTCAAGCTTCTCTTAGGGGAGGGGGGTGAAAAGTATTCTAATATGTTTTGAATAAGAGAGGAGGGGAGTGTAATTTACTCTTAAATTTATTTAGGTTTTGAGTTTGTAATTTATTTCCCTATAATATTTTTGTTATAATCAGATCATTAGAGGCAAAAGAAGACCTAAAAAACTACACGATAAACTATTAAGTTAAGAAAAATCTAGATATTAATGAGTTGAATCAAAATACGTATTGTGATAAAACCTTATGATGTAAATTGATCAATGTTATCGACCCTATATAGTGGAAAAATACACGGCGGTTGTTGTAATTTGTTCTACACTAAACAATGCCTAATCTACTGAGAATCCATGGTCTAGTCGAACAAGGTACACCATGTTTCACAACACATTACATTTATCATGTGATCGGATCATAAACAATCCTATAATGGTGACTAACATACGGTGATCTATGAATCACATCGGGATTCACTTAACGAAATAGCCATTGCGGAGCCCATAATTTTTACATGTTAAAGATTATCAAACCCTAATGAAAGGGACATCGTCATCGCTTGTTAAACTTTTGAGCTCCCTAAAAACTCAAACTTGAGCACTTGATGTACATCATTATACCCCGAAATGTCCACCATAAGTAGATGGTTAGTTGAGGTAAGAATATTTGAAGTTGGGTGTGGTAGAGGGTCTCAACAATTGTAAATATGTCATAATGGGGCAAACTCATGTTAAGAGGAAGGTCTAGTTTCAATTGTCCATTTTCTAGAAGAAAAAAAAAAGTTTCCTAGAATATTTCTTAAGAACCACTAATTAAATGATTTTACTCTAAATAAATCAAGAAAAGAATATCAAATTTAGCCTCACAAATTTTGATCAATTCGGTCACTGAGAAAATGTAAATGTAAGAAGACTCATAAATTACAGTAAATTTTTCTGGCTTAGAAAAATTTACAAAGGGATGTACAAAGACTCTAACTTTGATTACATTTATGGTTCATGACTCATAAATGTAAATGCTACTCCTAAATTTACTATACCAGATGAACTAATTTGTTTTCCAAATTCTCAATATTAATATGAGTTTATTTTTCAAATATTTAATATTATTAAAAATAATATAATAATAATAATTAAAAAAAGGGTAAAAACTAAAAAGTACTCCACATGAAAACTTGAAGCGGTGGTTAGTTTATAAGAGAGAATGACTGCATGAAGTGCTTTTCCATTTCATTTGATTGACAGAGTGTAGTGTGCAGTTTCGGCAAAGAAAGAGCCAAAAAATCAGAAAGCGAAAAATCCGTAGATTCCAATCCTAACCCCTTGTGTGTGTATTGTGTGCATTCTACACTGTCACATAAAATCACACACGCAAAACCGCACTAAGCTTTTTCTTACGATTTCGATTTCTTCAAAGATCTCTTCATTCTCAAACAATGAGTCGCTACGATCCAAACCCTTTCGAAGAAGAAGAGACTCATGTCAATCCTTTTGCGGTTACTTCCTTTTTCACTTTCACTTTTCCGCATAATTCATTCTCAATAATCGCTTTTCGTTTTCTTGTTTTACTTTCATTCAAGTTTGAAATGCTGATTATTTTTCAGTGATGAATAGTTGCGAATGTTTGGATAAGTTCATAATTTGTTCGGTTACTTGTCTTTAATTGCTATTTTTTGAATTGATAGACCTAATAATTTTAAACTTTGGAAGCTGTGAAATTGTTAGTTAAGATGTAAGAAATTGAAAAATGAATTTGTGTTTATGCTGTTGATTTGATGTCAATGGATCTGATTTTGTTTTCTATAGAGGAAATGTATTGTTAACATTGGTGATAGTCTCGTTTTGGATGCATGAGATATGAACTGAAAATGTGTTTACAAGTGAAAGACAACATTTATCGCCTTACAAGCTAGTTTTATAGGGTTGAATTAGGCGCAAACCCTAATTTTAAGATGGTAAGTCTATCCAAAACCATGAAGCATGGACACTTCTCAGATTAGCCATGTCCCGGCTGTGTCCGTCACCGACACACATAATTACACTGAATTATGTGATTTTCTCAAATTTTTAGCGGTGTTGGCCGTGTCCGTATCCGTGCTTCATAGATCCAATATTTGTTGGACCACATGTTATTAGGGCACTCAAGTCACACTCCAGATGTCCGGTTTTGGGTGTGAGGGGGGTGCGTTGTGACTTGAGAGTCGCATCATGTTTTCCCAAATTTTAAGAAATACGCATGAAAATTAGCATCACGTTTTCTCAATCAGTTATTGACTGTATAATGTTTTCTTAATCAGTGATTTCCTTAATCAATATATAGAGATTGAAATCTCACAAGATTCTTATATTTCTTGCATTTGTAATTATTAAATAACGATTGATAATGTAGTATTGTAGTTACGCCTTTGTTGATTTGAAACTGCAGATATTGATTTTTTTTTGGTTTGCTTTCTTATTTGAATGTTATTTTGAGGAACAAAACATTAAGCATTTTTGTTGATAATATTAGGACGGAACAGCTAAAGGAAAAGGGTCAGGACAATCCAGTTATGGTGGAGGTGCATTCTACACTACTGTAAGTTTTCCATTTTCTTTAACTGATACCAAGTATATGTTAACATTACAACACTTTGCATGGTAGTATTTTGACAAAGGAGAGTCAAAGGTTGCTTTAGCTTTTGATACGCGTCCTCTATATTTTTACTGTGCAAGAGCATTCACCGTAATACATGTTGATAGAATTTGAATATTGAAGTTCAGATTTTGTAGGAATTTTCCCTTTGTAATCAATTGGGAGATTTATATATACTTGATAGGTTGGGAAAGATTTTTCCCTTTGCAATCAATCGGGGGATATTTCCCTGAGGAAAAGATTTTGTGCAAGTTGTCTGAGAGAGGTTTAGTTTTGTAGTTACATGTTGGTAATAATTGATTTGTTATTCAATTGTTGAAGTTGATTGTTTGTTGCTAAGTGTCAAAATGTTAGAATGGATTCTCTCTATACTTTTTACTTGTGGAGTGGGTAAAATAAGTCTGCAGCACAAGAATTAATGTTTTCTGATCAAGCAAGAGTGAACATAGTGGTAATTAATTGTAATAGACTTATATATGGAAGGCAACACCGTGTTCCTATGGACGCTTTTGTCAAAAATTATGATAGGAAGAGAGTTCCTATGGAGAGGAAGGGTGCTATTCCGTTTCACCTGGTTAGCTGTCAAGGTGCCTCTCCTGTTTTGATGCTGGTAGGAGTGTGAAACTTTTGAGGTCGAGATAAACTTTCATGCTGAACGGTCAAGGAGTCGTTCAGTTATTTCCATGAAACTGATGGTCATGGAGGCAGTTTGTAGAAATAATGGTTTTCTTTTAGTACCATGGATAGACATGCCATCCTGTTTCTATGGAGGATAGGGCTTTCGTAAGCAGTTTGTTGGGTAGATCAGGTTCAGCTGTTTCATCGACAATGATGTACCATATGAGGACAGGGTTTGCTTTTTGAAGGACAGATGGTATACACACACAGCACATTCACTTTTCATGTTTTTTATAGCCTTCAACAAAACCCATGAACTCAAAAGAGTATATGGATGATGAGAACTGCTCTGTCTGTCTGTTGGGTTGACCAGAGAATGTATGGGTGGTGGGAAATTGGAAGACACCTGTAGTCCTTTTCTGCAGCTCATTGTTAAGTTTGTACTGGGGGCTATGCAGGGAAGTACGCCCAGTTTCCATGGAGGGTTTCTTAAGGCGTTGTTGTTGTTGCTGTAATTGCTTGCTTAGGTTTTTTGACATATTGATTTCATAATAAGTAGGGCAGGACAAGATTGCAACCAAAAGGTCTTGAGTAGTTAAATTTTGGACAAAAGTACTAATGTGTTGTTATTCTATTGTGTTTTTAAACGTTGAAAGCCAGTTTATGGAAATCATTTTATTTTTATGATGTTTTTTCTTTTTATTTGGTGCTTTTTATTTCATTCCTTTATCAGATGTTGATTTGGGGACCTGATGTAGATTGGTGCTACTTTGTCAGCTAGTGTAATTGCTTGGTTGTGATTTCAGACCATTTTGTTTTCTGATGATTTGCTGACTATATCAATGGAGCAATTATTGTAAAAAATATAAGGGGGTAGTTAGAAACTATAGTAATTTAGTGTCCCTTTTTTGCCTTCCCTTTTCAAACATGAAATGTAAAAAATAATATCCTTGTTTATAAGCGTACTATGAAATTGTTTGAATTTGCAGAACCCTGGAAGTGTTCCTTCTGCAGCCTCAAGACTCTCACCCCTTCCTCATGAGCCTTATGATCGTAATGCAACTGTTGACATCCCTCTCGATAGCTCAAAGGTAGATGTGATGTGAGAATGTTGAAAATTATAATAATATTAAAACTATCTGTCTTAATGCTGTTGTCACCCCAAGATTTAATTATATTCTTAATTTTAGGATGTCAAAGCAAAGGAGAAGGAACTTCAAGCTCGAGAGTCTGAATTGAAAAAAAGGGAACAGGTGATCCATCCTGATTTATTACTTGATATCTTTAGAACACAATTACAAATGCGAGTTAGCAAATTGATTAACTAGATTTGATATTTTTTTCTTATTTTACATCAGTGCTGATAATTTTTTGCTAACTTATGTTAATTTTTTGATACATGGCCACTTGTCTTTCTTTTTAATGTATTAGCATTAGTATATGGTTACAGATAGACCTTATATTGAGGTTTTAGTTCAGTACATGAACTACCTCTACCTTTCATTTCAGGATTATAATGCTACATTTCTTTTCTTTGCCTTGCTATAAATTTACTTGGCCATTGTGATATACTGTCATTTAAAGTAGTAAGGAAACTGATGTATCTCATGATATTTTGTAGGAACTAAAACGAAGAGAGGACGCCATTGCACGAGGTATTTTAGTTCCTATATTCACACAAAAGCCAACAAAAACATTTTCTATATTTTGGTTTTTCACACTTTTAATTTTGCAGCTGGTATAGTTATAGAGGAAAAAAACTGGCCACCTTTTTTCCCCATCATTCATCATGACATTGGAACTGAAATACCAATTCATCTTCAAAGGATGCAGTATATTGCATTTTCAACATGGTTAGGTATGTTAAACTCTAGAGCTGTACAGTCTAGAATGTTTAAGGTCATATCTATCTAGTTGCTTGCTAATAATTATTATCAACAAAATCTAGATTTTTCTTTCTGTACCTCATTATTATCTGTACTTCGTAGTTGAATTATAATTCATATGGAAGTTTTTAGAATAATTAAAAAGATGAATATATGAAGGCATTTTCATATATGAGCAACAAAATTGTAGAACAATAAAATGATGTTTACTCAAGCTAAAGAATACTATCAAGTCTTTCGCTTCATATAGTTAGACATCATTAATGTTGTGAAAGTGATTCAAAATTGGAATTCTGGAAGCAGAAAATCGGTGGCCAATTTATGGAAATCGGGGCCCGATTTGGACAGTGTTTTTCAGCATTTTCATACGGCTTTTTTCGGCAGCCGAAGGGTGCAAATCGGCGCCCGATTTCGTGCAGTGGAAAATAAAACAGAATTGTATTTTATGCTGAGATTTGTTCCAATTTTAGGAGGGATACTTTTACTATAAATATAAACCTTGTATCAGAGTAAACCTTGAGAGAGAGGGGGCTAAAAACAAGGGTTTAGAAACAAACAACAAACTAGGGTTTAGAGAGATTTCTCTAAGCGGGAGACACTAAGGTTGGGATTGTTTTGATTCACCTTGAACAAAACACTGTTAGGATTGAGTCTCTTGGTCACGGGAAGAGATTGGAACTTTGGGTAGAATTAGGTTTGAAGACTTATTCTTGCAACCCTTTGATATATCTTTGTAAAGTTACTCATCATTATAGTGGAACAGAGGGCTGCTCTCTCCCCCAGACTAGGTCAGTTTTGGACCGAACTGGGTAAACAAATTTCGTGTGTTCTCTCTTTTTTGTTTCTCGTTGTTTTCTACTTTTGCTTGTGTTTATAACTGTCACCCACTTGTTTTGGTTGCTTGATTAATTTGCTCCATACATCAAGTATTTTATTGGTGTGATCTTTTCAACGAATTCACAACAATTAATAGTTAGTAATTGCTAAATGTTTTCATTGCCAAATGCTTGTAGAGTGTGTTGCCCAAACTCTAGTATTTAAAAATGATAGGCTTTTAGAATAATTAACAAGATGAAAATATAAAAGCACAAAATTGTAGCACGATAAAATGATATTTACTCAAGCTAAAAAATATTATCAAGTCTTTCACTTCATATAGTTAGATAGCGTTGATATTTACTAACTGCACATGATTTCATTGCCATATGCTTATAGAGTATGTTGCCCAAACTCTAGTATTTAAAAATGATGGGTGGAAATTGTCCTGCTCAAAACAGGCAGACTGACATTTTTTCCCCATTAATGAATAGCCATGACATATGAATCTGGAGATTGTCCACCAAGAATGATGAGGCTGCCTTAACAGTTGCCTCTCTTATTAAGCCCTCTTTTACCTTGCCAAAGTGCGACGTTGTCTTGGCTTTTGCCATCAGCTCCCATGTATTTGTCTAGTTTGAATTTTTAAATATTGTTTACTTTGCCTTCCTGATGCAAAATCTAGAAGTAAAACTTCAGTGATATTTTTAGTAAGTTCAATATTTTTATTAAGTGAAAGAAAACCGAACCATGTGGCGGTTAGGTAAATCAACCCAGACCAAGGATCTCAGATAGGAACACACACACAACTTGTATTTATGATAGTTTTACAATAAATGCGTTGAATGCTTAATGAGTAAGCACTAGCCTAGGAAGCTGTATACCTATGAAGCACAAACACTCC
The DNA here is from genome assembly GCF_003473485.1 of Medicago truncatula. Taxonomy (NCBI): domain Eukaryota; kingdom Viridiplantae; phylum Streptophyta; class Magnoliopsida; order Fabales; family Fabaceae; genus Medicago; species Medicago truncatula. The sequence goes on from NC_053045.1 coordinate 22,159,740, forward strand.
TCGGATTAGGCGTGTCCCAGTGTCGGACAGGCATCGTATGCGACACCGACACGACACGACACAGACACATAATTTCACTGAATTGTGTGATTTTCTCAAATTATTAGCGGTCGGCGTGTCAGTGTCCGTGTCTGTGCTCTTCATAGCTGTATACTCTAGGAATAATAACAATCAGTCGAGGAAGTTGTACAATTAAAAGAATATCTAAAGATTCTTACTTTTAACAGTAGTGGATATATGGATGAAGGTAAAAGACTAGCATGCATATCTTGTTTTAGATTTTTTTTTATCAAGAAACAACTTGCTCAGTTTAGATGCGTATATAAATTCTAATTCTCAATTTAGATATTCCATAAGTGACGTTCTTGTTTAATTTAATTATTTATATATATGTGTGTGATTGTGTGTGTGTGTGTTTCTGTATTATTGACATTATTAGTGTCGGAGTTGTTTTTTCATACTCGCTATCTAAATCACTAATTTACATAGCATAATGTTTTTAATCATCAGTTATCTACAATTATTTTCAAATAGTATCTTAGTTTTAAAACTTTGTAACAATCCGCAGGTTTGGTTCTGTGTCTTCTGTGGAATATAGTGGCAGTTACCACTGCTTGGATCAAAGGAGAAGGTTTGTCTTACAATTGGAAATTGGCCTATCAATCTTGCTAGGCTATGCTTACATGTTCTTTTCTTGCCTTGCAGGTCCAACCATCTGGTTTCTTGCTATTATATATTTTATTTCTGGTGTTCCAGCATCCTATGTGATGTGGTATCGCCCTCTTTATCGCGCTATGAGGTAGCAGTCAATCTGATTTAATACTATTCTTTTAGTTTAGTATAGAGATATATGTTCAAGTATTTTTCAGCCTACTTGTTTAGCCTTAAAGTATATGTAAAAATTGATAATCTATATCTTCTGGCTAAGATTTAGATAAATTATGGAATACAATATTTTACTGTAAAAGCAGTCTGTACACCTGGATGATATGCAGGGAGAATGTGAGCCTTGAAAGGCAACTGTAATTGTAATATTTGAGAAGCTAGTAGGTACAATATTCGCCTTGTGCAATACCTTCATCTGATCCTTTTTGGGAGGGGACGCCAGAAGAAGAGGGGATTGAAAGTGGAGCATCGGCAGAGTACCGGATTTCTATTAATAGTTTCCATTCTTCCAACTTGTGAAAAAGCATGACACATTAATGCATTTTTAGGAATATTTATATTGTGAACAGGAACCTCCTGTATTACCTGGGTTCTTTGATGTTTTATTGATTTTGTTTTTGGTCCATATTATTTTTTTTTTGAAACATTTTTGGTCCATATTGTTGTTGTTTCTTTTTATAAATTGTGTACCATCTCTCTTTACAGGACGGACAGTGCTCTGAAGTTTGGCTGGTTTTTTGTCTCTTACATGGCAAGTTTATATATTTTCTCACTCTGCTCACTTATTCTGCACTTATTTTGTGAAATGCTCATCTCATTTTTACTATTTCTACAAGCAGTTGCACATTGCTTTTTGCATTTTCGCTGCAGTTGCCCCACCAATTATCTTCAAAGGAAAATCTCTCACGTGAGTTCCTTCTAATATTGCATTATATGTTTCTATCTTGCAAACTGATATTAATTTGCGACTAATCTTTAACTGAATTGATATACTGGAGGCAAGGAAAAGGATGCTGAAGCATTTTGTGATTTAGCTTGTTGTTTTCTGACTGGGGTTTAATTCCATAAACTATTAACTGAAAGGAAATAAGTTAGAAAAAATTTACCATGTATAATTTTCGTTTACTTATTACCTGATAAGCATTAAATTATTGTGTTGTGTTATGCTTGACTGTATTTTCTCCATGATTTTGTCGTAGCTCAGCAATATAACAGCAAAAACATTTTATCTTTGTTATTCCATTTCTGCTCAAACTAATGGTTGTAATATATACTGTTACGATGTGAACAGAGGTATTTTGGCTGCGATTGATGTGATAGGCGGCAGTGCATTGGTTGGGGTATGTTCCACTTGTGTATTTATTATCTTGGATAATTCAGTAGTTAGATATTATCATCTTGTGCCAGACTGGTATATTTTGAAGTCATGATTTCACATTAAATTGATGTTGATACATACTTATGCTGAACTGCAGATATTCTACTTCATTGGGTTCGGATTTTTCTGTATCGAGTCACTGATGAGCGTCTGGGTTTTTCAGGTTTTTATAATCTCAGCACTGTAACAGTAGTAATTTGGAATTTTATTGACTCTACCTTGTGATTTCTTGTTTGACTGTTGATTTTATATTCGCAGCAAGTATTGATGTACTTCCGTGGAAGCGGCAAGGCTGCAGAGCTGAAGCGAGAGGCAGCCAGAGGAACGATGATGGCAGCTCTATGACTTTGCATTAGCAAATGTTTTCACAAATGTTATAACCCCAAAATTTTATCTCTCCAGTTACCAGTTCCTTGCACCTTTATCGCCTTTCTTAATACTTGGATGTTTTTTCCTAGCTTCTCGTCTAGGTTTGATTTAGACGACATAATTAAAGAAAGAACTCACAGCGGTTGTGCATATATAGAAAAACATTGTTTCAGATTGCTCCTTTGACACATAACGTTTCAATTTGCATGCTCCTCACATTGTTATTTGGTGTTGCATTAGTTGTCCAATTTTGGTTGTACGAATAACACAACTCATTACAATATGCATCATCTTCAACCGATTGTTCTTCAGCTTGGAGGGCTTTTGATTTTGAAGCTTTTTTCTTTTGATCTTTAGAGCAACAGATATGTTTTTCTTTGATAGTTTATTTTCATTGAGCTCAATTTCATAACTCTTCTGAAATCAAGTAGTTCCTACATCTTTATAATACCAAGGTCCTTTGTTCTTCAATATCAGAAGTTTTTCATATTTTCTTACGTTCAGTATTTATTTCCCAAGATTTTACATGCTTGAAATATCGCAAACATTGTTCAATGTATTTTCTCCATCTTTCATTTAAAAATTTCATACCTTTGAATCAACATGTATTTTCCATGCTTGAAATATTTATATCGCAAACATTATTCTATGTTTTCTCCATCTTCCATGTAAAAATTTCATACCTTTGAATCAAACTGTGTTTGTCAATATGAAATAGTTGGATTGTTTCGTAGTTCATTGGTAATTTTTCGTTCACCGTTTTTCTGATTTGAACGTAAGGAAGTGTCAGCTTCTTGATTTGGTAATTAGCTGTATTTCTTTATTTTTTATTTTTTTATATTAACTATTGTTGAGATTTTTAGAGTGAGTGTAATTTTTAGCATTAGGTAGAGTCTAATCATCTTCAATCAAATCCCAAAATTTGAGTTAACTGGCACGTTATAAATATTTAAATGCAAAATATAAGCATCTGATGAATGTCTAAGATGTTGGTTTAACTTGAACCAAACATGAAAATCTTGACTTAGAGAGCCTCACTTGTTTGGTTCAGTGTTTACTTTATTAAAAAAAAAAAAAAAAAAACTCAATGCGTTCGGTTGTGTTAATGAAACTCAAATAATCACATATCAAAGAGAAATTTTAAGTTATTGCTGTCGTGTTTATAGTTATTAGAGTAAAAGAGATAGTGATCAATTAAATAGCTACTAAACAAGTCCATAAGATTGCTATTGCTGAATCAACTTAGTTATTCTCTCTATATATAAGAAAATCTTTGACTTCAGTTGTAGCTCGTAGCTCGCTTAACGAATTGAGAATTTTTCACCATGAAGCAATTGTCAATGAGTTTAAACTTGATCAAAATATGTTTTCCATTAAACTCAAGTTAATAAGTGCTTATAAAATATATCACAAATAGGTAAACATAGCACTTATCAGTGATATGAATTGAAGCAATTCTTGATGGCATATATGATGAATACAACGTTGTGAACATTGTGATTCAATACCGTGAAGGTGATAAGCCTTGTCCTGTCATCATTGCATATGCGATGCTTCTCTTGCATGAACGAACTAGTTTGCATAAGTGTGGCTCAAGCCTCATCTGACGTGACTTCTTAAGTTTTATCAAAACCGTTTAAGCAATGTGTGCAATCATATGGCTATCACGGTGGGAGAGGTGGTTGTGGTGGTCCATTTCATGGTCGTGGTGGCTTTCCGATGGCCGTTACAAGGTCGAGTGTCTAATATGTCACAAATTCAGTCAAGATGCAAACATCTATAATCACCTCCACGTAGTTATGCCTCAGGGCCTGCTTATCCTTCATATCAGAATCAATTATCTTAGAATTTGTTTCCCCGAGATAAATTTTCTAAGAATATGTATCTCACCGGTGCTGAAAGCTCTGCATCACACAACTTTGTGAACTGAATTTGCTATAATAGACCAGGTCCTCAGCGTGAGGCTTAAAGGATCCCCTATCTGGGTGTAATATTTCAATTCCTCTATCATTGAAGATGAAGTTGAATTTTATGTCGATGAAGATGAAGTTGATTTTTATGTCGAACCCTTTGCACCTTGGTTTAAGCAGCCAAAGCAAAACAGCTCAAATCCTCGCTGTTTCTTTATTTTCGATTCCGATCAATTTCACCTTAACAATGGCAATCAAAAGCAACATATCGGTACTGGTGGCTGAAAATAAAAAACAACAACCCTGTTACAACGGAGACACCTGAACTGGAGCCGGAAAATCTTGATACTTATGGAGCTTTTGCAAGACCAAATTAGGTCAAAGAATGATATCTAGGTATTTTATTTTACTTTTTAAAATTTTAATCCATACAATAGATATATTTTCTAATTTGATTGTGTTGTTTGACTAACTTTGAAAATCTCTTGATTTTGTAGAATTTGCTTCGGTTTCCTCCTGTGGTTGTGATTTTAGCATCACACCATCAAATGATACCAGTGGGAGTTGTATTGGCCCATCAATCATGATAGGTTATGCTCACACAGGCTTTTCGCCGGTCCAACCATCTGGTTTCTTGCTATGATATATTTTATTTCTATTGCACCCGAATCCTATGAAATGTCGAATAACCCTCTTTAAGATCTAGATTGTGCTATGAGGTAGCTTTCTATCTGATATTCGATTAGCTTATTGATACTTGTTATAAATTTGCAGATATATATTCTACTTTTCTGGGTTCAGATTTTTCTTTATCGAGTCGCGGCTGAGCATCTCCGTTTTTGAGGTTATTACAATATTAGCATTGTGACACTCGTTAATTTTGTATTCTATTAACTCCACTTTGTGTTTTATTGTTTGACTGTTGATTTTATATTTGCATCAAGTATTGATGTACTTCTGTGAAAGCTACAAGGCTGCTTAGCTGAAGCGAGAGGCATCCAGGGGGACAATGATGGCAGCTCTATGACTTGTTTACTACTGTGTTTGTCTTCGTGGCGATATTTATAGAAGAAAGTTTATCTTTTCATGACGCTCTTGCTTAATCTTCACTCCATAGAATTAAGACACTCATACCTATGAGCCTTTTGGTGCACTCCTAAAGCCTGTGGAGGTTGAAACTGTCTCTCACAATATTTGCACGGGTAAGTTTTCAAATTCGAAGAGAAGTTTCTCTCTTTTTGACGTTGCGTATGAGTCTTTTGGTGTCCTCCTAAAGCTTGTGGAGAATGAAATTGTCTCCCACAATATTTGCACGACCAAGTTTTCGACTTCGAAGACTTTTCTTTAGCTTTTATTTTATGTTTGAGTTTATTGTTAGGCCAACTTAACCCAACTCCAATTTCTTTGTTGGGTTGTAAAAGTCACGTTCTTGGATTCTAGCCCCAGTAGTCGGAATATCCTTGAAGATCGATGAAATTAATGTGGGTACTTTCAGATTTGCCAACTTCATTCTCCCTTATTGTCACCACCTTGTTATAAGTAGAAAAAACAACTTCATGTCTAGACCAGTTTGTTACGGAAATCACTATTTTTCTGACAAGATTTTGAGCGATACATTGAGGCGTACTCCTCATGAACATAACCATATCCGTAAAGACATGCCTCTCCTTGCATTTGATCCTCTCATAACATTCTCCTCACGCAAACGTGTTTTCTACAACAAACTTATCAATGAATATTTTATAAATGAAAATTGTATATATTAATTGTAAGTTTGTTTTAAAAAGCACTTTTGCATGAAAAAAATGTAATGATAGGATCAAATGCAAGGAGATAAATGCCTTTGCAGGTAGAGGAGTGCTAGCAACACTCTCTCTAACTCTCACTCTTTTATTGGATGAAATCAATGTAGAACCTACACTTTGGAAATGGAACCCACATAAAGTGGTGGGACATACATTGATTTCACTCAATAAAGAGTGAGTGCTAGAGAGAGTGCACAAAAGAGAGTATTGCTAGGTATGGTCTAATGTTCATGAGGAGCTTATACCTAATCTACTTTTCAAATTTTTGTCGGAATATAAATTGTGATTTCCATAACAAAATGTTCATACATATGTTTTTTTTTCCTCTTTTGTTTATAACAACAACAAGGTGGTAAAGATGAAGGAGAAGGAAGTTGCAAAATCTTAACAAGCTTCAAACTTTACCCACGTTGATTTCATCGACCTCTCCAGGGATGTTTTGATCCCCTGGTCCAGGATGCAAGAATATTACTATTTCCACCAACAAAGAAATTGGATGTGGGTTCATCTCGCTAAGTTGAGCTAATAACAAACTCAAAAATGAAAAGAAACTTGAAGATAAGTCTTCGAAGTTGAAAACTTACCCATATTGTGATAGACATTTTCGTTCTCAACAATGCTTTAGGAGGTCATCAAAAGGCTCAAACGCATGAGCGTGAAGCAGAGAGAAACTTTTCTTGGAAGTCGAAAACTTACTCGTGCAAATATTATGACAAACAGTTTTGTTCTCCATAAGTCTTGGGAGGAAACCAAAAGGCTCATGAAGATTAAGCATGAGTGTAATGAAAAGAGATTTTTTTTTTTCTCGATAAATGTTGCCACGAAGTGAAACTCGGTACTAAAGAAGTCATCTCGGGTATTTCAATAGATAAATGTTGATGAATTTTAGATATTTTCTTTGGGCAGCTTTGCGATTCTGGTGTTTTTGCTGCGGTGGTAGGTTTGTATTTGCCATACTCCGATGCTATTTTCATGCATTCAAAGCGGTTGGAGTTTGGAATGCACAACCATAGCTTAAGCGAGCATCAGTTCTCTAGTTTGAGGCTTTTTTTTTTTTGTTAGTTTTGAGGCAGATTTCCTTTTGGAATTTATACACATTTTTTTTATCTTTTGGAGCTGTTTTGTTTTGCAGATGTTATTTTGCGTGCACTGGTTTGCTGATTTTGTTTTTGGAATTGTTTTTCTGCTGAATTTGTGTCACTACTTCAATTGTGGATAGTAACCTTGTTTTGACGGCTAGGGTTTTAAATAATTTAACGATATTTTCAATATAAAATAAAATTTATTTAATAGAAACACTAGATTAATTACATATTTTGAAAATAGTCATAAGTTTCTAAAATTTTATCATTTTGATTTTCTCATATATGTATATGAAAATTTGTTTATGCAAATATATGCACATAAAATCTGCAACAAATGCAGTGCAACATTGAACGATGTTTTGCTTATAAAATCAAAAATTATTTAATAAAAACACTACATTAATGTTTTTATTTTGAAAATAGTCATGAGTCTCCAAAATTCTATCATATTGACTTTCTCATATATGTATATAATTTTTTTTTATGCAGATATATGCGTATAAAATATGCAACGGGTGCGGTGCAAACATTGAATTTTGTTTTGAATATAAAATAAAAAGTTTTTTTTTTAATAAAAACACTACATTAATCTATTTGCAACACTAGTTTTTATTAAATTTTAATGAATTTTTAGTCCCTACAAAAAATGTGCACGCAACTTTAGTATCTGACAATGAAATCTAGGACTACATTGTCTTAGTAGTACTGTTTTAGTCGAAACATTGGAAAACAAAGGGTCCTTGAAAATTGATTTCTATTGGTCGTGGATTTTACGAATTCGAATTCTCTTCTGATGATGATATGCGCATTACCCTAGCAATGGGGACTGTTAATCTTAAGTCGGGCCTGTTGCGGCTCTCCCGTTGGTCCAAGGACTTTAATAACTACTTTCAGCGCCTCACTCATGCGCATGTATGGATACGACTTCTAGACTTGCCATCAGAATATTGGTTAGATAGAACCTTAATGGAAATTGCTGTTGCGATTGGAACCCCGCTCATTATGGATGTCGCGACTCAGAAACGAACCTTTGGCCACTACGTGCGGGTGTTGGTGGATATAGACTTCTCCCATCGTCTGTTTTATGAGATCATGGTGGAGAGGGAAGGCTGTGAGTTCCCTGTTGAGGCAATTGAAAATGTTATCGATGAGATGGCCAATACCAATGATCATTGGGCACTTGAAAATGGTGACAAGTCTGCATCCTATTATCATTTGGCACTTGAAAATGTTACCGATGAGATTGCCCGTACCAATGCATTAACGCAAACCACAAGGTTAGAACCGGTGCTGCAATTACAAAATGTGATTGCTTCAATCAAAACTCTCCACCATGAGGAGGGGATTGCTCAAGTTGAACGTGAAGGACTGGAAGTTTCGGCAACAAGTCATTCTCCTGCCATTCAATCGCATCCCTTTGTAAATGTGATCCCGCATCGCTGTCCTATAATTACAAGAGACTTGGAGGTCATAAAACAGGCCCTGGTTGTTTCTAATGTGGCTGATAAGGAGGGGTATACCATTGTTATTTCCAAGAGCAACCGGAAGAAGAATAAAAGTTATCAAACCCGCTCCCGGGGTCCGTTACCAAATCCGTCTCTATGAAGATTCTTTATTGTCTCTTATCTTTCGTGAAGGAAATGGTCACATAGTTACATATATGGTTTGGTGGGTCATTATGCTCGTGTTTGTTTGGGGGATTCTTTTAGGGACTGTTTTGGGTTACCTAATTTTTGTTTTCCGTTATTTCTTTTTCTTTTTGAGGGTTTGGTTTGGCCCCCCTCTTGTACATATTTTACCTTTTTTTTTCTATATATTTAATACATGACTGAGTAGCAGAGGATTGGAGCTCCCTGGGGTTGCCGACCTAGTCGGGATGTCTAGCTACTCCTTTATGTCTTCCTCACTCTTGATTTAAAAAAAATTGATTATAGTGAAATCTCTTGAAAATGCAAGGAGATTGGACTAACCTCGAATTATGGAGTGAACTAGAATAACTTTACTGTGTCATCTTCTATCCCTTATCTCGTTACTTTCAACTGCTATTTATCTATCTGCAGTTACCTCAAAAAGAGATACATGGTTTTCTCATCCTTCGGTGTTTCTAATTTTCTCTTATTCATACCATTTAATATTTTTTTCATTATTTACTTTGACCTCTCCTCTAATTCTAGTTCACTAAGAATTTTTATGACCCTCTCTAAAGTAATAGCAAACCTTCATTTGAAACAAGATTAGTGTCATACCTTCCTTCCATTGTGGAGGGGGAAATTTCATGAGTTTGACATTGTTGTGCCCTATCTTTTAGGAGAAAGAAGGTTTCTTCAAAGATTTTGCCTTCTAACGTCAGTGGGACGGATGCATCCACCATCTCCTTTGTTTGATGATTTAGTCCATTTTAGAAGAGATATTTTGTCCTTTCTTACACCCTTGTGGGGAATATAACCTCAGTAGCCCCTTAAAACGTCCCCATACCTCATAAAATGACCCTGCATCTTTTTGAAAAAAAAAATATATATTTTGAATCGAGGGAGTGTTTAGTGAGGAAAACTCGATTCAATTATCTCATGTCCCCTTAGCTTCATCCCTTAGACCATGTACAATGCTAAAACAAATTCAACAACCTTCAACACCCATTTTTTCAATTTTCAACACTCCACATCATTTTCTCACTCTTAATTCAACACCCTTTCAATTTTTACCTCTCCAATAGTTTTTTCATTCAACACCCTACCCCACCACCTTTTATTTCTTATTCTTATTTAATTTTATATTTTTGTTTTTATAATTACATAAAATTACAATTAACGATTATAATTAAATTAAAATAAAGAAACACTTAACAATTTTTTTTTAAAAAACAAAATTTATTTAAATAATTTATTTTTATTTTCTTAACTTAAATAAAATGCAATACAACAAACTAAGTACGGGTGACACAAATAGCTTAAAATGCAAGACAACAAACAAGCACACAACACACAAGTAATTTATTTAGTACGATACAAATCATCTTCAATCACGAAACATTCCAAACTTTGTCCATATGTGCTTCACTAGATCTGCTTGCAATTCGTGATGAACATTTGGATCACGCAACTCGGATCTAGCACGCACATGATTTGCAAAACTGGGTAACACCTCAGTCGAGTATGGTTGCGGTGTACTAGATCCACTTCCATCAGATTGCTCAAAATCGGTCCAACGTTGAGCATATGTATCTCGTTCATCCTCAACAATCATATTATGTAATATGATGCATGACCTCATGATGATACCTAAATCAGCTGTGTCCCACAAGCGAGCTGGTTCACGGATGATTTTAAATCGAGCTTGAAGTACTCCAAAAGCACGTTCGATGTCCTTCCGACAGCTCTCCTGATGTTTTGCGAATAACTTATCAGGTTCACTTTGAGGAAGTCTAATTGATTTGACGAAAGTTGGATAAGAAGGGTAGATACCATCAGCTAGATAGTATGTCATATTATAGGGACGTTGATTCACAAAGTAATTCACCGTTGGAGCCTTTCCCTGTTCCACATCATCAAACACTGGTGACCGGTCTAGAACGTTTATATCGTTCAACGTTCCCGGACATCCAAAAAAGGCATGTCAGATCCATAGATCATAAGATGCAACTGCTTCAAGAATAACTGTGGTGGTTCCCTTATCCCCCCTGGTGAATTGACCTTCCCATGCTTTAGGACAATTTTTCCACTCCCAGTGCATACAGTCAATACTCCCGATCATCCCTGGGAACCCCCGCATTTCACTAACATGTAGTATTCTTTGAAGGTCATCTTGGTTTGGTGCTCTCAGGTACATTTGCTCATACAATCGTATGATTCCTTTACAGAATCTACGTAAGCACTCCAATGTTGTAGTACCTCCTATTTTGATGTATTCATCGACCGCATCTGCTGCGACACTATATGCTAACATACGCATTGTTGTGGTACATTTTGCTAACGGTGATATACCTTTTTTGTTGGCGGCATCAACTCGCTAGGTGAAGTAGTTATCACTAATTGAAAGGTCTCCAACGATTCGAATGAAAACGTGTTTTTGCATCCGGTACCGACGACGAAACATTGCATCGTCATATATAGGCTCATTGGCAAAGTAGTCGTCAATGAGTCTTTGGTTTGCAGCTGCATGATCTCTATTTAAATATTTTCTACTACGAGATCCACTACCTTCCTCTATTTTTTTTCGACACTGAATAAATCGGTTGACGATATAAGTGTCTTCAATATCACGTTTTTGTTTGTAGGCTTCGATATCAAAAGGATCCATTGATAGTCTTTGGTGATATTGGAAGTAGATAGGAATGAGATTTGTGATTTTGGAAGTAGATGTGAATGAGATTTGTGATATTGTAAGTAGATATGAGTACCTATATATAAGTACATTGTGTGGTGGACACTGACGGATTCGAAATAAGTTATTGTATTGTATTAAAGCAAACATTGATAATTATTAAAGCAAACAGTCGGGACTAGATAACACTGATATTTATTAAAGCAAACAGTCGGGACTAGACAACACTGATAATTATTAAAGCAAATAGTGGACTAGACAACACTGATATTTATTAAAGCAAACAGTCGGGACTAGACAACACTGATAATTATTAAAGCAAACAGTCGGGACTAGACAACACTGATAATTATTAAAGAAAATAGTGGGGATAATTATTAAAGTCACGGATAGTATCATTTTATTAAACAGTAGGCAACACATTCCAACAAATGGAGGAAGACCTTCAAATAGTGTTTGAAATAAAAGTCACGGATAATTGGTAAAGCAAACACTAGGGACTAGGCAACACTGACAAATATTAAAGCAAACACTCGGGACTAGATAACACTGATAATTTTGACTGAATACAAACAAATATTTGATTAAAATTAATTTCCAAACAGCTCACGCTCCAACTTTCCCAACAGCTCTTTCTTCCGGTCATCGAGATGCTCTTCGGAACTTAACTTTAGATACATTTTCATTTTCTTAGCTTCAGTCTTTTCTTGCAGCAGCTTGTTTTTCTGTTATTTCACCAAAGTTAACTCTTTCAATTGTTCAATCTCTTGCTCCTTTAATTCTTTGAATTGAACCCACTCCTTTTCCACCTTCTCCAAGGTCTCGTCCTTGCTTTTCTTTTTACCTTTTTTTTTAGCTGCCTCCCTTCCCATTGAACGAGCACTAGATCCTACAGAGTCCTCGTAAGATCTCTTAGATCCACTACTTCCCGAGTCAACATTTCCTCCCATTTGACTACCATACCGTGGTTGATCTCGCAGAGCGCGCCATTCTTCCTTTAAAGTAAATTGCACATTCTTCCCACATGCATATAATTCCTGGGCTTTTGCCATAACATCATCTTCCGACCAACCGCTTCCTTGCATACGCTTAGCGCCATCATAAGCACCAACCCATTTATTTATTAATTTGCTCATATTATTATACCGGTTTCGGCATGCAACTACATCGCGCGGAGAATCGAATGAGCAATGCTCATTACAATACTCAGCAATTTTACCCCAATATGCTTCACTTGTCTGGTTTCTCCCGACAACACTGCATGTTCCATATTTTATCCACCCACTAATTAACACCAAATTTTGTTCAGTGTTCTATGATGGTTGCTAGTTTTTCTTGCTCTTAGGAGTTGTATCCTCTGGAGTTTGAGCGACTTCATTATCTCTTGTCATTCCACCACGATTTATTTGTGATGAAAATTCAGGATATTCACCAACACTCTGAAAATTTTCATTCACCATTGGCATATAACCATTAAATGGGGTGTTTGAGATGGATATCCCATCATAGATCTAAAATATGGATTAAAGTGGTTTGGAACAGAGGATGAGTGATTGAAATTTGAGGCAAAACCAAAATTAGAAATGTTTTGAGGATGTTGGTTGGGGAATTGATTTGGGTTTTGAGGATGTTGGTTGGGAAATTGATTTGGGTGTTGATAATTGTTGGGATTTTGGTAGCTAAAAGGGTAATCAGAAGAATTTTGGGTGTTGAATTGATTGTTAGTGGGATCCATTTCACTAAATAAATACTAAAACTTCAAAAGAAATGCTAAATAATAAGATTAAGAGAGTGAAAATTATGGTTTTTTTTTTTCTGTGTCCAAATCAAATGATCCAAGTCTCTATTTATAGAGAAAAAAAAATCATGAATTTTGGTGAAAAAAAAAATTATTTGCAATGAAATAATTGAGTCCAAATTATTAAGAAGATAAAAATCCAGCCAGCCAATCAGATTGCACCACGTGTCACTCTTTTTATCCAAAATCTCTTCTCTCTCCGCGTAACCTGCCAGCCACGCGCCCTGTCGGCGCGTGTAACGCACGCGCCCAGCTTGGCGAACGGCATCGCGCCACGTGTCCCCTGCGGTCAGATATTCAACATACTTAATCCTTTCATCACCTCTCTCCTCTTCCCTTATATTCAATAGCCTTCTCCAATGGCTCAACATGTTGAATATGGCATTCAACAAGCCATTGTAAATGGTAATGAAAGAGGAAAAAGCTGAAGTCTAGTAGCCCTTTTAGTGGCTCCATCTATCGTTAAAAGTTCACGAATTTCAAGAAGGTATATAGATGGACGTGTTGGTAATCCGTAGTTATCCAGAAAATAGACAATGTTCTTCTAACTTCCGGTCACTATTATAAGGAAAAATCAACATTTTAGATTTATTAATTAAATGATGTATGTAGTCTATAATAAAGACCATATACACCATTAATTGAATGAATCTAAAATGTAAAGTTTTTTTTATAATAGTTATCGAATGATGTATTTTATTTGAAACAATTTATCCAAGGAAAGGGAAAACAAAACAAATGTAAAAATAAGAAGAGATTCTAAATTAAACTAGATTAAGAAGAATAAATGGGATTATGGAAAGTTTATCATAGGACTACTTTCCATGATCCCGAGACAAAGAAGACTACCCAGTCATTATAGTGATGATCTTACCTAAATCAAATAAAGAAAACAATAAACTTTATTGAGTAAAATGCTAAGTTATATGATTACTATGGTCAAAAGTGGTGAGAAACCAAAGCAAACTAAGTCTATTCATAGCCTAGGTACTACTGAATTGGTGCATTACTCACTGATTACATATATGTTCATCCAAGTTCTCAAAGAAAAACAATACATTTAAATTTTATTGGTTGTTACGGTCGTAGCTTGTGGTTACCGATGACCATAACAACCACAACATTTATGGTCTTGATCATTTTTCTTTCTTTATCCTTTGGTGATGGTTTTGGAACTAAATGACACGAATTCTAAAGTGTTGTTGAGTTAATTTACACTTCTTGATCATTGAAAAGGGCCTTTATTTCCCTAAGTCTTGGTTTGCTCAACAAGTCTTTAAACCTTTGAAGTGTTTACCACATTTTTTTTCTCATTACTCCATTATCCTCTTGCAATATCTATTTATCCAAAATAAAAAGGAAATATTTTAAAACACAAATTAAGCTTAACTAAAAGTACTAAATATTTAAATAAAACATAAATAAAAATATGATAAATGTTTAGATATGAATATTCTTATGTTGTTAATGCTATTATTGAGTATATTTAATTTAATTATCTTTACTCATTGCAGCTCTTTGAAATTGATGATCCACCTTCGTTGTTGTTCCCCTTGTGGATATTTGTGCATCCTTGTTATTTTCAATATATGAAGAAGATAGAAGTTGACAAAGATATCGAGACATAATATATGAAGTGATTAGCATAACGCCATCAAAATAGATAGTTATTTTTAATCTTGTTTGTTTTATTGGCATATTGGTCGACTAATAATTTGAGATTATGTCAAATTAACTCTAAGGTGCAACCTTAAATAAGTACTTAACTTGATTAAAGAAAAATTGCACTAAAAATAAATTTTCATATATATTACTCATGAATTATTTTGGTAAGACTCAATATAATATTTTTATAAAAAAAAATGCCAATCAATATCAATAGTAAAATTGATATGAATGGTAATATGTAATAACTTATGTAGTTTCTATAATATTCCTACCATAGCGAACTTCATCATCCTTACGAGAGATTGGGGATTAGATCAATGTGAATAAAAAAGAACTATATTTTAGTGCAAGATCTTTAATAAATTTAAGAGATCAATATTTAATAAAAATGAGTCAGGTTATATATTTAGTGAGCAAAGGACAAATATGACACATGATTATAATTAAGAGACATTTAAAATTCTAAATTTAAAAAGAATTTTGATTTACATAAATATAAAATTAAATACTTTTACATTATAAAATGATCAAACAATTTTTCATTGATTACATGCAAGTGAGAAAAAAATATGGTTACAACTCTAAAACTTTTGTATGTTATCATCCTATTTATATATGTACTTTTTGCAATTGAAGGATTTGGTAGATTCTTACTTTATAATAACTGTAAACAGGATGTTGATTGTCCAAATATATGTTCCCCACATGAACATTCGAAGTGTATTTTGTATGTGTGTTACTGCGTTGACAAATAACTTTATTACTTACAAATAATATGTGAGTTGACAAATAATTTTGTTACATCTAACCATATAGTTTTATTTTTATTTGTTGATACTCTTATGCTTTCTTGCACAATTCAATTTTTCTCTCTCTAGCTTTTAATTTATTTGACTGGCACACAACATATGTAAGACATGGGTTGTTTTACAATATATATGGAAAATAAGAGTAGTTTTACTAAACGAGTCAGACTAAGCTAGACTACAAGTAGTTTAGGTCATAGACCTCTGTCAGCATGTATGAGAAATAAGAGTAATTTTACTAAACAAATCATACTGAGTTAGACTATAAGTAGCTTAGGTCATATGCCCCTATGTACCAAACAACCTAACCTATTCCTATGCCTAAGTGTCATGTTGCTTATTTTATAACTAGAAATTCCAATTTCCTGCTTCTTTTTTGGTTTGTTTTATCACATGGGCCTAACCCATTTACCTTTACTATTAATTCTAATTCATATGTTTAATAAATCTAGCTCAAGCATAAATACACACATTCACTTATTTTATTTGACTCTTTCATATTTAAATTTTATTCCCAAGAATACTCATACTAAAATAGTACCATTTTGAGAGAAGATTTAAAATAATAAATAAAAATATATAATATCATCACTTTATATTAACAACTAACTGAAATAAAAAAGTGTAAATAACACATTATAGTACGCACACATATAAAAAAAGTAATCACAATTTTACTAATATATGTATATATTTTAGGAAGGAATTTTCGGTATATACATATGGTACCAATAGGGTTTTATGCAGAAAATATTCAATACCATATTTTGTTATAAAATACTAATCAATATCAATAGTAAAATTCCTTAAAAAAAAAAATCAATAGTAAAATTGATATGAATGATAATGTGAAATATGATTCACCTTATTTTAAATAATTACTACTACAACTAACTTCATCATCCTTCAAAATCATCACGCTCTTTTGCTATTTTGACCTTATTTACCACGAAAGTTAAAAAGAGGGTGAAAATAATAATAGTGTGGCTAAAAAATAAACTTTAATGACCAAAAACATTTTACGGTAGGAGTTTTAATAAATTTAATAGATCAATATTTTTTTAAAGAGAGTCAAGTAATCGATTGAGTAAGCAAAGGACATAGACGACACATGAATATAATTAAGAGACATTTATCATTCTATGTTTAAAATAGAATTTTATTTACATAAACAAAGAATTAAATTATATTACATTATGAAATGTTCAAACAATTTACCATTGATCACGTGAAAACGACATAAAATTTGGGTACAATTCTCAAATTTCTATATGTTATCATCTTATTTATTTATGCATTTTTGTAATTGAATAATTAGCTAGATTCTTATAACAGAAAATTGATTTATCAAATTTGGTTACACTCGCTAAGCAAAGTTTGATATAGGAATCGCGTAAGGGGATAAATTGGGTTTCAATGAAAAAGAAGACTAGTTTTCATTAATTTAATTTGTATTTGTAATTTTAAAATATTTTTGAACTCTATTATTAAGGAGTAATTTTCTATTGATTTATTTTTAACAGTTTATCTTTCTATTAGTTTCATTTAAACAGCCTGTTAAAAAAAATATAGTTTCACTTTTTTTTTTAAAGAAATGAATAATTTTAATCAATGTCTTGGATTAAAAATCCAGGGCGTTCAGTATCTGTTTTGAATGTTGATTGATAAAAGAAAAGCATAACTCTCTTATAAACAATACATCAAAATTAGTGTTGTTCAGGTGTCCACAATATACTGGTTTTTAGGCCCTCAAGTCAACAATAACAAGGACTATATACATGGACGATTCAAGTTCATTTATGCATTGCTTGCGACTCTGCAAATCAAGTTCTAATTTTTATAAATTGCTACAGGTTCTATTGTATAGCTTGGTATCTAAAACCACAAATGCTTCGAAGTGAACGTAAAAATGAACTTGTTTTGCCATTTTCTCGTGCTGTGATGGTGGAAGATTGTGATTGTTGGAATCATCCTCTCGCAGCAACGGAGATACCAAGTGATATAGGAAGGATCCTATTGCCTGAACAGTTGGAAACCATTCTATTTTTCTGAAACAAGTTGGACAAATTTCGGAGAAATCCATCTTTGAAATAGACATGAAGAAGAAGACCGTTGAAGAAGATAACAATGTCTTTTCGAGTTCTATGGTTTTTCGATTCAATGTTCAATGATATCTATCTTCCAGGTTTTTATGGTTCTATTGTTTTTTTCAAGAAAAGGATTTTGGTTATGTATATTTTTATATTTTAAACTTTAAATAGTTCACATTTATTTGTTAACGTGTTGATTAGTGGTTAATAGTTGAAATGTTTAATTTTTTTGTAAATTTTTTTGCTGTGATTTAATTTACAGAGATGATGGTAACTACTTTTTTTTTATTTGTTTAAATCCAAAGAAAATACATTTAAAATAGTTATATTTTTTAATAATAAACCGCTACATTCATTTTTTGTCTTATTAATATTCTAGACTTAGTTGTTTTGAGTTCCATTAACAAGAAAACCAAAAATCCAACGTAAATTAACATTAGCCAAACAATTCTTTCCAAATATCACATTGGTATATAGAAATAACTGTTTTTTTTAAGTGGATTTATTTGAGTTTTTTCAATGGATTGTCATTAGAAAATCGATTTTATAGGGGGCAGCTTATTTAAAATGGAATTATTGGAAAATATTAATTCCTAATTTGACTCTTTAAAACTTTGTGATCCCAGCTTTCATCAAATACCTTGTGATAAAGTAGTATTTACTTAATTTTTTTTCATTGATATTTTTTCTAATAATCTACTTGAGTTAATTTTAATTGTCCTTGGTGTTTTTTCTTTCAAAGCTAACTTACTTTTTTTTTTCTTTTTTTTAAAAAAAAAACTAACTTACATATTACTTTTATATATAGTCTCAATTATTTTCTTTGTTTCCCCTTTCATAGTCGCTCTCCAAATTGTTTCTTTAGCCTTTAACTTGTGTTTTTTCTCCAATAACATTACATGACTTCTTCATCTTTGAGGCATGTAATTTGTTATATTCGGATTTTGTTTTTTCTATGGTATTATAAATTCAATATCATTGCAAATTCCATTAGTATTAGACATTTTGATTTTGTTCTTCTTTCGTCCTTTTTGATGTTCAATCGTTAGTTTCGAAAATCTAGGGTTTGGTTCATATACCCAAGATTTGCATGGAAATTTGTCAGATCCATTTACAGTCAAAGACTTTGGTGAATGGATGAAAGTTTTCTCTATAATGGCCTCGAAGGAATTTCGTATGTTAACTACCTGGCAAAAAGGGTTACAAAATCGGATAAGAAGGCCAAGAGTGTCCTGGTCGGTTTTATTTGACGATGGAGGTTATCAGGAATGAAGTTTAAATTCCGCCTTTGAACTTGGTTTTTCGTTTCTATTTCATTTTAATTTTGAACAAATTTGTTAGCTGCTTTGTAATTTTCGTTCTTCGTAATTGTGTCTCGTTAGTTCCCTTGTAACCTATACTCTACAATGAAAAGTGTGTTAATTGGGCAAAATATACATTTTATTTTATTATATTATTATGTGATTATTTCCGATAGATAAATAAATATTCATTTATCTATACTTGCCTTTCTCTATTGCATAGTTGAACCTCTTCTCGTCTGTCTTGAATTGGGTGTTTGTTGATAGTTTGTCAAAATGAGTGCTCCTAATCTTGTGTATGATCTTGAGTAAGTAAATATTGTTTTGTTTAAATTATTGTATTTTTATTAATAATATGGTCATCTCTTGACATCTCTACTTTTAGCTTATTCTTTTTTCATTTTGAACTGCAATGAGGATGATGCAGTAATTGTTCGGAAATTTCGTCACCTTCTTCCGGAATCATCAACCTTACTTCATCTTATAACTTCTGATCATTTTATTAAAGAGATGACTTGGGAGAAAGAAGTTACATTCTCTCTCAAAAATACCAAGAATGTTCTGGTTTGTATCTTCTCGGGCTTTTTTTTTTTATATAATTAATCATCTATGAATAATTAACTTATGTATTTGTGTTATAATTTATAATAATTTAATTTTTTTTCTTCTATATAGCATATACCAGAACGGGTTTCTATTGGTGCCACATTGGACAAGAAGATATTTGTTCAGTTGGTTGGCTTTGACAACGACAAAAGTTTTCTATGTCCACTTGTCAAGAAGTCATCTACACCTTCTAAGATTAGTTTGTATAAAGGTTGGATTGATTATCTTGATCAAGCAAAGGCAAATATGAGGGTAAAAGACAAGCTTCGCTTTCAATTCCGTTATCCCCATTACAGTTTCTCTGTTGAAATTATAAGGAAGAAACCCAAATAATTTAAGGTATTTTTCTTTATCTTGTTCATGTCATTGTAAATCTTTCATTGTAAAATGTTATTTTTTGAATTCGATTAGACTTATTTATAATAATTTGTTTTTTGCTTTCAGATTCAACGTTTGCGCTGGTGTATTTTATGATAATGGTGTAATGTATTTAAATGAGTAGGAGCTGTTCTTTTAGGCGGTATCGTGTTTTAACTGAAATTGGTATGTTCATAAATACTTTTTGTTTTGTATCTTGTTGTGTAATTGTTATTCTGTTGGTATAATTGTGTTGTTATTTGTATTTTTGTTTGGTTATATTGTGAATCTGACAAATCTGATGTTGTCTATTATCTTTATAATTAATTTGTTTGATATTATAGATATCTGTAATTACGTGTTGTCCGTATTCTATTTGTTAATATTACATAAATTTTCCCAATCAAAATAACAGTCAAACCCTCTTTTTAATTAGTAAATTTGGTTATGATTGATTTTTATAAACTATTTCTAATATCGTTTTATAGATATCTATTATTTTGTTTAATTTAATTGTTGGAATAGCAGTGTGGTTATTTTATAAGGATTACAGATTGCAAAAAAGTTTTTTGAAAGACTAAAGGATAAAAAAATTATATTTATAAAGTAATTTATTTTGGTTAACTAATTTTATTGCCAATTTAATAGTCTAATTTATTGAATTATATCTTGATTTCTAAAAAATATGATATCTAAAAAGTTAAATAGGCAAGTACAGTTGTTTAGTATACTAAGGAACTATTTGGTTCTAAAGAAAGGAAAGAAAACATCTTTTGGGTGTGGCCCATGTTATAAAACTTTCCTACCAACATTGCGAAGAAAATGGGAGATGAGCATCTAATATGGTTAAATGACAATAGCGTCCTCATTTTTTAAAGTATTTATCTTCTTTACCACACATTCATATTTTTGATTAAAGTTGATAAAAATTAAATTTGCATCTCACCTAATATATTACTGGATGTTCTAAACTTGTTTGCTATTATAGTATCAAAATTTGGAGGTTTTTTTTTTCTTTTTTCATTTGTATGTATTTTATTAATCTATGTTTCTCCTTAATTATAATGTTGTAGGTATCAAAGTTTGATATATGAAGCTTGATGTGTGATGAATCGCGTACGGGGATAAATTGGGGTTTTCAATGAAAAAGAAGACTAGTTTTCATTAATTTGTATTTGTAATTTTAAAATATTTTTGAACTCTATTATTAAGGAGTAATTTTCTATTGATTTATTTTTAATAGTTTATCTTTCTATTAGTTTCGTTCAAACAGTTTGTTAAAAAAAATATAGTCTCACTTTTTTTTTAAAGAAATGAATAATTTTAATTAATGTCTTGGATTAAATATCCGGGGCGTTACAGTATCTGTTTTGAATGTTGATTGATGAAAGAAAAGCATAACTCTCTTATAAATAATACATCAAAATTAGTGTTGTTCAGGTGTCCACAATATGCTGGTTTTTGGGCCCCCAAGTCAACAATAACAAGGACTATATACATGGACGATTCAAGTTCATTTATGCATTGCTTGCAACTGTGCAAATCAAGTTCTAAGAAATAAGGGATATGCAGGTTATTCCTAGCTTTATACTACATAAAGGACTGTGACAAAAGCAAAAATATGGACATAGATGGGAAAGTAGACTAAGCTACCATACGGCTGCAGGTCAAATTTGGCCAATGGGAAACAAAAGGTAATACACAAAATAAGAAGCATTTAATGGAAGGATTTGGACTGTTTCAAATCTGCAGTGTACAGGACCGTGCGACAGAGAAATCTAACACATGGGATAATAAGTAAGATAATAAGTAAGACCCTCTAAGATAATATATTCACAGAAATGCCATGATGCATATCAAAAGAAAATATAGTATATACATGCAAATAAGTAAATTAATAAAATAAATATTCATTAATTAAATTAAATAAATATTCACAAATGAAGTAAGTAAATTAATAAAATAAATATTCATGTCTGATCAATAACAATCAAAAACTCCATAAGCCTATAGAAATGAATAGGGTGATGGTTATCCTTCAAACAAAAAAAAATATTCAAAATCAAGATAAATTTAAAGCAGGGTTACAAATGTTTCAAGGAAAACATCAATTTAAAATCAAATAATCACAACACCAAGCACAAGGTAGGAGACAAAAACCACACCAATTAACAAGTCAACTTGAATCAGCTACAACACACACACAGGGGAAGACATAAAAGATAACTGAGACATCAGCAACCACAAATTAAAAAGATAAAAGAAACATGTCATAATCTAACATACACTGCAGATTAAAAAACCAACAAACATCAGGGATCCAAAATAAAAACAACAAAGAATCTATATGAACCTGCAATAAGAATAATCAAACACGCCACCCATCCAAAATCATAGCATGCAACATCGCCCATGAGAAATACCACAGGGATTGAAAAAAAACACATTAATTTATCAAATCAAACGAAACCCCAGGATACAAAATCGACCCATCAAGAACCCAAAGGAAAGGAAAAACAAACTACAAACCAAGGATGTGCCATCAATAACATAGATCGACAAAACATCAATTGCATGCAAATGGGAACCCATTAGGCGATCAACAGGCAAATCCGAAAAACAAAAACAAAATTAACAAAGGCAAGAAGATACACACAAATAACAGATTTTAAGAAAGGGAACAGATAGAAGACAACTCACAGAATTGGAACAACCAAAGAACAAAAGCTGGGCGGATGCAAGGAGAAGAAAGACTCGCCCTATTCTTGCTAGAGGAAAGCATCAGCAAATTGAATTTTTCTTTAAAGTATCACAATATAAATGGGAAAATATTGAACCGAGTGCTGGACCAAACAAAGAAATGGTTTTGGAACAAAGGATAAGGCCCAATAGTCTTGATTAAGGATTGGGCCCAATATGAAATACATGTTGTGAGAGAGGATAAGCCCATCAAAACAATATGAAAAACAGGTTGTGATGGAAATGATAATAATTTCTACGTTACAGTGCAAAATCTAAGTAGAACATAGACGGGAAATCGATTAAAGAAGCATTTCACATGGATTCGACAAACAAATATGACAGAAAATTTAAATATAAACCAGGAGAAGATAACGTAAAAAAAATAATAATAACCTTGCAAATTAAAACGAAATGAGTAGATAACGACAAAGAATTTACACATGATTGAATAATTATGGGGGATCAAAATAACGATGAAAATTTACCTTTATTCTCTCTTAAAAAAGGAACAATACTCTCCAATCCTAAAAACCTCCAATCTAGACAAACTAATTCGCGGCCACTTACTACGATGCAACAGGGCATAATGAAATAAATATGTGTGATCGAACCCATTAATCTAGAATACCTTGAAAGAAAAAGATTGCATTCCCATCCAATTAAGTAAACAACAGGTATTATTCATTTGATATTATTCATTTGAATGAAAATAACACTCGCGCGTAAAATTTGATCACATGATTTAAAATCTCATCGACCAAATGAGGATGCAAATCAACCAACAATGTGAATTATAAACAAATGGACAAACTAATAAGAGGATAGTAGTTTAAATATGGACCTCTAAGAGATAAATGGCGTTGCATAATTTTACTTCGATGAGGTTAACAAAAGGAAAGCAATAAAGAAGATAAAGCCACAAAAATATAAATGTAGATGTAAATAAAAACACTGCTAAATTAAGCATACGGCGGAGAATAAGGTGGATTTATTCCAAATAACAGGTGCATAAGACCAACATCACATAAAAGAGACACACAACATAAAAATTCAAAAGGAACAACATAAGAGGGAGTCCACATCTCCAAACAAAATGAAGCAAACAACAACAAACATAGACACAATGGTTCAATTGATGCACTAATGCAGCCATTACTACAAACGATAACTCAGACAGTTCGACAACCAACCACTGCGTTCAACCCTTTCTAATCCTTCCATATTTCTGGGCAAGAGTCTCATCATCAGAGTCAACTTCAACAAAGGCAGAAGAAAGATTTCTTTTGGCACCAGATCCATTTGAAAGCAGATTCATGTTCAGCACCAACGGCCAAGGAAGTACTCTCAGCAGAACCGGCAACACCAAAGGCAGCCACCACCTCATTCACACTTGCAAGATCATCAACATCAGTCGGGAGATCACTGGAGAATTCCTGTGAATTGAAAAGCTTAAATGAATTAACGGATAGGAAATCAACCAGGCAAAGCGTAAATAGTAACAATCTTTGCATCAATTTTAAGACCACAGGAAACCAAAAACAAAGGAAATGGAGCCAACCTCATCAGCAATTTCAATCCCACTCTTTGGAGTAACAACAACATTAGAAACAAATTCATCGGCTTGGGGGTCTTCCTTTTCTTCAGGTTCAGCAGGCAAGAGCGAGGTTCCGGGCACAGGATTCTTTGACAACGATTGAACAAAGCAAATATCAAGAAAGGTTAATAAATAACATAAAAGCAATCATGAACTAAACAAATTCACAGCTATCATGGAATAAAGATAAGAACCTCGGATGGAGTGTGTTCAACACCAATGGAATCAAAGGATTGAATGACAGAAGGTTCATCACAGACCCTCTTAACCCTAAATGACCCATCAAAAAAAATGGTTGGACCACAATATTTCTCAACCTTAAACAACATCTTCTTATCAGCTTGGCAAACTCAGTTGAGTAGAACCCAGCATTCTCAGCCTTAAAATAACATACAAAATAAGGCATCCAAGGTACTTAATTAGTTAATCAAAAAACTGAAAAATAATACACAGGCAACTGTAACAACCGATATGGAAAAATACATAAAAGGAGCCACAACAAACATGAACATACCTTTGAGGCAGACACAAGAGAACTACAGGACAAGTTCAGTATATTCTGGACATCACCAGCAAACATAACAAACACTGCCACGCTGGTTGCATCACTCACATTAATCTTAACCCTATACCTAAGGACAACACAACAAATACATCATGCATCAAACTTCAATGTCATTCAGTTCATAATCATATGATGTCTAGATAAACAATAAATCAAAGAAAATAAAACAAATAAACTAAAAACTCGGTAAAGCATAAAGAATACATCGTCATACCTAGGCACCATCTGAAAAACGTTCTTGACACATCCCTTACAATAGTACGCTTCGGAATCAGGAGCAACGCTCCGATGGCATTTGCAAGCCGGATACCAACAATCCTCGCCATCCACAAAGCCATTAAAAGTCGCATATACGACAAATGTTCCATCCTCAGGAGTATCGTGCAATTGAGCCAGGGTCTTCTTAGGATGCATGTGTAGGAAATCCTCTTGAACAGACGCCCTTACACATGGACCAAGCTTTGGAACAGAGGAGATATTTATACCAACAGAAGACACACTGTCATAAATAAATAAATAAAAACAAAGATAATATGAGGATGTTACATGAAAGGAAATGGACATAGAAGAAAAACAAAAAAAAATCAAACATAAAACCTTTTCCTAACTCAAGCCGCCTCCTCTATCGGAGGATTTATCAAAATTCGAGTGGTGTTCAAGACATTCTAAAGGGATGCCTTATCTATGAAAATGGAAAAAAATAGTCACAAATGATAAACTCCATTCCAAATAATACAAGTAACCAAACAAAACAATTACTTGAGAAATGGTTAAAGAAATACCCTTGAAGATTTTCACTTTGGCAAACTGCACCAACACAACAGGCATCCCATCAACAGCCTTTCGCATAAGCTTGTTCAAAGCATCAACATATTTGCCAAAAAGTGCACACTCACAACTTCCACTGAAAATTGAGAATGACAACAAAAAAAAAGAACTAAGAACAGCAGCAAATAGAAACATTATAAAACACAAATGATATGAACAAACAAACACAACAAAAACGATATAGACACAATAATTAAACACAACGATATAGCAATAACATTCAACCAATATGAAAGGTGCACTTACCTATCATCAGTGAGTTGAAAAACAACCATCTTGGTCACCTTGCCATCTCTAATATACTCCCTCTCATTTGATATACCAGTCATTAAGCCAACAACATCTAGTCAACAGATTACCAACCATCAGCAATTTAATTTCATTCAAGAAAACACAAACACAATAACATTCAGAGAGAAAGTATGGAAACATGCTTATTTACCAACTAAATAGTCATAATCGTAGGTATGAGCGCAAACATCAACAAGTTTGGTCAAAGAAACACCATATTTAGGAATGGTGAAGCTTTCGGAGACCTGAACCTTGGTTGTCATCTGGAAGATAATCTTATATGGGTGTTGTGTGGTACGGTATGAGCCAGCACTTGGAGCAACAGAAAAACATGATAGGTTGTAGACCTTCCCCTCACTTAATCTGGACTGGAAAACATATAGCAACTGCTTCCTTACACTGGTATGAATCTTGGATCCCTTCACATTTAAAACAACACAATAACAAAATTAGGTCATGGTTGATACTACATCATGACCAAGCAAAATAAATAACCAAGTGCTTTTAAATAATTAGGTCATGGTTGATCCCTTCCATAGAGTTTGTTGTAACGCCCTGGTCGTTATTTTATTTATTTTGGATTTATTTAGAGTCTTTTATGTGATTTTAAATAATATTTGGATTTTATGTGGTGTGTATTATTTCATTATATAGTTTATTTTACTAAAAATTAGAATAAGTGGGAATTTAGAATTATTTTGGAGATTGAGGAGTTAATTAGAATTTAATAGAATTAAGGGAAGTTTAATGAAATAAAGGGGGAGTTATAGTTTTGGGAGTTAGGAAAAGAAAATGTCAGAAGCAGTTTTACGTGAAACAAGTTTTGGGAGAGAAAACCAAGAACAATGGGAGAGAAGAACAAGTAGAGCCGAGATCAACCGTGTGTCGTGCGATTTTCTGAATTAAGGTAAGGGTGAGGTTTGCTTCAGTAGAACAGTTATTGAATTCTGAATTTGTGATTTAACATGTTGTTGTTCTTAGGTTGGATAATTGGGAATTAGGTTTTGAGAATTGTAATTAGTTGTTAATTAGATAGAAAATCCATAGTATTTGTGTACAGATGGTGCTCTGATTATAGGTTATTCATAGTCTAATGTTCCAATCAGTTTTGGGGTTGGGTCAATGAAAATTGGGACTTTATGTTTGAAAAGTTGGTGTCCAACGTTTTGCAAATAAGAGATGATGTGAGTTTTGGGAAATCGATTTTTGGTAGTTGAAACTTGAGTTTTTCGGTAGATTATGATAGTGCTATGTCTCATGAGCGTGTAGGCGAAAACGGCATCGAAAACGGGTTAACGGTTTGGTTTTTATGCGCGAAAACGTGAAGGTCGAAAATCTAATACTGTCTGTCAAACCATGATCGTGCCAAGATTCGGGACCAACGTGCCACGATGTTGATCAGAATTTTAGTTCGTCAGACACTGGAAAAATCATGCCACGATGGGACACCAACGTGCCACGATGCTGTCATCCAATAAACCTTAAAAATGCAATTTTCTTCACTCCAAATGCTTCCAAACTTTTTCCTAAGTGTAGGGACTTTATCCTAACCATATAGAGATGTTTTTAGGAAAGATATAACGTTGTATAAAGGGTCTAATGAGTTCATGAGTGGTCCTTGGGGTAGGAATGGAAGTGTTTATAAGGGTATAGCCTCTCTATGTATCTAAGCTAATATAATTGATGTTGTTGATTACTAATATCTTTGAGTTGTTGAATTCTGTTTGAACGTTTTGAATGGAGCTTGGTATATGAACATGATTAAGATAAATTGTGCATTTTTTTCTGGATTGTTGGATTGATTAATGATGAACTATTGATGACTGTGTTCTATGTTTACATTCATTAAATCATACAAGTGTTGAGTTATGGAGAGTTGAGTCATATACATATATATGCATTTGTTGAGTTGTATGTAGATATACACGAGTGGGTCAGTTGCATAATCATAATAAGTGGGAGGGCTTCGGCCTTGGAACGCCTTGTCGTTCAAAGCGGTGGAACACTTTGTTGTTCAAAGCGGTGTTTAGCGGTGAGGACTTATGTCCTGAAAAATGAATGCTTTAACCATTCTATTAGCGGTGAGGGCTCCGGCCCTGAATATGGTACCACATGCATGAGCGGTGTAGAGGATTCTTAGTGGAGTTGTCGAGTGTTGCATGAGTCGATGTTGTGGGTTTTAATCGTCAATTTGTTGTTGATGTTGGTAATGATGATATTTATATATGTTGATGATTTATTATTATGATAGGGTGTTAGATTCAATTGATGCATTCATTATCTATCTTTATTGTTGTGAATCTCACCCCTTCTGCTTGAAAATGTTGCCCTTCCTATGGGTAGTTTGCAGGTGATCCTGAGTAGTAGGTGGTGGCTCAAATGTCTAGGGCTCTGATACGTGGGATGGGATTTTAATGTTTTCTTTCTTTCCTATGTATCAAATTTTGGAACTTGATGTTGTAGCCCTATTTGATTTTGAATTATGTCGTTGAGGCTTTTATGCCAAGATTTTATTGGAGAATTAACATGTTGGATGTGGTGATTATTTAATGTTATATTTCCGCTGCATAATTAATGATGATTTGAAGTTTGTTTAATTAAATAGTTTTTTTTTTATATATTATATTTAAGAAATTTTGAATTAGTAGTGTGACATGCCTGTTTGGGTCATTACTCTGATGCATGTTTATTTATTAATTAATTGATTTTGGGAACGGGGTGTTACAATTGGTATCAGAGCAGGTTGGTCCGTCCGGCCAAATAGTAGAGTCGTGTTGAACCACCTAGGATAGAGTGTCAACTCTAAAGTTGATTTTGTTGTTGTTCTGAATTGTTGTTCTTATGTAGAATTCTGAGATGGCTGGTCGTAATGATGCTGCTATTGCTGCTGCACTAAAGGCTGTTGCTCAAGCTGTAGGACAGCAACCGAACGCTGGAGCTGGTAACGGTGAAGTGAGGATGCTGGAGACCTTTTTGAGGAATCATCCACCAGCATTCAAAGGAAGGTATGATCCCGATGGTGCCCAGAAGTGGCTTAAGGAGGTGGAACGGATTTTCAAGGTCATGCAATGCTCAGAGGTGCAAAAGGTGCGGTTCGGAACGCACATGCTAGCTGAGGAGGCAGATGACTGGTGGGTAAGTTTGTTACCTGTGTTGGAACAGGATGGAGCTGCAGTGACCTGGGCTGTGTTCAGGAGAGAATTCCTGAATAGGTACTTCCCGGAAGATGTCCGAGGAAAGAAAGAGATTGAATTTCTGGAGCTGAAGCAGGGTGACATGTCTGTCACAGAGTATGCTGCAAAGTTTGTGGAACTTGCTTAGTTCTACCCTCATTATACTGCGGAGACAGCTGAATTCTCCAAATGTATAAAGTTTGAGAATGGCTTGAGAGCTGACATCAAGAGAGCCATTGGGTATCAGAAGATCATGAACTTCTCTGAATTGGTAAGTAGCTGCAGAATCTATGAGGAGGACACAAAAGCTCATTACAAGGTGATGAGTGATCGAAGGGGCAAAGGACAGCAGAGTCGTCCGAAGCCGTATAGTGCTCCTACTGACAAAGGAAAGCAGAAGTTGAATGATGAGAGGAGGCCCAAGAGGAGAGATGCTCCTGTTGATATTGTTTGCTATAAGTGTGGCGAGAAAGGCCACAAGAGTAATGTTTGTACTAAAGATGAGAAGAAGTGCTTCAGGTGTGGTCAGAAAGGACACACACTAGCTGATTGCAAGCGTGGTGATGTTGTTTGCTATAACTGTGATGAAGAGGGGCATATTAGCTCGCAATGCAAGAAACCGAAGAAGGTTAGAACCGGTGGGAAAGTGTTTGCATTGACTGGTACGTAGACCACTAGTGAGGATCGACTTATCAGATGTACTTGTTTCTTTAATAGTACTCCTTTAGTTGCTATTATAGATACTGGTGCTACTCATTGTTTCATTGCTATTGAATGTGCATATAAGTTGGGTTTGGTTGTGTCTGATATGAAAGGGGAAATGGTTGTTGAAACTCCAGCTAAGGGTTCAGTAACTACTTCTCTTGTGTGTCTAAGGTGTCCGTTGTCTATGTTTGGTAGAGTATAGCCGAGTTCATATCAATTGCTTTAGCAAGATGGTGCATTTTTCTTCTGTGGAAGAAGTGGAGTAGAGTTCCTATCTACTAAACAGATGAAGCAGCTAGAACGTGATGGAATTCTGGTGTATTCTTTAATGGCATATTTGTCGTTAGAAAATCAAGCGGTAATTGACAGGTTACCAGTTGTGAACGAGTTTCCTGAAGTTTTTCCTGATGAGATTCCAGATGTGCCACCATAAAGGGAGGTTGAATTTTCAATTGACCTTGTTCCAGGAACGAAGCCGGTGTCGATGGCACCTTATCGTATGTCGGCATCCGAACTTGCTGAATTGAAGAAATAGTTGGAGGACTTGCTTGATAAGAATTTTGTAAGACCAAGTGTTTCACCTTGGGGAGCGTCAGTGTTGTTGGTTAAGAATAAGGATGGTACTATGAGGTTGTGCATTGATTATCGTCAGTTGAATAAAGTTACAATAAAGAACAGGTATCCACTTCCGAGGATTGATGACTTAATGGATCAGTTAGTGGGTGCAAAGGTTTTCAGTAAGATTGACTTGAGGTCAGGTTACCACCAGATTAAGGTGAAGGATGAGGATATGCAGAAGACGGCCTTTAGGACACGATATGGTCATTACGAATACAAGGTGATGCCTTTCGGTGTTACTAATGCACCTGGTGTGTTCATGGAGTATATGAACCGAATTTTCCATGCCTACCTGGATAAATTTGTGGTTGTGTTTATTGACGATATTCTGATTTATTCAATGACTGAAGAAGAGCATGCAGAACATCTGAAGATTGTATTGCAAATATTGAAAGAAAAGAAGTTGTATGCTAAGTTATCGAAGTGTGAGTTCTGGTTAAGTGAAGTAAGTTTTCTTAGCCACATTATTTCTGGTAGTGGTATTGCAGTTGATCCATCGAAAGTTGATGTAGTATCACAATGGGAGACTCCGAGGTCAGTGACTGAAATCAGAAGTTTCTTGGGTTTGGCTGGTTATTACCGCAGGTTTATTGAAGGATTTTCGAAGTTAGCACTTCTGTTGACTCAGTTAACCTATAAGGGTAAGTCGTTTGTGTGGGATGCTCAGTGTGAGAGTAGTTTCAATGAGTTGAAGCGAAGATTGACAACTGCTCCTATTTTGATTCTACCGAAGCCGGAAGAACCGTTTGTCGTGTATTGCGATGCGTCTAAGTTGGGCTTAGGTGGTGTTTTGATGCAAGATGGAAAAGTGGTAGCTTATGCTTCTAGGCAGTTGAGAGTTCATGAAAAGAATTACCCTACGCATGATTTGGAGTTGGCTGCGGTGGTTTTTGTTTTGAAGATTTGGAGGCATTATTTGTATGGTTCCAGATTTGAAGTATTCAGTGATCACATGAGTTTAAAATATTTATTTGATCAGAAGGAATTGAACATGAGGTAGAGGAGATGGTTAGAGTTGTTGAAGGACTATGATTTTGGTTTGAATTACCATCCTGGTAAAGCCAATGTGGTTGCAGATACGTTGAGCAGGAAGACATTGCATATGTCCGCCTTGATGGTAAAAGAATTCGATTTGTTAGAGCAGTTTAGAGACTTGAGCCTTGTCTGTGAATTGACACCTCAGAGTATACAGTTGGGGATGCTGAAGATTAATAGTGATTTCTTGAACAGTATACGAGAAACTCAGCAAGTAGATGTTAAGTTTGTTGATTTGATGGTTGCTGGTAATGGCACTGAGGATAGTGACTTTAAAGTCGATGATCAGGGTGTGTTGAGGTTCATAGGAAGAATTTGTATTCCTGACAATGAAGGGTTGAAAAAGTTGACTCTGGAGGAAAGTCACAAGAGCAGCTTAAGTATCCATCCGGGAGCTACGAAAATGTATCACGATTTGAAGAAGTTGTTTTGGTGGTCCGGCTTGAAGCGTGACGTCGCTCAGTTTGTGTATGCGTGTTTGACTTGTCAGATGTAACACCCCGTTTCCCAAAATCAATTAAAATAATAATAATACATCAATCATCAGAGTAATCACAACGGGCATGCCACATTTCTTCATTTAAAAATCTTCTAAATAGAGTGTATATAAAAAATCTATTTAATCAAACGTCATTCATAAAATTGTCATTAAACTTGCAGCGGAATATTTGTAACATCAATAAGTCTACAATAATTATTCTTGGCATGAAAGCCATTTCAACATAAAATTCAATCACAAAGGGCTACATCAGCAATATTTCAAAAATGATACATAGGAAAGAATTCAAGCAATAAAATCCCATCCCACGTATCAGAGCCCTAGACACTGTGAGCCACCACCTACTACTCAGGATCACCTGCAAGTTACCCATAAGAAGGGCAACATTTTCAAGCAGAAGGGGTGAGATTCTCAAACAATAATAATAATATATAATAACATAAATGAATCTAACACCCTATCATCATAATCATTCAGCAATTATAGTATAGCATCATTAGCAACTTCATCATCCAACAGTAATAGAAATAGTAAACAATGACTCATGCGACAACCTGACTTCACCTCTAAGACTCATGCAAGACATGACAACTCCACTAAGACTCCTCAACAAATGCAACTATGCATGTGGTACCATAACAGGGCCGAAGCCCTCATCTTTATAGAATGGTTAAAGCATTCTTTTATCAGGACATGAGTCCTCATCATAACATCGTTTTGAACAACATAGTGTTCCATCGTTTTTGAACGACAAAGCGTTCCAGGACCGAAGTCCTCATCATAACATCATTTTTATGCTTATGCAACTGACTCCACTTGTGTATATCTGCATACAACTAAACGACAAATGCATATGTACTCATATGACTCACCACCCCTTAATGCAACATGTTTCATTCACTTGATTCAAGTATTCCAACATCTTCAAAATTCATAAAAGTTAACCAACTAAATATCATCATAAATTAAGTAGGATTTTATGTCTATACAAAGGTTATACAAGCTAGAAGGAACACCTGGAAGTACTCAAAAGGATCCCTTAGTGCACGAAGCAAGGTTCAGAAAAAGGCTGACTAACACTCAGTTCGCTTAAGCGACGGCTAGCTCACTTAAGCGACCATCTTACAGTAGGTCTGGGTTCAGTTCGCTTACGGGTCGCTCACGGCTCGCCTAAGCGAATTCTTGGCAGAATCAAACTTAATTTTCTCTTACCAGCTCGCTCACTGTTCGCTTAAGCGAACGGGTAAAATCTAATTCCTGGGCAGCTACATGAATGTTCGCTTAAGCGACGGGTGCTTCGCTTAAGCGACCACTCATCTGGGCAGGGTAAAAGTTACGATTTTCAGACTTCTCCTCACTCCAAAAATCCAGTTTTAATCCCCTGATCACCCAAAACGTTTTCCAGAAATGTTTACAAGTCCTATATACAATCAGACATCAAAAGGAACATCAACTAAACATCAACAACATCAATTCAGCCCAATCAAGCATTCATACAGAACTTCCAAAATTCATCCATCATATTCTATTTTCATTTCAATTACGATCAATATCAACAACATGGATTAAGAAATCATACTAATCATTCAAATACAACATTATAAACCTGATTCTTACACCTTTTCTTTCAAAATCATCATTAACCCTTATTTTCCAAATTTTACCTTAAGAACAGTTTAATTGATTAATTTTCAGAAATTACATATTATGACTATTGAAAGATAATCCCACCCTTACCTTAGAATTGCAAAGACAAATAGCACAGCAAAATCAGTTCCTAAAACTGTTTTTCTCTTCTCCACTTGTTTTCACGTTAACTATTTTTCTGACTTTTCTTTCCTTAACTCCCTAAAACTATAACTTCTCCTTTTTCATTAAAACCTCCCTTATTACTATTAATTTCTAATTATTCCCCAAACTCTTAATTAATTCCATTATTCATATTATTCTTTTTATATTAAATAAATTATATAAATAAATACTACACACCACATATATCACATATATTAATTAAAAACACATAAAAGACTCTAACTAATTCTAAAAATAATAAAATAACGACTAGGGCGTTACATCAGAAGTCTAAGGTAGAACGTCAGAAGCCTGCAGGGTTCGAAGTTGGGGTTGAGTTCGGCTTATCATCCTCAGACAGATGGTCAGTCGAAGAGGACGATTCAATCTTTGGAGGATTTACTAAGAGTGTGTGTGTGCTTGAGCAAGGTGGAGCTTGGGATAGTCACCTACCGTTGATAGAATTCACATACAATAACAGTTACCATTCGAGTATTGGTATGGCACCGTTCGAAGATTTGTATGGTCGGAGGTGTAGGACTCCTTTATGCTGGTTTGAGTCAGGACAGAGTGTTGTGTTGGGACCAGATTTGGTTCATCAGACTACGGAGAAAGTCAAGGTGATAAGGGAAAAGATGAAAGCGTCGCAGAGTCGACAGAAGAGTTATCATGACAAGCGTAGGAAGGCCCTTGAGTTTCTGAGGGTTACTCCTATGACGGATGTAGGACGTGCATTGAAGTCGAGGAAGTTGACTCCAAAGTTCATTGGTCCGTATCAGATTTCAGAGAGAGTTGGAACTGTGGCATATAGAGTTGGTTTGCCACCACATCTTTCGAACTTGCATGATGTGTTACATGTGTCGCAGCTTCGGAAGTATGTAGCGGATCCTTCGCATGTTATTCCGAGAGATGATGTGCAGGTTAGAGACAACCTTATAGTTGAGACATTACCGTCGAGGATTGAAGACCGTGAAGTGAAGAAGTTGAGAGACAAGGATACTCCTCTAGTAAAGGTTGTTTGGGGTGGAGTAACCGGTGAAAGTTTAACTTGGGAGCTGGAGAGTAAGATGCGGGAGTCGTATCCAGAGTTGTTTGATTGAGGTAAGATTTCGAGGACGAAATTCTCTAAGTTGGGGAGAGTTGTAACGCCCTAGTCGTTATTTTATTTATTTTGGATTTATTTAGAGTCTTTTATGTGATTTTAAATAATATTTGGATTTTATGTGGTGTGTATTATTTCATTATATAGTTTATTTTCATAAAAATTAGAATAAGTGGGAATTTAGAATTATTTTGGAGATTGAGGAGTTAATTAGAATTTAATAGAATTAAGGGAAGTTTAATGAAATAAAGGGGGAGTTATAGTTTTGGGAGTTAGGAAAAGAAAATGTCAGAAGCAGTTTTACGTGAAACAAGTTTTGGGAGAGAAAACCAAGAACAATGGGAGAGAAGAACAAGTAGAGCCGAGATCAACCGTGTGTCATGCGATTTTCTGAATTAAGGTAAGGGTGAGGTTTGCTTCAGTAGAACAGTTATTGAATTCTGAATTTGTGATTTAACATGTTGTTGTTCTTAGGTTGGATAATTGGGAATTAGGTTTTGAGAATTGTAATTAGTTTTTAATTAGATAGAAAATCCATAGTATTTGTGTACAGATGGTGCTCTGATTATAGGTTATTCATAGTCTAATGTTCCAATCAGTTTTGGGGTTGGGTCAATGAAAATTGGGACTTTATGTTTGAAAAGTTGGTGTCCAACGTTTTGCAAACAAGAGATCATGTGAGTTTTGGGAAATCGATTTTTAGTAGTTGAAACTTGAGTTTTTCGGTAGATTATGATAGTGCTATGTCTCATGAGCGTGTAGGTGAAAACGGCATCGAAAACGGGTTAACGGTTTGGTTTTTATGCGCGAAAACGTGAAGGTCGAAAATCTAATACTGTCTGTTAAACCATGATCGTGCCAAGATTCGGGACCAACGTGCCACGATGCTGTCATCCAATAAACCTTAAAAATGCAATTTTCTTCACTCCAAATGCTTCCAAACTTTTTCCTAAGTGTAGGGACTTTATCCTAACCATATAGAGATGTTTTTAGGAAAGATATAACGTTGTATAAAGGGTCTAATGAGTTCATGAGTGGTCCTTGGGGTAGGAATGGAAGTGTTTATAAGGGTATAGCCTCTCTATGTATCTAAGCTAATATAATTGATGTTGTTGATTACTAATATCTTTGAGTTGTTGAATTCTGTTTGAACGTTTTGAATGGAGCTTGGTGTATGAACATGATTAAGATAAATTGTGCATTTTTTTCTGGATTGTTGGATTGATTAATGATGAACTATTGATGACTGTGTTGTATGTTTACATTCATTAAATCATACAAGTGTTGAGTTATGGAGAGTTGAGTCATATACATATATATGCATTTGTTGAGTTGTATGTAGATATACACAAGTGGGTCAGTTGCATAATCATAATAAGTGGGAGGGCTTCGGTCCTGGAACGCCTTGTCGTTCAAAGCGGTGGAACACTTTGTTGTTCAAAGCGGTGTTTAGCGGTGAGGACTTATGTCCTGAAAAATGAATGCTTTAACCATTCTATTAGCGGTGAGGGCTCCGGCCCTGAATATGGTACCACATGCATGAGCGGTATAGAGGAGTCTTAGTGGAGTTGTCGAGTGTTGCATGAGTCGATGTTGTGGGTTTTAATCATCAATTTGTTGTTGATGTTGGTAATGATGATATTTATATATGTTGATGATTTATTATTATAATAGGGTGTTAGATTCAATTGATGCATTCATTAACTATCTTTATTGTTGTGAATCTCACCCCTTCTGCTTGAAAATGTTGCCCTTCCTATGGGTAACTTGCAAGTGATCCTGAGTAGTAGGTGGTGGCTCAAATGTCTAGGGCTCTGATACGTGGGATGGGATTTTAATGTTTTCTTTCATTCCTATGTATCAAATTTTGGAACTTGATGTTGTAGCCCTATTTGATTTTGAATTATGTCGTTGAAGCTTTTATGCCAAGATTTTATTGGAGAATTAACATGTTGGATGTGGTGATTATTTAATGTTATATTTCCGCTGCATAATTAATGATGATTTGAAGGTTGTTTAATTAAATAGTTTTTTTATATATATATTCTATTTAAGAAATTTTGAATTAGTAGTGTGACATGCCCGTTTGGGTCATTACTTTGATGCATGTTTATTTATTAATTAATTGATTTTGGAAACGGGGTGTTACATTTGTGATATCTGGTTTCTTGAAGGTTGGCACCTCCCACATCCTCAACACACGAACCTTGATCCTCCAACCATCCTTACCAGCAGCAATCTCAGAAACAGAATGAAAAACACTCTCCATTATGAATCAATATCAGGTTTTTCAGTAAGATGAGCGATGTGAATGTGAAGATGAAAGTGATTTTCATCCCGAATTTATAGCCAAAATTAAACAGATAAATTGAATTTTTTAATTAACCAATTGTTATACCCTGATTTTGGACCTAAAAATACTCGTTCAAATTTCTTTTCTAACACTGATACTTGTCAGTTCGCTGTTATTTTTCTCTGAATCTTTACTCTCTTTTTAAAACATATTTTACTGCCTCTGTCTGTCTTTTCTTGCATTACAAGTCATTTAAGAACTCTCTGAAACGTCGCATTACTTTTCTTGCATTTTATTTCAAAAATCATACAAAAGGGTATTTTGGTCATTTCCTGCAGTGGAACCCATTTTAGTCCCTGTGTTTGCCTCTGAGTCTTTTCAACTTGTCTGTACAAATCATTGTTGAGTCTTTGTTTAAAAATCATTTCAAAAATTGCATTTGAGTCAGTTTAGTCCCTAGGGGCATTTTGGTCTTTTCCTGTCAAAATTTCGGCAGGGAGGTATTTTAAAATACCTCATGTCAGCAATTGGTTTGTTTTAGTCCTTTTGTTGATTTTATTTTTGGTTTCACTTTACGTTTTGTCCAGTTTACCAATTTTAGTCCAATTTTATTTTTTATTGCATTTTAGTCCCTGAGACAGTTTCTAAAATTGCATTTTAGTCCAAAACATTTAAAAATTTCATTTCAGTCCATTTTTTATTATTGCAGTTTAGTCCTTCAATTTTTCTTTTTTGCAGAAAGGTCCCTAAGTCAAAATTCCAGTCCAAGGCCGAGCCATTTTCATACAAGTCCAGGTGTCACCATTTCATTGGGTCTCAAGCACACTTGTCAGATTATAAATAGTGCACAGTGCCACACAGATCCATTAACCACACGCCACCTCAACAAACAAAAATCAGATTCTCTCTCTCTCTTCAGTTAGATCAAAACCCAGAAAATCATCAAGAACACCCAAACCCTAACCGTTTCAAAATTCAACAAAAACCATCGCAAATCAACACAGATTCAATCAAACTCATCACGGTTCTCAGAGATTCGCACATAATCATCATCATTGAACCTTTACCTCTGCAATTCGAGGCGCGAATCCGCCATTGTTGACGGCGGACTCAAACACCGATCACAGAGATCAAAGCAAAGAAGAAGAGGGAAAGAATTAGAGATTCAAACCGGTGAAGAAGATAAAGAAAGCAAACCAGTGGAAAACACCGATTTATTTTCGGTTTCAGAGCGCTAAAGCAACAAGACGAAGTTTTCCGAAGATCTCCGTTGAAATCTCCGAATAACAACTCAGGTAACGCGTAAACCTTCTCCTTTTCTTTTCAAAGTATCAACGAGAACAAATCAGCGTAGATCTGTGAGTTTTCTTAGAAGTTTCTTTCAAAAAAATTGAAAACCTAAAATTTTCAAAACCGCGAACACAAAACTCAGATCTGTGTTGATTCGAACCTTGCATGCAAAATCTAGTGCCATATTCGTGTTCAGGACAAAAAAGGATATCTGAAAACATAAAAAATTTTGAAAACGGAGAAGTTCGTTCAACTCCGGCGGCGGCGCCGCCACCCTTGGGCGGCCGGCCACCACGCCGGAGGAACAAACCTCACCGGAGAAGATGAAGATCTTCCACCTTTTTTCCAGAATCCGGCGAGAGGGAAGAAGAGAGAGGTGAGAGCTTCTCTCACTAGGTTGAGAGAAGAGAGAGAAAGAACTTGCAAAAAATGAAAAAACCGGTGCACACATCCTTTTATAAGCCAGTGAACCAGACCGGTCCAAGACCGGTCCAATCCCCTTCGTTCCTGGCCGTTGGATCTAGGGTTTCCTTCCCTGGATCAATCCAACGCTCCTTGTGAATCCGGATCCTTTGGTTTTGGGTTGGGCCTATTTCCTGCGCGTTTTTTGCTTTTTGTGCTGCTTACACCATGTTTTCTTGCTGATTGAACCCCCAGTTTGCTCAATTTTTTCTCTAAAAATTCCTAAAAAATTGTTATATGTTTCTCAATACATTTTAACACTTTTGTGATATTTTCCAGTGGTTTAAAAAAATGATAAAAATGTGTGTGTTATTTCTTCTTGATTAATTTTGTGTTTGATCTAAGTTTGTGTATTTTTGTGGTATATTTTTCTCATAAAATGTTGGCATGTGATGTGGATGATTGGTGTGTAATTTCATGGTGAATATGTTGCTGATCACATGTATGTTTTGCTGATTGTGGATATGGATTTTCATTTCTTTCTTGTTTTGTAAGTAATGTGTGTTTTGACCAAGAAATAAAGTGCAAAATATCTTTGAAAATGTGTCATGATTCTTGGCTTGAATGTGTCCTACTTGTTCCCACATTATAGCTCAAAATCAAATCCCTTTAACATTGCTATAATGAGGGGATTATAGGTCATGTGCATTGTCTAAGTGTCATAACCAATTTTAGGTATATTTTGCCACTTTATTTCATTTCATTACTTTTTTTCTCTCTTGCTATTCTATTCAATTTTGTTTACCTTCCTACTATTTTTATGCCTT
Source organism: Medicago truncatula (assembly GCF_003473485.1). Lineage (NCBI taxonomy): Eukaryota > Viridiplantae > Streptophyta > Magnoliopsida > Fabales > Fabaceae > Medicago > Medicago truncatula. Next base: position 22,199,654 of record NC_053045.1, read on the forward strand.
ATGATACTAACCGTTTCATCTCACATTTCATTCATCCCATAGTTTTGGCATCAATTTTCTATTCATTTCTACATCAATTGGGTTTGTAATAATTTTAGATAGATTAGTTCTTTTTTAATTCCTTGCAAGACCATAGCATGTATTTAGGACTCAATGTAAAGGACTATGGACACTATAAGTGATGTACACCGACACAAGCACCGACACGCACACACGTTGCATGTTTACCGTTTAGATGTATGTTTAGGAAACGCGATTTTTAGACAAATGTCAATTTTCAAAAAATAATAAACCAATTCCATCACTCAAATTTTTCCAAACAAACCTTGGAGTCAAAACTCCATTGAATTTCTTCTTTTATTTTCTTAAACAAATCCAAATGAATCCTAATTTCTACTTAGACTTTTTTTAATAACAATTGAACCAACCATTCACCATTTTTCTCTCTTATGCCTTTAAGGCCTCTTTCTCTTCTTCAAAACCATTTTCCAACAAAAACTAAAATCAACCAAACACACAAAAAAAAACATTTTTGAGAGAGAACTACATGGAGTTTGATCCCTTAAATGGGTATGTAGGCATGAGGTCAAAACCTCTCCAAGTCCACTAAAATAAAACCTCAAACACTTTCTCCCCCCATTCTTAACATAAATAAATTTCCTCTTTCATAAATAGCATTAAAAATAAAGCGTAGACATAAACTAAGAAAACGGCTCCTATAGAGTACTATAGTCACCGCGGGTGCCTAACACCTTCCCGTAGTGAAAACGACCCCCGAACTTAGAATCTAAGGGTTTTTTCTCAATTTTGCCCTTCCCAAGAAAAAATAGAGAATATCAAAGATTGAAAGGTTCAAGCCTAATTAATGACTTGACACCCGAAAATCGCGATAACACCAATGTCATTGTAAATTAGAGGAAAAGGGGCAGAAACCAAGAAAACCTGATCAATTGGATGAAATTTTAAACCAACTGAACAAAAGGGACACCTTTCACAGAAATCTCAGATAAGGGTTTACAGCACACAACCCAGAACTCTGCAAAAGCACTAAACAACAAAAAAAAAATAGCAGCAGCGGTAGGAAAGAGCTACATACCTGCAGAAAGCGGAAACCTAACACGAAATCAGCGCCAAACGCGGAGAAGAGCGGATCGCACAGGAAAAATCGAAGCTTCTCCATTGTAAGATTTATAGATACGCTCCTTACATATTCATGCTTCGTTCTACATTTCTTTGGCTTAGCCATTTAGGTGTTATGATTTTGCAAATTCTAACACAGGCAAGAACAATTAAAATTTTCCGAAATTATACCAAAAATTAATTAATAATGTTTTTTGATATATAAATTATTAAAATATATATATATATATATATATATATATATATATATATATATATATATATATATATATATATATATATAACACCTTCAATAAGGTTAAATTGGATTTGTAGGACAATAAATTAGAGAAAATAATTTTAAACATTAAAAAAATCAGAATACCATAAGATATTCCTTTGATTGTTATCTAATATTTGCATATCCACACAGAAGTTGGACAAAATGATGAAGGAATAAGGGGGAGGATTCATCATCATCATAATTAGGGGAAGCACTTCAGTGCCATAATGTCATGGTGCCATTGCCCCAATCAGATTTTGCCATGTGGCAATGCTAATTAAAATAATAAAAAAAACAGAAAAAGCAAGTTGAATATATATAAAAGATGAATAAGTAAACCCTGTCAAGTTGTTTTTGGTGTTCAGATCTGGTTGATTACTTGTTCATCTTTATGCTTCGATCAAATTTCCTCTTCGTTGTTTTATCTTGCTTGATCTAAATCTAATTCAATTTGATTTTGATTCAATTAAGGTTTGGGTTTTGAGAAATTGGGAATTTTCGTGAGGGATAGGTTATGAGAATTTGAGTGTTTATTTTAAGTGAAGAGAGTTTGTTTTATTGTTGTTATGTTACAGAGATGAGGAAAGTTAGGATGGGTTGAAGAAGAAAGGGAATAAAATGAAGTTTTCATAATCTAAAACACTTGTACACGCTCGTTCCAAAATTCTCTATCATGCAAGGCTTCTTTGTCAAACCCGCTCCTACAAACCCACACAACACATGACTTCATGAAGGATTCCTTATTTTTTATTTATTTTTTTTAGCAAGAAGAAAAATGGAGGATTTGGGTTTGGGGGATGTGATATGTACGCAAGGAAGGAAGAAGATGAGAGTACGACGGGGAATGTAAGTTCCAGATTTCATGAAGATGACTTGAGGGCATTTTAGTCATTTCAGGCCATGCTTTGATGAGTCTTTTTTTTTTATTTCATTTCAACTTTCTTTTTCTGTTGTTTTATTATTTTAATTAGCATTGCCACGTGTCAAAATCTGATTAGGGCAATGGCACCATGGCACTGAAGTGCTACCCCATAATTAGAGGGAGAGAGAGAGAGGGAGATAGAGGTTTGATAATTAATGAAGTGCATTAATAATATTATTTTTTTTTACAAATTAAGTGCAGTAATTATCTGAGTTACGAGATTATTATATCATTTTTTTTTTTTGTTCTCTTGTTTGGATATATTAAACAATTTTAATTTATGTATCGAAGAACTGCATGTTTCTTGAATTAAAAAGGGAATTAAGAGTATAACCAAACTTTATAAAAGAAAGACAATACAGAGAACATGAAAATGAAGCACATAGATGTTTGAAAATGCCAAGTAGTGATGAGATGAATATATGTAAGTTGAAGTATTATGAGACACAATATGGAATAGTGTCAAAATATACTTGACATTTTTAGACTCTAAATATATTTTCATTATTGTAGCTACTACCTATTTTAGGGATGTATATTTGTCTACATTATAAGGCAAATTCTATGGTACACTTAAAAATTTGAGTGTACCGGTACACCAAATCGTTAAATTCACAATTAAATGAGTTGTTTTTTGTTGAAAAATAATTATTTTTTATCATTGACAATTATAATAATCAATTCTTATTTACCAAAAGCTTCGACGAAATAAAATTTACTTTTTTTGAATTTTTATTACTCATAATATTATAATATTGATTATTTTTTATGAGAAAATGTTAAAAATTTAATATGAATCTTATAAACAATGAAATGATGTTATTTCTTATGAAATGATGTTTTTTAAAATATAAATATTGACAAATATATTTTTATTTCATAAAACGGCCGTTAATTTATAATTTTATGGAACAAGAGTACCGGTACACTTTAATTTGTGAGGTATACCATAGAAGTTTTCCATAATTTATAGTTATTTTCATTGACTAAAGAGTTGTAGTTTCCTTGATTCATAGCAAATTGGAGAAATGAGGTATTAAATAGTTGAAAATTAGTTAGAAACCTACTTATAGTTTCCATGAAGCGAATGCCAACATCATTAACCGTGCTATTTAATTTGACTTGAATTTAAAAGTTATATTAAAAATGATAATAAATTTGTTTGTAATCGCTATTGTTTTTACCCTTTTATTCTTTAAGAGAGTGAGTTAGTGTATGTTTTCAATATAGTATTTAATGCTGGTTGAAGAAAAAAATAAAAAATAAATAGGAGTATGTTGGTAAAGAATTAATAAATGTACTTGAAAATACCTAAGATGTCTTACAAAAATAGACAAAAAAACTTCCTCAAAAGATGCCTTATAACCTACTTATACGTATCATGTTTTTTCTCTTCTTTTCATTAAGTAGGTTTCTTAGATCAACAACAAAGGAACATCTCACTTGATGGTTTGTGAAATATTTAAATGATAGATAAATTGTAATTAAATTACACAAAGAAAAATATTCAAATAGCGCAACAACAAAACATAAAAGAGCAGCCAAACGGACACGAGAGTGTCCACACTAATGGTCTGTTTGGTTGAAGAGAAATAAGGAAGAGAGAAAGAGAGAAGAGAGAAAGAGGTAAGAGAGAGCAACTTTCTCTTGTTTGGAATGGAGAGAAATAGGGAAGAGAGATTAAAAAGTAGTGGGACCCATCACTTTTTGGTTTCTCCTCACAATAGAGAAGAAAGGGGAGAGAGAAGACTATTCACTTTGTTGTTCCATTATTGCCCTTGCATTAAAATATTATATTCTCAATCTATTCACTTTATTGTAGGGCATCTTGGTACTTTTATAAATAATCAACACTTCTTTCTCTTCTATTTCTCTCATCTCTCTCTTATAACAAACAATCCATAAAATCTACTCTATTTCTCACATATTTCTCTCTTCTCACTCTCTCTCTCACCTATTTCTCTCTTCACAACTTCTCTTCCAAACCAAACACACCCTAAAGGAGCAAAAAAGAGAACTAGAGAATATAGACACAAATAAAGAGAAAGAGTGAGGAAGCAGTGGCATTGCATGAGGGTTCAAAAATGTACACATTCCTCCTTCATTTTGAATCAAATACATTTAAATTAAAAACAATTTATACAAAGAAATATCAAGTATATAAATACGTTAGCGCAGTAGAAAAAGCGGACAGACGGGCACGGGAGTGCCCGTCTGGACGCTAGTTGATAAATAAAGCAAAAAAAAAATATTATTTCTTCTCATCGTCAGAATTTTCAATAAAAATTCGGAAAAACAATAGAATGTTCAAAGGTAAAGCAAGTGTTAATGATAATAAGGCTAATCTTAACAAATGGATCTGGAGTCACAAATGGAAAACCAAAGTGCATATGCCAAAGCCAAAGTGTTAATAATAAGGAAAATCTTAACCAGGAAACTTCTGGCCATCAGTTTTTGTAACCAAATAGTTATGCTGGTATGAGGTAACCGCGTTCTTCCAGTTGATTCCGCTTGACTCTTATAAGTTAAAAGACAATTCTTTGATGGAACAAAATTAAAATTAACTATTGTTAAGATGGATTGATGTCCTTTACGTTGTTTAATTTTAATATTTGACCGAGTTTTTGTTCCTAAAGTAAAAAATCTCCAATTTTTATTTCTAATCCTCGTTTTCTTCTTCCCTCTCAAATCCGAGTATGATTATGTTTTTGAGTAAATTGATCTTTTAATTTGTGAAATTTTGCATATAGCTCTCACTCATTCAAGTTTGTTGCTACTGTTCATGTAATCCATCCGCTGTTGGCATTTTGTTTGTTTGTTTGTTGCATTACACGCTTCCTAGAGTTAGTTAGATTCTCTACATAAGTGTGTATGTTTAGCTATCATAGACTGTTATGATTTGATATGATAATAGGTACTGTTATATTGAAATGACAGTAAAATGATAATAATCTAAATATTATTGATGGAAAAATGGTTAAAACCAATTGAAGAAAGGTACAGGGAATGAAATGATAGTGCAGAAAAGCATAAAGCTTTAAGAGAGAGAGAGCCATAATTCTACCAAATATTATTCCCCCTTAACAATGCTAATGATTGTCCTATTTAACAGAGTCCTCATTGAACTTTCTGTTAGGAATCCTATGCCTCATTCCACGTCTTGGTCCCTGGATCTGTGGATTACGTGACATCTGTCCTTCCTCTCCTTCTGCATTAGTTACTGCAGTAATTTCCTTGGTCTTATCCATAACATTACCTCCCCCTTTAAAATTAACCTTGACCTCAAGGTTAGCGTTAGGGTAATTGTTAGAGATATCCTCCCAATTTTCCCAAGTTGCTTCAGATGCTGGTAAGGTAGACCACTTAATCAAGACCTGTGGAACCTGTTTTCCATTCACCAATAATGTTCTTGATTGTAAAATATCTTCAGGCTGTAATACTGGTCCAGTTTCAGTGGTTGTTAAGGGTAGTGGTAGGTACTGCATTGTATGATCCCCCTTGCAAGGTTTCAAATTCACAATGTGGAAAACTAGATGAATCTTAGCAGATGGAGGCAGGAGCAATTTGTAAGCCACCAACCCAATTCTCTGAATAACAGGAAAGGGTCCAAAATATCTAAGGCCTAGTTTCTGATTCTGGTGAAGCGCAAGAGAATGTTGACGATACGGTTGAAGCTTAACTAAGACCATATCACCCACTTGAAATTCAGCAAATCTTCGTTTAGAATCAGCATACTTCTTCATGATTTGTTGAGCGCGGTGTAAATTGACCTTAAGGAGCTGCAAGGTCTCATCTCTTTCCACCAGTAGAGATTGCAGTGATGGAGTAACATCTGCAGCAGTATCATATTTGATAAGGATAGGAGGATCTCTGCCATACACAACCTTGAATGGAGTCATTCCAATACTGCACTGGTACGATGAATTGTACCAAAATTCAGCCCAATCAAGTAACTTAGACCATTTGTTAGGAGCTTGACCTGCAAAGCACCGTAAATACATCTCAACACATTTATTGACAGCTTCTGTTTGTCCGTCGGATTGGGGGTGATACGCTGAGCTCATAGATAAAGTGGTGCCACTTAGCTTAAACAAATTTTGCCAGAAAGAGCTGGTGAACACCTTATCACGATCCGACACAATACTCTTGGGAAATCCATGTAACTTAACTACAATATGTAGAAAAGCTTCTGCAACTTTCAAGCTAGTAAAATCAGATTTCAAGGGTACAAAATGGCCATATTTGGAGAGCCTATCAACCACTACCATTATCACAGTGAAGCCATGTGAAGGTGGAAGACCCGTGATGAAGTCCATGGAAACATCATCCCAAATCTGCAAGGGAATGGGCAGAGGCTGTAACAACCCAGCTGGAGCAGCAGTAGATGATTTAGCTTGTTGGCATACTAAACATTTTGATACAAAAAACCTCACATCACGAGATAAAGAGGGCCATGTGAATTGTGAAGCTATTCTAGCTTTGGTACGGGCAATGCCAGTGTGACCACCCAATAGAGAAGAATGAAATTCATGGAGAATAGATTGAATTATGTGAGAATCTTCAGGTACTACTACTTTGTTATTCCAATAAAGTGTATCCTGCCTAACCTGGTACAATGGATCAGCACAGGTTCCCTGTAAGCACTGAGTTTTAATGGCAGATAAGGTGGAATCAGAATTGACGGCACTGTTAAGAGAACTTAGCAGAGAATTGACTGGTCTAGAGATGGCCATGAAGAATGATCTGGATAAAGCATCAGCTGCTACGTTATCTTTTCCTAGTTTATATTCTATGGTAAAATCAAAGCCTAGGAATTTGTGTAACCACTTCTGCTGCTCCGGAGTTTGAATTGTCTGATCTGTTAGAGCATTGAGGCTTTGTTGTCCAGTGCGTATAATGAATTTATGGCCTAGAATATAGTGTCTGAATTTTGCCATAGCTTCAGTGACTGCATATAATTCCCTCACATACGCAGATTTATGTTGCATAGAAGGAGCAAGTTTCTTTGAAAAGTAAGCAATGGGATGCTTATCTTGACTTAGAATGGCTCTTATACCGGTCCTAGAGGCATCAGTTTCCAATATAAAGGGTTTGGAGAAATCCGGTAGTGCTAGAACAGGCGCAGCAGTAATTGCTTGTTGGAGAGCTAAGAAGGCATCAGTAATTGGCTGGCTCCACTCAAAAGCATCCTTTTTTAGTAATGCAGTCAGAGATGCAGCTATTGACGCATAATTGCGAATGAATCGTCTATAGTAACCAGATAATCCCAAAAAACCTCTAAGCTGCTTAAGGTTCGTTGGTAAAGGCCAATCAAGGACAGCTTTTACTTTATCTTTATCCATATGGACACCTTCCTGAGAAATAGTATGTCCTAAATAGTCCACTTTAGTGAAGCCAAAGCAACATTTAGATAATTTTGCGTACAACTGATGATGGCGCATAAGCTGAAGTACTTCTTCCAAGTGAGTGAGATGCATGGACCAATTGGGACTATATACCAGTATATCATCAAAGAAAACTAATACTGACTTTCTGAGCAGTGATTGAAACACTTGATTCATGAGACTTTGAAAGGAGGCAGGTGCATTAGAGAGTCCAAAAGGCATAACTAGCCACTCATAGAGCCCTTGGTGAGTTCTGAAAGCTGTCTTTGGTCTATCTTCAAGTTTGACAAGTATTTGGTGATATCCAGATCGAAGATCAAGCTTAGAAAAATAGCAAGCACCATGTAGTTCATCCAATAGTTCATCCACTGTAGGAATGGGAAAACTATCTTTGACAGTGATAGAGTTCAATGCCCTGTAATCAGTACAAAACCTCCAAGACCCATCTTTTTTCTTAACAAGTAGCACTGGTGAAGAAAAGGGGCTAATGCTTGGCTGTATAATCCCTTGTGCCAACATCTCATTGACCATAGTTTCAATTTGCGCTTTTTGACTATGAGGATAACGATATGGTCTTACTTTTATTGGATTACTACCTTTCATCAGGGTAATAGCATGGTCCTGAAAACGTGCCGGAGGCAGAGACTTTGGTTCCTCGAACACATCCCTAAATTGGTGTAAAATAACAGCTATATCTGGGTTTAGGTCAGAAGGAACAGAGCTATCTTTAGTAGTAATGGTGTTGAATTGAAGGGTAAAAGCTGAATCAATAGACTGTGTGTGATGTAGCCTTTTGATGTGATGGAATTGAGCTGGACTAGGGCTCTTGGTTTTCTCACCATACAGTGTAACAAAAGTATCTTTGAGATAAAACTTCAATGATAAAGCATTATAATCAGCTATATGTGGTCCTAAGGTCTGTAACCAAGGGACACCCAAAACTAAATCAGCACCAGATATAGGCAATAAATACACAGGTATGTGAAGAGTATTACCCTGAACCGCCACAGGTAAATCTTCAATGAAGCCCATAGTAGACAGCAAGTTTCCATTACCAACCGTCACCTGAAATTGAGTAGTGGACTGAATAGGTAATTGTAGAGTTTGAGCAATGCGTGGTTGAAGAAAATTTTCAGAACTTCCGCTGTCCAACAAAATCGTGATAGCAATACCCTGAATTTGACTGTGGAACCGCATGGTGCCTTTACGAGCAGAACCGTTCAAGGCATTCAGTGACAAGTGGTGCTCCTCCGTAACAATAGGTGGTGTTTCAGGGTCAGCTGATGGTGTGATTTGTTGTGGTGGTGGTTCAGGTTCTTCTTCTTCTTCAGTTTGGAATAAGAAATAATGACGATTTGGACATTTATGAGATATAGAGAATCGTTCATCACAATAATAGCATAATCCTTTTTCTCTTCTGAGCATCATCTCAGCTCTAGTGATGTTTTTAACTGGGTGGCCTTTTGTGGGTAGGTTTGGTGGTTTGGGGGTGGGGAGTAATGGTGGTTGAGGGTTATTTCTGGGTAGGGTATTTGAAGTGGGAAAATTATAAGGTTTTGTGGATGTTGGGTTGGTCGATTTGAGTTGTGATGGGGGTGTGTATTTGTCCTCAAAAAGCCTTGCAAGAGCGTAAGCTCGAGAAAGAGATAAGGGGGTTCGGGCGATAACATCTCGTTTGAGATCTGGTTTCAATCCACTGATAAAGCAGTCAAGAGTTGCTTCTGGGCTCAATCCTTCAGATATGTTGGCTAACACAGTGAAAGAAGAATAATAGTCAGCAATAGTGGTTTGTTGGGTCAACTTGAACAAGTTGGGCCTTGCTGCTTCATATGGTGATGGCCCAAATTCCATTTCCAAGGCCTTAGTAAACATGGCCCAGGATTGAAAAGGTTGGTTCTTGGAAATCATCTGAAACCAAGGAACAACATGTTTCTCCATATGCACTGCTGCAATGGTGAGGCGATGATTGTCTGGTGTTTCATAGTAATCAAAAAATTGCTCTGCTCGAAAAATCCAATTCATGACCTCAGATCCATCAAATCGAGGAAAATCGAGTTTAATGTGACGAACCTGAAATGGGTGATGGCTTGCCTAGCTAGTTTGAGCTGAGTTGTTGCTGTTGTTGGAATTCTGGGTATAGTGCAGTGAAATAAGCTGATTTTCAACACGATCAAAGCGTGCTAGGTCTACGTGACGGTGTTGAGAGTATTCGTTATGGCGCCTGTCTAACTCAACCATATATTGTTGCAAGGTTTTTGTGAGCTCAGTAATGAAATTTTCCATTGTTTTCATGCGTGTGTTGTCAGCCATGTGGGGAGGTCAATGAAAGCACCAAATGTTATGATTTGATATGATAATAGGTACTGTTATATTGAAATGACAGTAAAATGATAATAATCTAAATATTATTGATGGAAAAATGGTTAAAACCAATTGAAGAAAGGTACAGGGAATGAAATGATAGTGCAGAAAAGCATAAAGCTTCAAGAGAGAGAGAGAGCCATAATTCTACCAAATATTATTCCCCCTTAACAATGCTAATGATTGTCCTATTTAACAGAGTCCTCATTGAACTTTCTGTTAGGAATCTTATGCCTCATTCCACGTCTTGGTCCCTGGATCTGTGGATTACGTGACATCTGTCCTTCCTCTCCTTCTGCATTAGTTACTGCAGTAATTTCCTTGGTCTTATCCATAACATAGACTTCATACCAACTACTATAAATGTTGGTTGTATATCTGTTTTTAATTAAGAGAAATGAGTTCATTTGTTAATCTTTCTTTTCTCATAACATGGTATCATTAAGCTTTTTCTTTATGAAGAAGTTAGTTACAAAGTCTTTTAGAACTCAATCTCTTCAACTTTTCATCAATTTTCCTTGATTCTTCGCAATTTTCTTGCGAATTCTCGCATTTTCTTCACAATTTTCCTGGATTTTTCGCAATTTACTTGCGTTTTCTCGTTTTCTTGCGATTGGTTCATATTGACTTTGCATTGAATTCTCCTTTTTCTGAGAGTTTTCTTCACACAATTTTCCTCACAATGTACAACCTGATAATGAATCCATGTTCTACGTTCATCCTAGTGAAGGTCTGAACTCTGTTCCCATTACTCCGCAATTAAATGGTCCCAATTATCTTGGATCAAGTCGTTCGATGCCTATTGCTTTAGGTGCGAAGAACAAATTGAAGTTCATTGATGGATATATGGAGATTCCTGATGAAGATTATTTGAATTGCAACGCGTGGGAATGTTGTAATCATTTGATTCAATCTTGGATTATCAATTATGTTACTCCTTAAATTGTGCAGATTCTTGTCTTTCATGAACATGCCATTGATGTTTGGCAAGACCTCAAGGAACGCTTCTTTAAAGTTGATCGTGTTTGTATTGCTATGCTTCGATCCACTATCAACAATCTAAAGCAAGATTCAAAATTTGTTTTAGATTATTTTACTGGAATGAAAACTATGTGGGTATAGTTGAATTCTCGTTGTCATATGCTTCGTTGTACGTGTCCACATCCTTTTTGACTAGTTTAAACGTTCCATTCATTGTTATTGTTGCTAATCCTCATTATTGTTTTTAATTTTATTTCTTTACATTAGATATATAACCTTTCCATTTAAGCTTAAATTGTTTTAGACTTAGAGAGTTATTTCAGACTATTTACAGATGGAGGCTAGTTTACTCTTACATTCAACAACAGGATAACTTTTGGGGCTTGCTACTGAAGGTACTCATATTATTCACCATCTCTTTTCTGTATCGCATACCGGTGTGATTTTGAGCCTAATATTTCAATTTGTTACTATAATTCTTTCTATCACGAGTGTTTCATATGAATGTTATTTTTGCTAGAATTTACGGTTGCTTTTTATGCACGATCGATCATATTATACTACACACGAGGCAAAAAAATTTGGGTACTTTGAACCTTTCAAGCTACCATGTTATATTCTTATTATCCTTTGTAAAACCACTTTGAGCCTCCAAAAATAATTTCTTTTGTTGTTACTAAGTGATGAATCATGTCACAAGTTCTAAACCTTAATGTCATCTTTTTTATTTCTCTTGGAGTTAGATAGAATATTTTTAACTTGGTATAATTTGCAACTAATTTTGAGGTTGCTATTTAAAATTAGCAACATTCTAAGTTTGAGATGGGTTACTAGTATAACTTATTTTACAAAAAAGAAAAAAAAAAAAAAAAAGTAGATTACCATGCCTCTACACAAAAAAAATAGAAAAAAATAAATGAAGAGTCAAAAATATCAAAAAATTTGGGCTCTTAAAAAAATAGATTTTTGTTGAAAACGAAAAAGATAAATAGTTATACTTTAGTGCCCATATTGTTTGATTAAAGGAATGAAGGTTGGTAGTACCCATCTTGTATATAATCTAATCTTGACTGTATGTTTAGAATTGTCTTAAATTTACAACAAAGGTACAATCATGTGATGATTGGAGTAGGCAAATGTCGTGACCAACCCTGCTGGCTTAAGGAGATACATATGTGTATCCTGGAAAAGATTGTGATTCTATATATGAGCTAACTTCTCTAAGTCTATCCCGCTTTGAAGCAATGTGGTAAGTAAGTAAAGTCTTTAAATGGGACAATATGATGATCTGAGCAACCTCTTCGGAAAGATATGTTTTTCTGAAAAAATGCAACGAATAAAATTCGTTTTTTCTTTCGTTACTTGAGGACAAGCAACAATTTAAGTTTGGGGTTGTGATGACAGGTCACCTTACGCTATTCTTAGCATGTTTGTCAGTTATTTTCAGTAGGTTTTTCATCTAGAATAGAGGAATATTAGAGCAATTGCTTATGATTTCAAGACATTTGTAATGTTTTCTATATTTGAGTCATGTAATTCTCTTTTTCCCGAAACATAACAATTTTAGGGTGTTTTGATGTAATTCACGAAGAAATCACGCAAATCGGAAAAACAAGACATAGGAAGACTTATGAAGACTTTGGGAAGATCATGAATGAAGAATTAAGAGGCCTCAAAAGATATTATAGAGGGAGAAATTTTGGTCCCAGGTCCCAAGACATCTTATATGGTAGCAAACACCCAAAAGGACGAGGAAACAGACATCTATGCACCAGATTGTACTCACATGCGCCCCGAGCATGGTCCATGTGCCTCAAGTACGACCATGTGTCTTAAGCATGACCTAGGTGCCTCAAGGATGTGATGTGTGCCCCGAGCATGCGTAAAAACATACCATAACTGATTTTTGTTACTTGTAAGTGGAAAGAACCCAGTTTTTAAGCCAAACTTCAGGTGGAACTTTTCCTAAAAATACCAAGCCTTTCATTCATTATCCATGGAATTATCCATGGAACTAACTTCCAATGCACGACGACAAAATAGCTGATTCTACTGCATAAGCTCGAAAATTTATACATCAGTATAGATCTACCTGCGATCTCTCGGGAGATAGCACCTCTACATAATTTAAACCATGTCCCTTAGATATCTAGGCTTACTAGACTCTGGCTAAATCTGAAGGTGAGAAAAACACAAGAAGGGGGGGTTGAATTGTGTTTTCTTTTTCTCTCTTAAAAAAACTTCTTCTGATAAAACTTCAGAATCAGTTTGTGAATGCTTCTGATGAAATGATCAGAATCAGATATGCAGCGGAAAAGATCAAAGCAGAGAAAAGAAAAGCAAGACACAAGCAGTTATCCTGGTTCCTTCCACAAAACGGAAGTAGTCCAGTCCCCCTTGCACTTCCAAGGAGATTTCACTATAATCACAAAGATTACAAATGCTCAATACTCTCTAAGTATGAGACTTCTCAAAAATGCTCAAGCACACACGCAAGAGTCTTCCAATGCTCAAGCACTAAGCAAGAGTCTTCTAATGCTCAAGCACGCAGGCAAGAGTCTTCTGATCAAACAAAAATACAAAGAAATAAGTTTGACTTGAACACTTGATATACAATCAGTGGTGTTCACAATACAATACAATAAAGACTCTAGACTTTTGAATTTCTAAGATATATCAAATCAGTGCAGAAATTCAGTGTGCTTTGTAGAATCAAATTGACAGAGTTTTGGCGCTTTTTAACTTGTGTATCTCTATCTACAATCTTCAAGTCTTCACTCCTTTATATAGAGGCGTGAAAGAGACGTTGAGATGATTAGCACGTCTAAAGAGTCGTTGAGTTCCTTTGATCATTCACCAGTAATCCTTTGCCTGATTTGGGTGTAGTCCTTTGAAGAATTAGCTTCAAATTCATTCCCATCTTGAAGGAACATTTCTGCAGGCATGGCTGTTTTTCTTGTCTTGTAGCGTGGACAAAAACAGAGTAGTGGAGGTAGTGGTTGTACACTTGTACTTTGTTAACTCTGTTAACGAAGGACAAGTACTTAGTTTTCTCCAAATGACCGTTGATGTCTCCCTTTCAATTCTTCGTTCTTCTTAGACAAGGTTGAAATGTTAAACAGCTACTTTGAATCTCCAGTTTAAATTTACGGATCAATTGTAGCTTCTGGTGATGATTTCGCTTCTGATGAAAACCTTGCTTCTGATGACCATATGCTTTTGATGAGCTTCTGCTTCTGATGACGTCATCACTTCAGAGGCACTTTAGCTTCAGAAGCACTTTAGCTTCAGACGCAGTTTTCTTCAGATGCTTCTAATTCCTTTGCTCTCCATTGTTCTTCCAAGACCTATTGAAATTACTTGACTAGCCTTTGTTCCTGTACACTTGAACAATCATTAGCAATAACCAATTGACAATTTTTAATACCTTGTTATCATCAAAACTCATTAAGGTTCATTGTGAAACACATTTTGTTCCAACAAAATCAATATATAAATTGTGGAACACTACATTGTCGGCAAAGTATTAAGAACATGTTTAAACTAAAATTATATTGGATGCATAAGTCATATACAACTGGCCAGATTAAAAGTACTACATAGATTTCTAGATATTTACATCCAATCCCAGCAAAAAATATAGTTTAGTTACACATGAAATGCATGACTAACACAAAAGAGTTAATAAATGTTAGAGAAGCATCAACAAGCTTGTCTCTCGGCTTCCCTAGCCCTTCAATGGCTTCCTTATCTCTCTGCCCTCTCTCTCTCTCTCTCTCTCTCTCTCTCTCTCTCTCTCTCTCTCTCTCTCTCTCTCTCTCTCTCTCTCTCTCTCTCTCTCTCTCTCTATATATATATATATATATATATATATATATATATATATAGTTTCAGAATTTACAAGTGATTCCATTTCTAAAAGGACCTACACCTGTATTTATTGGCTCAACAAGGCGCGCCTAGCGAGTCGAGGTTTCTTCCTTAGAGAGAAAAACCATTCATCCTCGTATGTTTTCATTTAACCGTCTTTGTGCATTTAGTGGACTAATATGTGCCTAGCGAACTGCCTTTAGCTTTTCCTTCTGGAACTCTTTGTTTTGGCTCAGCTTCATCATGCCCAGGGCGCCTAGCGAACCGAGAAACTCCCAGATTGCTTCTATGACGCTTAGCTTAGCTTATGACGCATGCGCTTGCCTTTGTTTTCTCCACATTTGTGTAGTCTTTCTCAAAAACATATCGACATATGTAGAAAAGAGACCTAATTTGGCACTTATCACCACCTACTTTATCTTGTTCCAGTGTTGAATTAGAATACCGAGGAGTTGTCAACGTTGTCTATGAGTTTTGTTGGCTACAAAATCTTCTTTTAGAATTACATTACACTATTCACAAGGATACCTTGGTCTACTATGATAATGTTATTGCCATATATCTATTTTGGAATCCAGTTTAACACCAACGAATAAAATATATCGAAATAGACATTCATTTTCTTTGTGAAAATGTAGCTCGTGGAGACATTTGCGTCCTACATGTCCCACTGCGTATCAAATTGCAGATATCTTCACCAAGGGTCTCCCATTGATTTTATTTGAAGATTTTAGGGACATACTCCGTTTGCGACAACCTCTCGCTTCAACTACAGGGAAGTGATAGACTTCGTATATATCTAAAAAATAATAATAGGTATTCATTTGTATTTATTAGTCATTCTATCAACAATGTGCAAGTTTATGTTGAAATAACTCTCTCTTGTCATTCTATCATTCCATCCTGATTGTAATTCCTTCTTGCTTGTAGAGTTCTATGAAGCTTTGAATGACCACCTTGTTGTCAGCCAGTGAGATGATATGATAGTCATGCATAAAGTCTAGATTCCTTGTTTTAACACAAAAGGGAACTTGAGGTTCTTTAGCTTCTTCCTTATCTAGAAACATCATGTTAACAAGAGTTTAAGGTTCTAAGGAAATTTTTCAAAAAATGGTTTTTCTCGGAGGAGGTTAGAAAACCGTAAAGTGTTGGAATTGAGTGTAACTGTGTAAGAATTGTGAGTGAGTGAGTGTGTAAACCTTTGATATTCGGTACTTGATTGAAACAACACACATTAATTACAAATTAGGGGGATAGGCGTTTAAAATCATTAACCATTGCATAACGGTCTCAAAGTGCCGCCAAATGAAGGATGTGTCATGGTTGTTTGCTTGGTAGAATACCCCTTCTAGACAAAGGGGTTCGGTGCCCTATGAATTGCATAAGTTGCAGCAATGACTTGGAAGATCTTGTTCATATTTTCCTCGAATGTCCTTTTTCTATTTAAGTGTGGTGTATTCTTAGTCTTTAGGACGAAGTCGATCACTCCACTCGCAATCATGGCTCCATGGTGAATGCCATATTTTCCTTATTAGAATACTTACAGCCTGAACATTCTTATATAATGGATGTTTATGTGGAGTCTGTGAAAACATCGTAATCTGAAAATTTTGCAAAACGAGAATGAATTATGTGCTCATGGTTGACCGAGCACGACATATGTTGGAAGATTTTTATGAAGTGGAATCACCTAATAATATCGTTCGTCAGCAACATAATCAAGTTCGCAACACGGTTAGTACAACGATATTGTCCAATGTGTAGGCTTTACCAACTGCATAGCAACAATTGTTCATTGGCAGAGGCCTTAACAAGGTCGGTTAAATTGTAACGTCGATGCCTCCTTTTTGTCTCAGAGAAACCGTACATGTATTTGTATTTGTATTTGTCTCTGTCATGATGCATTTGATTTTGTATTAGCTAAAACTATGAGTTTTACACCTTTTGTATCATGTGGTTGTGGGCGAAGCTCTGGGTTTATATTATTTACTTTAGTGGATTCAAGATATGCAATGTGACAATATCCATTTATGGTGAAATAGACATTGATTTCACATCTTAAAAAGACAAAAATATCCTTGTTATACATATCAAAAGGCTTGTATAAAAGCTATAGAACTTTTTTATTTAAGTCAAAACCCCTTGCGCCTAGTTATAGGTTAGGGTTTAAGCAGCGAAAGCAAAACAACAGCTCCTATCCTCGCTTTGCAGCCCCAATTCGTGTTTCAATTCCGACAAATTTCACCTTAACAATGGAAACCCAAAACAATAACGGGTCGGAACCTGGCCCGAACCTTGTTACGGCGGTGACACCGGAACTAATGCCTCAAAATCTCGTTAACAACAACCCTGTTGCGGCAGAGACACCTAAACCACAGCCTGAAAAGCTTATCAACAACAACGGGTCAGAACTTGACCCAAACCCTTTTGCGGCGGAGACACCGGTGGCCGGAAAGCTTGGTACTTCGGATGATGAAATTCCTATTGAGAAATCCGTGGAAAGGATCACGTTAACGGGTGACCCTCCTTCAGTTGAGGTGAATGGGAATGAGGATAAAGATGATGGAAGTGAAGGTGAAAGTGAAAGTGAAAGTTCTGAGTCTGAATCTGAGAGTTCTACTTCTTCATCGTCGACGTCTGGTTCTGACAGTGATGAAGACGACGAAGACGATGCAGAAGATGAAGAAGAAGGGCAGATAAGTGATGATGAGAAGATGGTTAGTTGGAGTGCGGCTGATGGTGATCTTGATGATGATGAAGATGTTGTAGTAGGACCAATTAAGTCAAAGAATGAGATTCAGGTATTTTTCTTTTTTATTTTCATTCATAATAGTTTTTTTTTTATTTTATTTAATTTGATTGTGTAATGTTTCACTGACAATTATCTTGTTTTATTTAGAAGGAAAAAATTAATTAATTGTGTATTGTTTCATTGATAATTATATGGTTTTGACTTGTATCCCTTAACTGCAGTTTGGTTTATTCTTCGGTATTGTTTTGTTCCAATTTTGAAGGTTTAGGATTTTTCCTATTGGTCATGTTAATTTGAAGGTAGCTTTGGTTGTCATTTAGGATTGAAGTTAGAACATGAGAAACTTTGAAAATTTCTTGATGCTTAATGTGATGCTCAAACTCGGATTGAAGAACTTTTTTTTTTAGTGAGGTGAAATAATTTGACTAACTTTGAAAATCTCTTGAATGGTGTTGATTTTGCAGAATTTGCCTCCAGTTCCTCCCGTGGATGTGTGTTTAGCACCACACCATAAAATGCTACCTGTGGGAGTTGTTATGTCGGTAAGCTCACATAAATCCCATCCGTTATTAGATGAGTAGAATAGAAGATGAACAAAAGGAAATCATTGTGAATGGCAAGATTTTGAAACTTAGGAGAATCGTTGAGTACTAGTGTGGTTAAATTCCACAAGACATTACACCAAATGAACTAAAAGGTAAGGTTCATGTGGGTTAGATTGTGAAACATGGGTTTGTAGACGCAATTTATGAAGTACCAGTCACGTGAAAAATCAAATAGCAGTTAGCAGAAAGTATGGAATTTTTTAATAAAACAAATTAGTAATAATAGAAGAGAGAACCAAACATCATATTATCATTAGAGCGCACAAAAAGTGTGTTACGATGCATATGGAAGGGAATATAGGAATTGATTTGTTTTGTTGTGACCAATTTGGGTAAGGGTTTAGCCCCTCTTCCAGCGTTGGTTGAATGTCACAACCAACTGTTCTTCTGGATCTTGCAACTAAATCTTCTCAGTTAGGACATCCGCAAAAAAGATTGAACATAATCACGCAACTTCTCAAGGTGTAGCTGGAGGGTGACAAGAGGTCTACAACTTTAGAAGCAATTAGGCTGAAGTGTTGAAGTGACCATGCTGAGGTCAAGTTCTTGAATTCCTCTTAGCGATGCTGCATAAAGAAATAGCTCAAGCTATATATTTTGAAATTTTAAAAAATATTTATATCTCAAGCTATTTCCTTTTGCAGTTTCCCTAAATGGAATTCAAGTATTCAACCTCCGCATGATCACTTCAACCCTATTGCCTAATTGCTTTTACAGTTGCAGAACTCTTGTCACCCTCAAGTTCTACACTGTTATTTTGAATTGCTTTTCCAATGTTGATTATCCGTTACTCAAATACCTTTATTTGATTGAACCTTGTCTTTAGAGATTGCACCCTTGTGTTCAAGTTTTTTGTGGATGTCCCGATCTTGAAGATTTAGATGCAAATCCCTAAGAATAGTAGTTGGTTGTGACTTGTGACATTCAACTACCAGTCGAAGAGGGGGCCAAATCCTTACCTACATCCTCACAACCAAACTTTCTCATTCATATATCCAGTCTCATATGCCTTGTAACACATTCTTTTTGTGCGCAAGATCGGTAATATGCTACATCTCACAATGGTCTATTAAGTAACAATTATTTGTTTTTCATGTAACTGTTACATCACAAATTGTGTCTGCAATCCCACAGCTCACAATCTAACCCACACGAACCTTACCTTTGGGTTCATTCGCTGCAATGTCTTGTGGAATTCGGTTCCTGCCAGTGCTCTACAATGTCTTTTGGAATTTGTTTTTGTTTTTCTTTCTCCGGTTGATTGGGAACACTCTATCTTTTTAAAATCAAGTATCTGCAACTACATTTAATAATAAATACATGAAATATATCAGAAGGGGCACCAATTATTCTTAGAATCAACCAACTTTCTTCTTTGACAGACTCTCGGAGCTCAAGTCATTGTGGAAGGAGTGGAGAAGCATGAACCTCTTAATGAGGGTTCTGTTCTGTGGCTGACTGAAAGCCGCAAACCACTAGGTTTAGTTGATGAAATCTTTGGACCAGTCAAAAACCCGTATTATGTTGTGAGATATAATTCTGAAAATGATGTCCCGGCGGGGATCCAAGGGGGAACAACTTTGGTCTCATGTGTTCCAGAATTTGCTGAACATGTGCTCAATAATAAGGATCTTTACAGGAAAGGCTATGATGCATCTGGTGCGTATGATGAAGAGTTGTTTGATGAAGTAGAGTTTTCAGATGATGAGAAAGAGGCCGAATACAGGAAAATGCAAAAAATGACAAAGAGAGGGGTAAATGATCAAAATCCTGGCAAGAAGAAAAACAATAAAAAGAAATTTTCACCGAAAGAGCATGTGTTACCTCCTAATGCACCTGTAGCATCACCGCATGTGTTTCCCAACGTCCCTAACGCACCTGCAGCAGCACCATTTGTTAATAAAGGAAACTATTCTCCTTTTTCAGGGATTGGACAAGGTGGAACTACCACAGTTTCTCCATTTCAACCTTTAAATGCAGGTCCTAACTTTGCTGCAAATTCAATGTGGGCAAATCAGACAACATTTCCACAGCAGCCACAGCCCTCCCTGCCTCCAAATGCATTTCCTTCAAATGCCATGTCATATTATCCACAAAACACACAATTTTCTCATCAGTTTCCTGTTCCAGGAATTCCATTTCAACAGCAAATGAATCCCAGTCACGGAACTCATTTCCCAACTATGATGCCTGGGGTACAGCCCAATATATTTTCACAACAACCCATGTATGCACCAGGGTTCTTGGGTCAAAACCAAATGCCACAACAATCCTTCCAACAGATTCAGCAACCACCTATATTTCAAGCGCAGCAACAGGGTTTTCCACCCACTGAATTGCAGCAGCGTCCTAGTCCTATTTCTGGCAACCCCTCTCAATTTCATCCAGGTTCATCAGGTAGTCGAGGGAGACCATCATTTCGTGGTGCCAGTGGGAGAGGGTGGCGACCTTCAAGGTGACATTGAAATGATTAATCGAGTTGGGCCATTCTGTAGGGACTGTACTTGCACATTCTCCTGCAGCTTCTTGAACTATGAAAGGATTTCATGGGTTCTTAAAAGGGACGAGTCGAGTTCCTGATTTATTAGTTACATGTGTCATATGTGCTTGGGAGTATATGTCATCTCATCATCTGTACTTTTTCTTTTGTAATCCATGGGATACACACTTCTCTTCTGTAATCTTAATGCAGGGAGCCCATTTTTATTTTAACTCTTTTGAAGTGATTGCTATACTTTGTAGAGTAAGTGTTGGATTATAGTCCATGATTGTGAAATTAAATGTTAGATCATAATTAAGTTGATATGTATCAGAAACCACAAATGCTATGTTTTAGTTTTTTTTAATTTTTGGTAGAGGCTATGTTTAAGATTTTGGTTTAATTGATTTTGAATAAATTTTGGCAATTTAGTTTGTGTTTAGGAATGAAGTTTTTAATGTACTGATTTTATGTGAATAGTAAAGTAGAATCATGTTCTAAGTGTGAATACAAAGTATGTTTTTCTGAAAAATAATTTGAAAATTTTGCATTTGGAATCAATTTTACTCATCGGAGAAATTAAAAAAATTAATTAATTTAAACACTGCAGATTTGATCTTGTCAAGTTAAAATTGCTCTCAAACAGCTCAAGTTTCAGCAAAGTGAATAGGAATACTAAAATTTTGAGGTGTCGAAGCCTCTCCAAAGAAAATAATAGAAGCTGACTGGAATATTTGATGAAGAGATAATTGTCTTTGTAAAACTTTTTTTTTTTTTTTTTGTAGAAACCAACCTCTTCTACGTAACTTGGTATTGAAAATATGAGACTTTGAAGCACTTTAAAATTTCAAGTCAACACTGTCATGATAACAGGATCAAACGGTTATGCAGCAAAAATAATACTCCACTGACTACGGCTACACTTAATTATATCTTTAAGGTGTGTTTGTGAGGTGATTTTTTAAGGACTGAATCTATATTTTAATATATATTAATGTTTAAAAAAATTGAAAGAGATACGTGTTGATGCAAAATTCCTAAAATATTTTAAAGATAAACAAACCTTGATGATTAAAGGATTGATGAACTTAGATAGTTTTTTGGTATAGAAATGTATTCTTGAGTGATTAACTAATACAGGAACAAAGTATAAATCATATCAAGAATCAATTGATCAAAGAATACGAAAGTTTATGAATCCAGTCAGAGTTTAGAAGGTTAGTCCGTGTTTAAAAGGTTGGAAGATAGTTCGGAAGGTTGTTCATATGGTTTATAAAAAACAAGTCCAGAAATTAATGATCATACATTGGATATTCCAAGCACATGTGACATAAACAAAAAGTACACAAAAGGACTATAACCTTGGATCAAACAAGCAATAAAGGTCAAAAACATATTCATTGTTCATTAAAGACTTATGAACAAATGAAGTACAAACATTAGGAATATTCATCAAAGAATTTCATTCTAGATGTTATACATGTTGCACTTCATTCTAGATGTCTTACAAATCATCTTTAGTGGAACTAAGGAATATTCTGATGAAATCAAAAGGTTCATTCAACCATATGCTTTCTGTGACAAAAGTATAACGAATTACAAAAGCAAAATGCAAAAAGCAAAGATCAGTTAGATTCAATAAAAACTCGACACATAAGGGAATAATTATTGTGCAGTAGCAGCAATGTCCCCTAAAGCATGGGCATGAAGTCACAACTCCACTTTCCTCTCTCCTGTACAAGTTCAAATACAAGTCAACAAGGCATATTGGACTCAGGAACTCATTGAAGTTCATATGAAAAACTAGAAAAAAAAATATTTTGAAGAATCCATAAACATTTTGAGGTTCATACGAAGAACCAAAGAACATTCTGAAGTTCATACCGAAGAACCCAAGAACATTATGAAAAAGTTGATAAGCACGAGGACAACGTGAAAAAAGGCTATTGGACAGGTCCTACCAACTACCATGAAGAAACTCTATAAAAATAGCATAACACTTACCTTGAAGACACACAACTACCAAACATACTTAAACAACTAATTAAAAGTGTTTAAAGCTCTTCAAGCCACTGATTGCACGAATCAACTCTTAGGATTCATAAAATCTTAGAGTGTGTAAGAGTTCTCTCTTATTTTCTCAAAGATGATCTTTTTTTCCTCATTCTTATATACATAAAAAAATCATTGTATAAGATTTTTCAGCTAACTTTCAGTTTGTTAAGTGTTAGTTGAGTGAAAGAAAAGTGTAATGTCCTACGTGACTTAGACAGAAAAATTGTAAGTCTACTGAGGCTTAGAGAATACAGGTTGTAATCGTTCCAAGAGAATAAAACTGTAAGGTGTAGGAGTTGAGAAGGTTGTCTCAAGCATCATATTGAAAAATCTGTGGGGACTAGAGTAGTCTACATTTGGTGAACCAGTGTAATTTATATGTGGTCGATTCTTCTATCCATATACTCTTTACTTACAATATCCACTTCACACACAAAATCATTTAACTTTCATATTCTGTTTTATACTAACACTTCAAAACGTTATGAAGTCTGTTATAACATTGTTCTTTCAAGTTTCAACTTGAGAATAATTTTTAAAATGTAGGATTAAATTTAAAAAGGATCACAATTTAAACCCTAATTTTTTGTGATTATTATATCCACGTCAAAACATTCATGAACTTTTTTTTCAAAATATTATACATGTACCTATAATGTCATGTTTATAATTAAAAAAATATCAAATATATATTTAATCCTCCAAAATTCCAACTCGCAAACACTCCTAGAAATTAATTTTGAATTGTATTGTAAAACCACTACAAACCTAAATTTCCGATAGCGAATTACCTGACTCAATAGATGGATGGGGAGGGCCCTCCAACTCAAGCACGAAATCTTGTTGCTACCAATTAGTTCACACTATACCAATACTCCCTTCACTCTAAATTATAAATCACTTTAACAGTTTTACATAAGTTAAGTACATTTAATTTTGTATCGAAAAATAATGTGTTATGAATAAAATTATCATTTATTAATATATATATATATATATATATATATATATATATAATGTTTCATTAATATTATAAAACGGCTTATGATTTTGAATATTTTTAATTATGGATTGTGTAGTTTAAGATATTTTTATGCTGAAGACATATTTAATAAATATGATATCGACAAAAATAATATTCAAACTACTCCCTACTTAAGACAAATTAGTTCCTTTGATATAATGAGTGAGAAACTAGCTTATCTTATGTATAATAAAAAAAAAAACAGGAACCAATTTAGTATTATATTTTACCATAGACTAAATTAGGTCGCAAGAAAATTATGAAGGGTCAAAATGAGTCTTCAGTCTAATTTATAACTTGGGGACAGATGAGTGATTTTGTATGTTTGCAACCTTATGTAAAAGGGTTTGTTTAACATGAACAAGGAAATTACTTCTGCACCATTTAAAGATGTATTTTAAATAAATCTCATCATATTTTATATTTAATTTAATACTGAATTTTGCTCGTGTACAATAGACCTGATCTATGAAAATAACTAAAAAAAATTATCGAACTAAAATTGCCACATAAGATTACTCCAATAGAGACAAAGTTTCCATAAAGCTATGGAACCCACTATGAAAATTCCTTGGAAGCTCTTAGTCTGACACTATAGTTCCCTACCTCCGTCACTATCAATTTGATATCTCAGATCACTGTTGTGCCTACATGGCACATTGATTTCTATTTTGGTTCATTTATATATATATATATATATACTCATATTGTCTACTAGTTCATTTCAAACATTTTTTTGTTGCAGAGACAGGGAGAGAGAAAAAAAGACATTGTGTAAGAGAATAATAAATTGTTAACAATGAAATTTATGATCCAGTCAATGAGAACAATGAAAGATGAACTCAGACTGTTGATGTCAAATTAGGAAATTAAGCATTTCTAAAATTCTATATAGGCATAAATAACCAGCTTATAGGAACACAATGCTGCTGTTGTTGTTGAGGACTCTGATTCAAGCTTTTACATTGCTGGTAAAGTCAGTACAAGTCTGGCAGTCGCAATCTGAAAAACGGCAGATGTCACACCCAAAGCACACACATGAAGTGCAACCTTTGCACGTTGGTGATCGGCCGCATCCTCTGTAAACTCTTCGACTTCCTCGCTCTTCTTCATCATCGCATGTTATCCTGAAAAACTTAATATTACTAAGAGCTTCTATAAAATATATGTCTGCATAAATAAATAGTACAGGTGCAATTATGTAGGTTATGTCAGGAAGATATCTAATTCCTTGAGGAAATGTGCCCAAATTTTGAGTCTTTTATTTTTTTGGTAGTGTCCGGGGTTCGAATCCTGAGACCTGCATATATTATGCATTGTTCTTACCAACTGAGCTAAGCTCAAGGGGACATTCTGAGTTTTTTATAATAAACCTTAAGTTGGTCCTTCCCGTTCAGTAGTTGAACAGACAACAAAGGCAACACAAGTTCCAAATGATATCCATAACTATAATAACTATAAAACTAATAGCCATACATTTGGTCAAAAAATTAATTAAAAAAATAGATATACACATTTAGAAATTAAGCTAGTACTGCCAATGTAAAAGCAGAACAGTTAAACGATTGAAATATCAAATGATAACGTTCGATATAAAAAACATTGTGTTTTCATACAACAGCTTAAGTTCTAGAAATAAGCTCGTTTGAGAAATGAGAGTACAATATGAAAAGGATATATGCTTTTAGGATAGTTGGTTCCTAACAAAGTACACACAGAGAATCACTAGAGGGACAAAATGTTCTTGAGCAAGATTGGCTGTTTCATTGAGACAAACCCAGAATTCAGTACCAGGTCTGTTAAACTATTCCAATATGGAACATAAACTGTATTCTAACCAAGACTTAACTTTAAGAATTAATTAGCATATACCAATAACAAATTACCAATAAAATATATTTCATCCCTGAAATTTTATGCAAATGATTAGCAGTTATTTATCATAGTTCGGTAGTTCTAAGAGTACATATGTAGTTTAACAATGCCGAAAAGAGACCACATCAATGATACATAATTGCCCAGCCGTAAAACAGTAACATCATATGCCTGATGAAGTTTTTATAAAGTAATCTAGAGCACATTCTGTAGTCAGATATAGAGTAAAAAAAATAAGATATTCTATATTGAGACTATCAATTATTTGTACAGCACTCTGCAAATTAGTAAAGATTAGCGACTATATCTTTAGATCCTACAAGGTTTGAAAATGAAAAGAAAAGACCAAATTTATGAATTGGCTTAACTTGAGAGCAGCCGTGCACTATTTCCAATGTTAAGATTCTCACATTGGATAATGTATGGTCTGAAAATGAGTTTATAAGTGGGAGGCATCCCTCACCTTACAAACCCAACCCAAATTCGAAGATTATATTATAGCCTATCCATGATTTGTTGGGCCACCTGCGATCAAACCATCCAAGTCACGTTCTAGATGTCTGGTTTTGGGTGTGAGAGGGGTGTGTTAAGAGTCTCACATTGGATGAGATATGGCGTGAAAATGAGTTTATAAGTGGGAGGCATCACTCATCTTACAAGCTGGTTTTGTATGGTGAGTTAGGCTCAACACAAATTCTAAGATCTATCAATAGAAATAAAGTACATAAAGATGCTCTTTGGTACAAACAAAGTTCATTCGAAGCACGGTGACAGAAATTATTAAACACAAGTCACCAACATTAAAAGCATAACTTGCTGACTTATTTTCTATTCTTAGTGAAAGTGTATAAGAATAAACGTACTTCTCATATGGAAGATCAGAACATTTCCAATTTGCATCTGACACAGCATCATGGTGAATGCGGCATTCCTCTTTAGATCTCAGACGAAATCTGCGCTCTTTGTTGCACCTAGTACAGCGAACAAACTCATCGCGGTGACCAACCCGGCCATTTTGGGATCTCTGAGAGCCATTAGCAGCTTTCGCCACTTGATTGTAGTATTTGAGCAGCACTGTTTTACCCAAAGGAACCTTATCACCATTAATTATAACCCAAATATTATTCTTCCATTTCCTTGCTGTCTCTCTTCCAGAGTGTTTCTCAAATGCAGCAGGTGTTAACTTGTCTATCATTTAAAACATCATATGCAAAAATTAAGGTTGTGAACAAGAAAAACAATGTCATTAACACTACTTATATGTAAGATAGAGAATCACAATCAGAAATTGAGTTTTTCTTTTCACCATGGATACAGAAAGCACATGAAAAAAAATATACAATGGCATACTTATAAAGCTCCTATCACTGGATATATGAATGACTATGACCAAAACAAAATCATAAATTATTAGCTGAAATTATTAAAATCATCTAATAAAATGAATGTGAAGCTAACAATAATTAGTCATATAGACGGCATAAACTTGTGCTCATCCCCTCAAGACACTCCCAGAGGGAGCAAGAAATTATTTCTCTTATCTTCTTTTATTTAAATTTTTATGAGTAAAAGTTTAGAATTTTCATCAAACCTTAATCATATGATCTTTTCCCAAGTTGCTGATCTTTCAAATTAAATTATGAAGGTATGGTAGGATATAACTCATATTTTCTTAAGTCAGTATATTTCATGTATAAAGTGTTGACATAACTACTTAAACACATGTCATATAGTGCCTTGACACCATCCTGCAATGCGGCAAACAAAATTTCCGAAGTACACTGCCAGTTTAAATCACAAATTCTCATTTGTCAGCAGATGTACTGGTCCTTTTGCATCAACAGATACTATACCAAGTTCTACTCGTATATATCAATGTTCAAGTACATAGTGGATCAGAGTTATCAATGATGGCTGGCCGCAGGTCAAAAATCCACCATATAAACATGACATTACAACATATGGCAGAAACATGGACATATAATAGATGTTGCGGCCTCTGATGGGCGCACAAAATCCGCCATAGTGCTGCCATGGCGGAAATTTGACAACACTGCAGTGGATACATGGAATAAGTACAACTTGACATTGCATGTGCATAGTGACTGAAAATTATTAGATTTTAAGTTTAAGCCTTGGCTGATAGCCACAGTTACTAGCTAACAAATAAAAGGATGTAGAAGTGGTATGAATATGTGGCTGCAATACAAATAACCATCATAAACATTCTCACATAAAATAAGAGAATGTGCCATCAAAGAAAAGAACATACATAACTTGTAGGTTATACTTAGGATATTAATTACTATACAATCTACACTCTATGCAAATTTCAATGACTTTGAAGAAATATCCTAGGACCTTACTACAGTTACATTATGTTATTAATAAATATGTACAAAGTAACTATATAGAAAAGTAATATTTAACAAAAATACAAGCCATATTGAATTTAATCTCACAAAAAGACAGAATGCCAATTATAAATCTTCTACATTTTCATACAAAAAACATTCATTAGCATGATCAGAAAAAGGATCAAACCAAGGAGTTCATTGAGACAAATCAACATACACTTAAGATGTCAACATATCAGCACAAACTCCAAACACAAAGCTGGTAAAAAACAATAAAACTCATCAAAGTCAAACCTTCACCAAACCATATACTATCAACCAATGAAATACTAACATATACACGACACTGACACTGACATACCGACTCAGGTAAAAAAAAAAATGTAAGAAAATCAATGTAATCGCATGTATCAACGTCGTATCAGTATATATGCATGTCGGATACAGAACACGCCTTTAATCAGAAGTGTACACAAGACAACTATCAACATGCACATAAACAAGAAAAAGAAAGAAAGTGATGAGAGAGAGAGAGAGAGAGAGAGAGAGAGAGAGAGAGAGAGGAGAGAGAGGGACCTTCATCACAACCAGGAGTGCATTCACAAATAATTTGAAGGTAGCCACTAAGAAAAACCCTAAGTCTACCAACAGCATCACCATATCTATGACTAGTACACCCACACGTGACTTCAACATATTCATCAAAAACACTAACCCCACTCATTTCTCTCAGCTCTTCTTCGCTAAACATTGACAATCCATTTCCCTTCTCCAACCCATTCTCCATTTTCTCCATAAAAAGACTCTGTTTTTGACCAAAAAAACTATATGGGTCAGTGTAAAATCAAAGTGCAAAGGGTATGGATATATAGAGGAGGAAGATGTTAGAGATCTGAGAGAGAAATATTAGAGAGAGAAAGAGAAAGAGAAAGAGAGAGAGTGGTTGGTGATGGGGTTGAATGAATGAATGTAATGTAATGAATTAGCTGGCGTATAGCAAAACAAATGTTGAGGTTAAAAGGGGTACTACTTGCATGATATTATGATGACAGTTGACATCATGAAAGAAAAGAGAGATGAAAGGTTTATAGAGAAAGAAATCATCTCTTGTGTAAGACTAGTTGAGGTTTTTGATTTTTGTGCTTTTTGTTTATGTGTGACTCGGTCGGTCGGGTTCGGATTCTCTTCCACGATGTAGTATTGGTTCAACAAGTTCTTTCGAATGTGATAACATTATGGGATAGAATCTGAACCCGTGTCCGAATTAAATGTGTATTTTTGTTTATGTGTGACTGGGTCTGATCGGGTTGGGTTCGGATCCTCTTCTACGATGTAGCACCGGTCTAACAAGTTCTTTCGAATGTGATAATATTATGGGATAGAATCTGAACCCAATTCCGAATTAAATGTATATTTTTGTTTATGTGTGATTGGGTTGGGTTCGGATCCTCTTCTACGATGTAGTACTGGTTCAACAAGTTCTTTCGAATGTGATAATATTATGGGATAGAATCCGAACCCAAGTTTGAATGTAAGTAAATGTGTATTTTTATTTGATGATTATTTTACTAATGTTTTTTATTTTTATGATTTTTTATTAGATTACTTTAGGAGAAATTTTGAAGTAGTTGTATTGCACTTTGGGTGGGGATACTATTACTATATTTGATCTTGCTTGCATTAAAAATGGAACAAAATGAGTGGTGTTCAAAAGAAAGGGTAGAAGAAAAAAAAAAAGAAGGTGGGGTTTTGAAAGGAGAATTTGATTCTATTCTCTGCATATTTAATTTCAATTATAAAAATGATTAGAACCTAATTGGCTATATTATTATTTTGACTAATTTGGTCCTATGTAAATTAATGTATATTTATGGAGGTCCATAACCAAGGTGATTAAATGTACGTTCCAGAGATCAAGAAACAATATATGTTGACTAGGAAATTAAGGGTCACAAAGTGTACTCTAATTAAACTTTGTATAAACCAAGGAAAAAATTGATGACCTTCATACAATGGGAAGGAAAAAATTGACGAGTCTATGAACCAAAGACAGTGACTACATAAGTTAATTTGCAATAATAATATTTCATATCTTGTTTTGATTGCTACATTAGACGTTACTACAACCACAAAAGTGATAATGTATACATTTTTGAAGGGGTGATAATATATGAAAAGATTGATTATAGGAGAATAGGGTCAATTTCTTTCACCGATATATATGACAGAAAACTTAAAATAGAAGAACACAACTTTCATTTCTTTGAAAGAGAAACACAACTTAGTTAATGTGTGAAAATTTTATGAGACAAAATTGGTCAAGGCTTTACTAATATAAAATGTAAGCAAAAATTGGTCAGTAAAAATTAACGTATGTGGTTTAAAATTTGTATTAAATACATTAATTTATGTTGACATATTTTTACTTACATTTTAGAATGAAAATGTATTGAAGAACTGACTGCAGACTACAGATTAGTGAATAAAGTTTTAAACTATTTACGGCGACTAGATAATGAAAGGAATATACATCATATAATTATTAATTAAGGTACTATATCAAAATCCTAGCACGCCTGAAAAAGAAAGAAAAAGTTATGTTGATAATTTACTAGAATACAAATTCTAATAGTAGAATATGTTTTAATTAGTTGCTGTAAGCTGTCAGAAATAATAATTTTTTTAATAAAGCTCTGAATTTGTTTTAGTTACTATGTATAGTGGCAGCTTTCATTTCATGTGCCGTAAAACTTTCTAGCCCTTTTTTTCTCATAAACGTGCCCGTGATATATAGTTTTACCTAATGCAATTCGATTCTAAACTCTTGGTTGCATTTTTTAAGACTTTTAGTAGATTCGTTGACAAGTTGTTCCTTAAATACACACCATATATAGTAGTACACCCTCACGCCATTGTACATGTTGTTTTATTTTCAATGGCAATTATTTACCTTTTTGTTAAAGCAACTGGACATACGTAGAGATATAAAAAAGGATCAACAACTTATATCCTCATAAAATATATTAGTAAAAAGAACAAAATATGGGAAGAAAAAAATAATTAATTAATTTGATTATTTAAAACTCCCTTAAAGGGGGTTTAAAGGTGTACTTCGTCGTCAATCCAAGACTTAGATCTTTGACTTTTTATGGGGATCCTCTGATACTTTTTATATCAAGCTTCGTGCTATTCATCACGGTCTTACTTTGCCTAAATAGTTGAATCACCATGACTTTGTTTCACATATTCTCTCAATTGTGTCGGTATCCTTCATGATCAAACTTGATCAAACTTCCTGGGGTTTCACAAGCATGTTATTTTCATCACAATTGAAATGTTCACATTACTCACACCTCCAAGAAAGAAATAATTGTGTTAGGTGATTTTTCTAGCATTGCTCATAGTCCATCTCTTCCCTCCTTCCGGCCTCTTGGACATCCTCTTTGTAGGTGTTAGGTTTTTAGACATGTATTGGCTGCATTTTGTTAAAACTTAGTTATAGCAAGATGTCAGACATAATGTCTTAACATGTTGGTACGACATCAGAGTGTGTCTTGATCTGCTTCTTGGAGATTCGTTTTTATCATGAAGCTTTTCATGGAATATCTAAAGATTTGTATCATAGAAAGAGTTGACCAAGATAGCGTGGTTCTAGAAGCAGAGGAAGGCGGTGTGAACTTATCTTAGTCCTTAAGAATGTTGTAGCAACATTTAAGGAAACATCTGATCTGCTTCAAGTATCTTGTGCTGAAATATCGAGATTTCAGTTGATCTTTAGCCAAGACTTGCGCATCACACCTATTCTGCATTCAAGCTATATAAACAAAGACGGAAGACCTAATTACTCATTGAATCCGCAATTGAAAAAGGGTCATCTAGGGTTTTAGTTTGTCTTTGTTATTTGTGAGCCATGATCATATCACTTTGATATTAGAGTTGGACTTTGTAATTGAGTTGTAATGCTCTGAATCTCTCTAAGCTTTTAAGCACGAGTTGATTTTTTTTTTCTAGGAGAGTGTCTCCATATTTACTAAGGATTTCAAGGACGGTCACTGGTATGTGATTAAGAGGAAGTGAGTGGGTTCTCATATTTAGGACTATGAGAGTCGTAGGTAGAAATACCACGGGTAGTGATTAAGTGAGAAGTTAGTAGGTTGGTGAAAGATTTTATGTATGCTTCGAATTGATACTACTATAGTGGATTTCCTTCATGGCTTGGTAGCCCCAAAAGTAGGTGAAGTTGCACCGAACTGGGTCAACAAATAACCTGAGTTATTTACTTTCTATCTTTAATTATATTGGTTATCTGTGATTACTGTTGTCACGATGTTCTGACTTCGTGCGAGACATTTGATATAATTTGTTATTACTACGTGCCGGAATTTCATTAGGCTCTGGGAACTTTGTTCTGTGGAGTGTACTCTAATTTTTTTCTTTTTGCCTTCTTTCTTTTTCATCTTTAGCCTAGTAACCAAAAAAATAAAATTATTTGAAACGAAAATTAGGCTAACCACACCTATACTCTTTAAGAGGAGTACTGTTGTGAATACTACTTATTAGATGAAATTAATATAGACCCGCCACTTTGAAATTGAGTGTGAAAATAAAATGTTCCTACCACTTCTCTAATGAACTCCGGAATCGCAAGAATACCAATGAAAAAGAAAAAAAAAATCTCTTTTTTCACTTACATAAACCAAAAATGTTAATTGCGTGATAAACCAATTAATTGTTAGATGTCTTCAAATTAGGCAGACCTCACCTTAAAATGGATGTTATAAGAACATATTTTTCCTATACCATTCTTTTATTAAGTTAAATCAATATGAGATCCATACTTTAAAAATTTGATCCACACTTTCTCGAAGTGCTAAGAAACCAATTGTTATATGATTCCAAATATTATTTGTGGAGGTGTATCTATTTTTCAGGAACGCTACTAATTTTTTTATGCAGAAGTCATACAGAGGTCTCCACGAGCTTAGTTCACTTACCAAATAATGCATAATATATGCAGGGATTGGAGTTCGAACCTCAGACACCTCACTTATTCATTTTTAAGGTGAATTTCTCTATCTTGCTTGACTAAAAAAAAAAAACATAGAGAGAAGCGGGAACCAGAATAATTAAAATTAAGGTATTTGTTGGTGTTGGAAGAGTTTGAGTCTATTTGTTGGAACTTTTGAACCATAAACTTTTACACTAATGAAAAAATACAATCTAGTCTATTACGTTCTCACACTCCAATCGGATTGTGCAATAATCTAACCTTGAAAATGAATAGGATTTCAATTTGAACACTCCAAAAACCCAAGAAAATGAATCCTCCTGAAAATGGCCTAAGAGAAAGGCCATAACGCCGCAAATCTAGTCTCCTACTGGTACAGCACCAAGATTCCATGCATTGCATGTGATCTGCTCTGTAACATTATATAGATTTTATTTGATTTGATTTGCAGAATATTTAACATTGCATGTTGTTGATAGATAATCTATGTTTGATACGATACCATATTTGGTTCTTCATATTTTGGACCTCTAGCTATTGGTGTTCTATTGCCATTTCAAGGTGAGCCATAGCAGTACAATCATGCATAAGATCGATCATATGTATTCATCTTTTAATTATGGCGTGTACTAGGCTACTAGGTATGATGTTACTATTATTTTGTCTTATCTTATCATGGGATTTAAAATAGGGTGAGTTTTAGCATGGGACAATTGTGAAATTGCCTCAACTTAGATCAATTTTGTTTTATTTGTTATTGTATAATCTTATATTTGCTCAAAAAAAAAAAAAACTATTCAATTATAATTTGACTCAAATTAATTTACTTATGAATATGTTATTTTTTAATCTCCCGTTTAAAAATCTAATACATCCAGCCCATTCTTAATAATCTTTTTAATTTGAAAATATAGTCTTAATATTTTTTTTAATTTAAAAACATAGACTTGATTAGTTCTGGGATAAAAAAAATGTCGTAAATATATATATATATATATATATATATATATATATATATATATATATTTACTACATTATTTATAAATAAATCAATTTAGTTTGTATTTAACTTTGTAATATTAATCCCTACAACAAAACTTTGTAATACTAATTAGGGTTGAATAATTTTTTGGTCCTTATAAATATAGCAATTTTTTTTGAAGAAGTTAAATTAGCCCACTCAAATTGATATAGGGAGAATCAAACATGAGACCTTGAGAAGAAACACACTCCAAAATCCCAAGTCAAAGAGATATGTTTTTGTCCCTTTAAATTAGCTCACCCAAAGTGACATGTTTTTGTCCCTCTAAAAAAACACAGCACACAATTTTAATATTAGTTAAAAGGGGACAAAAAATTTTGGTCTCTATAAATAAGACGAATTTTATTTTTAGTTCTATAAAAATGATATGTTTTTGTCTCTCCAAAATATTTTAGTCCTTATTAAATTAAAATTAAAATTGATATATTATAATTAAATAGAGCTATAAATTGAAATATAAAATGTAGGATGTACAGCTAGTAGCAAATAAAACAAAATTGATCTAAGATGGACCAATTTAACAATTGTCCTATGCTAAAACCCGCCAACACTTTTACTATGGGATACAATTGTGGCCACCAAACAATTAGTATTTGCACATGCTCACAGCACTCACTATTCCAATAACTAGTAGAGTACATGATAGATAATTTCAGATATGACTTTTACAACTTCTGAATTTTCCTCTTTTAATGTTCAAAGTATAAGATTACTATGGAGCAAGAATCTCTCCATTTTAATTTCTCTCTCTATTTATACAATAATCATTTTTTTTTTTTAGGATTTGAACCTCGGATCTTATATATATTATGCATTGTTTTTACCAATTGATCTAAACTTACTGGAACATTTATACAATAATCTATCACATATGTTATAGTTTTGGCTTAATTACTTTTTTGATCCTCTAACTATTTAACTGGTATCGGATTGGTCATCTAACTAAAAATTGATTTATTTCGGTCCTCTAAGTTTCTCACCATGACTACATTTAATCCCTTCTGTTAGTTTTATTCAAATAAACGTTAGGGTTTGTGTTATGTGGGTACCTGACCTCCTGTTTCACATATACATACGAACCATAACAGTTACCAATAATATCAGTCACTATTTAATCATAATATCTTAACAAGGCATAGGACAAAAATGATACTAATAAATAAAGTTAGAGGACCCACATAACACAAACTCAAACATTTATTTGAATTAACAGAAATGACTAAATGTAGTAACAGTGAGAAACTTAAATGACCAAAATAAATCAATTTTTAATTAGAGGATCAATCCGATACCAATTGAATAGTTAGAGGATAAAAAAGGTAATTTATCCTATAGTTTTCAAGAGTTAGTAAATAATTGGACACACCAAAATATCAAACTATTGTACTTATTTTTTCAAAACATAGATAATAAAGAAAAATGTAGAGGGTAAAAAATAGAGAGAATTTTGAGCCGTGTCATGAGAATATGAATGAAGTGTGTATCGAACTCATCTATAAAATAAGTTTTTTCAATCTATTCCATCGTCATTATCTTTCCATGTAATAAGATTTTTCGTTTCTTTTTCTTTGTTTTGTACCAAATTTCAGAGCTACATTTAGGATATATGAACGGCTATTTTTCTATTATTTAGCACAATGATCCTCTCTAATTTTTGTTGATTGAAACCTCTCTTACTTGTTTAATATAATTATAAATATCTTTTACTAACAAGAAAATATTATTTCTGTATACATTTTGCATGTAAACAATTTTATTTTTTTTAGTTGAACTATATATGTTCAATGAATTTGGTCCCCTATAATGTTAAATTCTTGACTAACCACATGCATTTTTTTTGTGTGTAACATAACATGTGAGATTCCATTGGATATCGACTGCATGGCTCATTCATCACCCTGGACACAATTTACCAATTAGTTAGTTCAACCAATTTGTATTATTTGTCAAAAAAAGAACAATTTGTATAGGTTCACACCTAGGATTCTCTAACTTTGTATTATCCATGTGCAGCTTTTTGAGTCTTTGTGCCTCATGTCCATATTTGGCACACAAAATAGAATTTGTTTGGTTGGTCACTACCAACCTAATATATTTGACTTGTTGGGACTTATACACTCCCCCACGGAATCCAATGAAATTTTTTAACATGTCAAATAAGTTTACGAAAAGAGAAATGATATTTGTACAGCCATTTTATTACAATTTTTTTTTTCATACTCACATTATATTCTTATTCTCTCTCTCTTCTTTTTTCTCTCTCTATTGTTTTGGACCAATGAGAAGAGAACAAATTAAAATTGTCAACAAAGTTGTACCAAATGGATGTACATATATCACTACTCTTACGATAATGAGCTCACTACTGAAACTTTGATTATTATCCGATCTTTATCCAAGATCAATAAAAAAACATTTAAGTTGGTCAAAAATAATTTTTGATAAATTTTTAAAGGAAAATGTTAACATACGTTTCAAAGACACGTGTTAAGAAATTTATGATAACAATACCGTAAAAATCAGGTTGATGATTGAACTTGATAGCTCTATGTAAAAGTTCAATGTGTTTGTCTCTGGTTGAACCGGATAATTAAAAAATAAATAATAAAAATAATCACACCTATAAAATTGATGACATTTGCTTCTTTAAAAAAAATAAGTTAAAAAAAGGGTGATGCTTTTAGTAAGCCAAATAATTAAATGAAAAAGAGGCCCAATAAGCTCACACTTTCACTAGCCCAAATATTTTTAAAAAAACTTAAGATAATTTCTTTTTCCACCCTACTTTACTCTCACATGTCTTCTTTATTTTCAAAAATACTCATGTTCGAATGACATGATCTAAACGCTATTTTAGAGCTTTTTGGGTTATAAGTATTGTAATTGATATGAATGTCTTTGTTAACCATCGTGTTATTCTCAGATAAACTACAAAGCATTTTTTAGGATAGTATGAGTGGTCAAGAAAGACCATGGTATCATAACCCACTTCCAAAATTATATTCAAGAAAGAAGTTTGTAGAAGAAATGAAAAGTGAAGAATGAATGAAAATGTTGAACGAAACAAGGCTATTTATAACCATAATGTCACTAGATTGTAACTACAGTAAACATGTATAATGTTTAAAATACAATTAACACACCACAAACCGTTAAAACCTTACTTGTAACGCCACAATCCACATTATGGGATGATTTGAATTATATAATTCGAATTCATTCGTAGAATATTTTGGATTATATTATCTGATCCAGTCCGAGAACGTGATAAAACTTAAGGCTTGACAAGGTTCAAAACGCTGGAAATTTAATCTCAACAACGTAAAATAACATAATAAAATACACAAGATGTCATGGATCGATCAAACTTAAATTATCATTTTTTATACCCATGCAAACCCTGATATCTTCGTAGGCAATGAGTCGAATCAAATTTTCATTGTCAGTTCTTAGCCGGTGTTCCCGTTGGTGTTCTTTGCAGGTGTAAATCGAGAATCAGACATCAAAATTTCAAATATGAAGTGGTTTAGTGGTGGATACGAAGCAGTTGCAACAAAGTATTTGAGCAAATTCGATGAAAATCACTAACCACCCCTCCTTCTAGCGCCAACGATCTATCAAAGAATAGAGCTTAAGGATCAATTAATTATGATACTCGTGCAATAGAGAACCATTATGGTGGAGAAGATGCTCTGATGAGTTTTCTTATGACAGTTACATCGAGGGATTAAGGTACCTGCAAAACAGACACATGCTCTGTCGCTTAAGTTCATATTTGCTTGAGAGTGGGAAAATTATTCAAAGTTTAGCTAAGTTTATGAGTTAACATAAAGTGATTGCGTACCTGGCATGATAGACGTGCCACACTTATATAGACATCTGAGGCCAACAATGACTGGTGGATAATATGATGATAGGTGAGGTCATCACGAGACTCTGTTTATGTTGTGATGAATCCAAATTACTTTGTGTGGGCGCCTTCAGAGACGTTGTGCTTGTCTGCAAGTCTTAAGTGGACAAACTGTTATAAGGCTTTTGATAGACCATTGAAATCCTAAGATTCGATCCGAAACAACGGTGACTAGAGGTGTACCCCAATAAAGATAATACTTGTTAACATTTGTCTTCTTTTAGACGCTACCATCAAGAAGTAGTTATTTCCTTGGTTTTCTAACAAACTAGTAAAAGGTACTAAAATGTTGACTCTACTATTTAGGAGGGAAAAAAGTTTAAAATAAACACACTTTTTTTTTGGTAACATAGATACCCATTATAGTGTGATCTTTAATATTGACGCACATTAAGTCAAATTACGGTGAAAAACTAGATTGATGCAAAAGCTAATTCATGGAGCATCTAAAAAGTTACGGTGGAAATAGGTGTTATATGTGAACTTGAGCATTCAAACGTGCAACCAAACACTCACATACTAATAATAAATTTGCAAAAACACGTTACTTTAACCAATTATCTATATATAAATTTATAGTAGTGTTTTTCATAAAAAAATCCTTTATGCATATGAGAGTTTGAAGACGATCTTATAGAATACTAGATATGAAAAAAATGAATGTCATTTTACATTTCCAATATAACTTTAATTTTTTTCTTCCAACTTTACCCTCTCAAACTTTTCTCTCACACAATTTTCAATGCAACTTTAAGTTTGTCTTTTTCTTATAAAGTAAGGCAGTTTAGTAAAAGTGTTATGTCTAATGATTATTTCATTCCATTCCTTAATCTCTGTGCAATTCGCTAAAGCGACACTCATTTTGAAACGGAGGGAGTAATAAAATACACACAATGTCATTGATCGATCAAACTTAAATTATCATTTAGTTTATCCATGCAAGCCCTGATTTCTATGTAGGTCATGAGCTGAATCAAATTTTCATTGTGAGTTCTTAGCCCCTCTTCGATTAGGGTGGGGGGAGGGCTAGGGTTCTTTCAGCCCATGTTTTTGTTAAACATGTTGTCAGCTTGAAGTCCCCTCTTGAAGATAAAACATTTCAACTCGTAGTTACCTTAACTTCGACGACCTCCCTATTAAATCTTTCAATGTTCTCTCTAAAGATCTCTTTCTTCCCTTGAACAATGGCACTGAGGACAGTAATAGTCTTCGGTTTCCGTGCTTCACGAAGTAAACTGGAAGTGAATTCCTCACTAAAGGTTCTCCAAGAATCAATTAAGTTATCCTCAAATCCTCTGAATCACGTCATAGCTTCACATTTAAGAGTCAAGATGAACAACTTACACTTAGCTAGGCTCTTCTCCTGATGATAGTCTAGGACGATGTCGATGTGCTCCAAATGCTTGTCGAGGTCTTCGCTCCTGTCATAAGACTCTAATTTCAGCAATTTTACCAATGACTTTGGAATTGAGTAGTCTGTGATTCTACATGTGAATGGTTCTCTACGTCTTTGATGACGAGCTCGTCTTGGCGACTTGTCACGACATTTTCTATGACAATTTTTCGGGGACGTTACCTTCATGTTTTCCGAGGATAGGATGGAGTATGAGTTCTCTATCAACCATGAAAATTAAAAGGAGATAAAGGTTGACGATGAGGCTTCCTCGTAGGATCCTGTCCTTTGTGCTGATGTGGCATATCACAATGCTTCCGCTGGTTCTCCCTGTTGTTTCATGTGTTGTAAGACTTTAATTTGCGTTACAACTTTGGTTGAAATTTTCTCTTGATTTTCCTTAACGAGATTGAGTCTGGAACTTTGTGCTTAAAAAGGGTTGAAGATGTTTGTTAACAACTCGTTATGGTTCGGAGACTCGAACGGTACCTAAGGATTTGCGAGAACATCATTGTTGCCTCTAGTTTCTCCGAAGGTGGAGGAATCATTGTTGCTTGAACAATTAGAGGATTTTGATTAATCGTCAATGTAATTTATGGAAGACAATTTGTAGTAGTTCGCGTAAGAAACAGTTCAGTCCTCAACTGATGTGGATCTCCTTGAGGATTTATGACAGAATGATGGGGAAATCTCCATCGCTGATCGCACGGAGTGAGAACGGGATCAGAGAGATCCTGAAGGGTTTAGATTACGGATCGAAGGCGACGATGTTCCTGTTGGTGTTCTTCGTAGGCGTAATTCGAGAATTAGTCATCAGAATTTCAAATCTGAAGTGGTTAGTGGTGGATACGAAGTAGTTACAACGAAGGATTTGAGGAAATTTGATGAAAATCGCTAACCGCCCCTCCTTCTAGCACCAATGATCTGTCAAAGAATAGAGCTTAAGGATCAATCAATTATGATACTCGTGCAATGAAGAATCGTTATGGTGGAGAAGATGCTCTGATGAGTTTTTCTGATAACAGTTACATCGAGGGATTGCGGTACCTACGAAACAGACACATGCTCTGTCGCTTAAGTTCGTATTTGCTCGATAGTGGGAAAATTATTCAAAGTTTAGCTAAGTTTATGAGTTAACATAAAGTGATTGTGTACCTGACATGATAGACATGCCACACTTATATAGACATATGAGGCCAAGAATGACTGTTAGATAATATGATGATAGGTGAGGTCATCACGAGACTCCGTTTCATGTTGTGATGAATCCAAATTACTTTGTGTGGGCGCCTTCAGAGGCGTTGTGCTTGTCTGCAAGTCCTAGGTAGACGAACCGTTATAAGGCTTTTGACAAACCGTTGAAATCCTAAGATTTGATCAGTAACAACAGTGACTATTGGTGTATCCCAATAAACATAATACTTGTTAACATTTGTCTCTTTTAGAGTCTACCATCAAGAAGTAGTTATTTCCTTGGTTTTTTAATAACTAGTAAAAGGTACTAAAATGTTGACTTGTTGTTTAGGAGGGAAAAAAAAAATTTAAAATAGACACACACTTTTTTTTTGGTAACATAGATACCCATTATAGTGTGATCTTTAAAATTGTGGTACATTATTGAGTCAAATTACGATGAAAGACACCAAATTAATGCAAAAGCTAATTCATTGAGCTTCTAAAAAGTTGTGGTGGAAACAAGTGTTATATGTAAACTTGCATTAAAACGTGCAACCAAACACTCACATAGTAATAATAAATTTTCAAAAACATGTTACTTTTTAACCAATTATCCATATATTTAATTTAATGATAAACCAAGAGAGAAAATATATGTTTTTCCAATTATATAAATTTATAGAAGTATTTTCATTAAAAAAAATCCTTTATGCATATGAGAGTTTAAAGACGATCTCATAGAATATTAGATATGAAAAATTGAATTCTTCAACGAAAAATTTAATGAACTAAAATATAAATAATTATTTTAAAATTGTACATTCAACTTTTAAAAAGTCAAAATATCATTGTATTTTTTAAGGTAAAATTTCTATATGTAAATTTCAAAATATTTTTAGGGCATAAATTAAAAAGAAAAAAAAAATCATTAAGAAGATACGAAGTAATGAATGAAAAGCAAAGTTAGATTATCAAAATCCACAAATTTTCTATACTAATAATAAAGATGAATGATGAAATATTGCCAACTATGAA
The DNA here is from genome assembly GCF_003473485.1 of Medicago truncatula. NCBI lineage: Eukaryota > Viridiplantae > Streptophyta > Magnoliopsida > Fabales > Fabaceae > Medicago > Medicago truncatula. The sequence continues at coordinate 22,241,285 of NC_053045.1, forward strand.
AGTAAAGTCACCGTCCCAGCAGAGTACAGAATGGCCACAACAACAACAACAGTACATACAAAAAGTGCAACATCACAACACAACACAATCTCCCAAAACCAAACATAACAAACCCTTCTACTTTAAGTTACCTCATTTCAGTTTTCAACTCTTTCTCTTTCTCTTTCTTCTTGATTTGGATCATCATTTCTTTTTATGGTTCTTTAATTTTGGAGTTACATAGATCTTAGCTCAGTTTCATTTCTTTAGAACTCTTTCAATAGAGATAAAGGGTCAAACCAAAACGTACAAGTTGCATTTATATCTCAACTGAAAGATTTTTCTTTTCTGAGTTTCTCAGCTGAAAAATAGCTTATTTTGAAGTTTCACCCACCTTCAAAGATTGTATCTTTCTCATGAAGGAGTAATCAGGAGGTGGGTCCCATTTCTTGTCATATCATATGTACCTTACATAGCTGCAAAGTTAAAATCTTAGGCATTAGGGTGTTGATTGATGCAGATTTAAAAAACTATGCTTTATCCTGTTGAAAATCATGGACCCTCCTTTTTGTTTAAATGTTAGCTATAATTGTTAAAAGGGTAGTTTTTTTTGGGTTCTGTTGCGAAGATTTGTGAGGTTCTTGCTACTTAGGGCTTTATAGGGATCTTGGTTTTTATGCACTTGAAGTGAAAAAGTTCTTTTATATTATTAGTGTTAGAAAGAGTATGAGGAAATATGTTGGTTCTCATTCAGGAAGGATGTTTAGTGACAAGAAATGGATTATCCCATTTTTCGCAAGTTTGTTGGTATCTGTGAGCTTGCTTCTGACAGCGATTCTTGGCGAATTTAGTTCTGCCGGTGGGGGAGAGGAGTTGCCGCTGGTTGACGTCATTTCGTTTAAGGGAGACGATTCCAGAGGTTTATTTGTGGAGTCGGATTTGGAAAGGTCTATTAATGCAAGTGTGGTTGTGAAAATGAAGGCGCCTAAGTTTGCGTATCTTATTTCGGGCACAAAGGGTGATAGTCATAGGATGATGAGGACATTAGAGGCAGTTTATCACCCGAGAAATCAGTATGTTTTGCATTTAGATCTTGAGGCGCCGCCTCGGGAGAGGTTGGAATTGGCAAATGCGGTGAAAGCTGATCCGGTGTTCAGGGAAGTGGAGAATGTGCGTGTTATGTCTCAATCCAATTTGGTTACTTATAAGGGTCCTACAATGATCGCGTGCACTCTTCAAGCGATTGCTATACTGTTGAAGGAGAGTTCTGAGTGGGACTGGTTTATAAACCTCAGTGCCTCCGATTATCCTCTTGTGACACAGGATGGTTAGTGACTGAACTCGTACATGCTTATTTGATGTTATATATGTTGTTATTTATGGGGAAAATGCTTGCATAAACAATTGTTGTGAATTGCTATAGTGAGCCATTAGTCCATTACAAATTTGTCTTTTGGATTTAAATGCAAACGCTCAACGATATTTTGCAGTGGTTTAAAATTTTTAGTACCATACATCGTGTATAGTTTGCTTTTGGTTTTTATCATGTTGTTGAATTATTTCCCTTGGGCACTACACTATTGTTTTGAGGGCAGAAACCATTGTTAAAATTGGAACTTAATGTTTCAATTACAGGAAAGATTATTGAAGTTAATCCATCCCTTGGTTATTGTTTATGTCTCATGATGGTTCTATAGGTTTATTCAAACAAATTGTTCTCTCTTCCCTTTTAATGTTTCCATGTACGGTAGAAGGTTAACAAGCAAAATTGGACTTGAGCTAATGAAGCAAGTTTGCCATGTTTGTTGCCCCGTTTTTGTTTTAATTTTCCGCTGTAATTCCAAGATATTCTCTTTCTCACCTTTATATAAGTCTTCCACCTCGTTCATTCTATCCTAAAGCATAGCTGATTTGACAAAGTCATGCTCCTGAATGCAATTTTGAGTTGAATAGCCCTCCATAAATTAGCCGTGTCTAGCTCTGTTAGACTTCGACAACAATCTCTTTCCTATTTGATGTCATACTTTGAAGACATACTGGTGAAGATTTTATTTCTGCTAGAGTTCCTCCATGTGCCATTTTAGGAAGATATTTGAGAGATATATCTGGTTTTCAAAGTCACTTATGTTATTAATACCTGCCAGAATACATTTGTGAGCTAGAACTTCTAGCTTAGAAGATGCTAAACAAGGCCGTTCGCGATCTTCATTACTATATAGCATGCATTGGATGGTGCTTATTTTCCTTCAATAATCATTAATTCTGATAGGTCTGTGTCTTATTTTCCACAAAATTTATGTGCCCTGTATTCTAACTGGATTTGCCTCCTCTGAAGTGGGAAAGAGTTAATAAGCTCTTATTAAGGGAGATACTAGTACTGTAAGTATTACTGTTATCTAAAAAAGGGACTGCAGTTTGTATTATCAAAGAAAACAGGAACAGCACTACAGATATTGTAAAAGAAAATGCTCCCAGCCAAGTTGAACACTTGGCTCTAAGCTAAAAAGCCGCAACCCAAATAGAAAACAGACATGCCCCTAAATATATTGTTTTCTTGGCTATATAACAAACTTCGTTACTTTCTCTCACCTGCTAGTTGGGCCTTCAAGTGTACACTTTGAAAGGCTTTTCCATGTCGAGCTTCTATCCAGAACTCATGGGGGGCTTTTGTCTACGAACCATAGGGATTGGGACCCGTGTCCTTGTAAAATAAAAACTCACCTTACATTAATATCTTCCATAGTAGTCAATAGCGGCCACGCGTAGCGTAGCGGCGACGAACCGCTACACTAATCGTCGTCGTAGCGGCGCGGAATCAAATAGCGGCCGCTTCAACTCCTATAGCGGCGTAGCGGAGCGGACAGCGGCCGTTCAACAGCTGTTTAGTTTTAGTAGGAAGTTTCGAAATTGACTATATTTAAAACTTTTTGCATGGTTTCCAAATTGATTTAGGGTATTTTGGGGATTTTTAAAACCAAATTGACTCTTGTGAATGGTTTCTTTGTTCTTTTTTTCTTCCACTGTTTTCTTTTGTTTTATGGTTTCTCTTGTTTTATGATTTTTTTCATTTGTTCCTCTGTCTTTTGTTTTTTGGTGTTTTGATTTATGAATGTCTCATGAGATTTGAGTGTTATATTTAATTTTTTTATATTAAATATAAGTTTTTTTTGTTGAGAAATATGTAAGTTTGTTTATACTTCATAGCATTATTCATGTAATTTTTCCAAAAAATAATCAAATATTGGTGACCGCTATTTGTCATACCGCTATACGCTATCCAACTTTTGGGATCGGCCGCTACGCTCTGCTATCCGGGATTGACTACTATGATATCTTCCGATCTAAGCAGTTCCTGAATCTTCTCAAGAATCATAGCTTCATTCATGAATATATATTCGACACGGATTATAAGACTATTGAGTTATTTTTATTACAAGATCCATTGTACAATTAAAAATGATGGTATTTTGTTATATGGACTGAAGTGTAAAACATTCGAGATAATCATCCTTCTAAAGTAGATGGTTTAAATTCATACTAAGTCTAAACTTGTGTCGGGAGATTATCGACTACAAAATGCATTCAGTTTTGACCCCAATTATTTTTTAGTACCGTAGTAACTATTTGTTTACGGGGGTTTGAAGTCAACAATATACGAGTCTTCTGGTGTCAACATCTTCTTTGCTACAAATATATTTGTATTCTCTCTATAACAAATAAAAACCCTGTTAAGTCACTTGATAATCGAGTCTTCTGCAAGTCACTTGATATTTGTTTCATGCTTTTACAGATATGCTTCATGTTTTCTCTAATCTGTCAAGAGATCTTAATTTCATCGAACATACACGCCTATCCGGTTGGAAATTGTAAGTGAATTGTATCATTGCATATTCCAAAATTTCTGCAAATTGCGGCCCCCGTGGGGTGTGTCGTTTGTTTTTTCTAGTTTACTCTTTTGATTGACTGACATTTCTTTCTATTATTGCTTATTTGTTCAGGAACCAAAGAGCAAGGCCCATTATTATTGATCCCGCCTTTTACTTATCAAAGAAATCTGATTTAGCAGTGACTAGTCAAAAAAGAACACTTCCTACGGCTTTCAAATTGTTCACCGGTATGTTTATGTATGTTTATGTCTATATTTATGTATACATTTTTCCTTTATTTTCTTCGATAAATTTAAATTGAAACTAAAAGGTCCTTTCTAGGTCTAGCACTGCTAAAATTATAAAACATCTAGTTACTTATGAAAACAGCTTATGACATGTCCATAAGCTGATTTTAGCTTATTTCTATAAGCTATACATGATAGTTTATGGCTTATATGGAAACAGTTTGAATTTGTTTTATATATTATTATAGAAATAGCTTATATATAGGCACTTATATGATAGACATTTATGCTATAAGCGCTTAATTAAGTTGTGTGTCCAATTAGAGCCTGCATTTATTTACTATTTGATAGGAAATCAACAAGGTAGTTTCCTATAATTTTGTCTATGCTGTGTGAACAGGTTCAGCTTGGGTTGTACTAACACGGTCTTTTGTGGAGTACTGCATATGGGGATGGGATAACTTTCCACGGACTATGCTTATGTATTATACAAATTTTGTCTCTTCGCCAGAGGGATATTTTCACACTGTCATTTGCAACACTCAGAAATTTCGGCACACAGCAATAAGCCACGATCTTCATTACATTGCTTGGGACAGTCCACCAAAGCAACATCCCATGTCTCTAACTATGAAGAACTTCGACAAAATGGCCAAGAGCAATGCTCCCTTTGCCCGAAAATTTGCAAGGGATGATCCAGTCCTAGACAAGATTGACAAAGAACTTTTGGGGCGCACACATAGGTTTTCGCCAGGTGCATGGTGTATTGGGTCATCAGATGGTGGAGCAGACCCGTGCTCTTTGCGTGGCAATGATACAGTGTTTAGGCCAGGACCTGGTGCTGACAAGCTACATGAGCTGCTTCAGGTGCTGTTATCTGATGAATTTCGAAGCAAACAGTGTTTGTGACAATGGGGTACACTACAAATTGGGTAATGTCAAGTGTACATAATGTGGCTATATATCATATATATCTGATACAAAAAATTGGAATTTTGTATTCCATAATATAGGTTCATAGTAAGAAGCAACAAGCACTTACGGTAGTAGTTTTTTGGTGCTTGTTTAGGTTTAGTTTCGCCAATTTGAGCCAACCATTTGTTATAACAACCTTATTTTTGTTGAGTTACAAAAAGCAATCAAGTTTCATTTTCATAGCAGAGTTTTTATTTGTTATCTATTTATCTTATGGAAAAATTCTTAGATCGGCGATACTTCCTCTGGTCTCAATTACAAGCAATTTTTCACTTTTTCGGCTCATCAAATAAATGGTGTATTTGGTCCACACACATCATTTATTCAATAAACCTAAAAAGTAAAAAGTTGCTTGTAATTCAGACCGGAGGTAGTACATGTTACATGTGAAGTTTTGTGAATCATGGTAACGATGCACGTCATTTATCAATTGTTTATCTTTCTTGAGTGATTATAACAAGTTCATGTAATTTGTGGCTTGTATGCTCCAATCTAGCTAGGCTTCAAAAGTAGCATTCTATACTATTTCTGCTGAATTATTTCCTTGAGCTATGCACCAGTATTTGTACCCTTGAGAGGACAAAGCTTTTAATTCACCAGAGTACTAGGACAGCATCATTCATAAGATTTGGTCCCCCATTCACAGTGGGTGCACGTGGAATCAGGATGAAATACTCTTACTTTTTGAATTTTTTTGCTTCTTTAAACTTTACTGCATGTGCATCAACACCTAAACTATTATTTTCTCCCCCTGTGAAAACAAGATTGTGTTATTAAATCCACGTTCAAATAATATGGTGCTTGTAGCATGTACCTTTAGTAAATTTTCTTAATAATTTTTCCCTCCTGTGAAAGCAAGATTGTGTGAAATCCCCTGCAGAGGCCATGGTCTCCCCTACACATTTTTAATAATTTTTTTATATACTACAACTAATCTATATTAAAATGCTTCATAAGATATATATTATTAGGCCATGGTCACCCCAATTAATCTAATTAAAAATTTTACCATGTTACTAAAATAATTGGCAATTAATATCATTAGTTTTATACTTCATATTATTTTAAATTATCTTATATTTAGTCAAATATAAAAGATTCCTTTAAAGCAACAAAAGAAAGAGAAAATTATAACATAAAATAAAAATAGGAGATAATGATATAATTTAGTCCTTAATGTATTATATTTTCTTGTGAGAAAAATCTCATGTCTCTCAGACTCGTATTTAGTCAGTTGTCGTTTTCTTTTTGTGTCAACCCTCTGATTATCAGAGTAAAGGGGTCATGATGATATGGAGTTTGGTTGGGAGGTAAGTAAAGTATAAAAAAAATTATTTCACTAAAGAATCGAATTTAGGTTCTCCTCAACGATTAGTCATTTGCTAAAAACATATTTAACCTAGAGAATATGCACTACTTTTTTTCTATTTTTTTACAAGGGTGTTTTTGTTTTCTCTTTCTAAGTCAACGAGTTTAATTGTGGTGCACTGTCCGTGTAAAGCCAGTTTACGCAGTCATCCAATGGTATTGTGCCACATCATTTCCTTTTAAAATGTGTTATTTAAATTAATAATAAAAAAAAGAACAAAATAAATTCGGTTGTAAATGTGTTTATTTATTTTTTATGAAATTGTTCTAGTATCTTGTAAATGTGTTTGACAATGAAAACATGTACTTTATTGTCGGCCAACTATTTAGAATCCCTTTCACATTGTAATAATAAACGCAATGATATACTTTTGGATTGTGTTGATTTCATTCTAATGCATTTACCATGTTACTTTTAACTTATACCTAAGACCATTATATTATTTTTCTGATCAAGCGAGAAAATGCATTAAATCGAAGCGAGATGCCTGAACCGAGTACAAGATACAGAAATACATGAAAAAAGAAAAGAGCAAACCTAATCCAAATACAACCAGTATGAGGAAAAGACAAATCAAAATGTAAACAGAACCTAAAACAATCAAGAGCTGCCATTTTGTAACAAAGGTAAAACAAAGGTGGCTCGATCCACCACTGAGATGAGTGCATAGCCAGACCCTATCCATTCCTTGCCATAGCATCAGCCACACGGTTCCCTTCTCGCCTAATATGAGAGCACTTGCATCTGATATCACTACCAAAGAATATGTTTCAATCCATGTTATTCCAACGCATCTCAGCAACTTTTTCTATTGCGTACATAACAACACTGAATTCTGCCTCTAAAGCCATGGCATATCCGATGTTTTGCACAACTTTTATTAATATTACAGTAAAAGAATACAATGTCGTGTTTTATTGCAGCTGACAAGTGACCACATTGGTGGTCATACACTTCATGAATACATCACTTTAATAGTACATCACAAGATGCTAGCAAAAATGTTGCATCAGACATAACATGATAGGAAACTACACTATATGTGATTCCAACCTACAACCATCATGCATCAGCAACAGCACTTCGTCGTATACTCCTAATTTCATCAAAACCAATTCTCAATAGTCAATAAACTTGCCAAGCTACACACCATAAAGCAAGCTTATACACCTTTATTATAGATGGTCGCAAGTAGTACCGTAACTGATGATATGTTAGCGTAATTTCTTATTGTAGCAGAGATAATATTCACCACATAGCAGCTCCTTATAATCTTCCAGATTTTACAAAAACACTCTCAGCAGCAAAGGAAAGATAATCATCATCACCGTATGAAGACACAACAGAACTTACTGTCATAACTATTGAAGAATAAAAGAAAATTAAGATTTACATGAAACCAAATCCATTGATGGAACCACTTAGTCCAAAACCAAGTTGTGCTAAGTAAAATGTTACAATAGAAGCAAAAAAAAGCCTAAAAAGAAAATCACCAAAGCACCTACCAGCCAGCTAAAACTAAAGTAAAAACTCCTACAAATCAAATATCAATTGGTACTATCAGGCAAACAAACCTTAGCACCCACCAAAAAAAAAACCTAAGCACTCTCAAAATTAACAAAGACTTGAAATTCACACTAGAAATATTAAGGAAATTCACCCCAGCACCATATCCAAAATTTGAGATCACACCATAGAAACCCACCACCTTTGAGTTCGACAAAACTATCCTTTAGTGGCAAAGCAGGTCTGCAACAAACCAGCATCAGGAATTAACACAAAGAATACAATCTTGTAACAATAATATTGGTATGCTCAAAATAATAATCATATAGCATTGCCAACAAAATAATAATACCAATACCTCTTAATCAACCAAACTAGAACTAGAAGCTTTAACACTGGAATTTGAACGCTGACCATTGATAATATCACACCTAAAAGACATTGGTTTGTCACTGAATCAACTTAACATGGTAAAATGAAAAATTCAAGCTAATTGCATAATTACTTGTAACATGTAGTTAAAAGATACCTTCCATGTTTTAAACTTGGACAACTACGTTTGTTATGGCCTTTTCCCTTGCAATAACTACACTTCATTGAACCTTTTTTGAGCAATTCCAAACTTCCTTTCATTCGTAAAGTACGTGGACGACCTTTAGGGACAACACGTGGTGGATCACATAAATTTATGGTTTGGTCGTCGGAGACTTTAGGCATAACTTCAAACATTGAATTAACAAACTCTTCATTTGGCTCTTCAATATCCAATTGATCAAGTTTTGTGATTCCTTCCGCAAAGCTTGAATTGCAATATCATGATGTTTTATCGATCGTGAACCTCTTTCAGATAGCTCAAGAGACTCAACCATAATACTATTAAACAATGAAGTACTTGAAGCTTGGTTTCTGCCTTCTTCATGGTCTTCAATTGCAAGTCCTTTACTTTTGTCTTTCTTAGCATTTATGGTCCATCGGCTTAGAACATATTGAGAAGGGAGAGAATAAACATTTTCCTTGATGAATACATTCAACACATGTCTACAAATAATACCCACAAATTCAAACACGTGACAACTACATTTTGCTTCTTTTGAAATGTCATGAAAAGTCACATGATGGTTAGGTTTCTGTTTGTAAATTTCATGAATCTTGTATGTGGAAACTTCAACAGAAAATTCAACTTTCTCTGCGATAAATATTTGGGATCCAACCAACTCATCCTAGAATATCTTGAACACTTTTCGTGTATAAATTTTTGAAGCCTCTTCTTCCATAGGATATAAAGTGCGCAAAAGTGGTTTTGAATTCCTTGTCTTAACATTCTTTTATAACGTCCATCAAGAGCCTTCTCATATTGTGTCACAAACTTGCTCAATCGAGTACTTGAATTCAAAAAGCCCTTAAAAAATTTATTCATACTTTCACTCCTTTGGGTGGTATTTATTCCAGCACAAAAATTGTGACGTACATAAGAAGGGATCCACTTTGCTCGAATGGAGTAGATCTTCTTTAGCCATTTGTTATCTTGCAACTCGTACTTATCTATCATTGCTCCCCAATCAGAATCAAAGTCATCAGTAGTGATAGTTGTTGAGGCAAAATCCCTAATTAATTTTAAAGATAATAAACAAATATGATTAAAGAATTAATGGACTTTGATTAATTCCTTGGTATTTAACTTGTGCTCTTGAGTGCTTTCACTAAGACAGGAACAAGGTTTGAATCATACCAAGATGCATAAAATCAAAGGACATTGAATCCATGAACTAATTCTAAAGTTCAGAAAGTTAGTTCAGAATGTTGATCAGAAAGTTGATCAGAACGTTCTGATGAGAGCTCAGAAGCAACCCTGTTCAGAAGCAACCCTGTTCAGAAGCAACCCAGTTCAGAAGGTTGTTCAGAACCCAGTTCAGAAGGTTGTTCAGAAGCAACCAGTTCAGAAGCAACCTAGTTCAGAAGCAACCAGTTCAGAAGCAACCTAGTTCAGAAGGTTGTTCAGAAGCAACCAGTTCAGAAGCAACCAGTTCAGAAGCAACCTGTTCAGAAGCAACCTAGTTCAGAAGGTTGTTCTTATACAAGCCAAGAATCTCAAGAACTGTGATCAAGGTCATGCAAGGCACATGTGACATGAATATATGTCCAGGAAAGTACATTTGCATGGATCAATCAAGCAATAAAGGCATATACAAGAGTTATGTCAAAGAAGGCATTCAATGTTCATTTAAGACTATGAACATTGATGTACTAGGAATATTTCACAAAGGAATATCATCCTAGATGTTATCATCACTGCTCTTCATTATTGTTTCACTATTAGGATTTGATTACATCAAATGATAGTCTTACAAATCATCCTAAGTGAAACAGATGGAACATTCTGATGATCAGAATGTTCAAGCTCAGCTCATGCTTACTTTATGAACAGTATAGTAGGTGAAAAACAAAAAGCAAAAGCAAAGCAAATCTGTCATCTCCAACAAGAGATAGACACGTCTGAGAGTTGGTACTGATCAAGGACAACACAATCTCTCAAAGCATGGGCATGAAGATGCAGAATCCCACTAAATCCTCCTGCACCGGTTCCAAGACAAAATCTGGGAAAGGAACATTCTGATGTATGAAGAAAAGTCCATACATTGGTTATTGTCCAGAAATTCATATGAAAAGCATATGCATAACCCAGAACTTCATGTGTTCATTCATACATGATGAACCCAGATGAAGAACATGATGAACCCAGATGAAGATCATCATGAACACAACAACATTCTGATGTTCATCAGAGATCAGAATGTTTGCCCAGAATTTCAAGTTAAAGCTTGTGGGACCCAGGACACATGGCATAACACCATTGGACACCCTACAACGGCTATATGAGCCCAAAGACTCTATAAATAGAGGGCTTGGCCTTAGCAAAATATACACCATTGCAAAGCATACAAGAAAACAACTCTGATTTTGTTTGAAGCTTTTGCAAACTGAAATTGATCAATCTCTAAGTCTTTCATCAACTTAGTGCAAATCAATACTCTTGTTATCTGTAGGATAACCTCTTCTTCTTCTTCTTTCATTGTTTGTTTTACAAACACCCAACTTCCATACAAATTGTAACAAAGTCTCATCTAGCTTTTAGAGGTCCTAAAGTGTTAGGTTGAGCAAAGGTTGTAAAAGTCTAAGTGGTTAACTTAGCAAGAAGGTGCAAGCCTGCTGAGGCTTAGAGAATACAGGAGTGTAATTGTTCAGGTGAACAAGATTGTAAGGTGCAGGACTTGAGAGGTTATCTCAAGCATCTTAGTGGAAACTCTCACAGGATTGTGGGGAGTGGACTAGCCCACATTGGGTGAACCACTATAACTCTTTGTGTGTTCTTTCTTTCTTCTCTATACTCTTTTATTTACAGTATACACAACACACACTTACACTTATACTTTATTAAGCAATTTTGTTTATGAACTTCAGAACATTCTGAAGTCAGAAAGTTAACATAATTCCAAGTAAACAACTTGAGAATCACTTTTAAGTTTCAGGATAATTTTTAAAGGGTCACAATTCAAACCCCCCCCTTCCTTGTGACTATTTTATCTACTTCAATTGGTATCAGAGCTAGGCTCTAAGGGTTTGAACACTTAAACAAGTGTTAGAGAAAAGATTCAGGAAGTATGTCTAAAGTCAAGTACATAGCTGAAGGAGGATCTTCAAATAGACCACCACTCTTTGATGGATCAAACTACTACTTCTGGAAAGGCAAGATGAAACTCTTTCTCAGATCTCAAGACAATGATATGTGGGCAGTCATCACAAATGGAGACTTTGTTCCAACAAACAAAGAAGGAGCTGTCAAAGCAAAAAGTGCATGGTCAACAGATGAAAAAGCTCAGGTATTACTAAACTCTAAAGCTAGACTCTTTCTATCATGTGCACTAACCATGGAAGAAAGTGAAAGAGTTGATGAATGTACAAATGCTAAAGGAGTATGGGATACTCTGAAAATACATCATGAGGGTACATCTCATGTCAAAGAAACTAGAATTGACATTGGAGTCAGAAAATTTGAAGTCTTTGAAATGAGTGAAAATGAAACCATTGATGAGATGTATGCAAGATTTACTACAATAGTAAATGAAATGAGATCTCTTGGAAAGGCATATTCCACTCATGATAGAATTAGAAAAATTCTGAGATGTCTTCCAAGTATGTGGAGACCTATGGTCACTGCAATCACTCAGGCCAAAGATTTAAAATCTATGAACCTGGAAGATCTCATTGGTTCACTAAGAGCTCATGAAGTTGTACTTCAAGGAGACAAACCAGTAAAGAAGGTAAGAACACTTGCCTTGAAAGCATCTCAGCAAACCTCATCAGTTGCTGATGAAGATGTGCAAGAACCACAAGAATTAGAAGAAGTTCATGAAGAAGAAGCTGAAGATGAACTTGCACTAATCTCTAAAAGAATTCAAAGGATGATGTTGAGAAGAAATCAGATCAGAAAGAAGTTTCCAAAGACCAACATCAGCATCAAAACTGAAGCTGACAAAAGTCAAGTCACTTGCTATGGATGCAACAAAACTGGACATTTCAAAAATGAATGTCCTGACATCAAAAAGGTTCAGAGAAAACCTCCCTTTAAGAAGAAAGCAATGATCACATGGGATGACATGGAAGAATCAGATTCTCAAGAAGATGCAGATACAGACATGGGACTGATGGCTCAGTCAGATGATGAGGAAGAGGTAATTATCTATAAAACTGATTCTTTATATAAAGATCTTGAAAACAAAATTGATAGTCTCTTATATGATTCAAACTTCTTAACTAATAGATGTCACTCTTTAATCAAAGAACTTTCTGAGATAAAAGAAGAAAAAGAAATACTTCAGAACAAGTATGATGAGTCCAGAAAGACCATAAAAATTCTGCAAGATTCTCATTTTGACATGTCAGAAAAACAAAGAGAGATAAACAGAAAACAAAAAGGCATTATGTCTGTACCTTCTGAAGTACAAAAGGAAAACATACTTTTGAAAAAGGAAGTTGAAACATTGAAAAAGGATCTGACAGGGTTTATAAAATCTACAGAAACTTTTCAAAACATAGTAGGATCTCAAAATAAAAGTACTAAGAAATCTGGCTTAGGCTTTAAGGATCCAAGCAAAATTATTGGAAGTTTTGTACCTAAAGCTAAAATAAGAGTTAAATGTTGTTTTTGTGATAAGTATGGACATAATGAATCAGTATGTCATGTTAAGAAAAAATTTATCAAACAAAATAATTTAAATCTTAGTTCAGAACGTTCTCATCTCAATAGATCAGAAAGTTCACAAAAGGCTGAAAAGGCTAAGAAGACATGTTTCTACTGTAACAAATCTGATCATAAAAGACAGAATGTTACTTTCAGAAAAGATCTCTTAGAAGAACTAACCCTCAAGGACCCAACATTACATGGGTACCTAAAATTTTTATCTTGTCAAATGTAGGTCTTGCCTCAGGGTGCAAGAACAAAACCATGGTACCTGGATAGTGGTTGTTCTAGGCACATGACAGGTGACAGGGATTGTTTTCTAACTTTTGAAAAGAAGGATGGAGGACTAGTGACATTTGGAAACAATGACAAAGGTAAAATCAGAGGTAAAGGTACTATAGGTAATCTTAACTCTGCTAGAATAGAAAATGTTCAGTATGTGGAAGGTTTAAAACATAATCTACTTAGCATAAGTCAATTGTGTGATAGTGGATTTGAAGTTATCTTTAAACCTAACATATGTGAAGTCAGACAAACCTCCTCTAACAAATTGTTTTTCTCTGGTTCAAGAAGAAAGAACTTATATGTTTTAGAACTAAATGATATGCCTGCTGAATCTTGTTTTATGTCTCTTGAAAAAGACAAATGGATCTGGCACAAAAGGGCTGGTCATATAAGCATGAAAACCATTGCTAAACTTTCTCAACTTGATCTAGTTAGAGGTTTGCCTAAGATTAGCTTTGAAAAGGACAGAATCTGTGAAGCATGTGTTAAAGGTAAACAAGTAAAAAGTAGTTTTAAAACTATTGAGTTTATCTCAACTCAGAAACCTTTAGAGCTTCTTCACATTGATCTGTTTGGTCCTGTTCAAACTGCAAGTCTAACTGGCAAAAGATATGGATTTGTTATTGTTGATGATTTCTCCAGATTTACATGGGTGCTATTTTTAAAACATAAAGATGAATCTTTTGAAGCATTTCAAAACTTTTGCAAAAGAGTTCAAAATGAAAAAGGTTATAATATCATCACAGTTAGGAGTGATCATGGAGGAGAATTTGAAAATGCATCCTTCAAAACATTCTTTGATGAAAATGGTATTAAACATAATTTTTCTTGTGCAAGAACTCCACAACAAAATGGAGTTGTTGAAAGAAAAAATAGAACCTTGCAAGAAATGGCAAGAACAATGTTAAATGAATCAAATGTTGAAAATTACTTTTGGGCAGAAGCCATTAACACATCTTGTTACATTTTGAATAGAGTTTCTATAAGAAAGGTTCTTAACAAAACCCCATATGAACTCTGGAAAAATATTAAACCTAGCATATCTTACTTTCACATTTTTGGCTGCTATTGTTACATTCTGAACAATAAAGAAAAATTGGGTAAGTTTGATCCTAAATCAGATAAAGCTATCTTTTTAGGATACTCTACAACTTCTAAAGGTTATAGAGTGTACAATCTAAAAACCCAGACAGTTGAAATTAGTATGCATATCATATTTGATGAATATGATGAACATTCTAAACCTAAAGAGAATGAAGACACTGAAGTACCAACACTTCAGAATGTTCCAGTTCAAAATACTGAGAACACAGTAGAGAAAGAAGATGATCAGAATGTTCAGGATCAATCTTTTCAAAGTCCACCTAGAAGCTGGAGAATGGTAGGGGATCATCCTACTGATCAAATCATTGGAAGCACAACTGATGGTGTAAGAACCAGATTGTCCTTTCAAGATAACAACATGGCAATGATTTCTCAAATGGAACCCAAGTCAATCAATGAAGCCATTATTGATGACTCTTGGATTAAGGCCATGAAGGAAGAACTTTCTCAGTTTGAAAGAAACAGAGTTTGGAACTTGGTTCCAAATAATCAAGATAAAACCATCATTGGAACAAGATGGGTTTTTAGAAACAAGCTTGATGAAGAAGGTAAAGTTGTCAGAAACAAAGCAAGGTTAGTTGCTCAAGGTTACAACCAACAAGAAGGTATTGACTATGATGAGACCTTTGCACCAGTTGCAAGGTTAGAAGCCATCAGAATTCTTCTTGCTTATGCTGCACATAAAAGCATTAAACTTTTTCAAATGGATGTGAAAAGTGCATTTTTAAATGGTTTTCTAAATGAAGAAGTTTATGTAAGTCAACCACCTGGATTCATAAACAAAGAAAAACCAAATCATGTTTTCAAATTAACAAAAGCTCTTTATGGTCTTAAACAAGCTCCTAGAGCTTGGTATGACAGACTTAGCACATTTTTAATTGAAAATGGTTTTTCAAGAGGAAAAATTGATACCACACTTTTTAGAAAAACACATAATACTGACTTGCTTATTGTTCAAGTATATGTGGATGACATTATTTTTGGTGCTACTAAAATAAAAATGTGTGAAGAATTTTCCAACCTTATGCAAAGTGAATTTGAGATGAGCATGATGGGTGAACTTGGTTTTTTCCTTGGTTTACAAATCAAACAACATTCAAATGGAATTTTTATAAGTCAAGAAAAGTATATCAAAGACATTCTTAAGAAATATAAAATGAATGAGGCAAAAATCATGAGCACCCCTATGCATCCATCTTCAAGTTTAGATAAGGATGAGAGTGGAAAATCTATTTCTGAAAAAGAATATAGAGGCATGATAGGTTCATTATTATATTTGACTGCTAGCAGACCTGATATAGTGTTTGCAGTTGGATTATGTGCTAGATTTCAAACATGTGCAAAAGAATCTCACTTAACTGCAGTTAAAAGAATATTTAGATATCTAGTAGGTACTACTGATCTTGGCCTTTGGTATAGAAAAGGTTCTAGTTTTGATCTTGTAGCCTATTGTGATGCTGATTATGCTGGAGACAAAGTTGAGAGGAAGAGCACAAGTGGATCCTGTCAATTCTTAGGACAAGCATTGATTGGATGGTCTTGCAGAAAGCAAAACACTATTGCACTCTCCACAACTGAAGCTGAGTATGTATCTGCAGCTAGCTGCTGCTCTCAAATTTTATGGGTAAGAAATCAGCTGGAAGATTACTCTCTAAGGTACACAAGTGTTCCTATTTATTGTGACAATACAAGTGCAATTAATCTTTCTAAGAATCCTATTCAGCATTCTAGGTCTAAACATATTGAAATAAAACATCATTTCATTAGAGACCATGTTCAGAAAAAGAATATTGCATTAAGCTTTGTTGATACTGAAAATCAATTGGCTGAC
Source organism: Medicago truncatula (assembly GCF_003473485.1). Lineage (NCBI taxonomy): Eukaryota > Viridiplantae > Streptophyta > Magnoliopsida > Fabales > Fabaceae > Medicago > Medicago truncatula. The sequence goes on from NC_053045.1 coordinate 22,257,687, forward strand.
ATTTTCACAAAACCCCTTGTTGAGGATAGATTCAATTTTCTTAAAGAAAAATTGTTAATCATGAAAAATCCCAATAAAGATTGATTACTGATCACTAAGGGCCTTAAACTAAACCCCTTGATGTCATCTGATACAAATCAGATAGATCCATCTTTATCTCGCTCTCAATGTTCCTGAGTTCAGAATGTTCCTGAGTTCAGAACGTTCATCAGGTCAGAATGTTCAAATGATCAGAATGTTCATTGCAATATTCATACGACCAGAACAGTCACAAGTATGTTCATCTGAGTTTATCCATTCATGATGTTCTTGAAACTTTTTTTTAGAACCCAAATTCTGAGTCAAACAATCTCATGCGTGAGATCTTGTTTTGACTTGTTCAAAAAATCCATCCATAATCTTAAGCATTTAATGCTTGGTTATAAGAAGTCATGTTTAAGGTTTAACCACCATGTAATGGCTTAACCATCAAATCATCCAAAATCCATTCATCTTCCCAAACGGCTACTTTTTCCTTTCTCTCTCCTAGGCGTTGCTTTTTGACAGTTTTTCATCCTTCCCAATGCTAACTGTCATCATATCACTACTATTCTTTTTCTCTTGCACGTTTTGTCTATATAATCAGTTACCAACTCTGATTATTTCACTTCCATCTCATTTCCTAAAAATTCAAACTGCTCTGTTCTTCATTTTCTGAAAAAATGGCTAGAACCAAAACTACCCCAAGACTTTCCGAAGAACATTTTCAACCACCACCATCCAACACCGCTGCTGATCAAACCTCTGATCAACAACTTTTGAGTGAAACCCCTGTACGCACCATTCTTCAGGACGTAATCATTCCTGCTTCTGAAAATCCCAAATCTTCCAAAACCAGATCCTCTAAGAAACCCATCATCAAACCCAGACCAATACCTACCAGACGATCAACAAGGATGAAGAAACCTTTGAAGAAACCAAAGGTATCTCACGTGAATCTAGATTCTGACGAAGAAAAAGAAGATGATGAAGACTCTGAGGATGAAACAGAGGAAGATCCAGAAGAAGAGGATGAAGACTCTGAACAAACTCTTTCTGACGCAATGAAATCAGTAAAAGCTTCCTCAAAAAGGGATAAGGAACTTACAAAGATAATACTTCAAAGGAGGAAGGAGATTGCTGCTGAAGCTATGCCCTTATCTGAGGAAAAGACCTCTGAAGATGAAGAAGCAAGTGAAGAGGAAGTATCTGAAGAAAAGGCTGAAAAAGAAGAAGAGAAAGGCTCTTCTAAGAAGCATGGGAAAGGTAAAGATATTACCAAACTTGCTGCTACCTTAAAAGCTTCAAGGGCAGAAAAGATTGCTCTCAGACCAATGTGTAGAACCAAGTATTTCAACCTTGAAAGTCTGGAAACCAAGGCATGGAATATGAAGGAGTTCACTGAACCTCAAGGATGGACCAACTTCATAACTCTTCAAGAACACACCTATGAAGACTTGGTCAGAGAGTTCTACACCAACCTATCAGTTCAGGAAAAGAAGAATGGAAATGAGAAGTTTCTCATATCATCAGTCAAAGGTGTAAAGATCAAGATGACTCAGGAATTTGTCTCTGAAGCATTCAAAATTCCAAATGAAGGTAATCAGCTATACTCTAGCTTCTGGTTTGATGAATCTAGAGTTAACCGTAACAAACTCATAGTTAAATACACCAAAGAAAATCACACCTTTAACTCCACAAACCTGGAAGATACTCCCAAAATTCTTCACAACATGATTAGGCATTGTCTTTTACCTAGATGTGGATCTTTTGAACTTGTCTCTGACATAGATCTTTGTTTCATCTACCATCTCATGAAAAAGATTAAGTTAAATCTGTGTTTTATCATTATTCAACACATGATTGATTCATGCCTAGCCATAAAACAAACATCTGCTGGACTACCCTATGGAATGCATCTCACTTCCATTTTTCAAAAGGCAAAAGTGCCCCTTGAAGGAGAGAAACGCAAGCTGGATTTTATGACCTTTTCTTCCAAGACCTTAGGTCAACTCCATATTACTTCATCCAACATGCCAGCCTCCAAAACTTCTGGACCCTCTGGATCTGGTAAAAGAAATTCTGATCAGAATGTTCAGAAAGCTGTGAAGAAAAGAAGGGTTGAAGAGATTACAGATACCAAAACTCCCTCTCCACCAGCAGAAAATACTGAGTTTGGTACTCAGAATGTTGATGGAGAAACTCAGGAAGTGGCTGAGCTCTTAGCTTCAAATATGAACATTGAAGAAGAAGCTCAAGATATGGAGTTCTCAACTGGATTTGATCTCAATATTGAAGATATCAACATTGACTTCAATAGTGAGTTGTTTCAAGATGGACAAGAAACAACTCAGCAAGCTCCAAAAGGTCAGAATGTTGAAATTCCTGCTGTTCAGAATGTTCAGAATGTTGAAACTTCTGTTGGTCAGAATGTTGCAGTGTCTAAAGCCCAGAATGATGAAGATATTCATGTCATGGCTGATCGAGACAATCAAGAGCTTGATGATCAGCATGCCTCAAATGAACTTTCTCCAGATGGCCAGCTGTCAGTTGATCCCATGCCTTTGGCATCAGGATCTCTGCCCTCTGAGGAGGTACAGCTCATGGCCCAAAATGGTCAGAATGTTAACCCATCATCCTCCACCATGGATTCTGTTGCAGGTGCTACCAACTTCTTGGTCTCTGACCTTCCTACTCCACCTTTCATTCCTTCCTCCACTCCACCACCACAACAAATGAAGACCACCACAAGAAGCAAACTTCCAAACATGGCTGCTTTATTTGACTCTCTCAACACCTTTGTGTCTGCAAACAGAGAGCAAGCTGAAGCCTCTGGTCCTGCTGAACCTGCTAAGCCTTCAAGAGCAGAGAAGATAGCCTCAAGGGCACTTAGAGTCTCCACCAAGACCCACAAAATTGCTTGTGTGCTGGCTGACTGGACTGTCAAAGTCCATGCTCCTGGTTTGGCCATTCCACCTCCAGTATTTGATGACCCCTCCATCTTTGAAGCAGAACCCTCTTCTGATTCTGGAGACTCCACTCCATGAATCTTTTCAGAAATCCTCCCTATCCTTTTTGCAGATGACAATAGGGGGAGAAGCTTTAGGATTCAAAGTCTTTAAGTTTTTTTTAGTTATAGGCCCTAAGTAGGTCTAGGTGATCAATTGATATTGGAATTTATAAATTCCATCTTTTGCTTTTCTTGATCACATGCACTTTGATTTTCTTTTTTGTTTTTGAACCATCTTTTCATGTAATGTACTTCATGTTATATCAAATGAATGAATATTGAATTTGGTTCAGTCTTGCATATTTTTACTTTATGCAAAAGATTATGAAATTGAGGGGGAGCTTTTTAAAGTTCTTAAAAACTCTGCATAATGGATTATAAAAATGAGGGGGAGCATTAAAATAAATTTTTTTTAGCTCTGTTATATAATCAAAATCCTTAATCCTAAATCATAAGTTTATCATCTTCAAAAAGGGGGAGATTGTTGAGGCAAAATCCCTAATTAATTTTAAAGATAATAAACAAATATGATTAAAGAATTAATGGACTTTGATTAATTCCTTGGTATTTAACTTGTGCTCTTGAGTGCTTTCACTAAGACAGGAACAAGGTTTGAATCATACCAAGATGCATAAAATCAAAGGACATTGAATCCATGAACTAATTCTAAAGTTCAGAAAGTTAGTTCAGAATGTTGATCAGAAAGTTGATCAGAACGTTCTGATGAGAGCTCAGAAGCAACCCTGTTCAGAAGCAACCTTGCTCAGAAGCAACCCTGTTCAGAAGCAACCCAGTTCAGAAGGTTGTTCAGAACCCAGTTCAGAAGGTTGTTCAGAAGCAACCAGTTCAGAAGCAACCTAGTTCAGAAGCAACCAGTTCAGAAGCAACCTAGTTCAGAAGGTTGTTCAGAAGCAACCAGTTCAGAAGCAACCTGTTCAGAAGCAACCTAGTTCAGAAGGTTGTTCTTATACAAGCCAAGAATCTCAAGAACTGTGATCAAGGTCATGCAAGGCACATGTGACATGAATATATGTCCAGGAAAGTACATTTGCATGGATCAATCAAGCAATAAAGGCATATACAAGAGTTATGTCAAAGAAGGCATTCAATGTTCATTTAAGACTATGAACATTGATGTACTAGGAATATTTCACAAAGGAATATCATCCTAGATGTTATCATCACTGCTCTTCATTATTGTTTCACTATTAGGATTTGATTACATCAAATGATAGTCTTACAAATCATCCTAAGTGAAACAGATGGAACATTCTGATGATCAGAATGTTCAAGCTCAGCTCATGCTTACTTTATGAACAGTATAGTAGGTGAAAAGCAAAAAGCAAAAGCAAAGCAAATCTGTCATCTCCAACAAGAGATAGACACGTCTGAGAGTTGGTACTGATCAAGGACAACACAATCTCTCAAAGCATGGGCATGAAGATGCAGAATCCCACTAAATCCTCCTGCACCGGTTCCAAGACAAAATCTGGGAAAGGAACATTCTGATGTATGAAGAAAAGTCCATACATTGGTTATTGTCCAGAAATTCATATGAAAAGCATATGCATAACCCAGAACTTCATGTGTTCATTCATACATGATGAACCCAGATGAAGAACATGATGAACCCAGATGAAGATCATCATGAACACAACAACATTCTGATGTTCATCAGAGATCAGAATGTTTGCCCAGAATTTCAAGTTAAAGCTTGTGGGACCCAGGACACATGGCATAACACCATTGGACACCCTACAACGGCTATATGAGCCCAAAGACTCTATAAATAGAGGGCTTGGCCTTAGCAAAATATACACCATTGCAAAGCATACAAGAAAACAACTCTGATTTTGTTTGAAGCTTTTGCAAACTGAAATTGATCAATCTCTAAGTCTTTCATCAACTTAGTGCAAATCAATACTCTTGTTATCTGTAGGATAACCTCTTCTTCTTCTTCTTTCATTGTTTGTTTTACAAACACCCAACTTCCATACAAATTGTAACAAAGTCTCATCTAGCTTTTAGAGGTCCTAAAGTGTTAGGTTGAGCAAAGGTTGTAAAAGTCTAAGTGGTTAACTTAGCAAGAAGGTGCAAGCCTGCTGAGGCTTAGAGAATACAGGAGTGTAATTGTTCAGGTGAACAAGATTGTAAGGTGCAGGACTTGAGAGGTTATCTCAAGCATCTTAGTGGAAACTCTCACAGGATTGTGGGGAGTGGACTAGCCCACATTGGGTGAACCACTATAACTCTTTGTGTGTTCTTTCTTTCTTCTCTATACTCTTTTATTTACAGTATACACAACACACACTTACACTTATACTTTATTAAGCAATTTTGTTTATGAACTTCAGAACATTCTGAAGTCAGAAAGTTAACATAATTCCAAGTAAACAACTTGAGAATCACTTTTAAGTTTCAGGATAATTTTTAAAGGGTCACAATTCAAACCCCCCTTCCTTGTGACTATTTTATCTACTTCAATAGTTTGGCGAATGCACTTCTGAAATTGATTTTTAAACTCACTATGTTCATGATAGATTTGGTTCAAGTACTCTGGAACTTTCTTCTGAATATGCCACATACAATAGTGATGATTCACCTCTGGAAAAACCTGTGCAACTGCATTAGAAATAGAAGTGTCTTGATCAGTGATAATAGTTTTAGGACTAACTCCATCCATTGCTTCTAACCAAGTACGTAGCAACCAAACAAAACTCTCTTCAGTTTCATCCCATAACAGAGCACAACCAAAAAGTATAGACTGTTGGTGATGATTAACTCCCGTGAATGGAACAAAGGGCATTAGGTATTTATTTGTTAAGTATGTTGGATCAAAAGTCACCACATCACCAAAATATTTGTAAGCCATTCTAGACCTTGAATCAACCCAAAAGCAATTTGCTAATTTACCTTCTGCGTCCATTTGAAATGCATAGAAAAACCCAGGATTCTTCAACTGACAATTCTTAAAGTACGATAACATCAGCTGAGCATCTCCATTTTCTAATTGTTTTTGTCTCTTCACAGTTAAATAATTAATAACATCTTGTTGGCTAAATCCAACATTATCAACACCACCACTCTCGCTACATAACACTGATGCTATTTTACTAGGGCCTATACCAGAATCATCAAGCACATCAATAAGTTTTTTTTGCACTTTGGTTTTGCTTCTATGTACTCTAAGAAAGTGTGAACTGTTTGGGGAAAATAGTTCATGATTATGGTCTCTTACAAATCTAGAAACAGTCCACCTATCTTCACTTTTCTTGATATACAACAGTGCCTTGCATCCTACCCTTGTTTGATCATGTACAATAAGACTACCATTTTCTTTTTTCAATTTTTTTTTGGGATCCAAACCCCTCCTTAGAACAAAGAATCTCTTGACCAATTTACCCTACCATCCGTTCTTGATTTAGTAACACGACCCATACGAAAGCTAAAACCTTTATTCCTCGCGTACCTTGTGTAGTATTTCTTTACATCTTCAATTGATGTAAACTCCATTCATTCAAAGGGCTCTAATGGGAGTTCCAATGGTAGTCTATCATTGAGAGGATCTGCATCACTTGCAAGCATATCATCTGAGCCAATCATGTTGGTATGTTCATGCATATCTGTCATTTCTTGATCTGTCATTGTAGCACTCACAATCCTGTTATGCTGAATAAAAATTCAATGTATTGACCATATTTAAAAAAGCAAAGTTAATCGAATGATAAGAATATGCAAATAGAATTTATTTTTTGAACTTAATAAATCCACAAACATGTTTAAATATGAACAACATTGCCAAACAAAAATCTTTGGAGAATGCAAAATGCGTAATTGAGTTTTTCAAAAAATAAAAAATTGTAGAACTAAAGAAACCAAGTAACTGAAGATGTGGTTAATTCACCTGTTTATAAAACTTCCATAATCTTCTTCAAAGACGGTTCTCAGGTCGTAACGGCGGTTATTTATTGAGAGTTGTGTTCGCATCGTTCACACGAACAAAAGAATGTAGGATATTAGAGATATTTGATACCTTCAATTGAAAAAAGAGAAAGAACTGATTGAGTTTTGTTGTATTGAGGGAGAGAAGCAATCTTGTTACAGAGTTGGAAGTTGCTGGAACGTGATGAAAATGTTGCACGAATGTAACAACCGAATTTATTTTGTTCTTTTTTTTTTTAATAATTTAAATAACACATTTTAAAAGGAAATGATGTGGCACAATACCATTGGATGATTGTGTAAACTTGCTTTACACAGACAGTGCACCACAATTAAACTCATAAGTCAACACATCTATATTAACTATACTTATTGATTAATGTCTCTCCTACTAAACATAGTTTTTCTTTTTTGCCGCCATGTTATTGGTATGAAAGGTGGGTTCTCCCCTCTCTATTGAATTTTCTCCATAGATAAGAGTCAGAGATCGAAGACATGGCCACTTGTTTAGGAGGTCCAAAACTCTTGCCACTTAAATCAATTCATTGTTAATAAATTTGTGCACATATTTTTTAAAGTTTAATGCAATATAATTATTGTTTGAGGAGTGTCAGGTAAACTCTATTTTAAAGATTATCTCTAATACTCATTCTTTTATTGGTGGAAATTCATGGGTCCAACCACTTTATGCGCGACTCATTTTTAAAATAGAGAATTCACAATGACTTACTCAATAAAATAGTTAGTGTTAAAGAGAGTGTTGAAAATAAAATGTTACTAAAATTCTTACTCTTTTATCAATAATATATTTGATTATTTATCGTAAATAGGTAGAATGAAATAATAATACTAAGAGATCGGGTATTATAGAAAATTACAAATACCTTTTCTTATAAAAAATACAAATAATTTTATCAAAATTGATGTTTTAATTTTACGATAGTGAAAAATATTAAATTGAGGGATTGAGTAGTTTAACAGATTTATTTGACTTAAAGGATAGTTGAATATCTGATTTCAAACTAACACGAAAGAAAAAAAAATAAGGGTTAAATATGTTTTTGGTTCCTATAAATATACCAACTTTTCATTTTAGTTCCTCTAAAATTTTCCTTCAACTTTTAGTCCCTATAAAATTTTCAATCTTTACTTTTCGTCCCTCGCTTAAAGTAAACTCATATGTAGAATTCATATTTTTAAATAAAATTTTGCAGAAAAATGTATAATATTATAAGGATCTCTCCCAAAAATATTTAGAATTTTTTACCAAAACATGAATTAAATATAAATTTTTATATTTTTAGCGATAAAAAATTCATATTTAATTCATGTTTTGTTAAAACATTCTAATTTTTTTTGTGAGTGATTTTTACAATATTCCATAAATTTCTGCACAATTTCATTAAAAAATACAAAAATTTACTTATAAATAGAGACCAAAAGTAGTGATTGAAAATTTTATAGAAAGACTAAAAGTTGAAGGAAAATTTTAGAAAAACTAAAACAAAAAATTGGTATATTTACGGAGACCAAAAACATATTTAACCAAAAAAATAATTTAACAACTAATTTAGTCCCTAAACTATCACCCTCTCTTCAATTTAGTTTTAAACTATAAAAATATAATAAATAATTTTTAAACTATATAAAATCGGTCAATTTAGTCCATCAAATATCTGAAAATCTATCAATTTAGTCCCAAAATATTGTCACCAGCGCAGAGAAATAGAATCAAAAGAATCCATTTAGCTTACTCACGCACGAGTGATGGCAAATGTGGAGATTTTAGAACTTGACAGAAACAATAGTAAAGTAGTGGAAGAGATAGTGAAATTGGAGAGAAAGATATTTCCCAAACACGAATCACTTGCTTCATTCTTTGAAAATGAACTCAAAAAGAAGAACAGTGGATTGCTTTATCTTCACGTTGATGCCCAACTTGCAGGTTATGTCATGTATTCTTGGCCTTCTTCATTGTATGCTTCTATCACCAAGCTCGCAGGTTCCATCTTCACTCTTTTTTATGCTCTCAAGTTATGCCTATAAGCTGTTTGAAAAATTGTCTAAGTGTGTTTTCGTGTTAGAAAATTTAGTGACTCAAATTTATAAAATATCAATATATTTAAGAAAATATTCATTAACTTTTGTAAGTGCAACTCGGTTGGTAAGCTTGGACATTGGTATGCAGGGTTCAGGGTTCGAACCTTTAGCTTTAGCTCAAATCAGTTGAGTTATCTCCCTTAATACATCAACTTAGTCGTTGGATAATTACTCTCTCCTATTATCTTTCAATAGTTTAGAGACTGAATTAGTGAAAAAATGAAAGTTAAACTTTTATAACATACTAAATTGATTAACTATCTTTTTAGTCTGAAGATGAAGTGACAGTCACCACATGAAATTCACACACAACTGAAAGGTCTTGGGTTCATACTGGATGAAATGTCCAACCTAACAGTATCGACATTGTCTGTTAGGCTACGATTAACTATCTTTAATATAAGAGAATAAATAATAATTCTGCAAATTGTTCAACTCCCAACTAATGAAATGCTTGTATTGAATCCTTTAATTTGTTGGTTAATCACCATATGGGTATGTAATATGGGATGTTTTGGTTCTTCTGTAGTGAAGGAGCAATGGAGGAGGCAAGGACATGGAGAGGTTCTACTGAAAGCGGCAATCGAGAAATGCAGAACAAGAAAAGTTTCGCGGATAATGCTTCACGTTGATCCGTTGAGGACCCCTGCGCTGAATCTGTATAAGAAGCATGGCTTTCATGTTGACTGTTTGGTTGAAGGCTATTACTCTTCTGATAGAAATGCTTATAGAATGTACTTGGACTTCGATTCAAATTGAAGGAGAAATTCAACAAGCACTTTTATATACATTATCATGGTCAATTCAAAAAACAAATTTGGAACATTGTGTTTGTAACATGGTCAATTCAAAGAACAGATCTGTAATATTGTGTTTGTTTGAGCACTAATGATCTATAAAGTACGAACACAGATACGACACTAACACATTAACACATAACAATTTTTTAAAAAAAAAGAGGTATCAAACACCAAACACGTCTTCCATCAGAAGTGTTGGTGCTACAAAGCTAACGATAGACGAGCATAAAGTGTTAGAGAGGACTCGTGTAACTTCCACAATTTTCAATGAAAAATTCATGTAACACCCACAATTTTCAATGAAAAATCAATTGGAAGAAATTTACTTTGTTGCTAAAGAGGAGCCAGAGAATCGACGCGTTTAATATTTAGGGTTAATAGTGTTTTTGGTCCCTGTAATTTTTTTTTTTTTAGATTCCATCCTTGAAAAATGAAAATTCTTTAGGATTGGCCCCTCACCCCAATGTGTCAGCAGAATTTCCTACGTGGCAGTGACTTGTCAATTTCTTTGTTTTTTTTTAATTTTTTTTTTCATGCCACTCGTGTAAATGAACGCCACTCGGCATTTGTGATTTTTTTTAAAAAAAACTTAAAAATTTAAAAAAAAAATGGAAAAATTAATAATGATTAAAAAAATTTGGTAAAATAAAAAATAATGAAAAAAATCTGGAAATATTTAAAAAAATTGTGGAAAAGATTAATATATATTGATATTTTTTTCCAGAATATCATATTTAAAAAAAAAAAATCGAAAAAAGATTAATCATATTTAAAAAAGCTAAATTTTCGAAATAAATTATGGAAAAGATTTAAATAAAACTTCTTACTTTTGAAAATAAAAATATGAATTTTTTCCAGAATTTTTTAATTTTACCGGAATTGAAAAAAATCTTGAAATTTGATTTTTTTTTTAATTTTTCCCGAATTTTTTCATTATTTTTCTTTTTACCAGACTTTTTTAATCATTTTTTATTTTTATTAATTTTTCCAGATTTTGTTTTAATTTTTTAAGATTTTTTTTTCGTTTTTAAATTTCACGTTTTTTAAAATTATATTTATAATTTTTCCAGATTTTTTTCATTATTTTTTAGTTTACCAGATTTTTTAATCATTATTAATTTTTCCATTCTTTTAAAAAAAAAATCAGTATTTTTATTAAATTTTTAAATTTTTATTTTAAAAAAAATCACAAATGCCACGTGGCGTTCATTTACACACGTGGCATGAAAAAAAATTGACATTTCATTGCCACGTAGGATATTCTGCTGACATTGGGGTGAGGGGTCAATCCTAAAGAATCTTCATTTTTCAAGGGTGGAATCTAAAAAAAATAAATTACAGGGGCTAAAACCAAAAGTGCATTATATTGCAGGGGCCAAAAACACTGTTAACCCTAATATTTAATCTCAAGTAAGCTAGGATACCACGGTCTCTCTTATTATTATCATACACATTTAATTGAACTTTTTCTGCAAAATCAAACCGAAATATGTGAACACAAGATCAACACAAAACCTACCAAAAAAAAAACTTATGGGTAGATTGGAAACTCAAATGTTATTGGTATGATTATTACCGGTGTCAGAATGCTCAACTTGGCTTCTGCAAGTAAAAAAAGCCAGACTGTGGCAAGCAGTGTTGATCTTAAGGTTCCTTGTGGCTTGTGATAGATGAATTTGATGAAGTGTAGGGTGAGAAAGCATTGGCAGTTTACATCGAATTGGATTACATACAAAGATCCCTTCTTTCTAAGTTCTCTAGCACCGAACTTCTAATGAAAGGCATGTCAGGTGTTTTATACCGACATTTGATTACATTCAATTAATTCATCTTTTAAATTTTTATCATTGTCGACGTATCAGTGATGTATCTCGTGTACATGCTTTGACTTTGGAAAAACATATAAGCTTGAAAATCTTATATGTTAAAATTCAGATGTGGAAAAATCATCTCTAACTTGAAAATACGCACAAAAATTAAGGCAGCATTTGATGTCAAAATTCAGATGTGCAAAAATCATCTCTAAGTATGTATGTCAAAGAAGTAACAATTTCATTCTTTGTTTTTATCCAACAGGATAAAGCTAAGAGGCCAATATGTTATAAACATGAACCATAAATATTAATCATACCTAAGGTTAAGTACTCAATACTGCAACTTACATATCCAACTTTAACCATTGTATAACTCAACCCTAACTTTTATTTTTTGCCGGACATGGATTCTCTAATGTGAAGTTTTCATTGGAGGAGGTCTAGTGCACATCCACACCATTCATTTCTTTTTAATGATTAGAACTGCACTGATTACAAGAAGTGGGGCTGAGATTTCACCGGACAAAAAATGCACTGGAGAGGATCTCTTCCCGTTTTGGAAACATAGTAAAAGCCAAACTGTGGTTCAAAATTGAGTGTCATTGGCCTCAGCAGGATAGCCATTATAGTGGAGCTTGACATGCAGCAAAGAACAAATCATCTTGAACTTGAGTCTGAGGCTATCCATAATCTCTTGTACTTGTAGATCTTCCGGATCCATCAAAGGGTATTTTTGAATCAAGTCCTTCATCTGGGCGATGGCAGTTTTGGCCCGAGAGGAGAAGCATCTCGGATCGATCTGTATGGCAGATGTCCAGATATGGATACAGCCGCTGTAGAAGCCAAGTTCCTCACCAACCTCAAAACCGATTTTGAGCCCAACCTGCTTCCCCTCGTCCTTGCCAGCAACGAGGCCATGGCTGTAGCCTTCATCATAGCCTTTCTTAAAATGGACCTCCTCGAAATTCACCGCAGAATCAAATAGGTCATCCATCATCACTCAACGCCCAATTCACAACCTGCCAAAGAGAATTGACACTTTTCAATTTGTCGTTTTTTGTTTGAAAAATATTATTTTGTTCGAGAAAAGGGGAGGGTATAGGTTATTTTCATTTATTTATGTAGGGCTGATCATGGTTTGGTTTGGTTTGGCAGAAAAACTGATTCAGACTGAAGTGAACCAGAATTTAATCAGAACAACCATGTCAACCAAAAATGATTTTCTTCAACCCAAACCAAATAGAGCTGGTTTCAAAATCAGTCCAAAACTGGTGAAGTTTGTCAGAACCAAATTAAACAACCAGTTCAAGAACGAATTCCAGTTTAAGAACTGGTTTGTCAGGCCCCAAACTGGTTTACATAAAACAAAAACCTTAACAAATCAATAATGTTAATCACAACATGAAAACGCTTAGAAATTAGAATCAATAGCTTTACAAATCTCATTGTAACATACTTTGTCACATAATTTATTTCCAACAACTTCAAGAATATCGCATAACAATAGTCAATAATCGCGACTGCATTTGCCACACACATGCGCCACCTATGAAGCATGGACACTCCTCGGATTAGGCGTGTCTTAGTGTCGGACATGTATCGTGTCCGACACCGACACTTGTAATTACACTGAATTATGCGATTTTTCAAATTATTACTTGTGTTGGCGTGTCAGAGTCCAGTGTCCATATTCGTGCTTCATAGTGCACCACTAAAGACTTAAATCCAAGTTTCTTTCTTTTTTCCGTTGACATGCATAACTAATCTTTACATTGTACGCATACCGATACTGGGTTCATGAACCCAGTACCGGTATGCGCAGGGTACTTCACCATTTTCTAAGTACCCATGCTTCAGATGAAACTGCGTAAACATCAATTGCAGAACAGGTCTATCATTGAATTTTCTAGCAACAACAGAACGACAAGTACACATTGAAAAAAACGATGAACACCAAAATAAGATGACAGAATTGTAAAATTCAATTCGTTAACTCGCAATTTTAAAATTAAATATTAAGAAGAATGGTCACCTGAGAAATCAAAGATGAAGATTGAGATATGGAAAACCCTAAGCTCTTGCTCTGTAATTTTTCCCCTTTGGCCTGACCTTCTCCCTTACCCAATGTACGCTTCAACTAAACTATAGTACCTTTATTTTCAGGGCCGTTCGTGACTCTCTTTTTGAAATATGCCTCTAATAAAATAAAACTTAATTTTTTTTATAGATAAACTTCATCGAAAAAAATTAGAATTATATAAGAACTTGTAAAATATGAAAGGAATTAAAAAAAAATTAAGTGAAAGAGGTGAAATTTATCTAACGATGTCATTTGGGTTTGTCACTCCTCTGTTGTGGAAAAGGGTAAAACAAATAGTTTATGCGAAGAAAAAAATGATTGTTGTGATTCTTTCTTTCATTGAAATAGTTTTTCAAATTGACTGATTAAATGATTATACAAATTAGGGATGGTTTGATAGGATCAAATTTATGTACAAAAAGGAGATCTAGAGCTTAGAAAAAAACTCAAACGTGTACCGAAGAAAGAAAATGATATAACATTTTTTTTTTATGGGTCTTGTTAACCAATGTCCGGGGGCACTGGTTAACGAATCCAAAAGTAGAAAAATTGTCTTGGAAATATAAACCGTTACTTTTGACTAACTAATTATTACATCATTTTTTAATAAAATCTTACCTCTTTTAGCTGCTTAACCAATGTCTCGGCGGCACTTGTTAACATTGTCCTTTTTTTATTTATGTGGGGGTGGGTATTAGACTTAATTTTTTATTTAAGGCCTTTAGCATTTTGAGGTCTGGTCTAATTGAGCATCTTGCACTCCTCCAAAGTCGGGTCTGCTTATTTTCCCCTTTTGAAGAACTTGAATGAGGGGATGTGGAGATTTGTTTAAGTCAATTATTTTACATTTTTATATTAGGCTTAAATATGTTTTTGGTCCCTATAAATATATCAACTTTTCGTTTTAGTCCCTCTAAAATATTTCTTCAACTTTTAGTCCCTATAAAATTTTCAATCACTACTTTTGGTCCCTAATTTTAATTTAATTTTTGTATTTTTTTAATAAAATTATGCAAATATGTGTAGAATATCGTAAAAACAATTCCAAAACAAAATTATAATTTTTTAACAAAATATAAATTAAATATGAATTTTTAACCGTAAAAAATATAAAAAATTCATACTAAATTCATGTTTTGTTAAAAAATATGATTTTTTTTCTAGGAGAGAATCTTATAATATTATGAATTTTCTTCAAAATTTTATTAAAAAATATGAATTCTACATATGAGTTTACTTTAAAAGAGGGACCAAAAGTGAAGATGGAAAATTTTTGAGGGACTAAAAGTTAAAGAAATTTTTTAGAGGGACTAAAACGTAAAGTTGACATATTTTTAGGAACCAAGAACATATTTAACCCTTTATATTATTTAAACAATTCAACTTCATCTCTAAAAAAAACAATTAAATTACATTTTCTTAACATATATATTACCCACTAAAAACTTTAAAAGAGGTCTCACTAAATCTATAATTATACCCCATCTTTTTCATTAATATATGACACATTTTAAGGTCAAATTGTAATTTTATATTAATGGGTTAAATATGTTTTTGGTTCCTATAAATATGTCAATTTTTCGTTTTAGTCCCTCTAAAATTTTCCTTCAACTTTTAGTCCCTATAAAATTTTCAATCTTCATTTTTGGTCCCTCTTTTAAAGTAAACTCATATGTAGAATTCATATTTTTTAATACAATTTTCCAGAAAAATTCAAAATATTATAAGAATCACTCAAAAAAAAATTTAGAATTTTTTAACGAAACATGAATTTTTAGATTCGTTCCAGTTAAAAATTCATATTTAATTTGTGTGTTATTAAAAAATTATAATTTTTTTTAAGGATTTTTTTAAGAATATTTTACACTGCACAATTTTATGAAAAAATACAAAAATTAAATTAAAAATAGGGAAGCACAATTAAGACACCGTAGAAAACCACTGACGTGCATGCTCTAAGAGAATAGACACACACGTTGGGGAATAGAGAAGCAAGTTGAGTATTTCAGTGAAATAAGATATAATACAGAGATGAAATAAAAATAAGGATAACATAGTAAATATTTTAATTATGAAGCTTCGTTCAATTGCATACACCCCAAAAATAGACACTTTATTGAAGAATAAATTGTTGATGGACTTATTACCATATTTTTTTGGAAAGGGACTTATTACCACTTTTTATTGTAGAAAAAAATTGTCTCTTTTTAATTATCCTCATAAAATTATCTCGTTTTATCCTCCTCTAAAAAATTTATCTCGTTTTAATGATTGTTAGGAATATAATTGTCCCTTTTATGATACTCCTTCCGTCCCTATATCTAAGCCTCCATTTAATTTAATTTTTATCCCTAAATGTAAACCCCATTTTAAATTACTAGATGTATTTATTATTTTTTCCCAAAACGTACCCCTAATTAATACTACTAACTTGTATTGAAATATGAAAAGTCAAATTTAATACATATATAAACAAAAGATAATTTGGTAATATTAACACACAAAACAGACACATTAATTACACTGACAGCATTTCTTAAGAAATGTGAAAAAGACAATAGGTGCCTACATTAAGGGACGGAGGGAGTAGTAGTTTTTAGGTAAGACTAAATTGTCTCCATTTTTTTTTGTCAGGTAGCCTAATGGATAAAATTCACTTTTTTCAAGATGAATAAGCGTGGTTTCTAGAATTCGAATCCCAACCTCTGTATATAATAGTGCATATCCTTACTAACTGAGTTATGTTGATGGAACAAATTATCTCCATATTATACAAATGGGTGGTTGAGCCAAATCCAAATATACCTAGTTCATAAACAAAAAAAAAAAAAAAAAACATTAATTTTCTCATCTTACTAACGACTCACTTTAGAGCCAAATCCAAATATACCACTCCTTCCTTTGTTATTAACACACTCTTTTATCATTATATTTGACGTGTTATCTTTTTTCGGGAGAATCGAACACGAGGTTTTGAGGAGGAGCACACTTCAAGATTCCAAGTTAATACCATCAAGCTAACCCAAGTGAGTTTCCACTCATTTTTCTTTTTGAACATTTATGAATTCTTTTATTATTTTTTTCATCAAAATTATTCTTTTATCTTGCCCATAAAATTGTTCACAATGTTACTCATAATATTATAGAATTTGATTTATCCATGGAACCAATTATTATTACGGTTAATTAAGTTTTTAGTCCTTAAAAATATATACAGTTTTGTTTTTAGTCCCTATAAAATAAAATCATATTTTTTAGTCCCTATGACATTTTCTTTAAGCATTTTAGGGACCAAAACTGTTGATGAATTTGTTTTTACAAGGACTAAAAGTGCTGATGGAAAAATTTATAGGGACTAAAAATTTTGATGAAAAATTTTATAGGGACTAAAAAGTGTGATTTTATTTTGTAGCGACTAAAAACAAAACTGTGAATACTTATAAGCACTAAAAACTTAATAAACCCTTATTATTATTATTATAGGGAATAAAATTTTGCTTAAATTTTTAAAAAAATTTGTTGATAACAAAAAAACAAACTTTGTTTGAAAAAGAAACAAACTTCAATTTTTCAAATGAATTGTATTAATTAATTGGATTTGTCTAACATGTGCAACATTGCACACGTTAAAAATCAAGAGTAGTAATTTTTTATTGAAAAACAACAATTATTTATTAAAAAAATTTATATTTAATATTAAATGTACAAATTTCAATACAAAAATTCTATTTAAAACTTCTTAACATGTGCAAATTTGCATATGACAGATAAACCTTAATTAATTTTATTGAAAAATAGTATGGGTAGTTGAAAAAATGTACAATTGACAAATTATGCCTTGTAACTAAAAAAAAAAAAAAAACTGTTAAATGGAAACACACAATCTATACTCAAACAAGCGATTAAAAAGGAACGCTTGAAGTAACTCATATGTTAAACTCTTGAAAATGAAAATGATTTTAATGACATCAATTCATGTATATGTAACCTACAAATAAAAATAAAATGCCTTTTTAGTTTTTACGTTCATAGAAGAAAGTAGTTTTTTTTTTTTTTTTCTTAAGGAAGAAGAAAGTAGTTATGCTCACATTATTTGCACTTCGCACACGAGCACCTTTTTCCATTAGCCAAAAATCCGACAATCGTTTCAACGAAATACAAATGAGTGCCTCGAAAACATTATATAAGGACTTTAGATTTAAGATTTTATGAAAATTTGTGTATTTAAAATTAAATTATTTAACTTTTTAAAAAGTAATTATTTAATTTAAAATTGTTTAAAGAGTGTCTTAAAGACACTTACCCTTAACAAAACCTTTGTTTCAATTACATTAGTTTCGACATTTATTATCCATGACAAAAGAGAGGCATAGTCATTGCCGTAAACAGGTAAGTAAACATTGTTTTACTTCCTCCATCTCTTATCTCTTGTTACATGAACCTCTAACAAAATTACAAAATTAAAATAAGATGATAATATAGTAAATTTGTTCGAAAGGTGGGTAATTATTTTTAAATTATCTTTTGTGTAATTGCAATTATTGTTAACTTTTCGTAGTATCAACAAAATTTCTTTTTATAAAAACCAAATTTTTGTATCAAATGTTATAATTAGAGATGGATGGGGTAAATAAGATTCAAATTTAATTGTTCACTTCTTTTGAATTTTATACGGGAATGATTAAAAAATTTAGTTTTTAATGGTAAAACATTTTTTCTCAAAAAAGAAATGTTAAAATAGTTTATTTACCAAAACATATTCATTAATTACAATCAGTGAAATAGTTAGGTGATTGAAATGTACTTAATCAATAAGAATAGGTTAATGGAAAAGAATAATAAATATTGCATTAGCATTATAAAAAAATAAATTATTTGAAGAAAAAATAATAATTATAAAGATAACATCTAATTTGAGATGGAGAGAATTCAACTTGAAAAAAAAAATAATGGAAATGTTAACTTGTGTACAAGTCAATAAATCAAATATCTCTTTGTGAACTTAATTCTATTGATATGAACAATACATAAAATATGCAAGGTCCGAGGTTCGAACTCCGACCACCACAAAAAAAAATCAATAAATCAAATATAGTACTAGTTTATTGAAATGTGTGTATTACATTTAATCTTTAACTTTTTAATGAATTGAATACACAAAATTTTAAAAAATTTCTTTTCTTTTTATTCCTTAACATATATTTAAGAGCACAAGTTAGCACTATCCAAAAATAGTTATAAAGATAACACCTAATTATTTTTTTAAACTTTTTAACTTTATGGAAGTTTGTGCATCTTAGAAAAATTCATAAAAAAATAAGCCTTAATTAATGATAGTCCTTTAAATTATTTGTTGGTTACATTTTAGTCTCATAAGTTATTAACGTTACAATTTGGTCCCCTTAAGTCATCTTCCGCTAACCAAATAAATTCTCACTGTCAAAACCGTTAAGCCAATGTCTAAGATGGATACACATCGCAAGTTGTCACGTCACCGTTCACATGTGCCTATTTAACGTTTTGGCAAAAGATTGACGGTGAGGATTTATTTGGCTAGCAAATACTAACTTAAAAGACCAAATTGTAACGTTAATAATTTATAGAACTAAAATGTAACCAACAAATAACTTAAGCAGCAAAAAATAAATATTGCCTTAATTACATCGCTGTAAAATTAATTAAAGAGGGTGTTATAGAAAACATTGGAAACCGAAGATGAGAAGTCTTAGAAATCAGTGCCCTCCCTGACACAATTTCCATGAAGGCTTGATTAGGTGGCACTTTCTTTTTGCATGACAAGCAACCCCAAATAAGCACTATAAGCCACAATCTGAACTCATCAAGAGTTAGAAAAAGGAAAAAGAAAACCCACTTCATTCTTCATGCATCATTCCTTTTAAAGTATTAGAACAACAATTTAACATATCATCACCTTTCTAGTGATAGAGAGAGAGAGAGAGAGAGATGGGTTACAACAAAGGGGGAGGGAGTCAAAGAGGAAGGCCTTATGTGTTGATATTATTGATGACATTTGGTGCTGCACTTCTTGGTGTTATGGTGCTTCATAGGTTTAGAGAGAAACGTATCTACAATCTTCTTGTTAATCAGAAAGATCATCAACTTCTTACCCTTCAAGTTCTTTTGCAGGTCAGTTACTCTCTCTCTCTCTCTTAAACATCCATTTTAACACCAATAAAAAAACATCTATTTTATTTAGTCACTTAAAACGGTATTACTATAGTTCCTAAATACATCAAATTGAAAAATATTCTTAATAGAAATGTCAATTTGCATCTGAAAGTAGCTATGAAACACGAACACCAGACACAACACAGATAAGCCACGCCAACATTGCTAAAAAATTTAGAAAATCATATAATATATAATTCAATGTAATTATATGTGTCGATGTCAGACATGACATAGACATGGCTAATCTAAGAAGTCTCCGTGCTTAATAGAAAAGTAGGAACTCCTTGCGCACTGCTCCATTTGGGGCCCACATACGAGTGTTTTTTCCATTTGGACGGGATGGCAAGTACCCCATGGTTGTTTGGGGATGAGATCATATTGGATTAAGATGGCCCTGCAAGGATTCCGTCATGATCATTTTAAGTATTTTATATTTGATGTTTTAATTTTTCATTTGTTTTTTGGTTAATTTAAAATTATGTTACTACCAATTTGATAATAGATAACTTAGATGAGGTCCTCATGAGCTTAGCTCAGTTGGGAAGAACATTGCATAATTTATGCAAGATCAGGTTCGAATCTCGAACACCATTAAAAAAAAACTAAAAAAAAAAGTAACCTAAGGTAAGTTCTAAGTATTAGAAATGGTGGTTGGGCCTAACACAATCCTACAAAACCAGTTTGTGAGGTGAGGATTGCCCCCACTTATAAACAAATTGTCAGGCCAACTCCTAAACGACGATGTGAGACTTTTAACGCTAAGAGACAAGCAAAATACATACTATTAGAGAATGGTTTTGTAA
This sequence comes from Medicago truncatula, assembly GCF_003473485.1. Taxonomy (NCBI): domain Eukaryota; kingdom Viridiplantae; phylum Streptophyta; class Magnoliopsida; order Fabales; family Fabaceae; genus Medicago; species Medicago truncatula. The sequence continues at coordinate 22,278,446 of NC_053045.1, forward strand.
TTTTGATAAAATAAAATTCGAAACTATAACTACAGAATCAGTGGGATCATTTACTCCTTCATATGATTCTGTTTTTCTCAGTTTTACGTGTTATGCATTCAACATTACACGTATCCAGCAACATGCAATGCAAATTTTGAAACCGTTGTTTACAGCCAACAGAAAAAGAGAAGGTAGTGGGGACTAAAGACTAGTAGGGTACTTTATTGGTCAGTTAATTTAAGGGACCAATGAAGCAATTCTTTTTCTATATTTGATGATTCCTTGGTCCCTTTGATGGTTATACACCAATCAAATTAAAAAGTGTAGGGAAGGGACCACTTGAATTGATATCAAATTATTCTGGGTATGTTTGTTTGATTGGAATGGAAAGGAACGAAATTAAATGGGACAATGTCTAGTTTTTAAAATGTAACTAATCAATTTCATTTCACTCAATTCCATTCTTACTTAATTCAAAGATACCTAAAGTTTATGTTTTGAATATCTTTCTTTAAAATGTTGCATTTTCAACATCCTTTCAATTCAGATGATGTTTGGTGTGAAGTATTCATTAAAAAGACATAATTACCTAAATATTTTTTTGTTTTTTTTATCAATTCTGTAGAAGGAAAGAGATCGCGCCAAGGAGTTGAGTAGGAAAAACGAAGAGACAAGAGCGAAAATATACACCCTCAGTAATCAAAAGATGGAGCTTACTAGAACAATTGCTGAGATGCAATCTACCATGAGTTCACTTAAAGATGAGCAGAAACTGATAGAGTCCGCGTACGCGGAGAAGCAGTATGAGCTTAGAATGATGCAGCAAAGAGGGAGCAATTTGGGACAAGGAGGAACTAAAAGAATATCATCAAGAGAGAATCTTAAGAAAACGGAAGCAGATATAGAGGACTTAAAAAGCATCGATGATCATCCAGCCATATTTGATCAGATTTTAGCAGCAAATGCAACAAAGGAAGCACAGAGTAAAACTAAGAATGATAATCAAGAAAAAGATCAAAATTCCAAATATGGGGGTGATGAAAGTAAAAGCAAATTAACCGAGTTCAAAGATGGAGAGGTTACCGCTGAAATAAAAGAAGAAATTAAGACTAATGAGGAGCTAGGTAAGAAAAATGACAACCCTGCAGATGATGGTGCCAGTGGAAAAGAAGCTGAAGCTAAAGTTGTGGAGGATAAGAAAGCAATCATAGAAGAGCATCAAAGAAAACTCGAGGTGAACACAGATGGTGGAAGACAAGATTTCAAAGCAAAACAATTGTCTGGTGCGAAGAGGGAACATGGTCATTTAAGTAGAACAGAGGGGGCGCGTTGGAGAAACATTGTCAAGAATAAGTTAATGGAGAGCAACGGAATTTTTGAAAATCATGGAGAGGTAAACATGGTAAAAACAAAGGTTTACAAGGAGGATAAGGATGGAACAGTTAAAAGAGAAGCTGAATCGCAGGCCAACTTGCTGAAGCCTGAAAACAATGAAGACAAAGATGGAAACAACACAACAGTGGATAAGACTAATCACCAGGAGACAGATAATGGAATCAACAATCACCCAGAAGAGCATGAAGATGGTGCTGTCCAACAAAACTGGAGCAGGAGGCGAATCAATAACGCTAGCAACAATGCTGAACAAACAAAATCCAATATGTTCCATGAGGAAGAGCCTGAAGAATTGGAAGTTTCGGATGTGCAAAAGCAAGAGAAAGATGCAATTGATGGTGAAGACGATGGTGAGGAGGATAATAACGACGAATTCTTCAACGAATCCCAACCAGAATTTGAAGATGAAAATGAGAAGGAAGAGTACAAGGAAGAAATAGATGAGTCGGAGTTTCAGCATGGTTTGTAATTAAACCGTATTTACTATTTAGTATGTCCATCTAAAATAGTACTCATGGTGTGGGTTTACTGAGTTTGAAAATATTTTAAATCACTGACTAAGGAGTGTATTAGTATCATCTTAGGGATAGTATGTCAATGAAGCCAGACTTCGCCTTTTCTTATTTGCGTTTTAGTAATATCAGACATTTCGCTCACATTTTAGACCGATTTATTTATCGACTCAAATTTTGCAATATTACGCAAATTACGGTTAACTCTCCTGAGGTAAGTCTATATATCACTGACAATCCCTCTAGTTTCACAAAAAACATTCACCTCTTATTAATACAGTTTGCAAAAAAATTAGTACCATTGGTAAGGCCTTTCAATTTCATATATTATGGAAGTGTTTTTGTTGACTTTCTGTGACATAATCGTATCATTGATAATGCTTTTCAAATACCTTATTAATGACTTTGTATGCATTTTTCTGGTATGGCTTCTTAATTCTTATTTCCATGACTTATTTACTTTGGTTGTATGTCTGCCATGTTGTAAATATTTAATATTTCTTCTAACTGGAATGGAGAACATTATAAGTTCATGTACACTGTTTATGTCTATGTAATGAGAATCATTAATTGAGAACGAAATAAGCTTACTAGTATCCAAATCACTACCAAGTTTGAAATTTAATTTACCCAAATCTTAATATTTCAAATTTTAAAGAAAATTCACATATGTATCCCATAACATCCATGGTAGATATGCTAATTGTATAACAGGTTTTACATGTGAATGAGTCAGTCCCAAAGGACAGACGATGGGTGAAAGTGGAGGATTTAACTGATACAGTGTTAAGTTGAAAGGGGTGTGTGCATCAATAAGAGAAAAATAAGGGAGATTAGTGTTTACTTAGAAGCTAAAGAGAGTGTTTCTATTATTTAGAAAGACCTTCAAGTAAGGTCATTGTGTCAAACTTTGCAACATTCATGATAGTATTGATGCCTGTCAATCGCACTATTTCAACGATCATCCTTTCCCACTTAATCTCAAAACTTCGTCAGCAAGCTTAGGGTCATGCTTCAGAATTGAGAATAGTATGATCTATGCCACGGTTAATTTATCAAATAAGTGTTATATTTTAGCGAAATGACTATGTAGCTCGAACCACTATGGTGAGAAATGAGCTACTCTTTTTGGCCTTGGTACCAGGATCATAGATTATTTTGATAATATGGAAAATTATAGCATAGCTTCCTTCAGTTAGTAATAATAATGTCAACAAAAGTAATTGCTTGCAAACGTAGTTGAAATCAGGATTCAGGAATTGGCATAAATGGGCAAATATAACATTGAAAGTAACATATTGTTATTTTATGGAAAGAATCATCCCCCAAATATTCATTGTCTGCAAGGATTAATTGATGATAACAAAGCAAAAGGTTTGCTAGCTAGCAAACAAGACGGAGTCTGAAAAAACCCGAAAAAAGTCCCGGCCACACATTATTACCATGATTGTTGTAATATGTTGCAAACCTCAAACTGATGCTTCCACCAATTTCTGCAAAAATTCAGTGCATTCCATGAGTAAAGAGAAGACTCAGATTATTTAAGAGAAGAAAATATGCTAAACTGGAAAAGAGAAAACAAGCCATCTAATCAGGACGAACAAGTCCTGATTAAAACATTACTGTTCTATAACATTTGTAGACTAAAACATTTTATCGGTCAATATGATAAAATATTTCAAAAACAGCTATGTTTTTCATTTTCGTAAATTTAAATATTATTACAAGATAAAAAAAGCACTTGAGAAATACAAATAATCGTTAATGTTTTCCATTCCTACTGATTCATTGAAGTATTGCATGCTCTGAGCCCATCTAATTATTATCTTGCCATCCAATATGGATTCCAAAAGACAAAGTACCGTCTTCAATGACAAGTAGAAGAGTCATACCAACATTTTTTCTAAAAGCTCAAATGATCGTATCTAATTTCTGAACTGTCAAATGACAAAAAGCTTTAGTTGCTTTAAAGCAGCAGGAACCTGTTAGGATACCTGGTTTGGGCCTAAGTCCAATACAGAGGTTGAGTAGGGAAGTTAGAGGAAAACTGTTTATGTGGTAGTGGAGGTTGGCAACCGAATACAAAAGGAAAATGGAAAGGGAATCATTCAGCATGATTTTCAATTACGATCTTTTAGGTTGAACAAAGACAGCATTATCTTTTATCCAAGGAGCAATAGCTCTGGGGTATTGGGGAATTTTCTTCTGTACTGTAATAAATCCAGTTTTCCAATGAATAATACATTTTTTTGTTTATCTTTCATTTGGGTTCCTATACCCAACATATAAAACTGGAGATTTGCTTCTTAATATATCTAGTTTCCAATCAAATAGTACAGTTTCTGTTTCTATTTCATTAGCATTACTATTAATTCAGGGCCGTTCTTTGGGGAGTGCAAAGAGCTCAACTGAGCTGGGCCTCAAGAAAAAAATTATTGCTCAATATCCCCACCCCCACTCAAAAAGAAAAATAAACATGTTTCATGTTTCAATTTCTAAGTAAAAAATCAGGTTCCATGTTTCTATTTCTAAGTTAAAAAAGCACGTCTTTAGTAAAAAATAATTGCTAATTTTGATTTCGGTGGCTAATAACCATTATACAAGTGTTATTTTCAATTTAAATAGAAGATTGATCTTTTAAAAAAATTGTGCGTTTTTTTTATTAGAGGCCTATTTTTACTACGAGAGCCGAGCCTCCAGTTTTATAGGGACGGCGGACTATACCCAAAACTTAAAACTAGAGATTTATAATCAAAACTATTATTACTACACTTCATCTACACATGAAGAAGTTTCCCAGACAATTATGGATATATTGTCCTGTACATGGTCAAGGAACTAACATCCATGCACTGTTTTACAACGGCGAATGGCGGTAATGAAATATTCTTCTATCAGAACAGAATTGCAGAAGTCAGCTATAATCAAACAAGGTTAGACATACTCATAATGAAACTAGCTACGAGCTAATAAATATTGTATTCTTAGTTGTAACAAAGATAACTAAAATTCAAAGTACCTCTTCTTTCTTGCCTCCTGAAAATAACTTGTATCCCCCATAGAAAGTCAGTCCCCAGCCAGTTAAAGAGACAATCACAAACTGGAGGCAAAAAACAACCAGACAAAGCTCAAAAGAATATTCAAAACATTTACCCAACCATCGCAATGTAAAAAATAACAATTCAAGTTCGTTAGAGTTGATCTTCAAACACAAAACTAGAGACTCACGTGCTCTTCCTTCCATTTAGAAGGACTCATTGGGTCTTTCCAGCAGGCAACTTTAGCGGAACCATGGTGATCTGCAATAATCAAACGATGAAGCCATTTCACATATATCAAAATTGTGTACAAAATGCAAATCTACAATACACAAAATCAACTTCTTCATAGAATAAAAACAAAAGAAAGCAAGACCAAACATCTATTCGTCCTTATATCATTAGTCCATTAATCTATCCAAAACCAAAGTCAATTGTTTGTTCGAAAATCACCAAGATTTAAAACTAGATTATTTTTTCATTAACCATATCATAAGTTGAAGCATCCAACGACTGGTGCGAAAACTAATCTCCGCTAACGAATCTATCTAACCACCATTAGCAAGGTCTCCACACTCAACCACATTTTTTCCATTCATAAGGCTTCACCGAATCCAAGACTTCGCTAAACAGATTCGGGTCCAATTCCACTCAATCTGTTGTAATGTTTGTAGAACTAGATTAATGTTATTATTGTTTCCCATAAGTTACCTCCACGGATTCGAGACAGACATGTCGGACTAAATGTAGTACCTCTCCTAGCCGAAATTCAAACCTTATTCGCCATTGATAAACATTAAGCTCTCCTTTCCTCCACCCAAAGACCCTTTCTCCCTTGTCATTTAATAGCTAATATTTCATTACAGCTTTAAAATCACGCTTATTCCAATCACAGGACAATTCGAAACAAAATAAAATTTCAGTTTCAAAATCGTGCTTTGTAACATGCAATTGAGACATGGATTTGGATTTGAATTACTTGGAATGAACAAATTGAGTTTAATTTGTGAGATTTTGATGGGATCGGAGAATTGATTAAGTAAATAGAGAAATGGAAAAAAGAACCTGCAGCTGCGGCGAGGCCACGGCGGTGGATGAGTTGAATGGGAGATTTGGAAGAGGGGGCAGTGATGCGAGTTAGAGATGCGGCTCCGCGTACGAGAGAGGCCATGATTTCTATCGAGCTTCAGAGAAATGGGCAGACAGTGTTGTGGTCCGATGCTGTTGGAAGAAGGAAATGGGCTATGTGTTGTGTGTTTGGTGAAAGGGCAAATTTGTCCTCAAATTTGTAAGGTTCAATCAATTTGTTGAAATAGCTAATAAGTCCCTATATTTGATAAATGTCAATCAATTTTATCCATATGTCAAATTGGATCGTTAAAGATGTTGATATGAGACGTTAACCACTCACGCGGAGTGCCACGTTAGATGTCTTCAATTCGTTCCTTTTAATATTATGAGCATATATCTTCTACCTAATAAGCTGATTAACACCATAGAGAAAATGTTGAATGTTTTTTTGTGGGGACGTGGTGGTTCTATGAGAAAAGGTGTACATTAGTTGTCTTGGGAAAGATTTGAAGTAGATAAAATAGTCACAAGAAGGGGGGTTTAAATTGTGACCCTTTAAAAATTAACATGTAACTTAAAATTAATTCTCAAGTTGTTTACTTGGAATAGTTAAGTTAGTGAAGTGACTTTAGAACGTTCTAAAGTTCTTATGCAAAAACAGTTTAATAAAGTAAATGTGTTTGTGTATGTGGTGTATGCTGAAATTAAAGAGTATAAGGAAGAGAGAAAGAACACACAAAGATTTATAGTGGTTCCCCCAATGTGGGTTAGTCCACTCCTCACAATCTTGTAAGAATTTCCACTATGATGTTTGAGATAACCTCTCAAATCCTGCACCTTACAATCTTTGTTCACCTGAACAATTACGCCAACTGTATTCTCTAAGCCTCAGCAGGCTTGCACCTTCTTGCTAAGTTACCCATTTAGACTTTTACAACTTCTGCTCAAACTAACACTTTAGTACCTCTAAAGTTAGATGAGACTTTCTTTACTTCTTGCTAAGTTACACACTTAGACTTTTACACCTTCAGCTCAGACTAACACTTTAGTACCCCTAAAGCTAGATGAGACTTTACAAGATGTTTAGAGTTTGAATGTTTGAGAAACAAACAGAAGAAGAAGAATAATGGAGGGAGAAGTTTATCTTTAAAAAGATAAGAGATAATTGATTTACACTTAAAAAGACTTCTTGGAATCTTTGTGATGATCAATTTTTTGCTAAAGCTTCACAACTAATGTTCTTGTTGTTTTTCTTGTTGCTTTGCAATGGTGCATGTTATGTTGAGGTATTGATCTCTATTTATAGAGTTCTTGAGCCTTTGTAGTCGTTGGAGAGTGACCAATGGTCTTGTGCCACGTGTCCTGGGACCCACTAACTCTCACTTGAAATTCTGGGCAAACTGAGATACTTCAGAATGTCGTTGTGTTCTTGAGAATACTTTAGAATGTTGTTGTGTTTATCATGATCTTCATATGGGTTCATGGCGATGAACGGTCAGATATGCATATAGGCTTTATCATATGAATGTCACATGAATTTCTGGGTTGTACTATGAAGATTGTTTTTGTACGACTTTATAATGTTGTTAGATCAGATGTTATTTGAAATCTGTCTTGGAACATGTGCAGGATCTCATAAAGTGTAGCTGTCACTTCACTTCCATGCTTTAAGGGATTTGGTTTGCTTTGTACAGTACCAACTCCCTTATGTGTCGAATTCCTGTTGAATCAGACTTGATCTTGCTTTTTGCTTGTTGCTTTTGCTTTTTCCTTTCCACCAACTGTACTATTCATGACAGAAAAAGCATGGAGCAGGATCGAACTTTCTAAACACAGGGGACTTCAGAATGTTCTTTTTATTTCAATTAGGATGATTTGTAAGATTCTTATTTGATGTAATCAAATCCTAATAGTGGAACATTGATGAAAAACAGCATGGAAAACATCTAGGATGATATTCTTAATGGAATATTCCCAATATTTTGTACTTCAAATGTTCATAGTCTTGAATGAACATAGTCTTGAATGAACATTGAAGATGCCCTTTTTGACTTTAATCAAATAAATGCCTTTATTCCTTGATTGATCCTAGTCAATGTACTTTACTGGGCTTTTATTTAAGTCACATGAACCTTGTATGTCCTTCATTTGGTTCATGAATTTCTGGGTTTGGTTCTTGATGTTCATCATGAACAACCTTCTGAACTCTGTCCAACCTTCTGAACTCTTTTTAACTTTCTGAACTCTAACTGAGTTCTTAAGTCTTTATGTCCTTTGATTCTATGTATCTTGGTATGCTTTAAACTTTGTTTGTGTCTTGGTCAATCACTCAAGAACGCACAAATACCAAGAACTATCAAAGTCCATTAATCTTTTAATCACCATAGATGCCTTTAATGATTTGTTGATCCAAAGTCAAAACCATTATCTTCATAAGATATGTTCATGTCACATATGTTCTTGCATGTTCTTGGTGTGGACATTGATTTATGGATTTGCTCTAATGAACCTTTTGAGCAACCTTCTGAACTCCTTCTGGGTTCATACATATGAACTTCAAAATGTTTCTTCTGGGTTCGTTCCTTTTTCACGGTTGTACTTTGTGCTAAACATTCTAATGTTCTTCAACACTTTGAACCTTATGAAGATTTTCTATTTATTTCCTTCAAAAACTACTTGAAGAATATAAAGGAGAAATCATTGTTTTGACAAACAAGATGATTCTTTCTTTGAAGTCCAAAAGAATATTTCTTTGCATCTAGTTCAATATTGCTTGTAACAGATGACTTTAAATATTCTTGTTTATCCATGAAATAATCCTTTATGATTTCTGGAAATATTCTGGTTTATGTTCATGATCATTATGAACTCCATTCATATGAACATTCTGAACTCTGTTCATATGAACATTCTGAACTCTGAACTTGTTATCTTCAGAAGCTTTGGAAGTGTGATACTTTGAGGAGGTTCTGAGAATCTTCCTAACTTGTATTCATATTCCCTTTTATCTTCTTTATCCATGGTGGATCTTCAAATCATATAATCATAAAACTCAATGTGAGTTTTGTCGCATAACTTCAAGCACATTCTTATGTAGCTTGTGATGTAAGTTCTTCCATCATGATTCTTGAGTTATGAATCTTCATGGAGATATGATCTTCTTGTTTCAATTGATGATATACTCATTCTTTCATTGTTGAGTAGATATGATGCACTTATCAATGTGGGTGGCTTCTAGCTTATCCACTTATGTGATTCGTGTTCTTTTAACAAAAACTCAAGTGCAAACATCAGTAGATCAACATTCATAAAACTTATCATTTATTACACAAGGTTTGTTATCATTAAAACATTCATCAAAAAGATTTTTGCTTCAACAAGATTGTCGATTCATAAAAATGACGGTGGCACGGGTTTTAAGGACCTTACTTTCTTCAATATTGCTATGCTTGGTAAATAGGGGTGGAAGTTTCGAACAGATTCTTCTAGTCTTGTTTCTCGATTGTTTAAAGCTCGTTACTTTCCTAATAATGATTATCTAGGGTCAAGACTTGATAGTAATCCGAGCTATGTACGGAAAAGCATCTTTAGTGCTAAGATGGTGGCGAGTAAAGGTACAGGATGTCACATAGGTACATGGGCCAATATTCCTTTGTTTGGTGCACGATGGCTTAAAGATGGATTATTTTTTACAACCTATAATTTTATCTTTGTGTTGTTGGCTCACGCCAAGGTACGAGACATTATTGATCAGTCCATGAAGGTATGTGACACACCTTTAATCTATAATCTGTTTGATAATGTCACAACTCAGTTAATCTTAAGTACACATTTACAACTTTTTAGTTGATGATGATAAGTTGATTTGGAAAGGTGAAAAGAAAGGCCTATATTCGGTGTGTAATACCTATAGGATGTTAATTTAAGGTACATGGGCCAATATTCCTAGTATTTTGCAAATTTGGCGTGATGTTAATTTATGAGATTCAATTGATAAGACTCTTAGGAGAAACTATAACATGAATGTGGTTATTTTTGCTCTGTTGCAAAAGCTTAATGCGAGCCAAATAAAACTGTTTGTCACGGTGATGCGGAGTATTTGGAAGAGAAGGAATTTGAAACTTTGGCAACAAAAGAATGAAACGAATGCTCAAGTCGTGGAAAGGGCAATGCACCTTCTTGATGATTGGAATGTGACTCAGATTATCCATAGTGGCAAGAATTCGATTGTAAATGTGCAGCAGCAGAGCCCAACACATCAAGATACATTCATTGCAAAAACCAGCAAGTGGTAGATATAAGTGTAACATAGATGCCTCCTTTTCTTCATCCATGAATTGCGTAGGTATTGGGATATGCATCCGAGATGATGTTGGGGAGGAAGTGCTTGCGAAGACTGCTTGGTTTTCTCCTCTTTGTGATGTTGCAATCAGTGAGACAATTGGCTTACATACGACATTGGAATGAGTTTCAGACCTTCAATTTGACAATGTTGATTTCGCCTTAGACTCTAAGAAGGTTGTAGATAGCTATTTTATGATAGATTTCAAAACTCTCATACCGAGTTTAATAAGAGACAATATAGTGGGGTCGCCCATAAACTAGCTGGGTAGCCCCATCTGAAGCTAGCTCTCTTGTTTACGATAATGTACCGTCATGTATTTAACAAATTTTAGTCAATGAAATGCATTGAATTGTTTTCTTAATAAAAAAATATAATCTTTTCGTTCAAAAAGTATTTTTCTTTTCTTTGTCAAAAAAAAAAAAAAAAAACTTTTTTGCTAAAGAAAAAAAAAAACTTTTGTTTAGAGGTAAGACCGTAGCAGTGACTATTTTACGAAGCTCAGTTTGGGTTTGGAGGGAGGGTTTTATGATAAAGTCGGAAACAACAACAATGGCAATTTATCTCAATTTCTAAACCAAAGACAAAACTGTAACCACAACCATGTCCACCACAATTCCATCCCTCCTCACCTTCAAATCCAAACTTTCATTCTCACTCCCCTTCCCACGCCACCACCAACAATTCCCAACAACCACCACAAAATCCCAACCTTTTAACCCTCAATTCACTCCTAACCTTATTGGGTTTTCCCCCAAACCATTCAGATTTGCTCCGGTGAAGCGTTTTGCCACAAATAACGATGAAGCTGAGAAGGAGCCTAGTACTATGCCGGGAAGGTTTAAGGATTATATTAAACAAGCTCCTGAATCTCCTTTCAAGTGGCCCATGTTTGTAGGTCAGTTTCTTATCTTTCTGTCACTCTCTTCGCGTTTTGTTATCGAAAATTGATGTTCGGACTATAGAAAAGTTTAGAAGAATTGGGTCGGTCAGGGCAAGCCTCAAGGCTCAGAGGGTGTTGATAGAGCTACTTAGATATATCCTCGTGAGCTTAGCTTAGTTGTTAGAGATAATGCATAATATATGCAAGCTTCGCGATTCAAGCCCTGACCACCACCAAAAAGAGGTACTTACATATTACTCGGTGACTAGGTCTTAACGTGGGCCTTTGTGTGGTATGAGTCAACTCCGTATTAACTGGACCAACATTAGTTGGCATTTTGGTAGTCATTTTAATCTTCAAATATGTATTTGTTAGTTTGGTCCTCAATTGCGTCTTATGTAAGTTAGCCACATTGGTCCAAAAAGTTATTAAAAGAAGATACACTCATAGATGCTTTTAACATTTTCGATACATTCAAAGACTATTAGTGAAACCGGCTCGCATATTTATGGATCAAAATGAATGTTTACTTTCAAAATTATATTTACTTTATCTCATTCACTTGTTTAAAGGATGGGTTTTCATAATGTTTTCCATGTCTCATGACTTGAGTAAGCATCTTACACTTGTTATGTTATTTTTATTGAACACCAATTTTAAACATTATGTGCTGAGACTCTGACACAACAATTTCACTACATGAAATTGTGCATTCCTATTAAAATTCAGTTCCATATTTGTAGTGTCTTGTAAGAATGTTTAGAGGTGATCAATGCATAAGTTGTTATATTAGAAAAGAAACCATAGAGTAGTTTTTGTAGTCTATAATTAATGTTGTTTACAAAATGAACTTAAACTTGATGCAAGAGTTAAATGTCATATGCTATATGCTGATTAATACCCCCGGTTCCCATTGTGGAAACCCTTTTGTTTAGCCAGAATGTTTTATTTCTGTCATGGCTCATGTACCAATTTGATTCTATGTCAATGTACAGCACTGGCTTTTCTCATCTATGCATGGAGAGCTGTTCTATTTGAACTGTCAAACTGGAAGAACGCTGCATTTGGAATAGTTCGATTCGTAGGTATTGTCTTGAAATATGCTTTTGCATTAGTCTATCGATTCATAGGAAATCCGATCACTTTTACAATCGGATCCATTGAGGATTTGATTTACGGCGTTCAGGCTTTTTACTCTTGGATAATTACCAGTGCCCCTGTACCAGACTTGACCCTCGTTATCGTCCTGGCATCAGTTGTTTTAGCTGTTGCCGAAACTATTAATCCAAATTGTATCAGCGATCAACCTTATGTTCTGACCGTAACTGGTCTTATTGGCTATGCCGCTGTTAGAGGAGTTATTTCTGAACCACTGTTCTGGACCCTTCTGGTTGGGATCTATGGCTTTTCAAAATTTATGAAACGGAGAGACGATGTTTCATCTGCAATGCCTGTTGCAGCAGTACTTGCTGCTGTTGGAGAGCCTTGGGTTAGATTTGTGGTGATTGTCTCATACACAGCCTTGGCTATTTATCAGCATTCAAAAATGATTTCAGAAGGGAAAGAAGTTGAAGAGATTGAACCACATAGGAGGAAGCTTCCAGTTCCTCTTTTTCTTGCAGCTTTAGCAATTGGCTTACGAGTTGCTGCTAACTGGGCCGGGTATCGGCACTTGACATGGATGGTAGTATGACTGCTGATAGGTAATTAATCTGAGTATGAAGAAGATTGAGGTTTGGTGGTCTGTAAAGTTTTGAGGAAGGACATGACTAGATAGCTATTTTGTTGCAATTGTTGTAATTGTTGTTTTTTTTTTATCACAAGGCTGTACCTTTTCATCCAAGCTTGTTATTTGAGCAATTTTGATATTCGAACAGTGCACTCCAGATATTATTTGGCCTTGCAGGGTTGAAATTTATGGTTAAAATGTTTAGAGAATCAATGACATGAAATAGAAGAGGAAGGGATGGAATAAAAAACCGCATGACAATAACTTTAACTGTTACTGAAGTTTCCCTTCAAGGTAAGATAGTGACAGACAAACTGAAAAATGTCAGTGCACAAGTAAATTCAATTGTGACTGAGAGTGTAATTTTATTTATTTATTTATAAGTTATAAATTATAACAAGATTATAAAATTTTAAATGCAAAGCTGTCATTCTCATGTTTGGATTAGCTTATTTAGGGTTTATTTGGGCTTTATCTACTGTTTAAGTGTTTGAGGAACTGTCTGGAAGAGAATATTGCAAGAGCTTATGAGCTCCCATAATCTCCCCTAACAAGCTTATGAATTTGGACTTGTCCACTCTCAAGTGAAAAATAACCCTGGCGTCGTATTCCTCTTTGAACCCTTCAGTTTCACCCTCTTCAATATGCCACAATGGTTTTCCAGAATTTTGAGAACTCTATTTGAACTCTACTGCTCTTTGCTATCTTTGGTCTACAACTCAGGTATTCATCCTTGTACCTTGTGATTTTCAATTGTTCCTTGTATTTAGGGTTGATTTGCTTGCTCTTTAATTCATTTATGCATATATGTGATTTTTGCTTGTTCTCGTATTCAATTGCTTGTTCCTATTGTGATCTTTGCTTCATCCTCATTCCTTGTGATTTTTGCATATCAACTTTTACTCTTGAAATGACTAGCATCGTTTTTGTTGCCGCCATGTTTTTTGGAACCACCTACGGGAGAATTCGTAGAAGAACCGTGCTTCTTTCCCTCTCTTAAGGAAACACAATTTGTGAGAATAAAAACAAATAAATCTTGTTGAACTTCAAACCAAACTGTATATCAATATTTTTTTTGAAGAAACAAAAACTGTATATCAATATTACTTTCTCATGAGTACAATATTTTAGTATGTAGGCTTATAGGCTCTGTATGCAAGTTGTTATCATGTTCTGGTCCAAGCCAAACCTATGGATATTAAGATCAATCAAAAAGATATCGTAATCTTTAACGTACGAGCAAGTGTACAGTTCTTGGTTTATCTTTTTTTTCAGTGCTCCTGTTTTCAAACAGATATGGTTTTGTTAGATGTTATGTTACCGTACTTGCTGAGTCATTTTCATGCACCACAGCCAAATTTATGCGATTCTTGCAAGTTGTAGCTTTTGCAAGTAGGCATGCATATGAGTAACATATACTGACACATTATAATGAATATATTTATCAATGACGCTACAAATCATTTTCAGTATATATACTGACTACCGAGACAACATAAATGATGCATATCACTGTATTTTTTTCCTGCAACCATTTTGCATATGGACCTTTTATGTGTGTAGCCTAGGTGGTTAGCATTTTGAACTTAAAAAATGAACAAAATTTCTGGAATTATTATTTGATTTGTCTTGCCATATGTTGGATCTTGATATCTTTTCACTGTTTGAAACTATTGGTGACACTGGATAGTCTTACCATATATTGAATCTTGATATCTTTTCACTATTTGAAACTATTGGTGACACTGGATATTGTGACTTTGATACTAAATACAATTTGCTTTAAACATGATCATAAAGCCTGAACTGTGCTTCCACTATTTAGCAATTAGCAGTACACAACTTTGAATCACTGTTTTATTGCCTTATATATCTGTTTTGAGTCGGAGCGTCATATTAGGTTTTTTATTATACTGGATCTAACTCATCTTTACAAAATCGGTTTGAATGGTGAGGTGCACGTGTACCACTCTTTATAAACTCTTATCAAGAGTCCTATATTTTCTATGTGGGACTTGGGTTTTTTCCAATACCTCATTATCTGAATTTGGATTGCTTCAAATTTGAGTCAAACATGTCTATCCGCTCTCGAGGACCAAGGCCTCCATTTCTTTTTTGAACATTTAGAACTGAAGGTTCACATTTGAGACTTTGTATAAGAGCAACCGCTTTCCTTGCTACTGAAGTCAATATCCATTGGTTTTATTGTTTTATGAATCCATGGAAGCATATGTTTTCCCACGTTCAACCTTTTTTGCTTGATATTTGTTCCTAATTTGCTTGTTCCACTGGACTATTTGTGTGTATGTATCTAAATAATTATAATTATATCTCTCTAATGGTTTTGTTTTCATTGGGTAGACATTACACTCCCCTGGTTTCTGGAAATCAAGTTTCATTACAGTAACTTGAGTTGAACTTGCTTGAAACCAATGAAATAAGTGATTCATACAACCTCTCTGAACAGACTCCTGTAATATGATAAATTCTCATCCTAGATGCTTAAGAAATCTATTCTCGTATAAAAGAAACTTATTGTTTGGTTAAGTATGAGTTCTGTTCATACAAAGTCATATTTGAAGTTGATTATATTGTTTAAAGAGGCGTACTACAAGTCTACAAACATTTTTTTTTTAACATGTTAATTATACTCACTCTTCTATTGCGTGAAGTCTATATGGATATCACATAAAGATGTGAATCTCACATGAATTTCACCTAATAAAAGAGTGAATGTTAAAAAAGTGTTTATAGCATTGACTTGTTGTCTGAATGATCATGTCTTTTTTAGTGTATGCATGTTTCTTAGACCATTTTTCAATGAGGAACTTTGGCCCTTCAGAAAAATTAAAGAAATATTTAGTCTGTGAAAGAAAAAAGCTAGACAAGTTACTCTTTACTTAAACAATAGTAAAAAAAAAAAAGGAATAATTTAATTAGGTCATGACAATAATTAGAAATTAGTCCCTTGTTATAATAATTAAAAAAGTGACAATTTGGTACATGCAACCAATGACTAATGAAATTGATTACTCAATTCAGTATCAACAACACCTGACAATTATAAAATAGATGCATTCCATGAATCATCATCGTTTCTTGAAAAAAAAATCAAGAATAATCATCGTCATTTTAGTATTGGTATGAATCTTTTAAATCATGCACAAAGTGTTATTATTTTTTATATTGGTCCACTTAAATCATGCAAAATAGATATTTTCATATATATATTTTTGGAATCAACTAAAAAAGATGACATCATATAACAATTTGATTTACTTCAATATATACAGTGATTTGATTGAATTCATACGTAAAAAAAGTTTTTCATCATCAATGGGTGTATACAAAATTTAACCTTTAATTTAAAATAAAGTTAAAATTTAAATTCAACGTAAATACAAGTCATCTCGTGAAAAATATGTTTGAATTTTGGAAGTTATCTTGAGATCTTTAAACGCACAAAAAATGTCGTTCAAAACTTATTTCTATAGCAATTTGCGCATTTGTGGGGTCAAAAGAGCAACTTACTTATTGGTTTCCAAAATCTAACCATATAGGTTTAGCCCAATCCAACTGGGTCGGGTAACCCATCAACAAAAGCCCGATCACAACGCTTCGCCGCCAGTGAAATGTTTTGAGGGTTTGGTTGCGCCTATATAATACACTGCTTTCTGTCTCTTTTTAACATACCTTAGGGTTCTGCGGCAGCAATTCAAATTGAGGATTTTTGTGTTGTGTTCATTTCAACAAGAAGTTTTTGTTTACATGTGTAATAACTTCTTGTTGCACATAAACTCAATTCAAACTTACTCTCAAACCATTCAAACTTACTCTCAAACCATTCTCTATCGGTACTTAGTTTTCATATTTCAATTTCTCTTTATTTCTTCCTCGAATAAAACGCACGTTGCAACCCCGGGCTTCGCTGAAATTTGAATGAAGTGAAAGCCCCATTGCACGTGCAAAATCGATGCCATTCGTGTTGCAGTTCATCTCGATAATTTCCACGATTGATCTGTGTCAAAGTAATGGTTACATCGGTTAATCATCATTTTTAATTTATTTATGTTATTTCAGTGATGAATTTGCCTCGTTAAACTCTTCAGCTTGTTTTCGAACACAGTGTTCTATGGATTTTGAGCTAGTCCTAGAGGCACAAATCAAATAGCTATTGTTTTCGTTATTTGAGGTTTTGGATTTGTTTCTTTTGCTTCTCAAAACAACGCTTATACTACTCTATTATCAATCAAATATTAAAAATACTGAAATATGGTTGAATTTCCTTAAATGAGTCAGACCTTGATTTTTAATGAATTATTTTTATTGTTTTTGAATTTTTTTATATGGTTTTTGTTTAATTATTTTATTTGGCTGTGAAGATGAATAATCAGCTTAATGCCAGTTCTGCTTCTGAAAAATCGTGATTGTTAGAGCTGTTCAAAATGTTCTGAGCCTCTTTCAATTTTGAATTTAATTATTATTTTTGTATTAGGTCTCATTCTAATTAGAATCACTCAATTTTAATGAAGTTGATTATTAAAATTGGTTGCTTATGATGATATAATCCAATTTTTTTGAGGTGTTGTGGAGCCAAGCCCCTGTTTACAGGGAGAACCTACTTGGTGAAGCTTCATTCATATGACTTCATTGGATTTCACTGAGGCAAACATGATGCATTTCGATTCCATGGTTTTTAACTTGTACATTATTGTTAAGACAAACTCAGTTATTCTTACTTTGTTTGTGTCATTTAGTTGTTGTCGATTGTCTTCTTGAGTATTAGCCATCCTGAAAATTTGAAACACATTGAAACCCATTAATTAAAAAACTGAACTGAACCGAAATTTTGAAATGGTTCGGGAAAACCGAACCGTTTCAGTTATGGAGCTATAACCGAATTGAACCAAAGTTATGGTTTGGTTATCCGTTTCCTTGCCTATGAACCGAACCAAACCAAAACCAATATTTTGAACCGACCGAACCGAACCAAAACCAATATTTTGAATCGAAATGCAAAATATTTTTTTATTTACTTTTTTTTATTAATATTATTATTACACAAACAAAGTAAAATAATAAGTTTAATGCAAAATATATTAAGAAATAAAAATTACAGTATGAAAATTATTAGATATGAAATAATAATAATATAGATTAAATTAATGTAATATATAAGATTAAACATGGTAAAAAAATATGTATTAATATTTACTTTCGCGATTCGGTTTAGTTTGCTTCGGATTTGAAAAAAATGATCCGATGCCCAAGTCAAAAAAATCAACATAAGAGCACATAAATCACAAGAGCACATCAAATGCAATAGAAGTATATCCTTTGTACAGTTGAAATCAACATAATAGCACGTAAATCAAAAGAGTTTAATCTTTGGGTAACAATAAAATCAACTTCAGTTTGAAGTATAAAGAAGAGGCACAATAATTTCTTAGTTACTCACAATACATCATACTTGCATAAGTTAATAGCGTCAACATCCCTTCCAAAGAAAACTATTACAATGGCAAAACAAAATCAAGCTAACTGTTTATAAAGACACTATAATGGTTTTCAATTTATATCATCTAAGTGGACTGATTCTTGAGATGTTATCTCTACAAAAAAAAAAAGATATATATTAACCAATGTTGAAAATAAGAATCAAAATGCACAAGAGTAATAATATAGATACGAGTAAATTTACCTTTCTCCAATCTATGGATCTCATCAAGGTCCTCTTCAGAAAACAAGTGGATGGCCTTTCATTTCAACCAGTCTTGCGTGCAAACAAGCGCTTCCACCATTTTGGGTGTTAGACAAGTTTGATAATCACTAACAACCCTTCCACCAGTGCTGAATGCCGACTCTGAAGCTACTGTAGATGCAGGAATAGCTAACACCTCTCGAGCTATGCTTGCCAAAATAGGATATCTAGTTAAGTTGGCTTTCCACCAACCTAAGATGTCAAAATCAATTTCTTTCTTGTAAGGCACCCAAGCTTCTTTTAGATATTCTTCAATTTCATCTTTAGAATCAGAAACATGCCCGGTTTCTTGACTGTAGTGGCACCAAATATCATCGTCATCCTTCTCATGCCTGGTTTCGAGTAGACTAGATTGAGAGTAATCTGTACCACCATATTGAACATAAATTTTTCTAAAATCTGACATCAATTTGTACTTTAGGTGTTTAGCTTTTCCGGTGCTTGCATATAGAAGGTCAATATAAAATACAGCAAAATGCAGTTTCGCCCGTGGATCAAGAACAAAAGCAATCAATAGCAAGATATTTAAGGTGTCTGGATCTCCCCCATACTTGTTGAACTTAATTTTCATTTTGTTCGTTGTCTCCATGATGTACTTATTTGCACTACTCATATGTATGTTGATCCCTTTCCCAATGGCGAACACCTCTGCCATATATACGAAGCACTTGTCACATATAAAGAACCAGACAAACGAATTGTGGATTTATAAAACAACTCAAGCAATGGAAGCACATATTCAACATAGTCCCAATCTCCATCTGTTATTCCATGCGTTGTTTTCTCTTCCATTTCTCGACGAAATGTGACCTCTCGTACGCTTAACTTGTGAAAGGCCTTTCTATACTTCAAGGCAACCATCAACATTGAATACATTGAGTTCCAACAAGTGTCAACATCAAGTACAACAACACCTTTGTATGAAATTTTCTCATCAGAAGCACATATCATGAACTTTTCCAATCTAGATGGCGAGGATTTGACCCATTTAACGGCATGACGAATCTTTGAAATAGACCCTTGTTTATCCTCCTTCAAGCCAGATTTTACAATAAGGTTTAATACATGCGTGCAACACCGCATGTGAACATAATCCCCATTTAGGACGTGATTGTCCCAAGAACTCATCATGTTATGCAGATATCGAATCATAACATCATTTGTCTTGGCATTACCCACCGTTACCGTTAATATCTTACCATACAACCCTCAATCCCTCAAATAAGTGTCAACATATTTACCCAACATGTCTCCCGTGTGACATGTGATTTGGCAAAAGTTGATGATTTTCTTGTGCAGCTTCAATTCACGATCAGCAAAATGAACGGTCAAACTCATGTAATTTAAGTTTTGATTTGATGTCCATGTATCAGTTGTCAAACAAACTCTACCACAATTCTTTAAGACTTTTTTCAATTTTCCCAACTCCTCATTGTAGAGCGCCCAGATGTCACGCCTCAATGTATATCGTGAGGGGATGTCGAATCGAGGCTGCAAGATAATCAACAACTTTCTAAATTCTTCATTTTCCACAAATCGGAATGGGAGCTCGGCACACACAAAAGTTCTCACTAATTGCGCTCTGCATGCCTCTTGATCAAGTTTGGAATAGCTTGGAGAAGAAACAACTTGACCCTTTTTAACGATTTTTCTCCTTTTCCTTGATTGGGTCCCTTGGGTGTCACCAGAGTTATACTTAGCGCATCTTCCTAGATGATTCCTTTTACCACTTGTCCCGCTAATCACAATGAGCTGAGGGCAGTTTTTGCATTTAGCCTTTTTCTTTCCATTTTCCCCTATGCCATGTACCTCTTTGAAATGTTCCCACACACTAGACCACTTGTTACTAGTGTTACCAGTAGATTGAACATCATGTTCAACATTAGATTCAAGTTCATTTGATAGTTCATTCGACGCATTGAGGTTTGTATCTTGTGGCACTGTGAAGTCTAAGATATTATCTGACATCTGTGTAATAAGAAAATCAATAGTTAGAACTAAAATAAGCAAAAATACGCAGATCAGAATGTGACAGAAATAAGCAAAAATCATAGCCATTTTCTGATACAAATAGTACATTATTTTATGGGCATAGAAATTTAAAGCATAATTCATTATGGGCATACAAACAGTACTCTTAATGTTAGTCATTATGCTGATTTAAAGTGACACAATGATATTATTTTATTGAACTTATATCTGAAAATGTCTTACATGGGCATTGAAATGAATCTCATAAGGATATTAAATTGCAAATGGTAGTGCATAATAACACCTATCTCATCTAAAAATAACACCTAAACCAACCAAACACACACAACTAACACTTTCATCTTCCAAACAAATAACAAAACATGCATCTCTCAATTTTCTTCCTTTTATTTTTCCACACAAACCTTCAACCTTCATTTTCCCAACAACAACAAAAACTAACATCTTTCAACATCTCACACTCACCATGGTTTCCCTCACAAAACAGAACACTAGCTATAATACATTCATAATCTTACTCCATTCGTCTCACATTAGGTGTCAACTTTTTTAACTTAATTGCATTTCAATCACATATGACTAGAGAAAGTAGATTAATGGAAAGTGGGAGAGATTATAT
The DNA here is from genome assembly GCF_003473485.1 of Medicago truncatula. Taxonomy (NCBI): domain Eukaryota; kingdom Viridiplantae; phylum Streptophyta; class Magnoliopsida; order Fabales; family Fabaceae; genus Medicago; species Medicago truncatula. The sequence goes on from NC_053045.1 coordinate 22,299,770, forward strand.
TTATTTTGGAGTAACGTAGGAATAGTGTTCTTTGTTGCTTGGATTTGCATTTGTGGTTAGAAAAATTCACAACAAAAACACCATAACTTAATTAGCTCATATTTTCACACAACCAGTACCTAGACAAACATCCATTTCCTTTAAATTCCAAGTTATAAATCCACAAAACTGGAAGCTTCAGATACATGATCTTCAATGCCTCACAAAGAGACCAACCATTTTATAATTAAGTGTTATTCACCGTTTACTGCAACATAGCCTCAACAAACCATTTCCAATCCATCAGTGATATTTGTGCAAACCTACACTACTCCTAAAATATGTAACGCCCTCTTTATTTATTTGATTATTTTTATAGAGTTTAGAATATATTTATATGATTTATGTGATTTAAATGATTATCTGATGTGATGTGGCTTATTTTATTATTTAATAGAATAAGATTTGAAAATAAAATAAATATTGAGATGAGGGGCTGTTTTGTGAATTTCAAGAGTTTTGGGGGAAAAAGATGATATAAGATAAAATAGATGGGAAGAGATAAATAGGAGAAAATAGGTTAGAATTGTTTTCACATACAATCAAGTTTTTGGAGAAAATGGAGAACAAGAGAAGAGGAGAACCATGATAGGCTGCCCGATCGATTTTCTAAGGTAAGGGTGAGACTAACATGCAGTAATCTTAAGTCTATGGTTCTGAAAATTGTATTTAACATGTTATAGGATTAGTTTTTGAGGATTTGAGAATTAGGGTTAAGAGTGATAATTGATGATTAATTGATGAAAAACTGTTGAATTGATGTAGAAAATGTGTACAGACCTTAGATAATCCATAGGATGATTATAGGAATCAATTTTAAGGTTAGAACCATGTGATTAGGTGATTTTTTGTGAAAATATGCAATTCTGCCCGAGCTGAAATTCATCGCTCGCCCTTGCGAGCAGCATGCCTCGCCTCGCGAGTGATGAAGTTCATCGCTCGCTTCACGAGCATTCATCCTTCGCCTCGCGAGTAACCCAGAAGTTACTCGCCACAGCGAGCAAGTCACTTGCCATAGCGAGTTAACCAGTGAGTCAAACCTGAATTTGTGAATTAACTCCTTTAGTCGAACTTTAGATGATTTTGAGTGCCTCAATATGTATAAGAATGATTAGAAAAAATTTTAGATTGAAATTGAACATAGGGAAGTTAAAAATGGGATTTTTGGGTGAAAAATGTCAAGTTCCCGAGAGCATCCAGTTTCTAGCTTGCCAAGGCGAGTAGCTTATTCGCCAAGGCGATCAGCCATTTTATTGAACTCGTCATAGCGAGTAGAGTCCCTCGCCTCGCGAGCTCCTGAGAGACAGACTACCTTGTTAGGGTTCATGCGATCTTTGTCGCACGAGTTGTGGTGAGTTGATCCTTGGGGTAGGAAATGAACTTGTGTATGTTACTGTTGTTGCTCTAAGAGCCTGAAATAAGATGATTTGATGTTGTTAGTAATGTGATATAGTTGTATATGCATTATGTGAATTATATATGATGTTTAAGTTGATGTTGATTATTATTAGATTGTTATATCTTGAGATGTTGTGTGCTGCCATGTTGCTGTTGACTATTGATTAAGCTGCATATGTTGGTCTAAGATGTAAGATGTTGATCCAAACTATTGGAGTCATATAAGATGTTCATGTTGTCTAAGGTATAAGATGTTGAGTCCATGCATACTCATTTAAGTTGAGGGTTTGATGCCCTGTGAGCGTTTGCTCTACACGTTGAGGGCTTGATGCCCTGTGAGCTTTTGCTCTTTATGTTGAGGGCTTGATGCCCTGTGAGTATATTTATGCTCTTACATTGAGGGTTTGATGCCCTGGATTGGTACCACATGCGTGATTAAGAAGATAGAGTTGCATAGTCAAGTCGAAGTTGCATTGTCGAGTCAAGTTGTTAAGTTGATAAATTGTTATCCAAGAGTTGTTATGTTGTGATGTTTTTAATGAAGTGTTTAATGAAGAATTATTATTATGATGTGATGATGTTTATGTTGTTAAATATAATTAATGAATTATATGCTTAATATTATTGTTTGCGAAACTCACCCCTTCTGCTTGGAAATGTTGCCTCTATACGTGGGTAACTTGCAGGTAACCAACATTAGCTGCGGTCGTGAGTGGATTCTCTCACGTGTGTCTTAGGTGCTCTGATACGTAACGGGATGAGAACTTTGTTATTGCTTTTTCTATTCCTTATGTATTACTTTATGAAGTTTAATGACTATGTTGTTGAATTTGATTTTATGAGATATTTATGATGAGACCTTCGTGCCAAAGACTGTTTTAGATGTTGAATAAATTCCGCTGCGAAGAACTAAATTTTATGTTATTGGATTTGAAGGATAAATAATTATTTTATCCCGTTTATGATTTTATGAAAGAATGTGACATTCCGTTTATGTGAATACTCTGATTATTTATGTGAAATTTTTATGTTGGGAAAACGGGGTGTTACAAAATACGCCTCTCATCACTTATCATAAGCCTACAATGTGACAATTTCTGTAATATAATTGAAAAGAAAACATTGAACCTGCACTTGACAACATAGAAAAGTGGCACCAAACTTGCTAAATTCAAATTAGACTAGCAATAGCTGCAAAGAAGAAGTAGAAATCGAAGGAAATGAAAATGGTGAATTCAAAAACAAGCAGTGACATACTTAACCCAAAATCAATCATACTCAAAAACCAAAATCAATCATACCCAGAAACAAAAATTAAACAAAATCATACCTATAAACAGAAATCAAACAAAATCATACACAAAAACCAAAATCAATCATACCCATAAACAAAACAAAAAAAAAAATCATACCCATAGTAACCAAAATCAAAATTAAGCATACCCATAAACTAATAGTACCTTATGAATCTTCAGACGAAGATTCGCAGAAGAAGAAGAGGTGGAATCGTAGTGAAATCAGAGAAGAGGCAACATCGCACTAATTAGGCTTCAATTGAGATTGAAGAGGTGGAGAGTGAGCTTGGATTGAGATTGAAGAGCTTCGATTTATGCACGTGGACCTTCAATTGAAGAGGTGAAGAGTGAAATTTGGTTCATGTGAGTTGTGACAAAGACCTGAGTCAAAATGAATTTGTGTGTGATAAGATTAATTGAATTGTATGTTTCGGTTTGGTTCGGTACGTACGGTTAACTGAGTTTTGATAACGGTTCGGTTCAGTTAATGAACTGTCTTCAAAATAGCGGTTCAGTTCAATATCCAATATAAAGGTTCGGTTAATTTTAATATGGATCGGTTCGGTTGACCGGTTCGGATTGGTTTTTGATTAATTTTGCCCACCCCTACCCAGACGTAAGATCAGCCGTTTCAAATAAAGCTGAATTTTTTATTCTTTTTAATAAAATTGTGTTTGTTTATCAATTTTAAAATAATATTTAATTGTTTTTTGAAACAATTCAAAATTGAGTAGGTAAATTGCATGTCAACATCTTCCATGATTCAAATTAATGACCCCATAACATTTAAAATTCAAAACAACATATGCACTGTTAGGCAACAACATCAACGAAAGTGGTACTGCAAAACCTTCAAAATGGAGTCAAAGAATAGGATTGTTGAAAAAATTATTCTGATCGTGATGGATTCTTAAGTTTCAATTCTATTCTTTTTGGCATTTCACATAACTTTTATGGCTCCATTTTAAAGGTTTTTGAAGGTTTTGCAGTACCGCTTTCGTTGATGTGCCTAACCTCAATGATTTCGTTGAAATGTGATCGTGATTGGGGTTTTGCCTCATATATAAGTTTATTGAGATTCCCCAATCACATTTCCAACGACTAATATTCATATACTAGATAGATGACCCGTGCGCCGCACGGGTCTGTTTAGCTGAAATATATTTGTCAATAGTGTAATGTTACAAATTCATTTAAACGGTAGTGTTATTAAAAAGAAGACTCAAGTTGCTAATACTCGAAAACATATTTTTTAATAATCTACTCGACATAAATTTAATAATACGTCTTTCAAAAAAATAAATTTAATAATAATGCATGGTCAAAATATAGCAATGTCAATTTAATTAAAATGCAACGCCAAAAGAAGATGAAGTCTGATAATGACATAAGTGATATTTTTTTTAGATTACAAATTACCAAAAACTTCCTCACAAATTACTTGCAAAATAATTTTTAATTCATAAGTATTTAACCACGTGTGTTACTGCCAAAACAATTGTTTTTTTTCTTCTTATAATATAAGTTTTGTCAAAAACATTATTCAAGTTTTAAATTCGTTTTTTTCTTCTTATAATATAAGTTTTGTCAAAAACATTATTCAAGTAAATTAAATTCTCCTAAAGAAAAGTACAGTATAGACCGTATGCAATCTTTTTTTTTTTTTAGGAAGACCGTATGCAATCTTTTTTATTTTTTGAAGGAGACCGTATGCAATCTTGGTATTTTATATAATAGTAATACTATAACTAAGCATACTTGCATCGAACAGTATAATTATTTTTATATCAACATTAAACTAACAACTTGCAAAAAAATTATACACCCTCCAGTCATAAATATAAGCAAAAATTTATTTTTAAATTCATTCAATAAATGATGTATGTCGCATATTTAATAGTCCACATACGTCATTTATTGAATTAACCTAAAAATTGAATTTTTTCTTATATTCGTGACCGAATGGTGTGTATATATATATATATATATATATATATATATATATATATATAAAAGTAACAGCTGACAAAATGAGAGACAAATTTTTAGGGTTTAGTTGCAGTATCAACCACGTGTGTTACTGCCAACAAAACAATGGTTTTTTTTTTCCTTCTAACATAAGTTTTGTCAAAAACATTATTCAAGTAATTAAATTCTCCTAAACAAAATACAGTATATAATAATTATTTGACTTAATTGCTATTTTTGTCCCTTAACTAATTTTTTGGTATCGTTTCGGTCCCATAATTAATAAAAAGTCCGTTTGAGTCCTTTAAATATGTCTCCATTACATAAATTGGTCCCTTCCGTTAATTTTATTAAAAAAACGTTAACTCAAACACACATGTCATTTTCGCATTGGTTAGAATTTATATTCATCTTCTTCCTCCTCACCTTCATCTTCTTCAACAAATCTTCATAAACCTTCATACAACCCCAGAAGAAAAAAAAAAAACTTTACCTTTATCATATGAAATCCAAATCTAAACACTTTGTTTTTTTCTCTTTTTCTTCATCTTCTTCCATCATCTTTTCATCATCATCAAAAACATCTTCATCAATAAAATTTTCAAGAAACACAAAAAATCAAAATAAAATAAAATTAAGTCTTATTCTTTAATGACTACACCATCAACATACTTATTCTTTATTGTATTTGCCTATCAAAACCATTCAGTAACAATAGGCAAACTTTGTCAATCACAACCATGCAATCTCATCATCAATGTTATGAACACCAATTATATGTTTTGTTGTTGTTCTTGTCTTGAACCCCAATTTTCATTATTTGTTGACTTTTAACATAAACGCGCAAACACAAAACCAACATACATCACACACAAATCTTCATTAACATTTTTTTTCTTCAAATTTCAACCTTCTTCCAATCTTTATTTGTTGTTCCTTTTCTTTCTTCCTCTTTGTTCATGTTCTCTTCTTCCAATCTTTCATAAAAAACTAATTTTTGAATGCCAATCATTCATCGTCAATATCAATCCTTTCAAATTCAAATCTAAACCGATTTTTGGATCTAATCTAAATTCTTCCAAATCCCAATCTAAACCCATTTTGTTGTTGTTGTTGGGGAGCAAATTTGGACCCGATTTATTGTGTTGTGTTGTTGTTGCAACTAGATTTTTTTTTTATTTTACAGATTGAACCAAAAAGAAGGAAATTTTATGCAGATTTGAATGAACAACAAAACTCATCAGATAAAACTTTACATTTCTTATATGAAATCCAAATCTAAACCCTTTATCATGGTGATGGGTTTAGATAAGAAAACGGGTTTTTGTGAAGGATTGATGATGATGATGATGATGATGAAGGGTTTAGATTGAATTTGAAAATGAGTTTTTTTTCTCCATTTTCTGTTTCCATGCTTAAGAATCAATTTCTTTTCTTCCAATTTCATTTTCAAGGTTCGATTTTTTTTTTCTTCAGTTATTTGTTTTGCTGAGTTTTTTTCATGAAGGTTGATGAGGAAGAAGATGAAGAAGTTGAATGAAGGTGATGACTTGTACAAACCCTAACAGTTTTTTAATAAAATTGACGGAGGCATATTTAAAGGACTCAAATGGATTTTTTATTAATTATGGGACCAAAGCGATACCAAAAAATTAGTTAAGGGACGAAAATAACAATTAAGCCTAATTATTTCTATTTCAACATAAAATGCTAGGCTAAATTACCTTTTTGGTCCTCTAACTATTTAGTTGGTATCAGATTGGTCCTCTAACTAAAAATTGATTTATTTCGGTCCTCTAAGTTTCTCACCGTTACTACATTTAGTCATTTCTGTTAGTTTTATTCAAATAAACGTTAGGGTTTGTGTTATGTGGGTCCTCTAACTTTATTTATTAGCATCATTTTGGTCCTATTCCTTGTTAAGGTATTATGATTAAGTAGTGACGGATATTATTGGTAATTGTTATGGTTCATATGTATGTGTGAAATAGGAGGTTAGGTACCCATATAACACAAACTCTAACGTTTATTTGAATAAAACTAACAGAAAGGACTAAATGTAGTAACAGTGAGAAACTTAGAGGACCAAAATAAATCAATTTTTAGTTAGAGGACCAATCTGATACCAACTAAATAGTTAGAGGACCAAAAATGTAATTAAGCCTAAAATGCTACTATTAAAGTAAAATGTGTGGCTATTTTTAAGTTATAGTCAAGTGCATACAACCTACATATACATTATCTCTCAACCAGTGTTTCAAACTTGAAGTATAATTGGTATGCTAGATGTGTTTTATTCTTGGATATTTAACTTTCCATTCAAATTTTGAATCGAATAATGTAAGGTTGGACATCATATGCATAAATTTTTAAAGCTTATAACAATGGGAAGCTGATTGTGGAATATATTTGTGTTTTTCATCATTATCAACCAAAAAAATTTCCCAGGTAATTGCTCCCTTACTATAACAGAAGAGCATACCAACCAACAGTCAAATCTAAACAATCCTGCAGCTAGCAACTGGTACGTTTTCCACATTAATCATATTTTTTAGTGTATAAACAAATACATTTTTAAGTTACCACATCAATGCAAGCATAAATGTTATGTTAATTATAAGACTTCACAATTGAAGTAATGATATCTATCAAATATGATGTTGGCAGATTAACAGATAACTGCAGACACATTACTTCTAGTCCAGATGTTATTAGATTATAAGACTCAAAAAGACCTATTAAAGCAGAAACGTTCATTCCTTTCTTAATTGGCAAAATATTTTATGTGCACTTGGATTAAAGCACAATTAATAGAGGAATAACTTTCTTTGAATTTAGACTTCTAATATTAGTCATGTGGATTTGTTTTTGGGTACAAATAAACACCACTTTATATTTGACAATTTGTAGGCCAATTATTGAACACTGTCAATTTGTCTCTTCAATTCTAATGGAGGAACACTTAAGGAAAATTAAACAACTCTGAAAGAAATATGAACATACACAGTGGATCCATAGAACTCCACCTTTTTAAAGAAGAGAAGAAACCCAAGCTCATCGCAAAAGAAACTTCAAAAGAAGGAAAGGTGTGGCTATCAGATAGAGAGATTGAGACATTGACAATGGTATTTTGCAACCTCGGTGTATACGACGACAGCTAGTGTTTGGCAAAAACATCATCGCCGGAGTTCATTTTGCTCGACAACATCGCATCTGTAGTACTTCCTAAAATTGAACCAAGTCACTCTTATTCCATCTTCCCACGAATCCAAAGAAACCTCATCTATATGACATGATTCACAAACAATAGTTAAATCTATATTTAACAAAAAAATAATGCATAGCAAAGAAGTAAATTACAACTTCAGAAAGGAAAATACAAAACAAAAATGAAAGAACTAACATTGACAAATTGGAAATAGGAAGGAGAAAATATGGATGAGGATACACAGGGTTAGTATGTTATGTATATATAGTTCATAACTAAAGGTATAAGCTAAGGGATGTGTTGGAAATAGAAACAATATGGAGAAGTGGATAGCTAATTTATTTTGCATGGGGTATGGCAAAGGTCTGATTAAATAGCAGCCAAATGAGTACATGCATCACACAATTTCTTTTTGATAGCCGTAATTTAGGGAAACACAACAATCAACATTTTGAATTTCAAATTAGGCTTATAAGTGGAGGGAAATTTTTTAGGGTCAAGTGACTAATCTTCTTATATATTAAAGTTAACATGTAAGCTTATTTTAGCCCTAATTTTAACATAATCCTAATGCATTAATTTTACTGTTTTAACCCTAATGCTTAATTGTGTCATGTTTAACCTATTAATCCTATTTTTTTGTTGAAACAAATCGGACCTAATCTCCTATTTCCCAATTAACCTAACAAAACACCCTACTTTTCATGCAAAGCCATCTGAACCAAACAAACTTATTTTCTTTCCTTTTGTTCTCTCTCTCCCCTCACACGGCCATTTTTTATTTAATCAGAGAAAGTCACCCCATTTTCAGACCCTCCTCTCTCTATCTACGATTCTTCTGCATCTCTCCCCCTTTTCTCTCACACACTTTCTCCCAAAACCATGGCTGCTTCTTCTCTCTTTCTCCACCAAGCCTCCCTTATGGGTCACGATCTCCGATCTCTTTCTTCCATCTACCAAACTCTGATAGCTCTCTCTCCATTATGAACACAGATAGCCGCCGAAAAATTTATTTGTCGCACTGATCCACGCACATCTCGCCGACTCCGCAAATGCCGCCGCAACAACAAATGACCTTCGTAATTGTCACCGGTAACTCACTTTCTCCTACCGATTCATGTTTCATGTTCATATTGATTGTGTGAATTTTGCTAATTTTGAATTTGACATTAGGGTTTGAATTATAGTTTTTCATTGATTTTGTGTAAATTATCATTGATTATTAATTACAGTATAGCCAAAATGGTTTGATTATCAATTTTGTGTAAATTTTGCTAATTTTGAATTTGACATTAGGGTGTGAATTTTGTGTAAATTATAGTTGATTTTGATATGTGATTGTGTGAATTACAGCTTTTTCTTCATTGTTAGAATAGTTTTTTTTCTTTTTTTCATTGTTAGTTTTTGTAATCGTTACTTTCTCTGTGTTTCAGTCTCAATTCAATACCTTGCAATCATGCTACTTCTTTGTTTATGTTCTTCTACTTGAATTATGGATGAATTTCTGAACGTTTTTTTATTTTAATTCTTACGTTTTAATGTTCTGAACTTTTTTTTTTTTTTTTTTAATTTGTAGGTTCTAATGAAGGTCCACACAGTTATAGTTACTTGAATCAAGAGAAAAAGAGCACAGGTATTGAACTTTAGTGTCCAAAATTGATAATGAATGTTCTAATGAATCTGAACGTTTCAAGGTTCTAATGAATGTTCTGAATTTTAATATCACACCATTAATTGACTCTTTATGATTGTGTTGTCTTTCTTTCTTTCTTTCGTTTGTGTAGGTTTGATTTGTGATGTCTTGAATTCCTCAATGCAAATGTGATAACACTTAACTATTGAAGATTTTTAATTTTAAGACTCCCTGTTTCATTTCAGATATGATTCAGTATTTATACAAATTGGATGTACGTTTCCTTTCTAAATTTGTATGTTTCTGATTTTTTGTCAAGACATATTCTTTCCTAAATTTTATCAAGACGTATTCTTTCCTAAATTGACGAGAAATCTGAAATGTAATTTGCATTTGGTTCTGAACATCATTTGCTTAACACCATTTTTATAATGATTCATTTTGCTTTGAACTTTTAAGCATGTTAACTGCTTTGCTTCATATGTATTGAGTTGAATTATGGATGAGTTCTTTTTTCTCCATCATAAGTTGACATAATTATTGAAAATGACACAATCATAAGTATATAATACTTTTGTGGTAAGCATAGCTTTCCTCTTCTATCTCATAACTGAATTTCCTTCTTACTATAATATGAGTAAATGCGGTGTACTTTCCTTTTCTCTTGCAGGCAGAGGTACTTGGTGTTGATCCAAGAGAAGTTGATGTTCCTGTGGTAGGAGGTCATGCAGGAGTCACAATATTGCCTCTTTTATCACAGGTTTTGTAAAGGATACTTGATACTTCCTTACTTAAAAATGATGACATCCTTAAACAAGTCACTTAACCTTCTTCAAACTTGGTTTTTAAAGGTTAAGTCTCCCAGTAGCTTCACTGCAGAAGAAACCGAATACCTGACAAATCGCATTCAAAATGGTGGACAACACTTATAATTTGAAATTTGGTGAGGATTACATTGGTATGTGTTCACCCAAGAATTTTTGTGATTATTGTTTATGGACATGATGTTGAACCTAGATTTTCTGGTATTACTGCATCAATTGCTTACCACTATGACCCCACAAATTTTAATTATTCCGTCGTCAAATGGTTGGATTCATCTACTGTTAGCTCTTGATTTTTGGTAAGTAATGAAATTTAAGTTATAATATAATTGATTTTTTTTTCCTGTACAGTGTGTTTCTTATAAGTTAGTTTTAGTTTATACTTATCCATGCTATTATACCAGAACTTTTTTTTCTTTTTAAATTAGACTTTCACTTATGATGGATTGACTGTATCATCCACAAGGGTTGCAAAGATTTAGATTTGATTGATGATCCGGTCATTTTTTGAGTATGCTTTTGGAGTTTGATCCTGAGAACAAGACTACCAAATTTGGAGGATATTGGAAATGCTTATATGTAAGAAAGCTATAGTGCACGGGAAAGTGGTAAAGATTGGATCAATTGCTTTGGGGCTACATTGGACTTCTTTACATTACATTACTAGAGTGATTGCTTTCATAGCAATCAAATTAATATTTAGTACCGTTGTTATTTTCATCAGTTTTATGAACTATCATGCAAGCATTGCATTCTTTTTGTTTGTTTTTGCGTTTGACAATGTTAACTTATCTTTAAACAGATGACTTTGTCTACAATGAATTTCTATTGTTAAAGTTATCATGTTTGATTATTTTGAGTTTATAAATGCTAATGAAAAGTATATTTTCGTTAACTTAAGTCAGATCAGTTCTATTCATACACTACAGCTACAATATCGATGACTATGGGCCTGTTTGTTTGGGTATAACCAAACAAAAATAAAGTTAATTTTTAGCTCTTCTTTTTCACGCCATTTTGACATATTAGCATTGTTTAGACTACATAGTGGCAGCCAGACACTTAGCTTATTGTTAACTGCAAAATTAAATACAATAAGGCTAACATGAGTATTTCTGCACAGTAATTTAACAGTCACATTTATTTAAATGTGACTAAAGTTATATGTCTTGATTGTAGTATGGAGTGTGGCTCAAAAAGATTAAGTTATAATATATAAAGGGTTGGCTTGATAAATGTGCAATGTGCATTCCGCAATGATGCTTTAGTGTATGGCAACTTCCAATCTTCATTTGATGCTATCTATTACCATGAGCATGTGTATCTGTATATGCAATAGTAACATGATTGTCGATATTTGTCTGCGTGTGAAACATTTTGGAGAATATTTTTGTTTGATATACACTCTAGAGAACCTTTAGTTGAGAAAAACTTCTTTTAAAGAAACTTCTTTGAGAATATTTTTGTGTGAAAATTCTTGAGTCATTTTATAACAATCTTATAATATGGTATATCACTTTGCAAGTTGTTTAAACCGTAAACATGGACCTATTCATATAAACGTATTATATGATGTGTAACTTATTTGCGTATGTTTTAACTGGTCGGACCCGTGCGACGCACGGGTCGATGGTCTAGTAACAATTAATGCTAGATAATTTGCGGGAAATATTAGGTTTAGTGGTAGCATGACCTAATAAGCAGTAAAGGATGAGGCAAAACCATTTCCAAAAATCTCTTACTCCTTAATCTTATTAGGTTGCAACAACTTAACCCTAGAAATTTGGCTCCAAAATTGCAGCATTAAATGCTAAATGAGATAACCCTAAAAAGTAAACACATCCTTCACTTATACTCCCTCCGTCCCAAATTGTATGACGTTTTGGTCATTTCACATGTATTAAGAAATGTAATTAATATTGTGTGGGGAAGAGAAATTATGAGTTGTTTTACAAAATTATCCCTAATAAATGGCATGGAAAAGATAAATGAAATAATTGAAAGAAGAGAGAGTAATTAATAGTTAGGGATATAATAGGAAAAGTAACATTAATATTTCATTGGTATTGTAAAGCGACATATAATTTGAGACAAATTTTTTTTCCAAAGCGACATACAATTTAGAACGGAGGGAGTATTTCTAAAGCTTATTAGGTCTTGCAACACTTAAACCTAAATTTTCCCTCTAATTGTATCTCATTAATGCTAATCCTATAACCCTAAATTTTCCCTCCTAATGCAGGTTAGATTTGAAATTCAAAATTTCTTTGCTGGTTGTTAAAACCCTTCCAATTGAATTTCAAACTTCCGATTTCTATGCATATTGAATTTCAAACTTTTTGAGATGCAAAACACATTAAATAGTGGCTATTGGAATTATACTAAATAAATAATAAAAAAAAAAAAAAAAACAAATTTAACACTTCTTCCAAGTTTGACTAATCTCTCATCACATTAACAATGGATCCCTTCGTTTCCCAATACTAAGTTTTTTTTTCTCTTTCCAAAGGTTGATTACAACCCAAAGGTCAAATTAATTGAAGTATATAAAGTGGAGAGTATCCATTCATCCTTATTTTCTCAGCTACCGTCCTATTCGAGTTCAAATTATTTTTCTTTTTATATTTGTAATATTGTAGAGGGCTCTATCACCTTAAACAAACTAGACAGAGCAACCCAACAAAGTTTCTTCAACATTACAATTTATCTATATTTTAAAATGTTATCCTTTCTCCCACAAATAGGTGTCGTTCCACAAATTCACAATTGCGTCCCCTATTGCATCCATATTACTATGTTCAAAGTGCAGAGGGTCGGTCCGTCCCCATGGCTTGGTTCTCCTTCCATTATTATTTTTTTCATACATTGTTTAGTAGTTTTAAGATCTCAATTGGGTATGTAACATTTAGTGGTTTCATAATTTCTGTAATTAATTAAAGCTAGAAATCTATTGGTATTGTATTTGAGTTCAAATGAAATTAAAATTCATGGTGGTGATATTTATAAGGAAGACTACTTACAAGTTCACAGTTTCCCGGCGCTCTTCACCGAAGTAAATTAAGGAAGGCGGCGAAAAGTTGTTTGCATAGTTTTTTTTTTGTTCATAATTTTGTAGAGTTTTAATATGCAAAAAATGAAGGGAAAAATTTAAATGTTACACGATCAGCTTAAACAGTAGGTAAAACGGTAACAAATTTTAAATATAAGGTGACGTGGATCAATGGAAGTGCGTGTGTGAAAGTGTAAGTTGATAAGTTATTCTTTTGAATTCTTTCGTTCTATAGCTTCTCTTCTCTGAATTTCAATCTCACCCCAAATTTATCCCTAGAATATATGTCAGCATGCTCAATAGAGATGAAAGTTGGAACTAATGAAAGCAATGTAAAAAGACAAGAATACAAGAGGGGGGCATGAAAGTTGAAACAATTTTGTACTTTCATTTTCAGTTAAAAAAATTGTTTATGTTGATTCTCATTATTGGTGCACATACTTTTTTAGTCATCTGTTTCATTTTATTTTTATTCTATTTTATCAGGTCATCTCCATACCCAATTAATTTTGTAAGCAAACAAGAAAAAACTAAATAAATCTTTAACAATTAATAATAAGGATGAGATAGAAGGGAGGTTACAATATTTGGTGGTGGTGGCCATTAAAAGGTGGCCCAAAGTCACCGAAAAACTAAATTCTAAAAATGATCCATTTGCAAGGTAATTCATTTGGTATAGTAAAAAAACATGAGATATTATTTTTGATGAATATATACAATTTCGTTTTATTGTGTATCAAATTATTCGAGCTCATAAGACCCGTGCGGCGCACGGGTCGGTGTTCTAGTTTATACATACAACTAGAGCTGTCAAAACGGGCGATCCGTCCGGGCCAAGGGCTTTTAAGGAACGGGCTAAAAAGCCCGGTTTGAATATGGGCTGGAAAAAATAGAGTCCGATTCCAACCATTTACGGGCTAACGGGCCAGCCCATACCCGTTTTTTTTTTCTTCCATTTTTTTTCATTATTTAAGGACTGAAAACATAATAACATAAATGTATACAAAATTTATAGTGAACAAAAAAGATAAATTAAGTTTGGTCCAAGAAAATAACAATTATCCATACCAACATAGTAACATTAACATAATTGTACACTAAAAAAGTATATTTATTAAATTCATTTGCTAATCAGCATAGTTACTATATTGTCTTCCAAGATCCACATATATAATATAATTAATTAATTAGCCAACACATGTAAAAATAAATTAAAAAAAGAAAGAAAGATAAAGGGTACTAAACTGAGTTGACAGTGAGGAAAGGAAATCACAATGCAACCATAAGCAAAAGGGTTTCAAAAGTGGGGAATAAAAGCATAACATTTTTAACATTATAGGAGAACAAGAGTTAAGAAACAATGATGAACACGACCACTTCGATTTTTGTTTTTCCTTCATTTTAATTAGAAGTAACAAAACAAATGAACATAATTATATATAATTTTTAGAAGAGAGAATGACTTAAATACCTAATGAACATAACTATTTGGGTTGTCCGCCCAGTCTAGTGTAAAAAAATAATCCTTTTTTTTTATTTGCGGGCTGCCGGCTTTTTTGGGCCGGGCTAAAAAGCCCTGAAAAAATTCAGGCTGCTACATTTTATTCGGGCTTTCGGGCTGGCCCGTAAGGCCCGACTCATTTTGACAGCTCTATATACAACCAATTATGTATATCAGCGAAAGTCAGACAACTTCTGGGAGCTAAACATTTTAGGAATCAAAGCTAAAAAAAGTAAAGGTAGAGCCTTTCATTAACTTACTATTAAAATAGAATTTAGTTTAAAATCTCGTAAAATCATCTTTGAGATCTACCTATAAATCCTGAAGAAGGGAAATGGAGAAATTAGAATTTATACCAACACATATCTTGAGAACAACATTTTCTTCTTAAAAAGGCGTTACGAGATCACATAGGCGTATACCTCTACCCAATGTGAACCCCTATGTTAAACTTCCATTAACTAGTATTGATACTGATGCTATAGTTGTTCTAACACATTCGATAATCAAATGACGCCATTTACACGCAAAACCCATTTTTAAAATAACATCATCCAAGTTGTGCTCCTAATAAATAGATTTCTTGAAATCAATTTCGAACAAAATAAGCTACTTTTAAATTTTTTAGCATCATCCACCACCTCATTAGCAGTGGTAATACCATCGAAAATTTGTCTACTCTTAATAAAAGTTTATTGAGATTCACAAATCATTATTGATGCTGTGTATCAGATGTACTTAAGCTTAAGAAGCGGATTTTAGAGGAGGGTTACATGAGTAGTCTTAGTATTCATCCAGGAGCGACGAAGATGTATCAGGATTTGAAAAGGTTGTTTTGGTGGCCCTGGAATGAAGAAGGATATAACAGAGTTTATGTATGCTTGTTTGGTTTGTCAGAAGTCGAAAATTTAACATCAGAAGTTGTCGGGTTTGTTGCAACCATTTTTGTGCCTGACTGGAAGTAGGATAGTAATCCACCAACGTAATAAACACCACCAATTATGTTCTTCACCATAACCAACACAAACCCTTACGGATTTCGTTCTTCACCATGGACTCAATATGACCATGAATGCATGGACTTTCAAGTAAAGACTCGACAATGCACAAATCACCAATCCTATATTATACAATTTTTACAATCATATAATATATTCACCAAAATCACCATTGCATTATCAAGAATTTACATCTATACAATTCAACAAGTCATGATCGACAAAAGATTCAACATCATAATCATCATCAACAAGTATGACCACGAGGAAACAATATTGTTTCACAAGGCACAATTTGCATGTTTAGACGAAAATCAACCACATCATGATAACCAACTTATTATACACCCATCAACACAAGGATTCTTTCTTATTTCATCATATTAACATGAATACAAAGCCATTTGCAAGTTATTTGATCAAAAAACCTTATTTTGACAAAGTTCGTATATTTTTCACAAATCACCTATTTTGATATTTTTCACAAAACTCAAGCTTCATGTTCATATCAATCCTACTTGGTTATTCTAAGCCCATTGTTACAAAAAAAAAAAAAAAAGTCATAGCCTCATCATTTCGTTTGAGAAAACCAAGTTTCGGAAATTCCAAGTTCATGTACATTTTTACTTAAAGCTCGTCTCAAAATCATAAAACCAATTTAATCCAAATCAAATTATGTTCCATTAGCTTTATGAGTTAAAACGACAATCAAACACATCAAAAGGAACACTTGGAGATGTCCGGAAATGACCCCAATTACCCAGAACACCCAAAACTATGGGTTATGTCCTGAACATCTCGCCACAACGAGGACAGGCTCACTAGGTGAGTGTCACAAGATAGGGAGCCTCGATTTTTGGGTTCCTCTCAGGAACTTGTAACACCTCGTTTTTCCAACTTGAAATTTTTTGCATAAAAATCAGAGTAATCAACTAAACAGGATGTCACACTACTTTAAAAGATAAATGGAGTAGGATTTACTATTTATTTCAATCATCTCATGTCATCAACTTAAATCTCATTGCAGCGGAAAACATTAAGTTAAACATTGTAATGGCACAACGGCCTCAACTTAAACAACTTATTAAAATCCAGTCTAGGCAAATCTTCAACATAAAATCAAAACAAATACGTAACACATGGAAAACAAGTAAGATCCCCATCCCGTTACGTATCAGAGCAACCCTAAGACGACACGTGAGAGATTCCACTCGTGACTGCAACTATTCTTGGTCACCTGCAAGTTACCCATGCAAAGGCAACAATTTCCAAGCATAAGGGGTGAGATTTCACATTCAATAATAATAAGCATCTAATTCTTAAAAGAATTCAACATCACATAACAACATCTATTCATCATTAGTAAAACTAATAAACAATAATTTAAGTAAGAGAATTTATCAACATAAACAACAACAATTAAACAATGTTAATGCTTCACATAATTCCAACTATAAATCATCAGCTAACTTCAAATCATCATTAACATTGCTTCACATAAACAACATAAACAACAACAATAAATAATATTGATACTTCACATAATTCCAACTATAAATCATTAATTATTTCGACAACTTGACAATACGACGACAACACCGACAACTCGACATCAACGACAATGCAACGACAACAACATCAACTTGACAAATGCAATATGCATGTGGTATCAATCAGGGCATCAAACCCCAAACTTTAAGAGTGAATAAGGCTCACAGGGCATCAAGCCCCCAACCTTATAGAGCATAAGCTCTCAGGGCATCAAGCCCCCGACGTATACAGTGAAAAAGGCTCACAGGGCATCAAGCCCTCAACTTTAATGAGTATGCATGGACTCAACAACCAACAAGTTTAACAACTTAGACAGCTTCAACAACTTAGACAACTTCAAGAACTTACAACTTAACGACTTTGACAACAACTTGCAACTTTAATGATATTAATAATCGACAACAGCAAAGACAACAACATAACAACTTGCATCATAACAACATTAACAATAGCAACTTGAATGATATGAACAACAATATTTCTATATCACACAATATTCACATAATATATGTATCTCAAATTATTCAACAACAATATTCATATTAATTCAGACTCACTGAAAGGCAATACAATTATAAATACAATCAACAACAACAATAACAACTTGCATCATAACAACATTAACAGCAACAATTTGAATGATATGAACAACAATATTTCTATATCATACAATATTCACATAATATATGTATCTCAAATTATTCAACATATACATACATATAATGATTCATCAATCAAAGATATTCACGTCATACCAAGTTAGATTCATCACAACATGGGTTAATACTCTTAAACACCTTAATTGAACTCATAGTACACAAACTTTGAAGTTTGTAGACAATCCATAAGTTTTGGGTTAACTTAGAAATACTTATGCGGAATTTTCATAAAATTTCACTAAGACCTCCTTGGAGTATTTTCATCATAACTCAAAAATCAAAAATCATTTTCAAGTCAAACTGAAGCCACTGGAAAGCTAGCACAATTATCTAAAACTTTCATGTTTACACCAAAGGCCAATTCAAAACATAAACGTGTGAAAAAGACGCAAGAACATGAAACAGGACATGCTGTCACAGAGCAACTCGGGAAAAACCCATTTTTCACCCCAAAATCCCAATTTTAACTTCCCTATGTCCAAATTTGATCCAAAAACATGCCTAATCATTTCTATACATGTTAAGGCACTCAAAACCATATAAAAGATTACCCAAAACATTATTTTATAAAAATCACATTTTTCATAAAAGTTCTTAAGAACAACAAAAGTTCACTTCAAGCTCTATGGTTAAGATTACCCAAGGTTTCAATCATCAAAAACAACATCTCATAACAAAACAACAACAATTAGAAGTGAATTCATCAACAACAACATTATACTTCACCAATTTTGAGCAAAAACACAAGTATAGGACTTATGAATGCATGGATGCCACGTATTGACTCGATAATGCACAACATCATTAAAACTCTTCATATTCTCTACATATCTCCCCATATTGCATTATCAAACAATACATTCATACATCAACAATTATCAAATACTCAATCATCTCTACATATTCATAATCAACAATCATAAACAATTGTCAAGGAGCCATCATTACAAAGAAACGACATTGTTTCATATAGCACAATCACATAATAGATGCATAATTCACCCCTTCATGATAACCAACATATTAGGCCCAACCAAGTAATGATTCATTCATATTTCACCTTGTTATTATATTTCTTAAATGTGGCATGCATGCCACGTGTTGATGCCGAAGTAAGTATAATTGTTTAATTTTATTTTAATGATACGTTTCTTTTTATGATTAAAAGTTTTATGTTAAAACAATTTAAATTTACTTAAATTACGCGACAATTTAAATTACGCGCGAGAATTTAAATTGACGCGTAAGAATTTAAATTAAGCGCACTCATTTAAATTATGCACACTCATTTAAATTGACCCTCGCTCATTTAAATTACACACGCTCATTTATTAGTTTATTAGTTTTTAATTTTGCGTAATTTTTTGTATGATTGAATGTTTGAATGAATGATGAATAGATGGATGAAAATGATGGAATGGATGTATGGAAGTATGAATGAATGAAGGAAATTAAGGAAAAATGCAATTTCTGCTGTTCTAGAACCTAACGCAGACCTAGCGTGAGTTAACTCATGTTGACCTGTAATGAACGTGACTTAACTAAGTCATCTTAGTTTTAACAACTGCGTGAGTTAAGTCATGCTATAACTATTTTCGGCAGTTTGGATAGGAGTGAGCAATTTTTGATTGGAGAAGAGCAATTTTCTAAAGGTACAGTATACTTAAAAAAAAAACTATTACTTTTCTCACCCTATGCCTTTCCTCGCGCGCCCTTTTTTTTTCTTCCAATTTTACCCCTGGTTCAGATTTCGTTTTCCGGATGGTATTGTTAGAATTTGGCAGATGTTTCCGGATTTGAAAATCCAGAATAATGTTTTATCAGAAGTTTTGCAATTTTAATCTTCAAAATTCGTAAAATAAAATGCAAATAAAATAAAAAACATAAATAAAAAGACACAAACATAAAAACAACTCATTTTATTAATATATGAACAATACATTACAATAATTTTCAAGCTTTTTATGCTTATTACATAAGATCCTAAATCTATCTATAATCTCCTATGAGCCTAATTCTAATCTCCTAAGAGCCTAACCACTAGTATGTGATGAGACATACCAGTAGTTTGCCTATTGGAGGAAAACCGGAGGAGGAGGGAAGAGGAGGGCGGGAAGAAGAAAACAATGCCCCTGAGGGAGATGGAGGGTGCTCAAACTTACGCCCAGACATGCCAAGCTAAGAACCACACTGACCCACATGACCCTCAGATAAACCGCGCTTCGTTGCAGCGCGGTTCCATCCTCATTGACTGTTCATACAAACCCTGAAAGTTTTCAACGATGCCCTTATCTATGAAAGGCCAACGATGGAAAACCATGGTTTTAGAAGGAAGAAGAGGAGGAGAGAGTGAGAGAGGATGGTGTGAGAAATAGTGGGGTTTGGAAGGCTATTTATAGGGAGAGGTGGGTCAAAAACGGTTAGGAGGCCATAAATACAATCAAAAAATACGTTTTACCATATTTTTTTCACTTGACCACCGACAAAACGTGTGGTGCAGACCACCGGCCATGACTGATGCATTCCGGAATATATAATCCGGAAAGCACATCTGTATATATTTTCCGGATTAATGCGATAATGGTGGTGAACGAGGAAAATGTTGGCACTTCCTATAGGGCTAAGGACATTCCGGAATGTAAAATCCGGAAAGATTCAGAGTCATTAATGTGGGTTTGGACGGTTGCAACCACTAACACGTTTTCATTGACTGTATTAATAACCTATGACTTGTTTTAGGCTATAAATAGGCTTCCATATTCAACAAATACCTTCATTCTTCACTTCACCTCTTTTCTTACATTTTCTTCAAATGTTTTTTAGTGTTTTAGGGGTGTCGATGGTGTCATGGTCATTGTTGACCGTTCATAGGAACCTTGCAATTGCAATGCATTGTAGCTTGTGTGGGGTTCATATAACAATCAACAGAGACCCTTGACATCAAAGAAAGACACAGAAAATTACATAAGATCTGGTCCGGATATTTGTTACCGGAAATCACTAACAATATTGTCCGAATTATGTAATCCGAACCAGGGGTATTTTAGTAAATTTTGCAGGGTGCGCGAGAACGCAGTAGGATGGAAAAAGTAATAGTAAAAAAAAAAGTTAGATCCAATCTAGTTGGGCCGGGTAACCCATCAATTGAAGTCTGAACACAACAAGTGTTCGCGCAAATGAAATGCTTTTAGGGTTTCGCTGCCGCCTATATAACAAACACTATGCGTTCCTTCTCTTTTCAACCCGGTAAGGATTAGGGTTTTGCGTTCGCGATTCAATCTGGGATCATTCTTGTGTGATTTCTGTTCTTGATATAAATATAAATTAATAGTGTATCTAAATAATTTGTATCCGGGTCAGATGTCACTCAAGTATTGCTCTCAAACCATTCCCGTTACCACCTTAATCGGTTAAGATTTGTCAGTTTTTTATATCAAATAAAACGCATGTTGCAACCCCGGGCTTCGCTGAAATTTGAATGAAGTGAAAGCCCCATTGCACGTGCAAAATCGATGTCATTCGTGTTGCAGTTCATCTCGATAATTCCACGATTGATCTGTGTCAAAGTAATGTCTACATCGTTTAATAACAGTTAAATCTCCTAAGTTTTTTACTTTTTTCCTTAATTATTGGCAGTGATTACATATTATCCGCGCTTCTGAGATCTTCTATGAAGCATAATGGACTGAATTATGGTTGAATTTCTTTATATGAGCCAGATCTTGAATTTTAATGAATTATTCTTATTGTTTTTGAATTTTTTAACATTTGGTTGCCTATGATGATATAATCCAATTTGTTTGAGGTGTTGTGGAGCCAAGCCCCTGTTTACAGGGATAACCTACTTGGTGAAGCTTCATTCATATGACTTCATTGGATTTACTCTTCGAGTTTTACTATACTCTCTACTTTCTTAGATGGTTCTGGGTCTGAATAACTCAAATATTTGTGTGTTGTCATCAGCTTCATCTCTTGTGTACCACGAGTTAGGAGTTAAATAACAGCACTAAATAGTTTCACCATGATCAATGCATTAGGTGCTTCAAGATGTAACGTAAAAGTCTTGATTGACGCGTCTCAACCAAGTGGGATAGATCAATGCATTAGGTGCTTCACCCAAATTTATCTCAATCCCCTTTAAAAGTTTATTCACATGGAGGGAAATGTCAACTCAACCAACATGTCTCTAAAACTGTCTTAGTTTGCATGATATTGGGATCTTATTTTCCCCCCATTGGGTGTGTTGGATAAATAATTTGGGATGGTTAAAGTTGTAACACAATGGCATGTTCTTTTATTTATTTCACTAAAAAGGGAGAGATCTCAATTTTAAAGGGCTTTTCCCAAGCTTGCTACCATGCCTCAAAAATATTGAGAGTTGTCACTTTGTTTTATCCCAACGCTAGAGAGAAATGGTTTTAGCAATTAAGGACCATATATTGCAGCAGTTAGTTTAGGCAGCTTTTTGTTTCTATAATGTATTGTGTCGTCGGAGGTGACTGATACATCACATGTGCTCATTCACATTGAAAGATTTTAGTCATGACTGTATTGCTCAACATTTCCGCTATCATGGCTGCTTGCTATGCTGAACTGGCTCCAAAACTCACATTTTTCATTGTTTTTATTTTATTTTTATTGACATCGAAGATTGAAATTATTGAAATAGCTGATCTGTGAAAATAAGAAAAAATCTACATGCTAAAATATTGAAGGGACTCCTGAATTGATCCATACATGGAGGGTGTTTGATGATTCATAGAAAGTTTATCAACAAATCTGAGATTTGAGCCAAATAAATGTATTTGGGGCGCCTCTTGCATATCTGTTGAGTTTTGTTTTCTGATCCGCTGGGTTTTTCTTTAGTGGTGCTGCTGTCGTGTTTTGTTTTATATTCTCTCAATGTCTGTTAGTTTTCAATCAGTAATTCTGGGTGAATTTAGAGTGCTGACATGGCTGCTATAGCTTCTCGACAGCAGCAGGTTCGTTTGGTTTTATCTTTGCAGCTGTATTTCCTATTTAGGGAGTGTTGTGTTGTGATTTTGTGGCTTTGGAGATGTAAGGCGGGGTGTAGGGGAATATATTTGATTACCTATCATTTGTATAAACAATGTCAAACTATGAGTTTTGATGTTGAATGTCTAAGACCACTTACAATGGCTTGTTGAATGCCATATTCAACATGTTGAGACCATTGTAGGGGGGTGTTGAAATGGGAAAAAAGTGAGTTGGAGGAGGGAAGTGTTGAAACAATTCAACATGTTGAATGCCTGGCCCACAGAGACACTTGGCGCGCGCTGATTGACTGCTTGGATTTTTATCTTTTTAATAATTTGAACCCAATTATTTTATTGCAAATAATTTTATTTTATTTTTATTTTTTTACCAAAATTTGTAATTTTTTTTTCTCTATAAATAGAGACTTGGATCATTTGATTTGGACACAGAAAAAAAATCAAGTTTTTCACTCTCTTAATCTTATTATTAGATTTGTATTAGCCTTTCTTTTGAAGTTTTAGTGTTTATTTAGTTTGTTGTATTGCATTTTATTTATGTTAAGAAAATAAAAATAAATTATTTAAATAAATTTTGTTTTTACAAAAAAAAAAATTGTTAAGTGTGTTTTCATTTTAATTTAATTATAATCGATAATTGTAATTTTATGTAATTATAAAAACAAAAATATAAAATTAAATAAGAATAAGAAATAAAAGGTGGTGGGGTAGGGTGTTGAATGAAAAAACCATTGGAGAGGTAAAAATTGAATGGATGTTGAATTAAGAGAGAGAAAATAATGTGGAGTGTTGGGAATTGAAAAAGTGGGTGTTGAAGGTTGTTGAATTTGTGGAACCATTTTACATGATCTTAGAATTTGATGTATATGACTAAGAGCTTGACCTCTAATCTAATGTCTTTCTTAACCTTGTTTACTTTCTTAACACAAAGGAGGGTGTATTGGATTAGAATTTTAAAGGACAATTTTTGTTTAAAAAAGAGGATTTTAAAAGACTTTGGAGGATTTAGATGATTTTAAAAGACTATTAAGGATTTCAATGGATTTAATTCATAAGATTTTAAAGGATTTGAAATGATTTTATGGATTTCAACAGATTTTATGAATTTTAAGAAACAATTGAAAAAAATACAATAACACACTCTATTTCACAAAATCTCAATAAAAAATTATTTATTTATTTTACTTTATTTTTTACGGAAGAGCTAGAGAGAGAAGAGAGTGAAGGAAGGAGAGAGAGAGAAGAAGAGAGAGAGAGTGAGAGATAATAAAAACATTATATCGTTGAAAACATTATATTTTTAATTTTAATTAAAATTTCATAAAAAACATTCATAATTTTCAAACGTTGCTGTAATAAAAATCGATAATAATAATAATAACAAAAAGGAAAAATTACACTTTTAGTACCTTAACTTAATTTCAGGTAATAGTTTGGTCTTTATTTTTTTTTTCATTTCAATTTGGTCATTTTTGTCCATTTTCATATGAATTTTTAAGCTTAAAATTTATGATTTTATTTTCTTATGGTCCTTCAGTCTTCAAATCTATGATCCTCGTCTATGTTTGCATAAGAATATTAGATTTGAAGCTTGAAAATGTATATGAAAATGGACAAAAAGGACCAAATTGAAATGAAAAAAAGATAAAGGATCAAACTGTTACCTGAAATTAAGTTAAGGGACTAAAAGTGTAATTTTGCCTAACAAAAACTAGGGGGGTGTATTGGATTAGGATTTTAAAAGACAAGTCTAGTGGATTTTAAAAGACTTTGCAAGATTTTCATGACTTTTAAGATTTTAAAAGACTATCAAAATTTATCATATGGATTTTAAAGGATTTGTATCATAAGATTTTAAAAGACTATCAAGATTTCAAAAGATTTATAACAAGAAGGCAATTGTGTTTTTCAACAATATGTATTACACTATTATATTCATGGTTCTTACAAAATTTGAAGCCAAGTATTCAATATAATGGTTGTATATAAATGAAAAAAGAGCAATGTTATTTGAACATCAATTTGATTGACAAGCATATTGACAACCATATTTTTATAAAGAAAAATATGCGTTGACACAAAAATCAAAGCAATAGAGAGAGAAAGTAAAAATATAATGTGAGTATGAAAGAAAAAATTGTCATAAAAGTTGTTAGAAAATGATTGTACAAATATCATTTTTCATAAAAAAAATTAAGCTTGACGTAGAACTAATTTAAATTTGAAGCAAGTATTCAATATGGTCTTCAATAAAAAATAAATAAAAGCTTGACGTAAAACTAATAAATTGAACAAGAAGCCACCAGCATGATTTCGATTACGCAGAAGGGAAGGTTTATACCCAGAACAAAGTAACAAACCACCTTTTGTCCCCTGAAAGTCAATAAGAAAATGAATCTCGTTCAACAACATGAAATGAAAATTGTGAAAGTCTGACAAAGTCTTAGCAAGTTTTTAAGTGATTGTTGAATGAGTATTTTGTTTATATTTTTAACTAAAAAGTCTTATAAAATTCACTCGATCAAATAATTCATTAAAATCTATGTATATTTGAATATCAATGGACATTTTATAAGTAATGAAAAATCTCAATTGAATACCAACGAATTTCGTTGTATTGAAAAAAGAATCATGATTGTCTTAATTAAATATTACAAAATTTATTTATATTTTATAAAAGTTGATTGATTACCTCAAAACTTTTTTATAATTAAAAAGTCTTTTAAAATCTCGTGAAACCTGAATCCAATACACCCCGTAACAATAGTAGTGAAACACGGACTAACATACACGCGTCAATGAATGTGGTAGTTAGCAGCAGTCATAGTTGAAAGAGAAACATCAGTAAATAAGTATAGTTCTCATAGTTTAGATCCAATTAGGAGTTGTTTGTGTTTGGTATATTTGATTGTTAAATTTGTGTGAATATGACGATTGGTTCCTTCTTCAACAAAGCCTCCAGGGCCCTCACCACTCACCCTTTCTCTTCCAACTTTCTGCTTCTTTGTACTATCAGGTGCTTTCACTTTTCTCTTCCTTGTCCTAAAATACTATAAATAGAAATAGATAGGTAAATGGTAGAACATTCAACTGGATTTTGATCAACCAAATCTCCATTACTTGTTTTGAAATTTCTAATTTTAATTCATCTCAATCATTTCTTTTTTCTTATGTGAAGAGAACAGATTGAAATGATTCATTTTTATTTTTCTTGTATGAATAGATTGTAATGATCTGTGGAGATAAGATAAAATAGTTAGTTATAAAGTGTCTTTTCACACAAATGCTATCTGTGGTCCTGAAACAACTTTTGCTGCAACTAAATCCCGGAAAAAATATCAGTTCATTTTGATATTTTGTGGTTCAGTTATCAATCCAATAATTTATATACTCCCTCCCGTCACATTTATAAGCAAAAAACAATTTTTTAATGTATCTAACCTATAAATATGACTGGATACGTTAATTATTCACGGAACATAAAAAGTCACTTTTTTGTTTATAAATGTGGCAGGAGGGAGTATGTGATATAACACTTTCCTGAATTAGTTCTAATTAATGGATCGATTGGTGAACTTAATCTATTTAAATCCTTCAACTTCGACATCAATATAAATTAATTACATATCAGAGTAACGTAGCAACATTCACTCTCTTATTGAGTGAAATACATGCAGGTCACACCACATTAGAAATGAGTTCCACATAAAGTGGTGGGACCCGTATGTATTTCAATTTCACCCAATAAGAGAGTGAATGTTATAAATAGTGTGTTAAAATGAGTAGTTGCATACATTAAAGCAATGTATTTACATAGATTAAAGTCACAAGAATAAAGTAATGTATTTACATAGGTTAAAGTCACAAGAATAAAGTAATGTACGCTTTACTTACAAAGTGTCATGCCATTGTCACATATAAATTTGTTATATCACTTTTATCAAAAAAGTTTTTTGCCATATTGCTATTTTATATTAGTAATTGGGTGACAGACAAAAGGACTTGATATTTTTTCCACTTAGAAACATTGGGAGATTTAATTGATGCAAGAATTTATTCAGGGACTAAAATTGCATATTGGCCTTAATAGAGGAACTAAACTTGCATTAAGCTTTCCTGTACTTATGCTGTATTCAATAGTTTTAGATTAACAAAATTTTCCATTTCATTGAATCTACTTGCTTTTGGGAATTGCAGTGGTGGAGGTGTGGTGGCACTCTCAGAATCAAAATCAGAAGCTGAACGTCCTAATATTGAAGATCAGCAGCCCCGAAAAACGAAAGTCGTGGTCCTTGGAACTGGATGGGCTGCTGCCAGTTTCCTTAAGGGTTTGGATGGTTCATTATATGATGTTCAAGTTGTTTCGCCTCGTAACTACTTTGCATTTACTCCCTTATTACCGAGTGTCACTTGTGGGTCAGTTGAAGCACGGAGCATCGTAGAACCGGTCCGAAACATCATTAAAAAGGTGGAAGAAGCAAAATTAGATTTCTATGAATTACCATGTATATGATTTTTTAAAACTGCATTGATCACTTCCTAGTGAGCATAGCTCAGTTGGTAGGGACATTGCTATATGCATGGGCCAGGGTTCGAACCGGGATTCCCCAGTTATTCATCTTAAGGGGTGAAATTGTATTCACTAGGGTACTTAACAAAAAAAAAAAAAAAAAACTGCATTGATCACATATGTACAGTTAATGTAATGTAATGATAAATCAAATGTTCTATGATCCTTAACTAATAAATATGATCATTTGAGGAATGACTTTGTTATGTGTCTGGAGATGGTCACCTTGTGATCATAATGGAGTTTTTCAAGCGTATATTGTCCAGTCATTTAATAATGGAGTTTATTTTGTTTTTTCCCATTGTAGAGAGATGGAGAAATCAAATTTTGGGAGGCTGAATGTGTCAAGATCGATGCTGCAGACAAAAAGGTTGTTTGTCGGTCTAATATTGAAAACTTAGTGGGAAGTGGTGAGTTTTCTCTGGACTATGACTTCTTGGTTGTAGCAGTAGGAGCACAAGTAAATACTTTCAATACCCCTGGTGTTAAGGAGAACTGTCATTTTCTGAAGGTATGTTTATATGTTGTGTATAATCATCAAAATATATTTGGATTTAATGGTCGATGAAAGTTTGTGTTACTTAATCCATTTAACCGACTCCACATATTGGAAAAAAGCTTTAGTTGTGATTACTTTTTATGTGTGTAGAATTGTTTGATGGTTAAATTTTTAATGTGCTTGATTATGATTATTGGTTGATCAGGAGGTTCAGTCATTGAACTTGTTGGTGAACAAGAATTATCATCAAAACCATCTTTTTCCTGCAACTAATCCAATATGTTGTATATAATCACTTATAGAATGTCGAGGATGCTCAGAAGATCAGACTGTCTGTAATAGATTGTCTTGAGAAGGCTGTTCTTCCTAGTCAATCTGAAGAGGAGCAAAGGTCAAATCTTCATTTTGTAATTGTTGGAGGAGGTCCAACTGGTGTTGAATTTGCAGCTGAACTGCATGATTTTATTCAAGAAGATTTGATCAAATTATATCCAACCGTTCAAGATAAAATAAAGATCACGTTAATTCAATCTGGAGATCACATCTTGAACATGTACGGGAGCTGTTAACTGTCTCAATTGTTTTTTGATGCTTTAAAATTTAAAAATAACATTGAAACTCTGGTACCTTCTCCAAATCGTTTATTTTATTATTCATTTTATTTATAGTTTGACTGGTATTGCCAATCTCATGAATAATACCAATCATTATGCAAGTCTGTCCAGCTGTTTGAACCTTTCATATTCTCAATCCTGTCTCTGTAAATCTCACAATTCAGAGAAAATATCATCTTTAATCTTGTAGGTTTGATGAAAGAATAAGTTCGTTTGCTGAGAAGAAGTTTACAAGAGATGGTATAGAAGTTCAAACTGGATGCCGCGTTATGAGTGTTGATGACAAGGAAATTACAGTGAAGGTGAAATCAACGGGAGAGGTTTGCTCGGTTCCCCATGGATTGATTATCTGGTCTACTGGCATTTCTACTCTTCCAGTTATAAGAGATTTTATGGAAGAAATTGGTCAGGTGCTGTTTAATTCCATGCATTTTTTAAAAGCATTTTTCCAATCTATTTTCATGTCTTGTGCGGATGTATTATTGACGAAAATAAACAATACTTTCCTTTAGGATTATGCTAGTTCCAATATGCATTTAATTGTTTTTTCTCTTCACTGAAAATAACAATTAACTATGATGTTGGTAATTATATCCATATAAGCTTGGATTGCTTTATGTGCAGACTAAAAGGCATGTACTGGCAACCGATGAATGGTTGAGAGTGAAGGAATGTGAAGATGTGTTTGCCATTGGTGATTGTTCATCAATAAATCAACGTAAAATCATGGTACCTCTTAAGCCTTTAACAGTTTCTTTCGTAAACTTCTAAGCTTACTTAATATGCAACCTTTTCAAAATTAATACGGACTTGACCATCCTGCTAGGAATCTCCGATGAAGCAATTAACCTCATTTTGCCTGTCATTTGATTTTCTTTTTTGATTATTTTAAATAACTCAACAACGTATAGTTTTACTTAATTGCTATAGTTAATAGTTATGTAGATCACTATTGAATTTATTTCTCTGATGATTAACCTATTATCTCTGCTTCTAGGATGATATCTTGGACATATTTAAGGCTGCAGACAAAAATAACTCCGGTACCTTAACTGTAGAAGAATTCGAAGAAGTGATGGATGATGTAATCTTAAGATATCCTCAAGTTGAATACTATCTAAATAAGAAACATATACTTGATTTGAGGGTTCTGTGGAACGACCCACAAGGAAATGAAAGAAAAGAAATAGACATAGAAGGGTTTAAGCTGGCCCTTTCTGTTGCAGATTCCCAGGTGAAGACTCTTCCAGCAACTGCACAGGTATGAATCATTTCATCAGTAAGTGAATGCTTGGTTATGCAGACTACTTTTTCTGTCAAATGGTATTATATAGCTTAAGTTTTAATCTATCGGTATATATAGGTTGCTGCGCAACAAGGTGCATACCTAGCAAGTTGCTTTAATCGCGTTGATGATACTGAAGAGCATCCAGAAGGACCTCGTCGATTTTCAGGATCTGGACATCATCGGTTTCGTCCCTTTCGGTAAACCCCATTCTTTGTATGTCTTATATTATTTTCTATATTTCCTACCTTTGGAGCGGAAATTGCAGAATTGTCTGCTGTTGTTGAGAGTCCCACATTGGACGAGATATGGTTGAAATTTGAGTTTATGAGTGGGAAGTGTCCCTCACCTAACAAGCCGGTTTTGTATGATGAGTTAGGATTGAGTTTATAAGGGAAACCAGTATAAATCGTATCCCATGATTTAGTGATTGTTTCAAAGTTGAAAGCATAAATTTATAAGATATCCATTTAGGTGAAGTCAGAAGCGTGTGAAAACGCCTTGACATCCATATGGAGGATCTTTGTCAAAAAAAAAAAAAATCCATATGGAGGATCTTTTTTACTTCTTGAGATAAAACATTTTTTAATTTACTTGAAACTCCGTTTTTACAATGAGTTTGACTTTAACATCTCGCACATCAGAATTCAGACCTGTAGTTCAAGCAAGATGTAACAATTGTGTTTTATTTTAAACATCTGTGAGAATATCAAAGATTTTGACCAATTAAAAGAAACATATATTTTTGTTGAGCAAACTGACATGAACTTGGTTGAACATATACTTAATTTAGGATGATATTTTGATCTAAATACACTTTACTTTCTTTAATCACTAACTAATCAGTGAGAGTATGGTTGATTACTATGAAAAGGTATAAGCATTTTGGGCAATTTGCTCCACTGGGTGGAGAGCAGGCAGCAGCAGAACTTCCTGGAGACTGGGTTTCCATCGGTCACAGCACTCAATGGCTTTGGTATTCAGTATATGCAAGGTAATGTATATGATGCAAAGCTCGATTTACTTTTTTTTTCTTTGATAACCATATTATAGATACAAAATATTTACCGATATTTAGCAATGATGCGTTGTTCAATGTGCAGCAAGCAAGTGAGCTGGCGCACAAGGTATTTGGTCATGTCTGATTGGGCTAGAAAATTCGTATTTGGGAGGGATTCGAGTCGGGTTTAATTTGACCAACAAACAAATGAAGTGTGAATTGTTTTGTGTAGTTCTGATATTTTCTCTGTTAATTCTTGTACCTAATACCTAATGTATAGTGATTGGAAACAGTTTAAGAGAGAATTACCAGCATTTTTTATTTTCTTTGAGAGGCCATTACGGCATTGTTATTTGGACAAAATGTATATGAATTGATGTCATTTTATTAATTTATAAGTCAATTTTTACCTTCACTGTCAAGTAATTTGTGCATTTTAAATGTAGAAGTATATTTAAGAAAAGAATGATTTAATTCATAAACTTTTAAAACTAGTTTAGTTGAAAAATATTTTTTAATATCTACTATGTCACAATTTAAGATATTTAAATATTGACTGATGAAATTGTACAAAATAAGAATATGAATGATTAATTAAAGAAAAATACCTAGAGATAATCTTTACTTTCAAAAATGGAAATCCAAAATTTTACAAAAAATAAAATAAAATGAAATTCCAAATTAATACATACAGGGGTTGATCACATCCAATTTTATTTTTTGACAAAATGGGCCTATTTAATTTAAATTATGATTTTCACGGTAGATGTCAAGTTTATTTTTTTTTTTTGGTCAAGATGTCAAGTTTTTTATACAGTGAATATATTAATCATAATCGTCAAATCGTTTAAAACATTTGACACTAATCAGCTGTAGTTGAAAAATGATTAGATGTTTCGTGCACATCAACTAAGAAAAACGTTTGACTTTTTTTTATTAAAAAAATATTTACTTTAATCATAATTACTTTTAAAATCAAATATATGACCAATTGTGATTTATTGACAATGTTAATGATTTGTCCGGTGAGAACGGTTGAGTGGCAACGGTGGCAGAGAATGCACTGGTGTGATGGTAACGGCTTCGGGCACGACAAGATCCGTCTTCACGGAGGGACGAATGGTACCTGCAGGCACGTTAACACTCCGACGCTCAAGTCAGTAATGGAACTGAGATAGAGTGTGTAAGAAGCATTGTGAGAAGTGATATGTATCTTGAGGTGAAGCAAGTTCACCCTTATATAGGCGCGCGTTGGCCATAACCGTATCCGAGTTATGCGGCGTGTGATTAGTGACGGAGCAGAACACGTGTAGGGTGATCCTTATGCGAGAGCGCGCTCCTGTGCGGCACGGTGCACACAAGTTGGCATGTTCCCTTAGGTGCGAAGTCTTAAGGCGGTGTATCTTATGCCACATGTCGGCATGCGGTTGGTCTTCTGACCAGCCCAGAACAATTAATTTTGTTTTTAATATTGATGAGAATGCATCAAAATTAAACTCATATAATCCAATCTCGACCTCCCATCACGCTTGATTGGAAATGAGATTGATATTGATCAAATATAGGTCCTCTGATTTCTTTCACTCCTTCGACATTCAAGTCATTTACATTTAAGCATTACAAGTAAAACAATTTTTTTTAATAACATTTGGCACATTGTTGCATGATTTCTTACATTATCTTTACTGGTACATAATTTTTTACATTAAGATCCGAGAATTAAGCCGTCAACATTAGCAGCTTATCCTTGACCTCAAATATGATATCCTTCTTGTTTCAACATTTTTACAACATGTTTTTGTTTTTGGCCATGCAATATTTTTCAACTCCGTATACATTGGAGATCTATGTAAAAGAGGAAACTCTATTATGTTACTCTTCCGATTTTGCATGCATGCATTCATTGTTTTCTTCTATCTCATTTGCAAAAGAAAGATCAACAAGGTGGTAAAAAGTATAACACAAAAATAAGCATTAAAGAAGAAACATTTACTAGATAGGATAGGATTTCACTATGAGTTGGTCTTCCTTTTATAACACAGCCTCTAGGGTTTTCCATGAGTATCCATCCTGGTCTAAGTCTGTTGTTGTATGCACTATAATCAGGTAATAACATATTCTCAAACTTGATTTTGTTATAGTAATTTTTCAAATGTTTTATGTATTAC
The DNA here is from genome assembly GCF_003473485.1 of Medicago truncatula. NCBI lineage: Eukaryota > Viridiplantae > Streptophyta > Magnoliopsida > Fabales > Fabaceae > Medicago > Medicago truncatula. The sequence goes on from NC_053045.1 coordinate 22,333,044, forward strand.
TCTTCACTTGAAATCTTATTGAGGATAATGCATGTAATGGATTTTCAATTTTGATCTAACTTTTTTTTTTTTTTAAATTGCAGCGGTGGAGGTTTAGCTGCATATAGTGATAGTGGTGATCAAAGACCAAGAAAGAAAGTGGTAGTGCTTGGAACTGGTTGGGCTGGAACTAGTTTTGTGAAAAGCATGAAAAACTCATCTTATGATATTCATGTTGTTTCACCACGTAATTATTTTGCATTCACTCCTTTGTTACCAAGTGTTACTTGTGGCACTGTGGAGGCACGAAGCATCATTGAACCTATTCGAAAAATCAGCAGAAAGGTATTGAAATATATTTAAGTATTGAAATATACCACTTTTAGTTTTGAGTTTGATTAGTATGAACGGTGTTTATGCCTTGCAACAGAGTGGTTTAGATGTTCAATTCAGTGAAGCTGAATGCTATAAGATTGATTCAAAGAACAACAAAGTTTACTGCAGATCTAGTCAAGACAAAAAGCTCGGTGGCGTAGAAGAATTTTCCATTGATTATGATTACTTAGTAATAGCTATGGGCGCTCGTTCTAATACTTTTAACACACCTGGTGTTGAGGAGCATGCCTACTTCTTGAAGGTAAGCAATCGCAAAAAATGTCCATCGATGCGTCTGCAATTGCAGTTGTGATGTTGAAATTGTAATTGCGGTTACCATGCAAACCTTTATATTGTAGTCTCTATACTGATACCTCTGATCAAAGACGTGTCTGTGTCCAACACCTACACATGTGATTGCGTTCAAATGATTTATTTTCTCAAATTATTACTGGTGTTGTCGTGTGAGTGCTAGTGTCGCATCCAGTGTCTGTGTCGGTGCTTCATAAATTGTTGTAAAATGCACACAAACGTGATCAATGGAACCACAGTTGCAGTTATGATGCCATTGCCACAACTTCTAAAACTGTTATAACGTGGCCGCAATTGCAGTTTCATATTGCAATTTAGTATTATGGTTATATTATTCTGAAATTACTTATATTTCTCTGAATTAGGAAGTGGAAGATGCTATGAGAATCCGCACAAAAGTGATTAACCTTTTTGAAAGAGCAAGCCTCCCTTCTGTACCAATGGAAGAGAAGAAAAAACTTCTTAGTTTCGTAATTGTTGGTGGTGGTCCAACTGGAGTAGAGTTTGCTGCAGAGCTACATGATTTTGTGCATGAAGATCTCTCTAAATTATATCCTTCTCTTATAGACCATGTCAAGATTACTCTCCTTGAGGCTGGCGATCATATCTTAAACATGTAATGTATATTTTTTTCGCTATATTCGAATAATAAGGTCTATGGCTTTAAATTGTGGTTGCAGTCACGGTTGTGGAGAAATATCGGCAAATACAGCTGCAATTGCGGTTACGATTTTCTGAGACCTCTGCTCTAAAACTTTTATATTACAAATGCAACTGTGGTTGCAAACTGCAATTTCGAACAACACGAAGGCTATTAAAATGAAATAACTTGGATTATTAGAGTGAAGACAAGCATGTGAAGTTAATGTTAACATATGATTAACAATTTCTTGATTCATTATAGGTTTGACAAGAGAATAACAGAATTTGCTGAAGAAAAGTTCAAAAGAGATGGAATTGATGTGAAATTGGGATCAATGGTTGTCAAAGTTGGTGAAAAAGATATCTCATCCAAAGAAAGAGAAAGTGGTCAGGTTGTTACTATGCCTCATGGGATGGTAGTTTGGTCAACTGGTATTGGTGCTCGTCCTGAAATACTCGATTTTATGAAACAACTTGGCCAGGTTTGTTTATAGTGTCCGTGTTCCTCTAAATTTTTCCAAAGTTAATTAGTATCAGACACAATTCAATTTTGTTAGCTTTGAATTGTTTATGTGATAGATTAATCGGCGTGCATTGGTGACCGATGAATGGCTAAGGGTGGAAGGGTGTGACAACATCTATGCTCTAGGTGATTGTGCGACTATAAATCAGCGTAGAATTATGGTACGCATAATCTATATATGCATTCAATATAATTCACTCTTAATTTTAGTAATTAAAGGTGAAAAAACAATACTGTTGTTATCTTTTTAGTCGTGCTATGAACTAGAGTAATGTTTCCATCAAAAATGAACTAGAGTAATGTTAATTTCACTAGTTTTTTTGTACTCGAAAGACAAATATAACATAGCAATGTTATGTCCGCTCGGTCTATGAATGTGTGTTTAAGATGATTGGTTTTGCGATAAAAAAAGGTTAGCGGCGCAGCTTGTTGCCTGCTTGCCTTCTATTTCCGTGTAATTGTCTATATATACCGTTTATTAATTGAGTCAACACTTTTTCTTATACTGATTTTACCTGCAGGAAGATATAGCTGTGATATTTAACAAGGCAGACAAGGACAGTTCCGGAATGTTAGATCTTAAAGAATTTCAAAACGTTGTCGGTGACATTATTGAGAGGTATCCACAAGTAGACATTTATTTAAAGAAGAATCAAATGAAAGAGATGGCCACTTTGCTAAGTAAATCTCAGGAAAGCCCTACTACAGAAGTGGACATTGAATACTTCAAACAAGCTCTTTCGAAAGTTGATTCTCAGATGAAAAATCTACCTGCAACTGCTCAGGTAAATCTTACTTTTATATCTGTATTTCCTGCTAAAAAAATTTACTTATATATATTTTGGTTGTTGCTTCCAACATCGAATCATTCCAGGTAGCTGCTCAACAAGGAGCCTATCTTGCAGACTGTTTCAACCGCATGGAATTGTGCGAGAAATATCCAGAAGGCCCTCTAAGGTTTAGGGGAACAGGACGCCATCAGTTTCATGCCTTCAGGTACGTCGAATGCACAATTTAATCTTTAACTTTGCTATCAAATTTTTGAATCGTTGTTTTAGAAAGAATCGCTATTGCAATCCTTGATATCGCAGAAAATTTTGGTAAAATAAGTCTGACTGGTGCGGCCTTGGTTGTGTTTGCATTATATTGTTGTTGAGACATCAAAAATCATAACGTCGCAGCCCAGATTGCAACTTTGATGAGCTCATATGAAATAAAATATAAAATAATTTTTGTGTGTCCAATCGATGCAATGAGATTTAAACCTAGAAATTCATACGCATAGTGCCCAAATCCTTCGCCACTAGACCAAACCAAGGCTCATGGCTTAAATGGATTTACATAGTTACTTAGTAATGGATCATACTACAAAAGTAAGTGGCTACTGGCTAATTCATTTCGATATATTTGGAAAAAGGTACTCGCATTTTGGACAATTTGCTCCTCTCGGGGCAGAACAAACAGCAGCTCAGCTTCCGGGAGATTGGGTTTCAATTGGACACAGCAGTCAGTGGTTGTGGTATTCGGTATATGTAAGGTATTTTTACGTTCAATAAATGTAAACTTCGATAAATGTTTGGTATATATGCTTTTATTTCATCCTCTAACGATTCCTAAAAACATGCAGCAAACTAGTCAGCTGGAGAACAAGAGCTTTGGTGGTATCTGATTGGGGAAGGCGATTCGTATTTGGCAGAGACTCGAGTCAATTATGAGATCTAGTTTCAAAGCTTGCACTACACTTAAGAGCATTTTTCATATAGATTTTATTGCCATGAGAAAAACACATGATCCAAGTATAAAGAACATTCTATGAATTCCTCATCTTAAAGAACATATCTTTTGCAATTCATATCGGTAACTGGTTCCATGTTTTGAGCTTGTTGTTTTGTTGGCGAAAATCGTACTTACTAAATGATCTTTATATGTAGACACCACTGAGAAAATTACATAACACAGAAATTTTTGTAGTTCAGCAGCTCTTGTTTATGTTTACCAAAATACTTCGATAAATGTATCAACTGTCGCAAATATTAAAGGTTTGATTGGAATAAAAATGATTTCCTGATATGACCAGAAGCTTGGATTCATCTAATGCGATGCAACTTGTCTTTCTTGCTGAACAAGCAAAGAGTATACTTTGCCAATACCGAAAAGAGGAACCATTAACATGATTTGAGACGTCACAACTGAGTATTGCTCATTGAGTCCTTTGAGAAAACGTATCATTTGATTAGAATCTTTATACTTACGCACTATGAAGGATACGCGTAAATAGCCTCCGAATCGTATCTGATACGCCAATCGATACGTATTTAAGGAGTATCGAAAAATTTATAATTAAAAAAAGAATTAAAATAAAAAATTCCAATACGTCACCGACACGCCGCGATACACCGTCGACACATCTCCGATAAGCCTAAGATACGTCTAACTTTTTAGCTTTCCTCTCCTTATTCATAACACTTCTAACGTTTTCTTCAAAAAAATACTTCTAACGTTGAGAATATTTCAATGTTTCGATAGTTACCCAATAGTTAATATCATTAAAACATAAAAAAATTGTATAGAATCATTTTCATGAGTCGAACTAGCAATGAACCTCGCTATTGAATTGAAGAAGATGGAGTGCTTGCCTAACTATTGAACCAATGAAACAATTGATGTTTAATATTGAAGCCATTGGTATATATTCTTTCAAATTAACAGGTTACAATCTAATGAAAAATTGTTCCTTCTCTATAAAAAGAGACAAATTATTAGCAAAACAACATGAATTTGCTTATTTCATATGCCAATTTCGTTATCCAAAAATTTTAGAGTCCAAATTCTAGCGGACCCTGGTTTAATAGATCAAAACCTATAAAATGTATGGAACGACCCTGCCTAACAAATTCCAATTTTCTTAATTATAATAGCTTGATTCTAATATTGGTTCATTATACATTTTCTGATTACAACATTGTGATGGTGTTTGAATCATCTATTTTAATTTGAAAAATGCTAACTATTGTCTTTAGACACTAATTAAGAAGATAAATATATTAAAATATCATTTTGTATGGTCAGATACCATAAAGATCTAAAAATAAAATATTCTTCAAATCACTTTGTATAATCCAATGTCACAAAGGTTTAAAAATAAATAATTTGTAATTTAAAGAAAAAATATATAATTTTTTTGACTTAAATGCACTTTTCATCCTCTATATTTTAAAAAGTTGCGATTTTAATCCCTTATAAAAAAATTTAGATATTTTGACACCTAATTATTTTCATAATACAAAACTTTTCTCATTTGAGAAACTAAAAAATTATATTGGAGTTTGAAGGATTTTGAAGGACTTATGTGAATTTTTCAAATTTAATTTATATTGTTATAATATTCTTAATATTAAAAATATATGAATTATAAGCACTAGTTTATCACTATCTAAAAAAAATTGAATGGTTTCTCTATTTTCATTTGACTTAAATATGTATTTGATTCTTGCAATTAGGGGTCGTTTAAAAATTGGTCTCTGTATTCGCTAATCCTTCCAATCATTAATCATTTAAAATTTAGTCCTTTACCAACTTAATCACTGCCACGTCACTAATTTGATGACGTGGCAATCACTGCCAAACATGAAATTCCAATTTTGCCCTTAAGAAGAGGACAAAATATTGAAGAAAGAATTGGAAATCCAGGGGTAAAATTGGAATTTCATATGGTGTGACAGTGATTAAGTAGGGAGAGGGACGAAATTTTAAATGATTAAACAATACATGGATAAATTGCCAGAATTAGCGATTACAGGGATTAATTTTTAAACGACCCCTAATTATAAGGATCAAATACATATTTCAACCTTTTCATTTATATTTCTCACCCTCCAAAGTTCTCCCCTCCCTCCGAACTCCACCAATTTATACAAATACCCCAAAACCGATTCTCTCTTAACTCAATTTTTCTAACGCCATTAAATTGATCGGGAAAATAGAATTATGATTCTTTTCTATATCAAATTAGACAACTTCCAAACCAAAGAAACTAAATTAAAGAAAACTTTAAATTTAGCAATGCTCAACACTATCATTGATCAAAATTTACAAGAATACTTAACACACTTAATAGTTAAGCATTGTTTCCAAAATATAAAAAAATATAGCCCCTTTAATTGGGACCCCAACAGCTTAAGTACATGACCGTCCTCAATGACTCCTCAGACTGATTTGGCTTGTCATCTTTTAGTCTTTTAGAAATCATAGAAGAGGATGAAGAAGAAAGCTTCTTTGCTTGAGAGAAAGATCTAACATTGTTTTTGACATGTTGTTGAGCTAATTTCAAAGCATAATTCCATCTACATATGCCTAATTGGTCTTTCAAGGCTTCCACAACACCAACACTAGCTGCCACTGTCCAAGCTCTTATTCCTGAACTCATCTTTGTGTATTGAAAAGTAAGTAATTATGTAAATTGTAACTATTGTGTTCTTGTTGGATTTTTGAAATGTGAAGAATGATGAAATGGATATGAAGTTGTACTCTTTATATAAAGAAGTTTATGGCCAGAGGTTTTTGGGAAAACCAGGGGTAGGAAGCTAGTGGTTTTTAAGAAAGCCAATGGATTGTTTTATGATGTATCATAATCCAAGTTACACGCATCATGGGTTGTAATCAACACGTGTCTTTGTCACCGAATTTGTTGCAAGCAAAACCAATGACTACTTAAGTTCAATCAGATTGGCTTACACATTTATTTTTTTAGGCAAATTTTATGGTACATCCAATAAATTTGGGTGTATCGGTATATCAAGTCGTAAAATTAATAATAAATGAGTTGTTTTTTTGAAGAAAAATAATTATTTTCTATCATTGACAACTAAGATAATTAAATTTTATATACTAAAAGTTTCGACGAAATAAAATTTAATTTTTAAGAATTTTTATTACTCATAACAATGAATATTGATTATTTTTTATGACAAAATGTAAATTTTGTAATATGATCCTTATAAACAATGAAATGATGGTTTTTCTTATGAAATGATATTTTCTAAAATATAAATATTGACAAATACCTTTTTATTTCATTAAAGTGATCTTTAATTTATATATTTTGTGAAACAAGAGTACCGGTACACTCAAAATTGTGAGTGTACCATAGAAGTTCCCATTTTTTTATGGGTATTGTTAACCAGTGTTTCGAAACACTGCTTAAGAAATCTATAAATAGAATTTCTGTCTTGGAAATATAAATAGAATCATATTTGCTTCCACATTGTGTTATGCTTGCTCCTAATAAAAGAAGAGAAATGATATTTGTTCAACCACTTTATGACAACTTTTTGATAACCTTCTCTCTAATATTCACATTATACTCTTATTCTCTCTCTTCTTTTTTCTCTCTTCATTATTTTTGACCAATGAAAAGAGAGAAAAAAAAGTTGTCACAAGAGTTGTCTCAAATGGATGTTCAAATATCACTACTCATACAAGAAAAGTCTTGTACTAGTATTAAAATGGGATCACTAAAATAGTTAGAGAAAAGGGATATGTGTGGACTAGGTCGGATATGTATTTTGTTTTTGTTTCTGGATCAAGAAAAAAAATAAATCGATCCAATAATTAAAACAGTAAGAGATATTCTTACATAGACACAAAATTTAAGCGCACATATAAATCAAAAATATTAAAAGATAAATAAAATAATCACATCAATCAATATCTCTTTAATCCTCTCCTTTTAAATTTTTTGAATTTCATGTGTATTTGTCTAACAAGTAATATTTAGTGCTGTGTCTAATCAAGTATTTTTCAAACACTAAAGTTAATAGAAAATATTCTTTAACATTCTAACAATGGAGAAATGATGATTGACAAGAAAAATGGAAAGTAAATTGATAAAGTTACTCTTCATTCATTCTAACATTAATGTTACACCACTTTTATTTATCAATTAATAATTACATCATTTGTTTATAAAAACTTATTTGTTTTGCTTACTTAACTTATCAGAAATAATAGGATCAAAGAGATTGAGATTAACTTCATAGGAAAAGTATAATTGATAGGAAGAAACATAGGAAAAACTCTTAGAATTCATTATAAATTGTATTTAAAAAGATTGATGAATGAGTATATGGTTGGTCCTTTTATAGACCTCAATTACCCTAACTACTTGTAACTAACTATAGTTCTTTCTAACTCACATTTAACCAACTCTAACTACCTTAACTAACTCTAGTTATCTCAACATAACTAATGTTATTGGACCTCATTTAACATTCTCCTTTTTTCTTTTGGATAAAATTTTCTCACTTTTTTTATAATCTCTTTAGTAAGGGTCGATCTTGCAGGAATTTTGTCCTCCAAGTCCATTAGTTCAATAATTTGCATTTTTCCATTATATTCACTCAATTTCTCGTGTGGGTTGTTGTAGCATTCTACACTCGTTATATTTGTAATTCAGTTACAAATGACATATTTAATACTCTTAAAAACAACAACCAAGTTATATCCTATTAAATGGGATCGCTTATATGGATTAAATTACGTCATAGTGTTTTATCATAAATCATATTTAGATCCAACTCATTGACCTCTAAATTTTTTCTAATGGTTTCTCTTATAGTTTTTTACGGTATTCCTCTATTTCTTTTGACATAACTTTCATCCATCTGATTTACCCTTCTTATGACGGCATCTACGGGTCTTCTCTCTAAATGTTCAACCATCTAAGACTATTTTCTATCAACTTTTATACCATAGGTGCCATCCTCACTCACTCTATAATGGTGTCATTCCTAATCCTATTTCGTCTAGTCTTACCACTCATCCAGCACAACATCATCGTCTTCACTACACTTACTTGATTCTCGTGTTGACTCTTAACCTCCCAACACTTCGTTCATACAACATCGCTGGTCTAACTGATGTCTGATAAAACTTTTCTTTGAACTTAAGTGGTACTTTCTTATCACACAAAACACCTGAGGCTCTTCTCAATTTCAACCACTCAGCTTAAATACGATGATTTACATCTGCTTCTATGTCTCCGTCATTTTGTACTATGGAACCAAGATTTTAAACCGTGTAATTTGGGGTATGATATGATTTCCAACTTTTACCTCCAAGGTAGACTAACTTCTCCTTTTGCTAAAGTTATATTCCATAAAGTTATATTCCATATACTTTGTCTTGCTTCTACTCAAGCGCAAACCATACGCTTCTAAGGCTTGTCTCTAGGTCTCTAGCCTCCCGTTCAATTCCTCCCTCAACTCACCAAGCAAGACTACGTCATATGCAAAAAACATACATCTCGGTGCTAACTCTTGGATGTGTTCCGTAAGTACATCTATACTAGTCGAAGCTTGCTGATACATATCCTTGATATAACGAATATAGGCAACCCTAACCCCTTTCTTCGCAAGTGCTTTCCACAAAATCTCTCTAGGAACTTTTTCATATGCCTTTTCAAATCAATGAAAACTAAGTGAAATTTTTTTTTATCCGTGCAATATTGTTACATCACACGTTGAAGTAAGTAGATTGCTTCCATTCATACCTGGAGAGAGCTTAACTACCGAACATAGAGAATTGGTGATGGATGTAAGGGTTAAGAGGAGTGTGAAGAGAAGAGGCCATAGCGGGGCTCCACGAATAAGTGGTGGCATTTAAAGGCTGAAAAAAAAAAAAAAAAAGGATTTTCCAACACAAGATCTTAGAGGAAGGTTTCAGGCAAACACAAGGAAGCTCTAATGATATGTGGGACAAGATGACAAATGAGATAAAAAAAAGTAGAAAAAACGCTTGGAGAATCTAGAGGTTTTGGGGTAAAGAATCTTGGTGGTGGAATGACAATGTTTAGAGTAAAGTTTGGATCAAAATACATTGTTTTAAAGATTGGTCTAGGTGAAAAAATACCGAAACTTGAGATAAATATAAGATAGATAGGGAATGGACTAAGAAGGCGGTGGGCGAAGCGGGAACTCACACTTTTGAAGGATTATACCAATCTTTAGGTACCAAGGAGGGAGAGAAATCTATATATATTCTTGTTAAGGAACGAGAAAGAAAGATAAGAGACGTGGACTAAGTGAAATGTATTAAAGATGAAGAGGGTATAGTCTTGGTTCATATGAAAGGGATATTAACGATAGATGGAAGAAGTATTTCCACAACTTATTTAATGAAGGGTATGAGATCTTACCATATTATAACAGACTAGACATCAGAGAGGAGGACTAAAACTATAGCTATTATCATCGGTTCAAGAGCACGAGGTAAAAGAAGCGTTGAAAAGGATGATTAATGACAAGACAGTTGAGTCGCACGACATACCTTTCGAAGTGTGGAAAAGTCTTGGAGATAGGAATTGTGTGGGTCACCAAACTTTTTAACGAGATTATGAGGACGAAGAAAATACCGGACGAGTGGAGAAGCTGCACTTTAATTCCCATCTATAAGAACAATGTGATATACATAATTGCGTGAATTATAGGAGAATTAAAATTAATGAGTCATACTATGAAGTTATGGGAAAGGGTGATTTAACGAAGACTAAGAAAAGAAACTCGAGCTACGGATAATATAACCAATTTTATTTGATGCCTGGGAGGTCGGCAACATGATATCCCAATCTTGTAAGTGATAAGATGCTCCTCTCTTTTCCTAAAACACGTACCGGCTATATTAAGATCAAAAGCAGATGAAAAATCTAAGATTCATTTACCCTCATTTATCTCCCCGAGCCCATACCCCTCATGCAAGCCCTCGAAACCTCTTGAAACACTCCCTACATGCCCTTTTAAATCCCCTCCTAGAAAAATCTTTTATCCTAAAGGGATACCCTGAATTACACCTTCTAACTGCTCCCAAAACTTTACTTGTGTTCTTTTATTCCTACATGAGGTACATAAGCGCTAATTACATTAAAAATGTCTTGTTCCACTACAAACTTTAGGTTTATAACCTAATCTCATATCATTCTAATATCCACAATATCGTTCTTCCACTCCTTGTCCATAATGAAGGCTACCCCATTTCTTGATATAACATCACCAGTGTACCAAAGCTTAAATTATTTCGCCTTTTTTCCCACTCACTTAGTTTCTTTTAGGCACATAAAATTAATCCTCCTCTTAGTCATAGTGTCTACTACTTGCATAGATTTTCATGTAAAAGTGTCCATATTCCAAAGTGAAACTTATTCTCATGAACTAGCTTCCTTACCTGCACTCGTTCACGAAGATGTGAGAACCCTTGCTTATTTTTCATTGAATCCAGAAGTCAAGCGACCCTTGCTCATTTGACATTGTACTCGAGCTATACAGTGCATTGCTTTTGGGCAACGACCTAACATTCACACTATTTTATAGTTAGTCCATGTCATAGAGACTCAACAAAGTTTTACGTTGACTGTCGAGAACACAACCCTCTCCTTTTACCCGGACTTGGGACCGGTCTTGGTAGGATTATTTAATACTCTTCAAAAAATAAAAATTATTTCTTTTATAAAATAAGTTGTAACAAACAACCACTTAATATTTTAATTTAAATTAACAATCATGTCATTTGCCATAATCAAATGTTCTACAATCAATCATGTCGTGAGTATAGTCATGAGTATTTTCCTTTTATCATCCTCCATGTGCGACAAGATCGAAAAGATTATGAATTCTTTCCGGTGAGTTAAGATTCTCTCTATGTCCAGGTATACTCTATTTATTTAGGGTATTGGATGAATGACCTTGTAGCAAAAAAGGATGAGAATTGTTGTTCCCACATGTTGTTTGGCTGAGAAACACAAGTAAATTACCCAAATACCCCCTCGGCAGTTAACTGCCGAGAAATTTGAAATCCGGCTGCAATTAACTGCCGAGGAAAACCTCGGTAGTTAACTGCCGAGGAAATGTTTCATCAGATGAAACAGCCACCTGCTCCCCCTACACACTATTTTCTTCATCAACTTCATTTTCCATCTCCATTCCAATCCAAAAATCCAATATTTTTTCCATCAATCCTTGATCCAAAATCATTCAAGCATCAAGCATAGGAGGTATCAACACACATTTGACGTAAAAAAATAGGTATTGTGCATTTTATTCGATTGATTTTTTTATTATTTTATGGGTATCTACGTGAGTTACGTAGAACCCTGTCATGGGAATCCTCGGCAGTTAACTGCCGAGGCAAACCTCGGTAGTATAGTGCCGAGGAAAACCTCGGTAGTAAGGTACCGAGGAACTCTTGGTGAAAATTTTTCACAACGAAAAATGGCAGCTACTGCCAATTTTCAAAAAAAAATTTCTTTTATTTTTTTTTTGTTTTTTTTGTTTTAATTCATCATGGCATTGATGTTTATACATTAGTTAGTTGTTAATTCATATTTATATGTTATATAATTATAGTAATGGTAGAGAACGCGGAAGATGTTCCGGGAGAGACAAAACAAAATTTTGTTGAAAATTCCGGAGATGTCAAACCGCCTAAGGTTGAAGCGAAACCAAACATTGATGGAGCTTCTGTCAATGTTGAAGCTTCAAAGATGTTTCCGGCTCCGGTGTCCTCCCACTTCAAGCCCACGAGGTCGACACGGCTAGATTTTTTTCAGACGACGTCAAGTCGAAAGATAAAGATGAATTGCTTGAGTGGGTGCGTCGACAAGCAAATAAGGCGGGATTTACAATTGTCACACAAATATCAAGCTTGATCAATCCAATGTTCTGGCTAGTGTGTGAAAGGAGTGGAACTCACAATGTTCCGAAAAAAAAACCGAAGCATGCGAGAACGGGCTCAAGAAAATGCGGTTGCTTATTCATGATTAGTGGATATCAAAGTAAGCAAACAAAGGAATGGGGATTGAACATTCTTAATGGAGTTCACAACCATCCCATGGAGCCAGCTTTAGAAGGACACATTCTTGCCGGTAGATTAAAGGAGGACGACAAGAAGATTGTACGTGACTTGACCAAGAGCAAGATGCTTCCAAGAAATATTTTGATACATTTGAAGAACCAAAGACCACATTGCATGACAAATGTGAAGCAAGTGTACAATGAACGTCAACAAATATGGAAGGCAAATAGGGGTGACAAGAAGCCGTTGCAATTTCTAATCTCGAAGTTGGAGTAGCACAACTATACTTATTACTCAAGAACACAACTTGAAAGTAACACTATTGAAGATATTTTTTGGGCTCATCCAACTTCCATTAAGTTGTTTAACAATTTTCCAACGGTTTTGGTTATGGACTCCACCTACAAAACCAACATGTATAGGATGCTAATGTTTGAGGTAGTTGGGGTGACTTCAACCGATTTGACATATTCGGTTGGGTTTGGATTTATGACACATGAGAAAGAGGAAAACTTTGTTTGGGTTTTAAAAATGTTGCGTAAACTTCTTTCGTCAAAGATGAATATGCCTAAGGTGATTGTTACCGATAGGGATATGTCTTTGATGAAAGCGGTTGCACATGTTTTTTCGGAAAGTTATGCAATGAATTGTTACTTTCATGTGCAAGCTAATGTTAAACAAAGGTGTGTCTTAGATTGTAAATATCCTTTGGGCTTTAAAAAGGATGGGAAAGAGGTGAGCAATCGCGATGTGGTGAAGAAGATAATGAAGGCATGGAAAGCTATGGTTGAATCGCCCACTCAACAGTTATATGCAAATGCATTAGTGGAGTTCAAAGATTCATGTAGTGATTTCCCAATTTTTGTAGATTATGCCATGACCACCTTGAATGAAGTGAAGGACAAAATTGTGAGGGCATGGACGGACCATGTGTTGCATCTAGGTTGCAGGACCACAAACAGGGTCGAATCGGCTCATGCTTTGTTGAAGAAATACTTGGACAATAGTGTGGGTGATTTGGGTACTTGTTGGGAGAAAATACATGACATGTTGTTGCTTCAGTTCAGTGCTATACAAACATCCTTTGGTCACAATGTTTGCGTGTTGGAACATAGATTCAAAGATGTCACTTTGTACTCGGGATTAGGTGGTCATGTGTCTAGATATGCTTTGGACAACATTGCTTTGGAAGAGACACGTTGTAGGGAAACATTGTGCATGGACAATGACATTTGTGGTTGTGTTCAAAGGACATCTTACGGCCTACCATGTGCATGCGAAATTGCTACTAAGCTCCTTCAAGAGAAGCCAATTTTATTGGATGAGATATACCACCATTGGCTAAGGTTATCTATGGGCGAAGAAAGTAACGAAGTTGCTTTTTGTGTCGAGGTTGAGTTGAAGGCTATTGTAGAACATCTAAAGAAACTCCCTTTCCAAATGAAGCTTGAGGTCAAAGAGGGTTTGCGGCAGTTGGCATTTCCTGAAACCACCTTGATGTCTCCACCACCACGAAAAGTACCAACCAAGGGAGCAAAGAAAAAAGTCGACATTGCGAGGTCTAAAGGAAAAATTACATCGACTAGTCGGATCCCTTCTTCTTGGGAGGTTGTTGATTCCCAAAATCCGGATAGCCAACCGTCACCATCACCAACAACATCATCGTATAAAAGGAAAAAAGGTGCTCGTCTTGGTAAAACATCACTTTCCCCACTTCCACCACCTACTCGGTATCCAAAGCCTAAGGTTATCCCGGTTATGCGTCCTATTGATTATATGCCACGCTTCATGCTTCCATTTATTGAAAAAGTGGTGGATGTTATCGGCGATGGACATTACGGATTCCGGGCTATAGCCGAGTTCATGGGCTTGACCGAAAAAAATCATCTCATGATCCGTACACATCTTATTCAAGAGTTGATAGATCATAGAGATGATTATGTTGAAGTATTTGCGGGTGAGGATCGTTATAACTACATTTTAAACGGATTACATCCTCCCTCAAATACAAAAACTTGTGCACATCTTGTTGATAAGTGGTTGACTTTTCCGGACATGGGACACATTGTTGCTAATTATTACAAAATGTGTGTGGTGGTGTTGACAAATCTTGAAGTTGGAAAGTCGGAATCGTTTTTCCCACTAAGAGGGCCACCACCGCCGGGTAATCAAAAAACTCCCATCTTGTGCCTTGGGGTAATTCCAAATCATTTTGTGCTTATTTCCTTGAAGAATGGTTGTGCACTACCTCCATCATCTACGGAGTGGCACAATCACAAGAAAGAAGATGCGGTGACTTGGGAAGATGAGTATTTGGATCAACATGAGTTGTTCCGAAAGCTCATGGTTATTGAAAGTGGAAACAAACCGTCCAAACCACAAAGGGAGTCAAACAAAGTGGCGCCTATTTTGTTGGACACTCCCGAAAAACCAAAGCAACAATTTGAAGTTATTGCGGAAGATGAGAAAGATTCTATGTCACTTGATCTTCTCTAATCACTTGGTCTTTAATGAGTGATTTTTTTGTCGGTGTTAGTTTTTTTTTTTTTGGTAGAAATGACACCGACGTATTTTTTGGGGTCGAAATTGTAACGCCAATTTTTTGTGGCCAATATATAAGTAACATTATGTAATTTATATTGATATATATATATATATATATATATATATATATATATATGATAATATGACTTTTATGTGGTAAAACTAGTGCAATACTTATTTATAGCTTATTAATGTTTACGCATTTGAGTTATTCGTTATTACATTCCATTTAATTTTGTTCTAATCTATGATTCTTTTCTTAAAGCTTTTTTCAAGTGGGACATGTCTGAGGTTGCACAAATTGAAGGGCGTGTTAGGTACTCCGCGTTTAAAAAGACGGTTAAGGTTATGATAACGCCGACGGACTATCTTGACAATTTGAAGGCACAACTTAACACTTATTTTGAGCATCTTGGTGAAAATAAATATACACGTCACTTGTTTGGTCAAATGCCATGCATAGACCTAGGAGAAGATAGAGATGAATACGCATGGAAAACGGCAAGCTATATGCCTTTGCTTATTCGCGACGACGACGACGTCGGATTTATGTTTCGGAATATGGTGGAAGATAATATATTATATATGTATGTTCGTTCCATATGCAATTGCGTTGAATGTAAGTAGGGATTTAATTTAATGATGTGTAATGAGTAGTTTAATTATGGACACTTTGTAATGTTTTGAGTAGTTTAATTTGATGAATTTCAAACGTTTGTTTAATTTTAACCAAATGTCGGTTTAATTTAATTATGAACAATTGTAAAAGATATTGTACTTATCTTCATTATGTCCGACTTTCAATCTTGTATGAATTATTTTGCCTTTGGAAATGCTCTGGTTTAATTACAGGTAAAAACTGGCCGAAAAAATGGCTTGGAAATGTTTAGAATTATGCAGACCCACTGTCTGCATAATCAGTTTTCCTCGGCAGTTAACTACCGAGGTTTTCCTCGGCAGTTAACTGCAGCCGGATTTCAAATTCCTCGGCAGTTAACTGCCGAGGGGGTATTTGGGTAATTTACTTGTGTTTCTCAGCCAAACAACATGTGGGAACAGCAATTCTCAAAAAGGATTCAACACATGTAATTTTTAATTAAAAAAAATTAAAACTTTGCTTCCTCTTCTTCTATCGTAAGCCAGTAATCACCTCATAGCTTCATCTTCCTCAATCGTATCCCTCAGCGCCATATCTAACCACCGTTGCTTCTCTTCTCTTCCACACCAGTCTTTTCATTTACCCACTTTCACTGTAAAATATAATTATGTCTCTTATTCTGTCACTTTTACCCTTGCCAGTCTCTTTTACTGTAAAATTTCACAGAGATAATTTTGTCTTAAGGTGCTCAGTGGAAGGAGAAGTCGTTTTAAAAATAGGCTCACGGCAAAACCATTATAATTATGTCCACTGCCCACAAACACTTCCTTGGTGTTTTAATCTCATCATCGCACCAATTAAACACAAACAAAAAAATCAAAGTAATAAAACCAAAATAAAAAGCTATTGATGTTTCTATAAAAATAGCAATAATGGCCTCAGTGTGTGTAACATTCAGATCATCGATATAAAACCTCACTGAAATCCGCTAAGATAAAGTATATTATCATCATAATCAAAGAATTAACAGAGAAGAATCAAGATCAAATTTTCATGATATGTGCTCAGACAGCCAAGGGTTTGTAATCAAATTATGGATGAAGATTCCCATATCAGAAACTCTAGTCCACATAAGTATCGTCACAGCACAAAATTCAAACAGAAAATACATAAATTCAAAAGAACAACGATACAATGAAATTAAGATTGAGAATACAAAAATCCTAATGAACAATAAAATGGTAATAGATGCTGAGAAAAATTGTTACTGAAGTGAGGCAGAGCTGGAATATATAGGCAGTGAAGTAAAGGAATTGGGGTTTATGAACAAGTGGGCGGAGGAACGTGTGGGTTTGGATCTTAAGTTTCAAACCGGAGGCCCATTATCATTTTTGTGTGTTTATTTCACTTTTGATATTTTCATTGATTTTTGTTTTTAGGGTTAAATATGTTTTTGATTCTTATAAATATACCAAAAAAATGTCTAGTCCCTCCAAAATTTATGGTAGATTTTTAGTCTCTCAAAAGTTTTTCATCACTCCGTTTGGTCTATATTTTTTAGCCAACTCATGTCTAACCTTCATGATTTTTTAATGAATTTTTCAGAAAATGTGTGGAATATTATGGAAATATCTTAATTTTTTTTTTATGAAAACATGAATTAAATATGAATTTTTAAGCGCAAAAAATATAAGATACTAAATTGTTACTATTAGGCTTTGTTTGGGAGATTGGAGGGGAGGGAAAAGGAAAGTTTTGGAGGGTGAGAAATATATAGAGAAATTGATAAATCTTTCACAATTTTTTTTTAAAAAGCTAGGTGAATATATTAAAAACCAATAAAAGCGCATCTAGTACAAGGTGTACCAAAGAAAAATAAAAAGTTCAAATGTTACAATAACACAGTCAAGCTACTACAGAGTAGCCGAAAGAAAATAAAAATTTATGTTACAATTTGAAAACATAACAAAAGGCTCAATCTCCAAACCATGTAATCAAAATCGAAAAAGTCATATTACGATTTTAGCCACCAATAAGCTTGAAGTTTAAGATTTTCCAATAAATAGGAAAGTTGTTCCGTCTTATTATGAAAATGCTTCATATTGCGATCCTTCCAATAATATCAAGAACTGAAATCCAAATTATTTTAAAATCAAACGAGACTTATTGGAACCCCCTGTAACACCTCGTTTTCCCAACATAAAAATTTCAAAAGATTTATCAGAGTATTCAACATAAAAACGGAATGCTACACTTCTAAAAATCATAAATGAGATAATTAACTAATTATCCTTCAACATAAATCAATTCCAAAACATTGCAGCGGATTAAATTCATCAACATAAATAAGTCTTGGCACGTAGGCCTCATCAAAACACCTCATAAATTCAGTTAAACAACTTATTCATAAAATCATAAAACAAATACGTAAAGAAATAAGAAATAGCCACAAAAGATCTCATCCTGTTACATATCAGAGCACCTAAACGACTCAAAACTCAATAAAATAATAAAATAATTAAAGAGGGCGTTACACCACCCCCCCCCCCCCCACAAAGACCTCCAAACTGATTAAAATGCTTAATTAACGAACCTTGAAGAGGTTGTAGAAGAACCTAACCAACCCAATATTAAAAGCCAATGATGACTATAAAAAACACAGGTAAAAAACAAATGGTTTTGATCCTCTACCATGCCACAAGTAGTCGTACACAAAGAATCATTGTAATCCAAAATGTTTCTCCTAAACAAATTATTTTTTACTACTAATCTATTCAGGAACAAACACCAAATAAAAATATTGGCCTTAAGTGGAATTTGCTTAAGCCACAAAACACGACTAGAACGGTCATCAACGCTAACTTTAGAAGTTGTCAAAATATTGACTATGTATCGATGGGAATAATGAAGCTTCCAAATCCACCTGTTAGTCACACCAACCTGCAAACCAACAAGAGATAGTTGGTCAACATACTCCCTCACCAACCCCCCTCCCTCACAAACAATCTCATAAGTCACTTCCACGCCTCACCACTTGATTTCCATCCTAAAGAAAACATCTCCACAACTGTGGATAATTTACTACTGCAAGATCAAACAACTTAGCATATCTAACATCAAAAGATACACCATCTAACCACAGGTCCTTCCAAAACAAAGTAGAATCCTCATCCTCCGCATGTCTAATAATATTATCCGACAACCACCTATCATCTAACAACCCCCCCCCCCCCCCCCCCCCCCCCCCTTCGAATGTGTTGCAAGTGTTGCCACCTCACTGAACCCCTTTCTCTACCAACACATAACCGTCCCCTCCTTTCCATATTTTTCACAAAGCACATTATACCACATACTTTCCCTCTCTTCCAACATCCTCCACATCCATACACCAAGTAAAGATAAATTAAACTCCTTCAACCTCCTAACCCCCAAATCTCATTCTCCCTTATTAGACACGAAGTATCTCATTTATCCCAAAACAAATTTCCTAACATCCTCAAAACCAATGTCTTCTATTTGCACTATGAATAAAAAATAACCCCTCAAAACCCTCTCATTGCAATGTCTTCTATTTCTTCCATCTGCTTCTTCGTATTTTTCAAAACTCTTTCTTCCCCTCCCATCCAAACTCCCAAACAAAACCTCAGTGACCAAAAACATAAATTATAGCGACAAAAAAATGTGAGCCTTTTTTTGTTTATTATTAAGTTTTACTATTTCTTTTTTTTATCAAATTTTAACTATTGATTTTATTGTGTGATTTCATCAATCAATGTACTATTTTTTTTTTCTTTTGAATATACTTTTGTATTCCAAGGTGACATATATTAAAAATATTTTAATTAATAAAGTACTCATATTAATGTTTATTGATTAAAATATTTATTTATCTAATTAAACCAACAACCTTTTCTCTAAGGCATTTGTTGTATCCATATTATGATTGAAAAATAATTTGATAGAATAAATAGTATAATGATGTTCAAGCCATAAACATAAGAAAAATGTTAAGAATACTTTTTTCTAACACTCACTTATAATTCATTCTCTTTAAATTCGATCAAATGTTAATCATAATAAAACATAAATAAATATTAACATGCTAGACAATTATGATGGCATGTGGGGATGAACCTATATTGGACCCGGAAATTTTGAAAAATGAAACTATAAATAGTTAAACGGAAAAAAAAAAGGGGGGGGAAAACTAACATTTTTAAACTTTTGTGGTTTGTAGGTCAAAAGTATAAATGTAGAAGTATATTTGGTTTAGCCCTTTCAATTATGGAAACTTCTTTTCTCATCCCACATTTCTCGCGTTCCCTCTAACAAATCCGAAAATACTTGTTTTTATGTGTTTGAACTTTAAAATTTGAAGCGTGTTATTGATTTTCGGATTATAGAATCAAAAACGTGTATTTCTAGCATTTAAAAAGGGGAAGAAAAAAAACTTTCACAGTTTAAATATGGCTAAATAATTTTCCAGGATTTGTAATGCCCTCTTTGAATTATTTAATTTATTTGATTGTTTTAATAGGTTTAGAATATATTTATATGATTATGTGATTTATTAAGCAGTTACTTTTATTATTTAATAGAATAAGTGAGAATTAGGATTTAATTGGAGTTTTGGGGTTAAATGAGAATTAAGTAAATTAAGTGGGAGTTAATTAAATATTGGAAGATTATATTTACCAAGAAAAAGGAGAAAATAGGGTTAGAAGCAGTTTCACGTAAAAACAGTTTTTGGGGGAAAAACCAAGAGAAAGCCAGGCGAAGAGCCAAGAGGGGAGAATCTGATTTTTGTAGAGCTTTGTTCATCAATTCATGGTAAGGGTGAGGCTAACTTTCAATAATTATAAGTGTATGTAAATTCTGAAATTGATTTAACATGAGGGTTGTTCTTGATTTGGGAATTAGGGTTAGCATGTAGAATTGAATCGTTGGAAGAAGTAGATAATCTGATGGATTAGGGTGATAAATGATGTTTAGATTGTAGATTAATCACGGACTAAGTCCCTAATCAGTTTTGGGGTTTGGATCGATGAAAATTGGAGGTTTCGTTTGAAAAGTCGAAGTATAAACGTTTTGCAAATAAGAGATTATGTGAGGTTTGGGAAAATGATTTTTGGGATGGTTGAGACTTGAAATAGCTGTAGATTATGATAGAGCCAAGTGTCAGGAGAGTGTAGCCGAAAACGGCATCAAAATCCGATTAACGGTTGGAATTTTACGCACGAAATGGTGAAAATCGCACTTTTTGAGAAGCAGATTTATGGACCTGATGCTGTTAAAATGTGTCACGATTTGGCAAGCGTGGCACGATTTTGTTGGCCGAAAGTTCAATGGTTCTGGGCACAAAAACGTGGCACGATTTTTGTGAATCGGATCCTTCCTATTTCACTATTTTTCACCCCTTTCCGCTTTGAACTGGGTTTTGGTGTAAACATGAAAGTTTTAGATAATTTAGTTAGCTTTCCAATGGCTTTGGTTTGACTTGAAAATGATTTTTAATTTTTGAGATATGATGAAAATACTCCAAGGAGGTCTTAGTGAAATCTTATGAAAATTCAGCACAACCATTTCTAAGTTAATCAAAAACTTATGGGATAATTCCAAAGCTCAAAACTAGAAGTACTAGGAGTTCAATTAAGGTGTTTAAGATTATTTAACCTATGTTGTGAGTTGGTCATTGGGGTAGGAACGAAGTTGTTTATATTATTAATGTTGTTCAGAGAGTCTGAAATTAAGATGATTAATGATGTCAGTAATGTGATATACTTATACATGCATTATGTGGAATATGTATGATGTTGATGTTGTGGTTGTTTATCGTTAATATTGTTATAATGTGAATTGCTTGTGTTGTTTCTGCTGTTGTTGATTATTAATATCATTGAGTTGACCAAGTTGTGGAGTAAGTCATAATTATTATGCACAGTTGTTGTTGTCGTTGTCTACGTTGTCGTTGATGTTGCTGAGTTGTATGTTAATATACACAAAGTTGAGTCCATTGCATACTCATAAAACCGTTGAGGGCTTATGCCCTGGAATGCCTCGTCATTCAAATTGTTGAGGGCTTATGCCCTGGAATGCTTTGTCATTCAAACTGTTGAGGGCTCATGCCCTGGAATGTTTATCATTCAACTGTTGAGGGCTTATGCCCTGGAATGCTTTGTCATTAAAAATGTTGAGGGTTTATGCCCTGGAATGGATGCTTTGTCATTCAAACTGTTGAGGGCTCATGCTCTGAAATGTTTATCATTCAATTGTTGAGGACTTATACCCTAGAATGCTTTGTCATTCAACTATTGAAGGCTCATGCCCTGGAATGCTTATCATTCAAATTGTTGGGGGCTTATGCCCCGGAATGCTTAGTCATTCAACACGTTGAAAATGGTGCCACATGTATATTGTAGTTGTCGTTGTTGTTGAGAGAGTTGTTGTCGTTGTTGTTGATTAAGTTGTTGTTGTTGTTGTTGAGTGAGTTGTTGTTGTTAATGTTGTCGTTGAGTGAGTTGTTGTCGTCGTTGTTGATTGAGTTGTTGTCGTTGTTGTTGAGTGAGTTGTTGTCGTTGTTATTGAATCTTATTGTTGTCGTCGTTGTTGGTTGAATTAGTAAGTGTTACTAAAGTTAAAGAAGTAAGAACATTATTGTTGAATATATGTTGCTGTTTATATTATTATAAGATGATGAATATGTTGTTGTTTATATGATTATGAGATGATGATTATGTTGTGTTGTCTATGTTATTATGTTGTTACATGATGAATGTATATGATGTGATGAATATGATATTAATGTTGACTAGAAGTTGATTGATGATTTAATGAAGTACTATACGAAGAATTATTATTATAAATTGATGAAGTTTAAGTTGTTAAATGTAATTGATGAATTATATGTTTAATATCATTGTTTGTGAATCTCACCCCTTCTGCTTGGAAATGTTGCCCTTCGTATGGGTAACTTGCAGGTGATGCAGAGTAGTTGCTGTTAGTTACGGTACACATGAGTCTTAGATGCTCTGATACGTAACGGGATGTTGATCTTTATTGTTTTCCATATGTTACGTGATTTATTATGACTTTTATGTTGAAGACTGTTTAGACTGAATTTTTATTAAGTTATTTAAGTTGAGGCCGTTGTGCCAACATGATGTTTTATTAAAATATTTTCCGCTGCATTGAGATTTAATTTTGATATCATGAAATGATTGAAATAAATAATAATTTTGCTATACTTACGTTTGAAAGAAGTGTAGCATTCCGTTTAAGGTGTTTTACTCTGATTTATGCTAAAAATTTTCAAGTTGGGAAAACGAGGTGTTACATGATTTGTATACATTTGAATTTTAAAATCTGAATATGTCAATTTTTCTTTCTTTCTGGAGAAGTTGAAATGAGATTAATACCAAAAAAAACTCGAGTTCCTAAGCCCAAGGCGTGCGGGGAAGAAGGGGTTAAAATTAGGAGTTTACAAAGTCAAGATATAAACAAAACAAACAACAAGCTAAGAAAGAAATGAGCGATCTAAGTTATAGCACTCAAGGGCATAATAGAATAAAGCCACCAAGAGTGGTAATCAAAAGCAAAAGTAACAAATTTTGCTTTCAACCACCAATTCGTTAGTAACTTGATTTTATCTTTTTTGGTGGTGGTCGAGGTTCGAACCCCGGACCTTGTATATAGTATGCATTGTCCTTACCAACTAGTTAAGCTCACGAGGACAATAACTTGATTTTATCTAGCAATTATGTGATAGTGTTTTCCTTATGCTTGAAAATTCTTCCATTCGTTTCATTTCAAATCACCCAAACGCAAGGAAGTCATAAAAGATTCATTTTCGATTGATGACGCTTTGAAGTTCCTCCTAGATGTCCAAATTGAAGCATCTGGTTAAAAGTGTGAGAAGGATTGGTCGTGCCGTAAACTAGCCACTGAGAAATCAAAGACCAAATTGTTCCAAAGAAGTTAAAATGCAAAAACAGATGATTAATATTCTCATTAGAGTTGCAACCTCCCACACAGAGTTGTTGATGATTTTGAAGAATTCCTCACCGCAATAAGTTAATGGAAATAGAAATGCGATTATGAAGCAAATAACAAACACCAAGAAAATAGGTTGATTTTTAAAGGAATTGATTTGTGCCCAATGTTGTGTAAAGAATCTGTTGTTGTAACATGTTCGGAAGTTGTCAAAAAGTGATAAACTGAGCTAACTATATATCTCTAAGATGAATGTAAACGTCATTGCCACCTTCATCTACTCTAATATGTAACATAATGTTATTCAACAACTTACAACACTCCCCAATCTGCTCCTCCTCCCACGCTAATCAATGTATACGTCAGTTCCAAGCCTCCACATCCTCCCCCATCCTAAAAGACACATTTTTAAAACTGAATCCAGATGTAGAAATGCACATATGATGCATGGAACTAGGCATGGCAATGGGGCGGGGTGGGGACGAGTTTTACCTTCCTCGTCCCCATACTCGATTCTCATATACTTACCTGTTACCCTACCCATATCCAACGGGGATGAGAAATTGAATCTCATCCCCGTCCCCGACGGGTTCGGGTATCCCTGTCCCCACATTGAATAATTTTTTTTAATAAAAAATATAAGTTTTTTTGCATCCCCAAGAGCAACGTTGTAATATATTATCCAACTATACTCTCACTTAACATTTGTTAGACGGAATGATTTAGTTGATCCTTTAAATATCAATGGTAGTTTTTATTAACATGACAATTATCAAACAAAAATAATTTTTTATATTTGGGACGGGTTTGGGTATGGGTTCGGGGTGGGTATCTATATACCCGTTACCCATCCCATACCCGTGTTTTAAAATCTGGGAAAACTCATACCCATACCCAAACCCAATCAAAATGGAGAAAACCCGTCAAATTGGGTTTGGTTCGGGTGGGTAACCGCGAATGTGGGTTTTGTTGCCATGCCTACATGGAACCAAAGTAACGACTTAAACCAAAAATTATCTAACTATATTTCTCTAACATCATCTTCCATCACGGTTCCTTTGACGACCAGTATATGATGTCTGCATGGTTACAGAGGTGGCCTTGAGGGTGAGCTGGAGGGATAATAATCGAGATTACCATTTTTTTAGAAGCATCAAAATTGTTATCTTTAATTAGTAGTTAGTACTATATAGATATATTTATTTTTAATGTGTTTTGATTAATTCTATTGAAAATATAATTTTAAAGAACCTTAATCATGAATGAATCTTTTACGGTATAAGATACAAGAAGAAAAACATTTAAATAATTAAAAAGGCGCAATTTCATCAATTCGTCTAGGGCACTAAATATTTTAAGACCGGCCTGCATGATTATTCTTCGTCGTTATAGCAATATTAATGTGTGAGCTGCATCAACACATTAAAGGCAGCCACTGCCATAGCCAAATTTTTGGTTTCAGCCATTACGTGTGTTTCCTGCATCATGTGTTTTTTTTCTTTCTTTCCACATTTATTTATATTTTAAAATTCGGATGTGAAACTTCATGAGAAAAGTATTTAGCCACCGTCACCAATGCAACATTAATGTTACTTTTTCAATTGTAACCTTAACTATTTATTATTATTTTTTCTTTCAATTCTTTCATTTATCTTTCCCATATTATTTATTAAGGATAATTTTGTAAAACAACTCATAATATCTTTCTTCCACACAATATTAATTGCATTTCTTAATATGTGTGAAATGCCCAAAACGTCATACAATTTGGGACGGAGGGAGTATATTTAATGAGAAATGCTAAAGAAATATTGTATTGAAAAATGGTGAAAAGTGGTGAATTTAAATTTTTAAAAGTCAGAATATTGTTGAATTCAATGCAAACATTCTACTTTTAGTTTCCTTAACCATTGCCCTGCAGGCACCGGTTAGCGAGACCCATATTTAATTTGTGTTTTTTCTTATATTAAGGGTTGGTTTGGTTTGCAAAATCGAAACCGCAAACTGAACCAAACCATGCGGTTGAATAAAAAATTGATCCGAATACATCCGAATCAAATGCGATTTTTTGCGGTTTCGGTTTGGATTGATTCGGTTTGCGGTTTGGATTGATTTGGTTTACAGTTTTTCTATTGGATTGGTTCAATTTTGAACACCCCTAGTGGAAAATGAATGAAGCAACAGTGTTGAAATTCGTAAAATTAGGCGAGCATTGATGAGCTTATTAATATATAACTTTAGTTATATTTTTGGTCAAAATAAGAAGTTTAGTTATGTAGGAGAGTTTTTTTTTTTTTTTTTTTGGGCTAAATAGCATTTTTAGTCTCTTAACTATTTTGCTAGTATCGTTTTGGTCCCCTTAATTGAAATTTGATTTATCTTGGTATCTTAACTTTCTATCTGTTACACATTTGATTATTTTTGTTAGTTTTAATTAAAAAACGTTAGGGTTTCTTCATTTTCTTCTGAAATTTTTCTTGGATTTTTGTTTAGGTTGATGGAGATGATATGAAGATGAAAATGAGGGAAAGAAGATGAAGAACCCTAACGTTTTTGAATTAAAACTAACGTAAAGGACCAAAATGTGTATTAGAGAAAAAGTTAAGATACCAAAATAAATCAAATTTTAATTAAGGGACCAAAACGATACTAGCAAAATAGTTAAGAGACCAAAAATGCAATTTAACCTTTTTTTTTTTTTTTTTTTTTTACAAAAGTTAAGTAGGAGAGTTAAAAGATGAACAATTCTATTTTATATGTATTGAATTTTTACGGGAGATGCTAACGAGTGTCTATAAGACATTCTTTTAGATTCAATTTTATTCAAGATGTTAGTATGAGAGAGAAAGTTGTAACAAAAATTGTTAAAAAATGGTTGTACAAATATTATTTCTCATGATAAAAATAAGGTCAAATGTATCTAAAAGTTTTTAAGTTTTTCGTTTTTTTCAAAGTGGTCCTTTAAGTTTCAAAAGTCCCAAACAAGTCCTTTTAGTTTTTGAATCGTTTCAAACAAGTCATATTCTAGATAACATAGTTGGTAATTGCTTCCTTGAACTCATCTTTAGTACCAAATCTGGCTCCTAACACCTACTTAAAATCAGTAATCTTTTTAGGCATGACAAATGGTGGATAATGCTCTTTGTTGCAATCATCTAAATCATCACCATCATCTTCTACAAGGACTTGTTTGAAACGATTCAAAAACTAAAAGGACTTGTTTGGGACTTTTGAAACTTAAAGGGCTTGATTGGGACTTTTGAAACTATCACTTTGGGAAAAACGAAAAACTTAGAAGACCTTTAGATACATTTGACCTTATTTTTATCATGAGAAATTATATTTGTACAACTATTTTTTAACAATTTTTGTTACAACTTTCCCTCCCATACTAACATCTTATTTTTACTTTTTCTCTTCGTTGTTTTGATTTTCATACCAATTCTTACTTTTTTTAATTTATGATTGTCCCATAAATTGTCAGATTCTTCGAATAACACAACTATTTTATCATTAGCATGGGCACTACCATTGGCTCCATAGAAAAATTGACAAAAATTTGAACATGACACGAAATGGATAAGCTTTTGATATTGATTTTCCATGTAATCCACATAAACCTCACTTTCCTAATGACAACAATCACACACACTCAGTCACATAAGCAACTTTCCCTCTGAATTTTCATTCATTTTTCTCCCTAAATAAATCTCATTCTATGCCGGAAAATTTCTGATTCCGGCCACCACCGTCTAAATTCCGATGGCCGCCGTAACTTCTTCTTTCTCATTCTCAACACTCACTCAATCTTCTCAGAGGAAATTAACCACACTTTCTTCCACTCGCTTCTTTGGTTCCGATTCAGATGCAGTTCGGTTTCGTTTCAGCATATCGTTGCGCTATGTTGGAGTTGTTCGAACTTCCAATTTCGTTTCCAAATTGGTTGTTCGGTGTTCCTCTTCTGTGTCAGGTTTGAAATAAAAAAAAACCAATTATTTTATTTTACTAGTTTTTGAATTTTTTCACTTTTTTGAGATTTGGGTGTGAATTTTGTGGCTCTTTTGTTGGGATTATGAATTTAGAGTGAAACGGGTTGGATTATGTAGAATTAATTTTATGATGATTATGTGTTTGATGTTTGGTTTGACTTGAAATTATGAACTCATGTGCATTTCTAATGCTGAAATTGCTTAATTGAGCATTTTGTTGCACTTATTGCAATGTGCAAGGCACATTGACTATCACCCAACACTGATGCTAATTTGATAAAATGAATTATTTGATTTTGGTCACATGTGTCGGTGTGAGACATTGGATTGGACACACCTTCGATCAAACGTGTCACTGGTACAAAGCTCGTAGTACATAAGAATCTTCTAATTATTTGTTTGTGCTCGAGTTTTTACAATGACTTTCAAATTCAAATTGCTTCCTTTAATGCTTGGATATCCACCATGCATAATGCTTTTGCGGTAGATAACATTGTTATCAATCTCAGATAACAGGGGTAGCAGCGGGCTGCAAAAATAATGTAGCAAGATAATAGATAGTAGCATGCATTGCTCATGACCAAAATAGTGCGATTTTGCATACCCTCAGTGTTCCAGATCGTGTGTAAAATTGTAGAATGATCGAAATTTTGGTAAGATCGCAAGAGAACATAAAATTGCAGGATTATGAATGATTTTGAAGGTTCTTTGGGAGAATTGGGTTGGGTCAGTCAGTTTTGACCCGAGACCCGCGTCTATAAAAAAACTAAAGAAACACTATTTTTTAATTGTGTCACACACACAACTGCCTCTAACAAACTTTACTAGTTGTACGACGAATAGAAAATCCTAAGCTCTTTGTCAATGATCATCTCTGTCATCATCATCAAGAGAGAAATTGATAATGTAAGGGATGCAAGAGATGATGATAATGGTGCAGGAGGTGATGAGATTAATGAAGATGAAGGTGTTGATTTAATAGGGGATGAACCATATAATTGGAGTGTTTGTGATGTGATGTAGCATCTAGGCTACAAGTATTTTGTGGACTTGAAACTTGAATCATTTATTTTAAGCTTTTTGACCAGACTTTGAGTCATTAATATATTTAGTATTATTTTTGTTTTTGTAGAATCCTTCAATCTTGATTGCAATTTTATGCTTTTCGATCTTGCTATCCCCTTTCGATCTGAAGCAAAATCCCAATTTTGACAACCTTGGTAGCATGGCAGCTATTTTATACTCCTTTCGATCATATTTATAAGAACCAAAAGACTGAATCACAGAAACCAGTGAAGCACAATCAAAGAAGTTAGTTCTAATATTTTCTCCTGTAATACCCTTAGCTGTTATTAAATGAAACTCACTGGCATTGAGAAGATAAGCTTCTTGATAAACTAAACCGTGTAATGAATTAGAGGGTATAAGATAATATCGATAATTAGTACACTTAGAAAGTGTGAAATGTTTCTAATTTTAAGGACCAAAATTTGTCTAATAGGACTGGAGTTAAATCTGAATCAGCATACTCTATGATACGAAACGTAATTCCACATCAACTTAGACCACACACAGATAATAGTTGACATGGCCAAACAAAGAGACAGACCACACACACTGATAACCATATAGGCAACATATTGAAAATAGAACACACACACATATCCGAAGAAATACATTTGTTTTCTCTGGAATTTATCTCTATGAATTTACTTTACATTTTTGAATTGGTGAGGAACATATTTTTTAACCAGAAAATTGTCTGGATTGATACCAACTTGTTGTGTCCATGCGGAATTTTCCTGTGAATATCGATCTGAAATTCTTTGATGCTCTTTCATGCATGAGAGAATGTGGTTTAAATATAATTGGCTGGTCATGTGGTTTTAAATGACAGAATGTGGTTTAAATATAATCAGCAGGTCATGTGGTTTAAAAATAAAGACGTTCTTAGAAATATATATTGAGGCTTCATACTGTAAGCAAGCATCTCTTTTTATCATGATCATAATATGTTGAATGTTGTGAATATATAGTTCTGAATTCGGTTCCTAAATTGCAAATTCTTAATTCCAAAAGGGAGAAGAAATAAAAATAGAAAATAAACCTTGTTATCAATACTTAGTCATGGATGTCTACATACTTGATCTGCAGACCCTCCAACTGTTTCTGAGACAAAGTTAAATTTTCTCAAGGCATATAAGCGACCGATACCTAGTATCTATAACTCCGTGCTACAGGAGCTCATTGTCCAGCAACATTTGATGAGATACAAGAAGTCATACCGTTATGATCCTGTATTTGCTCTTGGCTTTGTCACTGTATATGACCAACTCATGGAAGGGTATCCTAGTGATGAGGACAGAGATGCCATCTTCCAAGCATACATTAACGCATTGAAGGAAGATCCAGCCCAATACAGGTTAGAACGAGTGTTTGTATGTCTGCGTGTGGTTTTTGTTTATAAGTTGTTCCTACACCATATGTTCAACTCAATGATTGAAATGTAATGTCAGATTTGGGGGACAATTGTGAGCTTTCCAAACATGATTTCGGAACCCCAAATCCCGTTCAAGCAGAGCTACAAATTGTATTATCTGTCTGCTACATGATTTCGTCATTTGTGAATCACTTTTGGTTTGCTATATTATATAGTTACTTGTACTAGTTGCTCAAAACATTTTTTAGAGTTAATCACTTCCTGCTTAAATTATTAGTTCTTGTTGATT
The DNA here is from genome assembly GCF_003473485.1 of Medicago truncatula. NCBI lineage: Eukaryota > Viridiplantae > Streptophyta > Magnoliopsida > Fabales > Fabaceae > Medicago > Medicago truncatula. Next base: position 22,363,566 of record NC_053045.1, read on the forward strand.
CTTCTATAGTTTTTTATAAAGTCGTAATTGGAAGTATAGTACTAACAGATCATGAAAGCATCAGTAATGCCTCGATGATTATTGCTAAATGAAAAAAACATAAACTAATTTTTAGTATGTATGTCGACAAAATAGTGGAGCGAATTAATTTTCCAGATACAAATTTGCATCTCATGAAACATCAATAAGTTAAAAAGAATCATGTAGCATTAGTGCAAGTATCATTGTCTTTGGATTTTTATGTTATATCCTAGATTTGATTTTGAATAAATGTCACGTACGAATTCTCTGTCTTACATCAAAAGATCTATAACATTGACCTCTGCAGAGTAGATGCACAGAAGTTAGAAGAGTGGGCTCGTGCTCAAAATGCGACTTCTCTGATTGAGTTTTCATCTAGAGAAGGAGAAGTTGAGGGGACTTTAAAGGATATTGCAGAAAGAGCTGGTGGAAATGGGGATTTCAGTTATAGTCGTTTCTTTGCAGTCGGCCTTTTTCGACTTCTTGAGTTAGCAAATGCAATGGAACCAACAATTTTGGAAAAGGTTACCCAGTTCATTTAAGTTGTCATGATATATTGATCCCAACTTAGTTCAATACTTATTTTATTATATATTTTGTTTATATTGAAAATTGATTTCACTATTTTACCTCTGCTGAAACTATTGCATTACTCATCGGTAATAAACATTTAGGATGCACACAAATTGCTCGTAAAGGTTAAAACTACTAATATTGAGTATACAGATGATATGACTATCATCAGACTATGGCGTTGCATAAGATTCTCTGAATGTCAAGATTATGAAAGTGTCTATTCTACCACTAATAATTTTTACGTGGCTGGGATTATTTATCAATTAACATCTTTGTCAATTCAACAGCTTTGTTCGGCTTTGAATATCAACAAAAAAAGTGTTGATCGAGATTTGGACGTGTATCGCAATCTACTTTCTAAGTTGGTACAAGCTAAAGAGCTGCTAAAGGAATACATCGACAGGTAAACATAAACCTTGCAATGCTATTAAGTATTAAGTTGTTCTCACTTCTCTTGGGCTTTCACCTATGATATATAATTTTGAATGTAAAATTTGCTGAATTTATTTTTTCCATATGCTACATTTAGTCTTCAGTGTCAAATCTGCAAAGTCATTAACCCTTGAAGTTCAAGATTGAATCTATATTCTAATCGTCCTTTTCATAAAACTGAGATCACAAACTTTCAAGTAGCATACTAGTAAGAATGTTTGATTTGACTTCTAATTGAAAATTAAGGTGGTTACCCATTTACTAAGTTCTTCAGTTTAGGGTTTAGGAAAAGCATTATTTTCTAAATAACCTTTTTCAGATAATATAATAGTACAAACGCTCTAGTGATATACTGAGAACTTGGCAGATTATAGTCAGGTTATTTTAACTGTTTCAAAATCATTTGATTCCTTAACCTAAATTTTCGACATGTTATGATTATAACTTGCTTGGTTTTGCGGCTGGATTTTGATTCTTTGGAATGATCTCTTACTTCAGGGAGAAGAAGAAAATAGAAGAAAGGGCTGAACCACAAAAGGCTAATGAGGCCATATCAAAATGTTTGGGACAAGAGCAGTTTTCTAACATGATCACCAGATAAAAATTTGGTTTCCTCGACTCACCTTTTGTTCGTTCTGGGAAACTGATATCAGAATGGGGCACTTTCATGATATTGGTTTTGCATAATGTATTTATTGTATCTTTTGTTGTATCAAGTTATACTCAATTAATTCACACGTTCAATACAATTTTATATAATTCATATGTTCGGTCGCGTACCTGAATAATGAATTGGATTTTCTACAGCCAGTTACGCCATACAGCCCGTTGTCGAGGATCAGGTTCTATTCTGATAGCTGAAATTATTCACTTATATGTCTCAAAGATTTCTACAGCCAGTATGCAAAAAAATTCTAGATTCTTCATAAAGACAACATTTCCTTCTAAATTATTGAATTTTTGTTTGGTCTGTAACAACATATGGAAGCCATTGCAGTTGGCACAGATGCTGTGTGTTAATCCAACATCTTTTCACCACAGCTTCTCAACGTGCAAAGGGTTTATTTGAACAGGAAGATTCGCAAAAGTGCAAATTCGCACGAGTAGAAGACAAGTAATCATTTTAGTTTTATAAGATAAACAACAAATAAAGCATAGCAAAACTAAAACAATATTTTAGGCAAACAAAACGAAATCGTGAAAGAGTCAATGCTCTAAAAACACCCAACAATAGAGAACAATAGAAAGCTGGAAATTTGAAAACTTGAAATCTAATAAAACCTAAAAAATACTTGAAATCTGGCTTTGTCTTTCAATAACCAAGCTAAAAGCTGTAAAACTACGAAGCATTAAAACATTAATGTAAAGTGTTAATGCTAAATATCTTTAAAAGTTAACTTTTGATCGGATCGAATCATCCAAATTTGCATTGCCCTCTTCACTTTGAGATGGAAAAGAAAGATCTTTCGAGGCAAACTGACCAACACCATCATCTAGTTGATTTAACCAATCGTCAGGTTGGCTAAGTTGCTTTGTTGATGAACTAGGAGGAAAATCACCAAGATAACTTACATTGCCATCTTCACTTTGAGATGAAAAAGAAAGATCTTTCCATGCAAACTGATCAGGTTGATTAGCCCAGTTCAAAACACCATCATTTAACCAACCGGCAAACTCGTTAGGTTGACTAAGTTGCTGTGTTGATGAACTAGGATGCAAATTAATAAGATAACTTGCATCGCCCTTTTCACTTTGAGATGAAAAAGAAAGATCTTTCCAGAAAAACTGATGAGGCTGACTAACCTGATTCAAAACACCACCATCTAGTTGATTTAACCAATCGTCAGAATCATCAAGTTGACTAAGTTGCTTTGTAGATGAACTAGGATGCAAATCACCAAGATTAGTGAAATCAATCATCTCACTAATATCATGAAGTTGGTTTGTTGATGAATTATGAGGCAAATCAACATGATTAGTCAAATCCACCATCTCATTAGTACCATTGACATGTTGTTGCATTTGAGGGATGCTATTGCTATGCATGACATTAACTTGCCTTGAATGTGAAGAAACAACACTCTCTTGAACCATATTTTGCATGAGAGCATTATTTTTCAACATGCTGATTTTGTGATCACAAGCTTGGATCTTATCATTTACAGTAGCAATGAAGTCTCTGAGTTGATTTGCTTCCATGTTTTGGAAATCTTGATGCCAAGTTGGATACTTCTCCTTGAGGGTATCTTTCCTCACTTTGGTTATCTTAGCTTCAACATTTTTTTTCCTAAATTCAAAGTATTTGTGGACATCAAATATTTCAGGAGCTTCCTCAATCTTCTTATGCTCATATTCTTGAAGCATGGAGTTTACAATATTAGGGTTTTCTGGCCATGTCATTGGTCCCACATTATTACCATCTTCATCATACACAATCAAACAAGCTCTTGCTCCAGTCTTGCTAACAAATTTAGAAAGTTTCCTTGCTAGTCCATTTTTTCTTTCTTTGAAAGCCGTTTTGCGAGATTTCACATTTTGGATGTATTTCATTGGTATTTTTTTACGACCCATTCTACAAATTTCAAACAAAAATACATCAGTTAATAGAACTAGTCAAAAAATTTAAACATGTCCTCATAATAGTGTTTTTCACTCGGAATATATGTTTTCCGGTTTTCACCCCTATAAAATTTTTGGTTTGATTTGTATCCTCGTAAAATATTTCTTTTTCCAGAAAACACCTTAACAGGCCATTCAAAAACCAAAATTTTTTGATTTTTTTTTTTTTGAAAATGGCCTATTAAGGGTGTTTTCCGGAAAATAACAATTTTACGAGGACACAAATCAAACCAAAAATTTTATAGGGGCGAAAACCAAAAATGACATATATTAGAGGGGTGAAAAACACTATTAATCCTAATTAAATCCACATAACAATCTTTACAATATTGTTAATATAAATAACAATAATAATGCCCCTTGCCAAAATATTTAATGACCGAACTCTCCTAATTAAAGATCATATGAACATAACAACACAAGAAATATACAAAAATTAACAATAAAACAAAAGTTATTTCTCTAACTAAGCTAGCATCTGCGAACCCTATAAAAAGAAGACAATACAAAAAGAATTTTAACTGATTAAAAGTTGTAGTTTTTATAAAAGGAAGACTATGCAAAAAGAATTATAAACCAATTAATACTTGTAATAATTTTTGTAAAGTTAAAGTATAAGAAAACCGTAAGATAAATTGTTGAAATTAGAGTTTCGATATCAATTTGAAATTCCACATTAAGAAAAGTAAAAGAAAATAAAAAAATCTTAGAAGAATTATCAGATTTAATAGCATTGGTGTTCATAAACTACTGCAAAACTTTTATGTTTAAACCTTGTGGCCTTGTGTAAAATGTGAGATAACATGCATGAATATTCCAGTAAATATCAATATGAAATTTTTCGATACTCTTTTGATTAAGAAAAGTAAAAGAACAAAAATAAAGGACTATGAAGAAAAATAAAAAGTATTAGAAGAGTTATTAATCAGAGATAACATGCATGAATATGTTAGGGGTTGAATGGTTCTTTACATAAAAAAAGAGAAGAGAAAAACAAACACCATTAAAGAAACAGACACAAGAACACATTAAAACAAAATCAAGAAAAAAAAAATTGTATAGATATATTTTTTTTTAAGCAAAACAATTGTATAGATATAAGTTATAAGAGCAATGTGTTTTACCTTAACTGTGGTTGATTTCTCAAAACACAAATTATGTGAGTGATTTTGTGTTGTAATATTTAACAACAAAAGGAGTGATGTTAGAGCTTAACAAAGAGATTTATTTATAGATTATAGCCTTGGATATAATTTGTTAACAAATAAATTATAGATCCTTTTGATTTGGGAAACAAAATAAAAATATTCAAACAAGTTTTCGTCACCCTAATTTTTGTATAAAGCTTGACTATCCTTTTGATAAAAAAAATTTAGTTTTATTTTACTATTAGGAAAAAAAATCAGATCTAAATCAAAAACAAAACGAGATATTGATAGTTGGATTTAAAATTTGTAAAATAAATAAATTTTTTAGTGGTGTCCGGGATTCGAACCCCCAGACCTTGCATATATTATATATTTATATATTATCCCTACCAACTGAGCTAAACTCATGAGGACTATAAAATAAATAAATAAAATAATGAAAAGGTATTTGGATTTAAAAAGTTGATATGTATGAACTAACCCTGATAATCGGAAGTTCAGCCAAGAGGCCGATATGTAAAACCTCTGGTCAAGAGTTATTTTATCCAAGAATCGAACTCATGCTCTTATGAACCATTCTTCTGTGATGAACTCATTAATCACTTTCGCTCAATTGTTTAGTTTAAAAGTATAGTTTTAAAAAAGAGAAGAACATATGGAGAGAAGAGAAAAACAAACACCATCAAAGAAACAAACACAAGAACACATTAAAACAAAATCAAGAAAAAACAACTATAGATATAAAAGTTATAAGAGCAATGTGTTTTACCTTAACTCTGGTTGATTTCTCAAGACTCAAATTATGTGAGTGAATTTGTGTTTAACAACAAAAGGTGTGATGTTAGAGCTTAACAAAGAGATTTATTTATAGATAAGGGTTATAGTCTGATATATAAATTGTTAACAAGTAAATTATAGATCCTTTTGATTTAGGAAAAAAATAAATATTCAAACAAGTTTTATTTTTATTTTATTCTTTTCATAAAAAAAATTACTTAGTTTTATTTTACTATTAGGAAAATTATATCTAAATAAAAAACAAATCGAGATATTGATATTTGGATTTAAAATTTGTAAAAATAATAATAATATATGTAATGTAAATCAGCATTTTGAAAATTGAAATTGTAAAAGTCGGATTTATTTATTTATTTTTTTGTGAAAAACGCCCAAAACAAGTCAAATAATTGTCTTCTAAAATTATAAATATCAATTTACTTTCTTAACCTACCTTCAAAAAAAAAAAAAATTTACTCTCTAAACCTAAAATCTAATATACTTAAATTTATCAATTAAAAATATGGACACACAAGCTCGAGAGGCTGCCAGACCTGAATCAGTACCAGGGTCGTTAGAGTTACTTGAAATCTAAGCAAGAATTTTTTTATATTTTTGTTTTTTTTAGAGGAAAACTAAGCAAGAATTGTTGAGGAAGAAACAAATATTAGGGTATCCTATACAAATTTTACAGCCATAACACTGCAAGAATTGAGAATTGGTTGTAACAATGATAGAATCAAAGCAACTACAAATATTAGGGATTCTAAATATATAACTCTTAACGAATTAACTAAGTTGAGAAATATCAACATCATCTGGGATTCTAAATGTATCCGCTGCACCAAACTTCCGATATTCCTCTGCTATAGAGTCTTCTTCATCACTGTCATCTTCTTCATTGTCACGGTATGGTGATGAAGGATCATAGACGCTTTTAGATTTGCATATATGAGTGGCAAGCATGTTAACCTGACCAAGGTGAGAAATCTCTACCACGACGGTATCATCATCAGCTGGAAGTGGTTGTTTCCAAGGTTCTCCATCAATCCTCATGAATGTATGATCTGCCCCACCTTTGCAAAACTCAAATCGGATTCTATGTGCCTAATGAAACAGGGGAGAAGGATAAATGCTACACCATAGTTTTATTGTTCTTTTTCTGTGGTGATATAAATAATGCTTTATCAAATCGAGATTCATACAGTAAATTACTACTAGACTTGCTTACCAAACTGTGAAATAAATCTTATGACACACAAGCAAATGATATACACAAATATAAATTGGATTTGGTCTATCTAGAAACTTTAAAACAGTTCAAATTTATCTCATAAATCAAAAGAAGGAAAAGACAAAAGAGTAACGGACTACACAAAGTTGACAAAAAAATAATGGCTGCTACACAGCTCAGGAGAAACATGCAATTCATCATATAAATCGAGATTCATGCGACAATTCATGTCCAAAATAGATAGTGATTTATATAGATTGGACCAATTTTGTTTGAATCGAGATAAGACTAACATGTATCGCATAACAACGATAAATATGTCACATATTCTTATGACTTTGTCTTTTTAAAGGGAAATAGGCTGCAGTCTCATAATAAAAATTACATGAGCAACTGTGAACCCTATGTTTCATTGCATCATATCATGCATACCTGAGCAAGACGAGTTCCATGTCCTTTTGGAGCAAGCAAAACAAGACCATGCCATGCATTTCTAAAACCAACGACTTCAAGAAGGCCATCATCCACATATGGCGGTGTCAAATCTCTCTGTATAATTAAAAATAAAAATATCGGTTTAGTACTTAACTAATCTCATTCTCAAAACTAACAGGAAAAATGTTTTACAAAAGAAGTATATATTTAGAATTAGCATATGAATTTTCTGGTAATTGTTGGGATACATTTCCATTAGAGACCAGGTTCAAATGGTAGTGCCAGAAAGGAGAGGAAACAAAAGAATTAGGATTTGATTATTACATCACGTTGCTTCTTCCTGTTGGGTGTACCCCATGGATTAAATCCACCAGAAAAGCTTGGCAAGTTAAGACATACAATTGACCTGATGCTGTACATAAAATACAATGGAAAGAGTCATCATACATGTTATTCAACAAGTAAACTGAGGAAAAGGCAATAGGCAGCAGACAAAAGAGCAGGAGAACTAACAAAGTTAGTTGAGTTTCGGTGCGAAAATATTTGATCTTTGTCAAGTTAGAATTGCTGTTTTTTTTTTTTTCTTTCTTTTTTCTTTCCACTAACCTGTATATTTTTTAATGTTTTAATAAGATATAGATAGTATATGAAATGGTTTACCTGGGAGGTATGTTTAGGTCTTGCCATTGACCAGGTTTTTGCATGATCTTTACTTTTGTAAGTTGTGCCATGTTCCTGCATTAAAGAATCAAATTATATTTACCTATGTATACAAATGACAATGCAACCAAATATACAAGAAAATCGTTAAGTTACAAATAAACTTGGTCTTTTAGGTGAATACAGAGAATGCTCCAGATGTATTGACAACAATATTTTTAATGCTTCCTTGTTACAATCATTAACCACTGAGTCTCTGACCAGCATTTACCAGAACCCGTACCAAGTATCAAATTGAAAAATAAGCTCAATTTAAGAACACGAAATTTTTGGTTTTGACATAATCCAATGTTGATATTCTATTCCCTAAGGATTCATCACCAACTATAGATTCTTGATGGCGAAGCCGCATTAGGCAGTGGCCATAATAATGCAAGCAATTTTAGAGGAGCTAACAAGTTCCCAGATGGGCTTGTGCAGAAAATCAATATAACTTCTTAAAATCAAAGTAACGACATGTCTATATGGGGTGGGGATAAGTGATAAGTCTAGGAAAGGAAACAGTTACATGGGTAAATATTTATGCATTTACATTTCATAAAATTTAAGGTGGGAAAAAACAATGTAAAATTTGAGGGAAAAATATGCAAGTCTTTGTGCTTTCAGTGACAGATCTTAGTGAGCTGACCTGGAAGAAGGATGCATTAAACCGGCAAAAAACCACCCTTGTGTGCATCCAAGTTTAGCATACGTACTCTAAATGTCAATTGAAATTAGGAACACAATATCAGGTTTAAAAAGTTGATGAATGAGAATACATTTTCTTTTCAAACAATTATCAACAATATGCGCACATAATTACTGAAGAAACAACTGCATACCTGATTCACCAATTGGTTTTTGAATTTTTCAGGATTCATCTTTCGTTCAGAATGAAATGCGTAAGATACTTGAGCATCCATTCCTATTATAAGCAATAACTGATAATTTTATTTTTAACAATTAGGTGGACTGAAAATCGAAATTCCCCCAATATTATCTAAGATCTAAACTATTCTAAGAAAAGATAAAAATAATCAAGCAAAACAAGGGAAACAGTAATGAAGTCGATAATCAATAAATTTCAAAATTTAATTTAATAGGAGACTTATATATTATGATTATAGATTGTTTTCCTCATTACTTATGTCAAAATTTTCAGCTTATATTAAAAAGAGAAAGTTTTTAATGCTAATAGTTATTTATACTGGATCATATATAGTCAACATTTGATATTACCTAACATGTAAGAGATCAAAAGATTGGAAACAGACCAAATTTAAATGACATAACAAAGCGCCAACAAAATGAATTAATTCTTCCATAATGAAAAACACATTTATATGGTCCCACAATCCACAACATAAAGTTCAGGTTCAGAAGAAATTAGGACTAACTATTCTTACTTACCCATGCTGAAGTAATTCCAAAATCCGCCGCGAAAGGTGTGGCAACCTTCCTGAGAAACAGTTAGAAACAAAGAGAAAGTAAGTAGAATAGGAAAAAAGACAACATCCTAAAAACAAACCTAGGAAAATAAGTACTGTTCCCCCTCAGTTTTAATATCCACAAACTCAAATATAAAAATAAATAACGAAAGTGATTAAAATCTACAAAACATTTTGTTTTACTAGTTTACAGTGTCCCCCTAGAAATTAGGCTTCTATTCTTGATAGCGAAAAACCGATATTGACAAATCTGGTTAATTTTCAATATAGTTACTGATATGATTTCTTACCCTATTAAGTTCATCCGCTTCAGATACACGATGGAAGGCATGCAAAGAATGTGGCAACTCAAGTGGCGCAATTGGATCACAGGAACCTTCTTTTGGAGCCCTCATCCTCATGAGAATATGCCAGCTGAAGCATTAAAAGAACCAAAAACAAATATCAAACAACATTTGTAGTAGCCCAATAACCGTAGGTCCGTAGCTCAAGTGGCAGTTTGCATCAAGTCAGGTAGTTATCAAAATTAAGACATATAGGTAGAAGAACAAGAAAACTATCCTAGTTATACGATTAAAGAATAGGCTCAGAACTCATTACTTGTCTATTTTCATTTCCTTTGCCCTCATGACTTGATTTAAAAACGCCTCAACTGAGCGTTGATCTGTTCCTGGGTTCTTCTTCCCCTGAAATACAGCAAAAACAAAGTGTTTGATTATTTATCATCAAAATAATAGTTACTACCGAAACTTCCATAACTTCCAAACAAATTGAAAAGCTTTGTAGAATCGCAAATCTTTGTATATACAGATAAAATGGCTGCAAATTTGAAACCTAATATATGGTAAACATGCAACAATTTCAGCAAAAAACGAACATAATAATATGCTCATTGCTCCCTGCCTGTAAAAACTTAAAACAAGAACAAGGACACCAGCACAATAAATGTTTTACATGTACAGATGTAATTAAAAGTATCACTAGAAGCATCCAAAAAAATGCAGTTACCAACCCAACCAAATGCAAAAGGTAGATTATTTCCAGTGCCCAAGGGAACAGTAGCTATTGCAGGCGGATGAGATAATTTGAGATCACAAACAACTCCAAGTAGCCAGCCTGCTGTTCCGTCGCCCCCTGCAACCTAAAACATTTATTTCAAAGTATCAGAAACTCAAATCAAAGAAAGACCATACCAAGTACCGACATAAATTTGCTTTGCCTGCTTACAAAAATGGTACAATCAACTCATCAAAGGTTTGTATCACAACTCACAATTAACTTCAACCTCTCCATGATCTTCATAGCAAATTCATCATCCCGTTTCTTGAGGCTTTCCAAATTAGCATAGACTGTTCTCAGCGCCTTATCAGGAGCAGTTTCCCCCAAATCAAAGACCTGAAATTTACATTCACCACTCACACTCAGCCCACTTATGAAATTTGCTTCAATGAATCGCCATTTTAATCTTTGAAATTGTAAGCATGGACAATTTGATTCTAAAAGTAACAATTTCAAAATAATTCATGAAATTAAAATTTATCGATCATTAACTTCTTTATGGGCTCAGTTTAGTCCCTGCACTTGTCTTGAACTACTAATGCAATCGAGAACTTTCCCTTTCATGAACCAAATTTACCCAACTCATACAAATTCATGGATTCAATCCGCGATTATCAGCAAACTCATAAACATGAAAATTGCCAAAAAGAAAACACTGTACATTATGGGCCTGTCTAGATTGACTTAATTAATTTTATCTACTTACACCAGCAATCATTAGACTACTCGAAGAGGTTCATAAGCTGTTTTCACCTTATTTGAATACGCTCTCCATGAGAACTTATACTAAAACAGTTTGACTATCTGCGAGAGGTTCACGAGTTGTTTTCAGCTTATTTCCATAAGTTCATCAGGATAGTTTATGAAAACAGCTAATGTTAAAACTTAAAACTGATTGACTTTACTTTATCTTTCGTTTATAAAAATAACTTATACATAAACACTTGTACTATAAACGCTTAATAAATTTGTTATATCGAAACCCGGACTATATACATATAAAAATACCTGTTTTTCATTAAGAAGTGTACGATATGTTTGTAAGAGGTCCCCTCCAAGCTGACCACCACTCTTGGAGTTAACAAAAACCAAGACAGGACACTTAGGCACAAGCAGACCACATTCCTCAATTTTCTCAACCTTGGATTCCGGTACAAGAATGTAATCTGGAATCTTAAAGTTGTTCAAGAACTCATCAGCCATTGTTACATGCAGCTGCACAAATTCATAAACAGTGATCACCAAATTGTTCAGATTAGATTTTAATACTTAAACAAATTTGTTTTAAAAATTGCAGTAGTTTTTGCAACACTGACACTTCTGATTGAATGTGCGTTTGTGTCTGACATGTGTGTCGGCGTCTGACACTGAAGCGCACAACATGTGATTACATTAAATTATGTTATTTTTTAAAATTATTATCAGTGTCGACGTGTCCGAGTATGTGCTCATAAAAATACAAGAGAATTTGCAAAATGGAGAAATATAGATATGTTATGAAACTAAACATGGTTGATTAATGTGTACCTGGAGATGGAATGAGATTGCAGAAGACAAAGTTGACTTTGATTTGGATCTGTAATTGAATTTGAATTAATTAATCAAAATGGAAAGCGAAAAGTTCTTGCGGAATTACAAGGTATCTTCTGCTAACATTGGGATCTGGGTGGGGACTGGGGAAGGGGAAGGGTGGGACCCAAAACGACATGTAGATTCAGAATGTTGTATGAAGGGAGTTATATTGTACATTACTTGTTTGTGGTGCACCAATGCATTACTAAATCTGCACGGTTCACTCAATATTGTAGGAAAAAGACACAAGCAAAGATTTAGATTTATATAAGTAATAACTATTAGTTATATATTTACAATTTGATCCTAGGCTATAACCTACCCAATGTTTTCAAAACGAGATAGAAGATCAAACCAGCGAGATCTTTAGGCTGTGTTTGGTTAGGAAAAGAAAGTGAAAGGAAAGAAACACAGAGGAAAGGTAGTAAAAGGAAAGAGAGTGAGTAGAAAGAGAGAGAATTGTTTTAGTTGTTTGGAATGAGAGAAAGTGAAAGGAAAGAAATGTTAAAACTTTCTCTTCCCTTGCATGGTTCAATAGAATGTTGAAAGGAGAGGAAAGTGTATATTTATGAAATGACAAAAATATCATCAAGTAAAAAATCAAATGGTATAAAGAATAAAATTAGAAAGCAAAATAGAGTAACCTAGAACTTTGAACATAGAAGAATACTTTTTTTTTTTTTTTTGACACAGAAGAATACTTATTAAAAAATAGTAAATTTATTAACAATTCCTTTAACAAATAAATATCCACCTAAGCATTATTTCATCTTACTATTTAGTTTTTATTAAAGTTATGTAAGCTTATTATTACCCGAAAAAAAGAAGTTACGGTTAGATTTTTGAAATATCAAGTTTGATGGATTAATATTGAAGCAACTTCATTCTACTATAATATTGAGTTTGAGTCACTAATTCATACATTCTCCAATGACATTACACTTCCTAGTGCAAATTCAACATAAGTTCAAAATCAAAGTTCTTTGACTAAACTACCATAAACGTGCATATTTGTGGACATTGAACTTCTCTGCATTTGTGTTGATAACATCATCCTCATTTTCCTCTAGCACTTTGTCATGGATCTACAATCATAGTCGCTACCCAAGATTAGCCCCTACATGACACGATGCATATGTATGAGCAAGCTATTTGTAGAAATCTTCAACACCAACTACTAAAAAGAACAAAAATAATAATAGTCAATGTGAATGTTGAAACAAAAGGCAACAAAGACGATGTCGTATATAGACGGATCACATACAAAACACCTCAAACCACACACAAGCGAAGCCAAGGGGTGTGCCTAGCACACATGCTACAACACGGTAATACAAATAATGAGGTTGAAATATACGAACAGTAAAAAGGGATACAAAATAAAGTAGCCCAAAAGACTAAGTACGCTCCCTAAGAGACCGCAAAAACGCATACCCCTGCCTCACAATCAGCACAAACACCCCTAAAACCCGCCTCCGACATGGCCGGCATGGCTGCGGCCCCCCGAAAACAGGCCAGCAGGTACTACAAAAGCCTGATAAAACAACAAACAGCTGCACGGACGCGCTCTCTGCACCCCCCACAACCTAAAACTATGACAGCAACACCAGAAATGCAGATCTGAAGGTGAAAAAAACAGCAAGGCCCAAAACAGACATCCATAAACAGCCAAAAACCCAGACTACATAAACCAAACTACTTGCATCTCCAGCAGCCAGACAAACCCCACAACAGCAAAAACAGCACAACATAGTAAATGTTTTATTCAATTAGCATAGATAGCATACCATATTTATCATAGTAGATGTACCCTTTGGAGTGCATACAACCTTGTACCCAAGTGTGTAGAAACACATTGATATAATCACTGCAAGTACAGAGCATATGATTGAATATATTAGGTTGGTGTAATACCAGAATTAGATAAATAAGAAAAATAACTTAGGCTATTTATACATACCATCCAACACCTCTCCGAAATCAACGTCTACCAATTTATCAGCATATAACATCATTAGTGTAAAACCAGCATGGGTAGCAGACTTCCAAGCATACTCAAAAGAAGTATAATAGCAGGCCTTACCATACATCTTTAGCCATATAAAACTAATACTTACTTCCTAGCTACTAGTCATATATTCTGACATCCCAAAAAATTAGTGGTGATAGAGCATCATAAACTATTAGGCCATATGATGCCATAAATATATACAACACCAAAAGAAGAGAGCACATCCACAACCAATGCTCAATCACAATTCCTTTAAAGCTTCAGTGATGCACACATACATCCCAAAAAAGTCATTCATGATATATATATAGATAGTACCCCAAAAAAAAAAAAACAGTAAAACTGCTCTTAATCAAGCAAACCAGCATCATTCATCATTTTAAAGAGAGCTTCAGCTCTCATATGACGAGGTACCTCAAAAATCTTACGTTTTTTGTGCTCATTATCACACAAATGATCATAAAACTTCATGCGATAATCATCAAACACTCTCAATTCATCTAAAAGTTCCCAGACATCAGATTCAGAATAATGATGAGGTTGGGTTTGTTGCATGACAATAAGTTGTTTTTCCAGCAATTTCAACTTGTTTCTCAATGACCGCAACTTGTCGTTCAACAATTTCAACCTGACGCTCTGCAACTTGATGTATCTCCTTAGAAACTGCATTGCCCTCTTTCAAAGCTTCAGCTATGGTCATGATACCTTCGTTCATGTGCTCATATTGATCTTCAACTAACTCAACCATGGTTCTCTTTCGTTTCATCCCCTTTGAAGTATGTGTGTCAGCTGGTGAATTTGTCGGACCATTTTGTGGACTAACATTCTCAAAGTCAGGGTTTGAAAGTTGATGCTCATCAAACATAGAAACATTTAACCCATAGATTTCAGCATCATCATAATCATTATTAAGGTCAATATTCTCCTTTTCCAATTGTTTTCGCCTTTCTTTGACTGTCTTCGTTTGTTTTCCTGCTGCCCTATCAGTTTCAAATAATTCTTTCAAAATGTCATAATTCTTAATTGGATGTTTTTTCCATTTTGCTGCATGTGGTTTTACCTACACAAATAATTGCACACATTGTAAAAGGTAAAAGAGATAATTACTTTAATCAAATCAGCCCAGACTTCATCCTCTGCCTGAAATTTTTGGGTGATTGAGTTCCATGAAAATCCACTTAAGCCATGAAACATGTCATGAGCTTCACCAAAATGTGCTTTCAAAGTTTTCAATATATTCTTTATATGATTCTTCGTGATAGTCGGATCAATCACAAATCTTAAGACTTCAACCACATTATTGTATCCTTCTGCTGTCCAACCACCATCGAGCCTATTTCCCTTATGATCCTCTTCACGCAAAGCATTCAACAACGCTTGATCCATCTCATCATTCCATTGCAGAATATCTCTACAGGGATTATCAGACTGTTATGCGGCACCTTTTCCCTTAGACATTGTAGTAGCTACATACAAATTTTAAAAGTAGTGACACAATATATATTTGAAATTGATGTATGCATTGTCATATAAAAGTTAGCATATGATAAATTAATTCAAAACAATAATAACATGAACAAACTATTAGAAATTACTAGCACACAACACTTAACAGTACATATGTTTACGTCTGAAACATAACGGTGTACAAAATGTAGAACCAAATATAACATAAGCTACACATACACGCTACAAATGCATTCATATTATACAAAATCATGATATACTAGGAATGTGTTGTATTAATGATGTTATCATATTTCATAGACATTCCACATTCCGACAGCAACATTGTCTCTTATTAAAGTTCCTTGTATATAGTCATCATCACGTTGATGCTGGTGGGGTCTTTCGTTCTCATGTTGAGGTAGCTCACGGTCTACTTCGGCAATTAAGGTCTCATCAATATCAACACCCATTAGGAAGTTATGCAGTATACAACAAACAAGTACAATGTCAGACATCACTTCAAATGAGTAAAACGGTTCTGCGCCACCTGATAAAATTGGAAATCTTTTTTTTAATACCCCAAAACATCTCTCTATAACATTTCTAAGTGAAGCATGACGGTGGTTGAACAACTCTTTCATATTTTGTGGGCCACGAGCAGAGTATTCCTTCAAGTGATAACGAGCACCTCTATATGGTGTGATCACTCCTTTTTTAAGCATAAATCCCGCATCCCCAAGATAATATTTTCCTACAAAGGTTGTAATATAAATTTTAACTCTACATGTTAACGGAGCTAACTATAAATTGAAAGTTTTATTAGTCAAAGAAAAATAATATACTACTGACCTTCGGGAATTCTTAGTGAATCTCCCCTGCTTAAAGCATCTTTCAAAATTATAGAGTCAGATGCCGTGCCTTCCCACCCCGTTAAAACATATGTAAATTTCATGTCGAAACTACATGCAGCCAAAACATTTTGTGTAGTATAGTCTTTTTCTTCCACGAAATCGAGGGACATATGCTCTTGGGACCTTAACTCGAATATGTGTCCCATCTATAGCTCCAATGCAATCCTTTTTTATTATATAAGTTATTCTATTAGTGATTATTTAAATTAATCATAAACTTTAATAGCATCACATTGAAATGATATAATGGCATAAGTACCTTAAAAAAAGGATAGTATCTGTTGTTGTGTAGTATTTGCGGAGGTACATCCCTCCCAGAAGGTTGGACAAGATATTCATCTTCTAATGAGATGATGGCTCGTAAAACATTGTGAAAGTGACGTGATGAGTCATTTATTGCTTACTTTTATATGCTTTTTAGTTTAGTTTTATTTAGATTTTATTTTATTTTATGTTAGTATTATTTCCTTTTTAGGATAGTTTACTTTAAATTGCATTTTATTTTATTTCAGGAATGAATATTGGATGGATTGAGTCTTGGAGCAAAAGAAAGGGACTTGGAGCCGATTGGATGCAAAAAATATGAAGATTGAGAGACAAAAATATGTCTCCCCCATGCCAGAAGCTTGGCACGGCCCGTGCTAACCTTGGCATGGCCGTGCCACCCTCCAGAGTCACTTTTGCTGCTTTTGCTTAGATTTTAAGCTACTCTATTTTTAGCCCGAATGTAATAGCTTAGATTTTAAGTCGAACAAATGCTATAAATAGAGTAGCCATCCATCACAAATATTCATCTTTACTTGGAATTCAATAAGTGACAATTGCTTTTCTAATTAAAGTTCTTTTCTTTTCCTTTATTTTCTTGTCATTTACCTTTATGCTTTCTCTCTTCTCCCCCATGTCTACGATGAACATGAGTGTGTAGACTTCTCCTTGTCTTGGGATTGTTGGATAAGTCTAAATGACATAATCCTAATCAAACCAAGCTCTAAGCCTCAATCTTATGTAACCCTAATTTCTTATCTGAATTCACCGTCTTAACATGGATCAACCATTATCAAACTGTGGAAACGAAAGTGGAGGGTTTGATAATTGTTTATCCATTATTCCAAATATCAATTCATAAAACGAAAGTGGAGCTTTGATATTCGAACAAGTGAATTCAGACAAGGATTGCAAAGTCAGCGAAATAGGCTTTGCAATCTTTGAGACATATAGTTTCGATCTTCAAGGGAACTAATAACAATCAAGTCAGCGAAATAGGCTTGGTTGTTAGAGGAACCAAAATCTGATAGTAATCAAGTCAGCGAAATAGGCTTGGTTGCTAGAGGAACATAAGAGAAACTGTCTTGAGAAATTAGGTCTAACATAACATTATAAGCTTATAGTTTTGGTTTGAGAAGGACTTGTTATTTAGATGAAACCAACGATCCCAAGGCTCCTTTTATTATATTAATTTTCAACCGTTTGAAAACCCCCAACTTACAATTCTCTTCTCTTCTAATCATCTCTAAAGGTTAATTAAATTGAACTACTCCCTGTCGGAACGATACTCTTTTCATACTACTTCGGTAAGACCGTGCACTTGCGGTTTTATCTCATCAAGTTTTTGGCGCCGCTGCCGGGGAGTAAACTAATTTGATTAACTCTTTCTTTGTGATTAGAACTCTCTTCTCTTCCTCTTTTCTTCTACTTCTTTCTTTTGTTTTACCACTAACTTCTTGGGTTCTCGGTTTCTTATGCGAAGAAGTAAAGTCTCGGAGAATTTATTCATGAGATCGAAAGATTTTTGCATAAGAAAAAGAGAGAGGCACAAAATAATACTGCTATGGCTGAACGCACTCTCAAAGAGTATGCTACTCCTTCAACGGAAGAGCCACAAGCTATTATCGTGTACCCAACGGTTGAGGGTAATAACTTCGAAATCAAGCCTGCACTACTCAATTTGGTGCAGCAAAATCAGTTTTCTGGATCACCCACTAAGGATCCAAATCTCCATATTTCTTCCTTCCTTAGACTCAGTGGCACCATAAAAGAGAACCAAGAAGCCGTAAGACTTCATCTCTTTCCCTTTTCCTTAAGGGATAGAGCTAGCGCTTGGTTCCATTCCCTAGAAGTCGGTTTCATCATTTCATAGGACGATATGAGGCGAGCATTCCTTGCCCAATTTTTTCCCCCATATAAAATCGCTAAACTTAGAGATCAAATCACGCGGTTCAATCAAAAGGATGGGGAATCTCTCTATGAAGCGTGGGAACGTTTCAAGGAAATGCTCAGACTTTGTCCCCACCATGGCTTAGAAAAGTGGCTTATAGTCCACACGCTTTATAATGGCTTGTCATATACCACTAAGATGTCTGTTGATGCAGCTGCAGGTGGAGCTCTAATGAAAAAAAAACTATACGGAGGCTTATGCCTTGATTGAAGACATGGCTCAGAATCATTACCAATGGACCAACGAGAGAGCCGTCACCGCTCCTACTCCCTATAAGAAAGAGGCAGGTATACACGAAGTCTCTGAATATAATCACCTTGCTGCTAAGGTTGAGGCATTAACCCAAAAATTTTAAAAACTTAATGTTAATGCTGTCACACCTTCTTCTACATCCCCTCATTGTGAAATTTGTGGTATATCCAGTCATATCGGTGTTGATTGTCAGTTAGGTAGTGCTGCCAATATTGAGCAACTGAATTACGCTCAATATAACCAAGGAATGAGGCCAAATCAAAATTTTTACAAAAATTCTCAAGGTTCCTATGGACAAGCAGCACCACCTAGCTATACAAACAACCAGAGAGTGGCTCAGAAATCAAGTTTGGAGATTTTGTTGGAAAATTGCATAGCTAATCAAAATAAAAATCTTCAAGAACTAAAAAACCAAACGGGATTTCTGAATGACTCTCTCTCCAAGCTCACTACCAAGGTTGATTCTATCGCCACACACACCAAGATGCTTGAGACCCAAATCTCCCAAGTAGCCCAACAAGTGGCCACCTCTTCTCAAACACCAGGAATCTTTCCTGGTCAACCTGAAACAAACCCCAAAGCCCATGTCAATGCTATTTCTCTTGGGGGCAGTAAGTTAGAAGAGACCGTTACTAAAGCCAAAAGTGTCAAGGGAGAGAATGTTAAGCTTCTAGGTGAGAGGGATACGATAAAGAACCCGCTTGATAAGAACAAAAGCCTTAACCCATTAAGGCTTACTAAGCTCAACTTGGAGGCTCAATTTGCTAAATTCTTAAACATACTTAAAAAGATTTGCATTAAGATTCCCTTTGCTGAAGCTTTGTCTCGTATGCCTCTATACGCCAAGTTTTTAAAAGAAATTTTTTCAAAGAAAAGGGCTGTAGATCACAAAGAGACAATAGCTTTAACTAAGGAAAGTAGTGCAATCGTCAAGAAGCAACCCCAAAAGCTTAGAGATCCAGGAAGTTTTGCCATTCCTTGTGTGATAGGGAAAGAGACCGTTGACAAAGCCTTGTGTGACCTAGGAGCCAGTGTTAGTTTGTTGCCTCTATCCCTCTTTAAAAAAATGGGAATAGGAGAGTTGAAACCTACCGAGATGATATTAAAATTGGTTGACCATTCGGTCATCCCGATAGCCGGATACGTTGAAGACATCCCCGGTAAGATAGAAGGGATATACATCCCAACTGACTTTGTGGTTGTTGACATCGAGGAAGACCACGATTGCCCTATGATACTAGGAAGACCCTTCCTCGCCACTACGGGTGCTATAGTTGATGTTAAGAGTGGTAGGATAGTTTTTCAAGTGAGTGAAGACATGGTAGGATTTGAGTATGAAAACATTAAGGAAGGTCCCGCCCTTTATTATTGCAATATGGTTAAAGAACATGATGTGAAAGAACGCTTTTTAGCGTCATCTACACAATACAACATCTTTGACCCTTTCTAATGGACACTTTCTTTAACGTCAAGCTAATGACCATAAAGAAGCGCTTCGTGGGAGGCAACCCACGCATTTAACTGCTTTTATTTTGTTTTTGTTATTTTAAGTATTTTGTAGGTGATTGTCCGAGTAGGATTCAAGGAAACAGAAAAATTTTGAAGCCTCGTCCTCCAGAACCTTGGCACGGCCTGTGCTCACACTGGCACGGCCGTGCCAGACCTTGACAAACCAACACCAGCCATTGTTCCAGAATGTTGGCACGGCCCGTGCTAAGCTTGGCACGGCCGTGCCCGATATCAGGTAAGTATAATCTCACCTTTTGGCCTTCTTCTTCCTTCACTCTCAAACACAAACATCTCTCTACCTTCACCCTTCTCTCTAAAACCTCCATAACCATACAACCTCAAAACTCCACACCCCCCCTCCAAATCTCACCAATTCCCAAAATTTCTCCTCCCAACCAATCATAACCCACCATTCAAAAACCAATTTCGTCCATCCAAACAACATCACCCAAATTCTTCACCAATCTCCATCAGCCAACCCCTAAAACTCACTTAACCCCTCACCACATCACTACACCAACCTTTTTCCACCAAAACAACCCATACACAAACCCTCACCGCCATCACACCACTACAGCAAGGTCAAGGTAATGGCTTCAAAGAGAGGTGAAAAAGAAGTTGGAAGCTCATCAGGGGGAACCCCCCCCCCCCCCCAAAGAAAAAAGCGCAAGCCAAAAATCATGGCATCACCTTCAGGGACAACAAGCAAAGGGATAGGTACAAAATTCTAATCTCTAAACCTTTACATCCTTGCAGGTACCCTGATAACCATGACTTGAATAAGCTAGGAATTAAAGATAATGTGTTTAATCTGCTAGAAAGGTTAGGATGGGTTGATATGTTGAAACCTATGAAAGGGTATGAGAATTTCACCAATGAATTTTTAAGTTCTATTGTTTTTACAAAAGATAGGTTGAATTTTGATAACCCTAACCATAGAGTTTCTTTCCGGCTTATGAATATTGATTATGAGATGTCTCTTCAACACTTCTGTGATGAGATGGGCTTCGCAAATGCGGGGTTCATCCACGACTCTTGGGATCAAAATTTAAAACCGGTTGACTATCAACCCGCCGCCTTTTGGGAGCGAATTACAGGTCTTGACCAGTTTAACACACGTGCCAACAAAGCTAGCAACATTCACAACCCCGTACTTAGGTACCTTCAAAGGGTTATGGCTTGCACTATTTAGGGAATGAGTGAATTAGGGAACACTAGGAGTGATGAACTGTTCATACTTTGGGCTATGCTGCACAACCACCCCGTTAACACTTGTTTTTACTTGCTTGACTACCTTTCCCTTATAGGAAATAGATCCAATAGTGATGAGATAAAACCGCAAGTGCACGGTCTTACCGAAGTAGTATTAAAAGAGTATCGTTTCGACAAGGAGTAGTTTAATTCAATTAACCTTTAGAGATGATTAGAAGAGAAGAGAATTGTAAGTTGGGGGTTTTCAAACGGTTGAAAAATTAATATAATAAAAAGAGCCTTGGGATCGTTGGTTTCATCTAAATAACAAGTCCTTCTCAAACCAAAACTATAAGCTTATAATGTTATGTTAGACCTAATTTCTCAAGACAATTTCTCTTATGTTCCTCTAGCAATCAAGCCTATTTCGCTGACTTGATTACTTTAGATTTTGGTTCCTCTAACAACCAAGCCTATTTCGTTGACTTGATTGTTATTAGTTCCCTTGAAGATCGAAACTATATGTCTCAAAGATTGCAAAGCCTATTTCGCTGACTTTGCAATCCTTGTCTAAATTCACTTGTTCGAATATCAAAGCTCCACTTTCGTTTTATGAATTGATATTTGGAATAATGGATAAACAATTATCAAACCCTCCACTTTCGTTTCCACAGTTTGATAATGGTTGATCCATGTTAAAACGGTGAATTTAGATAAGAAATTAGGGTTACATAAGATTAAGGCTTAGAGCTTGGTTTGATTAGGATTATGTCATTTAGACTTATCGAACAATCCCAAGACAAGGAGAAGTCTACTCACTCATGTTCATCGTAGACATGGGGGAGAAGAGAGAAAGCATAAAAGTAAATGACAAGAAAATAAAGGAAAAGAAAAGAACTTCAATTAGAAAAGCAATTGTCACTTATTGAATTCCAAGTAAAGATGAATATTTGTGATGGATGGCTACTCTATTTATAGCATTTGTTCGACTTAAAATCTAAGCTATTACATTCGGGCTAAAAATAGAGTAGCTTAAAATCTAAGCAAAAACAACAAAAGTGACACTGGAGGGTGGCACGGCTGTGCCAAGGTTAGCACGGGCCGTGCCAAGCTTCTGGCATGGGGGAGACATATTTTTGTCTCTCAATCTTCATATTTTTGCATCCAATCGGCTCCAAGTCCCTTTCTTTTGCTCCAAGACTCAATCCATCAAATATTCTTTCCTGAAATATAATAAAATGCAATTTAAAGTAAACTGTCCTAAAAAGGAAATAATACTAATATAAAATCAAATAAAATCTAAATAAAACTAAACTAAAAAGCGTATTAAAATAGTCAATAAATGACTCATCAAACTCCCCCACAATTGAGTCTTTGCTTGTCCTCAAGCAAATGGCATAAACATAGTAGCACAAACAATTTTATCAAATGACAATTCAATTGAAGCACATGTCTCCTCAATTAAATCCTAAATATACACTAATCACAAACTCAAGTATTTCTTGTAATTTTTATTCAACCCAACGATCAAGTTTCAAGTGAGTGTGTGTGTGAAGTCCAACCCTTTTCTTGCTCCTGTATAAGATAGGCATTATGAGGAAACATGGTCTAATCCTAGTACTAAACCAACCAAGAAAGATTCCTTCTATAATTCATATAAGAGAGATGGGAGTATTTGAGAATCTTTGTTCTTTGCCATTTGCACATTTAAGTTCTTTATGGAACAAAATCTTCACGTAGGAAGTCGGAGGGCCTACCCCCTTCCCCAATCTAGATTCAATGGTATCCCTTAAAACATCATCTTCACGTAGGAAGTCGGAGGGCATACCCCCTTCCCCAATCTAGATTCAATGATGCTTTTTTAAAGTTTTTCCTCAAGATAACAATCATCTTCACGTAGGAAGTCGGAGGGCCTACCTCCTTCCCCAATCTAGATTCAATGATGAGATCTTGGAATTTATTTGGCTTTTTGGCTTTTTATGAACTCCCTTATACTAACTTATACTACTGGCACTTTGAGAATCTTTAAAGGTTAATGCACCACTAAGATTAAAACGCGTTTCCTTAAAATACCTATTCATACATTTACTCAAGGGAATCAACTTTGTGTTTTTCTCATTGGAGAATTTTATTCACTTTAAAACAAGATGTGGGTATATCAAGAAGACTTAAAACACAAGAGTTTGCTTTTCATGTACAAGAATCAATCAAATAAGAGGAGACAATTAAAATTTTGTGTCATGATATTTTCAATAAAAATTAGCTACTTAACCATGCCTTTTACAATAAAACAAAACAAAAGAATAAAGTTCAAGGGAGTTTGGAAACATTACGACTAAAGACACTTTATTAGGCTCCCCCCACACTTAGGAGAAGCATTGTCCTCAATGATTTAAAAAACGAAAGAAACAAGGAAAAAAAAGTGAGAAAGGATGCGGAAAGCTCACAATTTGCCGAAATTTTTGAACCCCGGAGGCCTGTCAGGTTGGCACGGCCGTGCCAACTTTAGCACGGGCTGTGCCGTCATTCTGCCAATTTTGGTTAAGGTGGTGGTGTGATTCCTGGCACGGCCGTGCCAACTTAAGCACGGGCCGTGCCACCTTTCTGGTTCTTGTAACTTTGATTTTTCTTGCGTTTCCTAGTCAATCTCAGACAGTTACCTACAAAACAAAAAATATAACAGAAAACAAAGAAAGCAATTAAATTAGTGGGTTGCCTCCCATGAAGCGCTCTTTTATTGTCACTAGCTTGACAAAAATAAGGATAAAAATCCTTAAGGTGGGTCACTCAGAGTGAAATCAGCCACTACTTCATTTACTTCTCCGGTATTATAGATTTTAAGCCTTTGCCCATTAACCGTGAAGGATCATGTTTCTTCAGAAAATATTTCAATCGCCCCATAAGGGTAGACTGTGCGAACTTAAAAAGGGCCGAACCATCGTGACCTTAGTTTACCGGGGAAGAGCTTTAGCCTAGAATTAAAGAGTAGCACAAGGTCACCGCTTTTGAAGTGCTTCTTGACGATTTTCTTGTCATGCCAATTCTTAGTTCTTTCCTTATAAATGCGGGCATTCTCATAGGCATCTATCCTAAGTTCTTCTAGCTCGCTTAATTGAAGCTTTCTTTTTTCACCGGCTAAATTGGGGTCTAAGTTGAGGTTTCTAATTGCCCAATAGGCCTTATGCTCGAGCTCAACGGGAAGGTGACAAGATTTCCCGTAGACAAGTTTAAAAGGAGTCATTCCAATGGGAGTTTTATAAGCCGTTCGATAGGCCCAAAGGGCATCGTCAAGCTTACTTGACCAATCTTTCCTAAAGGTTGAGACAGTTTTTTCAAGGATAGCTTTGATTTGTCTATTTGAGACCTCCACTTGTCCGCTAGTTTGGGGGTGATAGGGTGTCGTGTAACGCCCTCTCTAATTATTTCATTATTTTAAATGAGTTTAGAATATACTTATATGATTTGTGTGATTTATATGATTTATTTTGATGAGTGATATTTTGTTATGATATATGTTATATATTTATTAATATAATATATATGTTATTTGATTTAGAAATATATATGTTATTTGATTTAGAAATATATATATATGCTATTTGATTTAAAAATATAATATATGTTATTTGATTTAGGAATGTATATATGTCATTTGTTGTAGAAATATGTATGATTTGTTGTAGAAATATATATAATCTGTTATAGAAATATGTATGATTTGTTATGGAAATATATATATATATATATATGTTATAGAGATATAATTGTTATTTATTATTGTTATAGAAACATTTTATATATATATATATATATATATATATATATATATATATATATATATATATATATATATTGGGATAGAATATTAATATTTGGATTTAAGAGAAAAATAAGTAGGTTAAAGATTTATATAAATAGGAGAGACCTAGTTTAGAAAAACATAACGTACGTACGACTGCTTTTGGAGAAAAGGGAGAAAAGCCAAGAGAAGAGGGAGAGACCTAGAGGGGCTGCGATTTCTTGATTATAAGGTAAGGGTGAGACTAACTTTGCAATTCTATTAAGTATGTGAATCAATGGTTAAGTTTAACATGAATTAGGATGAGTTTAAGAAGAATCGGAAATTAGGTCAAATTGATAGAATTGATGATTAAACGGTGGAAACTTGTTAAAAAGATGTAGAAACTGTCCTTAGACCTTAGATAATGATTTAGATGAATTCTGGAATTGAAATTAGGCTTAGAACCTTGTTAGATGATGATTTTCGTGTAGAAAGTGCATCATGTCCGAGCCTAGATTCATCGCTCGCCACGGCGAGCTATGATCCTCGCCTCGCGAGTGATGATCTTCATCGCTCGCCACGTGAGCCTTCCCCTTCGCCTCGCGAGTGTTTTGGTATTGCTCGCCATTGCGAGCAACCTTACTCGCCATAGCGAGCTAAGGCAGAGAGCATGTTAGATTTTGTGTTTCGACCTTTTGAGTTGAACCTTAGATGCCTTTGAGTACCTTTAGGTGCCTACTATTGATTAGAGAATGATTTAGAACGAGATTGAACCTAGAACAACCTTAGTTGGAAAGTTGGCTTGTACTCGCCACGGCGAGCAGATGCTCTCGCCTCGCGAGCACTTCCAGAATTGAGTGTTTTTAGTGCATTGTGAGACTTGAGTTGCTTGGATTGGTTAGAAATGAACTTTAGGTACATAGTGTGACCTATTAAAGATAATGATTGTGAATTGTGAAGCTATATTGAAATGCTAAGTGTTTATAATGTGATTTATTGATTGATTGCATTACTTGAATTATTATTGAATGATCAGGAAGTTGTTGAAAATGAATTGGTATTAAGCTGTTGATATAATCTGATTATGCTGCTATTGTTATGTAACTAAGTTACATGAGTTGTTGTTGATTATCATTTGATATTGTTATATCCTGAGATGTTTATGTGTCGCCTATGTTGCTGTTGTTGGTTATGTGAAATATTTATATGCCTTATGTGGAAGATGTTTGATGTTTAAGTTGTTGATGCTTCACATTAATATTGTTATGTTGTGAATTGCAATTGATATATTGATATCTCTCTATTGTTGTGTGATTTGACTGTGCTACTGCTGTTATTTAACTAAGTGCATGATGTCCATATATATATATATATATATATATATATATTGAAATGATGACGTTTAACTCCAAATTATTGGATGCATGATGATATGTTGATTACGATGATTACGGTGTTTTGTTGTTAAGAGTCCATGCATAGCATTTCATTGAGCTTTGCCCTCACCACGATTAGGAGCTTTGTCCTCCGCACGTTTTAGGAGCTTTGTCCTCTGCACGATAAAAGTATATTAATACTTATGATGACGATTGGTACCACATGCATATAAGTGTCTAAGTTGCATTGTCACATATGTCGAGTCAAGGTTGTTGTTGATGAATTATCATCCATGAGTTGTTAAGTTGTCGATGAATTATCATCTATGAGTTTGTCGAGTTGTGTTCTACCCATGTGTTGTTAAAGAAGTACCTACGAAGATTATACGATGTGAATTATATGATGTTGACTAAAATATTGCTATGTTGTTTAACATGTTGATTATGATATTGTTATGTTGCTACGTTGTTTAAGATATTGATTATGATATTGTTATGTTGCTATGTTGTTTAACATGTTGATTATGATACTGTTATGTTGCTACGTTGTTTAAGATATTGATTATGATATTGTTACGTTGCTATGTTGTTTAAGATAATGATTATGATATTGTTAAGTTGTTATGATGTTGTGTATAATTGTTACTATTAAGTGATGAATATGTTGTTCTATATATGATTAATATTATTAAGTGAATATTATGTTATGTTATTGATGATGATCGAATGGTGTGATTACTTGATAATTGTTTATCAAAGATGCTATGATGTTTAAGATGATATTGTTTAAGATGTTTATGTTGAAGATTTATGATGTTGATTTTGGTGTTAGTATGTGTTGATTATATTTTCATAAGATGATGAATACGTTGTTGTTATATTAATACAAGAAGATGAATATGTTGTTGTTATATTATGATATTATGAAGAGAAGATGTATATATAATTATTATTATTATTAAGTGAATATCATGTTATGTTGTTGTTATATTATTATATTATGACGAGATGATGTATATATAATTATTATTATTATTAAGTGAATATCATGCTATGTTGTTGTTATATTATTATATTATGACGAGATGATGTATATATAATTATTATTATTATTAAGTGAATATCATGTTACGTTGTTGTTATATTATTATAAGAAGATGTTTATGTTATGATGTAGATAATTATTACTATTAATAAGAGATGATTATATTGTGTTGTTTTAAAGTTATTAGTGATGATGATTACATGATGATATCTATGAGTTGTTAAGTGTACTTGATGATTTTTATGTTAAATTGATAAGTTGTCTTTTATTAATGAATTGATAATGAGATGTTTGATGAATAATTATTATTATGAATTAATGATGTTGTTATGTTGTATATGAATTAGGATTAAGATGTTGTTATGCTATATATGAACTATGACTATGATGTGATGATCTATGTTGTTACGATTTGGTTAATATGTGTTAAATGATAATTAGAAGTTGGTTGAGTTATTAAGAATTATTACATGAAGAATTATTATTACTAATAGATGAAGTTATTTGTGTTGTTAAATATAATTATTGAATTATATGCTTGATATTATTGTTTTGTGAAATCTCACCCCTTCTGCTTGAAAATGTTGCTCTTCGTATGAGTAACTTGCAGGTATTAATGATTAGTAGGAGTGGTGGCTCAAGTGTCTTTAGGTGCTCTGATACGTAATGGGATGGGAATTTGTTATTGCTTTCTATTCCTTACGTATTGTTTCTAAAGAGTTATGACTATGTTTTTAGAATGGATTTTTATGACATAATTGTAAAGAGGCTTTAGTGCCAAAGACTGTTTTGATTATTGAATAATTTCCGCTGCGAAGTATTAAAGACTTTTTAGTTATTGAATTTTAAAGGATAAATAGTTATTTATACAGTTTATGATTTTAAGAAAAGAATGTGACATTCCGTTTAGGTGAATTACTCTGATTAAATAAATGAAATTTTCACGTTGGGAAAACGGGGTGTTACATGTCGCAATTTTGTGCCTCACGCCATGTTTTTGCAAAAGTTTTTCAAAATGTCTTGAAATGAAGTGAGACCCTCCATCGCTTATCACAACCCTTGGCACTCCGAACCTAGGAAAGATGACTTTTTTAAACAGTTTTATAACAATTTGTGTATCATTAGTGGGGGAAGCAATGGCTTCAACCCATTTGGATACATAGTCAACTGCTACCAATATGTATTGATTCCCAAAAGAGGAGGGGAATGGTCCCATAAAGTCAATACCCCAAACATCAAAAATTTCGACTTTAAGGATGTTGTTCAAAGGCATTTCATTTCTTTTAGTAATACTGCCGGTGCGTTTACATTTGTCACATTTAGAAATAAAGGAATGCACATCTTTGAAGAGTGATGGCCACCAGAAACCAGAATGAAGAATTTTGAAAGAAGTCTTTTGTGTACTGGCGTGGCCACCATAAGAAGAGGAGTGGCAATGAGTTAGAATACTACTTACCTCGTTTTCAGGAATGCATCTCCTGAAAATCCCATCTGAGCCTCTTCTGAAGAGGTAGGGCTCATCCCAATAGTAGTACTTGAGATCATTGAAGAACTTCTTCTTTTGTTGGTTGCTGAACTCAGGCGGTAGCACTCCTGCTGCAAGAAAATTAACAAAATCTGCATACCAAGGTGCGTCAGTTTGTGCCAATAAGAAGAGTTGGTCATCCGAGAAGGAATCATCCAAGGGTAACTCATCCTCGTTGGTCTCCCGAAGTCGGGACAAGTGGTCAGCGACAACATTTTCTACACCCTTTTTATCTTTTATTTCAAGGTCAAATTCTTGGAGGAGCCAAATCCATCGGATCAATCTCGATTTGGCATCTTTTTTGTTTAGCAAGTATTTTATGGACGAGTGATCTGTGTAAACAATGATTTTTGATCCTACCAAGTATTGCCGAAATTTGTCAATGGCGTAGACAACTGCTAGCAGTTCTTTTTCTGTTGTGGCATAATTTACCTGTGCCCCATCTAGGGTCTTACTGGCGTAGTATATGGCATGCATCTTTTTTTCCTTTCTCTGACCTAACACCGCCCCAACCGCATAGTCACTTGCGTCACACATTATTTCAAAGGGCAAACTCCAATCTGGTGGTTGTATGATTGGGGCAGTGATTAGTGCTTCTTTCAACCTGCAAAATGCCTGCAAACAAGCATTATCGAACACAAAGTCTGCGTCCTTAAGAAGGAGGCTTGTTAGTGGTTTAGTGATTGATGAAAAATCTTTAATGAAACGGCGGTAGAACCCTGCATGTCCTAGGAAACTTCTAATTTCTTTGACTGAGGTAGGAGGTAGCATTTTTTCAATAATTTCGATTTTTGCTTTATCTACCTCTATACCTCTGTCGGAGACCAAGTGTCCTAGGACAATTCCTTCTCTTACCATGAAGTGACATTTCTCCCAATTTAAGACTAGGTTCACCTGTTCACATCTTTCCAAAACTTTTTCAAGGTTAGTCAGACAATCATCAAAACTAGATCCATGCACAGAGAAATCATCCATAAAAACTTCCATTATTTTTTCAACAAAGTCAGAAAAAATAGACATCATGCGTCTTTGAAAAGTAGCAAGGGCATTACAAAGACCAAAAGGCATCCTTCTATAGGCAAAGGTCCCAAAGGGGCATGTAAAAGTCGTCTTTTCTTGGTCATTAGGGTGAATGGGTATTTGGAAAAATCCGGAATAACCATCTAAGTAGCAAAAATGTGAATGCTTAGCTAACCTTTCTAACATTTGATCTATAAAAGGGAGAGGGAAGTGATCTTTACGGGTTGCTTTATTAAGCTTCCTATAATCAATACACATTCTCCAACCGGTGACGGTCCTAGTGGCAATGGATTCATTTTTATCATTTTTAATAACTGTGAGACCACCCTTTTTAGGTACAACTTGCACGGGGCTAACCCATTTGGAATCAGAAATTGGATAAATAACACCTGCATCTAGGAGTTTTAAAACTTCTTTTTTCACAACTTCTTTCATATTAGGATTTAGCCTTCTTTGATGCTCAATGGAGGGTTTATAGTCTTCTTCAAGAAGTATCCTATGCATGCATAATGAAGGATTTATTCCTTTAATGTCGTCAATGGTGTACCCTATAGCTTTAGGATACTTCTTGAGGACATAAAGTAACTTTTCAGTTTCTATTTCATCGAGGCTTGCATTTACAATAACAGGATAGGTAGAGTTAGGGCCCAAGAATTCATTCCTTAGATTTGATGGGAGCGGTTTAAGCTCTACTTTCGGTGCCTCCTTGGGTGGAAGTGCTGGTTCTTCTTTTACTAACTCCTCCACACTTAGACCTTCCATTGGAGGAGTTCTATTCAACAGCTCTTCATAAGATTTTGCCTCCCCTTCCAGTTTTGTACCTGCATTGTTTACCAAGCATACTTCCAAACCATCATGTGTAGATGATGCTAAAGAGCACTCTTTCACGCAATGGTCGATTATATCTATCATGCAACAAGAGTCCTTAATGGAAGGACTTTTCATTAGTTTAGCAAGTTCAAATTCAACAGTCTCTTTACCGACATTAAAAGCAAGCTTACCCTTTTTTACATCAATGATGGCTCCTGCGGTGGCAAGAAAAGGTCTTCCTAAAAGAATTGGTACTTGGTTGTCTTCCTCCATCTCCATTACAACAAAATCAGCGGGGATGTATACCTCTCCTACCTTAACAGGGACATCTTCTATGATTCCAGCTGGATACTTAACAGAACGGTCCGCTAGTTGTAGGGTCATCCTTGTCGATTTAAGTTCCCCTATTCCCAACCTCTCGTAAAGGGATAAAGGCATTAGCCTGACACTGGCTCCTAGATCACACATAGCTTTCTTCACTACTTCTGACCCTATGACACAAGGTATGGAAAAACTGCCTGGGTCTTTAAGCTTTGGTGGCAATTTATTTTGGATGATGACACTGCATTCTTCCGTAAGGTTAACCGTCTCACCTTCCTCAATTTTTCTCTTTTTAGAAAGGATTTCTTTCAAAAATTTAGCATAGGTAGGCATTTGGGTTAAGACTTCGGTGAAAGGCACATCAATGTATATTTTGTTCATCATCTCTATGAACTTTTTAAATTGCTCATCTAGCTTAGATTTGGCAAACCTTTGTGGGAAGGGAATTTTCGGCTTAAAGGGAGGTGGTGTGTTTTCCTCAACTCGTGGTTCCTCTCTTTCTGCCCTAGTTTCCCTAGATGGTGGTTTGCAGATCTCTTTCTCACTGTCATTGGATTTGGTTCTCCTTACGGGGTCTTCGAGTGGCTTGCCACTCCTAAGTGTAACAGCATTCATTTTGTTGGGGTGGTCAACCTTATGAACTACTTGGGAGAGCTGAGTTTCAGAGGTTTTGTTGTGAGAGGAGATGGAGTCTATCTTTGTCGTGAGAGTAGCAAGAGAGTTGTTTAAAAGTCTAGTTTGGTCCTTAAGCTCTTGGAGCTGTTCGGATTGTTTAAGAAAATAGTTTTCCATTAAAAGTTCAATGTGAGATTTTTGAACAACTCTTTGGCCATTCTAAACAAAGTTTAACTGCTCAATACTACTTAGTTTGCAATCGATGCTAGAGTGACTAGATAGGCCACATGCTTCACATGGAGGTGAGAAGGTAGGTGTGATAACACAAGTACTCATGCGATCAAGTCTTTGAGATAATGCATTCACCCTGGTAGATAGATAGTCAAAGGAAGAGGTTTCGTCCATACCTGCCTCTTTTTTAGAGGGTGAAGGATTGATGATTGCTTTTTCTTCCGTCCATTGAAAAAGGTTTAGAGCCATGTCCTCAATTAAGGAATAAGCTGTTGTGAAATCCTTGTTCATTAGGGCACCACCTGCAGCTGCATCAACAGTCAATTTAGTGTTAGATGTTAGACCGTTATAAAAGGTGTGGATGATTATCCATTTCTCCAAACCGTGATGGGGACAACGTCTAAGTATTTCTTTAAAACGCTCCCACACATCGAAAAGAGATTCCCCGTTTTTTTGAGTAAATTGGTAAAATTACTCCCCGGCAGCGGCGCCAAAAACTTGATGAGATAAAACCGCAAGTGCACGGTCTTACCGAAGTAGTATTAAAAGAGTATCGTTCCGACAGGGAGTAGTTTAATTCAATTAACCTTTAGAGATGATTAGAAGAGAAGAGAATTGTAAGTTGGGGGTTTTCAAACGGTTGAAAAATTAATATAATAAAAAGAGCCTTCGGATCGTTGGTTTCATCTAAATAACAAGTCCTTCTCAAACCAAAACTATAAGCTTATAATGTTATGTTAGACCTAATTTCTCAAGACAGTTTCTCTTATGTTCCTCTAGCAATCAAGCCTATTTCGCTGACTTAATTACTATTAGATTTTGGTTCCTCTAACAACCAAGCCTATTTCGCTGACTGGATTGTTATTAGTTCCCTTGAAGATCGAAACTATATGTCTTAAAGATTGCAAAACCTATTTCGCTGACTTTGCAATCCTTGTCTAAATTCACTTGTTCGAATATCAAAGCTCCACTTTCGTTTTATGAATTGATATTTGGAATAATGGATAAACAATTATCAAACCCTCCACTTTCGTTTCCACAGTTTGATAATGGTTGATCCATGTTAAGACGGTGAATTCAGATAAGAAATTAGGGTTACATAAGATTGAGGCTTAGAGCTTGGTTTGATTAGGATTATGTCATTTAGACTTATCCAACAATCCCAAGACAAGGAGAAGTCTATTCACTCATGTTCATCGTAGACATGGGGGAGAAGAGAGAAAGCATAAAGGTAAATGACAAGAAAATAAAGGAAAAGAAAAGAACTTTAATTAGAAAAGCAATTGTCACTTATTGAATTCCAAGTAAAGATGAATATTTGTGATGGATGGCTACTCTATTTATAGCATTTGTTCGACTTAAAATCTAAGCTATTACATTCGGGCTAAAAATAGAGTAGCTTAAAATCTAAGCAAAAGCAGCAAAAGTGACTCTGGAGGTTGGCACGGCCGTGCCAAGGTTAGCACGGGCCGTGCCAAGATTCTGGCATGGGGGAGACATATTTTTGTCTCTCAATCTTCATATTTTTTGCATCCAATCGGCTCCAAGTCCCTTTCTTTTGCTCCAAGACTCAATCCATCAAATATTCTTTCCTGAAATATAATAAAATGCAATTTAAAGTAAACTGTCCTAAAAAGGAAATAATACTAATATAAAATCAAATAAAATCTAAATAAAACTAAACTAAAAAGCATATTAAAATAGTCAATAAATGGCTCATCAGATAGTAGGGGAGAAATCGTAGTTAGTGGTATCATAACATACATAGCTAGGCGGTTAGGCGTGAGTGAAGACCAAGGGATAAACAAGATTGAGGGTAACAATAGGCTGAACATAGAAACCCTTATCTCTATGAATTTCATAAAAACTCGAATCCCCTTTGTTTATACACTCAAGCTCAATGTGCCCACTTTGATTTTATTGCCTAATCCATCTCGGACTAACACCGAGGTGGAAGAAAATTTGTTGTATGTTAATGATGACCCACAGGTGCACATAGAACATCATAATGAAGAAGAGGAAGGTGTACAAATGCACCATGATGAGAAGCACCATGACCATGATGACGGTGAAACAAATGAAAATGCGAGATGGGCATGGATGAATACCGAGGTCGAAAGGATAAGCACCGAGCAACAACGGCAAGGTGTTGAATTAATGGGAATAAGGAATGATGTCCAACGTGGCAACCGCATATCCGAAGAAAACAACCAAATGCTTCGGAACATGATGCACCCCTTTCACCTCCAAGGTCCTCCATATGGACCCCAATGATAAAAATGTGAACTTTCCTCTTCCTCTCTTCCCTTCTTTCTCCTCCTCCTTCTTTTTCTTTTTCTTCTTCTTCTTCCTCTCCTTCTCTTTTATTTTTCTATCTTGAATCATTGAGGACAATGCTTCTCCTAAGTGTGGGGGGAACCTAATAAAGTGTCTTTAGTCGTAGTGTTTCCAAACTCCCTTGAACTTTATTCTTTTGTTGTGTTTTATTGTAAAAGGCATGAATAAGCAGCTTGTTTTTATTGTTTTATTATGACATAATTTTTTGTTGTCTCTTCAATGGTCGTTTCTTGTACATGAAAGTGATCTCTTGTGTTATAAGTATTCTTGCTATACCCACATCAAGTTTTATTGTGAAATAAATTCTCCAATGAGAAAAACACCCAGTTGCAATCCTTGAGTAAGTGTATAAGTAGGTATTTTAAGGAACACGTTCTAGCTTTAATGGTAACCTGGACCCTTAAAAATCTTCAGAGTAAAAGTAGTATAAGTTTATGTGGGAATAATTCTAATGTGATGAAATGTGTAAACCGAAATGGGGCGGAAGGATATCACCACACGTGGAGGAAAGGATACCCTCTCACTAACTTCCTAAATGTGGTGATGACTTCTCAAACAAATTGTGCTTGAATTAAACCCTCTAAAAAGAGGAACTTCCTAAGTGAAGTAAACAAGTTGTAGCACTACTTAGGGTGATCATAGAAACTTGGAGGAAAGGATACCCCCTCACGGACTTCCAATGTGAAATGATAGCCCCTAGGCATCTACAAGCCCCCAAATGTATAAATTCATCAAGTCTATCTTAACTCTCCCACTTCTCTTATATGAAATGAAGAAAAGATTTTTCTCGGTCATTTTAGTGTTAAGGTTAGAACCTGTTCCTCATAATATCTATCTTATACAGGAGCAAGAAAAGGGTTGGACTACACACACACACTCACTTGAGATTTGTTGTCGGGTTGAATAAGTTTACAAGGAATGCTTGAAGTTGTGATTAGTGTACATTGAAATGAAACCTCGAGGGAGACATAAGCTTTTATTTAAAGTGTCATATATTAATCCTTTTGTTGCTGCCATGTCTATGCCTTTTGCTTGAGGACAAGCAAAGATTCAAGTGTGGGGGAGTTTGATGAGTCATTTATTGCTTACTTTTATATGCTTTTTAGTTTAGTTTTATTTAGATTTTATTTTATTTTATGTTAGTATTATTTCCTTTTTAGGATAGTTTACTTTAAATTGCATTTTATTTTATTTCAGGAATGAATATTGGATGGATTGAATCTTGGAGCAAAAGAAAGGGACTTGGAGCCGATTGGATGCAAAAAATATGAAGATTGAGAGACAAAAATATGTCTCCCCCATGCCAGAATCTTGGCACGGCCCGTGCTAACCTTGGCACGGCCGTGCCACCCTCCAGAGTCACTTTTGCTGCTTTTGCTTAGATTTTAAGCTACTCTATTTTTAGCCCGAATGTAATAGCTTAGATTT
Organism: Medicago truncatula; assembly: GCF_003473485.1. NCBI lineage: Eukaryota > Viridiplantae > Streptophyta > Magnoliopsida > Fabales > Fabaceae > Medicago > Medicago truncatula. Next base: position 22,399,613 of record NC_053045.1, read on the forward strand.
TAAGTCGAACAAATGCTATAAATAGAGTAGCCATCCATCACAAATATTCATCTTTACTTGGAATTCAATAAGTGACAATTGCTTTTCTAATTAAAGTTCTTTTCTTTTCCTTTATTTTCTTGTCATTTACCTTTATGCTTTCTCTCTTCTTCCCCATGTCTACGATGAACATGAGTGAGTAGACTTCTCCTTGTCTTGGGATTGTTGGATAAGTCTAAATGACATAATCCTAATCAAACCAAGCTCTAAGCCTCAATCTTATGTAACCCTAATTTCTTATCTGAATTCACCGTCTTAACATGGATCAACCATTATCAAACTGTGGAAACGAAAGTGGAGGGTTTGATAATTGTTTATCCATTATTCCAAATATCAATTCATAAAACGAAAGTGGAGCTTTGATATTCGAACAAGTGAATCCAGACAAGGATTGCAATGTCAGCGAAATATGCTTTGCAATCTTTGAGACATATAGTTTCGATCTTCAAGGGAACTAATAACAATCAAGTCAGTGAAATAGGCTTGGTTGTTAGAGGAACCAAAATCTGATAGTAATCAAGTCAGCGAAATAGGCTTGGTTGCTAGAGGAACATAAGAGAAACTGTCTTGAGAAATTAGGTCTAACATAACATTATAAGCTTATAGTTTTGGTTTGAGAAGGACTTGTTATTTAGATGAAACCAACGATCCCAAGGCTCCTTTTATTATATTAATTTTCAACCGTTTGAAAACCCCCAACTTACAATTCTCTTCTCTTCTAATCATCTCTAAAGGTTAATTAAATTGAACTACTCCCTGTCGGAACGATACTCTTTTCATACTACTTCGGTAAGACCGTGCACTTGCGGTTTTATCTCATCATGACGACTGACAGTTTCACCGGAACGGTGGAAAAAGAATGACACAGTTCGATTTTTCACATTATGACCAATGATGTGTAGAAATTTAGCAACTTGCTCTTCAACTGTGGATCATATTGTATCCTTCACAATACTAGTTCCTCTCAATTTATGACACAACAACATGAATGCCTCGGGTCCCATTCGAATTATGTCTCGGCATTTTTCAGTTTCTACTAGTTGTCTCATTAAATCAATACGCCTACGCTCTCTCTCATGACTTCCATCACTAATAGGATTACGAGTCCAACGTGACATTATGTTAAGCATGTGTAAGGCATGGACAATATAACACAATAGGACCACATAATAAAGATGTTGTTGCCTTTCGAATCGATGTCGAAAATGACTTAAATTTATCATGCCAAGATTAGTCGAAGGTTTTATTTTAGAATTGTTATACCCTGATTTTGGACCTAAAAATACTCGTTCAAATTTCTTTTCTAACACTGATACTTGTCAATTCGCTGTTGTTTTACCCGGAATCTTTGCTCTCTTTTCATCTACATATTTTACTATCTCTGTCTCAAAGTACGTTCAAGCTCGATTTTCTTGCATAAAATTATTCAAAGTGTCTTTTCTTGCATTACAAGTCATTTAAGAACTCTATGAAACGTCGCATTACTTTTCTTGCATTTTATTTCAAAAAATCATACAAAAGGGTATTTTGGTCATTTCCTGCAGTGGAACCCATTTTAGTCCCTGTGTTTGCCTCTGAGTCTTTTCAACTTGTTTGTACGAATTATTGTTGAGTCTTTGTTTAAAAAATCATTTCAAAAATTGCATCTGAGTCAGTTTAGTCCCTAGGGGCATTTTGGTCTTTTCCTGTCAAAATTCCGACAGGGAGGTATTTTAAAATACCTCATGTCGGTAATTTGTTCGTTTTAGTCCGTTTGTTGATTTTATTTTTCGTTTCACTTTACCTTTTTACCAATTACCAATTTTAATTCATTTTATTTTTATTCACATTTCGGTCCCCCAAAAGGGTCCCAAAATTGCATTTTTGTCCAATACTTTTTTTTAATTGCATTTTTTTTTTTTTAGTCTTTTTTATTGCAGATTAGTCCTCATATTAACTTTTTTGCAGATTAGTCCTTAAGTCCAAAACAGTCCAGGTGTCAATTTTCCATTGGGTCTCCAATACACATGGCAGGCTATAAATAGTAAATGTGTCAGATCCATCACAATCAGTCAGAAAAAATCAGAATCAATCACAATCAGTCTCAAACAGAATCTTTTTCTCTCTCTCATCCATAACAGAATCAAAACAGAAAAATCTCAGAAAAAAGAGGAAGAACACCAAGAACACATCATCACCAAAATCAACAGATCTAAACCGGATCTGCTCAGAATCAACTCCAATCACCACAAAATCAACAAATCCGAACCGGATTCACTCAAAACCACCGCGAATCATCACATCAACACCAAAACGTACCGGATTTTTGAGCAAAAACAACCACAAACGGAGAAAACGCGCGCGCACGGAGAGGGGAAAAAGGGAGATTCGAAGTTTTCCGAAGATTTTTCTCCGTTCTACGACAGAGGTAACGCATTTCTCTCCTCTTTTTCTTCATTTTCGCGCGCGCCTATAGTGTAGAAAAAGTGTGAAAAAGTTTGTTACGGATAAAGATTTGTAGATCTAGGCTTTTGTGTTCGGATTTTGGAAATTTTGAGGCCGGATTTGGACTTTATAGAGAAAAGGATATCTAGATCCGTAGTTTTTTTTGCGAAAAGTGTGAAAAAAATTTCAAAGTAAAAGTGTAGATCTAGCCCAAATCTCTCAGCCCTTTCTAAAACTAGTGCCGGATTTGTGTAGAGGAGGAGGAGACGAAGCTTTTGGTATAAAAATTTTGAAAAAAAAAAGAAAAAAAGCTCCGACGCGGTGGCGCCGCCGCCGAAAACCGGCCGGCCGGAGCAGCTCCGGCCACCTCCTCCACCTTCTTCTCCGGCGACCGTTTTTTAGAGAGAGGGGAGAGCTTCTCTCTCTAAGTGTAACTTAGAGAGAGAAGGAGTTTGTTTTTATGTGTTTTTTGTGTGAAAATTCCTTTATATACTCCCTCCGTTCCCACGCGCGCGCGTGCATGCTTCTGTGGTGTTCCCTCGCTCTGTGAACCATCAGATCTGGATTGTTCCAAGATCTGATGGCTGCTGTGTGTTTGATTTTGAATCCTGTGTGTGATTTTTTGTGTGGAATATGGTATATCTTCTGTTTGAACTGTTAGATCTTTGATCTAACGGTCACTGTGCTTCCTGCATTTTTACACTATCTTTTGTGCTTTTTTTTGGACCCTTGGATCTTTGATCCAGTGGCTGTGATGTGATCTTGGGAGTTAGATCTGGACCTCTGGATTCATCCAGCGGACCAGATTAAATCCTGCTGAGCCTCTTTTTAATTGCTTTTTTGTTGTGTTTTTAAATACTTTTTTACACTTTCTTGGCATTTTATGCTCCTAAAAATTTTCTAAAAATGTTTCCCTATCATTTTAATTTTTTCTCTAAATGTTAGAATTCACTTGCTTATTTTTTTTATTTTATTTTATTTTCTTCATTTGTTCTTTTTAATTCTTGCTCACTAAATTCCTATATGTTCTTGGTGCATTTTTTTGACATTTTGTGATATTTTTATTTTTTTTTGCATGTTAAATAATGTGTAGAAAATATCCCTAGGAATATGGTATGATGCTTTGTTTGTGTGTTTTTATGATCCTCACATTGTAGCTTAAAATCAAATCTCTTTTAAAAATGGCTATGATGAGAGAATTATAGGTCACATGCATGTCTAAGTATCATAACCAATTTTAGGTATATTTTGCCACTTTATTTCATTTCATTACTTTTTTTTTTCTCTTGCTCTTCTATTCAATTTTGTTCACCTTTCTACTATTTTTATGCCTTATGATACTAACCATTTCATCTCACATTTCATTCATCACATAGTTCTAGCATCATTTTTTTTATTTATTTCTATATCAATTGGGTTTGTAATAATTTTAGATAGATTAGTTCCTTTTTTAATTCCTTGCAAGACCATAGCATGTATTTAGGATTCAATGTAAAGGACTATGGACACTATAAGTGATGTACACCGACACAAGCACCGACACGCACACACGTTGCATGATTACCGTTTAGATGTATGCTTAGGAAACGCGATTTTTAGACAAATGCCAATTTTCAAGAAAATAATAAACCAATTCCATCACTCAAATTTTTCCAAACAAACCTTGGAGTCAAAACTCCATTGAATTTTTTCTTTTATTTTCTTAAACAAATCCAAATGACTCCTAATTCCTACTTAGACTTTTTAAATAACAATTGAACCAACCATTCACCATTTTTCTCTCTTATGCCTTTAAGGCCTCTTCCTCTTCTTCAAAACCATTTTCCAACAAAAACTAAAATCAACCAAACACACAAAAAAAAAACATTTTTTGAGAGAGAACTACATGGAGTTTGATCCCTTAAATGGGTATGTAGGCATGAGGTCAAAACCTCTCCAAGTCCACTAAAATAAAACCTCAAACACTTTCTCCCCCCATTCTTCACTCAAATAAAACTTCTTCTTTAATAAGTAGGCAATAAAAATAAAGCGTAGAAATAAACTTAGGAGAACGGTTCTTATGGAATACCATAATCGTTGCGGGTGCCTAACACCTTCCCGTAGCGAAAGCGACCCCCGAACTTCGAATCTAAGGGTTTTTCTCAATTTTGCCCTTCCCAAGAAAAAATAGAGAATATCAAAGATTGAAAGGTTCAAGCCTAATTTATGACTTGACACCCGAAAATCGCGATAACAGAAATGGCGACTTCACTGGGGACATTTTTAGCGGGTCACGCCTAGTTTTCCTTAGTTTATATTTACACTTTGTTTTATTGCTTACATATGTGAATACTTGTTTATTTTCATTTGACGTGTGGGGTGAGAATATCAAAAGTCCTATACCCGGGCTGAGTGAACTTATGAATAGGTAGAGATATAATCGACAATTCGATCCGAGGGTTGCCTCGTGTATTGGATTATGCGATCAATCTCACATAGCTGAGGCATTTTGGAAGTAATATTGTCGGCGTGTGTTGTCATGCTTAGGCACTTTGCTTTCAATTGTTCGACGATGCTATGAACCGTAGTTACCAAACCCATCCCTGGCCTTTTTTAGGACATAGTGCGGTGGCTAAACCGAGTGTTGTCTCGAGTTTTAGTCGTCACGCGATACTACACTCAAACTAGACCTTCTTGCGAATAAACATGGAACGGATGTTGTCCCGTGCTACCATGATATACATAAGAGAGGTTGCAGTTTGGGGACTTGATTAGAACCTTGGTTACTATTATCCTAAGCCCTAGTTTACCGGGCACCGTGTCCGCCCTTGGCTCCTCGACTTTAATCTCAACCCTCCATGTTTTCTCTGTAATTGAAAAAAACAATCATGCATACATGCATTCATGCATAAATTTTTTCTCATGCATTCATCGAAGGATTGGACAAATTAAAAACTTTGTAAACATTACAGGTATGAAGAAGACTAAATCCTACAAGTTCAGGGAGGTTGATTTGGTTAGTTTGAGAGAGTTGGCACTCAAGGTGAAGAATCAAACAGGTTTCCGACTCCGGTATGGTGGTTTGCTTACTATTCTCCGGACTAATGTTGAAGAGAAGCTCTTGCACACTCTAGTGCAATTCTATGACCCGAGTTTCCGCTGCTTCACTTTCCCGGATTTCCAGTTGGTCCCTACTCTTGAGGCTTATTCCCACTTATTGGATTCACCTATAGCCGAGAAGACGCCTTTCACCGGTCCCGGGGCTTCTCTTACTCCTCTGGTTATTGCTAAGGATCTCTATCTCAAGACTTCCGATGTCTCTAAGCATCTGACTACTAAGTCTCACATCCGAGGGTTCACTTCCAAGTATCTACTTGAGCAAGCTAATCTCGAAGCTACTTGTCAGGACGCACTCGAGGCTATTCTTGCATTGCTTATCTATGGGCTCGTTCTCTTCCCGAATCTCGACAACTTTGTGGACATGAATGCTATTGAGATCTTCCATTCTAGGAATCCGGTTCCTACCTTGCTAGCTGACATGTATCATGCTATCCATGACCGGACTCTCAAAGGTCGTGGGTATATCCTTTGCTGCGTGCCTCTCCTATATAGGTGGTTTATTTCTCACCTTCCGAGCTCCTTCCATGATAACTCGGAGGATTGGTCCTACTCACAGCGGATGATGGCTCTCTCTCCTAACGAGGTGGTCGGGATCACTCCCGCCGCTCAGGTTAAGGAGATTATTACTGGTTGTGGAGACTTTCTCAATGTACCTCTTCTTGGTACCCGTGGGGGAATCAACTACAATCCGGAGCTTGCTATGAGACAGTTTGGGTTCCCTATGAAGACAAAGCCCATCAATCTTGCTACATCTCCGGAGTTCTTCTATTATTCGAACGCCCCCACCGGACAAAGGGAGGCTTTCACAAGGGCTTGGTCTAAGGTCTGTAGGAAGAATGTGAAGCATTTGGGTGTGAGATCTGGTATTGCTCATGAGGCCTATACTCAGTGGGTAATAAACCGAGCAGAAGAGATTGATATGCCATACCCTGCTATGAGACATGTGGCTGCATCTGCTCCATCTATACCTTTACCTCTACCTCCCACAACTCAGGAGATGTATCAGGAGCATCTGGCCATGGAAAGTCGTGAGAAACAAATGTGGAAAGCCCGATACAATGAGGCTGAGAATCTAATCATGACTTTGGATGGTAAGGATGAGCAGAAGACTCATGAGAACCTGATGTTGAAGAAGGAATTGGTTAAGGTCCGAAGGGAACTTGAAGAAAAGGATGAGCTACTTATGCGGGACTCCAAGAGAGCCAGAGGACGACGCAACTTCTATGCTAGATACTGCGGTTCGGATTCGGAGTCTGAGTCTGAGGATCATCCCACTACTTCCTATGCTTGAGAGTTTTATTTGTTTATATTTCAAAAGTCTTCCCTTGGCTTAGTATTTCAAAGGGATTCATCTTGTAAACACTTCGTTTTGCTTTGTTTGTTTAGATATTGTTTACAAAACTCCTAATTTGTCTAAAAATCCTTCGATGTCCAAAAACAACTTTTGCATTTGCATTTGTACATATCATGCATCATGTGCATCATTCATCAAGCCACAAAAGGTTTACAAGTGCTCACTGCCTCCTGGTTCTTCTGCCACAGAGATTGAAAGGTGGCTCGTGCTCGGAAAGTTTACGAATCAGACAGAATACACCGGACTAGACTCTACAGAAAGAAGAATTCGGCAGCCATGGAAGAAGAGAATGCTCAGCTCCGTACCGAGTTAGCCACTCTAATGGAAGAATTGGCTAAAGCTAATGATGTCATGACTGCTCTGCTAGCCGCTCAAGAACAATCAGCCACGGCTATCCCTATAGCCAGAGCTATACCGGTGACTACAAGCATGCTCCCAACTGCATCTACAGACGCTCGCTTCGCTATGCCAGCTGGGTTTCCGTATGGGCTTCCACCGTTCTTCACTCCCAGTACTGCAGCGGGCACTTCAATGAATTAAAGAAAAGATTGACAACTGCTCCTATTTTGATCTTACCTAAGCCGGAAGAGCCATTCGTTGTTTACTGTGATGCATCTAAGCTGGGTTTAGGAGGTGTTTTAATGCAAGATGGCAAGGTGGTAGCGTATGCTTCTAGGCAACTGAGGGTACATGAAAAGAATTATCCCACTCACGATTTGGAGTTAGCTGCGGTGGTTTTTGTTTTGAAAATTTGGAGGCACTACTTGTATGGTTCCAGATTTGAAGTGTTCAGTGACCACAAGAGCTTGAAATACTTGTTTGATCAGAAGGAATTGAACATGAGACAGAGGAGATGGCTTGAGCTGTTAAAAGATTATGATTTTGGGTTGAATTACCATCCGGGAAAAGCTAATGTAGTCGCTGATGCATTGAGCAGGAAGACACTGCATATGTCTGCTATGATGATAAAAGAATTCGATTTGCTGGAACAGTTTAGAGACATGAGTTTGGTTTGTGAGTTGTCGCCTCAAAGTGTACAGTTGGGGATGCTAAAGATTAACAGTGATTTTCTGAGTAGTATCCGAGAAGCACAGCAAGTGGATGTCAAGTTGGTTGATCTGATGGTTGCTGGTAATGGCGTTGAAGATAGTGACTTCAAGGTTGATGAACAGGGTGTGTTGAGATTCAGAGGTAGAATTTGTATTCCTGATAATGAAGAAATGAAAAAGTTAATCCTAGAGGAAAGTCATAAGAGTAGCTTAAGCATTCATCCGGGAGCTACGAAGATGTATCATGATTTGAAAAAGCTGTTTTGGTGGTCTGGGTTGAAGCGAGATGTCGCTCATTTTGTGTATGCATGTTTAACTTGCCAGAAGTCTAAGGTTGAGCACCAGAAACCTGCAGGATTGTTGACACCGTTGGATGTACCAGAGTGGAAATGGGAAAGTATTTCTATGGATTTTGTGACAAGTTTACCAAACACTCCGAGGGGACATGATTCGATTTGGGTTGTGGTTGATAGGTTGACGAAGTCGGCGCATTTTATTCCTATCAACATCAGTTACCCAGTAGCTCAGTTGGCTGAGATCTATATACATAGTGTGGTGAAGCTACATGGAGTTCCTTCGAGTATTGTGTCGGATAGGGATCCGAGGTTCACTTCTAGGTTCTGGAAGAGTTTACAGGACGCTTTGGGTTCGAAGTTGAGACTGAGTTCGGCTTATCATCCTCAGACAGATGGTCAGTCGGAGAGGACGATCCAATCATTGGAGGACTTGTTGAGAGTGTGTGTGCTTGAACAGGGTGGAGCTTGGGATAGTCACCTACCATTGATAGAGTTCACCTACAACAACAGTTATCATTCGAGTATAGGAATGGCACCCTTCGAAGCTTTGTATGGTCGAAGGTGCAGGACTCCGTTGTGTTGGTTTGAATCAGGAGAAAGTGTTGTGTTGGGACCGGATTTGGTTCAGGAGACTACAGAAAAAGTCAAGATGATCAGAGAGAAGATGAAAGCGTCACAGAGTCGACAGAAGAGTTACCATGACAAGCGGAGAAAGGCTCTTGAGTTTCAAGAGGGTGATCATGTATTTCTAAGAGTGACTCCGATGACGGGTGTAGGACGTGCTTTGAAATCGAGAAAGTTGACTCCGAAGTTCATTGGTCCGTATCAGATTTCAGAGAGGATTGGGACGGTGGCATATAGAGTTGGCTTGCCACCACATCTATCGAACTTGCATGATGTGTTTCACGTGTCACAACTTCGGAAGTATGTAGCAGATCCTTCACATGTTATTCCGAGAGATGATGTGCAGGTTCGGGACAATCTCACAGTTGAGACCTTGCCGTTGAGGATCGATGATCGGAAGGTAAAGGCATTGAGGGGCAAGGAAATACCCTTGGTGAGAGTCGTTTGGGGCGGAGCAACTGGTGAAAGTTTGACTTGGGAGCTGGAAAGTAAGATGAGGGACTCTTTTCCTGAGTTGTTTGTTTGAGGTAAGATTTCGAGGACGAAATTCAGTAATTTGGGGAGAGTTGTAACACTCTAATTTTTATTTAATTATTTTTTTATTGTGTGGTGTCTTTTATTTGATTATGGTGATTTATGTGGTGTATATATAATTATTATATGATTATTTTATTAAATAATTAAAATAGGAGAATAATAAGATTAATTAGAATTTGGGGGTTATGAAATAATTAGTATAGTTAGTAGGGAGTTAATTGCTAATTAAGGAGTGGGGGAGGTTACACTTTGGGAGTTAAGGAAAGAAAAACAGAGAAAACGTTTTACGTGAAAACAGTCAAGTTTTGGGAGAAAAGCTAGTGCAAGGGAGAGGAGCTTAGGAACCATTTTCTGCTGTGTTTATTCTGCAATTCCAAGGTAAGGGTGAGGTTTACCGCAATTATATAGATTCTGAATGTTGATTTTGTTCTAACAGGTTTATGTGAGGATTGGGAGAAATTAGGTTTTTGTTGATTAAGGGGGTTTTGGGTGTAGGAATCATGGAATTGAGGGTAGAAATGGGTTCTGGGTGCATAAAACCTTTCATTGCATATCTGTAAACTAATTTGGGGAGTGAGTTGAGGAAAAATGGGATTTTTGGGAAAAATCTGCATTCTGCCCGTACAGAAGTTCATCGCTCGCCTCGCGAGTAGCCATTGCTCGCCATAGCGAGTGAACAACTTCATCGCTCGCCTCGCGAGTGATACAGCTCGCCATGGCGAGTAGCCTTGTGAAAATCTGGATTTTGAAAATGTTGTTATAAGCCATATTTTGGGTAGTTTCGTGTACCTAGATGATTTCTAAGAGGACTAGAGCAAGTTTTAAGTTTAAAAGATGATTAGGGAGCTTAGAATTGAGGTTTGAGTGAGAAAAATGTCATTTTTCCCGAGAGAACCATATTTTTGTTCGCCTCGAGTTCGCCTCCAACTCGCCATGGCGAGTACCTGATTTCCTGAGCTCGCCATAGCGAGCAGATGCGCTCGCGAGGCGAGCTGCCCAGTATTTTTGTTTGTTGATTTCTGTTGTGGTTTGGATGGTTTATTTTGTTGAATTATTGCATGGCTTGTATGCTGATATATATTTCCCTGGATGCTTTGGTTGGTTGTGACGAATGGATGCTGACTGAATGTATGTTGTACATAATTAAAATTCCCTTAAAGGTGTAAGTTGGATGATGAATCATATATATGTATATGTCTAGGTTAGTTGGTATGTAGATATACTCAATGGGGATTAGTTGCATAAACATAACAGTGGGAGAGCTTCGGCTCTGGAATGCTTAGTCGTTCAAAGTGGTGGAGTACTAGTTACTCAAAGTGGTGTAGTGGTGAGGACTTATGTCCTGTTGAGAATGCTTTAACCATTCGACAGCGGTGTGGGTCACGGCCCTGATTTTTGGTACCACATGCATGGGTGTTTAGAGGAGTCTTAGTGGAGTGGTGATGGGTTGCATATGTTGTTGAGAGGGTTATAAATTAATATTATTGATGATAAGTGAAAATGATGATATTTATATAATATTGTTGATGAATTATCTGATAGGGTGTTAGATTCAATTGATGCATTCTTTACCTATATTTTGTTGTGAATCTCACCCCTTCTGCTTGAAAATGTTGCCCTTCCTATGGGTAACTTGCAGGTGATCCTGAGTAGTTGGTGGTGGCTCAAAGTGTCTAGGACTCTGATACGTGGGATGGGATTTATAGTTTAATTTCTACCTATGTATCAAATTTTGGAACAAATTAATGTAGTCCATGTTTTATGTTGAATTTTCATGTTGAGGCTTAATGCCAAGATTATTTTGGATAATGGAGTTTAATTTAAAGAATATTCCGCTGCAGTTTAATGAAGGATGTTGTTAAATAGTTTTAATCTATTTAAGAATTTATATTTTGTAGTGTGACATGCCGTTTAATGTGGAACTCTGATTTTATATCTATAATTAAATTGATTTTGGGAAACGGGGTGTTACAATTGGTATCAGAGCAGGTTGGTCCGTCCGGCCAAGTAGTAGAGTCGTGTTGAGCCACCTAGGATAGAGTGTCAACTCTAATATTGTTGTGATATTGTTGTGTTGTTGTTGATGTTGTTCTGAACTGTTGTTCATTATGTAGAATCTTAAGATGGCTGGTAGGAACGATGCTGCTATTGCTGCTGCACTTGAGGCCGTAGCTCAAGCTGTTCAACAGCAACCGCAAGCTGGTAATGGGGAAGTGAGGATGCTGGAGACCTTTTTGAGGAATCATCCCCCAGCATTCAAAGGAAGGTATGACCCAGATGGCGCCCAGTCATGGTTGAAAGAAGTGGAAAGGATTTTCAGAGTCATGCAGTGCTCTGAAGTGCAAAAGGTGCGGTTCGGGACGCACATGTTGGCTGAGGAGGCAGACGACTGGTGGGTAAGTTTGTTACCAGTGTTGGAACAGAATGGAGCTGTAGTGACCTGGGCAGTGTTCAGAAGGGAATTTCTGAATAGGTATTTCCCGGAAGATGTTCGAGGTAGGAAGGAGATTGAATTCCTGGAATTGAAGCAGGGTGATATGTCTGTTGTTGAGTATGCTGCAAAATTTGTGGAGCTTGCAAAGTTCTATCCCCATTATGCTCCGGAGACAGCTGAATTCTCCAAGTGCATAAAGTTTGAGAATGGCTTGAGAGCTGACATCAAGAGAGCCATAGGATACCAACAGATTAGAATTTTTTCTGATTTGGTGAGTCGCTGTAGGATCTACGAGGAGGACACCAAAGCTCATTATAAAGTGATGAGTGAGCGAAGAGGTAAGGGACATCAGAATCGTCCTAAACCGTATAGTGCCCCGGCTGACAAGGGTAAGCAGAGACTTAATGATGAGAGGAGGCCGAGTAAGAGGGATGCTCCTGCTGAGATAGTGTGCTTTAAGTGTGGCGAGAAAGGTCACAAGAGTAACGTTTGTACCAAGGATGAGAAGAAATGTTTCAGATGTGGACAGAAGGGTCACATGCTAGCCGATTGCAAGCGCGGTGATGTTGTATGCTATAATTGTAATGAAGAGGGCCACATCAGTACTCAGTGCACACAGCCGAAGAAGGTTAGAGTTGGTGGAAAAGTTTTTGCTTTGACTGGTACACAGACTGCTAATGAGGACCGCCTCATCAGAGGTACTTGTTTCTTTAATAGTATTCCTTTAATTGCTATTATAAACACTGGTGCTACTCATTGTTTCATTGCTTTAGAATGTGCCTATAAACTGGGTTTGATTGTGTCTGATATGAAAGGAGAAATGGTTGTTGAAACTCCAGCTAAGGGTTCAGTGACTACTTCTCTGGTTTGCTTGAGGTGTCCAATTTCTATGTTTGGTAGAGATTTTGAAGTAGACTTAGTGTGTTTACCGTTGTCGGGGATGGATGTTATTTTTGGGATGAATTGGTTAGAGTATAACCGAGTTCATATCAATTGCTTTAACAAGACTGTGCATTTTTCTTCTGCTGAAGAAGAGAGTGGAGTTGAAATTTTATCTACAAAGCAGATGAAGCAGTTAGAACGTGATGGAATTCTGATGTTTTCTCTAATGGCATATCTGTCGTTAGAAAACCAAGCTGTGATTGACAAACTAGCAGTGGTGAATGAGTTTCCGGAGGTGTTCCCTGATGAGATTCCCGATGTGCCACCAGAGAGGGAGGTGGAGTTTTCAATTGACCGTGTTCCCGGAACAAAGCCGGTGTCGATGGCACCGTACCGTATGTCAGCTTCTGAGTTAGCTGAATTGAAGAAACAGTTGGAAGATTTACTTGATAAGAAGTTTGTTAGACCCAATGTTTCACCGTGGGGAGCACCCGTGTTGTTGGTGAAGAAAAAGGATGGTAGTATGAGGTTGTGCATTGACTATCGTCAATTGAACAAAGTTACAATTAAGAATAGATATCCGCTTCCGAGGATTGATGACTTGATGGACCAGCTAGTGGGTGCAAAGGTGTTCAGTAAGATTGACTTGAGGTCAGGTTACCATCAAATTAAGGTGAAGGATGAGGATATGCAGAAGACGGCCTTTAGGACACGATACAGTCATTACGAATACAAAGTGATGCCTTTCGGTGTTACTAACGCGCCCGGTGTGTTCATGGAGTATATGAATCGAATTTTTCATGCTTTTCTGGATAAATTCGTGGTGGTATTTATTGATGATATTCTGATTTATTCGAAGACTGAAGAAGAGCATGTAGAACATCTGAGAATTGTGCTGCAAGTTTTGAAAGAGAAGAAGTTGTATGCCAAATTGTCGAAATGTGAGTTTTGGCTAAGTGAAGTGAGTTTCCTTGGTCATATTATTTCTGGTGATGGTATAGCGGTTGATCCATCAAAAGTTGATGCAGTATCGCAATGGGAGACTCCGAAGTCGGTGACTGAAATCAGAAGCTTCTTGGGTTTGGCTGGTTATTACCGCAGATTTATAGAAGGATTTTCAAAGTTAGCATTGCCGTTGACTCAGTTAACCTGTAAGGGTAAGTCCTTTGTGTGGGATGCTCGGTGTGAGAGTAGTTTCAATGAATTAAAGAAAAGATTGACAACTGCTCCTATTTTGATCTTACCTAAGCCGGAAGAGCCATTCGTTGTTTACTGTGATGCGTCTAAGCTGGGTTTAGGAGGTGTTTTAATGCAAGATGGCAAGGTGGTAGCGTATGCTTCTAGGCAACTGAGGGTACATGAAAAGAATTATCCCACTCACGATTTGGAGTTAGCTGCGGTGGTTTTTGTTTTGAAAATTTGGAGGCACTACTTGTATGGTTCCAGATTTGAAGTGTTCAGTGACCACAAGAGCTTGAAATACTTGTTTGATCAGAAGGAATTGAACATGAGACAGAGGAGATGGCTTGAGCTGTTAAAAGATTATGATTTTGGGTTGAATTACCATCCGGGAAAAGCTAATGTAGTCGCTGATGCATTGAGCAGGAAGACACTGCATATGTCTGCTATGATGATAAAAGAATTCGATTTGCTGGAACAGTTTAGAGACATGAGTTTGGTTTGTGAGTTGTCGCCTCAAAGTGTACAGTTGGGGATGCTAAAGATTAACAGTGATTTTCTGAGTAGTATCCGAGAAGCACAGCAAGTGGATGTCAAGTTGGTTGATCTGATGGTTGCTGGTAATGGCGTTGAAGATAGTGACTTCAAGGTTGATGAACAGGGTGTGTTGAGATTCAAAGGTAGAATTTGTATTCCTGATAATGAAGAAATGAAAAAGTTAATCCTAGAGGAAAGTCATAAGAGTAGCTTAAGCATTCATCCGGGAGCTACGAAGATGTATCATGATTTGAAAAAGCTGTTTTGGTGGTCTGGGTTGAAGCGAGATGTCGTTCATTTTGTGTATGCATGTTTAACTTGCCAGAAGTCTAAGGTTGAGCACCAGAAACCTGCAGGATTGTTGACACCGTTGGATGTACCAGAGTGGAAATGGGATAGTATTTCTATGGATTTTGTGACAAGTTTACCAAACACTCCGAGGGGACATGATTCGATTTGGGTTGTGGTTGATAGGTTGACGAAGTCGGCGCATTTTATTCCTATCAACATCAGTTACCCAGTAGCTCAGTTGGCTGAGATCTATATACATAGTGTGGTGAAGCTACATGGAGTTCCTTCGAGTATTGTGTCGGATAGGGATCCGAGGTTCACTTCTAGGTTCTGGAAGAGTTTACAGGACGCTTTGGGTTCGAAGTTGAGACTGAGTTCGGCTTATCATCCTCAGACAGATGGTCAGTCGGAGAGGACGATCCAATCATTGGAGGACTTGTTGAGAGTGTGTGTGCTTGAACAGGGTGGAGCTTGGGATAGTCACCTACCATTGATAGAGTTCACCTACAACAACAGTTATCATTCGAGTATAGGAATGGCACCCTTCGAAGCTTTGTATGGTCGAAGGTGCAGGACTCCATTGTGTTGGTTTGAATCAGGAGAAAGTGTTGTGTTGGGACCAGATTTGGTTCAGGAGACTACAGAAAAAGTCAAGATGATCAGAGAGAAGATGAAAGCGTCACAGAGTCGACAGAAGAGTTACCATGACAAGTGGAGAAAGGCTCTTGAGTTTCAAGAGGGTGATCATGTATTTCTAAGAGTGACTCCGATGACGGGTGTAGGACGTGCTTTGAAATCGAGAAAGTTGACTCCGAAGTTCATTGGTCCGTATCAGATTTCAGAGAGGATTGGGACGGTGGCATATAGAGTTGGCTTGCCACCACATCTATCGAACTTGCATGATGTGTTTCACGTGTCACAACTTCGGAAGTATGTAGCAGATCCTTCACATGTTATTCCGAGAGATGATGTGCAGGTTCGGGACAATCTCACAGTTGAGACCTTGCCGTTGAGGATCGATGATCGGAAGGTAAAGGCATTGAGGGGCAAGGAAATACCCTTGGTGAGAGTCGTTTGGGGCGGAGCAACTGGTGAAAGTTTGACTTGGGAGCTGGAAAGTAAGATGAGGGACTCTTTTCCTGAGTTGTTTGTTTGAGGTAAGATTTCGAGGACGAAATTCAGTAATTTGGGGAGAGTTGTAACACTCTAATTTTTATTTAATTATTTTTTTATTGTGTGGTGTCTTTTATTTGATTTTGGTGATTTATGTGGTGTATATATAATTATTATATGATTATTTTATTAAATAATTAAAATAGGAGAATAATAGGATTAATTAGAATTTGGGGGTTATGAAATAATTAGTATAGTTAGTAGGGAGTTAATTGCTAATTAAGGAGTGGGGGAGGTTACACTTTGGGAGTTAAGGAAAGAAAAACAGAGAAAACGTTTTACGTGAAAACAGTCAAGTTTTGGGAGAAAAGCTAGTGCAAGGGAGAGGAGCTTAGGAACCATTTTCTGCTGTGTTTATTCTGCAATTCCAAGGTAAGGGTGAGGTTTACCGCAATTATATAGATTCTGAATGTTGATTTTGTTCTAACAGGTTTATGTGAGGATTGGGAGAAATTAGGTTTTTGTTGATTAAGGGGGTTTTGGGTGTAGGAATCATGGAATTGAGGGTAGAAATGGGTTCTGGGTGCATAAAACCTTTCATTGCATATCTGTAAACTAATTTGGGGAGTGAGTTGAGGAAAAATGGGATTTTTGGGAAAAATCTGCATTCTGCCCGTACAGAAGTTCATCGCTCGCCTCGCGAGTAGCCATTGCTCGCCATAGCGAGTGAACAACTTCATCGCTCGCCTCGCGAGTGATACAGCTCGCCATGGCGAGTAGCCTTGTGAAAATCTGGATTTTGAAAATGTTGTTATAAGCCGTATTTTGGGTAGTTTCGTGTACCTAGATGATTTCTAAGAGGACTAGAGCAAGTTTTAAATTTAAAAGATGATTAGGGAGCTTAGAATTGAGGTTTGAGTGAGAAAAATGTCATTTTTCCCGAGAGAACCATATTTTTGTTCGCCTCGAGTTCGCCTCCAACTCGCCATGGCGAGTACCTGATTTCCTGAGCTCGCCATAGCGAGCAGATGCGCTCGCGAGGCGAGCTGCCCAGTATTTTTGTTTGTTGATTTCTGTTGTGGTTTGGATGGTTTATTTTGTTGAATTATTGCATGGCTTGTATGCTGATATATATTTCCCTGGATGCTTTGGTTGGTTGTGACGAATGGATGCTGACTGAATGTATGTTGTACATAATTAAAATTCCCTTAAAGGTGTAAGTTGGATGATGAATCATATATATGTATATGTCTAGGTTAGTTGGTATGTAGATATACTCAATGGGGATTAGTTGCATAAACATAACAGTGGGAGAGCTTCGGCTCTGGAATGCTTAGTCGTTCAAAGTGGTGGAGTACTAGTTACTCAAAGTGGTGTAGTGGTGAGGACTTATGTCCTGTTGAGAATGCTTTAACCATTCGACAGCGGTGTGGGTCACGGCCCTGATTTTTGGTACCACATGCATGGGTGTTTAGAGGAGTCTTAGTGGAGTGGTGATGGGTTGCATATGTTGTTGAGAGGGTTATAAATTAATATTATTGATGATAAGTGAAAATGATGATATTTATATAATATTGTTGATGAATTATCTGATAGGGTGTTAGATTCAATTGATGCATTCTTTACCTATATTTTGTTGTGAATCTCACCCCTTCTGCTTGAAAATGTTGCCCTTCCTATGGGTAACTTGCAGGTGATCCTGAGTAGTTGGTGGTGGCTCAAAGTGTCTAGGACTCTGATACGTGGGATGGGATTTATAGTTTAATTTCTACCTATGTATCAAATTTTGGAACAAATTAATGTAGTCCATGTTTTATGTTGAATTTTCATGTTGAGGCTTAATGCCAAGATTATTTTGGATAATGGAGTTTAATTTAAAGAATATTCCGCTGCAGTTTAATGAAGGATGTTGTTAAATAGTTTTAATCTATTTAAGAATTTATATTTTGTAGTGTGACATGCCGTTTAATGTGGAACTCTGATTTTATATCTATAATTAAATTGATTTTGGGAAACGGGGTGTTACATGCTGCCCCGAATAACTTTTCGGAGATGGTCACCATGGGAACTCGTCTGGAAGAAGCCGTCAGGGATGGAATCATTGTGTTCGAGAAAGCTGAATCCTCTGTGAATGCATCAAAGAGGTATGGTAATGGACACCACAAGAAGAAAGAAACGGAAGTAGGGATGGTGTCAGCTGGAGCCGGTCAATCCATGGCTACTGTTGCTCCTATCAATGCAGCCCAAATGCCTCCGTCATACCCATATGCGCCGTATTCTCAGCATCCTTTCTTTCCGCCATTTTATCATCAGTACCCTCTGCCACCGGGTCAACCTCAAGTACCCGTTAATGCGATCGCTCAACAGATGAAACAACAGCTGCCGGTTCAACAACAACAACAACATCAACAAGCTAGGCCTACTTTCCCTCCGATACCGATGTTGTATGCTGAGTTGCTTCCAACTTTACTCCATAGAGGACATTGTACAACCAGACAGGGCAAGCCCCCACCTGATCCGTTGCCCCCAAGGTTCAGGTCCGATCTCAAATGTGATTTTCATCAAGGCGCCCTGGGTCATGATGTCGAGGGATGCTACGCTTTGAAGTATATCGTGAAGAAGCTCATTGATCAAGGAAAGCTGACTTTTGAGAATAATGTCCCACATGTCCTCGACAATCCTCTTCCAAATCATGCCGCTGTAAATATGATCGAAGTATGCGAGGAAGCTCCTAGACTTGATGTCCGTAACGTCGCAACTCCTCTGGTGCCTCTACACATCAAGCTGTGCAAAGCTTCTCTGTTCAGCCATGATCATGCCAAGTGCCTAGGATGCCTTCGTGATCCTTTGGGTTGCTATACTGTTCAAGATGATATCCAAAGCTTGATGAATGATAAATTTTTGACTGTCAGTGATGTCTACGTGATTGTGCCAGTTTTTCACGATCCGCCTGTCAAGAGTATGCCTTTGAAGGAGAATGTTGAGCCTCTGGTGATAAGGTTGCCCGGACCGGTACCGTATACTTCAGATAGGGCTATCCCGTACAAGTATAATGCTACCATAATCGAAAACGGAGTAGAAGTGCCTCTGGTGTCCTTGGCTGTGATGAACAATACTGCCGAAGGAACTTCAGCAGCCCTTAGAAGCGAAAGAGTCCGTCCACCGTTGTTTCAAAAGAAGGCAGCTACGCCTACTGTGCCACCCATTGACAAGCCAACCCTGACTGATATTTCTCCCGTTAACAGAGACGCGAGCCAACCAGGCCGGTCTATAGAGGATTCTAATCTGGACGAGATTTTGAGGTTGATCAAAAGAACTGATTATAAGATTGTAGATCAGCTGCTGCAAACACCGTCGAAGATATCCATTTTGTCTCTACTCCTGAGTTCCGCTGCCCACAGAGATACCCTTTTGAAAGTATTGGAGCAGGCTTATGTGGATCATGAAGTAACTGTGGATCACTTTGGTAGCATAGTGGGGAACATTACCGCATGTAGCAACCTGTGGTTCAGTGAAGATGAATTGCCCGAAGTAGGAAAGCATCATAATCTGGCCTTGCATATCTCCGTGAATTGCAAGTCCGACATGATCTCAAATGTGTTAGTAGATACTGGCTCATCTTTGAACGTGATGCCCAAGTCAACGCTGGATCAGCTGAGTTACCGGGGAACTCCTTTGAGGAGGAGCACTTTTTTGGTCAAAGCCTTTGATGGAACCCGCAAGAGTGTTCTCGGGGAGATAGACTTGCCAATAACTATTGGCCCCGAGACCTTTCTAATCACCTTTCAAGTCATGGATATTAATGCCTCTTACAGCTGTCTCTTGGGGAGACCTTGGATACATGACGCGGGAGCGGTGACCTCTACCTTGCATCAGAAGTTGAAATTTGCAAAAAGCGGAAAGCTTGTTACAATTCATGGAGAGGAGGCATACCTGGTTAGCCAGCTATCATCTTTCTCTTGCATAGAAGCAGGGTCTGCAGAGGGGACCGCCTTTCAAGGATTAACTGTCGAAGGTACGGAGCCTAAAAGGGATGGAACTGCCATGGCTTCTTTGAAGGATGCACAGAGAGCCGTCCAAGAGGGTCAAGCTGCCGGCTGGGGCAGGTTAATACAGCTTCATGAGAACAAGCATAAGGAAGGTCTTGGCTTTTCCCCAACTTCAGGAGTTTCCACCGGGGCATTCTATAGTGCTGGGTTTGTCAACGCAATCACAGAAGAAGCAACTGGATTTGGCCCGAGGCCTGTATTTGTTACACCAGGAGGCATTGCGAGAGATTGGGATGCCATTGACATTCCCTCAATCATGCATGTTTCTGAGTAATATACCTTGTTGCTTAAGTATCTTGTTTTTTCAAAATAACTATCCTCTCGCTCTGCCCAAAGCGAGAGTGATATTTTCTGTAAGGGCATGTTTGTTTCAGCATTGCCGTTGATTAATAAAAAAAATTGTCGTTTCTTTCACGACTGCTTTTTTAGTGCTTTTTTCCTTGGAAATAATGGTAATGCCAGAAAAAACCAAAACATCTGTATTTTCTTATTAATTTCAAAAATCTGCATAAAAAACCTCTTTCTAAAATCATCCAACCATTTTACGCAGATTGAACTATAATAAACCCGTTGGGCACAGTAACCCTGCATTCCCTCCGAATTTTGAGTTCCCAGTGTATGAGGCCGAAGATGAGGAAGGTGATGACATACCATATGAGATCACTCGGTTACTTGAGCAAGAAAAGAAAGCCATTCAGCCTCATCAGGAAGAGATTGAGCTTATCAACATAGGTACCGAGGAGAACAAGCGAGAAATCAAGATCGGTGCTGCTCTAGAGAAAGGGGTTAAAAAGAAGATCATCCAACTCCTCCGGGAATATCCGGATATTTTTGCATGGTCGTATGAAGATATGCCAGGTCTAGATCCTATGATTGTGGAACATCGGATCCCCACCAAGCCTGAATGTCCTCCCGTCAGGCAGAAATTGAGAAGGACTCATCCAGATATGGCTCTCAAGATTAAGAGCGAGGTTCAAAAACAGATTGATGCGGGTTTCCTCATGACAGTTGAGTACCCTGAATGGGTTGCCAATATTGTACCTGTGCCAAAGAAGGATGGTAAAGTCCGAATGTGTGTTGACTTCAGAGACCTGAACAAAGCTAGTCCAAAAGACAACTTTCCATTACCTCATATTGATGTGCTCGTTGATAATACTGCTCAGTCTAAGGTGTTCTCCTTCATGGATGGTTTCTCCGGTTACAATCAGATCAAAATGTCTCCTGAAGATAGAGAAAAGACGTCTTTTATCACTCCATGGGGTACTTTCTGCTACAAAGTGATGCCGTTCGGCCTAATAAATGCTGGTGCTACCTACCAAAGAGGGATGACTACTCTGTTTCATGACATGATTCACAAAGAAGTCGAAGTATATGTGGATGATATGATTGTGAAGTCAACAGATGAGGAGCAACATGTTGAATATTTGACAAAGATGTTTGAAAGGTTGAGAAAATACAAGCTTCGATTGAATCCCAACAAATGTACATTCGGCGTCAGATCCGGGAAGTTATTAGGCTTCATTGTCAGCCAAAAGGGCATTGAAGTCGATCCTGATAAAGTCCGGGCCATCCGAGAAATGCCAGCTCCACAGACCGAGAAGCAAGTCAGAGGTTTCCTCGGACGTTTGAATTACATCTCCCGATTCATATCTCACATGACCGCAACCTGCGGGCCGATCTTCAAGCTACTCAGAAAGAATCAGCCTATTGTATGGAATGATGAATGCCAAGAAGCTTTTGATAGCATCAAGAATTACCTGCTGGAACCACCTATCCTTGTCCCACCCGTGGAAGGAAGGCCTTTGATTATGTATTTGGCAGTATTTGATGAGTCCATGGGATGCGTACTTGGTCAACAAGATGAGACTGGAAAGAAAGAACATGCTATCTACTATCTAAGCAAGAAGTTCACCGATTGTGAAACTCGGTATACAATGCTTGAGAAGACTTGTTGTGCTTTGGCCTGGGCCGCTAAACGCCTGCGTCATTATTTGGTGAATCATACAACTTGGTTGATATCCAGAATGGATCCGATAAAGTATATCTTTGAGAAAGCTGCTGTTACTGGGAAGATTGCACGCTGGCAGATGCTTTTGTCTGAATACGATATTGTGTTCAAAACTCAAAAGGCAATCAAAGGTAGCATTCTTGCCGATCATCTTGCTTACCAACCTCTTGATGATTATCAACCAATTGAGTTTGATTTCCCCGATGAAGAGATCATGTATTTGAAATCAAAAGACTGCGAAGAACCGTTGATTGATGAAGGTCCAGATCCCAATAGCAAGTGGGGTTTAGTCTTTGATGGTGCTGTCAATGCTTATGGTAAAGGAATTGGGGCAGTCATTGTATCCCCGCAGGGGCATCACATCCCTTTTACCGCCCGAATTCTGTTCGAATGTACCAACAATATGGCTGAGTATGAAGCATGTATCTTTGGGATCGAGGAAGCAATTGACATGAGAATCAAACACCTCGACATCTATGGAGATTCTGCGCTCGTCATCAATCAGAGAAAGGGTGAATGGGAGACCCACCATGCTAAATTGATTCCTTATCGTGACTATGCGAGACGTTTGCTGACATATTTTACAAAGGTTGAGCTGCACCATATTCCTCGTGATGAGAACCAAATGGCTGATGCTCTTGCTACTCTATCCTCCATGTTTCGAGTAAACCATTGGAATGATGTGCCAGTAATCAAAGTGCAACGCCTTGAAAGACCTTCACATGTGTTTGCTATTGGGGATGTGATCGATCAGGCTGGCGAAAATGTGGTTGACTATAAACCCTGGTACTACGACATCAAACAGTTCTTGCTGAGCCGTGAGTATCCGCCGGGTGCTTCCAAACAAGATAAGAAGACCCTGAGAAGATTGGCCAGTAGATTCCTGTTAGAT
Organism: Medicago truncatula; assembly: GCF_003473485.1. Taxonomy (NCBI): domain Eukaryota; kingdom Viridiplantae; phylum Streptophyta; class Magnoliopsida; order Fabales; family Fabaceae; genus Medicago; species Medicago truncatula. The sequence continues at coordinate 22,422,420 of NC_053045.1, forward strand.
GGAGATATTCTGTACAAGAGAAACTATGACATGGTATTGTTAAGATGTGTTGATGAACATGAAGCGAAGCAGTTAATGCATGATGTACATGACGGTACCTTCGGGACCCATGCTACAGGGCATACTATGTCAAGGAATTTGTTACGGGCAGGCTACTACTGGATGACCATGGAGCATGACTGCTACCAGCACGCCAGAAAGTGCCACAAATGTCAAATCTATGCTGATAAGATCCATGTGCCTCCGCACGCTCTCAATGATATTTCATCCCCATGGCCGTTCTCAATGTGGGGCATCAACATGATTGGAAAAATTGAACCGAAGGCTTCAAATGGTCATCGTTTCATTTTAGTGGCAATTGACTACTTCACCAAATGGGTTGAAGCAGCATCTTATACCAATGTGACCAAGCAAGTGGTAGCTAAGTTCATCAAGAACAACATTATCTGTCGATATGGTGTTCCCAGCAAGATTATTACCGACAATGGTACCAACCTGAATAACAATGTGGTGCAAGCTCTTTGTGAAGAATTCAAAATTGAGCATCATAACTCTTCTCCCTATAGACCTCAGATGAATGGTGCAGTTGAGGCTGCCAACAAGAATATCAAGAGAATTGTCCAGAAGATGGTAACCACTTACAAGGACTGGCATGAGATGTTACCTTATGCTCTGCATGGTTACCGTACTACAGTGCGCAGTTCAACCGGGGCAACCCCTTTCTCTCTTGTATATGGTATGGAAGCAGTTCTTCCTTTGGAAGTGGAGATCCCATCTCTCCGTGTGATCATGGAAGCAAAGTTATCCGAGGCTGAATGGTGCCAAAGCCGGTATGATCAGTTGAATTTGATTGAGGAAAAACGTATGGATGCCATGGCTCGTGGACAGTCATATCAAGCAAGAATGAAGACTGCCTTTGACAAGAAAGTCCATCCTCGAGAATTCAAGGTAGGGGAACTTGTAACACTCTAATTTTTATTTAATTATTTTTAATTGTGTGGTGTCATTTATGTGATTTTTGGTGATTTATGTAGTGTATATTTATTTATTATATGATTATTTTATTAAATAATTAAAATAATATAAGAATAGGATTAATTATTATCTTGGGGGTTATGAAATAATTAACATAATTAGTAGGGAGTTAATTGCTAATTAGGGAGTGGGAGGTTACATTTTGGGAGTTGAGAAAAGGAAAGAAAAATAGAGAAAACAGTTTTACGTGAAAACAGTCTAGTTTTGGGAGAAAAGCTAGTGCAAGGGAGAGAAGCTTAGGAACCATTTGCTGCTGTATTTTTTTCTGCAAATCTAAGGTAAGGTTGAGGTTTACCGCAATTATATAGATTCTGAATGTTGATTGTGTTCTAACAGGTTTATGTGAGGATTTGGGAGAAATTGGGTTTTTGTTGATTAAGGAGTTTTGAGTGTAGGAATCATAGAATTGAGGGTAGAAATGGGTTCTGGGTGCATAAAACCTTTCATTTCATATCTGTAAACTAATTTGGGGAGTGATTTGAGGAAAAATGGGATTTTTGGGAAAAACCTGCATTCTGCCCGTACAGAAGTTCATCGCTCGCCTCGCGAGTACCCATTACTCGCCATAGCGAGTGAACAACTTCATCGCTCGCCTCGCGAGTGATACAGCTCGCCATGGCGAGTAGCCTTGTGAAAATCTGGATTTTGAAAAAGTTGTTATAAGCCGTATTTTGGGTAGTCTCGTGTACCTAGATGATTCTTAAGAGGACTAGAGCAAGTTTTAAGTGTAAAAGATGATTAGGGAGCTTAGAATTGAGGTTTGAGTGAGAAAAATGTCATTTTTCCCGAGAGCACCATATTTCTGTTCGCCTCGAGTTCGCCTCCAACTCGCCATGGCGAGTACCTGTTTTTCTGAGCTCGCCATAGCGAGTAGATGAGCTCGCGAGGCGAGTTGCCCAGTATTTGGTTGGTTAATTTCTGTTGTTGTTTGGATTGTGTATTTTGTTGAATTATTGCATGGCTTGTATGCTGATATATATTTCCCTGGATGCTTAGTTGGTTTTGATGAATGGATGCTGACTGATGTGTGTTGTATATAATTAAATTCCCTTAAAGGTGTAAGTTGGTTGGTGAATCATATATATGTATATGTCTAGGTTGGTTGGTATGTAGATATACTCTATGGGGATTAGTTGCATTAACATAACAGTGGGAGAGCTTCGGCTCTGGAATGCTTAGTCGTTCAAAGTGGTGGAGTACTAGTTACTCAAAGTGGTGTAGTGGTGAGGACTTATGTCCTGTTGAGAATGCTTTAACCATTCGACAGCGGTGTGGGTCACGGCCCTGATTTATGGTACCACATGCATGGGAGTTAGAGGAGTCTTAGTGGAGTGGTGATAAGTTGCATATATTGTTGAGAGGTGTATGAATTAATATTATTAATAATATGCGAAAATGATGTTATGAAATTATAAATAATGTGGATGAATTATGATAGGGTGTTAGATTCAATTGATGTATTCTTTATCTATATTTTGTTGTGAATCTCACCCCTTCTGCTTGAAAATGTTGCCCTTCCTATGGGTAACTTGCAGGTGATCCTGAGTAGTTGGTGGTGGCTCAATGTGTCTAGGACTCTGATGCGTGGGATGGGATTTATAGTTTAAATTTCTATCTATGTATCAAATTTTGGAACAAGTTAACGTAGTCCATGTTTATCGTTGATTTTTATGTTGCGGCTTAATGCCAAGATTATTTTGGATAATGGAGTTTAATTTAAAGAATTTTCCGCTGCAGTTTAATGAAGGATGTTGTTAAATAGTTTTAATCTATTTAAGAGTTTATATTTTGTAGTGTGACATGCCGTTTAATGTGGAACTCTGATTTTATAATTATAATTAAATTGATTTTGGGAAACGGGGTGTTATAGAACTTGTATTGAAAAGGAGGGTAAGCCAGCAACCCGACCCAAGGGGCAAGTGGACGCCAAACTATGAAGGTCCTTATGTTGTCAAGAAGGCCTTCTCCGGTGGTGCTTTAATCCTTACACACATGGATGGTGTAGAACTTCCAAATCCAGTGAATGCCGATATAGTCAAGAAATACTTTGCCTAGAAATATGAAAAGAACAGCGTGGTAGGTCGAAAACCCGAAAGGGCGGCCTAGGCAAAAATGCGCTTTCCGGTGGATCGAAAACCCGAAAGGGTGGTCCAGGCAAAAATAAGGGACAAAAAAAAAATATTTGAAAAAGCTCGCTGAGATTGTACACAACTCAGGCAAGAATGAGCGTCTCGATGAGCCGAAAACCCGGAAGGGCGGTTCATGCAAAAATGAGATTGAAACAAAAGGCAAGTAACTATATCTGGTCAATCACCGTCTCCCTTGGGGCATCTGCAGCTGTTAATGACTATCTTCATCAAAAGCTCCTACGCTTGCGAATTCAAAGTTTCTAGGAAATGTAATGATTGCTGTGTTCAATGTACCACCAACCAATAAAATTACCATTTTCCAAGCTTTGTGAATCCGTGGAGTCACGCCTTCGGCTGACCACCACTCTTATACATCAATTTGAGCCCGTGCTTTTGTTTGAAACTCTGCTTTCTTTTTACTTTCAAAGCTATATACAAAACATTTTCCTTCTATTTTTAATAATGACAAATGCTCGAAACAAACATCTTGAAAATTGAAAACTTTTTGTCTATTTTGAAAAGCAAACCTGAGCAACAGGGTACATTCAAATGAAACATGCATGAGCGAGAGTATGTTGATGTCTATTTCAATATATGTTACAAGCAGGTTCTCCTCCAGGATAGTCTGTGGTCAATGACAAGAATGAAAAAACAGAATGAAAATGCATGAAAATGAATAGGCTCGCTAAGTTGAAAACCCGGAAGGGCGGCTTAGGCAAAAATGAGCACCCCGCTGGATTGACAACCCGAAAGGGAAGTTCAGGCAAAAATGGGGCAATGAAAAGAATTTATTTCCCCGGTGGATCGAAAACCCGAAAGGGCGATCCAGGCAAAAATGGGATGCAAAAAAAATGAATGAATGAAAATTGAGAAAATAACATGCAAAAAGCATTGACCACAGATGCGACGTCCACGATACATCCGGCATTATTCCCAGTAGAGTCTCCCAAGATTCTATCCCCAGCAAGTTGCATAGCTACCGGCCCTCAGCCTTGGTCCCGATACGTGTAACGCCCTCTCTAATTATTTAAATATTTTTAATGAGTTTAGAATACACTTATATGATTTGTATGATTTATATGATTTATTTTGAAGAGTGATATTTTGGTATGATATATGTTGGTATTTATTAGTATAACATATATGTTATTTGATTTAAAAATATAAATGTTATTTGGTTTAGAAATATAAATGTTATTTGGTTTAGAAATATAAATGTTATTTGATTTAAAAATATAAATGTTATTTGTTATAGAAATACATATGATTTGTTGCAGAAATAAATGTGATTTGTTATAGAAATAAATGTTATTTGTTGTAGAAATACACATGATTTGTTGCAGAAATAAATGTGATTTGTTGTAGAAATATATGTTAATTTGTGTAGAGATATATGTTATTTTGTGTAGAAATATATATATGTTATAGAAATATATTTGTTATAGAGATATAATTGTTATTTGTTGTATAAATATTTTATATATATATTAGAATAGAATATTGAGATTTTGGTAGGCAATCTAATATATTTTTGTACTGAATAATATATTTTTGTACTTAATATGATATATTTTGGTACTCAATTGATATATTTAATTACTAGATCTAATAGGTGCATTACTTGTTTCTCACTTATTAGTTGTAAATTATCTCTATAAATAGAGAACTCACACAGTGCATTCTACACACCGAAATTCACAGTTGATACTTCCTGTGCTTTTCTTCTCTTCTCCCTCTTTTGACTTGTGTTGACGAGTCTTTCTTCTTTTTCTACTCCTTTCTGTCCCTTCGGAATTAAAAGTGTTCTTAAGACCATAATCCCTCTTCGGTTTAATATCCTTTTAGATAAGAGAAAGCAGTAGAGTCCTTCGTCGATCAATCCAAAGGTAAGGCTGAGACTAACTTTGCAATTCTATTAAGTATGTGAATCAATGGTTAGGTTTAACATGATGTAGGATGAGTTTTTGAGGAATTGAAAAGTAGGTTAAAATTGTAGAATTAATGAATAAACGGTGGAAACTTGTTAAAAAGATGTAGAAACTGTCCTTAGACCTTAGATAATGATTAAGATGATTTGATGATATTTATAATGTTATATAATTAGATATATATTGCATGAATTATGTTTGATGATTGAGATGTTGATGACGTGCATTTGTAATTGTTATATATGATGATTATCATTATTGATTGATGCTATTTTGTTGTTGTGATGAATATGACTTACTTTGATGATATGATTAACGAGAGAATATTATATACTGTGAATTAATGATTAAATGCATTACTTGAAATATTATTGAATGATCAAGATGTTGAAATGAATTGTTATTAAGCTTGATATGAATTGATTATGCTGCAATTGTTGTTAAACTAAGTTGCATGAGTTGTTGTTGATTATCATTTGATATTGTTATATCTTGAGATGTTTACGTGTCGCCTATGTTGCTGTTGTTGGTTATGTGAAATATTTATATGACTTATGTGGAAGATGTATGATGTTTAAGTTGTTGATACTTCATATTAATATTGTTATGTTGTGAATTGCTTGTGTTGTTTCTGTTGCTGTTATGAACTGCTAAGTTGTTTGTAATGTGATTAAATGATTAAATGCATTACTCGAAATATTATTGAATTATATTAGGAGCTTTGTCCTCCGCACGATTATTAGTATGAATAAGTTGATGATGAACTCCAAATTATTGGATGTATAAGTGATAAGTTGATTAAGGTGTCCTGTTGATAGAGTCCATGCATTAGCATTCATTGAGCTTTGTCCTCACCACGATTAGGAGCTTTGTCCTCCGCACGTTTAGGAGCTTTGTCCTCCGCACGATTAAAGTATATTAATACTTATGATGACGATTGGTACCACATGCATATAAGTGTCTAAGTTGCATTGTCGCATTTGTCGAGTCAAAGTCGTTGTTGATGAATTATCATCCATGAGTTGTTAAGTTGTCGATGAATTATCATCTATGAGTTGTCGAGTTGTCTTCTACCCATGTGTTGTTAAAGAAGTACCTATGAAGATTATACGATGTTTATGATGTGAATTATATGATGTTGACTAAGATGTTGCTATGTTGTTTAAGATATTGATTATGATATTGTTATATTGTTATGTTGTTATGATGTTGTATATGATACTGATTATAATGTTATGATGTTGTTTACGATGTTGATTATATGATGTTATTATGATGCTATATGTTGTGATGTATATAAGTGTTATTATTAAGTGATGAATATGTTGTTCTATATATGATTAATATTATTAAGTGAATATTATGTTATGTTATTGATGATGATCGAATGTTGTGATTACTTGGTAATTGTTTATCAAAGATGCTATGATGTTTAAGATGATTATGTTTAAGATGTTTATGTTGAAGATTTATGATGTTGATTTTGGTGTTAGTATGTGTTGATTATATTTTTATAAGATGATGAATATGTTGTTATTATAAGAAGATGAATATGTTGTTGTTATATTATTATATTATGAAGAGATGATGTATGTATAATTATTATTATTATTAAATGAATATCATGCTATGTTGTTGTTATATTATTATATTATGACGAGATGATGTATATATAATTATTATTATTATTAAGTGAATATCATGTTACGTTGTGGTTATATTATTATAAGAAGATGTTTATGTTATGATGTAGATAATTATTACTATTAATAAGAGATGATTATATTGTGTTGTTTTAAAGTTATTAGTGATGATGATATCTATGAGTTGTTAAGTGTACTTGATGATGTTTATGTTAAATTGATAAGTTGTCTTTTATTAATGAATTGATAATGAGATGTTTGATGAATAATTATTATTATGAATTAATGATGTTGTTATGTTGTATATGAATTAGGATTAAGATGTTGTCATGCTATATATGAACTACGACTATGATGTGATGATCTATGTTTGTTACGATTTGGTTAATATGTGTTAAATGATAATTAGAAGTTGGTTGAACTATTAAGAATTATTACATGAAGAATTATTATTACTAATAGATGAAGTTATTTATGTTGTTAAATATAATTATTGAATTATATGCTTGATATTATTGTTTTGTGAAATCTCACCCCTTCTGCTTGAAAATGTTGCTCTTCGTATGAGTAACTTGCAGGTATTAATGATTAGTAGGAGTGGTGGCTCAAGTGTCTCTAGGTGCTCTGATACGTAACGGGATGGGAACTTTGTTATTGCTTTCTATTCCTTACGTATTGTTTTTGAAGAATTATGACTATGTTTTTAGAATGGATTTTTATGACATAATTGTAAAGAGGCCTTAGTGCCAAAGACTGGTTTTAGTTATTGAATAAATTCCGCTGCGAAGTATTAAAGATTTTGTTATTGAATTTTAAAGGATAAATAGTTATTTATTCAGTTTATGATTTTATGAAAAGAAGTGTAGCATTCCGTTTACGTGAATAACTTTGATTATTAAATGAAATTTTTATGTTGGGAAAATGGGGTGTTACAATACGTCTCCCAACGACGTCATCTCCAAAGAGGATTTCCAGGAATGTGTAATATAGCACGAGCCACTGCGTGCCCAACACTCCAGTGTCTTGTCTGTATCTGTGGAACTGTGTTTACAAATCGCCAACAGTCATGCATTACAAGCATTCATACATGCATAATCATGCATATTACGTGCCCCTGCATTTAATGAAACTGTTATATCATTCATGCATATTGCATTTCCAATATCAACAACAGTCTCAACTCAATACTCATGTCGGGTTCTCTGTCAAAACCTTGTGAGCCAATAATATCGGTCAATTTCTACCTTTCAAATCAAATCGACGTCAAGTCAATCTCAATCTATATTTTGTCAAAACAATAATCCCCAGTGAATATGTTTCTGTTTGGTCAAGTGGCTAGCTCAATCCAAGAGCAGCTTGAACCTACCTATTTGTCTATGTTTCCGGTTAAGTTACCAGTTCACATCCAAGAACAGCTTGCACCCGTTTACTTTTCAATGTTATCGGTCGAGTTACCAGTTCAAATCCAAGAACAGCTCGCACCTGTCTATGTGTCTTTGGTTTTGGTCGAGTGGCTAGTTCAAGTCCAAGAACAGCTTGTACCTGTCTATCTGTTTCTGTTCGGTCAAGTGGCTAGCTCAATCCAAGAGCAGCTTGCACCTATCTATTGGTCTTTGTCTCCGGTGGAGTAACCAGTTCACATCCAAGAACAAGCTCGCACCTGTCTATTTGCCTTTGCTTTCAGTCGAGTGACCAGTTCGAATCAAGAACAACTCGTACCTGCCTATCTTTTCTATGTCCCCGGTCGAGTAACCAGTTCGAATTCAAGAACAACTCGCACCTGTTTGTCTGCTTTTATTCCCGGTCAAGTGCCCAGCTCAATCCAAGAGCAGCTTGTACCCGTCAATTTGCTCCTAGTTTCCTGTCTACCCTGTTATCTGTTATCTTGTTAATGTCTTTCAGTCCCGCAATGGATATGACATCTTTTGTTAATTCCAGTTTTCGTTTGTCTTGCACTCATAATCCAAATGTTGCATGGCATTCATGATATTTGAAAATGTACAAGCGTATTTTTACGTCCAAACACAGTGCAAATGTTAATATTTAAGTATCTTCGTCCCGTCAAGCCAAAGACTCCGTCTCTTGACCCTCCAGACAAAGAAACTTAAATAGGGGCAGCTGTTATACCCTGATTTTGGACCTAAAAATACTTGTTCAAATTTCTTTTCTAACACTGATACTTGTCAATTCGCTGTTGTTTTACCCGGAATCTTTGCTCTCTTTTCATCTGCATATTTTACTATCTCTGTCTCAAAGTACGTTCAAGCTCGATTTTCTTGCATAAAATTATTCAAAGTGTCTTTTCTTGCATTACAAGTCATTTAAGAACTCTCTGAAACGTCGCATTACTTTTCTTGCATTTTATTTCAAAAAATCATACAAAAGGGTATTTTGGTCATTTCCTGCAGTGGAACCCATTTTAGTCCCTGTGTTTGCCTCTGAGTCTTTTCAACTTGTTTGTATGAATTATTGTTGAGTCTTTGTTTAAAAAATCATTTCAAAAATTGCATCTGAGTCAGTTTAGTCCCTAGGGGCATTTTGGTCTTTTCCTGTCAAAATTCCGACAGGGAGGTATTTTAAAATACCTCATGTCGGTAATTTGTTCGTTTTAGTCCGTTTGTTGATTTTATTTTTCGTTTCACTTTACCTTTTTACCAATTACCAATTTTAATTCATTTTATTTTTATTCACATTTCGGTCCCCCAAAAGGGTCCCAAAATTGCATTTTTGTCCAATACTTTTTTTTAATTGCATTTTTTTTTTTTTTAGTCTTTTTTATTGCAGATTAGTCCTCATATTAACTTTTTTGCAGATTAGTCCTTAAGTCCAAAACAGTCCAGGTGTCAATTTTCCATTGGGTCTCCAATACACATGGCAGGCTATAAATAGTAAATGTGTCAGATCCATCACAATCAGTCAGAAAAAATCAGAATCAATCACAATCAGTCTCAAACAGAATCTTTTTCTCTCTCTCATCCATAACAGAATCAAAACAGAAAAATCTCAGAAAAAAGAGGAAGAACACCAAGAACACATCATCACCAAAATCAACAGATCTAAACCGGATCTGCTCAGAATCAACTCCAATCACCACAAAATCAACAAATCCGAACCGGATTCACTCAAAACCACCGCGAATCATCACATCAACACCAAAACGTACCGGATTTTTGAGCAAAAACAACCACAAACGGAGAAAACGCGCGCGCACGGAGAGGGGAAAAAGGGAGATTCGAAGTTTTCCGAAGATTTTTCTCCGTTCTACGACAGAGGTAACGCATTTCTCTCCTCTTTTTCTTCATTTTCGTGCGCGCCTATAGTGTAGAAAAAGTGTGAAAAAGTTTGTTACGGATAAAGATTTGTAGATCTAGGCTTTTGTGTTCGGATTTTGGAAATTTTGAGGCCGGATTTGGACTTTATAGAGAAAAGGATATCTAGATCCGTAGTTTTTTTTGCGAAAAGTGTGAAAAAAATTTCAAAGTAAAAGTGTAGATCTAGCCCAAATCTCTCAGCCCTTTCTAAAACTAGTGCCGGATTTGTGTAGAGGAGGAGGAGACGAAGCTTTTGGTATAAAAATTTTGAAAAAAAAAAGAAAAAAAGCTCCGACGCGGTGGCGCCGCCGCCGGAAACCGGCCGACCGCCGCGCCGGAGCAGCTCCGGCCACCTCCTCCACCTTCTTCTCCGGCGACCGTTTTTTAGAGAGAGGGGAGAGCTTCTCTCTCTAAGTGTAACTTAGAGAGAGAAGGAGTTTGTTTTTATGTGTTTTTTGTGTGAAAATTCCTTTATATACTCCCTCCGTTCCCACGCGCGCGCGTGCATGCTTCTGTGGTGTTCCCTCGCTCTGTGAACCATCAGATCTGGATTGTTCCAAGATCTGATGGCTGCTGTGTGTTTGATTTTGAATCCTGTGTGTGATTTTTTGTGTGGAATATGGTATATCTTCTGTTTGAACCGTTAGATCTTTGATCTAACGGTCACTGTGCTTCCTGCATTTTTACACTATCTTTTGTGCTTTTTTTTGGACCCTTGGATCTTTGATCCAGTGGCTGTGATGTGATCTTGGGAGTTAGATCTGGACCTCTGGATTCATCCAGCGGACCAGATTAAATCCTGCTGAGCCTCTTTTTAATTGCTTTTTTGTTGTGTTTTTAAATACTTTTTTACACTTTCTTGGCATTTTATGCTCCTAAAATTTTTCTAAAAATGTTTCCCTATCATTTTAATTTTTTCTCTAAATGTTAGAATTCACTTGCTTATTTTTTTTATTTTATTTTATTTTCTTCATTTGTTCTTTTTAATTCTTGCTCACTAAATTCCTATATGTTCTTGGTGCATTTTTTTGACATTTTGTGATATTTTTATTTTTTTTTGCATGTTAAATAATGTGTAGAAAATATCCCTAGGAATATGGTATGATGCTTTGTTTGTGTGTTTTTATGATCCTCACATTGTAGCTTAAAATCAAATCTCTTTTAAAAATGGCTATGATGAGAGAATTATAGGTCACATGCATGTCTAAGTATCATAACCAATTTTAGGTATATTTTGCCACTTTATTTCATTTCATTACTTTTTTTTTCTCTTGCTCTTCTATTCAATTTTGTTCACCTTTCTACTATTTTTATGCCTTATGATACTAACCATTTCATCTCACATTTCATTCATCACATAGTTCTAGCATCATTTTTTTTATTTATTTCTATATCAATTGGGTTTGTAATAATTTTAGATAGATTAGTTCCTTTTTTAATTCTTTGCAAGACCATAGCATGTATTTAGGATTCAATGTAAAGGACTATGGACACTATAAGTGATGTACACCGACACAAGCACCGACACGCACACACGTTGCATGATTACCGTTTAGATGTATGCTTAGGAAACGCGATTTTTAGACAAATGCCAATTTTCAAGAAAATAATAAACCAATTCCATCACTCAAATTTTTCCAAACAAACCTTGGAGTCAAAACTCCATTGAATTTTTTCTTTTATTTTCTTAAACAAATCCAAATGACTCCTAATTCCTACTTAGACTTTTTTAATAACAATTGAACCAACCATTCACCATTTTTCTCTCTTATGCCTTTAAGGCCTCTTCCTCTTCTTCAAAACCATTTTCCAACAAAAACTAAAATCAACCAAACACACAAAAAAAAAAACATTTTTTGAGAGAGAACTACATGGAGTTTGATCCCTTGAATGGGTATGTAGGCATGAGGTCAAAACCTCTCCAAGTCCACTAAAATAAAACCTCAAACACTTTCTCCCCCCATTCTTCACTCAAATAAAACTTCTTCTTTAATAAGTAGGCAATAAAAATAAAGCGTAGAAATAAACTTAGGAGAACGGTTCTTATGGAATACCATAATCGTTCCGGGTGCCTAACACCTTCCCGTAGCGAAAGCGACCCCCGAACTTCGAATCTAAGGGTTTTTCTCAATTTTGCCCTTCCCAAGAAAAAATAGAGAATATCAAAGATTGAAAGGTTCAAGCCTAATTTATGACTTGACACCCGAAAATCGCGATAACAAGAATGTACTTCTTTTATACCATGAGATTCATCACCAGACTTGTCTTCCTCATTAATAAAAGAATCCATGACACAGATTGGAATGTTAACATTCAATCAATGTACCTTTGTTCAGACCCATATCAGAATATAAAATCAATTGATGAAACAAATAATTGGACATTAAAAAATCCCTAAACAATAGCCTCACAAATCAAAAGATTTGGAGAATTTAGAATTTAATTTTTAATATTTTGTAATAAACAATCATAAGCAGTGCAATTAAGAGTTGATATTTTTAAAGGAAAAAAAAAACACACATTTACCTTTTAAATGATTTATATGTAGAAATAATTTTTTTAACACTTGATTTACAAGTTAAAGACTCTTGATGCTATACACAAGCTTTCCATAATGCATATTTAGCTCCCCTGCAATCTCTATTTTTTTTTTTAATTGGCATATATCATTAAAGCCTAACAAAAGAAGTGCAAAAGGCAAAGAAGGATTACATGAGCCAAAACATGGGCATGATAAAGCTTCGGAAAGAAAGGCGTAAATGACAGAAAAATAGCAAAACAGTTGTAGATGCCAAACAAAAGTGCAGCACAGCTGCTACTGAAACCATAAAAAATAGAACTGCTAACAAGCACACCCAAAAACACGCCCCTGTCAACACAAAACCTCCCTAACTGCTGTCATGTTGCCCAAAACCACACAGCCCCTAACAAAAACCTGTCAACGCCTCCTCGCCAAGTATTCAAAACAAGAATCTAGAGTTCATTTTGTTTTTAGATAAACAAATCACTTTATTAAGAAAAACCATCCAGCTTAGCATAAACAGATAGCATCATCACACACATCCCAAACAATTGAAAGAAAAAACACTCATAACCTAAGAAGACACAAGATCACTACCTAAATACAATAACACATGACAGATCACAAAATATCAACTCCAACTATGTTACTGCCAGCAAACTGTATAGGACCACCAGAAGGAAAAATCCCCAGCACACTAAAAACACACCCAACAACAACACGAAGCACACAAAAATAGCGCAACAGGTACAAAATAAAACAGAACTCGGCAGACCTGCATTATCCACATTGAAACCTAGATATTCTATTGCCATCAGTTCGTAATCCTACTTTTACTAACGAGTCGGTTATTTGATTAGCTTCCTTGTTTAAATTAACAAAGACCACATCCATCAAACTCTGCATGTTTTTACATTTTGTTGCTCAAGAATCTCAGATTAAATGAACACCCATCACTACACCCCACCCAAATGTTAAACCTTTCAACCAATATTTATTTTGAAAGGAAAACTAGACTGCAAAAACAATTGCCTTAAACTCAGATTCATTTGAGTCTTTTAAACCAATTGATGTCACAAACATCAGCTTCATCTCTCACAATGAAATCCTCAACACACCACCTATACCTGCAGCTCCCAGCTTCCCTTTCAACGATCCATCCACATTCCATTACCAAACATTTTGTGGAGGGGGACAACGTATTGCTGACAATCTCTTTCCATGTTTTAATCTCTTGAGTTTTATACAAATGGACCACGTGATACACATATTCTATGAAGGGTTTGAGACTTGAGAGACCACCTACCTAATCCCCAGCACCACATCACATTGGCATCAAGCTGCCATGACAACCTCTGATAAATCACTCATCACCTAATAACACACCAGAACACTACCTATAACAAATCTTAGGTCTAAAAACATTCATAACCCCATTCTAAGTTTGATAAAAAAGAACTCCAAAACAACAACAATATCATGTTTTATGTTGTCTTCCCAACATCCATAATTTACCCAAACTGAAACCACCATGACTTAATATACCCAAACTGAAGGGAAAAATAGTCAAAAAAATAGTTATCTAAATCAGATTTTCTTTGAAACCCAAAACACACAAGTTATTTTTTCTCACTTCATCCCAAAAGCATTCAAAGATAATAAAATGAGGGGAGAAAACATAGAAGGAATAAAATTTCATCAAAACAAAATCAATTTCATGCATAGAAGATAATGAAAAAAAACACACTTAATTCAAAATCAAAATTTTCAATAAATAAAGGAATACCCAAATGGAAGGGGAAAAACACAAATGAAAAATAAGAGAGTTAGAATAGTAGCTTACAAAACAATGAGTTACTGATTGATGGCAAAGAAAAATGGAAGCAGTGCAATGATTTGGATTCAAGTAGATGGCAGAGAAACCATTGAAAGAGAAAACAATGAACTCTCTTATAGTTTCATGAGAGAAGCTGGAGTATACACACGATCATATTTACAATATTATTGTATTAGGATTTAGGGGCACTTTTGTCTTTTCGCCCAAAAATTGAGCCCATTCTCCCGCTTTCCGTCCAATTGAGCGCGTAAAGGATTTTGGGGTGGGTCCCAGCTAAATCTTTCTTTCCATTACCTTTTTATATTTGTTCCAAACAATGGAAACTCAATCCTTCGATCCTCTTTCCCTCCCTTCACGATCTTTCCTTCTTCTCTCCCTGGAAACAAACAGACCCTTAGAGTTTGAATCATGATTTATTTGGTTGTATTGAATAGTAAATAAATAAATGGCTAAAGTGCACTTTTTCCCTCCTAACTTTTAAAAATTTGCAATTTTGGTCCCCTAGGTACAAAAACTATAATTTTGGCCCCTTAAAATTTAGCCCCATTGCAACTTTAATCATTTTGGTCAATTTTGACCGGTCAATGCCTACGTGGCACACCACTTGTGTAATTATTGAATTAAAAAAAATTAAAAAAGCATATTATCATTTTTAAATTAAATAAAGGAAAATGAAATAAAAAAAAAAAAAAAATCAGAAAAAAATTAAAAATAAAACCCAAATCTTAGAGCCTGTTTGAAATAGTTTTTGGTTTTAGTTTTTGAAATATACAAGTCATCTTCTCACAATAGTTATCCTTTTACATGTTTTAGTTTTAGTCCTCAAAACTAAAAAATTCAAAACAGTTTTCAAAACTGTAATTTTAAAAAATAGTTTAGCAAAAAAGTTTTTAATTTTCAAGTTTTTAAAAACTAAAAAAGAGTTTTTGGGAAGTGTTTCAAACAGGCTCTTAATCTTTTATTTCTTCTTCCTCTCAATCTTAAGAACAACAACAATTGAGCCTACATATGAGAGATCCATGTACACCAATTGACCCTTATTCTTCTTCTTCCTCTCAAAAGCAATCTGTTTTGTCACATGATGAATTTGCAAGCATGAACCATCTTCAAACTTTGGGTTTTCATTATTGTGACAATTTGAAGTTTTTCTTCAACGCTGCACAACAACTCACTTCCCTTGAAACATTGTTTGTTCAATCATGTGGGAGCTTAGAGGTCTTACCTCTCTATATTTTTCCTAAATTACAAACTCTGTTAATTTCGGACTGTGAGATGTTAAATCCATGGTTGTGTAATGAATGCACAATCATAGTTTTCAATATTTTCTGAATAATAATAATGGTGCAGCTACTGCTATTTCTTCCATGGAGTACGCTTTTGGGATGTCATATTAAATCAGGATTTTTCAATTTTCAGGTTCCGTTTTTGAAAGCAGCGTTTTTTCAGATGAAATGGAACCTTGATTTTGCTGTTTCCTGAGAAGAAGATGATGAATATTCATGAGTTTGGGTTTGAATGGAAGAAGAAGACGAACCTGGAGGAGTATGAAGAAGAAGCATCTTGATGAATGATTTTAATCGGATGATTTGATTTTAAAGATTTCGATTTTTTTTATTTTCTAATTTAATTTTTCATTTGTTTAATTTTAAAAAAAGGATTATATGATTTTTTATAAAAATTAATTCAATAATTACACTCGTGGCATGCCACGTAGGCATTGACCGGTCAAAATTGGTAAAAAAGATCGAAATTGCAAAGGGGATAATTCTTGGGGGGCCAAAATTGTAGTTTTTGTACTTAGGGGGCCAAAATTGCAAGTTTTTAAAAGTTAAGGGGGAAAAAGTGCACTTTAGCCTAACTAAATATACAAATATCAATGTAATCAGGATCGAGATCCTACGTAGGATCTGCCGGCAGGTGAAAGAACGTAAACACGAGGAACGTAACACGGTTCGTAAGTAGGAGCGATACTTTGTTGATAGAGTTGAGAGAAATAGACAGAGAAAATAGAAAGAATACATAGGAACCAATCATAAAAACAAAGATAATAGAGGAAAACCAGAGGAACCATGCAACAAAATATAGAAAAATAGAGGAAATAGAGGAAAAACGACAAAAAACAGATAAAGCAGAGGAAACAATGCAAAATCGAATCAGAGTAAAGTCAAAGCACAATCGAGGTGTTGTGGAATGTAAGATCGTGCAATCCTACAAGTTGGGACTCAATCTTGGCTACATTAACAAATATAGAGCCAAATTTTGAGGATAATTAGTGAAAATCATATTTTATAATGTAAAATTCACAAATTGGTACTAATGAGGTCTTACTTAACATTAGTTTGACCGTTTAAATCGTGCTTATTTCACCTCATCCAGCCAAGTTCTACTTAGCACCAGTTTACCAATTAAAATCACGCTTAGCCTGACTCAACAATATCAAGCTCACCATCAACTCGGCTATATTGGTCAGCATGTAGTCACCCCCTTACCAAGTGTTTCATGACTCGCCACACGTCCAATGTAACAACCCGATTTTCGTTAGATTTATTTTAATTATATTAATGTGTTTTTATGTGGTTGTGTGTGATTATTTATCATTGGGTGCATTTTAATGGGTTCTAGTGCAAAAAGGGTAATTTTGTCATTTTGCGAGTAAGAATAATTTAGTAATTTCTTAGTGAGGGTTACTTTTAGTGTTTCAAGTGAGAATTATTAGTTTACCAAGTTACTAATGCGGTGATTAATTGTGAGCCGATATATGACGTTGCGAAACATAAAGTTTATTGACACCTCAATTTTCCTTTAATGGCAATAGAAAGAATAGGATAGGATGAACGTATATGACGTTGCGAAACATAAAGGACCTAAACAAATTTATAAAAAATGGTCAATAAACATATTAGGTAAAAGATAAAGGGGAAAAAAAAAGACTTTTTTACATTTAAGTTCTTCAATCTAAATTATAGCAACTAGTGGTCTATGCTATCTTTCAAGAATTATGAGTAATTTCTCCAAACAACCAATAAAAATTGGCCAGATGAGTAAATCCACAAATGTATCCACATACCCCCTCCGTCTCACAATATTAGTAGTTTAAGATTTGTTCACGATTATTAAGGAAATGATTAATTGTGTTGATTTTAATGATAAAATTAATAGCATTTACTAAAACACACTTATTAATTGTAGTTAATGAAGCAGTTAAGATGGATGAAATTCAATAAATAAGGATATAAATTAATATAAAAATGTAACAAGACATAGAATGATTGGATCAATGATACACATTCAACAAACTCCATGGATACCATTATGTTCACCACTAATTTATACTTCACTTGCAAATTTGCTAATGTGTTTTATTTTCATGAGTTGCTAGATAAACTACGTATAATTTTGTAAGTGTCATATAAAAAAACCTTAATTAAATTTAGTTAACGGATATCATTTTGGACAAAAGGGTGGGAGAGTACGTGCCGAAACAAAAATGGGAATAAAAGTCTTTTGGTCTCTACTTGCACAGTTTTGGTCCTATACGCAGTTCATTTCGACGATTGAAACTATGAAAATTTTCACCATTTTCCTTTTCATTTTTTCCATCCTTACAAAGTTGCCCGATCCAAAGAAGAACACAAATCAAGTTTTTATCCTTGACACGCCACCTATCCTCAATAAGGTTAGTTATTTTTTGTTTTAATGCTCTATTAGATTCTGAAGGTATAACTAACAATTGAAAAAAAAAATCATGTATTAATTAATTGGATTTTTATTCATATACTCATCAATCATTTTATGCATTGCATGCATGGTACGTAACAAGATCAGTCCTATAAATATCTTGCTCAACAACGAACAAGAAATCACAAAACTACTACATCCTCTTATACTTATTCATAGCCTTTGAGTTTGAGCAAACAAGTTTATAATCAATTAACAACCATGTCAACTAGATCCCTCACCATATTCATACTAGCTCATGTGTGGCTTTTGATGGCAAAAACATCAATATCGCAATTTGTCATCGACACAAGTGGTGAACCCGTTGAGGACGATGAGGAATACTTCATCAGGCCTGCTATCGGAGGCAATGGAGGAGGTTCCACTTTGGTCACCGGAAATGGGCCATGCCCTTTGCATGTTGGTCTTGACAACAGTGAAGGGACACTTGGAGTGGCTGTGAAGTTCACTCCTTTTGCTCCTCATCATGATGATGACAATGTTAGGCTTAACAGAGACTTGAGAGTTACATTCCTAACATCCACAAGTTGTGGGCAGTCAACAGACTGGAGATTAGGTGAGAAAGATGCTACAAGTGGAAGGAGATTGATTGTCACTGGAAGAGATAATAGTGCAGGATCACAACAAGGTAACTTTTTTAGGATTGTGCAGACCCAAACTAGTGGCAACTATAACATTCAATGGTGCCCTACAGAGGTGTGCCCTAATTGTAAGAATCAATGTGGAACTGTTGGTCTTATTCGCGAGAATGGAAAGATTTTGTTGGCCCTCGATGGTGGTGCCCTTCCAGTCGTGTTCCAGAAAGAATGACCTATTATTGGGATGGTGAAGCTTGTTTTTCAATGTAATAATGTTTCCTTGTTGCTTGCCTTTAATTATAAACATAATGTTAATAAATAAACGTGGAGCTATTGTTCATTTCAATTGAACCTAAGAGAGAATGAGACATGTATTCTGTTCGATTGATATTCAAATATATATAATAAAGCTCCGAATGTTTATGTATCATCTTCGTTTACCACACTTTGTTCATTTGTTTATTTATTTAGGTTTAAATATGCCTTTAGTCCTTGCACTTTCATCAGATTTTGGTATTGGTCCCTACACTTTTTTTTGTTTGAAATTGGTCCCTGCACTTTGTAAAAATATTGGTATTGGTCCCTCTATTAACTTTCTGTTAAAAAAAAACACAAAACTATTGGTATTGGTCCCTGCACTTTGTAAAAGTATTGGTATTGGTCCCTGCACTTTGTAAAAATATTGATATTGGTGCCACGTGGCGTGAAATGATTGGGCCACGTGGCACTCCGTTGGTTTTGTGTTTTTTTTTTAACAGAAAGTTAACAGAGGGACCAATACCAATATTTTTACAAAGTGCAGGGACCAATGCCAAACAAAAAAAAGTGCAGGGACCAATGCCAAAATCTGATGAAAGTGCAGGGACCAATGACACATTTAAACCATTTATTTATATCTTATTTAAGTTTATATCTCAGAAATCTTAAAGATTCTGTTCATTTGTTCAATTTACACTACCATTGTTAAATAAAGTATAAGAACAAATTTACTTGTTTACAGTTGTAAACATTTAGAAATTCTCTCGCCTGCATGGTTGAGCAGATAAGTCTCTTGGTGAAACATTGAGACTTTGTGATTCATAGTAACTTCTGATGTCACAGCCATGATGTGCTAATGAAGTGAAGTCTACTGGATTTTCAGTCTTAATCTTGAGTTCCCATTCCTCTAGGAACATAGTTCTCCCTCTGATTTCATATCCCGGAGCCTCTTGCATATTTGTTTCTGGAGCAGAACTTGAAGACGCCACTGATGAGTATGAAGATTTAGGGTTCTAGGTTTTGTTGACGAGAAAGAACTTACTTCGCAAAGAACATAGTGAAAAGAGGAAATTGTAGGTTGTTAAGTGAGTAGTGTGTGATTTGTCTAAGTGTTTTGAGTAGTAAAACGATTGCAATTCAGAAAGGGGACAAACAAACACAACATTAATGACATTGGGGGCGCGAGATAGTACATTCAAAGCTTAAAATCATCATTTCCCTCTTAAGTCATACACCAATACACTTAAGCCACGTCAGAGTTTCTCAAAGTAACTGCCAAGTTAGTGGGACCGGTGTCACTAAAAAGTAACTTCCAACGTTTCAACTAACTCTGCTATTCAGGAGAACAAAACCCAGCTTCTGGAGTTCAGATGTTGATGTCATCTTCATAAGCACATTTTCCTCAGAACCTCAATAAAGAGCTTTTGATTGACTATAGCTTCTGAACGACTTCAGAACCTAAATTCCTGTTCAGGAGCAAGCAAATTTAATGAGACACAAAGTGCATGTTCAAATTTTTCTTTATAAAATCAAATATTTCCACAGTTAAAGGCTTAGTGAACATAGTCTCTAATAAAGTGGTGTTTGATTTCAATATGATTGGCTCTTGAGTGTAGAATTGGATTCTTTGACAAACAAATAGCAGCAGTATTATCGCAATAAATGGGAATACTGTTAGCATTTATCTGATAGTCTTCCAACTGATGTTTCATCCAAAGTAGTCATGTACAATGTAACAGCCCGATTTTTAGCTAGATTTATTTTAATTACTTTTATTATGTGTTTTATATGTCTATGTGTGATTAATCATCATTGGGTGCATTTTCATGGGTTTCCGTGTTAGAAGGGTATTTTAGTCATTTTGGACTCAGGGTTATTTTGGTCATTTTGTGAGAACAGGTAAAATTATAATTTTAGCGGGAATTACTTTTAGTGATTAGTGAGAATAGTTATTTCATTAAGTTACTGGAGTAAATTGAGATTTTACCGTTTAGTAACCGTTAGTGACATTTTACCGTCATTAGTTAAAATATCGTTTGGAGAGTGGAAATATTTTGGTTTGAAAAGAAATGGGTTAAGCCCACTAGAAACTAAGTTAGGCCCATTAAGTGATATACCTAATGAGTGTCTTAGGAAAATATCATTCCGTTCATTTCACAAGATATTTCCAAAGGAGAGGTAGAGAGAAAGTGGGAGAAGAGAAGAACAAGGGTTAGAGAGAAGAGGGAGAGCTTGAAGAATCAAAAATTGGAGTGAGCTTAGGAGCTAAAGTGAAGCCTAAGTTAGGATTAATCTCTATCTAAGGTAAGGGGGTTAGTCTTTATCATAATCATCTTAATTTTGTAACTTTCAAATGCTGTATGAAATTTTGATTATGGATAATTGTTGCTAAATTCGTGCTCTAACTGTGATGATATGTTTGTATGCATGAATTGATGATAATTGTATGATTGTTGGTGAAAATACATGTTTAAATGTGTAAAAATGATAAGTTGTGAAAATTGTGCTAAATTGGTGAATTTTGTTAAGTTGTTGTAATTGAGATTTGATTCTTGTTCAATTGATGTTATGAATGTTAATTGATGTTATGATTCATGAATAATTGCTTGGGTATGCATATTCATGGATTGATGATGAGAATTTGAATTGTGTTGGTGTTTTAGTGAAAATGATGAGTTAGCTTAAATGTCAAGTGTTTTCAAGTTTGATTGTGTCTTTGTGAGTCTTTTTAGTCATATTGACCTATAAACATGTTCTGGAAACACATTTTGGGATTGAGGGATCAAATTGGGGGATTTTTGAGTGGAAAGGGGTCCAAACCCGTAACTTTTTCTGCAAACCTGTGAAGGTTCGCTTAGAGGTTCGCTTAAGCGACCTGGTAAGCGAACACTCATAGTTTTTCTGGGTTCAGTTCGCCTAAGCGAACTGTGAGCGAGCAAGTAAGCGAAGATTTCTGGTTGCTATTGGAACTCGTTCGCTTAAGCGAACATGTGGTCGCTTAAGCGAACATGTGATCGCTTAAGCGAACTGGTGAGCGACCAGCCAGCGACCAGAAAGCGAACAAAGTGAGTTGCTACTGTAACTTGTTCGCTTAAGCGAACCAGGTGGTCGTTAAAGCGAACAACTTCAGTTTCAGCCACTTTGATCTTTTGTTCCGGGTCTTTGGGGGCCAATCCGAGTTTTCTTAAATGATATCTTAAGCATGTTTAACCACTGTTAATCCTCCAAAACCTACTGGAACAATGATTGCTTGCATATATACTTGGAATTTTGAAATGAGTCTTAACTTGTGAAATTTTGAGAATTCCAAACTTTGTCGAAAACAAATTTTTGTAAGCTAATAAGGCTTGCAAGTTGAGCCTACAACTCATATAGACTTAGGTGATACTTGCAAGGGTAGCCAATCATCTTAATCAAAGTATAAAATGATATTTCGGATGGGAAGTGAAAGGTTATGAAAACGAGATTTTTCTATGAACTTAAGTTGTGCTTGGGTTAATGTTGATGATCCGGAGACGACTTAATTTCATGAATACATTGTTGTTTAAGATTGTTTAATGATTTTCAACTTGTCTATGAAGTTTTGTTACAAGTTGGTACGGTGACTTGTTTATACGGTTAAGTGAAATTGTATGAATGATTGACATGTTAATTATCATGAGATGTATATACTATCTTACTTATGATGTTGGATGGATGAAACTATATGTGATAGTTGATGTTGAATGACATTGTTGATTGTTGATAATCAAGTTATTGTGTGAATGGTGAATACTATGATCTATTTGTGTGTGGGCATGTTTTCTTGATAATGCCATGTTGTGGAGATAATCAATATAATTGGGTGTTGTCCTATATATTGAGGTTGAAATTGTGGATTGTTGTCGCATTATCGAGTCCTTATACATGTCCATGCATCATAGTCGAGTTGTTGTAAAAGGGTTGAGCTCTTTTACTTCGGAGATTATGTAAGGCGGGGGTGAACCCTTACATACGATGTTGACTTGTCCATCGGAGGTGACGACCTTTTGGAGATTTGATACCACATGCATTTATGTGTCAATAAGTGCATATCATAACATGAGTCTTATGTGATATATGTGATTGGTGATGAAATGAGATTAATGATTATTGATGATGATTGTGATTGATGATTGTGAATGAATATTTATGAATTGATAATTGTACATATGATTGATGATTATTGAAGTGAGGTATTGGGGTATGATGTAAGTATTAATGTGTGAATATTATTCAAATACATGATGTTAATTGATTTATTCAAGTTAATTGTTATTTGGATTATGATATTGTAATACTTACCCCCAGTGGTTTTAACCGCCTACTTACCTGTATGGGTGAGTAGACGTTGTGCAGGAGTAGTGCTTGGTGAGTTTGTGCTTGGAATATCGGGAGCTTTCTCCGATATTGGTGTTGAGTCGGCTCTGATCTATGCTTGTTGTGTCGGTCTATATTAGGTTATTTTATTTTCTTTTGGATTATTGTTTTGTTGGTGATTACCCGTTTGTTTGGGATTTTTGAGATACATCTTTGGGATGTCATTTATTTATGACATGTACATATTTTGATTACTCTGGTTTATATTCCGCTGCAACTGTTGAGATTTATATACATGTCTATCGGTTTTTGAATTTTGGAAGTGTCGTAGCCTCTATTTCTTGAATTAATGTATTATTCGCATGTTTAATTGCTTTAATAAAAATAGGAGTGTTACAAGTTGGTATCCGAGCCATGGTCAGTCTAGACTAATGCTTGTTGTTTTTCCCTGTTGTGTGCGAATGGTAGCTTAGTACCTTCGAAATTTGGTTTGTTGTGTCGTTTTCTTATCGGTGTGTTGGTTATGTAGTGCTGAGATGGCAGGTGGTCGTGATGATGCGGCAATTGCGCAAGCCTTAGCGACTATGGCGCAAGTTTTGGCCCAGTCGAATGAGAATGCGGTGGCTAACCGTAGGAATGAAGGTGAGGCCGAAGAGAGGAGGCTCGATAGGTTCTTGAGGAACAATCCACCGACTTTCAAAGGGAGGTTCGATCCAGAGGGAGCACAGACTTGGGTGCAGGGGATGGAGCGGATTTTCCGAGCTATGGTTACGGGAGATGACCAGAAGGTTAGACTGGCGACTCATATGTTGACTGAGGAAGCAGAGCATTGGTGGACCAATGCCAAGGGAAGGCTTGAGTTGGGAGGTGATGTGGTGACCTGGGCTAAGTTCAAGGTTGAATTCTTGAGGAAGTATTTCCCGGAAAACTTGAGGACCAAGAAGGAGATTGAGTTTCAGAATCTGAAGTAAGGAATCTTGTCAGTGGCTGAGTATGCGGCGAAGTTCGAGGAACTTTCGAGGTTTTCTCCTACATCAATGCTGAGGATGCTATGATTTCGAAGTGTGTGAAGTTTGAGAGTGGGCTTAGGCCGGATATCTATCAGTACATGTGTGTTCAGGAGATCTGATGAGTCATTTAATATCTATTTTTATATGTTATTTAGTTTAGTTTTAAATAGATTTTATTTTATTTTATATTAGTATTATTTCCTTTTTAAGATAGTTTACTACAAATTGCATTTTATTTTATTTCAGGAATGAATATTGGATGGATTGAATCTTGGAGCAAAAGAAAGGGACTCGGAGCTGATTTAGCGCGAAAATACGAAGATTCGGAGACAAAAATATGTCTCCCCAAAGTCAGAAGCTTGGCACGGCCCGTGCTAGCATTGGCACGGCCGTGCCACCCTCCAGAGTCACTTTTGCTGCTTTTGCTTAGATTTTAAGCTACTCTATTTTAGCCCGCAGTTTCTTGTGGAACATTCTAGTAATGTAATTGCTTAGATTTTAAGTCGAATGTATGCTATAAATAGAGTAGCTAGCCATCACAAATATTCATATTTTCTTGGAATTCAATAAGTGACAATTGCTTTTCTAATAAAAGATCTTTTCTTTTCTTTTACTTTCTTGTTATTTACTTTTATGCTTTCTCTCTTCTTCTCCATGTCTACGATGACCATGAGTGAGTAGACTTCTTATGTCTTGGGATTGTTGGATAAGTCTAATGACATAATCCTAATCAAGTCAAGCCTTAACCCTTAGTTTTATATAACCCTAGTTTCTCTTCTAAATTCACCGTTTTAACATGGATTAAATATTATCAAACTGTGTAAACGAAAGTGGAGGGTTTGATAATCGTTAATCCATCATTCCAAATGTTAATTCATAAAATGAAAGTGGAGCTTTAATATTCGATCAAGTGAATTTAGACAAGGATTGCGAAACATGAAAATAGTCTAGTGAACCTTGAGACTTATAGAGTTTCGATCTTCAAGGATTCTAATAGTAATCAACCATGAAAATAGGCGTGCTTGCTAGAGGAACACACTCACTGAGACCGATAGGAGATGTGATAGGCTTAAGAGAAACTCGTCTTTAGAAACTAGTTCTAAAATAAAGTTTAGGTTTAATGGCTTGACTTGTGAATGATTTTTGTCACCTATGACGGACCAACGATCCCAAGGCTCTATTTTTATTATTATTTTATCTTTCAACCAATTGAAAAACCCCAACTTACAACTCATTTCTTCTCCAATCATTATCAAAGGTTAATTGAATTAAACTACTCCCTGTCAGAACGATACTCTTTTCATACTACTTCGGTAAGACTGTGCACTTGCGGTTTTATCCCATCAAAATCCGAGACTTTGATACTTTGGTGCATAAGTGTCGTATGTTTGATGATGCTGGAAAAGTTAACTCTAATTACTACAAGGCTCAGGGTGAGAAGAGAGGAAGAGGACATGGGGTTGGAAAACTTTACAGCAAGGACAAAGGAAAGAAGAGAGAATCTGGTGGGGGCTCTAGGCCAAATTTGGCGGAAGTCAAGTGCTATAGGTGTGGAACCTTAGGTCACTATGCCAATGATTGTAAGAATGATGTGAATTGTCACAAGTGTGGGAAAGCGGGTCACAAGGCGGCTGATTGCAGAGGTGTTGCAAGAGAGATTACTTGTTACAATTGTGGAGAGAAAGGTCATATTAGTACTAAGTGTACCAAGCCGAAGAAGGCAGCGGCAAAGGTGTTTGCTTTGAATGCGGAGGAGCTGGAGCAGCTGGATAATCTTATCCGAGGTATGTGTTTTATCAATAGTACTCCTTTGATTGCAATTATTGATACTGGTGCTACTCATTCTTTTATCTCGGTTAGTTGCGTTGAACGTTTGAAATTGGTTGTAACTCCTTTGTTGCGGGGAATGGTTATTGACACCCCGGCTAGCGGTTCGGTGACTACTTCTTTTATGTGTGCTAAGTGTCATGTTAATTGTGGTGATGTTGATTTTGAGTTGGATCTTGTTTCTCTTCCGTTGAAGCATATGGATGTGATTTTTGGCATGGATTGGTTGTTAGCTTTTGGGTTAGCATTAATTGTTTGACTAGGAGTGTGACTTTCTAAGCCGATAGAAGAATTAGATAGGAAGTTCTTGACCGCGGAGCAAGTGAAGAAATCATTGGACGGAGAAGCTTGTGTGTTTATGATGTTTGCATCATTGAAGGTTAAAGGTGAGAAAGGACCTAGTGAATTGCTGGTAGTGCAAGAGTTTCCTGAAGTTTTTCCAGAGGATATTACTGAGTTACCGCCGGAGAGGGAATTCGAGTTTGCAATTGATTTGGTACCAGGAACGAGTCCTATTTCGATTGCGCCATATAGGATGTCTGCATCAGAGTTGGGTGAATTGAAGAAACAGTTGGAAGAGTTGCTTGAGAAGCAACTTATTAGACCAAGTGTTTCGCCGTGGGGTGCTCCAGTGTTGTTAGTTAAGAAGAAAGATGGAAGCATGAGGTTGTGTGTGGATTATCGGCAGTTGAACAAGGTGACGATTAAGAATCGGTATCCACTTCCAAGGATTGATGATATGATGGATCAGCTGGTTGGTGCATAGGTGTTTAGTAAGATTGATTTGAGATCAGGATATCACCAGATTAGAGTAAAGGCGGAAGATATATCCAAAACCGCGTTCCGAACGAGGTATGGACACTATGAGTATTCTGTGATGTCATTTGGAGTATCTAATGCGCCAGGTGTTTTTATGGAATACATGAATAGAATATTTCATCCTTATCTGGACCGTTTTGTGGTGGTGTTTATAGATGATATTTTGGTGTATTCGAAGTCTGAGGAAGAGCATGCTGAGCATTTGAGGATTGTGTTGCAAGTCTTGAAAGAGAACCAGTTATGTGCTAAGTTGTCTAAGTGTGAGTTTTGGTTGAAGGAAGTGAGTTTCCTTGGTCATATGATTTCTAAGGGTGGTATTTATGTGGATCCTTCTAAGGTTGATGCAGTGTTGTAATGGGAGTCTCTTAAGTCTGTTTTTGAGATTAGAAGCTTTCTTGGTTAGGCCGGTTACTATCGGAGGTTCATTGAGGGATTCTCTAAGTTGGCGTTGCCATTGACGCAGTTGACTCGGAAAGGACAAGCTTATGTTTGGAATGCCAAGTGTGAGAAGAGATTGACCTCAGCTCCAGTGTTGATTTTGCCGAATCCGAAGGAATCGTTTGTTGTGTATTGTGATGGTTCTAAGATGGGTCTTGGTGGTGTGCTTATGCAGAATCGTCAGGTTGTGGCTTATGCTTCGAGGCAGTTGAAAGTGCATGAGAAGAATTATCCGACTCATGATTTGGAATTGGCGGTCGTTGTGTATGCATTGAAAATTTGGAGACATTATCTGTATGGTTCTAAGTTTGAGGTGTTCAGTGACCACAAGAGTTTGAAGTACTTGTTTGATCAGAAAGAGTTGAATATGAGGCAGAGAAGATGGTTGGAATATCTTAAGGATTTTGATTTTCAGTTGAGTTATCATCCTGGGAAGGCTAATGTTGTTGCTGATGCTTTGAGTAGAAAGGCGTTGCATATGTCTGCTTTGATGGTTAAGGAGTTGGAATTGATTGAGCAGTTTCGAGACTTGAGTTTGGTTAGTGAGTTGACACCGGATGGTGTGAGGTTGGGTATGTTGAGGCTGACAAGTAATATTTTGGAAGAGATCAAGAATGGTCAGAAGGAAGATGTGGAACTCGTGGACCGAGTGACGTTGGTTAATCAAGGTAAAGGCGGAGACTTTAGATTGGATGAGAATAATGTTTTGATGTTTCGTGATCGAGTTTGTGTGTCGGATGTGTTTGAGCTTAAGAGGAAGATTTTAGATGAAGGTCATAGAAGTAGTTTGAGTATCATCCAGGAGCAACTAAGATGTATCAAGATTTGAAGAGGTTGTTTTGGTGGCCTGGAATGAAGAAGGAAATTGCTGAGTTTGTTTATGCTTGTTTGGTTTGTCAGAAATCGAAGATTGAACATTAGAGACCGTCGGGTTTGATGCAACCGTTGTTTGCACCAGAGTGGAAGTGGGATAGCATTTCTATGGACTTTGTTGGAGCGTTGCCTAAGACTAGTAAGAGTTTTGATTCAATTTGGGTGATTGTTGATCGGCTGACGAAGTCAGCGTATTTTGTTCCTATTAAGACTGGTATGCCTATAGCGAGGTTGGCTGAGATCTACATTGAGCAGATTGTTAGATTCCATGGTATTCCTTCTAGTATTGTGTCAGATCGGGATCCGAGGTTTACTTCTATGTTTTGGGAGAGTTTGCAAGCTGCTTTGGGAACTAAGTTGAGATTGAGTTCTGCTTACCATCCTCAGACTGATGGGCAGACGGAGAGGACTTTCCAGAGTTTGGAGGATTTGTTGAGAGCTTGTGTGTTGGAGCAAGGTGTCAGTTGCGACGAATGTTTATCGTTGATTGAGTTTACTTACAACAACAGTTTTCATGCTAGTATCGGTATGGCACCGTTTGAGGCGTACCGTCTATTTCTTGAATAAATGTATTATTCGCATGTTTAATTGCTTTAATAGAAATAGGAGTGTGATGAGATAAAACCGCAAGTGCACGGTTCTATCAAAGTAGTAATAAAAGAGTATCGTTCCGACAAGGAGTAGTTTAATTCAATTAACCTTTGATGATGATTAGAAGAGAAACGAGTTGTAAGTTGGGGTTTTCAAATGGTTGAAAGATAATAATATAAAAGGAGCCTCGGGATCATTGGTTTATCTAAATGGCAAGTCCTTCACAAACCAAACTATAAGCTTATAACCTTACGTTAGACCTAATTTCTCAAGACAGTTTCTCTTTTGTTCCTCTAGCAACCAAGCCTATTTCGCTGACTTGATTACTATTAGATTTTGGTTCCTCTACCAACCAAGCCTATTTCGCTGACTTGATCATTATTAGTTCCCTTGAAGATCGAAACTATATGTCTCGAAGATTGCAAAGACTATTTCGCTGCCTTTGCAATCCTTGTCTAAATTCACTTGTTCGAATATCAAAGCTCCACTTTCGTTTTATGAATTGATATTTGTGATGATGGATAAACAGTTATCAAACCCTCCACTTTCGTTTCCACAGTTTGATAATTGTTGATCCATGTTAAAGCGGTGAATTTAGATAAGAAATTAGGGTTACATAAGATTAAGGCTTAGAGCTTGGCTTGATTAGGATTATGTCATTTAGACTTATCCAACAATCCCAAGACAAGGAGAAGTCTACTCACTCATGTTCATCGTAGACATGGAGAAGAAGAGAGAAAACATAAAAGTAAATGACAAGAAAGTAAAAGAAAAGAAAAGAACTTTTATTAGAAAAGCAATTGTCACTTATTGAATTCCAAGAAAAGATGAATATTTGTGATGGATAGCTATTCTATTTATAGCATACATTCGACTTAAAATCTAAGCAATTACATTACTGGAATGTTCCACAAGAAACTGCGGGCTAAAATAGAGTAGCTTAAAATCTAAGCAAAAGCAGCAAAAGTGACTCTAGAGGGTGGCACGGCCGTGCCAATGCTAGCACGGGCCGTGCCAAGCTTCTGACTTTGGGGGAGACGTATTTTTGTCTCCGAATCTTCGTATTTTCGCACTAAATCAGCTCCAAGTCCCTTTCTTTTGCTCCAAAACTCAATCCATTCAATATTCTTTCGTGAAATAAAATAAAATGCAATTTGTAGTAAACTATCTTAAAAAGGAAATAATACTAATATAAAATAAAATAAAATCTAATTAAAACTAAACTAAATAGCATATAAAAATAGGTAATAAATGACTCATCAAACTCCCCCACACTTGAATCTTTGCTTGTCCTCAAGCAAAAGGCATAAACATGGTAGCATAAAACAACATTATCATATGACAATTTAATCAAAGCACATGTCTCCTCAAAGGTTTTTATTTCAAGAGTACACTAATCACAAACTCAAGCATTTCTTGTAATCCTTTTTCAACCCAACAATCAAATCTCAAGTGAGTGTGTGTGTGTGCAGTCCAACCCTTTTCTTGCTCCTGTATAAGATAGATATAATGAGGAACATGTTCTAATCCTAGTACTAAACCAACCAAGAAAAATTCTTTCTTCATTTCATATAAGAGAGATGGGAGTCTTTGTGATCTTTTGATCTTTTGCCAATTACATATTTTGGGTACTTTATTTAAGGAACAACACCTTCACGTAGGAGGTTGGAGGGCCTACCCCCTTCCCCAATCTAGATTCAATGGTGCCCCTTAAAACATCATCTTCACGTAGGAAGTCGGAGGGCCTACCCCCTTCCCCAATCTAGATTCAATGATGCCTTTTAAAGTTTCTTTTTCAAGATAACATTACCTTCACGTAGGAAGTCGGAGGGCCTACCTCCTTCCCCAATCTAGATTCAATAATGCAACCTTGAAATAATTTTTGGCTTGGCTTTTTTATAAACTCCTTTATACTAACTTATACTATTTTTACTTTGAGAATTTTTAAAGGTTAACGTACCACTAAAATTAGAACGCATTTCCTTAAAATACCTATTCATACATTTACTCAAGGGAAGCAACTTATGCATATCTCATTGGAGGTTTTATTCACTTTAAAAACAAGATGTGGGTATATCAGGAGAACTAAAAACGCAAGAGTTTACTTTCATGTACAAGAAATGACCAATAAGAAGAGACAATAAAAAATTTATGTCATGATTTTTCAATAAAAACAAGCTACTTAATCATGCCTTTGACGATAAAACAAAACAAAAAGAATAAAGTTCATGGGAGTTTGGAAACACTACGACTAAAGACACTTTATTAGGCTCCCCCCACACTTAGGAGAAGCATTGTCCTCAATGATTCAAGATAAGAAAAATAAAAGAGAAGAAGGAGAAGAAGAAGAAGAAGAAGAAGAAGAAGAAGAAGAAGGAGGAAGAATAAGGGAAGAGAGGAAGAGGAAAGCTCACATTTTTTTCATTGAGGTCCATAGGGAGGACCTTGGAGGTGAAAGTGGTGCATCATGTTCCGAAGCATTTGATTATTTTCTTCGGATATGCGGTTGCCCCAGAGGGAGGACCTTGCCTTTGTTGCTCGGTGCTTATCCTCTCGACCTCGGTATGCATCCATGCCCATCTTGCATTTTCATTTGTTTCTCCGTCATCATGGTCATGGTGCTCCTCATCATGGTGCAATTGTGCACCTTCCTCTTCTTGGTGCAAGTGTGCACCTTCCACGTCTTCATTATTGCGTTCTACATGCACCTGTGGGTCATCATTAACATACAACAAATTTTCTTCCACCTCGGTGTTAGTCCGAGATGGGTTAGGCAGTAAGATCAAAATGGGCACGTTGAGTTTGAGTGTATAAACAAAGGGGAGTCGAGGTTTTATGAAGTTCATTGAGATAAGGGTTTATATGTTTAGCCTATTGTTTCCCTCAATCTTGTTTATCCCTTGGTCCTCACTCACTCCTAATTGCCCAGCTATGTATGTGATGATACCACCAACTACTATTTCTCCCCTACCATCGGACCTATTTCCTATATGGGAAAGGTAGTCAAGCAAGTAAAAGCAAGTGTTAACGGGGTGGTTGTGCACCATAGCCCATAACATAAAGAGTTCATCGCTCCTAGTGTTCCCTAGTTCAGTCCTTCCCCAAATAGTGCAAGCTATAACCCTTTGAAGGTACCTAAGTACAAGGTTGTGAATGCTGCTAGCTTTGTTGGCACGTGTGTTAAATTGGTCAAGACCGGTAATTTTCTCCCAAAAGGCGGCGGGTTGATAGTCAACCGGCTTTAGGTTTTGATTCCAAGAGTCGTGGATGAACCCCGCATTTGCGAAGCACATCTCATCACAGAAATGTTGAAGAGACATCTCATAATCAAAATTCATAAGCCGGAAAGAAACTCTCTGGTTAGGGTTGTCAAAATTCAACCTATCTTTCGTAAAAACAATAGAACTTAAAAATTCGTAGGTGAAATTCTCATACCCTCTCATAGGTCTCAACATATCAACCCATCCTAACCTTCCTAGCAGTTTAAACACATTGTCTTTAAGGCCGAGCTTATTCAAGTCATAATTATCAGGGTACTTGCAAGGATGCAAAGGTTTAGATATTAGAATTTTGTACCTATCTCTTTGCTTATTGTCCCTGAAGATTATGCCATGATTCTTGGCTTGTGCTTTCTTCTTTGGAGGAGGCCCCCTGATGAGCTTGCAACTTCTTTTCCAATTCTCTTTGAAGCCATTGCCTTGACCTTGCTTTTGATTTGGTGTGGTGTTGGTGAAGGTTTGGTTTTTGGAGTTGTTTTGGTGGAAAAGGTTGGTTTAGTGATGTGGTGAAGGTTGAAGTGAGTCTTAAGAGTTGGGTGATGAATTTCTGGTTTTGTGGGTTAGGTTAATGGAGTTATGGATTTGGGTGATTTTGTTTGGCTGGATGAAAGTTGTTTTTGAATGTGGGTTATGATTTGGATGGTGTTTGTGATTGATTGGGTGGAGAAATTTTGTGAATTGGTGGAGTTTTGAGGGAGGTATGGAGGTTTGAGGTTTTATGGTTATGGAGGTTTTAGAGAGAAGTTTGAAGGTAGAGAGATGTTTGTGTTGGAGAGTGAAGGAAGAAGAAGGCCAAAAAAAATGTGTTATGCTTACATGATGATCGGGCACGGCCGTGCCAACCTTAGCACGGGCCGTGCCAACTTCCTGGAATCCTGCATGGTTTTGGCTTGGCAAGGGCTGGCACGGCCGTGCCAATGGGAGCACGGGCCGTGCCAAGGTTCTGGACTACGGGGCTTTAAAATTTTCTATTTTCTTCACTCATATTTGGACAATTACCTACAAAACAACTTAAAATAACAAAAAAAGGAACAAACAAAAGCGGTTAAATGCGTGGGTTGCCTCCCACGAAGCGCTTCTTTATAGTCATTAGCTTGACGTTAGAAAGTGTCCATTAGAAAGAATCAAAGATATTGTATTGTGTAGATGACGCTAAAAAGCGTTCTTTCACATCATGTTCTTTGATCATATTGCAATAATAAAGGGCGGGACCTTTCCTAACATTCTCGAACTCAAATCCTACCATGTCATCACTCACTTGAAAAACTATCCTACCACTCTTAACATCAACTGTAGCACCCGCAGTGGCGAGGAAGGGTCTTCCTAGAATCATAGGGCAGTCATGGTCTTCCTCTATGTCAACAACCACAAAGTCAGTCAGGATGTATATCCCTTCTATCTTTACGGGGATGTCCTCAACGTATCCAACTATGGGGATAACGGAACGATCGGCTAACTTCAATGTCATCTCGGTAGGTTTCAACTCTCCTATGCCCATCTTTTTAAAGAGGGATAGAGGCAACAAACTAACACTAGCTCCTAAGTCGCACAAGGCTTTGTCTACGGTTTCTTTCCCTATCACACAAGGGATGGCAAAACTACCTGGATCTCTAAGCTTTTGGAGTTGCTTCTTGATGATTGCACTGCTTTCCCTAGTCAAAGCTATTGTCTCTTTGTGGTCTATAGCCTTTTTCTTTGAAAAAATTTCTTTTATAAACTTGGCATATAGAGGCATTCGAGACAAAGCTTCTGCAAGGGGAATCTTAATGCAGATCTTCTTAAGGGTGTTGACAAACTTATCGAATTGAGCTTCCAAGTTAAGCTTAGTAAGCCTTAATGGGGAAAGGGCTTTGTTCTTATCAAGCGGTTTCTCACTTTCTATCACATCTTTCTTACTCAAAAGCCTAACACTGTCTCCCTTAATACTTTTGGCTTTAGCAACGGTCTCTTCTAACTTACTACCCCCACAAGAAATGGCATTTACATGAGCTTTGGGGTTTGTTTCGGGTTGACCGGGAAAGACTCCCGGTGTTTGAGAAGAGGTGGCCATTTGTTGGGCCACTTGGGAGATTTGGGTCTCAAGCATTTTGGTGTGTGTGGCGATAGAATCAACCTTGGTAGTGAGTTTGGAGAGAGAGTCGTTCAGAAATCCTGTGTGGTTTTTCAATTCTTGAAGTTGTTTATTTTGATTCATCATGCAATTTTCCAACAAAATTTCCAAACTTGATTTCTGAGCCACCCTCTAGTTGTTGGTATAGCCAGGTGGTGCTACTTGTCCATAGGAACCTTGAGGGTTTTTGTAAAAGTTTTGATTTGGCCTCATTCCTTGGTTGTATTGAGCATAGTTCAATTGCTCAATACTATTAGTAGCACTACCTAACTGACAATCAACACCAATATGACCAAATATACCACAAATTTCACAAGGAGGAGATGCAGGAGAAGGTGTGACAGCATTAACATTAAGTTTGTCAAATTTTTGGGTTAAGGCATCAACCTTAGCAGCAAGGTGATCATAATCGGAGACCTCGTACATACCTGCCTCCTTTTTGGAGGGCGTAGAGGCGGTGATGGCTCTTTCGTTGGTCCATTGGTAGTGATTCTGAGCCATGTCTTCAATCAAAGCATAAGCCTCCGTCTAGTTCTTATTCATTAGTGCTCCACCTGCAGCTGCATCAACAGACATCTTAGTAGTATAAGTTAGGCCATTATAAAAAGTGTGGACTATGAGCCACTTTTTTAGACCATGGTGGGGACAAAGCCTAAGCATTTTCTTGAAACGCTCCCACGCATCAAAGAGAGACTCCCCATCTTTTTGGTTGAACCGCGTGATTTGGTCTCTTAGTTTGGCGGTTTTAGAGGGGGGAAAGAATCGGGCAAGGAATGCTCGCCTCATTTGATCCCATGAAGTGATGGAACCGACTTCTAGGGAATGGAACCAAGCGCTAGCTCTATCCCTTAAGGAAAAGGGAAAGAGATGAAGTCTTACGGCTTCTTGGTTCTCTTTTATGGTGCCACTGAGTCTAAGGAAGGAAGAAATATGGAGATTTGGATCCTCAGTGGGTGATCCAGAAAACTGATTTTGCTGCACCAAATTGAGTAGTGCAAGCTTGATTTCGAAATTGTTATTCTCAACCGTCAGGTACACGATAATAGCTTGTGGCTCTTCCGTTGAAGGAGTAGCATACTCTTTGAGAGTGCGTTCAGCCATAGCAATATTATTTTGTGCCTGTCTCTTTTTCTTATGCAAATATATTTCAATCTCAGGAATAAATTCTCCGAGACTTTTACTTCATCACATAAGAAATCGAGAACCCAAGAAGTTAATGGTAACACAAGAAAGAAAGAAGTAGAAGAAAAGAGGGAGAAGAAAGAGTTCTAATCACAAAGAAAGAGTTAACTCCCCAGCAGCGGCGCCAAAAACTTGATGAGATAAAACCGCAAGTGCCTGGTTCTATCGAAGTAGTAATAAAAGAGTATCGTTCCGACAGGGAGTAGTTTAATTCAATTTACCTTTGATGATGATTAGAAGAGAAACGAGTTGTAAGTTGGGGTTTTCAAATGGTTGAAAGATAATAATATAAAAGGAGGCTCGGGATCATTGGTTCATCTAAATGGCAAGTCCTTCACAAACCAAACTAGAAGCTTATAACCTTACGTTAGACCTAATTTCTCAAGACAGTTTCTCTTTTGTTCCTCTAGCAACCAAGCCTATTTCGCTGACTTGATTACTATTAGATTTTTGTTCCTCTAACAACCAAGCCTATTTCGCTGACTTGATCATTATTAGTTCCCTTGAAGATCGAAACTATATGTCTCAAAGATTGCAAAGACTATTTCGCTGCCTTTGCAATCCTTGTCTAAATTCACTTGTTCGAATATCAAAGCTCCACTTTCGTTTTATGAATTGATATTTGAGATGATGGATAAACAATTATCAAACCCTCCACTTTCGTTTCCACAGTTTGATAATGGTTGATCCATGTTAAAGCGGTGAATTTAGATAAGAAATTAGGGTTACATAAGATTAAGGCTTAGAGCTTGGCTTGATTAGGATTATGTCATTTAGACTTATCCAACAATCCCAAGACAAGGAGAAGTCTACTCACTCATGTTCATCGTAGACATGGAGAAGAAGAGAGAAAACATAAAAGTAGATCACAAGAAAGTAAAAGAAAAGAAAAGAACTTTATTAAAAAAGCAATTGTCACTTATTGAATTCCAAGAAAAGATGAATATTTGTGATGGATAGCTAGTCTATTTATAGCATACATTCGACTTAAAATCTAAGCAATTACATTACTGGAATGTTCCACAAGAAACTGCGGGCTAAAATAGAGTAGCTTAAAATCTAAGAAAAAGTAGCAAAAGTTACTCTGGAGGGTGGCACGGCCGTGCCAATGCTAGCACGGGCCGTGCCAAGCTTCTGACTTTGGGGGAGACGTATTTTTGTCTCCGAATCTTCGTATTTTCGCACTAAATCAGCTCCAAGTCCCTTTCTTTTGCTCCAAGACTCAATCCATCCAATATTCATTCCTGGAATAAAATAAAATGCAATTTGTAGTAAACTATCTTAAAAAGGAAATAATACTAATATAAAATAAAATAAAATCTAATTAAAACTAAACTAAATAGCACATAAAAATAGGTAATAAATGACTCATCAGAGTGTTACATACAACAACTTGCAGCTGAGATGTATTCTACTTCTGCTGTAGACATAGCAATAGTTGCTTGTCTTTTGCTAGCCCAGGATATCAGATTCTCTCCCAGGAACTGGAAGTTACCACTGGTTGATTTTCTTTCAATCCTGTCACCAGCATAATCAACATCACGAAATCCAACTAACTGATAATCTAGGGATTTCCTATAGATGAGTCCAAGATTAGTTGTTCCTTTCAGATACCTAAAGATTCTCTTAAAACCAGTTAAATGAGATTCTCTAGGATCTGACTGGAATCTTGCACACAAGCATACATTGGCCTAGATGTAGTGAGGTATAACAAAGAACCAATCATAGCTTTATACAGCTTTTGGTCTACCTTTATTCCAATGTCTTCTTTGCTTAAGGTGCAGGTTGGATGCATTGAAGTGTTCATTACGTTACAATCTTCCAGGTTGAACTTCTTTAGAAGCTCCTTTGTATACTTTGTTTGAATAACATATACTCCATCCTTGCTTTGATTGATTTGAATTCCAAGGAAGAACTTCAATTCTCCCATCATGACATTTCAAATTAATCGATCCTGCATTAACTTAGAGAATTCTTTGCAAAAAGATGCATTAGTAGAACCAAATATTATATCATCAACATATATCTGCACAACAAGAATGTCTTTCTCAAGAGTCCTTCTGAAGAGTGTTGTGTCAACTTGACCTCTTTTAAAAGGTGCTTCATCAACTGAAAGTGCTTCATCAACTGTGGCAAGTTCAATCACTGATAACAATCCTATCATAGACTCTTCTTGTCTGAAGTATGATCTTGTTCTCGCAGGACTATCTTTGTTTCCAATGATTTGATCCTCAAGATGTGAAGACTTGTACTTGAATGTATTCTTGGATTGAATTGCTTGCTGGGAGCCATCTTGAGTTTCATCTTGTGCTTTTGAGGTTGATTCAACTTCTGGAGTGGGTTGAGCTTCTGGACTATCTTCATATTCAGCTATCTGATTAAGTTCTGGAATGTCTTTAGTGACTTATATATCTGCAGAACTTTCATCTTGCTCTGGAGTTTCACTTCCAGGCTCTTTGTCATAAAATTTAACGTGCATTGATTTTTCAACACAGAGTGTCTCTGAATTATACACTATGTATGCCTTTGACCTTTCAGAGTAACCTAGAAAGATTCCTCTTTGAGCGTTGGCATCAAATTTCTTTAGGTAGAGCTTGTTATTTAGAATGTAACAGGTACATACAAATTGATGAAAGTAAGAGATATTAGGTTTTCTTCCTTTAAAGAGTTCATATGTTGTTTTCTCCAAGATAGGTCTGATATAGATTTTATTTTGGACATAACATGTTGTATTCACTGCTTCTGCCCATAAATGAATGTTTAGCCAAATTTCATGAATCATGGTTCTAGCCATTTCTTGTAAAGTTCTATTCTTTCTTTCTACAACCCCATTTTATTGTGGAGTTCTAGGAGAAGAGAATTCATTTTCAAATTCACCACCATGATCAGTTCTGACTTTTAAAATATTTATCTCTTTTTCAGACTGTATTTTAGTGCAAAAGCTACTAAATACATCATATGCATTATCCTTACTTCTTACGAATTTTACCCAAGTCCATCTA
The DNA here is from genome assembly GCF_003473485.1 of Medicago truncatula. Taxonomy (NCBI): domain Eukaryota; kingdom Viridiplantae; phylum Streptophyta; class Magnoliopsida; order Fabales; family Fabaceae; genus Medicago; species Medicago truncatula. The sequence continues at coordinate 22,460,866 of NC_053045.1, forward strand.
CTATAATTTCAACAGTGACCAATTCATATATACTTCCATATAAAGATGCAGTGTTAACTGGTCCAAATAAATCAATATGAAGTAATTCTAAGGATCCGGAGGTTGAGACGATGTATTTTGATTTAAGGCTTAAGTATTGCACTCGTCCCTGCAAATATGCCCCGTTTAAGTTTTGGTCTTTGTAAAATAAAAATTCAGAAATCAGTCCACACAAAATTTTTTGTTTTTGAAAATAGTCCCTCCAGGGACTATTTTCAAAAACAAAAAATTTTGTGGGGAACTTTTTAAAAACCAAAATATTTTGCAGGGACCAAAAACTACAAAATGGGTTCAATCAGCGTGCGCCACGTAGGCATTTTGGTGACTTGTCATGCCTTAAATGCGCCCAGGGGTATTTTTAAAAGACAAATTTTTTTGCGGGGACTGATTTCTGAATTTTTATTTTACAAGGACCAAAACTTAAACGGGCCATATTTGCAGGGACGAGTGCAATATTTAAGCATTGATTTAAAAAATGATTTCACAATCTTCCCTTTCTGGCATGCACCACAAAGTGCATCTGAATGATAATCAATGTTAGGTAGGCCTTTGACCAGTTCTAACTTACTAAGCTTAGAGATTAATCTCCAGTTAGCATGTCCCAGCCTTCTGTGCCACGTAACACCCTAATTCCGTCGTTAAATATCAAATAATAATAATAATAAATTTAATAATAAGGATGTTACACAACTCGACTTTATATCAGAAAAATAATATAATTTTCTTACTAATTAATAATTTCAGCAGCGGAAACATTTCACTATTCTCATTAATAAATCTTATCATTGTCATTCAAGATCATAAATGGAAATAACATTAGTTGCATGATTCAAACTCAAAATCAAATTAATTTAAACGTTAAACCCAACCCATGGTGTTACATATCAGAGCTCGTATTCAACTACATATCTAATCATTGCTAAAATAAAATTGACGGAAGACAATTCCCGTCGTATCCTGCTAGGCATCCCGCAACTAGATCTCTTCGTCCTAAGTATATGTACCCCACCGGTACAGACACCATAAATACAACAACAAGAAAGGGGTGAGAAATCCAGCCATAACATATTATTAGGAAAAGCATTCACATTAAATAAATATCAAAAGAATATAGTCTCCACTATCTCATCACTCTCAGCAGTTACTATGTATAATGTCTTCATTTCACATATCACAACAGCACAACATCTTCACACTCAAGGGCCCAATACAAAATCATCATATATATGCATATGGACTCTCCTAACGACCTATATGATTGTGGTACCACTCCTACTCATCATTTAGCCAGAGTTATGTTACTGGACTTTTCTCATCATAGTTTGTCAGAGATATGTTACTGGACTTCTCCATCAGTCATGCACTCCATCAGTCTTAGAATCGATATGAATGCATATAAATAAATTCGACAAGTAACACAAGTATACACATATTCAAATCATTCACATATTAATGCAAGACTCTCACTAAAATGCACGACTCTAATGCAAGCACACAAATCATTAACATACTCATCATCATCATATATCACTATCTTCATCATTGTGTGTGTATATATATATATATATATATATATATATATATCACTCTCACCATCATTATATACATCACTCCCGTCATCATCATCAAATATAAGCATCATCACTCTCATCATCATAATGATATAGTTATCGTCATCCTCATCATCACTAAAATATAAACATTATCATCCTCATATTCATCATAAATTAATCAACTTCACTCTCATCGTGTTTATTTATTATATATATATATTTAATATTAATCATCGACACTCTTTGTCATAATTATAGGATTCATCATCATTACTCTCTATCAACTATTTATATCACCACTTATTCCCTTCATTAATCCAACCCTTACGCGTGACTCATTTCTAAATCAACATCTCTCTATTTTATTTTATTATATTATTCATCTTACCGACATACTCTATCCCTTCATCTATTATAGGCTCTCTATATACTTTACTTCTGATAGCATAACCTATTACTCATTCGTAGTCTCAAGATGTATTCTAATTCATTATCATTACATATAATGTCTCCTCTCTATCCAACTAGGTTCTTCCCCACCATCGTCATTAACTCTTTCGTAATTATTCTTCTCATTTAAAACGACTTTATAATCTTATTACCTTGTTCTCACATTCGTCGTCATCTATACATCGACTATTCTCCTAATCTTAACTTAATCCTAATTTAAAGTTATTATCTCATTCTATCAGTACTTTTGATATCAGAAACTTTCCTCACTAAGGCTTCATTATAATTCAAGATTTTATTCTCTCGATGCCGGTTGTTATTATTATCGTCAAACATTATAACTATTATCGCTTATCTGCTTTCCTACTCATCTTGCTCTCTTCTAATTGTTCCCGTCCTTTTCATCGCTATTATCATTCCTATTGTCTTTCATTACCTAATTCACAACTCCCTATCTTTCTATACATCTCGCCTACGATCATCTAACTCGACTACACTATAATCTTTATTTGTTTTTACAGTTTAAACGTTCCTATATAAGATTCACCATAAGTTATTTAATTACCTTGCTCTATCACTCTCCAACTATCAATACTCTTAAGATCATTATTTTTCACGTCCTATTGTCAAGTCATCTTCACTTAGATCACTATCACCAGTTTATGTTTTAGACTTGTTATTATCCTTAGGTAATCGCTTCTATTTATACCTGATCACACTCCTTCATTTAGATGTAAAGCTTAAGGACCCTCACCTTTACTTTACACGCTAACGGATTTATTAAAATCACTAATACTATCATGGATGGTTTAGAGTCCAATACAACGGTGGTGTTGAAACTTCATGAAAAATGCAGCATGACCCACGTGCGATATTTTAATCATTACTCAACTTAATAATGTCTGAATGAGGTAAAACTAAATCTAAAATAAATATATTACCCATATCTACAACTTTCATGAAGGAACCTAAATTAAATTCGATACAGAAAGTGGTGCAAAGGTTGGTTTTCCTAAACCTAGGCAGAGTGCGCGGCCATGCTGACCTCTGGGTAGTATTTTGATCATAACTCAAGTTTTTGACGTCCTATTGAGGTCAATCCAAAGCCAAATGAAAGCTAACATCTATATCTAAAACTTTCATGTTTAGATCGAAACCTAGTTCATAACATAAAATAGTTTGAAGTTGGATTTTCTATGCCTCGGAAAAGAAAACGACCCCTGCTGACCCATGTGTAGTATTTTGACCATATCTTGTGTTCTAGATATTGAAATCAGGTCAAACCAATGCCAAATTAAAGCTAACATGCATATCTACAACTTTTATGAAGACACCAAAATCTAATTCTCAACAGAAAAGTGCCAGTTTTTATTGTTTGTTTCGGTTACAGAAATCACAGATTTTCTGCGATTTTGCATGTGCGATTTAGCCTTAAGGGACCTTTCCTAACTCCGTTTTCGACCCTAAACTCGCCAAACTCGACCCTAATCTTCACTCCATGACTACCCTATCATTGAAACACTAATTCTTGTTAACCTACCTGATTATCCACTACTAAAACTCAATTCAAAAACCTAAACTAGTTTCCCTCAATTGTCATCTTTTAATTTCATCTTTCAATTCGTCCATCATCATTCACTCATCAAAATTTACATCATAACAGAAAAAGTGCATTAAAATTTAAGACAACCCTCCCATCATAAATTAAGATACCCTAAAGTGCAAAGATTCTCCCCCTTACCTTGAATTCTTTGGAAACGCAGCTTTCGGTTCAACTCTCCTTAGTTAGGGTTTGCCTCCTTTCCTCTCTACTTCTCTCTGGTTCTCACGTACAACAATAATGTTTTATGAATTTCTATTCCTCTATTTATACTAAAAAACTTGGTTAAATTCTTATTATTATTACTTTTCTCCCCTCCACCTATCATAACTTACTCCCTCCTCCCCCACTTATTTTATTACTTCTATTTCTCACCTCTTATCTTTATTATTTATTATATCATTCCTCTCTTTATGATTTAAATTCACATAAAATATTAATAACCACCAAAACTTTATTTTTCAACAATGGCACACTATTTTCTCCCTAAAAATTGTTTTTCTCACATTATTCACTCAACTCGTTAACTCCTCCTTACTTCCTCATTATTCGTAACACCTATAACTACAAAGGATAATTTAATAATATCAAGTCTCAATGATAATAATAACAATAATAATAATTTTATTCGATTATAATATTAATATTATCTATTAATAATACCGACAATTAATATTAAAAACGGGGTGTTACATGCCACATCTGTAACACCCCGTTTTCCCAACTTAAAAATTTCATAAATGTCTATCAGAGTGAACGAAATACCACGGAATGTTACGCTTCTAAAATATAAATAATGAGATAATTAACTAATTATCTTTCCAAAAATCATCAACATATTAATTCAAAACTTTGCAGCGGATTAAATTCATTAGCACAGATAAGTCTTTGGCACGCAGGCCTTATTAAAACATAAACAGTACGTAAAGGAATAGAAAATAGTCACAAAAGATCCCATCCCGTTACGTATCAGAGCACCTAAAAGACACAGTGAGGGATAGCCACTCACAACAGCAAAACACAGCGACCTACTCTCGTTCACCTGCAAGTTACTCATACGAAGAGTAACATTTCCAAGTAGAAGGGGTGAGATTTCACAAAACAATAATATTAAACATATAATTCAACAGTTATATTTAACAACATTATAAACTAATCATAGATGGTAATATAATCATATAGTACTGCATTAACAATTTAAATCAATTTCGATTCATCATTAACTCCCTATTCATCATGTTTTCTACATCAACATTTAGCACATAATAATCAAATCATAACCAACATAAATCATCAGATCATAAATATCAACTTTGTCATACGACATAATCGTCATTTCATAATTACATAACAACACAACTTAATCATCACTTATTAATAATAATCATATATAATATAACATAATAATCACTTATCAATAATAATCATATACAATATAACATAATAATCACTTATCAATAATAATCGTATACAATATAACATAATAATCACTTATCGATAATAATCATATACAATCTAACATAATAATCACTTATCCATAATAATCGTATACAATATAACATAATAATCACTTATCAATAATAATCATATACAATCTAACATAATAATCACTTATCAATAATAATCTAAGGAACACATATTCATCATAAAACAATAACACATGTTCATCATAACAACAACACATATTCACAATTATCATCATGGTCACATTCACAAATAACATCACAATAACATCTTAAATCAACATCATGAAACATCAAATAATCTTTCATGAACAACTCGAGGATAGAGAACGGCTTAATCGACTACGACACAACTTCAACTTAACAATGCAACTTAGACCTCTTATTCATCTTAGACCCTCTTGAAAAAATGCAACTACAACCTCTTAATCATGCATGTGGTACCAATCATATTGAGCGTAAATAGGCTCACAAAGCATCAAGCCCTCTCCCATCTCGTATTATGTATAAATATACATTACAGAGCATCAAGCCCTCCCCCATCACGTATTATGAGTATGCAATGGACTCAACATCCTAACAACTTAACAACTTAGACATCTCTTATGACTCCAATAATTTGGATCAACATCTTACAACTTAAACATCTCATATGACTCCAATAAATTGGGCCAACATCTTATAACTCAAGCGACTTAAACCAACATTAGCATCTTAATGATATTAATACATCACATCAGCAAGGCAACAACATCAAATAATTTGCAGCAAGTCAACATCAACAATAATCATCAGATATAATCATTACAACTTCATATCATCATCATTCACAATATATAATATTCTCTCATTAATCATCAAAGTAAATCATATTCATCACAACAACAAAACAACATCATTCAATAATAATAATCATCATATATAACAATTACAAATGCACGTCATCAACATCTCAATCAGCGACCATAATTCATGCAATAAATATCCAATTATATAACATTATAAATATCATCAATTCATCATAAAACAACTTCACAGATCGTCACTAACATCATACATATTTCTCATTACTATCCCCGGGTTCAACTCATAACAACTCGCGCGACAAAGATCGCAAAAACCTAAACAAGCATTCTGTCTTACAGGAGCTCGCGAGGCGAGGGACATTATTCGCTATGGCGAGTTCAGAAAATGGCTATTCTCCTTGGCGAGTAAGCTGCTCGCCTTGGCGAACAAATAATGGGTGCTCTCGGGAACTTTGACATTTTTCACTCAAAAATCTATTTTTAAACTTTCCCAGGTTCAATCTCAATCTAAAAACTTTCCTAATCATTATTATACATATTCAGGCACTCAAAATCATCTAAGGTTCAACTTAAGGGACAAAACTACAAAAATCATGTTGACTCACTGGTCACACTCTGCAGGGTATAACTCGCGAGGAGAGAAGAAGTTGCTCACGAGGAGAGCGATGAAGCTCATCACTCGCTATGGTGAGGATCATCACTCGGGAGGCGAGCGATGAATGTCGGCTCGGGCAGAAGTGTAGTTTTCACGAAAATTCACCTAATCACATGGTTTAAAGCTCAAAACTAATTTATGTAATCATTCTATGGATTATCTAAGGTCTGTAAACCGTTTCTACATCAATCTAACAATTTTTCATCAATTAATCTCAAATTCCTCACTTTAACCCTAATTCTCAAATTCTCTAAAATCAATCCAACACTTGTTAATTACAACCGATTGAATTATAGAATTATTAGAATTGAATGCTAGTCTCACCCTTACCTTAAGAATTGAAATCGCAGCTCTCTAGGCCTTCCTCCCCTCTCTTGGCTTTTTCTCCCTTTTCTCCAAAAACGATCGTACGTACTACTTTTTCTAAAACTAGGTCTTCTCCTATTTATATTTCCTCCCATCTATTTTATCTTATTCCACTTATACCACTAGACTCCCTAAATTCACAAAACAGCCCCCATCTCAATAATTATTCTATTTTTGAATCTTATTTTATTAAACAATAAAAGAAGTCACTACACCTCATAAAAATCGTCACGTCACATAAATCATCTAAATCATCATAAATCACAAATATATATTCTATAATATAATATAACTCACCTAAATAGCTCTTAGACTCAATTAAATAATTAAATAATTCGAAACGGGCGTTACAACATCCACTTCTTATCATTCACTGATAGAAGGCAAAATACGTTCTGATCAACTAGTTCAGAGAAGTTAATTTTATAGACATTCTCTACTCTCTTTCCCTTGAATATTATGGATTTGTCATCCTTTTTTATTACTGTGCAGATGGTCTTTCCAAACATCACATCATAACCATTATTACAAAACTGACTGATACATAAAAGGTTATGTTCAAGACCATCTACCAGCCACACATTATTAATAGAGATAAATGAGTTACCAATAGTTCATGTACCAATAATCTTGCCAGGTTGGATGCCTCCAAACTTCACATTTCTTCCTTCTTTCATTGTATGGGTGAGGAACATAGACTTCTCTCCTATCATATGCCTTGAGCAACCGCTGTCTAGGTACCATGATTTTTGCTTTACTTTTTCTCTTAGACATACGTGCAGTATTGACATTTTTAGATTTATGTACCAATTGTATTATGGGTCCTTTGAGGTTAGTACTAGAAGTTTTACTCTTCACTTCTTGTACCATGTGCTGAGAGTTTGATTGCTTCTGGTTACTTGATGAGATAAAACCGCAATTGCACGTTCTTATCGAAGTAGTAATGAAAAGAGTATCGTTCCGACAGGGAGTTGTTTAATTTAATTAACTTTAGTTAGTGATTAGAAGAGAATCAAGAATGTAAGATTGTTGTTTTCGAATGGTTGAAAGAGAAAATAATAATAAAAGAGAGCCTTGGGATCGTTGGTCTGTCATAGGCGACGAATCATTCACAAGCCAAGCCATTAAACTCAAACCTTATTTTAGACCTAGTTTCTAAAGACGAGTTTCTCTTAAGCCTATCACATCTCCTATCGGTCTCAGTGAGTGTGTTCCTCAAGCAAGCAAGGCTTTTTTCATGGTTGATTACTATTAGAATCCTTGAAGTTCGAAACTATATAAGCCTCAAGGTTCACTAGACTATTTTCATGTTTCACAATCCTTGCCAAAATTCACTTGATCGAATATTAAAGCTCCATTTTCGTTTTATGAATTAACATTTGGAATAATGGATAAACGATTATCAAACCCTCCAATTTCGTTTCCACAGTTTGATAATATTTAATCCATGTTAAAACGGTGAATTTAGAAGAGAAACTAGGGTTACATAATATTAAGCTTTAAGGCTTAACTTGATTAGGATTATGTCATTAGATTTATCCAACAATCCCAAGACATAATAAGTCTACTCACTCATGTTCATCGTAGACATGGAGAAGAAGAGAGAAAGCATAAAAGTAAATAACAAGAAAGTAAAAGAAAAGAAAATAAATTTTATTCAAAAGACAATTGTCACTTATTGAATTCCAAAGAAAAGATGAATATTTGTGATGGCTAGCTACCATATTTATAGGTAACATTCGACTTAAAATCTAAGCAATTACATCACTAGAATGTTCCACAAGTAAAGGGCTTTGTGGTAAAACCAAATAGAGTAACTTAGAATCTAAGCAAAAGCAGGAAAAGGCTTTTTGGGAGGTGGCAAGGCCGTGCCAACCTTAGCACGGGCCGTGCCAAGCTTCTGACTTGAGGGAGATATATTTTTGTCTCCGAATCTTCGTATTTTTGCACCGAATCAGCTCTAAAACCCCTTTCTTTTGCTCCAAGACTCAATCCATCAAATATTCATTCCTGAAATATAATAAAATGCAATTGAAGTAAAATAGCTCAAAAAGGAAATAATATTAAAATAAAATAAACTTAAATCTAATTAAAACGAAACTAAATATTAAACTAAAAGATCTAATTATTGACTCCTCAAACTCCCCCACACTTGAATCTTTGCTTGTCCTCAAGCAAAAGGCATAGACATAGCAGCAACAAAAAGATTAATATATGACAATTCAAATAAAAGCTTATGTCCCCTTCGAGATTTCATTTCAATGTACACTAATCACAACTTCAAGTATTCCTTGTGAACTCATTCAACCCAACAACAAGTCTTAAGTGAATGTGTGTGTGTAGTCCAACCCTTTTCTTGCTCCTGTATAAGATAGATATTATGAAGAACAGGTTCTAACCCTAACACTAAAGTGACCGAGGAAAATCCTTTCTTCATTTCATATAAGAGAGATGGGAATTAGTTGAGATAAATTTGACAATTTAGATACTTGGGGGCTTGAAGATGCCTAGGGGATATCATTTCACATTGGAAGTTCACGAGGGGGTATCCTTTCCTCCAAGTTTCCATGATCACCCTAAGTAGTGCTACAACTTATTCATCTTCACTTGGGAAGTTCCTCTTTTTAGAGGGATTTATTTAAGTACAATTTTTTTGAGAAGTCATCACCACATTTAGGAAGTCAGTGAGGGGGTGTCCTTTCCTCCACGTGTTGGTGATATTCTTCCGTCCCATTTTTGTTTAACACATTATAGCACATTAAAATCATTCCCACACAAACTTATACTACTTTTACTCTGAAGATTTTTAAGGGTCCAAGTTACCATTAAAGTTAGAACGTGTTCCTTAAAATACCTATTCATACACTTACTTAAGGATTGCAACTAGGTGCTTTTCTCAATGGAGAATTTTCACAATAAAACTTGATGTGGGTATAGCAAGAACACTTACAACACAAGAAATCACTTTTATGTATAAGAAATGACCATTGAAGAGACAACTAAAAATTTATGTCATAATAAAACAATAAAAACAAGCTGCTTATTCATGCCTTTTACAATAAAACAAAACAAAAGAATAAAGTTCAAGGGAGTTTTTAAACACTACGACTAAAGACACTTTATTAGGCTCCCCCCACACTTAGCAGAAGCATTGTCCTCAATGATTCAAAAGAACGAAAATAAAAGAGAAGAAGAGGTAGAAGAGGAAGAAAAGGAAGGAGGAGGAGGAAGAGTAAGGGAAGAGAGGAAGAGGAAAGCTCACATTTTTCATGGAGGTCCATAGGGAGGACCTTGGAGGTGGAAGTGGTGCATCATGTTCCGAAGCATTTAGTTATTTTCTTTGGATATGTGGTTGCCCCTTAGGACATCGTTTCGTAGTCCGGATAATTCAACACCTTGTCATTGTTGCTCAGTGCTTATCCTCTCAACCTCATTGTGTATCCATGTCCATCTTTTATTTTCATTGTTGCCTCCAGCATCATGGTCATGGTGCTCCTCATCATGGTGCAAATGTGCACCTTCCTCTTCTCCCACAATGGGCTCTTCATGCACCTGTGGATCATCAATAACATACAAAAAAATTTCTTCCACCTCGGTGTTAGTCCGAGATGGGTTAGGAAGTACAATTAAAACAGGCACATTGAGTTTGAGTGTGTAGGAAATGGGTGTATGATGCTTAATGAAGTTCATAGAAATAAGGGTCTCTATGTTAAGCCTATTGTTACCCTCAATTTTGTTTATCCCTTAGTCCTCACCCACTCCCAATTGCCTAGATATGTACGTGATGATACCACCCACAACTATCTCTTCCTTACCATCAGACATATTACCTACATGGGAAAGGTAATCAAGCAAGTAAAAGCAAGTGTTAACGGGGTGGTTGTTAAGCATGGCCCACAACATGAATAGTTCATCCGTCCTAGTGTTTCCTAATTCAATTCTCCCCCAAATAGTGCAAGCCATAACCCGTTGAAGGTACCTAAGCACCGGGTTGTGATTGTTACTAGCTTTGTTGGAACGTGTCTTAAATTGCCTAAGACCGGTGATACTTTCCCAAAATGCAGCGGGTTGATAGTCAACCAGGTTAAGATTTTGATCCCAAGAGTCATGGATGAACCCCGCATTTATGAAGCCCATCTTATCACAAAAATGTTGGAGAGACATCTCGTAATCAATATTCATAAGCCGGAAGGATACTCTATGGTTGGGGTTATCAAAATTCATCCTATCCTTGGTAAAAACAATAGAACTTAAAAACTCATAGGTGAAATTTTCATAACCTCTCATAGGTCTCAACAAAGCAATCAACCCTAATCTACCTTGGAAGGTTTACACGTTGTCTCTAAGGCCAATCACATTAAAGCTATAAGAAGCAGGGTATCAACAAGCATGTAAAGGTTTAGAGATGATAATTTTATACTTATCCCGTTGCTTGTTGTCCTTGAATGTTATGCCATGATTCTTCGCCGCTACTTGCTTCTTTGGGGGAGGTGCTCCGGAAGAACTTGCTCCCTCTTTTCCACCTCTTTTGGAATCAATTGCCTTGTCCTTGGTTGGATTTGGTGTGGTTTTGGGTTAGGTTAATGGGGGCTACGAATTTGGGTGTTTTTGGGTAGGGATGGATGAAAGTTGTTTTTGATTGAAGGGTTATGATTGGAATGTTGTTTGGGTTTGATTGGGTGAAGAAATTTTGTGGATTGGTTAATTTTGGATGGAGATATGAAGGTTTTAAGTTTTGTGGTTATGGAGGTTTGAGAGAAGTTCACTACTAGAAAAATTTCATATAGAGACAGGAGATATCTGTCTCTAAATTGCAAAATTTCCGTCACTAATCCTGTTAGAGACGGAATCAGAGACGGATCAAGTTCCGTTGTTAATTTCGTCGTCTCTAAGCTTGTTCGAGACGGAATTAATATTTCCGTCTCTGACTGGAGACGGAAAAATTCCGTCACTAACAATAAAAAAACCGTCACTCAAAGATGAAACTGATGAATATAAATCCGTCTCTAAGGTATATAATTCCGTCTCTACAGAGACGGAAACATAAATTCCGTCTCTAAATATAATGTTTTTTTTAAATAAAAAAAAAATGCCTCTGAAATCAAATTCACAATAGAAATTTTAAATTATATTGGTCTAAGCAAGCATTTAAAATTTATAAACTTTACTTGCTTGAGTGAATACATAATATTCTAATAGAGTTTAACTTATCATAAAATAAGTTGTCATTTATTTACACTTGCATCTTATTTAAGCTTCACAGGTCAAATTCTAGATAATGTGCACTTCATAGCATCCATCAGGAAACCTGCACCCAAGAAAATTAGTAAGCTGTAAATAATAAAGACTAAGACTAATACTATTTATTAATGAAATTTTAACAAAGGAGAGAATTAGAGACTAATGTAACTTACATCTTTGGTAAAAGATAAGGGAGCTGATTTCTGAATACAATTCCATAACCTTTTTAAATGGTAACAGAAAAGCTGATTAGTGACATTGAAAATTGTTAAAAATATGGCTTAAATGGCTGATTTAGATCAGATTTCAAGCTCTAAATCTGGTTCAAAAGTAGTTATATAACTTGCTCCAAATCTGAGACCCTAAACTTATACGAATGCATGGAATCCTTGACTGCTGAAAATGCGGAAAAACTTAGCCTATAAGGATCAAGACTTTACCTTTTATTTGGTCCATCACCTGTCGTGTTTCATCTTTGGCTGGCATTTTAAGTTCACAGCCAGTGACAAGTTCAACTCCAAGCATCAAACCTTTTCCTCACATCAGCAATTATAATAGAATAAAAAAACAAGTTTATTAGAGATATAAAGAGAGAGAAACAAATTCTGATTCTTTTATGTTACTCTCCCTAGAATGAATTCATGAATGCTTTCTTATGCATTAATCTTAGATGGAAAAAGGAATAGAAACCTTCCATTTATATTTGTCTTTGAGTGCGTTAAGCCCCTCTTTCAAATGGGACCTCACTCTTTTCTATTATTACTTTCAAAACAGCCAATCCTACATCTATACAAACAGGATTTCCACCAAAGTTAAAGGAATATTTGTGAGTCAAAACCTTTGCAATCTTAGGAGTAGTAACAACATCAAGAGGAATGCCATTTCCAATACCTGCCAAAAACAAAATCAAGAAAACAAGCAAACAACAATGAGCACAAATACTTGATTAGGTGGTCTATATTTTTCATGTGTAGATATAGTAATTCTATATTCTTTGGTGCGGAGTTAGGTTGTTCTGAATTTTTCTAGTGTGTAATAATATAATAATAACCCATGCATGTGTTACTTTCCAAGAGATATAGACTATCAAGTAATTAACTATTTGACAACCATAAAGGCCTTTTTTTTTTCTAGGTTGTTCTGTTTTTTTTTTTTTTTTGCTTTCATTTTGTAATTGAAAAATAGTGATGGAGAATGTATGGAATAATACTAGAGGATATACAAAAATGAAACACTATAAGAAATTGATATGATGATAATATATTAAAAACTATATGTACATGATATGCAACGAGCCATCAGCTAGGTGGGACACTAAACATACATTGGAAATGTCTTCAAATAAATGAATATTGTAGGCTGACCCTTTTAAAGGTTTACTGGCTTATCACTACCAAAGACTGCATATAAAAGCACCCACAACAGAGGTTTGAATCACAGTATCATGTTATCTTCTAGATCAGTCTAAGAATATTAGTTCTTCCTTTTTTTTTATTTCACATTTCGATGCATTGTGTTTTTCAAATTTTAGGAAATAATATTCAAACTCAATCAGTATCATAAATAAATTCTAAGAGCAAAATGATGAAAACATATACTAATCTCTTTTGCTTCTTATTTCTCTTCCTCTTTCTTGAAATGTAAATGATCAAAAATAAGTGGACTACATCAGCCTATGACATAGAAAATGTTTCAAATTCAAAATCAACCAAAACTCACTAAATAATAATAATAATGATTAAGTTAAACGCTTTTTCACTTGGGGAATAAGCTGAACATGCTAAATTTAACACTTTTTCACCTATGGGTCATATTAAAAATCACTGCCCCATTGCATAGAGATAGCACAGTTAGACCATATATTATAACTAAGCAAGTAAGTAGTAAAATTATAGTCAAATAACCTTAGCAATGAAACACTAAACTTAGATAGAACAATGCATAATTAATGAATAATAGGAACAGAATGCACAACAGACACACATACATATAGAAATGATGAAGAAACTGAAGTTCACCAATTTTTTTCTCACGTATAAACCCTTTTTTTTTTGTAACAAAAAAAACCCCAATTTTTTTACAACTCCAATTTATCAATTGGGTTCTCAACTCCAATTTACATACCCCTATTTACAAATTTATAAACTGGAGAGGTGAAAAAAATCTAAATTACAAACTTCACATAAGAAATTAAGCAACAAAGAACATGAAGAAAAAAGTTGAAATTGATAAAGATGAAATTACCTAAGATTTTTAACAAAGAATCTTCACTTGGTATTTGGTTTGTCTTTGTATCCCGTAATTGGAATTAGGGTTTGGAATTGGGAATAAGAGAAATTGATGGAGGTGAGCTGTTGGTAATTGAGGAGAAGGATGAAATGGGGCTGTTGGTAATAGGGTTTGGAATTGGGTATAGGAGGAATTGATACAGGTGAGATGGTGGTGAGAGTGAAAGAGCAAAGAGGAGAAGAGAGAACGTGAAGTGTAAAAGAGTAGTAGAAGTGAAATGTGAGTGGGAGAGAGAGACATAACCTATATTATTATTATTATTATTATATTATTAAAGAAAAATTAAAAAGAGCAAACCAAAATTTTGATGAGCTGGGCGGCACCTTTCAAAAAATTAGGCGGGCAATGAAATAATTTGGTGGAAAAATGAACTTTTCATTCGAGACGGAATTCAGAGACGGAATTGATCAAAGACGGAAACTTTCTGTCTCTAACAGAAGTTTGACTATTTCTATAACTATTGACCATTTAGAGATGGAAACAGAGACGGAATACATTAGATACGGAAATAGATTGTCTCTAAATCCCGTCTCTAAATGTCCTTTAATAGCATTAATGATAAATCAAGCTATGTAGAGACGGATTTAGAGACAGAACAATTTTGACACGGATATTTCCGTCTCTAAAACCGTCACAAACACATAAATTATAATTTTCGTCTCTCAGTGCCTTTTTCCGTCTCCAATTCCGTCTCTAATAGAGACAAAATTAATTCCGTCTCTAAATTCCGTCGGTATTTCATCTTTTTCTAGTAGTGGTTTGAGGGTAGAGAGATGTTTGTGTTGGAGAATGAGGGAAGAGGAAGAAGAAAAATTGTGAATAAACTTACCTGGTGTCGGGCACGGCCGTGCCAAGTTCCTGGAGTTTTTGTGGTTTTTGGAAGGGCAAGGTCTGGCACGGCCGTGCTAAGGTTTTGGGCTCCGGGGCTTCAAAATTTTTCATTTTCTTGAATCGTTCTTGGACAATTACCTATAAAATAACCTAAAATGATAGAAAACAAACAAAACAAAGCATTTAAATGCGTGGGTTGCCTCCCACGAAGCACTTCTTTATAGTTATTAGCTTGACGTTAAGAAAGTGTCCTTAGGAAGGATCAAAGAGATCATATTGTGTAGATGACGCTAAAAAGCCTTCTTTCACATCATGATCTGTAATCATGCAACAAGAATAAAGAGCGGGACCTTTCATAACATTCTCCAACTTAAATCCTACCATCTCATCACTCACTTGAAAAACAATTCTACCATTATTAACATCAACTATAGCACCCGCAGTAGCGAGAAAGGGTCGTCCTAGAATTATAGGGCACTCATTGTCTTCATCTATGTCAAGCACCATGAAATCAGTCGGGATGTATATCCCTTCTATTTTAATAGGGATGTCCTCAACATATCTGACAGGTTGGATATTAGAACGATCGGCTAACTTCAATGTTGTTTCGGTAGGTTTCAACTCTCCTATTCCCATCCTTTTAAAGAGGGGTAAGGGCAACAAACTAACACTAGCACCTAAATCACATAAGGCTCGGTCTAAGGTTTAACTCCCTATCATACAAGGGATGGCAAAACTACATGGATCTCTAAGCTTTGGAGGTGGCTTCTTGATGATTGCACTACTTTCTCTTGTCAAAGCTATTGTCTTATTATGCTCTATAGCCTTTTTCTTTGAAAAAATTTCTTTTAAAAACTTGGCATATAGAGGCATACGATACAAAGCTTCAGCAAAGGGAATCTTAATGCATATCTTTTTAAGAATGTTTAAGAATTTATTGAATTGAGCCTCCAAGTTAAACTTAACAAGCCTCAATGGGGAAAGGGCTTTGTTCTTGTCAAGTGGTTTCTCACTCTCTCTCACATCTTTCTCACCTAGAAACTTAACACTCTCTCCCTTTCAACTCTTGGCTTTAGCAACGGTCTCTTCTAACTTACTACCCCCAAGAGAAATAGCATTGACATGAGCTTTAGGGTTTGTTTCGGTTTGACCGGGAAAGACTCCCGGTGTTTGAGAAGAGGTGGCCACTTGTTGGGCCACTTGGGAGATTTGGGTCTCAAGAAATTTGGTGTGTGTGGCTATAGAATCTACCTTGGTATTGAGTTTGGAGAGAGAATCGTTCAAAAATCTCGTTTGGTTTTTGAGCTCTTGAAGTTGTTTATTTTGATTCATCATGCAATTTTCTAACAAAATTTCCTAACTTGATTTCTGAGCCACTCTCTGGTTGTTTGTATAGCTTGTTAGTGTACTTGTCCATAGGAACCTTGAGGATTTTTATAAAAATTTTGGTTGGGTCTAGTTCCTTGGCTGTATTGAGCGTAGTTCATTTGTTCAATACCATTGGCAGCACTACCTAACTGACAATCAACACCTATATGACCAGAAACACCACAAATTTCACAAGGAGGAGATGTAGTAGAAGGTATGACAACATTAATGTAACGCCCTAGTTGTTATTTATTTTATTTTGAATTATTTGGAGTCTCATATATGATTTTATATGATTTTTGGTGATTTATGTGGTGTGTGCATTTTAATATATGGTTTAATAAAATAATAATTAAAATTAGTGGGAATTATTATTATTTTAGAAATTAGGGAGTTAATTAGGATTTAATAGAATTAAGGGGAGTTTAATGAAATAAAAGGGGAGTTATAGTTTGGGAGTTAGAAAAAGAAAAGGTCAGAAGCAGTTTTACGTGAAACAAGTTTTGGGAGAGAAAACCAAGAACAAGGGGAGAGAAGAACAAGTAGAACCAAGATCAACCGTGTGTCGTGCGATTTTCTGAACTAAGGTAAGGGTGAGATTTACTTTCAATAGTATAGATTGTAATTCTGATTTTGATTTAACATGTTTCTGGTAGAAATTGAGAAATTTGGGATTAGGTTTTGATTATTGGTTTTTGAATGAAAAAGTGTAGAAACCATAGAATTGAATGGTGAAAAGAGTTGTTAATCAGGTAGGTTAGTGATGGGTTAACGTTTTAATGATAGGGTAATCATACGGTGATGTTTATGGATGATTTTGGAGAGTTTAGGGTTGAGAATTGAAGCCAAGGAGGCTCCCATGGTAGAAAATCGCAGAAAATCTGTGATTTCAGCATGTCTGATACTGTCGAAATCATGAGGCGATTCTGGTGATCATGAGGCGATTTTAACAGAAAATGTGTAATTTTAGTATGACTGATGTTGTCTTACCATAAACCCTAAAATGCAATTTTCTTCACTCCAAATGCTTCCAAACTTCTTCCTAAGTGTAGGGACTTTATCCTAAACGTATAGAGATGTTTTTAGGAAAGATATAACGTTGTATAAGCGTCTAATGAGTTCATGAGTGGTCCTTGGGATAGGGATGGAAGTTGTCTATAAGGGTATAGCCTCTCAATGTATCTAAGCTAATATAATTGATGTTGTTGATTACTAATATCCTTGAGTTGTTGAATCCTGTTTGAACGTTTTGAATGGAGCTTGATGTATGAGCATGATTAAGATAAATTGTGCATTTTTCTGGATTGTTGGATTGATTAATGATGAACTATTGATGACTGTGTTGTATGTTTACATTCATTAAATCATACAAGTGTGGAGTTATGGAGAGTTGAGTCATATACATATATATATATGCATTTGTTGAGTTGTATGTAGATATACACAGGTTGGGTAGTTGCATAACATCAAAGTGGGAGAGCTTCGGCTCTGGAACGCCTTGTCGTTCAAAGTGGTGGAACACTAGTTGTTCAAAAGCGGTGTTGAGCAGTGAGGACTTAGGTCCTGATGAGAATGCTTTAACCATTCGACAGCGGTGTGGGTCACGGCCCTGATTATGGTACCACATGCATATTTGCATTTATTGAGGAGTCTAGGGTGTTGTCTTAGCGGTGTTGTCATGTCATTTGCATGAGTCGGTGTTGTTGGTTGTAGTTGCCATATTGACGATGATGATGTTGTTTGATGAAGTATATATTTATACCTATATGATGATGATTGATTTGATGATGATGATGTTGTTTTAAGAAGTATATATACATATGCATATAAGATGATGAACTGATTATATTTAGGGTGTTAGATTCAATTGACGAATTTTAATATCTATATCTTATTGTTGTGAATCTCACCCCTTCTGCTTGAAAATGTTGCCCTTCCTATGGGTAACTTGCAGGTGATCCTGAGTAGTTGGTGGTGGCTCAAGTGTCTAGGGCTCTGATACATTTGGGATGGGTTTACCTTATTTATGTTTCATTCCTTATGTATCATATTTTGAAACTTGTTGTTGTAGCCCTTTTTAGTGGTTGAATTTATGTTGTTGAGGCTTTTATGCCAAGGATTATCATGGAGAATTAAATAGTTAATGTTGTTGCTCTTAATGCAAATATTCCGCTGCAGATTATTGAGGTTTAATTAAATAGTTTTATATTTCTATTTAAGAAAAATTTGAAAATGTAGTGTGACATGCCCGTTTGGGATTTACTCTGATGTATGTTTAATTATTTAATTACTTTTGGGTAACGGGGTGTTACAACTGGTATCAGAGCAGGTTGGTCCGTCCGGCCAAGTAGTAGAGTCGTGTTGAACCACCTAGGATAGAGTGTCAACTCTAATGTTGTCTTTGTTGTTGTTGTTGTGTCCTTGGTATGAACTGGTTAGAGTATAACCGAGTTCATATCAATTGTTTTAGTAAGACGGTGCATTTTTCTTCTGCTGAAGAAGAAAATGGAGTTGAAATTTTGACTACGAAAGAGATGAAGCAGCTAGAACGAGATGGGATTCTGATGTATTCTTTAATGGCATATTTGTCGTTAGAAAACCAAGTTGTGGTTGGCAGGTTACCAGTGGTGAACGAGTTTCCTGAAGTTTTTCCGGATGAGATTCCAGATGTACCACCAGAAAGGGAGGTTGAGTTCTCCATCGATCTGGTGCCAGGAACGAAGCCGGTGTCGATGGCACCTTATCGTATGTCGGCATCCGAACTTGCTGAGTTGAAGAAACAGTTAGAGGACTTGCTCGAGAAGAAGTTTGTAAGACCAAGTGTTTCACCGTGGGGAGCGCCTGTGTTGTTGGTAAAGAAGAAGGATGGTAGCATGAGGTTATGCATTGACTACCGTCAGTTGAATAAAGTTACGATAAAGAACAGATATCCGCTTCCGAGAATTGACGACCTGATGGATCAGTTGGTTGGTGCAAAGATTTTTAGTAAAATTGACTTGAGGTCAGGTTACCATCAGATCAAGGTGAAAGATGAGGACATGCAGAAGACTGCCTTTAGGACACGATATGGTCATTACGAATATAAGGTGACGCCTTTCGGTGTTACTAATGCGCCTGGTGTGTTCATGGAGTATATGAACAGAATTTTTCATGCTTACCTGGATAAATTTGTGGTTGTATTCATTGATGACATTTTGATCTATTCGAGAACTGAGGAAGAGCATGCAGAACATCTGAGGATTGTATTGCAAGTATTGAAAGAGAAGAAGTTGTATGCCAAATTGTCAAAGTGCGAGTTTTGGTTAAGTGAAGTGAGTTTTCTTGGCCATATTATTTCTGGTAGTGGTATTGCAGTGGATCCTTCAAAAGTTGATGCAGTATCACAATGGGAGACTCCGAAGTCGGTGACAGAGATCAGAAGTTTCTTGGGTTTGGCTGGTTATTACCGCAGGTTTATTGAGGGATTCTCAAAGTTAGCTTTACCGTTGACTCAGTTAACCTGTAAGGGTAAGTCTTTTGTATGGGATGCTCAATGTGAGAGTAGCTTCAATGAGTTGAAGAGAAAGTTGACAACTGCGCCTGTTTTAATTTTGCCTAAGCCAGAAGAACCGTTTGTTGTTTACTGTGATGCGTCTAAGCTGGGTCTAGGAGGTGTTTTGATGCAAGATGGTAAGGTGGTAGCGTATGCTTCTAGGCAGCTGAGAGTGCATGAAAAGAATTATCCTACTCATGATTTAGAGTTGGCTGCGGTGGTTTTTGTTTTAAAGATTTGGAGGCACTACTTGCATGGTTCCAGATTTGAGGTGTTCAGTGATCATAAAAGTTTGAAGTATTCATTTGACCAGAAGGAACTGAACATGAGGCAGAGGAGGTGGCTAGAGTTACTGAAGGATTATGATTTTGGCTTGAATTACCATCCTGGTAAGGCCAATGTAGTTGCTGATGCTTTGAGCAGGAAAACTTTGCACATGTCTGCTTTGATGGTAAAGGAATTCGAGTTGCTTGAACAGTTTAGAGACTTGAGTCTTGTTTGCGAATTGTCACCCCAGAGTGTGCAGTTGGGTATGATGAAAATCAATAGTGAATTCTTGAATAGTATCAGAGAAGCGCAACAGGTTGATGTCAAGTTTGTGGATTTAATAGTTAATAGTAATCAAGTTGAGGATAGTGATTTCAAAGTTGATGAACAAGGTGTGTTGAAGTTCAGAGGCAGAATTTGCATTCCTGACAACGATGAGATGAAAAGGTTGATTTTGGAAGAAAGTCACAAGAGCAGCTTGAGTATCCATCCGGGAGCTACGAAGATGTATCACGATTTGAAAAAGCTGTTTTGGTGGCCTGGTTTGAAGCGTGATGTTGCTCAATTTGTGTATGCATGTTTGACTTGCCAGAAGTCTAAGGTTGAACATCAGAAACCTGCAGGGTTGTTGACACCATTGGATGTACCGGAGTGGAAATGGGATAGTATTTCTATGGATTTTGTGACAAGTTTACCTAATACTCCGAGAGGACATGATTCTATATGGGTTGTGGTCGATAGATTGACGAAGTCGGCGCACTTTATTCCGATAAATATCAGTTTTTCGGTGGCTCAGTTGGCGGAGATTTATATTCGGGACATTGTGAAGTTGCATGGTGTTCCGTCGAGTATTGTATCAGATAGAGATCCGAGGTTCACTTCTAGATTCTGGAAGAGTTTGCAAGATGCTTTGGGCTCGAAATTGAGGTTGAGTTCGGCTTATCATCCTCAGACAGATGGTCAGTCGGAGAGAACGATACAATCCTTAGAGGATCTATTCAGGGTGTGTGTACTTGAGCAAGGTGGAGCTTGGGATAGTCACCTACCGTTGATAGACTTTACTTACAACAATAGTTACCATTCGAGTATTGGTATGGCACCGTTTGAAGCCTTGTATGGTCGAAGGTGCAGAACTCCTTTGTGTTGGTTTGAGTCGGGGGAAAGTGTGATGTTGGGACCAGACATAGTTCAACAAACTACGGAAAAGGTTAAGTTAATAAGAGAACGGATGAAAGCGTCGCAGAGTCGACAGAAGAGCTATCATGACAAGCGTAGGAAGGACCTTGAGTTTCAAGAGGGAGATCATGTGTTCTTGAGAGTCACTCCTATGACAGGTGTAGGCCGTGCATTAAAATCTAAGAAGTTGACTCCGAAGTTAATTGGCCCATATCAGATATCTGAGAGAGTCGGGACAGTGGCTTATAGGGTGGGTTTTCCCCCTCATCTTTCGAATTTGCATGACGTGTTCCACGTGTCGCAGTTGCGGAAGTATGTACCGGATCCTTCGCATATTATTCCTAGGGATGACGTGCAAGTTAGAGACAACCTTACGGTGGAAACCTTACCGTTGAGAATTGATGATAGGAAGGTGAAATCCTTGAGAGGTAAAGAGATACCGCTTGTGAGAGTCGTTTGGGGTGGAGCGACTGGAGAAAGTTTAACTTGGGAGCTGGAGAGTAAGATGCGGGAGTCGTACCCATAGTTGTTTGTTTGAGGTAAGATTTCGAGGACGAAATCCTCTAAGTTGGGGAGAGTTGTAACGCCCTAGTTGTTATTTATTTTATTTTGAATTATTTGGAGTCTCATATATGATTTTATATGATTTTTGGTGATTTATGTGGTGTGTGCATTTTAATATATGGTTTAATAAAATAATAATTAAAATTAGTGGGAATTATTATTATTTTAGAAATTAGGGAGTTAATTAGGATTTAATAGAATTAAGGGGAGTTTAATGAAATAAAAGGGGAGTTATAGTTTAGGAGTTAGAAAAAGAAAAGGTCAGAAGCAGTTTTACGTGAAACAAGTTTTGGGAGAGAAAACCAAGAACAAGGGGAGAGAAGAACAAGTAGAACCAAGATCAACCGTGTGTCGTGCGATTTTCTGAACTAAGGTAAGGGTGAGATTTACTTTCAATAGTATAGATTGTAATTCTGATTTTGATTTAGCATGTTTCTGGTAGAAATTGAGAAATTTGGGATTAGGTTTTGATTATTGGTTTTTGAATGAAAAAGTGTAGAAACCATAGAATTGAATGGTGAAAAGAGTTGTTAATCAGGTAGGTTAGTGATGGGTTAACGTTTTAATGATAGGGTAATCATACGGTGATGTTTATGGATGATTTTGGAGAGTTTAGGGTTGAGAATTGAAGCCAAGGAGGCTCCCATGGTAGAAAATCGCAGAAAATCTGTGATTTCAGCATGTCTGATACTGTCGAAATCATGAGGCGATTCTAGAAATCATGAGGCGATTTTGACAAAAAAATCTGTAATATTAGTATGTCTGATACTGTCGAAATCATGAGGCGATTCTGGTGATCATGAGGCGATTTTGACAGAAAATGTGTAATTTTAGTATGACTGATGTTGTCTTACCATAAACCCTAAAATGCAATTTTCTTCACTCCAAATGCTTCCAAACTTCTTCCTAAGTGTAGGGACTTTATCCTAAACGTATAGAGATGTTTTTAGGAAAGATATAACGTTGTATAAGCGTCTAATGAGTTCATGAGTGGTCCTTGGGGTAGGGATGGAAGTTGTCTATAAGGGTATAGCCTCTCAATGTATCTAAGCTAATATAATTGATGTTGTTGATTACTAATATCCTTGAGTTGTTGAATCCTGTTTGAACGTTTTGAATGGAGCTTGATGTATGAGCATGATTAAGATAAATTGTGCATTTTTCTGGATTGTTGGATTGATTAATGATGAACTATTGATGACTGTGTTGTATGTTTACATTCATTAAATCATACAAGTGTGGAGTTATGGAGAGTTGAGTCATATACATATATTTATGCATTTGTTGAGTTGTATGTAGATATACACAGGTTGGGTAGTTGCATAACATCAAAGTGGGAGAGCTTCGGCTCTAGAACGCCTTGTCGTTCAAAGTGGTGGAACACTAGTTGTTCAAAAGCGGTGTTGAGCGGTGAAGACTTAGGTCCTGATGAGAATGCTTTAACCATTCGACAGCGGTGTGGGTCACGGCCCTGATTATGGTACCACATGCATATTTGCATTTATTGAGGAGTCTAGGGTGTTGTCTTAGCGGTGTTGTCATGTCATTTGCATGAGTCGGTGTTGTTGGTTGTAGTTGCCATATTGACGATGATGATGTTGTTTGATGAAGTATATATTTATACCTATATGATGATGATTGATTTGATGATGATGATGTTGTTTTAAGAAGTATATATACATATGCATATAAGATGATGAACTGATTATATTTAGGGTGTTAGATTCAATTGACGAATTTTAATATCTATATCTTATTGTTGTGAATCTCACCCCTTCTGCTTGAAAATGTTGCCCTTCCTATGGGTAACTTGCAGGTGATCCTGAGTAGTTGGTGGTGGCTCAAGTGTCTAGGGCTCTGATACATTTGGGATGGGTTTACCTTATTTATGTTTCATTCCTTATGTATCATATTTTGAAACTTGTTGTTGTAGCCCTTTTTAGTGGTTGAATTTATGTTGTTGAGGCTTTTATGCCAAGGATTATCATGGAGAATTAAATAGTTAATGTTGTTGCTCTTAATGCAAATATTCCGCTGCAGATTATTGAGGTTCAATTAAATAGTTTTATATTTCTATTTAAGAAAAATTTGAAAATGTAGTGTGACATGCCCGTTTGGGATTTACTCTGATGTATGTTTAATTATTTAATTACTTTTGGGTAACGGGGTGTTACAATTAACATTAAGTTTTCAAATTTTCGAGTTAAGGCATCAACCTTAGCAGTAAGGTGATCATAATCAGAGTCTATTTATATGACTTTTGTGATTTATATGATTATGTGATGTGTTGATGATTTATTAAGTGGCTTATTTTATTATTTATTTATTCTATTGAGTTTAGATCTCTTTTTATAATTTAGTCGATTTATTTTGATGAGTGATATTTTGTTATGTTATATGTTGGTATTTATTAGTATAATATATATATATATATATATATATATATATATATATATATATATATTAGAATAGAATATTGAGATTTGGAGGGCAGATTTGGAAATAAGAGAAAATAAGTAGGTTAAGGATTTATATAAAAGGGGAGAGTTAGAATTAGAAAATAAGTATTACGTGAAACCTGTTTTTGGAGAAAAAGGGAGAAAACCAAAAGAAGAGAAGAGTCAGAGGAGAGAAAGCGGTAGAGTCCTTCGTCGATCAATCTAAGGTAAGGGTGGGACTAACCTTCTTTAATCATAAGTATGTAATCCTGAAAAAGGGTTTAATCTTGTAGTTGTTAATAGGTTTTGATGTTGTAGAATTAGGGTTTGAAACTAAAATTGATCGTAGAAAGAGTATATAATGCGATGAATTAGGTTGATAATTGGTGATTTTCTAAAATAATCTTTTGGGTCAAGTTTTAAATGGTTTTGAGTCTCTTTTGATGTATATAAATGTTTAGATAAACTTTGGGATCAAATCTGGGCATAGGAATGTTAAAATTGAGATTTTGGGGTGAAAAATGGGTTTTTCACGAGTTGCTCTCGGATAGCACGTCCTGTTTCATGTTCTTGCGTATTTTTCACACGTTTCGGTTTTGAATTTGCCTTTGTTGTAAACATGAAAGTTGTAGATAATTATGTTAGCTTTCCAGTGGCTTTGGTTTCACTTGAAAATGATTTTTGGTGTTTGATATATGATGAAAATACTCCAAGGAAGTCTTGGTGAAATCTTATGAAAATTCAGCATAACCGTTTCTAAGTTAATCCAAAACTTATGGAATAATTCCAAACCTCAAAACTACAAGTACTATGAGTTCAATTAAGATGTTTAAGAGTATTTAACCTATGTTGTGAGTTGATATTGGGATAGGAATGAAAGTTGTTATTAAGTTATAGACTTACAGAGAGCCTGAATCAAATTATTAATGATTGTTGGTTAGTTTAAGATATTTATATAAGGTGTTGAAAATGTATGATATAGAAATTATTATTGTTTATATCATTCAAGTTGTTATTATTGATGTTGCTATGTTGCAAGATGTTTATGTTGTTGTTTCTGCTGTTGTTGAACCATTATTGTCATTAAGTTGCTAGTTTTGGTCTAAGTTGTAAAGTTGTAAGTTGTTATTCCAAGATATTAGAGTCATATAAGTTGTGGAGTTGTTTAAGTTGTACGTTGTTGATGCCCTGTGAGCTTTTGCTCTTTACGTTGAGGGCTTAATGCTCTGTGAGCTTTTGCTCTTTAAGTTGATGGCTTGATGCTCTGTGAGTGTATTTATGCTCTATATGTTGAGGGCTTGATGCTCTGGTTGGTACCACATGCATGATTAAGAAGTTGAAGTTGCATATGTTGAGTTTAAGTTGTAGAAGTCGCATTGTCGTCGTCGTTAAGTTGTCATTTATCAATGAGTTATAAAAAAGAACTATTGTGAAGTATTAATATTTATTAATCGTTGTTGTTTATGTTGTTATAAGATGATGTTTATGATGTGAGGATTATGTTGTTATAAGATGATGTTTATGATGTGAGGATTATGTTGTTATATGATGATGTTTATGATGTGAAGTATATGATGATATAAGATGATGTTTATGATGTGATGATTATGTTGTTATATGATGATGTTTATGATTTGATTATTATGTTGTTATATGATGATGTTTATGCTGTCAAGTATATGATGATATAAGATGATGTTTATGATGTGATGATTATGTTGTTATATGATGATGTTTATGATTTGATTATTATGTGTTGTATGGTGTTGTATATAATGTGATGAATATGAAGTTAATGATGATTATAAGTTGATGAGTTATTAATGAAATATTATATGAAAAGTTAATGTTATTAAATGATGAAGCTTAAGTTGTTAAATGCATTTGATGAATTACATGCTTATTATTATTGAATGTGAAATCTCACCCCTTCTGCTTGGAAATGTTGCCCTTACAACTAGGTAACTTGGAGGTAATCAAGGTTAGCTGTTGAAGTGAGTTGACTCTCTCACATGTCATCATCTTAGGGTCGCTCTGATACGTAACGAGATGAGAATTTTGTTGTTGCTTTCTGTTCCTTACGTATTATGTTATGAAGTTTTATGAACATGTTGTTGGAATAATTTTATGAGATTTTACATTGAGGCCTTTGTGCCAAGGTTGTTTTAAACGTTGAAATAATTTCCGCTGCAAAGTAATAAATGATATGATGTTTAAAGTTGGACAATAAATAGTGAATTTATTCCGTTAATGATTTTATGAAAAGAAATGTGACATTCCGTTTATGTTGAATTACTCTGATTTTCATGTGAAATTTTCACTTTGGGAAAACGGGGTGTTACAATCCACGCATCATATAGAGACTCCCCATCTTTTTGGTTGAACCGTGTGATTTGATCTCTTAGTTTAGCGGTTTTAGATGGGGGAAAGAATCGGGCAAGAAATGCTCGCCTCATTGATCCCATGAAGTGATGGAACCGACTTCTAGGGAATGGAACCAAGCGCTAGCTCTATCCCTTAAGGAAAAGGGAAAGAGATGAAGTCTTACCGCTTCTTGGTTCTCTTTAATGGTGCCACTAAGTCTTAAGAAGGAAGAAATATGGAGATTTGGATCCTCAGTGGGTGATCCAGAAAACTGATTTTGTTGCACCAAATTGAGTAGTGCAGGCTTGATCTCGAAGTTGTTACCCTCAACCGTTGGGTACACGATAATAGCTTGTGGCTCTTCCGTTGAAGGAGTAGCATACTCTTTGAGAGTGCGTTCAGCCATATCAATATTATTTTGTGCCTCTCTTTTTCTTATGCAAATATCTTTCAATCTCAAAAATAAATTCTCCGAGACTTTCACTTCTTCGCATAAGAAATTGAGAACCCAAGAAGTTAACTGTAAACAAAGAAAAGAAAGAAGTAGAAGAAAAGGAAAAGAAAATTTCTAATCACAAAGAAGAAGTTAATTAAATTAGTTAACTCCCTGGCAGCGGCGCCAAAAACTTGATGAGATAAAACCGCAAGTGCACGGTCTTACCGAAGTAGTAATGAAAAGAGTATCGTTCCGACAGGGAGTAGTTTAATTTAATAAACTTTAGTTGGTGATTAGAAGAGAATCAAGAATGTAAGATTGTTGTTTTCAAATGGTTGAAAGAGAAAATAATAATAAAAGAGAGCCTTGGCATCGTTGGTCCGTCATAGGCGACAAATCATTCCCAAGCCAAGCCATTAAACCTAAACCTTATTTTAGACCTAGTTTCTAAAGACGAGTTTCTCTTAAGCCTATCACATCTCCTATCGGTCTCAGTGAGTGTGTTCCTCTAGCAATCACGCCTTTTCATGGTTGATTACTATTAGAATCCTTGAGGTTCGAAACTCTATAAGTCTCAAGGTTCACTAGACTATTTTCATGTTTCACAATCCTTGTCTAAATTCACTTGATCGAATATTAAAGCTCCACTTTCGTTTTATGAATTAACATTTGGAATAATGGATTAACGATTATCAAACCTTCCACTTTCGTTTCCACAGTTTGAAAATATTTAATCCATGTTAAAACGGTGAATTTAGAAGAGAAACTAGGGTTACATAATATTAAGGTTTAAGGCTTGACTTGATTAGGATTATGTCATTAGACTTATCCAACAATCCCAAGACATAAGAAGTCTACTCACTCATGTTCATCGTAGACATGGAGAAGAAGAGAGAAAGCATAAAAGTAAATAACAAGAAAGTAAAAGAAAAGAAAAGAACTTTTATTCAAAAGACAATTGTCACTTATTGAATTCCAAAGAAAAGATGAATATTTGTGATGGCTAGCTACTCTATTTCTAGGTAATATTCAACTTAAAATCTAAGCAATTACATCACTAGAATGTTCCACAAGAAAAGGGTTTTGTGGTAAAACCAAATAGAGTAGCTTAGAATCTAAGAAAAAGCAGGAAAAGACTGTCTGGGAGGTGGCACGGCCGTGCCAACCTTAGCACGGGCCCTGCCAAGCTTATGACTTGAGGGAGATATATTTTTGTCTCCGAATCTTCGTATTCTCGCACTGAATACTTAATCCATCAAATATTCATTCCTGAAATATAATAAAATGCAATTGAAGTAAAATAGCTCAAAAAGGAAATAATATTAAAATAAAATAAACTTAAATCTAATTAAAACGAAACTAAATATTAAACTAAAACATCTAATTATTGACTCATCATTACTCAATGCCTTAGGTTTAATACCTCTTGGTTCTGATCCCCAAGTAGCAACAACTGTTTTCTTTCGTTGAAACTTGGACTTTAAGATACCAGTTTCTAGCTTCAGTAGACTCTGAGGAACAGGTTCTGATCTCTTCAGAATCTTAATCTTTGAAGTCTTAGAGCTAGAGTTTATCATTGCCTTTGGCTTAGAGTTCTTTGGCTTTGAAGTAATCTTAGCCTCAAAGCTAGTAGCTTCAGGTTCTGACTGAACAACAATTTCACTCTTAGCACCTTTAGGTACAAAGAAGTTTTTCAACCCTTCCTTGATGCATTCACAACACGCTTTGAGACTGATTTCATTTGGTTTCCCTTTTGAAAATCCAATCCCTTTACCATTGTTTCTGTAAATACCAGACATAATATACTCCTCAAGAGAAATTTCTTCTTTACTTAAAGACTTTCCATTACACTTTTCTTGTAGCTTCTGACAAAGATGCTTGAGTTTTTCTTCATAAGTTCTACAAATGTAATCAAACCCTCTAAGTCCTTCTTCAGAAGCTTTCAAATCCAGAAGCTTTCAAATCTAATAAAGTTGATTCTTGTTGTTTCATCAAAACAACATATCTTTCTTTTAAATCTTTCAACTCATTGGTTCTGTGTTCAAAGTGTGTAAGAAGTTCTTTAAGAGACTCAATTAGTTCTTCTTTGGGAATTTTAGAATATACCTCATTTTCATCTTCAGAATCTGAGTCAGGATCTGCTTCTGAAGTCATAGTAGCCACTAACCCAACAACTACTTTAGCATTTTCTTCAGCCTCTTCCCTTTTAGAGTCTGAATCACTGTCTAAATCTTCCTAGGTTGCCATTAAAATCTTTTTTATCTGCTTTCTGAATTTCCTTGTGTTGAAGCTTGACATCTTTGACTTGTCCTTTGATTTCTCCTTTTGAAGATCAGGGAAATCAACAATGAAATGTCCAGGCTTCTTACAGTTGAATCATCCGTTCTGATCTTCTTTCTTGGAGTTCTTGTAGCCACCTCTCTTACTCAGAAATTTCCTAATCTTCTTTGCCAGATACTCAAGCTTGTTGGAAAACATAGCTATCTTCTCATTATGATCTTCACCAGAGTCTCCATCAGGTGATTCTTCTTCAGATTCAACAACTTTAAGAGATTTTGATGACTTCCCTTTAGATGGTAGAGCAATGGATTCAGGGTACCAGCTCTAGTAATATCCGACAATGGTACACAGTTCACAGACCAAAGGTTCCAGGACTACCTAAGGAATATTGGCATCAAACAAAGCTTCACCTCCGTCGAACACCCTCAAGCCAATCGCTTCGCTGAGGCAGCAAACAGGGTCATTCTTCAAGGGATACGAAGAAGGCTAGACACAGCCAAAACCTAATGGGCTGAAGAGTTGCACGCGATCCTCTAGGCCTACAGAACTACTCCCCATTCCACAACTGGCGAGTCACCCTTTCGACTCACGTATGGGACAGAAGCGGTCATACCCATTGAGCTAACTGAACTCACATGGAGAACTGACGCTAACACTGACTTCCCAACCAATGCGAAAAATTTACGTGACGAACTCGAATTTTTTGACGAAGTCAGAATTGACGCAACCTTGCGGGAGGCAGCGCTAAAACAAAACGTAGCCGCAAGCCACAGCAAGAAAGTGAGAAAGAGGAAATTCGAAGTGGGCGACCTCGTTCTTCAGCGAAATCAGAAGGATTATGAAGGATGGGAAACTTGCCGCCAACTGGGACGGACCCTACAGAATCCGGATGAAACAGGGACGGGGGCTTACGGACTCAAAGATCTCCATCGAAACACAATTCCAAGAACTTGGAACGCCGAAAAACTCAAAAAGTAGGCTCAATACATGCTTTGGTCCTTTAACTTATTTTTGAATTTCATTTTGGTCCCTTAACTTTAAACTGTCTCAATTTGGTCCCTTAAGTATCTCTCTGTTTACCAAAGTGGTCCTGTCCGTTAGTTTTTTTCAAAAAACGTTAACTTTGCCCAGGTAAGCTTCCACGTGGGCCTATCAGTAGATTACATGGCAAACATTGTCAGCAATATAAAAAGGGAAAGATTGGTCAAAATTAGGGTTTTTTGTTTTCCTCTTCCACCATTCCTCTTCTTCTCCATCGTGACCCTCATTTCTCTTCTTCCACCATTCTTTTTCTTCTTCATTCTCCATATATCAACCTAGAATTTCGAACCACACAACCCATTCATCTGAAATGTCGAACCAGACATCAAAAACACCATGGGTTCACGAAAATTCGTATGCATCTGGATCTGTTGGGTCAAGTTTGAGAAGAAGGTCAACACCAAATTGTAGCTGTGGAGAAACAGTTGTAATTTGAACTGTAACTGATGCAATGAATCCTAATTATGGGAAGAAATTATGGGGTTGTAGAAACTATAGGAATTCGAGTCACAAAGGATGCAGTTACTTTAAGTTAGTTGATGAAGATGATGTTATGGATGAAAGGGATTTGAAGATTGAAAAACAAAAATTGAAGATTGAAAAGCAGAAGAAAAAGAAAAACAAGTTGAATAGTGATTTATCAAGAACAAGGAAATGGTTGATAATGGCTTTAATTTTTGGTTTTGTATGCTTTGGGATTGTGTTGGTCCTAGGCCTCACAGTGTTAATTTGCAACACCACATCCATTGGAGAATGAAATTATGGGTTGATATATGGAGAATGAAGAAGAAAAAGAATGGTGGAAGAAAGAGAAAGGAGGGTCACGATGGAGAAGAAGAGGAATGGTGGAAGAGGAAAACAAAAAACCCTAATTTTCACCAATCTTTCCCTTTTTATATTGCTGACAATGTTTGCCATGTAATCTACTGATAGGCCCACGTGGAAGCTTACCTGGCCAAAGTTAATGTTTTTTGAAAAAAACTAATGGACGGGACCACTTTGGTAAATGGAGAGATACTTAAGGGACCAAATTGAGACAATTTAAAGTTAAGGGACCAAAATGAAATCTAAAAATAAGTCAAGGGACCAAAGCATGGATTAAGCCCAAAAAGTATTACTCTTAGATGGAAAACAACGCCAAAAAACTCTATTGTACATACTTAGTTCTATACAATGAACTTTTAGCTCTACAAACGAGCAAGTAAACGGAAGAGGAAAGTCGTGCCACTCCGAATCCAAAAAGAAAAAGGATAGGAAGGATTTAAACGACAAATTTTCTTACTCCTCAGTATGTACGCTTACCTTTCCGACATCACTGCTCGACATGTTAGGTAGAACCCCAGCTTGCGATGGGTGATTCACGCCTCAGTGCGTTGAACTTAGAATGGTTTCTTCATTCATCCGCTGTTACACGTCCGAAACACAACTTTGGACACACATTCAGATAAACAATCTCTTGGATGTGAAATACTTCTAACTAATACTCCGCGTAACAATTGGAACTCTCCTGCCCGAACCTTTCCTTGCAAAAAAACGCAAAGGTAAAGCTTTCCAAGCTAAGCGACTAAGTACCTAGGAAGAAAGGGCAGAGCTTTGATTTTAAACAAGTCAAAGTAGCAAGATCGCAGGCGGGCATGCAGAACTCTCCAGCCATTAATTCACTAAGTCAAAGTAGCCAATTTTTGACCTAAGGCCCCACTGACACATGTCACTCGACTCTGATCGATCTCTGATTTTTCAGTAAAAAAATTCGGCAGGGATGTATTTTAAAATACCTCATTTTTTGATTCCGAGTCGGACCCTCTTTTCTCTTTTTATTTTCTTTCCATCTTTTATTAATTTTAATTTTAAGATTAGTTACTTTTTTTTATATTTAATAATTTTTATTTTCCATCTTTTAATTTTATTTTTCTTTAAATTATTTAGTTTAATTTGTTTTTATTTTATTTCGTATTAGATTTATTTTATTTTATTTTATTTCTTTTTAATTAATTAGTGTAAAAAAAAAACAAAGTGTCAATAGGTCCAAAATAAAATGTACAAGGTCTAAAAAATTTTCAAGTCAAGTGTCAACTTTAACATTCCTTTTTCAAAATTCCTCATAATTGTCCATCATTTCCATTAAACCAATTTTCCATTTTTCATCAACCTCCTCACCTATAAATAGAGCTCTCATTCCATACAATTTCACACACCAAAAGTTCTCTTGAGTTGTCAAATAATTTTTCTCTCTTCTCCCTATTTAGCTTGTGTTGACGAGCTATTCTTTTCTTCACCCTCTTTTTTCTGTCGCTTCGGAATAAGTCCCTTCGGAAAAGTCCCTTCGGAATTTTGTCCCTTCAGTAATTTTTGTCCCTTCGGTTGTCCATTTCTTTTTTTTTCTTGCATTTTGTTTCTTTTTAGCATTTTTATTTTATTCTATTTAGCATTTTAATTATTGTTATTTATTTTCCAGCAATTAGAATGTATTTAGGTCCAATGTAAATATAAATGTGAAAAGTGTGTGGGTGTGTGTGTCCTTTTATTTCTTTACCGCCTTAGATATATCCAAAAATGCAAAAAAATTAGATTAGGGATTTTGTGGTGATCCAACGTCACTACAAAAATCCACGCGCTTTTATTTTTATTGTTCCGTTAGTTTAATTTTTATTTAATATTCCAAAAAACAACAAAAAACATGCAAATAATCAAAATCACAAAAATATTTTCATAATAAACCTTGATCCAAATCAAGTGACCGCATTTTTATTTTCTTTTCTTAATCAAACTTCAATCAATTTAACTTTACTTTAAGTCTCTTTTTTCAATATGAAAAAACACAAACAAATACTCATTTGCCACTTGGCTTTTCATTTTAAAACCTTTTTCAAAACTACTAAAAAAAACTCAACAAATCAAACGTCAATTTCTACCCCGAACTACGAGGTTTTGATCCCTCACGGGTACGTATGCAGAGGACCATGTCCTTCCAAATCAATAAAAAATGTAGATAATTAGGTCTTTATTTTTCCACTTTAATTCCTTCTTTTTAAAATTAAGCAAGCAAGTTATAGCACATTAATTAAATAAAATCAAGAGGTTCCCGTAGAGTACTACGGACATAAAGGGTGCTAATACCTTCCCTTTATGTAACTAACCCCCGAACCCAAAATCTTTTCAAATAGGGGTAGTTTGAACTTTTTTCCCCTTTTCATAATAAAATTAAATGTTCAGTCGTGAAATAAATTAGTGAGTAAAAAGCTAATCAAATAGCCTTGATCTCCGAAAAATGACGCGACAGAAATGGCGACTTCACTGGGACTCCCTAAGAGGGTTGAGCCTAACTTGGCTTTATTTAATTATTTGTGCTATAACTTGCTTAAAACAAAAAATAAAAAAAATGATGGAAATACTTGTTTATTTGTTCTCTCTTCTTCTTTTTTCTTTCTTAAACGTGAGTGGTGAGATAAGTCCTACACCCGGACTTGAGGGAAATATAAGATAGGAGTGGTAGCCTCATAGTGGCATTCTGAGAGTATTCTCGTGTTTTGGCACATGTGATATAACCACACTTAGCGGAGGATCTTGAAGTAGTATATGTCGGCGTGTGTTGTCACGTTTTGACATTATTACTCTTAAGTTCTCAATGAAGCTAAGGACCTTTAGTAACCACTAACCCATCCTGGCCTTTTTAGGACGTAGTGCGGTGGCTAACTGAGTGTTGTCTCGGAACTAGTCGACACGCGATACTACACTCAAACGAGACTGTCCTACGAACGTTGTTGGACCTTTATTACTCTTAAGTTCTCAATGAAGCTAAGGACCTTTAGTAACCACTAACCCATCCTGGCCTTTTTAGGACGTAGTGCGGTGGCTAACTGAGTGTT
This sequence comes from Medicago truncatula, assembly GCF_003473485.1. NCBI lineage: Eukaryota > Viridiplantae > Streptophyta > Magnoliopsida > Fabales > Fabaceae > Medicago > Medicago truncatula. The sequence goes on from NC_053045.1 coordinate 22,495,491, forward strand.
GTCTCGGAACTAGTCGACACGCGATACTACACTCAAACGAGACTGTCCTACGAACGTTGTTGGACCGAGTGTTTTCTCGGTGTCCGATAATATTTGGAAGTGGTCAAGGACTTTGGGAACTTGGTAGAACCCGTGATACAGGTACATTTGAAACCATAGTCCCTACCAAATGGCGTGATACCCTTAAGCTCCAACATTGTGGACATAACCTCACCATGCATTCCATGTTCTTTAGCATAATCATGCATACATGCATTCATTCATAAAAACTTTTTTTTCTCACTAATATCGAAGGACTTAGATAAGTTCTTGTAAACATCAAAGATATGGACCTTGTAAGAAGGAACACCTACAACTTCAAAAACCTTAACTAAGTTTTAGCTTTTGTTAAGAATTTTTTCCTTGATTTCGTTCTTACTTTTGAAAAGGGAACCAATTGCAACATCTTCACAATTTTCATATAAAACAATGTTCCTTATCAAGTTTACAATTACTTTGACAAGTACTTCAAAAAAAAATGTGTCTATTTTTGCATAAGCATAGCATGCATACATAATTTCAAATCTGAGTCTTACACCGTGTCTTTTCTACTAAAGGTCAATCCATCTCAAAGGTGTCCCTGTTGGAACAAAATGTGTTTCACAACGAACCTTATTAAGTTTTGATGATAACAAGATATTAAAAATTGTCAATTGGTTATTACTAATAATTGTTCAAGTGTACAGGACCAAAGGCTACTCAAGTTATTTCAATAGGTCTTGGAAGAACAATAGAAAGAAAAAGAAATTCTGAGCATCTGAAGAAAACTGCTCCTGAAGCTGAAGTGCTTCTGAAGTGATGACGTCATCAGAAGCAAAAGTTTTCATCAGAAGCAATATCTTCACCAGAAGCTACGTTTGATCCTTTAATCAAACTGAAGATTCAAAGTAGCCGATTCTCAATTCAGTCTTATCAAAGAAGAACGAAGAATTGAAAGGGAGGCATCAACGGATATATGGATAGCACTGAGCACTTGTCTCTCGTTAATAGAGTTGACAAAGTACAAGTGTACAACCACTACCTCCACTACTCTGTTTTCTGTCTACGCTACAAGACAAAACAACAGCCATGCCTGCAGAATTTGTACACTCAAGATGGGAATGAATTTGAAGCTTATTCTTCAACGGACTACACCCAAATCAGGCAAAGGATCACTGGTGGATAATCAAAGGATTTCAAACGACTCTTTAGACGTGCTGATTATCTCAACGTCTCTTTCACGCCTCTATATAAAGGATGAAGACTTGAAGATTAAAAATAGAGATACATAAGTTCAAAAGCGCCAAAACTCTGTCAATTTGATTCTACAAAGCACACTGAATTTCTGCACTGATTTGATACATCTTAGAAATTCAAAGTCTAGAGTCTTTTCTGTATTGTATTGTGAACACCACTGATTGTATATCAAGTGTTCAATTCAAACTCAATTCTCTGTATTTTTGTTTGATTAGAAGTCTCTTGCCTGCGTGCTTGAGCATTAGAAGTCTCTTGCTTAGTGCTTGAGCATTGGAAGACTCTTGCGTGTGTGCTTGAGCATTTTTGTGAAGCCTCATACTTAGAAAGTATTGAGCAGTTGTAATCTTTGTGATTATAGTGAAATCTCCTTGGAAGTGCAAGGGGGACTGGACTACTTCCGTGTTGTGGAAGGAACCAGGATAACTGCTTGTGTCTTTGTCTTTCTTTTCTCTGCTCTGTTCTTTTCCGCTGCAATCTGACTCTGATCATTTCATCAGAAGCAATCAAACTGCTTCTGAAGTTTTATCAGAAGAAGTATTTTGAAGAGAAAAAGAAAACACAATTCAACCCCCCCTTCTTGTGTTTTTCACCTTCAATTGGTATCAGAGCTTGCTCTGTTATCACAGCACTTAACCGTGTTACAGTTCAAGATCTATTAGAAAAACATGTCTGGAGATGAGGAATCTGTTACTACAAAATACACAAGTGTCAAGCATGACTATGATACTGCTGACAAGAAAACAGACTCTGGAAAAGCTCCAAAGTTTAATGGAGATCCAGAAGAGTTTTCATGGTGGAAAACTAATATGTACAGCTTTATCATGGGATTGGATGAAGAGTTATGGGACATACTGGAAGATGGAGTTGATGATCTGGATTTGGATGAAGAAGGAGCTGCTATAGACAGAAGAATACATACTCCTGCTCAGAAGAAGCTTTATAAGAAACACCACAAGATAAGAGGAATCATTGTGGCTTCTATAACTCGCACCGAATACATGAAAATGAGTGACAAATCTACTGCGAAGGCTATGTTTGCTTCTCTATGTGCAAACTTTGAAGGCAGCAAGAAAGTAAAAGAGGCTAAAGCTTTGATGCTAGTTCATCAGTATGAACTTTTCAGAATGAAGGATGATGAGAGTATAGAAGAAATGTACTCAAGATTTCAAACTTTAGTTTCTGGATTGCAAATACTGAAGAAAAGCTATGTTGCTTCTGATCATGTTAGTAAGATTTTGAGAAGCTTACCTTCAAGATGGAGACCCAAAGTAACTGCTATTGAGGAAGCTAAGGATCTAAATACTTTAAGTGTTGAAGATCTTGTTAGCTCACTCAAAGTGCATGAAATGAGTTTAAATGAGCATGAAACCTCTAACAAGAGTAAATCCATTGCTTTACCATCTAAAGGAAAGACCTCAAAATCTTCCAAAGCCTACAAAGCTAGTGAATCTGAAGAAGAATCACCTGATGGAGATTCTGATGAAGATCAATCTGTAAAGATGGCTATGCTGTCCAACAAGCTTGAGTATCTGGCAAGGAAGCAGAAGAAATTTTTGAGCAAGAGAGGTAGCTACAAGAACTCCAAGAAAGAAGATCAGAAGGGATGCTTCAATTGTAAGAAGCCTGGTCATTTCATTGCTGATTGCCCTGATCTTCAGAAGGAGAAGTTTAAAGGCAAATCCAAGAAATCAAGCTTCAACTACAGTAAATTCAGAAAGCAAATCAAAAAGAGCTTGATGGCGACCTGGGAAGATTTGGATAGTGAATCTGGTTCTGATAAAGAAGAAGCTGATGATGATGCTAAGGCAGCCGTGGGGTTAGTGGCAACAGTATCATCAGAAGCAGTATCAGAAGCTGAATCAGATTCAGAAGATGAAAATGAGGTATATTCCAAAATCCCTAGACAAGAACTTGTTGATTCTCTAAAAGAACTTTTATCACTGTTTGAACACAGAACCAATGAGTTGACAGATTTAAAAGAAAAATATGTTGATTTGATGAAACAACAAAAGTCAACTCTATTGGAACTGAAAGCTTCTGAAGAAGAACTCAAAGGGTTTAACCTCATATCAACAACATATGAAGATAGACTCAAGAGTCTTTGTCAGAAGCTACAAGAAAAATGTGATAAAGGTTCAGGCAATAAACATGAGATTGCCTTGGATGATTTTATTATGGCTGGAATAGACAGAAGCAAAGTTGCTTCTATGATCTACAGCACATACAAGAACAAAGGCAAAGGGATTGGATATTCTGAGGAGAAATCCAAAGAATACAGTCTCAAGAGCTACTGTGATTGTATCAAGGATGGATTGAAATCCACCTTTGTGCCTGAAGGTACAAATGCTGTAACTGCTGTTCAGTCAAAACCTGAAGCTTCTGGTTCACAGGCTAAGATCACATCAAAGCCAGAAAACCTTAAGATCAAGGTAATGAAAAAATCTGATCCTAAGAGTCAAAAGATTAAAATTCTGAAAAGATCAGAACCTGTTCATCAGAATCTGATTAAACCAGAATCTAAAATCCCAAAACAAAAGGATCAGAAGAACAAAGCAGCTACTGCTTCTGAGAAAACAATACCAAAAGGTGTCAAACCTAAAGTATTGAATGATCAGAAGCCACTCAGCATTCACCCTAAGGTACAAGGGAGGAAAAGTAAAACCTCCAAAACTAACCCAAAAGGACCCATGAAGATATGGGTACCTAAATCTGAATTGGCCAAAAATGCAAGTGTGCTTAAGGGCAAGAGAGAAACAAAGGTCATGGTACCTAGACAGCGGATGTTCAAGGCACATGACTGGAGAGAAAGCTTTGTTCCTTACCCTTACAATGAAAGATGGAGGAGAAGTGAAGTTTGGTGGCAACCAAACTGGAAAGATCATTGGTACAGGTACTATTGGTAATTCCTCCATCTCAATTAATAATGTGTGGCTAGTAGATGGTCTGAAGCATAACCTATTGAGCATTAGTCAATTTTGTGACAATGGGTATGATGTAACGTTCAGTAAGACCAACTGCACACTAGTCAACAAGGATGACAAATTCATTACATTCAAGGGAAAGAGAGTTGAGAATGTCTATAAAATAAATTTCTCTGATCTGGCTGATCAGAAGGTAGTTTGCCTTCTGTCAATGAATGATAAAAAATGGGTATGGCATAAAAGGTTGGGACATGCTAATTGGAGATTAATTTCTAAAATTAGCAAGTTACAACTGGTCAAAGGATTGCCTAACATTGATTATCATTCAGATGCACTTTGTGGTGCATGTCAGAAAGGGAAAATTGTGAAAAGTTCTTTCAAATCTAAAGACATTGTATCAACCTCCAGACCCTTAGAATTACTCCATATTGATCTTTTTGGTCCAGTTAACACTGCATCTTTATATGAAAGTAAATCTGGATTAGTCATTGTTGATGATTACAGCAGATGGACTTGGGTAAAATTCATTAAAAGTAAAGACTATGCATGTGAAGTGTTTAGCAGCTTCTGCACTCAAATACAATCTGAAAAAGAATTGAAAATTTTGAAAGTCAGAAGTGATCATGGTGGAGAATTTGAAAATGAGCCATTTGAACTTTTTTGTGAAAAACATGGGATTCTCCATGAGTTTTCTTCTCCTAGAACTCCACAACAAAATGGGGTTGTAGAGAGAAAGAACATAACCTTACAAGAAATGGCCAGAACCATGATCCATGAAAACAACTTAGCTAAACATTTTTGGGCAGAAGCAGTCAATACTTCATGTTATATTCAAAATAGGATCTATATCAGACCTATGTTGGAGAAAACAGCATATGAACTCTTTAAAGGAAGAAGACCCTATATCTCTTACTTTCATCAGTTTGGATGTACTTGTTACATCTTAAACACTAAAGACTATCTGAAGAAATTTGATGCCAAGGCTCAAAGAGGAATCTTTTTAGGTTACTCTGAAAGGTCAAAGGCATACAGAGTGTATAATTCAGAAACACAATGTGTTGAAGAATCTATGCATGTAAAATTTGATGATAGAGAGCCTGGAAGTAAAACTTCAGAGCAAAGTGAAAGTAATGCAGGTACAACTGATTCTGAAGATGCATCAGAATCTGATCAACCTTCTGATTCTGAAAAGTATACAGAAGTTGAATCTAGTCCAGAAGCTGAAATCACTCCAGAAGCTGAGTCTAATTCAGAAGCAGAACCTAGCCCAAAAGTACAGAATGAAAGTGCTTCTGAGGACTTTCAAGATAACACTCAGCAGGTTATTCAACCTAAATTCAAGCACAAATCTTCACATCCTGAGGAGCTAATCATTGGAAGCAAAGATAGTCCTAGAAGAACAAGATCACATTTTAGACAAGAAGAGACATTAATAGGACTGCTTTCAATAATTGAGCCTAAAACTGTTGAAGAAGCTCTCTCAGATGATGGATGGATATTAGCTATGCAAGAAGAGCTAAATCAATTTCAAAGGAATGATGTGTGGGATCTGGTACCCAAACCCTTTCAGAAGAACATTATTGGAACAAAATGGGTATTCAGAAACAAGCTGAATGAACAAGGAGAAGTAACCAGAAACAAAGCTAGACTTGTTGCTCAAGGCTACAGTCAACAAGAAGGCATTGATTACACTGAAACATTTGCTCCAGTTGCAAGATTGGAAGCAATCAGGTTACTTCTATCCTACGCAATTAATCATGGCATAATATTATATCAAATGGATGTCAAAAGTGCCTTTCTTAATGGTGTCATTGAAGAAGAAGTGTATGTTAAACAACCTCCTGGGTTTGAGGATCTTAAGCATCCTGACCATGTTTATAAACTTAAGAAATCACTATATGGCTTGAAACAAGCTCCCAGAGCTTGGTATGATAGACTAAGTAATTTCTTAATTAAAAATGATTTTGAAAGAGGACAAGTTGACACAACACTCTTCAGAAGGACTCTTAAGAAAGATATTTTGATTGTGCAAATATATGTTGATGATATAATATTTGGTTCTACTAATGCATCTCTTTGCAAAGAATTTTCTAAGTTAATGCAGGATGAATTTGAAATGAGTATGATGGGAGAATTGAAATTCTTTCTTGGAATTCAAATCAACCAAAGTAAAGAAGGAGTATATGTTCATCAAACAAAATATACAAAGGAGCTTCTGAAGAAGTTCAAGCTAGAAGATTGTAAAGTGATGAACACTCCAATGCATCCAACCTGCACCTTAAGCAAAGAAGATACTGGAACAGTAGTAGACCAGAAGCTATACAGAGGTATGATTGGTTCTCTGTTATACCTCACTGCATCTAGACCTGATATTTTATTCAGTGTATGCTTGTGTGCAAGATTTCAATCAGATCCTAGAGAATCTCATTTAACTGCAGTTAAGAGAATCTTCAGGTATCTGAAAGGAACAACTAATCTTGGACTCCTGTATAGGAAATCCCTAGATTATAAGTTGATTGGATTCTGTGATGCTGATTATGCTGGTGATAGGATTGAAAGAAAATCAACCAGTGGAAATTGTCAATTCCTGGGAGAGAATCTGATATCCTGGGCAAGCAAAAGACAAGCAACTATTGCTATGTCTACAGCAGAAGCAGAATACATTTCAGTTGCAAGTTGTTGCACACAACTACTTTGGATGAAACATCAATTGGAAGACTATCAGATTAATGCTAACAGTATTCCCATTTATTGTGATAATACTGCTGCTATTTGTTTGTCAAAGAATCCAATTCTACATTCAAGAGCCAAGCATATTGAAATCAAACACCATTTTATCAGAGACTATGTTCAAAAAGGGATTTTAGTATACAATTCATTGATACTGAACATCAATGGGCTGATATATTTACAAAACCTTTATCTGTTGAAAGATTTGATTTTATTAAGAAAAATTTGAACATGCATTTTGTGTCTGATTGAAAAATTGCTTGCCTCTGAATAAGAAGTTTGGTTCTGAAGTTTATTCAGAAGCATTTGGTTCATCAGAAGCTCTTAACTGAGGTTCTGAGGAAAATGTGCTTCTGAAGATGACGTCAGCACTAAAACTTCAGAATTGTTATTCTTTGCTTCTGAATAGCATGGTTAGTGGGAACGTTGGTAGTTACTTTATGTAACAGCTGTCCCATTACCCAAAAGGTAGTTTTCTGAAGAGTCTCTGACGTGGTCTATTTGTATTGGAGTATAACAAAAAGGGCAATGATGTTTTATTTGCTTTTTAACATACTTACACGCGCCCCCAATTTGTCATTAATGCTGTGTTTGTTTGTCCCTTCTGAATTGCAAACGTTTTAATAAAAACACTAAGTCAATTCACACACTTCTCACTTCACAACAAACACTTTCTATTTTCTTCTCAACCCTCTGCGAAAGTAAGCGCATTCACTCATCCTCTCAAAACACCTTAGAACCCTAAAACTACTTCAAATCAATGGCATATTCAAGTTCTGCTGGTGGTTCGTCATCAAATATGGATATAGATACTCCAGCATATGAGATCAAAGGAAGAACTATGTCGATTGAAGAATGGGAGTTAATCATTCAAGCGGAAAATCCAGTGGATTTCGCTTCTCTAACTCACCATGGGTGCGACTTGGTAAAGTTCTACAAGAAGCAGAAGCTGATGAGTTACTTCAGTCTTCTCAATGGTCCTACTTACGAAGTGCTGGTCAGACAATTCTGGGTAAGAGCTTCAGTTTTTGACAAAGTTGCTGCTAAACAGGAAGAAGCTCAGATGATTCTGATTGATCCTTCTTTGGAGGGAAAAACCAGAGAAGAAATGGGTCTACTCGCCTTCACTGGGACTGAGATTAGATCAAACGTCATGGGCATTCCTGTAACAATCAATGAGCATGTGATTGCTCAAGCGATGAGAAGGGATGCTGCTGGGACATACGATGGAGAAGAGATTCCTAACCCCAGAACAAGCCCTTGGAAGGAAATTGTAAACAACACTATTTACGGATCAAAGGATGCTAAGCCTTACAGCACCTTAAGCATGGAAAAGAAAATGCTGCTGAAGATCCAGAATGAGAACATCTTTCCCAAAGGTGGAGGAAATGATCAACCTTCACTTGGTCACAAAGTCTTTCTGCATCACACCATCTCTCAGGAAACAACAATGAACGTTCCCAAGTATATGTTTAAATACATGATCAAGGAACTCAAGAAGAGTCAGATGGAGAACAGGAAGTACGTTCCCTATGGAAGGCTGCTCTCCATAATCTTTCAAGAAGGAGGACTCCTAAGTGCCCTGAAAGACGTGGGCATTTATGATAATCAGAAGCTGGGAGCAGTCACAAGAAAAATAATCAATGGGGCAACTCTGGTCAAGATGAGGTTGATTTCAACTTGCAAGAAACTAGATACAGATATGCATGAATCTGATGTCATATCTGATCTAGTCACTCATCACATCCCCATCTGCAATAAAGATCCCCTGGATGTACAAAGGGCCTACATCTTGGACTTCTACAAAACCTACAACAAGAAGATCAGCTTGAAAGATGTCCCTAAAGAAATGTATGGTGGTGATCTGCCTGTGGCCAAAGGCAGAAAATCTAAGAAGAAGCAGATCACCAAGGAAGAATACCTTGCTGAAGATGCTACTGAGGAGGGTGCTCAGAAGCATCAGAAAGCCAAGAAGGAAAAATCTGCTATGTCCACCATTCTTGAGGAAGTGGAGGATTTGGATGATGTCCTTCTTATCACAAAAAGGACAAGGAATGCTCAAGAAACAGCAGAACAGCCTGCTTCTGAACAAACAGGTTCTGAGCAAGCTGCTTCTGAAGAGCCTCTAAGTCCCAAGAAGAAAAGAGAAGCTGCTCTTAAGACCATCAAAAGGAAGAGATCTTCAAGGAATCTGAAGACAGCTGAAGGACGAAGGGCAGAAATGTTGGAAGAATTGGAAGAAAACTGGGATAAAGACTCAAGCCCCAAGAAGGCAAAAAGGACTATAACTTCAGAGCCTATAGTCATGCCCAGTTTTGAAATGACTGAAGAATTAAAGCAGTATGCTAAGGAGTATTCTGCATCCAAGATAGCAGAAAAGAAAAGAATGAAGGAAGTGTTTGAGAAAGAAAGGGATGAGCGTCTCAAGGCTGCAGGGTATGTGCCTACTCCTGTCGTTGCTGCTTTAGCTTCTGAGTTAGAGCAAGAAACTATTCAGCATGGAGTAACTCTGCTTTCTCAAGCCCTGAAGAATAAGCAAGCTTCAGGAGCCACATCATCAGATCCTTCTACAAATGCTCCAGAAGCACCTCAGTCAGAACCTCTTTCTTCAGGTAATCCATCCAAAGCTTCAACTAATACTCAGTTTCCTTCTCTACCCTCTTCACCCTCTTCATCATCCACAGAATCAGATGACCAACCCCTTAGCCAACACATAGACAAACTTCTAAAAACCAAACCTACCAAACTAACAGAATTTGGAACACTTGACTATGAGAGCACTCAAATAGAATTTTCCAAAAATAGGATTAAACTGTGTGAGAAATTCAATTTGCCTACTACTCATCCACTATATCCAGATATTCCAGAACCTGTTAGTATACAACAACCTGAACCTACCCAAACAAACTCACCAAATAACCAAACTCCACAAAAAGCCTCTGAAGTAGTTTCAGAAGCAACTACTTCAGAAACCCCCCAACAACAAGAAAACTCAACCCTTCACAACTTAGAAAAACATCTAGGTGGTGAAATGCAACCAACACCCACAAAGGCCTCTAAGACAGTCCCTGGAAAGACTGTGTTAGAAAACCAACAAACAGAAACCATCCCTGAGCAAACTGTTCCTGAGCAAACTGTTCCTGAACAAACTGTTCCTGAACAAGATGCTTCTGAACAAGTTGCTCCTGACCTACAAACAACTTCTGACCAACATATAGCCTCTGACCAAACAACAGAACCAGAACAACAACCAGAACCACCAATAATAGATTTAGCCTCTGACCAACCTTCCACATCAAATTCAACTTAAACTCAAACCTCACCCATCCCTGACAGTATCCTTGAGACTGAGTATATAGAGGAACAGCTGATCAGACTTAGTGATGAGATTCAGGCACTGATTCTTCACAGAACAGTTCCTGTACCTCCTATTCACTATTATGATCAGTGGATGGATCTGGAGAAGAGCTTTGTTGATCTGATGAGTCAGCTCAGAACTAAATGTGTGTCATCTCACTCTGCTATGCTGAAGAAGCTATTGGATGATATGCATGAAGCAGCGAAGGAGAAAGACCTGAATTTTGTGCCTCTGCTGGACATCACTCCTTACTATCCAGAAGAAGAGTACATCACAAGAGCTGCAAGAATTCATGCTGGGCATAAAAGGAAATTAAGGGAAAAGGATGAGCTACTTCAGAAGAAAGATGATCAGATCAAGTATCTCTTAGAACAGTTGTATAAGCAAGCCCAACCTTAGTTGCACACCCAACACTAGCTTGTTTTTTACTTTTGTTCTTAGTAGCTTTGTCTTTGTATCTTAACCTTTCTTTATATATATTATCATTGTTTCTGGATCTTGTGCTTTTTCACCTTCAATATGTTTTGCTCTGAAATTTTTTTTAAGGTTTATATGTTTATATGCTCTGCTACTCTTTCTTTTGTTTTTATTCTTTTTGTTGATGACAAAAGGGGGAGTAAATGTATAGTATTTTTAAGGCACTGAGCCCCACTATAACCTCTTCTAAATTTCTTTTAAATACTTCTGATTTGATTTTTATGAGTATTTTATTGAAATTTAATTAATAAGAATTGAACTTAGGGGGAGCTTACAAACCTCACCTTAAAGATCTATTAGACTCAGGGGGAGCTTACAAACCTCTATCCCAGTGGTCAACTTATTAATTAGATCAACAACAATTGAACATTTTAAATACTATTGTTTGTCATCATCAAAAAGGGGGAGATTGTTGGAACAAAATGTGTTTCACAATGAACCTTATTAAGTTTTGATGATAACAAGGTATTAAAAATTGTCAATTGGTTATTACTAATAATTGTTCAAGTGTACAGGACCAAAGGCTACTCAAGTTATTTCAATAGGTCTTGGAAGAACAATAGAAAGAAAAAGAAATTCTGAGCATCTGAAGAAAACTGCTCCTGAAGCTGAAGTGCTTCTGAAGTGATGACGTCATCAGAAGCAAAAGTTTTCATCATAAGCAATATCTTCACCAGAAGCTACGTTTGATCCTTTAATCAAACTGAAGATTCAAAGTAGCCGATTCTCAATTCAGTCTTATCAAAGAAGAACGAAGAATTGAAAGGGAGGCATCAACGGATATATGGATAGCACTGAGCACTTGTCTCTCGTTAATAGAGTTGACAAAGTACAAGTGTACAACCACTACCTCCACTACTCTGTTTTCTGTCTACGCTACAAGACAAAACAACAGCCATGCCTGCAGAATTTGTACACTCAAGATGGGAATGAATTTGAAGCTTATTCTTCAAAGGACTACACCCAAATCAGGCAAAGGATCACTGGTGGATAATCAAAGGATTTCAAACGACTCTTTAGACGTGCTGATTATCTCAACGTCTCTTTCACGCCTCTATATAAAGGATGAAGACTTGAAGATTAAAAATAGAGATACATAAGTTCAAAAGCGCCAAAACTCTGTCAATTTGATTCTACAAAGCACACTGAATTTCTGCACTGATTTGATACATCTTAGAAATTCAAAGTCTAGAGTCTTTTCTGTATTGTATTGTGAACACCACTGATTGTATATCAAGTGTTCAATTCAAACTCAATTCTCTGTATTTTTGTTTGATTAGAAGTCTCTTGCCTGCGTGCTTGAGCATTAGAAGTCTCTTGCTTAGTGCTTGAGCATTGGAAGACTCTTGCGTGGGTGCTTGAGCATTTTTGTGAAGCCTCATACTTAGAAAGTATTGAGCAGTTGTAATCTTTGTGATTATAGTGAAATCTCCTTGGAAGTGCAAGGGGGACTGGACTACTTCCGTGTTGTGGAAGGAACCAGGATAACTGCTTGTGTCTTTGTCTTTCTTTTCTCTGCTCTGTTCTTTTCCGCTGCAATCTGACTCTGATCATTTCATCAGAAGCAATCAAACTGCTTCTGAAGTTTTATCAGAAGAAGTATTTTGAAGAGAAAAAGAAAACACAATTCAACCCCCCCCCCCTTCTTGTGTTTTTCACCTTCAGTCCCAACTGTCCTCGTCCAAAGTCAACTCGCACCTACAACACTCGTGCAAACAAAAAAGAGAACGTATCAGTTTGAACAAGAAATCCACGAGCATTCGTGAAGAGGTAACAACACTATTGACGTTCCTTCCACTACTTTTTGTTCAATTAATGTTTGTTTGTTGCTTTTCGCTTTTCAAAAAAAAAAAAAACATCCTTTCGTCCCGCCCGAGATGAAAGTGTTCTTGTGTAGGGCTTTTTGCTTTAAGTATTGGTCATCATTAATAAAAAGGTCGTTTTGATCCCGACTTTATTTTATTTTGTGCTTTTTCTGAAAAATGGTAATACAAAAAACCAAAAAAAATTTCTTTAATCATTTTCATATATCTGCATAATCATAACTTGTACTTACTTGTCAAAATCAATAATCAAATCATGCATTAATAAACCCGTTGAACACAATAACCATGTACTCTCTCCCAACTTCGAGTTCTCTGTGACCGAAGATGGAGAAGAGGAGAATGAAGAGACTCCCAGCAAGCTTGATTGAACTTAAAATGCATGACGACCTTGTACAACCATGTCAAAAGAGGTTGAAATAAACTTCCAACAAGAAGGTTCGTCCCCGCAAAATTCAAGAAAGAGACTTTGGACGCCTAACTATGAAGGTTCATGTGCAATGACTTTTACAACTATGGATGGTGACAAACTTGCACTTCCTATGAATGCCGGTGTAGTCAAGAAATACTCTGTCAGATATAAAAGCTCGATAAGTCGCAGACCTGAAAAGGCGGCTTAGGCAAAAATGAGCGTCTCGGTGGACTGAAAACCCAAAAGGGCGGTCCAGGCAAAAGTTAGAGACATGAACAAAAAAGATTATCCTGATAGACCGCAAACCCGAAAAGGCAATCTATGCAAAAGTTAAGGATCAAAAGACAAAGTAACTGCATCCGGTCAGGCACAGTCCACTTGAGGCATCCAGCTATCAAAAGACCTCCGATACGAAGCATCTGCAGATCAAAGACTCGGAACATTGGCATTCAAAGTTGTTAGGGAGAATAGTGGTTAATTTGTTCAATGTACCCTTCCCATTACATTTACCATTTTTCCAAAATTTTCAAAAATCTGTGGATTCATGCCCTTGGCAGGTCACCACTCAATTCATCAAATTTGAGCCTGTGCCCATTTATTTGGAACTCTCATTTATTCTATTTGCATAATTCCTTCTATTTTTATGGCAATACTTAAAGCAAAGATTTTCAAAATACAAAACTTGTTTTACATCTTTTGAAAAGTGTGAACAACAAACACACTCTCTTTGAACTCGTGAGTAGGCGAAGTGTACATTAACATCCGCCTCGAAAACGATTACATTCCGAAAGAGAAACATGGCTAAGCACTATGGAAAGGACCTCTGCCTTGAACATGATGCTATCACAGTCAAAAAAAAAATATTCAAAAAATAATAATAAAACAAGAAAATCAAAGCTCGCTAAGTTGAAAACCTGAAAAGGCAGCTTAAGCAATAGAGAGCGTCCCGGTGGACTGAAAAACCCGAAAGGGCAGTCCAGACAAAAATTAGGGGCACAAAAAAGGAATATAATCCCGGTGGACTGAAAATCTGAAAGGACGGTCCAGGCAAAAGTTAGGGATCTTTTTTTTTTTAAAAAAAAAAAAAAAAAAAACGACTGCTGAAGCATACCAATGGAAGAATACTCTGTGCCGGTTTACAAATGGCGACTTTCTTCCAAACTTTTTATCAACAATGGGCTTACCCCCAGGAGGCATCAATTGCTACCTTGTGCCAAGTTCTTACATCGTCAATGGCTCGATTTGTTCACAATAGTATCATCTCCAAGGAAGTTTGCCGAGTGTTTGTACTGCGATGTCAGTCCGCCTCCCATCTTACCCGTCTTGTCTCGTTTCATCGAGTTACCTGTCCTACAGTCATGCAGTCGTACGAGTTGCACATTCATACATTCATAACTTTTGTACATTCATAAAATTCGTACATTCATTCATACATTCATAAATACACAATATATATACAACATCATTCACACATGTTTGCATTAGTCACCTAGAGTCTTTTTTAGTCGTGTCTCTTTGGTTACTCCTTACCCAAACAACAAGTGGTAGTTTCTTCATATGAACAGCTTGCAATTACAAATTCTTATCCTCTCAAAAGTGTCATTCCCAGTGTAACTGACCAAGTTGTCTTCTCTAAATTTACCTTTGTTAAGCTATCTCATCAATAGTTAGCTAAAAGTATCATTTGTCTTTGTTAAGCTATCATTTCATCGATAGTTAGACGATGTTTTTTCACTCATTCTTACCTTTGTTAAGCTATCTCATCGATAGTTAGGTAAAAGTATCATTTGTCTTTGTTAAGCTATCATTTCATCGGTAGTTAGACGATGTTTTCTCTCTCATTCTTACCTTTGTTAAGCTATCTCATCGATAGTGAGGTAAAAGTATCATTTGTCTTTGTTAAGCTATCATTTCATCGGTAGTTAGACGATGTTTTTTCTCTCATTCTTACCTTTGTTAAGCTATCTCATCGATAGTTAGGTAAAAGTATCATTTGTCTTTGTTAAGCTATCATTTCATCGGTAGTTAGACCATGTTTTTTCTCTCATCCTTACCTTTGTTAAGCTATCTCATCGATAGTTAGGTAAAAGTATCATTTGTCTTTGTTAAGCTATCATTTCATCGGTAGTTAGACGATGTTTTTTTCTCTCATTCTTACCTTTGTTAAGCTATCTCGTCGATAGTTAGGTAAAAGTATCATTTGTCTTTGTTAAGTTATCATTTCATCGGTAGTTAGACGATGTTTTTCTCTCATTCTTACCTTTGTTAAGCTATCTCATCGGTAGTTAGGTAAAAGTATCATTTGTCTTTGTTAAGCTATCATTTCATCGGTAGTTAGACGATGTTTTTTCTCTCATTCTTACCTTTGTTAAGATATCTCATCGATAGTTGGGTAAAAGTTATTAATCGTCTTTGTTAAACTATCATTTCATCGGTAGTTAGACGGTTTTTTCTCTCATTCTTACCTTTGTTAAGCTATCTCATCGATAGTTAGGTAAAAGTATCATTTGTCTTTGTTAATCTATCATTTCATCGGTAGTTAGACGATGTTTTTTCTCTCATTCTTACCTTTGTTAAGCTATCTCATCGATAGTTGGGTAAAAGTTATTAATCGTCTTTGTTAAACTATCATTTCATCGGTAGTTAGACGGTTTTTTCTCTCATTCTTACCTTTGTTAAAGCTATCTCATCGATAGTTAGGTAAAAGTATCAATCGTCTCTGTTAAGCTATCAATATGATAGTAGACAATCATTTTCCCCTGTGAAACTACATTTCCCTAGCGGAGTCGGACCCCTTTTCTTTCAACGAATTAGGGTATCCCGTTATTGTTTCTCATTCCAGTCAAATCACATTTGTCGTCCTGCATTCATACTTGCATCACATGCATTCATAGCATCTTAGGTCAAAAATGGTGTACTTTGTATTTAAGTCTCTTCGACTCGTCAAATCAAAGATTTCATCTTCAAATCTCCGGGCGAAGAAACTTAAATAGGGGCATCTGTCATACCCCAGTTTTTGACCTAAGGCCCCACTGACACATGTCACTCGACTCTGATCGATCTCTGATTTTTCAGTAAAAAAATTCGGCAGGGAGGTATTTTAAAATACCTCATTTTTTGATTCCGAGTCAGACCCTCTTTTCTCTTTTTATTTTCTTTCCATCTTTAATTAATTTTAATTTTAAGATTAGTTACTTTTTTTTATATTTAATAATTTTTATTTTCCATCTTTTAATTTTATTTTTCTTTAAATAATTTAGTTTAATTTGTTTTTATTTTATTTCGTATTAGACTTATTTTATTTTATTTTATTTCTTTTTAATTAATTAGTGTCCAAAAAAAACAAAGTGTCAATAGGTCCAAAATAAAATGTACAAGGTCTAAAAAAAATTTCAAGTCAAGTGTCAACTTTAACATTCCTTTTTCAAAATTCTCCATAATTGTCCATCATTTCCATTAAACCAATTTTCCATTTTTCATCAACCTCCTCACCTATAAATAGAGCCCTCATTCCATACAATTTCACATACCAAAAGTTCTCTTGAGTTGTCAAATAACTTTTCTCTCTTCTCCCTATTTAGCTTGTGTTGACGAGCTATTCTTTTCTTCTCCCTCCTTTTTCTGTCGCTTCGGAATAAGTCCCTTCGGAAAAGTCCCTTCGGAATTTTGTCCCTTCTGTAATTTTTGTCCCTTCGGTTGTCCATTTTTTTTTTCTTGCATTTTGTTTCTTTTTAGCATTTTTGCATTTTTATTTTATTCTATTTAGCATTTTAATTATTGTTATTTATTTTCCAGCAATTAGAATGTATTTAGGTCCAATGTAAATATAAATGAGAAAAGTGTGTGGGTGTGTGTGTCCTTTTATTTCTTTACCGCCTTAGATATATCCAAAAATGCAAAAAAATTAGATTAGGGATTTTGTGGTGATCCAACGTCACTACAAAAATCCACGCGCTTTTATTTTTATTGCTCCGTTAGTTTAATTTTTATTTAATATTCCAAAAAACAACAAAAAACATGCAAATAATCAAAATCACAAAAATATTTTCATAATAAACCTTGATCCAAATCAAGTGACCGCATTTTTATTTTCTTTTCTTAATCAAACTTCAATCAATTTAACTTTACTTTAAGTCTCTTTTTTCAATATTAAAAAACACAAACAAATACTCATTTGCCACTTGGCTTTTCATTTTAAAACCTTTTTCAAAACTACTAAAAAACACTCAACAAATCAAACGCCAATTTCTACCCCGAACTACGAGGTTTTGTTCCCTCACGGGTACGTAGGCAAAGGACCATGTCCTTCCAAATCAATAAAAAATATAGATAATTAGGTCTTTATTTTTCCACTTTAATTCCTTCTTTTTAAAAATAAGCAAGCAAGTTATAGCACATTAATTAAATAAAATCAAGAGGTTCCCGTAGAGTACTACGGACATAAAGGGTGCTAATACCTTCCCTTTATGTAACTAACCCCCGAACCCAAAATCTTTTCAAATAGGGGTAGTTTGAACTTTTTTCCCATAAAATTAAATGTTCAGTCGTGAAATAAATTAGTGAGTCAAAAGCTAATCAAATAGCCGTGATCTCCGAAAAATGACGCGACAATGCAGAAAGAGAGGGAAACAACAAACAAAACCTACTTAAAAGGGTCATATGTTCCTTGGAAAGCACCAAAGAACGAGTGTTAATCAAGCGAGTCTTGGTAACTGGATTCCCCAAGGAATCAAGGACAGGGCTACCATCCTCAGCAACCACCTATGATCTAGAGAAAAAGCCTAAAAACTGGATCATTCGGGCATAGCTCGTCTGGTTGCGATCGGTCATAACTATATCTATACATGGTCGGTTCATGCTTAAGATGATCACGACTCCAGCAAAAATGGAAGCGAGGAACGCGCGCTGGCACCACTCCCACGTCAGCATGAGGCGTTCTACCATCTTCAGGACACTGGTCAACGCCGCCTCAGTTTGCGGTCTCACCAGGAAAAACTATTGGAACAAAATGTGTTTAGCAATAATAACCTCTAAGAGTTTTGAAGATAACAAAGTATTAAAAATTGTCAATTAGATACGCTAATATTTGTTCAAGTGTACAGGACTATAGACAATATTTGACATCTTAAATTGATCCTGAAAGAACAAATAAAGAGCAAGAATATCAACAAAAAGAGAAGCTTAAAGCATCTGAAGAAATCTGCCTCTGAAGTTAAAGAAGCTACTGAAGTTAAAATGCTCCTGAAGATACAGTGCACCTGATGACGTCATCAGAAGCAAGTTTATCAGAAGCAAGTCTATCAGAAGCTGTATATCACCAGAAACTGTACTTCATCAGAAGATGCAACCTAAAGTTTCAAATAGCTGTTTAATGGATTCAAACTCGTCTAAAGAGAGCGAAAGACTAAAGTAAAGTAGCAACGGCTAATTTGAAAGGATTTGAAGGCATTGGATGCTTATCCTTCAAAGAGCGTTGACAAAGTACGTCTGTACGAAGTGTACGACCACTACCTCCACTACTCTGTTTATGTCTTCGCTACAACTACTCTGTTTATGTCTACGCTACAAGACAAGAAAAACAGCTCTGCCTGCAGAAATGTTCCCTCAGAATAGGAATGGATTTGAACTTGATCCTTTATAGGACAACAAGTAAATCAGGCAAACGATCATTGGTGATTGATCAAGTTTTCAGAACGACTCTATTGACGTGCTTAAAGATCTCAACGACTCTTTCACACCTCTATATAAAGGAGTGAAGACTTAAAGATATATAAGAGAACAAACAAGAGAGCAACTCACAACATTTTGAAAGCGCCCAAACTCTGCTAAATTTGTTTCACATAAAAGCACTTAGAATTTCTATGTTCATTTCATATATCTTAGAAATTCTTAAGTCTAGAGATTCTTTCAATTGCATTGTATTGTGAACACCACTGATTGTATATCAAGTGTTCAAACTCAAACAATTTTCTGTGTAATTCTGTTTGAATAGAAGTCTCTTAATTTAGTGCTTGAGCATAGGAAGTCTCTTGCTTGTGTGCTTGAGCAAAGGAAGTCTCTTGTCTGTGTGCTTGAGTAATTTGAAGTCTCATACTAGGTGTAGTATTGAGCAGTTGTAATCAGTTGTGATTAAACTTAGTGAAACTCTCCTTGGAAGTGCAAGGGGGACAGGACTGACTTCCGGTTTGTGGAAGGAACCTGTATAATTGCCTGTGTCTTTCTTTCTTCTCTCTTACTCTGTTTTACTCCGCTGTGCAGAAGCGTTTTTCAACAGCTTCTGAAGTGACCTCAGAAGAAGATTTTATCTTGAGAAAAAGAAAACACAATTCAACCCCCCCTTCTTGTGTTTTTTCTCACCTTCAAAAACCTCTCCTGGAACTTCAAGGCCTCGCTACTGAAGACCTAGAACAAAGCCTTACGCTGGCAAAAACACACCCAATTAAGGCCCCCATCTTTGTCCAAACCTCGCTGAATGGAAAAGAAGGCGAAGAACAGGTCTTTAGTGGCCGGAAGACCTAGAAAGCGACACAACAGTTCAAATGCTATCAGATAAGCAAAAGAATCCGGGCGCAACTAAGAAGGGCACAACTCCAGCCAATCAAAGACACTCACTTGAAAGGGAGAGAAAGGTAGCCTAAAGCCAACCTCCCAAAAGACGGCTTCATACATGGGAATACGGTTCGCGGAGAAACGAGAGCAAACCCTATCAAAGACGTTTGGGAGGAGAATCTCCCAATCTTCCCTATTGGGCAATCCGGGATCATCGTCGCACGATAAGCCGAGAAATGAGATGTTACTCCTAGGGTTTCCTTGCCCACCCAAGAATTATCACATGCTGATCGCCGTCCCTACCTGAACTACATGTCATGATCAAACCTGAAAGGGAAAAAGTAAAGAGAGGATCAATCCTAAAGATCGCACTCGTTTTCTCCTTCAGACCGACGAGTTTGATCATTACGGAAAAGGGTTTTGCAAAACAAATAGCTTGGATAAACATTCAAACAGGGAGGCGGATGGACACTAGACGCAACCCTAAAGAAACTAAAGCATGTTGCCAATGTTCTTCTAAACATATACAGAAAACTAACAGCATATCCTAAAACTCATGACGCATAGTGGAAACCACCGTAACAAATGGCTGAAACCACCGAGTCAGAGTAACTGCTACCCTAAAAAGCATCCATTTCTACAGTTACTAAAGTAGAAAACTAACAGAAATAAAGCATGAGGGAAAGGATCACAGGAATCTTACTTGTTATAATCAATGGTTTTGATCGGGAAAGAGAGTTGAAGGCCCATAAATGCTTCATCGTCAAAGATGAACTTTGGAAGAGAATCTCTAAGTCTCTGAGAAAACAAAATGCAGTGATACTCCAAACAACATTTAAACTATTTATACTCATTTCATAAAACCTCCCAAAGGTCGCGTGGCATTATTCGATACAACCCTTCGTATGCAACTCTCCCTTCAAACGGAACTTCAACGACCCGGATCAAATAAAAGCATTCATCAAACAGTTCTGATCCTTTGAATTGATTCCCCAAACGTTAGGATTAAATCAACGGTGATGATGCCACCTTAGAAACACGAATAAAGAACACCTTGCAGGCTATAGGTACTCAAGTATTGCAATAGCCTTTACACGTGTCAATCAGATACCAAAGTTCATGTCCCCTCAACCTTCCCCTCGAAGACGTGGGCCTTTACACTAAACATGAATAAACTCATGTAATCTCTAACACCCATAGCATAATTCATCATTACTATCATATCACAACACCATTCAAGTCATAATTCTACAATTCCATCAACAACAACAACAATCATATCACATAATCATGAATGGGTTCACAATTCAACAACAACAACAACATATATCACCAATTTGAACAAAATTCACAAAGTATCCATTTCTATATCATTTGAGCATGCAATTTCTACATCAACAATTCAGTTATCATCAGATTCACATACCGAAACATATCACTACAACTAGAGCACGAATTTCAACAATTAAGTTCACAATAATCACTTATCTCAAATAAGCACTTATGCATAGAATTAGCGAAGACGCTACAACTAAATATTACGTTTGAAATCTAACCCCCTTACCTCAATAAACAATAATCCTAGCATAAGCTTCAATTAAGCTCCTAAAATCTCCAGCTCCTCTTCGTTCTTCAAGCTTTTCTCTACAATCTTCTTCTCTTCCTCTTGCCCCTTTCTCTTGCTCTTTCTCTCTCTACCTCTTCTCAAAATTTTGTAAAATGAATGTGAACCCTAGTTCTCTTAAAGACTAAGGCTTAAATAGTGTCACATTATTGGGCTTAACCCTTAAAGTCTAATGGGCTCAAAACTCTTATAAACTAACTCCCAAAGTTTCTATCCACTCCCAGTTAAAAGTTATCGAATAATTACTGGTTCAAAACTAATTATCACTTCCGAATAGTAACTTAGTAAACTAACGGTTCTCACTGGAAATACTAAAAATAACTCTCACCATGAAATTACTAATTTATCATTACTCACAAAATGACAAAATTACCCTTTCGGCAGTAAAACCCATTAAAATACACACAAAGGCAATTAATCACATACGATCATAAATAAACACACGTTAAAACAATTAAAATTAAATCTAGCAAAAATCGGGCTGTTACACTATTGCAGATAGTATGTGTGGGTTTATTGATTGCACACTTGATCTCCATTTTGTAATTATTTCATTTCTATTTTCTAACTTATGTACAAGTTTAATCCTTTTGTTTCGTAAGAATTATATTATTTTCTTTAAAGCCTTGTGATTGTATCATATATAAAGATGAGTCCAAGACTTTAATTTGAAATTGCATTACATGGCTTTCCCTTGTGAGATTCATTAATGGGATTCTTGATGCTTGGTGGTATACTTGCAATTAGACTATCAAACAAAGAGGATAATCCGAGGTGGCTTAGAATTGTATTCTATGTTCATGCAATTTTGTGGGCAAGTATATTTGAAGTTATGTTCATGTAGTATATAGCCAAGAGGATTAGTTTTCGCATCTTATGCTGCAACTGGCGTGTTTTTTTTAGTGGATTTAGACTTGGAAGCAACTAATTTGCTATTCCTAGGCTTTGTTTGCGAGTTGGGTTTTGGAGGGGGAGGGGAAAGAAAGGCTTATGGAAAGGTAAACCTTTGTTTGGGAGTTTTAAAAAAATAAGGAAAGGTTTTGGGGGGTTTTGAAGGGCTTCTTTTATCCAATTTAAAGTTTCCCTAAATTTGGGGTTTTGGGGGGTTAAACATACAAATTGACGATTTTGTCCTTATAATAAATCAAAATTCCCATTATAATTTACAAGATAAATTACAAAGTATAACACAATGTATTGATTTCATGAGAAAAAAATAGTTAAATTATCACATAAGCCCTCCATCTTCTATCCTTGTTGGTTTCTTTAACTCCCAAACAAGGGGAAGACTTTCCATCCTTTCTCCCTTCCCTTCTCTTCCCCTCCTAAGCCTTTCCTTCCCCTCCCCTAAAAATTCGCAAACAAAGCCTTAGTTGCATTCAATTGTAAGGGTTGGACAAAGTTCAAAGAATATTTTTTAGGCTTAAATGCACTTTTGGCTCGCTATGTTTGCCGTCGTAGCAATTTTGACCCCCTAACAAAAACGATGCAATTTTTACCCCTAGTTTTCCAACCTATGTTGAGAAGCTGCCACCTGTCCCAAAAAGGGGCCAAAATCGCAACTTTTTTGTAAAGATAAGGGGTCAAAAGAGCATATTTTCCTAAAACACTCTTTTCTCCCTTTTCTCCCCCAAAACTCTCTAAAATCTCAAAACAGCCCCTAAACTCAATAATTATATTATTTTCAAATCTTATTTTATTAAACAATAAAATAAGTCACAACTCCTCATAATTCACATAAAAATCATCTCAATCATATAAACCTCTTAAATCACACATATATCATATAAATATAATATAAACTCATCTTAATAAATTCTAGACTCAATTAAATAATTAAATAATGCAAAGAAGGCGTTACAACTCTCCCCAACTTATAAAATTTCCGTCCTCGAAAATTTACCTCATGCAAACAACTCTGGATAAGATTCCAGCATCTTACTCTCTAGCTCCCACGGTAAGCTTTCACCAGTCGCTCCGTCCCACACGACTATCACAAGAGGTATCTCCTTGCCTCTCTACGTCTTCACCTTTCGATCATCAATCCTTACCGGTAAAGTCTCAACCGTAGGGTTATCTCTAACTTGCACATCATCACTTTGGATCACATGGGATGGATCCGGAACATAATTCCGAAGTTGCGACACATGAAACACATCGTGCAAATTCGAAAGATGCAGTGGTAATCCCACTCGATACGCCACCGTTCCAACTCTTTCTGATATCTGATACAGACCAATAAATCTCGGAGTCGACTTCCTTGACTTCAAAGCTCGTCCAACACCAGTCACAGGAGTGACTCTCAAAAATATGTGGTCTCCTTCTTTAAACTCAAGATCTTTCCTGCGTTTACCATGATAACTCTTTTGTCGACTCTGCGACGCTTTCATCTTTTCTTGAATCATCTTAACCTTTTCAGTAGTTTGCTGAACAATCTCTGGTCCTAAGACCACTCTTTCACCTGACTCAAACCAACACAACGGAGTTCTGCATCTCCGACCATACAAAGCCTCATAAGGTGCCATTCCGATACTGGAATGATAACTATTATTGTACGTGAACTCTATCAATGGAAGATGACTATCCCAAGTTCCTCCTTGCTCAAGTACGCAAACTCTCAACAAGTCTTCTAGCGACTGAATCGTCCTCTCCGACTGACAATCTGTCTACAGATGATACGCCGAACTCAACCTCAACTTAGAACCTAAAGCCTCTTGCAAACTTTTCCAAAATCTAGAAGTAAATCTTGGATCTCTATCTAATACAATGCTCGAAGGAACACCATGCAACTTCACAATATTACGAATATAAATCTCTGCCAACTTAGAAACAGGAAAACTGATATTAATCGGAAGAAAATGAGCCGACTTCGTCAATCTACCCATAATCACCCAAATTGCGTCATTCCCTTTAGGAGTATTCGGCAAACTCGTCACAAAATCCATGGATATACTATCTCATTTCCACTCTGGCACATCTAAAGATACCATCCTACCAGCAGGTTTCTGATGCTCAACCTTCGACTTCTAACAAGTCAAACAAGAATACACAAATTGTGCGACGCTTTCATCTTTTCTTGACTCATCTTAACCTTTGCAGTAGTTTGCTGAACAATCTCTGGTCCTAAGACCACTCTTTCACCTGACTCAAACCAACACAACGGAGTTCTGCATCTCCGACCATACAAAGCCTCATAAGGTGCCATTCCGATACTGGAATGATAACTATTATTGTACGTGAACTCTATCAATGGAAGATGACTATCCCAAGTTCCTCCTTGCTCAAGTACGCAAACTCTCAACAAGTCTTCTAGCGACTGAATCGTCCTCTCCGACTAACCATCTGTCTGCGGATGATACGCCGAACTCAACCTCAACTTAGAACCTAAAGCCTCTTGCAAACTTTTCCAAAATCTAGAAGTAAATCTTGGATCTCTATCTGATACAATGCTCGAAGGAACACCATGCAACTTCACAATATTACGAATATAAATCTATGCCAACTTAGAAACAGGAAAACTGATATTAATCGGAAGAAAATGAACCGACTTCGTCAATCTACCCATAATCACCCAAATTGCGTCATTCCCTTTAGGAGTATTCGGCAAACTCGTCACAAAATCCATGGGTATACTATCCCATTTCCACTCTAGCACATATAAAGATACCATCCTACCAGCAGGTTTCTGATGCTCAACCTTCGACTTCTAACAAGTCAAACAAGAATACACAAATTGTGCAACATCGCGTTTCAATCTAGACCACTAAAACAACTTCTTTAGATCGTGGTACATCTTCATAGCTCCCAGATGGATACTCAAGCTACTTCTATGACTTTCTTCAAGAATCATTTTCTTCATCTCATCATTGTCTAGAATGCAAATCCTACCTCGAAACTTCAACACACCTTTATCATCGATTTTAAAATCACTGTCTTCAGTCTGATTACTAGCAACCAACAAGTCTACAAACTTAACATCGACTTTCTGTGCTTCTTTAATACTCTTCAAAAATTCATTATCAATCCTCAGCATTCCTAGCTTCACACTTTCAGATGACATTTCACAAACTAAACTCAAATCTCTGAACTGTTCAAGCAACTCGAACTCCTTTACCATCATAGCGGACATATGCAAAGTCTTCATACTCAAAGCATCTGCAACAACATTAGCTTTACCCGAATGATAGCTTAACTCAAAGTTATAATCTTTTAGCAATTCAAGCCACCTTCGCTGTCTCATATTCCATTCCTTCTGATCGAATAGATACTTCAAACTCGTATTATCACTAAATACCTCAAATCTCGAACCATACAAGTAATGTCTCCATATCTTCAATATAAAGACCACATTAGCCAACTCTAAATCGTGCATAGGGTAATTCTTCTCATGAATTATCAACTGTCTCGAAGCATAAGCTACCACTTTTCCATCTTGCATAAGCACACCACCTAAACCCAACTTGGACACATCACAATATACCACGAAAGGTTTATCTGACTTTGGCAAAATCAAAACCGGAGCTGTCGTCAACCGCTTCTTCAATTCACTAAAGTTGTTCTCACATTGAACATCCCACACGAAGGCTTTACCTTTACAAGTCAACTGTGTTAACGGAACTGCTAACTTGGAAAATCCCTATATAAATCTTCTGTAATAACTAGCCAATCCCAAAAAGCTTCTAATCTTTGTAACCGACTTAGGAGTCTCCCATTGCGATACAACATCAACTTCAGACGGATCTACTGCAATACCACTACCAGAAATAACATGTCCAAGAAAACTCACTTCTTTTAACCAGAATTCACACTTAGACAATTTCGCATAAAGTTTCTTCTCTTTCAACACTTGCAAAACCAACTTCAAATGCTCAACATGTTCTTCCTCGGTCTTGGAGTAAATCAAAATATCATCAATAAAAACAACCACGAACCGATCTAAAAATGCATGAAAGATACGATTCATGTACTCCATAAACACTCTAGGTGCATTTGTAACACCGAACGACATCACCTTATACTCATAATGTCCATACCACGTTCTGAACGCTGTCTTCTGCATATCTTCATCTTTTACTTTAATCTGGTGATAACCCGATCTCAAGTCAATCTTGCTGAAAACATTAGCACCCACTAACTGATCCATCAAGTCATCAATCCTCGGAAGTGGATACCTATTCTTTATCGTTACTTTGTTCAACTGTCGATAGTCAACACACAACCTCATGCTACCATCTTTCCTCTTCACTAACAAAACGGGCGCTCCCCAAGGTGAAACACTTCGTCTAACAAACTTTTTCTCAAGTAAATCCTCTAATTGTTTCTTCAACTCGGCCAACTCAGAAGCTGACATCCGATAAGGTGTCATAGACACAGGCTTCGTTCCAGGAACAAGATCAATAGAAAATTCAACTTCTCTCTCTGGAGGCACATCAGGAATTTCATCAGGAAAAACTTCTGGAAAATCGCATGCCACTTGTAGTTTATCAATCATTGTTTGATTCTCAATAGATAAGGAAGCCATCAAAGAAAACATCAAAATACCATCACGTTCTAACTGCTTCAGCTGCTTAATTGACAAAAACTCTGCGCCACTTTCCTCTTCAGCAGAAGAGAAATACACCGACTTACTAAAACAATTAATGTGAACATGGTTGTACTCTAACCAGTTCATACCAAGAATTACATCCATAGCACTCAACGGTAGACAAACCAAATGAATCTCAAAATCACGATCAAACATAGACAAAGGACATCTTAAACACACAAGAGAAGTAGTCACCGAACCCTTAGCTGGAGTTTCGACAACCATCTCTCCATTCATATCAGACATATCAAGTCCCGACTAAGTAGCACAATCAAAAGCAATAAAACAATGTGTAGCACTAGTATCAATAATAGCAACTAAAGGCGTACTATCACAATAACAAGTACCTCTGATCAAGCGATCCTCGTTCTCTGTCTGTGTACCAGTCAAAGCAAAAACTCTACCAGTAGCCGGCGCCTTCTTAGGCTTCTTCCACTGTGAACCAATGTGACCTTCTTCATCGCAATTAAAGCATACTATATCATCATGTTTGCACTCAGCTAGTGCATGACCCTTCTTTCCACAGCGAAAACACCTCTTAACATCCCTAGGACAAGCATTACTCTTGTGGCCTTTCTGACCACAAGTAAAGCAGACAATCTTTGCAGGAGCATCCTTCTTCTTAGGCCGCCTATTATCGACCATTCTCTGTTTGCCCTTATCGGCAAGAGCACTGTAAGGCTTAGGGCGACTCTGCTGACCCTTAGCTTTCCGCTCATTCACAATCTTGTAATGAGCCTTAGTATCCTCCTCATAAATTCTGCAACTACTCACCAGCTCAGAAAAGACACGGATCTTCTGGTAACCAATTGCTCTCTTTATCTCAGCACACAATCCGTTCTCGAATTTGATACACTTCGAAAACTCAGCAGTCTCTGCAGTATAATGCGGATAAAACTTTGCCAACTCCACAAACTTGGCAGCATACTCTGTCACTGACATATTTCCTTGCTTCAGCTTAAGGAACTCAATCTCTTTCTTCCCGCGAACATCTTCCAGAAAGTACCTGTTTAGGAACTCTCTCCTAAACACAGCCCAAGTCACAGCAGCACCATCTTGCTCTAAGGTAGGTAGAAGACTCACCCACCAATCATCAGCTTCTTCAGCTAGCATGTGCGTACCAAAACGCACCTTCTTAACCTCTGAACACTGCATCACGCGAAACACTCTCTCAATCTCTTTGAGCCACGTCTGGGCTCCATCAGGGTCATAACTTCCCTTAAAAGTAGGAGGATGATTCCTCAGAAAGGTCTCTAGCATCCTTGCTTCAGCACTTACACCAGTATTTGCAGCAGGCTGATGTCCAACAGCTTTAGCTACAACTTCTAGTGCAGCAACAATCGCATCATCGTTTCTTCCAGCCATCTCTTAGTTTCTACACAGCGAGCAACATCAACATAAGATAGTAATACAACTATTACTAAAACTCGACACGACTCTTCTAATTGGCCGGACCGACCGACCTGCTCTGATACCAATTGTAACACCCCGTTTTTCCAACTTAAAAATTTCATAAACATTTATCAGAGTAAACAACATATAACAGAATGTTACACTTCTACAAATCATAAAATAGATAATTAACAAATTATCTTTCAACATAATTATTTCCAAAAACTTCGCAGCGGATTAAGTTCATCATCATAAAAAGTCTAGGCACGCAGGCCTCATCAAAACATCTCAAAATAAATCAGTCAAACATCTTAATCATAAATATCATAATCAATATGTAAAGAAATAGAAAATAGCAACAAAAGATCCCATCCTGTTACTTATCAGAGCAACCTAAGGACTCAGTGAGGGAAAGCCACTCACGACAGCAACACCAGCTACTTAAACTTGATCACTTGCAAGTTACTCATACGAAGAGAAAAGTTTCCAAGCAGAAGGGGTGAGATTTCACAACACAATAATATTAAGCATATAATTCAACAATTATATTTAACAACATGAAAACATCATAATATTCATCATAGATAATAATATATCATTTATCACTTCATTCACAATTCATATAAATAATCACAACTTATCATCTTCGACTCGACAAATGCGACTATGCAACTTAGACCTCTTATATGCATGTGGTACCAATCTAGGGCATCAAGCCCCCATCGCTATTTGAGTATTAATATACTTCCAGGGCATCAAGCCCCCATCACTATTGTGCTAAAGCTCCATCGTGTTGAGCAAAGGCTCCAGGGCATCAAGGCCCAAACAATGAAATGCTAATGCATGGACTCGACCTAATCAACATAAACACATCTTAATCAACATCAACATCATATTAAGTCTCACAGATTATTATTAACAGATTATTAAGTATCACATCATAATCAACATCAACACATCTTAAACAGCTTCACAGATTATTATTAACATCATTATTAAGTCTCAATACTACCCCAAGGTTCAACTCTTAACAACTTGTGCGACACAGATCGCAAAATCCTAACAAGGCACTTTGTTTCTAGGTCACTCGCGAGGCGGGAAGCTCTGCTCGCCGTGGCGAGTTCAGGTCAGAATTTGAAAATTTTTCATTCTAAAATCTTTCCAGGTTCAATCTCATTCTTTCCTAATCACTACTAGGCATGTTAAGGCACTCAAAAGCATCTAAGGATCAACTCAAAAGTCAAAATCACGAAATCTTGCAAGCTCTCTGGTCAAGCTCGCTAGGCAAGTTCATCTGCTCGCTATGGCGAGCTGCAAGGTGCAACTCGCGAGGCGGGGAAAAGTTGCTCGCGTGGCAAGCGATGAAGTTCATCCCTCGCGAGGCGAGGATCATGGTTCCGGAAGCGAGCGATGAATGTCGCTACGGGTAGAAGTGCAGTTCTTCATAAAATTCACTAATTCTCATGGTTTTAAGCCTAACATTGATTCCATAATTCATCATACTCATTATCTAAGGTCTAGGAACAGTTTCTATATCAATCTAACAAATTTTCACCCTTTAATCATTAATTCCTCGATTTTGACCTACTTTTCGATTTCTCTAAAACTCATCCTACATCATGTTAAACCTGACCATTGAATCACAGACTTAATATAATTGCAAAGTTAGTCTCACCCTTACCTTAGAATGTGAAAATCGCAGCTTCCTAGGTCTTCTCCCTTCTCATGGCTTTTTCTCCCTTTTCTCCAAAATTGATCGTACGTTATGTTTTTTTCTAAACTAGGTCTTTCTTATTTATACCTCCTCCATCTATCTTATCTTATTTCTCTTTCTTCCCCAAAACTCTCTAAAATCTCATAACAGCCCCTAAACTCAATAATTATATTATTTTCAAATCTTATTTTATTAAACAATAAAATAAGTCACAACTCCTCATAATTCACATAAAAATCATCTCAATCATATAAACCTCTTAAATCACACATATATCATATAAATATAATATAAACTCATCTTAATAAATTCTAGACTCAATTAAATAATTAAATATTTCAAAGAGGGCGTTACAGTTCCTATAACTATTAGGGATTTTTCCTTCTCAACTAATTCCCATAAGATGGAGGAAGATTTGGATGGAGCTGACAAGAAACTTAAAAGTCTCAACACCAAAAATCCAAAAGGGTCGAACAAGAGAAAGTAAGAATCTTTATCTATAGGTATTAGTTTAATTTGATCAAGTATCCATGTCTTTGTAATAAGAGAAAATACTCTTATTATGTTTTAATTGAATAGTTTCTTATAAGAGATAGGCGTAATACATCGTTTGGTCCCTTAACTTATTTTTTATTTTCAGTTTAGTCCCCTAATTATAAAGTGTTTCAATTTGGTCCCTTATGTCTTCTCCAGTTACCTATTTTGGTCCTCTCCGTTAGTTTTTTAATGTCTAATATTTTTGATGTGATTTTAACCATTCGATTGCATGTTTATTGTATACAACAATGAACCACCAACACCAAAATTTTTCCCTTTCTCCATCTTCTTCCTTCCACCACTTCTTCATATTTGTACAAAATTCATACAATATACAACAGAAATCCAGAAGGAAAAAAAAATCAACATTTAACCAACAAATAAAATAAAGATTCAACATCAATTCATCTCTCCACTATTCCCCTCTATCTCATAATTAATTAACAAAAACTCAAGAACGGATTGAAAAAGAAAAACCCAGAACATGATTTTCAATTTCATTATGGGTCTCATAGCCACACAAACCACCACATTAATCTTGAATCATGCATACCACCACCACCACAATCCCTCTTAAAACTCATCAACATGTTCAAAGTCCAAACCTTTCAATTCAAATCTTGACTCACCACTTCTTGAAAAAAATTGAAACTGATTTTGTTTTTTGAATCAGCAAAATTGAAACTGATTGAATTCAATTGAGGTTGTTGTTGGAGAATGTTTAATCCGATAATTCCGATGGGTGATTTTGGTGCTGGTTTTTATCCTTTGGTTTGCAGCTGCCTTGTGTTGTATTCTCTACCGTGTTGTTGTTTAGGTGGGGTTTTATTTTGAAGCTTTTGGGAAAGTTCACAACTGCCATAGCTCTGTTGTTAGTTTGGCAGCGTGTTGTAGCTCCTGTTGGGAGCCTTTGTTTTTATGACAGGGGCTTCTTGCGTCCCTTCTTCTCTTCTTGAGTAGTTGCGTTTATTAATAATATTTGATGTTAAAAAAAAAAAAAAAAAGATGAAGAGATGAGGTTGCAAAAGAAAGTGATGCAAACTTAGATTCATAAAAATTTATATGTTGTTGGGCTAATTTTGATGAATTTATTGGTCTTTGAGAGACAAGAAGATGAAGATTGAGTTTTTAAAAACATAATTTCAGTTTTTAATTTATGATTTTTTGGATTTTTTTTATGAAGATTATGGAAAGTGATATGAAGATGAAGAATAATATTTAGGAAGAAGGGTGTTGATAATGATAGATGAAGATGACAATGATGGTTGTGTAGTGATTAAAGAATATGTTTATTTATTTTTATTTTTTTGGAATTTTCTGAATTTTATTGATGAAATTGTTGTTGAAGATCATGAAGAAGTGAAGGAAGAGATGAGGGAAGAAGAAGATGAATGGATTTTATTAGATGTTAGTGGTTGACAATAAAGTACAATAGACCCTACAAAATTCAACAGTCCTCTTTTAAAGAAAAAATCAAATGGTTAAGATTAAAAATTTTAGTAGGGTATATGGTGGACCATCTTTAAATATGGTTCACCTTAGACATTTGATGTTAAAACCTAATGGATAGGACCAAAAGAGGTAACGGAAGAAGAGTTATGGGACGAAATTGAGACATTTTATAGTTAGGGGACCAAACTGAAAACCAAAAATAAGTTAAGGGATCATATGATGTATTGCCATAAGATGGAGGAAGATTTGGATGGAGGTTGCAAAAAAACTCAAAAACTCTCAACAACAAAAATCCAAAAGGATCAAACAAGAGAAAGTAAGAAATATAAAGAAAAAAATTATAAGTTGTCATATTTTTCTTCAATCTAATTGTTAAACTTAAATTAAACACTTTGAAACTTTACCTATCTAAAAAAAATATTGTGAATTTTACTATAAACACATTGAGACAAGGAATCATTGTATTAGATATCAAGTAAACAAAGGAAGGCTAGAACCGCTACATTGTCCTACTGCTATATATGAATCAAACGTTCTACCAAAAATTATGAAGCATGACAAGTTTGAGGAGGTGAGGAACAAGATGGGTGTCACATCTTTGGAACATCTATCTATATATCTATTTATATCTTCTTCTCTTTGTAAACTAAACTTGACGCACTCTAATGCTTAGAATTGTGCCTATGTGGCACCTCTAAAAAAAGCTTAATTTCTACTCTCTAATTATTTTATCTTTTTTTGGTGGTGTCCAGAGTTCGAACCCCAGACCTCTAATTATTCTATCTAATAAACTAATCTAATACGCAACTTCTCACATTTTTTTTCTTCATAATAATGCTAACTCAATCATACAATGCATTACAGTACAATGAGTTATGAACTCACTCTAGACAAAAAATAACAAAGACTTTACGTTAATGAACAGAAACATCATTGTTTTTCTATAGCCATGTTTTAAGAATCTAATGGCAACGGTTTATACACCTAACAAACTATTCAAACATTTCATAATTTCTTACACCATCATCATTGGATGTATCTTTTAACATTACTTCAATTATAACATACAAAATGGAAAAATTTAAAGTGTCCTTTTTTTTAAATTCTCACTAATCACCCTTTATAACCACAACTTATGCCACATTCATTTTCACATAATTCTTAGATGTTTCCACCATGCCTTCCATTGATATCAATTTCAGAACAAATACTTTTCTACACTTTTGTTGAAAATTACTTGGTTATAATTTAATTAAGGGCTATTGTATAAATTTTGATGTTATTATTTTAGTTTTGGATCATCATTATCACTTTCTTCAATCAACTCTTGGATGATACTCTTTAATTTTGTATCATTATATACCGAAAAAGCACATTATTTTCTTAGCAAGATTGATGTTGTTTTTTATTTTTAGAGAGAGCACATTATTTTTTTAACAAGATTGATGTTGTTTTTCTTTTAATTTTAGTTTCAGGTTCTATGCATAACAATTAGCGAGAACATTTTTGAGCTTTGTTACAACAAAGTGACCTAAAGAAGTTTGAGCAATTGATTTTATTGGCAACAATATGGTGCATTTGAAATATTCGAAACAATATTATATTTCAAGGTTGGGTGGATAATGTGCGAAAATTGGTGGATCAAATTAAAAATATTGTTTGGATATGGTTCTTGGAAAAATTGCAAGCAGTATTTTGATCAAACCCGTGCAGCGCACAGGTTATATACCTAGTTATTTGATTAAACTGATCTCTAAATGATTTAGCAATCGATTTTTCTACTTTAAGTGATCGAAATTTCAATATCTAAGCGGTACTGATGCGAATATAAAGGGTCAAAACAAATTAAAAAAAAAAAAAAAAAAAAAAAAAAGATAAATGACCAAAAGGAGTATTAGGTAAAAATATACAGGGAAAATATGATATTTTAACCTTTTTTTCTTCATGTTTAAGTTCTTAAACTTAAATTATATTAATTAGTTAATGGTCTAGGCTACCTACAAAGAATTATAGGTAATTTATCCAACAAGATAAAAGTTGGCCACATGAATAAATATACAAATGATGTCCAACAACATTTTTCATAAGTCTTTTTCCGCGTGCGGAATGAACTATGTGGGTTCTCTATTTATAGAGAAAATTCACAACTAATATATGAGAAACTTTGGTAACTACTCATTCAAATATTACGTTGGGAACTAGTAATTCACATATTTCTAGTTCAAAAATATCTCAAATTGAGTATCAAAATATATTGAGTACAAAAATATATCATGTTCAGTACATAAATATATTTCAGATCAACTACCAAAATATATTATATTGCATACCAAAATATTTCAGATCGTGCACCAAAATATTTTAGATTGTGTTCCAAAATATTTTAGCAAAACTTGGGGTCTAAGAAAACAGTTTCTAACTTGTGAGTGCGCCAATCTTTTATGCACCTTATTTGGCTATCTTGCGCTTAGGTTATTTTGAATGAGAGAAATAACATATTATTTAAGCATAAGGAAAGCTTCATACACCAGTTCTTAGATAAAGTTAAGTTACATCCCTTTTGGTGGATGAAGGTTACTCATGTTAATTTTAATTTAAGCTTTCATATTTGGTAGTCGAACTCGATTGTTTGTTTGGGTATCAACTAATCTAGTTTTATAAGCTTCAATTTAGACTTGTTTATGGTATAAACTTTTGAGGTCGCTTTTGGCACGCCTTGTGCTAAAGTGGATTCTCCTTTGGTTCTAAGATATTATTTTTGCTTGTTAAAAAAAAACAATGATTAAATTAATTATTATTTTTTGAAGGAATTAAATTAATTATCTAATTATTTCAAAATAATGAAATATATAAATATATATTTTTCTGCTGGTGTTTACTGCTTGCACATAATTATATACCTCATTAGGGGTACACCGCACTATATAAACATGGTAATATCTGATCCATCTAATGTGAGACTTCCACTTTTTTTAATTAAAACTACACTAGTTCTACCTAATGTGGGACATTGTGCTTAGTCTTTTAACTCTAAATTTTCACACATGTTCCAACATAACCTAACTTAAAACAGAGACCAAGAGTGTGGATGAAAAACTTTTGGAAGTTAAAAGTCAAAGGAAAACTTTATAGGGCTAAAGCAAAAATATCTAATATTTATAAGGACGAAAAACATATTTAACCCAATTTTATAAAGGTGAATTAGAAAAATTAATTATTACTACTCTGATCCATATTATAAGAAAAATTTCAGTTTTTGAATTCATTAAATAAATTATGGATCTAATTTATATTAAAAACAATAAATATTATTTATTAAATCAACCTAAAAATTGATATTTCTTTTATTGTACTGGCCGAAAATGGAAGTGGATAATAGTGTTTTGTCTCTAGCTACTTCTACAAGTTTTGGTCTTATACGCATCATTTCAACGATTGAAACGAGAACAAATTTCACCATTTTCCTTATCCTTTTTTCCATCTATACAAAATTCCCCGATCCATAAGAAGAACACAAGTCTTTTTCCGGCAGGTTAGTTAATTTTTGTCTTAATGCTTTATTAGATCCGGCAGGTTACAGCTAACATTTTGGTCTTAATTAGATTTTTATTTATATGCATTGCATGCATGGTATAACAAGATCAGTCCTATAAATACCTTGCCCAACAACGAACAAGAAATCACAAAACCACTACATCCTCTTATACTTATTCATAGCCTTTGTGTTTAAGCAAACAAGTTTATAATCAATTAACAACCATGTCAACTAGATCCCTCACCATATTCATTCTAGCTCATGTGTGGCTTTTGATGGCAACAAAATCATTAGCCCAGTTTGTCATCGACACAAGTGGCGAACCCGTTGAGGACGACGAGGAATACTTCATTAGGCCTGCTATCACAGGCAATGGAGGAGGTTTCACTTTCATCACCGGAAATGGGCCATGCCCTTTGAATGTTGGTCTTGACAACACTGAAGGGACACTTGGAGCGCCTGTGAAGTTCATTCCTTTTGCTTCTCATCATGATGATTTCAATGTTGGGCTTAACAGAGACTTGAGAGTTACATTCCTAACATCCACAAGTTGTGGGAATTCAAGAGATTGGACATTAGGTGAGAAAGATGCAACAAGTGGAAGGAGATTGATTGTCACTGGAGGAGATAATGGTGCAGGATCACAACAAGGTAACTTTTTTAGGATTGTGCAGACCCAAACTAGTGGCAACTATAACATTCAATGGTGCCCTAAAGAGGTGTGCCCTAGTTGTAATATTCAATGTGGGACTGTTGGTGTTATTCGTGAGAATGGCAAGATTTTGTTGGCCCTCGATGGTCGTGCCCTTCCAGTCGTGTTCCAGAAAGAATGACCATTAGTGTGTTGGTGAAGTTTGTTTTTTAATGTAGTAATGTTTCCTTGTTGCTCACTTTTAAAAGTAGAAACCTAATGTCAATAAATAAACGTGGAGCTATTGTTCATTTCAATTAAACCTAAGAGAGAATGAGACATGTATTCTGTTCGATTGATATTCAAATATATATAATAAAGCTCCGAATGTTTATGTATCATCTTGGTTTACCACACTTTGTTCATTTGTTCATTTATTTATATCTTATTTAAGTTTATATCTTAGAAATCTTAAAGATTCTGTTCATTTGTTCAATTTACACTACCATTGTTAAGAACAAATTTACTTGTTTACAGTTGTAAACATTTCGAAATTCTCTCGCCTGCGTGGTTGAGAAGATAAGTCTCTTGGTAAAACATTGAGCAGCTAGAAAGTCTCATGGAGTTGTCCTCGAGCAAGGAAGTCTTTAGGAGTTGCCCTAGAGCAAAGAGAAGTCTCTTGGAGTTGTCCTAGAGCAAGAAGTCTTTAGGTATTGTCCTAGGGCAGGAATTGTCTTGCAGTTGTGCTTGAGCATAGAGAAGTATCTTGGAAGAGTCCTTGAGCAATTTTTAATCCAGAGTGATTATAGTGAAACCTCTTGGAAGTACAAGGAGACTCGACTACTCCTTTGTTGTAGGAGGAACCAATATAAAATTGATTTATCTATGCTTTCTTTCTCTGTCTCTGTCTCTTTATCTTTGTGTTTTGTATTTAATCCGCTGCATTCAGACCATGAGTCAAAATCTACATATCTCAAATTCTGATAAGCTTTTAACACATAGAAAAAGAAACTGCAAAAAGCAGATGTTGGGTGACTTCTACTTAATTATTTAGTTTGCAGCTATGCAATCATTTGGCCATTTGGTAGTGTGGCTCTAGCTGTAGTGATGCTTTCTCTTCCTAACATTTTGTGGCACCTTTGTTTATTTGGGACATAAGCTTGAGTCATTTTCAATGCTAATGCAGTTAGTTTGTGTAGTTTTATTGATTGCACACTTGGTCTCCATTTAGTAATTATTTCATTTCTATTTTCTAACTCATGTACAAGTGATGACGTCTTGTCATTACGTAATTTTTATATGTATTTTGATCACAAAATGGAGTTCACAAGGCAACTTAGGCAGCAAAAAGAGCAGGAAACTGAAGAAAATACAAAGAAGAGAATCGTGTCATGATTTGGTAAAAACGTGACACGATTTTGGAAGACCAAAACTTGCTTCGACATTGAGGAAATCGTGACACGATTTTGGGCGAAATTTTGTGCCTAT
The DNA here is from genome assembly GCF_003473485.1 of Medicago truncatula. Lineage (NCBI taxonomy): Eukaryota > Viridiplantae > Streptophyta > Magnoliopsida > Fabales > Fabaceae > Medicago > Medicago truncatula. Next base: position 22,532,993 of record NC_053045.1, read on the forward strand.
TTAAGTTGAAGTCTATTCCAAAGACAAGGGTTACGATTTTGAGAGAGCAAAGTGCGATTTTGAGACTACAAGACGGCAAGAAGGGAGATTTCTTCACTCTTTTACCAGTTCATGTATGTATTGATTCCTCTAATGATTATGTTATTTGTAAACACCATTATGAGTAGCTAAATCCATTAGAGGTTAGGTCTGAGATGATTCTTTGTAACCCTAATTGATTCATGTTGCTGTGAAACTCTATTATTTGTGAATGACAATCTAGTTTTTATTCAATTCAATTGTTCTTAATGCTTTTTATATCCTGATCAAATATAAATATGATTTAGTGAGAACGAACGACTACTGACCATAGCTTTCGACTTATACCTAATTGAATTGTTCTAATAAACATGCTTAAACCTTTATTAGTGATATTAGGTTAACGTGCTTAAACCTTCAAAGGTTATTAGACCATCTAAGGAATTAGGGGTTGTAACTCTAGAAGAGGGTCCTAACTCAAGGGATTGATTAGGACTATTTTGTTAACTATCGTAAAACTAGGGAGTCATTCACAAGAATAGGTGCAGTATACCAATGAGGTGAACATAGATGATTCGAAAGACCTAAACTCATCTCTCTCTTATTCTTAAAATCAAACGTTATTTTTTGTTATTGCTTATGCAAACAAACCAATCAACTGCCTAGCGGCAAATTAAAAGAACCTTTATACATCCTAATTTACAACGTAATTGAATTATTGAGATTAAAACCAGTCCTTGTGGGAACGATATTTTTACTACTTCGATAGTTTTGGTACACTTGCCAAAAATCTATCAAGTTTTTGGCGCCGCTGCCAGGGACTGTTGATTTATTTCAACAAGGCAATTGCGTTTTAATTTAGGATTTCTGCAATTTATTTTCTGTTTTAAAAATTATTTCTTGTTTCAGTATTCATTAATTATTTTGTATTGTGCAGTGCTACTAAGGTATTTTGCTGTTTATGCGAGGTAGACATAGTTCCGAAGACCTCGAGTACGATCCTGAAATCGAAAGGACTGCAAGAGCTAACCGGAAAGCTGTTCGGTTGTCAAAGTAAGTTCCACCGGGTACACGCACACATATACCAGTTTCGACACTTATTGAAACTGAAACAACCACCTCTCCTAAGTTAATCACAATGGAAGAGGTTAACCCACCAGCAGCGAGGCCTAAGTTGGGAGATTATGGGCTAGCAAATCACCGTGGTCGCCTAACTCATGTGTTCCGACCTGCTAATCCTGTTACTTTTGACATCAAAGCATCAGTTCAGAATGGATTGAAGGAAAGACAGTTTGATGGTACCGAGACCATCAGCCCTCATGAACATCTAAGCCACTTTGCTGAAACTTGTGAGTTTTGTGTTCCTCCAGCAAATGTTACCGAAGACCAAAAGAAACTCAGGCTATTCTCGTTCACTTTAACCGGTAAAGCTAAAGACTGGTTATTAACTTTGCCTAATGGGACTATTCAAACATGGGAGGAGTTAGAGCTTAAGTTTCTAGAAAAGTATTTCCCTATGTCCAAGTACTTGGATAAGAAGCAAGAAATAGCAAGCTTTCGGCAAGGGGAAGGTGAATCACTTTATGATGCTTGGGAAAGATTCAATTTGCTACTGAAGAGATGTCTTGGCCATGAGTTTTCTGAGAAACAATATCTCCAATTCTTCACCGAAGGGTTAACTCATAGCAACAAAATGTTTCTAGATGCCTCAGCTGGAGGTATCCTAAGGGTAAAAACTAATCACGAAGTTCAAACTCTGATTGAAAACATGGTCAGCAATGAGTACCGTGCTGAAGCGAAAAAGAAAGAAAGAGGTGTTTTTGGGGTAAGTGACACTACTTCCATACTAGCTAACCAAGCAACCATGAATAAGAAAATCGAAACTCTAACCAAGGAGGTACATGCTTACCAATTGTCCAACAAACAACAAGCAGCTGCAATACGGTGTGATTTGTGTGGTGAGGGCCATCCTAATGGTGAGTGTGTACTTGAGGGAGCTAGTGAAGAAGCCAACTATTTGAACTATCAAAGGCAAAACCCTTACTCCATGAACAAGCACCCTAACTTGAGTTACTCCAACAACAATACCTTAAATCCTTTGATGCCTAATCTCAACAACAACAACAACCAAGAAAGCCTTCAGGTCTTGAGGAAACAATGATGAATTTCATGAAAATGACTCAAAGTAACTTTGAAGAAATGAAGAAGAGTCAAGACCTTGAAAGGAAGAACAATGAAGCCTCAAGGAAAATGCTTGAAACACAACTTGGGAAATTAGCCAAGCAGTTGTCTGAACAGAACAAAGGGGGATTCTCAGGTAATACTTAGGAGAACCCTAAAAATGAGACTTGCAATGCTATTGAGTTGAGGAGCAAAAAGGTTTTGACACCTTTAGTTCCTAAAGTTCCTAAGAAGGATAATGAAAGGGTTGTAGAGGTAGATGAAGATAATGAAGTTGAGGAAGTAGTTGAAAAAGAAACTGAACATGTTGAAGTTGAAAAAGAGAGTGATCAAGGTGTAGTTGAAAATGAAAAGAAGAAAAAAACAGAGGGAGAAAAAAATGAGAGGTTAATAGATGAAGACTCGATCTTGAGAAAGTCTAAGAGCCAAATTTTGAAGGATGGGGATAAACCACAAATTATCCCATCTTATGTGAAGCTTCCATACCCTCATCTTGCCAAAAAGAAGAAGAAGGAGGAAGAGCAATTCAAAAAAATCATGCAACTCTTCTCACAACTTCAGGCGAATATTCCTTTTGGTGAAGCTCTCGATCAAATGCCGGTTTATGCTAAATTCATGAAAGAAATGTTAACGGGGAGAAGAAAGCCAAAAGATGATGAGAACATCTCTCTTTCCGAGAATTGTAGTGCTATTCTCCAAAGGAAACTTCCTCCTCAGCTTAAAGATCCTGGTGCTTTTACTATTCCTTGTTCCATTGGGCCGGTTGACATTGGAAGAGCTTTATGTGATTTAGGGGCAAGCATCAATTTGATGCCCCTTTCAATGATGAAGAAGATTGGAGGTGGAGAGCCAAAACCTACAAGAATGACCCTCACTTTAGCTGATCGGTCAATCTCCTATCTGTTTGGTGTGCTTGAAGATGTGCTAGTTAAAGTGAATGATATAATATTTCCTGCTGACTTTGTAATCTTGGATATGGCTGAAGATGAAGATATGCCACTCATTATTTCCTTGCAATAGGTCGTGCTTTGATTGATGTTGAGATGGGACAGCTGATGTGGAGGTTCCATAACGAGCAAGTGGTGTTCAATATCTTTGAAGCTATGAAGCACCGAGCTGAAAATCCTAAGTGTTACCGCATTGATGTTATTGAGGAAATAGTGGAAGATGACTCTTGTGCGCCTCAACCAACACAACCTATGGAGAAAACAATTGTTAACTCTATAGAAAGTTGTGACCTTGATGAGGATCTTGAGGTGAAGGAATGCATCAAACAACTAGAAGCAAGCAAACAAGAGATACGATCGGTAAAAATTGAAGAGATACTTGGTGAAACTTCTAAAGGGGCGCAACCTTCAAGCAAGGAGGAAGAGAAAAATCCAGAAATAAAAGAACTTCCTTCACACTTGAAGTATGTTTTCCTAAGCAAAGATGCCTCTAAACCAGCAATCATCAGCAGCACCTTGACACTTTTAGAAGAAGAAAAATTGATGAGAGTGTTAAGGGACAACCAAGGAGCTTTGGGATGGAAAATTTCTGATTTAAAGGATATTAGTCCGGCTTATTGCATGCATAGAATTCACATGGAGGCTGAGTACAAACCTGTGGTTCAACCTCAACGAAGACTAAACCCAACAATGAAAGAAGTGGTTAAGAAGGAAGTTCTCAAGTTGCTGGATGCAAGTATGATTTACCCTATCTCTGATAGTTCTTGGGTGAGTCCTGTTCATGTGGTGCCTAAGTAGGGTGGAAAGACGGTGGTAGCTAATGACAAAAATGAGTTAATACCTACCCGTACCGTCACTAGTTGGAGAATGTGTATAGACTACCGGAGGTTGAATATCGCAACAAGGAAGGATCACTTCCCGTTACCATTCATGGATCAAATGATTGAGAGGTTGGCTGGCAAAGCTTTTTACTGTTTCTTGGATGGGTATTCGGGGTATAATCAGATAGCGGTGGCCCCGGAGGATCAAGAGAAGAGCGCATTTACATGTCCATTCGGTGTGTTTGCTTATAGGAGAATGCCCTTTGGGTTATGTGGTGCACCGACAACATTTCAACGGTGTATGCTTTCCATCTTCTTTGAGAAGTCATCCATAAATACCTCGATGTTCTTCTCTATCATTTCAACGGTGTATGCTTTCCATCTTCTCTGACATGATAGAGAAGAACATCCAGGTATTTATGGATGATTTCTCTGTGTTCGGTAAGTCTTTTGATCAATGCTTGTTTCATCTTGATGTTGTCCTTAAAAGATGCACCGAAATTAACCTTGTTTTAAACTGGGAAAAATGTCATTTTATGGTGACCGAAGGTACAGTTTTGGGGCATAGAATAAGTGCTAAAGGCATAGAGGTGGATCAAGGTAAGATAGAGGTTATAGAAAAACTTCTCCCGCCTGTTAATGTTAAAGGGGTGAGGAGTTTCTTGGGGCATGCCGGTTTCTATCGGCGTTTCATAAAAGATTTTTCAAAAATTTCAAAGCCCCTTTGTAACCTCTTGACCAAAGAAAATGAGTTTAAATTTGATTCTGATTGTGTAAATGCTTTTTCTTTGATTAAAACCAAGTTGGTAACTGCACCAATAATCATTGCTCCCAATTGGGATTAACCTTTTGAACTTATGTGTGATGCAAGTGATTATGCTGTTGGTGCAATCCTAGGCCAACGAAAGAACAAATTTTTCCATGCAATTTACTATGCAAGAAAGAAGGAGCCATCATGGCTGAGTTTCCCGACGAAAAACTATTTGCTATTGGAGAAAGACCTTGGTTTGCTGACATGGCGAACTTTAAGGCCGGTAACATAGTGCCTGATGACTTGGAGTATCATTAGAGGAAAAAGTTTTTCAAGGATGCAAACCACTATGTGTGGGATGATCCTTATCTATTTAAGGTAAATACTGACAGTTTGATGAGACGTTGTGTTGCAGGTGAGGAAGCTCATAGTATCATGTGGCACTGCCATAGCTCAGCTTATGGGGGCCACCATAGTGGAGAAAGAACAGCCGCGAAGGTGTTGCAAAGTGGATTCTGGTGGCCCACCCTTTTCAAGGATTGCCACGACTTTGTTGCACGGTGTGACAAATGCCAAATGACAGGTAGTATTTCTAAGAGGAATGAGATGCCCCTAACAGGAATCATTGAAGTTGAACCATTTGATTGTTGGGGCATTGACTTTATGGGACCGTTCCCTTCCTCTTACTCTTTTCTCCATATACTTGTTTGTGTGGACTATGTCACTAAATGGGTTGAAGCGATACCTTGTGTCGCTAATGATGCCAAAACTGTTGTCAGCTTCTTGCAGAATAACATTTTCACTAGGTTTGGAACACCTAGAGTCTTGATCAGTGATGGGGGGAAGCACTTTTGCAATAATTTTCTTGAAAATGTGCTAAAAAAATATAACATCCGGCACAAAGTTGCAACTCCTTATCACCCACAAACTAGTGGTCAAGTAGAGGTTTCGAACCGTCAGCTGAAACAGATACTAGAAAAGACAGTTGCGTCAAATAGGAAGGATTGGTCTAAGAAATTAGATGACGCACTGTGGGCATATAGGAAAGCCTTTAAGACTCATCTAGGGTTCTCACCTTATCAGTTAGTCTATGGGAAGGCATGTCATCTTCCAGTTGAGCTAGAACATAAAGCATATTGGGCCATTAAGGCCTTAAATTTTGATCAAATAGCCGCTGGTAAGAAAATACTCTTGAAACTTAATGAACTTAAGGAGATGAGGCTTAGAGCGTATGAAAATGCGCTCATCTACAAAGCCAGAACAAAAAGGTATCATGTCAAAAACTTAGTTTCTAGGGATATTAACTCTGGGCAATTAGTTTTGTTTTATAATTCCAGGTTGAAGTTGTTTCCTGAAAAGCTCAAGTCAAAGTGGTCTGAACCATTCCTGGTCAAAAGTGTGTCACCTAATGGAGTTGTTGAATTGTTGACACCTGAAGGTGACCGAAGTTTCAAAGTTAATGGGCAGAGAGTTAAGCCATATCTGGGTGGCGACCTACCAAAGGAGAGGGTAGAACTTATTCTAAAGGACTTATAAGGTTCTTGGCAGTCAAGCTAGTGACGATAAAGAAGCGCTGGGTGGGAGGCAACCCACCATTTTTATTGCAGGTAGTATTTTTAATTTTATTGCTTTAAAAAAAAAAAATTAGCTGAAACAAAACAAAGGAAGAAAAAAAAAATTCAATTCCAATTCTGGGCAAAATCGTGACACGATTTGGGCAAATCGTGGCACGATTTTACCACACCTCTGAAGCTCTAAAAAATTTTCTAAGTTAAAATTGGTTGTCATTCGACATTTGCCAAATCGTGACACAATGCTAAAATCGTGACACGATTTTTCTCGACATTGGAGATCGTGGCACGATGGCCAAATCGTGACACGATCTGGGCAAATATTTTTCCAAAAAGATGGATCGTGATACGATTTAGCCCAAATCGTGACACGATTTTGGTGGTTTCAAAAATTCTGACCGTTACAAAACCCAATCGTGACACGATTTTGGCCAATCGTGACACGATTTTCCCAGCTTATAAATAAACCCAACACGATTTTCATTCCATTCACTACCAAAAGTAGCCAAACTCTGCCAAAATTTTTCCAAAACCCTAACCTACGAAAAACCACCCCCTTTCCATCAAAATTCTTCATCTTTTCATCTTCTAATCACCAAATCATCCCCATAAACCTTCATCATCACCCTCAAACAACCTAATTTCATCATCTCCATCGTCTTCATCACAAACCCTAACCTTAACCTTCATAACCTACTAACCCAAAACCATGGTGGAAACTAGAAACAAAGGCAAGAGCCAAGTACCAACTCAACCATCCAAGAAAGCCAAAACCGCTCCCAAGCGTCAACAACCAGTCAAACCAAACCCAAACACCCCACCACCACCATCCGTAAACCATAGGTTCTACAACAATGCTGTGAGAGACCGCTTCAGAGACATCAGTGGCTATAGGGTGATTCCCGAGAGAGGTTTCGACTTCCCTAAACTCATATCTAACCCTGAGTTCCTTCAAGTCTTCACCGCGAGAGGGTGGGAGTCTTTGAATACCATGATTTTCGAGCAAGCCAACAAAACATTGGGGATCGAATTCTATGCTAATGCTCGGTTCATGGGGCGGAGGTATGTGTCCTATGTGAGAGGAAAAGAGATTGACTATAGCCCGAAGAGGATCAATGCTTTGCTGGAGATTGTGCCACCGGAGGAGTGTGGGGTCAAGATAAGGATGGAGGAGTGCAAAGACTAGAGTGATGAGAGGTGGGAAGAATTGTTGCTTCAACTTTGTGTAGAGGGTGCCAAGTGGCAAGGAGGATCACACATGTTGTTGAGGGCTGATTTTAAACCCTATGCAAAGGCTTGGGCATCTTTTGTGGTGCAAACTTTGGAGGGCACCTCATGTACTTCAGAGATTCCACTGGCCCGATTGCTTACGGTGTCTACTATTCTTGATGGTTTACCCATCAATGTTGGTGAGTTGATTGCCAACAATATTTATATGTTTGCTTCAGGTACAAAGAAAGCTATTCCTCACTTGAGCCTTATCAATTGGCTCTGTGAAAATCAAGATTGCGAGCTGTTCGCCAATGATCTAAGTGCACCCATTATGAAGCCGTTGAATGATACTTATATGGATAGCTTCGCCAAGGATTACCATGATCAGTTGCATGCTATTCAGGTCGCCGAGGCAACTGCAGCAGGACAGCTAGAGCCACAGCCATAGCCAAGGCGCCGGCCACAGCCACCACCACCTCAGACTGTTCATGGAGAGGGGATCAGCCAACAAGGTGCTTATGCACCTCTTCATCCTATGATGTTGGACTACATGTTCGGCCATGCTAACTGGATGAATGAGGTATCTGATCAGGAGTATTGGAACCGTCCTCGGTTCGGGCAGGAGTTCACTGAGCCGGTATGCCTCAACAGGAGGCCTATGACCGGGTCTTTTAAGAGATTTGATGGGTCCGAGGAGGCTATGGATCACGACTTTGATGTAACCAGAGGTCGAGCTCAGGATAGAGACCAGGAGATCAGGACCGACTTTGCTGCTGGTTCTCGCCAGTCTAGGTATCACTTTGGGGAAGACACTTTTGCAGAGGAGAACCCAGCCACATGGATTCCGGAGGATCAGATGCAGGATTGAGTGGACTACTGATGGTCCAACTCATTTTGATTTTTCTGTTTTTGTTTCAGTACGTTTGTTTGTTTTATGTTCGAACAATTTGTCTTTAATTTTCATTTTAGTTTATCTAGTTGTATCCCCGTTGATGTAATTGTGCCTGAACTTGTTTATTATTAATGAATTTGCTTGTTTACTTGACTTTTTCCAGTTTAGTAACAAATAGTTGTTCAAGTGGTATTCCAAAGTTCAAAAGGAGGAGTGACTTGTGATTTCAAAGGCGAAGTGTACGGCAATTAAAGATAGGAAGTCACAACTCCCAGATATCATAATTGTAAGGTTCATGGCCAAAAATTTATTTTTCCAATTTTACTTATAAAGAGTGTTCCATGCATTTACATTTCTAGAACATGCAATTTTTCTCTATTGTCAATTGATCGTTGTCACTAGCACACTGAGGCAAAAGTGCTTGGTCCTGTGAGCCTTTTTGAAGCCTACCCTGTTATTATTTGAAATATTATCCTTTTTTTAGCCAATTTGAGCCGGTATGTTTAGATCTTTTCGTTCGGTGACAAACTACATTACAAGCTTAGAGACTTTAGGATTTATCCCTTATTGTTTTTCTGAGTTAGGCATTGTAGGATGTTACTTTATAATAAGTTTGGGGTTGCTATTGGAATTTGCAACCAATTAAGTTTGGGGTGGGGATACAAGAGAACAAAAGAAAAAAAATAAATAAAGAACATTCTCATGAAAACAATATGCCAAAATGGTGTATTAGAACAAAAAAAAAAAAAAAAAAAAAAAGAGAACAGAATGAAAAAGGGACAAGACATTAAAAACCCGAGTAACTTCATACTCTATTATCCCAATTGTTAGATAAAATCTCTAGTATCCTTGCAAGAATTGTTTTTCCAAAGGTGAATGATGGATTGAGATTGTGCTTTAACTTTCGTAGGAGTGCCTAACTCAAATTTTTTGTAGCCTACTTATCCAAATATCTCACCTTCACCTTAGCCCCGTTATAACCCTTAAAGACCTCAAAGTGTGCATTGACAATTGATTTTGATTGACGTTTAGAAACTTTTCAAGCTTATGGTAATATCTAGATTGCATGTCGATTGTGTGTGAACCTTTTCATATTTTGCGTGGAGTTTTGAATTGGTGGTTGCTAACAAGTCAAGCTAGCTCATCTTTAGCTAGTAAGGTGTTGAACTTTTGGGTACTATCGCTAGATCAGGTAATTGTTATTTTACTGTCATTTGTCAAGTTTTCAAGTGAATTCCTTGAGGACAAGGAATGGTTCAAGTTTGGGGTTGTGATGACGTCTCGTCGTTACGTAATTTTTATATGTATTTTGATCACAAAGTGGAGTTCACAAGGCAACTTATGCAGCAAAAAGAGCAGGAAACTGAAGAATATACAAAGAAGGGAATCGTGTCACAATTTGGTAAAAACGTGATAAGATTATGGAAGACCAAAACTTGCTTCGACATTGAGGAAATCGTGGCACGATGACTAAATCGTGACACGATTTGAGGAAACCGTTATTCAGCAATTTGCGATTTAAAGGAAAATCGTGTCACAATTTACTTAAAACGTGACACGATTTTGGGCGAAATTCTGTGCCTATTTAAGCTAAAGTCTATTCCAAAGACAAGGGTTACGATTTTGAGAGAGCAAAGTGCGATTTTGAAACTACAAGACGGCAAGAAGGGCGATTTCTTCACTCTTTTAAGAGTTCATGTATGTATTGATTCCTCTAATGATTATGTTATTTGTAAACACCATTATGAGTAGCTAAATCCATTAGAGGTTAGGTCTGAGATGATTCTTTGTAACCCTAATTGATTCATGTTGCTGTGAAACTCTATTATTTGTGAATGACAGTCTAGTTTTTATTCAATTCAATTGTTCTTAATGCTTTTTATATCCTGATCAAATATAAATATGATTTAGTGAGAACGAACGACTACTGACCATAACTTTCGACTTAGACCTAATTGAATTGTTCTAATAAACATGGTTAGTCTAGGAATGGATAATCCTTTATTAGTGATATTAGGTTAACGTGCTTAAACCTTCAAAAGTTATTAGACCACGTGAGGAATTAGGGGTTGTAACCCTAGAAGAGGGTCCTAACTCAAGGGATTGATTAGGACTATTTTGTTAACTATCGTAAAACTAGGGACTCATTCACAAGAATAGGTGCAGTATACTAATTAGGGGAACATAGATGATTCGAAAGACCTAAACTCATCTCTCTCTTATTCTTAAAACCAAACTTTATTTTTTGTTATTGCTTATGCAAACAAACCAATCAACTGTCTAGCGGCAAATTAAAAGAACCTTTATACAAAACAAACGTAATTGAATTATTGAGATTAAAACTAGTCCTTGTGGGAACGATATTTTTACTACTTCGATAGTTTTGGTACACTTGCCAAAAATCTATCAACAAGTTTAATCATTTTGTTTTGACTTGAAAACAACATGTTTCTATGGCAAAATATTTGGCGATTTCTGTATTGTTCACTTGTCAACCAGCTTTAGCTTTCGTCATAGCTAGGTAACCATCTCTCCCATCAACACCTTCTTCCATCTTCCCCAATCATGACTAATTCAACAATCATAATTTGGCCTTGTCTTCGTTTTATTGATTCTCCATCAGATCCTGTCAAAAACCAACCAAAACCTACACCCACCACTAACCCTAAATCGAAACCCATTTCACAAGTTTCTAATGAAACCGCTAAAACCCTTATAATGGAATCAACCAAATCCAATATAGGTGTGGTTACTCTCTTAGAATCATCTTATGCTCAAACCAAAACTACCAGAAAACAACCAAAACCTTTGCGCAGGCTTTATCCAATCTATGTGACATACCTAACTCTCAGTTACCCCAACCTATTTTGAAAGGTGACAATTTTTCTATTGTTATTCCTGAGGAGGAATACATGGCAGGGATCCAAACATGCAAATAAAACTTGCATGCAAGGGTGATTTGGCCCAAAGGTACTACACCTCTTACTATTATTGCACTGCGTTGTAAACTTTCTCTTATTTGGAAGAATCTGAGTCTATGGGGTCTGACTTCTATAGGAAAAGGGTATTTTGAGTTCTCTTTTTCTAGTTTAGAAGATGTTAAGAGGGTTAGATCTGCTCCTTCTTGGAATCTCAACCCTGGTGTGTTGAAATTATTTGCAGTCTTTAGGTAGTGTCCTTGAGCAGGAAGTGTCTTGAGCAGAAAGTGTCTTGCAATTGTGCTTGGAGTCTCTTCGAGTTGTCCTAGAGCAAGAAGTCTTTAGGTAGTGTCCTTGAGCAGGAAGTGTCTTGTACGTAGTTGTGCTTGAGCATTGAGAAGTCTACTAGAAGAGTCCTTGAGCAATTTGTAATCCAAAGTAATTATAGTGAAACCCCTTGGAAGTGCAAGGGGATTGGACTACTCCTTTTTTGAGGGAGGAACCAATATAAAATTGATTTGTGTTTGCTTTCTCTCTTTGTATTTTTATCTTTGTGTTCTGTATTTAATCCGCTGCATTCAGACCATGAGTCAAAATCTACATAGAAAAAGAGACTGCAAAAAGCAGATGTTGGGTGACTTCTACTTGATTATTTAGTTTGCAGCTATGCAATCATTTGGCCATTTGGTAGTGTGGCTCTGACTAACTTTTGTGATGTTTTCTCTTCCTGCCAAGCTGTTCACCATTGTTTATTTGGCCATTTGGGATTTCTAGTTTGATCATGCAAGCAATATTTTAAAACTAGTCATATTGATTATTTAAAAAATCGGTAAACAGCGACCCACCAATTTTTTATTTTTTTTTGGCTCCACCATTGATCATGTTGAACAAGCGTCAAACTCATTTTTCGTTCAATCTCACTAGCCTATTTTATGGCATTATGTTAAGCCCAACCACAAATTCTAAGATGGTATCAGAGCCTCTCAAATATTCGTTGGACCGATGATGAGTCCATATTTAGTAGTTTTAATATAATATTTAAATCTGTTTTATTTAGATTTATGTTTATGTTTATTTAATTTAATTTCCTTTTTAGAACTCTTTTACTTCAATTGCAAGTTATTTAATTTTAGCAACAAAAATGGTAAAGATTGAGTCTTGGAGCAAAAGAAAGCAATTTGAAGCTGATTTGGCTTGAAAATACGAAGATTGAAGACAAAAATATGATTTCCGCAAGTTAGAAGCTTGGCACGGCCCGTGCCACTAGCCCCACGGCCGTGCTACCTCCCAGGATTACTTTTGCTGCTTCTGCTTCAAAGGAAAGCTACTTATTTCTGACCTAAAAGCCTGTGGTTTCTTGTGGAACATTCTAGTGATGTAGTGCTTAGGTTTAAGGTCGTTTTGAGACTATAAATAGAGTAGCTAGCTATCATAACAATTAATCTTTTGTTCTTGGAATTAAGTAGTAACAATTGTCTTTTTTAATAAAAGTTCTTTCTTTATTTTCTTGTTATTTACTTTATGTTCTTCTTCTTCTCTTCTATGTCTACGATAAACATGATGAAGGTGAGAAAAACACAAGAAGGGGGGTTGAATTGTGTTAGCTTTTTCTTCGTTTTCTCCTAAGCTTGAAACACTGATCAGAAGCAAATAAAGTTCTGCTTCTAAATTGATTTCCAGAACTAAATAGAAGCGGATAAAACAGAGAGAGAAAGAAGAAAGACACAAAGCAATTATACAGGTTCCTTCCACAAACCGGAAGTCAGTCCTGTCCCCCTTGCACTTCCAAGGAGAGTTCACTAAAATGTAATATCTGATTAAGACTACTCGATACTAAACTTAGCAAGAGACTTCAAATGCTCAAGAACAACTGCAAGAGACTTCCAAATTCAAACAGAATTACAAAGAAAAATGCTTGAGGTTGAACATATACAATCAGTGGTGTTCACAATACAAATCAGATACAGACTATGAAGAATCTAGGTGAACTTTTGATGCAGAATAATTTTGACAGAGGTTAGGCGCTTTCAAATTTTTGTTGAGTCTTGTCATTCTCTAAGTATTCACTCCTTTATATAAAGGTGTGAAAGAGACGTTGTGAATTGCCAGCACATCAAAATAGAGTCGTTTGAAGCTTTGATCAATGACCAATGATCGTTTGCCTGATATGGTTATTGTCCTACGAAGGATCAATTTCAAATCCATTCCATGTATGTAGGAACATTTTTGCAGGCAAAGCTGTTATCCTTGTCTTGTAGCAGAGACACAAACTGAGTAGTGGAGATAGTGGTTGTACACTTCGTACAATTGTACTTTGTCAACGCTCTTCAAAGAACAAGCATCCGATGCCTTCAAATCCTTTCTAAATAGTCGTTACTTCACTCTTCCAGTCTTCTGCAATGCTTAGACGAGATTAAATCCATTGAACAGTCTTTGAAGCTTTAAGTCTTGCATCTCCTGATGAACTACAAGTTGTGGTGATCTTTAGCTTCTGATGAACTTACTTCTGATGACGTCATCACTTCAGGAGCACTTTTGTCTTCAGAAGCACTTTTCTTCAGACGCCTTAAGCTTCCTTTTTGTTGATTCCTTTACTCTCTTTTGTTCTTCTAGAACCTAATAATAATTCCAAATTTTTAATACCTTGTTATCATCAAAACCTTCAAAGGGTAATGTTAAACACATTTTGTTCTAACAATCTCTCCCTTTTTTATGATGACAAACATTAGTATTTTAAAATGTGCAATTGCTGTTAATCTAATTAACAAGTTGATTGTACGGGTTTGAGGTTTGTAAGCTCCCCCTAAGTCCAATAGTACTTTAAGGTGAGGTTTGTAAGCTCCCCCGGAGTTCTATCCAAGTTAATTAAATCCATCATTTAAAAACGAAATACACTCAGAATAATCTTACATTAATAGACTAAGAGATAAGTTGATTGTACGGGTTTGGAAGGAACGTCAACAACGACCCAATTACGGCTAAACACTCCATGTGTCGCAATACCAGGGAATATAACATGTTAGTGGATTATCTTGCGCGTCTGAATTCAACCTTCGAAAAGAAACATGTTAGCTTCAATAAGCTTCTGGACTTCTGTTTTCAGAGAGAAACAGTGCTCGGTGTCATGGTCGGGAGCTGCACAGGAGAGGTCAGCTTGATACCATACTGGCAACTCGTTAGGCACCGGAGGAGGCGTTCTGGTCTTGACGAGGTTCTTCTCGAGAAAGATGGGAAGGAACTCCGCATATGTCATTGGGATTGGGTCAAACTGCATCGTTGGAGCCTGTTGTTGAGGCTGCTGTTGATGTTGGCGTTCGAGCCCTTGCTGGAATTGCAGCTGATTTTTGCGAAGCTACCGGTGAAGCCACTAGAGTACTCAGTCTCTCTAACTTGGCCCGGAGTGTTGTTACCTCTTCAGGAATGCTTTGTTCAAACTGATATGTTCTTTATTTTTGTTTGCACGAGTGTTGTAGGTGCGAGTTGGCTTTGGACGAGGATAGTCGGGACACTTTTGAGAAGGATTGACCTTTAGTAGAAAAACACAGTGTAAGACTCTAACTTGAAATTATGAATGCAAAATGATGCAAGCTATGCAAAAATAGACACATTTTTTTTTTGAAGGACTTGTCAAAGTAATTGTAAACTTGATAAGGAACATTGTTTTGAAAATCGTGAAAACGTTGCAATTGGTTCCCTTTTCAAAAGTAAGAAGGAAACCAAGGAAAAAGTTCTTTAACAAAAGCTATAGCTTAGTTAAGATTTTTGAAGTTTGGATTTCTTGGTGTTCTTTCTTACAAGGTCCATATCTTCGATGTTTACAAGAACTTATCTAAGTCCTTCGATATTTTGATGAGAAAAAGTTTTTATGCATGATTATGCATGGTGAGGTCAAGTCCATAATTTCGGGGCGATAACGACGCCACTTGGTAAGGACTATGGTTTATTTAATTTGCACTTGTAACATGGGTTCTACCAAGTTCCCAAAGTCTTTAACCACTTCCGAATATTTATCGGGTGACGGGAGTACTCCCATTCCAATTATATTCGTCGGAAAGTCTCGTTTGGGTGTAGTATCGCGTATCAACTAATTCAAGAGTACTCTCAATTAGCCACCGCACTACGTCCTAAAAGGCCAAGATGGGTTAAAGGTGACTAAAGGTCCTCAACTTCAATGGTCACTTGAAAATAGCATGCCAAACATGAGTACTCACGTTGACAACATATACTTCCAAGATCCCTCCGTTGAGTGGGGTTCTCACATGTGCCAATACCGAAGAGTACTCTTGGCATGGAACTATGATTATACCACCGTCCTATCTTAAATTTCACTCAAGCCCGGGTGTAGGACTTATCTCACCACTCACGTTAGAAAGAAGAAAGAAGAAAGAAGAGGGAGAACATATATACACGTATTTCCATCTTTTATTTTTTATTTTTTAAGCAAGTTATAGCACAAAGAATTAAATAAAGTCAAGTTAGGCTCAACCCTCTTAGGGGGTCCCCAGTGAAGTCGTCATTTCTGTCGCGTCATTTTTTGGAGATCAAGACTATTTGATTAGCTTTTGACTCACTAATTATTTCACGACTGAACATTTAATTTTTTAAGAAAAGGGGAAAAAAGTTCAAACCACCCCTATTTGAAAAGATTTTGGGTTCTGGGGTTAGTTACATAAAGGGAATGTATTAGCACCCTTTATGTCTGTAGTACTCTACAGGAACCTCTTGATTTAATTTAATTTAATGTGCTATAACATGCTTGCTATTTTTGAAAAGAAGGAATTAAAGTGTAAGAAATAAAGACCTAATTATCTACATTTTTTATTGTTTGGAAGGACATGGTCCTCTGCCTACGTACCCGTGAGGGATCAAAACCTCGTAGTTCGGGGTAGAAATTGACATTTGATTGGTTGTGTGTTTTTTATTAGTTTTGAAGGTTTTAAAAATAAAAGCCAAGTGGCAAAATAAGAATTGATTTGTGTTTTTTATTAAAAAGAAAGATGACTCGAAGTATGATTAAATTGATTGATATTTGTTTAAGAAAATAAAATGAAAAAGACGATCACTTTTTAGAGGATCAAGGTTTATTATGGAAAATGTTTGTGATTTTTTTTTGTTATTTGCATGTTTTTGTGGTTTTTGAATATTGGACCAAAATTAAACTAACGGAGCATAAAAGTAAAACGTAGGTACCTTATGGTGGCGTTGGACCACCACAAGAGCTTTTGACCTAAACTATGAAGCAAATAAGAGAGGCATACACACACGCACGCACACATGCATGAGTTACATTAAGTCTACTATACATTCTAAGGTCTGCAGAAAATAAATGACAATAAAAATAAATTATTTACATTAAAGCCTAGTTTACATTCTAGTATCCTTGCTCTAAAAATAAAATAAATGACATAAATAAATAAATATGCATGCATGAGAGTGTAATAATTACAATGCTAAAAAAATTAAAAGTAAAATGCATGAAAGAAACAAATAAAAATACAAAAAAAGAGGTTCAATCACAAGGTGGGGGGTGCAGCAGTATTATGGGGTGTGCAGTATGTAAAGAGGAATTGAAAATGGGCCTAGACCGGTGCAAAGGGGTGTGGGCTTAAGGGATTTGAAATGGGCTCAGACCGGTTCGGTTCAGGAGAACCAAACCAATTCATTGAGTATATAAATGGGCTCAGACCGGTTCGGTTCTCTCTCCTCTCTCCTCTGTTTCTTCATCATCTCCGATTGGAGAATAGGGTGGCCGGGGTAGCTCCGGCACGGTGGCCGGCGAGCCATCGCGACTGCGCCGCCGCGCCGGAGACAAAAGAGTCTCCCCTTTATGGATTTTTAACCTAAAATTTCACCCTCTTCTCGATTCTGACCTCGAAATTTCCACAACAGTTAAATTGAAACCTAGATCTAAAGAATTAATAAAAAGAGACTACCTTTTGCGTTGTCTTTGGGTCCGCTCACGATCGGTTGATTTGCGGCGGTTTTGTTTGCGGTGGAGTGAGCTCCGGTTGTTGCCTTGTGCTCCGGTACGTTCCGACTCGGCTTCGACGCGTCTGTTTGCTTCTGTTGGTGTATGAATCCGATTCAGTGGTTCCGGCGATCCGCTGCAGCTCGTTCATTACCTGGTGTTGGGCTCGACGTCAGTTGATTGTGCGACCGGTTTATGGCTGTACGTCGTGTGTAACGCCCACTTTCGTTTAATCGTTTATTTAATCGAGTTTAGGAGATTATATTATAATTATATAATATATGCATGATTTTGGTATGTTTTGATGATTTGATCGATGACGTGATAAGTTATGAGTTTTGGAAGATTTGATAAGGATATGAGAATTATTTTATTGTTAAATAAAATAAGGATTTGAAAATAATATAAAATATTTAGTTGAGGGCTGTTTTTATATTTTAGATAGTTTTGGGGGAGAAAGTGAGATAAGATAAGTAATTAAGAAGAGGTATATAAAGGTTAGACCTAGTTTTAGAAAAACATTGTACGTACGACTGTTTTGGAGAAAAAGGGAGAAAAAGCCAAGTCTAGAGAAACCAAGGAAGAGTGCTGCGATTTTCTTCAAACAAGGTAAGGGTGAGACTAATAATTCAATAACGTTGATTTGCTGTAATTCTGATGATTAATTGACAAAGTTAGGATTGATTTAGAAAAGTTTTGGAATTAGGTCAAAACCCTAAAAATTGATGATCAAACGGTAAAACTTGTTTAGGTTGATGTAGAAACCGTCCTTTAACCTTAGAACATGTTTAGGATGGATTATGGGATCAAAATTAGGCTTTGAACCATGTTGTTAGATGGATTTTCGAGAAAACCCGTAGTCTGCCCCGTGCTTCTGTTCATCGCTCGCCACGCGAGCCCTTTCCCTTCGCCTCGTGAGTTGTTTGGTGCAACTCGCCATGGCGAGCAACCCTTCCTCGCCTCGCGAGCTTAGGCAGAGAGCATGTCATACTTTGTGTTTCGACCTTTTTAGTTGGACCTTGAGTGCCTTTGAGTGCCTGAACATGCCTAGTATTGATTAGGAATGAATGTAGGATCAGAGGGAACCCAGAACAAGTTTATTTTGGGAGTTGAGTGGTACTCGCCATGGCGAGTGAGAACTCTCGCCTCGCGAGCTAGCCCAAAATGTAGTTTGTTGAGTGTAGTGCGATCTGTGTCGCACGTTTTGACCAAGAGTGAACCCCTAATTGGTACCGAAACCTAATGATGAAGTCTAATGCAATCTGTAAAGCCTTTAAGACATGTTGTCATTAATTGAACATGATTATTGTATTGTGCAATTGTGTAAGATATGAAGTTTAATTATGATGCAAATGATTTGCTATTGATATAATGATATCATTCTGTTATGTAACTTGATTATACTGCTGCTGCTGTTATTTAACTAAGTGCATGATGATTGTATGTAATGAATAAGATGACATTTAGCTCCAAATTATTGGATGCATGTTGATTACGATGATTACGTGTTTTGTTGTTAAGAGTCCATGCATAGCATATCATTGAGCTTAGTCCTCACCACGTTTATTAGGAGCTTTGTCCTCCGCACGTTTTATAGGAGCTTTGTCCTCCGCACGATTAAAGTATATTAATACTTATGATGACGATTGGTACCACATGCATATAAGGAGTCTAAGAGCATTGTCACATTGTCATGATTAAGATGCCTTGTTGATGATGATTGAATACGTGATTACGTGATAAGTGTTTATCAATTATGTGATTTTGTTCATGATAATTGGATATATGATTATGTTATAACTGTTTAGCAATTATGCAATGTTATTTAAGGAATGATTATGATGTTAATTTATGATTCGCAATTACATTGATTAATGTTATTTGATTATGAAATCTCACCCCTTCTGCTTGAAAATGTTGCCCTTCGTATGGGTAACTTGCAGGTGATCGTGCTTAGTGTGCAGTTTGCTTTCGTGAGTTGGCCTTGCCTTCACTGTGTCGTCTAGGTCGCTCTGATACGTAACGGGATGGGGTTTAATGTTATACATGCTTCATTCTCTTACGTGACTATCATGTTTATGTTTTATGATGTTGAACAATTATTATGTTTTGTTAAGTTGATTTAACTCATTTGAGATATTTTGACGGGGCCTACGTGCTAAACTGATTTATGACTTCTGAACTAATATTCCGCTGCTATATTAAGATATTTTGTGAAGGTTAAATTATTATTTAACTGTTTTTGGATTACGTTACTATGTGATATCCCGTTTATGGTTTTTACTCTGATAAATGTTTAAGAAATTTGTATATTGGGAAAATGGGGTGTTACATCGTGTAGGTTTGATGACGGTGAGTTTTGTGAGGACGACTTTAATTGGTGTTAATGTTGTTGTGCGAGGCCGGTGGTTGGATTTGATGAATGTGTTGGATGTGCGATTCTATATGTTTGTACGGTCCTATGTGTTTGTGCGATTGAAGTTGGTTTTGGTTTCTTTTGCAGGTTTGGATTGAGGTTTTGGTTTGGCGGAACAGTGACAGTTTCGATTCTTGAACGTATTGGGTTTTGATGTTGATCGGGACTGGTTGTGAAATTTACGATGGTGAATAATACTTCTGGTTTATGATATTGATGCAGGTTGCTTTGTGGATTTTGTTGTGTATTGGATCATAAGAACGGGTGAAAATTGGTTGGATTGTAGGTTTTCTGGTGTTGAAGTTCGGCCGTTTTTTGGTTCTCTCGCGCTCTATGAATTTCGGCCCCCCCTCTTTGTGTTCTGCAGGTTGCTTTTATATCATTAGGGTTAGGGTTTGAAAAGAAACTGAATCTCCTGACTTGTGGAGAAGGAAAGATGCATCTGTTGCTGAATTGATCAGGTGTGTGAATGAAAACGCGTATTGGATGGATATGTGATTAAACAGGCTAAATGTTTGGATCAGGACCGGAATTGTGCCTGACATATTTTTGGATTTTTTTTGGATAATAACAAATGAATAAAATGATAAACGAGAAAATAAAAATAAAATAAGTGCAGACTTGACTTTTGGACTTATCTAAAAAAGAAGTAATTTGAATAAAAAGAAATATTGATTTATTAAAAAAATTTAAAAAATAAAATTAAGATAAAATTGAAAAAAAGAAGATGGAAATAATTGATTAGAAAAAACTGAGTGAAGAGGGCCCGACTCGGAACAAGAAATGAGGTATTTTAAAATATCTCCCTGCCAAATTTTCCACTAAAAAGTCAGGGACTAATCAGGATCAAACGACACATGAATGTAGACCTTAGGTCAAAAATTGGGGTATGACAACTTGTATTCTATCAGAAATAGCTTCTGCTCAAGAAGTTCTTTCCTTAGCTGCCTGTTTTCAGTTTCCAACTCTACATTCCTTTGCAGCAAGCCTAGTTCTGTGGAGACTGGATTGACATTCACCTTTTAAAACCAGTTGACATTTAACTTTCTTGGGTGTATACCTACTGGAATGAAATTAGTAGCATTCCTTTCCCTTAAGCATAGAGGAGTCTGCACCGAAGTTCTTAGAACTTTTACTTCTTGCAGATCATTATCAATTCCCTTCAGCCAATCTTGAAGCTTTTGTTGAGCAGAGTCTTGAACATCCACACAAGTTCTTTGAAGCTTAGTCAAGACATAGTCTACTCTCTCTTTCAATCTCTTCCATTGCTTCTCATAGCTGTCCTTATGAATCAGATCATTCCTTTCTTGAATCAGCTTGTTGAGATCCTGAAATATGTTCTCACAAACATCTGCTAAAATAGTAGATCTAGAAACAATGTGGGTGGAGAAGGGACATTTGTTTTGGCAGGAGCACAAGCTTGAATGGCTTGGCAGGAAGATGTGGGTTGGTCAATAGTAATGGATTCAGAAGACATGTTAAATTCAGCATAAATAGTAATGGTCTCTGAAACGTGTTTAGGAACAGTGTGTTCCAGAACAGAGTGTTCAAGAACAGTTTGTGCGTTTGGCGATTGTTGTTGGGAGCTTTCTAAAGTAACTTCACCAGAAGCTACTTCAGAGGCTTTTGCTAGATAGGGCTCAACACCTGGTAGTTCACCTGAGTAGTGACTAGCCAGATTCTCTAACACTGGTGTTTCTGAAGTTTGGTTGGTTGAAGTTTGATGAGATGTTAAAGATTTACTGGGAATTGAAGACTCAGGACCTACATGTTCATCTACCAGCTCTGCATCATCAGGAACAAACCTAAGAGGTTCTATTATTGGTGGTTGAAAAGGATGGTTAGCAGTTAGTCTTTCACAGACTTTGTTTCTCCTCTCAGACATTTCACCTATGCTTTTTAGAATCTGAGGGTACATAAGTACAAATTCCTCATGAGCAGGCTTTGTGTGGAGTTTGGTGGATGGTGAAAGGCCTTTATGAATGGTTGAGTATATTCTGCCTAAGGGTCCATCACATAGTCTGCTACTTTCAGCTTCCTGACAACTTGCTTTCTTTTCTTTTTAGGAATTGATCAAGCAGGTTGTGGCTGTGATTGAGAAGAGCCAACTGTCTTGCCACTTCTAGTTCTCTTATTCAGCACCTTACCAGCATCAAGGTCCTGAGCTTCTTCTAGAATGGTTGGCACACTTGAATCAGTTGATTTTTCCTTAGAAGCAACTTGAGCTTTCTTGGCTTTCTTGGCGGGTTGTTCATAATCTTCATCCAATATTCATCTTTTGTGGAACATCTTTCAGCCTTATCTTCGTACTAGTTGTTGCAAAGTGATCCTTGATGAAGTTCATATGCACATCAAGAGGATCTTGTTTGCAGATTGGAGGAAAATTTTCAATTAGATTGGACATTACATCAAATTCCTTTAAATTCGTGCTGAGCTTTGTATAAGCTTCCTTCTCAATCAAATTCATGTTCCTGAGAGTTCTTTCATTGATGATCTTGCCTGTTTCAGTACCAAGCTGTTCATCAGAGAAGAAGTTGACTTTGCTGAGAGCTTTCAGAATCCCTCCTTGATGAAGGATCTCTAAGATAAGCCTTCCATAGGGAACCCAACATCTCTTGTTATGCTGGCTTTCCCTGAGCTCTTTAATCATATGCTTGAAAATGTACTTGGGCACATTTGCTTTTTCCTTCGTGATGAAGAAATGAAGAAAAATTATGCGCTCCAAGGAGGGTTGATCACTACCACCACCTTTTGGTAGGAGATCTTCTTTCTGGATTTTTAGAAGCATTTTCTTCTCCATGCTCAAATCTGTATAAACACCTTTCTTGTTACTGTTGAACATAGACTAATTGACTATCTCATTCCAAGGTCTTGCTGTTACCAATACCACCTTTGAAATTTCCTTCTGAAGGTCTTCTGAGAACAAAGGAAATAATATCTTCTGAAATGAAAACAGGGATGCCCATGATGCTTGACCTAATTTATGTGCATTTGAATGGTTCCAGACCCATTTCATCAATTGATTTTCCTTCCAGAGTAGGATTAATCAACACTTTTTTTGTTTCTTCCAACTTAGTAGCCTTTCTGTCGTAGACCTGTGCTCTAATCCAGAAGTGTCTAACAAGTGCCTTGTATGTTGGACCATTCAACATATTGAAGTAATCCATGAGACCTTGTGCTTCATAGTAACTTCTGATGTCACAACCATGATGTGCTAACGAAGTGAAGTATACTAGATTTTCAATCTGAATCTTGAGTTCCCATTCCTCTAGGGACATAATTCTCCCTCTGATTTCATATCCCGGAGCCTCTTGCATATTTGTTTCTGGAGCAGAACTTGAAGACACCACTGATGAGTATGAAGATTTAGGGTTGTAGGTTTTGATTGACGAGAAAGAACTTACTTCGTAGAGAACAAAGTGAAAAGATGAAAGTGTAGGTTGTTAAGTGAGTAGTGTGTGATTTGTCTAAGTGTTTTGAATAGTAAAACGTTTGCAATTCAGAAGGGGAAAAACAAACACAACATTAATGACATTGGGGGCGCGGGATAGTACATTCAAAGCTTAAAATCATCATTGCCCTCTTAAGTCATACACCAATACACTTAAGCCACGTCGGTGTTTCTCAGAGTAACTGCCAAGTTAGTGGGACCGGTTTCCACTAACTATGCTATTCAGGAGAACAAAACCCAGCTTCTGGAGTTCAGATGCTGATGTCATCTTCAGAAGCACATTTTCCTCAGGACCTCAATAAAGAGCTTCTGATGGACTATAGCTTCTGAACGACTTCAGAACGTAAATTTATGTTCAGGAGCAAGCAAATTTAATGAGACACAAAGTGCATGTTCAAATTTTTCCTTATAAAATCAAATCTTTCCACAGTTAAACGCTTAGTAAATATATCATCCCATTGATGTCCAATATCAATGAATTGTATATCTAAAATTCCTTTTTGAACATAGTCTCTAATAAAGTGGTGTTTGATTTCAATATGCTTGGCTCTTGAGTGTAGAATTAGATTCTTTGACAAATAAATAGCAGCAGTATTATCACAATAAACGGGAATACTGTTAGCATTTATCTGATAGTCTTCCAACTGATGTTTTATCCAAAGTAGTTGTGTACAACAACTTGCATCTGAGATGTATTCTGCTTCTGTTGTTGACATAGCAATAGTTGCTTGTCTATTGCTAGCCCAGTATATCAGATTCTCTCCTAGGAACTAGCAGTTACCGCTAGTTGATCTTCTTTCAATCATGTCACCAGCATAATCAACATCACAAAATCCAACCAACTGATAATCTAGGGATTTTCTATAGAGGAGTCTAAGATTAGTTGTTCCTTTCTGTAGAGAACTTCAATTCTCCCATCATGACATTTCAAATTCATCGATCCTGCATTAACTTAGAGAATTCTTTGCAAAGAGATGCATTAGTAGAACCAAATATTATATCATCAACATATATCTGCACAGCAAGAATGTCTTTCTCAAGTGTCCTTCTGAAGAGTGTTGTGTCAACTTGACCTCTTTTAAAATCATTTTTAATTAAGAAATTACTTAGTCTATTATACCATGCCCTAGGAGTAACCTGATTAAAAAATGCACTCTTGACATTCATTTGATATAATATTATGCCATGATTAACTGTATAGGATAGAAGTAACCTGATTGCTTCCAATCTTGCAACTAGAGCAAATGTTTCAGTGTAGTCAATGCCTTCTTGTTAACTGTAACCTTGTGCAACAAGTCTAGCTTTCTTTCTGACTACTTCACGTTGTTCATTCAACTTGTTTCTAAATACCCATTTTGTTCCAATAATATTTGATGAGTCATTTATTACCTATTTTTATATGTTATTTAGTTTAGTTTTAATTAGATTTAAGTTTGTTTTATATTAATATTATTTCCTTTTTAGGATAGTTTACTACAAATTGCATTCTATTTTATTTCAGGAAAGAATATTGGATGGATTGAATCTTGGAGCAAAAGAAAGGGGCTTGGAGCTGATTCCGTGCGAAAATACAAAGATTGAGAGACAAAAATATGTCTCCCCAAAGTCAGAAGCTTGGCACGGCCTGTGCTAGCATTGGCACGGCCGTGCCACCCTCCAGAGTCACTTTTGCTGCTTTTGCTTAGATTTTAAGCTACTCTATTTTAGCCCGCAGTTTCTTGTGGAACATTCCAGTAATGTAATTGCTTAGATTTTAAGTCGAATGTATGCTATAAATAGAGTAGCTATCCATCACAAATATTCATCTTTTCTTGGAATGCAATATGTGACAATTGTCTTTCTAATAAAAGTTCATTTACTTTCTTGTTATTTACTTTTATGCTTTCTCTCTTCTTCTCCTTGTCTACGATGAACATCAGTGAGTAGACTTCTCTTTGTCTTGGGATTGTTGGATAAGTCTAAATGACATAATCCTAATCAAACCAAGCTCTAAGCCTTAATCTTATGTAACCCTAATTTCTTATCTAAATTCACCGCTTTAACATGGATCAACCATTATCAAACTGTGGAAACGAAAGTGGAGGGTTTAATAATTGTTTATCCATCATCTCAAATATCAATTAATAAAACGAAAGTGGAGTTTTGATATTCGAACAAGTGAATTTAGACAAGGGTTTCAAAGGCCGCGAAATAGTCTTTGAAATCTTTGAGACATATAGTTTCGATCTTCAAGGGAACTAATAATGATCAAGTCAGCGAAATAGCTTGGTTGTTAGAAGAACTAAAATCTGATAGTAATCAAGTCAGCGAAATAGGCTTGGTTGCTAGAGGAACAAAAGAGAAACTGGCTTGAGAAATTAGGTCTAACATAAAGTTATAAGCTTATAGTTTGGTTTGTGAAGGACTTGTCATTTAGATGACCCAATAATCCCAAGGCTTTTATCTTTTCTTTTATTATTTACTTTCAATTAAAAACCCAAAACTTTCTACCTTATAAAACTTTAGTCTAATCATTATCTAAAGTTAATTGAATTCATAACTCCCTGTCGGAACGATACTCAATTTTTACTACTTCGATAGAACCGTGCACTTGCGGTTTTATCCCATCAATGTTCTTCTGCTGAGGTTTGGGTACCAGATCCCACACATCATTTCTTTGAAACTGATTGAGCTCTTCTTTCATAGCTAATATCCATCCATCATCTGAAAGTGCTTCATCAACTGTGGCAGGTTCAATCACTAATAACAATCCTATCATAGACTCTTCTTGTTTGAAGTATGATCTTGTTCTCCTATGACTATCTTTGTTTCCAATGATTTGATGCTCAGGATGTGAAGACTTGTACTTGAATGTATTCTTGGATTGAATTGCTTGCTGGGAGCCATCTTGAGTTTCATCATAAGCATTTTCATCTTGTGCTTCTGGAGTGGGTTGAGCTTCTGGACTATCTTCAGATTCAGCTATCTGATTAAGTTCTGGAATGTCTTTAGTGACTTGTATATCTGCAAATCTTTCATCTTGCTCTGGATTTTCACTTCCAGGCTCTTTGTCATCAAATTTAACGTGCATTGATTCTTCAACACAGAGTATCTCTGAATTATACACTCTATATGCCTTTGACCTTTCAGAGTAACCTAGAAAGATTCCTCTTTGGGCTTTGGCATCAAATTTCTTTAGCTAGAGCTTGTTATTTAGAATGTAACAGGTACATCCAAATTGATGAAAGTAAGAGATATTAGGTTTTCTTCCTATAAATAGTTCATATGATGTTTTCTCCAAGATAGGTCTGATATAGATTATATTTTGGACATAACATGTTGTATTCACTGCTTCTGCTCAGAAATGTTTAGCCAAATTTCATGAATCATGGTTCTAGCCATTTCTAGTAAAGTTCTATTATTTCTTTCTACAACCCCATTTTGTTGTGGAGTTCTAGGAGAAGTGAATTGATGGACAATTCCATGTTTTTCACAAAAACGTTCAAATGGCTCATTTTCAAATTCACCACCATGATCACTTCTGACTTTTAAAATATTCATCTCTTTTTTCATACTGTATTTGAGTGCAAAAGCTATTGAATACATCATATGCATTATCATTAATTCTTAGGAATTTTACCCAAGTCCATCTGTTAAAATATCAACAATGACCAGTCCATATTTACTTCCATATAAAGATGCAGTGTTAACTGGTCCAAATAAATCAATATGAAGTAATTCTAAGGGTCTAGAGGTTGAGACAATGTATTTTGATTTAAAATATGATTTCACAATCTTCTCTTTCTGGCATGCACCACAAAGTGCATCTAAATGATAATCAATGTCAGTTAGGCCTTTGACTAGTTGTAACTTACTAAGCTTATAGATTAATCTCCAGTTAGCATGTCCCAGCCTTCTGTGCCACATCCATTTCTTATCATTCACTGATAGAAGGCAAATTACCTTCTGATCAACCAGTTCAGAGAAGTTAATTTTATAGACATTCTCTACTCTCTTTCCCTTGAATATTATGGATTTGTCATCCTTTTTATCACTATGCAGTTGGTCTTTCCAAACATCACATCATAACCATTATCACAAAACTGACTGATACATAAAAGGTTATGTTCAAGACCATCTACCAGCCACACATTATTAATAGAGATAGAGGAGTTACCAATAGTTCCTGTACCAATAATCTTGCCAGGTTGGTTGCCTCCAAACTTCACATTTCCTACTTCTTTCACTGTAAGGGTGAGGAACATAAACTTCTCTCCTGTCATATGCCTTGAGCAACCGCTGTTTAGGTACCATGATTTTTGCTTTACTTTTGCTCTTAGACATGCCAGCAGTATTGACATTTTTAGATTAAGGTACCCATTGTTTTATGGGTCATTTGAGGTTAGTACTAGAAGTTTTACTCTTCACTTCTTGTACCTTGTGCTGAGAGTTTGATTGCTTCTGGTTACTTAGTGCCTTAGGTTTAATACCTCTTGGTTCTGATTCCCAAGTAGCAACAACTGTTCTCTTTCTCTGAAACTTAGACTTTAAGATACCAGCTTCTGGCTTCAACAGACTCTGAGGAACAGATTCTGATCTCTTCAGAATCTTAATCTTTGAAGTCTTAGAGCCAGAGTTTATCATTGCATTTGGCTTAGAGTTCTTTGGCTTTGAAGTAATCTTAGCCTCAGAGCTATTATTAGCTTCAGGTTCTGACTGAACAACAGTTTCACTCTTAGCACCTTCAGGTACAAAGAAGGTTTTCAACCCTTCCTTGATGCAATCACAACAAGCTTTGAGATTGATTTCATTTGGTTTACCTTCTAAAAATCCAATCCCTTTACCATTGTTTCTATAAATTCTATAAATCATAGAAGCAACTTTGCTTCTGTCAATACCAGATATAAAATACTCCTCAAGAGAAATTTCTTCTTTACTTAAAGACTTTCCATTACACTTTACTTGTAACTTATGACAAAGATGCTTGAGTTTTTCTTCATAAGTGCTACAAATGAAGTCAAACCCTCTAAGTCCTTCTTCAGAAGCTTTCAGATCCAATAGAGTTGATTCTTGTTGTTTCATCAAAACAACATATCTTTCTTTTAAATCTTTCAACTCATTGGTTCTGTATTCAAATTGTGTAAGAATTTCTTTAAGAGACTCAATTAGTTCTTCTTTGGGAATTTTAGAATATACCTCATTTTCATCTTCAGAATCTGAGTCAGGATCTGCTTCTAAAGTAACAGTAGCCACTAACCCAACAACTACTTTAACATCTTCTTCAGCCTCTTCCTTTTCAGAGTCTGAAGCATTGTCTAAATCTTCCCAGGTTGCCATTAAAATCGTTTTGATCTGCTTCTAGAATTTCCTTGTGTTGAAGCTTGACTTCTTTGACTTGTCCTTTTATTTCTCCTTTTGAAGATCAGGGAAATCAGCAATGAAATGTCCAGGCTTCTTACAGTTGAAGCATCTCTTCTGATCTTCTTTCTTGGAGTTCTTGTAGCCACCTATCTTACTCAGAAACTTCCTATTCTTCTTTGCCAGATACTCAAGCTTGTTGGAAAGCATAGCTATCTTCTCAGTAGGATCTCCATCAAAATCTCCATCAGGTGATTCTTCTTCAGATTCAACAACTTTAAGAGCTTTTGATGACTTCCCTTTAGATGGCAGAGCAATGGATTTACTCTTCCTAAAAGGTTCATGTTCATTAAGACTTCTCTCATGAACTTTGAGAGAGCTAACATGATCATCAACACTAATGTGTTTAAATCTTTAGCTTCCTCAATAGCAGTCACCTTTGGTCTCCATCTTGCAGGTAAACTTCTTAGTATCTTGCTCACATGATCAGAAGCTACATAGCTTTTCTTCAATATTTGAAGTCCAGAAACTAGAGTCTTAAATCTTAAGTACATTTGCTCAATACTTTTATCATCTTTCATATTGAACAACTCATACTGATGAACAAGCATAAGAGCTTTTGCTTCTCTTACTTTCTTACTACCTTCATAGTTTGCACAGAGAGAAGCAAACACTAACTTAGTAGTAGATTTCTCACTCATCTTCATATACTCTGGTTTAGGTATAGCTTTGACAAGTGCTCCTCTGATTGTGTGATGTTTCTTGTAAAGTTTCTTCTGGGCAGGAGTATGTTTTCTTCTATCAACAGCAGCTCCTTCTTCATCAACGACCAAGTCACCAATACCATATTCTAGTATATCCCATAGTTCTTCACCTAAGCCCATGACATGACTATAGAAGTTGGTCTTCCACCAGGAAAATTCTTCAGGATCTCTATTAAACTTTGGAACTTTTCCAAAGTCACATTTCTTGTTGTTACCATAGTCATATGGAACAATATTGTTGTTGTTCTGACCAGAGCTAGATGCATCACCAGACATGTTTTTCTCAGATCCTTTTATGTTACACTGTTAAGTGTTTTGACAACAGACCAAAGCTCTAGAAACCAATTGAAGGAGAGAAAAACACAAGAAGGGGGGGTTGAATTGTGTTAGCTTTTTCTTCATTTTCTCCTAAGCTGGAAACACTGATCAGAAGCGAATAGAGTTTTGCTTTTGAAGTGATTTCCAGAACTAAATAGCATCAAATAAAACTGAAAGAGAGAGAGAGAGAGAGAGAGAGAGAGAGAGAGAGACAAAGCAATTATACAGGTTCCTTCCACAAACCGGAAGTCAGTCTTGTCCCCCTTGCACTTCCAAGGAGAGTTCACTAAAATGTAATATCTGATTACAACTGCTCACTACTAAACTTAACAAGAGACTTCAAATGCTCAACCACACTTGCAAGAGACTTCCTATGCTCCTGAACACAATCAAGAGACTTCTAATGCTCAAGCACAACTGCAAGAGACTTCCAAATTCAAACAGAATTACAAAGAAAAATGTTTGAGGTTAAACACTTGATATACAATAAGTGGTGTTCACAATACAAATCAGATCCAGACTCTTAAGACTCTAGAATTTCTAAGATATGAACTTTGATAAGAAATTCTAAGTGAACTTTTGATGCAGAACGATTTTGACAAAGTTTAGGCGCTTTCAAATTGTTGTTGAGTCTTGCCATTTTCTAAGTCTTCACTCCTTTACATAGAGGTGTGAATGAGACGTTGTGAATTGCCAGCACATCAAAATAGAGTCGTTTGAAGCTTTGATCAATCACCAATGATCTTTTTCCTGATATGGTTATTGTCCTATGAATGATCAATTTCAAATCCATTCCATGTATGTAGGAACATTTTTATAGGCAGAGTTGTTATCCTTGTCTTGTAGCAGAGACACAAACTGAGTAGTGGAGATAGTTGTTGTACACTTCGTACAATTGTACTTTGTCAACGCTCTTCAAAGAACAAGCATCCAATGCCTTCAAATCCTTTCAAAATAGTCGTTGCTTCACTCTTCTAGTCTTCTGCAATGCTTAGACGAGATTAAATCCATTGAACAAACTTTGAAGCTTTAAGACTTGCATCTCCTGATGAACTACAACTTCTGGTGATCTTCAGCTTCTGATGAGATGCTTCTGATGAAGTCATCACTTCAGGAGCACTTTTGTCTTCAAGAGCACTTCTCTTCGACGCCTTAAGCTTCCTTTTTGTTGATTCCTTTGCTCTCTTTTGTTCTTCCAGCACCTTATAATAATTTCAAATTTTTTTCTATGGTCATGTACACTTGAACAAAAATTAGCATATCCAATTGACAATTTTCAATACCTTGTTATCATCAAAACCTTCAAAGGGTAATGTTAAACTTATTTTGTTCCAACACATAAGTGAGTAGACCTTTCTTGTCTTGGGATTTTTGGATAAGTCTAATGACGTAATCCTAATCAAACTAAACCATAAACCCTAATTTTATATAAATCTACTTTCTAATCTAATTTCACTGTTTTTATTACCAAAGTCATAAAGCGAACGAGGAGGGTTAGTATTTGTTAATTCTTCATCTCAAATATCAATTCATAATGCGAACGCAGAGCTTTGATATTGGAACATGTGAAATTAGACAAGGGTTACGAAACATAGAATAGTCTAGCAAACCTTGAGGAACTACTCCCCATTCCACAACTGGCGAGTCACCTTTTCGACTCACGTATGGGACAGAAGCGGACATACCCATTGAGCTAGCTGAACTCACATGGATAACTGACGCTAACACTGACTTCCCAGCCAACACGGCAAATTTACGTGAAGAACTCGAATTTGTTGACGAAGTCAGAACTGACGCAACCTTGCGGGAGGCAGCGCTAAAACAAAAAATAGCCGCTCGCCACAGCAAGAAAGTCAGAAAGAGGGAATTCGAAGTGGGCGACCTCGTTCTTCGGAGAAATCAGAAGGATTATGAAGAAGGGAAACTTGCCGCCAACTGGGATGGAACCTACAGAATCCGGATGAAAATAGGGATGGGGGCTTACGGACTCGAAGATCTCCATAGAAACACAATTCTAAGAACTTGGAATGCCGAAAAACTCAAAAAGTATTACACTTAGATGGCAAATAACACCAAAACACTCTAGTGTACATACTTAGTTCTATACAATGAACTTCTAGCTCTACAAACGAGCAAGTAAACGGAAGAGGAAAGTCGTGCCACTCCGAATCCAAAAAGAAAAAGGATAGGAAGAATTTAAACGACAAATTTTCTTACTCCTCAGTATGTACGCTTACCGTTGCGACATCACTACTCAGCATGTTAGGTAGAACCCCAGCTCGCGATGGGTGATTCACGCCTCAGTGCGTTGAACTTAGAATGGTTTCTTCGTTCATCTGTTGTTACACGTCTGAAACACAACTTTGGACACACATTCAGATAAACGATCTCTTGGATGTGAAATACTTCTAACTAATACTCCGCATAACAGTTGGAACTCACCTACCCGGACCTTTCCTTGCAAAACAACGCAAAGGAGAAGCTTTCCAAGCAAAGCGACTAAGTACCTAGGAAGAAAGGGCAGAGCTTTGAATTTAAACAAGTCAAAGTAGCAAGATCGCAGGCGGGCATGCAAAACTCTGCAGCCATTAATTTACTACGTCAAAATAATGACTGCTGGGGGGTAGGCCATCCCACCTGACTTACTTCACTTCAAGCCTCATCATCCAAAAGGCGAGCATCAAAAAAGAGCATGGAAGCTGTCACATTTTGTAAAACATACAAGATAAACAGTTCACTCTCAAACAAATACTTCAAACAGTATGAAAAAGCCTCGCACAACGAGCAAGCACATTCAAAACATTATACTTGAAAATAAATCATGTATTTTCAGACAAGTGTAATTGAGAATCAAAAGAAATACAAGCCAGAAAGGGCCGTACAATGTCAGTGACGAGGAGGCCAGTCAACAGGAATAAAAATTACAGGGCAACATGAGCCCGGGCTTTTCAAACTTGCCCATCATCATCTTGGTCAACGATCTTGCCATTCCTGACTTACTTCAAGAAATGAAGCCCGTCCATATAGAACTGCATACCAGGATTCGCCACTTTAAGCTGCATACCGTGGCGAGCAGCTCCCACGAGGTTCCTCTCCAACTCCTCGAGCTTGTACACCAACGCAGAACGACCTAGCACAACAGTGTCTTTAGCTTCATCCTCATCAGGCTGAGTAGCGTCACGAAGGGCATCCTCAAGGGTTTTCATTTCTGTAGCAAACCTAGAACGGGCCTCGTTCATCTCACGGTAGTAGCGAGACGCCGACTCCGCTTTTTCCTCCAAAAAAGCGATCATATTGTCCTTATCGGAATCACCTGCCTTCAGAGCAGCCACTTCTGCCTCAAGATCAGCTATTTTCTTGGTCGACCCATCCCGCTCACGAGCAAGGGCATATCAGAGCGCACAACCTCCTCCATAGATGAATTGTTGAGGAACACAACAACCTCCAGAGCCCTCATGGCACCAACGACCCCCTCGGTCACTTCACGAGATCGACCAGCTGGCCCCAGGTCACGGATTCCTTTCAGCTCGGAGTCGCCAAGATAAAGCGACGACTGAGAACCAAAGCGGTCGGACTGAGACCACACTTTGGGAAGCTGAAACAGGCTTTCACCGGTAGGAGGGACACCTTTGGAAGGAACCACAACCTGAGTTTGAACCTGCTTGCCATTGTCAAGAGCAGCGATCCTCTTCCTCTTTAGAGGAACCTCTTCCTCCTCTTCCAGTTCGTCAGTCACGCGGATGGGAAACCAAGCCTCCGCTGTCCGATCACGCTGCTCATTCCTCTTTCTGCTGCTGCTACCCTGGCCAACGACTTTCTGGTTAGCTTTGTTCACCAGGGAACGGATATGAGACATCTTTCCTGCAAGCGAAAATATAAAAGATACCATTAGTATAAAGTCTGAAGCATGCAGAAAGAGAGGGAAACAACAAACAAAACCTAATTAAAAGGGTCATAGGTTCCTTGGAAAGCACCAAAGAACGAGTGTTAATAAAGCGAGGCTTGGTAACTGGATTCCCCCAAGAATCCAGGACATGGCTACCATCCTCAGCAACCACCTCTGATCTGGAGAAAGAGCCCAAAAACTAGATGATTCGGGCATAGCTCGTCTGGTTGCGATCGGTTATAACTGTATCTATACATGGTCGGTTCATGCTTAAAATGATCATGACTCCAGCAAAACTGGAAGCGAGGGACGTGCGCTGGCACCACTCCCACGTCAGCATGAGGGCGTTCTACCATCTTCAGGACACTGGTCAACGCCGCCTCAGTTCATGGTCTCACCAGGAAAAACTTCTCCTCGAACTTCAAGGCCTCGCTACTGAAGACCTCGAACAAAGCCTTACGCTGGCGGAAACACACCCAGTTAAGGCCCCCAACTTTGTCCAAACCTTGCTGAATGGAAAAGAAGGCGAAGAACAGGTCTTTAGTGGCCGGAAGACCCAGAAAGTGACACAGCAGTTCAAATGCTATCAGATAAGCAAAAGAATCTAGGCGCAACTGAGAAGGGCACAACTCCAGCCATTCAAAGACACTCACTTGAAAGGGAGAGAAAGGAAGCCTAAAGCCAACCTCCCGAAAGACGACTTCATACATGGGAATACGGTTCGCGGAGAAACGAGAGAAAACCCTATCAAAGACGTTCGGGAGGAGAATCTCCCAATCTTCCCTCTTCCCTATTGCGCAATCGAGGATCATCGTCGCACCATCAACCGAGAAATGAGATGCTACTCCTAGGGTTTCCTTGCCGACCCAAGAATTATGACATGCCGATCCGTCGTCCCTACCTGAACTACTTGCCATGATCAAACCTGAAAGGGAAAAAGCAAATAGAGGATCAATCCTAAAGATCGCACTCGTTTTCTCCTTCAGACCAACGGGTTTGATCATTACAGAAAAGGGTTTTTCAAAACAAAGAGCTTGGATAAACATTCAAACAGGTAGGCGGATGGACACTAGGCGCAACCCTAAAGAAACTAAATCCTGTCGCCAATGTTCTTCTAAACATATATAGAAAACAGAGAGCATATCCTAAAACTCATGACGCACGGTGGAAACCACCGTAACAAACGGCTAAAACCACCGAGTTAGAGTAACTACTACCCTAAAAAGCATGCATTTCTACAGTTTCTAAAACAGAAAACTAACGAAAATAAAGCATGAGGGAAAATATCACTGGAATCTTACTTGTTATAATGAATGGTTTTGATTGGGAAAGAGAGTTGAAGGCCCGAAAATGCTTCGTCCTCAAAGATGAACTTTGGAAGAGAATCTCTAAGTCTCTGAGAAAACGAAACGCAGTGATACTCCAAAAAACATTTGAACTATTTATACTCGTTTCATAAAACCTCCCAAAGGTCGCGTGGCACTATCCGATATAACCCTTCATATTCAACTTTCCCTTCAAACGACACTTCAACGACCCGGATCAAATCAAACCATTCATCAAACGGTTCTGATCCTTCGAATTGATTCCCCAAACGTCAGGATTAAATCAACGGTGATGACACCTTGGAAACACGAACAAAGAACACCTTGCAGGCTATAGGTACTCAAGTATTGCAATAGCCTTTACACGTGTCAATTAGAAACCAAAGGTCATGTCCCCTCAACCTTCCCCTCGAAGATGTGGGCATTAATGGCAGAGTGACAATCAACCAAACCTCCAGACGAGGGGATCTTTCGTCCAGCTAAGCGTTCTCATGACAGACATGACACTTTCTATGGGCAGAGTAGTTTGGTTGGAGAGCAAGAGAATACCAAAGGATAGCGGGCACCCCACTCACGTGATCTCACAGTCCGGGAGGAATTCTTAATCTTCAATCCATACGACTTCCCGACTCAGAAAAATCCACCTAGTCCACCAAGCGAGAACGGTAACTTCCAAACATACAAAATAAACTCCCTTATACGAGGGAGCCGCAGACATCCATCTACGCCCGCACTTAAGTCATTAATCTTTATCAAGAACAACGACTTGGGGGGAAACTGTTCTGGACCGGCCAAAAGGATCTTTGGCCCATTTACTTAGACCCAATACACTACAAAGCCCAAAATCCACGTTTGGCAAAATTACTCGAGACACACCCCTCCACGCGAGGGGGGCGCACGGAACGAAGGAGACTGGTTCAAACGAAACCCAACGTCTCTCTCCACGTTCCCGCAATAAACTCACAGGTGGTTACACTTCCCATGATTTCGTAACCGTCAGAGTAAGGTGTACCATTACAACGGCTATGCAGCCCTCCACCTCTATAAATAGGGGACTCAATGCAGTCCCAAAGGTACACACCCCCCATCCGCTCGAAGAAGCATTCTGACGTATTCAACCACCGTCACCACCGCCACATTCACGACACCGGCAGTCACCTTCTGATCAGGTTCGATCATATAATATATACATCCCATCTTCAAGATTAACAATTCATTTGCATCGTCAAGTAATTACAATCCATACATAACAAATCATCATAAATTATCATATATGCATTCACCAACAATATCAACATCACAACACCATTCAAGTCATAATTCTACAATTCCATCAACAACAACAACAATCATATCACATAATCATGAATGGACAATTTAACAAAAACAACAACATATATCACCAATTTGAACAAAATTCACAAAGTACCCATTTCTATATCATTTGAGCATGCAATTTCTACATCAACAATTCAGTTATCATGAATTTCACATACCGAAACATATCACTACAACTAGAGCACGAATTTCAACAATTAAGTTCAAAATAATCACTTATCTCAAATAAGCACTTATGCATAAAATTAGGGAAGAAGCTACAACTAAAGATTATGATTGAAATCTAACCCCCTTACCTCAATAAGCAATAATCCTAGAAAAATCTTCAATTAAGCTCCTAGAATCTCCAGCTCCTCTTGGTTCTTCAAGCTTTTCTCTACAACCCTCTTCTCTTCCTCTTCTCAAAACATTGTAAAATGAATGTGAACCCTAGTTCTCTTAAAGACTAAGGCTTAAATAGTGTCCACACTATAACAGTCCAATTTTTCATTTTATTTATTTAATTGTTTTATTATGTATTTAATTGTGTTTGTATGTGATTAATTATCATTCGGTGCATTTACATGGTTCCGTATTAGAAGGGTAATTTGGTCATTTCGTGAGAGCGGGTAAAACTATGAGTTTCGGTGAGAGTTACTTTTAGTGGTTGGTAGAATAGTTGTTTTACTAAGTTACTAGAGTAAAATTGAGATTTTACCGTTAGTAACGTTTTACCGTTATTTATGTTATACCGTTGTGTGTGAAGAAACTTTGCGAGTTGAATAGAAATGGGTTAAGCCCACTAGAAACTAAGTTAAGCCCATTAAGGGAGATACCATCTGAGTTGTCTTAGAAAATATCATTCATTTCATTTCATAAGATATTTCTAGAGAGAGAAAGTGGTGAAGAGGAGATAAGGGTTTGGAGAGAAGAGCTTGAAGAATCAAATTGGGGTGAACTTAGGAGATAAATTAAAGCCTAAGTTTGGATTAATCATTATCTACGGTCAGGGGGTTAGTCTTCATCATAATCATGTTCAATTATTGCAACTTCTCCCTTGTTGTATGAAATTGGTTGATTGGAATGAATAGATAATTGTTGTTAAATTCGTGCTCTAACTGTGATGTTATTTTCGTGTGCATGATTTGATGATAATTGTATGATTGTGGCTGAAATTACATGTTTTAAAGTATGTATAAATGTCAAGTTATGAAATTGTGCTCAAATGGTGAATTTTGCTAAGTTGTTGTTGAAAAGATATGTGATTCATGTTCCATTGATGTTGATGCTATTAATTGATGTTGTTGTGGGTGAATCATGACTTGGGTATGCATATGTTGGAACAAAATGTGTTTCACAATAAACCTTAATGAGTTTTGATGATAACAAGGTATTAAAAATTGTCAATTGGTTATTGCTAATAATTGTTCAAGTGTACAGGACCATAGGCAAAGTCAATCGATTTCAATAGGTCTTGGAAGAACAATGGAGAGCAAAGGAATTCAAAGCATCTGAAGAAAACTGCGTCTCAAGCTAAGAAGTGCTCTTGAAGTTTCAAGTGCCTCTGAAGTAATGACGTCATCAGAAGCAGAAGTTCATCAGAAGCAGAAGACCATCAGAAGCAAGATTTCATCAGAAGCTATATCATCACCATAAGCTACAAGTGATCAGTAAATTTACACTGACGATTCAAAGGAGCTGGTTTTTCGTTTCAACCTCGTCTAAGAGAACGAAGAATTGAAAGGGAGGTATCAACGGTCGTTTGAAAAGCACGGGGAAATTTTCCTTCGTTATCAGATTTGACAAAGTACAAGTGTACAACCACTACCTCCACTACTCTGTTTTTGTCTACGCTACAAGACAAGACAACAGCTCTGCCTGCAGAAATGTTCCTTCAAGATGGGAATGAATTTGAAGTTGATTCTTCAAAGGACTACACCCAAATCAGGCAAAAGATTACTGGTGGATGATCAAAGGAACTCAACGACTCTTTAGACGTGCTAAAAATCTCAATGTCTCTTTCACACCTCTATAAAAAGAAGTGAGGACTTGAAGATTGAAAAGAGATATCAACACAAGTTAAAAGCGCCAAAACTCTGTCAAATTTGATCTAAAAAGCACTTTGAATTTCTGCACTGATTTGATACATCTTAGAATTACTCAAGTCTAGAGTCTTTATTGCATTGTATTGTGAACACCACTGATTGTATATCAAGTGTTCAAAGTCAAACATTTTCTGTGTATTTTTGTTTTAATAGAAGCCTCTCGCCTGCGTGCTTGTGCATTAGAAGACTCTTGCATTAGTGCTTGAGCATTGGAAGTCTCTCGCCTGCGTGCTTGAGCATTTTGAGAAGTTTCATACTTAGAGAGTATTGAGCATTTGTAATCTGTGTGATTATTAGTGAAAATCTCCTTGGAAGTGCAAGGGGGACTAGACTACTTCCGGTTTGTGGAAGGAACCAGGATAATTGCTTGTGTCTCTCTTTCTTTTCTCTGCTCTATTTTATTCGGCTGCATATCTGATTCTGAACATCACATCAGAAACATTCCTAACCTGCTTCTGAAGTGTTATCAGAAGAAGAATTTTTTAGAGAAAAAGAAAACACAATTCAACCCCCTCTTCTTGTGTTTTTCTCACCTTCAATTGGTATCAGAGGTTGCTCTATTATCAAAGCACTTAACCGTGTGACAGATCAAGATCCGAGAAAAACATGTCTACTGAAGATGAATACACTACATCTACAAAATACAATAGTGTCAAACATGACTATGATACTGCTGACAGGAAATCAGATTCTGGAAAAGCTCCAAAGTTCAATGGAGATCCAGAAGAGTTTTCATGGTGGAAAACCAACATGTACAGCTACATCATGGGATTGGATGAAGAGCTATGGGACATTCTTGAAGATGGAGTTGATGATCTGGATTTGGATGAAGAAGGAGCTGCTATTGACAGAAGGATACACACTCCTACTCAGAAGAAGCTTTACAAAAAGTATCACAAGATCAGAGGGATCATTGTTGCTTCTATACCTCGCACTGAATATATGAAGATGAGTGATAAATCCACTGCTAAGGCAATGTTTGCATCACTCTGTGCTAACTACGAAGGTAGCAAGAAGGTTAAAGAAGCAAAGGCACTAATGCTAGTTCATCAGTATGATGTAACGCCCTCTTTGAATTATTTGATTTATTTAATTATTTAATTGAGTCTAAAATTTATTAAGAAGAGTTTAAAATATATTTATTTGATTATGTGATTTATTAAGTGCCTTATGTTGTTATTTAATAGATTAAGATTTGAAA
Organism: Medicago truncatula; assembly: GCF_003473485.1. Classification (NCBI taxonomy): domain Eukaryota; kingdom Viridiplantae; phylum Streptophyta; class Magnoliopsida; order Fabales; family Fabaceae; genus Medicago; species Medicago truncatula. Next base: position 22,572,392 of record NC_053045.1, read on the forward strand.
ATAGAAATAAGATTGAGTTGAGAGTTTGTTATGAGATTTTAGAGAGTTTTGGGGGAGAAAGAGAAATAAGATAAAATAGAAAAAAGGTTATAAATAGGAGAAACCTAGTTTAGAAAAAACATAACGTACGATCAATTTTGGAGAAAAGGGAGAAAAAGCCGAGAGGAGGGAGAAGACCTAGGAGTGCTGCGATTTTCATCTATAAGGTAAGGGTGGGACTAACATTCAATAATCTTAAGTCATTGATTCTGAAAATTGGATTTAACGTGTTGTAGGTTTTAGTTTTTGAGAATTTGGGAATTAGGGTTAAAAGTGATTATTTGATGATTTTCTAAAATAATGTTTTGGGTCAAGTTTTATATGGTTTTGAGTCTTTTTTGATGTATATAAATGTTTAGACAAACTTTGGGATCAAATTTGGGCATAGGGAAGTTAAAATTGGGATTTTGGGGTGAAAAGTGTGTTTTTTCCCGAGTTGCTCTCTGACAGCATGTCCTGTTTCATGTTCTTGCGTCTTTTTCATACGTTTCTATTTTGAATTAGCCTTTGGTGTAAACATGAAAGTTGTAGATAATTGTGTTAGCTTTACAGTGGCGTCGGTTTGACTTGAAAATGATTTTTGGTTTATGAGTTATGGTCAAATTACTGCACGTAGGTCACAGTGAATTTTTATGAATTTCAGCACAACTTTGTCCGAATTTGAAATGAAAACTGGTATTGATTGGTACAAGATTGGTCTTAGGTGTAAACACGAAAGTTGTAGGTATAAATGTTAGCTTTCTATTGCCGTTGGTTTGACTTCAAAAGGATTTATAGAATTTAAGTTATAGTCAAATTACTGAACGTAGGTCACAGTGAATAATTGATTATGATTGATGAATTAGTATATGTATGTATATGTTGTGAATCTGATATTGTCCATGATCGATGAAGTGTTATATGTATATATGATGTTTTAAGATGTTGATTATGATTTGATGTTGTTATATTGTGATATAATTGTATATGCATTACTTGAATTATATGTGAATAATTGAGACGTTGTTGACTTGCATTTGATATTATTATGTCATGCTGTTTTTGTATACTGTTGTGTTGCTGTTGTTATTTAACTAAGCTGCATGAGTCGGTCTAAGTTGATTAAGATGATGAAGTTCCAAATTATTGGATTATATAAGAGGTTGTCGATTTAAGATATTACGAGGTCGAGTCCATGCATTAGCATTTCATTGTTGGGGGCTTGATGCCCTGGAGCCTTTGCTCAATTAAGTTGAGGGTTTGATGCCCTGGGATCCTTTTTACGCTCAAATAAAGTTGAGGGCTTGATGCCCTGGAGCCTATTTACGCTCAAAGATTGGTACCACATGCATGATTAGAAGATTAAGTTGCATAGTCAAGAGGTTAAGTTGTCAAGTTGTCAAGTTATCAAGTTGTCGAGTTGTTAAGTTGTTAAATCATGAAATTGTTTAAAGCTGTGATTCTTTATATGAACTATTAAAGAAGTGAATTATGATATATTATTATCTATGATGAATATTATGATGATTACATTATGTTGTCTATGAGTTGTTAAATATGATTGATGATGCTTATGTTGTTAAATGTAATTGATGAATTATATGCTTAATATTATTGTTTGTGAAATCTCACCCCTTCTGTTTGCCCACCATGGGTAACTAACAGGTAACCAAGAATAGTTGATGTCGTGTGAGCTTTCCTTCTCGTGTGTCTTAGGTGCTCTGATACGTAGCGGGATGGGAACTTTGTTATTGCTTTTCTATTCCTTACGTATTGTTTTTGAAGATTTATGGCTATGTTTTTAGATTGGATTTTTATGAGACATTTATGAAGAGGCCTTCGTGCCAAAGACTGTTTTAGTTATTAAAATAAATTCCGCTGCGAAGTATTAAAGATCTTGTATTTGAATTTTAAAGGATAAATAGTTATTTATTCAGTTTATGATTTTAAGAAAAGAATGTGACATTCCGTTTATGTTGAAAAACTCTGATTATTTATGCGAAATTTTTATGTTGGGAAAACGGGGTGTTACATATGAGCTGTTCAAGATGAAGGATGATGAGAGTATAGAGGAGATGTACTCAAGATTTCAAACTTTAGTATCTGGACTGCAAATAGTAAAGAAGAGTTATGTTGCTTTTGATCACATAAGTAAGATTCTAAGAAGCTTGCCTTCTAGATGGAGACCCAAAGTAACTGCCATTGAGGAAGCTAAAGATCTAAACACTTTGAGTGTTGAAGATCTTGTCAGTTCCCTCAAGGTACATGAAATGAGTCTGAATGAGCATGAATCCTCTAAGAAGAATAGATCTATTGCTCTACCATCTAAAGGAAAGTCTTCCAAAGCTTACAAGGCCAGTGAATCTGAAGAAGAGTCTCCAGATGGAGATTCTGTTGAAGATCAATTTGTAAAGATGGCTATGCTGTCTAACAAGCTTGAATATCTGGCAAGGAAGCAGAAGAAGTTTTTGAGCAAGAGAGGTGGTTATAAGAACTCCAAGAAAGAAGATCAAAAGGGATGCTTCAACTGTAAGAAGTCTGGACATTTCATTGCTGATTGCCCTGATCTTCAGAAGGAGAAGTCAAAGAGCAGATCTAAGAAACCAAGCTTCAGCTCTAGCAAATTCAAAAAGCAAATCAAGAAGAGCTTGATGGCGACCTGGGAAGATCTAGATAGTGAATCTGGTTCTGATAAAGAAGAAGCAGATGATGATGCAAAAGCAACCATGGGGTTAGTGGCAACAGTATCATCAGAAGCAGTATCAGAAGCTGAATCAGATTCAGAAGATGAAAATGAGGTATATTAATTCACAGACAAGAACTTGTTGATTCTCTTAAAGAACTCTTATCACTATTTGAACACATAACCACTGAGTTGTCTGATTTAAAAGAAAAATATGTTGATTTAATGAAACAACAAGAAACAACTCTATTGGAACTAAAAGCTTCTGAAGAAGAACTCAGAGGGTTTAACTTCATATCAACCACATATGAAGACAGACTCAAGATTCTTTGTCAGAAGCTACAAGAAAAATGTGATAAAGGTTCTGGCAATAAACATGAAATTGTCTTGGATGATTTTATAATGGCTGGCATAGACAGAAGCAAGGTAGCTTCTATGATCTACAACATATACAAAAACAATGGCAAAGGGATTGGATACTCTGAGGAGAAATCCAAAGAATACATTATCAAGAGCTATTACGAGTGTATTAAGGATGGATTGAAATCCACCTTTGTGTCTAAGGGTACTGATGCTGTAACTGCTGTTCAGTCAGAACCTGAAGTTTCTGGTTCTAAGGCTAAGATTACATCAAAGCCAGAAAACCTCAAGTCTAAGGTTATGACAAAATCTAATCCTAAGACTACAAAGATCAAAATTCTGAAAAGATCAGAACCTGTTCCTCAGAGCCTAATCAAACCAGAATCTAGAATCCTAAAGTCAAAGGATCAGAAGAACAAAACAGTTACTGCTTCTGAGAAAACAATACCCAAAGGTGTTAAACCTAAAGTATTGAATGATCAGAAGCTACTCAGCACTAACCCCAAGGTACACGGGAGGAAAAGTAAAACCTCCAGAACTAACCCAAAAGGACCCATAAAGATATGGGTACCTAAGTCTGAATTGATCAAAACTGCAGGTATGCCTAAGGGCAAGAGAGAAACAAAGGTCCTGGTACCTAGACAGTGGGTGTTCAAGGCATATGACAGGAGAGAAAGCTTTGTTCCTCACCCTTACCATGAAAGATGGAGGAGAAGTGAAGTTTGGTGGCAACCAAACTGGAAAAATCATTGGTACAGGTACTATTGGTAATTCCTCCATTTCAATAAATAATGTTTGGCTAGTAGATGGTCTGAAGCATAACCTATTGAGCATCAGTCAATTTTGTGACAATGGGTATGATGTTATGTTTAGTAAGACCAACTGCACTCTAGTCAACAAGGATGACAAATCCATTACCTTTAAGGGAAAGAGAGTTGAGAATGTCTATAAGATTAATTTCTCTGATCTGGCTGATCAGAAGGTAGTTTGCCTTCTGTCAATGAATGATAAAAAGTGGGTATGGCATAGAAGGTTGGGACATGCTCATTGGAGATTAATCTCTAAAATCAGCAAGTTACAACTTGTCAAAGGTTTTCCTAACATTGATTATCATCCAGATGCACTATGTGGTGCATGTCAGAAAGTAAAAATTGTTAAAACTTCTTTCAAATCCAAAGACATTGTATCAACCTCCAGACCCTTAGAATTACTCCATATTGATCTGTTTGGACCAGTTAACACTGCATCCTTATATGGAAGTAAATATGGATTGGTCATTGTTGATGATTACAGCAGATGGACTTGAGTAAAATTCATTAGAAGTAAAGATTATGCATGTGAAGTGTTTAGCAGCTTCTGCACTCAAATACAATCTGAAAAGGAAATGAAAATTTTGAAAGTCAGAAGTGATCATGGTGGAGAATTTGAAAACGAGCCATTTGAATCTTTTTGTGAAAAACATGGGATTCTCCATGAATTCTCTTCTCCTAGAACTCCACAACAAAATGGGGTTGTAGAGAGAAAGAACAGAACTTTACAAGAAATGGCCAGAACCATGATCCATGAAAATAATTTAGCTAAACATTTCTGGGCAGAAGCAGTTAATACTTCATGTTATATTCAAAATAGGATCTATATCAGACCTATGTTGGATAAAACTGCATATGAACTCTTCAAAGGAAGAAGACCCAATATCTCTTACTTTCATCAGTTTGGATGTACTTGTTACATTCTAAATACTAAAGACTATCTAAAGAAATTTGATGCCAAGGCTCAAAGAGGAATCTTTTTAGGTTACTCTGAAAGGTCAAAGGCATACAAAGTGTATAATTCAGATACACATCGTGTTGAAGAATCTATGCATGTTAAATTTGATGATAGAGAGCCTGGAAGTAAAACTCCAGAGCAAGTTTAAAGTAATGCAGGAACAAATGATTCTGAAGATGCATCAGAATTTGATCAACCTTCTGATACTGGAAAGAATTCAGAAGATGAATCAAGTTCAGTTGCTGAACCTAATCCAGAAGCTGAGTTAGGTTCAGTTGCTGAACCTAATCCAGAAGCTGAGTAAAGTTCAGAAGCTAAACCTAATCTAGAAGCACATAATGAAAATGCTTCTAAGGATATTCAAGATAACACTCAGCATGTGGTTCAACCAAAATTCAAGCACAAATCTTCACATCCTGAGGAGCTAATCATTGGAAGCAAAGACAGTCCTAGAAGAACAAGATCTCATTTCAGACAAGAAGAATCTTTGATAGGATTGTTGTCAATAATTGAGCCAAAGACTGTTGAAGAAGCTCTCTCAGATGATGGATGGATATTAGCTATGCAAGAAGAGCTAAATCAGTTTCAAAGGAATGATGTGTGGGATCTGGTACCCAAACCTATTCAGAAGAACATTATTGGAACAAAATGGGTATTCAGAAACAAGCTGAATGAACAAGGAGAGGTAACCAGAAACAAAGCTAGACTTGTTGCGCAAGGTTATAGTCAACAAGAAGGCATTGATTACACTGAAACATTTGCTCCAGTTGCAAGATTGGGAGTAATCAGGTTACTTCTATCCTATGCAGTTAATCATGGCATAATATTATATCAAATGGATGTCAAGAGTGCTTTTCTTAATGGTGTCATTGAAGAAGAAGTGTATGTCAAACAACCTCCTGGGTTTGAGGATCTTAAGCATCCTGACCATGTTTACAAACTTAAGAAATCACTATATGGCTTGAAACAAGCTCCTAGAGCTTGGTATGATAGACTAAGTAATTTCTTAATTAAAAATGATTTTAAAAGAGGTCAAGTTGACACAACACTATTCAGAAGGACTCTTAAGAAAGACATTCTGATTGTGCAGATATATGTTGATAATATAATATTTGGTTCTACTAATGCATCTCTTTGCAAGGAATTTTCTAAGTTAATGCAGGATGAATTTGAAATGAGCATGATGGAGAATTAAAGTTCTTTCTTGGAATTCAAATTAATCAAAGCAAAGAAGGAGTATATGTTCATCAAACAAAATATACAAAGGAGCTTCTGAAGAAGTTCAAGTTAGAAGATTGTAAAGTGATGAACACTCCAATGCATCCAACCTGCACCTTAAGCAAAGAAGATACTGGAACTAAAGTAGACCAGAAGCTATACAGAGGTATGATTGGTTCTCTGTTATACCTCACTGCTTCAAGACCAGATATTTTATTCAGTGTATGCTTGTGTGCAAGATTTCAATCAGATCCTAGAGAACTCATTTAACTGCAGTTAAGAGAATCTTCAGGTATCTGAAAGAAACAACTAATCTTCGACTCCTGTACAGGAAATCCCTAGATTATCAGTTGCTTGGATTCTGTGATGCTGATTATGCTGGTGACAGGACTGAAAGAAAATCAACCAGTGGAAATTGTCAATTCCTAGGAGGGAATCTGATATCCTAGGTGTCATACCCCAATTTTGGACCGTTTAAAATCTCTTGTCCGTATTTTAAAATGGTTCACGTTCCCTTTTTATTCGTTTTTTTTACCATTTAAAATTCGGGTTTCTTGTCTTTAGTCATTCAAAAAGTTTTTATTTTTACATTTAAATCAACGTTCGCATTTCACAACAATTAAAAACCGTCTCACTTTCGTTTTTACGACGCATAGTTTTTTTTATCGTAACGATCACGTCAAAAAAGAGAAGGCCTAATCGCTTTTTTTTTAAAAGGCGTCTTTTCTTATTAATCATTTCAATCGAAATTTCGGCAGGGAGGATACTTTGAAGTACCTCATGTCAGATTCCGAAGGGACTTTTTATTTTTTTTATTATTTTTTTATTTTTTATTTTATTATTATTTATTTATTTATTTTTTTTTTTTGTCTTTTTTAGTTTGTTTATTATTGTTTTATTTTATTATTATTATTTTTTTTATAAAAAAAAAACACAACAAAGAAAAGAAGAAGACATACGTCTTCCCTTTCTTCTTTTTCTTTTGCTTTTCTTTTTCTTTTTCTTTTTATTCATTCTTTTTATTTTTATTTATTTATTTATTTGTTAAGCCTTTGTCCCCAAGTCTCAGCTGCAGGGGCATTTTGGTCTTTGTTTTGTACCAGAGCCAACCCTAGTTTGTCACTATAAAAACCCTGTCAATCATTGGGAAATGGGCCAGAAGTCACTGTTCACGTCAAAAAATCAGCAGCAATTCACAAACACTCATTTTCTACTTTTCCAACCCTTTTTCAGATCAAACACTAAAAATTACAAAGAAATAACATGAACACATGAAGAACATTCATATATTCATCAAAATCCAGCAATACCAAAACTTTACTAAAACCTCAAAACTATTCATATAACCACACAAATCACAAACAAGCAACAACAACACAACCGGACCGGAGCAACAACAACACAACCGGACCGGAGCAACAACAACACAACCGGACCGGAGCAACAACAACACAACCGAACCAGAACAGCAAGCAGGCCGAACCGGAGCAGAAAGCGGAACCGGACCGTAAGGGAGCAGAAACGAACCGGAAGGAAAGAAGGGGACCGGAAAAAGAGGTAAAAATTTCACATTTTCATTTGTAGATCTAGGATTTTTGGTGTATGGTTTCGAAATTTTGAGCTTGGATTCGAGTAGAGGAGGGGAAGAGGAGTATTTTGATGTAAAAAAAAATTTCGAAAAAAAGCAAAAAAAAAACTCCGGCGCGGCGGCGCTCCGGCCGGCCACCACGCCGGAGTTGCTCCGGCCGCCCCTCCCCCACCTTCTTCTCCGGCGAGATTCCTAGAGAGAAGTGGGAGCTTCTCTCTCTAGGTTTTTAGAAAGAGGTTTTTTTTGTGATTTGTGTTATGTTTTTTTTGTTAAAACTCTTTTATAGTGTTTCTTTTTTTGGTTTGATCTTGTGCACATGCGCATACTGCAATTCAGTGCTCCATCGCGTTACACCCCTTGGATCTGGATCATTCCTTGATCTGAGGGCTCCTGTGTATCTTGATTTTGGATCAAGTGGATTTTCTTTCTGCGTGAGTATGGTGTGGTTTCTGTTTGGACCATCAGATCGTTGATCTGACGGTCACTGTGTTTTCAGTATAATCCCTTTGTTTCTATGTTGTTTTTGTGACCGTTGGATCTTAGATCCTATGGCTGTGATGAATCCAGTGAATGAATCTGGACTATTGATTTAATCCAATGGTCCAGAATTAATCCTGCTGAGCCAATGTTTTATTATTTTTTATTTCAATTATCTTTATTTGTTAAATATTGTTTTTACACTTTTTGACATTTTTGTGTTTAGAAAAATTCCAAAAAATATTTTTATCACTATTTTAATTTTCTCTAATTTTAAAAATCCTTTCTATTTGTTTTCTTTTTATGGTTTTTTTTTGTTTATTTCTTATATGATGACCTTAATTATTTTATTTGTCTTAATTCTTGCTTATTATTTCTTATGTCTCATTCACCATAATATTTCTTGTGATTACTAACCATTTAATTTTTGTCTTGAATCATAGCATGCACATTTAATTTTCTCATCATTTTATCTTGTCATTGACTTAGTATGTATAAATAGGGAATTGATGTAATTTTATTTCTCGCATTTTATTTTGGCATAAAGGCCTTAGGGTTGTATTTAGGAATTGATGTAATAATGTAGGTAACACAAGCACCGACACATGCACCGACACTACCACATTTTATTTACCGCTTTCCGTTAATTTTTTACGACGTTACGTTAGTTTCCACCGTTAATTTAGAAAAAACCTTTTTATCAAAAAAATCAAATATGTCAAATTCAAAAAATCATTTTCTTAACAACATTTTCTCTTTATTTTCTTAATTAAACTCTCAATCAATCTTAATTCAACTTCAACCATTTTTAAATTTTAAAATCAATCAACCTCACTTGTTTTCTTTATCTCATGCCTTGAGGCCTCTTTCTATTCTTAAAACCATTTTCAAAAATCTTAAAATCAACCAAACCCACCAAAGAAATTCTTGAGTGGAACTACGTCGGTTTTGATCCCTCTCTCAAAAGGGTACGTAGGCAGAGGACTCGTCCTTCCAAATCAAATAAAAATAACCAAAAACATGCTTCTTCTCCCTCCATCCTTTCATTTAGACATTAGGCGATAATTTTTCAAATAAACAAGTAACTTAGCACAAGATAATCTAGGTAAGAGGTTCCTACGGAATACCGTAGATGCTTAGGGTGCTAGCACCTTCCCTTCGCATAACCAACCCCCGAATCCAAAGTCTCAATAAGGGTTTTTACTCATTTTTTCCCTTCCCAAGAATAAAAATCGAGAGTTCAAAGATTGACGATTCAAATCAATTAATGGTTTGACATCCGAAAATCGCGAGCACAGAAATGGCGACTTCACTGGGGACTTAGATCCTACGCGGGTTAAACCCACCTTACTTTCTTTATTTTGTGCTTTATTATTTGTTTGTGCTTTGTAAATATTTTGCTTACATGTTTACTTTATTGCGTGAGGGGTGAGAAAATAAGCTCTACACCCGAGCTTGAGGGAAATGTAAGATAGGAGTGGTAGACTCATAGTGGCATACCGAGAGTATACTCGTGTCTTGTCACACGTGAGATAACCACACTTAGCAAAGGAGATTGAAGTAATAAATGTCGGCGTGTGTTTTCACGTTTAGACTTTATTACTTTTAATCTTCTAATGAAGCTAAGAACCTTTAGTAACCCTTAACCCATCTTGGCCTTTTAGGACGTAGTGCGGTGGCTAACCGGGTGTTTTCTCGGAATTAGTCGATACGCAATACTATACTCAAATGAGACTTTCCTACGAACGTTGTTGGACCGGGTGTTTTCTCGGTATCCGATAATATTCGGAAGTGGTCGAGGACTTTGGGAACCTTGGTAGAACCCGTGATACAGGTACATTTGAAACCATAGTCCTTACCAAATGACGTTGTTACCATTGACTCCAACATTGTGGAACTTACCCTCACCATGTATTCTATCCACTTAGCATAATCATGCATACATGCATTCATTCATAAACAACTTTTTCCATAAATAAAAAAATTGAAGGACTTAGACAAGTTTTTGTAAACATCACGGATATGGACCTTGTAAGAATGAACACCAAGAAATACAACTTCCAAAATTTTAACCAAGCTTTTAGCTTATGTTAAAGAACTTCTTCCTTGGTTTCGTTCTTACCTTTTGAAAAAGAAACCTATTGTAAATATCTTGACAATTTTCAAATGAAACCATATTCCTCTGCCATGTTTACATTTCACTTTAACAAGTCCTTCAAAAAAATCTATTTTTGCATAAGCATATCATGCATCGTTTTGCATTCATAGTTTCTAGTCTGTATCTCACACTGTGTCTTCTCCATAAAAAGGTCAATTCATTAGTAAAGTGGTCAGATGTCTTCATCCAAGTTCGGCTCACATATGCAGACACTCGTGCAAACACAAAAGATGGATCAACTTGAGCAAGAGGTCCACGAGCTTCGTGGAGAAATAACAACACTTCGGGCTGAGGTAGAGAAGTTAACTAGCCTTGTATCTTCATTGATGGCTACAAAGGATCCACCGCTTGTCCAACAAAGGCCTCAGGCACTATGTCAGCCAATATGCATGAAACGGTCTCGACAACAGGGTTCTCAGCGGTTTATCCCTCAAAATCAGTCTCCTCAACCGCTTATACCTCAAAATCAGGCCCAAAAAGCATCGCAGTGTGACCCGTTTCCTGTGAAATATGCGGATTTGCTTCCCATTTTGCTGAAGACGAACCTTGTTCAAACCCCGTCACCTCCTCATGTACCAAATACGCTGCCTCCCGGGTATCGTCCTGACCGCAATTGTGCCTTCCATCAAGGGGCACGAGATCATGACACTAAGCAGTACTATCCTTTGAAGGAAGAACAACATCTGGCTTCTCACTCTGTTGCTGCTGTTACACCCATCACCAATGTTCAAGATCCGGGCTATCAACCCCAGTTTCAACCAAGCCAACAACAATATCTGGCTCCTCTCTCTGTTTCCGCTGTTATGCCCATCATGAACGCGGTCCAAGATCTGGGTTATCAGTCCCAATTTCAACAATATCAACAACAACCTCGACTACAGGCTCCAAGAATGAAATTTGATCCAATTCCAATTAAATATGCAAAGTTGCTTCCCTATTTGCTTGAGAGGAACCTTGTCCAAATCAGGCCACCTCCTCCGATACCGAAGATATTGCCGGCTCGATGGAGACCTGATCTCTTTTGTGTTTTCCATCAAGGGGCACAAGGTCATCATGTTGAGCGCTGTTTTTCTTTGAAGATTGCGGTCCAGAAACTGATTGAAGACGATCTCATACCTTTCGAAGAGTTTGGATCTGAATGTGCAAGTTAATCCTCTATCGGATCTTTGGACCTTGTGGTGGCATGTGGAGTGTTTAGTTGCAATTTGGTATTTGTTGACGTTTATTTCTACTACTCCTTTGTTCAATTAGTATGTTTGTTTGTTGCTTTATGTTTTTCAAAAAAAATCCTTTCGTCCCACCTGAGGCGAGAGTGAATTTGTTTAGGGATTTTTTGCTTTATGTATTTTCATCATTAGTGAAAGGTCGTCTTGATCCCGACTTTGTTTTATTTTGTGCTTTTTCTGGAAAAATGGTAATACAAAAAACCAAAAAAAAGCTGTTTCTTTAATCATTTCCACATATCTGCATAATCATAATGTTTATGTCAATAATCAAATCATGCATTAATAAACCCGTTGAACACTTAAACCATGTACTCTCTCTCGACTTTGAGTTCCTTGTATCCGAGGTTGAAGAAGAGGATGATGAAGAAGCTTCCACTGATATTTCTCGCCTACTGGGGCATCTTGGCCGTCGAAGCTGCAAATATCAAAAGAGATTGTCTAGAAGAGGACTTTCATGTACAAAGACTGGCACGAGATGCCACCATTTTCCTTGCAAGGATATTGTACTTCAAGTAAACACTTCAGCAGGGGCAACCCCCCCTCCATCCCTCAGTATACAACATAAAGGCAATGCCTCACATGGAGGTCAAAGTCTCATCAACGGGAGTTCCAATGAAAGCTAAGCTTGATTGAATTTAAAAGTGTTATTGCCGTATGGCGTGAACAATTGTATCAAAAGCATGTTTTCAACAAGAGAAGGCTCGTCCCCATGAATGTCAAGAGAGTGGCATTGTGCTCAAAAGTTATGCTATCTGATTTAAACAAACTCCAGGAGCAATGAATGCCTAATACAAAGCATGAGGTTAAACTTGTATGTCCTGTGTATACCGATGCAGTCAAGAAATACTTTGTTAAAATGAAAAAGCTCGATAAGTCGCAAACCGGAAAAGGCGGTTTAGGCAAAAAAAGAGCGTCTCGATGGACTGAAAACCCGAAAGGGCGGTCCATGCAAAAGTTAGAGACATATAAAAAAAAAAAAAATGATTATCCTGATAGGTTGAAACCCGCAAGGGCGATCTATGCAAAAGTTAAGGATCATGACAAAGTAACTGCATCTGGTCGGACATGACTCATATGGGGCATTTCAGCTGTCAAAAGATTTCCGACTCATGGCAAGGTAATTTCATCAAATCAGATATGATTCATCTGGGGCATCTTAGCTGTTAAAGGGCATCCGATCTGAAGCATCTGCAAATCAAAGACTCAAAACAGTGGAATTCAAAGTTGGTAGAGGAAACAGTGGTTATTGTGTTCAACGTACCTTTTCCATATAATTACCATTTTTCCAAACTTTTAAAATCTGTGGAACCACGCCTTTGGCAGGCCACCATTCCATTTATATTAACTTGAGCTTGTGCCCATTTATTTAAAATTCTTATTTATTCTGTTTGCAAATTTTTCTTCTATTTTTTGATGTTAATACCTAAAGCAAAAAATTCAAAAAAAAATAATCTTTTATCATGTCTTTTGAAAAGCATAAACAACAAGTACATCTTCTTTGAATTTATGAGTAGGTGAAACATACATCAACATCCGCCTCAAGGACAGTTAAACTCTGCAAAGTTGGCATGACCAAAAGCTGAGAGATGACCTCTGTCAAAAAAAAAAAAAAAAAAAAAAAAAAAAAAAAAAAAACTCATTAAGTCGAAAACCCGAAAGGGCGGTCCAGGCAAAGGTTAGGGTTTCAAAAAAATAAAAAAAAAAAGAGACAGAGACATCACAGTGCAAGAGGGTCAAATGGAAGAATGCACTCGGTATTGGTTTACAAATGGCAACTTCTGCCTATGGTTTGATGTATGGCGACTTCTGCCAAAACATGGGTTGGTACCTCTCTAGTGGTTTGATTGAAGGCGATTTCTGCATGTGGGTTGATTAATGGCAACTTCTGCTTGTGGTTTGATTAATGGGTCATTATCCCTTCAAGCGGTTTGATTATGGGGCATTTTCCCTTCAAGTGGTTTGATTATGGGGCATTCTCCCTTCAGTGGTCTGATTAATGGTTTGTTTCCCCTGCCAGTGGTTTGATATCGTGCTTTACCCCAACATTAATTTGATTCATCGCCAGTGATTTTATTTCCAATGAAGATTGCTGAGTGTTTGTACTGCGATGTCATTCAACCTCCTATCTTACCTATCCAGTCTTGTTTGTCAGTTTCACCTGTTAGATACAGTCATACGGTCCTACAAGTTTCATGCGTATATTCATACATTCATTCATATACATATACATGCATATAACTTTCATGCACATCTAACATGCATACAAATATCATTTATAAATAAATTGCATTACCATCCAGTGTCTTATTTCAATGGTATCTCATTAAAAGCGTCATCACTAGTGTGGCTGATCCAGAGATGTCACCAATCCACAATATTTCAAATGGCACGTTCTTCATTGAACAGTTTGGAAATCCATTTTACCTTGCTTCTTCAGTATTTCAAACGACATGTTCTCCATCGAACAGCTTGAAAATATATAAGTATGTGTCAATAGTTGGTCCGAAACTAGCAGGTTCAACGAAGAAGAAATAGTCATTGCAAAAAAAAAAAAAAAAGCGCCCTAGTGGATCGAAAACCCGAAAGGGCGGTCCAGGTAAAAATTAGGGGCATACAAAAAGAAAAAAGAAAAATGTCTCCCGGTGGATCAAAAAAAATCTGAAAGGATGATCCAGGCAAAAGTTAGGGATTTCAAGAAATATATATACAAAAAGGCAATGACTATTCAAGCATGGAAATACGGTGTTGCATTGGTGAAATGGCGACTTCTACCCCGGATTGTGAAAGCTGTACCCCAACGATGGTTGATTCATTCCCCGTGACTTTGTCCCCATTGAAGGTTTCGAGTGTTCGTCCAGTGATGCCGGGCCATTCTCCTCGTAGACCTGCCCAGTCCTGTCTCAACAATCTTACCATTACACCATCATATGAGTCTCATACATATTCATTCATTCATGCATACATAGCACGCATATAAACACCATCCATACATAGTTTCTTTTTTTACCCAATATTTTGCTTCATTATCCTCAAAATGGGTCTAAACTCAGGTATGTTATAAAACCAATCATGTTTCAAAGTGGCAGGTCTCGCCAGTAACCAGTCTATACAGTTGCCCCATCGTCTTCAGACAATTTCATTTTTCCCCTCAGGTGTATCTTTGTCAAGTTAATCCCCACTCATATCAAGCTTTACAATGTCTTTACTTTAGCCACTCGTCGGCCCATCATGTCTTTAATTTCGCCACTCGTCGGCCCGTCATGTCTTTACTTTAGCCACTCGTCGGCCCGTCTTGTCTTTGCTTTAGCCACTCGTCGGCCCGTCATGTCTTTACTTTAGCCGCTCGTCGGCCTGTCTTGTCTTTACTTTAGCAACTCGTCGGCCCATCATGTCTTTAATTTCGCCACTCGTCGGCCCGTCATGTCTTTACTTTAGCCACTCGTCGGCCCGTCTTGTCTTTACTTTAGCCACTCGTCGGCCCGTCATGTCTTTACTTTAGCCGCTCGTCGGCCTGTCTTGTCTTTACCTTAGCCACTCGTCGGCCCGTCATGTCTTTACTTTAGCCGCTCGTCGGCCTGTCTTGTCTTTACGTTAGCCACTCGTCGGCCCATCATGTCTTTAATTTCGCCACTCGTCGGCCCGTCATGTCTTTACTTTAGCCACTCGTCGGCCCGTCTTGTCTTTACTTTAGCCGCTCGTCGGCCCGTCATGTCTTTACTTTAGCCGCTCGTCGGCCTGTCTTGTCTTTACCTTAGCCACTCGTCGGCCCGTCATGTCTTTAATTTCGCCACTCGTCGGCCCGTCATGTCTTTACGTTCGCCACTCGTCGGCCAATCATGTCTTTACTTTCGCCACTCGTCGACAATCATGTCTTTACTTTCGCCTTGAAACAATGTTATTAAACATCATCATTTATACTCCAGTCGTTTCAAGGTACCTCACAACAATCGTAAGCATTACCTATCATTTCTTTCCCCAGTGATACCTATCCATTTGTCTCCCAGTCAGTCTTTGCATCATCTTTACCTTCATGCTTATATCATATTCAGTCATATTATCACATTCATCAGCATCACATCTCTGGCGTTTCAAATGGTCCAAAATTGGCGTTTTTATATATTTAAGTCTCTCCGACCCTTTGGTTTAAAAAGTTCTCTTTTAAAACCTTTGTGACGAAGAAACTTAAATAGGGGCATCTGTCATACCCCAATTTTGGACCGTTTAAAATCTCTTGTCCGTATTTTAAAATGGTTCACGTTCCCTTTTTATTCGTTTTTTTTACCATTTAAAATTCGGGTTTCTTGTCTTTAGTCATTCAAAAAGTTTTTATTTTTACATTTAAATCAACGTTCGCATTTCACAACAATTAAAAACCGTCTCACTTTCGTTTTTACGACGCATAGTTTTTTTTATCGTAACGATCACGTCAAAAAAGAGAAGGCCTAATCGCTTTTTTTTTAAAAGGCGTCTTTTCTTATTAATCATTTCAATCGAAATTTCGGCAGGGAGGATACTTTGAAGTACCTCATGTCAGATTCCGAAGGGACTTTTTATTTTTTTTATTATTTTTTTTATTTTTATTTTATTATTATTTTTTTTTTTTTTTTTTTTTGTCTTTTTTAGTTTGTTTATTATTGTTTTATTTTATTATTATTTTTTTTTTTATAAAAAAAAACACAACAAAGAAAAGAAGAAGACATACGTCTTCCCTTTCTTCTTTTTCTTTTGCTTTTCTTTTTCTTTTTCTTTTTATTCATTCTTTTATTTTTATTTATTTATTTATTTGTTAAGCCTTTGTCCCCAAGTCTCAGCTGCAGGGGCATTTTGGTCTTTGTTTTGTACCAGAGCCAACCCTAGTTTGTCACTATAAAAACCCTGTCAATCATTGGGAAATGGGCCAGAAGTCACTGTTCACGTCAAAAAATCAGCAGCAATTCACAAACACTCATTTTCTACTTTTCCAACCCTTTTTCAGATCAAACACTAAAAATTACAAAGAAATAACATGAACACATGAAGAACATTCATATATTCATCAAAATCCAGCAATACCAAAACTTTACTAAAACCTCAAAACTATTCATATAACCACACAAATCACAAACAAGCAACAACAACACAACCGGACCGGAGCAACAACAACACAACCGGACCGGAGCAACAACAACACAACCGGACCGGAGCAACAACAACACAACCGAACCAGAACAGCAAGCAGGCCGAACCGGAGCAGAAAGCGGAACCGGACCGTAAGGGAGCAGAAACGAACCGGAAGGAAAGAAGGGGACCGGAAAAAGAGGTAAAAATTTCACATTTTCATTTGTAGATCTAGGATTTTTGGTGTATGGTTTCGAAATTTTGAGCTTGGATTCGAGTAGAGGAGGGGAAGAGGAGTATTTTGATGTAAAAAAAATTTCGAAAAAAAGCAAAAAAAAAACTCCGGCGCGGCGGCGCTCCGGCCGGCCACCACGCCGGAGTTGCTCCGGCCGCCCCTCCCCCACCTTCTTCTCCGGCGAGATTCCTAGAGAGAAGTGGGAGCTTCTCTCTCTAGGTTTTTAGAAAGAGGTTTTTTTTGTGATTTGTGTTATGTTTTTTTTGTTAAAACTCTTTTATAGTGTTTCTTTTTTTGGTTTGATCTTGTGCACATGCGCATACTGCAATTCAGTGCTCCATCGCGTTACACCCCTTGGATCTGGATCATTCCTTGATCTGAGGGCTCCTGTGTATCTTGATTTTGGATCAAGTGGATTTTCTTTCTGCGTGAGTATGGTGTGGTTTCTGTTTGGACCATCAGATCGTTGATCTGACGGTCACTGTGTTTTCAGTATAATCCCTTTGTTTCTATGTTGTTTTTGTGACCGTTGGATCTTAGATCCTATGGCTGTGATGAATCCAGTGAATGAATCTGGACTATTGATTTAATCCAATGGTCCAGAATTAATCCTGCTGAGCCAATGTCTTATTATTTTTTATTTCAATTATCTTTATTTGTTAAATATTGTTTTTACACTTTTTGACATTTTTGTGTTTAGAAAAATTCCAAAAAATATTTTTATCACTATTTTAATTTTCTCTAATTTTAAAAATCCTTTCTATTTGTTTTCTTTTTATGGTTTTTTTTTGTTTATTTCTTATATGATGACCTTAATTATTTTATTTGTCTTAATTCTTGCTTATTATTTCTTATGTCTCATTCACCATAATATTTCTTGTGATTACTAACCATTTAATTTTTGTCTTGAATCATAGCATGCACATTTAATTTTCTCATCATTTTATCTTGTCATTGACTTAGTATGTATAAATAGGGAATTGATGTAATTTTATTTCTCGCATTTTATTTTGGCATAAAGGCCTTAGGGTTGTATTTAGGAATTGATGTAATAATGTAGGTAACACAAGCACCGACACATGCACCGACACTACCACATTTTATTTACCGCTTTCCGTTAATTTTTTACGACGTTACGTTAGTTTCCACCGTTAATTTAGAAAAAACCTTTTTATCAAAAAAATCAAATATGTCAAATTCAAAAAATCATTTTCTTAACAACATTTTCTCTTTATTTTCTTAATTAAACTCTCAATCAATCTTAATTCAACTTCAACCATTTTTAAATTTTAAAATCAATCAACCTCACTTGTTTTCTTTATCTCATGCCTTGAGGCCTCTTTCTATTCTTAAAACCATTTTCAAAAATCTTAAAATCAACCAAACCCACCAAAGAAATTCTTGAGTGGAACTACGTCGGTTTTGATCCCTCTCTCAAAAGGGTACGTAGGCAGAGGACTCGTCCTTCCAAATCAAATAAAAATAACCAAAAACATGCTTCTTCTCCCTCCATCCTTTCATTTAGACATTAGGCGATGATTTTTCAAATAAACAAGTAACTTAGCACAAGATAATCTAGGTAAGAGGTTCCTACGGAATACCGTAGATGCTTAGGGTGCTAGCACCTTCCCTTCGCATAACCAACCCCCGAATCCAAAGTCTCAATAAGGGTTTTTACTCATTTTTTCCCTTCCCAAGAATAAAAATCGAGAGTTCAAAGATTGACGATTCAAATCAATTAATGGTTTGACATCCGAAAATCGCGAGCACACTAGGCATGCAAAAGACAAGCAACAATTGCCATGTCTACAGCAGAAGCAGAATACATTTCAGCTGCAAGTTGTTGTAGACAACTACTTTGGATGAAACATCAGTTGGAAGATTATCAGATTAATGCTAACAGTATTCCCATCTTTTGTGATAATACTGCTGCTATTTGTTTGTCAAAGAATCTAATTCTACATTCAAGAGCCAAGCATATTGAGATCAAACACCATTTTATTAGAGACTATGTTCAGAAAGGAATTTTAGATATACAATTCATTGATACAGAGCATCAATGGGCTGATATATTTACAAAGCCTTTAACTGTTGAAAGATTTGATTTTATCAAGAAAAATTTGAACATGCACTTTGTGTCTGATTAAGATTTGCTTGCCTTTGAATAAGAAGTTTGGTTCTGAAGTTTATTCAGAAGCCTTGGTCCATCAGAAGCTCTTAACTGAGGTTCTGAGGAAAATGTGCTTCTGAAGATGACGTCAGCATTAAAACTTCAGAAGCTGTGTTCTTTACTTCTGAATAGCAGGGTTAGTGGGATCGTTGGCGGTTACGTCTTAGTAACACCTGTCCCATTAACCAAGGTTATTAGTCTGAAAAATTTCTGACGTGGTCTATTTGTATTGGAGTATAACAAAAAGGGCAATGATGATTTATATGCTTTTAAACGTACTAACACGCGCCCCCAATTTGTCATTAATGCTTTGTTTGTTTGTCCCCTTATGAATTGCAATCGTTTTTACTAAAAACACTTAGACAAACACACACTACTCACTTCACAACTCACACTTTCATTTGTTTTCCAACCTTCACTGCGAAGTAAGCGCATTTCCTCTAAAAACCTAGAAACCCTTTTTCCTTCAATCAATCAAATGGCTTCATCAAGTTCTGCTCCGGAAGATTCAAAATGATAATCTATTACCAAAAGGTGGTGGTAGTGATCAGCCTTCACTGGAGCACAAGATCCTTCTCCACTTCTTCATAACAGGTGTAGTTGCAAATGTGCCTAGATACATCTTCAGGCATATGGTACAACAGCTCAGAGAAAGCCAGATGAAAAATAGGTGCTGGGTACCCTATGGGAGGCTTCTCTCTGAAATGTTTCATCAAGGAAGTCTTCTTAATCTTCTCAAAGATGTAAATTTCTTCACTGATGAACAGTTGGGCACTGTAACTGGAAAAATCATCAATGGAGAAACTCTGAGGTCCATGCATCTGATTAAGAAAGATGAATATAAGAAGCTAAGCACAGATATGACAGTATCTGATTCTAAATCAGCCTTGATGACTGATTTTCCTCCAATCTGCAAACAAGACCCTTTGGATGTTCAGATGCACTACATCAGGGAGCATTTTGAAAGAACTCAGGTCAAAATCAGCTTGAAGGAAGTTCCAGAACAGATGTATGGAGGAGCTCTTCCTGTTGCTAAGAGCAGGAAGACAAAGAGCAAAACTTTAACCAAGGAATATTACTTGGAAGAAGAATCTTCAAGAAAACCTTCTAAGAGATCAAAGACTGCTGATAAGGATGGTGTTGCAGCACCTAAACCCAAGAGAACTAAAACTGTCAAGATTGAAAGTTCGACTGTTTCTGCTTTTGAGGAAGTTATTCAGAAGAAGAGAAAGTAAGAGCCAGAAGTTCAAGATGCTGCTAGGGAAGATGCTCTTCAAGCTATCAGAAGCAGAAGAGCCAAGGGAGAAAGAAGTGTTCAGGAGCGAATCAAGGAAGTTGTTGAACAGTTAAGGAGGGAAGAAGAAGAGCCCAGTCTGAAGAAGGCTAAGAAGCCTGTGTCATTGGAGACACCTTGCTTTAGACTCACCCC
Source organism: Medicago truncatula (assembly GCF_003473485.1). NCBI lineage: Eukaryota > Viridiplantae > Streptophyta > Magnoliopsida > Fabales > Fabaceae > Medicago > Medicago truncatula. The sequence continues at coordinate 22,592,818 of NC_053045.1, forward strand.
TAAGCAAGAACAAATGACTACGGAATTTGCTGCTAATGAATTAGCCAAAAGAAAGCATATGGCTGAACTCTACAAGAAGAAGAGAGATGAACAGCTCAAAGCAGCAGGGTATGATCTCGATGTTGAGAAGCACTAAAAGCTAAGAACGTTTCAGGAGCAAATCCTTCAGAACCAGCATCAGAAGCTACTCGATCAAAAGCTCATCCTTCAGGTATTTCTTCAGATCCAAAAGCTAAATTCAATGTTCAGACTTTTAACCTTCCATCATCACCCTCATCATGATCATCCTCCACTAACTCAGATGACATTCCTCTGAGTCAGCACATCAAACAATGTCTACCAAACTTCAAACCTTCAAAAACAACCCCTTCTGTTATCCCAGACTATGATCAAATGCAAATCAATTTCTCTCAACAGAGGATAAAAATCTGTGAGAAATTGCCTACTGATCATTTCTTCCAACCACCTATCATCGAACCTTTAAATATCCAACACCCAGAAACCAATCCAGCACCACAAAAAGCCTTTGAAGTAGCTTCAGAAGCAGCCACTTCAGAAGACCCCCAACCCTTCATAACCTAGAAAAACACTTAGGAGGTGAGATGCAACCAACCCCTACAAAGGCCTCTAAAACAGTCCCTGAAAAAACTGTCTTAGAAAATCAACAACCAAATTCCCAACCTGAAACCTCAACCGTCCCTGAGCAAAGTGTTCCTGAACAAACTGTTCCTGAACAAGTTGCTTCTGACCTACCCCAAACTAACCCTGAACAACAAACTGAGAATCCTACCCAAACACCAACTCATAATGAAACAACTCCTGAGCAATACACTACTTCTGACCAACCATCTTCATCTCATACAACATCCATTCCAGAACCTTTACCCATTCCAGAACCTATACCCATCCCAGATATCATTCTAGAGTCTGAATACATTGATGAAGAGCTTCAACGGTTCAGTGATGAAATTCAAGGACTTATTCTTCTTAGAAAAGTGTGTTCACCTTCAATTCACTATATAGACCAATGGATGAATCTGAAAGCTGGTTTGATGAAAGATTTTGCTGAGATGCTGGAACTAATAAGTGAAATATGCATAACAACTCAAGCTGAAATGCTTAAGAAGCAATTGGAAGATCTTCACTCAGCTGAGAAAGAGAAAGAGCAAGACTCACTACTTCTGTTAGCTAATGCTCCTTTCTTTCCAGAAAGTGACTATGTCTCAAGAGGTGACAAAATTTTTCAAGGGATGAAAAGGAGGCTTAAGGCTAAGAATGAAGAAGTTCAGAAGGTTAAGCAGAAGTCTGATACTCTAGAAGAAGTTGTGAATAAGCAAGCAGAAGAATTGAAGAATCAGTTTGAGCAAATCAAGTATTTGATGGAACAAGTCTCTAAACTAGCCAAACCTTAGTAGCACGCCATTTTTTTTGCTTGTTTAGATTTTGTTTTTTTTTGTAGTCACTTGCTCTGATTGTGTATCTTAACTTGCTGGTTATGTATTATTCATATGCTTCTGAAACAATTTCTGTCAATCTTTAATGCTCTGATACTTATATTACATTGTGTATCTTTACAGTTTTTTCTCATCTTTTGTACAAACTCTTTCTTTTGTTTTATTTACTTTTTGTTGATGACAAAAGGGGGAGTAGTTGTATACTATTTTTAGGCTCTGAGCCCCATTAATTTAACTTGATTAAATTAACTTTTTGCTCTGAACCATTTTCTAAACTTTTGGTAATTCTTAATACTTCTGAAATTTTATTAATTACCTTGTGCGCATTTTATTGAAATTTAATTAACGAGTATAGAACTTAGGGGGAGCTTACAAACCTCACCTTAAAGGTCTATTAGACTCAGGGGGAGCTTACAAACCTCATACCTAGTAGTCAACTTGTTAATTAGATCAACAACAATTGAACATTTTAAATACTATTGTTTGTCATCATCAAAAAGGGGGAGATTGTTGGAACAAAATGTGTTTCACAATAAACCTTAATGAGTTTTGATGATAACAAGGTATTAAAAATTGTCAATTGGTTATTGCTAATAATTGTTCAAGTGTACAGGACCATAGGCAAAGTCAATCAATTTCAATAGGTCTTGGAAGAACAATGGAGAGCAAAGGAATTCAAAGCCTCTGAAGAAAACTGCGTCTGAAGCTAAGAAGTGCTCCTGAAGTTTCAAGTGCCTCTGAAGTAATGACGTCATCAGAAGCAGAAGTTCATCAGAAGCAGAAGACCATCAGAAGCAAGATTTCATCAGAAGTTATATCATCACCAGAAGCTACAAGTGATCAGTAAATTTAAACTGACGATTCAAAGGAGCTGGTTTTTCGTTTCTACCTCGTCTAAGAGAACGAAGAATTGAAAGGGAGGTATCAACGGTCGTTTGAAAAGCACTGGGAAATTGTCCTTCGTTATCAGAGTTGACAAAGTACAAGTGTACAACCACTACCTCCACTACTCTGTTTTTGTCTACGCTACAAGACAAGACAACAGCTCTGCCTACAGAAATGTTCCTTCAAGATGGGAATGAATTTGAAGTTGATTCTTCAAAGGACTACACCCAAATCACGCAAAAGATTACTGGTGGATGATCAAAGGAACTCAACGACTCTTTAGACGTGCTAAAAATCTCAACGTCTCTTTCACACCTCTATAAAAAGGACTGAGGACTTGAAGATTGAAAAGAGATATCAACACAAGTTAAAAGCGCCAAAACTCTGTCAAATTTGATTCTAAAAAGCACTTTGAATTTCTGCACTGATTTGATACATCTTAGAAATTCTCAAGTTTAGAGTCTTTATTGCATTGTATTGTGAACACCACTGATTATATATCAAGTGTTCAAAGTCAAACATTTTCTGTGTATTTTTGTTTGAATAGAAGCCTCTCGCCTGCATGCTTGAGCATTAGAATACTCTTGCTTTAGTGCTTGAGCATTGGAAGTCTCTCGCCTGCGTGCTTGAGCATTTTGAGAAGTCTCATACTTAGAGAGTATTGAGCATTTGTAATCTGTGTGATTATTAGTGAAAATCTCCTTGGAAGTGCAAGGGGGACTAGACTACTTCCGGTTTGTGGAAGGAACCAGGATAATTGCTTGTGTCTCTCTTTCTTTTCTCTACTCTTGTTTTATTCCGCTGCATATCTGATTCTGAACATCACATCATAAGCATTCCTAACCTGCTTCTGAAGTGTTATCAGAAGAAGAATTTTTTAGAGAAAAACAAAACACAATTCAACCCCCCCTTCTTGTGTTTTTCTCACCTTCAGCATATTCATCGATTGAAGATAAGAAATAAGATGTTGTTGTTGTTTTGATAAAATGGGTTAAATGGTGACTTTTTTTGCTAAGATGATGTTTAATTCAAGTTTGTACATGAACTCAAGTGTCTTTTCATATTTAGAAACATTTGGATGCACTTTGGGATCGAATTTGGGTATTGGGCTGTCAAAAATTGGGATTTTGGGGTGAAAATGGATTTTTCCCGTAAAACAGAATTTTCTGCAAACTGCGTTTACTCGCCAGGCGAGCTGGAAGGCGAACTAGTGGCGAGCAGCTACTGTGTTTACTCGCCAGGCGAGCTGCTCAGTGGCAGCATCCCATGTTTCGTGTTCTTGCGTCCTTTTTCGCCTATTTTTGTTTTGAACTGGCTTCTGATTTTAACATGAAAGTTTTAGATAACGATGTTGGCTTTCCACTGACTTTGGTTTGACTTGAAAATGATCTTTAGTTTTTGAGTTATGATGAAAATACTACAAGGGGATCTTAGTGAAAATGTTACGAAAAATTCTATATTTTGTTCGATTAAACCTTCATGAAATGAATTAGATTACAAGTTAGACCTATAGCTCATATAGACTTAGGTAAAGCTTGTAACGTGAGCCAAACACCTTAATCATGGTAAACGTAAATTTCGGGTAGGAATGTAGAAAATGTTGAGTTGGGATTTTATCGTACGATCTTAAGTTATTCTTTGAACTAATGTTTAATAGTTTGTAAGTGACTTAAGTTCTTGACTACATGATTGATTAAGATTGTTCGGTGAGTTTTCAAACTTTATAATGTTACTTTGTTTTGGGGATTTATCATTGTTGGTCGTTTGCCACTTGATATGGATTTTATCGAAATTGGTTCTTAAAAGCCAATCGTCTTATAAATCTTTCATGATTAGTTTTGTATGACTATATGGAAGTACTTGATTATTAATTGAATGTTGAATGAGAAGTTATCTCAAGGTGATGTATTTTCCCTTCTACTTGGAATGTGAGCAAATCATGTATTTGATATGAGTTATGTGAATAAGATGATATTGGTGAGTCCATATACATTGTTTATTATGATATGGTATTGATTATGCATATGGTGATGAACTATTGGTGTGATTGCATATATGCAAATAAATATTGGTGATGATATAGTGAGTTGTTGCGTGGACATATGCATTATTATTGAGTCATATGTTCATGCATACATATTTGGTGATGACGGATATTTTTACATATCCAATTGGTGATGATTTTGGTGATGATGGGCGACGGCCTAAATATTGGTGATGACCGGTACCGCATGCATATAGTTGTTGTGTCTAGGATCTTATCATGAGGTGACATGAGTCCTAGTTGTGAAATTACTTGATGTACTTGTGGTTGTAAGTGATTAATGGTGATGTTTGTATTTGATGGATTGTTGTGTCATCTCATGATTAATTATGTGAATTGATAAACTCATGGAAGTAGTGGAATTGTGAATGATGATTATTGATGATGATGTGTTCGTTGAATATATGTCGGTGAGACTTGGATTGCGGTGGTAATGTATGTATGGAATTTATCTATTTTGATTCATTACACGATATTGGATTATGCCAGTCCTGCTTATCTGCGTTATTGATTATGTTGATGTAATACTCACCCCTAGTGATTTTTGACCGCCTACTTGCCTGTATGGGTGAGTAGACGTTGTGCATGAATAGTAGCTTGGTGAGTTCCTGATGTTGGTGGATAGTGGGAGCTTTCTCCACTATCAGGTCTTAGAGTAGAGTCGGCTCTGATCTAGGGTTTTGTTGTTAGCTCTAGATCTTGTTGGATTATTTTTATATTTTGAGATTTTGTCCATGTGTCGGATTTGAAGAGTTTTATGCTTATGTATTTTGAGATCACGTGACATGTATGCACGTTGTATATGAATTTTGTATCCGCTGCGTCCGATGAGGTTTTGTGTGCATGCATGTTAGCATCCGATCTTTGGTTTTCATTTTGGTGAAAGTAGCGTCTATATCTTGAATATATGAATTATTCGCATGTTTAATTGCTTTAATAGAAATAGGGCGTTACAAGTTGGTATCAGAGCCGTGGTCAGTCGTGTCTAGACTAATGTTTGTTGTATTTCCCTGTTATGTGCGAATGGTAGCATAGTACATTCGACATTTGCTTTGTTGTGTTGTTTTCTTATCAGTAAGTTGGTTGTGTAGAGCTGAGATGGCAGGTGGTAAAGACAATGCGGCAATTGCGCAAGCTTTAGCGACTATGGCACAAGTTTTGGCCCAGGCGAATGAGAATACGGTGGCTAATCGGAGGAATGACGGTTAGACCGAAGAGAGGAGGCTTGATAGGTTCTTGAGGAACAATCCGCCGACTTTCAAAGGGAGGTTCGATCCAGAGGGAGCACAGACTTGGGTGCAGGGTATGGAGAGGATTTTCCGAGCTATGGTTACGGGAGATGACCAGAAGGTCAGGCTAGCAACTCATATGCTAGCTGAGGAAGCGGAGCACTGGTAGATTAATGCCAAAGGAAGACTTGAGTTGGAAGGTGATGTGGTGACCTGGGCTAAGTTCAAGGTTGAATTCTTGAGGAAGTATTTCCGTGAAGACTTGAGGACCAAGAAGGAGGTTGAGTTTCTGAATCTGAAATAAGGAAGCATGTCTGTAGCCGAGTATGCGGCGAAGTTTTAGGAGCTGTCTAGGTTTTATCCCTACATCAATGCTGAGGATGCTATGGTTTCGAAGTGTGTGAAGTTTGAGAGTGGACTTAGGCCGGATATCTATCAGTACATGTGTGTTCAAGAGATCCGAGACTTTGATACTTTGGTGCATAAGTGTCGTATGTTTGATGATGCTGGGAAGGTTAAGTTTGATTATTTTAAGGCACAAAAGGATAAGAGAGGAAAGATTCAAGGATTTGGAAAGCCGTATAACAAGGATAAGGGGAAGAAGAGAGAATCTGGTGGAGGCTCTAAGGCGAGTTTGGAGGATGTCAGATGCTTCAAGTGTGGGACTTTGGGTCATTATGCCAATGATTCCAAGAACGGTGATAAATGTTTCAGGTGTGGACAAGCGGGTCACAAGTCGGCTGATTGCAAGAAGGAGATCACTTGTTATAATTGTGGAGAGAAGGGCCATATTAGTACCTAGTGTACCAAGCCGAAGAAGGAGGCGGGAAAAGTGTTTGCTTTGAATGCAGAGGAGGTGGAGCAACTGGATAGTCTTACTTGAGGTATGTGTTTTATCAATAGTACTCCTTTGATTGCAATTATTGATACTGGTGATACTCATTCTTTTATCTCGGTTAGTTGTGTTGAATGTTTGAAATTGGTTGTAACTCCTTTGTTGCGGGGAATGGTTATTGACACCCCGGCTAGCGGTTCGGTGACTACTTCTTTTATGTGTGCTAAATGTCTTGATAATTTTGGTAATGTTGATTTTGAGTTGGATCTTGTTTGCCTTCCGTTGAAGCATATGGATGTGATTTTTGGTATGGATTGGTTGTTAGCTTTTGGGGTTAGCATTAATTGTTTGACTAAGAGTGTAACTTTTTCTAAGCCGGTAGAAGAGTTAGATAAAAGATTCTTGACCGCGGAGCAAGTGAAGAAGTCTCTAGATGGTGAAGCTTGTGTGTTCATGATGTTTGCATCCTTGAAGGAAAGTAGTGAGAAAGGAGTTGGTGAATTGTCGGTTGTGCAAGAGTTTCCAGAAGTTTTTCCGGATGATATTACCGAGTTACCGCCGGAGAGGGAAGTTGAGTTTGCAATTGATTTGGTACCAGGCACGAGTCCTATTTCGATTGCGTCGTATCGGATGTCTGCATCAGAGTTGGGTGAATTGAAGAAACAGTTAGAAGAGTTGCTTGAGAATCAATTTATCAGACCGAGTGTTTCGCCGTGGGGTGCTCCAGTGTTGTTGGTTAAGAAGAAAGATGGAAGTATGAGGTTGTGTGTGGATTATCGGCAGTTGAACAAGGTGACGATTAAGAATCGGTATCTGCTTCCAAGGATTGATGATTTGATGGATCAGCTGGTTGGTGCAGAGGTGTTTAGTAAGATTGATTTGAGATCAGGATATTATCAGATTAGAGTGAAGGCGGAAGATATATCCAAGACCGCGTTCCGAACGAGGTATGGACACTATGAGTATTCCGTGATGCCATTTGGAGTATCCAATGCGCCAGGTGTCTTCATGGAGTATATGAATAGAATATTTCATCCTTATCTGGACCGTTTTGTGGTGGTGTTCATAGATGATATTTTGGTGTATTCAAAATCTGAGGGAGAGCATGCTGAGCATTTGAGGGTTGTATTGCAAGTATTGAAGGAGAACCAGTTATGTGCTAAGTTGTCTAAGTGTGAATTTTGGTTGAAGGAAGTGAGTTTCCTTGGTCATGTGATTCTAAGGGTGGTATTTATGTGGATCCGTCTAAGGTTGCAATGGGATTCTCCTAAGTCTGTTTTCAAGATTAGAAGCTTTCTTGGTTTGGCCGGTATTATCGGAGGTTTATTGAGGGATTCTCTAAGTTGGCATTGCCATTGACGCAGTTGACTCGAAAGGGACAAGCTTTTGTTTGGGATGACAAGTGTGAGAAGAGTTTCCAAGAATTGAAGAAGAGGTTGACTTCAGCTCCAGTGTTGATTTTGCCGAATCCGAAGGAATCGTTTGTGGTGTATTGTGATGCTTCTTTGATGGGTCTTGGTGGTGTGCTTATGCAGAATCGTCAGGTTGTGGCTTATGCTTCGAGGCAGTTGAAAGTGCATGAGAAGAATTATCCGACTCATGATTTGGAATTGGCAGCCGTTGTATATGAGTTGAAGATTTTCAGGCATTATCTTTATGGTTCTAAATTTGAGGTGTTCAGTGACCACAAAAGTTTGAAGTATTTGTTTGATCAGAAAGAGTTGAATATGAGGCAAAGAAGATGGTTGGAATATCTTAAGGACTTCGATTTTCAGTTGAGTTATCATCCCGGGAAGGCTAATGTTGTTGCTGATGCTTTGAGTAGAAAGACTTTGCATATGTCTGCCTTAATGGTTAAGGAGTTGGAATTGATTGAGCAGTTTCAGGATTTGAGTTTGGTTAGTGAGTTGACACCAGGTGGTGTAAGGTTAGGAATGTTGAGATTGACAAGCAATATTTTGAAAGAGATCAGGGATAGTCAGAAGGAAGATTTGGAACTTGTGGACCGAGTGGTGTCAGTGAATCAAGGTAAGGGTGGAGACTTTAGATTGGATGAGAATGGTGTTTTGATGTTTCGTGATCGGATTCGTGTGCCAGATGTTCTTGAGCTTAAGAGGCAGATTTCGGAGGAAGGTCACAGAAGTAGTTTGAGTATTCATCCAGGAGCGACTAAGATGTATCAAGATTTGAAGAGGTTGTTTTGGTGGCCTGGAATGAAGAAGGAAATCGCTGAGTTTGTTTATGCTTGTTTGGTTTGTCAGAAGTCGAAGATTGAACATCAGAGACCGTCGGGTTTGATGCAACCGTTATTTGTGCCAGAATGGAAGCAGGATAGCTTTTCTATGGACTTTGTTGGGGCGTTGCCGAAGACTGTTAAGGGTTTAGATTCGATTTGGGTGATTGTGGATCGTTTGACGAAGTCGGCACATTTTGTTCCTATCAAGACGGGTATGACTGTATTAAAGTTGGCTGAGATCTACATTGAGCAGATAGTGAGGTTGCATGGTATTCCTTCTAGTATTGTGTCGGATCGGGATCCGAGATTTACTTCTAAGTTTTGGGAGACTTTGCAAGCTGCTTTGGGAACTAAGTTGAGATTGAGTTCTGCTTACCATCCTCAGACCGATGGGCAAACGGAGTGGACTATTCAGAGTTTGGAGGATTTGTTGAGAGCTTGTGTGTTGTAGCAAGGTGTTAGTTGGGACGAATGTTTACCGTTGATTGAGTTTACCTACAACAACAGTTTTCATTCTAGTATCGGTATGGCACCGTTTGAGGCTTTGTATGGTCGGAGGTGTAGAACACCGTTGTGTTGGTTCGAATCCGGAGAGAGAGCTTTGTAAGGACCGGAAGTTGTGCAAGAGACGATGGAAAAGGTTAAGATGATCCAAGAGAAAATGAAAGCGTCTCAGAGTAGACATAAGAGTTATCATGATAAGAGGATAAAGGATATTGAGTTTTAGGTTGGTGATCATGTGTTTTTGAGAGTGAACCCTATGACCGGTGTTGGTCGTGCTTTGAAGTGTAGGAAGTTGACTCCTCGTTTTGTTGGGCCGTTTCATGTCATTGAGAAGGTTGGGGTTGTAGCGTATCGGATTGCGTTACCACCATCTTTGTCGAATCTTCATAACGTGTTTCATGTGTCTCAATTGAGGAAGTATGTGCACGATGCGTCTCATGTGGTTCAAGTGGATGAGTTGGAAGTAAGAGATAATTTGGCCGTTGAGACTTGGCCGGTTAGGATTGAGGATCGTGAGATGAAGTGTTTGCGTGGCAAAGAGATTGTTTTGGTCAAAGTGATTTCGATTGGACCAACTGGTGAGAGTGCCCCTTGGGAACCGGAGAGTAGGATGAAGGTTTCGTATCCGGAGTTGTTTCCTTCAGGTAATTTTCGAGGGCGAAAATCCTTTTTAGGGGGGGGGGGGGAGTTGTAACAGTCTGATTTTTCGTTTTATTTATTTAATTGTTTTATTATGTATTTAATTGTGTTTGTATGTGATTAATTGTCATTGGGTGCATTTACATGGTTCCGTATTAGAAGGGTAATTTGGTCATTTCGTGAGAACGGGTAAAACTATGAGTTTTGGTGAGAGTTACTTTTAGTGGTTGCTAGAATAGTTGTTTTACTAAGTTACTAGAGTAAAATTGAGATTTTACCGTTAGTAATGTTTTACCGTTATTTATGTTATACCGTTGTGTGTGAAGAAACTTTGCGAGTTGAATAGAAATGGGTTAAGCCCACTAGAAACTAAGTTAAACCCGTTAAGGGAGATACCATATGAGTTGTCTTAGAAAATATCATTCATTTCATTTCATAAGATATTTCTAGAGAGAGAAAGTGGTGTAGAGGAGATAAGGGTTTGGAGAGAAGAGCTTGAAGAATTAAATTGGGGTGAACTTAGGAGCTAAATTGAAGCATAAGTTTGGATTAATCATTATCTAAGGTAAGAGGGTTAGTCTTCATCATAATCATGTTCAATTATTGCAACTTCTCCCTTGTTGTATGAAATTGGTTGATTGGAATGAATAGATAATTGTTGTTAAATTCGTGCTCTAACTGTGATGTTATTTTCGTGTGCATGATTTGATGATAATTGTATGATTGTGGTTGAAATTACATGTTTTAAAGTATGTATAAATGTCAAGTTATGAAATTGTGCTCAAATGGTGAATTTTGCTAAGTTGTTGTTGAAAAGAGATGTGATTCATGTTCCATTGATGTTGATGCTATTAACTGATGTTGTTGTGGGTGAATCATGACTTGGGTATGCATATTCATGGATTGAGGATGAGAAATAAGATGTTGTTGTTGTTTTGATAAAATGGGTTAAATGGTGACTTTTTTTGCTAAGATGATGTTTAATTCAAGTTTGTACATGGACTTGAGTGTCTTTTCATATTTAGAAACGTTTGGATGCACTTGGGGATCGAATTTGGGTATTGGGCAGTCAAAAATTGGGATTTTGGGGTGAAAATGGATTTTTCCCTGTAACTTGTGAGTGCGCCGATCTTTTATGCAACTTATTTGGCTATCTTGTGCTTAGGTTATGTTGAATGAGAGAAATAACATATTATTTAAGCATAAGGAAAGCTTCATACACCGGTTCTTAGATAAAGTTAAGTTACATCCCTTTTGGTGGATGAAGGCTACTCATGTTAATTTTAGTTTAAGCTTTCATATTTAGTGGTCGAACTCGATTGTTTGTTTGGGTATCGACTAATCTAGTTTATAAGCTTCGATTTAGACTTGTTTATGGTGTAAACTTCTGAGGTCACTTTTAGCACGCCTTGTGCTAAAGTGGATTCTCCTTTGGTTCTAAGATATTCTATTTTTGCTTGTTCAAAAAAAAAACAATGATTAAATTAATTTTTTTTTTTGAAGGAATTAAATTAATTATCTAATTACTTCAAAATAATGAAATATATAAATATATATTTTTCTGCTGGTGTTTACTGCTTTCACATAATTATATACCTCATTAGGGGTACACCCCACTATATAAACATGGTAATATATGATCCATCTAACGCAAGACTCCCACTTTTTTTAATTAACACTACACTAGTTGTACCTGATGTGGGACATTGTGCTTAGTTTTTAACTCTAAATTTTCACACATGTTCCAACATAACCTAACTTAAAACAGAGACCAAGAGCGTGGATGAAAAACTTTTGGAAGTTAAAAGTCAAAGGAAAACTTTTTAGGGGCTAAACCAAAAATATGTAATATTTATAAGGACGAAAAATATATTTAACCCAATTTTATAATGGTGAATTAGGAAAATTAATTATTACTACTCTGATCCATATTATAAGAAAAATTTCAGTTTTTGAATTCATTAAATAAATCATGGATCTAATTTATATTAAAAACAATAAATATTATTTATTAAATCAACCTAAAAATTGATATTTCTTTTATAGTACTGGCCGAAAATGGAAGTGGATAAAAGTGTTTTGTCTCTAGCTACTTCTACAAGTTTTGGTCTTATACGTATCATTTCACCATTTCGACGATTGAAACGAGAACACATTTCACCATTTTCCTTATCCTTTTTTCCATCTATACAAAATTCCCCCATCCATAAGAAGAACACAAGTCTTTTTCCGGCAGGTTATTTAATTTTTGTCTTAATGCTTTATTAGATCCTGCAGGTTACAGCTAACAATTGAAAAAAATAATCATGTATTGTTTAATTAGATTTTTATTTATATGCATTGCATGCATGCTATAACAAGATCAGTCCTATAAATACCTTGCCCAACAACGAACAAGAAATCACAAAACCACTACATCCTCTTATACTTATTCATAGCCTTTGTGTTTAAGCAAACAAGTTTATAATCAATTAACAACCATGTCAACTAGATCCCTCACCATATTCATTCTAGCTCATGTGTGGCTTTTGATGGCAACAAAATCGATAGCCCAGTTTGTCATCGACACAAGTGGCGAACCCGTTGAGGACGACGAGGAATACTTCATCAGGCCTGCTATTACAGGCAATGGAGGAGGTTTCACTTTGATCACCGGAAATGGGACATGCCCTTTGAATGTTGGTCTTGACAACACTGAAGGGACACTTGGAGCGCCTGTGACGTTCATTCCTTTTTCTTCTCATCATGATGATTTCAATGTTGGGCTTAACAGAGACTTGAGAGTTACATTCCGAACAGCCACAAGTTGTGGGCAATCAACAGATTGGAGATTAGGTGAGAAAGATGCAACAAGTGGAAGGAGATTGATTGTCACTGGAAGCGATGATAGTGCAGGATCACAACAAGGGAACTTTTTTAGGATTGTGCAGACCCAAACTAGTGGCAACTATAACATTCAATGGTGCCCTAAAGAGGTGTGCCCTAGTTGTAATATTCAATGTGGGACTGTTGGTGTTATTCGTGAGAATGGGAAGATTTTGTTGGCCCTCGATGGTGGTGCCCTTCCAGTCGTGTTCCAGAAAGAATGAGTATTAGTGTGTTGGTGAAGTTTGTTTTTTAATGTAATAATGTTTCCTTGTTGCTCACTTTCAAGTATAAACCTAATGTCAATAAATAAACGTGGAGCTATTGTTCATTTCAACTGAACCTAAGAGAGAACGAGACATGTATTCTATTCGATTGATATTCAAATATATATAATAAAGCTCCGAATGTTTATGTATCTTCTTTGTTTACCACACTTAGTTCATTTGTTCATTTATTTATATGTTATTTAAATTTATATCTTAAAAATCTTAAAGATTCTATTTATTTGTTCAGTTTACATTACCATTGTTAAATCAAGTATAAGATAAATTTATACTTGTTTACAATTGTAAACATTTAGAAATTCTCTCGCCTGCGTGCTTGAGAAGATAAATCTCTTGGTGAAACTTTGAGCAACTACAAAGTCTCTTGAGTTGGCCTCAAGCAAGGAAGTCTTTAGGAGTTGCCCTCGAGCAAAGAGAAGTCTCTTGGAGTTGTCATAGAGCAAGAAGTCTTTAGGTAGCTAGTGTCCTTTAGCAGGAAATGTCTTGCAGTTGTGCTTGAGCATTGAGAAGTCTTTTGGAAGAGTCTTTGATATATTTGTAATCCAAAGTGATTATAGTGAAACCCGTTGGAAGTCACTACAAGAAAAGTTGCGTTTTGACAGGGAATAATGCCAGGAGCTGATGCTCCTGGCAAATTTGCTAGGAGTAATGCCAGGGAAACCCCTGGCAAATTGCAATTACAAACTGAACCATTTGCCAGGAGCAAAGCCCTGGCAAATTGCAGTAACCCCTGGCAAATTTTCGGCGGGAAAGTTTCATTCAAATTTGAGCCCCTAAAGTCAAGGGAATCTCTGCATCATGCAGAAAATTCTGAAAAGCTGACATGCCAGGGGCTCAACCCCTGGCAAATTGCTGACAACTTTTTGAGTGTTGGAGACCGAGCTGTGCGAGGGGTAGCTCCTGGCATGGCTCCTGGCAAATTGCAGATCTATAATTTTCCAATAACAACACCATTCCATTCATTCATTGATGTAATCTTTCATTTTTTACAGTGAAGAAAAAAATGCTCTCAACCTTAGAAAAAAAATTTGTTCTTTCCCATCTTAATTAAACTTATTTCATTAGGTATAACTCTTTTCACTTGTTATAATTTCATGTTTATATTTTTTGATTGCTTATTTACTTACTTTTTTCCATTTATTTAATTTGCAGCAATGTTTATTGCCTCTTGTTGTTCCCTTGCCATCCTTGTTGCTGTTTGGAGCTGTTCTATCATCAAGCTTCAACAAGTTAGTAGTTTTTCTACTTAATTATAAATATTATTGATATGGATGATGTTATAATTTTCTCATGTTCAAGTTTTTTTTCAAATATATTTCAATTTTTCTGTAATAAAATTTTTAAAGAAAAAATTTCTAAGGAAAATAAGCAGTTAAAATTAGGAAAAAAAAAATTGTGCAAAGAAATAATTTTTATGTACAAACTATTTCTTAAGTAAATAAATTTGTTTATTAAAATCAATTCCGCGTTAAAAAAATTACCGCGTAAAGAAATTTATCGCAATTTAGGTTAGTTAGTAAAAATAATAATTTAGTTAATAATATGATTTGCGCGTAAAGAAATTTAGTGAAATTTATGTTAGTTAGTACAAAAACAACATTAAGTAATATTTTAATATGTAAACGTTATAGTTTAATTACTAATCTTTAAATACGTGAATGTTATAGTTGAACGTGACAAAGATGGAGTATTATCAGCATTATCGTAGTTGGATGTATGACATAACATTTCCGGGAAGAAGAGGATTAAAACCCCATTTTGTGGAAGGAGTTCGCGCATTTATTTCATGGGCATGGGAACAACAAGTTCGTCAAAATGAGGGAGGGATAAGATGTCCGTGTCTTAAATGTGCGTGTAGATATATAAAGACTGACCCCAATGAAGTGAAGAAACACTTGGAAAAAGTTGGATTTATGCCTGATTATTGGGTTTGGATTTATAACGGTGAACAGTTTCAAAATTTTGGGGCGGGAGTCAATGTACAAGCTTCAAGTAGTGGAATAAATGTGGATGATAATGAGCAATTCAACATGATTAATGATATGGTCGCTGATGCTTTAGGTGTGGAATTGTCTTACGATGATGATGTTGAAGATGAACAAGATGAAGAACCCCCAAATGACAAGCCCAAAGTTTATACCAGTTGTTGAGTGAATGTAATGTCCCGCTGTTTGAAGGGTGTACGCAATCAAAGTTATCATTGTGTGTCAGACTTTTAGCTCATAAGGCAAATTATGGTGTTGCTGATAAAGGTGTGGATCAAATTACGGAGATGTTGTTGGATGTGACTCCTTTTAAAGATAATTTTCCAGCAACTTATTATGACGCTAAGAGGTTGGTCATGAAGTTGGGATTAAAAGTTGATAAGATTGATTGTTGCATAAGCGGTTGCATGTTGTTTTATGACAATGAATTTGGAAAAAATGACGGAGCACTGGTGGAATGCAAATTTTGTCAAAGTCCACAGTATCGTCTAACCAAGAGTGGGAGGATTCCGAATAAGACAATGTTTTACTTGCCAATAATACCAAGATTACAAAGATTGTTTGCATCGATGAAAACTGCTAGCCATATGACGTGGCATCATTCAAACAAAATTCTTGGAGTCATGCGACATCCATCCGATGGTGAAGCTTGGAAACACTTTGATGAAGTATATCCTGATTTTGCAGCAGATCCGCGTAATGTAAGACTTGGATTGTGCTCTGATGGTTTCACTCCACATATCCAGGCATCAGGGAAACCCTATTCTTGTTGGCCGATCATTGTAACCCCCTACAATCTCCCTCCTGAGATGTGCATGACAAAGCCGTACATGTATTTGGCGTGTGTTGTTCCAGGGCCAGATAACCCTAAAGCAGGCATAGATGTGTTTCTAGAACCTTTAATTGATGATTTGAGGAGGTTGTGGATTGGAGAATTGACATAAGATATTTCAACCAAACGAAATTTTCTAATGAGAGCATCTTTGATGTGGACAATTAATGATTTTCCAGCGTATGGCATTTGTCTGGTTGGAGCACTCATGGGAAAATGGCTTGTCCACATTGTATGGAAAATAGGAAGGCGTTTACTTTGGAAGATGGAGAGAAAAGTTCGTGGTTTGATCATCGTTGTTTCTTGCCTCGTGATCACCCGTTTAGAAAAAGTAAGAATGGCTTCCTGAAGGATCAGAGAGTAGTAGTTGACCTGCCCCCTAAAATCACATCAGAAGAGGTGTGCACAAGAGTTAGTGATTATCCTAAAGTCACTGATTTTGGCACAACTGTCCCAATACCAGGATACGGAGTTGACCACCACTACACAAAAAAGAGTATATTTTGGGACCTCCCTATTGGAAAGATAACTTGCTCAGACATAATCTTGATGTAATGCACATTGAGAAGAATTTTTTTGACAACATATTTAACATAGTGATGGATGTTAAAGGGAAGACAAAAGATAATGAGAAAGTCAGAAAAGACTTAGAAGTGTATTGTAAAAGAAGGGACTTGGAGTTACAACCTCAACTGAATGGAAAGTTGTTGAAACCCAAGGCAATATACACTCTAACTTCTGAAGAAGCTAGGGCAATTTGTCAATGGTTGAAAGATTTGAGAATGCCTGACGGATATTGTTCTAACTTGGGCAGGTGTGCCGATGTTAAAGTCATGATAATCATGTTTTCATGGAGCACTTACTCCCAAGTGCGTTTAGTTCACTGCCCTCCCAATATAGGTGGATGTACCCTTTTGAAAGATTCATGGGAGATTCAAAACGATCTATTCGAAATAGGGCTAGAATAGAAGGATCAATCTGTGCTGTTTATGTTCATAAGGAAACCTCATACTTTCTCGGTCATTACTTCATCGACCGTGTGCTTGTTCCAACCACTACACGAAATGAAGTTTATGTTCAGAGTGAAAGAGACCCGTTGACCTTATCAGTTTTCAATCTACCTGGTCGCCACGCTGGCAAGGCGAGGCAACATTGGATGGTAGATGCGAAAGAGTACCGATCAGCTCATGTTCATGTCTTAATTAATTGCACAGAGGTTAGACCATACCTTGAGTGAGTATAAAACAAAACTATTACACATTTTTCGAATTATATTATTTATTAAGTTAAAACACGTCTAACTTTATTTATAATTTTGATATAGGGAATTTAATACCTTTTATGAAGAATTTGATGATGATTCATCTAGTTACATACACGAATATTTTCCTGGTTGGTTAAAGCAAAACGTATTCGATGCCGAACCAACGGATGAAATCCTTCGTTTAAGAGGTTTAGCTCAAGGTCCTTTACAATGTGCCACTGAATATCATACATACTTCGTACGTACGACTGTTTTTGGAGAAAAGGGAGAAAAAGCCATGAGAAGAGCAAGAGAGACCTAGGGCTGCGATTTCTTCAAATTAAGGTAAGGGTGAGGCTAACTCTGCAATTTTATTAATCATGTAATCCATCCGGTATTAATTAGCAAGAAATAGGATTGAATTGGAGAAGTCGAGAGTTAGGTCAAATCCTTAGAATTGATGATTAAACGGTGAAAATTGGTTAGATTGATGTAGGAACTGTCCTTTGACCTTAGATTATGAATAGGATAAATTCTGGAATTGAAATTAGGCTTAAAACCATGTGAGTTGTTGAATTTTCGTGAAAAACTGCATTCTGCCCGAGCCTATATTCATCACTCGCCACGCGAGCCATTTCCCTTCGCCTCGCCAGTTGTATGTCACAGCTCGCCACAGCGAACAACCTTACTCGCCATAGCGAGCATAACCAGAGAGCATGTAGAATTCTGTATTTTTGACTTGTGAGTTGAACCTTAGATGTTTTTGAGTGCCTAAAGATATTTATTAAAGATTAGATGATGACTTAGAGTGAGATTGAACCTGGTTTAGCTTAGAACAACTTTAGTTGGGAATCTGGCTTGTACTCGCCATGGCGAGCAGATGCTCTCGCCTCGCGAGCACTTCCAGAACTGAGTGCAAGTGAGAACTTTGCGACCTGTGTCGCATAACTTGTTTAGAGATGGACCCTTAGGTAGTAATGTGACCTACATAGGATGTTAACTGCAATCTGTGAAGCTCTTATGAAATGTTAAGTTGATTATAATGTGATTTAATGATTAATTGCATTACTTGAAATGTTAATGAATGAATGATTGAGTTGATGCTTGATTTCATTTGATATCTTTATATGATGTCATAATGTTGTTGTGATCTGCTTATGCTGCTATTGTTATTTAACTATGATGCATGAGTCTATATAAGATGATTAAGATGATGTTGAACTCTAAATTATTGGATATATAAGAGATGATGATTAAGATGTTTTAAGAGATCGAGTCCATGCATTAGCATACATATGTTGGGGGCTTATGCCCTAGAGCTTAGTACTCAACACGATGGAGCATTAGCTCAATTAACGATGGGGGCTTATGCCCTGGAAGTATATTAATACTCAAATAACGATGGAGGCTCATGCCCTATATTGGTACCACATGCATATAAGAGGTCTAAGTTGCATTGTCGCATTGTCGAGTCAAATGATGAAAGATGTTTAAGATGCTATGTTGAAGATGTTTATGTTGTTACTTACGATTTGTTGAATTATATTGATTAATATTATTGTCTCACCCCTTCTGCTTGGAAATGTTGCTCTTCGTATGAGTAACTTGCAGGTGATCGAGCGTAAGTTGCTGCTGTGCTGTCGTGAGTGGCCTTGCCTCACCGAGTCTTAGGTTGCTCTGATACGTAACGGGATGGGGTTTATGATATGCATGCTTCATTTCCTTTACGTATTTGACTATGATGTTTATGACTTGATTTGTTTAACTGAATTTATTTGAGATATTATGATGGGGCCTGCGTGCCAAGACAATTTATGATTTTGAATTAACTCCGCTGCGATGATTGAGATATTTTGTTGGAAGTTAAATTGTTATTTAACTATTTTAGATTATGTGAAATGTGATATCCCGTCTTGTGATGTTTACTCTGATTTATGTTAAGAAATTTTTATGTTGGGAAAACGGGGTGTTACAGACTGACTCAGATAAAAGCTACTAGAAATCTTTACTTCCCCAGTCATTGTCTGTATGCTGATGACATTTTAATATTCTGCAAGGGTACTATGTCCAATGTGAAAAATATAATACATCTGTTTGATTGTTATGGACAATATTCAGGTCAAGTGATCAATATCCAAAAGAGTAAATTTTACTCTAGTTCTATACCCCTGACCAGAATTCATACTATCTGCTCTTTAACAGGCTTCAGTCTTGGAAGTATTCCTTTTAACTACTTAGGTATCCCTTTGTTTAAGGGTAAACCTAAATCCATTCATTTAAGGCCTATTGTTGATAAGATCAAACTTAAGCTTAATGCTTTGAAAGGTAGGCTGCTGACCTTTATGGGGAGAGTGCAATTGGTTAATGTTGTTATCTGCAGTATGCTTACATACTCTTTTCATGTGTACAAATGGCCTTCTAGTCTTCTTTTTGAAGTTGTCAAGGCTATGAGAAACTTCATTTGGAGTGGTAGTTTTGATCATAAAAAGATTTGCACTGTTTCTTGGTATCAAATGTGCAAATCTAAAGAAGAAGGTGGATTGGTTGTCAAGGATCCTATCAAACTTAATCAAGCTTCTCTTCTATTCCTCACCTGGCAACTTTTAACCTTTGAGGAGCCTTGGACTCATATTTGCAAAAACAGATTTCTGCAGAATGGTAGACCAAAGGCTCATATCTTTAATTCTCTCTCATTCTAAATGGTCTATGGGCAATGGGAACAACATCAACTTTTGGGCTGACAGTTGGATTGATAGGCCTATTGCTGAACTTTGAAGCATTCCTACTTACATTCTTAATTCTCTGAATATGAAAGTGTCTGACTGTATTGTTGATGGTACCTGGTGTTTACCTGATTTCTTCATCAATAAAGATGCTACACTTGCTGCTAGAATTCAAACTATCACTTTACCAGTTGATCAGCTTCTTGATAAACTGATTTGGAAATCTTCCACTGACGGTGATCTTTCTAACATAATTGCTTATGCCTTTTTGAATGGTGTTGGTCAAAGGGTCCCTTAGGTCAAACTCTTATGGAATACTTATATTCCCCCAACTAGAGCTTCTATTATTACTTGGAGGCTGCTTCACAATAAGCTTCCTACGGATGATAATCTCAAGAAAAGGGGATGTTCCATTTTTTCAATCTGTGGCTTCTGCAGAAATCATAGTGAAACTTCCCAACATATTTTCTTTTCTTGCCCTGTAACTTTACAGCTTTGGGATTGGCTTAGTAAAGGAACTAACTTAAGCCTGGATTGTTCTAATTGTTTTACTTTGCTGACTGATAGACTTGGAGTAGGTGGTAAAATGGTTCAGCAAACTATGAATTCTGCTATCATTCACATCATCTAGGCTATTTCGATAGAAAGGAACCAGAGGTATTTTCATGACAAGAAGCAGGCTATGACATCTCTCTTTAACTGTGTGCTTGTTGAAGTCAGGCTCAACTACAATTTAAGTATAGTGAATGGTGTTTCCTCTATGCAAGATTACAAGATAGCAAAACTTTTCAGCATTCCCTTCAAAGTTCAGAGAGTTAGGTCTGTGTCTGAGATTGTTTGGAGTCCTCCCATAGGCAACACTGTTAAATTGAATTGTGATGGTTCTTCTGTTGGCACACATCCCTGTGGGGCTATTGGTATAGTAATCAGAGATTCTCAGTTTGGGTTTTTGGGGGCTCTTTCCAGCAACATTGGTCATGCCACTCCTCTAGAAGCTGAATTTTGTGCCTGTATGATTGCTATTGAAAAAGTTATGGAGTTAGGTCTTAATAATATTTGTTTGGAAACTGATTCTCTTAAAGTGGTTAATTCTTTTCACAAGATGGTGGGAATTCCTTGGCAAATGAGAGTTAGATGGCATAATTGTCTCAGTTTTTGTCATAGCGTTGCTTGTGTTTGTGTGCATATACCTAGGGAAGGTAACTTGGTTGCAGATGCTTTGGCTAGACATGGTCAAGGGCTTTCTCTGTTCTCCTCACAATGGTGGCCAGCTCCTCCTTCTTTCATTCAATCTTTCCTTGCTCAGGATATATAGGGGATGCCTTCCTCTAGATTGAATATAAGATGATTGTTTCCTTCCTGCTTGTTTTAGAGGATTGTTTTCTTTGTTTTTTCTGCTGTTCGTTTCAGTTTGTATGTTCCAATTTTTTGTAAGAGGTTTAGGCTGCTCCTGACAAATTTTAATTGATTTTTAGCTTTATCAAAAAAAAAAAACTACTTTTAAATTGTTTTATAAATTTATTTTAATTGTCAATAATTTTCATTATTGAAACAATTTCTAAAAAAAACAATTTAAAAACGTTTATTTTAATTATTAAATTTTAATATTTTAACAAATAAATAACGTTTTTATATTATAATAGCCGTACACAATTTGCCAGGGGTTAACCCCTAGCAAAGCGCCTGACATGTTTCTGAAAAGGACTGCGCGCCACTGACACGGTCTGCAATGACCAGAAAATTATGCACTCTATTAGACACATTTTGCCAGGGGTTAAGCCAGGGCCTTTGCCAGGAGCTCATTTGCCAGGAGCTAAAGCCCTGGCATTGTAATTTGCGATGGGCATATTTGCTGGAGATTCTGCTCCTGGCAAAGCTCCTGGCAAACGTGCATTTGTCAAGGCTTTCTGCAATTTGCCAGGGCTTCCGCCCCTGGCAAAATGCAACATTTCTTGTCGTGAGTGCAAGGGGATTGGAATACTCCTTTGTTGTGGGAGGAACCAATATAAAATTGCTTTGTGTTTACTTTCTTTCTCTGTCTCTTTATCTTTGTGTTCTGTATTTAATCCGCTGCATTCAGACCATGAGTCAAAATCTACATACCTCAGATTCTGATCAAGTTTTAACACAGAAAAAGAAACTACAAAAAGCAGATGTTGAGTGACTTCTACTTGATTATTTAGTTTGCAGCTATGCAATCATTTGGCCATTTGGTAGTGTGGCTCTAACTAACTTTTGTGATGTTTTCTCTTCCTGCCAAGCTATTCACCATTGTTTATTTGGCCATTTGGGATTTCTAGTTTGATCTTGCAAGCAATATTTTAAAACTAGTCTTATTGTTTATCAAAAACATCGGTAAACAGCGACCTATCGTTTTTTTTTTTTTGGCTCCACCATTGATCATGTTGAACAAGTGTCACACTCATTTTTAGTTAACCTCACATGCCGATTTTAAGGCGTTGTGTTAAGCCCAACCACAAATTTTAAGATGGTATCAGTATCAGATCACCTACCATTTATATCCTGAGGCATGAAATCTAATAGTGTTTGGCCATTTGGTAGTATGGCTCTGATCAACTGTTGTGATGTTTGCTCTTCCTGCCAAGCTGTAGTACCTTTGTTTATTTGTGACATATGCTTGAGTCTTTTTCAATGCTATAGCAGTTAGTTTGTGTAGGTTTATTGATTGCCCACTTGACCTCCATTTTGTAATTATTTCATTTCTATTTTCTAACTTATGTACAAGTTTAATCATTTTGTTTCGTAAAATTATATTATTTTCTTTAAAGCCTTGTGATTGTATCATATATAAAGATGAGTCAAAGAATTATATTATTTGAAATTGCATTACCTTGTGAGCTTCATTAATGGGAATCTTGATGCTTGGTATATATGTTCATTCAATTTTGTAGACAAGTATATTTGAAGTTATGGCCAAGAGGATTAGTTTTAGCATCTTATGCTGCAACTGGCGTGTTTTTTTAATGGATTTAGACTTGGAACCAACTAATTTTGTCGTATGTGTATCAATATTTTTCCAAGAAGAAGAAAATTAGTTGGCACTAGTTGTATCAATATTTTTCCAAGAAAATTCTTAAGTTTATTGATACACATACGACAAAATATTGACAAGTATATTTGAAGAATATTTTTCCAAGAAGAAGAAGAAGAAGAAAAGTATATTTGAAGTTATGTTCATGTAGTACGACAAACATATGTTCATGCACTAGTTGTATCAATATTTTTCCAAGACAATTCTTAAGTTTGTCGTATGTGTAATGTGCTTTATACTTGGCACATATAGTCTCAAATATGTGTAATTTGCTATGAATTTAACTTTTAATTTTATCAAACCGATCTCTAAGTGATTTAGTGATCGATTTTTCTACTTTAGTGATCCAAATTTCAAAATCTAAAAATATTTTCTTAGTAATGTTGCGAAACATAGAGGGCCAAAACAAATAAAAGAAAATAAATGACCAAAAGGAGAACTAGGTATAAAGATATAGGGAAAATATGATATTTTAATCTTTTTTCTTCATGTTTAAGTTCTTCAATCTAGATTATATTAATTAATATGGTCCAGGCTAAGAATTATGGGTAATTTATCCAATAAGGGATAAAAATTGGCCACATGAAACTTTTATCATAAGTCTTTTTCGGCGTGTAGAATAAACAATGTGAGAAACTTTAGGAACAAATAATTCAAATATTACTTCGGGAACAAATAATTCATATATTAGATCTAGTTTAAGAATATCTCAAATTTGAAGGTGAGAAAAACACAAGAAAGGGGTGTTGAATTGTGTTGGCTTTTCTCCTATGTTGAAAACACTGATCAGAAGTAGATAGAGTTCTACTTCTGAAGTGATGTTGAGAACTGGATGCAGCGGATAAAAACAGAGAGAGAGAGAGAGAGTGAGAGAAGAAAGAAACAAAGCAATTATACAGGATCCTTCCACAAACCGGAAGTCAGTCCTGTCCACTTTGCACTTCCAAGGAGAGTTCACTATGTAATATTTGATTACAATTGCTCACTGCTAAAACTAGCAAGAGACTTCAAATGTTCAAGCACAACTGCAAGAGACTTCCTATGCTCCTGAACACAATCAAGAGACTTCTAATGCTCAAGCACAACTGCAAGAGACTTCTGAATTCAAACAAAATTACAAAGAAAAATGTTTGAGGTTGAACACTTGATATACAATCAAAGGTGTTCAAAATACAAATCAGATACAAACTCTTAAGACTCTAGAATTTCTAAGATATGAAAGTTGTTAAGAAATTCTAAGTGAAATTTTGAATGCAGAACAATTTCAGCAGAGTTTTGGCACTGGAAAATTGTTGTTGAGTCCTTGCTAATCTCTAAGTCTTCACTCCTTTATATAGAGGTGTGAAAAAGACGTGAATTGCCAGCACATCAAAATAGAGTCGTTTGAAGCTTTGATCAATCACCAATGATCTTTTGCCTGATATGGTTATTGTCCTATGAAGGATCGATTTCAAATCCTTTCCAATTGAGAGGGAACATCGTTGCAGGCAGAGTTGTTTTTCTTGTCTTGTAGTAGAGAGAAAAACAGAGTAGTGGAGGTAGTGGTTGTACACTTCGTACTTTATCAACGCTCTTTAAAGAACAAGCATCCAATGCCTCCAAATCCCTTCAAATTAGCCGTTTCCTTCAAATTAGTGGTTGTACTATTATAATCTTCTGCAATGCTTAGACGAGATTAAATCCATTGAGCGGCCTTTGAAGCTTTAAGTCTTGCATCTCCTGATGAACTTCAGCTTTTGATGATCTTCTGCTTCTGATGAGATGCTTCTAATGAACTTGCTTCTGATGACGTCATCACTTCAGGAGCACTTCTCTTCAGATGCTTCAAGCTTCCTTTTTGTTGATTCAATTGCTCTCTTTTGTTCTTCCAGAACCTATTTAAGATGTCAAATTTTTGTCTATGATCCTGTACACTTGAACAAATATTAACATATCCAATTGACAATTTTTAATACCTTGGTATCATCAAAACTCTCAAAGGGTAATGTTAAACACATTTTGTTCTAACAATCTCCCCCTTTTTGATGATGACAAACATTAGTATTTAAAATGTGCAATTGTTGTTAATCTAATTAACAAGTTGACTATAAGGGTTTGAGGTTTGTAAGCTCACCTCGAGTCTAATAGTACTTTAAGGTGAGGTTTGTAAGCTTCCCCTGAGTTCTATCCATGTTAATTAAATTCATCATTAAGAACGAAATATCACTCAGAATAATCTCACATTAATAGACTAAGAGATAAGAAAAAAGTCTTATTAATTTAACTTGATTAAAATTAAATTAATGGGGCTCAGAGCCTATAAATATTATACATCTACTCCCCCTTTTGTCATCAACAAAAAGTATAACAACTAAAGCCAAAAAGAAAGAGTTAAGAAAAAGATAGTGAGAAAAATCCTATAATTACAAGATATATATATCAGAGTAAAAAAATTTAAAAGCATAAACATAATCGCGCAAGAACTAAGTTCAAAAGCAAAATAATAGATCATTAGCGCAAAAACTTGTTCAGAAGTAAAATAAGATCATATGCAAAAATTGAAGTTAGAAGCACAATAACTTCAGGAGATGTTAAACAAAGAAACTTAAGACAAAAACTAAACAAGCAAAAAAAAATGTGTGCAACTAAGGGTTGGCTTGTTTGCTGAACATGTCCATCATCTGTTTCAGCATCTTGTTTGTCTCTTCTTGTTTCTGCTTCATTTCTTTCTTGAAATCATCATTGCTCTTGAGTAAATTCTCTTCTCTCATTCTTGCTTCTTCCTATTTAGTTTCAGTGGATGACATGTATTCGAGCAAGAGTAGCTTCAGTTCCATAAGTTCTTTCTTCAGCTTCTTATTCTCTCTTTCCAAATCAGCATTTCTTTACATTAAATCCAGGTTGGTAGAGGCTGATTTGAAGTTAACCTTGCTTAACCAAGTTAAGTATAATTCCCTGGGATGCACACCAGCAAGAATGAAATCAGTAGCATTCCTTTCTCTTAAGCATAGAGGATTTTGCACCCAAGTTCTTAGAACTTTAACTTGTTGTAGATTGCTATCAACTCCTTTTAGCCAATCTTGAAGCTTTTGTTGAGCTGAGTTTTGAGCATCCATACATGATCTCTGAAACTCATTCAAGACAAAATTAACTCTCTCCTTTAGTCTTTTCCAAAGCTTCTCATAACTGTCCTTGTGAATAAGGTTATTCCTTGCTTAAACCAGATTGTTCAGCTCCTGAAATATATTCTCACACACATCTGCGAAGATAGTAGAATCTAGAAACATTGTGGGTGGAGAAAGGGTATTTGGTTTGGCAGGAGCAAAATGTTGTATGACTAAGCTTGATGATGAAGGTTGGCTATTTGTGGATGTTGGAGTTTGATTGCTGGTTATTGAAGGTTGATCAGAAACAGACTTTACAATCACAGTAAAGGAAGAGTTTAACTGCTCATCCTCAACATCAGAAGCTTCTAATGTGATCACAAAGTTAGGTTCACTGACGGTTTGTTCAGAAAGAGACTCAAGTTGATCAGGAACAAGTTGTTCAGGAACAGAAAGTTCAGGAACAACATGTTCAGAGGTAGAGACATTAGGACATGTTGTTGAGGCCATTTGTATGTTTGGTGCTTGATGTTGGGGGTTTTCTAAAGCAACTTCATTTGAAGCTACTTCAGAGACTTTTTGTAGATTTGGCTCAACACCTGACAGTTCACCAGAACAGTGACTGACCAGAGTCTCTAAGACAGATGTTTCAGGAATTTGGTTGGTTGAAGTGGGGTGAGATAATGATGATTCAATATTCACATCAGCAGGAATAAAGTTGAGGGGTTGAATCATTGGGGGTTGGAAAGGATGGTTAGGGGGTAGTCTTTCACAGACTTTGTTTCTCATTTCAGACATATTCCATATCCGGTCATCAACACTAGGGATCATTGGCTCATAGGGAGTGTTATTGACAGGCTTTTTATGATGTTTGGTTGATGGTGAAAGGCCTTTATGAATGGTTGAGTAAATTTGGCCTAAGGGTACATCATTTAAGTTTGAAGAAGATGTTGAGGAAGTGGATTGAGAGGATATGGAGGGGGTTGAATCTGATTCTACTACTATAATATTATCAATGTGTGGAGAATCATGATTACCTTTTGAAGATTCTGAAACAGCAGCTTCAGAACAGCCAACAATCTCCTCCTGAACTTCTTCTACAATTGTCGACAAACTGCCAGCTTCAGTTGCCACTAGCTCTTGCACAACTTCAGCAGCCATGATAACCTCTTGAGCATTTGTACCAACATCTTCTCTAACAATACTGGATGCAGGGACCTTAATCTCTTTTGCTAACTCCAACACCTTCTGAAGTGTAGCATCATCTTCAGCCTTCTTCTTCCTCACTTCTCTTGTGACAAGGTCAGTGATGAGTCATTAATTATCTATTTTAGTATAATATTTAGTTTCATTTTAATTAGATTTAAGTTTATTTTATTTTAATATTATTTCCTTTTAGAACTATTTTAATTCAAATTGTTTAGATTTTAAGCTACTCTATTTTAGTTTTACCAAAAAGCCCGCAATTTGTTGTGGAACATTCTAGTGATGTAATTGATTAGATTCTAAGTCGAATGTAAACTATAAATAGAGTAGCTAGCCATCACAAATATTCATCTTTTGTTCTTGCAAATAATAAGTGACAATTGTTTCTTTGAATAAAAGTTCAACCTTTATTTTATGTTCTTCTTCTTCTTTTCTATGTCTACAATGAACGTTAGTGAGTAGACTCTTCTTGTCTTTGGATTGTTGGATAAGTCTAATGACGTAAGTGGAAGGTTTGATAATTGTTAATCCATCATCTCAAATATCAATTCATAAAACGATAGTGGAGTTTTGATATTCGAACAAGTGAATATAAACAAGGATTGCAAAGGCAGCGAAATAGTCTTTGCAATCCTTGAGAGATATAAGTTTCGAACTCCAAGGATTCTAATAGTAATCAAGTTAGCAAAATAGGCTTGGTTGCTAAAGGAACCAAAAACTAATAGTAATCAAGTCATCGAAATATGCTTGATTGCTAGAGGAACATAAGAGAAACTTGTCTTTAGAAATTAGGTGTAACATAAGGTTCTAGGTTTAATAGTTTGGTTTGTGAAGGATTTGTCGTTATGATGAACCAATAATCCCAAGGTTCTTTTTATTTTATTATTGTTATTTTATTTTAATTAAACAAAAAAACAACTTTCTACCCTTATAAACTTTCAATCTAATCATTGTTAAAAGTTAATTGAATTCATAACTCCTTGTTGGAACGATGCTTTTATTACTACTTCGGTAAGACCGTGCACTTGCGGTTTTATCTCATCAGTCAGTAGCAGCTGCAATCTGCTCTTCATCTTCAACTTCAGAACCGTATCAGTATCAAGGTCCTGAACTTCTTCTTGAATAGTTGATACATCAGGACCAACTATATTCTCCTGAACTGCAGCTTTCTTGTCCTACTTGAACTTCTTGGCTTTATTTGCAGGTTTTTCAGGAGCATCATCATCTAGATACTCATCTTTGGTGATTACTTTCCTCTTAGTATTCCTGCTTTTTGCTAGTGGTAATGCTCCACCATACATGGTCTCAAGAACAACTTCTAGCCTTATCTTTTTACCATATAGAGGAAAGTCTTCCTTGATGAAGTTCATCTGCACTTCAAGAGGGTCTTGCTTGGAGATTGGAGGAAAGTCTTCCATCAAGTTTGAAATTGCATCAGACTCCTTCAGCTCTGTGCTGAGCTCTGTGTAGGCATCTTTTGGAATTAGAGACATATTCCTAAGACTTTTGCCATTGATGATTTTGCCTGTTTCTATACCAAGCTGTTCTTCAGTGAAGAAGTTGACTTTGCTAAGAGCTTTCATAATCCCTCCCTGATGAAGAATTTCTGATATCAGCCTTCCATAGGGAACCCAACATCTTTTCTTTTCTTGGCTGTCCCTAAGCTCTTTAATGATATACTTGAAGATGTCTCTGGGCACATTAGCTTGTTCTCATGTGATGTAGAAATGAAGCAGGATTCTGTGCTCCAGAGATGGTTGATTCTTACCACCACCTTTTGGTAGTAGATTCTCATTCTCAATCTTCAGAAGCATCTTCTTCTCCATGCTCAAATCAGCATAAACTCCTTTCTTCTTGGTGTTGAACATGGATAGGTTGACCACTTTGTTCCAGGGCCTGGTTTTGCTGATTCCTATTCCTCCTTTGTAACTTCCTTCAAAAGTTCTTTTGATAACAAAAGCGATAAAGTCTTCTGAGATGAAAACAGGAATCCCCATTATGCTTGGCCTTATCTCAGTGCATCTGAACGGTTCTAAGCCCATTTCTTCTCTTGATTTACCTTCCAATGTAGGATCAATTAGAATCTTATCTGTTTCCTCCAGCTTAGCAGCATATTTATCATACACATGTGCCCTTACCCAAAAGTGCCTTACAAGATATATGTATGTTAGACCATTCAGCATCTTGAAGTAATCCATTAAACCTTGTACTTCGTAATAACTCTTGATGTTACAACCATGATGTGCTAAAGAAGTGAAATCTACTGGATTCTCCGTTTGAATCCTAAGTTGCCATTCTTCTAGGGTCATGGTTCTCCCTTTAATCTCATAAGCAGGAGATTCGTGTGTAGACGATTCTGGAACTGAACTTGAAGTTGCCATTGAAGAGGATGAAGATTTAGGGTTCTAGGGATTTGATTGCAGAGAGTGTGTTTACTTCACAGAGAGTTTGTGTGAAAAGAAGAAAGTGTAGGTAGTGAAGTGAGTTGTGTGTGATTAGGCTAAGTGTTTTGAGTAAAAAGTATTCAATTCAGAAGGGGACAAACAAACACAACATTAATGACATAGGGGGTGCGTGATAGTATATTCAAAACTTAAAATCATCATTGCCCTCTTAAGTCATACACCAATACACTTAAGCCACGTCGTAGTTTCTCAAAGTAACTGCTAAGTTAGTGGGACCGGTGTTGTAACACCCCGTTATCCCAACAGCTAAATATTAAATAAAATAATCAGAGTTCAACAAACAAACGGGAATGTCACACTGCTTTTCAAAATTTCTTAAATAGAATAAAATACTATTTATCAAAATCAATCTTGATAAAATATCAATACTTTGCAGCGGAATATTTTTCAATCACTTAGCATAAAACAACCAACAATAAATTCTCCAATAATAAATTCTGGCACAAAGGCCTCAACATAAATAGTCATCAACATTTGTTCAATAACAATAAAGGCTCCAACATGTTTCAAAAATTGATACATAAGGAATGAAAATATAACAACAATATCCCGTCCCGTTACGTATCAGAACCTTAAGACACTTTGAGCCACCCCTTCTACTATTCTGGATCACTTGCAAGTTACCCATACGAAGGGAAACATTTTCAAGCAGAAGGGGTGAGATTCACAAACAACAATAATAGATATATAATTCGTCAATTGAATCTAACACCCTAAATATCAACAATACTTCAATATACATATATATTTCATGGTCAACAACATTATCAACATATTCAATTTCAATCAACAATAGGAACAACTACTCAACCAACAACAACGACCCATGCAATGACATGACAACACTGCTATGACTCAACCACAAAATGCACCAATGCACATGCATGTGGTACCATTTAACGCGTTTGAATGACAAGGCATTCCAGGGCATGAGCCCTCTCCAATTTGAATGGTTAAAGCATTCACAGGGCATGAGCCCTCACCAATTGAATGAACTAGCATTCACAGGGCATGAGCCCTCTCCAATTGAACGACAAGGCGTTCCAGGGCATAAGCCCTCTCCAATTTATGATTATGCAATGAACTCCACTTGTGTATATCAACGTACAACTCAACTACAACACAACGACAGCATGAGCGACAACAACTACCACTCGACAATGCATATATATATATATGAATATGACTTACACCTCAACCCTTCAACTAATGATACTTCAATCTTTGAAATGAAATTCAACAACATGTATAATTTATTTAAGTATAAATATACATAACAGCCATCAACGATTCATCAAACTTAATTCAACAACTCCAGAAAAATAACACAATTAATCATAACTATTATCCTACACAAGATCCAACAACAGTATTCAAATACATAGCAAACGGCTTCAGGTACTGGGCAACTCGCTATGGCGAACTCAAGAAATGGGTTACTCGCTATGGTGAGTACGTGGCGAGTACGAAAAATGGTGCTCTCGGGAGTTTTGACATTTTTCTCACTAAATCTTCATTTTTAAGCTCCCTATTCATCTTTTTAATCTAAAAATTGTCCCAGTCCTCTCTAAAAACATCCAGGCACTCAAAACTAACCAACTTACATCTTATAACAACAATTTGAAAATCATGATCTCTCACTCACTTACTCGCTATGGCGAGCGGTTTTGCTCGCAAGGCGAGCTATGAAGATTGTTCATTCGCGAGGCGAGACAAGTTACTCACGGGGGCGAGCGATGAAGATCCTATACGGGCAGAATGCAGGTTTTTCCCAAAAATCCCAATTTCCTCAATTCAATTCCCAAAACAATTTACAGAAGTGTAATAAATTGCTGTCTACAACCTGAATGCATTCTAACACTATTACAATGGTCTCTACACCCTTTCAATCCAAGAATCATACTCCGAAAACCTAATCCCCAATTCCCAATTTCAACTAGAACTATGCTAAACCAAAATCAGAATTATATAACCATTATCATTGAGAGATAATCTCACCCTTACCTTGATTTGATGAACAGAACTCTCCAAAACTCAGAATCTCCCTTCTTGGCTCTTCTCCTAGCTTTCTCTTGTTTTCTCCCAAAACCTCTGTTTGTACGTAAAACAGTTTTCTAACTTCTCCCGTATTCTTAACTCCCTAATTATAACACTTAACTCCCACTTAATTTCTTTAATTAAAATATAACCCCCAAAAGTCCAATTAATTCTATTTCTCACATTATTCTAATAAATACTAAAAATAAATCATTTAATAAAATATAACACACCACAACACCAACAATAATTATTTAAAATCATATAAAAGACTCTTAATAAATCAGAAATATCTAAATAATGACTAGGGCGTTACAGGTGTTACTAAAAAGTAACTACCAACGTTTCCACTAAATCTGCTATTCCGGAGCATAAAACCCAGCTCTTGAAGTTCAGATGCTGATGTCATCTTCAGAAGCACATTTTCTTCAGAACCTCAATAAAGAGCTTCTGATGGATTATAGCTTCTGAACGACTTCAGAACCTAAATTACTATTTAGGAGCAAGCTGTTTTAATCAGACACAAAGTGCATGTTCAAATTTTTCTTTAAAAAATCAAATTTTTCCTCAGTTAAAGACTTAGTAAATATATCAGCCCATTGATGTTTAGTATCAATGAATTGTATATCTAAAATTCCTTTTTGAACATATTCTTTATTAAAGTGGTTTTTGATTTCAATATGCTTGGCTCTTAAATGTAGTATTGGATTTTTTGACAAACAAATAGCAGCAGTATTATCACAAAAAATGGGAATACTGTTAGCATTTATCTGATAGTCTTCCAACTGATCTTTCATCCATAGTAGTTGTGTACAAAAACTTGCAGCTGAGATGTATTCAGCTTCTGCTGTAGACATAGCAATAGTTGCTTGTCTTTTGCTAGCCTAGGATATCAAATTCTCTCCCAGGAACTGGTAGTTTCCACTGGTTGATTTTCTTTCAATCCTGTCACCAGCATAATCAGCATCACAAAATTCAACCAACTGATAATCTAGGGATTTCCTATAGAGGAGTCCAAGATTAGTTGTTCCTTTCAAATACCTGAAGATTCTCTTAACAGCAGTTAAATGTGATTCTCTAGGATCTGACTGGAATATTGCACACAAGCATACACTGAATAAAATATTTGGCCTAGATGCAATGAGGTATAACAAAAAACCAATCATACCTCTAAACAGCTTCTGGTCTACCTTTGTTCGAGTATCTTCTTTGCTTAAGGTGCAGGTTGGATGCATTGGAGTGTTCAGTACTTTACAATCTTCCAGCTTGAACTTCTTCAGAAGCTCCTTTGTATACTTTGTTTGATGAACATATACTCCATCTTTGCTTTGATTGATTTCAATTCCAAGGAAGAACTTCAACTCTCCCATCATACTCATTTCAAATTCATCCTGCATTAACTTAGAAAATTCCTTGCAAAGAGATGTATTAGTAGAACCAAATATTATATCATCAACATATAACTGCACAACAAGAATGTCTTTCTCAAGAGTCCTCCTAAAGAGTGTTGTGTCAACCTGACCTCTTTTAGAATCATTTTTAATCAAGAAATTACTTAGTATATCATACCAAGCTCTGGGAGCTTGTTACCATATCGTGGTTTCTTTAATTTATAAACATGGTCAGGATGCTTGAGATCCTCAAAACCAGGAGGTTGCTTGACAAACACTTCTTCTTCAATGACTCCATTAAGAAACGCATTTTTGACATCCATTTGATATAATATTTTGTTATGATTAACTACATATGATAGAAGTAACCTGATTGCTTCCAATCTTGCAACTAGAGCAAATGTTTCAGTGTAGTCAATGCCTTCTTGTTGACTGTAACCTTGTGCACCAAGTCTAGCTTTGTTTCCGATTACTTCACCTTGTTCATTCAACTTGTTTCTGAATACCCATTTTGTTCCAATAATGTTCTTCTGTTGAGGTTTGGATACCAGATCACACACATCATTTCTTTGAAACTGATTGAGCTCTTCTTACATAGCTAATATCCATCCATCATCTGAAAGTGCTTCATCAACTTTGGTAGGTACAATCACTATAACAATCCTATCATAGACTATTCTTGTCTGAAGTATGATCTTGTACTTCTAGAACTATCTTTGTTTCCAATGATTTGATCCTCAAGATGTAAATACTTGTACTTGAATGTATTCTTGGATTGAATTACTTACTGAGAGCCATCTTGAGTTTCATCAGAAGCATTTTCATTTTGTGCTTCTGAGGTTGGTTCAGCTTCTGGAGTGGGTTGAGCTTCTGGACTATCTTTAGATTCAGCTATTTGATCAGGTTCTGAATTGTCTTCAGTGACATGTATATCTGCGAAACTTTCATCTTGCTCTGAAATTTCACCTCTAGGCTCTTTGTCATCAAATTTAACGTGCATTGATTCTTCAACATAAAGTATCTCTGAATTATACACTATGATGCCTTTGACCTTTCAAAGTAACCTAAGAAGATTCCTCTTTAGGCCTTGGCATCAAATTTCTTTAGGTAGAGCTTGTTATTTAGAATGTAACAGGTACATCCAAATTGATGAAAGTAAGAGATATTGGGTCTTCTTCCTTTAAAGAGTTCATATGTTGTTTTCTCCAAGATAGGTCTGATATAGATTCTATTTTGGACATAACATGTTGTATTCATTGCTTCTGCCCAGAAATATGTTTAGCCAAATTGTTTTCATAAATCATGGTTCTAGCCCTTTCTTAAGAAGTTCTATTCTTTCTCTCTACAACCCCATTTTGTTGTGGAGTTCTAGGAGAAGAGAATTCATGAACAATTCCATATTTTCCACAAAAAAGTTCAAATGGCTTATTTTCAAATTGGCTTAATTGCACTTTCCCCCCTATAGTTTGCCAATTGTGCGATTTTGCATCCCATAGTTTTAAACGAGCGATTTTGCCCCCTATAGTTTTCCCCTTTCTGATTTTATGATCCCCATGACATTTAGTGATGATATGTCTGTTTTTTATCAATTAATGTGTGCCACGTGTGTAATTTCATTTTTTAAAAATAAAAAAATGGTATTTTTAAGATTTTGAGAGAAGGAGGCACGTGATATTTCTTCTTAAAATCTGAAAAATCACGTGCTCCTTCTCTCAAAATCTGAAAAAATACCATTTTTTTATTTTTTAAAAAAAATGGAATTACACATGTGGCACACATTAATTGATAAAAAACCAGCACTAAATGTCATGGGGACCATAAAATCATAAAGGGGGAAAACTATAGGGGGCAAAAGATATCGCTCGTTTAAAACAATGGGGTGCAAAATCGCACAATTGGCAAACTATAGGGGGAAAAGTGCAATTAAGCCTTTCAAATTCACCACCATAATCACTTCTGACTTTTAAATTTTCAATTCTTTTTCAGACTGTATTTGAGTGCAGAAGCTACTGAATACATCATATGCATTATCCTTGCTTCTTAGGAATTTTACCCAAGTCCATCTTCTATAATCATCAACAATGACCAATCCATATTTTCTTCCATATAAGGATGCAATGTTAACTGGTCCAAATAAATCAATATGAAGTAATTCTAAGGGTCTGGAGGTTGAGACATTGTCTTTTGTTTTAAAAGATGATTTCACAATCTTTCCTTTTGTATAATCACCATAAAGTGCACCTGAATGATAATCAATGTCAGGTAAGCCTTTAACCAGTTGTAACTTACTAAGCTTAGAGATTAATCTCCAGTTAGCATGTCCCAACCTTCTGTGCCACATCCATTATTTATCATTCACTGATAGAAGGCAAATTACCTTATGATCAACTAGTTCAGAGAAGTTAATTTTATAGACATTCTCTACTCTCTTTCCCTTGAATATTATGGATTTGTCATCCTTTTTTTATTACTGTGCAGCTGGTCTTTCCAAACACCACATCATAACCATTATCACAAAACTGATTAATGCTTAAAAGGTTATGTTCAAGACCATCTACCAGCCACACATTATTAATAGAGATGGAGGAGTTACCAATAGTTCCTGTACCAATAATCTTGCCAGGTTGGCTGCCTCCAAACTTCACATTTCTTTCTTCTTTTATTGTAAGGGTTAGGAACATAGAATTCTCTCCTATCATATGCCTTGAGCAACCGTTGTCTAGGTACCATGATTTTTGCTTTACTTTTGCTCTTAGACATATCTCATTTTCATCTTCAGAATCTGAATCTGAATCTGCTTCTGAAGTCACAGTAGCCACTAACCCAACTGCTACTTTAGCATCTTCTTCAGCCTCTTCCTTTTCAGAGTTTGAATTACTGTCTAAATCTTCCCAGGTAGCCATTAAACTCTTCATGATCTTCTTTCTAAATTTCCTTGTGTTGAAGTTTGACTTCTTTGATTTGTCCTTTGATTTCTCCTTCTGAAGATCAGGGCAATCAACAATGAAATGTTCAGGCTTCTTACAGTTGAAGCATCCATTCTAATCTTCTTTCTTGGAGTTCTTGTAGCCACCTCTCTTACTCAGAAACTTCCTGTTCTTCTTTGCCAGATACTCAAGCTTGTTGGAAAGCATAGCCATCTTCTCAGTAGGATCTTCATCAGAATCTCCATCAGGTGATTCCTCTTCAGATTCAACAACTTTAAGAGCTTTTGATGACTTCCCTTTAGATGGTAGAGCATTGGATTTACTCTTCCTGAAAGATTCATGTTCATTAAGACTTATCTCATCAACTTTAAGAGAGCTGACAAGATGTTCAACACTTAAAGTGTTTAAATCTTTAGCTTCCTCAATAGCAGTCACCTTTGGTCTCCATCTTGCAGATAAGCTTCTTAGTATCTTGCTCACATGATAAGAGGCTACATAGCTTTTATTCAGTATTTGAAGTCCATAAACTAGAGTCTGAAATCTTGAGTACATTTGCTCAATACTTTCATCATCTTTCATTTTGAACAACTCATACTGATGAACAAGCATATGAGCTTTTGCTTCTCTTACTTTCTTACTACCTTCATAGTTTGCACAGAGAGAAGCAAACATTGAATTAACAGTAGATTTGTCACTCAACTTTATATACCCTGCTTTTGGTATAGCTTTGGCAAGTGCTCCTCCGATTGTGTGATGCGTCTTGTAGAATTTCTTCTAAGCAGGAGTATGCTTTCTTCTATCAACAGCAGATCCTTATTCATCAACGACCAAGTCACCAATACCATCTTCTAGTATGTCCCATAGTTCTTCATATAAACCCATGACGTGACTACAGAAGTTGGTCTTCCACCAGGAAAATTCTTCAAGATCTCCGTTGAACTTTGAAACTTTTCCATAGTCAGATTTCTTGTAGTTACCATAATCATACGGAATATCAGTGCTAGTACTGGATTCAGGTTCCATACCAGACATGTTTTTCTTAGATCTTTTTCTGTTACACTGTTAAGTGTTTTGACAACAGATCAAGGCTCTGATACCAATTGAAGGTGAGAAAAACACAAGAAGGGGGGGTTGAATTGTTTTGGCTTTTTCTTCTTCTTTTCTCCTATGCTGAAAACACTCATTAAAAGCATATAGAGTTATACTTCTGAAGTGATGTTCAAAATTGGATGCAGCGGATAAAAACAGAGAGAGAGAGAGAGATAGAAGAAAGACATAAAGCAATTATACAGGTTCCTTCCACAAACCGGAAGTCGGTCCAGTCCCCCTTGCACTTTTAAGAAGAGTTCACTATGTAATATCTGATTACAATTGCTCACTGCTAAAACTAACAAGAGACTTCAAATGCTCAAGCACAACTAGAAGAGACTTCCTATGCTCCTAAACACAATGAAGAGACTTCTAATGCTCAAGCACAACTGCAAGAGACTTCTGAATTCAAACAGAATTACAAAGAAAAATGTTTGAGGTCGAACACTTGATATATAATCCATGGTGTTCACAATACAAAGCAGATATAGACTCTTAAGACTCTAGAATTTCTAAAATATGAAAGTTGTTAAGAAATTCTAATTTAACTTTTGAATGCAGAACAATTTGAGCAGAGTTTTGGCACTGGTAAATTGTTGTTGAGTCCTTGCCAATCTCTAAGTCTTCACTCCTTTAAATAGAGGTGCGAAAGAGACGTTGTGGATTGCCAACCCATCAAAATAGAGTCGTTTGAAGCTTTGAACAATCACCAATGATCTTTTGCCTGATATGGTTATTGTCCTTTGAAGGATCAATTTCAAATCCATTCCAATTGAGAGGGAACATCGTTGCAAGTAGAGCTGTTTTTCTTGTCTTGTAGCAGAGACAAACAAAGTAGTGGACGTAGTGGTTGTACATTTTGTACAATTGTACTTTGTCAACGCTCTTTAAAGAACAAGCATCCAATGCCTTCAAATCCTTTCAAATTAGCCTTTGCTTCACTCTTCTAGTCTTCTGCAATGCTTAGACGAGATTAAATCCATTGAGCAGCCTTTGAAGCTTTAAGTCTTGCATCTCCTGATGAACTTCAGCTTTTGGTGATCTGCTGCTTCTGAAGAGATGCTTATGATGAACTTGCTTCTGATGACGTCATCACTTCAGGAGCACTATACTTTAGGAGAACTTCTCTTCAGATGCTTCAAGCTTCCTTTTTGTTGATTCAATTGCTCTCTTTTGTTCTTCCAGAACCTATTTAAGATGTCAAATTTTTGTCTATGGTCCTGTATGTAATGTAACACTCTAATTTTTATTTAATTATTTTTAATTGTGTGGTGTCATTTATTTGGTTTTTGGTGAGTTATGTGGTGTATATATATATATTATATGATTATTTTATTTAATAATAAGAATAAGTGGAAAATATGATTAATTAGAATTTGGGGGTTATGAAATAATTAGTAAAGTTAGTGGGAGTTAATTGCTAATTAGGGGAGTTACACTTTGGGAGTTAAGGAAAGAAAAACAGAGAAAAACGTTTTACGTGAAAACAGTCAAGTTTTGGGAGAAAAGCTAGTGCAAGGAGAGGAGCTTAGGAACCATTTTCTGCTGTGTTTATTCTGCAATTCTAAGGTAAGGGTGAGGTTTACCGCAATCTTATAGGTTCTGAATTCTGATTTTGTTTTAACAGGTTTATGTGAGAATTGGGAGAAGTTAGATTTTGTTGATTAATGGGTTCTGAGTGTAGGAATCGTTGAATTGGGGTTAGAAATGGGTTCTGAGTGCATAAAACCTTTCATTGCATATCTGTAAACTAATTTGGGGAGTGAATTGAGGAAAAATGGGATTTTTGGGAAAAATCTGCATTCTGCCCGTACAGAAGTTCATCGCTCGCCTCGCGAGTAGCCATTGCTCGCCATAGCGAGTGAACAACTTCATCGCTCGTCTCGCGAGTGAGACAACTCGCCATGGCGAGTACCCTTGTGAAAATCTGGATTTTTAAAATGTTGTTATAAGCCGTAATTTGGGTAGTACTATGTACCTAGATGATTATAAGGATGACTGGAGCAAGTTTTAGGTTAAAAAGATAACTAGGGAGCTTAGAATGGTTGATTTAGTGAGAAAAATATCATTTTTCCCGAGAGCACCATATTCCTGTTCGCCTCGAGTTCGCCTCGAACTCGCCATGGCGAGTACCTGATTTCCTGAGCTCGCCATAGCGAGCAGATGTGCTCGCGAGGCGAGCTGCCCAGTATTTTGTTGGTTGACTTCTGTTGTTGTTCGGATGGTTTATATTGTTGAATTAAGCATGACTTGTATGTTGATATGTATATTTTCCTGGATGTCCTGGTTGGTTGTGATGAATAGATGCTGACTGAATGTATGTTGTATTTAATTAAAAATTTACTTAAATGTTGTAAGTTGGATGGTGAATCATATATATGTATATGTTAGATTGGTTGGTATGTAGATATACTCAAGGGGATTAGTTGCATAAAACATAACAGTGGGAGAGCTTCGGCTCTGGAACGCTTGGTCGTTCAAAGTGGTGGAGTACTAGTTACTCAAAGTGGTGTTAGTGGTGAGGACTTATGTCCTGATGAGAATGCTTTAACCATTCGACAGCGGTGTGGGTCACGGCCCTGATTTTTGGTACCACATGCATGGGTGTTTAGAGGAGTCTTAGTGGAGTGGTGATGGGTTGCATATGTTGTTGAGAGGGTTATAAATTAATATTATTGATGATAAGTGAAAATGATGATATTTATATAATATTGTTGATGAATTATCTGATAAGGTGTTAGATTCAATTGATGCATTCTTTACCTATATTTTGTTGTGAATCTCACCCCTTCTGCTTGAAAATGGTCCCCTTCCTATGGGTAACTTGCAGGTGATCCTGAGTAGTTGGTGGTGGCTCAAAGTGTCTAGGACTCTGATACGTGGGATGGGATTTATAGTTTAATTTCTACCTATGTATCAAATTTTGGAACAAATTAATGTAGTCCATGTTTAATGTTGAATTTTCATGTTGAGGCCTAGTGCCAAGATTAATGTTGGATAATGGAGTTTAATTTTGAAGAATATTCCGCTGCAGTTTAATGAAGCTTTTTGAAGGATGTTGTTAAATAGTTTTTAATCTATTTAAGAATTTATGTTTAGTAGTGTGACATGCCGTTGGTGTTGAACTCTGATTTTATAATTATAATTAAATTGATTTTGGGAAACGGGGTGTTACAATTGGTATCAGAGCAGGTTGGTCCGTCCGGCCAAGTAGTAGAGTCGTGTTGAGCCACCTAGGATAGAGTGTCAACTCTAATATTGTTGTGATATTGTTGTGTTGTTGTTGTTGTTGTTCTGAACTGTTGTTCATCATGTAGAATCTTAAGATGGCTGGAAGGAACGATGCTGCTATTGCTGCTGCACTTGAGGCCGTAGCTCAAGCTGTTCAACAGCAACCGCAAGCTGGTAATGGGGAAGTGAGGATGCTGGAGACCTTTTTGAGGAATCATCCCCCAGCATTCAAAGGAAGGTATGACCCAGATGGCGCCCAGTCATGGTTGAAAGAAGTGGAAAGGATTTTCAGAGTCATGCAGTGCTCTGAAGTGCAACAGGTGCGGTTCGGGACGCACGTGTTGGCTGAGGAGGCAGACGACTGGTGGGTAAGTTTGTTACCAGTGTTGGAACAGAATGGAGCTGTAGTGACCTGGGCAGTGTTCAGAAGGGAATTTCTGAATAGGTATTTCCCGGAAGATGTTCGAGGTAGGAAGGAGATTGAATTCCTGGAGTTGAAGCAGGGTGATATGTCTGTTGTTGAGTATGCTGCAAAATTTGTGGAGCTTGCAAAGTTCTACCCCCATTATGCTCCGGAGACAGCTGAATTCTCCAAGTGCATAAAGTTTGAGAATAGCTTGAGGGCTGACATCAAGAGAGCCATAGGATACCAACAGATTAGAATTTTCTCTGATTTGGTGAGTCGCTGTAGGATCTACGAGGAGGACACCAAAGCTCATTATAAGGTGATGAGTGAGCGAAGAGGTAAGGGACATCAGAATCGTCCTAAACCGTATAGTGCCCCGACTGATAAGGGTAAGCAGAGACTTAATGATGAGAGGAGGCCGAGTAAGAGGGATGCTCCTGCTGAGATAGTGTGCTTTAAGTGTGGCGAGAAAGGTCACAAGAGTAACGTTTGTACCAAGGATGAGAAGAAGTGTTTCAGATGTGGACAGAAGGGTCACATGCTAGCCGATTGCAAGCGCGGTGATGTTGTATGCTATAATTGTAATGAAGAGGGCCACATCAGTACACAGTGCACACAGCCGAAGAAGGTTAGAGTTGGTGGAAAAGTTTTTGCTTTGACTGGTACACAGACTGCTAATGAGGACCGTCTCATCAGAGGTACTTGTTTCTTTAATAGTACTCCTTTAATTGCTATTATAGACACTGGTGCTACTCATTGTTTCATTGCTTTAGAAAGTGCATATAGGTTGGGTTTGATTGTGTCTGACATGAAAGGAGAAATGGTTGTTGAAACTCCAGCTAAGGGTTCAGTGACTACTTCTCTTGTTTGCTTGAGGTGTCCAATTTCTATGTTTGGTAGAGATTTTGAAGTGGACTTAGTCTGTTTGCCGTTGACGGGAATGGATGTTATTTTTGGGATGAATTGGTTAGAGTATAACCGAGTTCATATCAACTGTTTTAGTAAGACGGTACATTTTTCTTCCGCCGAAGAAGAGAGTGAAGTTGAGTTTTTGAATACGAAGCAAATGAAGCAGTTAGAACGGGATGGAATTCTGATGTATTCTCTAATGGCATATCTGTCGTTAGAAAACCAAGTTGTGATTGACAAGCTAGCAGTGGTGAATGAGTTTCCGGAGGTGTTTCCTGATGAGATTCCCGATGTGCCGCCAGAGAGGGAGGTGGAGTTTTCAATTGACCTTGTTCCCGGAACAAAGCCGGTGTCGATGGCACCGTACCGTATGTCAGCTTCTGAGTTAGCTGAATTGAAGAAACAGTTGGAAGATTTACTTGATAAGAAGTTTGTTAGACCCAGTGTTTCACCGTGGGGAGCACCTGTGTTGTTGGTGAAGAAAAAGGATGGTAGTATGAGGTTGTGCATTGACTATCGTCAATTGAACAAAGTTACAATTAAGAATAGATATCCGCTTCCGAGGATTGATGACTTGATGGACCAGCTAGTGGGTGCAAAGGTGTTCAGTAAGATTGACTTGAGGTCAGGTTACCATCAAATTAAGGTGAAGGATGAGGATATGCAGAAGACGGCCTTTAGGACACGATACGGTCATTACGAATACAAAGTGATGCCTTTCGGTGTTACTAACGCGCCCGGTGTGTTCATGGAGTATATGAATCGAATTTTTCATGCTTTTCTGGATAAATTCGTGGTGGTATTTATTGATGATATTCTGATTTATTCGAAGACTGAAGAAGAGCATGCAGAACATCTGAGAATTGTGCTGCAAGTTTTGAAAGAGAAGAAGTTGTATGCCAAATTGTCGAAATGTGAGTTTTGGCTAAGTGAAGTGAGTTTCCTTGGTCATATTATTTCTGGTGATGGTATAGCGGTTGATCCATCAAAAGTTGATGCAGTATCGCAATGGGAGACTCCAAAGTCGGTGACTGAAATCAGAAGCTTCTTGGGTTTGGCTGGTTATTACCGCAGATTTATAGAAGGATTTTCAAAGTTAGCATTGCCGTTGACTCAGTTAACCTGTAAGGGTAAGTCCTTTGTGTGGGATGCTCGGTGTGAGAGTAGTTTCAATGAATTAAAGAAAAGATTGACAACTGCTCCTATTTTGATCTTACCTAAGCCGGAAGAGCCATTCGTTGTTTACTGTGATGCGTCTAAGCTGGGTTTAGGAGGTGTTTTAATGCAAGATGGCAAGGTGGTAGCGTATGCTTCTAGGCAACTGAGGGTACATGAAAAGAATTATCCCACTCACGATTTGGAGTTAGCTGCGGTGGTTTTTGTTTTGAAAATTTGGAGGCACTACTTGTATGGTTCCAGATTTGAAGTGTTCAGTGACCACAAGAGCTTGAAATACTTGTTTGATCAGAAGGAATTGAATATGAGACAGAGGAGATGGCTTGAGCTGTTAAAAGATTATGATTTTGGGTTGAATTACCATCCGGGAAAAGCTAATGTAGTCGCTAATGCATTGAGCAGGAAGACACTGCATATGTCTGCTATGATGATAAAAGAATTCGATTTGCTGGAACAGTTTAGAGACATGAGTTTGGTTTGTGAGTTGTCGTCTCAAAGCGTACAGTTGGGAATGCTAAAGATTAACAGTGATTTTCTGAGTAGTATCCGAGAAGCACAGCAAGTGGATGTCAAGTTGGTTGATCTGATGGTTGCTGGTAATGGCGTTGAAGATAGTGACTTCAAGGTTGATGAACAGGGTGTGTTGAGATTCAGAGGTAGAATTTGTATTCCTGATAATGAAGAAATGAAAAAGTTAATCCTAGAGGAAAGTCATAAGAGTAGCTTAAGCATTCATCCGGGAGCTACGAATATGTATCATGATTTGAAAAAGCTGTTTTGGTGGTCTGGGTTGAAGCGAGATGTCGCTCATTTTGTGTATGCATGTTTAACTTGCCAGAAGTCTAAGGTTGAGCACCAGAAACCTGCAGGATTGTTGACACCGTTGGATGTACCAGAGTGGAAATGGGATAGTATTTCTATGGATTTTGTGACAAGTTTACCAAACACTCCGAGGGGACATGATTCGATTTGGGTTGTGGTTGATAGGTTGACGAAGTCGGCACATTTTATTCCTATCAACATCAGTTACCCAGTAGCTCAGTTGGCTGAGATCTATATACATAGTGTGG
Organism: Medicago truncatula; assembly: GCF_003473485.1. NCBI lineage: Eukaryota > Viridiplantae > Streptophyta > Magnoliopsida > Fabales > Fabaceae > Medicago > Medicago truncatula. Next base: position 22,636,621 of record NC_053045.1, read on the forward strand.
TGAAGCTACATGGAGTTCCTTCGAGTATTGTGTCGGATAGGGATCCGAGGTTCACTTCTAGGTTCTGGAAGAGTTTACAGGACGCTTTGGGTTCGAAGTTGAGACTGAGTTCGGCTTATCATCCTCAGACAGATGGTCAGTCGGAGAGGACGATCCAATCATTGGAGGACTTGTTGAGAGTGTGTGTGCTTGAACAGGGTGGAGCTTGGGATAGTCACCTACCATTGATAGAGTTCACCTACAACAACAATTATCATTCGAGTATAGGAATGGCACCCTTCGAAGCTTTGTATGGTCGAAGGTGCAGGACTCCGTTGTGTTGGTTTGAATCAGGAGAAAGTGTTGTGTTGGGACCGGATTTGGTTCAGGAGACTACAGAAAAAGTCAAGATGATCAGAGAGAAGATGAAAGCGTCACAGAGTCGACAGAAGAGTTACCATGACAAGCGGAGAAAGGCTCTTGAGTTTCAAGAGGGTGATCATGTATTTCTAAGAGTGACTCCGATGACGGGTGTAGGACGTGCTTTGAAATCGAGAAAGTTGACTCCGAAGTTCATTGGTCCGTATCAGATTTCAGAGAGAATCGGAACGGTGGCATATAGAGTTGGCTTGCCACCACATCTATCAAACTTGCATGATGTGTTTCACGTGTCACAACTTCGGAAGTATGTAGCAGATCCTTCACATGTTATTCCGAGAGATGATGTGCAGGTTCGGGACAATCTCACAGTTGAGACCTTGCCGTTGAGGATCGATGATCGGAAGGTAAAGGCATTGAGGGGCAAGGAGCAACTGGTGAAAGTTTGACTTGGGAGCTGGAAAGTAAGATGAGGGACTCTTTTCCTGAGTTGTTTGTTTGAGGTAAGATTTCGAGGACGAAATTCAGTAATTTGGGGAGAGTTGTAACACTCTAATTTTTATTTAATTATTTTTAATTGTGTGGTGTCATTTATTTGGTTTTTGGTGAGTTATGTGGTGTATATATATATATTATATGATTATTTTATTTAATAATAAGAATAAGTGGAAAATATGATTAATTAGAATTTGGGGGTTATGAAATAATTAGTAAAGTTAGTGGGAGTTAATTGCTAATTAGGGGAGTTACACTTTGGGAGTTAAGGAAAGAAAAACAGAGAAAAACGTTTTACATGAAAACAGTCAAGTTTTGGGAGAAAAGCTAGTGCAAGGGAGAGGAGCTTAGGAACCATTTTCTGCTGTGTTTATTCTGCAATTCTAAGGTAAGGGTGAGGTTTACCGCAATCTTATAGGTTCTGAATTCTGATTTTGTTTTAACAAGTTTATGTGAGAATTGGGAGAAGTTAGGTTTTGTTGATTAATGGGTTCTGAGTGTAGGAATCGTTGAATTGGGGTTAGAAATGGGTTCTGAGTGCATAAAACCTTTCATTGCATATCTGTAAACTAATTTGGGGAGTGAATTGAGGAAAAATGGGATTTTTGGGAAAAATCTGCATTCTGCCCGTACAGAAGTTCATCGCTCGCCTCGCGAGTAGCCATTGCTCGCCATAGCGAGTGAACAACTTCATCGCTCGCCTCGCGAGTGAGACAACTCGCCATGGCGAGTACCCTTGTGAAAATCTGGATTTTTAAAATGTTGTTATAAGCCGTAATTTGGGTAGTACTATGTACCTAGATGATTATAAGGATGACTAGAGCAAGTTTTAGGTTAAAAAGACAACTAGGGAGCTTAGAATGGTTGATTTAGTGAGAAAAATATCATTTTTCCCGAGAGCACCATATTCCGGTTCGCCTCGAGTTCGCCTCGAACTCACCATGGCGAGTACCTGATTTCCTGAGCTCGCCATAGCGAGCAGATGTGCTCGCGAGGCGAGCTGCCCAGTATTTTGTTGGTTGACTTCTGTTGTTGTTCGGATGGTTTATATTGTTGAATTAAGCATGACTTGTATGTTGATATGTATATTTTCCTGGATGTCCTGGTTGGTTGTGATGAATAGATGCTGACTGAATGTATGTTGTATTTAATTAAAAATTTACTTAAATGTTGTAAGTTGGATGGTGAATCATATATATGTATATGTTAGATTGGTTGGTATGTAGATATACTCAAGGGGATTAGTTGCATAAAACATAACAGTGGGAGAGCTTCGGCTCTGGAACGCTTGGTCGTTCAAAGTGGTGGAGTACTAGTTACTCAAAGTGGTGTTAGTGGTGAGGACTTATGTCCTGATGAGAATGCTTTAACCATTCGACAGCGGTGTGGGTCACGGCCCTGATTTTTGGTACCACATGCATGGGTGTTTAGAGGAGTCTTAGTGGAGTGGTTATGGGTTGCATATGTTGTTGAGAGGGTTATAAATTAATATTATTGATGATAAGTGAAAATGATGATATTTATATAATATTGTTGATGAATTATCTGATAGGGTGTTAGATTCAATTGATGCATTCTTTACCTATATTTTGTTGTGAATCTCACCCCTTCTGCTTGAAAATGTGCCCTTCCTATGGGTAACTTGCAGGTGATCCTGAGTAGTTGGTGGTGGCTCAAAGTGTCTAAGACTCTGATACGTGGGATGGGATTTATAGTTTAATTTCTACCTATGTATCAAATTTTGGAACAAATTAATGTAGTCCATGTTTAATGTTGAATTTTCATGTTGAGGCCTAGTGCCAAGATTAATGTTGGATAATGGAGTTTAATTTTGAAGAATATTCCGCTGCAGTTTAATGAAGCTTTTTGAAGGATGTTGTTAAATGGTTTTTAATCTATTTAAGAATTTATGTTTAGTAGTGTGACATGCCGTTGGTGTTGAACTCTGATTTTATAATTATAATTAAATTGATTTTGGAAAACGGGGTGTTACATGTAACACCCTATTTTCCCCAACTTAAAAATTTCAAACATATAATCAGAGTATTCATCATATAAACGGAATGCTACACTTCAAAAATCATAAATAAGATAATTAACTAATTATCTTTCAACGTAAATCAAATTCCAAAACATTGCAGCGGATAAATTCATCATCATAAATAAAGTCTTGGCACGCAGGCCTCATCAAAACATGTCATAAATTCAGTCAAACAAATTAATCATAATTCAATACGTAAAGGAATAAGAAATAGCCACAAAAGATCTCATCCTGTTACGTGTCAGAGCACCTAAAAGGACACAGTGAGGGATAACCACTCATGACAGCAACTCCAGCTACTTAAACTTGATCACCTGCAAGTTACTCATACGAAGAGCAACATTTTCAAGCAGAAGGGGTGAGATTTCACAAAACAATAATATTAAGCATATAATTCAACAATTATATTCAACAACAAGAAATCATCATAATATTCTTCATAGATAATAATGTATCATTTATCACTTCATTCATAGTTCATATAAACAATCACAACTTCACAACTTATCATCTTTGACTCGACAAATGCAACTATGCAACTTAGACCTCTTATATCCATGTGGTACCAATCTAGGGCATCAAGCCCTCAACGTAGTAAGTATTAATATACTTCCAGGGCATCAAGCCCCCAACATAATTGAGCTAAAGCTCCAGGGCATCAAGCCCCCAACGTGGTGAGCAAAGGCTCCAGGGCATCAAGCCCCCAACAATGAATGCTAATGCATGGACACAACATCTTAACAACTTAGAACAACATCATCTTTTAAGTCCAATAATTTGGAACATCATCATCATCAACTTAGACCGACTCATGCAGCTTAGTTAAACAACATTACAGCAACATAGGCAGTATGCAAATCATCATTTCAATTATCAACATAATCCATTTAATGTATATATAACATTATAAACAACATCAATTCATATGCATCAGTCTTACTGGAACAATGACAGCAAGATAAACAACTTAGTTTCTAACCTCTAAGATCAACTCACATCAACTCGTGCGACAAAGATCGCATTTAACCTAAACAAGGCATTCTGTAACACAAGTACTCGCGAGGCGAGAGCCTCTGCTCGCCATGGCGAGTTCAGGTTCAGTTCACAAAATTTCATTCTAAAGTCTTCGTAGGTTCAATCTCATTCTCCAATCTTTCCTAATCATTATTAGACATGTTCAGGCACTCAAAAGCATCTAAGGATCAACTCAAAAGTCAAAAGTACGAAATCTGGATAGCTCTCTGGTCATGCTCGCTATGGCGAGTTCATCTGTTCGCTATGGCGAGCTGCAACGTGCAACTCGCGAGGCGAGGGAAAATGGTTCACGAGGCGAGCGATGAACCTCATCCTTCGCGAGGCGAGGATCATCGTTCGCGAGGGCGAGCGATGAATGTTGGCTCGGGCAGAAGTGCAGTTTTCACGAAAATTCACTATTTCTCATGGTTTTAAGCTTAACATTGATTCCAGAATTCATCTTACACATTATCTAAGGTCTAGGAACAGTTTCTACATCAATCTAACAAGTTTCCACCGTTTAATCAATAATTCTACAATTTTGACCTAGTTTTCAAATCCTCTAAAACTCATCCTACATCATGTTAAACCTAACCATTGAATCACAGACTTAATAGAATTACAAAGTTAGTCTAACCCTTACCTTATAACTCAAAATCGCAGCCACTAGGTCTTCTTGCTCTTCTCTTGGCTTTTTCTCCCTTTTCTCCAAAATTGATCGTACGTTATGTTTTTTCTAAACTAGGTTTACCTATTTATATCTCTTCCATCTAACTTATCTTATTTCTCTTTCTCCCCCAAAACTCTCTAAACTCTCTTTCTCCCTTTTCTAGACTCAATTAAATAATTAAATAATTCAAAGAGGGCGTTACACTGTACACTTGAACAAATATTAGCATATCCAATTGACAATTTTTAATACCTTGTTAACATCAAAACTCTCAAAGGGTAATGTTAACACATTTTGTTCCAACAAAATTGAGTACCAAAATATATCGAGTACAAAAATATATCATATTTAGTACCAAAATATATTTCAGATCAAGTACTAAAATATATTAGATTGCATAACAAAATATTTCAGATTGTGCACCAAAATATTTTGCATTGCATTGCGTTCCAACATAATTTAGCAAAACTTAGGGACTAATTAAGAAAACACTTTCTGATAATGATTAAATTAATTATTTAATTTAACATTTCCATATAATCAAATATACAAATATATATTTTTCTGCTAGTGCCTATTTCGTTCCTAATGTGTGATCCTGCATCTAATGCATGACTTCCACTTTTTGCAATTAACACTACACTAATTCTACTTAATGTGGGACAATATTGTGTTTAGTCTTTTAACTCTCAATTTTCATCAAATATGATAAAAAAAACATATTTAACACAATTTTTTGAAGGTAGACTAGAAAAATTAATGATTACTACTCCGGTGCATATTATAAGAAAAAATTCATTTTTTGAATTCATTAAATAAATCAGGTATCTAATTTATATTAAAAATGTTATGAAACTATTAGAATAAGAAGAACAAGAACAAGATTAAAGAGAAGAAGAGAGAATAAAGAGAGAAGAAAGAGGATTATATTATTCTCTTGTGATGTATAATTAGGTTACATATGAGCTCTATTTATAGAGAAATACAATGACTTGGGGAGCAAGCACAATATGACCCAATAAGCTAACAATATGATCCAATAACCCAATTGCTATATGGACATCCACTTGTAATATTCATAACAAAAAACTATTTATATTATTTATTAAATCAACCTAAAAATTGAGATCTCTCTTGTAGTAGAGATGGGACGTAGTACTGGCCGAAAATGGAAGTGGATAAAAGTGTTTTGGTCTGTAGCTAATTCTACAAATTTTGGTCTTATACGCATCATTTCGACGATTGAAACGAGAACAAATTTCACCATTTTCCTTTTTCATTTTTTCCATCTTTACAAAATTCCCCGATTCAAAGGAAGAACACAAGTTAAGTCTTTTTCCTTGACACGCCATCTATCCTCAATAAGGTTAGTTAATTTTTGTCTTAATGCTTTATTAAATCCTGCAGCTTACAGCTAACAATTGAAAAAAAGAATCATGTATTGTTTAATTAGATTTTTATTTATATGCATTGCATGCATGCTATAACAAGATCAGTCCTATAAATACCTTGCCCAACAACGAACAAGAAATCACAAAACCACTACATCCTCTTATACTTATTCATAGCCTTTGAGTTTAAGCAAACAAAACAACCATGTCAACTAGATCCCTCACCATATTCATTCTAGCTCATGTGTGGCTTTTGATGGCAACAAAATCAATAGCCCAGTTTGTCATCGACACAAGTGGCGAACCCGTTGAGGACGACGAGGAATACTTCATCAGGCCTGCTATCACAGGCAATGGAGGAGGTTTCACTTTGATCACCGGAAATGGGCCATGCCCTTTGAATGTTGGTCTTGACAACACTGAAGGGACACTTGGAGTGGCTGTGAAGTTCACTCCTTTTGCTCCTCATCATGATGATGACAATGTTGGGCTTAACAGAGACTTGAGAGTTACATTCCTAACATCCACAAGTTGTGGGCAGTCAACAGACTGGAGATTAGGTGAGAAAGATGCTACAAGTGGAAGGAGGTTGATTGTCACCGGAAGAGATAATGCTGAAGGTAACTTTTTTAGGATTGTGCAGACCCAAACTGGAGGTAACTATAACATTCAATGGTGTCCTAAAGAGGTGTGCCCTAGTTGTAATATTCAATGTGGGACTGTTGGTGTTATTCGTGAGAATGGCAAGATTTTGTTGGCCCTCGACGGTGGTGCCCTTCCAGTCGTGTTCCAGAAAGAATGACCTATTATTGGGATGGTGAAGCTTGTTTTTCAATGTAATAATGTTTCCTTGTTGCTTGCCTTTAATTATAAACCTAATGTTAATAAATAAACGTGGAGCTATTGTTCCTTTCAATTGAACCTAAGAGAGAGAATGAGACATGTATTTTGTTTGATTGATATTCAAATATATATAATAAAGCTCCGAATGTTTATGTATCTTCTTTGTTTACCACAGGTTTGTTCATTTGTTCATTTATTTATATCTTATTTAAGTTTGTATCTTAGAAATCTTAAAGATTATGTTCATTTGTTCAGTTTACAACACCATTATTAAATCAAGTGTAAGAACCAAATTTACTTGTTTACCGTTGTAAACGTTTAGAAATTCTCTCGCTTGCGTGCTTGAGAAGATAAGTCTCTTGGTGAAACTTTGGGCAACTAGAAAGTCTCTTGGAGTTGTCCTCAAGCAAGGAAGTCTTTAGGAGTTGCCCTGGAGCAAAGAGAAGTCTCTTAGAGTTGTCCTAGAGCAAGAAGTCTCTAGGTAGTGTCCTTGAGCAGGAAGTGTCTTGCAATTGTGCTTGAGCATTAAGAAGTCTATTGGAAGAGTCCTTGAGCAATTTGTAATCCAAAGTGATTATAGTGAAACCCCTTGGAAGTGCAAGGGGATTGGACTACTCCTTTATTGTGGGAGGAACCAATATAAAATTGTTTTGTGTTTGCTTTGTCTCTCTGTCTCTTTATCTTTGTGTTATGTATTTAATCCGCTGCATTCAAACCATGAGTCAAAATCTACATATTTCAGATTCTGATCAAGTTTTAACACAGAAAAAGAAATTGCAAAAAGCAGATTTGGGTGACTTCTACTTGATTATGTAGTTTGCAGCTATGCAATCATTTGGCCATTTGGTAGTGTGGCTCTGACTAACTTTTTGTGATGTTTTCTCTTCCTGCCAAGCTGTTTACCATTGTTTATTTGGCCATTTGGGATTTTTAGTTTGATCCTGCAAGAAATTTAAAACTAGTCTTATTGTTTATCAAAAATATCGGTAAACAGCGACCCACCGAGATTTTTTTTTTGGCTCCATCATTGATCATGTTGAACAAGCGTCACACTCATTTTAGTTTAACCTCACAAGCCGATTTTATGGCGTTGTATTAAGCCCAACCACAAATTCTAAGATGGTATCAGAGCCTCTCGAATATTAGTTGGACCGGCCTGCTATCAGATCACCTACCATTTATATTCCCAGGCATGAAATCATATAGTGTTTGGCCATTTGGTGATATATGGCTCTAATTAACTGTTGTGATGTTTGCTCTTCCTGCCAAGCTGTTGCACCTTTGTTTATTTGTGACATATGCTTTAGTCTTTTCAATGCTATTGCAGTTAGTTTGTGTAGGTTTATTGATTGCACACTTGACCTCCATTTTTGTAATTATTTCATTTCTATTTTCTAACTTATGTACAAGTTTAATCATTTTGTTTCGTAAGAATTATATTATTTTCTTTAAAGCCTTATGATTGTATCATATATAAAGATGAGTCCAAGACATTAATTTGAAATTGCATTACATGGCTTTCCCTTGTGAGCTTCATTAATGGGATTCTTGATGCTTGGTGGTATACTTTTTTTTTTTTTGGAAGAAGAAGTTAAATTAGCCCACTCAAATTGGCATCAGAGATAATCGAACCTGACACTTCGAAGAGGAGCACACTCCTAAGTCCCAAGTCAATACCATTAGGCCAACCCAAGTGGGTTGCTTGGTGGTATACTTGCAATTAGACTATCAAACAAAGAGGAAAATCCGAGGTGGCTTAGAATTGTATTCTATGTTCATGCAATTTTGTGGACAAATATATTTAAGTTATGTTCATGTAGTTTAGCCAAGAGGATTAGTTTAGCATCTTATGCTGCAACTGGCGTTATTTTTTGTGCATTTAGACTTGGAAGCAACTAATGTGCTATTCTTAGTTGCATGCAATTGTAAGGGCTGGACAAAGTTTAAAGAATTCTTAAACTTGTCGTATCTGCTTTATACTTGGCACACATACAGTATCTAATATCCGTCTTTAGCGATCGATTTTTCTACTTTAGTGATTGGAATTTCAATATCTAAAAATATTTTTCTACTACTGATGCGAAATATAAAGGGCTAAAACAAATAAAAAAAATAAAATGACCAAAAGGAGTATTAGGTAAAAAGATATAGGGAAAATATGATATTTTAACCTTTTTACTTCATGTTTAAATTCTTCAATCTAAATTATATTAATTAATTAATGGTCTAGGCTACTTTAAAAAATTATGGACAATGAGAAAATCTTGCTTAGACACATACCTATATCAATATTATTTGGACACACACATGATATCAACAAAATTAAAAGAGAATAAAACAAAATGATATTGATTGATGTGGCTAATTTTATTTTTTTAATTTTATTGATTTCTTGTGAGTGTACCTAAATAATATTGATTTAGGTATGTGTTCATAAAAGATTTTCTCTATGGACAATTTATCCAATAAGAGATAAAGGCCACATGACTAAATATACAAATGATATCCAACAACCTTTTTCATTAGTCTTTTTCGGCTATGTGAGAAACTTTGACAACAAGTAATTCAAATATTATTTTGGAAACTAGTAATTCACATATTAAATCTACTTTAAAAATATCTCAAATTGAGCACCAAAATATATTGAGTACAAAAATATATCATATTCAGTACCAAAATATATTTCAGATCAAGTACCAAAATATATTAGATTATATACCAAAATATTTCAGATTGTGCACTAAAATATTTCAGATTGCGTTCTAAAATATTTTAGTAAAACTTGGGGACTAAGAAACACTTTCAAACAATGATTAATACATCTGTTTCTATCCTACACTATATTTACTTCTCTTTGGAAATTAGTTCGGGAGTCGATTTGATTCTTTACAGCTGATCTGTATCACATGTAGGACCACTTTGTTCATTTTGTTCACTCCTCAGGTAGGTTGCGAGTGTGACGATCTTTTATGCAGTTTATTTGGCTATCTTACTCTTGGGTTATATAGAAAGAGAGAACTAACATATTATTTAAGAATAAGGAAATCTTCATACACCAGTTGTTGGATAAAGATAAGTTACATTACTTTTGATGAATGAAAACTACTCATGTTAAATTTAGTTTAAGCTTTCATATTTGGTGGTCGAACACGATTGTTTGGTTAGGTATCAACTAATCTTATTTTGTAAGCTTTTATTGAGACTTGTTTATGGTGTAAACTTTTGAGGTCACTTTCGGCACGCCTTGTTTAACAGTCCATTTTTTAGCTAGAATTGTTTTATTTATTTATTATGTGTGTTTATTTGATTATTGGTATGCTTGATTTGGGATTAGTGGATTTCTAGTCGAGAAGGTATTTTAGTCATTTTTAGGATTAAGGGCATTTTGGTCATTTAGAGAGAGTGTAATTTAGTAATATTATTGGAAAGGTTATTATTAGTGCTTTAGTGAGAATAATTATTTATATTAAGTTACTAGTTAGTTGATGTAATTATTTTGAGATGGTAAAATAATGAGATGTCCTAATGAGTTAGGTGTATAGTAACTTTCTAGAATTAAGTGGAAAAAGTTTTGAGGCCCAATAAGAATAGAGTTACCTTAATAAGCTAGAGATTTTTGAAGATTTTAGGTAAGCGGGATACTTCTATTCTACCTAATAAGCTATAATTTCTTTTTATACTTATGGGTCATAATTGCTTTTGAATGAATTATGAATTTGATGATTTTTTATGTTAATTTTCGTGCTTCAAATTGATGTGTAGGTATGGGTATTTTGAAACATGTGGAATTGAAGTGTTTATATGCTCAAGTTCATAGTTGATGTTTGAAATAAGTTGTTTTAACAATTTTAGCTTAATTGTGTGAAAACCATGAAATTTGTGAATGATTATTGTTCAAACATGCTTCAAATCACTCATTAAATGTTTGGATATGTTTGTATGTTGGTGGGTGTTGAATTGTTGGTGTTGTTTGTGAAGTTTGGATTGAATTGTGGAAAAAATGAGTTTTTGGTGAAAAATGAATATGATTTTGAAATTATGGTGAAACGATGATATGAACTCATGATTAAAGTGTTTTGATTTGTTTTTAATGTATGCTTACTATTAACAAAGTTTGTCTAACGATTTCGGGACAATTGAGATCAAAATTAGGGGTTTTTGTGAAATTTTGGATGTGTTCCCAAGAAGGAACCCATTTTTGTGTTCCCCTATCATGTGAGGCTCCCCCAACAAGCAGTTACTCGCCATGGCGAGGTGTACAGAATTGCACATGCAATTCTATGCAACTCAGGGCGTATGGGGTCCTTTTCGGACACCACTAAGTGTTTCTTTAGATGTGTTTAACAGTTATTTTTCTATAAACCTACTGGACGTCTTTGGCTTGGATTAAAATTAGTTTTAAGGATTTGAGACGAAAATGTTGTAAATTACATTTATATTTCAAAAGTTTTCAAAAATATTTTGTCTCTCAATTTAAAGTGGAAAATATTTTAGAAGAAAAAATTTAATTTAATTATTTAATAATAATAGTAATATTACATTATGGCATTAAAGTGAGTTTATTCCTATTTTGACAGTAAAGTAAAGTTTTGTTAAACAATCAAGCCACCCTTAATTGTCATTATTCTCACAATTTTTCATTTAATTATGGCTGAACGTTCTTTTATGTATAGAGCATACACTTCATTGAGGTATTCATAAGGTGGACAGAAAGTTAAAAAAGAGACTCCCGTACCAAATAACTTTATTTAATTAATTTTGGGTTACATCTTCCTAAAATAGTTATTCTTGCTAATTTTGCATCCTTGATTTTATATTAAGAAGGGTCTGTTAAATCCTGGAGGATTAGCATATAATTACGCAGAAAATTTTTAAGGATAGTGCGATCAACACGTCTCATACTACTTTCACTATTTGTTCATTTTGGAGTTCTCTTATTGAATTGATGAGTAGAGATAGTGATTGATGAGTTATGTCCGTGGTCAATTCAACACAATATTAAGAAAAGATAATAATATGCAATTGAAGTAAAAGTAGTATGGAAATCCGTGCCAAGCACGGGCTAAATTTCGTCATAGTTGAGGGAGACAATATTATGATGTATGTAGTAGTGTCAGTTAAATTCAAACATGGGATAAAACAACTGAGGTTTATTAACTAATAAGCGGAAGAAAAAAAACTAATACTTAAGCATGAAATTTTTGGATGAAGATGCAGTATCATTCTCACTTGTGTGGTTGTTCCTTCTCAAATGTGTCGACCGACCGGTGCTGGCTCCTCCAAAAAGTCCAACGATGGTATGTTATTTATGTTTAACATTGCGGGGGAGAAGTTCTTGGTGGTAGAACACAGATATTGTGTCAAGTGTTAGTAAAAATTTCACTTTATATGAAATCAGGGGCGGATCTATGTTAGGGCTATGTGGGGCTCAAGCCCCACATGCCCTTCCCTATTTTTTTTATATATATTAGAAAAATGGTAATAGTTTATTTTTGTCCCTGAATATGTAATAAATAGTCATAATATTATCTCAGTGTATTAAAATTCTAAAATAATCCATGATTTTGTACTTTGTTAGTCATAATAGTCCCTGAAGTGACAATAAATAAGTATATTGAAGGACTAATATGACAATATCAATGAAGTATTTGAATGTTAGAGACTATTTTGACTAATGAAGTGTACAATCAGAGACAATTTAAAATTTTAATACATTGATGGACTATCTTAACCTCACATGTATCCAATGTCTAGATTTGTCCCTGAATGCAAAAGTAAATGTTAAGAAACATATAAGTGAGATGATCGATATACCTAATACACTAAGATTTTGGATGATGATGTGCTGCCAATTGTATTATTAACCATAACATAATGTGATGATCCAACTCATTGTAGTTTCCATCAGAACTCTTGACTTTTTTTTTTGTTACTGAACTCTGAACATTATGATGAACTGTTTTGTTAGTTTTTGGATGTCATTTATTTAATTTTAATATTAAATTGAAGTAGATGTTGAACAACATATAAGTTATATGACTCATATACCTACTACTTTAAGCTTTAGGGTGAAGATGTGGTGTCTAATCACTTGTTTCGTTTCTTTTAATCTAACGCGATGATCAAACTCAATGTAGGATGCCCCGAAACTAACGACAATATGATGAACTATTTTTTTAGTTTTTGGATGTCATTTGTTTAATTTTGGCTTAATTACAGTTTTGGTTCTTCTATTTTCACTCACTCACGAAAATTGTCCTTCCATTTCAAAATTACACGGTCTTGGTGCCTCTTTCAGATTTTTGAACTTAAAAATGGTGATATGTCATATTTAAATTAAGACTTTAAAGGATTTTTCATGTAATTACATGGGTATTGATCATTCTATATCATTAGACTAAATGCAAGGTCATCTAAAATATGTCAGGTCATTGTTTTCTAGTCTAAAAATAGCATAAAGGGACCAAAACACTACTAAAAAAATAAAAATTAGTGAGGGATAACATGAAATCCCTCTCTAATTATGTTTCTAAATTTTGCGACCAAGAAAATTATGAGAGATTTTATTTTTTCCGTCATTAATTTTGCATTTCCTAGCAGTGAAGCTGAGTGATTTTAAAATGAACGGACCAATTCATGAGTTGCTGAAAATATGGGACTAAATCAGCAATTAAGTCTTTAACTTTTCAATCTTAAAATTTAAATTTTGAATGTCATTCTCTTTCTTGTGAATTTTTCATTCAACCTCAATTATTTCAAATTTATTTACTTTTGGCCGTGTGTGGCAAATGATAATGAAAAATTGTCAATGTGTTATGTTGGGTTGATAAATACATGCTTATTAGATATTTAAAAATATGTGGTGTTTTTTTAATTGAAACTAATTTTTTGGTAAAATAGTTGTCCAAAGAATCTCCAACTCCTTGAGTAAACTCATAAATTTATCATACAACTCACACTGTTTTCTATACCTTCACAAACAAAACACACAATGATTAGTTTTTTTTCCATTATCTTCTCTCATGTTCAAATGTTTTTTTCGTATCTTTTTTCTTACTTCTAATTTCCTTTCTCTCTTCTCATGTGAGAAAGAAACATAAACCTCCCTCAATGAAACCATCACTAACCAACCTTTTTAAACATATGGTGTCTTCATTTGATATTATTTGACTATGTCACGTAATTATGGACACAGAGAGTTGCAAACTTGAATAAGAGATGTTAATTAGTCAAGTGTGAGTTAAAATTCTATAGTGGATAGAAGAGTAGATTTTGAATAACATATAAGTGAGATGACTCATATACATACTACAGGCTTAAGGTTTTGTGTGAATATGTGATATCAATCTCACTTGTATGGTATCTCTTAGTCTAATATGGTGATAAAATTCAGTGTAAGATCCCTTGGAAGTCCCAAAGTTATGATGAATTGTTTTGTTAACTTTTATATCTCATTTATTTAAAAAAATTATCCCAAATTTTGATTATTGAACGTCATTAGCTTCCATGCTATTTTTTTTTTATTCAACCTCCCTTATTTCAAATTCCTTCACTTTGGGTCTTTTGTAGAATCTAACAATGGAAAAATGCATATGTGTTCTACTCAGTTGACAAAAACATATGATGAGTCATTTATTATCTATTTTAATATATTATTTAGTTTTGTTTTAATTAGATTTAAGTTTATTTTATATTAATATTATTTCCTTTTTGAACTATTTTACTACAATTGCATATTGTTATATTTCAGGAACGAGTATTGATGTATTGAGTCTTCCAGCAAAAGAAAGGGGTTTTGGAGCTGATTTGGTACGAAAATACGAAGATTTGGAGACAAAAATATATCTCCCTCAAGTCAGAAACTTGGCACAGCTCGTGCTAGGCTTAGCACGGCCGTGCCACACTCTAGAACTGCTTTTGCTTAGATTTTAAGCTACTCTGTTTTAGTTTACTTGTGGAACATTCTAGTGATTGCTTAGATTTTAAGTCGAATGTAAACTATAAATAGAGTAGATAGCCATCACAAATATTCATCTTTGGTTCTCGGAAATAATAAGTGACAATTGTTTCTTTGAATAAAAGTTCACCTTTATTTTATGTTCTTCTTCTTCTTCTTCTTCTCTTCTATGTCTACAATGAACGTTAGTGAGTAGACTTCTCTTGTCTTGAGATTGTTGGATAAGTCTAATGACATAATCCTAATCAAACCAAGCTTTAAACATTAATCTTATGTAACCCTAATCTCTAATCTAAATTCACCGCTTTAACATGGATTAACCATTATCAAACTGTGGAAACGAAAGTGGAGGGTTTGATAATTGTTCGTCCATCATCTCAAATATCAATTCATAAAACGAAAGTGGAGTTTTGATATTCGAACAAGTGAATTTAGACAAAGATTGTAAAGGCAGCGAAATAGTCTTTTCAATCTTTGAGACGTATAGTTTCGAACTTCAAGGATTCTAAGTTGTGATCAAGTCAGCGAAATAGGCTTGGTTGCAACTTAGGACCAAAATCTAATAGTAATCAAGTCAGCGAAATAGGCTTGGTTGCTAGAGGAACAAAAGAGAAACTGTCTTGAGAAATTAGGTCTAACATAAGGTTATAAGTTTAATAGTTTGGTTTGTGAATGACTTGTCATTAGGATGAACCAATAGTTCCAAGGCTTTTATCTTATTTATTTTCTTGTAATTAAAAATCCAAACTTTTATCTAAAACTCTTTCGTCTAATCATCATTAAAAGTTAATTGAATTCATAACTCCCTGTCGGAACGATACTCATCTTTTTACTACTTCGGTAAGACCGTGCACTTGCGGTTTTATCTCAACAACATACTTATAAAAAAAATTAAATTGATGTTGCGATTCTTGAATTGAGTCTAATTTGTCGTAAAATAATTACCCCAAAACTCCTAATTCTTCAACAATCTCATAAAATTACCAGCAACTCACATTATTCCATATACTCTCATTATAAAAGCACACACTCATATTTTCCCCTTATCATTTCTCTCATGTTAAAATTCCTTTTTTATTTACTTCTTTTTCTGGTTCATTTTCTCTATACTCATGAAATAAATGAATATAACGATCTCTTCATGAAACCCCGATCAACCAACCTTTTCTACCATTTTGTGCCTCAATATTACTTTATTTGGTTATGTCACCAAATTACAGATGTAGAAAGTCTCACATTTAGGAGAGAGAAGTTAATTTGTCGTATGTGAGTTAAAGTTTCATATTGGATGCAAGAGTAGGTGGTCAAAAAAAATATAAGTGAGATGACACAAATAACTAATGCCTTAAAATTTTGGATGAGGATGTGGTGTTAGTTTCACTTTTATGGGTGCTTTTACCCAAATGTGATTATCCAACTCAGTTTAGGCTCCCCCTGGAAGTCACAACATTACGATGAACATGTCATTTGTTTAATTTTTTATCTAGTTAAAATTTTAGTTTTCGAATGTCATTTGGTTTGACGCAATTTTTTAAGTCAACCTTTATTATTTTAAATTACTTCACTTTTGGTCTTTGGTGTGATCTGAAAATGGAAAAATGTAGATCTGTAATGCTGAGTTGGCAAAATACATGCTTATTAGACATTTCAAGTAAAGATGTGGTGTCAATCTCACTTGTGTGATTTCTCTTACCATAATATGATGTTCCAACCCAATGTTGGTTTCCTCCGTAGTCCCAACATTATGACGAACTAATTTACTGGTGTTTGGATTTCATTTTTTTGGTAAAGTTAATTAAGTAAATGGTCCCTATAAATATCCAGAATTTCATTTTTAGTCCATACAAAAATAAATCGCACTTTTTAGTTATTGTAAACAAATTCGTCAGCAATTTTAGTTTTTGTCAAGTTCAAATCCATTCCTATTCTGAGGGAACATTTCTGCAGGCAGAGCTGTTTTTCTTGTCTTGTAGCGTAGACATAAACAGAGTAGTGGAGATAGTGGTCGTACACTTCGTACAGACGTACTTTGTCAATGCTCTTTGAAAGATAAGCATCCAATGCCTTCAAATCCTTTCAAACTAGCCGTTGCCACTTTTCTTCAGTCTTTCGCTTTCTTTAGACGAGTTTGAATCCATTAAACAACTATTTGAAACTTTAGGTATGAACTATAGTTTCTGGTGATATACAGCTTCTGATGAAATAGCTTCTGATAGACTTGCTTCTGATGAACTTGCTTCTGATGACGTCATCAGGTGCACTGTTTCTTCAGGAGCATTTTAACTTAAGGAGCTTCTTTAATTTCAGAGGCAGATTTCTTCATATGCTTTAAGCTTCTCTTTTTGTTGATATTCTTGCTCTTTATTTGTTCTTTCAGGATCAATTTAAGATGTCAAATATTGTCTATAGTCCTGTACACTTGAACAAATATTAGCTTATCCAATTTACAATTTTTAATACTTTGTTATCTTCAAAACTCTTAGGGGTTAATATTGCTAAACACATTTTGTTCCAACAATCTCCCCCTTTTTGATGATGACAAACAATAGTATTTAAAAAGTTCAATTGTTGTTAATCTAATTAACACGTTGACTATTTGGGTAAGAGGTTTGTAATTAAGCTCCCCCTGAGTCTAATAGTACTTTAAGGTGAGGTTTGTAAGCTCCCCCTGAGTTCTATCCATGTTAATTAAATTCATCATTAAGTTTTAAAAAAAAATAATACTCAAAAAAATATCTCACATTAAAATAGACTAAGAGTTCATAAGAAGGTCCTATTAATTTAACTTGGTTAAAATTAAATTAACGGGGCTCAGAAGAAGACAAAAAGAAAGAGATGAGAAAATTAGTGAGAAATTCTGTAAATAACTACAATCAGAAGCAATATAAAACATGTGTAAATATCATAGAGAATAAATTACTTCAGACGTAGGAAACATGTATAAATAACAGACAAGTTAAAAAATTCAAACTCAGAAGCATACAAAGTAATATCAGAGCAATGAACATGATGAATTAAATCTAAATAGGCTTAATTAGGTGTGCAACTAAGGTTGGGCTTGTTTAGAGGCTGCTTCCATCAAATATTTCACTTGTTCTGATAGTTTCTTCATCTCTTCTGCCTGCTTAGACACAACATCTTCCAGAACCTCTGTCTTCTGTTTCATCTTCTGTAGTTCTTCATCTTTAGCTTGTGCTTCAGCTTGAGTAGACATAAGCTTTTGCTTCAATTGCTGAAAGATCTTGGCATCCCTTGTAACATACTCACTTTCTGAAAAGAAAGGAGCATTAGCAAGACAGAGAAGCGGACCTTTAGCTTTCTCAGCTTTGTGAATTGCTACTAGATGCCTCTTAAGAACCATAGCTTGTGTTCTTAGGCATTTTTGACTTATCTTGTCCAGCAACTCAACAACATTCTTCTTTAGGCTCATCCATTGATCCTCATAATGGATGGAAAGTATAGGAACTTTTCTGAGAAGAATAAGTTCTTTTACCTCATCACTGATCCTGAGCAGCTCATTATTAATAAATTCAGACTCTAGGATATTTGGTAATGGTTGTTGGATGGTTATGGTTTGAGAAGTGGATGGTTGATCAGAAGCATTTTGTTTGTTAAGGTTAGATGAATGTTCTGGTTCTGAATGTTGGGGTTGGTCAGAAATAATTTGTTGGGTTTCAGGGTTAGTTTGGGGTTTGTAACGCCCTAGTCGTTATTTTATTTATTTTTGATTTATTTAGAGTCTTTTATATGATTTTAAATAATATTTCTTGATTATGTGGTGTGTATTATTTTATTATAAAGTTTATTTTATTATAATTAAAATAGTGTGAGAATTAATATTATTTTGGAGGTTGGGGAGTTAATTAGGAATTAATAGAATTAATGGGGGAGTAAATGAAATAAAGGGGAATTAATATTTGGGGAGTTAGGAAAAAGAAAGGTCATAAACGTTTTTACGTGAATATAGAACTTTTGGGAGAAAGGGAGAGAAGAGCAAGTAGAGCCAAGTGTTATACCCTGATTTTGGACTTAAAAATACTCATTCAAATTTATTTTCTACTACTGATAATTATCAATTTACTGTTGTTTTACTCTGAACCTTTACTTTGTTTCATCTGCACCTTTTACTGTCTCTGTCTCAATGTATTTTCAATTGTGATTTTGTCTGTGATTTTCTTGCATAAAACCATCCAAAGTGTCTTTTCTTGTGTTACAAGTCATTAAAAAAAGGTCTCTCTGAATCATTGCTTTGTTTTCTTGCATTTTAATTCAAATATTTGCAAAAATCGTACAAGAAGGGTATTTTGGTCATTTCCTGCAGTGGAACCCATTATAGTCCCTGTGTTTGTCTCTGAGTCTTTTCAACTTGTTTTACAAATCATTGTTGAGTCTTTGTTAAAAAATCATTTCAAAAATTGCATCTGAGTCAGTTTGAGTCAGTTTAGTCCCTAGGGGCATTTTGGTCTTTTCCCATTAAAATACCTCATTTTTGTTATTGGTTCATTTTAGTCCTTTTGTTGATTTTATTTTAGATTTCACTTTATGTTTTGTCCAATTTACCAATTTCTAGTCCAATTTTATTTTTATTGCATTTTGGTCCCAATTTCTTTAAAAATTGCATTTTTAGGTTTTTTTTAATTGCAGATTAGTCCTTCAAGTTTCTTATTTTGCAGAAAGGTCCCAAGTCACAAATTGTACAAGGCCGAGCCATTTCAAGTCCAAGTACAGGTGTCACCATTTCACTGGTCCAAAGGCAAACTTGGCAGCTTATAAATAGTGCACAGTGTCAGAAAAAGCGATAGAATTCACGCCACATCACAAACAGAACTCCAATTTCTCTCTCCATTCAGTTAGATCAAAATTCAGAAACCATCAAGAACAAGCAAGAACCCTAATTCTCCAGAACCAGATTGATGAACAAATTCATCAAATTTTCATCGATTCTCAGTGATCCATGGTGAATCTTCATCATTGAATCGTTTTCCTCTGCAATTCAAGTGCGAATTCATCACCAAGTGGTGACAAACTCAAGCACGATCACAAAGTTTTTGAAGAAGAAGAAGAAGAAAGAAAGAAGATGAAGAATATGATCCGGTGAAGAAGAAGAACGAATCAAACCAACAAGAAACACCGATTTATTTTCAGTTTCAACTCAAAAATCAACAAACAGAATCAAATCGAAGATTTCTAAAAAATCTTGTTCGAAATCTCCGATTAAATCACAGGTAAACATATAACTCCACCGTTCTTTCTTAAAAATCATCAATAAGGACGAATCCATGTAGATCCTCAAGGTTTCAAACAGTTTCTTTCAAAGAATTTGAAAACCTAAAAAAAATAATTTTCAAAACCGTAACAAAGAATGTAGATCTACAAAGATTCAAGCCTTGCATGTGATTTATGGCGTTAGATTCATGTTTAGGGTGAAGAAACGAGTTGATTGATGTAGGATTCATGATTTTCTGGTGAGGTTAGGGCTCGCCGGAATCTGGAATTCACGGCGGAGTCGATGAAGATTCCGATGAATCTTCATCTTCTCCGGCCGTCTCCTTCCAGAAACCGGCGAAGAGAAGAGAGAAGATGAGAGGCTAGTGAGAGAGCGAGGGAGTTAGAGAGAGAAAGGAGTATTGCAAATGAAATAAACCGGTGTCTTTACATATATATATAGGCCAGTGAACCGGGCCGGTCCAAAACCGGTCCATTTCCCTTCAATCCTGGCCGTTTGATCGAGGGTTTGATTCCCTGGATCAATCCTGTGGTTCCCGTGCACCCAGGCTTTTAGGCGTTGGGCTTGGGCCTCTGTCTTTGGTTTTCTTTGTTTTCTTGCTATTCACATCTTGTTTGCTTGCTGTTTGAACCTCTGCTTGTTCAATTTTTCTCATAAAATTCCTAAAAGATCCCTATGTGTTCTTTAATGCAATTTTGATATCTTTGTGTTGTTTTTACATGTCAAAAATTGATAAAAATATATGTGTATTTTCTTGATTGTTTTTTTTCTTCTTTTCTAGTGGAATTTTGTGCAATTTCTTGCCACTTTTTGTTCATAATATCTTGATCCATGGTATGAGTGATTAATATGCAATCTTGTGATGAATATGCTACTGATCATATGCTTGTGTTACTGTTTTTAATATGTTTTGTTAGTTTCTTGTGTTTCAAGTAATGTGTTTCCTTTTATATTTTGGTTATTGTCGTCATTTTGCCGTTTTATCTCATATTCAATTGCTTACTTTTTTCTTACCATTTTATGCCTTATACTACTAACCATTTTATTTCATTTTTCATCCATTTCTTGAGCATTTTACCATTTCATCCCCATCTCTCATAGTTTAGCCACTTTACCTTTTTAATTTCTATGTCAAATGGACATGTAATTTTAGGTAGTTTAATTTCCTTTTAATTCCTTACAAGACCATAGCATGTAAACTAGGGCAATGTAAAGGACAATGGACTCTCTATAGTGATGTACACTGACACAAGCACCGACACACACACACGTTGTATGTTTACCGTTTTAGATGTATGTTTAGGAGACGCGATACTTAGAAAATATTCATTTTTGAAAGCAAATTAATTCCATCACTCAAATCTTTCCTAATAAACCTTGGAGTCAAAACTCCATTGTATTTTCCTTTATTTTCTTAATCAAATTCAAATGAATCTTAATTTCTACTTAGACACTTTTTTCGTTAATAATTGAACCAACAATTCACTATCTTTTCCTCTCATGCCTTTACGACCTCTTTCTCTTCTTCAAAACCATTTTCAAAAACTAAAATCAATTGAAACACACCAAAAATACTTTTGGAAGAGAACTACATGGAATTTTGATCCCTTAAAAGGGTATGTAGGCAAGAGGTCAAAACCTCTCCAAGTCCAATAAAATGAAATCTCATACACTTTCTTTCCAAATCCTTAACCTAAATAAACTCTCTTTTTCAATAAATAAGCATAAAAGTAAAGCGTAGACATAAAGCTAGGAAAGCGGTTCCTATAGAATATTATAGTCGTTACGGGTGCTTAACACCTTCCCGTAACGAAAACGACCCCCGAACTTAGAGTTTCTAAGGGTTTTCTCAATTTTACCCTTCCCAAGAAAAAATAGAGAATATCAAAGATTGAAAGGTTCAAGCCTAATTAATGACTTGATACCCCAAAATCGAGATAACACCAAGGAACCCGAATTGCTGTGCATTTTTCTTCTGAATTAAGGTAAGGGTGAGGTTTGCTTCAGTAGTATAGTTATTGAATTATGATTTTGGGTTTAACAGGTTTATGATAGAATTGGGAATTTTGGGGTTTATGATAGAATTGGGAATTTTGGGGTTTATGTTGAATTAATGGGTCTTTGAGTGAATTGAGTGTAGAGATTGCTGTTTTGATGTGAGAAATAGGTTCTGGTTGCATACATCACTTAGTTTTATATCTGTAAACAAATTTGGGGAATGAATTTGAGGAAAATGAGATTTTTGGGAAAAACTTGCATTCTGTCCGTACTGATGTTCATCGCTCGCCCTGGCGAGTAGCTCGTCTCACCTCGCGAGTGAGCAATCTTCATAGCCCACCTCGCGAGCAGAACCACTCGCCATGGTGAGCATGTGCCTGAGAGATCATGATTTTTGAATTGTTGTTATAAGCTGTAATATGGATAGTTTTAAGTGCCTAGATGATTTTAGAGAGGACTGGGACAATTTTCAGATTAAAAAGATGAATAGGAAGCTTAAAAATGAAGATTTAGTGAGAAAGATGTAAAAACTCCCGAGAGCACCCTTTTTCTCATTCGCCTTGAATTCGCCACGGCGAGCAACCCAATCCTTGAGTTCGCCATAGCGAGTAGATGTACCCGCGAGGCGAGTTGCCTAGATTTTGAGTTGTTTATTCTGTTTTGAATGTTGTTGAATGATCTTGATGTTTAAGCATGATTATGATTAATTGTGCATTTTTCTGGAATTGTTGGATTGAATTATAATGATCTGTTGATGACTGTAATGTATGTTTACATTAATTAAATCATACATGTTGTTGAATTGTGGAGTTGTAAGTCATATATACATATATGCATTGTTAAGTTGTATGTAGATATACACAAGTGGAGTCAGTTGCATAAGCATATAAAGCGAGAGGGCTCTTGCCCTGGAACGCCTTGTCGTTCAAAGCGGGAGGACTCATGTCCTAGAACACTTTAATTTTTCAAAGCGGTGAGGGCTTATGCCCTGATGAATGCTTTAACCATTCAATATCCGGTGAGGGCTACCGCCCTGTAAATTGCTACCACATGCATGAACATTGTCGAGGAGTCTTAGTGGTGTTGTCGAGTAGTTGCATGAGTCATTGTTATTGGTTGTAAATACCATTGTTGTTGATGTGTTGATTATGAAATATATATTTATATTGAATAACTATTATTATGTTAGGGTGTTAGATTCAATTGATGAATTTTATATCTATATTTATTGTTGTGAATCTCACCCAATATGCTTGAAAATGTTGCCCTTCCTATGGGTAACTTGCAGGTGATCCTGAGTAGTAGGTGGTGGCTCAATGTCTAGGGCTCTGATACATATGGGATGGGATTTATTTTCTTATTTTCATTCCTATGTATCAATTTTTGGCACATGTTGATGTAGCCCTTTATTTGGTTGTTGAAGTAATTGATGAGGCTTTTATGCCAAGAATTATTTATTGGAGAATTAATATGTTGGATGTTGTTGTTATTTAAATGTTGAAAATATTCCGCTGCAAGGTTTTGGTGAAACTATTAAGTTTTGTTTTATTAAATAGTTTTATATTCTATTTAAGAAATTTTGAAAAGTAGTGTGACATGCCCGTTTGGGATATACTCTGATGTATGTTTATTTATTATTTAATTGCTTTGGGATAACGGGGTGTTACAGGGTTGGTTCTGAAGTTCAACATGAACTTCAGGTTCTTGGTCTATGATGGGGCTTGGTGGTTGTTTATTTTCTAGAACAATCTTTTTAGGGACTGTTTTAGAGGCTTTATGTGGGGTTACACTCATCTCACCACCTAAATGTTTTTCTAGGGAAAATAGGGTTGATGGAGAAGATGGTTGTGGTTGGTTAGAAACAGGGATTTGTGATGATGTTGGTTCAGTGGATTCATCAGTGGATTCAATGATATGTGGTTGGAAGAAATGATCATTAGGCAACTTCTTATAGATTTCAATTCTTCTTTGAGAGAGGCTGATTTGCACTTCATCAACATTAGATGGTTCAAAAGAAGATGTTTTAGTTGTTTTGGCTTTTGGGAGAGGCTTTTTGTAGCGTTGACTCAGAGTAATGTCATATGAGTCAGTGGAAGATGATGATGATGAGGATGAGGAAGAACTAAGAGTCTGAGTATTGATAGGAGCTTTTGGATCTGATGGATTACCTGAAGGAAAAGCTTTTGATCCAGCAGCTTCTGATATGCCCTTTCTTCTTGACAAAGCCTCTTGTAACAGACCAGTTGCTTCCTTAACTGTCTGTTCTTCCACTTCAGCAGACAAAGCCAGGATCTCAGCAGCTTTTTCAGCAACTTCAGAACCAGACTCAATAAGCCCTGCAACTTTGAGTCTTTCATCTCTTTCCAATATGTACTGCTGCTTCAGTTGTTTCTTTTTAGCTATGGCATTATCAGCATACTCCTTGGCCATTTGTGCTAATTCTGGAGTGACTACCATCATTGGTGACACTATTTCCTTAGGCTGTTTAGCCTTTTTCTTCTTGGGCTCTAGAGTATGCTCTTCTTCTACCTCATTTTCTTCATTCACCCATTCTTCAGTAGCTTCTTCAACAGCTTCCTTGATATCTTTCATTCCTTTGATTTTCCTTTTCTTCTTGGAACCTTCAGGAACAACAGTATCAGAAGCTATAGAAGTTTCAGTCTTGGCAACTCTAGCTCTTTTGGGTTTGGGGGCTGGAGCATCTTCCTTCTCACTAATCTTAGTCCTTTTTCCCTTGACCTTGAGAGGGGCTCCTTCCATTGTGTCAGGAATGGATGCATAGCTGATTATCTCCTCAATTTCTTTGAAGTGAGCAGAGATAAACTGATACATAACCTCAGGATTATCTTCCTTCGAGATGAGGGGGAAATCCTTCATCAGGTCTGATTCAACAGTTTCTTCCTTCAGATCCTTTTTGTGAGGATTGAACTTCTCAATGATGCTCATAGATTGAAGAGTTTTTTCATTGATGATTTTACCAATGACAGTTCCAAGCTCAGCATCTGAGGAAACTCCACAGTGCTTTAAGTGCTTCAGCAACCTTCCTTGAACAAAGATTTCATAAAGGAGCCTTCCATAGGGGATCTGTCTTCTTCCATTCTTCTGGCTTTCCCTTACAGCCCAGCACATATGATGCAATATGTACTTTGGCAGATTTATCTTCTCAAAGGAAGCAAGGCAGTACAATACTACCTTGTGATCTAGAGAAAGATAATGAGAACCTCCTCCCTTCAGAAAAATGCATTATGATAAAACCTTCAGAAGCATCCTGTGAATTGAAGACATTTATGATGTTTTAGCTTTAGCATTTCCATTGAACAAGACTCCAGTAATCTTGTCCTCCCACTGGCTTTTAACAGCATCCTTCTGAAATAGCCTAGAGTTTGAGCATCTGCATGCTTTAGCAATTGTTTCTTCAGTGATGGTGATCTCCATACCCATCACTTCAGACCTAATTTCAGTTCCTCTTAATGGTTTAAGACCCATTTCAGTCCTCGATTTCCCTTTGAATCTTGGATTTTCCTTTACCAGCTTAGCTACTTCCTCTTCAGCGTCTTTCCTGTCAAACACTTCTGCCCTAACCTAGAAGTCCTTTACCAGATTTATGTATGAAGGTCTGTTTAACATTTCGAAGTAATCAACCATATGTTGAGTAGCAAAGTAACCCTTGATATCAATTCCATTTCTTTCCAAGGAATCAAAGTCTACTAGAGACTCTATTTGAACATCCAATCTGTTCATAGGTACGAACACAGTTCTTTCTTTAAGAACGTATGACTTGTTGGTGTTGATCTTGATGGTTGGAACTGAACTTGAGGATGCCATTAGATTCGATGGAAGATTGGGATTCTAGGTTTTGATAAAACTAATTTTTCAGAGTAAGGGTCTTAAAAACTTGAAAGTGTAGGAAAAAGTGAGTGAGTTGTGTGTGTTTGGTATTTATAGTGTTTTTGACAAAACGTTTGCAATTCAAAAGGGACAAACAAACACAGCATTAATGACAACTGGGGGCGCGTGAAAGTACGTTTAAAGCTTATAAAATCATCATTGCCCTTTTAAGTTATACACCAATACAAACAGACCACGTCAGAGCCTTTTCAGACAGAACTGCTTAGTTAGTGGGACAGGTGTTACTAAAAAGTAACTGCCAACGTTTCCACTAACACTACTGTTCAGAAGCAAAGAATACAGCTTCTGAAGTTTTAGTGCTGATGTCACCTTCAGAAGCATATTTTCCTCAGAATCTTAGTTAAGAGCTTCTGATGGACCATAGCTTCTTAACAGACTTCAGAACCATACTTCTTATTCAGAGTCAAACACATTTTAATCAGACACAAAGTGCATGTTCAAATTTTTCTTAATAAAATCAAATCTTTCAATAGTTAAAGGTTTTGTAAATATATCAGCCCATTGATGCTCTGTATCAATGAACTGTATATCTAAAACTCCTTTTTGAACATAATCTCTGATAAAATGGTGTTTGTTTTCAATATGCTTGGCTCTTGAATGTAAGATTGGATTCTTTGATAAACAAATAGCAGCAGTATTATCACAATAAATGGAAATATTGTTAGCATTTATCTGATAGTCTTCCAACTGATGTTTCATCCAAAGTAGTTGTGTACAACAACTTGCAGCTGAAATATATTCTGCTTCTGCTGTAGACATAGCAATTGTTGCTTGTCTTTTGCTAGCTCATGATATCAGATTCTCTCCTAGCAACTGACAGTTTCCACTGGTTGATTTTCTTTCAATCCTATCACCAGCATAATCAGCATCACATAATCCAACCAACTGATAGTCTGGGGATTTCCTATGAAGGAGTCCAAGATTAGTTGTTCCCTTCAGATACCTGAAGATTCTTTTAACTACAGTTAAATGAGATTCTCTAGGATCTGACTGAAATCTTGCACACAAGCATACACTGAATAAAATATCTGGTCTAGATGCAGTGAGGTATAACAAAGAACCAATCATACCTTTGTACAGCTTCTGGTCTACTTTTGTTCCATTATCTTTTTTGCTTAAGGTGCAGGTTGGATGCATTGGAGTGTTCATCACTTTACAATCTTCTATTGAACTTCTTCAGAAGCTCCTTTGTGTATTTTGTTTGATGAACATATACTCCATCTTTGCTTTGATTGATTTGAATTCCTAGGAAGAACTTTAATTCTCCCATCATGCTCATTTCAAATTCATCCTGCATTAACTTAGAGAATTCCTTGCAAAGAGATGCATTAGTAGAACCAAATATTATATCATCAACATATATTTGCACAATCAGAATGTCTTTCTTAAGAGTCCTTCTGAAGAGTGTTGTGTCAACTTGACCTCTCTTAAAATCATTTTTGATTAAGAAATTACTTAGTTTATCATACCAAGCTCTGGGAGCTTGTTTCAAGCCATATAGTGATTTCTTAAGTTTGTAAACATGGTTAGGATGCTTAAGATCCTCAAAACCAGGAGCTTGCTTGACATACACTTCTTCTTCAATGACACCATAAAGAAATGCACTCTTGACATCCATTTGATATAATATTATGCCATGATTAGCTGCATAGGATAGAAGTAACTTGATTGCTTCCAATCTTGCAACTGGAGCAAATGTTTCAGTGTAATCAATGCCTTCTTGTTGACTGTACCCTTGAGCAACAAGTCTGGCTTTGTTTCTGATTACTTCTCCCTTTTCATTGAGCTTGTTTCTGAATACCCATTTTGTTCCAATAATGTTCTTGTTCTTAGGGTTGGGTACCAGATCCCACATATCATTTCTTTGAAATTGATTAAGTTCTTCTTGCATAGCCAATATCCATCCATCATCTGCAAGTGCCTCATCAACTGACTCAGGTTCAGTTGCTGTTAACAATCCCATCAAAGACTCTTCGTCTGAAATATGATCTTGTTCTTCTGAGACTTTCTTTGTTTCCAATGATTTGATCCTCAGGATGTGACAACTTGTACTTGAATGTATTTTTGGATTGATTGGCTTGCTCAGAACCACCTTAAGCTTCATCAGAAGCTACTTCGTCTTGAGCTTCTGGTGTGGGTTCAGCTTCTGAACTAGATTCAGCTTTTTGACTTGATTCAGCTTCTAGAATCTTTTCATTGTCAGAAGGTTGATCAGATTCTGATGTATCTTCAGAATCATGTGTACCTGCAGTACTATTATCTTGCTCTGTAGTTTTACTTCCAGGCTCCCTATCATCAAATTTTACGTGCATTGATTCTTCAACACAATGTGTATCTTAATTATACACCTTGTACGCCTTAGACCTTTCAGAGTAACCTAGAAAGATTCCTCTTTGGGCCTTGGCATCGAATTTCTTCAGATAGTCTTTGGTATTTAGAATGTAACATGTACATCCAAATTGATGAAAGTAAGAGATATTGGGTCTTCTTCCTTTGAAGAGTTCATATGCAGTTTTCTGCAATATAGGTCTTATGTAGATCCTATTTTGGACATAACATGAAGTATTAACTACTTCTGCCCAGAAATGTTTAGCTAAATTATTTTCATGGATCATGGTTCTAGTCATTTCTTGTAGAGTTCTATTCTTTCTCTCTACAACCCCATTCTGTTGTGGAGTTCTAGGAGAAGAGAATTCATGGACAATTCCATATTTTTCACAAAAAGATTCAAATGGCTCGTTTTCAAATTCTCCACCATGATCACTTATGATTTTCAAAATTTTCAGTTCTTTTTCAGACTGTATTTGAGTGCAGAAGCTGCTAAACACTTCATATGCATAGTCTTTACTTCTTAGGAATTTTACCCCCAATTCCATCTGTTGTAATAATCAACAATGACTAATCCATATTTACTTCCATATAAGGATGCAGTGTTAACTGGTCCAAATAAATCAATATGAAGTAGTTCTAAGGGTTTGGAGGTTGATACAATGTCTTTGGATTTGAAAGAAGTTTTAACAATTTTCCCTCTCTGGCATGCACCACAAAGTGCATCTGAATGATAATCAATGTTAGGCAGGCCTTTGACAAGTTGTAACTTGCTAGGTTTAGAGATTAATCTCTAGTTAGCATGTCCCAACCTTCTGTGCCATACCCATTTTTTATCATTCATTGACAGAAGGCAAACTACCTTCCGATCAACCAGATCAGAGAAATTTATCTTGTAGACATTCTCAACTCTCTTTCCCTTAAATGTAATGGATTTGTCATCCTTGTTGACTATGGTGCAGTTGGTCTTACTGAACATTACATCATACCCATTGTCACAAAATTGACTGATGCTCAATAGGTTATGCTTCAGACCATCTACAAGCCAAATATTTTTTATTGAAATGGAAGAATTACCAATAGTACCCGTACCAATGATCTTTCCAGTTTGGTTGCCACCAAACTTCACTTCTCCTTCTTTCATGGTGATGGTGAGGAACAAAGCTTTCTCTCCTGTCATGTGTCTTGAACATCCGCTGTCCAGGTACCAGGACCTTTGTTTCTCTTTTGCCCTTAGGCACACCTGCAATATTGATTAATTCAGACTTAGGTACCCATATCTTCATGGGTCCTTTGGGGTTAGTTCTGGAGGCTTTACTTTTCCTCCCTTGTACCTTGGGCTGAGTGCTGGGTAGCTTCTGATCACTCAACACTTTCGGTTTAACACCTTTAGGTATTGTTTTCTCAGAAGCAGCAATTGTTTTGGTCTTCTGACCCTTTGACTTTAGGATTCCAGGTTCTGGTTTGATCAGACTCTGAGGAACAAGTTCTGACCTTATCAGAGTCTTGATCTTTGTAGTCTTAGGATCAGACTTTGTCATAACCTTAGTCTTGGAGTTCTTTGGCTTTGATGTAATCTTAGCTTTAGAACTAGAAGCTTCAGGTTCTGACTGAACAACAGTTTTAGCTTCAGCACCTTCAGGCACAAAGGTGGATTTCAATCCATCCTTGACACAGTCACAATAGTTTTTGAGACTATACTCTTTAGGTTTCCCTTCAGAATATCCAATCCCTTTACCATTGTTCTTGTAAATGTTGTAAATCATAGAAGCTACCTTGATTCTATCAAAACCAGTCATTATGAAATCCTCTAAAACAATTTCATGTTTGTTTTCAGAGCCTTTATCACACTTTTCTTGCTACTTCTAACAAAGAATCTTGAGTCTGTCTTCATATGTGGTATATATGAAGTCAAACCCTCTGAGTTCTACTTCAGAAGCTTTCAGTTCCAATAGACTTGATTCTTGTTGTTTCATTAAATCAACATATTTTTCTTTTAAATCAACCAACTCATTGGTTTTGTGTTCAAAAAGTGATAAAAGTTCCTTGAGAGACTCAACAAGTTCTTGTCTGAGAATTTTGGAATATACCTAATTTTCATCTTCTGAATCTGATTCAGATTCTGATACAGCTTCTGATGACACTATTGCCACTAACCCCATGGCTGCTTTTGCATCATCATCAGCTTCTTCTTTCTCAGAACCAGACTCACTATCCAGATCTTCCTAGGTTACCATCAAACTTTTCTTGATCTGCTTTCTAAATTTGCTTGAGCTGAAATTTGGCTTCTTCGTTCTGCTCTTTGACTTTTCCTTCTGAAGATCAGGGCATTCAGCAATGAAATGACCAGGCTTCTTGCAGTTGAAGCATCCCTTCTGATCTTCCTTCTTGAAGTTCTTATAGCTTCCTCTCTTGCTCAAAAACTTTTTCTGCTTCCTTGCTAGATATTCAAGCTTGTTGGAAAGCATGGCCATCTTTACAGAATGATCTTCATCAGAATCTTCATCTGGTGATTCTTCTTCAGATTCACTAGCCTTGTATGCTTTAGATGGCTTTCCTTTAGATGGTAGAGCAATAGATTTATTCTTCTTTGAAGACTCATGCTCATTTAGGCTCATTTCATGAACCTTGAGGGAACTGACAAGATTTTCAACACTCAAAGTGTTTAGATCCTTAGCTTCCTCAATGGCAGTCACCTTAGGTCTCCATCTAGAAGGCAAGCTTCTCAATATCTTACTCACATGATCAGACGCTACATGACTCTTCTTCAGTATTTGAGGGAACTGACAAGATTTTCAACACTCAAAGTGTTTAGATCCTTAGCTTCCTCAATGGCAGTCACCTTAGGTCTCCATCTAGAAGGCAAGCTTCTCAATATCTTACTCACATGATCAGACGCTACATAACTCTTCTTCAGTATTTGCAGTCCAGATACTAAAGTTTGAAATCTTGTACATTTCTTCTATACTCTCATCATCCTTCATCTTGAACAGCTCATACTGATGAACTAGCATAAGTGCCTTTGCTTCTTTAACCTTCTTGCTACCTTCGTAGTTTGCACAGAGTGAAGCAAACATTGCCTTAGCAGTGCATTTATCACTCATTTTCATATATTCAGTGCGAGGTATAGAAGCAACAATGATCCCTCTGATCTTGTGATGCTTTTTGTATAACTTTTTTTGAGCATGAGTGTGTATCTTTCTGTCAATAACTGCTCCTTCCTCATCCAGGGCCAGATCACCAACTCCATCTTCAATAATATCCCACAGCTCATCATCCAGTCCCATGATGTAGCTGTACATGTTGGTTTTCCACCAAGAAAACTCTTCAAGATCTCCATTGAACTTTGGAGCTTTTCTAGAGTCTGATTTCTTATCAGCTGTACCATAATCATATGGAATCGTCTTGTTTCCCGAAGGAGAAGTTTCAGTCATGTTTTTCTCAGATCTTGAACTGTTACACGGTTAAGTGTTTTGATAACAAACCAAAGCTCTGATACCAATTGAAGGTGAGATAAGCACAAGAAGGGGGGTTGAATTGTGCTTTCTTTTTCCCAAGATAAAATCTTCTTCTGAGGTCACTTCAGAAGCTGTTGAAAAACGCTTCTGATGTGATGAAACTTCAGAGGCAGTTGACTTGCTTCTGATGTGCAGTTCAGAATTAAATGCACAGCAGAGTAAAATAGAGTAAGAGAGAAGAAAGAAAGAGACATGCAATTATACAGGTTCCTTCCACAAACCGGAAGTCAGTCCTGTCCCCCTTGCACTTCCAAGGAGAGTTTCACTAAGTTTAATCACAACTGATTACAACTGCTCAATACTACACCTAGTTTGACACTTCAAATTGCTCAAGCACACAGACAAGAGACTTCCTTTGCTCAAGCACACAAGCAAGAGACTTCCTATGCTCAAGCACTAAAGCAAGAGACTTCTAATCAAACAGAATTACAAAGAAAATTGTTTGAGTTTGAACACTTGATATACAATCAGTGGTGTTCACAATACAATGCAATTGAAAGACTCTCTAGACTTAAGAATTTCTAAGATATATCAAATGAACACAGAAATTCTAAGTGCTTTTATGTGAAACAAATTTAGCAGAGTTTGGGCGCTTTCAAATTGTTGTGAGTTGCTCTCTTGTTTTTTCTCTACTTTATCATTAAGTCTTCACTCCTTTATATAGAGGTGTGAAAGAGTCGTTGAGATCTTTAAGCACGTCAATAGAGTCGTTCTGAAAACTTGATCAATCACCAATGATCTTTTGCCTGATTTGGTTGTTGTCCTATGAAGGATCAAGTTCAAATCCATTCCTATTCTGAGGGAACATTTCTGCAGGCAGAGCTGTTTTTCTTGTCTTGTAGCGTAGACATAAACAGAGTAGTGGAGGTAGTGGTCGTACACTTCGTATAGACGTAGTTTGTCAACGCTCTTTGAAGGATAAGCATCCAATGCCTTCAAATCCTTTCAAACTAGTCGTTGCCACTTTTCTTCAGTCTTTCGCTTTCTTTAGATGAGTTTGAATCCATTAAACAACTGTTATACCCTGTTTTTGGACCTAAAAATACTAGGCCCAATTTCATTTCAAACTTTGTCAATTATCAAATTTCAACTGCACAGTTCAAATTGTCTCTGCCTCGCAGTATTTTCAATCACAATCTTACCTATGTTTTTCTTGCATAAAAACTTTCGAAATGTCTTTACTTGTCTTGTAAGTCATTCAAAAGTGTCTCCGAATCATTACATTGCTTTTTCTACAGTTCATTTCAAAATTTGCAAAAGTCATACAGAAGGGTATTTTGGTCATTTCCTGCAGTGGGACCCATTTTCATCCTTGTGACTGTCTCTGAGTCTTTTCAGATTGTTTTTTTTTGCATTTCATCAGTAAACCTTGTTAAATTCATTTCAAACTTGCATCTGAGTCAGTGTCAAGTCAATTTGATTCTGTTTAGGTCAATTTTAGCCCTAGGGGCATTTTAGTCATTTCACACAAAATTTTGGCATAGAGAGGTTACTTTGAAGTACCTCATTTAGGCCATTGGTTCGTTTTAGTCCGTTTTGTCAGTTTTATTTTTTGTTTCGCTTTACGTTTGGTCAAATTACGTTTTTTACTCAATTTTATTTTTAATTGCATTTTGGTCCCTCAATTGAGGTCCCAAAATTGCATTTTGTCCAAACTGTTTTTTAATTTCATTTCAGGCCTTTTTTAATTAATTTTGCAGTTTGGTCCTCAAATTCTTTGTTTTTGCAGAAAGGTCCAGAAGCCAAATTTGCCAAGGCCGTGCCATTTTTTTTCCCAAGTCCAGGTGTCCTTTTCTCATTGGTTCAGAAGCACACATGTCAAGCTATAAAAGGTGTACAGTGCCACACAGACCCATTAATTACACGCCACATCACAAACAGAAATCACAATCTCTCTCCTTTCAGTTACGGATCAAAAACCCAGAAATCATCAAGAACACTGAACAATCACAAACCCTAACCGTTTCGGATTCAACCAAAAATCATCAAAAATCAACACGAAATTCAAGCACAGATCCATCACAGTTCTCAGTGATTCATTGAAGAATCATCATCATAGAACTATTTTCTCTGCAATTCAAGCGCAGATCCATCACCGTTTGGCGACGAATCCCAGCACGATCACAGAGATCAGAGTGAAGAAGAAGAGGGAAAGAAAACGAAGATCTAAACCGGCGAAGAAGAAGAAACAAGAACACCGGTTCGTTTTCGGATTCAAGAACGAAATCAACAAACAGCACCAGAATTCAAGTTTCTCAAAGATTCCGTTTCGAAATCTCCGTTTGAAACCGCAGGTAAAACACGTAAAACTCATTTCCTCCCTCAAAAGTGTTAATCATAGTTAAACCTGCAAACAGAATCCAAAAAGTTTCCAGAATCATAAAAAAAAAATCATAACCGTAAGCAAAACATAGATCCATAGGAATCCAGAAGTTGTAAGCAAGAACGAGTGCCAGAGAGATAGCGAACACAGAATCAATGTAGATCTTAAAGTTTTACAAGTTTCTTTCAAAAATTCTTTGAAAACCTAAAAAGAAAAATTCTCAAAACCGTAACACAAAACTGTAGATCTACGTTGATTCACGCCTTGCATGTAAAATCCAGTGCCATATTCGTGTTTAGGATGAAAAAGGATGTCTGAAAACGTAAGTTTTTTTTGAAAACGGTGAAGTTCGTTCAACTCCGGCGGCGGCGCCGCCACCCTTGGGCGGCCGGCCACCACGCCGGAGGAACAAGCCTCACCGGGGAAGATGAAGATCTTCCATTTTTCCAGAATCCGGTGAGAGGTGGGAGGTGAGAGAAGAGAGAAGAGTTTAGAGAGAGAAGGGTTTAGAGAGAGGAAGAAGAGTGTAAAATAAAAAACCGGTGCTAATTGTGTTTATATAGCCAGTGAAACGGACCGGTCCAGGACCGGTCCAATCCCCTCCATTCCTGGCCGTTGGATCTAGGGTTTCCTACTCTGGATCAATCCAACGTCTCCTGTGCAATCTGGGTTCTAGTGTGTTGGGCCTTTGGTTTGGGCTTTGTTCTTTTACGTTTTTGTTTATTTTCCTGCTATTGGCACCATTTTTCTTTGCTGTTTGAACCCCTGCACGCTTAAAATTTTCTCTAAAAAATCTCCAAAAATTATCACATGTATCTTGATGTATTTTCATGTCTTTTTTTTTATATTTCTCAATGGTTTTAAAATGATAATAAAAAGCATGTGATATTTCTTGGTTAATTAGTGTGTTTAGACATAAACTTGTGCATTTTTTAGTAGCATATCCCTCATGACTTGTTGACATGTGATTTGAACTTTTGGAATGCAATTTTGTGATAAATTTGTTGCTGATTACATGTTTGATTTGCTGCTTGTATGTCTCAATTTCATCTCCCTTCTTGGCTTGCAATTAGTATGCATTTTTGCTAGTAAATAAAGTGCCACGTGTGCTATAAACTTTAGCATCAAATATGTTCCATTTTTTCACATTATGGCACAAAACAAGACTTCTAAAAATGCCACGATGAAGGGATTATGGGTCATATCTATGCTAGAGCCTTATGACCATTCTCATGCACATTTTGTCACTTTATTAGTTTCTTTTATGTCTTTCCTCTTAATATTTTTTTTGTGCACTCCTTTTATTCTATGCTTTATCTTACTAACATTTTCATCTCATGTGCCATACATTTCATAGCATTTCACTACCTCCTCCACTTTCTTTAGCCTAGCATTTATTTTTTGCAAGTTTTAATTCATTTGGTGATGTAATTTGTTATCATTGGTTTGTAGCTTGGCAAAGGGGCCATAGA
This sequence comes from Medicago truncatula, assembly GCF_003473485.1. Classification (NCBI taxonomy): domain Eukaryota; kingdom Viridiplantae; phylum Streptophyta; class Magnoliopsida; order Fabales; family Fabaceae; genus Medicago; species Medicago truncatula. The sequence goes on from NC_053045.1 coordinate 22,672,164, forward strand.
ATGTATTCAGGCAACTTTTGTAATATGGACTATGGACACTATGACGCACCGGCACGCACACACTCACCCTAGATGTATGCCTAGGATTGCATGTGTAGATGTATGGCTAGGATTGTATGGTTAGATGAACGCTTAGGTTTAAACACTTAGAGAAAATCCAACTTTTTCCAAAACATGCAAATAACCTCACTTGAAAACTTTTTTTGAAAATAAGATAGGAGTCAAAACTCCTTATTTCCCTTTTATTTTCTTAAATAAAATTTCTAATAAACTTTAACTATACTTGGACTTCATTTTGAAAAAGCTAACTCCACCTCACTTTTTTTCCAAACCTCATGCCCTTGAGGCCTCTCATCTCTATTCTTCAAAATCTCTTTTCAAACTTAAAATCAACCAACAAAAACAAAAACTATTTTTTGAGAATGAACTACGATCGGTTTTGATCCCTTAAAAGGGTACGTAGGCAATGAGTCAAAACTCCTCCAAGCCGAAATAAAATCAAATTTTACTTCTTCTCACCCCCATTCTTCACTAATCATACCTTCTTTTTTTTACAAATAGGCAATAAAACTAAAGCGTAGAAATAAACTTAGGAGAGCGGTTCTTATGGAATACCATAATCGCTCCGGGTGCCTAACACCTTCCCGTAGCGAAAACGACCCCCGAATCTAGAACTTTTTAAGGGTTTTTCTCCTTTTACCCTTCCCAAGAAAAAAGAGAGATATCAACGGTCAAAGGTTTCAAGACCAATTAATGGCTTGGCACCCAAAAACCATGATAACAGAAATGGCGACTTCACTGGGGACTTCTTTTTAGCGGGTCGCGCCTAGTTTTCCTTAGTTTATATTTACGCTTTGTTTTATTGCTTACATATGTGAATACTTGTTTATTTTCATTTGACGTGTGGGGTGAGAATATCAAAAGTCCTATACCCGGGCTGAGTGAACTTATGTTTAGGTAGAGATATAATCGACAATTCGATCCGGGGGTTGCCTCGTGTATTGGATTATGCGATCAATCTCACATAGCTGAGGCATTTTGAAGGTGATATGTCGGCGTGTGTTGTCATGCTTAGGCACTTCACTTTCAATTGTTCGACGAAGCTATGAACCGTAGTTACCAAACCCATCCTAGCCTTTTTAGGACATAGTGCGGTGGCTAAATTGAGTGTTGTCTCAAACTTTAGTCGTCACGCGATACTACACTCAAACTAGACCTTCTCACAAATAATCATGGAACGGGTGTCGTCCTGTACTACCATGATATATGTGAGAGAGGTTGCAGTTTGGGAACTGTGTTAGAACCTTGGTTACTACTATCCAAAGCCTTAGTTCACCGGACGCCGTGTCCAGCCGTAGCCCTGTTACTTTGAATCTCAACCCATCTTGTTCTTTGTAACTAAACAACCCAATCATGCATACATGCATTCATGCATAAACATTTTTCATGCATTCATCGAAGGGTTTAAACAAATGGAAATTTTTGTAAATAATCACAGGTATGAAGAAGACTAAGTGCTACAAGTTCAAAGAAGTGGATTTGGTTAGTTTGAGAGAGTTGGCACTCAAGGTCAAGAGTCAAACAGGGTTCCGACTCCGGTATGGGGGATTGCTTACTTTGCTCCGAACCGATGTGGAAGAGAAGCTAGTGCACACTCTAGTGCAATTTTATGATCCAAGCTTCCGTTGCTTCACTTTCCCGGACTTCCAGTTGGTTCCTACTCTCGAGGCTTACTCCAATCTAGTGGGTTTACCTATAGCCGAGAAGACGCCTTTCACCGGTCCCGGGACTTCTCTTACTCCTCTGGTTATTGCTAAGGATCTCTACCTCAAGACGTCCGACGTCTCTAACCATCTTATTACCAAGTCCCACATCCGGGGGTTCACTTCAAAGTATCTTCTTGATCAGGCTAATCTCAGTACTACTCGTCAGGATACACTCGAGGCTATTCTTGCTTTGCTTATCTACGGGCTCCTTCTCTTTCCGAACCTCGACAACTTCGTGGACATGAATGCTATCGAGATCTTTCATTCCAAGAACCCGGTTCCTACTTTGCTAGCGGATACCTACCACGCCATTCATGACAGGACTCTCAAGGGCCGTGGGTATATTCTTTGCTGCATATCTCTTTTGTATAGGTGGTTTATTTCGCACCTTCCGAGTTCCTTCCATGACAACTCGGAGAACTGGTCCTACTCTCAGCGGATTATGGCCCTCACTCCCAACGAGGTCGTCTGGCTCACTCCGGCCGCTCAGGTGAAGGAAATCATTATGGGTTGTGGAGACTTTCTCAATGTACCTCTTCTTGGTACCCGTGGAGGAATCAACTACAACCCCGAGCTTGCTATGAGACAGTTTGGTTTCTCTATGAAGTCGAAGCCTATCAATCTTGCCACATCTCCAGAGTTCTTCTTCTACACGAATGCTCCTACCGGACAAAGGAAAGCTTTCATGGATGCTTGGTCCAAGGTTCGAAGGAAGAGTGTGAAGCATCTAGGTGTGAGATCCGGTGTTGCTCATGAGGCCTATACTCAGTGGGTGATAGATCGAGCTGAGGAGATTGGTATGCCTTATCCAGCTATGAGATACGTGTCTTCATCTACTCCATCTATGCCTCTACCTTTGCTCCCCGCGACTCAGGATATGTATCAGGAGCATCTAGCTATGGAGAGTCGTGAGAAGCAAGTGTGGAAAGCTCGGTACAATCAAGCTGAGAATCTAATCATGACTCTGGATGGTAGAGATGAGCAGAAGACTCATGAGAATCTGATGTTGAAGAAAGAACTAGCTAAGGCCCGGAGGGAATTGGAAGAGAAAGACGAGCTGCTTATGAGGGATTCCAAGAGAGCCAGAGGACGACGAGACTTCTTTGACAGATACTGTGATTCAGATTCCGAGTCCGATGATCTTCCGACTACTTCCTATGCTTGAGGGCTTCATTTGTTTATCTTGTTGAAATTTCAAAGTCTTCCTTTTGAAAATGCTATGTAGTTTTGATTATTTGCAAGATTTCTATTTTGTTTAAAAATCCTTCGATGAAAAAAGAAGTCTTTTGCATTCGCATTTGCATATCATGCATCATATGCATCATGCATTGGTCACAAAGGCTTCCAAGTGCTCACTATCTCCTGGTTTCTCTGCCTCAGTGTGAAAAGTGGCTCGTGCTCAGAGGATCTACGAACCTGATAGAATCGATCGAACCAGAGAATACAGAAGAAAGAAAAGGGCTATGGAAGAAGAGAACGCTCAGCTCCGCACCGAATTAGCCACTCTAAGGGAGGAATTGGCTAAAGCTAATGACGTCATGACTGCTCTGCTAGCTGCTCAAGAGGAATCAGCTACAGCTCTCCCTACAACCACAGCTGCACCGGTGACTACGAGCGTGCTCCCAACCACTTCTGCAGACACTCGCTTTGCTATGCCAGTGGGGTTTCCGTATGGGCTTCCACCGTTCTTCACTCCCAGTACTGCAGCAGGCACTTCGAGCACTGCTAACAATGTTCTGATCTCTGCAACAAATGCTGCCTCCATCAATGCTACTTTGCCACAAACAACAGCAGCTGTCACTGAGTCTCTTGTGCACACTCTGCCTCAAGGTATTAACATCAACACACAGCACGGAAGCATCCCCGTAACCAGGACCATGGAAGAGATGATGGAGGAACTTGCTAAAGAACTCCGTCATGAGATCAAGGCCAATCGAGGGAATGCGGACTCTTTCAAAACTCAAGATCTTTGCTTAGTGTCAAAAGTGGATGTTCCTAAAAAATTCAAAATCCCGGACTTCGACCGGTACAACGGGCTAACTTGTCCTCAAAACCACATCATCAAATACGTCCGGAAGATGGGCAATTACAAAGACAATGATTCCCTTATGATCCACTGTTTTCAGGATAGTTTGATGGAAGATGCCGCAGAGTGGTATACTAGTTTGAGCAAGAATGACATCCATACCTTTGATGAATTAGCCGCTGCTTTCAAGAGCCACTATGGGTTTAACACCCGACTGAAGCCAAATAGGGAGTTTCTCAGGTCCCTATCTCAGAAGAAAGAGGAAAGTTTCCGTGAATATGCGCAAAGGTGGAGAGGGGCAGCTGCCCGTATCACTCCTGCTTTAGATGAAGAAGAAATGACCCAGACGTTCTTAAAGACCTTGAAGAAGGATTATGTTGAGAGAGAATGATCATCGCTGCCCCGAACAACTTTTCGGAGATGGTCACCATGGGAACCCGTCTTGAGGAAGCCGTCAGGGATGGAATCATTGTGTTTGAGAAAGCTGAATCCTCTGTGAATGCATCGAAGAGATATGGTAATGGACACCACAAGAAGAAAGAAACGGAAGTGGGGATGGTGTCAGCTGGAGCCGGTCAACCCATGGCTACCGTGGCTCCTATCAATGCAGCTCAAATGCCTCCGTCATACCCATATGCACCGTACTCTCAGCATCCGTTCTTCCCACCGTTTTATCATCAGTACCCTTTGCCACCGGGCCAACCTCAGGTCCCTGTCAATGCCATCGCTCAACAGGTGCAATATCAACCGCCAGTTCAACAGCAGCAGCAGCAATATGCTAGACCAACTTTTCCTCCTATACCAATGTTGTATGCAGAGCTTCTTCCAACTTTACTCCAGAGAGGGCATTGTACAACTAGACAGGGTAAGCCCCCACCTGATCCGTTGCCTCCAAGGTTCAGGTCTGATCTCAAATGTGATTTTCATCAAGGTGCCCTAGGCCATGATGTCGAGGGGTGCTATGCTCTAAAGTACATCGTCAAGAAGCTTATAGATCAAGGGAAGTTAACTTTTGAGAACAATGTGCCACATGTCCTCGATAATCCGCTCCCAAATCATGCTGCCGTGAATATGATTGAGATATGTGAAGAGGTCCCCATGCTGGATGTCCGCAATGTTGCAACTCCTCTGGTGCCACTCCATATCAAGTTGTGCCAAGCTTTATTGTTTGAACATGATCATGCTGAATGCCAAGAATGTTCCCGCAATCCTTTGGGCTGCCATGTCGTCCAAAACGATGTCCAGAGCTTGATGGACGGCAATTACCTTACTGTCAGTGATGTTTGCGTAATTGTGCCGGTCTTTCACGATCCACCTGTTAAGAGGGTGCCTTTGAGGGAGAGCGTTGAGCCGTTGGTGATAAGGTTGCCAGGACCAATTCCTTATGTTTCGGACAAGGCTGTTCCATACAAATACAATGCTACTATGATAGAAAATGGAGTGGAGGTGCCTCTAGCCTCCTTTGCCACAGTAAGCAATATTGCCGAAGGGACTTCTGCAGCGCTAAGAAGCGGGAAGGTTCGTCCGCCATTATTTCAGAAGAAGGTAGCTACACCGACCATCCCACCAATTGAAGAAGCAACTCCAACCGTTGTTTCACCCATTGCTACAGATGTGAACCAACCAGGCAAATCTATAGAGGATTCGAATTTAGATGAGATTCTGAGGATAATAAAGAGGAGCGACTACAAGATCGTTGATCAATTGCTGCAGACTCCTTCGAAGATATCTGTCTTGTCATTACTCTTAAGCTCTGAGGCTCACAGGAATACCTTGTTGAAAGTGCTGGAGCAGGCTTATGTTGACCACGAAGTCACGGTAGATCGTTTCAGTGGCATAGTGGGAAATATTACTGCTTGTAATAACCTCTGGTTTAGTGAAGAAGAGTTGCCGGAAGTGGGAAAGAGTCACAATCTGGCTTTACACATCTCGGTGAATTGCAAATCAGACATGATATCAAATGTGTTGGTGGATACCGGTTCCTCACTCAATGTAATGCCCAAGACAACTCTAGATCAGCTGAGCTACCGAGGGACCCCTTTGAGGAGGAGTACTTTCTTGGTCAAAGCTTTTGACGGATCTCGAAAGAATGTGCTGGGGGAGATAGACTTGCCGATAACCATTGGCCCTGAGAATTTCTTGATCACCTTCCAAGTGATGGACATTAATGCATCCTACAGTTGCCTGCTGGGAAGACCGTGGATACACGATGCGGGTGCGGTAACCTCCACCTTACATCAGAAGTTGAAGTTTGTGAAGAATGGAAAACTCGTTACAATCCATGGTGAAGAAGTATACTTAGTCAGCCAGCTGTCTTCCTTCTCTTGTATTGAAGCAGGGTCTGCTGAAGGGACTGCTTTCCAAGGTTTGACCATTGAAGGTGCAGAGCCTAAGAAAGCTGGGGCTGCTATGGCTTCTTTGAAGGATGCACAGAGAGCCGTCCAAGAGGGTCAAGCTGCCGGTTGGGGCAAGGTGATACAGCTCTGTGAGAACAAGCGTAAAGAAGGTCTCGGGTTCTCCCCGTCATCAAGGGTTTCCTCGGGAGTCTTCCACAGTGCTGGGTTTGTTAATGCTATCATTGAAGAAGCCACTGGATCTGGTCTCAGGCCTGTATTTGTTACACCAGGAGGCATTGCGAGAGATTGGGATGCCATTGATATTCCTTCAATCATGCATGTTTCTGAGTAATGTGTCTTGTTGCTTTAGTGCTTTGTTTTCAAAATAACAATCCTCTCGCTCTGCCCAAAGCGAGAGTGATACTTTCTGTAAGGGCATGTTTGTTTCGGCATTGCCATTGATGAATAAAAATTGTCGTTTCTTTCACGACTGCTTTTTTTTTTAGTGCCTTTTCTTGGAAAATTGGTAATGCCAGAAAAAACCAAAACGTCTGTATTTTCTTATTAATTTCAAAAATCTGCATGAAAAAAAAAAAAACTCTTTCTAAAATCATCCAATCATTATATGCAGGTTGAACCATAATAAACCCGTTGAACACAGTAATCCTACGGTTCCTCCAAATTTTGATTTCCCTGTATATGAAGCCGAAGATGGGGAAGGTGATGACGTACCATATGAGATCACTCGGTTACTTGAGCAAGAAAAGAAAGCCATTCAGCCTCACCAGGAAAAGATTGAGCTTATCAACATAGGTACCGAGGAGAACAAGCGAGAAATCAAGATCGGTGCTGCTCTAGAGGAGGGGGTTAAAAAGAAGATCATCCAACTCCTCCGGGAATATCCGGATATTTTTGCATGGTCGTATGAAGATATGCCAGGTCTAGATCCTATGATTGTGGAGCATCGGATCCCCACCAAGCCTGAATGTCCTCCCGTCAGGCAGAAATTGAGAAGGACTCATCCAGATATGGCTCTCAAGATTAAGAGCGAGGTTCAAAAGCAGATTGATGCGGGTTTCCTCATGACAGTTGAGTACCCTGAATGGGTTGCCAATATTGTACCTGTGCCAAAGAAGGATGGTAAAGTCCGAATGTGTGTTGACTTCAGAGACCTGAACAAAGCCAGTCCAAAAGACAACTTTCCATTACCTCATATTGATGTACTTGTTGATAACACTGCTCAGTCTAAGGTGTTTTCCTTCATGGACGGTTTCTCCGGTTACAATCAGATCAAAATGTCTCCTGAAGATAGAGAAAAGACATCTTTTATCACTCCATGGGGTACTTTCTGCTACAAAGTGATGCCATTCGGCCTAATAAATGCTGGTGCTACCTACCAAAGAGGGATGACTACCCTGTTTCATGACATGATCCACAAAGAAGTCGAAGTATATGTGGATGATATGATTGTGAAGTCAACAGATGAGGAGCAGCATGTTGAATATTTAACGAAGATGTTTGAAAGGTTGAGAAAATACAAGCTTCGATTGAATCCCAACAAATGTACATTCGGCGTCAGATCCGGGAAGTTATTAGGCTTTATTGTCAGCCAAAAGGGCATTGAAGTCGATCCTGACAAAGTCCGGGCCATCCGAGAAATGCCAGCTCCACAGACCGAGAAGCAAGTCAGAGGTTTCCTCGGACGTTTGAATTACATCTCCCGATTCATATCTCACATGACCGCAACCTGCGGGCCGATCTTCAAGCTACTCAGAAAGAACCAGCCTGTTGTATGGAATGATGAATGCCAAGAAGCTTTTGATAGCATCAAGAATTACCTGCTGGAACCACCTATCCTTGTCCCACCCGTGGAAGGAAGGCCTTTGATCATGTATTTGGCAGTATTTGATGAATCCATGGGATGCGTACTTGGTCAACAAGATGAGACTGGAAAGAAAGAACATGCTATCTACTATCTAAGCAAGAAGTTCACCGATTGTGAAACTCGGTATACAATGCTTGAGAAGACTTGTTGTGCTTTGGCCTGGGCCGCTAAACGCCTGCGTCATTATTTGGTGAATCATACAACTTGGTTGATATCCAGAATGGATCCGATAAAGTATATCTTTGAGAAAGCTGCTGTTACTGGGAAGATTGCACGCTGGCAGATGCTTTTGTCTGAATATGATATTGTGTTCAAAACTCAAAAGGCAATCAAAGGTAGCATTCTTGCCGATCATCTTGCTTACCAACCTCTTGATGATTATCAACCAATTGAGTTCGATTTCCCCGATGAAGAGATCATGTATTTGAAATCCAAAGACTGCGAAGAACCGTTGATTGATGAAGGTCCAGATCCCAATAGCAAGTGGGGTTTAGTCTTTGATGGTGCTGTCAATGCTTATGGTAAAGGAATTGGGGCAGTCATCGTATCCCCGCAGGGGCATCACATTCCTTTTACCGCCCGAATTTTGTTCGAATGTACAAACAATATGGCTGAGTATGAAGCATGTATCTTTGGGATCGAGGAAGCAATTGACATGAGGATCAAACACCTCGACATCTATGGAGATTCTGCGCTCGTCATCAATCAGATAAAGGGTGAATGGGAGACCCACCATGCTAAGTTGATTCCTTATCGTGATTATGCGAGACGTTTGCTGACATATTTTACAAAGGTTGAGCTGCACCATATTCCTCGTGACGAGAACCAAATGGCTGATGCTCTTGCTACTCTATCCTCCATGTTTCGAGTAAACCATTGGAATGATGTGCCAATAATCAAAGTGCAACGCCTTGAAAGACCTTCACATGTGTTTGCTATTGGGGATGTGATCGATCAGGCTGGCGAAAATGTGGTTGACTATAAACCCTGGTACTACGACATCAAACAGTTCTTGCTGAGCCGTGAGTATCCGCCAGGTGCTTCCAAACAAGATAAGAAGACCCTGAGAAGATTGGCCAGTAGATTCCTGTTAGATGGAGATATTCTGTACAAGAGAAACTATGACATGGTATTGTTAAGATGTGTTGATGAACATGAAGCGGAGCAGTTAATGCATGATGTACATGACGGTACCTTCGGGACCCATGCTACAGGGCATACTATGTCAAGGAAGTTGCTACGAGCAGGTTACTACTGGATGGCCATGGAACATGATTGCTACCAGTACGCCAGAAAATGCCACAAATGTCAAATCTATGCTGATAAGATTCATGTGCCTCCGCACGCTCTCAATGTTATTTCATCCCCATGGCCGTTCTCAATGTGGGGCATCGACATGATTGGAAGAATTGAACCGAAGGCTTCAAATGGTCATCGTTTCATCTTAGTGGCAATTGACTACTTCACCAAGTGGGTGGAAGCAGCATCTTATACCAATGTGACCAAGCAAGTGGTAGCTAAGTTTATCAAGAACAACATCATCTGTCGATATGGTGTTCCCAGCAAGATTATTACCGACAATGGTACCAACCTGAACAACAATGTGGTGCAAGCTCTTTGTGAAGAATTCAAAATTGAGCATCATAACTCTTCTCCTTATAGACCTCAGATGAATGGTGTAGTTGAGGCCGCCAACAAGAATATCAAAAGAATTGTCCAGAAGATGGTAACCACTTACAAGGACTGGCATGAGATGTTACCCTATGCTCTGCATGGCTACCGTACTACTGTGCGCAGTTCAACCGGGGCAACCCCTTTCTCTCTTGTATATGGTATGGAAGCAGTTCTTCCTTTGGAAGTGGAGATCCCGTCTCTCCGTGTGATCATGGAAGCAAAGTTATCTGAGGCTGAATGGTGCCAAAGCCGGTATGATCAGTTGAATTTGATTGAGGAAAAACGTATGGATGCCATGGCTCGTGGACAGTCATATCAAGCAAGAATGAAGACCGCCTTTGACAAGAAAGTCCATCCTCGAGAATTCAAGGTAGGGGAACTTGTATTGAAAAGGAGGATAAGCCAGCAACCCGACCCAAGGGGCAAGTGGACGCCTAACTATGAAGGTCCTTATGTTGTCAAGAAAGCCTTCTCCGGTGGTGCTTTAATCCTTACACACATGGATGGTGTGGAACTTCCAAATCCAGTGAATGCCGATATAGTCAAGAAATACTTTGCCTAAAAATATGAAAAGAACAGCGTGGTAGGTCGAAAACCCGAAAGGGCGGTCCAGGCAAAAATAAGGGACAAAAAACAAATATGAAAAGCTCGCTGAGATTGTACACAACTCAGGCAAGAATGAGCGTCTCGATGAGCCGAAAACCCGGAAGGGCGGTTCATGCAAAAATGAGATTGAAACAAAAGGCAAGTAACTATATCTGGCCAACCACCGTCCCCCTTGGGGCATCCGCAGCTGTTAATGACCATCTTCATCAGAAGTTTCTGTGCTTGTGAATTCAAAATTTCCAAGAACTGTAGTGGTTACTGTGTTCAATGTACCACCAACCAATAAAATTACCATTTTCCAAGCTTTATGAATCCGTGGAGTCATGCCTTTGGCTGACCACCACTCTTATACATCAATTTGAGCCTTTGCTTTTGTTTAAAACTCTATTTTCTTCTACTGTCAAAGCTATATACAATTTATTTTCTTTCTATTTTGATAATGACAATGCTTGAAACAAACATTTTTTTTGGAAAATTGAAAACTTTTTGTCTATTTTGAAAAGCAAACCTGAGCAACAGGGTACATTCAAAGGAAACATGCATGAGCGAGAGTATGTTGATGTCTATTTCAATATATGTTACAAGCAGGTTCTCCTCCAGGATAGTCTGTGGTCAATGGCAAGAATGAAAAAACAGAATGAAAATGCATGAAATTGAATAGGCTCGCTAAGTTGAAAACCCGAAAGGGCGGCTTAGGCAAAAATGAGCACCCCGCTGGATTGACAACCCGAAAGGGCAGTTCAGGCAAAAATGGGGCATTGAAAAGAATTTATTTCCCCGGTGGGTCGAAAACCCGAAAAGGCGATCCAGGCAAAAATGGGATGCAAAAAATGAATGATGAAAGTTGAGAAAATAACATGCAAAAAGCATTGACCACAGATGCGACATCCACGGTACATCCGGCATTATTTCCAGTAGAGTCTCCCAAGATTCTATCCCCAGCAAGTTGCATAGCTACCGGCCCTCAGCCTAGGTCCCGAAACGTCTCCCAACGACGTCATCTCCAAAGAGGATTTCCAAGAATGTGTAATATAGCACGAGCCACTACGTGCCCAATACTCTGATGTCTTGTCTTCCCCGTGAAGTCGTGCCTACAAAATGCCAACAGTCATGCATTACAAGCATTCATACATGCATAATCATGCATATTACGTGCCCATGCATTTAATGAAACTGTTATATCATCCACGCATATCGCATTTCCAATGTCAACATCAGTCTCAATTCAATACTCATGTCAGGTTCTCTGTCAAAACCTTGTGAGCCAATAATATCGGTCAATTTCTGCCTTTCAATTCAAATCGACGTCAAGTCAATCTCAATCTATATTTTGTCAAATAAAAAACCAATCCCCAGTGAATATGTTTCTGTTTGGTCAAGTGGCTAGTTCAAGTCCAAGAGCAGCTTGTACCTATCAATTTGCTTATGTTATCGGTCGAGTGCCCAGCTCAATCCAAGAGCAGCTCGTACCTGTCAATATGTTTCCGTTTGGTCAAGTGACTAGCTCAATCCAAGAGCAGCTTGTACCTGTCTATCTGTTTCGGTCCGGTGGAGTAACCAGTTCGCATCCAAGAACAAGCTCGCACCTGTCTATTTGCCTTGTTTTCAGTCGAGTCACCAGTTCGAATCCGTAAGAACAACTCGTACTTGCCAATTTTCTCTTTTTCCCAGTAGGGTCACCAGTTCGAATCCATAAGAACAACTCGCACTTTCCAATGTCCCCAAGTGAGTTACCAGTTCGAATCCATAAGAACAACTCATGTTTGTCCAGTAACCTCTATCCCCTGTGAAGTGACCAGTTCGAATCCATAAGAACAACTCACAGTTGTCTGTTTGTTTCATTCCCGGTCAAGTGGCTAGTTTGAATCCAAGAACAGCTTGTACCTGTCCAATTTGTTTCTAGTTTCCCGTTACTCTGCTATTCACTATCTTTGTCAATGTCTACCAATCCCGCAATGGATACGACATATTTTGTTAATACCAATCCCCATGAGGTCTTGCATTCATAATCCAAATGATGCATGGCATGCATATTATTTGAAAATGGGTAGGCGTATTTTTACGTCCAAATACAGTGCAAATGCTAATATTTAAGTATCTTCGTCCTGTCAAGCCAAAGACTCCGTCTCTTGACTCTCCAGACAAAGAAACTTAAATAGGGGCAGCTGTTATACCCTGTTTTTGGACCTAAAAATACTGGGCCCAATTTCATTTCAAACTTTGTCAATTATCAAATTTCAACTGCACAGTTCAAATTGTCTCTGCCTCGCAGTATTTTCAATCACAATCTTACCTATGTTTTTCTTGCATAAAACCTTTCGAAATGTCTTTACTTGTCTTGTAAGTCATTCAAAAGTGTCTCTGAATCATTACATTGCTTTTTCTACAGTTTATTTCAAAATTTGCAAAAGTCATACAGAAGGGTATTTTGGTCATTTCCTGCAGTGGGACCCATTTTCATCCTTGTGACTGTCTCTGAGTCTTTTCAGATTGTTTTTTTTTGCATTTCATCAGTAAACCTTGTTAAATTCATTTCAAACTTGCATCTGAGTCAGTGTCAAGTCAATTTGATTCTGTTTAGGTCAATTTTAGCCCTAGGGGCATTTTAGTCATTTCACATAAAATTTTGGCATAGAGAGGTTACTTTGAAGTACCTCATTTAGGCCATTGGTTCGTTTTAGTCCGTTTTGTCAGTTTTATTTTTTGTTTCGCTTTACGTTTGGTCAAATTACGTTTTTTACTCAATTTTATTTTTAATTGCATTTTGGTCCCTCAATTGAGGTCCCAAAATTGCATTTTGTCCAAACTGTTTTTTAATTTCATTTCAGGCCTTTTTTAATTAATTTTGCAGTTTGGTCCTCAAATTCTTTGTTTTTGCAGAAAGGTCCAGAAGCCAAATTTGCCAAGGCCGTGCCATTTTTTTTCCCAAGTCCAGGTGTCCTTTTCTCATTGGTTCAGAAGCACACATGTCAAGCTATAAAAGGTGTACAGTGCCACACAGACCCATTAATTACACGCCACATCACAAACAGAAATCACAATCTCTCTCCTTTCAGTTACGGATCAAAAACCCAGAAATCATCAAGAACACTGAACAATCACAAACCCTAACCGTTTCGGATTCAACCAAAAATCATCAAAAATCAACACGAAATTCAAGCACAGATCCATCACAGTTCTCAGTGATTCATTGAAGAATCATCATCATAGAACTATTTTCTCTGCAATTCAAGCGCAGATCCATCACCGTTTGGCGACGAATCCCAGCACGATCACAGAGATCAGAGTGAAGAAGAAGAGGGAAAGAAAACGAAGATCTAAACCGGCGAAGAAGAAGAAACAAGAACACCGGTTCGTTTTCGGATTCAAGAACGAAATCAACAAACAGCACCAGAATTCAAGTTTCTCAAAGATTCCGTTTCGAAATCTCCGTTTGAAACCGCAGGTAAAACACGTAAAACTCATTTCCTCCCTCAAAAGTGTTAATCATAGTTAAACCTGCAAACAGAATCCAAAAAGTTTCCAGAATCATAAAAAAAAAATCATAACCGTAAGCAAAACATAGATCCATAGGAATCCAGAAGTTGTAAGCAAGAACGAGTGCCAGAGAGATAGCGAACACAGAATCAATGTAGATCTTAAAGTTTTACAAGTTTCTTTCAAAAATTCTTTGAAAACCTAAAAAGAAAAATTCTCAAAACCGTAACACAAAACTGTAGATCTACGTTGATTCACGCCTTGCATGTAAAATCCAGTGCCATATTCGTGTTTAGGATGAAAAAGGATGTCTGAAAACGTAAGTTTTTTTTGAAAACGGTGAAGTTCGTTCAACTCCGGCGGCGGCGCCGCCACCCTTGGGCGGCCGGCCACCACGCCGGAGGAACAAGCCTCACCGGGGAAGATGAAGATCTTCCATTTTTCCAGAATCCGGTGAGAGGTGGGAGGTGAGAGAAGAGAGAAGAGTTTAGAGAGAGAAGGGTTTAGAGAGAGGAAGAAGAGTGTAAAATAAAAAACCGGTGCTAATTGTGTTTATATAGCCAGTGAACCGGACCGGTCCAGGACCGGTCCAATCCCCTCCATTCCTGGCCGTTGGATCTAGGGTTTCCTACTCTGGATCAATCCAACGTCTCCTGTGCAATCTGGGTTCTAGTGTGTTGGGCCTTTGGTTTGGGCTTTGTTCTTTTACGTTTTTGTTTATTTTCCTGCTATTGGCACCATTTTTCTTTGCTGTTTGAACCCCTGCACGCTTAAAATTTTCTCTAAAAAATCTCCAAAAATTATCACATGTATCTTGATGTATTTTCATGTCTTTTTTTTTATATTTCTCAATGGTTTTAAAATGATAAAAAAAAGCATGTGATATTTCTTGGTTAATTAGTGTGTTTAGACATAAACTTGTGCATTTTTTAGTAGCATATCCCTCATGACTTGTTGACATGTGATTTGAACTTTTGGAATGCAATTTTGTGATAAATTTGTTGCTGATTACATGTTTGATTTGCTGCTTGTATGTCTCAATTTCATCTCCCTTCTTGGCTTGCAATTAGTATGCATTTTTGCTAGTAAATAAAGTGCCACGTGTGCTATAAACTTTAGCATCAAATATGTTCCATTTTTTCACATTATGGCACAAAACAAGACTTCTAAAAATGCCACGATGAAGGGATTATGGGTCATATCTATGCTAGAGCCTTATGACCATTCTCATGCACATTTTGTCACTTTATTAGTTTCTTTTATGTCTTTCCTCTTAATATTTTTTTTGTGCACTCCTTTTATTCTATGCTTTATCTTACTAACATTTTCATCTCATGTGCCATACATTTCATAGCATTTCACTACCTCCTCCACTTTCTTTAGCCTAGCATTTATTTTTTGCAAGTTTTAATTCATTTGGTGATGTAATTTGTTATCATTGGTTTGTAGCTTGGCAAAGGGGCCATAGAATGTATTTAGGCAACTTTTGTAATATGGACTATGGACACTATGACGCACCGGCACGCACACACTCACCCTAGATGTATGCCTAGGATTGCATGTGTAGATGTATGGCTAGGATTGTATGGTTAGATGAACGCTTAGGTTTAAACACTTAGAGAAAATCCAACTTTTTCCAAAACATGCAAATAACCTCACTTGAAAACTTTTTTTGAAAATAAGATAGGAGTCAAAACTCCTTATTTCCCTTTTATTTTCTTAAATAAAATTTCTAATAAACTTTAACTATACTTGGACTTCATTTTGAAAAAGCTAACTCCACCTCACTTTTTTTCCAAACCTCATGCCCTTGAGGCCTCTCATCTCTATTCTTCAAAATCTCTTTTCAAACTTAAAATCAACCAACAAAAACAAAAACTATTTTTTGAGAATGAACTACGATCGGTTTTGATCCCTTAAAAGGGTACGTAGGCAATGAGTCAAAACTCCTCCAAGCCGAAATAAAATCAAATTTTACTTCTTCTCACCCCCATTCTTCACTAATCATACCTTCTTTTTTATACAAATAGGCAATAAAACTAAAGCGTAGAAATAAACTTAGGAGAGCGGTTCTTATGGAATACCATAATCGCTCCGGGTGCCTAACACCTTCCCGTAGCGAAAACGACCCCCGAATCTAGAACTTTTTAAGGGTTTTTCTCCTTTTACCCTTCCCAAGAAAAAAGAGAGATATCAACGGTCAAAGGGTTCAAGACCAATTAATGGCTTGGCACCCAAAAACCATGATAACAACAACTATTTGAAACTTTAGGTATGAACTACAGTTTCTGGTGATATACAGCTTCTGATGAAATAGCTTCTGATAGACTTGCTTCTGATGAACTTGCTTCTGATGACGTCATCGGGTGCATTGTTTCTTCAGGAGCATTTTAACTTCAGGAGCTTCTTTAATTTCAAAGGTAGATTTCTTCAGATGCTTTAAGCTTTTGTTGATATTCTTGCTCTTTATTTGTTCTTTCAGGGTCAATTTAAGATGTCAAATATTGTCTATAGTCCTGTACACTTGAACAAATATTAGCGTATCCAATTGACAATTTTTAATACTTTGTTATCTTCAAAACTCTTAGGGGTTAATATTGCTAAACACATTTTGTTCCAACAGCACACACTCCTTATTTTCCTTATCATTTCTCTCATGTTCAAATTATTTTTTTATCTTCTCTCATTTTCTAATTTATTTCATAACTTCTCATGAAAGAAAGGAACATAAACCTACCTCCATTAAATCACCACCAACCCACTTTCTTTACCATGATATGCCTTCATCTAATTTTATTCGGCTTTGTTACCAAAACACAGAAGGGGAGAGTATCACACTTGAAGGGAAAGATGTTAATATGTCTTATTTGAGTTAAACTTTCAAATTAGATGCAAGAGAATATAGTGACAAACATATAAGTGAGATGATCCAAAAATCCAATGCCTTTAGGATTTGAATGAAGATGTGATGTTAATCTCGCTTGAGTAGTTGCTCTTAGTCTAATGTGATTATGCAACTCAGTTTACGCTCCCGTGAAAGTTGTTACATTATGATGAACTGTTTTCTTCGTTTTTGGATTTCATTTGCTTAATCCTTTGTTTCTCATGTAAGAAAAGGAAAAAAAAACATTTGCATGAAACCACCAACAACCTACCTTTTTTAGCATGTCCTGCATCCGTCTAACATTATATTATTATGTCTCTATATCAGGGTCGTAAAGAGTCTCACAGTTAAGGGAGATATGTTAATGTATCAAATGTGAGTTAAAGTTCCACATTGGATGCAAAAGTAGATGTTAAACAACATATAAGTGAGATGATCAATATACCTGATGACTTAGGTGTGTTTGTTTCAAGGTTTGTAATATGATTCTCGGGAATGTGACATTGGAAATGCAACATTCCCATGTTTGTTTCAAGTTTTAAAAATTTGTTCTCATGAATGTTATGTTCCCAGGATTGTTATTTGCACATAATTTCTTCTATTGTTATTCCCATGCTTAAAGGATGAAAATCTAACATTCCCATGAGAATAGAACTCAACTTGCCATAACTTCCCACTACCACTCACATTTATTTTTATTTTTATCTTTTTAACTAAATAATTTCTAAAACATTTCCAGGATATCTAAATTTTTAACAAACACATGAGTTGGAATGCTATTCCTAGAAATATCATTTCAAGGAATTTAATTTCTTAACTTGAAACAAACACACTTAGATTTTGGTTCATTATGTGGTGTCATTTTTTTAACTCCTTAAAAAATCATAAAATTACCAACAACATTCGGACAATATGTTCAACCGAGCAATCCCAATTAGCATGAATGATTAAACCAAGTACATTCTTTTAGCAAAAAAAATCATGATTAATTTGAAATAAAAATCCATTTTCAAGTTCACAACAATTTTCCAACTTAAGGGTTTAGCAGCAGAAGGACAAACTTTGAATTTTGAGATTTAGAGTTTCGAGCTCTGTTAGTATCCTTGGAGATAGGTAAATATATTTTTGAGTGCTCTATTATCTCTAAGATTATCCACAATGGTGGATACTTCATCTATTTAGCACCATACTAAATAAGCACCCAATTATGGAGCAGATAAATATGATGCTTGTAGAGAAGGGTGGCTATGGAAGCACCCTCTCTCTCTCTTCACTTTTTTTGAGGCCCTACCTAAATAAATTGTATAAAAAAAGTTGTTGAAATTTAACGATTTAAAGTTATTGGTGGACTAATTTGGTCATTTTTTTGTGAGGTGTTGGATTGGCGAGATTGAGTGTTTATTTAGTTTTAATAATTAAAAAATTATTAAATTTATGATGTGTATATATATATGACCCACTTAAGCACCTAAAATAGGTGCTCCATGTGGATGGTATAAGGTCTTTCCTACATTGGACAAAATGAACACTCTCTCACCATAAATGTTATACCCCAAGAATCATTATGGTGCAATGATCATTAGTGATATCTCGTGTACATTTTTCTTTTTTAAAATTACCTGTAAATGTATTAAATAGTTTTATTTTTTGTATTAAAACAAATTTACGTGCATTTGTTATTAAAAGACATGACATAATTTAAAAAAAAAAAAATCAAGATAAACATTGTAGAAAATTTGT
Organism: Medicago truncatula; assembly: GCF_003473485.1. Lineage (NCBI taxonomy): Eukaryota > Viridiplantae > Streptophyta > Magnoliopsida > Fabales > Fabaceae > Medicago > Medicago truncatula. Next base: position 22,690,558 of record NC_053045.1, read on the forward strand.
AAAATTGAATTTGAAAAATCAATGAATTATAGCTAAAATTTAATTTTGGAATCATTCAATTCTCCTTTTATATTGTGTTTGTTATTGTTATTTCTTTAAAAATAATCATTTAGAATACGCCGAACCAACTTTAATTTTTCATAAAAAGATTGAGGCTTTTCAACGACTACTATCGGAATCTACAATTTACAATTTAAACAAAAAAGAAAATTATTATAAAATATTTTGTTGAGTTAGACTCTGGAGAACACATCAAGGTCAGGACATGTCATATGACTCAATCAACACTTACAGAGTTACCTAGAGATCCCCTCTAAAGAGATTATCACGCTAGTAGCGGGGATTGAATCCACGCTCATAAAATTGAGTCAACTCTTTATCAGTTGAGCCAACCTTGATTAGGAATGCTATTATTAGTACTAATAGAAAAAATAGTGAATCAAAGATGTTACCATATAATGATATCATTTAAATAATATTTCTTTTCATCTAACCCAATAAATGAGACATTTAGTAGAACCATTTTAATTTAAATAATCACATTAATTTAAAATGAAAAAAATCACAAAAAAAAGAAAATATTAAATATGTTAAATTATTCAGATTAAATTATTTGAAATAGAGATTTGTTTTTTTGAAAATTTAACGATAAATTTTTCAAATATGAAATATTCCCAAAATACAAAAAATATTTTTGTTTTTTGTTTATTTAAAAAAACTTAAAATATTCAATAAATTTTTCTAAGTAATCTCAATTATTTGAATTTCGATAGCACATCATTCTTTCTTTGCAATATAATTTAAATTTTTTATTTCGTTTAATTAATGGCTACAATTAAGGATATTATTCAAAGAACATTTTATTTTTTGGTTGACCTCTTTAAAAAAAATGTCTGGCCTATTAAACAACACAATTTAATATTTTTAGGATCCACCCAACTAAAATGACGCATAAAATATAATTATTATAAATTATAAAAATATAATATTTCAAAATTAATGACAAATTTTTTTGTTTGTAAATTAAATAGTACCTCAAAAGAAATGAAGGTAAAACATTAATAAATAAAAAGTTAAAAGATTCAAATAATTCAGTTTTTTTATACGGATAGAAAAATTGAACGTTTTAAATTTTAAATATCTTTCATTTATTTGATATAATATACTTCAATATTTGTTTGTTTCCATCTTTTTTTGGTTTAGTTGTTTCCTTTAATTAACGGTTATAATTAACTCTATTATTTAATTTATTTTCTTTTTCCTTCTCATCCATCAAATAAGATCTTTTCATTCTAAACAATTAAATGAGACATTTTAACCTTTATGAAATCTTTCTAATTTAAATTAAAAGACATATTAATTACTCTTAAATTGTTTTATCATTATTATCCTTAACAAAAGGAAAAAAATAATATTTGTGAACTATATAAAATTATTAAGTATACAATTATACGAAACTTTCGTGTTAATATTATTCATTTTGCCTTGTTAATAATATCAAATACGTGAAAGTTAAAAAGAAAAAAAGAAAACAAAAAGAAAAAAGACACGACATTGAGACAAAAGATTGAAAAGAATACAATTTTTTATTGAAATTGTGCGTGGAATTGCTTGCAAATGGATGTTATTTATAATACAGTGTAAATAGCAAAATTAACAATATTTTTAATAGTCCCTGAAAAAATTATTTAATAGTAACTATCTAATTGACAAATCAAAGGACAAAAAAGTCATATATTGATTGTCAAATAAATGAGATGAAATGACACATAAAGGATTATGTCCTATATTGTCAACAAAAAAAAATCATGATTATTGATCAATGGTTGATTGAAGCTTTTAATACATTCTATTGAAGAAACTATGTTATGTAAAAATCCGTCATAGTAAAACATGATGAAGTTAAGATGTCTTCTTATAAGAAAAGGTTTGTCCAAATTAAATTTTTTTTTGTCTAAATTAGATGATGTGAACCAATTGTATGCAACCTTTAGGATGATGTTTAACATGTCCGGAGATGTGTTTAAAAACATCAATTAGGATTTATCAAATAAGAGCTCATGTGTAATATATCATTTGTGCAAGACAAAAGTTCATATAATAAATTTAGATAAAGACTAAATCAATTTATTGAGATTAGTTTTTCGACATATCAATTTATTAAAAATATTCAATCAACCTAAGGTATCTAAACTCTAACATCTTGATTCTATATCAAATACAAAACATTGTCGTGACTAAAAATTATATTTTTGATGTTGAACGTCTTGAAGTCGTTGAATGTAGACACATGCTCTCCAATGGGACCCTAAGAAAATAGCATCAACAATTAACAATTAGATACAAATAAAAAAGAAAATCAACCATATAATTTACAACCAAATGATTAAACTTCTATGCTTTTAAAACACGTAAAATACATGTTATAACAAAAAAAAATATGGGGGAAGAGACACGTGAAAATAATGAAAAACAAATTGTCTATATATAGGAAAAAAATCAAGGCATGATCAATTTTGATTGGTTGATGAAAACTAAATGAGTCATGGTTCATCTTGATTGGCTAATAAAAAAATGAATAAGTCATAATTCAATTTGATTGGATGATAAGAAAGCATTAAATGAGATGAAGAATGTGAGGATGCCACATGTACTTTTCAAAAAAAATTAAGACAAATGTTTATAATAGAGATAGAGATAGAGATAGAGATAGAGATAGAGATAGAGATAGAGATTGCTTGCAAATGGATGTTATTTATAATACAGTGTAAATAGAAAAATTAACAATATTTTTAATGGTCCCTGAAAAAATTATTTAATAGTAACATTCTAATTGACAAATCAAAGGAGAAAAAAAGTCATATATTGATTGTCAAATAAATGAGATGAAATGACACTTAAAGGATTATGTCCTATATTGCCAAAAAAAAATAAAAATCATGATTATGATCAATGATTGATTGAAGCTTTTAATACATTCTATTGAAGTAACTATGTTAAGTAAAAATCCGTCATAGGAAAACATGATGAAGTTAAAATGTCTTCTTATAAGAAAAGGTTTGTCCAAATTAGATTTTTCTTTTGTCTAAATTAGATGATGTGAACCAATTGTATGCAACCTTTAGGATGATGTTTAACATGTCCGGAGATGTGTTTAAAAACATCAATTAGAATTTATCAAATAAGAGCTCATGTGTAATATATCATTTGTGCAAGACAAAAGTTCATAAAATAAATTTAGATAAAGACTAAATCAATTTATTGAGATTAGTTTTTCGACATATCAATTCATTAAAAATATTCAATCAACCTAAGGTATCTAAACTCTAACATCTTGATTCTATATCAAATACAAAACATTGTCGTGACTAAAAATTATATTGTTGATGTTGAACGTCTTGAAGTCGTTGAATGTAGACACATGCTCTCCAATGGGACCCTAAGAAAATAGCATCAACAATTAACAATTAGATACAAATAAAAAAGAAAATCAACCATATAATTTACAACCAAATGATTAAACTTCTATGCTTTTAAAACACGTAAAATACTTGTTATAACAAAAAAAAATATGGGGGAAGAGACACGTGAAAATAATGTAAAATAAATTGTCTATATATAGGAAAAAAAATCAAGGCATGATCAATTTCGATTGGTTGATGAAAACTAAATGAGTCATGGTTTGTAACACCCCGTTTCCCAAAATCAATTTAATTATAGATATAAAATCAGAGTTCCACATTAAACGGCATGTCACACTACAAAATATAAATTCTTAAATAGATTAAAACTATTTAACAACATCCTTCATTAAACTGCAGCGGAATATTCTTTAAATTAAACTCCATTATCCAAAATAATCTTGGCATTAAGCCTCAACATGAAAATTCAACATAAAACATGGACTACATTAATTTGTTCCAAAATTTGATACATAGGTAGAAATTAAACTATAAATCCCATCCCACGTATCAGAGTCCTAGACACTTTGAGCCACCACCAACTACTCAGGATCACCTGCAAGTTACCCATAGGAAGGGCAACATTTTCAAGCAGAAGGGGTGAGATTCACAACAAAATATAGGTAAAGAATGCATCAATTGAATCTAACACCCTATCAGATAATTCATCAACAATATTATATAAATATCATCATTTTCACTTATCATCAATAATATTAATTTATAACCCTCTCAACAACATATGCAACCCATCACCACTCCACTAAGACTCCTCTAAACACCCATGCATGTGGTACCAAAAATCAGGGCCGTGACCCACACCGCTGTCGAATGGTTAAAGCATTCTCAACAGGACATAAGTCCTCACCACTACACCACTTTGAGTAACTAGTACTCCACCACTTTGAACGACTAAGCATTCCAGAGCCGAAGCTCTCCCACTGTTATGTTTATGCAACTAATCCCATTGAGTATATCTACATACCAACCAACCTAGACATATACATATATATGATTCATCATCCAACTTACACCTTTAAGGGAATTTTAATTATGTACAACATACATTCAGTCAGCATCCATTCGTCACAACCAACCAAAGCATCCAGGGAAATATATATCAGCATACAAGCCATGCAATAATTCAACAAAATAAACCATCCAAACCACAACAGAAATCAACAAACAAAAATACTGGGCAGCTCGCCTCGCGAGCGCATCTGCTCGCTATGGCGAGCTCAGGAAATCAGGTACTCGCCATGGCGAGTTGGAGGCGAACTCGAGGCGAACAAAAATATGGTTCTCTCGGGAAAAATGACATTTTCTCACTCAAACCTCAATTCTAAGCTCCCTAATCATCTTTTAAACTTAAAACTTGCTCTAGTCCTCTTAGAAATCATCTAGGTACACGAAACTACCCAAAATACGGCTTATAACAACATTTTCAAAATCCAGATTTTCACAAGGCTACTCACCATGGCGAGCTGTATCACTCGCGAGGCGAGCGATGAAGTTGTTCACTCGCTATGGCGAGCAATGGCTACTCGCGAGGCGAGCGATGAACTTCTGTACGGGCAGAATGCAGATTTTTCCCAAAAATCCCATTTTTCCTCAACTCACTCCCCAAATTAGTTTACAGATATGCAATGAAAGGTTTTATGCACCCAGAACCCATTTCTACCCTCAATTCCATGATTCCTACACCCAAAACCCCTTAATCAACAAAAACCTAATTTCTCCCAATCCTCACATAAACCTGTTAGAACAAAATCAACATTCAGAATCTATATAATTGCGGTAAACCTCACCCTTACCTTGGAATTGCAGAATAAACACAGCAGAAAATGGTTCCTAAGCTCCTCTCCCTTGCACTAGCTTTTCTCCCTAAACTTGACTGTTTTCACGTAAAACGTTTTCTCTGTTTTTCTTTCCTTAACTCCCAAAGTGTAACCTCCCCCACTCCTTAATTAGCAATTAACTCCCTACTAACTATACTAATTATTTCATAACCCCCAAATTCTAATTAATCCTATTATTCTCCTATTTTAATTATTTAATAAAATAATCATATAATAATTATATATACACCACATAAATCACCATAATCAAATAAAAGACACCACACAATAAAAAATAATTAAATAAAAATTAGAGTGTTACAACTCTCCCCAAATTACTGAATTTCGTCCTCGAAATCTTACCTCAAACAAACAACTCAGGAAAAGAGTCCCTCATCTTACTTTCCAGCTCCCAAGTCAAACTTTCACCAGTTGCTCCGCCCCAAACGACTCTCACCAAGGGTATTTCCTTGCCCCTCAATGCCTTTACCTTCCGATCATCGATCCTCAACGGCAAGGTCTCAACTGTGAGATTGTCCCGAACCTGCACATCATCTCTCGGAATAACATGTGAAGGATCTGCTACATACTTCCGAAGTTGTGACACGTGAAACACATCATGCAAGTTCGATAGATGTGGTGGCAAGCCAACTCTATATGCCACCGTCCCAATCCTCTCTGAAATCTGATACGGGCCAATGAACTTCGGAGTCAACTTTCTCGATTTCAAAGCACGTCCTACACCCGTCATCGGAGTCACTCTTAGAAATACATGATCACCCTCTTGAAACTCAAGAGCCTTTCTCCGCTTGTCATGGTAACTCTTCTGTCGACTCTGTGACGCTTTCATCTTCTCTCTGATCATCTTGACTTTTTCTGTAGTCTCCTGAACCAAATCCGGTCCCAACACAACACTTTCTCCTGATTCAAACCAACACAACGGAGTCCTGCACCTTCGACCATACAAAGCTTCGAAGGGTGCCATTCCTATACTCGAATGATAACTGTTGTTGTAGGTGAACTCTATCAATGGTAGGTGACTATCCCAAGCTCCACCCTGTTCAAGCACACACACTCTCAACAAGTCCTCCAATGATTGGATCGTCCTCTCCGACTGACCATCTGTCTGAGGATGATAAGCCGAACTCAGTCTCAACTTCGAACCCAAAGCGTCCTGTAAACTCTTCCAGAACCTAGAAGTGAACCTCGGATCCCTATCCGACACAATACTCGAAGGAACTCCATGTAGCTTCACCACACTATGTATATAGATCTCAGCCAACTGAGCTACTGGGTAACTGATGTTGATAGGAATAAAATGCGCCGACTTCGTCAACCTATCAACCACAACCCAAATCGAATCATGTCCCCTCGGAGTGTTTGGTAAACTTGTCACAAAATCCATAGAAATACTTTCCCATTTCCACTCTGGTACATCCAACGGTGTCAACAATCCTGCAGGTTTCTGGTGCTCAACCTTAGACTTCTGGCAAGTTAAACATGCATACACAAAATGAGCGACATCTCGCTTCAACCCAGACCACCAAAACAGCTTTTTCAAATCATGATACATCTTCGTAGCTCCCGGATGAATGCTTAAGCTACTCTTATGACTTTCCTCTAGGATTAACTTTTTCATTTCTTCATTATCAGGAATACAAATTCTACCTCTGAATCTCAACACACCCTGTTCATCAACCTTGAAGTCACTATCTTCAACGCCATTACCAGCAACCATCAGATCAACCAACTTGACATCCACTTGCTGTGCTTCTCGGATACTACTCAGAAAATCACTGTTAATCTTTAGCATCCCCAACTGTACACTTTGAGGCGACAACTCACAAACCAAACTCATGTCTCTAAACTGTTCCAGCAAATCGAATTCTTTTATCATCATAGCAGACATATGCAGTGTCTTCCTGCTCAATGCATCAGCGACTACATTAGCTTTTCCCGGATGGTAATTCAACCCAAAATCATAATCTTTTAACAGCTCAAGCCATCTCCTCTGTCTCATGTTCAATTCCTTCTGATCAAACAAGTATTTCAAGCTCTTGTGGTCACTGAACACTTCAAATCTGGAACCATACAAGTAGTGCCTCCAAATTTTCAAAACAAAAACCACCGCAGCTAACTCCAAATCGTGAGTGGGATAATTCTTTTCATGTACCCTCAGTTGCCTAGAAGCATACGCTACCACCTTGCCATCTTGCATTAAAACACCTCCTAAACCCAGCTTAGACGCATCACAGTAAACAACGAATGGCTCTTCCGGCTTAGGTAAGATCAAAATAGGAGCAGTTGTCAATCTTTTCTTTAATTCATTGAAACTACTCTCACACCGAGCATCCCACACAAAGGACTTACCCTTACAGGTTAACTGAGTCAACGACAATGCTAACTTTGAAAATCCTTCTATAAATCTGCGGTAATAACCAGCCAAACCCAAGAAGCTTCTGATTTCAGTCACCGACTTCGGAGTCTCCCATTGCGATACTGCATCAACTTTTGATGGATCAACCGCTATACCATCACCAGAAATAATATGACCAAGGAAACTCACTTCACTTAGCCAAAACTCACATTTCGACAATTTGGCATACAACTTCTTCTCTTTCAAAACTTGCAGCACAATTCTCAGATGTTCTGCATGCTCTTCTTCAGTCTTCGAATAAATCAGAATATCATCAATAAATACCACCACGAATTTATCCAGAAAAGCATGAAAAATTCGATTCATATACTCCATGAACACACCGGGCGCGTTAGTAACACCGAAAGGCATCACTTTGTATTCGTAATGACCGTATCGTGTCCTAAAGGCCGTCTTCTGCATATCCTCATCCTTCACCTTAATTTGATGGTAACCTGACCTCAAGTCAATCTTACTGAACACCTTTGCACCCACTAGCTGGTCCATCAAGTCATCAATCCTCGGAAGCGGATATCTATTCTTAATTGTAACTTTGTTCAATTGACGATAGTCAATGCACAACCTCATACTACCATCCTTTTTCTTCACCAACAACACAGGTGCTCCCCACGGTGAAACACTGGGTCTAACAAACTTCTTATCAAGTAAATCTTCCAACTGTTTCTTCAATTCAGCTAACTCAGAAGCTGACATACGGTACGGTGCCATCGACACCGGCTTTGTTCCGGGAACAAGGTCAATTGAAAACTCCACCTCCCTCTCTGGTGGCACATCGGGAATCTCATCAGGGAACACCTCCGGAAACTCATTCACCACTGCTAGTTTGTCAATCACAGCTTGGTTTTCTAACGACAGATATGCCATTAGAGAAAACATCAGAATTCCATCACGTTCTAACTGCTTCATCTGCTTTGTAGATAAAATTTCAACTCCACTCTCTTCTTCAGCAGAAGAAAAATGCACAGTCTTGTTAAAGCAATTGATATGAACTCGGTTATACTCTAACCAATTCATCCCAAAAATAACATCCATCCCCGACAACGGTAAACACACTAAGTCTACTTCAAAATCTCTACCAAACATAGAAATTGGACACCTCAAGCAAACCAGAGAAGTAGTCACTGAACCCTTAGCTGGAGTTTCAACAACCATTTCTCCTTTCATATCAGACACAATCAAACCCAGTTTATAGGCACATTCTAAAGCAATGAAACAATGAGTAGCACCAGTGTCTATAATAGCAATTAAAGGAATACTATTAAAGAAACAAGTACCTCTGATGAGGCGGTCCTCATTAGCAGTCTGTGTACCAGTCAAAGCAAAAACTTTTCCACCAACTCTAACCTTCTTCGGCTGTGTGCACTGAGTATTGATGTGGCCCTCTTCATTACAATTATAGCATACAACATCACCGCGCTTGCAATCGGCTAGCATGTGACCCTTCTGTCCACATCTGAAACACTTCTTCTCATCCTTGGTACAAACGTTACTCTTGTGACCTTTCTCGCCACACTTAAAGCACACTATCTCAGCAGGAGCATCCCTCTTACTCGGCCTCCTCTCATCATTAAGTCTCTGCTTACCCTTATCGGTCGGGGCACTATACGGTTTAGGACGATTCTGATGTCCCTTACCTCTTCGCTCACTCATCACCTTATAATGAGCTTTGGTGTCCTCCTCGTAGATCCTACAGCGACTCACCAAATCAAAGAAAATTCTAATCTGTTGGTATCCTATGGCTCTCTTGATGTCAGCCCTCAAGCCATTCTCAAACTTTATGCACTTGGAGAATTCAGCTGTCTCCGGAGCATAGTGGGGGTAGAACTTTGCAAGCTCCACAAATTTTGCAGCATACTCAACAACAGACATATCACCCTGCTTCAACTCCAGGAATTCAATCTCCTTCCTACCTCGAACATCTTCCGGGAAATACCTATTCAGAAATTCCCTTCTGAACACTGCCCAGGTCACTACAGCTCCATTCTGTTCCAACACTGGTAACAAACTTACCCACCAGTCGTCTGCCTCCTCAGCCAACATGTGCGTCCCGAACCGCACCTTTTGCACTTCAGAGCACTGCATGACTCTGAAAATCCTTTCCACTTCTTTCAACCATGACTGGGCGCCATCTGGGTCATACCTTCCTTTGAATGCTGGGGGATGATTCCTCAAAAAGGTCTCCAGCATCCTCACTTCCCCATTACCAGCTTGCGGTTGCTGTTGAACAGCTTGAGCTACGGCCTCAAGTGCAGCAGCAATAGCAGCATCGTTCCTACCAGCCATCTTAAGATTCTACATAATGAACAACAGTTCAGAACAACAACAACAACAACACAACAATATTAGAGTTGACACTCTATCCTAGGTGGCTCAACACGACTCTACTACTTGGCCGGACGGACCAACCTGCTCTGATACCAATTGTAACACCCCGTTTCCCAAAATCAATTTAATTATAGATATAAAATCAGAGTTCCACATTAAACGGCATGTCACACTACAAAATATAAATTCTTAAATAGATTAAAACTATTTAACAACATCCTTCATTAAACTGCAGCGGAATATTCTTTAAATTAAACTCCATTATCCAAAATAATCTTGGCATTAAGCCTCAACATGAAAATTCAACATAAAACATGGACTACATTAATTTGTTCCAAAATTTGATACATAGGTAGAAATTAAACTATAAATCCCATCCCACGTATCAGAGTCCTAGACACTTTGAGCCACCACCAACTACTCAGGATCACCTGCAAGTTACCCATAGGAAGGGCAACATTTTCAAGCAGAAGGGGTGAGATTCACAACAAAATATAGGTAAAGAATGCATCAATTGAATCTAACACCCTATCAGATAATTCATCAACAATATTATATAAATATCATCATTTTCACTTATCATCAATAATATTAATTTATAACCCTCTCAACAACATATGCAACCCATCACCACTCCACTAAGACTCCTCTAAACACCCATGCATGTGGTACCAAAAATCAGGGCCGTGACCCACACCGCTGTCGAATGGTTAAAGCATTCTCAACAGGACATAAGTCCTCACCACTACACCACTTTGAGTAACTAGTACTCCACCACTTTGAACGACTAAGCATTCCAGAGCCGAAGCTCTCCCACTGTTATGTTTATGCAACTAATCCCCATTGAGTATATCTACATACCAACCAACCTAGACATATACATATATATGATTCATCATCCAACTTACACCTTTAAGGGAATTTTAATTATGTACAACATACATTCAGTCAGCATCCATTCGTCACAACCAACCAAAGCATCCAGGGAAATATATATCAGCATACAAGCCATGCAATAATTCAACAAAATAAACCATCCAAACCACAACAGAAATCAACAAACAAAAATACTGGGCAGCTCGCCTCGCGAGCGCATCTGCTCGCTATGGCGAGCTCAGGAAATCAGGTACTCGCCATGGCGAGTTGGAGGCGAACTCGAGGCGAACAAAAATATGGTTCTCTCGGGAAAAATGACATTTTCTCACTCAAACCTCAATTCTAAGCTCCCTAATCATCTTTTAAACTTAAAACTTGCTCTAGTCCTCTTAGAAATCATCTAGGTACACGAAACTACCCAAAATACGGCTTATAACAACATTTTCAAAATCCAGATTTTCACAAGGCTACTCGCCATGGCGAGCTGTATCACTCGCGAGGCGAGCGATGAAGTTGTTCACTCGCTATGGCGAGCAATGGCTACTCGCGAGGCGAGCGATGAACTTCTGTACGGGCAGAATGCAGATTTTTCCCAAAAATCCCATTTTTCCTCAACTCACTCCCCAAATTAGTTTACAGATATGCAATGAAAGGTTTTATGCACCCAGAACCCATTTCTACCCTCAATTCCATGATTCCTACACCCAAAACCCCTTAATCAACAAAAACCTAATTTCTCCCAATCCTCACATAAACCTGTTAGAACAAAATCAACATTCAGAATCTATATAATTGCGGTAAACCTCACCCTTACCTTGGAATTGCAGAATAAACACAGCAGAAAATGGTTCCTAAGCTCCTCTCCCTTGCACTAGCTTTTCTCCCAAAACTTGACTGTTTTCACGTAAAACGTTTTCTCTGTTTTTCTTTCCTTAACTCCCAAAGTGTAACCTCCCCCACTCCTTAATTAGCAATTAACTCCCTACTAACTATACTAATTATTTCATAACCCCCAAATTCTAATTAATCCTATTATTCTCCTATTTTAATTATTTAATAAAATAATCATATAATAATTATATATACACCACATAAATCACCAAAATCAAATAAAAGACACCACACAATAAAAAAATAATTAAATAAAAATTAGAGTGTTACATGGTTCATCTTGATTGGCTAATAAAAAATGAATAAGTCATAATTCAATTTGATTGGATGATAAGAAAGCATTAAATGAGATGAAGAATGTGAAGATGTCACATGTACTTTTCAAAAAAAATTAAGGCAAATGTTTATAATAGAGATAGAGATAGAGATTGCTTGCAAATGGATGTTATTTATAATACAGTGTAAATAGCAAAATTAACAATATTTTTAATGGTCCCTGAAAAAATTATTTAATAGTAACTATCTAATTGACAAATCAAAGGAGAAAAAAAGTCATATATTGATTGTCAAATAAATGAGATGAAATGACACTTAAAGGATTATGTCCTGTATTGTCAAAAAAAAAAAAATCATGATTATTGATCAATGGTTGATTGAAGCTTTTAATACATTATACTGAAGAAACTATGTTAAGTAAAAATCCGTCATAGTAAAACATGATGAAGTTAAGATGTCTTCTTATAAGAAAAGGTTTGTCCAAATTAGAATTTTTTTTTGTCTAAATTAGATGATGTGAACCAATTGTATGCAACCTTTAGGATGATGTTTAACATGTCCGGAGATGTGTTGAAAAACATCAATTAGGATTTATCAAATAAGAGCTCATGTGTAATATATCATTTGTGCAAGACAAAAGTTCATAAAATAAATTTAGATAAAGACTAAATCAATTTATTGAGATTAGTTTTTCGACATATCAATTCATTAAAAATATTCAATCAACCTAAGGTATCTAAACTCTAACATCTTGATTCTATATCAAATACAAAACATTGTCGTGACTAAAAATTATATTGTTGATGTTGAACGTCTTGAAGTCGATGAATGTAGACACATGCTCTCCAATGGGACCCTAAGAAAGTAGCATCAACAATTAACAATTAGATACAAATAAAAAAGAAAATCAACCATATAATTTACAACCAAATGATTAAACTTCTAGGCTTTTAAAACACGTAAAATACTTGTTATTACAAAAAAAAAATATGGCGGAAGAGACACGTGAAAATAATGAAAAACAAATTATCTATATATAGGAAAAATATTAAGGCATGATCAATTTTGATTGGTTGATGAAAACTAAATGAGTCATGGTTCATCTTGATTGGCTAATAAAAAATGAATGAGTCATAATTCAATTTGATTGGATGATAAGAAAGTATTAAATGAGATGAAGAATGTGAAGATGCCACATGTACTTTTCAAAAAAAATTAAGGCAAATGTTTATAACTAGCTTGGAAACCCGTGCCAAGCACGGGCTAGAATTACGACTATTTTTTATTTTTATTTTTATAAAATCTAATTAAACGTCAAATTCATCATTTTATACACAATATATTAATAGAACGCATCGTTATCGTATTTTCAATTGCATATTATATACAAATATCAATTCGTATATAGTTATTAGGATTTTTGTATAGTGTCGTTAAACATGAATGATTTAACGGATGTAACGTCGAAATATTAGTATTTATTGCCGGAATATTTTACACGAATGTCTAAGATTAATCACGGAACATGAGTCTTTTTTTTTATTGATGTTTTGCATATAACTGGGGGTGTTGGAGTCTCGTGGCCTACCACTGCAATTAATTGTCCCTACCCAACGAATCGTCTCTACCAGATGCCCTTATATATATTTTCTTTCAAATTCCATGATTTCAATAGTAGATACCTTTATATATACAAAGTTGATATCATTCATGCACTTGATTCATCTTAATATCCAACACGAATTTGTAATTATTCAATCGTGTAACAAATAAGTATAACAAACAACGACACAGACATCAACTATCTATCGCATTTTTTAACTAAGCATATAAAATAAGCCAACAACAAAAACACAACAGAAAAGACTTGAAAAAGGGACTACAAAATTGTCCTGTGCATGCACATAGACATAGGCGCTCCAAAGAATAAAAAAAAAGAAAAAAGACTGATATATAACAGATTGTATAAAAAAATGAAGCAGAACATATAGTTGATAATATGGTCACAGAAAGAGCACAACTTACATTACAAAAAATGAGAAAGATCAGAAGGATACTGACATTATAAATAAAATCAAACTGAGTATGAGAATATTGGAGTTGCTCTATCAAATAATAGAAAAACTGAAGTCTCGGTAGATAAACACCTTAATGTATTAGGCAGTGTTAATTTCGGAGCCGAAGAGAATACATTGCACCTATTGCAATTGGTCAATGATATTTCAATGCCATAGAAGTTCCCCTAACGTCAGCCTGTGTACATCTGAAAGATATCACGCCACGTGAAGCACAAAACCAGCACATGAAGGTACATGAGACCAAAAATATTGTCAAAAAGGGATAAAAAAATATTACTCCATATAACATATTAGTCCCTATAACAAATCGATCACTCAACCTGTTCTTTTCACAACAATAAATGTCATTGGATTTCATGCAATGAAATAAAAAGTGTGATCTCAATTGTTAGTTCCTGAATTGTAGTTTATCTACATGACCAATCCATTACTCTTTCATTACGCAACTATTAGAATGGTTGCAAGTAGCAACAACCAATTCACATCCAAATAAAAAAATATATATTACAAAAAAGTTTAAAAGAGAGAAAAAAAAACTCATACCCACCAAGCATTAGTGGTCTCAGGGTCAATCCCTTTTTAGAAGTGACTCACGACACAGCGACGTACAACCGTCCATGAGTAAAAACCGGTTTAGAAAGATAAATTCCAACATGAGACAACGACTAACCCTGACTTTTATTTATTGTCATTGCAAAACACAAAGCCAACGAGAACTGTCTCTCGTACTCCCTTCGTTTCAAAATGAGTGTCGTTTTAGGTGTTTACACACATATTAAGAAATGCAATGATTAAAAGAAAGAGAATGGTTATTTTACCAAATTATCCTTATTAACTATTGGTTAGTTTTAAAAGTAATACTTTGGAAGTAGTGTGTAGAGTATTAATTGGATTGTACAATTGAAAAGAAAAAGTTATTATTGCATTGGAAATTGAAAGTGACATTCATTTTGAAACAATTTTTTTTTGCTAAAGCGACACTCATTTTGAAACGGATGGAGTAGTAAATTTGAAAGGCAGTTCAGGATCACTCGGAACTAAGTTCATTCTTGGAATAATTACTTTTTCACCAGCATTTTTTTCGATAATAACAGTTGCACCGATAAAGTTCTTCCTAAGATTGTCTACAATCAACTTAGTCTCATTGCACAATCCAATTGCTTGGTCAATGTTCCTCATCAACTTAACTGGAAATCCTACTTTAAATCTCAACTTGTGGTTTGGAATACTGGAAAACTTGATATTGTTTAAGAATTCGGTGGTAAACCATTCGCTTTGTACCTCACTATTCTCGTCTGATTTGCAAACCGATTAAGAACTAATATATTCCTTTTATTCTCCTGGAACCAATGCTAGAAGGAATTTGTTTATGTGCTCAACTGCGTCCAGTGTGGGAGCAACTATCCCCCGCTCTTGGAAAAAAATCTGAGATCTTAAGGTTTTGCAAAAAATTCGGATATAGAAAATCAACCAGAGAACTCAACGAATCAGAGGAATCTTTTATCAGCAACTCATCAGAAATGGGTACGTTAGTTTCTCCACTCTCGTTGGCGGATCCTATTCCATCTCCAACTGAAAGCATCCAATTGACAAACTTTCTTATCTCATCTTGCTCGGCACGAAGGGTTGAAGCACATAAACGCATATTTGTTGTAAGTGTGAGAACCTTACAATGACTCCACAATTTTGATGAGTTGATAGACGAAGCAAGTATGTCTTTTCTGCGTACTTTTCATATCATTGGCAAAATTTGTCTGAAATCACCGCCCATAACCACATAAACACCCCCAAATGGTTGTCTGTATATCGACTGATGAGTCAATTATATGTTATTTTAATATGCTTTTTAGTTTAGTTTTATTTAGATTTTATTTAGTTTTATATTAGTATTATTTCCTTTTTAGAATAGTTTACTTTAAAATGCAATTTATTATATTTTAGGGAAGAATATTGGATGGAGAGAGTCTTGGAGCAAAAGAAAGGGATTTGGAGCAGATTGGACACAAAAATATGAAGATTGGGAAACAAAATATATCTCCCACAAGTCAGAAGCTTGGCACGGCCCGTGCTAGCCTTGGCACGGCCGTGCCACCCTCCAGATGCCTTTTGCTGCTTTTGCTTTGACTCCAAGCTATTCTATTTTGGCGCACAATCTACCGAGGAATATTCTAGGAATATACTTGCTTAGATTTTAAGTCAATTGTGTACTATAAATAGAGTAGCTAGCCATCACTAAATATTCATCTTTACTTGGAATACAATAAGTGACAATTGCTTTTCAATAAAGTTCTTTTCCTTTCCTTTATTTTCCTGTCTTTTACTTTCATGCTTTCTCTCTTCTCCCCCATGTCTACGATGAACATGAGTGAGTAGACTTCTTCTTGTCTTGGGATTGTTGGATAAGTCTAAATGACATAATCCTAATCAAACCAAGCCCTAAGCCTTAATCTTATGTAACCCTAGTTTCTTATCTGAATTCACCGTCTTAACATGGATTAACCATTATCAAACTGTGGAAACGAAAGTGGAGGGTTTGATAATTGTTCGTCCATTATTCCAAATATCAATTCATAAAACGAAAGTGGAGCTTTGATATTCGAACAAGTGAATTCAGACAAGGATTGCAAAGTCAGCGAAATAGGCTTTGCAATCTTTGAGACATATAGTTTCGATCTTCAAGGGAACTAATAACAATCAAGTCAGCGAAATAGGCTTGGTTGTTAGAGGAACCAAAATCCAATAGTAATCAAGTCAGCGAAATAGGCTTGGTTGCTAGAGGAACTTAAGAGAAACTGTCTTGAGAAATTAGGTCTAACATAACATTATAAGCTTATGGTTTCGGTTTGAGAAGGACTTGTTATTTAGATGAAACCAACGATCCCAAGGCTCTTTTATTATATTGCTTTTAACCGTTTAAAAACCCCCAATCTACAATCTCTTCTCTCTTCTAATCATCTCTAAAGGTTAATTAAATTGAACTACTCCCTGTCGGAACGATACTCTTTTATACTACTTCGGTAAGACCGTGCACTTGCGGTTTTATCCCATCAAGTTTTTGGCGCCGCTTCCGGGGAGTAAACTAATTTAATTGATTCCTTCTTTGTGATTAGAACTCTCTTCTCTTTCCTCTTCCACTCTTCTCCTTCTTCTTCTGCTTCTTCTTCTTCTACCTCTACTTCTCTTTTATTTTTCTTTTCTCTTGAATCATTGAGGACAATGCTTCTCCTAAGTGTAGGGGGAGCCTAATAAAGTGTCTTTAGTCGTAGTGTTTCCAAACTCCCTTGAACTTTATTCTTTTGTTTTGTTTTATTGAAAAAGGCATGATTAAGTAGCTAATTTTTATTGAAAACATCATGACACAAAAATTTTCGTTGTCTCCTCTTATTTTGTTGATTCTTGTACATGAAAGCAAACTCTTGTGTTTTAAGCCTTCTTGATATACCCACATCTTGTTTTAAAGTGAATAAAGTTCTTCAATGAGAAAAACACAAAGTTGCTTCCCTTGAGTAAGTGTATGAATAGGTAATTTAAGGAAACACATTTTAATCTTAGTGGTGCATTAACCTTTAAAAATTCTCAAAGCGCCAGTAGTATAAGTGAGTATAAGGGAGACCATAAAAAGCCAAAAAGCCAAATAATTCCAAGATCTCATCACTGAATCTAGATTGGGGAAGGAGGTAGGCCCTCCGACTTCCTACGTGAAGGTGATTGTTATCTTGAGAAAAAACTTTAAAAAGCATTGTTGAAACTAGATTGGGGAAGGAGGTAGGCCCTCCGACTTCCTACGTGAAGACGATGTTTTAAGGAATACCATTGAATCTAGATTGGGGAAGGGGGTAGGCCCTCCGACCTCCTACGTGAAAATGTTGTTCCTTAAATAAAGAACTTAAAATGTGCATATGCCAAAAGAACAAAGATTCTCAAAAACTCCCATCTCTCTTATATGAATTGTAGAAGGAATTTTTCTTGGTTAGTTTAGTGCTAGGATTAGACCATGTTTCCTCATTATGCCTATCTTATACAGGAGCAAGAAAAGGGTTGGACTTCACACACACACTCACTTAAAACTTGATCGTTGGGTACAATAAAAATTTCAAGAAATACTTGAGTTTGTGATTAGTGTACATTTGGGATTTAAGCCCTTGAGGAGACATGTGCTTTAAATTTAATTGTCATTTGATTTAACTGTTGATGCTACTATGTTTATGCCTTTTGCTTGAGGACAAGCAAAGATTCAAGTATGGGGGAGTTTGATGAGTCAATTATATGTTATTTTAATATGCTTTTTAGTTTAGTTTTATTTAGATTTTATTTAGTTTTATATTAATATTATTTCCTTTTTAGAATAGTTTACTTTAAAATGCAATTTATTATATTTCAGGGAAGAATATTGGATGGAGAGAGTCTTGGAGCAAAAGAAAGGGATTTGGAGCAGATTGGACACAAAAATATGAAGATTGGGAAACAAAATATATCTCCCACAAGTCAGAAGCTTGGCACGGCCCGTGCTAGCCTTGGCACGGCCGTGCCACCCTCCAGATGCCTTTTGCTGCTTTTGCTTTGACTCCAAGCTATTCTATTTTGGCGCACAATCTATCGAGGAATATTCTAGGAATATACTTGCTTAGATTTTAAGTCAATTGTGTACTATAAATAGAGTATCTAGCCATCACTAAATATTCATCTTTACTTGGAATACAATAAGTGACAATTGCTTTTCAATAAAGTTCTTTTCCTTTCCTTTATTTTCCTGTCTTTTACTTTCATGCTTTCTCTCTTCTCCCCCATGTCTACGATGAACATGAGTGAGTAGACTTCTTCTTGTCTTGGGATTGTTGGATAAGTCTAAATGACATAATCCTAATCAAACCAAGCCCTAAGCCTTAATCTTATGTAACCCTAGTTTCTTATCTGAATTCACCGTCTTAACATGGATTAACCATTATCAAACTGTGGAAACGAAAGTGGAGGGTTTGATAATTGTTCGTCCATTATTCCAAATATCAATTCATAAAACGAAAGTGGAGCTTTGATATTCGAACAAGTGAATTCAGACAAGGATTGCAAAGTCAGCGAAATAGGCTTTGCAATCTTTGAGACATATAGTTTCGATCTTCAAGGGAACTAATAACAATCAAGTCAGCGAAATAGGCTTGGTTGTTAGAGGAACCAAAATCCAATAGTAATCAAGTCAGCGAAATAGGCTTGGTTGCTAGAGGAACTTAAGAGAAACTGTCTTGAGAAATTAGGTCTAACATAACATTATAAGCTTATGGTTTCGGTTTGAGAAGGACTTGTTATTTAGATGAAACCAACGATCCCAAGGCTCTTTTATTATATTGCTTTTAACCGTTTAAAAACCCCCAATCTACAATCTCTTCTCTCTTCTAATCATCTCTAAAGGTTAATTAAATTGAACTACTCCCTGTCGGAACGATACTCTTTTATACTACTTCGGTAAGACCGTGCACTTGCGGTTTTATCCCATCAAGTTTTTGGCGCCGCTTCCGGGGAGTAAACTAATTTAATTGATTCCTTATTTGTGATTAGAACTCTCTTCTCTTTCCTCTTCCACTCTTCTCCTTCTTCTTCTGCTTCTTCTTCTTCTACCTCTACTTCTCTTTTATTTTTCTTTTCTCTTGAATCATTGAGGACAATGCTTCTCCTAAGTGTGGGGGGAGCCTAATAAAGTGTCTTTAGTCGTAGTGTTTCCAAACTCCCTTGAACTTTATTCTTTTGTTTTGTTTTATTGAAAAAGGCATGATTAAGTAGCTAATTTTTATTGAAAACATCATGACACAAAAATTTTCATTGTCTCCTCTTATTTTGTTGATTCTTGTACATGAAAGCAAACTCTTGTGTTTTAAGCCTTCTTGATATACCCACATCTTGTTTTAAAGTGAATAAAGTTCTTCAATGAGAAAAACACAAAGTTGCTTCCCTTGAGTAAGTGTATGAATAGGTAATTTAAGGAAACACGTTTTAATCTTAGTGGTGCATTAACCTTTAAAAATTCTCAAAGCGCCAGTAGTATAAGTGAGTATAAGGGAGACCATAAAAAGCCAAAAAGCCAAATAATTCCAAGATCTCATCACTGAATCTAGATTGGGGAAGGAGGTAGGCCCTCCGACTTCCTACGTGAAGGTGATTGTTATCTTGAGAAAAAACTTTAAAAAGCATTGTTGAAACTAGATTGGGGAAGGAGGTAGGCCCTCGGACTTCCTACGTGAAGACGATGTTTTAAGGAATACCATTGAATCTAGATTGGGGAAGGGGGTAGGCCCTCCGACCTCCTACGTGAAAATGTTGTTCCTTAAATAAAGAACTTAAAATGTGCATATGCCAAAAGAACAAAGATTCTCAAAAACTCCCATCTCTCTTATATGAATTGTAGAAGGAATTTTTCTTGGTTAGTTTAGTGCTAGGATTAGACCATGTTTCCTCATTATGCCTATCTTATACAGGAGCAAGAAAAGGGTTGGACTTCACACACACACTCACTTAAAACTTGATCGTTGGGTAGAATAAAAATTTCAAGAAATACTTGAGTTTGTGATTAGTGTACATTTGGGATTTAAGCCCTTGAGGAGACATGTGCTTTAAATTTAATTGTCATTTGATTTAACTGTTGATGCTACTATGTTTATGCCTTTTGCTTGAGGACAAGCAAAGATTCAAGTATGGGGAAGTTTGATGAGTCAATTATATGTTATTTTAATATGCTTTTTAGTTTAGTTTTATTTAGATTTTATTTAGTTTTATATTAATATTATTTCCTTTTTAGAATAGTTTACTTTAAAATGCAATTTATTATATTTCAGGGAAGAATATTGGATGGAGAGAGTCTTGGAGCAAAAGAAAGGGATTTGGAGCAGATTGGACACAAAAATATGAAGATTGGGAAACAAAATATATCTCCCACAAGTCAGAAGCTTGGCACGGCCCGTGCTAGCCTTGGCACGGCCGTGCCACCCTCCAGATGCCTTTTGCTGCTTTTGCTTTGACTCCAAGCTATTCTATTTTGGCGCACAATCTACCGAGGAATATTCTAGGAATATACTTGCTTAGATTTTAAGTCAATTGTGTACTATAAATAGAGTAGCTAGCCATCACTAAATATTCATCTTTACTTGGAATACAATAAGTGACAATTGCTTTTCAATAAAGTTCTTTTCCTTTCCTTTATTTTCCTGTCTTTTACTTTCATGCTTTCTCTCTTCTCCCCCATGTCTACGATGAACATGAGTGAGTAGACTTCTTCTTGTCTTGGGATTGTTGGATAAGTCTAAATGACATAATCCTAATCAAACCAAGCCCTAAGCCTTAATC
Source organism: Medicago truncatula (assembly GCF_003473485.1). Taxonomy (NCBI): domain Eukaryota; kingdom Viridiplantae; phylum Streptophyta; class Magnoliopsida; order Fabales; family Fabaceae; genus Medicago; species Medicago truncatula. Next base: position 22,712,069 of record NC_053045.1, read on the forward strand.
TTATGTAACCCTAGTTTCTTATCTGAATTCACCGTCTTAACATGGATTAACCATTATCAAACTGTGGAAACGAAAGTGGAGGGTTTGATAATTGTTCGTCCATTATTCCAAATATCAATTCATAAAACGAAAGTGGAGCTTTGATATTCGAACAAGTGAATTCAGACAAGGATTGCAAAGTCAGCGAAATAGGCTTTGCAATCTTTGAGACATATAGTTTCGATCTTCAAGGGAACTAATAACAATCAAGTCAGCGAAATAGGCTTGGTTGTTAGAGGAACCAAAATCCAATAGTAATCAAGTCAGCGAAATAGGCTTGGTTGCTAGAGGAACTTAAGAGAAACTGTCTTGAGAAATTAGGTCTAACATAACATTATAAGCTTATGGTTTCGGTTTGAGAAGGACTTGTTATTTAGATGAAACCAACGATCCCAAGGCTCTTTTATTATATTGCTTTTAACCGTTTAAAAACCCCCAATCTACAATCTCTTCTCTCTTCTAATCATCTCTAAAGGTTAATTAAATTGAACTACTCCCTGTCGGAACGATACTCTTTTATACTACTTCGGTAAGACCGTGCACTTGCGGTTTTATCCCATCATCGACATCATCATAAGACAATATATCGCACATGGTTCGGTCAAATGCCTCAAAACAATAACGATGCATTATCGGTGCCTCATCCCATATTATTAATTTTGCTTTTTTGAACATAGCAGCTTTGTCGCTCTCTTTATCAAATCCACAACTTGACGCTTTGTATCCCACTATTCTCGTATGATTTGCAAACCGAATAAGAACTGATATATTCATTTTCGTCTCCTGGAACCAATGATATAAGGAATTCGTTTACGTGCTCAACTGCGTCCGTTGTGGGAGAAAGTATCCCCCGCTCTTGGAAAAAATCTAAGATCTTCATGTTTTGGCAAAAATTCCGAATATACAATTTTGTTTTAAGGGATTGAAAAAAAATCTTAATATTTATAGAGAACATTTACTTAATGAACCATTTTTTACCGTAAAACTTTTTTTTTTGGATGTCATTCACTTTCATTATATTTTTGTATTCAAACTCTATTTTTTCAAACTGCTTCGCATATGATCTATGATGGGGTGTGACAATGAAAAATGTACATGTGTTATGATGAATTTACAAAATACATGGTTATTAGACATTTTAAAATGATACAACGTTTTTATAATTAATTCTATTTTCTTGGTAATAATTACCCAAAAATCTTCAACTCATTCAACAAAACCACATAATTACCGATAATTCAATCTATTTTTTATACTCTCACTGACAAAACACACACTACATATTTTCACCTTAATGTTTCTCCCATGTTCAATTTTTTTCTTCTTCATATTTGTTTTATTTTTCTATCTACTTTTCTTTCTCTATTCTCATGGATGAAAGGAATATAAACCTCCCTTCATGAAATCAACACCAATCAACCTTATTGAATATGTTGTACCTAATTTTGACCTTATTTGACTACGTTACATAATTATGGATGCAGAAAGTCACACAATTGATTAGGATATGTTGATGTGACAAATGTGAGTTAACGGTATACACTGGATGGAAGAGTAGATTTTAAACAACATATAAGTGAGATGACCGAAATACATAATCTCTTAAGGTTTTATGTAAAGATGTGGTGTCAATCTCACTTGTATGGTTGTTACTGACGTAATACGATCATCCAACCCGGTGAAAACTCACCCGAAAATCCCAACATTATGATAATTTATTTTGTTAGTTTTCAGATGTCATTCTCTTTCATGCTATACTTTTTTTGTTATTCAACCTCAACTACTCAAACTCCTTCACTTTTATTTTTTGTTGAAATTTGACAATGGAAAAAAGCATATGTGTATTGTTAATTTGACAAAATAAATACTTATTAGAAATTTTAAAATAACGTGGCGTTTTTTTAGTTAGTCTAATATTTTGGTTAAATATTTACTAAAATGTCCAACTCCTTAATCGAACCAGTAAAACTATCGACAATTCACTCTATTCTTTATACGCTCCAATAAAAGCACACGCTCCTTTTTTCCTTATCATTTCTTTCATGTTCAAATTATTTTTTATTTTCTTTCCTTTTCTAATTTATTTCGTAACTTCTCATGAAAGAAAGGAACATAAACCTCACTCCATTAAATAACCACCAACTCACCATTTTTACCAGGATATGTCTTCATTTAATTTTATTTGGCTTTGTTACCAAATCAAAGATGCGAAGAATCTCACACAGGGGAGAGATGTTAACATGTCTTATATGAGTTAAAGTTTATGATTGGATGCAAGAAAATATAGTGACAAACATATAAGTGAGATGACCCATAAATCCAATACCTTTAGGATTTGGATGAAGATGTGATGTTAGTCTAATGCGATTAGTCTAATGCGATTATCCAACCTAGTTTACGCTCCCGCGAAAGTCCTAACATTATGATGAACTGTTTCTTCGATTTTGGATTTCATTTGTTTAATCCTTTATTTGTCATGAAATAAAGGGATAAAAACTCTTTGAATAAAGCCACCATTAACCCACCTTTTTTAGCATGTCGTTCATCCGTCTAACTTAATTTTATTATGCTTCTATATCTCGATCGCAAAGAGTCTCAAATTTGACGCAGAGATGTCAATGTGTCAAGTGTGAGTTAAAGTTCTATATTGGATGCCAAAGTAGATGTTACATATAACTTAAATGACCAATATACCTGATGACTTAAGGTTTTGGTTCATTATGTTGTGTCATTTTTTCAACTCCTTCAAAAAATCCACAAAATTACCAACAACTTTTGGACAATATGTTTGACCGAGCAATTCTGATTAGCATGAACAATTAAACCAACAAACTCTTTTAGTAAAAAAATGAAGATGAGAGATAGCATGAGCAATTTTGATTAGCATGAACAATTAAACCAACAAACTCATTTTTCATTATTAATTTGAAATAAAAATTCATTTTCTTGTTCACTGCGATTTTCCAACTTAAGGGTTTAATCTAGTAGTAGAAGGACAAACTTTGAATTTCGAGATTTTTAGTTTCGAACTCAGTTAGTATCCTTGGAGATAAGTAAATATAAATATATTTTTGAGCTCTCTTTTATCTCTAAGACTATCCACAATGGTGGGTGCTTCACCTATTTAGCACCATAATATATAAGCACCCCCATTGTGGAGCAAATAAATAAGGTGCTTGTAGCGAAGGCTGACTATAGAAGCATCCTATCTCTCTTTAATTTTTGTGGGGGACCCCTAAAGAAATTGTATAAAAAAATTGTTGAAAATTCGTAAAATTGAAATTTACAAAATCACTGAGTTATTGCTAATATTTAATTTTGGATATCATTCAATTCTCCTTTTAAATTGTGTTCGTTATTATTTTTTTTTTTTTAAAAAGTTCCTTTAGAATATGTCAAGGAGACTTTAGGGTGTGTTTATTTCAAGGTTTGTAATATGATTCTTAGGAATGTGAGATTAGAAATGCTACATTCCCATGTTTGTTTCATGTTTTGAAAATTTGTCCCCATGAATGTTATATGTTATTTACACTTTTTTTTTTCTACTGTTATTCTCATGTTTAAAGGATGAGATTCTAAAATTCTCATGATAATAAAACTCAACTTGCTATAAAATTCTCATGATAATAAAAATCAACTTGCTATAAATTCCCACTACCATTAATATTTATTTCCATTTTTACTTTTTTAATTAATTAATTTTTAAAATATTCCAGAAAATCTAAATTTTTACCAAACAAATGGGTAGGAATGTCGTTTCAAGGAATGTAATTTCTTTCCTTGAAACAAACACACCCTTAATTTTTCATAAAATAAATTGAGGCTTTTCAAAGACTACTATCATAATCTACAATTTACAATTTAAAAAACAAAATTGTTTTTTTAATTAAATTTTTTAGGTGACTTAGACTCTTGAGGACACATCAAGATCAAGATATGTCTCATGACTCAATGAGCACTTACAAAGTTTCTCCCCATCAAAGAGATCATTTCGCTAATAGTGGGGATTGAATACACACCCTTGAGGTTGAGTAAACTCATTATTAGCCGAGGCAACCTTGATTTGGAATGCTATTATTAGTATTAATAAATAAAATAGTGATTCAAAACATGATATCATATAATGATATAATTTAAATAACATTTTTTTTTCATCTGACCCAATAAATGAGACATTTAATCGAATCATTTTAATTTAAATGGCCATATTAATGACTCTTAATTTATTTTATCATGATTAAACTTAATAACATGAAAAAAAATCACAAAAAAAGAAAAAAATTATTGAAGTATTCGAAATTTAATGATATTTATTTTTGAAAATTTAGCGATAACTTTTTTAAGTACATGAAATATTGCTTTTTAAAAAATAGATGTGAAACAATAATAAAAAACTTAAAACATTTTTGTATTTAGTTTATTTAAAAAATAAATAAAATTTTCAATAGTTTTTTCTAAGTAACCTCAATTATTTAAATTTCGACAGCACATCGTTTTTTCCTTACAGTATACTTTAATATTTTTTATTTCGTTTAATTAAGGGCTACAAATAACAAACATGAATGTCAATGATGCAAGTTAATGCTCCCTGCATTTTTTTTTTTTTAATCTACACAAAGTACCCTCATATTTTTTCTGTTTTCTATGATGAGTCCATAGTTATGGTGTAAATTTAATGTAATAAATATTTTTTAATGTTAAATATTTTAGTCTCTACAAAATAATATCTTTCTAAATTTAGTCCGTACATATTTTTAATTTATTTTTAGTCATACATAATTATCATGCACACCATTTTAGTCTTTGCTGTTAAATCAATATGCGTTTGGAATGTTTTTTAAAGTTGCGTTTAGAGCATTATTTAAAAGTTCTACTTTTAGAACATTATTTAAAAGTTCATCGGCCAAAAATGATATCATAATTTCACTTTTATTTTCAAATTTCCGTTACTTTTTTCTTTAAATTTTGAAGTTTAAAAATAATATTTAATTAATCCCATATCAAAAAAATACGAAATTTTAGTCCCTGCATTTATAATGTTTTTTTAATCCTTGCAAGTTTTTTTTTTTTTCAAAAAATGTTTCTTTTAGTCAATAATGACAACTTATTAGGTCATGTGTGAAGGTGAGAAAAACACAAGAAGGGGAGGTTGAATTGTGTTTTCTTTTTCTCTCTAAAAATTCTTCTTCTGATAAAACTTCAGAAGCAATTTGTGAATGCTTCTGATGAAATGATCAGAATCAGATATGCAGCGGAAAAGATCAAAGCAGAGAAAAGAAAAGCAAGACACAAGCAGTTATCCTGGTTCCTTCCACAAATCGGAAGTAGTCCAGTCCCCCTTGCACTTCCAAGGAGATTTCACTATAATCACAAAGATTACAAATGCTCAATACTCTCTAAGTATGAGACTTCTCAAAAATGCTCAAGCACACACGCAAGAGTCTTCCAATGCTCAAGCACTAAGCAAGAGTCTTCTAATGCTCAAGCACGCAGGCAAGAGGCTTCTGATCAAACAAAAAATACAATGAAATAAGTTTGACTTGAACACTTGATATACAATCAGTGGTGTTCACAATACAATACGTTAAAGACTCTAGACTTTTGAATTTCTAAGATGTATCAAATCAGTGCAGAAATTCAGTGTGCTTTGTAGAATCAAATTGACAGAGTTTTGGCGCTTTTTAACTTGTGTATCTCTATCTACAATCTTCAAGTCTTCACTCCTTTATATAGAGGTGTGAAAGAGACGTTGAGATGATTAGCACGTCTAAAGAGTCGTTTGAAATCCTTTGATCATTCACCAGTAATCCTTTGCCTGATTTGGGTGTAGTCCTTTGAGGAATTAGCTTCAAATTCATTCCCAGGCACAAATTCTGCAGGCATAGCTGTTGTCTTGTCTTGTAGCGTGGACAAAACAAAGTAGTGGAGGTAGTGGTTGTACACTTGTACTTTGTCAACTCTGTTAACGAAGGAAAAATACTCAGTGCTATCCAAATGACCGTTGATACCTCCCTTTCAATTCTTCGTTCTTCTTAGATAAGGTTGAAATGAGAAACAGCTACTTTGGATCTTCAGTTTGAATTTACAGATTAAATGTAGCTTCTGGTGATGATATCGCTTCTGATGAAAACCTTGCTTCTGATGACCTTTTGCTTCTGATGAGCTTCTGCTTCTGATGACGTCATCACTTCAGATGCACTTCAGCTTCAGACGCAGTTTTCTTCAGATGCTTCGAATTCCTTTGCTTTCCATTGTTCTTCCAAGACCTATTGAAATTACTTGACTAGCTTTTGGTCCTGTATACTTAAACAATTATTTGTAATAACCAATTGACAATTTTTAATACCTTGTTATCATCAAAACTCATTAAGGTTCATCGTGAAACACATTTTGTTCCAACAATCTCCCCCTTTTTGATGATGACAAACAATAGTATTTAAAATGTTCAATTGTTGTTGATCTAATTAATAAGTTGACTACTGGGATAGAGGTTTGTAAGCTCCCCCAGAGTTCTATACTCATTAATTAAATTTCAATAAAATACTCATAGAATATCAGAAGTATATAAAAAAAATGGTTCAGAGCAGAGCTCATCAAAAAGTTAATTTAATGGGGCTCAGAGCCTTAAAATTACTATACATCTACTCCCCCTTTTGTCATCAACAAAAAGTAAAAACAAAAGAAAGAGTATCAGAGCAACATAAGGATACACTTTAAAATACAGTGTATCAGAGCCAATGACACAACAAATACAGCAATGATAAATATTGAATTGATTCAGAAGCAATGATAAACCAGTTAAAATACATAGTTAAAGCAATTCAATACTTAAAACAAAATCTAAACAATCAAAATTGGTGTGCAACTAAGGTTTGGATAGCTTAGACACTTGTTCCAATAAGTATTTAATCTGCTCAGACTGCTTCTGAAGTTCTTCATCCTTGGCTCTCAGTCTTCTTCTCAGCCCTTCTTGAATTCTATCAGCCCTTGAGATGTAATGAGCTTCTGGATAGAAAGGAGTGTTGGCTAACAGAGACACATAATCAAGCTCTTTCACTCTAGCTGCTTCATGCATATCATCCAATATTTTCTTCAGCATAGCAGAGTGAGATGAGACACATTTTGTGCTCAGTTGATCCAGCAGTTCATTGAAGCCTTTCTTCAGATCCATCCATTGATCAAGATAGTGAATGGGAGGTACAGTAACTATTCTGAGAAGAATCAGTGTCTGAATCTCATCACTTAACCTGATAAGTTGTTCATCAATATATTCAGATTCCAGGATGGTGTCTAGGATGGGTGAAGATTCAGGAATGGTTGATTGAGATGTAGAAGGTTGGTCAGAAGCTGTTTGATGTTCAGGAGTGGTTAAGTCAATTGTTGGTGATTCTGGTTGTTGTTGTTGTTCTGTGTTAGGCTGGGGTTGTTCTGTGGTAGTTTTTTGTTGGTTAGAAACATTGTGTTCATGAACAGATTGTTCAGAAGCACCTTGTTCTTGGTCAGAAACAACCTGTTCAGGAACAGTTTGTTCAGGAACAGTTTGCTCAGGGATGATTGTTTCAGTTTGTGCGGTTGTTTGTTGGTTTTCCAAGTCAGTCTTTTCAGGGACTGTCTTAGAGGCCTTTGTGGGTGTAGGTTGTAACGCTCCTATTTCTATTAAAGCAATTAAACATGTGAATAATACATTTATTCAAGAAATAGAGGCTACGCCACATTCAAAATTCAAAAACCAATAAACATGTATATAAACCTCAATAGTCGCAGCGGAATATAAACCAGAGTAAATCCAAGTATACATGTTATGAATCAATAAATTACATCAACATAGATACATCTCAAAAATCCCAACAAACGGGTAATCTCCAAACATCACAAAATCCAAAGTAAAAGATAATCTAGACTGACACAACAAAGCCTAGATCAGAGCCGACTAAACATCTAAACACCGATATCGGAGAAAGCTCCAGATATCCACCAAGCACAAGAACTCACCAAGCAACTAAACCTGCACAACGTCTACCCATCCATACAGATAGGCAGGCGGTCCATAACAGATCCACTGGGGGTAAGTATTACATTATCATAATCCAAATAACAGTTAACATGAATATTTCAATTTAAACATCATGCACTTGATCAATAATAATTACACATTAATACTTACATCACATCCCGATATCTCACATCAATATTCATCAATCATATGAACAATTATCAATTTACAATTATTCATTCACAATCACCAATCACGTTTATCATGAATAATCATTAATCACATTTCATGAACAATCACCAATTACTTGTATCATGAATAATCACTAATCACATTTCATGAAAAATCACCAATTACATGTATCATGAATAATAATTAATTCACAGTTATTCATACCCAATCACCAATCATATACATCATGAACAATCACCGATCATATACATCATGAACAATCACCAATCATAAGCCATGAACAATCATTAATCATATTTCATGAACAATCACCATTCACATGTATCAGGAATAAATATCAATTCACAATTATTCATTCACAATCATCAATCACAAACATCATCAATAATCATTCATCTCATTTCATCACCAATCACATATTTCACATAGGACTCATGCTATGATATGCACTTATTGACACATAAATGCATGTGGTACCAAATCTCAACAAGGTCGTCACCTTTCGATGCCACTTGCACATCGAATGTAAGGGCTCACACCTTCCTTACAATAATCTCGAAGTAAAAGAGTCATCCCTTTTACAGCAACAACGACTATGATGCATGGACATGTATAATGACTCGATAATGCGACAACAATTCACAATCTCAACTCAATATATAGGATAACACCACCATTATATTGATTATCTCCACAACATTGCATTATCAAGAAAACATGCCTACACAAATAAATCATAGTATTCACCATCACACATCAACATGATTATCAATAATCAACAATGTCATTCAACATCAACTATATGATATAGTTTCACCATTCCAAACAATTCTCATATTCCAAGTAAGAGAACATACAACATATCATGACAAATATCATATCCAATACAATCATTCATTCATATAACTTCACTTAGCCATATAAGAATAGTCACCACAATTCATAAGACAATTAGTTCAAGAAATGTTTTTGACCAAAGACCGTGTCAAGTGGCAAACGACCAACATTGGCAATTCCCAAGACGAAACAACATAGACAAGTTGAGAGTTCTCAAACAACCTTAACCAATCATGTATTCATGAATTTAAGTTGCCTCCGGACCATTAAACATTAATCCAAGAACAACTTAAGTTCGTATGAAAACCCCATTTCACAACTTTTCACATTCCCACCCGAAATATCACCTTTTACATGATTAGAACAAATGAACTAAAACCAAATAAATAAACTCTAGGACCTCAACCATGTATATACACAAATCACATATGAGTGCAGTAGTGTATACATCAACGTTTCATAGGCCAACTCACTTAAATTCAAGTTTTGCAAAGATCATATCATAATTGTCTCATTAAAGTCAAGAAAACACAAGAACTCACTAGGCCCTTAATACAAAGCTATTTCTTCCATAAAAACATCCCTAGATAATTAGGATAAAGTCCCTACACTTAGGAAGAAGTTTGGAAGTAATTGGATCAAAGAAAATTGCATTTTTAAGGTTTCTAGGCTGCCAAAATCGCTTCATGACTCGTAAGATCGCTTCATGATTTTGACAGCATCAGACTGAGTAGAAAAATTTGATGCTGCTGTCAAAATCGCCTCATGATTTGCGAAATCGCTTCATGATTCGACAACATCAGGCTATGCAGAAAATTTGTTGTTTCTGTCAAAATCACCTCACGATTTGTAAGATCGCTTCATGATTTTGACAGTAGCAGACTATGCAAAATTCAACTTCTACGTTTTCGCGCATAAAAATCAAACCGTTAATCCGTTTTCGATGCCATTTCCGCCTACATGCTCCTAACACTTGGCACTATCATAATCTACAAAAATTTCATGTTTCAACCATCCCAAAATTCATTTTCCAAAACCTCACATAATCACTTATTGGCGAAAACGCTTAAACATCGACATTTCACACGAAAAACCCGTTTTCTCCCAAACAACTCGACTAACATAACCACAACATGAAAATAGAAATTCTCCTAGGTTCAATTCATCCAACAATACCAAAATTTCAGTCAACAACCATAAATATCAAAGTTCAATTTGGTCCTTCACATGAACACTTAACTCAACTTCACCAATTTCACAAAACCACCAATAACATCTTATTTCTCATCAACAATTATGGTATATGAACACCCAAGCCTCAAATCATACTCAACAACATATCTCAGCAACAACAACATCAATTACATATGATTTACATCTCATTTCAACCAAAACATATCAAATTTCATCAATTAAGTATAATTTCATAACTTAACATTTATACATACTTTGAAACATGTAATTTCACCCACAAACATACCATAATCATCAATTCATGCACAAGAAAATAACATTACAACAAGAGCACGAATTTAGCCACAATTGTTCATCAACCCATTTTCATACATGAGAAAATGCAAAAATTGTACATGATTATGATAATAACTAACCCCCTTACCTTAGAAGAAGATTAACCCAAACTCTTGCTTCAATTTAGCTCCTAAGCTTACCCAATTGGATTCTTCAAGTTCTTCTCTCCAAAACCCTTTTTCTCTTCTCTTCACCTCTTTCTCTCTCTACCTCTCTCTAGAAATGTTTGTGAAATGAATGAATTGGTTCTCCTAACACAACCCTAGTGTTATCTCTACTAATGGGCTTAACTTATTTTTCTAGTGGGCTTAACCCATTTCTATTCAAACCAAAAATATTACTACACTCCAAACGATATTTTAATTAATAACGGTAAAATGTCACTAACGGTAAAATCTAATCACTACACTAGTAACTTAGTAAAATAAAGGTTCTCACTAACTATTAAAATAATTCTCACCAAAATTACCATTTTACCCTTACCCGTCAAATGACTAAAATACCCTTCTAATACGGTAATCCACGTAAATGCACCCGACGACAATTAATACACACAAGCATAAATAATCACACACAAACACAATTAAAAGTAATTAAAATAAATCTAGCTAAAAATCGGGCTGTTACATAGGTTGCATTTCACCACCTAAATGCTTTTCTAGGTTGTGAAGGGTTGATGATTCTTGTTGTTGGGGGATTTCTGAAGTAGGTGCTTTTGAAACTACTTCAGAGGCTTTTTGTGGGGATTGGTTATTTTGTGGGTTGGTTTCAGGGAGTTGTATACTAACAGCTTCTGGAATAGATGGTTGAAAGAAGTGATCAGCAGGCAAATTGAATTTTTCACAGATTTTTATCCTCTGTTTAGAGAATTCAATTTGGGTCTGCTCATAATCAATTGTTCCATAGGTTGTTAGTTTGGTAGGTTTGAGGTTTAGGAGTTTTTCAATGTGCTGACTTAGAGGTTTGTCATCTGATTCAGTGGATGATGATGAGGGTGAAGATGGAAGGTCAGAAATTTGAGTATTGACTTTAGCTTTTAAGGAAGTACCTGAAGAGTGAGCTTCTGGATGAGTTGCTTCTGGAGCTTTAGATGCTGGTTCTGATGAAGTAGCTCCTGAAGCATGCTTTCCTTTCAAAGCTTGAGATAACAATTTTACTCCTTCCTGGACAGTTTCTTGTTCAAATTCAGCAGCTAAAGCAGCAAACTCAGCAGCCTTCTTAGGAGCAAGCTCATACCCTGCAGCCTTGAGTTGTTCCTCCCTTTTCTTCTGTTGTCTCAACTGCTTCCTCTTAGCTAACTCAGTAGTAGTATAATCTCTAGCATATTGCCATTGTTCTTCTGTAGGTACAAACATTGGCATTACATTTGGCTTATCATTCTTAGCCTTCTTAGCCTTCTGAGGACTTGGCTCTTCTTCCCAAGCTCCTAGCTGTTCAACATATTCCTCCGTGCGTCCTTCAGAAGTCTTCAGATTCCTTGTTCTCTTGCTTCTGATGGTTTGAAGAGCAGCTTTCCTAGCATCAGATTTTTTGTTTCTCTACTTCTGAACATCTTCTTCAGAAGCAGGAACTTCTTCAGAAGCAGCGGCTTCTTCAGAAGCAGAAACTTTTGTTTTGGATTTCTTGGGCTTTTGTGCTGCAACCTCAACCTTGGTTTCTTTTCTGGTCCTCTTGGAAGGTTTCCTTTTAGCCTCTTCTTCTTCCAAGTACTCTTCTTTTGAAAGGGGCTTGCTCTTTGATTTCCTGCTCTTGGCAACAGGAAGAGCACCTCCAAACATCTTTCAGGCTGATCTTCTCCTTTGTCCTTTCAAAATGCTCTCTGATATAGTTCATCTGAATATCCAGAGGATCTTGCTTATAGATGGGGGGAAAATTGGGAATCAATGCTGATTTGGCATCAGATGCCTTCAAATTTGTGGGTAGTTTCTTAAGATCTTTTACATCAATCAGATGCATGGACCTCAGAGTTTCAGCATTAATAATCTTTCGTCTAACAGTTCCCAACTGTTCATCTGAGAAGATTTCTGCCTCTTTCAGCATCTTGATGATACCTCCTTGATGAAAAATCTCAGAGAGTAGCCTCCCATAGGGTACCCAGCACCTATTCTTTAGCTGGCTCTCTCTGAGCTGTTGTACCATATGTCTGAAAATGTATCTGGCCACATTTGCCTTTACACCAGTTATGAAAAAGTGTAAGAGGATTTTGTGTTCCAGAGATGGTTGATCACTACCACCACCTTTACACCATTTGGCCACATTTGCCTTTACACCATTTGAATCTGGCCACATTTGTCTTTACACCATTTGAATCTTTACACCAGTTTTGAATTTTCAGCATCACTTTGGTCTTGGCATTCATATCTGCATAGGCAAAGTCCTTGACCTTGTTGTAGAGAGTTTTATTCACAACATCATTCCAGGGGCTATCCTTGGGCTTAGTGATTCCAGCCTTATAATCTCCTTCTGCTGGTCTTCTGATGACGAAAGCAATCACATCCTCATTAATCCATACAGGAATCCCCATGATGCTTGACCGTATCTGAGTTTGAGAAAATGGTTCCAAGCCCATTTCCTTTCTGGATTTTCCCTTGAGTTCTGGATTGAGAAGAACTTTTTCATCTTCTTCAATCGTAGCAGCATCTCTATCATAGATACTGGCTCTAACCCAGAAATGTCATACCAAAGTTTGATAAGTTGGACCGTTCAGAAAATTGAAGTAGCTCCCCAAGCCTTGCGCTTCATAGAAACTTCCAAAATCGCAGTTGTGAGCGGCCAAAGAATCAAAATCCACTGGATTTTCTGATTGAATCTTCAAATCTCCTTCCTCCAAGGACATGGTTCTTCCTTTAATCACGTAGGCAGGAGCCTCTTCTTGTTGCATGTTTGATGATGAACCAGGTGCAGAACTTGAAGAAGCCATAAGATTGATTGAAGATGAAAAGGGTTTCTAGGGTTTTTGGAGTTTCTTAGCAGAGAAGGTTTGAAATGAAATGAAAGTGTGAGTTGTGAAGTGAGTAGTGTGTGTTTGTTGAAGTGTTTTTATAAAAAACGTTTGCAATTCAAATGAGACAAACAAACATAGCATTAATGACAAATTGGGGGCGCGTGTTAGTACGTTTAAAAGAAAATAAAACATCATTGCCCTTTTTGTTATACTCCAATACAAATAGACCACGTCAGAAACTTTTCAGAAAACTAACCTTTGGGTAATGGGACAGTTGTTACAAAAAGTAACTGCAAACGATCCCACTAGCCATGCTATCCAGAAGCAAAGAATACCGCTTCTGAAGTTTTAGTGCTGACGTCATCTTCAGAAGCACATTTTCCTCAGAACCTCAGTTAAGAGCTTCTGATGGACCAGATACTTCTGAATGGACTTCAAAACCAAACTTCTTATTCAGAGGCAAGCAAATTTTCAATCAGACACAAGGTGCATGTTCAAATTTTTCTTAATAAAATCAAATCTTTCAACAGATAAAGGTTTTGTAAATATATCAGCCCATTGATGTTCAGTATCAATGAATTGTATATCTAAAATTCATTTTTGAACATAGTCTCTGATAAAATGGTGTTTGATCTCAATATGCTTGGCTCTAGAATGTAGAATTGGATTCTTAGACAAACAAATAGCAGCAGTATTATCACAAAAGATGGGAATACTGTTAGCATTAATCTGATAATCTTCCAACTGATGTTTCATCCAAAGTAGTTGTGTGCAACAACTTGCAGCTGAAATGTATTCTGCTTCTGCTGTAGACATAGCAATAGTTGCTTGTCTTTTGCTTGCCCAGGATATCAGATTCTCTCCCAGGAATTTACAATTTCCACTGGTTGATTTTCTTTCAATCCTGTCACCAGCATAATCAGCATCACAGAATCCAATCAACTTATAATCTAGGGATTTCCTATACAGGAGTCCAAGATTAGTTGTTCCTTTCAGATATCTGAAGATTCTCTTAACTGCAGTTAAATGAGATTCTCTAGGATCTGATTGAAATCTTGCACACAAGCATACACTGAATAAAATATCAGGTCTAGATGCAGTGAGGCATAACAGAGAACCAATCATACCTCTGTATAGCTTCTGGTCTACTACAGTTCCAGTATCTTCTTTGCTTAAGGTGCAGGTTGGATGCATTGGAGTGTTCATCACTTTACAATCTTCTAGCTTGAACTTCTTCAGAAGCTCCTTTGTATATTTTGTTTGATGAACATATACTCCTTCTTTACTTTGGTTGATTTAAATTCCAAGAAAGAATTTCAATTCTCCCATCATGCTCATTTCAAATTCATCTTGCATTAACTTAGAAAATTCCTTGCAAAGAGATGAATTAGTAGAACCAAATATTATATCATCAACATATATTTGCATAATCAAAATGTCTTTCTTAAGAGTCCTTCTGAAGAGTGTTGTGTCAACTTGTCCTCTTTCAAAATCATTTTTAATTAAGAAATTACTTAGCCTATCATACCAAGCTCTGGGAGCTTGTTTCAAGCCATATAGTGATTTCTTAAGTTTATAAACATGGTCAGGATGCTTAAGATCCTCAAACCCAGGAGGTTGTTTGACATACACTTCTTCTTCAATGACACCATTAAGAAAAGCACTTTTGACATCCATTTGATATAATATTATGCCATGATTAATTGCGTAGGATAGAAGTAACCTGATTGCTTCCAATCTTGCAACTGGAGCAAATGTTTCAGTGTAATCAATGCCTTCTTGTTGACTGTAACCTTGTGCAACAAGTCTAGCTTTGTTTCTGGTTACTTCTCCTTGTTCATTCAGCTTGTTTCTGAATACCCATTTTGTTCCAATAATGTTCTTCTGACAAGGTTTGGGTACCAGATCCCACACATCATTCCTCTGAAACTGATTTAGCTCTTCTTGCATAGCTAATATCCATCCATCATCTGAGAGAGCTTCTTCAATAGTTTTAGGCTCAATTATTGAAAGCAAACCTATCAAAGATTCTTCTTGTCTGAAATCTGAAATGTGAAAGCAAACCTCAACAAATCCTCTAACGATTGAATCGTTCTCTCCGACTGACCATCTGTTTGCGGATGATAAGTCGAACTCAACCTCAACTTTGAACCCAATGCATCTTGCAAACTCTTCCAAAATCTTGAAGTGAACCTCGGATCTCTATCTGACACAATACTCGATGGAACCCCATGTAACTTCACGATTATGAATATAAATCTCCGCCAACTGAGCTACCGGAAAACTAATATTGATCGGAATAAAGTGTGCCGACTTCGTCAACCTATCGAAAACAACCCAAATGGCACCATGTCCTCTCGGAGTATTCGGTAAACTCGTCACAAAATCCATGGAAATGCTGTCCCACTTCCACTCTGGCACATCTAACGGTGTCAACAACCCTGTAGACTTGTGATGCTCAACCTTAGACTTCTGACAAGCCAAACATGCATAAACAAATTGAGCAAGATCACGTTTCAACCCAGACCACCAAAACAATTTCTTCAAGTCATGATACATCTCTGTAGCTCCACCAAAAAAACAAAAAATCATGATTATTGATCAATGGTTGATTGAAGCTTTTAATACATTCTATTGAAGAAACTATGCTAAGTGAAAATCCATCATAGTAAAACACGATGAAGTTAAGATGTCTTCTTATAAGAAAAGGTTTGTCTAAATTTGATGATGTGAAACTATTGTATGCAACCTTTAGGATGATGTTTAACATGTCTTAAGATGTGTTTAAAAGCATCAATTAGGATTTATCAAATAAGAGCTCATGTGTGATATATCATTTGTGTAACACCCCGTTAACCCAGCAATATAAATATAATAATAAATCAGAGTTTATCACCAAACGGGCATGCTACACTGCTATTTCAAAATTTCTTAAATAGAATAAAATACTATTTAATAAACATCAACTTTATTAGTTTCACCAAAACCTTGCAACGGAATATTTTTCATTAAATAATATCAAACGTTTAATTCTCCAATAAATAATCCTGGCATAAAAGCCTTAACAAAATATTCATCAATAGTTATTTCAAACAACAAATAAGGGCTCCACAACATGTTCCAAAATTTGATACATAAGGGATGAAAACTACAACAACTAATTCTCATCCCGTTACGTATCAGAGCCCTAGACACTTGAGCCACCATCTACTACTCAGGATCACCTGCAAGTTATCCATAGGAAGGGCAACATTTCCAAGCAGAACGGGTGAGATTCACAAACAATAATAATAGATATGTAATTCATCAATTGAATCTAACACCCTAAATATCATCAACATTTCAATATATATATATATATATATATATATATATATATATATATATATTTCATGATCACATCATTATCAACATATTCAACTCCAATCAATAACATGAAAGTGCTACTCAATCATCAACAACGACTCATGCAATGACATGACAACACCACTAAGACTCCTCAACAAATTCGACTATGCATGTGGTACCATTTTACAGAGCAGAAGCCCTCACTGAATTTGAATGGTTAAAGCATTCACAGGGCATAAGTCCTCACCAATTTAAACAACAAGGTGTTCCAGGGCATAAGCCATCACCGCTTTGAACGACAAGGCGTTCCAGGGCATGATCCCTCACCGCTTTATGTTTATGCAATGGACTCAACTTGTGTATATCTACATACAACTCAACAATGCATATGTATATAAATATGTCTTACAACCCAACAAATCAACAACATGTATGTTTCAATCAGATATAAACATACATCACAGTCATCATCCAATCATCATAAATAATTCAATAGCTCCAGAAAGTAATACAATTAATTATAATCAAGCTTCTACATCAAGTTCATTCATTTCTGTTCAAATCATAACAAATGGCTTCAGGTACTGGGCAACTCGCCTCGCGAGCACATCTGCTCGCTATGGCGAACTCAGAAAAAAGGTTACTGTAACGACCTAGTTGTTATATTTAATTAATTTGAATTATGTGGAGTATATATATATATATATATATATATATATTTATATATGATGTTTGGTGATTTATGTGGAGTATATGCATATATTTATATATATATATATATATATATATATATATGTGTGTGTGATTTTGGGTGATTTATGTGGTGTATCATTTTATTATATAGTTATTTAATAATAATTAAAATAAGTATGAAATATTAGTTATTTTGGAGTTTGGGGAGTTATTTAATAATTATTAAAATTAATGGGGAGCTAATGGAAATATTAGGGAGTTAAGTAAGAGGGAAGTTGGGAAATAGATGTCAGAAGCAGTTTTTACGTGAAACCAAGCCAAGGGAGAGAAAACCAGGAACAAGAGAGAAGAACCAAGGGAATCCATTTTTGCTGTGCATTTTCATTCTGAACTAAGGTAAGGGTGAGGTTTACTTCAAGAATGTAGTTATTAAATTCTGATTTTGTGTTTAACAGAGTTTTGGTGAGAATTGGGGAAATTTGGTTTTTATGATGAAATGATGAATTTGAAGTTGTAAGTGTGAATTTGGTGTTAGAAATAGGTTCTAAGTGCATACAGAAAGTTAATTTGTATCTGTAAACTGATTTGGGGAGTGATTGGAAGAAAAATGGGATTTTTGGGTAAAACCAGTTTTCTGCCCGAACTGATGTTCATCGCTCGCCTCGCGAGCATTCATGTCTCGCCTCGCGAGTGAGCAACATCATCACTCGCCTCGCGAGCAGTCCAACTCGCCATGGCGAGCAAGCCTGGATAAAACTTGATTTTTGAAAAGTTGTTATAAGATGTTTTGGGGATGGTTTAAGGTACCTAGATGATATTAATGATGAATGGTGAAAGTTTTAGGTTAAAAAGATGAATAGGGAACTTAGAATTGGGATTTGAGTGAGAAAATGTCATTTTTCCCGAGAGCACCTAATGTTCACTCGCCTCGAGTTCGCCTTGAACTCGCCATGGCGAGCTAGTGTTTTGTGAACTCGCCATGGCGAGCAGTTGTGCTCGCGAGGCGAGCTGCACAGTTCCTGAATGTTGTTTTGCTAGCTTGAATAGTAGTGGTTGATGTTGTTGTTTTTTAGCATGGTTATATATAATTATGCATTATTTTGGTTGATTGAACTACTGGATTAATGATTACTGATGATGGTTGAAATGTATGTCAATTGTTGAATCATACATATTGTTAAAGTGGAGTCATATTGAGTTGCATTGCATGGTCAGTTGTATGTAGATATACATAAGTAGGTCCATTGCATATGCATAAAACAGCGGTGAGGGCTTCGGTCCTAGAGTACTAGTTGCTCAACAGCGGTGAGGGCTTCGGTCCTGATGAATGCTTTAACCATTCAAAAGCGGTGAGGGCTTCGGTCCTGTTTGGTACCACATGCATATTGCATTTCATTGAGAAGTCTAAGATGGTGTCTTAGCAGTGTTGTCATGTCATTTGCATGAGTCTTGGTTGTTGATTGCAGTTATTATCTGATGGTTGATGTTGATGTTGAATATGCATTTATATATATTCATTGTGATGGTGGTGTATTGATGTTGTTGTTGTTGCTTGTGGCTTATACATATATATGTTTACAAGATGATGTGTATGATGATTAGGGTGTTAGATTCAATTGAAGATTTTAATATCTATATTTATTGTTGTGAATCTCACCCCTTCTGCTTGAAAATGTTGCCCTTCCTATGGGTAACTTGCAGGTGATCCTGAGTAGTTGGTGGTGGCTCAATGTCGTGTCTAGGGCTCTGATACGTGGGACGGGAACTATTATTTATATTTATTGTTGTTTCTTTTCCATGTATCAAATTTTGGAATTGTGATGTGGAGCCTTTATTGTCCTTTGAACAATGTTGTTGAATTATGCTAAGGCCTTTAATGCCATAGACTGTTGTTGGATGTTATGAAGTTATGGATTTGAAAACTATTCCGCTGCTATGTTTTCATAAATAATAAGTTGCTTGATTAAATAGTTTTATTTTCTATTTAAGAAATTTTGAAATGACGTGTAGCATGCCCGTCGTAGATTACTCTGATGTATAAATGTTATTTAATTGCTTTTGAGTAACGGGGTGTTACAGTTACTCGCCGTGGCGAGTACGAGGCGAACGAAAAAAAGGGTGCTCTCGGGAGTTTTGACATTTTTCTCACTAAATCTTCATTTTTAAGCTCCCTATTCATCTTTTTAATCTGAAAATTGTCCCAGTCCTCTCTAAAAACATTCAGGCACTCAAAACTAACCTACTTATAACTTATAACAACAATCTAAAAATCAAGGTTCTCACTCACTAACTCGCCATGACGAGTGGTTCTGCTCGCGAGGCGAGCCATGAAGATTGCTCACTCGCGAGGCGAGAGCAGGCTACTCGCCGGGGCGAGTGATGAATGTCTGTACGGGCAGAATGCAGGTTTTTCCCCAAAAAATCCCAATTTTCTCAATTCACTCCCCAAAACAGTTTACAGAAGTGTAATGAAATGTTGTATGCAATCTGAACATAATTCTAACACTAAAACAAAGGTTTCTACACTCTTTTCCATCCAAAACCAAAGAATCATAATCTAACCCAAATTCCCAATTTTAATCCAGAACTATGTTAAACCAAAATCAGAATTACAATCTATACTATTGAAAGTAAACATCACTCTTACCTTAATTCAGATGAACAAATTCTACAGAATCTGGTTCTCTTGGCTCTTCTCCCTTGTTCTTGGTTTTTCTCCCAAAAAGCTCTGTTGTACGTGAAAACTGTTTTTCTGATTTTCTAACTCCTCCCTTATTCTTAACTCCCTCA
This sequence comes from Medicago truncatula, assembly GCF_003473485.1. Classification (NCBI taxonomy): domain Eukaryota; kingdom Viridiplantae; phylum Streptophyta; class Magnoliopsida; order Fabales; family Fabaceae; genus Medicago; species Medicago truncatula. Next base: position 22,732,435 of record NC_053045.1, read on the forward strand.
TAATAACACTTAACTCCCACTTAATTTCTATTAATTCTAATTTAATCCCCAAACTCCAAAATAATAATAATTCCCACTTATTCTAATTAATATCAAAATAAATCATATAATAAAATATAACACACCAAAACATCCACCTAAATCATTTAAAATCATATAAAGACTCTAAATAAATTATAAATAAATAAATAAATAGCGACTAGGGCGTTACAATTTGTGCAAGACAAAAGTTCATAAAATAAATATAGATAAAGACTAAATCAATTTATTGAGATTAGATTTTCGACATATCAATTCATTAAAAATATTAAATCAACCTAAAGTAACTAAACTCTAATATCTTGATTCTATATCAAATACAAAACATTGTCATGACTAAAAATTATATTGTTGATGTTGAATGTCTTGAGGTCGTAGAATGTAGACACATGCTCTCCAGTGGGACCCTGAGAAAGTAGCATCAACAATTAACAATTAGATACAACTAAAAAAGAAAATCAACCTACAATCTACAACCAAATGATTAAACTTCTATGCTTTGAAAACACATAAAATACTTGTTATTACAAAAAAAAAATTATGGGGGAAGAGACACATGAAAATAATGAAAAACAAATTGTCTATATATAGGAAAAAAAATCAAAGCATGATCAATTTTAATTGGTTGATAAAAACTAAATGAGTCATGGTTCATCTTGATTGGCTAATAATAAAATGAATGAGTCATAATTCAATTTGATTGGATGATAAGAAAGCATTAAATGAGATGAAGAATGCGAAGATACCACATGTACTCTTTAAAAAAAATTAAGGCAAATGTTTATAATAGAGATAGCTCTAAAACAAAATAATATTTAAATAAAATAAACTTAAATCTAAATAAAACGAAACTAAATATTATACTAAAACGACTAATTATTGACTCATCAATTAACCTGACTCAAAAGGTACTTGTAGGGTATTAACCTGTCTCAAAAGAGGTACTTGCAGGGTATTAACCTGACTCAAAGGTACTTGTAGGGTATTAACCTGACTCAAAATGTTTTGGCAAGCTACTCGCTTGGCATAATGAAACAAAAGATGTTTGCAAGCTACTCGCTTGACACCAAATCAACAAAAGATGTTTGCAAGCAATTTGCTTGACGTAGAGGTAACAAAAGATGTTTGCAAGCTATTCGCTTGACGCACAAGTAACAAAAGATGTTTGCAAGCTATTCGCTTGACGCACAGGTAACAAAAGATGATTTGCAAGCTCTTCGCTTGACGCACAACAATGAGTGAAGACCGAACTGAAAGGATACGACCAAACAAGACTATGTGTGACACCTCTGGATCAGACACATTAGGTATGACACTTTCGTGAAATACAATTGAAATAAGACATAAGGTGGTGAATGCAATCATGTATGAACGATATTTGTATGCATGTTATATGTGCATGAATGTTTATATGCATGTATATGTTTATGAATGAATTTATGAATATACGCACGAAACTTGTAGGACCGTATGACTTTATATAACAGGTGAAACTGACAAACAAGACTGGATAGGTAACGACATTGCAGTACAAACACTCAGCAATCTTCATTGGGAATAATATCATTGGAGATGAATCAAATCACTGTCGGGGTAAAGTCCGATATTAAACCACTGATGGGGTAAAAACATATTAATCGAGCCACTGGAGGGGTAAAGCCCATTAATCAAACCACTTGAAGGGGTAGAGCCTAATAATCAAACCATTTGAAGGGGGAAAACCCATTTATTAAACCACAGGCAGGAGTTACCATTCATCAAACCACAGGCTAAAGTCGCCATTCATCAAACCACTAGAGGGGTAACAAACCATTTTTTGGCAGAAGTCGCCATCAATCAAACCACAAGCAGAAGTCTCCATTTCTCGGGATAAAACCCATCAATCATAGTCTGGCAAAAGTCGCCATTTGTAAACCAACATAAAGCGCATTCTTTAATTTGGCCCACTTGAACTGTGATGCCTCTGTCTTTGTCTTTTTTTTCAATTTTTTTGTATATATATTTTTCTAATCCCTAACTTTTGCCTGGACCGCCCTTTCAGGTTTACAATCCACCGGGAATGTACTATTTTTTGTATGCCCCTAATTTTTGTCTGGACCGCCCTTCGGGTTTTCAGTCCACCAGGACGCTCATTTTTGCTTAAGTCTCCCTTTCAGGTTTTCGACTTAGCAAAGTTTTTTTTTTGTATTCTTTTTTTTTTTTTTTGACGGAGGTCATCTCACAGCCTTTGGTCATACTTATCTTGTAGGGTTTAACTGTCATTGAGATGGATGGTGATGTATGCTTCTCTTACTCATGAGTTCAAAGAAGATGTACCTGTTGTTTATGCTTTTCAAAAGACATTTAGAAAAAGGTTTAAAAAAAATTTGCTTTAAGTATTAACATCAAAAATAGAAGAAATTTTGCAAAATAGAATAAATGAGATTTTCAAATAAATGGGCACAGGCTCAAATTAATGTAAATGGAGTGGTAGCTTGCGAAAGGCGTGGCTCCACAAATTTTTAAAAAGTTTGGAAAGGTACATTGAACACAATAACCACTGTTCTCCCTACCAACTTTGAATTCCGCTGTTCTGAGTCTTTGATTTGCAGACACTTCATATCAGAAGCCCTTTAAAAGCTAAGATGCCCCAGATGAATCATATCTGATTTGATACAATTACCTTGCCATAAGTCGGAGGTCTTTTGACGGATGGAATGCTTCAAGTGATTCATGTCCGACCAGATGCAGTTACTTTGTCATGATCCTTAATTTTTGCATAGATCACCCTTGTTGCGTTCAACCTATCAGGATAACCATTTTCATTTTTTCATTTTTTTTCATTTTTTTATATGTCTCTAACTTTTGCATGAACCGCCCTTTCGGGTTTTCAGTCCATCGAGACACTCTTTTTTGCCTAAGCCACCTTTTCAGGTTTGCGACTTAGCGATCTTTTTCATTTTAACAAAGTATTTCTTGACTGCATCGGTATTCACATGACGTAAAAGTTTGTCACCATTATTTGTAATTAGGCATCCATTGCCCCTAGAACCTGGTTAAACCAGATAATATAACTTTGAGCACAAGACCACTTTCTTGACATTCACGAGGACGAGCTTTCTTAGCCGAGAGCTTGCTTCATCCTTTTGATATAACTATATGTGACATCCAGCAGTAATGTTTTTAAATTTAATCAAGCTTAGATTTCATTGGAATCCCGTTGACGGGATTTTGACCTCCATGTGAGGCACTGGCTTTAGTTGTATATTGAGGGATGGTGGGGGGCTGCCCCTGCTGAAGCGTGTACTGAAGTACAATTCCCATACAAGGTAAATGGTAGCACCTTGTACCAGTCTTTATAAGTGAATGCCATCTTCTAGACAATTTTTTTCATATTCTGTTGCAGCTTCAACGGCTGAAATGCCCCAGTTGGCAAGAGATCGTATTCGAAATTTCTTCATCCTCCTTTTCTTCGGTCTCAGATACACGGAACTCTAAGTTGGGAGAGAGAACAAGGTTAAAGTGTTCAACGAATTTATTAATGCATGATTTGATTATTGATATAAACATTATGATTATGCAGATATGTGAAAATGATTAAAGAAAAATATTTTTTTTTTGTTTTTTTGTATTACCATTTTTCCACAAAAAAGCACAAAATAAAACAAGGTCGGGATCGAGACGACCTTTCATTAATGATGAGAATACATAAAGCAAAAAGCCCTGAACAAATTCACTTCCGTCTCGGGTAGGACTAAAGGATTTTTTTTATTTTTTTTGAAAAACATAAAGCAACAAACAAACATATTAATTGAACAAATGAGTAGTAGAGAGAAACATCAACAACGACCCCATTGCAGCTAAACATTCCACATGTCAACACAAGGTTCAAAGATCCGATAGCGGATTAACTTGCATATTCAAATCCAAACTCTTCGAAAGGTATAAGGTTTTTTCGGATCAACTTCTGAACTACCATCTGAAATGCAAAACATTGTTCAATATCATGATCTGGTGCCCCTTGATGGAAGGCACAAAAGAGGTCGGGCCTATACCCAGCTGGCAAATTTCTTAGGTACCCGATAAGGTGGTCTGGTCTGGACAAGGTTCTTCTTAAGCAAACCGGGAAGCAGCTCTGCATATTTTATGGGAATAAGATCAAACTGTGGTTGTCCCGAAGCCTGTCGTCGAGGCTGTTGTTGATATTGCTGAAATTGGGGTTGATAAACCGGACTTTGAACAGCATTGGCATCGGGCATAACAGCGGCAACAGGGTGATAAGCCATATACTGTTGTTGATATTTTTGAAACTAGGGTTGATAACCCGGATTTTGAACAACATTGGCATCGGGCATGACAGCGGCAACATGGTAATAAGTTGGATACTCATATTAAGTCTGACTCTTCGTAATACTCACTTCGTGATCTTCGTCCTCTTAATCGTCAGTGGGAACACTTTCTTTTACCAAACGTTCTTTTCGGACCCATTCTTCAATACGCATGCTCACGGTCATCATCTTTGTAACACCCTCTTTGATTATTTGATTATTTTTATAAAGTCTAGAGTTTATTATATGATTGATATGATTTTAAGTGATTATGTGATGTGTGTTATTTTATTTAAGTGGCTTATTTTATTATTTAATAGAATAAGATTTGAAAATAAAATAAATATTGAGATGAGGGGTTGTGTTGAGAATTTAGAGAGTTTTGTGCGAAAAGAAGAAATAAGATAAAATAGATCGGAAGAGATAAATAGGAGAAAATAGGTTTTAGAACCATGTGATTAGGTTGATTTTCGTAAAAATCTGCATTTTGTCCGAGCCTGAATTCATCGCTCTCCCTGGCAAGTGATGATCTTCGCCTCGCGAGTGATGAAAGATGTCGATGTTTCTAAGATGTAAGTTGTTGAGTCCATGCATACTCATTCATGTTGGGGGCTTGATGCCAGGAGCCTTTGCTCAACACGTTGGGGGCTTGATGCCCTGGAGCCTTTGCTCAATTCAGTTGAGGGCTTGATGCACTGGGAGTATATTAATGCTCAAATAAGTTGAGGGCTTGATGCCCTGGACTGGTACCACATGCATGATTAAGAAGATAAGTTGCATAGTCAAGTCGAAGTCGCATTGTCGAGTCAAGTTGTTAAGTTGTTACATTTTAATGAAGTGTTTAATGAAGAATTATTATATGATGAATTGATGATGTTCATGTTGTTAAATATAATTGATGAATTATATGCTTCATATTATTGTTTGTGAAATCTCATCCCTTCTGTTTGGAAATGTTGCTTTTCGTATGGGTAACTTGCAGGTGATCGAGACTAAGTTGCTGTTGATTATTGTCGTGAGTGGTTTCTCCCTCACGTGTGTCTAAGGTGCTCTGATACGTAACGGGATGAGATTTTATTGTTGCTTTTCTATTCCTTACGTATTACCTTATGAATTTTCATGAATAAGTTTTTGATTTGATTTTATGAGATTTTTATGATGAGGCCTTCGTGCCAAAGACTGTTTTAGATGTTGAATAAAATTCCGCTGCGAAGTATTAATTATTATGTTGTTGAATTTTGAAGGATAAATTGTTATTTATTCCGTTTATGATTTTAAGAAAAGAAGTGTGACATTCCGTTTATGTGGATTACTCTGATTATTTATATGAAATTTTTATGTTGGGATAACGGGGTGTTACAATCTTCGCGAAGCTGCCAGATGCACTTGCAAGCATCTGCTCATAATAGAACGGATCCAGAGTCTCTAGGAAAATCTCGGTAAACTCTTTCTCTTCCAAAGGTGGACAGACTTGTGCGGCGATATCTCTCCACCGTTGGGCATAAGCTTTGAAGGATTCATTATCATTCCGGATCATGGCCTGCAGTTCCTTTCTGTCTAGGACCAAGTGCAAGTTGTAGTTATATCGCTGGACGAAAGCCTCGCTCAAATGATTGAAAGTTTTGATATCAGCCTTGTTCAGACCCATGTACCATATCAGTGCGGCACCAGTCAAACTATCTTGGAAACAGTGGATGAGGGGCTCATTATTACCGACATATGCAGACATCTTTCTCACGTACATCACTAGATGAATCTCAGGGCAAGTGTTCCCTTTGTACTTCTCAAAATTAGGGACTTTGAACTTGGGCGGTATCACAACATTGGGAACCAAGCAAAGATCATAAGAACTTTTCCCAAACAGTTCTTTCCCACGAAGAGTTTTCAATTCCAACTGTATTTTGTCAAACTTTTCTTCCAGTTCAGCTATCCGGTCGTATGCAACCACATTTCCTGAGTGATAGTTTGGCCCACGGCCCTGCTGAGTAGTATGAATCATAGCAGGTTGAGGGAGCAAATGGCCCAGTTGAGAGATAGGCTTTGTCTGTTGCACAAAAGGAACTTGAACCTTAGAGACATCGGGAAGGAATACATCACTAGAACCAAAGGGTGTGCCCTAGATATAACCTTCAAGCATAGCATGTTGAGGACTACTAGCAAACACTATTGAAATCGGAGTAGTGGAAGCAACCGTCTGAGCTTGAATGCTGACAATAGGATGAGATAATGACTGTCTCTGTGCAACTGCCATCAAAGATACTAAGTTCCTCAAAATCTCATTTTCAGCCCGAAGGGGTGTCACCTCTTCACGAAACTTGTGGTTCTATTGTTCAAGATGATCCATTTTGATTTGCTCAAGTGTTGTAGATGCGAGTCGACTGATGAATTGACCTTTTATGGAGAAGACACAGTATGAGACACAGACTATAAACTATGAATGCAAAAATGATGCATGATATATTTATGCAAAAATGTACAATTTTTTTTTAAAGGACTTATCAAAGAGAATTGTAAACTGATGGGATAAAACCGCAAGTGCATGGTCCTATCGAAGTAGTAAAAATAGAGTGTCGTTCCGACAGGGAGTTATGAATTCAATTAACTTTAGATAATGATTAGACTGAAGATTTATAAGGTAGAAAGTTTTGGGTATTTGTATATTTAAAGGAAAATAATAATAAAAGATAAAAGCCTTGGAATTATTGGTTCATCCTAATGACAAGTCCTTCACAAACCAAACTATTAAACTTATAACCTTATGTTAGACCTAATTTCTCAAGACAGTTTCTCTTTTGTTCCTCTAGCAACCAAGTCTATTTCGCTGACTTGATTACTATTAGATTTTGGTTCCTCTAACAACCAAGCCTATTTCGCTGACTTGATCATTATTAGTTCCCTTGAAGATCGAAACTATATGTCTCAAAGATTATAAAGACTATTTCGCTGCCTTTACAATCTTTGTCTAAATTCACTTGTTCGAATATCAAAGCTCCACTTTCGTTTTATGAATTGATATTTGAGATGATGGATAAACAATTATCAAACCCTCCACTTTCGTTTCCACAGTTTGATAATGGTTGATCCATGTTAAAGCGGTGAATTTAGATAAGGAATTAGAGTTACACAAGATTAAGGTTTAAAGCTTGGTTTGATTAGGATTTATGTCATTAGACTTATCCAACAATCCCAAGACAAGAGAAGTCTACTCACTAACGTTCATCGTAGACAAGGAGAAGAAGAGAGAAAGCATAAAAGTAAATAACAAGAAAGTAAAATGAACTTTTATTAGAAAGACAATTGTCACATATTGCATTCCAAGAAAAGATGAATATTTGTGATGGCTAGCTACTCTATTTATAGCATACATTCGACTTAAAATCTAAGCAATTACATTACTAGAATGTTCCACAAGAGACTGCGGGCTAAAATAGAATAGCTTAAAATCTAAGCAAAAGCAACTCTGGAGGGTGGCACGGCCGTTCCAATGCTAGCACGGGCCGTGCCAAGCTTCTGACTTTAGGGGAGACATATTTTGTCTTCCAATCTTTGTATTTTCGTACCGAATCAGCTCCAAGTCTCTTTCTTTTGCTCCAAGACTCAATCCATCCAATATTCATTCCTGAAATATAATAAAATGCAATTTGTAGTAAACTATCTTAAAAAGGAAATAATATTAATATAAAATAAACTAAAATCTAATTAAAACTAAACTAAATAATATCTAGAAATAGGTAATAAATGACTCATCATAAACATGGCTGAGGAACATGGTTTTATTTTGAAAATTGTAAAGATGTCGCAAACGATTCCTTTTTCAACAGGTAAGAACGAAACCAAGGAAAAAGTTCTTAATGAAAGCGAAAGCTTAGTTAAGATTTTTGAAGTTGTATCTCTTTTGGTGTTCATTCTTACAAAATCCATATTCATGATGTTTACAAAAAACTTGTCTAAGTCCTTAAATTTTAATGGATGGAAAAAAATATTTATGGATGAATGCATGTATGCATGATTATGCTAAAGAACATAGAAAACATGGTGAAGTTAAGTCCACAATGTTGGAGTCAAGGGTAACAACGTCATTTGGTAAGGACTATGGTTTCATATGTACCTGTATCACGAGTTCTACCAAGTTCCCAAATTACAACCACCCTTGTGAATGTATCGGTGCTCAGGACTGCTCCTAGTCAAATAGCATTCACAAGGAGGTCCAGTTTGAGTGTAGTATTGCGTATCGACTAAATTCAAGACTGCTCTTGGTTTACCCACCGCACTACGTCCTAAAAAGGCCAAGATGGGTTAAGGGTGATCTAAAGGTTCTCAACTTTTAGCGGACTTTAAAAATAATAACGCCAATCACGACTGCTCATGACGACATATTATTACTTTTGAAAGACCTACGTTGAGTGGATTTATATCACGTGTACACATATCGCAGGACCGCTCCTGGTATGGCACTATGATTGTACCCCGTCCTAATCCTATATTTCACTCAAGCCCGGGTGTAGGACTTATTTTCTCACCCCTCACGTAATAAGGTAAACATGTAAGCAAATATTTACAAAGTATAAACAAATAAAAAAAAGCACAAATATAAAGAAAGTAAGGTGGGTTTAACCCGCGTAGAATTTAAATCCCCAGTGAAGTCGCCATTTCTGTGCTCATGATTTTCGGATATCAAACCATTAATTGATTTGAATCGTCAATCTTTGAACTCTCAACTTTTATTCGTGGGAAGGGAAAAAGTGAGTAAAAACCCTAGACTTTGAATTCAGAGGTTGGTTACGCGAAGGGAAGGTGCTAGAACCCTAAGCGTCTATGGTATTCCGTAGGAACCTCTTGCCTAAATTATCTTGTGCTAAATTATTTTGCTTATTTGAAAATTATTGCTAAGAGTCTAGGTGGAAGAATGGGGGTAGAAGAAATATGTTTTTTTTGTTGTTGTTATTTGATTTTGTAAGGATAAATCATTTGCCTACGTACTCTCAAGAGGGATCAAAATCAAGTAGTTCTCTCTCAAAAAAATTATTTTTGGTGGGTTAGATTGATTTTAACATTTTTGAAAAAAAATGTTTTAAGAAGAGATAAGAGGCCTCAAGGCATGAGAGAAAATAAGATGAGGTTGGTCAAATTTTAATTATAAGAAACCCAAATCTAATATAGATATTAAATTGATTAAACATTTGATTAAGAAAAAAAAGGAAAAACAATTGGGTTAAAATCCAAAGTTTAATAAGAAAACACTCTTGAAGTTTGATGTATTTGATTTTTTTGGTAAAAAGATTTTTTTAAGTTAAACGCAAGCTAAAAAAAACTAAACGCAACGACGTAACGTGATAAAAAAAATGAGAAGTTTACAAGGGACATTGGATCCCAAGCAAACTCTCGAGTAAATGAACCTAAAATTACTAGTGGTTTGAGCGGTCGGAGAAGAAGTATTAGGGCGGTCGGAGCGGCTGCTGTTGTGTCAGTTCGTGAACAATGAGCAATAAATGTTGGTCTATATATACTATGTAAAATTAGGGTTTCTAGGTGTACCAAATGGTGAGGTGTCCCTTTTAACCAAGTAGGACGAAAATGCCCCTGACTAAAGACTTGAAATGAAAATTGACAGCAAGGACATGGACTAAAAGACTTAAAAGAGAACCAATGAATAAAGGACACTTGGACATGACTAGACCTAAAGACTCTTAAAAAGATTAAAATTAGACCTTAAAATAAAACAAAAGGAACACCATTTAAAAAACTAAAAACGTGACTAATCAAAAAATAATAAAAAAGGAAACAAAGTTAATTGAATTAAAAAAAACATAAAGTTAAAAAGGAAATCAAATGAAGGGAATTAATAATAATTAAGATAAAGTAAAGTAAATGAATTAATAAAATGTAAAATTGTCCCTTCGGAATCAAATGAGGTATTTTAAAATACCTTTCTGTTGAAATTTCGTCTGAAATCACAAAATTACTCGGCTCTTAAAATACGAACAGAAACTTTTTAAACTGTTTAAATTACGAATAAAAAAATTAACTTATCAAAATTTGGGGTATGACAGTTAAGTTAGTGAAATGACTTCAGAACGTTCTGAAGTTCTTATGCAGAAACTGTTTAATAAAATAAATATGTTTATGTGTGTAGTGTATACTGAAATTAAAGAGTATAGGAAAAAGAGAAGGAATACAAAGATTTAGTGGTTCACCCAATGTGGACTAGTCCACTCCTCGCAATCTTGTGAGAGTTTCAACTATGATGCTTGAGATAACCTCTCAAATCCTACACCTTACAATCTTTGTTCAACTGAACAATTACAACACATATATTCTCTAAGTCTCAGCAGGCTTGCACCTTCTTGTTAAGTTACCCACTTAGACTTTTACAAACTTTGCTCAAACTAACACTTTAGTACCCCTAAAGCTATATGAGATTTTGATTACAATTTGTATGAAGTTTCAATGATTGAAATCAGACAAGAGAAGAATGGAAGGAGACAATTTGAAATTTGATTTTGATCAATTCAGATGCTAAAGCTTCAAAACAATTTAAGGTTGTTTTCCTTGTATGCTTTGCAATGGTGCAAGTAATGTTGAGCCTTTGATCTCTATTTATAAAGTTTTTGGGCTCATATAGCCGTTGGAGGGTGGCCAATGGTGTTATGTCATGTGTCTTGGGCCCACTGACTTTTACTTGAAAATCTAGGTAAACATTCTGACCATCAGAACGTTGTTGTGTTCTTTGTCAGAATGTTGATGTTCATCATGATCTTCATCTGGGTTTATCATTGATGAGTGTATGATGAGTTTCAGGGTTTATCCAATGTGTGCCTGATGAATTTATGGGCAATACTCATGAGTTGTTACTTTTGTACATATATCAGAAAGTTGCTGGATAAAGTTATTCCATATCTGCATTGGATTTGTGCGGGAGAGAGAATAGTGGTTCTGCAATCTTCAGGCCCAAGCTTTTGGGAGATATGCAAGATATTGTACTGAACCATATCTCAACGTGTCCATCTTTGATTGATCAAGACAAGATCTTCATTTTTGCTTTGCTTTTTAACTTTTCAGCTATTATACTGTTCACAGTAAAAAGCATGTGTAGTGCTGAATATTCTGCACTCATGATTTGTAATACTCACGTTGGCATCAACATGACTTAAGTTGGCATCAACATGACTTAAGTCACCCTGTAAATTTTTAAAAAATGCACATGTGGAAGTGATCATTTTTGTGTGAGAAGAGTAGTTTTCTTGTTCTTGAGTATCTTTTTCTTGTATAAAAAAAAGGGTTAAATATGTTATTGGTCTCTATAAATATACTAACTTTTCGTTTTAGTCCGTCTAAAATTTTCCTTCAACTTTTAATCCATAAATTTTTTTTCATCTTCACTTTTGGTCCCTCTTTTAAAGTAAACTCATATGTAGAATTCATATTTTTGAATCAAATTTTCTAAAAAATTTATAATATTATAAGAATCTCTCCCAAAAAAAAATAGAATTTTTTAACAAAACATGAATTTAATATGAATTTTTATATTATTTATGGTTAAAAATTCATATATAATTTATGTTTACTTAAAAAATTCTAATTTTTTTTTTCTTGGAAATATATTTACAATATACTACACATTTTTGTACAATTTTATTAAAAAAAAAATACTAAAATTTACTTTGAAATAGGGACCAAAAGTAGTGACTCAAAATTTTATAGGGACTAAAAGTTGAAGGAAAATTTTAGAGTGACTAAAACGAAAAGTTGGTATATTTATAGGGACCAAAAACATATTTAACCCTAAAAAAAATAGTGTCTATTAACCCTCCTCGAACACGAGTGATGCATTAATTAGGCTAACTCAAACAAAAACCCAGCAGTTTTATGAATTGGAAGGTGCATCACTCACTGGGCCCAGAAACCTCAATTTGAAATTTGAAACACCATGATTGCACCTTTTTCCTTCTACTTTTGGAGCTCAAATACCAACACGATGTAGCTAACCACCTTCCTTTTGGAACCTAACCTTATACTAATGCATTTTTTTTCTATTGAATTATACTATGAATATGAAATAGTATGTACCTAATAAAAGCATTGTGCCCTCCTTTTTCCACGGCATGATTTTGAATTATGTGACCCCAACAAAGACGTAAAGGGACCAGATTATTGAGGGCATGAAAAGGAGTTTAGAAGTTTTTCCCAAAGCAAACTACTTTTTGAGGGAACAATTTTCTTTTGGTTGACACTTTGTGTTTGTCCTTTAAATTAATAATGCCCCTATCTCTCTTCTTCTTGTTCTCATTGGATGTTGCATCGTGCTATACATTGTCTTCTAGTGTAAATGGAATATGCATAGACGAAACGAATATTAGCTGTAATAATAATTAGTAATAAAGTTTGTTTTCATTGTTAAAAATGGTTGCAAAACAATGCTGATTTGTATAAATAGTGGTGTTGAAAAGAAAATAAAAGAAGTAATGGGGCTACACATTGGACAATTCCATGTGAATGGAAGATTAGTTTTGTCCATATTAGCTCCCATCAATTGTTCATGTTTTTTATTTTATTGATTGAGAGCAATTGTGTGTGTTTAAATTATGTTATCTTTGGGAGAGAAAAAAATGAAAATGGCCTTAGTTGGCTGTCATGCAGGACTCCATAACAAGGAACAAGTAAAGCAAAATACTCTGAAGATTACATGATGTCATTTAGGTATCAATTAGATATGTGATTAGTTAATAGTATGTCAACTAATGAAGTTCATTAATCACCTATGAAATTTCATTAATCATAAATTTAGATGTGATCAACTACAATTTTCAAATGTTCAACAATATATAGATATGAATATCTAATTTTTTTTGGTTAATCACGTCCAAGTTCATGATAAATGAAGTAATGATAATAGTTAATGAGTATTGCTTCATGTTTGTACCTCATAAGTTTGTTAAATTGCTTCGTAAAATGCATGAGTGAGGGGGTTTTTGCGGCTATCATTAAAGTCAACGTCCTTTCAAACTCAAAAAATGTTTTGTTACTATGTAGCATATTGTCCACTGCTCTTATCCGAAATAGGATTAACTATGGATTTGAACAATAGCACATGATTTTCCCCATCTAACTAACTAAAGACGATTTTCTATAAACAAGATTTGGATAAGTGTTCTATTCAATACGCGTAAGAAAAGAACCCGACTCAATATTCTTAAAAAATGGATAGATCAGAACTAAGGCAAGATAAGATGGATGAACCCTTCTTTCTTGTGCCAACAATCTTACCATCCGCAAAGTAACTGGAGTTATTTTCCATTCCCATTAATAACTTGTATTCATGCGCTTACTATTCGACAGGAGTTGCCTCCCTGAAATATAATACAGTCCTATACCACCTTATGTCAACCCCATATCCAATATCCATGCACTTACTATTCGCCGGGAGTTTCCTCCCAGAAATATAATACAGTCCTATATCACCTTATGTCAACCCCACAAGCCTGTTATCCATTCACATTGCATATCGTCATCAAAATGCAAAAATTCACATTGCATTGGGATTAAGGATAATCAGATTCGAACCGAGTGACTTCCACCACGTTAAGATGACACTCTAATTTGGTCATTTAAGAGATAACAAATAGTCAATTTAAAAACATATCTAAATATTTTTCTTTGAAGTTGGATGAAATCAAAACAGTCGATCTTGATTTGAGTAAAAACCTGTAAGAATTTAGTTTGATGGTTAGGATTTGCATTTTGTTTCGTTAATTCCTCAAAGTCCTCTTGAAAATTCAATACTTTATATATCCTTATCATACATACAACCATTTTAACAAGTCCTAATGTATGGATAAAGAATGCCCCAACCTATAATCCTAATCCTAATGATATTTAATTGTTACAATTTTGGCATATTTTGCAGTAAAAGAAAAAAAAAATTGAACACTTCCACCATCCCTAGCATAACAAGGACCCACTGTAAGAGGTTTTACCCCACCAATACTACCATAACAAGGGAACAAGAGAGACTGATACAAAATGGAAAGTACTCACACAAGCTGCCAAAGTATAGGACAGCTTTATCTTTTTTTCATATAAAAAACCTGCCCCCTCTCCCGTCCTACTCTCCCCCCCAAAACGAATCTCTCTATTTCTCGTCAAAATCCTTTTGTTCTTTAGCTTTTACCAACTACATCCACATATAATATTCAAAAACAGCAAATATACTTTTATTTTATCAATTTTAAATTATTGTGTGGTTACTTTATTTCGTGAAATTGGAGCGTCAGCATACCGCATGAATCGAGAGAGATCACTGACCGCACCCTACTTTTCACATTTGGATTGCAAATATGGATCATTATCAATATTCAATTACTAAGTAAATTATGGTTATAAATCTAATATCACTACTAGACTTTAATGAAAGCTAAAATTGAAGAAAAAACTACACTAAGATCTTATAAATCACACACATGTACATACACATGCTGAAAGTAAAAATAAATTCTAAATATTGGTTCCCAGTTCTTTTCTGAAGATTATGGCAAAATACAATATCTCTATATATATCAAGTATTATACTTAGAAAAATCAATTCGATTGAGTAAAGGTAATTTAAGTGTATGTTTATTTGTGCGATGTTAAGAATTGATTTTGAGTTGGTTGAATGTGAAAAATTAAATTTTGAATAAAAGTGAATTGAATGTAAAATGATTTATGTTGCAATATATTCATATAAAAATAGATTTAACAAATAATTTAAAACTCCACTAAAAAAAAGCAATTTTAGAAGAAAAGTTATAAGTTATATCTTAAGCAAAAGTTATTCTACTTTAAATCAACCAAACATAATATAATAATTTCTTCAATCTTGAGAACCTATTTTAACCGTCCAAAATTGAAATTAAACATATGCTAAAACAAAGGTAAAATATTCAAAATTGAAATCAAACATATGCTAAATCAAAAGTAAAATTGAAAAAAAGAAACCACACTAAAATTTTATATTGCTTTATATATAGATGCCAAAAAAATAATACTAACTAAATAAATCTATTATGATTATTATTTTAGTTGTTAGAATTATTTAACATAATCTTATGTTTAGAGTGGAAAAGTAGTAGTGACTAGACTATACCTCTATCTATATTCAAACAAAAAATATTACCTTTACCTATGCAAAGAAACAGAAATGAGTGAGAGACTATGAAACCCAGATACGAGATACGATACTGCATCGATATGAAAAAATTTTAAAAATTAAGATATGATACGATTTGGATACGTTAATAAAAAAAATTATATATATAAATGTACAATATAATTATACCATTTTTTAATATGAAAATATATTAACAAATAACAGACACCAGTCATAGGCTCGTAATACATCAACATAAACATAAATAATATTGACGATTAAGAGAGTGATTATAACCAATTACATACACAATATATCCCAAAAACAATATCATCAGCATCCAAAAGGAATATTGTTAGTGATATACTATATCGATACAAAAATGAAGCACTATATTCAAAAAAAGTACACATCAATACTCAAAAGTTAAGTTATTTTAGTTAACATTAATTGGGAAGTATCGGGGCAGATATCGGTGTAGGATAATGATCGGATACTTTCCTGATACGTATAGGGAAATATCGGATAATTATTTTTAAAAAAAGTATAATTTAATCTTCGGATACTCCTTTGATACGTATCGGGAAATATCAGACAGATATCGGTGCAAGATACGCAGAGGATACGATACGTCATCCATTTTAAAGTATTGGGGCTTCATAGGTGAGAGATGGGTTAAGTAAACATATAACAAGTAGAGCTGTCAAAACGGGCGGCCCGGCCCGTTTAGGCCCGGCCCGGCCGGGCCAAGGGCTTTTAAGGGCCGGGCTAAAAAGCCCGGTTTGAATATGGGCTGCAAAAAATGAGCCCGAGCCCGGCCCTATACGGGCTCCCGGGCTAACGGGCCAGCCCTGGCCCGTATTTTTTTCTTCCCTTTTCCATTCTTTTAAGTACGAAACATACATAAATATGCCGGGCTAACGGGCCAGCCCGGGCCCGTATCAGTTTTTTTTTTTTTCCTTCCCTTTCTTTAAGGATTGAACATAATAACTTAAATATACACAAATAGGTTAATAGTGAACAAAAGATAAATTAAGATTGATCCAAGATAATAACAATTATCCATAGTAACATTAAAAAAAAAAAAAAAAAGTTGTATTTTTTGCGGGCTTCCGGGCAGCCCGGAGCCCGGACGGGCTAGCCCTAACGGGCCAAGGGCTTTTACGGGCCGGGCTAAAAAGCCCTCTTCAAATTTCGGGCTCCAATTATTCGGCCCAAGCCCTACATTTTATTCGGGCTTTCGGGCCGGCCCTTACGGCCCGGCCCATTTTGACAGCTCTAATAACAAGTAACCCAAGTTGATTTTTTTTTTTTTGGCTTAAATATGCTTTTCATCCCTGTAATTATAGGCCGTTTGATTTTTCATCCCTGAACTTACTAATCCTTCCATTTTGCCCCTGTAATTACTAATCATTTGAAAGTTCGTCCCTCTTCCCGGATAATCACTGCCACATCATCGAATTAGCAAAATGGCATGGGAATTGACAAAAATACCCCTGACTTATTTTTAAAATTCTGAAAATTGTTTTTATAAATTAAAAAATCTGAAAATAATTATAAAAAATAAAAAAATTCTAAAAATATTTTGAAAATAACTTTTTCGAAAAAAAATGAAATAATTTTTCACATAATTTTAAAAATATATAATCAGATTTTTTGGAAATTAATATTCTCATTTTTAAAAAAATCAGATTTTTTAATAATTTTCGAAATTATATATTCTGATTTTAAAAAAAATATATAATTTTCATATTTCAAAAAATATTTTTTTTAAAATTATATAATCGTAAATTTTTTCGAAATTATTATTATGATTTTTAAAAAAATCAGATTTTTTAATAATTTTCGAAATTATATATTCAGATTTTAAAAAATTATATAATTTTATATTTTTTTCATATTTCAAAAAATTATATTTTTTTAAATTTTTTTTATTTTCTAAAATTATTTTCAGATTTTTTAATTTTTAAAAATAAGCCAGGGGTATTTTTGTCAATTCCCATGCCATTTTGCTAATTTGATGACGTGGCAGTGATTATCCGGGAAGAGGGACGAACTTTCGAAGGATTAGTAATTACAGTGGTAAAATGAAAGGATTAGTAAGTTCAGGGATGAAAAACCAAACGGCCTATAATGGATGAAAAGCATATTTAAGTTTTTTTTTTTTTTTTATGAAAGACCCAAGTTGATTTTAAGCACCTCATCTAAGTTGATTTAAGCACATCACCCTTTCATTTCCCATGACTTTAGTACTTTAACATTGCTGTAGTATTATTTCCACACAAAAAAGCAAAATAGTCAAATCATGGGTCTACTTATCCAAGAGAAAAAGTAAAACCAGAGAAACACTACACTACACCACCTTCTTCTCTGCTTTTCAGAACCTATAATTTTCAACAAAACCCAAAATCACTTTCTCCCTCAAAAAGCTCATCTTTTTCAACCCATCACCATCTCCTTCAACTTCAACACAAATAATCTCATCTCTCTCTCTCTCAAAACCACTTTTCCTTTTTCTTTATCTTCTCCCAAAAATCAAAATGCAATCATTCACATGCTTTCTTTTCATCACCTCACTCCTTCTTCTACTTCCACTCTTCACTCATGCCGGTTTACTCTCCCAACCAGTCGAACCGGGTTCATACCCATCCTCCAACACAGTCCCCGCATTCCCGGTTCAAACCCAAACCCAAATCTGCAAACTCGACCTCTCCAACGAGCTCTTCGGCGGCGTAAAAGCCGCATGCGGCAAAAACCTAGACCGCAGTCGTTGCTGTCCAGTTCTTGCCGCATGGCTTTTCGCCGCCCACGCTCGTTCGGCTCTTGAAATAACACCCGACGGAGCCGGAGCAAATGCTTCGGCTCCATCAACAGGAGAACAACAACAACTTCCTATGATGCCTGATGACTCACAGAAATGCGTAAATTCCTTACAAGACTCACTTATGAGTCGAAATATTCGAATCCCTCAACCTAATGCAACGTGTGATGCGATTCTATGTTTTTGTGGTATTAGGTTACATCAAATTAGCTCGTTGTCTTGTTCTGCTGCGTTTAATGTTTCGGGTTCGCATAAAAATATTGCAACTCCAACTGTTGCTGTTCGTAACTTGGAAAATAATTGTCGAAATGCTTCTTATCAGGGTTGCACTAAATGTCTCTCTGCCCTACAAAAGGTTCTTTACTTTTCTCTTTAAATTATGATTAACCTTCTTTTTGGTACACAAAAAAAATTATCATTATTTTTGGTGTGTTCATTTTGTGGGTACATTGCCCCCATTTCTGGTTTTTTATTTTTTATTTTTTTATCATTCATTGTTTAGAAATGATGTTGCTTACCCATCTTTGATTTAGTTTAATAGAAAGAAAAAAAATGAAATGGGGAAAACTTTTAAACTTTATTTGTAATTATTTGTACAAAAGGTTAAGTACTTCTATCTCAAAATTATCATTTTCATTACTAGCTAGCTTAAAAATAGACACTTCTATTAGTTTATTGTGTTTATTTTATTCATTCACTGTGTAATCTTTGTTATGTTTTTGGGTGAAATGGAATTTTGTTTGGTTGAAAATATCTACAACAAATCATATTTCTTTAATTTATACTAATGCAATTGTTTTGTCATTTTTATTTGTTTTAACAAGAAAAAATGAATAAAAATAAGAAACACCTTCTTGTTTTATGTTTGGAATTTGGAATAGAATTGCTACCAAGCCCATTGAACCTTGCACAATGATAATTGTAAAATTTGAACTAGAAGGAAAAAGGACCACATCAAGTATTTCATTTCTTTAAATATATTATAGTAATTTTTTTCATGTTGACATAAGAAAATGACTTTCCACATGAGTTTACCAATTATTACAACCTTTTTCATATTTTTAATCATTTAATTTGTGACTGCAAAATGAGTGCATTTTATTTATTTATTTTCATTTACTTCACTTTTTACAATGAATAATCAATAACATGACATGGTTAATTATTTATTCAAACAGGTGAAGAGTTACAAGAACGCTACAAAGGGTGCTAGTGAAAGAGTTAAGAAAATGTTTAACAGAGATTGTGAACTAATGGGTTTAACATGGTTACTAGCAAAGAACAAAACGACATACATACCCACCGTTTCAGCAGTTTTACGTGCAATGATGTATAGTGCACACCCACATGAATCAAAGTGTAGTCCTGATCAAGAAAACATGCCATTAGCCGTTGATTCACTTCAATTTGAAACTGCTCATGCTTCATCTTGGCCGTCCAAATTATGGGCTACTATATTAACTTTAATAATGTTATTTTGTTCTTTTGTTTAAAAAGGTTGTAACTGTTTAGTTGAAATTTTTGGGTTATCAGTGCCATGCTATTCTTCTCTCTCTTTTTTTGTCACTTTTTTGGCCTAATTCTTGGATGCTTGTGTCACGTGAAGAAGTTAGGCTAGTGGACAAAATCAGCAGTGGAAGATGTTTTCTATTTTGCCTTGTAAATTACAAGATAATGGGTATTCAACTATTCATGTTTGGTATTAATATTACCTCACATTTTAGATAGAAAAAACAAAAATGCTAGGTTTTAATGGGGTCATGTATTTCTTCTTAATACATTACCATCTTTAATTAAGTTGTTATTAATTATTATATAATTAGTTGTTCAAAGATTAGTATAAGTTAGATTGAAGTTATTACAAGTGTTTTTTCATTTTCATGAGCGGATAATTGTTAACAAAATTTAATCTTAATTTTAACCAAATTTCATTTTTCAAAATTAAGATGTTGCTTAATGAGTTTTTAATAAGTTTTTTTGGTTTAAAATGTTGCTTAAAGTAAGTATTTCTTAACTGCAACTATTTTTATTTTTTATAAGTTTCTAATAAGTAATGCGTTAGTGGCTTTGGATGTTTGCCATTGTAGTGTGATTGAAAGGGAATCTTTTTGCATTTTTTATTTTTATTTATGGGTTTCTAACCGGTGCTTCATAGAATGGTTAATAAATATAAGTTTTGATCAAATAATAATTAAGTCATTTTTTATAAAAATCTTACATGTTTTAGTTGCTTAACCAGCTTTCTTGAGACACCGGTTAACGTTGACCATATAATAATGGCTAGCAAGTGTACGGGCTCCCATGGTGACAATGTTGAACTCGAGTTTCACTTGTATGACTTTGAGTTTAATGACTTTATTTTTATCTCTTTTCTAATTAATAATTTTCGTACATCAAAATAATTTATTTTAATTATTCATTTATTAATTATTTTTGGGTTAATTAAGTTTTTAGTCCCTACAAATATTTGCAGTTTTGATTTTAGTTCCTTAAAAATAAAATCACATTTTTTAATTCCTGTGATATTTTCCTTAAGCATTTTAGGGACCAAAACTGTTGATGAAATTTTTTGACAAGGACTAAAAGTGTTGATATAAAATTTTATAGGGACTAAAAATGCTGATGGAAATTTTTATAGGAACTAAAAAATGTGATTTTATTTTGTAGGGACTAAAAACAAAATTGTGAATATTTACAGGAACTAAAAACTTAATTAACCCATTATTTTTTTAATAAATCATTCATTTATTATGTCTCTCATCTAATCTAAAATTAATAAAGTTAGAAGTCACAAAAATCAAAGTGTATTTTTCGTTGAACCCTCAAGGAGGAGCAACTCCCAATGAATGGGTATGTTGGTCGTCTTACCTAGACAGCTAGCCAATACTAGTAATTTATAAATTTCGAGGCCTTATGCATTGTTAAGAAAAAATTATCGATGCAGATGCACTACTGATAGGAAATCGAGTATTGAAATTACAAAACTAAAATAAAAACAACTTGCAAGTACGAACTCACGGGTACAATTCCGGTTTTGCAAGTTTATGCGAGAACAAAGGATGAATAATTGAATGTCTGTCATTTTGTATTAGTCCAATGGTTTTGCATTAATCCAATGATAGTAATTGGTAACATGAGAAATTATAATATTATATTTTGACACAAAATTGATTTTAAATTTTGAAGAGTTATATGGACACTTTTTATAACATCTACTCTTTTATTAAGTAAAATTACCGCAGATCTTACTATCTCTGTATTTTTTATAAGTCAGTTTAAAAAAATATTTGTCTTTTATTATAAGTTGCTTCACTTTTCCCATTTAAAAACTTTATTTTTGTATTTCGCATCGGTTTCTGACCCACTAATGGTAGGCGATCAATCCGCCTCGTATGTAGAGGCATGCATACTAGTCAAGCGTTGTTTCCTTTGATAATCGAACCTGATATTCCCGGATACGTCCTTGGAAAAAAAACTCCTTACCACTAGAGTCCAAGCAACTTGGTTCCATTTTTTTTTTTATAGCGTGGTTTTGAAGTTATTTTGAAAAACGATTAATTATTTGAAATTGCACACAATATACAAATGATAATAAGCTATACAATGTGTAACGAGCAATTCAAATTGAACAAGAGATTCACACTTGAATTGAAATATAACATTCAATTATCAATACACAAAATAATCCATAAAACCAATAATTATGTCAAACCAAACCTAACTTTAAACATGAACCAACTACCATAAAGAACTAGTTACAAACCCACCCGTGCTTCGCACGGGTTCAATAACGTATTCATTAAAAAAATTCTTTGAAAGAAGAGATGTTAAAACGATGGAACATTGTGATTCATCATAAAATATGTATGGGCTGATTAAGAGAGCATATAATCAGTTTATGAGATTAGGAATTGACATAATATTTATGATGAAAATTATTGGAACCAATAAAGGAATCAATGATGTGTGGATTTACATATTACCCAAAATTATAAAAAAGAGTTTTGTTGTAATACCCATATTTACATCAAATGAAATCAAGCAAAGAAGTAGCATCAGTGAGTGAAGATAATCTAGTCTAGGATTAAAGTTAATGTGATATGTTGAAAGTGCGGATCATGAACACCAAATCTTTATTTAGAAACGACTTGAACGTGCATATTTTTAGGTGGCTTCTCTAGATAAAAAATTAATTTATCACCTACCTCTAACATATGTTCTCGGCAAAATTTGAACCATTGGCCGCCTAAGTATTTTTTGTAACATATGTTATCAAACGACACTTATACCTTTTTTGAGCTTGTTTGTCGATGAGTGTGATTGTTTTCTGTGTTTCTTTTAGAAATGTCATTGATATCTCATTTGAGAAGTGCTAGGTACAAAACAAATTGCAGTGTTAATTAAAAGTTATA
The DNA here is from genome assembly GCF_003473485.1 of Medicago truncatula. Lineage (NCBI taxonomy): Eukaryota > Viridiplantae > Streptophyta > Magnoliopsida > Fabales > Fabaceae > Medicago > Medicago truncatula. Next base: position 22,755,139 of record NC_053045.1, read on the forward strand.
TATATGTACATTTCTAAAACATTTACCAAAGCATTGTAAATATTTATTGTAGGAAAATAGCATGTTTTATTTTTCTCAAGAGATTAGGAAAACAACATTACAATTAACATGATACTAATTGGAACCAATGAAGGAACCAACAATGTACAGATTAACGTTACATAATAGTTAGGTTTATAAAAGAGATTGCAAGTTTCATAGACTAACCAAAAAGGAATTTTTGTCAATACTTACATCAGACAAAATGAAAAGAACAAATGACATCCCAAAGTAAAGATAGTTTACGACTACATTCCAAAGCGATACGTCAAAATAGTAGAAGTTAAAATACTTCAACAACAAAGATCTACTTTGGAACAACTCGAATTTGCAAGTTCTTCTGTGACTTTTCGAGATCAAAGATGAGCTTACCACCTTCTTCCATCACTCGTTATCTGCAGAAGTTGAACCACTACCCACCCAAGTAATTTTCATAGCTTGCTCTATCGGCGATAATGAGATGACAGTTATATTGTCTCTGTGTCTGGTCATTAATGAGAGTGATTGTTTTGTGCTTTCCTTTCAGAATTGTTCCTGACACCTCGTTTGGGAAATGCTAAACAGGAAAATAACTGCAATATTAGTCTAATGCATATTTACATGGATAAGATGTATGTGAATATAGTTACATATAATTTATAAAATAAAGGTAGCATAACTAATTTTAAGCTAAAGAAAATGTAACATGACTTCTAATTTATCATCCTATTATCTTCCTATAAAGTCTAGATAAATGCATGCATGTACATTATATGCACCCCGTTGACCAATTAACATTGTTGAAACAAATGGAAATTAAGCATCACTTCCGCATGTGCATATATAGCCAGCACCATTTGACATTGATGTCTTCGAACATTTGGTGCAACTCTCATAATACAATCCAAACTGGTTATGATTGAATTTAGTTATTTTCCAAATAGTGATGCAATATGTTTCCTAACACAAATTATGCACATGAAATAAAGAATAATGCAATATGTATTTTTAATTTGTGCGTAAAAAAACTCAAAGCATGTTTCTGCATAAAAAAAGCAGACATTGACTAAGTTTATAAATTCAACAATTGGCCTAACATGTGACAGTTTGGAAAAATCGTTGTACGAGTACGTTGAGAAGAAGTCGAACTCTGACTTAAGTTTTAACTGAAGTTTGACTCTGAGCTTGAGAAGTGTTAAAGTCATGACAACAATTTAAGAAACATGGTCAAAAAACAATCAAATCGGATTGTGAAATAATAAGTTACTCTAACACTGTATTGTGAAATCATAATGCAAACTTACTAAGTCTTAAACTTCTCAACAACCGGATGATGTAGGTTGATGAGCAACCTCGAACCTGACCAATTGTTACATATATTTGGGTTACCATTGACTACAAAATGGAAGCAAGGAACTCAAGGTAAATAGATGGTAAATGATAAAGCTACGGAGTATTTTTCCCATAGTGTTGCATCAACTATATTCCCACTACATAAGGAAAGATATTTTTCGGGTCATTATCAAACTTATACAAAATACTATCATCTGATGTTGACAAAATAGAAAATAATACCTTTTCTATTTAGCAATATTTAGTTTTTTTGAATAAGAAAAAGATATGTATAGTTTGTTACGATATAAAGGTGCAATATATATTTAAAAGATAAGTATAATTTTTTTAGGCATCTATACCTTTTATGTGTGTGTGTGTCTATATATATATATATATATATATATAACATAAGCATAATTTTTTTAGGCATCTATACCTTTTTTGAAGAAAAGACATCTACAATTTTACTTTTAATTAAAATCAAAATTTTATAAAAATTATACGCATTAGCGTAACAAAAAAACAGACACACAAAAAGTATTACTCTAAACACTAATATGTGTGTTTGTATATTTGCGAGGTTGAAGAAAGAAAATAAAAATATTTTGTATCATTAAATGATAGCGTAAATAAAAATATTTGTGAGGTTGTTATAATTAAACGATATTTAAATTAAACATATAAGTGATAAAAAGATAATAAAATATCTTTGAAAAAAGGTAATAAAATTAAATGGAACCTCCTTTAAAAAATTAAATGGAACGGCTAAAAAAAAATTAAATGGAAGAAAAAAAGATATTGAAATATAATATATGAAAATAAAAGAAAAGGTTCCCAACGTGAATTGAAGAGAGATGATTGTGAAATACATTGTCGAGAAATAGTTTTTTGAAGTAGCATTCAACAACTTTTGGCCAAAGCTCATCAATTCAATTTTATGCCTTAAAAAAAGTACATTTTTTAGTAAGTACTTAATTGATATTGTACTTGGCCTAACTTCTTAAAAATGTAGAGAAGTTGAAGAAAAAAAAAAAGGGTCAAACGGTATCTTAATCTCCCACAACTGCAGTGTAGAAGCAACTGAATTTGTGAGAAAAAAATTAGAAAATAGTTAAAAATAAAAAAATTGGAAAATTGTCAGAAGTTTTTAAAAATATGAAAATTGGAAAATAGTTAATAAAATTAGGTGAGGTAGCACTCAACCAAGCAATACTAAAAAAAATTATATGCATTAGCGTAACAAAAAACAGACAGACGGACATAAAATATTACTTTAAACGTTAATGTGTGTGTGTATATATTCGTGAGGTTGAAGAAAGGAAATAAAAATATTTGGTATCATTAAATGACAGCGTGAATAAAAATATATGTGAGGTTGTGATGATTAAATAATATTGAAATTAAATATATAAGTGATAAAAAGATAATAAAAATCTTTTGAAAAAAATAAAATAAAATTAAATGGAACTGTTAAAAAAATAAAATAAAATAAAGTTAAATGAAAAGAAAATATATTGAAATATAATATTAAAAAATAAAAGAAAAGGTTCCCAGCGTGAGTTGAAAAGAGGTGCTTGTGAAATATATTATCGAGAAGTAGTTTTTTAAAGTAGCATTCAACAACTTTTGGCCAAAGCTCATTCCATCCAATTCTATGCATTAAAAAATGTTCCCTTTCTAGTAAGTATTTAATTGATATTGTGTTTGACCTAACTTCTTTTTAAAAATGTAGAGAAGTAAAAAAAAAAACCGGGTCAAACGGTATCTTAATCTCCCACAATGGCAGTGTAGAAGCAACTGAATTTGGGAGGAAAAATTGGAAAATAGTTAAAAAAAATCGGTGAGGTAGCACTCAACCAAGCAACACTAAAAAAAATTATATGCATCAACGTAACAAAAACACAGACAGACGAACATAAAATATTACTCTATACGTTAATGTGTGTATGTAAATATTTGCGAGGTTGGAGAAAGGAAATAATAGTATTTGGTATCATTAAATGACAGTGTAAATTAAAATATTTGTGAGGTTGTGATGATTAAACAATAATGAAATTAAAATAATTGATAGTGTGTTTGACCTAACTTCTCCTTAAAAATGTAGAGAAGTTGGAAAAAAGTCGGATCAAGCGATACCTTACTCTCCCACAACGGCAATTTAGAAGCAACTGAATTTGGGTGAAAAAATTGAAAAATAGTTAAAAAAAATTAAAATTAAAAAGTTATTAAAAATATAAAAATTATAAAATAATTAAAAAAAATGGTGAAGGGCAAAATGGAAAATGCACCCTAAAATGATGAGGTGGCATTAACCACACCCCATAAATAGGAAATTACTAAAATGTCCCTTCAAGGGGCAAAATGGTAAAATCCTAAGGACTTACTTTTATAATATAGTAAGTAGATAAGCTACTTTGATATATGAAGATTGAAGAAAGATTATCAACAAGTTAATCTTCAATATGTAATGTGATTGAATTGGTGATGTATTGATCACAACAATGATCAATGGAAATTAGGTTTTAGAAAAATATTTAATCGCAATCATATGGTAATTAAGCTAATCAATAAACATCATATATCAAAGTTAATTGTTGAAATTAAAGAGTTAAAGGATAAAAGAACACTAGAGATTTATAGACGTTTCCCTTTTTCATTCTCACTAAGGATATCCTCTAAGAAAACGTCTCTTCCATTAGCTTTCACTAAAATATTGAAAATGTTTATAAGAGTATGATTACAAAGATTTGTTCTAGTGGTGCATCATCTCATCATTCCAACTGATGTCGTTTCTCTTAGCTTTTAGTTTTCCTTCTTTTATTTTGTTATTTCTTTCTTTTTTATTTTTTGTTTTCCTTGTTTTATTTTATTTTATTTTGTCTTTTTCTTTTTTCTTTCTATGGGTACGGTTTGATGCTCCCATTTCTAGATGTAATTGTTTTACTTTTTTTTTTAAATTATATCATGAGCATGCATGCAACTATTCTTGTTTTGTAGGGGCATCAACCTGATTGGGATGTTTATCAAACAGTTTTACTACTCTTTGTTTACAAAAAAAGTAAAAATTAAGTGATTGTCTCTAATATTTAATTTGATTAATTCATTTTATTTTGGGTTTTTCGGTATCATGTGTTTTGTATTGATCTTCATTAACGGTCAACTTCTCATTTGCATTGTCGAATAAGTATACTATAAAAATAATCACTTTTTTGCTCCACCAACTTTGAAAAACTTAAAAACTATTTTGTGAATATATTCACCTCGCCTCTAGATACATTTGTGTCATTGCATACCGATCCAATAATATCAACTTCGGATTCAGCAAGTTTAGAAACATCATACTTAACAATGTTCTCTTGAGATTAAACATTTGGTTTCAAATCAATGGAAATCTCAACAATGTTTGGTTTCAAATTAACAGAAGCTTCAACATTGTTTGACTTTGGATCAACATGAAGTTCAACCATAACTATAAATAATGCACAAAACAAAATAAAAAAACAACTAATTTATAATTTAAAGTCCTCAAATAAGCAACTAAAATAAGGAAATCAGTGTGTTGAATGGATTGGGAGTTAGGCCCCGAATCAGGATCGAATCTTAACTCCCGATAAACGTTAGTGGATGTTAAAAGAATACAAAACAATGTAATTGGTTAAAAAGATGAAATATATGTTCTTTGACAATAAATGAGTGAAGAAATCCTTTAACAATCGTTTAATGATGATTTGAGACAATTTTTTGCAAAAATAAAATAAAATTAAAACTTCGATTTTGAGGACGAAATAGGAAGATAGAGCATACGGGAAGTTGTGTAGTAATATTGAAAAAACAAATTGGGTCGTAATCTCTGAACTTGATCGAGCAGGAGTTACGACCCGATAGGTTCAATAACTAACCACTGCGAGAGGCATTTTTGGATTTTTGAGGGGTTTGTAAGTAAACGAAGGGGCATATTGAGTAATAATTATTTTTCCATCCTTACAAATGCTTCCGCCTGCCTGTGAAGGGAAAGATGCTCCAAACTAAGATGGAAACAATTGATCAATCAAAAACTATGATAGAATTATGACTGAAATAAAAAACCAAGATAGCAAAGCCAAGAAAAATCGAATTCTTGTGTATTATTGAGAAACTCTAAGATAGAATGATCTAAACTCTTTCGAGCATAGCTATTTGTAATAGGTTTTTTTTTTTTTGGTGTCTGGGGGTTTGAACCCCAGACCTTACGTGCATTGTCCTTGTCAACTGAGTGAAGTTAGTAACATATTGTAAAGGAGTTAGTTATATACATTGACATAACTTTTGAGGCATCGACGTAATTAAAGCGTGTGACATGTGTAAGTGTCTTACACTGTTAGTTACACTTTGACCAATAACGTTTCCTTGGGTTCCTTACGATAACAAATTGCATTATTTCTTTCATATGTATTAATGAAATTAGAATGTCCATGCACTAATTATTGATCTATGATTTTAGAATAAGAACGAGTAATTGTGAATGGTGTTGTTAGAAAGCATAATGTCATGTATTTGAATTGGTAGTAAGTTTACAAAGTAGGGGAGTAAATTATTTTCTTAAATTTTCTATCTCCTTGTTAAGTTAACTAAAAACAATCTCATCAAAAGAAGAAGAAATTGATCAAAACTAGAATTTGCTTTGAGAAGAATGAAACACCAACACTGACTAAAGCCATAGTTAAATATTTATAATTCAAATAAAAAGAGTACAAAGAAATATATTTCCACCATCTATCCATCTATTTGTGAACAATGTGTCTATGCCATTTTTCTAGTTTAGCTTGTTTGAGTGAAGCACGGACACTCTTCGGAATAGGTGTGTCCCGGTGTCCGACAGGTGGCTTGTCTGACACTGACACTTGTAATTACACTGAAGTATGTTATTTTCTTAAATTATTAGCGGTGTCGGTGTGTCAGTGTCCGTCTTGTGTCCGTGTTTGTATCCGTGCTTCATAGGATGTCACCATCCTTTACCTATTAACCATAGCCAGTCAAGTGTTACCCCTACAAAAAGACCTCCAAGAAGACACAGCATCAACATATTTCCCAAAGCATTTTGTTCAGGTCCCTACAAAATAAAAAAAATAAAAATATTAATGGATTTATATATTTGAACAATTCTAAACCCCTTAAAAGTTTATGCTCCTTAACAGACCCACCTTGTAACCTTTAGGTGCAGAAGTGAAAACACAGATAGTGAGGTAACCATTGGATAACCCTAAGAATGATGTCAAGAATATCATCCAGCCCTGCTTACCATACTTCGCAGTGAAATAAAACGCTGGTATAAGTAAAAAACGAGAAATTACTGCCGTGGTGATCATTTTTCTAGACTCCATCTTCAAGATTTTCACGAGCGGAATGTATCTTGCGATAAGATCAAACACATTAAACGTGGCAATTAAAACAAGAGCATACCTGAAACAAATTGAAATATCGACCAGCTCTTAAATCATCACATACACACAACATAGAACAATGGAAGAAAAAATGCATATGAACCTACCAGGTGCCTAAACTGTGTGATCCAGTATCTTCCGATAAGAAGCCAGGGAAAATAGACAATGTTAGCACATATATTAGGAACAGGTCAACTGCATAATCAATGTTTTCCGATAACAATTGTTTTATTCCTTTGCGATCCTGTTGTTTTGAGTCTTCCATGTCCTGGAAAGAAGCACATTAGTTAGTCTTGTAATATGAATCTTAACAATTAGGAATGTCCGTGACAAATTGAAAAGGGACAAAGGAAAATAAAAGAAACAATACTATGCCGGGTGAGGTCTTGATGCCAGCTGCAGCAAGATCAGCTGTAACAGTTTTGGATCCTTCGGAGGCTGCTTTCGAACGGTAGTACTTCACGATTGGTAATTTGGGAAAGATAAACGCGTAGAGAATGACACACAGAAGCTCAAAAAATGATGATATGGCAAAGAACAGAACTGCAGGGTCAATATAATCACAAATGATCAGTATAATCACAAATAATCACTGTGGGATTTAGAACGAGAGTCATAATTGTATATGCTATATAGTTTAAGAACAACAGACACGAAATGGGACAATAATACAAAACTTCGACGCATTAGAAGATCTAAAAGCTTAAAATAATTTCTCTGTTAACCATTAATGAAGCTAAACTAAGCATTGAAAAGTTAAACTTACTGGCTCCTTTGCGAAGACCACCAGGAGAATTCTCAAACACGGCTTTTGTAATTAATCTCAAAGCTGATGTTAGAGCACCAGACGCTGCAGAACCAGCAAGGAACGACTGCAACAATAAAATCATTATCAAATGTATATGTTGAAAGTAACTTTTGAACCTCATAGTAGTAATTACAATTGTGATGCTGACCTGAATGAATTCCGGAAGCATGTAAGACAGGTCTCCCACCATTCCGCCTTGTACATGGGCATCGGCTATTCCAAATACACCACTAACTATGCATATACCAATAAAAGTTCCGATCCCTCCTTTACCAGATGTTGCTAAATCCAACTATGGCAAGTAAATAGGAGAAGTTAAATAAAACATAAATTCATATTATAGAGGAACAAAAGTATATAAACAAATGAACAGGATTTACAATTAACAACGCCAAAATGCCAAAGAAAACGACAGTGTATCCGAACAGGTTCCGTATCCTTGTACTGATTTTGGCCTCATTGTAAGCCAATATTGCTTGTGTTGCAAATACAAATGGCTGATATACAATGGTAAGCACCCTAGAAGGATGGTATTTCTGCACAAGGAAGAGAGGAAATTAAAAACTTTTACTCGGCAATCCTATGATCACATCACTAGTGACATTATTGGAGAACCAGATGCGTATGCTTTGAAGAAAACAAACAATGATTACTTCACTGGAAGATTTAGTGATATGCATACAATCATTTCAATGTTCTGTTCAGAAAGTATGGTGATTTTCTACGTAAATAACGACAATGACAAAAGAAATTAATTATCGTACGATTAATCCTTTATTATTAAATTTGATATTAAAGCGGCAAAAAAGCACTTAAAATTGAACTAAGGCAAGCTCTGTTGTTTATTCTATGTTATCAAAATAACAATCTGGGATATTGGTTAACCCTACATTTTTCCTTAAAATTATTGAATTTGTTAAAGGCACTACTTGAGTATTCTTATGTTGTCTAAGCAAATTCTTTGAATTTTGGTCAGCTAGCTATGACATTATCTATATTGTAAAATCTTAAAGATTTGGGCTGGGCCTAACTCAACTTACAAACCTGGCTGTATCCCACTTATAAATACATTTTCATGTCATATCTCATCCAATGTGAAACTCTCAACACACCTCATACTCAGGAGGAAGAGTGGTAGATAGCGTTCATGGACCAACAGATTGTGAGGTAAGAGATGTCTTCCACCATGTAAACACGTTTTTAAGTAAAACTCATTCAACATGGAACTGTTAGGATTTAAGCCCATGAAGAGAGCCCAACCCAAAAGACTAATCCATTAGGTCGCAGAGCCTGATGGTTTAAATACCACATAAAACACTCTTATTTACTCGATGTGGGACTCCTAACATTTCAACGCTCTTTAAGAGCCGACGTCCACGACGGCTTTCACTCTATCGGCACTACTCGACAATAGCCCTTTCCTTTTTGGCGGCTTCACTCACCTATCAGTATTCGGTGAAACACCTTAATCTAGACTATAGGTAGCCCTTTCCGTGCTCCAACTCTCAATGAAAACACAAATTGTTAGGATTTAAGCACTCTTACTTACTCAATGTGGGACTCTAACAAGAACTCTCAACAAAAATCTTAATTTGATAAAAACATGAAAGTGGAGCTGTGCCCATCTCAAATTCAAGAAACTAGCATGCATGTAATGCTGATACAACCTTGACTAAGGTTTCAACTAAAAAATGCATGAGAAAATAGATAAAGTACCGGGAACAAGTAAATATAGTAATCTACTATTGTGAGCATACTGTTCCAAGCGAAAAGACCCCCAATGCCAAGAAACCAGCAAATCACTATTGCAGCATATTTACCCTACAAAATTTCAAAGAATTGAAATGAACAAATATTGCATGTATATTTAGCAAAAGTTATATATTACCTCAAGACGTGGTGGAGTCTCACTCATGACCATGGCTACCTTAGATGCTTAATTCTCTTTAATCAATCAAGAAAGGAAGAAACCTTAGTCAAGGTCATAAAAATAGAATCCATGGTTTCATTTTGTACAAATGGCTAAAAAAATCTGAGGATTTGGCTCTATTTATCATAAGTCAAACGGTGCATTAACTTGTCTTTATGATAATCATAATGACTCACATCTCACTAGTTAGTGTTGCTACTACAAATAGACGCAATGTGTATACAATCTGCACGTATATTACTTGTGATACGTAACGTAATGAGTTTTGTGGTAGCTATGATAAAATAGTTTGAAGCTACTTGCTACGGTATTTTTGGCCGTAGGGGTCAATTATTGGATTTGGAGATTAATTTGAATAATGAATTATGAAGTCAAAAATATTAATAAAAATAATATTTTTTAGAAAAATTAAAAATAATTAAAAATCATGGAATTAACGAATTATTTAAATAAATATCAATATTATAAAAGGTTAAATAAATGTCTTACAGTTTATCAATAATTAATTAAATATTGTTGTATTTTTAAAGATGAAAAACTTATTTAATCCTATTATAAATTAATAATAATATTTTTTTTGAGAGGAATTAATAATAATATATGTTTTTTTTTGAAGGAGTAATAATATATGTTTAGTAGCTTAAATTGAATCTTAAAAAGTTGCAGCAAATTAAAAAAAAAAAAAGGAATCTTAAAAAGTAGATAGCGCGCACCAGTTGAATGAGGATGAGAATGTTATTTTACTGAAGCAAAGCAAGGTTACTTTGAAAATTAAAGACAATAAAAAATTGAATGAATGTTTGTACCATTGGAGACAATACTAATAGTGAATAAATTAATTTAGTTTTGGTCAATCTGTAGCGAGGACATTTTTAAGGAGTGTTGCCAGTGGATGAATGAAGGTCAATTCCCCTCAACTTTGAATTCTACAAATATAACACTAATTCCAAAAGGTATCGAGCAAAAATCCATGAAGGATTGGAGACCTATAGCGTTGTGTAATGTTTTATACAAACTTTTGTCTAAGGTGCTGGTTAATCGTCTAAAGAAAGTTTTACACAAATGTATTGCTGATTCACAATCGGCTTTTGTACCGGGTAGATTCATTCTGGACAATGCACTGGTCGCTATTGAGTTAGTTCATTACATGAAGACAAAGACTAAGGGCAAAGATAAGAGTGTGGCACTGAAACTGGACATAAGCAAGGCTTATGATCGTATTGATTGGTCCTATCTTAGGGATGTCATGTATAAAATGGGATTCTCAGAAAGGTGGATCCAGTGGATTATGATGTGTGTGGAAACAGTTGACTACTTAGTTATCATGAATAAAGAGGTAGTTGGTCCTATTATTCCAGGTCGTGGGTTAAGACAAGGTGATCCATTGTCACCTTATCTCTTCATTCTCTGTGCCGAGGGCTTATCAGTACTGATCAGAAATGCTGAAAATAGAGGGGAGCTTGAAGGTGTTAGAGTATGCCGAAATGCACCGAGAGTTTCCCATCTTTTATTCGCTGATGATTGTTTCTTGTTCTTCCAAGCGGAAGAGAGACAGGCAAACACTATAAAGCAGATTTTGAATCAGTATGAGGAAGCGTTAGGACAAGCTATTAGCCTACCCAAATCTGAAATCTTTTACAGCAGGAATGTGTCAGCACCACTACAACAATGTATCACAAATATTTTAGGCGTGCGAGCAGTTCTAGGAACTGGCAAGTATCTGGGTCTACCATCCATGGTAGGACGAAGTAAAAAAGCAACCTTCAGTTTCATCAAAGATAGAGTGTGGTAGAAGATTAGTAGTTGGAGCAGTAAATGTTTGTCTAAAGCAGGAAGGGAAGTCATGATAAAATCGGTTCTTCAATCTATTCCATCCTATGTTATGAGTATCTTCAGATTACCAAACACTTTGTTAGATGAAATTGAGAAGATGATGAACACTTTCTGGTGGGGTCATGGAGGGTCCAGCAAAGGCTTAAACTGGCTATCCTGGAAAAAAACTCTCTGTTCACAAGAGGGATGGTGGTATGGGTTTTAAAGATTTGGCAGCTTCTAATGTGGCAATGCTTGGCAAACAGGGATGGCAACTGCAAACTAATACAGAAAGCCTTGCTTCAAGAATTTTTAAAGCTAGATACTATCCGAATGGTAATTATCTAGATGCTAAGTTGGGACATAACCCGAGTTTTGTGTGGCGCAACATTCTTAGCGCAAAGGTTGTGGTTCGCCAAGGAGCTAGATGGAAAATTGGTAATGGTTATAATATCCCTATTATCAATGCACCATGGATTGGATCAGGAATTACTATCCCCCGTGTGGGTGATGACACGATAGCTCTTCAGTCTTACACTGTAGGCCACTTAATTAATCAAGATGTTAAAGTCTGGAATGAACAGTTAGTTCGTCAATTATTTTTGGAAGATACGGCTACCAATATCTTAAAGACTTCCTTACATCCTCAGGTTCAGATGGACAAACTGATTTGGAAGGTAGAGAAGAATGGGCACTACTCTGTCAAAAGTGCTTACCGAATCTGCATTGAAGATATCATTAACAATGATCATCTGCGCAAACCTGGATATTGGAGTGGTATCTGGAAATTGAAAGTGCCTCCTAAAGTCAAGAACTTGATATGGAGAATCTGTAGAGACTGTTTTCCAACTAGAGTGAAGCTACGAAGCAGGGGTGTCAACTGTCCCTTTGATTGTGTCAGGTGTGACGACCCACATGAAGATAGCTATCATATCCTATTTCATTGCCCAAGTTCAATTGAGGTTTGGCAAATAGCTAACATGTGGCATTTGATCTATCCGTCTCTAAATCAGTTTGATAATGCCCCTGATATCATCTTCAATCTATTGCAAAGATTGTCGGCAGCTCAAATTGAAATCATTGTCACTACCATATGGAGTATATGGAAGGCTAGAAACCTAAAGCTATGGCAACAGGTGTCCGATTCAACTACTACCATATTTGAAAGAGCAAAACACCTTCTCGATGGTTGGAGGAAGGCTAAAAGTAAGCAAACCCCTTTAAGATCAGGCAATACAGATCTCCTCCCAAGTTCCTCAACTCTCAATGACCATGCAAATCTTAGATGGAGGAAGCCAGGTAGTGGCCGATACAAATGTAATGTCGACGCCTCTTTTCCTAACACAACAAACAAGGTAGGTCTTGGTATGTGCATTCGAGACTCTGATGGGAATCATTTTCGTTCTAAAACTATGTGGTTTACTCCAGTTTGCTCTGTGGATGTTGGGGAGGCTCTGACATTATATCACGCGATTCGGTGGATCCATGAACTTCAACTCTCAAATGTTGATTTCGAGGTTGACTCTAAAAGAGTAGCTGATTATTTCAACAATGGTCGTGGAGATGTCACCGAGTTCGGTTCTATTATGGATAGTAGTGTCCAATTTTGTAACACAAATTTATCAAACTCTCATGTCGAGTTTATTAGGAGGCAAGCAAATGAGGTTGCACATGCTTTAGCTAAGGCAGCCACATCTAGTACTACCTTTCAGGTCTTTGATGATATTCCAACATGTATTACCGATCTGATTTTTAATGAAATGATATGATTTCGCTTCTCTAAAAAAAAAAAAAAATTAATTTAGTTTATTTAAATTCTATCGAGGTGTGGCTCAAATGGAACCAATAGTGAATAATGCAGTTGCATGAATTTTGCTCTTCACCCAGCATATTTCGCTTGCACCCTGCAGCTATGTCCAAAATGCCCCTGCACTACTTAACTAGCGCAAGTGTAAACTAGTGCGCAAGTTAAGTGGCGTTGCGCACGTTAAATGGCGCAAGTGTAAACTAGTGCGCACGTTAAGTGGCGCAAAGTGGCTACTTTTTTTTTTTTTTTTTTTATTTATTCTAAAATATTTTATTTACTTTATTCTAAATTATTTGGTCACTTTATTCTAATTTATTTATGCACATAAAATAAATTTGATTTTATACTAATTCAATTTTCATTCTAATTTATTTATTCATTAAATACAAAATTAAAAAATAAATTTGATTTTTTTTATTCAATATTTATTTATTCAATACATAAGCATAAACATAAAATAAATGCGAAAATAAATACAAATAAAAAACAAAATTAATAAATATAACTCTCATTTTATTAATATGATTCAAACATTACAATATATAATACATATATTTTTCCCTCTTCGGTATATGTCAATAGCTCTTGGGGAAAATAATGATTCGTCCTGTTGGAAAAAACGAAATCAAGACCCCTTGAGTTAAATTTAAATTTGGTTCCTTTTATACCCCCATGATGATTCTTTTTACCCACGGTAAAAAATTTTTGGGAGTAAAAGGAAGCAAACCTAATTTTACCTCAAGGGATGATGTCTTTTTCCCCAACCTAACGGACCACTACTTCCTCCAAAAGCCACCGGTATTTACCTAAAGGGGTATAAAGACCCTAAAGACTATAGAAACAAAGAAGAAGAGAAAGAGGGGGAGAGAGTGGGAGGAGAAAATGTGAGGAAAAGAGGAAGTATGTGAGGGTTTTTATAGGTGGTATAAGGTATATAACACTTAATGAGGTCCAAAAACGTGTGAAAAATTTAAGAAAAACGTGTAAAAACCAATTAAAATCATTGACTACCGTCCAAGAAACGTTTGTGCTTCAGTTTTACCACCGGCCAACTTGCGCAAGTTAACTTGCGCAGAGGCTCAGTTGTAAGTGACTTAAGTCACGCAGAGCTTGTGAGATGCGTGAGTTAAGTCTCACTGCGTGACTTAACTCACGCAGGGTTATATTTGAAAAATGTGTAGGGCGCAAGCAAAATATGCAGGATGAATAGCAGAATTCTTGTTGCATTGAGCCATTCAAATAAAATGTATAAAATAATATCCTTTAAAATGATATGGTTTATTGGAACCTACAAAATAACTCTTTGATTATATCACCATTAAATTTACTCTTCTCATTCTTTTTAGATTATATGGTTGCATTCAATTTTTGTTTTTTTCCAAACCTGATCAAGATGTCAATCATTTTGTAATCATGTCATTGCACTTTCTTTCATAAAAAAAAACATTGCACTTTCAACATTTTTTGAAGAAAGAAGAAAATTGTTATTCTCCCATTGAAAATGGTACACTCCCATGTGTTTTGACAATAATACCCTGGCGTAACTTAAGTCACGTTGTCAACTTGATGTAAGTCATGCAGGTTGTATGTAACACCCCGTTTTTCCAATATAAAAATTTCATTTAATTAATCAGAGTAATTCACATAAACGGAATGTCACACTTCTATTCTTAAAATCATAAATGGAATAATTAACTAATTATCCTTCAAAATTCAACAACATAATAATTAATACTTTGCAGCGGAATTTATTCAAACATCTAAAACAGTCTTATTCTTGGGCACGAAGGCCTCATCATTAATATCTCATACAAATCCAATCAACATCTTATTTATGAAAATTCATTAAGCAACACGTAAGGAATATAAAAGCATGCAACAAAGTTCCCATTCCGTTACGTATCAGAGCACCTAAAGACACACGTGGAAGATAGTCCACTCACGATAGCAATCTAACAACAACTTATTCTCGATCACATGCAAGTTACTCACACGAAGAGCAACATTTCCAAGCAGAAGGGGTGAGATTTCACATTCAATAATAAGCATATAATTCATCAAAAACATTTAACAACTTAAACTTCATCAATTAATAACATTAAATCTTCTTATAATATTTCATTAATAACTCAATCAACTTCTAATCATTATTAACTTCATATTCATCGCATTATATACATCATCACTTAGTACATAATAATCAAATCATAACCATCATCATATAACATCATAAATCATCACATCCTAAACATCATCTTATAACATAAACAACACAACATAATCATCATCTCATAATAACATAAACAACACAACATAATCATCATCTCATAATAATATAAACAACACAACATAATCTTCATCTCATAATAATATACACAACATAACATAATCATCATCTCATAATAATATAAGCAGCACAACATTTCATCATCTTATAATAATATAAACAACAACATAATCATCATCTCATAATAATATAAACGACAACATGATCATTAACATTCCATGGCTTGTCATCAACAACAACTTCAACGATTCGACGACGACAACGTCAACCTGTCAATACAACTACGTGAGAGTACACCACCTCTTATGAAACAACGACATTAGAGTACACCACCTCTTATAAAACAACGATGTAAGAGTACACCACCTCTTATAAAACAACAACGTAAGAGTACACAAATTCTTATAAAACAACGACGTAAGAGTACACCACCTCTTCCAAAACAACGAAAACAACAACATAAGAGTACACCACCTCTTATAAAACAACAACGTAAGAGTAAACCACCTCCCACAAAACATCTGAACATAAACAATCACCAACAACATCTTCAACTACGACTTCAAAAACATAGACAACATTAACAACTTAACACTCCAATACTTTGGAAAGACAACTTACAACTTTACAACTTAGACCAACACCTGCAACTTGATCAATATGCAACAGCAACAGAAACAGTACAAGCAATTCACAACATAACAATATTAATGAAGAGCATCAAAAACTTAAACATCATACATTTTTCACATAAGGTATATAAATATTTCACATAACCAACAACAGCAACATAGGCAGCACGTAAACATCTAAAGATATAAAAACATCAAATGATAATCAACATCAACTTAAACATCTTATATAATTCACATAATGCATATACAAATATATTACATTAGTATCAACATTAAATCATATTATAACAGCTTCACATATCATCAGTAATATTATATTCAGCCTCCATTCCTACCCCAAGGACCAACTCACAACATAGGTTAAATACTCTTAAACAACTTAATTGAACTCATAGTACTTCTAGTTTTGAGGTTTGGAATTATCCCATAAGTTTTGGATTAACTTAGAAATGGTTATGCTAAATTTTCATAAGATTTCACTAAGACCTCCTTGGAGTATTTTCATCATATCTCAAACACCAAAAATCATTTTTAAGTCAAACCAAAGCCACTAGAAAGCTAACACAATTATCTACAACTTTCATGTTTACACCAAAGGCCAATTCAAAACAGAAACGTGTGAAAAAGACGCAAGAACGCGAAACAGGGGATGCTGTCAAAGTGCAACTCGCGAGGCGAGTAAGTTTACTCGCTGTGGCGAGTGGCGACGGAAAAATCTACGGGAAAAGACCCGTTTTCACTCCAAAAGCCCCAATTTCATCAACCCAAATCCTAAATTTGATAGGAAACTCAACTTATGTTTATTCTACAGCCTGAACTTCAATTCTTATGTTAATTCATTGGATTACCTACTCTTTAACAATCAATTCCAAACCAAAACCTAATTTCTCTAATCATCAAAATTACCACTTACATCATGTTAAATCCAGTTTTCAGAATTAAATTACTTAGAATTAGAGAAAGTTAGTCCCACCCTTACCTTAGTATTGATGATCGGCGGTCTCTCTCCCTCTTGGTTGTCCTCTTCTCTTGTTTTCTCCCTTTTCTCCAAAACTGGATGTACGTGAAAAATATTTCTAAACCTAGTTTCTCCTATTTATCTCTTCCCATCTATTTTATCTTATTTCCACTTAATCCACTAAACTCTCTAAATTCTCAAAACAGCCCCACAATCTTAATCTTATTTCTATTTTCAAGACTTATTATATTAAATAATAAAATAACACTACTTAATAAAATAACGACACACCACATAATCGTTTAAATCACATAAATACTAAAATAAGCCACTTAATAAATCACATAATCATATAAATATATTCTAAACCTATTAAAACAATCAAATAATTCAAAGAGGACGTTACATTGTACCTCAACGTGACTTAACCTACGTATGTTATAGGCCAACGTGAGTTAAGTCACGTTCTTCCTGTGTCAAGTAGCAGAACAATATAATTGATTTTTTCCCCTATTTTCCTTCATTCTTTCATACTTCCATACATCAATTTCATCATTTTCATCCATGTATTCATCCATTCATGCAATAATTCATTCATACATACATACTTTCATTCATTCAAGATTTAAATAATTCTTTTATTCAAAATTAAAATACGCAAAATAAACCAAAAATTAACCCAAATGTCATAAAAATACGCAAAGGTGCAAGTGTAAATATAATACATCCATATACACCAAAATTTCATAAAAACATCTAAATATATACAAATGTCTACTAAAAAAACCTACTCATGTTCACTATGACTCCTAGTCCTCCATTGGGTAACCGACTCCTCGTCCAAAATGCTATACTCGGACTGAATGCCCTGCAAAACACCGGTAAATACAGGAGATGAAAACACATAAGGATTCCCCATTGCACTATCCACTTTGGCTCTGATGTTCGAAATAATTTGTAGTGGGTCGGGAACCTATCTGGCCCACTGCTGCTCAACAATAACCTCCTTATAAAGAGGGACATGAGCTGTGTACTCAGCAACGGGCGCCATATGCTTGCTCACAATAGGATGTGATATACGGCAGAACCATTTGATGTACTCCTCCTCATACCTCCACGACTTCCTCGCCTTTGTCTGCCAACCCTTCTATGCCTAATCAAGGACATGGATCATAAAATCCTGAAAGGCAACAATCACAATCCCTGCCTCAAGAGTCCCAATCATCGTAGGAGATTTTGGAATGGTCTGGATATATCCGTACTTCCTGAGAACCCGCTCCGACAAGTGAAGGCATGTCCTCTCTTTGCCGACCATGATCCAACTAGAGTACCATCAGGTGTCTGGTAAAGGTATGATGTCTCGCCGATCCTCGTACGGCCTGCAGAGTATATCAACATTCACCATCATATAAATGAGACCTCGGTAGTGTAAATCATCAGAGTGGCCCCGAGGCGGTTTCCATCTGGCAGCAAGCGGCTGAGCACGATCGTCCTTTACAAGCTTCCTCAGAAAGAGCCTTAGGAAGTGCTCCAAAACCCATCCCTACAAACACAATAATATCAGCACAAGTATCATACACACAAATATTTCAGCATCACAAAAACACATACATACACAATAATATCGTAAGTCATTTATGATATGCTAAAAAATATAAATCTTACCTCAAGTAGAGTCATGTAACCTCCAACGACGCCAACCGTAGGGTCATGTTACCTCAAGTAGAGTCATATGAACGTTTTTATTGTTCTTATTGGCAAAAATGGCGAGGTAAACCAAGAGCAACAAAAACATCTTAATGCACATGGTTCAAACAACCTTTAGCTCCTCCGCCTCCATGTCATCACCAGGATGCTCCTACTCATTACACCTATGGAGGAGTCTATCATACGACTCCTTCACGTGAGTTATGTTGATATACCCACCCCCAATGTTTATTCACCTCAGACATCGCCTCGGCCACCGTAAAGCCTAGCTCGTTCTGCACTAGCTCCATACCGTCCTCATATTTTATATCATCCTCAATAATGAGCCTCCCAACGATGACGATGTCTTGAAGACACGCCACATCATCTAGTGTGACAATCATATCCCCAACGGGCAGATTGAAGTTGATGGTCTTCGCATGCAATCTTTCTGACAAGGTGGTGATGAGGGCATGACTGATGTTCTCGTACCCAGTCTAAGGGAGGGGGGCAAGATCGGATGCATTCACCTGCACCCAGAACCAAGCCTTGTCTTGTCCCGGGACTGTCAACTTCTCAGCCTTAAGCTTCTTCCCGTGCGAGGCAGTTGATGGTCGGATTCGTAGAGTATCGCATCCACAAGGATTGTCGTTTCGTCCAAACAATTTACGTTGCTTATTTGGGAACAAATTAATAAATTAAAGAGTTAAGGGTTAAGATATTTGCAATTTTTATCTATTTGCAATAGAGAAAGTTACCTATTTTGGTTGTATAATTGTTCGTAGTAGTTAGGATTATTTGAATCCCCCTATTTAGTTGTTGGAATTAATTAACAATCAGGTCGCGTTCAACAATCTTAAGTAGACTATCTAAGTGATGAGTCCGTCGGGACGTTCTAACCTAATTAGTTTGTCAAGTTGCACATGCTGGCCGCACAGTGATTCTTATGTGTGGGGTCTTACTCTCTTGGTTGATTTCGGTCTATCCATCCGCCTGTTGAGTTGCACTTGATGGTCACACAGTGATCCTTACATGTGGGGTCTTACTCCCTTTGGGGTAATTGAAACATAAACTTAAGTTTGTGTTCCTAAATTTCCAAAGGTATGGTGGCCAGTGCCACACCCCGTTTTCCCAACATAAAAATTTCATAAATTAATCAGAGTAAAACACCTTAAACGGAATGTTACACTTCTTTTCTTAAAACTCACAAATGGAATAATTAAATAATTATCCTTCAAATTTTAACAACGTAATAATTAAAACTTTGCAGCGGAATTAATTCAACGACAATAAAAGCTTCAACAACATGTTCCAAAATTGATAGATAAAGGAATGATAAACATAGCAACAATTTCCCATCCCGTTACGTATTAGAGCCCTAAGACACTTGAGCCACCACTCCTACTAATCTTTATTACCTGCAAGTTACCCATACGAAGGACAACATTTTCAAGCAGAAGGGGTGGGATTTCACAAACAATAATAATAAGCATATAATTCATCAAATGCATCTAACAACTTAAACTCCATCAATTAGTTATAATAATTCTTTTAATGACTCCTAAACAATATCATGTACTTGTAACACCCCATTTTCCCAACATAAAAATTTAATTTAATAATCAAAGTTATTCACGTAAACGGAATGCTACACTTCTTTTCATAAAATCATAAACTGAATAAATAACTATTTATCCTTTAAAATTCAATAACAAAATCTCTAATACTTCGCAGCGGAATTTATTCAATAACTAAAATCAGTCTTTGGCACTAAGGCCTCTTTACAATTATGTCATAAAAATCCATTCTAAAAACATAGTCATAATTCTTCAAAAACAATACGTAAGGAATAGAAAACAATAACAAAGTTCCCATCCCGTTACGTATCAGAGCACCTAGAGACACTTGAGCCACCACTCCTACTAATCATTAATACCTGCAAGTTACTCATACGAAGAGCAACATTTTCAAGCAGAAGGGGTGAGATTTCACAAAACAATAATATCAAGCATATAATTCAATAATTATATTTAACAACATAAATAACTTCATCTATTAGTAATAATAATTCTTCATAATAATTCTTAATAGTTCAACCAACTTCTAATTATCATTTACTTCATATTCATCACATTATAAACATCATCATATAACCCATAATAACCAAATCATAACAACATAGATCATCATCTTATAACGACATGAACAACACATATTAATCATCTTAATTATATAATAACAACATATACATCATCTCGTCATAATATAATAATATAACAACAACAACATATTCATCATCTTATAATAATATAACAACAACAACATATTCATCATCTTATCAAAATGTAATCAACACATACTAACACCATAATCAACATCATAAATCTTCAACATAAACATCTTAAACATAATCATCTTAAACATAATCATCTTAAACAATATCATCTTAAACATCATAGCATCTTTGATAAACAATTACCAAGTAATCACAACATTCGATCATCATCAATAACATAACATAATATTCACTTAATAATATTAATCATATATAAAACAATATATTCATCACTTAATAATAACACTTATATACATCACAACATATAGCATCATAATAATATCATATAATCAACATCGTAAACATCATAACATTATAATCAGTATCATATACAACATCATAACAACATAACAATATAACAATATCATAATCAATATCTTAAACAACATAGCAACATCTTAGTCAACATCATATAATTCACATCATAAACATCGTATAATCTTCATAGGTACTTCTTTAACAACACATGGGTAGAAGACAACTCGACAACTCATAGATGATAATTCATCGACAACTTAACAACTCATGGATGATAATTCATCAACAACGACTTTGACTCGACAAATGCGACAATGCAACTTAGACACTTATATGCATGTGGTACCAATCGTCATCATAAGTATTAATATACTTTAATCGTGCGGAGGACAAAGCTCCTAAATGTGCGGAGGACAAAGCTCCTAATCGTGGTGAGGACAAAGCTCAATGAATGCTAATGCATGGACTCTATCAACAGGACACCTTAATCAACTTATCACTATACATCCAATAATTTGGAGTTCATCATCAACTTATTCATACTATTATCGTGCGGAGGACAAAGCTCCTAATATAATTCAATAATATTTCAAGTAATGCATTTAATCATTAATTCACAATATATAATATTCTCTCATTAATCATATCATCAAAGTAAATCATATTCATCACAACAACAAAATAGCATCAATCAATAATGATAATCATCATATATAACAATTACAAATGCACGTCATCAACATCTCAATCATCAAACATAATTCATGCAATATATATATATCTAATTATATAACATTATAAATATCATCAAATCATCTTAATCATTATCTAAGGTCTAAGGACAGTTTCTACATCTTTTTAACAAGTTTCCACCGTTTAATTATCAATTCTATCAATTTGACCTAATTTCCGATTCTTCTTAAACTCATCCTAATTCATGTTAAACTTAACCATTGATTCACATACTTAATAGAATTGCAAAGTTCGTCTCACCCTTACCTTTGGATTGATCGACGAAGGACTCTACCGCTTTCTCTTCTCTAAAAGGATATTAAACCGAAGAGGGATTATGGTCTTAAGAACACTTTTAATTCCGAAGGGACAGAAAGGAGTAGAAAAAGAAGAAAGACTCGTCAACACAAGTCAAAAGAGGGAGAAGAGAAGAAAAGCACAGGAAGTATCTACTGTGAATTTCGGCGTGTAGAATGCACTGTGTGAGTTCTCTATTTATAGAGATAATTTACAACTAATAAGTGGGAAACTTTGGAAACAAGTAATGCACCTATTAGATCTAGTAATTAAATATATCAATTGAGTACCAAAATATATTATATTAAGTACAAAAATATATTATTCAGTACAAAAATATATTAGATTGCCTACCAAAATCTCAATATTCTATTCTAATATATATATATATATATATATATATATATATATATATATAATATTTATACAACAAATAACAATTATATCTCTATAACAAATATATTTCTATAACATATATATATATTTCTACACCAAATAAGAAATATATTTCTACACCAGATAACATATATTTCTACATAAAATAACATATATCTCTACACAAATTAACATATATTTCTACAACAAATCATGTGTATTTCTACAACAAATAACATTTATTTCTATAACAAATCACATATATATATTTCTAAATCAAATAACATATATATTTCTAAATCAAATAACATATATATATATTTCTAAACCAAATAATATATATATATATATATATATATATATATATATATATATATATATATTTCTAAATCAAATAACAAAATATCACTCATCAAAATAAATCATATAAATCATACAAATCATATAAGTGTATTTTAAACTCATTAAAAATATTCAAATAATTAGAGAGGGCGTTACAGTACTCATCATATCAACAGTCATAACTCGATATCATAAACACCATCATAACAACATCATTTAACATCATAATCAACATCTTAATCATAATCATATAACATGATACTCATAGTTCGTATACAACATAACAACTTCATAATCAATGACATAAACAACCTAACAACATCATATTCATAGTTCATATACAACATAACAACATCATTAATTCATATTAACATTCTCCACCAAGCATCTCATTAACAATTCATGAATAGAAAACAACTTAGCAACTATACGTAACATCATCATTTCATAATAATAATTATTCATCAAACATTTCATTAGCAATTCATGAATAAAAGACAACTTATCAACTTAACATAACCATCATCAAGTACATTTAACAACTCATAGATAACATCATGTTGTCATCATCACAACATTCATAATCATCATCATGTAACATCATAACAACCTCATATTCAACACCATAAACAGTCATCATAACATTATAATCAATATCATAAACATATTCTCATAATAATATAAATGACACAACATAATCAACAACAACAACAACTCAATCAACAACGACAACCACAACTTAATCAACATCAACAACAACAACTCTCTCAAGAACAACGACAACTACAATTATCCAATATATGTATATATTTCATAATCAACAACATCATCAATAACATGGCAATTCAAACCACCGACAACGACTCATGCAATGACATGACGACACTTCTAAGACTCCTCAACAAATGCAACTATGCATGTGGTACCATATTCAGGGCCGGAGCCCTCACCGCTAATCGAATGGTTAAAGCATTCTTTTCAGGACATGGGTCCTCACCGCTAAACACCGCTTTGAACAACAAGTGTTCCACCGCTTTGAACGACAAGACGTTCCAGGGCCGAAGCCCTCCCGCTTTTATGGTTATGCAATTGAATCCACTTGTGTATATCTACATACAACCCGACAATGCATATATGTATATATGACTTACGACTTCAGAATTCAACAACATGTATGGTTTTTAATTAAATGAAAGCATACATCACCATCAACAGCAAAATCATCACAAACCAGTCCAACCATTCCAGAAAAATGTACAATTAATAATAATCAAACTAATGCATCAAGTTCATTCAACATAGTATATGTTCACTTGGTTTTATACCCAATCATCTCCAAATTTACTAAACTCAACAACGGCAACATCAACGACAACGTACACAACGACAACTGTGCATAAATAATTATGACTTACTCCACAACTTGGTCAACATCAACAACTTAAGACTCCAATACTTTGGAACGACATCTTACATCTTAGACCGACACATGCAGCTTAATCAATTTACAACAGCAACATATGCAGCACATAAACATCTCAAGATATAACAATATCAAATGATAATCAACATCAACTTAAATATCTTATATAATCCACATAATGAATATACAAATATATCTCATTACTAACAACATCAAATCATATTATATCTGACTCACTCAACATCAACAGTACTATAATCAACCTCCATTCCTACCCCAAGGGTCAACTCACAACATGGGTTAAATACTCTGAAATACCTTAATTGAACTCATATTGCTTCTAGTTTTGAGTATTGGAATTATCCCATAAGTTTTGAATTAACTTAGAAATGGTTGTGCTGAATTTTCATAAGATTTCACTAAGACTTACTTGGAGTATTTCCATCATAACTCAAAAACTAAAAGTCATTTTCAAGTCAAACCAAAGCCATTGGAAAGCTAACAAAATTATCTAAAACTTTCATGTTTACACCAAAGTCCAATTCAAAATAGAAACGTGTGAAAAAGACACAAGAACGCGGAATAAGAAATGCTGTCAAAAGGAACTTCGCTTAAGCGAACGATTCTTCGCTTAAGCGAACTACTTACACTAGCTGCTCGCTTAAGCGCACAGTCATCATTTCTGCATAATTTTTCACGGGTTTAAACTATTTTTCACCCCAAAACCCAAATTTTCATCCACCCAAACCCCAAATTTGATAGGAAACTTAACCTATGATTATTCCACAACCTGAACATCAATTCTTAACACAATTTCGATGGTTTTTACACTTTTCAATTCAAAAATCAATAATCAAAATCTAATCCCAATTATCCAACCTAAGAACAACAACATGTTAAATCACAAATTCAGAATTTATACACTATGATTACTGAATGTTAGCCTCACCCTTACCTTAGTTTTGATGAACAAACTCTTACAGAATCAGATTCTCCCCCTTTGGCTCTTCTCTTAGCTTTCTCTTGTTTTCTCCCAAAACCTCTGTTTGTATGTGAAACTGGTTCTGACTCTCAGTTTCTATTTTTCCAACCTATTGTAACCTCCAAAATATTCTTAACTCCTCTTAATTCTATTAATTCTAGTTTAAATCCCCAAACTCCAAAATAATTATATTTCTCCACTTATTCTATTAAATAATGAAAATAATCATTTAATAAAATACACCACACCACAAAATCAACATAAATCATTTTAAAATCATATGAAAGACTTTAAATCAACTAAAAATAATTAAATAACAATTAGGGCGTTACAGCCAGTGTTCTTAAAGTTTTTCCCATAAATAAATCTTAGCACACTCTGCTTCTCGGTAGTTCTACTAACGACCAGCCCTATCATCATCTACCTTACCGAGGTATGAGGAGAATGGAGTTACTAGGCTGATTTAAGTCATGAAGTCACTTGTTTCCTCAATTACTAACTAGTTACTGTTGGTCTATATGGCTAGATAGTTACCAAGCCAGAGGGGGGTGAATAGCTTTTTAAAAGATTTTCCAAAGCAATTATCCTACCAATTATTCAGTTAATCACATGCACAAGTAAAAGTAAAAAGGATAGGGAAAGAGAGATAACACTGATATTTTTATAGTAGTTAGCTCTTTCTCGTCCTTGATAGAGCTATCTCTACTCTTCTTGATGAAGTACACCTTCACCAAGGTCATCCACTATGTAATAAATGTTGAATACAATGTGTTTACAATAGTTCCTTGAAATTAAAACCCAATTCTTCAACTCCTATGTAAAACATTCCCCCAAACTTCAAGTACCCCTTGAATTTGGTCCTCCTTGAATCTTCGGATCCTTGAATACCCGTGCCCCCCTTCAAACTCTTCACTCAAGCCTTCGATGCTACGTCTGGTAAATGAATCCCCTTCGACTTCAAGAACGGTTAGAAAGACCCCCAAGTTCTTTGGAGGTGGAATAAGATTATTCACTTCCTTTGAAGCCTTGATTAAGCCAAAACAATCTTCTTGAGAGAACCAACTTACAATCCCTACTAGCACCCTAGAGAATCCATAGACTTAAAGAACAAAATGATTCTAAGAAAAAGTGTTTAATCTTGAAGAATGTATGAACAATGAGTTTTTGAGACCTATAGAGAATTGTTGCAAACGATTCAATAATTTTGGAGTTGTGTAGATAAGAGTATATATAGTAAGGGGTGAAAAGACTCAATTTTTGCACAAAATGAACCAATTGAATCAATTCACTAAATGGTTGAATCGATTCAAGTGAACCCATGATGAAGAATGATACGATTCAAGTCTCTTATGAAAAGAGTCGACTCATTCATGAATCGCTGCCCAGTCAGGGAGTTTTGTGAGACGTTTCAAACAGAAAAGAGTCGACTCATTCATGAATCGATTCACCAGAAGTCAGAGACTTGGATGAATCCATTCATAGTGTATTGAGTCGATTCAAAATGACAAAGGATGAACTCTGACACTTTTTCATGAGACAGAAGAGAATCCAAGACCAAGACACATAGATTTCTGGGTGCTTTAACATGCTAATCATAGGCAATCATCAAAAGGATAAACTAAGCTAAACTAAGCTTAAGAACATCATCTAAAACATATGTAAACAGTGTAGTCTTCAGTTGCATCCTAGATTCAGCAGATTTTAGTCAATATTAGTAATGTCACCTCCGAAGCACTTACTACCAGGGTCTACTCACTTTCGGTATATTTCATCTAGTTACTAATTAATAACTTCTTATATAGACATATATAAATATCAATATTAGGCACTGTCACTACCTAAGTGTCTAAACTAGGGTTGCGCTCTAGAGGAGACAAATCTTACGGACTACAGTAAAACTAAATAGTGAACAGAAAATAACTGAACAAACGAAATTAAATTAAATAATTATCCATCAAATAAATAGAGGTTAGAACTCTAGCGTAAAAATATTTAGTTACCAATGTAACTAAAAACAAATTACAAAATAAATAAACATACCATAGAAAAAACTTGGAGAGCAGAGAGAAACTACTCCTATAAAGCTCCTAGTGCGCGCCTGTCGCGTCATTTTTTGGAGATCAAGGCTATTTGATTAGCTTTTGACTCACTAATTTATTTCACGACTGAACATTTAATTTTTTTTAAGAAAAAGGGGAAAAAGTTCAAACTACCCCATATTGAAAAGATTTTGGGTTCGGGGGTTAGTTACATAAAGGGAAGGTGTTAGCACCCTTTATGTCCGTAGTACTCTACGGGAACCTCTTGATTTTATTTAATTTAATGTGCTATAACTTGCTTGCTTATTTTGAAAAGAAGGAATTAAAGTGGAAATATAAAGACCTAATTATCTACATTTTTTATTGTTTGGAAGGACATGGTCCTTTGCCTACGTACCCGTGAAGGATCAAAACCTCGTAGTTCGGGGTAGAAGTTGACGTTTGATTGGTTTGGTGTTTTTTATTAGTTTTGAAAAAGGTTTTAAAAGGAAAAGCCAAGTGGCAAATAAGAATTGATTTGTGTTTTTTATTAAAAGGAAAGATGACTCGAAGTATGATTGAATTGATTGATATTGGATTAAGAAAATAAAATGAAAAAGAGACGATCACTTGATTTAGGATCAAGGTTTATTATATAAAAAAATGTTTTTGATTTTTTTGGTTATTTGTATGTTTTTGTTGTTTTTGAATAAATGTTAAACTAAAAATGTAAGCTAACGGAATGAGAAAAGATAAAAGCGTAGGTACCTTACGGTGGCGTTTGACCACCAC
This sequence comes from Medicago truncatula, assembly GCF_003473485.1. Classification (NCBI taxonomy): domain Eukaryota; kingdom Viridiplantae; phylum Streptophyta; class Magnoliopsida; order Fabales; family Fabaceae; genus Medicago; species Medicago truncatula. The sequence continues at coordinate 22,783,389 of NC_053045.1, forward strand.
AAGGACCATTAACCTAATCTAGATAAATAAAGAGAAAAGCATACACACACCTACAACTATTACATAAAAACCTATTATACATGCTATGGTCTGCGAGAAAGTAAATGACGGAAATAAATAATTTACATTTAAATCTAATTTACATTCTAAGTTACGAAATAAATAAATTACATTAAAAGCCTAAATACATTCTAAATGATTATGCAATAAAGTAAATGACATAGATAAATAATAAAAGAAATAATGCAGAATAAAAGAACTAACTAAAAAAAACGTAAAGGAAATATGCATGAAAATATGAATAAAAATGCAAGGGAGAGGGGCGCAACAGTAAACAGGGGGTGCAGGAATTGAAAGAGGAACTGGGCTTAAAACAAAAGATCCGAACCGGGTCGGTTTATGGGTAACTGGAGCGGGTCATCAGGTTAAACATTAGCCGCATGATTAAGATCAGACAGATTAAGATCGGACAGCTTTGGTTCAATCATGCAGAGGAGCAACATAGACCACAGGATCAAAACAAATCAAAGGACAAGGGTGCGTGGGTGCATGGTAAGGTCGTACACCTACACGCATGGGATCAAAGAGGCCTATATATAGGCTGTAGTTCACAGAATTCATTCATTTCCAATTTTCCTCCTCTCTCCTCACACGTTTTCTCCGATGGAAGGGATGGGGTTCCGGCGGCGGTTGGCCGATCGGTACGGCGGCGCCACCGCGCCGGAACCCTGAAATCAATTCTTTAGTTTTTTTTTGTTCTCTTGTGTCGATCTATTCTCTACTCCTACTCTTCTTCTACTTCTTTTTCGATTTCAAGTCTAAAGTTTTCAAAATCAACACAGTTCAACTTATATATGAAAAAGAGAGAAGTTTTTATACCTCTTTTACCTTTCTTTGATTCGGAGTTTTGATCGGTGTTGATTTTGGTTTGCTTTGATGCTGTTATGAAACCGTCTCTCGTCTGTGATTTGCTGTGATGATTTGGTCCTTCTTGTGGATGTTGTACGATGATGCGGTTCTGATTCCGGCTGCTTGCTGGTTATGCGATCTGCTTCTTGTGTCTTTGGCTTCTTTTCTCTCTGTGTTTGCTGTTCCGCCGTCTCTCCTTTTTTGTGCAGGTGATGGTCTGTATTTATAGTGCTGGGTTGAGACTTTAGGGTTTGTTGGAGGATGTAGAATTTGTGCTTGGATTAGGATGAGAGGAGCGTGATTCTGCTCCTGGTAAATTGCTTGCAGATGAGGTGTTGCTGGATTGGAACTAATGCACGCATGACAGGCCTTTTTTTGGATTTGATCAAATAACAAAAATAATAAAAAATAATAAAAAGATAACTATGCAGACTTGACTCTTAAACTTATCTAAAATTAAAAGAAATGTTGATTAAAAAAGAAAATTAAAATAAAATAAAATTGGGATTAATTTAAGAATAAAAGATGGAAATAATTGATTAAAGGTTGAGAGAAGAGGGCCCGATTTGGAACCAAAATGAGGTATTTTAAAATACCTTTCTGCTGAATTTTTCACTGAAAAATCAGGGATTGATCAGGGTCAAAAGGCGTATGAATGTGGACCTTAGGTCAAAAATTGGGGTATGACAGCGCCTGATGTAGTATTTTTACATCAAACAATTGAAGTATTTGTATCGTCTCCTCAGGGACTAGTGCGATATCGCGGACCGTTCGACACCAAATATCATTCTAAGTTAAAAGATAATTTGTTTGTTTGTATTAGTAACTAAATTGCAAAAGTAAAAGTTGAGAGTAATAGGGTGTGAAACTTTTAGGATTAGAGTTCCTTGAGCAGGCATCACACGTAACCTAATGACCATACATGGATTCTAGCTTTTCTTTGATATTATCACGTATCCCTCAACAACACCATTCGTGTCCAAACAATATTGTGAAATCAATTGTATCATTCAATTGTTGATGTCTCAAACTATTGAATGATTCAAGAGACGATCTTATCGTTCAATCGATGATTTCTCAATCTATTGAATGATAAAAAAAGCTTTAGGTTTGGATACACAAGGTGATTATCAAAACATCGATTCCATGTCTAGAACCTATGTTTTGATCGATGGTTATTCTAAACCTAGATTCAAAAGTATTTCTCAATCACAATTAAATCAAATATAAACATTAAAGTGCAAGAATAACATCAATATCAAATCAAATGCTAGAACCATATATTTATAGATCAAAATATTACATGTTTAAGCTAAGATCAAATACCTCTAATCCCAACAAAGGAGATTTAGCTACTCATTGTCATGGAAGCCTTGCAAGAATGAATTGAAGAAGAAAGATTCATTACAACTTGTGATTTCTCAACAAAAGATAAAGAATCCACTTTCTATCACTCTCACTCTATGAAGAACAAGCCCTAACTCTCTATCTCTCTCTCTCTCTCTCTCTCTCTCTCTCTCTCTCTCTCTATAAGAATATTACAAGTGAAAAACTATGAAAAACTAAAGATTTTTTATGAAATGGTTGAGTGGGCTATTTATAAAATTCTGACTCTGTATCAACTCGCCTCGCGAGCTCCTTCATTCGCCATGGCGAGTTGCGGTTCCTTCACCATTGGGTTTGTGCCACGTCAGCTGTGAAGAGTTTAGACCGCCATAACTCGCCTCGCGAGCACATCCATTCGCCATGGCGAGTGTGCTCGCCTTTCACCCGCCATGCGAGTTGAGGGAGAATGAAAATCTGATGCTCTCTGGAATTGCTCGCCTTTGAAGCTCGCCATGGCAAGTTGGAGGCGAGTGATCTTCATTTTTCAGCCTCTTTATACTTTTCTTCATTTTTGCTCTTTGCTTGATGTCTTGAGTTCAAATCCTGCGCAAATGGGTGAAGTAAGATAGATAAAGCGTAAAAGGGAAATAATCACTTATCTCTCGACATTTCCCTCAATAACTTGCAAAACAAGTAACAAAAGTGCCTAAAATATATCATGAATTTAACACTTCCTAGCACTTATCAGCGCCTTCCTCTTGAAGTGCTCCATTTATGAATGAGAAGTTGTGAATGAGTGTCGCGTCATTTTTCGGAGATCAAGACTATTTGATTAGCTTTTGACTCACTAATTATTTCACGACTGAACATTTAATTTTTTTAAGAAAAGGGGAAAAAAGTTCAAACTACCCGTATTTGAAAAGATTTTAGGGTTCGGGGGTTAGTTACATAAAGGGAAGGTATTAGCACCCTCTATGTCCGTAGTACTTTACGGGAACCTCTTGGTTTTATTTAATTTAATCTGCTATAACTTGTTTGCTTTTGAAAAAGAAGTTAATGTGATGATTAAAAGAAAAAGAAAGTGAGACCTAATTTATCTACATTTTTTATTGTTTGGAAGGACATGGTCCTCTGCCTACGTACCCGTGAGGGATCAAAACCTCGTAGTTCGGGGTAGAAAACGACGTTTGATTTGTTTTGTGTTTTTTATTAGTTTTGAAAAAAGGTTTGAAAAGGAAAAGCCAAATGGAAAAATAAATTTGTTTGTGTTTTTTATGTTAAAAGAAAATGACTTAAAGTATGATTAAAGTTGATTGCGATTTGATTTATGAAAGAATAAAATAAAGACGATCACTTGATTTAGGATCAAGGTTTGTTTATGAAAATGTTTTTGTGATTTTTTTGTTATTTGCATGTTTTTTGTTGTTTTTGAATAAATGAACTAGAATATAAACTAACGGAGCAGAAGAGTAAAGCGTAGGTACCTCATGGCGGCGTTGGACCACCACGAGGACCTTTGACCTAAACCACAAAGCAGATAAGAGGCATACACACGCGCACGCACACATGCACCTACGGCTATTACATAAAAGCCTATTTACATTCTAAGGTCTGCAATAAATAAATTACATTGAGCCTATTATTTACATTCTAATATCCTTGCTGCAAAAATAAATGACATAAAAATAAAGAATTGAATAATGAAATTATTTCTAAAATGCATGCAGAACTTAAAATAAAATGGATTCAATCACAAGGTGGGGTGCAGCAGTATTATGGGGTGTGCAGAATAGTAAAAAAAGAAACTGGGTTCAGAGGCGCGCGTTGGGCCTCACGGGTTGTGGAATTGGGCTTAAACCGGTTCGGTTCAAGCCTGGATCGGTTCAGGAGAACCGAACCGGTTCAGGGTACTATATATATATCTAGTGTGCCGGTTTTTGTCTAAATTTTTACAAACAATTCTCTCTCTTGTCCCCCAAAATTCTCTCTTCTCTCTCATGTTTCTTCATCTTCTCCGATGAGAGAAAGAAGAACACCGGCGGCGGTTTCGGTTCCGGCACGGCGGTCAGGCGGCCCAAATGGGCGACGCCACCGTGCCGGAACTTAAAAAAAATTCATTTTTTAAAAAAAATCACTTTTTTTAAATCGGTTCTTCTTCCTTTTCTCGTCTTTACTCTCAAAAATCCCACAACAGTTGTATTTCAACCTAGATCTGAGAAAAAAGAAAAATACTACCTTTGGTTCGTTCCTTTTGGTTCACTGACTGTTGTATGATGCTGATGTGACACAGCTGGTAGTGGTTCTCTGCTCCACTCCTTTTATGTGTTTCTTGTGTTCCGGCTTTCTCTTCTCTCCCGTTCTGGTGTTGTGCGATTCTGCTGTCTCGTTCTTGTGTTGTGCAGGTCTCTATTTATAGTGCTGCTTGGGACCTAGGTTTGTTGAGATGATGCATAAATTGTGCTTGGATTGGGATCCGGGAGAAACAGAACAGAACGCGTAGTGTTCCTGGATTGGAAATCAAGCGCGTGCCAGGCTGGGCTGGATTTTTGGATCGGGACCGCTTTTGGACTTATCACTTAATTAAAAAAAAAAATGAAAAAGATAGACACGTATATATACTTTTTGGGTTTTATCTCCTAATTAAATAATAAAAGAAAAGAAAAGAGAACTTGGATTTATTTAAAATGGGAATAAAAAGAAGTTAAGTCTAAATTAAAACTAAGTTAAAATAATTAATTTATAACAAAAACAAAAAAAGAATTAAAAAATGGAAATAATTGATTAAAGACTAAGAGGAGAGGACCCGATTTGGAACCAAAACGAGGTATTTTTAAATACCTCACTGTCGAATTTTATTGAAAAGTCAGGGACTGATCAGGGTCAAATGACATGCGTCAGTGGGACCTTAGGTAAAAAATTGGGGTATGACAGATGCCCCTATTTAAGTTTTTTCGTCCAGAGATTTGAAGATGAAAACTTTAATTCGATAGGCCGAAGAGACTTAAATACAAAAGTGCACCAATTTTGACCTAAGATGTTATGAATGCTCATGATGTAATTATGAATGCAGGACGACAAAGATGACTTGACTGGAATGAGAAATGACAACAGGATATCCAAATTCATTGAAGAAAAGGGATCCGACTCCGCAAGGGGAATATAGTTTCACTGGGGAAAACGATTGTCTACTATCGTATTGATAGCTTAACATAGACGATTGATAACTTTTACCTAACTATCGATGAGATAGCTTAACAAAGGTAAGAATGAGAGGAAAATATCGTCTAACTACGGATGAAATGATAGCTTAACAAAGACAAATGATACTTTTACCTAACTATCGATGAAATATCTTAATAAAGGTAAGAATGAGAGAAAATATCGTCTAACTATCGATGAAAAGATAGCTTAACAAAGACGATTGATAACTTTTACCTAACTATCGATGAGATAGCTTAACAAAGGTAAGAATGAGAGAAAAACCATCGTCTAACTACCGTTGAAATGATAGCTTAACAAAGACAAACGATACTTTTACCTAACTATCGATGAGATAGCTTAACAAAGGTAAGAATAAGAGAAAAACCATCGTCTAACTACCGTTGAAATGATAGCTTAACAAAGTGATGAGATAAAACCGCAAGTGCACGGTCTTACCGAAGTAGTATTAAAAGAGTATCGTTCCGACAGGGAGTAGTTTAATTCGATTAACCTTTAGAGATGATTAGAAGAGAAGAGAATTGTAAGTTGGGGGTTTTCAAGCGTTTGAAAGATAATAATAACAAAAAGAGCCTTGGGATCGTTGGATTCATCTAAATAACAAGTCCTTCTCAAACCAAAACTATAAGCTTATAATGTTATGTTAGACCTAATTTCTCAAGACAGTTTCTCTTATGTTCCTCTAGCAACCAAACTTATTTCGCTGACTTGATTACTATTAGATTTTGGTTCCTCTAACAACCAAGCCTATTTCGCTGACTTGGTTGTTATTAGTTCCCTTGAAGATCGAAACTATATGTCTCAAAGATTGCAAAGCCTATTTCGCTGACTTTGCAATCCTTGTCTGAATTCACTTGTTCGAATATCAAAGCTCCACTTTCGTTTTATGAATTGATATTTGGAATAATGGATAAACAATTATCAAACCCTCCACTTTCGTTTCCACAGTTTGATAATGGTTGATCCATGTTAAGACGGTGAATTCAGATAAGAAATTAGGGTTACATAAGATTAAGGCTTAGAGCTTGGTTTGATTAGGATTATGTCATTTAGACTTATCCAACAATCCCAAGACAAGGAGAATTCTACTCACTCATGTTCATCGTAGACATGGGGGAGAAGAGAGAAAACATAAAAGTAATGACAAGAAAATAAAGGAAACGAAAAGAACTTTAATTAGAAAAGCAATTGTCACTTATTGAATTCCAAGTAAAGATGAATATTTGTGATGGATGGCTACTCTATTTATAGCATTCGATCGACTTAAAATCTAAGCTATTACATTTGGGCTAAAAATAGAGTAGCTTAAAATCTAAGCAAAAGCAGCAAAAGTGACTCTGGAGGGTGGCACGGCCGTGCCAAGGCTAGCACGGGCCGTGCCAAGGCTAGCACGGGCCGTGCCAAGCTTCTGAATTGTGGGAGACATATTTTTGTCTCTCAATCTTCATATTTTTGCATCCAATCGGCTCCAAGTCCCTTTCTTTTGCTCCAAGATTCAATCCATCGAATATTCTTTCCTGAAATATAATAAAATGCAATTTAAAGTAAACTATCCTAAAAAGGAAATAATACTAATATAAAATCAAATAAAATCTAAATAAAACTAAACTAAAAAGCATATTAAAATAGTCAATAAATGACTCATCAAACTCCCCCACACTTAAATCTTTGCTTGTCCTCAAGCAAAAGGCATAGACATGGCAGCAACAAAAGGATTAATATATGACACTTTAAATAAAAGCTTATGTCTCCCTCGAGGTTTCATTTCAATGTACACTAATCACAACTTCAAGCATTCCTTGTAAACTTATGCAACCCGACAACAAATTTCAAGTGAGTGTGTGTGTGTAGTCCAACCCTTTTCTTGCTCCTGTATAAGATAGATATTATGAGGAACAGGTTCTAACCTTAACACTAAAATGACCGAGAAAAATCTTTTCTTCATTTCATATAAGAGAAGTGGGAGAGTTAAGATAGACTTGATGAATTTATACATTTGGGGGCTTGTAGATGCCTAGGGGCTATCATTTCACATTGGAAGTCCGTGAGGGGGTATCCTTTCCTCCAAGTTTCTATGATCACCCTAAGTAGTGCTACAACTTGTTTACTTCACTTAGGAAGTTCCTCTTTTTAGAGGGTTTAATTCAAGCACAATTTATTTGAGAAGTCATCACCACATTTAGGAAGTTAGTGAGAGGGTATCCTTTCCTCCACGTGTGGTGATATCCTTCCGCCCCATTTTGGTTTACACATTTCATCACATTAGAATTATTCCCACATAAACTTATACTACTTTTACTCTGAAGATTTTTAAGGTTCCAGGTTACCATTAAAGTTAGAACGTGTTCCTTAAGATACCTATTCATACACTTACTCAAGGATTGCAACCAGGTGTTTTTCTCATTGGAGAATTAATTTCACAATAAAACTTGATGTGGGTATAGCAAGAATACTTATAACACAAGAAATCACTTTCATGTACAAGAAACGACCATTGAAGAGACAACAAAAAATTTATGTCATAATAAAACAATAAAAACGAGCTGCTTAATCGTGCCTTTCACAATAAAACATAACAAAAGAATAAAGTTCAAGGGAGTTTGGAAACACTACGACTAAAGACACTTTATTAGGCTCCCCCCACACTTAGGAGAAGCATTATCCTCAATGATTCAAGAGAAAACAAGAATAAAAGAGAAGGAGAGGAGGAAGAGTGAGATAGAGAGTGAAGAGATAAGGTGAAAAAAAAAGGAAGAGGAAAGCTCACATTTTTATTGAGGTCCATAGGGAGGGCCTTGGAGGTTGAAGTGTTGCATCATGTTCCGAAGCATTTGGTTATTTTCTTCGGATATGCGGTTGCCCCGTAGGACATCATTTCTTAGCCCAGATAATTCAACACCTTGCCTTTGTTGCTCGGTGCTTATCCTTTGTACCTCGGTTTGCATCCATGCCCATCTTTCATTGTTGTCGTTATGGTCATGGGGCTCCTCTGCATGGTGCACGTGGGCACCTTCTTCGTCACCTTGATTATGCTCCTCATGTACCTGTAATCCATCACCAACATACAACAAATTTTCCTCCACCTCGGGGTTAGTCCGAGATGGGTTAGGAAGTAGAAATAAAAGAGGTATGCGAAGTTGAAGTGCATAAGTCATGGGTGGGTGAATCTTAATGAAGTTCATCGCAACAAGGGTTTCAATATTAAGCCTATTGTTGCCCTCAATTGGATTTATCCCATCTTCCTCAGCCACTCCAAACTTCCTAGCGATGAAGGTAATGATACCACCGACTACTATCTCAGCTCTATTATCAGGCCTAGCACCTATGGAGGAAAGGTAATCAAGTAGGTAGAAGCAAGTATTAACGGGATTGTTACTAAGCATTGCCCAAAGCATATAAAGTTCACCCGTCCTAGTTGTTCCTACCTCTTTTCTACCCCAAATAGTACAAGCCATGACTCGCTGGAGGTATCTAAGGACTGGGTTGTGAATGTTGCTAGCTTTATTGTTGCGAGGATTATATTGCCTTAACCCGGTGATGCGTTTCCAAAAGAGAGCGGGGTCGTAGTCTTCCGACTTGAGATTTGGATTCCAAGAGTCATGGATGAACCCCGCATTTGCGAAGTCCATCTCTAAACAAAAATTTTCAAGAGACATCTCGTAATCCATATTCAAAAGTCGGAAGGAGACTCTATGGTCGGGGTTATCAAAGTTCACTTTATCCTTCGTAAATTCAATAGAACTTAAGAATTCATAAGCGAAATTTTCAAAACCTTTCATAGGTCTAAGCATATCAACCCATCCTAAATTTCCCAGTAAGTTAAACACATTATCCCTTAGTCCTAGCACACTCAAATTATAAGGATCAGGATATCGACAAGGGTGCAAAGGTTTAGAGATAAGAATTTTATACCTGTCCCTTTGCTTGGTGTCCTTGAAGATTATGCCATGATTCTTGGCTTGCGTTTTCTTCTTTGATTGTGGTCCTCCGGAAGAGCTTGCTCCACCTCTCCTAGATGCCATTGATCCTTGACCTTGGTTTGACCTTTTGTGTTTTGGGTGAAGGTTGGGTTTTGGGAAATGTTTTTGGTGGAAAAGGTTGGTTGGGTGATGGGGTTGGGGTTTGGGAAATTGTTAGGAGTTGGGTTGAGTGTATTGGTGAAGAATTTGTGGGTTTTTAGGTAGGTGAATGGGGGTTATGAATTTGATGATTTTTGGTAGGGATGAAGGAAAGTTGTTTTTGATTGAAGGGTTATGATTGAAATGTTGATTGTGGTTGATTGGGTGAAGAAATTTTGTGAAATGGTGAGGTTTTGAGGGAGATATGGAGGTTTAAAATTTCTATGGTTATGGAGGTTTTTGAGAGAAGTTTGAATGTAGAGAGATGTTTGTGGTGGAGAATGAGGGAAGAAGAAGATGAAAGGTGAGTTATATTGTTACCTGGAGTCGGGCACGGCCGTGCCAACCCTAGCACGGGTCGTGCCAAGTTTCTGGAGTTTTGGATGGTTTTTGGGAGGTAAGGTCTGGCACGGCCGTGCTAGTGTGAGCACGGGCCGTGCCAAGGTTCTGGATGAATTGGCTTCAAAATTCCTCCGTTTTCTCGAATCATACTCGGATAATTACCTACAAAACAATTAAAAACAAACAACAAAACAAAACAAAAGCAGTTAAATGCGTGGGTTGCCTCCCACGAAACGCTTCTTTATAGTCATTAGCTTGACGTTATAAGAAAGTGTCCTTAGAAGGGATTAAAGAGGTCATATTGTGTAGATGGCGCTAATGAGCGTTCTTTCACATCATGACCTTGAATCACATTACAACAATAGAGGGCGGGACCTTTCATATAATTTTCCAACTCAAATCCTATCAACTCATCACTCACTTGAAAAACAATCCTACCATTTTGAACATCTACTATAGCACCCGCAGTGGTGAGAAAGGGTCGTCCTAAGATTATAGGGCACGCATTGTCCTCATCTATGTCAAGCACCATGAAATCAGTTGGGATGTCTATCCCTTCTATTTTAACGGGGATGTCCTCGACATATCCGACAGGTTGGATATCAGAACGATCGGCTAACTTCAATGTTGTTTCGGTAGGCTTTAGCTCGCCCAACCCCAGCCTTGTAAAGAGGGGTAAGGGCAACAAACTAACACTAGCTCCTAAGTCACACAAGGCTCGGTTTAAGGTTTCATTCCCTATCATACAAGGGATGGCAAAACTTCCTGGATCTCTAAGCTTTGTAGGTGGCTTCTTGATGATTGCACTATTGTCCCTTGTCAAAGCTATTGTTTCGTTATGATCTATAGCCTTTTTCTTTGAAAAAATTTCTTTTAAAAACTTGGCGTATAGAGGCATACGAGACAAAGCTTCAGCATAGGGGATCTTAATGCAAATCTTTCGAATTATGTTAAAGAATGTAGTGAATTGAGCCTCCAAGTAGAGCTTAGTAAGCCTTAATGGTGTAAGGGCTTTGTTCTTATCAAGCGGTTTCTCACTTTTTATCACACCATTCTTACCTAGACACCTAACACTCTCCCTCTTGATACTTTTGGCTTTAGTAACAGTCTCTTCTAGCTTACTACCCCCTAGAAAAATAGCGTTGACATGGGCTTTGGGGTTTGTTTCAGGTTGACCAGGAAAGACTCCTGGTGTTTGAGAAGAGGTGGCTACTTGTTGGGCCACTTGGGAGATTTGGGTCTCAAGCATTTTGGTGTGTGTGGCGATAGAATCAACCTTGGTATTGAGTTTGGAGAGAGAGTCGTTCAGAAATCCTGTTTGGTTTTTCAATTCTTGAAGATTTTTATTTTGGTTTATCATGCAGTTTTCCAACAGAATTTCCAGACTAGATTTCTGAGCCACTCTCTGGTTGTTTGTGTAGCCAGGTGGTGCTGCTTGTCCATAGGAACCTTCAGGATTTTTGTAAAAATTTTGATTTGGCCTCGTTCCTTGGTTATATTGAGCGTAATTCAGTTGCTCAATATTGGCAGCACTACCTAACTGACAATCAACACCTATATGACCGGATATACCACAGATTTCACAAGGAGGGGATGCAGAAGAAGGTGTAACAGCATTAACATTAAGTTTTTCAATCTTTTGGGTTAATGCCTCAACCTTAGCAGCAAGGTGGTTATATTCAGAGACTTCATATATACCTGCCTCTTTCTTAGAGGGAGTAGGAGTGGTGACGGTTCTCTCGTTGGTCCATTGGTAGTGATTCTGAGCCATGTCCTCAATCAAGGCATAAGCCTCCGTGTAGTTTTTGTTCATTAGAGCTCCACCTGCAGCTCCATCAACAGACATCTTAATGGTATAAGACAAGCCATTATAAAACGTGTGGACTATAAGCCACTTCTCTAGGCCATGGTGGGGACAAAGTCTAAGCATTTCCTTGAAACGCTCCCACGCCTCATAGAGAGATTCCCCATCTTTTTGATTGAAACGCGTGATTTGGTCTCTAAGCTTAGCGGTTTTAGATGGGGGGAAAAGTCGGGCGAGGAATGCTCGCCTCATATCGTCCCATGAAGTAATGGAACCGACTTCTAGGGAATGGAACCAAGCGCTAGCTCTATCCCTTAAGGAAAAGGGAAAGAGATGAAGTCTTACGGCTTCTTGGTTCTCTTTTATGGTGCCACTGAGTCTTAGGAAGGAAGAAATATGGAGATTTGGATCCTCAGTGGGTGATCCAGAAAACTGATTTTGCCGCACCAAATTGAGTAGTGCAGGCTTGATTTCGAAGTTATTACCCGCAACCGTTGGGTACACGATAATAGCTTGTGGCTCTTCCGTTGAAGGAGTAGCATACTCTTTGAGAGTGCGTTCAGCCATAGCAGTATTATTTTGTGCCTCTCTCTTTTTCTTATGCAAAAACCTTTCGATCTCAGGAATAAATTCTCCGAGACTTTTACTTCTTCGCATAAGAAACCGAGAACCCAAGAAGTTAGTGGTAATACAAAAGAAAGAAGTAGAAGAAAAGAAGAAGAGAAGAGAGTTCTAATCACAAAGAAAGAGTTAATCAAATTAGTTTACTCCCCGGCAGCGGCGCCAAAAACTTGATGAGATAAAACCGCAAGTGCACGGTCTTACCGAAGTAGTATTAAAAGAGTATCGTTCCGACGGGGAGTAGTTTAATTCAATTAACCTTTAGAGATGATTAGAAGAGAAGAGAATTGTAAGTTGGGGGTTTTCAAGCGTTTGAAAGATAATAATAATAAAAAGAGCCTTGGGATCGTTGGTTTCATCTAAATAACAAGTCCTTCTCAAACCAAAACTATAAGCTTATAATGTTATGTGTTAGACCTAATTTCTCAAGACAGTTTCTCTTATGTTCCTCTAGCAACCAAGCCTATTTCGCTGACTTGATTACTATTAGATTTTGGTTCCTCTAACAACCAAGCCTATTTCACTGACTTGATTGTTATTAGTTCCCTTGAAGATCGAAACTATATGTCTCAAAGATTGCAAAGCCTATTTCGCTGACTTTGCAATCCTTGTCTGAATTCACTTGTTCGAATATCAAAGATCCACTTTCGTTTTATGAATTGATATTTGGAATAATGGATAAACAATTATCAAACCCTCCACTTTCGTTTCCACAGTTTGATAATGGTTGATCCATGTTAAGACGGTGAATTCATATAAGAAATTAGGGTTACATAAGATTAAGGCTTAGAGCTTGGTTTGATTAGGATTATGTCATTTAGACTTATCCAACAATCCCAAGACAAGGAGAAGTCTACTCACTCATGTTCATCGTAGACAAGGGGGAGAAGAGAGAAAACATAAAAGTAATGACAAGAAAATAAAGGAAAAGAAAAGAACTTTAATTAGAAAAGCAATTGTCACTTATTGAATTCCAAGTAAAGATGAATATTTGTGATGGATGGCTACTCTATTTATAGCATTCGATCGACTTAAAATCTAAGCTATTACATTTGGGCTAAAAATAGAGTAGCTTAAAATCTAAGCAAAAGCAGCAAAAGTGACTCTGGAGGGTGGCACGGCCGTGCCAAGCTTCTGACTTGTGGGAGACATATTTTTGTCTCTCAATCTTCATATTTTTGCATCCAATCGGCTCCAAGTCCCTTTCTTTTGCTCCAAGATTCAATCCATCAAATATTCTTTCCTGAAATATAATAAAATGCAATTTAGAGTAAACTATCCTAAAAAGGAAATAATACTAATATAAAATCAAATAAAATCTAAATAAAACTAAACTAAAAAGCATATTAAAATAGTCAATAAATGACTCATCACGAAGACAATTGATAACTTTTACCTAACCATCGATGAGATAGCTTAATAAAGGTAAGAATGAGAGAAAAACAATCGTCTAACTGCCAATGAAATGATAGCTTAACAAAGACAAATGATACTTTTACCTAACTATCGATGAGATAGCTTAACAAAGGTAAGAATGAGAGAAAAACATCGTCTAACTACCAATGAAATGATAGCTTAACAAAGCCGACTGATAACTTTTACCTAACTATCGATGAGATAGCTTAACAAAGGTAAGAATGAGAGAAAACAAACTTGGTCAGTCACACTGGGGACGACACTTTCGAGAAAATAAAATGTGATTTCAAATTATTCATTGGTTGGAACTGACCGTTTGAAACATGATGAAAGATAAACTCAAGCGGTCCTTTGGTGGACTAGGGACTTGAAACAAGATAAAAAGCAAACTCAAGCGTCCGTTGGTGGACCTGGTGACTGGAAACAAAATAAAAAGTAAACTCAAGCGTCCGTTGGTGGACTTGGCACTTGAAACTGACATATGACATCTCTGGACCAGACACACTGGGGAGGACACTTTGATGATAAGAAGGTAAATGCAAGTTGTTCATTTATGGAAACTTACGGGTTGACAGAACGAAAGGTTAAGACCGAACTGAAGAGACACGACCGAAACGATATTCTGGATGACTGATGCAATTATGTGTGAATTGATGTTATGCATATGCTGCGTACGCAAAAACGTATGAATATGTGAAAAATATTGATGAATGCATGATTGTATGAATGTATGGATGTGTGGATGTATGAATGTGCGACTACATGACCGTATATGACATGTGACTCGATGAATGGAGACAAGACAGGTAAGATGGGAGATGGACTGACATCGCAGTACAAACACTCGGCAAATTTCCTTGGAGATGATACTATTGTGAACAAAACGGGCCGTCGACGGTGTAAGAACCTGGCACAAGGTAGCAACTGATGCCTCTTGGGGGTAAAGCCCATTGTTGATAAAAAGTATGGAAGAAGTCGCCATTTGTGAACCGGCACAGAGTGTTCTTCCATTGGTATGCTTCAGCAGTCATGCTTTTTGTTTTATTATTTTTTGAGAATCCCTAACTTTTGCCTGGACCGCGCTTTCGGGTTTTCAGTCCACCGGGAATTTTTTTTTTCTCTGCCCCTAATTTTTGCCTGGACCGCCCTCTCGGGTTTTCAGTCCACCAGGACGCTCTCTATTGCCTAAGCCGCCTTTTCAGGTTTTCAACTTAGCGAGCTTTGATTTTTTGCATTTTTTTATTTTTATTTTTATTTTTCGACTGTGACAACATCTTGCTCAAAGTAGAGGTCCTTCGCATAGTGCTTAGCCATGTTTCTCTTCCGGAGTGTAACCGTTCTCGAGGCGAATGTTGATGTACGCTTCACCTACTCACGAGTTCAAAGAGAGTGTGTTTGTTGTGCACACTTTTCAAAAGATGTAAAACAAGTTTTGTATTTTTTTTGAAATTTTTTGCTTTAAGTATTGCCATCAAAAATAGAAGAATTTATGCAAATAGAATAAATGAGAGTTCCAAATAAACGGGCACAGGCTCAAATTTGAAGAATTGAGTGGTGACCTGCCAAGGGCATGGCTCCAAGGATTTTTGAAAATTTTGGAATAATAGTAAATGTAATGGGAAGGGTACATTGAACACAATAACCGTTATTCTCCCTAACAACTTTGAATGCCCCTGTTCCGAGTCTTTGATATGCAAATTCTTCAAATCGGAGGTCTTTTGATAACTGGATGCCCCAAATGGATTGTGCCCAATCGGATGCAATTACTTTGTCTTTTGATCCTTAACTTTTGCATAGATCGCCCTTTTGGGTTTTCAATCTATCAGGATAATCTTTTTTGTTCATGTCTCTAATTTTTGCCTGGACCGCCCTTTCAGGTTTTCAGTCCACCGAGACGCTCATTTTTCCCTAAGCCGCCTTTTCAGGTTTGCGACTTATCGAGCTTTTATTTTTTGACAGAGTATTTCTTGACTGCAGCGGTATTCACAGGAAGTGCAAGTTTGTCACCATCCAGAGTTGTAAAAGTCATTGCATATGAGCCTTCATTGTTAGGCGTCCACTTGCCCCTGGAATGATAGTACCTTTTTGTCACAAAGTCTCCTTCTTGAAATTCACGAGGACAAATCTTCTTGTTGGAAGTTTGTTTTAAACCTCTTTTTGATATAGTTGTACAAGGTCGTCAAGCAATTTAAATTCAATCAAGCTTGGACTTCGGCAGAACTCCTATTGTTGGGACTTCGACCTCCATGAGAAGCACGGCCTTCATGTTATATACTTGAGGGAAGGAGGGGGGTTGCCCCTGTTGAAAAGCATGAGATCCGAGCAAAGAGAATGGTAGCCCCTCGAGCCAATCTTTGTAAGCGATTGCCATCTTCTGGACTATCTTCATGATTTTTGTTTGTAGCTTTGATGGCTATGATGCCCCAGCATGTGAGAGATCTCATTGGGAGCCTCTTCACTGTCCTCTTCTTCATCTTCGGACATAGGGAACTCAAAGTTGGGAGAGAGTACATGGTTATTGTGTTCAACGGGCTTATTAATGCATGATTTATTATTGATTTTTGACAAGTAAATGAAAGTTATGATTATGTGGATATTTGAGAATGATTAAAGAATTTTTTTTTGGTTTTTTGTATTACCATTTTTCCAAGAAAAAAAAACACAAAATGAAAAACAAAGTCGGGATCAAAACGACCTTTTTATTAACGATGACGATACTTAAAGCAAAAAGCCCTACATAAGTTCACTTTCGTCTTGGGCGGGACGAAAGGATTCTCTTGAAAATATAACAAAACAACAAACATACCACTTGAAACAAATTGAACAATGAAAGAAAACATCAACATTGACTCGATTGCGATTAAACCCTCCTTTTGTTGGAATATTGGGTACCATGATCTGGTAGCAGATTGGCTTACACATTTGGGTTCAAGTCTCGAAGGACAAATCTTTATCTCGGATTAACTTTTGGACTGCGGCCTTCAGAGCATAGCAGTATTCAGTATCAGGACCCGGGGCCCCTTGATGAAAAGCACAAAACTTGTCAGGTCTATACCATGCTGGTAATCTTTCTGGCACTTTAGGAGGCGGCCTGGTTTGGACCAAATGCTTCTTTAGCAATGAAGGGAGCAAATCAGCATATTTCATGGGGATCGGGTCAAATTGTGTCCTTTGAGCCTGTGGTCGAGGTTGACCTTTCACCATATTCACTTCTTGGCCTTTCTTTTTGGAACTGCCTGCGGGGACACTTTCATTAACCAATCGTCGTTCTCGAACTCCTTCTTCCAACTGTACGCCCATACCAACCATCTCAGCAAAGTTCTTGGGCGTACTGCCGGCCATCTTCTCGTAGTAGAACTGATTGAGAGTTTTTAAGAAGAGCTTGGTCATCTCTTTCTCTTCTACATGCGGGATGACTTGGGCAACGATATCCCTCCAACGCTGGGCATACTCCTTGAATGTTTCCTTATTCTCTTGAGTCATTGCCTGAAGATCGCTTCGGTCTGGAGCCATATCCACATTATAACTGTATTGTTCCACAAAAGCTTCACATCGATCACGAAAAGTTTGGATTCTTGTTTCGTCTAGATTCGTGTACCATTTTGAGGAGGGACCAGCAAAACTCTCTTGGAAGTAAAAAATTAGGACCTGATCGTCCCGAGCATATGCATGCATCCTTCTTACATACATTTTCAGATGTTCCTTAGGGCAGGAGTTCCCTTTATACTTCTCAAAATCTGGGATCTTGAACTGGTGAGGTATCTGGACATTCGGCACCAAACAGAGATCATAAGCGGTCTTTCCAAATTTTTCTTTCCCACGGAGAGCCCTCATTTCTCGATGCATTTCATCATATTTTTCCCGCAAGTCATTCACTCTATCATCGGGCTCCATGTTCCCTGAATGGAATATGGGTTCTTCATTTTGTGGAATGGTATGCATCATAGGTGTTGAATAAGTCATGACAACTGGAGGAGCTCTCACAGGAAGCGGAGGAACATGAGCTGCATTCTGATGAGTAGGCATCCGAGCTTCACAAGCAATAGGGCGGAATACTTCACTAAGACAAATAGGGACACCCCAAGGACGACCTTCTGGCATAGAATTTGGTGGAGTGCTGACAGGTATCGTCCATTGAGGGACAATAGAGACAGTTGCTTCAGCCTGAGTGCTGATAGGAGGAGGAGGAGGTGATGGTTGATTCTGTGCAGCCGTCAATGCTTTCATCAATTCAGTCATTTCATCCATCTTAGTTCGCATGGCTGCCACTTCCTCACGGAGCAATTGATTTTCTTGTTCGAGAAACTCCATCTTTTCCTCATGATTGTTCGACTGTTGTAAATGCGAGTGGGTTTCAGACGAGGATGCCATGACTCTTTTGAGATGGATTGACCTTTAGTAGAAAAGACACATTGTAAGACTCATACTTGAAATGATGAATGCAAAATGATGCATGTTATGCTTATGCAAAAAAATAGACACGTCTTTTGAAGGACTTGTCAAAGTAATTGTAAACTTGATAAGGAACATTGTTCTATTTGAAAATTGTCAAGATGTTGCAATTGGTTCCCTTTTCAAGAGTAAGAACGAAACCAAGGATAAAAGCTCTTAGCTAAAGCTTAGTTAAGATTTTGAAATTTTGATTTCTTGGTGTTCCTTCTTACAAGGACAATATCTTTGATGTTTACAAGAATTTATCTAAGTCCTTCGATATTAGTGAGGAAAAAAGATTTTATGAATGAATGCATGTATGAAATGATTATGCCAAAGAACATGGAATGCATGGTGAGGTTAAGTCCACAATGTTGGAGCTTAAGGGCAACAACGCCATTTGGTAGGGACTATGGTTTCATTTGTACGTGTATCACGGGTTCTACCAAGTTCCCAAAGTCATTAACCACTTCCAAATATCATTAGGTTACAAGATTACTCTTGATCCAATATCATTTGTAGGAAACTCTCGTTTGAGTGTTGTCTCGCGTATCAACTAATTCAAGATTACTCTTGATTAGCCACCGCACAACGTCCTAAAAGGCCAAGATGGGTTAAAGGTAACTAAAGGTCCTCAACTTCGACGGTTACTTGAAAATAATAGTGCCAAACACGATTACTCATGTCAACATAGTATTACTTCCAAGAACCTCCATTGAGCGGGATTATCACATGTACCAACACTCAAGATTACTCTTGGAATGGCACTTTGATTATATCACCATCCTATCTTAATGTTCACTCAAGCCCGGGTGTAGGACTTATATCACCACTCACGTTAGAAAGAAGAGACAAGAGGGAGAGCACATATACACGTATTTCCATCTTTTTTTTTTTTTTTTTTTTAAGCAAGCTATAGCACAAAGTTAAATAAAGCCAAGTTAGGCTCAACCCTCTTAGGGTTATCCCCAGTGAAGTCGCCATTTCTGTCGCGTCATTTTTCGGAGATCAAGGCTATTTGATTAGCTTTTGACTCACTAATTATTTCACGACTGAACATTTAATTTTTTTAAGAAAAGGGGAAAAAAGTTCAAACTACCCGTATTTGAAAAGATTTTAGGGTTCGGGGGTTAGTTTCATAAAGGGAAGGTATTAGCACCCTCTATGTCTGTAGTACTCTACGGGAACCTCTTGGTTTTATTTAATTTAATGTGCTATAACTTGCTTGCTTTTGAAAAAGAAGTTAATGTGATGATTAAAAGAAAAAGAAAGTGAGACCTAATTTATCTACATTTTTTATTGTTTGAAAGGACATGGTCCTCTACCTACGTACCCGTGAGGGATCAAAACCTCGTAGTTCGGGGTAGAAAACGACGTTTGATTTGTTTTGTGTTTTTTATTAGTTTTGAAAAAAGATTTTAAAAGGAAAAGCCAAATGGCAAAATAAATTTGTTTGTGTTTTTTATGTTAAAAGAAAATGACTTAAAGTATGATTAAAGTTGATTGCGATTTGATTTATGAAAGAATAAAATAAAGACGATCACTTGATTTAGGATCAAGGTTTGTTTATGAAAATGTTTTTGTGATTTTTTTGTTATTTGCATGTTTTTTGTTGTTTTTGAATAAATGAACTAGAATATAAACTAACGGAGCAGAAGAGTAAAGCGTAGGTACCTCATGGCGGCGTTGGACCACCACGAGGACCTTTGACCTAAACCACAAAGCAGATAAGAGGCATACACACGCGCACGCACGCATGCACCTACGGCTATTACATAAAAGCCTATTTACATTCTAAGGTCTGCAATAAATAAATTACATTGAGCCTATTATTTACATTCTAATATCCTTGCTGCAAAAATAAATGACATAAAAATAAAGAATTGAATAATGAAATTATTTCTAAAATGCATGCAAAACTTAAAATAAAATGGGTTCAATCACAAGGTGGGGTGCAGCAGTATTATGGGGTGTGCAGAATAGTAAAAAAAGAAACTGGGTTCAGAGGCGCGCGTTGGGCCTCACGGGTTGTGGAATTGGGCTTAAACCGGTTCGGTTCAAGCCTGGATCGGTTCAGGAGAACCGAACCAGTTCAGGGTACTATATATATATCTGGTGTGCCGGTGTTTTTCTTATTTTTACAAACAATTCTCTCTCTTGTCCCCCAAAATTCTCTCTTCTCTCTCATGTTTCTTCATCTTCTCCGATGAGAGAAAGAAGAACACCGGCGGCGGTTTCGGTTCCGGCACGGCGGTCAGGCGGCCCAAATGGGCGGCGCCACCGTGCCGGAACTTAAAAAAAATTCTTTTTTTAAAAAAAATCACTTTTTTTAAACCGGTTCTTCTTCCTTTTCTCGTCTTTACTCTCAAAAATCCCACAACAGTTGTATTTCAACCTAGATCTGAGAAAAAAGAAAAATACTACCTTTGGTTCGTTCCTTTTGGTTCACTGATTGTTGTATGATGCTGATGTGACACAGCCGGTAGTGGTTCTCTGCTCCTCTCCTTTTCTGTGTTTCTTGTGTTCCGGCTTTCTCTTCTCTCCCGTTCTGGTGTTGTGCGATTCTGCTGTCTTGTTCTTGTGTTGTGCAGGTCTCTATTTATAGTGCTGCTTGGGACCTAGGTTTGTTGAGATGATGCATAAATTGTGCTTGGATTGGGATCCGGGAGAAACAGAACAGAACGCGTAGTGTTCCTGGATTGGAAATCAAGCGCGTGCCAGGCTGGGTTGGATTTTTGGATCGGGACCGCTTTTGGACTTATCACTTAATTAAAAAAAAAAAAAAAAACGATAGACACGTATATATACTTTTTGGGTTTTATCTCCTAATTAAATAATAAAAGAAAAGAAAAGAGAACTTGGATTTATTTAAAACGGGAATAAAAAGAAATTAAGTCTAAATTAAAACTAAGTTAAAATAATTAATTTATAACAAAAACAAAAAAAGAATTAAAAAATGGAAATAATTGATTAAAGACTGAGAGGAGAGGACCCGATTCGGAACCAAAACGAGGTATTTTTAAATACCTCACTGTCGAATTTTATTAAAAAGTCAGGGACTGATCAGGGTCAAATGACATGCGTCAGTGGGACCTTAGGTCAAAAATTGGGGTATGACAATGAGGAATACAGTATTTATAGGAAGAGAAATTGGGCCCAAAAACCAGGCTTTCCCAAAAAAAGTAGGAAAAAAATAGTTTTGGTCCGCACAAAATAGTGCTCGAAGCGCACACCTCATGCGCTAAACGCATGAGTGTGCAATGCAAACCATGCCCTAGGCGCATGAGTGTGCATTCCGGGCCCTAATTCTATGTTTTTTTTTTCCTTTTCGGTGTAAAGTCTTATGTGGCCTCTTGAATCATGATTCTTGATCTTCCGAAGGTCTTCACTAATCTTCAGATGTTCTTGCATTGCCGATTTACATGATTTCTTCGTGAATTACATCAAAAACTCCCTAGAATTTCTAGGGTGAACCAACTCTCGAGAGGATAATGAAAGTACTAAATCTGAACCAAAATATTATTAAAAGAGTTAGATACAGAGATTCCAAAATACAGGACACTCGAATCATAAAGTGTTTAAAGACATGTGACCTGAGCATTGGCTTCTTTAACCGCCAACTCAATGTCTTAACCTTCCGCTGCCACAAGGCTAGCTATGTCTTTCCAAACTGCAACAGTGCCAAGAGCTAAGATGAGAGGAACACAAGAAAAGGTGTGACTCCGCAAACAAAAGGAATGCATAGAGGAGGATTAACAACACCTCACTCCAAAACTAGTGTATCCTTGGTCTAAAAAGGTCAATCTTGACGATCTTCCCCACCACCGGT
Source organism: Medicago truncatula (assembly GCF_003473485.1). Classification (NCBI taxonomy): domain Eukaryota; kingdom Viridiplantae; phylum Streptophyta; class Magnoliopsida; order Fabales; family Fabaceae; genus Medicago; species Medicago truncatula. The sequence continues at coordinate 22,805,404 of NC_053045.1, forward strand.
TCTAGTTGCAGCGCGACGTTGAACATTACGAACTTCCTCACAATTATTTCGGTTAGCAAGAACTCTAGAAGGTCTTTTCTCCGACACTCTCTCACCCACAACTAGAGGCTCCAACCTAGAAAAAGCAGGACACATACCCCTATCTATAGAAGCACATTTGGAAATCATTTTACGCAAACTCGTCCTATCATCTAAAAAAGAAAAAAGGGAGAGCACACTAGAAAGACTTACTAAAGATAACCATTCACTCTTGTCTAAATTCAAAAGAATCCTCATATCAATGTATCGATGTTGAAAGACACAATGTCAGATATCCATTGGATTGGGAACCGATTTGAGCATGAAGTCGCCTACAAACTTACAAAGAGCAGCTATCACCCTCAACTACTAATCATTAAGATTGTTTTCCATAAAAGTGAAAGCCCCGCTTTCGAAACTGGTGTAATGTCACACCCAAAGCATGGGAAACAAATCCTCACATACAATCAACTTTCGACCACCAGAAGAGGATGAACTTGCTTCCATCGTCCATCCTCTCAGTTAAAGCTACCGAAGCATCAATTGTGTCATATCCAAGTGTTGAATGGTCAGGGAGGTCACAAAGACTCGCATGAGCTTTCTGAAGGTCGACTGCTACCTATCCGGAGTATTATAAATAAAGAAGGTCGAAGGAATCTTGTTATCTACCCAAGCGTCCTCATCAATGGTCATAAAGGCCCCAATATCACTTCTAAAATCACAAAAATAAGAGGAGAAATCATTCTTACTCCTAGAAGATTTTTCATCCAATGCATAACCTCATCAAAGACATAATTTCGAAAAAAACAAAGTTTCAATCCCTCTTTTACTTATTAAAAGTTAGAGTCGTCCATTAAATTGGAAAGCGAATAAGGAACCATTAGAGCTTCACCTCCATAAGAAAGCTCAACACAAGCGGCTGGCAAACCTCCCGTTAAAATGTGGTTGCCTTAACATAATCCAACCTAGTCAGGTGGGACCAACCAACATCTAAAGATCAGACTAAATTTTGAGAAGTGGGAAAACCCTTCTTTGAATAAACAAAGTATAAATTGGTTGAAATATCCCTCCCAATACAAAAAGAAAGAAATGCAAAAACAAAGCATATTACAAAAATAAGAAATGGGAAGAAAACTCATCAAAACCAAAATCTTCAAGCTTATATAGCTAGAAAAGAAAACCGCTCAGCGATACAAAATTTCCATAATTTAAAATGATCAATCCAAAGGTCGGGAGCCTTCCTTGAAAAATGTAACCGCACACAAGCATCATCAAGAGCGTCGATTGAATACACGAGATTTTGGGGCATGCTTGAAAAAATCTGAATGAAGGGTCATTTTAGTTTGCTATCAATAAATGTTGCATCTTCCACTGCGCATAACTCTTCAAATACTACTCAAATGTTCTCCGACAATCCTCTTCACAATGCAGATACCGGCAACAAAGCATCTCCAAAGTATCAAGGCCGACCAATGATTGTCAAACCCATAACAAGCTCCTTACGTCAAAAAGACGATAAGGGCTTTAGGGGAAACTGTTTTGGACCTGACCTCGGACCAACAACGATCTAACAACAACCCATTACTAATAGTCTAATAAATAGATACACCACCTCAAGATGCTTAAAGAGGGTATCTGTAACACCTCGTTTTCCCAATATAAAAATTCCTTAAACAATTATCAGAGTAAACAGCATAAACAAACGGGATATCACATTAACATAATCAAAACCAGTTAAATAAAAATTTAACCAAATAACTTAAACATTGCAGCGGAAATTATTTCATAATCCATAAAACGTTTTGGCATGCAGGCCCCATCAAAATACTTCAAATCATAATCCATAATATTATGAAAATAACATAATAGTCACGTAAGAGAATGAAGCATGCATAACATATAACCCCATCCCGTTACGTATCAGAGCGACCTAGACGACACAGTGAGGCAAGGCCACTCACAACAGCAAACTGCACACTTAAGCACGATCACCTGCAAGTTACTCATACGAAGAGCAACATTTTCAAGCAGAAGGGGTGAGATTTCATGATACAATAACATTAATCAATGTAATTTCAATTCATAGTCAACATCTTAATCAGTCTTAAACAACATAACATAGTTGATAAACATTTATCACATAATCATAACTTCAATCTTCATCAATGGCATAAACAACTTTAAACTCGACAATGCGACAATGCAACTTAGACTCTTATATGCATGTGGTACCAATCGTCATCATAAGTATTAATATACTTTCATCGTGCGGAGGACAAGGCTCCTAAACGTGCGGAGGACAAAGCTCCTAATCATGGTGAGGACAAAGCTCAATGAATGCTAATGCATGGACTTTAACAAAAAAATACCTTAATCTGAAGGTGAAAAACACAAGAAGGGGGGGTTGAATTGTGTTTTCTTTTTCTCTTAAAAAATACTTCTTCTGATAAAACTTCAGAAGCAGTATGAGACTTCACAAAAATTGCTCAAGCACACACGCAAGAGTCTTCCAATGCTCAAGCACTAAGCAAGAGACTTCTAATGCTCAAGCACGCAGGCAAGAGACTTCTAATCAAACAAAAATACAGAGAATTGAGTTTGAGTTGAACACTTGATATACAATCAGTGGTGTTCACAATACAATACAGTAAAGACTCTAGACTTTGAATTTCTAAGATGTATCAAATCAGTGCAGAAATTCAGTGTGCTTTGTAGAATCAAATTGACAGAGTTTTGGCGCTTTTGAACTTATGTATCTCTGTCTACAATCTTCAAGTCTTCACTCCTTTATATAGAGGCGTGAAAGAGACGTTGAGATAATCAGCACGTCTAAAGAGTCGTTTGAAATCCTTTGATTATCCACCAGTGATCCTTTGCCTGATTTGGGTGTAGTCCTTTGAAGAATAAGCTTCAAATTCATTCCCATCTTGAGTGTACAAATTCTGCAGGCATGGCTGTTGTTTTGTCTTGTAGCGTAGACAGAAAACAGAGTAGTGGAGGTAGTGGTTGTACACTTGTACTTTGTCAACTCTATTAACGAGAGACAAGTGCTCAGTGCTATCCATATATCCGTTGATACCTCCCTTTCAATTCTTCGTTCTTCTTGGATAAGACTGAATTGAGAATCAGCTACTTTGAATCTTCAGTTTGATTAAAGGATCAAACGTAGCTTCTGGTGAAGATATTGCTTCTGATGAAAACTTTTGCTTCTGATGACCTTCTGCTTCTGATGACGTCATCACTTCAGAAGCACTTCAGCTTCAGGAGCAGTTTTCTTCAGATGCTCAGAATTTCTTTTTCTTTCCATTGTTCTTCCAAGACCTATTGAAATAACTTGAGTAGCCTTTGGTCCTGTACACTTGAACAATTATTAGTAATAACCAATTGACAATTTTTAATACCTTGTTATCATCAAAACTTAATAAGGTTCATTGTGAAACACATTTTGTTCCAACAATCTCCCCCTTTTTGATGATGACAAACAATAGTATTTAAAATGTTCAATTGTTGTTGATCTAATTAATAAGTTGACCACTGGGATAGAGGTTTGTAAGCTCCCCCTGAGTCTAATAGATCTTTAAGGTGAGGTTTGTAAGCTCCCCCTGAGTTCTATTCTTATTAATTAAATTTCAATAAAATACTCATAAAAATCAAATCAGAAGTATTTAAAAAAATTTTAGAAGTGGTTATAGTGGGGCTCAGTGCCTTAAAAATACTATACATTTACTCCCCCTTTTGTCATCAACAAAAAGAATAAAAACAAAAGAAAGAGTATCAGAGCAAATAAAACAAAAGAATAAACATATAACCTTTAAAAAAAATAGTATATCAGAGCAAACAGCATTAAAAACAGTAAATATCATCAGAGTTAAAGCTTGTAAAACATATTGAAGGTGAAAAAGCACAAGATCCAGAAACAATGATAATATATATATATATATATATATATATATATATATATATATATAGAAAAGTTGAGATACAAATGCAGTGCAACTAAAGTACTTAGAATAAAGATTAAAACAAGCAAAAAAAAGTGTGCAACTAAGGTTGGGCTTGCTTGTACATCTGTTCCAATGGATACTTGATTTGCTCATCCTTCTTCTTAAGTAGCTCATCCTTTTCCCTCATTCTTCTTTTATACCCAGCATGAATTCTTGCAGCCCTTGTGATGTACTCTTCTTCTGGATAGAAAGGAGTGATGTCCAGCAGAGGCACGTAATTCAACTCTTTCACTCTAGCTGCTTCATGCATATCATCCAACATCTTTTGCAGCATGGCAGAGTGAGATGAGACACACTTAGAGCTTAGCTTATCCAGCAGGTCATCAAAACTCTTTTTCAGATCCATCCATTGATCAAGATAGTGAATAGGAGGTACAGGAACTGTTCTGCGAAGAATCAGTGTCTGAATCTCATCACTAAGCCTGATTAACTGTTCATCTATATACTCAGATTCAAGGATAGAGTCAGGGATGGTTGAAGGTTCAGATTGAGTTGTATGAGATGTGGAGGGTTGGTCAGAGGCTGTTTGTTGGTCAGAAGAAGTTAGGTCAATTATTGGTGGTTCTGGTTGTTGTTCTGGTTCTGTTGATTGATGGTCAGAAGCAACTTGTTCAGAAGCAACTTGTTCAGAAGCATCTTGTTCAGGAACAGTTTGTTCAGGAACAGTTTGCTCAGGAACAGTTTGCTCAGGGATGGTTTCTGTTTGTTGGTTTTCTAACACAGTCTTTCCAGGGACTGTCTTAGAGGCCTTTGTAGGTGTAGGTTGCATTTCACCACCTAAGTGTTTTTCTAAATTGTGAATGGTTGAGGATTCTTGTTGTTGTTGGGGGATTTCTGAAGTAGTTGCTTCTGAAACTACTTCAGAGGCTCTTTGTGGAGTTTGGTTAGGTTCTTGGTTGGGTTCAGGTTGTTGTACACTAACAGGTTCTGGAATATCTGGATATAGTGGATGAGTAGTAGGCAAATTGAATTTCTCACACAGTTTAATCCTATTTTTGGAAAATTCTATTTGAGTTCTCTCATAGTCAAGTGTTCCAAATTCTGTTAGTTTGGTAGGTTTGGTTTTTAGAAGCTTGTCTATGTGTTGGCTAAGGGGTTGGTCATCTGATTCTGTTGATGATGAAGAGGGTGAAGAGGGTAGAGAAGGAATCTGAGTATAGATGTCAGGTTTGGATGAATTACCTGAAGATTGAGCTTCTGGATGAACTGCTTCTGGAGCTTTTGAAACTGGTTCTGATGAAGTTGCTCCTGAAGCTTGCTTATTCTTCAAGGCTTGAGAAAGCAGGGTTACTCCATACTGAACTGTTTCTTGCTCTAACTCAGAAGCTAAAGCAGCAATGACAGGAGTAGGCACATACCCTGCAGCCTTGAGACGCTCATCCCTTTCCTTCTCATACAATTCCTTCATCCTTTTCCTTTCTGCTATCTTGGATGCAGAATACTCCCTAGCATATTGCTTTAATTCTTCAGAAGCTTCAAAACTGGGCATGACTATAGTCTCAGAAGTTATAGTCCTTTTTGCCTTCTTGGGGCTTGAGTCTTCATCCCAGTTTTCTTCCAGTTCTTCCAACATTTCTGCCCTTCGTCCTTCAGCTGTCTTCAGATTCCTTGAAGATATCTTCCTTTTAATGGTTTTAAGAGCAGCTTCTCTTTTCTTTTTAGGACTCTGAGGCTCTTCAGATGCAGCTTGTTCAGAAGCAGGTTGTTCAGAAGCAAGCTGTTCTGCAGTTTCTTGAGCATTCCTTGTCCTTTTTCTGATGATAGGGACTTCATCAAGGTTCTCCACTTCCTCTTGAATAGTGGATAGAGTTGATTTTTCCTTCTTGGCTTTCTGATGCTTCTGAGCACCCTTCTCAGTAGCATCTTCAGCAAGGTATTCTTCCTTGGTGATCTGCTTCTTCTTAGACTTTCTGCCTTTGGCCACAGGCAGATCACCACCATACATCTCTTCAGGGACATCTTTCAAGCTGATCTTCTTTTTGTAGGTTTTGTAGAAGTCCAAGATGTAGGCTCTCTGCACATCCAGGGGATCCTTCTTGCAGATGGGGATGTGATGAGTGAGTAGATCAGATATTGCATCAGATTCATGCATATAAGAATCTAGTTTCTTGTGAGCATTTGCTGGAATCAATTTCATCTTCACAAGTGTTGATGCATTGATTATCTTCCCAGTTACTGCTCCCAGCTTCTGGTTATCATAGATGCCAACATCCTTCAAGGCACTTAGAAGTCCTCCTTCTTGAAAGGTTACAGAGAGTAGCCTTCCATAAGGAACAAACTTTCTGTTTTCCACCTGACTCTTCTTTAGTTCCTTGATCATGTACTTGAACATGTACTTAGGAACATTCATTGTGGTCTCTTGAGTGATGGTGTGATGTAGAAAAACCTTGTGACCAAGTGATGGTTGATCACTTCCTCCACCTTTGGGAAAGATATTCTCATTCTGAATCTTCAGCAGCAACTTCTTCTCAATGCTCAAAGTGCTGTAAGGTTGAGCAACCTTAGATCCATAAATGGTCTCATTGACAATTTCCTTCCAAGAGCTGTTTCTTGGATTAGGAATCTCTTCTCCAAAGTATTTGCCAGAGGTATCCCTTCCCATGGCTTGAGCAATAACCTGCTCATTTATGGTTACAGGAATACCCATGACATTTGATCTAATCTCTGTGCCGGTGAAGGAGAGTAGACCCATTTCTTCTCTGGTTTTTCCCTTTAGAGTAGGATCAACCAGAATCAGTTGAGCTTCTTCCTGTCTAGCAGCTTCAATGTCAAAGACTGAAGCCCTTACCCAGAATTATCTAACCAGAACTTCATAAGTTGGACCATTGAGAAGACTGAAGTAACCCATCAACTTCTGCTTCTTGTAGAATCTTACCAAGTCGCACCCATGGTGAGTTAGAGAAGTGAAATCCACTGGATTTTCCGCTTGAATGATTAACTCCCATTCCTCAATAGACATAGTTCTTCCTTTGATCTCATATGCTGGAGTATCTATATCCATATTCGATGACGAACCACCAGCAGAACTTGAAGATGCCATTGATTTGAAGTAGTTTTAGGGTTCTAAGGTGTTTTGAGAGGATGAGTGAATGCGCTTACTTTCGCAGAGGGTTGAGAAGAAAATAGAAAGTGTTTGTTGTGAAGTGAGTAGTGTGTGAATTGACTTAGTGTTTTTAAGTAAAACGTTTGTAATTCAGAAGAGACAAACAAACATAGCATTAATGACAAATTGGGGGCGCGTGTTAGTATGTTAAAAAGCAAATAAAACATCATTGCCCTTTTTGTTATACTCCAATACAAATAGACCACGTCAGAGACTCTTCAGAAAACTACCTTTTGGGTAATGGGACAGCTGTTACAAAAAGTAACTACCAACGTTCCCACTAACCATGCTATTCAGAAGCAAAGAATACCACTTCTGAAGTTTTAGTGCTGACGTCATCTTCAGAAGCACATTTTCCTCAGAACCTCAGTTAAGAGCTTCTGATGGACCATATGCTTCTGAATAAACTTCAGAACCAAACTTCTTATTCAGAGGCAAGCAATTTTTCAATCAGACACAAAATGCATGTTCAAATTTTTCTTAATAAAATCAAATCTTTCAACAGATAAAGGTTTTGTAAATATATCAGCCCATTGATGTTCAGTATCAATGAATTGTATATCTAAAATCCCTTTTTGAACATAGTCTCTGATAAAATGGTGTTTGATTTCAATATGCTTGGCTCTTGAATGTAGAATTGGATTCTTTGACAAACAAATAGCAGCAGTATTATCACAATAAATGGGAATACTGGTAGCATTGATCTGATAGTCTTCCAACTGATGTTTCATCCAAAGTAGTTGTGTGCAACAACTTGCAGCTGAAATGTATTCTGCTTCTGCTGTAGACATAGCAATAGTTGCTTGTCTTTTGCTTGCCCAGGATATCAGATTCTCTCCCAGGAATTGACAATTTCCACTGGTTGATTTTCTTTCAATCCTATCACCAGCATAATCAGCATCACAGAATCCAATCAACTTATAATCTAGGGATTTCCTATACAGGAGTCCAAGATTAGTTGTTCCTTTCAGATACCTGAAGATTCTCTTAACTGCAGTTAAATGAGATTCTCTAGGATCTGATTGAAATCTTGCACACAAGCATACACTGAATAAAATATCAGGTCTAGATGCAGTGAGGTATAACAGAGAACCAATCATACCTCTGTATAGCTTTTGGTCTACTACTGTTCCAGTATCTTCTTTGCTTGAACTTCTTCAGAAGCTCCTTTGTATATTTTGTTTGATGAACATATACTCCTTCTTTACTTTGGTTGATTTGAATTCCAAGAAAGAACTTCAATTCTCCCATCATACTCATTTCAAATTCATCCTGCATTAACTTAGAAAATTCTTTGCAAAGAGATGCATTAGTAGAACCAAATATTATATCATCAACATATATTTGCACAATCAAAATATCTTTCTTAAGAGTCCTTCTGAAGAGTGTTGTGTCAACTTGTCCTCTTTCAAGCCATATAGTGATTTCTTAAGTTTATAAACATGGTCAGGATGCTTAAGATCCTCAAACCCAGGAGGTTATTTAACATACACTTCTTCTTCAATGACACCATTAAGAAAGGCACTTTTGACATCCATTTGATATAATATTATGCCATGATTAATTGCGTAGGATAGAAGTAACCTGATTGCTTCCAATCTTGCAACTGGAGCAAATGTTTTAGTGTAATCAATGCCTTCTTGTTGACTGTAGCCTTGAGCAACAAGTCTGGCTTTGTTTCTGGTTACTTCTCCTTGTTCATTCAGCTTGTTTCTGAATACCCATTTTGTTCCAATAATGTTCTTCTGAAAAGGTTTGGGTACCAGATCCCACACATCATTCCTTTGGAATTGATTTAGCTCTTCTTGCATAACTAATATCCATCCATCATCTGAGAGAGCTTCTTCAACAGTTTTAGGCTCAATTATTGAAAGCAGTCCTATTAATGACTCTTCTTGTCTGAAATGTGATCTTGTTCTTCTAGGACTATCTTTGCTTCCAATGATTAGCTCCTCAGGATGTGAAGATTTGTGCTTGAATTTAGGTTGAATAACCTGCTGAGTGTTATCTTGAATATCCTCAGAAGCACTTTCATTCTGTACTATTGGGCTAGGTTCTGCTTCTGAATTAGACTCAGCTTCTGGAGTGATTTCAGCTTCTGGACTAGATTCAACTTCTGTATACTTTTCAGAATCAGAAGGTTGATCAGATTCTGATGCATCTTCAGAATCAGTTGTACCTGCATTACTTTCACTTTGCTCTGGAGTTTTACTTCCAGGCTCTCTATCATCAAATTTTACGTGCATAGATTCTTCAACACAATGTGTTTCTGAATTATACACTCTGTATGCCATTGACCTTTCAGAGTAACCTAAAAAGATTCCTCTTTGAGCCTTGGCATCAAATTTCTTCAGATAGTCTTTAGTGTTTAAGATGTAACAATTACATCCAAACTGATGAAAGTAAGAGATATTGGGTCTTCTTCCTTTAAAGAGTTCATATGCTGTTTTCTCCAACATAGGTCTGATATAGATCCTATTTTGAATATAACATGAAGTATTGACTGCTTCTGCCCAAAAATGTTTAGCTAAGTTGTTTTCATGGATCATGGTTCTGGCCATTTCTTGTAAGGTTCTGTTCTTTCTCTCTACAACCCCATTTTGTTGTGGAGTTCTAAGAGAAGAAAACTCATGGAGAATCCCATGTTTTTCACAAAAAAGTTCAAATGGCTCATTTTCAAATTCTCCACCATGATCACTTCTGACTTTCAAAATTTTCAATTCTTTTTCAGATTGTATTTGAGTGCAGAAGCTGCTAAACACTTCACATGCATAGTCTTTACTTTTAATGAATTTTACCCAAGTCCATCTGCTGTAATCATCAACAATGACTAATCCATATTTACTTCCATATAAAGATGCAGTGTTAACTGGACCAAAAAGATCAATATGGAGTAATTCTAAGGGTCTGGAGGTTGATACAATGTCTTTAGATTTGAAAGAACTTTTCACAATTTTCCCTTTCTGACATGCACCACAAAGTGCATCTGAATGATAATCAATGTTAGGCAATCCTTTGACCAGTTGTAACTTGCTAATTTTAGAAATTAATCTCCAATTAGCATGTCCCAACCTTTTATGCCAGACCCATTTTTTATCATTCATTGACAGAAGGCAAACTACCTTCTGATCAGCCAGATCAGAGAAATTTATTTTATAGACATTCTCAACTCTCTTTCCCTTGAATGTAATGGATTTGTCATCCTTGTTGACTAGTGTGCAGTTGGTCTTACTGAACATTACATCATACCCATTGTCACAAAATTGACTAATGCTCAATAGGTTATGCTTCAGACCATCTACTAGCCACACATTATTAATTGAGATGGAGGAATTACCAATAGTACCTGTACCAATGATCTTTCCAGTTTGGTTGCCACCAAACTTCACTTCTCCTCCATCTTTCATTGTAAGGGTAAGGAACAAAGCTTTCTCTCCAGTCATGTGCCTTGAACATCCGCTGTCTAGGTACCATGACCTTTGTTTCTCTCTTGCCCTTAGGCACACCTGCATTTTTAGCCAATTCAGATTTAGGTACCCATATCTTCATGGGTCCTTTTGGGTTAGTTTTGGAGGTTTTACTTTTCTTCCCTTGTACCTTAGGGTGAATGCTGAGTGGCTTTTGATCATTCAATACTTTAGGTTTGACACCTTTTGGTATTGTTTTCTCAGAAGCAGTAGCTGCTTTGTTCTTTTGATCCTTTTGTTTTGGGATTTTAGATTCTGGTTTTATCAGATTCTGATGAACAGGTTCTGATCTTTTCAGAATTTTAATCTTTTGACTCTTAGGATCAGATTTTGTCATCACCTTGAACTTAAGGTTTTCTGGCTTTGATGTGATCTTAGCCTGTGAACCAGAAGCTTCAGGTTTTGACTGAACAGCAGTTACAGCATTTGTACCTTCAGGCACAAAGGTGGATTTCAATCCATCCTTGATACAATCACAGTAGCTCTTGAGACTGTATTCTTTGGATTTCTCCTCAGAATATCCAATCCCTTTGCCTTTGTTCTTGTATGTGCTGTAGATCATAGAAGCAACTTTGCTTCTGTCTATTCCAGCCATAATAAAATCATCCAAGGCAATCTTATGTTTATTGCCTGAACCTTTATCACATTTTTCTTGTAGCTTCTGACAAAGACTCTTGAGTCTATCTTCATATGTTGTTGATATGAGGTTAAACCCTTTGAGTTCTTCTTCAGAAGCTTTCAGTTCCAATAGAGTAGTCTTTTGTTGTTTCATCAAATCAACATATTTTTCTTTTAAATCTGTCAACTCATTGGTTCTGTGTTCAAACAGTGATAAAAGTTCTTTTAGAGAATCAACAAGTTCTTGTCTAAGGATTTTGGAATATACCTCATTTTCATCTTCTGAATCTGATTCAGCTTCTGATACTGCTTCTGATGATACTGTTGCCACTAACCCCATGGCTGCCTTAGCATCATCATCAGCTTCTTCTTTATCAGAACCAGATTCACTATCCAAATCTTCCCAGGTCGCCATCAAGCTCTTTTTGATTTGCTTTCTGAATTTACTGGAGTTGAAGCTTGATTTCTTGGATTTTCCTTTAAACTTCTCCTTCTGAAGATCAGGGCAATCAACAATGAAATGACCAGGCTTCTTACAATTGAAGCATCCCTTCTGATCTTCTTTCTTGGAGTTCTTGTAGCTACCTCTCTTGCTCAAAAATTTCTTCTGCTTCCTTGCCAGATACTCAAGCTTGTTGGACAGCATAGCCATCTTTACAGATTGATCTTCATCAGAATCTCCATCAGATGATTCTTCTTCAGATTCACTGGCTTTGTAGGCTTTGGAAGATTTTGAGGTCTTTCCTTTAGATGGTAAAGCGATGGATTTACTCTTCTTAGAGGTTTCATGCTCATTTAAACTCATTTCATGCACTTTGAGTGAGCTAACAAGATCTTCAACACTTAAAGTATTTAGATCCTTAGCTTCCTCAATAGCAGTTACTTTGGGTCTCCATCTTGAAGGTAAGCTTCTCAAAATCTTACTAACATGATCAGAAGCAACATAGCTTTTCTTCAGTATTTGCAATCCAGAAACTAAAGTTTGAAATCTTGAGTACATTTCTTCTATACTCTCATCATCCTTCATTCTGAAAAGTTCATACTGATGAACTAGCATCAAAGCTTTAGCCTCTTTCACCTTCTTGCTGCCTTCAAAGTTTGCACATAGAGAAGCAAACATAGCCTTCGCAGTAGATTTGTCACTCATCTTCATGTATTCGGTGCGAGGTATAGAAGCCACAATGATTCCTCTTATCTTGTGGTGTTTCTTATAAAGCTTCTTCTGAGCAGGAGTATGTATTCTTCTGTCTATAGCAGCTCCTTCTTCATCCAAATCCAGATCATCAACTCCATCTTCCAGTATGTCCCATAACTCTTCATCCCATCCCATGATAAAGCTGTACATATTTGTTTTCCACCATGAAAACTCTTCTGGATATCCATTAAACCTTGGAGCTTTTCCAGAGTCTGTTTTCTTGTCAGCAGTATCATAGTCATGCTTGACACTTGTGTATTTTGTAGTAACTGATTCCTCATCTCCAGACATGTTTTTCTAATAGATCTTGAACTGTAACACGGTTAAGTGCTGTGATAACAGAGCAAGCTCTGATACCAATTGAAGGTGAAAAACACAAGAAGGGGGGGGGGGTTGAATTGTGTTTTCTTTTTCTCTTAAAAAATACTTCTTCTGATAAAACTTCAGAAGCAGTTTGATTGCTTCTGATGAAATGATCAGAGTCAGATTGCAGCGAAAAAGAACAGAGCAGAGAAAAGAAAGACAAAGACACAAGTAGTTATCCTGGTTCCTTCCACAACACGGAAGTAGTCCAGTCCCCCTTGCACTTCCAAGGAGATTTCACTATAATCACAAAGATTACAACTGCTCAATACTTTCTAAGTATGAGACTTCACAAAAATTGCTCAAGCACACACGCAAGAGTCTTCCAATGCTCAAGCACTAAGCAAGAGACTTCTAATGCTCAAGCACGCAGGCAAGAGACTTCTAATCAAACAAAAATACAGAGAATTGAGTTTGAGTTGAACACTTGATATACAATCAGTGGTGTTCACAATACAATACAGTAAAGACTCTAGACTTTGAATTTCTAAGATGTATCAAATCAGTGCAGAAATTCAGTGTGCTTTGTAGAATCAAATTGACAGAGTTTTGGCGCTTTTGAACTTATGTATCTCTGTCTACAATCTTCAAGTCTTCACTCCTTTATATAGAGGCGTGAAAGAGACGTTGAGATAATCAGCACGTCTAAAGAGTCGTTTGAAATCCTTTGATTATCCACCAGTGATCCTTTGCCTGATTTGGGTGTAGTCCTTTGAAGAATAAGCTTCAAATTCATTCCCATCTTGAGTGTACAAATTCTGCAGGCATGGCTGTTGTTTTGTCTTGTAGCGTAGACAGAAAACAGAGTAGTGGAGGTAGTGGTTGTACACTTGTACTTTGTCAACTCTATTAACGAGAGACAAGTGCTCAGTGCTATCCATATATCCGTTGATACCTCCCTTTCAATTCTTCGTTCTTCTTGGATAAGACTGAATTGAGAATCAGCTACTTTGAATCTTCAGTTTGATTAAAGGATCAAATGTAGCTTCTGGTGAAGATATTGCTTCTGATGAAAACTTTTGCTTCTGATGACCTTCTGCTTCTGATGACGTCATCACTTCAGAAGCACTTCAGCTTCAGGAGCAGTTTTCTTCAGATGCTCAGAATTTCTTTTTCTTTCCATTGTTCTTCCAAGACCTATTGAAATAACTTGAGTAGCCTTTGGTCCTGTACACTTGAACAATTATTAGTAATAACCAATTGACAATTTTTAATACCTTGTTATCATCAAAACTTAATAAGGTTCATTGTGAAACATATTTTGTTCCAACATAATCAACTTATCACTTATACTTCCAATAATTTGGAGCTCATCATCAACTTATTCATAATCATGCAACTTAGTTAAATCACAATTGCAGCATAATCAAATCACATCAAGTTAAATAACAAATCACTCTCAATAGTTTCTTGATCATTCAACAACAATTCAAGTAACTATAATTCAATCCAGAATTCACTTCATAATCATTTAACAATTCATAAAGCTTCACAGTTCATGATCATTATCTTTAATAGGTCACACTAAGTACCTAAAGCTCCTTTCTAACCAATCCAAACAACTCAGGTCTCACAGTGCACTAAAACTCTCAATTCTGGAAGTGCTCGCGAGGCGAGAGCATCTGCTCGCCATGGCGAGTACAAGCCAACTTTCCAACTAAGGTTGTTCCAGGTTCAATCTCATTCCCATTTGTTCCCTAATCATTAGTAGGTACCTAAAGGTACTCAAAGGCATCTAAGGTTCAACTCAAAAGTCAAAAACTCGAAAATCAACATGCTCTCTGGTCATACTCGCTATGGCGAGTAAGGTTGTTCGCCGTGGCGAGCTGTACCAAAAGACTCGCGAGGCGAAGGGGAAAGGCTCGCGTGGCGAGCGATGAAGCTCATCACTCGCGAGGCGAGATTCATAGCTCGCTATGGCGAGCGATGAATTTCGGCTCGGACAGGAGGCACTTTCTACACGAAAATCATCATCCAACTAAGTTCTAAGCCTAGTTTCGATCTCAGAATTCATCCTAAACATATTCTAAGGTTATAGGAGGGTCTCTACATCAATCTAACACAGTTTTACCGTTTGATCATCAATTTTTAGGGTTTTGACCTAATTCCAAAACTTTTCTAAATCAATCTTAACTTTGTCAATTAATCATCAGAATTACAACAACTAACATTACTGAATTATTAGTCTCACCCTTACCTTGTATGAAGAAAATCGCAGCCCTTCTCTTGGTTCTCTCTTCTCTTAGCTTTTTCTCCCTTTTCTCCAAAAACGTACGTACAACAATATTTTTTTCTAAACTAGGTCTATCTCTTATATATCTTCTCTTAATTACTTATCTTATCTCACTTTCTCCCCCAAAACTATCTAAAATTTCAAAACAGCCCTCAACTAAATATTTTTCATATTTTTATTTTCTTATCAAATCTTATTTTATTTAACAATAAAATAAGTCTCATAATCTTATCAAATCATCAAAACACATCAAATTATCCAAATCAACTTAAATCATCTTAATTCAACAAAACTCACACATATATTATAAAAATATAATATAATCGCTTAGACTCAATTAAATAAATAATTAAACGAAAGTGGGCGTTACAACTCTCCCCCACTTAAAAGATTTTCGTCCTTGAAAATTTACCTCATGCAAATAACTCTGGATAAGACTCCAGCATTTTACTCTCAAGCTCCCACGTCAAGCTTTCGCCAATCGCTCCAGCCCAAACGACTCTAACAAGGGGTATCTCCTTGCCCCTCAACGTCTTCACTTTACGATCATCAATCCTCACCGGTAAAGTCTCTACCGTAAGGTTGTCTCTGACTTGCACATCATCACTTTGGATCACATGAGATGGATCCGGAACATACTTCCGAAGTTGCGACACATGGAAAACATCGTGCAAATTTGAAAGATGCGGTGGTAACCCAACTCGGTACGCCACCGTTCCAACTCTTTCCGATATCTGATACGGACCAATAAATCTCGGAGTCAACTTCTTTGACTTCAAGGCACGTCCAACACCAGTCACAGGGGTCACTCTCAATAACACGTGGTCTCCTTGAAACTCAAGACCTTTCCTACGCTTATCATGATAACTCTTTTGTCGACTCTGCGACGCTTTCATTTTCTCTTAAATAACAATATCTGGTCCTAAGACCATTCTTTCACCTGACTCAAACCAACACAACGGAGTTCTGCATCTCCGACCATACAAAGCCTCAAAAGGTGCCATTCCAATACTAGAATGATAACTATTATTGTATGTGAACTCGATTAACGGAAGATGACTATCCTAAGTGCCTCCTTGCTCAAGAACACAAACTCTCAACAAATCCTCTAGCGACTGAATTGTCCTCTCCGACTGACCATCTGTCTGTGGATGATAAGCCGAACTCAATCTCAACTTCGAACCCAAAGCCTCTTGCAAAATTTTCCAAAATCTAGAAGTAAATCTTGGATCTCTATCTGATACAATACTCGAAGGAATACCATGTAACCTCACGATCTCTTTGATATAAATCTCTGCCAATTGGGCAACAGGAAAACTAATATTAATCGGTAGAAAATGAGCCGACTTCGTCAATCTATCAACGATTACCCAAATTGCATCGTTCCCTCTAGGAGTATTCGGCAAACTCGTCACAAAATCCATGGATATACTATCCCATTTCCATTCTGGCACATCTAAAGGTACCATCATACGAGCAGGTTTTTGATGCTCAATCTTTGACTTCTGATAAACTAAGCAGGAATACACAAACTTTGCCACATCTCGTTTCAAACCAGACCACCAGAAAATCTTCTTTAAATCGTGATACATCTTTGTAGCTCCCGGATAGATACTCAAGCTACTTCGATGACTCTCTTCAAGAATCATTTTCTTCATCTCTACATCGTCAGGAATGAAAATCCGACCTCGGAATCTCAACACACCGTGATCGTCGACTTTAAAGTCACCGTCTTCAGTCTGATTACTAGCAACCAACACGTCTACAAACTTGACATCTACTTTCTGTGCCTCTGCAATACTCTTCAGAAATTCACTATCAATCTTCAGCATTCCCAGTTTCACTTTCTGAGGTGACCATTCACAAACCAAACTCAAATCTCTGAATTGTTCAAGTAACTCAAACTCTCTAACCATCAAAGCGGACATATGCAATGTCTTCCTGCTCAAGGCATCTGCAACAACGTTAGCTTTACCTGGATGATAATTTAAACCAAAGTCATAATCTTTCAGTAACTCTAGCCATCTACGCTGCCTCATATTCAATTCCTTCTGATCGAACAAATACTTCAAACTCTTGTGATCGCTAAACACCTCAAACCTCGAACCATACAAGTAATGTCTCCATATCTTCAATACAAAGACCACGACCGCCAACTCTAAATCATGCGTCGGGTAATTCTTCTCATGAATTCTCAACTGTCTTGAAGCATAAGCTACCACTTTACCATCTTGCATAAGTACACCGCCTAAACCCCACTTTGACACATCACAATACACCACGAAAAGCTCATCGGACTTTGGCAAAATCAAAACTGGAGCAGTCGTCAAACGTTTCTTCAATTCACTGAAACTGTTCTCACAATGAACATCCCACACAAAAGTTTTACCTTTACAAGTCAACTGCGTTAACGGAAGTGCTAACTTAAAAAATCCTTCGATAAATCTTCTGTAGTAACCAGCCAAACCCAAGAAGCTTCTAATCTCTGTAACTGACTTAGGAGTCTCCCATTGCGATACCGCTTCAACTTTAGACGGATCCACTGCAATACCATCACCAGAAATAACATGGCCAAGAAAACTTACCTCTTTCAACCAGAATTCACACTTAGACAATTTAGCATAAAGTTTCTTCTCTTTCAACACTTGTAAGACAATCTTTAGATGCTCAGCATGTTTTTCTTCAGTCTTGGAGTAAATCAAAATATCATCGAGAAACACAACAACGAACCGATCCAAAAATGCATGAAAGATGTGATTCATATACTCCATAAACACTTCAGGTGCATTGGTCACACCGAAAGGCATAACTTTATATTCATAGTGACCATAACGCGTTCTGAAAGCTGTCTTCTGCATATCTTCATCCTTCACTTTAATCTGGTGATACCCTGATCTCAAATCAATCTTGCTGAAAACTTTTGCACCCACTAACTGATCCATCAAATCATCAATTCTCGGTAGTGGATACCTATTCTTGATAGTTACCTTGTTTAACTGACGATAGTCAATACACAATCTCATGCTACCATCTTTCTTCTTTACTAGCAAAACTGGCGCTCCCCAAGGCGAAACACTTGGTCTAACAAATTTCTTTTCAAGCAAATCTTCTAACTGTTTCTTCAACTCAGCTAACTCGGAAGCAGACATACGATAAGGTGCCATCGACACCGGCTTCGTTCCAGGAACAAGATCAATAGAAAACTCGACTTCCCTTTCTGGAGGCACATTAGGAATTTCATTTGGAAAAACTTCAGGAAAGTCGCACACCACTTGAAGATTATCAATGACTGCTTGATTCTCAATAGATAAAGAAGCCATCAACGAAAACATCAAGATACCATCGCGTTCCATTTGCTTTAGCTGTTTAGTAGATAAGAACTCTGCACCACCTTCCTCTTCAGCGGAAGAGAAATACACTGACTTGCTAAAACAATTGATATGAACATGGTTGTACTATAACCAATTCATACCCAGAATCACATCCATACCGCTCAAAGGTAGACAAACTAAATCCATTTCAAAATCACGACCAAACATAGACAAAGGACATCGGAAACATACGAGAGAAGTAGTCACCGAACCCTTAGCTGGAGTTTCGACAACCATCTCTCCATTCATATCAGACAAATCAAGACCCAAAGCAGAAACACAATCGAAAGCAATAAAGCAATGCGTAGCACCAGTATCAATAATAGCAACTAAAGGAGTACTATTAATATAGCAAGTACCTCTGATCAAACGATCCTCAGTCTCTGTCTGAGTACCAGCCAAAGCAAAAACTCGACCCGTAGTAGGCGCCCTCTTAGGCTGCTTGCATTGGGAACCTATATGACCCTCTTCATTACAATTGAAGCACACAATATCATTTCGCTTGCAGTCAGCTACAACATGACCCTTCTTACCACACCGGACACATTTCTTGATCTCTACAGGACAAACATTACTCTTGTGGCCTTTCTCACCACAATTGAAGCAAGTAATCTCAACTGGAGCATCCCTCTTCTTAGGGCGCCTATCATCGACCATTCTCTGTTTGCCCTTATCAGCAGGGGCACTATAAGGCTTAGACGACTCTGCTGGCCCTTGGTCTTCCGCTCATTCACAATCTTGTAATGAGCCTTTGTTTCTTCCTCGTAGATCCTGCAGCTATTCACTAAATCAGGGAAAACTCGGAGCTGTTGGTATCCGATCGCCCTCTTGATGTCGGGCCGCAAACCATTCTCGAACTTGATGCATCTCGAGAACTCGGCATTTTCAGCAGTATAGTGTGGGTAGAACTTTGTCAATTCCACGAACTTGGCACCATACTCCGTCACAGACATGTTTCCTTGCTTTAGCTCAAGGAATTCGATCTCCTTCTTCCCGCGAACATCTTCCGGAAAGTATCTTCTCAGGAACTCTCTCCTGAACACAGCCCAAGTCACCACAGCTCCTTCTTGCTCAAGGGTAGGTTGAAGACTAACCCACCAATCATCAGCTTCGTCAGCTAGCTGATGAGTACCAAATCGTACCTTCTGAACCTCAATGCACTGCATCACACGAAATATCCTCTCAATCTCCTTAAGCCACGTCTGGGCTCCATCAGGGTCATATCTTCCTTTGAAAGTTGGAGGATGATTCCTCATGAAGGTCTCCAACATCCTAGTCTCAGCAGTCACACCCGCATTTGCATTAGGTTGTTGTTCCACAGCTTGGGCAACAGCTTGTAGAGCAGCAGCTAACGCAGCATCGTTTCTCCCAGCCATTTCTGATATTCTACAACAAGTAGCAACAACAACATAAGATAGTAATACAAATATTACTAAGACTCGACAAGACTTTTCTAATTGACCGGA
Organism: Medicago truncatula; assembly: GCF_003473485.1. Taxonomy (NCBI): domain Eukaryota; kingdom Viridiplantae; phylum Streptophyta; class Magnoliopsida; order Fabales; family Fabaceae; genus Medicago; species Medicago truncatula. Next base: position 22,825,242 of record NC_053045.1, read on the forward strand.
CGGACCGACCTGCTCTGATACCAATTGTAACACCCCATTTTCCCAATATAAAAATTCCTTAAACAATTATCAGGGTAAACAGCATACACAAACGGGATATCACATTAATATAATCAAAACCAGTTAAATAACAATTTAACCAAATAACTTAAACATTGCAGCGGAAATTATTTCATAATCCATAAAACGTTTTGGCACGCAGGCCCCATCAAAATACTTCAAATCATAATCCATAATATTATGAAAATAACATAATAGTCACGTAAGAGAATGAAGCATGCATAACATATAACCCCATCCCATTACGTATCAGAGCGACCTAGACGACACAGTGAGGCAAGGCCACTCACAACAGCAAACTGCACACTTAAGCACGATCACCTGCAAGTTACTCATACGAAGAGCAACATTTTCAAGCAGAAGGGGTGAGATTTCATGATACAATAACATTAATCAATGTAATTTCAATTCATAGTCAACATCTTAATCAGTCTTAAACAATATAACATAGTTGATAAACATTTATCACATAATCATAACTTCAATCTTCATCAATGGCATAAACAACTTTAAACTCGACAATGCGACAATGCAACTTAGACTCTTATATGCATGTGGTACCAATCGTCATCATAAGTATTAATATACTTTCATCGTGCGGAGGACAAGGCTCCTAAACGTGCGGAGGACAAAGCTCCTAATCATGGTGAGGACAAAGCTCAATGAATGCTAATGCATGGACTTTAACAACAAAATACCTTAATCAACTTATCACTTATACTTCCAATAATTTGGAGCTCATCATCAACTTATTCATAATCATGCAACTTAGTTAAATCACAATTGCAGCATAATCAAATCACATCAAGTTAAATAACAAATCATTCTCAATAGTTTCTTGATCATTCAACAACAATTCAAGTAAGTATAATTCAATCCAGAATTCACTTCATAATCATTTAACAATTCATAAAGCTTCACAGTTCATGATCATTATCTTTAATAGGTCACACTAAGTACCTAAAGCTCCTTTCTAACCAATCCAAACAACTCAGGTCTCACAGTGCACTAAAACTCTCAATTCTGGAAGTGCTCGCGAGGCGAGAGCATCTGCTCGCCATGGCGAGTACAAGCCAACTTTCCAACTAAGGTTGTTCCAGGTTCAATCTCATTCCCATTTGTTCCCTAATCATTAGTAGGTACCTAAAGGTACTCAAAGACATCTAAGGTTCAACTCAAAAGTCAAAAACTCGAAAATCAACATGCTCTCTGGTCATACTCGCTATGGCGAGTAAGGTTGTTCGCCGTGGCGATCTGTACCAAAAGACTCGCGAGGCGAAGGGAAAAGGCTCGCGTGGCGAGCGATGAAGCTCATCACTCGCGAGGCGAGATTCATAGCTCGCTATGGCGAGCGATGAATTTCGCCTCGGACAGGAGGCACTTTCTACACGAAAATCATCATCCAACTAAGTTCTAAGCCTAGTTTCGATCTCAGAATTCATCCTAAACATATTCTAAGGTTATAGGAGGGTCTCTACATCAATCTAACACAGTTTTACCGTTTGATCATCAATTTTTAGGGTTTTGACCTAATTAAAAAACTTTTCTAAATCAATCCTAACTTTGTCAATTAATCATCAGAATTACAACAACTAACATTACTGAATTATTAGTCTCACCCTTACCTTGTATGAAGAAAATCGCAGCCCTTCTCTTGGTTCTCTCTTCTCTTAGCTTTTTCTCCTTTTTCTCCAAAAACGTACGTACAACAATATTTTTTTCTAAACTAGGTCTATCTCTTATATATCTTCTCTTAATTACTTATCTTATCTCACTTTCTCCCCCAAAACTATCTAAAATATCAAAATAGCCCTCAACTAAATATTTTTCATATTTTTATTTTCTTATCAAATCTTATTTTATTTAACAATAAAATAAGTCTCATAATCTTATCAAATCATCAAAACACATCAAAGTATCCAAATCAATTTTAAATCATCTTAATTCAACAAAACTCACACATATATTATAAAAATATAATATAATCGCTTAGACTCGATTAAATAAATAATTAAACGAAAGTGGGCGTTACAGTATCTCATGCACCTAGCGTCACAAGAACCTAGATTTAAGAGGATATTAATCGTTCACTTGGCATCCAACCATCTTCCATAATCCATGCTGAAATACACAATAACAGTTTCTTTGCAGCTAAACCGACTTTATAAGTGTGGCATCTCTTCCATCCTCGGGTATGATCTCATATTCACACTTTTACGCTTCTCTCCATCTCTCTCTCTCTCTCTCCCTCTCTCTCTCTCACACATTCAAGCACTTTTTGGATGTTAGAGTGTGCGTCTATTTTGCAGTTACCACTGTCCTATGTAGTAGAAGCAATCCTCAACTGCAATAGAGTTCCTCATCTTCCGTACTTATTCACCTTGACCTCACCATCCATAAGCTCTATTCCTAGACATATGAAACATATACTATTGATGGTTATATCCCCATGTTTTTAGAAGGTGAGAAAAAACACAAGAAGGGGGTTGAACTGTCTTGGTTTTTTCAAGAAAAACAAAGCAGTTAAGATAATCAAACAAAGTCAAAGAGAGAGTAAGACAACATAAGCAATTATCCTCGTTCACCCCATAATCCAAGAATGGTCAAGTCCCCTTGCACTTCTGAGGGATTTTTCAATACAATCACACAAGATTACAACTTCTTAAACACATAAGTTTGAGATTTCCTTGCCTCACACAAGAGACCTTATACAATAAGAGTTTACAACAATTAAGATTGGTTGTTTTTGCTTTGTACTTAGACAGTGGTAAACTAAATATAAGCTCAATTGTCTTCTTACATTTAATAAATTCTAGGATATAATGTTTGTAAGCATTTTTTCAAGTGTTTGTGCATTTATTTAGTTTGACGGAGTTTTGTCACTAGTAAATTATGTGAAGTGTCAAAAGTTCTTTAAACTAATCAAGTCATTATATAAGAGAGAATGAGAGAGTCGTTGTTTGAAGAGTGTCAGCGTATCAAAAACGTCCTTGAAAAACTTTGATCATAATTCAAAACTTTGTCTCTAATGGATAATGTCATTGAATATTACTAGATGAGTCATTTGCTTCTTTGGTAATGACCCGTCACATTATATTTGCCATTGAAGAACTTGAAAACAACGTTCCATAAGAAGTAGACACAATTGATCAGAGTCTCTCAGGCTACTGAAGTATCCTTCAGAAAATGCTTCCTTCATAATCTGAAATTGTGTCTCTCAGACACAATTTCACACTTCTTTATGGAATGTCGCTGGTCAAAGCAGATATGATTTGTTTCCTCTTTAGGTATGATATTTAACTCGCATGATTCCACGTATTTGTGGAGAATCTTCATTTTACAAAATATGGAATCTCAATTTTTTACTAGGGGTAAATCGAAAATCAACTATGTTATAGGGGGGTAAACATATATTAACCCATTTAGTAAAATCAATGTATTCAAAAATTTTCTCAAAAATCAAACACACGCTTATGCTCGACAAAATTTTAAGTTTGAGATTGCTTATGAAATAATAACTACCTAAGCAACTTTCTATGACTTGAATCCTGTTCATGTGGGTAAGGCATAACTTCAGGCCCGTTTCTGAGATTTTAGTAGCCTGGGATGAGACTACAATTTGGGTCCTATATAATGAGTACACTAAAAAAAAATTCGATAGTCAGAAAATAATTTGCTTGAAAATGATAGTTTTTACTACGTTAAGAAATTATGTAAAAAAACATCAAAATTCATATTTGTTTAACGAATCGTGAGTTACATTCTTTTACTTCAACAAATTCCTATTTTTTTAACACACTTTATATCTCTTCCAGAGCAGACAATTTTCAATAATTTAAATATTTGTACACATATTTTTTAATAATTGTAAAGCAAAATAAAAATTATTCTAACTTCACATTAATCAAAAGTTAAGAAAAATTTAACTTTCCTCCAACTCCTTTAATCAAAGTTAAGGCTTTAACTATATGGTAACCAATACCAGATTCAAACAATGTGACATAGATTTGAATGTTGAAGATAACAAAAAACAATAAAAAAACAAATTTTGTCTTAAAGGCAAGACATGAAGTAGATTTCTCACATAGCTTAATGCATCACATTGATCATCAAGTGTGGAAAAATTATAGAAAATAAAAAGTATTTCAAGACATATCCCTTTTTCTTGGAGGAGTCTACATGCAAAGCTACCAGTAAAAAATGATTAATCAATTTCTTAAAGCATAATAATAAATGACATCAATTTTTTTTATTAAAAAAAAAAGAAATACACAGTTGTGTGAGTTTATCCAAGAGATGAAGATGATGAATGATATAATCATGAAATGTCAAAAAAAAAAAAATGTACTTGTGGGTATCCTCAAACTTGACACATCAACATTTAAGCTTTGAGGAAGGGTCTGAAAAATGTAAACCTTAGAGAATTAATCTAAAAATGATAGCGAAATAATTTGTGACTTTTTTAATATTAAACTAAATACATAAATAAAAATTATATATATAAAATATGTGATGCTTCTTTAAGAGAAGAAATTATAAAAAGAATTATCTCCCCCATCCAATCATGGAGAGTGTAGGAAAAAAATAGAAAAAGAGAAAACAATGAGAAAAGAGAAAGAGAAAGTGAAAACAGTGATTGAAAAAGATAAGCATAATTTGATGGGTTTGTTAGAATTTGAAAGTCACAAATATTTGTACTTATAATTTTAATTATAATCAAAATTTTATATAAGGAGGAGGGATCAAATTACACCAACTAGTTACATTAAATATTACACTCATTTTTTTTTTTGGGTACAAATATTACACTCATTATTATCCTTTGATTTTATATAATTTGGGATGACTAGAGTTGGGAAACACATTGTGAATAAATCATTGAGTCTCTTGGCCACATAAAGAGATAAACATGGGTTGGGAAACACCTTGGGGATAAATCATCGAGTCTCTTTACCTTAGGAAGAGATTTGGGAAAAATGATAGTGTTGTGAAGTGACTCGAAATTGGAGTTTTGAATATGTCAAAATCGGGGCCCGAATGCTGCTGTCCGGGGCCCAAATTTGGCTGTGGTTTTTCAGCCTAGGTCGAATTTACCAGCAGAAAATATAACAGAAACATATTTTTGGGATGAGATTTATTCCAGTTTGAAAACGAGATAAAATCAAGTCATCTATTATGTAAAACTTTTACTAATATTTAATCAAAGAAATTACAGTTGTTGTTACAATCAAGCTCTTATACTCATTAACATGAGGCATATCTCAGTTAAACCTTGATGTACTTGCTGCCAAAGCAGACGCTGCTGAAATAATCGACGTTGAAACTTTTCAATTCTCCTACCCCATCGCCACCACCACCTCCGTTGTCATCAACCTCTCTGATATCGATTACGACGATGACGTCAGAATTCTGAATTTTGTTCCCAAAAACACCTCTTTCGGAAAACGCAAAGGATCAAAAGTGTAGCGAGTTTCAGAAGCTGAATGCTGATGAGAGAGGAAAATATGATGTTATGTTGAAGAAACATGCTAAGGATCAGAAGTGGAGACGGTGTCCGAATTGTAGGTTTTATGTCGCTAAGTCCGAGGGTTGCTCTGCTACCGTTATTATCGATATCTATGTGTTAGTTATTAGGGTTTTGTGTTGTAGTTGTACATGAAACACAAAAAATCAATTGCCAAATCAATTCATCATTTTGTTGCTTTGGATGATGATCCTCCATTTTCATCAACATCACTATCTAGTTCACTGTGCCGCAACAACTTTGGTTGGCCAGAAGACAGAACACTGAAAACACAAGTGCAGGTAAATGATTAATTAAGTTCTTAAAACATAATAATAAATGACATCAATTTTTTTTTAATAAAAAAAAAGAAGTATCAATTGTGTGAGTTTATCTAAGAGAGGAACATGATGAATGATATGATCATGAAATGTCCAAAAATAAAATAAAATTGGCGTCTACAAATTTTATGTGCATAATGGAATGAGCAAATTATGAAGTTAACATCAAGAGAAACAATAATAAATTAGCACAGGGATGAGGATGACAAAGAAATTGTATTTGTAGGTTTCCTCAAACTTGACGCATCAACATTTAAGCTTTGAGGAAGGGTATGGATATTGTATAGCTTAAAGAATTAATCTAAAAATGATGGCGAAAAAATTTGTAACTTTTTTTTAATATTAAACTAAATAATATAAATAAAAATTATATATATAAAATAAGTGATGCTTCTAGAAGAATTTATAAAAAGAAATATCTCCCCCATCCAATCATAGAGAGTGTAGGAAAAAAATAGACAAAGAGAAAGAGAAAACAATGAGAAAAGAGAAAGACTAGTCTTTAAGTAACTATTTTTTTAAAGAATAAACATATCAATCAAGATAGATTTCTAGGATGGATTTCTATCAACTTAATTATCGTTTATATCATATCAATACAACACACTTATCATCATTTCCAATTCATTTCCTCAAAAAAAAAAAAAATCATTTCCAATTCATCGCAATATTAAATCTCCACATCCATACATATGGCAACACACTATATAATTACAAATTAAATAATAGTATCAGTTATTAACTTCAACTAACGATTAATCATGGAAAATATATAAATCTAGAATATTTGAAAGTGAAGCACATTATTAACACTAAATTCATTTATACTAATGAACAACCAAAAATAATCACAAGTAATTAAGAAAGTATATATACCTCATCCCTGAGAGCGTTCCTCCCTTCCCTAAGTTCATCAGAAGTTGAAATGAAAATGCGCTTATTACCACCAGGACGAGCTGGATTCTCTGATCTTGCCAATGTTGAATTGTTTTGCATGACTCGCCAGTTTAAAAAAACAGTACTAAAGCTCGACCTAGGAGGAGGTGGAGGGGGATTTAGCTTGTAATTACTCGATGGTGGATCTGAAGGAGGAGGTGGTTGTTGTGGTGGTACCGAACTACTAGGCATCCCAAGATTAATAGTCGGAACTCGGAACACTAAATCGATTGACACAGCCTCCTTGCAATAACCTTACATGTACATGCAAAAAAGAAAATAGATCATAAGAAAAAGGCTAGATACAAGTTTGTTTGCTACATCGAATGTACATCACACATTGCACAATAAAAAAGAAAAGACTTTCAAAAACATTCACGTACAAATTGTTTCGTAATATAATAATTAAAATTATAAATTAAGATTTATTAAAAAACAAATCTAAGGATGATAAAAATATTAGGTTCCTTAAAAATAATTATTTATTTAAAAAATGTATAGAACATTACTAGCCGGCCACTAAAACCATGTCAATTGGATGGAATTACTGGCAAATTTAAATGAAAAATAAATAGTACTCGTCAAAACAAAATTAATCAACTAAAATTTAACCATCGCCCCCCAAAAGGATTAAATGAAAGAAATCACATACATTCATAATTAGTACCTTATTGCGACAAAACATGTCACTTTCTTCATATTAATCAAAGAAATCACACTCGTTGAACAAACATCGATATTCTTATAGATCGAATCAAAATAGAGAACGAGTACAAATACATGACGCCTTTGACGACTTTCATTCTTTATACGCTTGTGATGAGAATGCATGTATCAGGTTTTGTTCTGACGCTGATAGATCTAGATGGCAGAAAAACAACCAAAGATTAATAGAAGAAAACAATCCACAAAAACAAAGATATGATATCAATGACAGAAAAAAGTAAAAAGAATGACATTGATTAGTCATATATATAATTTTGGTTTTGAGTAGAATAATAACATGTGGCAATTGGCTTACCTTTAGATCCCTATGCACCAGATAGAGAGACCTTCATGCTTATGGAGAACGACGGTGATGCTTGCAACTTTTGTCAAAATGGTGATGAGAACCACTTATATAAGAGGGTTAGGTTAAAATTAGGTTAAGATTTTAGGTAATCTAAAGAATTAAATGTACTTTCGGCCCCTTATCTTTACGAAACTTGCAATTATTGCCCCTATATAAAATAATGGGTGAAGATCATCTCCATTTGGCAAAATAAATGGAGATTTGCAAGTTGGAGAGAGATAGACACAGAAAATAGATGGTGGGTCCAACCACTAAGTGGATTCCACCATCATTAATTATATTATTTTTTTAAGATTTCATGTGCCTTTATCTCTCCAAATGGAAGAAATTGAGAAACACATAAATGGAGAGGATCTTCACTCTAAAATAATATCAATTTTCCCGTATGTTTAGCCCCTTTTCCACTTTTGGCCTCTTTCTCTAATTTTGACCAAGTTAATGAACACTTGACACCTCACTTTAGTGAGTCGGATGCCACGTGTCTAGTTTTTTAATTAAAAAACAAAAAAAGCGAGCTCATTACTTACAAAATAAAATAAATTAGAAGAAGGAAATTAAAAGAACTTGAACAACACAACATGTCATCTTCATAATCTTTATAACTTATAACTCGAGAAAACTCAAAACAATTCAATTTAAAACCCAACAGCTCATCAATCATGAAAGTCAGACCTAGAAACTATTGAACCAAAAAGGATTTTAAACAATGCCTCTGAAATTTTATTGATAACAAAATATAAAAGAACAATTGGATATGCCAATGTGTGTTCAAGTATGTGAAACCATAAAATTAAATTATGACTCTCAAAATTAAGTTATAGTTGTGAAATATCAAGACTCTTACTTGTGTGTTTGAGCAAACTGTAATATTGTGTGATTATAGTGAAAAATCCATTGGAAGTGCAAGGGGACTGGACTAAACTATGACTGTAAGGTGAACTAGGATAATTTGCTTGTGCTCTCTCCCTCTGTGTGTGTGTGTGTGTGTTTAACTTAATTTCGCTGCATACTCTATTTCAGACTATGAATAGAACTCTGCTACTGATCAGATTCTGAACTGTTTATGATAAACACTTAGAAAAGTTTTTGAAAATTCCATCACAATTCAACCCCCTCTTCTTGTGTTTTTATCACCATGAGTCAATATCAGAGCCTAGTTTTTGGTTTAACACTTAATCATGTGACAGTTAAAAGATCCTAAGAAAACACATGTCTCATGTCTTCTAATACTAATACTAGTAATAATGTTGTGAGCCATGATTACAATAACAATGTTTCCACCTATGATAAAAATATCTTACTCAGCCAGAGCTAATGGAGATGATGCATGTTGACGAAACTGGCAGGGGCGAAGCCCTTCATGGGGAAAAAATTAACAACCGTAGGTCTACTTAGCGAGATTTTACACAATTTTGTTATGATTTTAGTGTTCGGCAGATCCAAATCCCCACTAATTGGTTTCCTGGCCCACCTGGAAAATTTAAATTTTAAAAATCATAGGTCTAATTTGGGAGGTTTTAAACAATTTTTCAACAGTTTAGGTTTTCGGCGGTTTCAAAACTGACACATGTGATTTTTTTCTCATGCTTTGTACTTGACTGGTTAGTGGAGGTTTACAAACCTTCTAATTTTTGGGGATTTCAAATCTCTTTTATATTGTCTTGTCAAATCTCTTTTAGTCAAACTTTGCAATTTCATGTTTAATGCTGATTACTACTTTAATTTTATGTTTAAATATTATTGTTTATAGTTTATTTTAGTGGCCCTCCCAAACTATTTTTTCTAGTTCCGCCACTGAAAACTGTTAAATGCACCAAATCGTAGTCAAGTAATAAAGTAGTAAGTTATCGTTTCCAAAGGGTTTGTCGATCAACTCAATAAATAGATTGAATTTATTTGAAACTAAATAAAAGAAGAGATTTAGAAGTGGTTGCATGGTTTTAATTGTCCTGCCCTATGCAAGATTTAGCTTTGTAATTAAGGGGTATCATGTAACGCCCTATTTTAATATTTATTTATTTTATTGAGTTTAGAGTCTATTTATATGATTTATGTGATAAAAATGATTATGTGGTGTGTTGTTATTTTATTAAGTGGTGTTATTTTATTATTTAATAGAATAAGATTTGAAATAAAATAAGATTAAGTTGTGGGGGCTGTTTTGAGAATTTAGAGAGTTTAATAGAATAAGTGAGAATTAGGATTTAATTGGAGTTTTGGGGCTAAATGAGAATTAAGTGAATTAAGAGGGAGTTAATTAAATATTGGAAGATTATATTTACTGAGAAAAAGGAGTAAATAAGGTTAGAAGCAGTTTCACGTACAAACAATTTTTGGGAGAAAAACCAAGAGAAAGCTAGGAGAAGAGTCAAGTGAAGAGAATCAGATTTTTGGTAGAGTTTGGTTCATCAATTCAAGGTAAGGGTGAGACTAACTCTCAATGATTTTAGATTATATAACTTCTGATGTAGATTTAGCAAGAGGGTTGTGGTTAAATTGGGATTTGGGGTTTAGGTTTTGATTATAGATTTTTGAATTGAAAGTGTAGAAACCATGACAATGATGAGAGATTGCGTACAGATCATATGTGTAATCATATAACAATGCTATAATCAATTTTGGGGATTGAATTTGGGAAAAATGGGACTTTTGGTGAAAAACTACATAATTTACGTAGTCTGGTCTGTCACGATTCGCCATGGCGGAGAGATATTTCGCCTAGCGGATCATTCCAGTAGTCATTCGCCATTTTCTCGCCATTAGTTCGCCATGGCGAAGTATCACATTAGCTTTTCGCCATTCCCTCGCCAGTAGTTCGCCTGGCGAAATGTTCAGTGGCAGACTACCCTGTTTCATGTTCTTGCATCTTTTTCACACGTTTCTGTTTTGAATTGGCCTTTGGTGTAAACATGATAATTGTAGATAATTGTGTTAGCTTTCCAGTGGCTTTGGTTTTACTTGAAAATGATTTTTGGTGTTTGAATTATTATGAAAATACTCCAAGGAGGTCTTAGTGAAATCTTATGAAAATTTAGCATAACTGTTTCAAAGTTAATCCAAAACTTATGGAATAATTCCAAACCTCAAAACTAGAAGTACTATGAGTTCAATTAAGGTGTTTAAGAGTAATTAACCTATGTTGTGAGTTTGTCCTTGGGGTAGAAACGAAGTTATTTATAATATTAATGTTGTTCAGAGAGTGTGAAATTAAGATGATTAATGATTGTAAGTTAGTTTAAAATATTTATATTATGAGGGAAATGTGTGATATAGAAAATATCGTTGTTTATATCATTCAAATTGTTATTATTAATATTGCTATGTTGCAAGTTGCTTATGTTGTTGTCCCTGCTGTTGTTGATTATTAATATCATTAAGTTGACCAAGTTGTGGGTAAGTCATAATTATTTATGTACAGTCGTGTTTTCGTTGTCGTTGTCTACGTTGTCATTGATGTTGCTGAGTTGTATGTTGATATACACAAAGTTGAGTCCATTGCATACTTATAAAACCGTTGAGGGCTTATGCCTTGGAATGCCTTGTCATTCAAACTGTTGAGGGCTCATGCCCTGGAATGTTTATCATTCAATTGTTGAGGGCTTATGCCCTGGAATGCTGATGAGATAAAACCGCAAGTGTACGGTCTTACCGAAGTTGTATAAAAGAGTATCGTTCCGACAGGGAGTAGTTCAATTTAATTAACCTTTAGAGATGATTAGAAGAGAGAAGAGAATTGTAAGTTGGGGGTTTTAAAACGGTTAAAAAGCAAATTAATAAAAGAGCCTTGGGATCGTTGGTTTCATCTAAATAACAAGTCCTTCTCAAACCAAAACCATAAGCTTATAATGTTATGTTAGACCTAATTTCTCAAGACATTTTCTCTTAAGTTCCTCTAGCAACCAAGCCTATTTCGCTGACTTGATTACTATTGGATTTTGGTTCCTCTAACAACCAAGCCTATTTCGCTGACTTGATTGTTATTAGTTCCCTTGAAGATCGAAACTATATGTCTCAAAGATTGCAAAGCCTATTTCGCTGACTTTGCAATCCTTGTCTGAATTCACTTGTTCGAATATCAAAGCTCCACTTTCGTTTTATGAATTGATATTTGGAATAATGGACGAACAATTATCAAACCCTCCACTTTCGTTTCCACAGTTTGATAATGGTTAATCCATGTTAAGACGGTGAATTCAGATAAGAAATTAGGGTTACATAAGATTAAGGCTTAGGGCTTGGTTTGATTAGGATTATGTCATTTAGACTTATCCAACAATCCCAAGACAAGAAGAAGTCTACTCACTCATGTTCATCGTAGACATGGGGGAGAAGAGAGAAAGCATGAAAGTAAAAGACAGGAAAATAAAGGAAAGGAAAAGAACTTTATTTAGAAAAGCAATTGTCACTTATTGTATTCCAAGTAAAGATGAATATTTGTGATGGCTAGCTACTCTATTTATAGTACACAATTGACTTAAAATCTAAGCAAGTATATTCCAAGAATATTCCTCGGTAGATTGTGCGCCAAAATAGAATAGCTTGGAGTCCAAGCAAAAGCAGCAAAAGGTCTCTGGAGGGTGGCACGGCCGTGCTAAGGCTAGCACGGGCCGTGCCAGGCTTTTGACTTGTGGGAGATATATTTTGTTTCCCAATCTTCGTATTTTCGTGTCCAATCTGCTCCAAATCCCTTTCTTTTGCTCCAAGACTCAATCCATCCAATATTCTTCCCTGAAATATAATAAATTGCAATTTAAAGTAAACTATCCTAAAAAGGAAATAATACTAATATAAAATTATATAAAATCTAAATAAAACTAAACTAAAAAGCATATTAAAATAGCATATAAATGACTCATCAAACTCCCCCATACTTGAATCTTTGCTTGTCCTCAAGCAAAAGGCATAAACATAGTAGCATCAACAGTTAAATCAAATGACAATTAAATTAAAGTACATGTCTCCTCAAGGGCTTAAATCCAAAATGTACACTAATTACAAACTCAAATATTTCTTGAAATCTTTATTCTACCCAACGATCAAGTTTCAAGTGAGTGTGTGTGTGAAGTCCAACCCTTTTCTTGCTCCTGTATAAGATAGGCATTATGAGGAAACATGGTCTAATCCTAGCACTAAACCAACCAAGAAAGATTCCTTCTATAATTCATATAAGAGAGATGGGAGTATTTTAGAATCTTTGTTCTTTGCCATTTGCACATTTAAGTTCTTTATTTAAGGAACAACATCTTCACGTAGGAAGTCGGAGGGCCTACCCCCTTCCCCAATCTAGATTCAATGGTATCCCTTAAAACATCATCTTCACGTAGGAAGTCGGAGGGCCTACCCCCTTCCCCAATCTAGATTCAATGATGCTTTTTAAAGTTTTTCTTCAAGATAACAATCATCTTCACGTAGGAAGTCGGAGGGCCTACCTCCTTCCCCAATCTAGATTCAATGATGAGACCTTGGAATTTATTTGGCTTTTTGGCTTTTTATGAGCTCCCTTATACTAACTTATACTACTGGCACTTTGAGAATCTTTAAAGGTTAATGCACCACTAAGATTAAAACGCGTTTCTTTAAAATACCTATTCATACATTTACTCAAGGGAAGCAACTTTGTGTTTTTGTCATTGGAGAATTTTATTCACTTTAAAACAAGATGTGGGTATATCAAGAAGACTTAAAACACAAGAGTTTGCTTTTATGTACAAGAATCAATCAAATAAGAGGAGACAATGAAAATTTTGTGCCATGATATTTTCAATAAAAATTAGCTACTTAACCATGCCTTTTACAATAAAACAAAACAAAAGAATAAAGTTCAAGGGAGTTTGGAAACACTACGACTAAAGACACTTTATTAGGCTCCCCCCCCCCCCCCCCCCATACTTAGGAGAAGAATTGTCCTCAATGATTCAAAATAAGAAAACTAAAGAAGAAGAAGAAGAAGAAGAAGAAGAAGAAGAAGGAGAAGAAGAAGAAGGAGGAGGAGGAGGAGGAGTAAGAGAAGAGAGGAAGAGGAAAGCTCACATTTTTCATTGAGTTCTATAGGGAGGATCTTCGAGGTGAAAATGGTGCATCATGTTCCGAAGCATTTGGTTATTTTCTTCGGATATGCGGTCGCCCGTTAGGACATTATTCCTTAGTCCCGACAATTCAACACCTTACCTTAGTTGCTTGGTGCTTATCCCCTCGGCCTCGGTATGCATCCATACCCATCTTGCATTTTCATTTGTTTATCCGGCATCATGGTCATGGTGCTCCTCATCATGGTACAATTGTGCACCTTCCTCTTCTTGGTGCAAATGTGCATCTTCCTCGCCTTCATTATCGTGTTCTTCATGTACCTGTGGATCATCAACAACATACAACAAATTTTCTTCCACCTCAGTGTTAGTCCGAGATGGGTTAGAAAGTATAATCAAAATAGGCACATTGAGTTTGAGTGCGTAGGACATGGGTGGATGGGGCTTAATGAAGTTCATAAAGATAAGGGTCTCTATGTTAAACCTATTGTTTCCCTCAATTTTGGTAATCCCTTGGTCCTCACCCACTCCCAATTGCCTAGCTATGTATGTGATGATACCACCCACAACTATCTCTCCCCTACTATCAGACCTATTACCGACATGGGAAAGGTGATCAAGCAAGTAAAAGCATGTGTTAATGGGTTGGTTTGTTAAGCATGACCCACGACATGAAGAGTTCCTCCGTCCTAGTGTTCCCCAATTCGGTCCTACCCCAAATAGTGCCAGTCATTACCTTTTGAAGGTACCGTGTGTTAAATTGCCTAAGGTCGGTGATATGTTCCCAAAAGGTGGTGGGTTGATAGTCAACCGGCTTAAGACTTTGATCCCAAGAGAAGTGGATGAACCCCGCGTTAGCGAAGTCCATCTCATCACAAAAGTGTTGAAGCGACATCTCGTAATCAATGTTCATAAGTCGGAAAGAGATTCTATGATTAGGGTTATCAAGATTCATTCTATCCTTTGTAAAAACGATAGAACTGAAAAACTCATAGGTGAAAGTTTCATAACCCCGCATAGGTCTTAACAAAGCAACCCACCCTAATCGTCTTAGAAATTTAAACACATTGTCACTAAGGCCTAATGTCACCAAGTCATAATTATCAGGGTACCTGCAAGGATGTAAAGGTTTAGAGATGAGATTTATATACCTATCCTTTTGCTTGTTGTCCTTGAATATTATGCCATGATTATTTGCCGGTACTTGCTTCTTTGGGGGAGGTCCTCTTGAAGATGTTGCAACTTCTTTTCCACTTCTTTTGGAAGCCATAGCCATGACCTTGGTTGGACTTGGTGTGGTTGTGGTGAAGGTTGGGGTTAGTGAATGTTTTTGGTGGAAAGGGTTGGTTTAGTGATGGGGAGAAGGTTTAAGTGAGTTTTGGGGGTTGGGTTATGGAGATTGGTGAAGAATTTTAGGTTTTTGGGTTAGGTTTATGAGGGTTACGAATTTGGGTGATGTTGTTTGGATGGATGAAATTGGTTTTTGAATGGTGGGTTATGATTGGAATGGTGTTTGTGATTGATTGGGTGGAGAAATTTTGGGAATTGGTGAGATTTGGGGTGGGTGTGGAGGTTTGAGGTTGTATGGTTATGGAGGTTTTAGAGAGAAGGTGAAGGTAGAGAGATGTTTGTGTTTGAGAGTGAAGGAAGAAGATGAGGGAAAAACGAGCAAATAGCCTACCTGGGTCGGGCACGGCCGTGCCAACCTTAGCACGGGCCGTGCCAACATTCTGGAATTTCTGCTGGTTTTGGATAGGCAAGGTCTGGCACGGCCGTGCCAGTGTGAGCACGGGCCGTGCCAAGGTTCTGGACATGGGGCCTCAAAATTTTTCTCGTTTTCTTGAATCACCTTCGGGCAATTACCTACAAAATAACTTAAAAACAACAAAAACAAACAAAACGAAAGCAGTTAAATGCGTGGGTTGCCTCCCACGAAGCGCTCTTTTATTGTCATTAGCTTGACGTTAAGAAAGTGTCCATTAGAAAGGATCAAAGATGTTGTATTATGTAGATGACGCTAAAAAGCGTTCTTTCACATCATATTCTTTGACCATATTGCAATAATAAAGGGCGGGACCTTCCTTAATGTTTTCAAACTCAAATCCTACCATGTCTTCACTCACTTGAAAAACTATCCTACCACTCTTAACGTCAACTATAGCACCCGCAGTAGCGAGGAAAGGTCTTCCTAGGATCATAGGGCAATCATGGTCTTCCTCGATGTCAACAACCACAAAGTCAGTTGGGATGTATATCCCTTCTATCTGAACAGGGATGTCTTCAACATATCCAGCTATTGGGATAACAGAACGGTCGGCTAACTTTAATATCATCTCGGTAGGTTTCAACTCTCCTATTCCCATCTTTTTAAAGAGGGATAGAGGCAACAAACTAACACTGGCTCCTAAATCACACAAGGCTTTGTCAACGGTTTCTTTCCCTATCACACAAGGGATGGCAAAACTACCTGGATCTCTAAGCTTTTGGGGTTGCTTCTTGATGATTGCACTACTTTCCCTAGTTAAAGCTATTGTCTCTTTGTGATCTATAGCCTTTTTCTTTGAAAAAATTTCTTTTAAAAACTTGGCGTATAGAGGCATACGAGACAAAGCTTCAGCAAAGGGAATCTTAATGCAAATCTTTTTAAGTATGTTTAAGAATTTAGCGAATTGAGCCTCCAAGTTGAGCTTAGTAAGCCTTAATGGGTTAAGGGCCTTGTTCTTATCAAGTGGTTTCTTTATCGCATCCTCCTCACCTAGAAGCTTAACACTCTCTCCCTTGACACTTTTGGCTTTAGTAATGGTCTCTTCTAACTTACTGCCCCCAAGAGAAATAGCATTGACATGGGCTTTGGGGTTTGTTTCAGGTTGACCAGGAAAGACTCCTGGTGTTTGAGAAGAGGTGGCCACTTGTTGGGCCACTTGGGAGATTTGGGTCTCAAGCATTTTGGTGTGTGTGGCGATGGAATCAACTTTGGTATTGAGTTTGGAGAGAGAGTCGTTCAGAAATCCTGTTTGGTTTTTCAATTCTTGAAGATTTTTATTTTGATTAGCAATGCAGTTTTCCAATAAAATCTCCAAACTTGATTTCTGAGCCACTCTCAAGTTGTTTGTATAGCCAGGTGGTGCTGCTTGTCCATAGGAACCTTGAGGATTTTTGTAAAAGTTTTGATTTGGCCTCATTCCTTGGTTGTATTGAGCGTAATTCAGTTGCTCAATATTGGCAGCACTACCTAACTGACAATCAGCACCTATATGACCGGTTATACCACAGATTTCACATGTAGGGGATGCAGGAGAAGGTGGGGCAGCATTAACATTAAGTTTTTCAATTTTTTGTGTTAATGCCTCAACCTTAGCAGCAAGGTGGTTATATTCAGAGACTTCGTATATACCTGCCTCTTTCTTAGAGGGAGTAGGAGTGGTGACAGCTCTTTCGTTGGTCCATTGATAGTGATTTTGAGCCATGTCCTCAATCAAAGCATAAGCCTCCGTGTAGTTTTTGTTCATTAGAGCTCCACCTGCAGCTGCATCAACAAACATCTTAGTGGTATATGACAAGCCATTATAAAACGTGTGGACTATAAGCCAATTCTCTAGGCCATGGTGGGGACAAAGTCTAAGCATTTCCTTGAAACGCTCCCAAGCCTCATAGAGAGATTCCCCATCTTTTTGATTGAAACGCGTAATTTGGTCTCTAAGTTTAGCTGTTTTAGATGGGGGGAAAAATCGGGCGAGGAATGCTCGCCTCATATCGTCCCATGAAGTAATGGAACCGTCTTCTAGGGAATGGAACCAAGCGCTAGCTCTATCCCTTAAGGAAAAGGGAAAGAGATGAAGTCTTACGGCTTCTTGGTTCTCTTTTATGGTGCCACTGAGTCTAAGGAAGGAAGAAATATGGAGATTTGGATCCTCAGTGGGTGATCCAGAAAACTGGTTTTGCCGCACTAAATTGAGTAGTGCAGGCTTGATTTCGAAGTTAATACCCGCTGTAACACCCCGTTTTCCCAACGTGAAAATTTCATTTATTTAATCAGAGTAATTCACCTAAACGGAATGTCACATTCTTTTCTTAAAATCATAAACTGTATAAATAACTATTTATCCTTTAAAATTCAATAACTAAAAAGTCTTTAATACTTCGCAGCGGGATTTATTCAATAACTAAACAGTCTTTGGCACGAAGACCTCTTTACAATTATGTCATAAAAATCCATTCTAAAAAGATAATCATAATTCTTCAAAAACAATACGTAAGGAATAGAAAGCAATAACAAAGTTCCCATCCCGTTACGTATCAGAGCACCTAAGGACACTTGAGCCATCACTCCTACTAATCATTAATACCTGCAAGTTACTCATACGAAGAGCAACATTTTCAAGCAGAAGGGGTGAGATTTCACAAAACAATAATATCAAGCATATAATTCAATAATTATATTTAACAACACAAATAACTTCATCTATTAGTAATAATAATTCTTCATGTAATAATTCTTAATAACTCAACCAACTTCTAATTATCATTTACTTCATATTCACCACATTATAACATAATCATATAACACGTATTAACCAAATCATAACAACATAGATCATCACATCATACTCATAGTTCATATATAACATAACAACATCTTAATTAATTCATATACAACATAACAACATCATTAATTCATAATAATAATTATTCATCAACCATCTCATTATCATTTCATGAATAAAAGACAACTTATCAACTTAACATAAACATCATCAATTACATTTAACAACTCATAGATAATATCATGTAATCATCATCTCCCTATAATAATAATAATATACGACACAACATAATCATCACCTTATAATATATAACAGCAACATATTTATCATTTTATATTAATATAACAACACGTACTAACACCATAATCAACATCATAAATCTTCAACATAAACATCTTAAACATAATCATCTTAAACAATAGCATCTTTGATAAACAATTATCAAGTAATCACAACGTTCGATCATCATCAATAACATAACATAATATTCACTTAATAATAATTAATCATATATGGAACAACATATTCATCACTTTATAATAATATAACAACAACGTATTCATCATCTTATGAAAACATAACAACAACATATTCATAGCATTCACTTAATAATAAATAATCATATATGGAACAACATATTCATCACTTTATAATAATATAACAACAACGTATTCATCATCTTATGAAAACATAACAACAACATATTCATAGCATTCACTTAATAATAATTAATCATATATAGTACAACATATTCATCACTTAATAGTAACAATTATATACAACATCATAACAACTTAACAATATCATAATCAATATGTTAAACAACGTAGCAAAATAACAATATCATAATCATATATCTTAAACAACATAGCAACGTAATAATATCATAATCAACATGTTAAACAACATAGCAATATCATAATCAATATCTTAAACAACATAGCAACATAACAATATCATAATCAATATGTTAAATAACATAGCAACGTAATAATATCATAATCAACATGTTAAACAACATAGCAATATCATAATCAATATCTTAAACAACATAGCAACATAACAATATCATAATCAATATGTTAAATAACATAGCAACATAACAATATCGTAATCAATATGTTAAACAACATAGCAGCATAATAATATCATATAATTCACATCATAAACATCGTATAATCTTCGTAGGTACTTCTTTAACAACACATAGGTAGAAGACAACTCGACAACTCATAGATGATAATTCATCGACAACTTAACAACTCATGGATGATAACTCATCAACAACGACCTTGACTCGAAAAATGCGACAATGCAACTTAGACACTTATATGCATGTGGTACCAATCGTCATCATAAGTATTAATATACTTTCATCGTGCGGAGGACAAAGCTCCTAAAACGTGCGGAGGACAAAGCTCCTAATCGTGCGGAGGACAAAGATCCTAAACGTGGTGAGGACAAAGCTCAATGAAATGCTATGCATGGACTCTTAACAACAAGACACCGTAATCATCGTAATCAACATATTATCATGCATCCAATAATTTGGAGCTAAACGTCATCAACTTATTCATATTCTTGCAACTTAGTTAAATAACAATTGCAGCATAATCAATTCATATCAAGCTTAATAACAATTCATTTCAACATCTTGATCATTCAATAATATTTCAAGTAATGCATTTAATCATTAATTCATAGTATATAATATTCTCTCATTAATCATATCATCAAAGTAAATCATATTCATCATAACAATAAAATAACATCAATCAATAATGATAATCATCATATATAACAATTACAAATGCACGTCATCAACATCTTTAATCATCAAACATAATTCATGCAATATATATCTAATTATATAACATTATAAATATCATCAAATCATTTTAATCATTATCTAAGGTCTAAGGACAGTTTCTACATCTTTTTAACAAGTTTCCACCGTTTATTCATTAATTCTACAATTTTAACCTACTTTTCAATTCCTCAAAAACTCATCCTACATCATGTTAAACCTAACCATTGATTCACATACTTAATAGAATTGCAAAGTTAGTCTCACCCTTACCTTTGGATTGATCGACGAATGACTCTACTGCTTTCTCTTATCTAAAAGGATATTAAACCGAAGAGGGATTATAGTCTTAAGAACACTTTTAATTCCGAAGGGACAGAAAGGAGTAGAAAAAGAAGAAAGACTCGTCAACACAAGTCAAAAGAGGGAGAAGAGAAGAAAAGCACAGGAAGTATCAACTGTGAATTTCGGTGTGTAGAATGCACTGTGTGAGTTCTCTATTTATAGAGATAATTTACAACTAATAAGTGAGAAACAAGTAATGCACCTATTAGATCTAGTAATTAAATATATCAATTGAGTACCAAAATATATCATATTAAGTACAAAAATATATTATTCAGTACAAAAATATATTAGATTGCCTACCAAAATCTCAATATTCTATTCTAATATATATATAAAATATTTATACAACAAATAACAATTATATCTCTATAACAAATATATTTCTATAACATATATATATTTCTACACCAAATAAGAAATATATTTCTACACCAGATAACATATATTTCTACACAAAATAACATATATCTCTACACAAATTAACATATATTTCTACAACAAATCATGTGTATTTCTACACCAAATAACATTTATTTCTATAACAAATCATGTGTATTTCTACAACAAATAACATTTATTTCTATAACAAATCACATTTATTTCTGCAACAAATCATATGTATTTCTATAACAAATAACATTTATATTTTTAAATCAAATAACATTTATATTTCTAAACCAAATAACATATATATATTTCTAAATCAAATAACATATATATTTCTAAATCAAATAACATATATATTTCTAAATCAAATAACATTTATATTTTTAAATCAAATAACATTTATATTTCTAAAACAAATAACATATATGTTATACTAATAAATACCAACATATATCATAACAAAATATCACTCATCAAAATAAATCATATAAATTATACAAATCATATAAGTGTATTCTAAACTCATTAAAAATATTCGAATAATTAGAGAGGGCGTTACACCCGCAACCGTTGGGTACACGATAATAGCTTGTGGCTCTTCCGTTGAAGGAGTAGCATACTCTTTGA
This sequence comes from Medicago truncatula, assembly GCF_003473485.1. Lineage (NCBI taxonomy): Eukaryota > Viridiplantae > Streptophyta > Magnoliopsida > Fabales > Fabaceae > Medicago > Medicago truncatula. The sequence continues at coordinate 22,846,893 of NC_053045.1, forward strand.
GAGTACGTTCAGCCATAGCGGTATTATTTTATGCCTCTCTCTTTTTCTTATGCAAAAATCTTTCGATCTCAGGAATAAATTCTCCGAGACTTTTACTTCTTCGCATAAGAAACCGAGAACCCAAGAAGTTAGTGGTAAAACAAAAGAAAGAAATAGAAGAAAGGAAGAGAAGAGAATTCTAATCACAAAGAAAGAGTTAATCAAATTAGTTTACTCCCCGGCAGCGGCGCCAAAAACTTGATGAGATAAAACCGCAAGTGTACAGTCTTACCGAAGTAGTATAAAAGAGTATCGTTCCGACAGGGAGTTGTTCAATTTAATTAACCTTTAGAGATGATTAGAAGAGAGAAGAGAATTGTAAGTTGGGGGTTTTAAAACGGTTAAAAAGCAAATTAATAAAAGAGCCTTGGGATCGTTGGTTTCATCTAAATAACAAGTCCTTCTCAAACCAAAACCATAAGCTTATAATGTTATGTTAGACCTAATTTCTCAAGACAGTTTCTCTTAAGTTCCTCTAGCAACCAAGCCTATTTCGCTGACTTGATTACTATTGAATTTTGGTTCCTCTAACAACCAAGCCTATTTCGCTGACTTGATTGTTATTAGTTCCCTTGAAGATCGAAACTATATGTCTCAAAGATTGCAAAGCCTATTTCGCTGACTTTGCAATCCTTGTCTGAATTCACTTGTTCGAATATCAAAGCTCCACTTTCGTTTTATGAATTGATATTTGGAATAATGGACGAACAATTATCAAACCCTCCACTTTCGTTTCCACAGTTTGATAATGGTTAATCCATGTTAAGACGGTGAATTCAGATAAGAAATTAGGGTTACATAAGATTAAGGCTTAGGGCTTGGTTTGATTAGGATTATGTCATTTAGACTTATCCAACAATCCCAAGACAAGAAGAAGTCTATTCACTCATGTTCATCGTAGACATGGGGGAGAAGAGAGAAAGCATGAAAGTAAAAGACAGGAAAATAAAGGAAAGGAAAAGAACTTTATTTAGAAAAGCAATTGTCACTTATTGTATTCCAAGTAAAGATGAATATTTGTGATGGCTAGCTACTCTATTTATAGTACACAATTGACTTAAAATCTAAGCAAGTATATTCCAAGAATATTCCTCGGTAGATTGTGCGCCAAAATAGAATAGCTTGGAGTCCAAGCAAAAGCAGCAAAAGGTCTCTGGAGGGTGGCACGGCCGTGCTAAGGCTAGCACGGGCCGTGCCAGGCTTCTGACTTGTGGGAGATATATTTTGTTTCCCAATCTTCGTATTTTCGTGTCCAATCTGCTCCAAATCCCTTTCTTTTGCTCCAAGACTCAATCCATCCAATATTCTTCCCTGAAATATAATAAATTGCAATTTAAAGTAAACTATCCTAAAAAGGAAATAATACTAATCTAAAATGATATAAAATCTAAATAAAACTAAACTAAAAAGCATATTAAAATAGCATATAAATGACTCATCAAATGCCTCGTGATTCAAACTGTTGAGGGCTTATGCCTTGGATAGCCTTGTCATTCAAACCATTGAGGGCTTATGCCCTGGAATGCCTCGTGATTCAAACTGTTGAGGGCTTATGCCCTGGAATGCCTTGTCATTCAAACCGCTGAGGGCTTATGCCCTGAAATGCTTTGTCATTCATCTGTTGACGGCTTATGCCCTGGAATGCTTTGTCATTCAACTGTTGAGGGCTTATGCCCTGGAATGTTTATCATTCAAATTGTTTGGGGCTTATGCCCCAGAATGCTTAGTGTAACGCCCTCTTTAATTATTTGATTATTTTAATGAGTTTAGAATATACTTATATGATTTTGTGTGATTTATATGATTTATTTTCATGAGTGATATTTTGTTTTGTTATAAGTTGGTATTTATTAGTATAATATATATGCTATTTGGTTTAGAAATATATATGTTATAAAAATATAGTTGTTATAGAGATATGTTTGTTATTTGTTATAGAAATATTTTATATTATATATATATATATATATATATATATTAGAATAGAATATGAGTTTAGGGGTTGTTATGAAATTTTAGAGGGTTTTGGGGGAGAAAGAGAAATAAGATAAAATAGACAAAAAAAGATTATAAATAGGAGAGACCTAGTTTAGAAAAATAGAACGTACGATCAATTTTGGAAAAAAGGGAGAAAAAGCCAAGAGAAGGCAGAAGCACTTAGAGAGCTGCGATTTTCATTGTTAAGGTAAGGGTGAGACTAGCATTCAATTCTATTAATCTATATGATTCTGATGATTTTATTTAGCAAGTGTAGGATTGAATTAGAGAAGTTGGAGAATTAGGGTTTAAGAGAGAAATTGAGGATTAATTGATGTAGAATGGTTAGATTGATGTAGAAACTGTTTACAGACCTTAGATAATCCATAGAATGATTACAGAAATTAGTTTTGAGCTTTACCGTTTGATCATCAATTTTTAGGGTTTTGACCTAATTCCAAAACTTTTCTAAATCAATCCTAACTTTGTCAATTAATCATCAGAATTACAACGATCAATGCTATTGAATCATTAGTCTCACCCTTACCTTGTTTGAAGAAAATCGCAGCACTCTTGGTCTCTTTCTCCTCTCTAAGCTTTTCTCCCTTTTTCCAAAAGTTTTCACATACAATGTTTTTTCTAAGACTAGGTCTAACCTTTATATACCTCTTCTTAATTACTTATCTTATCTCACTTTTTCCCCCAAAACTATCTAAAATATCAAAACAACCCTTAACTAAATATTTTATATTATTTTCAAATCTTTATTTTATTTAACAATAAAATAATTCTCATATTCTTATCAAATCTTCCAAAGCTCATAACTTATCACGTCATCAATCAAATCATCATAAATCATCAAGACATACCAAAATCATGCATATATTATATGAATATAATACAATCACCTAAACTCGATTAAATAAACGATTAAACGAAAGTGGGCGTTACAAATTGACCAGTTACAGAATGCCTTGTTTAGGATAAATGCGATCTTGGTCGCACAAGTTGATGTGAGTTGATCTTAGAGGTTAGAAACTAAGTTGTATATCTTGCTGTTGTTGTTTCAGTAAGCCTGATTTAATATGATCTAATGTTTTTGTTAATGGTATATAATAGTATATACATTATATGAATTATGTTGATATTTGAGATGTTGTTGATTTGCATTCGATATTACTATATCATGATGATTTTCTTACTGCCTATGTTGCTGTTTGTTAGTTAACTAAGCTGCATGAGTCGGTCTAAGTTGATGATGATGATGTTCCAAATTATTGGATATATTTAAGAGGTTGTTGAATATAAGAAGTTAAGTTGTTGTGTCCATGCATTAGCATTCATTGTTGGGGGCTTGATGCCCTGGAGCCTTTGCTCAACCACGTTGGGGGCTTGATGCCCTGGAGATTTAGCTCAAATATGTTGGGGGCTTGATGCCCTGGAAGTATATTAATACTTATTACATTGAGGGCTTGATGCCTTGGATTGGTACCACATGCATATAAGAGGTCTAAGTTGCATAGTTGCATTTGTCGAGTCAAAGATGATAAGTTGCCAAGTTGTTGAAGTTGTGATTCCTTATATGAATTATAAATGAAGTGATCAATGATATATTATTATCTATGATGAATATTATGATGTTTCATGTTGTTAAATATAATTGTTGAATTATATGTTTAATATTATTGTTTTGTGAAATCTCACCCCTTCTGCATGGAAATGTTGCTCTTCGTATGAGTAACTTGCAGATGATCAAGTTTAAGTAGCTGGTGTTGCTGTCGTGAGTTGCTATCCCTCACTGTGTCCTTTTAGGTGCTCTGATACGTAACGGGATGAGATCTTTTGTGGCTATTTCTTATTCCTTTACGTAATTGTTTTATGAATTTAAATGATAAGTTGTTTAACTGAATTTATGAGATGTTTTGATGAGGCTTGCGTGCCAAGACTATTTATGATGAAGAATTTAATCCGCTGCTAATATGTTGATGATTTATGTCGAAGGATAATTAGTTAATTATCCCGTTTATGATTTTATGAAGTGTAGCATTCCGTTTATGTGTTGAATACTCTGATTATATGTTTGAAATATTTAAGTTGGGAAATCGGGGTGTTACAATTGGTATAAGAGCAGGTCGGTCCGTCCGGCCAATTAGATGAGTCATGTCGAGTTTAGTAACAGTTGTAATATTGTCTTATGTTGTTGTTGCTTGTTGTGTAGAGATTAAGAATGGTTGGAAGAAACGACGCTGCGTTAGCTGCTGCACAACAGGTCGTGGCTCAAGCTGTGGGGCAACAACCTAATGCGAATGCTGGTGCAAGTGCTGAAGCGAGGATGCTAGAGACTTTTCTGAGGAATCATCCTCCTACTTTCAAAGGAAGATATGACCCTGATAGAGCTCAGACTGGGCTCAAAGAGATAGAGAGAGTGTTTCGTTTGATGCAATGTTCAGAGGTTCAGAAGGTTAATGCATGACATTGATCATCAAGTGTGGAAAAATTATAGAAAATAAAAAGTATGTCAAGACATATCCCTTTTTCTTGGAGGAGTCTACATGCAAAGCTACCAGTAAAAAATGATTAATCAAGTTCTTAAAGCATAATAATAAATGACATCAATTTTTTTTATTAAAAAAAAGAAATACACAGCTGTGTGAGTTTATCCAAGAGATGAAGATGATGAATGATATGATCATGAAATGTCAAAAAAAAAATTGTACTTGTGGGTATCCTCAAACTTGACGCATCAACATTTAAGCTTTGAGGAAGGGTCTAAAAAATGTAAACTTTAGAGAATTAATCTAAAAATGATAGCGAAATAATTTGTGACTTTTTTAATATTAAACTAAATACATAAATAAAAATTATATATATAAAATATGTGATGCTTCTTTAAGAGAAGAAATTATAAAAAGAATTATCTTCCCCATCCAATCATGGAGAGTGTAGGAAAAAAATAGAAAAAGAGAAAACAATGAGAAAAGAGAAAGAGAAAGTGAAAACAGTGATTGAAAAAGATAAGCATAATTTGATGGGTTTGTTAGAATTTGAAAGTCACAAATATTTGTACTTATTTGTGATTCATTATTTTATTTTTTTGGGTATAAATATTACACTCATTATTATCCTTTGATTTTATATAATTTGGGATGGTAACTAGAGTTGGGAAAAGCATTGTGAATAAATCATTGAGTCTCTTGGCCACATAAAGAGATAAACATGGGTTGGGAAACACCTTGGGGATAAATCATTGAGTCTCTTTGCCTTAGGAAGAGATTCGGGAAAAATGATAGTGTTGTGAAGTGACTCAAAATTGGAGTTTTTAATATGTCAAAATCGGGGCCGGAATGGTGCTGTCCGGGGCCCAAATTTGGCTGTGGTTTTTGAGCCTTTTGGTACGTGAAAAATCGATGGCCGAATGGGTAAAAGCGAGGCTCGAATTTACCAGCAGAAAATATAACATAAACGTATTTTTGGGATGAGATTTGTTCCAGTTTGAAAACGAGATAAAATCAAGTCATCTATTATGTAAAACTTTAACTAATATTTAATCAAAGAAATTACAGTTGTTGTTACAATCAAGCTCTTATACTCATTAACATGAGGCATATCTTAGTTAAACCTCGATGTACTTGCTGCCAAAGCAGACGCTATTGAAATAATCGACGTTGAAACTTTTCAATTCTCCTACCCCATCGCCACCACCAACTCCGTTGTCATCAACCTCTCTGATATCGATTACGACAACGACGTCAGAATTCTGAATTTTGTTCCCAAAAACACCTCTTTCGAAAAACGCAAAGGATCAAAAGTGTAGCGAGTATCAGAAGCTGAATGCTGATGAGAGAGGAAAATATGATGTTATGTTGAAGAAACATGCTAAGTATCACAAGTGGAGACGGTGTCCAAATTGTAGGTTTATGTCGCTAAGTCCGAGGGAACACTGAAAACACAAGTGCAGGTAAATGATTAATTAAGTTCTTAAAACATAATAATAAATGACATCAATTTTTTTTTAATAAAAAAAAAGAAGAAGTATCAATTGTGTGAGTTTATCTAAGAGAGGAACATGATGAATGATATGATCATGAAATGTCCAAAAATAAAATAAAATTGGCGTCTAACAATTTTATGTGCATAATGGAATGAGCAAATTATGAAGTTAACTTCAAGAGAAACAATAATAAATTAGCACAGGGATGAGGATGACAAAGAAATTGTATTTGTAGGTTTCCTCAAACTTGACGCATCAACATTTAAGCTTGGAGGAAGGGTTTGGATATTGTATAGCTTAGAGAATTAATCTAAAAATGATAGCGAAATAATTTATAACTTTTTTTAATATTAAACTAAATACATAAATAAAAATTATATATATAAAATAAGTGATGCTTCTTTAACAGAAGAATTTATAAAAAGAAATATCTCCCCCATCCAATCATAGAGAGTGTAGGAAAAAAATAGAAAAAGAGAAAGAGAAAACAATAAGAAAAGAGAAAGACTAGTCTTAAGTAACTAATTTTTTTTAAGAATAAACATATCAATCAAGATAGATATCTAGGATGGATTTCTATCAACTTAATTATAGTTTATATCGATACAACGCACTTATCATCATTTCCTCAAAAAAAAAAAAAATATCATTTCCAATTCATCGCAATATTAAATCTCCACATCCACACATACGGCAACACACTATATAATTACAAATTAAATAATAGTATCACTTTTTTTTTTGACAAAAAATAATAGTATCACTTATTAACTTCAACTAACAATTAATCATGGAAAATATATAAATCTAGAATATTTAAAAGTGAAGCACATTATTAACACTAAATTCATTTATACTAATGAACAACCAAAAATAATCACAAGTAATTAAGAAAGTATATATACCTCATCCCTGAGAGCGTTCCTCCCTTCCCTAAGTTCATCAGAAGTTGAAATGAAAATGCGCTTATTACCACCAGGACGCTTATTACCACCAGGACGAGCTGGATTCTCTGATCTTGCCAATGTTGAATTGTTTTGCATGACTCGCCAGTTTAAAAAAACAGTACTAAACCTCGATCTAGGAGGAGGTGGAGGGGGATTTAGCCTGTAATTACTCGGTGGTGGATCTGAAGGAGGAGGTGGTTGTCGTGGTGGTACAGAACTACTAGGCATCCCAAGATTAATAGTCGGAACTCGGAACACTAAATCGATTGACACAGCCTCCTTGCAATAACCTTACATGTACATGCAAAAAACAAAATAGATCATAAGAAAAAGGCTAAATACAAGTTTGTTTGCTACATCGAATGTACACACGTTGCACAATAAAAAAGAAAAGACTTTCAAAAACATTCAAATACAAATTGTTTTGCAATATAATAATTAAAATTATAAATTAAGATTTATAAAAAAAAATAAAAAAATCGAAGGATGATAAAAATATTATATTCGTTAAAAACAATTATTTATTTAAAAAATGTATAGAACATTACTAGCCGGCCACTAAACCATGTCAATTGGATGGAATTACTGACAAATTCAAATGAAAAATAAATAGTACTCGTCAAAACAAAATTAATCAACTAAAATTCAACGATCACCCCCAAAAAGGATTAAATCAAAGAAATCACATACATTCATAATTAGTACCTTATTGCGACAAAACATGTCACCTTCTTCATATTAATCAAAGAAATCACACCCGTTGAAGACAATATTCTTATAGATAGAATCAAAACAAAGAACGAGTACAAATACATGACGCCTTTGACGACTTTTATTCAATATACGCTTATGATGATAATCCATGGATCAGGTTTTCTTCGGACGCTGATAGATCTAGATGGCAGAAAAACAACCAAAGATTAATAGAAGAAAACAATCCACAAAAACAAAGATATGATATCAATGACAGAAAAAAGTAAAAAGAATGACATTGATTAGTCATATGTATAATTTTGGTTTGAGTGGAATAATAACATGTGGCAATTGGCTTACCTTTAGATCCCTATGCACCAGATAGAGAGACCTTCATGCTTTTGGAGAACGGCGGTGATGCTTGCAACTTTTGTAAAAATGGTGATGACAACCACTTATATAAGAGGCCAGCCGAATGTTAGGTTAAAATTAGGTTAAGATTTTAGGTAATCTAAAGGATTAAATGCACTTTCGGCCCCTTATCTTTACGAAACTTGCAATTATTACCCCTATATAAAATAATATCAATTTTCCCCTTATGTTTAGCCCCTTTTCCACTTTTGGACTCTTTCTCTAATTTTGACCAAGTCAATGAACACCTGACACCTCACTTAAGTGAGTCGGATGTCACGTGTGTAGTTTTTTTAATTAAAAAACAAAAAAAGCGAGCTCATTAGTTATAAAATAAAAGAAATTAAAAAATGGAAATTAAAAGAACTGGAACAACACAACACATCATCTTCATAATCTTTATAACTTATAACCCAAGAAAACGCAAAACAATTCAATTTAAAACCCAACAGCTCATCAATCATGAAACTCAAACCCAGAAACTATTGAACCAAAAAGGATTTTAAACAATGCCTCTGAAATTTTGTTGATAACAAAGTTTAAAAGAAAAATTGAATATGCCAATGTGCGTTCAAGTATGCGAAACCATAAAATTAAATTATGACTCTCAAAATTAAGTTATAGTTGTGAAATATCAAGAGTCTTACTTGTGTGTTTGAGCAAACTGTAATATTGTGTGATTATAGTGAAAAATTCATTGGTAGTGCAAGGGGACTCGACTAAACTATGACTGTAAGGTGAACTAGGATAATTTGCTTGCTCTCTCTCTCTCTCTCTCTATAATATCTTACTCAGCCAGACCTAATGGAGATGATGCATGTTGACGAAACTGGCAGGGGCGAAGCCCTTCATGGGCTGGGGTCTGTAACACTCCTATTTCTATTAAAGCAATTAAACATGCGAATAATACATTTATTCAAGAAATAGAGGTTACGTCATCATACAAAATTCAAAACCATAAACATGTATATAAACTTCAACAGTCGCAGTGGAATATAAACCAGAGTAATCGAAATATACATGTCATGAATCAATTATTACATCAAAATAGATGTATCTCAAAATCCCAACCTACGGGCAAATCTCCAAACATAACAAAATCCAATGTAAAAGATAATCTAGAGCGCCACAACGAAGCCTAGATTAGAGCTGACTAAACTCTAAACACCGATATCGGAGAAAGCTCCCGATATCTACCAAGCACAAAAACTCACCAAACAACGTCACCCATCCATACAGACAGGTAGGCGGTCAAAAGCACTGGGGGTAAGTATTACATCATCATAATCCAAATAACAGTTAACATGAATATTTCAATTTAAGCATCATGCATTTGATTAACAATAATATTCTCATACATATACTTACATCATAATCCCAATATCTCACATCAATAATCACCAATCATAAGTGTCATGAACAAATATCAATTCACAGTTATTCATACACAAACACCAATCACATACATCAATAAGACTCATGTCATGATATGCACCTATCGACACATATATGCATGTGGTACCAAATCTCCTCAAGGTCGTCACCCATATCCAGACCACCAAAGGTCTCTGCAAGGCCGAACCCCACAATCTAGATCACTATGGATCTCTGCAAGACCGAAGTCCACAAACTAGATCACTAAGGATCTCTGCAAGACCAAAGTCCATAAACTAGACCACCAATGATCTCTGCTAGGCCGGAGCCCAGTAATGAATAAAACATCATATAAAATCTCAACATGACTATGATGCATGGACATGTAACAAGACTCGATAATACGACAACAAACCACAATTTTCACTTCAGTATATAGGACAACACCGAATTATATTGATCATCTCCACAACATTTGCATTATCAAGAAAACATGCACATACACAAATAAATCATAGTATTCATCATCACACATTAACATGATTATCAATAATCAACAATGTCATTCAACATCAACTATCACATATAGTTTCACCATTTAAGCATTCCTTACATTCTAAGTAAGATAGCATCATATCCAATACAATCATTCATTCATACAACTTCACTTAATCATATAAGAATGGGCACGACAAATCATAAGACAATTGGCTCAAGAAACATTTCCGACCCAAAACCATACCACGTGGAAAACGACCAATCATGGATAAATCCCAAGACAAAACAACATAGCTAAGTTGAAAACCTTCAAACAATCTTAATCGACAATGTATTCATGACCTTAAGTCACCTACGGATCATTAGTCATTAACCCGAGAATAACTTAAGTTCATATCAAAACCCCATTTTCACAATCTTTCACATTCCCACCCGAAATATCACTTTTTACATGATTAAGATATTTGACCAATCTTACAAGTCTTACCTAAGTCTGTATGAGCTGTAGGTTCAACTTGCAAGCTTATTAGTTTACAAAAGTTTGTTTTCGACAAAAGTCTAGAATTCCCAAATTTCCCAAAGTTAAGACTCAATTGAAAAATTCAAGTTCATGCAAGTTAATCATGTTCTAGTGGGTTTATAGGCTTAAACAATAGTTAAACATGTTTAAAGAATCATTTTACAAAGCTCGGATTGGCCCCCAAAGACCCGGAACAAAGATCAAAGTGGCTGAAAACTGGGCTTGTTCGCTTAAGCGACCACCTGGTTCGCTTAAGCGAACGAGTTACAGTAACAAACCACATTGCACGCTTTCTGGTCGCTGACTGGTCGCTCACCAGTTCGCTTAAGCAACCACATGTTCGCTTAAGCGAACGAGTTCCAGTAGTAACCAGAAAACTTCGCTTACCAGCACGCTAACTGGTCGCTTAAGCGACCTAACCCAGAAAAATCAGTATGAATGCTCGCTTACAGGTCGCTTAAGCGAACCTCTAAGCGAGCTTAAGCAAACCTCTAAGCGAACGTTCACAGTTTTGCAGAAAATGTTACGGGTTTGGACCCCCTTTCACCCAAAATCCCCAATTTTGATCCCTCATCACCCAAATGTGTTTCCAGAACATGTTTATAGGTCAATATGACTAAAAAGACTCACAAAGATTCAATCAAACTTGAAAACACTTGATAATTGGACCAACTCACAAATTTCACCAAAACACCAACAACATCTCATTTCTCAATAACAAACCATGAATCATGCAAACCCAAGCCATGAATTATCATCAACAACATGACTAAACAACAACAACATCAATTGATCATGAAACTTATCACAATTCATCAACAATAATGCATAATTCACCAATTGAGCATATTTTCAACACATACCCATTTTTCATACTTTGAACATGTAATTCAACTAACAACAATTCAATTATTCAAAACTTCATACATCTAAACATGTCATCATAATTAGAGCACGAATTTCATCATTTATGAACAATTAATCAATTCATCCAATTAAGCACTTTTGATACAAATAATTGAAAATTACAATAAGTGATTATGATGAATTCTAACCCCCTTACCTTAGTTAGGTTAATCTCTTTAGCTTAGGCTTCAATTTTGCTCCTAGCTCTTCTCCCAATCCTTGATTCTTCAAGTCCTCTTCTCTCTACCCTTTTCTCCTCTTGCTCCCACTTTCTCTCTCTATTCTCTCAAAAATATCTTATGAATGAAAGTGTGAGGAAATTTCTCATAAGTGTAGGTTTTTATACCAAGTCTCCTTAATGGGCCTAACTCTCAACTTAATGGACTTAATCCATTTCGATTCACATCTAAAATGTTTCTACACTCTAACCGGTAATTCACTAATAACGGTAAAATAACGGTAAAATATCACTAATGGTCACTAAACGGTAAAATCATAATTTTACTCTAGTAACTTAGTAAAACAACTATTCTTACTAACCACTAAAAGTAACTCTCACCAAAACTTATAATTTTACTCGTTCTCACAAAAGACCAAAATACCCCTAAGTCCAAAATGACTGAAATACCCTTCTAACACGGAAACTCACAAAAATGCACCTAATGGTAAATAATCACACACAAACACATAATAAAAGTAATTAAAATAAATCAAACGAAAAATCGGGCTGTTACAACTCTCCCCCCTAAAAAGAATTTTCACCCTCGAAAATTACCTGAAGGAAACAACTCTGGATACGAAACCTTCATCCCGCTCTCCAGTTCCCAAGTGGCACTCTCACCAGTTGGTCCAACCCAAATCACTTTGACCAAAACAATCTCTTTGCCACGCAAATACTTCATCTCACGATCCTCAATCCTAACCGGCCAAGTCTCAACGGTCAAACTATCTCTTACTTCCAATTCATCCACTTGAATCACATGAGACGCATCATGCACATACTTCCTCAACTGAGACACATGAAACACATTATGAAGATTCGACAGAGACGGTGGTAACGCAATCCGATACGCTACAACCCCAACCTTCTCAATAACATCAAACGGTCTAACAAAACAAGGAGTCAACTTCCTACACTTCAAAGCACGACCAACACCAGTCACCGGATTAACTCTAAAAAACACATGATCACCAACCTGAAACTCAATATCCTTTCTCCTCTTATCATGATAACTCTTCTGTCTACTTTGAGATGCTTTAATCTTCTCCTGAATCATCTTAACCTTTTCCATAGTCTCTTGGACAACTTCTGGTCCTAACAAAGCACTCTCACTTGACTCGAACTAACACAACGGTGTCCTACACCTCTGACCATACAAAGCCTCAAACGGTGTCATTCCGATACTAGAATGAAAATTATTGTTGTAAGTAAACTCTACCAAAGGTAAACATTCATCCCAACTAACACCTTGCTCCAAAACACAAGCTCTCAACAAATCTTCCAAACTCTGGATAGTCCTCTCCGTCTGCCCATCAGTCTGAGGATGGTAAGCAGAACTCAATCTCAACTTATTTCCCAAAGCAGCTTGCAAACTCTCCCAAAACTGAGAAGTGAACCTTGGATCCCGATCTGACACAATACTAGAAGGAATACCATGGAATCTAACAATCTGCTCAATGTAGATCTCAGCCAACTTCGCCACAGACATTCCAGTCTTGATAGGAACAAAATATGCCGACTTCGTCAACCAATCGACAATCACCCAAATGGAATCAAAGCTCTTACTAGTCCTCGGTAACGCTACAACAAAGTCCATAGAGATATTATCCCACTTCCACTCTGGTACAAACAACGATTGCATCAAACCCGACGGTTTCTGATGTTCAATCTTCGACTTCTGACAAACCAAACAAGCATACACAAACTCAGCAATTTACTTCTTCATTCCAGGCCACCAAAACAACCTCTTCAAATCCTGATACATCTACCTCTTAAGCTCAAGAACATCTGGCACACAAACTCGATCATGAAACATTAAAACATCATTCTCATCCAATCTAAAGTCTCCACCTTTTCCTTGATTAACCAACACCACTCGATCCAGAAGTTCTAAATCTTCCTTCTGACCCTTCTTAATCTCTTCCAAAATATTACTTGTCAACTTCAACATCCCCAATCTCACACCATCAGGTGTCAACTCACTAACCAAACTCAAATCTCGAAACTGCTCAATCAATTCCAACTCTTTAACCATCAAAGCAGACATATGCAAAGTCTTTCTACTCAAAGCATCAGCAACAACATTCACTTTCCCGGGATGATAACTCAACTGAAATTCAAAGTCCTTAAGATATTCCAACCATCTCCTCTGCCTCATATTCAACTCTTTCTGATCAAACAGATACTTCAAACTCTTGTGGTCACTGAACACCTCAAACTTCGAACCATAAAGATAATGCCTCCAAATCTTCAATGCATACACAACGGCCGCCAATTCCAAATCATGAGTCGAATAATTCTTCTCATGTACTTTCAACTGCCTTGAAGCATAAGCCACAACCTGACGATTCTGCATAAGCACACCACCAAGACCCATCTTAGCAGCATCACAATATACAACAAACGATTCCTTCGGATTTGGCAAAATCAACACTAGAGCTGAAGTCAACCTCTTCTTCAACTTTTGGAAACTCTTCTCACACTTAGCATCCCAAACATAAGCTTGTCCTTTCTGAGTCAACTGCGTCAATTGCAAAGCCAACTTAGAGAATCCCTCAATGAACCTCCGATAATAACCCGCCAAACCAAGAAAACTACTAATCTAAAAAACAGACTTAGGAGATTCCCACTACAACACTGCATCAACCTTAGACGGATCCACATAAATACCACCCTTAGAAATCACATGACCAATGAAACTTACTTCCTGCAACCAAAACTCACACTTAGGAAACTTAGCACATAGCTGGTTCTCCTTCAAATCTTGCAACACAATCCTCAAATGCTCAGCATGTTCTTCCTCAGATTTCGAATATACCAAAATATCATCTATGAACACCTGGCGCATTGCATACTCTAAATGGCATCACAGAATACTCATAGTGTCCATACTTCGTTTGGAACGCGGTTATGGATATATCTTCCGCCTTCACTCTAATCGGATGATATCCTGATCTCAAATCAATCTTACTAAACACCTCTGCACCAACCAGCTGATACATCAAATCATCAATCCTTGGAAGTGGATACCGATTCTTAATCGTCACTCTGTTCAACTGCCGATAATCCACACACAACCTCATGCTTCCATCTTTCTTCTTAACCAACAACACTCAAGCAACCCACGAAGATACACTCGGCCTGATATAAACTGCTTCTCAAGCAACTCTTCTAACTGTTTCTTCAATTCACCCAACTCTGATGTAGACATCTGATACGGCGTAATCGAAATCGAAATAGGACTTGTGCATGGTACCAAATCAATTGCAAACTCAACTTCCCTCTCTGGCGGTAACTAGGTAATATCATCCGGAAAAACTTCAAGAAACTCTTGTACTACCGGCAAATCACTAGCTCCTTTCTCACCACTAACCTTCAATGATGCAAACATCATGAACACACAAGCTTCACCATCTAAAGATTTCTTCACTTGCTCCACGGTCAAGAACTTCCTATCTAACTCTTCTACCGGCTTAGAAAAAGTTACACTCTTAGTCAAACAATTACTGCTAACCCCAAAAGCTAACAACCAATCTATACCAAAAATCACATCCATATGCTTCAACGGAAGACACACAAGATCCAACTCAAATTAACATTACCAAAATTAACAGGACACTTAGCACACATAAAAGAAGTAGTCACCGAACCGCTAGCCGGGGTGTCAATAACCATTCCCCGCAACAAAGGAGTTACAACCAATTTCAAACGCTCAACACAACTAACCGAGATAAAAGAATAAGTAGCACCAGTATCAATAATTGCAATCAAAGGAGTACTATTGATAAAACACATACCTCGGATAAGATTATCCGGTTGCTCCACTTCCTCCGCATTCAAAGCAAACACCTTTTCCGCCCCCTTCTTCGGCTTGGTAAACTTAGTACTAATATGACCTTTCTCTCCACAATTGTAGCAAGTAATCTCCTTTGCAACACTCTTACATTCATAAGCCTTGTGACCCGCTTTCCCACACTTGTGACAACTGATATCCTTCTTACAATCACTAGCATAATGACCCATATTTCAACTCTTGAAACACTTGACATCTGACAAATTCGGCTTAGAGCCCCCACCAAATTCTCTCTTCTTTCCTTTGTCCTTGTTGTAAGGTTTTCCAACTCCATGGCCTTTTCCTCTCTTATCATTCTGCGCCTTGTAGTAATTAGTCTTAGCTTTCCCAGCATCATCAAACATACGACACTTATGCACCAAAGTATAAAAGTCTAGGATCTACTGAACACACATGTATTGATAGATATCCGGCCTAAGTCCACTCTCAAACTTCACACACTTCGAAACCACAGCATCCTCAGCATTGATATAGGGACAAAACCTCGAAAGCTCCTCAAACTTCGCCGCATACTCGGCTACAGACATGCTTCCTTGTTTCAGATTCAGAAACTCAACCTCCTTCTTGGTCCTCAAGTCTTCAGGGAAATACTTCCTCAAGAATTTGACTTTGAACTTAGCCCAGGTCCCCACATCACCTCCCATCTCAAGTCTTCCTTTGGCATTAGTCCACCAGTGCTTTGCTTCCTCAGCAAGCATATAAGTCGCTAGTCTGACCTTCTGGTCATCTCTCGTGACCGTAGCTCGGAAAATCCGCTCCATCCCCTGCACCCAAGTTTGTGCTCCCTCTGGATCGAACCTCCGCTCCTCGGCCTCACCTTCGTTACTACGATTAGCCACTGTATTCTCATTCGACTGAGCCAACACTTGTGCCATCGTCACTAAAGCTAGTGCAATTGCAGTGTCGTCTCTACCACCTGCCATCTCAGCACTACACAACCAACTCACCAATAAGAAAACAATCACAACAAAGCAAATGCCGAAGGTACTAAGCTACCATTCACACACAGCAGGGAAATACAACAAGTATTAGTCTAGATACGACTGACCATGGCTCTAATACCAACTTGTAACACTCATATTTCTATTAAAGCAATTAAACATGCGAATAATACATTTATTCAAGCAATAGAGGCTACGTCATCATACAAAATTCAAAACCATAATCATGTATATAAACTCCAACAGTCGCAGCGGAATATAAACCAGAGTAATCCAAATATACATGTCATGAATCAATTATTATATCAACGTAGATGTATCTCAAAATCCCAACATACGGGCAAATCTCCAAACATAACAAAATCCAAAGTAAAAGATAATCTAGAGCGACACAACGACGTCTAGATCAGAGCCGACTAAACTGTAAACACCGATATCGGAGAAAGCTCCCGATATCCACCAAGCACAAAAACTCACCGAGCAACTAACCCTGCAAAACGTCTACCAATCCATACAGACAGTTAGGCAGTCAAAACCACTAGGGGTAAGTATTACATCATCATAATCCAAATAACAGTTAACATGAATATTTCAATTGAAACATCATGCATTTGATCAACAATAATATTCTCATACATAGACTTACATCATGATCTGAATATCTCACATCAATAATCACCAATCACAAGTGTCATGAACAAATATCAATTCACAGTTATTCATACTCAAACACCAATCACATACATCAATAAGACTCATGTCATGATATGCACCTATCGACACATATATGCATGTGGTGCCAAATCTCCTCAAGGTCGTCACTCATATGCAGACCACCAAGGGTCTCTGCAAGGCCGAAGCCCACAATCTAGATCACTATGGATCTCTGCAAGACCGAAGTCCACAAACTAGATCACTAAGGATCTCTGCAGACCAAAGTCCATAAACTAGATCACCCATGATCTCTGCTAGGCCGGAGCCCAATAATGAATAAAACATCATATAAAATCTCAACACGACTATGATGCATGGACATGTAACAAGTGTAACACCCCGTTCCAAAAATCAATTAATTAATAAATAAACATGCATCAGAGTAATAACCCAAACGGGCGTGTCACACTACTAATCCAAGATTCCTTAAATAGCATATAAAAACTATTTAATTAAACATCCTTCAAAACATCATTAATTATGCAGCGGAAATATTTTCTCAACATTAAATAATCACAACATCCAACATGTTAATTCTCCAATAAAAATCTTGGCATAAAAGCCTCAACGACATAAATTCAACAACCAAATAGGGCTACAATATCAAGTTCCAAAATTTGATACATAGGAATGAAAGTAAACATTAAAATCCCATCCCACGTATCAGAGCCCTAGACACTTGAGCCACCACCAACTACTCAAGATCACCTGCAAGTTACCCATAGGTAGGGCAACATTTTCAAGCAGAAGGGGTGAGATTCACAACAATAAATATAGATAATGAATGCATCAATTAAATCTAACACCCTATCATAATAATAATTCATCAACATATATAAATATCATCATTATCAACATCATCAACAAATGGTAATTAAAAACCAACAATATCGACTCATGCAATACTCCACGGCTCCACTAAGACTCCTCTATGTAACGCCCACTTTTATTTAATTAATTATTTAATCGAGTTTAGACGAGTTATATTATATTTATGTAATATATGTGTGAATTTTGATGATTTATTACGATTTAGATGATTTGGATGATTTTAGATGAGTTATGAGTTTTGATAATTTTTATGAGGTTATGAGACTTATTTTATTGTTTAATAAAATAAGATTTGAAAATAAAATAAAATATTTAGTTAAGGGTTGTTTTGAGATTTTAGAGAGTTTTGGGGGAGAAAGTGAGATAAGATAAGATATTAGGAGGAGATATAAAAAGGAAAGACCTAGGTTTTAGAAAACGTTTTGTACGTACGACTGTTTTTGGAGAAAAGAGGAAAAAGCCATAGAAGGGAGAATCACCAAGAGAGTGCTGCGATTTTCTTCATACAAGGTAAGGGTGAGACTAATGATTCAGTAGTATTAATCCTTATAATTCTGATGATCAATTAACAAAGTTAGGATTGAATTAGAAAAGTTATGAATTTAGGGTTAATAGGTGATTTTGATGATCCAATGATGTTAGGTTGTTAAATTGGTGTAAAAACCGTCCTTTGACCTTAGATTATGAATAGGATGAATTCAGGAATCAAAATTAGGCTTTAAACCATGAGATTAGATGGATTTTTGTAAAAACTGCAATTCTGCCCGAGCCTATATTCATCACTCACCCTGGTGAACGATGATCCTCGCCTCGCGAGTGATGAAGTTCATCGCTCGCCACGCGAGCCAATACCCCTCTCCTCGCGAGTTACAAGTCGTAGCTCGCCATAGCGAGCATGACCAGAGAGCATGTTGAATTTCGTAATTTTGACTTTTGAGTTGAACCTTAGATGCTTTTGAGTGCCTTAAGATCTTTAATAAAGATTAGATGATGATTTAGAACGAGATTGAACCTGGTTTAGCTTAGAACAACTGGAGTTGGAAATCTGGCTTATACTCGCCATGGCGAGCAGATGCTCTCGCCTCGCGAGCACTTACAGAACTGAGTGCATTTGAGAATGTTGTGACCTGAGTTGCTTGAATTGATTAGGAATGGAACTTTAGGTAGTTGTGAGACCTATTTAAGATGTTAACTGAAATCTGTAAAGTTGTTTGAACTTCTAAGTTGTTTGTAATGTGATTTAATGATTAAATGCATTACTTGAAATATTATTGAATGATTAAGATGTCGTTGAAATGAATTGTTGTTATGAAGTATAATGTTGTTGTGATCCGATTATGCTGCTTTTGTTATTTAACCAAGTTGCATGAGTCATTATAAGATGAATAAGATGATGTTGAACTCCAAATTATTGGATGTATATGAGATGATGATTAAGATGTTTTAGATGATTGAGTCCATGCATTAGCATACATTTGTTGGGGGCTCATGCCCTGGAGCTTTGTCCTCACCACGAGTCCACGATTGAGTTTTGTCCTCACCACGATGCCCTAAAAGTATATTAATACTATGATTCTGGGTGTAACAGCCCGATTTTTAGCTAGATTTATTTTAATTACCTTTATTGTGTGTTTGTGTGTGATTAATTGTAATTGTATGTATTTTATTGTCATCGGGTGCATTTACGTGGTTTACCGTATTAGTAGGGTATTTTGGTCATTTGGCAGGTAAGGGTAAAATGGTAATTTTGGTGAGAATTATTTTAATAATTAGTGAGAACCCTTATTTTACTAAGTTACTAGTGTAGAGATTAGTTTTTACCGTTAGTAACCGTTGGTTATATTTTACCGTTGTTAGTAATTACCGTTGAGTGTATAGAAACTTTTAGAATTATGTTAGAATGGGTTAGGCCCATTAGAATTTGAGTTGAGCCCATTAAGGGGGATAACACTAGGGTTGTCATAGAATTGTATTCATTCATTTCACAAAACATTTTCATAGAGAGAAGGAGAGGTAGAGAGAGAAGAGGTGAAGAGAAGAGCAAGAGGGTTGAAGGGAAGCTTTAGGAATCAAGTGGGTGACCTAGGAGCTGAATTGAAGCAAGGGTTAGAGATAATCAACTTCAAATGTAAGGGGGTTAGTGATTATCATAATCATGTGTAATTTTGCATATTCTCATGTTGTATGAAAATGATTGATGAACAATTCATGCTAAATTCGTGCTCTTGTGGTGATGTTATGTTTGAATGCATGAATTGATGTTAGTTGTATGATTGTTGGTGAAATTACATTTTCATATATGCAAAAATGATAAGTTATGAATATTATGCTCAATTGGTGAATTTCTCCTAAAGTTGTTGTTGATTTGAGATGTGATTCATGTTCAATTGATGTTATGAATGTTATTTAATATTATGATTGATGAATAATTGCTTGGGTTTGCATATTCATGGATTAATGATGAGAATTTGAATTGTGTTGAATTAGAAGAAATGAATTGTTGTTGTTGTTTAAGACTTATTGTTTTGAGAAAATCATTTTAATAATTTCATAACTTGTACAAATGCCACGAAACGAGCGAGTTCGATGTGTTAGAGCCTTGGGTTATGCCTCGGATCACTTTTGATGATTGAGGACTTTAAACATTCGATTTTTTGTCGAAATTGGCGAAAACCCGCGGCCGAAACACGCGAAAACGCGCGTTTACGGAGCGCTGCGCCTGAGCAAGGGCGCTAGGCGCCCACAAGTCAGGAAGCCAGCGCTGGGCGCCCCACTGCTAGCGCCAGGCGCCCCAGACAGGGTAACATGCTTGTTACTCCGTGTCCGGGTGCTTGGGGGTGGTCGTGTGAGGGTCTTAGGCGATCGTTTTGAAGTGTTCTTTTGCTGTTTTCACCTACTTTTCTACTGGAACACATTTGGCTTTGTCGGAACTTTAATTTTCTAAATGATTTGAAACTTGAGTTTGTGTCGTTTCGGTTTTTCGGAAATTGTTGGAACTTGGTCTTTGTGAACAAAAGGAGTTGCAAGCTTAGTCTACAGTTCTTATGGGCTTAGGCAATGCTTGTAAGGTTGGTGCAATGTCTTAATCATGTCAAACTTGATTTTCGGGTGGGAATGTGGAATGTATAAACTTGGGATTTTCTCATACAAACTTAGGGTAACCTTTGAACTAATGATCGATAGTTCGTAAGTGGCCTATGCTCATACTTATATGATTGATTAAGATTGAATTGTAGGATTTCAAACTTGAATAAGTTGCCTAGCTTTGAAAATTATCAATGTTGGCCGTTTGCCACATGATTTGGATTTTTGTCGGAAATGTTTCTTTAGCAAATTGTTTTGTGAGTTATTGTGATTATTCTTGTATGATTAAGTGAAGTTGTATGAATGAGTGATTATATTTTGGATATGATGTTTATCATGAGATATGTATGCTATCTTACTTAGAATGTAAGGAATACTTGAATAGTGAAACTATATGTGATAGTTGATGTTTAATGGTTATATGTTGAATATGATATTTATCATGAGATGTTGTTTTTCCCTATTACTTGGAATACGAGAATGCTTGAAATGGTGAAACTATATGATATAGTTGATGTTGCATGACATTGTTGATTATTGATAATTATGTTGAAGTGTGATGGTGAATACTATGATTTAATTGTGTATGGGCATGTTTTCTTGATAATGCAATGTTGTGGAGATAATCAATATAATTGGGTGTTGTCCTATATGTTGAGTTTGAAATTGTGATTGTTGTCACATTATCGAGTCCTTACACATGTCCATGCATCATAGTCGTTGTTGCTGTAAAAGGGATGACTCTTTTACTTCGAGATTATTGTAAGGCAGGTGTGAGCCCTTACATTCGATGTGCAAGTGGCATCGAAAGGTGACGACCTTGTTGAGATTTGGTACCACATGCATTTATGTGTCCATAAGTGCATATCATAGCATGAGTCCTATGTGAAATATGTGATTGGTGATGAAATGAGATGAATGAACGTTGATAATGATTGTTCAATGATTGGTGTTGTGAATGAATATTTATGATTGGGTAATTATTCATGTGATTGATGTATGTTGATATGAGATATCGAGTTGTGATATAAGTATTTATGCATGACTAATATTATTCAAGTACATGATATTATTTGATTTGATTATTATCTGGATTATGATAATGTAATGCTTACCCCCAGTGATTTTAATCGCCTACTTGCCTGTATGGGTGAGTAGACGTTGTGCAGGAGTAGTCTCGGTGAGTCTTTGCTTGGGATATCGGGAGCTTCCTCCGATATCGGTGTCATGTCGGCTCTGATCTAGGCTTGTCGTGTCGGTCTAGATTAGGTTGTTTATATTTTCCTTTGGATTATTATTTTGTTGATGACTACCCGTATGTTTGGGTTTTGAGATTTATCTTTAGGATATGATTTATTTGCTCATGGCATGTATATATTTGATCACTCTGATTTATATTCCGCTGCGACTGTTGAGGTTTACATACATGTCTATCGGTTTTTGAATTTTGAATAAGACGTAATCTCTATTTCTTGAATAAATGTATTATTCGCATGTTTAATTGCTTTAATAGAAATAGAAGCGTTACACTGGGGGCTCATGTCCTGAATTGGTACCACATGCATATGAGAGATTTAGGTTGCATTGTCGCATTGTCGAGTCAATTGATGTTATGTTATTTATGATGATTGAATGAAGTGATTACTTGATAATTTATTATCAATGATGCTATGATGTTTTAAGATGATTATGTTGAAGATGTTTATGATGTTAATTCTGATTGTTGAATTATATTGATTAATATTATTGTTTTGTGAAATCTCACCCCTTCTGCTTGGAAATGTTGCTCTTCGTACGAGTAACTTGCAGGTGATCGAGCTTAGTGTGCAATGTTGCTGTCGTGAGTGGCCTTGCCTCACTGAGTCGTCTAGGTTGCTCTGATACGTAACGGGATGGGGTTTATGTTATGCATGCTTCATTCTTTTACGTGTTCATTTATGATGTTTAACTTAATTTTATGAGATGTTTTAATGAGGCCTGCGTGCCAAGACTTTATGATGATTTGAATTTAATTCCGCTGCTATTTGGTTGATGAAGGATAAATTATTATTTATCTATGTTTTTAAGATTTTTAAGAATGTGATATCCCGTTAATTGATGATTACTCTGACTTATGTTAAGCAATTTTTATATTGGGAAAACGGGGTGTTACACTCTACAATGCATGTGGTACCATATTCAGGGCGGAGCCCTCACCACTAATAGAATGGTTAAAGCATTCATTTTTCAGGACATAAGTCCTCACCGCTAAACACCGCTTTGAACAACAAAGTGTTCCACCGCTTTGAACGACAAGGCGTTCCAGGGCCGGAGCCCTCCCGCTTTTGTGCTTATGCAACTGACTCCACTTGTGTATATCTACATGCAACTCCAACAAATGCATATGTATTTATATGACTCATCACTCCATAATGCAACATCATGCATGACTTAACTAAATAGAAGCATACATCCCAGTCAACAACAAATCATTATAATCAATCCAATCATCCCAGAAAAATACACCATTTATAATAGTCATGCTTAAACATCAATATCAATCAACATTCATCAAAACAGAACAAACAACTCAAATACTGGGCAACTCGCCTCGCGAGCACATCTGCTCGCTATGGCGAACTCAGGAAAAGGGTCACTCGCCGTGGCGAGTTCAAGGCGAATAGAAAAAGGCTGTTCTCGGGAGTTTTAACATTTTTCTCACTAAATCTTCATTTTTAAGTTCCCTATTCATCTTTTTAATCAGAAACTTGTCCCAGACCTCCCTAAAATCATCTAGGTACTTAAAACAATCCATATGACAGCTTATAACAACAATTCAAAAATCATGTTTTCCTCACGGGTACTCGCCATGGCGAGTTGGCTTGCTCGCGGGGCGAGCTATGAACATTGCTCCCGCGTGAGGCGAGACAAGACTACTCGCGGGGCGAGCGATGAATCTCAGCACGGGCTAAAATATCACTAACGGTCACTAAACGGTAAAATCTTAATTTTACTCGAGTAACTTAGTTAAACAAATATTCTTACTAACCACTAAAAGTAACTTTCACCAAAACTTATAATTTTATCCGTTCTCACAAAAGACCAAAATACCCCTAAGTCAAAAATGACTAAAATACCCTTCTAACACGGAAACTCACAAAAATGCACCCAATGATAAATAATCACACACAAACACATAAAACACATAATAAAAGTAGTTAAAATAAAATCAAACGAAAAATCGGGCTGTTGGCCCACCCGAAAAAATTAACGACCGTAGGTCTACTTAGCAAGATTTTACACAATTTTGATACGATTTTAGTGTTCGCCAGTTCCAAATCCCCACTAATTGGTTTCTTGGCCCACCTGGAAAATTTAAATTTTAAAAATCATAGGTCTATTTTGGGAGGTTTTAAACAATTTTTCAACAGTTTAGGTTTTTGGCAGTTTCAAAAGTGACATATGTGATTTTTTTTTTCATGCTTTATACTTGACTGGTTAGTGGAGGTTTACAAACCTTCTAATCTTTGGGGGTTTCAAATCTCTTTTATATTGTCTTGTCAATTGAAAATTCTCCCAATTAAGAGTTGTATTATAAAAAAAAGATTCATAATTTATATCATTAGTAAACTATGTAATTTTAAAATGCGTTGCTTCGTGAACAAGAAATAGGCCATGGTTTCCTTAATAAGATAAAGATTGCGTAAACCAAACCACATAAACAGGGCACGCTCAACCGTGCCAAGATGTTGGAACATCGTGTCAAACATCATACATGAATATTATTTTTTTTAGCAACAATGAAGTCAATACTCAAATACCCAACAATCTCCTCCTTTGGCTTTATTTGTTGTTTAAAACAAACTGAGATCATACAGACAAGGTAGAGAGATACCACACATACATTTATTCAATCCACAACCATGAAGAAAAGTAACACAATTGCAAAATGGACATGTTGAGACATCATCCAAACCATGTTGGAACATATTATCCAACATCACAAACATGGATATTTGTTTTAGCAATAATGCAGCCAATACAAATACCCAACAATCTCCCCTTTTGGTAAATTTTGGCTAAAACAAATTAAGGTCAAGTACAAAGAATATAAAGTGATACAAAGGACATCCATTTCTCCAAGTAGCATGAACACACACCTATGAAGAAACAACTAGCACACACAATCTGAAGAGATACCTTAGATACACTGCCTCAAGTCATCACGGACACATATTCAAGAAGAAGTAGTAAAATTGCAGTATCACTGAAGAGATTTCAGAAGTGTGCATAAAAGAATACTTTACACAGTCTTCAGGCATAGCTTGAACAAACCACACATGAAGAAAGAAAGCATCGTACTCTTAACTGATCTGAATTAAGAGATAAGGAGGGATTACATATATCAGAGACATGCATCAACGGATACGATATTCACATAGTCTCACAAGAGCAGAGGAAAAATACATTTCTATGCTATAGATTGGAAAAATGAATTCCCACACAGGTTTGGATGTTTCAACATCCCTCACAACACAAGAGCAGAAGAACGATAAATTCCTATGCCACAGACAAGGAAAACTAAATTCCCACACATTAATCAGATCAGAGTGATAAACTCTTACAAGAGCAGAGGAAAAATAAATTCCTATGCTACAACTAGGGAAGATAACTTCCCACAAACATTGGATGTTCCAACATCCTTCACCAAATCAGACAGGAGTACCTGCCACACATAGAGGCAAGGAAAAAATAAATTTCCCATACCTACAAAGTACTGTCACCAACCAACCATAGAAGCAACGAAAAAATCAATTCCCACACTTACAAGTGATAGACATGGATGTCTACAGAATACTGTCACCAACTACATATAGAAGTAAGGGAAAAATAAATTCCCATACTTACAAGTGACAGACATGGATGTTTAAACATCAGACTCAACATCCTGTCAACCAGCTTGAATTATCGCAAGCACACATAGAAGTATCACTCCCCCTGAATATATCAACTTATGAGTGACTACTTAAAGGAATATTCCATTACTCCCCCTGAATACATGCATATGAAAGATACACATAAATTTCTAATGCATACGTAAAGGAAAATTTCAGGGCTGATTCAACCAAATCTTCAGGGGATACTCACCAACTAGCAGACCTAAGCTAGCAGACCTATCAAGGTCACACAGACATGTTCCAATTTTTATAAAGCAACAACAGGGAACATGTACAACAAAAATACTAAGAAAAACAAATTCTCAGAGCAGCATCGAGATGTTGCAGCATCAGTGGCAACATCTACACAAATCTTCACATACATGTTCCAACAATCCAGAGAACATCAACAAGGAACATGTACAAATAAAATAAATGAGAGAAGTTTCCCAGATCATCATCAAGAACATCAAGATGTTGCAACAACCGTGACAACATCTACACATAACCTGGAATAGTTGCACAATGAGTGCAACAACAACTGAATACAGGCATAACAAGCAAACATATAGCTGCAAAATAAATGCAGACATAATACATGCAGAATAGCACATACATAACAGGCATACAGAGAGTATAGATATACCATTTTTCTCCCCCTTTTTAGCCATAAAATATGCCAATAGAAAATCTTCAGGAGTATATACCACATCAGTACAAGGCATGCTCCAGGAAAACTTAAAGAGGAGAAACAAAATTAGACAGATGAGATGTTTCAACATCCTTTGGCACATTAACTCAACATCACGAAAAACAAGACTATTCGAGAATGCACACAAATAGAATACCACCAATCAAAATAGATGCAGAAATGTCAGAACAGAAAAATGATACCTCTAGAAGATATCAGACCTGTAGCTAGAGCACTTCTAGATGTTCCAACAATGTTTGGAAGATAACCCGCACCAAACAAATATAGTGAAACATGAGAGGAGATTCCCTCTTCTTAGCAATAATATTGGCAGTCATAATACTATGGTGCTGGTCTAAGATAATACTACTCAACAAGATAGAAAAGTTATAGGGAACTTAAAAACATTAGTTTTGGCATGCTTAACAGTTTGTTAAAAGATATAAGCACAAAAATCCATTTTAGCCTTAGAACCTACATCATAAACAAACTTACCCAACCATGTAGCAATATTAGAGGAATAAGTGGTAGGGATCTAGTTTGCTGCGGCAATCTTGTTGAGAATAGCATATATTTCACAGACAATTTTCTAGAGGAAGTCTTTTTCTTCTTAGATTATACTTTGACTTGATTGGCCGTGATTGCACACCTGATTATCAGTCACCTCTAGCTCAGGAATATTGATCTCTTTAACCCCAAGAAACTTCTTGATGGTGTTGTGAGAGAAGTTGAGACATTCTCCTCTAACTTAGACTTTTTGGTACTCCTTGCTAAGACGATAGTCACAAACATAAGAGATATACACCAGAAGCTCCTTCACCATCTTTCTTTCCAGGACTAGTGTCCCACTATTCAGGATAGTATTCTTGAGAATATAAATTGTACTCAAATTGACCCAAAGCAATGATGGAACATGTTGTTCAACATTATACTTTTTTTATCATTTCCTTCACCCACAGAAGGTTAGAACAACTGCCACCAGCTGCTGAGTACTCAGATTCACAAGTAGATTGGGACACATAAAATTGATTCTCACAAACAAAGAGATTTGATTCTTTCTATCTTTTTTTTTTTCTTTTTTTTTTTTTGGGTAGATAGACGAAATGGAAAAGCCATTATAAACTCACACACACAAGTGGAGGTACCGGGGTTCGAACCCCGGTCATGGCATCCGGCCTAACAATTTCGGCATTTTACCAGTTGAGCTAGGACTTCTGGATTAATTATTTCTTTAATATAACAATTTGAGATCATAAAAACAAACTAGATGGATACAATTATACATTCTTTCATTTAAACACAAGAACTCATCTTGAAAGAAAGTAACAAACTTCAGCATTACTCCAAAAGAACGACTTCAAAAATAATAGTAATGCATATTTGGACATGTTGAAACATGTCCAAGAACATCAGAGGAATACATAGCAGCAGAATAAAGATAGAACCCAGCCTCATAGAAAAACCAAGGGAGAAATAAACTCCCACATAAAATAACAAGAGAGAAATAAACTTTCACATTAGGATGTTAGAACATCTGGTAAGACATTAGTACACCAGAACACACATACCCACATCCATCCATAAATCAATAAACTAGTATCATAACATCATCAGGCTAGTTAATAAAGAGCTCCCCCTCAACGGCAGATTAGTAAAACATACTACTCCCCCTTAGGTAATACTCCCCTTTAATAGGCATATATAAACAAAAAACAACTCAAATACCTCATTCCTTGAAGTTGTCAATGAGTCCATAATTTATCTTCCCTAGAGCTCACTTAGTTGCAGGTAGGGTGTCAGCTCTGATACCAATTGAAATTCTGGCAGGCTAACTTTCAGATGTTTTATACGATGTTTCAACATCAGATACGAGCAGAATGTCAAGTAAGATGTTTTAATATTGAGCTAGCAGAAAACAGACAGATCAAGGCAAATATAACGGATGTTGATTTTTTAGCGCGTTACATAGAAGATGTTATATGTGATGTTTCAACTCTGGATGCACAGAAAGCAGATGTTCCGTTTAATGTTCCAACATCAAACAGTAAACAAAATAAAAACAAGAAGAAAAAAAATGATAAGAAAGTAAAGAACACAGTGAGTTTGTTGACCCAGTTCAGTGACAACACACCTACTCTGGGGGCTACCAAGCTAGGAAGGAAATCCACTAGTGTAGTCCTTATTCAAAAGCTCTCAGCAAACTCCTCGTTTACACTTTATGACCTAGGACCTACCAGTATTGATTTCAACCTAGGAACTCCTAGATCTGAGATCCCATCTCACTATCCTATGGTCAGTCACAACCCCTGTGACCTATCAGACCTAAACACAAACTCAAAGATGAAGTTACCTTCAAAAAAACTACCTAACACCGTGCTTCACCGCTTTGGTGTAGTACACAATCTACCTTGCTCCTTGCTTCACAACTTCAGAGTAGTACATGAGTTTACAACTCAATAAACAGTCCTAGACTTGCATCACAAACGATACAAGAGAAGAACACACATGGAAGACGACTCTAAACCCTAAGAATCTATTCTTTTATCAATTGATGGTTTTGATCCATTACAACTCAACTAAAGGTCTGACTCCATGCATCAAGGTGATACAAAGAGAGGCTCACAAATAAAGCAAAAGTTGAAACCCTAAAGACTCAATTCAATATTCTTGAATTAGTGAATAAAACTAGGGTACGAGTCTTCCTTATATAGCCATTCAAAGGATGGGCTTTTTCATCATAGGCTAAACATATATTTGTATTAAATATTCTCTTCAGAAATGTATTTTTCAAAATCTCTTTTGAAAATATATTTTACAAATAAAAATATCCATTGGAAAAATATTTTTCTACAGGAAACACATATTTTGAATCAAATATTCTTTTTCTGAAATATATTGAAACAAATATTCTTTAGAAACTATATTTTCCAAAATCTCTTTTGAAAATATATTTTACAAATATGGTAACTCCTAAAAAGTAGGAACATTTTTAAGAACTGTCAAACACACCACCAAGAAATCCTAAAATATTGTTCATATTTTAGAAACAAATATTCCAGCTGATTCTAGACAAAAACGCGTTGCTTGGTGAACAAGAAATAGGGCGTGCTTTCCTTAATAAGATAAAAAGATTGCGTAAACCAAGCCACATAAACATGACACACTGAGCTGTGCCAAGATGTTGGAACATCGTATCCAATATTATACATGAGCATTTGTTTTAGCAACAAAGAAGCAAATACTCAAATACCCAACATATTACTAATTCATTATTTCATCGTATACATCATGTGGTTATTGATTACATTGTTACTGTTTTGTTACTTGATTACCAAGGTTACTGACGATGGTGTTGCAGGTTTCTGGTAACGATGTCTGGATGTGGCTTCCGGATCCAGGTGCCGGGTATACAGTTAGAGGGGCTTATCGAATTCTCGCCAGCGAGACGCCCATCAACCATATTGCTCCTTTGGTTTCTGCGGATCTTCTTTGGAGGAAAGATATTCCCTTGAAGGTCTATGTTTTTACTTGGCGGCTCTTTCAGAATAGGTTGCCTACGAAGGTAAATTTATTCCGTCGGGGTGTTATTCATTATGAGGCGCAACTATGTGTCAGTGGGTGTGGTTCAAATGAATCTTCCGATCATATTTTCTTGTTATGCAACCAGTTTGGTAAGGTTTGGTATCTGGTTGGCCAATGGTTGGGTGTCTATACTACAAATCCTTTAACCTTGGTGGATCATTTTATTATGGTACGTACTTCAGCATGTTTTTCAAAGTCACGGTGTTCTTTTATGCACTTAATTTGGTTTGCAACATTGTGGGTTATTTGGAAAGAAAAGAACAATAGACTTTTCCGAAGCAAAGAAAACTCCTTTGTTAAGCTTTTGGAGAACATTAGGCTTCTTTCTTATTCGCGGCATAAAGCAAAACTTGTAACGTCTTTTTTTAAGTTTCATGATTGGTGTCAGAACCCTTTCTTATGTTTGGGAATGAGCTAATTATTGATCTATTTTGTTGAAACAACATTGTAATTATTTGTTGTCTCTTTTGGCACACCTTGTGCTTCAGAGGTAGCTGTTGGGTTATTGTATTCCATTTTGATTTCTTCAAAAAAAAAAAAAAAAATTCTTTCCCTTCCGAACCAAAAACATTTTT
This sequence comes from Medicago truncatula, assembly GCF_003473485.1. Taxonomy (NCBI): domain Eukaryota; kingdom Viridiplantae; phylum Streptophyta; class Magnoliopsida; order Fabales; family Fabaceae; genus Medicago; species Medicago truncatula. Next base: position 22,877,656 of record NC_053045.1, read on the forward strand.
AATTAAAATATCTTCCCTTCTCTCCTAATTCTGGAGCCAAACGGACCCTAAAATTCATTTAATTAATTAAAATTACTTCCCATGTATTAAAATATATTATTAATTCTTAGTTAATTTACCACAACTAAAATAAATAAATTATGATTGATAATATATTTTACAATGCATGCTTTAATATAAAAAACCTAATAAAATAAAATAAAAACATGATTTCTATTGATTCAAAAAAAAAATCCAATTTCATAAATGATATTTATACTTATTTTTGTAGATGAATCATAATTATTTTAGTCAAACTTATCATTTATCTTTTTTTTTTTTTTTATCAAACTTGTATAATTTATCTAATTTAGAGTTAATACTTATAATATTATTGTATAACCAAAAATCATCTGTGATATAGTGTAAGTGGGGCATGGTTGATCGCTTGTTGGACATTAATATGGAAGGATCAGGTTTTAAACGTCTTGCTACTAGATTATTTGACAAAAAAAAAATCTTTTGTAACTGATTAATAGCAGGATCATATAGTATCAATATCATTTAACTAAAAAATATAGGGTAATGAAAGATATTGAATACAATATTATCAATAATATCTGCTTAATTAATACCGTGATCATACATTAGACCATGCAAAATCATTTTTCAATGTTCGGATTGATTTTATATATAAAAAATCATGAAAATTAACATGGACATAATGAAAATTATGTGTAGTTTAAAATACCACATACATGAACTATTTAGTGGACAGTTTCAAACTAGCATTTGTAATATGTTGATAAATCTATGTTAAAAAAAGAAAAAGTAATAATTTTTAAAATTAGAAATAAAATAAATAAACATGGAAGCAACCAATTCGCTCATGTGCTTAGACATTACTTAACCCTCATTCCAACTCCGCATTACTAGAGCCTCTTTTCCAACGGAACCCCCAAAAGAAAAACTTCGAAGTGACACACGTGCATTAAAAACAAATATAAAAAGTATTTTAATTTTTTTTTTAAATTTAAATTAAGATTAAATAATGATAGGAAAAAAATAATGACAAATCGGAGGTAAAATATAGCATGAAGGAGAAGTCCATAGAAATTATAATATCAAAATAATGAAAGGAAAATAAAGGAAAAGGTTAAATTTTATCAAAAAAGTGAAGAATTGGAGGCTCTTTTTTCTAAGAACCTTTTTTTTATGATAAAAAAATAGATGTAGGTAATTGATAAGTTAAACTTTAGTATCCACTATATATATAATTTTTTTTATGATAAAAAATAGATGTAGTTTTTTTTTGTCAGGTAGCTTAGTTGCTAGATTTCACCTTATAAGGTGAATAAGTGGGGTGTTCGAGGTTCGAACCCCAGTCCTGCATATAATAATGCATTGTCCTACCAACTGAGCTATGCTCACTAGCCGGATTAATAGATGTAGTTAATTGATGTTAAAAATTTAGTATAAAAGCTAGGTAAATGGTATGGAGAATAAGTTGTTGACGGTAAAAAAATATGTTGACATCTTAGCCCAAAAAGATGAAGGTATGTTGTTGACATCAGTAATCTTTAATTTATTTATATTGCTAACACTTAATATTTAATTATTTTCTTTAAATAATCTTTAATTATTTTTTTTGAAAAAACCTTTGATTATTTAAAAGTTAATATCCGTTGACATAAACTATTAAGAGGAAATTGGCAACATGAGGAAATAATTAAAGGGAAATTGATATGAAAAATCGGCAAAAAGGAGAATAATTAATGAAAATTATTTTGCAGCGATTAAAACCAAAATGAAGCATATTTGCAGGGACCAAAGCCATATTTTAGCCGAACAAGTATAATAAAGTTTTCCACGAAACAAGGAACAAAATAACAATTTAGTGCACAAAACAGAAACTACATTTTTTTATTTCTTTGGAGAGGAAAACAGAAATTACTTAAAATGCCTACTAATTTATTTCAAAATTCTAAACAAAATTCTAACACATCTAAAAATTGATCGATCCTTGGTATGTTTGTCCGAATTGCCAATATGAAGGAACAATGGATAAAAACTTCACTGCTTTTCGATCACTTGTTGTAACCCAAAATGACAAGTCTTGTCCGACCAATTTTAATCCCGTGTGCCAATTCTGTCCCCAATTATGTGTCATTGGAGCCCAATCAGTCTTAGAACCTTTGACTAACACACGTAAAATATCACCAGCATCTGCAACATTATAGATCAAAACAATCAAGAAGTAAGGGTTTCCGCTTAGTTGAAATTTAACACCACCACTTTTGCGGCACGGAACACGTCGATATTGAACTGGGACTATCCCTGCTCTATATATAGCAATAGTAGTGAACATTTTCTGGCTCAAGTCAAAATGTTAATGTGGAGGATTACACCAACTGCCATCGATGTAATTTGGCGGACAAAAATTGGTGGCCGTTACCGTTATCGATTTTACATCCTTTTTACACCATTGCGGGTCGTTGACACACCTGATTTCAAAACAGGCACCACAACTATAACCATTGTTGAAAAGTGCAGTGCTCAGTGCTGTTGTTTCAAGCCCATAGCCTTGATCAAAGAGATTTCCATATCCACAAGCCCCCTCTGCATAATAAACAGATAAATACAAATATATTATATTAGATACAAGTTTTTGTAGGAATCACTAATTAGGGTTTGTTTGAGATCACTAATTAGGGTTTGTTTGAGATACGTAGATATCTAAAAAAATGGGAAATTCTACCGTACACCCAACATATATGAGTGTACCAGTACACCAAACCTTAAAATTTATAGTTAAATGAGTTGTTTTTTGAAGAAAAATATTATTTTTTTTATCATTTATGATTATAATGATTAAATTTTATTCAGCAAAAGTCAACGAAATAAAATTGAAATTTTTTCGCATATAATAGAGAACTTTGATTAATTTACTATGACTCTTATAAACAATGAATGATGTGTTTTTCTTATGAAATGATGTTTTCTGAAATATAAATGCCGACAAATAACTATTTATTTCATAAAATTGATCGTTAATTTATAGATTTAGTAAGTAAGAGTACCGGTACACCATAATTTACGAGTGTAGTGTAGAAGTTCCCCTCAAAAATCGGTAGTAATTATATAACATAGTAAAGGCCATAATGATACACAACCATACAAAAATAAAGATTAAAAAAAGAAAAAAGTTACACCTTAGTGAGAATGATCCTATATAGTTATTCATTAGCAAAACGGTAGCTAATTAATTTGATACTTACGCATGGTTTCACCACCATTGATGTCACCGTAGAAGGTTGCATTTGCATTATGCCATTTTGAGTTAATGGGAATGCGAGCCATGGCCTCATGCAAGAAGAAAAGCACAATGAAAAAGGCCAAATAAACCAAATAGTTAGACTTAGCCATTTCTTTTTTGTGGTATAAGGCACTCAAAGGGGAGAATTTTTTGTGGTTAAAGGCACAAAAAGGGTAGGAATTGGTTGGAATTGTATGTTACAGAAGTTGAAGAAAGGTGAATTTTATAGGCTTTAGTGTACCATTAGTTAAGAAAATACTAAAACGTAATTAAAAATTCAATTAATATATCATTATTATTGATAAATAAAATTAATATCTCATTAAACGATAAACGGTGTACCTGAATTGATAATTGATGTAATTTAATGATTTGATTTGGTAATTTGATTTGAAAATATAAATATTTAATGGTAATTATAGTATTTTACCGAAATGATAAGTCAACTTAGTGGTAAACGGAGATAAAACTTTTAACATATATAATACGATAAAAAGTTATGGTATTTTTTGTCGGACAAAAAAAAGGTTATGATATTTATTTATTTTTGCAATAGATATATAATTGGTTAACATTTTAATTTGTTGATAGAAATTTATTAGTTTTTTCTACAAAATATATTCTAGCGAACATCTATTATTGTTTATGTTTATATATTGGATAATGTTAAAAGTGTCCCACGGGCATTACCCTTAAATATTTGGCTTAATATCTTTTAGAGAAATATATGACTATTTAACCAAGTTTGGTTCAAATCATTCAAGAAAAAAAAAGACCAATTTTGTTCTTTAGGAAAAAAAATCGAAGTTTGATAGTTCAACCGATTTAAACTAATAAATAAATTTATTTTTTTGAATGGCAAAGGGAAGTGAATGTATAAAGTTGGAGTTTAAGGTCATGGATTTAAACCCAAAATCAAAAACAATTAACCACTTGCACACCACCATAAATTTAAAGCAAACACCTCAAAAAGGAGTTTAAGATCATGGATTTAAACCCAAACAAAAGAATAAATATTACTAACAATTAATTTTTAACCCTTTGTCATTAAAAAATTGTCTACCTTAATTTTAAATTTAATGTAATCGTTTACTTGTAGAATTTTTTTGTCAACTAATCAAGCGGTCAGAAATTCAGCACTTAAAAATAATAAATAAGGTGTTTGAGAATCAACCTCCATCCCTTAGTTATTATAATGTGTTGTCTTGCAGTTAAGGTGTAAGATACTTTCTACTATTGCTAAAAAATATTTATTGAGGGCGTGCATGCATTAGAAATGTGGACCAACGAGCAAATGTGTGAAATGATTTTTGTCGAAAAAAAAAAGTTTTTTTTTTAGTAAAAAAAAGAAAACTTATTAAAACCTGCAATAATATTAAAAATCAATAAAAAACCTGCAATAATATTAAAAATGAATAAAAAACCTAGGAATTTCTCAAACCTTTAATTTGATGCTTCAATCTCAAATGAGCCAAGAGCATAAATACTTCCTTATCAAATCTTTATCTTCAAAAGACATATTTGCTTATGTTTTTCTAGTATTCATTCCAACCAAAAATGTATAAGATCCACTGGCTCCAAAAAATTTCCTACACATTTACACAAAAAAAAACTCTAAATAAGCTTAAACAGAAAATATAAAGAAATAAAAAAATATAAAATTACATAATTCATGTTGAATTCAATATGGTATCTACTAAACTTCATATTCATTTCGAAAAAGCAATAGGGATCAACGAACCTAAGAAACAAAATTATAATAAATATATTAGTCAATTGAACATCATAAAAATTGCTCACAAAAAAAGACTGAAATAAATATCTTTGATAAAAACTTTTTTCCTTAAAAAAAAAAAAAAAAAAAAAAAAAAAAAAAAAAACTTTTTATTGTCTGCTCTGTAAGAGCCAATTGAATATTGTAACTATCCATGCAAAAACAAAAAAATCCCAGAAATACTATATGAATAGGGGCAAAAATAGAACTATAAAAAATTATGCAAAGACAATTGATTTCCATAGAACTATAAGAAAGGTTGTGCATTTGATTTCCATAGAACTATAAAAATAGCTATCATAGTCAATGACACTAAAGACACTATCATTTTTGTCTCATATTTTACCGTTACAAAATTGCAACATTTCATCAATTTCCATAGTATTACATTAGAATTATTATAACGCTAATCATTTAGAATAATGTTTTTATTGTAACGTTTTTTTTTAAGGAAGGTTTTTATTGTAACATTATCAGCTCTTTCCATTATTATTATTAAAAGAAAAACATCAGCCATTGTTTTGGTGCATTTTTTTCATATTCAAAACAATCATCAACTTCCAATACGTTTCGTTTTGTTTGTGCTGCGGTAATTTATTTTTTTTAAGTAGTGCCACAATAACTTCCTAAAAAAAAAAATAGTGCCAACATAATAATAGAAGTATCAAATTATTGAAAGAAATCATTAGCCATTAAAATTGCAAGTCTTTTAACCCTTATCTTTTACATCGTCAACTTACAAAAATAAGTAAGAGAATTGTTTGGACGAATTGACAATCCATAGATACGATACTCTACTTATCACTTTATTACTTGGTAAACGATTTGATACATTTGCCATATCCGACCATCACTCCTCTATGTTTACTTTATGCTTGTTGTGGTTCTTAACCACAAAACAATCCATTACATGCAACATCGTTGGTTTGACAGTTGTTTGATATAATTTTCCCTTCAACTTGAGTGGTAGCTTCGTATTATATAAAACGCTTGAGACTTTTCTTCATTTCAACCACACAACTTGAATATGATGATTTATGTTGCTTCTATTTATCCTCCATGATGTACTATGGATTGAAGATACTTAAACTTTGTAACTTGGGGTATATGATACGATCTCCAAGTTTTACTTCTAAGGCAAAACTATTAAACCTTTTGCTAAAGTTACATTTCATTTACCCTGTCACGTCTCCAAGTCTCTAACCTCCCATTCAATTCCTCCCTCGACTCTCCAAGCAAAACTACATCATCTGAAAAAAAAAGCATACATTTCGATGCTAACTCTTGCATATGCTTTGTAAGTACATCAAAACTAAAGGAAAAAGATAAGAACTTAGGGTTGACATTTGGTGCAATTCTATTTTGATGGAAAAATCGTCGCTAACCCACTAATCAAAACTCCCTCGTACATATCTTCGATGTTTCTATGGTTTGATAATCGACCAAGCAAATGTATCACATCTTTTAGGAACTTGTTTTAAGAGATTATTGATCTCCAATCGATTTAGTGTCCCTTTTCTAATTGATTAGATCCCTTTGTTAGGTGCTTGCAGAGATTGCAAGGTCCTAATGGATTAGACTATCCTAAAGTGCTAAATGATATGATTCCAAATGAGTTAGGATCAGAAACTAGAGAATTGAACTTGATTTAACATCGTTGCTCGATTTAACTCACATGATTAATTATCTAGATACTTAACGACACTTTTGAGATTTGTAGAATTAGGATGAGCACCAAACCTCAGAACTGTAACATTAGATTGTTAATCGCTATAATCAATTAGAACTTGCAATGCATAATTTAACAGTGATAGACATGTGGCTTTGTATTGTAACATCAAGGATTACTATTTATAGTAATGAGAAGTTCAGTAAGGGTATTGGCTTGGGATTTGAGAGTGTGCTCCTCTTCGAGGTATCAGGTTCGATTCTCTCCGGTGTCAATTTAAGTGGGTTAATTTAACTTCTTAAAAAAAAAAATAAAAAAAAAAAAAGTTCAGCAAGGGATACTTAAAGAGTTGTTAAATGCAGTGATTGTTTGCTTACTTGGGCTAATCAAATGACGTGATTATAACAAAAACACAACTATCTTTCCCCGATAACCTTAAGACATTCGGTATATGAATCAACACTAACATGTTTAACATCTGTTTTTCTAATCCAATACGATACATCTAAGTTCTAACTCGCACTTAACAAGTCAACAATTACATCGCATGGACCAAGTGAAAAGCTTGCCTTAGTTGTCAAAATAGTGAGAAAAAATTAACCAAAATTGGATTTAGCTTTGTACATAATGAAAACACCAAACATATTCACAAAAGAATTAAAAAATCTTCATAACCAAGAACTTCTAATTTAGCATGGTTGAGATCTCTCACCATCCTTTACCAATTAACCATAACCAATCAGCTGTTACACCTGCAAAAATACCTCCAAGGATGAACAACACCAAGATATTTCCCAATGCATTTTGTTCAGGTCCCTACATAAGAAAAAACACACAAGTATTGATTAATGGATCGATGTTAAAATAATTATAAACCTCGAAAAAAATTAGTTTCTTAATGGATTCTTCACCTTATAGCCTTTAGGTGCAGAAGTAAGAACACAGACAGTGAGGTAGCCATTGGTTAACCCTAAGAAAGATGTCAACATTATCATCCAACCTTGAGTACCATACTTTGCAGTGACGTAAAATGCTGGTATAAGTACAAATCGGGCACAGACGGAAACGGTGATCCACTTTCTGGACTCCATGTTCAGGATTTTAATCAATGGAATGTATCTTCCAACAAGATCCCACGCATTATACATAGCGATTAACACAAGAGCATACCTGCAAAAAATATGGAAAGATTAACAAGGTCTTCGTTCGGGAGATACAAACAAAGATCTTAACCTACTTTTGTTGTTTTGAGATGTTTAGGGTTTTAAAACTATGGAGTGAATGTGTAAAAATGTTTTGCACACACATCTAATTATATCTCACAATGATGTCACTGTTTTATTAGTTGCTTATTACACTTCAGACACAAGTTTTAAAATTAAAAGTATATGGAGTATAAATAGTCAACTTAATGCGCGAATGTGTTAAGCGTCATCGTAGATAATCCTTAAATGTATCTTTCATTGTTATTTTAGCCATCAAATACGTCTTCTATTTATCATTTTAGTCCAAAAAAATTACTAACGAAAGATACAACAAGAGATGTTTTAGCATTTTCAATACATTTTGTGAATATATTGAATCCACCAGGCACATTTACATATCAAAATGCCGATTTAGTTGAAGTTTGTGACTAAGGAGAACGAAGAATAATTATGTGGTTAATGAACTTACCAGGTGCCTAAACTGTGTTTTCCGGTATCTTCTGATAAAAATCCAGGGTATATAGCTAATGTGAGGATATATATCAGAAACAAATCAAGTGCATAATCTTTGTTTTCCCATAACAATTGCTTCATTCCTTTGCGCTCAAATTGCTTTGATTCTCCGGTGGACTGAAAAATGCATAAAGTAGTCTAATAAATAAACTGAATCTCAAAAGTTAGGAATTTCCATGAAAAACTGAAAAGAAAAGAGACAGTACTTCTCCAAGTGAGGTCTGGATGCCAGCTGCAGCAAGATCAGCTGCGACAGTTTTGGATCCTTCTGATGCCGCTTTTGAACGATAGTACTTCACAATTGGTAATTTAGGAAACACAAATGCATAGAGAATAGCACAAAGAAGTTCAAAGAGAACTGATATGGCAAAGAACATAACTGCATGGACAATATAATTACAAATTATCAGTATGGGAATTACTTCAACATTCATAATCATCAATATACTAATAAATAACGAATTTGCAAATTTAACAGACTACGAATAGAGACTAAAACGGCATCTATGCTTCTATGCTAAGCATTAGAGTGTTAACTTACTCGCTCCTTTGCGAAGACCGTCCTTAGAATTTTCAAATATTGCTTTTGTGATTAACCTCAAAACAGATGTTAGTGCACCTGAGGCTGCTTCACCTGCAAGAAAAGACTGCAACAACGACAAAACGATTAAATTTTTGCATATATTGAAGGAAATTTTTTAACCTTGTAGTAAATTCCATTGGTGATGCTGACCTGCATGAAATCTGGATGCATTAAGGATATATCTCCAATCATTCCTCCTTGTGCAAGGGCATCGGCTATTCCAAAAACACCGCTAACTATGCATATACCAATGAAAGTTCCAAGCCCTCCTTTTCCAGATGATGCTAAATCCAACTATGGCAAGTAAATAGGAGAAGTTAAATAAAACATAAATGCATATTCTAGAGGAAGAAAAGTATATAAAAAAATGAACATGATTTACAATTAACACAGCCATAGAGCTCAAGAAAAAGAGTATATATCCAGATAGATTCCGCTTCCTTGTATTGAGTTTTGCCTCGTGGTAAGCAAGTATAGCCATTGTTCCGAACGCAAATGGTTGGTATACAAGAGTAAGCACCCTAGAGGGATGATAATTCTGCACAGAGAGGAAATGAACAAAAAATTGGATATTAAAACTTGAAACACTGAAAATTGAACCAGAGAGAACTAGGTTTTTAACTCTATGATTATCCACATAACAATCTAAAATGTTGGTAAACAATACAATATTGAGAATTTCCAGAAAATTTCTTAATTTGTGATGGACACTTAAGGGTTACTTTATAAGCCAATTCCTTGACTTCGGTGCTATGTATTGTATTCTGTGAAACCCTATCCGATTAGTCCTTATATTAACCTTCTACGGCTGAATACCCGAGTTTCCAAAACAAAAAATAGGACGAATACCGAGATTTCAAAACACTTAAAAAATGTATCAGAACTGAAAAAATGTATAGGAAAATAGATAAATTACCGGAAACAGAATAAGATAGTAATCTATTATTGTGAGCATACTGCTCCAAGTGAAAAGAACCCCATTGCCAAGAATCCAGCAAACCAACATTGCAGCAAATTTTCCCTGTCAATGCCCAAAAATTTAAATGATGAAATAATTCATGTTTAGCAGTATTAAATAATAATTAAATTACTAATTAGCAGTTTATTATATATTACCTGAAGACGTGGTGGAGGCTCAATTTCAGCCATGGCTACCTTAGATGCTTAGTTCTCTTCAATTAATCAAACACTGAAAATAATTAATATAAAGAAAAAAACCTTGGTCAAGGTAATTGAAATAAACCCTAAACCCTAAAGAACCCATGCAGTACTAAGTAATAATTTATGAACACTAAACCTTAAAGAACCAATGTAATAAACCCTAAACCCTAAAGAACCCATGTAGTACTCAAGTAGTTTATTAACACCAAAACAACCATGTATAAAAACAATAAAAGAAAGATCAAAAGCAAAATTAAACAGAACAAAAAGAAATAAATTAATTTACGCCGATAATAACAATGATCTTAATTCATTATACATAAACACATAGTGCTAATAGATTTGTTCTTGTAAAAAAATCGATTTCTTCACATAAACGATTTGTAATGAAACTCACGATAAATCGAGCAGAAAAACAATATACCAGTAAGTGATAAGTAGTGACATAACGTGAAAGAAAAAAATACCTACGTGAAAGAAAAAAGACCTATAAACGATGAAAATACACTTTCAACTGAGACTCTAATATATATAGCACTAAACAACCGTATAAGAAACAAACAATGCTCAGTGTTTTTTAAAGACTCAGTTTGTTACCAAAAAAATTGAAAAGATTTGGGCTCAGAGAGAGATTCTAGGAGGAAATGTGGATATTTTTGTTACAAAAAATAAAACGAGAGATAAGTATATTTTGTTCTCTGACTATCCGAAGACTTATTAAAAAATATTTGGCCACACAAATTACTTATTTTTTATTCTTTTTTTTTTTTTTTAAGAAAAATACTTAATTCTAAAGCTTTGACATTTTGTGCTTATGCATTTAATTTTAATTATGATCCAGCTAGCACACTAACGATTTTTCCCATTTTGATACAGGAACAGTCATTGATCTCTTAAGTTTGAAAAATTACCAAAGTGAAAAATGATAAGAAAAAATGGTCGAAAATTAAAGAAGTTCATACTTGTATGAATTGCTAAAAGAAAGGAATTAACAGAGGGTAAACAATGTTAAATTATAAAGGAGTTGCTTGTCACTTTGATAACTAAATAAGGGAGATTATTGTTTAGTTTAAAATATAGGGGGTGCTTGTGTTATTTAAGAGGATCTTAAAGGAGGTCAGTGTAATTCATCCATGACAAAATCATTGAAATTGTTGTTATTAAATATTATAAAGTGGTCGTCTAGAAATATGTCAAAATATTAAAAATAATAAAGATCTAGTTAATGATAAAGATTTCATTATGAGTCACGTGTAATTGTACAACTATATTATTTAGTGACTTATTGATTACTTATCCGATTTTTTGTATAGTCATACTTCTAAAAGATATAATCTTCAACAATGTAAAATATTATTTTATAAAACAGACATAAAGACAAACAAACAAAAAAGGCAAATGATTTTTACGCAAGAAGCAATTTTAAAAATGTCTAATTTTCTAAAAAAAGTATTTTATTTTTTTTACAAATGAAAAGTAGGGGTATGCCTTGTAATAAATATTAATCCCATGTATAGTTTTTTTTTTTTTTTTTTTACAAATGAAAAGTAGTTGTATGCCTTATAATAAATATGAATCCCGTGTATAATTTATGTTCCAGACCAGCCAAATGGCCAGTCCCACGAAGACACTTGGACTAAACGTCCACCAGACCAAGGCGCAATGCCTAAAAGACTACGTTGAAGTTGTGTGTAGATAAGGTTTTTGTTTTGATGATGTTCATTAAATAGTTTTTTATGATGTTTAACAATCGGTATAGCCTAGACTCATGTTAAAGCACCAAGCATCTCTTGCCTCTTTTGCCTATGGTCCCTTGGTGTCTTGTATGTTGTTTGTAAGTAGAAAACTTCATTTTTCATGGTCTAAGTGATTTTCTAGTTAATTGATTCAATTCAGACTATTTTGAATCGTATCATGAGATGTTTCTGCCTTTTTCCTCATAACTTGTGCATTTTGATTCGATTCATGAATTGATGAATCCTATCATCATGAATTGAATCAGTCTTGTTTTGATTTGTGTCTCTGTTTTCTTCTGGTCTAGTATTTTTGCCTTGTTGAATCGATTCACTGTTCTATGAATCGTATCAACCTTCATATGGGGCAATATGAATCAATTAAATTTATCTTGATTCGTAACAATTTTCATGGCTCGGGTTGGTTGTCTTTAGTTGTCTGAATCGATTTACACATTTAGTGAATTGGTTCACTATGTGGTTTTTGGCCAAATTTTTCCACTTGCCAGTCTTTTCTATATATACTCATTGATGGTCGGATTAGGAAAGTGTACCAAATCGTTTACCAAGTAATAAAGTGATAAGTAGAGTATTGTATCCACAGGGATTGTCGTTTTCGTCTAAATAGCTTGCGTTACTTATTTTAAGTTAACGATATAAAATAAAAAAGATAAGGGTTAGAGATTCCAATTTTTATTTGTTTGCGACATAGCAAGTTACCTGTTTTTGGTTGCACAAAAGAAAACACTGGTTAGGACTCTTTGAATCCCCCTATTTATATTATTGGATAATAAATAACATTCATGTCGCGTTTAGTCATCCTAAGTATACTATACAAGTGATGAGGCCGTTGGGACGTCCTAACCTAGTCGGTTGTCAAGATGCACCTGTTGGTCGCACTTTGATCGTTACACAGGGTCTATATTATCTCAGTTGATTTAGGTCTATCCTTTCGATGGCTAACTGCACCTTCTGATCGCACAATGATCCGTACATGCGGGGTCTTGCTAATTCAAAGGTAATTGAAATATAGACTAAAATTGGCGATCCAAGATTTCCAAAGGCAATGAAGGCCAATATTCCTGTAGATCAACCCATCTATGAATCTTTGGATACTCATAACACACTCTCCATCCCCCCTCCCCCCAAGTAGTTCTACAAACAGGCCTCCCTATCAGCGTCTACCTTATGTAGAGGTCAAGGACAATGGTCTTACATAGGTCTATTCCCCTTGGTGCTTGTTTCCCTAATTAATAAACTAGTTACATCCTAGGTTCAGCAGATTTTACTCAATATTAGTAATGTCACCTCCTAAGTACTTACTACTAGGGTCAACTTACTTACCACTAGGGTAACTTTATTTTACTCGGTATCTTTTGTCTAGTTTACTAATCACTTACTTCCTAGCCATAAAGTTATTAGTATAAGGATACAACTATCAATATATAAGCATCCAGATTGTAATAACAAAATTAAGCCCTGTCACAAGGAAGTCTGAGGAAGTGGAAAGGGGAGAATAACAGGTATCATGTGTGCTTAACACACAAGAGGACTGTTTCTAAACCGGAGGTGGGTAAGTAGGATTGGAATGGGAATGAAGGTCCTGCTCGTCGGGTGCGTGGAGGGGGAGGGAAGTCTCTCTCAACAGATACAGTTCCTTATAATAGCTCAGGAATTGGTCTCCATATGGAAAATCATATTGAGATGGTTTTGGAAACACAAGTTAACCAATTTGGTAGAGAGTCGTATGTCAAGGTGTTAGCGGTAAAGAGAGTCTTGAATTACAAAAGGATGCATGTGTTACTTTTTTGGAGGAGGATGGTACTACAACTGAGAGACTCATTGTGCCAGAAGAGGTGGCAGAGAAGCTTAAGTCAAGTAGGGAGCGTGGAACGGTGCGTCAATGATAGTGACGACCTTTAATGTGAGGGGTGGGAGGGTGAAGAAGAATAAAATCTGTGATTTGGTGAGACAAAATAAGATGGATTTTTTGGCGCTTCAAGAAGGAAATAGTGGTGGTATTCTTTTCATTTGGCGAAAATCTAGGTCTATTAATTTGTTTTCCTTCCAAGGGGAAGGTTATGTGGGTGTGTGTTTAGAGTGGGGTGTGGAGAAAACTAGATGTTTCGTTATAAATGTTTATTCCAAATCTGACTTGGTGTCCAAGAGAAGGTTGCGGGAGTATCTTTTCGAGGAGCGTCGAAGTAAGGGAGGGGGCTTGGTGTGTTGTTAGAGACTTTAATGTGGTGTGTAGGAGCGATGAGAGGAGGGGGGATAAATGATGAAGCTTCTTCATCTAAAAATTGTCCAATGAGGATAATGGCTTTTTGGAGGCGCCATTCTCTATGGTAGAAATTGAGTCGGGAGTTCGAGATAGTGATGGCATCAAAAGAGTATGTTGGCGTATAAGGATGAGGTGAGAATTATTTTCGATCAATTTCATGCAAATGAGATGCTACCGAAGAGTATGTTGGCGTATTTCGTGGCTCTTATCCCAAAGGCGTCGTCTCCATTAGAGTTAAAGGATTATCGGCCTATTTATTTGGTTGGAAGTCTTTATAAGCTACTTGCAAAGGTGTTGGCTAGAAGATTGACGGGAGTTATGAGTTCAGTAATTTCACCGACACAATCGGCTTTTCTCAAAGGAAGGAACTTGGTGGACGGTGTTTTGGTGGTGAATGAGTTGGTGGATTACGCGAAAATAACAAAGAAATATTGTTTGATTTTTAAGATAGATTTTGAGAAGGCCTATGATTATTCGGTGGATTGGGAATTTTTGGAGTATATGATGGGTAGAGTGGGTATGTGTGAGAAGTGGGTGACTTGGATGAAGACGTGTGCGTTTGGTGGAAGTATGTCTATTCTTGTGAACGGAAGCCCAACAGAGGAGATTAGTATCCAACGAGGACTTAAACAAAGGGAACCTTTAACCCCTTTTTTATTTTTGTTGGTTGATGTTGTGAATTGGTTAAAAATCACACAAATAACATATTTGATGTGTGGAGAAAATTCATCAAACAACCAAAACAATGTGGTGACAACGTGAATGATAGTTATAAACACAATCAAAAGATAGAAAACAGTGAGAGAAAGAGAGAGAACACACGATTTGTTTTTACCTAGTTCCGTCCAATACTGACCTAGTCTGGGGGAGAGAGCAGCTCTCTGTTCCATTATATTAATGAGTAACTTTACAAAATAGATATCAAAGGGTTACAAGAATAGATCTTCAAACCTAATTCCACCCAAAGTCCCGAATCTCTTCCAATGACCAAGAGATTCAATCCTAATAGTGTTTTTTCAAGGTGAATTCTATAGTGATTCAATCTCAACCATAGTGTTTTGTTGCCAAGAGTAAACTCTACAAACTCTAGTTTTGTTGTTGGCTTCTAAACCTTGTTCTTCTACTCTCGCATATTTCATTTGATACAAGATATGTATTTCTAGAGAAATATAATTCACAAATTTGGAATGGATATTACGCTGAAGATACGTTTCTTTTTTTTCCTCCTTCAACGTAAAAATATATTTGCATCAAATTTTCTTCATACGGTACAAAAATATATTTATTGTTCATACATATATTTTCAACAACAATCTTCTGGAAGCACACAAAAAATATATAAAACAAATCTTTTATACTTTTAGAAACAATTCATCATCCATCAAATTTTGAGTCAATTTCAACAGTTGCAGAAGGTTTTAGTTGGTTGATGAGAAATGCAGTGCACTTGAATTTGTTTGAGCGGTTTAGGATTGGAGGAAATGGTTTGGTGGTGTCTCATTTGCAATATGCCGATGATACTCTTTGCGTTGGGAAAGCTTCGGTGGAGAATTTTTGGATGATGAAGGCGCTTTTGAGAGGTTTTGAAATGGTCACGGGGTTGAATATTAATTTTTTCAAAAGCTCTCTTATAAGATTTAATATTCCGGGGGGATTTATGGCAATGGCGTGTGATTTTTTTAATTGTAGTGAAGGTAGTCTCCCGTTCAAGTATTTGGGGTTACCGGTGGGGGCTAATCCGAAGAGTTTGAAAACATGGAGCCGATGGTGGAAAGTTTGTGTGGGAAGCTGAACTCATGGGGGCATAAGTATATTAGTTTTGGAGGTAGAATCGTTCTCTTAAATTTGGTTCTTAATTCAATTCCAATTTTTTACTTGTCTTTTATGAAGACGCCGGTCCATGTGGAAAAGAGGATAGTTAGAGTTCAAAGAGAATTTCTTTGGGGGCGGAAGAAAATTAGTTGTGTGAAGTGGAAGTCGGTGTGTCAACAAAAGAAAAATGGAGGTATGGGGATTAAAGATGTTCGGGTGATGAATGTGTGTTTATTGGCTAAATGGAGATGGAGGTTGCTAGATGAGGAAAATGCATTGTGGAAAGATGTTCTAGAGGAAAAATATGGCCCATGCAAGGAGTGTTTGTTGGAAGGTGGAGGTACATCTTGGCCGCGGTTCACTTCGGTTTGGTGTTAAGATGTAGTGAAGTTAGATGATTTTGGTAGCCTAGGATGGTTTAATGGCGAGATTTTGCGCAAGGTGGGAAATGGCTTGAAGACGAGTGTTTGGAAGGTTAATTGGCGTGGAGGTGGGAGCTTTGCTAAAAAAATATCCAAGACTTTATTCGATTTCAAGTCAAAAGGAGGCAATGGTGGGGGAGATAGGGGCGGTTTCGGAGGTGGGTTTGAATTTGAATTTTATTTGGAGAAGAAGACTCTTTGTGTGGGAGGAAGAGTTATTCACTAGCCTTTTGGAGGATTTGGAGGGTACGAGATGGACTAATGAGGAGGATGTGTGGAGATGGAACTTAGAAGAGAATGATTTTTACTCGGTGAAATCGGCTTACTTGAAGTTGGAAGGATTAGTGTTGTGTGAAGATTTGTGGGGAGTAGTGGAGAAACGGGTGCTTGAAAATATGTGGAATAGTCCTGCTCCGTCGAAAGTGGTTGTGTTTGGTTGGAGGTATTTTCTTAATTGAATCCCAACTAGAGGTAATCTTGCTTTGAGAAATGTTTTACCACCAAAAGGGTCTACGTTGTGTGTGATGTGTAATAGGAAGGAAGAAACGGCTCTACACCTTTTTTTGCATTGTGATGTGGCGAGTTTGGTGTGGTTAAAATTGATGATGTGGTTGGACTGTTGGTTTCAAACCCAACCGAATTTCTTTGTTCATTGGAAGTGTTGGAGTGTAGGTGGGAGAGTTAAAAAGGTAACTAAAGGTCTTTGGTTAATTCAGCACACAACCATTTGGGTTATGTGGAAAAAGAGAAATGACAAGATTTTTAAGGGGATAAATTTTAAGGTGGATGAATTGGTCGAAGAAATTAAGGTGTTGTCTTGGAGGTGGATGTTGGAATGGACTCACACCCCATCTTGTCTTTTTAGCGAATGGTGTTGGAATCCAAGACTTTGTCTCGAAAGATGGTGGTCTTTGGTTTGGTTGGAATTAGCAGGATGCTTGCTGCTGCAGTTTTGAAGTGCAGGCCTGTCTGAGGCGGTAATTTTTGTGCTTATGGTGGTGTGCTCCGCGCGGTTCTATTGTGTTACTGTCATGGTTTTGTGCTACCTGTAGTGCTGCCTTTTGACAGTTAGCCTTTGTCTTAGCCTTTTTGTTTGGATCGTATTCTGTTAGTACCTATTTTGTTAGGTAATGGGGAAGGTAGTGTGCTGTTGTTGTTAGGCCTGAACTGTGTGGTGGATTGCCTAGGATTTGGCAGCGGTGCTGTGTGTGTTTTGGGTTCCTGGGATGCCTTCGTTTTGGATAGTGAGGCATGGGTATGCAGATGGTGCCTTGTCCATTTGTATACTCCGGCCTCATTATTTGGGTTGTTTTTGGTGTTTGTTTTTGGAGGTGTTCCGTATATATGCGGCGCCAATTGTATTCGCTTTTAGTTTTTTTCCGCGAGTGTCTATGCGTCTAGCATTTATTCGATGAGAATAATACTTGTCATTTCAAAAAAAATAAAAATAAAACTTCCCAAAACAGAGTTGATTAATTTTATGTGATGGTAAGCTGGTACCCCACATTTAACAATTGATCTTCGAATTCATGCGAACCGGTTATCGAAAGAACCGTGAACTGCTTTGCACAAACCGATTCACGGTTCTCCATAGTATACACGAATTATGTTACCATGCTTTTAAGTACCCATAACCGAGGACACCTCTCATTCTGTTTAAATTTTCCTTAATTCATCCTTGATCAAAATCTTTGAAACTATCACAACCATGTCTTCTAAAGATTCCCAGAACAGTGAACACAATTATGGTGGGATCGAGAGTTCCTTCTCTGATTCGCCAGCCTCTTCATGTTCACTCCAAGTTGATGAACATTCATCCTTTCATACTTGGTGATAAGATTTGAACAAACATGGACGAACTCGAAATCATTTGATGCAGTTACGATGCGGCTGCACGCGTGATTAAATATCACACTGCAATTGTGGTGCAATGTCATTGCGCAGGCTAGTGTAACAACATTATTGTGTCCACAATTGCGGTTACAGACCGGACCAAAATTTAAAACAGTGGATGACATTATAGCAAAAACAAAATCTAGACATGCATTGCATGCATGAATTAAGCGTGGATGATTTTTAAAAATAGAGTTCCAATTGAGGATAACTTTTCGATAAGAGGAGTTGGTTTTATCTCTTCGTTATATTGTGTAGGTGGGTGTGGTGTCCCGAAAAGTGTAAATCATATCTTCCTTAACGGTGCAATTTTCTCGGGGCTATGGTCTGCGTCTTTGAATTGGATAGGGGTTTTGGCTGCCCTGCAGCATGGGACCTGGAGCACCAAACTCAGTTTAAAAGCCTTTTGAGCTGTGGTAGAAAGGTTGGCGAAAAACTACACATGATTTGGTTCTCAAATGTTTAGGTAGTTTGGAAAGCTAGAAATAATATGACCTTCTCCCAAAAAGGTTTCGATCGGGAGAAGGTTGTAGAAGATGCCAAAATTTTATCTTTAAATTTTTTTAAAACAAAATTAAGAGGATTTGCTATTCTCTAAATCAATGGTTTGCAAATCCGTAGGGTTGATTGGGTGGAGGAAGATAAGATTTGGCTTTTAGAGAAGGTTTGGGGCATTGTTGCCTGTTTCTATATGTGGTTTGCAGCTTGCTCTGGTGCAGTTTTGGCCGTGTCGTTTCTGTCTAGCTTGTGGTCAGGGCTGACCCAAGGGTTATGCTACTAAAGCCGTAGCTTTAGGCATACCAATAAAAGAATATTTGTCATTAAATTTGATAAACAAAAAGGTCACACATGCACACAAATAGACCTCGTTTACTAAAACTTGCGTTAGACCTCAACTACTTTTGAGAGTTATTGAGACGGCCCTGTTTGTGGTACGTCATTTTGGTGCTCAGCAGTTTGTTCCTGTATTCTGTCATGTAGCAGCTCTTTGGCGTGTTTTTTGCTTGCGGGACTGGCTGGTTTACCTGTCCGATCAGGTGTAGAAATAGGGGTCACAAATCGGGTTTAGTTGCCTATGTTGTGGCTACTACCTTTTGTAGCTTTCTATGCAGAATTTTTCTGCATCGGTGAAGCTCTTTTGAGAGTCTTAAGAATGAAACAATTGAATTTATCTTCGTAAACAATGAATCATCAACATTGACTAAAGAATAAGAATGTAAAAATGTAAAACAAAACACAAAATTCTATCTGTTTGTGAACAAGGCCTCTGTCTCACCATCCTTTACCTATTAACCATAACCAATCAAGTGTTACCCCTGCAAAAATACCTCCTAGAAGAAACAACACCAAGATATTTCCCAACGCATTTTGTTCAGGTCCCTAAAAATATAAAAACATACAAATATTAATGAATCTATTCAATATTTAAATAACTCTAAACCTCTGAAGTATTCTAGTTTCTTAAAGGATTCTTCACCTTGTAGCCTTTAGGTGCCGAAGTGAGAACACAGACAGCGAGGTAGCCATTGGATATCCCCAAGAAAGATGTCAACATTATCATCCAACCTTGAGTACCATACTTTGCAGTGAAATAAAATGCCGGTACAAGTAAAACTCGAGAAATAACTGCTGTAGTGATCAACTTTCTAGACTCCAACTTCAAGATTTTGATCAGTGGAATGTATCTTCCGATAAGATCCCATACATTATACATAGCAATTAAAACAAGAGCGTACCTGTAATAAATGGAAATATCAACCAGTTTTGAAATTGAACATACATACAAACAAAGACCGTAATCCACTTTTGTTGTTTTTAGCAGAAATGTTTAGTGTCTTGTTTTGATTACTTCTTAAAAAATCATTCCAATATCTATCCGGTGAGATATGATTAGGATGCACTTATAAGAGGTTATCGCATTCATGACGTACAAGTTTTAAACTCAAGTTTATGGAGTAAATAGTTAAATTGATATTTGAATGTGTTAGCAATTGTTAGTTGTTACCATCTGAATTTATCATAATTACAAAGACATCCTCAAATGTATCTTTCGCTATTCAATTTGGTTCTGAAATGTATCTTTCGTTAGTTATTACTTATTTTGGTCCTCAAATGTGTATTTGTTAATCAGTTTTGTTCAAAATAATACTAACGAGTTACGAGACATACACCGAGAGATGTTTTTCATTTTCGATAGATTCAGTGACCATAGTATCCACCACACACATTTAGGGATCGGAATGCCTGTTTAGTCGAAGTTTATGACTAAAAAGAACCAAAAACAAAGGATGAAAGTATTCAATTAGCGAACTTACCAGGTGCCTAAGCTGTGTTTTCCGGTATCTTCTGATAAGAATCCAGGGAATATAGACAATGTCAGCGCAAATATTAGAAACAAATCAAGTGCATAATCTTTGTTTTCCGATAACAATTGCTTCATTCCTTTGCGCTCAAATTGTTTTAATTCTTCAGTGGCCTGAAAAAAAAACACAAATTAGTCAAATAAAAAAACTGAATCTCAACAGTAAGGCAGTTCCGTCAGAAATTGAAAAGAAAAGAAATTGTACTTCTCGAAGTTCGGTCTGGATTCCAGCTGCAGCAAGGTCAGCTGAAACAGTTTTGGACCCTTCGGATGCTGCTTTTGAACGATAGTACTTCACAATTGGTAATTTAGGAAACACAAATGCATAGAGAACAACACAAAGAAGCTCAAACAAGGTTGATAAGGAAAAGAAAAGAACTGCAGAAATTAGAGAGGAATATTCAGTATAACACATGAATCATGATCATGAATATCTTTATGAATTGTAGGAACCGATACTAAAAGAAATCAATTTGCATGCTAAGCAATTCTTGTCAAAATTAACTGAATAGAAATAGAGACAAAACTACTTCTATGTTTCCATGCTAAGCATTAGAGTGCTGAACTTACTCGCTCCTTTGCGAAGACCGTCTTTAGAATTTTCAAATATTGCTTTTGTAATTAACCTCAAAGCCGATGTTAGAGCACCTGATGCTGCAGCACCGCCAAGGAAAGACTACAACAATAAAACCTTTAGAAAGAGTTGCATATGTTGAAGGAAGTTACTAAACATCATAGTAATTTCATTCACAGTTCTAAACTGCATTATGTAACCGCAATTGCAATCGTTATATAAAAGTTTTAGACGCCTCTACAAAGGCAAACAATTGTTTCTGCATGGGCTGCAATTGCTCATATTATCCCGAATATCAAAGTTAGCATTGTAGATGCGACTGTAATTAAGAACTATGTTCCATTGATGATGCTGACCTGAATAAATTCTGGATTCATGTATGACAGGTCTCCAATCATTCCTCCTTGTGCATGAGCATCTGCTAATCCAAATGCACCACTAACTATGCATATACCAATGAATGTTCCAATCCCTCCTTTACCCGATGTTGCTAAATCCAACTACGGCACGTAAATAGGTTTAGTATAAATCAAAATTCAAAACCCAAATACACATTTTGAAGGAATCAAAGTTAACAAAAAAATTAACAGGATTTACAATTAAAACAGCCAAAACGGCCAAGAAAAATAGTGTGTATCCAAATAGAATCCGCTTTCTTGTATTGATTTTTGCCTCATAGTAAGTAAGAATTGCTAGTGTTCCAACTGCAAATGGCTGATATACAAGAGTAAGCACCCTAGAGGGATGATATTTCTGCACAAAGAGGAAAGAAAATTTAAGTTTTTTTTTTAAGCAAAGAAAAATATATAAAATAAAGAGAAACTACGAAGAACTGAGAGGACATAAACCTGACCCAGCAACCAAATAGTCAGTTATCAACAACGTATTATAACAGATATAACAAAAGTGGTATAAAGAAACACAAATGCCTAACAGACATCAGCACAACCTAACGCGGGGCATAAAACCAGATTACAAAATAAATGACGTGTAAAAGGCCGCAAGCATCATAACGAACCAGAGACATTACCGCTAACCAAAGTGATTAGTTAACGGATACATCAACTAAAAAATGCATCAGAAAGTAGATACATTACCGGAAATAGATAAACATAGTAATCTTCAATTGTTAACATACTGTTCCAAGAGAAAAGACACCCATTTCCAAGAAGCCAACAAACCACTATTGCAGTATATTTTCCCTGCAAATGCAAAATAATTTAAATTATGAACTAAAGCATATATAATTTTAGCTAAAGTAATAATTAAGTTAGTAATTAGTAATAAAAAAATCACCTCAATACGTGGTGGTGGCTCACTGTCGCCCATTGTTATCTTAGGTGTTTAATTCTCTTTAATCAAACAATCAATAAAAGAATTTAGGTTAAAACAAAACTTTAGTCAAAATGATTGAAATAAACCCTAAGCAATTCATGCACTCATAAAATAAAATCAATAAAACAAAGATCAAAACAAAAACAAAACAAAACAAAAAGAAATTAATATGGTTAATAACCAACTATGATCTGACTTAGCAAAGAAGATAGAAAACAAGATATTTGATCCTAAAATTAACATATTATAATATATATCAATCAATAATTTATAATGTACAATATAAATCATACAGTAACACAATAAATCATGCAGAGAAACAATGTACAATATATACCTTACTTGTAAGTGATATATATTGTGACAGAACAAACCTTTGAGATGAACAAAACGATAATTTTGCAGCAAGAGAAAGAGAGAGAGAGAGAGAGAGAGAGAGATTCTAAGAGGATCTTTTAGAGGAATCAGATTAAAACAGATTCAGTGCTAACAAATAAGGAAGTTCTTATTTTCAAATCGTGTCATAAAGTGACTAAGATATGTATCCATTTTTGTTAAGAAAAAAAGAAAGGTGACATTGGAAAGACTAATGAAAAATGTTTGACCACAGAAATTACTCAATTCTTGTAACACCTTTGACATTCTGTGGTTAGGATAAGGGTAACAACCGATCTATCCGTTTTCAAACTTGTTTTGCGCCCATGCATTTAATTTTATTATGAGTACACTTGCACAAAAATTATTACTTCCCAAATTGTTCACGTTCTATATAAGTTTTACCCTTTTATTTTTTACGATAACTTTGTTTGGCATTTTAGTATTTTAAATATTTCATACTACCAAAAAAGTATTTTAATTCCCTAAAAAAAAAAATTATTTTAATTATTTCTTTGCAAAATTTACGATTTCTTTTTAGTAAGCCTATCAATCTTGGGTTTAATTTTGCTAAGATGATGTTCAATAGACCTATCAAAATTGCTCACATTTATGAACGAAAAAAGAAAAGGAAATGGTAATGTAAGGGACCTTGATTAGAAGTCCAAAGAAGAAGGAAAATTTTCTTGAAAATTATGCATTCAATGTATTGAAATTGTAAAGAAAAAAACAATTTCGACATACGATTTAAATTGCTACAAATAATTTCTTCTTTTAAATCCTTAACAAGTGCCTATCATAACCCAAACAAAAATGATCAGGATTGGTGGCCCGCTCGAAATTTACACACAAAGAAAGCCCATCACAAATTACGACTCGATCGGTAAAAGGATTTGACAGGAATGGGAACCAGATGACCCAACAATGGTTAAGATTGGCCCTAGTTGAGCCCAACTTAAATTTGCCTAGCTCTCCCTCGAAGAATTTACCCCACACCTTTACAATGCCCCTACCCCAACAAACCATTAAAAACCCAATTTTAACCTTTTACAAATCTCACTCATTCAACCTCTACAAAATAAGTTTTTTTCATTTGAAAGTATATTTTCGAAAAAGTTTGAGACAAGTTTTGGGAAATTGATTACCATACCGAAGGGAAGTTTTTTGGACTAGTTATAGCAACGATCACATTAACCACGGTTAGTGCTTGGAAAATAGTTTTTTATACTTATCATCATCACTTGATTAGCCCACCTTCTTCTCCATCCTCTTGGTTACCCATACACCCCACAACCACCGCCTTTTCTTTACATTGATATCCACTTCCTTTATATCATCTTCGTTATGTACTTCTCACTGCACCTGCAAAATTAATTAGTATTCAAATTAATTAACACAAATCCTGGATTTACGCAAATCAAACCACCCTTAATTCAAATAAAATCAAACAGCCAACTAAGATTTTGAAATCAAACTTGTATTCTTCAACGAAGGATTTAGGATGTTCTAGTTAGATGATGCATTTTGCAATAGGAAGAGGAGGAGGAGGAGCAGGAAAAGTTTCATCCTTATTTGGACCCTCCCTTTTGTACCAAGCACAAAGCCTTCAAAATCTTCAACAATTTGAGGACTTGATAGTACTATGATATGTAATCAAGGACCTTACATTTTTATATTCTTTTCTGAGTTCTAAATCAGTTGGAGTTTTGATTAACAACGTTGTGATTTTGAAACGCCTCTCCGGGAATGAACAACCCTCTGATATGGAGATGCACTCAGGTGAATTATCGGTGAGGATTTACTACCTGCCTTTGAAACTACGGTCGAATGCGATGGCAAATAAATTGGGGATGTACTAGGGAAATTTGTTGAGGTGGACAGCAAAGACGGAAACAGAATGGGAAAGTTCCTCTATATAAAAGTGATTGTCGATCTCAGTAAACCCCGTAAAAGAGGAATTATGGTCAAGTATAGGCATGACAATGGGGCGATGTGGGGATGGCTTTTGCCTTCCCCGTCCCCATCCCCTACTGCCATATATTTACCTGTTACCCTACCCATATTCAATGGGGATGAGAAATTGAATCTCATCCCCATTCCCAATGGGTTCGGGTAAACCCGCCTCATCCCCGTCCCCGCAGTGAATCAATTTTTTTTTAATAAAAAAAGAGTTTTTTTAAGCTTCACTGGTAATGTTCTAATGCATTATCCAACAATTTACGCTCATTTTAACATTTCCTTACCGAATAATTATGTTGCTCCTTTAACCATCAATGAAAGTTCTTATATCATGACAATTATCAAATCAAATAACATAGCATATCATTATTAACCCCCTCAACAAAAACAAAAATATGACCTTTCTACATTCAGGTAGGGTTTGGGTATAGGCTCGGGGTGGGTACATATATCCCCGTTATCCGTCCCGTATCCGTATTTTAAAATCGGGGAAAATCCAAACCCATACTCAAACCCAGTCAAATCGGGGAAAACCTGTCAAATCGGGGTTGGTTTGGGCGGGTACTCATGGGCACGGGTTTTGTTGCCATGCCTAGTCAAGTATCAAGGAAATAACCTCCGTGTCTACTTCAAATATGAACGACTTCCCACATTCTGCTTTGTATGTGGACAAATTGGGCACCAAATCAAAGACTATGGAGAAATGGACGGAAAAGATGAAACTGAATGAAATTAGGAGAAAGAATTACCATATGTGCAATGCATGAAGGCTTCCCCTCTTTCAAAAATATCAATGGAGATCAAGAAGGAAATCAGTTCTAGCTCATGTGGAAGGAACTTGTTTGCTGAAGTGAGTAATAATAATGGGGGATCTAAAGATAAAGGAAAAGGGGTGGAGGTGGAAAACTCAACGACAAACATTGTGAGTGCAACCAAACAGCAGGGATTAAGAAAAACCATTAAATTTGAAAAACCTCAATGTGAAGTAGAGAGTGTATCATAATCGTTGGGGAATGAGGCAATTACGCCTCAAGGATTACAACAATCCAAGAAGGAATCCAATACTAAGTCAAATCCCATTAACAAACCAGCCAATAAATGGGCGAGGAGGAAAGGAGAGAGGAAGGGGAATAATAAAGAGGAAAAATTGGTGGTAGAATTATGGAAGAGACAATTTGTGGAAGTAACAATTTCAGAGGTTGAACCGATGGACCTATGTGGTGTGGAATAAATGAGGAGAATTATTGTTGACAAGGGACATGTGCATTTACAAGAATACCCGAATGAAAATTTTAAGTTGGAACTGCAGATAGTTAGGGAGTCCTCTTGTCGATTAAAGAGTTTTGAGATGAAAGGTTTAAAGCAAAAATGTGGTTTAATTCCTGTCAAGTAGTGGGTTGTAGAGGAATTGGAAAAGAGCGTGTTGGAGGTTTGGCTTTGTTATGAAATGATTAATTACAAATCACTATTCCATCATGTTCTTTGAACCATGTTTGGGGTCGTTTTAAAGACGGTGAACAAGGAAACCAGTGTCATATTTCAGGCATATATGGTACCCAGAAAAGGGCAATAAAGGGATAACATGGCAACTAATTTGTAATGGACATGTTTTACAGATTTTAACGACATTATCTTTTCCTCAAAGAAGATGGGAGGCAATATACGAAGCCAAAACAATATGCTTCATCATAAACGAGTTATGGATAACTGCGGACTAATTGATCTAGGATACGAAGGACATATTATAACCAATCAAAGGTTTCCACTTACCCAGGTATAGTTCTGATCATGTTGTTATTTTATTTGAATTAGAAGCTAATTTTATGAGAGGGAGGAAGAAAAGAAAACATATATTTATATTTGAAGAGGCTTCGAGAAAGGATGAAAATTATGAAGAAATTATCAGGAGTGTGTCGATGGGGTGGGGGGAGCTACGTATAATTGTTTAGAGAAGATCCAAAATCTGAGCCAACTAGACAATTCTTTCGACAAATATAAGATGAGAAATGTGAGGAAAGAGAACCAACACATTGAGAAGTTTCGTATAGATACTTCTATGTGGTCAAACTCAACCGAAGATATTTTAAGGTTCAAGAATCTCAAGAGACAACTAGATGAAAACCTAAAATATGTGAGATCATATGGAAACAAAGGAGCAAAGAGGTTTCTCTTATTGATGAGTATAAGAATACAAACTTTATTCATGGCAAGGAAAATCAGCATAGGACAACAAATGAAATTAAGAAACTTAAAGATTAAGAGGGCATATGGAGAAGGGGGGATGATCAAATTGAGTGTATTCTTACAAGTTATTCTTTCAGACCAAGTGCAATTAAACATGTGTGTGAGGTAGTGAAAGGGAATCGTTTCACTAACCAAGAAGTAGAAGACGTAATTTTTCAAATGCACCATTTAAAGTCCTCAGGACCAGATGGGTTACTAGCCTTATTTTACCAAAAGTATTGGCATTTTGTAGGAGGTGATGTCCAACACCACGCCCTTGTGGTATTGAACAACGGAAAATGTCTAAAGGAGCTCAATAAGACATATATAACTCTTATTCCCAAATGCAATAGCCCAACATCAACCATGGATTTCAGACCTATTAGCCTTTGTAACGTAGTGATGAAAATTGTGACAAAAACAATTGCAAATAGGTTAAAACAAATCCTTCCTAACATCATATATGAAGAGCAAAACGCCTTTGTAAATGGAAGATTGATTTAAAGATACAAAGAGTATGTGGAGAAAAGGGGATGGTTGAGCATATTCTCACAAGTTATTTCACAGAAATGCATGTTTCCTCTAGACCAAGTGCAATTGAAGATGTGTGTGAGGTAGTGAAAGGGAACTTTAATGAAAATCACAGGAAGGTGTGTGGGGATTGTTTCAATAACCAATCATTAGAATAAGTAATTTTCCAGATGCACCCTTTAAAGTTCCCAGGACTAGATGGGTAACCATCCGTATTTTAACAAAAGTATTGGCATATTGTAGGAGGTGATGTCCAACACAAAGCTCTTGAGGTACTGAACAACAGAAAATATATAAAGGATCTCAATAAGAAATTTATAGCTCTTATCCCGAAGTCTAAGATCCCAACATCACTATAGAATTTCAGACATATTAGTCTTTGTAACGTAGTGATGATAATTGTGACAAAAACAAAATTAAGGGTGATAACAGATAATGCATTGATTGCCATGGAATGCTTCTACTATATGAGAAAGAAGGAAAAAAAATTAAGGGTGATAACTCTGAAACTTGAAATGTCTAAGGCTTATGACATGATTAAATGGGAGTTTGTCCATGGGGTTTCATGTCCACTTTTCTGACCTAATTTTAAAATGCATATCGACACTATCCTACAAAATTCTCATCAATGGTCAACCAAGCAAGAGCTTTGCCCTAGAGAAAGGGTGGAAGGAGAAATTCCTTTCAAGAGATGAAAAAGAAGTTTTGATCAAAGTAGTAGCTCGTGTGATTCCTAGCTATATCATGAGTTGTTACAAACTTCCGGAGGACAGCAATTGTAACACCCCGTTTTTCCAATATAAAAATTTCATAAAAATAATCAGAGTATTCACATAAACGGGATGTCACATTCTTTTCTTAAAATCATAAACTGAATAAATAACTATTTATCCTTTAAAATTTAATAACAAAATCTTTAATACTTCGCAGCAGAATTTATTCAATAATTAAAACAGTCTTTGGCACAAAGGCCTCATCAATAAAATCCAATCTAAAAACATAGTCATAAATCTTTTTAAAACAATACGTAAGGAATAGAAAGACAACACTAAAATTCTCATCCCGTTACGTATCAGAGCACCTAAAGAAACACATGAGAGCTAATCCACTCACGACAGCAATCTAACAGCAACTTAAACTCGATCACCTGCAAGTTACTCATACGAAGAGCAACATTTCCAAGCAGAAGGGGTGAGATTTCACAAAACAATAATATCAAGCATATAATTCAATAATTATATTTAAGAACATAAATAACTTCATCTATTAGTAATAATAATTCTTCATGTAATAATTCTTAATAGTTCAACCAACTTCTAATCATCATTTCATAATAACATAACAACACAACTTAATCATCACTTAATAATAATAATCATATAAACAAACAACATATTCATCTTAATCATAATCATATAAACAAACAACATATTCATCATCTTATATTGATATAACCACAACATAAACAACAATGATTAATAAATATTAATACTTCACTTAGTTCTTTATTAACAACTCATTGACAAATGACAACGACAACGCAACTTCTACAACTTATCAACTTGACAACTCGACAACTTGACAACTCGACAACTTGACAACTATGCAACTTAATCTTCTAATCATGCATGTGGTACCATTTAGGACATCAAGCCCCCATCGTATTGAGCGTAAATAGGCTCTCAGAGCATCAAGCCCTCTCCCATCGCGTATTATGTATAAATATACATTACAGAGCATCAAGCTCTCTCCCATCTCGTATTATGCGTATGCAATGGACTCAACTTCTTAACATTTTAGAACATCGACTTCTTAATACAAATCCAATAAATTGAACATCATCCTTCATCTTAGACGACTCATGCAGCTTAGTTAAATAGCAACAGCAAGACAACAGTATACAAAAACAACATGACATAATAATATCATATGCAAGTCAACAGCGTCTCAATTATTCACATATAATTCAAGTAATGCATATACAATTATATCACAATATAACAACATCAAATCATCATAAATCAGCTTCACAGATCATCATTAATATTATATACAACTACCATTCCTACCCCAAAGACCAACTCATGAACTCATTAGACCCTTTATACAAGGTTATCTCCTTCCTAAAAACATCTCTAGATGATTAGGATAAAGTTCCTACACTTAAGAAGAAGTCTGGAAACATTTGGAGTGAAGAAAATTGCATTTTTAAGGTTTCTTGTAAGACAGCATCAGACATACTAAAATTACAGATTTTTTTGTCAAAATCGCCTCATGATCACTAGAATCGCCTCATGATTTCGACAGCATCAGATTTTCACCCTTCACGTTTTCGCGCCTAAAAATCAAACCGTTAACCCGTTTTCGATGCCATTTTCGCCTACGCGCTCCTGACACTTAGCTCTATCACAATCTACAGAAAAATTCCTGTTTCAACCACCCAAAAATCGGTTTCCAAAATCTCACATAATCACTCATTTGTAAAAACATTTAGACACCGACTCTTCAAGCGAAAATCCCAATTTTCATCAATCCAAACTCAAAAACTGATTAGGAATTTAACCTACGATTATTCTACAACATGACTTAATAACTAATCCCACCCTTGTTAAATTTAATCATCAGAATTACAGACTTAATAAGATTGAATGTTAGTCTCACCCTTACCTTATAAGATGAAATCACAGCCCCTCTAGGTCTTCTCCCTTCTCTTGGCTTTTTCTCCCTTTTCTCCAAAATTGATCGTACGTTATGTTTTTCTAAACTAGGTCTTTCCTATTTATATCTCTACCATCCATCTTATCTTATTTCTCTTTCTCCCCCAAACTCTCTAAAATCTCATAACAACCCCTAAACCCAATATTATTTTATTTTCAAATCTTATTCTATTAAATAATATAATGAGCCACTTAATAAATTACTTAATCATATAAATATATTCTAAACACTTCTTAATAAATTCTAGACACAATTAAATAATTAAATAAAACAAATAATTCAAAGAGGGCGTTACAGCAATGAGACTGAGAGGCTTGTAGATAAATTTTGGTGGGGGAAAATGAGGAGGGAGAGGAAAATTCATTGGATGAGCTGAGATAAGGTGTCAAAGTGATGAAGAATAATATGGAAGTCTCTAGAATGGTGAAGAATAATATGGAAGTCTCTAGAAGACTAAAGAATAATATAGAAGTCTCTAGAATACTAGGGAATAATAAGGAAGCTACTAGACACTACTAAATAAGCACTAGGGAAGTCTTTACTTTTCTAGATCCTTCTAGGTTTATGTACTAGAGTATCCATATCTCTAGACTTTTCTTTGTTTCTAGATATTTCTAGTTTGTAATGGAGAGCCTTCCTAGAATAGTATAAATAAGGCTCACCACCTTGTGTTTTGGCATACTCAAGCATCATCAAACATTGAATCATTCAAGTAATATAACTTTTCTTTGAGAATATTAGAGTCTTTCTCTATTTTCTCTACCTTTCCTTTTGTCCCTGAGCCAGATTTGGTATTAGAGCCTGGTTACGATACCTCGGAGTTGAGTTTGTGCGAAAAAATCAACGGAAAGTGAGTTTTCAAGTGAGCAAGGAGTTTCCTTTGTAAAACTTCACTTTGCGGCCATTTTGTTCGCAAAACTAACACCGCTATTTTGTTTGGGAAGTGAAGAAAACCCTTGGTTAACAATTTTCACCACCAACAAAACCACTAATCATCACCAAATAGTTTGTTGAACTAATATCGTCAAAATGCCACCTCAAAGATAGAATGCAAGAGGTTTGCAAGAGATGGAGATGGAAGAAATGAGGCGACAAATTCAGGAACTACAAGAGACCATCAATGCCCAACAGGCCATATTGGAAGCACAACGAAGAAGAGTTGATGATGATGGCTCCAGTAGTGACTCTTCATCTTCTAGAAGCAGTCGCTCACACCGACGTAAAACTTCGATGAATAATATCAAAATAGACATTCCAGATTTTGAAGGGAAGCTACAACCTGATGAGTTTGTGGATTGGCTACAAACTGTTGAACGCATATTTTAGTACAAGGAGATTCCAGAGGAGCAAAAGGTAAAGATCGTTGCTGTCAAGCTGAAGAAACACGCTTCAATTTGGTGGGAAAATGTTAAAAGGAGACGAGAGCGTGAAGGGAAAAGCAAGATCAAGACATGGGAGAAGATGCGTCGAGAACTATCCCGTAAGTTTTTACCTCCTCATTATTATCAAGACAATTTTATTCAATTACAAAATCTTCGTCAAAAATCTCTGTCGGTAGAAGAATATACTAGAGAATTTGAGAAGTTGATGATGAAATGTGATATCCAAGAAAAGGAAGAGCAAACGATTGCTCGATACCTTGGAGGGCTAAACACTGACATTGCACACCTAGTCCAACTTCAACAATATTAGAGCTTGGATGAGGTTATTCGTCTAGCCATCCGGGTTGAGAAACAACTACCTAAAAAATCATCATACCAACCTTTTTCCTCTAACATAAATTATTCCCATCGCAATAAACCACCAACCCAAGAACCTAGCTCCTCAAGCAAACTGCAACAAAAGACCACCAAAGAGAACATTTCTAAGACACCTAAATGCTTTAAATGTCAAGGGTTTGGACATATTGCTTCTGATTGTCCAAATCGCAAAACCATCACCATCATCAAAGGGGAGATACATGAAGCTTCTAAACAAGAAGATGTTTATGAAGTGCTAGAATAAGAAGAGATGGGCGAGCCAATATATGACGAAGAGCCTGTTCTTGCTGATTGCGGTGAATCACTGGTAGTTAGAAGAAGCTTCCACACCACAACAGTCAAAGAAGAACCATGGCTAAGACACAATATCTTCCACACTCGATGCACCTCGCAAGGCAAAGTTTGTGATGTCATCATTGATAGTGGAAGCTGTGAGAATGTTGTATCCAACTATATGGTGGAAAAATTGAAGTTGCCGACAAAGGAGCACCCACATCCATACAAGTTGCAATGGCTCAACAAAGGTAACGAGGTTAGAGTCTCCAAGCGTTGCCTTGTATCGTTTTCCATTGGGCAAAAGTACAAAGACAATGTATGGTGTGATGTCATCCCCATGGATGCTTGTCACCTGCTTCTTGGGAGACCTTGGCAATATGATCGTCATGCCATATACGACGGTCATGCCAACACTTACACCTTTGTGAAAGATGGTGCTAAGATCAAGTTGGTGCCCCTACCACCCAATGCATTTGATGAAGGGAAAAAGGATTCTAAGCCAATAGTATCTCTAGTCTCAAAAGAACCATTCAAGGTGACAACAAAGGATGTCCAAGACATGAGCTTTGTCCTATTGGTCGAGTCCAATAAAGAATACACCATTCCAAAGGAGGTTGAGCATCTTCTCGTTGAATTCTCAGATGTTGTACCATCAGAAATTCCATCAGGACTTCCTCCGATGCGAGACATACAACATGCAATTGACTTCATCCCCGGAGTTTCCATTCCTAACAGACCGTCTTACAGGATGAATCCAACAGAGCATGTCGAAGTCCAACGCCAAGTTGAAGAGTTGCTCAAGAAAGGGTTGATCCGGGAGAGTGTAAGTCCTTGCGCAATTCTCGCACTCCTAGTACCAAAGAAGGATGGTAGTTGGAGAATGTGCATGGATAGTAGAGCTGTCAACAAGATCACCATTAAGTATCGATTTCCAATCCCCAGGCTAGATGATATGTTGGATCAATTACATGGTGCCAATATTTTCTCTAAGGTTGATCTCCGAAGCGGTTACCATCAAATCAGAATTCGTCCAGGAGATGAATGGAAGACTGCTTTCAAGACAAGAGACGACCTTTATGAGTGGACAGTTATGCCTTTTGGGTTATCAAATGCTCCGAGTACATTTATGCGGCTAATGAATCAGGTACTTCGGCCCTTTATTGGTAAATTTGTAGTTGTGTACTTCGATGATATTTTGATCTATAGCAAAAGCAAAGAAGAGCATTTATGGCATATCTGACAAGTGCTCCAAACTCTTCATGAGCAAAAACTTTATGCTAACCTCAAGAAATGCTCATTCTTGACCAATGAAGTAAATTTTCTTGGGTACATCATCACTGTTGGAGGAATAAAAGTTGACCCAAGCAAGATTGAAGCTATCAACAGCTGGCCAACTCCAAAGTCTGTCCATGATATAAGGAGTTTTCACGGCTTAGCTTCTTTCTATAGAAGGTTCATTAAAAACTTTAGCTCGATTGCCACCCCACTTACAGAATGCATCAAAGGAGATAAATTTAGGTGGTCCGAAGAAGCTGATAAGAGCTTTAAGGAACATAAGAAGCGTTTGACTGAGGCACCCGTGCTAGCCCTTCCTAACTTTGACCAAGTATTCGAAGTTAGTTGTGATGCTTCGAACACTGGAATTGGAGCTGTTCTCATCCAAGAGGGACATCCTATAGCCTTTTTTAGTGAGAAACTCAGCAATGGGAAGCTCAGGTACTCTACATACGATAAGGAGTTTTATGCAGTTGTTCGTGCCCTTCAGCATTGGAGCCACTACTTGTTGAATAAGGAGTTTGTTCTTTACTCTGATCATGAAGCCCTCAAGCACTTGAACTCTCAACAAAAGATCAGTTGTAGACACGCTGCTTGGAGTGAGTTTCTGCAATCTTACCCTTTTCTACTCAAGCACAAGGCAGGAGTCCAGAATGTTGTAGCAGATGCCCTCAGCCGACGTCATAGTCTACTTACTACTCTCCAAACGAAAGTTATCGGATTTGAGATTATCAAGGAGTTGTATCCAGATGATCCTGACTTTAGTAAAGTTTGGAGTTCCACTAATCTGCAGTCAACACAAGGTTATTACAAACATGACGGATTCTTGTTCAAAGGAAAAAGTATATGCATTCCCCAATGCTCTCTAAGAGAAGCAATTATTTCGGAGGCTCACGATGGAGGACTAGCGGGACATTTTGGGCGAGATAAAACAGTAACCTTAGTCAAGGATAATTTCTATTGGCCTAAGTTGGAAAGAGATGTCAATAGACACATCCAAAGGTGCAAAATTTGTCACTTGGCCAAATCCAAAAGTCAGAACACAGGGTTATTTACGCCACTTCCAGTCCCTAATGCACCTTAGGAAGACGTTAGTATGGATTTTGTCCTTGGACTACCTCAAACTCAGCGACAAAAGGATTCCATAATGGTAGTCGTCGACAGGTTTTCTAAAATGGCCCATTTCATACCATGTCAGAAAACTAATGACGCTGTCTAAGTTGCAGACTTGTACTTCAAAGAAATTGTTCGTCTTTATGGTATCCCAAAAACTATCACTTCCGATCGAGATGTTAAATTCATAAGCCACTTTTGGAAAACATTGTGGAATAAGATGGGTACTAAACTCCAAATCAGCAGTGCTAGTCACCCTCAGACAGATGGGCAAACAGAAGCAATTAATAGACTTCTGGGGAACTTACTTAGAAGTTTTGTGGGAAGGAATATGAGGCAATGGGATCTTATCCTTGCACAGATTGAGTTTGCCTATAATAACTCCACCAATCAAGCTACCGGGAAGTGTCCATTTGAGGTGGTTTATGGCTTGCGTCCTCTTAGCCCACTGGATTTAACTCCATCACCTAGCACTCAGCAGTATAGTGCAGACGCGGAACAAAGGGCCAATGAAATCAAGAAGTTGCATGAACAGGTTCGTGGAAGAATTGAAAAACAAAATTCAAGGTATAAGACTCAGCGAGACAAACATCGCAAGTTGCACACATTCAAGGAAGGAGACTTGGTATGGATCCACTTGCGAAAGGAACGATTTCCTAATAAACCAAATGCCAAGTTATCTCCAAGAGCTGATGGTCCTTTTAGAGTAACGCAGAAAATCAATGATAATGCCTACAAAATAGAGCTACCAGCTGATCTTTCACCATACTTTGGCGATGAAGAAGACTTTTGACTCGAGGACGAGTCTTCTCCAACCCAGGGAGAATGATGAAGAATAATATGGAAGTCTCTAGAATGGTGAAGAATAATATGGAAGTCTCTAGAAGACTAAAGAATAATATAGAAGTCTCTAGAATACTAGGGAATAATAAGGAAGCTACTAGACACTACTAAATAAGCACTAGGGAAGTCTTTACTTTTCTAGATCCTTCTAGGTTTATGTACTAGAGTATCCATATCTCTAGACTTTTCTTTGTTTCTAGATATTTCTAGTTTGTAATGGAGAGCCTTCCTAGAATAGTATAAATAAGGCTCACCACCTAGTGTTTTGGCATACTCAAGCATCATCAAACATTGAATCATTCAAGTAATATAACTTTTCTTTGAGAATATTAGAGTGTTTCTCTATTTTCTCTACCTTTCCTTTTGTCCCTGAGCCACAAAGTCAAAAGACAAAGGAGGGACTGGATTTTGGGGATTTAGTGATTTCAACAAAGTACTCCTTGAGAAACAATGTTGGAGACTAATGACAGGAGAACTTTCTTTAATGGGGAAAATTTTCAAAATCCGATATGGGAGGTTAATTGGCTCCCAGGTAATGTAGATGGTAAAATACATAAGAGCAGTGATAGGTTACCACCATAGGTGGCAATACACCTTGTACCACCCTTGTGTGGCAACACAATTAATAATAAAAAAATCAATCAATTCCATGTCTAAAAAAAATAATCAAAGATGACAAAAAAAAAAAAAAAATTTAGCCGTACCCTCTCTTATTTCAATTCATTTGGTGGAAAATTTCTCTTTCTTCACCCTAGTTCCATCCATTCCCCCTTCATTCCACCACCACCATTCATTCCGCCACCACCATTCATTTTGTTCAACCCTAGCCGTCGTCTCCTGCTTCATCTTCCGTTCGACCCTAGCACGCGCCGCCGTCTCCTGCTCTATCTCCGACGATCTCTTTCACAGTGTTCCTTTTTCAACTCAGGTATTTTCTTCCATATTCCTCTTCGTCTTGGCTGTTACATTTTGTGATTTATGTAAGGTCTTGACTGAGATCTTGGGTGATCTAATGTTCTTTGGTCCTGGCTGAGATCTAATTTATGTAAGCATTTCTTTGAAACAGATTTAAATATTTCTTTCAATGTTTTATTGAGTGATAAAGTTTGTTGACAGTCTTTGAAGCTTGGTTTAGTCTCTTGGTAAATTCATAGAGTTCAATTATTAAAGAAAACTGTATGTTAGAAATTGATTTTTTAAAACAATTTGGTGTATGAAAATCAAAGATAATAAACATATATTATATAGTAGCAGACATAGTTATTAACAAAAAAGGTTTTAAAAAACGGTCCTGTAGTGCGATTTCTCCGTTACAAAACGCTCACGGCAGCCACCGATACCGTTTTCACGGAGTGGACCAAGATCAGAGGCGAATTACTAGGTTCAAAATTATAATACTTTGGAAAATTACTATTATGTCTAAATTAAGTAAATATCAAACTAGTTGAATCCAATTTAAAAAAATTCTGAATCTCAAATTCAGCAATTTAATTTTCATACACATTTGAAGCAAGTCATTCATTGATATTTATAAGTCAATTCTTAATATTATAGACAAAAATAGTAGTGGATAAAAGCTAGACATAATAGTAGTGGATGTGAACTAAATTATTCAAGATTGCATTTGACAGTAAACTAAATAATTTTAAGATTGAATTTGATGGTAAACTAAATTATCTAAGTTGTGAATTAATTTGTGAAGATGACACACCTTTATATATATATATTTTTATTTTATTTTTACAGTAACAATTCACTTGATTGACAATAACAATTGCATATGTTGTAGTCTTCTCAACCACTAATAACAATTGCATCTGTTCCCGTGGTAATTCTAGCATTGTCTAGCCAACAAAATGGTATGTTTATGTGATGAATGTCAATTAGTTTGTTTGATTTCATTAGTGTTTTGTGTTTTTGTTAATGCCTTTCCTTATATGTCGCCATTGGAATTCTTGTTTATTACAGTTACGTCTCAGGCATGAATGTAAGTCGAAGTATATTACTAAAGTCAACGAGAAGCTTACCGAACTTCAAAGGTCTCAAATTCAAAAAACACCATTTAAATGGTTATTGAGTTTGCCTATGAAATTAAAAATATCCGAAAATTTTCTTGAAGAATTGGTAGAAAGATGGGATGATAGGAGTGGGGGGTTTGCTATACAAGGTCGGATAATACGGTTTACACCTTTAGATGTATGTTTTGCATTAGGACTTTGTTTAATAGGTGAAAATGTGAAATTCAAAAAGGACCCTATATCCACTACGAAAGCAATGTTTGATAATGAAGTCATCAATGTAAAAACAATTTATGCTAAAATTATTAATTTGGAACGAGACGAAGATGTTGAGAAGTTTTGCCGACTTTATTTACTTCTTGGTTTTGCCGAGTTCTACTTTCCAAATTCAAGTGTTAAGGTTAGTGGTTGGTGCCTAAAAATGTTAGAAGACTTGAACTCCATTGGGAGATACAATTGGGGTGTCTCTGTTTATGAAACTCTTGCTTGCAGTTTAAATCGAGTAGCGCCTCTTTTTTGTGAAGGAAAAAATTCTTCACGGTTACAAATTAAGGGATGCGCTCTTGTATTACAGGTTTGTTATTGTATGATCATTTGATACGTTTATAGGCCACTCTTTGTCATCATATATGTCTTATGTGAAGATTATAATATATATGTCAAGAATGAAATGTAACATAGTTTATATATTACAAGAGTTTCTTGAGTTTGAGTTTTTGGATTCTAAGGTTGATATATCCTCATAATGCTGCTTCTTTTTTTTCATGATTTCTTGACTTGATGTTTAAGCTTATTTTATGATGGTGCGAATTGCGATTGAATATGAAATTAAGAGTTGTAGGCTTGATTGTTGTTTTCTGAATGAAAAGAAATTGTTATGAATTGTATGTTGGTTGTTACTAATTCTGCTATATACTTGTTGCGTCATTTATCTATAAAAGTTTTGCATCTACTTAATATTGTATTATGATTGTGACCTTGAGTAATGATTTCAAGTTATGTTGAGTTACATAAAAAATTGTGAAGTTTAACTTTAATTTGATGTTTAGTTTTTGTCTTCATGCCATATTGTGACATGATTATAATTGATCTTTTATTCATTGATATTTAGAGCTTGTTAGTAACTGTGACTGAAACAAGTGTAACTCACATTAAAATGTAGTAATAATTTGTAAGCACTTTTAAATACAGATGATTGCTGTTGAATTTGAGTATATCAACTTATAACTCTATATGACATAGGATGAAGTTTTATAGGAGATGAAATAGTGTTTGTTTTGTAGGCCACTCTTTTTCTTCATGCCATTTTATGGCAACAATTTAATTTAATTAATTAATTTTTATTAAATTATAATAGTCATATTATATATGTATATATAGGTTTGGGCTCTAGAGCATGTACTAGGATACGAACGAAGTTATCATGATTCTCCATTGACGTTTCCACGAATTATCAAGGCGCGTGGTGTTAGTTTGGTTGGCAAAAATATATCACACTTGCTTGATAATTATTTGGTAAGGTTGAATAAATATTATTATTTATATTTAACTATATGAATTTTGTATATAGGGTTTAAGCGGTGTCAATAGTTCATTAATATTTATATTGTATCAATCTTGACAGGTTATTGAAGAGTTAAGTGCAACTAAAGAAGAGGTTGCAAATAAAGTTGTGAGGGAGGCGTTAGATCGAGCGCCAAGTGGATATATTAAATGGAGACCAGATCCTATTATTAGTCAGTTAATTGTTAACAATTGCCTGTTGGGTGAAGCAAACAAAGGACTTTCCGCAAGGATATCTCTTCTTGAATCGGAAACTAGAGAGATGAAGAAGTTATACGGTAGTGCACAATCCAGTTATGTGGAAGGTGTCTTCAATGATGAAGGTGTTGACGAGGATGTCTCCATGGATGAGATTGAAAGAGTTATTGAAAGGGAGGTGGCAAATGTATCATATGATTAAGCACATCATGCATCAAATCTCTTAACTAGAATTAAGGACAAGCAAAGAAACCGTGTAAAAAGTGGGGTTCTGCTTTCCCCATGGGTGAAGGATGGACGCATAAAGAAGAAGATTTAAATTAGTGTAGTGTTTTGATATGATTGCAATGTAGATGTTTTTTTATGCTATTTTTTATTTAGTAGGACAATGTCGCACCTATAATATTAATGGAAACACCATATGTTGTTAGTTACTAACATAGTTGAACTATCTTATAGTTTAATCAGTGACTGTGCCTGTTATGTAATAAATTTTATTGGGAGGTTTTTTGTTATGTTTTATTCTTTGATATAAAAAATGTTTGTGTCTTTATTGACAGGTAAAATCTTGGCATGTATATCTTTTGCATGAGTCAAAGGGCGATTAATGTAACGCCCGTTTCGAATTATTTAATTATTTAATTGAGTCTAGAGTTATTTTAGATTAGTTTATATTATATTTATATAATATATATGTGATTTATGCAATTTTTATGATTGAGGCGGTTTATATGATTTTTATGAGGAGTTGTGACTTATTTTATTGTTTAATAAAATAAGATTTGAAAATAAAATAAATATTGAGTTTAGGGGCTGTTTTGATATTTTAGAGAGTTTTGGGGGAGAAAGAGAGATAAGATAAGATAATTGGAGGAGGTATAAAAGGGAAACCTAGTTTTAGAAGAAAAAAAACATTGTACGTACGATCAGTTTTTGGAAAAAGGGAGAAAAAGCCAAGAGAAGGGAGAAGACCTAGAGGGGCTGCGATTTTCATCATACAAGTTAAGGGTGAGACTAACTTTGCAATCTTATTAAGTCTATGAATCAATGGTTGTATTTAGCATGAATTAGGATGAGTTTAAGAGGAATCGAAAATTAGGTCAAATTGAGTGAATTGATGATTAAACGGTGAAAAGTTGTTAGATTGATGTAGAAACTATTCCTAGACCTTAGATAATGTGTAGGATGAATTCTGGAATCAATGTTAGGCTTAAAACCTTGTGAAAAGATGAATTTTCGTGAAAACTGCACTTCTGCCCGAGCCTACATTCATCGCTCGCCCTCGTGAACGATGATCCTCGCCTCGCGAGGGATGAAGTTCATCGCTCGCCACGCGAACCATTTTCCCTCGCCTCGCGAGTTGCACGTCGCAGCTCGCCACAGCGAACAGATGAACTCGCCTAGCGAGCTTGACCAGAGAGCATGCAAGATTTCGTATTTTTGACTTTTGAGTTGAACCTTAGATGCTTTTGAGTGCCTAAACATGTCTAATAATGATTAGGAAAGAATGTAGGATGAGATTGAACCTGGAATTGAACTGATGGGATTCTGACCTGAACTCGCCACGGCGAGCAGAGGCTCTCGCCTCGCGAGTGACCCAGAAACAAAGTGACTTGTTAGATTTTTGCGACCTTTGTTGCACGAGTTGTCGAGAGTTGAACCCTTGGGTAGGATTAAGACTTAATAATGAGATTAACTATAATCTGTGAAGCTGAATAAGATATGTTGTTGTTGATTATGATGTGTTATAATGTTTATGCATTACTTGAAGAATGTTTGTATACATAAGATGTTGATGAATTGAATTTGATATAATTATGTCATGCTGTTGTACACTGCCTATGTTGCTGTTTGTTATTTAATTAAGCTGCATGAGTCGGTCTAAGATGTTAAAGATGATGATGTTCCAAATTATTGGACTAATATAAGAGGTTGTCGAATTAAGTTGTTTAAGAGGTCGAGTCCATGCATTAGCATTCATAGTTGGGGGCTTGATGCCCTGGAGCTTTGTACTCACCACGTTGAAGCATTAGCTCAAAATTAGTGATGGGGGCTTGATGCCCTGGAAGTATATTAATACTCAAATAGCGATGGGGGCTTGATGCCCTGTATTGGTACCACATGCATATAAGAGGTCTAAGTTGCATAGTTGCATTTGTCGAGTTGATGATGATAAAATGATTAAGTTGAGGTTATTATAAAGTGATTAGTGATATATTATTATCAATGTTGATTAATAAGATGTTTTATGTAGTTAAATATAATTGTTGAATTATATGCTTAATATTATTGTTTTGTGAAATCTTACCCCTTCTGCTTTGAAATGTTGCTCTTCATATGAGTAACTTGCAGGTAATCCAGAGTAGGTTGCTGTTTGTGCTGTCGTGAGTGGCCTTGCCTCACTGAGTCTTAGGTTGCTCTAAAACGTAACGGGAGGGGATCTTTAGTGGCTATTTCTCTTTCCTTTACGTACATGATATGCTTTGATGTTACTTAACTGAACTTATGATGTGTTTTAATGAGGCCTGCGTGCCAAGACAATTTAAGAAGTTGAATTTAATTCCGCTGCTTTATGTTTTAGGAAGTGTGATATCCCGTTATATCTTGTTTACTCTGATTATATGTTTGAAATTTTTAAGTTGGGAAAACGGGGTGTTACAATTAATACCCATCTTTGACAGGATTTGGTGAAATGTTACCAAACTTAAGTTTGAAAAGGCTTTTAGTGCAGTGATCCAAAGAGAGAAGTTGAGTTTTCGATTGATCTTGTTCCTGGAACGAAGCATGTGTCTATGACACCTTATCGTATGTCAGCTTCTGAGATGACAGAGTTGAAGAAAAAATTAGAGGATTTGCTCGAGAAGAAGTTTGTCAGACCAAGTGTTTCACCTTGGGGAGCGCCGGTTTTGCTAGTAAAGAAGAAAGATGGTAGCATGAGATTGTGTATTGACTATCGACAGTTGAACAAGGTGACAATAAAGAATAGGTATCCACTTTCGAGGATTGATGATTTGATGGATCAGTTAGTGGGTTCAAAAGTTTTCAGCAAGATAGATTTGAGATTAGGTTATCACCAGATTAAAGTAAAAGATGAAGATATGCAGAAGACAGCTTTCAGAACACGGTATGGTCACTATGAGTACAAAGTTATGCCTTTCGGTGTTACGAATGCACCTGGAGTATTTATGGAGTACATGAATCGCATCTTTCATGCATTTTTAGATCGGTTCGTGGTTGTTTTTATTGATGATATTTTAATTTCCTCCAAGTCTGAAGAAGAACATGCTGAGCATTTGAAGCTTGTTTTGCAAGTGTTGAAAGAGAAGAAGCTTTATGCGAAATTGTCTAAGTGCGAATTCTGGTTGAAAGAAGTGAGCTTTCTTGGACATGTTATTTCAGGTAGTGGTATTGCAGTGGATCCGTCGAGAAGAAGTTTGTTAGACCAAGTGTTTCACCTTGGGGAGCGCCGGTATTGGTAGTGAAGAAGAAAGATGGTAGTAAGAGATTGTGTATTGACTATCGATAGTTGAACAAGGTAACTATCAAGAATAGGTATCCACTTTCGAGAATTGATGATTTGATGGATCAGTTAGTGGGTGCACGTGTTTTCAGTAAGATTGATTTGAGATCAGGTTATCACCAGATTAAAGTAAAAGATGAAGATATGCAGAAGACAGCTTTCAGAACGCGTTATGGTCACTGAATATAAAGTTATGCCTTTTGGTGTTACCAATGCACCTGGAGTGTTTATGGAGTATATGAATCGCATCTTCCATGCATTTTTGGATCGGTTTGTGGTTGTTTTCATCGATGACATTTTGATTTACTCCAAGACTGAAGAAGAACATATTGAGCATCTGAAGATTGTCTTGCAAGTGTTGAAGGAGAAGAAACTTTATGCTAAATTATCTAAGTGTGAATTCTGGTTGAAAGAGGTAAGTTTTCTTGGCCATGTTATATCTAGCGATGGTATTGCTGTAGATCCCTCTAAAGTTGAAGCGGTATTGCAATGGGAGACTCCTAAATCAGTTACAGAGATTAGAAGCTTCTTGGGTTTAGCTGGTTACTACAGAAGATTTATTGAAGGATTTTCTAAGTTAGCACTTCCGCTAACGCAGTTGACTTGTAAAGGTAAAGCTTTTGTGTGGGATGTTCAATGCGAGAACAGTTTTAGTGAATTGAAGAAGCGGCTGACAACAGCTCCGGTTTTGATTTTACTGAAGTCCGATGAACCTTTTGTGGTATATTGTGATGCGTCCAAGTTGGTTTTAGGAGGTGTACTTATGCAAGATGGTAAAGTGGTAGCTTACGCTTCAAGACAGTTGAGAATTCATGAGAAGAATTACCCGACGCATGACTTAGAGTTGGCGGCTGTGGTCTTTGTATTGAAGATATGGAGACATTACTTGTATGGTTCGAGGTTCGAGGTGTTTAGTGATCACACGAGCTTGAAGTATTTGTTCGATCAGAAAGAATTGAATATGAGGCAGCGAAGGTGGCTTGAATTATTGAAAGATTATGACTTTGGTTTGAATTATCA
Source organism: Medicago truncatula (assembly GCF_003473485.1). Lineage (NCBI taxonomy): Eukaryota > Viridiplantae > Streptophyta > Magnoliopsida > Fabales > Fabaceae > Medicago > Medicago truncatula. The sequence goes on from NC_053045.1 coordinate 22,921,663, forward strand.
TCCAGGTAAAGCTAATGTTGTTGCAGATGCCTTGAGTAGGAAGACGTTTCATATGTCCGCTATGATGGTTAGAGAGTTCGAGTTACTTGAGCAGTTTAGAGATATGAGCTTAGTTTGTGAGTGGTCACCTCAGAGTGTGAAACTAGGAATGCTGAAGATTGATAGTGAATTTCTGAAGAGTATTAGAGAGGCACAGAAAGTTGATGTCAAGTTTGTAGACTTGTTGGTAGCTAGTAATCAGACTGAAGATGGTGACTTTAAGGTCGATGACCATGGTGTGTTGAGATTCCGACGCCGAATTTGTATTCCTGACGATGAAGAGATGAAGAAAATCATTCTTGAAGAGAGTCATAGAAGTAGCTTGAGTATTCACCCGGGAGCTACGAAGATGTATCATGATCTAAAGAAGATTTTCTAGTGGTCTAGATTGAAACGAGATGTGGCACAGTTTGTGTATTCCTGTTTAGTTTGTCAGAAGTCGAAGATTGAACATCAGAAACCTGCTAGTATGATGATATCTTTAGATGTGCCAGTGTGGAAATGGGATAGTATATCCATGAATTTTGTGACGAGTTTTCCGAATACTCCGAGAGGGAATGACGCAATTTGGGTGATTGTTGATAGATTGACGAAGTCGGCTCATTTTCTACTGATTAATATTAGTTTCCCTGTTGCCCAGTTGGCAGAGATTTATATCAAGGAGATTGTGAAGTTGCATGGTGTTCTTTCGAGCATCGTATCAGATAGAGATCCAAGATTTACTTCTAGATTTTGGAAGAGTTTGCAAGAGGCTTTGGGTTCTAAGTTGAGATTGAGTTCGGCGTATCATCCGCAGACAGATGGTCAGTCGGAAAGGACGATTCAGTCGCTAGAGGATTTGTTGAGAGTTTGTGTTCTTGAGCAAGGAGGAACTTGGGATAGTCATCTTCCATTGATTGAGTTCACATACAATAATAGTTCTCATTCTAGTATTGGAATGGCACCTTTTGAGGCTTTATATGGTCGGAGATGCAGAACTCCGTTGTGTTGGTTTGAGTCAGGAGAAAGAGTAGTTTTAGGACCAGAGATTGTTCGGCAGACTACTGAGAAAGTTAAGATGATTCAAGAGAAAATGAAAGCGTCGCAAAGTCGACAAAAGAGTTATCATGATAAGCGCAGGAAAGATCTTGAGTTCCAAGAAGGAGACCACGTGTTTTTGAGAGTCTCTCCTGTGACTGGTGTTGGACGTGCTTTGAAGTCAAAGAAGTTGACTCCGAGATTTATAGGTCTGTATCAGATATCGGAAAGAGTTGGAACGGTGGCGTATCGAGTGGGATTATCACCGCATCTTTCGAATTTGCATGATGTTTTCCATGTGTCGCAACTTCGGAAGTATGTTCCGGATCCATCTCATGTGATCGAGAGTGATGATGTGCAAGTTAGAGACAACCTTACGGTAGAGACTTTACCGGTGAGGATTGATGATCGGAAAGTGAAGACGTTGAGAGGCAAGGAAATACCCCTTGTTAGAGTCGTTTGGGACGGAGCGACTGGTGAAAGCTTGACGTGGGAGCTTGAGAGTAAGATGCTGGAGTCTTATCCAGAGTTGTTTGTTTGAGGTAAATTTTCGAGGACGAAAATCTTTTAAGTTGGGGAGAGTTGTAACGCCCACTTTTATTTAATTAATTATTTAATCGAGTTTAGACGAGTTATATTATATTTATATAATATATGTGTGAATTTTGATGATTTATGACGATTTAGATGATTTGGATGATTTTAGATGAGTTATGTGTTTTGATGATTTTTATGAGGATATGAGACTTATTTTATTGTTTAATAAAATAAGATTTGAAAATAAAATAAAATATTTAGTTAAGGTTTGTTTTGAGATTTTAGAGAGTTTTGGGGGAGAAAGTGAGATAAGATAAGATATTAGGAGGAGATATAAAAAGGAAAACCTAGTCTTAGAAAAAAAATTAGTACGTACGATCAAACTTTGGAAAAAGGAGGAAAAAGCCATAAAAGGGAGAATCACCATAGAGAGCTGCGATTTCTTCATACAAGGTAAGGGTGAGACTAACTCTACAATTATATTAATCATGTAATCCATCCGGTTGTAATTAGCAAGAATTAGGATTGAATTGGAGAAATCGAATTCTTAGAATTAATGATTAAACGGGGAAAATTGATTAGATTGATGTAGAAACTGTCCTTTGACCTTAGATTATGTCTAGAATGGATTCTGGAATTGAAATTAGGCTTAGAACCAAGAGATTAGATGAATTTTCGTAGAAAACTGCATTCTGCCCGAGCCTGTATTCATCGCTCGCCCTCGCGAACGATGATCCTCGCCTCGCGAGTGATGATTTCATCGCTCGCCTCGCGAGCCATTTCCCTTCGCCTCGCGAGTTACAAGTCGTAGCTCGCCACAACGAGCAACCTTACTCGCCATAGCGAGCATGACCAGAGAGCATGTTGAATTCTGAAATTTTGACTTTTGAGTTGAACCTTAGATGCTTTTGAGTGCCTTAAGAAGTTTATTAAAGATTAGAAGATGACTTAGAACGAGATTGAACCTGGTTTAGCTTAGAACAACTTGAGTTGGAAATCTGGCTTGTACTCGCCATGGCGAGCAGATGCTCTCGCCTCGCGAGCACTTCCAGAACTGAATGCAAATTAGGATGTTGCGATCTGTTTCGCACAAATTGATTAGGGAAGGACTCTTAGGTAGTAATGTGACCTATTTAAGATGTTAATGGAAATATGTGAAGCTGTTATGAAATGCTAAGTTGTTTGTAATGTGATTTAATGATTAAATGCATTACTTGAAATATTATTGAATGATCAAGATGTTGTTGAAATGATTTGATATTATGAAGTTAATGTTGTTGTGATCTGATTATGCTGTTGTTGTTATTTAACTAAGTTGCATGAGTCTATACAAGATGATTAAGATGATGTTGAATTCCAAATTATTGGATGTATATGAGATGATTAAGATGTTTTAGATGATTGAGTCCATGCATTAACATACATTTGTTGGGGGCTCATGTCCTGGAGCTTTGTCCTCACAACGATGGAGCATTTGCTCAAAATAAACTGTTGGGGGCTTATGCCCTGAAAGTATATTAATACTATAATGCTGGGGGCTCATGCCCTGAATTGGTACCACATGCATATAAGAGGTTTAGGTTGCATTGTCGCATTGTCGAGTCAAATGATGTTATGTTATTCATGATGATAGAATGAAGTGATTACTTGATATTTTATTATCAATGATGTTTAAGATGTTTATGTTGTTAATTATGATTGTTGAATTATATTGATTAATATTATTGTTTTGTGAAATCTCACCCCTTCTGCTTGGAAATGTTGTTCTTCGTATGAGTAACTTGCAGGGGATCGAGCTTAGTGTGCAGTGTTGCTGTCGTGAGTGGCCTTGCCTCACTGAGTCGTCTAGGTTGCTCTGATACGTAACGGGATGGGGTTTATGTTATGCATGCTTCATTCTTTTACGTGTTCATTTATGATAATTAACTGAATTTTATGAGATGTTTTGATTAGGCCTGCGTGCCAAGACTTTATTAATGATGATGAACTTATCCGTTGCGAGTTTTTGAAATAATTATGTTGAAAGATAATTTGTTAATTATTTGTTTTACGATTTTAAGAAGTGTAGCATTCCGTTATTTGATGATTACTCTGATAATTGTATGAAATTTTTATATTGGGAAAACGGGGTGTTACAATTATTATGTTATATTGTATATGATTATTATCAGTAAGTGATGATTAAGTTGTGTTGTTATGTAATTATGAAATGACGATTATGTTGTATGACAAAGTTGATATTTATGATGTGATGATTTATGTTGGTTATGATTTGATTATTATGTGCTAAATGTTGATGTATAAAACATGATGAATAGGGAGTTAATGATGAATCGAAATTGATTTAAATTGTTAATGCAGTACTATATGATTATATTACCATCTATGATTAGTTTATAATGTTGTTAAATATAATTGTTGAATTATATGTTTAATATTATTGTTTTGTGAAATCTCACCCCTTCTGCTTGGAAATGTTGCTCTTCGTATGAGTAACTTGCAGTTGAATGAGAGTAGGTCGCTGTGTTTGCTGTTGTGAGTGGCTATCCCTCACTGTGTCCTTTCGGTGCTCTGATACGTAACGGGATGGGATCTTTTGTGGCTATTTTCTATTCCTTTACGTATTGTTTATGTTTTAATAAGGCCTGCGTACCAAAGACTTATCTATGTTAATGAATCCCAAAAATGCAATAAAAATTAAGTAAGAATTAAACTTAGAAGCCCCCATATTGTATTTGGACCAAAAACACATTTAACCTTTGAATATATAACCACGTGATCTCGTTTAATGGAATCATGAGAATCTTGACTCATTAGCATGAGTTTGATGTGGAATAATGTAAATCTTTAGAATGACTCTTGGAAAATTTACCAGATAAAGGGTGTAATTGACTGATGTTCTTGTATGAGATGTGAAATAAGAGGGAAAAATTGGTGAAGCACTGCTATTGTATAATCGGGGGGGGGGATTCGCCACTGTATGTTTACATGCTATCTTTCTGTAAAAGGATATTAACGAATATATTACAGTACCTATAAACATTGAATAATGAACATGAGTGACAATATTATCTAATAAAAAACTTCTCTGCTTATTTTCTTCATGAAGCACCAAACGACAAACAATGCCATTGCAAATCCGAAGGATATCCTCTTGTAGATAAGTAAATACTTTTATTTGGATATATATCAATATTTACATATTACCAATTAATCAACAACTAATAAAACACAACGTTTAAGAAGATTTAAAGCATTACCAATGAATAGTCGGGCATACTCTTCTGCCCCCATTTCGCTTGACCATCCCACAGCTCCAAGTACTTAAGGACATAAACGCCACAATCATGACTGCAAATTTGACAAATTTCAAATTCGCCATTGTATGTTTACATGCTATCTTTCTGTAAAAGGATATTAACGAATATATTACAGTACCTATAAACATTGAATAATGAACATGAGTGACAATATTAATAGCTATTTTGGTCCCTAAATGTGTAACAAATAGTTATAATAGTCTCTAAATGTATTAAAATTCTAAACGCGGGTAACATTGCATTATGTAATAAAAAACTTCTCTGCTTATTTTCTTCATGAAGCACCAAACGACAAACAATGCCATTGCAAATCCGAAAGATATCCTCCTGTAGATAAGTAAATGCTTTTATTTGGATATATATCAATATTTACATATTACCAATTAATCAACAACTAATAAAACACAACGTTTAAGAAGATTTAAAGCATTACCAATGAATAGTCGGGCATACTCTTCTGCCCCCATTTCGCTTGACCATCCCACAGCTCCAAGTACTTAAGGACATAAACGCCACAATCATGACTGCAAATTTGACAAATTTCAAATTCGGCAAATAAACCCTAAACACAAGTAATATATCAATGAGTCTAGCATGTTTTTCGACATCACTAACCAATTTTTTTGCTTTGGTAAATCCACCACTACAACCTCCAACGAAGGTGCCAACATATTTGCTTTATTGTTTGGTACTTTATTCATAAATTCCACTACCCCTTCAAAACGTACTTTCTGTAAAAACACATGTTCTCATTTGATCAACATTAATTACACTAACCACTAAATTAACCAAAACAAATTAATTAAGAATTACATATACCATCGCATTATCCTGCCTTGGGCCATTTCTTTCATTGTATAACGAGTCCAGCACATATATTTTCCTCTTCCTATGGTCCAAGACGTAACATGTCCAGTGGTTTTCGAAATGGGTTGGTGCAAATACCTAATTTTAAAGATAAAAATTATTCAACCACGTTGCATAAACCAAATTCGTCGCACATAATTTTTTTTGTTTCATTGACATCAAATTTATTAGGCAGAGTTGTTGCAAGGTGAAAACAAAACTCGCAAAATAAGGAGTTACAAAACTCGCAGAACAACAACAAACATTACATGAGAGAGATGAAAAACATATACCATGAAAGACAAATTCATCACCTCCCATCTACACCTACAACAGCATAATGATTACTTAAAGTTAAAATATAAACTTACAAAGTCAGATAACCACAACGCCTCAAGTGTCTTGGTCCAACAAGGCATATATATCTTGAATTTCCGCTCAGTCCATTTGAGTTTACGTCCTTCGTGATGTGCCTTTAAATCATCAACCACCTCAAACTGCAATTATAATTAATGTTAGGCATGGGATAATAAAAGTTGAATACACTTCAGGGTTGTTTGGCTTTATACTTGATACAATTCCATACCGAAAAATAATCACTTAAAATTAAGCGTTTCACACAACCATGTTTTCGAACTTCATCATACATCATAGTCTTGGCAGCAATATTAATAACCTAAGGCATTACATAAATCAAATTAAGTAACGGTTAACAAACATATATAGTAAAATCTAAATTAAAAAAAATAAAGGTTAACGGAAAATACAGACATTTGAGTTGACCCACTGCCTCGCCTTCATGCATTGGAAAAACACCCCGCAAAAACGCAATTCATCTACCTCACATATCACCCTAAAAAAATAAAAAGAAAATGTTAATCGATTATGTTAAAGCTTCGATTGAAAAACCACGACATGATAAAATGTAGTTAAAATACATTAAAAAAATTATACACGTACATATCTTTAGCCTTTTCGTGTGTGCAGAACAAATACAACCTTTTCAAATGTGACTTAATCCTTACTTCCCTTTTTTTTTTCTCTTCAGCAATATCTTCATCATCCAACTTCATCCCATCATCATTTTCTTCTTCCCTTTTTTTTTTCCTCTATAGCCACATCTTCTTCATTCAACTTCATCCCATCATCATTTTCTTCTTCCATTTTTTTTCCTCTTCTCCAACACCTTCATCATCCAACTTCAACCCATCATCATTTTCTTCTAGTTTTCCCGCCTCACTTTTCAACCCATCATTATCCGCATCAATCTTACCACACTTAACTCCTACCTGTTTTGACCCACTTCCTACTTCCACGCTACTTGGCATCGAAATATTTTCCTTACCGTGAACACTATTTGCTTTTAATATCTCCTCATATCATCCTCAAGGATTGAAACACGGGAAAGCAAATCTTTGTGTTCATCCACCAACCTTTGATGTTTAGCCATATAAGCTTGCACATCAAATAAAGGGTATGCACCATCTCCAATACCAACTTGAGAATGGTTAACGGCTTTAACAAAGACATCATTTTCCATGTCTTCTTGCGTTGGAACCAATTCCTCAACCAACTAATCACATTAAATAAGTTAAATTAACATAATTGTATGTGAAAATTTAAACTATAAAACCACAATACCGAGTTAATATACTAAAGGCTATTACTATCCTTCGCATTTGAAAAAATGTTTGAGATTACAACATGTCCTCCCTCTGTAACGCTCTAATCATTATTTAATTATTTTTGATTATGTGGTGTCATTTATATGGTTTTTGGTGATTTATGTGGTGTGTATATATTTATTATATGATTTATTTTATTAAATAATTATAATAAGTGGAGAATATAATTAATTAGAGTTTGGGGGTTATGTTATAATTAATGTAGTTAGTGGGGAGTTATTTGCTAATTAGGGGAGTTACAAGTTGGGAGTTAAGAAAGGAAAAATCAGAGAAACGTTTTACGTGAAAACAGACAAGTTTGGGAGAAAGCCAAGAGCAAGGGAGAGGAACTTAGGAACCGATTTCTGCTGTGTTATTTCTGCAATTCTAAGGTAAGGGTGAGACTATCTCTCAATGATAATGGTTATATAATTCTGATTTTGGTTTAGCATAGTTCTAGTTGAAATTGGGAATTGGGGGTTAGGTTTTTGGAGTATGATTCTTGGATTGAAAAGTGTAGAAACCATGGCAATTGTGTTAAGAATCGATGTTCAGATTGTAGAATAAACATAGGTTGAGTTTCCTATCAAATTTGGGGTTTGGGTGGATGAAAAATTGGGTTTTTGGCTGAAAACTGGTCTGTTCCCGTAGGGTTGTTCGTCGCAACTCGCCACAGCGAGTAAACTTACTCGCCGCGCGAGCTACATAGAGACAGAATCACCTGTTTTGCGTTCTTGCGTCTTTTTCACATGTTTCTGTTTTGAATTGGTCTTTGGTGTAAACATGAAAGTTGTAGATAATTTTGTTAGCTTTCCAATGGCTTTAATTGTACTCGAAAATGAATTTTGGTTTATGAGATATGATGAAAATACTCCAAGGAGGTCTTAGTGAATTTTTATGAATTTCAGCACAACTTTGTCAAAATTTGAAATGAAAACTGGTATTGATTGGTACATAATTGGTCTTAGGTGTAAACACGAAAGTTGTTGGTATGGATGTTAGCTTTCTAATGCCGTTGGTTTGACTTCAAAAGGATTTATAGAACTTGAGTTATGGTCAAATTATTGCACGTAGGTCACAGTGAAGAATTGTTTATGATTGATGAATTAATATATGTATCTATATATTTGTGAATACGATATTGTCAATGATTGATGAAGTGTTATATGTATATATGATGTTTTAAGATGTTGATTACCATTTGATGTTGTTATATTTTGAGATTGTTTGTGTGCTGCCATGTTACTGGTTATTATTGATTAAGATGCATCTGTTGGTTAATATGTTGGTTAATATTTGATTAAAGTGGGTTAATGTTTAATTAAAGTGGGTTAACCTTTGATTAAAGTTGGTTAATATTTAGGTGACGTTGGTTAATGTTGTGGGAAATGTTGGCTGATGTTGGTTAATGTGAAATATATATATATTATGTGGAAAATATATGGCGTTGAAGTTGTTGTTGGCTATCATTAGTTGTATTATTGTGGTGTAAGTCTTATTCATATATATAAATATATGTATTTGTTGAGAGGTGGTTGTCGTCGTTCATACTGTCGGTGTTTGTAGTTGAGTTGTATGTAGATATACACAGGTGGTTCAGTTGCATAAGCATAAAAGTGGGAGAGCTTCGGCTCTGGAACGCCTTGTCGTTCAAAGTGGTGGAGCACTAGTTGCTCAAAGTGGTGTTAGTGGTGAGGACTTATGTCCTGATGAGAATGCTTTAACCATTCGACAGCGGTGTGGGTCACGGCCCTGATTTTGGTACCACATGCATAGTTGCATTTGTTGAGGAGTCTTAGTGGAGTTGTCATGTCTTGCATGAGTCTTAGCGGTGGTGTCGAGTTGTTGCATGAGTCGTTGCTGTTGGTTTTAATTATCATTTGGTTGATGTTGTTAATGATGACATACTTATATATTGATGAATTATTATTATGACAGGGTGATAGAATTAATTGATGAGTTAGATATTTATTATTGATGATATTGTTGATTATGAAATATATATATATATATATATATATATATATATATATATTGGATAATTGTAGTTATCGTCGTTGTTGGTTGAATTAGTAAGTGTTACTAAAGTTAAAGAAGTAAGAACATTATTGTTAAATATATGTAGTTGTTTATATTGTTATGATGTGATGATTATGTCGTGTCGTTTATATTATCATGAGAAGATGTTTATGATATTGATTACGATGTTATGATGACTGTTTTGTTGGAACAAAATGTGTTTCACAATGAACCTTATTAAGTTTTGATGATAACAAGGTATTAAAAATTGTCAATTGGTTATTACTAATAATTGTTCAAGTGTACAGGACCAAAGGCTACTCAAGTTATTTCAATAGGTCTTGGAAGAACAATGGAAAGAAAAAGAAATTCTGAGCATCTGAAGAAAACTGCTCCTGAAGCTAAACTGCTCCTGAAGAGATGACGTCATCAGAAGCAGAAAGTCATCAGAAGCAGAAAGTCATCAGAAGCAAAAGTTTTCATCAGAAGCAATATCTTCACCAGAAGCTACTTTTGATCCTTTAATCAAACTGAAGATTCAAAGTTGCTGATTCTCAATTCAGTCTTATCAAAGAAGAACAAAGAATTGAAAGGGAGGTATCAACGGATATATGGATAGCACTGAGCTCTTGTCTCTCGTTAATAGAGTTGACAAAGTACAAGTGTACAACCACTACCTCCACTACTCTGTTTTCTGTCTACGCTACAAGACAAAACAACAGCCATGCCTGCAGAATTTGTACACTCAAGATGGGAATGAATTTGAAGTTTATTCTTCAAAGGACTACACCCAAATCAGGCAAAGGATCACTGGTGGATAATCAAAGGATTTCAAACGACTCTTTAGACGTGCTGATTATCTCAACGTCTCTTTCACACCTCTATATAAAGGAATGAAGACTTGAAGATTTAAGATAGAGATACATAAGTTCAAAAGCGCCAAAACTCTGTCAATTTGATTCTACAAAGCACACTGAATTTCTGCACTGATTTGATACATCTTAGAAATTCAAAGTCTAGAGTCTTTTCTGTATTGTATTGTGAACACCACTGATTGTATATCAAGTGTTCAATTCAAACTCAATTCTCTGTATTTTTGTTTGATTAGAAGTCTCTTGCCTGCGTGCTTGAGCATTAGAAGTCTCTTGCTTAGTGCTTGAGCATTGGAAGACTCTTGCGTGTGTGCTTGAGCATTGTGTTGTGAAGTCTCATACTTTGAAAGTATTGAGCAGTTGTAATCTTGTGATTATAGTGAAATCTCCTTGGAAGTGCAAGGGGGACTGGACTACTTCCGTGTTGTGGAAGGAACCAGGATAACTGCCTGTGTCTTTGTCTTTCTTTTCTCTGCTCTGTTCTTTTCCGCTGCAATCTGACTCTGATCATTTCATCAGAAGCAATCAAACTGCTTCTGAAGTTTTATCAGAAGAAGAATCCTTTTTTAAGAGAAAAAGAAAACACAATTCAACCCCCCCCTTCTTGTGTTTTTCACCTTCAATTGGTATCAGAGCTTGCTCTGTTATCACAGCACTTAACCGTGTTACAGTTCAAGATCTATTAGAAAAACATGTCTGGAGATGAGGAATCAGTTACTCCAAAATACACAAGTGTCAAGCATGACTATGATACTGCTGACAAGAAAACAGACTCTGGAAAAGCTCCAAAGTTTAATGGAGATCCAGAAGAGTTTTCATGGTGGAAAACTAATATGTACAGCTTTATCATGGGATTGGATGAAGAGCTATGGGATATACTGGAAGATGGAGTTGATGATCTGGATTTGGATGAAGAAGGAGCTGCTATAGACAGAAGAATACATACTCCTGCTCAGAAGAAGCTTTATAAGAAACATCACAAGATAAGAGGAATCATTGTGGCTTCTATACCTCGCACCGAATACATGAAAATGAGTGACAAATCTACTGCGAAGGCCATGTTTGCTTCTCTATGTGCAAACTTTGAAGGCAGCAAGAAAGTAAAAGAGGCTAAAGCTTTGATGCTAGTTCATCAGTATGAACTTTTCAGAATGAAGGATGATGAGAGTATAGAAGAAATGTACTCAAGATTTCAAACTTTAGTTTCTGGATTGCAAATACTGAAGAAAAGCTATGTTGCCTCTGATCATGTTAGTAAGATTTTGAGAAGCTTACCTTCAAGATGGAGACCCAAAGTAACTGCTATTGAGGAAGCTAAGGATCTAAATACTTTAAGTATTGAAGATCTTGTTAGCTCACTCAAAGTGCATGAAATGAGTTTAAATGAGCATGAAACCTCTAAGAAGAGTAAATCCATTGCTTTACCATCTAAAGGAAAGACCTCAAAGTCTTCCAAAGCCTACAAAGCCAGTGAATCTGAAGAAGAATCACCTGATGGAGATTCTGATGAAGATCAATCTGTAAAGATGGCTATGCTGTCCAACAAGCTTGAGTATCTGGCAAGGAAGCAAAAGAAATTTTTGAGCAAGAGAGGTAGCTACAAGAACTTCAAGAAAGAAGATCAGAAGGGATGCTTCAATTGTAAGAAGCCTGGTCATTTCATTGCTGATTGCCCTGATCTTCAGAAGGAGAAGTTTAAAGGCAAATCCAAGAAATCAAGCTTCAACTCCAGTAAATTCAGAAAGCAAATCAAAAAGAGCTTGATGGCGACCTGGGAAGATTTGGATAGTGAATCTGGTTCTGATAAAGAAGAAGCTGATGATGATGCTAAGGCAGCCGTTGGGTTAGTGGCAACAGTATCATCAGAAGCAGTATCAGAAGCTGAATCAGATTCAGAAGATGAAAATGAGGTATATTCCAAAATCCCTAGACAAGAACTTGTTGATTCTCTAAAAGAACTTTTATCACTGTTTGAACACAGAACCAATGAGTTGACAGATTTAAAAGAAAAATATGTTGATTTGATGAAACAACAAAAATCAACTCTATTGGAACTGAAAGCTTCTGAAGAAGAACTCAAAGGGTTTAACCTCATATCAACAACATATGAAGATAGACTCAAGAGTCTTTGTCAGAAGCTACAAGAAAAATGTGATAAAGGTTCAGGCAATAAACATGAGATTGCCTTGGATGATTTTATTATGGCTGGAATAGACAGAAGCAAAGTTGCTTCTATGATCTACAGCACATACAAGAACAAAGGCAAAGGGATTGGATATTCTGAGGAGAAATCCAAAGAATACAGTCTCAAGAGCTACTGTGATTGTATCAAGGATGGATTGAAATCCACCTTTGTGCCTGAAGGTACAAATGCTATAACTGCTGTTCAGTCAAAACCTGAAGCTTCAGGTTCACAGGCTAAGATCACATCAAAGCCAGAGAATCTTAAGATCAAGGTAATGACAAAATCTGATCCTAAGAGTCAAAAGATTAAAATTCTGAAAAGATCAGAACCTGTTCATCAGAATCTGATTAAACCAGAATCTAAAATTCCAAAACAAAAGGATCAGAAGAACAAAGCAGCTACTGCTTCTGAGAAAACAATACCAAAAGGTGTCAAACCTAAAGTATTGAATGATCAGAAGCCACTCAGCATTCACCCTAAGGTACAAGGGAGGAAAAGTAAAACCTCCAAAACTAACCCAAAAGGACCCATGAAGATATGGGTACCTAAATCTGAATTGGCCAAAAATGCAGGTGTGCTTAAGGGCAAGAGAGAAACAAAGGTCATGGTACCTAGACAGCGGATGTTCAAGGCACATGACTGGAGAGAAAGCTTTGTTCCTTACCCTTACAATGAAAGATGGAGGAGAAGTGAAGTTTGGTGGCAACCAAACTGGAAAGATCATTGGTACAGGTACTATTGGTAATTCCTCCATCTCAATTAATAATGTGTGGCTAGTAGATGGTCTGAAGCATAACCTATTGAGCATTAGTCAATTTTGTGACAATGGGTATGATGTAACGTTCAGTAAGACCAACTGCACACTAGTCAACAAGGATGACAAATCCATTACATTCAAGGGAAAGAGAGTTGAGAATGTCTATAAAATAAATTTCTCTGATCTGGCTGATCAGAAGGTAGTTTGCCTTCTGTCAATGAATGATAAAAAATGGGTATGGCATAAAAGGTTGGGACATGCTAATTGGAGATTAATTTCTAAAATTAGCAAGTTACAACTGGTCAAAGGATTGCCTAACATTGATTATCATTCAGATGCACTTTGTGGTGCATGTCAGAAAGGGAAAATTGTGAAAAGTTCTTTCAAATCTAAAGACATTGTATCAACCTCCAGACCCTTAGAATTACTCCATATTGATCTTTTTGGTCCAGTTAACACTGCATCTTTATATGGAAGTAAATACGGATTAGTCATTGTTGATGATTACAGCAGATGGACTTGGGTAAAATTCATTAAAAGTAAAGACTATGCATGTGAAGTGTTTAGCAGCTTCTGCACTCAAATACAATCTGAAAAAGAATTGAAAATTTTGAAAGTCAGAAGTGATCATGGTGGAGAATTTGAAAATGAGCCATTTGAACTTTTTTGTGAAAAACATGGGATTCTCCATGAGTTTTCTTCTCCTAGAACTCCACAACAAAATGGGGTTGTAGAAAGAAAGAACAGAACCTTACAAGAAATGGCCAGAACCATGATCCATGAAAACAACTTAGCTAAACATTTTTGGGCAGAAGCAGTCAATACTTCATGTTATATTCAAAATAGGATCTATATCAGACCTATGTTGGAGAAAACAGCATATGAACTCTTTAAAGGAAGAAGACCCAATATCTCTTACTTTCATCAGTTTGGATGTACTTGTTACATCTTAAACACTAAAGACTATCTGAAGAAATTTGATGCCAAGGCTCAAAGAGGAATCTTTTTAGGTTACTCTGAAAGGTCAAAGGCATACAGAGTGTATAATTCAGAAACACAATGTGTTGAAGAATCTATGCATGTAAAATTTGATGATAGAGAGCCTGGAAGTAAAACTTCAGAGCAAAGTGAAAGTAATGCAGGTACAACTGATTCTGAAGATGCATCAGAATCTGATCAACCTTCTGATTCTGAAAAGTATACAGAAGTTGAATCTTGTCCAGAAGCTGAAATCACTCCAGAAGCTGAGTCTAATTCAGAAGCAGAACCTAGCCCAAAAGTACAGAATGAAAGTGCTTCTGAGGACTTTCAAGATAACACTCAGCAGGTTATTCAACCTAAATTCAAGCACAAATCTTCACATCCTGAGGAGTTAATCATTGGAAGCAAAGATAGTCCTAGAAGAACAAGATCACATTTTAGACAAGAAGAGTCTTTAATAGGTCTGCTTTCAATAATTGAGCCTAAAACTGTTGAAGAAGCTCTCTCAGATGATGGATGGATATTAGCTATGCAAGAAGAGCTAAATCAATTCCAAAGGAATGATGTGTGGGATCTGGTACCCAAACCTTCTCAGAAGAACATTATTGGAACAAAATGGGTATTCAGAAACAAGCTGAATGAACAAGGAGAAGTAACCAGAAACAAAGCCAGACTTGTTGCTCAAGGCTACAGTCAACAAGAAGGCATTGATTACACTGAAACATTTGCTCCAGTTGCAAGATTGGAAGCAATCAGGTTACTTCTATCCTACGCAATTAATCATGGCATAATATTATATCAAATGGATGTCAAAAGTGCTTTTCTTAATGGTGTCATTGAAGAAGAAGTGTATGTTAAACAACCTCCTGGGTTTGAGGATCTTAAGCATCCTGACCATGTTTATAAACTTAAGAAATCACTATATGGCTTGAAACAAGCTCCCAGAGCTTGGTATGATAGACTAAGTAATTTCTTAATTAAAAATGATTTTGAAAGAGGACAAGTTGACACAACACTCTTCAGAAGGACTCTTAAGAAAGATATTTTGATTGTGCAAATATATGTTGATGATATAATATTTGGTTCTACTAATGCATCTCTTTGCAAAGAATTTTCTAAGTTAATGCAGGATGAATTTGAAATGAGTATGATGGGAGAATTGAAATTCTTTCTGGGAATTCAAATCAACCAAAGTAAAGAAGGAGTATATGTTCATCAAACAAAATATACAAAGGAGCTTCTGAAGAAGTTCAAGCTAGAAGATTGTAAAGTGATGAACACTCCAATGCATCCAACCTGCACCTTAAGCAAAGAAGATACTGGAACAGTAGTAGACCAGAAGCTATACAGAGGTATGATTGGTTCTCTGTTATACCTCACTGCATCTAGACCTGATATTTTATTCAGTGTATGCTTGTGTGCAAGATTTCAATCAGATCCTAGAGAATCTCATTTAACTGCAGTTAAGAGAATCTTCAGGTATCTGAAAGGAACAACTAATCTTGGACTCCTGTATAGGAAATCCCTAGATTATAAGTTGATTGGATTCTGTGATGCTGATTATGCTGGTGATAGGATTGAAAGAAAATCAACCAGTGGAAATTGTCAATTCCTGGGAGAGAATCTGATATCCTGGGCAAGCAAAAGACAAGCAACTATTGCTATGTCTACAGCAGAAGCAGAGTACATTTCAGCTGCAAGTTGTTGCACACAACTACTTTGGATGAAACATCAGTTGGAAGACTATCAGATCAATGCTAACAGTATTCCCATTTATTGTGATAATACTGCTGCTATTTGTTTGTCAAAGAATCCAATTCTACATTCAAGAGCCAAGCATATTGAAATCAAACACCATTTTATCAGAGACTATGTTCAAAAAGGAATTTTAGATATACAATTCATTGATACTGAACATCAATGGGCTGATATATTTACAAAACCTTTGTCTGTTGAAAGATTTGATTTTATTAAGAAAAATTTGAACATGCATTTTGTGTCTGATTGAAAAATTGCTTGCCTCTGAATAAGAAGTTTGGTTCTGAAGTTTATTCAGGAGCATTTTGGTTCATCAGAAGCTCTTAACTGAGGTTCTGAGGAAAATGTGCTTCTGAAGATGACGTCAGCACTAAAACTTCAGAAGTGTTATTCTTTGCTTCTGAATAGCTTGGTTAGTGGGAACGTTGGTAGTTACTTTATGTAAACAGCTGTCCCATTACCCAAAAAGTAGTTTTCTGAAGAGTCTCTGACGTGGTCTATTTGTATTGGAGTATAACAAAAAGGGCAATGATGTTTTATTCGCTTTTTAACATACTTACACGCGCCCCCAATTTGTCATTAATGCTATGTTTGTTTGTCTCTATTGAATTGCAAACGGTTTAATAAAAACACTAAGTCAATTCACACACTACTCACTTCACAACAAACACTTTCTATTTTTCGTCTTAACCCTCTGCGAAAGTAAACGCATTCTCTCATCCTCTCAAAAACTCTTTAGAACCCTAAAACCACTTCATATCAATGGCATCTTCAAGTTCTGCCGGTGGTTCTTCATCGAATATGGATATAGATACTCCTGCTTATGAAATCAAAGGAAGAACTATGTCGATTGAGGAATGGGATCTAATCATTCAAGCGGAAAATCCAGTGGATTTCACTTCTCTAACTCATCATGGATGCGACTTGGTAAGATTCTACAAAAAGCAGAAGCTGATGAGTTACTTCAGTCTTCTCAACGGTCCTACTTATGAAGTGCTTGTCAGACAATTCTGGGTAAGAGCTTCAGTGTTTGACAAAGTTGCTGCTAAACAGGAAGAAGCTCAGATGATTCTGGTTGATCCTACTTTGGAGGGAAAAACCAGAGAAGAAATGGGTCTACTCGCCTTCACTGGGACTGAGATTAGATCAAACGTCATGGGGATTCCTGTAACAATCAATGAGCATGTGATTGCTCAAGCCATGAGAAGGGATGCTTCTGGGACATACGATGGAGAAGAGATTCCTAACCCCAGAACAAGCCCATGGAAGGAGATAGTAAACAACACTATCTACGGATCAAAGGATGCTAAGCCTTACAGCACCTTAAGCATGGAAAAGAAAATGCTGCTGAAGATCCAAAATGAAAACATTTTTCCCAAAGGTGGAGGAAATGATCAACCTTCACTTGGTCACAAAGTCTTTCTGCATCACACCATCTCTCAGGAAACAACAATGAACGTTCCCAAGTATATGTTTAAATACATGATCAAGGAACTCAAGAAGAGCCAGATGGAGAACAGGAAGTTTGTTCCCTATGGAAGGCTGCTCTCCATAATCTTTCAAGAAGGAGGACTCCTAAGTGCCCTGAAAGACGTGGGTATTTATGATAATCAGAAGCTGGGAGCAGTCACAGGAAAAATAATCAATGGGGCAACTCTAGTCAAGATGAGGCTGATTTCAACTTGCAAGAAACTAGATACAGATATGCATGAATCTGATGTCATATCTGATCTAGTCACTCATCACATCCCTATCTGCAAGAAAGATCCCCTGGATGTGCAGAGGGCCTACATCTTGGACTACTACAAGAGCTACAACAAGAAAATCAGCCTGAAAGATATCCCAGAAGAAATGTATGGTGGTGATCTGCCTGTGGCCAAAGGCAGAAAATCTAAAAAGAAGCAGATCACCAAGGAAGAATACCTTGCTGAAGATGCTACTGAGGTGGGTGCTCAAAAGCATAAGAAAGCTAAGAAGGAAAAATCTGCTATGTCCACCATTCTTGAGGAAGTGGAGGATTTGGATGATGTCCCTCTTATCAGAAAAAGGACAAGGAGTACTCAAGAAACAGCAGAACAGCCTGCTTCTGAACAAGCTGGTTCTGAACAAGCTGCTTCTGATCAAGCTGCTTCTGAAAAGCCTTCAAGTCCCAAAAATAAAAGAGAAGCTGCTCTTCAGACCATCAAAAGGAAGAGGTCTAATTTAACAAGAAATCTGAAGACAGCTGAAGGAAGAAGGGAAGAAATGTTGAAAGAACTGGAAGAGAACTGGGATGAAAACTCTAGCCCCAAGAAGGCAAAAAGGACTGCAACTTCTGAGCCCATAGTCATGCCCAGTTTTGAAATGACTGAAGAAATGAGGCAGTACGCTAGGGAGGTTTCTGCATCCAAGATAGCAGAAAAGAAAAGGTTGAAGGAAGTGTTTGAGAAAGAAAGGGATGAGCGTCTCAAGGCTGCAGGGTATGTGCCTACTCCTGACATTGCTGCTTTAGCGTCTGAGTTAGAAACAGTTCAGTATGGAGCAACTCTGCTTTCTCAAGCCTTGAAGAATAAGCAAGCTTCAGGAGCAACTTCATCAGATCCAGTTTCAACAGCTCCAGAAGCAATTCATCTAGAAGCTCAGTCCTCAGGTAATCCATCTAAAGCTCCAACTAATACTCAGTCTCTATCTCTACCCTCTTCACCCTCTTCATCATCCACAGAATCACATGACCAACCCCTTAGCCAACATATAAACAAGCTTCTAAAAACCAAACCTACCAAACTAACAGAATTTGGAACACTTGACTATGAGAGTACTCAAATAGAATTTTCAAAAAATAGGATAAAACTTTGTGAGAAATTCAATTTGCCTACTACTCATCCACTATATCCAGATACTCCAGAACCTGTTAGTATACAACAACCTGAACCTACCCAAACAAACTCACCAAATAACCAATCTCCACAAAAAGCCTCTGAAGTAGCTTCAGATGCAACTACTTCAGAAACCCCCAACACCAAGAATCCTCAACCCTTCACAACTTAGAAAAACATCTAGGTGGTGAAATGCAACCAACACCCACTAAGGCCTCGAAGACAGTTTCTGAAAAGACTGTCTTGGAAACCCAAACAGAAACCCAAACCATCCCTGAGCAAACTGTTCAAGAGCAAACTGCTTCTGAACAAGTTGCTCCTGACCAAACAACTTCTGACCAAACAACAGAACAACAACAACAACCAGACTCACCCACTATAATAGACTTAACCTTTGGCCAACCTTCCACATCACATACAACTCAAACTGAACCTTCACCCATCCCTGACCATATCCTGGAGTCTGAGTATATAGAGGAACAACTGATCAGACTTAGTGATGAGATTCAGGCACTGATTCTTCGCAGAACAGTTCCTGCACCTCCTATTCACTATTATGATCAATGGATGGATCTACAGAAGAGCTTTGATGAGCTGCTGGATCAGCTTAGAACTAAATGTGTGTCATCTCACTCTGCTATGCTGAAAAAGCTTTTGGATGATATGCATGAAGCAGCTAAGGAGAAAGAGCTGAATTTTGTGCCTCTGCTGGACATCACTCCTTTCTATCCAGAAGAAGAGTACATCACTAGGGCTGCTAGAATTCAGGCTGGATTTAAACGAAGAATGAGGGAAAAGGATGAGCTACTTCAGAAGAAGGATGATCAGATCAAGTATCTCTTAGAACAGTTGTATAAGCAAGCCCAACCTTAGTTGCACACCCAACTCTAGCTTGTTTTTTACTTTTGTTCTTCGTAGCTGTGTCCTTGTATCTTAATCTTCTTTATATATATTATCATTGTTTCTGGATCTTGTGCTTTTTCACCTTCAATATGTTTTACAAGCTTTAACTCTGATGATATTTACTGTTTAATGCAGCTTGCTCTGATACTCTTTCTTTTGTTTCTATTCTTTTTGTTGATGACAAAAGGGGGAGTAAATGTATAGTATTTGTTAAGGCACTGAGCCCTACTATAACCACTTCTAAATTTCTTTTAAATACTTCTGATTTGATTTTATAAGTATTTTATTGAAATTTAATTAATAAGAATAGAACTTAGGGGGAGCTTACAAACCTCACCTTAAAGAACTATTAGACTCAGGGGGAGCTTACAAACCTCTGTCCCAGTAGTCAACTTATTAATTAGATCAACAACAATTGAACATTTTAAATACTATTGTTTGTCATCATCAAAAAGGGGGAGATTGTTGGAACAAAATGTGTTTCACAATGAACCTTATTAAGTTTTGATGATAACAAGGTATTAAAAATTGTCAATTGGTTATTACTAATAATTGTTCAAGTGTACAGGACCAAAGGCTACTCAAGTTATTTCAATAGGTCTTGGAAGAACAATGGAAAGAAAAAGAAATTCTGAGCATCTGAAGAAAACTGCTCCTGAAGCTAAACTGCTCCTGAAGAGATGACGTCATCAGAAGCAGAAAGTCATCAGAAGCAAAAGTTTTCATCAGAAGCAATATCTTCACCAGAAGCTACTTTTGATCCTTTAATCAAACTGAAGATTCAAAGTTGCTGATTCTCAATTCAGTCTTATCAAAGAAGAACAAAGAATTGAAAGGGAGGTATCAACGGATATATGGATAGCACTGAGCTCTTGTCTCTCGTTAATAGAGTTGACAAAGTACAAGTGTACAACCACTACCTCCACTACTCTGTTTTCTGTCTACGCTACAAGACAAAACAACAGCCATGCCTGCAGAATTTGTACACTCAAGATGGGAATGAATTTGAAGTTTATTCTTCAAAGGACTACACCCAAATCAGGCAAAGGATCACTGGTGGATAATCAAAGGATTTCAAACGACTCTTTAGACGTGCTGATTATCTCAACGTCTCTTTCACACCTCTATATAAAGGAATGAAGACTTGAAGATTTAAGATAGAGATACATAAGTTCAAAAGCGCCAAAACTCTGTCAATTTGATTCTACAAAGCACACTGAATTTCTGCACTGATTTGATACATCTTAGAAATTCAAAGTCTAGAGTCTTTTCTGTATTGTATTGTGAACACCACTGATTGTATATCAAGTGTTCAATTCAAACTCAATTCTCTGTATTTTTGTTTGATTAGAAGTCTCTTGCCTGCGTGCTTGAGCATTAGAAGTCTCTTGCTTAGTGCTTGAGCATTGGAAGACTCTTGCGTGTGTGCTTGAGCATTGTGTTGTGAAGTCTCATACTTTGAAAGTATTGAGCAGTTGTAATCTTGTGATTATAGTGAAATCTCCTTGGAAGTGCAAGGGGGACTGGACTACTTCCGTGTTGTGGAAGGAACCAGGATAACTGCCTGTGTCTTTGTCTTTCTTTTCTCTGCTCTGTTCTTTTCCGCTGCAATCTGACTCTGATCATTTCATCAGAAGCAATCAAACTGCTTCTGAAGTTTTATCAGAAGAAGAATCCTTTTTTAAGAGAAAAAGAAAACACAATTCAACCCCCCCCTTCTTGTGTTTTTCACCTTCAATTGGTATCAGAGCTTGCTCTGTTATCACAGCACTTAACCGTGTTACAGTTCAAGATCTATTAGAAAAACATGTCTGGAGATGAGGAATCAGTTACTCCAAAATACACAAGTGTCAAGCATGACTATGATACTGCTGACAAGAAAACAGACTCTGGAAAAGCTCCAAAGTTTAATGGAGATCCAGAAGAGTTTTCATGGTGGAAAACTAATATGTACAGCTTTATCATGGGATTGGATGAAGAGCTATGGGATATACTGGAAGATGGAGTTGATGATCTGGATTTGGATGAAGAAGGAGCTGCTATAGACAGAAGAATACATACTCCTGCTCAGAAGAAGCTTTATAAGAAACATCACAAGATAAGAGGAATCATTGTGGCTTCTATACCTCGCACCGAATACATGAAAATGAGTGACAAATCTACTGCGAAGGCCATGTTTGCTTCTCTATGTGCAAACTTTGAAGGCAGCAAGAAAGTAAAAGAGGCTAAAGCTTTGATGCTAGTTCATCAGTATGAACTTTTCAGAATGAAGGATGATGAGAGTATAGAAGAAATGTACTCAAGATTTCAAACTTTAGTTTCTGGATTGCAAATACTGAAGAAAAGCTATGTTGCCTCTGATCATGTTAGTAAGATTTTGAGAAGCTTACCTTCAAGATGGAGACCCAAAGTAACTGCTATTGAGGAAGCTAAGGATCTAAATACTTTAAGTATTGAAGATCTTGTTAGCTCACTCAAAGTGCATGAAATGAGTTTAAATGAGCATGAAACCTCTAAGAAGAGTAAATCCATTGCTTTACCATCTAAAGGAAAGACCTCAAAGTCTTCCAAAGCCTACAAAGCCAGTGAATCTGAAGAAGAATCACCTGATGGAGATTCTGATGAAGATCAATCTGTAAAGATGGCTATGCTGTCCAACAAGCTTGAGTATCTGGCAAGGAAGCAAAAGAAATTTTTGAGCAAGAGAGGTAGCTACAAGAACTTCAAGAAAGAAGATCAGAAGGGATGCTTCAATTGTAAGAAGCCTGGTCATTTCATTGCTGATTGCCCTGATCTTCAGAAGGAGAAGTTTAAAGGCAAATCCAAGAAATCAAGCTTCAACTCCAGTAAATTCAGAAAGCAAATCAAAAAGAGCTTGATGGCGACCTGGGAAGATTTGGATAGTGAATCTGGTTCTGATAAAGAAGAAGCTGATGATGATGCTAAGGCAGCCGTTGGGTTAGTGGCAACAGTATCATCAGAAGCAGTATCAGAAGCTGAATCAGATTCAGAAGATGAAAATGAGGTATATTCCAAAATCCCTAGACAAGAACTTGTTGATTCTCTAAAAGAACTTTTATCACTGTTTGAACACAGAACCAATGAGTTGACAGATTTAAAAGAAAAATATGTTGATTTGATGAAACAACAAAAATCAACTCTATTGGAACTGAAAGCTTCTGAAGAAGAACTCAAAGGGTTTAACCTCATATCAACAACATATGAAGATAGACTCAAGAGTCTTTGTCAGAAGCTACAAGAAAAATGTGATAAAGGTTCAGGCAATAAACATGAGATTGCCTTGGATGATTTTATTATGGCTGGAATAGACAGAAGCAAAGTTGCTTCTATGATCTACAGCACATACAAGAACAAAGGCAAAGGGATTGGATATTCTGAGGAGAAATCCAAAGAATACAGTCTCAAGAGCTACTGTGATTGTATCAAGGATGGATTGAAATCCACCTTTGTGCCTGAAGGTACAAATGCTATAACTGCTGTTCAGTCAAAACCTGAAGCTTCAGGTTCACAGGCTAAGATCACATCAAAGCCAGAGAATCTTAAGATCAAGGTAATGACAAAATCTGATCCAAGAGTCAAAAGATTAAAATTCTGAAAAGATCAGAACCTGTTCATCAGAATCTGATTAAACCAGAATCTAAAATTCCAAAACAAAAGGATCAGAAGAACAAAGCAGCTACTGCTTCTGAGAAAACAATACCAAAAGGTGTCAAACCTAAAGTATTGAATGATCAGAAGCCACTCAGCATTCACCCTAAGGTACAAGGGAGGAAAAGTAAAACCTCCAAAACTAACCCAAAAGGACCCATGAAGATATGGGTACCTAAATCTGAATTGGCCAAAAATGCAGGTGTGCTTAAGGGCAAGAGAGAAACAAAGGTCATGGTACCTAGACAGCGGATGTTCAAGGCACATGACTGGAGAGAAAGCTTTGTTCCTTACCCTTACAATGAAAGATGGAGGAGAAGTGAAGTTTGGTGGCAACCAAACTGGAAAGATCATTGGTACAGGTACTATTGGTAATTCCTCCATCTCAATTAATAATGTGTGGCTAGTAGATGGTCTGAAGCATAACCTATTGAGCATTAGTCAATTTTGTGACAATGGGTATGATGTAACGTTCAGTAAGACCAACTGCACACTAGTCAACAAGGATGACAAATCCATTACATTCAAGGGAAAGAGAGTTGAGAATGTCTATAAAATAAATTTCTCTGATCTGGCTGATCAGAAGGTAGTTTGCCTTCTGTCAATGAATGATAAAAAATGGGTATGGCATAAAAGGTTGGGACATGCTAATTGGAGATTAATTTCTAAAATTAGCAAGTTACAACTGGTCAAAGGATTGCCTAACATTGATTATCATTCAGATGCACTTTGTGGTGCATGTCAGAAAGGGAAAATTGTGAAAAGTTCTTTCAAATCTAAAGACATTGTATCAACCTCCAGACCCTTAGAATTACTCCATATTGATCTTTTTTGGTCCAGTTAACACTGCATCTTTATATGGAAGTAAATACGGATTAGTCATTGTTGATGATTACAGCAGATGGACTTGGGTAAAATTCATTAAAAGTAAAGACTATGCATGTGAAGTGTTTAGCAGCTTCTGCACTCAAATACAATCTGAAAAAGAATTGAAAATTTTGAAAGTCAGAAGTGATCATGGTGGAGAATTTGAAAATGAGCCATTTGAACTTTTTTGTGAAAAACATGGGATTCTCCATGAGTTTTCTTCTCCTAGAACTCCACAACAAAATGGGGTTGTAGAAAGAAAGAACAGAACCTTACAAGAAATGGCCAGAACCATGATCCATGAAAACAACTTAGCTAAACATTTTTGGGCAGAAGCAGTCAATACTTCATGTTATATTCAAAATAGGATCTATATCAGACCTATGTTGGAGAAAACAGCATATGAACTCTTTAAAGGAAGAAGACCCAATATCTCTTACTTTCATCAGTTTGGATGTACTTGTTACATCTTAAACACTAAAGACTATCTGAAGAAATTTGATGCCAAGGCTCAAAGAGGAATCTTTTTAGGTTACTCTGAAAGGTCAAAGGCATACAGAGTGTATAATTCAGAAACACAATGTGTTGAAGAATCTATGCATGTAAAATTTGATGATAGAGAGCCTGGAAGTAAAACTTCAGAGCAAAGTGAAAGTAATGCAGGTACAACTGATTCTGAAGATGCATCAGAATCTGATCAACCTTCTGATTCTGAAAAGTATACAGAAGTTGAATCTTGTCCAGAAGCTGAAATCACTCCAGAAGCTGAGTCTAATTCAGAAGCAGAACCTAGCCCAAAAGTACAGAATGAAAGTGCTTCTGAGGACTTTCAAGATAACACTCAGCAGGTTATTCAACCTAAATTCAAGCACAAATCTTCACATCCTGAGGAGTTAATCATTGGAAGCAAAGATAGTCCTAGAAGAACAAGATCACATTTTAGACAAGAAGAGTCTTTAATAGGTCTGCTTTCAATAATTGAGCCTAAAACTGTTGAAGAAGCTCTCTCAGATGATGGATGGATATTAGCTATGCAAGAAGAGCTAAATCAATTCCAAAGGAATGATGTGTGGGATCTGGTACCCAAACCTTCTCAGAAGAACATTATTGGAACAAAATGGGTATTCAGAAACAAGCTGAATGAACAAGGAGAAGTAACCAGAAACAAAGCCAGACTTGTTGCTCAAGGCTACAGTCAACAAGAAGGCATTGATTACACTGAAACATTTGCTCCAGTTGCAAGATTGGAAGCAATCAGGTTACTTCTATCCTACGCAATTAATCATGGCATAATATTATATCAAATGGATGTCAAAAGTGCTTTTCTTAATGGTGTCATTGAAGAAGAAGTGTATGTTAAACAACCTCCTGGGTTTGAGGATCTTAAGCATCCTGACCATGTTTATAAACTTAAGAAATCACTATATGGCTTGAAACAAGCTCCCAGAGCTTGGTATGATAGACTAAGTAATTTCTTAATTAAAAATGATTTTGAAAGAGGACAAGTTGACACAACACTCTTCAGAAGGACTCTTAAGAAAGATATTTTGATTGTGCAAATATATGTTGATGATATAATATTTGGTTCTACTAATGCATCTCTTTGCAAAGAATTTTCTAAGTTAATGCAGGATGAATTTGAAATGAGTATGATGGGAGAATTGAAATTCTTTCTGGGAATTCAAATCAACCAAAGTAAAGAAGGAGTATATGTTCATCAAACAAAATATACAAAGGAGCTTCTGAAGAAGTTCAAGCTAGAAGATTGTAAAGTGATGAACACTCCAATGCATCCAACCTGCACCTTAAGCAAAGAAGATACTGGAACAGTAGTAGACCAGAAGCTATACAGAGGTATGATTGGTTCTCTGTTATACCTCACTGCATCTAGACCTGATATTTTATTCAGTGTATGCTTGTGTGCAAGATTTCAATCAGATCCTAGAGAATCTCATTTAACTGCAGTTAAGAGAATCTTCAGGTATCTGAAAGGAACAACTAATCTTGGACTCCTGTATAGGAAATCCCTAGATTATAAGTTGATTGGATTCTGTGATGCTGATTATGCTGGTGATAGGATTGAAAGAAAATCAACCAGTGGAAATTGTCAATTCCTGGGAGAGAATCTGATATCCTGGGCAAGCAAAAGACAAGCAACTATTGCTATGTCTACAGCAGAAGCAGAGTACATTTCAGCTGCAAGTTGTTGCACACAACTACTTTGGATGAAACATCAGTTGGAAGACTATCAGATCAATGCTAACAGTATTCCCATTTATTGTGATAATACTGCTGCTATTTGTTTGTCAAAGAATCCAATTCTACATTCAAGAGCCAAGCATATTGAAATCAAACACCATTTTATCAGAGACTATGTTCAAAAAGGAATTTTAGATATACAATTCATTGATACTGAACATCAATGGGCTGATATATTTACAAAACCTTTGTCTGTTGAAAGATTTGATTTTATTAAGAAAAATTTGAACATGCATTTTGTGTCTGATTGAAAAATTGCTTGCCTCTGAATAAGAAGTTTGGTTCTGAAGTTTATTCAGGAGCATTTTGGTTCATCAGAAGCTCTTAACTGAGGTTCTGAGGAAAATGTGCTTCTGAAGATGACGTCAGCACTAAAACTTCAGAAGTGTTATTCTTTGCTTCTGAATAGCTTGGTTAGTGGGAACGTTGGTAGTTACTTTATGTAAACAGCTGTCCCATTACCCAAAAAGTAGTTTTCTGAAGAGTCTCTGACGTGGTCTATTTGTATTGGAGTATAACAAAAAGGGCAATGATGTTTTATTCGCTTTTTAACATACTTACACGCGCCCCCAATTTGTCATTAATGCTATGTTTGTTTGTCTCTATTGAATTGCAAACGGTTTAATAAAAACACTAAGTCAATTCACACACTACTCACTTCACAACAAACACTTTCTATTTTTCGTCTTAACCCTCTGCGAAAGTAAACGCATTCTCTCATCCTCTCAAAAACTCTTTAGAACCCTAAAACCACTTCATATCAATGGCATCTTCAAGTTCTGCCGGTGGTTCTTCATCGAATATGGATATAGATACTCCTGCTTATGAAATCAAAGGAAGAACTATGTCGATTGAGGAATGGGATCTAATCATTCAAGCGGAAAATCCAGTGGATTTCACTTCTCTAACTCATCATGGATGCGACTTGGTAAGATTCTACAAAAAGCAGAAGCTGATGAGTTACTTCAGTCTTCTCAACGGTCCTACTTATGAAGTGCTTGTCAGACAATTCTGGGTAAGAGCTTCAGTGTTTGACAAAGTTGCTGCTAAACAGGAAGAAGCTCAGATGATTCTGGTTGATCCTACTTTGGAGGGAAAAACCAGAGAAGAAATGGGTCTACTCGCCTTCACTGGGACTGAGATTAGATCAAACGTCATGGGGATTCCTGTAACAATCAATGAGCATGTGATTGCTCAAGCCATGAGAAGGGATGCTTCTGGGACATACGATGGAGAAGAGATTCCTAACCCCAGAACAAGCCCATGGAAGGAGATAGTAAACAACACTATCTACGGATCAAAGGATGCTAAGCCTTACAGCACCTTAAGCATGGAAAAGAAAATGCTGCTGAAGATCCAAAATGAAAACATTTTACCCAAAGGTGGAGGAAATGATCAACCTTCACTTGGTCACAAAGTCTTTCTGCATCACACCATCTCTCAGGAAACAACAATGAACGTTCCCAAGTATATGTTTAAATACATGATCAAGGAACTCAAGAAGAGCCAGATGGAGAACAGGAAGTTTGTTCCCTATGGAAGGCTGCTCTCCATAATCTTTCAAGAAGGAGGACTCCTAAGTGCCCTGAAAGACGTGGGTATTTATGATAATCAGAAGCTGGGAGCAGTCACAGGAAAAATAATCAATGGGGCAACTCTAGTCAAGATGAGGCTGATTTCAACTTGCAAGAAACTAGATACAGATATGCATGAATCTGATGTCATATCTGATCTAGTCACTCATCACATCCCTATCTGCAAGAAAGATCCCCTGGATGTGCAGAGGGCCTACATCTTGGACTACTACAAGAGCTACAACAAGAAAATCAGCCTGAAAGATATCCCAGAAGAAATGTATGGTGGTGATCTGCCTGTGGCCAAAGGCAGAAAATCTAAAAAGAAGCAGATCACCAAGGAAGAATACCTTGCTGAAGATGCTACTGAGGTGGGTGCTCAGAAGCATAAGAAAGCTAAGAAGGAAAAATCTGCTATGTCCACCATTCTTGAGGAAGTGGAGGATTTGGATGATGTCCCTCTTATCAGAAAAAGGACAAGGAGTACTCAAGAAACAGCAGAACAGCCTGCTTCTGAACAAGCTGGTTCTGAACAAGCTGCTTCTGATCAAGCTGCTTCTGAAAAGCCTTCAAGTCCCAAAAATAAAAGAGAAGCTGCTCTTCAGACCATCAAAAGGAAGAGGTCTAATTTAACAAGAAATCTGAAGACAGCTGAAGGAAGAAGGGAAGAAATGTTGAAAGAACTGGAAGAGAACTGGGATGAAAACTCTAGCCCCAAGAAGGCAAAAAGGACTGCAACTTCTGAGCCCATAGTCATGCCCAGTTTTGAAATGACTGAAGAAATGAGGCAGTACGCTAGGGAGGTTTCTGCATCCAAGATAGCAGAAAAGAAAAGGTTGAAGGAAGTGTTTGAGAAAGAAAGGGATGAGCGTCTCAAGGCTGCAGGGTATGTGCCTACTCCTGACATTGCTGCTTTAGCGTCTGAGTTAGAAACAGTTCAGTATGGAGCAACTCTGCTTTCTCAAGCCTTGAAGAATAAGCAAGCTTCAGGAGCAACTTCATCAGATCCAGTTTCAACAGCTCCAGAAGCAATTCATCCAGAAGCTCAGTCCTCAGGTAATCCATCTAAAGCTCCAACTAATACTCAGTCTCTATCTCTACCCTCTTCACCCTCTTCATCATCCACAGAATCAGATGACCAACCCCTTAGCCAACATATAAACAAGCTTCTAAAAACCAAACCTACCAAACTAACAGAATTTGGAACACTTGACTATGAGAGTACTCAAATAGAATTTTCAAAAAATAGGATAAAACTTTGTGAGAAATTCAATTTGCCTACTACTCATCCACTATATCCAGATACTCCAGAACCTGTTAGTATACAACAACCTGAACCTACCCAAACAAACTCACCAAATAACCAATCTCCACAAAAAGCCTCTGAAGTAGCTTCAGATGCAACTACTTCAGAAACCCCCCAACACCAAGAATCCTCAACCCTTCACAACTTAGAAAAACATCTAGGTGGTGAAATGCAACCAACACCCACTAAGGCCTCGAAGACAGTTTCTGAAAAGACTGTCTTGGAAACCCAAACAGAAACCCAAACCATCCCTGAGCAAACTGTTCAAGAGCAAACTGCTTCTGAACAAGTTGCTCCTGACCAAACAACTTCTGACCAAACAACAGAACAACAACAACAACCAGACTCACCCACTATAATAGACTTAACCTCTGGCCAACCTTCCACATCACATACAACTCAAACTGAACCTTCACCCATCCCTGACCATATCCTGGAGTCTGAGTATATAGAGGAACAACTGATCAGACTTAGTGATGAGATTCAGGCACTGATTCTTCGCAGAACAGTTCCTGCACCTCCTATTCACTATTATGATCAATGGATGGATCTACAGAAGAGCTTTGATGAGCTGCTGGATCAGCTTAGAACTAAATGTGTGTCATCTCACTCTGCTATGCTGAAAAAGCTTTTGGATGATATGCATGAAGCAGCTAAGGAGAAAGAGCTGAATTTTGTGCCTCTGCTGGACATCACTCCTTTCTATCCAGAAGAAGAGTACATCACTAGGGCTGCTAGAATTCAGGCTGGATTTAAACGAAGAATGAGGGAAAAGGATGAGCTACTTCAGAAGAAGGATGATCAGATCAAGTATCTCTTAGAACAGTTGTATAAGCAAGCCCAACCTTAGTTGCACACCCAACTCTAGCTTGTTTTTTACTTTTGTTCTTCGTAGCTGTGTCCTTGTATCTTAATCTTCTTTATATATATTATCATTGTTTCTGGATCTTGTGCTTTTTCACCTTCAATATGTTTTACAAGCTTTAACTCTGATGATATTTACTGTTTAATGCAGCTTGCTCTGATACTCTTTCTTTTGTTTCTATTCTTTTTGTTGATGACAAAAGGGGGAGTAAATGTATAGTATTTGTTAAGGCACTGAGCCCTACTATAACCACTTCTAAATTTCTTTTAAATACTTCTGATTTGATTTTATAAGTATTTTATTGAAATTTAATTAATAAGAATAGAACTTAGGGGGAGCTTACAAACCTCACCTTAAAGAACTATTAGACTCAGGGGGAGCTTACAAACCTCTGTCCCAGTAGTCAACTTATTAATTAGATCAACAACAATTGAACATTTTAAATACTATTGTTTGTCATCATCAAAAAGGGGGAGATTGTTGGAACAAAATGTGTTTCACAATGAACCTTATTAAGTTTTGATGATAACAAGGTATTAAAAATTGTCAATTGGTTATTACTAATAATTGTTCAAGTGTACAGGACCAAAGGCTACTCAAGTTATTTCAATAGGTCTTGGAAGAACAATGGAAAGAAAAAGAAATTCTGAGCATCTGAAGAAAACTGCTCCTGAAGCTAAACTGCTCCTGAAGAGATGACGTCATCAGAAGCAGAAAGTCATCAGAAGCAAAAGTTTTCATCAGAAGCAATATCTTCACCAGAAGCTACTTTTGATCCTTTAATCAAACTGAAGATTCAAAGTTGCTGATTCTCAATTCAGTCTTATCAAAGAAGAACAAAGAATTGAAAGGGAGGTATCAACGGATATATGGATAGCACTGAGCTCTTGTCTCTCGTTAATAGAGTTGACAAAGTACAAGTGTACAACCACTACCTCCACTACTCTGTTTTCTGTCTACGCTACAAGACAAAACAACAGCCATGCCTGCAGAATTTGTACACTCAAGATGGGAATGAATTTGAAGTTTATTCTTCAAAGGACTACACCCAAATCAGGCAAAGGATCACTGGTGGATAATCAAAGGATTTCAAACGACTCTTTAGACGTGCTGATTATCTCAACGTCTCTTTCACACCTCTATATAAAGGAATGAAGACTTGAAGATTTAAGATAGAGATACATAAGTTCAAAAGCGCCAAAACTCTGTCAATTTGATTCTACAAAGCACACTGAATTTCTGCACTGATTTGATACATCTTAGAAATTCAAAGTCTAGAGTCTTTTCTGTATTGTATTGTGAACACCACTGATTGTATATCAAGTGTTCAATTCAAACTCAATTCTCTGTATTTTTGTTTGATTAGAAGTCTCTTGCCTGCGTGCTTGAGCATTAGAAGTCTCTTGCTTAGTGCTTGAGCATTGGAAGACTCTTGCGTGTGTGCTTGAGCATTGTGTTGTGAAGTCTCATACTTTGAAAGTATTGAGCAGTTGTAATCTTGTGATTATAGTGAAATCTCCTTGGAAGTGCAAGGGGGACTGGACTACTTCCGTGTTGTGGAAGGAACCAGGATAACTGCCTGTGTCTTTGTCTTTCTTTTCTCTGCTCTGTTCTTTTCCGCTGCAATCTGACTCTGATCATTTCATCAGAAGCAATCAAACTGCTTCTGAAGTTTTATCAGAAGAAGAATCCTTTTTTAAGAGAAAAAGAAAACACAATTCAACCCCCCCCTTCTTGTGTTTTTCACCTTCATGTTTATGGTGTTGAATATGAGATTGTTATGATGTTACATGATGGTGATTATGAATGTTGTGATGATGATTATGAGATGTTATCTATGAGTTGTTAAATGTACTTGATGATGGTTATGTTAAGTTGATAAGTTGTCTTTTATTCATGAATTGCTGATGGAATGTTTGATGAATAATTATTATTATGAAATGATGATGTTACGTATAGTTGCTAAGTTGTCCTCTATTCATGAGTTGTTAATAAGGTGCTAGGTGGAGAATGTTAACATGAATTAATGATGTTGTTATGTTGTATATGAACTATGAATATGATGTTGTTACGTTGTTTAGGTCATTGATTATGAAGTTGTCATGTTGTATACGAATTATGAGTATGATGTTATATGATTAAGATGTTAATTATGAAGTTAAATGATGATGTTATGATGTTGTTTATGATATCGAGTTATGATTGTTGATATGATGAGTATATGATAAGGTTTAGGAGTCGTTAAAAGAATTACTATTACTAATTGATGAAGTTTAAGTTGTTAGATGCATTTGATGAATTATATATTATTATTATTGATTGTGAATCTCACCCCTTCTGCTTGAAAATGTTGCTCTTCGTATGAGTAACTTGCAGGTGATCGAGAGTAGGTTGCTGTGTTTTTGTTGTCGTGAGTGGCTATCCCTCACTGAGTCGTTTAGGTGCTCTGATACGTAACGGGATGGGAACTTTGTTGCATGCTTTTCTATTCCTTACGTATTGTTTATAAATTTACATGATTAAGTTGTTAATTGGATTTTTATGAGATGTTTTGATGAGGCCTTCGTGCCAAGACTTTTTATGTTAATGAATTTAATCCGCTGCAAAGTTTGAATTAATATGTTGAAGGATAAATTAGTTAATTAACTTATTTATGATTTTATGAAGTGTAGCATTCCGTTTACATGTTGAATACTCTGATTAATTAAATGAAATTTTTAAGTCGGGAAAACGGGGTGTTACACCCTCCACTTTGGTCCAATTGTTAATGCGTGGAAAACGCTTATTTGATCCACTACATAGGCTTAAATGTTCAACCGC
This sequence comes from Medicago truncatula, assembly GCF_003473485.1. NCBI lineage: Eukaryota > Viridiplantae > Streptophyta > Magnoliopsida > Fabales > Fabaceae > Medicago > Medicago truncatula. The sequence continues at coordinate 22,954,776 of NC_053045.1, forward strand.
CCATATCTAATCAAATGACAAATTAAATTAACGTAAACAACATTTGACATAACTATCGATATAATTAAAAAAAAACAGAACCCATTCAATATTACATACCTACAATACGGCTGAGCAACCATAAATGTGTAAAGCTGTATCATTCTTTTGTTGATGGTATTTTGACGCCGCACTACTAAAATGTTCCATTAAATCATCGTAAACAGCGACACCCCAATTATAGGTACTAAGAGTGTCTAAATCATCAACAAGGTTAAAGAAATCTTTTTTAATTTTACCATGTGATTTCGGAAAATATAAGACACACAAGGCAAATAGAATGTAAACTCTACAAAAATCATCTATGTTGTCCTCTTCTTGAAGGACCTTCAGCTTTGAATGTACACTATCAATATCAATAACTTCATTCACGTCAAACAATATTGTAACATGACTATCACTATCTATTGATTCCGGCAAACATTCTCCTAAAATAGGCAAACCTAGAGCCAAACAAAGGTCTAGATGTTTAAAGGTCACAGTCCTAACGCCTACTCTAAATCCTAAGCTACTTGCATCCCACCTATGCAATAATTCCTTCAATAAAGTACCATTCATTCCTATATATGTCTTCATTTCCACAAGATATTGGAACAGAGTTTTCATAATTATACTCCTTTGCGCATCAGATAATTTTCGGTTAATATCTACCAACTTATTGGTACGAGGCATTTGAATCTTTATCTGTGGCTGAAAAATGAACATTATTCATTCATTAATGGCATAAAACACAAACAGTTACATACACATTAAACGTCTCATTAATTAAATTGTACTTACACCAACACCACCATCCCTTTTTCGTTTGTTTTCGTTCATGATGTTGACCTTATCTGTTGTATACAAAAACAATTTCTATCAACAACAATTAAAACACACACAAATGTCCAATTCTCAACACACGTTACAAGAACGATTTGAAAAAATTCATCTTATAACTAAAATACGAACACAATTTATAATCACACGTTTTCCACAAAAATTGAAGAACATTATGGAAATAATACTGTGACAAGTTAATGTTTCCCTATCTTTGTTATCATAGACATACTGACAAAAATTTATCTGAACTTAACCATATTTTAACATAGACGTAACCACATTTTTTTCCTTCAAATTTCCAACACTTTGACCATTTTTTAACACAAGTGTGACCACAATTCTTTTGATTAAGGATTTGACACCAACTCTACGTGATATCATTTAGAGGAACAACCACAATCAAACTACAAAAATTGGGGAAAACTTATGATTTTGTACTAACAACAATACAATGATAATCATCAACAATCCAAAAATGCAACAATCAGACAGTAGCAAATAATATAGATTTTAACTCAATTATGAACTAAACAACTAATACTATCAAGCTTCATTTAACCCTAAATTCTCACTAACTCAGTATCATACCCTAATATGATTAATTTCTTCATCATGAATTTATAATTAAACAATTATTTTACCCTTCACCAAATACAAGATTTGAGATAAACATCACCTTTAACGTAGAGATTCGGCGACGGAAAGAGAGATGGAGAAAGTGATTCGTACAGAGGAAGGAGGAAGGAGATCGAGAGAGCTAATCAGGCTATGGAGAGAGAGCTACGGGCCGCCGTCGGACCAAATGACGGAGAGAGAGCTATCGGCCGTCGTAGCAAATGGCGGAGAGTGAGAGATGGAGAAAGCACTTCGTCGTCGCGTGGTGGAGAGAGACGAGATCTGAAACCCTTGGATTTCTTTTTCTTTTCTATTTCTTATTTCTTTTAATCATTTTTCAATTTAAAGATCAATTTTTTAAAAAAAATTATTGCCATGTCATAGGTGGTATAAGGGGGTGTATGGAATTGGTATGTCCATGTATCTTTTTCCAATACATAGCCATGTCTCAATCCTCAATCATGAAGATCAAGTAAGCAAGTTGTTTGACCAGGACTTGAAGCATTGGAACAGAGATCTAATTTACTCCATTTTCAATCACTTTGAAGCTGAGAAAATTGTTCAAAATACATTATTATTAGATTGCCAGAGGATATTTTCGTGTGGCAGGGAGAAAAAAATGGTAGTTACTCGGTGAGATCGGCTTATCACTTAGAGAAGAAAGGAGAAGACTTCTTCCAGGATCCTCTGGTGCCATAATCATGTCTACGACAAAGAAAGAAATAATGACAATTGTTCCAGCCTTAGCCGAAGCTTCTTGTATCAAATGGTGTCTCCAACTAGGTAAAGATCAAAAGCTTGAAGATATCATTGTACAATCTGATTCCCTTGTAGTAATTGAATGTATTAAAGGCTCCAATACTATTGCAACTATTGATCATATTGTGTCTTACTGTACTTTACTTATGAAAGAGTTCAAAATGGATGATAACTCTAATTCTTTATCTTCTTCTGTTGATTAATGAAGTTGTTTGAATTTCAAATAAGGAAGTCTTTCAAGCAATCGGTTTCAAGTCTTTCAACGCCAAAAAATTAAATTGGAAGGAAGAAACTTGACAGAGGAAGGTTAATGGAAGTTAGAAGACAGATGTCATCCATATAATATTGGAGTTGGTTTATTTTTTTGTCTATAAATTGTAAAATCGAACTTCATGCAAATGAGATCATTTTCGTTGCATAAAACTACGCCTAAATAGATAAAACATATGTTCTCACATGATAACTTCTATTTGACAATGTTAAAAAAAACGATGAATGTAACTAAAACATATTTATATTAGTATATTTTCCCTTTTGCCAGCTCTGTGCTTTTATTCTTCTTTCTTTTTCCTTTTTACTTTATTATTTTACGTACATTCATTTCTTAGATCAATAATTGTGCGCTTGTAACTTTAAATCTATCAACTAATTAAAAATCTTATTAACGATCTAACTTGAATTATATATTGATATGTCGAGTTTATTTGTTGAAGTGAAACATTTTCGCAACAACAAAATCATATCCCTTGAATGCTCATACATGAAAAAGTTCCCTAGCACAACAACTATTTTCCTTGTTTTCTATTTGAGAGAATAGAACCCAAAACACAACCTAATATTTGCTTTCTATTATTTACCGGGTGTAACATGTAAACTTTAGCGTCACCATTGAAGTAAAATATATACTCCCTCCGATCCTATATTTATAAGAGAAATATTGATCAATAAAAGTGGATGTTTCTCGTCCATATTTAGAACCACATACATCAACTTTTGTTGACCCAAATATTTTTTATAAATAAGATCACAGAGAGTATTACACATTTGCGCTACCATAAAACAAATGGATCCTCTACCTCTTCTTCATAACATGAAATGGGAAAGTAATCTTGACCTAATGCATTTTCATAAACAAACGGTTCAGTCCAAAAATTATTACTGAATCCATCCCATGTTTCCCAAGAAACAACACTATCTTGATCTCTTTTGTAGAAGTCCATGTTTGATTCTACATGACTAGAGGAAATTGAAGGGGAATTGACTTTATTATTAGGGTAGGACATTTCAGAAGACATTGAAAATGAACTTTCCAAAATGTGGTGAGAATCAACACTAACAACTTCACTTGTCGTTTTTGGACTTTCAATCTCTTGTGTGAGCTTAGAGTCATTGCACTTTGAGAATTTCTGTAGGTGGCTGTGCCAGTAATTCTTTATCTCGTTGTCAGATCTTCCAGGTAGATTTTCAGCTATAAGAGACCATCTGTAACAGATTGACAATTTATCACATGAATGTTTGTACTAGAGTTTGAACTTAAATCACCATTAAATCAGATGATTAAAAAGTAAATTTAATTAAAATATTTACATAAAAAATAAAAAATTAACCAACTGCCATTCAAACCCGTATCAATTTGGATCAATTAAACTACTATACAACTCATTTTAAACCAAGTAGCAAATTGACCGGTTCAATTCAGTTGATTGAGTCGGCCAATTTGGTCTGGACAGATGTAATTTATCCACTTAAATTAAAGGAGATATTTGTAGACTTTAGACCCCACTTAAATACTTTAAAATTAATTTTTTCATTAATAATAAAAAATGTCTACAAATTTAAGTGGAGTAGTATGTAACAAATAGTCAATCCGTCCAACATTACATCTATTCCCATGATGTAAGCTCAGTTGGTAAGGACAATGCATAATATATGTACGGTCAGGGTTCGAATTCCGGCCACCACAAAAAAAAAAAAAAAAAGATAAATTACATCTTACCTATAAGTACTATTGCCTTCCTTAAAAAAAAAAAAAAGTACTATTGTCTTCCTTTCTAGTGAGATTACAAATTTAGTATCAAATCTTATTAAGCTAAGACTCTCTCCTCGAAGGTCTATGCACCTATTTCCCCTCAAATACAAGTCTAATAAAATATTGATTACTATATTTTAGTGGCTACTTTCTCTACTCTCTTTTTTACATCGCATTAATTAGAATTTTAAACTTGCTAAACAAATGTATAAAAACATTGTTTAAGGCTTCGGACTTTTAAGATTTGATTATTTTTTTGTTGGGGACTTTTAGATTTGATGTGATACTGATTTTTATTTTAAAGCTTAGACTCATTCAGAGCTGTGTATTTTTTGGCATTAAGCTATTATCCTTCAACCGACAAAGCTTATCGTGTGTGTTGTCAACTTCTTTTTTATGACCCTCTCTGTTGTCAAATGAACTACACTCAATATATAACAAAGATGAATGAGATTTTTTTTGGTAGCAGGGTTTCGAACCTCAGACCTTACATATATTATGCATTGTCTATATCAATGAGTTAAGTTTATGAGAATAAAGATGAATGAGAATTAATAATATCTTACTAAAGGAATAATATCATACTTATTTCCATGCTTTTTATGCAATTCCATGATCATTTGTTCCTCCTTCTGTGTATAGTTCCCTCGTTTTAGATTTGGCCTCAGATAATTCATCCAACGCAACCTACAACTCTTTCCACATCTTGCCAAACCTGTTAAAGAGAAGAGTAAAATTTACTACAAGTATCATGATTAATTAATAAAAAAACAAATAAAAATTCTAATAAATATCCTCCTTAATTTATTATTAATACTGGAATAGGAAATTGATGTCCTCGTGAGCTTAACTCAGTTGATAGGGACAATGTATAATATTTGCAATGTCCGATGTTGAACCCTCGACCACCAAAAGAAAATACAAGATTGATGGCTAATTACATCACTGAATGAGGCTTAATTTGCAATTCAACTACTTAATTGATTAAATTCTACTAATTAACATTTGTAACAAAATTTCATACCTGCAACTCTGGGAAGTTGACGCCAATTAGGATGGCCATGTCTCTCAATGTGAGCAATAAGTCTCTCATCCTCTTCCTTACTCCATGCACCTTTTTTTGTTCCATTTTTGTCAAAATAAGGAGCTCTAACCATGTTGTAATATTTTGTTATATTTCTTCGAATCAAAGTTGATTATATGAATGAGCTCAAGACAAAAAAGACATCTCAGTATTAATAGTGTGATATGCTAGGATTGAAACGCGTATCATGTGGACTGACATATCTAATCATGACTTAAACTTTATGTAATAGCATAAATGCATAATGGACCCCTTAGTCTAGAAAAAAATAAAAGCATAATGGACCCTCTCGTATATTATAATATTTTTGGTACGTAAGAGAGAAATGTTTATTTTATTCTTTCACACAGAAAACTAAGTGCAGTGTCTACACATTCATACTGTAGTTTCAATATTTTAAGCTTATCATGTGTTTGGAGAAGTGAGGAATAAGAATGGAAAAATAAAGTGTCAAAATTTTGAAAATTAATTTAAATTTTATTACAGAAAATGAAAGGGAAATGAAAGAGATATGCATTTCTGACTTTCACTCATTTCTTGAAATTCTAAGATGCTGAATTTGATGGTGTGGAAGAGAAATAAAATTTAATTTAATTAACATGTCTAACCGACAGCGTCGTAATACTGTTAATATGGTGAATATGGAAGAAATGTCGAAGGGGTCCAAAATATCAGAACAGCGGTCTATGATAATTTTTCTTAGCAGTTTAAAATTGTAGGGGCAGCTCGACCTCAAGTAGATGGCCTTGCTTTTCGAAAATTGTCATGGGGTGAAGCAGGTAACTTAATCAAAACTTTCTCTTTAGAAGAAGTGAGGACGGCGGTGTGGGATTGTGATAGTTACAAGAGCCCAGGTCCGGATGACATTACTTTTGGTTTTATAAAAGACTTTTGGGAGTTGATGAAAGATGATTTCATGAGATTTATAGTGGAATTTCATCGCAATGGTAAGCTGTCAAAGGGGGTGAACTCAACCTTTATTGTTTTGATTTCGAAGGTTAGTAGTACTCAACTGCTTCATGATTTTCGATCTATCTCTTTAGTGGGGTGTATGTATAAGGTGTTAGCGAAGGTTCTAGCAAATAGATTACGGGAAGTTATTGGTAGTGTGGTGTCAGACTCTCAATCAGCTTTTGTTAAGGGGAACCAAATTTTAGATGGTATCCTTAATGCGAATGAAGTGGTTGATGAAACAAATATATAAAAAAACATTATACTTTGAAAAATATAATTTAAGGACTAGACTACAATCCAATTAAAAATTAAACCTAAAATTAGATAAATTAACGAAACAAAGTCTGTAGCATACCAAAAAAGTATTTTTTATTTTTTTTTAAGAAAGCATACCAATAAAGGATGAAACTAGTGGTTCTTTCCATCAATGAGTAATGCTAGCAACATTCTCTTTGAAAAATCTCTCTAATACTCACTCTCTTATTGGTTCAATCAATCATTAGGAAACCAGAAAAAATAAATTATTAATTTTGGTATGAATTGTACTAACAAATTTCATAAAAACACTAATTATAAAAGAAAAGCAAACAATTTATAAAAAAAATGATAATTTTAAACAAAAAAATTGAACACAATATGCTCATATGAGTACAAAGTGTATAAAGGAAGAGCAATACAATTAGGAAAATATTAACCGGTGTTCCTGAAATACTAGTTAAAGATTTTAAATGATAATTTTATATGAAAGTTTGTGTGATAATATGCATTAAAAAGTAAAAAAATTTACATTTTTAAAGAATAATTATTTAATTTAAAATATTTAAAAAATATTGAAGACACCATTAACAAAACCCTACCTTCTAAATACAACACTTCTTTGATAAGAAGAAACAAAATAAAAAAGTTTAACCATCGTCCAATCAATCGAAGTAAGACATAGATTTTACCTTATTATTAAAGATTCTATCCGTTGTTTCTTACCAATGTCATAGAAAAAACTTATTGTTACACGTGCTACTTTGACAAATGTCTTAAAACATTCTTGAGGATTTATCTTTTTTTATTCTTACTTTTGCTGAATTTTCTCGAAAGTGAAATTCTTCTTTTTATCATGCCCTTCCTGACCTCATTATCTTGACGTGATTTGGTGACGTTATCATCTGCCTAGTAAGCAAAAGCTGTTTTTATCAAATAAATTAGTATATAGTAAGTATACCCCATGTGACAAAGAACAAAGAGATTACCTGCTGGCTACCAGGCAAGTGCAAATTTTTTATATTTAAAAGGTAATTCTAGCATGTGTTTTAACAACACTAAATTGTTAGCTCTAATAATGTCAAAATTTCTTTCTCAGGTTCAAATTTAAAATATTGTATCAAATTTAAATTGGTATGAATAATATATAATATATATGTAAGATCTGAGCTCAATTGGTATGGACAATGCTTAATATATGCAAGGTCTGGAGTTTAATCTCCGGCCACCACCAAAAGAAAAATTAAAATGTTGTAGTTGTGTGTCTAAATTTTATATGATGTTTGTCATTTTGTTTACATACAAATTTAAGTTAAAAGTAGATGTTTTGTATTGAAAATAATAATTTTAAAATTTGATACAATATTTTTCCACACAAAGTCGATTGATTATTTGCGTCAAAAAGATCAAACACAACATCGATAGTCGATTATTTGGGTCAAAAAGATCAAACACAACATCGACTTTCTTAACAAATAATGTCCTAGGACCTTATTAGCATTTTTCATTTTCGTTTTCTTAAATAATCTCGAATATGAACAAAAAAATTTACAATATGATTTTATAATTTCAATTGGATTTTAGATTTTATAATTTTAATTGAATTTTAGATTTTATTTTGAAAAATTATCCGACGAATATGAACAAAATCTAGATTTTATTTTAAAAAAATTATCCGACGAATATGTACAAGATCTAGATTAATTATCCAACGAATATTAATAAAATCTAGATTTTATTTTGAAAAATCTCTGATTAAAATTATCAAATGTTCTATATATATTTTTTTTATAAGATTTACATATAAAAAAACAAAAATAGAAATTTGGATGGTTCATGTTACACTCATATTAAGAAAAAACGGTCATCGTGAGCTTAACTCAATTGGTATGAACAATGCATAATATATGCAAGGTCTGGGGTTCAGATCTCAGACCCCGGTCCCCTCAAAAAATAAATATTAAGAAACTGTTTTTAGAAATGATATATATAGTATTTGACGCGAAAACTTGCAACAAATGGTCGCTGGCTTAGTGGCAAGGCAACTGTAGTGATTTCATACGCGTCGTGCGTCATTTATGTCATTAATTCTCATGGGCGTCAAAAGTGGAATTAATTTGGGAAACTGGGTCAGAAAAAAAAATCAATAATGTCATTGGAACATTTATTTTTTATTTTTTTTTGAAGGAAATTGGAACATTTGTTAAAGAAGCAAATATAAAAATCTTGAGATGAAAAACAGTATATTTAACTCTGTTGAAGTTTAAAAATTATCATTTTTAATACAAAATTCTTATTTTTTTCCTTTATTTTTTTACTAATACTCTTGTAGTACTTTTTAGCATGACCATTTTTCTAAATATTCCACTTTTTTGAAATTATATCAAACACAAATAAAAAACATTCTCGAGTCAATCATATCAATCATCCTTAATAAAGTATTTCTCAGATCAGTTCTTAACAATTTGATGAATATCATGAATATGCTAACACTGATACTGTCCAATCCCAATGCAACAATACTTCCACAATAACAAGTTCTGCCACTGGCATTGAGTATTCATCTTTAGGAGTGGCGAGATTTAAATCTCTAAAGTCTATACAAACTTTTATGGTTTCGTTTTTCTTTTTAACAGGGACCACATTTGCGAACCAATCTACATACCTGGTAGTTATGATGAAACTGCATTTCAAAAGCCTTTCTGTAACGCCTAGTCGTTATTTATTTAATTATGATTTATTTAGAGTCTTTTATACGATTTTAATTGATTTATGTGATGTTTTGTTGTGTTATATTTTATTATGTGATTTATTTTGATATTAATTAGAATAAGTGAGAATTATTATTATTTTGGAGTTTGGGGATTAAACTAGAATTAATAGAATTAAGAGGGAGTTAAATGAAATAAAGGGGAGTTAAGTTTAGGAGTTAGGGAAAAAGAGAGGTCAGAAACTGTTTTACGTACAACAGAGCTTTTGGGAGAAAAACCAAGAACAAGGGAGAAGAGTCAAGAGAACCAGAATTTGTAGAGATTGTTCATCTGATTTAAGGTAAGGGTGAGGTTTACTTTCAATAGTGTAGATTGTAATTCTGATTTTGGTTTAACATAGTTCCGGTTAAAATTGGGAATTTGGGTTAGATTATGATTCTTGATTTTGGATGGAAAAGAGTGTAGAAACCATTGTTTCAGTGTTACGAATGTGTTCAGATTGCATACAACATTTTATTACACTTCTGTAAACTGTTTTGGGAATTGAAATTGAGAAAATTGGGATTTTTGGGAAAAACCTGCATTCTGCCCGTACAGACATTCATCGCTCGCCCCGGCGAATAGCCTGTCTCGCCTCGCGAGTGAGCAATCTTCATGGCTCGCCTCGCGAGCAGAACCACTCGCCATGGTGAGTTAGTGAGTGAGAAACTTGATTTTCAGATTGTTGTTATAAGGTATAAGTTGGTTAGTTTTGAGTGCCTGAATGTTTTTAGAGAGGACTGGGACAATTTTCAGATTAAAAAGATGAATAGGGAGCTTAAAAATGAAGATTTAGTGAGAAAAATGTCAAAACTCCCGAGAGCGTCCTTTTTCTCGTTCGCCTCGTACTCGCCACGGCGAGTAACCCATTTCCTGAGTTCGCCATAACGAGCAGATGAGCTCACGAGGCGAGTTGCCTAGTACCTGAAGCTGTTTGTTCTGTTTTGAATAGAAATTAATGATCTTGATGTAGAAGCTTGTTTATAAATATTTGTGTTATTTTCTAGAGCTATTGAATTAATTATGATGATTTGTTGATGACTGTGATGTATGCTTATATCTAAATAAATCATACATGTTGTTGGATTGTTGAGTTGCATGTAGATATACACAAGTTGAGTCCATTGCATAAACATAAAGCGGTGAGGGCTCATGCACTGGAACGCCTTGTCGTTCAAAGCGGTGAGAGCTCCTGCCCTGGAACGCCTTGTCGTTCAAATTGGTGAGGGCTTATGCCCTGTGAATGCTTTAACCATTCAAATTCGGTGAGGGCTTACGCCCTGGAATGCCTTGTCATTCAAACGCGTAAAATGGTACCACATGCATGTGCATAGTCACATTGTTGAGGAGTCTTAGTGGTGTTGCCATGTCATTGCATGAGTTGTTGTTGATGATTGAGTAGTACTTTCATGCTATTGATTGAAGATGAATATGTTGATAATGATGTGATCATGAAATATATATATATATATATATATATATATTAAAATGTTGATGATATTTAGGGTGTTAGATTCAATTGATGAATTATATATCTATTATTGTTGTTTGTGAATCTCACCCCTTCTGCTTGGAAATGTTGCCCTTCGTATGAGTAACTTGCAGGTAATCCAGAGTAGTGATGGTCGCTCAAGTGTCTAGGGCTCTGATACATAATGGGATGGGAAATAGTTGTTTAATTTTCATTCCTTATGTATCATATTTTGGAACATGTTGTGGAGTCCTCATTTAGTTGTTTGAAATAACTTTTGATGAATAATTTGTTGAGGATTTTATGCCAGGATTATTATTTGGAGAATTAAACATTGATGTTGATGTTATTTATTATTGAAAAATATTCCGCTGCAAGGTTTTGGTGAAACTAATAAAGTTGATGTTTATTAAATAGTATTTTATTCTATTTAAGAATTTTGAAATAGTAGTGTAGCATGTCCGTTTTGGTGATAAACTCTGATTTATTATTATATTTATATTGTTGGGTTAACGGGGTGTTACACTTTCAATTTCTTCTTTAATCTTTGGTAGAATCTAAGGCGCAAACCTTCTAGGGATTTGCTTCACTGGCTTCTTGTCTGGTCGAATTGGCAATTTCAACTCCACCATTTTCCGGCTTAAACCAGGCATTTCGTCGTAGTCCCATGCGAAGCAATCTTTGTATTCCTTCAAAAGCTCCACAATTCGATCTTTGAACTCCTTGGGAATTTTGGCACTAACATAAGTTGGCCTTTTGGCGGTGCCATCTCCTAGGTCCACTTCTTCGAGGGGATCTTGAGCCCTCGTTTTGTTAGTAGATCCCATGGGGTCTTCTTCAAAACCCAAAGGTTCATTGTCATAAATGCAATCTAACTTTTGATCATCAGTGAGGTCATCAATAGGATCGTTTATCGTGGTTTCGATCACCTCGTTTTTCATATTTTTGGCCTCTTTGGCCGAATTTAATTGATTTTCGGCCACATAGGCCGTAATTTTATCCCAGATAATGGGCTCTGTCATTGATCATTCTTCGATATCCCACCTAGTTGGTGAGATGGCATACCTAGGAGATCCTGGAACGAGGTCATCAATAACCTTCTTGTATGCATAAACTCTTGTTCTGAGCACATTTTCCTCCTCCAAAGGAGTGTGTTCATGGTTCACAACCACGTAATTATGCTCAACCAATTCTCGTTCCCAAACGAAACCAGACCCTGGTTGCAGCTTCATGGAATACATCTCATCTTCCGAGATCGTGTATTTGGGGCCGAGAGACATAACTGGAGGGATATGTGCAAGCTGCTTATCGAAATTCTTCTTGGTAATGTTATTTACCTCAACCAAGAAGTAACTTTGGTCAGCTTCGATGTTTTCTACCAAACCGTCATCTTTCCATATAGCGATCCTTTGGTGCACAGTGCAAGGCACTGCCCCCACACCATGTATCCATTCTCTGACCAATAACACATTGAAGTTTTCCTTGGACGGAACCACCATGAACATGGTTGTTCTACTTACGCTGCCCACTACTAAATCCAATTCGACGGCACCAAGGGAATTTCCCATCGTCCCTTCATAGTTAGTGAGAATCACGTTATGGGGCTTCAAATCAGAATCGAAAAGCCTAATCTTCTTTAAGAAAGACTAAGGTAATAAGTTGACAGTGGCGCCACCATCTACCAGCACCTTGTTTACCCCTATACCATTTATTTTTGCTTGGATAAACAATGGTTTGAGATGAAGTCTCATCGAGACGTCTGGTCTTTCGAATACGGCGTGTTGATCTTCAACACCACCATTATTCATAACATAATAGCATAATGGCTTATGAATCGCCATTTCATCAGTGAAATCACTTTCTATTTCATTGACCTCTTAAGGGACATCGTATTCGACTGGTAGCACTGACACGAAATTGCATATTATGTTGAGACTCGAGTCAGATTCAAAAAAATTTGACGTCATCTCTTCATCTTCCTTTGGAGGATTTTTCTTCAAAGTTGGCAAAGGAGGGAATATCCTTTTAGTGGCTGACTTTTGACCATTTCGAAAACGACATCCTGTTTTCCCTTCCCTTTGTCGATATTGGTAATATCTTGCAAGGCACCTGCCTTTTTCTAGCGTTGGTACCTACGCCATTGGGTCTTTGTCATAGGGTGTTTACCCTTGTAATTGTTGTTGTAGGCATACATTTTGGGCTCTGATGTCTCCTTTTGATGAGAAGTGGTGCCTACTCTTTTCACCCATTTGGTTGGTAGGGCGGAATAGCTAGAATACTTACCTCCTGAGAAAACCCATGTATCTGTAGGGGATCTTGTGGGCGGGTTGAAGGTTTTCTTGTGATCCCTGCTTGTATGTGATTATTCATCATTGGATGCATTTTCATGGGTTTCCGTATTAGAAGGGTATTTTAGTCATTTTAGACTTAGGGGTATTTTGGTCATTTTGTGAGAACGGGTAAAATTATAATTTTGGGGGAGAATTACTTTTAGTGATTGGTGTGAATAGTTATTTCATTAAGTTACTAGAGTAAATTGAGACTTTACCGTTTTGTGACCGTTAGTGACATTTTACCGTTATTAGTTAAATATCGTTTGGAGTGTAGAAATATTTTTGGTTTGAATAGAAATGGGTTAAGCTCACTAGAAACTAAGTTAGGCCCATTAAGGGATATACCTAATGAGTGTCTTAGGAAAATATCATTCCATTCATTTCATAAGATATTTCCTAGAGAGAGAAAGTGGGAGAAGAGAAGAACAACAGTTAGAGAGAAGAGGGAGAGCTTGAAGAATCAAGATTGGAGTGAGTTTAGGAGCTAAAGTGAAGCCTAAGTTGGGATTAATCTTTATCTAAGGTAAGGGGGTTAGTCTTTATCATAATCATCTTCATTTTGCAAATTTTCAAAAGTTGTATGAATTTTGCTTATGGATAATTGTTGCTAAATTCGTGCTTCAACTGTGATGATATGTTTGTATGCATGAATTGATGATAATTGTAAGATTGTTGGTGAAATTACATGTTCAAATGTGTAAAGGTGTTAAGTTGTGAAAATTGTGCTCAATTGGCGAATTTTGTTAGGTTGTTGTTAATTGAGATTTGATTCTTGTTCAATTGATGTTATGGATGTTAATGGATGTTGTGATTGATGAATAATTGATTGGGTATGCATATTCATGAATTGATGATGAGAATTTGAATTGTTGTTGGTGTTTTGGTGAAAATGAAGAGTTAGTCCAAATGTCAAGTGTTCTCAAGTTTGATTGTGTCTTTGTGAGTCTTTTTAAATCATATTGACCTATAAACATATTCTGGAAACACATTTGGGAACTGAGGGATCAAATTTGGGGATTTTGAGTGAAATGGGGTCCAAACCCGTAACTTTTCTGCAAACCTGTGAAGGTTCGCTTAGAGGTTCGCTTAAGCGACCTGGTAAGCGAACATTCATAGTTTTTCTGGGATCAGTTCGCCTAAGCGAACTGTGAGCGAGCTAGTAAGCGAAGATTTCTGGTTGCTACTGGAACTCGTTCGCTTAAGCGAACATGAGAACGCTTAAACGAACTGGTGAGCGACCAGTCAGCGACCAGAAAGCGAACAAAGTGAATTGCTACTGTAACTTGTTCGCTTAAGCGAACCAGGTGGTCGCTTAAGCAAACATGTCCAGTTTCAGTCACTTTGATCTTTTGTTCCGGGTCTTTGGGGGCCAATCCGAGTTTTCTTAAATGATTCTTTAAGCATGTTTAACTACCATTAATCCCCTAAAACCTACTGGAACAATGATTGCTTTCCTACACTTGAATTTTTTCAAATGAATCTTAACTTGGGAAATTTGGGAATTCAACTTTGTCGAAAAATAACTTTTGTAAACTAATGAAGCTTGCAAGTTGAACCTACAGCTCATATAGGCTTAGGTAATACTTGCAAGAGTGGTCAAATGTCTTAATCATGTAGAAAGTGATGTTTCGGGTGGGAAAGTGAAAGGTTATGAAAACGGGATTTTCACATGAACTTAAGTTGTGTTCGGGTTAATGTTGATGATCCGGAGGTGACTTAATTTCATGAGTACATTGTTGATTAAGAATGTTTGAAGGTTTTCAACTTGTCTATGTCGTTTGTTTTAAGAAATGTGGTGATTATGTTTGTATAACTAAGTGAAGTTGTATGAATGAATGATTATGTGAGATATGATGTCTATCATGAGATGTGTATGAATTGTTGAATAGTTGAAACTATATGTGATAGTTGAGGAATGAAGGACCTTATTGATTGTTGATAACCATGTTGATATGCGGTGACGAATACTATGATTTTAATTGTGTATGGGCATGTTTTGTTGATAATGCAAATGATGTGGAGATGAACAATATAATTGGGTGTTGTCCTATATATTGTGGAGAAAATTGTGATTGTTGTCGCATTATCGAGTCTTGTTACATGTCCATGCATCATAGTCGTATTGTTGTAAAAGAGTTGAGCTCTTTTACTTTGGAGATTATGTAAGGCGGGGGTGAACCCTTACATACAATGTTGAGTTGTTCCATCGGAGGTGAAGACGTTTTGGAGATTTGGTACCACATGCATTTATGTGTCAATAAGTGCATATCATGACATGAGTCTTATTTGATATATGTGATTGTCTATGAAATGTGATTAATGGTTATTCATGATAAATGTGATTGGTGGTTGTGAATGAATATCTATGAATTAATAATTGTTCATATGACTGATGAATGTTGATATGAGATATTGGGATGTGATGTAAGTATTTATGTGTGATTATTATTGATCAAATGCATGATGTTAATTGATTATTCATGTTAAATGCTATTTGGATTCTGATAATGTAATACTTACCCCAAGTGGTTTTAACCGCCTACTTGCTTGTATGGGTGAGTAGACGTTGTGCAGGAGTAGTGCTTGGTGAGTTTGTGCTTGGTGATATCGGGAGCTTTCTTCGGTATCGGTGTTGAGTCGGCTCTGATCTAGGCTTGTTGTGTCAGTCTAGATTAGGTTATTTTTGGATTTTGTTTGTTGGAGATTACCCATTTGTTTTGGATTTTTGAGATGCATCTATGTGATGTGATTTATTAATTCTTGACATGTATATTTGGATTACTCTAGTTTATATTCCACTACGACTGTTGAGATTTATATATATGTTTATCGGTTTTTGATTTTTGAATGTGGCGTAGCCTCTATTTCTTGAATAAATGTATTATTCGCATGTTTAATTGCTTAAATAGAAAAAGGAGTGTTACAAGTTGGTATCAGAGCCATGGTCAGTCGTGTCTAGACTAATGCTTGTTGTTTTTCCCTGTTGTGTGCGAATGGTAGCTTAGTACCTTCGACATTAGCTTTGTTGTGTTATTTTCTTATCGGTGAGTTGGTTGTGTAGTGCTGAGATGCAGGTGGTCGTGATGATGCGGCAATTGCGCAAGCTTTAGCGACTATGGCGCAAGTTTTGGCCCAGTCGAATGAGAATACGGTGGGTAACCGTAGGAATGAAGGTGAGGCCGAAGAGAGGAGGCTCGATAGGTTCTTGAGGAACAATCCACTGACTTTCAAAGGGAGGTTCGATTTAGAGGGGGCACAGACTTGGGTGCAGGGAATGGAGCGGATTTTCTGAGCTATTGTTACGGAAGATGACCAAAAGGTTAGACTGGCGACTCATATGTTGACTGAGGAAGCAGAGCACTAGTGGACCAATGCCAAGGGAAGGCTTGAATTGGGAGATGATGTGGTGACCTGGGCTAAGTTCAAGGTTGAATTCTTGAGGAAGTATTTCCCTGAAGACTTGAGGACCAAGAAGGAGGTTGAGTTTCTGAATCTGAAGCAAGGAATCATGTCTGTAGCCGAGTATGCGGCGATGTTCGAGGAACTTTCGAGGTTTTGTCCCTACATTAATGCTAAGGATGCTATGATTTCGAAGTGTGTGAAGTTTGAGAGCGGGCTTAGGCCGGATATCTATCATTACACATGTGTGTTCAGGAAATCCAAGACTTTGATACTTTGGTGCGTAAGTGTCGTATGTTTGATGATGCTGGGAAAGCTAAGTCTAATTACTACAAGGCTCAGGGTGAGAGGAGAGGAAGAGGACATGGAGTTGGAAAACCTTACAACAAGGACAAAGGAAAGAAGAGAGAATCTGGTGGGGGCTCTAAGCCAAGTTTGGCGGATGTCAAGTGCTATAGGTGTGGAACCTTAGGTCACTATGCAAACGATTGTGAGAATGATTGGAATTGTCACAAGTGTGGGAAAACGGGTCACAAGTCGGCTGATTGCAAGAGTGTTGCAAGAGAGATTACTTGCTACAATTGTGGAGAGAAGGGTCATATTAGTACTAAGTGTACCAAGCCGAAGAAGGCGGCGGGAAAGGTGTTTGCTTTGAATGCGGAGGAGGTGGAGCAGCCGGATAATCTTATCCGAGGTATGTGTTTTATCAATAGAACTCCTTTGATTGCAATTATTGATACTTGTGCTACTCATTATTTTATCTCGGTTAGTTGTGTTGATCGTTTGAAATTGGTTGTAACTCCTTTGTTGCGGGGAATGGTTATTGACACCCCGGCTAGCGGTTCGGTGACTACTTCTTTTATGTGTGCTAAATGTCCTGTTAATTTTGGTGATGTTGATTTTAAGTTGGATCTTGTTTGTCTTCCGTTGAAGCATATGGATGTGATTTTTGGTATGGATTGGTTGTTAGCTTTTGGGGTTAGTATTAATTGTTTGACTAGGAGTGTGACTTTTTCTAAGCCGGTAGAAGAGTTAGATAGGAAGTTCTTGACCGCGGAGCAAGTGAAGAAATCTTTAGATGGTGAAGCTTGTGTGTTTATGATGTTTGCATCATTGAAGGTTAGTGATGAGAAGGAAGCTACTGATTTGCCAGTAGTGCAAGAGTTTCCTGAAGTTTTTCCGGATGATATTACCGAGTTACCGCCGGAGAGGGAAGTTGAGTTTGCAATTGATTTGGTATCAGGAACGAGTCCTATTTCGATTGCGCCGTATCGGATGTCTGCATCAGAGTTGGGTGAATTGAAGAAACAGTTGGAAGAGTTGCTTGAGAAACAGTTTATTAGACCACGTTTTTCGCCATGGGGTGCTCCAGTGTTGTTGG
Organism: Medicago truncatula; assembly: GCF_003473485.1. Lineage (NCBI taxonomy): Eukaryota > Viridiplantae > Streptophyta > Magnoliopsida > Fabales > Fabaceae > Medicago > Medicago truncatula. The sequence continues at coordinate 22,972,667 of NC_053045.1, forward strand.
TTAAGAAGAAAGATGGAAGTACGAGGTTGTGTGTGGATTATCGGCAGTTGAACAAAGTGGCGATTAAGAATCGGTATCCACTTCCAAGGATTGATGATTTGATGGATCAGCTGGTTGGTGCAGAGGTGTTTAGTAAGATTGATTTGAGATCAGGATATCATCAGATTAGAGTAAAGGCTGAAGATATATCCCAAACCGCGTTCCGAACGAGATATGGACACTATGAGTACTCTGTGATGCCATTTGGAGTATCTAATGCGCCCGGTGTCTTTATGGAATACATGAATAGAATATTTTATCCTTATCTGGACTGTTTTGTGGTGGTCTTTATAGATGATATTTTAGTGTATTCGAAGTTTGAGGAAGAGCATGCTGAGCATTTGAGGATTGTGTTGCAAGTTTTGAAAGAGAACCAGTTATGTGCTAAGTTGTCTAAGTGTGAGTTTTGGTTGAAGGAAATGAGTTTCCTTGGTCATGTGATTTCTATGGGTGGTATTTCTGTGGATCCTTCTAAGGTTGATGCAGTGTTGCAGTGGGAGTCTCCTAAGTCTGTTTTTGAGATTAGAAGTTTTCTTGGTTTGGCAGGTTATTATCGGAGGTACATTGAGGGATTCCCTAAGTTGGCGTTGCCATTGACGCAGTTGACTCGGAAAGGACAAGCTTATGTTTGGGATGCCAAGTGTGAGAAGAGTTTCCAAGAGTTGAAGAAGCGGTTGACTTCAACTCAAGTGTTGATTTTGCCGAATCCGAAGGAATCGTTTGTTATGTATTGTGATGCTTCTAAGATGGGTCTTAGTGGCGTGCTTATGCAGAATCGTTAGGTTGTGGCTTATGCTTCAAGGCAGTTGAAAGTGCATGAGAAGAATTATCTGGCTCATGATTTGGAATTGGTCACCGTTGTGTATGCATTGAAGATTTGGAGGCACTATCTGTATGGTTCTAAGTTTGAGGTGTTCAGTGACCACAAGAGTTTGAAGTATCTGTTTGATCAGAAAGAGTTGAATATGAGGCAAAGAAGATGGTTGGAATATCTTAAGGATTTTGATTTTCAGTTGAGTTAACATCTCGGGAAGGCTAATGTTGTTGCTGATGCTTTGAGTAGAAAGACTTTGCATATGTCTGCTTTGATGGTTAAAGAATTAGAATTGATTGAGAAGTTTCGAGACTTGAGTTTGGTTAGTGAGCTGACACCGGATGGTGTGAGGTTGGGTATGTTAAGGCTGACAAGTAATATTTTGGAAGAGATTAAGAATGGTCAGCAGGAAGATTTGGAACTCGTGGATCGAGTGACGCTGGTTAATCAAGGTAAAGGTGGAGACTTTAAATTGGATGAGAATGGTGTTTTGATGTTTCGTGATCGAGTTTGTGTGAGTAGACGTTGTGCAGGAGTAGTGCTTGGTGAGTTTGTGTTTGGTGATATCGGGAGCTTTCTCCGGTATCGGTGTTGAGTCGGCTCTGATCTTGGCTTGTTGTGTCAGTCGAGGTTAGGTTATTTTTTGGATTTTGTTTGTTGGAGATTACCCGTTTGTTTGGGATTTTTGAGATGCATCTCTGTGATGTGATTTATTGATTCTTGACATGTATATTTGGATTACTCTGGTTTATATTCCGCTGCGACTGTTGAGATTTATAAACATGTTTATCGGTTTTTTATTTTTGAATGTGGCGTAGCCTCTATTTCTTGAATAAGTGCATTATTCGCATGTTTAATTGCTTAAATAGAAATAGGAGTGTTACACACCTCTCTTGTTGAAACCAAATTTAGGGCGGTTGTCATCACATCCTCCCTTGCGCTTCGTCTGTGGTTGAAATCCTTCGACAACTTTTGCGGCTTCTTTGTCGAAGACTGCACTGCACCTTGGACAAAGCATGGTATTGGTACTTTCATATTCCTCAGCTTTAGGGTATGCTACTTTCATATTTTCTGTAAATTGGTCTTCACTGACCATTGCATTCTCGAAATGATGGTCCTAAATAACCATTTCAACATCATTGCGGGGATTTTCTTTGAGTATTCGCGTTGCAATAGGGAGTTTGCGGTCAACTTCTTCTGCCACATCCACCATGTTTATGCCGATCACTTCAGCATACATAGAATCAGCTTTCTTCAAAGGGTCAGCATCAACTTGCATTGTTTGTTTGGTTTTCTCCCCAAACTTCAACCTCCCCTCATTGAGAGAGCCTTCTACATAGATTCCGTGAACCGAGTACAACGAGATAAGTTATGTTTTAAAAACCCATGGTATTTACAAAATCCTCTCTTTTTCCTTTGTTCTAAAGGAGGCAATTTCATGTTCTTTGGCACAAAAATTATGTCGTTAGTGACTAGGAGATCGAAGATCTCTTCACATTTAGAAACATCAAAAGTATATATTTTAGGAGGATATTTGTCATTTTTAAGTTCTTCAGGATTCTTTCCGTTCGATGGCCTTAGTAATTTGCAGGCATAAGGTGGCCCATCTTTTAATTCTGCAAGATTTATTTCATTATCTTCAACAGTATCTGATCCCCAATCGAATTCTGGGTCACTGTATCCAGTATCTACTTAGGAAACTTTCTCCTTCTTAGGGAACCTATTTGTCTGGGCTTTCTCAGCCTTAAGCCTTTCGACTTGTCGGGCTCTGTCTGCCAACTGCGCTATATCCCTAAGATATTGAGTGTCCAACTTCTTTCAAACAGAATAGTCTAAACCGCCTGCGGCCATTTTGACCAATTCATGTTCTGGCACTGATGTGAAACATATGGCCTTAAGAAGATGGAATATGTTCAGATAATCATCTATTGACTCATGTGTTTTACGTCATACGCTAGCTATAACGCCCTATTTAATTATTTAGTGGAATTTAGAGTCTAATTATATGACTTATTTGATTATGTGAAAAGTTGTTATGTTGATATGTTGTTATGTGGCTTTATCTTATTTAATAAGATATGATTTAAAAATAGAATTATATAAGTTGAGGGGCTGTTTTGGAAATTAGAAGAGTTTAGTGGATTAAGTGGAAATAAGATAAAGTAGGTTAAGATTATATATATAAGGAAGAGTCAGAATTTAGAAGAAAAAAAAAAAAAAATACGTGAAAGCAGTTTTTGGGAGAAACCAAGAGAAGAGAAGATAAAATGGTTGAGACTTGCGGTCGATCAACCTAAGGTAAGGGTGGGACTAACCTTCACTAATTCTAAGTGTATAATTCTGAAAATTGAATTTAACAGGTTGTAGGTTGTAGTTTTGGGAATTTGGGAATTAGAGTTAGAAGTTGAAATTGGTTAATTTAATAGTAGAAATCTGTTGAATTGATGTAGAAATAGTGTTCAGACCTTAGATGATTCATAGTACAATGATTAGAATCAGTTTTGGGGTTAGAGATATGGAATTGGGAGAGTTTTGCTGAAACCTAAGTTCTGCCCGTAGAGCAGATCGCCATCGCTCGCCATAGCGAGTAACCCATGTCGCCTCGCGAGTGAACCCATTCATCGCTCGCCATAGCGAGTAACCCTTGTCGCCTCGCGAGTGAACCCATTCATCACTCGCCATTGCGAGTAAATCGCTCGCCATAGCGAGTTGCCCAGTGAGAAAATTATGATTTTGTGAATTAACGTTTTGGGTCAAGTTTTATATGGTTTTGAGGGCCTTACCATGTTTGGAAATGATTAGGGAAGTTTTTTGGATCAAAATTGGGCATAGGGAAGTTAAAAAGGGGATTTTTGAGTGAAAAATATCAAAACTCCCGAGAGCTATTAGTTTTTAACTCGCGAGTAACTTGTTTGCCATAGCGAGCACCCCTTTTGTTGAACTCTCCATAGCGAGTAGAGTGGCTCGCCTCACGAGTTACTCAGTGACAGTCATCCTTATTTAGTGTTCTTGCGATCTTTGTCGCACGTGATGTTCTGAGTTGGTCTTTGGGGTAGGAATGAAAGTTGTTTATAATTACATTGTTTTTCAGTGAGTCTGAATTAATATGATTATTGTAGTTGGATAATTTGAGATACATATATTATGTGAAAATTGTATGATATAGAAATATTGTTGTTCATATCATTCAAGTTGTTGTTATTAATGTTATTATGTTGCAAGTTGTCATTGTTGTTGTCATTGCTGTTGTTGATTATTAATATCATTAAGTTGCAAGTTATTGTCAAAGTCGCTAAGTTGTAAGTTGTTGTTCCAAGATGTTGGAGTCGTATAAGCTGTTGAAGTTGTCTAAGTTGTTGGTCGTTGAGTCCATGCATAGTCATTAAAGTTGAGGGTGTGATGCCCTGTGAGCCTTTATGCTCTATCAGTTGAGGGTTTGATGCCCTATGAGCCCTTATGTGCTCTATAAGTTGAGGGCTTGATGCCCTGTGAGCCCTTTTGTTCTATATATGTAACGCCCACTTTCGTTTAATTATTTATTTAAACGAGTTTAGGCGATTATATTATATTTATATAATATATGTGTGAGTTTTGTTGATTTAATATGATTTAAGTTAATTTGAAAGATTTGATGTGTTTTGGTGATGATATAAGGTTATGAGACTTGTTTTATTGTTAAATAAAATAAGATTTGATAAGAAAATAAAAATATGAAAAATATTTAGTTGAGGGCTGTTTTGAGATTTTAGAGAGTTTTGGGGGAGAAAGTGAGATAAGATAAGATATTAGGAAGAGCTATAAAAGAGATAGACCTAGTTTAGAAAAAAAAATATTGCACGTAAGTTTGTTTTTGGAAAAGAAGGAAAACCAAGAGAAAGCTAGAGAGAGGGCTGCGATTTCTTCAATACAAGGTAAGGGTGAGACTATTAATTCAGTATTGTTAATTGATATAGTTCTGATGAATAATTGACAAAGTTAGGATGAATTTAGAAAATTTTTGGAATTAGGTTAAAAACCTAAAATTGATGATCAAACGGTAAAAATTGTTTAGATTGATGTAGAAACCGTCCTATAACCTTAGAATATGTTTAGGATGAATTCTGGATGTGAAATTAAGCTTAGAACCATGTTGGATGATGAAATTCGTGTAGAAACTGCATTCTGCCCGTAGCGACATTCATCGCTCGCCTCCCGAGCAATGATCCTCGCCACGGCGAGTGATGAACTTCATCTCTCGCCACGCGAGTCAAAGCCCCTCGCCTCGCGAGTTACATGTCGTAGCTCGCCACAGCGAGCAACCTTACTCGCAATAGCGAGCATGACCAGAGAGCATGTCATTTTCTGAGTTTTTGACTTTTGAGTTGAACCTTAGATGCCTTTGAGTACCTTTAGGTGTCTACTATTGATTAGTGAATGATTTAGAACGAGATTGAACCTAGAACAACCTTAGTTGGGATTCTGGCTTGTACTCGCCATGGCGAGCAGATGCTCTCGCCTCGCGAGCACTTCGAGAACTGTGTGCTTTTAAGGATTGAGAGACTTGAGCTGTTTGGATTGGTTAGAAAAGGAACTTTAGGTGCTAATGAGACCTATTAGAGACAATGACTGTGAACTGTGAAGATTTTATGAACTGTTAAGAGATAATGAAATGAAATATGGATTTGATTGCCTTTACTTGATTATTGTTAATTGATCAAGAATTGTTGAGAATGATTTGTTATAAGCTGATGATGAACTCCAAATTATTGGATGTAATGTGATAAGTTGATTAAGATGTTTTGTTGTTAGAGTCCATGCATTAGCATTCATTGATCTTTGTCCTCACCATGATTAGGAGCTTTGTCCTCCGCACGTTTAGGAGCTTTGTCCTCCGCACGATGAAAGTATATTAATACTTATGATGACGATTGGTACCACATGCATATAAGTGTTTAAGTTGCATTGTCGCATTTGTCGAGTTTCAAAGATGTTTATGTTGTTGATGATGAATAAGCTGTGATTATGTGATACATGTTTATCAAAGATGCAATGTTGATTAAGACTGATTATGATGTTAATTATGATTTGTATTATATTGATTAATAATATTGTGTTAAGAAATCTCACCCCTTCTGCTTGAAAATGTTGCTCTTCGTATGAGTAACTTGCAGGTGATCGTGCTTAAGTGTGCAGTTTGCTGTTGTGAGTGGTCTTGCCTCACTGTGTCGTCTAGGTCGCTCTGATACGTAACGGGATGGGGTTTTGATATGCATGCTTCATTCTATTACGTGAAACATTTATGTTATTTTTATAATGTTGATTAACTTTTGAAATACTTTGATGGCGCCTACGTGCCAAAAAGATTTATGGCTTATGAAATAATTTTCCGCTGCAACGTTTAAGTTATTTGGTTAAATTGTTATTTAACTGTTATTGGATTACGTTAAATGTAATACCCCGTTGTTTAAGTTGTTTCCTCTGATAATAGTTTAAGAAATTTTTGGGAAAATGGGGTGTTACAATTGGTATCAGAGCAGGTCGGTTCGTCCGGTCAATTAGAATAGTCTTGTCGAGTCTTAGTAATATTTGTATTATTATCTTATGTTGTTGTTGCTACTTGTTGTAGAATATCAGAAATGGCTGGAAGGAACGATGTTGCGTTAGCTGCTGCTCTACAAGCTGTTGCCCAAGCTGTGGGACAACAATCTAATGCAAATGCTGGTGTGACTGCTGAGACTAGGTTGTTGGAGACCTTCATGAGAAATCATCCTCCAACTTTCAAAGGAAGATATGACCCTGATGGAGCCCAGACGTGGCTTAAGGAGATTGAGAGGATATTCCGTGTGAAATAGTGCACTGATGTCCAGAAGGTACGATTTGGTACTCATCAGCTAGCTGAGGAAGCTGATGATTGGTGGTTTAGTCTTCAACCTACCCTTGAGCTAGCTGAGGAAGCTGAGGAGCTGTGGTGACTTGGGCTATGTTCAGGAGAAAGTTCCTGAGAAGATACTTTCCGGAAGATGTTCGCGGAAAGAAGGAGATCGAATTCCTTGAGCTGAAGCAAGGAAACATGTATGTGACGGAGTATGCTGACAAGTTCGTGGAATTGGCAAAGTTCTACCCACACTATATTGCTGAGAATGCTGAGTTCTCGAGATGCATCAAGTTCGAGAATGGTGTGAGGCCCGACATCAAGAGGGCGATCGGATATCAACAGCTCCGAATTTTCCCTGATTTAGTGAATAGCTGCAGGATCTACGAGGAAGATACAAAGGCTCATTACAAGGTTGTGAATGAGCGGAAGACCAAGGGCCAGCAGAGTCGCCCTAAGCCTTATAGTGCCCCTGCTGATAAGGGCAAACAGAGAATGGTCGATGATAGGCGGCCTAAGAAGAGGGATGCTCCAGCTGAGATTACTTGCTTCAATTGTGGTGAGAAAGGCCACAAGAGTAATGTTTGTCCTGTAGAGATCAAGAAATGTGTCCGGTGTGGCAAGAAGGGTCATATTGTAGCTGACTGCAAGCGAAATGATATTGTGTGCTTCAATTGCAACGAAGAGGGTCATATAGGTTCCCAGTGCAAGCAGCCGAAGAGAACGCCTACTACGGGTCGAGTTTTTGCTCTGGCTGGTACTCAGACAGAGACTGAGGATCGTTTGATCAGAGGTACTTGCTATATTAATAATACTCCTTTAGTTGCTATTATTGATACTGGTGCTACGCATTGCTTTATTGCTTTCGATTGTGTTTCTGCTTTGGGTCTTGATTTGTCTGATATGAATGGAGAGATGGTTGTCGAAACTCCAGCTAAGAGTTCGGTGACTACTTCTCTCGTATGTTTGCGATGTCCTTTGTCTATGTTTGGTTGTGATTTTGAAATGGATTTAGTTTGTCTACCTTTAAGCGGTATGGATGTGATTCTGGGTATGAATTGGCTAGAGTACAACCATGTTCATATCAATTGTTTTAGCAAGTCAGTGTATTTCTCTTCCGCTGAAGAGGAAGGTGGTGCAGAGTTCTTATCTACTAAACAGCTGAAGCAAATGGAACGCGATGGTATTTTGATGTTTTCGTTGATGGCTTCTTTATCTATTGAGAATCAAGCAGTGATTGATAATCTACAAGTGGTATGCGACTTTCCTGAAGTTTTTCCAGATGAAATTCCTGATGTGCCTCCAGAAAAAGAAGTCGAGTTTTCTATTGATCTTGTTCCTGGAACGAAGCCGGTGTCGATGACACCTTATCGTATGTCTGCTTCCGAGTTAGCTGAGTTGAAGAAACAGTTAGAGGATTTGCTTGAAAAGAAATTTGTTAGACCAAGTGTTTCACCTTGGGGAGCGCCAGTTTTGATAGTAAAGAAGAAAGACGGTAGCATGAGATTGTGTATTGACTATCGTCAGTTGAACAAGGTAACTATCAAGAATAGGTATCCACTTCCGAGAATTGATGATTTGATGGATCGGTTAGTGGGTGCAAAAGTTTTCAGCAAGATTGATTTTAGATCAGGGTATCACCAGATTAAAGTGAAAGATGAGCATATGCAGAAGACAACTTTCAGAACGCGTTATGGTCACTATGAATACAAAGTTATGCCTTTCGGTGTGACCAATGCACCTGGAGTGTTTATGGAGTATATGAATCGCATCTTCCATGCCTTTTTGGATCGGTTCGTTGTTGTGTTTATTGATGATATTTTGATTTATTCCAAGACTGAGGAAGAACATGCTGAGCATCTGAAGATTGTCTTGCAAGTGTTGAAAGAGAAGAAACTTTATGCTAAATTGTCTAAGTGTGAATTCTGGTTGAAAGAAGTAAGTTTTCTTGGCCATGTTATTTCTGGTGATGGTATTGCAGTGGATCCGTCTAAAGTTGAAGCGGTATCGCAATGGGAGACTCCTAAGTCGGTTACAGAGATTAGAAGCTTCTTGGGTTTGGCTGGTTACTACAAAAGATTTATCGAAGGATTTTCCAAGTTAGCACTTCCGTTAACGCAGTTGACTTGTAAAGGTAAAACTTTTGTGTGGGATGTTCATTGTGAGAACAGTTTCATTGAATTGAAGAAACGTTTGACGACTGCTCCAGTTTTGATTTTGCCGAAGTCCGATGAGCTTTTTGTGGTGTATTGTGATGCGTCCAAGTTGGGTTTAGGCGGTGTACTTATGCAAGATGGTAAAGTGGTAGCTTATGCCTCAAGACAGTTGAGAATTCATGAGAAGAATTACCCGACGCATGATTTAGAGTTGGCGGCTGTGGTCTTTGTATTGAAGATATGGAGACATTACTTGTATGGTTCGAGGTTTGAGGTGTTTAGCGATCACAAGAGTTTGAAGTATTTATTTGATCAGAAGGAATTGAATATGAGGCATCGTAGATGGCTAGAATTGTTGAAGGATTACGACTTTGGTTTAAATTATCATCCAGGTAAAGCTAACGTTGTTGCAGATGCCTTGAGCAGGAAGACATTGCATATGTCCGCTTTGATGGTTAGAGAGTTCGAGTTACTTGAACAATTCAGAGATTTGAGTTTGGTTTGTGAATGGTCACCTCAGAAAGTGAAACTGGGAATGCTGAAGATTGATAGTGAATTTCTAAAGAGTATTAAAGAGGCACAGAAAGTTGATGTCAAGTTTGTAGACTTGTTGGTTGCTAGTAATCAGACTGAAGACGGTGACTTTAAAGTCGACGATCACGGTGTGTTGAGAGTCCGAGGTCGGATTTGCATTCCTGACGATGCAGAGATGAAGAAAATGATTCTTGAAGAGATTCATAGAAGTAGCTTGAGTATCCATCTGGGAGCTACGAAGATGTATCACGATTTAAAGAAGATTTTCTGGTGATCTGGTTTGAAACGAGATGTGGCACAGTTTGTGTATTCTTTCTTAGTTTGTCAGAAGTCAAAGATTGAGCATCAGAAACCTGCTGGTATGATGGTATCTCTAGATGTTCCAGAATGGAAATGGGATAGTATATCCATGGATTTTGTGACGAGTTTGTCGAATACTCCTAGAGGGAATGACGCAATTTGGGTAATCGTTGATAGATTGACGAAGTCGGCTCATTTTCTACCGATTAATATTAGTTTTCTTGTTGCCCAGTTGGCAGAGATTTATATCAAGGAGATCATGAGGTTACATGGTGTTCCTTCGAGTATTGTATCAGATAGAGATCCAAGATTTACTTCTAGATTTTGGAAAAGTTTGCAAGAGGCTTTGGGTTCGAAGTTGAGATTGAGTTCGGCTTATCATCCACAGACAGATGGTTAGTCGCTAGAGGATTTGTTGAGAGTTTGTGTTCTTGAGCAAGGAGGAACTTGGGATAGTCATCTTCCGTTGATCGAGTTCACATACAATAATAGTTATCATTCTAGTATTGGAATGGCACCTTTTGAGGCTTTGTATGGTCGGAGATGCAGAACTCCGTTGTGTTGGTTTGAGTCAGGTGAAAGAGTGGTCTTAGGACCAGAGATTGTTCAGCAGACTACTGAGAAGGTTAAGATGATTCAAGAGAAAATGAAAGCGTCACAGAGTCGACAAAAGAGTTATCATGATAAGCGTAGGAAAGATCTTGAGTTTCAAGAAGGAGACCACATGTTTTTGAGAGTCACCCCTGTGACTGGTGTTGGACGTGCTTTGAAGTCAAAGAAGTTGACTCCGAGATTTATTAGTTCGTATCAGATATCGAAAAGAGTTGGAACGGTGGCGTATCGAGTGGGATTACCACCGCATCTTTCGAATTTGCACGATGTGTTCCATGTGTCGCAACTTTGGAAGTATGTTTCGGATCCATCTCATGTGATCCAAAGTGATGATGTGCAAGTCAGAGACAACCTTACGGTAGAAACTTTACCAGTGAAGATGTTGAGGGGCAAGGAGATACCCCTTGTTAGAGTCGTTTGGGCTGCAGCGACTGGTGAAAGCTTGACGTGGGAGCTTGAAAGTAAAATGCTGGAGTCTTATCCAGAGTTGTTTGCTTGAGGTAAATTTTCGAGGAAGAAAATCTTTTAAGTGGGGGAGAGTTGTAACGCCCACTTTTGTTTAATTATTTATTTAAGCGAGTTTAGGCGATTATATTATATTTATATAATATATGTGTGAGTTTTGTTGATTTAATATGATTTCAGTTAATTTGAAAGATTTGATGTGTTTTGGTGATGATATAAGGTTATGAGACTGGTTTTATTGTTAAATAAAATAAGATTTGATAAGAAAATAAAAATATGAAAAATATTTAGTTGAGGGTTGTTTTGAGATTTTAGAGAGTTTTTGGGGAGAGAGTGAGATAAGATAAGATATTAGGAAGAGCTATAAAAGAGATAGACCTAGTTTAGAAAAAAAATATTGCACGTACGTTTGTTTTTGGAAAAGAAGGAAAACCAAGAGAAAGCTAGAGAGAGGGCTGCGATTTCTTCAATACAAGGTAAGGGTGAGACTATTAATTCAGTATTGTTAATTGATATAGTTCTGATGAATAATTGACAAAGTTGGGATGAATTTAGAAATTTTTTGGAATTAGGTTAAAAACCTAAAATTGATGATCAAACGGTAAAAATTGTTGAGATTGATGTAGAAACCGTCCTATAACCTTAGAATATGTTTAGGATGAATTCTGGATGTGAAATTAAGCTTAGAACCATGTTGGATGATGAAATTCGTGTAGAAATGCATTCTGCCCGTAGCGACATTCATCGCTCGCCTCCCGAGCAATGATCCTCGCCACGGCGAGTGATGAACTTCATCTCTCGCCACGCGAGTCAAAGCCCCTCGCCTCGCGAGTTACATGTCGTAGCTCGCCATAGCGAGCAACCTTACTCGCAATAGCGAGCATGACCAGAGAGCATGTCATTTTCTGAGTTTTTGACTTTTGAGTTGAACCTTAGATGCCTTTGAGTACCTTTAGGTGTCTAATATTGATTAGTGAATGATTTAGAATGAGATTGAACCTAGAACAACCTTAGTTGGGATTCTGGCTTGTACTCGCCATGGCGAGCAGATGCTCTCGCCTCGCGAGCACTTCGAGAACTGTGTGCTTTTAAGGATTGAGAGACTTGAGCTGTTTGGATTGGTTAGAAAAGGAACTTTAGGTGCTAATGAGACCTATTAGAGACAATGACTGTGAACTGTGAAGATTTTATGAACTGTTAAGAGATAATGAAATGAAATATGGATTTGATTGCCTTTACTTGATTATTGTTAATTGATCAAGAATTGTTGAGAATGATTTGTTATTAAGCTTGATGTGATTTGATTATGCTGCAAATGTTATTTAACTAAGTTGCATGTCTGTGTATAAGCTGATGATGAACTCCAAATTATTGGATGTAATGTGATAAGTTGATTAAGATGTTTTGTTGTTAGAGTCCATGCATTAGCATTCATTGAGCTTTGTCCTCACCATGATTAGGAGCTTTGTCCTCCGCACGTTTAGGAGCTTTGTCCTCCGGACGATGAAAGTATATTAATACTTATGATGACGATTGATACCACATGCATATAAGTGTCTAAGTTGCATTGTCGCATTTGTCGAGTTTCAAAGATGTTTATGTTGTTGATGATGAATAAGCTGTGATTATGTGATACATGTTTATCAAAGATGCAATGTTGATTAAGACTGATTATGATGTTAATTATGATTTGTATTATATTGAGTAATAATATTGTGTTAAGAAATCTCACCCCTTCTGCTTGAAAATGTTGCTCTTCGTATGAGTAACTTGCAGGTGATCGTGCTTAAGTGTGCAGTTTGCTGTTGTGAGTGGCCTTGCCTCACTGTGTCGTCTAGGTCGCTCTGATACGTAACGGGATGGGGTTTTGATATGCATGCTTCATTCTATTACGTGAAACATTTATGTTATTTTTATAATGTTGATTAACTTTTGAAATACTTTGATGGGGCCTACGTGCCAAAAAGATTTATGGATTATGAAATAATTTTCCGCTGCAACGTTTAAGTTATTTGGTTAAATTGTTATTTAACTGTTATTGGATTACGTTAAATGTGATACCCCATTGTTTAAGTTGTTTACTCTGATAATAGTTTAAGAAATTTTCATATTGGGAAAACGGGGTGTTACAATATACGTTGAGGGCTTGATGCCTTGTGAGCCCTTTTGTGCTCTATACGTTGAAGGCTTGATGCCCTATGAGCCCTTTTGTGCTCTATATGTTGGGGGATTGATGCCCTGATTGGTACCACATGCATGATTAAGTTGATGTTGTTGCATTTTCGAGATGATGTCGTTGTTGTTGCATAGTCGAGTTGATGTCGTTGTTGTCGCATTGTCGATGTTGTTAAGTTGTCAATTATCAAGGAGTTGTTAATGAAGAACTATGTGAAGAATTAATATTATTAATTGTTGTTGTTTATGTTGTTAAATTCTATTGATGAATTATGTGCTTATTATTAATGAACGTGAAATCTCACCCCTTCTGTTTGAATGTTGCCTCTATGTGGGTAACGTGCAGATAACCAGGAATAACTGTTGAGGTGAGTTGACTCTCTCACGCGTCGTCTTAGGGTCGCTCTAATACGTAACGGGATGGGGATCTTACTTGTTTTCCATGTGTTACGTGTTTCTATGATTTTATGTTGATGAACCACCTAGATTGAATTTTAATAAGTTGTTTATGATGAGGCCGTTGTGTCAATACGTTGAATAATGAATATTTTCCGTTGCAATGTATTTAAATTATTGACAAGTGATGTTTTGAATAAATAGTAATTCTACTCTATTTATCTATATTAAAGTAGTGTGACATCCTGTTGAGTTGGTTACTCTGATTTTATGTAAAAAATTTCAAGTTGGGAAAACGGGGTGTTACACTAGCCAGTTCTTTCAAACTAATCTTAGATTGGCCCATGTAAAATTGTTCCTGGAAAGCCTTTTCCAATTGATTCCAACTAAAAATGGAATGGGGAGGCAAGGTTGTAAACCAAGTAAAAGCATTTTTTGTTAGAGAACGTGGAAAATATTTCATTCTCAGATTCTCATTGTTTGCCATATCCCCGGCCTCCATAAGATATCTAGAGATGTGTTCGATTGTTCATTCACTAGTTTCACCAGCGAATTTAGTGAATTTGGGGATTTTAGTATTTCTTGGCAACTCAGCCTCCAATACAAACTCAGATAATGCTGACACGAAATTGGGCCTATGTAGTCCCATATTAAAACCATTATGGGCTAACAAGGCTTCGACCACATTGGCTATATTATTCTGGCCCTCGTAATTGTTTCGGCGGGCTTGCATGAGCACTTGGTCCGCGTTTTGGTGCCTGTTCACTATTATGTGAGCCCTTACAGGTTCCTCTGGTATTTCTGGTTGCACTTCTTGTGCTTGATTTCCAGGCACTTGATTAACTTGTTCTTCGACAGGATTTTCTCTTTGCCTCGCGTTCGCATTTTGAGGCGCTGGTGTAACTCGCACTGGGGGAGCGCCCAAGAAATTGGCTATTCGCTCCATTTGAAGGGACAATGCTTGATAACTGTTATTGGTATCTCTCTCCACGTGTTAAGTAACCAAATTAACTATTTCGTGGTTAGTTTCTTCCATTTGTTGCCTCAGAGCGCTCAAAGAGGCATTAGTCAACGATTGTTGAGGCGATCCAAATGGAATGGACAGTTGTTGGGACGTCCCGAATGGGATGCTTACCCCAGGGTTAAATAATTGAGGCATTGGTGCATTCAAACTTTCAAAGGATACAGATGGACTCGTCTGAAGGTTTTGTATTAGAGAAGTCGGCATACCATATGGTGCCCTTCGACCAGTGCCAAGATTAAGAAATCCTTGAGACGATGCACTTCCCATTGCCTGCGAAGTTTGTGTGGCCATTGAAGCCGCTGGAATGGCCCTAGAAGTTGAGGCGGGCATAGTATTCGATAGAGTGGCCTGTGAAGTTTACGCGGCAGTAGTATTTCCTACTGGGGTTAATACATGCTCTATTAATGGGGCCGTAGTGCTAGTTTGACTCGATTGTGTAACCCCTGGCGGTACTGGTGGATTGGTTGCTTGTCCTGACACAGTAGCGGCATTCGATGTCGCTGTGTTCGGAGTGGGAGGAGGACGCGTCATTTCAAGAAGTTGTTTCTTATTCCTCAAACGCATGCACAACACAAACCAATAATTTTGAAAATTTCAACAAGAAGATTGTAAATAAGAGCACAAAAGGTCCAACTGGGCGTGCCAATTTGTTTACACCGAAATTTGGTAAACAATCGCTAGTTTAAAAATGTTTACTTGCAAGATCAACCAGTAAATCTTAAGGATATATTGTGTCTATTATCTTCTGGAAATTTTAATATTTGTTCTTGAAGAACTTGATAAAACGAAATAAGAAAAAAGCAATCGAATTCAACCCAGTTGAATCCAATCGAAGACCGGTATAAATAAAAGTAAATGAATTGCTCAAAAGAGACAAGAAAGCTGTAAAGACATTTAAGAAAATGAACTTAAATTGCATTGACTGAATGTAAATTGGTAAACATGTTCATACATTGCAACTTGTGACTCGTTTCTCTCTTCCATGCGGATAATTTGAGTGTAAGTATTTTGTATGATTGAATTGTGATCCGTTTTCCCTATGGAAAACTACTATTTATACAAATAGAAATAACTGCCTAGATTCGAATTTTAAAACTATAACCGCAATAACTTAACAAAAGTTATTCATTCGTTTTGAAATTCGAATGTGTTTTGAGAATAACTGTCGATTTGACCTTATCCAAAAAGAAAACTACCCTTCGAATTCTTTCCACTCATCGAACCGACGCGTTCCATCGAATATCTCCAACAAACCTAACTTCGATTGGAATAAAAGAATAATTTCTTTTGATTGCAAGGTCAACCTATTTTGACTGTATTAAATGATGCCTTCAAAAATATTGGCTAATAGATGCTCCATAAGTCTCTTTTTGATCAAAACTTTTCACCTTCAATGAGTTCTGTTGATTTTATTTTTTTTGCTATTAGGGATGCTTTATATAGCTATTTGGCTATGGCTATGATTTTAATTTGGAGAAGAAATTTTTTCGATAAATAAATACATTCTGGAACGTGCTCTCAAATTATATTTTATATATAATTTCTTTTTATATCGAAGATCATATATTTATTTCTCAAAAATAAAAAGATCATATATTTATATATAAAATATTTTTTCTAAAAAAAAAATTTGTATTTAAAATATAATTTGTGTATGTTTATTTTATAAAAAAATATTGTACATTGTTATATGATGTAAAATTATGCACACACTTTGTCCAAAAAAAATTATGCACACACACCTACATTATCAATTAAAATATATATTTTTTTCAAAAAAATAAAATAAAACATATAAATTAATTATTTTATAAAATATAAAAAAATTATAAATCCTTCATTACTATTGCAATTAGAGGGCTTGTCTGAAATAGAACTCATTTTTATGTTTTTGCCTAACTGACAGAATACACATTATTTTTTAACGTAAAAAAGAATACACATTATTTATTTTATAAAAACAATAATACAAATTATTTCCTGTTTTTAAGGAATACAAATTATTTCATGTTTAATAAATATTGAACAACCGTTTCCTTAAAAAAAAAAATATACGGAACAACCGTTAATATTTAAGGAAATTGAAAATATCATATGGAATTTTAAAAACTTTTTTTTTAGAGAGGAATTAATTGTGAAACTCATTTGTGGATATTTTGTACATTAATGCATAACATATTTTTTCATATCGTATGATGAGGAACTAGACCATCGACCCGTGATCCGTACGGGTCCAACCAGCTAATTAATACGCAAACAAGTAGCATATTATGTACATGTTTATATGAATTGATCAATTTGTTACACTTTACACAATGTACTTCATAGTTCATATGATGTGAAATACTTCAAATTAATCGCATCACGGTTGCGTTTGGTACGTTGTTAATTGCTATTAGTTACAATATATCAATACAAAGTGATGATCCTATATTTAACACAAATAAGGATGTGAATAGGCCAGACCGGCCTACAGGAACCTACGGCCTAACCTACGATAAGTCAGGTCAGACTTTTTTTCTTAAACAGAGATGGCCCAGACTTTTTTTCTTAAACATTAGATCTCTTATCATTGATCAAACTTTGGGTTGAGTGAACTTTGTCTTGAGGATTATTAAGTGCTACAAATGAAGCTAAATGCACCATAAGATGGTAAGATTATATATGTCGCAACCTCCTTGCATATGTTAGTTTTATGGCACCTCAAAGACTCAAACACACTTCAGCTTAAACCTTTCATGCCTTCCCTCCACTTCTCATTGCTTCCATCCAGCCATGGCTCACAATAACATCCGGACCTTTTTGACGTACAAGATGTTGATGGGCATGGACACTCTTATCACTGATGTTGTGTTATGTTTCAGTTTGTTTTGATTCAAGACTATCTAACATATTGTTGTTATCGTTTTTCTTTATATGCAGCTCGTTTGGAATTTTACCCTTGCATTTGTTCGTTCCCATGAACCGCATTACAAGATCGAGGGTGAATGGAAGCAATTTTGTTCAAGGCGAAGCCGAGTTCGTTCCCATGAACCGCATTACAAGATCGAGGGTGAATGGAAGCAATTTTGTTCAAGGCGAAGCCGAAGACATTGCAAGACCGTAATTATAATATGATATACCCACTAATAGATGACAGTTATGAATTGTACAGGCTATGATCAATTGTAGAAACACCGCGATTTCAGAGCTGCTTTTTACTGTGCTATTATTCAATATAGAATCACCTCTATTTAGAACGATATTTTTGCAGTGAAATTGTTCTTTGTATAGTCACCTCTATTTAGAACCACATCTATTTAGGACGAGATTTTTATTGTTTTGTTCTTCACTGTAAAATCACCGCTTTTTAGAACCAACTGTCTTAACTTTGTTATTTTTCTTCACTATAAAATCAGAGTTAAGATGAATACAGATTTTTAATTGTCATTGCACAAATATTTAGTAAAATGTTTTACCTGTTGTGTTCTTCAATGTAGAGTAATCGCTATATAAGACGGGATTTATTGCACAGCTATTTAGTAAAATAAATTTTCCTGTTGTATTGTTATTCTTCAATTGCATATCAACACTAGGTTCCTCAATTTTCCGACTGTGTTATTATTAAGTGTAAGTTCACCGCTATTTAGAAACATATTTTCACTGTTACCGTATAGTTCAAATCTGTTATCAAGATTATAATCATCAAGCTTATCATAAAGGTGTGAAGTATTCGTTTTACATAGGCACATTTAAAATGGCAATGTTCAAATGCATCAATTAGATCAAGAATGTTCAGGGACGCTTAAATGCACCAACACAACTACTCATTTTATAACACGCTCAGGCATAAAAAACTATCTATCGCAATATCGAGAGTTACCTCAAGGAGTGGTTTGAAGATTCTAATCACCGATGAGAATGGTGTTAGCATGGATAGCACTTCGAATGTTGTATACAAGAAAATTTTTCGCAATGTACCAACATTAACTCCTTTTTATTGGGATAGAAGCCAATAAGGTTATTATGGAGAAGAAAATAGAGAGTAATGGCATAGCTGTCATTATGCAATCAATAAGTTTCTAAACTTAAGGTCAAGTCAACAATTAGGGAAAAAACTTCTCATAACCTCTCCACTTTCTGCCTCACGTTGAGCAGAACCAAAACCCTCACTCACAATTGAACTCCCTAAGAACAACAAGAACAATCCCCAATCCTTCTCTTCATCGCTGACTTTTTAACAGGTGAGTTCTGATTATTAAATTATGAGAATTAGAATTTGGAAGCATATATATTTAATTGAATTAATTAGATATATGGCCGATGGGTAGAACTAGTGCCACCGGAAATTCTGACAGTGATTTTAACTGATATATGTACAGGGCTGATTTCAGTAATTTATATGTGAGATCAATTTAGTGATTTTCAAACCATACACATATTCACACTTAATTAGGTTATGTGTGCTTGGATTGGGAATAACACCAGATATGAATCTCTGCTTATACTTAGGTGTATCACGACTTTACATATTAGTTTAGTAGTAAGATTATTGTTCAAAGATATGAATTTTAACGAAGTTTCATGGATAGAGCATCCTGACTATTAACGCGATTTGTCTCCTTGTTCTAATTTAATTCCTCCATATAATTCAATTGTATTATTAATTGATTCTGGAATTATAGTATACTGTTTTGGACTTTTGTGGAATAACAACTAGTGAATTATATGAGCTACAGCTATGCACATTGCTACATATATACCTTATGTTTAACTTTGAATCATCATCATCATCATATATATATATATATATATATGTTTATATGATAGCTATATATATGAACTATGAGTTGGGTTTTGAACCATTATAACCTACTGCTATATATATTACTACTTATGAAATTATCAAAGGTTACTAGTTCCTAATTTAGGTAACGAAGTAAATTAAGGATGATAATTAAGAGACACAAATTATGAGGCAGAAGGGTATTTCCAAAACACATGGGATATCTTAAATATGTTTGGTAAGGGCAGGTAAATGGGGCGCCATTTACGACTTATTAGTCTACCTTACCGGTTGACAACCACCTAAGTACATTCACGTTTGGGTGGACTTTTGCAATACACACATATAAGTAAATGATGTGAATACCTTAATGAAAAGGGTTGTGTTGATGATCAAGTTCTTTAGTAGAGATAAACTTTACTATTCATACTTTAATGAATATGTATGTATAATGGTGATATTATAGTGTCTAGATATAATTAAAGTGTTAGTAAGAATTTTATATGCAGGAACTTATATTTATTGCAGAAGCGGTGAAGTATAAGTATGATTTATTTATGAATTCAATGAGATGTATTCTTATTCCAATTAGTTTGCATGTCTACAGATAAGTGAACGGGTAAAGCCAAGGCGAAGGAGACTTGAATAGTTGTTCGACGTGGCAGCCTTTCTTTTAGTTTTGTCTATTTTAATTCCTTAATAATTTGAAGTACGTGACTTGTACTCTTTTGGATACTTTATGTAGTAAGTACTCTGTTTATTTGAGCTTTAAACCTTGAGTTTGTACTAGTTGCTAGTAACATAAAAAGCATTTCTATATTATATTCTAGTCAATAATATGAGTGCTACATTTTTGGTATCAGAGCAGGTCGTATCTGATAGTACCTTGGGTAGTTATGAGTCAATAGGTTAATGCCACCCTAGTTTCGACTATATTTTTCCAATTATCATTTCATTGGGTATTAAGTCTGATGAGCTTGATATTTGTGTGTGATATGTAGAACATTATGTCTGGAAGGGGGCGTGGTAGGCGAGCTGCAAATGACGGAGACGCTAACCATTGGGGCCAGATGATGCAAATGATGCAACAACAACAGACCCTCTCGACGAATATTTTGAACCATCTCACCAACATAGCTGGGAATGCTCAACAAAAGCCACCTCCCCCGCCACCTCCACCGCAGGGAGGGCATGGAGCTTTCCAAGAGTTTTGCAAGATGAAACCTCCAAGTTTTGAGGGAAGTACAGTACCACTGGAGGAATTTCACCATCTGAAACAGGGGAGTATGTCTGTGAATGAGTATGTCGCAAAATTTGAAGAGTTGGCCCGTTTCTCCTCACAAGCCCTCTATGCACTAGATGACCAATGGAAGATGAATCAGTTCAAGTGGGGATTGAGGGCTTATATTCGTCATAATGTGTCCGTCTAGTATGCATGATCCTTGTCGACCAAGGAGCTTCATACGACATCATGTACATCAACCTATTCAAAAATCTACAATTGATGGAGAAAAATATGGTCCCATACATTGGATACGATATTATGGATTCAACGACTCCTCAACAAAATCAAATAAAAATGCATAAATGGTGATGCTTCAATATTGAAATTGTCTACTATGAATTATATTATTGTCTTTTATGAATTATTATCAAGAGACTTCGAATTCTTTTAATTTTATTTCGATGTTTGATTAGTGGAATTGTTAAACATTCTTTTGTTTTACGCTTCTAATTTGTTCTAATTGCTGAAATGGATAGAAAATGTATCTTCTATAATTTATATTTTTATCATTTTGGAATGCAATGAAGTATATTTCTTAAATAAATAAATAAATTTCTTAAATAAATAAATAAATTTCCTGCAGATTTATCTGCAGTTTGTTGTTCTCTCTCTAACGTTTCCTGCGGATTTTCCTGGGTGTTTTGCAGCAGCAATACCTGGGAGTACGATTGCAGGAAAGTGTTAACGGCAGGAAAACAATGACCGGATGTTTCCTGTGGATATACGTTTCTTGCGGATTCTATAATCCCAAGGAAATAATTACCCACGAAGGTAATATTTGGGAACCTAAATCCTTGGTAGAATCCGTAGGAAATGGGTTTTCTCTAGAGTTTTCACCAAAATCCGCAGGTAATTCCTTCCGTAGGAAAATTATTAGTAGTTTTTAGTTGTGTACTAAAGTTTAGAGTGACAAAATCAAGTATTTAGTTGAAGTGGTTAATGAGTTTTTTTACTGTAGAAATCACTCCAAAAAACAAGAATTTGATTTTTAATAAACACAATTTTTTATTTGACTTTACTTATCTTACGATCGAATTCCAAATTATTATGACTTCCTTCCTTCGTTTTTTTTGTTGGTATGACTTCCTTCCTTTAAGAACTAGAAAGTCAACATAAAAAATAATAATTCTACCAATAAAAAATAATATTAATAATTTAGAGTGACAGAAAGAGAACTGAAATTTCGTAAAGAAAAAAAAAATAAAGGCGTCTGAAATTTTGCGTTTACTAATGGATTTTTATTTTTTTGAAACAACTAATGGATTATTTTTTTTTTTTGAAGGGAAACTAAAGGATTATTTTGATGACTTGCAAAGTCGTATGTATAGTTTTTCCTCCTTACTATGATAATCTATTTGTAAGGGAAAAAAAAAAAACATAAATAACAGTAACACTCAATTTTTCCCTCAAAAAGAAGGAACACCCAATTTATAAAGTAAAATTAATTACAATATTTCAATTTTATCAGTTAGTTATTACTATTACTTAAATATATTTTACTCTGATCTATAAGTCTTAGTTGAACTGATAAAAATATTGAAATTATTAGATCGAACATTTATTGACAGAGGTTCGAATATCGACTCCTCCGCTTAAGTATGAGTTTACCATTACTCTTGTCATTTCATCTTTCAACCGAAAGAAAAATATATTTTACTCTGTATTATAAGCTTATGTAAAAAATTCTTCTTCTATTTATTCTTGCACTAATCTTTGGCGCGCAAAAAAAAAAAAATATGATGGCAAAAACATCAATACTCAATAAAAGGAATAAAATAAAAGTATTATTTTCTTTCTATCATTTATATATATATATATATATATATATATATATATGTGTGTGTGTGTGTGTGTGTGTGTGTGAGTGTTTGTGTGTGGGGGTGAGACGTCCCAACGTCCCAGGTTGTATTTTTTTTTACCAGCAAATTTTATTAAATAACTAGATCCCTGCTCTTTTTTTTTTTTGATAAGTAAGGAGAGAGGACAGGCATCGAGCGACATCATCGACATTCTAACTAGGTTGGCACCTCGAGAGACCTACATCCTATGCCGCCAAACTCAAAAGATTTTATTAAAAAAGGGGGAAAAATATTTACAAAAGGAGGGGAGACTAGACCAAAACCCTCAAAATGAACATAAAAGAAAAGAAATAGAAAACGAAACAGAGGAAACAACAAAAACATTCCAAAGAACAGATCAAGGAAATCTGTAATTAGGAAATCCACATGTATTCCGAAATAAATCAAGCTTCAATACACTTGGAAGAGTGTCAAGCAAAACTGCACCAACCATGGAGAGACCCATAATAGCTAACTTATCCGCACAACAGTTCCCTTCATGGTAAATATGAGAAGAAGTAACCTCTAACATTCCAATAGATGAAATTCATTGATTAGTCAAATGATTGTCACCTCGGGCACGGGATTTAGTAGGCTGCTTTGCTAAGACTTGTTGTACCTTAAGTTTTTGTTTATGTTTTCTTGTTAGAACAGGCATGAAGCCTTCTGTAACGCCCTATTTTATTATTTATTTATTTTATTGAGTTTAGATGTCTTTTTATAATTTAGTCGATTTATTTTGATGAGTGATATTTTGTTATGTTATATGTTGGTATTTATTAGTCTAATATATATGTTATTTGGTGTAGAAATATATATGTTATCTAGTGTAGAAATATATTTGTTCTTTGGTGTAGAAATATATATGTTATGTGGTGTAGAAATATATTTGTTATTTGTTGTAGAAATATATATGTTATTTGGTGTAGAAATATATTTGTTATTTGGTGTAATAATATATATGTTATCTATCTGTTGTAGAAATATATTTGTTATAGATATATCAATCTAAGGTAAGGATGAGACTAACCTTCTTTAATCATAAGTATGTAATCCTGAAAAAGGGTTTAACCTTGTGGTTGTTAATAGGTTTTGATGTTGTAGAATTAGGGTTTGAAACTAAAATTGATAGTAGAAAGAGTAGATAATCCGATGAATTAGGTTGATAATTGGTGATTTTCTAAAATAATATTTTGGGTCAAGTTTTATATGGTTTTGAGTGTCTTATCATGTATAGAAATGGTTACATAAGTTTTGGAATCAAATTTGGGCATTGGGAAGTCATAATTGGGATTCTGGGGTGAAAAATGGTTTTTTTCGGAGAGCTGCACAGTGACAGCATCTCCTGTTTCATGTTTTTGCATCTTCTTCACACGTTTCTGTTTTGAATTGGCCTTTGTGTAGACATGAAAGTTGTAGATAACTGTGTTAGATTTCCCGTGGCTTTGGTTTGACTTGAAAATGATTTTTGGTTTTTGAGTTATGATGAAAATAGTCCAAGGAGGTCTTAGTGAAATTTTATGAAAATTCCGCATAACTACTTCTAGGTCAACCCAAAACTTATGGATTGTCTCCAAACTTCAAAGCTTGTGTACTATGAATTCAATTAAGGTGTTTAAGAGTATTTAACCTATGTTATGATGTTATATGATGTCGTTCATGATTGATGAATTATTATATGAATGTATACGTTAATGAATATGATATCCTATGATGTTGTTCATGATTGATGAATTATTATATGAATGTATATGTTGATGAATATGATGTTACATGATGTTGTTCATAATTAATGAATTATGATATTATAATGCGAATTCGTTGTTGTTGTCGTTGCCGCTGTTGTTGTCAATGTCGTTAAAGTTGTAAGTTGTTGTTCTAAATTGTTGAAGTCGTATAAGTTGTCGAATCTGTCTAAGTTGTTAAAGTTGTTGGTTGCTGAGTCCATGCATACTCACTAAAGTTGGGGGCTTGATGCCCTGTGAGCCTATTTGCTCTATTAAGTTGAGGGCTTGATGCCATGTGAGCTTATTTGCTCTATAAGTTGGGGGCTTGATGCCTTGTGAGTATATTTATGCTTTATACGATGGGGGTTTGATGCCCTTATTGGTACCACATGCATATTGCATTGTCAAGTTGATATTGTTGTCGTTGCATTGTCGAGTTGATGTCGATGTTGTCTCATTGTCATTGTTGTCAAGTTGTCAACTACTAATGAGTTGCTAATGAGAAACTATGTGAAGTATCAATATTATTTATTGTTGTTGTTTATGTGAAGCATTGTTAATGATGATTTGAAGTTAATTGATGATTTATAGTTGGAACTATGTGAAGGATCAATATTATTTATCGTTGTTGTATATGTTGTTTATGTGAAGCATTGTTGATGATGATTTGTTGTTGTTCAGTGTTGATAAATTCTCTTATTTAAATTATTGTTTATTAGTTTTACTAAAGATGAATAGGTGTTGTTATGTGTCGTTAAATTCTTTTAAAAAATTATACGCTTATTGTTATTGAGTGTGAAATTTCACCCCTTCTGTTTGAATGTTGCCTCTACGTGGGTAACGTGCAGATAACCAGGATTAGCTGTTGAAGTGAGTTAAATCTCTCACACGTCATCTTAGGGTCGTTTTGATACGTAACGGGATGGAGATATTTGTGTTGTTTTCCATTTGTTACGTATTATTTATGAATTATGTTGATGAACCATCTAGAATGGAATTTTAATAAGTTGTTTATGTTGAGGCCGTACTGCCATTTTGTTGAATAATGAAATATTTTTCCGCTGCGATGTAATTTGAATTATTGATCAAAGATGTTTAAATAAATAGTAATTCTACTCTATTTATCTTTTAAAGTAGTGTGACATCCTGTTTAAGTTGATTACTCTGATTATTATGTAAAAAATTTCAATTTGGAAAAACGGGGTGTTACATCTTCAGCTGCTGATCTTTCATCGTATTCTCGGACTCTTGCCCACAAATCTAAACCATGCTGGATATTCTTGCTAGGATGAACCTCTTGCTTTTGCAATATAATCACCTCTTGTTCCTTTGTCGTGGTCATGCTTCCACTGACAACACTGAATGGTTCGACAACCACATGTAAGTGTGAGCCAGCATGCAGATCATCGTGCTCAACAACAGTATCCGTCTGAACCTGGACTGAATCAACATACACATCATGCACCTCTTGGTTCTCAACAACATGTGATGAATGTGGTGCACTCTCAATGGGACCTTTTAGCCTCTCCTCCAACTCCCTCGGGCTTGAAAGATTGTGCTCACTCTCGTGAGAACCTTTGGGACACTCCTCCAGCTCCCTCGAGCTCGAAGGATTGTGATCAACCTCATCTGAAAGCAAACCAGAGATATAATCCATCATGGATTTCTCCAACACCTCCTGTGATCTCACACGTAACTACTCTTCTCTCTCAGAATACACGTCAACGTGCACAACCGGGGAAACAACTTCTAACACTAGCATAGTATGTGGCAACTCTCCAGGAGAAATTATATCAAACACATTCTGTAATGGAAAGCTGAAAGTATTGGACGACAAAGACATGTCCACCTGAGAGTTAGCCACGGTAGAAGTAACAATCGGCCCCATCTGTGAATTAAAGGTCAAAATAGGGGCAGGAAGTGAAGCCGGAATGGCTAGTGAAGCTGGTTCCAGTGATGTAGGTGTAGGTGTAGATATAGCAGAGAACAAAACCCTCTGAGTGGTAGTAACAGTCGAAGCAACCGGAATCGGAAGCCATGTACAAGTGCTACATTGGCCGACGTTGATGCACCCACATCATTGTTGTTGTTGTTCTGCCGTGTAGGCTTAGGGGCTGCTTCAGCTACAACAATCTATTTCCCTCGATCATTCTTGTCCTTTGGTGGTTGCGGATGAAACCAACGACAAGTGGAGACATCGTGCCTAATAGTGAAGCAGTGATGACAAAACAACGGTCTCCGCTCATATTGGACCTCAACATTGAAAGCAAAGCCATCTTTCTCAACAAGAATTTCATCAAAAGTTCTCTTTGAAAGATCAATGTCCACTAAAATTCTTGCATAATGTCCAAAGGTACGATTTCGCGTCGGTCCATCAATGTTAATCGGTGTATCTACCACACTTGCTATTTCCTTCAAAATTCTTCACCAATCGAATCCAAAGTGAAACATGAGTCTGTTTATGAGCAAGATATTTGAAGTCTTTGGTCCATTGTGAAAACTGTAACAAACCCGGCTTGAGGTTGACTGTGCCTGCTGCCCATATTTTTCTCAGGTCATCTGCCAAATCAAAGTGAAAGTCATAATAGCCTTTGCCTAGAGGCACCATTTTCCATCCTAACGATGTTTTCCATAGCTTTGCAATTTTGTTGCTTTGATCACGTGCAGAATATGGTTTATCTCTTTTGTTAAGGGTCAAATGCGCCCTTAACGCATTCTTGCAATCCTCTGGTCCCTTATGATATTCTTCCTAACATATTTTGATGCTCAAAGCATCACCCTTGATACATGGTGTAGGGATAGGTTTGTCGTCTACCACTCTCTGTCCTGATAGTGCTGTTGCAAATGTCATAGTTGGTAGTGATTGTTGTTGAACATTTGCTGAAGAAACAACTGGTTGTACAGATGCAGCGACTGCAGGTATAGATACAATATCGGACACACACAGCCAAGAGCACGCGTATGCCATCAGTGGTCTGCCTTCAAAGCACCAAACCAATGCTAGGTATGAGACAAGCGTGATCCAGCCTTTGTAATGCACCAGAGCATTAGCGCGGCTACGCGATCCCAAATTGAAGAAATCAGTGTAATTGGACAGGCGTAAGGGTTGAACGGTTGTAACATAGAACATAAAATCCAAACCGTATCACAACAATGGAGTACACGGTGCAAATAAAAAACCAGAAAGCAATGGAGAAACCCACTATTGATTACGGTGGAAACCAATTGAATTCACGAGTGTACAAACTATACCAAGTTAATTCAATGGAAACAAGCACACACGTGATTTCACAAAGTCAAAGGAGAACAACGCTATGAACAAACCCCAATTGGTTGAAGTATGCAATTGGAATGTACAGGAAGCCTTATGTTAATGGATGATGGAAGCACTTACCAAACAATGGAGGCAACGCTCATGCTCTGTAAAAACCCTAGAAGCCATAAAAAATATGAATTATATTATTTTCAGGCCAAAACAGATTTACTTATATTCCAGATCCCTGCTCAAGACGAAAAGAGACCGGTGAAACAGATAATAGAAACAAAAGGCGCCGTATATAGGTAGAACACCCAAAAATAAATACCCTAAAAACACCCATGAGAACACCATCAGCCAAAGTACACATCACCACCAAAAACAGACTCCTTCACGAAAACGACCATTGTAAAACTGATATCCAACACTACCCGTCGTCACTACTCACACCCAAAGAACAACACTCCTCAAAATTAAACTCTCAGTCCCGAACACCAAAGCTGAGCCACATTCGAAAAGCTCTTATCCGAAAGATAATTCAGCTTCCATCATCTCTCGACCTCCGATCCACCGAAAGAAACCATAAAAAGCCTAAAACCAAACTTGATCCAAACAATTGACTTCCGATCTTGAATCAAAAGTGATCGGCCCACCAAACTTTAGGACCAAATCTGAAGGGCACCATACACCCTAGGTACACCAGAGAAACACCAAATCACGCCAAACAAGATTGCAGCTAGACAACGACTCCCGATCTCGAAGCAAAAGTAACCGGCCTAATGGAAATCAGCACACAAAAAGTATGACATGAGCTACCTCCAAACACCCTAAACACCTTAACAACCCAAAAAACGCAAACATGAGCTAGTGACGACGAACAAGGACATGAGTTACAGAGGTAGCCTCCAAAAGAAACCACCCCCCAACAAACACCCACCTCCTCACCTAAATAACACAAGCCACCCCCTTATATAACTCTCGTCCGCAAACCATTCCAACACCAAATCCAAGTCCAAAAAAGCCACGACCACCCATCCAAACCTCATTAAGATAGCCCCATGATCCCCCACGCAAAGTCACCACCACCACCTCAACCGAAACACCACCACAACCGCACATAACCACCATCACCGCAACACCACCACACAACCATAATAACACATCGAAATAGTAAAAATAACGACCACACAGTGACCTCGAGGGGTGTGCCACCAAACAAGCAAAATCCGAAGCACCACGGCCACCAGCGCGAACAACCACAACCACCACGATCCTTACGACGACAAACGATCCGGGAGTTTGTTGAAGGAGGATTAATCGTGAAAGAAAGAGATATCGCCACACTTGCAGCCGCCGAAAACATATCACAAATATCGGTACCACACATCACCTCCTCCACACCACACGCCATCACCACCACCGACCACCCCGTGAATTGATGTTTCTTCATAGGGGAGTAACTACCAGCTCATCCATGACGTCTTTAAACCTCATTTGTTTTTTTGAATGTTTTGTTGCTGATAAATTGTGGTCTGATGTTCTATATTGATTAGGAATAAGATGTGCTTTGACAAATGACACCTTTGGTCATGTGGTGCGATTTATAGGTTAGGTATTTCATGGAAACCAAGTAAAAAAATCTCTTCATTTGAGCTAATTAGCATGCGGTTGGTTAATTTAAAAGCATCGTAATCTTGTGACTTTTGGTTATCACGATTGTCTATCAAGATCATTTACTGAAATGGTTAAATTATTGGATGGTCATGAATTAAGTTTAAAGTTAAAGTTTTTTTTATGATTACTAGGTGGAAAATTCAACCTCACAGATACTTAAGAGTCATTTTATCTATTGCTACTTGATTATTGTTTTTCCTTTTGGTTTGGTGACACTTTTTGTTTTGATGCCTCTTTTGCAATCTTGAGTATTTTATATTTTCAATCTTAACATTTCTTATATTGTTTTAATATATCATTTTATTGACTTTTTGTTAAAAATTAGAGGGAAAAGAATGATATTTAAACCTTTTTTAGGATATATCCCGACTTTTAAAAGAACAATTACCAAGGCTCTGTTTGGGAGCTTAGAGCGGAGGGGAATGGAGGGCTTGGAAAAAAATAAGGAAGAAAGAAATGAAAAGAATATAGAGTTTTGAGAGGGCTTAGTTTTCTTAATAATATAAAATACCTCTTATTTGGAGAACTAAAAAATTATATTGGAGGAGGATTTTGGAGAGTTTTGATTAAATTTTCTAGATCTAATATATATTGTTATAATACTCAAGAAACTAAAAGTATATTAATCATTTCGACAAGACAAAGTATATTAATCATAAGTATTCTTTTTTTTTTTGTCAAGTAGTCTAGTGGCTAAAACTCACACAATTTAATTGTGGAGAAATGAAGTGTCTGGGGTTCGAACCCCGGCCCCTGCATATAATATGCAATATCCCTGCCAATTGAGTTAAGCTCACGGGAATATCATAAGTATTCTTTTATCATTCACTAGAAAAAAAAATACTCTTCCCTAAAAAAAAAAAACACTAATTTTTTTTGAAAGATTTATCAATTTTTTCCTCTAATCACATTTCTCCAAAACGCTCCCCTTCCTTCCTCGCTAAACTCTCAAACAAGCCTAAAAGAAAGCTCAGAAAAAACCAAACAAAGAACTTGACCATTCTAGAACATATATGAACCATCATAGAAGTTTTGAATCAAGAAGTCTATGTCTTCACTTGATATCTCATTAGTGGTGGATGTATCATCTAGGGTGCATGGATCAGTCCAAAAATCTCCACTAAATGATTCAAACACTAACCATGGAGCAACATTGTCTTCTTCCATTACAGGGCAGTTGATGGAGGCAGGTGAAGAGTTATCTTCCACTGATGTTTCTCTGGATATGGTTATTGTTGAACTTTCTAAAATATAATGGAAGCCTTTACCTTCATCAGAGATAGGGTTTTCAGGTGGTACAAAATGTTGTGTGTCATTTTCTTCAACAGTATCACATGGTTTAGATTTCAACTCAGAAATTGTTTCCTTATAGTTTTTGCTCTTTGAACATGTTTTTAGGTAGCTATGCCAATAGTTCTTTATCTCGTGGTCCGTTCTTCCAGGCAGTTTTTCAGCAATCAAGGACCATCTAAGAAGGAATATAATTGCAATTAGATATTTTTTTTGGTGGTGGCCGGGGTTTGAAACCCAAACCTTGCATATATTTATGCATTGTCCTCCTACCAGCTGAGCTACAGGACATTGCAATTAGATACTAGTAGAAGATAAAAAATGTTTAAATGTCAACACTTAAATCAACTAGAAAAAAAATTATGTAAGTCTCTATGATTAAATATAAACTTTCAATTAAAATCAACTAGAAAATAAAATTATGCAAGTCTCTATGATTAAATATAAACTTTCAATTAAAATCAACTAGAAAATAAAATTATGCAAGTCTCTATGATTAAATATAAACTTTCAATTAATCAACAGCTAGCAATACTTAGTTTTATATTATTTTGGTTTGTCACAAATTAAATTTAAATCTATCCATAACTTAGTCTCCAATGGATAATATTTAATTAAACATTCCAGTTTTGGTTCTTCATCTCACCATCTAGTTGATCTATATTCCAAATCATATCCCCGCTAAAATAAACAATGTACTCAATAGGAAAACTGCAATCTTAGTGCTCTCTAAAGTTGACTATTATATATAAATAATTTTTTTTAATAAACTAAGGGAGCATAAACCCCATATATGCATTATATTATTTATTTATTTAATCTAGAATTAAATTGTCAATTTGTCAAAAATAAAAAAGAAGAATAAAATTGTCAAAACTGGAAATTTATCGTAAATTCCCTCCTTCCCTTTTTATAAGAGTAGTTTATAAAAAAAATGTCCTTAAATATAAAATCATATACAAATTCCTAGATCTATTGATTACTTTTTTCGAAATATACTCCTTATAATACTGTTAATTTGTTTTGGTATATGAAAAGTTAACAATAAATATATACTCCCTCCGTTGCTAATTATAAGCAGATTTGATTTTTTTAGATTTTTTCAATTAATAATGTATATGGTTCATATTGTGGACCACATACATCATTAATTGAACGAACATAAAAAATTAAATTTATTTATAATTGACAACGGAATGAGTATTTGAGTATTTAATTAAGAGTAATTTAATAATTAGTCACACACATTTGAAACAACTTTATTATTGCAACAATTTTTTTTAATACCGTAATTTTTTTAAACTACTCGTAAAAAGGGACTAAGGGGGAGTACTTATTTCCAAGTTGGTAGTGTAATTTGATGATAATTTCTTCTTCTTCGCTTGTGTAGTTCCCATGTTTTAGATTTGGCTTTAAGTAATTCAACCAACGAAGTCTGCAACTTTTTCCACACCTTAATAAACCTGTAATAAAACAGCACTGACTGAAATATATATTTACATTTCTTACTCTTAATCCTAAATTAATGAAGCTTAAATTGTATTTTTAGGCAGGATATTCATAAAATGAGAAATTTTAACATTAGTGTTGATCATTAACATTAATCGTAAATATTAATTAAATACTGAATGAAACATATACCTGCAAGCTTGGGGAGTTGACGCCAATTTGAATGACCATGTTTCTGAATATAATCACTTAACCTTGTATCCTCATCTCTACTCCATGCACCTTTCTTAACACCATTTTTGTCATAGAAAGGTGCTCTTACCATTTCCTAATGATTTTCAGAAGTTATCTGCTTATTATACACAATATTTATAGTGGGGATATTATTTAAATTAATTAAACCCATCTGTATTTTTTGTTTTTTGTGAAACGAAATGGGCTAGGCCCCAATATATAGGAGTACTAGTATTAGGTTATTATTCTAACACAAAGTCATCTTTAGCTTCCGCGTACGTTATTTTTAAATTCCTAATGCTTCATAGATTTTTTCTTTCCATTTTTTGTACAAATATTATTTGTAGATTCTATTCACTCTAATTTTATTTGAGATACGTTAGATGTTAAATATGAGTCTGGTAAAGTTATGTGTGGTTGGTCCTCCAAAAATAGCTATGTTGTTAGCTAAAATGACAATATTATATAAAGGTCAGAGTTCAAATCCTAAACTCCTTATCTCTTCAAAGCCACTAGACTATTTGATAAAAAAAAAATGTTATGCCATTTTAAACGACCAAAAACTTTGTTTGCTTGGTATGCGTGGCTGGCAGTTATTCTTTTACTCCTCCCAACAGGGGGATGCAATTCTAGTTTTTCTTGCGGTGGTTCACCAAATTAAAAAAATTACTAAATTTGAATACTCCCTCCAGTCCTATTTATAAAAAAAGGTAGGTCAACAAAATTGTTGTATCTGAATTTAATTTTTAACGAGATACATCAACTTTTGTTATCCAAACTTTCTTTTATAAATAAGATCGGATGGAGTATATAACAAAATATCGAAAATGGAACATTGAATTGACTACATCAAAAAATAAATAAAAAATTACATTGGTTCGCCAAATTATATATGGTAGACAATATACTTTTGTTGGTTAATTTCGCCTTGTTATTGAAATCTGACTAATATAATACTATTATTTTATTTGTATTTTGTGAGGAGTATTACTATAATTTCTTTTTTTTTTGTGAGGAGTACTACTATAATGTTGTTATTGAGATTTGACTAATATAATATGATTTTTTTTAGAGTACTACTACTAGAGCAAGTCTTACTTACCCACATACACAAATAAAAAAAGTTTGAGCACACTCACATAAATTGAAGAAAAATAAATGGAAAAAAAGCTAAACTTTTTTTCTTGAAAAGAAAAATGCCTATTTTTTATTGAAGAAGCTAAACTAATCCCCAAGTGTGTTAGAAAAATGCTTACTTGGTCACAAACATAAATAAAAAAGGTTTAGACACACACTCGTAAATGAAATAAATTTATATGACATGACTAAATTCTTTTTCATTTATTTTTTTGGATATATGCGAGTGTGTCCAAACTTTTTATTTGTGTTTGTGCTTAAACTTTTCCTACTACTATAATATTGATGATAGAATTAAATATGAATGCTGATGTATTTTTGTATTTAAAGATTGAATACTGATATATGTTAGTGCGACGTGTGCGTAATTATTTATTTGAAGCGAGATTGCAATATTAGTATTATTTTATATTTTAGCAATATTTGTATTTTGGTAAAACTCAAAGTCTTCATTCTAATATAAATAAATGATTCGTTTTTAAATGATTTGGGATGTGTATATATGTAGAAAGACTTGAACCATAACTACCAAAAGGGTAGACTTTTTATTATAAAAACTAGCGAGAAGACATTTTCCGCTTTTGTTTTATTGCCCGTATTTTTTTTATGAAATTTTGATATGGATTAAAACAAAAAATATAAATGTTTATTGCTTTCAAGTTATAACAAATCAAACTAATCACTCAAAACCCTAAATCTTAGTTTGTAACAAAAAAAAAATAAACTAATTATGATTATGATTATTTATTGCAATGACACCAACAATAAAAAAAAAAAAATTTAAATTTGTTTAAGGGTATAATTGAGATAATGAAAAAGTAAGTATAAATATTTTCATATAGTTTTGTTAAACTTTTTAGGGTTAAATATGTTTTTGGTCCCTATAAATATACCAACTTTTCATTTTAATCCCTCTAAAATTTTCCTTCAACTTTTAGTCCTTAAAAAATTTTCAATTACTACTTTTGGTCCCTATTTTTAATTCAGTTTTTGTATTTTTTAATAAAACTGTACAGAAATGTATAAAATATTCTAAAAAAAATTCTTAAAAAAAATTAGAATTTTTTAACAAAACACAAATTAAATATGAATTTTTAACCGTAAAAAATATAAAAATTCATATTAAATTCATGATTTGTTAAAAAATTCTAAATTTTTTTTGAAGTGATTCTTATAATATTTTGAATTTTTATGGAAAATTTTATTAAAAAATATGAATTCTAGATATGAGTTTACTTTAATAGAGGGACATATTTATAGGGACTAAAAACATATTTAACTCTACTTTTTAAATGATAAGGGGAAAAAACAAACATATATATATATATATATATATATATATATATATATATATATATATATTCATATCATGTTTGTTATATTTGTTTCAATATTTAAATTTATTGAAGGTATTTTTGGAAAGAAAAGTCCAATCCAAAAGTGTTGAAAGGTGTAGTTTTCTTTATATATAAGATAGATATAGATTATAATTGATATAGCAATGGGTAACAACAATAAATATATATATCGACTGTCTCAAGAACCAAATGAGTCGAACTACACATAATTCAAGTTCAACTCATTTATTTAACAAGCTTAATTTTAAAATCACGTTCGACTCATTTGGTTCACGAACTAAGTTCAACGAATTATTTACCGAACCGAATCTCGAACTATTTTCGAGCTAGTTCGGTTCATTGCTAGCATAACTAGAACATCAATTTAAGTATATGTTTCAATTAACTTTGAATTAACAAGACCCCACACATAAGGATCACCGTGCGATCAACAAGTGCAATTAGCCATCAGTGGGATAGACGATCAATTGAGATAGTATAGACCCCTACTTTATCACTTTATTACTTGGTAAACAATTTGGTTCACTTGCCTAATCCGACCCTACGTCTGGGATGTGTACAAGGTGTGTCGAAGCAAAGAAAAAAGATTGTGTTACATGTTTAAGTTTTCTGACACATGTTGTATGACCGTCATACAAATATAAGACACCGATTCAAGGAGTGTAAAAGCAAAAAATAATAATCAATTTTTGGAACACCGATGGATAGGATCTCAATCTCTACGTAAAATCAATCATTACTAATAATAATTGGAGTGTAAAATCAATCTCAATCTCCAATAGTGCAAGCCGTATGTTTGAGTTAATGCTTGATGATGATCTCAGCCCAATGACAGATCTAGGAATTTCGAGTAGTGAAGACAATATATGCGTATAAATATCAAACAATACATATTTACAATTTTTTGTGAGTTCGCCTATTTCTAAATAAGATATACATTCTCTACTATGATGGTTATTGATGAAATCTCTTCTTTTGCCTTTGATAAAGGAAATCACTTGGGAAGAAAATGCCTTTAATATAGCATACATATATTATTAGTAATTTTTTGGGTATAAAATGGTAGTTTTAGTGTGATACTATACACTATTGGACTATTGGTGGAGAACCATGAATAGTAAGGGTACCGAGAAAATCAAAAACAAAGTGGGGGCACAAAGCATGCACAAGTGACAACGTGCATCCTTCCCTTGGTCTCCCCGTTCACACTATGGGAAAATACATTTTCATACAAGCACATGGAGGTGTTGGTTGGCAAGGTACCGAGTAGTTGAGTGAAAATTTATAGTGAATGATGGCATAAGTTAGCATGAATGAATATTGGACAGTCACGAAAAATGAACATATCATAGAATTGGAGTGCAAATTTACATGGGTTATAAGTGATGAGCACCACATTATAATATTGCTAGGAATAATTCATTCATTGGAATATTTTTGTGTGCATGTCTACCAAACATGAAAATAAATAATTCTCATCTTAGATTTCTGAGAATTCAATTTGTAACCATGAAACAAACACCTCCTAAGCTTATAAATCCTCTCATTTATAAGGTACTCAACATCCACTTTCCTATTAATGTGACTATGTGAGACTCTTACTTAAACTTAATATACCAACACATAACTCAGACAAATCAACAAACTATTAATAATTTTTTGAAAAATCATCCAACTATGAACCCCCTGACCATTTAATGTTGCACTCTGCATCCAACTACAAAACATTGCCTGCGTTGATTAGCCCATGTTTTGTCCTTTCCTTTCCTTCACTTGTTACATTTTATTTCTTACATGTCCACTTTATATGTACTTTCTTATTTCTTTTGTCATTTTCTTTAATTGAAAACTATTTAATGTAGCCTTTCTCTGGATAAGTGTAGTTTTATTTTCTTCGATATTTAAGTTAGATAATATTTTCTACTACTAAGACAAAGTGATGGTCATGTAAATTACTTGACAAATAATATGATTTATATTGGATGATTATTTAATTATTTTTAGCCTATATAAAAAAAAAAGAGTTAGGATACGTTGACACCAAGTGTCAACAAATTTGTTGACACTAAATCTCAACCTTCAATTAAATTTGATCTTACAGTTGAAATTAATTCACTCAAAGCACTACCATGTTGTCCTCTCTCCGGATATGTTTCTTGCTTCTTTCAGAAATTCCATTGAAGAATGTGTACCTGCAGGCACTCAGACGCTCAAGTCAGTAGAGATCAGAGAATGAGGGTTTAGAGGGAGAGTAGATTCTACCTTAGGGACAGTTAAGAGTCCCCTATATATAGAGGTGGGTGGATGCAGAGCCGTTGTAATGGCACATGTGTGTCCAATGGTTACGAAATCGTGGGAAGTGTAACCGCAGAGAGAGATTCACGGGAAAGTGCGAAGAGACGTTGCAATTCCTTTGAACTGATCTCGCTTGCTCCGTGCACCCCCCTTCGCGGGGAAGGGGTGTGTTGTGAGTAATGTTGCCAAACGTGGTATTTTGGCTTCGATTGTATTGGGCCTAAGATCCTTTTGACCTCCAGAACAGTAGCCCCCCAAGTCGTTGCTCTTGGCGAAGAGTGATGACTTAAGGGCGGGCAAGATTTGCTGCTCGTAGACGGTAATTGTTCTTGTATTCAACAAGTGATTAATGGAGAGATTGAGGAGACATGTCCTTTGGTTTCTGATTGACACGTGTAAAGGCTATTATGGTACTCGAGTAGCTAATGCCTGAAGAGTGTTCTTGGTTTGTGTTTCCATGATGTCATCAGAACCGTTGATTTAATCCTGATGTTTTAGGAACTGCTACCATTAATCATGACCATTGGATGCGTGGATAGATCTGATATAGGCCGTGAGTTTGTCATTGAGTGAGGAGTTTCATGTGAAGGACCGTACCAGATTGTAAGCGTATGACTCTGAAAGGTTTGTGAAGTGGGTATAAGTAGTTTCAAACGCCTGTTTGGATTACTTTCATTACTTCACATTTCAGAAACTTGTACATTTTCTAAGAGTTCTTTCAGAGACGAAGCATTATGATCCTTCAACTTCTCAACTTCAAGTCCATCTTTTCATCTATCGTAACAGGTATTGTTTCAACAACATCTTTTCCCTTGTTTTTCATGCTTGATTGCTTTAGTTTCTTGTTTAAGAAACCATAGAAATGGATGTTTTAGGGTAGATGTTACTCCGACGCGGTGGTTTCTGCCGTTTGTTATGGCGGTTTCTGCCGTGTGTAAGGAGTTCTTAGGTGTTTGATGTCTGTTTTATGCATTTTGAAAGAAAACATTGGCGACAGGCTTTAGTTTTGCTCATAAGCTACAGTTCTTCTTGCCACATAAAAGAGGTTTCTCCTTCTCGTTTGTGAGGAAATACTGTGAAGGCGTAGCTTCGCCGTTGGTTTTTCCTTCTCGTTTGTGAGGAAATACTGTGAAGGCGGTAATTTTTTCGTGCTTTTTCTTTTTGCTCTGGCTTTTGTGGAGATGTTCGATCCCTTCCTCGCCGTGGCTGATCTGATAGGTGAAGGAAGGGTGGATATGGATGTTAGATTCACTTTTTCCTTGATCTTTCAGGTTTTCCATGGCTGGAATTTAAAACGAGGAAGAGGTTGCCGCGCCAGACATTTCTTGGATGGGGGATGAGCCTCTGGAGACGGAATCGTCGTTTGCTTTGGCCGGAACAGGTGAAATCCCTTGCAGTATCGCTGGTGAAATCAAGGATTGGGAGGTTATATTACTGTTAGCCTGTATTTTCAACAGGCTATAATAAATGTGGTCAGTGAAGTTTGACCCAGATTTCGAAGAGAACTAAGCAAGCTTAAGCCTCAAGTTCGATAGTCAAAGTGAAGACCTGAAGATTTGCTGATCGAATGGATGGTTCGACGGAGCGACTAGACGTCGAAGAGCGGTTGGCATTGAGGAGAATAGCTAAATGGCGGTTTCTCGTCGAAGAGACGTTATTTGGAATTTAAATACGCCTGTAGCAGTTATTAGAGGTTACTCTCTAAACGTGTTCGTACGCAGTTACTTAGTATAAGTAGTATTTTCCTCCATGGAAAATAGGTCACAATTCGAACATACCGAAAGCTTACACGCTCAAACTATCCGCACACACAAAAAGGAGAAACGAGTAAACAAGCCATAGCGTATGAATTTGTGTACCAACTCTTTTTTTTATTTACTTTAATGCAATTCCTTTTTCTCACCATATTTCTGGATTTCGACGGTTATATTCATAGTTCGCTAGAATTGTCACCAAACGAAGTTGAACAATCAAACACAAACGGTCTTGAGATTTTCTGGCTGATCTAGCTCGCCCTCGTCTTGAAACCAATTCAGTAATTACCAAAATCGAGGGTAAACAAATTGGCACGCCCAGTGGGACGATTTGTGTTTTTGTCTGAAGTCGTTCCTCGTGTTCAATCTTCAGTGATTTTTGTTGTGTATGTTCTTGAGGAGTAGAAAGAAACTTCAAGAAATGGTACGCTCTACTCGTAGTAATGATCCTCCATCAAGCCCCACAAGGGCATCTATGGATAATTCATCATTAAATATAAATCCACAACAAAGTCCACATATGACGCCATCCCATGGCGCAAACATTAATGAAACGGTGGGGAAAACAATTCCCGCTCATACATCATCAATCGTTCCCGTTACAAATTCGACGGTTGCAGCAGTTACACAATCTAACGTGAATTTTGGCAATCCGTTAGTTCAAAATCCATTGTCCTTTGATCCGTCAAATCTTAGGAACCAACCATATGGAATGCCTTCATCCTTTATGATGGGTCTCCATAATATTCCACCTGTTGTTTCAGGGAATTTATATGCGATTCACCCTTAGTTTTATTATCTTTGGCCGAGTGTTTCTGGTTTAAATCCTCAATAAACATTGACCAATGCTTCTTTGGTTGCTTTAAGATAACAAATGGTAGATAGTAACCATGAAATGGTCAATATATTGATTCAACAAATTGGAATGGTATTTAACCCTTTAATTAGGGATACCCATAACAATTATTTGGCACTATCAGACCAAATGGGCAGAATCGCTGATTTCTTTGGTGCTCCTCTGAGGCGAAATGTGCAAATACCTCAAGTTCAAAATCATAGGCCTGTTGAAATGCCTGTCAATAGACCTAATGCTGGAAATCTTATCAATCCAGTGCCCCAACCTGTGGTCGAACCACCAGCGCCAGGGATACAGGAAAGAGTTCCAATTTTGGTTCAAAGGAACCAAGATCCTGATCAAATAGTTAGGCAAGCCCAACAAGTTAATTTGCAGGGTCAAAACAATATTGCCAACGTAGTCGAAACCCTTTTGACTCAAAATGGTTTCAATTTGGGTCTGCATAGACCTAAGTTCGTGTCACCTTTACCCGAGTATGTGACAATGGAGGAATTACCTAGGGGTTGGAAAACTCACCAAGTTTGGTAGAGAAACTAATGAATCCACTGTTGAACATATCGCTCGTTACTTGAGAGAAGCGGGTGACATAGCAAACAATGAGAACTTGAGAATGAAATTCTTCCCAAGTTCATTAACAAAGAATGCCTTTACTTGGTATACAACGTTGTCTCCAGGGTCCATCTTTACTTGGAGTCAATTAGAAAAGGCTTTCCATGAACAATTCTACATGGGACAATTCTAGATTAGTCTTAAAGAATTGGCAAGTGTTCAACGTAAAACGACAGAATCTATTGACGATTACTTGAATAGATTAAGGCTTCTCAAAGCTAGATGTTTTACCCAAGTGCCTGAACATGAATTAGTCGAAATGGCCGTTGGCGGTCTAGATTATTCTATTCGAAAGAAATTAGATATTTAGTATCTAAGAGATATGGCACATCTAGCAGATAGAGTTCAACAAGTCGAAAGACTTAAAGCTGAAAAAGCAAGGGCTAGCAAGTATGGTGGTAAAAAAGAGAAGGTTGCTTATGTCGATACTGATAACAACAACCAAGATTTCGACGTTGGTTGGTGTCTTGTCAAGGAAAGCGAAGTTAATATCGCTGAATTGCAACCATGACCCCCATTCATATGTAAATTGTTAAAACCTTCCAATGGGAAGAATCCTGAGGAAATAAGATGTTTTCAAATGGGAACCAGGACATCAAAAAGCATTCGACGACATCAAGGCTTATTTGTATATAGTGTTGGTGTAAGCCCAAAAGGCCAATAGTTTCTGTTAAACTTATCTTATGCATCATGACTTTTATTATTGAATAATATATGACACTCTTTATTATATTTATAGTAATGTTAATAAAGTCCTTACAATAGATAGTTCTTGTAATAATATATTAAGTGTGACTTAATCATGAGATTACATTATCATAAAGAACGCTATTCTTAAATGTATCCGTAGTCAAGCTTTAATATTAATTAGGATAATAATAAAGCGTCGAGACTATTATGTATGTTGACTGATAAACGCATCTCATGGTAGTATCAAGTGGCGAAACGACCAACATTGATAATTTTCAAAGCTAGACAACTTATTCAAGTTTGAAAACTCACAAATCAATCTTAATCAATCATATAAGTATGAGCATAGGCCACTTACGAACTATCAATCATTAGTTCAAAGATTAGCCTAAGTTCGTATGAGAAAACCCAAAGTTTCATATATTCCACAATCCTACCCAAAAATCAAGATTGGTGTGATTAAGACATAGTACCAACTTTACAAGCATTGCCTAAGCCCATATGATTTGTAGACCAAGCTTGCAACCGTTTTTGTTCACAAAACTCCAAGTTCTGACAATTTCCAAAAAATGAAATGACACAAACTCAAGTTTCAAACCATATAGAAAATCTTAAATTTCATTAAATCCAAGTTTGTTCTAGTAGAAGAGTAAGTGAAAACAGCAAAAGAACATTTCAAAACGATAGCCTAGGACTCCTACACGACCACCCCCAAGAACCCGAACACGGAACAACGTTCCCGTTGTCCTGTACTGGGCGCCTGGCGCTAGAGGTGCAGCGCCTAGCACTAGCTCTCTGACTTATGGGCGCCTAGTGCCCTTGTTCAGGCGCATCGCTCCGTAACACGCGTTTTCGCGTGTTTCGTCCGCGTGTTTTCGCCAATTTCGCCTCAAAATCGAATGTTTAAAACCCCCAATCATAAAAAATGATCTGAGGCATAACCCGAGGCTCTAACACATCGAACTCACTCGTTTTGTGGCATTTGAATAAGTTATAAAATTGTTTAAATTGATTTTCTCAAAATAATAAGTCTTCAACAACAACAACAACAATTCATTTCTTCCAATTCAACACAATTCAACAACAACTCAACATAACTCATACCCAAGTCATGAAATAAGATTATCATCAATAATCAACCTCAACCACAACTTGTAATCATGCATCCCATCACAATTCAACAACAACATGTCATAATTCGTCAATTGAGCATAACTCACAAACTACTTATTTACATACATCATGAACATGCAATTTCATCATCAACAATTCAATTACCATCAAATTAACATACTCAAACATATCACTACAACATGAGCACGAATTTCAAAGATTAGGTTCACAATAATCACTTATTCAAATAATCACTTATGCATAGCAAAAGAGAGAAGAAATTAACTAAGTGATTATGATTGAAATCTAACCCCGTTACCTCAATTAGCAATAATCCTAGCAAAAACCTCAATTTAACTCCTAAAATCTCTATCACCTCTTGAGTCTTCAAGCTTTTTCCCTTCTGACCCTTTTCCTTTTCTCTTGAACTTTCTCTCTCTACCTCTCTCAAAATTCTTATGAAATGAAATGAAAACCTATTTTCTCTAAAGACAAGGGTTTATATAGGCTCCTCTCAAATGGGCTTAACCCTAATGCCTTAGTGGGCTTAGCTCACCCAATCACTAATTCTAAAATGTTTCTACTCACTTAACGGTAAAATTAATACAACGATCACTTACCGGCTCACAACTAATTACCACACTAGTAACTTAGTAAAATAAAGGTTCTCACTTGAAACACTAAAAATAATCCTCACCGTGAAATTACTAAATGACCAAATGACCAAAATACCTTTTTTGCATTAAAACCTATTAAAATGCACCCAATGATAAATAATTACACATGAGCACATATAAATACATATTAAAACAATTGAAAATAGTCTAGCAAAAATCGGGATGTTACATGGGGAGCTCCGTAAATGCTCGGCATTTGTCCAGATTCGCTTCAATTCCTCTTTCTATTAGGTAGAAACCGAGGAACTTACCCGCTTGAACTCCGAAAGTGCATTTTTCAGGGTTGAGTCACATGTTGTACTTTCAGGTTTGTTCGAACACCCTTTTGAGATGAGCGGCATGATCAATCTCTTGTTGAGATTTGACAATCATGTCATCCATGTAAACCTCAAGAATGTCACCCATGAGTTCTTTGTCATAGACTTTGTTCATCATATGTTGATAAGTAGCCCCCGCATTTCATAGACCAAAGGGTATTACGTTGTAGTAATAGTTCCATGATTCGATCATGAAGGATGTTTTCTTTTTAGCTTCTTTGGCCATGGGTATCTGGTTGTAACCAAAATAGGCGTCCATGAAAGATAAAAGTTTATAGCCGGTGGAATTATCTACGAGTTTATCTATGTTAGGAAGAGGAGATGCATCTTTAGGACAAGCCCTAATAAGATCGGTATAATCGACACACATACGCCATTTTCCATTAGATTTCTTGACAAGTACAACATTGGGGAGCCATGTAGTGTATTTTGTAACACCCCGTTTTTCCAACATAAAAATTTCATAAAAATAATCAGAGTATTCACATAAAACGGAATGTCACATTCTTTTCTTAAAATCATAAATTGAATAAATAACTATTTATCCTTTAAAATTCAATAACAAAATCTTTAATACTTCGCAGCGGAATTTATTCAATAACTAAAACAGTCTTTGGCACGAAGGCTTCTTCATAAATGTCTCATAAAAATCCAATCTAAAAACATAGTCATAAATCTTCAAAAACAATACGTAAGGAATAGAAAAGCAATAACGAAAGATCTCATCCC
The DNA here is from genome assembly GCF_003473485.1 of Medicago truncatula. Lineage (NCBI taxonomy): Eukaryota > Viridiplantae > Streptophyta > Magnoliopsida > Fabales > Fabaceae > Medicago > Medicago truncatula. The sequence goes on from NC_053045.1 coordinate 23,016,086, forward strand.
GTTACGTATCAGAGCACCTAAGACACACGAGAGAGAAAGCTCACACGACATCAACTATTCTTGGTTACCTGTTAGTTATCCATGGTGGGCAAACAGAAGGGGTGAGATTTCACAAACAATAATATTAAGCATATAATTCATCAATTACATTTAACAACATAAGCATCATCAATCATATTTAACAACTCATAGACAACATCATGTAATCATCATAATATTCATCATAGATAATAATATATCATAATTCACTTCTTTAATAGTTCATATAAAGAATCACAGCTTTAAGCAATTTCATGATTTAACTACTTAACAACTCGACAACTTGATAACTTGACAACTTGACAACTTAACCTCTTGACTATGCAACTTAATCTTCTAATCATGCATGTGGTACCAATCTTTGAGCGTAAATAGGCTCCCAGGGCATCAAGCCCTCAACTTTATTTGAGCGTAAAAAGGCTCCCAGGGCATCAAGCCCTCAACTTAATTGAGCAAAGGCTCTAGGGCATCAAGCCCCCAACAATGAAATGCTAATGCATGGACTCGACCTCGTAATATCTTAAATCGACAACCTCTTATATAATCCAATAATTTGGAACTTCATCATCTTAATCAACTTAGACCGACTCATGCAGCTTAGTTAATTAACAACAGTAACACAACAGTATACAAAAACAGCATGACATAATAATATCAAATGCAAGTCAACAACGTCTCAATTATTCACATATAATTCAAGTAATGCATATACAATTACATCACAGTATAACAACATCAAATAATAATCAACATCTTAAAACATCATATATACATATAACACTTCATCAATCATGGACAATATCGTATTCACAACATATACATTCATATACTAATTCATCAATCATATTCAATTATTCACTGTGACCTACGTGCAGTAATTTGACTATAACTCAAGTTCTATAAATCCTTTTGAAGTCAAACCAACGGCACTAGAAAGCTAACATTTATACCTACAACTTTCGTGTTTACACCTAAGACCAATTCTGTACCAATCAATACATTTTTCATTTCAAATTCGGACAAAGTTGTGTTGAAATTCATAAAAATTCACTGTGACCTACGTGCAGTAATTTGACCATAACTCATAAACCAAAATTCATGTTCAAGTCAAACCGACGCCACTGTAAAGCTAACACAATTATCTACAACTTTCATGTTTACAGCAAAGGCTAATTCAAAACAGAAACGTGTGAAAAAGACGCAAGAACATGAAACAGGACATGCTGTCAGAGAGCAACTCGGGAAAAAAACACACTTTTCACCCCAAAATCCCAATTTTAACTTCCCTATGCCCAAATTTGATCCCAAAGTTTGTCTAAACATTTATATACATAAAAAAAGACTCAAAACCATATAAAACTTGACCCAAAACATTATTTTAGAAAATCATCAAATAATCAGTTTAACCCTAATTCCCAAATAATCAAAAACTAAAACCTACAACATGTTAAATCCAATTTTCAGAATCAATGACTTAAGATTATTGAATGTTAGTCCCACCCTTACCTTATAGATGAAAATCGCAGCACTCCTAGGTCTTCTCCCTCCTCTCGGCTTTTTCTCCCTTTTCTCCAAAATTGATCGTACGTTATGTTTTTTCTAAATTAGGTTTCTCCTATTTATAACCTTTTTTTCTATTTTATCTTATTTCTCTTTCTCCCCCAAAACTCTCTAAAATCTCATAACAAACTCTCAACTCAATCTTATTTCTATTTTCAAATCTTAATTTATTAAATAACAACATAAGCCACTTAATAAATCACATAATCAAATAAATATATTTTAAACTCTTCTTAATAAATTTTAGACTCAATTAAATAATTAAATAATTAAATAAATCAAATAATTCAAAGAGGGCGTTACATATTTGGCCTCAGAAATAAAGTTTGCCTCTAGGAGGTTTTTACAGCTTTTTCTGCAGCCTCTGATTTTTTAAGTGACTGTTTTCTACATCACTGGGCTACAACGCTAACACCAGGATCGACTGTCAACTAGTAACAGGGGACGCTTGGGTCGATTCCTGGCACGTCGAATGCGCTCCAGGCGAATAGATCAACATTATCCCTTCAGCAAGCGACCAGCTGTGCGCTGCCAAGTTCAGGAAGATCCTTGCCGATATTCAAGTTCTATGAGTGGTCGTCTCCGAAAGGGACCAGCTCGAATTCCCCGTCAGGAATAGGTCTAAGAAGTTTTGCGTTGAGCAGATTCTTCTTTTCCCTCTTCTTCTCCTTAAGTTCTTCCTTGGTGAACCTGGGGTCAAGTTCGACCAAGTTTGCATTCAGAAGGCTCGCAGCAGCTCTCCCTTTGTCTTCAGTAGATTTGACGGATTGGGAAACCGAGTTCTGGGTTTTGTTTGCTTGAAGGAAACATATTTAAGCAGCTTTGATGTCTCCATTCAGGGAGGTGATGATGTCATCCTTTGCATGGTGCTTCAACTTCTGATGAGAGATTGAACATGCAGCGCCTAACTGGGCAAGTCCGGTTCTTCCTATAATGCAATTATAGAGAGATGGATAGTCAATCACCCGGAATTGGATCTTTATTGTCTACTTGGCCTCCTTTTCGCCAAAGGTGACCAGCAGCTCTACGTAGCCTCAAGGTTGAGTGGGGAGCTGTTGAAATTGTAGAGTTCGTTTCCAACGTATGGAGAAAGGTTTTTCTTCGTCAGTTGGAGAGTTTTGAACAAACCGGTGTTAATGATGTCGCACGAGGCCCTTGTGTCAATCAGGACTCAGCGGACGTCGGTGTTGGCCATTGATGCTTGGACAAGCAGAGGAATGGCTGCGTTTGAGGCCCCATCGGGAAGTTCAGAGTCGTAGAACACCAACGGTGGTCTTCCTCCTATGTTGGAATTGGAGGGGACCAGCAGGTTGACGCTCATGAGTTCTTCAAAATTTCTTTTCATGCTTCCCATGGAGATGTTCATCGTTCCTCCCGTGATGACGTTGACGGATGGAAACTGTTCCCAGCTGCATGAGTAGGGTACGACTTCCACGTTGTCAGGAAAATCACCCAAATGATCCACGTACATGGCGACTACCTTGTCCGTTTCGTTGTCATCGGCGATGACTCAATGGTCTTTTTCTCTGACTTTGGGTTCTTTACGATCTGCTTGTGTAACACCCCGTTTTCCCAATATAAAAATTTCATAAAAATAATCAGAGTATTCACATAAACGGAATGTCACCAAAAATCATTTTCAAGTCAAACCGACGCCACTGGAAAGCTAACACAATTATCTACAACTTTCATGTTTACACCAAAGGCTAATTCAAAACAAAAACGTATGACAAAGACACAAGAACATGAAACAGGACATGCTGTCAGATAACAACTCGGGAAAAATCCATTTTTCACCCCAAAATCTCAATTTTAACTTCCATATGCCCAAATTTGATCCCAAAGTTTGTCTAAACATTTATATACATCAAAAGAGACTCAAAACCATATAAAACTTGACCCAAAATATTATTTTAGAAAATCATCAAATAATCACTTTTAACCCTAATTCTCAAATTCTAAAAAACTAAAACCTACAACATGTTAAATCCAATTTTCAGAATCAATGACTTAAGATTATTGAATGTTAGTCCCACCCTTACCTTATAACTCAAAATTGCCGCTTTCTGGGTCTTTCTCCCTTTGCTTGGCTTTTTCTCCCTTTTCTCCAAAATTGATCGTACGTTATGTTTTTTTTTCGTTCTAAACTAGGTTTCTCCTATTTATAACCCTTTATTCTATTTTATCTTATTTCTCTTTCTCCCCAAAACTCTCTCAAATCTCATAACAACCCTTAAACTCAATATTATTTTATTTTCAAATCTTATTCTATTAAATAATATGATAAGCTACCTAATAAATCATATAATCATATAATATATTCTAAACTCTTCTTAATAAATTATAGACTCAATTAAACAATTAAATAAAATAAATAATTCAAAGAGGGCGTTACAGCTTGAATCGCCCTCGTTCAATGAGGAGTTCAATAGCATCCTTTAGGTGGATGCAATCATCAGTATTGTGCCCGTGGCATTTGTGGAATCGATACTATTTGGTTTTATCGACCCATTTCTTCTCCTGCGATGGAGCCTTTGGTGACTTGAAGTCAGCTTCCTTCAGATCAGCTACTGCGATTTCAGCGAAGATCTTCTCTCTGGACATGGGAAAGGGTATATACTCGGTGAAGCGACCGTTAGGTCCCTTGCTCTCGTGAGCTACTTTGCCTTCCTACTTTTTCTCATGGAAGGGATTTTTGGAGGATTCATGAGCAGGCTCCTCCTTACTGGATTTGTTAAGGTTGTCCGCGTACAACTCTTCTTCATACCTAGGTAGACAACTTTCTTAACGTCTGTGCCTTCGCACAGACCTTTGGCAATAAGGTAGCGTTTCATTGCTGCACCTCGTACCTGCAGAACTTCTTTGTTGAACCTTTCGATGTAGTCTCGAAGAGGTTCACTCTTTCCTTGGATAGTAGCTTCAGCGGATGCCATAGTTTTTGGTTGAATCCTTGAAGCAGTGCAATGGGTGGTGAACTCGTCACAGAGGTCGCTCCATGAGTCAATGGAGTTTCTCCGTAAGTTCTTGAACCACGTAACGACTCCTCATCTTAATGTGGTGACGAAGAGTTTCAATTTAACGGCGGTCTGCACCGATCGGTAATTGAGAACCGCGTCAATGTTCTCAATGTGCTTGTCTGGATCCGTTTTTCCCTTGTACGAATCCATCAGAGGAGGCTTCTCTAGTCCATGGGGGATAGGAGCTTTTCCGATGCACCGTGTGAATGGACCGTAAGCATTACGGTTGCTCCGGGCATCACGGTTGTCCTCGAAACTGGAAGGGGACCAAGGGCGTCTGTTGCGTCTTGGGGGGGATCTTCTTGGAGGAGATCATCTCGGAGGAGATTTTTTGGGGGATCTCCTTTTCGTCGACATCCTAGTGTGGCTTGGAGATCTGACGCTCAATGAATACCGAGGGGATCTGGAACGTGAGGGGCGAGGGCTCCTTCCTCTTCTACTACGTGCTGGGGAAGGATTTCGTTTGGCTTGGACCAGTTGACACGCTTGCTCCAGATCCATCAGGCGTTTGACGCGCTTCGTTACTCGATTAACGACGTTTGTCGTTGAACCGTGTGGATTAGGTTGTGAACGAGGGCACCTATTGGCCTGGCATTCTCTGGTGTCTCAGTAGGTCGTAGAGGACCTTGCAGAGGCCTTTCTTCGAGAGGGATACACAGCTGAGGGATTATTTGTATGGCATCACCTCGAGGTGTACCCATAACAGAAGGTGAAGATGTCATTCCGTCCCGTCAAAGGACACGAACTTCCCTTAGTATCTGTGAGATCGTACCGTTGGCAGTCATGGTAGTTTTTTTGGAAAGCTTTGGTTTTTAGTAGCGTAAAAATTGGTAGAGCTTGTATTTCCCACAGACGGCACCACTGATCGTACCTGATCAGAAGGTGACTGTCGGTGCTTTGAATGCGGTGGTTTAAGTGGTGTGTAAGTACTTCAAAAGTGCTTCTTGGAACTGCGGGGGTGTGTGTACTTGAGGCACTCCGATGCTCAATTCAGTAGAGATCAGAGAATGAGGGTTTAGAGGGAGAGTAGATTCTACCTTAGAGACTGTTAAGAGTCCCCTATATATAGAGGTGGGTGGCTGTAGAGCCGTTGTAATGGCACACGTGTGTCCGACGGTTACGAAATTGTGGGAAGTGTAACCTCCAAAGAGAGATTTGCGGGAACTTGCGAAGAGACGTTGCAGTTCGTTTGAACTGTTCTCGCTTGCTCTGTGCATCTCGTTCGCGGGGAAGGGGTGTGTTGCGAGTAATGTTGCCAAACGTGGTATTTGGGCTTGGATTGTATTGGACCTAAGAAAATGGGACTAAGATCCTTTTAACTGGTCCAGAATATATATATATATATATATATATATATATATATATATAAGTTGGTTTGGTTACTAAAGTAAAGGAGTTTATTAGTGATAATGAAGTTGAGGGATTGGATCTCATTCGCAGCATAAATCAATAATTACGCTTCTTTCCTTCTGCTGGCATCTAAAGGTATATCATCCAAGTTTTGCTTTCAATTATCATACATGGTGGATAAATCATCTTCTTTGTTTGGGACTTCTCATTTAACAACAATTTCATTTTTGTTTTTTTACGCATGCCTTTTATTGTGGCTTTATCGCTTCGATTCTTTGTTTGCTGATGTAACAAATATTTTTATTCCTTAGCCTTTTTTGTACTATTTGTGCTGAAAAGACTAAGATATTTGATTAATATATTTCATTTTACCTTCTTAAAACATCAAATAATCAATAATTACTAACAATAATCGAGGATAACAGTAGCATCTTTCTCCTGCAGTGCAAGCCGTGTGTTTGAGTCAATGCTTGATGATGATCTCAGGTCTCCCCATTCACACTATATGGGAAAATGTAGATGTGAAAATGCATTTTCATACAAGGACTATAGTGATGGATATACACATTGAATAATATAGCTTTCAAAGGGCTGAACAATTTTCTCTCAAAAAAAAGGGTAGAAAAATTATTGCATCTGATCCAACCTATCTTATCCTATGTTTTAAATTGTAATAATAATAAAATAATATCTTTATTACTATTGAGTACGGCCAAATAAACAGATGAGGAATGATATATGAATATTATTTTGGTACAATCAACAACTCTTTTGGATTTTTTAATATTTTTTAATAATTTCGATTTGCGTGCTCCTCACAATGTCAAAAAATGTTACATTAGTTGTTCAAATTTGGTTGTACATATAATTCAACTCTAAAGAGATATAAGCGCATGCCTTTGTTTTGATGTTGGAGGAGTACAAAAGAGTAGACTTCTATTGGTCTTCGTCTTCCCCACATGTATTGCATTTAAGCTAGTAGCTACCACTTCATAAGCTAGTAGCTTCGTGTGATGGTGACAATACTCTTTACACACATGAGTTTTGGAAAAGATGAAAGAGAATGCTGTATTCTGTTGTCGTGTGAGTGCAGTAGATAGGGTTTAAACTTGTTAAGAGTTCTACATTCCGTGAAAAAAAGGTTCTACATTATATAAGTGAGAATAATTTTAACCCACTTCGGTTTGCCCAGTGGTATTGGCTTGGAATCTAGGAGTATGCTCCTCCTCAAGGTCTTAAGTTCGATTATCTCTGATGCCAATTTGAGGGGGTTGGTTTAGCTTCTTAAAAAAAAAGTGAGAATAATTTAAAGTTTTAAGTTAAAATGTAGTGTAAGCAGTTTCTTAAAAAAAAAAGTTAAATATGTTTTTAGTCCTTACATTTTGCGTCCCTTTGAAGAATAGTCTCTACATTTTATTGAATGTTTTTAAAATCCTCACATTTTATCTCGGTTATGAAAATTAGTTTATGCTCTTAACTCTCTAACAGAATGTTGATGTGGGAGTTAGTGAGTCTCAATTATTGTAGGGTTACATATGTTTTTGGTCCCTAGATTTTACGTGACTTTGAAGAATAGTCCTTATTATTTTAGGGATTTTAGAAACATTTATTAAAACGTAAGGAATATTTCTCAAAGTCACGCAAAATGATGAGATCAAAAACATATTTAACCTTAAAATAATTGAAACCCACTGACTGCGACATCAGCATCCCGTTAGAAAATTAATAGCAGAGACTAATTTTGATAACGGAGATAAAATGTGAGTACTTTAAAAACATTTAATGAAATGTATGGACCATTATTCAAATAGACGCAAAATATAAGGACTAAAAACATATTTAATAAAAAAATATCGGGTAAGTATAAAATCACTTGTATGTTTGCTCTTACTCTAAAATGGATAATGCTCTTAGCTTCCCTTGCTCTCAAAAAAATATATTGTTTGTTTGGATAAGACTTTCTCATGTTCAAAAACAATGGGTTTCCAGTGTGGTTTCTAACCCTCTAAATTATTGACAATAAACTGTCGTAGGACCAACAATAATAAATATATTTTGTTTTTAATACATTAGCTTTGTTCTTGAATATAAACATGTGGATTTGTTAGGATAAATGGTCCATCTAAATAAACATGTCGATTAATACAAAACAATGAAGAATGCCATGGAATGGGGGACCAAGACCAAAACGGGCACCACGTATACGCAACAACATTCAAGAATGCACACTACCCACGAGTTTATTTGAATAACGACAACGTAACTAGTGTTAATTTTGGAGTAAATAGGCTGTTATCTTTTAGAAATTATAAGTTTCGTTAATTACTATCTGACTTTAATAAAACTTCAATTACCTTCTTAAAATTGTACAACGTTAATTAATTTACCTCATCCATCAGATTCTTCTGTTATTCAACATGACGTTTAACAAGTATCCCCTAAAGTTTTACACTTAAGTGCAAAATGCCCTTGAACTTGAAAATTTATACTTTTTTTCTTATACTTCACTCGAAAGATATTAAAGGCAAACAATTAACAGTTAGTTTTAATATTTAAGTTATTTAAGACGTATTTTCTGAATTATCATGATAGAAAATGGTACCAAACATAAAAATATAACAGAAATAACTTACTATTATTGATGACACAATAGGAATATAGGATACAATCGGTTCTCTAGAAAATTGAATGTCTTGGATCTCTCCCTCCAAGAATTCGAGAGCTTGGTCTCTCCCAAACCAATATCCAATTCAAAATAAAATGGCTATTGATTTTTCATTTGATTTTCCTATTTATTCAATAAATCTTAATAGTAACTGTTGCCTAATAACATAATAACTGCATACTAATAACATAATAATCAGATGTCTAACACATCATAAGAACACTACAAAATAGAGTCATAATATTGCTGGTTGATCCCGTTTTGTATCCATGTATGCAATCCTACCTGTAGTATTCACTGGTGCAAAATTGACATAAGAATTCTTTCTATTATACCTATTTTTATAAAAAAGAGGTGTGAAATAGAGTTAAGTGGCAATTTTGTAAATATATCGAAAATTTTAATTTTATTGGTAACCTTCCAAACCTGATTTTAAGAATAAACTGGTGTTAAGTAGAAGGTGGCAAACTTGTAAATATTATTTAATACCTTACTTTAAGAAAAACGGTGTGAAATATATATATATTTTTTTGAAGAAATTAAATTATTTTATTAATATTGACACATAAAAGAATCAAACCAAAAACCTTTTAAAAAGTACACTCTATTATCTTAAGTCAATACCATCCTATCAATTTTATTTGGTAACATCCAATGCTAAGCCAACTAAAACTCTACCACTTCCATTATTTTTCCACTAAAATTATAATAATAATTATAATTATATAACAATTAATTATACTTTTTTACTCTCACCATATAACAAATTATTATTATAATTACTAGTGAAAAGAAGGACACTCACGTGTGCCCGTCTTTTCGCCCTTTTTATTATGTCAATGTTTGAAAAAATTTCACCGTGTTTTTTTTTTTTTTTTTATGAAATTTTGATTTGGATTAAAACTAAAAATATAAATGTTTGTTGCTTTCAAGTTATAACAAAGCAAACGAATCATGATTATTTATTTCAATGACACCAACAATATAACAAGAAAAATATAATCTAAATTATTTTTTTAGTGACACTAAGAACGATCGTCATTGTAAAAAAGTTGTTTAAGGGTATCGCGGTGATTTTCGGATATCAAGTTATTGGTTAGCGTTGACTCACAATTTTTAGTTCACCATCGAGCTTTTATTTTTTCCAAGGAAAAGGGGAAAAGATCGAATAAACCCTATATTTTAAGAGATTAATGGTTTGAGGGTTAGTTACGCAAATGGAAGGTATTAGCACACCGTAAACGTCTATAGTACTATATAGAAACCTCTTGCTTTTATTTATCTTGTGCTAAAATGTTACTTGCTAGTAAATAAGGCCTAAAAAGTCTAAGCGTAAAGAATGAAAATGTTTTTTTTTTTATTTTGTTGATTTGAAAAGACAAAGTCTTTTGCCTACATACCCGAATGGGATCAAAATCATGTAGTTCGGGGTAAAAAGGCGAGTGATTTGTTTTGGTTGATTTTAAAGTTTGAAAAAAAGTTTTTGAGAGGATAAGAAGCCAAAATGGCATAGAAGAATAAAATGCGATTTGATTGATTTTAAAGTTTCAAAAAAAGTCTAAATATGAATAAAATTGATTGAAGTTTGATTTAAAAAAGTAAAGTCACTTGATTTGAATTCCAAGGTTTGTTAAGAAAGATATTTTTGTGATTTTGAATATTTGAATGTTTTTGAGATTTTTGCGTTTTTTCTAATAAGTCTAAGAAGTTAAGCATGATAAACTAAACTAAAGCGCAAAAGATTTCATAAGGACGGTGGATCCAAATGAAAGCCCCCTTTTTCCTTGAAATCGACTACACTATTTTTGACGTTTTCATTTTTGACATAAAGCGGAATAAATAAATACGCATGCAATGCAATTTTCATTTATATTTACATCGGTCCCTAAAATACATTCTAAAGCATAATAAATATAAAATGCTTGAAATGATATAAATATGTATGCAATACAATATTCTCATTTATATATTTACCTTTTGTCCCTAAAATACATTCTAAATCACAATAAATGAATAAATTAAAAATGAAAAAAATAATAAAATTACGAATGCATGAAATAACTAAAAAATCTAAATAAATATACTAAATAACAATGCATGAGATGATTAGAGTCCTAAATGAACTAAAAAGTAAAAAATAAACTACATAAAACTATAAATAAAAGACTAAAAAAATTAAAAAAACAATAAACTAAACTATGAAAGCAAAAAAATACAATAAAATAAACTAAGAAGAAAATAAAGCAATTAAAGTAAATAAAAAGATAAAAACAATAAATAAACTAATAATGTTGCACCCAAATATGTGCGCTTAAAATAAGAAGAAAAAAAAAGTAGTAAAATAAATAAATAAAACAACTAAAATTAACTAGAGTTTTAGAAAACAAAGAAAAATTTTAAAAGGAAAAAGTAGATGCAAAATCAAAAGGGGGGGGATTTTAAAAACAAAAATCAGTGGGCTAAGAGAACATCCAAATGGGCTCAAACAGGTCAGATATGAACCGTCTGATTGATCATAAGGCTCAGATCTGATCCAGCCTCAAACCGTCATATTTAGATCTGAGAAAATAAAGATGCGAGGGCGCATGGACCACAGAAAAACGGCGCACACAGGATCAGAAAAAGAAAGGATTTAAAAAGCATCTCAGCAAAAAAGGTATATTCTCATGTTCCCTTCTCTCTCTAAGGTTAGCTTAGGGAGAGAAGCTCTCACTCTCTTCTTCTTCGTTGAAATAAAACCACCGCCAGATATTGCTTCCGGTACCGCGGCGGCCGGCCCAACAAGGCGGCGCCACTGTGCCGGAAGGCTTAACTTCACCCATTTTTAAAAATCTTTTACTTTTTATAGATCATTTTTTCTCCACTCTTCAAAACCGAAAACATTATTTTAGAAAAAGCTCTTCGAAAAAAACCTTGATCTAAAGTTCTTTTAATAAAAAATGGAATGAAAACGGCAACCCTCTTCTACCTTTTCTTTCTTTCCTTACGTATACGATTCGAATCCTCTGTCTGGGTTTGAGGTGATTATGATTTGTGGTGTTGTTATTGTGTTGGTTTTGGTTTAAAGATTTTGGAAATGAGAAAGGTTTTTGGCCGCCGTTTCTTGATGATTCTAATTAGGGTTTTTTTCAGTCCCCCTCTTCGTTTCCGTGCTCTCCTATTTATACTGCATTTGTTGGCCTCTTTTGAGCGTGATTTGGCACTGTATTCTTAGGGTTAGAGAGAGTGATCTTGTTATCTGCAGAGTACTAGTTTTCGGACAAAAATGCCCCTGGACATAAGAGCCTTGCTAGACAATACCTAAGGACATAAAGGACAAAAACTTTGGACATATAAAACTAAAGAAATTTTGTCTGAACCAAAATACATCTCTGCCGAAATTTCATCTGAAACGACCAAACTTCTCGGCTTTAAATGACGAGTAAAAATGAGAATTAAACAGTAAAAAATGGGGTATGACAGATGCGCTTATTTAAGTTTCCTCATTACGGAGACTTGAAAAATGAAATTTTTTAATTCGATAGGTCGAAGATACTTAAATACAGAGTACGCCATTTTTGACCAGTTTAAAATGCTATGATTGCACGCGATGCAAGTATGAATGCAGGACGACGAAGATGACCCGACTGGGGATACAACCAAACAGAAGGATACCCGAGTTCGTTAAAGAAAAGGATCCAAATCTGTTGGGGGATAGAACAGGTTTACTAGGGAACAAATTGACCGTCATCACCCACTATCGGTATCAAGATAGCTTAATGAACGGTAAAATTAGAGGAAATAAAATTGTCTACTACTAGTATAAGGGCAGCTTAATGAAAGACAAACAACCAATTTTACCTACTATCGGTATTAGGAATGCTTACTAAAATGTAAACTTAAAGGAAATAAACTTGTCTACTACCGGTATTAGGGTAGCTTAACGAAAGACAAACAACAAGTTTTACCTACTATCGGTATCAAGATAGCTTAATGAAAGGTAAACTGAAAGGAAATAAAATTGTCTACTACCGGTATCAGGGTAGCTTAAAGAAAGACAAACAACATGGTTTACCTACTATCTGTATCATGATAGCTTAATGAAAGGTAAACTGAAAGTAAATCAAATAATCTACTACCGATACTAGGGTAGCTTCATGAAGACAAGACAAACAGGTTTTACCTACTATCACTATCAGGATAGCTTAATGACAGGTAAACCAAAATAAATGAAACAAGTTTTACCTACTATAGGTATCAAGATAGCTTAATGAAAGGTAAAACGAAAGAAATGAAAATTGTCTACAACCGATATTAGGGTAGCTTAATGAAAGACAAACAAGAAGTTTTACCTACTACCGGTATCATGATATCTTAATGAAAGGTAAACTGAAAGGAAATAAAATGGTCTACTACCGATATCAGGGTAGCTTAATGAAAGACAAACAAGAAGTTTTACCTACTATCGGTAGCAGGATAGCTTAATGAAAGGTAAAACGATAGGAAATAAAATCTTGAGCCTATAACACCCTAATTCCCGACAATAATTATTAAATAATAAAAATATATTTAATAGAGAGGATGTTACAAATTCATCATTAATCATATAAAAGCATTACCACTTCTTTTTTTATAGTAAAGATTGTCAAATAGAGGAAACAATTCACTGATTGTATTAATAAGATTATTCACGTTATTTAACATCATAAAAGGAAAGTAACAAAGTTTCCAAGATTCAACTTAAACTGCAATTAAAAATTAAATCACCAACCCCACCCTAGTGTTACAATATCGAGCTCGTATCGACTACAACTTATTTAACTACTTAATAACAAAACCAAACGGAGGGCATCCCATCATCTCCATCCTCTAAAACGTCCCACAGCTACTCCTTGTCAACCTGAGTATCTGTACTCAGGGTACAGTCATCGTACAGAAAACAACACAACAAAATAAGGGGTGAGAAATCCTACCATAACAAAATAATAGGGAAAAGCATGCACATTAAATAAATATCAAAAGAATAGTCTCCACTATCTCATCATTCTCAACAGTTACTATGTATAATCTCTTCATTTTACATGTCACAACAGCACATCATATTCACACTCAAACGCCGAATACAACATCATCATATATATGCATATGGACTCTCCTAATGACCTCTATGATTGTGGTACCACACCTATCGTCATAATTTTCCAGAGGTATGTTACTGGACTTTCATCGTCATAATTTTCCAGAGATATGTTACTGGACTTTCATCGTCATTTCGTCATCATGATTCCTAGACACGACTTTATATGCATGCATGAGACAGACTCTTCAAGTATTAAAAGATCATAACATCATCAACAAATCAGAATCATAAATTCAGACTCTTCCTATTATGCACGACATCAAGACAAACACATCATCGTCATTCACATCATCATCATAAGTCAACATCGTCATTCTCATCATCAATGTATATTAGACACCATCATTCAATTCATCATCATAATTATACGTCGTCATTCTCATAGTCAATATATATATTTACACACCACCCTCATCATCATCATAGATAAACATCATTACTCTCATCATCATACTGATATAGTTATCATCATCCTCATCATCACTAACATATAAACATCATCATTTCTCATCGTATTTATTTAATTACATATATATAATATCTTCGTCATCACTCTTCGTCACATTATGGATTCCTCATTATTCATCTCTATCAACCGTTTATATCACTATTGTATCTCTTCACTAATCCAACCCTTACGCGTAATTCAATTCTACGTCAACTTCCCTATATTTTATTTTAGTATTCATTTTACGAACATACATTATTCTCTCATCTATTCTAGACTCTATAAACTTTATTCCGAATATCATACCCTATTCCTCATTCTTGGTCTCAAGTTGTTTTCTTATTCGCTATCATTACATGCAAAGTCTCCGCTCTATATATCTAGGTTTTTCCTCACAATTGTTATTAACTCTTTCCTACTTTTTCTCCTAAATAAAACGACTTTATATCTTATTACTTGTTCTCACATTCGTCGTCATCTATACATCGTCCGTCCCCTAATCTTAACTTCATTTTAATTTTAAAGTTATTATCTAACCTAATACTTCATTATAATTCGAGGTTTTATTCTCTTGATACCGGTCGTTATTATATTCGTCACTCATTACAACTACTACCTCTTATCCTCTTTCCTATGCATCTTGCTCCCTGCTAATCGATCCTCTTCTTATTCATCGTTATCATCATTCCTTTTATGTTTTCAGTCCTTAATATACAACTCCTTACCTTCTCTTACATTTCGTCTTAACGATCTTCTCATCGTTTACGATCATATTCTTTATTCATTTTTTTACACCTTATATATTACTGTCTAACACTCATCTTAAGTTCTTTAACTACTTTGGTTCATTCGCTCTTTCACTCAACAGTATTCTTAGACTCATTATTGGTTTAAGGAGATCATATTTGAACTCATTAGTTATTCGGAAAAGAACCTACTTCACATCCCATATTATCATCGTCTTATACCCTTTTTACTAAATCGTGTGTTTTTAGTCTCACCACATACCCACACTATTTGCTCTAGTAATTTCTCGTCTTATTACCCTTAATCAACTTGATATCCTTTCTCAATGATATTATCATCCCCTAAATTACCCAATACTTTAACTACTACTCATAACATAACCCACGTCATCATTTACTCGTCACCCTAAACAAGACACGTCATCGTCATTACTCGTCATTCACAAAACATCATTAATTATGATATCATTCATCCTCACCATTCAACAATTATTACTTGAACATAGATCCTCATCACACGTCAATAACTTCTCACCATTAATCAACATTTTATACGACCATATGTACACATCATATTCCTTTGTTACTCGTTACTGCATTTTAGAATCTACTCTCGTCATTCGTTCTCTCCATTACTACGTCTTTCATCCTAGTAGTATACCCCGTTATCCATTCTAATTTAAGTATTAACCTCTCGATTAATATTCCTCATAGCGTCTCCCGTATTTATCTTTCACTTTCTATTTTCAATCCATCTTGACATCATTAGATTCTCATAGGTTACTATCCTCGGTTCCTATTTAAGCTTGTTATTATTCTGAGTTAATCACTTCTAATTACACTTAAACCCACTCATTCATTAAGTTATATAGTTTAGGACCCTTACTCTTACATTCCTCTTTAACAACCTTCTTAAACTCTTTCTTATTTTCTAGGACGTTTTAAGGCTCATTGAACAGATTATGCTGAAGTTTCACGAAAAACACAGCATGACGCAGGTACGGTAATTTGACCATAACTCAAGTTGTAGAGGTTTGGTTGAGGTGAAAACAAATCCATTGAAAAGCTAACAGACATACCTAAAACTTTCATGTTTTGACCGAAATCCAGTTCGGAACGGAAAATGGTTAAAAACAACAGTTTTTGTTTGTTAAGTTGTGCTGATAAAATCGGGGCCCGATTTTTGTCGAATCAAAACACTTAGAAATGTGTTTTTTCCCCAATTAATCACTTTTGAATCACTTAACTCAATCCCAACACACCTAAATTGTCCCTAATCATCACTCTAGGTTTACCCTACTATTTGAGTGTTAATTCCCTCTCAAAATATCCAATTTTACACTATTTCAGGGTCAAGTTCCGAACTCTAATCTCTAAACTAGGTTCCCTTGATATTACTCTTTTAACAACAATTCTACATTCATTCATCATAATTTTTCAGTGGAACTCTTCCTCATAACAACAATCTTAACTTAAGAATCAATTAACTTCAACAATGTCCTCATCACCATCATAACAACACTCATACTCCAACCCCTTTACAACCCTATAGCAAAATAATAAACCCTAGAGATGAAGAGATTCTCCCCCTTACCTCGATTTCTTCTGAAATTTCCAGCTTGGCTTGATCCCGTCGCAACTAGGGTTTCTTCTCCTATGCTCCTTTTTTCACGTTAAACAAAAGTGACTCTTCTAACTTCTAATGTTTCTATTTATACTTGGGTCAATAACATGTTATAACTTTCTTCTCCTTTACTCACCATACTTTTACTCCTCCCCTCCCCCACTTATTTAAAACTTATATTCTACACCTCCGACTTGTATTATATTTACTTAATTCTTATATTCATCCTATTATCCCTCATAATGCATCACTATTTCACATTATAATAATAATAAACACGACTCCACCTATTTAACCTCACAAAATTAATTAAATAGAAATTTGGGGTGTTA
Organism: Medicago truncatula; assembly: GCF_003473485.1. Classification (NCBI taxonomy): domain Eukaryota; kingdom Viridiplantae; phylum Streptophyta; class Magnoliopsida; order Fabales; family Fabaceae; genus Medicago; species Medicago truncatula. Next base: position 23,032,986 of record NC_053045.1, read on the forward strand.
GTAGAGCCTGCCACTTGGAATATGTTTGTTTGGTAACTTCTCTGGACCAGACACACTTGGGATGAAACTTTTTTTGATAAAGCTTAAGTAAGACACAGGGTGGTCAATGTAACGCCCTAGTCGTTATTTATTTATTTTGGATTTATGTGGAGTCTTTTTATGATTTTAAAATTATATTTGTGGATTTTATGGTGTGTTAGATTTTATTATATAGTTTATAATAATAATAATAATAATAATAATCTTGAGTGAGAATTAGTATTAAATTGGAGTTAGGGGGTTATGTTGGAATTTAATAGAATTAAGGGGGAGTAATTAGAATAAAGAGAAGTTAAGAAAGGAGTTAAGAAAGAAAGAAAAAGTTAGAAAACGTTTTTACGTGTAACTGTCAGTTTTCGGAGAAAAAGAGAGAGGAGCAAGGAGAGCCAAGTCTGTCAATTGCTGTGCTTATTTTCTGCAATTCTAAGGTAAGGGTGAGGTTTACCGCAATCTTATAGGTTCTGAATTCTGATTTTGTTTTTAACAGGTTTATGTGAGAATTGGGAGAAGTTAGGTTTTGTTAAATTAATGGGTTTTGAGAGTAAGAATTGTTGAATTGGTGTTAGAAATGGGTTCTGAGTGCATATAACCTATCATTGCATATCTGTAAACTAATTTGGGGAGTGAATTGGAGGAAAATGGGATTTTTCGAAAAAACCTGCATTCTGCCCGTACAGAAGTTCATCGCTCGCCACGCGAGTAGCCTTGCTCGCCAAGGCGAGTGAGCAACTTCATGGCTCGCCTCGCGAGCAGAACAACTCGCCGTGGCGAGTAACCCAGTTTAAGACTTGATTTTCAAATTGTTGTTATAAGATGATTTTGGGATGGTTTAATGTGCCTATATGATTTTAAAGAGGACTGGAGCAAGTTTTAGATTAAAAAGATGAATATGGAGCTTAGAATTGAGGATCTAGTGAGAAAAATGTCAAAATTCCCGAGAGCACCATATTTTTGTTCGCCTCGAGTTCGCCTCGAGCTCGCCATGGCGAGTGTCTTGTTTTCGGAGCTCGCCATAGCGAGCAGATGTGCTCGCGAGGCGAGCTGCCTAGTATTTTGTTGGATTGATTTTCTGTTGTTGATGGTTGATTTATCTTGATGATTAAGCATGGTTATTATATTGGTGTATTTTTCTGGATGTTTTAAATTGGTGATAATGAATTGATGCTGGCTGAAAGTATGCTTTTATTTAATTAAGTCATACATGGATGTTGTAAGTTGGAATGGTGAGTCATATACATATATATGTATAGGTTAGGTTGTATGTGGATATACACAAGGCGGTTAGTTGCATAAGCATAGAAGTGGAAGAGCTTCGGCTCTAGAACGCCTTGTCGTTCAAAGTGGTGGAGCACTCATTCCTCAAAGTGGTGTTAGTGGCGAGGACTTATGTCCTGAAAATGAATGCTTTAACCATTCTACAGAGGTGAGGGCTACGGTCCTGATTATGGTACCAGATGCATGGGTGTTGTTAGCGGAGTCTTAGTGGAGTGGTGATGAGTTGCATGAGTCGTTGAATTGGTTTTTAATTACCATTTGTTGATGACATTGAAAATGATGATATTAATATAATGTTGATGAATTACTATGATAGGGTGTTAGATTCAATTGATGCATTCTTTATCTATATTATTGTTGTGAATCTCACCCCTTCTGCTTGAAAATGTTGCCCTTCCTATGGGTAACTTGCAGGTGATCCTGAGTAGTTGGTGGTGGCTCAAAGTGTCTAGGTCTCTGATACATTTGGGATGGGTTTACTTATTATGTTTCATTCCTTATGCATCATTTTTGGATTGTTGCTGATGTAGCCTTTTGTTATTGGATTTTATGATGTTAAGGCTTTCATGCCAAAATTTATTATGGTGTTTAAACAGTTATGAATTGTTGTTGATGAGAATATTCCGCTGCAGATTTAATGACAATTTTCAAAGGATGTTTAGTTAAATAGATTTTTATATTCTATTTAAATTGATTTATTGAAAATGTGATGTGACATACCCGTTTGGGTTTTACTATGATGTTGAATTATTATTATTTAATTGATTTTGGGAAACGGGGTGTTACAATTGGTATCAGAGCAGGTTGGTCCGTCCGGCCGAGTAGTAGAGTCGTGTTGGGCCACCTAGGATAGAGTGTCAACTCTAATGTTGTTTGTTGTTGTTCTGAATTGTTGTTTCTTATGTAGAATCTTAAGATGGCTGGTAGAAATGATGTTGCGATTGCTGCTGCACTTGAGGCTGTTGCTCAAGCTGTATGACAGCAACCTAACGCTGGTGCTGGTAATGGAGAAGTGAGGATGCTGGAGACCTTTTTGAGGAATCATCCCCCAGCATTCAAGGGAAGGTATGATCCCGATGGTGCACAGAAGTGGCTTACGAAAGTGGAGAGGATTGTCAGAGTCATGCAATGCTCTGAAGTGCAAAAGGTGTGGTTCGGGACGCACATGTTGGCTAATGAGGCAGATGACTAGTGGGTAAGTTTGCTACCTGTGTTGGAACAGGATGGAGCTGCAGTGACTTGGGCAGTGTGTTGGAACAAAATGTATTTCACAATAAACCTTAATGAGTTTTGATGATAACAAGGTATTAAAAATTGTCAATTGGTTATTGCTAATATTTGTTCAAGTGTACAGGACCATAGGCAAAGTTAATCAATTTCAATAGGTCTTGGAAGAACAATAGAGAGCAAAGGAATCTAAAGCATCTGAAGAAAACTGCGTCTGAAGCTATGAAGTGCTTCTGAAGTTTCAAGTGCCTCTGAAGTGATGACGTCATCAGAAGCAGAAGTCCATCAGAAGCAAGATTTCATCAGAAGCTGTATCATCACCAGAAGCTACAGTTGATCAGTATATTTAAACTGAAGTTTCAAAGGAGCTGTTTTTCATTTTAACCTCGTCTAAGAGAACGAAGGATTAAAAGGGAGGTACCAACGTTCATTTGAAAACCACTGGGTGCTTGTCCTTCTTTAAAGAGTTGACAAAGTACAAGTGTACAACCACTACCTCCACTACTCTGTTTTTGTCTACGCTACAAGACAAGACAACAGCTCTGCCTGCAGAAATATTCCTTCAAGATAGGAATGAATTTGAAGTTAATCCTTCACAGGACTACACCCAAATCAGGCAAAAGATTAATGGTGGATGATCAAAGGAACTCAACGACTCTTTAGACGTGCTAAAAATCTCAACGTCTCTTTACTCACCTCTATATAAAGGAGTGAAGACTTGAAGTTTGAGACAGACATCAACACAAGCTAAAAGCGCCAAAACTCTGCCAAACTTGATTATAAAAAGCACTTTGAATTTCTGCACTTATTTGATATATCTTAGAAATTCTTAAGTCTAGAGTCTTTATTGCATTGTATTGTGAACACCACTGATTGTATATCAAGTGTTCAAAGTCAAACATTTTCTGTATAATTCTGTTTGATTAGAAGTCTCTCGCCTGCGTGCTTGAGCATTAGAAGACTCTTGCTTTAGTGCTTGAGCATTGGAAGTCTCTCACCTGCGTGCTTGAGCATTTGAGAAGTCTCATACTAGAGAGTATTGGGCATTTGTAATCTGTGTGATTATTTTTAGTGGAAATCTCCTTGGAAGTGCAAGGGGGACTGGACTACTTCCGGTTTGTGGAAGGAACCAGGATAATTGCTTGTGTCTCTCTTTCTTTTCTCTGCTCTGTTTTATTCCGCTGCATATCTGATTCTGAACATTACATCAGAAGCACTCCCAACTAGCTTCTGAAGTAATACCAGAAGAAGATTTCTTAAAGAGAAAAAGAAAACACAATTCAACCCCCCCTTCTTGTGTTTTTCTCACCTTCAATTGGTATCAGAGCTTGCTCTGTTATCAAAGCACTTAACCGTGTGACATATCAAGATCTGAGAAAAACATGTCTACTGAGGAACCTGAATCTTCTACATCTACAAGGTACAATAATGTTAGTCATGACTATGGTACGTCTGACAAGAAATCAGATTCTGGAAAAGCTCCAAAGTTCAATGGAGATCCAGAAGAGTTTTCTTGGTGGAAAACCAACATGCACAACTACATCATGGGATTAGATGAAGAGCTGTGGGATATTCTTGAAGATGGAGTTGATGATTTGGTTTTGGATGAAGAAAGAGCTGCTATTGACAGAAAGATTCACACTCCTGCTCAGAAGAAGCTATACAAAAAGCATCACAAGATCAGAGGGATCATCGTTGCTTCTATACCACGCACTGAATATATGAAGATGAGTGATAAATCCACTGCTAAGGCAATGTTTGCATCACTCTGTGCTAACTACGAAGGTAGCAAGAAGGTTAAAGAAGCAAAGGCACTAATGCTAGTTCATCAGTATGAGCTGTTCAAGATGAAGGATGATGAGAGTATAGAGGAGATGTACTCAAGATTTCAAACTTTAGTATCTGGACTGCAAATACTGAAGAAGAGTTATGTTGCTTCTGATCATGTAAGCAAGATTCTGAGAAGCTTGCCTTCTAGATGGAGACCCAAAGTAACTGCCATTGAGGAATCTAAGGATCTAAACACTTTGAGTGTTGAAGATCTTGTCAGTTCCCTCAAGGTACATGAAATGAGTCTGAATGAGCATGAATCCTCTAAGAAGAATAGATCTATTGCTCTACCATCTAAAGGAAAGTCTTCCAAAGCTTACAAGGCCAGTGAATCTGAAGAAGAGTCACCAGATGGAGATTCTGATGAAGATCAATCTGTGAAGATGGCTATGCTGTCTAACAAGCTTGAATATCTGGCAAGGAAGCAGAAGAAGTTTTTGAGCAAGAGGGGTGGTTATAAGAACTCCAAGAAAGAAGATCAAAATGGATGCTTCAACTGTAAGAAGCCTGGACATTTCATTGCTGATTGCCCTGATCTTCAGAAGGAGAAATCAAAGAGCAGACCTAAGAAACCAAATTTCAGCTCTAGCAAATTCAGAAAGCAAATCAAGAAGAGTTTGATGGCAACTTGGGAAGATCTGGATAGTGAATCTGGTTCTGATAAAGAAGAAGCAGATGATGATGCAAAAGCAGCCATGGGGTTAGTGGCAACACTATCATCAGAAGCAGTATCAGAAGCTGAATCAGATTCAGAAGATGAAAATGAGGTATATTCCAAAATTCCCAAACAAGAACTTGTTGATTCTCTTAAAGAACTCTTATCACTATTTGAACACAGAAGCAATGAGTTGTCTGATTTAAAAGAAAAATATGTTGATTTAATGAAACAACAAGAAACAACTCTATTGGAACTGAATGCTTCTGAAGAAGAACTCGGAGGGTTTAACTTCATATCAACCACATATGAAGACAGACTCAAGATTCTTTGTCAGAAGCTACAAGAAAAGTGTGATAAAGGTTCTGGCAACAAACATGATTTTATTATGGCGGGCATTGACAGAAGCAAGGTAGCTTCTATGATCTACAGCATATACAAAAACAATGGCAAAGGGATCGGATACTCTAAGGAGAAATCCAAAGAGTACAGTCTCAAAAGCTATTGCGATTGTATTAAGGATGGATTGAAATCCACCTTTGTGCCTGAGGGTACTGATGCTGTAACTGTTGTTCAGTCAGAACCTGAAGCTTCTGGTTCTAAGGCTAAGATTACATCAAAGCCAGAAAACCTCAAGTCTAAGGTTATGACAAAATCTGATCCTAAGACTACAAAGATCAAAATTCTGAAAAGATCAGAGAACCTGTTCCTCAGAGTCTGATCAAACCAGAACCTAGAATCCTAAAGTCAAAGAGTCAGAAGAACAAAACAGTTGTTGCTTCTGAGAAAACAATATCCATAGGTGTTAAACCTCCAGAACTAACCCAAAAGGACCCATGAAGATATGGGTACCTAAGTCTGAATTGATCAAAACTGCAGTTATGCCTAAGGGCAAGAGAGAAACAAAGGTGCTGGTACCTAGACAGCGGGTGTTCAAGGCATATGACAGGAGAGAAAGCTTTGTTCCTTACCCTTACCATGAAAGATGGAGGAGAAGTGAAGTTTGGTGGCAACCAAACTGGAAAAATCATTGGTACAGGTACTATTGGTAATTCCTCCATTTCAATAAATAATGTTTGGCTAGTAGATGGTCTGAAGCATAACCTATTGAGCATCAGTCAATTTTGTGACAATGGGTATGATGTTATGTTCAGTAAGACCAACTGCACTCTAGTTAACAAGGATGACAAATCCATTACCTTTAAGGGAAAGAGAGTTGAGAATGTATATAAGATTAATTTCTCTGATCTGGCTGATCAGAAGGTAGTTTACCTTCTATCAATGAATGATAAAAAGTGGGTATGGCATAGAAGGTTGGGACATGCTAATTGGAGATTAATTTCTAAAATCAGCAAGTTACAACTTGTCAAAGGCTTGCCTAACATTGATTATCATTCAGATGCACTCTGTGGTGCATGTCAGAAAGGAAAAATTGTTAAAACTTCTTTCAAATCCAAAGACATTGTATCAACCTCCAGACCCTTAGAATTACTCCAAATTGATCTGTTTGGACCAGTTAACACTGCATCCTTATATGGAAGTAAATATGGATTGGTCATTGTTGATGATTACAACAGGTGGACTTGGGTAAAATTCTTAAGAAGTAAAGATTATGCTTGTGAGGTGTTTAGCAGCTTCTGCACTCAAATACAATCTGAAAAGGAAATGAAAATTTTGAGAGTTAGAACTGATCATGGTGGAGAATTTGAAAACGAGCCATTTGAATCTTTTTGTGAAAAACATGGAATTATCCATGAATTCTCTTCTCCTAGAACTCCACAACAAAATGGGGTTGTAGATTGAAAGAACCGAACTTTACAAGAAATGGCCAAAACCATGATCCATGAAAATAATTTAGCTAAACATTTCTAGGCAGAAGCAGTTAATACTTCATGTTATGTCCAAAATAGGATCTATATCAGACCTATGTTGGAGAAAACTGTGTTATCGCGATTTTCGGGTGTCAAGTCATAAATTAGGCTTGAACCTTTCAATCTTTGATATTCTCTATTTTTTCTTGGGAAGGGCAAAATTGAGAAAAAACCCTTAGATTCGAAGTTCGGGGGTCGTTTTCACTACGGGAAGGTGTTAGGCACCCGCGGTGACTATAGTACTCTATAGGAGCCGTTTTCTTAGTTTATGTCTACGCTTTATTTTTAATGCTATTTGTGAAAAAGGAAATTTATTTATGTCAAGAATGGGGGGAAGAAAGTGTCTGAGGTTTTATTTTAGTGGACTTGGAGAGGTTTTGACCTCATGCCTACATACTCATTTAAGGGATCAAACTCCATGTAGTTCTCTCTCAAAAAATGTTTTTTGTGTGTTTGGTTGATTTTAGTTTTTTGTTTTGGAAAATGGTTTTGAAGAAGAGAAAAGGCCTTAAAGGCATAAGAGAGAAAAATGGTGAATGGTTGGTTCAATTGTTATTAAAAAAGTCTAAGTAGGAATTAGGATTCATTTGGATTTGTTTAAGAAAATAAAAGAAGAAATTCAATGGAGTTTTGACTCCAAGATTTGTTTGGAAAAATTTGAGTGATGGAATTGGTTTATTATTTTTTTGAAAATTGACATTTGTCTAAAAATCGCATTTCCTAAGCATACATCTAAACGGTAATCATGCAACGTGTGTGCGTGTCGGTGCTTGTGTCGGTGTACATCACTTATAGTGTCCATAGTCCTTTACATTGAGTCCTAAATACATGCTATGGTCTTGCAAGGAATTAAAAAGGGAACTAATCTACCTAAAATTATTACAAACCCATTTGATATAGAAATGAATAGAAAAATGATGCCTAAACTATGGGATGAATGAAATGTGAGATGAAATGGTTAGTATCATAAGGCATAGAAATAGTAGAAAGGTAAACAAAATTGAATAGAATAGCAAGAGAAAAAAAAGGGCAATGAAATGAAATAAAATGGCAAAATATACCTAGAATTAGGTATAACACTTAGACATGCATATGGCTTATAATTCCCTCATTATAGCAATGTTAAAGGAGATTTGATTTTAAGCTACAATGTGAGGATCATAAGAACACACACAAGCAAAGCATCATACCATATTCCTAGAGATATTTTTACACATTATTTAACATGTAAAAAAAATAAAAAAAATAAAAATATCACAAAATGTCAAAAAATGCACCAAGAACAAATAGGAATTTAATGAGAAAGAATTGAAAAGAGCAAATGAAGAAAATAAAAGCAAAAATAAGCAAGTAAATTCTAGCATTTAGAAAAAATTAAAATGATAGGGAAACATGTTTTAGAAAATTTTTAGGAGCATAAAATGCCAAGAAAGTGTAAAAAAGTATTTAAAACACAATAAAAAAGCAATAAAAAAAAAAACTCAGCAGGATATAATCTGGACCGTTGGATGAATCCAGAGGTCCAGATCTAACTCCCAAGATCTCATCACAGCCACTGGATCAAAGATCCAAGGGTCCAAAAAAAAGCACAAAAGATAGTGTAAAGTTGCAGGAAGCACAATGACCGTTAGATCAAAGATCTAACGGTTCAAACAGAAGATATACCATATTTCACACAGAAGATCACACACATGATTCAAAATCAAACACACAGCAGCCATCAGATCTTGGAACAATCCAGATCTGATGGTTCACAGAGCGAGGGAACACCACAGAAACATGCACGCGCGCGCGTGGGAACGGAGGGAGTATATAAAGGAATTTTCACACAAAAAACACATAAACCTCTTCTCCTTCTCTCTAAAACTCAAAATCACAAAATGCTCTCCCTTCTCTCTAGAAACTCGCCGCCGGCGAGCTAAGTGGTGGTGGTGGCCGGAGTTGCTCCGGCGCGGTGGCCGGCCGTAGCGCCGCCGCGTCGGAGCGTTTTTTTTTTTCTTTTCGAAATTTTTACATCAAAAGTTCCGTCACCACCTCCTCTACACAAATCCGGCGTTAGTTTTAGCGAGAACGGAGCGATTTGGACTAGATCTACGTTTTTACTTTGAAATTTTTTTCACACTTTTCGCAAAAAAAACTACGGATCTAGATATCCTTTTCTCTATAGAGTCCGAATCCGGTCTCGGAATTTCTAAAATCCGAACGTACAAGCCTAGATCTACAAATACATATCCGTAACAAACTTTTTCACACTTTTTCTACACTATATGCGCGCACGAAAATGAAGAAAAAGAGGAGAGAAATGCGTTACCTCTGTCGTAGAACGGAGAAAAATCTTCGGAAAACTTCGAATCTCCCTTTTTCCCCCTCCGTGCGCGCGCGTTTCAACTCCGTTTGTGGTTGTTTTTGCTCAAAAATCCGGTACGTTTTGGTGTTGATGTGATGATTCGCGGTGGTTTTGAGTGAATCCGGTTCGGATTTGTTGATTTTGTGGTGATTGGAGTTGATTCTGAGCAGATCCGGTTTAGATCTGTTGATTTTGGTGATGATGTGTTCTTGGTGTTCTTCCTCTTTTTTTCTGAGATTTTTCTGTTTTGATTCTGTTATGGATGAGAGAGAGAAAAAGATTCTGTTTGAGACTGATTGTGATTGATTCTGATTTTTTTCTGACTCCCCATTGTGATGGATCTAACACATTTACTATTTATAGCCTGCCATGTGTATCTGAGAACCAATGAAAAAATGACATCTGGTTTGGGACTGATGTGGATCGAAAATCTGGACTAAAATGCCCCTGGGACCTTTCTGCAAAATAAAAAAACTTGAAGGACTGGACAGCAATAAAAAATGGACTAAAATGAAATTTTTAAAAGTTTTGGACCAAAACGTGATTAAAAATAAAATTGGACTAAAAAGTAAATTTGACGAAACGTAAAGCGAAACCAAAAATAAAATTAACAAAATGACTAAAATGAACCAATTACTGACATGAGGTATTTTAAAATACCTCCCTGTCGAAATTTTGACAGAAAAGACCAAAATGCCCCTAGGGACTAAACTGACCCAAACTGACTCAGATGCAATTTTGAAATGATTTTAAAAAGAGATTCAACAATGATTTGCACAGACAAGTTAGAAAGACTCAGAGACAGTTACAGAGACTAAAATGGGTTCCACTGTAGGAAATGACCAAAATACCCTTTTTGTATGATTTTTGAAATAAAATGCAAGAAAAGTAATGCAATGTTTCAGAGAGTTCTTAAATGACTTGTAATGCAAGAAAAGACAGACAGAGGCAGTAAAATATGTTTAAAAAGAGAGTAAAGATTCAGAGAAAAATAACAGCGAACTGACAAGTATCAGTGGTAGAAAATAAATTTGAATGAGTATTTTTAGGTCCAAAATCAGGGTATAACAAACTGCATATGAACTCTTCAAAGGAAGAAGACCCAATATCTCTTACTTTCATCAATTTGGATGTACTTGTTACATTCTAAATACTAAAGACTATCTAAAGAAATTTGATGCCAAGGCTCAAAGAGGAATCTTTTTAGGTTACTCTGAAAGGTCAAGGCATACAGAGTGTATAATTCAGATACACATTGTGTTGAAGAATCTATGCATGTTAAATTTGATGATAGAGAGCCTGGAAGTGAAACTCCAGAGCAAGTTGAAAGTAATGCAGGTACAAATGATTTTAAAGATGCATCAGAATCTGATCAAGCTTCTGATACTGAAAAGAATTCAGAAGATGAATTAAGTCCAGAGGCTGAATCAAATCCAGAAGCTGAGTCAAGTTCAGAAGCTGAACCTAATCCAGAAGAACAGAATGAAAATGCTTCTGAGGATATTCAAGATAACACTCAGCATGTGGTTCAACCGAAATTCAAGCACAAATCTTCACATCCTGAGGAGCTAATAATTGGAAGCAAAGACAGTCCTAGAAGAACAAGATCTCATTTCAGACAAGAAGAATCTATGATAGGATTGCTGTCAATAATTGAGCCAAAGACTATTGATGAAGCTCTCTCAGATGATGGATGGATATTAGCTATGCAAGAAGAGCTAAATCAGTTTCAAAGGAATGATGTGTGGGATCTGATACCCAAACCTAATCAGAAGAACATTATTGGAACAAAATGGGTATTCAGAAACAAGCTGAATGAACAAGGAGAGGTAACCAGAAACAAAGCTAGACTTGTTGCACAAGGTTATAGTCAACAAGAAGGCATTGATTACACTGAAACATTTGCTCTAGTTGCAAGATTGAAAGCAATCAGGTTACTTCTATCCTATGCAGTTAATCATGGCATAATATTATATCAAATGGATGTCAAGAGTGCTTTTCTTAATGGTGTCATTGAAGAAGAAGTGTATGTCAAACAACCTCCTGGGTTTGAGGATCTTAAGCATCCTGACCATGTTTACAAACTTAAGAAATCACTATATGGCTTGAAACAAGCTCCCAGAGCATGGTATGATAGACTAAGTAATTTCTTAATCAAATATGATTTTAAGAGAGGTCAAGTTGACACAACACTCTTCAGAAGGACTCTTAAGAATGACATTCTGATTGTGCAGATATATGTTGATGATATAATATTTGGTTCTACTAATGCATCTCTTTGCAAGGAATTTTCTAAGTTAATGCAGGATGAATTTGAGATGAGCATGATGGGAGAATTAAAGTTCTTTCTTGGAATTCAAATTAATCAAAGCAAAGAAGGAGTATATGTTCATCAAACAAAATATACAAAGGAGCTTCTAAAGAAGTTCAAGCTAGAAGATTGTAAAGTAATGAACACTCCAATGCATCCAACCATGCATGTGGTACCATAATCAGGACCGTAGCCCTCACCTCTGTAGAATGGTTAAAGCATTCATTTTCAGGATCAGAATGTCATTCCTTAGAAAAACACTTAGGTGGTGAGATGCAACCAACCCCTAAAAAGGCCTCTAAAACAGTCCCTGAAAAGATTGTCTTAGAAAATCACCAACCAGATTCTCAACCTGAACCCTCAACCATCAATGAGCAAAGTGTTCCTGAACAAACTGTTCCTGAACAAGTTGCTTCTGACCAAACCCAAACTAACCCTGAACACCAATATGAGAATCTTAACCAATTACCAACTCAGAATGAAACAACTCCTGAACAACACACTACTTCTGATCAATCATCTTCATCTCATACAATATCCATCCAAGAACCTTTACCAAACATTCTAGAGTCTGAATTTATTGAAAATGAGCTTCAACGGATCAATGATGAAATACAAGGACTAATTCTTCTCAGAAAAGTGCCTGTACTTTCAATTCACTATGAAGATCAATGGATGGACCTGAAGAAAGATGTTGCTGGATTGCTGGATCAGATAAGTGAAAGATGCATAAGAACCCAAGCTGAAGTGCTTAAGAAGCATCTGGAAGAAATTCACTCAGCTGAGAAAGGAAAAGGTTCTCCACTTCTTTTAGCTAATAATACTTTCTTTCCAGAAAGTGACTATGTCTCAAGAGATGACAAGCTTTTTCAAAGGATGAAAAAGAAGCTACAAGCTAAAGATGAAGAAGTTCAGAAGGTTAAGCAGAAGTCTGAGACTTTGGAAGAAATTGTGAATAAGCAAGCAGAAGAACTGAAGAAACAGTCTGAGAAAATCAAAAATTTGATGGAACAAGTCTCTAAACTAGCCAAACCTTAGTTGCACACCATATTGTTTGCTTGTTTAGATTTTTGTTTTCCAATTTAGTTTTCTGAAACAATTTTGTCTCTGATTGTTTGTCTTATCTTGCTGATTATGTATCATTCATTTGCTTCTGAAACAATTTCTTTTAATCTTATAAATGCTCTGATACTTATATTTATTTACAGTTTTTCTCATCTTTTGAACAAACTCTTTCTTTTGTTTTATTCACTTTTTGTTGATGACAAAAGGGGGAGTAGTTGTATAGTATTTTTAGGCTCTGAGCCCCATTAATTTAATCAAGTTAAATTAATAGAACCATTTTCTAAACTCTTGGTATTTCTTAATACTTCCGAAATCTTATTAATTATCTTGTGCGCATTTTATTGAAATTTAATTAACGAGTATAGAACTTAGGGGGAGCTTACAAACCTCACCTTAAAGGTCTATTAAACTCAGGGAGAGCTTACAAACCTCATACCTAGTAGTCAGCTTGTTAATTAGATCAACAACAATTGAACATTTTAAATACTATTGTTTGTCATCATCAAAAAAGGGGAGATTGTTGGAACAAAATGTATTTCACAATAAACCTGAATGAGTTTTGATGATAACAAGGTATTAAAAATTGTCAATTGGTTATTGCTAATATTTGTTCAAGTGTACAGGACCATAGGCAAAGTTAATCAATTTCAATAGATCTTGGAAGAACAATAGAGAGCAAAGGAATCTAAAGCATCTGAAGAAAACTGCGTCTGAAGCTATGAAGTGCTTCTGAAGTTTCAAGTGCCTCTGAAGTGATGACGTCATTAGAAGCAGAAGTTCATCAGAAGCAGAAGTCCATCAGAAGCAAGATTTCATCAGAAGCTGTATCATCACCAGAAGCTACAGTTGATCAGTATATTTAAACTGAAGTTTCAAAGGAGCTGTTTTTCATTTTAACCTCGTTTAAGAGAACGAAGGATTAAAAGGGAGGTACCAACGTTCATTTGAAAACCACTGTCAGTTTTTGGAGAAAAGGAGAGAGGAGCAAGGAGAGCAAAGTCTGTCCATTGTTGTGCTTATTTTTCTGCAATTCTAAGGTAAGGGTGAGGTTTACCGCAATCTTATAGGTTCTGAATTCTGACTTTGTTTTTAACAGGTTTATGTGAGAATTGGGAGAAGTTAAGTTTTGTTAAATTAATGGGTTTTGAGAGTAAGAATTGTTGAATTGGTGATAGAAATGGGTTCTGAGTGCATATAACCTTTCATTGCATATCTGTAAACTAATTTGGGGAGTGAATTGGAGGAAAATTGGATTTTTGGGAAAAACCTGCATTCTGCCCGTACAGAAGTTCATCGCTCGCCACGCGAGTAGCCTTGCTCGCCAAGGCGAGTGAGCAACTTCATGGCTCGCCTCGCGAGCAGACCAACTCGCCGTGGCGAGTAACCCAGTTTAAAACTTGATTTTCAAATTGTTGTTACAAGATGTTTTTGGGATGGTTTAATGTGCCTAAATGATTTTAAAGAGGACTAGAGCAAGTTTTAGATTAAAAAGATGAATAGAGAGCTTAGAATTGAGGATCTAGTGAGAAAAATGTCAAAATTCCCGAGAGCACCATATTTTTGTTCGCCTCGAGTTCGTCTCGAACTCGCGATGGCGAGTGTCTTGTTTTCGGAGCTCGCCATAGCGAGCAGATGTGCTCGCGAGGTGAGCTGCCCAGTATTTTGTTGGATTGATTTTCTGTTGTTGATGGTTGATTTATCTTGATGATTAAGCATGGTTATTATATTGGTGTATTTTTCTGGATGTTTTAAATTGGTGATAATAAATTGATGCTGGCTGAAAGTATGCTTTTATTTAATTAAGTCATACATGGATGTTGTAAGTTGGAATGTTGAGTCATATACATATATATGTATAGGTTAGGTTGTATGTAGATATACACAAGGGGGTTAGTTGCATAAACATAGAAGTGGGAGAGCTTCGGCTCTAGAACGCCTTGTCGTTCAAAGTGGTGGAGCACTCGTTGCTCAAAGTGGTGTTAGTGGCGAGGACTTATGTCCTGAAAATGAATGCTTTAACCATTCTACCGAGGTGAGGGCTACGGTCCTGATTATGGTACCACATGCATGGGTGTTGTTAGCGGAGTCTTAGTGGAGTGGTGATGAGTTGCATGAGTCGTTGAATTGGTTTTTAATTACCATTTGTTAATGACATTGAAAATGATGATATTAATATAATGTTGATGACTTACTATGATAGGGTGTTAGATTCAATTGATGCATTCTTTATCTATATTATTGTTGTGAATCTCACTCCTTCTGCTTGAAAATGTTGCCCTTCCTATGGGTAACTTGCAGGTGATCCTGAGTAGTTGGTGGTGGCTCAAAGTGTCTAGGTCTCTAATACATTTGGGATGGGTTTACTTATTATGTTTCATTCCTTATGTATCATTTTTGGATTGTTGCTGATGTAGCCTTTTGTTATTGGATTTTATGATGTTAAGGCTTTCATGCCAAAGTTTATTATGGTGTTTAAACAATTATGAATTGTTGTTGATGAGAATATTCCCCTGCAGATTTAATGAAAATTTTCGAAGGATGTTTAGTTAAATAGATTTTTATATTCTATTTAAATTGATTTATTGAAAATGTGATGTGACATACCCGTTTGGGTTTTACTCTGATGTTGAATTATTATTATTTAATTGATTTTGGGAAACGGGGTGTTACAGTCAACGCAATCATGTATAAATGATATTTGTGTGCCTGTTGCATATGCATGAATGTTTATATGTATGAATGCATGAATGTATGTATGAAACTTGTATGACAGTATAATTATAAGACTAATGAGACAAGATTGGGCATTGATGACATTCTGTCATTACTCTTTTAGTAGACATTTTTCATGTAATTTTAGGGGGTTTCTTATTGGAATTCATGAAGCTG
Organism: Medicago truncatula; assembly: GCF_003473485.1. NCBI lineage: Eukaryota > Viridiplantae > Streptophyta > Magnoliopsida > Fabales > Fabaceae > Medicago > Medicago truncatula. The sequence continues at coordinate 23,048,495 of NC_053045.1, forward strand.
CAAGCCACAAAAGACAAAGAAAATGAAGTTTGAAGTATTGGAAATCGGCCACTGATTGGATAAATCGGCCCCCGATTTTGCTGCCAATTTGCAGCCTTTGACTCGACCAAAATCGGCCGCCGATAACCAGAAATCGGGCGCCGATTAAGCAGAAATCATGTGTGACGCTAGAGATTACGCGGTTGGAGCAGTGCTTGGCCAACGTCGTGAGAAATTTTTCCATGCAATTTATTATGCAAGTAAATTTCTTAATGAAAATCAAGTTAATTACTCTACAACTGAAAAAGAATTTCTTGCGGTAATATTTGCGTTGGAAAAATTTCGGTCCTACCTAATTGGCTCCAAGGTTATTGTCTTTACAGATCATGCAGCGTTAAAGTACCTACTGACAAAAGGGGATTCAAAGCCCTGCTTGTTGAGATGGATCTTGCTTCTGCAAGAGTTTGATATAGAGATCCGAGTCAAGAAGGGAGTTGAAAATGTGGTAGCTGACCACCTCTCTAGGCTGGAGAACAGAGAGGTTACAAACAAAGAGGGGGCCATAATGGTTGAGTTCCCAGATGAACAACTGTTCAACGTGAGAGAAAGGCCATGGTTTGCTGACATGGCTAACTTTAAGGCCGGAAATTTGATTCCTGATGATTTGAGCTGGCAGGAGAAGAAGAAATTCTTCAAGGATGCAAACCACTACTTGTGGGTTAATAAGACGTTGTGTTGCTGGAGAGGAAGCAAAGAGCATAATGTGGCACTGTCATAACTCAGCTTATGGAGGCCACCACAGTGGTGAAAGAACAGCCGCCAAAATTCTACATAGTGGGTTCTGGTGGCCCACACTTTTCAAGGATTGCCATGAATTTGTCCGACATTGTGACAAGTGTCAAAGAACAGGTAATATCTCAAAAAGAAATGAGGTGCCCTTAAATGGTATTTTAGAAATTGAACCCTTTGACTGTTGGGGTATCGATTTCATGGGACCATTTCCCTCCTCTTACTCTAACTTGTATATCCTTGTTTGTGTTGATTATGTCACCAAGTGGGTCGAAGCAATTGCTTGTGTAGCTAATGACTCCCACACTGTGGTAAACTTTCTTAAGAAGAATATTTTTCCTAGGTTCGGAACCCCTAGAGTCTTAATCAGTGATGGGGGGAAGCACTTTTGCAACAAATATTTAGAAAATGTGCTTGTCAAATACAATGTGAAGCATAAAGTTGCTACTCCCTATCACCCTCAGACTAGTGGGCAAGTAGAGGTGTCTAATAGGCAGTTGAAGCAAATTCTTGAAAAAACTGTTGCTGCCTCTAGGAAGGATTGGTCTAGGAAATTAGATGATGCTCTGTGGGCTTATAGGATAGCGTTCAAGACGCATTTAGGGTTGTCACCCTATCAGTTAGTTTATGGTAAAGCCTGTCATCTCCCTGTGGAATTAGAGCACAAAGCATACTGGGCTATTAAGGCCCTTAATTTTGATGAGACCTTAGCTTGTAGGAAGAGGCTATTGAAGCTCAATGAGCTTGAGGAAATGAGGTTGAGTACTTATGAAAATGCCGCTATTTATAAACAGCGAACAAAAAAATATCATGATAAGGGACTGGTGAGGAGAGAGTTTAACATTGGGCAACAAGTTTTGCTTTTTAATTCCAGGTTGAAGCTGTTTCCTGGCAAACTCAGATCGAAATGGTCAGGACCTTTTGTGGTAAAAAGTATTTCTCCACAAGGAGCTGTGGAGTTGGCAAAGGCTGGCGAGACAAACACCTTCAAGGTGAATGCTCAAAGGTTGAAGCCATACTTTGGCGGTGACCTGCCTACTGAAAGGGTGGGACTTGTGCTGACAGACCTATAAAGGTTGTCTATAGTCAAGCTAGTGACAGTAAAGAAGCGCTGAGTGGGAAGCAACCCACTATCTTTCAATAGGTACAATTTCTTTTACCCTTTGCTAAAAAAAATATGGACTGTAAATATTTTTCTAAGTGCACACACTAAAAATGAATTTTTTGTTCGTAAAAAATCGGCCACCGAGCGTCCAGAATCGGGGCCCGATTTTTTCACTCAAAAAAAAAAAAAAAAAAAAACGGGTTTGAAAATCGGTCACCGATTTTCAGCCACTCAATTTTTTTTTGCTTCGACAAATATCGGCGCCCGATTTTACCATTACACATCGAATCGGTGGCCGATTTTTGACACCCTCTATAAATTCTCTGGTCCGGTTCTATTCCTCTCAACTTCCCACAAGTAGTGTTACTCTGCCAAAATTTCTCTAGAACCGAAAATCACTACCCTCTTCTTCTTCTTCATCATCCTCAACACAACCAAACCCAAATCTCCATTAAACCTTCATCTTCGTCAAGCCCAAACATCATCTTCACAAACCCATAACACACAACCTTACCCTTCCCACAAATTTCACTCAAATTTCATCAATTTTATAAACCCTAACTTTAGCCCCAAATTCATTTATCCAAACCCATATCTCAACAACAACCATGGCCACAGATAAGAACCAAACTAAAGAACCCACCACCAAAAGAAGGAGAGGAACAACAATTTCTGGTACCTCTTCGCAACAACCACCTAACTCTCCACCTTACCAAAGGTTTGTGTCGGAGATAGCGGAAGAAAGGTTCAATGTCATCAAAAAGAGGGTTTTTAACAAGGAAAGGGGTATTGCTATGGATAAATTGGCGAGGCATCCATCCTTTGTGTGGCTAATTCAAGCGAGGAAGTGGGAGGGGATTGTGAACATGGTAACTGAAGAGAGTAATGCGAGCATCGCATTAGAGTTCTTGGCTAATGCATTTCATGAGAAAGGTGCGTTTGCTTATGTGAGAGGAAAGAGGGTGGAGTACAATAAGAGGAGTATTATGCGAGTGCTTGGTTTGAGGGATGTAGAGAATTGTGATGTGAAGCATCGTAAGCAAAGATATGATGATTTCAGGACTCGAGCAGAGTGGGACGGTTTGCTTGGGGGGTTGATGCGAGATGGCAAAGGATGGATAGGACCTGTTGATAGACCTCAGAGAATTAACACCGTTGATTTGTTACCAGAGTACAAAGCATGGGCGTCATTTATTTTAACGGTGATTGAGCAGAAATCATCAACAGCTGAGATGATACGAGATCGCGTGCTTATTCTGCTTGCAATGATTTCTGATGAGGATATAGATGTGGCAGAGTTGATGGCTGATAATTTGTGGAAGCTGGTCAGAACAGACAAGAATACTTTGGGTCATTGCTATTTGATAAACAAGCTGTGTCAGGAAGCCCAAGTTCCTGTTGAACCTACTGATGTTTATGTGAAGTCTTTGAGATTTATATCCGACTCGGTTATGGATGGTTTCGAGAAGGAGCAGGAGACATATGACAAAGAACTTCAGCAGAAGAATGAACAATAGCAGCAACATCCTCAGATGATGGAGCAGGATCACATTCCTCAGGTACACCCCTCTCAGATGCAGCAGCAGGGTCTTCCACCCTATTTTACTGAGTACACGTATGTTATGGCCAACTGGGCCCAAGATGTCTCTTCTAGAGACCGGATGCCACCACCAGCATTTCCTCAGCCTTTTTATGAGGCAGCTGAGCTTTACCGCTAGAGTTCTCTTGCAAGAACAAATGCTTTTGATAGGTTTGCTAGCCCGCTTGACATGGAGAACTACTTTGCGGAGGAGAGGCTGTGAGGAGCTAATGCGGAGGAACGGATCAGGAAGGAGTATTATAGGATTCAGTCTGATGGTGACACACAGCCCATGTATTACCCGTTTCCACCTTCGGGACCAGGAGGGTCGTCAGGAGCACAGCAGTGATTTGGCACCTTGTTTAGGCCAAAACATTTACCATCTTTATTGCTTTCAGTTTTTTATTTTGTTATTTGTTTCTGTATTTTTGCTTTTGTATGAACTTTTGTAAGGAGTCAACTTGAGAAGTGTCTTGTTATGAATTTATAATTACCCTATTTTGTGATGCATCTGAACTTGATTATTATTAATGAATTGACTTTTCTTGAAATTTACTAGTTCAGTAACATCAGATTCCATCAATGATTTGTCAAAAGTTCAAAGGAGGTGGTGCTTGCATGATTCTATAAGGGACGTGTACAGCAGGAAAGATGTTTAGGTAGCCACAACTTCCAGAAACCTCAGCTTGTAAGGTTATGCCTAAATTTATTTTTCAATTTTTACAAATATGAGTGTTTCCATGTAGATGCTATTTCTGAGACTTGCGATTTTTCTTTGTAATTGATTGGTCATATATTGTACACACTAAGGCAAATTGTTTGTACCTTGACCCTTTGTAGCCCACCTTTGTTTATATTGAATTATCCTTTGCTTAAACCAAGTTGAGCCACTAGGATTTAGACCCCTTGTGTCGGTGACTAACTAAATTACAAGCCTAGAAACTTTAGGTATGTTCCCAAAATTTTGTTGGAGTTAGGCATGTTTTTGTATGTTATGATTGAAAAGTTCAAGTTTGGGGTTGCTTTTGGAACTAGCAACACTTCAAGTTTGGGGTAGGGGTTCTAGAGAAAGAAAAGAGAATCACTTTGAACTTAAAAAAAAACAAAAAAAAAAAAAACAAAACTGTAAGCATGATAAAATATTCTGCTCAAGAGAAAAATATATGCAACATGCGTAAGAACAAAAAGTGATCAGTGTTTCATTCAATCAAAGTTCTCTCTAGCCCCCGGTTTTAATTGTGATATGAGGTTTTAGTGCTTGGTATAGTTTAGATCCGTAGTTTGATGTCTAACTCCGTTGTTTTGCTTAAACCTACTTTCCAAATTATCCCACCCCTAACCTAAGCCCCGTTATAACTTGAAAAGTCCTTAAAAGTGAATCCTATGATATTCAATTTTGTTGCACGAAGTTGTGGAATGGATGTATTGCCAAGCAAGTTAGCTCATCAGTTGCTAACAAGGGAGATGAACTTTTGGCATGATCATTGGAGGGGTAAGTGTTACTTTACCGTGATTTTTCATTTTAAGTTGGTTCCTTGAGGACAAGTAACGAAGCAAGTTTGGGGTTGTGATGACATTCTGTCATTACTCTTTTAGTAGACATTTTTCATGTAATTTTAGGGGGTTTCTTATTGGAATTCATGAAGCTGCAAGCCACAAAAGACAAAGAAAATGAAGTTTGAAATATTGGAAATCGGCCACCGATTTTGCTGCCAATTTGCAGCCTTTGACTCGACAAAAATCAGTCGCCGATAAGCAGAAATCGGGCGCCGATTTCGCACCACTGGGCCACGCATTTTGGGATTTCGGCCACCGATTTTGGAGCTCGGTGGTCGATTTCTATTAGCCTATAAATGGTAAGAGGTGTTTTCTGAAGGGGGGTTCACAAATTTTGAGACCTAAAGGTATATTTTGGAGCAGAGACTTGGAGATCCGGTGGGAAACCATCAAAACTAAGAGTCAATCATCCTCTACATGTATGAATCCTTTTTCTTATGTTAGTTAGCTTATACTTTAGTTATGAGTAACTAATTCTTTTGTGGTTAATTCCTGAGATGAATCTGATGTAATCCTACGGGAACCCTAATTTGTTGAACTCCTTTGAACATAAATGAAAGTTTAGTTTTTATTCATATTACTTTGAGTTTAATGCTTTATGTATGTTTATCATCGACTATTAACCCTAGCTTTATGAATATGCATATTGATCATAGAATTTGATTGACCACTAACCCTGGCTTTTTACTCAGAACTAGGTAATAGGTTTAACCTAAGTAATAAAGCTAGAGATAGATCATTATTAGGTTATGACATAGGGATTAACGTTCTTTTAATACCTCCAACGGTTTCGAATTCACTTAAGAGATTAAGGGGTTGTCACTTGCGGGGAGAATTCTAAGTCAAGAGATTGAATAGAATTACTAAGTTAATCTGTCGTGAAACTAAATAATCATTGATTGAATTAGGAGTACAAATTACCATAGGAGAGTATCAGAGGATTCGAAGGACTTAACCATTCTTCTCTCAGATTTTCTAAAACCAACATTTCTTTCGTCAATTCAAGCACAATTGCACACAAAACCAATTTTGCCTAAGGCAACCTCCAATTTAATTACATCTTAATGATAATGTTTTTGTTAAGTAGAGATTTAAACAGTCCCTCAGGAAACGAATTATTTTATTACTCGATTCAAATTAGTACACTTGCTAATTTTCTATCAGGCATGTAAAAAGTGAAGTGGTCCGACATCGCAGTACAATCACTCGACAATCTTCATTGGGGATAATATCTTTGGAGATGAATCAAACCACTGTCGAGGTAAAGTCTGGCATGATGTTGAAGGGATTTAATAGAGGGGTTTTTCAAAATTTTAATCCTCTTTGCGGAAGAAATCCCATTGAAATGGATCTTGATTAAATCATTAATCACCAATCAAACACATACTTAAACAATTAAAGGATTCATGTGTTTACCACTCAAAGAGCAGAACCTTTGTAGTAGAATTATTTCAGATCACGAGCAAAGCAAAATAGCGATGCCTCTACTTAGTCCACACGAACAGAACTTCTCCGATGACTGGTGCTAGCCAATTCCAATGGAGATTCAAAGAGAACAAGGTTTAGAGAGCGGCGGCTAGGGTTTCACCACTTTTGTGAATTAGGTTAAGCACTAAAAAAAAAAAAAAGTTCGTCATGCTTCAACACAAGGGTTCTATTTATAGAATCACTTGTGTGGTCAGCAAGACAACACTTAAATACACCATACTTTACGGTGGACCGAGTTTCTCCATTTTTCGTAAATTAAATAATAAAGTCATATTTAATTATTTAATTACTAATAAATCTAACTTATTATTTTATAAATAAGTCTTACTTATTTATTTCTCTCATCTATCTGTCTTTTGTGTGTGACCCTATAGGTTCCCGTAACGTTGACAATAATATTAAATCACATATTTAATATTATAAATAGTGAGCGGTATCTAGCAACACATCACCGCTACCCAAGTGACGAGAATGTCATGTGATCTGGCAAAACCTTTATGTAATAATGATCATGTGTATAATTACACTTTTGCCCTTATTTCTATATTGAACACAAGGCATAGATCGTCTCATCCTTGTCTAGTTGAATATTTGGCCCGTAGACATTTCTCCTGTTATGTAGGAGGGGCAAATTCCATCTAGGTCACTCATGTCCCTCATCATGATTGATGGAGTACCCATCAACCAACTTTATAGTCATCTTGTTACGGACAATGTTTGAATGGGGACAAAGCACTTGACTCCAACATCTAGGGTACATAGTGGTTTCATGTCGAAAGGATGGAATGCACTATGAGAATATCTTATGACACTTTTTCATAACTTTTACTATGTAGTATTCACATGGCGGATCAATCCAATATAAATATTACTCCTAATATTTATATCTATGTGAAGACTTGATAACTCTTTATCCATGACCTGTGAGATGTGATCATCAGTCTACCCACATAATAGTCTTTATGCTTTAATGATATCCCACTTCTCAATAAAGCTTGACTACATATACTTTAAGAATAATTTCCTTATGTTTAACGGGGTCTCACAATTAAGTTATACTTAATGTTCCATTAAACGGACTAACTATTCTAGGGACTTTATTATTTTGAAACAAAAATAAATCAATAAAGAAATGCCTTATTATTTATATATTCACAATATATATTTATATCAATATCATGATACAAAGCCAAACCCAAACAATATAGATTGGCTATTAGGGCTTACTTCAACAATCTCCCACTAGCACTAAAAGTCAATCAAATATTAACTCAATATATATTGGTCAAGTGTTAGCATCAAGCACACTATGGGCAAGATACTATGCTAGCAGATAAGGAACTCTTTCCTATGTTTGGTAGGTTATACTTCTTTCAATTTCCAATTTCGATCTTCTATCGAAAAGAAATTGAAGTGTCAAAGTATACATTTGGATCATTGGTGAGATCAAGTTTTAATTGCTTGCAAGATTTAAACCAATTTTACCTCATACGAGATCAATGAAATCCGCAATGCAAAAAACACATGTTTTCACTCAGTTATGAGCTAAACAATCCAAATCATATATATTTGACATCTATAATAGAAACAACAACTATCTGAAGCTTGTACTTTTACAAATTTCATAGTTGATATCCTAACATAGCATTTATTCCAAATTACGATCTGGATATACTGTACACCGATATGAAAGTCAACATATTTGTAACTCATTTACAATGTTTCTATCATCCGTGTTCAAGAAACAATCCATAGTCCTTTAAGACATCCAAGGATATTCTTGAAGGTATTATAGTGTCGAACACTATAATCAATTTTGGTACATATTAAAAATAATTTTCTAACCATGTCTTACATGTGTAGATAAATTATTTTGGTGACTAGTATGTCATCCACATACTCCACCAAACTAATATCAATGCTCCCACTAATCTCCTTATGTGCACAAGATTTCTTTATTAATCAAGATTTTCATAAAACTTCATTAATAAAATAAAAAATTCAACTTCAAGAAGTTTTCTCTAATTCATAAATGAATTTTATAATACATCTACCTTTCTAGTATCCTTTGGATTAACGAAATCCTACATATATCAAATATATATATAAGTTTATTCCAATTAAGGAATACAATCTCGTTGTCCATCTTCTAGAACATGTATTATACAACAATGGGAATTGGGATGGTTAGATTTAAGCATTACGTTGATGGAATGGTTTCGTCATGATATGCATCATGAATTGCATGAAACCTTCTACAATCAATCACATCTTAAAGGTATTGATAATACCATCCATGTCAGTTTTCTATAAGAAAACTCACATTCATCTTATGAGTCATACTCATTTGGATGATATAACCAATATCCATATATGGTGTGTACATGGATTCTTTATCAGTTCATGTTCCATTCTTAGAGAAACATGTATTTTGTGGTACTTGACTTAGTTCTAGTTCTACATCACTCCCACTAGCTCTTGCAAAGCTATACTCCTTGAAAAGGAATACTCCAGTTCTAGCGACAAACAACTTTTGTCAAGGAAGAAGATGTCGAAATAGTATCCTCTAGTTTCCTAAGGCTTTGTTTGCGAGTTTTGAGGGGAAGGAAAAGAAAGGCTAAGGAGGGGAAAGGAAGGAAAGGGATGGAAGGGAGAAAGGAGGGAAAACCTTCCCCTTGTTTGGGAGTTAAAAAGCCAATAAGGTAAGGAGATGGAGGGTTTATGTTATAATTTTACTATTTTACCCTTTTTCCTCTTAAAATCAATACATTGTTATACTTTGTAATTTAACTTCTAATTTATTCAAAACAACTTATCTCATGAAAAACAAATTATTACAATCTATTGTCAAAGTTTATTTTTAAAAAACAACTTATTTATAAAAAAAGCTTATTACAATCACTTTTTAAAAACAACTTATTTATACAAAACAACTTATTACGGCCTCTTTTTTAAAAAAAACAGCCTATCTTATGAAAAACAAATTATTACGATCTTTTTTAAAAAACAACTTATTCAAAACAGCTTATTTATACAAAACAGCTTATTACGACCTCTTTTTCAAAAATAACTTATTCTAAATAGCTTATTTATGCAAAACAGCTTAATACGATCTCTTTTTCAGAAACAGCTTATTCAAAACAACTTATTTATACAAAACAACTCAATACGACCTCATTTTCTAAAACCTCTTTTTCAAAATAGCTTATTTATACAAAAGAGCTTATTACGACCTCTTTTTCAAAAAGAGCTTATTCAAAACAGCTTATTTATGCAAAACAGCTTAATACAATCTCTTTTTCAAAAATAGCTTATTTATACAAAACAACTTAATACGACCTCATTTTTTAAAACCGCTTATTCAAAACAGCTTATTTATACAAAACAGCTTATTACGACATCTTTTTTCAAAAAGAGCTTATTCAAAACAGCTTATTTATGCAAAACAGCTTAATACGATCTCTTTTTCAAAAACAGCTTATTCAAAATAGCTTATTTATGCAAAACAGCTTAATACAATCTCTTTTTCAAAAACAACTTATTCAAAACAGCTAATTTATATAAAACAGCCTATTACGACCTCATTTTCAAAAACCGCTTATTCAAAACAACATATTTAATAAGGGCTTATTCAAATATTCAAAACAGCTGTTTTGAATAAGCTGTTTTTGAAAAAGATATCGTAATAAGCTGTTTTGTATAAATAAGTTGTTTTGAATAAGATGTTTTTGAAAAAGAGATCGTATTAAGCTGTTTTGCATAAATAAGCTGTTTTGAAAATGAGGCCATATTAAGCTGTTTTTGAAAATGAGGCCATATTAAGCTGTTTTGTATAAATAAGATACTTTGAATAAGCGATTTTTGAAAATGAGGTCTTAATAAGTTGTTTTGTATCAATAAGTTGTTTGAATAAGCGATTTTTGAAAATGAGGTCGTAATAAGCTGTTTTGTATAAATAAGTTGTTTTGAATAAGCTGTTTTTGAAAAAGAGGTCGTAATAAGCTTTTTTTGTAAAAATAAGCTGCTTTGAATAAGCGGTTTTAGAAAATGAGGTCGTATTAAGCTGTTTTGTATAAATAAACTATTTTTGAAAAAGAGGTCGTAATAAGCTGTTTTGTATAAATAAGTTGTTTTGAATAAGCTGTTTTGAATAAGCTGTTTTTGAAAAAGAGATCGTATTTATCTGTTTTGCATAAATAAGTTGTTTTGAATAAGCTATTTTAAAAAATGAGGTCATATTAAGCTGTTTTGTATAAATACGCTGTTTTGAATAAGCGATTTTTGAAAATGAGGTAGTAATAAGTTGTTTTATATAAATAAGCTGTTTTGAATAAGCTGTTTTTGAAAAAGAGATCGTATTAAGTTGTTTTGAATAAGCAGTTTTTGAAAATGAGGTCGTAATAAGTTGTTTTGTATAAATAAGTTGTTTTGAATAAGCGGTTTTTGAAAATAAGGTCGTAATAAGCTGTTTTGTATAAATAAGTTGTTTTGAATAAGTTGTTTTTAAAAAAGATTGTAATAATTTTAGTAATGTCTAAAATTGGAATTTTGAATTATTAAGAGGGCAAAATTGTCAATTTGTATGTTTAACCCCCTAAAACCCCCCAATTTGTATGTTTAACCCCCTAAAACCCCCCAATTAAGAGGACAAATGAAACCCTTCAAAACCCCCCAAAACTTTTCCCTTGTTTTTTTAAAACTCACAAACAAGGGTTTACGACTCCATAAGCCTTTCCTTCCCTTCCCCTCCCCTCCAAAACCCAACTCACAAACAAAGCCTAAGAGAACCTCCACAAGTATACATTTATTTAATTTGAAGCTTAGTTTATCTAGTAAACCATATAACCTCAAATTATCATAAAGTCAAAAATAGGTACTCTTACCTCCATATCTAATATGGGGCATTTATGATTACTCAATTGGAATTTGTTGTGGGTGAAGAATAACTGTAATTTAATTAATTTCAAGAGTCTTTGAGTTATAATCAAACTATTTTAGATCGAATCACGTCAAAAATGAAACGATATAAATGATCATTATACTCATTAATCAAGCATTTACCATCACGACTTACTCGTATAGTTTTTATACTTTTCAAACTTATTCCTTTTACTTCATTGTTAAAATCTTTGAACAATTTAAAGTTTTCTTGAATCGTGTTAAATACACTTTGCTTATCTACTAAACGATTTAGTAAAGTTAGATGAAGTAATAGAAACAATATCTAGCAAATATGTTCAGTTCTCCATATACATCCATATGTATATAAACTCAAATAATACGTGTCGTTTCACCTTTGTTGGTGACTGGTATACTAATCAATTTTGAAAGGTGGGACTCACATCCTTCAAAATGATATAAAATCAAATACGTCCAATAGTCCATATCTACGGATTTTGGAAATGTGAATCACACATGTTTGTACTAAACGGTAATGCAATGTCAATCACACCTGTTTGTACTAAACGGTAATGCCAATGATATACAAAAGGTTCAAATCTCATTTGATCCCTTTTAACATATGTTATAGATCAGCTTAGCAAGATCGTGAAACACAAATCCATTACTTGATTAGCATACTTATATAAAAAACATAATTTGCATAATAAGACAGCGTTTGTCTATTATTCAACTACACAATCATTCTCTTGTCAATACAAGAATTATGATTTAATGCTTCTATTTTATATGGAATTTAATAACAATTATTTGGTTCCATATCAAGTTAAATTAAAGTCCAAGCATTAGCTCCTATGTCAATGAAACAATTTGTTTCATTCTAGATGTAAGTGGACTTCACTTATAGTTAATGTTCCGCTTCTTTAAAACTCTCTATATTTCAACAAATATGAGATTAGTCATCAAGTATCATATACTTATGATGCAGAAGTAGAAATTTAACTTTCTATAACTATATGGGTAGATAAGAAGTCTTACTTCTATTTTGACTCTTTCAAAACATTAACAATTTTTTTTCTCATTCTGAAGAACAATTCTTAATTTTGTACCAATTCAGAAACTCCTTTCTGAAGATTTTGTTCTTCATAAGAACATTCAACAGTATAATAAAAATGTATATGGAGAAGAAATTTTAAATACATAAAATAAGTAAAATAAACGTGTCATGATTGAAAAACATATTTAATTAGGTCTTTAATTAAATATGCTCCCACTATTTTACTCAAAACAAATGACCTTCAACATTTGAATCGAAAAATCTCATTTGAAGATTTTCTAGTGGGTTGAAATTCATATTTCACCTTGTTTAAGTCAACGGGGGTTGTACTCAAAACTCAGTTATTTAGGTAGGAACTCCTTCCAATTATATCTCATACAACTTTCAAATCATTTGAGTGAATAACTCCTTACTCTAATCTATCATATACATGTTCCCAAACATTGCTTCAAATTCTTTTAATCATATTAAAATAATTTAGTTAAGTTGGACCCAAAGAATAACAGTCGGGTAAATGGAATTACCGCACCGCAACTTACTAGTATAGAAAGTGCACCTTGCGGAGACGAAACCTACACATTTCGATATTAGTCTTGAAGGGTGTCATCCTTTGGAAAGCAATTGACTTAATATTCTTTTGAAGTAAATATATATATATATATTATCGCGATTTTCGGGTGTCAAGTCATTAATTAGGCTTGAACCTTTCAATCTTTGATATTCTCTATTTTTTCTTGGGAAGGGCAAAATTGAGAAAACCCTTAGAAATTCTAAGTTCGGGGGTCGTTTTCGCTACGGGAAGGTGTTAGGCACCCGGAACGATTATGGTATTCCATAAGAACCGTTCTCCTAAGTTTATTTCTACGCTTTATTTTTATCGCCTACTTATTAAAAAAGGGGTTTTATTTGAGTGAAGAATGGGGGAAGAAGATGATTGAGATTTTATTTTACTTGGCTTGGAGGAGTTTTAACTCATTGCCTACGTACCCTTTTAAGGGATCAAAACCAAACGTAGTTCGTTCTCGAAAATTGTTTTTGTTTTTGTTGGTTGATATTAAGTTTGAAAAAGGAATTTTGAAGAATGGAGATGAGAGGCCTCAAGGGCATGAGATTTGGAAAATGTGAGGTGGAAGTAGTTATTTTGCAAAATAAAGTCTAAGTATGATTAAAATTTATTGGGATTTTTTTCTTAAGAAAACAAAAGGAAAATGAGGAGTTTTGACTCCTATTTTAGAAAAAAGGTTTTCAAGTGAGGTTATTCACATTTTTTGAAAAAAATGATTTTTTTTGTCTAAGCGTTGTAAAACCTAAGCATACATCTAAACATACATTCCCTAATCATGCATCTAGAACATCCATGTGGGGTGTGTGCATGTGTCGGTGCTCGTGTCGGTGTACATCACTTATAGTGTCCATAGTCCTTTACATTGAGTCCTAAATACATGCTATGGTCTTGCAAGGAATTAAAAAGGGAATTAATCTACCTAAAATTATTATAAATTAAACCCATTTGATATAGAAATGAATAGGAAAACTAATGCCTAAACTATGAGATGGATGAAATATGAAATGAAATGGTTAGTATCATAAGGCATAAAAATGGTAAAAAAGGTAAACAAAATTGAATAGAATAGCAAAAAAGAAAAGAGCAATGAAATGGAATAAAAGGGCAAAATATACCTAAAATTAGTTATAACACTTAGACATGCATATGGCTTATAATTCCCTCATCGTAGCCATTTTAAAAGAGGTTTGATTTTGAGCTATGATGTGATGATGATAAGGACATATACAAGCCAAGCATTATATCATAATTATAGGAATATTTCGCACTTTATTTCTTGGCACAAAAAAGCACATATATTTTTATCATTTTTAAACATGTGAAGAGCATCACAAAATAAACCAAAAATGAATTAAAAAAATAATAGGAATTTTTCTAGAATTTTTGAGAGAAAAAATTTAGCAAGCAGGGTGTTCAATCAGCAAGAAAACATGGTGTAAGCAGCACAAAAAAGCAAAAACGTACAGAACCCTAGGCCCAAACCCAAAGCCCAACACCGGATTCACAGGGATCGTTGGATTGATCCAGGAGGAAAACCCTAGATCCAACGCTCAGGATGAAGGAAGGCGAACCGGAGATGAACCGGACCGGTCTAAGCGCCTATAAAAGCACATGGACTCCGGTCCAATTCATTTCCCTTCCTTCTTTCTCTCTCTAACTTGCTCGTTCTCTCAGACCTCTCACCTCTCTCTAGAACTCACCACCGGTGAGGATGAAGTGACGGCGGAGACCTTGAAGGTCCGCCGGAAACTTCATCTTCTCCGGCGAGATTATGCACTTTCCGGTGACCTAAATTCCAGATTTCAAAAAATTTTACATCAATCAAATCCTCTCTTCAATCTAAACGTGATTTCACCGCTGATTCTCACAAATAACGATTGAATCGTCGTAGATCTGAGGTTTTTTGCTCCGGTTTTAAAAGTTAGGGTTTCACACTTTTTGAAGGAGAACCCTCTAAATCTTCGCAGATTTATGTTTATTCGTTTCTGGTTGATATTTTTGAAAGAAAATAGAGGAAACGAGGCTTTGAACGACGTAGATCCTGGAATTTATTTTCAGTTTTGATGACGTTTTTAGGTTTTCAATCTTTTTGAACCAAAACGTTTTCCTTTTCCAAGATCTACATCGCCTTGGCTTCGTTGTTGCTTTTGAGGAAGAAAATTGAAGTTTAAGCGTTTACCTGAGTTTTAATGGAGATTTTGTTGAATTTCTTCGGAAACACTTGATTCTTCGTTTTCTGTGTTGTTGATTTGGTTGCTGGACCGGAAATAAACCGGTGATTTCACTGGTTCTGCTTCTTCATCTTCTTCGCCGGTTTAAACCTTGCTTCTTTCCCTCTTCTTCTTCCTCTTCAACACCTCTGTGATCGGTGTTGGAGTTCTTCGCCTCTGGTGAAGAATTCTCACCTTGAATTGCAGAGGGATCAACTCAGTGATGAAGATTCGCCATTGAATCTCTAAGAGTTTGATGAAAAATCAATGAATTTGTGTATGAATTTTTGGTTCTGGAAATTTAGGGTTTGAGGATCGTTCTTGTGTTCTTGGTGAATTTCTGAGTTTTGATCTAACTGACAAGAGAGAGAAATTTCTCAGGTGTTTTTGATGATGGCGCGTGACTGATTTTTTTTCTGACTTGTGCATTGAATGCGCCTTTTATAGGCTGCCACTTGTATCTGAGACCCAATGGGACACTGCCACCTGGAATTGGACTTAGTTTGGCTCTGCCTTGGACTTTTGACTTTAAGGACCTTTCTGCAAAATGTAAAAAATGAGGACCGGACTGTAAATAAAAAAAAATGGACTAGAAATGTAATTTTGAAAAGTTTTGGACTAAAGTGCAATTTTGAGAATTGTTTGAGGGACTAAAATGTAATTAAAATAAAATTGGACTAAAATTGGTAATTTGAAAAAAAAGTAAAGTGAAACGTAAAATAAAATCAATAAAAGGACTAAAACGAACCAATTACTGACATGAGGTATTTTAAAATACCTCCCTGTCGAAATTTTGACAGGAAAAGACCAAAAAGCCCCCAGGGACTAAACTGACTCAAACTGCCTCAGATGCAATTTTTGAAATGACTTTTTAAACAAAGACTCAACAGTGACTTGTACAGACAAGTTGAAAAGACTCAGAGGCAAACACAGGGACTAAAATGGGTTCCACTGCAGGAAATGACCAAAATACCCTTTTGTATGTTTTTGAAATAAAACGCAAGAAAAGTAATGCGATGTTTCTGAGAGTTTTTAAATGACTTGTAATGCAAGAAAAGACAGACAGAGGCAGTAAAATATGCTTGAAAATAGAGTAAAGGTTCAGAGTAAAATAACAGAGAATTGACAAATATCAGTGTTAAAAGAGAAATTTGAACAAGTATTTTTAGGTCCAAAATCAGGGTACAACAGCTGCCCCTATTTAAGTTTCTTTGTCCGGAGGGTCAAGAGACGGAGTTTTTGGCTTGACGGGACGAAGATACTTAAATATTAACATTTGCACTGTGTTTGGACGTAAAAATACGCTTGTACATTTTCAAATATCATGAACGCCATGCAACATTTGGATTATGAATGCGAGACAAACGAGAGTTGGAACTAACAAAAGATGTCACATCCATTGCGGGATTGGTAGACATTGACAAGATAATAGATAACAGGGTAGATAGGAGACTAGGAACAAATTGATGGGTGCAAGCTGCTCTTGGATTGAGCTGGGCACTTGACCGGGAATAAAAGCAGACAAACAAGTGCGAGTTGTTCTTGGATTCGAACTGGTCACTCGACCGGGGACATAGAAAGGGTAGACAGGTACGAGTTGTTCTTGATTCGAACTGGTTACTCGACTGAAAGCAAAGGCAAATAGACAGGTGTGAGCTGCTCTTGGATTGAGCTGGTTACTCCACCGGAGTCAAAGACAAATAGACAGGTGCAAGCTGCTCTTGGATTGAGCTAGTCACTTGACCGAACATAAACAGATAGACAGGTACAAGCTGTTCTTGGACTTGAACTAGCCACTTGACCAAAATCAAAGACACATAGACAGGTACGAGCTGTTCTTGGATTTGAACTGGTAACTCGACCGATAACATTGAAAAGTAAACGGGTGCAAGTCGTTCTTGGATGCGAACTGGTAACTCGACCGGAAACATAAACAAATAGGTAGGTTCAAGCTGCTCTTGGATTGAGCTAGCCACTTGGCCAAACAGAAACAGATTCACTGGGAATTGTTTTTTTTGACAAAATATAGATTGAGATTGACTTGACGTCGATTTGATTTGAAAGGTAGAAATTGACCGATATTATTGGCTCACAAGGTTTTGACAGAGAACCTGACATGAGTATTGAATTGAGACTGATGTTGACATTGGAAATGCAATATGCATGGATGATATAACAGTTTCATTAAATGCATGGGCACGTAATATGCATGATTATGCATGTATGAATGCTTATAATGCATGACTGTTGGCAGTTTGTAGACACAGTTCCGCAGAGACAGACAAGACACGGGAGTATTGGGGCACGCAGTGACTCGTGCTATATTACACATTCTTGGAAATCCTCTTTGGAGATAATGTCGTTGAGAGACGTATCGGAACCATGGCTGAGGGCAGGTAGCTATGCAACTTGCTGGGGATAGAATCTCGGAAGACTCTACTGGGAATAATGCCGTCATTGCCGGGCATTTCAGTGCCGGATGTACCGTGGATGTCGCATCTGTGGTCAATGCTTTTTGCATGTTATTTTTTCAATTTTCATTCATTCATTTTTTTTATCCCATTTTTGCCTGGATCGCCCTTTCGGGTTTTTGATCCACCGGGGAAATAAATTCTTTTCAATGCCCCATTTTTGCCTAAACTGCCCTTTCGGGTTGTCAATCCAGCGGGGTGCTCATTTTTGCCTAAGCCGCCCTTCCGGGTTTTCAACTTAGCGAGCCTATTCATTTTCATGCATTTTCATTCTGTTTTTTCATTCTTGCCATTGACCACAGACTATCCTGGAGGAGAATCTGCTTGTAACATATATTGAAATAGACACCAACATACACCCGCTCATGCATGTTTCGTTTGAATGTACCTTGTTGCTCAGGTTTGCTTTCAAAAATAGACAAAAACTTTTTCAATTTTCAAGATGTTTGTTTCAAGCATTGTCATTATCAAAATAGAAAGAAAATGTTTTTTGTACATAGCTTTGAAAGTAAAAAGGAAATAGAGTTTTAAACAAAAGCACAGGCTCAATTTGATGTATAAGAGTGGTGGTCAGCCGAAGGCGTGACTCCACGGATTTACAAAGCTTGGAAAATGGTAATTTTATTGGTTGGTGGTACATTGAACACAGCAATCATTACATTTCCTAGAAACTTTGAATTCGCAAGCATAGGAGCTTTTGGTGAAGATGGTCATTAACAGCTGCAGATGCCCCAAGGGAATGGTGGTTGGCCAGATATAGTTACTTGCCTTTTGTTTCAATCTCATTTTTGCATGAACCGCCCTTCCGGGTTTTCGGCTCATCGAGACGCTCATTCTTGCCTGAGTTGCGTACAATCTCAGCGAGCTTTTTCAAATATTTTTTTGTCCCTTATTTTTGCCTGGACCGCCCTTTCGGGTTTTCGATCCACCGGGAAGCGCATTTTTGCCTAGGCCGCCCTTTCGGGTTTTCAACCTACCACGCTGTTCTTTTCATATTTCTAGGCAAAGTATTTCTTGACTATATCGGCATTCACTGGATTTGGAAGTTCTACACCATCCATGTGTGTAAGGATTAAAGCACCACCGGAGAAGGCCTTCTTGACAACATAAGGACCTTCATAGTTAGGCGTCCACTTGCCCCTTGGGTCGGGTTGCTGGCTTATCCTCCTTTTCAATACAAGTTCCCCTATCTTGAATTCTCGAGGATGGACTTTCTTGTCAAAAGAAGTCTTCATTCTTGTTTGATATGACTGTCCACGAGCCATGGCATCCATACGTTTTTCCTCAATCAAATTCAACTGATCATACCAGCTTTGGCACCATTCAGCCTCGGATAACTTTGCTTCCATGATCACACGGAGAGATGGGATCTCCACTTCCAAAGGAAGAACTGCTTCCATACCATATACAAGAGAGAAAGGGGTTGCCCCGGTTGAACTGCGCACGGTAGTACGGTAGCCATGCAGAGCATAGGGTAACATCTCATGCCAGTCCTTGTAAGTGGTTACCGTCTTCTGGACAATTCTCTTGATATTCTTGTTGGCGGCCTCAACTGCACCATTCATCTGAGGTCTGTAGGTAGTTACCATTTTCTAGACAATCTTCTTGATGTTCTTATTGGCTGCCTCAACTGCACCATTCATCTGAGGCCTATAAGGAGAAGAATTATGATGTTAGATCTTGAATTCTTTACAAAGAGCTTGCACCACATTGTTATTCAGGTTGGTACCATTGTCGGTAATAATCTTGCTGGGAACACCATATCGACAGATGATGTTGTTCCTGATGAACTTAGCTAGCACTTGCTTGGTCACATTAGTATAAGATGCTGCCTCAACCCACTTGGTGAAGTAGTCAATTGCCACTAAGATGAAACGATGACCATTTGAAGCCTTTGGTTCAATTCTCCCAATCATGTCGATGCCCCACATTGAAAACGGCCATGGGGATGAAATAACATTGAGAGCGTGCGGAGGCACATGAATCTTATCAGCATAGATTTGACATTTGTGGCACTTTCTGGCGTGCTGGTAGCAATCATGCTCCATGGTCATCCAGTAGTAACCTGTTCGTAACAACTTCCTTGACATAGTATGCCTTGTAGCATGGGTCCCGAAGGTACTGTCATGTACATCATGCATTAACTGCTCTGCTTCGTGTACATCAACACATCTTAACAATACCATGTCATAGTTTCTTTTGTACAGAATATCTCCATCTAACAGGAATCTACTGGCCAATCTTCTCAGGGTCTTATTGTCTTTGTTGGAAGCACCCGACGGATACTCACGGCTTAGCAAGAACTGTTTGATGTCGTAGTACCAGGGTTTATAGTCAACCACATTTTCACCAGCCTGATCGATCACATCCCCAATAGCAAACACATGTGAAGGTCTTTCAAGGCGTTGCACTTTGATTATTGGCACATCATTCCAATGGTTTACTCGGAACATGGAGGATAGAGTAGCAAGAGCATCAGCCATTTGGTTCTCATCACGAGGAATATGGTGCAGCTCAACCTTTGTAAAATATGTCAGCAAACGTCTCGCATAATCATGTCAATTGCTTCCTCGATTCCAAAGATACATGCTTCATACTCAGCCATATTGTTTGTACATTCGAACAGGATCCGGGCGGTAAAAGGAATGTGATGCCCCTGCGGGGATACAATGACTGCCCCAATTCCTTTACCATAAGCATTGACAGCACCATCAAAGACTAAACCCCACTTGCTATTGGGATCTGGACCTTCATCAATCAACGGTTCTTCGCAGTCTTTTGATTTCAAATACATGATCTCTTCATCGGGGAAATCGAACTCAATTGGTTGATAATCATCAAGAGGTTGGTAAGCAAGATGATCGGCAAGAATGCTACCTTTGATTGCCTTTTGAGTTTTAAACACAATATCATATTCAGACAAAAGCATCTGCCAGCGTGCAATCTTCCCAGTAACAGCAGCTTTCTCAAAGATATACTTTATCGGATCCATTTTGGATATCAACCAAGTTGTATGATTCACCAAATAATGACGCA
Organism: Medicago truncatula; assembly: GCF_003473485.1. Lineage (NCBI taxonomy): Eukaryota > Viridiplantae > Streptophyta > Magnoliopsida > Fabales > Fabaceae > Medicago > Medicago truncatula. The sequence continues at coordinate 23,069,230 of NC_053045.1, forward strand.
GGCGTTTAGCAGCCCAGGCCAAAGCACAACAAGTCTTCTCAAGCATTGTATACCGGGTTTCACAATCGGTGAACTTCTTGCTTAGATAGTAGATAGCATGTTCTTTCTTTCCAGTCTCATCTTGTTGACCAAGTACGCATCCCATGGATTCATCAAATACTGCCAAATACATAATCAAAGGCCTTCCTTCCACGGGTGGGACAAGGATAGGTGGTTCCAGCAGGTAATTCTTGATGCTATCAAAAGCTTCTTGGCATTCATCGTTCCATACAATAGGCTGATTCTTTCTGAGTAGCTTGAAGATCGGCCCGCAGGTTGCGGTCATGTGAGATATGAATTGGGAGATGTAATTCAAACGCCCGAGGAAACCTCTGACTTGCTTCTCGGTCTGTGGAGCTGGCATTTCTCGGATGGCCCGGACTTTATCAGGATCGACTTCAATGCCCTTTTGGCTGACAATGAAGCCTAATAACTTTCCGGATCTGACGCCGAACGTACATTTGTTAGGATTCAATCGAAGCTTGTACTTTCTCAACCTTTCGAACATCTTTGTCAAATATTCAACATGTTGCTCCTCATCTGTTGACTTTACAATCATGTCGTCCACATATACTTCGACTTCTTTGTGAATCATGTCATGAAACAGAGTAGTCATTCCTCTTTGGTAGGTAGCACCAGCATTAATTAGACCGAACGGCATCACTTTGTAGCAGAAAGTACCCCATGGAGTGATAAAAGACGTCTTTTCTCTATCTTCAGGGACATTTTGATCTGATTGTAACCGGAGAAACCATCCATGAAGGAGAACACCTTAGACTGAGCAGTATTATCAACAAGCATATCAATATGAGGTAATGGAAAGTTGTCTTTAGGACTGGCTTTGTTCAGGTCTCTGAAGTCAACACACATCCGGACTTTACCATCCTTCTTTGGCATCGGTACAATATTGGCAACCCACTCAGGGTACTCAACTGTCATAAGGAAACCCGCATCAATCTGTTTTTGAACCTCGCTCTTAATCTTGAGAGCCATATCTGGATGAGTCCTTCTCAATTTTTGCCTGACGGGAGGACATTCAGGCTTGGTGGGGATCCGATGCGCCACAATCTTAGGATCTAGACCTGGCATATCTTCATACGACCATGCAAAAATATCCGGATATTCCCGGAGGAGTTGGATGATCTTCTTTTTAACCCCTTCCTCTAGAGCAGCACCGATCTTGATTTCTCGCTTGTTCTCCTCGGTACCTATGTTGATAAGCTCAATCTCTTCCTGGTGAGGCTGAATGGCTTTCTTTTCTTGCTCAAGTAACCGAGTGATCTCATATGGTATGTCATCACCTTCCTCATCTTCGGCCTCATACACTGGGAATTCAAAATCCAGAGGGAATGCAGAGTTACTGTGCCCAACGGGTTTATTATAGTCCAATCTGCGTAAAATGGTTGGATGATTTTAGAAAGAGGTTTTTTTATGCAGATTTTTTAAATTAATAAGAAAATACAGATGTTTTGGTTTTTTCTGGCATTACCATTATTTCCAAGAAAAAAGCACTAAAAAAAAAAAAAAAAAAGCAGTCGTGAAAGAAACGACAATTTTTTTATTAATCAACGGCAATGCCGAAACAAACATGCCCTTACAGAAAATATCACTCTCGCTTTGGGCAGAGCGAGAGGATTGTTATTTTGAAAAAGCAAGATTCTTAAGCAACAAGGTATATTACTCGGAAACATGCATGATTGAGGGAATGTCAATGGCATCCCAATCTCTCGCAATGCATCCTGGTGTAACAAATACAGGCCTCGGGCCAAATCCAGTTGCTTCTTCTGTAATTGCGTTGACAAACCCAGCACTATAGAATGCCCCGGTGGAAACTCCTGAAGTTGGGGAAAAGCCAAGACCTTCCTTATGCTTGTTCTCACGAAGTTGTATTAACCTGCCCCAGCTGGCAGCTTGACCCTCTTGGACGGCTCTCTGTGCATCCTTCAAAGAAGCCATGGCAGTTCCATCCCTTTTAAGTTCCGTACCTTCGACAGTTAATCCTTGAAAAGCGGTCCCCTCTGCAGACCCTGCTTCTATATGCAAGAGAAAGATGATAGCTGGCTAACCAGGTATGCTTCCTCTCCATGAATGGTAACAAGCTTTCCACTTTTTGCAAATTTCAACTTTTGGTGCAAAGTAGAGGTCACCGCCCCCGCGTCATGTATCCATGGTCTCCCCAAGAGACAGCTGTAAGAGGCATTAATATCCATGACCTGAAAGGTGATTAGAAAAGTTTCGGGGCCGATAGTTATTGGCAAGTCTATCTCCCTGAGAACGCTCTTGCGGGTTCCATCAAAGGCTTTGACCAAAAAAGTGCTCCTCCTCAAAGGAGTTCCCCGGTAACTCAGCTGATCCAGCGTTGACTTGGGCATCACGTTCAAAGATGAGCCAGTGTCTACTAACACATTTGATAGCATGTCGGACTTGCAATTCACGGAGATATGCAAGGCTAGATTATGATGCTTTCCTGCTTCGGGCAATTCATCTTCACTGAACCACAGGTTGCTGCAGGCGGTAATGTTCCCCACTATGTTACCAAAGTGATCCACAGTGACTTCATGATCCACATAAGCCTGCTCCAATACTTTCAAAAGGGTATCTCTGTGGGCAGCGGAACTCAGGAGTAGAGACAAAATGGATATCTTCGACGGAGTTTGCAGCAGCTGATCCACAATCTTATAATCACTTCTTTTGATCAACCTCAAAATCTCGTCCAGATTAGAATCCTCTATAGACCGGCCTGGTTGGCTCGCGTCTCTGTTAACGGGAGAAACATCAGTCGGGGTTGGCTTGTCAATGGGTGGCACAGTAGGCGTAGCTGCCTTCTTTTGAAACAACGGTGGACGGACTCTTCCGCTTCTTAGGGCTGCTGAAGTTCCTTCGGCGGTATTGTTCATCACAGCCAAGGACACCAGAGGTACTTCTACTCCGTTTTCGATTATGGTAGCATTATATTTGTACGGGATAGCCCTATCTGAAGTATACGGTACCGGTCCGGGCAACCTTATCACCAGAGGCTCAGCATTCTCCTTCAAAGGTATACTCTTGACAGGCGGATCGTGAAAAACCGGCACAATCACGCAGACATCACTAACAGTCAAAAAATTATCATTCATCAAGCTTTGGATGTCATCTTGAACAGTATAGCAACCCAAAGGATTACGAAGGCATCCTAGGCACTTGGCATGATCATGGCTGAACAGAGAAGCTTTGCACAGCTTGATGTGTAGAGGCACCAGAGGAGTTGCGACGTTACGGACATCAAGTCTAGGAGCTTCCTCACATACTTCGATCATATTTACAGCGGCATGATTTGGAAGAGGATTGTCGAGGACATGCGGGACATTATTCTCAAAAGTCAGCTTTCCTTGATCAATGAGTTTTTTCACGATATACTTCAAAGCATAGCACCCCTCGACATCATGACCCAGGGCGCCTTGATGGAAATCACATTTGAGGTCGGACCTGAACCTGGGAGGCAACAGATCAGGTGGGGGCTTGCCATGTCTGGTTGTACAATGCCCTCTATGGAGTAAAGTCGGAAGCAACTCAGCATACAACATCGGTATCGGAGGGAAAGTAGGTCTAGCTTGCTGATTTTGTTGTTGTTGAACCGGCAGCTGTTGTTTCATCTGTTGAGCAATTGCATTAACGGGTACTTGAGGTTGACCCGGTGGAAAAGGGTACTGATGATAGAATGGCGGGAAGAAAGGATGCTGAGAGTACGGCGCATATGGGTACGACGGAGGCATTTGGGCAGCATTAATAGGAGCAACAGTAGCCATGGATTGACCGGCTCCGGCAGACACCATCCCTACTTCCGTTTCTTTCTTCTTGTGGTGTCCGTTACCATACCTCTTTGATGCATTCACAGAGGATTCAGCTTTTTCGAACACAATGATTCCTTCTCTGACGGCTTCTTCCAGACGAGTTCCCATGGTGACCATTTCCGAGAAGTTATTTGGGGCAGCAATGATCATTCTCTCAACATAATCCTTTCTCAAGGTCTTTAGGAATGTCTGGGTCATTTCTTCTTCATCAAGAGCGGGAGTAATGCGGGCGGCTGCCCCCCTCCACCTCTGTGCGTATTCACGGAAGCTTTCCTCCTTCTTCTGGGAGAGAGATCTGAGGAATTCCCTGTTTGGCTTCAATCTGGTGTTAAACCCATAGTGGCTTTTGAAAGCAGCGGCTAATTCATCAAAGGTATGGATGTCATTTTTGCTCAAACTAGTATACCACTCTGCAGCATCTTCCATCAAGCTATCTTGGAAGCAGTGAATCATGAGTGAATCATTGTCTTTGTAGTTACCCATCTTTCGGACATATTTGATGATGTGGTTATTGGGACAAGTCAGCCCATTGTATCGGTCGAAATCCGGGATCTTGAACTTCTTAGGGACATCCACCTTTGGTACCAAGCAGAGATTCTGAGTCTTGAAAGAGTCCGCATTCCCTTGATTAGCTTTGATTTCATGACGGAGTTCTTTAGCAAGTTCCTCCATCCTTTCTTCCATGGTCTTGATCACGGGGATGCTTCCGTGGTGTGTGTTGATGTTAACACTTTGAGGTATGGCATGCACAAGAGGCTCAGTGACAGCTGCCGTTGTTTGTGGCAAAGTAGTATTGATGGAGACAGCATTTGTTGCAGGAATCGGACCAGTTAGCAGTACCAGAAGTGCCCGCTGCAGTACTAGGAGTAAAAAACTGTGGAAGCCCATACGAGAACCCAGTTGGCATGGCGAAGCGAGCGTCAGTAGATGCAGTTGGGATCACACTTGTAGTTACAGGTATAGCTGTGGCTATAGGGTTGGCTGTGGCTGATTGTTCCTGAGCGGCTAGCAGAGCAGTCATGGTATCATTGGCCTTAGCCAATTCTTCCCTTAGAGTAGCTAACTCGGTACGGAGTTGAGCATTTTCTTCTTCCATAGCTACCGAATTCTTCTTTCTGTAGAGTCTAGTCTGATGTATTATGTCTGGTTCGTAGACTTTCCGAGCACGAGCCACCTTTCAATCTCTGTGGCAGAAGAACCAGGAGGCAGTGAGCACTTGGAAACCTTTTGTGACTTGATGAATGATGCAAATGCAAAAGTTTTTTTTTTGGACATCGAAGGATTTTTAGACAAATTAGGAGCTTTGTAAACAATATCTAAACAAGCAAAGCAAAACGAAGTGTTTACAAGATGAATCCCTTTGAAATACCAAGCCAAGGGAAGACTTTGAAATATAAACAAATAAAACTCTCAAGCATAGGAAGTGGTGGGATGATCCTCAGACTCAGACTCCGAATCCGAACCGCAGTATCTAGCATAGAAGTTGCGTCGTCCTCTAGCTCTCTTGGAGTCCCGCATAAGTAACTCATCCTTTTCTTCAAGTTCCCTTCGGACCTTAACCAATTCCTTCTTCAACATCAGGTTCTCATGAGTCTTCTACTCATCCTTACCATCCAAAGTCATGATTAGATTCTCAGCTTCCTTGTATCGGGCTTTCCACATTTGTTTCTCACGACTCTCCATAGCTAGATGCTCCTGATACATTCCCTGAGTTGTGGGAGGTAGAGGTAAAGGTATAGATGGAGCAGACTTAGACACATATCTCATAGCAGGGTATGGCATGCCAATCTCTTCAGCTCGGTTTATTACCCACTGAGTATAGGTCTCATGAGCAATACCAGATCTCACACCCAAATGCTTCACACTCTTCCTACGGACCTTAGACCAAGCCCCTATGAAAGCCTCCCTTTGTCCGGTGGGGGCGTTCGAATAGTAGAAGAACTCTGGAGATGTAGCCAGATTGATGGGCTTTGCCTTCATTGGGAACCCAAACTGTCTCATAGCAAGCTCAGGATTGTAGTTGATTCCCCCACGGGTACCAAGAAGAGGTACATTGAGAAAATCTCCACAGCCGGTGATAATTTCCTTAACCTGAGCGGCGGGAGTGATCCAGACCACCTCGTTAGGAGAGAGAGCCATCATCCGCTGTGAGTAGGACCAATCCTCCGAGTTGTCATGGAAGGAGCTCGGAAGGTGAGAAATAAACCACCTATATAGGAGAGGCACGCAGCAAAGGATATATCCGCGACCTTTAAGAGTCCGGTCATGGATAGCATGATATGTGTCAGCTAGCAAGGTAGGAACCGGATTCCTAGAATGGAAGATCTCAATAGCATTCATGTCCACAAAGTTGTCGAGATTCGGGAAGAGAATGAGCCCATAGATAAGCAATGCAAGAATAGCCTCGAGTGTGTCCTGACAAGTAGTTTTGAGATTAGCTTGCTCAAGTAGATACTTTGAAGTGAACCCTCGGATGTGAGACTTAGTAGTAAGATGATTGGAGACATCGGAAGTCTTGAGATAGAGATCCTTAGCAATAACCAAAGGAGTAAGAGAAGTCCCGGGACCGGTGAAAGGCGTCTTCTCGGCTATAGGTGAACCTAACAAGTATGAATAAGCCTCAAGAGTAGGGACTAACTGGAAATCCGGGAAAGTGAAGCAACGGAAACTCGGGTCATAGAATTGCACTAGAGTGTGCACTAGCTTCTCTTCAACATTAGTCCGGAGAATAGTAAGCAAACCACCATATCGGAGTTGGAAACCTGTTTGATTCTTAACCTTGAGTGCCAAATCTCTCAAACTAACCAAATCAACCTCCTTGAACTTGTAGGATTTAGTCTTCTTCATACCTGTAATGTTTATAAAGTTTTTAATTTGTCCAATCCTTCGATGAATGCATGAGAAAAAATTTATGCATGAATGCATGTATGCATGATTGTTTTTTCAATTACAGAGAAAACATGGAGGGTTGAGATTAAAGTCGAGGAGCCACGGGCGGACACGGTGCCCGGTAAACTAAGGTTTAGGATAATAGTAACCAAGGTTCTAATCAAGTTCCCAAACTGCAACCTCTCTTTCGTATATCATGGTAGCACGGGACAACGTCCGTTCCATGTTTATTCGGAAGAAGGTCTAGTTTGAGTGTAGTATCGCGTGACGACTAAAACTCGAGACAACACTCGGTTTAGCCACCGCACTACGTCCTAAAAAGGCCAGGGATGGGTTTGGTAACTACGGTCCATAGCATCGTCGAACAATTGAAAGCAAAGTGCCTAAGCATGACAACACACGCCGACAATATTACTTCCAAAATGCCTCAGCTATGTGAGATTGATCGCATAACCCAATACACGAGGCAACCCTCGGATCGAATTGTCGATTATATCTCTACCTATTCATAAGTTCACTCAGCCCGGGTATAGGACTTTTGATATTCTCACCCCACACGTGAAATGAAAATAAACAAGTATTCACATATGTAAGCAATAAAACAAAGCGTAAATATAAACTAAGGAAAACTAGGCGTGACCCGCTAAAAGTGTCCCCATTGAAGTCGCCATTTCTGTTATCGCGATTTTCGGGTGTCAAGTCATTAATTAGGCTTGAACCTTTCAATCTTTGATATTCTCTATTTTTTCTTGGGAAGGGCAAAATTGAGAAAACCCTTAGAAATTCTAAGTTCGGGGGTCGTTTTCGCTACGGGAAGGTGTTAGGCACCCGGAACGATTATGGTATTCCATAAGAACCGTTCTCCTAAGTTTATTTCTACGCTTTATTTTTATCGCCTACTTATTAAAAAAGGGGTTTTATTTGAGTGAAGAATGGGGGAAGAAGATGATTGAGATTTTATTTTACTTGGCTTGGAGGAGTTTTAACTCATTGCCTACGTACCCTTTTAAGGGATCAAAACCAAACGTAGTTCGTTCTCGAAAATTGTTTTTGTTTTTGTTGGTTGATTTTAAGTTTGAAAAAGGAATTTTGAAGAATGGAGATGAGAGGCCTCAAGGGCATGAGATTTGGAAAATGTGAGGTGGAAGTAGTTATTTTGCAAAATAAAGTCTAAGTATGATTAAAATTTATTGGGATTTTTTTCTTAAGAAAACAAAAGGAAAATGAGGAGTTTTGACTCCTATTTTAGAAAAAAGGTTTTCAAGTGAGGTTATTCACATTTTTTGAAAAAAATGATTTTATTTGTCTAAGCGTTGTAAAACCTAAGCATACATCTAAACATACATTCCCTAATCATGCATCTAGAACATCCATGTGGGATGTGTGCATGTGTCGGTGCTCGTGTCGGTGTACATCACTTATAGTGTCCATAGTCCTTTACATTGAGTCCTAAATACATGCTATGGTCTTGCAAGGAATTAAAAAGGGAATTAATCTACCTAAAATTATTACAAATTAAACCCATTTGATATAGAAGTGAATAGGAAAAATAATGCCTAAACTATGAGATGGATGAAATATGAAATGAAATGGTTAGTATCATAAGGCATAAAAATGGTAAAAAAGGTAAACAAAATTGAATAGAATAGCAAAAAAGAAAAGAGCAATGAAATGGAATAAAAGGGCAAAATATACCTAAAATTAGTTATAACACTTAGACATGCATATGGCTTATAATTCCCTCATCATAGCCATTTTAAAAGAGGTTTGATTTTGAGCTATGATGTGATGATGATAAGGACATATACAAGCCAAGCATTATATCATAATTATAGGAATATTTCGCACTTTATTTCTTGGCACAAAAAAGCACATATATTTTTATCATTTTTAAACATGTGAAGAGCATCACAAAATAAACCAAAAATGAATTAAAAAAATAATAGGAATTTTTCTAGAATTTTTGAGAGAAAAAATTTAGCAAGCAGGGTGTTCAATCAGCAAGAAAACATGGTGTAAGCAGCACAAAAAAGCAAAAACGTACAGAACCCTAGGCCCAAACCCAAAGCCCAACACCGGATTCACAGGGATCGTTGGATTGATCCAGGAGGAAAACCCTAGATCCAACGCTCAGGATGAAGGAAGGCGAACCGGAGATGAACCGGACCGGTCTAAGCGCCTATAAAAGCACATGGACTCCGGTCCAATTCATTTCCGTTCCTTCTTTCTCTCTCTAACTTGCTCGTTCTCTCAGACCTCTCACCTCTCTCTAGAACTCACCACCGGTGAGGATGAAGTGACGGCGGAGACCTTGAAGGTCCGCCGGAAACTTCATCTTCTCCGGCGAGATTATGCACTTTCCGGTGACCTAAATTCCAGATTTCAAAAATTTTTACATCAATCAAATCCTCTCTTCAATCTAAACGTGATTTCACCGCTAATTCTCACAAATAACGATTGAATCGTCGTAGATCTGAGGTTTTTTGCTCCGGTTTTAAAAGTTAGGGTTTCACACTTTTTGAAGGAGAAACCTCTAAATCTTCGCAGATCTATGTTTATTCGTTTCTGGTTGATATTTTTGAAAGAAAATAAAGGAAACGAGGCTTTGAACGACGTAGATCCTGGAATTTATTTTCGGTTTTGATGACGTTTTTAGGTTTTCAATCTTTTTGAACCAAAACGTTTTCCTTTTCCAAGATCTACATCGCCTTGGCTTCGTTGTTGCTTTTGAGGAAGAAAATTGAAGTTTAAGCGTTTACCTGAGTTTTAATGGAGATTTTGTTGAATTTCTTCGGAAACACTTGATTCTTCGTTTTCTGTGTTGTTGATTTGGTTGCTGGACCGGAAATAAACCGGTGATTTCACTGGTTCTGCTTCTTCATCTTCTTCGCCGGTTTAAACCTTGCTTCTTTCCCTCTTCTTCTTCCTCTTCAACACCTCTGTGATCGGTGTTGGAGTTCTTCGCCTCTGGTGAAGAATTATCACCTTGAATTGCAGAGGGATCAACTCAGTGACGAAGATTCGCCATTGAATCTCTGAGAGTTTGATGAAAAATCAATGAATTTGTGTATGAATTTTTGGTTCTGGAAATTTAGGGTTTGAGGATCGTTCTTGTGTTCTTGGTGAATTTCTGAGTTTTAATCTAACTGACAAGAGAGAGAAATTTCTCAGGTGTTTTTGATGATGGCGCGTGACTGATTTTTTTTCTGACTTGTGCATTGAATGCGCCTTTTATAGGCTGCCACTTGTATCTGAGACCCAATGGGACACTGCCACCTGGAATTGGACTTAGTTTGGCTCTGCCTTGGACTTTTGACTTTAAGGACCTTTCTGCAAAATGTAAAAAATGAGGACCGGACTGTAAATAAAAAAAATGGACTAGAAATGTAATTTTGAAAAGTTTTGGACTAAAGTGCAATTTTGAGAATTGTTTGAGGGACTAAAATGTAATTAAAATAAAATTGGACTAAAATTGGTAATTTGAAAAAAAAAGTAAAGTGAAACCTTAAATAAAATCAATAAAAGGACTAAAACGAACCAATTACTGACATGAGGTATTTTAAAATACCTCCCTGTCGAAATTTTGACAGGAAAAGACCAAAATGCCCCCCAAGGACTAAACTGACTCAAACTGCCTCAGATGCAATTTTTGAAATGACTTTTTAAACAAAGACTCAACAGTGACTTGTACAGACAAGTTGAAAAGACTCAGAGGCAAACACAGGGACTAAAATGGGTTCCACTGCAGGAAATGACCAAAATACCCTTTTGTATGTTTTTGAAATAAAACGCAAGAAAAGTAATGCGATGTTTCTGAGAGTTTTTAAATGACTTGTAATGCAAGAAAAGACAGACAGAGGCAGTAAAATATGCTTGAAAATAGAGTAAAGGTTCAGAGTAAAATAACAGAGAATTGACAAATATCAGTGTTAAAAGAGAAATTTGAACAAGTATTTTTAGGTCCAAAATCAGGGTACAACAATATATATATATATATATATATATATATATATATATATATATATATATTAATCTCATTAAAATAATCTAGTTAAGTTAGATCCAAAATAATAGTCGGTAAATAGAATTACCGCACCACAACTTACTAGTATAGAAAGTGCACCTCGCGGAGGCGAAACCAATACATTTCGATATTAGTCTTGAAGTGTGTTATACTTTGAAAAATAATTTACTTCGTATTCTATTTGAAGGATTTTAATGAAGGTGATCTCACTGACATGTGTTTCTTATACACACATCTAATATTATACATGACATTCATGTTCATAGATAGCAAGTATATATAAAATATTTAAAATATACATGCACTAATCTAACACACATTTCATGCATCACATACATAAAATAATAAACTAGGTAGTGTGGTTATGACCTCCTAACGCGTAAGAATTAAATAAACTATTTTATTACAATTCTTTGACCCACGAGCAAACTTCAAAAATTTCTCCATCGGAATCATCTTTTGGCGTCGTCTTCACTCTAACTTGAGCATTTACAATATTCAACACTTAAATAAAATAATTAAAGTAAACCACGACACACATGTCATATTTAAATAAAATAAATCACGACATGCAGACCGTATTTAAATAAATGAACAAACGCCAATATAAACTAAGTTCATAACCATATACCATATATTAAATAATAATAACTATTTATTATTATTTTAAACAATTTTATAATCAATTAAGATTTGAAAATAATATTTTGACCGAGATATATGTCATATAAAATTGATTCATATATATGTATATATTCCTTTTGAAACTATTTTCAAAATCAATCTGGTCATAAATAAAATTTTAGGATCAAATCTAAAAGTTCATATCTGATTTTGAATCTTTTCAAAATCATGATACTTTTAAATTAGAAACAAATTATATTAATATCATACAAATCTTTTAAATAAATTCAAAAGATCATGTCTTTGGGATTGTTTATTACCTTTTCAAACAACTTTTGAAAAACAATCCAAAAGGTAGAATTTTTATTTATTTAATTATAGTAATATTGACACTCAATAATTATTATAATTACATATGCATTATTTAGGCGACCAATTTGTTCCAAAACAAGTGACAAATATTTTATTACCAAATTCAAAAAGTCACATTTGATATTGAAACTCTTTCAAAATCATGATCTTTTAAATTTACTAAATTTCTCCAATTGAATAAATTAATTAAACATTAATAATTTGAAGGATTGTTTGCTTAGCATGAACAACCGGATCTTTGATGCTTCACCAGATTCGGATATCGAAGCTCAATCTCACGAATTGTTCAAATTCACATCAATCTCTTTGTAAACAATTGATCAACCACAATAATACAACTCTTGTATAGTTGTGTATCCTAATACGATAATCAAACATCAATAGTTTTAACAATTGTTTGTTCAGTATGAACAACCGGATCTTTGATGCTTCACCAGAATCGGATATTCGGATACCGAATCTCAATCTCACGAATTGTCTACAAATTTACAATCAATATATAAAACCTATTGAATGAATGACACCATCAATATATCATATACATTGATGTCGTATCAGAATCATATATTACATATATGATATCGATCAATCAATTTGAAATAAATTATTTAAATAATAAAAATATTAACAGTTAATATTATTATCATTATTATCAGATTTGCATTCTAAAACTTTATTTTCAGCGTAATTATGTTTGCACCGAAAACAATGTGCATCTAAATCCACTTTGAATCAAATTCATTATAGCCAAAAAGAAAGAACTCTTAAATCAGTGAGATACATAAACTAATTAAGTTCTTTGTTGTATCAAAATTTGTTGCGTATATCAAAACCGATATTGAACTCAATCGAAACAACAACACAGTAAAGTTCATTCTTTTGAATTTAAAATTTAAGAACCAAATGAGGTTAATAATAGCACACTTTTGAGAAACTCTTTTCACAAAATTATATGTGCACATATGCATATAGCCATGATTATCATATAAAAATCAACATGCACAAATAATTGAATGTAATGATTTAATCAAAACTAAAAGCTCTGATACCACTGAAGGGATTTAATAGAGGGTTTTTTCCAAATTTTAATCCTCTTTGCGGAAGAAATTTCATTGAAACGAATCTTGATTAAATTATTATTAATCACAAATCAAACACATACTTAAACAATTTAAGGATTCATGTGTTTACCTCTAGAAGAGCAGAACCTTTGTACTAGAATTATTTCTGATCACGAGCAAAGCAAAATAGCGATGCCTATACTTAGTCCACATGAACAGAACTTCTCCGATGACCGGTGCTAGCCAGTTTCAATGGAGATTCAAAGAGAACAAGGTTTAGAGAGCGGCGGCTAGGGTTTCACCACTTTTGTGAATTAGGTTAAGCACTAAAAAAAAAAAAGTTCGTCATGCTTCAACAGAAGGGTTCTATTTATAGAATCACTTGTGTGGTCAGCAAGAAAACACTTAAATACACCGTACCTTACGGTGGACCACATTTCTCTATTTTTCGTAAATTAAATAATAAAGTCATATTTAATTATTTAATTACAAATAAGTCTCACTTATTATTTTATAAATAAGTCTTACTTATTTATTTCTCTCATGTATCTGTCCTTTGTGTGTGACCCTATAGGTTGCCGTAACGTTGACAATAATATTAAATCACATATTTCAAATTATAAACAGTGAGCGGTATCCAGCAACACATCATTGCTACCCAAGTGACGAGAATGTCATGTGATCTGACGAAACTTTTTTGTGATAATGATCATGTGTATAATTACCCTTTTGCCCTTATGTCTATATTGAACACAAGACATAAACCATGTCATCCTTGTCTAGTTCAATATTGGGCCCGTAGACATTTCTCCTGTTATGTAGGAGGGGCGAATTCCATCTAAATCACTCATGTCCCTCAACATGATTCATGGTGTATCCACCAACCAACTTTATTGTCATCTTGTTACAGACAACGTTTGAATAGTGACAAAGCACTCGACTCCAACATCTAGGGTACATATTGGTTTCAGGTCGAAGGGTAGAATACACCACTATCACTATGAGAATATCTTATGACACTTTTCATAACTTTTACTATGTAGTATTCTCATGGCGGATCAATCCAATATAAATATTACTCCTAATATTTATATCTATGTGAAGACTTGATAACTCTCTATGCTTTAATGATATCCCACTTCTCAATAAATCTTGACTACAAATACTTTAAGAATGGTTTCCTTATGTTTAAGGGGTCTCACAATTAAGTTATACTTAATGTTCCATTAAACGGACTAACTATTATAGGTACTTTATTATTTTGAAACAAAACAAAATCAATAAAGAAATGCCTTATTATTTATATATTCACAATATATATTTATATCAATATCATGATACAAAGCCAAACCCAATCAATATAGATTGGCTATTATTGCTTACTCCAACAGATGTATCAGTTGACAGTGAAGTAAGCATTTCTTGGGGATAAAGCCCTTTCGGGTTTTCAATCCACCGAGAATATATTCTTTTTTGTATGCCCCTAATTTTTGCGTGGATAGCCCATTTAGGTTTTCAATCCACCAGGACGGTCATTTTTGCATCAGTCGCCTTTTCAGGTTTTCGAATTAGCGAGGTTTTTTTTTTTTCTTTTTTTTCAAGCAATGACTATGTTTGTCCTAGGGAATCTATCCGTTCTTGAGGCGATGTTGACGCATGCTTCCATGACTTATGAATTTAAATAGAATATGTTTGTTGTTAATGTTTTTTTCAAAAAGACATGAAAAAGTTTTTTTTTTTTTTTTTAAAGTTTTCGCTTCAAGTATTAATATTAAAAATGGAAGAAATTTTGCAAATAGAATAAATTGGAATTCCAAATAAAGGGGCACAAACTCAAATTTGATTAAAAGAGTGGTAGCTGGCCAATGGCATGGCTCCACGGAATAAAAAATTTGGAAAATGATAATTATACGGAAAATGCACATTAAACACAATAACCGCTATTTTACCTAACAACTTTGAATTTCACTACTTAGATGCTTCAAATCGGAGGTCCTTTGACACCTAAGGTGCCCCAAGTGAGTGATGTTTGATCCGATACATTTACTTTGTCGTAATCCTTAACTTTTGCATAGATAGCACTTTCGGGTTTTCAACCTATCAGGATAATTATTTTTCTGTTTTATGTCTCTAATTTTTTCCTGGACCGCACTTTCGGGTTTTCAATCCACCGAGACGCTCATTTTTTCCTATGCCTCGCAAACGCTTCACTTCGTGATCTTCAATCCTAACTGGCAAAGTCTCAACGGTCAAATTATCCCTTACTTCCAAATCATCCAATTGAATCGCGTGAGACGCATCATACACATACTTCCGCAACTGAAACACATGAAACACATCATGAAGATTCGACAAAGACGGTGGTAACGCATTCTGATACGCTGCCACTCTAACCTTTTTAACAATCTCATACGGTCCAACAAAACGAGGTGTCAACTTCCGACACTTCAAAGCACGTCCAACACATGTTACATGATTCACTCTAAAAAACACATGATCACCAACCTGAAACTCAATGTCCTTCCGCCTCTTATCATGATAACTCTTCTGCTTACTCTAAGACACTCCCATCTTCCCTTGAATCATCTTAACCTTATCCTTAGTCTCTTGCACAACCTCCGGTCCTAGCAATGCACTTTCACCTGACTCATACCAACAAAAGGAATTTTACACCTTCTACCATACAAAACCTTAAACGGTGCCATCCCGATACTAGAATGAAAACTATTATTATAATTAAACTCAATCCACGGTAAAAATTCGACCCAACTGACACCTTACTCCAAAATACAAGCTCTCAAAAAATATTTCAAACTCTGAATAGTCCTCTCCGTCTGCCCATCACTCTGGGGATGATAAGCAGAACTCAACCTTAACTTAGTTCCCAAAGCAGCTTGCAAACTCTTGCAAAATATAGAAGTAAACCTCGGATCTCGATCTGACACAATACTAGATGGAATACCATGCAGCCTGACAATTTGCTCAATGTATATCTCAGCCAACCTCACCACAGACATACCGGTCTTGATAGGGAAAATGTGCCGACTTCTTCAAACGATCAACAATCATCCAAATCGAATCGAAACTCTTCACAGTCTTTGGCAACACTCCGAAAAAGTCCATAGAGATACTATCCCACTTCCACTCCGACACAAACAATGGTTGCATCAAACTCGACGACTTTTGATGTTCAATCTTTGACTTCTAACAAACCAAACAAGCATACACAAACTCTGCTCTATCCTTATTCATTCTAGGCCACCAAAACAACTTCATCTGATGGGTACCCTTTTTCTCCTGATGTGCTTGGGAGCCCCTGTCCTTTAGGCTTCTTGATTTCTTCCTCCTCTCCAAGGTCATAGTCTTCATCTGATGGGTACCCTCTTGCTCCCTCTTCTTCGATTTTCCACTGGCATAAGCATCCATCATTTTTTGGAAAAGTTTCCATTCGGGTGGTTGACTTTCATCATTTTCTATGTAAGTCACAACGATCACCTTGTATAGCCTTGAAGTTTGAATGGTAGTTTTCCCTTGTTCTCCATCTAATATTAGACCTCCTTGGGCGAAAAATTTCCTGCCAAGAATTAGCAGAAAGTCATATCTTCCTCTGGTGTTTGCAATCACGATGTCTAAACAATAATCGAAGCCCTCAATGTTAATTGCAAAATTCTCAAGTATGCCAATAGCTTTTTCTTCTTTTCCATTAGCATACTCTATTGCATAAGGATATGATGATATCTTTTTATTTCCCAACTCCCTTGCCTTGGCCAAGCTCATTAGGTTAGAGTTTGCTCCAGAATCACATAATCCTTGCCCGATATATTCTCCATTAACCTTGATGGGTAAAGTAAAGCATCATTCACCATAAAACCTGACTTTGGCCGGTACCTCGTATGTGCCCTCACATTCACTAGTCATTGACATGAGTTCTTCCTCCGATAGATTGGCATCAGTCTTCAATAATTCTTGAAGAAACTTGATGCAACATGGACTTTGTGCGACCATTTCTTTGATTGGTGTGAATATTTGGTACTTCTTTAAAACATTATGCAAAGAATTATACTCTAGCGGTACGTCCTCGTCCTATTTCATGTTCTGAGATTTCTCTCTTTCAATTTCAACTGAATGAATCTGCTCATCCTTTCCAGCCTGTTTTGACTTTAGCAACTCCTGTCGCTTCAGCTCTACTTCATGATGGAATTCGAGGTACCCTGGCTCTTTCACCAGCTTCTCCACAAAAGAACTAGTAACCTTCACCTTCTTTAATAAATTTACCAATTGCTCCAAATTTTGTTCTTCGTTCTCCTCATTAAATGTCATTGTTTGTGTGCTTTTAGTTCAGTCCATGATTACCTATTTCAGACAATAATTGCAAGTTCGAGAAAAATTTCTAACAAGAATAATTTTTACGCTTGATATTAATTTTTAAATTAGGCTTGTGGTAAATTCTAGTGCGGTTACTTGACTCGATTGTTTTCTAAATGCACACTCAATCTAAACTAACTTTTAAAGTTAATATCCAATGACACTACTAGTTAAACCTAAGATTCTATTAATTATCTAAATGTTAATCCTAATCTTAAATGCAAAATTAAAATGACTGACTCTAACCAAATACTTAACCTAATTAAACTAGACTCGATCTAAAGTAGATATTATAAAAATTTGTTATTTTTACTACGACTTCTAAAATGCAATGCGGAAAATTAAAATAAAAACCTAAACTATGACTCTAAAAAAAAACGAATGGGGTTAGTTCTTAAATAGGAAAAACAAAAAAGAAAAATAAAAACGTTAGTACTAAATGGAAAATTAATTATGTTAGTAATAACTAGACTCTAAAAATAAAAATAAAAATGACTTAACTAGGACTAAATATTTTTGGTATTTTTTTTTTATTTTTTTTTTGGTATTTTTGAATTTTGTAAACAGAAAAATAAAATGCGGAAAATTTAAATGGCTGAAAAATAAATGACAGAAAAGTAAAAGATAAATAAAAATAAGTAATTCAAATTTTCAGTTGAAAATATTAACGTACCCCGGCAACGGCGCAAAAAGTTGATGGAATATATATATTTAACGATGATGGCAAGTGTACCAGTCATTTTCGCCAAGTAATAAAGTGATAAGTATAGTATCGTACCCACAGAGATTGTCCTTTCGTCCGAACAATTCTTGTCACTTATTTTTGTAAGTTTAACTCTATAAAAGTTATATTGCAATTTTTATCTGTTTGCAATAAAAGGATTTTACCTATTGTGGTTGCAGAAAGTAAAACATCAGTTAGGATTCTTTGAATCACCTCTATATATACATCGTTGGATAATAAGTAATAAATATGTCGTGTTTATTCATCTTAGGTTGACTATACAAGTGATGAGGCCGTTGCGAGTTTCCTAAATAGGCAGGGCACCACCTGCCCATCTATGAATCTTAGAACACTCATATCACACTCTTTCTACGCTTACTTAGTAGTTCTACAAACGAAAACCTTAATCTACGTCTACCTTAATAAGGGTTTCAAAAGAATGGTTCTATTAGGTTATAGCCTTAAGTCAGAAAGATAGGTGCTTGTTTCCCTAATTACTAACCAGTTATTTCCTTCCTTCCGTAATGCACCACACGACCCAGTGGATATCATCCACTAGGTACCTACGTCTAAGGTCAACAATTTCTATGGTTTTCTTTCGCTAATTAACAATCATTTACTTCCTAGACAGATAGTTATCAGTAAAGGGATATAAATATCAAGATATAAGCATCTGGTTAGTGATAACAATATTATGCCCTGTTACAACATAAGTACCTAATCTAGGGTTTGCACCTCTCACAGAAATAAAAATATAATCTAATAAAACTTAATAGTGAACAAAAGAATAAACAATAAATAAACGACATATTAAATTAAATAAATATCCACAAAAATATATAGAGGTTCATCTTAGAACTCTAAACTCTCAAAGTGATAAATTACGCATGATACGGCATATCTAGATGTTACTCCTTCAATTAAATCACCAAGCATGCATAATTAATAATTTCTCACAACATCGCAGCAGAATAAAACATCATAACATCGTCGACTAAATAAAATATTTCAACACCCATGCAAGTATAATATGTCTCCAAGTAGCCATGTCATCATACAACGCATGTCATCATCAATACATAGTCTCAGAAATATTCAACAAACATAATAAAGCTAAACATCGAAGACCGACCCCTAATCAGAGCCCTAAATCTAAGATGCCAAAAGCAATAAACGAGGTAGCTCCAAGCTATCCTCAAGCAACTTACCAAAGCAATCTATTCCTGCACACCATCTACCCATCCATACGGATAAGGAAGACGGTCAACCAAACAACCATTGGGGGTTAGTTCATAATTCATAATTAAACATAATCAATGAAAATAAATGATACAATTAAATTCAATTGATTCAAGCAACTCAGCAACATCAATTTTCAAGAAGTATATGAATATAGATATTTCACCAAGTATACAATCCAATAAGTATACACATCAACCGAGCACATAACAATTATGACAATTTTCAAATTATGAAATGCGCCTAAACACGACTTCTATATGCATGTGGTATCGGTCACCTCAAAGTCGTCACCTTAGATGCATCCGTATCATAGTCGTCGCCAATATGAATACTAAGTATTCGTCGTCGTCAATATGGATATAAAATCCGGTCGTCGCCAATATGGATATACAACCCGACACCAACATCACGAATGCATGAACATATGACTCAATTGATAAAGTTATTTCGTGTTATCTTGGCACTTCTAATCTCTTCAATAACTATAAAGATAGTTTTGTTAACAATGAGTTTCTTACAAATGACATTTTTAGATAAATTTGACACTTTGAAACATCGTTGAACCTGAACCCTAACATTTTTAAATAGTTACAGTATTTTTTTTAAATATATATAGTAATTTTCTTTAAAGTTAATTTAATATAATAATTTTTAAAAAGTAATTTTTTCCCTATATATTTGCCCTTCTTGTAAATTTACTGCTAGCTTAGCCGCTGCGGCCGGGTCAAAAATAACCATGCATCTATGATTTTGTATTCGTGGTTTTCTAGTAACACATAAGGCTAAAAAACACCATATATAGAGTAATCAATTTATGCATCTTAAAAGCATTGGATTCTTCTGAGTCCCCAAATTGATATTTAGATCAAACTGTAATGCAAATATAACTGTTCACACAAGGAGTATGCGTTAAATTTTATTAACTAAAAAAGTCTAATATATTATGTTACAAGTTATTTCAACTCCAAATATCCTTGTCATATACTATAGAAAAATTTTCAGATTCCATCGACAAAGGTATCAGTAGTTCAGTTGGAACGTGGGACATGTCAACTTCATATGGTTGTGTCCAAAAACTATCCACTGTTGACTCGTTGTAAGCATCTAAAAAGCTTCCAAAATCATTATCCATAACAAAACTTTCAGTAGTATGGTTTTGCACTATTCCACTTGGTTTGTTGGAAAGATTATGAAGCCAAAAACTTTCATCCACATCTTCTATAAATGAATCCAGAAACCCAAAATCATCCAAAGCAGTGGAATTGTGATCTGAAGATGTGGAAGATAATTCACTAGATGATGAAAATGGGGATAAAGGGCCATTGGTGTCTGAGATTTGGGAGTTAGCTGGAAGGGTAATTTGGTAATTGGATACACATCTCCCTTGTGTGGATTTGGTTTCTTCATTTGTGACAATGTTATCTATAGCTCTCTTCTTGAGGGAAGTGTGCCAGTGGTTCTTCACTTCATTATCTGTTCTTCCAGGTAACTCGGCCGCAATGGTTGACCATCTATTGCCAAGCTTTTTATGCATTCGGATAATCAACTCCTCTTCTTCTTGAGTGAAGTTTCCTCTTTTGATATTAGGTCTTAAATAATTCAGCCACCTCAATCTACAACTCTTCCCACACCTTGAAAGACCTGAAAAAATGAAAAAAAAAAAAACAATGAAATTATGAGTAAATTTTATCAAGGGATCATTATCCATGCATTGCAAACATAGTTCTATATTCATTTTTATTTTTTATTTTAAAACTCGCTATTCGATCCAAGAATCGACTATATTTACCTGCAAACTTTGGTAGTTGGCGCCAATTCCAGCAACCGTATCTGGTGACATAAGCAATTAATTTCCTATCTTCTTCAGCAGTCCATGTTCCTTTCCTCATTCCACTTTTTTTGTCACAAGAAGGAGTTCTTGCCATCTTAATTATTTTTTGAGAAACAAGTGAACTCAAACTCAATGAGTGAGTGTGTTTGTCTCTACAAGATGAGAGTTATATTGGTCTTGTTTCTTTGTGTCAGAGCATAGTCCTACTTAAATTTATACCACACGCTTTCACATACAAAACGTGTTTCATATTCCAACATGTTCTACTATAATAAGAGTCAATGATAAGGGTCTTTCTCAGCAGATAATAATAACTGCTCTTTATGCCTTGTACTAAAACTAGTCAAATTTCGTGTTTCTTGTTCCTTTTCACATTAAAGAGTAAATAACAATAGTGTCACTATCAGTTATATGCTACTTATCTTCCAGGAAGCTAACAGGAAACATTTGCCACGCTTCCTTTTAGCTTTGTAATTTAGCACGTGAGGCAAATCTACTAATGGAAACACAAACAAAATAACAGTCAAGACATTATGACCATATTGACTTTCTTTTGGTCTAAAAAGCAATACATACTATTTTAAAGAAATTCTAAATTCTAACCATTGGTTTAAACAACAATTTGTTGGAATATTACATATTTTAAAGAAATTCTAAGTTCAAGTCATTGGTTCGAAAGCTAATAACAAGACAAATATTTTTATTATCAAAAAAGTTAATTTTACATGAAATAATAACCTTTACAATCTAAGTAATTTTTTTTTGTAGAATAAATTTTTTAAAAGTTATATTTTGTTCATAAATGATAGAATCATACTATCGTTAATTAAAAAACTTGTAAGACTTTTATATGTGTTTCGTCCCAGTAATTAGAGGTTGTTTAAAAATTGGTTCTTGTAATAGTTAATCCTGAGAAACTACCCTCCCAAAGTTTAATCTTTTAAAATTTCGTCCCTTAACCCACTTAATGACTGCCACGTCATCTGATTACTGACGTGGCGCTATTAATTGGCTTTTCACTTGACTGACTCAGCTTAAGGGCATGGGAATGGACAAAAATGCCCCTCTTCATTTGAGACCAAACGGAGATGACAAAACTACCCTTTACCCCCCTCTTCTCAGACCAAATTGAAATGACAAATATACCCTGGCTTCTTCCCTCATTCTCCTTCCTTCTTCTTCCTCTCCTTCCATCCGAAATCCAAACCCATTGCAAAATAATGTTCCAGAATCTAACCATCATCTGTTTACGCTCTCAGCAACGTCGCCGAAGAGTTCTTCATTTGAATTTGTTGAGATCTGGTTTTTTCTTCTCCGTTTACCTTCTCCGAATCCGATTTCTTCTCCAGCATATTCACCTCCGGCACCTCTGATTCCAACTCCTCTGAAAACCTAACGAAAAGGATTACTGACATAGACCAAAAATTTCACAAACAAGTAAAATCCAATCAAGAGATCGATGTTCTTAAAGGTTGGTGCTGGTTGTTGATGTTATGTTATGGCTTTGTTGTTGTTGTTCAGATCCGGGAGGTGTGTTTGTGGTTCAGTTGCTCAAGTGGTGAAGAGATCGATGGTGTTCTTGTTTTTGTGTTCATTGAGAATTTGAGATTGATGAATGAAGGAAAGGGAAGAAGGAAGAGAAATCCATGTTGTTGTTGGGTTCATTAACATGGAAAAAGAGAGGGAAGAAGAAAGGGAAAGCCAGGTTTCTAATTCACTTCAGAAACTCAACAATCGTGTTTCTTTTTGAGTAAATAGGCAATTACCTCCCTGAAATTGTAAGTTTCGTTAATTACCCCCCTGAAATTAACAAAACTTCAATTACCCCCTTGAAATTTCACAACGTTAATCAATTTACCCCCTCCGTCAATTTTTTTTGTTAATGAACATAACGTTTTGCAAATATCCCCCTGAAGTTTTGCACTTATATGCAAAATGCCCCCCAAACTTAAATATTTATATTATTTTTTTTCTTAAAAACAAACAATTAATAGTTAAATATTAAAACAAACTATTAATTTTGGAATTTTAGAAAACTACATGCATATATACATCAAAATAATGTGACTTAAAATGTGACTTATTGTACGAGAAATTTTGAAATTTCAAGGGGGTAATTGAAGTTTTGTTAATTTCGAGAGCTTGTATATTAAAATGTGACTTATTGTACGAGAAAAAAAATATCCAATTGTGAAGCTTTCGAACAAAAGGTTCAAAGGCCTACAATAAAGCTTGAATGACGGTTACTGCTACGAATTCATGAGGGAAAATGATCGTAAGCTTGAATAGAAGGTGTTGGAGGAGAAGAGGAAGAGGAATGATTTAAGGGGTAATATCGTCCTTTCGTGTTTGTATGAGAAGCCAGGGGTATTTTCATCTATTCATGTCAAGTTTATTAAGTCAGACTGCCACGTCAGCTAATCAGTGATGTGGCAGTAATTAAGTGGGTGTAGGGACGAAATTTTAAATGATTAAACTTTGGAAGGGTAATTTGCCAGGATTATCGATTACAGGAACCAATTTTTAAATGACCCCTAAGTGCAAGGACGAAACACATATAAAAGCCAACTTGTAATGATATTTGTAAAAAAAAAAAAGTAATCATATTTGGTTTTCCGAAGGAATAATCAAATTAAGATATTCCATCAACTTTTGGAATGATATTTGGGGAAGAGGCACTCTCTTGGTCTCCGAACAAAAAGACTTATTGGTTGTGTATAGCGATATAAATAGATATCTATAGATAGAGGTAGTATGATATTGATGTTCATCTTGTTAAATAAATGTGATACATGTGTCTTCTTTGTATCTTTCTTTGTATCTGCCTTAAGCGAGTAATCCTTGAATTTTGATGTATTCACGAGCATATTCATATATTTTGGATTTTTTTTTTTTAATAATTTTTGTTATTTTTTTAATGATTATCTATAATTTAACGACAAAAGTTCATCATATTCACCGGAACCGAGTATAACCGTAAGAAACCGCAATATTCATCCGAACTATATGTGACCTGTTTTTACCATAAGCGAATGTGTGAATTTGAATGGGGTTGGTCGAGTATATTCGGGTCGACCCGTAGCTGCCCAACCCTAATAAAAAAGTTTATAATTTATCCGCAAATGATTTGTCATGTATATACATATGGAAATGTTAACTTGTGCCCTTAGGGCACATGTTAAGCAATCTAAAATAGAAGTTTTGTCTAAAAAATTGTGCCAATTTATTTATCTAAAGATTGAAAGTAAATGTTTTATAATAAATATTTATCATTTATGGAATCCTTAACATGTGTCATAAGGGCACAAGTTAACGTGACAGATGTACATATTTCAACCATTTCCTTTTATCAATAGTTATGTCAAAAAAGTGAATGGTTAGTTCTAGAGAAGTCTTGTCCCCGATGTGCCATAATAATGTTCCCCTAAATTATATGTTTTGTAGGTAAACACGTTCCTTTTGTCCTATACTACATAACTGCTGCTGATATTAATTTTTATATTCATTTATCCGTTGTCACGGTTCCAATTTAACATGTGCCAATTTGAAGAGTCAACGATATAGACTTTATTTTTCTATCCATGGTGGCATGGTGGTATAGTGTTTTTTTATTTTTATTTTTACAAAATGGTGGTATAGTGATGGATACTTAATTATTCTTTATGGTAAAATGCATGAATCAAACTAAATAACGCGGTTTCTGGTATATGACTCTGAATCAGAACAGGCGATTATTGGGACTAATATCAGGCTAGAATTTGTTTAACGTCTTTCTTCTTTTAAAGAAAACTTTCTTCATCCTTTTACGCAATGAATGTATTTGGTCAAAGTCTCGTTATTTAATACACAAATGGTATATTTTTATAATTAAGTTTGCAAGTGTTCCTAAGTGCAATTCATATATAAGAACAAATTGTGGTCTAAATGGAATTAACTTCTTAAAAAAAATAGAATTATTATATGCTGCCTTCATATTGACCAAATAAAAGTGGAATGGAACAAATAAAAATAAGCTGCCCGTATTTGTAAAAATATATTAAAGTAGAGAGCAGAAGAAACAGATCCTTTTCTTACCATAATTTCCTAATGAGAAATGATATAATTGACAATCATTTTGGGATAACTTAATAGATAAACCTTCATGCAATGCCATTTTAGTTTTTAAAATAATTTTTAGCTCGCTTTGTGATATGTTCCGGAACAGAACTAGGACCATGCAATCTTGATGCTTGTGCTGACGAAGATCTTGTATGGCGTTGAAAGATCTTTGTTATGGCGAAGGCTGTTCATCGACGATGGAGAAGAAACCTGCAAAAACATGTAACTGCTCCAACACTCAAGTCAGTATGTGAACTTGAGATGGAAATATGAGAAAATGCTTCTAAATATGATTGTACATGAGCATGGTTGTGAGTCGAATTGCATATAGACGAGCTCAACGTAATTGCTTTCGTGAAATTTGGCGTTGAACGCGAGATACAGTTAGAGTTGGTTCAACGATCAGGCCTTAATTCAAGGCAGTGTTCTTGTGCGGTGTGGCGCACAGGTGACCTTCCATAAGATTTTCTAAGGTGGTGTAATGGGCTAATGGACTTGTTGAACTTGGTCATTGTATGGGCTAAAATTTAGTCTAGACTAGTTGTCCACTGTCTTTATGAAGTGACGAGATTTTTTACGTTGGCTGGCTGCGAATTAAACTATTGACATTTTTTCATTGCCCCCATAAAATATTTTTTAGAGGTCAGGTGCTGATGAGCGTTTAGTGGTATCTGAAAGGTGCTGAGTGGGGGAAGGTACAACAATAAATGCGTGCAGATATATTAATTGAAAGGACTCCCTTTTATGGGATTACTAACGTGTGTCCCATGAACCTGTGGATTGAGGCGATGTGCTTGGATACATACGTTCTCTAGGCATTATCTGTGGTGTTATGCCACACCTTTTGTCTTTTAGTGATCTAGTGTCATTGATAGTTTCTTGAAATATTTCAGCCAGAACATGTCTTTCCCTGACCACCATCCATACATTTCCATTTGCCTTCCTACTTTCTATAGATGTTTTACACCGTATAATAAGTCCCACTTTATTCAACCATAATTTGGCATAAAATATACTTTTTGATCGTACGTGATCAGAAGGTGACTGCCATTGCTTTGAATGCGGTGGTTTGAATGGTGTTAGAACGCGTCACAATGCTTCTTGGAACGGATGGGGGGTGTGTACCTGTAGGCACTCCGGCGCTCAAGTAAGTAGCGATTAGAGAGTGAGGATTTAGAGGAAGAGTTAGATTCTATCCTGGGGACTGAAGTGAGTACTCTATATATAGAGGTGGAGGGCGGCAGAGCCGTTGTAATGGCACACCTGGCTCTTGCGGTTACGTAATCGTGGGAAGTGTAACTGCCAAAGAGTTTATTGCGGGAACGTGCAAAGAGACGTTGTGGTTCGTTTGAACCGGTCTTGCTCGCTCCGTGCACCCGCCTATCGGGGAAGGGGTGTGTCGCAAGTAATGTTGCCAAACTTGGTGTTTGGGCTTTAGATTGTATTGGGCCTAAGTAAATGGGACAAAGGTCCTTTTGGCCGGTACAGAAGAGTAGCCCCCAAGTTGTTGCTCTTGACGAATAGTGATGACTTAAGTGCGGGCGTCTTTGATTGTTCGTGGTCGGTCGTAGAAGGGAAGTTCGCTTTTATGTGCTCTCTACTTGAGAATAGGCCAAGCTGTTTGAGGGGTGTGAAGACACCTTCGAATCTAGGAACTGTTCGTCTTGGGTGGTTAAGAGTGTTGTGAGAATTGTGCGAGCACATGCATGGACGCGCTCGCTATTCTCTGAACCCCTTTGTTCCATAACCAAACGAGTTCGCCAATGGACTGGCTTGTGTCCGTCATGCGAATGCTCGGTTGACTTAGGTCAGATGGAGAGATTCCCTCGTCAAGAAGTTTGGTCGATTGTCATTCCGCAATTAATGCCCACATCGCGAGGGAAAGACTGAGGAGACATGACCTTTGGTTTCTGAGTGACACGTGTAAAGGCTATTGTAGTACTTGAGTACCTATAGTCTGTTGAGTGTTCTTGGTTTGTGTTTCCAAGGTGTCATCAGTACCGTTGATTTGATCCTGACGTTTGAAGAACCGCTACGATTGATCAGAGCCCTTGGATGGATGATTTGATTTAATCTGGATCGTAGGCAGGCTACTTGGGTAGAGAGTTGCATGTGAAGGGCTGCATCGGATTGGGACTTCGCGACCTTTGAGAAGTTTTATGAAATGAGTATAAATAGTCCAAACGTTTGTTTGGAACATTACAATACTTCATTTTTTTAGAAACTTAGAAAATTTTCCAAGAGTTTCTTCAAAGGCGAAGCATTTTTTAACCTCAAACTTCGCACTTCAAGTCCAGTTCATCCATCATAACAGGTAACGCTCTTATGGTTCTTTTTCCCTTTGTTTTCATGCTTGGCTTTCCTTAGTTTTCTGTTTTAAGAAACCGTAAAAATGCATGCTTTTAGGGTAGAAGTTACTCCGACTCGGTGGTTTCTGCCGTTTGTTACAGTGGTTTCCACCGTGCGTAAGGAGTTTTAGGATTTGTTGTCTGTTTTCCGTATTTTGAAAAAAACATTGGCGACAAGTTGTGGTTTAGTTCGTAAACTTCAGTCCTGCTTGCTTCAGAATGGGTTCCTTGATGTGGTCGGAGTAAACTTATCCTTTGTCTTCCCCCTTGGTTTTTAGCAGTGATATTTCATCCCTTCCTCGGCGTGGTCAACCTGATGGGTGAAGGAAGGGTGGATCTGAATGTTGGATTCAATTTTTTCCTTGCTCTTTCAGGTTCCCCATGGTGCACAAGGAAGCTGTCGCGCCTGTCTCTTCGTGGCTGGGGGAAGAACCCTTAGAAACGGAGTCAGCATTTGCTATTGACGGAGTGGGAGAGATTCCCTTTGGCTCCATTGGTGAAGCAGAGGATTGGGAGTTAGTACTTCTGAGCACATCTGATCGAGTACGAAAATCATGCCCTTCCCATGTATGAAGTGGTTTTCGAAGACATGGGTTTTCGGCTCCCTTTCTCTGATTTTCAGCGGGAGATGCTCTGTTGGACCAAACTATCGCCTTCCCAGATTCACCCCAACTCATATGCCTTTATGATGGCCTTCAGATTGGTGTGTGATTATCTCCAAATTCCCGCTTCCAAGAACGTCTTCTTTACCATCTTTTCTGTACAACGAGGTGCGGATTCGGTTTCTTTCCGTCAAACCCAGAAGATGTTTGAGATATTCACTGGGAAAGTGCGAAGTTTCAAAGAACGCTTCTTTCTGGTAAGACCGGAGAGTGAGGTGGCTTTGGACACTTTATTGGAGGTGGTGAAGGATGGCGCTCAAGATCGCCGATCCTTTTTTCCTCTGTGTTGGTCTCAAGATCATTTTGGCTATAAGCCAAAAGATTTCTGTCGGACCATTCCCAGTCTCACGGAGGAGGAGGCGGGTGCTCGGCAACAACTTTGGCCTTTTGTCCAATCTCTCCCACGGAGGGTCAAACTGACAAACGGGGAAACCCATTGATGAATCCGGATGGGACACCAGTAACAGAGCCTCATTTCATCATTACCCACGAGTTATTGCCGTCCGAAGACTTCGAGGATTGCCTTGGTAGTTTTTGCCTTCTTATGACCTTTTTGCTTTTAACTAGCTTGTTTTTGTGTGTTGTCTTTCAGATCTGATAAGTTTTTTCCTTTCTATGTTTTGCAGGAAAAATGAAAGATCTAGGGGCCCTTGTGAATGAAGCGAACAAGAAGGTCTCTGCCAAGAAACGGTGTAAGAACGTCCAGTCCCTGGAGCACCTTAGGAACCAATCACACCCATCAAGGCAGTTCCTGTTCGCTTTGAGAGTGGGGACTTCCTTCAGCTCCCGAGATGATGGTCCGAACTAGATTGATGCGGCCCTCATTCGACCCTCTTCTTAGATAACCCTGAGTTGAGGATTATTGAGGACCTACGTCCAGCTGAGAGGATCAAGGCAATAACAAATGGGGTTATTGCTACTATAAAGGCTTTGGAGGTCGCCACGACCCTTAACAATGCTTCGCTGGAGAGTGAAATCCGGGCCAATGCATTGGCGCAGGAGAAGGATGATCTGATTACTAAGGTTGTTGCTCTTGAAGGCGAGGTAAGGAGCAACAGGTCAGTTTATGAGGAGTGTGACCGCCAGTTTGTTGTTGTGGAAAAGTAATTGGCAGAAGCTCAGACTGCCCTTGAGCAAGCAGCCAACTCTTCCAGGAAGCGAACTGAGGAGAAGGTGACCTTGGAGGAAGCTTTGAAGAAGGTGGACCTCCCCGGAGAGGATGAGGCGGAGGGCATGGTCGTCCTGAGGCGTGCTGACTTGCTGGAAAGGGTTAGCGTGTTGGAAGGAAGCTTGGTGGACGCCGTCAAGCTTGGTTTTGATCACGTAGTGGCTCAGCTGAAGGTGGTGAACTCCATCATTCATCTGAGCTTTGAGGGAATTCACCATCTCAGTAATGTGGAAGATGTGGTGATCAAACCTCCCCTTGATCTTGAAGAGAATATGGGGCATGTCGATGAAGCCCAGGCTGATGAGGCCTTATAATTTTAATCACTCTTCTTTTAACAACCATGCTTGTAATGACATTCTGCGCCCTTCGTGGTTTTATCACTTATGAAATATAATTTGTTTGTTTGTTCTTTAATTATACTTGTCTGAAAATGTTTGTTTGATTTTCAAGTACAATGTTTCGAACTGAGTGCTCGTTGCGCGAGGCTTTTTATTGTTGAGAGCGAACTGTCTGATCTGCATGTTTTACAAAGTTTAACAATTCGTATGCTCTCAATGTTTGACTGTTTCTTGGTGCTCGTTTTGACAAATGGAGCGACCTTTGAAACGAAGTATTTTCGCTAAGGTGTAATGGCCTACCCCCCGACATTCATTATTTCGATGAAGTGAATTAATAATTGGAGAGTTTTGCATGTCCATCTGTGATCTGGTAATTTAACTCGTTGTTTTGAATTAAAGTTCTTGCCCTTCTTTTCCGAGGTATTTGTTGCTCTATTGGAACGTTCACCTTTTTCGTTGTTTTGCAAGGGAATATCCGGGCGTGAGAGTTCTAACGGTTACGCGGAGTATTTGTTAGAAGCATTTCACATCCAAGAGATTGTTTATCTGAATGTGTGTCCAAAGTTGTGTTTCGGACAGAGAACAGTGGATGAATGAAGAAACTAATCTAAGTTCAACGCACTGAGGCGTGAATCACCTATCGCGAGCTGGGGTTCTACCTAACATGCTGAGTTGTGATGTCGCAGCTGTTAGCGTACATACTGAGGAGTAAGTGAATCTGCTGTGTAGATTTCACTTATCCTTCAATTTTTTGGATTCGGAGTGGCACGACTTTCCTCATCCGTTTAATTATGCATGCTTGTTATAGAGCATGAAGTTCGTTGTATTGAACTGAGTATGTACGTTAGAGTAGGTTGGCTTAGTTTGCCAACTAAGTCTAATACTTTTTGAGTTTTTCGGCATTCCAAGTTCTTGGAATTGTGCCTTTGTGGAGATCTTCGAGTCTGTAAGCCCCTGTTCCGGTTTTCATTCGGACTTTATAGGGTCCCTCCTAGTTGGCGGTGAGTTTTCCCTCTTCAGAGTCCTTCTGGTTTCGTCGGAGGACGACGTCACCTACTTCGAATTCCCTCCTTTTGACCTTTTTGTTGTGGCGAGCGGCTAATTTTTGTTTTAGAGTTGTTTCTCGCAAAGCAGCTTCAATGTTGGCGTCATTTCGCCAGGTGAGTTCAGTAAGCTCAATGGGTATGACTGCCTCTGTCCCATAAATGAGTCGAAAAGGTGCATCCAGCCTAGAGGACCGTATGCAACTCTTCAGCCCATTTGGTTTTGGCTGCGTCCAGCCTCCTTCGTATCCCTCATAGAATGACCCGGTTCGCTGCTTCGGCGAGGCCATTAGCTTGAGGGTGTTCAACGGAGGTGAAGCATTGTTTGATTCTAATTTTCCTCAAGTAGTCTTGGAATTTTTCGTCTGTGAACTGAGTCCCATTGTCGGATATCACTAGGGCTGGTACTCCGAATCTTGCTAGGATGTTCCTTTTGAAGAAACGAAGTACGTTTTTGGCTGTGATTTTCGCTAATGGTTTTGCCTCAATCCACTTCGTTGAGTAGTCGAAGACGACTACCAAATATTTGAGTTGTCCGGTGGCTTTAGGGAATGGTCCCAGAAGGTCAATGCCCCACCATGCGAAGGCCCAAGGGGAAACCAGTGATGTTAATTCAGCGGGGGGTGCGAGGTGCATGTCCCCGTGTCGCTAACATTTGTCACAATGGTTTACGTAGACTTAGGCATCTTTCAACATGGTAGGCCAAAAGTATCCTGCTCGTAGGACCTTTTTCGCGAGAGCTTTAGCACCAAGATGTTGTCCGCAGATGCCGCCATGGACGTCAGCGAGGACTTCTTGGGTCTCGTTAGGTCCCAAACACTTGATAAGCGGTGTGATGAAACCCCTTTTGCATACGATTCGTTCCACTAAAGTGAATGAGAAAGCCCTTCGTTGTAGCCTTGTTCTTTCTTGCGGATCGGAAGAGAGTTCCCCGTTAGCTATGTAACGAGAAATGGGTCCTCTCCAATCCTCTATCCCAATGATTGAGTTGATTTCGTGGAGATGAGCCTTCTGCCTCTTAACGCTTGGTTCGTTGAAGACTACTTCTATGACGTTTTTGTTTCCGCTTGCAGTCCGTGTGCTGGCGAGCTTTGAAAGAATATATATCTACCCGTGTGTTCTGTTCACGGGGAACATGAGTTACCTCGACAGTTTCAAATTCTTTCATTTTCTCGAGTACTAGTTGCTCCTCTTTGACATGGAACTCGCCTGTGACTTTGGAAGCCACTAACTGAGAGTCGGTAAAGATTTTTACCTTTTTGGCCCCCAAGTCCTGGGCGGTCCGCAGGCCAGCTAAGAAGGCTTCGTATTCTGTAGTTTTATTGGTTATAGGAAAAGATAAGCCAGGAGAAATTTCAACAACGATACCTTTGTTGTTTTCTATGATTATTCCAGCTCCGCTTCCTTTGGAGTTGGATGATCCGTCTACAAAGACGGTCCATTCTTCTATGTTATCTTCCGTCGGGAAGGTCATCTCGGCAATGAAGTCTGTGAACACTTGCGACTTCAGTGCCTTTCTGGATTCGTAGCATATGTCGAACTCTGGCATTTCGAGTGACCACTTCATCATCCGTTCAGCGACGTAAGGGCGACCCAAGATTTGCCTAATGGGCGGGTCCGTTCAGACTATTAACCTATGTCCTAGGAAATACTGCCTCAATCTTCGAGCCGCTGTGAAGAGGGCGAGAGCTACCTTTTCGATCTTTTGGTACCTCGTCTTCGGCCCTAAAAACGCTTTGCTGGTGAAGTAGACTGGTTTTTGACCCTCCGCTGTTTCTCTGATGAGGAGGGCGCTTACCGCGTCAGAAGAAATAGAAAGGTACAGGTACAGTACTTCACCTTGTTCGGGTCGTGAGAGAACTGGAGGTGCTGAGAGGGTCTCTTTGATATGTTTTAAAGCGGTCTCGTACTCGTCTTTCCACTTGAACTTTGTCGCCTTTTGTAAGAGCTTGAAGAAATGGAGAGCATGTTAAGCGGATTTAGCCACGAATCTTGAGAGGGCAGTCAGCATACCATTGAGTGTTTGGATGCAGTTCTTGGAGTGGGGCGTGGGAAGCTTATTAAATGCTTGGCACTTATATGGGTTCGCTTCGATTCCTCTTTCTGTTAGGTAAAAACCAAGGAATTTTCCCGCTTGAACTCCGAAAGTGTATTTTTCCGGGTTGAGCCGCATGTTGTACTTCTGAATTTGTTCGAACACTCTCTTGAGATGGGCGGCATGATTAACCTCTTGTTCGGATTTACAATCATGTCGTCCATGTAGACCTCAAGGATGTCGCCTAGAAGTGCCTTGTCATATACTTTGTTCATCATACGTTGATAAGTAGCCCCTGCATTTCGTAGACCGAAAGGGCATTACATTGTAGTAATAGTTCCATGATTCGGTCATGAAAGCTGTTTTCTTTTTATCTTCTTCGGTCATGGGTGCCTGGTTGTAACTAGAATAGGCGTCGATGAAGGATAAAAGTTTGTAACTGGAGGAATTATCTACGAGTTTATCGATGTTAGGAAGAGGATATGGGTCTTTAAGGCAGACCCTATTAAGATCGGTATAATCAACACACATTGGAGAGCTAGGTAGTGTATTTGGCCTCAGAAATAAAATTTGCATCTAGGAGGTCTTTTACAGCTTTTTCTGCAGCCTCTGATTTTTCAGGAGACTGCTTTCTACGTCGCTGGGCTACATCGCTCACACCGGGATCCACTGTCAGCTGGTGACAACTGACAAGTGACGCTAGGGTCAATTTCGGGCATGTCGGCTGCGAGTCCGAGTATGCTCCATTTAACACTTGCTCCATTTAATCCATTTAGGGATTTAGATGCAAGACATGTGGAAAAAAGATAATCAAGGGCTGAGATTTAACATTAAAAAAATAAGAGTTTGTTTAACAAAATAAATTAAATCCTTTCTTCCTTGTTCACCTCCCCTACAATCTCAAACTTCTTCTCCCCTCTTCTCTCATCGCTGCCCACCGTCACCTCCACTATCGTCCGTTTCTTCCACCGCAATCCTATCATTCAAAGCACTATGAGCATAGAAGTTGATTGTTAATTTTAGATCTTGTGATTTCTTTGTTTCTTTTATACATGATACAAGTTCAAGCCTTTTTTTGTTGTTGTTTTTCGGATGTATACAGAAATGTCCTCAATCAAATATTTTACCAATGGTAACTTGACCCATTACAGTAGCAGCGGCGATAATTTGTTTGTGGCCGCGGCGGTGAGACGACACTGAGCGGAATAGGGGAGAGTTACGGCGTTGTGATTGGCTGAGATGGTGACAGGCGGCGGTGGGCGGCGATGAGATTACAGGGGAGAAGAAGATTGAGTGAAATCGTGGCAACGAGAGTTGGGTAAAGAGGAGAAGATTGAGATCGCAGGGGGTAGAGGGAAGGTGGCTGAGAGGAGAGCTATTTCATTTTTTGTTTTTTTTTAAATAATGTACTTTTTAAAAAAAATTCATTTCAACCCTTAATTATTTTTTTGCCACATGTCTAACATCTAAGCACTAAATGGAGCATACTTGGATTTGTCGGCAGCGCTCCAGGCAAATAGGTCTGCGTTCTCCCTAAGGCAGGCGACCAGCTGGGCTTTGACAAGTTCAGGAAGATCCCTGCCGATCTTGAAGTTTTTCGAGGGGTCGTTCCCGAAAGGGACCTCCTCGAATTCACCGTTAGGAATAGGTCTGAGAAGTTTCGCATTGAGCGGATCCTTCTTCCCCCTCTTCTGCTCCTTAAAGTCTTCCTTGGTGAACCTGGGGTCAAGTTCAATCAAGTTGGCATCCAGAGTGCTCGCAACAGCTTTCCCTTTGTCCTCAGCAAGTTTGCTGGATTGGGAAACCGAGTTATGGGATTTGTTAGACTGGAGGAAACATCTTCTTGTAGCTTCGATGTCTCCATTTAAAGGGGCGATGATGCCATCTTTTGCATGGTACTGCAACTTCAGTTGAGCGGTTGAACATGTAGTGCCTAGTTGGGCGAGCCTGGTTCTCCCTATAATGCAATTATAGAGAGAAGGACAGTCGATCACCAGGAATGAGATCTTTATTGTTTTCTTGGCCTCCTCTTCGCCGAAGGTGACCAGTAGTTATACATAACCCCATGGCTGAGTAGACGAGTCGTTAAAGCCGTAGAGTTCATTTCCAACATATGGAGAAATTTTTTTCTCCGTAAGTTGAAGAGGTTTCAACAGGCTGATGTATATGATGTCGCATGAGGCTCCTGTGTCAATTAGGACTCGACGGACATCGTGTTGGCCACTGATGCTCGCACGAGCAAAGGAATGGCTGAATTTGAGGCTCCACTGGGTAGTTCTGAGTCGTAGAATGCCATAGGTAGTCTTCCTCCATTGTTGGAGGGGGCCAGCAGGTTCACGCTCATTAGCTCTTCGAACTTTCTCTTCATGCTTCCCATGAAGATGTTCAGCGTTCCGCCCGTGATGACGTTGGCGGAGGGAAACTGTTCCCAGGTGCATGAGTAGGGGGTGATTTCCACATTGTCAGGGAAATTGCCCAGATGTTCCACGGACATGGCGACTATCTTGTCCGCTTCGTTACCATAAGTGATGAGTTCGACGGTTTTTCTCTCCGACTCGGGGTTCTTTATGAACTATTTGAGCGGTCCTCGCTGGATGAGGAGTTCAATAGCATCCTTCAGGTGGATGCAGTCAAGTGACGTGCCCGTGGCACTTGTGGAACCGACAATATACTTTTTTGCAGACTCCCTTCCTCTCCTGGCAGGAAGCCTTTGGTGGCTTGATGCCAACTTCTGTTAGATCAGGTACTGCGATCTGGATGAGGATTTTCTCCTTAGACATGGCCAAGGGTGTATACCCGGTGAAGTGACTGTTGGGTCTTTTAGCTTCATGAGTTAACTTGCCTTCCCTTTTTTTCTCATGGAAGGGCTTTTTGGAGGATTCAGCAGCAGGCTCCTCCTTCCTGGATTTGTTGAGGCTGTCCACATACAACTCCTCTTCATATGCGATGTAGATTTTTTCGATCGCTAGGAACTAATTGAGAGTCCTTGGGCGATCCAAACAGACAGCTTTCTTCACGTCTGTGCCTTCACGCAGACCTTTGGCAATGAGGTACCGTTTCATTGTCTCGTCAGCACTTCTTACCTGTACAGCTTCTTTGTTGAACCTCTCGATTTCATTTCAGGGAGGTTTTCTCTTTCCTTGAACAATGGCTTCAAGGGATGCCACTATTTTCGGTTGCGTCCTTGAAGTGGTGAAGTGGGTCGTGAACTCGTAGTAGAGGTCGCTCCATGAGTCAATGGAGTTTCTTCGCAAGTTCTTGAACCAAGTGACGGCTCCTCGTCGCAGTGTAGTGACGAAGAGTTTGCATTTTATGGTGTCCTCCACCGATCGGTAAGTGAGAATTGCCTCAATGTTCTCTATGTGCTCATCTCGATCGGTTGTC
Organism: Medicago truncatula; assembly: GCF_003473485.1. NCBI lineage: Eukaryota > Viridiplantae > Streptophyta > Magnoliopsida > Fabales > Fabaceae > Medicago > Medicago truncatula. Next base: position 23,105,307 of record NC_053045.1, read on the forward strand.
CCGTCGTATGAGTCCATCTGGAGAGGCTTCTCTGGTCCACAGGGGATAAAAGCTTCTTGGATGCGCCGCGTGAATGGTCCTTAAGCATTGCGGTCATTTCGGGCGTCACGAGTGTCCTCGGAGCTAGAGGAGGACCAAGAGCGTCTGTTATGTCTTGGTGGGGATCTCCTTGGAGGGGATCGTATGGGAGGAGACCGCCTTGGAGGAGTTCGTCTTGGTGATCTCCTTTTGAATAATCTCCTGGTGTAACTTGGAGATCTGATGCTTACTTAATGCCTCGGGGATCTGGAGCGTGGATGGTGAGGGCTCCTTCCTCTTCTGCTACGTGTCGAGGAAGGAGTTCGTTTAGTTCGGACTAGTGGACGCGTTTGCTGAAGAAGGTTGAACCGTGCGGAACAGGTTGCTGACGAGGGCACCAGTTGGTGTAGCATCATTCGGTCTCTCTGTAGGTCGGATAGGACCTTGCAGAGGCCTTTCTTGGTGAGGAACTATTTGTATTGGTTCCTCTCTAGGCGTACCTCCAAGAGAAGGTGAAGATGTCATACCATCCCGTTGAGGGATGCGAATCTCACTTCGTATCTGGGAGTTGGCACCATTGGCAGCCATGGTAATTTGGTGGAAAGCTTTGGTTTTTAATAGTGTAAAAATGGGGAGAGCTTATAGTTTCCATAGACGGCGCAACTGATCGTACCTAATCAGAAGGTGATTGCTGGTGCTTTGAATGCGGTGGTTTGAGTTATGGTAAAATGTGTCAGAATGCTTCTTGGAACGGATGGGGGGTGTGTACCTGCAGACACTCCGACGCTCAAGTAAGTAGAGATCAGAGAGTGACGGTTTAGAGGAAGAGTTAGATTCTACCTTGGGGACTGTAGTGAGTCCCCTATATATAAAGGTGGACGGCTGCAAAGTCGTTGTAATGGCACACCTGGCTCTGGCGGTTACGAAATCGTGGGAAGTGTAACTGCCAGAGAGTTTATTGCGGGAACGTGCAGAGAGATGTTGTGGTTCATTTGAACCGGTCTTGCACTCTCCGTGCACTCCCCTCTCGGGGAAGGGGTGTGTCGCACGTAATGTTGCCAAACGTGGTGTTTGGGATTTGGATTGTATTGGGCCTAAGAAAATGGGCCAAAGGTTCTTTTGGCCTGTCCAAAACACTTTCTTTAATGTATTTTTCCTATTGTTCTGGGTAGGACCACCTAGATTTGTTTAGGGGATTCGTTCCTCTTCATATGTTTGCTAACTCTTGGTCTAAATTTGGAAACCATGGATCTTACTGGAGATATGATTAACGGTTGTTCTCCACCAATGGGTCAACATGATGTGGCTAGGGAATTGTTTAGTATAAGGGAAGTTCTCATTTTCTTTTGAATAGTTAGACTGATATGGAATCCGAAATCTTAGGGTCTATATCCTTATACCTCTCTGCCGACAGGCATGAGTTGGTAGAATGTAGAAGCATCAGTTATTGATTGGGAGGTGACCACTCTCGGGGACACCAACCGAGTTTGTAACCGGTATGAAACATGTAGTTTTTATGTGTATGAGATTCGGTTGAAAGAGTAACTATTGACCCTTCCGTTCATCGAGTTCAAAGATAGTGTCTTAAATGACTTGAAAGTTGATCCCCCACCCCACCAGCTGCACCCGTTAAGTTGGACCCTGATGTATGTCTTTCAATTCTAGTGTGAGTTTGAGAATAACACGCCCACTCTTCCTTTGTCCTTCATTTTTTTGTGCAATGGAAATCAGAAATTGGGTCAAAGAGACTCCTGGGGTTGATTTCCTTGAAGTCCTTCGAGAATACTTTTATGAATTGCATTGACTCTATCATGGGTTTCAAGGAAAAGTACTTTTTGGTGAAGACAATGACCTAGGAGGCTCACGCAGCCCTTTGTGACATGCCCAATAGAGGGGGTAGGGGAAGAGAGGTCAAGATTTGGTGGCACGAGGTCTACCTCAAGGCGACAGGGTAGGGAGACCTGCATGGGGTCAACATCTACTAGTCGGATGACCATTTTCCTATGGCCTCAGGAACGTATACTTTTAATGATAATGGTTTGTCTTCCGAGGAGCTAAGGGTGAAGGATAAGATCAACAATTTTTTAAAGAGAATGAGTTGGTGTCTGATCCGAAGAAACTAGGAAAATTTATCTACAAAGACTGTGTTGTTGAAACGAGGGTATTTCTAGCCAAGAGACTGACCAAGGATAAGGGGAGGTCAATGTTTGGTGAAGATTGTTTCCTTTATTTTCTCTACTTTAGATTTTGATCTTGTCTTTCCATTTTACTAACTTATTGTTGCTTTCTTTTGACAGAGGATTCAAGCTAGAAAAAGTGTCATGGGAAAGAGTTCATTTTCCCTTACAATGGAGGTTGCCCAAGAAACGGATATGGTCATGGCATCCAGAAGCTCATCCAAGTAGGATGTGGTGATGACGGAGTTGGTGGCCAACCATACCCCTTATTTTTAGATAACCTGAGAGTTGGATGTCGATACAGATTCAATCATGCACAAATCATCAAACGGCTCTTTCTAAGACATGGGGCCAATGTCGAAGAAGAGGTTCGAGAAAGAACACAAACATGGAAGGCAGTAGGCATAAGTGGCAGAGGAAGGATTATTCGGGATGAGACAAGCTTGTACTCGGCAGTAACAACTACTCACATCTTTTTCCAATTCATTTGGTTTTACAGGTCGGCGTTTTCTTCTAGCTTCCTCTAGTGTTTTCCCTCAATACTCTCAAGGTAGGCAAAGACTTCAAGGGGGTCGTCACCAAGGAACTGATTGCTTATTCTCTATTATACTTGCAACAAATCTATTTCAATCAAATTTATGAACAAATCAAAAATTATATAACAATAGATATGAATGAGATCTGAACCTTCATAGTCTCATGGTTATCTAAATGCTCGAATTATATAATTATATAGCTGAAGAAAGGAAATGGTTAAAAAGCTTTACCACAACAACGCTCCTCTCCTAATTTCCAACCACAATGGGTGTTATTAAATTATATGCACATATAAGTTCTTTCACACGAACCTATATGCTTCAAATTGTCAAATCTCAATTGGTCAGATCATCGTGTTTATAACGTGCTATGCAATTAATCAAAAGACAAGATCAAAGATTGAGAAGATGAGAGCTTTTTAATTATTAACTTCACAAGTATATCCTTACGCCAAAACATGAGTAATATTGATAGAATACAAATAAACAAGTGAATGATCACATGTAATTGATGTCTTTGAATTTCCAAACTATTCTATTTAGATTTCCAAATTCTATTGTGAAAGAGAATATCTACCAAATTTGTTACTATGTTAAGACACGACCAGGTCACTCTCTTTAAGAGGTTTCGTGGCACTACCCAAAATTGTGCAAGACATACTATCAACTATGCCGCCTCCAGGATAAAACAAGTCCAGCTACAACTGTGTGGTTAACTACTGCACTGTAGAAAACCGTTCGAGGATTACACCCTCAAATATGACTATTAATGCCACTCTTTTTAAAAATGAAATCAATCAAGTATGGTACTATGACCACACTACTATGGTATTATGACCATTCAAATATGATGTTAGCACCATTCTAACTTTTAAAATCTCCAAATGTCAATATGGTATTTAACCACTCAAATATAGTGTTATCACCATTCTAACATGTAACATCTCTAAGAATCGAAGAAGAATATACTTTTAAGATCATTCTTATTATACCGAAAAAGGGACTATTATTTATTCTGAAGAGACATAAATAATTGAAGGGAATGTGCACTTAATACCATTCTTTATTCTGAAGGGACAATAAACCGAAAAGGGACTACGGTCTTAAGAACATTCTTAATTCCGAATGGACAGAAAAAAGGAGATAAGGAGAAGAAAATCTTGTTCACGCAAGTTGGAGGAAGAAGAGAGAAAGAGTTATCGACAACTCAATAGAACTCTTTGGTGTGTGAAATGCACTATGTGATTTCTCTATTTATAGAGAATATTCACAACTAATAAGTGAGAAACTTTGGGAACAAGTAATACATTACTTTGAGATTAGGTAATTCACATATTAGATCTAATACAAAAATATTTCAATTGAGTGCGAAAATATATTATATTGAGTACAAAAATGTATTATATTATGTACCAAAATATATTTCAGATTCTGCACAAAAATATATTCAATTGCATACCAAAATATTTCAGTTGTGTCCCAAAACATTTTAGCAAAACTTGAGGACTAAGAAAACGTTTTCTATTAATGATTAAATTAATTACTTAATTTTACATTTCCAAAATAATATATATATATATATATATATATATATATATATATATATATATATATATATATATATATATGAGGAGGGATATTTTGACTCCAAGAGTAAGTGTAATATCTTACTCTAAATCTTAACCTTTAATTACAAGTTTGGTTAATGGCTTAGATTAGTTGATGGTAGGCTTTAATTCCATTTTCTATCGTAGTCAACACTTATCATCACAAAATAACAAAACAATGAATATCTTTTAATTGATTGATTTCTTCTTCCATTGCTTTTTTTTTTGGTTCAAGCAAAAATAATTTTTGAGGGTTAACTTAAAATCCTTTCCTTAAAATAAAAATTTCAAGATTCACTCAATCTATTGCTTCAAAAAAATTTGCATATATTTTTTTTTACGCTAAAAGAATTTTTTTCTTCTCTCATTGCATAAGAAATAATTTTTTTTTCTTCTTTTTCTTCTCCCATACATGCAAAAAAAAGCAGGAGTGTAAAAAGTGAGTTTGATCCCTAACCGATAGTCAATCTGATCTATGTGTTCTCTATCGACCTCATATCAATAGCTAATCTAAGTTTTTGTTTTTTAAAAAAAAAGCTAATCTAAGTTTTACAATTTTTGCTGAAAAACATTTTTGCCATGAAAGAGTTCTTTAAGTTTTGCTCTTAACCCTCAAAAAAAAATTTAGCGTGAAACTAAAAAAAAAACAATGGAAGAAAAAAAAATTCAATCAATTAAAAGACATTTATTATTTTGTTATTTCATGGTGATAAGTGTTGATTATAATAAAAAATGGAATTAAAGCCTACCATATCAATTAATCTAAATTGGAATTAAATGTCAAGATTTGGAGTAACATATTACACTTACTCTTGGAGTCAAAATATCCCACCCTATATATATATCTTGTGCTTACTTTGTTCATATAATTATGTACCCCCTCTTGATGGTACAACCCCACTATATAAACAATACTAATGTGTGTTTCATTCGTGTGAGACTTTCACTTTTTTCAATTCACACAACATTAGTTCTACTCAACATAAGAATTTGTGTTTAGTCTTTTAACTCAATTTCCACACATATTTCATAAATAATTAAAGACCAATAGCAATTCATTCACTGATGAAAATTATAATAATGTCGAAGATCAAGAATGGTCATCCACCAGTTTTATTATTTATAGTTAACATGCATAATTTGTTTAGTGTGGTTTATTTTCAATATACATCAATTACCTTTTTCTTTTTTATTACAAATCTTTAAATATTTTGTTATGAAACGCATTTATCATGATACGGTTCCTATTTTGTCATAAAAAAAATGATACGGTTCCTATCAATATTTATTTTTATCGTGAACAATTCAATTATTTTTCAAATTTAAATCATAATTTAAAGAATTAGAAAAACTACCTACAAATATTTGTCAATCTCTTTCTAAACCATTTTTTTCCTAAATAATACTCCCTCCGGTCCTTTATACAAGAAACAAAAGACATAAAACATCAAGACCAAGGAAATACATTGAAAATAGTAATCTTCATTTAATACACCTCTATATTTAAGAAAATTCCATCAACACCCCTAAATTAATTACTCTAAACTTACTTAATTTTAATATTCTCTCTCATAATAAATAAAGGCACAAATGAAATTTAACTTCAAACATACTTAAAACTTGGTCAATATTTCTTATAAAAAGGACCTAAAAAATTCTCACTTTTGTTTCTAATAAAAAGGACCGGATGGAGTATATAGAATATAAAATTAAAATCGATATAAAATAAATAGAACATAAGGATAGACAGGTACCAATGTTCTCGTTTTTATGTTAGTGAGCAACAAATTAATCATGCTACTACCACATCCCCCTCCTCTCTTTTTTTATGCTGATAGTGCAATGCATATTTCGTTATTTCCTAAACAAGATAGTTTAGGTCAAAGGACATTTTTATACTCATTAATTAATTAACATCCATAGCAAATTATTTAAGAGTTCTTCAACCACTAGTTAAAGTGACGCAATGTAAACGCGTCAATATGTAAGCACATGGCGTCACGGAAATCAGTTTGAATAGTAATTTTTAGAATTCTTTGTTGTTTTATCCTCTATCTTCCCTATATATAAGACCCTTTTGTCAAAATCACGGAAATTAAGATAGTGAATATTTGTATTAAAGTTGTTTGTAATCACTATTGTTTTTACAATTTTATCCTTTAAGAAAGAATGTTAGTTTATGTTTTCAACATGTTATTTATTGTTGATTGAAGAAAAAGATGTATAATAAATAGGGGCATGTATGTAAAGAAATAATTAATGTAGTTGGAAATAACAAAGAGATCTTATAAAAAGGGACAAAAAAAATTCTCAAAAGGGTCTTATAATTAGGGACGGAGGGAGTATTTGTTATTTGTTATGTCTAATCTCTAAAATACTATACGACTTTTTTGACTAAAAATATTATACAACTTGGTTGCTTAATTTTACCCAAAAGAAATGGTGTCACAACTTGTGTGAAGTTCCTTGCCGGTTCTTTTCTATATAATTAGAATTTAGACTATTACTTTTTTCCCATATCTGTTTCTCACGCATTTTATTTTTTTCTAAAGATCTTCCTCAGATTTTATAATCTAAAATCTGTTTTGGATCATATAATTACAGCAATCAACATGCACGACAAGTCTTTGTAGATTCTACCACTTTTTCAATATATAAAATAATGTAAAAGACAATGACGTTATAATTATATAAAACATCTTTACATACATACATACATATATATATATATATATATATATATATATATATATATATATATATATATATATATCATTATACCAAATATATTGAATTTATATTATTACACATTTCAACTAAAGATATTTATTTAAACTAATTTGCCCTAAGATCTGCGCTGCAATCATTAAGATTAAAGTTTTTGTCCTTTTCAATCTTGACCTCAACTTCAACCTTCTCTTCACGATCAAGATTTTCAACAATGTACAAATCTTGGTCATCTCCTACTACCTCACAACCTGCCGCCCGACATAGTTCATTATAGTCAACCATCTGACTGACATATCTTTCATCTCATTTTTTTGCATCATATCGACAATGTTGTCTCCGTATAAATAGCGTGGAAGTGAGAGGAATTGGACAACTATCCTTCAAATATATCATCAAAAAATGATTTTCATTCACATGTTTGTATCTATGTGCAATGAAGAAAACCCAAATCCGGCATAATCATCCATTTATCTGGTGGTGTAGATCCAATACCAGAACAAGTTAGAGCACCTAAGACTAGTTTATATTGCCTATCTGACCCAATAAAGTGCTGATAACGCTCATTTTCTTCATCGATAAACTCTTTTTGAAGGTGGTAACAGATCATCCAGTGATCATCATGAGACATGTTACATAGGCGATCAACTGCACGGAACCCACAATGACCATCACCAGCTACATCCACCACCTTATCAATAAATTCATGCCATGAAAGGTGGGATTTAGTCTGTATGGTATGTTGACTTTGACTGGAATTGGATTAGGAGGATTAGGAGACATGTTACTTTTCCGTGCACTTTTTCTACTTTTCCATGTTGAATTTGTCTATGAAGCTTGTGTCTGTGGATCCCGGAAGTCTACATGCTCCCAAAGCGAAGATGATTGCTTTGTTGACCAAAAGATATATGTTTATCTTTCTTTCGAGCCCCTTTTGTGGTGACCTTTTTTGGCGGTGGCCGCATAGAGTTTGTCAATGGCAAAACAAATTATTGAAATTGTTTTTTCATATGAACCTTCATGTTGTAATCAGCCTCCTTGAACCGAGCCTACAATGTGTAAAAACTTGTTAGTTGGAATTGTGTAGAAAACTAGGAAACATGCATTTTGTTCTGGTAATGATGCACGCCCATAACCTATAACTTGAATATTATGACCATTACCAACAGGAATATTATATACTCGTATTAAAATAAGACATAAGATTACCTCTGTTCACCGTCATATGTGATGCACCCCGGTGTCCATATAACATTGATCATCTCGAGGAGAAAGATATAACTTTGGGAAGGCACACAATCCCTCATCAAGACGAGAGACAAAGTACGAGACATCTCCTCTGATCGGCTTTCCTCCTCCATATATAGCTATATCAAAGAGAGCATCGGATTTATTTTTGACGTTATTTGGATCCCTGGACTTAAATTCAAATAACAATTTGATCCTTGATATATATTTTTTACATCATTTTGATCGTTTTGATTTATTTACATATGAATTTATTTTCTCGTGATCACTAGGTCTTGAAATCTATGGTCCTCCTTTCATGTTTGTATATACGAATGGATCAAAATGATGTAAAAAACTAAATCATCATCTAAAATTAGGTAAAGAATCACAAATGTAAATTTGCAAGAAAAAACGAATAAAGAGTGGTGTGACTTTTTAATCAGTATATTAAGAAATGATGATTTAGCCCCAATATAAACGATTGATATACTATAGAAAAAGAGAGCAGCATGGTGGAGGATGTGGTAATTTTATTAATTTAAAAGAGTCTAATATTTATCTCATAATATCAAAATGTTTTACAAGTTACTTAACTCAACTCCAAATATCATCATCATATACTATAGAAAAATATTCAGATTCCATCGGCAAAGATGTCAGCATTTGTCTTGGAACGTGGTACATGTCAGCCTCATACGGTTGTGTCCAAAAACTATCAACTGTTGATTCGTTGTAAGCATCTAAAAAGCTTCCAAAATCATTATCCATAACAAAACTTTCATTGGACGAATTTCCGGGAGACACTAAAAAAGCATTGTTAGTGGTAGCATCATTATTATTGTTTTGCACTATTCCACTTGGTGTGTTGGAAATATCATGAAGCCAAAAGCTTATATCCACATCTTTTATAAATGAATCCAGAAACCCAAAATCATCTGAAGAGGTGGAAGAGATTTCACTAGATGATGAAAATGGGGATAAAGGGCCATTGTTGTTTGAGATTTGGGAACTATCTGGAGGGGTAATTTGGTAATTCGATATATCTCTCCCTTGTGTGGATTCAATTATGTCTTTTGATTTGGTGGATTTAGTTTCTTCATTTGTGACAATGTTATCTATAGCTCTCTTCTTGAGGGAAGTGTGCCAGTGGTTCTTCACTTCATTATCTGTTCTTCCAGGTAACTCGGCAGCAATGGTTGACCATTTATTCCCAAGCTTTTTATGCATTCTGATAATCAACTCCTCTTCATCTTTAGTAAAGTTCCCTCTTCTGATATTAGGCCTTAGATAATTCAGCCACCTCAATCTACAACTCTTCCCACACCTTGAAAGACCTGAAATAAAAAACAATGCAATTATGAGTAAATTTTATGTTATTTGACCATAAATTTTATCAAGAATCATTATCCATGTCCAATGTCCAATTGCAAGCAAAGTTCTATATTTACCTGCAAACTTGGGAAGTTGGCGCCAATTCCAGAAACCATATCTAGTAACATAAGCAATTAATTTCCTATCTTCTTCAGCAGTCCAAGTCCCTTTCCTCATTCCACTAATTTTGTCACAAGAAGGAGTTCTAGCCATTTGAGCAATAAGTTTTTGTTAAACAAGTGAACTCAAATTCAGTGAGAGAGTGAGTGTGTTTTGTTTCTACAAATTGTGAGTTATATTGGTCCTGCTGATAATGATAACCTAGTTTGTGTTACAGCGGTTGTTATATTTATACTACAGAATTTCATGTCCAATATAATAATATAAGTATAATGATAAGGGCTCTTTATGACTCTTACTAAAAGCTAGTCAAATTTCGTGTTATTTGTTCACATGCTATTTACTAATCTTCCAGGAAGGTAACAGGAAACATTTGCCACGCTTCATTTTAGCTTTGTAAATTAGCACGTGAGGCAAATCTACAAATGGAAACACAACACAAATTACAGTCAAGCCATTATGACCATCTTGACTTTCTTTTGGTCTCCAACAAATACATATTTTAAAGAAAGTCTAAGTTCTAACCATTGGTTTGAAAACCAAATTTGTTAGAATAAAATTCATGGGAGTTTCTACGGTACACCCTTCAATTAAGGTGTATCGGTACACCTATTTCATAAATCTATAAGGTAAAGATAATTTTTATGTGATAAAGAGATATTTATCGACTTTTATATTTTAGAAAATATTATCCCATAAGAAAAAACATCATTTCATTTTTTATAAAGAATTATACTAAATTTTTTAACATTTTATTGAAAAAAATAATCAATATTCACTATTATGAGTAATAAAAATTAAAAAAATTTGAATTTTGCTTTGCCGACACTTTTGAAAAATAAAATATAATTATTATAATTATAAATGATAGAAAATATTTTTTTCTAAAAAAAATAAATCATTAAACTATTCATTTAAATACACGGGTGTACGGTACACTCAAAATTATCGAGTGTACCATAGAAATTGCCAAAATTCATACAATACAAAGCTGGTATACAAGACAAAACCATTTTTATTATAAATTTTTTTTTTATCACAGATGAACCACGGACACTCCTCGGATTAGGCGTGTCTTGGTATCGAACACGTGTCGTGTCTGACACCGACACGACACTGACACTTATAATTACACTGAATTATGTGGTTTTCTCAAATTATTAGCAGTGTTGACATGTCAGTGTCCGTGTCGTATCCAGTGTCCGTGTCCGTATCTGTGTTTGTTTAGAGCAAACAGACTTTACTTGAAATAATAAACTTTACAATTGAAGTTTTATTTTCTTTAGAAAAAGAAAACTTGAAAATTATATTTTCTTCTTTAATGACAGTATTGTACATCATTTACTAAGAATGTTGTAAATTTGAAGGGAGGTTTCGCTGCCGGGAGCTTCAATAGAAGTGAGTACAAATTAGTTCTATGAGGGTGGGGTCAAAGGAAAATACTTGGGTGACATTGAGTTGATGACATTAGTAACTTTAGTGTATCTTTTATTAGATAATGATACATGAATGATTAAAATAAATTCTTTTGATAAGAGAAAGTGATTGGTTAGGAAAGAGATAAAAACAAAGTCATCAATATCACCAAAAATCACTGTCACCCAAATGGAACTCGTGGTCAAAGTGGTAGGTAACGGATATTCCACAAACTCTTGGAATGATAGTTGGGTGAGCGGCACTATTGTTATATGGTTTGAATCATGTTTTGAAATTTTGTATGCTTCTTAACCTTGAGAAGATGTTCGAAAATGATAATCTGAAATATGGTTGATAAAAGAAGAGATTTGATGATTGTGTAGGTTTATTAACTATCAAATGAAGAAGTTAATGGATAAAGAACATGAAACGAAGAAGTTATCATGGTTCACCTTAACTGGGCTAGTCCAATCCCCACAGACTGTGAGATTTTCCAATATGGTGTCAAAGATACCCTCTTAAAATCTGCACACTCTTACTTCTTTTCTGATCTATCTGACCTTACAAGTTTAAGTTAACCTCTTTAGAACTTAGCTACCACACAATCCGCATTTATAACCTAAAGAGGATTAGTGAAGTTTTACAACTATTAACACAATTGTTTTGTGATCTTGATCTTAACAGTGATCAAATGGATATCACAATGACCTTTCTTTTTCTCTAAGTTTCGTCTGATAATGGAGGCTTGAGTGTATTTGTTATTGTTATATAATGATTGAGAATGAATCTCAAGCTTAAAGATGATTATCATATTTTTCATGAAATCATGACTTTTTGCTTCTGATTTTGTTGGGATCTGATTCTAATGCAGAATGAGAGTTGTTATATATGAGGATATTTTAATGATGGTAGAAAATAAATCTTTTAGAGTGAAAACAATTGAGACGAAGTTGTTAATAATAGATTACCGAGAGAAATAGGTAAAATAAATTTCCATCCAAGATATAATAATTGATCCATTCTTAGCCTAGGCAAAGACCATCTTGTTATGATAGAAACGAATAAGAAAAAAATAAGTTTTAGCTAATGTAATAAAGAGATCAATTGTAGTTCCAAAAACTCTATATGTTTTATTGATTTCAAAAAACTCATAAACGAATATGTACAGAATAGAGATATTTGAACTGCCCAAGTAAAGAACTGTTACAAATAATGAAGAAATTAAAAGGTTTAAATAGGAAGCAACGTAAAATAAACCAAATCGAATACCCGAATATTCTGTTTGATAACCCGCTACTAATTCTTCTTCTGCTTTTGGTAAATCAAAAGGTAATCTTTCACATTCTGCTAGTGAAGAAATTAGAAAAACAATGGAACCAATAGGTTGACGCCACAAATTCCACCCCCAAAAACCATATTTTGATTGCGCATCAACTATATCAATTGTACTTAAAGTGTTAGATAATCCTAGTCGGTGATAACATTACTGTTCCCATCTCTATTACAGAACCGTACATCAGATTTTCACCTCATACGGCTCCTGGAAAGCCTTAAGTAAATCTAAGGACCGGGAGGATTCTTTATCTCGTGATATATCCATATTCATAAGATATAGAAGATTTAAATCTATCAAACAATTCTGAATTAGACCAATTCAATTATGTTTGTTCTAGAAATAACTAAATACGAAAGATAAATCCATTTTAATAAAACATACAATATGGCACGTCTGAATTGATCTCATCCCTTAAAAATCGAAATTTGAATTTGTTGAGTAATGTACCCTTTATAGAACTTTATCTTGTTGAGCAAGTAAAAAACTAGTTGTTGAGATAAGCTCGGATTTTTTGTCCTTTAATGGCTTGCCTTGATAACCAAGTAACTTGTGAAACTGCACGTTATATCTTGTGCCTTGTTTTACTGTTTATGATCTTGTGCACCTTAAGACAAGTTTCTTTCAGAATATCGTTTTGCGTTTAATGAATGTATGCTTTTGATGTCATTCTGCATGTGCTTCTGATATTGAGAATTGCAATCCTCTGTTTTCGTTGACTTTCAATTCCGATCTATCTGATCAGCTGATCTACAACCTCAAGTTCAGTTGATTTTCATTTCTTTCTTCAAATAAGCTTCATATCGACTTCTGAAAACATTACAAAATTATCCTTAAACCATGATCAACTTCTCTACAATTCTCTTCGGATTAGTCGATTCTTGATCGGATACCGAGTTTTCAAAAATAAATAAATAATAATAATAATAATAATTTAAGATGACATGTCATCATAACCCTAGACTTAAATTGTTTATTGTCCTCAAGTAATGAAATAGCTCAAATTATAAATTTGCGTAAATTTTGCAAAGAACATACCTTTCAGAAAAGGTTTCTCAGATCATCATCCATTCGATTTCCATGGTTGACTAACTTATATACTTCCATGCAAGGAGGGTATTCTTAATAGTATTAGAGCTGGTCATGGCATTTATCCACTCCTTTTGTCATGTGAATGCACCTTGGTATGAACTTCAAGAAATTCTAAACAAGCATTCAAGATCAAATTATTTACACACTTTAAAGATTTTTCAAGGTTGTAATATGACTTAATTTAAGATGGTATATATTTAGAAAAGTAGGGTGACAAAACAACTTGGAGTTAGATTTTACCTACGGATCTCTAAACAATGAATTATTACCATTCTTCCTTTCTTGTACAAAAACAAGATTAGTAGGTAGAACTGTTTTTACCTACGGATCTCTAAACAATGAATTATTACCATTCTTCCTTCCTTGAAAAAGACTAAGATAAAAAACAAGTGTCTATTGTGTAAAATAATAATGCTCCCTTAAATTTATCTTATTCTACTATTGTCATGCATGCGCGTAAACACGTTCCTTTTTTCCGATACTATATATCTGATGTCTGCTGAAATAAATTTTAGGGTTAATCAGTGATGTGGTTCCTTAAGTTATTTGTTGGTTACATTTTAGTCCGATAAGTTATTAATGTTATAATTTGGTCCCTTTAAATTATCTTACGTCAACCAAATAAATTCCCACGTCAAAACCGTTAACCCAATGTCTAAGGTGAATACACATTACAAGTTGTCACGTCACCATTCACATGTTCCTATTTAACGTTTTGGGAAAAGGTTAACGGTGAAGATTTATTTGGCTAACAGATACTAACTTAAGGGACCAAATTATAAGGTTAATAACTTATGTGACCAAAATGTAACCAACAAATAACTTAAAGGACCAAATCATTAATTAAACCTAAATTTTATTATTTATTTGTCGTTGTCAGGGTTCAAATACATGGTGTGCCAATTAATTTGAAAAGTCAGAAATATAGATTATACTTTTTTATTGCATCGATTCTTTAAGTTAAATTTATGAATGAAGCTAAATAACGCGGTTTCTGGTATATGACTCTAAATAATGGCAGGCTAATTAGTTTAACATTTTTCTACTTATAAAGAAAACTTTCTTCATCCTCCATGGAATATCTTTGGTCAAAGTCTCGTTATTTAACACAAAAAATATATGTTTATAATTAAGTTTGCAAGTGTTCCTAACTGCAATCCCATGTTATAAATTTAGGAAAATTCTATGGTGAAGTCATGAAAATTATTTTTTTTGGTAATATTTACACTATAGCATCAAAAATATAGTGAGTAACATCCAACTGTTTTGTACAGTGTCATCAAAAGTTCAGTCTCTATAATATCATCAATTCATTAGATTAGCAAGACTACACTTAATCTAATTTTATCCTACCTTGTTTTAAATGTAACATCCCACAAAGTGTAACACTTAAAGACTATCACATAATATCATCAACTTTGTTTGCATGTTAAAGATGCCAACGATAAAATAATACATGTAAGTCCAAGATGCTGCAAGAATTACTAGATGAATTAACCAATCAGTAATCAACAATTTAAAAATGAATCAAATATTAAGATCAAAATTAATTTTTTCAAAAAAGTCAGTTTCTTGACTGCACCATAGAATCTCCCATAAATTTATTTTGTTTCTTAAAAAATAAATTATAATTATTATAAGCTACCTACATTTATAGAAAAAAATCAAAGTAGTGTGAATAAGAAAGACGACCTTTTTTCTTCAGAAAAAAAGAAACACGTCCTTTTCTTACCATAATTTCATACAGAAACAAAATGCTAGTGATGTTGACTCTTGACTCGTGAACTTTTCGAAAACTGATTCTCACCTAGAATTCAACCTAACAGTTTATTTACTATTTTTATTTTCACCACTGATTCAGCGGAATTCATCCATGTCTTACTCTCAACAGCCCTAAATAATGACAACCATTTCAAAATAAATACTTATTTAGCTTTTTAAATAAGAGGATTTGAGAAAAATAAGTGAAAAAGGCTTTGAAAACTAGAAGGATGGTAAAATTCATAAGGAATTTTAATAAAATTAAATGAATGAATTACAAATATTCCTATTGTTGCTATTACCGAAGTTTTAATTAGCACTTAATAACTTCCTAACAATGCAAATCATTGAAGGAATAGTGATTCATGAGATCCTTAACACCCTCACAAAAGTCGACAAAACTAAAGCTTGACTTACACTGCAAAACAAAAGCAAAAATGAAAAGTAAACATAAATATAGAGCTATAATTTTTCTCATATGTTCATATTACAGAAAAAAAAAATTAAAATATGGTCGAGATTATTTCAAAATAATAAAGAATAGGCTAAAACGCACTTTTTACCTCTTAAGTTTGCAAAAGTTGCAATTTTGGCCCCCTATTAAAAAAATGGCAAAAGTGATCCCCTATGTCTACCCCCTTTTGCAAAACGTCAATTTTGACTCAGTCAACCCTATGTGGCACGCCACCTGTGTATTTATTATTATTTTTAATTATTTTTTAATAACTATTTTCCACGCGTATTATTGCAGAATTAAAAAAAAAATTAAAAATGGAGCAAAAAAGGATTGGCACGTGCAAGCTTTCCAACGGTCCTTATACCAATTCTTTCATCTTCTCTTTCCAAACAAAATCAAATCTTCATCTTCCTCTTCCAAACCTTCATCTCCATCTTCTCTTATTTCATCATCCTTTCCTTTGTTTTTCCAGAAAATTCCTTTCAAGAAATTCCGACCCAAACCTTCATCTTCATCTTCTCTTATTTCATCCCTCCCTCCATCTCCCTTAGTGGACCTTGTTTTTTCCAGAAACTTTGAAAATGTCTCAATATTCATCCTCAAGCTTCAATGGGTCGTCGGCATTGAAACAGAAAACTGGATTGGTTTGTCACTGTGGTGTGGAATCTCCTTTGGTGACTGCTTGGACAGAAGAAAACCCAGGAAGGAGATTCCATGGATGTGGAAGATTTTTCTTGAGAAGGAAATGCAACATCTTCCGTTGGTTTGATCCTGAAGTTCCAGATAGACAGAAGAAAATCATTAGTGGGATGTTGAAGAAAAACAATAAACTGAAGAAGAAGGAAAGAAGACTCTTGAAAGTGATAGTCATATTAGTGGTTTTGTTGGTCTTGAGTGTTGGTGTAGTTTGCTATAAGTGATAGGAAAAAAGACTCTAGCTTGAAAGTTTCTGCTGTTTAGTTTTTGTTGTTTAGGTGTAATTTTATGCATTTTAGCTTAATGTTAGTAACTTAATGTGTTGTTTAAGTTTCTGTAATTTTATGAAACGCTATGTGTTGTTAAAGTTTGATGTAATTTGTGATAAATTAATCAAAAGTGTTTGTATGTTTGGGTTAATATGGCAACTGTGTTACCTTATTGAACAAAAGTGAAATGCTAAAAGCTATCTTAAATAAGCACATAGAAATAGCACCATAAAAGTAGTTATCATTACATGCTAAAAGGTTATACACCAAAGGTACACTTAGCATTACAAACCAAAAAACATGCCATAGAGTACTTAGCAGAATTACATGCCAAAATAACATCCCAAAATTACATAAATATTGCAAAGAGTACTTATGAATTACATAGGTCACATAACTTAGCAGAATTACATCCCAAAATAACATAAATATTGCAAAGAGTACTTATGAATTACATGCCAAAATTACATAAGTCTCATGACTTTAAAAAGGACTAGTTCTTGTTGACAGATTGTTGAGTTCCAATTTCATCCACTTTCCTCTTGACTCCTGTTGTCCTTATCTTTCTTGGCGCAAACATTGTAGCCTCACCAACAGTTACATGTTTCCCACCAGTAACAGAGACTGATTTAGCAGCAGTTTGTGTCATAGTCTGTGTCACAGTCTTGCTCCCACCACCTTGAAGTACACCACCAGCATGATTCCCACCAGCATTACTCCCACCAGCTTGACTACCTCCAGTTTGTGTATGCTTCTTAGCTTTCTTTGATGCACTAGTTGCAACTGCTTTGCCTTTCCCTTTATCTGAATCAGTCTACAAAAAACATACACAACATTCATTCAAACTCATTTCATATCATGTATACACAACATTCATCCTAAACAGTTCACAAGATTCAATCATACCTTGTTAGCTCCCTCAGGAAGCTTCCTATCTGCACCAGTCTTTCCCCCACAAGTTCTCTGATTATGTCCTAACTCCTTACACCTTCTGCATCTCACAGTTTCTTAGTTTCTTTTCCACATCCCACCAGCAGCAGATGGTTTCTTTGGTTCATCATTTGTCTTCCTCCTCAACTTCTTTGGTCTACCAGGAGCTCTCCTCATTTAAGGTGGTAATATGGGATCACCAACTACTTCTGGCCAAGCTTTGGTCCATTGGATGGCAAAATCAGATTGCTATAACAATCTAAGAAAGTTTGTTTCCTATACAACATATCTAGCAAAATAGTTAACAACATAATTACATGTACCAATGGGCCACAAAATCATCTGGATTCTGGTTATTAAACCTCATATAAGCAATAGCATGAGGGCAAGGTATGCCAATGATGTCCCATTTTCTACAAGCACGTGACTTATCTTTCAGACTAACTACATACTTATCAATACCATTACCCACAAAAAATGAGGAGTAATCTCTGTCCCCATGCCAATTTGGTGACCATCCATCATCATCCCTCTTATTTTTGTCCATAATTTTTGCAATCATAGGACAAATATCACCTTCTTATCTTAACATATAATCTCTCAGCCTCACAATTCTGCTTGTTAAGTAAAACTTCAAACCCTCAAATAAAGAAATGATTGGATACTCTCTGTATTCTAATATAGCACTGTTAAATGCTTCACACATGTTATTGACTTGTAGGTCGCAACATGTGTATGTACTATACCCAGCTCTAGACCACATACCTACTGCCAACTCACTCATTTCTTTCCATGCAGGTTCACTCAATTTCTTCAGATTTACTATATCTTTCTTGAACTCAGGCTCAGTTGTTGCTCTTGCAGCAATCCACAAAGCTTCCTTTAGGTGTTCACCACCATGTCTCTTCCTCCAATTTCCATACAAATGCTTCACACAAACTCTGTGTTCAACATGTTCTGATGTAGCAGCAATTGTGTTAACCAGGCCCTTGTAGAAAATAAATCATTGGAATGTTAGTAACTTTGCATATATTGAAACACAACAATAATTGATGAATTTAAATGTACATATTGCTACCTTTTGTTGATCTGATATAAAGGCCTATCTTTTATGTTGAATACCATTTAAATCAGCTAGCAACAGATCTAGAAACCAATCCCAAGATTCCTTGGTTTCAGCCTCCACAACAGCAAATGCAATGGGTATCATCTGATTATTCCCATCTTTACCAATTGTTGACAACGGATGTCCTGCATACCTACCCTTCAAGAAACACCCATCTAGACCTATCAATGGTCTGCAACTTTGAACAAAACCTCTCTTGCTTGCATTGAAACACTCATACATCCTCTCAAACAAAGGACCCTCAAGACAAGCATTACACTTTATCTTCACAGTACTCCCAGGGTTATTCCTACACAATTCCTCAGCATAATTCCTAAGATGAGCATATTGCTCATCTATAGCACCATGAATCATTTCCAAGGCTTTGTTTTTTGCTTTATACAGCTGAAACTTACTTAAATGAGCACCCCACCTAGTCTGACACTCTTCCCCTAAAGCTTTTAGTTTCATAGTTGGTATGTGTTTTAGAATTGGACCAAGTTTCTTAGCCAAAATAGTTGTTTTCAATAACCTAGCTTTTTTTGTGAGATAGCACTTATGACTAGACCTATACCTAGATAACACATAATAAGTTTTTGGTTCAGCCCTACTAAACCTCATATGAAATGGACATTTAGGCATGCATTTGACAATGAGTCCTTTTCTCTCATTTTTCTTAACATAAACATTTTTTCTACTTTGTAAAGCATACTTTTTAACAGCAGCTTTAATTAACTCAGCATTAGCAAATACCTGACCTATCTGAAAGCTAACTTGCTCATTCTCATTCAAAACAAACTTATTCAATTTTTTCTTACCAACGACATCATCAGATGAAGAGTATGGACTCTTTAGTTCCTCTTAATCAGCATTGTCATCCTCAAAATCAGAGAGAGTAGTTGGAGCAGGGTTCCTAGATGATTGAGCAGCAGCAACTACAATAGGCAACACACTTGAAGATGGAGCAGTATGATTCAAAGTGTGATCAGGCAACACAGATGTCCACTCCCAGTCTTCATCATACTCACTGTCATACTCTGATAACCCTTCAACACTTCCTTCTTCAGATTGTTTCTCTTCACCACCTTCAGAACCTTCACCACCTTCACCACCTTCAGAACCTTCACCACCTTCACCTTCCTCTTCACTCCCTTCACCTTCTTCTTCACTACCTTCACCTTCAACTATGTATTCACCATCTGAGCTAGAGCCTTCACTACCTTTTACCTCTCCTACCACCTCAACATCACTGTCATACCTACTATCCAATCCTTCAGTTACTGGAGTCTCAACATAAAAATCAGCAGCTACCTCATTCTCAAACTCATTAATGAACCTCACACAGTCTCTATCTGTTTTTAGCAACCTTAAACCACCATTCAAACTTCCACCAGGTATAACATACCACAGCTTATAGTCACCTTCCACACCTATCTCCCTTACTAGTTTGTCCAGATCATTGAGATTCACCTCATCTGTGTTCCACTCACCCCCAAACTCGTGAACCTTACCACACTTATATGCAAAATCAGGGTCACAAATAAAGTAGCCTTTGTAATGAAACCTTATCTTCAAGTAGTTAACAACAGCAAACCTAGCAATAAATAAACCAATATACGTATAAGGGAGTATTCAAATACATACGAAATTTACAACAAGTTACACTAAAAGTACGATTTCAATAATTTCAATATTGTATTTCTACAACCATTTTTTAACTCATAACTATGCTGACTTCAATAAAAGAGTAGGACAAACAAAGCAAAACAAAGGATAACTTACTTTGAGACATCTTTGTCATGAATCTTCTCTGGGACCACGTTTTTGCTGTCGTTTGAAGTTTCACCAAACTTCATCGTCGAAGAATCGCTTGCCCTCTTCATCTTCAACCTTCGCTTCACTCAGTTGCTATTTTCGGAGATTTGCGATTTTGAGTGTGAAAGTTGTGATGGATGATCCAGACGAGGCGATTGAAATGTGTTGTAGGGTTATGATGAGATGAACACAGAGTTATGGAAAGATAAGGGTACGTGAAAAGAATTGGGGGAAAAATGGGGGTGGGAAAAAACCCTAAAACTCATTTGGGATGCTTACTCGCACGTGTGAATCCTTTTTTGCTCCATTTTTAATTTTTTTTAATTCTGCAATAATACGCGTGGAAAATGTAACGCCCACTTTCGTTTAATCGTTTATTTAATCGAGTTTAGGTGATTATATTATATTTATATAATATATGCATGATTTTGGTATGTCTTGATGATTTATGATGATTTGATCGATGACGTGTTAAGTTATGAGCTTTGGAAGATTTGATAAGAATAGGAGAATTATTTTATTGTTAAATAAAATAGAGATTTGAAAATAATATAAAATATTTAGTTGAGGGCTGTTTTGATATTTTAGATAGTTTTGGGGGAGAAAGTGAGATAAGATAAGTTATTAGAAAGAGGTATAAATAGGGAAGACCTAATATCTTTAGAAAACTATTGTACGTGAAAACTTTTGGAAAAAGGGAGAAAAGCTTAGAGAGAAGCAAGAGACCAAGAGTGCTGCGATTTTGTTCAAACAAGGTAAGGGTGAGACTAATGATTCAATAGCATTGATTGTTGTAATTCTGATGATTAATTGACAAAGTTAGGATTGATTTAGAAAAGTTTTGGAATTAGGTCAAAACCCTAAAAAATTGATGATCAAACGGTAAAACTGGTTTAGATTGATGTAGAAACCGTCCTTTAACCTTAGAACATGTTTAGGATGGATTATGGAATCAAAATTAGGCTTTGAACCATGTTGTGTGTTGAATTTTTGAGAAAAACCCTAGTCTGCCCGTGCTTCTGTTCATCGCTCGCCACGGCGAGCGATGATACTCGCCTCGCGAGTGATGAACTTCATCGCTCGCCACGCGAGCCCTTTCCCTTCGCCTCGCGAGTTGTTTGGTGCAACTCGCCATGGCGAGCAATGCCCTTCGCCTCGCGAGTTGTGTGATGCAGCTCGCCATGGCGAGCAACCCTTTCTCGCCTCGCGAGCTTAGGCAGAGTGCATGTCATATTTTGTGTTTCGACATTTTTAGTTGGACCTTGGATGCCCTAGAGTGCCTGAACATACCTAGTATTGATTAGGAATGAATGTAGGATCAGAGGGAACCCAGAACAACTTTAGTTTGGGAGATGAGTGGTACTCGCCATGGCGAGTAAGAACTCTCGCCTCGCGAGTACAACCAGAATGTACTTGCTTGAGTGTTTGTGCGATCTGTGTCGCACGTGTTGATCAAGAGCAAACCCCTAGTTGGTATTAAGACCTAATGATGACGTTTAATGCAGTCTGTAGAGTTGTTTAAGTTATGTTGATATTAAATGGACATGAACTAATGTATTGTATATTCATGCAAGATATGAAGGTTGATATTCCTGATATTTATAAGCTATTGATATAATGATATCATTTTGTTTATGTGACCTGTTTATGCTGCTTCCGTTATTTAATTAAGTGCATAAGTTTATGATGAAGTTAGCTCCAAATTATTGGATGCATGTTGATATGTTGATTACGATGTTTTTGTTCATAAGTGTCCATGCATAGCATCTCATTGAGCTTAGTCCTCACCACGAATAATAGGAGCTTTGTCCTCCGCACGATTAAAGTATATTAATACTTATGATGACGATTGGTACCACATGCATATAGGGAGTCTAAGAGCATTGTCACATTGTCATGATTAAGATGCCTTGTTGATGATGATTGAATACGTGATTACGTGATAAGTGTTTATCAATTATGTGATTTTGTTCATGATAATTGGATATATGATTATGTTATAACTGTTTAGCAATTATGCAATGTTATTTAAGGAATGATTATGATGTTAATTTATAATTCACAATTACATTGATTAATGTTATTTGATTATGAAATCTCACCCCTTCTGCTTGAAAATGTTGCCCTTCGTATGGGTAACTTGCAGGTGATCGTGCTTAGTGTGCAGTTTGCTTTCGTGAGTTGGCCTTGCCTTCACTGTGTCGTCTAGGTCGCTCTGATACGTAACGGGATGGGGTTTATGTTTATGCATGCTTCATTCTCTTACGTGACTATTATGTTATTTTTATAATGTTATGGATTACGATTATGAACTATTTGATGGGGCCTACATGCCAAAACGTTTTATGAATTATGATTATGATTTTCCGCTACAATTGTTATCGCGATTTTCGGGTGTCAAGTCATAAATTAGGCTTGAACCTTTCAATCTTTGATATTCTCTATTTTTTCTTGGGAAGGGCGAAATTGAGAAAAAAACCCTTAGATTCGAAGTTCGGGGGTCGTTTTCGCTACGGGAAGGTGTTAGGCACCCGGAACGATTATGGTATTCCATAAGAACCGTTCTCCTAAGCTTATTTCTATGCTTTATGTTTTATTGCCTACTTAAAAAAGGAAGTTTTATTTGAGTGAAGAATAGGGGAGAGAAGATGATTGAGATTTTATTTTTATTTGGCTTGGAGGAGTTTTAACTCATTGCCTACGTACCCTTTTAAGGGATCAAAACCGATCGTAGTTCGTTCTCGAAAATTGTTTTTGTGTGTGTTTGGTTGATTTTAGTTTTTGGTTGAAAAATGGCTTTGAAGAAGAGAAAGAGGCCTTAGAGGCATAAGAGAGAAAAATAGTGAATGGTTGGTTCAATTGTTTAAAAAAAAAGTCTAAGTAGGAATTAGGATTCATTTGGATTTGTTTAAGAAAATAAAGGAAAAAGTTTCAATGGAGTTTTGACTCCAAGGTTTGTTTGGAAAAAAGATTTGAGTGATGGAATTGGTTTATTATTATTTTTTTTGAAAATTGGCATTTGTCTAAAAATCGCGTTTCCTAAGCATACATCTAAACGGTAAGCATGCAACGTGTGTGCGTGTCGGTGCTTGTGTCGGTGTACATCACTTATAGTGTCTATAGTCCTTTACATTGAGTCCTTGATACATGCTATGGGCTTGCAAGAATGTAAACTAAACTAAACTAACTAAATTGATTACAAACCAATTGGCATAGAAATGAATACGAAAAGAAGACCTAAACTAGGAGCAATGAGGGTACAAAGATTAGGTGCTTATGGAATGAGTGAGATATGAAGCATAAGAGTTAGTAACACAAGTACAAAATGATAAAAAAGAATGCAAGCAATATAGAATTGAATAGCACAAGAGAAAGAAAATAATGCAATGAAACAAAGTGGTAAAAATACACCTAGAATTTAGGTATAACACTCATATATGCATATGACCTATAATTCCCTCATTATAGCCATTTTTGAAAGGTTTGAATTTAAGCTACAATGTGAGGATCATAGGAGTACACACAAGCCAAGCATTATATCATATTCCTAGAGATATTTCCACACATTATTTCACATGCAAAAATATCACGATATGTAAAAATGCATCAAGAACATATATGGAATTTAATGAGCAAAAATTAAAGAACAAAGTAAAGAAAATAAATGCAAAAATAAGCAAATAAATTCTAATACTTAGAGGAAAAATTAAAATGATAGGGAAATATTTTTAGAAATTTTTTAGAAGCATAAAACACCAAGAAAGTGTAAAAAAAAGTATTTAAAACACAATTAAAAAGCAATTAAAAAAAGGCTCAGCAGGATTTAATCTGGACCGTTGGATGAATCCAGAGGTCCAGATCTAACTCCCAAGATCACATCACAGCCACTGGATCAAAGATCCAAGGGTCCAGAAAAAAGCACAAAAGATAGTGTAAAATTGCAGGAAGCACAGTGACCGTTGGATCAAAGATCTAACGGTTCAAACAGAAGATGCAACATACTCCACACAAAAGATCACACACAGGAAACAAAATCAAATACACAGCAGCCATCAGATCTTGGAACAATCCAGATCTGATGGTTCACAATACGAAGGAGCATAGCAAGAGCATGCACGCGCGCGCGTGGGAACAGAGGAGTATATAAAAAGGAGTTTCAACAAAAAAAACACAAAATCCTTAAAAAAAACCTCTCTCTTCTTTGGATTCTAGAGAGAGAGAGTCTGACCTCTCTCTAGAATCCGGTCGTCTTCTCCGGTCATGCTTAGCTTCTCCGGCGCAGTGGCCGGCCACCGGAAAATTTTCCTTGCTCCGATTCAAAAATTTTTTACATTTTCAAACATCCTTTTTTCTCCTATGCATGAATCTGAGCTTAGTTTTTTGAAAAAGAATTTCAACCGGAGTAGATCTGAGTTTGAAGTTGCGGTTTTGAATGAAGTTTTTCTTTGTTATTTGTGCTTTTTTGGTTACGTGCTTCTAGAATCCTACAGCTTTACACTTGATTCTCCTTTTTTATCTGTTCTTGCGAAAAAAGGTGAAGTTTGGGTTTTACCTGTGGTTTTCTTGGTGATTCCGAACCGGATCTTCAAGGAAAGCTTGATTTTAATCTTGTTCCGTTGATTCTGGCTTGGTTTCTTGCTGTTCCGATCCTCTCTTCTTCTTCACAGGTTCGATATGTTGATTTTCGTCCCTCTTCTTCGTCTCCGGGAAAGCCTCTGCGATCGTGCTCGAGTTCGCCGCTTTCAGTGGTGGACTCGCACTTGAATTGCAGAGCAACGATTCAATGATGATGATTCCTTGACGAATCTCTGAGAATCAAAGCCATTTCAATGGATTCTAGCTCTGGAAATTTCTAGGGTTTTTTCTTTGTTCTTGAGACTTTTTCTGTTTAGATCTAACTGAATGGAGAGAGAAAGTTGAAATCTGTTTCTGTGATGTGGCAGTGATTGTGTATCTGATCTCGAAATTTCTGACACTGTGTTTATATTTATAGCTGACATGTGGAGCTGAGAACCAATGAAAAAATGACATCTGTTTTGGGACCTTTCTGCAAAAAAAAAGAAAAAAAAGGACTAATCTGCAATTATGAAAAAGGACTTAAAAATGCAATTTTAAAAAGTATTGGACTAAAATGCAATAAAAATAAAATTGGACTAAAATTGGTAATTTGAAAAAACGTAAAGTGAAACCAAAAATAAAATCAACAAAAGGACTAAAACGAACCAATTACTGACATGAGGTATTTTAAAATACCTCCCTGCCGAAATTTTGACATGAAAAGACCAAAATGCCCCTAGGGACTAAACTGACCCAAACTGACTCAGATGCACTTTTTGAAATAATTTTTAAACAAAGACTCAACAATGATTTGTACAGACAAATTGAAAAGACTCAGAGGCAAACACAGGGACTGAAATGGGTTCCACTGCAGGAAATGACCAAAATACCCTTTTGTATGATTTTTGAAATAAAATGCAAGAAAAGTAATGCGACGTTTCAGAGAGTTCTTAAATGACTTGTAATGCAAGAAAAGACAGACAGAGGCAGTAAAATACGTTTAAAAAGAGAGTAAAGATTCAGAGTAAAATAACAGAGAATTGACAAATATCAGTGAAAAGAAATTTGAACGAGTATTTTTAGGTCCAAAATCAGGGTATAACAGCTGCCCCTATTTAAGTTTCTTTGTCTGGAGGGTCAAGAGACGGAGTCTTTGGCTTGACGGGACGAAGATACTTAAATATTAACATTTGCACTGTGTTTGGACGTAAAAATACGCTTGTACATTTTCAAACATCATGAATGCCATGCAACATTTGGATTATGAGTGCGAGACAAACGAAAACTGGAATTAACAAAAGATGTCGTATCCATTGCGGGATTGGTAGACATTGACAAGATAACAGATAACAGGGTAGACAGGAAACTAGAAGCAAATTGACGGGTACAAGCTGCTCTTGGATTGAGGTGGGCACTTGACCAGGAATAAAAGCAGACAAACAGGTGCGAGTTGTTCTTGGATTCGAACTGGTCACTCGACCGGGGACATAGAAAAGGTAGACAGGTACGAGTTGTTCTTGATTCGAACTGGTCACTCGACTGAAAGCAAGGCAAATAGACAGGTGCGAGCTTGTTCTTGGATGCGAACTGGTTACTCCACCGGAGACAAAGACAAAATAGACAGGCGCAAGCTGCTCTTGGATCGAGCTAGCCACTTGAGCAAACAGAAACAGATAGACGGGTACAAGCTGTTCTTGGACTTGAACTAGCCACTTGACCAAAATCATAGACACATAGACAGGTATGAGCTGTTCTTGGATTCGAACTGGTAACTCGACCGATAACATAAGCGAATAGGTAGGTTCAAGCTGCTCTTGGATTGAGCTAGCCACTTGACCGAACAGAAACAAAATCACAGGGGATTAGTTTTTTTTGACAAAATATAGGTTGAAATTGACTTGACGTCGATTTGATTTGAAAGGTAGAAATTGATCGATATTATTGGCTCACAAGGTTTTGACAGAGAACCTGACATGAGTATTGAATTGAGACTGATGTTGACATTGGAAATGCAATATGCATGGATGATATAACAGTTTTATTAAATGCATGGGCACGTAATATGCATGATTATGCATGTATGAATGCTTGTAATGCATGACTGTTGGCAGTTTGTAGACACAGTTTCGCAGAGACAGACAAGACATTGGAGTATTGGGCACGTAGTGGCTCGTGCTATATTACGCATTCCTGGAAATCCTCTTTGGAGATGACGTCGTTGGGAGACGTATCGGGACCTAGGCTGAGGGCCGGTAGCTATGCAACTTGCTGGGGATAGAATCTTGGGAGACTCTACTGGGAATAATGCCGGATGTATCGTGGATGTCGCATCTGTGGTCAATGCTTTTTGCATGTTATTTTTTCAATTTTCATTCATTCATTTTTGCATCCCATTTTTGCCTGGATCGCCCTTTCGGGTTTTCGATCCACCGGGGAAATAAATTCTTTTCAATGCCCCATTTTTGCCTGAACTGCCCTTTCGGGTTGTCAATCCAACGGGGTGCTCATTTTTGCCTAAGCCGCCCTTTCGGGTTTTCAACTTAGCGAGCCTATTCATTTTCATGCATTTTTATTCTGTTTTTTCATTCTTGCCATTGACCACAGACTATCCTGGAGGAGAACCTGCTTGTAACACATATTGAAATAGACATCAACATACTCCCGCTCATGCATGTTTCATTTGAATGTACCCTGTTGCTCAGGTTTGCTTTTCAAAATAGACAAAAAGGTTTTCAATTTTCAAAATGTTTGTTTCGAGCATTGTCATTATCAAAATAGAAAGAAAACGTTTTGTATATAGCTTTGAAAGTAGAAGAAAAATGGAGTTTTCAAACAAAAGTAAAGGCTCAAATTGACGTATAAGAGTGGTGGTCAGCCAAAGGCATGACTCCACGGATTCACAAAGCTTGGAAAATGGTAATTTTATTGGTTGGTGGTACATTGAACACAGTAATCATTACATTTCCTAGAAACTTTGAATTTGCAAGCGTAGGAGCTTTTGATGAAGATAGTCATTAACAGTTGCGGATGCCCCAAGGGGGACGGTGGTTAGCCAGATATAGTTACTTGCCTTTTGTTTCAATCTCATTTTTGCATGAACCGCCCTTCCGGGTTTTCGATTAATCGAGACGCTCATTCTTGCCTGAGTTGCGTGCAATCTCAGCGAGCTTTTTCATATATATTTTTTTTTGTCCCTTATTTTTGCCTGGACCGCCCTTTCGGGTTTTCGATCCACCAGGAAGCGCATTTTTGCCTAGGCCGCCCTTTCGGGTTTTCGACCTACCACGCTGTTCTTTTCATCTTTCTAGGCAAAGTATTTCTTGACTATATCGGCATTCACTGGATTTGGAAGTTCTACACCATCCATGTGTGTAAGGATTAAAGCACCACCGGAGAAGGCCTTCTTGACAACATAAGGACCTTCATAGTTAGGCGTCCACTTGCCCCTTGGGTCGGGTTGCTGGCTTACCCTCCTTTTCAATACAAGTTCCCCTACCTTGAATTCTCGAGGATGGACTTTCTTGTCAAAAGCAGTCTTCATTCTTGCTTGATATGACTGTCCACGAGCCATGGCATCCATACGTTTTTCCTCAATCAAATTCAACTGATCATACCGGCTTTGGCACCATTCAGCCTCAGATAACTTTGCTTCCATGATCACACGGAGAGATGGGATCTCCACTTCCAAAGGAAGAACTGCTTCCATACCATATACAAGAGAGAAAGGGGTTGCCCCGGTTGAACTGCGCACGGTAGTACGGTAGCCATGCAGAGCATAGGGTAACATCTCATGCCAGTCCTTGTAAGTGGTTACCATCTTCTGGACAATCCTCTTGATATTCTTGTTGGCGGCCTCAACTGCACCATTCATCTGAGGTCTATAAGGAGAAGAGTTATGATGTTCAATTTTGAATTCTTCGCAAAGAGCTTGCACCACATTGTTGTTCAGGTTTGTACCATTGTCGGTAATAATCTTGCTGGGAACACCATATCGACATATGATGTTGTTCTTGATGAACTTAGCTACCACTTGCTTGGTCACATTGGTATAAGATGCTGCTTCAACCCACTTGGTGAAGTAGTCAATTGCCACTAAGATGAAACGATGACCATTTGAAGCCTTCGGTTCAATTCTTCCAATCATGTCGATGCCCCACATTGAGAATGGCCATGGGGATGAAATAACATTGAGAGCGTGCGGAGGCACATGAATCTTATCAGCATAGATTTGACATTTGTGGCACTTTCTGGCGTGCTGGTAGCATTCATGCTCCATGGCCATCCAGTAGTAACCTGCTCGTAACAACTTCCTTGACATAGTATGCCCTGTAGCATGGGTCCCGAAGGTACCGTCATGTACATCATGCATTAACTGCTCCGCTTCATGTTCATCAACACATCTTAACAATACCATGTCATAGTTTCTCTTGTACAGAATATCTCCATCTAACAGGAATCTACTGGCCAATCTTCTCAGGGTCTTCTTATCTTGTTTGGAAGCACCTGGCGGATACTCACGGCTCAGCAAGAACTGTTTGATGTCGTAGTACCAGGGTTTATAGTCAACCACATTTTCGCCAGCCTGATCGATCACATCCCCAATAGCAAACACATGTGAAGGCCTTTCAAGGCGTTGCACTTTGATTACTGGCACATCATTCCAATGGTTTACTCGAAACATGGAGGATAGAGTAGCAAGAGCATCAGCCATTTGGTTCTCATCACGAGGAATATGGTGCAGCTCAACCTTTGTAAAGTATGTCAGCAAACGTCTCGCATAATCACGGTAAGGAATCAACTTAGCATGGTGGGTCTCCCATTCACCCTTTATCTGATTGATGACGAGCGCAGAATCTCCATAGATGTCGAGGTGTTTGATTCTCATGTCAATTGCTTCCTCGATCCCGAAGATACATGCTTCATACTCAGCCATATTGTTTGTACATTCGAACAGAATTCTGGCGGTAAAAGGGACGTGATGTCCCTGCGGGGATACAATGACTGCCCCAATTCCTTTACCATAAGCATTGACAGCGCCATCAAAGACTAAACCCCACTTGCTATTGGGATCTGGACCTTCATCAATCAACGGTTCTTCGCAGTCTTTTGATTTCAAATACATGATCTCTTCATCGGGGAAATCGAACTCAATTGGTTGATAATCATCAAGAGGTTGGTAAGCAAGGTGATCGGCAAGGATGCTACCTTTGATTGCCTTTTGAGTTTTGAACACAATATCATATTCAGACAAAAGCATCTGCCAGCGTGCAATCTTCCCAGTAACAGCCGCTTTCTCAAAGATATACTTTATCGGATCCATTCTGGATATCAACCAAGTTGTATGATTCACCAAATAATGACGCAGGCGTTTAGCGGCCCAGGCCAGAGCACAACAAGTCTTCTCAAGCATTGTATACCGAGTTTCACAATCGGTGAACTTCTTGCTTAGATAGTAGATAGCATGTTCTTTCTTTCCAGTCTCATCTTGTTGACCAAGTACGCATCCCATGGATTCATCAAATACTGCCAAATACATAATCAAAGGCCTTCCTTCCACGGGTGGGACAAGGATAGGTGGTTCTAGCAGGTAATTCTTGATGCTATCAAAAGCTTCTTGGCATTC
The DNA here is from genome assembly GCF_003473485.1 of Medicago truncatula. Lineage (NCBI taxonomy): Eukaryota > Viridiplantae > Streptophyta > Magnoliopsida > Fabales > Fabaceae > Medicago > Medicago truncatula. The sequence goes on from NC_053045.1 coordinate 23,136,147, forward strand.
ATCATTCCATACAACAGGCTGACTCTTTCTGAGTAGCTTGAAGATCGGCCCGCAGGTTGCGGTCATGTGAGATATGAATCGGGAGATGTAATTCAAACGTCCGAGGAAACCTCTGACTTGCTTCTCGGTCTGTGGAGCTGGCATTTCTCGGATGGCCCGGACTTTATCAGGATCGACTTCAATGCCCTTTTGGCTGACAATGAAGCCTAATAACTTCCCGGATCTGACGCCGAATGTACATTTATTGGGATTCAATCGAAGCTTGTATTTTCTCAACCTTTCGAACATCTTCGTCAAATACTCAACATGTTGCTCCTCATCTGTTGACTTCACAATCATGTCGTCCACATATACTTCGACTTCTTTGTGAATCATGTCATGAAACAGAGTAGTCGTCCCTCTTTGGTAGGTAGCACCAGCATTTATTAGGCCGAACGGCATCACTTTGTAGCAGAAAGTACCCCATGGAGTGATAAAAGAAGTCTTTTCTCTATCTTCAGGAGACATTTTGATCTGATTGTAACCGGAGAAACCGTCCATGAAGGAGAACACCTTAGACTGAGCAGTATTATCAACAAGCACATCAATGTGAGGTAATGGAAAGTTGTCTTTTAGACTGGCTTTGTTCAGGTCTCTGAAGTCAACACACATCCGGACTTTACCATCCTTCTTTGGCACAGGTACAATATTGGCAACCCATTCAGGGTACTCAACTGTCATGAGGAAACCCGCATCAATCTGTTTTTGAACCTCGCTCTTAATCTTGAGAGCCATATCTGGATGAGTCCTTCTCAATTTCTGCCTGACGGGAGGACATTCAGGCTTGGTGGGGATCCGATGCTCCACAATCATAGGATCTAGACCTGGCATATCTTCATACGACCATGCAAAAATATCCGAATATTCCCGGAGGAGTTGGATGATCTTCTTTTTAACCCCTTCCTCTAGAGCAGCACCGATCTTGATCTCTCGCTTGTTCTCCTCGGTACCTATGTTGATGAGCTCAATCTCTTCCTGGTGAGGCCGATTGGCTTTCTTTTCTTGCTCAAGTAGCCGAGTGATCTCATATGGTATGTCATCACCTTCCTCATCTTCGGCCTCATACACTGGGAACTCAAAATTCGGAGGGAATGCAGGGTTACTGTGCCCAACGGGTTTATTATAGTTCAATCTGCGTAAAATGGTTGGATGATTTTAGAAAGAGGGTTTTTATGCAGATTTTTGAAATTAATAAGAAAATACAGATGTTTTGGTTTTTTTCTGGCATTACCATTATTTCCAAGGGAAAAAGCACTAAAAAAGCAGTCGTGGAAGAAACGACAAAATTTTATTAATCAACGGCAATGCCGAAACAAACATGCCCTTACAGAAAATATCACTCTCGCTTTGGGCAGAGCGAGAGGATTGTCATTTTGAAAAGAAAAAAAACAAAATACTTAAGCAACGAGGTATATTACTCAGAAATATGCATGATTGAGGGAATGTCAATGGCGTCCCAATCTCTCGCAAAGCCTCCTGGTGTAACAAATACAGGCCTCGGGCCAAATCCAGTTGCTTCTTCTGTGATTGCGTTGACAAACCCAGCACTACAGAATGCCCCGGTGGAAACTCCTGAAGTTGGGGAGAAGCCAAGACCTTCCTTATGCTTGTTCTCACGAAGCTGTATTAGCCTGCCCCAGCCGGCCGCTTGACCCTCTTGGACGGCTCTCTGTGCATCCTTCAAAGAAGCCATTGCAGTTCCATCCCTCTTGGGCTCCGTACCTTCGACAGTTAATCCTTGAAAAGTGGTCCCCTCTGCAGACCCTGCTTCTATGCAAGAGAAAGATGATAGCTGGCTAACCAGGTATGCTTCCTCTCCATGAATGGTAACAAGCTTTCCACTTTTTGCAAATTTCAACTTTTGGTGCAAAGTAGAGGTCACTGCTCCCGCGTCGTGTATCCATGGTCTCCCCAAGAGACAGCTGTAAGAGGCATTAATATCCATGACCTGAAAGGTGATTAGAAAGGTTTCGGGGCCGATAGTTATTGGCAAGTCTATCTCCCCGAGAACGCTCTTGCGGGTTCCATCAAAGGCTTTGACCAGAAAAGTGCTTCTCCTCAAAGGAGTTCCCCGGTAACTCAGCTGATCCAGCGTTGACTTGGGCATCACGTTCAAAGATGAGCCAGCGTCTACTAACACATTTGAGATCATGTCAGACTTGCAATTCACGGAGATATGCAAGGCCAGATTATGATGCTTTCCTGCTTCGGGCAATTCATCTTCACTGAACCACAGATTGCTGCAGGCGGTAATGTTTCCCACTATGCTACCAAAGTGATCCACAGTTTCTTCATGATCCACATAAGCCTGCTCCAACACTTTCAAAAGGGTATCTCTGTGGGCAGCGGAACTCAGGAGTAAAGACAAAATGGATATCTTCGACGGAGTTTGCAACAGCTGATCCACAATCTTATAATCACTTCTTTTGATCAACCTCAAAATCTTGTCCAGATTAGAATCCTCTATAGACTGGCCTGGTTGGCTCGCGTCTCTGTTAACGGGAGAAACATCAGTCGGGGTTGGCTTGTCAATGGGTGGCACGGTAGGCGTAGCTGCCTTCTTTTGAACTTCTTAGGGACATCCACTTTTGACACCAAGCAGAGATCTTGAGTTTTGAAAGAGTCCGCATTTCCTCGATTGGCCTTGATCTCATGACGGAGTTCTTTAGCAAGTTCCTCCATCATCTCTTCCATGGTTTTGGTTACGGGGATGCTTCCGTGCTGTGTGTTGATGTTAACACTTTGAGGCATGGTATGCACAAGAGGCTCAGTGACCGCTGCCGTTGTTTGTGGCAAAGTAGCATTGATGGAGCCAGCATTTGTTGTAGGGATCGGAACATTGTTAGCAGTGCCCGAAGTGCCCGCTGCAGTACTGGGAGTGAAGAACGGTGGAAGCCCATACGGAAACCCAGCTGGCATAGCAAAGCGAGCGTCTGCAGGTGCGGTCGGGAGCACGCTTGTAGTCACCGGTATAGCTGTGGCTATAGGGATAGCCGTAGCTGATTGTTCTTGAGCGGCTAGCAGGGCAGTCATGACATCATTAGCTTTGGCCAATTCTTCCCTTAGAGTGGCTAACTCGGTATGGAGCTGAGCGTTCTCTTCTTCCATGGCTGCCGAATTCTTCTTTCTGTAGAGTCTTGTCCGGTGTATTCTGTCTGGTTCGTAAATTTTCCGAGCACGAGCCACCTTTCAATCTCTGTGGCAGAAGAACCAGGAGGCAGTGAGCACTTGTAAACTTTTTGTGGCTTGATGAATGATGCACATGATGCATGATATGTACAAATGCAAATGCAAAAGTTGTTTTTGGACATCGAAGGATTTTTAGACAAATTAGGAGTTTTGTAAACAATATCTAAACAAGCAAAGCAAAACGAAGCGTTTACAAGATGAAACCCTTTGAAATACTAAGCCAAGGGAAGACTTTTGAAATATAAACAAATAAAACTCTCAAGCATAGGAAGTGGTGGGATGATCCTCAGACTCAGACTCCGAATCCGAACCGCAATATCTAGCATAGAAGTTGCGTCGTCCTCTAGCTCTCTTGGAGTCCCGCATAAGTAGCTCATCCTTTTCTTCAAGTTCCCTTCGGACCTTAACCAATTCCTTCTTCAACATTAGGTTCTCATGAGTCTTCTGCTCATCCTTACCATCCAAAGTCATGATTAGATTCTCAGCCTCATTGTATCGGGCCTTCCACATTTGTTTCTCACGACTTTCCATGGCCAGATGCTCCTGATACATCTCCTGAGTAGTGGGAGGTAGAGGTAAAGGTATAGATGGAGCAGATGCAGCCACATGTCTCATAGCAGGGTATGGCATACCAATCTCTTCGGCTCGGTTTATTACCCACTGAGTATAGGCCTCATGAGCAATACCAGATCTCACACCCAAATGCTTCACACTCTTCCTATGGACCTTAGACCAAGCCCTTGTGAAAGCCTCCCTTTGTCCGGTGGGGGCGTTCGAATAATAGAAGAACTCCGGAGATGTAGCAAGATTGATGGGCTTTGTCTTCATAGGGAACCCAAACTGCCTCATAGCAAGCTCCGGATTGTAGTTGATTCCCCCACGGGTACCAAGAAGAGGTACATTGAGAAAGTCTCCACAACCAGTAATAATCTCCTTAACCTGAGCGGTGGGAGTGATCCAGACCACCTCGTTAGGAGAGAGAGCCATCATCTGCTGTGAGTAGGACCAATCCTCCGAGTTATCATGGAAGGAGCTTGGAAGGTGAGAAATAAACCACCTATATAGGAGAGGCACGCAGCAAAGGATATACCCACGACCTTTGAGAGTCCGGTCATGGATAGCATGGTACATGTCAGCTAGCAGGGTAGGAACCGGATTCCTAGAATGGAAGATCTCAATAGCATTCATGTCCACAAAGTTGTCGAGATTCGGGAAGAGAATGAGCCCATAGATAAGCAATGCAAGAATAGCCTCGAGTGCGTCCTGACAAGTAGTTTCGAGATTAGCTTGCTCAAGTAGATACTTTGAAGTGAACCCTCGGATGTGAGACTTAGTAGTAAGATGCTTGGAGACATCAGAAGTCTTGAGATAGAGATCCTTGGCAATAACCAGAGGAGTAAGAGAAGCCCCGGGACCGGTGAAGGGCGTCGTCTCGGCGATAGGTGAACCCAATAAGTGGGAATAAGCCTCAAGAGTAGGGACCAACTGGAAATCCGGGAAAGTGAAGCAGCGGAAACTCGGGTCATAGAATTGCACTAGAGTGTGCACGAGTTTCTCTTCAACATTAGTCCGGAGAATAGTAAGCAAACCACCATACCGGAGTCGGAAACCTGTTTGATTCTTCACCTTGAGTGCCAACTCTCTCAAACTAACCAAATCAACCTCCTTGAACTTGTAGGATTTAGTCTTCTTCATACCTGTAATGTTTACAAAGTTTTTAATTTGTCCAATCCTTCGATGAATGCATGAGAAAAAATTATGCATGAATGCATGTATGCATGATTGTTTTTTCAATTACAGAGAAAACATGGAGGGTTGAGATTAAAGTCGAGGAGCCACGGGCGGACACGGTGCCCGGTAAACTAAAGTTTAGGATAATAGTAACCAAGGTTCTAATCAAGTTCCCAAACTGCAACCTCTCTTTCGTATATCATGGTAGCACGGGACAACGTCCGTTCCATGTTTATTCGAAAGAAGGTCTAGTTTGAGTGTAGTATCGCGTGACGACTAAAACTCGAGACAACACTCGGTTTAGCCACCGCACTACGTCCTAAAAAGGCCAGGGATGGGTTTGGTAACTACGGTCCATAGCATCGTCGAACAATTGAAAGCAAAGTGCCTAAGCATGACAACACACGCCGACAATATTACTTCCAAAATGCCTCAGCTATGTGAGATTGATCGCATAACCCAATACACGAGGCAACCCTCGGATCGAATTGTCGATTATATCTCTACCTAATCATAAGTTCACTCAGCCCGGGTATAGGACTTTTGATATTCTCACCCCACACGTCTAATGAAAAATAAACAAGTATTCACATATGTAAGCAATAAAACAAAGCGCGAATATAAACTAAGGAAAACTAGGCGTGACCCGCTAAAAATGTCCCGAGTGAAGTCGCCATTTCTGTTATCGCGATTTTCGGGTGTCAAGTCATAAATTAGGCTTGAACCTTTCAATCTTTGATATTCTCTATTTTTTCTTGGGAAGGGCGAAATTGAGAAAAAAACCCTTAGATTCGAAGTTCGGGGGTCGTTTTCGCTACGGGAAGGTGTTAGGCACCCGGAACGATTATGGTATTCCATAAGAACCGTTCTCCTAAGCTTATTTCTACGCTTTATGTTTTATTGCCTACTTAAAAAAGGAAGTTTTATTTGAGTGAAGAATAGGGGAGAGAAGATGATTGAGATTTTATTTTTATTTGGCTTGGAGGAGTTTTAACTCATTGCCTACGTACCCTTTTAAGGGATCAAAACCGATCGTAGTTCGTTCTCGAAAATTGTTTTTGTGTGTGTTTGGTTGATTTTAGTTTTTGGTTGAAAAATGGCTTTGAAGAAGAGAAAGAGGCCTTAGAGGCATAAGAGAGAAAAATAGTGAATGGTTGGTTCAATTGTTTAAAAAAAAAAGTCTAAGTAGGAATTAGGATTCATTTGGATTTGTTTAAGAAAATAAAGGAAAAAGTTTCAATGGAGTTTTGACTCCAAGGTTTGTTTGGAAAAAAGATTTGAGTGATGGAATTGGTTTATTATTATTTTTTTTGAAAATTGGCATTTGTCTAAAAATCGCGTTTCCTAAGCATACATCTAAACGGTAAGCATGCAACGTGTGTGCGTGTCGGTGCTTGTGTCGGTGTACATCACTTATAGCGTCCATAGTCCTTTACATTGAGTCCTAGATACATGCTATGGGCTTGCAAGAATGTAAACTAAACTAAACTAACTAAATTGATTACAAATCAATTGGCATAGAAATGAATACGAAAAGAAGACCTAAACTAGGAGCAATGAGGGTACAAAGATTAGGTGCTTATGGAATGAGTGAGATATGAAGCATAAGAGTTAGTAACACAAGTACAAAATGATAAAAAAGAATGCAAGCAATATAGAATTGAATAGCACAAGAGAAAGAAAATAATGCAATGAAACAAAGTGGTAAAAATACACCTAGAATTTAGGTATAACACTCATATATGCATATGACCTATAATTCCCTCATTATAGCCATTTTTGAAAGGTTTGAATTTAAGCTACAATGTGAGGATCATAGGAGTACACACAAGCCAAGCATTATATCATATTCCTAGAGATATTTCCACACATTATTTCACATGCAAAAATATCACGATATGTAAAAATGCATCAAGAACATATATGGAATTTAATGAGCAAAAATTAAAGAACAAAGTAAAGAAAATAAATGCAAAAATAAGCAAATAAATTCTAATACTTAGAGGAAAAATTAAAATGATAGGGAAATATTTTTAGAAATTTTTTAGAAGCATAAAACACCAAGAAAGTGTAAAAAAAAGTATTTAAAACACAATTAAAAAGCAATTAAAAAAAGGCTCAGCAGGATTTAATCTGGACCGTTGGATGAATCCAGAGGTCCAGATCTAACTCCCAAGATCACATCACAGCCACTGGATCAAAGATCCAAGGGTCCAGAAAAAAGCACAAAAGATAGTGTAAAATTGCAGGAAGCACAGTGACCGTTGGATCAAAGATCTAACGGTTCAAACAGAAGATGCAACATACTCCACACAAAAGATCACACACAGGAAACAAAATCAAATACACAGCAGCCATCAGATCTTGGAACAATCCAGATCTGATGGTTCACAATACGAAGGAGCATAGCAAGAGCATGCACGCGCGCGCGTGGGAACAGAGGAGTATATAAAAAGGAGTTTCAACAAAAAAAACACAAAATCCTCAAAAAAAACCTCTCTCTTCTTTGGATTCTAGAGAGAGAGAGTCTGACCTCTCTCTAGAATCCGGTCGTCTTCTCCGGTCATGCTCAGCTTCTCCGGCGCGGTGGCCGGCCACCTCAAGGTGGCGGCGCCGCCGCCGGAAAATTTTCCTTGCTCCGATTCAAAAATTTTTTACATTTTCAAACATCCTTTTTTCTCCTATGCATGAATCTGAGCTTAGTTTTTTGAAAAAGAATTTCAACCGGAGTAGATCTGAGTTTGAAGTTGCGGTTTTGAATGAAGTTTTTCTTTGTTCTTTGTGCTTTTTTGGTTACGTGCTTCTAGAATCCTACAGATTTACACTTGATTCTCCTTTTTTATCTGTTCTTGCGAAAAAAAGGTGAAGTTTGGGTTTTACCTGTGGTTTTCTTGGTGATTCCGAACCGGATCTTCAAGGAAAGCTTGATTTTAATCTTGTTCCGTTGATTCTGGCTTGGTTTCTTGCTGTTCCGATCCTCTCTTCTTCTTCACAGGTTCGATATGTTGATTTTCGTCCCTCTTCTTCGTCTCCGGGAAAGCCTCTGCGATCGTGCTCGAGTTCGCCGCTTTCAGTGGTGGACTCGCACTTGAATTGCAGAGCAACGATTCAATGATGATGATTCCTTGACGAATCTCTGAGAATCAAAGCCATTTCAATGGATTCTAGCTCTGGAAATTTCTAGGGTTTTTTCTTTGTTCTTGAGACTTTTTCTGTTTAGATCTAACTGAATGGAGAGAGAAAGTTGAAATCTGTTTCTGTGATGTGGCAGTGATTGTGTATCTGATCTCGAAATTTCTGACACTGTGTTTATATTTATAGCTGACATGTGGAGCTGAGAACCAATGAAAAAATGACATTTGTTTTGGTACCTTTCTGCAAAAAAAAAGAAAAAAAAAGGACTAATCTGCAATTATGAAAAAGGACTTAAAAATGCAATTTTAAAAAGTATTGGACTAAAATGCAATAAAAATAAAATTGGTAATTTGAAAAAACGTAAAGTGAAACCAAAAATAAAATCAAGAAAAGGACTAAAACGAACCAATTACTGACATGAGGTATTTTAAAATACCTCCCTGCCGAAATTTTGACATGAAAAGACCAAAATGCCCCTAGGGACTAAACTGACCCAAACTGACTCAGATGCACTTTTTGAAATAATTTTTAAACAAAGACTCAACAATGATTTGTACAGACAAATTGAAAAGACTCAGAGGCAAACACAGGGACTAAAATGGGTTCCACTGCAGGAAATGACCAAAATACCCTTTTGTATGATTTTTGAAATAAAATGCAAGAAAAGTAATGCGACGTTTCAGAGAGTTCTTAAATGACTTGTAATGCAAGAAAAGACAGACAGAGGCAGTAAAATATGTTTAAAAAGAGAGTAAAGATTCAGAGTAAAATAACAGAGAATTGACAAATATCAGTGAAAAGAAATTTGAACGAGTATTTTTAGGTCCAAAATCAGGGTATAACAACAATGTTTAAGATATTGGTTAAATTGTTATTTAACTGTTGGATTACGTTATATGTGATATCCCGTTGTTTGATGTTTACTCTGATAAATGTTATGTTTTAAGAATTTTAAAATATTGGGAAAACGGGGTGTTACAGAAAATAGTTATTAAAAAATAATTAAAAATAAAAATAAATACACAGGTGGCGTGCCACATAGGGTTCACTGAGTCAAAATTGACGTTTTGCAAAAGGGGGTAGACATAGGGGATCACAAAATTGCAACTTTTGCAAACTTAGGGGGTAAAAAGTGCGTTTTAGCCTAAAGAATATCCCTAAGTTTACCACATCAAGCACTTTTGTCTACCTACTCGACGTGAGACTCCTAATATTGCCACATCCTTTAAGAGCCGACGTCCACGGCGACTTTTACTCTACCGACACTGACCCGATGGTAGCTCTTTCCTTTTTGGCGGCTTCACTCACCTATTAGTATTGGGTGGAACTTCTTATCCAGCCTATAGGTAGCCCTTTCCATGGTCCAACTCTCAATGAAAGCATCAAGAATTTTGCTCTTCCCCCTGCACTTTTTATTCGTGCCCTGCATCATAGCCCAAATTACCCTTGCGCAAGTTAAGTCACGCTGCGTGACTTAACATGCACATGTTGAGTCCTATGTGTGACTTAAGTAGCGTTGTATGAGTTAACTTGCGCAACGTTACTTAAGTCATATTTCAGCAAAACAGAAACACATTTCCCTCATTTCCTAAACTTCCCAACTTCGAATTTTTTTCCCCCTATCCGATTTTCATCATTCTTGCGCCATTCAAAGTCAATTTCTTCCAAAATATCAAGTAAGTGATGATTACCCTACTTAATTTCATTTTATTTGTAGAAATTTTACTTTTTTTGAAGAAATATAACATTTTTAGGTTTTTATAAATTTTGCTTACATGTTAGTTTTGATGATTGTTAGTGATGAATTAACTTATGAATTGTTGTTTAGATGTTGTTTAGAGTACAATGTGGTAGTTTAGGGTTTACAAATTGTTAGATTACCTAGTTTTTTGAAAATTCCACACTATGTGTTTGGTAAAATGTCTCAATGGTAATTATTTTGTTTTTTTGGATTGTGAATTATCAAATTAGTTAGAATATGGTTTGTTAATGTTGATTATAATATGTTTGACTGCAAAGTGGTAGTTTACGGATTGAAATGACATTGTTGGGATTTTAGTGTTGTTGTTGAATTGTTGGAAATGACACAATGTCAATGTGCAAAAGTATCATTGAATTTGTGTTTTGTTAAATGATTTGCAGATATGCCTTGGAGGAATACGTCTCAGAGACCGCCTGAGCCTGAGCCGCCTCAGGATAGGAGTGACAGACTTAGGGCAGGGAGGTCGGCCTCGACTGATAGTGCACGAGGGAGAAACAAGCATGACACCCTCCTATGGCTGGTCGAGGGAGAGGTGGGGGAACGAGACTTGCTAGAGTTGATATTATAGGGGGGTCAACATCACAGACGGGTCCATCCCAGACGCTGAACCCGACACAATATCAACATGATTATCAGGTGTATGAGCAGGTGCAGGATCATGCTTTCAGGAGCCTCAACCTCAGCTGTATTCGTTTGATGGGTATCAGCAACATCAGTATGAGGATCATCATGACCAGCTTGGTATTGAGAAGGAGCAGCCTAATATTGAGGAGCCTCAACAGGATGATATTGAGCAGCCTCAGCAGCATGATGGTGGGGCTCGTTTTCAGGGTGTGCCGAGTGTAACACCCCGTTTTCCCAACTTGAAATTCTTTACATAAAATCAGAGTAATCAACTCAACAGGATGTCACACTACTTTAATATAGATAAATAGAGTATAATTACTATTTATTTGAAACATCACATGTCAACAATTCAAATACATTGTAGCGGAAAATATTTATTATTCAACGTAATGGCACAACGGCCTCAACATAGACAAATTATTAAGATTCAATCTAGATGGTTCATCAACATAAAATCATAGAAATTTGTAACACATGGAAAACAAGTAAGATCTCCATGCTGTTACGTATCAGAGCGACCCTAAGACGTCGCGTGAGAGAGTCAACTCACTTCAACAGCTATTCCTGGTTATCTACACATTACCCACGTAGAGGCAACATTTAAACAGAAGGGGTGAGATTTCACATTCAATAATAATAAGCATATAATTCATCAATAGAATTTAACAACATAAACAACAACAATTAATTATATTAATTCTTCACATAGTTCTGTTGGAACAAAATGTGTTTCACAATGAACCTTAATAAGTTTTGATGATAACAAGGTATTCAAAATTGTCAATTGGTTATTGCTAATAATTGTTCAAGTGTACAGGACCAAAGGCTAGTCAAGTTATTTCAATAGGTCTTGGAAGAACAATGGAAAGAAAAAGAAACTCTAAGCATCTGAAGAAAACTGCGTCTGAAGCTAAAGTGCTTCTGAAGCTGAAGTGCATCTGAAGTGATGACGTCATCAGAAGCAGAAGGTCATCAGAAGCAAGGTTTTCATCAGAAGAGAAATCATCACCAGAAGCTACATTTAATCCATATATTCAAACTGAAGATCCAAAGTAGTTGTTTCTCATTTCAATCTTATCTAAGAAGAACGAAGAATTGAAAGGAAGGTATCAATGGTCATTTGGATAGCGCTGAGCATTTGTCCTTCGTTAACAGAGTTGACAAAGTACAAGTGTACAACCACTACCTCCACTACTCTGTTTTGTCCACGCTACAAGACAAGACAACAGCTATGCCTGCAGAATTTGTGCCTTCAAGATGGGAATGAATTTGAAGCTAATTCTTCAAAGGACTACACCCAAATCAGGCAAAGGATTACTGGTGAATGATCAAAGGATTTCAAACGACTCTTTAGATGTGCTAATTATCTCAACGTCTCTTTCACGCCACTATATAAAGGAGTGAAGACTTGAAGATTGTAGATAGAGATACACAAGTTAAAAAGCACCAAAACTCTGTCAATTTGATTCTACAAAGCACACTGAATTTCTGCACTGATTTGATACATCTTAGAAATTCAAAAGTCTAGAGTCTTTATTGTATTGTATTCTGAACACCACTGATTGTATATCAAGTGTTCAAGTCAAACTTAATTCATTGTATTTTTGTTTGATCAGAAGCCTCTTGCATGCGTGCTTGAGCATTAGAAGACTCTTGCTTAGTGCTTGAGCATTGGAAGACTCTTGCGTGTGTGCTTGAGCATTTTTAAGAAGTCTCATACTTAGAGAGTATTGAGCATTTGTAATCTTTGTGATTATAGTGAAATCTCCTTGGAAGTGCAAGGGGGACTGGACTACTTCCGATTTGTGGAAGGAACCAGGAAAACTACTTGTGTCTTGCTTTTCTTTTCTCTGCTTTGATCTTTTCCGCTGCATATCTGATTCTGATCATTTCATCAGAAGCATTCACAAACTGCTTCTGAAGTTTTTATCAGAAGAATTATTTTTTAGAGAGAAAAAGAAAACACAATTCAACCCCCCCCCCCCCTTCTTGTGTTTTTCACACCTTCAATTGGTATCGGAGCTTGCTCTGTTATCATAAGCACTTAACCGTGTGACAGTTCAAGATCCAAAAGAAAAACATGTCTGGAGGAGAGGAATCAGTTACTACAAAATACACAAGTGTCAAGCATGACTATGATACTGCTAACAAGAAAACAGACTCTGGAAAAGCTCCAAAGTTTAATGGAGATCCAGAAGAGTTTTCATGGTGGAAAACAAATATGTACAGCTTTATCATGGGATTGGATGAAGAGCTATGGGACATACTGGAAGATGGAGTTGATGATCTGGATTTAGATGAAGAAGGAGTTGCTATAGACAGAAGAATACATACTCCTGCTTAGAAGAAGCTTTATAAGAAACACCACAAGATAAGAGGAATCATTGTGGCTTCTATACCTCGCACCGAGTACCTGAAGATGAGTGACAAATCTACTGCGAAGGCTATGTTTGCTTCACTATGTGCCAACTTTGAAGGCAGCAAGAAGGTGAAAGAGGCTAAAGCTTTGATGCTAGTTCATCAGTATGAACTTTTCAGAATGAAGGATGATGAGAGTATAGAAGAAATGTACTCAAGATTTCAAACTTTAGTTTCTGGATTGCAAATACTGAAGAAAAGCAATGTTGCTTCTGATCATGTTAGTAAGATTTTGAGAAGCTTGCCTTCAAGATGGAGACCCAAAGTAACTGCTATTGAGGAAGCTAAGGATCTAAATACTTTAAGTGTTGAAGATCTTGTTAGCTCACTCAAAGTGCACGAAATGAGTTTAAATGAGCATGAAACCTCTAAGAAGAGTAAATCCATTGCTTTACCATCTAAAGGAAAGACTTCAAAATCTTCCAAAGCCTACAAAGCCAGTGAATCTGAAGAAGAATCACCTGATGGAGATTCTGATGAAGATCAATCTGTAAAGATGGCTATGTTGTCCAACAAGCTTGAGTATCTGGCAAAGAAGCAGAAGAAATTTTTGAGCAAGAGAGGTAGCTACAAGAACTCCAAGAAAGAAGATCAGAAGGGATGCTTCAATTGTAAGAAGCCTGGTCATTTCATTGCTGATTGCCCTGATCTTCAGAAGGAGAAGTATAAAGGCAAATCCAAGAAATCAAGCTTCAGCTCCAGTAAATTCAGAAAGCAAATCAAAAAGAGCTTGATGGCGACCTGGGAAGATTTGGATAGTGAATCTAGTTCTGATAAAGAAGAAGCAGATGATGATGCTAAGGCAGCCATGGGGTTAGTGGCAACAGTATCATCAGAAGCAGTATCAGAAGCTGAATCAGATTCAGAAGATGAAAATGAGGTATATTCCAAAATTCCTAGACAAGAACTTGTTGATTCTCTAAAAGAACTTTTATCACTGTTTGAACACAGAACCAATGAGTTGACAGATTTAAAAGAAAAATATGTTGATTTGATGAAACAACAAAAGACAACTCTATTGGAACTGAAAGCTTCTGAAGAAGAACTCAAAGGGTTTAACCTCATATCAACAACATATGAAGATAGACTCAAGATTCATTGTCAGAAGCTACAAGAAAAATGTGATAAAGGTTCAGGCAATAAACATGAGATTGCCTTGGATGATTTTATTATGGCTGGAATAGACAGAAGCAAAGTTGCTTCTATGATCTACAGCACATACAAGAACAATGGCAAAGGGATTGGATATTCTGAGGAGAAATCCAAAGAATACAGTCTCAAGAGCTACTGTGATTGTATCAAGGATGGATTGAAATCCACCTTTGTGCCTGAAGGTACAGATGCTGTAACTGCTGTTCAGTTAGAACCTGAAGCTTCTGGTTCGAAGGCTAAGATCACATCAAAGCTAGAAAAACTCAAGTCTAAGGTTATGACAAAATCTTATCCTAAGACTCAAAAGATTAAAATGCTGAAAAGATCAGAACCTGTTCCTCATAATCTGATTAAACCAGAATCTAAAATCACAAAGCCAAAGGATTAGAAGAACAAAGCAGCTACTGCTTCTGAGAAAACAATACCCAAAGGTGTTAAACCTAAAGTATTGAATGATCAGAAGCTATTCAGCACTCACCTCAAGGTACAAGGGAGGAAAAGTAAAACCTCCAGAACTAACCCAAAAGGACCCATGAAGATATGGGTACCTAAATCTGAATTGGTTAAAACTGCAGGTGTGCCTAAGGGCAAAAGAGAAACAAAGGTCATGGTACCTAGACAGCGGATGTTCAAGGCACATGACTGGAGAGAAAGCTTTGTTCCTTACCCTCACCATGAAAGATGGAGGAGAAGTGAAGTTTGGTGGCAACCAAACTGGAAAAATCATTGGTACAGGTACTATTGGTAATTCCTCCATTTCAATTAATAATGTGTGGCTAGTAGATGGTCTGAAGCATAACCTATTGAGCATTAGTCAATTTTGTGACAATGGGTATGATGTAATGTTCAGTAAGACCAACTGCACACTAGTCAACAAGGATGACAAATCCATTACATTCAAGGGAAAGAGAGTTGAGAATGTCTATAAAATTAATTTCTCTGATCTGGCTGATCAGAAGGTAGTTTGCCTTCTGTCATTGAATGATAAAAAGTGGGTATGGCATAGAAGATTGGGACATGCTAATTGGAGATTAATTTCTAAAATTAGCAAGTTACAACTTGTCAAAGGATTGCCTAACATTGATTATCATTCGGATGCACTTTGTGGTGCATGTCAGAAAGGGAAAATTGTGAAAAGTTCTTTCAAATCCAAAGACATTGTATCAACCTCAAGACCCTTAGAATTACTCCATATTGATCTTTTTGGACCAGTTAACACTGCATCATTATATGGAAGTAAATATGGATTAGTCATTGTTGATGATTACAGCAGATGGACTTGGGTAAAATTCATTAAAAGTAAAGACTATGCATGTGAAGTGTTTAGCAGCTTCTGCACTCAAATACAATCTGAAAAACAATTGAAAATTTTGAAAGTCAGAAGTGATCATGGTGGTGAATTTGAAAATGAGCCATTTGAATCTTTTTGTGAAAAACATGGGATTCTCCATGAATTTTCTTCTCCTAGAACTCCACAACAAAATGGGGTTGTAGAGAGAAAGAACAGAACCTTACAAGAAATGGCCAGAACCATGATCCATGAAAAGAATTTAGCTAAACATTTCTGGGCAGAAGCAGTTAATACTTCATGTTATATTCAAAATAGGATCTATATCAGACCTATGCTGGAGAAAGCTGCATATGAACTCTTTAAAGGAAGAAGACCCAATATCTCTTACTTTCATCAGTTTGGATGTACTTGTTACATTCTAAACACTAAAGACTATATGAAGAAATTTGATGCCAAGGCTCAAAGAGGAATCTTTTTAGGTTACTCTGAAAGGTCAAAGGCGTACAGAGTGTATAATTCAGAAACACATTGTGTTGAAGAATCTATGCATGTTAAATTTGATGATAGAGAGCCTGGAAGTAAAACCCCAAAGATACATCAGAAGTAATGCAGGTACAACTGATTCTGAAGATGCATCAGAATCTGATCAACCTTCTGATTCTGAAAAGCATTCAGAAGCAGAATCTAGTCCAGAAGCTGAAACTACTCCAGAAGCTGAGTCTATTTCAGAAGCAGAACCTAGTCCAGTAATACAGAATGAAAATGCTTCTGAGGATATTCAAGATAACACTCAGCAGGTTATTCAACCTAAATTTAAGCACAAATCCTCACATCCTGAGGAGCTAATCATTGGAAGCAAAGATAGTCCTAGAAGAACAAGATCTCATTTCAGACAAGAAGAATCTTTGATAGGTTTGCTTTCAATAATTGAGCCTAAAACTATTGAAGAAGCTCTCTCAGATGATGGATGGATATTAGCTATGCAAGAAGAGCTAAATCAGTTTCAGAGAAATGATGTGTGGGATCTGGTACCCAGACCTTATCAGAAGAACATTATTGGAACACAATGGGTATTAAGAAACAAGCTGAATGAGCAAGGAGAGGTAACCAGAAACAAAGCCAGACTTGTTGCTCAAGGTTACAGTTAACAAGAAGGCATTGATTACACTGAAACATTTGCTCCAGTTGCAAGATTTGAAGCAATCAGGTTACTTCTATCCTTTGCAATTAATCATGGCCTAATATTATATCAAATGGATGTCAAAAGTGCTTTTCTTAATGGTGTCATTGAAGAAGAAGTGTATGTTAAACAACCTCCTGGGTTTGAGGATCTTAAGCATCCTGACCATGTTTATAAACTTAAGAAATCACTATATGGCTTGAAACAAGCTCCCAGAGCTTGGTATGATAGACTTAGTAATTTCTTAATTAAAAATGATTTTGAATGAGGACAAGTTGACACTACACTCTTCAGAAGGACTCTTAAGAAAGACATTTTGATTGTGCAAATATATGTTGATGATATAATATTTGGTTCTACTAATGCATCTCTTTGCAAAGAATTTTCTAAGCTAATGCAGGATGAATTTGAAATGAGCATGATGGGAGAAATGAAATTCTTTCTTGGAATTCAAATCAATCAAAGAAAAGAAGGAGTATATGTTCATCAAACAAAATATACAAAGGAGCTTCTGAAGAAGTTCAAGCTAGAAGATTGTAAAGTGATGAACACTCCAATGCATCCAACCTGCACCTTAAGCAAAGAAGATACTGGAACAGTAGTAGACCAGAAGCTATACAGAGGTATGATTGGTTCTCTGTTATACCTCACTACATCTAGACCTGATATTTTATTCAGTGTATGCTTGTGTGCAAGATTTCAATCAGATCCTAGAGAATCTCATTTAACTGCAGTTAAGAGAATCTTCAGGTATCTGAAAGGAACAACTAATCTTGGACTCCTGTATAGGAAATCTCTAGATTATAAGTTGGTTGGATTCTGTGATGCTGATTATGCTGGTGACAGGATTGAAAGAAAATCAACCAGTGGAAATTGTCAATTCCTGGGAGAGAATCTGATATCCTGGGCAAGCAAAAGACAGGCAACTATTGCTATGTCTACAGCAGAAGCAGAATACATTTCAGCTGCAAGTTGTTGCACACAACTACTTTGGATGAAACATCAGTTGGAAGATTATCAGATTAATGCTAACTGTAACACCCTATTTCTATTAAAGCAATTAAACATGCGAATAATACATTTATTCAAGAAATAGAGGCTACGCCACATTCAAAATTTAAAAACCAATAAACATGTATATAACATCAACAGTCGCGGCGGAATATAAGCCAGAGTAAATTCAAATATACATGTTATGAATAAATAAATTACATCAACATAGGTACATCTCAAAAATCCCAACAAACGGGTCATCTCCAAACATAACAAAACCATAGATAACCTAATCTAGACCGACACAACGAAGCCTAGATCAGAGCCGACTAATTCTAAACACCGATATCGGAGAAAGCTCCAGATATCCACCAAGCACAAGAACTCACCAAGCAACTAAACCTGCACAACGTCTACCCATCCATACAGATAGGCAGGCGGTCCATAACAGATCCACTGGGGGTAAGTATTACATTATCATAATCCAAATAACAGGTAACATGAATATTTCAAGATAAACATCATGCATTTGATCAATAATAATCACACATTAATACTTACATCACATCCCAATATCTCGCATCAATAATCACCAATCACATGTGTCATGAACAAATATCAATTCACAGTTATTCATACACAATCACCAATCATATACATCATGAACAGTCACCAATGATAAACCATGAACAATCATTAATCATATTTCATGAACAATCACCAATCATATGTATCAGGAACAAATATCAATTCACAAATATTCATTCACAATCATCAATCACAAACATCATCAATAATCATTCATCTCATTTCATCATCAATCACATATTTCACATAAGACTCATGTTATGATATGCACTTATTGACACATAAATGCATGTGGTACCAAATCTCAACAAGGTCGTCACCTTTCGATGCCACTTGCACATCGTATGTAAGGCTCACCTCTGCCTTACAATAATCTCGTAGTAAAAGAGCTCAACCCTTTTACAGCAACATCGACTATGATGCATGGACATGTATAAAGACTCGATAATGCGACAACAATCCACAATTTTCTCCACAATATATAGGACAACACCCAATTATATTGTTCATCTCCACATCATTTGCATTACCAAGAAAACATGCCCACGCACAATTAAATCATAGTATTCACCATCACACATCAACATGATTATCAATAATCAACAATGTCATTCAACATCAACTATATCATATAGTTTCACCATTCCAAACAATTATCATATTCCAAGTAAGAGAACATACAACATTTCATGACAAATATCATATCCAACATATAACCATTCAACATCAACTATCACATATAGTTTCACCATTCAAGCATTCCTTACATTCTAAGTAAGATCACATACATATCTCATGATAAACATCATATCCAATACAATCATTCATTCATACAACTTCACTTAGCCATATAAGAATAGTCACCACAATTCATAAGACAATTAGTTCAAGAAATGTTTTTAACCAAAGACCGTGTCAAGTGGCAAACGACCAACATTGGCAATTCCCAAGACGAAACAACATAGACAAGTTGAGAGTCCTCAAACAACCTTAACCAATCATGTATTCATGAATTTAAGTTGCCTCCGGACCATTAAACATTAATCCAAGAACAACTTAAGTTCGTATGAAAACCCCATTTCACAACTTTTCACATTCCCACCCGAAATATCACCTTTTACATGATTAGAACAAATGAACTAAAACCAAATAAATAAACTCTAGGACCTCAACCATGTATATACACAAATCACATATGAGTGCAGTAGTGTATACATCAACGTTTCATAGGCCAACTCACTTAAATTCAAGTTTTGCAAAGATCATATCATAATTGTCTCATTAAAGTCAAGAAAACACAAGGACTCACTAAGCCCTTAATACAAAACTATTTCTTCCATAAAAACATCCCTAGATAATTAGGATAAAGTCCCTACACTTAGGAAGAAGTTTGGAAGTAATTGGATCAAAGAAAATTGCATTTTTAAGGTTTCTAGGCTGCCAAAATCGCTTCATGACTCGTAAGATCGCTTCATGATTTTGACAGCATCAGACTGAGTAGAAAAATTTGATGCTGCTGTCAAAATCGCCTCATGATTTGCAAAATCACTTCATGATTCGACAACATCGAGCTATACAGAAAAGTTGTTGTTTCTGTCAAAATCACCTCACGATTTGTAAGATCGCTTCATGATTTTGACAGTAGCAGACTATGCAAAATTCAACTTCTACGTTTTCGCGCATAAAAATCAAGACGTTAATCCATTTTCGATGCCGTTTTCGCCTACATGCTCCTAACATTTGGCACTATCATAATCTACAAAAATTTCATGGTTCAACCATTCCAAAAGTCATTTTCCAAAACCTCACATAATCACTTATTGGCGAAAACGCTTAAACATCGACATTTCACAAGAAAAACCCGTTTTCTCCCAAACAACTCAACTAACATAACCACAACATGAAAACAGAAATTCTCCTAGGTTCAATTCATCCAACAATACCAAAATTTCAGTCAACAACCATAAATATCAAAGTTCAATTTGGTCCTTCACATGAACACTTAACTCAACTTCATCAATTTCACAAAACCACCAACAACATCTTATTTCTCATCAACAATTATGGTATATGAACACCCAATCCATAAATCATAATCAACAACATATCTCAGCAACAACAACATCAATTACATATGATTTACATCTCATTTCAATCAAAACATATCAAATTTCATCAATTAAGTATAATTTCATAACTTAACATTTATACATACTTTGAAACATGTAATTTCACCCACAAACATACCATAATCATCAATTCATGCACAAGAAAATAGAATCACAACAAGAGCACGAATTTAGCAACAATTGTTCATCAACCCATTTTAATATAACATGAGAAAATGCAAAAATTGTACATGATTATGATAATAACTAACCCCCTTACCTTAGATGAAGTTTAACCCAAACTCTTGCTTCAATTTAGCTCCTAAGCTTACCCAATTGGATTCTTCAAGTTCTTCTCTCCAAAACCCTTTTTCTCTTCTCTTCACCTCTTTCTCTCTCTACCTCTCTCTAGAAATGTTTGTGAAATGAATGAATTGGTTCTCCTAACACAACCCTAGTGTTATCTCTACTAATGTGCTTAACTGAGTTTCTAGTGGGCTTAACCCATTTCTATTCAAACCAAAAATATTACTACACTCCAAACGATATTTTAATTAATAACGGTAAAATGTCACTAACGGTAAAATCTAATCACTACACTAGTAACTTAGTAAAATAAAGGTTCTCACTAACTATTAAAATAATTCTCACCAAAATTACCATTTTACACTTACCCGTCAAATGACTAAAATACCCTTCTAATACGGTAATCCACGTAAATGCACCCAATGACAATTAAATACACACAAGCACAATTAATCACACACAAACACAATTAAAAGTAATTAAAATAAATCTAGCTAAAAATCGGGCTGTTACAACTCTCCCCCCCTAAAAAGAATTTTCGCCCTCGAAAATTTACCTGAAGGAAACAACTCCGGATACGAAACCCTCATCCTACTCTCCGACTCCCAAGTGGCACTCTCACCAGTTGGTCCAACCCAAATCACTTCGACCAAAACAATCTCTTTGCCACGCAAACGCTTCAACTCACGATCCTCAATCCTCACCGGCCAAGTCTCAACCGTCAAATTATCTCTTACTTCCAATTCATCCTCTTGAATCACATGAGACGCATCATGCACATACTTCCTCAACTGAGACACATGAAACACATTATGAAGATTCGACAAAGACGGTGGTAACGCAATCCGATACGCTACAACCCCAACCTTCTCGATGACATCAAACGGCCCAACAAAACGAGGAGTCAACTTCCTACACTTCAAAGCACGACCAACTCCGGTCACAGGATTCACCCTAAAAAATACATGATCTCCAACTTGAAACTCAATATCCTTTCTCCTCTTATCATGATAACTCTTCTATCTACTCCGAGATGCCTTCATCTTCTCCTGAATCATCTTAACCTTTTCCGTAGTTTCTTGCACAACTTTCGGTCCTAACAAAGCACTCTCTCCGGACTCAAACCAACACAACGGTGTCCTACACCTCCGACCATACAAAGCCTCAAACAGTGCCATACCGATACTAGCATGAAAACTGTTGTTGTAAGTAAACTCAATCAACAGTAAACATTCGTCCCAACTGACACCTTGCTCCAAGACACAAGCTCTCAACAAATCCTCCAAACTCTGAATAGTCCTCTCCGTCTGCCCATTGGGCTGAGGATGGTAAGCAGAACTCAATCTCAACTTAGTTCCCAAAGCAGCTTGCAAACTCTCCCAATACTTAGAGGTAAACCTCGGATCCCGATCCGACACAATACTAGAAGGAATACCATGCAATCTAACAATCTGCTCAATGTAGATCTCAGCCAACTTCGCTACAGACATACCAGTCTTGATAGGAACAAAATGTGCTGACTTCGTCAACCGATCAACAATCACCCAAATCGAATCAAAGCCCTTATTAGTCTTTGGCAACGCTCCAACAAAATCCATGGAAATGCTATCCCACTTCCACTCTGGCACAAACAACGGTTGCATCAAACCCGACCGTCTCTGATGTTCAATCTTCGATTTCTGACAAACCAACAAGCATAAACAAACTCAGCGATCTCCTTCTTCATTCCAGGCCACCAAAACAACCTTTTCAAATCTTGATACATCTTAGTTGCTCCTGGATGAATACTCAAACTACTTCTATGACCTTCGTCCAAAATTTGCCTCTTGAGCTCAAACACATTCGGCACACAAACCCGATCACGAAACATCAAAACGCCATTCTCATCCAATCTAAAGTCTCCACCTTTACCTTGATTAACCAACGTCACTCGGTCCACGAGTTCCAAATCCTCCTTCTGACCATTCTTGATCTCTTCCAAAATATTGCTTGTCAGCTTCAACATTCCCAATCTCACACCATCCGGTGTCAACTCACTAACCAAACTCAAATCTCGAAACTTCTCAATCAATTCCAACTCTTTAGCCATCAAAGTAGACATATGCAAAGTCTTCCTACTCAAAGCATCCGCAACAACATTAGCCTTCCCGGGATGATAACTCAACTGAAAATCAAAATCCTTAAGATATTCCAACCATCTTCTCTGCCTCATATTCATCTCTTTCTGATCAAACAAGTACTTCAAACTCTTGTGGTCACTGAACACCTCAAACTTAGAACCATACAGATGATGCCTCCAAATCTTCATTGTATACACAACGGCCGCCAATTCCAAATCATGAGTCGGATAATTCTTCTCATGCACTTTCAACTGCCTCGAAGCATAAGCTACAACCTGACGATTCTGCATAAGCACACCACCAAGACCCATCTTAGAAGCATCACAATACACCACAAACGATTCCTTCGGATTCGGCAAAATCAACACCGGAGCTGAAATCAACCTCTTCTTCAACTCTTGGAAACTCTTCTCACACTTGGCATCTCAAACATAAGCTTGTCCTTTCCGAGTCAACTGCGTCAATGGCAACACCAACTTAGAGAATCCTTCAATGAACCTCCAATAGTAACCGGCCAAACCAAGAAAGCTTCTAATCTCAAAAACAGACTTAGGAGACTCCCACTGCAACACTGCATCAACCTTAGACGGATCCACAGAAATACCACCCTTAGAAATCACATGACTAAGGAAACTCACTTCCTTCAACCAAAACTCACACTTAGACAACTTGGCACACAACTGGTTCTCCTTCAAAGAAGCAAACATCATGAACACACAAGCTTCACCATCTAATGATTTCTTCACTTGCTCCGCGGTCAAGAACTTCCTATCTAACTCTTCTACCGGCTTAGAAAAAGTCACACTCCTAGTCAAACAATTAATGGTAACCCCAAAAGCCAACAACCAATCCATACCAAAAATCACATCCATATGCTTGAACGGAAGACAAACAAGATCCAACTCAAAATCAACAGAAACCTTAACACAAAACACAACCAAAAGAGCCTCTGCAACCAAAGATACATTCCCTTGCCAGACTAACACAAACCACCAATCGCTAAGAAAACAGCACAACAAAGCAGATGCCGAAGGTACTAAACTACCATTCGCACACAACAGGGAAATACAACAAGTATTAGTCCAGACAAGACTGACCACGGCTCTGATACCAACTTGTATCACCCTACTTCTATTAAAGCAATTAAACATGCGAATAATACATTTATTCAAGAAATAGAGGCTACGCCACATTCAAAATTTAAAAACCAATAAACATGTATATAACATCAACAGTCGCGGCGGAATATAAGCCAGAGTAAATTCAAATATACATGTTATGAATAAATAAATTACATCAACATAGGTACATCTCAAAAATCCCAACAAACGGGTCATCTCCAAACATAACAAAACCAAAGATAACCTAATCTAGACCGACACAATGAAGCCTAGATCAGAGCCGACTAATTCTAAACACCGATATTGGAGAAAGCTCCAGATATCCACCAAGCACAAGAACTCACCAAGCAACTAAACCTGCACAACGTCTACCCATCCATACAGATAGGCAGGCGGTCCATAACAGATCCATTGGGGGTAAGTATTACATTTTCATAATCCAAATAACAGGTAACATGAATATTTCAAGATAAACATCATGCATTTGATCAATAATAATCACACATTAATACTTACATCACATCCCAATATCTCGCATCAATAATCACCAATCACATGTGTCATGAACAAATATCAATTCACAGTTATTCATACACAATCACCAATCATATACATCATGAACAGTCACCAATCATAAGCCATGAACAATCATTAATCATATTTCATGAACAATCACCAATCACATGTATCAGGAACAAATATCAATTCACAAATATTCATTCACAATCATCAATCACAAACATCATCAATAATCATTCATCTCATTTCATCATCAATCACATATTTCACATAAGACTCATGTTATGATATGCACTTATTGACACATAAATGCATGTGGTACCAAATCTCAACAAGGTCGTCACCTTTCGATGCCACTTGCACATCGTATGTAAGGCTCACCTCTGCCTTACAATAATCTCGAAGTAAAAGAGCTCAACCCTTTTACAGCAACATCGACTATGATGCATGGACATGTATAAAGACTCGATAATGCGACAACAATCCACAATTTTCTCCACAATATATAGGACAACACCCAATTATATTGTTCATCTTCACATCATTTGCATTACCAAGAAAACATGCCCACACACAATTAAATCATAGTATTCACCATCACACATCAACATGATTATCAATAATCAACAATGTCATTCAACATCAACTATATCATATAGTTTCACCATTCCAAACAATTATCATATTCCAAGTAAGAGAACATACAACATTTCATGACAAATATCATATCCAACATATAACCATTCAACATCAACTATCACATATAGTTTCACCATTCAAGCATTCCTTACATTCTAAGTAAGATCACATACATATCTCATGATAAACATCATATCCAATACAATCATTCATTCATACAACTTCACTTAGCCATATAAGAATAGTCACCACAATTCATAAGACAATTAGTTCAAGAAATGTTTTTAACCAAAGACCGTGTCAAGTGGCAAACGACCAACATTGGCAATTCCCAAGACGAAACAACATAGACAAGTTGAGAGTCCTCAAACAACCTTAACCAATCATGTATTCATGAATTTAAGTTGCCTCCGGACCATTAAACATTAATCCAAGAACAACTTAAGTTCGTATGAAAACCCCATTTCACAACTTTTCACATTCCCACCCGAAATATCACCTTTTACATGATTAGAAAAATGAACTAAAACCAAATAAATAAACTCTAGGACCTCAACCATGTATATACACAAATCACATATGAGTGCAGTAGTGTATACATCAACGTTTCATAGGCCAACTCACTTAAATTCAAGTTTTGCAAAGATCATATCATAATTGTCTCATCAAAGTCAAGAAAACACAAGGACTCATTAAGCCCTTAATACAAAACTATTTCTTCCATAAAAACCTCCCTAGATAATTAGGATAAAGTCCCTACACTTAGGAAGAAGTTTGGAAGTAATTGGATCAAAGAAAATTGCATTTTTAAGGTTTCTAGGCTGCCAAAATCGCTTCATGACTCGTAAGATCGCTTCATGATTTTGACAGCATCAGACTGAGTAGAAAAATTTGATGCTGCTGTCAAAATCGCCTCATGATTTGCGAAATCGCTTCATGATTCGACAACATCAAGCTATACAGAAAAGTTGTTGTTTCTGTCAAAATCACCTCACGATTTGTAAGATCGCTTCATGATTTTGACAGTAGCAGACTATGCAAAATTCAACTTCTACGTTTTCGCGCATAAAAATCAAACCGTTAATCCATTTTCGATGCCGTTTTCGCCTACATGCTCCTAACATTTGGCACTATCATAATCTACAAAAATTTCTTGTTTCAACCATTCCAAAAGTCATTTTCCAAAACCTCACATAATCACTTATTGGCGAAAACGCTTAAACATTGACATTTCACACGAAAAACCCGTTTTCTCCCAAACAACTCAACTAACATAACCACAACATGAAAACAGAAATTCTCCTAGGTTCAATTCATCCAACAATACCAAAATTTCAGTCAACAACCATAAATATCAAAGTTCAATTTGGTCCTTCACATGAACACTTAACTCAACTTCATCAATTTCACAAAACCACCAACAACATCTTATTTCTCATCAACAATTATGGTATATGAACACCCAATCCATAAATCATAATCAACAACATATCTCAGCAACAACAACATCAATTACATATGATTTACATCTCATTTCAATCAAAACATATCAAATTTCATCAATTAAGTATAATTTCATAACTTAACATTTATACATACTTTGAAATATGTAATTTCACCCACAAACATACCATAATCATCAATTCATGCACAAGAAAATAGAATCACAACAAGAGCACGAATTTAGCAACAATTGTTCATCAACCCATTTTAATATAACATGAGAAAATGCAAAAATTGTACATGATTATGATAATAACTAACCCCCTTACCTTAGATGAAGTTTAACCCAAACTCTTGCTTCAATTTAGCTCCTAAGCTTACCCAATTGGAATCTTCAAGTTCTTCTCTCCAAAACCCTTTTTCTCTTCTCTTCACCTCTTTCTCTCTCTACCTCTCTCTAGAAATGTTTGTGAAATGAATGAATTGGTTCTCCTAACACAACCCCAGTGTTATCTCTACTAATGGGCTTAACTGAGTTTCTAGTGGGCTTAACCCATTTCTATTCAATCCAAAAATATTACTACACTCCAAACGATATTTTAATTAATAACGGTAAAATGTCACTAACGGTAAAATCTAATCACTACACTAGTAACTTAGTAAAATAAAGGTTCTCAATAACTATTAAAATAATTCTCACCAAAATTACCATTTTACCCTTACCCGTCAAATGACTAAAATACCCTTCTAATACGGTAATCCACGTAAATGCACCCAATGACAATTAAATACACACAAGCACAATTAATCACACACAAACACAATTAAAAGTAATTAAAATAAATCTAGCTAAAAATCGGGCTGTTACACTAACAGTATTCCCATCTTTTGTGATAATACTACTGCTATTTGTTTGTTTAAGAATCAAATTCTACATTCTAGAGCCAAGCATATTGAGATCAAACACCATTTTATTAGAGACTATGTTCAAAAAGGAATTTTAGATATACAATTCATTGATACTGAACATCAATGGGCTGATATATTTACAAAACCTTTATCTGTTGAAAGATTTGATTTTATTAAGAAAAATTTGAACATGCACTTTGTGTCTGATTGAATATTTGCTTGCCTCTGAATAAGAAGTTTGGTTCTGAAGTCCATTCAGAAGCATTTAGTACATCAGAAGCTCTTAACTGAGGTTCTGAGGAAAATGTGCTTCTGAAGATGACGTCAGCACTAAAACTTCAGAAGCGGTATTCTTTGCTTCTGAATGGCTGGCTAGTGGGAACGTTGGCAGTTACTTTTTGTAACAACTGTCCCATTACCCAAAGGTTAGTTTTCTGAAAAGTTTCTGACGTGGTCTATTTGTATTGGAGTATAACAAAAAGGGCAATGATGTTTTATTTGCTTTTAAACGTACTAACACGCGCCCCCAATTTGTCATTAATGCTATGTTTGTTTGTCTCTTTTGAATTGCAAACGTTTTGATAAATACACTTAAGCAAAAACACACACTACTCACTTCACAACTCACACTCTCATTTCATTTCAAACCTTCGCTGCTAAGAAACTTCAAAAACCCTAGAAACCCTCTTCAATCTTCAATCAATCAAATGGCATCTTCAAGTTCTGCACCTGGTTCATCATCTAACATGCAACAAGAAGAGGCTCCTGCCTACGTGATTAAGGGAAGAACCATGTCCTTGGAGGAATGGGATTTAAAGATTCAATCAGAGAATCCAGTAGATTTTGCTTCTTTGGCCGCTCATAACTGCGATATTGGAAGTTTCTATGAAGCGCAAGGCTTGGGAAGCTACTTCAACTTTCTGAACGGACCAACCTATCAAACTTTGATACGTCATTTCTGGGTTAGAGCCAGTATCTTTGATAGAGATGCTGCTAAGATGGAAGAAGATGAAAAAGTTCTTCTCTATCCAGAACTCAAGGGTAAATCAAGACAAGAAATGGGCTTGGAACCATTCACTAAAACCCAGATACGTTCAAGCATCATGGGGATTCCTGTATGGATCAATGAGGATGTGATTGCTTTCGTCCTCAGAAGACCAGCAGAAGGAGATTATAAGGCTGGAATCACTAAACCCAAAGACAGCCCCTGGAATGATATTGTGAACAAAACACTCTACAACAAGGTCAAGGACTTTGCCTATGCTGATATGAATGCCAAGACCAAGGTGATGTTGAAAATTCAGAACGACAACCTACTACCAAAAGGTGGTGGTAGTGATCAACCTTCTCTGGAACACAAAATCCTTTTACACTTTTTCTTAACTGGTGTAAAGGCTAATGTGCCCAGATACATCTTCAGGCATATGGTACAACAGCTCAGAGAGAGCCAGCTGAAGAATAGGTGTTGGGTACCCTATGGAAGACTACTCTCTGAGATTCTTCATCAAGGAGGAATCATCAAGATGTTGAAGGAGGCAAACTTCTTCACAGATGAACAGTTGGGAACTGTTAGTGGAAAAATTATCAATGGAGAAACTTTGAGGTCCATGCATCTGGTTGATGTAAAAGACCTTAAGAAGCTACCCACAGATATGAAGGCATCTGATGCCAAACTAGCTTTGATTCCCAACTTTCCCCCCATCTGTAAGCAAGATCCTCTGGACGTTCAGATGAACTTTATCAGAGATCACTTTGAAAGGACAAGAGAAAAGATCAGTCTGAAAGATGTTCCTGAACAAATGTTTGGAGGTGTTCTTCCTGCTGCCAAGAGCAGAAAATCAAAAAGCAAACCTCTTACTAAGGAAGAGTACTTGGAAGAAGAAGAAGCGAAAAGGAAACCTTCCAAGAGGACAAGAAAAGAGACAAAGGTTGAGGTTGCAGCACCAAAGCCAAAGAAATCCAAAGCTAGTGCTTCTGCTTCTGAACAAGCTGTTGCTTCTGAACAAGCTCCTGTTTTTGAAGAAGATGTTCAGAAACAGAATGTCAAGAAATCTGATGCTAGGGAAGCTGCTCTTCAAACCATCAGAAACAAGAGAGCAAGGGATCTGAAAGCTGCTGAAGGTAGCACAGAAGATCAAGCTGAACAGCCAGAAGAAGAGCCAAGTGCTAAACAGGCCAAGAAAAAGCCTAGTGTTATGCCAATGTTTGTTCCTACAGCAGAACAATTTCTATATGCTAGAAACTATACTAGAACTGGGATGGCTAAGATGAAGGAGTTGAGACAGCAGAGGAAAAGAGAGGAACAACTCAAGGCTGCAGGGTATAAGCTAGCTCCTGAGAAGGCTGCTGAGTTTGCTGCGTTGGCTGCTGAGGTTGAAAAGGAAACTGTTCAGGAGGAGGTGAAACTGCTATCTCAAGCTTTGAAAGACAAGCAGGCTTCAGAAGCTACTTCTTCAGAACCAGCTTCTAAAGCTTCATAAGCAGCTCATCAAGAAGCTCACTATTCAGGTACATCACTAAAAACTGACATCAGTACTCAGATTCCTGACCTTCCTTCTTCACCCTCATCATCATCCACTGAATCAGATGACCAACTACTTAGTCAACACATTAGAAATCTACTAAATCGCAAACCATCCAAACTAGCAACCTATGGAACATTTGATTATGAGCAGACACAAATTGAATTCTCTAAACAGAGGATAAAAATCTGTGAAAAATTCAATTTGCCTCCAGATCACTTTTTCCAACCTCAAATTCCAGAAGTTGTTAGTATACAATTTCCAGAAACCAACCCACAAAATAACTAATCTCCACAAAAAGCCTCTGAAGAAGCAACTACTTAGAAAAGCATTTAGGTGGTGAAATGCAACCTACACCTACAAAGGCCTCTAAGACAGTCCCTGAAAAGACTGTTTTGGAAAACCAACAAAAAGAAACCCAACCAGAAACTCAAACCATTCCTGAGCAAACTGTTCCTAAACAAACTGTTCTTGAACAAGTTTCTTCTGACCAAGAACAAACTGTTCCTGAACCAACTGTTCCTGAACAGGTTGTTTCTAACCTAGACCAAACTAACACAGAACAACCACAAACTAACACAGAACAACAACAACAACCAGAACCACCAATAATTGACCTAACCTCTTCTGACCATCAAACAGCCTCAAATAAACCTTCTACATCTCAAACACCAATCCCAGACACCATTCTAGAATCTGAGTATATAGATGAACAGCTTATCAGGCTTAGTGATGAGATTCAGACACTGATTCTTCTCAGAACAGTTCCTGTACCTCCCATTCACTATAAAGATCAATGGATGGATCTGAAGAAAGATTTTACTGAGCTGCTGGATCAACTGAGCACGAAATGTGTCTCATCTCACTCTGCAATGCTGAAGAAAATGTTGGATGATATGCATGAAGCAGCTAGAGTGAAAGAGCTTGATTATGTGCCTCTGCTTGCCAACTCTCCTTTTTATCTAGAAGATGACTACTTGTCAAGGCCTGATAGAATTCAAGATGGGCTGAAAAGAAGAGTGACAGCACAGACTGAACAACTTCAAAAGAAGGATGAGCAGATTAAATATCTTTTGGAACAGATGTCTAAGCTAGCCAAACCTTAGTTGCACACATATGTTGCTTGTTTAGATTTTTTTTGTTCTATGTATGATCATTGCTTTGACTTTGTACTTTGACTTGCTTATCAATATATTTTATCATTGCTTCTGAATCATGCTATTTATAAGTTTTTCCTCTAATAATAGTTGCTGCATCTTATGTTGTTTGCTCTGATACACTGTATTTTAAGGTTTTTTCTTTTGGTGCTTTGAAACTCTTTCTTTTGTTTTTACTTACTTTTTGTTGATGACAAAAGGGGGAGTAGATGTATAGTATTTTAAGGCTCTGAGCCCCTTTATAATAACTTGATTAAGTTATTTTTTTATGAACTTTGCTCAGAACCACTTCTAAACCTTTTAATACTTCTGATATGTTATGAGTATTTTTTTTACTGAAATTTAATTAATAAGAATAGAACTCAGGGGGAGCTTACAAACCTCACCTTAAAGATCTATTGGACTCAGGGGGAGCTTACAAACCTCTATCCCATAAGTCAACTTATTAATTAGATTAACAACAATTGAACATTTTATAGTATTTTAAGGGGGAGTAGATGACAAAAGGGGGAGTAGATGTATAGTATTTTAAGGCTCTGAGCCCCTTTATAATAACTTGATTAAGTTATTTTTTTATGAACTTTGCTCAGAACCACTTCTAAACCTTTTAATACTTCTGATATGTTATGAGTATTTTTTTTACTGAAATTTAATTAATAAGAATAGAACTCAGGGGGAGCTTACAAACCTCACCTTAAAGATCTATTGGACTCAGGGGGAGCTTACAAACCTCTATCCCAGAAGTCAACTTATTAATTAGATTAACAACAATTGAACATTTTAAATACTATTGTTTGTCATCATCAAAAAGGGGGAGATTGTTGGAACAAAATGTGTTTCACAATGAACCTTAATAAGTTTTGATGATAACAAGGTATTAAAAATTGTCAATTGGATATTGCTAATAATTGTTCAAGTGTACAGGACCAAAGGCTAGTCAAGTTATTTCAATAGGTCTTGGAAGAACAATGGAAAGAAAAAGAAATTCTAAGCATCTGAAGAAAACTGCGTCTGAAGCTAAAGTGCTTCTGAAGCTGAAGTGCGTCTGAAGTGATGACGTCATCAGAAGCAGAAGGTCATCAGAAGCAAGGTTTTCATCAGAAGCGAAATCATCACCAGAAGCTACATTTAATCCATATATTCAAACTGAAGATCCAAAGTAGTTGTTTCTCATTTCAATCTTATCCAAGAAGAACGAAGAATTGAAAGGAAGGTATCAACGGTCATTTGGATAGCGCTGAGCATTTGTCCTTCGTTAACAGAGTTGACAAAGTACAAGTGTACAACCACTACCTCCACTACTCTGTTTTGTCCACGCTACAAGACAAGACAACAGCTATGCCTGCAGAATTTGTGCCTTCAAAATGGGAATGAATTTGAAGCTAATTCTTCAAAGGACTACACCCAAATCAGGAAAAGGATTACTGGTGAATGATCAAAGGATTTCAAACGACTCTTTAGACGTGCTAATTATCTCAACGTCTCTTTCACGCCACTATATAAAGGAGTGAAGACTTGAAGATTGTAGATAGAGATACACAAGTTAAAAAGCGCCAAAACTCTGTCAATTTGATTCTACAAAGCACACTGAATTTCTGCACTGATTTGATACATCTTAGAAATTCAAAAGTCTAGAGTCTTTATTGTATTGTATTGTGAACACCACTGATTGTATATCAAGTGTTCAAGTCAAACTTAATTCATTGTATTTTTGTTTGATCAGAAGCCTCTTGCATGCGTGCTTGAGCATTAGAAGACTCTTGCTTAGTGCTTGAGCATTGGAAGACTCTTGCGTGTGTGCTTGAGCATTTTTGAGAAGTCTCATACTTAGAGAGTATTGAGCATTTGTAATCTTTGTGATTATAGTGAAATCTCCTTGGAAGTGCAAGGGGGACTGGACTACTTCCGATTTGTGGAAGGAACCAGGATAACTGCTTGTGTCTTGCTTTTCTTTTCTCTGCTTTGATCTTTTCCGCTGCATATCTGATTCTGATCATTTCATCAGAAGCATTCACAAACTGCTTCTGAAGTTTTTATCAGAAGAAGTATTTTTTAGAGAGAAAAAGAAAACACAATTCAACCCCCCGTTCTTGTGTTTTTCACACCTTCAAGTTCTTCATTAACAACTCATTGATAATTGACAACTTAACAACAACGACAATGCGACAACAACGACATCAACTCGACAATGCGACAACAACGACATTAACTCGACAAGCCCCCAACATATAGAGCACAAAAGGGCACAATGGGCATCAAGCCCTCAACTTATAGAGCATAAAAGGCTCACAGGGCATCAAGCCCTCAACTTTAATGAGTATGCATGGACTCAGCAACCAACAACTTAGACAACTTCAACAACTTATACGACTTCAACATTTTGGAACAACAACTTACAACTTAGAGACTTTTACCATAACTTGCAACTTAATGATATTAATAATCAACAACAACAATTGTAGCAACAACAACTTGCAACATAACAACATTGACAACAATAACTTGAATGATATGAACGACAATATTTCTATATCATACAATTTTCACATAATATATGTATCTCAAATTATCCAACTACAATAATCATATTAATTCAGACTCACTGAAAGACAATGCAATTATAAACAACTTTCATTCCTACCCCAAAGACCAACTCAGAACATCATGTGCGACAAAGATCGCAAGAACACTAAATAAGCCTGACTGCCACTGAGTAACTCGCGAGGCGAGCCACTCTACTCACTATGGCGAGTTCAACAAAATGGGTGCTCGCTATGGCGAACAAGTTACTCGCCATGGCAAGCTAAAAACTGATAGCTCTCGAGAGTTTTGACATTTTTCACTCAAAAATCCCATTTTTAACTTCCCTATGCGCAATTTTGATCCAAAAACTTGCCTAATCATTTCTAAACATGTTAAGGCGAACAAGGGTTACTCGCAAGGCGAGCGATGACGATCTGCTCTACGGGCAGAACTCAGGTTTCAGCAAAACTCTCCCAATTCCATATCTCTAACCCCAAAACTGATTCTAATCATTGTTCTATGAATCATCTAACTAAACACTATTTATACATTAATTCAACAGATTTCTACTCTTAAATCAACCAAATTACAACTTCTAAACATAATTCCCAAATTCCCAAACTATAACCTACAACCTGTTAAATTCAATTTTCAGAATTATACACTTAGAATTAGTGAAGGTTAGTCCCGCCCTTACCTTAGGTTGATCGATCGCAAGACTCTACCGCTTTCTCTTCTCTTGGTTTCTCCCAAAAACTGCTTTCACGTATTCTTCTTTTTTTTTCTTCTAAATTCAGACTCTTCCTTATATATATAATCTGAACCTACTCTATCTTATTTTCACTTAATCCACTAAACTCTTCTAATTTTCAAAGTAGCCCCTCACTTATATTATTCTATTTTTAAATCATATTCTATTAAATAAGATAAAGCCACATAACAAGATATCAACATAACAACTTTTCACATAATCAAATAAGTCATATAATTAGACTCTAAATTCCACAAAATAATTAAATAATTAAATGGGGCGTTACACCAAGGGTGGTGTACGAGGCCGAATCGGATGGCTATGCAGAGGGGCCTTCTGAGCTCACGCTTTTACCTCACTTTGGTGGACATGTGGCATGCAGGATATGGGTCGATGCCTATGTAAGTATAATTTAATGTTTATTTTACTTCTTTTACTATTTTTACAACTTATTCTAATTATTATTTTAGTTATTTAATGCCAATGTAATTATTATTTTACTTATTTCAACGGTGTTGTATGTTGTTTTTGTATTTCAGTTTCGAAGAAAACTGATGAGTCAATAATTATCTATTTTAATATAATATTTAAGTCCATTTTATTTATATTTGAGTTTATTTTATTTAAGTTTATTTCCTTTTTAGAACTCTTTTACTACAATTGCAAGTTATTATATTTCAGTAACAAATATTCAAAAGATTGAGTCTTGGAGCAAATGAAAAGAGAATTGGAGCTGATTCGTGCCAAAAATATAAAAGATCTTATACAAAAATATCTGGTGCAAGGATTGAGGACAAAAATATGAATATCTCATACAAAAATATCATGTGCAAAGAATTTGAAGATCTTGAACAATAATATAAAAGTGGCGCGCCCCATTATACCTTTTTGCTGCTTTTGCTTAGATTTTAAGCTACTCTATTTTAGTTTCTTGTGGAACATTCTAGTGATATAATTGCTTAGATTCTAAGTCGAATGTAAAATATAAATAGAGTAGCTAGCCATCAAAAATATTCATCTTTAGTTCTCTGAAATAATAAGTGACAATTGTTTCTTTGAATAAAAGTTCACCTTTATTTTATGTTCTTCTTCTTCTTCTTCTTCTTCTTCTTCTTCTCTTCTATGTCTACAATGAACGTTAGTGAGTAGACTTCTCTTGTCTTGGGATTGTTGGATAAGTCGAAATGACATAATTCTAATCAAACCAAGCTTTAAACCTTAATCTTATGTAACCCTAATTTCTAATCTAAATTCACTGTTTTAACATGAATTAACCATTATCAAACCGTGGAAACGAAAGTGGAGGGTTTGATAATTGTTAATCCATCATCTCAAATATCAATTCATAAAACGAAAGTGGAGCTTTGATATTCGAACAAGTGAATTTAGACAAACATTGTAAAGGGAGCGAAATAGTCTTTACAATCTTTGAGACATATAGTTTCGAATTGTGATCAAGTCAGTGAAATAGGCTTGGTTGCAACCTAGAACCAAAATCTAATAGTAATCAAGTCAGCGAAATAGGCTTGGTTGCTAGAGGAACAAAAGAGAAACTGTCTTTAGAAGTTAGGTCTAACATAAGGTTATAAGTTTAATAGTTTGGTTTGTGAAGGACTTGTCAATTAGATGAACCAATAATCCCAAGACTTTTATCTTTTCTTTTATTTTCTTTTAATTAAGAATCCAACTTTTAACCTTTGAAACTTTCATCTAATCATTATTAAAAGTTAATTAAATTCATAACTCCCTGTCGGAACGATACTCTTTTATTACCACACCGGTAGAACCGTGCACTTGCGGTTTTATCCCATCAAAAACATAGGGTGAAAGGTATCTCGCACGAGAAGTAGCTGAGCCTTAAAAACTTGACCATGCCTATGCCGGGGGAACAAAATGAGTGGTTTCGGTAAGAAGTGAATATGTCCGGTCTTACTCCCCTCCTGACTAGTGGGTACGAGAACATCTCTCACGGGTTCGTTTGTGCGATGCCAGAGAAATGGCATGAGGAGACCAGCAACTTCCATCTACCTAATGGGGAGATGACCCTCACACTTGATGATGTGGCGTGTCTCCTAGGCATCCCCATCACTGGAGGCTCCTTCCCGATAGAGAGTTAACCCATGACGAGGGGCTAGAGATGATGGAGGCAGACCTACTTTTTACAGCGGAGGCTGCCGCTAAGGAGCTGACAAGACATGGTGCTGCTCACATCAGTTTTGGTATGCTTAAGAGGCGCTACGAGGAGCTTTTCAATAGGTGTAATCAGATGCTTGTGCCTGACACACAAGAGGAGCTAGACGAGCGAGTTAAAGTTAGGCTGGCCTGCATTAAGGCATTTCTGTTTCACTTTCTTGGATGGACCATTTTTTCCGGGAAGAACAGCAAAAACATTAATCTTATTTGGCTGTTTGCGCTGCAAGATATGGACGAGTTGAACATATGGGACTTGCTTTCCTATATGAGCAGCTATCTCTTACCTCCGACACATATGTGGCCTCCTGTGGTGGTTACATGACATTTCTTGTGGTAATATTTGTTTTTCTTCTTTTTTATTTATTGGATCGTAAATGTTTAGTTCTTTGTATAATTCTTGCGCTGATATAAATATTTGTTTCTTTGTGTTTGCAGGGATGGACTTTGGCACACTTCTCGAACATCATTCCGAGAATTGATGATGATGACTACAACCCTACAGTTTCCCCGCTTGTGAGTCAATGGAAACCTCCCAGGGGCTTTTCTAATCCTGGACACTACAGAGCTGCCATTGATTTGTTGGACCATTCACATGTCACTTGGAGGCCGTACGAGAGACGACGACACATCACACCCTTTCAGGACATATGCTGGTACTCTGGATGGATCATGGCCAGCAGCGACAGGATGGTCCGTCACTTTCCAGAGCGGGTTGTTAGGTAGTACGGGTATGTCCAGACTATTCCGAGGGCTCCTACAGACATTTAGCTTATTGCGGCAGATGACATGGCCTAGGTGCCCTTCACAGAGTTTGCTCTACATGTCCTCAGCCATCAGTAGAGGGGTGATCCGGTTCCGGATAACCAGCTGTGGGCTCATACTAGGGGTACATGAGATGGTTCATTAGAGTATCACATCCTATTGTGAACCCCCCTGCGGCCATTCCTGACTATGCAGCTGCTGCTCCTCCTCATCCTGTCCCTCCTTACGAGGAGGTTCTTGTTGAGCAGCAGTGGGCCAGACATCCTCCCGACCCATACCAGATCATCAGCAACATCAGGGCCAGAGTGGACGGTGCAATAGGACATCCTGTTGTGTTTCATAATCTAGAGGAAGTTATGTGCTTGATGCATGGCATACAGTTTGAGTGGAGCATGAAAGAGCAGATGCCAGCTCCGCGGAGGTGGAGTAGGAGTCCACGGGATGGACCAGTATGACTTGTGTAGCTTTTTTCTATGACATCTTATTGGATTTGGTTGTAAACCTATTACACTTGCGCTTTTTAGCGTTGTTTTTCATGACATTATTCGTTACTTTTTCCGTTGTTTTATTCTGTTATTTTTCGTTGATTGAATGATGAAAAATGTATGCTTGAATGAATGTATGAAAGAAGGATTGAAAAATTAGGGAAAATAGAGGTTTCTGCCTCTTCTGGTTTCATGCACAGAGTGTGCGTGAGTTAACTCACGCATGTGCTAAGTAGCGCAACGTTAGTTAACTAAAGCATTAATTTACACTTACGTTAGTTAACTAACGCATGGGTATTTTGGGTAATCTTGCAGGGCGCGAGCGAAAAGTGTAACGCTCCTATTTCTATTAAAGCAATTAAACATGCGAATAATACATTTATTCAAGAAATAGAGGCTACGCCACATTCAAAATTCAAAAACCAATAAACATGTATATAAACCTCAATAGTCGCAGCGGAATATAAACCAGAGTAAATCCAAGTATACATGTTATGGATCAATAAATTACATCAAAATAAATACATCTCAAAAATCCCAGCAAACGGGTAATCTCCAAACATCACAAAATCCAAAGATAACCTAATCTAGACCGACACAACGAAGCCTAGATCAGAGCCGACTAAACATCTAAACACCGATATCAGAGAAGCTCCCAATATCCATCAAGCACAAAAACTCACCAAGCATCTAATCCTGCATAACGTCTACCCATCCATACAGATAGGCAGGCGGTCCATAACAGATCCACTGGGGGTAAGTATTACATTATCATAATCCAAATAACATATAACATGAATATTTCAATTTAAACATCATGCACTTGATCAATAATAATATTCCCACATCAATACTTACATCAAACCCCAATATCTCACATCAATAATCACCAATCACATGTGTCATGAACAAATATCAATTCACAGTTATTCATACACAATCACCAATCATATACATCATGAACAATCACCAATCATAAGCCATGAACAATCATTAATCATATTTCATGAACAATCACCAATCACATGTATCAGGAACAAATATCAATTCACAAATATTCCTTCACAATCACCAATCACAAATATTCATGAATAGTCATTCATCTCATTTCATCACCAATCACATTTATCAAACAAGACTCATGTCATGATATGCACTTATTGACACATAAATGCATGTGGTACCAAATCTCCAAAAAGGTCGTCACCCAAATCCAGATCTCAAAAGATCTCTGCCAGGCCGAAGCCCTATAACGAATAAAACATCGTATCCAGATCTCAAAAGATCTCTGCCAGGCCGAAGCCCTAAAACTAGATCCCAAAAGATCTCTGCTAGGCCGGAGCCCAATAATGAATAAAACATCATTTCATCTCGACTATGATGCATGGACATGTATAAGGACTCGATAATGCGACAACAATTCACAATCTCAACTCAATATATAGGACGACACCCAATTATATTGATTATCTCCACAACATTGCATTATCAAGAAAACATGCCCATATAAAAATAAATCATAGTATTCACCATCACCCATCAACATGATTATCAATAATCAACAACATCATTCAACATTAACTATATCATATAGCTTCACCATTCCAAACAATTCCCATATTCCAAGTAAGAGAACATACAACATCTCATGACAATTATCACATCCAACATATAACCATTCATCATACATCAACATGATTATCAATAATCAACAATGTTGTTCCACATCAACTATCACATATAGTTTCACCAATTCAAGCATTATCATATTCCAAGTAATAGGGAAAACAATATCTCATGATAAATATCATATCCAAAATATAATCACTCATTCATACAACTTCACTTAGTCATAAAAGAATGGTCACCACAATTCATAAGACAATTAGTTCAAGAAACATTTCCGACCAAGACCGTGTCAAGTGACAAGCGGCCAACATTGACAATTCCCAAGACAAAACAACATAGACAAGGTGAGAGTTCTCAAACAACCTTAACCAATCATGTATTCATGAATTTAAGTTGCCTCCGGACCATTAAACATTAATCCAAGAACAACTTAAGTTCGTATGAAAAACCCCATTTCACCACTTTTCACATTCCCACCCGAAATATTACCTTTTACATGATTAGAACAAATGGACTAAAACCAAATAAATAAACTCTAGGACCTCCACCATGTGTATACACAAGTCACATATGAGTGCAGTAGTGTATACATCAACGTTTCATAGGCCAACTCACTTAAATTCAAGTTTTGCAAAGATTCATATCATAAATGTTTCATTAAAGTCAAGAAAACAAAAGGACTCACTAAGCCCTTAATATGAAGCTATTTCTTCCATAAAAACATCCCTAGATGATTAGGATAAAGTCCCTACACTTAGGAAGAAGTTTGGAAGTAATTGGATCAAAGAAAATTGCATTTTTAAGGTTTCTAGGATGCCATAATCGCTTCATGACTCGTAAGATCGCTTCATGATTTTGACAGCATCGGACTGAGTAGAAAAAATTTGATGTTACTGTCAAAATCGCCTCATGATTTGCGAAATCGCTTCATGATTCGACAACATCAGGCTATGCAGAAAATTTGTTGTTTCTGTCAAAATCACCTCACGATTTGTAGATCGCTTCATGATTTTGACAGTAGCAGACTATGCAAAATTCAACTTCTACGTTTTCGCGCATAAAAATCAAACCGTTAATCCGTTTTCGCCTACATGCTCCTAACATTTGGCACTATCATAATGCACAGAAAAATCCCAGTTTCAACAAACTCAAATTCATTTTACAAACCTCACACAAACACTCATTTTCCAAAACGGTTAACAAATGAATTTTCAAATGAAACTCCCGTTTTCTCTCAAACGACTAGACTATCATAACCACAACATACAAATAGAAATTCCATCAAGTTTAACTCATCCAACCACATAGACAACTCAGTCAACACCTTTGTATATCAAATTTCACTTTGGGTTCTTCACTTGAACATCTAGCACAACTTCACCAATACAAACAACTTATTTCATAAAATGGAATACTCATGATATCATTCAACAACAACAACATATCTACTTCAACAACATTTCATGTAGACATGAATTCAACCATAATTCAACAACACAATATCCCAATCCAACAATTGAGCAAAACACATAAGTATCCATTTTCACCAAACTAACAACAACAACTTATTTCACAACAACAAAATTATGAATCATGCATACCCAAGCCATGAAT
The DNA here is from genome assembly GCF_003473485.1 of Medicago truncatula. Taxonomy (NCBI): domain Eukaryota; kingdom Viridiplantae; phylum Streptophyta; class Magnoliopsida; order Fabales; family Fabaceae; genus Medicago; species Medicago truncatula. The sequence continues at coordinate 23,177,053 of NC_053045.1, forward strand.
TAGCATTCATAACATCACTTAACAACAACAACATCTATTGATCATGAAACATATCACAATTCATCAACAACCATGCATAATTCACCAATTGAGCATAATTTACAAACTACCCATTTTCATACATCATGAACTTGCAATTTCATCATCAACCATTCATTTAACATCAAATTAACATATCCAAACATATCTCTACAACATAAGCACGAATTTCAAAGATTGGGTTCATGATAATCACTTATTCTCATAATCAATTATGCATAGAATCAAGAGAAAAAGAATTAACCAAATGATTATGATAAAGACTAACCCCCTTACCTTAGATAAAGATTAATCCCAACTTAGGCTTCACTTTAGCTCCTAAGCTCACCCAATCTTGATTCCTCAAGCTCTTCTCTCCAAAACCCTTTTTTCTTCTCTTCACCCCTTTCTCTCTCTACCTCTCTCTAGAAATATCTTGTGAAAGTGAATGAATGAATTTCTCTAAGACAACCCTAGTGTTATCTCCACTAATGGGCTCAACTTATTTTCTAGTGGAATTAACCCATTTCTATCCAAACCAAAATATTTCTACACTTCAAACAATATTTTAATTAATAACGGTAAAATGTCACTAACGGTAAAATCTCGACTTTCTCTAGTAACTTAATGAAATAACCACTCTCACTAAACACTAAAAGTAATTCTCACCCAAAACTATAATTTTACCCGTTCTCACAAAATTACCAAAATACCCTTCTAATACGAAAACCCATGAAAATGCACCCATGATGATTAATCAAACACACAAACACATAAACACATAATAAAATAAATAAAATAAATCTAGTTAAAAATCGGGCTGTTACAAAAAGTGCAGGGGGAAGAGCGAAATTCAAGCATCAATTGTTAGGACCTAAGCCCATGAGGAGAGCCCAACCCAAAAGACTAGTCCAATAGGTGGAAGAACCTCATGGCTTAAGTAACACATCAAGCACTTTGATCTACTCGATGTGGGACTCCTAACATTTCACTTCGAATGAAACCTAACCTCTCATTTTTCGTCATGTAAGTCTAACAAAATATTATGAAATAATAAAAAATATCCTTATGTTTCTCTTTGAATGAAACCTAACCTCTCCTTTTTCCTCACCTAAGAATATTATGAAGACTAGTTAAATCTCAAGGTAAATAATACTTGCATCCTAACCACCTTAGATAGAAGTGAAAACATTCACCTTGAGAGGAGATTAAAACATCCACACACTTTACTATTAGGGGAGTCAACCTAGTTGAAATGTCTTATAAACACTTTGTTGCATGTACATATGATGATTAGCTCATATAAACAAGAAATAAATGATTTTATCTTCTTTAATGGTATCAAAAATCCCTCCGTAATCCATAGATCTTCCGCCTCTTGCAATTGATATTTTTTTTTCCCTTTCAAGTGATGTATCAAAAATCCCTCCGTAATCCATAGACTCTTATGATGATACCGAGCAGTTAAATGATTAATATTTACAATGAAAGATTGAAAGGATTACTAACTTCAGGGACAAAAATTTAAATGATCTATATTTACAGAGACGAAAAACATATTTAAGCCTTTAGTAAATCATCATGAGAGGCTGCTCGGTATCCTTCAGTCTCGTAAAAAGTTTTTCAATCACACCTTCTCTCAGCTATAAAGTAATAGGTTAAAATATTAATGTAAAATTTATTACGTTGTTAATTAATATATCTTTATTTATTGAATTTCACTCGATTAACTATAACTAATAAAATTATTTCTCATAAAACTATATAGTTAATAAAATTATTTTAATAAATGATATCAATTTTACCATTCAAATAAACATATCTAATTATTTTCTTTAGATCTACGCAAAACTTTAATATGACATTCTTTTTATGGGACAGAGGGATTATCACTTTAGCGAAAAAAATTATTTTAAAATGATTGTCATTTTTCAATTTTCAATATGTAACATAATTTTTTTCTTTCAATTATACATTATATTTAACTTCTATAATAGTAGAAAACATACCAATTAAAGGGATGATTTGATAAAATTAATATTCTCTTTCTTTTATTAATTGTACTTTTTAATATGTATGTACGAATCTTGAACGGCACTTATTTTAAAATAGACGAAGTAAATATCACGCATGCTAGATAGAATTAGCAACATCCAAGAGCGTAGAGACTCTTCGTTTTTTTCTCAAATTTTCGATGAATTCATGTCAATAATCCATTTTCTGGTCTAACCGAATCTACCAATAAACTTGACCACTATAGAGCATGCTATATGAGAATGTCCAAGCGTACCAAAGCGAATTACGAAGCCTAGATCGTCGCTGCCCTCCTAAGGATGCAAAAGCTTGAAGCAACCCAACCAAATTGCCCTAAAAATTCCACTCTCAACCTAACCACCTACAAACCTCATACCAGACCCTCGGCGCAACAAGTCAAGAGACAAAAGGGTGATCAATTGACTCTATTGGCAAAACCCACTCCCATGCTAACCACCTACAAACATCATACCAGACCTCCTTTTCAACAAGACAAGAGACAAAAAATAAGATCAAATGAATTAAGTTATGGGGAAAAGAGGATTTTGGATTCAAACCCAAACGAAAGACTAAATTATCAATTAAAAAACAATTTACTAGCATTAATCATTAAAATAAATTGATTTTGTATTCGCCACTTTCTAGTAAATCATAATGCCTAGAAAACCCATAGACACACAGAGGGTGGGGTAATTTTATTAACTAAAGGAATCTAATATTTTATCAAATAAAGATAGGTAAACATCCTTAATATGTACATTCCTTTGTACCACTCTAGAAAATTTCAATTAACCAAATATATGGTCTAGGTGACTATATTTTTTAAGTTGCATGACCACTATTTAAAAAATAAAAAATGTGGTCACGCAACTAAAATACCCGTGACCATTATTTTTCCACTTAGTTAACCAAATAAATTCTCAAAAAATAATGGTACAAAGGAGTGTACACATTAAAGGTGTCTACTTATCATTGTTCCATGTTATCTTACAAATTGCTTCAACAGTTCAATTCCAAATATCGTCATCATATACTATAGAAAAATATTCAGGTTCCATTGGCAAAGGTGCCAGCAATTGGCTTGAAACGTGGGACATGTCAGCTTCATATGGTTGTGTCCAAAAACTATCAATTGTTGACTCCTTGTACGCATCTAAAAAGCTTTCAAAATCACGATTAGTATTGTTTTGCACTATTTCAGTTGGTGTGTTGGAATGTTCATCCCAAGATTTTTCACCCACGTAGTCTATAAATCCATCTAGAAAACCAAAATCATCCACATAAGTGGTACTGTGATCTGAATAATCTGTAGAAGAGAATTCACTAGATGAAGAAAGTGGGGAAAATGGGCCAGTGATATCTAGGGTTTGGGAACTAGCTGGAGGGGTAACTTGTAGAAAGGAAATATCCCTATCCTGTGTGGATTCAATGTCTTTCGATTTGGTTTCTTCAATATTTGTGATTTGGTTGTGTTCAACTCGCTTCTTTAGGGAAGTATGCCAATAGTTCTTCACTTCATTATCTGTTCTTCCAGGTAACTCGGCCGCAATGGTTGACCATCTATTCCCAAGATTTTTATGCATTCTGATAATCAACTCCTCTTCTTCTTGAGTAAAGTTTCCTCTTTTGATATTAGGCCTTAGATAATTCAACCACCTCAATCTACAACTCTTCCCACACCTCGAAAGACCTGAAATAAAAAACAATGTCCTAGTGAATAACTTTTATGTTATAAGACCACAAATTTTGTCACAATCATTGACGCATTATAGAAGCGTATGCTAGCAAGCGGTAAACCTAGATTGAAAAGAACAAGTTTCCAAGCGACTAACACTTGTGAAAATAGGGTTCCGAAATCCACCAGAAATTGAGAAAACTCTCTGAAATATTATTGAATGAATAAAAGTTTCTCCTAGACTATAACTGTTAAGCTTAAATAGGGAAATAACAAAACCCTAATGAGCCGAAAATAACAAATTGAAAACAAAACAAACAAATAATAAAATTAAGCTGAATGAAACTCTCCTACGTCAATCATCATCATCCATGTCCAATATCCAACTTCAAGTCTAAGTTCTATATATTAATTACCTGCAAACTTGGGAAGTTGGCGCCAATTCCAGCAACCATATCTAGTGACATAAGCAATTAATTTCCTATCTTCTTCAGCAGTCCATGTCCCTTTTCTCATTCCACTTTTTTTGTCACAAGAAGGAGTTCTTGCCATCTTAATTATTTTTTGAGAAACAAGTGAACTCAAATTCAATGAGTGAGTGTGTTTGTCTCTACAAAGTTGGTCTTGTTTGTACCTTGTTTCTTTGTGTCAGAGCATAGTCCTACTTGAATTTATACTACACGCTTTCACATACAAAACGTGTTTCATATTACAACATGTTATAGTTTAATAAGAGTCAATGATAATGGTCTTTCTCAGCAGATACTAATAACTGCTCTTTATGCGTTGTACTAAAACTAGTCAAATTTGTGTTTCTTCTTACTTTTCACATTAAAAAGAGTAAATGTTAATGAGTAGTGTCACTATCTGTCACGTAAATTATCTTCGAGGAAGGTAACCGGAAATATTTGCCACACTTCCTATTAGTTTTGTAAATTACCACGTGAGGAAATCATCAAATGGAAACACGACCAAAATTACAGTCATGCCATTACGACCATCTTGACTTTCTTTTGGTCCCCGTAAAATACATACTTTAAGGAAAGAAATTCTAAGGTTCTTAACAATTGGTTTGAAAACCAAATTAGTTAGCAAATTCATACAAAACAGTAAACAAGACAAACATATTTTTATCAACAACTTTCTTTGATCAAAGCAAACGGATTTTACATGAAATAATAAATTTTACAATTGAAGTTCTATTTTATTTAAAAACGTAATTTTGATAGTCATATTTTCTTCCTTAATGTTAGTATCGTACCATCATGATGCTGGCAGTAAACTGGCGGCGCGTATCGAAGATGAAGTGACATGTAAGAAAGACTCACTTAGAATAGTGCAGATTTGACATTCGGTGTTAGATTGACTCGAATTATACCTTTTCGTAAAGCCTTATACCTACGAGCATCTGAAGCCCGAAAACCGCATTTTACTATTTCAGAATATTTATTATTTTTCTATTTTATTTCAGTTTGTTATTTTTCGGCCCATTCGGGTTTGTTATTTCCCCTGGTGTTTAAACAGAACTTTCGTAGCCTAAGAGACACTTTTTCATTCAATCAAATTTTCGAGATCTTTTTCTCAATTCTGATGGATTCCAGAAACCCTTATTTGACAGGTTTGTCGCTTGCAACTTGTCTGTTTATCTTCTAGGTTTAGAGCTTGATAATCCTTGCTTCTGTTCTGTTGGAAGAAAATGTGTTTAACATTACCCTTTGAAAGTTTTGATGATAACAAGGTATTAAAAATTGTCAATTAGATATGCTAATATTTGTTCAAGTGTACAGGATCATAGACAAAACTTTGACATCTTAAAAAGGTTCTGGAAGAACAATAGAGAGCAAAGGAATCAACAAAAAGAAAGCTTAAAGCGTCTGAAGAAAATTGCTCCTGAAGACAAAGTGCTCCCGAGGTGGTGACGTCATTAAAAGCAAGTTCATCAGAAGCTGAAGATCACCAGAAGCTCTATTTCATCAGGAGATGCAAGACTTAAAGCTTCAAAGGCTGTTCAATGGATTTAATCTCGTCTAAGCATTGCAAAAGACTGGAAGAGTGAAGCCACGACTATTTTGGAAGGATTTAAAGGCATTGTATGTTTATTCTTCAAAGAGCGTTGACAAAGTACAATTGTACGAAGTGTACAACCACTACCTCCACTACTCAGTTTGTCTCTGCTACAAGACAAGAAAAACAGCTCTGCCTGCAACGATGTTCCTTCACAATGGGAATGGATTTGAAATTGATCCTTCATAGGACAATAACCATATCAGGCAATAGATCATTGGTGATTGATCAAAGCTTCGAACGACTCTATTTTAATATGTTGGCAATTCACAACGTCTCTTTCACACTTTCATATCTTAGAAATTCTAGAGTCTTAAGAGTCTGTATCTGATTTGTATTGTGAACACCACTGATTGTATATCAAGTGTTCGACCTCAAACATTTTTCTTGTAATTCTGTTTGAATTAAGAAGTCTCTTGCAGTTGTGCTTGAGCATTAGAAGTCTCTTGATTGTGTTCAGGAGCATAGGAAGTCTCTTGCAGTTGTGCTTGAGCAATTTGAAGTCTCTTGCTAGTTTTAGCAGTGATTAATTGTAATCAAATATTACATAGTGAACTCTCCTTGGAAGTGTAAGGGGGATAGGACTGACTTCCAGTTTTTGGAAGGAACCTGTATAATTGATTTGTGTCTTCCTTCTCTCTCTCTGTTTTATCCGGTGCATCTAGTTCTCGACATCACTTCAGAAGTGGAACACTATCTGCTTCTGATCAGTGTTTTTCAGCTTCCGAGAAAAAGAAGAAAAAGCTAACACAATTCAAACATCCCTTCTTGTGTTTTTTTCTCACCTTAGGAGAAAAAGAAGAAAAAGAAGAAAAAGCTAACACTATCTGCTTCTTGTATAGTTGATCAGTGTTTTTTTCTGATGTGAATATAAATTTGTTTTATGAGTGTGTTGTCAAACCGGTGGGTAACGTGTATTTCACGAGCGCTTGGAACGATATTTGGGTGGTAGATACTATCTAAGGTCAAAGGTTTATAGGCTTTTGTTGGTCTATGAACAAAAAGACTTTGGTTGCGCAATGTTGACATTGTGAGTCGAACAAGTCTGTGTGACTGTTTGTTAGGACGAAGAAGTTGTTCGTGTGGGAGTACCAGTTATTGGAGGAGCTAAAGTCAGTTTTATGCAGGGTTACCATCAATTCTATTTGGCGGTTAAAAGTTGGAGTTGCTGGGATTGTTCTAAATTGGTTTTGCTCTGTTAGTTTAGCCAATAATTTTGTTTCAGTACATATGTTTGGACTACAGGAATCCAAGTTGAGGAGACTAATATTCTAGTTGTTCTTCGAAAAAACTTAGCTCCCTTTAAGGTGATCATGTTCTCTTAGCACTTTTTAAGAGAACTTATTATCAGAAATAAAGGAATCCCAAGGATAAAGATCATAGTGATCAGCTAGAAAGAGAGCATAGATGTATTCATGTGGGAGATACCCATAGTGACTCATAGGAGAGTAAACTTGATTTAACAAAAGATAGTGAATGAGTACAATAGTGTTCCTATATATAGAGATTAGTTTGAGTAACTAACTCTAACTAACTTCTAACCAAGCTACTAACTCTAGTTTACCTATCAATTAACTATAGTTGATTATTCATACTCTAATAGTCCCCCTCAAACTCAAAATGGGGAAAATCACCAATTTGAGTTTGAAATACAACGAAATTACATTGATTATTCATACTGAAGAAACTAAGTAAAATTGGGGGTAAAACTAACAAATGACTTAAAAGATATGAAAGCATAGGAGGCCCATATTGAAGATGAAGCCCAGACCAACTTGAAAGAAGTAAGATTGCCAAAGACGTGAAAATGTTCTGATTCTTCAAAACGTGATTCTTGTCGCAAGGGCTCTTTCTTTCTTCTTCTTCTCTCTTCCTAAAATCTGCCACCAGCTTTCACACAAGGTGATTGTACAAAACGCGATTGTTCCAAATTAGTTGTTCTAAAACGCGTTTTTGAAACGCGATTCTGCAACGCAACTTCAGAAGCAAAACTATCCAGAAAATTGAACCAGAGACAACTTTAGCCAAAAACGCAATTCTGTAAAGTGATTACACATTCAGGACTAAAACGCGTCCAAACCAAAAAATCTTTGTCAAAACGTGCTTTTCAGTGAAGTGTGGAAAACACGAATTAACATACAGATTGAAAGATGCGTCTGTAACACAATGAATAATCTTGATCTGGAATTGAATGAAGAAAGATAACTGAGAAACATGTGTTCTTATTTCCTTGATCTGTTGCATCGAAAAAGTGATTCCGTGAATAAGAGAGTTGAAGAAAAATTGCTTTCCCAAACCGGCTTCTCCAGAAACGAACTTCTGATAAACGTTGGCAAAGAATGCAACTGAGAGTTTCATCGGAGAATGATTGCTTCCCTCTATCCCATGGTATCCACCACAACCGGAAACGAATTTGACGGAGAATTGTGAAAACGGAGAACATCAAACACGAACTAATTCGTCCGCCGGGATCAAAATCGACTATTGATTCGTCATGTAACGTGAGAAACTGAAACTGAATGTTGATGGAAGAAGCAAGTTGTTCAGACTGTTTTCCGACGAACAACCACAAGGAAGAAGGTCTCGTTGCGGCGACGCCGTAAACAGCGCTACTCAATCTCACCGGTAAATCTGCGATGAAGTCTTGCGACGCTTCAGAAACAACGAAATCAGAGCAGCGGTTCTTCAATTCAGGTTCAAGAACCTCCAATTTCTCATCTTCTTGCGAATCAACGAACATACAATCGTCTTCTTTGACGATGTTGCAGCAAGGATTGATGATTGCGCAAGAAATCTCACCAATTTTGATGGAGAATCCATCGAATTTTGGTTCGATCAAAGGATTTGAAACCGGAATGATCGGAGAATCGAAAATGCCGAAAAGGATAGGATCGTGAGAAGTTGAATTTTCCAGAACGTGCACTGAAGTTGAATTTTCCAGAACGTGCGCTGAAGCTGTGAGGACTTCATCGTCACCGGAATCTTCATCTTCATCAGATGCTGAATCGCAAGCCGAAGAACATCATCTTCATCGAGTGCTGAATCGGAAGCGGAAGCATCATCATCTTCATCCCTAGGGTATCGCTCTGATACAGAAAACTAAGAAACTCTTTCTATTGATGAAAATGAAATATTACAAAATGGAAAAAGTTCCCTCTAATAGGGTGGTTACAAATTATTTATACTACTCTCTACTAGGACTAATATGCTACTAATCTATATATCTAATACTTATTCATCATTGTTAGACAGGATGCCTACTAGTGTGAATTTTCTCCATCGAAGGGTTATTTAAGATATCTTGAATGTAATGTGTATTTAGTGTGGTTCCTTTGACGATTCAACAATTCATCTTTTTGGTAGGAGTAATTTCTCTCTGAGTGCGATACGATATTTTTTAGTGGTTTGGGTAGGACGTCGCCATGTCATCGAACTTATTCTATTTATTCATTGTATTCACCTATCTTCTGGAACTACGAGTGAGGACTTCCAAACCCAACCATGGTTTGAGCCTTGGTCAAGATCGGACCAATTCACTCCCAAGTTATTAGTTGAGGGAATCAAGTGATATCTTAACCCTAGAGAGGCCTCCAAAGTGCGAGTTTCTTCCTATTTAAGCGGTCTAAACATTGTTCTGGTTCTCGAGTCTTCGGGTCTAATGTAGCAAGGGAAACTAGTTTGTGTGCTATGATTTTGTGATGTGTGGTCCGATTTTAGGAGTTTTTTTTATTAATTGTCTGGGAATACCTTATAAGCAACTAATGGAAGTAAATGCAGTTTGTGTGTCGGCGTAGGGCGCATGCCCCCAGACGTGTGAACTCCATCGATAATTGCATTTAACGGTAACGTTTTAGTGGTATTCATTCAGTCGGATGTTCCTCTAACCCATTATACACGTGTCTCAAAAGGTTTGAGCTTCAATCTTGTCTCATAAATGCGTCACACTTTTGTGTAAAGGTGTCATGACGACAATTGGTTTTGCGATTTCGAAGAGTTGGTCCTAGATCCTCCACTGTTGGATATTGTTCTTCAAGCTAATCAAATTTCGCTCTTTTTCCTATTTCCAGAAAGGTTTCACCTTCTTATTTATTTTTCGCAAGCCCTTTTTCTGAATCCTAGTATCCTCTCTTAAAGCATTTTGTATTCTCTCCATTAGAAGTTCTCTTCCTAGTGTTTATTTCTTAAACTATTTTCAATAGTAAGTTTCTCCTTTTTTTTTGTGATTCTCCCATTTTATCTCTTACGTTTTTGTTTATATGTTGCATAAATGTCTTTTATTCAATATTTTGAATGTTTGGGCTAAAAGTACAAAGGATAAATTATTAGGTTTGTGACATTTAGGGACCATGATTGACTGCAGTCGATAGGGTGCCGTCACTGCAGTCAAAGAACATCAACCATTGGATCCATCCAACCACTAAATACTTTCAAATGTCAAAAAACATCGGCAACCCGTATTCCGTTGAAAAAGTCCCCTTCTTCAGCCTCCGGCCGTTGCAGACATATATGTTCTTTTTACAATTCCTAAACATCATAATAAAGGTACGAAACGCTAATCAAACAAAATTATGTTATAAAATATAAAACACAATACAAAAAATTTATTCCGTAGGAGAAAGTAAACATGAATTGTTTGAAATTGAGGGTTTCATATTGACATCTCAGTTTGTTGTAGTGTCACAAAAGAGTCAAGAATCTGGTGTGGAGAATTTGTAGAGATTGTTTCCCAACAAGGGTAAAGTTACGAAGCAGAGGTGTTAATTGCCCTTCGAATTGTGTTATGTGTGAAGATCCACATGAAGACAGTTATCATATTTTGTTTCATTGTAAGGCGGCTGTCGATGTGTGGAATGCGGCTAATGTTTGGCACCTGATATCTCCATCTTTGGTCCTGTTTGATAATACATCAGATATTATATTCCATTTGTTGAGAATATTGTCTACAACCCAGATAGAGAATATTGTCACTATTATTTGGAGTATCTGGAAAGCTAGAAACCTTAAGTTGTGGCAACAAGTGACAGATTCAACGACAACAATCATGGTAAGAGCTATCCATCTTTTAGAAGGTTGGAGAAGTGCTAATCGTAAGCAAAATCCGTCTAATCATAGTCACATTGATACCACTCTTCCTCGCAATCACACTAACCAGGTAGTAGATGGAGATTCAAACATCCGATGGAGGAAACCTAGAAGTGGCAGACTCAAGTGTAATGTTGATGCCTCTTTTTCAGACGTCAACAACAAGATTGGTTTGGGCATGTGTATTAGAGATTCAACAGGATCCCATGTCCGATCAAAAATCATGTGTTTCTCTCCGTTGTGCTCTGTTGATGTTGGAGAGGCGCTCGGACTGTATCATGCAATTCGGTGGATCCATGAACTTCAACTCGAAAATGTTGATTTTGAAGTTGACTCGAAACGAGTAGCGGATTATTTCAACAAAGGCAGTGGAGATGTCACCGAATTTGGTTCCATAATGGACAGTAGCATCCATTTCTGTCGGTCATTTTTAACAAACTCTCATGTCGAGTTTACTAGGAGGCAAGCGAATGAGGTTTCACATACTCTAGCTAAGGCAGCCACATCCAGTTCTAGCTTCCGTATCTTTGATGAAATCCCAACATGTATTACTGATTTAATTTTTAATGAAATGATTTAAGTCTCTTTCTCTCAAAAAAAAAAAAAAAGACAATTGCTTTTTTTGACATAGAAAATTTTCTATTGACGCAAGTAAAATACTAAAATGCCCCAGCGGCAATTAACAACCGCTAGCACCAGCGGCAGTTAAGTGTCGTTGAGAACTGCATCTTAAGAACGCAGAAACTGCATAACTAGAAACACATTCACCCAAATTCAAAAACATTCCAAGTTCAAAAACATACCAAATTCACCCAAACCTTCATTTGCACGAAAATCATCCAATTTGCTTCAAGTAAATCACAAGTAAGTACCTTTCTTCCTATTTACATGCAATGTAGGTTGTTTAGGGTGTTATTTTCATAATTTTAGCAAAATGTTTAGGGTTTATGTTAGGTTTAAAAATTGCAAATTATTATAGAATTAGATGTTGTAATTGATTGTTTATGCTGGCATTGTTGTTTACAGTAGGTTTAGGTATAATGTAGTTGAATTTGATGTTGAATTAACATTAATTGTGCTAGTATTTTGAAATGCACATAAGGTGTTTGATGAAATGCCTAAGTGCGAAAATCTTACTTTTTGGTGATTTTTTTTTCTTCAAATATGTTCAATTTGATAATGTATGTATGTTATAATGATTATAAATTTGCATTTTTGTTTTTTTTTTGGCAAGTTTGATTAGTTTGGACATAATGATAAAATAACCGTATATTTGTGTAATGCATATATGTTATGATGTTTATAAGTTTGTTTTTTTGCCATTTTTTGGCAAGTTTGATGAATGACATAATGTGGTATGTTACATAAAGTTTGATGAATGTGTTATATTAAATTTTATGAATGCCTAAGTTTAATTTATCATATATGCTTAAGTTTAATTTGTGATAATGTAAGGGTTAGAACATTGCTCCATAATTTTGGCATAATGATAACCATAATGTAGAATAACCATAATATGATAATGTAGTTAGATTAGATTTGTTGAATGCATAAGTTAGATTAGGATAATGTAGTTAGATTAGGTTTGATGAATGCATAAGTTAGATTGGGTTAGAAACATTGTTCCCCGTATTTATGTTTTTTTAAATTTGTTTTGTACTGATATGGCTAGGGATACAGATGAGCAGCAACGGGTTATTAGAGAGGATAAGATGCGGAAAGGTAAAGCAGCGAGTACCGTTAGCACTCGGAGAGAAAAGGGGGATCAAAACCCGTATGTCCCTAAGACTCGGAAGCGCAGGGACCCGAGGATAGATGGAGAGGGCTCACAGGCACAGGTGGATTACTCCTACTAGGTGGTTGATTCGACACCAGCGCATGATTATGCTGGGTATGCAGATGAGGCTTTTGCTGGATATGATCGGATGGATGAGGATAGGATGTTTTATCAGCCGCACGACGAGGCAGAGGATGAGGAGGTGGGAGATGATGAGGGGGTGCCAGAGGATGTTGTGGCAGATTATATGGAGGTAGACCCTGAGCCTCAGACTCAGCCACGACGTTATCGTCTTCCACAATTACCGCCATATCCTGTTGGAGAGCCTCCCTATCCTGGAGGACTTGAGACTACGTCGCTATTTTCTGACTACGCGAGGCACGTGGCGAACCCTCTTTGGGTGAACCATCATAATGTAAGTGTTTAAATTATTTAAAATTCTTTAAATACATTATTTAAAACAATGTAGCGTAAATGTTATAATTTTTAAAAATAATGCAGCGTAAATGTTTTAATTATTTAAAAGAATATAGCGTAAGTGTTTTAATTAATTTATATTATGTAGCGTAAGTATTTTAATTATTTTATATTATGTAGCGTAAGTGTTTTAATTATTTAAAAGAATGTAGCGTAAGTGTTTTAATTATTTTATATTATGTAGTGTAAGTGTTTTAATTAATTAAAAGAATGTTGCGTTATTTTTTTAATTATATAAATTACTGACAATGTAATAATTAATTTGAATTTCAGATGTGGCACGATCAGACGGGTTACAGGTGTGTGAATGCGGGGAAAAAGATGAGAGAGCTTGGTAAGCCAGAGGCGGGTTTGAGGTGGTTTTGGGAGCCTGTGGAGGGGTCTAGCCTTCATGATTTGATATACATGGGGTATTCTAAGGTGACCCATTCCATGATACGTGCTGTAACGCCCACTTTTATTTAATTAATTATTTAATTGAGTCTAGACGAGTTATATTATATTTATATAATATATGTGTGAATTATGATGATTTATGACGATTTAGATGATTTGGATGATTTTAGATGAGTTATGTGTTTTGATGATTTTTATGAGGTTATGAGACTTATTTTATTGTTTAATAAAATAAGATTTGAAAATAAAATAAAATATTTAGTTAAGGGTTGTTTTTAGATAGTTTTGGGGGAGAAAGTGAGATAAGATAAGATTTTAGGAGGAGATATAAAAAGAGAAAACCTAGTCTTAGAAAAATTAGTACGTACGACTGTTTTTGGAGAAAAGGGAGAAAAAGCCATAGAAGGAAGAATCACCATAGAGAGCTGCGATGTCTTCATACAAGGTAAGGGTGAGACTAACTCTACAATTCTATTAATCATGTAATCCATCCGGTTGTAATTAGCAAGAATTAGGATTGAATTGGAGAAATCGAAAGTTAGGTCAAATTCTTAGAATTGATGATTAAACGGTGAAAATTGATTAGATTGATGTAGAAACTGTCCTTTGACCTTAGATTATGATTAGGATGAATTCTGGAATTGAAATTAGGCTTAGAACTAAGAGATTAGATGAATTTTCGTAGAAAACTGCACTCTGCCCGAGCCTACATTCATCGCTCGCCACGCGAGCCATTTCCGTTCGCCTCGCGAGTTACAAGTCGTAGCTCGCCACAGCGAGCAAACTTACTCGCCATAGCGAGCATGACCAGAGAGCATGTTGAATTCTGTAATTTTGACTTTTGAGTTGAACCTTAGATGCTTTTGAGTGCCTTAAGATGTTTATTAAAGATTAGATGATGATTTAGAACGAGATTGAACCTGGTTTAGCTTAGAACAACTTAAGTTGGAATTCTGGCTTGTACTTGCCATAGCGAGCAGATGCTCTCGCCTGGCGAGCACTTCCAGAACTGAATGCAAGTTAGTATGTTGCGATCTATTTCGCATAAATTGATTAGGGTTGGACCCTTAGGTAGTAATGTGACCTATTTAAGATGTTAACTGAGATCTGTGAAGCTGCTATGATCTGTTAAGCTGATTATAATGTGATTTAATGATTGATTGCATTACTTGAAATATTATTGAATGATCAAGATGTTGATGAAATGAAATTGATATGATGAAGTATAAAGTTGTTGTGATCTGATTATGCTGCTATTGTTATTTAACTAAGTTGCATGAGTCGATACAAGATGATTAAGATGATGTTGAACTCCAAATTATTGGATGTATATGAGATGATGATTAAGATGTTTTAGATGATTGAGTCCATGCATTAGCATACATTTGTTGGGGGCTTATGCCTTGGAGCTTTGTACTCACCACGATGGAGCATTTGCTCAAAATAATTGTTGGGGGCTTATGCCCTGAAAGTATATTAATACTATAATGCTGGGGGCTTATGCCCTGTATTGGTACCACATGCATATAAGAGGTTTAGGTTGCATTGTCGTATTGTCGAGTCAATTGATGAAATATGTTATGTTATTTATGATGATTGAATGAAGTGATTACTTGATATTTGATTGTCAAAGATGCAATGATGTTTAAGATGTTTATGTTGTTAATTACGATTGTTGAATTATATTGATTAATATTATTGTTATGTGAAATCTCACCCCTTCTGCTTGGAAATGTTGCTCTTCGTATGAGTAACTTGCAAGTGATCGAGCTTAAGTTGTTGTTGTGCTGTCGTGAGTGGCCTTGCCTCACTGAGTCCTAGGTTGCTCAGATACGTAATGGGATGGGGTTTATGATATGCATGCTTCATTCTTTTACGTGTTCATTTATGGTGTTTAACTGAATTTTATGAGATGTTTTGATTAGGCCTGCGTGCCAAGACAATTTATAATTTTGAAATAACTCCGCTCCGTTTGTGATGTTTACTCTGATTTATGTTATGAAATTTTTATGTTGGGAAAACGGGGTGTTACAATTGGTATCAGAGCAGGTCGGTCTGTCCGGCCAATTAGAAGAGTCGTGTTGAGTCTTAGTAATATTTGTATTACTATCTTATGTTGTTGTTGTTACCTGTTGTGTAGAATCTCATAAATGGCTGGAAGAAACGATGCTGCGTTAGCTGCTGCACTACAAGCCGTAGCTCAAGCTGTGGGGAAACAGCCTAATGCGAATGCTGGTGTGAATGCTGAGATGAGGATGCTTGAGACCTTCATGGGGAATCATCCTCCTACCTTCAAGGGAGGATATGACCCTGATGGAGCCCAGACGTGGCTTAAGGAGATCGAGAGGATTTTCCGTGTGATGCAGTGCACTGAGGTTCAAAAGGTGCGATTTGGTACACATTAGCTGGCTGAGGAAGCTGATGATTGTTGGGTTAGCCTTCTACCTAACCTAGAGCAAGATGGTGCTGCTGTGACTTGGGCTGTGTTCAGGAGAGAGTTCCTGAGAAGATACTTTCCGGAAGATGTTCGCCGGAAGAAAGAAATCGAGTTCTTTGAGCTGAAGCAAGGAAGCATGTCCGTGACTGAGTATGCTGCCAAGTTTGTTGAGTTGGCAAAGTTTTATCCGCATTATGCTGCTAAGACTGCTGAGTTCTCGAAGTGCATCAAGTTCGAGAATGGTTTGCGGCCTGATATTAAGAGGGCAATTGGATACCAACAGATCCGAGTTTTTTCTGATTTGGTGAACAGCTGTAGAATCTATGAGGAGGACACCTGTAACACCCCGATTTCCCAACATAAATATTATTAAATAAAATCAGAGTTAATCAACAAACGGAGTGTTACACTGCTTTTCAAAAATTCTTGAATAGGATAAAATGCTATTCATTAAATAATAGTTTCAATAAAACATATCAATTCATCGCAGCGGAATTTATTTTCAACATTAAACATCCTTCAAATAAATCTGGCACATAGCCTCAACATAAATATCTTTAAAGATTTAATCCAACAAAAGGTTCATAATGATACATAAGGAATGATGAAAATACAACGACAAAGTTTCCCCATCCCGTTACATATCAGAGCCCTAAGACACATGTGAGGAAAGTCCATTCACTACAGCAAATAACAGCAACTACTCTAGATTACTTGCAAGTTACCCATACGAAGGGCAGCATTTCCAAGCAGAAGGGGTGAGATTCACAAACAATAATAATAGATATATAAATCATCAACAGTATTTAACAACTTAATTAAATAACATAATTAGCAACATATATTCAACAATAATGTTCACACTTCTTCAGCTTTATTAACACTTACTAATTCAACCAACAACGATGACAACCACTCAATCAACAACAACGACAATAACTCAATCAACAACAATGACAACAACTCAATCAACAACAACGAAAACAACTACAATATGCATGTGGTACCATTTTTAACGTGTTGAATGACTAAGCATTCCGGAGCATAATGTAACGCCCACTTTCGTTTAATTGTTTAATTAATTGAGTTTAGGCGATTATATTATATTTATATAATATATGCCTGATTTTGGTATGTTTTGATGATTTGCGATGATTTGATTGATAATGTGATAAGTTATGAGTTGATGGTTTTGATAAGGATATGAGACTTATTTTATTGTTAAATAAAATAAAGATTTGAAAAATATATATAAAATATTTAGTTAAGGGTTGTTTTGAGATTTTAGAGAGTTTTGGGGGAGAAAGTGAGTTAAGATAAGATATTAGGAAGAGATATAAATAGGGAAGACCTAATTGTTAGAAAAACTATTGTACGTGAAAACTTTTGGAAAAGGGAGAAAAAGCTTAGAAGGGAGAAGATCAAAGAGAGAGCTGCGATTTCTTCATAACCAGGTAAGGGTGAGACTAATAACTCAGTAATGTTAATTGATTGTAATTCTGATGATTAGTTAGCAAGCTTTAGGATTGAATTGGAGAAAATGAAAACTAGGTCAAATCTCTAGAATTGATGATCAAACGGTAGGAATTGGTTAAATTGATGTAGAAAGTGCTCCTAGACCTTAGATAATGTTTAGGACAAACCTTGGAATCAATGTTAGGCTTAGAACCATGTGAATCGCTGAGTTTTTGTGAAAATAGCAGGTATTGCCGTAGCGACATTCATCGCTCGCCACAGCGAGCTATGAGTCTCGCCTCGCAAGTGATGAACATTCATCGCTCGCCTCGCGAACCCTTTTCCCTCGCCTCGCGAGTTGCACAATGCAGCTCGCCACAGCGAGCAACCTTACTCGCCATAGCGAGCTAGGGTAGAGAGCATGTAAGATTTTGCAATTTCAACTTTTTAGTTGGACCTTGAGTGCGTTTGAGTGCCTGAACATACCTAGTAATGATTAGGAATGAATGTAGGACAAGATTGAACCTAGAACAACATTAGTTGGGAAGTTGGCTTGTACTCGCCATGGCGAATAGATATTCTCGCCTCGCGAGCACTTCCAGATAGGACTGCTTTGAGTGTTTGTGTGATCTGTGTCGCACGTTTGATCAACAGTGAACCCCTAATTGGTAATGAAACCTAATGATGACGTTTAATGCAATCTGTAAGGCCGTTTAAGATATGTTGTTATTAATTGAGTATGAGTTAATGTATTATGCATTATGTAAGATATGAATGAAAAATTATGATGCTAACGAATTGCAATTGATATATTGATATCATCCGTTACTGTGACTTGACTATGCTGCTGCTGTTATTTAACTAAGTGCATAATGTTTATATATGACGAATAAGATGACGTCTAGCTCCAAATTATTGGATGCATATTGATATGATGATTACGATGTTTTGTTGATAGAGTCCATGCATTAGCATTCATTGAGCTTAGTCCTCACCATGATAGGAGCTTTGTCCTCCGCATGATTATTAGGAGCTTTGTCCTCCGAACGTTTAAAGTATATTAATACTTATGATGACGATTGGTACCTGTTATACACTGATTTTGGACCTAAAAATACTCGTTCAAATTTCTTTTCTACCACTGATAATTGTCAATTTACTGTTGTTTTACTTTGAATCTTCACTTTATTTTCATCTGCATATTTTACTGTCTCTGTCTCAAGGTATTTTTAAATCATGGTTTTGCCTGTGTTTTTCTTGCATAGGATCATCCCAAAGTGTCTTTCTTACATTACAAGTCATTTGAAAACTCTCTGAATCATTGCATTGCTTTTCCTGTATGTTATTTCAAAAATCATACAAAAGGGGTATTTTGGTCATTTCCTGCAGTGGAACCCATTTTAGTCCATGTGTTTGTCTCTGAGTCTTTTCGGCTTGTTTTACAAATCATCGTTGAGTCTTTGTTTAAAAACCATTTCAAAATTGTGTCTGAGTCAGTTTGAGTCAGCTTAGTCCCTAGGGGCATTTTAGTCTTTTCCCGTCCAAAATTCGTCAGAGAGGTATTTTAAAATACCTCATTGTTGTAATTGGTTCGTTTTAGTCCTTTGTTGGTTTTATTTTAGGTTTCACTTTACTTTTTTTTTTCTTTCCAATTTACCAATTTTAATTCAATTTTATTTTTAATTGCATTCTGGTCCCTCAAGCAAGTTTCCAGAATTGCACTTTAGTCCAAAGCTTTTTAAATTTGTATTTTAGTCCATTATTATTAATTGCAGTTTAGTCCTCAATTTTATATTTTTTGCAGAAAGGTCCTTAGATCGCAACAAGTCCAAGGCCGAGCCTTTTTTCATACATGTCCACGTGTCACCATTTCATTGGATCTCAAGTACAAGTGGCAGCTTATAAATAGTGCACAGTGTCAGAGAAATCCACACAGAGACCCATTCAACCAGTGCCACATCACAAACACGTGAAAAACTTCTCTCTCTTGGCAGTTAGGATCAAAACAGAAAATCCACCAAGAACAATTCACAAACCCTAACTTTCAGAATCAAATTTCATCAACAAATTCACCGAAATCGCATCAGTTCTAAGAGATTCATGGATGAATCTTCATCACTGAACTGTAGTCCATGCAATTCCAGGCGCGAATTCCTCACCGGAGGTGAGAAACTCAAGCACCGATCACAGGGAGAAGAAGAAGAAAAGGAAAAGAGTTTCAAACCGGCGAAGAAGATGAAGAAAGTGAACAGGTGAAGACACCGATTTATTTTCGGTTTCCAAGCAAAATCAACAAAATAGAGCCAAGAATCAAGTTTTTCCGAAGAATCTCGTGAAGTCTCCGATTAAAAACTCAGGTAAAACTCAAACTTCATCTTTCTTTCTCAAGAACAGTAACAAAGACGAAACTATGCAGATCTGTAGGAGTTTGAACGGTTACATTCAAAAAGTTGAAAAAACCTAAAAATAATTTTCAAAACCGTATGAAAATTCTAGATCTACGTTGTTTCAAGCCTTGTTTGTGAAAATCAGTGTTAGATTCGTGTTTAGGGTTTAGAGGCGAGTAGAAAGACGTAAAAATTTTGAAGTTCTGGTGAGGTTAGAGGTTGCCGGAAACTGGAGATCTCACCGAAGAAGATGAAGATTCCGGCGGACCTATGAAGGTTCCGGCCAGATCTTCATCTTCCCCGGCCGTTCGTTCATGAGTCCGGCGGAGGAAGTCAGAGAGAGATGAGAGAAGTGAGAAGTTAGAGAGAGAAAGGACAATAGCTAATGAAATAAACCGGTGCTTCCCTCCTTGTATAGGCCAGTGAACCGGACCGGTCCAAGACCGGTACATTTCCCTTCAATCCTGGGCGTTTGATCTAAGGTTTGATCCCCTGGATCAATCCTGTGGTTCCTGTGCGTCCGGACCCCTTAGGTTTGGGCTTGGGCGTGTTCCCTTTGGTTTAGCTGCGTTTTTGCTGTTTTCTTGCTATTCACACCTTGTTTTCTTGCTGTTTGAACCACTGTTCGTTCTAATTTTCTCGTAAAAATTCCTAAAAAATATCTGTGTTTCTTGATACATTTTTGACTTTTTTGTGATGCTTTACATGTTATAAAATTGATAAAAAATATATGTGTTGCTTTCTTGATTACTTTTTCTCTTTAGTTGAATTTCATGCAATTTCTCGTTTTTCCGTTCGTGATATCTTGATCTATGGTATGAATGTCCGATGTGCAATTTCATGATGAGAATGTCGCTGTTTGTGTGTGTTTCGCTGTTTTCCACATGATTTGTTAATTTCTTGCCTTGCAACTATTGCATTTCTCTTTGTATTGTGGTTATCGTCGTTATTTTACCGTTTATCCTATATTCCTTTGTTTGCTCTCCTTGCCATATTTTCATGCCTTATTTTACTAACCATTTTTGTTCTATGTCTCATCCATTTTATAGCATTTCATCATTTCATTCCTATTCATTCTTATGTTAAGTGGACATGTAATAGTTCTAGGTAGTTTAATTTCATTTTAATTTCTTGCAAGACCATAGCATGTAAACTAGGGCAAAGTGTAAAGGACAATGGACTCTCTATAATGATGTACACCGACACGAGCACCAACACGCACACACGTTGTATGTTTACCGCTTAGATGTATGTTTAGGAAACGCAATACTTAGAAAAATATCATTTTCCCGGAAATAACTCCATAACTCAAACTTTTTTTTCTCTAATAAACCTTGGAGTCAACACTCCATTGTATTTTCCTTTATTTTCTTAATCAAAACTTCAATGAATCTTAATTTCTACTTAGACACTCTTTCTTTCATAATTGAACCAACCACTCACTATTGTCTCGTCTCATGCCTTTACGGCCTCCTTCTCTTCTTCAAAACCATTTGCAAAACTTAAAATCAATCAAACACACAAAAACAATTTTTTGAGAGAGAACTACATGGAATTTTGATCACTTAAAAGGGTATGTAGGCAAGAGGTCAAAACCTGTCCAAGTCCAATAAAATAAAATCTCAAACATTTTCCTCCCTCCGTTCTGAAACTAAATAAATTTTCTTTTCCATAAATAAGCATAAAAATAAAGCGTAGTCATAAACTTAGGAAAACGGTTCCTATAGAATACTATAGTCGTTCCAAATGCTTAACACCTTCCCGTAACGAAAACGACCCCCGAACTTAGCGTTTCAAAGGGTTTTCTCTATTTTCCCCTTCCCAAGAAAAAATAGAGAATATCAAAGATTGAAAGGTTCAAGCCTAATTAATGACTTGACACCCCAAAATCCAGATAACAGAATGGCGACTTCACTGGGGATATTTTAAGTGGGTCACACCTAGTTTTCCGTAGTTTATGTTTACCCTTTATTTTATTGCTTACATATGTGAATATTTGCTTATTTTCGTATAACATGTGGGGTGAGAATATCAAAAGTCCTACACCCGGGCTGAGTGAACTTAAGAATAGGTAGAGATATAATCGACAATTCAATCCGGGGGTTGCCTCGTGTATTGGGTTATGCGATCAATCTCACATAGCTGAGGCATTTTGGAGGTGATGTTGTCGGCGTGTGTTGTCATGCTTAGGCACTTTGCTTTCAATTGTTCGACGATGCTATGGACCGTAGTTACCAAACCCATCCTTGGCCTTTTTAGGGCGTAGTGCGGTGGCTAAACCGAGTGTTGTCTCGAGTTTTAGTCGTCACGCGATACTACACTCAAACTAGACCTTCTTGCGAATAAACATGGAACGGACGTTGTCCCGTGCTACCATGATATGCGTAGGAGAGGTTGCAGTTTGGGAACTTCATTAGAACCTTGGTTACTACTATCCTAAGCGCTAGTTTCACCGGACGCCGTGCCCACCCGTGGCTCCTCGACCTTGAAACTCAACCCACCATGTTTTCTCTGTAACTGAAAAACAATCATGCATACATGCATTCATGCATAAAACTTTTCCATGCATTCGTCGAAGGGTTTAAACAAATTAAAATTTTGTAAATAATCGCAGGTATGAAGAAGACTAAGTCCTACAAATTCAAGGAAGTGGATTTGGTTAGCTTAAGGGAGTTGGCACTCAAGGTTAAAAGTCCAACCGGTTTCCGACTCCGATATGGTGGTTTGCTTAGCATTCTCCGGACCAATGTTGAAGAGAAGTTGGTACACACTATGGTGCAATTCTATGACCCGGACTTCCGTTGCTTCACTTTCCCGGACTTTCAGTTGGTTCCTACTCTCGAGGCTTATTCCGATTTGGTGGGTTTACCTATAGCCGAGAGGACGCCCGGGTCTTCTCTTACTCCTTTGGTTATCGCTAAGGATCTCTATCTCAAGACTTCCGATGTCTCCAACTATCTCGTCACCAAATCTCACATCCGAGGGTTCACTTCAAAGTATCTACTAGGGAAGGCTAATCTCGACACTACTTGTCAAGACACTTGTGAAGCTATTCTTGCATTACTTATCTATGGGCTCGTTCTCTTTCCAAATCTTGACAACTTCGTGGATATGAACGCTATTGAGATCTTCCATTCCAAGAATCCGGTTCATACTTTGCTAGCTGACACATACCATGCTATCCATGATCGGACTCGCAAAGGTCATGGATATATCCTTTGCTGCGTGCCTCTCCTATATAGGTGGTTTATTTCTCACCTTCCGAGCTTTTTCCATACCAACCCGGAGAATTGGTCTTACTCACAGCGGATTATGGCTCTCACTCCTAATGAGGTGATCTGGCTTACTCCCGCCGCTCAGGCTAAGGAGATCATTACTGGTTGTGGGGATTTCCTCAACGTACCTCTCCTTGGTACCCGTGGAGGAATCAACTACAATCCTGAACTTGCTATGAGACAATTTGGTTTCCCGATGAAGGCAAAGCCCATCAATCTTGCTACATCTCCGGAGTTCTTCTACTATTCAAATGCCCCCACCAGACAAAGGGCGGCTTTCGTGGATGCTTGGTCCAAAGTTCGTAGGAAGAGTGTGAAGCATTTGGGTGTGAGATCTGGCATTGCTCATGAGGCCTATACCCAGTGGGTGATAGATCGGGCCGAGAAGATTGGTATGCCTTACCCTGCTATGAGATATGTATCTGCATCTGCTCCATCTATACCTTTACCTCTACCTCCCGCGACTTAGGAGATGTATCAGGAGCATCTAGCCATGGAGAGTCACGAGAAGCAGATGTGGAAAGCTCGATACAAAAAGGCTAAGAATCTGATTATGACTTTGGATGGTAAGGATGAGCAGAAGACTCATGAAAACCTGACGTTGAAAAGAGAGTTAGCTAAAGTCCGGAAGGAACTTGAGGAGAAAGATAAGTTGCTCATGCGGGACCCCAAGAGAGCTAGAGGACGACGTGATTTCTATGCTAGATACTGCGGTTCGGATTCAGAGTCCGAGTCCGACGACCATCCCACCGCTTCCTATGCTTGAGAGTCTTATTTGCCTGTATTGTTAAAATTTCAAAGTCTGCCCTTGGCTTAGCACTTTAAAGGGATTTACCTTGTAAAACTTCGTATTGCTTTGCTCGTTAAATAATGTTTACAAAGTTTCTAATTTGTCTAAAACCCTTCGATGACAAAAAAGAGTCATTTTTGCATCTGCATTTATACATATCATGCATCATATGCATCATTCATCGGTCACAAAAAGCTTCCAAGTGCTCATCGCCTCCTGGTTCTTCTGCCACAGTTTGAAAGGTGGCTCGTGCCCAAAAGATTTATCAACCTACCAGAGTTCACCAGACTAGATCATACAGAAGAAGGAATAAGGTAGCCATGGAAGAAGAAAATGCTTAGCTCCGTACCGAGTTAGCTTCTCTGAGGGAAGAATTGGCTAAGGCCAATGACACCATGACTGCTCTGCTAGCCGCCCAGGAACAACCGGCCACATCCATACCGGCATCTACAGGTGTGATCCCAACTACATCTCCCAACGCTCAATTTGCTATGCCAAACGGGTTTCCTTATGGACTGTCACCATATTACTCTCCTAATACTGCAGCTGGCATTTCTGGTACTGTCAATAATAGCCAGATTCCTGGGACGAACCCTGTCTCTATCAATACCACCTTGCCTCAGACAACGGCCACTGTCACTGAGCCCATTGTGCATGCCATATCTCAAGGTGTTAACATCAACGCGCATCGCGGAAGCATCCCCATGATTAAAACAATGGAAGAAAGGATGGAGGAACTTGCTAAAGAACTCCGTCGGGAAATCAAAGCTAATCGGGGAAGTAGCGATACTGTTAAGACTCATGATCTCTGCTTGGTACCGAAGGTGGATGTCCCTAAGAAGTTCAAGGTTCCGGATTTCGACCGATACAATGGGCTAACTTGTCCACAGAATCACATCATCAAATATGTCCAGAAGATGGCTAACTACTCAGACAATGATTCACTCATGATCCACTGCTTTCAGGATAGTCTAATGGAAGATGCTGCAGAATGGTATACCAGCTTAAGCCGAGACGACATTCACACTTTTGATGAATTGGCTGGTGCTTTCAAAAGCCACTATGGGTTCAACACCAGACTGAAACCAAACAGGGAATTCCTCAGGTCCCTTTGCCAGAAGAAAGATGAAAGCTTCCGCGAGTATGCACAGAGATGGAGGGGGGTGGCTGCCCGTGTTACTCCTACTCTTAATGAAGAGGAGATGACTCAGACATTCCTGAAGACTCTGAAAAAGGATTATGTCGAAAGAATGATCATCGCTGCTACAAGTGACTTCTCTGAGATGGTCACCATGGGAACTGCTTTTCAGGGTTTGACTATCGAAGGTACGGAGCCCAAGAGGGCTGGAGCTGCTATGGCCTCTTTGAAGGATGCTCAGAGGGCTGTCCAAGAAGGTCAAGCCACCGGCTGGGGCAAGTTAATACAACTCCTTGAGAATAATCACAGAGAGGGTCTCGGATATTCCCCAACTTCAGGAGTCTCCACAGGAACCTTCTACAGTGCTGGGTTTGTCAATGCAATTACTGAAGATGCAACTGAATGTAGTCCTGGGCCTATGTTTGCTATACCAGGAGGCATTGCGAGAAATTGGGATGCCATCAACATTCCTTCAATCATGCATAATTCTGAGTAATGTGTCTTGTTGCTTAAGTGTTTTGTTTTTCAAAATAACAATCCTCTCGCTCTGCCCGAAGCGGGAGTGATATTTCTGAAAGGGCGTGTTTGTTTCGGCATCGCCGTTATTAATAAAAATCGTCGTTTCTTTCACGACTTTTTGCTTTTAGTGCTTTTTTCCTTGGAAATAATGGTAATGCCAGAAAAAACTAAAACCTTTTCTAAAATCATTCAACCATTTTATGCAGTTTGAACCATAATAAACCCGTTGAACATAGTAACCCTACGGTTCCTCCAAATTTTGAATTCCCTGTATACGAAGACGAAGATGAGGAGGATGATGATATACCATATGAGATCACTCGACTGCTTGAACAAGAGGGAAAAGCCATTCAGCCTCACCAGGAAGAGATCGAGATCATCAACTTGGGTACCAAAGAAAACAAGCGAGAGATCAAGGTCGGTGCTGCTCTTGAGGAGAGGGTTAAAAAGAAGATCTTCCAACTTCTCTGAGAGTATCCGGATATTTTTGCATGGTCATACGAAGATATGTCGGGTCTAGATCCTAAGATTGTGGAACATCGGATACTGACAAAGCCAGAATGCCCTCCCGTTAGACAGAAATTGAGAAGGACTCGTCCAGATATGGCTCTCAAGATTAAGAATGAGGTTCAAAAACAGATTGATGCGGGTTTTCTCATGACAGTCGAGTATCCTGAATGGGTTGCCAACATTGTACCCGTGCCAAAGAAAGATGGGAAAGTTCGGATGTGTGTTGATTACAGGGATTTGAATAAGGCTAGTCTCAAAGGCAATTTCCCTTTGCCTCACATTGATGTGCTTGTCGATAACACTGCTCAATCCAAGGTGTTCTCCTTCATGGACGGCTTCTCCGGTTATAACCAGATCAAAATGTCACCTGAAGACAGGGAAAAGACATCGTTCATTACCCCATGGGGCACCTTCTGTTGCAAAGCAATGTCGTTCGGCCTGATAAATGCGGGCGCTACCTATCAAAGAGGAATGACTACTTTATTTCATGATATGATTCATAAAGAAGTTGAAGTATACGTGGACGATATGATTGTTAAGTCAAAAGATGAGGAACAACATGTTGAGTATTTGACAAAAATGTTCGAAAGGTTGAGAAAGTACAAGCTTCGGCTGAACCCCAACAAGTGTACGTTCGGTGTCAGATCCGAAAAACTGCTAGGCTTCATTGTCAGCCAAAAGGGCAATGAAGTCGATCCTGACAAAGTCCGGGCCTTCAGAGAGATGCCGGCACCACAGACCGAAAAGCAAGTTCGAGGTTTCCTCGGGCGTTTGAATTACATCTCCCGATTCATATCTCATATGACCGCAACCTGCGGGCCAATTTTCAAATTACTCAGAAAGAATCAACCTATTGTGTGGAATAATGAATGCCAGGAAGCTTTTCATAGCATCAAAGATTATCTGCTGGAACCACCTATCCTTGTCCCGTCAGTGGAAGGAAGGCCCTTGATTATGTACTTGACAGTGTTAGATGAATCCATGGGATGTGTACTCGGTCAACAAGACGAGACTGGAAAGAAAGAGCTTGCTATCTACTATCTGAGCAAGAAGTTTACCGACTGCGAAGCCCAATATACGATGCTTGAGAAGACTCGTTGTGCTCTAGCTTGGGCTGCCAAACGCCTGCGCCACTATTTGATGAATCATACAACTTGGTTGATATCCAGGATGGATCCAATCAAGTATATCTTTGAGAAAGCTGCTGTTACTGGAAAAATTGCGCGTTGGCAAATGCTCTTGTTTGAATATGATATTGTGTTCAAAACTCAAAAGGCAATCAAAGGTAGCATTCTTGCTGATCACCTTGCCTATCAACCTCTTGATGAGTACCAGCCGACTAAGTTCGATTTCCCAGATGAGGAGATCATGTATTTGAAATCAAAAGACTGCGAAGAACCGCTGATTGGTGAAGGACCAGATCCTAATAGCAAATGGGGATTAGTCTTCGACGGTGCTGTCAACGCTTATGGCAAAGGAATCGGAGCAATCATTGTATCCCCGCAGGGGCATCACATCCCTTTTACCGCTCGGATTCTATTCGACTGTACAAATAACATGGCTGAGTACGAAGCATGTATCTTGGGGATCGAGGAAGCAATTGACATGAGAATCAAACACCTCGACATCTATGGAGATTTTGCACTTTTTATTAACCAGATAAAGGGTGAATGGATGACCCATCATGACAGGCTGGTTCCTTACCGTGATTATGCGAGACGTCTGTTGTCATATTTCACAAAGGTTGAATTACACCATATCCCTCGTGATGAGAACCAAATGGCTGATGCTCTTGCTACTCTATCCTCTATGTTTCGAGTAAACCATTGGAATGATGTGCCAATAATCAAAGTGCAACGCCTTGAAAGACCTTCGCATGTGTTCGCTATTGGGGATGTGATCGATCAGACTAGTGAAAATGTGGTTGAAAATAAACCCTGGTATTACGACATCAAGCAGTTCTTGCTAAGCCGTGAGTATCCACCGGGTGCTTCCAACAAAGACAAAAAGACTCTGAGAAGATTGGCTAGTAGGTTCTTGTTAGATGGGGACATTTTGTACAAAAGAAACTACGACATGTTATTGTTAAGATGTGTTGATGAGCATGAGGCAGAGCAATTAATGCATGACGTACATGACGGTACCTTCGGGACCCATGCTACAGGGCATACTATGTCAAGGAAGTTGTTACGAGCCGGTTACTACTGGATGACCATGGAGCATGATTGCTACCAACACGCCAGAAAGTGCCACAAATGTCAAATCTATGCTGATAAAATTCATGTGCCTCCGCACGCGCTCAATGTTATTTCATCCCCATGGCCGTTCTCAATGTGGGGCATTGACATGATTGGGAGAATTGAACCGAAGGCTTCCAACGGTCATCGTTTCATCTTAGTGGCAATTGACTACTTCACCAAATGGGTTGAAGCTGCATCCTATGCCAATGTGACCAAGCAAGTGGTAGCTAAGTTCATCAAGAACAACATCATCTGTCGATATGGTGTTCCCAGCAAGATCATTACTGACAACGGTACTAATCTGAATAATGACGTAGTGCAAGCTCTATATGAAGAATTCAAAATTGAGCATCACAACTCTTCTCCTTATAGGCCTCAGATGAATGGTGCAGTTGAGGCCGCCAACAAGAATATCAAGAAGATTGTTCAGAAGATGGTTACTACTTACAAGGACTGGCATGAGATGCTACCCTATGCTCTACATGGTTACCGTACCACAGTGCGTAGTTCAACCGGGGCAACCCCCTTCTCTCTGGTATATGGTATGGAAGCAGTTCTCCCATTAAAAGTGGAAATCCCATCTCTCCGTGTAATCATGGAAGCGAAGTTATCCGAAGCTGAATGGTGCCAAAACAGGTATGATCGGTTGAACTTGATTGAAGAAAAGCGTATGAATGCCATGGTTCGTGGGCGGTCGTATCAAGCAAGAATGAAAACTGCTTTTGACAAGAAAGTCCGTCCTCGGGAATTCAAAGAGGGTGAACTCGTGTTGAAAAGAAGGATAAGCCAGCAACCCGACCCAAGGGGTAAGTGGACACCTAACTATGAAGGTCCTTACATCGTCAAGAAGGCCTTCTCTGGCGGTGCTTTAATTCTCACACATATGGATGGTGTTGAACTTCCAAACCCTGTGAATGCCGATATAGTCAAGAAATTCTTTGTCTAGATGTATGAAAAGAACAGCGTGGAAGGTCGAAAACCCGAAAGGGCGGCCTTGGCAAAAACGCGCTTCCCGGTGGGTCGAAAACCCGAAAGGGCGATCCAGGCAAAATAAGGGACAAAAAAAAAAAACAAATATGAAAAAAGCTCGCTGAGATTGTACGCAACTCAGGCAAGAATGAGCGTCTCGATGAGCCGAAAACCCGAAAGGGCGGTTCATGCAAAAATGAGATTGAAATGAAAAGACAAATGACTGTATCTGGCAAACCACCATCCCCTTGGGGCATCTGCAGCTGTTAATGACCATCTTCATCAGAAGCTTCTGTGCTTGCGAATTCAAAGTTTCTAGGAAATGTAGTGGTTACCGTGTTCAATGTACCACCAACCAATAAAATTGCCATTTTCCAAGCTTTGTAAATCCGTGGAGTCATGCCTTCGGCTGATACCACCACTCTTATACATCAATTCGAGCCTGTGCTTTTGTTTGAAACTCTACTTTCTTTCTACTTTCAAAGCTATGTAAAAAAAACATTTTCTTTCTATCTTGATAATGACAATGCTTGAAACAAACATCTTGAAAATAAAAAAGTTTTTGTCTGTTTTGAAAGCAAGCCTGAGCAACAAGGTACATTCAAACAAAACGTGCATGAGCGAGTGTATGTCGATGTCTATTTCAATAAGTGTTACAAGCAGGCTCTTCCCCAGGGTAGTCTGTGGCCAATGGCAAGAATGAAAAAACAGAACGAAAATGCATGAAAATGAATAGGCTCGCTAAGTTGAAAACCCGAAAGGGCGACTTAGGCAAAAATAAGCACCCCGCTGGATTGACAACCCGAAAGGGCAGTTCAGGCAAAAATGGGGCAATGAAAAGAATTTATTTCCCGCCGGTGGATCGAAAACCCGAAAGGGCGATCCAGGCAAAAATGGGATGCAATAAAAAATGAAAAATTGAGAAAATGACATGCAAAAAGCATTGACCACAGATGCAACATCCACAGTACACCCAACACTGAAATGCCCAGCGATGACGGCATTATCTCCAGCGGAGTCTTCCAAGATTCTATCCCCAGCAAGTTGCATAGCTACTTGCCCTCAGCCATGGTTCCGATACGTATCCCAACGACGTTATCTCCAAAGAGGATTTCCAAGAATGTGTGATATAGCACGAGCCACTACGTGCCCAATATTCCAATGTCTTGTCTGTCTCGGCGAAACTATGTCTACAAACTGCCAACAGTCATGCATTACAAGAATTCATACATGCATAATCATGCATATTACGTGCCCATACATTTAATAAAACTATTATACCACCCATACATGTTGCATTTCCAATGTCAATTACAGTCTCGATTCGATACCGATGTCAAATTCTCTGTCAAGACCTGGTGAGCCAGTGCCATTGGCCCATCTCTAGGATATGTCAATTTCAATTTATATTTTGTCAAAAACTAATCCCCAATGAATGTGTTTCTGTTTGGTCAAGTGGCTAGTTCAAGTCCAAGAACAGCTTGTACCTGTCTATTTGTTTCTGTTCGGTCAAGTGGCCAGTTCAAGTCCAAGAACAGCTTGCACCTGTCTGTTTGTTTATGTCTCCGGTGGAGTAACCAGTTCTCATCCAAGAACAAGTTCGCACCTGTCTATTTGCCGTTGTTTTCGGTCGAGTGACCAGTTCGAATCCAAGAACAACTCGTACCTGTCTGCTTTTCCATGTCCCCAGTCGAGTAACCAGTTCGCATCCAAGAACGACTCGCACCTGTCTGTCTGCCTTTATTCCCGGTCGAGTGCCCAGCTCAATCCAAGAGCAGCTTGTACCTGTCAGTTTGTTTTTTGTGACCTGTCTAACATTTCATCTACTATCCTGCCAATGTCTACCAATCCCGCAATGGATACGACATACTTTAAATCCAACTCTCGTTTGTCTTGCATTCATAATCCAAATGTTGCATGGCATTCATGATATTCGAAAGTGTACGAGCGTATTTTTACGTCCAAACACAGTGCAAATGTTAGTATTTAAGTATCTTCGTCCCGTCAAGCCAAGGACTCCGTCTCTTGACCCTCCGGATAAAGAAACTTAAATAGGGGCAGCTGTTATACCCTGATTTTGGACCTAAAAATACTCGTTCAAATTTCTTTTCTACCACTGATAATTGTCAATTTACTGTTGTTTTACTTTGAATCTTCACTTTATTTTCATCTGCATATTTTACTGTCTCTGTCTCAAGGTATTTTTAAATCATGGTTTTGCCTGTGTTTTTCTTGCATAGGATCTGTTGGAACAAAATGTGTTTCACAATGAACCTTATTAAGTTTTGATGATAACAAGGTATTAAAAATTGTCAATTGGTTATTACTAATAATTGTTCAAGTGTACAGGACCAAAGGCTACTCAAGTTATTTCAATAGGTCTTGGAAGAACAATGGAAAGAAAAAGAAATTCTGAGCATCTGAAGAAAACTGCTCCTGAAGCTAAACTGCTCCTGAAGAGATGACGTCATCAGAAGCAGAAAGTCATCAGAAGCAAAAGTTTTCATCAGAAGCAATATCTTCAACAGAAGCTACATTTGATCCTTTAATCAAACTGAAGATTCAAAGTAGCTGATTCTCAATTCAGTCTTATCAACGAAGAACGAAGAATTGAAAGGGAGGTATCAACGGATATATGGATAGCACTGAGCTCTTGTCTCTCGTTAATAGAGTTGACAAAGTACAAGTGTACAACCACTACCTCCACTACTCTGTTTTCTGTCTACGCTACAAGACAAAACAACAGCCATGCCTGCAGAATTGTACACTCAAGATGGGAATGAATTTGAAGTTTATTCTTCAAAGGACTACACCCAAATCAGGCAAAGGATCACTGGTGGATAATCAAAGGATTTCAAACGACTCTTTAGACGTGCTGATTATCTCAACGTCTCTTTCACGCCTCTATATAAAGGAGTGAAGACTTGAAGATAAATGATAGAGATATATAAGTTTAAAAGCGCCAAAACTCTGTCAATTTGATTCTACAAAGCACACTGAATTTCTGCACTGATTTGATACATCTTAGAAATTCAAAGTCTAGAGTCTTTTTTGTATTGTATTGTGAACAACACTGATTGTATATCAAGTGTTCAATTCAAACTCAATTCTCTGTATTTTTGTTTGATTAGAAGTCTCTCGCCTGCGTGCTTGAGCATTAGAAGTCTCTTGCTTAGTGCTTGAGCATTGGAAGACTCTTGCGTGTGTGCTTGAGCATAGTTTTGTGAAGTCTCATACTTAGAAAGTATTGAGCAGTTGTAATCTTGTGATTATAGTGAAATCTCCTTGGAAGTGCAAGGGGGACTGGACTACTTCCGTGTTGTGGAAGGAACCAGGATAACTGCCTGTGTCTTTGTCTTTCTTTTCTCTGCTCTGTTCTTTTCCGCTGCAATCTGACTCTGATCATTTCATCAGAAGCAATCAAACTGCTTCTGAAGTTTTATCAGAAGAAGTATTTTTTTAAGAGAAAAAGAAAAACACAATTCAACCCCCCCCCCTTTCTTGTGTTTTTCACCTTCAATTGGTATCAGAGCTTGCTCTGTTATCACAGCACTTAACCGTGTTACAGTTCAAGATCTATTAGAAAAACATGTCTGGAGATGAGGAATCAGTTACTACAAAATACACAAGTGTCAAGCATGACTATGATACTGCTGACAAGAAAACAGACTCTGGAAAAGCTCCAAAGTTTAATGGAGATCCAGAAGAGTTTTCATGGTGGAAAACTAATATGTACAGCTTTATTATGGGATTGGATGAAGAGCTATGGGATATACTGGAAGATGGAGTTGATGATCTGGATTTGGATGAAGAAGGAGCTGCTATAGACAGAAGAATACATACTCCTGCTCAGAAGAAGCTTTATAAGAAACACCACAAGATAAGAGGAATCATTGTGGCTTCTATACCTCGCACCGAATACATGAAAATGAGTGACAAATCTACTGCGAAAGCTATGTTTGCTTCTCTATGTGCAAACTTTGAAGGCAGCAAGAAAGTAAAAGAGGCTAAAGCTTTGATGCTAGTTCATCAGTATGAACTTTTCAGAATGAAGGATGATGAGAGTATAGAAGAAATGTACTCAAGATTTCAAACTTTAGTTTCTGGATTGCAAATACTGAAGAAAAGCTATGTTTCTTCTGATCATGTTAGTAAGATTTTGAGAAGCTTACCTTCAAGATGGAGACCCAAAGTAACTGCTATTGAGGAAGCTAAGGATCTAAATACTCTAAGTGTTGAAGATCTTGTTAGCTCACTCAAAGTGCATGAAATGAGTCTAAATGAGCATGAAACCTCTAAGAAGAGTAAATCCGTTGCTTTACCATCTAAAGGAAAGACCTCAAAGTCTTCCAAAGCCTACAAAGCCAGTGAATCTGAAGAAGAATCACCTGATGGAGATTCTGATGAAGATCAATCTGTAAAGATGGTTATGCTGTCCAACAAGCTTGAGTATCTGGCAAGGAAGCAGAAGAAATTTTTGAGCAAGAGAGGTAGCTACAAGAACTTCAAGAAAGAAGATCAGAAGGGATGCTTCAATTGTAAGAAGCCTGGTCATTTCATTGCTGATTGCCCTGATCTTCAGAAGGAGAAGTTTAAAGGCAAATCCAAGAAATCAAGCTTCAACTCCAGTAAATTCAGAAAGCAAATCAAAAAGAGCTTGATGGCGACCTGGGAAGATTTGGATAGTGAATCTGGTTCTGAAAAAGAAGAAGCTGATGATGATGCTAAGGCAGCCGTTGGGTTAGTGGCAACAGTATCATCAGAAGCAGTATCAGAAGCTGAATCAGATTCAGAAGATGAAAATGAGGTATATTCCAAAATCCCTAGACAAGAACTTGTTGATTCTCTAAAAGAACTTTTATCACTGTTTGAACACAGAACCAATGAGTTGACAGATTTAAAAGAAAAATATGTTGATTTGATGAAACAACAAAAGTCAACTCTATTGGAACTAAAAGCTTCTGAAGAAGAACTCAAAGGGTTTAACCTCATATCAACAACATATGAAGATAGACTCAAGAGTCTTTGTCAGAAGCTACAAGAAAAATGTGATAAAGGTTCAGGCAATAAACATGAGATTGCCTTGGATGATTTTATTATGGCTGGAATAGACAGAAGCAAAGTTGCTTCTATGATCTACAGCACATACAAGAACAAAGGCAAAGGGATTGGATATTCTGAGGAGAAATCCAAAGAATACAGTCTCAAGAGCTACTGTGATTGTATCAAGGATGGATTGAAATCCACCTTTGTGCCTGAAGGTACAAATGCTAAAACTGCTGTTCAGTCAAAACCTGAAGCTTCTGGTTCACAGGCTAAGATTACATCAAAGCCAGAAAACCTTAAGATCAAGGTAATGACAAAATCTGATCCTAAGAGTCAAAAGATTAAAATTCTGAAAAGATCAGAACCTGTTTATCAGAATCTGATTAAATCAGAATCTAAAATCCCAAAACAAAAGGATCAGAAGAACAAAGCAGTTACTGCTTCTAAGAAAACAATACCAAAAGGTGTCAAACCTAAAGTATTGAATGATCAGAAGCCACTCAGCATTTACCCTAAGGTACAAGGGAGGAAAAGTAAAACCTCCAAAACTAACCAAAAAGGACCCATGAAGATATGGGTACCTAAATCTGAATTGGCCAAAAATGCAGGTGTGCTTAAGGGCAAGAGAGAAACAAAGGTCATGGTACCTAGACAGCGGATGTTCAAGGCACATGACTGGAGAGAAAGCTTTGTTCCTTACCCTTACAATGAAAGATGGAGGAGAAGTGAAGTTTGGTGGCAACCAAACTGGAAAGATCATTGGTACAGGTACTATTGGTAATTCCTCCATCTCAATTAATAATGTGTGGCTAGTAGATGGTCTGAAGCATAACCTATTGAGCATTAGTCAATTTTGTGACAATGGGTATGATGTAACGTTCAGTAAGACCAACTGCACACTAGTCAACAAGGATGACAAATCCATTACATTCAAGGGAAAGAGAGTTGAGAATGTCTATAAAATAAATTTCTCTGATCTGGCTGATCAGAAGGTAGTTTGCCTTCTGTCAATGAATGATAAAAAATGGGTATGGCATAAAAGGTTGGGACATGCTAATTGGAGATTAATTTCTAAAATTAGCAAGTTACAACTGGTCAAAGGATTGCCTAACATTGATTATCATTCAGATGCACTTTGTGGTGCATGTCAGAAAGGGAAAATTGTGAAAAGTTCTTTCAAATCTAAAGACATTGTATCAACCTCCAGACCCTTAGAATTACTCCATATTGATCTTTTTGGTCCAGTTAACACTGCATCCTTATATGGAAGTAAATATGGATTAGTCATTGTTGATGATTACAGCAGATGGACTTGGGTAAAATTCATTAAAAGTAAAGACTATGCATGTGAAGTGTTTAGCAGCTTCTGCACTCAAATACAATCTGAAAAAGAATTGAAAATTTTGAAAGTCAGAAGTGATCATGGTGGAGAATTTGAAAATAAGCCATTTGAACTTTTTTGTGAAAAACATGGGATTCTCCATGAGTTTTCTTCTCCTAGAACTCCACAACAAAATGGGGTTGTAGAAAGAAAGAACAGAACCTTACAAGAAATGGCCAGAACCATGATCCATGAAAACAACTTAGCTAAACATTTTTGGGCAGAAGCAGTCAATACTTCATGTTATATTCAAAATAGGATCTATATCAGACCTATGTTGGAGAAAACAGCATATGAACTCTTTAAAGGAAGAAGACCCAATATCTCTTACTTTCATCAGTTTGGATGTACTTGTTACATCTTAAACACTAAAGACTATCTGAAGAAATTTGATGCCAAGGCTCAAAGAGGAATCTTTTTAGGTTACTCTGAAAGGTCAAAGGCATACAGAGTGTATAATTCAGAAACACAATGTGTTGAAGAATCTATGCATGTAAAATTTGATGATAGAGAGCCTGGAAGTAAAACTTCAGAGCAAAGTGAAAGTAATGCAGGTACAACTGATTCTGAAGATGCATCAGAATTTGATCAACCTTCTGATTCTGAAAAGTATACAGAAGTTGAATCTAGTCCAGAAACTGAAATCACTCCAGAAGCTGAGTCTAATTCAGAAGCAGAACCTAGCTCAAAAGTACAGAATGAAATTGCTTCTGAGGACTTTCAAGATAACACTCAGCAGGTTATTCAACCTAAATTCAAGCACAAATCTTCACATCCTGAGGAGCTAATCATTGGAAGCAAAGATAGTCCTAGAAGAACAAGATCACATTTTAGACAAGAAGAGTCATTAATAGGACTGCTTTCAGTAATTGAGCCTAAAACTGTTGAAGAAGCTCTCACAGATGATGGATGGATATTAGCTATGCAAGAAGAGCTAAATCAATTCCAAAGGAATGATGTGTGGGATCTGGTACCCAAACCTTTTCAGAAGAACATTATTGGAACAAAATGGGTATTCAGAAACAAGCTGAATGAACAAGGAGAAGTAACCAGAAACAAAGCCAGACTTGTTGCTCAAGGCTACAGTCAACAAGAAGGCATTGATTACACTGAAACATTTGCTCCAGTTGCAAGATTGGAAGCAATCAGGTTACTTCTATCCTACGCAATTAATCATGGCATAATATTATATCAAATGGATGTCAAAAGTGCCTTTCTTAATGGTGTCATTGAAGAAGAAGTGTATGTTAAACAACCTCCTGGGTTTGAGGATCTTAAGCATCCTGACCATGTTTATAAACTTAAGAAATCACTATATGGCTTGAAACAAGCTCCCAGAGCTTGGTATGATAGACTAAGTAATTTCTTAATTAAAAATGATTTTGAAAGAGGACAAGTTGACACAACACTCTTCAGAAGGACTCTTAAGAAAGATATTTTGATTGTGCAAATATATGTTGATGATATAATATTTGGTTCTACTAATGCATCTCTTTGCAAAGAATTTTCTAAGTTAATGCAGGATGAATTTGAAATGAGTATGATGGGAGAATTGAAATTCTTTCTGGGAATTCAAATCAACCAAAGTAAAGAAGGAGTATATGTTCATCAAACAAAATATACAAAGGAGCTTCTGAAGAAGTTCAAGCTAGAAGAGTGTAAAGTGATGAACACTCCAATGCATCCAACCTGCACCTTAAGCAAAGAAGATACTGGAACAGTAGTAGACCAGAAGCTATACAGAGGTATGATTGGTTCTCTGTTATACCTCACTGCTTCTAGACCTGATATTTTATTCAGTGTATCCTTGTGTGCAAGATTTCAATCAGATCCTAGAGAATCTCATTTAACTGCAGTTAAGAGAATCTTCAGGTATCTGAAAGGAACAACTAATCTTGGACTCCTGTATAGGAAATCCCTAGATTATAAGTTGATTGGATTCTGTGATGCTGATTATGCTGGTGATAGGATTGAAAGAAAATCAACCAGTGGAAATTGTCAATTCCTGGGAGAGAATCTGATATCCTGGGCAAGCAAAAGACAAGCAACTATTGCTATGTCTACAGCAGAAGCAGAGTACATTTCAGCTGCAAGTTGTTGCACACAACTACTTTGGATGAAACATCAGTTGGAAGACTATCAGATCAATGCTAACAGTATTCCCATTTATTGTGATAATACTGCTGCTATTTGTTTGTCAAAGAATCCAATTCTACATTCAAGAGCCAAGCATATTGAAATCAAACACCATTTTATCAGAGACTATGTTCAAAAAGGAATTTTAGATATACAATTCATTGATACTGAACATCAATGGGCTGATATATTTACAAAACCTTTGTCTGTTGAAAGATTTGATTTTATTAAGAAAAATTTGAACATGCATTTTGTGTCTGATTGAAAAATTGCTTGCCTCTGAATAAGAAGTTTGGTTCTGAAGTTTATTCAGGAGCATTTTGGTTCATCAGAAGCTCTTAACTGAGGTTCTGAGGAAAATGTGCTTCTGAAGATGACGTCAGCACTAAAACTTCAGAAGAGTTATTCTTTGCTTCTGAATAGCTTGGTTAGTGGGAACGTTGGTAGTTACTTTATGTAACAGCTGTCCCATTACCCAAAAAGTAGTTTTCTGAAGAGTCTCTGACGTGGTCTATTTGTATTGGAGTATAACAAAAAGGGCAATGATGTTTTTATTCGCTTTTTAACATACTTTCACGCGCCCCCAATTTGTCATTAATGCTGTGTTTGTTTGTCCCTTCTGAATTACAAACGTTTTAATAAAAACACTAAGTCATTTCACACACTTCTCACTTCACAACAAACACTTTCTAATTTCTTCTCAACCCTCTGTGTAAGTAAGCACATTCTCTCAACCTCTCAAAACACCTTAGAACCCTAATTCTACTTCAAATCAATGGCATCTTCAAGTTCTGCTGGTGGTTCTTCATCAAATATGGATATAGATACTCCAGCATATGAAATCAAAGGAAGAACTATGTCTATTGAGGAATGGGAGTTAATCATTCAAGCGGAAAATCCAGTGGATTTCACTTCTCTAACTCACCATGGGTGCGACTTGGTAAGATTCTACAAGAAGCAGAAGCTAATGAGTTACTTCAGTCTTCTCAACGGTCCTACTTATGAAGTGCTTGTCAGACAATTCTGGGTAAGAGCTTCAGTGTTTGACAAAGTTGCTGCTAAACAGGAAGAAGCTCAGATGATTCTGGTTGATCCTACTTTGGAGGGAAAAACCAGAGAAGAAATGGGTCTACTCGCCTTCACTGGGACTGAGATTAGATCAAACGTCATGGGGATTCCTGTAACAATCAATGAGCAAGTGATTGCTCAAGCTATGAGGAGAGATGCTTCTGGGACATACGATGGAGAATAGATTCCTAACCCCATAACAAGCCCTTGGAAGGAAATAGTAAACAACACTATCTACGGATCAAAGGATGCTAAGCCTTACAGCACCTTAAGCATGGAAAAGAAAATGCTGCTGAAGATCCAGAATGAAAACATTTTTCCCAAAGGTGGAGGAAGTGATCAACCTTCACTTGGTCACAAAGTCTTTCTGCATCACACCATCTCTCAGGAAACAACAATGAACGTTCCTAAGTATATGTTTAAATACATGATCAAGGAACTCAAGAAGAGTTAGATGGAGAACAGGAAGTACGTTCCTTATGGAAGGCTGCTCTCCATAATCTTTCAAGAAGGAAGACTCCTAAGTGCCCTGAAAGACGTGGGTATTTATGATAATCAGAAGCTGGGAGCAGTCACAGGAAAAATAATCAATGGGGCAACTCTAGTCAAGATGAGGCTGATTTCAACATGCAGGAAACTAGATACAGATATGCATGAATCTGATGTCATATCTGATCTAGTCACTCATCACATCCACATCTGCAAGAAAGATCCCCTGGATGTGCAGAGGGCCTACATCTTGGACTACTACAAGAGCTACAACAAGAAAATCAGCCTGAAAGATATCCCAGAAGAAATGTATGGTGGTGATCTGCCTGTGGCCAAAGGCAGAAAATCTAAAAAGAAGCAGATCACCAAGGAAGAATACCTTGCTGAAGATGCTACTGAGGTGGGTGCTCAGAAGCATAAGAAAGCCAAGAAGGAAAAATCTGCTATGTCCACCATTCTTGAGGAAGTGGAGGATTTGGATGATGTCCCTCTTATCAGTAAAAGGACAAGGAGTACTTAAGAAACAGCAGAACAGCCTGCTTCTGAACAAACTGGTTCTGAATAGGCTGTTTCTGATCAAGCTGCTTCTGAAAAGCCTTCAAGTCCCAAAAATAAAAGAGAAGCTGCTCTTCAGACCATCAAAAGGAAGAGGTCTAATTTAACAAGAAATCTGAAGACAGCTGAAGGAAGAAGGGAAGAAATGTTGAAAGAACTGGAAGAGAACTGGGATGAAGACTCAAGCCCCAAGAAGGCAAAAAGGACTGCAACTTCTGAGCCCATAGTCATGCCCAGTTTCGAAATGACTGAAGAAATGAGGCAGTATGCTAGGGAGGTTTCTGCATCCAAGATAGCAGAAAAGAAAAGGATGAAGATTTTGTATGAAAAAGAAAGGGATGAGCGTCTCAAGGCTGCAGGGTATGTGCCTACTCCTGTCATTGCTGCTTTAGCTTCTGAGTTAGAGCAAGAAACAGTTCAGTATGGAGCAACTCTGCTTTCTCAAGCCTTGAAGAATAAGCAAGCTTCAGGAGCAACTTCATCAGAACCAGTTTCAAAAGCTCCAGAAGCAATTCATCCAGAAGCTCAGTCCTCAGGTAATCCATCTAAAGCTCCAACTAATACTCAGTCTCTATCTCTACCCTCTTCACCCTCTTCATCATCCACAGAATCAGATGACCAACCCCTTAGCCAACATATAGACAAGCTTCTAAAAACCAAACCTACCAAACTAACAGAATTTGGAACACTTGACTATGAGAGTACTCAAATAGAATTTTCAAAAAATAGGATAAAACTTTGTGAGAAATTCAATTTGCCTACTACTCATCCACTATATCCAGATACTCCAGAACCTGTTAGTATACAACAACCTGAACCTACCCAAACAAACTCACCAAATAACCAATCTCCACAAAAAGCCTCTGAAGTAGCTTCAGATGCAACTACTTCAGAAACCCCCCAACACCAAGAATCCTCAACCCTTCACAACTTAGAAAAACATCTAGGTGGTGAAATGCAACCAACACCCACTAAGGCCTCTAAGACAGTTTCTGAAAAGACTGTCTTGGAAACCCAAACAGAAACCCAAACCATCCCTGAGCAAACTGTTCAGGAGCAAACTGCTTCTGAACAAGTTGCTCCTGACCAAACAACTTCTGACCAACATATACCTTCTGACCAAACAACAGAACAACAACAACAACCAGATTCACCCACTAGAATAGACTTAACCTCTGACCAACCTTCCACATCAAATACAACTCAAACTGAACCTTCACCCATCCCTGACCATATCCTGGAGTCTGAGTATATAGAGGAACAACTGATCAGACTTAGTGATGAGATTCAGGCACTGATTCTTCGCAGAACAGTTCCTGTACCTCCTATTCACTATTATGATCAGTGGATGGATCTACAGAAGAGCTTTGATGAGCTGCTGGATCAGCTTAGAACTAAATGTGTGTCATCTCACTCTGCTATGCTGAAGAAGCTTTTGGATGATATGCATGAAGCAGCTAAGGAGAAATAGCTGAATTTTGTGCCTCTGCTGGACATCACTCCTTTCTATCCAGAAGAAGAGTACATCACTAGGGCTGCTAGAATTCAGGCTGGATATAAAAGAAGAATGAGGGAAAAGGATGAGCTACTTCAGAAGAAGGATGATCAGATCAAGTATCTCTTAGAACAGTTGTATAAGCAAGCCCAACCTTAGTTGCACACCCAACTCTAGCTTGTTTTTTACTTTTGTTCTTAGTAGCTGTGTCTTTGTATCTTAATCTTTCTTTATATATATTATCATTGTTTCTGGATCTTGTGCTTTTTCACCTTCAATATGTTTTACAAGCTTTAACTCTGATGATATTTACTGTTTTTAATGCTGCTTGCTCTGATACTCTTTCTTTTGTTTCTATTCTTTTTGTTGATGACAAAAGGGGGAGTAAATGTATAGTATTTTTTAAGGCACTGAGCCCTACTATAACCACTTCTAGATTTCTTTTAAATACTTCTGATTTGATTTTATAAGTATTTTATTGAAATTTAATTAATAAGAATAGAACTTAGGGGGAGCTTACAAACCTCACCTTAAAGATCTATTAGACTCAGGGGGAGCTTACAAACCTCTGTCCCAGTAGTCAACTTATTAATTAGATCAACAACAATTGAACATTTTAAATACTATTGTTTGTCATCATCAAAAAGGGGGAGATTGTTGGAACAAAATGTGTTTCACAATGAACCTTATTAAGTTTTGATGATAACAAGGTATTAAAAATTGTCAATTGGTTATTACTAATAATTGTTCAAGTGTACAGGACCAAAGGCTACTCAAGTTATTTCAATAGGTCTTGGAAGAACAATGGAAAGAAAAAGAAATTCTGAGCATCTGAAGAAAACTGCTCCTGAAGCTAAACTGCTCCTGAAGAGATGACGTCATCAGAAGCAGAAAGTCATCAGAAGCAAAAGTTTTCATCAGAAGCAATATCTTCACCAGAAGCTACATTTGATCCTTTAATCAAACTGAAGATTCAAAGTAGCTGATTCTCAATTCAGTCTTATCAACGAAGAACGAAGAATTGAAAGGGAGGTATCAACGGATATATGGATAGCACTGAGCTCTTGTCTCTCGTTAATAGAGTTGACAAAGTACAAGTGTACAACCACTACCTCCACTACTCTGTTTTCTATCTACGCTACAAGACAAAACAACAGCCATGCCTGCAGAATTGTACACTCAAGATGGGAATGAATTTGAAGTTTATTCTTCAAAGGACTACACCCAAATCAGGCAAAGGATCACTGGTGGATAATCAAAGGATTTCAAACGACTCTTTAGACGTGCTGATTATCTCAACGTCTCTTTCACGCCTCTATATAAAGGAGTGAAGACTTGAAGATAAACGATAGAGATATATAAGTTTAAAAGCGCCAAAACTCTGTCAATTTGATTCTACAAAGCACACTGAATTTCTGCACTGATTTGATACATCTTAGAAATTCAAAGTCTAGAGTCTTTTCTGTATTGTATTGTGAACACCACTGATTGTATATCAAGTGTTCAATTCAAACTCAATTCTCTGTATTTTTGTTTGATTAGAAGTCTCTCGCCTGCGTGCTTGAGCATTAGAAGTCTCTTGCTTAGTGCTTGAGCATTGGAAGACTCTTGCGTGTCTGCTTGAGCATAGTTTTGTGAAGTCTCATACTTAGAAAGTATTGAGCAGTTGTAATCTTGTGATTATAGTGAAATCTCCTTGGAAGTGCAAGGGGGACTGGACTACTTCCGTGTTGTGGAAGGAACCAGGATAACTGCCTGTGTCTTTATCTTTCTTTTCTCTGCTCTGTTCTTTTCCGCTGCAATCTGACTCTGATCATTTCATCAGAAGCAATCAAACTGCTTCTGAAGTTTTATCAGAAGAAGTATTTTTTTAAGAGAAAAAGAAAAACACAATTCAACCCCCCCCCCCCCCCCCTTTCTTGTGTTTTTCACCTTCAGGATCATCCCAAAGTGTCTTTCTTACATTACAAGTCATTTGAAAACTCTCTGAATCATTGCATTGCTTTTCCTGCATGTTATTTCAAAAATCATACAAAAGGGGTATTTTGGTCATTTCCTGCAGTGGAACCCACTTTAGTCCCTGTGTTTGTCTCTGAGTCTTTTCGGCTTGTTTTACAAATCATCGTTGAGTCTTTGTTTAAAAACCATTTCAAAATTATGTCTGAGTCAGTTTGAGTCAGCTTAGTCCCTAGGGGCATTTTAGTCTTTTCCCATCCAAAATTCGACAGAGAGGTATTTTAAAATACCTCATTGTTGTAATTGGTTCGTTTTAGTCCTTTGTTGGTTTTA
This sequence comes from Medicago truncatula, assembly GCF_003473485.1. NCBI lineage: Eukaryota > Viridiplantae > Streptophyta > Magnoliopsida > Fabales > Fabaceae > Medicago > Medicago truncatula. The sequence continues at coordinate 23,220,755 of NC_053045.1, forward strand.
TTTTAGGTTTCACTTTACTTTTTTTTTTCCAATTTACCAATTTTAATTCAATTTTTTTTTAATTGCATTCTGGTCCCTCAAGCAAGTTTCTAGAATTGCACTTTAGTCCAAAACCTTTTAAATTTTCATTTTAGTCCATTATTATTAATTGCAGTTTAGTCCTCAATTTTACATTTTTTGCAGAAAGGTCCTTAGGTCACAACAAGTCCAAGGCCGAGCCTTTTTTCATACATGTCCAGGTGTCACCATTTCATTGGATCTCAAGTACAAGTGGCAGCTTATAAATAGTGCACAGTGTCAGAGAAATCCACACAGAGACCCATTCAACCAGTGCCACATCACAAACACGTGAAAAACTTCTCTCTCTTGGCAGTTAGGATCAAAACAGAAAATCCACCAAGAACAATTCACAAACCCTAACTTTCAGAATCAAATTTCATCAACAAATTCACCGAAATCGCATCAGTTCTCAGAGATTCATGGATGAATCTTCATCACTGAACTGAAGTCCCTGCAATTCCAGGCGCGAATTCCTCACCGGAGGTGAGAAACTCAAGCACCGATCACAGGGAGAAGAAGAAGAAAAGGAAAAGAGTTTCAAACCGGCGAAGAAGATGAAGAAAGTGAACTGGTGAAGACACCGATTTATTTTCGGTTTCCAAACAAAATCAACAAAACAGAGCCAAGAATCAAGTTTTTCCGAAGAATCTCGTGCAGTCTCCGATTAAAAACTCAGGTAAAACTCAAACTTCATCTTTCTTTCTCAAGAACAGTAACAAAGACGAAACTATGTAGATCTGTAGGAGTTTGAACGGTTACATTCAAAAAGTTGAAAAAACCTAAAAATAATTTTCAAAACCGTATGAAAATTCTAGATCTACGTTGTTTCAAGCCTTGTTTGTGAAAATCAGTGTTAGATTCGTGTTTAGGGTTTAGAGGCGAGTAGAAAGACGTAAAATTTTTGAAGTTCTGGTGAGGTTAGAGCTTGCCGGAAACTAGAGATCTCACCGGAGAAGATGAAGATTCCGGCGGACCTATGAAGGTTCCGGCCGGATCTTCATCTTCCCCGGCCGTTCGTTCATGAGTCCGGCGGAGGAAGTCAGAGAGAGATGAGAGAAGTCAGAAGTTAGAGAGAGAAAGGACAATAGCAAATGAAATAAACCGGTGCTCCCCTCCTTGTATAGGCCAGTGAACCGGACCGGTCCAAGACCGGTCCATTTCCCTTCAATCCTGGCCGTTTGATCTAGGGTTTGATCCCCTGGATCAATCCTGTGGTTCCTGTGCGTCCGGACCCCTTAGTTTTGGGCTTGGGCCTGTTCCCTTTGGTTTATCTGCGTTTTTGCTGTTTTCTTGCTATTCACACCTTGTTTTCTTGCTGTTTGAACCACTGTTCGTTCTAATTTTCTCGTAAAAATTCCTAAAAAATTTCTATGTGTTTCTTGATACATTTTTGACTTTTTTGTGATGCTTTACATGTTATAAAATTGATAAAAAATATACGTGTTGCTTTCTTGATTACTTTTTCTCTTTAGTTGAATTTCATGCAATTTCTCGTTTTTCCATTCGTGATATCTTGATCTATGGTATGAATGTCCGATGTGCAATTTCATGATGAGAATGTCGCTGTTTGTGTGTGTGTTTCGCTGTTTTCGACATGATTTGTTAATTTCTTGCCTTGCAACTATTGCATTTCTCTTTGTATTGTGGTTATCGTCGTTATTTTACCGTTTATCCTATATTCCTTTGTTTGCTCTCCTTGCCATATTTTCATGGCTTATTTTACTAACCATTTTTGTTCTATGTCTCATCCATTTTATAGCATTTCATCATTTCATTCCTATTCATTTTTATGTTAAGTGGACATGTAATAGTTCTAGGTAGTTTAATTTCCTTTTAATTTCTTGCAAGACCATAGCATGTAAACTAGGGCAAAGTGTAAAGGACAATGGACTCTCTATAATGATGTACATCGACACGAGCACCGACACGCACACACGTTGTATGTTTACCGCTTAGATGTATGTTTAGGAAACGCAATACTTAGAAAAATATCATTTTCCCGGAAATAACTCCATAACTCAAACTTTTTTTTCTCTAATAAACCTTGGAGTCAACACTCCATTGTATTTTCCTTTATTTTCTTAATCAAAACTTCAATGAATCTTAATTTCTACTTAGACACTCTTTCTTTAATAATTGAACCAACCATTCACTATTGTCTCATCTCATGCCTTTACGGCCTCCTTCTCTTCTTCAAAACCATTTGCAAAACTTAAAATCAATCAAACACACAAAAACAATTTTTTGAGAGAGAACTACATGGAATTTTGATCCCTTAAAAGGGTATGTAGGCAAGAGGTCAAAACCTCTCCAAGTCCAATAAAATAAAATCTCAAACATTTTCCTCCCTCCGTTCTTAAACTAAATAAATTTTCTTTTCCATAAATAAGCATAAAAATAAAGCGTAGTCATAAACTTAGGAAAACGGTTCCTATAGAATACTATAGTCGTTCCGGATGCTTAACACCTTCCCGTAACGAAAACGACCCCCGAACTTAGAGTTTCAAAGGGTTTTCTCAATTTTTCCCCTTCCCAAGAAAAAATAGAGAATATCAAAGATTGAAAGGTTCAAGCCTAATTAATGACTTGACACCCCAAAATCCAGATAACAGTACCACATGCATATAAGGAGTCCAAGAGCATTAGCGCATTGTCGTGTCTAAGATGCTATGTTGTTGATGATGATTGAATATGTGATTACGTGATAATTGTTTATCAAATATGCAAAGTTGTTTAAGATTGATATGATGTTAATTATGATTCAAATTACTTTGATTAATATTATTTTGTTATGAAATCTCACCCCTTCTGCTTGAAAATGTTGCCCTTCGTATGGGTAACTTGCAGGTGATCGTGCTTAGTGTGTAGTTGCCGTCTTGAGTGGCCTTGCCTTCACTGTGTCGTCTAGGTCGCTCTGATACGTAACGGCTTCGTTCTATTACGTGAATAATATGCTATTTGTGATATTGAACTAACTCTTTGAGATTATATTGATGGGGCCTGCGTGCCAAAGCGTTTTATGGATTATAATATAATTTCTGCTGCAATGTTTAAGTTATTTGATTAAATTGTTATTTAACTGTTTTGGATTATGTTAAATGTGATATCCCGTTGTTTATGATGTTTACTCTGATAAATGTTCAGAAATTTTTATGTTGGGAAAACGGGGTGTTACAATTGGTATCAGAGCAGGTCGGTTCGTCCGGTCAATTAGAAGAGTCGTGTCGAGTCTTAGTAATATTTATATTACTATCTTATGTTACTGTTGCTACTTTTGAAGAATATCAGAAATGGCTGGAAGGAACGATGTTGCGTTAGCTGCTGCTCTACAAGCTGTTGCCCAAGCTGTGGGACAACAACCTAACGCGAATGCTGGTGTTAATGCTGAGACGAGGATGTTGGAGACTTTCATGAGGAAGAACCCTCCAACTTTCAAAGGAAGATATGACCCTGATGGAGCCCAGACGTGGCTTAAAGAGATAGAGAGGATTTTCCGTGTTATGCAGTGCACTGAAGATTAGAAAGTGCGGTTTGGTACGCATCAGCTGGCAGAGGAAGCTGATGATTGGTGGGTTAGTCTGTTACCTAACCTTGAGCATGAAGGAGCTGTTGTTACCTAGGCTGTGTTCAGGAGAGAGTTCCTGAGGAGATACTTTCCGGAAGATGTTCGCGGGAAGAAAGAGATCGAGTTCCTTGAGTTGAAGCAAGGAAATATGTCCGTGACTGAGTATGCTGTCAAGTTTGTTGAGTTGGCGAAGTTTTATCCGCATTATGCTGTAGAGACTGCTGAGTTTTCGAAATGCATCAAGTTCGAGAACGGTTTGAGGCCCGACATTAAGAGGGCGATTGGATACCAACAGATTAGAGTTTTTTCCAGATTTGGTCAATAGCTGCAGGAACTATGAAGAGGATACTAAGGCTCACTTTCTAATCGCCCTCCAACTTTCAAAGGAAGATATGACCCTGATGGAGCCCAAACGTGGCTTAAAGAGATAGAGAGGATTTTCCGTGTTATGCAGTGCACTGAAGATTAGAAAGTGCGGTTTGGTACGCATCAGCTGGCAGAGGAAGCTGATGATTGGTGGGTTAGTCTGTTACCTAACCTTGAGCATGAAGGAGCTGTTGTTACTTGGGCTGTGTTCAGGAGAGAGTTCCTGAGGAGATACTTTCCGGAAGATGTTCGCGGGAAGAAAGAGATCGAGTTCCTTGAGTTGAAGCAAGGAAATATGTCCGTGACTGAGTATGCTGTCAAGTTTGTTGAGTTGGCGAAGTTTTATCCGCATTATGCTGTAGAGACTGCTGAGTTTTCGAAATGCATCAAGTTCGAGAACGGTTTGAGGCCCGACATTAAGAGGGCGATTGGATACCAACAGATTAGAGTTTTTTCCAGATTTGTTCAATAGCTGCAGGAACTATGAAGAGGATACTAAGACTCACTATAAGATTGTGAACGAGAGGAAGGGCAAGGGACAGCAGAGTCGTCCTAAGCCGTACAGTGCCCCTGCTTATAAAGGGAAACAGAGGATGGTCGATGATAGGCGGCCTAAGAAGAAGGATGCTACCGAGATTCTGTGTTTCAATTGTGGTGGGAAAGGCCACAAAAGCAATGTCTATCCTGAAGAGATCAAGAAGTGTGTCCGGTGTGGCAAGAAGGGTCATATTGTAGCTGATTGCAAGCGTAAGGACATTGTGTGTTTTAACTGCAATGAAGAGTGACATATTAGTTCAAAGTGTACTCAGCCTAAGAGGGCGCCGACTCCTGGTAGGGTTTTTGCTTTGACTGGTACTCAGACAGAGGATGAGGATCATTTGATCAGAGGTACCTGCTATATTAATAATACTCCTTTAGTTGCTATTATTGATACTGCTGCTACTCATTGCTTTATTGCTTTCGATTGTGTTTCTGCTTTGGGTTTTGATTTGTCTGATATGAATGGAGAGATGGTCGTTGAAACTCCAGCTAAGGGTTCGGTGACTACTTCTCTTGTATGTTTGCGTTGTCCTTTGTCTATGTTTGGTCGTGATTATGAAATGGATTTAGTTTGTTTACCTTTGGGCGGTATGGATGTGATTCTAGGTATGAATTGGTTGGAGTACAACCACATTCATATTAATTGTTTTAGCAAGTTAGTGTATTTCTCTTCCACCGAAGAGGAAAGTGGTGCAGAGTTCTTATCTACGAAGCAGCTTAAGCAAATGGAACGTGATGGTATTTTGATGTTTTCTTTAATGGCTTCTTTATCTATTGAGAATCAAGCAGTGATTGATAAGCTACAAGTGGTATGCAATTTTCCTGAAGTTTTTCCAGATGAAATTCCTGATGTGCCTCCAGAGAGGAAAGTTGAGTTTTCTATTGATCTTGTTCCTGGAACGAAGCCGGTGTCGATGGCACCTTATCGTATGTCTGCTTCTGAATTATCTGAGTTGAAGAAACAGTTGGAAGATTTGCTTGAGAAGAAATTTGTTAGACCAAGTGTTTCACATTGGGGAGCGCCGGTTTTACTAGTAAATAAGAAAGATGGTAGTATGAGGTTATGTATTGATTATCGACAGTTGAACAAGGTGACTATCAAGAATAGATATCCACTTCCGAGAATTGATGATTTGATGGATCAGTTAGTGGGTGCACGTGTTTTCAGCAAGATTGATTTGAGGTCAGGTTATCACCAGATTAAAGTAAAAGATGAAGATATGCAGAAGACAGCTTTCGGAACGCGTTATGGTCACTATGAATATAAAGTTATGACTTTTGGTGTTACCAATGCACCTGGAGTGTTTATGGAGTATATGAATCGCATCTTCCATGCATTTTTGGATCGGTTCGTAGTTGTGTTCATCGATGATATTTTGATTTACTCCAAGACTGAAGAAGAACATGCTGAGCATCTGAAGATTGTCTTGCAAGTGTTGAAAGAGAAGAAACTTTATGCCAAATTGTCTAAGTGTGAATTCTGGTTAAAAGAAGTGAGTTTTCTTGGCCATGTTATTTCTGGCGATGGTATTGCAGTGGATCCATCTAAAGTTGAAGCGGTATCGCAATGGGAGACTACTAAGTCCGTTACAGAGATTAGAAGCTTCTTGGGTTTAGTTGGTTACTACATAAGATTTATTGAAGGGTTTTCCAAGTTAGCTCTTCCGCTAACCTAGTTGACTTGTAAAGGTAAAGCTTTTGTGTGGAATGTTCATTGCGAGAACAGTTTCAGTGAATTGAAGAAGCGTTTGACGACTGCTCGAGTTTTGATTTTGCCTAAGTCTGATGAGCCTTTTGTAGTATACTGTGATGTATCCAAGTTGGGTTTAGGAGGCGTACTTATGCAAGATGGTAAAGTGGTGGCTTACGCTTCAAGACAGTTCATAATTCATGAGAAGAATTACCCGACGCATGATCTAGAGTTGGCGGCCGTGGTCTTTGTATTGAAGATATGGAGACATTACTTGTATTGTTCGAGATTTGAGGTGTTTAGTGATCACAAGAGTTTGGATTATTTGTTCGACCAGAAGGAATTGAATATGAGATAGAGGAGGTGGCTTGAATTGTTGAAGGATTATGACTTTGGTTTGAATTGTCATCCAGGTAAAGCTAATGTTGTTGCAGATGCCTTGAGTAGGAAGACATTGCATATGTCCGCTATGATGGTTAGAGAGTTCGAGTTACTTGAGCAGTTTAGAGATATGAGTTTGGTTTGCGAATGGTCACCTCAGAGTGTGAAACTGGGAATGCTGAAGATTGATAGTGAATTTCTGAAAAGTATCAAGGAAGCACAGAGAGTTGATGTAAAGTTTGTGGACTTAATGGTTGCTAGAGATCAGACTGAAGACAGTGATTTTAAAATCGATGATCAAGGTGTGTTGAGATTCCGAGGAAGAATTTGTATTCTAGACAATGAAGAGATTAAGAAGATGATTCTTGAAGAGAGTCACAGGAGTAGCTTGAGTATTCATCCGGGAGCTACGAAGATGTATCATGATTTAAAGAAGATTTTCTGGTGGCCTGGTTTGAAACGAGATGTGGCACAGTTTGTGTATTCCTGTTTAGTTTGTCAGAAGTCGAAAGTTGAGCATCAGAAACCTGCTGGAATGATGGTACCTTTAGATGTGCCAGAATGGAAATGGGATAGTATATCGATGGATTTTGTGACGAGTTTGCCGAATACTCCTAGAGGGAACGACGCAATTTGGGTTATTGTTGATAGATTGACGAAGTCGGCTTATTTTCTACCGATCAATATTAGTTTCCCTGTTGCCCAGTTGGAGGAGATTTACATTAAGGAGATTGTGAAGTTGCATGGTATTCCTTCGAGCATTGTATCGGATAGAGATCCAAGATTTACTTCTAGATTTTGGAAAAGTTTGCAAGAGGCTTTGGGTTCGAAGTTGAGATTGAGTTCGGCTTATCATCCACAGACAGATGGTCAGTCTGAGAAGACAATTCAGTCGCTAGAGGATTTGTTAAGAGTTTGTGTACTTGAGCAAGGAGGAACTTGGGATAGTCATCTTCCGTTGATCGAGTTCACATACAATAATAGTTATCATTCTAGTATTGGAATGACACCTTTTGAGGCTTTGTATGGTCGGAGATGCAGAACTCCATTGTGTTGGTTTGAGTCAGGTGAAAGAGTGGTCTTAGGACCAGAGATTGTTCAGCAGACTACTGAGAAAGTTAAGATAATTCAAGAGAAAATGAAAGCGTCGCAGAGTCGACAAAAGAGTTATCATGATAAGCGCAGAAGGATCTTGAGTTTCAGGAAGGAGACCACGTGTTTTTGAGATTCACTCCTATGACTGGTGTAGGATGTGCATTGAAGTCAAAGAAGTTGACCCCGAAGTTTATTGGTCCGTATCAGATATCAGAAAGAGTTGGAACGGTGGCTTATCGAGTGGGTTTACCACCGCATCTTTCGAATTTGCACGACGTTTTCCATGTGTCGCAACTTCGGAAGTATGTTCCGGGTCCATCTCATGTGATCCAGAGTGACGATGTGCAAGTTAGAGACAACCTTACGGTAGAGACTTTACCGGTGAGGATTGATGATCGTAAAGTGAAGACGTTGAGAGGCAAAGAGATACCTCTCGTGAGAGTCGTTTGGTTGGGAGCGACTGGTGAAAGCTTGACGTGGGAGCTTGAGAGTAAGATGCTGGAGTCTTATCCAGAATTGTTTTCTTGAGGTAAATTTTCGAGGACGAAAATCTTTTAAGTGGGGGAGAGTTGTAACGCCCACTTTCGTTTAATTGTTTAATTAATTGAGTTTAGGCGATTATATTATATTTATATAATATATGCATGATTTTGGTATGTTTTGATGATTTGCGATGATTTAGATGATTTGATTGATAATGTGATAAGTTATGAGTTGAAGGTTTTGATAAGGATATGAGACTTATTTTATTGTTAAATAAAATAAAGATTTGAAAAATATATATAAAATATTTAGTTAAGGGTTGTTTTGAGATTTTAGAGAGTTTTGGGGGAGAAAGTGAGTTAAAATAAGATATTAGGAAGAGATATAAATAGGTGATGACAGTCGTCATTATGTTATTTTTATGATATTTTTATGGCATTTAGAGAGTCAATTGCTTGTATACATGGTTAAATCATCTCAAGATTCTTAAAAGAGAAGTTCTACACAAATTGGAGAAGAATGCAAGAATTTAACTACTGGAGAAATCGTGCAACGATGGACCTGAATCGTGGCACGTTTGAAGCGTGGAATTTACCTGAAGATGCTGGAAAAATCGTGGCACGATGGATGTGTAACGTGCCACGATGATAGAATAAATTTACTGCCACGTATGAATTAATTGGATGAGCCACATGAACAATTGTTTTGCGTTTTGGAGGGCTGAATAGCATAGAATAATTAGAAAAGAAGTTGGTTTCATAGCATTCAATATTGGCCCAATAGAAATACCAAAGGAGGCATGAGATTGGCTGGAAGAAAAAGAAAACAATTAGGTTTGGAAGGATATAAAAGGGAAGCTAGCCGCACAGTACCAAAGAAAAAAGGAGCAGAATCACGTTTTGGGATTAGGATTATTTTGGGAACCAGCTACAGCAGCATCACGAGAGATAGAAGAAGGACTTCCATGATAAAAGAAAACCTCACGAGCGTAACATCTCTGTTTGTAATTTCTTTTATTCATGTTGTTTAATTTTCTAATTATGAGTAGCTAATTTCCTTGTTGATTAAGCCATGATGAACCTATTGTAATATATGAATCAGTAGTTGATGCTCTCTTTATTATTAATGTTATTCAGTCTTTATTCAGAATTACTTGTGTTCATAGCTTTTCAAATAATTGCTTTGTATGACTATTAACCCTAGCTTCGTGCAATTACATGAATTGATATTAGGAATTGAATGACTATTAACCCTAGCTTTTAATCCTGAAATAGTAATCCTGTTTGATTCAACATAGGAACCTAGAGATAGGAAATTGAGGATCATGACTCATGAATTAACGTACTTTTATCGCTTCCGCAGTTATTCAATCGGTTTAAGAGATAAAAAGATTATAACTTAGGAAAGGGTTTTGAGTCAAGAGATTGATCAAAACTACTTAGTTAATTTGTCGTATAGATTGAATAATAATTAGTAATAAAGGGAGGTAAACTACTCATATAAAGCAATAGCGGATTCATTGGCATAATAATCCTTCTCGAATCATCTTTCAACAACTTTTATTTACTTTTTATGCACACAAACCTACTGCCTCAGGCACTTACAAAATTTACACATCCTAGATATTAACTTTATTGCTAAGTTGAGATTAACACCGTCCTCGTGGATACGAACTTATTTTTATTACTTCGATAGTTTTAGTACACTTGCTAAAATATCTATCAAGTTTTTGGCGCCGCTACCGGGGGACTGTTGAGTCATTTCAATTTGGCAATTTTGTTTTTGTTTAGGATTTCTGTCATTTATATTTTTGTTTATATATAAAAAAAAAATGATTTATGCTCTTCTTTTTCTTCTCATCATTGTACTATGCTACTAAAAAGTTTATTCAAGTGTTGCAGCTATGATAGACAGGTTATACCTCCATGACACAAAAGAGTTATACCTCCATGACACAAAAGAGATTGGTATGATGAAGTATGAAAAATATATGCTATCTTTGAAGATAGGATATTTGGACAATAAAATCTCAAGATTAAATGAGGGATGTGGTCGTTATGAGGGGGATGAACCAGGTAGTAATTGTGAAGAGAAGAAATAGGTGATCAACATCGATTACAATACTCAACTTCAAAATATTTTAGATGATTTCTTGGTGTCAAATCAAGTTTTATTTGAGAAGTTTGATGTTCAATGTGGTAATCTTGTTGAGAAAGCACATGAGTCTCAGATGAAGTTGGTTCAGATGGAGACTGAGTGTCACGAGGTTGTTGTGGAAGAAAATCCCAAAGTGAGGAGTGTGGATATTTTCCCGAAGTCTGAATCAAATGGGGTTAAGAAGATCACTCGTGTGCAAATGGATACATATTCTTCTATATTGTGGGAGAGCTCCAATTCCAAAAGTTTAACAATGGGAGCATAGGAGCATCTGCTTCTTTGTTACAAGTTCATGGAATTCCTACCAAACAGGAGGAAGAAGAAGGGTGATATATTCCTTCTATCATGTTTGCCACCTTAACAGTGGTTGAAGCGTCAAGCTCAATGACGTAAAAGAAAGCGCTTGGTGGGAGGCAACCCATCCTTTTTATTATGTCGTTATTTTTAGTATTTTATTTCTATTGTTGAGTCAAACAATTTGTCTTTCATTTTCATTTTGGTTTAACTCAGTTGTATCCCTCTATGATGTAATTGAACTTGCACTTGTTTATTATCGATGAATTTTCTTGTGTTATTGACTTTTTCCAGTTTAGTAACAAATATGTGTTCAAGTGGTATTCCAAAAGTTCAAAAGGAGGAGTGACTTGTGATTCAAAGGCGAAGTGTACAGCAGTGAAAGATAGGTAGTCACAACTCCCAGATATCATAACTGTCAGGTTCATAGCCAAACTTTATTTTTCCAATTTTACTTATAAAGAGTGTTCCATGCATTTACATTTCTAAAACTTGCATTGTTTCTTTACTGTCGATTGATCTTTTTTATATACACACTGAGGCAAAAGTGCTTGGTCCTGTGAGCCTTTTGAAGCCTACCCTGATTTTAATTGAAATTTTATTCTTTTTAGCCAAATTGAGCCGGTAGGTCTAGATCTTTTTGTTCGGTGACAAACTACATTACAAGCTTAGAGACTTTTTAGGATTTATCCCAAATTGTTTTTCTGAGTTAGGCATTATAGAATGTTGCTAAATAATAAGTTTGGGGTTGCTATTGGAATTTGCAACCAATTAAGTTTGGGGTGGGGTACTAGAGATAAAGCAAGAGCATTATCATAAACAATACACAAAAATGGTGTATTAAACAAAAAAAAAATTGAATGAAAAAGGGACATACCATTGAAAATCCGAGTATCTAAAACTCGATTGTCCCAAATTGTTAAGAATGATCTCTAGTACCTTTGCAAGAATTGTGTTCCAAAAGGTGAATGAATAATTGGTTCAATTTGTGTTTTAACTTATGTAGGAGTGCCTAACTCAAATTTTGTGTAGCCTACTTATCCAAATATTATCGACCTTCACCTAAGCCCCGTTGTTACCCTTAAAGACCTCAAAGTGTGCATTGACATAGATTTTGATTGACGTTAAGAAACTTTTCAAGCGTATGGTAATATGTAGATTGTATGTCGACTGTGTGTGAACCGTTTCATATTGTTGCGTGGAGTTGTGAATTGGTGGTTGCGAATAAGTCAAACTAGCTCATCTTTAGTTAGTAGGGAGTTGAACTTTTGGGTACTATCGCTTGAATCAGGTAATTGTTATTTTACTGTCGATTGTCAATAATGCAAGTAAATTCCTTGAGGACAAGGAATAGTTCAAGTTTGGGGTTGTGATGACAGTCGTCATTACGTTATTTTTATGATATTTTTATGGCATTTGGAGAGTCAATTGCTTGTATACATGGTTAAATCATCTCAAGATACTTAAAAGAGAAGTTCTACACAAATTGGAGAAGAATGCAAGAATTTAACTACTGGAGAAATCGTGCAACGATGGACCTGAATCGTGGCACGTTTGAAGCGTGGAATTTACCTGAAGATGCTAGAAAAATCGTGGAACGATGGATGTGTAACGTGCCACGATGATTGAATAAATTTACTGCCACGTATAAATTAATTGGATGAGCCACATAAACAATTGTTTTGCGTTTTGGAGGGCTGAATAGCATAGAATAATTAGAAAAGAAGTTGGTTTCATAGCATTCAGTATTGGCCCAATAGAAATACCAAAGGAGGCATGCGATTGGCTGGAAGAAAAAGAAAACAATTAGGTTTGGAAGGATATAAAAGGGAAGCTAGCCGCACAGTACCAAAGAAAAAGGAGCAGAATCACGTTTTGGGATTAGGATTATTTTGGGAACCAGCTACAGCAGGAACACGAGAGATAGAAGAAGGACTTCCATGATAAAAGAAAACTTCACGAGCGTAACATCTCTGTTTGTAATTTCTTTTATTCATGTTGTTTAATTTTCTAATTATGAGTAGCTAATTTCCTTGTTGATTAAGCCATGATGAACCTATTGTAATATATGAATCAGTAGTTGATGCTCTCTTTATTATTAATGTTATTCAGTCTTTATTCAGAATTACTTGTGTTCATAGCTTTTCAAATAATTGCTTTGTATGACTATTAACCCTAGCTTCGTGCAATTACATGAATTGATATTAGGAATTGAATGACTATTAACCCTAGCTTTTAATCCTGAAATAGTAATCCTGTTTGATTCAACATAGGAACCTAGAGATAGGAAATTGAGGATCATGACTCATGAATTAACGTTCCTTTATCGCTTCCGCAGTTATTCAATCGGTTTAAGAGATAAAAAGATTATAACTTAGGAAAGGGTTTTGAGTCAAGAGATTGATCAAAACTACTTAGTTAATTTGTCGTAAAGATTGAATAATAATTAGTAATAAAGGGAGGTAAACTACTCATATAAAGCAATAGCGGATTCATTGGCATAATAATCCTTCTCGAATCATCTTTCAACAACTTTTATTTACTTTTTATGCACACAAACCTACTGCCTCAGGCACTTACAAAATTTACACATCCTAGATATTAACTTTATTGCTAAGTTGAGATTAACACCGTCCTCGTGGATACGAACTTATTTTTATTACTTCGATAGTTTTAGTACACTTGCTAAAATATCTATCAAGTTTTTGGCGCCGCTACCGGGGGACTGTTGAGTCATTTCAATTTGGCAATTTTGTTTTTGTTTAGGATTTCTGTCATTTATATTTTTGTTTATATATAAAAAAAAAATTAAAAAAAAAATGATTTATGCTCTTCTTTTTCTTCTCATCATTGTACTGTGCTACTAAAAAGTTTATTCAAGTGTCGCAGCTATGATAGACAGGTTATACCTCCATGACACAAAAGAGTTATACCTCCATGACACAAAAGAGATTGGTATGATGAAGTATCAAAAATATATGTTATCTTTGAAGATAGGATATTTGGACAATAAAATCTCAAGATTAAATGAGGGATGTGGTCGTTATGAGGGGGATGAACCAGGTAGTAATTGTGAAGAGAAGAAAGAGGTGATCAACATCGATTACAATACTCAACTTCAAAATATTTTAGATGATTTCTTGGTGTCAAATCAAGTTTTATTTGAGAAGTTTGATGTTCAATGTGGTAATCTTGTTGAGAAAGCACATGAGTCTCAGATGAAGTTGGTTCAGATGGAGACTGAGTGTCACGAGGTTGTTGTGGAAGAAAATCCCAAAGTGAGGAGTGTGGATATTTTCCCGAAGTCTGAATCAAATGGGGTTAAGAAAATCACTCGTGTGCAAATGGATACATATTCTTCTATATTGTGGGAGAGCTCCAATTCCAAAAGTTTAACAATGGGAGCATAGGAGCATCTGCTTCTTTGTTACAAGTTCATGGAATTCCTACCAAACAGGAGGAAGAAGAAGGGTGATATATTCCTTCTATCATTTTTGCCACCTTAACAGTGGTTGAAGCGTCAAGCTCAATGACGTAAAAGAAAGCGCTTGGTGGGAGGCAACCCATCCTTTTTATTATGTCGTTATTTTTAGTATTTTATTTCTATTGTTGAGTCAAACAATTTGTCTTTCATTTTCATTTTGGTTTAACTCAGTTGTATCCCTCTGTGATGTAATTGAACTTGCACTTGTTTATTATCGATGAATTTTCTTGTGTTATTGACTTTTTCCAGTTTAGTAACAAATATGTGTTCAAGTGGTATTCCAAAAGTTCAAAAGGAGGAGTGACTTGTGATTCAAAGGCGAAGTGTACGGCAGTGAAAGATAGGTAGTCACAACTCCCAGATATCATAACTGTCAGGTTCATAGCCAAACTTTATTTTTCCAATTTTACTTATAAAGAGTGTTCCATGCATTTACATTTCTAAAACTTGCATTGTTTCTTTACTGTCGATTGATCTTTGTTATATACACACTGAGGCAAAAGTGCTTGGTCCTGTGAGCCTTTTGAAGCCTACCCTGATTTTAATTGAAATTTTATCTTCTTTTTAGCCAAATTGAGCCGGTAGGTCTAGATCTTTTTGTTCGGTGACAAACTACATTACAAGCTTAGAGACTTTTTAGGATTTATCCCAAATTGTTTTTCTGAGTTAGGCATTAAAGAATGTTGCTAAATGATAAGTTTGGGGTTGCTATTGGAATTTGCAACCAATTAAGTTTGGGGTGGGGTACTAGAGATAAAGAAAGAGCATTATCATAAACAATACACAAAAATGGTGTTTTAAACAAAAAAAAATTGAATGAAAAAGGGACATAACATTGAAAATCCGAGTATCTAAAACTCGATTGTCCCAAATTGTTAAGAATGATCTCTAGTACCTTTGCAAGAATTGTGTTCCAAAAGGTGAATGAATAATTGGTTCAATTTGTGTTTTAACTTATGTAGGAGTGCCTAACTCAAATTTTGTGTAGCCTACTTATCCAAATATTATCCACCTTCACCTAAGCCCCGTTGTTACCCTTAAAGACCTCAAAGTGTGCATTGACAGAGATTTTGATTGACGTTAAGAAACTTTTCAAGCGTATGGTAATATGTAGATTGTATGTCGACTGTGTGTGAACCGTTTCATATTGTTGCGTGCAGTTGTGAATTGGTGGTTGCGAATAAGTCAAACTAGCTCATCTTTAGTTAGTAGGGAGTTGAAGTTTTGGGTACTATCGCTTGAATCAGGTAATTGTTATTTTACTGTCGATTGTCAATGATGCAAGTAAATTCCTTGAGGACAAGGAATAGTTCAAGTTTGGGGTTATGATGACAGTCGTCATTACGTTATTTTTATGATATTTTTATGGCATATAGAGAGTCAATTGCTTGTATACATGGTTGAATCATCTCAAGATTCTTAAAAGAGAAGTTCTACATAAATTGGAGAAGAATGCAAGAATTTAACTACTGGAGAAATCGTGCAACGATGGACCTGAATCGTGGCACGTTTGAAGCGTGGAATTTACCTGAAGATGCTAGAAAAATCGTGGAACGATGGATGTGTAACGTGCCACGATGATTGAATAAATTTACTGCCACGAATGAATTAATTGGATGAGCCACATAAACATTTGTTTTGCGTTTTGGAGGGCTGAATAGCATAGAATAATTAGAAAAGAAGTTGGTTTCATAGCATTCAGTATTGGCCCAATAGAAATACCAAAGGAGGCATGCGATTGGCTGGAAGAAAAAGAAAACAATTAGGTTTGGAAGGATATAAAAGGGAAGCTAGCCGCACAGTACCAAAGAAAAAAGGATTAGAATCACGTTTTGGGATTAGGATTATTTTGGGAACCAGATACAGCAGCAACACGAGAGATAGAAGAAGGACTTCCATGATAAAAGAAAACTTCACGAGCGTAACATCTCTGTTTGTAATTTCTTTTATTCATGTTGTTTAATTTTCTAATTATGAGTAGCTAATTTCCTTGTTGATTAAGCCATGATGAACCTATTGTAATATATGAATCAGTAGTTGATTCTCTCTTTATTATTAATGTTATTCAGTCTTTATTCAGAATTACTTGTGTTCATAGCTTTTCAAATAATTGCTTTGTATGACTATTAACCCTAGCTTCGTGCAATTACATGAATTGATATTAGGAATTGAATGACTATTAACCCTAGCTTTTAATCCTGAAATAGTAATCCTGTTTGATTCAACATAGGAACCTAGAGATAGGAAATTGAGGATCATGACTCATGAATTAACGTACTTTTATCGCTTCCGCAGTTATTCAATCCGTTTAAGAGATTAAAAGATTATAACTTAGGAAAGGGTTTTGAGTCAAGAGATTGATCAAAACTACTTAGTTAATTTGTCGTAAAGATTGAATAATAATTAGTAATAAAGGGAGGTAAACTACTCATATAAAGCAATAGCGGATTCATTGGCATAATAATCCTTCTCGAATCATCTTTCAACAACTTTTATTTACTTTTTATAGACACAAACCTACTGCCTTAGGCACTTACAAAATTTACACATCCTAGATATTAACTTTATTGCTAAGTTGAGATTAACACCGTCCTCGTGGATACGAACTTATTTTTATTACTTCGATAGTTTTAGTACACTTGCTAAAATATCTATCAAGTTTTTGGCGCCGCTACCGGGGGACTGTTGAGTCATTTCAATTTGGCAATTTTGTTTTTGTTTAGGATTTCTGTCATTTATATTTTTGTTTATATATAAAAAAAAATTAAAAAAAAATGATTTATGCTCTTCTTTTTCTTCTCATCATTGTACTGTGCTACTAAAAAGTTTATTCAAGTGTCGCAGCTATGATAGACAGGTTATACCTCCATGACACAAAAGAGTTATACCTCCATGAAACAAAAGAGATTGGTATGATGAAGTATGAAAAATATATGCTATCTTTGAAGATAGGATATTTGGACAATAAAATCTCAAGATTAAATGAGGGATGTGGTCGTTATGAGGGGGATGAACCAGGTAGTAATTGTGAAGAGAAGAAAGAGGTGATCAACATCGATTACAATACTCAACTTCAAAATATTTTAGATGATTTCTTGGTGTCAAATCAAGTTTTATTTGAGAAGTTTGATGTTCAATGTGGTAATCTTGTTGAGAAAGCACATGAGTCTCAGATGAAGTTGGTTCAGATGGAGACTGAGTGTCACGAGGTTGTTGTGGAAGAAAATCCCAAAGTGAGGAGTGTGGATATTTTCCCGAAGTCTGAATCAAATGGGGTTAAGAAAATCACTCGTGTGCAAATGGATACATATTCTTCTATATTGTGGGAGAGCTCCAATTCCAAAAGTTTAACAATGGGAGCATAGGAGCATCTGCTTCTTTGTTACAAGTTCATGGAATTCCTACCAAACAGGAGGAAGAAGAAGGGTGATATATTCCTTCTATCATTTTTGCCACCTTAACAGTGGTTGAAGCGTCAAGCTCAATGACGTAAAAGAAAGCGCTTGGTGGGAGGCAACCCATCCTTTTTATTATGTCGTTATTTTTAGTATTTTATTTCTATTGTTGAGTCAAACAATTTGTCTTTCATTTTCATTTTGGTTTAACTCAGTTGTATCCCTCTGTGATGTAATTGAACTTGCACTTGTTTATTATCGATGAATTTTCTTGTGTTATTGACTTTTTCCAGTTTAGTAACAAATATGTGTTCAAGTGGTATTCCAAAAGTTCAAAAGGAGGAGTGACTTGTGATTCAAAGGCGAAGTGTATGGCAGTGAAAGATAGGTAGTCACAACTCCCAGATATCATAACTGTCAGGTTCATAGCCAAACTTTATTTTTCCAATTTTACTTATAAAGAGTGTTCCATGCATTTACATTTCTAAAACTTGCATTGTTTCTTTACTGTCGATTGATCTTTGTTATATACACACTGAGGCAAAAGTGCTTGGTCCTGTGAGCCTTTTGAAGCCTACCCTGATTTTAATTGAAATTTTATCTTCTTTTTAGCCAAATTGAGCCGGTAGGTCTAGATCTTTTTGTTCGGTGACAAACTACATTACAAGCTTAGAGACTTTTTAGGATTTATCCCAAATTGTTTTTCTGAGTTAGGCATTAAAGAATGTTGCTAAATAATAAGTTTGGGGTTGCTATTGGAATTTGCAACCAATTAAGTTTGGGGTGGGGTACTAGAGATAAAGAAAGAGCATTATCATAAACAATACACAAAAATGGTGTTTTAAACAAAAAAAAAATTGAATGAAAAAGGGACATAACATTGAAAATCCGAGTATCTAAAACTCGATTGTCCCAAATTGTTAAGAATGATCTCTAGTACCTTTGCAAGAATTGTGTTCCAAAAGGTGAATGAATAATTGGTTCAATTTGTGTTTTAACTTATGTAGGAGTGCCTAACTCAAATTTTGTGTAGCCTACTTATCCAAATATTATCCACCTTCACCTAAGCCCCGTTGTTACCCTTAAAGACCTCAAAGTGTGCATTGACAGAGATTTTGATTGACGTTAAGAAACTTTTCAAGCGTATGGTAATATGTAGATTGTATGTCGACTGTGTGTGAACCGTTTCATATTGTTGCGTGCAGTTGTGAATTGGTGGTTGCGAATAAGTCAAACTAGCTCATCTTTAGTTAGTAGGGAGTTGAAGTTTTGGGTACTATCGCTTGAATCAAGTAATTGTTATTTTACTGTCGATTGTCAATGATGCAAGTAAATTCCTTGAGGACAAGGAATAGTTCAAGTTTGGGGTTATGATGACAGTCGTCATTACGTTATTTTTATGATATTTTTATGGCATATAGAGAGTCAATTGCTTGTATACATGGTTGAATCATCTCAAGATTCTTAAAAGAGAAGTTCAACATAAATTGGAGAAGAATGCAAGAATTTAACTACTGGAGAAATCGTGCAACGATGGACCTGAATCGTGGCACGTTTGAAGCGTGGAATTTACCTGAAGATGCTAGAAAAATCGTGGAACGATGGATGTGTAACGTGCCACGATGATTGAATAAATTTACTGCCACGAATGAATTAATTGGATGAGCCACATAAACATTTGTTTTGCGTTTTGGAGGGCTGAATAGCATAGAATAATTAGAAAAGAAGTTGGTTTCATAGCATTCAGTATTGGCCCAATAGAAATACCAAAGGAGGCATGCGATTGGCTGGAAGAAAAAGAAAACAATTAGGTTTGGAAGGATATAAAAGGGAAGCTAGCCGCACAGTACCAAAGAAAAAAGGATTAGAATCACGTTTTGGGATTAGGATTATTTTGGGAACCAGATACAGCAGCAACACGAGAGATAGAAGAAGGACTTCCATGATAAAAGAAAACTTCACGAGCGTAACATCTCTGTTTGTAATTTCTTTTATTCATGTTGTTTAATTTTCTAATTATGAGTAGCTAATTTCCTTGTTGATTAAGCCATGATGAACCTATTGTAATATATGAATCAGTAGTTGATTCTCTCTTTATTATTAATGTTATTCAGTCTTTATTCAGAATTACTTGTGTTCATAGCTTTTCAAATAATTGCTTTGTATGACTATTAACCCTAGCTTCGTGCAATTACATGAATTGATATTAGGAATTGAATGACTATTAACCCTAGCTTTTAATCCTGAAATAGTAATCCTGTTTGATTCAACATAGGAACCTAGAGATAGGAAATTGAGGATCATGACTCATGAATTAACGTACTTTTATCGCTTCCGCAGTTATTCAATCCGTTTAAGAGATTAAAAGATTATAACTTAGGAAAGGGTTTTGAGTCAAGAGATTGATCAAAACTACTTAGTTAATTTGTCGTAAAGATTGAATAATAATTAGTAATAAAGGGAGGTAAACTACTCATATAAAGCAATAGCGGATTCATTGGCATAATAATCCTTCTCGAATCATCTTTCAACAACTTTTATTTACTTTTTATAGACACAAACCTACTGCCTTAGGCACTTACAAAATTTACACATCCTAGATATTAACTTTATTGCTAAGTTGAGATTAACACCGTCCTCGTGGATACGAACTTATTTTTATTACTTCGATAGTTTTAGTACACTTGCTAAAATATCTATCAAGTTTTTGGCGCCGCTACCGGGGGACTGTTGAGTCATTTCAATTTGGCAATTTTGTTTTTGTTTAGGATTTCTGTCATTTATATTTTTGTTTATATATAAAAAAAAATTAAAAAAAAATGATTTATGCTCTTCTTTTTCTTCTCATCATTGTACTGTGCTACTAAAAAGTTTATTCAAGTGTCGCAGCTATGATAGACAGGTTATACCTCCATGACACAAAAGAGTTATACCTCCATGAAACAAAAGAGATTGGTATGATGAAGTATGAAAAATATATGCTATCTTTGAAGATAGGATATTTGGACAATAAAATCTCAAGATTAAATGAGGGATGTGGTCGTTATGAGGGGGATGAACCAGGTAGTAATTGTGAAGAGAAGAAAGAGGTGATCAACATCGATTACAATACTCAACTTCAAAATATTTTAGATGATTTCTTGGTGTCAAATCAAGTTTTATTTGAGAAGTTTGATGTTCAATGTGGTAATCTTGTTGAGAAAGCACATGAGTCTCAGATGAAGTTGGTTCAGATGGAGACTGAGTGTCACGAGGTTGTTGTGGAAGAAAATCCCAAAGTGAGGAGTGTGGATATTTTCCCGAAGTCTGAATCAAATGGGGTTAAGAAAATCACTCGTGTGCAAATGGATACATATTCTTCTATATTGTGGGAGAGCTCCAATTCCAAAAGTTTAACAATGGGAGCATGGGAGCATCTGCTTCTTTGTTACAAGTTCATGGAATTCCTACCAAACAGGAGGAAGAAGAAGGGTGATATATTCCTTCTATCATTTTTGCCACCTTAACAGTGGTTGAAGCGTCAAGCTCAATGACGTAAAAGAAAGCGATTGGTGGGAGGCAACCCATCCTTTTTATTATGTCGTTATTTTTAGTATTTTATTTCTATTGTTGAGTCAAACAATTTGTCTTTCATTTTCATTTTGGTTTAACTAAGTTGTATCCCTCTGTGATATAATTGAACTTGCACTTGTTTATTATCGATGAATTTTCTTGTGTTATTGACTTTTTCCAGTTTAGTAACAAATATGCGTTCAAGTGGTATTCCAAAAGTTCAAAAGGAGGAGTGACTTGTGATTCAAAGGCGAAGTGTACAGCAGTGAAAGATAGGTAGTCACAACTCCCAGATATCATAACTGTCAGGTTCATAGCCAAACTTTATTTTTCCAATTTTACTTATAAAGAGTGTTCCATGCATTTACATTTCTAAAACTTGCATTGTTTCTTTACTGTCGATTGATCTTTTTTATATACACACTGAGGCAAAAGTGCTTGGTCGTGTGAGCCTTTTGAAGCCTACCCTGATTTTAATTGAAATTTTATCTTCTTTTTAGCCAAATTGAGCCGGTAGGTCTATATCTTTTTGTTCGGTGACAAACTACATTACAAGCTTAGAGACTTTTTAGGATTTATCCCAAATTGTTTTTCTGAGTTAGGCATTAAAGAATGTTGCTAAATAATAAGTTTGGGGTTGCTATTGGAATTTGCAACCAATTAAGTTTGGGGTGGGGTACTAGAGATAAAGAAAGAGCATTATCATAAACAATACACAAAAATGGTGTTTTAAACAAAAAAAAAATTGAATGAAAAAGGGACATAACATTGAAAATCCGAGTATCTAAAACTCGATTGTCCCAAATTGTTAAGAATGATCTCTAGTACCTTTGCAAGAATTGTGTTCCAAAAGGTGAATGAATAATTGGTTCAATTTGTGTTTTAACTTATGTAGGAGTGCCTAACTCAAATTTTGTGTAGCCTACTTATCCAAATATTATCCACCTTCACCTAAGCCCCGTTGTTACCCTTAAAGACCTCAAAGTGTGCATTGACATAGATTTTGATTGACGTTAAGAAACTTTTCAAGCGTATGGTAATATGTAGATTGTATGTCGACTGTGTGTGAACCGTTTCATATTGTTGCGTGGAGTTGTGAATTGGTGGTTGCGAATAAGTCAAACTAGCTCATCTTTAGTTAGTAGGGAGTTGAAGTTTTGGGTACTATCGCTTGAATCAGGTAATTGTTATTTTACTGTCGATTGTCAATGATGCAAGTAAATTCCTTGAGGACAAGGAATAGTTCAAGTTTGGGGTTGTGATGACAGTCGTCATTACGTTATTTTTATGATATTTTTATGGCATTTAGAGAGTCAATTGCTTGTATACATGGTTAAATCATCTCAAGATTCTTAAAAGAGAAGTTCTACACAAATTGGAGAAGAATGCAAGAATTTAACTACTGGAGAAATCGTGCAACGATGGACCTGAATCGTGGCACGTTTGAAGCGTGGAATTTACCTGAAGATGCTGGAAAAATCGTGGCACGATGGATGTGTAACTTGCCACGATGATTGAATAAATTTACTGCCACGTATGAATTAATTGGATGAGCCACATGAACAATTGTTTTGTGTTTTGGAGGGCTGAATAGCATAGAATAATTAGAAAAGAAGTTGGTTTCATAGCATTCAGTATTGGCTCAATAGAAATACCAAAGGAGGCATGCGATTGGCTGGAAGAAAAAGAAAACAATTATGTTTGGAAGGATATAAAAGGGAAGCTAGCCGCACAGTACCAAAGAAAAAAGGAGCAGAATCACGTTTTGGGATTAGGATTATTTTGGGAACCAGCTACAGCAGCAACATGAGAGATAGAAGAAGGACTTCCATGATAAAAGAAAACTTCACGAGCGTAACATCTCTGTTTGTAATTTCTTTTATTCATGTTGTTTAATTTTCTAATTATGAGTAGCTAATTTCCTTGTTGATTAAGCCATGATGAACCTATTGTAATATATGAATCAGTAGTTGATGCTCTCTTTATTATTAATGTTATTCAGTCTTTATTCAGAATTACTTGTGTTCATAGCTTTTCAAATAATTGCTTTGTATGACAATTAACCCTAGCTTCGTGCAATTACATGAATTGATATTAGGAATTGAATGACTATTAACCCTAGCTTTTAATCCTGAAATAGTAATCCTGTTTGATTCAACATAGGAACCTAGAGATAGGAAATTGAGGATCATGACTCATGAATTAACGTACTTTTACCGCTTCCGGAGTTATTCAATCGGTTTAAGAGATTAAAAGATTATAACTTAGGAAAGGGTTTTGAGTCAAGAGATTGATCAAAACTACTTAGTTAATTTGTCGTAAAGATTGAATAATAATTAGTAATAAAGGGAGGTAAACTACTCATATAAAGCAATAGCGGATTCATTGGCATAATAATCCTTCTCGAATCATCTTTCAACAACTTTTATTTACTTTTTATGGACACAAACCTACTGCCTTAGGCACTTACAAAATTTACACATCCTAGATATTAACTTTATTGCTAAGTTGAGATTAACACCGTCCTCGTGGATACGAACTTATTTTTATTACTTCGATAGTTTTAGTACACTTGCTAAAATATCTATCAAGTTTTTGGCGCCGCTACCGGGGGACTGTTGAGTCATTTCAATTTGGCAATTTTGTTTTTGTTTAGGATTTCTGTCATTTATATTTTTGTTTATATATAAAAAAAAAATTAAAAAAAAAAATGATTTATGCTCTTCTTTTTCTTCTCATCATTGTACTGTGCTACTAAAAAGTTTATTCAAGTGTCGCAGCTATGATAGACAGGTTATACCTCCATGACACAAAAGAGTTATACCTCCATGAAACAAAAGAGATTGGTATGATGAAGTATGAAAAATATATGCTATCTTTGAAGATAGGATATTTGGACAATAAAATCTCAAGATTAAATGAGGGATGTGGTCGTTATGAGGGGGATGAACCAGGTAGTAATTGTGAAGAGAAGAAAGAGGTGATCAACATCGATTACAATACTCAACTTCAAAATATTTTAGATGATTTCTTGGTGTCAAATCAAGTTTTATTTGAGAAGTTTGATGTTCAATGTGGTAATCTTGTTGAGAAAGCACATGAGTCTCAGATGAAGTTGGTTCAGATGGAGACTGAGTGTCACGAGGTTGTTGTGGAAGAAAATCCCAAAGTGAGGAGTGTGGATATTTTCCCGAAGTCTGAATCAAATGGGGTTAAGAAAATCACTCGTGTGCAAATGGATACATATTCTTCTATATTGTGGGAGAGCTCCAATTCCAAAAGTTTAACAATGGGAGCATGGGAGCATCTGCTTCTTTGTTACAAGTTCATGGAATTCCTACCAAACAGGAGGAAGAAGAAGGGTGATATATTCCTTCTATCATTTTTGCCACCTTAACAGTGGTTGAAGCGTCAAGCTCAATGACGTAAAAGAAAGCGCTTGGTGGGAGGCAACCCATCCTTTTTATTATGTCGTTATTTTTAGTATTTTATTTCTATTGTTGAGTCAAACAATTTGTCTTTCATTTTCATTTTGGTTTAACTCAGTTGTATCCCTCTGTGATGTAATTGAACTTGCACTTGTTTATTATCGATGAATTTTCTTGTGTTATTGACTTTTTCCAGTTTAGTAACAAATATGTGTTCAAGTGGTATTCCAAAAGTTCAAAAGGAGGAGTGACTTGTGATTCAAAGGCGAAGTGTACGGCAGTGAAAGATAGGTAGTCACAACTCCCAGATATCATAACTGTCAGGTTCATAGCCAAACTTTATTTTTCCAATTTTACTTATAAAGAGTGTTCCATGCATTTACATTTCTAAAACTTGCATTGTTTCTTTACTGTCGATTGATCTTTGTTATATACACACTGAGGCAAAAGTGCTTGGTCCTGTGAGCCTTTTGAAGCCTACCCTGATTTTAATTGAAATTTTATCTTCTTTTTACCCAAATTGAGCCGGTAGGTCTAGATCTTTTTGTTCGGTGACAAACTACATTACAAGCTTAGAGACTTTTTAGGATTTATCCCAAATTGTTTTTCTGAGTTAGGCATTATAGAATGTTGCTAAATAATAAGTTTGGGGTTGCTATTGGAATTTGCAACCAATTAAGTTTGGGGTGGGGTACTAGAGATAAAGAAAGAGCATTATCATAAACAATACACAAAAATGGTGTATTAAACAAAAAAAAAATTGAATGAAAAAGGGACATAACATTGAAAATCCGAGTATCTAAAACTCGATTGTCCCAAATTGTTAAGAATGATCTCTAGTACCTTTGCAAGAATTGTGTTCCAAAAGGTAAATGAATAATTGGTTCAATTTGTGTTTTAACTTATGTAGGAGTGCCTAACTCAAATTTTGTGTAGCCTACTTATCCAAATATTATCCACCTTCACCTAAGCCCCGTTGTTACCCTTAAAGACCTCAAAGTGTGGATTGACATTGATTTTGATTGACGTTTAGAAACTCTTCAAGCGTATGGTAATATGTAGATTGTATGTCGAATGTGTGTGAACCCTTTCATATTGTTGCGTGGAGTCGTGAATTGGTGGTTGCGAATAAGTCAAACTAGCTCATCTTTAGTTAGTAGGGAGTTGAACTTTTGGGTACTATCGCTTGAATCAGGTAATTGTTATTTTACTGTCGATTGTCAATGATGCAAGTAAATTCCTTGAGGACAAGGAATAGTTCAAGTTTGGGGTTGTGATGAGAGTCGTCATTACGTTATTTTTATGATATTTTTATGGCATTTAGAGAGTCAATTGCTTGTATACATGGTTAAATCATCTCAAGATTCTTAAAAGAGAAGTTCTACACAAATTGGAGAAGAATGCAAGAATTTAACTACTGGAGAAATCGTGCAACGATGGACCTGAATCGTGGCACGTTTGAAGCGTGGAATTTACCTGAAGATGCTGGAAAAATCGTGGCACGATGGATGTGTAACTTGCCACGATGATTGAATAAATTTACTGCCACGTATGAATTAATTGGATGAGCCACATGAACAATTGTTTTGTGTTTTGGAGGGCTGAATAGCATAGAATAATTAGAAAAGAAGTTGGTTTCATAGCATTCAGTATTGGCTCAATAGAAATACCAAAGGAGGCATGCGATTGGCTGGAAGAAAAAGAAAACAATTATGTTTGGAAGGATATAAAAGGGAAGCTAGCCGCACAGTACCAAAGAAAAAAGGAGCAGAATCACGTTTTGGGATTAGGATTATTTTGGGAACCAGCTACAGCAGCAACATGAGAGATAGAAGAAGGACTTCCATGATAAAAGAAAACTTCACGAGCGTAACATCTCTGTTTGTAATTTCTTTTATTCATGTTGTTTAATTTTCTAATTATGAGTAGCTAATTTCCTTGTTGATTAAGCCATGATGAACCTATTGTAATATATGAATCAGTAGTTGATGCTCTCTTTATTATTAATGTTATTCAGTCTTTATTCAGAATTACTTGTGTTCATAGCTTTTCAAATAATTGCTTTGTATGACAATTAACCCTAGCTTCGTGCAATTACATGAATTGATATTAGGAATTGAATGACTATTAACCCTAGCTTTTAATCCTGAAATAGTAATCCTGTTTGATTCAACATAGGAACCTAGAGATAGGAAATTGAGGATCATGACTCATGAATTAACGTACTTTTATCGCTTCCGCAGTTATTCAATCGGTTTAAGAGATTAAAAGATTATAACTTAGGAAAGGGTTTTGAGTCAAGAGATTGATCAAAACTACTTAGTTAATTTGTCGTAAAGATTGAATAATAATTAGTAATAAAGGGAGGTAAACTACTCATATAAAGCAATAGCGGATTCATTGGCATAATAATCCTTCTCGAATCATCTTTCAACAACTTTTATTTACTTTTTATGGACACAAACCTACTGCCTTAGGCACTTACAAAATTTACACATCCTAGATATTAACTTTATTGCTAAGTTGAGATTAACACCGTCCTCGTGGATACGAACTTATTTTTATTACTTCGATAGTTTTAGTACACTTGCTAAAATATCTATCAAGTTTTTGGCGCCGCTACCGGGGGACTGTTGAGTCATTTCAATTTGGCAATTTTGTTTTTGTTTAGGATTTCTGTCATTTATATTTTTGTTTATATATAAAAAAAAAATTAAAAAAAAAATGATTTATGCTCTTCTTTTTCTTCTCATCATTGTACTGTGCTACTAAAAAGTTTATTCAAGTGTTGCAGCTATGATAGACAGGTTATACCTCCATGACACAAAAGAGTTATACCTCCATGAAACAAAAGAGATTGGTATGATGAAGTATGAAAAATATATGCTATCTTTGAAGATAGGATATTTGGACAATAAAATCTCAAGATTAAATGAGGGATGTGGTCGTTATGAGGGGGATGAACCAGGTAGTAATTGTGAAGAGAAGAAAGAGGTGATCAACATCGATTACAATACTCAACTTCAAAATATTTTAGATGATTTCTTGGTGTCAAATCAAGTTTTATTTGAGAAGTTTGATGTTCAATGTGGTAATCTTGTTGAGAAAGCACATGAGTCTCAGATGAAGTTGGTTCAGATGGAGACTGAGTGTCACGAGGTTGTTGTGGAAGAAAATCCCAAAGTGAGGAGTGTGGATATTTTCCCGAAGTCTGAATCAAATGGGGTTAAGAAAATCACTCGTGTGCAAATGGATACATATTCTTCTATATTGTGGGAGAGCTCCAATTCCAAAAGTTTAACAATGGGAGCATGGGAGCATCTGCTTCTTTGTTACAAGTTCATGGAATTCCTACCAAACAGGAGGAAGAAGAAGGGTGATATATTCCTTCTATCATTTTTGCCACCTTAACAGTGGTTGAAGCGTCAAGCTCAATGACGTAAAAGAAAGCGCTTGGTGGGAGGCAACCCATCCTTTTTATTATGTCGTTATTTTTAGTATTTTATTTCTATTGTTGAGTCAAACAATTTGTCTTTCATTTTCATTTTGGTTTAACTCAGTTGTATCCCTCTGTGATGTAATTGAACTTGCACTTGTTTATTATCGATGAATTTTCTTGTGTTATTGACTTTTTCCAGTTTAGTAACAAATATGTGTTCAAGTGGTATTCCAAAAGTTCAAAAGGAGGAGTGACTTGTGATTCAAAGGCGAAGTGTACGGCAGTGAAAGATAGGTAGTCACAACTCCCAGATATCATAACTGTCAGGTTCATAGCCAAACTTTATTTTTCCAATTTTACTTATAAAGAGTGTTCCATGCATTTACATTTCTAAAACTTGCATTGTTTCTTTACTGTCGATTGATCTTTGTTATATACACACTGAGGCAAAAGTGCTTGGTCCTGTGAGCCTTTTGAAGCCTACCCTGATTTTAATTGAAATTTTATCTTCTTTTTACCCAAATTGAGCCGGTAGGTCTAGATCTTTTTGTTCGGTGACAAACTACATTACAAGCTTAGAGACTTTTTAGGATTTATCCCAAATTGTTTTTCTGAGTTAGGCATTATAGAATGTTGCTAAATAATAAGTTTGGGGTTGCTATTGGAATTTGCAACCAATTAAGTTTGGGGTGGGGTACTAGAGATAAAGAAAGAGCATTATCATAAACAATACACAAAAATGGTGTATTAAACAAAAAAAAAATTGAATGAAAAAGGGACATAACATTGAAAATCCGAGTATCTAAAACTCGATTGTCCCAAATTGTTAAGAATGATCTCTAGTACCTTTGCAAGAATTGTGTTCCAAAAGGTAAATGAATAATTGGTTCAATTTGTGTTTTAACTTATGTAGGAGTGCCTAACTCAAATTTTGTGTAGCCTACTTATCCAAATATTATCCACCTTCACCTAAGCCCCGTTGTTACCCTTAAAGACCTCAAAGTGTGGATTGACATTGATTTTGATTGACGTTTAGAAACTCTTCAAGCGTATAGTAATATGTAGATTGTATGTCGAATGTGTGTGAACCCTTTCATATTGTTGCGTGGAGTCGTGAATTGGTGGTTGCGAATAAGTCAAACTAGCTCATCTTTAGTTAGTAGGGAGTTGAACTTTTGGGTACTATCGCTTGAATCAGGTAATTGTTATTTTACTGTCGATTGTCAATGATGCAAGTAAATTCCTTGAGGACAAGGAATAGTTCAAGTTTGGGGTTGTGATGAGAGTCGTCATTACGTTATTTTTATGATATTTTTATGGCATTTAGAGAGTCAATTGCTTGTATACATGGTTAAATCATCTCAAGATTCTTAAAAGAGAAGTTCTACACAAATTGGAGAAGAATGCAAGAATTTAACTACTGGAGAAATCGTGCAACGATGGACCTGAATCGTGGCACGTTTGAAGCGTGGAATTTACCTGAAGATGCTGGAAAAATCGTGGCACGATGGATGTGTAACTTGCCACGATGATTGAATAAATTTACTGCCACGTATGAATTAATTGGATGAGCCACATGAACAATTGTTTTGTGTTTTGGAGGGCTGAATAGCATAGAATAATTAGAAAAGAAGTTGGTTTCATAGCATTCAGTATTGGCTCAATAGAAATACCAAAGGAGGCATGCGATTGGCTGGAAGAAAAAGAAAACAATTATGTTTGGAAGGATATAAAAGGGAAGCTAGCCGCACAGTACCAAAGAAAAAAGGAGCAGAATCACGTTTTGGGATTAGGATTATTTTGGGAACCAGCTACAGCAGCAACATGAGAGATAGAAGAAGGACTTCCATGATAAAAGAAAACTTCACGAGCGTAACATCTCTGTTTGTAATTTCTTTTATTCATGTTGTTTAATTTTCTAATTATGAGTAGCTAATTTCTTTGTTGATTAAGCCATGATGAACCTATTGTAATATATGAATCAGTAGTTGATGCTCTCTTTATTATTAATGTTATTCAGTCTTTATTCAGAATTACTTGTGTTCATAGCTTTTCAAATAATTGCTTTGTATGACAATTAACCCTAGCTTCGTGCAATTACATGAATTGATATTAGGAATTGAATGACTATTAACCCTAGCTTTTAATCCTGAAATAGTAATCCTGTTTGATTCAACATAGGAACCTAGAGATAGGAAATTGAGGATCATGACTCATGAATTAACGTACTTTTATCGCTTCCGCAGTTATTCAATCGGTTTAAGAGATTAAAAGATTATAACTTAGGAAAGGGTTTTGAGTCAAGAGATTGATCAAAACTACTTAGTTAATTTGTCGTAAAGATTGAATAATAATTAGTAATAAAGGGAGGTAAACTACTCATATAAAGCAATAGCGGATTCATTGGCATAATAATCCTTCTCGAATCATCTTTCAACAACTTTTATTTACTTTTTATGGACACAAACCTACTGCCTTAGGCACTTACAAAATTTACACATCCTAGATATTAACTTTATTGCTAAGTTGAGATTAACACCGTCCTCGTGGATACGAACTTATTTTTATTACTTCGATAGTTTTAGTACACTTGCTAAAATATCTATCAAGTTTTTGGCGCCGCTACCGGGGGACTGTTGAGTCATTTCAATTTGGCAATTTTGTTTTTGTTTAGGATTTCTGTCATTTATATTTTTGTTTATATATAAAAAAAAATTAAAAAAAAAATGATTTATGCTCTTCTTTTTCTTCTCATCATTGTACTGTGCTACTAAAAAGTTTATTCAAGTGTTGCAGCTATGATAGACAGGTTATACCTCCATGACACAAAAGAGTTATACCTCCATGAAACAAAAGAGATTGGTATGATGAAGTATGAAAAATATATGCTATCTTTGAAGATAGGATATTTGGACAATAAAATCTCAAGATTAAATGAGGGATGTGGTCGTTATGAGGGGGATGAACCAGGTAGTAATTGTGAAGAGAAGAAAGAGGTGATCAACATCGATTACAATACTCAACTTCAAAATATTTTAGATGATTTCTTGGTGTCAAATCAAGTTTTATTTGAGAAGTTTGATGTTCAATGTGGTAATCTTGTTGAGAAAGCACATGAGTCTCAGATGAAGTTGGTTCAGATGGAGACTGAGTGTCACGAGGTTGTTGTGGAAGAAAATCCCAAAGTGAGGAGTGTGGATATTTTCCCGAAGTCTGAATCAAATGGGGTTAAGAAAATCACTCGTGTGCAAATGGATACATATTCTTCTATATTGTGGGAGAGCTCCAATTCCAAAAGTTTAACAATGGGAGCATGGGAGCATCTGCTTCTTTGTTACAAGTTCATGGAATTCCTACCAAACAGGAGGAAGAAGAAGGGTGATATATTCCTTCTATCATTTTTGCCACCTTAACAGTGGTTGAAGCGTCAAGCTCAATGACGTAAAAGAAAGCGCTTGGTGGGAGGCAACCCATCCTTTTTATTATGTCGTTATTTTTAGTATTTTATTTCTATTGTTGAGTCAAACAATTTGTCTTTCATTTTCATTTTGGTTTAACTCAGTTGTATCCCTCTGTGATGTAATTGAACTTGCACTTGTTTATTATCGATGAATTTTCTTGTGTTATTGACTTTTTCCAGTTTAGTAACAAATATGTGTTCAAGTGGTATTCCAAAAGTTCAAAAGGAGGAGTGACTTGTGATTCAAAGGCGAAGTGTACGGCAGTGAAAGATAGGTAGTCACAACTCCCAGATATCATAACTGTCAGGTTCATAGCCAAACTTTATTTTTCCAATTTTACTTATAAAGAGTGTTCCATGCATTTACATTTCTAAAACTTGCATTGTTTCTTTACTGTCGATTGATCTTTGTTATATACACACTGAGGCAAAAGTGCTTGGTCCTGTGAGCCTTTTGAAGCCTACCCTGATTTTAATTGAAATTTTATCTTCTTTTTACCGAAATTGAGCCGGTAGGTCTAGATCTTTGTGTTCGGTGACAAACTACATTACAAGCTTAGAGACTTTTTAGGATTTATCCCAAATTGTTTTTCTGAGTTAGGCATTATAGAATGTTGCTAAATAATAAGTTTGGGGTTGTTATTGGAATTTGCAACCAATTAAGTTTTGGATGGGGTACTAGAGATAAAGAAAGAGCATTATCATAAACAATACACAAAAATGGTGTATTAAACAAAAAAAAAATTGAATGAAAAAGGGACATAACATTGAAAATCCGAGTATCTAAAACTCGATTGTCCCAAATTGTTAAGAATGATCTCTAGTACCTTTGCAAGAATTGTGTTCCAAAAGGTGAATGAATAATTGGTTCAATTTGTGTTTTAACTTATGTAGGAGTGCCTAACTCAAATTTTGTGTAGCCTACTTATCCAAATATTATCCACCTTCACCTAAGTCCCGTTGTTACCCTTAAAGACCTCAAAGTGTGCATTGACATTGATTTTGATTGACGTTTAGAAACTCTTCAATCGTATGGTAATATGTAGATTGTATGTCGACTGTGTGTTAACCCTTTGAAGGTGAAAAACACTAGAAGGGGGGGGGGGGGGGGGGGGGGGTTGAATTGTGTTTTCTTTTTCTCTTAAAAAATACTTCTTCTGATAAAACTTCAGAAGCAGTTTGATTGCTTCTGATGAAATGATCAGAGTCAGATTGCAGCGGAAAAGAACAGAGCAGAGAAAAGAAGGACAAAGACACAAGCAATTATCCTGGTTCCTTCCACAACACGGAAGTAGTCCAGTCCCCCTTGCACTTCCAAGGAGATTTCAGTATAATCACAAAGATTACAACTACTCAATACTTTCTAAGTATGAGACTTCACAAAAATGCTCAAGCACACACGCAAGAGTCTTCCAATGCACAAGCACTAAGCAAGAGACTTCTAATGCTCAAGCACGCAGGCAAGAGACTTCTAATCAAACAAAAATACAGAGAATTGAGTTTGAATTGAACACTTGATATACAATCAGTGGTGTTCACAATACAATAAGTAAAGACTCTAGACTTTGAATTTCTAAGATGTATCAAATCAGTGCAGAAATTCAGTGTGCTTTGTAGAATCTAATTGACAGAGTTTTGGCGCTTTTGAACTTATGTGTCTCTCTCTACAATCTTCAAGTCTTCACTCCTTTATATAGAGGCGTGAAAGAGACGTTGAGATAATCAGCACGTCTAAAGAGTCATTTGAAATCCTTTGATTATCCACCAGTGATCCTTTGCCTGATTTGGGTGTAGTCCTTTGAAGAATAAGCTTCAAATTCATTCCCATCTTGAGTGTACAAATTCTACAGGCATGGCTGTTGTTTTGTCTTGTAGCGTAGACAGAAAACAGAGTAGTGGAGGTAGTGGTTGTACACTTGTACTTTGTCAACTCTATTAACGAGAGACAAGTGCTCAGTGCTATCCATATATCCGTTGATACCTCCCTTTCAATTCTTCGTTCTTCTTGGATAAGACTGAATTGAGAATTAGCTACTTTGAATCTTAAGTTTGATTAAAGGATCAAACGTAGCTTCTAGTGAAGATATTGCTTCTGATGAAAACTTTTGCTTCTGATGACCTTTTGCTTCTGATGACGTCATCACTTCAGAAGCACTTCAGCTTCAGGAGCAGTTTTCTTCAGATGCTCAGAATTTCTTTTTCTTTCCATTGTTCTTCCAAGACCTATTGAAATAACTTGAGTAGCCTTTGGTCCTGTACACTTGAACAATTATTAGTAATAACCAATTGACAATTTTTAATACCTTGTTATCATCAAAACTTAATAAGGTTCATTGTGAAACACATTTTGTTCCAACAATCTCCCCCTTTTTGATGATGACAAACAATAGTATTTAAAATGTTCAATTGTTGTTGATCTAATTAATAAGTTGACCACTGGGATAGAGGTTTGTAAGCTCCCCCTGAGTCTAATAGATCTTTAAGGTGGGGTTTGTAAGCTCCCCCTGAGTTCTATTCTTATTAATTAAATTTCAATAAAGTACTCATAAAAATCAAATCAGAAGTATTTAAAAAAATTAGAAGTGGTTATAGTGGGGCTCAGTGCCTTAAAAAAATACTATACATTTACTCCCCCTTTTGTCATCAACAAAAAGAATAAAAACAAAAGAAAGAGTAGCAGAGCATATAAACATATAAACCTGAAAAACATAAGAAATATGAGAGCATAAGACATTAAAAACAATAAATATTATCAGAATTAAAAGTATAGAACATATGTGTTGGAACAAAATGTGTTTCACAATGAACCTTATTAAGTTTTGATGATAACAAGGTATTAAAAATTGTCAATTGGTTATTACTAATAATTGTTCAAGTGTACAGGACCAAAGGCTACTCAAGTTATTTCAATAGGTCTTGGAAGAACAATGGAAAGAAAAAGAAATTCTGAGCATCTGAAGAAAACTGCTCCTGAAGCTAAACTGCTCCTGAAGAGATGACGTCATCAGAAGCAGAAAGTCATCAGAAGCAGAAAGTCATCAGAAGCAAAAGTTTTCATCAGAAGCAATATTTTCACCAGAAGCTACATTTGATCCTTTAGTCAAACTGAAGATTCAAAGTTGCTGATTCTCAATTCAGTCTTATCAAAGAAGAATGAAGAATTGAAAGGGAGGTATCAACGGATATATGGATAGCACTGAGCACTTGTCTCTCATTAATAGAGTTGACAAAGTACAAGTGTACAACCACTACCTCCACTACTCTGTTTTCTGTCTACGCTACAAGACAAAACAACAGCCATGCCTGCAGAATTTGTACACTCAAGATGGGAATGAATTTGAAGTTTATTCTTCAAAGGACTACACCCAAATCAGGCAAAGGATCACTGGTGGATAATCAAAGGATTTCAAACGACTCTTTAGACGTGCTGATTATCTCAACGTCTCTTTCACGCCTCTATATAAAGGAATGAAGACTTGAAGATTTTAGATAGAGATACATAAGTTCAAAAGCGCCAAAACTCTGTCAATTTGATTCTACAAAGCACACTGAATTTCTGCACTGATTTGATACATCTTAGAAATTCAAAGTCTAGAGTCTTTTCTGTATTGTATTGTGAACACCACTGATTGTATATCAAGTGTTCAATTCAAACTCAATTCTCTGTATTTTTGTTTGATTAGAAGTCTCTTGCCTGCGTGCTTGAGCATTAGAAGTCTCTTGCTTAGTGCTTGAGCATTGGAAGACTCTTGCGTGTGTGCTTGAGCATTGTTTTGTGAAGTCTCATACTTTGAAAGTATTGAGCAGTTGTAATCTTGTGATTATAGTGAAATCTCCTTGGAAGTGCAAGGGGGACTGGACTACTTCCGTGTTGTGGAAGGAACCAGGATAACTGCCTGTGTCTTTGTCTTTCTTTTCTCTGCTCTGTTCTTTTCCGCTGCAATCTGACTCTGATCATTTCATCAGAAGCAATCAAACTGCTTCTGAAGTTTTATCAGAAGAAGAATCCTTTTTATTAAAAGAAAAAGAAAACACAATTCAACCCCCCCTTCTTGTGTTTTTCACCTTCAATTGGTATCAGAGCCTGCTCTGTTATCACAGCACTTAACCGTGTTACAGTTCAAGATCTATTAGAAAAACATATCTGGAGATGAGGAATCAGTTACTCCAAAATACACAAGCGTCAAGCATGACTATGATACTGCTGACAAGAAAACAGACTCTGGAAAAGCTCCAAGGTTTAATGGAGATCCAGAAGAGTTTTCTTGGTGGAAAACTAATATGTACAGCTTTATCATGGGATTAGATGAAGAGTTATGGGACATACTGGAAGATGGAGTTGATGACCTGGATTTAGATGAAGAAGGAGCTGCTATAGATAGAAAAATACATACTCCTGCTCAGAAGAAGCTTTACAAGAAGCACCACAAAATCAGAGGGATTATTGTGGCTTCTATACCTCGCACTGAATACATGAAGATGAGTGACAAATCTACTGCGAAGGCTATGTTTGCGTCACTATGTGCCAACTTTGAAGGCAGCAAGAAGGTGAAAGAGGCTAAAGCTTTGATGCTAGTTCATCAGTATGAACTTTTCAGAATGAAGGATGATGAGAGTATAGAAGAAATGTACTCAAGATTTCAAACTTTAGTTTCTGGATTGCAGATACTGAAGAAAAGCTATGTTGCTTCTGATCATGTTAGTAAGATTTTGAGAAGCTTACCTTCAAGATGGAGACCCAAAGTAACTGCTATTGAGGAAGCTAAGGATCTAAATACTTTAAGTGTTGAAGATCTTGTTAGCTCACTCAAAGTGCATGAAATGAGTTTAAATGAGCATGAAACCTCTAAGAAGAGTAAATCCATTGCTTTACCATCTAAAGGAAATACCTCAAAGTCTTCCAAAGCCTACAAAGCCAGTGAATCTGAAGAAGAATCACCTGATGGAGATTCTGATGAAGATCAATCTGTAAAGATGGCTATGCTGTCCAACAAGCTTGAGTATCTGGCAAGGAAGCAGAAGAAATTTTTGAGCAAGAGAGGTAGCTACAAGAACTTCAAGAAAGAAGATCAGAAGGGATGCTTCAATTGTAAGAAGCCTGGTCATTTCATTGCTGATTACCCTGATCTTCAGAAGGAGAAGTTTAAAGGCAAATCCAAGAAATCAAGCTTCAACTCCAGTAAATTCAGAAAGCAAATCAAAAAGAGCTTGATGGCGACCTGGGAAGATTTGGATAGTGAATCTGGTTCTGATAAAGAAGAAGCTGATGATGATGCTAAGGCAGCCGTTGGATTAGTGGCAACAGTATCATCAGAAGCAGTATCAGAAGCTGAATCAGATTCAGAAGATGAAAATGAGGTATATTCCAAAATCCCTAGACAAGAACTTGTTGATTCTCTAAAAGAACTTTTATCACTATTTGAACACAGAACCAATGAGTTGACAGATTTAAAAGAAAAATATGTTGATTTGATGAAACAACAAAAATCAACTCTATTGGAACTGAAAGCTTCTGAAGAAGAACTCAAAGGGTTTAACCTCATATCAACAACATATGAAGATAGACTCAAGAGTCTTTGTCAGAAGCTACAAGAAAAATGTGATAAAGGTTCAGGCAATAAACATGAGATTGCCTTGGATGATTTTATTATGGCTGGAATAGACAGAAGCAAAGTTGCTTCTATGATCTACAGCACATACAAGAACAAAGGCAAAGGGATTGGATATTCTGAGGAGAAATCCAAAGAATACAGTCTCAAGAGCTACTGTGATTGTATCAAGGATGGATTGAAATCCACCTTTGTGCCTGAAGGTACAAATGCTATAACTGCTGTTCAGTCAAAACCTGAAGCTTCAGGTTCACAGGCTAAGATCACATCAAAGCCAGAGAATCTTAAGATCAAGGTAATGACAAAATCTGATCCTAAGAGTCAAAAGATTAAAATTCTGAAAAGATCAGAACCTGTTCATCAGAATCTGATTAAACCAGAATCTAAAATTCCAAAACAAAAGGATCAGAAGAACAAAGCAGCTACTGCTTCTGAGAAAACAATACCAAAAGGTGTCAAACCCAAAGTATTGAATGATCAGAAGCCACTCAGCATTCACCCTAAGGTACAAGGGAGGAAAAGTAAAACCTCCAAAACTAACCCAAAAGGACCCATGAAGATATGGGTACCTAAATCTGAATTGGCCAAAAATGCAGGTGTGCTTAAGGGCAAGAGAGAAACAAAGGTCATGGTACCTAGACAGCGGATGTTCAAGGCACATGACTGGAGAGAAAGCTTTGTTCCTTACCCTTACAATGAAAGATGGAGGAGAAGTGAAGTTTGGTGGCAACCAAACTGGAAAGATCATTGGTACAGGTACTATTGGTAATTCCTCCATCTCAATTAATAATGTGTGGCTAGTAGATGGTCTGAAGCATAACCTATTGAGCATTAGTCAATTTTGTGACAATGGGTATGATGTAACGTTCAGTAAGACCAACTGCACACTAGTCAACAAGGATGACAAATCCATTACATTCAAGGGAAAGAGAGTTGAGAATGTTTATAAAATAAATTTCTCTGATCTGGCTGATCAGAAGGTAGTTTGCCTTCTGTCAATGAATGATAAAAAATGGGTATGGCATAAAAGGTTGGGACATGCTAATTGGAGATTAATTTCTAAAATTAGCAAGTTACAACTGGTCAAAGGATTGCCTAACATTGATTATCATTCAGATGCACTTTGTGGTGCATGTCAGAAAGGGAAAATTGTGAAAAGTTCTTTCAAATCTAAAGACATTGTATCAACCTCCAGACCCTTAGAATTACTCCATATTGATCTTTTTGGTCCAGTTAACACTGCATCTTTATATGGAAGTAAATACGGATTAGTCATTGTTGATGATTACAGCAGATGGACTTGGGTAAAATTCATTAAAAGTAAAGACTATGCATGTGAAGTGTTTAGCAGCTTCTGCACTCAAATACAATCTGAAAAAGAATTGAAAATTTTGAAAGTCAGAAGTGATCATGGTGGAGAATTTGAAAATGAGCCATTTGAATTTTTTTGTGAAAAACATGGGATTCTCCATGAGTTTTCTTCTCCTAGAACTCCACAACAAAATGGGGTTGTAGAAAGAAAGAACAGAACCTTACAAGAAATGGCCAGAACCATGATCCATGAAAACAACTTAGCTAAACATTTTTGGGCAGAAGCAGTCAATACTTCATGTTATATTCAAAATAGGATCTATATCAGACCTATGTTGGAGAAAACAACATATGAACTCTTTAAAGGAAGAAGACCCAATATCTCTTACTTTCATCAGTTTGGATGTACTTGTTACATCTTAAACACTAAAGACTATCTGAAGAAATTTGATGCCAAGGCTCAAAGAGGAATCTTTTTAGGTTACTCTGAAAGGTCAAAGGCATACAGAGTGTATAATTCAGAAACACAATGTGTTGAAGAATCTATGCATGTAAAATTTGATGATAGAGAGCCTGGAAGTAAAACTTCAGAGCAAAGTGAAAGTAATGCAGGTACAACTGATTCTGAAGATGCATCAGAATCTGATCAACCTTCTGATTCTGAAAAGTATACAGAAGTTGAATCTTGTCCAGAAGCTGAAATCACTCCAGAAGCTGAGTCTAATTCAGAAGCAGAACCTAGCCCAAAAGTACATAATGAAAGTGCTTCTGAGGACTTTCAAGATAACACTCAGCAGGTTATTCAACCTAAATTCAAGTACAAATCTTCACATCCTGAGGAGTTAATCATTGGAAGCAAAGATAGTCCTAGAAGAACAAGATCACATTTTAGACAAGAAGAGTCTTTAATAGGACTGCTTTCAATAATTGAGCCTAAAACTGTTGAAGAAGCTCTCTCAGATGATGGATGGATATTAGCTATGCAAGAAGAGCTAAATCAATTCCAAAGGAATGATGTGTGGGATCTGGTACCCAAACCTTCTCAGAAGAACATTATTGGAACAAAATGGGTATTCAGAAACAAGCTGAATGAACAAGGAGAAGTAACCAGAAACAAAGCCAGACTTGTTGCTCAAGGCTACAGTCAACAAGAAGGCATTGATTACACTGAAACATTTGCTCCAGTTGCAAGATTGGAAGCAATCAGGTTACTTCTATCCTACGCAATTAATCATGGCATAATATTATATCAAATGGATGTCAAAAGTGCTTTTCTTAATGGTGTCATTGAAGAAGAAGTGTATGTTAAACAACCTCCTGGGTTTGAGGATCTTAAGCATCCTGACCATGTTTATAAACTTAAGAAATCACTATATGGCTTGAAACAAGCTCCCAGAGCTTGGTATGATAGACTAAGTAATTTCTTAATTAAAAATGATTTTGAAAGAGGACAAGTTGACACAACACTCTTCAGAAGGACTCTTAAGAAAGATATTTTGATTGTGCAAATATATGTTGATGATATAATATTTGGTTCTACTAATGCATCTCTTTGCAAAGAATTTTCTAAGTTAATGCAGGATGAATTTGAAATGAGTATGATGGGAGAATTGAAATTCTTTCTGGGAATTCAAATCAACCAAAGTAAAGAAGGAGTATATGTTCATCAAACAAAATATACAAAGGAGCTTCTGAAGAAGTTCAAGCTAGAAGATTGTAAAGTGATGAACACTCCAATGCATCCAACCTGCACCTTAAGCAAAGAAGATACTGGAACAGTAGTAGACCAGAAGCTATACAGAGGTATGATTGGTTCTCTGTTATACCTCACTGCATCTAGACCTGATATTTTATTCAGTGTATGCTTGTGTGCAAGATTTCAATCAGATCCTAGAGAATCTCATTTAACTGCAGTTAAGAGAATCTTCAGGTATCTGAAAGGAACAACTAATCTTGGACTCCTGTATAGGAAATCCCTAGATTATAAGTTGATTGGATTCTGTGATGCTGATTATGCTGGTGATAGGATTGAAAGAAAATCAACCAGTGGAAATTGTCAATTCCTGGGAGAGAATCTGATATCCTGGGCAAGCAAAAGACAAGCAACTATTGCTATGTCTACAGCAGAAGCAGAGTACATTTCAGCTGCAAGTTGTTGCACACAACTACTTTGGATGAAACATCAGTTGGAAGACTATCAGATCAATGCTAACAGTATTCCCATTTATTGTGATAATACTGCTGCTATTTGTTTGTCAAAGAATCCAATTCTACATTCAAGAGCCAAGCATATTGAAATCAAACACCATTTTATCAGAGACTATGTTCAAAAAGGAATTTTAGATATACAATTCATTGATACTGAACATCAATGGGCTGATATATTTACAAAACCTTTGTCTGTTGAAAGATTTGATTTTATTAAGAAAAATTTGAACATGCATTTTGTGTCTGATTGAAAAATGGCTTGCCTCTGAATAAGAAGTTTGGTTCTGAAGTTTATTCAGGAGCATTTTTGGTTCATCAGAAGCTCTTAACTGAGGTTCTGAGGAAAATGTGCTTCTGAAGATGACGTCAGCACTAAAACTTCAGAAGTGTTATTCTTTGCTTCTGAATAGCTTGGTTAGTGGGAACGCTGGCAGTTACTTTATGTAACAGCTGTCCCATTACCCAAAAGGTAGTTTTCTGAAGAGTCTCTGACGTGGTCTATTTGTATTGGAGTATAACAAAAAGGGCAATGATGTTTTTATTCGCTTTTTAACATACTTACACGCGCCCCCAATTTGTCATTAATGCTGTGTTTGTTTGTCCCTTCTGAATTACAAACGTTTTAATAAAAAACACTAAGTCATTTCACACACTTCTCACTTCACAACAAACACTTTCTAATTTCTTCTCAACCCTCTGTGTAAGTAAGCACATTCTCTCATCCTCTCAAAAACTCTTTAGAACCCTAAAACCACTTCATATCAATGGCATCTTCAAGTTCTGCTGGTGGTTCTTCATCGAATATGGATATAGATACTCCTGCTTATGAAATCAAAGGAAGAACTATGTCCTTGGAGGAATGGGAATTAAACATTCAATCAGAAAGTCCGGTGGATTTTGATTCTTTGGCCGCTCACGACTGTGACATTGGCAAGTACTACGAGAAACAAGGTCTGGGAAGGTACTTCAATCTTCTAAATGGACCAACTTATCAAACACTGGTTCGTCATTTCTGGGTTAGAGCCAGCATCTACGACAGGGAAGCCGCCAAGATTGAAGAAGATGAAAAAGTTCTTCTCAATCCTGAACTCAAAGGGAAGTCTAGAGCGGAAATGGGCTTGGAAACTTTCTCCAAAACCCAGATAAGATCAAGCATCATGGGAATCCGTGTCTGGAATCCGTGGCTGGGATTTCAAAGCCAAAGGACAGCCCCTGGAATGCTATTGTTAACAAAACTCTCTACAACAAGGTAAAGGACTTTGCCTATTCTGACATGAACACCAAGACAAAGGTTATGTTGAAGATTCAGAACGAAAACCTACTACCAAAAGGTGGTGGTGGTGATCAGCCCTCTCTGGAACATAAAATCCTCTTACACTTTGTCATAAAGGGTGTAGAGGCAAATATTCCCAGATACATATTCAGACATATGGTTCATCAACTCAGAGAGAGTCAACTGAATAAAAGGTCTTGGGTACCCTATGGAAGACTACTCTCTGAGATTTTCCATCAGGGAGGAATTATTGAGATGCTGAAAGAAGCTCAGATCTTCACAGATGAACAGTTGGGAACTGTTAGAGGGAAGATTATCAATGGTGAGACTCTAAGGGCTATGCATCTGATTAAAGCAAAAGATGTGAAGAAGAGTCCTACTGACTTGAAACCTTCTGATGCCAAATCAGATCTTATCCCAGACTTTCCTCCCATCTGTAAACAAGATCCCTTGGAGGTTCAAAGGGCATATATCATGGATCACTACAAATCCTTTAACCAGAAAATCAGCTTGAAGGATGTTCCTGACCAAATGTATGGTGGTGAGCTGCCTGTGGCCAAAAGCAGAAAATCTAAGAAGAAGCAGATCACCAAGGAAGAATACCTTGCTGAAAATGCTACTGAGGTGGGTGCTCAGAAGCATAAGAAAGCTAAGAAGGTAAAATCTGCTATGTCCACCATTCTTGAGGAAGTGGAGGATTTGGAAGATGTCCCTCTTATCAGAAAAAGGACAAGGAGTACTCAAGAAACAGCAGAACAGCCTGCTTCTGAACAAGCTGGTTCAGAACAGGCTGCTTCTGATCAAGCTGCTTCTGAAAAGCCTCCAAGTCCCAAAAATAAAAGAGAAGCTGCTCTTCAGACCATCAAAAGGAAAAGGTCTAATTTAACAAGAAATCTGAAGACAGGTGAAGGAAGAAGGGCACAAATGTTGGAAGAACTGGAAGAGAACTGGGATGAAGACTCAAGCCCTAAGAAAGCAAAAAGGACTGCAACTTCTGAGCCCATAGTCATGCCCAGTTTCGAAATGACTGAAGAAATGGAGCAGTATACTAGGGAGGTTGCTGCATCCAAGATAGCAGAAAAGAAAAGGATGAAGATTTTGTATGAAAAAGAAAGGGATGAACGTCTCAAGGCTGCAGGGTATGTGCCTACTCCTGACATTGCTGCTTTAGCATCGGAGTTAGAAACTGTTAAGTATGGAGCAACTCTGCTTTCTCAAGCCTTGAAGAATAAGCAAGCTTCAGGAGCAACTTCATCAGAACCAGCTTCAGAAGCTCCAGAAGCAGTTCATCCAGAAGCTCAGTCTTCAGGTAATCCATCTAACGCTCCAACTAATACTCAGATTCCATCTCTACCCTCTTCACCCTCTTCATCATCAACAGAATCAGATGACCAACCCCTTAGCCAACACATAGACAAGCTTCTAAAAACCAAACCTACCAAACTAACAGATTTAGGAACACTTGACTGGGAGCAAACTCAAATAGAATTTTCTAAGAATAGAATTAAACTTTGTGAGAAATTCAATTTGCCTCCTACTCATCCACTCTATCCAGATAATCCTGAACCTGTTAGTGTACAACAACCTCAACCCAACCCAGAACCTACAACAAACTCACCACATAACTCAACCACACAAAAAGCCTCTGAAGTAGCTTCAGATGCAACTACTTCAGAAACCCCCAACACCAAGAATACTCAACCCTTCACAACTTAGAAAAACATCTAGGTGGTGAAATGCAACCAACACCCACTAAGGCCTCTAAGACAGTTCCTGAAAAGACTGTCTTGGAAACCCAAACAGAAACCCAAACCATCCCTGAGCAAACTGTTCAGGAGCAAACTGCCTCTGAACAAGTTGCTCCTGACCAAACAACTTCTGACCAACATATACCTTCTGACCAAACAACAGAACAACAACAACAACCAGATTCACCCACTATAATAGACTTAACCTCTGACCAACCTTCCATATCAAATACAACTCAAACTGAACCTTCACCCATCCCTGACCATATCCTGGAGTCTGAGTATATAGAGGAACAACTGATCAGACTTAGTGATGAGATTCAGGCACTGATTCTTCGCAGAACAGTTCCTGCACCTCCTATTCACTATTATGATCAATGGATGGATCTACAGAAGAGCTTTGATGAGCTGCTGGATCAGCTTAGAACTAAATGTGTGTCATCTCACTCTGCTATGCTGAAGAAGCTTTTGGATGATATGCATGAAGCAGCTAAGGAGAAAGAGCTGAATTTTGTGCCTCTGCTGGACATCACTCCTTTCTATCCAGAAGAAGAGTACATCACTAGGGCTGCTAGAATTCAGGCTGGATATAAAAGAAGAATGAGAGAAAAGGATGAGCTACTTCAGAAGAAGGATGATCAGATCAAGTATCTCTTAGAACAGTTGTATAAGC
This sequence comes from Medicago truncatula, assembly GCF_003473485.1. Taxonomy (NCBI): domain Eukaryota; kingdom Viridiplantae; phylum Streptophyta; class Magnoliopsida; order Fabales; family Fabaceae; genus Medicago; species Medicago truncatula. The sequence continues at coordinate 23,264,966 of NC_053045.1, forward strand.
AAGCCCAACCTTAGTTGCACACCCAACTCTAGCTTGTTTTTTACTTTTGTTCTTAGTAGCTGTGTCTTTGTATCTTAATCTTTCTTTCTATATATATTATCATTGTTTCTGAATCTTGTGCTTTTTCACCTTCAATATGTTTTACAAGCTTTAATTCTGAAAATACTATCTTTAAAAGTTATATGTTTATTCTTTTGTTTTGTTTTGCTCTGATACTCTTTCTTTTGTTTCTATTCTTTTTGTTGATGACAAAAGGGGGAGTAAATGTATAGTATTTTTAAGGCACTGAGCCCTACTATAACAACTTCTAAACTTCTTTTAAATACCTCTGATTTGATTTTTATGAGTATTTTATTGAAATTTAATTAATAAGAATAGAACTTAGGGGGAGCTTACAAACCTCACCTTAAAGAACTATTAGACTCAGGGGGAGCTTACAAACCTCTGTCCCAGTAGTCAACTTATTAATTAGATCAACAACAATTGAACATTTTAAATACTATTGTTTGTCATCATCAAAAAGGGGGAGATTGTTGGAACAAAATGTGTTTCACAATGAACCTTATTAAGTTTTGATGATAACAAGGTATTAAAAATTGTCAATTGGTTATTACTAATAATTGTTCAAGTGTACAGGACCAAAGGCTACTCAAGTTATTTCAATAGGTCTTGGAAGAACAATGGAAAGAAAAAGAAATTCTGAGCATCTGAAGAAAACTGCTCCTGAAGCTAAACTGCTCCTGAAGAGATGACGTCATCAGAAGCAGAAAGTCATCAGAAGCAGAAAGTCATCAGAAGCAAAAGTTTTCATCAGAAGCAATATTTTCACCAGAAGCTACATTTGATCCTTTAGTCAAACTGAAGATTCAAAGTTGCTGATTCTCAATTCAGTCTTATCAAAGAAGAATGAAGAATTGAAAGGGAGGTATCAACGGATATATGGATAGCACTGAGCACTTGTCTCTCATTAATAGAGTTGACAAAGTACAAGTGTACAACCACTACCTCCACTACTCTGTTTTCTGTCTACGCTACAAGACAAAACAACAGCCATGCCTGCAGAATTTGTACACTCAAGATGGGAATGAATTTGAAGTTTATTCTTCAAAGGACTACACCCAAATCAGGCAAAGGATCACTGGTGGATAATCAAAGGATTTCAAACGACTCTTTAGACGTGCTGATTATCTCAACGTCTCTTTCACGCCTCTATATAAAGGAATGAAGACTTGAAGATTTTAGATAGAGATACATAAGTTCAAAAGCGCCAAAACTCTGTCAATTTGATTCTACAAAGCACACTGAATTTCTGCACTGATTTGATACATCTTAGAAATTCAAAGTCTAGAGTCTTTTCTGTATTGTATTGTGAACACCACTGATTGTATATCAAGTGTTCAATTCAAACTCAATTCTCTGTATTTTTGTTTGATTAGAAGTCTCTTGCCTGCGTGCTTGAGCATTAGAAGTCTCTTGCTTAGTGCTTGAGCATTGGAAGACTCTTGCGTGTGTGCTTGAGCATTGTTTTGTGAAGTCTCATACTTTGAAAGTATTGAGCAGTTGTAATCTTGTGATTATAGTGAAATCTCCTTGGAAGTGCAAGGGGGACTGGACTACTTCCGTGTTGTGGAAGGAACCAGGATAACTGCCTGTGTCTTTGTCTTTCTTTTCTCTGCTCTGTTCTTTTCCGCTGCAATCTGACTCTGATCATTTCATCAGAAGCAATCAAACTGCTTCTGAAGTTTAATCAGAAGAAGAATCCTTTTTATTAAAAGAAAAAGAAAACACAATTCAACCCCCCCTTCTTGTGTTTTTCACCTTCAATATGATTTATAAACAATGATAATATTTATAAAGAAAGGTTAAGATACAAAGACAAAGCTACTAAGAACAAAAGTAAAAAACAAGCTAGTGTTGGGTGTGCAACTAAGATTGGGCTTGCTTATACAACTGTTCTAAGAGATACTTGATCTGATCATCCTTCTTCTGAAGTAGCTCATCCTTTTCCCTTAATTTCCTTTTATGCCCAGCATGAATTCTTGTAGCCCTCGTGATGTACTCTTCCTCTGGATAGTAAGGTGTGATGTCCAGCAGAGGCACTAAATTTAGCTCTTTCTCCTTAGCTGCTTCATGCATATCATCCAATAGCTTCTTCAGCATAGCAGAGTGAGATGACACACATTTAGTTCTGAGCTGACTCAACAGATCAACAAAGCTCTTCTCCAGATCCATCCACTGATCATAATAGTGAATAGGAGGTACAGGAACTGTTCTGCGAAGAATCAGTGCCTGAATCTCATCACTAAGTCTGATCAGCTGTTCCTCTATATACTCAGTCTCAAGGATACTGTCAGGGATGGTTGAAGGTTCAGATAGAGTTGTATTTGATGTGGAAGGTTGGTCAGAGGGTAAGTCTATTATTGGTGGCTCTGGTTGTTGTTCTGGTTCTGTTGTTTGGTCAGAGGCTATATGCTGGTCAGAAGTTGTTTGCTGGTCAGGAGCAACTTGTTCAGAAGCAACTTGTTCAGAAGCATCTTGTTCAGGAACAGTTTGCTCAGGGATGGTTTCTGTTTGTTGGTTTTCTAACACAGTCTTTCCAGGGACTATCTTAGAGGCCTTTGTGGGTGTTGGTTGCATTTCACCACCTAGATGTTTTTCTAAGTTGTGAAGGGTTGAGGATTCTTGTTGTTGGGGGGTTTCTGAAGTAGTTGCTTTTGAAACTACTTCAGAGGCTTTTTGTGGAGTTTGGTTATTTGGTGAGTTTGTTTGGGTAGGTTCTTGGTTAGGTTCAGGTTGTTGTATACTAACAGGTTCTGGAATATCTGGATATAGTGGATGAGTAGTAGGCAGATTGAATTTCTCACACAGTTTAATCCTATTTTTGGAAAATTCTATTTGAGTTCTCTCATAGTCAAGTGTTCCAAATTCTGTTAGTTTGGTAGGTTTGGTTTTTAGAAGCTTGTCTATGTGTTGGCTAAGGGGTTGGTCATCTGATTCTGTTGATGATGAAGAGGGTGAAGAAGGTAGAGAAGGAAACTGAGTATTAGTTGGAGCTTTAGATGGATTACCTGAAGAAAGAGGTTCTGACTGAGGTGCTTCTGGAGCTTTTGTAGAAGGATCTGATGATGTGGCTCCTGAAGCTTGCTTATTCTTCAAGGCTTGTGAAAGCAGAGTTACTCAATGCTGAATAGTTTCTTGCTCTAACTCAGAAGCTAAAGCAGCAACGACAGGAGTAGGCACATACCCTGCAGCTTTGAGACGCTCATCCCTTTCTTTCTCATACAATTCCTTCATCCTTTTCCTTTCTGCTATCTTGGATGCAGAATACTCCCTAGCATACTGCTTTAATTCTTCAGACATTTCAAAACTGGGCATGACTATAGTCTCAGAAGTTATAGTCCTTTTTGCCTTCTTGGGGCTTGAGTCTTCATCCCAGTTTTCTTCCAATTCTTCCAACATTTCTGCCCTTCGTCCTGCAGCTGTCTTCAGATTCCTTGAAGATCTCTTCCTTTTGATGGTCTTAAGAGCAGCTTCTCTTTTCTTCTTGGGACTTAGAGGCTCTTCAGAAGCAGCTTGCTCAGAACCTGTTTGTTCAGAAGCAGGCTGTTCTGCTGTTTCTTGAGCATTCCTTGTCCTTTTTGTGATAAGAGGGACATCATCCAAATCCTCCACCTCCTCAAGAATGGTGGACATAGCAGATTTTTCCTTCTTGGCTTTCTGATGCTTCTGAGCACTCTTCTCAGTAACATCTTCAGCAAGGTATTCTTCCTTGGTGATCTGCTTCTTCTTAGATTTTCTGCCTTTGGCCACAGGCAGATCACCACCATACATCTCTTCAGGGACATCTTTCAAGCTGATCTTCTTGTTGTAGGTTTTGTAGAAGTCCAAGATGTAGGCCCTTTGTACATCCAGGGGATCTTTCTTGCAGATGGGGATGTGATGAGTGACTAGATCAGATATGACATCAGATTCATGCATATCTGTATCTAGTTTCTTGCAAGTTGAAGTCAGCCTCATCTTGACCAGAGTTGCCCCATTGATTATTTTTCCTGTGACTGCTCCCAGCTTCTGATTATCATAAATGCCCACGTCTTTCAGGGCACTTAGGAGTCCTCCTTCCTGAAAGATTATAGAGAGCAGCCTTCCATAGGGAACGTATTTCCTATTCTCCATCTGACTCTTCTTAAGTTCCTTGATCATATATTTAAACATATACTTGGGAACGTTCATTGTTGTTTCCTGAGTGATGGTGTGATGCAGAAAGACTTTGTGACCAAGTGAAGGTTGATCATTTCCTCCACCTTTGGGAAAGATGTTCTCATTCTGGATCTTCAGCAGCATTTTCTTTTCCATGCTTAAGGTGCTGTAAGGCTTAGCATCCTTTGATCCGTAAATAGTGTTGTTTACAATTTCCTTCCAAGGGCTTGTTCTGGGGTTAGGAATCTCTTCTCCATCGTATGTCCCAGCAGCATCCCTTCTCATGGCTTGAGCAATCACTTGCTCATTGATTGTTACAGGAATGCCCATGACGTTTGATCTAATCTCAGTCCCAATGAAGGCGAGTAGACCCATTTCTTCTCTGGTTTTTCCCTCCAAAGTAGGATCAACCAGAATCAACTGAGCTTCTTCCTATTTAGCAGCAACTTTGTCAAAAACTGAAGCTCTTACCCAGAATTGTCTGACTAGCACTTCATAAGTAGGACCGTTGAGAAGACTGAAGTAACTCATCAGCTTCTGCTTCTTGTAGAACTTTACCAAGTCGCACCCATGGTGAGTTAGAGAAGTGAAATCCACTGAATTTTCCGCTTGAATGATTAACTCCCATTCTTCAATCGACATAGTTCTTCCTTTGATCTCATATGCCGGAATATCTATATCCATATTCGATGACGAACCACCAGCAGAACTTGAAGATGCCATTGATTTGAAGTAGTTTTAGGGTTCTAAGGTGTTTTGAGAGGATGAGTGAATGCGCTTACTTTCGCAGAGGGTTGAGAGGAAAAAATAGAAAGTGTTTGTTGTGAAGTGAGAAGTGTGTGAATTGACTTAGTGTGTTTATTAAAACTTTTGCAATTCAGAAGGGACAAACAAACATAGCATTAATGACAAATTGGGGGCGCGTGTTAGTATGTTAAAAAGCAAGAAAAACATCATTGCCCCTTTTTGTTATACTCCAATACAAATAGACCACGTCAGAGACTCTTCAGAAAACTACCTTTTGGGTAATGGGACAGCTGTTACATAAAGTAACTACCAACGTTCCCACTAACCATGCTATTCAGAAGTAAAGAATACCACTTCTAAAGTTTTAGTGCTGACGTCATCTTCAGAAGCACATTTTCCTCAGAACCTCAGTTAAGAGCTTCTGATGGACCATATGCTTCTGAATAAACTTCAGACCCAAACTTCTTATTCAGAGGCAAGCAATTTTTCAATCAGACACAAAATGCATGTTCAAATTTTTCTTAATAAAATCAAATCTTTCAACAGACAAAGGTTTTGTAAATATATCAGCCCATTGATGTTCAGTATCAATGAATTGTATATCTAAAATCCCTTTTTGAACATAGTCTCTGATAAAATGGTGTTTGATTTCAATATGCTTGGCTCTTGAATGTAAAATTGGATTCTTTGACAAACAAATAGCAGCAGTATTATCACAATAAATGGGAATACTGTTAGCATTAATCTGATAGTCTTCCAACTGATGTTTCATCCAAAGTAGTTGTGTGCAACAACTTGCAGCTGAAATGTATTCTGCTTCTGCTGTAGACATAGCAATAGTTGCTTGTCTTTTGCTTGCCCAGGATATCAGATTCTCTCCCAGGAATTGACAATTTCCACTGGTTGATTTTCGTTCAATCCTATCACCAGCATAATCAGCATCACAGAATCCAATCAACTTATAATCTAGGGATTTCCTATACAGGAGTCCAAGATTAGTTGTTCCTTTCAGATACCTGAAGATTCTCTTAACTGCAGTTAAATGAGATTCTCTAGGATCTGATTGAAATCTTGCACACAGGCATACACTGAATAAAATATCAGGTCTAGATGTAGTGAGGTATAACAGAGAACCAATCATACCTCTGTATAGCTTCTGGTCTACTACTGTTCCAGTATCTTCTTTGCTTAAGGTGCAGGTTGGATGCATTGGAGTGTTCATCACTTTACAATCTTCTAGCTTGAACTTCTTCAGAAGCTCCTTTGTATATTTTGTTTGATGAACATATACTCCTTCTTTACTTTGGTTGATTTGAATTCCAAGAAAGAATTTCAATTCTCCCATCATACTCATTTCAAATTCATCCTGCATTAACTTAGAAAATTCTTTGCAAAGAGATGCATTAGTAGAACCAAATATTATATCATCAACATATATTTGCACAATCAAAATATCTTTCTTAAGAGTCCTTCTGAAGAGTGTTGTGTCAACTTGTCCTCTTTCAAAATCATTTTTAATTAAGAAATTACTTAGTCTATCATACCAAGCTCTGGGAGCTTGTTTCAAGCCATATAGTGATTTCTTAAGTTTATAAACATGGTCAGGATGCTTAAGATCCTCAAACCCAGGAGGTTGTTTAACATACACTTCTTCTTGAATGACACCATTAAGAAAGGCACTTTTGACATCCATTTGATATAATATTATGCCATGATTAATTGCGTAGGATAGAAGTAACCTGATTGCTTCCAATCTTGCAACTGGAGCAAATGTTTCAGTGTAATCAATGCCTTCTTGTTGACTGTAGCCTTGAGCAACAAGTCTGGCTTTGTTTCTGGTTACTTCTCCTTGTTCATTCAGCTTGTTTCTGAATACCCATTTTGTTCCAATAATGTTCTTCTGAAAAGGTTTGGGTACCAGATCCCACACATCATTCCTTTGGAATTGATTTAGCTCTTCTTGCATAGCTAATATCCATCCATCATCTGAGAGAGCTTCTTCAACAGTTTTAGGCTCAATTATTGAAAGCAGTCCTATTAAAGACTCTTCTTGTCTAAAATGTGATCTTGTTCTTCTAGGACTATCTTTGCTTCCAATGATTAGCTCCTCAGGATGTGAAGATTTGTGCTTGAATTTAGGTTGAATAACCTGCTGAGTGTTATCTTGAAAGTCCTCAGAAGCACTTTCATTCTGTACTATTGGGCTAGGTTCTGCTTCTGAATTAGACTCAGCTTCTGGAGTGATTTCAGCTTCTGGACTAGATTCAACTTCTGTATACTTTTCCGAATCAGAAGGTTGATCAGATTCTGATGCATCTTCAGAATCAGTTGTACCTGCATTACTTTCACTTTGCTTTGGAGTTTTACTTCCAGGCTCTCTATCATCAAATTTTACGTGCATAGATTCTTCAACACAATGTGTTTCTGAATTATACACTCTGTATGCCTTTGACCTTTCAGAGTAACCTAAAAAGATTCCTCTTTGAGCCTTGGCATCAAATTTCTTCAGATAGTCTTTAGTGTTTAAGATGTAACAAGTACATCCAAACTGGTGAAAGTAAGAGATATTGGGTCTTCTTCCTTTAAAGAGTTCATATGCTGTTTTTTCCAACATAGGTCTGATATAGATCCTATTTTGAATATAACATGAAGTATTGACTGCTTCTGCCCAAAAATGATTAGCTAAGTTGTTTTCATGGATCATGGTTCTGGCCATTTCTTGTAAGGTTCTGTTCTTTCTCTCTACAACCCCATTTTGTTGTGGAGTTCTAGGAGAAGAAAACTCATGGAGAATCCCATGTTTTTCACAAAAAAGTTCAAATGGCTCATTTTCAAATTCTCCACCATGATCACTTCTGACTTTCAAAATTTTCAATTCTTTTTCAGATTGTATTTGAGTGCAGAAGCTGCTAAACACTTCACATGCATAGTCTTTACTTTTAATGAATTTTACCCAAGTCCATCTGCTGTAATCATCAACAATGACTAATCCATATTTACTTCCATATAAAGATGCAGTGTTAACTGGACCAAAAAGATCAATATGGAGTAATTCTAAGGGTCTGGAGGTTGATACAATGTCTTTAGATCTGAAAGAACTTTTCACAATTTTCCCTTTCTAACATGCACCACAAAGTGCATCTGAATGATAATCAATGTTAGGCAATCCTTTGACCAGTTGTAACTTGCTAATTTTAAAAATTAATCTCCAATTAGCATGTCCCAACCTTTTATGCCATACCCATTTTTTATCATTCATTGACAGAAGGCAAACTACCTTCTGATCAGCCAGATCAGAGAAATTTATTTTATAGACATTCTCAACTCTCTTTCCCTTGAATGTAATGGATTTGTCATCCTTGTTGACTAGTGTGCAGTTGGTCTTACTGAACGTTACATCATACCCATTGTCACAAAATTGACTAATGCTCAATAGGTTATGCTTCAGACCATCTACTAGCCACACATTATTAATTGAGATGGAGGAATTACCAATAGTATCTGTACCAATGATCTTTCCAGTTTGGTTGCCACCAAACTTCACTTCTCCTCCATCTTTCATTGTAAGGGTAAGGAACAAAGCTTTCTCTCCAGTCATGTGCCTTGAACATCCACTGTCTAGGTACCATGACCTTTGTTTCTCTCTTGCCCTTAGGCACACCTGCATTTTTGGCCAATTCAGATTTAGGTACCCATATCTTCATGGGTCCTTTTGGGTTAGTTTTGGAGGTTTTACTTTTCCTCCCTTGTACCTTAGGGTGAATGCTGAGTGGCTTCTGATCATTCAATACTTTAGGTTTGACACCTTTTGGTATTGTTTTCTCAGAAGCAGTAGCTGCTTTGTTCTTCTGATCCTTTTGTTTTGGGATTTTAGATTCTGGTTTAATCAGATTCTGATGAACAGGTTTTGATCTTTTCAGAATTTTAATCTTTTGACTCTTAGGATCAGATTTTGTCATCACCTTGCACTTAAGGTTTTCTGGCTTTGATGTGATCTTAGCCTGTGAACCAGAAGCTTCAGGTTTTGACTGAACAGCAGTTACAGCATTTGTACCTTCAGGCACAAAGGTGGATTTCAATCCATCCTTGATACAATCACAGTAGCTCTTGAGACTGTATTCTTTGGATTTCTCCTCAGAATATCCAATCCCTTTGCCTTTGTTCTTGTATGTGCTGTAGATCATAGAAGCAACTTTGCTTCTGTCTATTCCAGCCATAATAAAATCATCCAAGGCAATCTCATGTTTATTGCCTGAACCTTTATCAAATTTTTCTTGTAGCTTCTGACAAAGACTCTTGAGTCTATCTTCATATGTTGTTGATATGAGGTTAAACCCCTTGAGTTCTTCTTCAGAAGCTTTCAGTTCCAATAGAGTTGTCTTTTGTTGTTTCATCAAATCAACATATTTTTCTTTTAAATCTGTCAACTCATTGGTTCTGTGTTCAAATAGTGATAAAAGTTCTTTTAGAGAATCAACAAGTTCTTGTCTAGGGATTTTGGAATATACCTCATTTTCATCTTCTGAATCTGATTCAGCTTCTGATACTGCTTCTGATAATACTGTTGCCACTAACCCCATGGCTGCCTTAGCATCATCATCAGCTTCTTCTTTATCAGAACCAGATTCACTATCCAAATCTTCCCAGGTCGCCATCAAGCTCTTTTTGATTTGCTTTCTGAATTTACTGGAGTTGAAGCTTGATTTCTTGGATTTGCCTTTAAACTTCTCCTTCTGAAGATCAGGGCAATCAGCAATGAAATGACCAGGCTTCTTACAATTGAAGCATCCCTTCTGATCTTCTTTCTTGGAGTTCTTGTAGCTACCTCTCTTGCTAAAAAAATTCTTCTGCTTCCTTGCCAGATACTCAAGCTTGTTGGACAGCATAGCCATCTTTACAGATTGATCTTCATCAGAATCTCCATCAGGTGATTCTTCTTCAGATTCACTGGCTTTGTAGGCTTTGGAAGATTTTGAGGTCTTTCCTTTAGATGGTAAAGCGATGGATTTACTCTTCTTAGAGGTTTCATGCTCATTTAAACTCATTTCATGCACTTTGAGTGAGCTAACAAGATCTTCAACACTTAAAGTATTTAGATCCTTAGCTTCCTCAATAGCAGTTACTTTGGGTCTCCATCTTGAAGGTAAGCTTCTCAAAATCTTACTAACATGATCTGAAGCAACATAGCTTTTCTTCAGTATTTGCAATCCAGAAACTAAAGTTTGAAATCTTGAGTACATTTCTTCTATACTCTCATAATCCTTCATTCTGAAAAGTTCATACTGATGAACTAGCATCAAAGCTTTAGCCTCTTTTACTTTCTTGCTGCCTTCAAAGTTTGCACATAGAGAAGCAAACATAGCCTTCGCAGTAGATTTGTCACTCATCTTCATGTATTCGGTGCGAGGTATAGAAGCCACAATGATTCCTCTTATCTTGTGGTGTTTCTTATAAAGCTTCTTCTGAGCAGGAGTATGTATTCTTCTGTCTATAACAGCTCCTTCTTCATCCAAATCCAGATCATCAACTCCATCTTCCAGTATGTCCCATAACTCTTCATCCAATCCCATGATAAAGCTGTACATATTTGTTTTCCACCATGAAAACTCTTCTGGATCTCCATTAAACTTTGGAGCTTTTCCAGAGTCTGTTTTCTTGTCAGCAGTATCATAGTCATGCTTAACACTTGTGTATTTTGTAGTAACTGATTCCTCATCTCCAGACATGTTTTTCTAATAGTTTTGGCGCTTTTGAACTTATGTGTCTCTCTCTACAATCTTCAAGTCTTCACTCCTTTATATAGAGGCGTGAAAGAGACGTTGAGATAATCAGCACGTCTAAAGAGTCGTTTGAAATCCTTTGATTATCCACCAGTGATCCTTTGCCTGATTTGGGTGTAGTCCTTTGAAGAATAAGCTTCAAATTCATTCCCATCTTGAGTGTACAAATTCTGCAGGCATGGCTGTTGTTTTGTCTTGTAGCGTAGACAGAAAACAGAGTAGTGGAGGTAGTGGTTGTACACTTGTACTTTGTCAACTCTATTAACGAGAGACAAGTGCTCAGTGCTATCCATATATCCGTTGATACCTCCCTTTCAATTCTTCGTTCTTCTTGGATAAGACTGAATTGAGAATTAGCTACTTTGAATCTTCAGTTTGATTAAAGGATCAAACGTAGCTTCTGGTGAAGATATTGCTTCTGATGAAAACTTTTGCTTCTGATGACCTTCTGCTTCTGATGACGTCATCACTTCAGAAGCACTTCAGCTTCAGGAGCAGTTTTCTTCAGATGCTCAGAATTTCTTTTTCTTTCCATTGTTCTTCCAAGACCTATTGAAATAACTTGAGTAGCCTTTGGTCCTGTACACTTGAACAATTATTAGTAATAACCAATTGACAATTTTTAATACCTTGTTATCATCAAAACCTAATAAGGTTCATTGTGAAACACATTTTGTTCCAACACCCTTTCATATTGTTGCGTGGAGTTGTGAATTGGTAGTTGCGAATAAGTCAAACTAGCTCATCTTTAGTTAGTAGGGAGTTGAACTTTTGGGTACTATCGCTTGAATCAGGTAATTGTTATTTTACTGTCGATTGTCAATGATGCAAGTAAATTCCTTGAGGACAAGGAATAGTTCCAGTTTGGGGTGTGATGACAATCGTCATTTCGTTATTTTTATGATATTTTTATGGCATTTAGAGAGTCAATTGCTTGTATACATGGTTAAATCATCTCAAGATTCTTAAAAGAGAAGTTCTACACAAATTGGAGAAGAATGCAAGAATTTAACTACTGGAGAAATCGTGCAACGATGGACCTGAATCGTGGCACGTTTGAAGCGTGGAATTTACCTGAAGATGCTGGAAAAATCGTGGCACGATGGATGTGTAACGTGCCACGATGATTGAATAAATTTACTGCCACGTATGAATTAATTGGATGAGCCACATGAACAATTGTTTTGCGTTTTGGAGGGCTGAATAGCATAGAATAATTAGAAAAGAAGTTGGTTTCATAGCATTCAGTATTGGCCCAATAGAAATACCAAAGGAGGCATGCGATTGGCTGGAAGAAAAAGAAAACAATTAGGTTTGGAAGGATATAAAAGGGAAGCTAGCCGCACAGTACCAAAGAAAAAAGGAGCAGAATCACGTTTTGGGATTAGGATTATTTTGGGAACCAGCTACAGCAGCAACACGAGAGATAGAAGAAGGACTTCCATGATAAAAGAAAACCTCACGAGCGTAACATCTCTGTTTGTAATTTCTTTTATTCATGTTGTTTAATTTTCTAATTATGAGTAGCTAATTTCCTTGTTGATTAAGCCATGATGAACCTATTGTAATATATGAATCAGTAGTTGATGCTCTCTTTATTATTAATGTTATTCAGTCTTTATTCAGAATTACTTGTGTTCATAGCTTTTCAAATAATTGCTTTGTATGACTATTAACCCTAGCTTTTAATCCTGAAATAGTAATCCTGTTTGATTCAACATAGGAACCTAGAGATAGGAAATTGAGGATCATGACTCATGAATTAACGTACTTTTATCGCTTCCGCAGTTATTCAATCGGTTTAAGAGATTAAAAGATTATAACTTAGGAAAGGGTTTTGAGTCAAGAGATTGATCAAAACTACTTAGTTAATTTGTCGTAAAGATTGAATAATAATTAGTAATAAAGGGAGGTAAACTACTCATATAAAGCAATAGCGGATTCATTGGCATAATAATCCTTCTCGAATCATCTTTCAACAACTTTTATTTACTTTTTATGCACACAAACCTACTGCCTCAGGCACTTACAAAATTTACACATCCTAGATATTAACTTTATTGTTAAGTTGAGATTAACACCGTCCTCGTGGATACGAACTTATTTTTATTACTTCGATAGTTTTAGTACACTTGCTAAAATATCTATCAAGTTTTTGGCGCCGCTACCGGGGGACTGTTGAGTCATTTCAATTTGGCAATTTTGTTTTTGTTTAGGATTTCTGTCATTTATATTTTTGTTTATATATAAAAAAAAAAATTAAAAAAAAAATGATTTATGCTCTTCTTTTTCTTCTCATCATTGTACTGTGCTACTAAAAAGTTTATTCAAGTGTTGCAGCTATGATAGACAGGTTATACCTCCATGACACAAAAGAGATTGGTATGATGAAGTATGAAAAATATATGCTATCTTTGAAGATAGGATATTTGGACAATAAAATCTCAAGATTAAATGAGGGATGTGGTCGTTATGAGGGGGATGAACCAGGTAGTAATTGTGAAGAGAAGAAAGAGGTGATCAACATCGATTACAATACTCAACTTCAAAATATTTTAGATGATTTCTTGGTGTCAAATCAAGTTTTATTTGAGAAGTTTGATGTTCAATGTGGTAATCTTGTTGAGAAAGCACATGAGTCTCAGATGAAGTTGGTTCAGATGGAGACTGAGTGTCACGAGGTTGTTGTGGAAGAAAATCCCAAAGTGAGGAGTGTGGATATTTTCCCGAAGTCTGAATCAAATGGGGTTAAGAAAATCACTCGTGTGCAAATGGATACATATTCTTCTATATTGTGGGAGAGCTCCAATTCCAAAAGTTTAACAATGGGAGCATGGGAGCATCTGCTTCTTTGTTACAAGTTCATGGAATTCCTACCAAATAGGAGGAAAAAGAAGGGTGATATATTCCTTCTATCATTTTTGCCACCTTAACAGTGGTTGAAGCGTCAAGCTCAATGACGTAAAAGAAAGCGCTTGGTGGGAGGCAACCCATCCTTTTTATTATGTCGTTATTTTTAGTATTTTATTTCTATTGTTGAGTCAAACAATTTGTCTTTCATTTTCATTTTGGTTTAACTCAGTTGTATCCCTCTGTGATGTAATTGAACTGACACTTGTTTATTATCGATGAATTTTCTTGTGTTATTGACTTTTTCCAGTTTAGTAACAAATATGTGTTCAAGTGGTATTCCAAAAGTTCAAAAGGAGGAGTGACTTGTGATTCAAAGGCGAAGTGTACAGCAGTGAAAGATAGGTAGTCACAACTCCCAGATATCATAACTGTCAGGTTCATAGCCAAAATTTATTTTTCCAATTTTACTTATAAAGAGTGTTCCATGCATTTACATTTCTAAAACTTGCATTGTTTCTTTACTGTCGATTGATCTTTTTTATATACACACTGAGGCAAAAGTGCTTGGTCCTGTGAGCCTTTTGAAGCCTACCCTGATTTTAATTGAAATTTTATCTTCTTTTTAGCCAAATTGAGCCGGTAGGTCTAGATCTTTTTGTTCGGTGACAAACTACATTACAAGCTTAGAGACTTTTTAGGATTTATCCCAAATTGTTTTTCTGAGTTAGGCATTATAGAATGTTGCTAAATAATAAGTTTGGGGTTGCTATTGGAATTTGCAACCAATTAAGTTTGGGGTGGGGTACTAGAGATAAAGAAAGAGCATTATCATAAACAATACACAAAAATGGTGTATTAAACAAAAAAAAAATTGAATGAAAAAGGCACATAACATTGAAAATCCGAGTATCTAAAACTCGATTGTCCCAAATTGTTAAGAATGATCTCTAGTACCTTTGCAAGAATTGTGTTCCAAAAGGTGAATGAATAATTGGTTCAATTTGTGTTTTAACTTATGTAGGAGTGCCTAACTCAAATTTTGTGTAGCCTACTTATCCAAATATTATCCACCTTCACCTAAGCCCCGTTGTTACCCTTAAAGACCTCAAAGTGTGCATTGACATAGATTTTGATTGACGTTAAGAAACTTTTCAAGCGTATGGTAATATGTAGATTGTATGTCGACTGTGTGTGAACCGTTTCATATTGTTGCGTGGAGTTGTGAATTGGTAGTTGCGAATAAGTCAAACTAGCTCATCTTTAGTTAGTAGGGAGTTGAACTTTTGGGTACTATCGCTTGAATCAGGTAATTGTTATTTTACTGTCGATTGTCAATGATGCAAGTAAATTCCTTGAGGACAAGGAATAGTTCCAGTTTGGGGTGTGATGACAGTCGTCATTTCGTTATTTTTATGATATTTTTATGGCATTTAGAGAGTCAATTGCTTGTATACATGGTTAAATCATCTCAAGATTCTTAAAAGAGAAGTTCTACACAAATTGGAGAAGAATGCAAGAATTTAACTACTGGAGAAATCGTGCAACGATGGACCTGAATCGTGGCACGTTTGAAGCGTGGAATTTACCTGAAGATGCTGGAAAAATCGTGGCACGATGGATGTGTAACGTGCCACGATGATTGAATAAATTTACTGCCACGTATGAATTAATTGGATGAGCCACATGAACAATTGTTTTGCGTTTTGGAGGGCTGAATAGCATAGAATAATTAGAAAAGAAGTTGGTTTCATAGCATTCAGTATTGGCCCAATAGAAATACCAAAGGAGGCATGCGATTGGCTGGAAGAAAAAGAAAACAATTAGGTTTGGAAGGATATAAAAGGGAAGCTAGCCGCACAGTACCAAAGAAAAAAGGAGCAGAATCACGTTTTGGGATTAGGATTATTTTGGGAACCAGCTACAGCAGCAACACGAGAGATAGAAGAAGGACTTCCATGATAAAAGAAAACTTCACGAGCGTAACATCTCTGTTTGTAATTTCTTTTATTCATGTTGTTTAATTTTCTAATTATGAGTAGCTAATTTCCTTGTTGATTAAGCCATGATGAACCTATTGTAATATATGAATCAGTAGTTGATGCTCTCTTTATTATTAATGTTATTCAGTCTTTATTCAGAATTACTTGTGTTCATAGCTTTTCAAATAATTGCTTTGCATGACTATTAACCCTAGCTTCGTGCAATTACATGAATTGATATTAGGAATTGAATGACTATTAACCCTAGCTTTTAATCCTGAAATAGTAATCCTGTTTGATTCAACATAGGAACCTAGAGATAGGAAATTGAGGATCATGACTCATGAATTAACGTACTTTTATCGCTTCCGCAGTTATTCAATCGGTTTAAGAGATTAAAAGATTATAACTTAGGAAAGGGTTTTGAGTCAAGAGATTGATCAAAACTACTTAGTTAATTTGTCGTAAAGATTGAATAATAATTAGTAATAAAGGGAGTTAAACTACTCATATAAAGCAATAGCGGATTCATTGGCATAATCATCCTTCTCGAATCATCTTTTAACAACTTTTATTTACTTTTTATGCACACAAACCTACTGCCTCAGGCACTTACAAAATTTACACATCCTAGATATTAACTTTATTGCTAAGTTGAGATTAACAAAGTCCTCGTGGATACGAACTTATTTTTATTACTTCGATAGTTTTAGTACACTTACTAAAATATCTATCAATAGGGAAGACCTAATTGTTACAAAAACTATTGTACGTGAAAACTTTTGGAAAAGGGAGAAAAAACTTAGAAGGGAAAAGATCAAAGAGAGAGCTGCGATTTCTTCATAACCAGGTAAGGGTGAGACTAATAACTCAGTAATGTTAATTGATTGTAATTCTGATGATTAGTTAGCAAGCTTTAGGATTGAATTGGAGAAAATGAAAACTAGGTCAAATCCCTAGAATTTATGAAAAGTATTAAAGAGGCACAGAAAGTTGATGTCAAGTTTGTAGACTTGTTGGTAGCTAGTAATCAGACTGAAGATGGTGACTTTAAGGTCGATGACCATGGTGTGTTGAGATTCTGAGGTCGGATTTGTATTCCTGATGATGAAGAGATGAAGGAAATGATTCTTGAAGAGAGTCATAGAAGTAGCTTGAGTATTCACCCGGGAGCTACGAAGATGTATCATGATTTAAAGAAGATTTTCTGGTGGTCTAGATTGAAACGAGATGTGGCACAGTTTGTGTATTCCTGTTTAGTTTGTCAGAAGTCGAAGATCGAACATCAGAATGGAAATGGGATAGTATATCCATGGATTTTGTGACGAGTTTGCCGAATACGCCTAGAGGGAATGACACAATTTGGGTTATTGTTGATAGATTGACGAAGTTGGCTCATTTTCTACCGATTAATATTAGTTTTCCTGTTGCCCAGTTGGCAGAGATTTATATTAAAGAGATTGTGAAGTTGCATCGTGTTCCTTCGAGCATTGTATCAGATAGAGATCCAAGATTTACTTCTAGATTTTGGAAGAGTTTGCAAGAGGCTTTGGGTTCTAAGTTGAGATTGAGTTCGGCGTATCATCCGCAGACAGATGGTCAGTCGGAGAGGACGATTCAGTCGCTAGAGGATTTGTTGAGAATTTGTGTTCTTGAGCAAGGAGGAACTTGGGATAGTCATCTTTCGTTGATTGAGTTCACGTACAATAATAGTTATCATTCTAGTATTGGAATGGCACCTTTTGAGGCTTTATATGGTCGGAGATGCAGAACTCCGTTGTGTTGGTTTGAGTCAGGAGAAAGAGTGGTCTTAGGACCAGAGATTGTTCAGCAGACTACTGAGAAAGTTAAGATGATTCAAGAGAAAATGAAAGCGTCGCAAAGTCGACAGAAGAGTTATCATGATAAACGCAGGAAAGATCTTGAATTTCAAGAAGGAGACCACGTGTTTTTGAGAGTCACTCCTGTGACTGGTGTTGGACATGCTTTGAAGTCAAAGAAGTTGACTCCGAGATTTATTGGTCCGTATCAGATATCGGAAAGAGTTGGAACGGTGGCGTATCGAGTGGGATTACCACGTACGACTGTTTTTGGAGAAAAAGGAGAAAAAGCCATAGAAGGGAGAATCACCATAGAGAGCTTCGATTTCTTCATACAAGTTAAGGGTGAGACTAACTCTACAATGTTATTAATCATGTAATCCATCCGGTTGTAATTAGCAAGAATTAGGATTGAATTGGAGAAATCGAAAATTAGGTCAAATTCTTAGAATTGATGATTAAACGGTGAAAATTGATTAGATTGATGTAGAAACTGTCCTTTGACCTTAGTGATGGGATAAAACCGCAAGTGCACGGTCTTACCGAAGTAGTAAAATTAGAGTATCGTTCCGACAGGGAGTTAAGAATTCAATTAACTTTAAATAATGATTAAACTGAAGGTTTAGAAGGTAGAAAAGTTTGTATTTTTAATTAAAAGAAAAGATGAAAGCCTTGGGATTATTGGTTCCTCTAAATGACAAGTCCTTCACAAACCAAACTATAAGCTTATAACTTTATGTTAGACCTAATTTCTCAGGACAGTTTCTCTTTTGTTCCTCTAGCAACCAAGCCTATTTCGCTAACTTGATTACTATTAGATTTTGGTTCCTCTAACAACCAAGCCTATTTCGCTGACTTGATCATTATTAGTTCCCTTGAAGATCGAAACTATATGTCTCAAAGATTTCAAAGACTATTTCGCTGCCTTTGAAACCCTTGTCTAAATTCACTTGTTCGAATATCAAAGCTCCACTTTCGTTTTATGAATTGATATTTGAGATGATGGATAAACAATTATCAAACCCTCCACTTTCGTTTCCACAATTTGATAATGATTGATCCATGTTAAAGCGGTGAATTTAGATAAGAAATTAAGGTTACATAAGATTAAGGCTTAGAGCTTGGTTTGATTAGGATTATGTCATTTAGACTTATCCAACAATCCCAAGACAAGAAGAAGCCTACTCACTAATGTTCATCGTAGACAAGGAGAAGAAGAGAGAAAGCATAAAAGTAAATAACAAGAAAGTAAATGAACTTTTATTAGAAAGACAATTGTCACATATTGCATTCCAAGAAAAGATGAATATTTGTGATGGATGGCTACTCTATTTATAGCATACATTCGACTTAAAATCTAAGCAATTACATTTGGGCTAAAAATAGAGTAGCTTAAAATCTAAGCAAAAAGCAACAAAAGGCACTCTGGTGGGTGGCACGGCCGTGCCAATGCTAGCACGGGCCGTGCCAAGCTTCTGACTTTGGAGAGACATATTTTTGTCTCTCAATCTTCATATTTTTGCATTCAATCGGCTCCAAGTCCCTTTCTTTTGCTCCAAGACTCAATCCATCCAATATTCATTCCTGAAATAAAAAAAAATGCAATTTGTAGTAAACTATCCTAAAGAGGAAATAATGCTAATCTAAAATAAAATAAAATCTAATTAAAACTAAACTAAAAAGCATATAAAAGTAAGCAATAAATGACTCATCAAACTCCCCCACACTTGAATCTTTGCTTGTCCTCAAGCAAAAGGCATAGACATGGCAGCAACAAAAAAGGATTTATATATGACAATTCAAATAAAAGTTTATGTCTCCCTCGATGTTTCATTTCAATGTACACTAATCACAACTTCAAGTATTCCTTGTGAACTTATTCAACCCAACAACAAGTCTTAAGTGAGTGTGTGTGTGTGTAGTCCAACCCTTTTCTTGCTCCTGTATAAGATAGATATTATGAGGAACAGGTTCTAACCTTAACACTAAAGTGACCGAGAAAAATCCTTTCTTCATTTCATATAAGAGAGATGGGAGAGTTTAGATTGATTTGATA
Source organism: Medicago truncatula (assembly GCF_003473485.1). Taxonomy (NCBI): domain Eukaryota; kingdom Viridiplantae; phylum Streptophyta; class Magnoliopsida; order Fabales; family Fabaceae; genus Medicago; species Medicago truncatula. The sequence continues at coordinate 23,284,398 of NC_053045.1, forward strand.
ATTTAGACACTTAGGGGCTTGTAGATGCCTAGGGGCTATCATTTCACATTGGAAGTCCGCGAGGGGTTATCCTTTTCTCCAAGTTTCCATGATCACCCTAAGTAGTGCTACAACTTAATCATCTTCACTTAGGAAGTTCCTCTTTTTAGAGGGTTTAATTTAAGCACAATTTGTTTGAGAAGTCATCACCACATTTAGGTAGTTAGTGAGGGGGTATCCTTTCCTCCACGTGCTGGTGATATTCTTCTGCCCCATTTTGGTATACACATTATAGCACATTAGAATTATTCCCACACAAACTTATAATACTTTTACTCTGAAGATTTTTAAGGGTCCAAGTTACCATTAAAGTTAGAACGTGTTCCTTAAAATACCTATTCATACACTTACTCAAGGATTGCAACTAGATGCTTTTCTCATTGGAGAATTTTCACAATAAAACCTGATGTGGGTATAGCAAGAACACTTACAACACAAGAAATCACTTTCATGTACAAGAAACGACCAATGAAGAGACAACAAAAAATTTATGTCATAATAAAACAATAAAAATAAGCTGCTTATTCATGCCTTTTACAATAAAATAAAACAAAAGAATAAAGTTCAAGGGGAGTTTGGAAACACTACGACTATAGACACTTTATTAGGCTCCCCCCACACTTAGGAGAAGCATTGTCCTCAATGATTCAAAAGAAGAAGAAGAAGAAGAAGAAGATGATGAAGAAAGAAGAGAAGTAGAGAAGAGTAGAGGAAGAGGAGAGCTCACAATTTTATTGAAGTCCATAAGGTAGACCTTGGAGGTGAAGGTGTTGCATCATGTATCAGAACATTTGATTGTTTTATTCATTTATTTGAGTGCCCCTTAGGACATCGTTTCTTAGCCCGATCATTTCAACACCTTGTCTTTGTTGCTCGGTGCAGATTCTTTGAACTTTGGTTTGCATCCATGTCCACCGTTCATCATTATATTTTCCACCGGCTTCTTGTTAATGGTGCAAGTTTGCACCTACCTCCTCTTCATCACCACCATCATCACCATCATTGTGTACCTGTGGGTTAGTGCCAACATAAACCAAGTTTTCTACCACCTTCGGATTAGTAATATCTGAATTAGGTAGAATAATCAAGAAATTAGCATTATTGACTCTCCACTCATATTGGTAATTGTGAGAAGGACTATGGGTTCTAATAAAAACATGGTAGTGAGGGTATCTAAGTCTAGGTAGTAGTTTCCCTCAATCATATTTATCCCTTTGTTCACATTTACCTTAATTTTTCTAACAATGAAAGTGATGATTCCACCTACCACTATATCACCTTTATATCCGGTTTCTTTCTAGCAATTGAAACAAGATAATAAATCAAATAATAGCAAATGTTAACATGGTGGTTATAAAGCATAGCCTACAAAATAAACAGCTCAACAGTCCTCATCATTCCGACCTCTTTTCTACCCCTTATGGTGCAAGCCATAACCGTGTGAAGGTACCTAAGCACAAGGTTGTGAAGTTATTCAACAGCCTAATCACATGTTCATCTATTTCTAGTCTATCCAAAGCATTAACATCAGGGTACCTGCAAGGAGAGATAGTTCTAGAGATTAGAGAATTATACCTATTTCTTTACTCGTAATCCTTGAATTGGATCCCATGATTGCGGGCTGTTGATTGCTTCTTGCTTGCACCTCTTCCGGAGGCTCCAATATCCTCACCTTTCCTTTTTGATGCCATTGACCTTAGCTTGGTTTGGGTGTGGGTGGATGAATGTTGGTGAAGTTTGGAGAGAATTATGGAAGAAGGATGAAAGGGGTTATTTGATTTGAACACGGGAAGAAAAAATAAAAAATAATTTTTTGTTTTTTTTGTTTTTGTGGCTGATGGGTTGGCACGGGCGTGCCACCACAGTCACGGGCCGTGCCAACTCTTTGGAAAAAGAGGGAAGTTTTTTTTTTTTGTGGGTGGGTTTCTGGTCAATGGCTTCATTTTTTTTTCTTCGCTTTCGCATCATATTTGGACAAATACCTACAAAACAAAAGAAACAAACAAAATAAAAGCAATTAAACTCGTGGGTTGCCTCCCACGAAGCGCTCTTTTAGAGTCATTAGCTTGACGATTAGAAGGTTTCTCTACCCAATACCCAATCTTTCCCAAAGGGATAGTGGCATCAACCTGAGATTCTCTCCCAAATCACACATAGCTTTCTCAATGGTTTCACTATCAATCACACAAGGGGTGGAAAAACTCTCAATCACTATGAGGTTAGGCTTAGCAAACCTTTGTGGGACATGGATTTTGAGTTTATAAGGTGGTGAAACGATTGGCTTATCACTCTCTCCTATGACTTTCTCACCTTGTTGCTTTTCACTCTCTATCTCACCCTCAATTGTCTTAGTTTTCATAATGGGGTCCTCTAACTGCTTACCGTCCCTAAGTTGAATAACATTTAGAAGGCCTTTGGGGTTGGCTTCAGTTTGACCTGGAAAGACTTCGGGGGTTTGAGAGGAAGTAGCTACTTTTTGGGCTACTTCAGAGATTTGAGTTTGTAGCATTCTAGTGTGAATAGCAATGGAGTCCACTTTAGATGTAAGCTTGACAAGAGATTCATTCAAAAATCCAGTTTGATTTTTAAGTTCTTGAAATTGCTTGGATTGCTCCATAGCATGTTTTTCTAGTAAAATTTCCAAGCTGGATTTCTGAGGGACTCTTTGGTTGTTTGCATAAACAGGTGGTGTTGTCCGTTGTCTAAAGGTATAAAAATTTTCCTCGGGACTTTTAGCAACACTACCTAGTTGGCATTCAACACTAGTATGGCCAAGTATTCCACAAAATTCACAAGGTGGTGAAACAAGAGCAGGTGTGACGACACTTACAGTTAATTTATCAAATTTTTGAAGAAGTGTGTCCACCTTAGCAGATAGATGATCAAGGGTAGAAACCTGGTACATACCTGCCTCTTTTTTAGAGGGTGGAGGAGTACCTTCAGTGATAACTCTCTCACTTGTCCACTGATAGTGGTTTTGTGCCATGTCCTCGATCAAATCATATGCTCCTGTGAAAGTTTTATTCATCAAAGCTCCACCTGCAGCTGCATCAACATTCATTTTTGTGGAAAACAAAAGACCATTATAAAAAGTGTGGATAGTAAGCCAATTCTCAAAACCATGATGGGGGCAAAGCCTAAGCATTTCTTTGAAACGCTCCCGCGCATCGTAAAGAGATTAACCATCTTTTTGAGTGAATTGTGTGATTTGACTTCTCAATTGAGCAGTTTTACTATGGGGAAAGAATTGGGAAAGAAATGCCTTCCTCATTTGGTTCCATGAAGTGATAGAACCAATTTGCAATGAATGAAACCAAGCACTAGCTCTATCCCTCAAAGAGAAAGGAAAGAGGTGCAGCCTTACGGCCTCTTGGTTTGCCTTCAAAGTTCCACTGAGTCTTAAAAAAATTGAAACATGAAGATTCAGATCCTCAGTCGGTGATCCGAAAAATTGATTTTGCTGCACTAGGTAAATAAGTGCAGACTTTATTTCAAATTTACTACCCTTAACCGTTGGGTACACAATAGCATCGTACGGCTCATTTGAAGATGTGATTGCATACTCTTTTAGAGCACGTTTCTCATCCATATCGTTATTATCTTCTTTCAGTCATGCCTGAAATCAAAACGGTTAAAGATAGAAAATAAAAAAAATAAAAAAAAAAATTGAATAAAATAAAATAAAATAAAAATAAAAATAAAAAAATAAAATAAGGAGAAAGGGCGAGAGAGAGAGAGAGATTTTATATAAAAAAAAAATAATAAAATAAAAAGATAGCAAAAGGAAATAAAATATTATATATATATATATATATATATATATTTATATATTATTTACTTGTATAATATATATATATATATATATATATATATATATATACACTATTAAAAAGTTAATCAAATTACAATAACTCCCCGGCAGTGGCGCCAAAAACTTGATCGGATAAAACCGCAAGTGCACGGTCTTACCGACGTAGTAAAATTAGAGTATCGTTCCGACAGGGAGTTAGGAATTCAATTAACTTTAAATAATGATTGGACTGAAGGTTTAGAAGGTAGAAAAGTTTGTATTTTTAATTAAAAGAAAATAATAAAACAAAAGATAAAAGCATTGGGATTATTGGTTCCCCTAAATGACAAGACCTTCACAAACCAAACTATAAGCTTATAACTTTATGTTAGACCTAATTTCTCAAGACAGTTTCTCTTTTGTTCCTCTAGCAACCAAGCCTATTTCGCTGACTTGATTACTATTAGATTTTGGTTCCTCTAACAACCAAGCCTATTTCGCTGACTTGATCATTATTAGTTCCCTTGAAGATCGAAACTAGATGTCTCAAAGATTTCAAAGACTATTTCGCTGCCTTTGAAACCCTTGTCTAAATTCACCTGTTCGAATATCAAAGCTCCACTTTCGTTTTATGAATTGATATTTGAGATGATGGATAAACAATTATCAAACCCTCCACTTTCGTTTCCAAAGTTTGATAATGGTTGATCCATGTTAAAGCGGTGAATTGAGATAAGAAATTAAGGTTACATAAGATTAAGGCTTAGAGCTTGGTTTGATTAGGATTATGTCATTTAGACTTATCCAACAATCCCAAGACAAGAAGAAGTCTACTCACTAATGTTCATCGTAGACAAGGAGAAGAAGAGAGAAAGCATAAAAGTAAATAACAAGAAAGTAAATGAACCTTTATTAGAAACACAATTGTCACATATTGCATTCCAAGAAAAGATGAATATTTGTGATGGATGGCTACTCTATTTATAGCATACATTCTACTTAAAATCTAAGCAATTACATTTGGGCTAAAAATAGAGTAGCTTAAAATCTAAGCAAAAAGCAGCAAAAGGAACTCTGGAGGGTGTCACGGCCGTGCCAATGCTAGCACGGGCCGTGCCAAGCTTCTGACTTTGGAGAGACATATTTTTGTCTCTCAATCTTCATATTTTTGCATTCAATCGGCTCCAAGTCCCTTTCTTTTGCTCCAAGACTCAATCCATCCAATATTCATTCCTGAAATAAAATAAAATGCAATTTGTAGTAAACTATCCTAAAGAGGAAATAATGCTAATATAAAATAAAATAAAATCTAATTAAAACTAAACTAAAAAGCATATAAAAGTAAGCAATAAATGACTCATCACTTAGATTATGATTAGGATGAATTCTGGAATTGAAATTAGGCTTAGAACCAAGAGATTTTATGAATTTTCGTAGAAAACTGCATTCTTCCCAAGCCTACATTCATCGCTCGCCCTCGCGAACGATGATCCTCGCCTCGCGAGTGATGAAGTTCATCACTCGCCACGTGAGCCATTTCCCTTCGCCTCACGAGTTACAAGTCGTAGCTCGCCACAACGAGCAACCTTACTCGCCATAGCGAGCATGACCAGAGAGCATGTTGAATTCTGTAATTTTGACTTTTGAGTTGAACCTTAGATGCTTTTGATTGCCTTAAGATGTTTATTAAAGATTAGATGATGATTTAGAACGAGATTGAACCTGGTTTAGCTTAGAATAACTTAAGTTGAAATTATGGCTTGCAAATTAGTATGTTGTGATCTGTTTCGCATAAATTGATTAGGGTTGGACCCTTAGGTAGTAATGTGACCTATTTAAGATGTTAACTGAGATCTGTGAAGCTGCTATGAACTGTTAAGCTGATTATAATGTGATTTAATGATTAATTGCATTACTTGAAATATTATTGAATGATCAACATGTTGATGAAATGAATTGATATGATGAAGTATAAAGTTGTTGTGATCTGATTATGCTGCTATTGTTATTTAACTAAGTTGCATGAGTCGATACAAGATGATTAAGATGATGTTGAATTCCAAATTATTGGATGTATATGAGATGATGATTAAGATGTTTTAGATGATTGAGTCCATGCAATAGCATACATTTGTTGGGGGCTTATGCCCTGGAGCTTTGTACTCACCACGATGGAGCATTTGCTCAAAATAATTTTGGTGGCTTATGCCCTGTATTGGTACCACATGCATATAAGAGGTTTAGGTTGCATTGTCGCATTGTCGAGTCAATTGATGAAAGATGTTATGTTATTTATGATGATTGAATGAAGTTTACTTGATATTTGATTGTCAAAGATGCAATGATGTTTAAGATGTTTATGTTGTTAATTACGATTGTTGAATTATATTGATTAATATTATTGTTTTGTGAAATCTCACCCCTTCTGCTTGGAAATGTTGCTCTTCGTATGAGTAACTTGCAGGTGATCGAGCTTAAGTTGATGTTGTGCTGTCGTGAGTGGTCTTGCCTCACTGAGTCCTAGGTTGCTCTGATACGTAACGGGATGGGGTTTATGATATGCATGCTTCATTCTTTTACGTGTTCATTTATGATGTTTAACTGAATTTTATGAGATATTTTGATTAGGCCTGCGTGCCAAGACAATGTATAATTTTGAAATAACTCCGCTGCGATTGATTAAGATATTTTGTTGGAAGTTAAATTGTTATTTAACTGTTTTTAGATTATGTGAAAGGTGATATCCCGTTTGTGATGTTTACTCTGATTTATGTTAAGAAATTTTTATGCTGGGAAAACGGGGTGTTACACGTGCTATGTGCGAGAAGTGGCACACAAACACCAATAGTTTTCATCTACCTTTGGGGGATATGACGATTACTTTGGACGATGTGCATAATCTCCTACACATTCCTATTCACGGGCGCATGCTGGAGCACGATGAGGCAATGGCTCAAGAGCGTGCGATTGATTTGATGACCAAGTTGTTGGGCATGTCAGATGCTGATGCCCGGGCTGAGATTAGGATTGAGTCTGCTGGTCATATCAGTTATCCCACACTGAAGCGGGTTTATGGACACCACCTGACAGAGGATAGACGGCTGGATGAGCCACAGACGAGTGAGGAGTTGCAGGAGAGAGGCATGAGGAGGGTGTGGTGTGTTAGGAGATTCCTTCTATATCTCGTCGGTTGTGCGCTGTTCACTAACAAAACGAATAGACACGTCGACTTGATATATCTTGATTGCATGGCGGACTTACAGGCGATTGGGAAGTGGTCATGGGGAGGTATGGCCTTAGCTTACTTTTATGATTATCTGGATGATTATGTTATTTTGAATAAAAAAACGATGGCTGGGAGTACGACTCTTTTTATGGTAATAATTTAATATTTATCTTTATTTCATTATGAATTTATTTTATAAATTTTATTATCATGTTAGATTCGTTTTTCCTAAGTTACACTGCATTTAATTTTAATTTTTCTATGAAGCTTTTATAATGTATTTTATTTATTTGTTGCAGGGATGGATTTTGGAGCATTTGCCAGGTCCGTACCCAATGAAGAAAAACAAGAGCTGGACGTCGGAGAGACCACGTGCTGGGAGATGGCTTACTAGCAGGGGGCATATTGATGTGCACCATTACCGCTTACTGCTTGATTGCTTAGAGGTGGATGACGTCAGGTTTTCTGTAACGCCCACTTTTGTTAATTGCTTATTTAACCGAGTTTAGGCGATTATATTATATTTATATAATATATGCATGATTATGGTATGATTTGAATGATTTACGACTATATTGATGGTTTGATTGATATTGAGATAAGTTATGAGTTTTTGGAAGATTTGATAAGATTAAGGGATTTATTTTATTGTTAAATAAAATAAAGATTTGAAAATAATATAAAATATTTAGTTGATGGCTGTTTTGATATTTTAGATAGTTTTGGGGGAGAAAGTGAGATAAGATAAGTAATTAGGATGAGATATAAATAGGAGAAGACCTAATATTTTAGAAACTCATTGTACGTGAAAACTTTTGGAAAAGGGAGAAAAAGCTTAGAAGGGAGAAGAGCATAGAGAGGGCTGCGATTTCTTCATAACCAGGTAAGGGTGAAACTAATAACTCAGTAATATTAGTTGTTGTAATTCTGATGAATAATTAGCAAGAATTAGGATTAATTGGAGAAAACGAAAACTAGGTCAAAACCTTAGAATTGATGATCAAACGGTGAGAATTGGTTTAATTGATGTAGAAAGTGTTCCTAGACCTTAGATAATGTTTAGGACGAACTTTGGAATCAAAAACAAGCTTAGAACCATGTGAATCGTCGAGTTTTTGTGAAATTAGAAAACCTGGCCGTAGCGACATTCATCGCTCGCCACGGCGAGCTATGATCCTCGCCTCGCGAACGTTTCTGGCATCGCTCGCCACGGCGAACAACCCTTCCTCGCCTCGCGAGCTAAGGCAGAGAGCATGTCGTATTTTGTGTTTCGACCTTTTTAGTTGGACCATGAATGCCTTAGAGTGCCTGAACATACCTAGTAATGATTAGGAATGAATGTAGGGCAAGATTAGACCTAGAATGACTTTAGTTTTGGAATTTTTTAGTACTCGCCTCCCGAGCACCTCCAGCTTTGAGTGTTATGAGTTTTGTGCGATCTGTGTCGCACGTTTTGACCAAGAGTGAACCCCTAATTGATAATAAGACCTAATGATGACGTTAAATGCAGTCTGTAAAGCTGTTTAAGATATGTTGTTTATAATGGAATATGATTAACGTGTTGCACAATGGTGTAAGTTATGAAAGTTTAATTTATGATATAATTCATGTGCTATTGATATAATGATATCATCCTGTTATGTGACTTGATTATGCCGCTGCTGTTATTTAACTAAGTGCATTGTATATATTTATATATGATGAAATGATGACGTTTAGCTCCAAATTGTTGGATGCATGTCGATATGTTGATTACGATGTTTAGTTCTTAAGAGTCCATGCATAGCATCTCATTGAGCTTAGTCATCACCACGTTGATTAGGAGCTTTGTCCTCCGCACGATTTTTTGGTGCTTTGTCCTCCGCACAATTAAAGTATATCAATACTTATGATGACGATTGGTACCACATGCATATAAGGCGTCTAAGAGCATTGTCATATTGTCATGTCCATAATGCTTTGTTGTTGATGACGATTGAATATGTGAATACGTGATATTTGTTTATTGAATATGTGAATACGTGATATTTGTTATTTGATTATGCAAAGTTATTTAAGAATGAATATGATGTTAATGTTAACTATGATTCGAATTACTTGATTAATATTATTTTGTTATGAAATCTCACCGCTTCTGCTTGAAAATGTTGCCCTTCGTATGGGTAACTTGCAGGTGATCGTGCTTAGTGTGCAGTTGCTTCTGTGAGTGGCCTTGCCTCACTGTGTTGTCTAGGTCGCTCTGATACGTAACGAGATGGGGTTTATGTTTATGCATGCTTCATTCTCTTACGTGACTAATATGTTATTTTTATAATGTTATGGATTATGATATGAACTGTTTGATGGGGCCTGCGTGCCAAAATGTTTTATGAATTATGTTTATGATTTTCCGCTGCAATGTTTAAGATATTGGTTAAATTATTATTTAACTGTTGGATTACGTTATATGTGATATCCCGTTGTTTTGATGCTTACTCTGATAAATGTTTTTAAGAATTTTTATGTTGGGAAAACGGGGTGTTACAATTGGTATCAGAGCAGGTTGGTCCGTCCGGTCAATTAGAGGAGTGGTGTCGAGTCTTAGTAATATTTATATTACTATCTTATGATGCTGTTGCTACTTTTGTAGAATATCAGAAATGGCTGGAAGAAACGATGCTGCGTTAGCTGCTGCTCTACAAGCTGTTGCCCAAGCTGTGGGACAACAACCTAACGTGAATGCTGGTGCGAATGCTGAAGATAGGATGTTGGAGACTTTCATGAAGAAGAACCCTCCAACTTTCAAAGGACGTTATGACCCTGATGGAGCCCAGACGTGGCTAAAAGAGACTGAGAGGATTTTCCGGGTTATGCAGTGCACTGAAGATCAGAAAGTGCGGTTTGGTACTCATCAGCTAGCTGAGGAAGCTGATGATTGGTGGGTTGGTCTTCTACCTACCCTTGGACAAGAAGGAGTTGTTGTGACTTGGGCTGTTTTTAGGAGAGAGTTCCTGAGAAGATACTTTCCGAAAGATGTTCGCGGGAAGAAGGAGATTGAATTCCTTGAGTTGAAGCAAGGAAAAATGTCTGTGACTGAGTATGCTGCCAAGTTTGTTGAGTTGGCGAAGTTTTACCCACACTATACTGTTGAGAATGCTGAGTTCTCGAGATGCATCAAGTTCGAGAATGGTTTGAGGCCCGACATCAAGAGGGCGATTGGATATCAACAGCTTAGAGTTTTTCAGGATTTGGTCAATAGCTGCAGGATCTATGAAGAGGATACCAAGGCTCACTACAAGATAGTGAACGAGACGAAGGGAAAGGGACAGCAGAGTCGTCCTAAGCCGTACAGTGCCCCCGCTAATAAAGGGAAACAGAAGATGGTCGATGATAGGCGGCCTAAGAAGAAGGATGCTACTGAGATTGTGTGTTTCAATTGTGGTGGGAAAGGCCACAAAAGCAATGTCTGCCCTGAGGAAATCAAGAAGTGTGTCCGGTGTGGCAAGAAAGGTCATATTGTAGCCGAATGCAAGCGTACGGACATTGTGTGTTTTAACTGCAATAGAGAGGGTCACATTAGTTCACAGTGTACTCAGCCTAAGAGGGCGCGACTACTGGTAGGGTCTTTGCTTTGACTGGTACGCAGACGGAGAACGAGGATCGTTTGATCAGAGGTACTTGCAATATTAATAATACTCCTTTAGTTGCTATTATTGATACTGGTGCTACGCATTGTTTTATTGCTTTCGATTGTGTTTCTGCTTTGGGTCTTGATTTGTCTGATATGAATGGAGAGATGGTTGTCGAAACTCCAGCTAAGGGTTCGGTGACTACTTCTCTCGTATGTTTGAAATGTCCTTTGTCTATGTTTGGTCGTGATTTTGAAATGGATTTAGTTTGTCTGCCTTTGAGCGGTATGGATGTAATTCTGGGTATGAACTGGTTAGAGTACAACCACGTTCTTATTAACTGTTTTAGCAAGTCAGTCCATTTTTCTTCCGTCGAAGAGGAGAGTGGTGCAAAGTTTTTATCTACTAAGCAGCTGAAGCAACTGGAACGCGATGGTATCTTGATGTTTTCGTTAATGGCTACTTTATCTGTTGAGAATCAAGCAGTGATTGATAAGCTACAAGTGGTGTGTGAATTTCCTGAAGTTTTTCCAGATGAGATTCCTGATGTGCCTCCAGAGAGAGAAGTTGAGTTTTCTATTGATCTTGTTCCGGGAACGAAGCCGGTGTCGATGGCACCTTATCGTATGTCTGCTTCCGAATTATCCGAGTTGAAGAAACAGTTGGAAGATTTGCTCGAGAAGAAATTTGTTAGACCAAGTGTTTCACCTTGGGGAGCGCCGGTTTTGCTAGTAAAGAAGAAAGATGGTAGTATGAGGCTATGTATTGATTATCGACAATTGAACAAGGTAACTATCAAGAATTGGTATCCACTTCCGAGAATTGATGATTTGATGAATCAGTTAGTGGGTGCACGTGTTTTCAGCAAGATTGATTTGAGGTCAGGTTATCACCAGATTAAAGTGAAAGATGAAGATATGCAGAAGACAGCTTTCAGAACGCGTTATGGTCACTATGAATATAAAGTTATGCCTTTTGGTGTTACCAATGCACCTGGAGTGTTTATAGAGTGTATGAATCGCATCTTCCATGCATTTTTGGATCGGTTTGTGGTTGTGTTTATCGATGATATTTTGATTTACTCCAAGACTGAAGAAGAACATGCTGAGCATCTGAAGATTGTCTTGCAAGTGTTGAAAGAGAAGAAACTTTATGCCAAATTGTCTATGTGTGAGTTCTGGTTGAAAGAAGTGAGTTTTCTTGGCCATGTTATTTCTGGTGATGGTATTGCTGTGGATCCGTCTAAAGTTGAAGCGGTATCAAAATGGGAGACTCCTAAGTCCGTTACAGAGATTAGAAGCTTCTTGGGTTTAGCTGGTTACTATAGAAGGTCTATTGAAGGTTTTTCCAAGTTAGCTCTTCCACTAACGCAGTTGACTTGTAAAGGTAAAACTTTTGTGTGGGACGTCCATTGTGAGAATAGTTTTAGTGAATTGAAGAAGCGTTTGACGACTACTCCAGTTTTGATTTTGCCGAAGTCTGATGAAACTTTTGTGGTATATTGTGATGCGTCCAAGTTGGGTTTAGGAGGTGTGCTTATGCAAGAAGGTAAAGTGGTAGCTTATGCTTTAAGACAGTTGAGAGTTCATGAGAAGAATTATCCTGCGCATGATCTCGAGTTAGCGGCCGTAGTCTTTGTATTGAAGATATGGAGACATTACTTGTATGGTTCGAGATTTGAGGTGTTTAGTGATCACAAGAGTTTGAAGTATCTGTTCAATCAGAAGGAATTGAATATGAGACAGCGAAGATGGCTTGAATTGTTGAAAGATTATGACTTTGGTTTGAATTATCATCCAGGTAAAGCTAATGTTGTTGCAGATGCCTTGAGTAGGAAGACATTGCATATGTCCGCTATGATGGTCAGAGAGTTCGAATTGCTTAAACAGTTTAGAGATATGAGTTTGGTTTGGGAATGGTCACCTTAGAGTGTGAAACTAGGTATGCTGAAGATTGATAGTGAATTCCTGAAAAGTATCAAGGAAGCACAGAGAGTTGATGTAAAGTTTGTGGACTTGTTGGTTGCTAGAGATCAGACTGAAGACAGTGATTTTAAAATCGATGATCAAGGTGTGTTGAGATTCCGAGGAAGAATTTGTATCCCAGACAATGAAGAGATTAAGAAGATGATTCTTGAAGAGAGTCATAGAAGTAGCTTGAGTATTCACCCGGGAGCTACGAAGATGTATCATGATTTAAAGAAGATTTTCTGGTGGTCTAGTTTGAAACGAGATGTGGCACAGTTTGTGTATTCCTGTTTAGTTTGTCAGAAGTCGAAAGTTGAGCATCAGAAACCCGCTGGAATGATGGTACCTTTAGATGTGCCAGAATGGAAATGGGATAGTATATCCATGGATTTTGTGATGAGTTTGCCAAATACTCCTAGAGGGAACGACGCAATTTGGGTTATTGTTGATAGATTGACGAAGTCGGCTCATTTTCTATCGATTAATATTAGTTTCCCTGTTGCCCAGTTGGCAGAGATTTATATCAAGAAGATTGTGAAGTTGCATGGTGTTCCCTCGAGCATTGTGTCAGATAGAGATCCAAGATTTACTTCTAGATTTTGGAAAAGTTTGCAAGAGGCTTTGGGTTCGAAGCTGAGATTAAATTCGGCGTATCATCCACAGACAGATGGTCAGTCGAAGAGGACAATTCAGCCGCTAGAGGATTTGTTGAGGATTTGTGTTCTCGAGCAAGGAGGAACTTGGGATAGTCATCTTCCGTTAATCGAGTTCACATATAATAATAGTTATCATTCAAGTATTGGAATGGCACCTTTCGAGGCTTTATATGGTCGGAGATACAGAACCCCGTTGTGCTGGTTTGAGTCAGGTGAAAGAGTGGTCTTAGGACCAGAGATTGTTCAGCAAACTACTGAGAAGGTTCAGATGATCCAAGAGAAAATGAAAGCGTCGCAGAGTCGATAAAAGAGTTATCACGATAAGGGTAGAAAAGATCTTGAGTTTCAGGAAGGAGACCACGTGTTTTTTAGAGTCACTCCTATGACTGGCGTAGGACGTGCTTTGAAGTCAAAGAAGTTGACCCCGAAGTTCATTGGTCCGTATCAGATATTGGAAAGAATTGGAACGGTGGCTTACCGAGTGGGTTTACTGCCACATCTTTCGAATTTGCACAATGTTTTCCATGTGTCGCAACTTCGAAAGTATGTTCCGGATCCATCTCATGTAATCCAGAGTGACGATGTGCAAGTTAGAGACAACCTTACGGTAGAGACTTTACCGGTGAGGATTGACGATCGTAAAGTGAAGACGTTGAAAGGCAAGGAGATACCTCTCGTGAGAGTCGTTTGGACGGGAGCGACTGGTGAAAGCTTGACGTGGGAGCTTGAGAGTAAAATGCTGGACTCTTATCCAGAGTTGTTTGCTTGAGGTAAATTTTCGAGGACGAAAATCTTTTAAGTGGGGGAGAGTTGTAACGCCCACTTTTGTTAATTGCTTATTTAATCGAGTTTAGGCGATTATATTATATTTATATAATATATGCATGATTATGGTATGATTTGAATGATTTACGACTATATTGATGGTTTGATTGATATTGAGATAAGTTATGAGTTTTTGGAAGATTTGATAAGATTAAGGGATTTATTTTATTGTTAAATAAAATAAAGATTTGAAAATAATATAAAATATTTAGTTGATGGCTGTTTTGATATTTTAGATAGTTTTGGGGGAGAAAGTGAGATAAGATAAGTAATTAGGATGAGATATAAATAGGAGAAGACCTAATATTTTAGAAACTCATTGTACGTGAAAACTTTTGGAAAAGGGAGAAAAAGCTTAGAAGGGAGAAGAGCATAGAGAGGGCTGCGATTTCTTCATAACCAGGTAAGGGTGAAACTAATAACTCAGTAATATTAGTTGTTGTAATTCTGATGAATAATTAGCAAGAATTAGGATTAATTGGAGAAAAAGAAAACTAGGTCAAAACCTTAGAATTGATGATCAAACGGTGAGAATTGGTTTAATTGATGTAGAAAGTGTTCCTAGACCTTAGATAATGTTTAGGACGAACTTTGGAATCAAAAACAAGCTTAGAACCATGTGAATCGTCGAGTTTTTGTGAAATTAGAAAACCTGGCCGTAGCGACATTCATCGCTTGCCACAGCGAGCTATGATCTTCATCGCTCGCCTCGCGAGTCCTTTCCCTTCGCCTCGCGAACGTTTCTGGCATCGCTCGCCACGGCGAACAACCCTTCCTCGCCACGCGAGCTAAGGTAGAGAGCATGTCATATTTTGTGTTTCGACCTTTTTAGTTGGACCTTGAATGCCTTAGAGTGCCTGAACATACCTAGTAATGATTAGGAATGAATGTAGGGCAAGATTAGACCCAGAATGCCTTTAGTTTTGGAATTGTTTAGTACTCGCCATGGCGAGCAAGAACTCTCGCCTCGCGAGCACCTCCAACTTTGAGTGTTATGAGTGTTGTGCGATCTGTGTCGCACGTTTTGATCAAGAGTGAACCCCTAATTGATAATAAGACCTAATGATGACGTTAAATGCAGTCTATAAAGTTGTTTAAGATATGTTGTTTATAATGGAATATGATTAACGTGTTGCACAATGGTGTAAGTTATGAAAGTTTAATTTATGATATAATTGATGTGCTATTGATATAATGATATCATTCTGTTATGTGACTTGATTATGCCGCTGCTGTTATTTAATTAACTGCATTGTATATATTTATATATGATGAAATGATGACGTTTAGCTCCAAATTGTTGGATGCATGTCGATATGTTGATTACGATGTTTTGTTCATAAGAGTCCATGCATAGCATCTCATTGAGCTTAGTCCTCACCACGTTTATTAGGAGCTTTGTCCTCCGCACGATTTTTAGGAGCTTTGTCCTCCGCACGATTAAAGTATATTAATACTTATGATGACGATTGGTACCACATGCATATAAGGAGTCTAAGAGCATTGTCATATTGTCATGTCCATAATGCTATGTTGTTGATGACGATTGAATATGTGAATACGTGATATTTGTTTATTGAATATGTGAATACGTGATATTTGTTATTTGATTATGCAAAGTTATTTAAGAAGGAATATGATGTTAATGTTAACTATGATTCGAATTACTTGATTAATATTATTTTGTTATGAAATCTCACCCCTTCGGCTTGAAAATGTTGCCCTTCGTATGGGTAACTTGCAGGTGATCGTGCTTAGTGTGCAGTTGCTTCTGTGAGTGGCCTTGCCTCACTGTGTCGTCTAGGTCGCTCTGATACGTAACGGGATGGGGTTTATGTTTATGCATGCTTCATTCTCTTACGTGACTAATATGTTATTTTTATAATGTTATGGATTATGATATGAACTGTTTGATGGGGCCTGCGTGCCAAAACGTTTTATGAATTATGTTTATGATTTTCCGCTGCAATGTTTAAGATATTGGTTAAATTATTATTTAACTGTTGGATTACGTTATATGTGATATCCCGTTGTTTTGATGCTTACTCTGATAAATGTTTTTAAGAATTTTTATGTTGGGAAAACGGGGTGTTACATTTTCTACTAATGGTGATCATAGAGACATGCACCCATTTTAGCTTTTGTGCACTTACTCGGGATGGCTCATGTGCGGGAAGGAGAGGGTGTACCGTCATTTACCTGAGAGGGTAAAGAGGCAGTTTGTAACACCCCGATATCCCAAAACAATTAAATAACAAATAAACATCAGAGTATATCCCAAAACGGGCATGTCACACTACTTTTCAAAATTTTCTTAAATAGATTATAAAACTATTTAATAAACAACAACTTAGATAGTTTCATCAAACTTTGCAGCGGAATATTTTCATTAAAAACAACAACATCAAATGTTTGATTCTCCACTAAATAGTCTTGGCATAAAAGCCTCATCAAAATAAATCCATAATCAAATACAAGGGCTACATCAGCAAGTTCCAAAAGTTGATACATAGGAATGAAAAATAAATAAGAAATCCCATCCCGTACGTATCAGAGCCCTAGACATTGAGGCACCACCTACTACTCAGGATCACCTGCAAGTTACCTATAGGAAGGGCAACATTTTCAAGCAGAAGGGGTGAGATTCACAACAATAAATATAGATATAAAATTCATCAATTGAATCTAACACCCTAACATAATAATAGTTATTCAATATGAACATATACTTCATAAACAGCAACATCAACAATAATGGTAATCACAACCAATAACACGACTCATGCAACTACTCGACAACTCCACTAAGACTCCTCGACAAATGCACATGCATGTGGTACCAATTTACAGGGCAAAAGCCCTCATCGGATATTGAATGGTTAAAGCATTCACCAGGGCATAAGCCCTCACCGCTTTGAACAACAAGGTGTTCCAGGACATGAGTCCTCCCACTTTGAACGACAAGGCGTTCCAGGGCAAGAGCCCTCCTGCTTTATATGCTTATGCAACTGACTCCACTTGTGTATATCTACATACAACTCAACAAATGCATATATATGTATATGATTCACAACCCACAATTCAACAACATGTATGATTTAATTAATTAAAAGCATACATCACAGTCAACAACAGATCAGTATAATTCAATCCAACAATTCCAGAAAAATGCATAATTAATCATAATCATGCTTAAACATCAAGATCATTCAACAACATTCAAAATAGAATAAACAACTCAAAATCTGGGCAACTCACCTTGCGAGTACATCTACTCGCTATGGCGAACTCAAGGATTGGGTTGCTCGCCGTGGCGAACTCAAGGCGAATGAGAAAAAGGGTGCTCTCGGGAGTTTTGACATTTTTCTCACTAAATCTTCATTTTTAAGCTCCCTATTCATCTTTTTAATCTAAAAATTGTCCCAGTCCTCTCTAAAATCATCTAGGCACTCAAAACTATCCATCTTACACCTTATAACAACAATTCAAAAATCATGATCTCTCAAGCACATGCTCGCCATGGCGAGTGGTTCTGCTCGCGAGGCGAGCCATGAAGTTGTTCACTCGCGAGACGAGACTAGCTACTCGCCGAGGAGAGTGATGAACATCAGTACGGGCAGAATGCAGGTTTTTCTCAAAAATCCCATTTTCCTCAAATTCACTCCCCAAATTAGTTTGCAGATACAAAACTAAGTGATGTATGCAACCAGAACCTAATTCTAACATCAGAACAGCAATCTCTACACTCAAAACTCAATAATTCGTCAATAACCTAAAATCCCCAATTTCTACCAAAAGCTTGTTAAACCAAAATCAGAATTCAATAACTACACTATTGAAGCAAACCTCACCCTTACCTTAATTCAGAAGGAAAATGCACAGCAATCCAAGTTCACTTGGCTCTACTTGCTCTTCTCTCCCTTTTCTCCCAAAAGCTCTGTTTTTCACGTACACTGCTTTCTGACTATTTCTTTTCTAACTCCCAAAAATATAACTCCCCTTTATTTCATTAAACTCCCCTTAATTCTATTAATTCCTAATTAAATCCCCAACCTCCAAAATAATAATAATTCTTACATAATTCTAGTTAATATTAAAATAAACTAGATAATAAAATATAACACACCACATAAACCACTAATATTATTTAAAATCATATAAAAGACTCTAAATAAATCATAAATAAATAAAACAACGGCTAGGGCGTTACACAGTTATCCTTTGTACAGGACGTTCCCAGACATCCGTCAGATGTCCCTCAGGTGCCTACGCAGTTGCTGACCACTGCGTTGATGGACGCTTAGGCGTGGTTATTCACTGCTTGGGGAGATGCGTGTGAACTTTGGAGTCAACTTCTTAGACTTCAATGCACGTCCTACACCTGTCATAGGAGTGACTCTCAGAAACACATGATCTCCCTCTTGAAACTCAAGGGCCTTCCTATGCTTGTCATGGTAACTCTTTTGTCGACTCTGCGTCGCTTTCACCTTTTCTCTTATCATCTTGACCCTCTCCGTAGTCT
Source organism: Medicago truncatula (assembly GCF_003473485.1). Taxonomy (NCBI): domain Eukaryota; kingdom Viridiplantae; phylum Streptophyta; class Magnoliopsida; order Fabales; family Fabaceae; genus Medicago; species Medicago truncatula. Next base: position 23,303,031 of record NC_053045.1, read on the forward strand.
GAAGAATCAAATCTGGTCCCAACACCACACTTTCTCCTGACTCGAACCAACATAAAGGAGTCCTGCACCTCCGACCATACAAAGCTTCGAACGGTGCCATACCAATACTCGAATGGTAACTGTAGTTGTACGTGAACTCTATCAACGGTAGGTGACTATCCCAAGCTACACCTTGCTCAAGTACACACACTCTCAGCAAATCCTCTAATGATTAAATCGTCCTCTCCGACTGACCATCTGTCTACGGATGATATGCCGAACTCAACCTCAACTTAGAACCCAAGGCATCTTGCAAACTCTTCCAAAATCGTGAAGTGAACCTCGGATGTCTATCCGACACAATACTCGATGGAAGTCCATGTAACTTCACAATATTATGAATGTAAATCTCTGCCAACTGAGCTACCGGATAACTATTATTGATCGGAATAAAGTGTGTTGACTTCGTCAACCTGTCGACAACCACCCAAATGGCATCGTGCCCTCTCGGAGTGTTCGGTAAACTCGTCACAAAATCCATGGAAATGTTGTCCCACTTCTACTCTGGCACATCTAACGGTGTCAACAACCCTGCAGGCTTCTGATGCTCAACCTTAGACTTCTGACAAGTCAAACATGCATAAACAAACTGAGCAACATCACGTTTCAACCCAGACCACCAAAACAATTTCTTCAAATCATGATACATTTTTGTAGCTCCCGGATGAATACTTAAGCTACTTTTGTGACATTCTTCCAGAATCATCTTTTTCAACTCATCATTATCAGGAATACAAATTCTTCCTCTGAACCTCAACACACCCTCACCATCAACCTTGAAATCACCATCTTCAGTTTGATTACTAGCAACCATTAAATCAACAAACTTGGCATCAACTTGCTGTGCTTCTCTGATACTGTTCAAGAAATCACTATTAATCTTCAGCATACCCAACTATACACTCTTAGGTGACAACTCACAGACAAGACTCAAGTCTCTAAAATGCTCTAGCAACTCAAACTCCTTTACCATTATAGCAGACATGTGCAACGTCTTCCTGCTCAAAGCATCTGCAACCACATTAGCTTTACCCGGATGGTAATTTAAACCAAAATCATAATCCTTTAGCAACTCAAGCCATCTCCTCTGCCTCATATTCAACTCTTTCTGATCAAACAAATATCTCAGATATTTGTGATCACTAAACACTTCAAATCTGGAACCGTACAAATAATGTCTCCATATTTTCAAAACAAAAACCACCGCAGCCAACTCCAAATCATGTGTAGAATAATTCTTTTCATGAATCCTCAACTTCCTAGAAGCATAAGCTACCACCTTGCCATCATGCATCAAAACACCACCTAAGCCCAACTTGGACGCTTCACAATAAACAACAAAAGGTTATGCTGGCTTCGGTAAAATCAAAATAGGAGTAGCCGTCAACCTTCGCTTCAATTCATTGAAAGTATTCTCAGACTGAGCATCCCACACAAAAGACTTACCCTTATAGGTCGACTGAGTCAACGGAAGTGCTAAATTTGAAAATCCTTCTATGAACCTGCGGTAATAACCAGCCAAACCCAAGAAACTTCTAACCTCAGTCACTGACTTCGGAGTCTCCCATTGTGATACTGCATCAACTTTTGATGGATCAACTGCAATACCACTACCATAAATGATATGGCCCAGAAAACTTACTTCACTTAACCAAAATTCACATTTTGACAACTTGGCATACAACTTCTTCTCTTTCAACACTTGCAATACAATCTTCAGATGTTATGCATGCTCTTCTTCAGTCTTATAATAAATCAAGATGTGATCAATAAACACAACCACAAATTTATCCAGATAGGCATGGAAAATTCGGTTCATATACTCCATAAACACACCAGGCGCATTAGTAACACCGAAAGGCATCACCTTATTATATTCATAATGACCATAACGTGTCCTAAAGGCCGTCTTCTGCATATCCTCATCCTTCACTTTAATCTGATGGTAACCGGACCTCAAATCAATTTTACTAAACACAGGTGCACCCACAAACTGATCCATTAAATCGTCAATTCTCGGAAGTGGATACCTGTTCTTTATCGTCACTTTATTTAGCTGACGGTAATCTATACACAACCTCATGCTACCATCTTTCTTCTTAACCAATAATACCGGCGCTCCCCACGGTGAAACACTCGGTCTTACAAATTTCTTATCAAGTAAATCCTCCAACTGTTTCTTCAAGTCAGCTAACTCAGACGCCGACATACGATAAGGTGCCATCGACACCGGCTTCGTTCCGGGCACAAGATCGATTGAAAATTCAACCTCCCTCTCTGGTGGCACATCTAGAATCTCATCAGGAAAAACTTATGGAAATTCATTCACAACCGGCAATCTGTCAATCACAGCTTGATTCTCCAATGACAAGTATGCCATCAAAGAAAACATTAGAATTCCATCACGCCCCAACTACTTCAACTATTTAGTAGTTAAGAACTCAGCTTCACTCTCTTCTTCAGCAGAAGAAAAATGCACCGTCTTACTAAAGCAAATGATGTGAACACGGTTATACTCTAACCAGTTCATCCCAAAAATTACATCCATACCCGTCAACGGTAAACAAACAAGATCGACTTCAAAGTCTCTACCAAACATTGACAACGGACAACTTAGACAAACAAGAGAAATAGTTACTGAAACCTCAGCTGGAGTTTCAACAACCATTTCTCCTTTCATATCAGACATAACCAGACCCAACTTATATGCACAATCAACAGCAATGAAACAATGAGTAGCACCAGTATCTATAATAGCAATTAAATGAGTACTATTAAAGAAACAAGTACCTCTGATAAGTCGGTCCTCATTCACTGTTTGCGTACCAGTCAACGCAAAAACCTTGCCACCTGACCTAGACTTCTTAGGCTGCGTACACTGCGAACTGATATGACCTTCTTCATTACAGTTGTAGCAAACAACATCCCCACGCTTACAATCAGCTAAAGTGTGTCCTTTCTGACCACACCTGAAGCACTTCTTCTCATCTCGGTCACAAACATTACTCTTGTGGCCTTTTTCACCACACTTGAAACAAACAATATCAGTAGGAGCATCTCTCCTCTTGGCCTCCTCTCATCATTCAATCTCTGCTTACCCTTGTCAGTAGGGGCACTGTACGGCTTCCGATGACTCTGCTGTCCCTTGACTCTATGCTCACTCATCACTTTGTAATGAGCTTTGGTATCCTCTTCATAAATCTTGTAGCTACTTACCAATTCAGAAAAGTTCCTTATCTTCTGATAACCAATAGCCCTCTTGATATCAGCTCCCAAACCATTTTCAAACTTTATACATTTGGAGAACTCAGCTGTTTCCATAGTATAGTGTGGATAGAATTTTGCAAGCTCCACAAACTTAGCTGCATATTCAGTTACCGACATGTTCCCCTGTTTCAACTCCAGAAATTCAATCTCTTTCTTACCCCGGACATCCTCCGGAAAGTACCTGTTCAGAAATTCTCTCCTGAACACAGCCCAGGTCACCACAGCACCATCCTGTTCAAGCACGGGTAAAAGACTTACCCACCAATCATCTGCCTCTTCAGCTAACATGTGTCTACCAAACCGCACCTTCTACACCTCACTACATTGGATAACTCTGAAAATCCTCTCAACCTCTTTGAGCCACTTCTGAGCTCCATCAGGGTCATACCTCCCTTTGATTGTTGGTGGATGGTTTCTCAGGAAAGTCTCCAACATCCTCACACCGTCATTACCAGCACCAGCATTCGGTTGTTGTTGTACAGCTTGAGCAACAGCCTCAAGTGCAGCAACAATAGCAGCATAATTTCTACCAGCCATCTCAAAATTCTACATAAGAAACAACAATCAGAACAACAAAAGACAACATTTAAGTTGACACTCTATCCTAGGTGGCTCAAAACGACTCTACTACATGGCCGGACGGACCAACCTGCTCTGATATCAATTGTAACACCCGGTTAACCCAAAACAATTAATAAATAATAATACATCAGAGTTTAATACCAAATGGGCATGTCACACTACTTTTTAAAATTTCTTAAATAGAATATAAAACTATTTAATAAACATCAATAAATTGCAGCGGAATATTTCTCAACATTAACTTCTGGCACAAAGGCCTCAACATAATAATCATCAACATTGTCTCAATTAACAATAAAAGGCTCCACAACATGTTTCAAAATTTGATACATAAGGAATGAAAATAAACAAGTAATCCCCATCCCGTACGTATCAGAGCCCTAGACACTTGAGCCACCACCTACTACTCAGGATCACCTGCAAGTTACCCATAGGAAGGGCAACCTTTTCAAGCAGAAGGGGTGAGATTCACAACAATAATAATAGATATAAAATTCATCAATTGAATCTAACACCCTAACATAATAATAATTATTCAATATAAATATATATATATATATATATATTTCATAATTAACAACATCAACAATAAGTGGTAATTTCAACCAACAACAACGACTCATGCAACTACATGACAACACCGCTAAGACTCCTCAACAATGTGACTATGCACATGCATGTGGTACCATTTTACAGGGTAGAAGCCCTCACCGAATATTGAATGGTTAAAGCATTCTCAGGGCATAAGCCCTCACCAATTTGAACAACAAGTGTTCCAGGGCATGAGCCCTCCTGCTTTGAACGACAAGGCGTTCCAGGGCATTGAGCCCTCCCACTTTATATGATTATGCAATGGACTCCACTTGTGTATATCTACATACAACTCAACAATGCATACAACGACAACCACTATTCATCAATGCATATATATAAATACGACTTACACATCAACATGGTGAACTATGATACCAATAACCTTCGACAATGAATTACAACAACTTGTATAATTTGTTTAAATGAAATTATACATAAATCAACAATCAACCATCATTCATATTCCGGGTAAAATAATGAACTCATATATAATCATTATCGTAACCAAAAGAATCTATCAAACAGTGCGTACGACTAGGTACAGAAAACTCAAAAATGGCTTCATCTACTGAGCACTTTCGTCAGGCGAACTACTAATCTCACCAGGCGAATTCAACAAAAATGGCTGCTCGCCAGGGCGAACAAACTACTCGCCATGGCGAACTAAGTCAGTGTTCTCGGGAATTCCTACTGGGCACTCTCGCCAGGGCGAACAAAAGGCGAGGGAAGGGCGCTAGTTCACTAGGCGAAAATTGCTTCGCCAGGGCGAATCGTGTCAGTTCAGACTCGTGAATTCTGCAGTTTTTCACCAAAAATCCCCTTTTTCCCTAATTCAATCCCCAAACCTGTTTACAGTAATGTTATGCAATCCTAAAATCGACCTGAACACAATCTAAGTACAATTAACATGGTTTCTATACATTTTCAATTCAAAAACCACAAATCAAAACCTATTTCCCCAATTCACCAAAACCCTCTTATTAGAATCAAAATTCAGAATTTAATCTATACTATTGAGAGTAAACCTCACCCTTACCTTAATTTGACGAATGAAAGCTCTACAAAATCTCTCTGGTTCTTCACTTGGCTACCTTGACTCTTCTCCTCTGTTCTTTGTAACGCCCTCTCTAATTATTTGATTATTTTAAATGAGTTTAGAATATACTTATATGATTTGTGTGATTTATATGATTTATTTTGATAAGTGATATTTTGTTATGATATATGTTATATATTTATTAATATAATATATATGTTATTTGATTTAGAAATATATATGTTATTTGATTTAGAAATATATATATATGCTATTTGATTTATTAATATAATATATATGTTATTTGATTTAGAAATATATATATGATTCGTTATAAAAATATATACATGATTTGTTGTAGAAATATATGTCATTTGCTATGGAAATATAAATGATTTGTTATGGAAATATATATATGTTATAGAGATATATTTGTTATTTATTATTGTTATAGAAATATTTTATATATATGTATATATTAGAATAGAATATTAATATTTGGATTTAAGAGAAAAATAAGTAGGTTAAAGATTTATATAAATAGGAGAGACCTAGTTTAGAAAAACATAACGTACGTACGACTGCTTTTGGAGAAAAGGGAGAAAAGCCAAGAGAAGAGGGAGAGACCTAGAGGGGCTGCGATTTCCTGATTATAAGGTAAGGGTGAGACTAACTTTGCAATTCTATTAAGTATGTGAATCAATGGTTAGGTTTAACATGATGTAGGATGAGTTTAAGAAGAATCGGAAATTAGGTCAAATTGATAGAATTGATGATTAAACGGTGGAAACTTGTTAAAAAGATGTAGAAACTGTCCTTAGACCTTAGATAATGATTTAGATGAATTCTAGAATTGAAATTAGGCTTAGAACCTTGTTAGATGATGATTTTCGTGTAGAAAGTGCATCATGTCCGAGCCTAGATTCATCGCTCGCCACGGCGAGCTATGATCCTCGCCTCGCGAGTGATGATCTTCATCGCTCGCCACGCGAGCCTTCCCCTTCGCCTCGCGAGTGTTTTGGTATTGCTCGCCATTGCGAGCAACCTTACTCGCCATAGCGAGTTAAGGCAGAGAGCATGTTAGATTTTGTGTTTCGACCTTTTGAGTTGAACCTTAGATGCCTTTGAGTACCTTTAGGTGCCTACTATTGATTAGAGAATGATTTAGAACGAGATTGAACCTAGAACAACCTTAGTTGGAAAGTTGGCTTGTACTCGCCACGGCGAGCAGATGCTCTCGCCTCGCGAGCACTTCTAGAATTGAGTGCTTTTGAGGAATTTGAGACCTGAGTCGTTTGATTGGATTAGGAATGGAACTTTAGGTACTAATGAGACCTATCTAAGATGTTAACTGTTATTTGTGAAGCTGTATTGAAATGCTAAGTGTTTATAATGTGATTTATTGATTGATTGCATTACTTGAATTATTATTGAATGATTAGGAAGTTGTTGAAAATGAATTGATATTAAGCTGTTGATATGATCTGATTATGCTGTTATTGTTATTTAACTAAGTTGCATGAGTTGTTGTTGATTATCATTTGATATTGTTATATCCTGAGATGTTTATGTGTCGCCTATGTTGCTGTTGTTGGTTATGTGAAATATTTATATGCCTTATGTGGAAGATGTTTGATGTTTAAGTTGTTGATGCTTCACATTAATATTGTTATGTTGTGAATTGCAATTGATATATTGATACCTCTATATTGTTGTGTGATTTGACTGTGCTACTGCTGTTATTTAACTAAGTGCATGATGTCTATATATATATATTATGAAATGATGACGTTTAGCTCCAAATTATTGGATGCATGATGATATGATGATTACGATGATTACGGTGTTTTGTTGTTAAGAGTCCATGCATAGCATTTCATTGAGCTTTGTCCTCACCACGATTAGGAGCTTTGTCCTCCGCACGTTTTAGGAGCTTTGTCCTCCGCACGATAAAAGTATATTAATACTTATGATGACGATTGGTACCACATGCATATAAGTGTCTAAGTTGCATTGTCGCATATGTCGAGTCAAGGTCGTTGTTGATAAATTATCATCCATGAGTTGTTAAGTTGTCGATGAATTATCATCCATGAGTTTGTCGAGTTGTGTTCTACCCATGTGTTGTTAAAGAAGTACCTACGAAGATTATACGATGTGAATTATATGATGTTGACTAAAATATTGCTATGTTGTTTAACATGTTGATTATGATACTGTTATGTTGCTACGTTGTTTAAGATATTGATTATGATATTGTTACGTTGCTATGTTGTTTAAGATAATGATTATGATATTGTTAAGTTGTTATGATGTTGTGTATAATTGTTACTATTAAGTGATGAATATGTTGTTCTATATATGATTAATATTATTAAGTGAATATTATGTTATGTTATTGATGATGATCGAATGTTGTGATTACTTGGTAATTGTTTATCAAAGATGCTATGGTGTTTAAGATGATATTGTTTAAGATGATTATGTTTAAGATGTTTATGTTGAAGATTTATGATGTTGATTTTGGTGTTAGTATGTGTTGATTATATTTTTATAAGATGATGAATATGTTGTTATTATAAGAAGATGAATATGTTGTTGTTATATTATTATATTATGAAGAGATGATGTATATATAATTATTATTATTATTAAATGAATATCATGCTATGTTGTTGTTATATTATTATATTATGAAGAGATGATGTATATATAATTATTATTATTATTAAGTGAATATCATGTTACGTTGTGGTTATATTATTATAAGAAGATGTTTATGTTATGATGTAGATAATTATTACTATTAATAAGAGATGATTATATTATGTTGTTTTAAAGTTATTAGTGATGATGATATCTATGAGTTGTTAAGTGTACTTGATGATGTTTATGTTAAATTGATAAGTTGTCTTTTATTAATGAATTGATAATGAGATGTTTGATGAATAATTATTATTATGAATTAATGATGTTGTTATGTTGTATATGAATTAGGATTAAGATGTTGTCATGCTATATATGAACTATGACTATGATGTGATGATCTATGTTTGTTACGATTTGGTTAATATGTGTTAAATGATAATTAGAAGTTGGTTGAACTATTAAGAATTATTACATGAAGAATTATTATTACTAATAGATGAAGTTATTTATGTTGTTAAATATAATTATTGAATTATATGCTTGATATTATTGTTTTGTGAAATCTCACCCCTTCTGCTTGAAAATGTTGCTCTTCGTATGAGTAACTTGCAGGTATTAAAGATTAGTAGGAGTGGTGGCTCAAGTGTCTCTAGGTGCTCTGATACGTAACGGGATGGGAACTTTGTTATTGCTTTCTATTCCTTACGTATTGTTTTTGAAGAATTATGACTATGTTTTTAGAATGGATTTTTATGACATAATTGTAAAGAGGCCTTAGTGCCAAAGACTGGTTTTAGTTATTGAATAAATTCCGCTGCGAAGTATTAAAGATTTTGTTATTGAATTTTAAAGGATAAATAGTTATTTATTCAGTTTATGATTTTATGAAAAGAAGTGTAGCATTCCGTTTTTGTTAATTACTCTGATTAAATAAATGAAATTTTCACGTTGGGAAAATGGGGTGTTACAATTGGTATCAGAGCTGGTCGGTCTGTCCCGCCAATTAGAAGAGTCGTGTCGAGTTTTAGTGATAGTTATATTACTACCTTTATGCTGTTTGATTAGTTGTTGTTGTGTTTCTGATTAATAGTTATGTTTATGATGTGATCATGTTTGATTGACTAACTTTGATGTGGTTTGCATGTTTTGTTGATGGTTCTATTTAACTATATATGGTTTAGTATGGTTATGCAATGATTGAATTTATTTCTTGTGTGCTTGAATTTCGAGGACGAAATTCTTTTAAGGGGGGGAGAGTTGTAACGCCCTCTCTAATTATTTGATTATTTTAAATGAGTTTAGAATATACTTATATGATTTGTGTGATTTATATGATTTATTTTGATAAGTGATATTTTGTTATGATATATGTTATATATTTATTAATATAATATATATGTTATTTGATTTAGAAATATATATGTTATTTGATTTAGAAATATATATATATGCTATTTGATTTATTAATATAATATATATGTTATTTGATTTAGAAATATATATATGATTCGTTATAAAAATATATACATGATTTGTTGTAGAAATATATGTCATTTGCTATGGAAATATAAATGATTTGTTATGGAAATATATATATGTTATAGAGATATATTTGTTATTTATTATTGTTATAGAAATATTTTATATATATGTATATATTAGAATAGAATATTAATATTTGGATTTAAGAGAAAAATAAGTAGGTTAAAGATTTATATAAATAGGAGAGACCTAGTTTAGAAAAACATAACGTACGTACGACTGCTTTTGGAGAAAAGGGAGAAAAGCCAAGAGAAGAGGGAGAGACCTAGAGGGGCTGCGATTTCCTGATTATAAGGTAAGGGTGAGACTAACTTTGCAATTCTATTAAGTATGTGAATCAATGGTTAGGTTTAACATGATGTAGGATGAGTTTAAGAAGAATCGGAAATTAGGTCAAATTGATAGAATTGATGATTAAACGGTGGAAACTTGTTAAAAAGATGTAGAAACTGTCCTTAGACCTTAGATAATGATTTAGATGAATTCTAGAATTGAAATTAGGCTTAGAACCTTGTTAGATGATGATTTTCGTGTAGAAAGTGCATCATGTCCGAGCCTAGATTCATCGCTCGCCACGGCGAGCTATGATCCTCGCCTCGCGAGTGATGATCTTCATCGCTCGCCACGCGAGCCTTCCCCTTCGCCTCGCGAGTGTTTTGGTATTGCTCGCCATTGCGAGCAACCTTACTCGCCATAGCGAGTTAAGGCAGAGAGCATGTTAGATTTTGTGTTTCGACCTTTTGAGTTGAACCTTAGATGCCTTTGAGTACCTTTAGGTGCCTACTATTGATTAGAGAATGATTTAGAACGAGATTGAACCTAGAACAACCTTAGTTGGAAAGTTGGCTTGTACTCGCCACGGCGAGCATATGCTCTCGCCTCGCGAGCACTTCCAGAATTGAGTGCTTTTGAGGAATTTGAGACCTGAGTCGTTTGATTGGATTAGGAATGGAACTTTAGGTACTAATGAGACCTATCTAAGATGTTAACTGTTATTTGTGAAGCTGTATTGAAATGCTAAGTGTTTATAATGTGATTTATTGATTGATTGCATTACTTGAATTATTATTGAATGATTAGGAAGTTGTTGAAAATGAATTGATATTAAGCTATTGATATGATCTGATTATGCTGTTATTGTTATTTAACTAAGTTGCATGAGTTGTTGTTGATTATCATTTGATATTGTTATATCCTGAGATGTTTATGTGTCGCCTATGTTGCTGTTGTTGGTTATGTGAAATATTTATATGCCTTATGTGGAAGATGTTTGATGTTTAAGTTGTTGATGCTTCACATTAATATTGTTATGTTGTGAATTGCAATTGATATATTGATACCTCTATATTGTTGTGTGATTTGACTGTGCTACTGCTGTTATTTAACTAAGTGCATGATGTCTATATATATATATTATGAAATGATGACGTTTAGCTCCAAATTATTGGATGCATGATGATATGATGATTACGATGATTACGGTGTTTTGTTGTTAAGAGTCCATGCATAGCATTTCATTGAGCTTTGTCCTCACCACGATTAGGAGCTTTGTCCTCCGCACGTTTTAGGAGCTTTGTCCTCCGCACGATAAAAGTATATTAATACTTATGATGACGATTGGTACCACATGCATATAAGTGTCTAAGTTGCATTGTCGCATATGTCGAGTCAAGGTCGTTGTTGATAAATTATCATCCATGAGTTGTTAAGTTGTCGATGAATTATCATCCATGAGTTTGTCGAGTTGTGTTCTACCCATGTGTTGTTAAAGAAGTACCTACGAAGATTATACGATGTGAATTATATGATGTTGACTAAAATATTGCTATGTTGTTTAACATGTTGATTATGATACTGTTATGTTGCTACGTTGTTTAAGATATTGATTATGATATTGTTACGTTGCTATGTTGTTTAAGATAATGATTATGATATTGTTAAGTTGTTATGATGTTGTGTATAATTGTTACTATTAAGTGATGAATATGTTGTTCTATATATGATTAATATTATTAAGTGAATATTATGTTATGTTATTGATGATGATCGAATGTTGTGATTACTTGGTAATTGTTTATCAAAGATGCTATGGTGTTTAAGATGATATTGTTTAAGATGATTATGTTTAAGATGTTTATGTTGAAGATTTATGATGTTGATTTTGGTGTTAGTATGTGTTGATTATATTTTTATAAGATGATGAATATGTTGTTATTATAAGAAGATGAATATGTTGTTGTTATATTATTATATTATGAAGAGATGATGTATATATAATTATTATTATTATTAAATGAATATCATGCTATGTTGTTGTTATATTATTATATTATGAAGAGATGATGTATATATAATTATTATTATTATTAAGTGAATATCATGTTACGTTGTGGTTATATTATTATAAGAAGATGTTTATGTTATGATGTAGATAATTATTACTATTAATAAGAGATGATTATATTATGTTGTTTTAAAGTTATTAGTGATGATGATATCTATGAGTTGTTAAGTGTACTTGATGATGTTTATGTTAAATTGATAAGTTGTCTTTTATTAATGAATTGATAATGAGATGTTTGATGAATAATTATTATTATGAATTAATGATGTTGTTATGTTGTATATGAATTAGGATTAAGATGTTGTCATGCTATATATGAACTATGACTATGATGTGATGATCTATGTTTGTTACGATTTGGTTAATATGTGTTAAATGATAATTAGAAGTTGGTTGAACTATTAAGAATTATTACATGAAGAATTATTATTACTAATAGATGAAGTTATTTATGTTGTTAAATATAATTATTGAATTATATGCTTGATATTATTGTTTTGTGAAATCTCACCCCTTCTGCTTGAAAATGTTGCTCTTCGTATGAGTAACTTGCAGGTATTAAAGATTAGTAGGAGTGGTGGCTCAAGTGTCTCTAGGTGCTCTGATACGTAACGGGATGGGAACTTTGTTATTGCTTTCTATTCCTTACGTATTGTTTTTGAAGAATTATGACTATGTTTTTAGAATGGATTTTTATGACATAATTGTAAAGAGGCCTTAGTGCCAAAGACTGGTTTTAGTTATTGAATAAATTCCGCTGCGAAGTATTAAAGATTTTGTTATTGAATTTTAAAGGATAAATAGTTATTTATTCAGTTTATGATTTTATGAAAAGAAGTGTAGCATTCCGTTTAGGTGAATTACTCTGATTAAATAAATGAAATTTTTATGTTGGGAAAATGGGGTGTTACATTCTTGGTTTTTCTCCCAAAACTCTTGTTTCTACGTGAAAACTGTTTCTCTAACTCTTGGTTATATTTTCTAATAACTCAGTAAAACATAACCTCCCACTTATCCAATAACTCCTTTTAATTTCTATTAATTCCAATTTAATCCTCAAACTCCAAAATAATAATAATTCTTACTTATTCTAATTAATATCAAAATAAATCATATAATAAAATATAACACACCACAACATCCACATAAATCATTTAAAAATCATATAAAGACTCTAAATAAATCATAAATAAATAAAATAACGACTAGGGCGTTACAGAGATCGTCCAGGAGGTGATGCGGATAGCTAGTACTAGTCGCCCTGCCCTTACTTATTAGATTGCTAGGCGGCGCAGGGGGCAGAGGCAAGGTAGGCAGCAGGGCTGATTATTATTAGGCTTTTTTATGTATTTTTTGATTATGATGATGATGATGTATTATTATGACATTTTCATATTTCTATGACATTTACGTACGTTTGTTTTATATTATTTCTTGCGTTTTAATTTTACCATTTTCCTATTAAATATTGGATGAATATGTTTAGGTATCAATTGGTTATTAGATGAACATTTTAGATGAATTTTCAATAGGTTATTGGATGAAAATCTTAGATGAATTTGTTTAGATACCAAAGGATTTGGTTTGGTTAGGAAATACACTGGAAAATGGAAAATGTGGTTCTGGAAAATGATCAACACATAGCGGTAGTTAACAACCGTTGGACTCCAGCGGCAGTTAACTGCCGGCGCATGGCCTAACGGTTGTTTACTACCGCTGGGAGCATTTACGTATTTTACTTGTGTCAATTGAAACTTTTCAATGTCAGAAAAGCAATTTTCTTATAAATAGATTGGTGTTTTATGAGAATTAGCGTTAGAAACATACAAGAGCAACTTGAGAGAAGAGAAACAAAAGGGATATAAGATGGTGAAGAAGAAGAACTCTAGGAGGCTAGAAGAAAGATTGGATAGAGACCCATTCATAGGGGAGGCTTGCTTTGTTGATTGTAGAGGTAAGGGGGAGTCTCTATTCACATGGGAATTGTTTCGAACAATAGGTAGTGAATGATTTATGCTATTTCTTTCTTATTCTTCATGATCATTGATGATTACATGTTAAATATGAGCTCTTCTTTGTTGTTATGATTTTGGGTATGTGATTAATTCTAAATTTATGATGTTGTTGTGCTAAATTCATGATTCAATTGTGGTTATGTTGTGTTTTTGAGTTTTATGTTAAATTGAGTAAAACAAATCATGAAATTCGATGTATAATTGATGTTTTGATGTGTAATAAGTGCTTATAATGAAGTGGATAACCTAGGATAATGATTTTGGAAGATTTGGGTGTGTTGGAGTTGATTTAGGAGCCTTATAACAGCTTTAATGGTGAAAATCACGTTTGAAAAGATGTTTTTTTTTTTTTTTTACTTTTGTACTGAGGTAATCGATTATCCCCCTTTTAGTAATTGATTAACTATTGTTGTTCTGCCTTCAGAAAGCTGGTTTTTTTTTTTGTGTAACAAATTACCCAGACTTGGTAATCGATTACCCGCTTCTAGAAACTTTAAAATGTCTTTTAAACCATTTCAAACGATTCCAAACTTCATAGAGTGACTGGGTATTTGTTCTACTAATCAAATGACTTTTTTTCATAATATAATCAAACCAAAATGATGTGTTTAAGATATGATGTGTTAGATGATAAAATGAATTGATGTGATAATAAATGAGAAGTAAGGATTGATTATTTAATGATGTGAATATGATGTGTAATTGTAAGATGTAGAAATTGGAATTGTGTTCTGTAAAATGTGGATATAAAGATGTGTTAATATAAATATAATGATGAGTATTCATTAATATATGATGATGAATATTTGATAATGTATGGTGATGAATATTTGATGATATATGATGATGAGTATTCAATAATATATAATGATGAATATTTGATTTAGATATGATGATGTGTTCATATATGATGATATGATAATATGACGATGTTGAAATATGATGATATGTTAATATGACGATGTTGATATATGATGATGTATTGATATATGATAACGTGTTCATACGATGATGTTGATATATGATGATGTGTTTGTATGACGATGTTGATTTATGATGATGTCTTGATATGATGATGTTGATATCTGATGATATGTTCATACGACGAATGTGATATATGGTGATGTGTTGATAAGACATTGTGGATATACGATGATGTGTATTGCCTAGTGATTGAAATGTTGATGTGGTCATTTGGGATTCAGCATTCATGTTCGAGTCTATTTGACAATGTTATAATTGAGGATGATGTGGACAAAATCAATAACATACCTATGATGTCCAAAATATTTGACGATGACAATAGGTTTGGTACCACATGCATATAGAGTCGAGGTAGAACATTGCATAGATGATTTCAACTCTGTATGAAGATGTTGGATTATTTGAAGGTGTGTTATATGATGATGTGATTATATATAATGATGAGATTATTTGATGTAAGCATGTTCGCAATGTGGTTTGGTTCGGTTTTGAGGCTAAAAGTCATCCGAACCGCAAGATAAAAAACATGTGGTTTGGTGTGGTTCGGTTGATTCTTAAAACAAAATTCGAGTCAAACTAAATTAAACCAATGCGGTTCGGGTTGGATCTGTTTGTGTAATTTTTATCAATAGAATACAATTTTTTGTTTTCAACATTAAAATAAGTTAATAAACTAAAACACAACATATTTCCAGCAATGTTTCAAACAATGTTTTAAATTTCATCGAACATTAAAATTTCATTTTCATCTAACCATATTCTCAACAAACTAAACCAAATTAAAAACGTTTGCAAAAAATAATCTTATTCTGTAAAAAATGCAAATACTAAGATTTTATCATTGTCTAAAAGTTCAAGTAGCACAAATAGTTTTGCAATAAAAATTAAAGAGGAAACTTAACAAGAGAAAAAATATGTCATTTTATAAAAGTTTTCATTGAGTTTAGTTTCTATGAATATTGGTCTAGACAACATATGTTTAATTAGTGTTTTTCTTATGTTGTGGTTTGGTTTGGTTGGTAAAATAAAAACCGCAAACCAAACCAAACCATGAGATTCACTACAAGAAAAATACTGATCTGAGACGGAATTTGCAACAATTTTCAATCGTCGCAAATAGTGATGTCGCAATCAGTTGGGGACGGATTTATTTCGTCCGTCATATATTTGGGACGGAATGTGGAACAGAATGAAATTATTTGTTTTTTAACACTTCTATGTTTCCATCCCAAGGTTGCGACAGAATACTTTTATTTCGTCCCAATGCTGTGACGGAGTTTGGGACAAAATGAAATTAATGTAAATCTGATTTATTTTTTAATATATCTTTTGGGACAGAATTATATAAAATATTGTATCACAAATATATTTTATGCAATTTTTAAAATTCTCCCAAAAATTAAATATATATTTTATCACAAATATCTTTTGGGTCAACCTAGAAAATCCGGTCAAACTGATCCATAAAACTCAAAAAAATGGGTTGGGTTGGGTAATTGGGTGGGTATGGTTTCGGAAAAAACCAGACCCAAACCCAAAAAACACACCTACCCAATAATGTTAATATTTTTTATATTTATATTCACCCAATTACAGCTCATAGGGTAGAAGCTCATCCTCCTCCTCTTCAAAGACAACTCACGAAGCTCATCCTCCTCCTCTTCCTGAAGCGATGACATCTCAGCTTTAGCATCTAAAATTGAAATTTTATTTTTTACCTTCATCATCCGACCATCCATATTCTGAAGGTGTTGTTGATGTCATCCACTATGTAGTTATTTTGATACTAGAGTTACAAATTTAGTTACATACTAGAGTTACAATTTAGTTATTTTGATACTAATGCAATTTTATGTCATGTAACTTTAGTTTGTTGCAAGTATTTTATGATGAAGTTTATTATTTGATATTTTTTTTATTAAATTATTTGATATTCTATGATGCATAAAATTATAGTAAAATAAGTTAAAGATATTTTTTTCAAGAAAATTAAAAAGTAGAGTACTATTTTAAAATAAAATTATGAGAACTTGTCATTTAGTTATTTAATATTAAAAAAATAGAAAAATAAGTTGGGTAACCCATTACCCAATCCAACCCAACCCAAAAATTAGTGGGTTTGTCCAAACCCACCCAATAATATAACGGGTGGTTATTTTACCTCACCCAAACTGAAGTACCCTATTTGATTTAGTTTTGGATTTGGCCAAACCCACCCACGAACACCCCTGGTGTCTATCATCAAGTTCCAAATTTGATACAACAAATCATTAGTAAACATAAATTGTTTCATCATTAACATAGCACATAACCATTCAAATAACAACAAATATCAAACTATATTCTCAACAAACTAAACCAAATTAAAAACGTTTGCAAAAAATAATCTTATTCTATAAAAAATGCAAATAATAAGATTTTATCATTGTCTAAAAGTTCAAGTAGCACAAATAGTTTTGCAATAAAAATTAAAGAAGAAACTTAACAAGAGAAAAATATGTCATTTTATAAAAGTTTTCATTGAGTTTAGTTTCTATGAATATTGGTTTAGACAATATATGTTTAATTAGTGTTTTTCTTATGTTGTGGTTTGGTTTGGTTTGGTTCGGTTGGTAAAATAAAAACCGCAAACCATGAGATTCACTACAAGAAAAACACTGATCTGAGACGGAATATTTCGTCGCACAATAGTGTAAATATCCGTCCCAGTTGAAATCTGGGACGAAATTTGCGACCATTTTCAATCGTCGCAAATAGTGATATCGCAATCAGTTGGGGACGCATTTATTCCGTCCGTCATATATTTGGGACGGAATGTGGAACGGAATGAAATTATTTGTTTTTTAACACTTCTATGTTTCCATCCCAAGGTTGCGATAGAATACTTTTATTTCGTCCCAATGCTGTGACGGAGTTTGGGACAAAATGAAATTAATGTAAATCTGATTTATTTTTTAATATATCTTTTGGGACAGAATTATATAAAACATTCTATCACAAATATATTTTATGCAATTTTTAAAATTCTCCCAAAAATTAAATATATATTTTATCACAAATATCTTTTGGGTAAACCCAGAAAATCCGATCACACTCATCCATAAAACTCAAAAAAAATGGGTTGGGTTGGCTAATTGGGTGGGTATGGTCTCTAAAAATGAAAAACCCATAAAAATAAATGGTTTCGGAAAAAATCAGACCCAAACCCAAAAAACACACTTACCCAATAATGTTAATATTTTTTATATTTATTTTCACCCAATTACAGCTCATAAGGTAGAAGCTCATCCTCCTCCTCTTCAAAGACAACTAACGAAGCTCATCCTCGTCCTCTTCCTGAAGCGATGACATCTCAGCTTTAGCATCTAAAATTGAAATTTTATTTTTTACCTTCACCATCCGACCATCCATATTCTGAAGGTGTTGTTGATGCCATCCACTATGTAGTTATTTTAATACTAGAGTTACAAATTTAGTTACATACTAGAGTTACAATTTAGTTATTTTGATACTAATGCAATTTTATGTCATGTAACTTTAGTTTGTTGCAAGTATTTTATGATGAAGTTTATTATTTGATATTTTTTTTTTATTAAATTATTTGATATTCTATGATGCATAAAATTATAGTCAAATAAGTTAAAGATATTTTTTTTATTAAAAAGTAGAGTACTATTTTAAAAAAAATTATGAGAACTTGTCATTTAGTTATTTAATATTAAAAAAATAGAAAAATAAGTTGGATAACCCATTACCCAATCCAACCCAACCCAAAAATTAGTGGGTTTGGCCAAACCCACCCAATAATATAACGGGTGGTTATTTTACCTCACCCAAACTGAAGTACCCTATTTAGTTTAGTTTTTGATTTGGCCAAACCCACCCACGAACACCCCTTGTGTCTATCATTAAGTTCCAAATTTGATACTACAAATCATTAGTAAACATAAATTGTTTCATCATTAACATAGCACATAACCATTCAAATAACAACAAATATCAAACTATATTCTCAACAAACTAAACCAAATTAAAAACGTTTGCAAAAAATAATCTTATTCTATAAAAAATGCAAATAATAAGATTTTATCATTGTCTAAAAGTTCAAGTAGCACAAATAGTTTTGCAATAAAAATTAAAGAAGAAACTTAACAAGAGAAAAATATGTCATTTTATAAAAGTTTTCATTGAGTTTAGTTTCTATGAATATTGGTTTAGACAACATATGTTTAATTAGTGTTTTTCTTATGTTGTGGTTTGGTTTGGTTTGATTCGGTTGGTAAAATAAAAACCGCAAACCAAACCAAACCATGAGATTCACTACAAGAAAAATACTGATCTGAGATGGAATATTCCGTCGCACAATAGTGTAAATATCCGTCCCAGTTGAAATCTGGGACGGAATTTGCGACAATTTTCAATAGTGTAAAACCACACTCGGTACTTAATTTAGAGATGCACCATTCACCTCCACAAGATCCATAATATGTGATTTCTTTTAGAAAAACTGCATCATGATTTAAACAGATCATTTTGCTTAAAAAAAAAATTAAGAGAGTCACATCAAATGACTTTATCTACTTATTCGTGCAAATACAACGAAAAATCTGTCGTGCATATTAGTATTTTCCTTTTTACAATGTATCTCATAACCATTCCAACACCAAGTTTGTTCCAATCTGATTCCAAAGACCAATCTCCTCCCCCTAGATCTGTTACATTTTTTTATTACACTAACCATATGTACCATTAAATTTATTGTTTATCAGTTACACAACCTTATCAAACAATGCAGACATGTTTGGAAGCTTGCTTGTGTTGGTGGTTTTCATTGGTGGTGGTGGAGGAGTATATGAGGGGATGGTGTTTGGAGTGGGAAGATCAGAAACCAAGAAATTGCTTGCTTCAGCAACAGAACCCATGGTGGATGAAGAAAGATTAACATTCTGACCAGTTTGAGCCATGAGCTGTACCTCCACAGAGGGCAAAGATCCTGAGGCCAGAGGCGCTAGATCTGCTGACAGCTGGCCACTTTGAAGGGGTTCATTTGAAGCATGCTGATCATCAAATGCTTGATCATCTTGATTAGCCATAACTTGAACATCTTCAACATTCTGAGCTTCAGAGACTTCAACATTCTGAGTTGGAGGAACTTCAACATTCTGAGCTTCAGTTGTTTTCTGAACATACTGAGCTGTTTCTTGACCATCTTGAAACACTTCATTGTTGAAGTCAGTGTTGGAATCTTCAACATTCAGATCAATCCCAGTTGAGAAATCCATTTGTTCATCTTGAACATCTTCTTCAATATTCATGTTTGAAGCCAAGAGCTCAGCCACTTCCTGAGTTTCTTCATCAACATTCTGAGTGTGAAACTCAGTATTTTCTTCAACTCTTTGATCCTGATTAAAAGAGTTTTCATTTGCAGCTTGAGGTATACTTTCATGAACTTCAGTGGCCTGCTTAGCATTCTCAGCTTCTTCTTGAAGAGATGCATCATTGTCCTTCTGAGCATCATCTTCTCCAAGCAGGACTTTGAACTGAGAGCTTCCTTCTTTAACAATCTCCTTAGCAAGTTTGGAAACTTGAGAGAATAGCTCCAAAGCTGATGGAGAGGGAGGTCTGGCACCTACATTCTCAGAAGATTCATTTCTGATTTCCTCTAGCTTTCTTTTCTTCCTTGTCTTCTGAACATTCTGGTTGGAAAGTCTCTTAACAGACCCAGAAGTTCCAGAGGCTGTGGAAGATGGCATGTTGGATGTACTGATGTGGAGTTGACCTAGAGTTTTGGAAGAAAAAGTCATGAAGTCTAGCTTGCGTTTTTCTTCTTCAAGAGGCATATTTGCCTTTTTGAAAAAGGAAGTTAGATGCATTCCATATGGCAATCCAGCAGATGTTTGTTTTGTTGCTAAACAAGAATCAATCATGTGTTGAATGATGATAAAACAGAGGTTTAACCTAATCTTCTTCATGAGATGGTAGATGAAGCAAAGGTCTATGTCTGAGATAACTTCAAATGATCCACATCTAGGCAAAAGGGAGTGCCTAATCATGTTGTGAAGGATTTTGGGAGTGTCTTCTAAGTTTGTGGAGTTGAAGGTGTGGTTAGCTTTGATGTATTTGATTATGAGTTTGTTACGGTTGACTCTATAATCATCAAACCAAGAACTATAGTACAGTTTGTTACCTTCATTGGGAATCTTCAAGGCTTCAGAGAGAAATTCCTGAGTTACCTTAATATTTACACCTTTAACAGAAGAAATGAGAAACTTTTCATTCACATTCTTCTTCTCCTTAACTGACAGGTTGGTGTAGAATTCTCTGACCAGATTTTCATAGGTATGCTCTTGGAGAGTTACAAAATCTGTCCATCCTTGAGGTTCTGTAAACTCCTTCAGATTCCATGCCTTTGTCTCTAAGCTTTCAAGGTTGAAGTACTTGGTTCTACTCATTGGTCTGAGAGCAATCTTTTCTGCCCTTGAAGCTTTTAAGGTAGCAGCAAGTTTGGTAATATCTTTACCTTTCCCATGCTTCTTAGAAGAGCCTTTCTCTTCTTCTTTTTCAGCCTTTTCTTCAGATTCTTCCTCTTCACTTTCTTCTCCATCTTCAGAGGTCTTTTCCTCAGATAAGGGCATAGCTTCAGCAGCAATCTCCTTCCTCCTTTGAAGTATTTTCTTTGTAAGTTCTTTATCCCTTTTTGAGGAAGCTTTTACTGATTTCATTGCGTCAGAAAGAGTTTGTTCAGAGTCTTCATCCTCTTCTTCTGGATCTTCCTCTGTTTCATCCTCAGAGTCTTCATCATCACTTGAATCTTCTTTTTCTTCGTCAGAATCTAGATTCACGTGAGATACCTTTGGTTTCTTCAAAGGTTTCTTCATCCTTGTTGATCGTCTGGTAGGTATTGGTCTGGGTTTGATGATGGGTTTCTTAGAGGATCTGGTTTTGGAAGATTTGGGATTTTCAGAAGCAGGAATGATTACGTCCTGAAGAATGGTGCGTACAGGGGTTTCACTCAAAAGTTGTTGATCAGAGGTTTGATCAGCAGCGGCGTTTGGTGGTGGAGGTTGAGATTGTTCCACTTGATTGGTCTCATTATCAGAAGATTTTGAAATGGTTTTTGTTATGGCCATTTTCTTCGTAAAAGCAAAAAACAGAGTGTTTTTTGGATTTTTGGTGGAGAGATGAAGAGTGAAATTTTTGGATTAGAGATGAATGTGAAATAATCAGGAGTGGTTGCTGATTATATGGACCAAGCGTGCAGAAGAGAAAAAGAATAGTAGTGATATGATGACAGTTAGCATTGGGAAGGATGAAAAACTGTCAAAAAGCAACGCCTAGGAGAGAGAAAGGAAAAAGTAGCCGTTTGGGAAGATGAATGGATTTTGGATGATTTGATGGTTAAGTCATTACATGGTGGTTAAACCTTAAACATGACTTCTTATAACCAAGCATTAAATGCTTAAGATTATGGAGGGATTTTTTGAACAAGTCAAAACAAGATCTTACGCATGAGATTGTTTGACCCAGAATTTAGGTTCAGAAGAAAAAGTTTCAAGAACATCATGAATGGATAAACTCAGATGAACATTCTTGTGAATGTTCTGATCGTATGAATATTGCAATAAACATTCTGATCATTTGAACATTCTGACCTGATGAACATTCTGAACTCAGGAACATTCTGAACTCAGGAACATTCTGATGAGTGTGAGATTGAGATGGATCTATCTGATTTGTATCAGATGACATCAAGGGGTTTAGTTTAAGGCCCTTAGTGATCAGTAATCAATCTTTATTGGGATTTTTCATGATTAACAATTTTTCTTTAAGAAAATTGAATCTATCCTCAACAAGGGGTTTTGTGAAAATGTCAGTCAATTGATTTTCAGTATCAACAAAGCTTAATGCAATATTCTTTTTCTGAACATGGTCTCTAATGAAATGATGTTTTATTTCAATATGTTTAGACCTAGAATGCTGAATGGGATTCTTAGAAAGATTAATTGCACTTGTATTGTCACAATAAATAGGAACACTTGTGTACCTTAGAGAGTAATCTTCCAGCTGATTTCTTACCCATAAAATTTGAGAGCAGCAACTAGCTGCAGATACATACTCAGCTTCAGTTGTGGAGAGTGCAATAGTGTTTTGCTTTCTGCAAGACCATCCAATCAATGCTTGTCCTAAGAATTGACAGGATCCACTTGTGCTCTTCCTCTCAACCTTGTCTCCAGCATAATCAGCATCACAATAGGCTACAAGATCAAAACTAGAACCTTTTCTATACCAAAGGCCAAGATCAATAGTACCTACTAGATATCTAAAGATTCTTTTAACTGCAGTTAAGTGAGATTCTTTTGCACATGTTTGAAATCTAGCACATAATCCTACTGCACACACTATATCAGGTCTGCTAGCAGTCAAATATAATAATGAACCTATCATGCCTCTATATTCTTTTTCAGAAATAGATTTTCCACTCTCATCCTTATCTAAACTTGAAGATGGATGCATAGGGGTGCTCATGATTTTTGCCTCATTCATTTTATATTTCTTAAGAATGTCTTTGACATACTTTTCTTGACTTATGAAAATTCCATTTGAATGTTGTTTGATTTGTAAACCAAGGAAAAAACCAAGTTCACCCATCATGCTCATCTCAAATTCACTTTGCATAAGGTTGGAAAATTCTTCACACATTTTTATTTTAGTAGCACCAAAAATGATGTCATCCACATATACTTGAACAATAAGCAAGTCAGTATTATGTGTTTTTCTAAAAAGTGTGGTATCAATTTTTCCTCTTGAAAAACCATTTTCAATTAAAAATGTGCTAAGTCTGTCATACCAAGCTCTAGGAGCTTGTTTAAGACCATAAAGAGCTTTTGTTAATTTGAAAACATGATTTGGTTTTTCTTTGTCTATGAATCCAGGTGGCTGACTTACATAAACTTCTTCATTTAGAAAACCATTTAAAAATGCACTTTTCACATCCATTTGAAAAAGTTTAATGCTTTTATGTGCAGCATAAGCAAGAAGAATTCTGATGGCTTCTAACTTTGCAACTGGTGCAAAGGTCTCATCATAGTCAATACCTTCTTGTTGGTTGTAACCTTGAGCAACTAACCTTGCTTTGTTTCTGACAACCTTACCTTCTTCATTAAGTTTGTTTCTGAAAACCCATCTTGTTCCAATGATGGTTTTATCTTGATTATTTGGAACCAAGTTCCAAACTTTGTTTCTTTCAAACTGAGAAAGTTCTTCCTTCATGGCCTCAATCCAAGAGTCATCAATAATGGCTTCATTGATTGACTTGGGTTCCATTT
This sequence comes from Medicago truncatula, assembly GCF_003473485.1. Lineage (NCBI taxonomy): Eukaryota > Viridiplantae > Streptophyta > Magnoliopsida > Fabales > Fabaceae > Medicago > Medicago truncatula. The sequence goes on from NC_053045.1 coordinate 23,327,409, forward strand.
GAGAGATCATTGCCATGTTGTTATCTTGAAAGGACAATCTGGTTCTTACACCATCAGTTGTGCTTCCAATGATTTGATCAGTAAGATGATCCCCTACCATTCTCCAGATTCTAGGTGGACTTTGAAAAGATTGATCCTGAACATTCTGATCATCTTCTTTCTCTACTGTGTTCACAGTATTTTGAATTGGAACATTCTGAAGTGTTGGTACTTCAGTGTCTTCATTCACTTTAGGTTGAGAATGTTCATCATATTCATCAAATATGATATGCATACTAATTTCAACTGTCTGGGTTTTTAGATTGTACACTCTATAACCTTTAGAAGTTGTAGAGTATCCTAAAAAGATAGCTTTATCTGATTTAGGATCAAACTTACCCAATTTTTCTTTATTGTTCAGTATGTAACAATAGCAGCAAATATGTGAAAGTAAGATATGCTAGGTTTAATATTTTTCCAGAGTTCATATGGGGTTTTGTTAAGAACCTTTCTTATAGAAACTCTATTCAAAATGGAACAAGATGTGTTAATGGCTTCTGCCCAAAAGTAATTTTCAACATTTGATTCATTTAACATTGTTCTTGCCATTTCTTGCAAGGTTCTATTTTTTCTTTCAACAACTCCATTTTGTTGTGGAGTTCTTGCACAAGAAAAATTATGTTTAATACCATTTTCATCAAAGAATGTTTTGAAGGATGCATTTTCAAATTCTCCTCCATGATCACTCCTAACTGTGATGATATTATAACCTTTTTCATTTTGAACTCTTTTGCAAAAGTTTTGAAATGCTTCAAAAGATTCATCTTTATGTTTTAAAAATAGAACCCATGTAAATCTGGAGAAATCATCAACAATAACAAATCCATATCTTTTGCCAGTTAGACTTGCAGTTTGAACAGGACCAAAAAGATCAATATGAAGAAGCTCTAAAGGTTTCTGAGTTGAGATAAACTCAATAGTTTCAAAACTACTTTTTACTTGTTTACCTTTAACACATGCTTCACAGATTTTGTCCTTTTCAAAGCTAATCTTAGGCAAACCTCCAACTAGATCAAGTTGAGAAAGTTTAGCAATGGTTTTCATGCTTATATGACCAGCCCTTTTGTGCCAGATCCATTTTTCTTTTTCAAGAGACATAAAACAAGATTCAGCAGGCATATCATTCAGTTCTAAAACATATAAGTTCTTTCTTCTTGAACCAGAGAAAAATAATTTGTTAGAGGAGGTTTGTCTGACTTCACATATGTTAGGTTTAAAGATAACTTCAAATCCACTATCACATAATTGACCTATGCTAAGTAGATTATGTTTTAAACCTTCCACATACTGAACATTTTCTATTTTAGCAGAGTTAAGATTACCTATAGTACCTTTACCTCTGATTTTACCTTTGTCATTGTTTCCAAATGTCACTAGTCCTCCATCCTTCTTTTCAAAGGTTAGAAAATAATTCCTGTCACTTGTCATGTGCCTAGAACAACCACTATCCAGGTACCATGGTTTTGTTCTTGCACCCTGAGGCAGGACCTACATTTGACAAGATAAAAATTTTAGGTACCCATGTAATGTTGGGTCCTTAAGGGTTAGTTCTTCTAAGAGATCTTTTCTAAAAGTAACATTCTGTCTTTTATGATCAGATTTGTTACAGTAGAAACATGTCTTCTTAGCCTTTTCAGCCTTTTGTGAACTTTCTGATCTATTGAGATGAGATCGTTCTGAACTAAGATTTAAATTATTTTGTTTGATAAATTTTTTCTTAACATGACATACTGATTCATTATGTCCATACTTATCACAGAAACAACATTTAACTCTTATTTTAGCTTTAGGTACAAAACTTCCAATAATTTTGCTTGGATCCTTAAAGCCTAAGCCAGATTTCTTAGTACTTTCATTTTGAGATCCTACTATGTTTTGAAAAGTTTCTGTAGATTTTATAAACCCTGTCAGATCCTTTTTCAATGTTTCAACTTCCTTTTTCAAAAGTATGTTTTCCTTTTGTACTTCAGAAGGTACAGACATAATTCCTTTTTGTTTTCTATTTATCTCTCTTTGTTTTTCTGACATGTCAAAATGAGAATCTTGCAGAATTTTTATGGTCTTTCTAGACTCATCATACTTGTTTTGAAGTATTTCTTTTTCTTCTTTTATCTCAGAAAGTTCTTTAATTAAAGAGTGACATCTATTTGTTAAGAAGTTTGAATCATATAAGAGACTATCAATTTTATTTTCAAGATCTTTATATAGAGAATCAGTTTTATAGATAATTACCTCTTCCTCATCATCTGACTGAGCCATCAGTCCCATGTCTGTATCTGCATCTTCTTGAGAATCTGATTCATCCATGTCATCCCAAGTGATCATTGCTTTCTTCTTGAAAGGAGGTTTTCTTTGAACCTTTTTGATGTCAGGACATTCATTTTTGAAATGTCCAGTTTTGTTGCATCCATAGCAAGTGACTTGACTTTTGTCAGCTTCAGTTTTGATGCTGATGTTGGTCTTTGGAAACTTCTTTCTGATATGATTTCTTCTCAACATCATCCTTTGAATTCTTTTAGAGATTAGTGCAAGTTCATCTTCAGCTTCTTCTTCATGAACTTCTTCTAATTCTTGTGGTTCTTGCACATCTTCATCAGCAACTGATGGGGTTTGCTGAGATACTTTCAAAGCAAGTGTTTTTACCTTCTTCACTGGTTTGTCTCCTTGAAGTACAACTTCATGAGCTCTTAGTGAACCAATGAGATCTTCCAGGTTCATAGATTTTAAATCTTTGGCCTGAGTGATTGCAGTGACCATAGGTCTCCACACACTTGCAAGACATCTCAGTATTTTTCTAATTCTATCATGAGTAGAATATGCCTTTCCAAGAGATCTCATTTCATTTACTATTGTAGTAAATCTGGCATACATCTCATCAATGGTTTCATTATCACTCATTTCAAAGACTTCAAATTTTCTGACTCCAATGTCAATTCTAGTTTCTTTGACATGAGATGTGCCCTCATGATGTATTTTCAGAGTATCCCATACTTCTTTAGCATTTGTACATTCATCAACTCTTTCACTTTCTTCCATGGTTAGTGCACATGATAGAAAGAGTCTAGCTTTAGAGTTTAGTAATACCTGAGCTTTTTCATCTGTTGACCATGCACTTTTTGCTTTGACAGCTCCTTCTTTGTTTGTTGGAACAAAGTCTCCATTTGTGATGACTGCCCACATATCATTGTCTTGAGATCTGAGAAAGAGTTCCATCTTGCCTTTCCAGAAGTAGTAGTTTGATCCGTCAAAAAGTGGTGGTCTATTTGAAGATCCTCCTTCAGCTATGTACTTGACTTTAGACATACTTCCTGAATCTTTTCTCTAACACTTGTTTAAGTGTTCAAACCTGTTATCGCGATTTTCGGGTGTCAAGTCATTAATTAGGCTTGAACCTTTCAATCTTTGATATTCTCTATTTTTTCTTGGGAAGGGCAAAATTGAGAAAAAACCCTTAGATTCTAAGTTCGGGGGTCGTTTTCGCTACGGGAAGGTATTAGGCACCCGGAACGATTATGGTATTCCATAAGAACCGTTCTCCTAAGTTTATTTCTACGCTTTACTTTTATTGCCTACTTATTGAAAAAGAAGTTTTATTTGAGTGAAGAATGGGGGAGAGAAGATGATTGAGATTTTATTTTTATTTGGCTTGGAGGAGTTTTGACTCATTGCCTACGTACCCTTTTAAGGGATCAAAACCAAACGTAGTTCATTCTCAAAAATTATTTTTTTGTTTTTGTTGGTTGATTTTAGGTTTGAAAAAGGAATTTTGAAGAATGGAGGTGAGAGGCCTCAAGGGCATGAGATTTGGAAAATGTGAGGTGGAATTGGTTATTTTGCAAAATAAAGTCTAAGTGTGATTAAAATTCATTAAGATTTTTACTTAAGAAAATAAAAGGAAAATGAGGAGTTTTGACTCCTCTTTTGGAAAAACGGTTTTCAAGTGAGGTTATTCACATTTTTTGGAAAAATAATTTTTGTCTAAGCATTATAAAACCTAAGCATACATCTAAACATACATTCCCTAATCATGTATCTAGAATATCCATGTGGGGTGTGTGCATGTGTCGGTGCTTGTGTCGGTGTACATCACTTATAGTGTCCATAGTCCTTTACATTGAGTCCTAAATACATGCTATGGTCTTGCAAGGAATTAAAAAAGGAACTAATCTATCTAAAATTATTACAAACCCATTTGATATAGAAATGAATAAAAAATGATGCCTAAACTATGGGATGAATGAAATGTGAGATGAAATGGTTAGTATCATAAGGCATAGAAATAGTAGAAAGGTAAACAAAATTGAATAGAATAGCAAGAGAAAAAAAAGGTAATGAAATGAAATAAAATGGCAAAATATACCTAAAATTGGTTATGACACTTAGACATGCACATGACCTATAATCCCCTCATTATAGCCATTTTTGAAAGGTTTGAATTTAAGCTACAATGTGAGGATCATAAGAGTACACACAAGCAAAGCATTATATCATATTCCTAGAGATATTTTCACACATTATTTCACATGCGAAAATATCATAATATGTAAAAAATGCATCAAGAACATATATGAAATTTAATGAGCAAGAATTAAAAGAACAAAGTAAAGAAAATAAATGCAAAAATAAGCAAATAAATTCTAACACTTAGAGGAAAAATTAAAATGATAGGGAAATATTTTTAGAAATTTTTAGAAGCATAAAACGCCAAGAAAGTGTAAAAAAGTATTTAAAACACAATTAAAAAGCAATTAAAAAGAGGCTCAGCAGGATTTAATCTGGTCCGCTGGATGAATCCAGAGGTCCAGATCTAACTCCCAAGATCACATCACAGCCACTGGATCAAAGATCCAAGGGTCCAAAAAAAAAAAGCACAAAAGAAAGTGTAAAATGCAGGAAGCACGGTGACCGTTAGATCAAAGATCTAACGGTGCAAAAAGAAGATATAACATATTCCACACAAAAAATCACACGCAGGATTCAAAATCAAACACACAGCAGCCATCAGATCTTGGAACAAACCAGATCTGATGGTTCACAGAGCGAGGGAACACCACAGAAACATGCAGGCGCGCGCGTGGGAACGGAGGGAGTATATAAAGGAATTTTCACACAAAAAACACATAAACCCCTTCTCCTTCTCTCTCTAAAACTCAAAATCACAAAAATGCTCTCCCTTCTCTCTAGAAACTCGCCGCCGGCGAGAGCTAAGTGGTGGTGGTGGCCGGAGTTGCTCCGGCGCGGTGGCCGGCCGTAGCGCCGCCGCGTCGGAGCGTTTTTTCTTTTTTTTTTCTTCCGAAATTTTTACATCAAAAGTTCCGTCACCACCTCCTCTACACAAATCCGGCGTTAGTTTTAGCGTGAACGGAGCGATTCGGACTAGATCTACGTTTTTACTTTGAAATAATTTTCACACTTTTTTTGAAAAAAATAACTACGGATCTAGATATCCTTTTCTCTATAGAGTCCGAATCCGGTCTCGGAATTTCTAAAATCCGAACGTACAAGCCTAGATCTACAAATACATATCCGTAACAAACTTTTTCACACTTTTTCTACACTATATGCGCGCGCGAAAATGAAGAAAAAGAGGAGAGAAATGCGTTACCTCTGTCGTAGAACGGAGAAAAATCTTTGGAAAACTTCGAATCTCCCTTTTTCCCCCTCCGTGCGCGCGCGTTTCAACTCCGTTTGTGGTTGTTTTTGCTCAAAAATCCGGTACGTTTTGGTGTTGATGTGATGATTCGCGGTGGTTTTGAGTGAATCCGGTTCGGATTTGTTGATTTTGTGGTGATTGGAGTTGATTCTGAGCAGATCCGGTTTAGATCTGTTGATTTTGGTGATGATGTGTTCTTGGTGTTCTTCCTCTTTTTTTCTGAGATTTTTTGTGTTTGATTCTGTTAGGATGAGAGAGAAAACGAAATTCTGTTTGTGAGTTGGCACTGATTTTTTTTTTTTTTGATTGATCTGACACATTTACTATTTTTAGCCTGCCATGTGTATCTGAGAACCAATGAAAAAATGACATCTATTTTGGGACTGATGTGGATCGAAAATCTAAACTAAAATGCCCCTGGGACCTTTTTGCAAAATAAAAAACTTGAAGGACTGGACAGCAATTAAAAATGGACTAAAATGAAATTTTTAAAAGTTTTGGACCAAGACGTGATTAAAAATAAAATTGGACTAAAAAGTAAATTTGACGAAACGTAAAGCGAAACCAAAAATAAAATTAACAAAAGGACTAAAACGAACCAATTACTGACATGAGGTATTTTAAAATACCTCCCTGTCGAAATTTTGACAGGAAAAGACCAAAATGCCCCTAGGGACTAAACTGACTCAGATGCAATTTTTGAAATGATTTTTTTTAAACAAAGACTCAACAATGATTCGTACAGACAGGTTGAAAAGACTCAGAGGCAAACACAGGGACTAAAATGGGTTCCACTGCAGGAAATGACCAAAATACCCTTTTGTATGATTTTTGAAATAGAATGCAAGAAAAGTAATGCGACGTTTCAGAGAGTTCTTAAATGACATGTAATGTCAGAAAAGACAGAGGCAGTAAAATACGTTAAAAAAGAGAGTAAAGATTCAGAGTAAAATAACAGAGAATTGACAAATATCAGTGTTAGAAAAGAAATTTGAATGAGTATTTTTAGGTCCAAAATCAGGGTATAACAAAACCCTTAGAGCCTGTCTCTGATACCAATTGAAGTAGATAAAATAGTCACAAGGAAGGGGGGGTTTGAATTGTGACCCTTTAAAAATTATCCTGAAACTTAAAAATGATTCTCAAGTTGTTTACTTGGAATTATGTTAACTTTCTAACTTCAGAATGTTCTGAAGTTCATAAACAAAATTGTTTACTAAAGTATAAGTGTAAGTGTGTGTTGTGTATACAGTAAATAAAAGAGTATAGAGAAGAAAGAAAGAACACACAAAGAGTTATAGTGGTTCATCCAATGTGGGCTAGTCCACTCCCCACAATCCTGTGAGAGTTTCCACTAAGATGCTTGAGATAACCTCTCAAGTCCTGCACCTTACAATCTTGTTCACCTGAACAATTACAATCCTGTATTCTCTAAGCCTCAGCAGGCTTGCACCTTCTTGCTAAGTTAACCACTTAGACTTTTACAACCTTTGCTCAACCTAACACTTTAGGACCTCTAAAAGCTAGATGAGACTTTGTTACAATTTGTATGGAAGTTGGATGTTTGTAAAACAAACAGTGGAAGAGGAAGAAGAGGTTATCCTACAGATAACAAGAGTATTTATTTGCACTAAGTTGATGAAAGACTTAGAGATTGATCAATTTCAGTTTGCAAAAGCTTCAAACAAAATCAGAGTTGTTTTCTTGTATGCTTTGCAATGGTGCAAGTTTTGCTAAGGCCAAGCCCTCTATTTATAGAGTCTTTGGGCTCATATAGCCGTTGTAGGGTGTCCAATGGTGTTATGCCATGTGTCTTGGGTCCCACAAGCTTTAACTTGAAATTCTGGGCAAACATTCTGATCTCTGATGAACATCAGAATGTTGTTGTGTTCATGATGATCTTCATCTGGGTTCATCATGTTCTTCATCTGGGTTCATCATGTATGAATGAACACATGAAGTTCTGGGCTATGCATATGCTTTTCATATGAATTTCTGGACAATAACCAATGTATGGACTTTTCTTCATACATCAGAATGTTCCTTTCCCAGATTTTGTCTTGGAACCGGTGCAGGAGGATTTAGTGGGATTCTGCATCTTCATGCCCATGCTTTGAGAGATTGTGTTGTCCTTGTTCAGTACCAACTCTCAGACGTGTCTATCTCTTGTTGAAGATGACAGATTTGCTTTGCTTTTGCTTTTTGCTTTTCACCTACTATACTGTTCATAAAGTAAGCATGAGCTGAGCTTGAACATTCTGATCATCAGAATGTTCCATCTGTTTTACTTAGGATGATTTGTAAGACTATCATTTGATGTAATCAAATCCTAATAGTGAAACAATAATGAAGAGCAGTGGTAATAACATCTAGGATGATATTCCTTTGTGAAATATTCCTAGTACATCAATGTTCATAGTCTTAAATGAACATTGAATGCCTTCTTTGACATAACTCTTGTATATGCCTTTATTGCTTGATTGATCCATGCAAATGTACTTTCCTGGACATATATTCATGTCACATGTGCCTTGCATGACCTTGATCACAGTTCTTGAGATTCTTGGCTTGTATAAGAACAACCTTCTGAACAACCTTCTGAACTAGGTTGCTTCTGAACTGGTTGCTTCTGAACAACCTTCTGAACTAGGTTGCTTCTGAACTTGGTTGCTTCTGAACATTCTGATCTTCGAGCAACATTCTGATCTAACTTTCTGACCTCAGTGTTAGATCATGAATTCAAATGTCTCCTTTGATTTCTTGATTCTTGGTATGATTCAAACCTTGTTCCTGTCTTAGTAAAACACTCAAGAGCACAAGTTAAATACCAAGGAATTAATCAAAGTCCATTAATTCTTTAATCATATTGGTTTATTATCTTTAAAATTAATTAGGGATTTTGCCTCAACAATTACCTCATTCTCACATTCGTCGTCATCTATGCACCACCCATTCTTCTACTCTTAACTTGATTCTAATTTAAAGTTATCATCTCATATTATCATTACCCTCAACGTTAGCAACTTTCCTCTCTAAGACTCCATTATAATTTAAGGTTTTATTCTCTCGATACCGATTGTTCAACACATCTGACCAATGAAGCGTCCAACTTGATTGACCCTCTAGTACTGTACTGACCAAATATCAAGAACATGGTTCTCACGTCGTCGTCGTTCATGAGCTATATCCGGCTGAACCACGCACTCCCGCCTGAGTCGGTCGATTGAAATCGATACTCAACACCATATACCCGTTGTATGTTGCTGTACGTAGTTGAGTTCGAATTTGATTTGATTGAACTGACCCTTCAACTCAGAGAGGGTGCCATCAGAGGGAATCCTGAACACATGGGGTGGTTTCCCCCCATTGTAGTGAACTGCAGCTAGCTTGATGTTCGGATCAAAGACAGAGTTTTCCATAATTTTTTTGGTGTGGTTTCTGGTTATGAAAACCTATTCATAAAGGTATTTGGGCGCCCTGGACCACAAAACTGTCGATGCAACGTGGACCACATAACAAAAATCATGTTTAGGATTATAGAATCCAAAATGTCCCTCCCCCTATATAAGGTATGTAGTTTCTCTCATTTTTCACCCAATATTGAAAAAATTTGGATTATATAATCCGAAAATCAAAGGCAAAAGTTCAGATTATATTATAATCCAAACAAAGTCAAGGTTTTTTGCCGATGGTCTTCACCTCATAAAACATGGTTTCAAAGGTTTTTACCTCTATTAATAGCAGGTAAAACCCCTTTGAAACACGTTTTTTGACCCAAACGGCACCTTTATGATAGACTTTCGAATATAACGCACGTCTTGTAGTTCATATCACCTTGATAATTCATTGCCACATAACTTAAAATACATTAGGTCCTTCGTGGCTCGTTCTCCCCATCACCTTTATGATATTGAAAATAAAAATCTATGGAAAAGCCCAATCTTTTTTCTAATCCCACTTTCTAAAAAGAAAAAATATATAAAAGTCACATAATCCTTCAACCTGTCTCTAACAAGGAGCACCTAAGTGGCCTTCTCACTTTATTTACCCCAACTTTGAACTCTTTCACTAAGAAAAAGAAGAAAAAACAAAAGTAGTAAAGAAAAACCAATGAGCAGTCACTTCACATAAATAGAGAGCCATAGCAACAATATATAATACCCACCAACCAAACATTTCTTGCATCTTACAACCAAAACCAAATTTTCATATAAAAAAGAGGTGTCCTATTTTTTATATGTGGTGTTTTCCTTGCTAGCTTGAAGTTACACACAAAAATATCCTCATCTGTAACTCCAAACTCTTGAAGAATTTCTTTTTCTTGAGTTACACATCATGAGGAGCTTTTCAAAGAGTAAATTCTCTCAATGTTTTCGCCCTGTTGTTGATCTAGATGACCTACTTGAATCTAAAGTTGTTGCTCATCACCACTCAAAGAACAAACATACAGTTTTAAAAGTGATCAAAGCTATGGTGTTGGAAACTATATTGGTAAGTATCTTAATTATTTTATTTTTTACAGTGTATATGAATTAATTTCATTTCATTTTTATAGCACAAAGTTTTTGATCGTTGACTTTTAATATCTAATTCTTGCAGAATAGAAGAGCTCGTCATAAAACTTGTTACGGCTTTGATTGTTTTGGTGTGTCAAAGCATAATTATTCGACGTATAAGAAAGTAACCAACGCCACTCAATCGTCTTTGACAAGTTTATCTTCAGATAATTCAACGGTATCACAATCAAAGAACATGTCCACCAAAGGAAAACATGAGAAAGAAACTAAACAAGAAAGCGCAATATTAGAGAAACAAAAGAAGTTTGAGTTTCGTGCAATTTGTTTGGTTCTAATAAGCTTAGTATTTACTGTGTTTTTCGGGAAACTATTTGGAATTTTTCTGACTTCAATATGGATCTTCCTTTTCTCTCTTTGCAACTCAAACTATAGGTGCCGAAAGATGTTGCCATATGGTGCAAGATACAGTGTAGTGCATAGTCCAAAGTATATGGATGTGAATGGTCATTATAGAAAGTGAAGTACCATAATGATCATTTGACACAGATCACAATGAAGGAACAAGTCATCTTAGAGTATGTTATAAGGTTGGGAGAAACAATTTCACAATTATCCCCTTTGCCTTTCCTTCGAATTGGATTTCATGCAGTTACAACAAGTAACAGGATACTGTCACAAATCTAAGAGGTCAAATCTTAAATTGGCGGATGAGATTGTTTTACTGCAGAAAAATGAGCTTGAAATGTAATTAATCATCCAATCTCAAATCAACGGTCTTGATCCGGTTCACAGAAAAACCGTGTGGAAATGCTACAGCAGCAAACAGGGAGAATTTATATGATGGAGTTTGTAAATTGCTTTCTGACACAAGATTTATTATCTAACAAATGCTTGTAGAAAAAGTTGTTGTATAGAAAATTTACTTCACAAAGAATTTTCATTACAAGGGTATTAATACCTGTGTCTAAAAAATGATTTTTGAGCCAAAAAAGTCTTTAGCGATCAATGCTTTAATATATTATGGGTTTTAGTGCTTTTTTCAAAGGGATGATCACACATTTGAAGTAAAGTGAAGCGAGTAAATAAGAATGGGAGCTTAGTGATTTTTTCTATTTTTCAAAAAAGAAAGGGCTTCTCCCAATAAAAAGAGGGCACTTCTGTCAAAAAAATATAAAAAGAAAGGGAAATTCTTCGGTCCCGATTCACCTTTTCAGTAGGACGATTTGATCAAATAAAAAACTGCCACGTGGTTTTGTTGTTGTAGAAATAAGTTATGTTTAGGGCTCCTTCGTCGTTCATAAAGATACTTTATCGTTTTTCTTTCTCCGTTAATGAACGAATTTGTTATTTTTTCAGTTTTGTACATCATACTCATTTATGATAGAAGATTGGATGCATAGAAAGTAAGATTTAATGTCCATGGTTTCTTAGCATATGTCACTACAAGAAATAAGGAGATTTCCTAGGATTATTATCATCGGTAAACAGACAAAATTCCTAGGAAGCATCGACTTTCGAGGTAACTATTTATGGCAAATTGTGTCTCTATTCATAGAAATTATCGAGGAAATGTGTGTCGCAAAGTTTTTGAGGAAATTTCCTAGACATCATTCCTAGGAAAAATCCTGCTAAAAATGCAAAAGCTGACATGCTCACACTCACGATGTAACACGATCTTTGATTCAAACGACTCTTTGTATGTGGGACCCATTCTTGACTGGAAAATGGCTTAGCGAGGAAATATTCCTCGGTAAACATATGGGACCCATTGTTTCAATGACTACTTTAGTGACACATGTTTTTCAATGAAATTTTCCTGGGTAACAATGGTTGTTTTGGAGGAAGTCGTTTTCCTCGGAAATATTTGCAGGAAAAATCATTTTTTCTTCTTATAGTATATGGATGTCATTCATGTGTATTCCAAGTGCTCTATTTTACTGATTTAAATATTTGCAACATTGTCGCTCAAATTTGGTATTTTACAGAGGTTACTACTGTTTCCTACTCAGTACGCATAAAATTCTAAACCACAATTATAGGACATACTAACATACTAAACGAACAATGAAAGAAAGGGGAATCAAACATGACTTAATCATCTAGAGGGAGGGAAGTGGATAGATTCACTCTTTTAAAATTTATTCAGAACGTGGTTTTATAAAATATTTTCACGAATTGAGATGACTAATGAAAATGGTACAATTTCTACAAAGGATAATTAATTAAACAATGATAATAAGTTAATCCAGCTTTGAATAAGTAATTCACAATTGAATTATTATTACTCAATCAAAATCAATACATAAGTTAATTATGAAACTATAGTCCATCTCAAACCAATTCCTATACTTTATACAAATAATTCGTAAGACAAGAAACAATACTACAATATGTATAATAATTGCCAGAAATAGAAAAGGGTGGAGGAGAAAACACAAAGATATGAGAAGTGGTTTTACATAGTCAATTACAAAGATTCCTTCAATTTACGAATCCAACTGATCATTAATCTTCTATGCTATGTAATCACTGTAAAACCTCCAATCTTCAATCCTTCTTGAAATTGGATCTTCCAAAGTTTTATCTCAAGCCTAGCATGCAATATTTTAATTTTCTTATCCAATAAATCTTCTTTGATACGAGCCTAGCTTTTTCAATCCCCTTCTAACAATAGAATTCACCTTAAAGTAGTTGAATTCCCTCAAAACATTACATTCCCTCAAAACATTCACCCATCCAAACACACTGAAAAACACCTACTTTTGCTTTAGATGCTTGATGCGCTGCCAAGATCCTTGAGAGAAACCAATTCTTACATATATCATATATCACCTTATCAACCTAGATCTCAAATCGTACAAATGTTCTTTGAATAAATGTTTAATCAAAAGAGATTGTAGAAAGAGAAACAGAAAAAACTTTGAGAGAGTATTTGTAAAATTGATTCAATATTGCATATAGACAAGCATACATAGGAGAGAGGAATACAAAAGAGTTTGGCTTAAAATAAAATTGAAAATACGTATTTGATTCGAATCGTTAAATCTAGATTCGAAGTTATAGTGTATAAGGATTTAACAAAGTTTATTGGATAAGAAAGTGGAGCACTATGATTTAAATTTATCTATGTAACTTAAAATGCAAAAGGAGTTAACAAAGTTTTCAACTATAAATATACCTTCCCTCAAAAAAAAAAAAAAAAAACTATAAATATACTTATAATTTTTGCAAAATAAAAATATGTGCTTTGAGCCTTGTATACTGAATGCTCCAATTTACCTACACATTTAATACAGAATAAGAAAAAATTGACTTAGAGTGAAATAATAGTAAGATCATCCTTTTCAATTAGTATACTACCAAGTGAGATAATAGTACGATCAATTCAACATAACCATAATATATATAGTATCAAAAAGAGGTTGTAGAAAACTGAAATAGATAACTTCCCCAAGAATTCAACCCATTCAACCAACCCCAAAATTTGCTTATAACACGAGAAAAAGGAGATGCCCATATTCAATCTAACTCTTAGAAATTGTGGTTGGGCCTAACACAACCCCACAAAACCGGTTTGTAATTTGAGGATTTCCCCCATTTATATACACATTGTCAGGCCATGTCATGTCTGATGTGGGACTCTTAACACACCCCCTCACGACCAGCACTATTGGGCTTGGTTCATGGACATAAATGGTGCGTGGCTCGATGTGGAAACCTGATAACAGGTAGTCCAATGGATCTTGGAGAGGCTCTGATACCATCTTAGAAATCGTGGTTGGGCCTAACACAACCCCACAAAACCGACTTGTAAGGTGAAAATTGTCCCCACTTATAAACATATTGTCAGGCCATGTTCTGTCCGATGTGGGACTCTTAACATTAACCTACGCCAAATGCATTTAAACTAAAATATTAAGTCAAACATGATATACAATCCAATCGAGGCAACAAAAAGATTTTGTATCTCTTTGGTGTCTTTATGAACAGTGACAGGGACAACAACTTCGGATGGAAGCCACTGCCAAAACATGGACCTGCCAAAGAAAGATGTAGTTAAAGTTGGGTATCATTGTGGTGTGCACATATACAGTTAACCATGAACTTATAAAATTTGTGAGCATGTTTACATAACTAGAAGTTTTGAGAACAACATCAACAAAATAGAGGCCAAAATAAAATTAAGTAAGAAAGGAACAAAAAAATTTACTTATAAGAACAAAAACCTATTAACCATGTGACCAAGTACCATAGTTAAGATTGAGATGAATTGTAATTCAACTCAGAAAGAACATAATAGGTTCAAACTAACTTTCAATTTCATAAAAAAAAAATCAAAACAATTAGAAGCAACCTTAGGGGTTCAATTGATTTTGATGAGAATGGTTGAGACATAGTGGAGACGGCCAATCAGTTCGACGGCCAGTTCGATGACGATGAAAAGGAACGAGGGTAAGATGGAGGGCGAGTCCAACTATGATGATGGGTTTGATGGTGGTGAGTGAGACGGTGGAGACGATGGTGGTGAGTGGTCGCTGAGAGGGTGAAGATGACGAAGTGTTTGGTGATTCGGTGTGGTTTTGGTGAGATACGGGTTCTGACCGCTAAATCGACAACGAGAAGAATTGGAAAGGCAAAAGCATTCTCATTTATCAATTGCTTGAAAAGAAATTACATAGAGTGGTGTTTATATAGCATAAACACAATTGACAAAAACTAGTTCAAATCTGCCAAAATAACTCTGTAATAAAACTATTAATGACATAATTAACTCTAATAAAAAACTATTAACTTGCTAGTAAAAAACTATCATCACTCCGAGCTTGGAGTGAAGCTTGCAAAAAGTTGCAGGTTCAAGAGCTTTGGTGAAAACATCTGCTAACTGATTTGCAGAACTAATAGGAAGAAGATGGAATAAACCAGCCTGAAGTTTTTTCCGTACAACGTGACAATCTATATCAATATGCTTTATTCTTTCATGAAAATAGGGATTCAAAGCAATATGTCTTGCAGACTGACAATCACAATAAAGAAGAGATGGCTGAATGAAAGAGATTTGAAGATCTTGAAGTAGATAAGTGAGCCACTAAATTTCAAAAGTGGTTGATGCGAGTGCACGATATTTAGCTTCCAAAGAGGACCGTGAAACTATGGTTTACTTCTTAGAACGCCACAAGACCAAGGATGAACCAAGAAATATGAAAAATCCAGTAATGAAGCGTCATGTGGTCAAGCACAAAGCCCAATCAGAGTCACTAAAAGCTTTGAGCTGAAGAGAGGATTCTGTTGAAAAAAACAATCCTTGTGCAGGTGCACTTTTAATGTATCTCAAGATTCTCATGGAAGCTTCATAATGATGAATGGTAGGATGTTGCATGAACTTACTCAGTTGTTGAAAAACAAAACTAATGTCAGGTCTTGTATTTGTGAGATACAATAATTTTCCAATGATGCGACGATAAGCAGTAGGATCATGAGGTGGAGCAGAACTGTCATATAAAAGCTTGGAATCATGAACACAAGGAGTTGAACATTGCTTAGCAGCAACCAAACCAGCATCGGAAAGGATAGCTAATGCATATTTCCGTTGACAAAGATGAATTCCTTTTCGGGAACGTGACACCTCTAGACCTAGAAAATATTTTAAATCACCAAGATCTTTAACTTTGAATGTATAATGCAGAAATTTCTTGCCAGATTCAATACTACTGAGGTAATTTCATGTAAGTATAACATCATCGACATAAACCAGTAGGGTTGTGAAAGAACCATTTTGAGATTTGGTAAATAAGGAATGATCATATTATGAATGTTTGAAACCAATAGAAACTAGAGCATTTGACAATTTTGAGAACCATTGTCTACTTGCTTGACGTAGACCATATAAGGACTTTTGCGATCGACAAACTTGATTGGACAATTCAGGTTGAAGCCGTGGTGGAAGTTTCATATATACCTTTAGGTTGAAGCTCTGATACCATATTGGAAAAGCAAAAGCATTCTCATTTATCAATTGCTTGAAATGAAATTACATAGGCTGGTGTTTATATAGCATAAACACAGTTGACAAAAATTAGTTCAAATCTGTCAAAATAACTCTGTAATAAAACTATTAATGACATAATTAACTCTAATAAAAAACTATTAACTTGCTAGTAAAAATCAGTTGACTTCTAACTGTATAGTTGTGAGTTAATCTCCTAACAGTGAGAAGCAAGTTTTGAGATGATGGTGGTGGGTTTGAGATGAACGTGTTCTGGATTTTGGTTAGCAAAAGTGTTTTTATGTGTTTTTTTTTTTTTCCTGAATGAGCGGTAATGGTTTTGGTATGTTTAGTGTTGGAAAATAAAAAATGGTCACGCCTTTTTTTTCTTCTTCATATTTTCATTATCTCCTACAATAACGTTCCACAAAAGCGATATCTAAGGGTTATTCGTTAATAGTGTTTCCGTTTAATTTAAGTAGTTCATAATAATAGCATTTTTCCCAATTTTCTATGTAAGGATATGTAGAAGCAATGTATAATAGTTCCAGTTTTATAAGCGCTATTGGATCGTGCGTTGGATATTTAATAGCATTTATCAGAAAGCTCTATTAAACGGGCGTTATTCAAACAACAAGGCTTTAGGAACTATGAATATAGGAACCCTATCCGTCATTGTTTCAAATTCCTTTGGGAAAGTAAGAACCTAAACGTATACTTACCAGCATAAGTGTACCTCGCTCCTATGCACTGAAACCAATAGGCACTCTGGTGTGAAGATTGCAATTGACAGTTGGAGGGAAAGATACTATATCTCTGAGAGAATAAGGGCGCACACGTATCATTTTTTTGTGATCAGCAGGTGCAACTTGAATAGTCTCCCGTTAAATACTGAAATTGACATGACTGTTACTTAATTCCAACAAATTAATAGAGGTAAACTTTGCATTGTTGCAAACCGATAAAAATTGAAAAACTTTAAACCCTTATCTCTTTTATTTATTTTATTGTTGCCAAATAAGTAACGCGGATTGGTTTGTTGAAACGACAATCCTTATGGATACGATGCTTAACTTATCAGTTTATTACTTGGTAAACGATATGGTACACTTGCCTAATTTCGACCATTAGCTACCAAGGCCTCTGATGCATCTTTGCTAAAATTATGGTGATCAAGAAGGTCACAAAGACTCACATAAGCCCTACGACTCACTAGGAAGACCAAGAAATACTTGTTGAAGGAGGAACACAAGGGCTCTTTCAAAGAACTATGAACTGGGAAAATGAAATCAAAATATTGAGGCCTAACCACCTTTGACGTTGTCTGTTAGGGAACATAGAATGGAATAAATGAAAAAATAATTGCAAATATAAGGTACTGGTTTTAAAGTCACACCCAAATTGAAAGTCTTTCATAATGGCCATACAAAAAGGGTGTAGTTGAGATAGGAGAGCTTCAATTCTTTTAAAACGAAAACTTTAAACTTATTAAAGAGAAGGACCACTTAAAAATCTCTAAAAAACTCCTCACACATAGGAAGACTGCATATTTCGCAACATCCCAGTTTTCGCCCTATGTACCTAACTTTTCGGAAGGATGGTTCTAGCTTGTCTACAAAGAAATAAAAGGAACTAGTAGATTGGATCCAATCATCCACCTAGGCATACTAATAAAAATTAGGAAAGCACCGGAGAATGCCACCGACAATAAATCGGTGCCATTTTTGAAATCACAAAGGAAGAAATAAATTTGATTATGACTCCTTAAAGAATCATCCATCCAACGTGCAACCTCGTCTCGGCCAAAATTCCATCAAAAACTAAGTTCCAAACTTTGTTTCATCTATTGAAAAGATGAATTTTCACTTAGGCGTAAGAGAGCTGTGGGTACAGGCTGGAAAGCTCTTCCGTAAAGAAGTGTAACACCTTAATTCCCAACGATGATTTAATAAATACTACGAATAAATTAAACAAAAAGGATGTTACATATACTCATCAATCATTCATTCCAATAATAAATAACACATCATATTTCAGAGTGCGGAAAATACTTCAAAAATATTTCATAAAATAAATAAGTCTGATTCTCAACCATCATTGTGGAAAATATCATACATATTTCAAATAATTAAAACTAGTTGAAGTTAAACATTCAACGTTTGACCCCAACATTAGTGTTACAGATTAGAGCATGTGATTATTCGACTACGTGAGTAATTGGGTAACAGCTACGGAGGTATATCTCCGTCGCCACCTTTAAAGGGTCCCGCAAACTAGAGCTTCTCGTCTTGAGTGTATGTACCCCAAGAGTACAGACACCATAATACACAACAACAACAACAACAACAACAAAGGGGTGAGCATATTCATCATAACAAATATTGGGATAAATGATTAGTATATAAATAGGCTTAGAATCATTGATCATCGTTTCCAACATATTCATAATTCTTCAATAGATTATACAACATCATTCACATATCATCATTATCATAATCCACTAGTTTCAAAACATTAAACAAATGCACAATACATTAACAATAACACATATCACATATACCACTTATATCACATAAACATCATATACACCCAACATGAGCCATATGCAAATTCACTTCATTCCTAGACCTATATGAATCCCACTACCGGTTTCTAATTAACATTTGTATGTCAGAGTTGTGTTTATGATCACACATACAACCTAATCAACATTTGTATGCTAGATTTGTGTTACTAAACATAAATGCAACATTCGTCATTCGTCATTCAACTTGGTCTTAAATATGATATGATGCATGAGGGGAGACTCTCTAAATAATACTTATAGCACATCATCAACAGCTCACAATTACAACATAATTTCATTTGTCAAACTCATCATTTACGTGATCATTAATCAACATCATCGCTTCTTCATTACTCAACATTGTCACCACTCAACATCGTCATTATTCAACATTGTCATTACTCAACATTTGTCATTAAAACCTACACTCAACACTAGCTCCCCTTATTTACTACGTACTTCATTCTAACGGCAACGATCCATTCCTCGTTTCTAGTTTAAGGTTTTTACCTCGCCAATTATCGTTCTTCCTATGACTTTTATTCCCCTCACTAATACAACATTATATCCTCTTAAATTTCCTCATCATTAATGACCTTATAGGAGACTAGTCCATCTCCCCATTAACAGATTTTTTGTTCCCCGTCACGACTAGAATATAACCTAGTACTTTGTCTCACATTCATTGTCATTTATGACCTCAATCATCTTCATCATTTATTACCTCACTCTAACTTAGGTTTTTGTTTCTTTAGAGATTTACTATCTTGTCTCTTCACTATTATTACCCCTGACATCATTCATTACTCAACATAGAACTTTCTTTCCCCGTTCTAATTCGTCTTATCAGTTTTCTCAACATCATCCATCATCTTAAATCGACCACACACTATTCATTTTAACTTAAGGTCCTTACCTCACCATTATCATTATTTCTAACGTTATCCCTTACTTTAACTTACGCCTTTCTATTTTCAATTATCTTTGTCTTATTTCTCCACCTAGCATCTTCATTACCTTAAACCTCTTTTTTATTCTATTTGTTCATTTTGGTTCTACACTCTTCTATCCACTACGATATTGAGCTCATTACTATTCTAAAGAATCTACCTACATCATCCTCCACTATTCTAAACCATCACCCCATATCTCTTCTTATATTGTTGTCCACCATATTAACCAATTCATGCTTTAAGATTCACCGTGTAATCACACCATTTACACTATTAATGTCATAATCTTTCTATCCTTAACTAACTTAATATATTTCCTTGCTATTTTTATCTTCTCTGACCTTCCCCGTTGCTTTAACTCTTACTTACCACTTAACCTGTTTCATCGTTTACTCATTGTCCTATACAAGATACCCGCACTCAAGCTCCATCACGTGTGCCAACTTAATTCATAGGTTCATCTGACACACATGAAATATTCTGAAAGATGGGTTGTTTAAACTCAAGCAATAAATGATGTACCTTCCTCAATCCAACTTCCATACAAATGCTTTATGGCAGTCATCCTAGAATACAATTCTATGGTGAACTAAAATAGTAAAATTATCGTTTTGACAGTAATTTTTTACAAACTCACGAATAAGTTATTTCCCAAAAGAATTTCACTTCTCAACTTAGAAAAAAAAGATTACAATCCCATGTCATAATCGAAACCATTAAAATTTAAAGAAATTCCTACTTCCTCATAATTTTAATTGAAAGTAAATCTCCAGCTAATTGCACCAAAAAATAATTATAATAAATTCCAAATTTTAATAATTTTTTTATGAAAACATAAACAATTTTCACATTTTAATATTATGTTATATCAAAATGAAAAGAGACAGTAACATCTAACCCTAGATATCATAAAATTGCGATTCTTACATTACAAACACTTTGTCACAAGACCATTGTCTGATCATGTAACAATCTTAACCAATATGAAACATGCTAAATTCACTCAATTTGTTTAAAAATCCACTTCGTTTCAAAATAATTTCATGATAAATAAATAGGATAAAAACACTAGGAAAAAGTTGCACTACATTGTTATTATACAAAATTCATTATACACTATCAAACAAATACACTAAAATGCACACGGTAACAATAATATTGTAGACACATAATCCTAATATATATGCTAGACTCAGATACAATTATTATGAAATAATAAACACCAAAATAATTAGTATATAAATTAACCAAAAATTAGGCAACCTTTGTTTAATAAGAGTAATAAAGAAAAAATAATTACAATTAAAAATGATAATAAATTTTTTTAATAAGTAAATATTAACGCAATATATGATATCACATCATCACAATATAAATCAAATTAATTTCACAACTCAAAGTAATATATGTTGGCTTCTTTTAGACCTACAAATATCATAATAATAAAATGAAATATATATTTTTTTTTATCAATATCCAATAAATTGGTTCAAGAACATATTATTAGACTCGACCTTCATGTCCCAACACCAAAGCATATAACCCAATCTAAACATAAACAATAGTCTAAACAACTTTTGAGAACAAAATAACATAGATTACAATAATTCTCCACTTCGCTATCTTGATCAAACACCTTGATATTACTCCTTTATCTCGTCATGAGAGAATCCTACATATATTCCATACAACAAAAACAAGGAGTGAGATATGTTATACCTGACTCAAAGTTGTATCATAGTGGCAATGCATAGAAACAAACACACAAATATACATTTTTTTAAAGGCACAAAAATACATTTATAACTTCAAACCGTCAAAGGTAAACATATCCCTATACAAAAGATATATATCAAATACATTATTTCTTCAATTCTACTAGTCCATATACATGTTGCAATGACTACTCATATTCAAAAAAGTTGACTAGGAGGACAAGGAAAGTCAAAATAGAACATCATGCAAAAAATATGGCTACTTAGTGGTGTTTGTGAGTCGGATATCCATGACTCAAAAGAGATTAAATTTGCATTGAAGATATGATAATATCATGTGTATTGGCGCATGATGAGGTTTATTTTTGGCCTCATCCTTTATAAATAATTTTATTATTATTATTATTATTACTACAATTCTACATTTGGTTAGAAGACACGAGAGTGTTATTTTATCCTAAATATTACACTTTGATTGACTACTAATATCTAGAATTTGTTAAGTAAGAACACACTTGGACGTCATTAGCGAGAGAATTTTAGAGGATGGACCATAATCAATGTTAACTTTTAGTTTAGGATACATCATATACCTATGATATATTTGAATGGAACATTAATTAGAATGTATGTTATCATTGTGCAGATTATGTGTAATTTTTTATGTGTGGAGTATTATTTATGTTATTTACTTAGGTTTCATCTTTGGAAGTTTGATAATCTAGACTCTCACTAAGATGATATAATGTGCGAGTTGGGTTTCGAAGGGGAAGGGAGGGGAAGGAAAGGCTTATGGAGTGGTAAACCCTTGTTTGCGAGTTTAAAAAAAAACAAGGGATAGGTTTTGGGGGGGTTTTGAAGGGCTTCATTTGACCAATTTTAAAGTTCCCCCAAATTTGGGGATTTTGGGGGGTGAAACATACAAATTGACAATTTTTCCCTGATAATAATTCAAAATTCCAATTTTAGACATGACCAAATTAATACAATCTCCTTTTCAAAAACCACTTATTCAAAAGATCTTATTTATCCAAAACAACTTATTACGACCTCTGTTCAAAAAACAACTTATTCAAAACAATTTATTTATCCAAAACAACTTATTATGACCTCTTTTTCAAAAACAGCTTATTTATCCAAAACAGCTTCTAACGATCTCTTATTCAAAACAACTTATCTATGAAAAACAACTTATTACGACCTCTTTTAAGAAAAACAACTTATTCAAAACAACTTATTTATGCAAAACAGCTTATTACGACCTCTTTTCAAAAAACAGCTTATTCAAAACAGCTTATTTATGCAAAATAGCTTATTACGACCTCTTTTTCAAAAATAGCTTATTCAAAACAGCTTATTTATGCAAAACAACTTAATACAACCTCTTTTTCAAAAACAACATATTCAAAACAGCTTATATATCCATAACAGCTTATTACGATCTCTTTGCATAAATAAGCTATTTTTCGAAAAGAGGTCGTAATAAGCTGTTTTGCATAAATAAGCTGTTTTTTGAAAAGAGGTTGTAATAAGTTGTTTATGCATAAATAAGTTGTTTTGAATATGCTGTTTTTTTTAAAAGAGGTCGTAGTAAGTTGTTTTGCATAAATAAGCTGTTTTTTTTAAAGGAGATCATAATAAGTTGTTTGTCATAAGATAAAGTATTTTGAATAAGCTCTATTTTAAAAAGATATCATAATGAACTGGTTTGCATTAATAAGTTGTTTTTCAAAAAGAGATTGTAATAAGTTTTTTTTTTGTAAATAAGTTGTTTTGAATAAGTTGTTTTTTAAAAAGAGATCGTAATAATTATTTTTCATGAGATAAGCTATTTTGAATAAATTACAAGATAAATTACAAAGTATAACACAATGTATTGATTTTAAGAGAAAAAAAAGGGTAAAATAGTAAAATTATAACAAGCCCTTCATCTCCTTTCCTTGTTGGTTTTTTAACTCCCAAACAAGGGGAAGGTTTTCCCTCCTTTCTCCCTTCCCTACCTTTCCTTTCCTTCCCCTCCTTGGTCTTTCCTTTCATTCCCCTCAAAACTCGCAAACAAAGCCGAAGATAACACCGTAAAGTATTAAACTCAATCATTTACTCTCATCTATTGAGATATAAAACTCAATTATAATTTTCTTATAATATGTATCAATTGACCTTAGTTTGTTCTTATACCTAAACATTTTAAGGACATTCAAAAGGAAGAAAAGATAACAACAATTTCATTATCAATTTAACATGTTTAGGCTTCAAATTTTTGTTGGAGTACCTCAATATGTGACAGTTTCTAATTTAATTAATATATCTAATTGTCATTCAATATATATATATATATATATATATATTACATTCTTCACAAAGAAATTGCATGGTCAAAGAAATATCTGAAAGCTTGAGACAAATTATAACAGCAACAACATTATAACAAGAAAAAGAAAATAGAAGGATTAGACATAGCAAATACATATTTTTTTTACCTTTAGATAAGCTTATACAATCACCACCAACACACTTCATAAGATATTTATAAGAATTAGGAAATAGTTCAAGGCAATCGACATCAAGAGCACACTTTTCCTTTTTTTTATACAATGTAACAAAATGTTCTGCAATGTAAATAAAGAAAAAATGAATATTGTTAAAAGTAGTAAAATATTGTCTATAAGATAAAAATTATATATAACATTGAGCTTACGTTCAGCAGCAACCAAAACAAGCAATAAGAAGACAAATAGAATCACGATATGAACAAACTTGAGAATTTTATCCATTTTTTCACCTTTTCATATAACAAATTGAAAATGGTTTGAACACTTTATATATTAAAAAACCTCAAGGAATGTTTACGTCAATTTAATACTTTTTAAAAATTTATTGCTGCAGAAAATTCTTCATCAAAATTAAAATAATTATTAGATGTCACTAAAGTACATTTATGTATCATGTTTGTCTCTTTAGCTCGGAGAATAGACCCTACATAAATATATTGCTCGTAATTTTAGATTCGGTTTACCAACCTTTCATTATATTTTAATTATTATAACTTCGTTAAAAAAAAAAATATGATAAAGCTTTTCATAACTAAGAGGGGACACACACATATATATATATATATATATATATATATATATATATATATATATATATATAGAGACCTACATTATAGATGTTGGTATTAATGGAATTGGACTCACATATCTTGTACAAGGTCTCACGTTAAAATTTTACGGTTAAATAAAATATAGTTAGAAGGGGATACACCATTTAAAGTTTTAGATACGGTTTGATGTTTGAAATTAATCATTTAATAGCCATTAAATACTACACCCCTATACCATGCTGAATAAAAATGATATTAAAAGTCATAAAAGAGAAATAATAGTGTTGAATAATGACAATATTATTTGAAGTAATAAAACCTTAACATGACGATAAAGTATTTATGTATTAATTGAAAGTAATAATAATTCTTCACTATATGCATATTTTTTATTGTTTTTTCTTTAATTATCTTAGTTGTCTTTCATAATTAGTTAATTTTAGGATTCATTTTATATATTTTATTTATTTTTTAATCTTGAATAAATAATTTATTTATGTGTTTGTTTCCTTATTAACCATACATTTTTATTAGTTTTGATTTTTTTTCATTGCTTAATTGTAGTGCTGAGATTTGTTAACAAGGTAACATTGGGCCTCTATGCGGTATTTTAGCCACCTACTTGAAACTCAATGAGTTTCCTTCTTTTATCATGATAACTATTTTCCTAATTTGGGACTCTTTATTTATCTCATGAAGCACTACCACTTTGTCGGTGGTTTCTTGATTAATCTCTAGGTCCTAACACAAGGTTGTCAGAAGTCTCGGATCAACATGAATTATATACATATGCCAATATAATTCATTTAAAGGAATCATCTAAATACTAGAGTTGCAATTATTGTTATACTTGAACTCTATAAGTGTAAAGAATCTATATGAGCACCAACCCAGATATAACACAAAATCTCTCAACGTGTCCATTAAAGATTGACATGTTCATTTAGTTTGACCACATGATTGTGGATTATAGGATGAATTCATCCTAAGATTTCTAATCAAATATCCATGAAAATTTTCCAAAAACAAAAAGGTGTATCAAGGGTCTCTTTATGAAATTCTAATAACATTGCAGCTTCACAATCTTATTTATGTACTATTTGGTTGACAAGTCCATGGAATACGTGATGTTTATTTGATTAAAATGATTAGTATCTAAAATGACCCAAATAACTCCATACTACTTTGAGGTTCTAGGTAAACCTACAAGAAAATCAACTACAATCTCATCCCCATTACATTAAGAAATATTCATAAGTAAAGTACAACCTTAAGGTTTCTAGTGTTCTACATTATAATTTTGATAGGTTAAACAAGTTTACACAAATTCAGTCGCATATTTTTTCATAATTGTTTACCAAAATATTTTCTTCATATCCTTATAACTTTTATGCAAGTGCAGGGTGGATACTTAGACAATCCATGTGACACCCTAAATTTCACATATTATTTAATAATAAAAATACATTAATCAAAACGCACAGAAGGGTGTCACACATCTTTATCATTCCAAAAGTACTACATTTAATACAAAAAAAAAGGTCACAGCGGAATAGTTATCAAAATATCAAAGTAAACATTTCAACATCAAAACTGAATTCAAAGAATTCAAAAATAGTCTAAAATAGATTATATCCCAAATCCCTAGTGTCGCAGATCAAAACATGGACTCGATAAAGAATCCCAGAAGTGATAAATAAGCGAGATAGCTTCAGAGTCATCTCAAAGATTCACTGCTACAAACTTCTTCTTCCTACAAATCTACACCACAAGGGTGTAGGCGTCCAACTCGCAACTAGAGGGTGAGAATATATTCAACATAATAAATGCATAAACACATGTATAGATCCAAAACAAAGAACGCATCATTTACATTTAGTTATGCATACATCACAATATGAATATATTCATAGTTAAAGTATACATCATTTAATAGAATCATTAGGTCTCAATCAACATCTTATAATAACATGTAAGCATCAACATAATTTTAGGACATCAACTTGAAATTTAACATGTATACATCATATAAAGATAATGTTCACATTTGAACATATATTATCATTAAATAAAATCAGTAGGCATCATTCACATCTTATACATCATGTAAGCATCAATATCAATTATAATATCATTTCGTAAAAGAAATATCATTCACACGTGACCATTACTAGAACACATCACTAGTTATCACATCTTCAAATAGTTATACATCTTCCATTTACACATCTTTCGATAACCCATCATCATATCACATATCTTTGTATTAACATACATCGTCATATCATATATTTTCAAATAATCACATTATTAAATAATCACATCATCATACAACACACTTCAAATTAAGGGTGTTTAAAACCGAACCAGGCCAATAGAAAAACCATAAACCGAACCAATCAAAACCGAAACCGCAAAAAACCGCATTTGGTTCGGATGTATTCGAATTGTTTTCTTACTCAATCACTACAAGACAACAATTCTTATGTTAATTCATCGGTTTACCTACTCTTTCGACAATCAATTTTAATTTCAAAACCTAATTTCTCAACAAATCAAAATTAACAAAACAACAACATGTTAAACCCGTTTTTAGAATCATATAACCCATTATTAGAGAAAGGTAGTCCCACCCTTACCTTAGATTGATTGAATTCGAACTCTACAAATTTGTTCCACTTCTTTTCTCTGACTTCTCACTTTCTCCCTTTTTCTCCCAAAAGCAGTTTCTAATTTGTTGTAACCTTAATTCTCTAATGGTCTCATCTATTTATAATCACTAACTGAGTTTGTTTCTCACTTAATCTCTCTTATTCCAATTCTGCCCTTATGCCTCATTAATCTATTTAATTATAATCTATCACTAATAATGCTCACAATAACTACTAATAATTAACACATCACAATTATTCAAATAAATTATACAAAAGACACTAAACTCGATAAAATAAATAAATAATAAAATAGGGCGTTACAACTCTCCCCCACTTAAAAGAATTTCGTACTCGAAATTCAGAGCACATGAGAAAATGAATTTAATTATTGCTTAAATATCTTAAACTATATATAACAAAATAGAAACTTCAAACAATACACAAAAACCACATTAAAGTTAGTCAGTTAAACATGATCGCATAATAAAACATAACCATTTCGCACGTAAAATCTCAACTGTTAACCCGATTCCAATTCTGTTTCCGCCTACGCGTTCTATTCAACAAATCCTATTATATTTTACTAAAAAAATCATATTTTCAAATCTCCAAAATAGCTTATCCCAGAATCACTTATTTCCCAAAAACACTTAAAATCACTTTTAGTCAAAATCTCAATTTGATAGGAAACATTACCTAGGGTTTTGCAACGGGTTAAATTTGGGACTCTCTGAATACTTTTGTTACTGCAAACAGAGAGAAAGATGAACCTTCTGGTGTTGCTCCTCCTGCCAAAACCTCAAGAGCTGAGAAGATAGCCTCTAGGGCTCTCAGGGTTTCCACCAAAACACACAAAATTGTGTGTGCTCTGGCTGACTGGACTGTCAAAGTTCATGCTCCTGGTTTGGCCATTTCACCTCCAGTTTTTGATGACCCATCCATCTTTGAAGCAGAACCATCTTCTGATTCTGGAGACTCCACTCCATGAATCTTTTCAGAATTCCTCCCTATCCTTTTTGCAGATGACAAAAGGGGGAGAAGCTTTAGGATTCAAAGTCTTTAAGTTTTTCTTTAGTTATAGGCCCTAAGTAGGTCTAGGTGATCAATTGTTATTGGGGTTTACAAACTCCATCTTTTGCTTTTGCTTGATCACATGCACTTTGAATTTCTTTTTTGTTTTTGAACCAAATGTATCATGTAATGTACTTCATGACTTATATCAATGAATGAATATTGATTTTGGTTCAATCTTGCATTTTTTATATTATGCAATATATTATGAAATTGAGGGGGAGCTTTTTAAAGTTCTTAAAAACTCTTCATAATGGATTATAAAAATGAGGGGGAGCATTAAAATAAATTTTTAAGCTCTGTTATTTTTCATATATATAATCAAAATCCTTAATCCTAAATCATAAGTTTATCATCTTCAAAAAGGGGGAGATTGTTGAGGCAAAATCCCTAATTAATTTTAAAGATAATAAACCAATATGATTAAAGAATTAATGGACTTTGATTAATTCCTTGGTATTTAACTTGTGCTCTTGAGTGTTTTACTAAGACAGGAACAAGGTTTGAATCATACCAAGAATCAAGAAATCAAAGGACATTTGAATTCATGATCTAACACTGAGGTCAGAAAGTTAGATCATAATGTTGCTCGAACATCAGAATGTTCAGAAGCAACCAAGTTCAGAAGCAACCTAGTTCAGAAGGTTGTTCAGAAGCAACCAGTTCATAAGCAACCTAGTTCAGAAGGTTGTTCAGAAGCAATCTAGTTCAGAAGGTTGTTCTTATACAAGCCAAGAATCTCAAGAACTGTGATCAAGGTCATGCAAGGCACATGTGACATGAATATATGTCCAGGAAAGTACATTTGCATGGATCAATCAAGCAATAAAGGCATATACAAGAGTTATGTCAAAGAAGGCATTCAATGTTCATTTAAGACTATGAACATTGATGTACTAGGAATATTTCACAAAGGAATATCATCCTAGATGTTATTATCACTGCTCTTCATTATTGTTTCACTATTAGGATTTGATTACATCAAATGATAGTCTTACAAATCATCCTAAGTGAAACAGATGGAACATTCTGATGATCAGAATGTTCAAGCTCAGCTCATGCTTACTTTATGAACAGTATAGTAGGTGAAAAGCAAAAAGCAAAAGCAAAGCAAATCTGTCATCTTCAACAAGAGATAGACACGTCTGAGAGTTGGTACTGAACAAGGACAACACAATCTCTGAAAGCATGGGCATGAAGATGCAGAATCCCACTAAATCCTCCTGCACCAGTTCCAAGATAAAATCTGGGAAAAGAACATTCTGATGTATGAAGAAAAGTCCATACATTGGTTATTGTCCAGAAATTCATATGAAAAGCATATGCATAGCCCAGAATTTCATGTGTTCATTCATACATGATGAACCCAGATGAAGAACATGATGAACCCAGATGAAGATCATCATGAACACAACAACATTCTGATGTTCATCAGAGATCAGAATGTTTGCCCAGAATTTCAAGTTAAAGCTTGTGGGACCCAGGACACATGGCATAACACCATTGGACACCCTACAACGGCTATATGAGCCCAAAGACTCTATAAATAGAGGGCTTGGCCTTAGCAAAACTTGCACCATTGCAAAGCATACAAGAAAACAACTCTGATTTTGTTTGAAGCTTTTGCAAACTGAAATTGATCAATCTCTAAGTCTTTCATCAACTTAGTGCAAATCAATACTCTTGTTATCTGTAGGATAACCTCTTCTTCCTCTTCCACTGTTTGTTTTACAAACATCCAACTTCCATACAAATTGTAACAAAGTCTCATCTAGATTTTAGAGGTCCTAAAGTGTTAGGTTGAGCAAAGGTTGTAAAAGTCTAAGTGGTTAACTTAGCAAGAAGGTGCAAGCCTGCTGAGGCTTAGATAATACAGGATTGTAGTTGTTCAGGTGAACAAGATTGTAAGGTGCAGGACTTGAGAGGTTATCTCAAGCATCTTAGTGGAAACTCTCACAGGATTGTGGGGAGTGGACTAGCCCACATTGGGTGAACCACTATAACTCTTTGTGTGTTCTTTCTTTCTTCTCTATACTCTTTTATTTACAGTATACACAACACACACTTACACTTATACTTTAGTAAACAATTTTGTTTATGAACTTCAGAACATTCTGAAGTTAGAAAGTTAACATAATTCCAAGTAAACAACTTGAGAATCATTTTTAAGTTTCAGGATAATTTTTAAAGGATCACAATTCAACCCCCCCCCCCCCCCTTCCTTGTGACTATTTTATCTACTTCAGTAATAAGATATAAGTCACTGTGATGGTGAGGAAGGATCTAGTTGTATGGAGAGAAGACATTATATGTAATTAAAACGAATAAGAGAACATCTTGAGAAAGAGTAATGATGAGGATTCCTATAAATGTGACAGAGAGTGAAAGGGATTAATATTATGCAAGGCATCATGATCTAACTCAAAACAATCATCTTGAAACACATTTTCTTTCATCGTTATGTTGCATATGTGAATCCGAATTTGTGTTTTTAACTTGATCCAGTTGGCCTACCGATCGAAATATGTCACTTGGCGGACATGCAAGATCTAGTTCAAAAATACCTCTTCGAACACTATCATAGAAAATTATGTTGTTTTAAGTTTTTACTTGTTTTTTATGCATTTTTTAATTGTTTTTCTATGTTATCCTCCATAAAAACCCTCCAAAAACACAGTCTAGTGCCGTTTGGATTATATAATCCGAAATCCTTTTGTCAAATTCTGATTATATAATCCGAATACACTCAATTTTTCTTAGACGGTGACGTTCCACCAAATATTTGAACGGTTAATGAAGTGTTTGTTGCATTTTTTGTCTTTTTAGCGGGACGCTTAAAAATTGCATAGAGTGAAAAAAGTAATACTCAAAATGTTATTCCCCTTGCCCCTAGTTTCATGGCTCAAAATGAATGTTCGAAACTTTCGAATAGGTCCCACAGATTGGTTTGGTAAAACCTAACTTCTTTTGTGATATATGGGGAAAACGTGAAACACTTGTTTTTACTTAATGAAAAAGTAAAAACATATATGAATAACCAAATTAAAGCGCGGGTCTTGCAATCACTTAATTAATTTGTATCTTATGAAAAGGATATATAAAGAAAATCTTGTATGCCTAGTGGAATGTCCTTTCCTTTTTGACATAACCACTTCATGAAGCAACTACTTCTAGTGGAGGCTCCAATATATACCTTAACTTGCCATAATTTTATTTTTTGGTCAAACCTTAACTTGCCATAATAATAACGTTAAAAACATTTGGTTTTCTTTTTTTAGGAAAAAAAGTTTTTGTTCATTTTCTTTTTTTAAGAAATCAAAATGGATTATATTAATAATGGCGATGAGAATTCCCTAGTACAAGATGTACCAAAGAGACCACCTCAAAAGACAAACCGTCTTACAAAGTATTTACAAGATACAACATCAGTCAAGACCCAAACAAAGTAAAGGATCCGACCATCATCTCTGAGAACCGTACACAAATGTGGCATTATTTGCCTTAAGCCACCATAAAGAATGAAATTTAGCATTATCTAAAAGCTGTATAATAGGAGTTTCTATATTATTGAATATCTTATTATTCCGTTCACTCCATATCAGCCAAACACACAAGAACCAACCTAAAGCGTACATGTCCGCCACCGTAATTAACTTATTTGTCGCTAAGTCAAACAAACGGCTGAACCTCCTACACAAAGGAACATCTCCTAACCAGTTATCGTACCAAAAGAAAGTACTATTGCCATCATCTATAATTTTAGACACTCGCTCACCAAATCAACCCCCTGCATCTCTAGTTACCCCATCCCGAATCTTCGCTATCTCCCTCCACCAAGTAGAAACACTCTAGCCCCCAACCTCCCTGCCTCCTCATCATATCTCGCCACCAACACTCTATACCAAAAATTATCTTTGTCCATCAACATCCGCCAACACCATTTCCCTAGCAAAGCTAAATTAAACTCCCTCAACTGCCTAACCCCCAACCCTCCACCCTCCTTCAGTAAACAAATAGAGCTTCAAGTAAACCAGGAAATTTTCCTGTTATCCTCACTCCCTCCCCAAAAAAAATTTAAAAAATAGATTCAATGGAAGAGATTATACCTGAAGAAGCCTTGAAGAAGGAAAGAGCATAAACAGGAAGCAAGGTCAAGACAGATTTTAGAAGGACCAACCAGCCCCCAAAAGATAGGAAGCGACTCTGCCACCACGACATTCTAGTTTTAATATTATTCATCACGGGTTCCCAAAAATTTAACCTTTGAGGATCACCACCAATCGAAAGACCAAGATATAGAAAAGGAATTTTACCCAACTTACAATTTAGAATCGATGCCGCCTCAGTCAACTAAGAATCCCCAATATTAACACCAACTAGTAAACTTTTATGGAAATTCACTTTCAGACATGACATCTCTGCAAACAAAGCCAACACCGCTCTTAAAGCTCACACATTGGCTCAACTTTTAGTTCCCAAAAGCAAGGTATCATCCACCAACTGCAAATAAGACACACCACAGGATTTGTAGCGCCAACCTCATAACCGAGTACAAATTATTAACCACCGCAACCTTCATCATTACAGTCAACCCTTCTGTTGCCAGCCAAAAAAGAAAAGGTGAAAGAGGATCTCCTTGGCGAAGGCCCCTTTTAAACTCAAATTCATCTGTAGGGGCTTCCATTAACTAAAATTGATGTTGTCGGCATTGTCACACATTCTTTAATCCATTTTCTCCATAACACCGGAAACCCCATTTTATGCATAACCGTATCCAGGTACCCCTAATCCACTGAATCATATGCTTTTTCAAAATCAAATTTAAATAGCATTAATTCTTTTTTTGATTTGCGGGCTTCATGAACCGATTGCAAAATGAGTGTCGCTTTAGCCAATTGCACACATATTAAGGAATGGAATAAAGTAGTCAAATGTCATAACAATTTTACCAAATTGTCCTAATCAACTATTGGTTTGTTTTTCATTAAAGAAGAAGTAATACCTTGGAAGTAGTGTAACATAATATTAATTGAAGGGTACAATTAAAAAGAAAAAGTTATTATTACATAGGAAACTGAAAGTGACATTCATTTTGAAACAATTTTTTTTTACTAAAACGATACTCATTTTGAAACGGATGAAGTATATAGACACTAAATATGAATGTTTCCAATCAATATTTTAACATTTATTTGTTTGTTATATGAGTTTAGCAACTTCTGCCGGACATACATCGTGGTAGAAAAAAAAGATATTTTTGCACTAGAACTTGTTAGTTACAACTTATTTTGTAAAAACAAATATAATAATTTTTGAACTTTTCATCCATTTGTTACACATTATTAATAATCAATATCTAAAAACTACTTCAAATGATTTTCTATAACTAACAAAATATGATTCATTTGTCCCTCTCTTCTTTTGTTTGGTTTCTTCTCCCCCCATTGGTTCTTTAGTTTGGCTGTTTTTCTTTATTGGTTTGGTTCTTCTCTATAATGATTCATCTCTTCGATTGTTGCTTCCTCTTTGGTTGCTCGTCTTTATGTTTGTTTCTCTATGTGGCTTATCCTCTTTATGATGGTTACTTACTTTGGTTAGTCCTCTTTGTCGGTTATGCTATCAATTAGCTTGGTTTATTCTCATGATTAATTTTGTAACAAACTTAAAACTTGGTAAGCTTTAGCTTGACGGGTAGGGTTCTGAGTTTATATTATTGAGTATTTTTTTTGTTTTTTGTTTGACAAACTCATGAGGTTTCCTGTTGTTGGATCATGAGTTTGAGGAAATGTGTTAAGATAATAAGATACCAGCGGCATCCTCTTTTTTGGGATAGGATTAATGTCTTATGAATATCATGTTTTTATTAATTGTTTTTGCTTTTCTCTTATGTTTTGCTTTTAAAAAGTACAGATAATTTTTTAGAAAGAGCAGGTTGCTTTCAATAAGCTTAAGAGGAAATGAAGACACTTGTCCTATTTCCCAAGTCTGTGAACAAAAAGACTAACAGCGTTTGTAGAGGAAAATAAAAATACGCAACTACAAAAGTT
This sequence comes from Medicago truncatula, assembly GCF_003473485.1. Classification (NCBI taxonomy): domain Eukaryota; kingdom Viridiplantae; phylum Streptophyta; class Magnoliopsida; order Fabales; family Fabaceae; genus Medicago; species Medicago truncatula. Next base: position 23,361,710 of record NC_053045.1, read on the forward strand.
CCATTGAGCTTGAAGGGAAAATGGAAGCAATTATAGTAGCAACAAACTATCCAATTTGACTTTATTTTTTTATATCTTTTGTGAAACTGAATCATGTTGTCCAATCTAAACCACCTTTAATTGAGTTACATTTAGGATTTATTTTGTTAGGGTTTGTTGAGAGAATAGAGAAAGGACAAGTGAATTGTTAAAGCGAGGGAAAGCGTCAAATTTTTTGCGACTTTATTCGCCTTCAACGGTTCAAATCCATATGAGAATCCCAAAATAAGCAAAATTATAGTAAAATTGCATCAAAATCGCACAAAAACGTGAAATTCATACAAAACCGCAGGATTTTAATGGGTTTTGAAGGATTTTGTCCATTTTTCTAGTCATTTATGTTGATTCAGTTTAAAGTCCACAAAATACTTATACATATATTTAACATTATTTTTGTTTTAATAAAGTCCATCGATTTTGGTTACGATTTTACGATTTCATATATCGATTCTACAAAAGTAGTTAAGTAAAATTCTTCGATTTTGATTGTGATTTTACGATTTTAAATTTTACTTTTCTCTTTTGACCTGAAGCAAAATCCCGATTTTGGCAACCTTTGTATGCAGCAACTCTACACTTCTGTACTTTATTCCATGACTTCAATCATATATATACAACATTGTGATGGGCTTTCTATATGCCGGATTCCATAAATTCTCTCTGTTGGCTGCTGCAGCATTTCCACACGGTTTAATGTGTTTACCGGATCAAAACTATTGATTTGAGATCAGACGTTTACATTTCAAACTCATTTTCATTAGGTAAAACAATCTCATCCGCCAGGTAAAACAATCACATCCGCCAATTTAATATTTGACTGCTTAGATCTGTTACAGTGTCTTGTTACATGCTGTAACTGCAGGAAATCCAATTTGAAGGAAAGGCAAAGGGGATAAATGTGAAACTGTTTCTCCCAACCTTATAACATACATGAAAATGACTTGTTCCTTCACTGTCATGTGTGGCTCATAAAGCTTTGTTCGGGAAGTCCAAAATAATGCTCATTATGGTACTTCACTTTCTATACATCCATGTATTTTGCGCCATATAGCAACATCTTTTGGCAGATATAGTTTGAGTTCCAAAGAGAGAAAAGGAAGATCCATATCGATGTCAAAAAAATACCAAATATTTTCCCAAAAAACACAGTAAATACTAAGCTTATGAGTACCAAAGAAATTGCATAAAACTCAAAATTCTTTTGCTTCTCTATTATTGTGCTTCCTCGGCAAGTATCTTTCTCTTGTTTTCCTTTGGTGGACATGATCTTTGATTGTGATACCTTTGAACTATCTGAAGATATAGCTGTCAAAGACGATTCAGTAGCTTTGGCTACTTTCTTATACGTTGAATAAATATTTTTTGACACACCAAAACAATCAAAGCCGTAACAAGTTTTATGACGAGCTCTTCTATTCTGCAAGACAAAGATATTAAAAGTTAATGATCAAAAACTTTGTTTATAAAAAGGAAATGGATTTGATTCATATACACTGTGTAAAAAAATATTAAGAGACTTACCAATAAAGTTTCCAACACCATAGCTTTGATCACTTTTAAAACTGTATGTTTGTTCTTTGAGTGGTGATGAGCAACAACTTTAGATTCAAGTATGTCATCAAGATCAACAACAGGGCGAAAACATTGAGATAATTTGCTCTTTGAAAAGCTCCTCATGATGTGTAACTCAAGAAAAAGAAATTCTTCAAGAGTTTGGAGTTACAGATGAGGATATTTTTGCGTATAACTTCAAAGCTAGCAAGGGAAACACCACATTTAGAAAATAGGTTAACTCTTTTTGATATGAAAATTTGGTTTTGGTTGTAAGATGCAAGAAATGTTTGGTTGGTGGGTTATTATATATTGTGAAGTGACTGCTCAATGGTTTTTCTTTACTACTTTGTTTTTTCTTCTTTTTCTTTAGTGAAAGAGTTCAAAGTTGGGGGAAATAAAGAGAGAAGGCCACTTAGGTGCTCCTTGTTAGAGACAGGTTGAAGGATTATGTGACTTTTATATATTTTTTCTTTTTAGAAAGTGGGATTAGAAAAAAGATTGGGCTTTTCCATAGATTTTTATTTTCAATATCATAGGAGAACGAGCCACGAAGGACTTAATGTATTTTAAGTTATGTGGCAATGAATTATCAAGGTGATATGAACTACAAGACGTGCATTATATTTAAAAGTCTATCATAAAGGCGCCGTTTGGATTGAACTTATTTTAAGCTTATGAAAAATAGCTTATGTAAATAAATAAGTTTTTATTTTAATTTATAAGCTTTCATTAGTGAATATCGTATCTTCATAAACCGTTTTTTCAAATACAACCTTAAAAACTTATAAATAATACTTAAAAACTTATTTATTTGCATAAGCTGTTTTATATAAGCTCTAAAATCAGCTAATCTAAACGGATGATTTTCTCCAAAGTTTAAGAAGGTTTATTTGGATTTGGGATTGAGTTGACACTGGAAAACTATTCCTTCTGAATATTTCTTGTTCATTAGTTAAGTTGAAACAAATCTCTTCAACAAAATAAAAATTCTTAATTATCGTCTCATTCACATGTTTTTAGATGTGTTTGTGTGTCTTTCTATCTAATAAAGAGTAGTAGATAATCGTGATAAATTAGCTGATAACAAATTAGTTTATTGGGACCGTTTGAATTAGGCTTATTTTGAGCTTATGCAAAAAACCTTGTGGAAATAAATAAACGTTTATGTATTATTCTTAAGTTTGTCAATGTAGTTTATGAAAAAGTATTTTATGAAGATACAATTTCCGTTAGTGAAAACTTATAATTTAACATAATAGCATATTTATTTGCATAAGCTATTTTTTATAAGTTTAAAAATAAGCCAATCCAAACGAACCAATAGCCTATAACCAATAAGCATTTGATAGCGGATAATCGAATTAAATTTGTAGATGTTAGTAAAATTGATGATGAATAGTGGATAAATATAAAATAACAATAACATATTTTTATCTAATATTAAAGTTTTTCAATTAGTTCAAACACTCCTTAAAATATCTTATGAAAAATCACTATAAATGTGTAAAAGAGATGTTATAATTTCGTGAAAAAAATTGTTACCAAACATAACTATCCTTTATAAGTTCAAAATTTAGTCTTGTGCAATAAACCCTATGTATAACAATTATTAAACCACCCTTTATATGTAGGGGTATTCAAATATAAAGAAAAATAAAAGAACAAAATTGATACACATAAAATCTCATTTTATTATTATATCGATACATTTACAATAAGTTATGTTTCTTGTCTAGGGAAGAGGTATTGGGGTAAAACTAAATCTATTTCACAAGAAGATGGAGGTGATGGGGTATAGCTAAACCAGTGTGGTAAGGCTAAACCGGTAGTGCAAGGTTATGGGGAAGAAAGGGGGAGGGAAGGGGACTACGGGTAAGGTATGTTTCTTCTCTAAGGCGTAAAAGATCTTGATGGTCGACCTTGCATCCCAAACAAATCAACATGACACCTAGACAATCCGCACTTCTTTGCAGTGTGTTGTCATCCCCATTGACCGTTCATACAATCCCTGAGCTTCCAAAGAGGCTTATTTTTATGAAAGGCCAACGATAGAAACACATTTTTGCAGAAGGAATAGGAGAGAAGGGGAGAGTGTGAGATGATGGTGCGAGAGTGTATCTACACTTAATGTTGGGTCAAAAAACCTTATTCATATGGGGAAATTATGCATAGAGTGTATCTACACTTAATGTTGGATCAAAATATGTGTTTCAAAGGGGTTTTACTTGCTATTAATAGAGGTAAAAACCTTTGAAAACGTGTTTTATGAGGTGAACACCACCGGCAAAAAACACTGACTTTGTTCAGATTATAATATAATCTGAACTTTTGCCCCTGATTTTTGGATTATATAATCCGAATTTTTTCGATACTAGGTGAAAAATGAGAGAAGATACATACCTTATGTAGGGTGAGGGACGTTTTGGATTATATAATCCTAAACATGATTTTTGTTATGTGGTCCACGTTGCATCGACAATTTTTATGTTTCAGGGCGCCCAAATACCTCTATAAATAGGTTTTCATAACTAGAAACCACAAAAAAAAAAAAAAACCATGGAAAAATCTGTCTTTGATCCGAACATCAAGCAATTTTATTATTTATTTATTTTATTGATTTTAGATGTCTTTTTGTAATTTAGTCGATTTATTTTGATGAGTGATATTTTGTTATATTATATGTTGGTATTTATTAGTATAATATGTTTGTTATTTGGTGTAGAAATATATATATTATTTGGTGTAGAAATATATATGTTATCTGGTGTTAAAATATATTTGTTATAGAGATATATTTGTTATTTGAGGTAGATATATATTTGTTATTTGTTATAGAAATATCACATATATATATATATATATATATATATATATATATATTAAAATAGAATATTGAGATGTGAGGGGAAGATTTGGAATAAAAGAGAATATATTAGGTTTATAAAAAGAGAAATTAGGAATGGAGAAACAGAATACGTGAAAACAGTTTTTGGGAGAAAAGGGAGAAACCAAGAGAAGAGAAGAGTCAGAGAAGAGAAAGTGGTAGAACCTGGCGATCATATAACCTAAGGTAAGGGTGGGACTAACCTTCTTTAATCATAAGTATGTAATCCTGAAAAAGGTAACCTTGTAGATGTTAATAGGTTTTGATGTTGTAGAATTAGGGTTTGAAACTAAAATTGATTGTAGAAAGAGTAGATAATTCGATGAATTAGGTTGATAATTGGTGAATTTCTAAAATAATGTTTCGGGTCAAGTTTTATATGGTTTTGAGTGCCTTATCATGTATAGAAATGGTTAGACAAGTTTTGGAATCATATTTGGGCATTGGGAAGTCAAAATTGGGATTTTGGGGTGAAAAATGGGTTTTTCCCGAGAGCTGCACAGTGACAGATCTCCTGTTTCATGTTCTTGCGTCTTTTTCACACGTTTCTGTTTTGAATTGGCCTTTGGTATAAACATTAAAGTTGTAGATAATTGTGTTAGCTTTCCATTGGTTTTGGTTTAACTTGCAAATGATTTTTGGTTTTGGAGTTATGATGAAAATACTCCAAGGAGGTCTTAGTAAAATTTTATGAAAATTCCGCATAACTATTTCTAGGTCAACCCAAAACTTATGGATTGTCTCCAAACTTCAAAGCTTGTGTACTATGAGTTCAATTAAGGTGTTTAAGAGTATTTAACCTATGTTATGATGTTACATGATGTTATTCATGATTGATGAATTATTATATGAATGTATATATTGATGACTATGATGTTACATGATGTTGTTTATAATTGATTAATTATGATATTATGATGCGAAGTCATTGTTGTTGTCGTTGCCGTTGTTGCCGTTAATGTCGCTAAGTTATAAGTTGTTGTTCTAAGAGGTTGAAGTCGTATAAGTTGTTGAAGTTGTCTAAATTGTCGAAGCTGTCTAAGTTGTTAAAGTCGTTGGTTGCTGAGTCCATGCATAATCATTAAAGTTGAGGGCTTGATGCTCTGGAATGTATAACCATTCATTTAAAGTTGAGGGCTTGATGCCCTGTGAGCCTTTTTCGCTCTATAAGTTGAGGGCTTGATGCTCTGTGAGCCTTTTTCGCTATATAAGTTGGAGGTTTGATGCCCTGTGAGCCTTATTCACTCTTAAAGTTGGGGGCTTGATGCCCTGATTGGTACCACATGCATGTTTAAGTTGTTGTTGTTGCATTATCAAGTTGATGTCGTTGTTGTCGCATTGTCGTTGTTGTTAAGTTGTCATTTATCAATGAGTTGTTAATGAAGAGCTATGTGAAGTAGTAATATTATTAATTGATGTTGTTTTATGTTGTTAAATTATGTTGATGAATATGATGTTATATGAAGTTGAATTATTATATGAATGTATAAGTTGATGAATATGATATTATAAGATGTTGCTCATAATTGACGAATTTTTATATGAATGTATCTGTTGATAACTATGATGTTATATGATATTGTTATGTGTTGTTAAATTCTTTTAAAGAATTATATGCTTATTATTATTGAATGTGAAATCTTACCCCTTCTGTTTGAATGTTGCCTCTACGTGGGTAACGTGCAGATAACCAGGATTAGCTGTTAAAGTGAGTTGACTCTCTCACGCGTCGTCTTAGGGTCGCTCTAATACGTAACGGATGAGGATATTAGTATAGTTTTCCATTTGTTACGTGTTATTATGAATTATGTTGATGAACCATTTGAAATGGGATTTTTAAGAAGTTGTTTATGTTTAGGTCGTAGTGCCATTATGTTGAATAATGAAATATTTTTCCGCTGCGATGTAGTTTGAATTATTGATAAAAGATGTTTTAAATAAATAGTAATTTTACTCTATTTATCTTTTAAAGAAGTGTGATATCCTGTTTAAGTTGAATACTCTGAATATTATGCAAAAATTTTCATGTTGGGAAAACGGGGTGTTACAACCCTCTCTTGGTTGAAGGGTCAGCTGAATCAAATCAAACTCGAACTCAACTATGTACAGAAACATACAAAGGGTATATGGTGTTGAGTATCAATGTCCATCGACCGACTCAACCGGGAGTGTGTGGTCCAGCCGGATATAGCTCATGAGCGACGACGACGTGAGGACCATGTTCTTGATCTTTGGTCAGTACAGTAATAGAGGGTCAATCGAGTTGGACGCTTCATTGGTCAGATATGTTGAACAAATTCAGAAAAGTTTGATCCGACGCAGGAACTACGAAGAGATCAGGGCACTAATGAATGCACCACACGAAGACATTAATTTAGATGATCTGTGATGATATGCTATGTGTAACACCCCAACATTCAATTTTTATTTAATTCATTGATATTCATTAGACGAATTTTTTATTAATACTATCATTGATGATGCTTATGTTTGAGTATTGTTTTTTTATTGAGAAAATGGAGTACTGATGATGATTGAGGAATAATAGGAGAATTTAATTAAAATGAAGGGAGCAGTCAAAATAAAATAACATAGAGTCGGGGTGTAGAATATATATTTTAATTAAGTTGGGCAGGGGAAGAGTAAAAGAATAGTGAGTAGAAGGGAAGAGTATCTTAACAAGTGACCAACCCTAATATAAATAGAAAGGTTAGGAGTCAGTATTGTTGAACATGGAAAAGAAAGAAAAGAGGAGCATTGGTGAGAAACCCTAGCGGCAGCGAGGTCAAGCCATAAACCGGAATTCTCAAAGGATTTGAGGTAAGGGGGAGATCTCTCTGGTTTATTTTTCTTGTTGGGACTGTAGAAGGGATAGAGGAGGAAAGTTACTGAAATGCTTATGAGAATTTATCTTGTAGGTTGAAGATTTAAAATTCAAAAAGAACAAAGTTAGGGTAATTTAATTAGAGCCTTTAATCATGTGAAGAGTGATGCAATTAGGTAAATTATGTGAGAAAGTAGTGTTTGGATGATATGGTAATCTTAGGTAATGTTTCATACCAGTTTGAGATCATAAGGGATCTTTAAGTGGACATTTAGGGCAATTTAGAAGCATTCCCATAGCTTAAAAACGTAGAATTTGGACACAACTCGAGACCTGACACCTGTTCCTGCCGCCTAGTGCCCACTTATGAGTTTGTTTATCCCTTTCTATTCAAAACTGGGTCTTGGTGTAAACATGAAAGTTGTAGGTATGGACGTTAGCTTTCCATTGGCTCTGATATTACCTCAAGAAGACATCCACAACGTGAGTTATTATCAAAATACTACACAAGGGTCAGAATGGTCATGCGATATGCCTAGGTTCAGGAAAACCAATCTTTTCACCCTTCTCTATAGCAAATTGGATTTAGGTCTCTTCATGCAAAATGTAGATATGAATGTTAGATTTATTTTTGTTTTTGTTTGACCTCATTCATAATTTCACAACTTGAGTTATGTTTAAAATACTACACATGGGTCAACATAGTGGTCATCTCTCCTCGTCTTAAGAAAAACAATCTTTTTCACCACTTTATATTCCGAATTGGATTAAGGTTCCTTGTTTTAAGTTGTAGGTATGAATGTTAGCTTTTAATTTCCTTTGGTTGGAATCCGTTAGGTCCTTTATAAATTGAGTTATGATTGAAATACTGCAAGTGGGTCATGTTGAGTTTACCAATGAACTTTAAGCCTAACCCCTCTAGTGGACTCCAAAACATCTATGAGAGCAATAGTGAATTTAAGCAAGCCGTTAGCGAGTATAGTAAAATTAAGGGTCCTAAAACTATGCATTTAAATGGGTGACTGTGTTTAGGCATAAATACAAGCGATTACTTCAGGATATCAGCGAGTCTAAAACATACACGGATGATAGTGATCTAAGTGACTTTAATTATTTTTAATACATGGTCGGGCAAGAGGCAGTCAAATACGATGATAAGAGGAAGGAAAAGGGATGTGTTTAAGCTAGATGGCTAGGATAAATATAAGTCCCCTGAATTAGAGACAAGTTTAAATGGTGAAGTAGTTAAGTAGTAGAAGAAGTAAAAGACATATGGATAGGTAATTCACGATGGAGTGAAAACGTTGATGATGAGAGGGCATATGAAGTAGGTGCTTGCCAGGTAACTGATGAAGTTAAACATAAACTCCTTAAACCAATAATGAGTTTATGATTATTACTAAGTTGAAGAGTAAATGAGTCAAGGTAGTTAAAGAACTCAAGATGGATGTTTGTAAGAATGAATGAAGTATAAAAATGAATAAAGATTATAAAAGTCAAATTTAGATGATCGTAAACGATGAATGGGTCATTAAGATGAAATGTTACAGAGGATAAGGAGTTGTTTATTAAGTAACATAAGTTAATAGGAATGATGGTAGGGAACAAATAAGATGAGAATCGATGAGAAGATAGCAATATTAATAGGAAAGAGGATAAGATATATTAGTTATAAGGTTAGACGATAATAACAACCGGTATCGAGAGAATAAAACCTTAAATTATAATGGAGTCTTAGTGAGGAAAGTTGCTGAAGTTGAGGGTAATGATAATATGAGATGATAACTTAAAATTAGAATCAAGTTAAGAGTAGGAGAATGGGTGGTGCATAGATGACGGCGAATGTGAGAATGAGGTAATAAGATATAAGTCGCTGTGTTGGTGAGGAAGGATCTAGTTGTATGGAGAGAAGATGTTATATGTAATTAAAACGAATAAGAGAACATCTTGAGAGAGAGTAATGATGAGGAATCCTATAAATGTGACAGAGAGTGAAAGAGATTAATATTATGCAAGGCAGCATGATCTAACTCAAAACAATCCTCTTGAAACACATTTTCTTTCATCGTTATGTTGCAGATGTGAATCCGAATTGGTGTTTTTGAACTTGATCCAGTTGGCCTACCGATCGAAATATGTCAGTTGGCGGACATGCAAGATCAAGTTCAAAAACACCTCTTCGAACACTATCATAGAAAATTATGTTGTTTATGTTGTTTACTTGTTTTTTATGCATTTTTTAATTTTTTTTCTATGTTATCCTCCATAAAAACCCTCCAAAAACACAGTCTAGTGCCGTTTGGATTATATAATCCGAAATTCTTTTGTCAAATTCTGATTATATAATTCGAATACACTCAGTTTTTTTTGGACGGTGGCGTTCCACCAAAGGTTTGGACGGTTAGTGAAGTGTTTATTGCATTTTTGGACAGTTGGATGATGGAACACATTTTATTTGATTGTAGTTATGATCTAGGACTTGTTTTAGGCTATAAATAGGTTTGCATCTTCAACATTCCTTCATTCTTAACTTCACCTCTTTTCTTACTTTTTCTTCAATATATTTTAGTTTTATAGAAGTGTTTATGGTGTTATGGTCATTGTTGACCATACATATAATCCCTACAATTGCTTTACAGCTTATGCCGGAATTATACGACGGTCAACAGAGACTTTTGAAATCAAAGAAAACACACAAAATCACTGATCGATGTAATTCGGATTTTATAATCCGAAAAATACTAACAATCTAGTTCGAATTATATAATCTAAACCAAGAGTATTTTGGTCTATTTAGAGGACGCTTAAAAATTGCATTGAGTGGAACAATTAATACTCAAAATGTTATTCCCCTGGCCCCTCTGGTTTCATGGCTCAAAATGAATGTTCGAAACTTTCGAATAGGTACTACAGATTGGTTTGGTAAAACCTAACTTCTTTTGTGATATATGGGGAAAACGTGAAACACTTGTTTTTACTACATGAAAAAGTAAAAACATATATGAATAACCAAATTAAAGCGGGTCTTGCAATCACTTAATTAATTTGTATCTTATGAAAAGGATATATAAAGAAAATCTTGTATGCCTAGTGGAATGTCCTTTCCTTTTTGGCATAACCACTTCATGAAGCAACTAACTTCTAGTGGAGGCTCCAATATATACCTTAACTTGCCATAATTTTTTTTTTTGGTCAAACCTTAACTTGCCATAATAATAACACGTTAAAAACAACTGGTTTTCTTTTTTTTAGAAAAAAAGTTTTTGTTCTTTTTCTTTTTTTAAGAAATCAAAATGGATTATATTAATAATGGCGATGAGAACTCCCTAGTATAAGACAAACCGTCTTACAAAGTATTTACAAGATACAACATCAGTCAAGACCCAAGCAATGTAAAGGATCCGACCACCATCTCTGAGAACCTTACACAAATGTGGCCTTGTTTGCCTTAAGCCACCATAAAGAATGAAATTTAGCATTATCTAAAAGTTGTATATTAAGAGTTTCTATGTTATTGAATATCTTATTATTCCGTTCACTCATATCAGCCAAACACACAAGAGCCAAAGTAATTGGAGAAACGATCGGCGAACCTTTACATGACCTGCAAAATGAGTAAATTGGAAGAAATGCTCACAAATATTTTGAGGGTCAACACCAAACACATCAATTCAAGACCTGATGTGATGCCATAACGACCCGAATACCTCCCAATGGAGAAACATATGAATATATAAGGAGATTCTTTTCAGTATTCCTCTTTTTGGGATAGATTAATGTCTTATGAATATCATGTTTTTATTAATTGTTTTTGCTTTTCTCTTATGTTTTGCTTTTAAAAAGTACAGATAATTTTTTAGAAAAAGGTTGCTTTCAATAAGCTTAAGAGGAAATGAAGACACTTGTCCTGGTCTGTGAACAAAAAGACTAACAGCGTTTATAAAGCAAAATAAAAATACGCAACTACGAAAGTTCCATTGAGCTTGAAGGGAAAATGGAAGCAATTATAGTAGCAACAAACTATCCAATTTTATTTTATTTTTTTATATCTTTTGTGAAACTGAATCATGTTGTCCAATCTAAACCACCTTTAATTCAGTTACATTTAGGATTTATTTTGTTAGGGTTTGTTGAGAGAACATAGAAAGGACAAGTGAGTTGTTAAAGCGAGGTAAAGCGTCAAATTTTTTGTGGGGTTAATAATGTTTTTGGCCCTTGTAATATGGTGGACTTTTGGTTTTAGCCCTTGTAAATTTTTTATTTTTAGATTCCACCCTTGAAAAATGAAGATTCTTTAGGATTGGCCCCTGACCTCAATGTGTCAGCAGAATCTCCTACGTGGCAGTGACGTATCAATTTCTTTTCTTTTTTAATTTTTTTTTCTCATGCCACGCGTGTAAATTAAAGGCCACGTCATTTATGATTAAAAAAAAACTGAAAATTTTAAAAATAAATAAAATTGTTTTTTTTTTTTGTAATTAACTATTTTAAAAAACATTATTTATTTAAGAAAAAAAATCAGAAATCCTTCAATACTATTAACTGTTCACCATTTTCTACTAGGAGCACCATTTTCACGTTTAGTACCCAGATCACTACATCATTCATTGTTCACCATTTTCAACATACTACTACAACACTTAGCCTCATCCCTCCATTATCATTTGTTCACCAAAACATATTCTAAGTCATTAACTACACTGCTTCCATTCCAGTAATTCATACAATGCGTAAATATGTTCCAAGCAATTGCTTTTCAAATTGTGTATGTCCTAAGGTAAAATAATTTTGTCTTCCTCTTCTTCGTTCCTTTCTCTTCAACTGTGTTTTGATACCCAAACTTTCATGAACTCGTTGCACCAACATTCGAGTGAGTTTCTTCCATTCGATACCCCAACAGAAGATGCTTTGTTGAAACCCATTTCACAAACCCTAAATTCTGGACCAGCACTAACCAATTCGAATTCTGGACAAGAATTCGATTTAAGGAACAAAGAGGAAGAGAAAGGAACGGACGGACAAAGAGGAAGAGAAAGAAAATGAAGAAGGGAAGAAATCGATCTGGTTCAAGAGGAAAAGAGAATAATTTGATTTGGTTTTTTTGTATTTAAGGATTTCTGATTTTGTTTCTTAAATAAATAATATGTTTTTTAAAATAGTTAATTATAAAAAAAAAAACAATTTTATTTAATTTTAAAATTTTCAGTTTTTTTTTTAAAATTATAAATGACGTGGCCTTAAAATTACACGCGTGACATGTATAAAAAATTAAAAAAGAAAAAGAAATTGACACGTCACTGCCACGTAGGAGATTCTGCTGACACATTGAGGTCAGGGGCCAATCCGGAAGAATCTTCATTTTTCAAGTGTGGAATCTAATTTATTTTTTTTATAGGGGCTAATACCAAAAGTACACCATATTACTGGGGCCAGAAACACTATTAACCCATTTTTTGTGTATGCAGCATTGTTGTGAAAATTCCGACTTAAATCCTAAAATCTAGAATTTTGCAACTTTATTCACCTTCAACGACTCAAATCCATATGAGAATCCCAAAAAAGCAAAATTATAGTAAAATCGCATCAAAATCGCACAAAAACGTGAAATTCATACAAAACCGCATGATTTTAATGGGTTTTGAAGGATTTTGTTCATTTTTCTAGTCATTTATGTATAATTATTTTGTGGACTTTAAACTGAGTCTGTTATAAATTGTATATACTCATAACCGACTCTCAGTTTAAAGTCCACAAAACACTTATACATATATTTAACATTATTTTTGTTTGGATAAAGTCCATCGATTTTGATCGCGATTTTACGACTTCTTTTATCGATTCTACAAAAGTAGTTAAGTAAAATCCTTCGATTTTGATTGAGATTTTAATATTTACTTTTTCCTTTAGAACTGAAGCAAAATCCCGATTTTGACAACCTTTGTTATGCAGCAACTCTACACTTCCGTACTTTATTCCATAACTTCAATCATATATATACAACAGTGTGATGGGGTTCCTACATCATACATAGGCCGAATTCCATAAATTCTCTCGATTTGCTGCTGTAGCATTTCCACATGGTTTAATGTGTGTACCAGATCAAGACTGTTGATTTGAGATCAGACGTTTACATTTCAAACTCATTTTCATTCGGTAAAACAATCTTATCCGCCAATTTAATATTTGACTGCTTAGATCTGTTACAGTGTCCTGTTACATGCTGTAACTGTAGGAAATCCAATTCGAAGGAAAGGCAAAGGGGATAAATGTGAAACTGTTTCTCCCAACCTTCTAACATACTCTAAAATGACTTGTTCCTTCCAAAATAATCCTCGTTATGGTACTTCACTTTCTATACCGACCCTTTACATCCATGTACTTTGGACCATATAGCAACATCTTTTGGCATCTATAGTTTGAGTTCCAAAGAGAGAAAAGGAAGATCGAAATTGAAGTAAAAAATATTCCAAATAGTTTCCCAAAAAACACCATAAATACTAATCTTATGAGAACCAAACAAATTGCATGAAACTCAAACTTCTTTTATTTCTCTAATATTGCGCTTCTTCGGCTAGTATCTTTCTCATGTTTTCCTTTGGTGGACGTGATCTTTGATTGTGATACCTTTGAACTATCTGAAGATAAAGTTGACAAAGACGATTGCGTAGCTTTGGTTACTTTCTTATACGTCGAATAAATATTTTTTGACACACCAAAACAATTAATCAAAGCCGTAACAAGTTTTATGACGAGCTCTTCTATTCTGCAAGACAAAGATATTAAAAGTTAATGATCAAAAACTTTGTGCTATAAAAAGGAAATGGTTTTAATTTATATAAACTACTGTTAAAAACAATTAAGAGACTTACCAATATAGTTTCCAACACCATAGCTTTGATCACTTTTAAAACTGTATGTTTGTTCTTGGAGTGGTGAGCAACAACTTTAGATTCAAGTATCTCATGAAGATCAACAACAGGGCGAAACCATTGAGATAATTTGCTCTTTGAAAAGTTCCTCATGGTGTAACTCAAGAAAAAGAAATTCTTCAAGAGTTTGGAGTTACAGATGAGGATATTTTTGCGTATAACTTCAAAGCTAGCAAGGGAAACACCACATATAGAAAATAGGGTAACTCTTTTTTATATGAAAATTTGGTTTTGGTTGTAAGATGCAAGAAATGTTTGGTTATGACTCTTTATTTATGTGAAGTGACTGCTCAATGATTTTTCTTTATTACTTTGTTTTTTCTTCTTTTTCTTTAAGCTTTGTTTGCGAGTTGGGTTTTTGAGGGGAGGGAAAGGGAAGGAAAGGCTTATGGAGTCAAAACCCTTGTTTGCGAGTTTTAAAAAAACAAGGGAAAGGCTTTGGGGGGTTTTGAAGGGCTTCATTTGTCCAATTTTAAAGTTCCCCCAAATTGGGGGGTTTTGGGGGGTTAAACATACAAATTGACAATTTTGCCCTCTTAATAATTCAAAATTTCAATTATAGACATTACAAAAATTATTACAATCTTTTTTAAAAACAACTTATTCAAAACAACTTATTTATATAAAATAGCTTATTAAGTCCTCATTTTCAAAAACTGCTTATTCAAAACAACTTATTTATACAAAACAGCTTATTACGACCACATTTTCAAAAACGGCTTATTTAAAACAACTTATTTATATAAAACAGCTTATTCAAAACAACTTATTTATACAAAACAGCTTATTAAGTCCTCATTTTCAAAAACTGCTTATTCAAAACAACTTATTTATACAAAACAGCTTATTACGACCACATTTTCAAAAACGGCTTATTTAAAACAACTTATTTATATAAAACAGCTTATTCAAAACAACTTATTTATACAAAACAGCTTATTACGACCTCATTTTCAAAAACTGCTTATTCAAAACAACTTATTACGACCTCATTTTCAAAAACGGCTTATTCAAAACAACTTATTTATATAAAACAGCTTATTACGACCTCATTTTAAAAAACGGATTATTCAAAACAACTTATTTATACAAAACAGCTTATTACGACCTCATTTTAAAAAACTGCTTATTCAAAACAACTTATTTATGCAAAACAGCTTAATACGATCTCTTTTTCAAAAACAGCTTATTCAAAACAACTTATTTATACAAAACAGCTTATTACGACCTCATTTTCAAAAACGGCTTATTCAAAACAACTTATTTATACAAAACAGCTTATTACAACCTCATTTTCAAAAACGGCTTTTTCAAAACAACTTATTTATACAAAACAGCTTATTACGACCTTATTTTCAAAAACTGCTTATTCAAAACAACTTATTACGACCTCATTTTCAAAAACGGCTTATTCAAAACAACTTATTTGTACAAAACAGCTTATTAAGACCTCATTTTCAAAAACTGCTTAGTCAAAACAACTTATTTATATAAAACAGCTTATTACGACCTCATTTTCAAAAACGGCTTATTCAAAACAACTTATTTATACAAAACAGCTTATTACGACCTCATTTTCAAAAACTGCTTATTCAAAACAACTTATTTATAAAAAAACAGCTTATTACGACCTTATTTTCAAAAACAGCTTATTGAAAACAACTTATTTATACAAAACAGCTTATTACGAACTCATTTTCAAAAACAGCTTATTCAAAACAACTTATTTAAACAAAACAGCTTATCACGATCTCATTTTCAAAAACCGCTTATTCAAAACACCTTATTTATACAAAACAGTTTTGGATAAATAAATTGTTTTGAATAAGCTGTGTTTGAAACAGAGGTCGTAATAAGTTGTTTTGAATAAGTAGTTTTTAAAAAAGAGATCGTAATAAGCGGTTTTGCATAAATAAGCTGTTTTGAATAAGAGGTTTTTGAAAATGAGGTCGTAATAAGCAGTTTTGTATAAATAACCTGTTTTTAATAAGCTGTTTTTGAAAAAGAGATCGTATTAATCTGTTTTGTATAAATAACCTGTTTTGATTAAGCTGTTTTTGAAAAAGAGATCGTATTAAGCTGTTTTGCATAAATAAGCTGTTTTTGAAAAAGAGATCGTATTAAGCTGTTTTGCATAAATAAGCTGTTTTTGAAAAAGAGGTCGCAATAAGCTGTTTTGTATAAATAAGTTGTGTTGAATAAGTGGTTTTTGAAAATGAGGTCGTATTAAGCTGTTTTGTATAAATAACCTGTTTTGATTAAGCTGTTTTTGAAAAAGAGATCGTATTAAGCTGTTTTGCATAAATAAGTTGTTTTTGAAAAAGATATCGTATTAAGCTGTTTTGCATAAATAAGCTGTTTTTGAAAAAGAGGTCATAATAAGTTGTTTTGTATAAATAAGTTGTTTTGAATAAGTGGTTTTTGAAAATGAGGTTGTAATAAGCTGTTTTATATAAATAAGCTGTTTTTGAAAAAGAGACCGTATTAAGCTGTTTTGCATAAATAAGTTGTTTTGAATAAGCTGTTTTTGAAAATGAGGTCATATTAAGCTGTTTTGTATAAATAAGTTGTTTTGAATAAGCGATTTTTGAAAATGAGGTCATAATAAGCTGTTTTGTATAAATAAGTTGTTTTGAATAAGCGGTTTTTGAAAATGAGATCGTAATAAGATGTTTTGTATAAAGAAGCTGTTTTTGAAAATGAGATCGTATTAAGTTGTTTTGTATAAATAAGCTGTTTTGAACAAGTTGTTTTTTGAAAAGAGGTCGTAATAAGCTGTTTTGTATAAATAAGCAGTTTTGAATAAGTTGTTTTTTAAAAAAAGATCGTAATAATTTGTTTTTCATAAGATAAGTTGTTTTGAATAAATTAGAAGTTAAATTACGAAGTATAACAATGTATTTGATTTTAAGAGGAAAAAGGGTAAAATAGTAAAATTATAACATAAGCCCTCCATCTCCTTTTCTTATTGGCTTTTTAACTCCCAAACAAGGGGAAGGTTTTCCCTCCTTTCTCCCTTCCCTCCCTTTCCTTCCCTTCCCCTCCTTAACCTTTCCTTTCCTTCCCCTCCTTAACCTTTCCTTTCCTTCCCCTCAAAACTCGCAAACAAAGCCTTAGTGAAAGAGTTCAAAGTTAGAGAGAAGGGCACTTAGGTGCTCCTTGTTAGAGACAGGTTGAAGGATTATGTGACTTTTATAAAAAAAAAAATATTTTAGAAAGAGAGATCAGAAAAAAGAATCGACTTTTTCATAGATTTTTATTTTCGGTATCACAAAGGTGATGGAGAGAACGAGCCACGAAGGACTTTATTTATTTTAAATTATGTGGCAATGAATTATCAAGGTGAGTATGAATTGATTATACTTGGAGGTCTATCATAAAGTTGATTTTCTCCAAACTGTAAGGTTTATTTGGATTACACAAATCAACTATAAAGATTCCTAAAATCTGAGATAGTGTGTAACAGATATCTCTTATCTTTTCAAAGATAATTTTCTCGTTCCTTTTTTTATTGTCTGATTCATTCACACTTCCAATTCATTTGTAAGATAAAAATCACAATTAGCTTTAAGGGTATTAAAGTGTAGGTTGATTAGAAAGTTGAAACGTATTGTGTGACCTAGCAACGAAAGTTGTAAGCTGCTAAGGCTTAAAGAATACAGGTTGTAATTGTTCCAAGGGAACAAATTTGTACGATGTAGGATTTGATAAGGTTGTCTCAAGCATCGTAATGGAAAATCTTACCTAATTAGGTCGAGACTCAAGTAGCCTACATTGGGTGAACCAGGATAATTTTTTTGTGTTCCATTCTTCTATCCCTTAACTCTTCACTTACAACATTCACATCACACACAAAGTTATTTAACTAAATATTCTGTTTTATACTAAATATTCTTGTAAAGCCAAAACCTCTGCCCTTTCCCTCCTAACCAACTCCAACACCTTATGCCTCTTCACGCTACTCCCCAACCCCCTTATATTAAAAGAACTAGATCGCCCACCCGTGCTTTCGCACAGGTCAATGATGGGCTTCATATATAACGCAGCGAAAACAGTTGCATTTAGAAAGTAGAGTTTACACATGTGGAAATCATATTATAAGTGGGAACGACTGAAAGCTTGGAAACAAAAATCATCGAACATTATGGAAAACCTCTTTGTAAACAACGTTGGACGTCACATGTGTATATGCACCATCTTCATCGGTTATGAGGATTTTTAAACCACTCTTGGAGGTAACCCTTGACACAACAACATAGAGTTGGCCATGAGAAAAAACTAATTGCGGAAGATAAACACCAACATGATTAAGAGATTGCCCCTGACTTTTGTTAATAGTCATAGCAAAAGAAACTGCAAGAGGAAATTGTCGTCGTTGAAAACTGAAAGGAATTCGTTTATCAGAAGGTGTCAATGATAACTGGGGAATGAAAACTTTGTCACCAATGTTGCTTCCGGATGTCACTACTGCTTCCAAAACATAAGTCCCCATCTTTGTAATTATCAACCGGGTTCCATTACATAATCCTAAATTTTGGTCAATATTTCTCAACAACATGACAGGAACTCCTACTTTCAATCTCAGAATATGATTTGGAAGACCAGAAGTAGTTATTGTATTTAAAAATTCAGGAGTATGCACATCACTTAGACCAGCACGAGTGGAGTTAGCAACACATGGTGAATCGCAACTTAGATAAGTCCTATCCTCACCAGGCATCAAATCTAAAACATACTGATTGATTACATCAACGATGGGATTGGTTGGAGCTAATATAGCTCTGTTTGTGAAAAAGGAAGGATCATGAATATTATTGAAGAGGTTTGGACCTGTGCTATAAACAATAGCTGCAAGAGGATCACCGTGACTTGGAATAAGCAAATCATCGGGAACAGTGATTGCAATGTCAACATCACTACTATCACCAATAGTCCCGTCACCAATTGCCAAGATCCACTCTGCAAATGATATTCTTTCAGAAACATCAACATCAGAACCAGCAGATATAAGTCTCAAATTAGTTGTAAGTGTAAGAACCTCGCAGAAATCCCATAAATATGATGAATTTATTGCAGCATGCACAATATCTTGTCTGTTACCTTTGGGTATTACAGGAAGTATATGACGAAAATCTCCACCCAATCTGCCGGAAATCTCCACCCAATACAACTACCTTCCCACCAAATGGGATATCTGTATTTCCATTGTTAGACGAACGAAGAACATCTCGGAATGCACAATCAACAGATTCGAAACAGTGTTTATGCAACATTGGAGCCTCATCCCATATGACTAACTTTGCCCTAATTATTAATTTTCCTAAGTCGCTGTTAGGACAGATATTGCAGGATGAAGTTTCATGAATTTCAATAGGGATACCAAACCTCAAATGTGCGGTTCTGCACCAGGTATAAGCAAAGCTGCAATACCACTCGAAGCGACTGTGATAACTATCTCACCTTTTGATCTCAATGCAGCAGCCATTGATCTCCAGATGTATGTTTTTCATGTTCCTCCATAACCATACAAAAAGAAAAGACCTGGTTTTTTTTCATCGACCCTTTTCATGACGGTGTCATATACCTTTCTCTGTTCTGTGGTCATTGTTGACATAAGTTTATGATGCTCCTGTTTCAAAACAGGTCTATTGTAATTCAACTCTTCATGAATCAACTTGTTGTCAATCTCCGGAACCAAAGATCTATCTGGTTGAGGCATCTTTGGGTAATTTTCAATACTTTTCCCATGACCTTGTAAAGACAGCTCAATTTCAGCTAGAGCATATGCTCGCAATTGATCCGGGGTAAGCACCAAATTTGCACATCCAATAAAATAAACATAGACGATATATGAGAACACTCATAAAATAACAACAACAAAAAAAGTAAGATATAACATAATACCACTAAATTGGAGGATTCTTCTTTGTTTATATAAAATGTCTTCTGTAAAGTGTTCCCATGTGTTTTCCCAAACAACAGATGGCCTAAAAATTTGCTTTGCTACCAACAATGATACAAACAAATTGCGCAAAAAGGTCCCTGTTTCCCAATGGCTTGCTTCAATAATTGCATCAATGAATTCCTTGTCATCTTCAAGCAAGCCCAAAACATAACACGCATCCTTGAAATTATCCTTCTTGACACCATCAACTGTCTTTATATCATCAAACGATGTTGGCCCTTTGACATAGTTTAGTAATGTCCTGAGATAAAACATTTCTCCTGATCTAGGAGGAACAAAATGAATCCTGCCAACCGCAAACCCTTGCTTCCGTGGAGTCCATATATGTTTCCTTGCATTCCACATAAATTTTGCAGGAAACTGACTGTATGTTAAGTTCCTGGCTTCAGAATATTTTCTTTTTGCCTCAAACCATGCCAAGAATTTAGTTCTATGAATGATTGGGTTCTCAATGACATCTTGAAGATCATCGTCATCGCCATATATCACAGACTGTTCATTTTCCAAGTGAAAACTAAGCCGTTGAACAGATGGTTGTCTGTAATTAACGTCAAATGAAAATATTCGCCATGTCGCTTCACACGCGGACAAATATCGACAATCATAGTACATCTTTATTTCGTCAACACATTGCAAATGATTATTGACGCTACCAGAATTATAGAATGCAACAGTGACACAATCATGACCTTTGTTGACGTACTTAAATAAGTACTTGATAGATCTTGATTGATTGCACCACTCAACATTATACTTCAACAAAAGAAACTTGTTATACGGCACAACAAATCTATTGTCTGCAAATGAGTTCCCCTTTTCAACTTAGACTCCATTATCTCTCCTTCTATACACAGGATAACCGTCCTTATCAATTATTGTTTCTTCCGCAAACTTCTTTGGGAAATGTTTTGTACATTTCTTATTGTTCATGCACGGTGAACTTGTATTTTGATCGCCACATGGACCATGTATCATAAGTGAAGATACAATCTCAAACAGTCGAGGTTCAGTTGTTTTGTCTGGAATTTCCGCACAGATAACCTTGTCAATACTTTTGGCACTTGCATATCGATGATTTGGGTGAAGGAAAAGCAATATATGCGCATGGGGAAGCCCACGTTTCTGGAAATCAATTGTGTAAATCACTGGAAGTAAAACCACTTATCAGGGATAGTCTCTTGATAAATTACACATGACATCTAATGCAGTAAAAAAACCTAAACAAATTATAGAGGAACAAATTATAGTACATAAATAGTTACCTGATTTGACTTTGCCAAACATATCTCCTTTCTTTAATTCTTTTATTAAATGATGAAGCTTAATTTTGAACAACCTAGTCACAAAATCAGGCCGGTCCTCTGGTTTTAGATTGTATGTTTTGAGAAAATCAACCAGTTCCGGCCACTTGTGGTTGCAAGTGAATGTGATAAATAAGTCGAGATATCCTGCCCAACCGCAAATGGCCATTGCATCCTGGTAATTTTGAATCATGTATCTTGCACCACCAACGAAGGATGCTGGGAGAACAATTTGTTTCCCAAATTTAGTTGGATCAGTTTCTCCACGTAAGACAGCATCTGTCAGGCCTTTATACATCTCAGCTCACAGTTCTTTTTGGTTGAGTCTAATATATTTTAACCTCGAGGATTCAACAATACTAAAAGCATCAACGGAGAACTGTTGTAACAACCTCTTTGCGAAAACGATGCTTGAGCTGTCAACTGATCGTTGCTAGATTCTGCATGCAAGCCATTCTTTTTGCGATATATACTCTCTCTTAGTTGACTCTGGATCGTGTTCTTCATCAAATGGAACGTCTCTTCGAAACCCATATTCTCCTCTTGGAAAGAGTAATGGATACTACAATGGAAAATACGCAGGTTCAAATACGGATATGCGCTGTAATAATCCCGACTGAGTCTCGACAACAACGTCTCTCTCAAAATCAACAGCATCAAAATCACCCACAATCAAAGCTGCAACTTCTGAAGCGGAAGGAAGGTTATATCTACGTCCATCACGGCCCCTCTTGCCCAAAATTCGCAGACGCATGTGTGTGTGCCCTGGTTGTTGAACAATTGTATCTCGGATAGTCCTTTAGGTCTGAACATATGGATTATATTCATCAAGCAATTCTTTTAAATTTCCAATAATCATGTTCTTCAAATCAAAATGCCCGTCATCCATACTGCACAAGCCAATCAGAACACACATATATAATTACTAACTGGGATGCAACAGACACTTAGATGTATATGAATTTTACACAACAAAGTTAAGAACCGAAAAACATAACAAAATTTTATAAATGAGTTTAAATCCATGTAGAATGTTTATGTCGACGACTTGTATATGAAAAAGTAATTTACCTAACAGCAGCCATTCTATTGCTGATTTCATTATCAGTATGATAGATGTAAAGTTGCGCAAACTTGGGGGGTTTTTCAGGCATTGGCAATAAACTTCCAATCAGGTGATAATTTTCACCATTCATTACAAACATAGGAGGTGCTTTCCCATTATTTTGTTCGTTGTTGACTCTCCCTCCCATTGATGTGAATGCAAACATACTATTGAAAGACCGGATGTTATTCATGAAGAATCTGCTAACTCTATCATGCTTATGGTACATATCATGAAGAAACTGAGGAAGGTGTTCGTACGGAGGAAGCACAACTCTGCCCTTCAGGCAACACATTGAGAACCGAGGAATTACAGGTCTAGTGTGCTTGGGAACTCGTTCCTCATACCACATCATTGCACCACATTTTTGACAGAAGTATGTTGGACCCCCAATATTAAGATATTCAGATTCTTCGCCTCCTACAAAGCTATTATAAGAATGGGGAATAATGTTTATATGCCAAAATGCACAGAAAATGCCAATTACATACCTGAATCATTGATGTCAATCAAATCGTTAACATCCTCATCAACGGTACCTGAATCTAAATGAACAAACCATAAATAGCAATGTTATTATATAAAATAGATACCCACAGAGATCAACCAGTGTACAAAAAAAATAAAAAGAGAAGAAAACCATCCAGATGATGATGAAATATCTGACTGTTCTCCATTGAATTGGCACCCGAAAGCAAGTGAAATTCGCTGCACTCCATTTCCTACTCACAAAAGAGACAATTAATATCAACCATGGAGAAATTTCTAACCATTTTTGTCAACGAAACTCTCTGCAACACAACTCTGCAAACACAGCTGAGAAAGGTGAGATTTATGATCGTTGGAGGACCTATCTAAGGCAATTTTTATTTGATAAACACGGAAAATATTTTGCATACCTTCATTTGGGTTAACGGGTAGATGAGAGTCATTCACGTTGTTCTCCAAGAATTGTCCGTCTGTATTTTATGTTGTTGACAGTCACACATCATTTGGTGATCACAATAAAGTAATCAAACAAAATAAAACCTTTAAATAATGCAAATCGTACGAAACACCATACAACACCTTCATTCGTCGGTACATCAGGGTCCTCGTCATTTAAACTACAAACCAAGTCAGTGTATCTGAATGTATGACTAACAGGTACGCCAGCGATATCCACATTAGCATCATAAAATACTCCATCTGCACTATCTGCAGTTTGCAATCGCAGATTGTTTCGCGATCACAATCAGAGTAATTAAACAAAATAAAAGATTTAAATAATGCAAATGGCAAGAAATATCACAACCATACCTTGATTCATTGGTACATCAGGGTCCTCATCATTCCAACTACAGACCAAGTCACTGTATCCGAATCCTTGATTAACAGGAACACCAGATATATCGACATCAGCATCATAAAATTGTCCATTCGTATTATCTGCGGGTTACAATCGAATTTAACTTGGACAGTAGAGTAAAACCATTTAACAAAATCAAACTTTTAAATAATGCAAATAACAAAATGCATCGCAATCATACCTTCATTCATTCGTATATTTGGGTCCTCATGATTGAAATTACAAACCATGTCATTACACTCAAGGCCGTGATCAACGACTGCAAAACACAAACATGGAGGCATATGTAATCGAGATAAACAGCGTAAAGAATGCCATATACAGAAAAGATGACACAAAGAAACCAATTAGTGTGAAAAGAGGGGACACCTATTGGTGAAGAAGATGGAATATCTGGAAAAACTTTGTAGGCCGGCAACTGCAATCGATATGGTATGGGTTCATATGCAGCACCTGCAGCTTTCGATACTTCAAGCCACATAGCAAACACAGTTAATCATAGATATTATAAAGGTAAACAGACCTTTCACAAATGTGTACACCATTAATATAATCATACCATGATTAATCGGCACATAAGGCTCCTTATGATTGGACCAATAAACAATCTCATCGGACACTCCACCACAATCCATATATAACATACACAAATATCAATAAATTGTAGACCATAAAACCTCGATCAACTTGTAGAGCATAAAACCAATATAAAGAATAAGGCGGATCAATAAAAGAAAACACAGCTATTACCATTATCATTGATAGCAGATTCATAACTAGACAATTGAATAACTCTATCGCGGATCTGATCATGATGGATAAGGTTGCTCCTTTCAACTGTGTATTTACCAGGAAGCAAAGGACGCCGACGCTGAACTGGTCCTACCTCTGTGTTAGATCCTTGCATATCTAATAAAGAAGAAAGCAATAATGTATAATCATTTTTGGCCATAATAATTAAAAAAACAAAAGGAAAAATCAAATGAAACAGTATTTAAAAAAAAAAGGACTAAGTGTTTCATGTCCAAAATGGTATCTAGATATAAATAAAAGATTCATATGATGACATTTGAAAATGACAGAATGAGCTGGTCTAAAAGAGAGTAACCACCAGCACAGTAGATGAGTGGACGGATAGCAACACCATCTAGAGTGAAACACTGCTTCTTGCCATATGGAATGGTAGCAGAATCAAATATGTTGCCTATCTTCTGCAATGGAACTTCTTTGTCGGTAGGATTGGAAACTGAAAGATTTCAGTCGAAAACAACATCATACTACGCAGTAATTAACGCAACACAAAGAATTCAACATACACTACGGAAGAAACATGCAAAACTCACTATTCGTGACATTCCCAAGAGGATTGTAAGCAGAACCATCCAAGGTTAAACACCGCTTCTTGCCGTACGGAATTGTTGCAGATTTAACTATATTGCCTCTATTCGGCAATGGAAGCTCTTCCTCAGTAGAATTAGAAAATGCACGATTTTAAAGGAAAACAACAACATAATATGCAGCGATTAATATAATATAAAGAATTCGACATACATGATAGAAGAGACATGCAAAACTCACTATTGGTGACATCACACAAAGGAGTTATATGCCCTGCATGCAATCTGGTACGATCCCCTGGAGTAGGATCTGTGTGCAAGACATGCAACATAATATGCAGCGATTAATATAATATAAAGAATTCGACATACATGATAGAAGAGAGATGCAAAACTCACTGTTGGTGACATCACACAAAGGAGTTATATGCCCTGCATGCAATCTGGTACGATCCCCTAGAGTAGGATCTGTGTGCAAGACATTGAAATGTTACTTGCGAACACCATCCATGAGAAACAGAGGGTCTTAATGAATGAATGCCTTATTAGTTGTTCAAAAATCCTGCTTAGACATGTACCATATAATATATAAGTCTATTTACTGATATATGAGGTAAGAATACAGGAATAATAATAACCAACACATACAGTGCCACCCTAATTCAGATTTTGTTTTTTGGGCATTTCTAAAAATAAATACGTGCAGATATCAATAGATTCCCCCTTATAGTCTATACATCCACCAAGTATGACACAGTAATGTAATAAATTTGGAATAAATTTATTTCAGCACATACTCCAGCTGTATGCAATGATAGAGAACAACCTGTGCTTCCTCTAGGTGAAACTGTCTAAGCAGTACAAAACCAAGCTGAACTTAACAGGCTTATATTGATAAGTCGAACTGGTTTAATATTAAACTCGGACACGTTTGATCGGCATAAGATAAAATAGATTGTCTTGTTCAATAATATTATATGCATGGTGAGATTGTTAGTTAGAAAATAATTTGCACCGATGCAGGTGGTTATGTTTCAGACTGTTATATAGTTAACAATGTGTCAATATTTGGACACAGCTGCAGTTTGTGAACTGTGGTGTGTATAAAATCATATGCCGAACAATGCGACTGAACAATTGAAAAAATAAAAACAATGCAATATTGATGATCAAAAAATTTGTAGAATAAGACGCGCAACCTAAACAATATTTGCAATAAGAAGTATACAATGATGTGCTATAATTTTATGGATGTTGTACAACGTGCGATGAGATTTTCTGCCTGATAAGACGTGATATGAATGTCGGGTTGGTGATAATATTATAAGATAATATTATCCTATAATCATCGATATACTTAGAAATTAGACAGGAAAACGTTAAGGATACAAATATATTTAGGCACATGAATAACTACATAAAGATGTATATACATGTATATTTGTATCTACTTATATATTTATAATTTTATCCATAGCTAAACACAAACCAAAATATACGAATGCGCCATCACTAAACATAAGACGACCATAATATTACGACATAATAACATTAGTATCCTCCATCGTAAATAAGGAATCCAGTACTTCAAGAGAGAAATACAAAATCAGATAAAATACATCAACAGACCGATAATTTAAAGACAACAATCTACCTTAAACAGTACATCATAGACTGCAGACGACAAAAATAAAAAGAGACCAGGAAACAAAGAAAATAAGCTTCAAGCAATAAGAACTTTAAAAGAGACACCGACACACGTTAACTCAGATAAACCATCCTACTGGGTGTCTATGCAAGGCATCTTTGGATCCCTGGTCGTTGATCCCTCCCCGACATCGAATGTCAATGCATCTAAACCCTCAGCAGCACCACCAGGCCTTTTCCCCAAGGATTTGCTGGTTGGTGTTACATCTCCAGCAATGCCGTCATCCTTTTGATTAGAACCACCACCTTCAGCAAGAACCTACAAAAATAAAGAAAATTAATTGCTAGATCATAGCTCCCCGATAAGAGAAACAGTCTCCCATGCGTAGTAACACATGCATGGTTATCAACATATCCATAGAAACAAATAAATACCATGGAAGCGTCATCAGCGAGGCTAGCAATCTCGGCATAATGAAGCCCATCGTCTTCTCCTCCACCATTCTGTTTTACAGATGTAAATTATCTGGTTAACAATGGACATCACAAGCAAACAACACAAAGATAAGAAAACATAATGAGGGCAACATTGAGACCATGTAGCGTGAGGAATCGGTTGATTATTTCATCATCACCGGACATTTTTTTGACAGTGTAACTTTGCTAGTTGCGAAACAGATTTGCATCACTAACTTCAACCTTAAATAGAATTCTTTTGTCTACGAACGCATTCAATTCAGCTGGGTAGATAGCATTCTGATCCTGCAAAACATAAAGTGCATAACACATTACCAAAATTCATTGAATATAGGCTGACATGTATATGAAATTCATAGCAAACTCATATAAAAAAAAGATCCATACATTCTGCATGCCATCTAGTAAATCCTTCACAGTCCTGCCCAAAAACGGAGTCACAACACAATCAAACAAAATGAAAGTAGTGGAACCAGTGTTATTAATAACCTCAACATGAACCTTAAACCTGCACACAAAACATCAGTTAAACGAAGATGGCAACATGTGTATGACACATATGGTGTGCGTTGAAAACATCGAACAGTGTGCACTTGCCTAGGAATGGCATTCCGCGACATCTTGCACTTGTCGCAGTAAAGACTTCCAGCAGCAGCGGTCACTCTAGAGGCACACTTTGTGCATGCCTGATAGTGCCATCTCAGATGAGTTTCCAGTTCACATGTCCTGACCAGCACAGAGCCAACACACTTCCAGTGCACCATAAGGGCATAAGGAATACCTTTGTGGATTCTTTGAGATCTTCAATTGTCATCCGAGGAGTTTGGATAAGATCATCGAGTAAAGTTGGTAAATTTGGCCCACTCATTTGACTCATAACTTGACTGAGCGCAACATCGGCTTTATCTAATCTGCAACCTCAGAAGAATCATCGCTAATCTATGATAAACATAATAATGGAACATGGATGGGAATATATGTGAGTAAAAATATTGCATACTTTTTCTTATACTCATAATAATGGAACATGGATGGGAATATATGTGAGTAAAAATATTGCATACTTTTTCTTATACTCATAAAACTCAGGAAGATCAGCATTTAGCAGCATCTTGGTTCCATAAAAAGCATTAGACACTCCCATCACACCTGAATCACAACCACACAAAGTTAAAATACACTCAAACATGCCGTTTAGTAATCTATCATTGAGATAATTGGAATGTGAACATTTTATAGATGAAAGTTATAGGGGTTCAACCAAAAAATCTCTTCAGCTTGCCGAGCTGAAGGATCATTATCAGAAGCTGTGCTGAATCATGGGGACTAAGAAATCGATGCATTCTCTCAGCATATCCTTGCCATAGCGTGCAATGGATCCTATTACTTCTGCATATTGTGATGATATGCAAAACTATGAGGCAGCATTAAAAACATGAAGCAAGAGCAAGATATATGATGACAATGTGAATGTTGACAATAGATTCTATCTTTGTACAGAAACTTACTCCAGATCTTCCAGAGTCAAATCCAAGACCTTGCTCTTTTTCCCATCCTTCTCAGTTTCTTTCAGAACATCCCTCTCCGCTACGTGCCCAATAACATCTACATAATACATTATACTCATAAACGCATAAATATAGTAAATTGAACTGAGCTTGAAGCAATATACATGTTAAACATATATTTGTCGTGTAATGCCCACTTTCGTTTAATTATTTATTTAATCGAGTTTAGGCGATTATATTATATTTTTATAATATATGTGTGAGTTTTGTTGATTTAAGATGATTTAAGTTGTTTTGGATGTGTTTTGATGATTTGTTAAGATTATGAGACTTATTTTATTGTTAAATAAAATAAGATTTGATAAGAAAATAAATATATGAAAAATATTTAGTTGAGGGCTGTTTTGAGATTTTAGAGAGTTTTGGGGAAGAAAGTGAGATAAGATAAGATATTAGGAAGAGGTATAAAAGAGATAGACCTTGTTTTAGAAAAAAACATTGCATGTACGTTTGTTTTTGGAAAAGAAGGAAAACCAAGAGAAAGCTAGAGAAAGGGCTGCGATTTCTTCAATACAAGGTAAGGGTGAGACTATTAATTTAGTATTGTTAATTGATATAGTTCTGATGAATAATTGACAAAGTTAGGATTAATTTAGAGAAGTTTTGAAATTAGGTCAAATCCCTAAAATTGATGATCAAATGGTAAAACTGAGTTAGATTGATGTAGAAACCGTCCTATAACCTTAGAATATGTTTAGGATGAATTCTGGATGTGAAATTAGGCTTAGAACCTTGTTAGATGATGAAATTCGTGGAGAAACTGCATTCTGTCCGAGCCAAAATTAATCGCTCGCCATAGCGAGCTATGATCCTCGCCTCGCGAGTGATGATGTTCATCGCTAGCCACACGAGTTACAAGTCGTAGCTCGCCACAACGAGCAACCCTACTCGCCATAGCGAGCTTGACTAGAGAGCATGTCATTTTCTGAGCTTTTGACTTTTGAGTTGAACCTTAGATGCCTTTGAGTACCTTTAGGTGCCTACTATTGATTAGGGAATGATTTAGAACGAGATTGAACCTGGAACAACCTTAGTTGGGATTCTGGCTTGTACTCGCCATGGCGAGCAGATGCTTTCGCCTCGCGAGCACTTTCAGAACTGAGTGCTTTTGATGATTGTGAGACCTGAGCTGTTTGGATTGGTTAGGAAAGGAACTTTAGGTGCTAGTGAGACCTATTAGAGATAATGACTGAGAACTGTGCAGCCTTTATGAATTGTTAAGAGATTATGAAATGAAATATGGAGTGATTGCCTTTACTCGAATTATTGTTAATTGATCAAGAATTGTTGAGAATGATTTTTTATTAAGCTTGATGTGATTTGATTATGCTGCAAATGTTATTTAACTAAGTTGCATGTTTATGAATAAACTGATGATGAACTCTAAATTATTGGATGTATAAGTGATAAGTTGATTAAGATGTTTTGTTGTTAGAGTCCATGCATTAGCATTCATTGAGCTTTGTCCTCACCATAATAGGAGCTTTGTCCTCCGCACGTTTAGGAGCTTTGTCCTCCGCACGATGAAAGTATATTAATACTTATGATGACGATTGGTACCACATGCATATAACTGTCTAAGTTGCATTGTCGCATTTGTCGAGTTTTAAAGATGTTTATGTTGTTGATGATGAATAAAGTTGTGATTATGTGATACATGTTTATCAAAGATGCAATGTTGATTAAGACTGATTATGATGTTAATTATGATTTGTATTATATTGATTAATAATATTGTGTTAAGAAATCTCACCCCTTCTACTTGAAAATGTTGCTCTTCGTATGAGTAACTTGCAGGTGATCGTGCTTAAGTGTGCAGTTTGCTGTTGTGAGTGGCCTTGCCTTACTAAGTCGTCTAGGTCGCTCTGATACGTAACGGGATGGGGATATATGTCATGCATGCTTCATTCTTTTACGTGAACTATTACGTTATGTTATATTATTGTTTAACTGTTGAGATATTTTGATGGTGCCTACGTGCCAAAACGATTTTTATGGTTTATAAGATAATTTTCCGCTGCATTGTTTAAGTATTTGGTAAAATTTTTATTTAACTGATATTGGATTATGTTAAATGTGATATTCCGTTTGTTTATGTTGTTTACTCTGATAAATGTTTAAGAAATTTTTATATTGGGAAAACAGGGTGTTACAATTGGTATCAGAGCAGGTCGGTCGGTCCGGTCAATTAGAAGAGTCTTTTCGAATCTTAGTAATATTTGTATTACTATCTTATGTTGTTGTTGCTGATTGTTGTAGAATATCAGAAATGGCTGGAAGGAACGATGCTGCGTTAGCTGCTGCTCTACAAGCTGTTGCCCAAGCTGTGGGACAACAACCTAATGCAAATGCTGGAGTGAATGTTGAGACTAGGATGTTGGAGACCTTCATGAGAAATCATCCTCCAACTTTCATAGGAAGATATAACCCCGATGGAGCCCAGACGTGGCTTAAAGAGACTGAGAGGATTTTCCGTGTGATGCAGTGCACCGAGGTCCAGAAAGTACGATTTGGTACTCATCAGCTAGCTGAGGAGGCTGATGATTGGTGGGTTAGTCTGCTACCTAACCTTGAGCAAGATGGAGCTGCTGTGACTTGGGCTGTGTTCAGGAGAGAGTTCCTGAGAAGATACTTTCCGGAAGATGTTCGCGGAAAGAAGGAGATCGAGTTCCTTGAGCTGAAGCAAGGAAACATGTCTATGACAGAGTATGCTGCCAAGTTTGTGGAGTTGGCAAAGTTCTATCCGCATTATGCTACTGAGACTGCTGAGTTCTCGAAATATATCAAGTTCGAGAATGGTTTGAGGGCCGACATCAAGAGGGCGATCAGATACCAACAGATCCGAGTTTTCGCTGATTTAGTGAATAGCTACAGAATCTACGAGGAAGATACTAAGTCTCATTACAAGGTTGTGAATGAGCGGAAGACCAAGGGCCAGCAGAGTCGCCCTAAGCCTTATAGTGCCCTTGCTGATAAGGGCAAACAGAGAATGGTCGATGATAGGCGGCCTAAGAAGAAAGATGCTCCAGCTGAGATTACTTGTTTCAATTGTGGCGAGAAAGGCCACAAGAGTAATGTGTGTCCTGTAGAGATCAAGAAATGTGTCCGGTGTGGCAAGAAGGGTCATATTGTAGCTGATTGCAAGCGTAATGATATTGTGTGCTTCAATTGCAACGAAGAGGGTCATATTGGTTCCCAATGCAAGCAGCCTAAGAGGGCGCCTACTACGGGTCGAGTTTTTGCTCTGGCTGGTACTCAGACAGAGAATGAGGATCGTTTGATCAAAGGTACTTGCTATATTAATAATACTCCTTTAGTTGCTATTATTGATATTGGTGCTACACATTGCTTTATTGCTTTCGATTGTGTTTCTGCTTTGGGTCTTGATTTGTCTGATATGAATGGAGACATGGTTGTCGAAACTCCAGCTAAGGGTTCGGTGACTACTTCTCTCGTATGTTTGCGATGTCCTTTGTCTATGTTTGGTCGTGATTTTGAAATGGATTTAGTTTGTCTACCTTTGAGCGGTATGGATGTGATTCTGGGTATGAATTGGTTAGAGTACAACCATGTTCATATCAATTGTTTTAGAAAGTCAGTGTATTTCTCTTCCGCTGATGAGGAAAGTGGTGCAGAGTTCTTATCTACTAAGCAGCTGAAGCAGATGGAACGCGATGGTATTTTGATGTTTTCGTTGATGGCTTCTTTATCTATTGAGAATCAAGCAGTGATTGATAAGCTACAAGTGGTATGCGACTTTCCTGAAGTTTTTCCAGATGAAATTCCTGATGTGCCTCCAGAGAGAGAAGTCGAGTTTTCTATTGATCTTGTTCCTGGAACGAAGCCGGTGTCGATGGCACCTTATCGTATGTCTGCTTCCGAGTTAGCTGAATTGAAGAAACAGTTAGAAGATTTGCTTGAGAAGAAATTTATTAGACCAAGTGTTTCACCTTGGGGAGCGCCAATTTTGTAGTGAAGAAGAAAGATGGTAGCATGAGATTGTGTATTGACTATCGTCAGTTGAACAAGGTAACTATCAAGAATAGGTATCCACTTCCGAGAATTGATGATTTGATGGATCAGTTAGTGGGTGCAAAAGTTTTCAGCAAGATTGATTTGAGATCAGGGTATCACCAGATTAGTGAAAGATGAGGATATGCAGAAGACAGCTTTCAGAACGCGTTATGGTCACTATGAATATAAAGTTATGCCTTTCGGTGTGACCAATGCACCTGGAGTGTTTATGGAGTATATGAATCACATCTTCCATGCATTTTTGGATCGGTTCGTAGTTGTGTTTATCGACGACATTTTGATTTACTCCAAAACTGAAGAAGAACATGCTGAGCATCTGAAGATTGTCTTGCAAGTGTTGAAAGAGAAGAAACTTTATGCTAAATTGTCTAAGTGTGAATTCTGGTTGAAAGAAGTAAGTTTTCTTGGCCATGTTATTTCTGGTGATGGTATTGCAGTGGATCCGTCTAAAGTTGAAGCGGTATCACAATGGGAGACTCCTAAGTCAGTCACAGAGATTAGAAGTTTCTTGGGATTAGCTGGTTACTACAGAAGGTTTATTGAAGGATTTTCCAAGTTAGCACTTCCGCTAACGCAGTTGACTTGTAAAGGTAAAACTTTTGTGTGGGATGTTCATTGTGAGAACAGTTTCAGTGAATTGAAGAAACGTTTGACGACTGCTCCAGTTTTTGATTTTGCCGAAGTTTGATGAGCTTTTTGTGGTGTATTGTGATGCGTCCAAGTTGGGTTTAGGCGGTGTACTTATGCAAGATGGTAAAGTGGTAGCTTATGCCTCAAGACAGTTGAGAATTCATGAGAAGAATTACCCGACGCATGATTTAGAGTTGGTGGCTGTGGTCTTTGTATTGAAGATATGGAGACATTACCGGTATGGTTCAAGGTTTGAGGTGTTCAGCGATCACAAGAGTTTGAAGTATTTGTTCGATCAGAAGGAATTGAATATGAGGCAGCGTAGATGGCTAGAGTTGCTGAAAGATTATGACTTTGGTTTGAATTATCATCCATTTAAAGCTAATGTTGTTGCAGATGCCTTGAGCAGGAAGACATTGCATATGTCCGCTTTGATGGTCAGAGAGTTCGAGTTACTTGAACAGTTCAGAGATTTGAGTTTGGTTTGTGAATGGTCACCTCAGAAAGTGAAACTGGGAATGCTGAAGATTGATAGTGAATTTCTGAAGAGTATTAAAGAGGCGCAGAAAGTTGATGTCAAGTTTGTAGACTTGTTGGTTGCTAGTAATCAGACTGAAGACGGTGACTTTAAAGTCGACGATCATGGTGTGTTGAGATTCCGAGGTCGGATTTGCATTCCTGACGATGCAGAGATGAAGAAAATGATTCTTGAAGATAGTCATAGAAGTAGCTTGAGTATTCATCCGGGGGCTACGAAGATGTATCACGATTTAAAGAAGATTTTCTGGTGGTCTGGTTTGAAACGAGATGTGGCACAGTTCGTGTATTCCTGTTTAGTTTGTCAGAAGTCAAAGATTGAGCATCAGAAACCTGCTGGTATGATGGTATCTCTAGATGTGCCAGAATGGAAATAGGATAGTATATCCATGGATTTTGTGACGAGTTTGCCGAATACTCCTAGAGGCAACGACGCAATTTGGGTAATCGTTGATAGATTGACGAAGTCGGCTCATTTTCTACCGATTAACATTAGTTTTCCTGTTGCCCAGTTGCTAGAGATTTATATCAAGGAGATCGTGAGGTTACATGGTGTTCCTTCGAGTATTATATCAGATAGAGATCCAAGATTTACTTCTAGATTTTGGAAAGGTTTGCAAGAGGCTTTGGGTTCGAAGTTGAGATTGAGTTCGGCTTATCATCCGCAGACAGATGGTCAGTCGGAGAGGACAATTCAATCGCTAGAGGATTTGTTGAGAGTTTGTGTTCTTGAGCAAGGAGGAACTTGGGATAGTCATCTTCCGTTGATCGAGTTCACATACAATAATACTTATCATTCTAATATTGGAATGGCACCTTTTGAGGCTTTGTATGGTCGGAGATGCAGAACTCCGTTGTGTTGGTTTGAATCAAGTGAAAGAGTGGTCTTAGGACCAGAGATTGTTCAGCAGACTACTGAGAAAGTTAAAATGATACAAGAGAAGATGAAAGCGTCGCAGAGTCGACAAAAGAGTTATCATGATAAGCGCAGGAAGGATCTTGAGTTTCAAGAAGGAGACCACGTGTTTTTGAGAGTCACTCCTGTGACTGGTGCTGGACGTGCTTTGAAGTCAAAGAAGTTGACTCCGAAATTTATTGGTCCATATCAGATATCGGAAAGAGTTGGAACGGTGGCGTATCGAGTGGGATTACCACCGCATCTTTCGAATTTGCATGATGTTTTCCATGTGTCGCAACTTCGGAAGTATGTTCCGGATTCATCTCATGTGATCCAAAGTGCTGATGTGCAAGCCAGAGACAACCTTACGGTAGAGACTTTACCGGTGAGGATTGATGATCGTAAAGTGAAGACGTTGAGAGGCAAGGAAATACCCCTGGTCAGAGTCGTTTGGGCTGGAGCGACTGGTGAAAGCTTGACGTGGGAGCTTGAGAGTAAGATGCTGGAGTCTTATCCAGAGTTGTTTGCTTGAGGTAAATTTTCGAGGACGAAAATCTTTTAAGTGGGGGAGAGTTGTAACACCCACTTTCGTTTAATTATTTATTTAATCGAGTTTAGGCGATTATATTATATTTTTATAATATATGTGTGAGTTTTGTTGATTTAAGATGATTTAAGTTGTTTTGGATGTGTTTTGATGATTTGCTAAGATTATAAGACTTATTTTATTGTTAAATAAAATAAGATTTGATAAGAAAATAAAAATATGAAAAATATTTAGTTGAGGGCTGTTTTGAGATTTTAGAGAGTTTTGGGGGAGAGAGTGAGATAAGATAAGATATTAGGAAGAGGTATAAAAGAGATAGACCTAGTTTTAGAAAAAAACATTGCACGTACGTTTGTTTTTGGAAAAGAAGGAATTTAAGAGAAAGCTAGAGAGAGGGCTGCGATTTCTTCAATACAAGGTAAGGGTGAGACTATTAATTCAGTATTGTTAATTGATATAGTTCTGATGAATAATTGACAAAGTTAGGATTAATTTAGAGAAGTTTTGAAATTAGGTCAAATCCCTAAAATTGATGATCAAACGGTAAAACTGAGTTAGATTGATGTAGAAACCGTCCTATAACCTTAGAATATGTTTAGGATGAATTATGGATGTGAAATTAGGCTTAGAACCTTGTTAGATGATGAAATTCGTGTAGAAACTGCATTCTGTCCGAGCCAAAATTCATCGCTCGCCATAGCGAGCTATGATCCTCTCCTCGCGAGGGATGATGTTCATCGCTCGCCACGCGAGCCATTCCCTTCGCCTCGCGAGTTACAAGTCGTAGCTCGCCACAACGAGCAACCCTACTCGCCATAGCGAGCTTGACCAGAGAGCATGTCATTTTCTGAGTTTTTGACTTTTGAGTTGAACCTTAGATGCCTTTGAGTACCTTCAGGTGCCTACTATTGATTAGGGAATGATTTAGAACGAGATTGAACCTGGAACAACCTTAGTTGGGATTCTAGCTTGTACTCGCCATGGCGAGCAGATGCTCTCGCCTCGCGAGCACTTCCAGAACAGAGTGCTTTTGAGGATTGTGAGAACTGAGCTGTTTGGATTGGTTAGGAAAGGAACTTTAGGTGCTAGTGAGACCTATTAGAGATAATGACTGAGAACTGTGAAGCCTTTATGAATTGTTAAGAGATTATGAAATGAAATATGGAGTGATTGCCTTTACTCGAATTATTGCTAATTGATCAAGAATTGTTGAGAATGATTTGTTATTAAGCTTGATGTGATTTGATTATGCTGCAAATGTTATTTAACTAAGTTGCATGTTTATGAATAAATTGATGATGAACTCCAAATTATTGGATGTATAAGTGATAAGTTGATTAAGATGTTTTGTTGTTAGAGTCCATGCATTAGCATTCATTGAGCTTTGTCCTCACCATGATAGGATCTTTGTCCTCCGCACGTTTAGGAGCTTTATCCTCCGCACGATGAAAGTATATTAATACTTATGATGACGATTGGTACCACATGCATATAAGTGTCTAAGTTGCTTTGTCGCATTTGTCGAGTTTTAAAGATGTTTATGTTGTTGATGATGAATAAAGTTGTGATTATGTGATACATGTTTATCAAAGATGCAATGTTGATTAAGACTGATTATGATATTAATTATGAATTGTATTATACTGATTAATAATATTGTGTTAAGAAATGTCACCCCTTCTGCTTGAAAATGTTGCTCTTCGTATGAGTAACTTGCAGGTGATCGTGCTTAAGTGTGCAGTTTGCTGTTATGAGTGGCCTTGCCTCACTGAGTCGTCTAGGTCGCTCTGATACGTAATGGGATGGGGATATATGTCATGCATGCTTCATTCTTTTACGTGAACTATTACGTTATGTTATATTATTGTTTAACTGTTGAGATATTTTGATGGGGCCTACGTGCCAAAACGATTTTTATGGTTTATGCGATAATTTTCCGCTGCATTGTTTAAGTATTTGGTTAAATTGTTATTTAACTGATATTGGATTATGTTAAATGTGATATCCCATTTGTTTATGTTGTTTACTCTGATAAATGTTTAAGAAATTTTTATATTGGGAAAACGGGGTGTTACATGTCGTACCAAGTAATTTATCCTCCCTAGTTGCAGCTAGCACATCCGAAAAGGGCAAAAACTTGAAATGAGACATGGGAATCTGAGCATCTGTCACTTTAAACAGCTTAGTAGTCGCCATGAAATTGAGCTTATACTTATGGTCGGTGCTTCAATAAGCATGATCATTTGACCCAACCATAAAATTCTCAAAAACATAAGCACACCCTTCAGCAATATCATCTTTGAACATTGGGATCACATTTTTCCTCACACTTGCATGAATTTTCCCACACTTGATATCCAAACAAAAGTAATTACCATACAGATCAATTGATGATAAAAATACAAAAGCATTGATTTGCAGACACTATAAGATAAAATACACAGTTTAAGTAAAAATTTCAGTTAAACAAAAGAGCTTAATTCAATATTTAAGCACTTTTCAAACATATCAATGTCATTGATGGAAAAAATACAAAACAATTGATTTGCAGACACTATAAGCTATAATATATAGTTTATCTAACAACTGGAGTGAAGTAGCAGAACTCCATTCAATACATAAATACTTCTCAACACCTAGATGAAACAAACACATAAAACTGTAACTTCAGTTAATAGAGTAAATACACATCTTCTCATCCAATAAAACCATTTGCAGACTTCCATCTTCTGCACGATTAAGCTTATTTGGAACATTCCATAGATGGATCACCCTGGCCTTCAGATACAAATCAGTCTTCCCGCATTTGATCTCAGAAATGGCAGTGAACTTTGTGGTCAAAACTAAAACATAATTTCAAACAAAATCAAGGTCAGAAAAAAAAAAGGATAACAAGACAAAAAGTGCACTTGTTATCGCGATTTTCGGGTGTCAAGTCATAAATTAGGCTTGAACCTTTCAATCTTTGATATTCTCTATTTTTTCTTGGGAAGGGCAAAATTGAGAAAAAACCCTTAGATTCGAAGTTCGGGGGTCGTTTTCACTACGGGAAGGTGTTAGGCACCCGGAGCGATTATGGTATTCCATAAGAACCGTTCTCCTGAGTTCATTTCTACGCTTTATTTTTATTGCCTATTTTTTTGAAAAGAAGAGATTTTATTTGAGTGAAGAATGAGGGGAGAAGATGATCGAGGTTTTTATTTTACTTGGCTTGGAGGAGTTTTGACTCATTGCCTACGTACCCTTTTTAGGGATCAAAACCAATCGTAGTTCATTCTCAAAAAGGTTTTTGTTTTTGTTGGTTGATTTTAAGTTTGAAAAAAGAATTTTTGAAGAATAGAGATGAGAGGCCTCAAGAGCATGAGATTTGGAAAAAGTGAGGTGGAAGTAGTTATTTTGCAAAATAAAGTCTAAGTAAAAAAAATTTTTTACTTAAGAAAACAAAAGGAAAATGAGGAGTTTTGACTCCTATTTTAGAAAAAAGTTTTCAAGTGAGGTTATTCATATTTTTTGAAAAATGACTTTTTTGTCTAAGCGTCGTAAAACCTAAGCATACATCTAAGCAGTAATCATGCAACGTGTGTGCGTGTCGGTGTACATCACTTATAGTGTCCATGGTCCCTTTACATTGTCCTAGGTACATTCTATGGTCTTTGCAAGAAATGTAAAAGAGATAAAATCTACCTAAATATTACAATTCCAGATAAAAGTAAAAATGCAAAAAAACCTAAACTATGTAAAAAATGGAAATGGAATGCTAAATGAGATGTATGAAACATGGAGATAAACTTGTTAGTGAAATAAAGCATAAAAAGTAACAAGAGACAAAAGCATATAAAATGACATAAAGATAGTAATAAAATGATAATAAACCCTAAAATTTTGGTATGAAACCTAAAGCATTTGTAGCCTCTAATTCTCATGCCATAGCAAGTTTTGAAATGGTTTTCTTTATCTCAAGCTATAACATAGGATTATTAGAAACATGCAAGCCTAGTTTCATGCCAATCTTTTGGAATAGAATTAGCATTTTATTATTCTCTAGAATATGCATACATTGCTTACAAAATCAAGGCTTCATGAATCAATCCAAAACAGCAAGATCAACACATGATTATAGGCATAAACATCTCACATTAACATATCAAATGGCCTTATTCACATATCCACAAATCAAGGACAAAGATATGACAAAAAAATTCATAAGAAAAATCCAAAAAGAATTAAAACGCTATGAATTAATCATGCAAGATTTTTATCAACCTCAATATGCAAAAATGTCGTAAAAATATCAAGAAAACATCAAAAAGCAAGCATGAATTTTCTAGAAGTTTTATCAAGAGTTTTGATCAAAGCACTGGTTCAAATAGCGCAAAAAAAGGGTGTGAGTAGCACAAAAGAGTAAAAAACGTAAAGATCCAACGGAAAACAGGCCCAACCCAAAACCTAAAAGCCTGGGCGCACAGGAGCCACAGGATTGATCCGGAATCCTAAAACCCTAGATCAAACGGCCAGGGACAAAGGGGAATGGACCGGACTGGACCGGTCCGGTTCACTGGCTTATTTAAAAGGCAAGGCTCCGCTTTTTTCATTTGCTAACCCCCTTTCTCTCTCTAAGCTCAGAGCTTCTCTCTCTTCTCTCTTCTCTCACCTCTCTCCTCCCTGCTCCGGTGGTTGTTGGCCGAAGAAGATGAAGGTTTCGCCGGAAACTTCATCTTCTCCGGTGAGAAGTTAGGGTTCCGATGAGAAAAAAGTTCCAGAACTTCAAATTCTTACATTTTCTTGTTCGTTTTCAAACCCTAAACATGAATCCAGCACTGATTTTCACAAACAAAGCTCGAAACGATGTAGATCGGAGAATTTTCATACGTTTTTTTTTTTGAAATTGTTTTTTTAGGGTTTTGAATGAGTACGTTCAAACTCTTGAGGATCTACATCATTTCGTATTCGTTACTTCTCTGGTGCTTGTTCTTGCTTACAAAGCTTGGATCCTTATGGATCTAGGTTTTGTGCTTGCGGTTATGATTTTGTTTTTATGGTTCTGGAAATTTTAGATCTGGTTCGTTCGTTTTCATGCAGGTTTAACTATGATTAATACCTTTTTTAGAGAAAAATGAGTTTTACCTGAGTTTTTGGTTTGGAGATTCTTGATGAAGATCTTCTGGAAACTTCTTCTTCTTCTCACTGATTTCCTTTGTTCTTCTTTCCTTCTTCTTCTCCCTGATCTCTGTGATCGGTGCTTGAGCTTGCTGACGGCGAGCTCGCGCCTTGAATTGTAGAGATTTCAATTCGGTGATGATGATTCTTTGAAGAATCTCTGAGAATTGCAATGGATCTTGGTGATTCTTTGTTGATTTGCACTGATTTGTGGTACTTTGTGTGAATTTGTGTTGATTCTGGGTTGGTTTGGAAAACGGTTAGGGTTTAAGGGTTCTTGGTGTTCTTCATGATTTCTGGAAATGGTTGAGCTTTGATCTTTGAGAGCAGAAAGAGAAAATTAGAAAGTGTTTGTTGAGGTGGCGTGGAATGAATGGATCTGATCCTGACTTGTACAGTAATTGCACCTTTTATAGGCTGCCAAGTGTGCTTGAGACCCAATGAAAGAGGGACACTTGTAATTGGACTTTTCTGCAAAAAAACAAAATTAAAGGACTGGACAGCAAATAAGAAAAAGGACTAAAAAATGCAATTTTTAAAGAATAGTGGACTAAAATGCAATTCTGGGAACTATTTGAGGGACCAGAATGCAATTAAAAATAAAATTGAATTAAAATTGGTAAATTGAAAAAAAACGTAAAGTGAAACAAAAAATAAAATCAACAAAAGGACTAAAACGAACCAATTACTGACATGAGGTATTTCAAAGTACCTCCCTGCCGAAATTTTGACAGGAAAAGACCAAAATGCCCCTAGGGACTAAACTGACTCAAATGCAATTTTTGAAATGACTTTTTAAACAAAGACTCAACAGTGATTTGTACAGACACGTTGAAAAGACTCAGAGGCAAACACAGGGACTAAAATGGGTTCCACTGCAGGAAATGACCAAAATACCCTTTTGTATGATTTTTGAAATAAAATGCAAGAAAAGTAATGCGACACTTCAGAGAGTTCTTAAATGACTTGTAATGTCAGAAAAGACAGAGGCAGTAAAATACGTTTAAAAAGAGAGTAAAGATTCAGAGTAAAATAACAGAGAATTGACAAATATCAGTGTTAGAAAAGAAATTTGAACAAGTATTTTTTAGGTCCAAAATCAGGGTACAACAGCTGCCCCTATTTAAGTTTCTTTGTCTGGAGGGTCAAGAGACGGAGTCTTTGTCTGGAAGATACTTAAATATTAACACTTGCACTGTGTTTGGACGTAAAAATACGCTTGTACATTTTCAAATATCATGAATGCCATGCAACATTTGGATTATGAGTGCGAGACAGACGAAAGCTGGAATTAAAAAGATGTCGTATCCATTGCGGGATTGGTAGACATTGGTAAGTTAACAGATAACAGGGTAGATAGGAGACTAGGAACAAATTGACAGGTACAAGCTGCTCTTGGATTGAGCTGGGCACTTGACCGGGGATAAAAGCAGACAAACAGGTGCGAGTTGTTCTTGGATTCGAACTGGTCACTCGACCGGGGACAAAAGCAGACAAACAGGTGCGAGTTGTTCTTGGATTCGAACTGGTCACTCGACCGGGGACGTAGAAAAGGTAGACAGGTATGAGTTGTTCTTGATTCGAACTGGTCACTCGACTGAAAGCAAGACAAGTAGACAGGTGCGAGCTTGTTCTTGGATGCGAACTGGTTACTCCACCGGAGACAAAGACAAAATAGACAGGCGCAAGCCGCTCTTGGATCGAGCTAGCCACTTGAGCAAACAGAAACAGATAGACGGGTACAAGCTGTTCTTGGACTTGAACTAGCCACTTGACCAAAATCATAGACACATAGACAGGTACGAGCTGTTCTTGGATTCGAACTGGTAACTCGACCGATAACATTGAAAAGTGAACGGGTACAAGTCGTTCTTGGATGCGAACTGGTAACTTGACCAAACCGAAACATATTGACAGGTACAAGCTGCTCTTGGATTGAGCTGGGCACTCGACCGATAACATAAGCAAATAGGTAGGTTCAAGCCGCTCTTGGATTGAGATAGCCGCTTGACCGAACA
This sequence comes from Medicago truncatula, assembly GCF_003473485.1. Taxonomy (NCBI): domain Eukaryota; kingdom Viridiplantae; phylum Streptophyta; class Magnoliopsida; order Fabales; family Fabaceae; genus Medicago; species Medicago truncatula. The sequence goes on from NC_053045.1 coordinate 23,404,510, forward strand.
GAAACAAATTCACAGGGGATTAGTTTTTTGACAAAATATAGGTTGAATATTGACTTGACGTCGATTTGATTTGAAAGGTAGAAATTGACCGATATTATTGGCTCACAAGGTTTTGACAGAGAACCTGACATGAGTATTGAATTGAGACTGATGTTGACATTGGAAATGCAATATGCATGGATGATATAACAATTTCATTAAATGCATGGGCACGTAATATGCATGATTATGCATGTATGGATGCTTGTAATGCATGACTGTTGGCAGTTTGTAGACACAGTTTCGCAGAGACAGACAAGACATTGGAGTATTGGGCACGTAGTGGCTCGTGCTATATTACGCATTCCTGGAAATCCTCTTTGGAGATGACGTCGTTGGGAGACGTATCGAGACCATGGCTGAGGGCAGGTAGCTATGCAACTTGCTGGGGATAGAATCTTGGGAGACTCTACTGGGAATAATGCCGGATGTATCGTGGACGTCGCATCTGTGGTCAATGCTTTTTGCATGTTATTTTCTCAATTTTCATTCATTCATATTTTTGCATCCCATTTTTGCCTGGATCGCCCTTTCGGGTTTTCGATCCACCGGGGAAATAAATTCTTTTCAATGCCCCATTTTTGCCTGAACTGCCCTTTCGGGTTGTCAATCCAGCGGGGTGCTCATTTTTGCCTAAGCCGCCCTTTCAGGTTTTCAACTTAGCGAGCCTATTCATTTTCATGCATTCTCATTCTGTTTTTTCATTCTTGCCATTGACCACAGACTATCCTGGAGGAGAACCTGCTTGTAACACATATTGAAATAGACATCAACATACTCTCGCTCATGCATGTTTCATTTGAATGTACCCTGTTGCTCAGGTTTGCTTTTCAAAATAGACAAAAGGTTTTCAATTTTCAAAAATGTTTGTTTCAAGCATTGTCATTATCAAAATAGAAGGAAAGTGTTTTGTATATAGCTTTGAAAGTAAAAAGAAAGCAGAGTTTCAAACAAAAGTACAGGCTCAAATCGATGTATAAGAGTGGTGGTCAGCCGTAGGCGTGACTCCACGGATTCACAAAGCTTGGAAAATGGTAATTTTATTGGTTGGTGGTACATTGAACACAGTAATCATTACATTTCCTAGAAACTTTGAATTTGCAAGCGTAGGAGCTTTTGATGAAGATAGTCATTAACAGCTGCAGATGCCCCAAGGGAATGGTGGTTAGCCAGATATAGTTACTTGCCTTTTGTTTCAATCTCATTTTTGCATGAACCGCCCTTCCGGGTTTTCGATTCATCGAGACGCTCATTCTTGCCTGAGTTGCGTGCAATCTCAGCGAGCTTTTTCATATATATCGTTTTCCCTTATTTTTGCCTGGACCGCCCTTTCGGGTTTTCGATCCACCGGGAAGCGCATTTTTGCCTAGGCCGCCCTTTCGGGTTTTCGACCTACCACGCTGTTCTTTTCATATTTCTAGGCAAAGTATTTCTTGACTATATCGGCATTCACTGGATTTGGAAGTTCTACACCATCCATATGTGTAAGGATTAAAGCACCACCGGAGAAGGCCTTCTTGACAACATAAGGACCTTCATAGTTAGGCGTCCACTTGCCCCTTGGGTCGGGTTGCTGGCTTACCCTCCTTTTCAATACAAGTTCCCCTACCTTGAATTCTCGAGGATGGATTTTCTTGTCGAAAGCAGTCTTCATTCTTGCTTGATATGACTGTCCACGAGCCATGGCATCCATACGTTTTTCCTCAATCAAATTCAACTGATCATACCGGCTTTGGCACCATTCAGCCTCAGATAACTTTGCTTCCATGATCACACGGAGAGATGGGATTTCCACTTCCAAAGGAAGAACTGCTTCCATACCATATACAAGAGAGAAAGGGGTTGCCCCGGTTGAACTGCGCACGGTAGTACGGTAGCCATGTAGAGCATAGGGTAACATCTCATGCCAGTCCTTGTAAGTGGTTACCATCTTCTGGACAATTCTCTTGATATTCTTGTTGGCGGCCTCAACTGCACCATTCATATGAGGTCTATAGGGAGAAGAGTTATGATGCTCAATTTTGAATTCTTCACAAAGAGCTTACACCACATTGTTGTTCAGGTTGGTACCATTGTCGGTAATAATCTTGCTGGGAACACCATATCGACATATGATGTTGTTCTTGATGAACTTAGCTACCACTTGCTTGGTCACATTGGTATAAGATGCTGCTTCAACCCACTTGGTGAAGTAGTCTATTGCCACTAAGATGAAACGATGACCATTTGAAGCCTTCGGTTCAATTCTTCCAATCATGTCGATGCCCCACATTGAGAATGGCCATGGGGATGAAATAACATTGAGAGCGTGCGGAGGCACATGAATCTTATCAGCATAGATTTGACATTTGTGGCACTTTCTGGCGTGCTGGTAGCAATCATGCTCCATGGCCATCCAGTAGTAACCTGCCCGTAACAACTTCCTTGACATAGTATGCCCTGTAGCATGGGTCCCGAAGGTACCGTCATGTACATCATGCATTAACTGCTCCGCTTCATGTTCATCAACACATCTTAACAATACCATGTCATAGTTTCTCTTGTACAGAATATCTCCATCTAACAGGAATCTACTGGCCAATCTTCTCAGGGTCTTCTTATCTTGTTTGGAAGCACCCGGCGGATATTCACGGCTCAGCAAGAACTGTTTGATGTCGTAGTACCAGGGTTTATAGTCAACCACATTTTCGCCAGCCTGATCGATCACATCCCCAATAGCAAACACATGTGAAGGTCTTTCAAGGCGTTGCACTTTGATTATTGGCACATCATTCCAATGGTTTACTCGAAACATGGAGGATAGAGTAGCAAGAGCATCAGCCATTTGGTTCTCATCACGAGGAATATGGTGCAGCTTAACCTTTGTAAAATATGTCAGCAAACGTCTCGCATAATCACGATAAGGAATCAACTTAGCATGATGGGTCTCCCATTCACCCTTTATCTGATTGATGACGAGCGCAGAATCTCCATAGATGTCGAGGTGTTTGATTCTCATGTCAATTGCTTCCTCGATCCCAAAGATACATGCTTCATACTCAGCCATATTGTTGGTACATTCGAACAGAATTCGGGCGGTAAAAGGAATGTGATGCCCCTGCGGGGATACAATGACTGCCCCAATTCCTTTACCATAAGCATTGACAGCACCATCAAAGACTAGACCCCACTTGCTATTGGGATCTGGACCTTCATCAATCAACGGTTCTTCGCAGTCTTTTGATTTCAAATACATGATCTCTTCATCGGGGAAATCGAACTCAATTGGTTGATAATCATCAAGAGGTTGGCAAGCAAGGTGATCGGCAAGAATGCTACCTTTGATTGCCTTTTGAGTTTTGAACACAATATCATATTCAGACAAAAGCATCTGCCAGCGTGCAATCTTCCCAGTAACAGCAGCTTTCTCAAAGATATACTTTATCGGATCCATTCTGGATATCAACCAAGTTGTATGATTCACCAAATAATGACGCAGGCGTTTAGCGGCCCAGGCCAGAGCACAACAAGTCTTCTCAAGCATTGTATACCGAGTTTCACAATCGGTGAACTTCTTGCTTAGATAGTAGATAGCATGTTCTTTCTTTCCAGTCTCATCTTGTTGACCAAGTACGCATCCCATGGATTCATCAAATACTGCCAAATACATAATCAAAGGCCTTCCTTCCACGGGTGGGACAAGGATAGGTGGTTTCAGCAGGTAATTCTTGATGCTATCAAAAGCTTCTTGACATTCATCATTCCATACAATAGGCTGATTCTTTCTGAGTAGCTTGAAGATCGGCCCGCAGGTTGCGGTCATGTGAGCTATGAATCGGGAGATGTAATTCAAACGTCCGAGGAAACCTCTGACTTGCTTCTCGGTCTGTGGAGCTGGCATTTCTCGGATGGCCCGGACTTTATCAGGATCGACTTCAATGCCCTTTTGGCTGACAATGAAGCCTAATAACTTCCCGGATCTGACGCCGAATGTACATTTATTGGGATTCAATCGAAGCTTGTATTTTCTCAACCTTTCAAACATCTTCGTCAAATACTCAACATGTTGCTCCTCATCTGTTGACTTCACAATCATGTCGTCCACATATACTTCGACTTCTTTGTGAATCATGTCATGAAACAGAGTAGTCATTCCTCTTTGGTAGGTAGCACCAGCATTTATTAGGCCGAACGGCATCACTTTGTAGCAGAAAGTACCCCATGGAGTGATAAAAGACGTCTTTTCTCTATCTTCAGGAGACATTTTGATCTGATTGTAACCGGAGAAACCGTCCATGAAGGAGAACACCTTAGACTGAGCAGTATTATCAACAAGCACATCAATATGAGGTAATGGAAAGTTGTCTTTTGGACTGACTTTGTTCAGGTCTCTGAAAGCAACACACATCCGGACTTTACCATCCTTCTTTGGCACAGGTACAATATTGGCAACCCATTCAGGGTACTCAACTGTCATGAGGAAACCCGCATCAATCTGTTTTTGAACCTCGCTCTTAATCTTGAGAGCCATATCTGGATGAGTCCTTCTCAATTTCTGCCTGACGGGAGGACATTCAGGCTTGGTGGGGATCCGATGCTCCACAATCATAGGATCTAGACCTGGCATATCTTCATACGACCATGCAAAAATATCCGGATATTCCCGGAGGAGTTGGATGATCTTCTTTTTAACCCCTTCCTCTAGAGCAGCACCGATCTTGATCTCTCGCTTGTTCTCCTCGGTACCTATGTTGATGAGCTCAATCTCTTCCTGGTGAGGCTGAATGGCTTTCTTTTCTTGCTCAAGTAGCCGAGTGATCTCATATGGTATGTCATCACCTTCCTCATCTTCGGCCTCATACACTGGGAACTCAAAATTCGGAGGGAATGCAGGGTTACTGTGCCCAACGGGTTTATTATAGTTCAATCTGCGTAAAATGGTTGGATGATTTTAGAAAGAGGGTTTTTTATGCAGATTTTTGAAATTAATAAGAAAATACAGATGTTTTGGTTTTTTTCTGGCATTACCATTATTTCCAAGGGAAAAAGCACTAAAAAAGCAGTCGTGGAAGAAACGACAAAATTTTATTAATCAACAGCAATGCCGAAACAAACATGCCCTTACAGAAAATATCACTCTCGCTTTGGGCAGAGCGAGAGGATTGTTATTTTGAAAAAAACAAGATACTTAAGCAACAAGGTATATTACTCAGAAACATGCATGATTGAGGGAATGTCGATGGCATCCCAATCTCTCGCAAAGCCTCCTGGTGTAACAAATACGGGCCTCGGGCCAAATCCAGGTGCTTCTTCACTGATTGCGTTGACAAACCCAGCACTACAGAATGCCCCGGTGGAAACTCCTGAAGTTGGGGAGAAGCCAAGACCTTCCTTATGCTTGTTCTCACGAAGCTGTATTAACCTGCCCCAGCCAGCGGCTTGACCCTCTTGGACGGCTCTTTGTGCATCCTTCAAAGAAGCCATGGCAGTTCCATCCCTCTTGGGCTCCGTACCTTCGACAGTTAATCCTTGAAAAGCGGTCCCCTCTGCAGACCCTGCTTCTATGCAAGAGAAAGATGATAGCTGGCTAACCAGGTATGCTTCCTCTCCATGAATGGTAACAAGCTTTCCACTTTTTGCAAATTTCAACTTTTGGTGCAAAGTAGAGGTCACTGCTCCCGCGTCGTGTATCCATGGTCTCCCCAGGAGACAGCTGTAAGAGGCATTAATATCCATGACCTGAAAGGTGATTAGAAAGGTTTCGGGGCCGATAGTTATTGGCAAGTCTATCTCCCCGAGAACGCTCTTGCGGGTTCCATCAAAGGCTTTGACTAGAAAAGTGCTTCTTCTCAAAGGAGTTCCCCGGTAACTCAGCTGATCCAGCGTTGACTTGGGCATCACGTTCAAAGATGAGCCAGTGTCTACTAACACATTTGAGATCATGTCAGACTTGCAATTCACGGAGATATGCAAGGCCAGATTATGATGCTTTCCTGCTTCGGGCAATTCATCTTCACTGAACCACAGATTGCTGCAGGCGGTAATGTTTCCCACTATGCTACCAAAGTGATCCACAGTTACTTCATGATCCACATAAGCCTGCTCCAATACTTTCAAAAGGGTATCTCTGTGGGCAGCGGAACTCAGGAGTAGAGACAAAATGGATATCTTCGACGGGGTTTGCAACAGCTGATCCACAATCTTATAATCACTTCTTTTGATCAACCTCAAAATGTCGTCCAGATTAGAATCCTCTATAGACCGGCCTGGTTGGCTCGCGTCTCTGTTAACGGGAGAAACATCAGTCGGGGTTGGCTTGTCAACGGGTGGCACGGTAGGCGTAGCTGCCTTCTTTTGAAACAATGGTGGACGGACTCTTCCGCTTCTTAGGGCTGCTGAAGTTCCTTCGGCAGTATTGTTCACCACAGCCAAGGACACCAGAAGCACTTCTACTCCGTTTTCTATTATGGTAGCATTATATTTGTACGGGATAGCCCTATCTGAAGTATATGGTACCGGTCCGGGCAACCTTATCACCAAAGGCTCAGCATTCTTCTTCAAGGGTATACTCTTGACAGGCGGATCGTGAAAAACTGGCACAATCACGCAGATATCACTAACAGTCAAAAAATTATCATTCATCAAGCTTTGGATGTCATCTTGAACAGTATAGCAACCCAAAGGATTACGAAGGCATCCTAGACACTTGGCATGATCATGGCTGAACAGAGAAGCTTTGCACAGCTTGATGTGTAGAGGCACCAGAGGAGTTGCGACGTTACGGACATCAAGTCTAGGAGCTTCCTCACATACTTCGATCATATTCACAGCGGCATGATTTGGAAGAGGATTGTCGAGGACATGTGGGACATTATTTTCAAAAGTCAGCTTTCCTTGATCAATGAGCTTCTTCACGATATACTTCAAAGCATAGCACCCCTCGACATCATGACCTAGGGCACCTTGATGAAAATCACATTTGAGATCGGACCTGAACCTTGGAGGCAACGGATCAGGTGGGGGCTTACCCTGTCTGGTTGTACAATGCCCTCTATGGAGTAAAGTCGGAAGCAACTCAGCATATAACATCGGTATCAGAGGGAAAGTAGGTCTAGCTTGCTGATTTTGTTGTTGTTGTTGAACTGGCAACTGTTGTTTCATCTGTTGAGCGATTGCATTAACGGGTACTTGAGGTTGACCAGGTGGCAGAGGGTACTGATGATAAAATGGCGGAAAGAAAGGATGCTGAGAATACGGCACATATGGGTATGACGGAGGCATTTGGGCTGCATTGATAGGAGCAACAGTAGCCATGGATTGACCGGCTCCAGCTGACACCATCCCTACTTCCGTTTCTTTCTTCTTGTGGTGTCCATTACCATACCTCTTCGATGCATTCACAGAGGATTCAACTTTCTCGAACACAATGATTCCATCCCTGACGGCTTCCTCCAAACGGGTTCCCATGGTGACCATCTCCGAAAAGTTATTCGGGGCAGCAATGATCATTCTCTCAACATAATCCTTCTTCTAGGTCTTTAAGAATGTCTGGGTCATTTCTTCTTCATCAAGAGCGGGAGTAATGCCTCCTTCTTCTGGGAGAGAGATCTGAAGAATTCCCTGTTCGGCTTCAATCGGGTGTTAAACCCATAGTGGCTCTTGAAAGCAGCGGCTAATTCATCAAAGGTATGGATATCATTTTTGCTCAAACTAGTATACCACTCTGCGGCATCTTCCATCAAACTATCCTGAAAGCAGTGGATCATAAGGGAATCATTGTCTTTGTAATTGCCCATCTTTCGGACGTATTTGATGATGTGGTTTTGGGGACAAGTTAGCCCGTTGTACCGGTCGAAATCTGGGATTTTGAACTTCTTAGGGACATCCACTTTTGACACCAAGCAGAGATCTTGAGTTTTGAAAGAGTCCGCATTTCCTCGATTGGCTTTGATCTCATGACGGAGTTCTTTAGCAAGTTCCTCCGTCATCTCTTCCATGGTTTTGGTTACGGGGATGCTTCCGCGCTGTGTGTTGATGTTAACACTTTGAGGCATGGTATGCACAAGAGGCTCGGTGAAAGTTGCCGTTGTTTGTGGCTAAGTAGCATTGACGGGGACAGCATTTGTTGCAGGGATCAGAACATTGTTAGTAGTGCCCGAAGTGCCCGCTGCAGTACTGGGAGTGAAGAACGGTGGGAGCCCATACGGAAACCCAGCTGGCATAGCAAGGCGAGCGTCGGCAGATGCGGTCGGGAGCACGCTTGTAGTCACTGGTATAGCTGTGGCTATAGGGATAGCCGTAGCTGATTGTTCTTGAGCGGCTAGCAGGGCAGTCATGACATCATTAGCTTTAGCCAATTCTTCCCTTAGAGTGGCTAACTCGGTACGGAGCTGAGCGTTCTCTTCTTCCATGGCTGCCGAATTCTTCTTTCTGTAGAGTCTTGTCCGGTGTATTCTGTTTGGTTCGTAAACTTTCCGAGCACGAGCCACCTTTCAATCTCTGTGGCAGAAGAACCAGGAGGCAATGAGCACTTGGAAACCTTTTGTGACTTGATGAGTGATGCATATGATGCATGATATGTACAAATGCAAAAAATGACTCTTTTTGTCATCGAAGGGTTTTTCAGTCAAATTAGAAACTTTGTAAACATTATTTAACAAGATCTCAATAGCGTTCATATCCACAAAGTTGTCGAGATTCGGGAAGAGAATGAGCCCATAGATAAGCAATGCAAGAATAGCCTCGAGTGCGTCCTGACAAGTAGTTTCGAGATTAGCTTGCTCAAGTAGATACTTTGAAGTGAACCCTCGGATGTGAGACTTAGTAGTAAGATGCTTGGAGACATCAGAAGTCTTGAGATAGAGATCCTTAGCAATAACCAGAGGAGTAAGAGAAGCCCCGGGACCGGTGAAGGGCGTCTTCTCGGCTATAGGTGAGCCTAACAAGTATGAATAAGCCTCAAGAGTAGGGACCAACTGAAAATCCGGGAAAGTGAAGCAGCGGAAGCTTGGATCATAGAATTGCACGAGAGTGTGCACTAGCTTCTCTTCCACATTAGTCTGGAGAATAGTAAGCAAACCACCATACCGGAGTCGGAAACCTGTTTGATTCTTTACCTTGAGTGCCAACTCTCTCAAACTAACCAAATCAACCTCCTTGAACTTGTAGGATTTAGTCTTCTTCATACCTGTAATGTTTACAAAGTTTTTAATTTGTCCAATCCTTCGATGAATGCATGAGAAAAAATTATGCATGAATGCATGTATGCATGATTGTTTTTTCAATTACAGAGAAAACATGGAGGGTTGAGATTAAAGTCGAGGAGCCACGGGCGGACACGGTGCCCGGTAAACTAAAGTTTAGGATAATAGTAACCAAGGTTCTAATCAAGTTCCCAAACTGCAACCTCTCTTTCGTATATCATGGTAGCACGGGACAACGTCCGTTCCATGTTTATTCTAAAGAAGGTCTAGTTTGAGTGTAGTATCGCGTGACGACTAAAACTCGAGACAACACTCGGTTTAGCCACCGCACTACGTCCTAAAAAGGCCAGGGATGGGTTTGGTAACTACGGTCCATAGCATCGTCGAACAATTGAAAGCAAAGTGCCTAAGCATGACAACACACGCCGACAATATTACTTCCAAAATGCCTCAGCTATGTGAGATTGATCGCATAACCCAATACACGAGGCAACCCTCGGATCGAATTGTCGATTATATCTCTACCTATTCATAAGTTCACTCAGCCCGGGTATAGGACTTTTGATATTCTCACCCCACACGTCAAATGAAAAATAAACAAGTATTCACATATGTAAGCAATAAAACAAAGCGTGAATATAAACTAAGGAAAGCTAGGCGCGACCCGCTAAAAAAAAAGTCCCCAGTGAAGTCGCCATTTCTGTTATCGCGATTTTCGGGTGTCAAGTCATAAATTAGGCTTGAACCTTTCAATCTTTGATATTCTCTATTTTTTCTTGGGAAGGGCAAAATTGAGAAAAAACCCTTAGATTCGAAGTTCGGGGGTCGTTTTCACTACGGGAAGGTGTTAGGCACCCGGAGCGATTATGGTATTCCATAAGAACCGTTCTCCTGAGTTCATTTCTACGCTTTATTTTTATTGCCTATTTTTTTGAAAAGAAGAGATTTTATTTGAGTGAAGAATGAGGGGAGAAGATGATCGAGGTTTTTATTTTACTTGGCTTGGAGGAGTTTTGACTCATTGCCTACGTACCCTTTTTAGGGATCAAAACCAATCGTAGTTCATTCTCAAAAAGGTTTTTGTTTTTGTTGGTTGATTTTAAGTTTGAAAAAAGAATTTTTGAAGAATAGAGATGAGAGGCCTCAAGAGCATGAGATTTGGAAAAAGTGAGGTGGAAGTAGTTATTTTGCAAAATAAAGTCTAAGTAAACAAAAGGAAAATGAGGAGTTTTGACTTCTATTTTAGAAAAAAGTTTTCAAGTGAGGTTATTCATATTTTTTGAAAAATGACTTTTTTGTCTAAGCGTCGTAAAACCTAAGCATACATCTAAGCAGTAATCATGCAACGTGTGTGCGTGTCGGTGCTCGTGTCGGTGTACATCACTTATAGTGTCCATGGTCCCTTTACATTGTCCTAGGTACATTCTATGGTCTTTGCAAGAAATGTAAAAGAGATAAAATCTACCTAAATATTACAATTCCAAATAAAAGTAAAAATGCAAAAAAACCTAAACTATGTAAAAAATGGAAATGGAATGCTAAATGAGATGTATGAAACATGGAGATAAACTTGTTAGTGAAATAAAGCATAAAAAGTAACAAGAGACAAAAGCATATAAAATGACATAAAGATAGTAATAAAATGATAATAAACCCTAAAATTTTGGTATGAAACCTAAAGCATTTGTAGCCTCTAATTCTCATGCCATAGCAAGTTTTGAAATGGTTTTCTTTATCTCAAGCTATAACATAGGATTATTAGAAACATGCAAGCCTAGTTTCATGCCAATCTTTTGGAATAGAATTAGCATTTTATTATTCTCTAGAATATGCATACATTGCTTACAAAATCAAGGCTTCATGAATCAATCCAAAACAGCAAGATCAACACATGATTATAGGCATAAACATCTCACATTAACATATCAAATGGCCTTATTCACATATCCACAAATCAAGGACAAAGATATGACAAAAAAATTCATAAGAAAAAATCCAAAAAGAATTAAAACGCTATGAATTAATCATGCAAGATTTTTATCAACCTCAATATGCAAAAATGTCGTAAAAATATCAAGAAAACATCAAAAAGCAAGCATGAATTTTCTAGAAGTTTTATCAAGAGTTTTGATCAAAGCACTGGTTCAAATAGCGCAAAAAAAGGGTGTGAGTAGCACAAAAGAGTAAAAAACGTAAAGATCCAACGGAAAACAGGCCCAACCCAAAACCTAAAAGCCTGGGCGCACAGGAGCCACAGGATTGATCCGGAATCCTAAAACCCTAGATCAAACGGCCAGGGACAAAGGGGAATGGACCGGACTGGACCGGTCCGGTTCACTGGCTTATTTAAAAGGCAAGGCTCCGGTTTTTTCATTTGCTAACCCCCTTTCTCTCTCTAAGCTCAGAGCTTCTCTCTCTTCTCTCTTCTCTCACCTCTCTCCTCCCTGCTCCGGTGGTTGTTGGCCGGAGAAGATGAAGGTTTCGCCGGAAACTTCATCTTCTCCGGTGAGAAGTTAGGGTTCCGATGAGAAAAAAGTTCCAGAACTTCAAATTCTTACATTTTCTTGTTCGTTTTCAAACCCTAAACATGAATCCAGCACTGATTTTCACAAACAAAGCTCGAAACGATGTAGATCGGAGAATTTTCATACGTTTTTTTTTTTGAAATTGTTTTTTTAGGGTTTTGAATGAGTACGTTCAAACTCTTGAGGATCTACATCATTTCGTATTCGTTACTTCTCTGGTGCTTGTTCTTGCTTACAAAGCATGGATCCTTATGGATCTAGGTTTTGTGCTTGCGGTTATGATTTTGTTTTTATGGTTCTGGAAATTTTAGATCTGGTTCGTTCGTTTTCATGCAGGTTTAACTATGATTAATACCTTTTTTAGAGAAAAATGAGTTTTACCTGAGTTTTTGGTTTGGAGATTCTTGATGAAGATCTTCTGGAAACTTCTTCTTCTTCTCACTGATTTCCTTTGTTCTTCTTTCCTTCTTCTTCTCCCTGATCTCTGTGATCGGTGCTTGAGCTTGCTGACGGCGAGCTCGCGCCTTGAATTGTAGAGATTTCAATTCGGTGATGATGATTCTTTGAAGAATCTCTGAGAATTGCAATGGATCTTGGTGATTCTTTGTTGATTTGCACTGATTTGTGGTACTTTGTGTGAATTTGTGTTGATTCTGGGTTGGTTTGGAAAACGGTTAGGGTTTAAGGGTTCTTGGTGTTCTTCATGATTTCTGGAAATGGTTGAGCTTTGATCTTTGAGAGCAGAAAGAGAAAATTAGAAAGTGTTTGTTGAGGTGGCGTGGAATGAATGGATCTGATCCTGACTTGTACAGTAATTGCACCTTTTATAGGCTGCCAAGTGTGCTTGAGACCCAATGAAAGAGGGACACTTGTAATTGGACTTTTCTGCAAAAAAACAAAATTAAAGGACTGGACAGCAAATAAGAAAAAGGACTAAAAAATGCAATTTTTAAAGAATAGTGGACTAAAATGCAATTCTGGGAACTATTTGAGGGACCAGAATGCAATTAAAAATAAAATTGAATTAAAATTGGTAAATTGAAAAAAAAACGTAAAGTGAAACAAAAAATAAAATCAACAAAAGGACTAAAACGAACCAATTACTGACATGAGGTATTTCAAAATACCTCCCTGCCGAAATTTTGACAGGAAAAGACCAAAATGCCCCTAGGGACTAAACTGACTCAAATGCAATTTTTGAAATGACTTTTTAAACAAAGACTCAACAGTGATTTGTACAGACACGTTGAAAAGACTCAGAGGCAAACACAGGGACTAAAATGGGTTCCACTACAGGAAATGACCAAAATACCCTTTTGTATGATTTTTGAAATAAAATGCAAGAAAAGTAATGCGACACTTCAGAGAGTTCTTAAATGACTTGTAATGTCAGAAAAGACAGAGGCAGTAAAATACGTTTAAAAAGAGAGTAAAGATTCAGAGTAAAATAACAGAGAATTGACAAATATCAGTGTTAGAAAAGAAATTTGAACAAGTATTTTTTAGGTCCAAAATCAGGGTACAACAGCACTCCTGGAATCATTTATAAAAACCAATTGAAACAATGAATTACCTCTCTTGGTCATCATCTTGCAAAACAGATACTTAGCAACGCAGCAAACAAAAGTTGCAGATGTAATTTTAGGTGCAAAATGCTGCATTTATAGTAATGGATAAGCACATGTCCAGGAATTAACTGATATTACTGAGCCTGCACAGAAAAGGATAAGCACATGTGACATTGTTATTGGTTATTCCATAGAAAACAAACATTCCATTGAAAAGGAGCAACCATACCACCAAATATGACATTTGTCCATCAATACACACGTGTAATAAGTAGAAATACTTTGCAAGGATCCTAGTTACTGCACAATCATTTACATGACATAATAGATGATGTATTATTATCGCTTAGGCCGCATACAATCATCACGGTGACGCTAGGAACATAGGAATTTGATTGTTCTAGATAGGACGCTCTCATATAGATGGCATAGGAGAGCGGGTCAAGTGAGCAATGATATCTATGCCAGACAAACATACACCATATGTTCTTCATCATTCCCTGTATGCGTTAGCGTGCAGCGATATATTCATGTAAGAGTTGGGATCACAACACATTTGGTAACATGGAAGAATGAAGATGACATCATGTATGTAAGCTTGAGGTGGCTCAAGTAGAAAGCACTCATGATGATGACATTTAAAAACGTGCAATCTGGGTGCTGATAATCATGTTAGCCAACCATGCAACCACTGTTATTCACTGTCAAGATGACTTCATATGAGTCCGCTGACATCACTGAACAGAACCCCTATATGTAAATTATGTTATCATGAGATCACAGTATAGAAGTCTAATTACAATGTGCGCTGGAAAGGAGCAATTCAAATATAGACCATATCCTATTTCATGATATTGCCCACCCTTGGTGGGATAGCATGTCTAATTATTAAGAGAAATGTGGCATTCCTAAAAATATAGCAGATATCTAAAACACCCATTTATATGGTGCATGTGTTTTTGAATTTGTCCCTCACATTACTGCACAAGCAAATAATGAATGAGCGATACTCCTATGAAAATGAATCGCAAACAACAACATCTCGAAAAATAACTAATCATAGTCATGTATCTCAATCATCAATGGAATCATTCTCGGATGAATAAGTTGGTGGGGCCATTCCATCACGCGAACAACATACAAATAGGTAAAATGCAGTCGTTGGCATGACCTCTAGAAATGGGTCATTAATACAATTTATGGTTCTATTATATCAGGCGAAGAATGAACTCAATCATGGACGTATCAAAATTTAGTTAAATATAGCTGCAATATCTAAAGGCGAGAAAGAAATCCGGTTAAATAGTTATATAAGTATCATGTACTAAAAATAGTATATTCCGAAAACTTTGACAGACATTATAAACGTGACATAACTATGAATATGAACACAATCACACGAGATCTACTACTTACGGAAGGGTAGAAAAATAACTGTTTGAAATTGGTTGTAAATAAGTTAGAATACCAATCTACATAACCTACTATCATGTAATTCGTATGTTGTTTGATAACTCTTCAACAAAGATAATTTTCTTCTCATAAATGAAACACATAAAACCAAATTCCATCCACCAAAATGTAGAGAATTATGAATGCGCGCATATAGTGATTACTTGTTAGTAAGGGAAAGATAAATCCGCACACAGTAAGTATAGCAAACAACGATGGCAAGGATTTAAGATGAAAGAAGTCATAATATCTGTATAAATAAACACGCAAAAGAAAGAGTAGCATTGCATTGCGTGAAACAATACAACCAAACCAAAATATAATCCCACAGATTGGCGCGAAAGAACAAAATATCCAATTTATAGCAAAAAGGATAAACCAAAATACGTCGCCGCATAAGACAGACGCTAGATCAGACCTAATCACACTTTCATCAGCTAACACATAGGTCCACTAATTCATTCATTTAATCACATTATATAGTGATTAACCTGATACACATAGTTTCCACCAACTAGATAAAGGGGCTTGACATAATGTTTACGAACCCGCTGCAAAAGCATCTGCTTGAACACAATAACAACATCGCACTTTTCCTTAATGACAGCAAGCTTTAGAGCATTTCCATCAATCAAGTTATGCGTGCACAAATGATCCCCCAATCTCCGCCAATTTTGCACCACATAGTGTTGTCAACAATCACAAACTCCAAACTGCACTTCCAATTGAACCCCAGGGAATCAACAATAGTGAGGGTACTCTCTTGAGCTGGAAATACATCTCGGCAAAATCCATTCCAACGCAGCATCTGCAAACGAAATGATTTAGCGATTGATAAAGTTAGTAAACATGAAACTACACACATAATCAATATAACATAGTACAGTTGGGACTATATACCAAATAACCAGAACAGACGTGATATGAGGTCAGTATCTTGACATATGTGCGACAAAACTACACGGGACATGCTTCACCCGCAGGGTTGATGAACCTAGGAATGGCAAGAGATGGGTTATTAGGATAGGACACTTCAATACCAGTCCTAGCCTTTAAAGTCATGGCCAAAAGGTTTGGCCGTACATATGTCAGGTACACCCATGCCCCCTGCTCTATATCGTAAACAGTCCCCAACGTCAGCCAACCATGCTTGAAATAAATCTTCCCCTTCTTATTGTTGACGTCCACAACTGTCATATTGCCTTTAGGATCGCGCAGTGCAACACACTCATCAATGTGGATGCCATATTCCTTTGCAAAACATGGAGGAAGCCTGGCCTTTGACTATAAAATGAACAAACACATTATGAATATTTTCAATCCAAACATAAATGCATCTACATAAAATACTATGCAGACTCATGATCAAGTGATAAACACAAGCCCATAGGTAACACCGCAAGGATTATACTTTGAGATAACCTTTACATACAACCAATGCATAAGCGCAAAATAGGACAAATGCTTATCTTGCGGTAGAGTATCCGAGACCACATGCATGGAGAAATAACCAGTATAATTTGATTAATAAGATGAAGCAGTGCAGTGCAAATCAGTTACCTTGCAAGCTGATCAATGAACGAAACACAAACTAATCGCAAACAACAAACCAGCACCGTAAAATAATCACATCACTTACTTCCAATAAATTGACGAAAATTTAGAATAATACAAAGCATGTGATAACTGACAGACCCTATTCAATTGCAGTACAACCATAATAAACAATATTCTCAACCATGCAGTTGCAGAACACAACACTAACCATGACATATAGTCACGCAGCAGTCGAATAAATGATTTTACGGTGTCAAATGGGACATGCATACAAAAAAAACATACAAAAATGTGACAAAGATACACTAAGTGACGATACTAACAGTGTCTTTCTGAAACTCGACACGATACGTCATCAGCTGTGCCGCATACCTTTGGAATGTACCATGATCAACGTCAGCATCTGCGAAGAAAAACACAAGACATAATATTTAAAATTGTCTGCGGTGTCAACAAACCAACATACAAAACACCAACCAACATCAAAAGTATCTGCAACCTTGTCGGGCGAACAAAGCAGCATCGCCATTTAGCCACATTTTTGGCAGCATTCCCCGGAGAAGTTCATCATTCTGAGAGGGCACAGGAACATATCTCAGCCACACCGTATCGTTGTCTCTTTCCTTAGTGATAGCAAGGTCCAATTTACGGCCTTCCACAAAACCTCGTGACCTGCAAATCTTGCCCCAATCACCACCAATCCTGCAGGCAAGTTTGTTGTCATGTTGGACAAACTTGAAGTCACACTTCCAAGCAAAGCCCAAGTAATCAATAAACCTAATGTCACCATCATTAGGAGGCATGACCTGCCGACAAAATCCTAACCACGACAACATCTGTTGCGTAATTGCATAACACAACCAATCTTAATACCGTAGATAACGTCACATAAAACAATATGATCAAAAAACTATACTGAAAAGCCATAAATTACCAAAAAACCAGAATAAGCATCAGCCGCAGTTAAAACCATAGTCGTTGCACCCAGAAAATGCACCAAGCCACCATTGACGATACGACGATCCAATTTTGCAACAATAGGAGAGGCCTGAGTGGGATAGATAATCTCCTGACCAAATCTATTTCGCACAGTCATCTTAAACAACCTTGGGCTCTCGTAGGTAATGTCGACCCATCCACCAAGACTTATGCGGTAGAAATCCTTC
This sequence comes from Medicago truncatula, assembly GCF_003473485.1. Classification (NCBI taxonomy): domain Eukaryota; kingdom Viridiplantae; phylum Streptophyta; class Magnoliopsida; order Fabales; family Fabaceae; genus Medicago; species Medicago truncatula. The sequence goes on from NC_053045.1 coordinate 23,421,999, forward strand.
AAGCCATACCAAGCATCCCTAAGGTAAATTTTGTTCAGCTTCTTTTCCACATGAACTTCAATCTCATTGTTTTGTGGATCAAAGAGCATCACATAATCTTCAACATATGCGCCATAATCCTTAACAAAACATACAGGCAATCTACATCTCGCCTGAAACATTAAGGACACAACTCAATACGTAAATCATACATAAGCAAAAAAGTAAATAGAGACATGCCATAGTGTTTAGAAAATATTAACACCCTCCTCAGATACAATAATCACTCACAAGCGTGGCGTCAAAGTCAACAAAATACGTCCTATACATCAAAGCCTCGGCCTCTCCAATCCACATCCAAGTCCAAGGTCTGTAAATAAGAGAAAACTACCTAACATGTCAGAAAATCATAAAAAAAAAACTCATGCATGGACTTGCAGCACAATGGTGACAAACGAAACAAACAAACCTGCCAATGTAAGCATCCCCTTCATATCATTCAAAAGATGACCTTTCAAAACATTGCCTCTGTCATTGGACATCTCGTGATCCTCATCAATCTTGGCATAAGAACCAACAGCTCCAAGATCTGCAATTGAGATAATCAACATAACATGTTTAGAGAAATGATGCTCAAACCACAAAATAAAATGAAATAAAAAGGTATCCAAATAACAACAAACCAGACAAAGTCACGATCCCATCCCCATTTTCAATAAGCGCATCTCTCAAACTCGTTTCTCCCCAAGTGAACATGTTGTGAACTTAAAAAACAAAGTGTAAGATAATAGTCTAAGTTTAACCAGTCTACAACTAAATGAGATTGTGTGTAGAGAAGAAAGGGCAAGGGTTTATAACCATCTCTTAAAGTACATGACATACAAAAAGTACAAACCAACTTGGTTCGATATACACATGTAACAAAAAATGCACACGAGGCTTAGTTCAATAAATGCTAGTGCAATACACACATGGAACATCCATGAATCCAATTGGTTCAGCAAATCAAAATATGCAATAATTACAAAAAAAGAACTATAATGAACTGTCAGAAAGGTTATTATTGGCCGTATTTCACACATGCTCTGAGAATGTCCATACATATTCTCATGAACATATATCAACTTCAAATAATGATGGTCATAGGTTGGCTGTGTGTAGGGACGTATAACTGAACGCCAAACACATGATAACACATGGCAGAAAAATCAGCAAAGAAAATAGAGTTCATTGTGCAGCACTTGGCAAGGAAAAATCACACCATAATTAGATATACAACATGCAGACACAGCATTTAAAATCCATGCATGCGCCAGCAAAAATATCTGTCTGCACAACATTAATTATCACAGCCCCCAATGTCACACATCCATAACCACCTGTTAAGCACTTCAAAACACAACTTATCACAAACTCTACATGCCACTTGGATTTCATTCTCATATTGAGACCCTAATTCCAATGTAATTTAAGTACACTACCTGATGATACCAACCTAGTTCCCTAGAAAAACTACAACATTGATTGCTAAAAATCAAAACAATGACATCAGCACAAATGCACGGTTAGGCTTTGAAGAATGAAGATGCATCCCCCCATGAAGATTATTTTTAAGTATTTGAAAGCAAATTTCTATATTACAATCAATTGTGTACGATCACCAGAAAAAATCCAGCAACACTTATTTTGTAAAGAAAGCATACATAATTTCAAATTCATATTTCTTGCATCCATTAATTACATGTATGAATTATTCCAATATCCCACTTAGCTCCCCTTACACAATCATTTAACTATAACTAATATGCAATGCTTGCATTAGAGATTTATCTGTATACTGGATTCAAACAATTCTGATTTTCTTGTATGAAATACAAACACCCAAAGAAAACCAAGTAGATCTTATATATCAAAAAAAGAAATTGCAAGCAAAGATGAACACCAAGATAACACTTAACTTCACATTCAATAGCACAACAACATTACATCAAGTCTTCTACTTAAAAAAACATTAAGTTGACAAATACAACACAAAAACATGAAACGAACTTCCAAAACTACCCAAGATACAACAAAATAAAAACAACATCACAACATCACACTGCTGATATCAACCAGGACTTCCCTCCCATAAAACAACTACTTCCAAAATCTAATTTGCCCAGAAATACAACTCAACTTGAAAAGCTGGTCCATCTTCACCGGTGCTTGTGGAGGGAGGTACTGCAGTCCGGAGAACCAACATCGGAGGAGGGCACATGAAAACGATCCTATTGTTAGCTGCCTCAGTTACACCAAACTTGATCTTGTTTCCTTCCACCAGCTTACGGGCACTGCATTGCGCCGGCCACTCACGAGAGAAAACACATGACAAACCATCATCTTCACATAAATCCATCATCAACGTCCATGTATAGCCTAGGTAATCAATGCATGTCAAAGATGTCCTCTCAGCAAGAAATGCAGCCTGGCAAAATCCTAACCATCCCAACTTCTGCTCTCAAAAAAATAAGACATCAGAGAATACACATCAAATTAGCTATAGTTAACTGAATACACGTCAAATTTAAGAATCGACTAAATTAAAGAATACACATCAAATTTAAGAATTGCTAAATTAAAGAATAGACAAAATTAAAACAACACACATCAAATTTAACCCCTGATAGATTTTTGGCAAGTGTACCAAATACTATCGAAGTAGTAAAAATATCGTTCCACAAGGACTGGTTTTAATCTCAATAATTCAATTACGTTGTAACTTAAGATGTATAAAAGTTCTTTTAATTTGCCGCTAGGCAGTTGATTGGTTTGTTTGCATAAGTAATAACAGAAAATAAAGATTCATTTAAAGAATAAGAGAGAGATGAGTTTAGGTCTTTCGAATCATCTATGTTCCCCTAATTGGGATACTGCACCTATTCTTGTGAATGAGTCGCTAGTTTTACGATAGTTAACAAAATAGTCCTAATCAATCCCTTGAGTTAGGACCCTCTTCTAGGGTTACAGCCCCTAATTCCTTAGGTGGTCTAATAACCTTTGAAGGTTTAAGCACGTTAACCTAATGTCACTAATAAAGGATTATCCATTCCTAGACTAACCATGTTTATTAGAACAATTCAATTAGGTCTAAGTCGAAAGCTATGGTCAGTAGTCATTCGTTCTCACTAAATCATATTTATATTTGATCAGGATATAAAAAGCATTAAGAACAATTGAATTGAATAAAAACTAGATTGTCATTCACAAATAATAGAGTTTCACAACAACATGGTTCAATTAAGGTTACAAAGAATCATCTCAGACCTAACCTCTAATGGATTTAGCTACTCATAATGGTGTTTACAAATAACATAATCATTAGAGGAATAAATACATACATGAACTAGTAAAAGAGTGAAGAAATCCCCTTCTCGACGTCTTGTAGTCTCAAAATCGCACTTTGCTCTCTCAAAATCGTAACCCTTGTCTTTGGAATAGACTTCAGCTTAAATAGGCACAGAATTTCGCCCAAAATTGTGTCAGGTTTTTAGTAAATCGTGACACAATTTTCCTTTGAATCGCAAATTACTGAATAAGGGTTTCCTCAAATCGTGTCACGATTTAGTCATCGTGCCACGATTTCCTCAATGTCGAAGCAATTTTTGGTCTTCCAGAATCGTGTCACGTTTTTACCAAATCGTGACACGATTTCCTTCTTTGTATTTTATTCATTTTTCTACTCTTTTTGCTGCATAAGTTGCCTTGTGAACTCCACTTTGTGATCAAAATACATATAAAAATTACGTAATGAAGAGATGTCATCACAACCCCAAACTTAAACCATTCCTTGTCCTCAAGGAATTTACTTGAAAATTTGACAAATTACAGTAAAATAACAATTACATGATCAAGCGATAGTACCCAAAAGTTCAACACCTTACTAGCTAAAGATGAGCTAGTTTGACTTGTTAGCAACCACCAATTCACAACTCCACGCAAAATATTGAAGGGTTCACACATAGTCGACATGCAATCTACATATTACCATAAGCTTGAAAAGTTTCTAAACGTCAATCAAAATCAATTGTCAATGCACACTTTGAGGTCTTGAAGGGTTATTTGGATAAGTAGGCTACAAAAATTTGAGTTAGACACTCCTACGAAAGTTAAAGCAGAATATCAATCCATCATTCACCTTTGGAAAAACAATTCTTGCAAGGATACTAGAGATTTATCTAACAATTGGGACAATAGAGTATGAAGTTACTCGGGTTTTTAATGTCTTGTCCCTTTTTCATTCTATTTTTTTTTAATACACCATTTTGGCATATTGTTTTAATGAGAAAGTTCTTTTTTTTTTTCTTTTTCTTTGTTCTCTAGTACCCCCACCCCAAACTTAGTTGGTTGCAAATTCCAATAGCAACCCCAAACTTAATATTTAGCAACATTCTACAATGCCTAACTCAGAAAAACAATAAGGGATAAATCCTAAAAGTCTCTAAGCTTGTAATGTAGTTTGTCACCGAACAAAAAGATCTAAACCTACCGGCTCAAATTGGCTAAAAAAAATGATAATATTTCAAATAATAACAGGGTAGGCTTCAAAGAGGCTCGCAGGACCAAGCACTTTTGCCTCAGTGTGCTAGTGACAACGATCAATTGACAATAGAGAAAAATTGCAAGTTCTAGAAATGTAAATGCATGGAACACTCTTTATAAGTAAAATTGGAAAAATAAATTTTTGGCCATGAACGTTACAGTTATGATATCTGGGAGTTGTGACTTCCTATCTTTAATTGCCGTACACTTCGCCTTTGAAATCACAAGTCACTCCTCCTTTTGAACTTTTGGAATACCACTTGAACAACTATTTGTTACTAAACTGGAAAAAGTCAAGTAAACAAGCAAATTCATTAATAATAAACAAGTTCAGGCAGAATTACATCAACGGGGATACAACTAGATAAACTAAAATGAAAATTGAAGACAAATTGTTCGAACATAAAACAAACAAAAGTATTGAAACAAAAACAGAAAAATCCAAATGAGTTGGACCATCAGTAGTCCACTCAATCCTGCATCTGATCCTCCGGAATCCATGTGGCTGGGTTCTCCTCTGCAAAAGTGTCTTCCCCCAAGTGATACCTAGACTGGCGAGAACCAGCAGCAAAGTCGGTCCTGATCTCCTGCTCTCTATCCTGAGCTCGACCTCTGGTTACATCAAAGTAGTGATCCATAGCCTCCTCAGACCCATCAAATCTCTCAAAAGACCCGGTCATAGCCCTCCTGTTGAGGCATACCGCCCAAGTGAACTCCTGCCTGAACCTAGTATGGTTCCAATACTCCTGATCAGATACCTCATTCATCCAGTTAGCATGGCCGAACATGTAGTCCAGCATCATGGGATGAAGAGGTGCATAAGTACCTTGTTGGCTGCTCCCCTCTCCATGAACAGTCTGAGGTGGTGGTGGTTGTGGCCTGCGCCTTGGTTGTGGCTGTGGCTCTGGCTGTCCTGCTGCAGCTGCCTCGGCGACCTAAATAGCAAGCAACCGATCGTGGTAATCCTTGTCGAAGCTATCCATATATCATTCAACGGCTTCATCATGGGTGCACTTTGGTGAATAGATCGCAATCTTGACTTTCGTAGAGCCAATTGATAAGGCTCAAGTGAGGAATAACTTTCTTTGTACATGAAGAAAACATATAAATATTGTTGGCAATCAACTCACCAACATTGATGGGTAAACCATCAAGAATAGCAGACACCGTAATCAACTCACGAACTCTCTGACCATCATAGCGGACATATATATGCAATGTCTTCCTACTCAAGGCAACTGCAACAACATTAGCTTTACCTGGATGATAATTCAAACCAAAGTCATAATCTTTCAGCAATTCTAGCCATCTACGCTGCCTCATATTCAATTCTTTCTGATCGAACAAATACTTGAAACTCTTGTGATCACTAAACACCTCAAATCTCGAACCATACAAGTAATGTCTCCATATCTTCAATACAAAGACTACGACCGCCAGCTCGAGATCATGCGTAGGATAATTCTTCTCATGAACTCTCAACTGTCTTGAAGCATAAGCTACCACTTTACCTTCTTGCATAAGCACACCTCCTAAACCCAACTTGGACGCATCACAATACACCACAAAAGGTTCATCTGACTTCGGTAAAATCAGCACTGGAGCAGTCGTCAGACGCTTCTTCAATTCACCGAAACTGTTCTTACAATGGACGTCCCACACAAAAGTTTTACCTTTACAAGTCAACTGTGTTAGCGGAAGAGCTAACTTGGAAAACCGTTCAAAAACCTTCTATAGTAACCAGCTAAACCCAAGAAGCTTCTAATCTTTGTAACGAACTTAGGAGCCTCCCATTGCGATACCGCTTCAACTTTAGACGGATCCACAACAATACCATCACCAGAAATAACATGGCCAAGAAAACTCACTTCTTTCAACCAGAACTCACACTTAGACAATTTGGCATAAAGTTTCTTCTCTTTCAACACTTGCAAGACAATCTTCAGATGCTCAACATGTTCTTCTTCAGTCTTGGAGTAAATCAAAATATCATCGATGAATACAACTACGAACCGATCCAAAAATGCATGGAAGATGCGATTCATATACTCCATAAACACTCCAGGTGCATTGGTAACACGAAAAGGCATAACTTTATAATCATAGTGACCATAACGCGTTCTGAAAGCCGTCTTTTGCATATCCTCATCTTTTACTTTAATCTGGTGATAACCTGATCTCAAATCAATCTTGCTGAAAACACGTGCACCCACTAACTGATCCATCAAATCATCAATTCTCGGAAGTGGATACCTATTCTTGATAGTTACCTTGTTCAACTGTCGATAATCAATACATAGCCTCATTCCAGGGACACTTGGTCTAACAAGTTTCTTCTCAAGCAAATCTTCCAACTGTTTCTTCAACTCAGATAATTCGGAAGTAGACATACGATAAGGTGCCATCGACACCGGCTTCATTCCAGGGACTAGATCAATAGAAAAATCAACTTCTCTCTCTGGAGGCACATCAGGAATTTCATCTGGAAAAACTTCAGGAAATTCACACACCACTTGTAGCTTATCAATCACTGCTTGATTCTCAATAGATAAAGTAGCCATTAACGAAAACATCAAGATACCATCGCGTTCTAGTTGCTTCAGCTGCTTAGTAGATAAAAACTCTGCACCACTCTCCTCTTCGACGGAAGAGAAATGCACTGACTTGCTAAAACAATTAATAAGAACGTGGTTGTACTCTAACCAGTTCATACCCAGAATCACATCCATACTGCTCAAAGGTAGACAAACTAAATCCATTTCAAAATCACGACCAAACATAGACAAAGGACATTTCAAACATACGAGAGAAGTAGTCACCGAACCTTTAGCTGGAGTTTCGACAACCATCTCTCCATTCATATCAGACAAATCAAGACCCAAAGCAGAAACACAATCGAAAGCAATAAAGCAATGCGTAGCACCAGTATCAATAATAGCAACTAAAGGAGTATTATTAATATAGCAAGTACCTCTAATCAAGCGATCCTCGTTCTCCGTCTGAGTACCAGTCAAAGCAAAGACCCTACCAGTAGTCGGCGCCCTCTTAGGCTGAGTACACTGTGAACTAATGTGACCCTCTCCATTGCAGTTAAAACACACAATGTCCGTACGCTTGCAATCAGCTACAATATGACCCCTCTTGCCACACCGGACACATTTCTTAATCCCTTCAGGATAAACATTGCTTTTGTGGCCTTTCCCACCACAATTGAAACACACAATTTCAGTAGCATCCTTCTTCTTAGGCCGCCTATCATCGACCATCCTCTGTTTCCCTTTATCAGCAGGGGCACTGTACGGCTTAGGACGACGCTGCTGCCCCTTGCCCTTCCTCTCGTTCACTATCTTGTAGTGAGCCTTAGTATCCTCTTCATAGATCCTACAACTATTGACCAAATCCAGAAAAACTCTAAGCTGTTGGTATCCAATCGCCCTCTTGATGTCGGGCCTCAAACCATTCTCGAACTTGATGCATCTCGAGAAATCAGCATTCTCAGCAGTATAGTGCGGGTAAAACTTCGCCAACTCAACAAACTTGGCAGCATACTTAGTCACAGACATGTTTCCTTGCTTCAGCTCAAGGAATTCAATCTCCTTCTTCCCGCGAACATCTTCCGGAAAGTATCTTCTCAGGAACTCTCTCCTGAACACAGCCCAGGTCGCAACAGCTCCTTTTTGCCCTAGGGTAGGTAGAAGGCCAACCCACCAGTCATCAGCTTCCTCAGCTAGCTGATGAGTACCAAACCGCACTTTCTGATCTTCAGTGCACTGCATAACATGGAAAATCCTCTCAATCTCTTTAAGCCACGTCTGGGCTCCATCAGGGTCATATCTTCCTTTGAAAGTTGGAGAGTTCTTCTTCATGAAAGTCTCCAACATCCTAGTCTCAGCATTCGCACCAGCATTTGCGTTAGGTTGTTGTCCCACAGCTTGGGCAACAACTTGTAGTGCAGCAGCTAACGCAGCATCGTTTCTTCCAGCCATTCCTGATATTCTACAAAAGTAGCAACAACAACATAAGATAGTAATATAAATATGACTAAGACTCGACACGACTCTTCTAATTGGCCGGACGGACCAACCAGGCTCTGATACCAATTGTAACACCCCGTTTTCCCAATATACAAATTTCTTAAATCATTTATCAGAGTAAGCATCATAAACAACGGGATATCACATATAACATAATCCAAAGCAGTGAAATAATAATTTAACCAAATATCTTAATCATTGCAGCGGAAATTATATCATAGTCATAAAACGTTTTGGCACGCAGGAAATTATATCATAGTCATAAAGTTATATCCAAGTCATCGGGCACTATGTTACAGGAAACTTAGCCATGATGGCTCCTTCTTTCTTAGTCACCTCCTTATTGTCCAACCTGGAGAGGTGATCAGCCACCACATTCTCGACTCCCTTCTTGTCACGAATCTCTAGATCAAACTCTTGCAACAAGAGAATCCACCTCAACAGCCGAGGTTTCGAATCTCCTTTGGTCAATAGATACTTCAGAGCTACATGATCTGTAAAAACAATGACTTTGGAGCCTATTAGATAAGAACGAAATTTTTCCAATGCAAAGATTACCACAAGAAACTCCTTTTCAGTTGTGGCATATTTAACTTGATTTTCGTTTAAAACTTTGCTTGCATAGTAAATTGCATGGAAAAATTTGTTCTTTCGTTGGCCTGTGACTGCACCAACAGCATAATCACTTGGATCACACATAAGTTCAAAAGGTAAATCCCAATTGGGAGCAATGATTATTGGTGCAGTTACCAACTTGGTTTTAATCAAAGAAAAACCATTTACACAATCAGAATCAAATTTAAACTCATTTTCTTTGGTCAAGAGGTTACAAAGGGGCTTTGAAATTTTTTAAAAATCTTTTATGAAACGCCGATAGAAACCGGCATGCCCCAAGAAACTCCTAACCCCTTTAACATTAACAGGCGGGGAAAGTTTTTCTATAACCTCTATCTTAGCTTGATCCACCTCTATACCTTTAGCACTTATTTTATGCCCCAAAACTATACCTTCGGTCACCATAAAATGACATTTTTCCTAGTTTAAAACAAGGTTAGTTTCGGTGCATCTTTTAAGGAGAACATCGAGATGAAACAAGCATTGATCAAAAGACTTACCGAACACAGAGAAGTCGTCCATAAATACCTCGATGTTCTTCTCTATCATGTCAGAGAAGATGGAAAGCATACACCGTTGAAATGTTGTCGACGCACCACATAACCCAAAGGGCATTCTCCTATAAGCAAACACACTGAATGGACATGTAAATGCGGTCTTCTCTTGATCTTCCGGGGCCACCGCTATCTGATTATACCCCGAATACCCATCCAAGAAACAGTAAAAAGCTTGGCCAGCCAACTTCTTAATCATTTGATCCATGAATGGTAACGGGAAGTGATCCTTCCTTGTTGCGGTATTCAACCTCCGGTAGTCTAGCTATACACATTCTCCAACCAGTGACGGTACGGGTAGGTATTAACACATTTTTGTCATTAGCTACCACCGTCATTCCACCCTTCATAGCCACTACATGAACAGGACTCACCCAAGAACTATCAGAGATAGGGTAAATCATACCTGCATCCAGCAACTTGAGAACTTCCTTCTTAACCACTTCTTTCATTGTTGGGTTTAATCTTCGTTGAGGTTGAACCACAGGTTTGTATTCAGCCTCCATGTGAATTCTATGCATGCAATAAGCCGGACTAATACCCTTTAAATCAAAAAATTTCTATCCCAAAGCTCCTTGGTTGTCTCTTAACACTCTCATCAATTTTTCTTCTTCTAAAAGTGTCAAGGTGCTGCTGATGATTGCTGGTTTAGAGGCATCTTTGCTAAGGAAAACATACTTCAAGTTTGAAGGAAGTTCTTTTAATTCTGGATTTTTCTCTTCGTCCTTGCTTGAAGATTGCGCCCCTTTAGAAGTTTCACCAAGTATCTCTTCAATTTTTACCGGTCCTATCTCTTGTTTGCTTGCTACTAGTTGTTTGATGCATTCCTTCACCTCAAGATCTTCATCAAGGTCACAACTTTCTATACAGTTAACAATTGCTTTCTCCATAGGTTGTGTTGGTTGAGGCACACGAGAGTCATCTTCCACTATTTCCTCAATAACATCAATCTGGTAATGTCATACCCCAAATTTTGACCACTTTTCTCTATTCTTACCCATTTTTTTGCATTTTTTAAAGTCAGGAATTTGAGAGGTTACTTTGAAGTACCTCATTTTTTATTCCTAGTCGAACTCTCTTCTCTCTTTATTTTCTCTTTATTTCATTATCTAATTTCCATCTTTTATTAGTTTTAATTTTAATTTTGATTTTAAAATTGGTTACTTTTTTTTTATATATTTAAATAGTTTATTTTCTGTTTTTGTCCGATAATGTCAATGAGTCTGAAAAATTCCAGCAAGGGTCCAAAAAATATTCTTTTCCATACGCCTCATGTTCAGGCAAATTCATAGGGTCAAATGTTTGTTGCCAAATGTAACGCCCACTTTCGTTTAATCGTTTATTTAATCGAGTTTAGGTGATTATATTATATTTATATAATATATGCATGATTTTGGTATGTCTTGATGATTTATGATGATTTGATTGATGACGTGTTAAGTTATGAGCTTTTGAAGATTTGATAAGAATATGAGAATTATTTTATTAATAAAATAAAGATTTGAAAATAATATAAAATATTTAGTTAAGGGTTGTTTTGATATTTTAGATAGTTTTGGGGGAGAAAGTGAGATAAGATAAGTAATTAAGAAGAGGTATATAAAGGTTAGACCTAGTCTTAGAAAAAACATTGTACGTGAAAACTTTTGGAAAAAGGGAGAAAAGCTTAGAAGGGAGCAAGAGACCAAGAGTGCTGCGATTTTCTTCAAACAAGGTAAGGGTGAGACTAATGATTCAATAGCATTGATCGTTGTAATTCTGATGATTAATTGACAAAGTTAGGATTGATTTAGAAAAGTTTTGGAATTAGGTCAAAACCCTAAAAATTGATGATCAAACGGTAAAACTTGTTTAGATTGATGTAGAAACCGTCCTTTAACCTTAGAACATGTTTAGGATGGATTATGGAATCAAAATTAGGCTTTGAACCATGTTGTGTGATGGATTTTTGAGAAAAACCCTAGTCTGCCCGTGCTTCTGTTCATCGCTCGCCACGGCGAGTGATGATCCTCGCCTCGCGAGTGATGAACTTCATCGCTCGCCACACGAGCCCCTTCCCTTCGCCTCGCGAGTTGTTTGGTGCGACTCGCCATGGCGAGCAACCCTTCCTCGCCTCGCGAGCTTAGGCAGAGTGCATGTCATATTTTGTGTTTCGACATTTTTAGTTGGACCTTGGCTGCCATAGAGTGCCTGAACATACCTAGTATTGATTAGGAATGAATGTAGGATCAGAGGGAACCCATAACAACATTAGTTTGGGAGATGAGTGGTACTCGCCATGGCGAGTAAGAACTCTCGCCTCGCGAGTACAACCAGAATGTACTTGCTTGAGTGTTTGTGCGATCTGTGTCGCACATGTTGATCAAGAGCGAACCCCTAGTTGGTATTAAGACCTAATGATGACGTTTAATGCAGTCTGTAGAGTTGTTTAAGTTATGTTGATATTAAATGGACATGAACTAATGTATTGTATATTCATGCAAGAAATGAAGGTTGATATTCCTGATATATATAAGCTGTTGATATAATGATATCATTTTGTTTATGTGACCTGTATATGCTGCTTCCGTTATTTAACTAAGTGCATAAGTTTATGATGAAGTTAGCTCCAAATTATTGGATGCATGTTGATATGTTGATTACGATGTTTTTGTTCATAAGTGTCCATCCATAGCATCTCATTGAGCTTAGTCCTCACCACGAATAATAGGAGCTTTGTCCTCCGCACGTTTTATATGAGCTTTGTCCTCCGCACGATTAAAGTATATTAATACTTATGATGACGATTGGTACCACATGCATATAGGGAGTCTAAGAGCATTGTCACATTGTCATAATTAAGATGCCTTGTTGATGATGATTGAATACGTGATTACGTGATAAGTGTTTATCAATTATGTGATTTTGTTCATGATAATTGGATATATGATTATGTTGTAACTGTTTAGCAATTATGCAATGTTATTTAAGGAATGATTATGATGTTAATTTATAATTCGCAATTACATTGATTAATGTTATTTGATTATGAAATCTCACCCCTTCTGCTTGAAAATGTTGCCCTTCGTATGGGTAACTTGCAGGTGATCGTGCTTAGTGTGCAGTTTGCTTTCGTGAGTTGGCCTTGCCTTCACTGTGTCGTCTAGGTCGCTCTGATACGTAACGGGATGGGGATGTTTATGCATGCTTCATTCTCTTACGTGACTATTATGTTATTTTTACTATGTTATGGATTACGATTATGAACTATTTGATGGGGCCTGCGTGCCAAAACGTTTTATGAATTATGATTATGATTTTCCGCTGCAATGTTTAAGATATTGGTTAAATTGTTATTTAACTGTTGGATTACGTTATATGTGATATCTCGTTGTTTGATGTTTACTCTGATAAATGTTATGTTTTAAGAATTTTTTGAAATATTGGGAAAACGGGGTGTTACACCAAATCCAGTAACACGGTAGCAAGTTATTTCCTTATTATCTTCAACCCTAATGCTATAAAAGCAAACCTGCAAAATACAGAAGGGGGGGAGAAAAAAGAGAAGGAGATCATAAAACCCTAGCCGCAAACCTGCAGACAAAAATCAGAAACCTACATCAAAGAAATTACAGTACAGTCACAATTCCAAAACCCACACAAACTCCTCACAACCGATCCAACAATTTTCCAAACCCCTCCATACAAACCGATTCACAGTAACACGAATCCACCATCAGCCACGCATCATCGAAGCACAAAGGCCGATCCAGACACACAACAACATCACAGCAACACGAATCTACCTTCAGCCACGCATCATCGAAGCACAAAGGCCGATCCAGACAGAACAACAACAATCGGCGCCGTCTTCCACATAACCGGACCGTTTCCAACATCCGTTCAAAGAACCGAATCTGAACCGAACCAAAAGGGACAACAGAGAACCGGATTCATTCAAAGGTAAAAGGTAATAATTTCCGTTTTTCTAGATGTAGGTCTGTTTGGCTCACATTTCAAATTCCTTTTAAGCCCAGAATCAAATAGAAGAAAAGGTAGAAGAGGCGAAAAAAAAAAAAAAAAATTAAAATTAGGGTTCCGGCGCGGTGGCGCCGCCGCTCCGGCCGGCCAACCTCCGCCGGAACCCGCCTTACCTCCCACCGGAGAAGATGAAGATTCGCCGGAATCTTCATAGCTTGAACCCATAAAAGAAGAACATAGAGGAGAGAATAGAGAAAACTGAGAGAAGGAAAGAAGTGAAGAGAGAGAAATGATTTGAGAAATGAAGGAAAAAACCGGACACACCACATATATACTACTCTGAACCGGTGCGGTTCTCCTAGAACCGGTCCAGGCTTGAACTGAACCGGTTTGAGCCCCCTTCAGCCCAGTACGCGCCTTACCCTCTGTAAAGACCCAATTCCCGTTTTTAATTTCTGCACCTCCTGAATGCTGCTCCACCCCCACCTTGTGATTGAACCTCATTTTCCTTATTTCTTTCATGCATTTTTTATTTTTTTTTTAGCATTGTAATCATCATTTTATACTCTCTCATGCATGTTTTATTTATTTATGTCATTTATGTTAGAATGTAAACTAGGCTTAATGTAAATAATTTATTTTTCTTGTCATTTATTTTCCGCAGACTTTAGAATGTATCATAGGCTTTTTTGTAATAGTCGTAGGTGCATGTGTGCGTGCGTGTGTGTATGCCTCTTTTTATGCTTTATAATTTAGTACCTACGTTTTTATTTTTTATGATCCGTTAGTTTAATTCTAGTCCAATATTCAAAAACCACAAAAACATGCAAATAACAAAAATCACAAAAAATGTTTTCATAACCAAACCTTGATCCTAAATCAAGTGATCGTCTTTTCTGTTTTTATTTCCTTAATCAAATTTCAATCAACTTAATTCTACTTCAAGTTATTTTCATTTAAATTAAAAAACACAAACAAACTCTAATTTGCCACTTGGCTTTTCTTTTAAAACCATTTTCAAAACTAATAAAAAATACAAAACCAATCAAACGGTATTTCTACCCCGAACTACGAGGTTTTGATCCCTCATGGGTACGTAGGCAGAGGACCATGTCCTTCCAAATCAATAAAAAATGTAGATAATTAGGTCTTTATTTGTCCACTTTAATTCATTCTTTTTAAAAATAAGCAAGCAAGTTATAGCACATTAGTTAAATAAAAATCAAGAGGTTTCCGTAGAGTACTACAGACATAAAGGGTGCTTATACCTTTCCTTTATGGAACTAACCCCCGAACCCAAAATCTTTTCAAGATGGGGTAGTTTGAACTTTTTCCCCCTTTTCATAATAAAATTAAATGTTCAGTCGTGAAATAAACTAGTGAGTCAAAAGCTAATCAAATAGCCTTGACCTCCGAAAAATGACACGACAGAAATGGCGACTTCACTGGGGATATCCCCTAAGAGGGTTGAGCCTAACTTGGTTTTATTTAAATTTTGTGCTATAACTTGCTTAAAACAAAAACAAAAATAAAAGATGGAAATACGTGTATATATGTTCTCCCTCTTCTTTCTTCTTTCTAACGCGAGTGGTGAGATAAGTCCTACACCCGGACTTAAGAGAAATATAAGATAGGAGTGGTAGACTCATAGTGGCAAACCGAGAGTATACTCGTGTCTTGTCACATGTGAGATAACCACACTTAGCGGAGGAGCTTGAAGTGATATATGTCGGCGTGTGTTTTCACGTTTAGACTTTATTACTCTTAAGTTTCCGATGAAGCTAAGGACCTTTAGTAACCCTTAACCCATTTTGGATTTTTAGGATGTAGTGCGGTGGCTAACCGGGTGTTTTCTCGGAACTAGTCAACACGCGATACTACACTCAAACGAGACTTTCCTACGAACGTTGTTGGACCGAGTTTTTCTCGGTATCCGATAATATTCGGAAGTGGTCAAGGACTTTGGGAACCTTGGTAGAACCCGTAATACAGGTACATTTGAAACCATAGTCCTTACCAAATGGCGTCGTTACCCTTGACTCCAACATTGTGGAACTTACCCTCACCATGTATATTCTATGTACTTTAGCATTATCATGCATGCATGCATTCATCCATAAATATTTTCTCTCATCCATTAAAATATCGAAGGACTTATATAGGTTTTATTGTAAAACATCATAGGATATGGAGGTTGTTGGAAGGAGGACTCATGGGTATAAATTCAAGGTACCGGATGGAGAGAGTTTAGAGAGTTTGACGAGTTTGACAAAGATGTTGAAAAATCCAGGTCATTTTCAGGATCGGTATGGTAATTTACTCAACATTCTCAAGACAAAGGTGGATGTAATGCTTCTCAACACCTTGGTCCAGTTCTATGATCCAATCTATCATGGCTTCACATTCCCAGACTTTCAGCTTTTCCCAACTCTAGAGGAGTACTCCCATTGGGTCGGTTTACCCGTGCTCGACGAAGTACCCTTTCATGCCTTTGGACCCATTCCTAGAATCCCTACCATCGCAAAAGCCCTGCACCTTGAGGTAGCCGACATAAAGGACAAGTTCACCCCCAAAGATGGTCTCCCATGCTTACCCTACAACTTCCTTCACCAAAAGGCCACCACTTGTTTCGAGAAATCCAAGACCGAAGATTTTGAGTCTATCCTTGCCCTACTTATCTATGGTATAGTCCTCTTTCCATCGTCTGTTGTGCACCTTTACTCCACTGCTGGATTACTTCACACTTACCCCGTCCCAAGATTAGACCGGAACCTATCCCTTGGTCCCAGAAGCTCATGACCTGGACCCCAAGGGATATAGATTGGTTTAACCCAGCTTGTGACCCAGAGTTTATCATTGATAGTTGTGGTGATATCAACAACGTACCTCTTGGTACGCGTGGAGGAATTAGCTATAGCCCGATTCTTGCTAGACAACATCTTGGGTATTATATGGAGATGAATCCCGTCTACCTCATCCTAGATAGGGATTTCTTCCTCTACAAAAAGATGATACGAATCAAAGAGTGCAGTTCGAGAAAGCCTGGTATTCCATTGTCAAGAAAGATAGGAATCAGTTAGGAAAGAGATCGGTTATCGCCCATGAAGTTTATGTCCAATGGGTCATCGATTGAGCCAATAAATTGAAGATGCCATACCCACGACAAAGGATTGTAACCTCAACTGTCCTAGCTATACCTTTACCTTCACCTCCTGAGTCTTTAGAAGGGTATCAGAAGCAATTGGATATCGAAAGGCGTGAGAAGTCCATGTGGGAAATGAAGTACCGCAAAAAGGAGCAAGAGTATGATACTTTGAAGAACCTTTTGGATCAGCAGTTCCGGGCTAATCACCAGGAAAAGGAGGAAAACATTAGGCTGAGGGCCGCTCTCCAAGAGAAGGAGGATTTTCTTGATAAAGTTTGTCCTGGGAGAAAGAAAAGGCGTATGGATCTCTTCGATGGTCCACATTCTGATTTTGAAGATTAGTCCGCTTCAGGAGCTTGAGGGTCTCTCAGTATGTTTTCATGTCATTTTCTAGTTTTCCTTCATGTATTTTGGAGTCTATCCCTTGACTCAGTTTGTTAAAAGGGAATTATCTCTGTTTTACTTTAAAAGTCTATCTCTTGGCTTTGTCGTTAGAAAGTTTGTTGTTAGAAGGGGAATTATCTTGTAATGACTTTGTTTACTTAATGGAATATTCAGGTTATTTACAAAATTGCTTCTATAGGTCCTTCGATAAAAAAATATATAAAAAATTGCATATTTTGGCATATAGCATATCATGCATCATATCGAATTCATAAAAAGTGTCAAAGCCAAGTCTCATACTTTCCTAATTTCTACCTCAGGAGAAAAGCAAAGGTGGCTCGGCGTATTCAGTACAGACCTACCCGTGTTCACCATACTCGAGCATACATCAAGAAGAAAATGGCAGCTACTGAACAAGAGAACCATGACCTTAGGGAGGAGGTTAGTAGCCTCAAGGAAGGTATGGAGAAGATAACTGCAATGATGATTGACATGATGGCCGCACAGGCACAAGCCTCTCAAGCAAAAGTTGTTCAGACTGTTCAGGCGGATGTTGAAGTCTCTCAGCCTGCTCGTTCTCCGGTGACCCGACCAATTTCTACTACATCTGTTGATACTTCGCAACCCATTCCTACCGGTTCTACTGCAGCTATTAGTACTACACAGCCTTTGGTGACTCAGTTTTCCTCTGGTGATATGACAAACATGTATAATTCAGGGCTTCGTCCTGCTGGCCCTCCTGGTTTTTCTATCCCTCATCAGTATCATATGCCGCCAGGCTATCCGTGGGGCATGCCGCTCGCAACTAATGAAGGTGTTCGTCATAATGCGCTAGAAACGCAGTTCCCTTTCGGTCAACAACAAACACCGTTTTATCAGCCCGGCCAGCCTTTTCCTCAGGCCACTATGACCTATGCTGGACCCCTTGTTCATGCTGCTCATCAAGAAGAAGAACAAGTTTATCACTCCAATAGTGTGGCTGGTGATGATAGGGTGGGAAATTTGGAAGAAAAGTTTGAGGCGGTTTTTATCGCGATTTTCGGGTGTCAAGTCATTAATTAGGCTTGAACCTTTCAATCTTTGATATTCTCTATTTTTTCTTGGGAAGGGAAAAATTGAGAAAAAAACCCTTAGATTCTAAGTTCGGGGGTCGTTTTCACTACGGGAAGGTGTTAGGCACCCGCGGTGACTATAGTACTCTATAGGAGCCGTTTTCTTAGTTTATGTCTACGCTTTATTTTTAATGCTATTTGTGAAAAAGGAAATTTATTTATGTTAAGAATGGGGGGGAGAAAGTGTTTGAGGTTTTATTTTAGTGGACTTGGAGAAGTTTTGACCTCATGCCTACATACCCATTTAAGGGATCAAACTCCATGTAGTTCTCTCTCAAAAAATGTTTTTTTGTGTGTTTGGTTGATTTTAGTTTTTGTTGGAAAATGGTTTTGAAGAAGAGGAAGAGGCCTTAAAGGCATAAGAGAGAAAAATGGTGAATGGTTGGTTCAATTGTTATTAAAAAAGTCTAAGTAGGAATTAGGAGTCATTTGGATTTGTTTAAGAAAATAAAAGAAAAAAAATTCAATGGAGTTTTGACTCCAAGGTTTGTTTGGAAAAATTTGAGTGATGGAATTGGTTTATTATTTTCTTGAAAATTGGCATTTGTCTAAAAATCGCATTTCCTAAGCATACATCTAAACGGTAATCATGCAACGTGTGTGCGTGTCGGTGCTTGTGTCGGTGTACATCACTTATAGTGTCCATAGTCCTTTACATTGAATCCTAAATACATGCTATGGTCTTGCAAGGAATTTAAAAAAGAACTAATCTATCTAAAATTATTACAAACCCAAATGATATAGAAATGAATAAAAAAAAAAATAAAAAAAAAAATGATGCTAGAACTATGTGATGAATGAAATGTGAGATGAAATGGTTAGTATCATAAGGCATAAAAATAGTAGAAAGGTAAACAAAATTGAATAGAATAGCAAGGGAGAAAAAAGTAATGAAATGAAATAAAGTGGCAAAATATACCTAAAATTGGTTATGACACTTAGACATGCACATGACCTATAATCTCCTCATTATAGCAATGTTAAAGGGGTTTGATTTTGAGCTATAATGTGGGAATAAATAGGACATATTCGAGCCAAGAATCATGACACATTTTTTAAAGATATTTTGCACTTTATTTCTTGATAAAAACACACATTGCTTGCAAAACAAGAAAGACATGAAAATCTACATCCACAATCAGCAAGATATACACATGATCAGCAACACATTCACCATGAAATTACACACCAATCATCCACATCACATGCCAACATTTTATGAGAAAATATACCACAAAAATACACAAACTTAGATCAAACACAAAATTAATCAAGAAAAAATAACACACACATTTTTATCATTTTTTTAAACCACTGGAAAATATCACAAAAGTGTTAAAATGTATTAAGAAACAATAACAATTTTTTTAGGAATTTTTAGAGAAAAGATTGAGCATGCAGAGGTTCAATTAGCAAAAAAAAAGGGTGTGGATAGCACAAAAATACAAGAAACGTACAGGAACCTAGGCCCAAACACACAAAAAAACCAGATTACACAGGAGGCGTTGGATTGATCCAGGGGGGGAAACCCTAGATCCAACGGCCAGGGATGGAGGAGATTGGACCGGTCTTGGACCGGTCCGGTTCACTGGCTTTAAAAGGAGGGGAGCACCGGTTTTTTTTATTTTTCTCTTCCCTTTCTCTCTCTTCTCTCATTCTAGTGAGAGAAGCTCTCACTTCTCTCTTCCTACACCTCGCCGGAAACTGGAAATGGAAGAAGATCTTCATCTTCTCCGGTGAAGCTTGTTCTTCCGGCGCGGTGGCCGGCCACCCAAGGGTGCCGGCGACGCCGCCGGAGTTGAACAAACTTCTCCGTTTTCAAAAAAAATTTACATTCCTGGAAATCCTTTTTTGTCACAAACACGAATCCGACACTGGTTTTCTCATACAAGGTCTAAATCTTTGTAGATCTACACTTTTGTTCGCGGTTTTGAAAAGATTTTCTTGATTCTTTTTAGCGTTTTATTGAATGAATGTTTTGGAACCTTGCAGATCTGTGTTTGATTCGTGTTCGTTACCGTTTCTGAGAAAGAAAAATGAGTTTCACGCGTTTACTTGTGGTTTTCAGTTGGAGATCTTGAACGAAGATCTTCGGAAACTCTTGAATTCAATCTTCACGCGTGGATTCGGTTGCTGGACCGGAAATAAACCGGTGATTTTACTGGTTTTGCTTCTTTTCTTCTTCTTCTCAAGCTTTCGGATCCTTCGTGATCGTGCTTGGATTCGTTGCTAACGGTGACGAATCTGCACTGGAATTGTGAAGGATTCGGTTCGATGATGATGATTCTTTGATGAATCACTGAGAACCGTGATGAATTTGGTTGAATCTGTGTTGATTTTTCGGTTTTGGAAAGTTAGGGTTCTATGAATGTTCTTGGTGATTTCTCTGTGATATTCTGTTTTTGATCTAACTGAATGGAGAGAGAAAGTTGAGACTCGTTTTTGGTGATGTGTCAATGATTGTGTGGGTTCCGGAAATTTCTGACACTGCGTTTGTATTTATAGCTGACATGTGTATTCCTGGACCAATGAAGGGACTAAAATGCAATTAAAAAATAAAATTGGACTAAAATTGGTAATTTGAAAAAAACGTAAAGTGAAACCAAAAGTAAAATCAACAAAAGGACTAAAATGAACCAGCTACAAAAATGAGGTATTTTAAAATACCTCTCTGCCGAAATTTTGACAGGAAAAGACCAAAATGCCCCTAGGGACTAAACTGACTCAGACTGACTCAGATGCAATTTTTGAAATGATTTTTAAACAAAGACTCAACAATGATTTGTACAGACAAATTGAAAAGGCCCAGAGGCAAACGCAGGGACTAAAATGGGTTCCACTGCAGGAAATGACCAAAATACCCTTTTGTATGATTTTTTTGAAATAAAATGTGAGAAAAGTAACGCGACATTTCAGAGAGTTCTTAAATGACTTGTAATGTCAGAAAAGATAGAGGCAGTAAAATACGTTTAAAAAGAGAGTAAAGATTCAGAGTAAAATAACAGAGAATTGACAAATATCAGTGTTAGAAAAGAAATTTGAACGAGTATTTTTAGGTCCAAAATCAGGGTACAACAGCTGCCCCTATTTAAGTTTCTTTGTCCGCAGGGTCAAGAGACGGAGTCTTTGGCTTGACGGGACGAAGATACTTAAATATTAACATTTGCACTGTGTTTGGACGTAAAAATACGCTTGTACATTTTCAAATATCATGAATGCCATGCAACATTTGGATTATGAGTGCGAGACAAACGAAAGCTGGAATTAACAAAAGATGTCGTATCCATTGCGGGATTGGTAGACATTGACAAGATAACAGATAACAGGGTAGATAGGAGACTAGGAACAAATTGACGGGTACAAGCTGCTCTTGAATTGAGCTGGGCACTTGACCGGGAATAAAAGCAGAAAAACAGGTGCGAGTTGTTCTTGGATTCGAACTGGTCACTCGACCGGGGACATAGAAAAGGCAGACAGGTACGAGTTGTTCTTGATTCGAACTGGTCACTCGACTGAAAGCAAGGCAAATAGACAGGTGCGAGCTTGTTCTTGGATGCGAACTGGTTACTCCACCGGAGACAAAGACCAAATAGACAGGCGCAAGCTGCTCTTGGATCGAGCTAGCCACTTGAGCGAACATAAACAGATAGACGGTCCGACATGAGTATTGAATTGAGACTGATGTTGACATTGGAAATGCAACATGCATGAATGATATAACAATTTCATTAAATGCATGGGCACGTAATATGCATGATTATGCATGTATGAATGCTTGTAATGCATGACTGTTGGCGATTTGTAGACATAGTTCCGCAGAGACAGACAAGACACTGGAGTGTTGGGCACGCAGTGGCTCGTGCTATGTTACACATTCCTGGAAATCCTCTTTGGAGATAACGTCGTTGGGAGACGTATCGGAACCATGGCTGAGGGCAGGTAGCTATGCAACTTGCTGGGGATAGAATCTCGGAAGACTCTACTGGGGATAATGCTGTCATTGCTGAGCATTTCAGTGCCGGGTGTACCGTGGATGTCGCATCTGTGGTCAATGCTTTTTGCATGTTATTTACTCAATTTTCCATCATTCATTTTTTTGCATCCCATTTTTGCCTGGATCGCCCTTTCGGGTTTTCGATCCACCGGGGAAATAAATTCTTTTCAATGCCCCATTTTTGCCTGAACTGCCCTTTCGGGTTGTCAATCCAGCGGGGTGCTCATTTTTGCCTAAGCCGCCCTTCCGGGTTTTCAACTTAGCGAGCCTATTCATTTTCATGCATCTTCATTCTGTTTTTTCATTCTTGCCATTGACCACAGACTATCCTAGAGGAGAACCTGCTTGTAACATATATTGAAATAGACACCAACATACACTCACTCATGCATGTCTCGTTTGAATGTACCCTGTTGCTCAGGTTTGCTTTTAAAAAAAAAACTTTTTCAATTTTCAAGATGCTTGTTTCGAGCATTTGTCATTATTAAAAATAGAAGGAAAATGTTTTTGTACATAACTTTGAAAGTAAAAAGAAAGTAGAGTTTCAAACAAAAGCACAGGCTCAAATTGATGTATAAGAGTGGTGGTCAGCCGAAGGCGTGACTCCACGGATTTACAAAGCTTGGAAAATGGTAATTTTTATTGGTTGGTGATACATTGAACACAGCAATCATGACATTTCCTAGAAACTTTGAATTCGCAAGCATAGGAGCTTTTGATGAAGATGGTCATTAACAGCTGCAGATGCCCCAAGGGAACGGTGGTTAGTCAGATATAGTTACTTGCCTTTTGTTTCAATCTCATTTTTCAATGAACCGCCCTTCCGGGTTTTCGGCTCATCGAGACGCTCATTCTTGCCTGAGTTGTGTACAATCTCAGTGAGCTTTTCATATATATTTTTTTTGTCCCTTATTTTTGCCTGGACCGCCCTTTCGGGTTTTCGATCCACCGGGAAGCGCATTTTTGCCTAGGCCGCCCTTTCGGGTTTTCGACCTACCACGCTGTTCTTTTCATATTTCTAGGCAAAGTATTTCTTGACTATATCGGCATTCACTGGATTTGGAAGTTCTACACCATCCATGTGTGTAAGGATTAAAGCACCACCGGAGAAGGCCTTCTTGACAACATAAGGACCTTCATAGTTAGGCGTCCACTTGCCCCTTGGGTCGGGTTGCTGGCTTACCCTCCTTTTCAATACAAGTTCCCCTACCTTGAATTCTCGAGGATGGACTTTCTTGTCAAAGGCAGTCTTCATTCTTGCTTGATATGACTGTCCACGAGCCATGGCATCCATACGTTTTTCCTCAATCAAATTCAACTGATCATACCGGCTCTGGCACCATTCAGCCTCAGATAACTTTGCTTCCATGATCACACGGAGAGATGGGATCTCCACTTCCAAAGGAAGAACTGCTTCCATACCATATACAAGAGAGAAAGGGGTTGCCCCGGTTGAACTGCGCACGGTAGTACGGTAGCCATGTAGAGCATAGGGTAACATCTCATGCCAGTCCTTGTAAGTGGTTACCATTTTCTGAACAATCCTCTTGATATTCTTGTTGGCGGCCTCAACTGCACCATTCATCTGAGGTCTATAAGGAGAAGAGTTATGATGCTCAATTTTGAATTCTTCACAAAGAGCTTGCACCACATTGTTATTCAGGTTGGTACCATTGTCGGTAATAATCTTGCTGGGAACACCATATCGACAGATGATGTTGTTCTTGATGAACTTAGCTACCACTTGCTTGGTCACATTGGTATACGATGCTGCTTCAACCCACTTGGTGAAGTAGTCAATTGCCACTAAGATGAAACGATGACCGTTTGAAGCCTTCGGTTCAATTCTTCCAATCATGTCAATGCCCCACATTGAGAACGGCCACGGGGATGAAATAACATTGAGAGCGTGCGGAGGCACATGAATCTTATCAGAATAGATTTGACATTTGTGGCACTTTCTGGCGTGCTGGTAGCAATCATGCTCCATGCCCATCCAGTAGTAACCTGCCCGTAGCAACTTCCTTGACATAGTATGCCCTGTAGCATGGGTCCCGAAGGTACCGTCATGTACATCATGCATTAACTGCTCTGCTTCATGTTCATCAACACATCTTAACAATACCATGTCATAGTTTCTCTTGTACAAAATGTTTCCATCTAGCAAGAATCTACTGGCCAATCTTCTCAGGGTCTTCTTGTCTTGTTTGGAAGCACCCGGCGGATACTCACGGCTTAGCAAGAGCTGTTTGATGTCGTAGTACCAGGGTTTATAGTCAACCACATTTTCGCCAGCCTGATCGATCACATCCCCAATAGCAAACACATGTGAAGGTCTTTCAAGGCGTTGCACTTTGATTAATGGCACATCATTCCAATGGTTTACTCGAAACATGGAGGATAGAGTAGCAAGAGCATCAGCCATTTGGTTCTCATCACGAGGAATATGGTGCAGCTCAACCTTTGTAAAATATGTCAGCGAACGTCTCGCATAATCACAATAAGGAATCAACTTAGCATGGTGGGTCTCCCATTCACCCTTTATCTGATTGATGACGAGCGCAGAATCTCCATAGATGTCGAGGTGTTTGATTCTCATGTCAATTGCTTCCTCGATCCCAAAGATACATGCTTCATACTCAGCCATATTGTTGGTACATTCGAACAGAATTCTGGCGGTAAAAGGGATGTGATGTCCCTGCGGGGATACAATGACTGCCCCAATTCCTTTACCATAAGCATTGACAGCACCATCAAAGACTAAACCCCACTTACTATTGGGATCTGGACCTTCATCAATCAACGGTTCTTCGCAGTCTTTGGATTTCAAATACATGATCTCTTCATCGGGGAAATCGAACTCAATTGGTTGATAATCATCAAGAGGTTGGTAAGCGAGATGATCGGCAAGAATACTACCTTTGATTGCCTTTTGAGTTTCGAACACAATATCATATTCAGACAAAAGCATCTGCCAGCGTGCAATCTTCCCAGTAACAGCAGCTTTCTCAAAGATATACTTTATCAGATCCATTCTGGATATCAACCACGTTGTATGATTCACCAAATAATGACGCAGGCGTTTAGCGGCCCAGGCCAAAGCACAACAAGTCTTCTCAAGCATTGTATACCGAGTTTCACAATCGGTGAACTTCTTGCTTAGGTAGTAGATAGCATGTTCTTTCTTTCCAGTCTCATCTTGTTGACCAAGTACGCATCCCATGGATTCATCAAATATTGCCAGATACATAATCAAAGGCCTTCCTTCCACGGGTGGGACAAGGATAGGTGGTTCCAGCAGGTAATTCTTGATGCTATCAAAAGCTTCTTGGCATTCATCATTCCATACAATAGGCTGATTCTTTCTGAGTAGCTTGAAGATCGGCCCGCAGGTTGTGGTCATGTGAGATATGAATCGGGAGATGTAATTCAAACGTCCGAGGAAACCTCTGACTTGCTTCTCGGTCTGCGAAGCTGGCATTTGTCGGATGGCCCGGACTTTATCAGGATCGACTTCAATGCCCTTTTGGCTGACAATGAAGCCTAATAACTTGCCGGATCTGACGCCGAATGTACATTTGTTAGGATTCAATCGAAGCTTGTATTTTCTCAACCTTTCAAACATCTTTGTCAAATATTCAACATGTTGCTCCTCATCTGTTGACTTCACAATCATATCATCCACATATACTTCGACTTCTTTGTGAATCATGTCATGAAACAGAGTAGTCATCCCTCTTTGGTAGGTAGCACCAGCATTTATTAGGCCGAACGGCATCACTTTGTAGCAGAAAGTACCCCATGGTGTGATAAAAGACGTCTTTTCTCTATCTTCAGGAGACATTTTGATCTGATTGTGACC
Source organism: Medicago truncatula (assembly GCF_003473485.1). Taxonomy (NCBI): domain Eukaryota; kingdom Viridiplantae; phylum Streptophyta; class Magnoliopsida; order Fabales; family Fabaceae; genus Medicago; species Medicago truncatula. The sequence goes on from NC_053045.1 coordinate 23,448,219, forward strand.
GGAGAAACCATCCATGAAGGAGAACACCTTAGACTGAGCAGTATTATCAACAAGCACATCAATATGAGGTAATGGAAAGTTGTCTTTTGGACTGGCTTTGTTCAGGTCTCTGAAGTCAACACACATCCGGACTTTACCATCCTTCTTAGGCACAGGTACAATATTGGCAACCCATTCAGGGTACTCAACTGTCATGAGGAAACCCGCATCAATCTGTTTTTGAACCTCGCTCTTAATCTTGAGAGCCATATCTGGATGAGTCCTTCTCAATTTCTGCCTGACGGGAGGACATTCAGGCTTGGTGGGGATCCGATGCTCCACAATCATAGGATCTAGACCTGGCATATCTTCATACGACCATGCAAAAATATCCGGATATTCCCGGAGGAGTTGGATGATCTTCTTTTTAACCCCTTCCTCTAGAGCAGCACCGATCTTGAGCTCTCGCTTGTTCTCCTCGGTACCTATGTTGATAAGCTCAATCTCTTCCTGGTGAGGCTGAATGGCTTTCTTTTCTTGCTCAAGTAACCGAGTGATCTCATATGGTATGTCATCACCTTCCTCATCTTCGGCCTCATACACTGGGAACTCAAAATTCGGAGGGAATGCAGGGTTACTGTGCCCAACGGGTATATTATAGTTCAATCTGCGTAAAATGGTTGGATGATTTTAGAAAGAGGGTTTTTATGCAGATTTTTGAAATTAATAAGAAAATACAGATGTTTTGGTTTTTTCTGGCATTACCATTATTTCCAAGAAAAAAGGCACTAAAAAGCAGTCGTGAAAGAAACGACAAATTTTTTTATTAATCAACGGCAATGCCGAAACAAACATGCCCTTACAGAAAATATCACTCTCGCTTTGGGCAGAGCGAGATGATTGTTATTTTGAAAAAACAAGATACTTAAGCAACAAGGTATATTACTCAGAAACATGCATGATTGAGGGAATGTCAATGGCATCCCAATCTCTCGCAATGCCTCCTGGTGTAACAAATACAGGCCTCGGGCCAAATCCAGTTGCTTCTTCTGTGATTGCGTTGACAAACCCAGCATTATAGAATGCCCCGGTGGAAACTCCTGAAGTTGGGGAGAAGCCAAGACCTTCCTTATGCTTGTTCTCACGAAGCTGTATTAACCTGCCCCAGCCGGCAGCTTGACCCTCTTGGACGGCTCTCTGTGCATCCTTCAAAGAAGCCATTGCAGTTCCATCCCTCTTAGGCTCCGTACCTTCGACAGTTAATCCTTGAAAAGCGGTCCCCTCTGCAGACCCTGCTTCTATGCAAGAGAAAGATGATAGCTGGCTAACCAGGTATACTTCCTCTCCATGAATGGTAACAAGCTTTCCACTTTTTGCAAATTTCAACTTTTGGTGCAAAGTAGAGGTCACTGCTCCCGCGTCGTGTATCCATGGTCTCCCCAAGAGACAGCTGTAAGAGGCATTAATATCCATGACCTGAAAGGTGATTAGAAAAGTTTCGGGACCGATAGTTATTGGCAAGTCTATCTCCCCGAGAACACTCTTGCGGGTTCCATCAAAGGCTTTGACCAGAAAAGTGCTCCTTCTCAAGGGAGTTCCCTGGTAACTCAGCTGATCCAGCGTTGACTTGGGCATCACGTTCAAAGATGAGCCAGTGTCTACTAACACATTTGAGATCATGTCGGACTTGCAATTCACGGAGATATGCAAGGCCAGATTATGATGCTTTCCTGCTTCGGGCAACTCATCTTCACTGAACCACAGATTCCTGCAGGTGGTAATGTTTCCCACTATGCTACCAAAGTGATCCACAGTTACTTCATGATCCACATAAGCCTGCTCCAATACTTTCAAAAGGGTATCTCTGTGGGCAGCGAAACTCAAGAGTAGAGACAAAATGGATATCTTTGACGGAGTTTGCAGCAGCTGATCTACAATCTTATAATCACTTCCTTTGATTAACCTCAAAATCTCGTCCAGATTAGAATCCTCTATAGACCGGCCTGGTTGGCTCGCATCCCTGTTAACGGGGGAAACATCAGTCGGGGTTGGCTTGTCAATGGGTGGCACGGTAGGCGTAGCTGCCTTCTTTTGAAACAACGGTGGACGGTCTCTTCCGCTTCTTAGGGCTGCTGAAGTTCCTTCGGCGGTATTGTTCATCACAGCCAAGGACACCAGAGGCACTTCTACTCCGTTTTCAATTATGGTAGCATTATATTTGTACGGGATAGCCCTATCTGAAGTATACGGTACCGGTCCGGGCAACCTTATCACTAGTGGCTCAGCATTCTCCTTCAAAGGCATACTCTTGACAGGCGGATCGTGAAAGACTGGCACAATCACGCAGACATCACTAACAGTCAAAAAATTATCATTCATCAAGCTTTGGATGTCATCTTGAACAGTGTAGCAACCCAAAGGATTACGAAGGCATCCTAGGCACTTGGCATGATCATGGCTGAACAGAGAAGCTTTGCACAGCTTGATGTGTAGAGGCACCAGAGGAGTTGCGACGTTACGGACATCAAGTCTAGGAGCTTCCTCACATACTTCGATCATATTCACAGCGGCATGATTTGGAAGAGGATTGTCGAGGACGTGTGGGACATTATTCTCAAAAGTCAGCTTTCCTTGATCAATGAGCTTTTTCACGATATACTTCAAAGCATAGCACCCCTCGACATCATGACCCAGGGCGCCTTGATGGAAATCACATTTGAGGTCGGACCTGAACCTGGGAGGCAACGGATCAGGTGGGGGCTTGCCCTGTCTGGTTGTACAATGCCCTCTATGGAGTAAAGTCGGAAGCAACTCAGCATACAACACCGGTATCGGAGGGAAAGTAGGCCTAGCTTGCTGATGTTGTTGTTGTTGATGAACCGGCAGCTGTTGTTTCATCTGTTGAGCTATTGCATTAACGGGTACCTGAGGTTGACCCGGTGGCAAAGGATACTGATGATAGAATGGCGGAAAGAAAGGATGCTGAGAGTACGGCGCATATGGGTATGACGGAGGCATTTGCGCTGCATTGATAGGAGCAACAGTAGCCATGGATTGACCGGCTCCAGCTGACACCATCCCTACTTCCGTTTCTTTCTTCTTGTGGTGTCCATTACCATACCTCTTTGATGCATTCACAGCGGATTCAGCTTTCTCGAACACAATGATTCCTTCCCTGACGGCTTCCTCCAGACGGGTTCCCATGGTGACCATCTCCGAAAAGTTATTCGGGGCAGCGATGATCATTCTCTCAACATAATCCTTCTTCAAGGTCTTTAAGAATGTCTGGGTCATTTCTTCTTCATCAAGAGCGGGAGTAATGCGGGCAGCTGCCCCCCTCCATCTCTGTGCGTATTCATGGAAGCTTTCCTCCTTCTTCTGGGAGAGAGATCTGAGGAATTCCCTGTTCGGCTTCAATCGGGTGTTAAACCCATAGTGGCTCTTGAAAGCAGCGGCTAATTCATCAAAGGTATGGATGTCATTTTTGCTCAAACTAGTATACCACTCTGCAGCATCTTCCATCAAACTATCCTGGAAGCAGTGGATCATAAGGGAATCATTGTCTTTGTAATTGCCCATCTTTCGGACGTACTTGATGATGTGGTTCTGGGGACAAGTCAGCCCATTGTATCGGTCGAAATCCAGGATCTTGAACTTCTTAGGGACATCCACCTTTGACACCAAGCAGAGATCTTGAGTTTTGAAAGAGTCCGCATTCCCTCGATTGGCTTTGATCTCATGACGGAGTTCTTTAGCAAGTTCCTCCATCATCTCTTCCATTGTTTTGGTCACGGGGATGCTTCCGTGCTGTGTGTTGATGTTAACACTTTGAGGTAAGGCATGCACAAGAGGCTCAGTGACAGCTGCCGTTGTTTGTGGCAAAGTAGCATTGATGGAGACAGCATTTGTTGCAGGGATCGGAACATTGTTAGCAGTGCCCGAAGTGCCCGCTGTAGTACTGGGAGTGAAGAACGGTGGAAGCTCATACGGAAACCCAGCTGGCATAGCAAAGCGAGCGTCTGCAGATGCGGTTGGGAGCACGCTTGTAGTCACCGGTATAGCTGTGGCTATAGGGATAGCCGTGGCTGATTGTTCTTGAGCGACTAGCAGAGCAGTCATGACATCATTAGCTTTAGCCAATTCTTCCCTTAGAGTGGCTAACTCGGTACGGAGCTGAGCATTCTCTTCTTCCATGGCTGCCAAATTCTTCTTTCTGTAGAGTCTAGTCCGGTGTATTCTGTCTGATTCGTAAACTTTCCGAGCACGAGCCACCTTTCAATTTCTGTGGCAGAAGAACCAAGAGGCAGTGAGCACTTGGAAGCCTTTTGTGACTTTGATGAATGATGCACATGATGCATGATATGCACAGATGCAAATGCAAAAGCTTTTTTTGGACATCGAAGGATTTTAAGACAAATTAGGAGTTTTGTAAACAATATCTAAACAAGCAAAGCAAAACGAAGCGTTTACAAGGTGAATCCCTTTGAAATACTAAGCCAAGGGAAGACTTTTGAAATATAAACAAATAAAACTCTCAAGCATAGGAAGTAGTGGGATGATCCTCAGACTCAGACTCCGAATCCGAACCGCAATATCTAGCATAGAAGTTGCGTCGTCCTCTGGCTCTCTTGGAGTCCCGCATAAGTAGCTCATCCTTTTCTTCAAGTTCCCTTCGGACCTTAACCAATTCCTTCTTCAACATCAGATTCTCATGAGTCTTCTGCTCATCCTTACCATCCAAAGTCATGATTAGATTCTCAGCCTCATTGTATCGGGCCTTCCACATTTGTTTCTCACGACTTTCCATGGCCAGATGCTCCTGATACATCTCCTGAGTAGTGGGAGGTAGAGGTAAAGGTATAGATGGAGCAGATGCAGCCACATGTCTCATAGCAGGGTATGGCATACCAATCTCTTCGGCTCGGTTTATTACCCACTGAGTATAGGCCTCATGAGCAATACCAGATCTCACACCCAAATGCTTCACACTCTTCCTACGGACCTTAGACCAAGCCTTTGTGAAAGCCTCTCTTTGTCCGGTGGGGGCGTTCGAATAATAGAAGAACTCCGGAGATGTAGCAAGATTGATGGGCTTTGTCTTCATAGGGAACCCAAACTGTCTCATAGCAAGCTCCGGATTGTAGTTGATTCCCCCACGGGTACCAAGAAGAGGTACATTGAGAAAGTCTCCACAACCAGTAATAATCTCCTTAGCCTGAGCGGCGGGAGTGATCCAGACCACCTCGTTAGGAGAGAGAGCCATCATCTGCTGTGAGTAGGACCAATCCTCCGAGTTATCATGGAAGGAGCTCGGAAGGTGAGAAATAAACCACCTATATAGGAGAGGCACGCAGCAAAGGATATACCCACGACCTTTGAGAGTCCGGTCATGGATAGCATGATACATGTCAGCTAGCAGGGTAGGAACCGGATTCCTAGAATGGAAGATCTCAATAGCATTCATGTCCACAAAGTTGTCGAGATTCGGGAAGAGAATGAGCCCATAGATAAGCAATGCAAGAATAGCCTCGAGTGTGTCCTGACAAGTAGTTTCGAGATTAGCTTGCTCAAGTAGATACTTTGAAGTGAACCCTCGGATGTGAGACTTAGTAGTAAAGTGCTTGGAGACATCGGAAGTCTTGAGATAGAGATCCTTAGCAATAACCAGAGGAGTAAGAGAAGCCCCGGGACCGGTGAAAGGCGTCTTCTCGGCTATAGGTGAATCCAATAAGTGGGAATAAGCCTCAAGAGTAGGGACCAACTGGAAATCCGGGAAAGTGAAGCAGCGGAAACTCGGGTCATAGAATTGCACTAGAGTGTGCACGAGCTTCTCTTCAACGTTAGTCTGGAGAATAGTAAGCAAACCACCATACTGGAGTCGGAAACCTGTTTGATTCTTCACATTGAGTGCCAACTCTCTCAAACTAACCAAATCGACCTCCTTGAACTTGTAGGATTTAGTCTTCTTCATACCTGTAATGTTTACAAAGTTTTTAATTTGTCCAATCCTTCGATGAATGCATGAGAAAAAATTTATGCATGAATGCATGTATGCATGATTGTTTTTTTCAATTACAGAGAAAACATGGAGGGTTGAGATTAAAGCCGAGGAGCCACGGGCGGACACGGTGCCCGGTAAACTAAAGTTTAGGATAATAGTAACCAAGGTTCTAATCAAGTTCCCAAACTGCAACTTCTCTTACGTATATCATGGTAGCACGGGACAACGTCCGTTCCATGTTTATTCGCAAGAAGGTTTAGTTTGAGTGTAGTATCGCGTGACGACTAAAACTCGAGACAACACTCGGTTTAGCCACCGTACTACGTCCTAAAAAGGCCAGGGATGGGTTTGGTAACTACGGTCCATAGCATCGTCGAACAATTGAAAGCAAAGTGCCTAAGCATGACAACACACGCCGACAATATTACTTCCAAAATGCCTCAGCTATGTGAGATTGATCGCATAACCCAATACACGAGGCAACCCTCGGATCGAATTGTCGATTATATCTCTACCTATTCATAAGTTCACTCAGCCCGGGTATAGGACTTTTTGATATTCTCACCCCACACGTCAAATAAAAATAAACAAGTATTCACATATGTAAGCAATAAAACGAAGCGTAAATATAAACTAAGGAAAACTAGGCGTGACCCGCTTAAAAAAGTCCCCAGTGAAGTCGCCATTTCTGTTATCGCGATTTTCGGGTGTCAAGTCATTAATTAGGCTTGAACCTTTCAATCTTTGATATTCTCTATTTTTTCTTGGGAAGGGCAAAATTGAGAAAAAACCCTTAGATTCTAAGTTCGGGGGTCGTTTTCACTACGGGAAGGTGTTAGGCACCCGCGGTGACTATAGTACTCTATAGGAGCCGTTTTCTTAGTTTATGTCTACGCTTTATTTTTAATGCTATTTGTGAAAAAGGAAATTTATTTATGTTAAGAATGGGGGGGAGAAAGTGTTTGAGGTTTTATTTTAGTGGACTTGGAGAGGTTTTGACCTCATGCCTACATACCCATTTAAGGGATCAAACTCCATGTAGTTCTCTCTCAAAAAATGTTTTTTTGTGTGTTTGGTTGATTTTAGTTTTTGTTGGAAAATGGTTTTGAAGAAGAGGAAGAGGCCTTAAAGGCATAAGAGAGAAAAATGGTGAATGGTTGGTTCAATTGTTATTAAAAAAGTCTAAGTAGGATTTAGGAGTCATTTGGATTTGTTTAAGAAAATAAAAGAAAAAAAATTCAATGGAGTTTTGACTCCAAGGTTTGTTTGGAAAAATTTGAGTGATGGAATTGGTTTATTATTTTCTTGAAAATTGGAATTTGTCTAAAAATCGCATTTCCTAAGCATACATCTAAACGGTAATCATGCAACGTGTGTGCGTGTCGGTGCTTGTGTCGGTGTACATCACTTATAGTGTCCATAGTCCTTTACATTGAATCCTAAATACATGCTATGGTCTTGCAAGGAATTTAAAAAAGAACTAATCTATCTAAAATTATTACAAACCCAAATGATATAGAAATGAATAAAAATAAAAAATAAAAAAATAAAAAATGATGCTAGAACTATGTGATGAATGAAATGTGAGATGAAATGGTTAGTATCATAAGGCATAAAAATAGTAGAAAGGTAAACAAAATTGAATAGAATAGCAAGGGAGAAAAAAGTAATGAAATGAAATAAAGTGGCAAAATATACCTAAAATTGGTTATGACACTTAGACATGCACATGACCTATAATCTCCTCATTATAGCAATGTTAAAGGGGTTTGATTTTGAGCTATAATGTGGGAATAAATAGGACATATTCGAGCCAAGAATCATGACACATTTTTTAAAGATATTTTGCACTTTATTTCTTGATAAAAACACACATTGCTTGCAAAACAAGAAAGACATGAAAATCTACATCCACAATCAGCAAGATATACACATGATCAGCAACACATTCACCATGAAATTACACACCAATCATCCACATCACATGCCAACATTTTATGAGAAAATATACCACAAAAATACACAAACTTAGATCAAACACAAAATTAATCAAGAAAAAATAACACACACATTTTTATCATTTTTTAAACCACTGGAAAATATCACAAAAGTGTTAAAATGTATTAAAAAACAATAACAATTTTTTTAGGAATTTTTAGAGAAAAGATTGAGCATGCAGAGGTTCAATTAGCAAAAAAAAAGGGTGTGGATAGCACAAAAATACAAGAAACGTACAGGAACCTAGGCCCAAACCCAAAGCCCAAACACACAAAAAAACCAGATTACACAGGAGGCGTTGGATTGATCCAGGGGGGGAAACCCTAGATCCAACGGCCAGGGATGGAGGAGATTGGACCGGTCTTGGACTGGTCCGGTTCACTGGCTTTAAAAGGAGGGGAGCACCGGTTTTTTTTATTTTTCTCTTCCCTTTCTCTCTCTTCTCTCATTCTAGTGAGAGAAGCTCTCACTTCTCTCTTCCTACACCTCGCCGGAAACTGGAAATGGAAGAAGATCTTCATCTTCTCCGGTGAAGCTTGTTCTTCCGGCGCGGTGGCTGGCCACCCAAGGGTGGCGGCGCCGCCGCCGGAGTTGAACAAACTTCTCCGTTTTCAAAAAATTTTTACATTCCTGGAAATCCTTTTTTGTCACAAACACGAATCCGGCACTGGTTTTCTCATACAAGGTCTAAATCTTTGTAGATCTACACTTTTCTTCGCGGTTTTGAAAATATTTTCTTGATTCTTTTTAGCGTTTTATTGAATGAAAGTTTTGGAACCTTGCAGATCTGTGTTTGATTCGTGTTCGTTACCGTTTCTGAGAAAGGAAAATGAGTTTCACGCGTTTACCTGTGGTTTTCAGTTGGAGATCTTGAACGAAGTTCTTCGGAAACTCTTGAATTCAATCTTCACGCGTGGATTCGGTTGCTGGACCGGAAATAAACCGGTGATTTTACTGGTTTTGCTTCTTTTTTTCTTCTTCTCAAGCTTTCGGATCCTTCGTGATCGTGCTTGGATTCGTTGCTAACGGTGACGAATCTGCACTGGAATTGTGAAGGATTCGGTTCGATGATGATGATTCTTTGATGAATCACTGAGAACCGTGATGAATTTGGTTGAATCTGTGTTGATTTTTCGGTTTTGGAAAGTTAGGGTTCTATGAATGTTCTTGGTGATTTCTCTGTGATATTCTGTTTTTGATCTAACTGAATGGAGAGAGAAAGTTGAGACTCGTTTTTGGTGATGTGTCAATGATTGTGTGGGTTCCGGAAATTTCTGACACTGTGTTTGTATTTATAGCTGACATGTGTATTCCTGGACCAATGGGATAATGCCACCTGGAATTGGACCTTGCTTGGCTCTGCCTTGGACTTTTGACCTTAAGGACTTATCTGCAAAATAGGAAAATTGAAGGACCAAACAGAAAATAAGAAAAAGCGGACTAAAATGCAATTTATAAACTGTTTAGGGACTAAAATGCAATTAAAAAATAAAATTGGAGTAAAATTGGTAATTTGAAAAAAACGTAAAGTGAAACCAAAAGTAAAATCAACAAAAGGACTAAAATGAACCAGCTACAAAAATGAGGTATTTTAAAATACCTCTCTGCCGAAATTTTGACAGGAAAAGACCAAAATGCCCCTAGGGACTAAACTGACTCAGACTGACTCAGATGCAATTTTTGAAATGATTTTTAAACAAAGACTCAACAATGATTTGTACAGACAAATTGAAAAGGCCCAGAGGCAAACACAGGGACTAAAATGGGTTCCACTGCAGGAAATGACCAAAATACCCTTTTGTATGATTTTTTTGAAATAAAATGTGAGAAAAGTAACGCGACATTTCAGAGAGTTCTTAAATGACTTGTAATGTCAGAAAAGACAGAGGCAGTAAAATACGTTTAAAAAGAGAGTAAAGATTCAGAGTAAAATAACAGAGAATTGACAAATATCAGTGTTAGAAAAGAAATTTGAACGAGTATTTTTAGGTCCAAAATCAGGGTACAACAGCGGTGCATAAAGAGTTAAAGACTATCCGCGGTAAAGAAATGTTCATTCAGAATGTGAATGACCTCTGCTTGGTTCCAGACGTGGTGATACCTCATAAGTTTAAAATGCCGATCTTTGAAAAGTACACAGGGGATACTTGCCCTGAGATGCACTTAGTCACATATGTCAGGAAGATGATAGCTCATAAGAAGGATGAACCTCTGCTTATCCACTGTTTCCAGGACAGTGTGGCTGGTCCCGCACAAACATGGTACATGAATTTGAAGGGCATCACTACCTTTGAGGAATTGGCCAATGCTTTCATCCAGCAATACAAATATAACTCTTATCTAGCACCTAACTGGAAAGAACTGCAATCTATGACTCAGGATGATAAGGAATCTTTCAAGGAATACGCTCAGCGCTTCATTCAGAAATCTGCTCAAATCCGTCCGCCTCTGGATGAAAGAGAAGTGTCTGATCTATTCTATGAGACTCTGAGCCCTTTCTACTCAGAGAAGATGCTTGGTTGTGCTTCACAAAAGTTTACCAATATGGTAGATATGGGTGTGCGTATTGAAGAATGGGTCCGTAAGGGACGTGTGAGTAAAGATGGTGCTTCGTCAGGTGGTTCATCTAATGGCAATAGGAAGTTCGGAAATGGGTACCCAAAGAAGAACGCTCAAGAGGTTGGCATGGTGACCCATGGCGGATCCCAGCCTGTATACCCTAACTACCCCTATGTTGCTAACATTCCACCACCTATCCCAGCTCCACAAAACCCAAACTATCAACTACAAAGGCCTCAAATACCCAATCCATATTATCCACCACTATATCAACCACAACCTTCTCAACCACAACCTTATCAGCCACAACCGTTTTATCAGCAACCATACTATCCCCCAACACCCCATGACATATGAAGCCTTGTTACCTTCCTTGCTTGCCAGAGGTCTTGTTCAGACCCTACCACCTCCTCGTGTGAAGAACCCTTTACCCCCATGGTTCCGTGCTGATCGAAATTGTGCCTATCATCAAGGGGCACCGGGACACGACATTGAACACTGTTACCCCCTTAAAGAGGCAGTTCAAAAGTTGATTCACAACAAGGATTTATCCTTCACTGACCCTAACCCTGTTGCTCCAAACAATCCTCTGCCACCCCACGGGCCTACTGTTAACATGGTTGAAGATTATCAAGAAGGGGGTCTCGTCACTCGCTCTCAAGATATCAAAACTCCGTTGGTTCCATTACATGTGAAAATGTGTGAGGCAGCTATGTTTAGCCACAATCATAATAGTTGTGAGGTATGTTCTATGGATCCCCGCGGTTGCACGCAGGTTCAAGATGATGTGCAAGGGCTAATGGATCGAGGAGAGCTGGTTGTCACAATTCCAAGCCAATCGTCACTCCTCTTGTGATTTGTGTACCAAGACCCAAGCCGTTTTTCTCTCAAAACGCCATGCCGTATAACTATGAATCTGCAAGCATAGAGAATGGTAAAGAGATATCCTTGAGTCCCTCAACTTCCGTGAGTATCATTGCGGAGAATAGTCAAATTCTGAGAAGTGGACGTATTCTTCCAGCTGTTGTGCAAGCAAAGAAGAAAACTCTGGTGATAGAGTCAGTGCCAATACTAGATCCTAGCAAGGGTAAGAGTGTGGTTCAACCTAGTGGAACTGATAATGATGAGATTTTGAAGCTGATCAAGAAAAGTGATTATAAGATAGTGGATCATTTATTGCAGACTCCATCCAAGATTACTATCATGTCACTATTGACAAGCTCTGATGCTCATAGGGATGCCTTGATGAAAGTGTTGAATCAAGTCTACGTAGACCATGATGTGACTTTGGGTCAATTTGGGAGCATTGCTGGAAATGTGACGGCATGCAACAATTTGAGTTTCGGTGATAAAGATCTCCCATTGGAGGGGAAAAATCATAATATGGCCTTGCATATCTCTGTTATGTGCAAAACAGATTCTTTGTCCAATGTCTTGATAGACACCGGTTCTTCCCTCAATGTGATGGCGAAGAGAACCTTTGATAAATTGACATATTCAGATGGATCTATTAGGCCTAGTTGCGTGTCAGTAAGGGAATATGATGGATCCAGGAAGACGGTATGGGGAGAAGTAGATTTACCTATCACTATTGGGGCCCAAGAGTTTAAAGTTACATTCCAGATAATGGATATTCAAGCTTCCTACAGCTGTTTACTTGGTAGACCATGGATTCATGAAGCCGGGGCAGTAACATCCACTCTTCATCAAAAGCTAAAGTTTGTGAGTCGTGGAAAGCTTGTTACAGTGAGTGGGGAATCAGCTCTTTTGGTTAGCCATTTCTCGTCCTTTTCCTTCATTGGTGGTGAAAGTTCGGACGGAACATCATTCCAAGGGCTTTCGGTTGAAAGCGGTACTACAAGAGGTGAAACATGCATGGCCTCTCTAAAGGATGCTCAGAGAGTAATTCAAGAAGGAAAAGCGGAAGGCTGGGGGAAGTTAGTACAGCTGCCCGAGAACAAGCGCAAAGAAGGTCTGGGTTTCTCCGGCAATAAGCAAATGATGTTCGACCCAACTAGGGGTACTTTTCATAGTGCCGGATTCATTAATGCGCCACTTGAGACTAATGCAATCTTGGAAGATCAATCAGAAGAGGTGGCACCTGACTTTGTGACTCCTGGTGGAAACTGCTGCAATTTGATTGCTGTTGACATCCCTTCTGTGATACCTTTTTTTAAGTAATTAATGTGTTTGTCTTTTTGTTTTTTTTAAGAAAACTCCTTTCGTCCTACCCCAGACGAAAGTGAAATCTTGCAAGGATTGTTTTTACTTTGAGTTTGTTTTCAGTATTAATGAAAATTGTCGTTTCTGTCACGGCCGTTATTATATTTTAGTGTTTTTTCTGAAAAAGTGGTAATACAAAAAATAAAACCAAAAAACTTGTTCACTTTTTCTTTAAAAAAAAAAAAAATCAATTTCAAAGGTCTGCATTCACTATTTTACTAAAAAAATCAATCATGAATCATATGCAGACTGAACATACATGAGCCCGTTGAACATGGTGACCCTATGCTGCCTCCCAACTTTGGGTAGAGGAGGATGAAGAGATTCCCGATGAGCTCCAATGGAGGTTAGAGCAAGAAAGAAAAGCCATTCAGCCTCACAAGGAAGAAATAGAGTTGATCAACCTGGGCACTAAGGATGATAAGAAAGAAATTAAGATTGGAGCATCGTTGGAGGCGTCTGTCAAGAAAAAGATAATTGAGCTTCTCAGAGAGTATGATGATATATTTGCACGGTCCTACAAAGACATGTCGGGGTTAGACCATGATGTTGTGGAACACCGTTTACCTTTGAAGCCCGAGTGTCCTCCAGTCAAGCAGAAGTTAAGAAGATCTCATCCAGATATGGCTCTCAAGATCAAAGAGGAAGTGCGAAAGCAAATTGACGCAGGTTTCTTGATTACCTCCGAATATCCTCAATGGTTGGCCAACATAGTGCCCGTTCCGAAGAAAGATGGTAAGGTCAGAATGTGTGTTGACTATCAAGATTTGAACAAAGCAAGTCCAAAGGATGATTTCCCTTTACCTCACATTGATGTATTGGTTGATAGTACTACTAGATGCAAGGTGTTCTCCTTCATGGATGGATTCTCCGGGTATAACCAGATCAAGATGGCTCTAGAAGATAGAGAAAAGACGTCGTTCATCACGCCTTGGGGCGCTTTCTGCTACTTAGTAATGCCGTTTGGGTTGATAAATGCTGGTGCCACTTACCAGAGAGGCATGACTAAAATATTCCATGATATGATACATAAAGAGATTGAGGTATATGTGGATGATATGATTGTCAAATCAAGCACTAAAGAAGAACATGTCGAGTATTTGTTGAAGATGTTCCAACGGTTGAGAAAGTACAAACTCCGTTTGAATCCTAACAAGTGTACCTTCGGTGTTACATCCAGCAAGCTCTTGGGTTTTATTGTCAGCCAGAAAGGTATTGAAGTAGATCCCGACAAAGTCAAAGCTATCAGGGAAATGCCTACTCCAAGGACAGAGAAACAAGTTAGAGGCTTTCTAGGAACATTGAACTACATCTCCAGATTCATCTCTCATATGACTGCCACATGTGGGCCGATATTCAAGTTACTCCGTAAAGATCAAGGGATCGGAAGATTGCCAGAAAGCTTTTGACAGCATAAAAGGGTATTTGTTAGAAACTCTTATTCTTGTCCCTCCAGTCGAAGGAAGGCCTTTGATCATGTACTTGACCGTGTTAGAAGATTTTGTGGGCTGTGTGTTGGGTCAACAAGACGAGACTGGAAATAAGGAGCATGCCATTTACTACTTGAGTAAGAAGTTTACTGATTGTGAGTCCTGATATTCTATGCTTGAGAAAACCTGTTGCGCTTTGGCATGGGCTGCTAAGCGTCTTCGTCACTATATGGTTAATCACACTACTTGGTTGATATCCAAAATGGATCCAATCAAGTACATTTTTGAGAAGCCGGCTTTAACAGGAAGAATTGCTAGTTGGCAGATGTTATTGTCTGAGTATGATATTGTCTACCGCACTCAGAAAGCCATCAAGGGTAGTATTCTTGCTGACCATTTGGCTCATCAACCAATTGAAGATTATCAGCCTATCAAGTTTGATTTTCCAGATGAAGAGATCATGTATTTAAAGATGAAAGATTGTGACGAACCATTGTTTGGTGAAGGTCCTGATCCAAACTCTAAGTAGGGTTTGATATTTCATGGGGCCGTTAATGTCTATGGTAATGGAATAGGGGCAGTTATCCTTACTCCAAAGGGTACCCACATTCCTTTCACCGCAAGACTCCGGTTTGATTGCACGAACAACATTGCAGAATATGAAGCTTGCATCATGGGTATTGAAGAAGCCATTGACTTGAGGATTAAAAATATTGACCATGATGGATTAACTCACCATGATGGATTGGTACCTTACAGAGACTATGCAAGACATCTGTTGACTTTCTTCAACTAGGTGAAGTTGCACCACATTCTTCGGGATGAGAATCAAATGGCAGATGCCCTAGCTACTTTATCTTCAATAATCAAAGTGAATCGTGGCAACAACGTGCCGTTAATCAGTGTCAAATTCCTTGATAGGCCTGCTTATGTGTTTGCAGCCGAAGCGGTTTTCGATGATAAGCCATGGTTTCATGATATTAAAGTGTTTCTTCAAAATCAAGAGTACCCTCCTGGGGCATCCCGTAAAGATAAGAGAACTTTAAGAAGATTGTCTGGTAAATTCTTTCTAAGTGGAGATGTTTTGTACAAAAGGAACTTTGATTTAGTTTTGCTCAGATGTGTGGACCGACAAGAAGCAGATTTATTAATGCATGAGATACATGAAGGCACGTTCGGGACCCATTATAGTGGATATTCAATGGCTAAGAAAGCGTTGAGAGCAGGCTACTACTAGATAACGATGCATGCTGACTGCCATCACTACGCCAAGAAGTGCCACAAGTGCCAGATTTATGCGGATAAGATTCATGTACCACCGTCTATGCTCAATGTTATCTCGTCTCCGTGGCCGTTCTCTATGTGGGGCATTGATATGATTGGTCGGATCGAACCAGAAGCTTCCAATGGACATCGTTTCATACTAGTGGCTATTGACGACTTCACCAAATGGGTCGAAGCGGCATCTTTTGCTAATGTGACCAAGCAGGTGGTGGTCCGGTTTATCAAGAACAATATCATATGTCGCTATGGCGTTCCCAATAAGATCATAACAAATAATGGTACGAATTTGAACAACAAGATGATGAAAGAAGTGGTGATTTCAAGATTAAAGATCATAACTCTTCTCCTTACAGACCCCAGATGAATGGTGCGGTCGAAGCTGCAAACAAGAATATTAAGAAGATTGTGCAGAAGATGGTGGTCACCTATAAAGACTAGCATGAAATGTTACCCTATGCTTTGTATGGTTACCGTACTTCAGTGCGTACTTCAACAGGGGCAACCCCTTTTTCTTTGGTGTATGTTGTGGAAGCGATACTTCCCGTAGAAGTTGAAATCCCATCTTTGAGAGTCTTGATGGAAGCTGAGTTGTCAGAGGCTGAATGGAGTCAGAATAGGTACGATCAGTTGAATTTGATTGAGGAAAAACGCATGGCTGCTTTGTGTCACGGACAACTATATCAGACAAGGATGAAACAGGCGTTTGATAAGAAGGTTCGTCCCCGTGATTTTAAAGAAGGAGACCTATTGGTCAAAAGTATCAAGTCTTTTCAACCAGACCCCAGGGGCAAGTGGACACCTAATTATGAAGGTCCCTATGTAGTAAAGAGAGCTTTCTCTAGTGGAGCTTTAATTCTTACAACCATGGATGGAGAAGATTTACCTCGTCCTGTGAATTCTGATGCAGTCAAGAAATACTTTGTCTAAATATGTATAAAAGAACAGCTCGGTAGGTCGAAAACCCGAAAGGGCGGCCTAAACCAAAAATGAGCGTCTCGGTGGACTGAAAACCCGAAAGGGCGGTCTAGGCAAAAATTAGAGGCATAAAAAAATTGTTTATCCTGATAGATTGAAAACCCGCAAGGGCGATCTATGCAAAAATTAAGGATTATGACAAGTAACTGCATCAGATTAATCATCACTCACTTGGGGCACCTTAGCTGTCAAAAGATCTTCGATATTGAGGCAATCTAAACAGTGGAATTCAAAGTTGTTAGAAAATATAGTGGTTATTGTGTTCAATATATCTTCCCCATATTAATTACCATTTTTCAAACTTTGTAATCTGTGGTGCCATGCCTTTAGCCGGTTACCATTTCTTTTAAATCAATTTGAGCCTGTGCCTTTATTTGAAGTTCCTATTTATTCTATGTGCAAGTTTTCTTCCATTTTTACTGTTAATATTTGAAGTAAAAACTTTGAAAATTCTTTTAAAATTCTTTATGTTTTCTTTTGAAAAGAGCAAAATTGACAAACATTTTATCTTTAATTCATGTATCGTAGAAGCATGTGTCAACATTCGATTCAAAAACATGGGCATGGTCATTGCTAAAAAAAAAAAACAAAAAAAAGGGCTCGCTAAGTTGAAAACCCGAAAGGGCGGTCCAGGCAAAAGTTAGGGACCTTAAAGTATACCAGAGAAAAAGCAATGACTATTTGAAGCATGAGTTTGCGAAAGTACTCCAGTTCAGTTCAAAAATGGCGACTTTGGCTGGTGGTCTGATTATTGGTTTGTTGCCCCATCAGTGTTTTGCTTTAAGGGTTGTGCCCGCAATGAAGAATACTGAGTTGCTTGTACTATGATACCGGGCCATTTCTGTTGGGACCTGTCCAATCTTGTCTCAATAACATTACCGTTATATTGTCACATGTGTCTCATCAATGTTCATTCATTCATGCATGGTTGCATTATTACCTAGTGTCTTATTTCTGTGTATTTCGTAAAAAGTGTCATCCCCAATGTGTCTGATTCAGAAATGTTACCAATTGAGTTTATTTCAAGGGGCAGGTCCCATCAAATAGTCTTTGTATCAATATATTTCAGCTCCCTTGTACCTTATGTGAGCTATCCTTGTACCGAAAGCATGTGCCTTTTATCTATGATGGTCGTTATCTCAGTGAAGGTAACTGACAGTATTTCCTTTTGTATATTGGTCGTTATCTCAGTGAAGATAACTGACGGTATTTCTTTCCGTATGTTTGTCGTTATCTCAGTGAAGATAATTGATGGTATTTCCTTTCGTATGTTTGTCGTTGTCTCAGTGAAGGTAACTGACAGTATTTCCTTTCGTATGTTTGTCGTTATCTCAGTAAAGGTAACTGACAGTATTTTTTTCGTATGTTGGTCGTTACCCGTGTTAAGGTAATTGATAGTATTTCCTTTCGTATGTTGGTCTTTACCTCAGTAAAGGTAAGTGACGATATTCATTTTCGTATGTTCGTCTTTACCACAGTAACAGTAATAAATAATATTTCCTCCCCAGTGATATCTATCAGTTTTTTCCCCAGTCAATGTACTTTGGTCGTCCTTGCATTCATACTTGCATCGCAGACATTCATACCAGTATATTCATAAGCATTGCACTCTCAACATTTCAACTGGTCAAAAATTGGTGTACTTAGTATTTAAGTCTCTTCGACCCGTTGATTTAAAAATTTCATTTTTTTTTTTTTAAATCTCCGTGACGGAGAAACTTAAATAGGGGCATCTGTCATACCCCAAATTTTGACCACTTTTCTCTATTCTTACCCATTTTTTTTGCATTTTTAAAAGTCAGGAATTTGAGAGGTTACTTTGAAGTACCTCATTTTTTATTCCTAGTCGGACCCTCTTCTCTCTTTATTTTCTCTTTATTTCATTATCTAATTTCCATCTTTTATTAGTTTTAATTCGTTACTTTTTTTTATATATTTAAATAGTTTATTTTCTGTTTTTGTCCGATAATGTCAATGAGTCTGAAAAATTCCAGCAAGGGTCCAAAAAATATTTTTTTCCATACGCCTCATGTTCAGGCAAATTGATAGGGTCAAATGTTTGTTGCCAAATCCAGTAACACAGTAGCAAGTTATTTCCTTATTATCTTCAACCCTAATGCTATAAAAGCAAGCCTGCAAAATACAGAAGGGGGGGGAGAAAAAAGAGAAGGAGGTCATAAAACCCTAGCCGCAAACCTGCAGACAAAAATCAGAAACCTACATCAAAGAAATTACAGTACAGTCACAATTCCAAAACCTAACATGAATTCACCTTCAGCCACGCATCATCGAAGCACAAAGGCCGATCCAGACAGAACAACAACAATCGGCGCCGTCTTCCACAGAACCGGACGGTTTCCAACATCGGTTCAAAGAACCGAATCTGAACCGAACCAAAAGGGACAACAGAGAACCGGATTCATTCAAAGGTAAAAGGTAATAATTTCCGTTTTTGTAGATGTAGGTCTGTTTGGCTCACCTTTCGAATTTCTTTTAAGCCCAGAATCAAATAGAAGAAAAGGTAGAAGAGGCGAAAAAAACAAACAAAAAAAAAACAAAAAATTAAAATTAGGGTTCCGGCGCGGTGGCTCCACCGGAACCCGCCTTACCTCCCATCGGAGAAGATGAAGATTCGTCGGAATCTTCATAACCCAGAAAAGAAGAACATAGAGGAGAGAATAGAGAAAACTGAGAGAAGGAAAGAAGTGAAGAGAGAGAAATGATTTGAGAAATGAAGGAAAAAACTGGACACACTACATATATACTACTCTGAACTGGTGCGGTTCTCCTAGAACCGGTCCAGGCTTGAACCGAACCGGTTTGAGCCCCCTTCAGCCCAGTACGCGCCTTACCCTCTGTAAAGACCCAATTCCCGTTTTTAATTTCTGCACCTCCTGAATGCTGCTCCACCCCCACCTTGTGATTGAACCTCATTTTTCTTATTTCTTTCATGCATTTTTTATTTTTTTTAGCATCGTAATCATCATTTTATACTCTCTCATGCATGTTTTATTTATTTATGTCATTTATGTTAGAATGTAAACCAGGCTTAATGTAAATAATTTATTTTTCTTGTCATTTATTTTCCGCAGACTTTAGAATGTATCATAGGCTTTTATGTAATAGTCGTAGGTGCATGTGTGCGTGCGTGTGTGTATGCCTCTTTTTATGCTTTATAATTTAGGTTAAAGGTATTAGTGGTGATCCAACGTCACCATGAAGTACCTACATTTTTATTTTTTATGCTCCGTTAGTTTAATTCTAGTCCAATATTCAAAAACCACAAAAACATGCAAATAACAAAAATCACAAAAAATGTTTTCATAAACAAACCTTGATCCTAAATCAAGTGATCGTCTTTTCTGTTTTTATTTCCTTAATCAAATTTCAATCAACTTAATTCTACTTCAAGTTATTTTCATTTAAATTAAAAAACACAAACAAACTCTAATTTGCCACTTGGCTTTTCTTTTAAAACCATTTTCAAAACTAATAAAAAATACAAAACCAATCAAATGGTATTTCTACCCCGAACTACGAGGTTTTGATCCCTCATGCGTACGTAGGCAGAGGACCATGTCCTTCCAAATCAATAAAAAATATAGATAATTAGGTCTTTATTTGTCCACTTTAATTCATTCTTTTCAAAAATAAGCAAGCAAGTTATAGCACATTAGTTAAATAAAAATCAAGAGGTTCCCGTAGAGTACTGCGGACATAAAGGGTGCTAATACCTTCCCTTTATGGAACTAACCCCCGAACCCAAAATCTTTTCAAGATGGGGTAGTTTGAACTTTTTCCTCCTTTTCATAATAAAATTAAATGTTCAGTCGTGAAATAAACTAGTGAGTCAAAAGCTAATCAAATAGCCTTGACCTTCGAAAAATGACGCGACAGGTAACACTTAGGATTTTCAGCCCGGTGCTTCATAGCTTCAAAGATATTGAACACCACTTGCTCGTTATGGAACCTCAACATCAGCTGTCCCATCTCAACATCAATCAAAGCACGACCTATTGCAAGGAAAGGTCTTCCTAAAATGAGTGGCATATCTTCATCTTCAGCCATATCCAAAATTACAAAGTCAGCAGGAAATATTAGATCATTCACTTTAACTAGTACATCTTCAAGCACACCAAACGGATAAGAGATTGACTGATCAGCTAAAGTGAGGGTCATTCTTGTAGGTTTTGGCTCTCCGCCTCCAATCTTCTTCATCATTGAAAGGGGCATCAAATTGATTCTTGCCCCTAAATCACATCAAGCTCTTCCAATGTCTACCGGCCCAACGGAGCAAGGTATAGTAAAAGCACCAGGATCTTTAAGCATAGGAGGAAGTTTCCTTTGGAGAATAGCACTACAATTCTCGGAAAGTGAGATGTTCTCATCATCTTTTGGCTTTCTTCTCCCTGTTAACATTTCTTTCATGAATTTAGCATAAATTGGCATTTGCTCGAGAGGTTCACCAAAAGGAATATTCACTTGAAGTTGTGAGAAGAGTTGCATTAATTTCTTGAATTGTCCTTCCTCCTTCTTCTTCTTTTTGGCTAGATGAGGTTAAGGAAGCTTCACATAAGATGGGATAATTTGTGGTTTATCCCCATCCTTCAAAATTTGGCTCTTAGACTTTCTTGTTGGAACAAAATGTGTTTCACAATGAACCTTATTGAGTTTTGATGATAACAAGGTATTAAAAATTGTCAATTGGTTATTACTAATAATTGTTCAAGTGTACAGGACCAAAGGCTACTCAAGTTATTTCAATAGGTCTTGGAAGAACAATGGAAAGAAAAAGAAATTCTGAGCATCTGAAGAAAACTGCTCCTGAAGCTGAAGTGCTTCTGAAGTAATGACGTCATCAGAAGCAGAAGGTCATCAGAAGCAAAAGTTTTCATCAGAAGCAATATCTTCACCAGAAGCTACGTTTGATCCTTTAATCAAACTGAAGATTCAAAGTAGCTGATTCTCAATTCAGTCTTATCCAAGAAGAACGAAGAATTGAAAGGGAGGTATCAACGGATATATGGATAGCACTGAGCACTTGTCTCTCGTTAATAGAGTTGACAAAGTACAAGTGTACAACCACTACCTCCACTACTCTGTTTTCTATCTACGCTACAAGACAAGACAACAGCCATGCCTGCAGAAGTTGTACGTTCAAGATGGGAATGAATTTGAAGCTTATACTTCAAAGGACTACACCCAAATCAGGCAAAGGATTACTGGTGGATAATCAAAGGATTTCAAACGACTCTTTAGACGTGCTGATTATCTCAACGTCTCTTTCACACCTCTATATAAAGGAGTGAAGACTTGAAGATAAAATATAGAGATACATAAGTTCAAAAGCGCCAAAACTCTGTCAATTTGATTCTACAAAGCACACTGAATTTATACACTGATTTGATACATCTTAGAAATTCAAAGTCTAGAGTCTTTATTGTATTGTATTGTGAACACCACTGATTGTATATCAAGTGTTCAACTCAAACTCAATTCTCTGTATTTTTGTTTGATTAGAAGTCTCTTGCCTGCGTGCTTGAGCATTAGAAGTCTCTTGCTTAGTGCTTGAGCATTGGAAGACTCTTGCGTGTGTGCTTGAGCATTTTTTGTGAAGTCTCATACGTAGAAATTATTGAGCAGTTGTAATCTTTGTGATTATAGTGAAATCTCCTTGGAAGTGCAAGGGGGACTGGACTACTTTCGTGTTGTGGAAGGAACCAGGATAACTGCTCGTGTCTTTGTCTTTCTTTTCTCTGCTCTGTTCTTTTCCGTTGCAATCTGACTCTGATCATTTCATCAGAAGCACTCAAACTGCTTCTGAAGTTTTATCTGAAGAAGTATTTTTTAAGAGAAAAAGAAAACACAATTCAACCCCCCCTTCTTGTGTTTTTCACCTTCATTTCTCAATATCGAGTCTTCATCTATGAACTTCTCACTTTTTTCTCCCTCTATTTTTTTCTTCTTTTCATTTTCAACTACACCTTGATCACTCTCTTTTTCAACTACACCTTGATCACTCTCTTTTTCGACCACTTCCTCAACTTCATCATCTTCATCTACCTCTACAACCCTTTCATCAACCTTCTTAGGAACTTTAGGAGCTAAAGGTGTCAAAACCTTTTTGCTCCTCAACTCAATAGCATTGCAAGTCTCATATTTAGGGTTCTCCTTAGTATTACCTGAGAATCCCCCTTTGTTCTGTTCAGACAACTGCTTAGCTAATTGCCCAAATTGTGTTTCAAGCATTTTCCTTGAGGCTTCATTGTTCTTCCTTTCAAGGTCTTGACTCTTCTTCATTTCTTCAAAGTTACTTTGAGTCATTTTCATGAAATTCATCATTGTTTCCTCAAGACCTGAAGGCTTCCTCGGTTGTTGTTGTTGTTGAGGATTAGGCAACAAAGGATTTAAGGTATTGTTGTTGGAGTAACTCAAGTTAGGGTGCTTGTTCATGGAGTAAGGGTTTTGCCTTTGATAGTTCACATAGTTGGCTTCTTCACTAGCTCCCTCTAGTACACACTCACCATTAGGATGGCCCTCACCACACAAATCACACCGTATTGCAGCTGCTAGTTGTTTGTTGGATAATTGATAAGCATGTACCTCCTTGGTTAGAGTTTCGATTTGCTTATTCATAGCTGCTTGGTTAGCTAGTATGGAAGTAGTGACACTTACCCCAAAAACACCTCTTTCTTTCTTTTTCGCTTCAGCACGGTACTCATTGCTGGCCATGTTTTCAATCAGAGTTTGAACTTCGTGATCAGTTTTTACCCTTAGGCTACCTCCAGCTGAGGCATCTAGAAACATTATGTTGCTATGAGTTAACCCTTCAGTGAAGAATTGGAGATACTGTTTTTCAGAAAACTCATGGCCTGGACATCTCTTCAGTAGCAAATTGAACCTTTCCCAAGCATCATAAAGTGATTCACCTTCACCTTGCCGAAAGCCTGCTATTTCTTGCTTCTTGTCAGAGTACTTGGACATAGGGAAATACTTCTCTAGAAACTTAAGCTCTAATTCCTCTCATGTTTGAATAGTACCATTAGGCAAAGTCAATAACCAGTCTTTAGCTTTACCGATTAAAGTGAACGGAAATAGCCTGAGTTTCTTTTGGTCTTCAGTGACATTTGCTGGGGGAACACAAAACTCACAAGTTTCAGCAAATTGGCTTAGATGTTCATGAGGGCTGATGGTCTCGGTACCATCAAAGTGTTTCCTTCAATCCATTCAGAACTGATGCTTTGATGTCAAAAGCAACAGGATTAGCAGGTTGGAACACGTGAGTTAGGCGACCACGGTGATTTGCTAGCCCATAATCTCCTAACTTGGGCCATGCTGCTGGTGGGTTACCCTCTTCCATTGTGATTATCTTAGTTTTCCATCTTCCAGCAATGGTTTTTAGCAAAAAATGTTATTCTCTTGGACCCCAGTTTCATGGCTCAAAATGAATGTTGGAAACTTTTGGATAGGTCCCACATATTGGTTTGCTAAAACCAAACTTCTTTTGTGATATATGGATAAAACGTGAAACACTTGTTTTTACTAAACTTCAAAGGGAATTGTTATCCCCACATTTGGTTTGGCTGTGCCACACGAGTAAATTACTCAAATGCCCTTCGGTAGTAAACTGCCGAAGTTTTTAGGAAACCGGCGGCAGGGTAACGTAGATATGTCTTAGAATCAGAATCAGGGTAACGTTCAGGGTGATGAGAAGAAAAAAGAAAAATCACCTATGACGTGGCATGGAATTGTTTGCGATGGTTCCGGAAAAAAAAGGGTTCGAAGGTGCCAGTGTACAATCACTCGAGGTTGAGGAGGAGCGGGAGGACATGCTATTTCGGTCCTCAACCAAAACAAGGTACCACAGGGACTGTAGCGGACAAGCCGATTGATTTGTGTGACGAGGAAGAATGAATGTAATGACTTTTAATGCCTAATTGTTTTGGATTTTTTTATGTTTTATTTTTCTGTCGCGCACATTTTGTTTGACATTATGGTATTTAGAATAAAATTGCATTTGGAATAAATAAATTTGAAAACAAAATAAGATAATTATTGTTCCATTCAAAACAAAATATATGTTATCACATTACATTGCATTACACATTAGATTCCGAAATTTACCTTCCAGCTGCAACAATCATCTTACCACTGAATGGGGCAAATTCAAACTTGCTAAGCAGCAGGACTCCAGTATTCGATCAGCATCTTGAACGTTGCTATTCAAGTGTCAAAAGAATGAGGTGCATTCCTTGACACTTGAATACCATTGTTCAAGATGCTCATCGAGTACTGGAGTCCTACCGATTAACAAGTTTGAATTGCCCCATCCAGGGTAGGACAATTGTTGCAGTTGGAATGTGCATTCCAACCAAAACAATTGTGTTACCTTTGAATGGGATAAATTCAAACCTGCAAAACAACAGAACTCAAGCATTTCGCCGAGCACTTCATGTTTGCCCTTTGAAAAGAATAAATTTTTGTGAGGCTTGCTTTAGATGATTGTATTCAAGTGCCACAGAATTGAGGTTCAATCCTTGACACTTAATACCTTCATCTAAACCAGTATAACAAGAATTTAATATTTTCAAAGGAGAAACATGAGGTGCTCGCGAAATGCTTGAGTCCTGTTGTTTGACAGGTTTGAATTACCCCATTCAAAGGAAGACAATTGTTGTAGTTGGAATGCACCTTACCCTAACTAATGACAATCTTCTGGCAGAATCAAACTTTTGATGATATCTTCAGTTGATCTAAGCAACTTCACCCGAATATCGATCCACTGGAACATGCTGTGCTCCCAAAACATGGTCGTCACGTTTTCGTCGTTCGTTAATTCCACCCAAGTGAATGATACTCTCCCCTCGTCGAGTGTTGGACGTTTATACCAAACGTGTTCCACCATCCTTGTGTCTCTGGGGTTGACTCCTTGGTTGAATTCAGTCAGTTTATCCTTGAGACCTCTTAACGTTACACCAAGGCACCGAACCTTCAACCTCTGAGGTTCTCCGCCGTTGAATTGCGCATGAACGTCGATCCACCCGGCCATTGTTTTAAATCTACACAATAAGAAACTAAAAACAATCAATGAAAAACTCATTCAAACATTTCATCGAACACTTGATGTGCACATTATACATAGAGTCTAAAATTCATAAAAATAACCCTAAAATTTTAAATCATATACTCTTACTAAAATAAAAAAATTAATCATATAACATAAACATCATGCAAATATTTTAACAACATTAATCAACTAACATATACCCTAAAAATTAATTATAACATGTAAATCTACTAAAAAATAATAAATGTACTCAAAAACTAAAAAATAATAATATTTATAACAACTAAAATGTAAGTTAATAGCATTATAATTACTTACTTGTGATTTTGTTGAATAAAGTTGGTTGGATTTGGTTGTGTTTTTTAGAGAGATTTTGAGAGAAATTTGAAGAAATTATTTGGAAGATAAGATCAATAATGGATGAGAGGAGATTCTGCCAGATTTTGTAGCGCATAAGATCCTCGGCAGTTAACTACCGAGGTTTTCCTCGGCAGTTAACTGCTGCCGGATTTTCAAAATTTCGGCAGTTAACTGCCGAAGAAAACCTCGGTAGTTAACTGCCGAGGAAAACTGAACATAACCAAAGACTTCCCCATTTTCCAAAACTTCACAAAATTCTCAATTTCTCTCCAATCTTCACCAAATCTTCTTTCACGAATTGCAAGCAAATCAACGGCACACTTATATTATATAGTAGTGTTCAAGTTTGACTAGACAACTAAAACTTTGTCATTAGTAATAAAATACTACTACTACACTCTAGAAAAAAAGTAACGATCACGTCTCATTGAAAATTGCTTATTATAAATACATGAAATTACAAGAACAAACTTTAATTTTCATGCCGAGGAAATCTTCATCATTCTAAAAAACATTTCAATATCATTCTAAATTATTTTGAAAGCCTGATTTTTACACAAACGTTTAAAATTCATCATAACGGTTCAAATAACAAAAAATTATTGGTGCAAATGCACAACTTAATTAAACCAACATTTTTGTACATTAAACAAAGTAAAAAAAGCCCATGAAATTAAAAATAATGTCATCAAAGTAGAAATATACAAATATACAAATCAATGTCATCAAAAGACGAAAACTAAAAAACAAGTCCTAAAAATGAAAATACTACTACTGGTCCTGATCCTGCTGATGGTGCCTCCTCCTCGGCCTCTGGGCTCGCCTCCTGGTCAAAATCGGCGCGATCTGCTCCCTCATATGGGTCATGGCCTCAAACCACTGCTGAGGGGTCATGCTCATGACCTCCTCCTGGCCTAACTGCGCATCAGCATAGGCAACAGCGCCACTAACCATGTCATAGGTGTCAGGCGAGCTTCTCGCCTCATACCGCTCTCACTGATCTGCAATGATCTGCTCTTCATTTGCAGGCCTCTGAAGATCTCCTGGAATAGGTGGCAAGATCTGAGGGTGAGACACCCTAGTGTACCATATGACATAGCCATCCACCGTCCGCCATGTCTCCTCTCCTGCCTGCTGAACCCGATCGTCCGCCTTAATCGTGTGAGTGCGGAAGTCGACGAACGCCTGCACAATGTAAGGGTGTGGGAGCTCTACAACATCCGTGGGATGTCTGGGGATGGTCTGCACGTATCCGTACTGCCTCAAAACCCTCTCGAGCAAGTGACGGTACACCCTACGAACACCGCACATAATCCAGCTAGAATACCAGAAAACCTCCTCGAAGTCCTGGATCTCTCTATGCTCCTCGTACGGCCTCCAGCATACATCATCTAACTGTATACGATCAAGCAGTGACCGATACGTGATCCCCTCCCATGACCTTTCTGGAGCTTCCACCTCGCTGCAACCGGATAATTTTCCACGTAGTCAGTGTTGGGATCAACACTGTAAAACCCTGGAAAATGCGCTAAAAACCATGCCTGCACAAACCAAACAAATAACATTTATAAATTATTACGCACGGAAAAATATAACAAAAAAATAAAAGTTAACAAAAAAATAAAGTTAACATAAATATAAAATTTAAGTTTTCTTACAGTGAGCAGTGTCACGCTCCCCCCAAGAGCTCTGCCTCCAGGCCTAGATGCATGAGCTAACTCCCTGTATAGGTAGGCGAGGGTCATACCTCCCCAGGAATAATTACGCATCCCTGCGTAGCCGTCCTCCATGGTCGTCAAATATATCAACTCGATGCGCTTGTTGCTTCTATCGCCAAACAACAAGCATCCGACTAAGTAGAGAAGGTAACACCGGACGCAGTAAGTCCTAACCCTCGCCAGCTCCTCAAGCTCCTCCGGATCCTCCGTACCAGCCAATAAGTTGGCCCTACCAAGGTACGTGGTATAGAAATCCCTCAGCCTCGGGTAGCTAATGTACCCACCGTACTCCTGGTTGCAGATCTTCTCAGCCTCATGCTACGACACACCCAGATACGTCATAAGCAGTGCCGCTCCCTCATGCTTCGGCATCTTCTTCCCATGACTCAACATCCGCCCCTCAATAGGAAGATGCGTGAGACATGCGACATCATCCAATGTCACAGTCATCTCCCCCATGGGCATGTGAAAGGTGCTGGTCTCAGGATGCCACCACTCGCATAAAGTCATCAGCAGGGCATGAGGCACAGTGGAGTACCCCAAGTAAACCAAGTCATGTAGCCCACTCTGCTTAAGCGGATCCCAAAACCAATTCTCATTCCCGTTAGGGCGTCCGAGAGTGAGAATCTTGGCCCCATGATTAATCGGTTTAAGCACGCGGAGCTTATGAACCTGAAATAATAGAAAAATAAATATGGTTTAAACAAAAACACATATAAAGAAAACAATTAAACATAAAAAATAGAATTAAAAAAAACATATAAAAGTGTATATAATAATTAAAACAAACACACATTTAAAGAAAATAATTAAACATAAAGAAAAAGAATTAAAAAAAACACATATAAAAGTGGATATAATAATTAAACAAACACACATTTAAATTAAAGAAAATATTTTAACATAAAGAAAAAAAATTAAAAAAAATACACTTACATTATTTGAATTATACCAGAGTGGCAACGCCACATGACCGGCATAAGAGTGGAGCAAGGATAAGTCAGCCGGTCCACCAGGAAAGGGAAGGTCCGTAGGTAACACCTCCGGTGCAGCAGCTGCTGCAATGTCATCCTCGTCTCCTGCATCCTGCTGCTGTGGTATATGATCCTGGTCATATCCACCATCAGTCACATCATGTTGTACCTGATCCTGATAATTCAGGTACTCAACCCTAGTCTGGTCAACAGGCTGTGACGGGTCAACAACCTGTGACTGCTCAGGCTGTGTAGCCTGAGAGCTTCCTGAGCCATCTGCCCTCCAACCTCTACCCCTCTTTGGGATGTGGCCGCTCTGCCTCTCCCTCCGGTGGCTCTGAGTCATCGTACACCTACCACCAATCATCTTAGATGGATCAATGGGGTCCTGATCGGCCATATCTACAAAAAAAAAAAAAAAAATTAACATCATTTCCATAACCTAATCAAACACATTAAACCTAAACTAAACATAAACAAAATTAAACTCATTAAAAGTACAACAATGAACATCATTTCCATAACCTAAAATCATTCAATATAATCATCATTACAATAAAATTTATGTGTATCATTTTCATAATTAACATAAACTTAATCATTTCTATACAACTAAATCATTTGTGTCCATCATAATTCTCGTAACATAAACTAACTAAAAAATCAAAATACACCTAACCAAACTATAATTAACATCATTTCTATCATTTCCATAACTAAACTAACTAAATAATCAATAAAATTGTCATTGAGACATTTTATCAAACACTTTGTGTGCAAAGTATAAAACATATTCAAATTGTCTTCATTTGCCACCATTCAAAGCCACATTATGATTTAAACAACATAGGCAACAACTACATTCAATTATCAATTTCTAAACTACACATGCAATCATCAAATTGTCAATTTTGAAATCAACCCTAACCACATACAAACTACTCTAATTTTTTTTTAAAAATCAACCTAAACAAATTAACATTAACATTAAAATGATTGACCCAACTTACTTGTGATAATGTGCACTTGATTTGCTTGCAATTCGTGAAAATGGATTTGGTGAAGATTGGAGAGAAATTAAGAATTTTGAAGGTTTTTTGTAAATGGGAGGTTCTGGTTCTGCGATCTGTTTAAGTTCAGATTTCCTCGGCAGTTAACTACCGAGGTTTTCCTCGGCAGTTAACTGCCGCCGGTTTCCTACAAACTTCGGCAGTTTACTACCGAAGGGCATTTGCGTATTTTACTCGTGTGGTACAGCCAAACTATATGTGGGAACAACAATTCTCAACTTCAAATGATTTCTCTATGTGGTTACTTTTGTTAGTCCTCTGAAGAAGGTACAATAATTAAGGAGATTCTTTTCAGTATTCTTTCTAGTTAAGTTACCGGCGGCATCCTCTTTTTGGGATAGATTAATGTTGTATCTTATAATATAGGTGGCTTTTATAAAGATCTAAAAAGAATAATTTAACATATTTGTAATATGAATATCATTGTTTTCATGTCTTTGTTAATTGTTTTTGCTTTTCTCTTATGATTTTTGCTTTTAAAAAGTCCCTATAACTTTTTAGAAAAAGATTGCTTTCAATAAGCTTAAGCGGAAATGAAGACACTTGTCCTGTTTTCCAAAGTCTGAACAAAAAGACTAACTGCGTTTGTAGAGTAAAATAAAAATACGCAACTACAAAAGTACTTCAAAGTTCCATTGAGCTTGAAGGGAAAAATGGAAGCAATTATAGTAGCAACAAATTATCCAATTTTATTTTATTTTTTTATATCTTTTGTGAAACTGAATCATGTTGTCCAATCCAAACTACCTTTAATTGAGTTACATTTAAGATTTATTTTGTTTGGGTTTGATGAGAGAATAGAGAAAGGACAAGTGAATTGTTAAAGATAGGGAAAGTATCAAATTTTTTGTGTATGCAGCATTGTTGTTAAAATCTTGACTTAAATTCTTCGTAATTTTGCAACTTTATTCACCTTCAACGACTCAAATCTATAGCAAAATCTTAAAATCGGCAAAATCCTAGTAAAATGGCATCAAAATCGCACAAAGTAAATCATACAAACCGCAGCATTTTATTAGGTTTTGAAGGATTTTGTCCATTTTTCTAGTCATTTATTTACAAGTATTATGTGGACTTTAAACTGAGTCAGTTATAAATTGTATATACTCATAACAGATACAGTTTAAAGTCCACCAAATAACTGATTCAGTTGATTGTGATTTTACGATTTTCAATTTTACTTTTCTCTTTCGACCTGAAGCAAAATTCTGATTTTGACAACCTTGGTATGCAGCAACTCTACACTTCTGTACTTTATTCCATAACTTCAATCATATATATACAACATTGTGATGGGCTTTCTATATGCCGGAATAAATTCTCTTTGTTTGCTGCTGCATTTCCACACGGTTTAATGTGTGTACTGGATCAAAACTATTGATTTGAGATCAGACATTTACATTTCAAACTCATTTTCATTCGGTAAAACAATCTCATCCGCCAGGTAAGACAATCTCATCCGCCAATTTAATATTTGACTGCTTAGATCTGTTACAGTGTCTTGTTACATGCTGTAACTGCAGGGAATCCAATTCGAAGGAAAGGCAAAGGAGATAAATGTGAAACTGTTTCTCCCAACCTTATAACATACATGAAAATGACTTGTTCCTTCACTGTCATCTGTGGCTCATAAAGCTTTGTTCGGGGAGATCCATGTATTTTGGGCCATATAGCAACATCTTTTGGCAGCGCTATAGTTTGAGTTGCAAAGAGAGAAAAGGAAGATGCATATTGAAGTCAAAAAAATTCCAAATAATTTCCCAAAACACACCGTAAATACCAAGCTTATGAGAACCAAACACATTGCATAAAACTCAAACTTCTTTTGCTTATCTAATATTGCGCTTCCTCGGCTAGTTTCTTTCTCATGTTTTTCTTTGGTGGACATTTTCTTTGGTTCTGATAACTTTGAACTATCTGAAGATAAAGTTGTCAAAGACGATTGAGTAGCTTTGGTTACTTTCTTATACGTCGAATAAATATTTTTTGACACACTAAAACAATCAAAGCCATAACAAGTTTTATGACGAGCTCTTCTATTCTGCAAGAATAACATATTAAAAGTTAATGATTAAAAACTTTGTGCTATAAAAAGGAAATGGTTTAAATCATATTCATATACACTGTAAAAAAAAGAGAGAGAGAGAGAGAGACTTACCAATATAGTTTCCAACACCATAGCTTTGATCACTTTTAAAACTGTATGTTTGTTCTTTGAGTGGTGATGAGCAACAACTTTGGATTCAAGTATGTCATCAAGATCAACAACAGGGCGAAAACATTGAGATAATTTGCTCTTTGAAAAGCTCCTCATGGTGTACAGATGAGGATATTTTTGTGTATAACTTCAAGCTAGCAAGGGAAACACCACATATAGAAAATAGTGTAACTCTTTTTGATATGAAAATTTGGTTTTGGTTGTAAGATGCAAGAAATGTTTGGTTGGTGGGTTATTATATATTGTTGTTTTGGCTCTCTATTTATGTGAAGTGACTGCTCAATGGTTTTTCTTTACTACTTTGTTTTTTCTTCTTTTTCTTTAGTGAAAGAGTTCAAAGTTGGGGGAAATAAAGAGAGAATGCCACTTAGGTGCTCCTTGTTAGAGACAGGTTGAATTAGGATTATGTGAGTTTTATATATATTTTCAATATCATAAAGGTGATGGAGAGACTTTATGTATTTTAAGATATATGGCAATGAATTATCAAAGTGAATATGAATTACAAGACATGCATTATATTTGAAGGTCTATCATAAAGATGATTTTCTCCAAAGTTTAAGAAGGTTAATTTGAATTCGGGATTGAGTTGATACTAGAAAACTATTCCTTGTGAATATTTCTTGTTTACTAGTTATGTTGAAACATATCTCTTATGATCCCTTAACTATTTAGGTTGTATCGTTTTAGTTCCTTAATTAAAATTTGATTTATTTATGTCCCTTAACTTCTCTCCGTTACACATTTTGGTTCTTTCCGTTAGTTTTAATTCAAAAATGTTAGGTTTTCTTCATCTTTTTCATCTTCATATCATCTCCATCAAACTCCAACAACAAGCATCCCAGAAAAATTCCAGAAGAAAACCTAACGTTTTTGAATTAAAACTAACGGAAAAGACCAAAATGTGTAACGAAGATAAGTTAAGGGACCAAAATAAATTGAAATTTAATTAAGGGACCAAAGAGATACTACCTAAATAGTTAAGCGATCAAAAATGCAATTTAGCCTTCTAATTAATAAAAAGTAGTCGATAATCGATAAATTAACTGATATCAAATTATTTTATGGTGTATAACCATAAAATAAATGTTTGTGTGTTTTTCCTTGTGAATATTTTTTTGTCTGAACATCTCTAGTCAAATTAAAAGAGATATCTTATCATCTCATTTAAGTGTTTTTAAATGTGTGTATTTGTTTCTATTACATAGAAACGAGTAGAAAACCAATAAGGTAGTTGATATATAGCGGATTAGTTTATGGTCGATTATATACATCATTTATTGAATGAAGCTAAAAAGTGAAAAATTGTTTACATTTAAGACTGATAGTGGATAATCTATCTAATTAAATTTACAGTGTTCAATAAAATTGGCGATGAATAGTGGATAAATATTAAATGAAAATAACATTTTTTTAACTAATATTAAACTTTTTCAATTAAAATAGTATGGGTAACTCTGAGAGAGAAAAATCGTAAACGATTAGTTCAAACACTCTTTGAAGATACTTATGAAAATAGCTATAAATTTGTTAAAGAAATGTTACAAGTTCGTGAGAAAAATTGTGACCAAACATAACAATACTTAAAAGTTCAAAATTTAATCTTGTGAAATAAATCATCTATATATAACAATTATTAAACCACCCTTTATAAGTAGGGTATTCAATATTAACTTTTTATGTTCAACCCACTTAGGTTACTTTGAGATCTTGGAATATGCTCCTTTTAAGGTCTCAAGTTTGATTATCCTCGATGCTTATTTCGATGGGTTAGTTTGTCTTCTTAAAAAAAAAAACGACTTATGTTCAAAGACAACTTAACTAGGAAAAAAAATATTGGTTCCTCATAGTTAGGGCAGGGGGAGAAAAATTCACATAATCTCTTTGGATTTTAACCAAATTTTTTTACTTCTAAACAACCACTATTAACTTGAAAACATAAAATTAAAAAATAGGTATAAAAATTAACATCGAGGGTATCATCACCATCCGTCTTCCCAAACTGGCATATCTCCTTAAAGTCCTTATTATTGATCCATAAGTTATTAAACCTAAAAGGTTTTGGACCCCAACCAAACTCCCCATAATGAATGATAACCGGTCAATGATCTGAGACGTCTCTATGAAGAAATCTTCCTAAAAAGTTAACCAATTCCCCACTCTGCTTTCCAATTATGAGAAACCAAAACACGATCCAAGAAAATAATACATTTCCCATTTAGTTGAACCCAAGTAATCCTTCTTCCAAAAAGAGGTAAACTACACCACTCAACCTTGACAAAACCGCGCCCATACCTTTCTTTCACCAATCTAATTGCATTAAAATCACCAACATAACACCACAGGTCTTTCGAAATTCTACGTTTTTCCATCAAAATATACACCATTGTTGCTTATTTTCAAGAAAAATAGATGGTACACAAATATTAAGGACAATGCACCTCTTTTTTTTCAATCCCCCCTCTAGGAAAACGCCAAGGAAACCTTGACCTTGGAACGAAGAAAAATAGTTGACCTTATTTTTATCCCAAATTGTCAACAAACAACCACTTTTACAAATCGAAGAAACAAAAGCTCACTCCACTTTTTAACTCTCCACAAAGCTTAACACACAAGTTACCCATCACTTAGTTTTGTTTCATGTAAAGCCAAAACCTCCGCCCTTTCCCTCCTAACTAACTCCAACACCTTATGCCTCTTCACGCTACTCCCTAACCCCCTTATATTAAAAGAATACACTATCATTTGTCCACATCCACATCCCCCATTGCGACATTCTCCGCAATTCTCTCATCATCATTACTCATTGCACCCCAATTTGCACAGATGATAAAAAGGCGCTCCGCCTCAATATGATAATTCTCATCTTCCTCTAATGTAAAAGATCATGTTTGATGATAAAGGCGCTCCCCAACAGTTTTCCATCTTCCAGCAATGGTTTTTAGCAAAAAAATGTTATTCTCTTGGGCCCCAATTTCATGGCTCAAAATGAATGTTGGAAACTTTTGGATAGGTCCCACATATTGGTTTGCTAAAACCAAACTTCTTTTGTGATATATGGATAAAACGTGAAACACTTTTTTTTACTAAACGAAAAAGTAAAACCACATGGACAATCAAAATTAAAGAGGGCCTTGCAATCACTTAATTAATTTGAATCTTATGAAAAGGATATAGAGAAAATCTTGTATGCCTAGTGGAATAACCTTTCCTTTTTGGCATAACCACTTCATGAAGCTACTACTTCTAGTGGAGGCTCCAATACCTTGCCATAATATTAATGTTAAAAATGACTGTTTTTTTTTTTTTTTTTTTTTTAGAAAAAAAGTTGTCGCTCTTTTCTTATATAGATTCCCTCCACTCTCATTTGAGGCATTAAACACTTAACATGAATTCTTCCAATCTATGTTATACGAGTTTTGCAACTTCTGCTAGACATACATCGTGTTAGAAAAAAGATATTTATGTACTAGAACTTGTTTGTTACAACTTATTTTGAAAAAACAAATATAATAATTTTAGTTCATGCATTTGTTACACATTCTAAATAAACGGTAACTAAAAACTACTTCAAATGGTTTCTCTATGTGGTTACTTTGGTTAGTCCTCTTAAGCAGGTACAATAATTAAGGAGATTCTTTTCAGTATTCTTTCTGGTTAAGATACTGGCGGCATCCTCTTTTTGGGGATAGATTAATGTTGTACCTTATAATAAAGAATAATTTAACATATTTGTCTTATAAATATCATGGTTTTCATGTCTTTATTAGTTGTTTTTCCTTTTCTCTTATGTTTTGCTCTTAGAAAGTCCCAATAATTTTTTAAAAAAAGGTTGCTTTCAATAAGCTTAAGCGGAAATGAAGACACTTGTCTTGTTTCCCAAGTCTGTGAACAAAAAGACTAATTAACTTCGTTTATAGTGGAAAATAAAAATACGCAACTACAAAAGTTGTCGTGCATCTTGTACTTCAACTTAAAGTTCCATATGCAATTATAGAAGCAACAAGCTATCCAATTTTATTTTATTTTCTTATATCTTTTGTGAAACTGAGTAGTATTTTTTGATATCTTTTGTGAAACTGAATCATGTTCTCCAATCCAAACCACCTTTAATTGAGTTACATTTAGAATTTATTTTGTTAGGATGTGTTGAGAGAGAAGAGAAAGGACAAGTGAATTGTTGAAGAGAGGGAAAGTGTCAATTTTTGTGTATGCCGCATTGTTGTTAAAATGCCGACTTAATTCCTAAAGTCCAGAATTTTACGACTTTATTCACCTTCAACAACTCAAATTCATATGAGAATCCCAAAATAAGCAAAATCCTAGTAAAATCGCACAAAAACGTGAAATTCATACAAAACCGCAGGATTTTAATGGGTTTTGAAGGATTTTGTCCATTTTTTTAGTAATTTATGTATAAGTATCTTGTGGATTTTAAACAGAGTTAGTTATAAATTGTATATACTCAGTTTAAAGTCCACAAAATACTTATACACATATTTAACATTATTTTTCTTTTGTTAAAGTCCATCGATTTTGATTTCGATTTTACGATTCCTTTATCGATTCTACAAAAGTAGTTAAGTAAAATCCTTCGATTTTGATTGCGATTTTACAATTTTCAATACTACTTTTCCCTTTCGACCTGAAACATGAGAACCTTGGTATGCAGCAATTCTACACTTCTGTACTTTATTCCATAACTTCAATCATATATATACAACATTGTGATGGGCTTTCTACATAGGCCGAATTCCATAAATTCTCTCTGTTTGCTGCTGTAGCATTTCCACGCTGTTTAATGTGTGTACCGGATCAAGACTGTTGACGTTTACATTTCAAACTCATTTTCACGAGTAAAACAATTTCACCGCCGATTTAATATTTGACTGCTTAGATCCGTTATGGTGTCCTGTTACCTGCTGTAACTGCAGGAAGTCCAATTTGAGATAAATGTGAAACTGTTTCTTCACTGTCATCTCTGTGGCTAATAATGCTTTGTTCGGGAAGTCCAAAATAATGCTCATTATGGTACTTCACTTTCTATACCGACCCTTTACATCCATGTACTTTGGACCATATAGCAACATCTTTTGGCAGCTATAGTTTGAGTTCCAAAGAGAGAAAAGGAAGATCCAAATTGAAGTCAAAAATATTCCAAATAGTTTCCCAAAAAACACCGTAAATACTAAGCTTATGAGAAACAAACAGATTGCATAAAACTCAAACTTCTTTTGCTTCTCTAATATTGCGCTTCCTCGGCTAGTTTCTTTCTCATGTTTTCCTTTGGTGGACATTTTCTTTGGTTGTGATAACTTTGGACTATCTGAAGATAAAGTTGTCAAAGACGATTGAGTAGCTTTGGTTACTTTCTTATACATCGAATAAATATTTTTTGACACACCAAAACAATCAAAGCCATAACAAGTTTTATGATGAGCTCTTCTATTCTGCAAGAATAACATATTAAAAGTTAATGATCAAAAATTTGTGCTATAAAAAGGAAATGGATTTAATTTATATACACTACTGTTAAAAACAATTAAGATACTTACCAATATAGTTTCCAACACCATAGCTTTGATCACTTTTAAAACTGTATGTTTGTTCTTTGAGTGGTGATGAGCAACAACTTTAGATTCAAGTATGTCATCAAGATCAACAACAGGGCGAAAACATTGAGATAATTTGCTCTTTGAAAAGCTCCTCATGATGTGTAACTCAAGAAAATGAAATTCGTCAAGAGTTTGGAGTTACAAATAAGGATATTTTTGTGTATAACTTCAAAGCTTGCAAGGGAAACACCACATTTAGAAAATAGGGTAACTCTTTTTAAGATGAAAATATGGTTTTGGTTGTAAGATGCAAGAAATGTTTGGTTGGTGGGTATTATATATTGTTGTTATGACTCTCTATTTATGTGAAGTGACTGCTCAATGGTTTTTCTTTATTACTTTGTTTTTTCTTCTTTTTCTTTAGTGAAAGAGTTCAAAGTTAGAGAGAAGGGCACTTAGGTGCTCCTTGTTAGAGACAGGTTGAAGGATTATGAGGCTTTTATATATTTTTTCATTTTAGAAAGAGAGATTAGAAAAAAGATTCAGCTTTTTCATAGATTTTTATTTTCGGTATCATAAAGGTGATGGAGAGAACGAGCCACGAAGGACTTTATGTATTTTAAATTATGTGGCAATGAATTATCAAGGTGAGTATGAATTGATTATATTTGAAGGTCTATCATAAAGTTGTTTTTCTCCAAAGTGTAAGGTTTATTTGGATTCCGGATTGAGTTGATACTAGAAAACTATTTCTTGTAAATATTTCTTAACTAGTTAAGTTGAAACATATCTCTTCAAAAAAAAAAAGTTGAAATAAATATTTTATCATCTCATTCATGTTTTTAGAGGTGTTTGTGTGTCTTTCTATTTAATAAAAAGTATAGTAGATAGTCGATAAATTAGTAGATATCAAATTAGTTTATCGCAAATAACAAATAAGCAATATCGTGGATAATCTATCTAATTAAATTTGTAGTGTTTAGTAAAATTGACCAGTGGATAAATATAAAATGACAATAACATATTTTCAACAAATATTAAAAAATTTCAATTGAAATAGTGTGGGTAACGTTGAGAGAGAAAAATGATAAACAATTAGTTCAAACACTCCTTAAGTAGCTTATGAAAAATTGCTATAAATATTTTTTATTTTTTTTGATAAAGCAAGGGCACACTGACATAGAAAAGGAATGGAAGACACCCCGTTGTCTTACAGATTCCAGTCCCTGTCAGGTACTCATATATATTATTAAAAAAAGGGAAAAAGAAATACAAAAGAAAATCTAGGAAAACATAAACCTAATCTAGTAATCCACACAAAGTGTAAACCTACCCAAACAGGTGATATAAAAAATAAAAACAACACTAGTGGATGTCTAAAGTGTGGCGTATGGATCAACCGTCAACACGGAACGGATCTAAGAACCATCAACTCCTTGCAACAGCAACAAGCATAATGTCTCTTTCGAGCTAAACAATCCAACATCAAATAGACTGATGAGAATTTCTTCTAGAGTATGAGTCGTCTGCCAA
The DNA here is from genome assembly GCF_003473485.1 of Medicago truncatula. Lineage (NCBI taxonomy): Eukaryota > Viridiplantae > Streptophyta > Magnoliopsida > Fabales > Fabaceae > Medicago > Medicago truncatula. The sequence goes on from NC_053045.1 coordinate 23,487,163, forward strand.
CACAGAGGCGATCCAAGATCCATCTGCTCCCTGTAGAAAAACAACAAGCCTTCAATGCCCTTTCGGGTCAAAACCATCCATTTGAACGCAGCGTTGCGACTCCAAAATGAGTCAACACAGACCGGAACCTGGACCTTCATACCAACAACCAATCAGTCCGAATTCAATCCTGGAGGATTGACATGGATTTAAGATATCCCCAATTAACAAGATGATCAAATTATCTTTTAACGTATGGTGTATAAACCAACCGTCAACACGCAAAGATTCACGAACGAAGCCCCTGCAACAAATCACACATGCATTTATAGCCCTTTTGAGCCATTCAAACCACACACAAAGCAAACCAGGTCTGAGAAAACACCACAAACACTGGAACAACTTCACGACGGTCTCTGATCAGCGATAGCAGCCATTGAAATCCTAACTCTCGAAGGTTAACACATGGATCTAGAAACTCAGAACGAGTCAGACACACCCATATCTCATCCACCACGAGCCACCGGAGGTGAACAATAGCCATCAGTCGTAAACAGCCACTGCGATTCTCCGATTCTCCACGGGAAACGAACAAATCCCATCGTCGAATCCAAATTAGTGACTCACAAAACGAGATCAAACCCCCACCACGAACCACCGACGCATCTACCGGAAGAACTGGTGTCGTAGTGGTGCGGATGGCGAAACGCCGATCATCGCACCACCCACCAACGCGTCTAAATCTTGTAAAGGAAGGGTTTGGAACAAGGGGATGAATGTGGCTAAGAGTGAAGAAAGTTTAGGCAGCGGCTAGCTTATGAAAAATTGCTATAAATATGTAAAAGAAATGTTATAAGTTCGTGAGAAAAATTGGTAGCAAACATAACTATCCTTTTTAAGTTCAAAACTTGATCTTGTGAAATAAAAACCTCTATGTATAACTGTTATCATGGTTTTTGGGTGCCAAGCCATTAATTGGACTTGAACCTTTTGACCGTTGATATTCTCTATTTTTTTCTTGGGAAGGGCAAAATTGAGAAAAACCCTTAGATTCTAAGTTCGGGGGTCGTTTTCGCTACGGGAAGGTGTTAGGCACCCGGAGCGATTATGGTACTCCATAAGAGCCGCTCTCCTAAGTTGATTTCTACGCTTTATTTTTATTGCCTACTTATTGAAAGAAAAGAAGTTTTATTTGAGTGAAGAATGGGGGTGAGAAGAAGTAGAATTTGATTTTATTTCGGCTTGGAGGGGTTAAAGTCCCTTGCCTACGTACCGTTTTACGGGATCAAAACCGGCGTAGTTCTTGCTAAAAAAGACTTATTGTTTTTTTTGTTTTAATTGTTTGATTTTAAATTTTGAAAATGATTTTGAAGAAAAGGATTGAGAGGCTTCATGAGCATTAGAGTATGAAAAAGTGGGGGTTTGTTTAGTGATTTTGCAAAAAAGTCTAAATGATTAGATTTATTTGAGAATTTTATTAAGAAAATAAAAGGTGAAAAATTGTTGGAGTTTTGACTCCATTTTTATGAAAAATATTTGAAGCGAACTTGTTTGCATATTTTTTGGAAAAAATTGGATTTTCTCTAAGTGTTTAAACCTAAGCATTCATCTAACCATGCAATCCTAGCCATACATCTACACATGCAATCCTAGGCATACATCTAGGGTGAGTGTGTGCGTGCCGGTGCGCCATAGTGTCCATAGTCCATATTACAAAAATTGCCTAAATACATTCTATGGCCTCTTTGCCAAGCTACAAACCAATGATAACAAATTACATCACCGAATGAATTAAAATTTGCAAAAATAAATGCTAAGCTAAAGAAAGTGGAGGAGATAGTGAAATGCTATGAGTGAAATCACATAAGGAACAAAATGTTAGTGAAACAAGGAAAAATATAATGGAAATGATGAAAAATGCACCAAATGAATATGCAATAAAAAGGGGTAAAAACATGAGAATTTATCAATCACAATATGTAAAAATGCATCAAGAACATATATGGAATTTTAATGAGCAAAAATTAAAGAACGAAGTAAAGGAAATAAATGCAAAAATAAGCAAATAAATTCTAATACTTAGAGGAAAAATTAAAATGATAGGGAAATATTTTTAGAAAATTTTTTAGAAGCATAAAACACCAAGAAAGTGTAAAAAAAGGTATTTAAAACGCAATTAAAAAGCAGTTAAAAAAAAACTCAGCAGGATTTAATCTGGACCGTTGGATGAATCCAGAGGTCCAGATCTAGCCCTCAAGATCACATCACAGCCACTTGATCAAAGATCAAAGGGTCCAGAAAAAGGCACAAAAGATAGTGTAAAATGCAGGAAGCACAGTGACCGTTAGATCAAAGATCTAACGGTTCAAACAGAAGATATACCATATTTCACACAAAAAGTCATGCACAGGATTCAAAATCAAACACACAGCAGCCATCAGATCTTGGAACAATCCAGATCTGATGGTTCACAGAGCGAGGGAACACAACAAGAGCACGCACGCGCGCGCGTGGGATCGGAGGGAGTATAAAAAGGATTTCTCTCACAAAAATCTCACAATTTCTTTCCTCTTCTCTCTCTAAGTTAAACTTAGAGAGAGAAGCTCTCACTTCTCTCTAAAAACAGCCGGTCGGAGCTGATGTGGAGGTGGCGGCCGGAGCTTTTCCGGCACGGTGGCCGGCCGGTTTCCGGCGGCGGCGCCACCGCGTCGGAATTTTTTTTCTTTTTTTCTTTTTAAAATTTTTATACCAAAAGCTTCGTCTCCTCCTCCTCTACTCAAATCCGATGCTAGTTTTAAAAAGGGGTGAGAGATTCGTCGTAGATCTACGTTTGAACTTTCGGAATTTTTCACTCTTTTTGTAAAAAAAAGCTTACGGATCTAGATATTCTTTTCGCTCTAGAGTCCGAATCCGGCCTTAGAATTTTTAAAATCCGAACGTACAAGCCTAGATCTACAAATACATATCCGTAACAAACTTTTCACATGTGTATATGCGCGAAAACGAGGGAAAAAAGTGTTACCGTCGTCGTGAAACGGAGAAAAAAATCCGAGCCTCCTCTTCTCTCCGCCGCGCGCGCGCGGATTTGCTCCGGTGGTGCCGCTTTTGCTCGAAAATCCGGTACGGATTTGGTGTTGGTGTGATGATTCGCGGTGGTTTTGAATGATTCCGGTTCGGATTTGTTGATTTTGTGATGATTTGAGTTGGTTTTGAGTGAATCCGGTTCGGATTTGTTGATTTTGTGAAGATTTGTTCTTGGTGTTCTTGGAGAATTTTTTGGTGATTTTCTGTTTTGGATCTAACTGATTTTGGAGAGAGAAAGAAATTTCTGTTTTTGTGATGTGACTGATTCTGATTTTTTTATTTGGATCTGACACATCTATTTATAGCCTGCCATGTGTATTTGTGGGCCAATGAGAAAATGCCATCTGGACTGAGACTGAAGTGTGCGAAAATTCTGGACAAAAATGCCCCTGGGACCTTTTCTGCAAAAAAAATAATAAAAAAGGACTGGAAAATGAAAGTAAGGACTGAAATGAAATTAAAAACTGTTTGGACAAAAAATGCAATTTTGGGACCTCAATTGAGGGACCAAAATGCAATTAAAAATAAAATTGAATAAAAAACGTAATTTGACCAAACGTAAAGCGAAACAAAAAATAAAATTGACAAAACGGACTAAAACGAATCAATGGCTTAAATGAGGTACTTCAAAGTAACCTCTCTATGCCGAAATTTTGTGTGAAATGACCAAAATGCCCCTAGGGCTAAAAATGACCTAAACAGATTCAAATTGACTTGACACTGACTCAGATGCAAGTTTGAAATGAATTTAACAAGGTTTACTGATGAAATGTTAAAAATCAATCTGAAAAGACTCAGAGACAGTCACAAGGATGAAAATGGGTCCCACTGCAGGAAATGACCAAAATACCCTTCTGTACGACTTTTTGCAAATTTTGAAATAAACTGTAGAAAAAGCAATGTAATGATTCAGAGACACTTTTGAATGACTTACAAGACAAGTAAAGATGTTTCGAAAGGTTTTATGCAAGAAAAACATAGGTAAAATTGTGATTGAAAATACTGCGAGGCAGAGACAATTTGAACTGTGCAGTTGAAATTTGATAATTGACAAAGTTTGAAATGAAATTGGGCCCAGTATTTTTAGGTCCAAAAACAGGGTATAACAGCTGCCCCTATTTAAGTTTCTTTGTCTGGAGAGTCAAGAGACGGAGTCTTTGGCTTGACAGGACGAAGATACTTAAATATTAGCATTTGCACTGTGTTTGGACGTAAAAATACGCCTACCCATTTTCAAATAATATGCATGTCATGCATCATTTGGATTATGAATGCAAGACCTCATGGGGATTGGAATTAACAAAATATGTCGTATCCATTGCGGGATTGGTAGACATTGACAAAGATAGTGAATAGCAGAGTAACGGGAAACTAGAAACAAGTTGGACAGGTACAAGCTGTTCTTGGATTCAAACTAGCCACTTGACCGGGGATGAAACAAACAGACAACTGCGAGTTGTTCTTATGGATTCGAACTGGTCACTTCACAGGGGATAGAGGTTACTGGACAAACATGAGTTGTTCTTATGGATTCGAACTGGTAACTCACTTGGGGATATTGGAAAGTGCGAGTTGTTCTTATGGATTCGAACTGGTGACCCGACTGGGAAAAAGAGAAAATTGGCAAGTACGAGTTGTTCTTACGGATTCGAACTGGTGACTCGACTGGAAAAAGAGAAAATTGACAAGTACGAGTTGTTCTTATGGATTCGAACTGGTGACTCGACTGAAAACATGTAAAATTGGCAGGTACGAGTTGTTCTTAAGGATTCGAACTGGTTACTCGACTGAAAGCAAGGCAAATAGACAGGTGCGAGCTTGTTCTTGGATGCGAACTGGTTACTCCACCGGAGACAAATACAAAATAGACAGGCGCAGGCTGCTCTTGGATCGAGCTAGCCACTTGAGCGAACAGAAACAGATAGACGGGTACAAGCTGTTCTTGGACTTGAACTAGCCACTTGACCCAAAATCATAGACACATAGACAGGTACGAGCTGTTCTTGGATTCGAACTGGTAACTCGACCGGGGTCATGGAAAAGTAGATAGGTACGAGTTGTTCTTGGATTCGAACTGGTCACTCGACCGAAAGCAAAGGCAAATAAACAGGTGTGAGCTTGTTCTTGGATGCGAACTGGTTACTCCACCGGACAGAAACAGATAGACAGGTACAAGCTGCTCTTGGATTGAGCTAGCCACTTGACCAAACAGAAACATATTGACAGGTACAAGCTGCTCTTGGATTGAGCTGGGCACTCGACCGATAACATAAGCAAATTGATAGGTACAAGCTGTTCTTGGACTTGAACTAGCCACTTGACCAAACAGAAACATATTCACTGGGGATTGTTTTTTTTTTTGACAAAATATAGATTGAGATTGACTTGACGTCGATTTGAATTGAAAGGCAGAAATTGACCGATATTATTGGCTCACGAGGTTTTGACAGAGAACCTGACATGAGTATCGAATTGAGACTGATGTTGACATTGGAAATGCAATATTCACGGATGATATAACAGTTTCATTAAATGCATGGGCACGTAATATGCATGATTATGCATGTATGAATGCTTGTAATGCATGACTGTTGGCATTTTGTAGGCACGACTTCACGGGGAAGACAAGACATCAGAGCATTGGGCACGTAGTGGCTCGTGCTATATTACACATTCTTGGAAATCCTCTTTGGAGATGACGTCGTTGGGAGACGTTTCGGGACCTAGGCTGAGGGCTGGTAGCTATGCAACTTGCTGGGGATAGAATCTTGGGAGACTCTACTGGAAATAATGCCGGATGTACCGTGGATGTCGCATCTGTGGTCAATGCTTTTTGCATGTTATTTTCTCAACTTTCATCATTCATTTTTTGCATCCCATTTTTGCCTGGATCGCCCTTTCGGGTTTTCGACCCACCGGGGAAATAAATTCTTTTCAATGCCCCATTTTTGCCTGAACTGCCCTTTCGGGTTGTCAATCCAGCGGGGTGCTCATTTTTGCCTAAGCCGCCCTTTCGGGTTTTCAACTTAGCGAGCCTATTCAATTTCATGCATTTTCATTCTGTTTTTTCATTCTTGCCATTGACCACAGACTATCCTGGAGGAGAACCTGCTTGTAACATATATTGAAATAGACATCAACATACTCTCGCTCATGCATGTTTCATTTGAATGTACCTTGTTGCTCAGATTTGCTTTTCAAAATAGACAAAAAGTTTTCAATTTTCAAAAAAAATGTTTGTTTCAAGCATTGTCATTATCAAAATAGAAGGAAAATGTTTTGTATATAGCTTTGAAAGTAGAAGAAAATAGAGTTTTAAACAAAAGCACAGGCTCAATTTGATGTATAAGAGGGGTGGTCAGCCGAAGGCGTGACTCCACGGATTTACAAAGCTTGGAAAATGGTAATTTTATTGGTTGGTGGTACATTGAACACAGTGATCATGACATTTCCTAGAAACTTTGAATTCGCAAGCATTCGCTTTTGATGAAGATGGTCATTAACAGCTGCAGATGCCCCAAGGGGGACGGTGGTTGGCCAGATATAGTTACTTGCCTTTTGTTTCAATCTCATTTTTGCATGAACCGCCCTTCCGGGTTTTCGGCTCATCGAGACGCTCATTCTTGCCTGAGTTGTGTACAATCTCAGCGAGCTTTTCATATATTTTTTTGTCCCTTATTTTTGCCTGGACCGCCCTTTCGGGTTTTCGATCCACCGGGAAGCGCATTTTTGCCTAGGCCGCCCTTTCGGGTTTTCGACCTACCACGCTGTTCTTTTCATATTTCTAGGCAAAGTATTTCTTGACTATATCGGCATTCACTGGATTTGGAAGTTCTACACCATCCATGTGTGTAAGGATTAAAGCACCACCGGAGAAGGCCTTCTTGACAACATAAGGACCTTCATAATTAGGCGTCCACTTGCCCCTTGGGTCGGGTTGCTGGCTTATCCTTCTTTTCAACACAAGTTCCCCTACTTTGAATTCTCGAGGATGGACTTTCTTGTCAAAAGCAGTCTTCATTCTTGCTTGATATGACTGTCCACGAGCCATGGCATCCATACGTTTTTCCTCAATCAAATTCAACTGATCATACCGGCTTTGGCACCATTCAGCCTCAGATAACTTTGCTTCCATGATCACACGGAGAGACGGGATCTCCACTTCCAAAGGAAGAACTGCTTCCATACCATATACAAGAGAGAAAGAGGTTGCCCCGGTTGAACTGCGCACAGTAGTACGGTAGCCATGCAGAGCATAGGGTAACATCTCATGCTAGTCCTTGTAAGTGGTTACCATCTTCTGGACAATTCTCTTGATATTCTTGTTGGCGGCCTCAACTGCACCATTCATCTGAGGTCTATAGGGAGAAGAGTTATGATGCTCAATTTTGAATTCTTCACAAAGAGCTTGCACCACATTGTTGTTCAGGTTGGTACCATTGTCGGTAATAATCTTGCTGGGAACACCATATCGACATATGATGTTGTTCTTGATAAACTTAGCTACCACTTGCTTGGTCACATTGGTATAAGATGCTGCTTCAACCCACTTGGTAAAGTAGTCAATTGCCACTAAGATGAAACGATGACCATTTGAAGCCTTCGGTTCAATTCTTCCAATCATGTCGATGCCCCACATTGAGAACGGCCATGGGGATGAAATAACATTGAGAGCGTGCGGAGGCACATGAATCTTATCAGCATAGATTTGACATTTGTGGCATTTTCTGGCGTGCTGGTAGCAATCATGCTCCATGGCCATCCAGTAGTAACCTGCCCGTAACAACTTCCTCGACATAGTATGCCCTGTAGCATGGGTCCCGAAGGTACCGTCATGTACATCATGCATTAACTGCTCCGCTTCATGTTCATCAACACATCTTAACAATACCATGTCATAGTTTCTCTTGTACAGAATATCTCCATCTAACAGGAATCTACTGGCCAATCTTCTCAAGGTCTTCTTGTCTTGTTTGGAAGCACCCGGCGGATACTCACGGCTCAGCAAGAACTGTTTGATGTCGTAGTACCAGGGTTTATAGTCAACCACATTTTCGCCAGCCTGATCGATCACATCCCCAATAGCAAACACATGCGAAGGTCTTTCAAGGCGTTGCACTTTGATTATTGGCACATCATTCCAATGGTTTACTCGAAACATGGAGGATAGAGTAGCAAGAGCATCAGCCATTTGGTTCTCATCACGAGGAATATGGTGCAGCTCAACCTTTGTAAAATATGTCAGCAAACGTCTCGCATAATCATGATAAGGAATCAACTTAGCATGGTGGGTCTCCCATTCACCCTTTATCTGATTGATGACGAGCGCAGAATCTCCATAGATGTCGAGGTGTTTGATTCTCATGTCAATTGCTTCCTCGATCCCAAAGATACATGCTTCATACTCAGCCATATTGTTGGTACATTCGAACAAAATTCGGGCGGTAAAAGGAATGTGATGCCCCTGCGGGGATACAATGACTGCCCCAATTCCTTTACCATAAGCATTGACAGCACCATCAAAGATTAAACCCCACTTGCTATTGGGATCTGGACCTTCATCAATCAACGGTTCTTCGCAGTCTTTGGATTTCAAATACATGATCTCTTCATCGGGGAAATCGAATTCAATTGGTTGGTAATCATCAAGAGGTTGGTAAGCAAGGTGATCGGCAAGAATGCTACCTTTGATTGCCTTTTGAGTTTTGAACACAATATCATATTCAGACAAAAGCATCTGCCAGCGTGCAATCTTCCCAGTAACAGCAGCTTTCTCAAAGATATACTTTATCGGATCCATTCTGGATATCAACCAAGTTGTATGATTCACCAAATAATGACGCAGGCGTTTAGCGGCCCAGGCCAAAGCACAACAAGTCTTCTCAAGCATTGTATACCGAGTTTCGCAATCGGTAAACTTCTTGCTTAGGTAGTAGATAGCATGTTCTTTCTTTCCAGTCTCATCTTGTTGACCAAGCACGCATCCCACAGATTCATCAAACACTGACAAATACAAAATCAAAGGTCTTCCTTCCACGGGAGGGACAAGGATAGGTGGTTCCAGCAGGTAATTCTTGATTCTATCAAAAGCTTCTTGGCATTCATCATTCCATACAATAGGCCGATTCTTGCTCAAGCAGTCGAGTGATCTCATATGGTATATCACCATCCTCTTCATCTTCGGCTTCATACACAGGGAATTCAAAATTTGGAGGAACTGTAGGATTACTGTGTTCAACGGGTTTATTATGGTTCAAACTGCATAGAATGGTTGAATGATTTTAGAAAATGGTTTTTTTTTCCTTTTTATGCAGTTCTTTGAAATTGATAAGAAAAATAAAGATGTTTTGGTTTTTTCTGGTATTACCATTATTTCCAAAAAAAAAAAAAAAAAAAAAAAGTCGTGAAAGAAACGACAATTTTTATTAATAACGGCGATGCCGAAACAAACATGCCCTTACAGAAAATATCACTGTCGCTTCGGGCAGAGCGAGAGGATTGTTATTTTTGAAAAACAAAACACTTAAGCAACAAGACACATTACTCGGAAACATGCATGATTGAAGGAATGATGATGGCATCCCAATTTCTCGCAATGCCTCCTGGTATAACAAACATAGGCCTAGGACTACATCCAGTCGCCTCTTCAGTAATTGCATTGATAAACTCAGCACTGTAGAAGATTCATGTGGAGACTCCTGAAGTTGGGGAATATCCGAGACCCTCTTTATGCTTATTCTCAAGGAGTTGTATTAACTTGCCCCAGCCAGCAGCTTGTCCTTCTTGGATGTCATTGACAGTCAGATAATTGTCGTTCATCAGTTTCTGGATGTCATTCTGAACAACGTAGCAACCCCAAGGATTATGGAAGCATTCTGGGCAACTGGCATGATCATGGTCAAACAGAGAGGCTTGGCATAACTCGATGTGTAGTGGCACCAGAGGAGTTGCAACGTTACAAACGTCCGATCTGGGAGCTTCCTCATATACCTCAATCATGTTTACAGCAGCGTGATTCGGAAGAGGATTGTCGACGACATGAGGGACGTTATTCTCAAAGGTCAATTTTCCTTGGTCTATGAGTTTTTTTACAATGTACCTCAACGCGTAGCATCCTTCGACATCATGACCCATAGCACCTTGATGGAAATCACACTTGAGGTCCGAACGGAACTTGGGAGGCGATGGATCAGGTGGAGGCTTGCCCTGTCTGGTTGTGCAGTGCCCTTTGAGAAGTAGAGTCGGGAGTAATTCAGCATATAACATTGGTATCAGAGGAAAGGTAGGTCTAGCCTGTTGCTGCTGTCGTTGTTGAGCTGGAGGCTGTTGTTGCATTCGCTGGACGACGGCATTAACGGGTACCTGAGGTTGACCCGATGGCAAAGGATACTGATGATAGAATGGTGGAAAGAAGGGATGCTGAGAGTATTGCGCATACGTGTACGACGGAGGTAGCTGAGCAGCATTGATGTCCATGACCTGGAACGTGATCAGAAAGGTTTCGGGACAGATAGTTATTGGCAGATCTATCTCCCCAAGAATGTTCTTACGGGATCCGTCGAAGGCTTTAACCAGAAAGGTGCTCATTCCCAAGGGAGTTCCCCGATAGCTCAATCGATCCAGAGTGGCCGTTGTCTGAGGCAAGGTGGTATTGACAGAGACATGGTTCTTCCCAGGAATCTGGCCATTATTGACAGTACCAGAAACGCCAGCTGCAGTACTAGGAGTGAAAAACGGTGGAAGCCCATACGGAAACCCAGCTGGCATAGCAAAGCGAGCGTCTGCAGATGTGGTTGGGAGCACGCTTGTAGTCACCGGTGCAGCTGTGGCTATAGGGATAGCCGTAGCTGATTGTTCTTGAGCGGCTAGCAGAGCAGTCATGACATCATTAGCTTTAGCCAATTCCTCCCTTAGAGTGGCTAACTCGGTACGGAGCTGAGCGTTCTCTTCTTCCATAGCCTTTTTCCTTCTTCTGTACTCTCTGGTTCAATCGATTCTATCAGGTTCGTAGACCTTCTGAGCACGAGCCACTTTTCAAACTGTGGCAGAGGAACCAGGAAGTAGTGAGCAATTGGAAGCCTTTGTGACCGATGTATGATGCATATGATGCATGATATGCAGATGCAAATGCAAAAACGACTCTTTTTAATGTCATCGAAGGACTTTTTAAACAAATTCGAAACATTGTAAACACTGTTAAACAAGCAAAATAAGGTTTTACAATGGTAAACTTATGAATACAAGTTCACACCTGCGGTGTCTTACAATGTTTCGATCTGTCTAAAAAAATCTTCGATGTATGCGTTAAAAAAAACTTATGCATGAATGCATGTATGCATGGTTGTTTTGTTTAGTTACAAAGAACAAGGTGGGTTGAGATTCAAAGTAATAGGGCCACGGATGGACACGGCGTCCGGTGAACTAAGGCTTTGGATAGTAGTAACCAAGGTTCTAACACAGTTCCCAAACTGCAACCTCTCTCACATATATCATGGTAGTACAGGACGACACCCGTTCCATGATTATTTGTGAGAAGGTCTAGTTTGAGTGTAGTATCGCGTGACGACTAAAGTTTGAGACAACACTCAATTTAGCCACCGCACAACGTCCTAAAATGGCTAGGATGGGTTTGGTAACTACGGTTCATAGCTTCGTCGAACAATTGAAAGTGAAGTGCCTAAGCATGACAACACACGCCGACAATATCACCTTCAAAATGCCTCAGCTATGTGAGATTGATCGCATAATCCAATACACGAGGCAACCCCCGGATCGAATTGTCGATTATATCTCTACCTAAACATAAGTTCACTCAGCCCGGGTATAGGACTTTTGATATTCTCACCCCACACGTCAAATGAAAGTAAACAAGTATTCACATATGTAAGCAATAAAACAAAGCGTAAATATAAACTAAGGAAAACTAGGCATGACCCGCTAAAAAAGTCCCCAGTGAAGTCGCCATTTCTGTTATCATGGTTTTTGGGTGCCAAGCCATTAATTGGACTTGAACCTTTTGACCGTTGATATTCTCTATTTTTTTCTTGGGAAGGGCAAAATTGAGAAAAACCCTTAGATTCTAAGTTCGGGGGTCGTTTTCGCTACAGGAAGGTGTTAGGCACCCGGAGCGATTATGGTACTCCATAAGAGCCGCTCTCCTAAGTTGATTTCTACGCTTTATTTTTATTGCCTACTTATTGAAAGAAAAGAAGTTTTATTTGAGTGAAGAATGGGGGTGAGAAGAAGTAGAATTTGATTTTATTTCGGCTTGGAGGGGTTAAAGTCCCTTGCCTACGTACCGTTTTACGGGATCAAAACCGGCGTAGTTCTTGCTAAAAAAGACTTATTGTTTTTTTTGTTTTAATTGTTTGATTTTAAATTTTGAAAATGATTTTGAAGAAAAGGATTGAGAGGCTTCATGAGCATTAGAGTATGAAAAAGTGGGGGTTTGTTTAGTGATTTTGCAAAAAAGTCTAAATGATTAGATTTATTTGAGAATTTTATTAAGAAAATAAAAGGTGAAAAATTGTTGGAGTTTTGACTCCATTTTTATGAAAAATATTTGAAGCGAACTTGTTTGCATATTTTTTGGAAAAAATTGGATTTTCTCTAAGTGTTTAAACCTAAGCATTCATCTAACCATGCAATCCTAGCCATACATCTACACATGCAATCCTAGGCATACATCTAGGGTGAGTGTGTGCGTGCCGGTGCGCCATAGTGTCCATAGTCCATATTACAAAAATTGCCTAAATACATTCTATGGCCTCTTTGCCAAGCTACAAACCAATGATAACAAATTACATCACCGAATGAATTAAAATTTGCAAAAATAAATGCTAAGCTAAAGAAAGTGGAGGAGATAGTGAAATGCTATGAGTGAAATCACATAAGGAACAAAATGTTAGTGAAACAAGGAAAAATATAATGGAAATGATGAAAAATGCACCAAATGAATATGCAATAAAAAGGGGTAAAAACATGAGAATTTATCAATCACAATATGTAAAAATGCATCAAGAACATATATGGAATTTTAATGAGCAAAAATTAAAGAACGAAGTAAAGGAAATAAATGCAAAAATAAGCAAATAAATTCTAATACTTAGAGGAAAAATTAAAATGATAGGGAAATATTTTTAGAAAATTTTTTAGAAGCATAAAACACCAAGAAAGTGTAAAAAAAGGTATTTAAAACGCAATTAAAAAGCAGTTAAAAAAAAACTCAGCAGGATTTAATCTGGACCGTTGGATGAATCCAGAGGTCCAGATCTAGCCCTCAAGATCACATCACAGCCACTTGATCAAAGATCAAAGGGTCCAGAAAAAGGCACAAAAGATAGTGTAAAATGCAGGAAGCACAGTGACCGTTAGATCAAAGATCTAACGGTTCAAACAGAAGATATACCATATTTCACACAAAAAGTCATGCACAGGATTCAAAATCAAACACACAGCAGCCATCAGATCTTGGAACAATCCAGATCTGATGGTTCACAGAGCGAGGGAACACAACAAGAGCACGCACGCGCGCGCGTGGGATCGGAGGGAGTATAAAAAGGATTTCTCTCACAAAAATCTCACAATTTCTTTCCTCTTCTCTCTCTAAGTTAAACTTAGAGAGAGAAGCTCTCACTTCTCTCTAAAAACAGCCGGTCGGAGCTGATGTGGAGGTGGCGGCCGGAGCTTTTCCGGCGCGGTGGCCGGCCGGTTTCCGGCGGCGGCGCCACCGCGTCGGAATTTTTTTTCTTTTTTTCTTTTTAAAATTTTTATACCAAAAGCTTCGTCTCCTCCTCCTCTACTCAAATCCGATGCTAGTTTTAAAAAGGGGTGAGAGATTCGTCGTAAATCTACGTTTGAACTTTCGGAATTTTTCACTCTTTTTGTAAAAAAAAGCTTACGGATCTAGATATTCTTTTCGCTCTAGAGTCCGAATCCGGCCTTAGAATTTTTAAAATCCGAACGTACAAGCCTAGATCTACAAATACATATCCGTAACAAACTTTTCACATGTGTATATGCGCGAAAACGAGGGAAAAAAGTGTTACCGTCGTCGTGAAACGGAGAAAAAAATCCGAGCCTCCTCTTCTCTCCGCCGCGCGCGCGCGGATTTGCTCCGGTGGTGCCGCTTTTGCTCGAAAATCCGGTACGGATTTGGTGTTGGTGTGATGATTCGCGGTGGTTTTGAATGATTCCGGTTCGGATTTGTTGATTTTGTGATGATTTGAGTTGGTTTTGAGTGAATCCGGTTCGGATTTGTTGATTTTGTGAAGATTTGTTCTTGGTGTTCTTGGAGAATTTTTTGGTGATTTTCTGTTTTGGATCTAACTGATTTTGGAGAGAGAAAGAAATTTCTGTTTTTGTGATGTGACTGATTCTGATTTTTTTATTTGGATCTGACACATCTATTTATAGCCTGCCATGTGTATTTGTGGGCCAATGAGAAAATGCCATCTGGACTGAGACTGAAGTGTGCGAAAATTCTGGACAAAAATGCCCCTGGGATCTTTTCTGCAAAAAAAATAATAAAAAAGGACTGGAAAATGAAAGTAAGGACTGAAATGAAATTAAAAACTGTTTGGACAAAAAATGCAATTTTGGGACCTCAATTGAGGGACCAAAATGCAATTAAAAATAAAATTGAATAAAAAACGTAATTTGACCAAACGTAAAGCGAAACAAAAAATAAAATTGACAAAACGGACTAAAACGAATCAATGGCTTAAATGAGGTACTTCAAAGTAACCTCTCTATGCCGAAATTTTGTGTGAAATGACCAAAATGCCCCTAGGGCTAAAAATGACCTAAACAGATTCAAATTGACTTGACACTGACTCAGATGCAAGTTTGAAATGAATTTAACAAGGTTTACTGATGAAATGTTAAAAATCAATCTGAAAAGACTCAGAGACAGTCACAAGGATGAAAATGGGTCCCACTGCAGGAAATGACCAAAATACCCTTCTGTACGACTTTTTGCAAATTTTGAAATAAACTGTAGAAAAAGCAATGTAATGATTCAGAGACACTTTTGAATGACTTACAAGACAAGTAAAGACGTTTCGAAAGGTTTTATGCAAGAAAAGCATAGGTAAAATTGTGATTGAAAATACTGCGAGGCAGAGACAATTTGAACTGTGCAGTTGAAATTTGATAATTGACAAAGTTTGAAATGAAATTGGGCCCAGTATTTTTAGGTCCAAAAACAGGGTATAACAATAACAATTATTAAACCACCCTTTATATGCAGGCTTATTCAATTTTGATTATTCTTGATTCTAATTTTGATGGGTTAGTTTGCCTTCTTAAAAAGAAAAAAACTACTTATGTTCAAAGACAACTTAACGGGAATTTTTTTTATTGGTTTCTCGTAATTAGGGATGGAAGAGAAAAAGTCACATTGATACCAAAAGATTACTTTTGGAGAAGTTCATCAACTCAAACCATCTAAGAATCGCCTTCATTGTTCAAAGATTCTCAACACAAGATTCACCTATAAATAAAGTATCGTCCGCATATTGAATTTGTGAAACCACCACCTCCGATCCCCAAACCTTGAAAGAAAAGGAGCTAGCGGGCCACCCTGTTTTAGGCCTCTTTTAATATTAACTTGTTTTGTTGGACTCCCATTGACGAATACCAACAAAGTACCCCAACACACACCTTCAACCAAGCACATCAATTTTCATCGAAACCAAATATCTTCAACATCTACTCCAAGTAACTCTAATATACAGATTCGTAAGCCTTTTTAAAATCAACTTTTAAATCAAACAATACTTCTTCACTCTTAGCCACTATAGAATCAATGATTGATCCTAAACGGCTAGTAAGAATTTTTTACAACAACTTGTAAAAACTTCCCAAAAGTGAGATTGACCAAAATTTGTCAAGGGTATTTTTGTCATTTATTGAGAAAGGGTAAATTAGTTATTTTATTGAGAAGATTATTTTGGTGTTTAGTGGGAATAATTATTTTTGCTAAGTTACTAGTGAGTTGGGATAATTATTTAGAGATGGTAATTATTCGGTATTTTAACGGTTTAAGTGAGTAGTAACTTTTGTGAATTAGTTGCTAAGAATATTAAGCTCATTAAAACAATTAGAAACTTAACCCAATTAGGAGATGGTATATAAACATAACTCTTGTGAGAAATGAGGTTAAGTCACTCATTATTTCATTTCACAATAACATAAGAGGTAGAGAGAGAGTAGATCAAAAGGAAAGAAGAAAGAGCTAGAGAGAGTTTGGGTTTTGAAGAGCTAGGAGCTAAAGTGAAGTCAAAGACAGGATTTGTGAAGCTAGAGGTAACGGAGATGGTTTCCTTTTCATAAATGAAGCTATAATGTCTTATTTTCAATTGTGGGTTTAAGTGATTTTGTGTTAATTGTGACTTTTTGTTATTTTTGATGATGAATTTAGTGCTCTTCTCTAAGCATGCCCCGCTTGCATAAAAGTGGTAAGCTAGTCATGTCTGGAAGTAGGAAGAGTAACAATCTGAGCACCATCTCCCGAAAGGTATGTTCCAATTCTTAAATTCATGTAAATTATAATTTCTTTCTATTTTGTGCTTGAGGACAAGCAACGATTTATGTTTAGGGTTACCATGATGGAACATCATATGATATTTTTTGCTATGTTTGAGTTATTTTCTTTTCATCTTAAGGAAAATAAGAGGTCATTTAGAGGAGTTGTCAATATTTTGAGGAGCATTTTGTATTGTTTTCATTCGATTCATTTTAATTCACTTTTATCATTAATCATGCAACTCAAAAGATGTTTCGAGTCTTTTTTATGAAAAATCATGTAAATCGGAAAAACATGAAATCACATGAAAGATCGAGGTTGTTGGGTATTTGTATTGGCTGCATTATTGCTAAAACAAATATCCCTGTTCTGTAAGTTGAAACCAATGTTTCAACATGTGTTTAGGCGTCTTTGTAAGATGTTGGATACGATGTTCCAACATTCTGGCACGGTTCAGTGTGCCTGAGTTCTCGCCTATTTGTATGCGCGCCCTTTATTGTTTAAGGAAACAATATTTCCTTAACTTATTGATCAACCAACGCGCATATCTTCTAAGAATCAGCTGTGGAATATTTATAAAGTGTATTTTATATTTTTGGAAATATTTATTATTGTTTGGAACGATCCTATAAATGTTCCGACATTTTAGGACTTTCTAGATTTGTTTCTGATTCTTGTTTTGCAGATTAAGCTGAACCGATATGCTTTGTGCTGAAGCCCAACAAATTATTTAGCCCAAACTGCTTCAGTATATAAGGAAGACTTCAAGACCTAATTGATTATTCAAGCCGTCATTCTAAAAGTTTAGATTTTCAAGGTTTGAGTCTTCATGTATTCTGCTCTTGTATCGTTTGTGATGCAAGTTTAGAATCTACTGTGTGTTCTTTCTTGTATCGTCTGGGATACTTGTTAGGACTGTGTGTGAGTATTGATTACTCTTTGTACTACACCGAAGTTGTGAAACAAGGTGTTAGTTTGTGTTGGAAGGTAACTTCTACTTTGTTTTGGTTTAGGTCCGATAGGTCACATGGATTGTGACTGACCATTAGGATGATGGGATCTCAGATCTAGGAGTTCCTAGGTTGAAGTCTATACGGCTAGGTCCTAGGTCATATAGTGTAAACGGGGAGTTTGCTGAGAGCTATTGAATAAGGACTACACTATTGGACTTCCTTCCTGGCTTGATAGCCCCTAAAGTAGGTGTGCTTGTCACCGAAATGGGTCAACAAACTCATTGTGTTCTTTACTTTCCTATCATTTATTTTCTTGTTTTTATTTATGTTTATCACGTTAGGTTGAAACATTAGTTGTAACTTTGCAAACGCTAAAAAATCATACATAACGTATTAAAACAAGTGTGCTAGAATTTCAGAGGTTATTAATAATGAAGATCAATGGTTCTTATAAGACATTTGAAGACAATACAGAGTGAAGAAAACTCATTTCATGTTCCAAGATAGGTCAAGATAGAAGAACACTCGAAAAAGGGACGAAAACTGCAAAATTCACAATGGAGCTGCTACCCATGTGCCCATGCGCATAGTGCATTAGTGACGTGCTATGCAAGTAACAAATCATATGAGTTTGTTAGATAGTATTCAACCTATGTATGATATAGAAAGTCCATCATAATGTTGTATAAATATGATTGAAGTCAAGGAATAAAGTACAGAAGTATAGAGTTGCTGCATACATACAAAATTTAACACTTTCCCTCTCTTTCACAATTCACTTGTCCCTTCTCAATTCTCTCTACAAACCCTAACAAAATAAATCCTAAATGTAACTCAATTAAAGGTTGTTTGGAATGGACGCATGTTTCAGTTTCACAAAAGATATAAGAAAATAAAATAAATTTGGATGGCTTGTTGCTTCTATAATTGCTCAATGGAACTTTAAGTTGAAGTACAAGATGCACGACAACTTTTGTAGTTGCGTATTTTTATTTTCCTCTACAAACGCAGTTAGTCTTTTTGTTCACAGAATTGGGAAACAAGACAAGTGTCTTCATTTCCGCTTAAGCTTATTGAAAGCAACCTTTTTCTAAAAAATTATTGGGACTTTCTAAAAGCAAAACATAAGAGAGAAGCAAAAACCACTAATAAAGACATGAAAACCATGATATTTATAAGACAAATATGTTAAATTAATCTTTATTATAAGGTACAACATTAATCTATCCCCAAAAAGAGGATGCCGCCAGTATCTTAACCAGAAAGAATACTGAAAATAATCTCCTTAATTATTGTATCTGGTTAAGAGGACTAACCAAAGTAAGTAACCATCATAGAGAGGATAAGCCACATAGAGAAACCAACATAGAGACGAACAACTAAAGAGGAATTAACAATCAAAGAGATGAACCATCATAGAGAAGAGTCACACCAACAAAGAGAAACAACCAAACAGAAGAACCAATGGGGAGAGAAGAAACCAAACAAAAGAAGAGAGGGACAAATGGATCCTATTTTTTTAGTTATAGAAAATCATTTGAAGTAGTTTTTACATACCGTTATTTAAAACGTGTAATAAATGGATGAAAACTTCAAAAATTATTATATTTGTTTTTAGGGTAAATATCTCTTTTCGTCCCTGTAATATTAGCGAATTCCGGTTTTAGTCCCTGTAAAAAAAAAGATTTAGATTATGTCCCTGTAATTTCAAATTCTTCCACTGTTGGTCGCTCATTTCACCATGTCAGCAGAATCTGCACACATGGCAAGTAAAATGAGGGACCAAAAGTGGAGGAATATGAAATTACAGTGACCAAAAGTGGGAGGAATCTGAAATTACAGAGACATAATTTATGCAGATTCTGCTGACGTGATGAAAGGAGGGACCAAAAATGAAAGAATCTGAAATTACAACAACATAATCTAAATATTTTTTTTTACAGGGATTAAAATTGAAATTCTCTAATATTACATGAACGAAAAAAAGTATTTACCCTTGTTTTTACAAAATAAGTTGTAACAAACAAGTTCTAGTACACAATTTTTTTTCCCAACATGGTGAATGTTTAGTATTACTAAACTCGAATAACATAATGAATAAATAATGTTAAATTATCGATTGGAAAAATTCATATTCAGTGTCTATCATGTCTGAAATGAGATTACCTTTAGTGGAAGGAATGTGTATATAAAAAAAGAACAACAACTTTTTTTCTAAAAAAAAAAAAAAACCAGTCATTTTTAACATTAATATTATGGCAAGTTAAGGTATTGGAGCCTCCACTAGAAGTAGTAACTTCATGAAGTGGTTACTTCAAAAAGCAAAGGGATATTCCACTAGGCATACAAGATTTTTTGTCTGTATCCTTTTCATAAGATAAAAATTAATTAAGTGACTGCTTTAATTTTGATTGTCCATGTTTTTACTTTTTCGTTTAGTAAAAACAAGTGTTTCTTTACCAAACCAATCTTTGGGACCTACCAGGAAGTTTCGAACATTCATTTTGAGCCATGAAACTAGGGTCGAGGAGAATAACATTTTGATTATAATTTTTTCCACCCTATTATCTTTCAATGCGTTCAATAAATTTTTTCAAAATACTCCTGATTCGAATTTTAAAATTCGAACTAGATTGTTAGGGGAATTAAGATTTTGGAATCAGAAAAAACATGAACCGTGTATTCTATATTTAATTTGTTGTCAAATGTATCTGCTGACTGTAGTAGAATCTCCGCATAAATTGCAAAGCATAAACATTCCTATATCTATTTTTTTTTATACAAAAATCAAGAAAAGATAGGAAATGAAGAATGAATGAATGAATTTGTTTAAGATGCAAGCCTATTTATAACCTTAAACAAGTCATAAACCATAACTACAATCAAAGGAAACATTTTTCATAGTCCTATATTGAAAATGCATAAAACACAACACAAACCGTCCAAAACTTTGGTGAAACACCACCATCCAACTATGAAAGATTTCGGATTATACAATTCAAACCCGTCTAAGTAATTTCGGATTGTATAATTCGAATGGCACCAGAATGTGTTTAAGTTTTATTTTTGGTAGGTTTTCATTGCCAATGACATTGGAATTTTTTTAAAAAGGTACAAAAATAATTAAATAGTTTAAATTAAAACAAGAAAATAATAGAAGTGATGAATCTTTTGGCATCAATGTGGAATACTCATTCTTGAACTTGGCGGAAATCGTTTTGCAATGGAAAGTGGGGTCACTCCCTTTTCTTTATCTCAGGAAGTGATGAATCTTTATGATAGACATTCATGTTGGAATATTTAATTATTTAATTATATTCCGAAATCATTTTGTAGGCAAATATCGCTATAATAATTATATTAGTTATTTATCAATTGTGAGCCTTAATTGATTAGTGATCAAATTAAGTAATATG
Organism: Medicago truncatula; assembly: GCF_003473485.1. NCBI lineage: Eukaryota > Viridiplantae > Streptophyta > Magnoliopsida > Fabales > Fabaceae > Medicago > Medicago truncatula. Next base: position 23,508,123 of record NC_053045.1, read on the forward strand.
ACTATTAGATTTCTAATTCGATAATTAATTAAATATTTAATTAGTTGATATGGACTCAATATGAGTGGATGTTCGGATGACCCATTAACAGAATAATGGGAAACCTAACGGCCATTCAATATAAAAGAGGCTATGGTTCCCAATACATCGTACATGGAAAGATAACTTGAGGCATAAATGTACCGGTTGAGGAAGAACCAAATTAGTCGTCGCTAACCCTATGTTGTGCGTTTTAGACCATCACATCTTCTTTCCTTATCGTTGTTGTTGAGAGGACTTCCTAATACCTAATTAATAATATTTTTGATAAATCAAACATGTCGTAGATCCGATCATATTCATGTTCAATGTTTTGTTTAATGCCGCTATTGATTAATAATTATTGAACATGTTTAAGACCTAATTTTTCCAACACTTCAAATATAATGCGCTCGTCTTGTAATTCTTACTCACCTTGATAATTCATTGCCACATATCTTAAAATACATAAAGTCCTTCGTGGCTCGTTCTCTCCATCACCTTTATGATATTCAAAATAAAAATCTAGGGAAAAGTCCATTCTTTTTTCTAATCCCTCTTTCTAAAATGAAAAAATATATAAAAGTCACATAATCCTTCAACCTGTGTCTAACAAGGAGCACCTAAGTGGCCTTCTCACTTTATTTCCCCCAACTTTGAACTCTTTCACTAAAGAAAAAGAAGAAAAAACAAAGTAGTAAAGAAAAACCATTGAGCAGTCACTTCACATAAATAGAGAGCCATAACAACAATATATAATAACCCACAAACCAAACATTTCTTGCATCTTACAACCAAAACAAAATTTTCATATAAAAAAGAGTTAACCTATTTTCTATATGTGGTGTTTCCCTTGCTAGCTTGAAGTTATACACAAAAATATCCTCATCTGTAACTCCAAACTCTTGAAGAATTTCTTTTTCTTGAGTTACACATCATGAGGAGCTTTTCAAAGAGTAAATTCTCTCAATGTTTTCGCCCTGTTGTTGATCTAGATGACCTACTTGAATCTAAAGTCGTTGCTCATCACCACTCAAAGAACAAACATACAGTTTTAAAAGTGATCAAAGCTATGGTGTTGGAAACTATATTGGTAAGTGTCTTAATATTTTTTTACACAGTGTATATATGAATCAAATCCATTTCCTTTTTATAGCACAAAGTTTTTGATCATTAACTTTTAACATCTTATTCTTGCAGAATAGAAGAGCTCGTCATAAAACTTGTTACGGCTTTGATTTTTTTGGTGTGTCAAAGCATAATTATTCGACGTATAAGAAAGTAACCAAAGCCACTCAATCGTCTTTGACAACTTTATCTTCAGATAGTCCAAAGTTATCACAACCAAAGAAAATGTCCACCAAAGGAAAACATGAGAAAGAAACTAGCCGAGGAAGCGCAATATTAGAGAAGCAAAAGAAGTTTGAGTTTTATGCAATGTGGTTGGTTCTCATAAGCTTAGTATTTACGGTGTGTTTTGGGAAACTATTTGGAATTTTTTTGACATCAATATGGATCTTCCTTTTCTCTCTTTGCAACTCAAACTATAGCTGCCAAAAGATGTTGCTATATGGTCCAAAGTACATGGATGTAAAGGGTCGGTATAGAAAGTGAAGTACCATAATGAGCATTATTTTGGACTTCCCGAACAAAGCTTTATTAGCCACAGATGACAGTGAAGAAACAAAGCTTTGCCTTTCCTTCGAATTGGACATCCTGCAGTTACAAGACATTGTAACAGATCTAAGTGGCAAATCTTAAATCAGCGTATGAGATTGTTTTAGCGCATGAAGATGAATTCGAAATGTTTTATCTCAAATCCGGTACACACATAAAACCGTGTGTAAATGCTACAGCAGCAAACAGAGAGAATTTGCATGATGGAATTTGTATATTGCTTTCTGACAATAGATTTATTATGTAACAAGTGCTTGTAGAAAAAGTTGACAACAGAGGTTCGGTTGTTGTATAGAAAATTTACTTTGCAAAAAATTTGCATTTCACCGGTATTAATACATCTGTCTAAAAAATGATCTTTAAGCTAAAAAAATCTTTAGCAATGCTTTAAAAATATTATGGTTTCCACAAGGGACGATTATAAATCTTAAAAACTGTGGTTGGACCTTAACACAACTCTATAAAATCGGTTTGTGAGGTGAGGATTGTCCTTACTTATAAACATAAACACATGTTCAGGCCATGTTTTATTCGATAAAGGACTCTTTAACACACCCCTTCACTTCCATTACGATTGAGCTTGGTGCTTGGATACTTATTCGATATTGGACTCTTTGACACACCCTTTCACGCGCAATGATGACAAAATTAACAAGTGCACAAAATCGTACTAATAATAATTAGCGGGATTTATTAGAAAGGTTTAAATATGTCACTGGTCCCTGCACTTTCATCAGATTTTGACATTGGTCCTTGCACTTTTTTTTGTTTGGCATTGGTCCTTGCACTTTGTAAAAATATTGGTATTGGTCCCTCTGTTAACTTTCTGTTAAAAAAAAAAAACACAAAACCAACGGAGTGCCACGTGGCCCAGTCATTTCACGCCACGTGGAACCAATATCAATATTTTTACAAAGTGCAGGGACCAATACCAATAGTTTTGTGTTTTTTTTTTAACAGAAAGTTAATAGAGGGACCAATACCAATATTTTTACAAAGTGCAGGGACCAATTCCAAACAAAAAAAAGTGTAGGGACCAATGCCAAAATCTGATGAAAGTGCAAGGACTAAAGGCATATTTAAACCTATTAGAAATAACATAATTTAAAAGAGTTGAAGTGATTGAAGGTGAGAAAAACACAAGAAGGGGGGGTTGAATTGTGTTTTCTTTTTCTCTTAAAAAATTCTTCTTCTGATATCACTTCAGAAGCTGTTTGAGAGTGCTTCTGATGTGATAATACTTCAGATGCAATTAAATTGCTTCTGATGTATTGTTCAGAATCGGATACGCAGCGGAGTAAAAAACAGAGTAGAGAAAAGAAAGAGAGACACAAGCAATTATACTAGTTCCTTCCACAAACCGGAAGTAGTCCAGTCCCCCTTGCACTTCCAAGGAGATTTCCACTAAGAAATAATTACACAAATTACAACTGCTCAATACTACACCTAGTATGAGACTTCACAAATGCTCAAGCATGCACGCAAGAGACTTCCTTTGCTCAAGCACTAAAGCAAGAGACTTCTAATCAAATAGAATTACACAGAAAATTGTTTGAGTTTGAACACTTGATATACAATCAGTGGTGTTCACAATACAATGCAATTGAAAGACTCTAGACTTAAGAATTTCTAAGATATATCAAATCAACACAGAAATTCAAAGTGCTTGGTGAAACAAATTTGGCAGAGTTTGGGCGCTTTTAACTTGTCGTATTGTCTCTGCTGATCTTCAAGTCTTCACTCCTTTATATAGAGGTGTGTAGAGAGACGTTGAGATCTTTTAAACACGTCTATAGAGTCGTTGAGAACCTTTGATCATTCACCAATGATCTTTTTCCTGATTTGGATGTTGTCCTATGAAGGATCATGTTCAAATCCATTCCTATCTTGAAGGAATATTTCTGCAGGCAGTGCTGTTTATCTTGTCTTGTAGCGTAGACACAAGCAGAGTCGTGGAGGTAGTGGTTGTACACTTTGTACTTTGTCAACTCTCAATGAAGGACAAGCACCCAATGCTTTTCAAATGAACGTTGGCACCTTCCATTTAGTCTTTCGCTTTCTTAGATGAGGTTGAATCCAATAAACAGCTATTTGAAACTTCAGGTAGAATCTACTAATCAACTGTAGCTTCTGGTGATGATATAGCTTCTGATGAAGTTGCTTCTGATGAACTTTGCTTCTGGTGAGTTCTGCTTCTGATGACGTCATCTCATCAGAGGCACTTGAAACTTCAGAAGCACTTCAAAACTTCAGACACAGTTTTCTTCAGATGCTTTAGGTTTCTCTTCTTGTTGATTCCTTTGCTCTCTTTTGTTCTTCCAAGACCTATTAAATTGATCAACTTTGTCTATGGTCCTGTACACTTAAACAAATATTAGCAATATCCAATTGACAATTTTGAATACCTTGTTATCATCAAAACTCATTAAGGTTTATTGTAAAACACATTTTGTTCCAACAATCTCCCCCTTTCTGATGATGACAAACAATAGTATTTAAAATGTTCAATTGTTGTTGATCTAATTAACAAGTTGACTACCAGGTATGAGGTTTGTAAGCTCCCCCTGAGTCCAATAGACCTTTAAGGTGAGTTTTGTAAGCTCCTCCTAAGTTCTATACAAGTTAATTAAATTTTTCAATAAAATACGCACAAGGTAATAACTCAAAAGCATTTCACATTAAAAGACTAAGAGTTTAGAAAACGGTTCTATTAATTTAACTTGATTAACTTAATGGGGCTCAGAGCTTAAAAATACTATACACTTACTCCCCCTTTTGTCATCAACAAAAAGTATAAAAGAAAGATAAAACGAAAGAGAGTAAAAAAAACAATCTGAAGCACTAAAAGTATCAGAGCAAAACTAAGTATCAGAAGAGTAACATTGCTTCATAAAATAGAGTATATAAAAACGATAAACAGGACAAGCAATGTGAACAATCAAGAGAGTCAAAAGTTTAGAAGGCTAAGCATACAATTAAAAAATTTAAACAAGTAAAAGATGTGTGCAACTAAGGTTTGGCTTGTTTAGACATTGCTTCCATCAACTGCTTGATCTGCTCAGATTGTCTCTTCAATTCTTCTTCTTGCTTGGACACTATATCTTCTAAAACTTCAGTTTTCTTCTTGATCTTCATAAACTCATTCTCCTTAGCTTGTGCTTCGGCTTGAGTAGTCAGAAGCTTCTGCTTCAGCTTCTTAAAGATCTTATCATCCCTTGTAACATACTCACTTTCTGAAAAGAAAGGAGCATTAGCAAGACAGAGAAGTGGATCTTTAACTTTCTTGACTTTGTGAATTGCTGCCAGATGCCGCTTAAGCACTGTAGCTTGAGTTCTTAGGCATTTACGACTTATCTTGTCCAGCAGCTCAGAAGCGTTTTTCTTTAGGTTCATCCATTGATCCTCATAGTGGATGGAAAGTATAGGAACTTTTCTAAGAAGAATTAGTTCTTTTACTTCATCCCCGATCCTTAGCAACTCATTATCAATAAATTCAGATTCTAGAATGTTTGGTAAAGTTTGTGAATGGCTAAGGTTAAAGAGGTGGATGGTAGGACAGAAGCCGTTTGTGGTTCAGGAATAGTTTCAAGTTGAGTTTGCTCAGAAGCAACTTGTTCAGGAACAACAAGTTCAGGAACAGTTTGCTCAGAAGCAACTTGTTCAGGAACAGTTTGCTCAAGATGGGGTTCAGGGTCAATTTGGGGTTGGTTCTGAAGTTCACTTAGAACTTCAGGTTCGTTCTCTATGACTGGGCTTGGTGGTTGTTGGTTTTCTGAAACAGTCTTTTCAGGGACTGTCTCAGAGAATTTTTGTGGGGTTACGCTCATCTCACCACCTAAGTGTTTCTCTAAGGAAAATAGGGTTGATGGAGAGGATGGTTTTTGTGGTTGGGGGTCTTCTGAAATGACTTCTGTTGAAGTTACTTCATAGGCTTTTGTGGTTCTGGGTTTTGTTCAAGTTGAATTATGGAGAGAGGTTTTAGAAAAGCTAGTTGACAAGGATGGTTGGGGGGGTATATGTATACAGCTATCTATTCTCCTTTGAACTATCTCACCAAGTCTCTCATCAATATCTGACTCTACAGGATTAGGTGAAGATGAGAGTGGTTTGCTAGTTGTTTTAGATTTGGGGAGAGGCTTTTTGTAGCGCTGACTTAGAGGAATATCATCTAAGTCAGTGGATGATGATGATGAAGATGATGAAGGGGAAGAACTAAGAATCTGTATATTGATGTGAGCATTAGGATCAGTTGAGTTACCTGAAAGATGAGCTTCTGATCTCACAGCTTCTGATGTAGATTCTGAAGCAACAGCTTCTGATGTTCCTTTTCCCTTTGTCAGAACCTCTTGAACCACCTCAGTTGCTTCCTTAACTGTCTGGTGTTCAACTTCAGCAGTTAGAGCCACGATCTCAGCAGCCTTCTTAGCATCCAGAGAATCAGAAACAGCAATCCCTGCTGCTTTGAGTTTTTTATCTCTTTGCTTACTATACAATTCTGCCAGATTCTTGTGCTTTGCTAGTTCATTAGCAGCAACCTCCTTGGCCCTTTGCGCCATCTCAGGAGTAACTTCCATCATTGGTAAGACATGAGGCTTTTTACCCTTTTTCTTTTGAGGCTCTTCTTGTTCCACTTCTTCAGTAGCTTCCTTGACAGCTTCCTGATAATCTCTTTCTCCTTTGGATCTTTTCTTCTGAATGACTTCTTCACGAAGAGCAGCTTCTCTGGAAGCATCTCGAACCTCAGGCTTCTTGTTTCTTTTCTTCTGAATGACTTCATCAGAAGCATATTCAGAAGCTGATGAACCTTCAGCCTTAATAGTTTTAGCTCTCTTGGGTTTGGGTGCTGAAGCATCATCCTTCTCAACATTCTTTGTTCTCTTTCCTTTAACCTTGAGAGAGGCTCCTCCAATTTTGTCAGGAATAGATGCATAGCTGATTATCTCGCCAGTTTCCTTGAAGTGAGCTTTGATGAACTGATACAGAACCTCAGGATTGTCCTCTTTTGAGATGGAAGGAAAATCTGTCATGAGATCTTATTGAACAGTCTCTGTCTTTAGATCCTCTTCATGTAAAATGGCTTCCTTAACTAAGTTCATAGACCTGAGCGTTTTTCCATTGATGATCTTGCCCACAACAGTTCCAAGCTCTTCATCTGAAGAGACTCCACAGTTCTTCAGATGCTTCAACAACTGTCCTTGAACGAAGATTTCAGACAGAAGATTTCAACAACTGTCCATTATTCTGGCTTTCTCGTAATGCCCAGCACATATGATGCAATATGTACTTTGGAAGATTTATCCTATCAAAGGTAGCAAGGAAGTACAGAACCAGCTTGTGATCCAGAGAAGGAGAATCAGTACCTCCTCCCTTCTGAAAAATGCATTCTGATAAAATCTTCTTGAGCATCCTGTGAATTGGAGACAAGTCAAAAGATTTTGCTTTAACATTTCCTTTGAATAGGACTCCATTAATCTTCTTCTCCCATTGGCCTTTAATAGCATCTACTTGAAATAAGCCATCATTTGAGCATCTGCATGCTTTAGCGATTGTTTCGACTGTGATGGTAATCTCCATACCCATCACAGCAGACCTGATTTCTGTTCCATTGGATGGTCTTAGACCCATTTCCGTTCTTGATTTCCCTTTGAGTCTAGGATTCTCCTTTACAACCCTAGCTTCTTCTTCCTCAGCGTTTCTCCTGTCGAACACTTCAGCCCTTACCCAGAAATCTTTGACTAGATTCTCATAAGAAGGTCTGTTTAACATTGCGAAGTAATCCATCATGTTCTGAGCAGCAAAATAACCCTTGATGTCCATGCCATTCCTTTCCAAGGAACCAAAATCTACAGTTGCTTCGACTTGAACATCCAGTCTGTTTAGTGGAACGGTCACTGTTCTTTCCTTAAGAACATACGAAGCCATTAGATTTGATGGAATATTAGGTTTCTAGGTTTTGATAAACTGAGTTTTCAGCGAGGGGTCTTAAAAACTTGGAAGTGTAGGAAAAGTGAGTGAGTTGTGTGTGTTTGGTTTATATAGTGTTTTGATTAAAACAAAAAACGATTGCAATTCAGAGGAGACAAACAAACACAACATTAATGACAATCGGGGGCACGTGAACGTACATTTAAAAGCTTATAAAATCATCATTTCCCTTTTAGTTATACACCAATACAGATAGACCACGTCAGAGGTTTATCAGACACAATGCTTGGTTAGTGGGACAGGTGTTACTAAAAAGTAACTCCCAACGATTCCACTAATCCTACCGTTCAGAAGCAAAGAATACAGCTTCTGAAGTTTTAGTGCTGATGTCATCTTCAGAAGCACATTTTCCTCAGAACCTCCATTAAGAGCTTCTGATGGACCAAGGCTTCTGAAAAAACTTCAGAACCAAACTTCTTATTCGGAGACAAGCAAGTTTTGATCAGACACAAAGTGCATGTTCAAATTTTTCTTAATAAAATCAAATCTTTCAACAGTTAAAGGCTTTGTAAATATATCAGCCCATTCATTTTCTGTATCAATGAATTGTATATCTAAAACTCCTTTTTGAAGATAATCTCTGATAAAATGGTGTTTGATTTCAATATGCTTGGCTCTTGAATGTAAAATTGGATTCTTTGATAAACAAATGGCAGCAGTATTATCACAATAAATGGGAATACTGTTACCATTTATCTGATAGTCCTTCAACTGATGTTTCATCCAAAGTAGTTGTGTACAACAACTTGCAGCTGAAATGTATTCTACTTCTGTTGTAGACATAGCAATTGTTGCTTGTCTTTTGCTTGCCCAGGATATCAGATTCTCTCCCAGGAACTGACAGTTTCCACTAGTTGATTTTCTTTCAATCCTGTCACCAGCATAATCAGCATCACAGAATCCAACCAACTGATAATCTATGGATTTCCTATACAGAAGTCTAAGATTAGTTGTTCCCTTCAGATACCTGAAGATTCTCTTAACAGAGGTTAAATGAGATTCTCTAGGATCTGACTGAAATCTTGCACACAAGCATACACTGAATAAAATATCTGGTCTAGATGCAGTGAGGTATAACAGAGAACCAATCATACCTCTGTATAGCTTCTGGTCTACTTTTGTTCCAGTATCTTCTTTGCTTAAGGTGTAGGTTGGATGCATTGGAGTGTTCATCACTTTACAATCTTCTAGCTTGAACTTCTTCAGAAGCTCCTTTGTATATTTTGTTTAATGAACATATACTCCTTTGCTTTGATTGATTTGAATTCCAAGAAAGAACTTAGAAAATTCCTTGCAAAGAGATGCATTAGTAGAACCAAATATTACATCATCAACATATATCTGTTCTACCAGAATGTCTTTCTTAAGAGTCCTTCTGAAGAGTGTTGTGTCAACTTAGCCTCTTTTAAAATCATTTTTAATTAAGAAAATACTTAGTCTATCATACCAAGCTCTAGGAGCTTGTTTCAAGCCATATAGTGATTTCTTAAGTTTGTAAACATGGTCAGGATGCTTAAGATCCTCAAAACTAGGAGGTTGTTTGACATACACTTCTTCTTCAATGACACCATTAAGAAATGCACTCTTGACATCCATTTGATATAATATTATGCCATGATTAACTGCATAGGATAGAAGTAACCTGATTGCTTCCAATCTTGCAACTGGAGCAAATGTTTCAGTGTAATCGATGCCTTCTTGTTGACTGTAACCTTGTGCAACAAGTCTGTCTTTGTTTCTGGTTACTTCACCTTCTTCATTCAGCTTGTTTCTGAATACCCATTTTGTTCCAATAATGTTCTTCTGATTAGGTTTGGCTATCAGATCCCACACATCATTTCTTTGAAACTGATTTAGCTCTTCTTGCATAGCCAGTATCCATCCATCATCTGAGAGAGCTTCATCAACTGTTTTAGGTTCAATTATTTGCAGCAATCCTATCATAGATTCTTCTTGTCTGAAATGAGATCTTGTTCTTCTAGGACTGTCCTTGTTTCCAATGATTAGCTCCTCAGGATGTGAAGATTTGTGCTTGAATTTTGATTGAACTACATGCTAAAGGTTATCTTGAATATCTACAGAAGCATTTTCATCCTGTGCTTCTGAATTTGGTTCAGCTTCTGAACTGGATTTGATTCATCTTCTGGACTTGACTCAGCTTCTGGATTCTTTTAAGTATCAGAAGGTTGATCAGATTCTGATGCATCTTCAGAATCATTTGTACCTGCAGTACTTTCAACTTGCTTTGGAGTTTTACTTCCAGGCTCCCTATCATCAAATTTAACGTGCATAGATTCTTCAACACAATGTGTATCTGAATTATACACTCTGTATGCCTTTGACCTTTCAGAGTAACCTAAAAAGATTCCTCTTTGAGCCTTAGCATCAAATTTTTTCAGATAGTGTTTGGTATTTAGAATGTAACATGTACATCCAAATTGATGAAAGTAAGAGATATTGGGTCTTCTTCCTTTGAAGAGTTCATATGCAGTTTTCTCCAACATAGGTCTGATGTAGATCCTATTTTTGGACATAACATGAAGTATTAACTGCTTCTGCCTAGAAATGTTTAGCTAAATTATTTTCATGGATCATGGTTCTGGACATTTCTTGTAAAGTTCTGTTATTTCTCTCGACAACCCCATTTTGTTGTGGAGTTCTAGGAGAGGAGAATTCATGGACAATTCCATGTTTTTCACAAAAAGATTCAAATGGCATGTTTTCAAATTCTCCACCATGATCACTTCTGACTTTCAAAATTTTCAGTTCTTTTTCAGACTGTATTTGAGTGCAGAAGCTGCTAAACACTTCACATGCATAATCTTTACTTCTTAGGAATTTTACCCAAGTTCATCTGTTATAATCATCAACAATGACTAATCCATATTTACTTCCATAGAAGGATGCAGTGTTAACTGGTCCCAAACGATCAATATGAAGTAACTCTAAGGGTCTGGAGGTTGATACAATGTCTTTGGATTTGAAAGAATTTTTAACAATTTTCCCTTTCTGACATGCACCACAGAGTGCATCTGAATGATAATCAATGTTAGGCAATCCTTTGACAAGTTGTAACTTGCTAAGTTTAGAGATTAATCTCCAGTTAGCATGTCCCAACCTTCTATGCCATACCCATTTTTTATCATTCATTGACAGAAGGCAAACTAACTTCTGATCAGCCAGATCAGAGAAATTAATCTTATAGACATTCTCAACTCTCTTTCCCTTAAAGGTAATGGATTTGTCATCGTTGTTGACTAGAGTGCAGTTGGTCTTACTGAACATAACATCATACCCATTGTCACAAAATTGACTAATGCTCAATAGGTTATGCTTCAGACCATCTACTAGCCAAACATGATTTATTGAAATTGAGGAATTACCAATAATACCTGTACCAATGATCTTTCCAATTTGGTTGCCACCAAACTTCACTTCTCCTCCATCTTTCATGGTAAGGGTGAGGAACAAAGCTTTCTCTCCTGTCATATGCCTTGAACACCCGCTGTCTAGGTACCAGGACCTTTGTTTCTCTTTTGCCCTTAGGCACACCTGCAGTTTTGATTAATTCAGACTTAGATACCCATATCTTCATGTGTCCTTTTGGGTTAGTTCTAGATGATTTACTTTTCCTTCCTTGTACCTTGGGCTGAATGCTGAGTAGTTTCTGATCCTTCAACACTTCAGATTTAACACTTTTAGGTATTTTTTTCTCAGAAGCAGCAACTGTTTTGTTCTTCTGACCCTTTGACTTTAGGATACTAGGTTCTGGTTTGATCAGACTCTGAGGAACAGGTTCTGACCTTTTCAGAATTTTGATCTTTGTAGTCTTAGGATCAGATTTTACCATAACCTTAGTCTTGAGGTTTTCTGGCTTTGATGTAACCTTAGCCTTAGAACCAGAAGCTTCAGGTTCTGACTGGACAACAGTTTTAGCTTCAGCACCTTCAGGCACAAAGGTGGATTTCAATCCATCCTTGATACAATCACAATAGTTTTTGATACTATACTCTTTAGATTTCTCTTTAGAGTATCCAATCCCTTTACCATTGTTCTTGTAGATGCTGTAAATCATAGAAGCTATCTTGCTTCTATCAATACCAGTCATTATAAAATCATATAAAGCAATTTCATGTTTGTTATCAGAACCTTTATCACACTTTTCCTGCAGCTTCTGACAAAGAATCTTGAGTCTGTCTTCATATGTGGTATATATGAAGTTAAACCCTCTGAGTTCTTCTTCAGAAGCTTTTAGTTCCAATAGAGTTGTTTCTTGTTGTTTCATTAAATCAACATATTTTTATTTTAAATCAGACAAGTCATTGGTTCTGTGTTCAAATAGTGATAAAAGTTCTTTAAGAGACTCAACAAGTTCTTGTTTGCGAATTTTGGAATATACCTCATTTTCATCTTCTGAATCTGATTCAGATTTTGATACAGCTTCTGATGACACTGTTGCCACTAACCCCATGGCTGCTTTTGCATCATCATCTGCTTCTTCTTTCTCAGAACCAAATTCACTATCCAGATCTTCCCAGGTCGCCATCAAACTCTTCTTGATCTGCTTTCTGAATTTGCTCGAGCTGAAACTTGGTTTCTTTGATCTGCTCTTTGACTTTTCCTTCTCAAGATCAGGGCATTCAGCAATGAAATGACTAGGCTTCTTGCAATTGAAGCATCCCTTTTGATCTTCCTTCTTGAAGTTCTTATAGCTACCTCTCTTGGTCAAAAACTTCTTCTGCTTCTTTGCTAGATATTCAAGCTTGTTAGACAGCATGGCCATCTTCACAGATTGATCTTTATCAGAATCTCCATCTGGTGACTCTTCTTCAGATTCACTGGCCTTGTAAGCTTTGGATGACTTTCCATTAGATGGTAGAGCAATAGATCTATTCTTCTTTGAGGATTCATGCTCATTCAGACTCATTTCATGTACCTTGAAGGAACTGACAAGATCTTCAACACTTAAAGTGTTAAGATCCTTAACTTCCTCAATGGCAGTCACTTTGGGTCTCCATCTAGAAGGCAAGCTTCTCAGAATCTTGCTCACATGATCAGAAGCAACATAACTCTTCTTCAGTATTTGCAGTCCAGATACTAAAGTTTGAAATCTTGAGTACATCTCCTCTATACTCTCATCATCCTTCATCTTGAACAGCTCATACTGATGAACTAGCATAAGTGCCTTTGCTTCTTTAACCTTCTTGCTACCTTCGTAGTTTGCATAGAGTGAAGCAAACATTGCCTTAGCAGTGGATTTATCACTCATTTTCATATATTCAGTGCACGGTATAGAAGCAACAATGATCCCTCTGATCTTGTGATGCTTCTTGTATAGCTTCTTCTGAGCAGGAGTGTAACAGCCCGATTTTTAGCTAGGTTTATTTTAATTACTTTTATTATGTGTTTGTGTGTGATTATTTGTGCTTGTGTGTATTTAATTGTCATCGGGTGCATTTACGTGGGTTTTCGTATTAGGAGGGTATTTTGGTAATTTTGTGAGGATGGGTAAAATGATAATTTTAGTGGGAATTGCTTTTAGTAATTAGTGAGAATGGTTATTTCATTAAGTTACTAGAGAGAGTCGAGATTTTACCGTTAGTGACACTTTACCGTTATTAATTAAAATATCGTTTGGAGTGTAGTAATATTTTGGTTGAATAGAAATGGGTTAAGCCCACTAGAAACTAAGTTAAGCCCATTAGTAGAGATAACACTAGGGTAGTGTTAGAAGAACCAAATCATTTTCATTTTCACAAAATATTTCTAGAGAGAGGTAGAGAGAGAAAGAGGTGAAGAGAAGAGCAAAAGAGTTTTGGAGAGAAGAGCTTTAGGAATCAAGTGGGTGACTTAGGAGCTGAATTGAAGCAAGAGTTGGGTTAATCTTCTTCTAAGGTAAGGGGGTTAGTTATTATCACAATCATGTAATTTTTTGCATTTACTCATGTTGTATGAAAATGGGTTGATGAACAATTCATGCTAAATTCGTGCTCTTGCTGTGATGTTATGTTTGTATGCATGAATTGATGTTAGTTGTATGATTGTTGGTGAAATTACATGTTCATATATGCAAAAATGATAAGTTATGAATATTGTGCTCAATTGGTGAATTTCTCCTAAGTTGTTGTTAAGTTGAGATGTGATGCTTGTTCAAATGATGTTGTGAATGTTATTTGATAATATGATTAATGAATAATTGCTTGGGTTTGCATATTCATGGATTGATGATGAGAATTTGAGTTGTGTTGGTGTTTTGGTGAAAATGAAGAGTTAGCTCAAATGTCAAGTGTTTTAAAGGTTGATTGTGCCTTTATGAGTCTTTTTAATCATAGTGACCTGTAAACATGTTCTGGAAACATATTTTGGGATTTGGGAATCAAATTGGGGGATTTTGAGTAAAATGGGTTCCAAACCCGTAAAATTTCTGCAAACCTGTGAATGTTCGCTTAGAGGTTCGCTTAAGCGACCTGGTAAGTGAACATTCATAGTATTTTTCTGGGTTCAGTTCACTTAAGCGAACTGTGAGCGAACGAGTGAGCGAAGATTTCTGGTTGTTACTGGAACTCGTTCGCTTAAGCGAACATGTCGTCGCTTAAGCGAACTGGTGAGCGACCAGTCAGCGACCAGAAAGCGAACAAGGTGAGTTGCTACTGTAACTTGTTCGCTTAAGCGAACCAGAGGGTCGCTTAAGCGAACAGCTTCAGTTCCAACAACCTTGATCTTTCGTTCCGGTCTTTGGGGACCAAATCCGAGTTTTCTTAAATGATGTTTTAAACATGTTAAACCACTGTTAATCCCCCAAAGCCTGCTGGAACGATGTGTGTTCGCATATACTTGGGATTTTTGAAATGAGTCTTAACTTGTGAGATTTTGAGAGTTCCAAACCTTGTCGAAAACAAATTTTGTAATCCAATGAGGCTTGCAAGTAGACCTACAGCTCATATAGACTTAGGTGATGCTTGCAAGGATGGCCAATACCAATATCAAAGTAAAATGATATTTTTGAGTGGGAAATGAAAGGTTGTGAAAACGGGATTCCTTTATGAACTTAAGTTGTGCTTGGTCTTGTATGATAGTCCGAAGACGACTTAACTTCATGTAAACATTATTGGATAAGATTGGTTAATAGTGTTCGACTTGTTCTAGTTGTTTCGTTCCGAGATAGTGTGGTGAATTATTCATATGATAAGTGAATTGTGTGAAAGATATTGTTGATTGTTGATAATCAAGTTGTTTGTGTGATGATGAATACTATGATTTAACTGTGTGTGGGCATGTTTTCTTGGTAATGCAATGTTGTGGAGATAATCAATATAATTGGGTGTTGTCCTATATATTGAGTTGAGATTCAGAATTGTTGTCGCATTATCGAGTCATTACACATGTCCATGCATCATAGTCGTTGTTGCTGTAAAAGGGATTACTCTTTTACTTCGAGATTATTGTAAGGCAGGTGTGAGCCCTTACAATCGATGTGCAAGTGGCATCGAAAGGTGACGACCTTGTTGAGATTTGGTACCGCATGCATTTATGTGTCCATAAGTGCATATCATAGCATGAGTCCTATGTGAATTGGGTGATTGGTGATGATTTGAGATGAATGAATGTTGATAATGATTGTCTATGATTGATGTTGTGAATGAATATTTATGATTGGATAATTATTCATGTGATTGATATATGTGGATACCAACTATCAAGTTGTGGTATAAGTGTTTATGCATGCCTAATATTATTCAAGTACATGATATTATTTGATTTGATTATTATCTGGATTATGATAATGTAATGCTTACCCCTAGTGGTTTTGAGCGCCTACTTTCCTGTATGGGTGAGTAGACGTTGTGCAGGAGTAGTCTCGGTGAGTTTTTGCTTGGGATATCGGAAGCTTCCTCCGATATCGGTGTCGTGTCGGCTCTGATCTAGGCTTGTCGTGTCGGTCTAGATTAGGTTGTTTATATTTTCATTTGGATTATTATTTTGTTGTTGACTACCCGTATGTTTGGGTTTTGAGATTTATCTTTGGGATATGATTTATTTTCTCATGGCATGTATATATTTGATCACTCTGATTTATATTCCGTTGTAACTGTTGAGGTTTACATACATGTCTATCGGTTTTTGAATTTTGAATAAGACGTAATCTCTATTTCTTGAATAAATGTATTATTCGCATGTTTAATTGCTTTAATAGAAATAGGAGCGTTACAAAGAGTGTGTATCTTTATGTCAATAGCAGCTCCTTCTTCATCCATGTTCAGATCATCAACTCCATCTTCAAGAATATCCCACAACTCCTCATCTAATCCCATGATGTAGTTGTACATGTTGGTTTTCCACCAAGAAAACTCTTCTGGATCTCCATTGAACTTTGGAGCTTTTCCAGAATCTGATTTCTTGTCAGCAGTGCCATAATCATGTCCAACATTAGTGTATCTTGTAGATGTACTGGATTCAGGTTCAGCAGACATGTTTTTCTCGGATCTTGAACTATCACACGGTTAAGTGCTTTGAGAACAGAGCAAGCTGTGATACCAATTGAAGGTGAGAAAAACACAAGAAGGGGGGGTTGAATTGTGTTTTCTTTTTCTCTTAAAAAATTCTTCTTCTGATATCACTTCAGAAGCTGTTTGAGAGTGCTTCTGATGTGATAATACTTCAGATGCAATTAAATTGCTTCTGATGTATTGTTCAGAATCGGATACGCAGCGGAGTAAAAAACAGAGTAGAGAAAAGAAAGAGAGACACAAGCAATTATATTGGTTCCTTCCACAAACCGGAAGTAGTTCAGTCCCCCTGGCACTTCCAAGGAGATTTCCACTAAGAAATAATCACACAATTTACAACTGCTCAATACTACACCTAGTATGAGACTTCACAAATGCTCAAGCACGCAGGCAAGATACTTCCTTTGCTCAAGCACTAAAGCAAGAGACTTCTAATCAAACAGAATTACACAGAAAATTGTTTGAGTTTGAACACTTGATATACAATCAGTGGTGTTCACAATACAATGCAATTGAAAGACTCTAGACTTAAGAATTTCTAAGATATATCAAATCAACATAGAAATTCAAAGTGCTTGGTGAAACAAATTTGGCAGAGTTTGGGCGTGTAATACCCCGTTTTTCCCAACATAAAAATTTCAAATATATAATCAGAGTAATCATCAAATAACGGGATATCACATTCTTAAAAATCTTAAATCATAGATATATAATAATTTATCCTTTATCAACAAACAGCAGCGGAATTAAATTCAAATCATCATAAAGTCTTGGCACGGAGGCCTCATTAAAACTCAGTCAAACATCTTAATCATAAATATCATAATCAATACTTCAAAGAATGAAGCATGCATATCATCAACCCCATCTCGTTACGTATCAGGGCAACCTAGGACTCAGTGAGGCAAGGCCACTCACGACAGCACAACTGCACACTAAGCTCGATCACCTGCAAGTTACTCACACGAAGAGCAACATTTCCAAGCAGAAGGGGTGAGATTTCACAAAACAATAATATTAATCAATATAATTCAACAA
Source organism: Medicago truncatula (assembly GCF_003473485.1). NCBI lineage: Eukaryota > Viridiplantae > Streptophyta > Magnoliopsida > Fabales > Fabaceae > Medicago > Medicago truncatula. Next base: position 23,525,348 of record NC_053045.1, read on the forward strand.
ATCATAATTAACAACATATACATCTTAAAAATCATAGCATCATTGATAATATAATATCAAGCAATCACTTCATTCAATCATCATCAACAACATAACATCTTTTGACTCGACAATGCGACAATGCAACCTAAACCTCTTATATGCATGTGGTACGAATTCAGGGCATGAGCCCCCGACAGTTTAGTATTAATATACATTCAGGGCATAAGCCCCCAACAATTATTTTGAGCTAAAGCTCCATCGTGGTGAGGACAAGGCTCCAGGGCATGAGCCCGCAACATATGTTATGCTAATGCATGGACTCAATCATCTTAATCAACATCTTAAAAAACATCTCAATATACATCCAATAATTTGGAGTTCAACATCATCTTGTATAGACTCATCCATCATAGTTAAATAACAATAACAGCACAAGCAGATCACAACAACAGCATAACTTCATAATTATCAATTCATTTCAACAACATCTTGATTATTCAATAATATCTCAAGTAATGCAATTAATCAATAAATCACATCATAATCAGCTTAATAGTTCATAACAGCTTCACAGATTTCATTTAACATCTTATATAGGTCTCACTACTACCTAATGTTCCATTCCTAATCAATTCAATCAACTCAGGTCACGACATTCTCAAATGCACTCAGTTCTAGAAGTGCTCGCGAGGCGAGAGCATCTGCTCGCCATGGCGAGTACAAGCCAGAATTCCAACAATGGTTATTCCAGGTTCAATCTTGTTGTAAGTCGTCATCTAATCTTTAGTGAACATCTAAAGGCACTCAAAAGCATCTAAGGTTTAACTCAAAAGTCAAAATCACAAGATTCGACATGCTCTCTGGTCATGCTCGCTATGGCGAGTAAGGTTGCTCGCTGTGGCGAGCTACGACTTGTAACTCGCGAGGCGAGGGGAAAAGGCTCGCGTGGCGAGCGATGAACTTCATCACTCGCGAGGCGAGGATCATCGCAAATCATAACTCATCAAAATCATCCAAATCATCTAAATCGTCATAAATCAACAAAAATCACACATATATTATATAAATATAATATAATCGTCTAAACTCGATTAAATAATTAATTAAATAAAAGTGGGCGTTACAACTCTCCCTAACTTAAAAGATTTTCGTCCTCGAAAATTTACCTCAAGCAAACAACTCTGGATAAGACTCCAGGATCTTACTCTCTAGCTCCCACGTCAAGCTTTCACCAGTCACTCCATCCCAAACGACTCTCACGAGAGGTATTTCCTTGTCTCTCAACGTCTTTACTTTTCGATCATCAATCCTCACCGGTAAAGTCTCTACCGTAAGGTTGTCTCTAACTTGCACATCATCACTTTGGATCACATGGGATGGATCCGATACATACTTCCGAAGTTGCGACACATGAAACACATCGTGCAAATTCGAAAGATGCGGTGGTAATCCTACCCGATACGCCACCATTCCAACTCTTTCCCATATCTGATACGGACCAATGAATCTCGGAGTCAACTTCTTTGACTTCAATGCACGTCCAACACCAGTCACATGAGTGACTCTCAAAAACACGTGGTCTCCTTCTTGAAACTCAAGATCCTTCCTGCGCTTATCATGATAACTCTTTTGTCGACTCTGCGACGCTTTCATTTTCTCTTGAATTATCTTAACTTTCTCAGTAGTCTGCTGAACAATCTCTGGTCCTAAAACCACTCTTTAACCTGACTCAAACCAACACAACGGAGTTCTGCATCTTCGACCATATAAAGCCTCAAAAGGTGCCATTCCAATACTAGAATGATAACTATTATTGTATGTGAACTCAATCAATGGAAGATGACTATCCCAAGTTCCTCCTTGCTCAAGAACACAAACTCTCAGCAAATCCTCTAGCGACTGAATTGTCCTCTCCGACTGACCATCTGTCTGCGGATGATACGCCGAACTCAATCTCAACTTAGAACCCAAAGCTTCTTGCAAACTTTTCCAAAATCTAGAAGTAAATCTTGGACCTCTATCTGATACAATGCTCGAAGGAACACCATGCAACTTCACAATCTCCTTAATATAAATCTCTACCAATTAGGCAACAGGGAAACTAATATTAATCGATAGAAAATGAGCCGACTTCGTCAATCTATCAACAATCACCCAAATCGCGTCATTCCCTCTAGGAGTATTCGGCAAACTCGTCACAAAATCCATGGATATACTATCCCATTTCCATTCTGGCACATCTAATGATACCATCATATCAGCAGGTTTCTGATGTTCAATCTTCGACTTCTGACAAACCAAACAGGAATACACAAATTGTGCCACATCGCGTTTCAATCTAGACCACCAGAAAATCTTCTTTAGTTCATGATACATCTTCGTAGCTCCCGGATGAATACTCAAGCTACTTCTATGACTCTCTTCAAGAATCATTTTCTTCATCTCTTCATCGTCAGGAATGCAAATCTGATCTCGGAACCTCAACACACCATGGTCATCGACTTTAAAGTCACCATCTTCAGTCTGATTACCAGCAACCAACAAGTCTACAAACTTGACATCAACTTTCTGTGCCTCTTTAATACTCTTCAGAAATTCACTATCAATCTTCAGCATTCCCAGTTTCACACTCTGAGGTGACAACTCACAAACCAAGCTCATATCTCTAAACTGTTCAAGTAACTAGAACTCTCTAACCATCATAGCGGACATATGCAATGTCTTCCTACTCAAGGCATCTGCAACAACATTAGCTTTACCTAGATGATAATTCAAACCAAAGTCATAATCTTTCAACAATTCTAGCCATCTACGCTGCCTCATATTCAATTCTTTCTGATGGAACAAATACTTTAAGCTCTTGTGATCGCTAAACACCTCAAACCTCGAACCATACAAGTAATGTCTCCATATCTTCAATACAGAGACCACAACCGCCAACTCTAAATCATGCGTCGGGTAATTCTTCTCATGAATTCTCAACTGTCTTGAAGCATAAGCTACCACTTTATCATCTTGCATAAGTACACCACCTAAGCCCAATTTGGACGCATCACAATACACCACAAAAGGTTCATTGGACTTCGGCAAATCAAAACCGGAGCTGTCGTCAAACGCTTCTTCAATTCACCGAAACTGTTCTCGCATTGAACATCCCATACAAAATCTTTACCTTTACAAGTCAACTATGTTAGAGGAAGTGCTAACTTGGAAAATCCTTCAATAAATCTTCTGTAGTACCCAGCTAAACCCAAGAAGCTTCTAATCTCGGTAACTGACTTAGGAGTCTCCCATTGCGATACCGCTTCAACTTTAGACGAATCCACTGCAATACCATCACCAGAAATAACATGGCCAAGAAAACTTACTTCTTTCAACCAGAACTCACACTTAGATAATTTAGCATAAAGTTTCTTCTCTTTCAACACTTGCAAGACAATCTTCAGATGCTCAGCATGTTCTTCTTCAGTCTTGGAGTAAATCAAAATGTCATCAATGAAAACAACCACGAACCGATCCAAAAATGCATGGAAGATGCGATTCATGTACTCCATAAACACTCCAGGTACATTGGTCACACCGAAAGGCATAACTTTATATTCATAGTGACCATAACGCGTTCTGAAAGTTGTCTTCTGCATATCTTCATCTTTTACTTTAATCTGGTGATAACCTGATCTCAAATCAATCTTGCTGAAAACTTTTGCACCCACTAACTGATCCATCAAATCATCAATTCTCGGAAGTGGATACCTATTCTTGATAGTTACTTTGTTCAACTGACGGTAATCAATACACAATCTCATGCTACCATCTTTCTTCTTCACTAGCAAAACTGGCGCTCCCCAAGGTGAAACACTTGGTGTAACAAACTTTTTCTCGAGCAAATCTTCTAATTGTTTCTTCAACTCAGCTAACTCAGAAGCAGACATACGATAAGGTGCCATCGACACCGGCTTCGTTCCAGGAACAAGATCAATAGAAAACTCGACTTCTCTCTCTGGAGGCACATCTGGAATTTCATCTGGAAAAACTTCAGGAAAGTCGCATACCACTTGTAGCTTATCAATCACTGCCTGATTCTCGATAAATAAAGAAGCCATCAAAGAAAACATCAAAATACCATCGCGTTCCAGTTGCTTCAGCTGCTTGGTAGATAAGAACTCTGCACCACTTTCCTCTTCGACGGAAGAGAAATACACTGACTTGCTAAAACAATTGATATGAACATGGTTGTACTCTAACCAATTCATACCCAGAATCACATCCATACCGCTCAAAGGTAGACAAACTAAATCCATTTCAAAATCACGACCAAACATAGATAAAGGACATCTCAAACATACGAGAGAAGTAGTCACCGAACCCTTAGCTGGAGTTTCGACAACCATCTCTCCATTCATATCAGACAAATCAAGACCCAAAGTAGAAACACAATCGAAAGCAATAAAACAATGCGTAGCACCAGTATCAATAATAGCAACTAAAGGAGTATTATTAATATAACAAGTACCTCTGATCAAGCGATCCTCATTCTATGTCTGTGTACCAGCCAGAGCAAAAACCCTACCAGTAGTCGGCGCCCTCTTAGGCTGCTTGCACAGAGAACCAATATGACCCTCTTCCTTGCAATTGAAGCACACAATATCACTATGCTTGCAATCATCTAAAGTATGACCCTTCTTGCCACATCGGAAACATTTCTTCACCTCCTCTGGACAAACATTGCTCTTGTGGCCTTTCTCACCACAATTGAAACAGACAATCTTCGCAGGAGCATCCTTCTTCTTAGGCCGCCTATCATCGACCATTCTCTGTTTGCCCTTATCAGCAGGGGCACTATAGGGCTTAGGGCGACTCTGCTTGCCCTTAGTCTTCCGCTCATTTACAACCTTGTAATGAGCCTTGGTGTCCTCCTCATAGATTCTACAGCTGTTCATCAACTCAGGAAAAACTCGGATCTGTTGGTATCCGATTGCCCTCTTAATATCAGGCCGCAAACCATTCTTAAACTTGATGCATTTTGAGAACTCAGCAGTCTCAGCAATATAATGTGGATAAAACTTTGCCAACTCCACGAACTTGGCAGCATACTCGGTCACAGACATGTTTCCTTGCTTCAGCTCAAGGAACTCGATTTCTTTCTTCCCGCGAACATCTTCCGGAAAGTATCTTCTCAGGAACTCTCTCCTCAACACAGCCCAAGTCACAGCAGCACCATCTTGCTCTAGGTTAGGGAGAAGGATAACCCACCAGTCATCAGCTTCCTCAGCTAGCTGATGTGTACCAAAATGCACTTTCTGTACCTCAGTGCACTGCATCACACGGAAAATCCTCTCGATCTCCTTAATCCACGTCTGGGCTCCATCAGGGTCATATCTTCCTTTGAAGGTAGGAGGATGATTCCTCATGAAAGTCTCTAGCATCCTCGTCTCAGCATTCACACCAGCATTCGCATTAGGTTGTTGCCCCACAACTTTAGCTACAGCTTGTAGTGCAGCAGCTAACGCAACATCGTTTCTTCCAGCCATTATGATAATCTACACAACAGGTAACAACAACATAAGATAGTAATACAAATATTACTAAGACTCAACACGACTATTCTAATTGGCCGGACGGACCGACCTGCTCTGATAGCAATTGTAACACCCCGTTTTTCCCAACATAAAAATTTCAAACATATAATCAGAGTAATCATCAAATAACGGGATATCACATTCTTAAAAATCTTAAATCATAGATAAATAATAATTTATCCTTTATCAACAAACAGCAGCAGAATTAAATTCAAATCATCATAAAGTCTTGGCACGCAGGCCTCATCAAAACTCAGTCAAACATCTTAATCATAAATATCATAATCAATACGTAAAAGAATAAAGCATGCATATCATCAACCCCATCCCGTTACGTATCAGAGCAACCTAGGACTCAGTGAGGCAAGGCCACTCACGAGCACAACTGCACACTAAGCTCGATCACCTGCAAGTTACTCACACGAAGAGCAACATTTCCAAGCAGAAGGGGTGAGATTTCAAAAAACAATAATATTAATCAATATAATTCAACAAATCATAATTAACAACATGTTATCGCGATTTTCGGGTGTCAAGTCATTAATTTGGCTTGAACCTTTCAATCTTTGATATTCTCTATTTTTCTTGGGAAGGGCAAAATTGAGAAAAAACCCTTAGATTCTAAGTTCGGGGGTCGTTTTCGCTACGGGAAGGTGTTAGGCACCCGGAGCGATTATGGTACTCCATAAGAACCGTTCTCCTAAGCTTATTTCTACGCTTTATTTTTTTATTGCCTACTTATTGAAAAGAAGATATTTTATTTGAGTGAAGAATGAGGGGAGAAGATGATTGAGGTTTTTATTTTACTTGGAAAATGATTTTTGAAAAGGAGGAGAGAAGCCGTAAGGCATAGAAGAAAAATGTCGAATTTGATCTTTATTTTTATTTCACAAAAAGGCATTGGAGTTTTGACTCCAAAGTTTGTTTGGAAAATTTAGCCTATTTCGAAGGAGAAATTTCACTAGGCGTCGAATTCCTAAACATACACCTAAATCGATAATCATGCAACGTGTGTGCGAGTGTCGGTGCTTGTGTCGGTGTACATTATTAGCGAGTCCATAGTCCTTTACATTGTCCTAGATACATTCTATGGTCTTGCAAAAATCTTAAAAGAAATTAAAACTATCTAAAATATTACATGCCAAAGTAACATTGAAATAAAAGAGATAAACCCTAAACTATGAGGAATAGGAATGGAATTGTGAAATGCTTATGAAATGTATGGCACATGAAATGAAATGGTTAGTAATCATAAGGCACAAAATAGTAGGAAATAAACAAAAAGAAATTGCATAAGAATGGCAAAAAAGGAAAGTAATAAAGTGGTAAAAACCTAAAAAATTTGATATGATACCTAAATGTGCTTGTGACCCATAATTCTCACATCATGGCAATTTTGAAAGAGATTTTGTTTCAAGCCATGACATGAAATTAATAGAGACATATGCAAGCAAAGTATCACACCAAATTCATAGAGAAATTTGACACTTTATTCCTTAAGACAAACACTTATTGTTTGCAAAACAAGAAATTTACAAAATCATATCCAAAAACAGCAAAAAGGACACATGATCAGAGGCATATTCATCACAATATTGTATATCAATCATCCATGTCACATATCAAAGTGTCAAGAACAAAAAAACATAACCAAAAGAATACCAAAAATGTAAAAACACATGGGAATTAATTCATGCCATTTTACCATTTTTTTTACATGCAAAACACCATAAAAATACCAAAAATGTATCAAGAAACACCTAGGATTTTTAGGAATTTTTTGTAAAAATATGTGAGCAAGAAACAGGTTCAGATAGCAAAAAGTAGGGGTACAGATAGCAAGAAAAAGGTAAAAACGTAAAAGGAACCTTAAGCCCAACCCAAAACCCAATGCAGACTGGGCCTGGATCATCCAAAGGCCTCAGAGGCGTTAGATTGATCCAGACCTAGATCTGACGGTTCAAAACAAGCAGCGCATGGTAACACAGATCAAGCACATGGAAACAAAGCATCACAGCCATTCAAATAACAAAACCCTAAATCCTACGGTCCAGGATGAAAACAAAATGAATCGGACCGGTTCAGGCGTCTATATAAGCATATGGACACCGGTCCAATTCATTTCTTTCATCTCTCTCTCTCTCTCTAAACTTCTCTCTTCTCTCAGACCTCTCACCTCTCAGACCTCTCACCTCTCTCCTCCCTTCTCCGGTGGTTGTTGGCCGGAGAAGATGAAGGTTCCACCGGAAACTTCATCTTCTCCGGTGAGAAGTTAGGGTTCCGACGAGCAAAACACCCAGAATTCAAATTTTTTTACATTTTCTTGTTCGTTTTTAAACCCTAAACACGAATCTGACATTGATTTTCACAAACAAAGCCTGAAACGACGTAGATCGGAGAATTTTCATACGGTTTTGAAATTATTATTTTTTTAGGGTTTTGAATGAGTACGTTCAAACTCTTAAGGATCTACATCGTTTCGTGTTTGCTACTTCTCTGGTGCTTGTTCTTGCTTGCAAAGTCTAAGTCCTTATGGATCTAGATCTTGCGCATACGGTTCAGTTCGTTTTCTGTTCTGGAAACTTTTTAGATCTGGTTTGTTCGTTTGCATGCAGGTTCAACTATGATTAACGCCATTAAAGAGAAAAAATGAGTTTTACCTGAGTTTTAATGGAGATTCTGCTGAGTTTCTTCGGAAAACTTCGATTTGTTCTTGATGATTTCTGGTTGCTTTTTGAACCGAAAATAAATCGGTTTACTGGCTTGGTTTCTTCATCTTCTCCGATTCTTTCTCTGTGATTACGTGCTTGAGCTTGCTTCTTGCTTCTTAGATCCACGTGAGAATTCCTGTGATCAGTGCTTGAGCTTGCTTCAATGTGAGCTCGCACTTGGAATTGTAGGGAAATCTCCAATCCAGTGATGAAGGTTCACACGAATCTCTGAGGATTGATGTGAAATTCGTTGATTTCTGATGAATTTCTATGATTTCTGCAGAAAATTAGGGTTTATGTTATTCGTGTTCTTGGGAATTTTTGATCTTTTGATCCTAACAGAAAGGAGAGAGAAAGCTTGATTGTGTTTGTTGAGTTGGCGTGTGATTAATGGCTTTGTGTGGCACTGTGCACTATTTATAATCTGACATGTGTACTTGAGACCCAATGAAAAGGTGACACCTGGACTTGTATGAAAATGGCACGGCCCTGGACTTGAAATGAATTTGGGACCTTTCTGCAAAAACAAAAACTTAAGGACTAAACTGCAATTAACCAAAAAGGACTGAAATGTAAAATAAAAAGTTCTGGACTGAAAAGCAATTTTGGACTTCTTTGAGGACCAAAATGCAAAATAAAAATAAAAATAAAATTGGAATAAAATGGGTAACCTGACAAAACGTAAAGTGAAACCTAAAATAAAATCAACAAAAGGACTAAAACGAACCAAATACTGACATGAGGTATTTCAAAATACCTCCCTGTCAAAATTTTGACAGGAAAAGACCAAAATGCCCCTAGGGACTAAACTGACCCAAATTGACTCAGATGCGATTTTGAAATGATTTTTAACAAAGAATCAACGATGATTTGTACAGACAAGTTGAAGAGACTTAGAGACAAATACAGGGACAAAAATGGGTTCCACTGCAAGAAATGACCAAAATACCCTTTTGTATGATTTTTTGAAATAAAGTGCAAGAAAAGTAACGCGACATTTCAGAGAGTTCTTAAATGACTTGTAATGTCAGAAAAGACAGAGGCAGTATAATACGTTTAAAAAGAGAGTAAAGATTCAGAGTAAAATAACAGAGAATTGACAAATATTAGTGTTAAAAAAGAAATTTGAAAGAGTATTTTTAGGTCCAAAATCAGGGTATAACACAACATATACATCTTAAACATCATAGCATCATTGATAATATAATATCAAGCAATCACTTCATTCAATCATCATCAACAACATAACATCTTTTGACTCGACAATGCGACAATGCAACCTAAACCTCTTATATGCATGTGGTACCAATTCAGGGCATGAGCCCCCAACAGTTTAGTATTAATATACTTTCAGGGCATAAGCCCCCAACAATTATTTTGAGCTAAAGCTCCATCGTGGTGAGGACAAGGCTCTAGGGCATGAGCCCCCAACATATGTTATGCTAATGCATGGACTCAATCATCTTAATCAACATCTTAATAAACATCTCAATATACATCCAATAATTTGGAGTTCAACATCATCTTGTATAGACTCATCCATCATAGTTAAATAACAATAACAGCACAAGCAAATCACAACAACAGCATAACTTCATAATTATCAATTCATTTCAACAACATCTTGATTATTCAATAATATCTCAAGTAATGCAATTAATCAATAAATCACATCATAATCAGCTTAATAGTTCATAACAGCTTCACAGATTTCATTTAACATCTTATATAGGTCTCACTACTACCTAATGTTCCATTCCTAATCAATTCAATCAACTCAGGTCACGACATTCTCAAATGCACTCAGTTCTGGAAGTGCTCGCGAGGCGAGAGCATCTACTCGCCATGGCGAGTACAAGCCAGAATTCCAACAATGGTTATTCCAGGTTCAATCTTGTTCTAAGTCATCATCTAATCTTTAGTGAACATCTAAAGGCACTCAAAAGCATCTAAGGTTCAACTCAAAAGTCAAAATCACAAGATTCGACATGCTCTCTGGTCATGCTCGCGACGGCGAGTAAGGTTGCTCGCTGTGGCGAGCTACGACTTGTAACTCGCGAGGCGAGGATCATCGTTCACCAGGGCGAGCGATGAATACAGGCTTGGGCAGAATGCAGTTTTTACGAAAAATTCATGATCTCACATGGTTCTAAGCCTAATTTCAATTTCAGAATTCATTCTAAACATAATCTAAGGTCAAAGGATGGTTTCTACATCAATTTAACAACCTATCATCATTGGATCATCAAATTCTCCTATTAACCCTAATTTCAAAACTTTTCTAATTCAATCCTAACTTTGTTAATTGATCATCAGAATTATAAGAATTAATATTACTGAATCATTAGTCTCACCCTTACCTTAATTGAAGAAAATCGCAGCCTCTAAGTCTCTCTTGATCTTCTCTTGGTTTTTCCTCCTTTTCTCCAAAAACAGTTGTACGTACAAAACGTTTTCTAAAACCTAGGTCTTTCCTTTTTATATCTCTTCCCAATATCTTATCTTATCTCACTTTCTCCCCCAAAACTCTCTAAAATCTCAAAACAGCCATCAACTAAATATTTTATTTTATTTTCAAATCTTATTTTATTTAACAACAAAATAAGTCTCATAATCTCATCACAAATCATAACTCATCAAAATCATCCAAATCATCTAAATCGTCATAAATCAACAAAATTCACACATATATTATATAAATATAATATAATCGTCTAAACTCGATTAAATAATTAATTAAATAAAAGTGGGCGTTACAGGGCGCTTTTAACTTGTCGTATTGTCTCTGCTGATCTTCAAGTCTTCACTCCTTTATATAGAGATGTGTAGAGAGACGTTGAGATCTTTTAAGCACGTCTATAAAGTCGTTGAGAACCTTTGATCATTCACCATTGATCTTTTGCCTGATTTGGATGTTGTCCTATGAAGGATCATGTTCAAATCCATTCCTATCTTGAAGGAACATTTCTGCAGGCAGAGCTGTTTATCTTGTCTTGTAGCGTAGACACAAGCAGAGTCGTGGAGGTAGTGGTTGTACACTTTGTACTTTGTCAACTCTCAATGAAGGACAAGCACCCAATGCTTTTCAAATGAACGTTGGCACCTTCCTTTTAGTCTTTCGCTTTCTTAGATGAGGTTGAATCCAATAAACAACTATTTGAAACTTCAGGTAGAATCTACTAATCAACTGTAGCTTCTGGTGATGATATTGCTTATGATGAAGTTGCTTCTGATGAACTTTGCTTCTGGTGAGTTCTGCTTCTGATGATGTCATCTCTTCAGAGGCACTTGAAACTTCAGAAGCACTTCAAAACTTCAGACGCAGTTTTCTTCAGATGCTTTAGGTTTCTCTTCATGTTGATTCCTTTGCTCTCTTTTGTTCTTCCAAGACCTATTAAATTGATCAACTTTGTCTATGGTCCTGTACACTTAAACAAATATTAGCAATATCCAATTGACAATTTTTAATACCTTGTTATCATCAAAACTCATTAAGGTTTATTGTAAAACACATTTTATTCCAACAGTTAGCAGGATTTTAATTGTTATGCCCAATGCGAGATTATATTGTTGTGCTTCTGAAGTATAACAGCGATTATGGAATCCTTGAATCTCCCTTCCGTCTTTCGTGGAATTAACTTGGTTGATTATTAGTGTATGAATTGTCTTTAGATTTAAGAAAGTAGAATATGACCCCGTGATGTATCAGTGGAAGTTTTATTTTAATATCGCCTCAATTCAATAAGTTACAGTTGCGATCAGTGTTCAACAGCAGAACGAGTCTATAACAACGTGGTAAATCAGTGTTCAAATTTCTATTAGAGAAAACACTCAGAACTAGTGTTCAAAACCTTCTCAAACAGGAAGAGAAAAAAATGTGGATTCAACAAAAAAAAAAAGTTTATATATTAACAAATTATTGCTTCATGCACCTAACATAGGTGTTTTGTCTGATACAATATCGCAATGAAGCACTAGCACGCAAATTATATGAATTTTCATTTAACATTATTTAGGATGAATATACAAGCAATCTTTTCAATAGCTCCTCTAAAGAAACCATAAAAATTACAATTAAATACCTCAAAATCAAAACTATGGCACAACTTATTGTAACACAAGCAATTGAGAGAAACCACTAAAACGTGTCCAGCAAATTTTGTCTCAAAGACTAGGTGCTAGTAGATGAGATGTTGTTTTTGGCTTGAGAGGAGGCTGTTGAGACATTGCTCTTCACTTGTGAGCTATGAGTGGAGCTTGAATCAGTGAAGAAAACAATGTCCTCGTGGTCGTCAACAAAAGCTTGAAGGGATCTAGGAATTGGAGGCAAAGAAACGTCCAGAACACCTTCGAGGATTTGAACTACCTGACCCATCGATGGCCTATGAGCTTCATCATCTTGAACACACCAAGAAGCAATTTTGATGACTTTAGTGATCTCTTCAGCATCAGCATCTCCCTCCAACCTAGAGTCCAATAAGCTAATCACATTCCCACCTTGGTGTACTAGGTTTGCAGCTAAGGTAGGAAAGAATCTAACATGGCCATCTTCAGAAGGATCGGAGTTTCTTCTACCTGACACTAGCTCGAAAAGCATCATTCCGTAGCTGTAAACATCGGCTTTAGCGGTTATAGCAACTCCTGAAATCCACTCTGGAGCTAGATAGCCTCTTGTTCCTCTCATGGTAGTGAGGACCCGGCTGAAGTCCCTTCCGACAAGCTTTGCAAGGCCGAAGTCTGCAACTTTTGGACAAAAATCAGAATCTATGAGAATGTTTTCTGGCTTCACGTCGCAGTGAATGATACAGTCTCTACACTTTTCATGAAGATATGTCAATCCCCTAGCTATTCCCAGAGCAATTTGGTATCTTACTTTCCACTCCAATACCTTGGAGTTCTGAAACAGATGTGAATCCAAAGACCCATTTGGCATGTAATCATAAACCAGAAGCCTTTTGTCACCTTCGGAACAGAAACCACGAAGCCTAACAAGGTTGACATGTTGGACAGTCCCAATAGTACTAACTTCTGTTCGAAACTGCTTCTCGCCTTGGCTAATGCTTTCAAGTTTCTTCACTGCTATGACACTTGAATCAGGTAATGTTCCTTTGAAGACAGAACCAAAACCTCCTCCTCCGAGTCTATCTGAGAAATTCTTTGTGGCATTTTGCAAATCTCTGTATGCAAATGCTATCAATGAGCCCTCCACAGAAGTTCTTGCTCCAGCTAGTCTCTTTCGCCTAATCACAACAATTAGAACAAGAACAAGGAGAACCCCTATACCACCAACAGCACCAGCAACAATACCAATAGTTGTTCCTTTGTTGCTTTTAGAATCATGAAACTCAGATGCTGCAAGTTTGAGAAACAATGTCTGTCCATTACTATCATCCTGAGAAAGCTGTTGCAGATTCAAGAGTTCTCCGATCCAAATGAAACAACCACTACTGTTATAAGCATATGCAGTGCAGGAACAGTTGTTCAGACATTTTGACTCACAATCCTCACTTACACCAGCTTCCACAACAGGTTGTGCATGTTCCGGCAAAGCCAAATTGAGTTCGGTTAAGAACCTATCCTTGTCACCAGTAGAAGGATTTGAAGATACCTCACATTGAAACTTGTTTGTTTTCACACACCCATGTGAGTAATCTTCAAGAACCCAATCAGATTGTGACTTTGGTTCATAACCATACAAACAATTGCAGTATGGCTTTGAGTTCTGATTACAGCTACCAAATGCACCACAGAAAGCATAAACCTCACACTGTCCTCTTGGCTGTGACCAAAACAAATTCCACTGCTGAGTACTTTCCAGCCAGGTAAGTTGCTTGATCTGCCCCGAGATATCCATCACGAAACGAGATATAGTATCATTGTTGTACATAGAATATGTGAAGTAGCTCTCATTCTCATTAGTCACGAAACTGAAATTAAAGGCATAGTTTGACCTCATTTCAGGAACCAAACTGAATATTTGTCCATTCCAAGGACCACTTGTCCAATACTGTTGAGTTTTATTCCAAAGAATCAAATATGAATCGGTTCCATTAGGGTCTAGTTCAAGAGAGAATAAACCTGTTGCTGGATCTTCACTGTTCTTCCAAGCAGTGAGATATTGAGGCTTCTTTGTTATATGATCAAGTTTAATTTTTCCACCAGGAAGCCATGTATCTGATGGAAAATCAAAACTCTGCCAAAGAGCGTCTGTTACCGACGCATTAAGCCTATTACTTAATATAAGATTACCACCATCTAAAAGAACAGCAACTACAGAATTTGAACTAGGAGAACTCAAATTTGTTGACCAAACTAGATTTTGAGACTGATCCAAGAGAACTAAATTACCATCAGATATAGTAAACTTGGAAGAATTTTTATCAGAAACTGGATCATCTCTATTTGCTACCCAAACATATGTCTTTGGTGATATATTTCTGTACCACATGCCTATGTAGTTCTTAGAGGAATTACCTTTATTGAAGAAACCCAATTCAAAGTTTCCATCATTGGAGACAAGAGTTTGATCACCAGAAAGAGATTGGTTTGATGAGATGCTGGTCAAAGCAGAAAGTGAAGGGTAGGTGTGTAAATAGAATAAGATGATGAGAAGACAAAGGGAGAACAGTGGTTTTTTCTTCATATTGTTAATGTTGTTAATGGTTTGGTTTCAAGATGCAATTGTTAGAGAAGCTAGATATTAGTATGTGATTGTTGGGTGAGGAATGAGAAAAGAAGGGATTGGAGAATGAGTCTAACAATGACTTGGTCTTTTTGGAGTAAAGAAAATAGTATCTTCCATTTTGTTCTTATTGTTGAAGTCAACATAGACGGTTGAAACTTGAAAATGATTGTTGTAACGTAATGTAACTGGACTTGGCCGCAATGTATACGCATATACTCCCTCCGTATCTAAATAGCAAAATTGATTTTTTAGGTTCATTCATTTAATGATGAATGTAGTTCATAATATGGACCACATTCATCATTAAATAAATGAACCTAAAGGGTGCGTTTGATTTGCAAAACAGTAAGTACTGGACAGAACAGTATAATGCAGAACAACAAAATACAAGGCATAATTGCACAGGACAAATTTTTATGGTATTGAATAATTTCTTGTTTTATATGCTTTTTGGGGGACGGAATGCTATTTTGGTGTTTTAGACAACTTGTAAGTGGGACAAAAAGTTGTACTGTGGTTTGGTGAGGGACAAAAATTTCAGTTTTTGTCCTATCCCTTGCCTCCAGTTTGTTCTGTCCCTGAAACAATTTTACAAATCAAACACTGGACAACTGGAGTTGTTCTGTCCTGTCCTTCATTTTTTAACAAATCAAACGCACCCAAAAAGTCAATTTTGCTTATATTTAAAAACGGAGAGAGTATGTTACTACATCCGTCCTAATTATGAGACCCTTTTGAGATTTTTTTGTCCCGTTTTATACGACCCCTTTGTTATTTCCAACTACATGTTGAAAACATAAACCAACCTTCTCTCTTAAATGATAAAATTGTAAAAACAATAGTAATTACAAACATATTTAATACAAATATCTACTATCTTAATTCACGTTATTTTTTCAAAATGGCTCTATAATTAGGGACGGAGGTAGTATGTTTCTTTGTGGTTAATATATATGGATGGATTCCTTGTTATTATAAAAATAGATTTGACCAAGCCATGATAAATATTAAATATACATTTCATTTTATGCTTTACTGAGACAAGTCCTAGTAAATGCTTGGTCTCAGATTTTTTATGGTTTTATTACGAGTTGATATTTTGGACTTTTTGATAAGTGTCTGGTATCCACACCATGATAACTGTATGCACAACGCGGATCACAGAAGTCAACACCTATGAGACAGAAAATAAGACAAAAATCGAATTTATATCATAAAATATTTCATCCTTTAAATTGGTTCACATGTAGGCTTTACCCCTCAAATATTTTAAAACAAACCAGCTTATTTTCTAGAATATTAAATAAGTGATTCCAGGAGTGATTTTTGTTACGTATAAAACTTTGGAGTTTATACAAGTATTTGTGGTGATATTAGATATGAAATGATTTAAAAAACTTACAACAATAGTGAAAATTTAATACTATTCAAGAATTTGATAAGATTAGAAGTAGAAAAATATTTTGAATCAGGGTTAGAAGTGGAAAAATATTTTGAATTGTGTTCACATAAAAATTTGATGTTTAAATAAGCAAAATTAAAATAGAATAATTTAACGAATGATGCTAATAGCTTAACATTTATACCATTTTTATCCAATTTGAAATAAAAATAAAAAAAATATTTTTTTTATCACTTTCTCTCCTATTGATTAAAATTCATAAGACCCAACCACCAAATTTATATATTCCCCATAAATTGTTGACAAAATAGTGTTTGGAAATTATATATTAAAAGAGTGGTTGGGCAGAACATATATTCTAAAAAATATCATTATTTTAATTTGTAAAATTTTCAATTGAAAATGAAAACTTTAAATATAACAAATTAGATGGAAAAACTAAAAATTAGTTAAACTGATTGATACAACATAATAAACAACACATGATGAAAGTCCAAAAACCATTATTAAGCACAGTTCATACGACTCCGAAATACGTGTGACTCTGTTTGCTAGCAAAGCGTTTTTGTCACAGAAGTTAACGTTAGGGACTAAAACCAAAAGGTTAACAACTTACAGGGTTTGTTTTAGAAAGAAAAAAAGATACAGGGACGAAAACCAAAAACACGCGAACTTACCGGAACCTTTTACATATTTAAGCCTAGATTTTATATGAATTTAAAAAATGATTAAGAATTCCCCTAAAAGAATTTTTTTTTTATCAAGAATGTTTTGAAAATATTAAATTTTGGACAGTCATTATACCATTTTTCAACTTTGAGCTATAAGCTTGCAAGCAACATTTAAAAAGGAGACTATCCTTTTTCCTACACATGTGAATCAGACCATACTGAGTTATCAACAAAATGTGTACCACAAATTCATGTTACAATTCTTCTGTCACAAGCAGATTGTAGTGTTCAAAATGCAAAATCTTTCCAATAAGGGTACAAAAGATCATCCAATTACTTCTTGATACATTGAGTTAGGTGAATAGTAGATCATACCTTGCAACATTGACTTCAAAAGCAGTGATCATATGAAAACTTAATCTGAAAACCAAATTTCTTCTTTAACATGGTATGAAATTTTAGCTCTGCGCTGTTTTCTTAACCTTCTCATACGAAAACCTAATAACTTAACCTTCAAAGCCTTCATTCTGTTCCTCCCTTGCTCAACGCTATCATCTCTAACCGAAGTTTCGGGGCTGACATTTACTACTCTTTTACCATTTTCTTTCATTTCAAACATGTTCTTGCTTCTGTTACTATCTAACTCAACATTATCAGCTTCAAATGAAGTTTCATCTAACTCAACATTCCAATCTTCACATGAAGTTTCATCTAACACAGACTTATCATGTTCAAATGAAGTTTCATCGTCTGACTCAACATAATCATCTTCAAATGAAGTTTCAGAGCTGATTGTTACTACCCTTTTGCCAATGTCATTCATTTTATAACTTTCCTTGCTTATCTTTCTATCTAACTCATCATCATCCTCTTCAACATTACAACTTTCTATCAGTTTAGACCTGTTATGCAACTGCTGTACTGGTTGGTTACCGGTACAAAGTCGGCCAAAATAGTACATGGGTTCAATATAGCATGTAGAGGAAGAAACAATACCCTTCAGACTGCTTGGCTTGACAAGCTTAATAAAATCCTCCAGCTCTGCATAGTTTGAATGATCAGAGTAGGGAACTGAAAATACATACTTGTTCAACATTTTGGGAGATCCTGTTTTTGCATTTTGCTTATCCATCTGGACCTGAGTACTATCTGTGTCACATCTGCGTCTCTTATAACGCAATGTCAAAAAAGAACCAGAAAGAAACTCGTTCTTTTTAAGGGATTTCTTTACCCATGGAAGACCTGATGGCAAAATTCCTATAGTTGGGCATTTTCCTGGGCGGTATAAATTTAATTCATCCAATGTATCCATGCTAAAGCAATACATTGGAACAGCTCTGACTCTAGTAGCACTTGTATCGGTTGTAAATACATCAGGGAGACCAAGAAGATGCATAGTCTGCAATCGCTGTGGCCACACCCATATCTTCAATTGAAAAATAAGCAAATCAGTGAAAAATCATTAGGTAAAAGAGGAAGAATAAAGTAAAATTGAATGCTGAATCCAAATTAACTAAACCAACAAAATGACAAGATGCAAAGTTTTCTACTGTGAGATAAACATGACACTTCAAGCACGTTATGAACAGTTGATAACAGGTTTCAAGTCTAAAATAATAGGAATACTTAAGTCATAAAATTATTAATCATACAACTCTAGCATTTTCTTACCAGTAAAATAGATAGGCAGAGTAACTGGAGTTAATGGCATTTACCATTCTCCTTAAATGCAACATACTAGCATGATGACTATACTTTTGTTCTGATAAGAACTTACATCTATATCAAGGGCACTTGAAATCTGAAGCAAGAGATCCTCTTTCCCATAATTATTGATTCCAATAACAACATCATGGTCAGGATGCGCCGAAATTATATCAATTGCCTGAAATCAGACATCAACCAAGTCAAAATAAAACATCCGTAAAAATTAAGGGGGATATGTGTCGTTAGTGTAAACTAGTCTTGTAACAACAACGCTATGAGAATCAAGTAATTGACAGTTACTAGTAAAATTCAGTTTTAAAATAGTCTAATGTGACAATACAATGAGCTTCCAATGGATGTCCGTGTAAAATAGTTTTACACCGACACTGTATAGTGCAGCTTTGTTAAACTCGTTTGTGAAATACTGAAATTAATAGCCCAAAATAAGACAATCAATTAAGCCAAAAGAAAACATTTTCATGAATATGTGAACCATTTGGTTTCATTTGGTTTAAAAAACACAGATATGAACAACAGTAATGAAAGTTGCAGATAAATTTTCTAAAAACATGCATGAATTTCACGAGGAATCGAAAATGGACAATCCTTATTCAATATTCAATAACCCCAATTTCTAAACCCTAAAACAATTATCACAGCATTCCTATCCCAAATCCATAACTCAGTGAATTTTCAAATTGGGGCCAAGAATGATAGAATTACAATGTACCTGCTGAGCCGCAACGCTACGAGTAGGAAAATCATAAGTAGGATTAGCATAAGTATTATCAAGATAAACAACATCAACATCACCATCATGTTCCTTAAGAGCAACACCAAGCATATTTTTGGCAATCCTTGCCTTCTCACAACCAGCTTCCCAACGAAAATCACCAGTATAAAGCACACAACCAAAATCTCCGCGGAAAAGCAACATAATCGAACCTATTCCAAACACTCACAACAAATAACAAATTAAACGACATAACTCAAATCACATTAGTAAAATAGTCATCAGTAGTACTCCTTTAATTAATAATAATAATTTCTACTTCCTCTATTACTAGTAGTAACCTATGAAGCACCAACGCAGACACCAGACACGACACTGACACAAACTTGTGTCACTGGTAAAACTCCAGTCACACAACTTAGGGTTAGGGATACGTACCGGGACAGTGACAGGCGTCGATAGCGGTGACAACAACGGTGGTGGGATCGGAAGAAGAAGGCGAACGGAGTGAGAGAGTGTGAGAAGTGCCAGTATGAAGAATGCGAAGAAGGGAGAGATTGAAATTGGGAAATTTGATGGGAAGTAGTCTGGCGGTGATTGGAGAGCAGAAGAGTGGGCCATGTGACCATTTAGAAGAGAGACCTTTAGTGTGATCGGAATGAAGATGTGTTAAGAAGTATGCTTCACTACCCTTTCCCCAACGATCTACTGATATTAACCCTTCTTCCATTTTTGGTGATGGAGAAAGAAACACTAAAAGTGTGAACCTCTTTCTTTGAAGCTTAAGTGATTATGAGAATGAGAAATTTTACTTTATATTTGCATTTGGGGAATGCTTAGCGGGGATTTTTCGACTTTTTTTTTGTTCTGGCGGGAAAATTGAGAAAATGGGGAAATGAGTAATGATCCTTACTTCTTTGCGTGAGGTAACTGAACAGGTTTGGTTAAATTGGTTCTAGAGGATTGGCCAGGTCAATTTATATAAATAAAAGTCATTTTGAATTTTTTTTTTAGGGGAAAAGTCATGCTGAATTTTATAAATAATGGATTTTTTTTTTAATAGTTACTAATGTAATTCTCCGGCGTTGTTCGGGTAAGATATACTACCTCCGTCCTTAATTATAAGACTCTTTTGGAGAAAAAAAAATTGTCCTTTTTTAGAAGACTCATTTACAATTTCCAACTACATTAATTATTTCTTTACATGCATGCCCTTATTTATTATACATCTTTTTCTTCAATCACCAATAAGTAACATGTTGATAACATAAACCAACTCTCTCTTAAAAGGATAAAATTGTAAAAACAATACTACCTCCGTTCCTTTTTAATTGTCACATTTTGACATTTTACACAAACCAAGACAATCAACAATTGATACTACTTTTGATGCAATAAGTTATACTTTTACTATAATGATCTTATTCATTTAATATCTCATTTCATATATTTCTTTCTCTGCAATAAATAACTAAGAAGAATATTGGTAAAACAACATTTAATGTTGCATTGAACTTTGAAAATGACAGTTAAATAGAAACAAAAAATTTCTTCAAAAGTGACACTTAAGAAGTTATTTTTTCAAGTAATTACAAACATATTTAATACAAATATCCACTATCTTAATTCCCGTTATTTTTTCAGAAGGGACATATTAGGGACAGAGGTACTATATACGATTATTGTTTGTGTTGTATAAAATAATTACTAAAAAAATGAATATCTATCAAAAATAATTACCAAAATTATGATTATTTATTTGGTATCATATTTTAATTATGGTTTATGGTAATAAAGTTTTTTAAAGGTATAATAAGTTGAATATGTGAAAAACAATGTGGACTTCTATACCTAAATTATCGGAGAAAAATGATAAATTAATATTTTAAATAAAACTAGAAAATTATATATATAATGATAGTAACACAAAATATATTCATATTTACTAGGCCAAATACCCATGTGCGCTCTTTAAGTTTGATAAAAATATTAGGTTAGTTCTTTTAAATTTTTTAAGTTTTAAATAGATCATTTAAGGTGTTCTAGAAATAGAGAAGTTATGTTTAAATGTCATGTTCATCACAAAAGCTTTCAAATTTGTGGTTAACAAGTTCACCACCATGGTAACTTCTAAGTTTTCAAATTTATGGTTAGCAAGTGTACCACCACGATCACTTCTTAAAGATACAATTTTCAAAGAATTTTGGTTTTGAATAACTTTGGCAAATCTAGCAAAAGTATCAAAGGTGTCATCCTTACTAGATTAGAACAATGTCCATGTAATTCTCAAGTAGTCATCGACAATGAGAAATCCATAATAGTTGTCTCTTAGGCTTTTTGTCCTTGAGAAGCCAAGAAGATCTAGGTGGAGAAGCTCTTGGTCTTGTACGTATATATATAGACCACAATATTTAAGTTTAAAAGAGATTGAGTTTGCTTCCCTCTTTTGACAATCATCACATAATTTATTGTTTACAAACTTTATTTTACGTAATCTGGCTACTAGATCCTTGGACATAACTCTATTTCGTAAGTCAAAATGAATGTGACCAAGATGTTTATGCCATAACCCATAATCCTCACTCTTGGCAACAAAACACTTAACACTACTTAATGACACATCATATAGATCAAGCATATACACGTTTTTTTTACTCTTACACCCTTAAGCACAACTTTCGTATCTGTATCATGCTCAACAATGCAACCTTGGATATTAAAAGTTATAGTGTACCCTTTGTCGTAAAATTGACTTACACTTAAGTGGTAGTGCTTCAGCTCTTCAACAAGTATTACATCTTTGATAGTTGTTGTAAAGGGATTTCCCCCAACTCCTTTACCTTGATACCTTGATTATTGTCGTCATAAGAGGCAAATCCACGCTCGTTTCATTTGAAGTCGATGGACATGGATGCATTTCCAAACATGTACCTTGAATAACATTTGTCTAGATACCATTTTCTTTTCGCGGTTGTAAGGTGCTCCTACAAATTTGATTAGGTACATTTTAGGTGGCTCCTTCGGATTAGTAGCACAATTAGAATGTTTGGGCACCCACATCATTACCCTTTTAGGAACAACAACTTTCGTAATATGGCAGTTAGGTGTGGTGTGACTAACTCTTTTACAATAGTGACACCTAATTTTGTGCCCATAAAAGTTGCTAATTTTACTTCTTTCTTGAAATTTTCTCTTGAAAGATCCTTTCAATCTCTTCATGTAATTTAAGACAAGATTCCCAAATACCAAGATCTATGCAAGTAGGAACCTTAGGTAGATCAACTTTAGGTGTCTCGATGGGAGGACTTGCAATATGTTCATTTACAAGAGATGCATGCTCACTCTTCAACGTTTCAAAATCATTTTTAACTTTTAAGATTTTGGCTTGCAATGTGAGAATAACCCTCTTTTGCATCCCTATTTTCTTAAAGGCATTCAAAGCATCGCCATGAATTTCTACAAGAAAATTTTGTAGTCATTGTAAGAAGGATTAAAGTAGGAACCAGAGTCAGAGTATGTTAACTCATTGTGCTTTTTCTTGTGCCTCATAAGACACAAGTGTGAAGCTTCATCTTTTTCCGAGTCATTTAGTGTTGATGACATATCATCATCCTCCTATGCAATGTAAGATCTCCTCCCTCATGACCTTACATAGGAGTTAGATTTGCGTTTTTGCTTTGGTTAGTTTCAGACATTCATTCCTCAAGTCACCAGCCTGTCTACAACCATAGAAATTGACAACTTTCACCTCCTTTCCAGGCTCTCCTCACTTGAGTGAAGCCTTCCTAAAGTTTATGAAGTTTTTTGCCACTATTCTTTAGACCATTCCTTTGAGCATAGTGGTTGTACCGTCTTACAAACAATCCAATCCCCTGTTCACTAGGAGAATCTTTATTAGAGTCACTATCATCTTGAACCAAAGAGGTTTCCTTTGATTAAGAGGCATTTAACGCGATGAATTTCTTCTTTGTTTTCTAAATATTTTTCTCATTATCTTTCAAAATTGTTATTTCATGCTCACACTCCTTGATCTTTCCAAATAGGGTGGTAATGTATAGGACACAAAGATTTTGGTACTCCTTAAAGGTTGTCATTTTTGGTTGCCACTCCCTATTCATACACCTCAAAATCTTGTTAGTCTTGGTTCGAGATTGGTTTACCAAAATTTTGTAGCTTATCAACTATATGAGTAAATCTCATTTACATGGAAGAGATGTTTCCATCCTCTTCCATGTGAAATAACTTATATTGATAAGTAAGTGTATTAATCTTTGTTTACTTAACGTCTTCGGTACCCTCGTGGAGAGTCTCCAAAGTGTACAATATTGCTTTAATTGTTTTACAATGTAAAATTGAGTGACACTCATTTACGCCTATGGTAGAGTTGAGTATTTTACTCGCCTTTAAGTCATATTGGACATTGTTAATTTCATCGGCTATCCAACCAATAATAGGCTTGTTTTGCATGATAACATCAAAATCTATTTGCAGTTGAAACCGCTCGTTGACAATGGCATCCCAAACATCAATATCAACTTATTGGATATGCACGATCATGCATTTCTTCCAATTGTCGTTGTCAAAAACAGGAGCAGTATTTTACGCCCATTTAAGATCCTTCCTCGTCGTATCAACTGTTTCAATGGTTAAACTATGGCCAAAGGAATTAGGCTACGATGCCATTTTCTGGTTGATATTACAAAAACAAAGTGAATCTAGAAGGGAGGTGTGAATAGAATCCCTGTTAGAAACTTTGCGCAGAAACGTAGTTTAAAAAACTTTTTGTGAAATCAAATTTCACTATTGAAAATTATACAATTGCTTCAATGTACCTATACAAACAATGAAATTATTATTATTCAATCAATCTCAAACTAAACCTAAGCTTATGAAAATAGACACTAGCATAATGAAGAATATGATTTGACATGTAATGAATCAATTGAAATTTCAAATTAGGTTTACAAAGTATTGTTGCAAAGGTAAGTTTCAAACTGTTCAATCACTAAGCATATACAAAATAATCTAATCAAAAATTATCATATATAAACTTACAAATTGCAAGAAATAAAGATAAGGTCTTTAAATCTCTACGGTCTTCCACTAGTATGTTGAAAATTACAGAGTCAATTATAAAGATTCCTTCAATTTATGAATCTAACAAATCCTAAATCTTATGTGCTAAGTAATCACTCCAAAGCGTTAAATCCTCAAGATCTCTTGAAATTGGATGATCCTAAGGTCTTCAAATCTCAAGCTAGCATGCAATCTTTCGATCTTCTTGTCCAAGAAATCTTCTCTGCTATGATTCTAGCTTCAATCCCCTTGAACCATGATAACTTGAGAAACAACCCCACAATTACCTTTGGAGGTAAAAAAAACACCTACTTTTGCTTTGGATCATTGATGTTCCACCAAGATCCTTGAAAGAAACAAGTTCATACGATATCCTATAACACTCTATGATACGGTCCGACCTTTTCTACCTTGTTGAAATGATGGTTATGTAGGTGTGATGAGAGTAACATGATTTTCACTAGGGACAACATGTATTGCATGAGAGATAACAAGTACTACATTAGAAATAAGAGCACTTCAAATGGTTTTGAAGACTCAATCCCCTATGGATTAGAGTTTCATGTCCAATAACATGGGAACTGTTTTTCTCTTTTTCAATCTTTATACTTCTTGGTTATTGATATTCTCTTCTATGCTGTGTTTAGTAAGAGATACTTTGAACACTAGCCAGAAGATATTAAGCAATGAACCCTTAACTAACCTTATTTCAGCTGGAAACATATTTGAACTTGGCTTTTTTGCTCCAAGCAGCACTGGTGGTTCACAAAGATGCTTAGGTATATGGTATCACATGCAAGAGGGGTCGCAGCAACCTCAAAAACAAACAGTGGTGTGGGTTGCCAACAGAGACAGCCCTGTAGCTGTTGGTTCCATTGGAGTTTTCCATATAGCAGAGGATGGGAATCTTGAAGTTGTTGACACATCAACTAAGGAATATTGGTCATCTAGTACCAAAAAACACTTTCTTAGTTTGCCACCTAAAAACAGGACGGTGAAACTCATGGATTCTGGTAATCTTGTGTTATATAATGAACACATGGTAGTGAAGGTGAGAAAAAACACAAGAAGGGGGGGTTGAATTGTGTTTTCTTTTTCTTCTTTTTCTCCTAACTGAAAATACAGATCAGAAGCAGATAGAGTTCTACTTCTGAAGAGATGTTCAGAACTAATTGCAGCGGATAAAATAGAGAGAGAGAGAGAGAGAGAGAGAGAGAGAGAAGAAAGACACAAGCAATTTATACAGGTTCCTTCCACAAACTGGAAGTCAGTCCTGTCCCCCTTGCACTTCCAAGGAGAGTTCACTATGTAATATCTGATTACAATTGCTCACTACTAAACTTAGTAAGAGACTTCAAATGCTCAAGCACAACTGCAAGAGACTTCTTAATTCAAACAAAATTACAAGAAAAATGTTTGAGGTTGAACACTTGATATACAATCAGTGGTGTTCACAATACAAATCAGATATAGACTCTAAAGACTCTAGAATTCCTAAGATATGAGCTTTGATAAGAAATTCTAAGTGAACTTTGAGTGCAGAACAATTTCAGTAGAGTTTTGGCTTAGTTAATTCTTGGTATTGTTCTTGTGAAACTCTGAGTCTTCACTTCTTTATATAGAGGTGTGAAAGAGACGTTGAATTCTCAGCACATTCAAAATAGAGTCGTTTGAAGCTTTTGATCAATCACCAATGATCATTTGCCTGATATGGTTATTGTCCTAAGAAGGATCAATTTCAAATGTATCCCCATTGAGAAGGAACATTATTGCAGGCAGAGCTGTTTTTCTTGTCTTGTAGCAGAGACAAAAACAGAGTAGTGGAGATAGTGGTTGTACACTTCGTACAAACGTACTATGTCAACACTCTTTGAAGAATACGCATCCAATGCTTTCCAACCTTCCAAAATAGTCGTTGCAATACTTTTCCAGTCTTCTGCAATCTATGTGCCTTGGGATGTGTCCACGATGTCAGGCTTACTCGTATGCTCCACTTCATACTGATCAACAGCAACGTGGCCTCAATACTTCAAATTGTTGGATCTGGACACAAAGTTTAACTACTCTTAAAGAAGAGTATACTAATTGGGATTATGATCGTAGACTCATTGTCCTAGTTGATAAATCAGAGGTAGGTATGCATGTGATGATTAAATTAGACATATTTCACTTCTTTTTTTCATTTAGTCTAGACAAGTGGAAAATTACAGATTCAAACATGTGTCTCATATATAGCGAATGTCTTTGCATCATACCATCAGATTTGTACTTGACAAACAAATTTTACTTTTTTTTCTTCTTATATATTTTATGTCATCTAATTTAGATTCAAAACTATGAAGATTCCTTTTATTGATATTTGCAGCACCAACTCCAAGAACTTGTGAGCCTTGTGGTACAAACACAGTCCCTTATCCTCTCAATACCAGACCCATCTGTGCAGACTTCACATACTTCAACTTTAGATGCAACATCTCAACGGGTAAACTTAGCTTCACCGCCAACAACAACGTTAGTTACAAAGTTATTAGTGTAGACCCAAGTTCAAGAACATTTACCATTTATAATGAGCATAATTCTTTCAAACAATATTGTGCTGAAGGATCTAAATAGAAAGGCAATTTGAAGGTTTTCTCACCGTTTTACTTTGCCAATGACAATCCATGCTCTGAACAAGTGGAAGTTAGTTGGGATCCACCTTCCGAACTCGTTTGTGATAACTTTGTTGATTTCTATGGTTGGAAACATTCTACCTGTAGTAAAGGAAACAAGTGTCTTTGCAATGCAAAGTATAAATGGAGTGGCGAGCTTTTATGTTGTATCGAAAGAAAGCAACAACAATCTTGTATCTTCAATTTTTCAACAACTTAATTTGGGTGTATCCAATGGCAAGCCGTAACATTATGTCCAATCACCGACAATATGAACAATAACTTGGTTGCCAATTATAAACAGTTTATGAGTATAAATATTCTTGCAGGCTTCAACATATTCATTCTTTCTTCACTTCACATTCATTCTTACATTTTCTTTCTCATTTTTCAGTTAGGGGTGTTTTATGAATTATGATATCATGGTCGCTGCCAACTGTTCATATGATCCCTGAATTCGCTTTGTAGTTTTTTTTTGGGGGATCGTATGACGGTCAACAAATACTTTTGATATCAATCACAACACATTTTCTTGGTTTTACTACTTTTTGGATTTCACAATTCGAAAATACCTACAACATGGTTCAGATTACAAAATTCGAACAAAGGGTATTGATCGTACCTGATTAGAAGGTGACTGTCGGTGCTTTAAATGCGGTGGTTTTAGTGCTGGTAGAATGCGTCAGGATGCTTCTTGGAGTGGATGGGGGGTGTGTACCTGCAGGCACTCCGACGCTCAAGTCAGTAGAGATCAGTGAGTGAGGGTTTAGAGGAAGAGATAGATTCTACGTTGGAGACTGCTGTGAGTCCCCTATTTATAGAGGTGGAGGGCTACATAGCCGTTGTAATGGAACACCTGGCTCTAGCGATTACGAAATCGTGGGAAGTGTAACCGCCATAGAGTTTATTGCAGGAACATGCAGAGAAACGTTGTGGTTCGTTTGAACCAGTCTCGCTCGCTCCGTGCACCCCCTTCGTGGAGAAGGGGTATGCTGCAAGTAAGTTTGCTAAACGTGGTGTTTGGGCTTTGGATTGTATTGGACCTAAGTAAATGGGCCAAAGGTCCTTTTGACCGGTCCAGAACAGGTATTTTTGGAAGAAGAAAAAATGGGTGCGCAGGAAAGTAATAGGTGGAAAAAGCAATTGTAAAAAAATTGCTAAGAATACAGCCCCAAGTCCATCACTTGGCCCAACAGAAAATAGTACAATTCATTTAGAAATTAAGGTTTCACAATTCATCTGAAGCCCCTTTCCACATTTTTTTTCTCTCTTGTTGTAATAACTTGTATCGAGTTCTTTTTTGAGGTTATAGCTTGTTATTTATTAATAAAAAATGTTAGTATAAGTTAATTGTCATGTAAGTTTTTTCTCTTTGTCAATCTCAAACTTCTTAACCCTTAATTCAAATCAATTGAGCTATCAACCTCTTTAAAGTAATAACTTGTACTATGTTGAAGAAATAGTTAGAGTTTTTCTAGTTTATCAATCAACGTTCATTTTCTTTTTCAAGATTTCTAGTTTTTCCAATCAGTCGAAAACTACATCAACAAATATATATATATATATATATATATATATATATATATATATATATTACCTTCGTCCCTAAATATAAGATCCTTTTGAGATTTTTTTTTTATATTTTTTTATAAGACACCTTAGATATTTTCATGTACATTAATTAATTATTTACCAACATACTCATATTTATTTTATATCTTTTTGCTCAATCAACATTAAATAATACGTTGAAAAAAATAGACTAATCTCTTTCTTAAAATATGTGCTCCCCGATTTTCGGATGTCAAACCATTTAATTGATTTGAATCGTCAATCTTTGAACTCTCAATTTTTATTCGTGGGCAGGGAAAAAATGAGTAAAAACCCTTATCGAGACTTTGGATTCGGGGGTTGGTTTCGAATAGGGAAGGTGTTAAGCACCCTAAACGACTTCGGTACTCCGAAGGAACCGCTTACCTAGATTATCTTGTGCTAAATTCATTTGCTTACTTGAAAAATTATTACCTAAAAATCTATGTAAAAGAATGGAGGGAGAAGAAGTATGTTTTTGGTTACTTTTATTTGATTTGGAAGGACAAGTCCTCTGCCTACGTACCCTTTTTGGGAAAGGGATCAAAACCGACGTAGTTCCACTCAAGAATTTCTTTGGTGGGTTAGGTTGATTTTAAGATTTTTTTTTGAAAATGGGTTTTAAGAAGAGAAAGAGACCTCAAGGCATGAGATAAAGAAAACAAGTGAGGTTGATTGATTTTAAAATTTAAAAATGGTTGAAGTTGAATTAAGATTGATTGAGAGTTTGATTAAGAAAATAAAGAGAAAATGTTGTTAAGAAAATGATTTTTGAAGTTTTGCATATTTGATTTTTTTTTTTTTTTTTATATTTTTAAGAAAAATGATTTTTCTAAACTAACGTAACGTCGTAAAAGCGAACGGAAAGCGGTAAATAAATTGTGGTAGTGTCGGTGCGTGTGTTACCTACATTATTACATCAATTCCTAAATACAACCCTAAGGCCTTTATGCCAAAATAAAATGCAAGAAATAAAATTACATCAATTCCCTATTTATACATACTAAGTCAATGACGAAATAAGATGATGAGAAAATTAAATGTGTATGCTATGATTCAAGACAAAAATTAAATTGTTAGTAAGCATAAGAAATATCATGGTGAATGAGACATAAGAAATAAAAAGCAAGGAATAAAGACAAGCAACAATTAAGATCATCATATAAGAAATAAATAAAAAAAATTTTAAAAGAAAACAAATAGGATGGATTTTAAAAGTTAGAGGAAATTAAGATGATAAGAACAATATTTTTTGGAATTTTTAAAAGCATTAAAATGTCAGAAAAAAGTGTAAAAAGTATTAAAAAATGATAAAGAACACTTAATTAAAAAAAACAAAATTGGCTCAGCAGGATCTAATCTGGACCGTTGGATGAATCCAGAGGTCCAGATCTGAATCCCAAGATCTCATCACAGCCATAGGATCTAAGATCCAATGGTTTTAAAAAAAAAAACTCAAAAGCAGAGAAATAACACAGGAAACACAGTGACCGTCCGATCATAGATCCGACGGTTTGAACAGAAAGCATACCAATGTTCACCCAAATAGACACACACATGATTCAAAAACAAAACACATAGTAGCCATCAGATCAAGGAACGATCCAGATCTGATGGCTCATAACGCGAGGGAGCACCAAAGAGCATGTACGCGCGTATATATGATTGGACAAAAACAAGTGTAGTATAAAAAGGGACTTCAACAAAAAAACAACACAAAACACAAAAAAACTTCTCTCCCCTTTGAATTCTAGAGAGAGAGAGTCTGACCTCTCTCTAGAATTCCGGTCATCTTCTCCGATTGGTGTCCAACTCCGGCGCGGTGGCCGGCCGCCTTACGGTGGCGGCGCCGCCGCCGGAGTAAAAAAATTTGCTCCGATTCAGAAATTTTTTGCACTTTTAAACATCCATTTTCCTGCTTTACGTGAATCCGAGCTTAGACTTTTGAAAACAAGTCCCAAACGGAGTAGATCTGAGTTTGAAATTAAATTTTTTTTTTTACAAAGAAAGCACAAAAACGTGAAAGAGAAAGTTTCTACATCTTTACCTCGAGTTGAATCCGTCACGAACTGTTCTTTTTGCTCCAACCTGCTCCTTTTGCTCCGGTCCGGCGCGTCCCTTTCTTCTTCGCGACCTCACGCAGATTCCAAGTTTGGATCTGCTCTCTCTCCGATTCGGTTCCGGCGCGTCCCTTTTGCTCCGGTTCGGTTTACTTTGTTTTGTTATGTGTTGATTTGAGTTGGTTTTATGGATTTGTGGTGTTTATGTTGATTTTCTGGTAAAAAGTTATGAGGATGAATGTTCATGAATATTCATGAATGTTGTTGGTGATGTTCATCTTTTTTGTGATTTTTTGGTGTTTGATTCGTATTTGGAAAGAGAGAGAAAAGGGAACAGTGTTTTCTATGTGATGAGGACCAATCTGACCCGTTTTCTGACTCTGACGCGGCTACAGTGTTTTTTTCTGGCCCATTTCCCAATGATTGACAGTGTATTTATAGTGACAAACTAGGGTTGGCTCTGGTACAAATCAATGACCAAAATGCCCCTGCAGCTGAGACTTGGAGAAAAAGACTTTAACAAATAAATAAATAAATAAATAAAACAAAAACAAAAATGAATAAAAAATAAAAAAATAAAAAAAGAGGAAGGAAGAAAGTCACTCACGTGACTTTCATTTCTTTGTTTTTTTTTTCTAAAAAATAAAAAATAAAATAATAATAAACAAACTAACCTAAAAAAAGAAAATAAAAAGTCCCTTCGAAATCTGACATGAGGTACTTCAAAGTATCCTCCCTGCCGAAATTTCGGTTGAAATGATTAAAAAGACACGCCCTAAAAAATACAATTAGCCATTTTAAAATGACTTGCCTGTTATGACTAAAAGGATTATAAAATGCGTTTATAAAAAATCAAATGAAGTGATTTTAAATATTGTAAAAAAAAAGCAAGCGAGGACTTAAATGCCAGATGAAAGTCTTTAAATGATTAATGACGAAAAACACGAGTTTTAAAAGGTAAAAAAAACGCATAAAAGAGAATCTGGACTAATATAAAATGCGGACAAGAAAGATTTCAAATGGTCCAAATTTGGGGTATGACAGATGCCCCTATTTAAGTTTCTTCGTCTCGAAGGTTTTAAAAGGGAAACTTTTGAACCAAAGGGTCGAGGAGACTTAAATATATAAAAACGCCAATTTTGGACCGTTTGAAACGCCAGAGATGTGATGCTGATGAATGTGATAATATGACTGAATATGATATAAACATGAAGGTAAAGATGATGCAAAGACTGACTGGGAGACAAATGGATAGGTATCATTGGGGAAAGAAATGATAGGTAATGCTTACGATTGTTGTGAGGTACCTTGAAACGACTGGAGTATAAATGATGATGTTTAATAACATTGTTTCAAGGCGAAAGTAAAGACATGATTGCCGACGAGTGGCGAAAGTAAAGACATGATTAGCCGACGAGTGGCGAAAGTAAAGACATGATTAGCCGACGAGTGGCGAAAGTAAAGACATGATTTGATTGCCGACGAGTGGCGAAAGTAAAGACATGATTTGCCGACGAGTGGCGAAAGTAGAGACAAGACGGACCGACAGGGTTTGCTAACATTGTGGGATAGCAAACACACGGTAAAAGATAAAGGCAAGACGGACCATTAGCATTTGCTAAAAGCAAAGCCTCCGGTGAAAGTAAAGACAAGACGGGCCGACAGGGTTTGCTAACATTGTGGGATAGCAAACACACGGTAAAAGATAAAGGCAAGACGGACCATTAGCATTTGCTAAAAGCAAAGCCTCCAGTGAAAGTAAAGACAAGACGGACCGACAGGGTTTGCTAACATTGTGGGATAGCAAACACACGGTAAAAATAAAGGCAGGACGGACCATTAGCATTTGCTAAAAGCAAAGCCTCCGGTGAAAGTAAAGACAAGACGGACCGACAGGGTTTGCCAACATTGTGGGATAGCAAACACACGGTAAAAATAAAGGCAGGACGGACCATTAGCATTTGCTAAAAGCAAAGCCTCCGGTGAAAGTAAAGACAAGACGGACCGACAGGGTTTGCTAACATTGTGGGATAGCAAACACACGGTAAAAATAAAGGCAGGACGGACCATTAGCATTTGCTAAAAGCAAAGCCTCCGGTGAAAGTAAAGACAAGACGGACCGACAGGGTTTGCTAACATTGTGGGATAGCAAACACACGGTAAAAATAAAGGCAGGACGGACCATTAGCATTTGCTAAAAGCAAAGCCTCCGGTGAAAGTAAAGACAAGACGGACCGACAGGGTTTGCTAACATTGTGGGATAGCAAACACACGGTAAAAATAAAGGCAGGACGGACCATTAGCATTTGCTAAAAGCAAAGCCTCCGGTGAAAGTAAAGACAAGACGGACCGACAGGGTTTGCTAACATTGTGGGATAGCAAACACACGGTAAAAATAAAGGCAGGACGGAC
This sequence comes from Medicago truncatula, assembly GCF_003473485.1. NCBI lineage: Eukaryota > Viridiplantae > Streptophyta > Magnoliopsida > Fabales > Fabaceae > Medicago > Medicago truncatula. Next base: position 23,558,607 of record NC_053045.1, read on the forward strand.
CATTAGCATTTGCTAAAAGCAAAGCCTCCGGTGAAAGTACAGACAATGTAGAGCTTGGTATCAATGAGGAGTAACTTGATAAGGGTAAAGTTTAGGGGAAAAAGAATTTGTATGAAGCTAAAGGGGAATTGTATGTATGTATAGACTGATTACTGGTGAGACCTGCCACTTTGGAACATGTTTGATTTGATGACATTTTGGAATTAGACACACCGGGGGTGATATCTGAGGATATTGAAATAAACCAATGGGTAAAAATGCAACTATGTATGGATGATATTTATATGCGTGTTATGTATGCATGAATGAATGAATATGTATGAGACTCATATGACGGTATAATGGTAAGATTGTTGAGACAGGACTGGGCAGGTCTACAAGGAGAATGGCCCGACATCACTGTACGAACACTCAAAGCCTTCATTGGGGATAAAGTCACGGGAGATGAATCAACCAATGTTGGGGGTACCGCTCCTTAAACATACTGCTGGGGTAAGTCCTCATGATCAAAAACTGGGTAAAAGTCGCCATTTATCTGGATGAAACCCATCAATCAACCATTCTGGCAGAAGTCACCATCAATCAAAGCACATGCAGAAGTTGTCATCAATCAAACCACAGGCAGAAGTCGCACTTTCTCGGGATAAAACCCATCAATCAATCAATCTGGCAGAAGTCGCCATTTCTCGGGATAAAACCCATCAATCAATCAATCTGGCAGAAGTCGCCATTTGTAAGCCAATACAAAGTGCATTCTTCCATTTGGCCAACTTGAACTGTGATGCCTCTGTCTTTGTTTTGTCACTTTTTGTATATATTTTTTGAATCCCTAACTTTTGCCTGGACCGCCCTTTCGGATTTTCAATCCACCGGGAATATATTCTTTTTTTTTTGTATGCCCCTAATTTTTGCCTGGACCGCCCTTTCGGGTTTTCAGTCCATCGGGACGCTCATTTTTGGCTTAAACCGCCCTTTCGGGTTTTCGACTTAGCGAGCTTTTTACTTTTTTTTTTTGACAGAGGTCATCTCACAGCTTTTAGTCATGCCAACCTTGCAGAGTTTAACTGTCCTTGAGACGGATGTTGATGTATGTTTCACCTACTCATAAGTTCAAAGAAGATATACCTGTTGTTTATGCTTTTCAGAAGACATGATAAAAGTTTTTTTTTTAATCTCTTTTTTTTTGAATTTTTTTGCTTTAGGTATTAACATCAAAAATAGAAGAAAAATTTGCAAACAGAATAAATGAGAATTTCAAATAAATGGGCACAAGCTCAAGTTAATGTAAATGGAGTGGTGGCCTGCCAAAGGCGTGGTTCCACGGATTTTAAAAGTTTGGAAAATGGTAATTATATGGAAAAGGAACATTGAACACAATAACCACTGTTCCCTCTACCAACTTTGAATTTCACTGTTCTGAGTCTTTGATTTGTAGACGCTTCAGATCGGAAGCCCTTTAACAGCTAAGATGCCCCATATGAATCATATCTGATTTGATGCAATTACCTTGCCATGAGTCGAAGGTCTTTTGACGGCTGAAATGCCCCAGATGAATCATATCTGATTTGATGCAGTTACCTTGCCATGAGTCGGAGGTCTTTTGACGGTTGAAATGCCCCAGGTGAATCATATCTGATTTGATGCAATTACCTTACCATGACTCGGAAGTCTTTTGACGGCTGAAATACCCCATATGAGTCATGTCCGACCAGATGCAGTTACTTTGTCATGATCCTTAACTTTTGCATAGATCGCCCTTGCGGGTTTCAACCTATCAGGATAATCATTTTTTTTTATATGTCTCTTACTTTTGCATGGACCGCCCTTTTGGGTTTTCAGTCCATCGAGACGCTTCTTTTTTTTTTTTTTTTTTTTTTTGCCTAAGCCGCCTTTTCAGGTTTGCAACTTATCGAGCTTTTTCATTTTAACAAAGTATTTCTTGACTGCATCGGTATTCACAGGACATACAAGTTTACCCTCATTCTTTGTATTAGGCATTCATTGCCCCTAGAACTTGGTTAAATCAGATAGTATAACTTTTGAGCACAAGGCCACTCTCTTGACATTCATGGGGACGAGCCTTCTCTTGTTGAAAACTTGCTTCATGCTTTTGATACAACTGTCCACGCCATATGGCAGTAACACTTTTAAATTCAATCAAGCTTAGCTTTCATTGGGACTCCCGTTGACGGGACTTTGACCTCCATGTGAGGCACTGCGTTTATGTTTTATACAGAGGGATGGAGGGTGGGTTGCCCATGTTGAAGTGTGCACTTGAAGTATAATATCCTTGCAAGACAAACGGTAGCATCTCGTGCCAGTCTTTGTACATGAAAGTCCTCTTTTGGACAATCTTTCTTGATATTTGCTGCTTCTATGGCCAAGATGCCCTAGTAGGAGAGAAATCTTAGTGGAAGTTTCTTCATCATCCTCTTCTTCAGCCTCATATACAAGGAACTCAAAGTCGAGCGAGAGTACAGGGTTTAAGTGTTCAACGGGTTTATTAATGCATGATTTGATTATTGATACAAATATTATGATTATGCAGATATGTGGAAATGATTAAAGAAAAAGAAATTTTTGGTTTTTTTGTATTACCATTTTTCCAGAAAAAGCACAAAATAAAAGAAGGTCGGGACCAAGACGACCTTTTCATTAATGATGAAAATAGATACAGCATAAAGCCCTAAACAAGTTCACTTCCGTCACGGGTGGGACGAAAGGATTTTTTTTTTTATATTTTTAAAAAAAACATAAAGCTACAAACAAACATATTAACTGAACAAAAGAGTAGTAGAAATAAACATCAGCAAAGGCCCAATTGTAGCTAAACACTCCACATGTCAACACAAGGTCCAAAAATCTGATAGTAGGTTAACTTGCACATTCAGATCCAAACTCTTCGAAAGGTATGAGATCGTCTTCGATCAGTTTCTGGACTTCAATCTTTAAAGAAAAACAGCGCTCAACATCATGACCTTGTGCCCCTTGATGGAAAACACAAAAGAGATCAGGTCTCCATCGAGCCGGCAATTTCTTCGGTATTGGAGGAGGTGGCCTAGTCTGGACAAGGTTCCTCTCAAGCAAATAGGGAAACAACTCCCCATATTTCATTGGAATCGGATCAAATTTAATTCTTGGAGCCTGTTGTCGAGGCTGTTGTTGATATTGCTGAAACTGGGGCTGATAACCCGGATTGCAGACAACATTCATGATGGGCAAAACAGTGGTAACAGAGTGAGAATCCAGATACTGTTGTTGACTTGGTCGAAACTGGGGTTGATAACCCGGATCTTGAACAACATTGGTGATGGGCCTAACAGTGGCAACAGAGTGAGGAGCCAGATGTTGTTGTTGAAGTAGCACTTTTATATCTTGGTCATCGAAGGACCAAACATTATTTTCAATCAACTTCTGAACTTCTTCTTTCAAAGGGTAGCACTGCTCAGTGTCATGACCTGGTGCCCCTTGATGGAATACACAGTTGAGGTCAGGGCGATACCCAGGTGGCAGCGAATTCGGCACCCGAGGAAGTGGTAGGGTTTGAACAAGGTTCTTCTTAAGCAAAATGGGAAGCAAATCCGCATACTTCACAGGAATCGGGTCACACTGAGATGCTTTTTGGACCTGATTTTGCGGAATGAACTTCTGAGGAACCTGATTCTGAGGGATAGACTGCCGAGGAGCCTGTTGTCGAGGCTTTTGAGGGCACATTGGCTGATATGGTGATTGAGGCCTTTGTTGGACAAGCGGTGGATCATTTGTAACCATCAGCGACGATACAAGGCTAGTTAACTTCTCTACCTCAGCCCGAAGTGTTGTTACCTCTCCACGAAGCTCATGAACCTCTTGCTCAAGCCGATCCATTTTTCCTGTTTGCACGAGTGTCTGCATATGCGAGCTGAACTTGGATGAAGACATCTGACCACTTGACTGACGGATTGACCTTCTTATGGAGAAGGCACGATGTGAGATACGGACTAAAAACTATGAATGCAAAATGATGGATGATATGCTTATGCAAAAATAGACAAATTTTTTTTTTTTTGAAGGACTTGTCAAAGTGAAATGTAAACACAGTAGAGGAACATGGTTTCATTTGAAAATTTTAAAGATATTGCAATAGGTTCCTTTTTCAAAAGGTAAGAACGAAACCAAGGAAAGAGTTCTTAACAAAAGTTAAAGCTTAGTTAAGATTTTGAAGTTGTATCTCTTGGTGTTCATTCTTACAAGGTCCATATCCGTGATGTTTACAAAAACTTATCTAAGTCCTTCAATTTTTGATGGAAAAAAGTTATTCATGAATGAATGCATGTATGCATGGTAATGTTAAAGTACATATACATAGAATACATGGTGAGGTTAAGTCCCACAATGTTGGAGCCAAGGGTAACAACGCCATTTGGTAAGAACTAAGGTTTCAAATTGCACTTGTAACAAGGGTTCTACCAAGTTCCCAAAGTCTTTAACCACCTCCGAATATTTATCGGGTGATGGGAGTACTCCCATTCCAATTATATTCGTCGGAAAGTCTCGTTTGGGTGTAGTATCGCGTATCAACTAAATCAAGAGTACTCTCGATTAGCCACCGCACTACGTCCTAAAAGGCCAAGATGGGTTAAAGGTGACTAAAGGTCCTCAACTTCAATGGTCACTTGAAAATAACACGCCAAACATGAGTACTCACGTTGACAACATATACTTCCAAGATCCCTCCGTTGAGTGGGGTTATCACATGTGCCAATACCGAAGAGTACTCTTGGCATGGAACTATGATTATACCACCGTCCTATCTTAAGTTTCCCTCAAGCTCGGGTGTAGAGCTTATCTCACCACTCACGTAATAAAGTAAACATGTATTTACAAAGCATAAAAGAGTAATAAAGCACAAAATAAAGAAAGTAAGGTGGGTTTAACCCGCGTAGGATCTAAGTTCCCCAGTGAAGTCGCCATTCTGTGCTCCCCGATTTTCAGATGTCAAACCATTTAATTGATTTGAATCGTCAATCTTTGAACTCTCAATTTTTATTCGTGGGCAGGGAAAAAATGAGTAAAAACCCTTATCGAGACTTTGGATTCGGGGGTTGGTTTCGAATAGGGAAGGTGTTAAGCACCCTAAACGACTTCGGTACTCCGAAGGAACCGCTTACCTAGATTATCTTGTGCTAAATTCATTTGCTTACTTGAAAAATTATTACCTAAAAATCTATGTAAAAGAATGGAGGGAGAAGAAGTATGTTTTTGGTTACTTTTATTTGATTTGGAAGGACAAGTCCTCTGCCTACGTACCCTTTTTGGGAAAGGGATCAAAACCGACGTAGTTCCACTCAAGAATTTCTTTGGTGGGTTAGGTTGATTTTAAGATTTTTTTTTGAAAATGGGTTTTAAGAAGAGAAAGAGACCTCAAGGCATGAGATAAAGAAAACAAGTGAGGTTGATTGATTTTAAAATTTAAAAATGGTTGAAGTTGAATTAAGATTGATTGAGAGTTTGATTAAGAAAATAAAGAGAAAATGTTGTTAAGAAAATGATTTTTGAAGTTTTGCATATTTGATTTTTTTTTTTTTTTTATATTTTTAAGAAAAATGATTTTTCTAAACTAACGTAACGTCGTAAAAGCGAACGGAAAGCGGTAAATAAATTGTGGTAGTGTCGGTGCGTGTGTTACCTACATTATTACATCAATTCCTAAATACAACCCTAAGGCCTTTATGCCAAAATAAAATGCAAGAAATAAAATTACATCAATTCCCTATTTATACATACTAAGTCAATGACGAAATAAGATGATGAGAAAATTAAATGTGTATGCTATGATTCAAGACAAAAATTAAATTGTTAGTAAGCATAAGAAATATCATGGTGAATGAGACATAAGAAATAAAAAGCAAGGAATAAAGACAAGCAACAATTAAGATCATCATATAAGAAATAAATAAAAAAAAATTTAAAAGAAAACAAATAGGATGGATTTTAAAAGTTAGAGGAAATTAAGATGATAAGAACAATATTTTTTGGAATTTTTAAAAGCATTAAAATGTCAGAAAAAAGTGTAAAAAGTATTAAAAAATGATAAAGAACACTTAATTAAAAAAAACAAAATTGGCTCAGCAGGATCTAATCTGGACCGTTGGATGAATCCAGAGGTCCAGATCTGAATCCCAAGATCTCATCACAGCCATAGGATCTAAGATCCAATGGTTTTAAAAAAAAAAACTCAAAAGCAGAGAAATAACACAGGAAACACAGTGACCGTCCGATCATAGATCCGACGGTTTGAACAGAAAGCATACCAATGTTCACCCAAATAGACACACACATGATTCAAAAACAAAACACATAGTAGCCATCAGATCAAGGAACGATCCAGATCTGATGGCTCATAACGCGAGGGAGCACCAAAGAGCATGTACGCGCGTATATATGATTGGACAAAAACAAGTGTAGTATAAAAAGGGACTTCAACAAAAAAACAACACAAAACACAAAAAAACTTCTCTCCCCTTTGAATTCTAGAGAGAGAGAGTCTGACCTCTCTCTAGAATTCCGGTCATCTTCTCCGATTGGTGTCCAACTCCGGCGCGGTGGCCGGCCGCCTTACGGTGGCGGCGCCGCCGCCGGAGTAAAAAAATTTGCTCCGATTCAGAAATTTTTTGCACTTTTAAACATCCATTTTCCTGCTTTACGTGAATCCGAGCTTAGATTTTTGAAAACAAGTCCCAAACGGAGTAGATCTGAGTTTGAAATTAAATTTTTTTTTTTTACAAAGAAAGCACAAAAACGTGAAAGAGAAAGTTTCTACATCTTTACCTCGAGTTGAATCCGTCACGAACTGTTCTTTTTGCTCCAACCTGCTCCTTTTGCTCCGGTCCGGCGCGTCCCTTTCTTCTTCGCGACCTCACGCAGATTCCAAGTTTGGATCTGCTCTCTCTCCGATTCGGTTCCGGCGCGTCCCTTTTGCTCCGGTTCGGTTTACTTTGTTTTGTTATGTGTTGATTTGAGTTGGTTTTATGGATTTGTGGTGTTTATGTTGATTTTCTGGTAAAAAGTTATGAGGATGAATGTTCATGAATATTCATGAATGTTGTTGGTGATGTTCATCTTTTTTGTGATTTTTTGGTGTTTGATTCGTATTTGGAAAGAGAGAGAAAAGGGAACAGTGTTTTCTATGTGATGAGGACCAATCTGACCCGTTTTCTGACTCTGACGCGGCTACAGTGTTTTTTTCTGGCCCATTTCCCAATGATTGACAGTGTATTTATAGTGACAAACTAGGGTTGGCTCTGGTACAAATCAATGACCAAAATGCCCCTGCAGCTGAGACTTGGAGAAAAAGACTTTAACAAATAAATAAATAAAACAAAAACAAAAATGAATAAAAAATAAAAAAATAAAAAAGAGGAAGGAAGAAAGTCACTCACGTGACTTTCATTTCTTTGTTTTTTTTTTCTAAAAAATAAAAAATAAAATAATAATAAACAAACTAACCTAAAAAAAGAAAATAAAAAGTCCCTTCGAAATCTGACATGAGGTACTTCAAAGTATCCTCCCTGCCGAAATTTCGGTTGAAATGATTAAAAAGACACGCCCTAAAAAAATACAATTAGCCATTTTAAAATGACTTGCCTGTTATGACTAAAAGGATTATAAAATGCGTTTATAAAAAATCAAATGAAGTGATTTTAAATATTGTAAAAAAAAAGCAAGCGAGGACTTAAATGCCAGATGAAAGTCTTTAAATGATTAATGACGAAAAACACGAGTTTTAAAAGGTAAAAAAAACGCATAAAAGAGAATCTGGACTAATATAAAATGCGGACAAGAAAGATTTCAAATGGTCCAAATTTGGGGTATGACAAAATATAAAATTGTAAAAGACATCCTGACGCATTAAATAATACGTTGAAAACATAGATTAATCTCTTTTTTAAAATATAAACAAATTTATTACCACTTTTAATTTTTTAATTCCTATTATTTTTTTTAAAAAGAACCCTATAATTAAGAACGGAGGTAATAGTTCTCATCCGTGAATTTGGTTGTTTGAGTCTGAACCCGAACTGATGTCCATCTATAAATTATAACTGTCTAATAAATTTGTGCATATACAACAAAAAGGTACAACCAAAAAGGCCAGGTAGACTGAATATTAGAAGTCAAGATGCCTAACTCATATACTAGTATGTTATATACAACCAAAAAGGCTAGGTAGACTGAATAGACAGAATTGGAAGAAAGCATATATACATCCAAAAAAGAAAAGTGGAAGAAAGTAGTGGTGGATGTTGAATTTAACGAAAAGAAAAAAATAGTGGATACCAACAATCAAAGACTTTGGCCTGAATTGACTTTAAATTCACAACAAAAATAAGTATTTACTTTTTAACTTAATATCTTTTTTTATGTTTACTTTGTTATACCTGGTGAATGGAATATAGGTTTCATTATATTTTAGGTCTCTATAAATAGGCATGTTTTCAACATTAGTTCCTACATAAATTTTATTAAATTTTTGATCCCCAATGTTTTTTTCCGTTAGCAAAATAGGTCCTCGCTGTTAATTGTTGTTGATTGAGCAAACGGTGAAGCACACGTGGATGCCACATCTGACTTTTTTTGTTGGGTTAAATATGTTTTTAGTCCCTATAAAATCGAGGCATTTTAAGTTTAGTCATTATTTAATTTTAATAGTTGTTTTAGTCCTCACAAAAATATTATGCATTCAGTATTAGTCTCTGCTCAATTCAAATTTGTTTAATTTATGCTTGAACTCTTAAGTTTTTTAACAATTTTTTGTAGACGTGTCAACGTATTTAAAAAAAAAAAAATAGCTTATTCTTCGGTATCTCATATGGGTTTCATAATTCTAGGAATTGGTTATATAAGTGATATTGAGTTCAACGGGGCCGTTTTACAAATAATATATCATGGATTTATTGGCACTGCCCTTTTTTTCTTGGCAGGAACTGTAACAGCCTGATTTTCGCTAGAATTGTTTTAATTGTTTTAATGTGTTTTTATGTGCTTGTGTGTGAATATTTATCATTGGATGCATTTTCATGGGTTTTCGTGTTAGAAGGGTAATTTGGTCATTTTGTGAGTAAGGGTAATTTAGTAGTTTCATGGTGAGAATTATTTTTAGTGTTTCAAGTGAGAACCATTATTTTACTAAGTTACTAGTGTGGTAATTAGTTGTGAGCCGGTAAGTGATCGTTGTTAGTATTTTACCGTTAAGTGAATATAAACATTTTAGAATTAGAGTTTGAGTGGGTTAAGCCCACTAAGGCATTAGGGTTAAACCCATTTGAGAAGAGTCTATATAAGTTTTAGACTTCAGAGAAAAATAGGTTTACATTTCATTTCACAAGAATTTTGAGAGAGGTAGAGAGAGAAAGTTCAAGAGAAGAGAAAATGGTTAGAAGGGAGAAAAGCTTGAAAACTCAAGAGGTGATAGAGATTCTAGGAGCTAAATTGAAGCTTTAGCTAGGATTATTTGCTAATTGAGGTAAGGAGGTTAGAGTTCAATCATAATCAATTAGTTGTAATTTTTCATTAATTGCATGCTTAAGTGCTTAATTGAGTAAGTGATTATTTTGCTCTAGTTGTTAAAATTCGTGCTCTTGTTATGATGATATGTTTGAGTACATGAAATTGGTGAAAATTGAATTGTTGTTGGTGAAATTGCATGTTCATAGTATGTGAAAATGGTATATTGTGAATTGTGCTCTAAATGTTGAATTGTGCTATGTTATTGTTGAATTGAGACGAGAATCATGTTTAATTGATGTTGTTGTTGTTAAGAGATATTGTTGTTGATGATTCATAGCTTGGGTGTTCATAAATCATGAATTGATGATGAGAAATGAGTTGTTGTTGTTGAAATGGGTTGATTTGGTGAATTGTGTTTAAATGTCATTTGTTGTAATGTTTGATGTGTTCTTGAGAGCCATTTTAAGTATTATGACCTGTAAACAAACTTTAGAAACATAATTGAACGTTGGGAGATCAAAATTGGGATTTTTGGGTGAAAAAGGGTTGAAACCCGTAATTTTTCTGCAGAACTGATGACTGTTTGCTTAAGCGAACGCGTAAGCGAACAATCACAGAAGGTTCTGGAACTCGGTCGCTTAAGCGAACCGGTAAGCAAACTTTTGGTAACTTTCGGATTTTATCGGAAATGAACTTTTGTGAACTAAAATGGATTACAAGTTGAGTCTACAGTCCATGTGGACTTAGGCAAGGCTCGTATAGTGGTTTAATGTCTTAATCATGTCAAACTTGATTTTCGGGTGGGAATGTGGAAATGTGAACTTTGGGTTTACTCGTGCGAACTTAAGCTAATTTTTGAACTAATGTTTAATAGTTCGTAAGTGGTTTAAGCTCATGACTATATGATTGATTAAGATGGATTTGTATTTTTTAATAAGTTACCTAGCTTTGAAAATTATCAATGTTGACCGTTTTGCCACTTGATACGGACTTTGTCGATAACGATTCTTTATAGCCGTTTCACTTGTAAATCTTTGGTGAATAGCTTTGTATGGTTAAATAAAGTTATGTGAGTGACTTGTAAGTGTTGGATATGATGTTCATCATAAGATTATTGTATTTCATCTTTACTTGGAATGTGAAAATTCATGTATTGATATTGAATGATGGTGGTGAATTGTTGGTGAGTGCATATATGACATGTGGTGATGAATTGTTGGTGAATGCATATATGTTAAGTGTTTGGTGAGATTGTGGTGAATTGTTTGTGTGAAATATGTATTGCTATTGAGATATGTTTATACATACATGACTGATGGCGACGGATTTTATATCCAATGTGGTGAATAGTTTGTGTGAACATATGCATTGTTGTCGAGTCATATGTTCATGCATTCATGACTGATGGTGACAGATTTTATATCTAATTGAGGTGATTATGGTGTTCTGTTGGCATCATGGGGTGACGGCCTAGAGTTGGTGACGACGGTACCGCGTGCATTTGTGTCGTGTCTAGGGACATATCATATTGTGGCATGAGTCATAATTTTGAAAATAATTGATATACTTGTGGATGTGAGTAATTGGTTGTGATATTTGGATTTATCATTATGAATTATTATTGAGATTAAATATTCATGTTAATTATTTGGAACTTGAAATGATTCATTTATGTTCAAACTTATTTTATTGATTATGATTGATGTAAAGCTTACTCTCAGTGGTTTTGACCGCCTACATTTCTGTATGGATGGGTAGACGAAGTGCAGGATTAGTTGCTTTGGTGAGTTGCTCGGTGATTGCTTGGATAGCGGGAGCTATCTCCGTTATCGGTTCCGTAGAGTCATAGGATAAGCTCTGAACTAGGATGTTATCTTTTGATTTATTATAGATTGTCTATCCTGAATTTATTTATGTTTTGGAGAATTTTATGATGATTATTCGATCTCATGTCATGTATACTTTTGAGGTGTATGGTTTATATCCGCTGCAACTGTTGAGAATTTTTATACATGCATGTTGTTTTGGATTTTGTTGATGATGTGGCGTCTATTTCTTGAATATTATATTATTCGCGTGTTTTATCGCTTTAATAGAAATAGGGCGTTACAAGAACTAGTTATGATAGACTACGTCTTCTTTATCTTGATGAAATGGGCGGAATAACTATCCCAATGCCAAAAATATTCATGATTTTCACTATCTTATCGATGACTTCTCTTGCATTGTCGGGCATGAGTGGTTCTGTTGCCGAATTGATAGTTTTTTTGGAATAGTTACTTGTCAAAAATATCTTTTCATGATGAAAATACTATCATAACTAGTTTTAGTAGATTTTTTAGTCCCTGCTAAAACAAAGTTTGTTTAATTATCCTTAAAGTCTTAAATTTTTGAACGATTTTTTTGAAACAAGTTTAGATTATTATGAAAGGTTCAATTACTAAAATTTAGAATTTTTTAACATGAAACGAATTAAATATAAATTTTTGAAAACGATAAAAGTTAAAGATAAAAGTAATAAAATCTGGACATATAAATCAAATTTTGCAATAATTTTTTGCGGAGGAACTTTTACTAATGTTCTTAACACGTCTACAAAAAATTGTTAAAAAACTTAAGAGTTTAAGCATAAATTAAACAAATTTGAATTGAAGGGACTAATACTGAGTGCATAGTATTTTTGTAAGGACTAAAACAACTATTAAAATTAAGTAAGAACTAAACTTAAAATGCCTCAATTTTATAGGGATTAAAAACATATTTAAATCAACAAAAAAAGTCAGATGTGGCATCCACGTGTGCTTCACTGTTTGTTCAATCAGCAACAATTAACAGCGAGGACCTATTTTGTTAATGGAAAAAAATGTTGGGGACCAAAAATTTAAGGGTTAATGGTACTTTACCCCCCTGTAATATAGGTCATTTTTTGTTTTCCCCCTGTAAAATATTTTTTTTTATTTACCCGCTGTAAAATATATTTTTTTTGGAATACCCCCTAATAGGTCATAAAAAAACGAAAAAATTCTGGAAAAAAAAAATAAAGTCGTTTTTTTATGACCTATTAGGGGGTATTCCAAAAAAAATAAAAATTACAGGGGGGTAAATCAAAAAAAATATTTTACAGGGGGAAAACAAAAAATGACCTATATTATAGGGGGGGTAAATCACCATTAACCCAAAAATTAATACAATTTAAGTAGGGATTAATGTTGAAAACACACCTATTTATAGAGACCTAAAATATAATTAACCCTTCAATGTATCATCAAAGAGAAAAGAAAATTGTACATACACAATAACAAGAGAAAAGAGGTTGAAAAACACCCTTTTGGTTGCTCTAGTCGCACCTCTCAGGGTCGTCAGGTATGCAATCAATTATGGGTAAAATTAGCTATTAAATATATGCAATTTTTGCACTACGCCTGCGGGTGCGCGTGGACGTTTCTCCCTAGAGTGCGGTGCCAAAACATAACAAAAACTTTTTTTTTTTCAACTTTACTGCGCAAGGGGAGTTGGGATCCATTGTGTGGGGGCACATGGGACGGAGAGATATCACATTTTTGTCTCCTCATTGTGTGCGAGATGGGTGGAGTTTGCACGTCGAAAACATATGCCATTTTCCTTGTTTTTTCTTCATTCGTCATGTGGTTTTAATCCTTCTTATGAGCTTGGGATTTGAGACAGAAATTCCCCAAGTTGTTTGCACTTCAATAAATTCATTGCACTTGATCGCCTTGCATCCATAACTTCCATGAGATGTCTTGGCTGGCTTAATTCCATGACCTATACCAAAAAAGACTCAACATCTATAAAGTTTTATGGTTATGGAAGAATGAGAAATAAAAGGACTCAAAATAAAGTTAATTGCCGCCGTCATTATGACTTTGTTAGACCAGTTACAAAAATATGTCAGAAAAATCAAACAACGTAAACAAGTTAAAAGATGCATTACCTGTTTCTTGACGTCAAATGTGTGTAGAAACCTTTTAACAATCATTATTCAATGATTTGAGACAAAGATTGAGAAAAAAAGTTGTACTTTATGGGTTTTTGATGGAAGATGAAAAAAGATGGTGGAGGAATAATGAGGTAGGAGTAGGTTTATCTGGTTTAAGCATCCCTTCAAGGATAGCAGTTAACTGTCGTTGGAGGCATTTAGGTAATTTTAAGGTGTGGGAGACCAATTTCTAAAGTGTAAAGAGCAGTTAACACATCTACCCGCCATGACTCTACAATTTAAACTTTATAGGTTGAAATTACAAAGTCGAACTTTAATCACACATAAACAATTGAACTAGTGTTTTTATCTTGGAGATTCAAGTATGAGATAAGGGTTTCATTTCTTGTGAAACTTAGTATTTAATATCAGTGAAGAAGGAGGCGCCTGTGAACTTCTTGACTGCCTACTAGATAGAAGATCAACACTCAGGCATGCGGATGTTATGGTGTACGGATGGGTAGGAGGAAAACATATGCATGTGCAAACTTGATTGGGGTTTCACCACTTATGGGATTAGGTGTCGGGCCTTTTACGGTAGGACAGGCAACCTTAAAGTGGCATCAAGCAAAGTGGCTAAACATGAGAAAGCGTGTTCTGACAATCAACATGTTTTTATACCATTTACTTTTGACATTTTCGGTTTCCTAACACCAGAGGTTGTTGACCTTCTACATAGAGTTCAAAAGGTCATGCATAGCAATTTTATGTCTCCTAGGTCCATGAACGTCGTGTTTACGAGGATTGATTTTGTCATCCAAAAAGGCTTGGCGGTGCAGCTTGTTGCCTGCTTGCCTTCTATTCAAGTGTAAATAATGGTGTATATATATATATATATAGTAGGGTTAAATATGTTTTTGGTCCCTACATTTTGCCTCATTTTAATTAATAGTCCTTACATTTCAATAAATGTTTTTAAAATCCCTACATTTTTTATCCGTTAGCACAAATAGTCCCTGCCGTCAAATAATTAACTGGACGCTGACGTGGAAGTATATGTGGCAATGGGTCCCACTCATCAAATGATTGTTAATTAAAATATAGATTAGTGTTAATTTATATTTTAATCAAATAATTAACACTAAAATACAATTAAAATAATATAAACAGAAAGTAAAGAGACCCTACAAATAACAAAGCCAAAAAATAGAAACCCTAGATTTTCAGAAAGTCCTCCTTTGAAGAACACCTAGCGGCGCTACCCAATCCCAGTTCCAATTCGAGTTCGTTGAATATGAGTTCTTATTCGATTTCTTGTTCATTTTCGCGTTCGTGTTTAGTGTGTTGGCTGATTTTCAAGTTGTATCTGTGATTTTCGCGTTCTGTTTTGTGGTTCAGGTATGTTAACTTTTAGGGTTTGTATTGTTTAATGTTTGTTTGTTTCTTTGATGATTCTTGTGGTCCAAAATGGTTTTGTTATTGTTGTTTACTGTTGGTAATAAACTATTGAGTTTGTTTTTGTCCTTTGCTTTCAAGTTGGCTTTGTTTACTGTTTTTTTTTCGATTTGAACATGGGAAAGGGGTTTTTTTGATGCTCTTTTGTTGTATTGAATACATGTGGGGTAGAGCAGTAATGTTGGGTTTGAAATCTTTATGTTTGGAATCAACTGTATTTTCGTTTTTGCCTTAAAATCAGATTGTGTGTTGGAACTTACCATTTTGCCCTTTGTTTTGGTAGGTATGGCTTTTACAAGTATATTTCATGTTAAGGGTTTTTTTGTAAGTGACAATGGGATGAAGTATGTGGGTGGCGCTACTCATGCAATGGATGGTCTAGACAAAGATAGGTGGTCTTTTTTTTAGATTCAAGGAACTGTGAAAGAGTTGGACACAACTGCTGGAGAATTTAAAATGTGGTGGAAACCTACAACTATATCACTAGATTCTGGTTTGTTCAAGGTTGGTGATGATGAAGATGCTTCCAAAATATCAAAGTATGCTACGGATCACAATGCTCCAGTTGAAATATATGTGGAGTATGTAAATGAAGCTAATGCAAATGCAAGTTATCCTGTGTCTTTGGACAATGACAGTGTGAGAAAAGACAAAGGCAAGGGTGTGGCTATTCCTACTGATGAGTCTGGTTCTGATGATGATTATTGTGAAAGTGAGCATTCAGATTTGGATGTAAGCATTGAAGACAGTGAAGAAGAGAGGGACTTGGGGTTAGATGATGGATTTGAAGAAGAGCTGGTTGAGTTTGCTGGTGAAGGAACTTCTCAAGTTAGACAACCTAATGATGTTGATGATAGTAATGCTCCACATGATGGTGATGGTGCTGATGAACTTAATGAGGCTGAAGATGATTATGTGTCAGAAGATCTTGATAGTGCGAGTGATTCTGGTGGTGATGGATGTGCTGAACTTAAGCCAAGATATCCCAAGTTTAGAAGTGAAGATCTTACTAAAACATTTAAGTTCACTGTGGGCATGGAATTCTCTTCACTGAAACAGTTCAAAGATGCAATTCTTGAACACAATGTGTTGAATGGAAAGCAGGTAAAGTTTAGGAAAAATGATGCAGATAGGGTTAGGGTGGTTTGTAAGTCTTTTGACACATGTGGTTACACTGCGTTGGTTAGTAGAGTTGTTAGGAGTCACACTTTTAGGGTTAAGACACTTGTACCAAAACACACATGTGGGAGAGTCTTTGATAACAAGAATGCTAAGTCTGAGTGGGTAGCTAAGGTTATCTTTGATAGGATGAAATGCTCTAAAGGGATGCAGATTAATGATGTTGTTACTGAAGTTAGAACCAAGTATTCAACTGGCATAACATTTTCAACAGCTTTTAAAGCTAGACAAATAGCTAGAAAGCTTGTGGATGGTGATAGTGTCAAGCAGTATGCATTGTTGTGGTCCTATAGTGAGGAATTAAAAAGAGCATGTCGTGGAAATAATTGTAAGTTGCACATTGAAAGGCCTGCCCCTACGTTGGAGCCTAGGTTTGGAAGGTTTTACTTATGCCTCGATGGTTGCAAGAGGGCTTTGAAAATTGCTTGTAGGCCATTCATTGGTGTAGATGGTTGTCATTTGAAGAATAAATATGGTGGACAGCTACTAATTGCAGTGGGAAGAGACCCTAATGATCAATACCTGCCAATTGCTTTTGCAGTGGTTGAGACTGAAAGTAAAGAAACATGGAGGTGGTTTTTAACAAACCTACTTGATGATATTGGTGACAGTAGGTGGACATTCATAAGTGATCAACAAAAGGTAACTTTAGTTTGTGTTTTAACACTTTATGCTCATTTCATTTGATGTTGTTCTAGACATATTGAGAATATTTAAATTGTTTTGTGTGCCTGTTTTTTGTTATTGTAGGGATTGATCCAGACTTTTGATGAGATGCTTGGTGGTCTAGAACACAGATTCTGTCTTAGACATCTCTACACAGATAAGCCAGGCCCCTGTTGCTGCACCTAAGAAAAGAGTATGCTTTTTTTTGCAGTCTATTATATTTTTCTCTTTTATTATGCTTTAACATGTTGAATTCTATTATTAGGGGAGACCTTGTAAGAAAGTAGTTGATGGTCAGTCTAGTGGTGTTGTGAAAAGGAAACAACAAGCTGCTACCAAGAAAAGAAAAGTTGTTGCTGATAACTCTGCTAAATCTGTGGGGACTAATAATGTGGTAAGTCTTTTAACTTTACTAAGAGAGTATTTACTTGTGGTAACATGTTTAAGAGAATATTTATTTATTTATGAATGAAATGTTATGCAGTCTGGTCATAATGAAGCTGAAACCATATTCCAAACATTGAAAGTCTTACCACCAGATGTGTTTGAAGAGACAATGAAGCAATTGGTAGTCGGGCTCGCGAAATGGCATAATGAAGTGGGAGAGAAAACACCAAAGCCAGGAGAAGATGCATGAAATTAAATCATGGAATATTAACTTAGATTATTAGGACCTTTTTTTATGCTTGATACATGTTTGCCTGTGAATTAAGAATTTGTAATCAAGCTTTTGCGTGTAATGCTTCATCTATTTTGTGAACTTTGTGATGAAGCTTAACTACTACTGATGACAGGCTTTTTTTGTTGGTCAACATTTCCAGTGTAGACAATTGGAGTACCAATTGCAAGTTCAATGTGATATACAATTGGAATGCCAATTGCATTTTATGTTATTCAAGTGTCACCGTTGTTTTTTAACATCTCAAAATTATTATAACATGTTCATTTTGTAGCTATATAATGTGAGCTTATAATTATGCTAAGTGGCATGTTTTTATTGGTGTATAGTTCTGTTTATAACATGTTCGGTTTATAAGGAGGGACTGTGTATAGTTCTGTTTTTTTGGTGTTCATAAAAGTGCATATAAAATTGGGTTAAAAGTGCATATAAAAGTGGGTTATTTTGGATACTATAAATTCATAAAATTCATAAAAGTGCATATAAAAGGAGGAAGAAGAATTTTTTTGGGAATTTAGGGATTTGAATCACCAATGAAATGGGTTATATCCATGGGTCGGGTCAAATTAACCATTCAATTCGGTCCAATCCATTAAAAACCCGTATCAACAAAAAAAATGCCACGTAAGCACTCTGTTTGATGGTTGGGCATAATTTGACGGCAGGGACTATTTGTGCTAACGGATGAAAAATGTAGGGATTTTAAAAACATTTATTGAAATGTAAGGACTATTAATTAAAATGAGGCAAAATGTAGGGACCAATAACATATTTAACCCTATATAGTATTAAAGTTATATTGTCATTGTGATTCAACGTAGATATGCTTTTCTAATTATTAGTTAAGAGCGTTTTTAAATTAAAATAAAAACCTCAATTTTTATAGGAAATAAAACAAATAATATCTTAAATTTTAGGATCTTACAATATGACACATCATTGACAATTCAATGCAATAATGAAATTTGATTATTAAGTACCTCTTTGGTTTGAAATGTATTATTCTTTGGTTTGAAATGTATATTATCCTTATGAAGACCAATTAGTTTGTTCTATGGTAGAAGATGCATGTAGGGTCATGGCCAAAAATGACATACTAATCATGAGTGCAAGGTCTAAAACCAAAGTGTTCTAATCTGATAGAGTTTCATGTCCAGTAACATGAGAACTCTTTTTCTCTTTTTCAATCTTTATACTTCTTGGTTGCTAATATGCTCTTCTCAGCTTTGTTTAGCAGGAGATACTTTGAACATTGGCCAGAAGATATTAAGCAATGAAACCTTAAACAACCTTGTTTCAGCTGGAAAAATGTTTGAACTTGGCTTCTTTACTCCAAGCAACAATGGTAACTCACAAAGATACTTAGGTATATGGTATCACATTCAAGAGGAGTCACAACAACCTCAAAAACAAACAGTGGTGTGGGTTGCCAACAGAGACAACCCTGTAGCTGTTGATTCCATTGGAGTTTTCCAAATAGCAGAGGATGGGAATCTCGTAGTTTTAGACACATCCGGTAATGAAAAAAGGTACTGGTTTTCTAATTCCAGTTCCAAAATCAAAGACTCTTCTAGTTTTTCACCTAAAATCAGAACAGTGAAACTCATGGATTCTGGTAACCTTGTTTTATATGACGATGAACTCATGGAAGTGAAACTGTGGGAGAGCTTTGAAAATCCAACTGACACATTCCTACTTGGAATGAATATGGATAAGAATTTGAGTCTGACTAGTTGGAAAGGTGCTGATGACCCAAGCAGTGGGGATTTCACTTTTAAGACAATGGACAACCGTTTCATCATCTTAAACCGAAGTGAAATTCATTGGGAGAGCGAAGAGCACGGAAAGCATGATCAATTGGACGACATCAGCTTTGAGGTTTATAATTTGTTGACCAACTTCAGTTTTCTTGTTTATAATTCGTCAAACAAATTCAGTTCACCTGAAAAACGGAACAGATCAGTAATTCGTAACGAACAGTATAACAATAAAAGATTGTTCCTCAATTCCACAGGTGTGATACAGTGGGTGGAAGATGATTTGCTAGTTATATGGAAGCAGCCAAGAAGCAAATGTTTAACATATAATGCTTGTGGAAACTTTGCTAGCTGTAATGACGATGATAGCGTTTGCAAATGTTTACCAGGATTCTACAATGATAACCAGGGAGAGGAAGATTCTTCACGACATTGTACGAGGAGAAAAACAACATTCTGTACTGAAAATGACACGAAGTTCTTGAACTTGACCATGATTAAAACAGGAAGGCCAGATATAAAGGTAACCGTGGAATCTCAAAAAAAATGCGCAGATTTGTGCCATGGGATGTGTCCACAGTCACAGTGCCAGGCTTACTCATATGCTCAAGTCCCTGATAAGCAGCAGCGTGGTCTTATTCCTTCAAACTGTTGGATCTGGACACACAGTTTAACTACTCTTAAAGAAGAGTATACTAGTTGGGATGATGATCGTAGACTCATTATCCTAGTTGATAAATTAGACATAGGTATGCATATGATGATTAAATTAGAGACATATTTCTCTCTTCTTCTTTTTTTATATAAAATTAGAAACAAATTCATGATTCTGAAAATTCCTTTTATTCATTTTTGTAGAACCAACTCCAAGAACTTGTGAGCCCTGTGGTACAAACACAGTCCCTTATCCTCTCAGTACCGGACCCAACTGTGGAGACCTCGCATACTTCAACTTTAGATGCAATACCACAACAGGCCAAGGTCACCTTAGCTTCACGGCCGCTAACAACGTTAGTTACAGAGTTATTCGTGTTGATCAAAGTAGAAGAAAGCTTACCCTTCATAATGAGGATTATTCCTTTACTAGTTGTGATGAAGGATCTAAACGGACAGGAAGTCTGAACGTTTCTTTACCGTTTCGCATGACCAGTGACAATACGTGCTCTGAACAACTTGAAGTTAGTTGGGAACCACCTTCCGAACCCATCTGTAATAACTCTGTTGATTGCCATGGCTGGAACCATTCTACTTGTAGTAAAGGAAAGAGGTGTCTTTGCAATGCAAACTATAACTGGAATGGCGAATCTTTAAATTGTACCAAAAGTAAGTATTAATATTCATGTAACTAAGAATATTACAAATTCACTTAATTTGATGAATTTGGATTATAGCTGAAGTTAAAAAGGTAAAAGAGTGTTATTAAGTTCTTTGCATAATTTTCAGCACCTAGATCCTCTCCTACTGCTACAAAAGAGCCAAACAGAGAGAAGTCTAAAAGCTTATTCTATTTGATTCTGGGCTTATCTCTTTTCGGCGTAGTTGCTCTAGTTGGCATCATTATTTTTGCTTATGCATGCAGAGGAAGAATAGTGCATATGATTAAGCAAGGTGGGAATTATTTATTTTTCCTTTCTTAACTATTTTGTGTGAAATTTAGGAATATTTGAGTTTAATCTTTGATTATGCTTATACAATTATTTAACGAGTTTAGATAAGGATAGCGTACGAAGAAATATCAGAGGGCGATTTTACGACAGTGAAAGACATGTGAAGGATTTGATAGACATGGAGGGATTGGAAGAGAATGACAATGAAGGAATAGAGGTTCCGTATTTCGATTTCGAGAGCATACTAATGGCGACAGATGACTTTTCCGATGCAAATAAACTTGGAAAAGGTGGTTTTGGGCCAGTTTACAAGGTGATTGATTTTTCCTTCTACCTATCTTCCTGGTCAGACTAGATTTTAAATTAAGTAATGACCTATTGAGATTATATTTTAGGGTAAGCTTGGTGGTCAAGAAATTGCAGTAAAGAGACTTTCAAATGTTTCATCACAAGGCTTACAGGAATTTAAGAATGAGGTTGTTTTGATTGCTAAACTTCAACATCGAAACCTTGTTAAATTACGGGGCTACTGCGTAAAAGGAGAGGAAAAAATTCTGCTTTATGAGTATATGCCTAACAAGAGCCTGGACTTAATGATATTCGGTTGGTCTCAAATTTTATCTATCATTTGTGGTGTTTTATGAGTTTCGAGTACATTGATTAATTCTCGACATTTTATCTATCATTTTTTCGCCTTTAAATGGTTAACTAAACACATTCACAGATTCGACAAAAAGCGTAATTTTGGATTGGCCAATGCGGTTTGAAATAATTCTCGGAATTGCTCGTGGACTGCTCTATCTTCATCAAGACTCAAGACTTAGAGTTATTCACCGAGATTTGAAAACTAGCAACATTCTTCTAGACGAGGAGATGCAACCGAAAATCTCAGATTTTGGACTAGCAAGAATAGTTGGAGGGAAAGAAACTGAGGCAAGCACAGAGAGAGTTGTTGGTACATAGTAAGTTCAGTTCTTAGGCCTTTTACTCCTGCTTTTTGCTTTCTGAGTATTCGAATTGAAATTCTTCTCACATTGTTTTCAATAACCTTATTTTTATGAATTTCTCAACCTTATTTATTAAGATATCTAGTAAATTTTTGTATAATGGGATATTTAGTTATTTGTACGAGTGGTTTTCTTGTGTCGACAGCGGGTACATGTCTCCTGAGTATGCCTTGGATGGATATTTCTCAACAAAGTCAGATGTTTTCAGTTTTGGCGTTGTCTTGCTTGAGATCATCAGCGGAAAAAAAAACACCGGATTCTATCGGTCTAAAGAGATTTCAAGCCTTTTGGGTTATGTATGTTCCACCCTTTGCATTCAATTTTATTTTCTACAATTAATGTTTTTTTATTCAGAGATTTACAACTTGTTACCAGGCTTGGAGACTATGGAGAGAAGATAAATTGCAAGATTTAATGGACCCAACTCTAAGTGATACTTACAACGTTAACCAATTTATTAGGTGTTCACAAATTGGACTCTTATGCGTACAAGACGAACCAGATGATCGTCCACACATGTCAAATGTGGTGACCATGCTCGACAATGAAACTACAACCCTCTTAACACCTAAACAACCAACCTTTTTTACACGTAATAAAGACCTCTCAAGCACAGCTTCTTCAAGTTTGCAGCTTGATAGTATCATTGAAGAAGGACGATGAGAGATAAAACATTGCTCCAATTGGACACTTTTGGAACAAAAATTTGTTCAAGCAATCATTTGTTTGTTTTGTTGTCTTACTTTTCAATTATACTAGTAGTTCAAATTCATGTAACTTTGAGCACAATTGTATATTGGCAATGTCGCAAACATAACAATAATTGCTGGAAATAAATTTATTTCTTGTTATGTTGAGGATTTGTATTTTTACGGAATATCTTATATTTTACTTGGGCAAGGCATATTATAAAATAGTTAGAAATTATACATATTACCTTAGTGACATAATAGTATATAGTTTAAAGGGTTAATAGTTCTTTTCACCCCTGTAATATATATCATTTCCGGTTTTCGCCCCCATAAAATTTTCGGTTTGATATTCACCCTCGTAAAATTTTTATTTTTCGGAAAACACCCTTAATAGGCCATTCAAAAACCAAAATTTCTTGAAAAAAAAAATCTGAAAAATGGCATATTAGGGGTGTTTTCCGGAAAATAAAAATTTACAAGGGTGCAAATCAAACCAAAAATTTTATAGGAACGAAAACCGGAAATGACATATATTACAGGGTGAAAAACACTATAAACCCTAGTTTAAATGAGACATATTCTTTGCTCTACCTCTATCAACACCCTTGACTCTCTAGGACTACACTATTATAAACCATCTAGATTTCTTATTAGAGTATGAAGAGAAGACTATGTCTCAGAAACAAAAAGATAATAGTAGTTCATAGGTTTACTTGTAATACAAGTTTCCTAGAGTTAGTTAGCTTAATCTGATACATTAGTGTGTATGATTAGGTATTGTGTACCCTATAACTACAATAAATGTTGGTCGTATCATGATTTTGTGTATGAGAAATGAGTTCATTTGCACTAATTTCCTTCTTCCATAATATGGTATCATTGAGCCTTTGCTTAGTTGTTGCATCTTCTTCATATTTTCTTCCTTGATTCTTCGCAATTTTCTTGCGTTTCACCATGCCTCACCAAACATAACCTTATATTGAATCTGTCTTCTACGTTCATCCTGAAAAGGTTTTCAGTGCCAGAAACTGCGACCTTTTTTTCTTTCTTTCGAAGGAAGATAAGTATGCAAGTTTTCCAGAAATGGAAGATGGGTTGAAGAAGAGAATGGACATAGGGATTTTATAGGCAATGAAGGTGATTGATAAGACAAAACTCTTCATTTTCCCTTTTCGGTAACTGCCACATTTGTTAAAGGAAATGACAGTTTTTGAGATAGTGGGAAGTTATGGAGTTTTTTCGAAAGTAAGGCCCATAAGATCTCCAAAATGTCGACGTTGTTGGATGCAGTGACATTGTGAGAAGAAATCCTTTAAGTTGCTTCCACGTGGTCGAAAGCACTCAACTAAGTCTTAAAGTTGTGGAAAACTGAGAAGTTCATTTTTTAAAGTAATGATTGAAATGACATCATTCTTCAGAGAATGCGTAGAGTTTTTAAAAATGGCAGTTTTCTCCTTCATTTTTCTCAGTCGAAAATTATATTTTTGTGGGGCAATTTCTTACCTTGTAATTTCGACAGGCTCAATTAATGCAGTCAATGAGAGTTGACCTTTGTTATTTCAAAAATTAAACATCTTATCTTTAGTATGAAGATTTCGATATAGTCTCTGACTTAGCATATTGATGAGTTTAAGAGCTTTGAAGTTCGACAAGAGGTAATTCATAGAGAAGAATGGTCAAAGCCAAGCAGATGATGTCAAAAGGAAAAGAATTCAAATTCAAAAGCAGCAGTTTCTTATTGAGACGTGGGGAGCTGACAGTTTCCGTCAAAGACCTTCAGTTTTTAGCAGTTTAGGTCTTTGCAATTATTTTCACTTTGTATATATAGTAGTTTTTCATATGAAAAACAAGTCACAAATCATTTATAGAATTCTCGCACTCAAAGTACCAGCGTTTAGAGAAAAGAGTCACAAAATGTATATAATCTGATTTGTTGTACCACATTTAAATTAATTCAATGCAATTTACGTTTTCTTTAAGTTTGTGTTTAAACTTTTAAGTCTTTTTTACTTGCATGTTCTTTACTTATTTCTGTCGAAAGGCAATTATCTTCATAACAAAGCAGTTTTATTTATCTTGTTCATAAACAAACTATGAATATGATGAACATTCGATCAGTTTCTGGAAAATCATTGCACAACATGCTCCTAGAATTTCTAGTTTGATCCTTCTTGCAATAACCAAAACTAACCCTATTGTTTACCAAAAACACCTATAAACAAATTGGCACGTTCAGTATGACCCTGTTTGTGCAATTTTTGGTAAAAAACTTCCATAATTTTAAAAGTATTTTTCAAAGTCTTGGGAAAACTGTTTCTGAAAAAAATTTAACTGTCTCCTGCAAAGAAAAAAATATGGAGAAAACTTTTTGTGCATGCATTTAAGAAGTTGTAAAGTCTTTAAAGAAATGGCTCGACCCACCAATAGTGGTACTTCTGCATCATCACAATCATCACAGTCTTCTTCACAAGCATCTGCCCCAACAATAGGTGCTAATGTGTCAACTTTCATGGGGACAACCATGGCTACGCCAGTTTCGACAGAAATGGGAGTCACCGCTCCTGCAACCGTTTCGACAACTGCCGCTACAATGACACAATCAGACATGAGAGATTTTGTGCCACCATTTACTACCATAATTCTTGTGTTTACTAGTATCCTAGTATCCTCGTGTCTTCTCATCCCCAAGTTGTTAGGGCTAGATTAGATTATAGGTTTTTGGCTATGCAAAACTTCACTATGCCTATGACTACAGGGGGAACAACCTTATGGTACACCATTATTTATGATGGCTAGTTTGCATAACAATGCATCTACATTTGTTAAAAATTCTAATCGGCCCATTACAACAAATAATTAAGTGGCCCAAAATCACATATTCGACTTTAGTGCTTCAAAATGGCATGTTGACCAACAAGATATCCGAACTGGATTTTTCGTTCAACATGAAACTTGTAGACTTATTTCTTAACTTTCTAACGCCTATTTGCATGCCTCATTTGGATAACCGCGGCCAAAGTTATGTCCTGCACGGTGAACGGTGGTCTGAACATATTAAAAACGAAAAAATTAATCTAATAATTACATTAACGCTCCAATCAGACCCAAGATATAGAAACTTGTTAAAAAATATTATATTACGGATAAAAAGCTCTCAAAATGTCAAAATGCATGTTTGGTTCTAAAATGCAATAATCATGGTGTTCAAAATCGAACGAAACCAATAGAAAACCACATACCTAACCAATCTAAAAAAAATATCATGTTTGGTTCAGATATATTCAGGTCATTTTTTTATTCAATCACGCAATTTGGTGTAAGGTTTTTACTTTATTTTATCAACCGAACCAAATCGAATCAAACTGCACCATAAAAGAAACACTAATTAAACATATCTTACCCATCAGAGTGCTCATAAAAACATATATGAAAGTGAGTTGCTGATTTGAAGGAGCTGGATAAAGTTAAATTTGAGAAATGATATTTGTACAACCATTTTATTACAAGTTTCACTATCATACACATATTGTGATTTTACTTTATCTCTCTTTTGTTTTGATATTTATGTTAATATTTACTTTTCTTTGTATATTTTGGTTGTCAAGTAAGTTGTGTTCCACAAATAGTTGTTCATATAGCATACCTTTTTAAATTTTGCACATTTTGATTTTAAATTTTTTGTTAACAAACCTCTTTAGAATATTGTTTAATCAACCAAAAATAGTAATTTTAACATACTATTATAAGCAAATGTTCACTTTTTAGATTCATTTAATAAATGATATATGTGGTCTATATTAGACCATATACATCGTTTATTTAATGAACTTAAAAAGTCAACTTTTACTTATAATAATGACTGAAGGGAGTATAAAATTGTGTAATTATGACTTCCACCACATGTATTTTTATCTGTTTTATATAACTTTTTTTTAAGATTTTTTTTTATCGTAAACCTTAAAATTAAAAAAATTAAAAAAATGCGACACCCTTGTGTGCGCATGGTATCCTAGTAGCTGTTTTCTCAAAGAGAAATGATATTTGAACAATTTTTGTGATAAATTTCTATCTCACATTCACATTATGTTTTTACTTTCTCTTTCTATTGCTTTGATTTTTCTACCAATACATAATTTTCCTTGCAAAATTTTGATTATCACAAAAATTATCATTTAAATGGATGTTCAAATAACACAACTCTTTCTCAAAATTGGGGGGTTTAGTTACAGGCACACTTGTTTTTAGGTAGATATTGTTTTACCGCGGATGTAGTTATGATCAATAATTATTAATTAATAAAAATATTACCGTACATTATTAGGGTTAGAGTTAGTCAATGTGTGGCACTGATTCAACATCAAACAATAATTAATTAATAATATTTATTAGTATAAATAGAAAATTGTTGAATAAAAGGTTGTACGCTGTTGTGGTTGTTGAGATTGCGTAGCATTGCAGGGCAGACAGACAGGCATCAAACTAGAGGCTGCAGCTGCTTCTCTATAATACAACACTTTCTCTTTCTTTCTTTCATTCCATCATCAAATCTCTTATCTTTTCCCTTCTACTTTTTCTTTCTGTAAGTTCTTTCATTATCTATGTATGCAATTTTTTTATGGATTTGATTCAATGATGCAATTTTGTTTCACCTCGTTTGTTGATTTTTCTGTTTAAAATTCAGGTCTGATTCAAATTCAATTCCCTTTATTTTTTGTTTTTGTTTTTTTGTGAATTTTTCTTAAATTTGTGAGATTGAATTTTGAGAATATTGGAGTTAGAGAAATCATAGAAATTTAAGCTAATTATAATTTAGGGAAGATGGAAGATATTGTTTGGAGAAATTATAGAAATTTTAATTTTGTGAAATTGATTTGTTAGATACAATTTTGAGATTATCAAAGTTATAGAAATCTTAGATATTTAAGTTAGTTAAATTTTGAGATTGATTTGTTTTTTTTTTTTTTAATTTTTTTTTTTTAATTTTTATGGGGGTTAATTTTGCTTAAATTCTGTGGTTGTATGTGTTATTGTGTAGGTTCAATTTTGAGGTATCAAAGTTAAAGAAATCTTAAAAATTTAAGCTGGTTTTAATTGTGAGATTTAATTTTTTTTTTTTTTTTTTTGTTTTTGTGGGGGTTTAATTTTCCTTAAATTATGTGGTTGTATATGTTTATTGAGACCACAATTTATCCGTGTGCGTGTGCGTGCGTGTGTGTGCGCTTGATTGTTTTTTACATGCCTCCTGTTTTTTTTCTTTTAACTATATTCTGGATGTTATATATCAGATCAATTTTGATACTTGATTTTGTTTTATTCATAGGTTGGTGTCTTTTTATGCGGATTTGCCTCGGGATTCTCCTAGTTGAAAAAGAATTTATTTCACTCTGGCCGCTATAACACAATCAAACTATTCTCGCACCTCTAAAAAGGTGTGGGGTGATGAAGGAGGAGTGATTTCCCTCTTCGTTTTACGTAGAACAAAGGCATCAGACATATGGAGATTGTGCCGTGTTTCAGTTGGATTGTCCGTTGATTATGGCTAAGAGTGGCTTTTGATTTGTCCCCAGAAGCACTCTCGCAACAATAGTAGCAAATATACGGTATTTGGTTCGGCTTCTGGAAAATTGATGAACAGCATAGATTATTGTTGGTAGTGGTTTTTCTGCGTCAAAGGAAGTTTTATGTTTAAATGTAGCTCTCAACATCGTTGCAGCGATGTTTAAATTTTCTTGTTTCTATATTAAATCCCAAGGCAACAAGACAAAGGTAAGAAGAAATGAAATACATTGCAGTATAGACTTTGTATAACTTGGTTGGTATTACCTGGATTATTTTGACTTTAAGCTTCTTCTTTTAATCAGAAATTAGCTCAACCTTCAACTGAAGCAATGGCAAAAGCTTTGCGAGATAGTTCCAAAAATCCAGTCGGTAAAGATTCGCCTATCCCTACAGGCTTAAATTCATCAGTTTCAAAACAGCAACCACGTAAACTAATGAATGTCTCTGAGAATGATATTCTCGACCAGGTTTCAGTTGAGCACATTGGTAGATTAGAGGATTTCAATAGTAAGTTTTGCATTGAATTCGACAAAAAAGTTCGCCAAACTGGGCGTATGAGGAAAAGTCAGTCGGAAAGTGTGCTTTTTCAAGGCATAACCGAGGGTGATCAAGATCTGGGGTTTTCCAAAAGCCGCTACGACTCACCAAATTCAAATGGCAGCTCTAATGATCAATCCAAAACGATTTCCAGCTTTGGGTTTCAAGTCATCCCTAGCTGTGACAATCAAGGCTCACTTTTTTCAATAGGAGATCGGACACCTTCCGATAAAGATGCTCGTGAAAATTCTGATACTCCACTTTCAGGCGATCTTGGCGGTGGCTCTGCTTACCAGACTTCTGGTCCCAGTACGCCAACTTTAAGGAAGTCACGTTCTTTGCCAAATATCAAAGCTTCTACGCTTTCTTCCGCAAATAACCATGCTTTTAAACATGCATCTTCAATTTCAAGATCTTCTGATGATCTCTGTGCTTTAGGCTTAAGGAAGAAAGAGGTGTTCATCAATGTGTCTTATGATCAAATAGGGGAAACTCAAGAAAGAGAAAGTGGCATGGAAAAAACTGAAGATAATCATATGGACAGATACTTTGATGGTTTTGATTCTCATCTACTTTCCGGCTTACAAAAGGACTGGACAATGCCAATTACAGATGATATAAGTGATGCCGAACCCCTTCAAGGAGATTCCTCGAGTGAATTTCCTAACAAGGATTTTAATGTTAAGCGGATTGAGGATTGGGTGATCGGTCTGCAGCATTGTGGACCTCCTCTCGAGGATATAACTGAATTGCCTGAATCTGTTGATCCTAAAGTTGATATTAACACCGCAAATGCTGCCGTGGCTGCCTCAGTTGTGGATCATAAGATCACTCCAGGAATGGAAACAGCTAAAAGATATATATCTTCTTTAACTGCGAATGCCACTGCAGCTCAGCTGGCAAATCATGGGTTGTCTGTGATCCCCTTTTTGAGTGCATTTGTGAGTTTGAAGGTGCTCAATTTGTCTGGAAACGCAATCGGTTAGTTGCATACTTTATCTGTTCATTACTTTTGAGCTGTGACAATCTTTAACTTTGGCATGAAATATAGTTCATTTACCTTATTCCTTTTGAATTCTCTTTTTCAGTAAGGATAACTGCTGGCACTCTTCCTCGAGGACTTCACACATTAAATTTGTCAAAAAACAATATCTCCACTATAGAGGGATTACGTGAACTTACTCGGCTTCGTGTCCTAGACCTCAGCTACAACCGTATACTAAGAATTGGACACGGTAAAAGAATTTCTGGATTACATCTCAAGTTCCATACTTGAGATAATCTTTGTTTTTATGAAAGTTTTATTGTCAATATGCCATTAATTGCCGACATTGAATTGTGGATTTGTGATATTCCCTCAACATGTCTTCTTTCTTTCTTTTTGCTAATACTTTCCTCCTTTGCAAAGGTCTGGCGTCCTGTTCTTCTCTAAAGGAGCTGTACCTGGCTGGAAACAAGATTGGTGAAGTCGAGGGTCTGCACCGCCTGTTGAAACTAAGTATCCTGGATATCCGTTTTAACAAGATTTCAACTGCAAAATGTCTTGGACAACTTGCAGCCAACTATAATTCTTTGCTAGCCATCAACTTGGAAGGGAACCCTTGCCAGAAAAATGTTGGTGATGAACAAATTAAGAAATATCTGCAAAGCCTTCTTCCTCATCTTGTCTACTACAATCGGCAGCCATTCAAAGCAAATGGTTTGAAGGACGGTGGGGATCGTGCAGTTCGATTAGGAATGAATTCACAACAGTTTGATCGCAATCTTAGAGTCGATCGCAAGTCTACAAGGAAGGGGCCATCATCTACTCGAAGGTCATCTGCTGTGTCCTCACCAAAACTGTCCAAAGGAAAGCAAGCCCAGCTCCCACCAATCAGAACCAAAACATCAACCCAAAGTCGCCATCATTTTGATTCTCCCAGCAAACCATTGAACTTGAATTCAGGACACTTCATGCGCAAGAGTCGCAGCGAGAGTACTCTTCTTGGAGCTTTGTAAGAGGTTATTGCATTGCAAATTGATTCGTTTGGTGGCCATGCGTCTATTTACATTGGTTATTCGTATTCATCTCATGTTTTGTTCTTAATTTTACTGCACTGGAACTTTAAAACATTTGATTCTGAGTTGTAGTTTGTTGCCCAATAAGTTGGCTTTATGCTTCTGTATTTTCTATTTCATTATTGTCTGTGTGAATCAAATTGTTCTAAACATCATTGTCAATTTGTTTACAAAGTTTTGTTCAATGCAATTAATTTCAATGATGGTCTTTCATGTTCATATTTTTATCATGCATGCTCATAAATGAAAATTACATATGTTATGGTTACCTACAATAACAACCAAGTTTTGTCTGAGGTCGGCTACATGGATGAAGGTACACCATAATGTTCTATATATAGTGGTATGGTGGTAGTTTTTTTTTAAGGAACATGTTATTATGTGTTTGTAATCGTAGAGATTAATTTCTCAAGCTGGATAGGACTACTATGAATTATGATAATTAACACTATTGTATTTCTAGGGTTAGATTCGAACCTTAGCGATAGTTGGTTTGTGGTTACTTTTCTTTTTCCCTTTAGCATTTATGATTTTTTGTTTCAAATTTTTTGAACTGGTTTTTTTGTTGTTGTTCTATAAATCTAACGTGGAAACTAATACATCGGTTTGACCACATGTTGGGTGGGACAAGTTCCTCTTTAGAGTTTTAATGTTCTTTTTGAGAAGGAAGGTTAACCTTTAGAGTTTTAATGTTCTTTTCGTTGCTAAAATACATTGGTGAAAACCTATTTGAGAGGGAAGTTGAACCTTTAGCCAAATGCAACAGCTTGATTAATCTACTCAAAGCTAAAATCTTACGCAGCTGTTTACCCAATTTGCCATGGATTGATTGACTAATTTGCAGTTTGTGGTCTAAGGTAAAATAAGGTTTAATTGACCATTTGGTCCTCTAACTTATTTGTTGTTTTCATTTTGGTCCCATAACTCAAAAAAAATCTTATCCATCCCTTATCTATGATTCTTCAGTCAAATTGATCATTTCCGTTAGTTTTTTAATGCCTAATATTTCAGATATGATTTCAGTCATTAGATTCTAGGACGATAGTATGTAACGGTGAACCACCAACACTATTTTTATTTTATTTTTGTTTTTCTTCATCTTCTTCCCTCATGTTCTTCATCAACAACAACAACAATCCTTCAATCCATAAATTCATCAACAAATCCATAAATTCAGAATCATCAACAACAACAATTCTTCAATCCTAAAATTCATCAACAACAAAATCATCATCACTACAATCTCATCACTACACTTTCAATTATTTAAATCCAGAAATTCATCAACAACAATCAACACAACAACACAATGTTCTCTCCTCCTTCGAAAATCAAAACAGAAACAACAACACATTGTTCCCTACTCATTCGAGAATCAAAACAGCAACAACAACAGCACAAATTTGAATTTGAATTGAGTTTCAAATCGGACAAAAAAAAATTCGAATTTGAATCTTAAAAAAAAGTTTGAGTTTTTGAGACTCAAATTTGAAAAAGAGCAATTCAAGTTGTTGTTGTTGTTTACGGGTTAGGTTGAATTTAAGTGTTTTTGAGAGGAAAAAGATGAAGATTGATTTTTTAAAAACATTAATGAGTTTTTAATTTTTTGGATTTGTTGTTGTTGATGAATTTTTGGATTGAAGTATTGTTGTTGTTGATGAATTTCTGGACTCAAAAATTGTTCTAGTGATGAGATTGTTCTTGATGATTTCCCAATTTCTGGATTGTTGTTGATTGTGGTGATGATGGTGATTTTGATGATGATGATTTAAAGAATTGAAAGTGTAGTGATGAGATTGTGGTGAAGACGATGATGAAGATGAGGAGGGAAGAAGATGAAAAAATGTTAATAAAATTAGATGTTGGTGGTGGACCGTTAGATACAATGTTCTTGTATAATCTAACCGTCGCTTTTTTGAAAAATAGATCAAATGGCTTAAATTAAAAAATTAATAATGTCTATGGTGGATCATCTATAATATTGGTCCATCATAGACATTAGAGGTTAAAGTTAATAGACGTGGATTTTTTGACAAATAGAGGTATATTTGAGTGACGGAAAAGAATATTTTTAGAGTTTTGAGACCAAAATAAAAATAACAAATAAGTCAGGGAACCAAAAGATCAATTAAGCCTAAAATGAAACCGGTAACAAGTATCCATGGTACTTCCTCTAAAAAAAAGGAATCCAGACTATTCGATAAGATGAAGAAAAAAAAGTTTTATCTTAAAAATAACACATTCAAGACTTTGAAATTAAAAAATTTGATTTTTTTTCTACATAAGATTTATCATAATTTATCATTTATTTTAATTTTTAATTTAAAAACAAAGAAAATGCTAACAACTACCTTAAGTCATTTTTAAAATAATAATAATAATAATAATTTTTGAATATAAAATTGTGAATTTAATATTTTTGGAGTATTTGATTTATATTTTTAATATTGTTTTTTTGTTAGTTTTTTTTAACCATGTTCTTAGAAACTTGACCCAAAAAAAACAATGTTCTACTTTTGTCAACATAAACTTAAAATGACATAGTATTGGACACTTGTATAGAAAAGAATAAGAAAAAGCTTCCATCGAGTCTCTGCACCTATCTTTTTTCTATTTTCACTTTCTGAACTTTTATTTATTTGTTTTTGAAAAAAATGATCTAGCTTAGGATTGCCCATTTTAATTCAAGATTTCTCTGAATTTGAAAGTTTTTATTTGGCAAGTTTCCATACCAAGGCTCAATCCAATTAAGTCTGTAGCGTCTACCAATTTCGCCATATCCCCCGTTTTTTTTCTTTGAGTTTGATATCATATCTCATTAGGATGTTTCTTCATTTGTATTATGAGAATTATATGATAGAACTATTGAATTTATTAGAAACCTACTCTCATTTTTGAAAAATTTTCTTTTATCTATATCAGATACCCATAGTTAGTCGAATAAAAAATGATTCTATTATCTGTGTATTCGCAATTCAATATACAAAGATATATACTACATTTATCTCTATTTTATATGTCCCTCCTTTGATTTTTTGAGAATAAAGGAACAAGAAAGGAAGTGATTAATTCTAGGCAAAATTACATAGCTATTACTTTTTACACCCTATGAATTTTTCATGCGTCCTATTTTTTCCCTCCAAATACCCTTTGTTATGATTATATAATATGAACGGTATTTCGGAATATACAATTCTGAATGTTCATTCCTTTTGCATGTTTGAATCACTTAGAACCCAGATTTTGGATAATTTGCATTTTATATTATATAATCTGAAATATCCTAAAGGCGAGAAAGTTTTTGGATTCTATAATCTGATATATATATATATATATATATATATATATCCATCCTCCCAACATATATATAAGTTTGTAACTAAAACACCCTTTTGGTCCCTTAGTCCTTTACATCCAATTTGTTGGTCAAAGTCAACGAAAAAGAACAATCGGCACCACGTGTCACTGATGTGTCTATTGAGATAGAAAAAGGAGAAATTGGAAAACCCAAAGATAGAAACACAATTGACACGAGACCGCAAGTGTACCATTCTTATCGAGTAGTAAAAATATCGTTCCTCAGAGAGTTGTTTTGATTACCGATTTCTTTCTTAGTTATGATTAGTTGAAATGATTAAGGTTCAGAAGTTCAATAGTTTCTTTGATTAAAATTTGATTAAAATAAAAAGCCTTAGGATTGTGGTCGATCTAAATGACAAACTAAACAAATTCCTTATCTATTCCCATATTCTATGTTAAATTTATTTTCTTAATACAAGATTATCATTGGTAATTCATGTTTCCTTTCGGAAGCCACGAATGTATCTCTATAACAATCAAACCTATTATCATGGTTGATTGTTATTGAGATCCTTTAAGTTTTAATTTTAATGTCTCAAAGTTCACAAAACTATTCTCATATTTTGCTTACTTTGTCTAATTCTCATTTGTTCCAATAACAATCTTCATCTTTCGATCCTTTGATTGTTATTTGAAATATAACTTAAAAAAATTATGAGATTAGATAGAAAAGAATTTAAATAGAAAAAGGTTCTAGACTTGGTTTGAATAGGATTTAGTCAGTGGACCTTCCAACAATCCCAAGCCTAGAGAGTCTACTCACTCATGTTCATTGTAAACAAAAGAAATAAAATAAAAGACATAAAATGTAAAGAAATAAAAGTAAATGGCTGAATATAAATTGCAAGAAAGTAAAGAGCAAGAATGTAAAAGTGCAGAAAATATAAAACCAGAGCTTAGAACAAAATGAAAACTTTGATTGCAAGAATATATCAAGTTCACAATGATCCAAGGTACTTTTTCAGTCTCATTAAAGCCCTATTTATAGCCTAAAACATCAGACAAATCATTGACCACGAATTACAAGGCTTTAATGGGACAATTTCAAGAGTTTCAATCATAAAAAGTGATTGCATAACGTGCACGGTCGTGCCTAAGGGGCGCACGACCGTGCCTACAAAAAAATGGCCCATTTGAGGATCTGGAGGGGTGCACGGTCGTTCCTAGGGGTGCACGACCCGTGCGTGACACTCTGTGGGTCTGGCACGACCTAGGCTTCAGCTGGGCATGGCCAATTCAAAACATGGCACGACCGTGCCTGTTGTTTTTGCCTCCAAGGCTTGCTTTTTCATCTTTTTCTTGACTTTTTATCCAAGCTTCTTGCTCCTTAACTTGTTCAACATCATTTTTGTCCTGAAATCAAAACATAAACATTTGAAGTAAACTAGCTCTAAAAATAAACTAAAACACACAAATTCTAAGAGAAATCATCAACTAAACACCACTCAAACTATGCCAAATTATGGCTTATCAACAATCGTAAC
Organism: Medicago truncatula; assembly: GCF_003473485.1. Taxonomy (NCBI): domain Eukaryota; kingdom Viridiplantae; phylum Streptophyta; class Magnoliopsida; order Fabales; family Fabaceae; genus Medicago; species Medicago truncatula. The sequence continues at coordinate 23,594,073 of NC_053045.1, forward strand.
TCTGAAAAAAGCAAGGTTGAGGAAGATGGTGGGTGAAGAATATTTGCTAGGTTCTTGAAGTTGATATCATTGTTCTATGTGTCTCTATGTGGTGTGCTTCTTTTCAGAGTATTCTTCTCCATTTTTAGGGTTTTAAAAATGGGATCTAGATTTTGTTTTTTAAACGAGTATTGATGGAAAAAATAGTATATTTCATTTCCTGTTTCCTACTGTTTGATTATAGTGTGATTTGGGCCCGTTTGTTTGGGCTTTTTTTGAGAAAAAAAATCTAATTTTTAACTCAAAAATCACATCTTTTTATTTATTTTTGTAGTGTTTTTTTCTTTCGATTTTTAAAAAATCCATTTTGTTAAAAAAAATCATTTTTAGCCTCAAAATAAAAAGCTATTCAAAGTAACTTTTCAAAAATCTATTTAATTTTCTAAATACAAGGCGTTCAAGTGTAAGAGTTTTAAATCCTAAAAAAATGATTTTTATGTTAGTAAACAAATAGAAATAACTTTAGATTTTTTTTAAAAAATCTCTTGATTCTTTTAACACTAAATCTATTTTTTTTTAAAAGTTGAAACAAACGCACCCTTAATTAGTTTTTGGTGGTTTAAGGTTTACAATGTGTTGAAAATTGACTCAAGAATTGGATGTTGAAGCACTGAGAAATCGTGGCACGTTTGCAGGGCAACGTGGCACGATTAGATGGTTCAGAATTGAGTTTGTTGCTCGAAAATTTGTGGCACGATTTAGAAGGAACGTGGCACGATGGAAGATGAACGTGGCACGATCCAAGAGAAACGTGGCACGATGTAGCGGATAAGGTATAGTACTGTACTATACCTACTCCATCGTGGCACGATTGGGTCGAAACGTGGCACGATGCTGCGTATTTCTGAACACTATTTAAGACTTCTTTCTTCATCTTTTGTGTGTCGCTTTGAGAGAGAAACTTTGGAATACAAAGGAGGTAACTTTATGGTTGAGTGTCTTTGTAGTGAGGTTCTCTTGAGGGTTGGGAAACATTGTAAACACCTTGGGTAGTGAGATTTCACCATTGGAAGGATCAAAAAGCTTCTTTTTTCTGTTTTCTCTTAGGATTCATATCATGAGAGTGGGTGACACAAAATAGATAGAAATTAGGTCTTGTTCTTGTGTAAGCTTGTAAACTAATTTCTTGTAACTCTTTTGTAACACTTTCATCTTAGTGGATTGGAGAGCTGCTCTCTCCCCCAAATTAGGTCATATTGGACCGAACTGGGTCAATAATCTTGGTGTGTTTGTTCCTCTCTTTCATTGCTTATCTTTATTGCTTTGATTATGCTTGTGGTGTTGCTCTACACTTAGATTTAGGTCTGTTTTTTGTTGTTGTTGCTTGGAGTAACTTTATCTATCGATTACCACTTCTTTTTGCTCCACACATCTTTGTTATTCATTGGTGTGATTTTGTACGAATACACAACACAATAGATGTTTCATCTTGTTTTGAATTTGTGTATGTCCAAAGTTGCCCTTGAAGTTCATGGCTAATAGTGTATTTTACCCTTACAATTGCTCTTCGTGGTCTTAAGAGTGCATAGTTTATTTGTTTCAGAATTTATTTCAAAATTTATTGAATTTCTGCCATGATTTATCACAGTTCAATCCCGACGTGCAACATTGAATTCAAAATAAGATGATTGTGGTCATGTGCTTTAGTAAAAGGACTATATTGTGGTTAAAAAATTGTTTTGATCATGTTGGCATTGCTATGGATTTTATTTGATGTTGCAGTAATGTTTTTCAGCTTTTCGCTTCTTGATTCAGTGTTATTGGAAAATCGTGTTAACATATTATGGATTTTTCCGGTTATAATTCCTGTTCATATTATGGATTTTGACTAGTGTTTTAATCTTTGGTATGTGTAGGGTTTACAATTAATGGACGTTTTCATCTCTTGATTCATCATGGAAGGGATTTCGTAGACGATCAATGGTTGGAATGAAAAGGGATAGAATTGTATTATAATTGTGATCCTGGTAATTTTATGATTTACATTTTTCCTTGCAGTACCAGAAGTGTGATTTTTTTTTTTATGTTTCTTGTACCAATGAGTCTTTACCCTTTGACGCCAAAACGCGTATTTTTGCATAAGTAACTAAGTCATTCGCTTGCGCAAGGACATCGATTGTGCTTGATATGTGCTTGTGTTATCTCTGCAGGAATTACAAAGTTGTTTGTGGTAATCTTCTCTGATCTCGACTCCATTAATAAATGTCTTCTACACATCTATTTTAACGGGTAAGAACTGAATGCTCATTATGCATCAACAAACTTTCCTTCATCATATTGATACATATATACAATTATTTATACATATTTATTATTTGAGTAGTGATATTTGAACAACTATATGAGACAGCTTTGGTGATAACTTCCATTTTCTCTCTTTTTATTGGTCAAAATCAATAGAGAGAAAAAGGAGGAGAGAGAATTAGAACATAACGTGAGTATGAGAGAGAGGGTTGTCAACAAATTGTCATAAAGTGGTTGTACAAATATCATTTCTCTTATTATTTATACATTTATATAAATATATAAAATAAAAAAAATGCATATTTATTATTTATATAATATATACAAATGTTGATCAATGATATATAAATAATATGATTTATTAACACCATCTTTATCATTAATTGTTTTTTGGTCAAGTAGCTACTGGCTAATTCATAAATTTTAAATGTGGAGAAGTGGGGTGTTCGGGGTTCAAACCTCAGTCCATGTATAACGCCCTATTTTATTATTTATTTTATTGAGTTTAGATATGTTTTTATAATTTAGTCGATTTATTGTGATGAGTGATATTTTTGTTTTGTAATGATATTTATTAGTAGCTCTATTTTATTATTTAGTTGAGCAATATAATTAAAAATAGAATTATGAGGCTTGAGCGCCAAAATTGAAAATAAAGGAAAATATGTAGGTTAAGGAAATATAAAAGGTTAAAGTCAGAATTAGAAAAGAGAGAATACGTGAAAACTGCTTTTTGGGAGAAAAGGGAGAAAGTGAGAAGTCAGAGAAAGAGGAAAGGAGCAAGCTTGTAGAGTCTGAAATCATCTAATCTAAGTTAAGGGTGGGACTAGCTTTATCTAATAATGGATTGTATGATTCTGAAAAGGGGGTTTAACATGTTGTTGTTTTGTTAATTTTGATTTTTGAGAAATTAGGTTTTGAAATTAAAATTGATTGTTGAAAGAGTAGGTAATCAGATGAATTAAGGTAATAATTGGTGTTCAGGTTGCAGAGTAATCATAGGTAGAGTTTTCTATCAAATTTGGGATTTGGGTGGTTGAAAAATTGGGTTTTTGGCTGAAAACTAGTTTCTTCCCGTAGAGCTGTTCGTCATCGCTCGCCACAACGAGTGACCCTTGCTCGCCTCGCGAGAGACCAAATTGTTGAGTTCCAGAGAGCTGTTCTAGCTCGCCATAGCGAGTAGATTGGCTCGCCTCGCGAGTTACTCAGTGCCAGCCTGCCCGATTTTGCGTTCTTGCGTCTGTTTCACACGTTTTTGTTTTGAGTTGACATTTAGTGTAAACATGTAAGTTATTGATCATTGTGTTATCTTTCAAGTAGCCTTGGTTTGACGTGAAAATCTTTTGTGGATAATTTAATATGTTTTTACAAAGATATATGATGAATTGTTGTTGTTTAAAATGATGTTATACGATGTTGTTCATGATTGATGAATTGTTATATGAATGTATATGTTGTTTAATATGATGTTATACGATGTTGTTCACGATTGATGAATTGTTATATAAATGTATATGTTGATGAATATGATGCTATTCTTGTTAATGAATTGTGAGACTTTGAAGTCATAATGCGAAGTTGTTGTTGTTGATGTTGCATTAGTAGTGTCAATGCATGATCATTTTAAGTGAAGGGGGTTGTACTCTGACATGTTGAATTATGACATTAGCGAAGGGAGCTTTATGCTCTGTTAATTTTAAGCGAAGGGGTTGTAGCCTGTCAGGTCGAATTACGACGTTAGAGAAGAGAGCTTTATGCTCTGATGGTACCACATGCGTATTGCGTTTGTAGAGTCGTTGTTGTTGCATTGTTGAGTCGTTGTTGTCGCATTGTTGAGCGAAGTTAGCTGATGATTTATAGTTAGAATTATGTGAAGCATTGTTGATGATAAATTGATGTTGTTATGTGTTGTTAAATTCTTTTATCGAATTATATACTTATTATTATTGAATGTGAAATCTCACCCCTTCTGTTTGAATGTTGCCTCAACGTGGGTAACGTGCAGATAACCAGGAGTAACCGCTGATGTGAGTTGATTCCTCGTGTCGTCTTAGGAGTCGCTCTGATACGTAACGGAATGGGGACTTTGATGTTTATTTCCATTGTTACGTACTTTTCCTTATGAATTTTTTGTTGGGCCAATTTTGTTGAATTTTAATGACGTTGTTTATGTTGAGGCCTTAGTGCCAATTTTGTAGAGACAATAAATATTTTCCGTTGTGACATTATAGGAATTGTTGGAAGTAGTTGTTTTAGATAAGGAGTGGATTTTAACTCTATTTGTGTTATATAATATTTTGAAGAATTGAATGTGACATCTTGTTTGCGATGAACTCTGATTTATTTTATATTATTTATATGTTGGGAAAACGGGGTGTTACAATTGGTATCAGAGCAGGTCGATCCGTCCGGCCAAGTAGTTGAGTCGTGTTGTGTCGTGTGACGGTTGAATACTGTCGTTGTGTGTTTCTAATTAATGGTTGTTGTGTAGTGAACTGAGATGGCTGGAAGGAATGATGTTGTTATTGCTGCTGCATTGGAAGTTGTGGCTCAAGCTGTGGGGCAACAACCTAATGCTGGTGGTATTGATGGAGTTCGTATTCTGGAGACTTTTCTAAGGAACCATCCGCCTACCTTTAAGGGCAGATATGATCCTGATGGAGCTCAAACATGGCTCAATGAGGTTGAGAGGATCTTTCGGGTTATGCAGTGTACTGTGCCTCAGAAGGTGCGCTTTGGTACGCATATGTTGGCTGAGGAGGCTGATGATTGGTGGGTAAGTATGATGAGATAAAACCGCAAGTGCACGGTCCTATCGAAGTAGTAAAATAGAGTATCGTTCCGTCAGGGAGTTATGAATTCAATTAACTTTAGATAATGATTAAACTAAAGATTTAGAGGGTAAAAAGGTTTGGGATTTTAATTACAAGAAAATAAATAAGATAAAAGCCTTGGAATTATTGGTTCATCCTAATGACAAGTCCTTCACAAACCAAACTATTAAACTTATAACCTTATGCTAGACCTAATTTCTCAAGACAGTTTCTCTTTTGTTCCTCTAGCAACCAATCATATTTCGCTGACTTGATTACTATTAGATTTTGGTTCCTCTAACAACTAAGCCTATTTCGCTGACTTGATCATTATTAGTTCCCTTGAAGATTGAAACTATATGTCTCAAAGATTGTAAAGACTATTTCGCTGCCTTTACAATCTTTGTCTAAATTCACTTGTTCGAATATCAAAGCTCCACTTTCGTTTTATGAATTGATATTTGAGGTGATTGATAAACAATTATCAAACCCTCCACTTTCGTTTCCACGGTTTGATAATGGTTGATCCATGTTAAAGCGGTGAATTTAGATAAGGAATTAGGGTTACATAAGATTAAGGTTTAAAGCTTGGTTTGATTAGGATTATGTCATTAGACTTATCCAACAATCCCAAGACAAGAGAAGTCTACTCACTGACGTTCATTGTAGACAAGGAGAAGAAGAGAGAAAGCATAAAAGTAAATAACAAGAAAGTAAAATGAACTTTTATTAGAAAGACAATTGTCACATATTGTATTCAAAGAAAAGATGAATATTTGTGATGGATGGCTACTCTATTTATAGCATACATTTGACTTAAAATCTAAGCAATTACATTCGGGCTAAAAATAAAGTAGCTTAAAATCTAAGCAAAAGCAGCAAAAGACACTCTGGAGGGTGGCACGGCCGTGCCAATGCTAGCACGGGCCGTGCCAAGCTTCTGACTTTAGGGGAGACATATTTTGTCTTCCAATCTTTGTATTTTCGTACCGAATCAGCTCCAAGTCCCTTTCTTTTGCTCCAAGACTCAATCCATCCAATATTCATTCCTGAAATATAATAAAATGCAATTTGTAGTAAACTATCTTAAAAAGGAAATATAAAATAAACTAAAATCTAATTAAAAATAAACTAAATAATATCTAGAAATAGGTAATAAATGACCTACAAAATAAAGATAATTAAACCTGTGGACAATTACCTACAAAATAAATTAAAACAACACAAAACAAACAAAATAAAAACAATTAAACCTGTGGGTTGCCTCCCACGAAGCACTCGTTTAAAGTCATTAGCTTGACGATTAGAAGGTTTCTCTACCCAATACCCAATCTTTCCCAAAGGGATAGTGGCATTAACCCAAGATTCTCTCCCAAATCACACATAGCTATCTCAATGGTTTCACTCTCAATCACACAAGGGGTGGAAAAACTCTCAATCACTATGAGGTTAGGCTTAGCAAGCCTTTGTGGGACATGAATTTTGAGTTTATAAGGTGGTGAAACGATTGGCTTATCACTCTCTCCTATGACTTTCTCACCTTGTTGCTTTTCACTCTCTATCTCACCCTCAATTGTCGTAGTTTTCATAATGGTGTCCTTTAACTGCTTACCGTCCCTAAGTTGAATAGCATTTATAAGGCCTTTGGGGTTGGCTTCAGTTGGACTTGGAAAGACTTCGGGGGTTTGAGAGGAAGTAGCTACTTTTTGGGCTACTTGAGAGATTTGAGTTTCTAGCATTCTAGTGTGAGTAGCAATGGAATCCACTTTAGATGTAAGCTTGACAAGAGAGTCATTCAAAAATCCAGTTTGATTTTTAAGTTCTTGAAATTGCTTGGATTGCTCCATAGCATGTTTTTCTAGTAAAATTTCCAAGCTGGATTTCCGAGGGACTCTTTGGTTGTTTGCATAAACGGATGGTGTTTTTTGTTGTCCAAAGGTATAAAAATTTTGCTCGGGACTTTTAGCAACACTACCTAGTTGGCATTCAACACCAGTATGGTCAAGTATTCCACAAAATTCACAAGGTGGTGAATCAAGAGCAGGTGTGACGACACTTACATTTAATTTATCAGATTTTTGAGGAAGTGTGTCCACCTTAGCAGATAGATGATCAAGGGTAGAAACCTGGTACATACCTGCCTCTTTTTTAGAGGGTGGAGGAGTACCTTCAGTGATAACTCTCTCACTTGTCCACTGATAGTGGTTTTGTGCCATGTTCTCGATCAAATCATATCCTCCTGTGTAAGTTTTATTCATCAAAGCTCCACCTGCAGCTGCATCAACATTCATTTTTGTGGAAAACAAGAGACCATTATAAAAAGTGTGGATAATAAGCCAATTCTCAAAACCATGATGGGGGCAAAGCCTAAGCATTTCTTTGAAACGCTCCCTCGAATCGTAAAGAGATTCACCATCTTTTTGAATGAAATGTGTGATTTGACTCCTCAATTGAGCAGTTTTACTATGGGGAAAGAATTAGTAAAGGAATGCCTTCCTCATTTGGTCCCATGAAGTGATGGAACCAATTTGCAATGAATGAAACCAAGCACTAGCTCTATCCCTCAAAGAGAAAGGAAAGAGGTGCAGCCTTACGGCCTCTTAGTTTGCCTTCAAAGTTCCACTGAGTCTTAGAAAAATTGAAACATGAAGATTCGGATCCTCAGTGGGTGATCCGAAAAATTCATTTTGCTGCACTAGGTAAATAAGTGCAGGCTTTATTTCAAATTTACTACCCTCAACCGTTGGGTACACAATAGCATCGTACGACTCATCTGAAGATGTGATTGCATACTCTTTGAAAGTATGTTTCTCATCCATATCGTTATTATCTTCTTTGAGCCATGCCTGAAATCAAAACGGTTAAAGATAGAAAAAAAAAAATAAAAAAAAAAAAAAATTTAAGGAGAAGGGGGGGGGGGAGAGAGAGAGAGAGAGAGATTATATATATATATATATATATATATATTTATAGCGAGAGAAAGAGAGATAAATATATAAAAAAAATAAATAAAAAGATAAGAAAAAGAAATAAAATATTATATATATATATATATTTTATTTACTTGTATATATATTTTTTTTTTTAAGACTAATCACTATTGAAAAGTTAATCATATTACAATAATTCCCCGGCAGTGGCGCCAAAAATTTGATGAGATAAAACCGCAAGTGCACGGTCCTATCGAAGTAGTAAAATAGAGTATCGTTCCGTCAGGGAGTTATGAATTCAATTAACTTTAAATAATGATTAAACTAAAGATTTAGAGGGTAAAAAGGTTTGGGATTTTAATTACAAGAAAATAAATAAGATAAAAGCCTTGAAATTATTGGTTCATCCTAATGACAAGTCCTTCACAAACCAAACTATTAAACTTATAACCTTATGCTAGACCTAATTTCTCAAGATAGTTTCTCTTTTGTTCCTCTAGCAACCAAGCCTATTTCGCTGACTTGATTACTATTAGATTTTGGTTCCTCTAACAACCAAGCCTATTTCGCTGACTTGATCATTATTAGTTCCCTTGAAGATCGAAACTATATGTCTCAAAGATTGTAAAGACTATTTCGCTGCCTTTACAATCTTTGTCTAAATTCACTTGTTCGAATATCAAAGCTCCACTTTCGTTTTATGAATTAATATTTGAGATGATGGATAAACAATTACCAAACCCTCCACTTTCGTTTCCACAGTTTGATAATGGTTGATCCATGTTAAAGCGGTGAATTTAGATAAGGAATTAGGGTTACATAAGATTAAGGTTTAAAGCTTGGTTTGATTAGGATTATGTCATTAGACTTATCCAACAATCCCAAGACAAGAGAAGTCTACTCACTGACGTTCATTGTAGACAAGGAGAAGAAGAGAGAAAGCATAAAAGTAAATAACAAGTAAAATGAACTTTTATTAGAAAGACAATTGTCACATATTGTATTCAAAGAAAAGATGAATATTTGTGATGGATGGCTACTCTATTTATAGCATACATTTGACTTAAAATCTAAGCAATTACATTCGGGCTAAAAATAGAGTAGCTTAAAATCTAAGCAAAAGCAGCAAAAGACACTCTGGAGGGTGGCATGGCCGTGCCAATGCTAGCACGGGCCGTGCCAAGCTTCTGACTTTAGGGGAGACATATTTTGTCTTCCAATCTATGTATTTTCGTACCGAATCAGCTCCAAGTCCCTTTCTTTTGCTCCAAGACTCAATCCATCCAATATTCATTCCTGAAATATAATAAAATGCAATTTGTAGTAAACTATCTTAAAAAGGAAATAATATTAATATAAAATAAACTAAAATCTAATTAAAACTAAACAAAATAATATCTAGAAGTAGGTAGTAAATGACTCATCAAAGTACTCGTCCGATCCTAGAAAATGGAGGTGAGGAAGTTACATGGGCTATTTTCAGGAGAGAATTCCTGAATAGATACTTTTCGGAAGATGTTCGCGGGAAGAAGGAGATTCAATTTCTAGAGCTGAAGCAAGGTGATATGTCGGTGACGGAGTATGCTGCTAAGTTTGTGGAGTTGGAAAAGTTTTATTCGCATTATAATGATGAGACAGCTGAATTTTCTAAGTGCATTAAATTTGAGAATGGTTTGCGTGCTGAGATTAAGCAAGCAATTAGATATCAGAGGATCCATCAGTTTTCAGAGTTGGTTAGTAGCTGCAGGATTTATGAGGAAGAGACCAAAGCTCATTATAAGATCATGAATGAGCGGAGGGGTAAGAACTAGTAGAGTCGTCCTAAGCCTTACAGTGCTCCGGCTGATAAGGGTAAGCAGAGGGTGAATGATGAGAGGAGACCCAAGAAGAAAGATATACCTGCTGAGATTCTTTGTTTCCTATGTGGAGAGAAAGGTCACAAGAGTAACGCTTGTACTAGTGATGTGAAACGGTGTTTCCGTTGTGGTAGGAAGGGACATACAATTGCAGATTGCAAGCATGATGATATAATTTGCTTTAACTGTGGTGATGAAGGACATATTAGCCCTCAATGTAAGAATCCTAAGAAAGCTCAGTATAGTGGGAAGGTGTTTTCTTTAGCTGGTAATCAGACAGCGAATGAGGATCGTCTAATCAGAGGTACATGTTTCATTAATAGTACTCCTTTAATTACTATTATAGATACTGGTGCTACGCATTGTTTTATTGTTGCTGATTGTGCTACTAAGTTGGGTCTTATTATGTCATATATGAATGGGGAAATGGTTGTCGAAACCCCAGCTAAGGGTTCGGTGACTACTTCTTTAGTATGCTTGAAGTGTCCTTTGTCGATGTTTGGTAGAGATTTTGCAGTGAACTTAGTCTGCTTGCCATTCAGTGGGATGGATGTGATACTAGGTATAAACTGGTTGGAGTTTAACTATGTTCATATCAATTGTTTTAGTAAGACTATGCGCTTTTCTTCTGCTGAAGAAGAAGGTGAAATTGAGTTCTTGACTACCAAGTAGTTGAAGCAGTTAATGAGTGATGGAATCCAGATGTTTTCGTTAATGGCGTCCCTGTCTATAGAGAATCAAGCAGTGATTGATAAGTTGCAAGTGGTGTGTGAATTTTCAGAAGTTTTCCCTGACGAAATTCCTGATGTACCGCCAGAGATGAAAGTAGAATTTTCTATAGATCTTATTCCAGGTACGAAGCCTGTGTCGATGGCACCTTACCGTATGTCAGCTTCGAAATTAACTGAGTTGAAAAAGCAGTTAGAAGATTTGCTGGATAAGAAGTTTGTAAGACCGAGTGTGTCACCTTGGGGAGCGTCAGTGTTGTTGGTTAAGAAGAAAGATGGTAGCATGAGGTTTTGTATAGATTATCGGCAGTTGAACAAAGTGACAATAAATTACAGGTATCCACTTCCGAGGATCGACAATTTGATGGATCAGTTAGTGGGTGCACGTGTGTTCAGTAAGATTGATTTAAGATCGGGCCATCACCAGATCAAAGTGAAAGATGAGGATATTCATAAGACAGCCTTTAGGACACGTTACAGACATTACAAATATTCGGTGATGCCTTTCGGTGTTACTAACGCGCCGGGAGTGTTTATGGAATATATGAATCGTATTTTTCATGCTTATTTGGATCAGTTTGTTGTTGTGTTTATAGATGATATTATGATATACTCTAAGACCGAAGAGGAACATGCGGAGCATTTGAGAATTGTTTTGCAAGTACTGAAGGAGAAGAAGTTATATGCCAAATTATCGAAGTGTGAATTCTGGTTGAACGAAGTGACTTTTCTTGGCCATATCATTTCTGGTAGTGGTATTGTTGTAGACCCATCTAAGGTTGATGTAGTATCGCAATGGGAGACTCCAAAGTCGGTTACCGAGGTTATAAGCTTTTTGGGTTTAGCAGGTTATTACCGAAGATTTATTGAAGGATTTTCTAACTTAGCACTTCCGTTGACTCAGTTGACTTGTAAAGGTAGAGCCTTTGTATGGGATGTTCGGTGTGAAAATAGTTTTAATGAACTAAAGTAGCGTTTGACGACGGCTCCGGTTTTGATTTTACCAAAGTCTGACGAGCCATTTGTTGTATATTGTGATGCATCTAAGTTGGGTTTAGGCGGTGTGCTTATGCAGGACAATAAGGTAGTAGCTTATGCATCGAGGAAGTTGAGGATCCATGAACGTAATTACCCTACTCATGATCTTGAGTTGGCAGCAATGGTTTTTGTGCTTAAGATTTGGAGGCATTATCTGTATTGTTCTAGATTTGAAGTGTTCAGTGATCATAAAAGTTTGAAGTATTTATTTGACTAGAAAGAATTAAATATGAGGCAGCGAAGGTGGCTGGAATTGCCAAAGGATTATGATTTCGGGTTGAATTACCATCCGGGTAAGACTAATGTTGTTGCAGATGCTTTATGTAACACCCCATTCCCGAATATACTTTATTTAGATAAATAAACATACATCAGAGTCATAAAATCCACATGGGCATGTCACACTTCATTTTCAAATTTCTGAAATAGAATATATATAAAAAATCTATTTATAAAATATCCAAAGAAAATCGTCGTTTAATATGCAGCGGAATATTATCATTGAAACGTCAACAACTATTTAAAACTCCAAACAATATCTTGGCATAAAAGCCTCAACCAGAATAATTCATCAATCGTAGGGCTACAACATCATTAACCAAAATTTGATACATAGAATGAAATAAAACAATAAAATCCCATCCCACGTATCAGAGCCCTAGACACTTTGAGCCACCACCTACTACTCAGGATCACCTGCAAGTTACCCATAGGAAGGGCAACATTTTCAAGCAGAAGGGGTGAGATTCTCAATTGATGTTTTTATATATTATTTTTATTGATTGAGAATCTCACCCCTTCTGCTTGAAAATGTTGCCCTTCCTATGGGTAACTTGCAGGTGATCCTGAGTAGTAGGTGGTGGCTCAAAGTGTCTAGGGCTCTGATACGTGGGATGGGATTTTATTGTTTTATTTCATTCTATGTATCAAATTTTGGTTAATGATGTTGTAGCCCTACGATTGATGAATTATTCTGGTTGAGGCTTTTATGCCAAGATATTGTTTGGAGTTTTAAATAGTTGTTGACGTTTCAATGATAATATTCCGCTGCATATTAAACGACGATTTTCTTTGGATATTTTATAAATAGATTTTTTATATATATTCTATTTCAGAAATTTGAAAATGAAGTGTGACATGCCCATGTGGATTTTATGACTCTGATGTATGTTTATTTATCTAAATAAAGTATATTCGGGAATGGGGTGTTACAATTGGTATCAGAGCCTGGTTGGTCCGTCCGACCGTGTAGTAGAGTCGTGTTGAGCCACCTAGGTTAGAGTGTCAAACTCTAATGTTGTTTTGTTATGTTCTGAATTGTTATTTCTTATGTAGAATTAAGAAATGGCTGGTCGTAATGATGCTGCTATCGCTGCTGCACTTGAGGCTGTTGCTCAAGCTGTAGGACAGCAACCCGCTGCTGGTAACGGAGAGGTGAGAATGCTGGAGACCTTCTTGAGGAATCATCCACCGGCATTTAAGGGGAGGTATGATCCAGATGGTGCCCAGACTTGGTTGAAGGAGGTGGAGAGGATCTTTAGAGTCATGCAGTGCTCTGAAGTTCAAAAGGTGCGGTTCGGGACGCACATGCTAGCGGAGGAGGCCGATGATTGGTGGGTAAGTTTGCTACCGGTACTTGAGCAGGACGGTGCGGTGGTGACCTGGGCTGTGTTCAGGAGGGAATTCCTGAATAGATATTTTCCGGAAGATGTCCGTGGCAAGAAGGAAATAGAGTTTCTGGAGTTGAAGCAAGGTGACATGTCTGTCACGGAATATGCTGCAAAGTTCACGGAGCTGGCTAAGTTTTATCCTCACTATACTGCGGAGACGGCTGAATTCTCCAAATGTATTAAGTTCGAGAATGGGTTGAGAGCTGACATCAAGAGGGCCATTGGCTATCAGAAGATCAGAACTCTTTCTGAGTTGATAAGTAGCTGCAGAATCTATGAAGAAGATTCAAGGGCTCATTACAAGGTGATGAGTGAACGGAGGGGCAAGGGACAACAGAGTCGTCCTAAGCCGTATAGTGCTCCTGCTGGTAAGGGAAAGCAACGACTGAATGATGAAAGGAGACCCAAGGGGAGAGACACTCCTGCGGAGATAGTTTGCTTCAAGTGTGGCGAGAAGGGCCACAAAAGTAATGTTTGTACCAAAGATGAGAAGAAGTGCTTCAGGTGTGGACAGAAGGGTCACGTGTTAGCTGATTGTAAACGTGGTGATATTGTATGCTACAACTGCAATGGGGAGGGTCATATCAGTTCTCAGTGCACTCAACCGAAGAAGGTTAGGACCGGTGGGAAAGTGTTTGCCTTGGCTGGTACGCAAACCGCGAATGAAGATAGACTTATCAGAGGTACTTGTTTCTTTAATAGTATCCCTTTAATCGCTATTATAGACACTGGTGCTACACATTGTTTCATTGCTTTAGAGTGTGCTTATAAACTGGGTTTGATTGTGTCTGATATGAAAGGAGAAATGGTCGTTGAAACTCCGGCTAAGGGTTCAGTGACTACTTCTCTTGTTTGTTTGAGATGTCCTATATCTATGTTTGGTAGGGATTTTGAAGTAGATTTAGTTTGCTTACCTCTGACGGGGATGGATGTTATATTTGGGATGAACTGGTTAGAGTATAACCGAGTTCATATCAACTGCTTTAATAAGACTGTACATTTTTCTTCTGCTGAAGAAGAGGGTGGAGTTGAGATTTTAACTACGAAAGAGATGAAGCAACTAGAACGAGACGGGATCCTGATGTATTCTCTGATGGCATGTTTGTCGTTGGAAAACCAAGCTGTGATCGACAGGTTACCAGTGGTGAATGAGTTTCCCGAAGTTTTTCCGGATGAGATTCCAGATGTACCACCAGAGAGGGAGGTTGAGTTCTCCATTGATCTAGTACCAGGAACGAAGCCGGTATCGATGGCACCGTATCGTATGTCGGCATCTGAACTTGCTGAGTTGAAGAAATAGTTGGAGGATTTACTCGACAAGAAGTTTGTAAGACCAAGTGTCTCACCGTGGGGAGCGCCTGTGTTGTTGGTAAAGAAGAAGGATGGTAGTATGAGGTTGTGTATCGACTACCGTCAGTTGAATAAGGTTACGATAAAGAACAGATATCCTCTTCCGAGAATTGACGACTTAATGGATCAGTTGGTTGGTGCCAAGATTTTTAGTAAAATTGACTTGAGGTCAGGTTACCATCAAATCAAGGTGAAAGATGAAGACATGCAGAAGACTGCCTTTAGGACACGATATGGTCATTACGAATATAAGGTGATGCCTTTCGGTGTTACTAATGCGCCTGGTGTGTTCATGGAGTATATGAATAGAATTTTTCATGCTTATCTGGATAAATTTGTGGTGGTGTTCATTGATGACATTTTGATCTATTCGACAACGGAGGAAGAGCATGCAGAACATCTGAGAATTGTGTTGCAAGTATTGAAAGAGAAGAAGTTGTATGCCAAATTGTCGAAGTGTGAGTTCTGGTTAAGTGAAGTAAGTTTCCTTGGCCATATTATTTCTGGAAGTGGTATTGCAGTGGATCCTTCGAAGGTTGAGGCAGTATCACAATGGGAGACTCCAAAGTCAGTGACGGAGATCAGAAGTTTCTTGGGTTTAGCTGGTTATTACCGCAGGTTCATTGAGGGATTCTCAAAGTTAGCTTTGCCGTTGACTCAGTTAACCTGTAAGGGTAAGTCTTTTGTATGGGATGCTCAATGTGAGAGTAGCTTCAATGAGTTGAAGAGGAAGTTGACGACTGCTCCTGTTTTAATTTTGCCTAAGCCGGATAAACCGTTTGTTGTTTACTGTGATGCGTCTAAACTGGGTCTAGGAGGTGTGTTGATGCAAGATGGTAAGGTAGTGGCGTATGCTTCTAGACAGCTGAGAGTACATGAAAAGAATTATCCTACTCACGATTTAGAGTTGGCCGCGGTGGTTTTTGTTTTAAAGATTTGGAGGCACTACTTGTATGGTTCCAGGTTCGAAGTGTTCAGTGACCATAAGAGCTTGAAATATTTATTTGACCAGAAGGAGTTGAACATGAGACAGAGGAGATGGTTAGAGTTATTGAAGGATTATGATTTTGGGTTGAACTATCATCCGGGTAAAGCCAATGTAGTAGCAGATGCCTTGAGTAGAAAGACGTTACACATGTCGGCCATGATGGTGAAGGAATTTGAGTTGCTTGAACAGTTTAGAGATTTGAGCCTTGTTTGCGAGTTGTCACCCCAGAGTGTGCAGTTGGGTATGTTGAAAATCAATAGTGAATTCTTGAATAGTATCAGAGAAGCACAACAGGTTGATGTCAAGTTTGTGGATTTGATGGTTGATAGTAATCAGACTGAAGATAGTGATTTCAAGGTTGATGAACACGGCGTGTTGAGATTCAGAGGCAGAATTTGCATTCCTGACAACGATGAGATGAAAAGATTGATTTTGGAAGAAAGTCACAAGAGTAGCTTGAGTATCCATCCGGGAGCTACGAAGATGTACCACGACTTGAAAAAGCTGTTTTGGTGGGTTGGTTTGAAGCGTGATGTTGCTCAGTTTGTATATGCGTGTTTGACTTGTCAGAAGTCAAAGGTTGAACATCAGAGGCCTGCAGGGTTGTTGACGCCATTGGATGTACCGGAGTGGAAATGGGATAGTATTTCTATGGATTTCGTGACAAGTTTACCAAACACTCCGAGAGGACATGATTCTATATGGGTTATAGTTGATAGATTGACGAAGTCGGCACACTTCATTCCGATAAATATCAGTTTTCCGGTGGCGCAATTGGCAGAGATTTATATCCGAGATGTTGTGAAGTTGCATGGTGTTCCATCGAGTATTGTATCAGATAGAGATCCGAGGTTCACATCTAGATTCTGGAAGAGTTTACAAGATGCTTTGGGATCGAAATTGAAATTGAGTTCAGCTTACCATCCGCAGACTGATGGTCAGTCAGAGAGAACGATACAATCCTTAGAAGATCTTTTGAGAGTATGTGTACTTGAGCAAGGTGGAGCGTGGGATAGTCACTTACCGTTGATAGAATTTACTTACAACAATAGTTACCATTCGAGTATTGGTATGGCACCGTTCGAAGCATTGTATGGTCGCAGATGCAGGACTCCTTTGTGTTGGTTTGAGTCGGGAGAAAGTGTGATGTTGGGACCAGACATAGTCCAACAAACTACAGAAAAGGTTAAGTTGATAAGAGAGCATATGAAAGCGTCGCAGAGTCGACAGAAGAGCTATCATGACAAGCGTAGGAAGGACCTTGAGTTTCAAGAGGGAGATCATGTGTTCTTGAGGGTCACTCCTATGACAGGTGTGGGTCGTACATTAAAATCTAAGAAGTTGACTCCAAAGTTTATTGGCCCATATCAGATATCTGAGAGAATTGGAACTGTGGCGTATAGGATTGGATTACCACCTCATCTTTCGAACTTGCATGACGTGTTTCATGTGTCGCAGCTGCGGAAGTATGTACCTGATCCTTCACATGTCATTCCAAGAGATGATGTGCAAGTTAGAGATAACCTTACGGTGGAAACCTTACCTTTGAGGATTGATGATCGGAAGGTGAAGTCTTTGAGAGGTAAAGAGATACCTCTTGTAAGGGTTGTTTGGGGCGGAGCATCCGGTGAAAGTTTGACTTGGGAGTTGGAGAGTAAGATGCAAGAATCGTATCCGGAGTTGCTTGTTTGAGGTAAGATTTCGAGGACGAAATTCTCTAAGTTGGGGAGAGTTGTAACGCCCTAGTAGTATTTTATTTATTTTAGAATTATTTAAGGTCTTATGTGTGTTGTTTTAAAAGTATTATATATGATTTATGTTGTGTGTGGATTTATTTATATAATTTATTTAATATAAATAAAATAATAAGAGAAAATGACTTATTTTAGGAGGTTAGGGATTAATTAGAAATTAATGGTTATTAGGAGGGGTTTAATGAAATAAAGGAGGTTACACTTTGAGGGAATAAGGAAAGAAAAAGGGAGAAAAACTGTTTAACGTGAAAACAAGTTGGGGAGGAGAAAAGCTAAGGCTAGGAGAGAAGACCAAGAGAGAAGAACTAGAGAATCGATTGCTGTGTTTTTCCTTGTCTTCGCAATTCTAAGGTAAGGGTGAGACTATCTCTCAATAATCATAATCTATAATTCCTGAAATTGACCTAATTGATTAGTTTTTGAAAAATAATATGAAAATTAGGGTTTGATGATGGTTCTGATGGAATGAGTAAAGATGATGTTAGTTTTCTCTGAATTTAACGTTAAGAATGAAAGCTTAATCCATGTTGTTGCTGCAATCCACTTATTGATTGAATTTTTGATGAATCGTATGAATTGATGATTATTTGAATGATGGTAGAATGATTCTGTAATTGTTGTTGTTGTTGGTTGAATTGTGTTTCTTTATGATGCCTAGTTGTATATAGGACCTGTAAACATCTGTTGGAAAACGTTTTGGGTGATCAGGGGATTAAAATGGGGTTTTTGGAGTGAGAAGTGGTCTGAAACCGTAGGTTTTGCACTGTCCAGACGAATGGTCGCTTAAGCGAAGCATCCGTCGCTTAAGCGAGCATTCAAGCAAGCTGCCCAGAATGCGATTTTACCCGTTCGCTTAAGCGAACCGTGAGCGAACTGGTAAGCGAAAATTAAGTTTGGTTCTGCCAAGAATTCGCTCAAGCGAATGGTAAGCGACCCTGTGAGCGAAAAACCATTTCTGATTCTGTCCAAAGTTCGCTCAAGCGAACCGTGAGCGACCAGTAAGCGAACTGAGCCCAGAACCTACTGTAAGTTGGTCGCTTAAGCGAACTAACCGTCGCTTAAGCGAAGTGAACCGTAGTCAGCCTTTTTCTGAAACTTGTTCGTGAGTTAGGGGACCCTTTCAGTGCTTCTTGTGTGTTTCCTTAGCTTGTACAACTCTTGTTTAGGTATCTAATCCTACTTTAAACATAATGATGAATGGTTGGTTGATTTCTATGAATTTTTGGAGATGTTGAAATGTGTGAACTAGGTGAATGAACATGTTGCATTAAGAGAAGTGATGAGTCATATTAATATATATGTAATAGTAGAGTTGTATGTAGATATACACTGGTTGGGTAGTTGCATAATCATCAAGTGGGAGAGCTTCGGCTCTGGAACGCTTCGTCGTTCAAAGCGGTGGAGCACTAGTTGTTCAAAGCGGTGTGGAGCGGTGAGGACTTAGGTCCTGTTGAGAATGCTTTAACCATTCGACAGCGGTGTGGGTCACGGCCCTGAATTACGGTACCACATGCATATTTGCATTTATTGAGGAGTTCTAGATGGGGATGTCGTGTCATAACATGAGTTGCATTTTGTTGATTGGATTCTATTATGAATGACTGTTGTTGATGATAAATAATTATGCTTATTGAATAATCTTTGATATTGTAAGGTGTTAGATTTTCAATTGATGTTTTTATATATTATTTTTATTGATTGAGAATCTCACCCCTTCTGCTTGAAAATGTTGCCTTCCTATGAGTAACTTGCAGGTGATCCTGAGTAGTAGGTGGTGGCTCAAAGTGTCTAGGGCTCTGATACGTGGGATGGGATTTTATTGTTTTATTTCATTCTATGTATCAAATTTTGGTTAATGATGTTGTAGCCCTACGATTGATGAATTATTCTGGTTGAGGCTTTTATGCCAAGATATTGTTTGGAGTTTTAAATAGTTGTTGACGTTTCAATGATAATATTCCGCTGCATATTAAACGACGATTTTCTTTGGATATTTTATAAATAGATTTTTTATATATATTCTATTTCAGAAATTTGAAAATGAAGTGTGACATGCCCATGTGGATTTTATGACTCTGATGTATGTTTATTTATCTAAATAAAGTATATTCGGGAATGGGGTGTTACACTTTAAGTAGGAAAACATTACATATGTCTGCTATGATGGTTAGAGAGTTGGAGTTGCTTGAACAGTTCAGAGACTTGAGTTTGGTTTGCGAAGTGTCGCCGCAGAGTGTGAAATTAGGAATGCTGAAGGTCCACAGTGAATTTTTGAATAGTATCAAAGAAGCTCAGAAGGCAGATGTGAAGTTGGTAGATTTAATGGTTGGGAACAATCAGACTGAAGATAGTGATTTTAAAGTTGATGATCAAGGAGTGTTGCGGTTTCGGAATTGAATTTGTATTCCTGATAATACAGAAATGAAAAAGATGATTCTGGAAGAAAGTCACAGAAGTAATTTGAGTATTCATCCGGGAGCTACAAAAATGTATCACGATTTGAAGAAGTTATTTTGGTGGTCCGGGTTAAAGCGAGATGTTGCACAATTTGTGTATGCATGTTTAATTTGTCAGAAGTCGAAGGTTGAACATCACAAAACTTCTGGGTTGTTGACACCTTTAGATATTCCAGAGTGGAAGTGGGATAGTATATCATGGATTTTGTGACGAGTTTGCCGAATACTCAAAGAGGACATGATGCGATTTGGGTAATTATGGATAGACTGACGAATTCGGCTCATTTTATTCTGATTAACATTAGTTTTCTTGTATCTCAGGTGGCGGAGATTTATATTTGTGAGATTGTGAAGCTACATGGTGTTCCGTCGAGTATTGTATCAGATAGAGATCCAAGATTTACTTCTAGATTTTGGAAGGGTTTGCAGGAGGCGTTGGGTTCTAAGCTGAGTTTGAGTTCGACGTATCATCCGCAGACCGATGGACAGACAGAGAGGACAATTCATTCGTTCGAGGATTTGTTGAGAGTTTGTGTACTCGAGCAAGGAGGAACTTGGGATAGTAATCTTCCATTGATTGAGTTCACGTATAATAACAGTTACCATTCTAGCATTGGAATGACACCGTTCGAAGCGTTGTTTGGTCGGAGATGCAGAACTCCGTTGTGTTGGTATGAGTCCGGTGAGAATGTGGTACTAGGACCTGAAATTGTTCAACAAACAACAGAGAAGGTTAAGTTGATTAGAGAGAAGATGAAAGCGTCGCAGAGTAGACAAAAGAGTTATCATGATAAGCGCAAAAGGATCTTGAGTTTCAAGAAGGAGACCATGTATTTTTGAGAGTCACTCCTGTGACCGGTGTTGGACGAGCACTAAAGTCGAAGAAACTGTCTCCGAGGTTTAATGGTTCGTATCATATTTCATAAAGAGTTGGGACAGTTGCGTATAGAGTGAGTTTACCACCACATCTTTCGAATTTGCATGATGTGTTTCATGTGTCGCAACATCGGAAGTATGTTCCGGATCCATCTCATGTGATTCCAAGGGATGATGTGCAAGTAAGAGATAACCTTACGATTGAGACCTTACCAGTGAGGATCGAAGGTCGTGAAGTGAAGAAGCTGAAAGGCAAGGAGATACCTCTTGTGAAAGTAGTTTGGGGAGGAGCGGTTGGCGAAAATTTGACGTGGGAGTTGGAGAGTAAGATGCTGGAGTCATATCCAGAGTTGTTTGCATGAGGTACATTTTCGAGGACGAAAATATTCTAAGTGGGGGAGAGTTGTAATGCCCTATTTTATTATTTATTTATTTTATTGAGTTTAGATGTCTCTTTATAATTTAATCGATTTATTGTGATGAGTGATATTTTTGTTGTGAAATGATATTTATTAGTAGCCTCTATTTTATTATTTAGTGGAGGAATATAATTAAAAATAGAATTATGAGGATTAAGGGGCAGAATTGGAAATAAGGGAAAATATGTAGGTTAAGGAAATATAAAAGGTTAGAGTCAGAAATAGAAAAGAGAGAATACGTGAAAACTGCATTTTGGGAGACAAGGGAGCAAGTGAGAAGTCAGAGAAAGAGGAGAGAAGCAAGCTTGTAGAGTCTGAAATCATCTAATCTAAGGTAAAGGCGGGACTACCTTTCTCTAATAATGGGTTGTATGATTCTGAAAAGGGGTTTAACATGTTGTTTTGTTAATTTTGATTGTTGAGAAATTAGGTTTTGAAATTAAAATTGATTGTTGAAAGAGTAGGTAATTAGATGAATTAAGGTAATAATTCGTGTTCATGTTGTAGAGTAATCATAAGTAGAGTTTTCTATCAAATTTGGGATTTGGGTGGTTGAAAAATTGAGTTTTTGGCTGAAAACTGGTTTCTTCTCGTAGAGTTGTTCGTCATCGCTCGCCACGGCGAGTGACCCTTACTCGCCTCGCGAGTCACTTAATACATTGAGTCCAGCGAGCCGTCATTGCTCGCCACGACGAGTGAACCTTGCTCGCCTCTCGAGAGACCAAGTTGTTGAGTTCCAGAGAGCTGTTCTAGATCGCCATAGTGAGTATATTGGCTCGCCTCGCGAGTTACTCAGTGGCAGCCTGCCCTATTTCGCGTTCTTGTGTCTGTTTCACACGTTTTTGTTTTGAGTTGCCCTTTAGTGTAAACATGTAAGTTATAGATAATTGTGTTATCTTTCTAGTAGCCTTGGTTTGACGTGAAAATCTTTTGTGGATAATTTAATGTTTTTACAAAGATATATGATGAATTGTTGTTTAAAATGATGTTATACGATGTTGTTCATGATTGATGAATTGTTATATGAATGTATATGTTGTTTAGTATGATGTTATACGATGTTGTTCATGATTGATGAATTGTTATATGAATGTATATGTTGTTTAATATGATGTTATACGGTGTTGTTCATGATTGATGAATTGTTATATGAATGTATATGTTGTTTAATATGATGTTATACGGTGTTGTTCATGATTGATAAATTGTTATTTGAATGTATATGTTGATGAATATGATATTATATGATGCTATTCCTGTTAGTGAATTGTGAGACTATGGAGTCATAATGCGAAGTTGTTGGTGTTGTTGTTGTTGTTGCATTGGTAGTGTCAATGCATGATCATTTTAAGCGATGGGGGTTGTTATACCCTGATTTTGGACCTAAAAATACTCGTTCAAATTTCTTTTCTAACACTGATACTTGTCAGTTCGCTGTTATTTTACTCTGAATCTTTACTCTCTTTTTAAACGTATTTTACTGCCTCTGTCTGTCTTTTCTTGCATTACAAGTCATTTAAGAACTCTCTGAAACGTCGCATTACTTTTCTTGCATTTTATTTCAAAAATCATACAAAAGGGTATTTTGGTCATTTCCTGCAGTGGAACCCATTTTTAGTCCCTGTGTTTGCCTCTGAGTCTTTTCAACTTATCTGTACGAATTATTGTTGAGTCTTTGTTTAAAAATCATTTCAAAAATTGCATCTGAGTCAGTTTGAGTCAGTTTAGTCCCTAGGGGCATTTTGGTCTTTTCCTGTCAAAATTTCGGCAGGGAGGTATTTTAAAATACCTCATGTCAGTAATTGGTTCGTTTTAGTCCTTTTGTTGATTTTATTTTAGGTTTCACTTTACTTTTTTTCAAATTACCAATTTTAATTCAATTTTCTTTTAATTGCATTTTGGTCCCTCAAAAGGTTTCCAAAATTGCATTTTTGTCCAAAACTTTTCAAAATTACATTTCTAGTCCATTTTTCTTATTTACAGTCCAGTCCTCATTTTTTATATTTTGCAGAAAGGTCCTTAAGGTCAAAAGTCCAAGGCAAAGTCAAATTAAATCCAATTCCAGGTGGCAGTGTCCCATTGGGTCTCAGATACAAGTGGCAGCCTATAAAAGGCGCATTCAATGCACAAGTCAGAAAAAAAAAGATCAATCACGCGCCACCACCAAAAAACACCTGAGAATTCTCTCTCTTGGCAGTTACAGATCAAAACAGAAAAAATCACAAGAACAATCACATAAACCCTAGATTTCCAGATTCATCAAATTCATCTTTTTTTCTGTGATTCTCAGAGATTCTTTGCGAATCATCATCATCGAATCAAATCCTTCGCAATTCCAGTGCAAATTCATCACCATTGGCGACGAATTCAAGCACGATCACGAAGGATCCGAAGCTTGAGAAGAAGAGAAAAAGAAACAGAATCTGAACCGGTGAAGAAGAAGAAGGAACAACACCGATTTATTTTCGGTTTTAAAGCAAGAAATCAACATGCAGAACCAAATTCAAGTGTTTCCGAAGATCTTCGTTCGAAATCTCCAACCGAAAACCACAGGTAAACACATAAACTCCACTTTCTTTCTCAGAAACATCAACAAGGACGAATCTAACGTAGATCCGTGAAGCTCTGGAAGTTTCCATTCAAAAAGAACTAAAAAGAACAAGAAAATTTTTTCAAAACCGCAAACACAAACTTCAGATCTACGTTGATTCAAATCTTGCATGCAAAATCTAGTGCCATATTCGTGTTCAGGACAAAAAAGGATATCTAAAAATGTAAAAAATTTTGAAATCGGAGAAGTTTGCTCAACTCCGGCGGCGGCGCCGCCACCCTTGGGCGGCCGGCCACCACGCCGGAGGAGCAAACTCCACCGGAGAAGATGAAGATCATCCTCCTTTTTCCAGAATCCGGTGAGATGAGAGAAGAGAGAAGTGAGAGCTTCTCTCACTAGGTGAGAGTTAGAGAGAAAGAACATGAAAGAATGAAAAAACCGGCGCTATCATGCTTATATAAGCCAGTGAACCGGACCGGTCCAAGACCGGTCCAATCCCCTTCGTTCCTGGCCGTTGGATCTAGGGTTTCCTTCCCTGGATCAATCCAACGCTCCCTGTGAATCCGGATCCTTTGGTTTTGGTTTGGGCTTTGCTTTTTTCGTTTTTGCTATTTTCCTGCTATCTGCACCCTGCTTTTTTGCTAATTGAACCTCTGCGTGCTCAATCTTTTCTCTAAAAATTCCTAAAAAATTGTTGTATGTTTCTTAATACATTTTAATACTTTTTTGATATTTTTCAATGGTTTAAAAATGATAAAAACGTGTGTGTTATTTTTCTTGATTAATTTTGTGTTTGATCTAAGTTTGTGTATTTTTGTGGTATATTTTCTCATAAAATGTTGGCATGTGATGTGGATGATTGGTGTGTAATTTCATGGTGAATGTGTTGCTGATCATATGTATGTCTTGCTGATTGTGGATGTAGATTTTCATTTCTTTCTTGTTTTGCAAGTAATGTGTGTTTTTATCAAGAAATAAAGTGCAAAATATCTTTAAAAATGTGTCATGATTCTTGGCTTGAATGTGTCCTATTTGTTCCCACATTATAGCTCAAAATCAAACCCCTTTAACATTGCTATAATGAGAGGATTATAGGTCATGTGCATGTCTAAGTGTCATAACCAATTTTAGGTATATTTTGCCATTTTATTTCATTTCATTACTTTTTTTCTCTTGCTATTCTATTCAATTTTGTTTACCTTTCTACCATTTTTATGCCTTATGATACTAACCATTTCATCTCACATTTCATTCATCCCATAGTTTAGGCATCATTTTTCTATTCATTTCTATATCAAATGGGTTTGTAATAATTTTAGGTAGATTAGTTCCTTTTTTAATTCCTTGCAAGACCATAGCATGTATTTAGGACTCAATGTAAAGGACTATGGACACTATAAGTGATGTACACCGACACAAGCACCGACACGCACACACGTTGCATGTTTACCGTTTAGATGTATGCTTAGGAAACGCGATTTTTAGACAAATGCCAATTTTCAAAAAAATAATAAACCAATTCCATCACTCAAATTTTTCCAAACAAACCTTGGAGTCAAAACTCCATTGAATCTTTTCCTTTATTTTCTTAAACAAATCCAAATGAATCCTAATTCCTACTTAGACTTTTTTAATAACAATTGAACCAACCATTCACCATTTTTCTCTCTTATGCCTTTAAGGCCTCTTTCTCTTCTTCAAAACCATTTTCCAACAAAAACTAAAATCAACCAAACACACAAAAAACATTTTTGAAAGAGAACTAAATGGAGTTTGATCCCTTAAATGGGTATGTAGGCATGAGGTCAAAACCTCTCCAAGTCCACTAAAATAAAACCTCAAACACTTTCTCCCCCCATTCTTAACATAAATAAATTTCCTTTTTCGTAAATAGCATTAAAAATAAAGCGTAGACATAAACTAAGAAAACGGCTCCTATAGAGTACTATAGTCACCGCGGGTGCCAAACACCTTCCCGTAGTGAAAACGACCCCCGAACTTAGAATCTAAGGGTTTTTTTCTCAATTTTTCCCTTCCCAAGAAAAAATAGAGAATATCAAAGATTGAAAGGTTCAAGACTAGTTAATGACTTGACACCCGAAAATCACGATAACAGGGGTTGTAGCCTGACATGTCGAATTATGACATTAGCGAAGGGAGCTTTATGCTATGTTAATTTTAAGCGAAGGGGGTTGTAGCCTGTCAAGTCGAATTACGACGTTAGAGAAGAGAGCTTTATGCTCTAATGGTACCACATGCATATTGCATTTGTAGAGTCGTTGTTGTTGCATTGTCGAGTCGTTGTTGTCGCATTGTTGAGAGAAGTTAGCTGATGATTTATAGTTGGAATTATATGAAGCATTGTTGATGATAAATTGATGTTGTTATGTGTTGTTAAATTCTCTTAACGAATTATATACTTATTATTATCGAATGTGAAATCTCACCACTTCTATTTGAATGTTGCCTCTACGTGTTGAACTCTGATTTATTTTATATTATTTATATGTTTGGAAAACGGGGTGTTTCACCATGCATATAATAATATGCAACATCCCTACCAATTGAGCTAAGCTCACAGGGATATCTTTATCTTTGGCAATATTTTGACATATTTATAATATATTATTTGTTTTATTTTTTTTGAAAACTCTGTATCCGATCCATGAATCGACTAATCCGAGGGGACCAATCCCACCGCCCACTTGCGGGGACCCCATTCAAAGCCAGAGCAAGCTCTGTATGGACTTAGCCCATCGAAATTGGCACCAGAGAGAATCGAACTTGGGACCTCTGGAGGAGCAAACTTCAAGATCCCAAGCCAACCACTAGGCCAACTGTAACACCCCGTTTCCCAAAATCAATTTAATTAATAATAATACATCAATAATCAGAGTAATCATAACAGGCATGCTACATTTCTTCATTTAAAATTTACTAAATAGAGAGTATATAAAAAAAATCTATTTAATCAAACGTCGTTCATAAAATTGTCATTAAACTCACAGCGGATTGTTTGCAACATCATTCAGTCTACAATAATTATTCTTGGCATAAAAGCCATTTTAACATAAAAGTCGATCACCAAAGGGCTACATCAGTAATATTTCAAAATTGATACATAGGAAAGAATTCAAGCAATAAAATCCCATCCCACGTATCAGAGCCCTAGACACTGTGAGCCACCACCTACTACTCAGGATCACCTGCAAGTTACCCATTGGAAAGGCAACATTTTCAAGCAGAAGGGGTGAGATTCTCAAACAATAATGATAATATATAATAACATAAATAAATCTAACCCCCTATCATCATAATCATTCAGCAGTTATAATATAGCATCATTAACAACTTCATCATCCAACAATAATGGCAACAGTAACAATGATTCATGCGACCACTCGACTTCACTTCTAAGACTCCTCAACAATGCAACTATGCATGTGGTACCATAACAGAGCCGAAGCTCTCATCTTTATAGAATGGTTAAAGCATTCTTTTATCAGGACATGAGTCCTCATCATAACATCGTTTTGAACACATAGTGTTCCATCATTTTGAACGACAAGGCGTTCCAGGACCGAAGTCCTCATCATAACATCATTTTTATGCTTATGCAACTGACTCCACTAGTGTATATCTACATACAACTCAACGACTAATGCATATGTACTCATATGACTCACCACTCCTTAATGCAACATGTTCATTCACTTGATTCAAGTATTCCAATATCTTCAAAATTCACAAAGTTAACCAACTAAATATCATCATGAAATAAGTAGGATTTTATGTCTATACAAAGGTCATACAAGCTAGAGGAAACACCTAGAAGTACTCACAAAGTTACCTTGTGCACGAAGCAAAATTCAGAAAAGGGCTGACTACACTCAGTTCGCTTAAGCGACGAGTAGCTCGCTTAAGCGACCAGCTCACACAAGGTTGAGGTCCTCGCTCGCTCACGGTTCGCTCGCAGTTCGCTTAAGCGAACACAATGTCGTATCTAAATTAATTCTACGCTTACGGCTCGCTCACTGGTCGCTTAAGCGACCTGGCTTCAGCAAAATCTGGGTAGCAATCGTGATCGCTCGCTTAAGCGATGGGATGTTCGCTTAAGCGACCACTCATCTGGGCAGGGTAACAGCTACGATTTTCAGACCTCTCCTCACTCCAAA
The DNA here is from genome assembly GCF_003473485.1 of Medicago truncatula. Taxonomy (NCBI): domain Eukaryota; kingdom Viridiplantae; phylum Streptophyta; class Magnoliopsida; order Fabales; family Fabaceae; genus Medicago; species Medicago truncatula. The sequence goes on from NC_053045.1 coordinate 23,621,960, forward strand.
AAGCCAATTTTAATCCCCTGATCACCCAAAATGTTTTCCTGAAATGTTTACGAGTCCTATATACAACCAGACATCAAAGAAACAGCAAATTAGCATCAACAACAACAATTAACTCCAATCAAACATTCATTCAGAACTTCCAAAACTCATCTATCATATTCTATTTTCACTCCAAATTATGATCAATATCAACATTATAGATTAGGAAATCATACTAATCATCAAATACAACATTATAAACCTGATTCTTACACATTTTCTTCAGAATCATCATTAACCCTAAATTTCCCAATTTTACCTTAAGAACAGTTAAATTGATTAATTTTTCAGAAATCATATATTAGAACTATTGAAAGATAATCCCACCCTTACCTTAGAATTGCAAAGATAAAGTGCAGCAAGTCAATTCCTAAGCTCTTCTCTCTTGGTCTTCTCCCTTGCCTGGCTTTTTCCTCTCCCACTTATTTTCACGTTAAAACTGTTTCTGACTTTTCTTTCCTTAACTTCTCAAAACTATAACTTCCCCTTTTTCATTAAAACCTCCCTTGTTATTATTATTAATTTCTAATTAATCCCTAACCTCCTAAATAATTCTATTATTTTTATTATTCTATTTATATTAAATAAGTTATATAAATAAATACTACACACTACATAAATCACATAAATTAATTAAAAACACCCAAAAGACTCTAAACAATTCTAAAAATAATAAAATAACAACTAGGGCGTTACACCAACTCCAAATGGGTTTTATAATATATTATTTTGTACTATTAATAACAACAATTTCAATGTTTTTATCATTAACGTCACATTTATAATTTTTTTCTTCTTCTTGTTTTTCAATACAACTAACATTGCAATTATGCTTCGAGACACAACTCGCGCTTCGATGCTCAACCCATGTGAAACACAATTCCCTTACTCTATATTAAATATATAACGATGTTTTCTTACATTTATGGCATAAGAGATGAGCATAAATTGTTTTCTTGTATATATTTCATAACAAATTGGTTTTTTACTTGCAAAATATTCATTAAGTCCATAAAGTTAAGTAGATTATGAGTTTAACCGAGGTTAATTATTATATTTTTATGGAGATTAATTTTCTTATAGTAGTGTTATGGATGTTTGCGGTGTAGTTTGGTTCGTTTTTGAGCCTAAAAGTCGTCTGATCTGCAACATAAAAAAGAATGCGATTTGGTTTGGTTCGGTTGGCTTTGATAATAAAATCCGAATCATACTAAACAAAACCAATGTGATTTGAATTGGTTCGATTGTTGCAATTTTTTTATGAGACAATACAATTTTTTTTCCAATATTAAAATAAAGTTAAAAACAACTTATTTCTAATAATGTTTCAAATTTGATCCAACATTGCAAATTCTTTTTCATCCAACAATGTTCCATACCAAATAAAAAAATATGAATAAAAAAGCAACCCTCTTTGATAAGAAATGAAAAAGACTAAAATATTATCTAACATTATACGAAAAAATGCAAGTAGAATTCAATTAAAACAAGAAGAACAAAGAGTTAGAGAGAGAAAGTGAGACTCTGTGAATAGTTAATTCATTTAAAACAACGACATGTGCAACTATAGCCGAGAAGACGCCTTTCACCTATAGCCGAGAGACGCATTTAAAACATCGACTCTGTGAAGGCTTATTCCCACTTGTTGGGTTCACCTATAGCCGAGAAGACGCCTTTCACCGGTCCCGGGACTTCTCTTACTCCTTTGGTTATTGCTAAGGATCTCTATCTCAAGACTTCCGATGTCTCCAAGCATCTTACTACTAAGTCTCACATCCGAGGATTCACTTCAAAGTATCTACTTGAGCAAGCTAATCTCAAAACTACTTGTCAAGACACACTCGAGGCTATTCTTGCATTGCTTATCTATGGGCTCATTCTCTTCCCGAATCTCGACAACTTTGTGGATATGAATGCTATTGAGATCTTCCATTCCAGGAATCCGGTTCCTACCTTGCTAGCTGACACATACCATGCTATCCATGACCGGACTCTCAAAGGTCGTGGGTATATCCTTTGCTGCGTGCCTCTCCTATATAGGTGGTTTATTTCTCACCTTCCGAGCTCCTTCCATGACAACTCGGAGGATTGGTCCTACTCACAGCGGGTGATGGCTCTCTCTCCTAACGAGGTGGTCTGGATTGTAACGCCCTCTCTAATTATTTGATTATTTTTAATGAGTTTAGAATACATTTATATGATTTGTATGATTTATATGATTTATTTTGATGAGTGATATTTTGTTATGATATATGTTGGTATTTATTAGTATAACATATATGTTATTTGGTTTAGAAATATAAAAGTTATTTGATTTAAAAATATAAATGTTATTTGATTTAGAAATATATATGTTATTTGATTTAGAAATATATATATGTTATTTGGTTTAGAAATATAAATGTTATTTGATTTAAAAATATAAATGTTATTTGTTATAGAAATACATATGATTTGTTGCAGAAATAAATGTGATTTGTTATAGAAATAAATGTTATTTGTTGTAGAAATACACATGATTTGTTATAGAAATAAATGTTATTTGGTGTAGAAATACACATGATTTGTTGTAGAAATATATGTTAATTTGTGTAGAGATATATGTTATTTTGTGTAGAAATATATGTTATCTGGTGTAGAAATATATTTCTTATTTGGTGTAGAAATATATATATGTTATAGAAATATATTTGTTATAGAGATATAATTGTTATTTGTTGTATAAATATTTTATATATATATTAGAATAGAATATTGAGATTTTGGTAGGCAATCTAATATATTTTTGTACTGAATAATATATTTTTGTACTTAATATGATATATTTTGGTACTCAATTGATATATTTAATTACTAGATCTAATAGGTGCATTACTTGTTTCTCACTTATTAGTTGTAAATTATCTCTATAAATAGAGAACTCACACAGTGCATTCTACACACCGAAATTCACAGTTGATACTTCCTGTGCTTTTCTTATCTTCTCCCTCTTTTGACTTGTGTTGACGAGTCTTTCTTCTTTTTCTACTCCTTTCTGTCCCTTCGGAATTAAAAGTGTTCTTAAGACTATAATCCCTCTTCGGTTTAATATCCTTTTAGATAAGAGAAAGCAGTAGAGTCCTTCGTCGATCAATCCAAAGGTAAGGGTGAGACTAACTTTGCAATTCTATTAAGTATGTGAATCAATGGTTAGGTTTAACATGATGTAGGATGAGTTTTTGAGGAATTGAAAAGTAGGTTAAAATTGTAGAATTAATGAATAAACGGTGGAAACTTGTTAAAAAGATGTAGAAACTGTCCTTAGACCTTAGATAATGATTAAGATGATTTGATGATATTTATAATGTTATATAATTAGATATATATTGCATGAATTATGTTTAATGATTGAGATGTTGATGACGTGCATTTGTAATTGTTATATATGATGATTATCATTATTGATTGATGTTATTTTGTTGTTGTGATGAATATGATTTACTTTGATGATATGATTAATGAGAGAATATTATATACTGTGAATTAATGATTAAATGCATTACTTAAAATATTATTGAATGATCAAGATGTTGAAATGAATTGTTATTAAGCTTGATATGAATTGATTATGCTGCAATTGTTGTTAAACTAAGTTGCATGAGTTGTTGTTGATTATCATTTGATATTGTTGTATCTTGAGATGTTTACGTGTCGCCTATGTTGCTGTTGTTGGTTATGTGAAATATTTATATGACTTATGTGGAAGATGTATGATGTTTAAGTTGTTGATACTTTATATTAATATTGTTATGTTGTGAATTGCTTGTGCTGTTTCTGTTGCTGTTATGAACTGCTAAGTTGTTTATAATGTGATTTAATGATTAAATGCATTACTCGAAATATTATTGAATTATATTAGGAGCTTTGTCCTCCGCACGATTATTAGTATGAATAAGTTGATGATGAACTCCAAATTATTGGATGTATAAGTGATAAGTTGATTAAAGTGTCTTGTCGATAGAGTCCATGCATTAGCATTCATTGAGCTTTGTCCTCACCACGATTAGGAGCTTTGTCCTCCGCACGATTAGGAGCTTTGTCCTCCGCACGATTAAAGTATATTAATACTTATGATGACGATTGGTACCACATGCATATAAGTGTCTAAGTTGCATTGTCGTATTTGTCGAGTCAAAGTCGTTGTTGATGAATTATCATCCATGAGTTGTTAAGTTGTCGATGAATTATCATCTATGAGTTGTCGAGTTGTCTTCTACCCATGTGTTGTTAAAGAAGTACCTACGAAGATTATACGATGTGAATTATATGATGTTGACTAAAATATTGCTATGTTGTTTAACATGTTGATTATGATACTGTTATGTTGCTACGTTGTTTAAGATATTGATTATGATATTGTTACGTTGCTATGTTGTTTAAGATATTGATTATGATATTGTTATATTGTTATGTTGTTATGATGTTGTATATGATACTGATTATAATGTTATGATGTTGTTTACGATGTTGATTATATGATGTTATTATGATGCTATATGTTGTGATGTATATAAGTGTTATTATTAAGTGATGAATATGTTGTTCTATATATGATTAATATTATTAAGTGAATATTATGTTATGTTATTGATGATGATCGAATGTTGTGATTACTTGGTAATTGTTTATCAAAGATGCTATGGTGTTTGAGATGATATTGTTTAAGATGATTATGTTTAAGATGTTTATGTTGAAGATTTATGATGTTGATTTTGGTGTTAGTATGTGTTGATTATATTTTTATAAGATGATGAATATGTTGTTATTATAAGAAGATGAATATGTTGTTGTTATATTATTATATTATGAAGAGATGATGTATATATAATTATTATTATTATTAAGTGAATATCATGCTATGTTGTTGTTATATTATTATATTATGACGAGATGATGTATATATAATTATTATTATTATTAAATGAATATCATGCTATGTTGTTGTTATATTATTATATTATGACGAGATGATGTATATATAATTATTAAGTGAATATCATGTTACGTTGTGGTTATATTATTATAAGAAGATGTTTATGTTATGATGTAGATAATTATTACTATTAATAAGAGATGATTATATTGTGTTGTTTTAAAGTTATTAGTGATGATGATATCTATGAGTTGTTAAGTGTACTTGATGATGTTTATGTTAAATTGATAAGTTGTCTTTTATTAATGAATTGATAATGAGATGTTTGATGAATAATTATTATTATGAATTAATGATGTTGTTATGTTGTATATGAATTAGGATTAAAGATGTTGTCATGCTATATATGAACTATGACTATGATGTGATGATCTATGTTTGTTACGATTTGGATAATATGTGTTAAATGATAATTAGAAGTTGGTTGAACTATTAAGAATTATTACATGAAGAATTATTATTACTAATAGATGAAGTTATTTATGTTGTTAAATATAATTATTGAATTATATGCTTGATATTATTGTTTTGTGAAATCTCACCCCTTCTGCTTGAAAATGTTGCTCTTCGTATGAGTAACTTGCAGGTATTAATGATTAGTAGGAGTGGTGGCTCAAGTGTCTCTAGGTGCTCTGATACGTAACGGAATGGGAACTTTGTTATTGCTTTCTATTCCTTACGTATTGTTTTTGAAGAATTATGACTATCTTTTTAGAATGAATTTTTATGACATAATTGTAAAGAGGCCTTAGTGCCAAAGACTGGTTTTAGTTATTGAATAAATTCCGCTGCGAAGTATTAAAGATTTTGTTATTGAATTTTAAAGGATAAATAGTTATTTATTCAGTTTATGATTTTATGAAAAGAAGTGTAGCATTCCGTTTACGTGAATAACTTTGATTATTAAATGAAATTTTTATGTTGGGAAAACGGGGTGTTACATGGATCACTCCCGCCGCTCAGGTTAAGGAAATTATTATTGGTTGTGGAGACTTTCTCAATGTACCTCTTCTTGGTACCCGTGGGGGAATCAACTACAATCCGGAGCTTGCTATGAGACAGTTTGGGTTCCCCATGAAGGCAAAGCCCATCAATCTTGCTACATCTCCAGAGTTCTTCTACTATTCGAACGCCCCCACCGGACAAAGGGAGGCTTTCATAGGGGCTTGGTCTAAGGTCCGTAGGAAGAGTGTGAAGCATTTGGGTGTGAGATCTGGTGTTGCTCATGAGGCCTATACTCAGTGGGTAATAAACCGAGCTGAAGAGATTGGTACGCCATACCCTGCTATGAGATATGTGTCTGCGTCTGCTCCATCTATACCTTTATCTCTACCTCCCACAACTCAGGGAATGTATCAGGAGCATCTAGCTATGGAGAGTCGTGAGAAACAGATGTGGAAAGCCCGATACAATGAAGCTGAGAATCTAATCATGACTTTGGATGGTAAGGATGAGCAGAAGACTCATGAGAACCTGATGTTGAAGAAGGAGTTGGTTAAGGTCCGAAGGGAACTTGAAGAAAAAGATGAGTTACTTATGCGGGACTCCAAGAGAGCTAGAGGACGACACAACTTCTATGCTAGATAATGCGGTTCAGATTCGGAGTCTGAGTCTGAGGATCATCCCACTACTTCCTATGCTTGAGAGTTTTATTTGTTTATATTTCAAAGTCTTCCCTTGGCTTAGTATTTCAAAGGGATTCGTCTTGTAAACACTTCGTTTTGCTTTGCTTGTTTAGATATTGTTTACAAAACTCCTAATTTGTCCAAAAATCCTTCGATGTCCAAAAAAAAACTTTTGCATTTGCATTTGTACATATCATGCATCATGTGCATCATTCATCAAGTCACAAAAGGTTTCCAAGTGCTCACTGCCTCCTGGTTCTTCTGCCACAGATTGAAAGGTGGCTCGTGCTCGGAAAGTCTACGAACCTGACAGAATACATCGAACTAGACTCTACAGAAAGAAGAATTCGGTAGCCATGGAAGAAGAAAATGCTCAGCTCCGTACCGAGTTAGCTACTCTGAGGGAAGAATTGGCTAAGGCCAATGATACCATGACAGCTCTGCTAGCCTCTCAGGAATAGTCAGCCACAGCTATCCCTATAGCCACAGCTATACCAGTGACTACAAGTGTGATCCCAACTGCATCTACTGACGCTCGCTTCGCTATGCCAGCTGGGTTTCCGTATGGGCTTCCACCGTTCTTCACTCCCAGTACTGCAGCGGGCACTTCTGGTACTGCTAACAATGTTCTGATTCCTGCAACAAATGCTGTCTCCATCAATACTACTTTGCCACAAACAACGGCAGCTGTCACTGAGCCTCTTGTGCATGCCATACCTCAAAGTGTTAACATCAACACACACCACGGAAACATCCCCGTGATCAAAACCATGGAAGAGAGGATGGAGGAACTTCCTAAAGAACTCCGTCATGAAATCAAAGCTAATCAAGGAAATGCGGACTCTTTCAAGACTCAGGATCTCTGCTTGGTACCAAAGGTGGATGTCCCTAAGAAGTTCAAGATCCCGGATTTCGACCGATACAATGGGTTGACTTGTCCCCAGAACCACATCATCAAATATGTCCGAAAGATGGGTAACTACAAAGACAATGATTCACTCATGATTCACTGCTTCCAAGATAACTTGATGGAAGATGCTGCAGAGTGGTATACTAGTTTGAGCAAAAATGACATCCATACCTTTGATGAATTAGCCGCTGCTTTCAAAAGCCACTATGGGTTTAACACCAGATTGAAGCCGAACAGGGAATTCCTCAGATCTCTCTCCCAGAAGAAGGAGGAAAGCTTCCGTGAATACGCACAGAGATGGAGGGGGGCAGCTGCCCGCATTACTCCCGCTCTTGATGAAGAAGAAATGACCCAGACATTCCTAAAGACCTTGAAAAAGGATTATGTTGAGAGAATGATCATTGCTGCCCCGAATAACTTCTCGGAGATGGTCACCATGGGAACTCGTCTGGAAGAAGCCGTCAGAGAAGGAATCATTGTGTTCGAAAAAGCTGAATCCTCTGTGAATGCATCAAAGAGGTATGGTAACGGACACCACAAGAAGAAAGAAACGGAAGTAGGGATGGTGTCTGCCGGAGCCGGTCAATCCATGGCTACTGTTGCTCCTATCAATGCAGCCCAAATGCCTCCGTCGTACCCATATGCACCGTACTCTCAGCATCCTTTCTTTCCGCCATTCTATCACCAGTATCCTTTGCCACCGGGTCAACCTCAGGTACCCGTTAATATAATAGGTCAACAGATGAAACAACAGTTGCCGGTTCAACAACAACAACAAAATCAGCAAGCTAGACCTACTTTCCTCCGATACCGATGTTGTATGCTGAGTTGCTTCCGACTTTACTCCATAGAGGGCATTGTACAACCAGACAGGGCAAGCCCCACTGATCCGTTGCCTCCAAGGTTCAGGTCCGATCTCAAATGTGATTTCCATCAAGGCGCCCTGGGTCATGATGTCGAGGGGTGCTATGCTTTGAAGTATATCGTGAAGAAGCTCATTGATCAAGGAAAGCTGACTTTTGAGAATAATGTCCCGCATGTCCTCGACAATCCTATTCCAAATCATGCCGCTGTAAATATGATCGAAGTATGTGAGGAAGCTCCTAGACTTGATGTCCGTAACGTCGCAACTCCTCTGGTGCCTCTACACATCAAGCTGTGCAAAGCTTCTCTGTTCAGCCATGATCATGCCAAGTGCCTAGGATGCCTTCGTAATCCTTTGGGTTGCTATACTGTTCAAGATGACATCCAAAGCTTGATGAATGATAATTTTTTGACTGTCAGTGATATCTGCGTGATTGTGCCAGTTTTTCACGATCCGCCTGTCAAGAGTTTGCCTTTGAAGGAGAATGCTTAGCCTCTGGTGATAAGGTTACCCGGACCGGTACCGTATACTTCAGATAGGGCTATCCCGTACAAATATAACGCTACCATAATTGAAAACGGAGTAGAAGTGCCTCTGGTGTCCTTGGCTGTGATGAACAATACCGCCGAAGGAACTTCAGCAGCCCTTAGAAGCGGAAGAGTCCGTCCACTTTTGTTTCAAAAGAAGGCAGCTACGCCTACCGTGCCACCCATTGACAAGCCAATCCCGACTGATGTTTCTCCCGTTAACAGAGACGCGAGCCAACCAGGCCGGTCTATAGAGGATTCTAATCTGGACGAGATTTTGAGGTTGATCAAAAGAAGTGATTATAAGATTGTAGATCAGCTGCTGCAAACTCCGTCGAAGATATCCATTTTGTCTCTACTCCTGAGTTCCGCTGCCCACAGAGATACCCTTTTGAAAGTATTGGAGCAAGCTTATGTGGATCATGAAGTCACTGTGGATCACTTTGGTAGCATAGTGGGGAACATTACCGCCTGCAGCAATCTGTGGTTCAGTGAAGATGAATTGCCCGAAGCAGGAAAGCATCATAATTTGGCCTTGCATATCTCCGTGAATTGCAAGTCCGACATGCTATCAAATGTGTTAGTAGACACTGGTTCATCTTTGAACGTGATGCCCAAGTCAACGCTGGATCAGCTGAGTTACCGGGGAACTCCTTTGAGGAGGAGCACTTTTTTGGTCAAAGCCTTTGATGGAACCCGCAAGAGCGTTCTCGGGGAGATAGACTTGCCAATAACTATTGGCCCCGAAACCTTTCTAATCACCTTTCAGGTCATGGATATTAACGCCTCTTACAGCTGTCTCTTGGGGAGACCATGGATACATGACGCGGGGGCGGTGACCTCTACTTTGCACCAAAAGTTGAAATTTGCAAAAGTGGAAAGCTTGTTACCATTCATGGAGAGGAAGCATACCTGGTTAGCCAGCTATCATCTTTCTCTTGCATAGAGGCAGGGTCTGCAGAGGGGACCACTTTTCAAGGATTAACTGTCGAAGGTACGGAGCCCAAGAGAGATGGAACTGCAATGGCTTCTTTGAAGGATGCACAGAGAGTCGTCCAAGAGGGTCAAGCTGCCGGCTGGGGCAGGTTAATACAGCTTCGTGAGAACAAGCATAAGGAAGGTCTTGGCTTTTCCCCAACTTCAGGAGTTTCCACCAGGGCATTCTATAGTGCTGGGTTTGTCAACGCAATCATAGAAGAAGCAACTGGATTTCGCCCGAGGCCTGTATTTGTTACACAGGAGCATTGCGAGAGATTGGATGCTTGACATTCCTCAATCATGCATGTTTTTTACTTGTTGCTTAAGTATCTTGTTTTTTCAAAATAACAATCCTCTCGCTCTGCCCAAAGCGAGAGTGATATTTTCTGTAAGGGCATGTTTGTTTCGGCATTGCCGTTGATTAATAAAAAATTGTCGTTTCTTTCACGACTGCTTTTTTTTTTAGTGCTTTTTTTTCCCTTGGAAATAATGGTAATGCCAGAAAAAACCAAAATATCTGTATTTTCTTATTAATTTCAAAAATCTGCATAAAAAAACCTCTTTCTAAAATCATCCAACCATTTTACGCAGATTGAACTATAATAAACCCGTTGGGCACAGTAACCCTGCATTCCCTCCGAATTTTGAATTCCCAGTGTATGAAGCCGAAGATGAGGAAGGTGATGACATATCGTATGAGATCACTCGGCTACTTGAGCAAGAAAAGAAAGCCATTCAGCCTCACTAGGAAGAGATTGAGCTCATCAACATAGGTACCGAGGAGAACAAGCGAGAAATCAAGATCGGTGCTGCTCTAAAGGAAGGGGTTAAAAAGAAGATCATCCAGCTCCTCCGGGAATATCCGGATATTTTTGCATGGTCGTATGAAGATATGCCAGGTCTAGATCCTAAGATCGTGGAGCATCGGATCCCCACAAAGCCTGAATGTCCTCCTGTTAGGCAGAAATTGAGAAGGACTCATCCAGATATGGCTCTCAAGATTAAGAGCGAGGTTCAAAAACAGATTGATGCGGGTTTCCTCATGACAGTTGAGTACCCTGAGTGGGTTGCCAATATTGTACCTGTGCCAAAGAAGGATGGTAAAGTCCGGATGTGTGTTGACTTCAGAGACCTGAACAAAGCCAGTCCAAAAGACAACTTTCCATTACCTCATATTGATGTGCTTGTTGATAATACTGCTCAGTCTAAGGTGTTCTCCTTCATGGATGGTTTCTCCGGTTACAATCAGATCAAAATGTCTCCTGAAGATAGAGAAAAGACGTCTTTTATCACTCCATAGGGTACTTTCTGCTACAAAGTGATGCCATTCGGCCTAATAAATGCTGGTGCTACCTACCAAAGAGGGATGACTACTCTCTTTCATGACATGATTCACTAATAAGTCGAAGTATATGTGGATGACATGATTGTAAAGTCAATAGATGAGGAGCAACATGTTGAGTATTTGACGAAGATGTTCGAGAGGTTGAGAAAGTACAAGCTTCGATTGAATCCTAACAAATGTACGTTCGGCGTCAGATCCGGAAAGTTATTAGGCTTCATTGTCAGCCAAAAGGGCATTGAAGTCGATCCTGATAAAGTCCGGGCCATCCGAGAAATGCCAGCTCCACAGACCGAGAAGCAAGTCAGAGGTTTCCTCGGGCGTTTGAATTACATCTCCCGATTCATATCTCATATGACCGCAACCTGCGGGCCGATCTTCAAGCTACTCAGAAAGAATCAGCCTATTGTATGGAATGATGAATGCCAAGAAGCTTTTGATAGCATCAAGAATTACCTACTGGAACCACCTATCCTTGTCCCACCCGTGGAAGGAAGGCCTTTGATCATGTATTTGGCAGTATTTGATGAATCCATGGGATGCGTATTTGGTCAACAAGATGAGACTGGAAAGAAAGAACATGCTATCTACTATCTAAGCAAGAAGTTCACCGATTGTGAAACTCGGTATACAATGCTTGAGAAGACTTGTTGTGCTCTGGCCTGGGCCGCTAAACGCCTGCGTCATTATTTGGTGAATCATACGACTTGGTTGATATCCAGAATGGATCCGATAAAGTATATCTTTGAGAAAGCTGCTGTTACTGGGAAGATTGCACGCTGGCAGATGCTTTTGTCTGAATATGATATTGTGTTCAAAACTCAAAAGGCAATCAAAGGTAGCATTCTTGCCGATCATCTTGCCTACCAACCTCTTGATGATTATCAACCATTTGAGTTTGATTTCCCCGATGAAGAGATCATGTATTTGAAATCAAAAGACTGCGAAGAACCGTTGATTGAGGAAGGTCCAGATCCCAATAGCAAGTGGGGTTTAGTCTTTGATGGTGCTGTCAATGCTTATGGTAAAGGAATTGGGGCAGTCATTGTATCCCCACAGGGGCATCACATTCCTTTTACCGCCCGGATTCTGTTCGAATATACAAACAATATGGCTGAGTATGAAGCATGTATCTTTGGGATCGAGGAAGCAATTGACATGAGAATCAAACACCTCGACATCTATGGAGATTCTGCGCTCGTCATCAATCAGATAAAGGGTGAATGGGAGACCCACCATGCTAAGTTGATTCCTTATCGTGATTATTGGAGACGTCTGCTGACATATTTTACAAAGGTTGAGCTGCACCATATTCCTCGTGATGAGAACCAAATGGCTGATGCTCTTGCTACTCTATCCTCCATGTTTCGAGTAAACCATTGGAATGATGTGCCAATAATCAAAGTGCAACGCCTTGAAAGACCTTCACATGTGTTTGCTATTGGGGATGTGATCGATCAGGCTGGTGAAAATGTGGTTGACTATAAACCCTGGTACTACGACATCAAACAGTTCTTGCTAAGCCGTGACTATCCGCCAGGTGCTTCCAACTAAGACAAGAAGACCCTGAGAAGATTGGCCAGTAGATTCATGTTAGATGGAGATATTTTTTACAAGAGAAACTATGACATGGTATTGTTAAGATGTGTTGATGAACACGAAGCAGAGCAGTTGATGCATGATGTACATAATGGTACCTTCGGGACCCATGCTACAGGGCATACTATGTCAAGGAAGCTGTTATGGGCAGGTTACTACTGGATGACCATGGAGCACGATTGCTACCAGCACGCCAGAAAGTGCCACAAATGTCAAATCTATGTTGATTAGATTCATGTGCCTCCGCACGCTCTCAATGTTATTTCATCCCCATGGCCGTTTTCAATGTGGGGTATCGACATGATTGGGAGAATTGAACCGAAGGCTTCAAATGGTCATCGTTTCATCTTAGTGGAAATTGACTACTTCACCAAGTGGGTTGAAGCAGCATCTTATACTAATGTGACCAAGCAAGTGGTAGCTAAGTTCATCAAGAACAACATCATCTGTCGATATGGTGTTCCCGGCAAGATCATTACCGACAATGGTACAAACCTGAACAACAATGTGGTGCAAGCTCTTTGTGAAGAATTCAAAATTGAGCATCATAACTCTTCTCCTTATAACCTCAGATGAATGGTGCAGTTGAGCCGCCAACAAGAATATCAAGAGGATTGTCCAGAAGATGGTAACCACTTACAAGGACTAGCATGAGATGTTACCCTATGCTCTGCATGGCTACCGTACTACTGTGCGCAGTTCAACCGGGGCAACCCCTTTCTCTCTTGTATATGGTATGGAAGCAGTTCTTCCTTTGGAAGTGGAGATCCCATCTCTCCGTGTGATCATGGAAGCAAAGTTATCTGAGGCTGAATGGTGCCAAAGCCGGTATGATCAGTTGATCTGATTGAGGAAAAACGTATGGATGCCATGGCTCGTGGACAGTCATATCAAGCAAGAATGAAGACTGCCTTTGACAAGAAAGTCCATCCTCGAGAATTCAAGGTAGGGGAACTTGTATTGAAAAGGAGGATAAGCCAGCAACCCGACCCAAGGGGCAAGTGGACGCCTAACTATGAAGGTCCTTATGTTGTCAAGAAGGCCTTCTCCGGTGGTGCTTTAATCCTTACACACATGGATGGTGTAGAACTTCCAAATCCAGTGAATGCCGATATAGTCAAAAAATACTTTGCCTAGAAATATGAAAAGAACAGCGTGGTAGGTCGAAAACCCGAAAGGGCGGCCTAGGCAAAAATGCGCTTCCCGGTGGATCGAAACCCGAAAGGGCGGTCCAGGCAAAAATAAGGGACAAAAAAAAGAGGATTTCCAGGAATGTGTAATATAGCACGAGCCATTACGTGCCCAATACTCCAGTGTCTTGTCTGTCTCTGCGAAACTGTGTCTACAAATCGCCAACAGTCATGCATTACAAGCATTCATACACGCATAATCATGCATATTACGTGCCCATGCATTTAATGAAATTGTTATATCATTCGTGCATATTGCATTTCCAATGTCAACATCAGTCTCAATTCAATACTCATGTCGGGTTCTCTGTCAAAACCTTGTGAGCCAATAATATCGGTCAATTTCTACCTTTCAAATCAAATCGACGTCAAGTCAATCTCAATCTATATTTTGTCAAAAAAAACAATCCCCAGTGAATCTGTTTCTGTTTGGTCAAGTGGCTAGCTCAATCCAAGAGCAGCATGAACCTACCTATTTGTTTATGTTTCCGGTCGAGTTACCAGTTCGCATCCAAGAACGACTTGCACCCGTTTACTTTTCAATGTTATCGGTCGAGTTACTAGTTCAAATCCAAGAACAGCTCGTACCTGTCTATGCGTCTATGATTTTGGTCAAGTGGCTAGTTCAAGTCCAAGAACAGCTTGTACCTGTCTATCTGTTTTTGTTCGGTCAAGTGGCTAGCTCCATCCAAGAGCAGCTTGCGCCTGTCTATTTTGTCTTTGACTCCGGTGGAGTAACCAGCTCAATCCAAGAGCAGCTCACACCTGTTTATTTGCCTTGCTTTCAGTCGAGTGACCAGTTCGAATCAAGAACAACTCGTACCTGTCCATCTTCTCCATGTCCCCGGTCGAGTGACCAGTTCGAATCCGAGAACAACTCGCACCTGTTTGTCTGCTTTTATCCCCGGTCAAGTGCCCAGCTCAATCCAAGAGCAGCTTGTACCCGTCAATTTGTTCTTAGTCTCCTATCTACTCTGTTATCTGTTATCGTGCCAATGTCTACCAATCCCGCAATGGATACGACATCTTTTGTTAGTTCCATCTCTCGTTTGTCTCGCACTCATAATCCAAATGTTGCATGGCATTCATGATATTTGAAAATGTACAAGCGTATTTTTACGTCCAAACACAGTGCAAATGTTAATATTTAAGTATCTTCGTCCCGTCAAGGCAAAGACTCCGTCTCTTGACCCTCCAGACAAAGAAACTTAAATAGGGGCAGCTGTTATACCCTGATTTTGGACCTAAAAATACTCGTTCAAATTTCTTTTCTAACACTGATACTTGTCAGTTCGCTGTTATTTTACTCTGAATCTTTACTCTCTTTTTAAACGTATTTTACTGCCTCTGTCTGTCTTTTCTTGCATTACAAGTCATTTAAGAACTCTCTGAAACGTCGCATTACTTTTCTTGCATTTTATTTCAAAAATCATACAAAAGGGTATTTTGGTCATTTCCTGCAGTGGAACCCATTTTTAGTCCCTGTGTTTGCCTCTGAGTCTTTTCAACTTGTCTGTACGAATTATTGTTGAGTCTTTGTTTAAAAATCATTTCAAAAATTGCATCTGAGTCAGTTTGAGTCAGTTTAGTCCCTAGGGGCATTTTGGTCTTTTCCTGTCAAAATTTCGGCAGGGAGGTATTTTAAAATACCTCATGTCAGTAATTGGTTCGTTTTAGTCCTTTTGTTGATTTTATTTTAGGTTTCACTTTACTTTTTTTCAAATTACCAATTTTAATTCAATTTTCTTTTAATTGCATTTTGGTCCCTCAAAAGGTTTCCAAAATTGCATTTTTGTCCAAAACTTTTCAAAATTACATTTCTAGTCCATTTTTCTTATTTACAGTCCAGTCCTCATTTTTTATATTTTGCAGAAAGGTCCTTAAGGTCAAAAGTCCAAGGCAGAGTCAAATTAAGTCCAATTCCAGGTGGTAGTGTCCCATTGGGTCTCAGATACAAGTGGCAGCCTATAAAAGGCGCATTCAATGCACAAGTCAGAAAAAAAAGATCAATCACGCGCCACCACCAAAAAACACCTGAGAATTCTCTCTCTTGGCAGTTACAGATCAAAACAGAAAAAATCACAAGAACAATCACATAAACCCTAGATTTCCAGATTCATCAAATTCATCTTTTTTGCGAATCATCATCATCGAATCAAATCCTTCGCAATTCCAGTGCGAATTCATCACCATTGGCGACGAATTCAAGCACGATCACGAAGGATCCGAAGCTTGAGAAGAAGAGAAAAAGAAACAGAATCTGAACCGGTGAAGAAGAAGAAGGAACAACACCGATTTATTTTCGGTTTTAAAGCAAGAAATCAACAAGCAGAACCAGATTCAAGTGTTTCCGAAGATCTTCGTTCGAAATCTCCAACCGAAAACCACAGGTAAACACATAAACTCCACTTTCTTTCTCAGAAACATCAACAAGGACGAATCTAACGTAGATCCGTGAAGCTCTGGAAGTTTCCATTCAAAAAGAACTAAAAAGAACAAGAAAAATTTTTCAAAACCGCAAACACAAACTTCAGATCTACGTTGATTCAAATCTTGCATGCAAAATCTAGTGCCATATTCGTGTTCAGGACAAAAAAGGATATCTAAAAATGTAAAAAATTTTGAAATCGGAGAAGTTTGCTCAACTCCGGCGGCGGCGCCGCCACCCTTGGGCGGCCGGCCACCACGCCGGAGGAGCAAACTCCACCGGAGAAGATGAAGATCATCCTCCTTTTTCCAGTATCCGGTGAGATGAGAGAAGAGAGAAGTGAGAGCTTCTCTCACTAGGTGAGAGTTAGAGAGAGAAAGAACATGAAAGAATGAAAAAACCGGCGCTATCATGCTTATATAAGCCAGTGAACCGGACCGGTCCAATCCCCTTCGTTCCTGGCCGTTGGATCTAGGGTTTCCTTCCCTGCATCAATCCAACGCTCCCTGTGAATCCGGATCCTTTGGTTTTGGTTTGGGCTTTGCTTTTTTCGTTTTTGTTATTTTCCTGCTATCTGCACCCTGCTTTTTTGCTAATTGAACCTCTGCGTGCTCAATCTTTTCTCTAAAAATTCCTAAAAAATTGTTGTATGTTTCTTAATACATTTTAATACTTTTGTGATATTTTTCAATGGTTTAAAAATGATAAAAACGTGTGTGTTATTTTTCTTGATTAATTTTGTGTTTGATCTAAGTTTGTGTATTTTTGTGGTATATTTTCTCATAAAATGTTGGCATGTGATGTGGATGATTGGTGTGTAATTTCATGGTGAATGTGTTGCTGATCATATGTATGTCTTGCTGATTGTGGATGTAGATTTTCATTTCTTTCTTGTTTTGCAAGTAATGTGTGTTTTTATCAAGAAATAAAGTGCAAAATATCTCTAAAAATGTGTCATGATTCTTGGCTTGAATGTGTCCTATTTGTTCCCACATTATAGCTCAAAATCAAACCCCTTTAACATTGCTATAATGAGAGGATTATAGGTCATGTGCATGTTTAAGTGTCATAACCAATTTTAGGTTTATTTTGCCATTTTATTTCATTTCATTACTTTTTTTTCTCTTGCTATTCTATTCAATTTTGTTTACCTTTCTACCATTTTTATGTCTTATGATACTAACCATTTCATCTCACATTTCATTCATCCCATAGTTTAGGCATCATTTTTCTATTCATTTCTATATCAAATGGGTTTGTAATAATTTTAGGTAGATTAGTTCCTTTTTTAATTCCTTGCAAGACCATAGCATGTATTTAGGACTCAATGTAAAGGACTATGGACACTATAAGTGATGTACACCGACACAAGCACCGACACGCACACACGTTGCATGTTTACCGTTTAGATGTATGCTTAGGAAACGCGATTTTTAGACAAATGCCAATTTTCAAAAAAATAATAAACCAATTCCATCACTCAAATTTTTCCAAACAAACCTTGGAGTCAAAACTCCATTGAATCTTTTCTTTATTTTCTTAAACAAATCCAAATGAATCCTAATTCCTACTTAGACTTTTTTAATAACAATTGAACCAACCATTCACCATTTTTCTCTCTTATGCCTTTAAGGCCTCTTTCTCTTCTTCAAAACCATTTTCCAACAAAAACTAAAATCAACCAAACACACAAAAAACATTTTTGAAAGAGAACTACATGGAGTTTGATCCCTTAAATGGGTAGGTAGGCATGAGGTCAAAACCTCTCCAAGTCCACTAAAATAAAACCTCAAACACTTTCTCCCCCCATTCTTAACATAAATAAATTTCCTTTTTCGTAAATAGCATTAAAAATAAAGCGTAGACATAAACTAAGAAAACGGCTCCTATAGAGTACTATAGTCACCGCGGGTGCCAAACACCTTCCCGTAGTGAAAACGACCCCCGAACTTAGAATCTAAGGGTTTTTTCTCAATTTTGCCCTTCCCAAGAAAAAATAGAGAATATCAAAGATTGAAAGGTTCAAGCCTAGTTAATGACTTGACACCCGAAAATCGCGATAACAGGGGTTGTAGCCTGACATGTCGAATTATGACATTAGCGAAGGGAGCTTTATGCTATGTTAATTTTAAGCGAAGGGGGTTGTAGCCTGTCAAGTCGAATTACGACGTTAGAGAAGAGAGCTTTATGCTCTAATGGTACCACATGCATATTGCATTTGTAGAGTCGTTGTTGTTGCATTGTCGAGTCGTTGTTGTCGCATTGTTGAGAGAAGTTAGCTGATGATTTATAGTTGGAATTATATGAAGCATTGTTGATGATAAATTGATGTTGTTATGTGTTGTTAAATTCTCTTAACGAATTATATACTTATTATTATTGAATGTGAAATCTCACCACTTTTATTTAAATGTTGCCTCTACGTGTTGAACTCTGATTTATTTTATATTATTTATATGTTTGGAAAACGGGGTGTTTCACCATGCATATAATAATATGCAACATCCCTACCAATTGAGCTAAGCTCACAGGGATATCTTTATCTTTGGCAATATTTTGACATATTTATAATATATTATTTGTTTTATTTTTTTTGAAAACTCTGTATCCGATCCATGAATCGACTAATCCGAGGGGACCAATCCCACCGCCCACTTGCGGGGACCCCATTTAAAGCCAGAGCAAGCTCTGTATGGACTTAGCCCATCGAAATTGGCACCAGAGAGAATCGAACCTGGGACCTCTGGAGGAGCAAACTTCAAGATCCCAAGCCAACCACTAGGCCAACTGTAACACCCCGTTTCCCAAAATCAATTTAATTAATAATAATACATCAATAATCAGAGTAATCATAACAGGCATGCTACATTTCTTCATTTAAAATTTACTAAATAGAGAGTATATAAAAAAAATCTATTTAATCAAACGTCGTTCATAAAATTGTCATTAAACTCGCAGCGGATTGTTTGCAACATCATTCAGTCTACAATAATTATTCTTGGCATAAAAGCCATTTTAACATAAAAGTCGATCACCAAAGGGCTACATCAGTAATATTTCAAAATTGATACATAGGAAAGAATTCAAGCAATAAAATCCCATCCCACGTATCAGAGCCCTAGACACTGTGAGCCACCACCTACTACTCAGGATCACCTGCAAGTTACCCATTGGAAAGGCAACATTTTCAAGCAGAAGGGGTGAGATTCTCAAACAATAATGATAATATATAATAACATAAATAAATCTAACCCCCTATCATCATAATCATTCAGCAGTTATAATATAGCATCATTAACAACTTCATCATCCAACAATAATGGCAACAGTAACAATGATTCATGCGACCACTCGACTTCACTTCTAAGACTCATGCAAGACATGACAACTCTACTAAGACTCCTCAACAATGCAACTATGCATGTGGTACCATAACAGAGCCGAAGCTCTCATCTTTATAGAATGGTTAAAGCATTCTTTTATCAGGACATGAGTCCTCATCATAACATCGTTTTGAACACATAGTGTTCCATCATTTTGAACGACAAGGCGTTCCAGGACCGAAGTCCTCATCATAACATCATTTTTATGCTTATGCAACTGACTCCACTAGTGTATATCTACATACAACTCAACGACTAATGCATATGTACTCATATGACTCACCACTCCTTAATGCAACATGTTCATTCACTTGATTCAAGTATTCCAATATCTTCAAAATTCACAAAGTTAACCAACTAAATATCATCATGAAATAAGTAGGATTTTATGTCTATACAAAGGTCATACAAGCTAGAGGAAACACCTAGAAGTACTCACAAAGTTACCTTGTGCACGAAGCAAAATTCAGAAAAGGGCTGACTACACTCAGTTCGCTTAAGCGACGAGTAGCTCGCTTAAGCGACCAGCTCACACAAGGTTGAGGTCCTCGCTCGCTCACGGTTCGCTCGCAGTTCGCTTAAGCGAACACAATGTCGTATCTAAATTAATTCTACGCTTACGGCTCGCTCACTGGTCGCTTAAGCGACCTGGCTTCAGCAAAATCTGGGTAGCGATCGTGATCGCTCGCTTAAGCGATGGGATGTTCGCTTAAGCGACCACTCATCTGGGCAGGGTAACAGCTACGATTTTCAGACCTCTCCTCACTCCAAAAAGCCAATTTTAATCCCCTGATCACCCAAAATGTTTTCCTGAAATGTTTACGAGTCCTATATACAACCAGACATCAAAGAAACAGCAAATTAGCATCAACAACAACAATTAACTCCAATCAAACATTCATTCAGAACTTCCAAAACTCATCTATCATATTCTATTTTCACTCCAAATTATGATCAATATCAACATTATAGATTAGGAAATCATACTAATCATCAAATACAACATTATAAACCTGATTCTTACACATTTTCTTCAGAATCATCATTAACCCTAAATTTCCCAATTTTACCTTAAGAACAGTTAAATTGATTAATTTTTCAGAAATCATATATTAGAACTATTGAAAGATAATCCCACCCTTACCTTAGAATTGCAAAGATAAAGTGCAGCAAGTCAATTCCTAAGCTCTTCTCTCTTGGTCTTCTCCCTTGCCTGGCTTTTTCCTCTCCCACTTGTTTTCACGTTAAAACTGTTTCTGACTTTTCTTTCCTTAACTTCTCAAAACTATAACTTCCCCTTTTTCATTAAAACCTCCCTTATTATTATTAATTTCTAATTAATCCCTAACCTTCTAAATAATTCTATTATTTTTATTATTCTATTTATATTAAATAAGTTATATAAATAAATACTACACACTACATAAATCACATAAATTAATTAAAAACACCCAAAAGACTCTAAACAATTCTAAAAATAATAAAATAACAACTAGGGCGTTACACCAACTCCAAATGGGTTTTATAATATATTATTTTGTACTATTAATAACAACAATTTCAATGTTTTTATCATTAACGTCACATTTATAATTTTTTTCTTCTTCTTGTTTTTCAATACAACTAACATTGCAATTATGCTTCGAGACACAACTCGCGCTTCGATGCTCAACCCATGTGAAACACAATCCCCTTACTCTATATTAAATATATAACGATGTTTTCTTACATTTATGGCATAAGAGATGAGCATAAATTGTTTTCTTGTATTTATTTCATAACAAATTGGTTTTTTACTTGCAAAATATTCATTAAGTCCATAAAATTAAGTAGATTATGAGTTTAACCGGGGTTAATTATGATATTTTTATGGAGATTAATTTTCTTATAGTAGTGTTATGGATGTTAGCGGTGTAGTTTGGTTCGTTTTTGAGCCTAAAAGTCGTCTGATCTGCAACATAAAAAAGAATGCGATTTGGTTTGGTTCGGTTGGCTTTGATAATAAAATCCGAATCATACTAAACAAAACCAATGTGATTTGAATTGGTTCGATTGTTGCAATTTTTTTATGAGACAATACAATTTTTTTTCCAATATTAAAATAAAGTTAAAAACAACTTATTTCTAATAATGTTTCAAATTTGATCCAACATTGCAAATTCTTTTTCATCCAACAATGTTCCATACCAAATAAAAAAATATGAATAAAAAAGCAACCCTCTTTGATAAGAAATGAAAAAGACTAAAATATTATCTAACATTATACGAAAAAATGCAAGTAGAATTCAATTAAAACAAGAAGAACAAAGAGTTAGAGAGAGAAAGTGAGACTCTGTGAATAGTTAATTCATTTAAAACAACGACATGTGCAACTAGAATTAAGTTGC
The DNA here is from genome assembly GCF_003473485.1 of Medicago truncatula. Classification (NCBI taxonomy): domain Eukaryota; kingdom Viridiplantae; phylum Streptophyta; class Magnoliopsida; order Fabales; family Fabaceae; genus Medicago; species Medicago truncatula. The sequence goes on from NC_053045.1 coordinate 23,644,205, forward strand.
ATCAACAAACATACATTAAATTAAAACAGCGAACCAAAGAGGGATTAAATTAAATTAGTGAACCAAAGGTTGTTGTTTTAATTAATCTACTATTCTTGTTCATGCATGATGAAAGGTCGTGTGAGAGATACATAGAGTTAAAGAGAGAAATTGGGACTATGCGGATAGTTAATTCATTTAAAACAACGACAAGGTGCATGTAGAATTAAATTAAAACAACGACATAAAGTAAATTAAAACAACGAACCAAGAGAAAATTAAATTAAAACAACAAACCAAAAGAGTGATAACCAAAGGTCATTGTTTTAATTGATTCTACCATGCTAGTTCACGCATCATGAAAGATTGTGTAAGAGACTGAGCAGGGCCGGCCCTAGGGCATAGGCCGCGAGTGCGACGGCCTAGGGTCCATGCCGGTAGGGGGCCCAAAAAGTTTTTTAAGGTAAGGGGGTGTATATAAAATTATTTGGATTTCGGGGGGTATATATAGAAAAATTCTCTTCAAAGGCCCAAACTTTGACATGATAAAGGAATGGGCTGACATCTGTTAGTCTTTTTGGCCCTTTTAGTGAGATTTGTTATATATATCCCATGTAACACAAAATTTTCTATATACACCCTCATATAAAAGAATTTGGTTGTTCTTGATAATATGCTCCAAAATTTATTATCGAAGAAATTGGTGATATTTTTTTGGGCCCTTTGCTCCTAATAATGTGCTTCACTAATATTAAAAATATCGACAATATTTATTATCCAAGAAATTGGGATAATTTTCGTAACAAAGCAAATTCTATTTTAGTTGAAAATAGGGTGCTAAAATTTCAGTCTACTTCACATGTGCTATTTTTCTCTACTTCTACGGTATTTTTATTTTGTTTTGGTGTATATAGGATATTTAATTTATTTTCAGATGTTGTCTAAAAAAAACATTTATTTTGTAGTGAAAAGCAAAATAAAGAAACGAAATGAAAAGCAAAAAAACACAACAATGAGCTAAAAAAATTATGATGCATTATGTAAGGGCCCTTTTTTCATATTATGCCTAAGGCCCATAAAATTCTAGGAACGGACCTGAGACTGAGAGTTGAAGAGAGAAACAAAAACTCTAAAAACTTAAGTAAAACCTCATTCGTCAACTGTAATTTAGAGTATAGCCGAGAGTTAAGTAAAATTTGGTCAAGAATTGTTCTATTTAAGAATCAAACTTAAGTTATCCTGAACAATTCGTCATTTGTTAAAAACACATTTAATCTAGAACATATGCACTATTATTTTTCTATTTTTTACAAGGGTGTTTTTGTTTTCTCTTCCTATTTTTTTTAAATTGGTTCGATTATTGCAATTTTTTTATGAGACAACACAATTTTTTGTTTCCAATATTAAAATAAAGTTAAAAACAACTTATTTCCAATTATATTTTAAATTTGATCCAACATTAAAAATTCTTTTTCATCCAACAATGTTCCATACGAAATGAAAAATATGAATTAGAAAAGCAACCATCTTTGGTAAGAAATACAAAAGACTAAAATTTTATCATTTTTTAAAAATTCTTGTTGAGTTTCTATGATGTAAGATATATCTAACATAAACATATACGAAAAAATGCAAGTAGAATTAAATTAAAACAGGAGGAATAAAGAGTTAGAGAGAGAAATTGAGACCTATGAATAGTTTAATTTATTTAAAACAAGGACATGATGCAAGTAGAATTAAATTAAATCAACAACATACATTAAATTAAAACAGCGAACCAAATGAGGGATTAAATTAAAATAGTGAACCAAAGGTTGTTGTTTTAATTAATCTACTATTCTTGTTCATGCATGATGAAAGGTCGTGTGAGAGACACATAGAGTTAAAGAGAGAAACTGGGACTCTGCAGATAGTTAATTCATTTAAAAAAACGACATGGTGTAAGTAAAATTAAATTAAAACAATGATCCAGAGCAAATTAAATTAAAACAACAAACCAAAAGAGTGAACCAAAGGTCATTGTTTTCATTAATTCTACCATGATAGTTCACGCATCATGAAAGGTCATGTAAGAGATTGAGAGTTGAAGAGAGAAACCAAAACTCTACAGACAATTATTTTATTTAAAATAATAACATGGTACAACAGTGGTAGAGGGAGAGGGGGGCCTTTGGAGATAGGTCCCCCTTACACTATCAATAATTTTTTCTATATACTACAATTAAATTGTATTATATGTTTCATAAACTGTATATTAGGTTATGGTCCCCTCAATTAATCTAATTAAAATGTTTACAATGTTATTAGATTAATTGACAACTAATATCATTTGTTTTATATGTTATAGTATTTTAAATTATCTCACATGGTTCTTTTCGCATCATATTTTAAATGGAATGAACCACGATGATATATCTTTGCAAAATAAAAGATTATTTTAACGGAAAAAAAAGAGCAAATTAAAACCTAAAATAAAAATAGGGGATTAGGATATAATTTAGTCCTTAATGTATTTTATTCTCTGATGATAAAAATTTAATGTCTCTCACACTTGTATAAAAGTTTTTCTATTTAGTCAATTGTCGTTCTCTTTTTGTATTAGCCCTTCGATTCTCAGGGTAAATAGGTCATTGTGATTCGGAGTTTAGCCAAGAGTTAAGTAAAATTTGGTCAAAATTTGTTCTACTTAAGAATCAAACTCAAGTTATCTTGAACAATTCGTCATTCTCTAAAAACACATTTAATCTAAAACGTATGCACTATTATTTTTCTATTTTTTACAATGGTGCTTTTTTTTCTCTTCCTATTTTTTTTCACTATTAAGTCAATAATTGTTTGATAACTATACTTATTTATTAATGTCTCTTATACCGGAAATAGTTATAATTTTCTTTAAGAAACAAGAAAATATTAGTTTAGGGTTTCTTATATATATTTTGCATTTAAAAAATGATTTTTTTAATCAAATTATGTTCCTTGTTTGCTAAAAAAAGTGTTTGTTGTACTCGGTCCTCCTGACTTTAAATTTCTGGCTCCTCCCCTAAGTACAAGTAGAATTAAATTAAAACGACGACATAAATTAAATTAAAACAGCGAATCAAATGATGAACTAAGTTAAAACCGCGAACCAAAGATTGATGTTTTAATTAATTATATCATGCTTGCTCATGCATGATGAAAGGTCGTGTAAGAGACATAGAAAGTTAGAGAGAGAAACTGAAACTTTGTAGATAGTTAAACTAAGAGAAATTAACCAATGCTTATGGAGTACTCTTTAAGAATCATAAGGGCTATCTATTTATAAAAATATAATTCATTAGACATCAAAATATTTAACTTCTTTATCCTCTTTTGATCTTTTTTGGTTTGATACTGTTCCTGACTTTGTTACAGGGGAGTATATTAAGAGTAGATTGGAAATGCCAACTTTAGATTCACCATCTTTTAAAAAGATTTTGGTCTAATCCCCTTTTTCTATTCTGTACTCTTTTTTCCTTTTTTTCAATGAAATGATTTGATGCTGTTGCATCTTTTTTTTTTTTTTAAATAAATAACACAAAACAAAAGTGGTCATCACTCTCAATTTTCCCGGCCAGCACAAAAAAAGGTAGAAAACAAAAATCAAAATTCCCGCCTAAGCATTCCCCAAATAAAAATATAAAAGAAAATTTCTCATTCTCATCATCACTTACACTCCAAAGAAAGAGGTTCACACTTTTTTAACAGCAGTGTTTCTTTCTCCGTCACCAAAAATGGAAGATGGTTTAATATCGGTAGATCGTTGGGCAAGAGGAAGTGAAGCATATTTCTTAACACATCTTCACTCCGATCACACTAAAGGCCTTTCTTCTAAATGGTCACATGGCCCACTCTTCTGCTCTCCAATCACCGCCAGACTACTTCCAATCAAATTCCCCAATTTCAATCTCTCTCTTCTCCGCATTCTTCATACTGGCACCTCCCACACTATCTCACTCCGTTCACCTTCTTCTTCCAATCCCACCACCGTCATTGTCACCGCCATCGATGCCTGTCACTGTCCCGGTACATATCCTTAACACATTTAAACTATTCATTACTTAGACGAGTTTGTACCACTGTCGTGTCTGATGTTTGTGTTAGTGAGGGCTTCATTGGTTGCTACTAGTAGTACAGGAAGTAGAAATTGTTATTAATTACTCTCTCCGTCTCTAAATAATACTCCATCCGTTTTTGAATATAAGTAAATTTTACTTTTTAGGTTTATTCAATTAATGATGTATGTGGTCCATATTATGAACTACATACATCATTAATTGAATAAATCTAAAAAGTAAAATTTGCTTATATTTAAAAACGGAGGGAGTAATCGTTTAAGGTTTATGCACAATTATTAAGGAAATGATTAATTGTGTTGATTTTGATGGTAAAATTAGTATCGTTTGCTAAAACACCTTATTAACTATAGTTTGAGGAGTAGTTAAGTTTGATGGAATTCAATAAATAAGGTATAATAATGAGAAAAAAATAATAATAAATGTGGCATTGATATTTTAAAGTGACAATTATTCTGAGAAAAATATATGATAAAAAGACTGTTATTATGAGACAAAGGGAGTAAAGTAGTACTACTGACGACTATTTTACTACTTTGATTTCAGTTCTGTCGTTTGATTTGTTATTTGTTGAGTTTTTGGAATAGGTTCGATTATGTTGCTTTTTCGTGGAGATTTTGGTTGTGAGCTTCATACCGGTGATTTTCGTTGGGAAGGTAGTTGTGAGAAGGCAAGGATTGCTAGAGAAATGCTTGGTGTTGCTCTAAAGGAACATGATGGTGTTGTTGATGTTGTTTGCCTTGATAATACTTATGCTAATCCTACTTATGAATTTCCTAGTCGTAGCGTTGCGGCTCAACAGGTACATTGCAATTCTATCATTGTTGCCCTAATTTGAAACATTCATTGAGTTATGAATTTGGGATAGAAATGCTGTGATAATTGTGTTAGGGTTCGGAAAATGGGATTAATGAATATCGAATAAGCCTGGGGCAATAATGCTCCCGCAACGTAGGGTTCGGGAAGGGGTCCCACCATTTGGTGTATTGTACGCAACCTTACCCTATTTTTACATAAGAGGCCCATGACCTTTTAATCACATGACAACAACCTTACCGCTGCGTTAAGGCTCCCCCTTCTCTAAGAAAATATCTTAGCAAGTTTCATCAGTGGTGTTCATATCTGTGTTTAATAAACCAAATGTTTACCATATTCACAAAAGAATTTAATAGAGCTGCACTGTGCAGTGTCGGTGTACAACTCTTTTGCACCCACATTCACTGACATTTCATTGTGTTGCTGAATAACTCCATTTTAAAACTGCATTTTAAAGGGAACTGTCAATTACTTGATTCTCATTGGTTGTTGATACAAAATTAGCAAGTGTACTAACTTATATCGAAGAAATAAAATTTGTAAGATTCGTATCCACATGGACTGTTTCAACTTCTACTCGGTAGTAACGTTATTATTGAGGATGTTTGTAAAATGGGGGGGGGGGGGGGGGGGGGGGGGGGGGTGTGCACTGAGGCAATTGGTTTGATTTGCAAGTTAAAATAAAATGGTAAATGTAAAATTGGTTTGAGAAATAATTTGGAGAGATGACTAGGTCATTCAATTCATCTGCTCATCGCTCATTAGCAACCTGTTTCTTAAGTCTACGAATGCTATAAAGTTTACGACAAATTAACAAAATAGCTTAGGTCAATCCCTTGATCCTAAGCCCTCATTTCTGATTATAATTCCCTAATCCCTTAGGTGAACCTATAATCCTCAAAGGTTTTAAGTCCGTTAATCCAATTATCACAACCTAACAACTCTCCATCCCTAGATTGTCCGTTAGATTGAACAGTATAAATATGTCAGAGTTATACGCTACGGTCAATAGTCATACAATCTCTTAAATCAGTTATATTAAGTCAGAATCATGAAAGCATTAAGAACGATTTCTACTGAATAAATTAGAATGGCATTCATAAAGATTAAGAGTTACAGGTTACATAGTCATGAGCTAGAACAAAATCATCTATGACCTAATCAATGGAAATTAGCCACTCATGATAAAAGAATTTAAACAACAAGGTTAAAACAAATTACGAAGAGAGATGTTTTACTCATCAAATTTCTTCAATCCGTGATGCTACTCTTCTATATGCGTGCGTGCGTTTTTGCTTGTGGCTTTCCTTTCATTCCGTGCTCTTTCTCCAAAAAAACGTGAAACCTAGCTCCCGTTGTGCCCAATCGTGAATGTCTAGAACGTGAATACCAGGCTGTTGTGTAGCGCCCCTACTTTTTATATGGCTCTGGCACTTATATTTTCTTCACATATTAATCCCTTGTTAATTCTCTCGGGTCCACAAATTATGCATAGCCCAATGCACCAAATAATCTTGCTGCTATTTTTCTACTCATAACTCCTTTTTCTTATTAGGCTAGACAAGTGCCACATTAATATCAATAAATTAGAAATGATGCTTTATTTAAACTGGCTCCTTATTAAATACTAAACTAGTAAAAATTGACTAAAAATTCAACTAAAATTGACTCTAAAAATAGTGTATGACTGATTGTCATCACAACCCCAAACTTGAACCGTTATTTGTCCTCAAGGAACCAACTTAAAATGAAAAATAACAGTAAAATAACACTTACTTCATCAATGGTCATATCAAAAGTTCATTTCCCTAGTTAGCAAATGATGAGCTAACTTGCTTGGTTACACATCCATTCCACAACTTCTCACAGCAATATATTGAAATATAACGTGGTTCACTTAGTCGACATGTAGAACTACTATATTACCAAAACTTGAAAAATTTCTAAGAATCAATCAAAGTCAATATTATGCACACACTTTTAAGGACTTTTTAGGTTATAACGTGGCTTAGGTTAGGGGTGGGATCATTTGGAAAATAGGTTTAAGAAAACAACGGAGTTAGACTTCATCCAACTGATCTAAGGCACACCACGCACCACAATATCATATCAGGGGACTAGAGTTTTTTTTTTTTTTTTACTGAATGAAACAACTGATTACTTTTTGACTATAAGGATTTTATATATTTTTTTTAGCTGCAAATTTGACAATTCAGCTTATTTTATCATGCTTATTATTATTTTTATAGCACAAAGTGATTTTGCTTTTCCTTTCTCTAGTACCCCTACCCCAAACTTAGAGTGTTGCTAGTTCCAAGAGCAACCCCAAACTTAAACTTTTCAAAATAACACGCATAAACATGCCTAACTCCAACAAAATTTTGGGTACATTCTAAAGTCTCTAGGCTTGTAATGTGGTTAGTCACCGAAACAAGGGGTCTAAATCCTAGTGGCTCAACTTGGTTTAAACAAATGATAATTCAATATAAACAAAGATGGGCTACAAAGGCTCAAGGTACAAGCAATTTGCCTTAGTGTGTACAATATATGACCAATCAATTACAAAGAAAAATCGCAAATCATAGAAACAACATCTACATGGAAACACTCATATTTGTAAAAATTGAAAAATAAGTTTAGGCCATAACCTTACAAGCTGAGGTTTCTGGAAGTTGTGGCTACCTAAGCATCATTTCCTGCAATTCACTTCTCTTATGGTACTTAATCAAGCAACCACCTCCTTGGAACTTTTGACAAACCATTGGTGAAATCTTTGTTACTAGACTGGTAAAATTCAAGAAAAGTAAATTCATTAATAACAAACAAGCAAACAATAAAAGTTATTAAAAATGGGAACCAAACTGAGAATTGACACAACCGACAAAGACAAGTTATTGAAAAAAAAATAAGAACTGATGTGGAATCTGATTTCTTTTTCCGTCCATCTTTTAATTATTTTTTTACTGAATAGAAATACCTGCAAAATAAACAAAATTAGAAAATATGATGGGTTGACTCCCATCAAGCGCTTTCTTTTACATCATTAAACTTGACGCCTCAGCCACTGTTAGGGTGGAAAATATGAAAGAAAGAATATATCATCTTTCTTTTTCCTCTTGTTTGGTAGAAATTCCATGAACTTCATACAATGTAGCAGATGCTCCCATGATCCAACTGCTAGACTTTCGGCATTTGAGCTCTCCCACCAAAAACAATAATAGATATACCTTTGCAAATGAATGATTTCTTTCAACCCCGTTGGTTGAGACTTCAGATAGAGACCAACATTCCTCACTTGTGCATTTTCTTCCACCACAACATGACACCCAGTCTCCATCTCAACCAGCTGCTTCTCACATTCATTCGCTTTCCCAACAAGATCACCACACTGAACTTCAAATTTCTCAAATGAAACTTGATTTAATATCAAGATATCATCCAAAATATTTTGAAGCTGAGTATTGTAATTGATGTTGATAAGCTCTTTCAGCCCTTCACAATCTGTACCTTGATGATTCACCTCATGAAGATCACATCTCACATTTAATCTTGAGATTTGATTGTCCCATTGTTTTATCTTCCAAGAAAGCAGATATTTTTCATACTCCAACGTGACAATCTCCTCTGTGTCATAAAGGCGTAACCTGTCTAATAACCTGTCTATCATAGGTGCGAAATTTGGATAAACTTTTTAGGATCAAAGTACAATGAGATAAACATGAAGAACATAAATCATAATTTTTTTCAATTTTTTAATATATAGACAAAAAATGTAATTGACAGAAATCCTAAACAATAACGAAATTTCCAAGCTGAAATGATTCAACAGAATCATAAAAGCATTAAGAACGATTTCTACCGAATAAATTAGAATGGCATTCATAAAGATTAAGAGTTACAGGTTACATAGTCATGAGCTAGAACAAAATCATCTATGACCTAATCAATAAAATTAGCCACTCATGATAAAAGAATTTAAACAATAAGGGTAAAAGAAATTACGAAGAGAGATGTTTTACTCATCAAATTTCTTCAATCCGTGATGCTACTCTTCTATATGCGTGCGTGCGTTTTTGCTTGTGGCTTTCCTTTCATTCCGTGCTCTTTCTCCAAAAAAACGTGAAACCTAGGTCCCGTTGTGCCCAATCGTGAATGTCTAGAACGTGAACACCAGGCTGTTGTGCAGCACCCCTCCTTTTTATATGGCTCTGGCACTTATATTTTCTTCACATATTAATCCCTTGTTAATTCTCTCGGGTCCACAAATTATGCATAGCCCAATGCACCAAATAATCTTGCTGCTATTTTTCTACTCATAACTCCTTTTTCTTATTAGGCTAGACAAGTGCCACATTAATATCAATAAATTAGAAATAATGCTTTATTTAAAATGGCTCCTAATTAAATACTAAACTAGTAAAAATTGACTAAAAATTTAACTAAAATTGACTCTAAAAATAGTGTATGACTGATTGTCATCACAACCCCAAACTTGAACCGTTACTTGTCCTCAAGGAACCAACTTAAAATGAAAAATAACAGTAAAATAACACTTACTTCATCAATGGTCATATCAAAAGTTCATCTCCCTAGTTATGATTGACTCTAAAAATAGTGTATGATTGATTGTCATCAGTAGTTGTCAGTGTAAAACTAGTTTACACTGACAATGCATATCCCCTTTTCTCTTCACGAATGTTTTCTTTTGACTTGGTTGATGTCTGATTTCAGGTAATTGATATAATTTCATCTCATCCTGACCATGATGTTATTATCGGAATCAATAATTATGGGAAAGAAGATCTCTTGCTTCAGATTTCAAGGGCCTTTGATATAGAGGTATTCAATTTCTCTTCAGATCAAAAGTATATCCATCATGCTACTATGTTGTATTTAAGGAGAATGGTAAACCAATGCTAGAGTTTTATGATTGATAATTTTATGACCTTAACTATCACTATCATTTTAAACTTGAAACCTGATATCAACTGTTCAGAATGTGCTTGAAGTGTCATGTTTTATATGCAAATTGTCATGTTTATATCACTACAAAACTTTGCATCTTACCATTTTGTTGATAAAGTTAATTTGGATTTTGCATTATATTTTACTTGATTCTTCCTCCTTTACCTATTGATTTTTCACTGATTTGCTTATTTTTCAATTGAAGATTTGGGTGTCGCCACAGCGGTTGCAGACTATGCATCTTCTTGGTTTACCTGATGTATTTACAACAGATACAACCGTTACTAGAGTCAGAGCTGTTCCAATGTATAGCTTTAGCAGGAAAACATTGGAGGGATTAAATTTAATACGCCCAACTATAGGAATTTTGCCATCAGGTCTTCCATGGGTAAAGAAATCCCTTAAAAAGAACGAGTTTCTCTCTGGTTCTTTTTTGACGTCGGGTTCTAAGAGAAGCAGGTGTGACACAGATAGTACTCAGGTCCAGATGGATAAGAAAATCGACAAAACAGGATCCCCCAAAATGTTCGACAAGTATATATTTTCAGTTCCTTACTCTGATCATTCAAACTGTGCAGAGCTAGAGGATTTTATTAAGCTTGTCAAGCCAAGTAGTCTGAAGGGTATCGTTTCTTCCTCTACATGCTATATTGAACCCATGTACTACTTTGGCCGACTTTGTACCGGTAACCAACCAGCACCAATGCTACATAACGTTGAAGATGTTAATGTTGAGTTAGATAGAAACATAAGCAAGGAAAGTTATTTACTGAAAGGAAGTGGTAAAAGGGTGGTAACAATCAACCCTGAAACATCATTTGAAGATGATAATGTTGAGTTAGATAGAAATAGATACAGAAGGAAGACTTCGAAGGTTAAGTTAGGTTCTCGTATGACAAAGTTTATAAAACGGGGTGGAGTTAAAATTTTAGAGCATGTTGAAGAATAGTTTCGCATGTGGCATAATTGATCAAGTATGATGTGTACGAATGAAGTTGGGCACTGCTTTGGAAGTCCATGTTGCAAGGTATGATCTACTATCCACCTAACTCAATGTACATTATAACACTTTGTTAGTAGAAAGTTAGATGATTATCAAGAATTAATTGGATGATCTTTTGTACCCCTAATCCCCTATTGGAAAGCAATGTGCGTTTTGAACACTAAAATCTGCTTGTGACAAAAGAATTGTAACTTCAATTGATCATACATATTTTGTTGATAACTCAGTATCGTCTGATTCACTTGTACTTTATAGGCTTGTGGTTTGTTTAATAAAACAGATAGTCTTTTCCTTTTTAAACGTTGCTTGCAAGTTGACAGCTCAGAAGTTGAAAAATCGTATCATGACACTCCAAAATTTAATATTTTCAACACATTCTTACTCATTTTCCAAATTCATATAAAACTTATTAAATTCTTCAGAATATCCTCTGTATTTTCAATATATTTTCGGCCATTGATGTCGTTGTTTGAGGAGCATACATTGGCTTGAACATTCGGTAACATATACTGTTATGTCACAATTATCATAACTGACCAGACAAAAACATGACTAACTTCTAACTGTTTTATTAATATGGCAGCACATTAGGTCAGTGATCTTAGTTTTTCCTATAAAAATTAAAAATACATTCCTTAGCAAGAAAGATATTCATTTCAGACAATGTTATTCTCATGCTTGTGACATTAGGAATAGAGTTGTGCTAAAAAATTACATGACTTTTAACTGTTGGTATAATTTAAAAGTAAAAACAATAAAACAAACTATTGATTGCTTGAACCAATTTCTAAGCCTGGAGTGTTCAATTGGAGTCATGTTTTATCTCTTATCTGCATTCTTCAATGCTACTTTCAATCTGCAGACTTGAAGAAGCTGTACTAGATAGGTCTTTACGTGAAAAAAAGGTTGGTTGTTTAGGGGTTATGAGGGTTGTAGTTTCACTCTCTAGCATGGTCACCACATTTGACATGTGTGGACGATCATCCGGTTCATCCTGTACGCATAAGAGTCCAATTTGGGAACACCTAATATATAAATTGGTTGGCGTTGTAAGTATCACATAGAGACGGGTCCATTAAATCTAGCAGTTTATCCTCTCTCCATAGTCTCCAAGCCTGGTAATAAGATGTAAATCTCTAAATAAAAAAACATTAATTGTAGAAAATAAAAATTGAATGCAAAGGGTGGAACATACTTAACCCAAAAGACTTGAAATCTCTTTAGACCGATAGAACCCGGTGTTCCTTTTTCCACTGATGATCTCAAGCAAGACAACGCCAACTGAAAACATCTGACTTTGTTGAAATATATCCATCCAACGCATACTCAGGAGACATGTACCCGCTGTCAACATACAGAAAATCACTCACATGCAAATAGAAACGACTAGATATCTCAACAAAGAATGTTGAGAGATTCATAATAATAATGTTGTTATAACATCCCTTTATGGTCATACAAAAGAAGTATATTTAGCAAAAAGTATAAGGAGAATTCCATTGAGAAAGAAAAATAGAAGTAAAAGGACTAGAAATTGAACTTACTATGTACCAACAACCCTCTCTGTGCTTGCCTCTGTTTCTTTGCCTGCAAATGTTCTTGCTATTCCAAAATCTGAGATTTTTGGTTGCATCTCCTCATCTAGAAGAATGTTGCTAGTTTTCAAATCTCGGTGAATAACTCTAAGTCTTGAGTCTTGATGAAGATAGAGCAGTCCACGGGCAATTCCGAGAATTATTTCAAACCGCATTGGCCAATCCAAAATTACGCTTTTTGTCGAATCTGTGAATGTTTTAGTTTACCATTTAAAGGAGAAAAATAATTAATCAATGTACTCCAAACGCAGAAAACACCACAAATGATAGATAAAATTAGAGACCAACCGAATATCAATAAGTCCAAGCTCTTGTTACGCATATACTCATAAAGCAGAACTTTTTCCTCTCCTTTTACACAGGAGCAGCCGCGTAATTTAACAAGGTTACGATGTTGAAGTTTAGCTATTGATAAGTCAATAATTTAGTGTTTATTAGAGTCTATTTTATTTAGATTTTATGTGTTTTTAATTACTTTCTAGAACTATTTTACTTCAATTTGTTGTTATTTAATTTCAGGAACAAATATGGTGAAAAATTGAGTCTTGGAGCAGAAGAAAGGGTTTTGGAGCATGATTAAGGAATGGAAGGATCTAGAGCATGATTTGGAGCTGATTCAGGCCAAAAATATGAAGATCATGTGCAAAAATATCAGGCCCGTGCCTGACAAAATCCAAACCGAGCCTCCAAGTTATTCAAGCATGCCAAACTCCAGAGAGACTGGCACGGCCCGTGCCTGCAGGTGCACGACCGTACTCGATGCCAGCTCCCCTTTTTGCTGTTTTGTTCAAAGACTGACATGGCTCATGCTAAGCTGAGCACAGCCGTGCCAAAGTTTCAGGCTGCTATTTTGATATATTTTCAGACCTAAAAGCCCATGGGTTGCTTGCTATGTAATTTTTATTCATTTTCTTAGGGCTTAAGTGAAGTAGCAATAAATGTCACAAGAAAGGGGGGGTTTGAATTGTGACCCTTTTTAAATTATTCCTGAAAGTTTATATTAAATTTTATACTCAAGAAAATTTCTTGGTTAAGATACGTTAGTCAAATAAATAATAATTTTAGGACCATAATGATCTGGAGCAGAATAAGAAAATGATATAAAGCTGAAATATAAAGATTCAGTTAAGGACCAGAATGTTCTGGAGAGTAAGAGTAATAAAACAATATATTATGCTGAATTTAAACTTTGGTTAAATATTATGCAGTTGTTTTATCTTGGACCAGAATGTTCTGGAAGCAGTGTAATTAATAAATTAATTATAAGGACCTGAGAACTCTGGATTAATATGATTGAGGTTTAAACGGGACCAGAGTGTTCTGGAAGTAATGTAATTAGTAAAGTAATAATTAATTATAAGGACCAGAGAACTCTGGATTAATATAGTAGAGATTTAAATGGGACCAGAGTGTTCTGGAGATAAGCAAATAAAGTGTGTGTGATTGTGTGTGAATATTGTGTCAAGATAGAGAGAGAGAGAGAGAGAAATAACACAGGAGAGTTATCCTGATTCACCCAATCCGGCTACTTCCAGTCCCCACACTTCGTGTGAGATTATCCACTATAGTTTTCAGTTGGTAGAAACTTCTAACCAACACTATAAGGTCTTGATCACACCAGATCAGTCCAGAACACCTATCTCAAACTATTAAGCCCAATAGACTTGAGAACTAGTTTACACTCATGTATGATGATGAGTTTAGGTCGTGATGTCTCAAAACAAAAGAGACTTTTACAAAGGCAAACTCAAAAAGATATTCTCAAATAAAAGAGATAAAGATGGTAAATATAGTGAAAGATTATGGAGTTTGCTTTGCTTGTTGTAGAAAGATTGTTGAAGAGATTGATAGTTTGTTTGCTTTGAGAGAGATAAATGCTTTTGTATTTCAAACTCTTGGTTTTTGCCTTGGATGTCTTCCTCTATTTATAGAAGCCAAAGACTTGTTCCCCAATCAATAAACCAGCTGTCCTTTCCTTTAATTTGAATTTGAAGTTTGCGCTCCAAACTTTGCTTGTTGGAAAGGTATGAAAAAATACACTTGCAGAATGTTCTTGAGCCTGTACAGAACGTTCTTGAAAATCCAGCAAGTACATGAAAAGAGCTTTCACGCGTTTATGCAAGCTGTTTGTTGCTTTCTTGGATACAACTCATGTGAAGTGACTTATGTGATGTCATGGCATGATATCATGTATATGTTGTAACACCCCGTTACCCAAAAGTAATTAAATATAACATAAACATCAGAGTTAAGCACCAAACGGGCATGTTACACTACATTTCAAAATTCCTTAAATAGCATATATAACTATTTAAATAAACAACTGTCAAACATCAATAAACTTGCAGCGGAATATTTGTTTCAACATCAACAATTATTTAAACCTCCAATAATATCTTGGCATTAAGCCTAAACAACAATAAATCAACCAACAAAGGGCCACATCATCAAGTTCCAAAATTTGATACATAGGAAAGAAAACAATAATAATAATAATAATAATTCCCATCCCACGTATCAGAGCCCTAGACACGACTCTTGAGCCACCACCGACTACTCAGGATCACCTGCAAGTTACCCATAGGAAGGGCAACATTTTCAAGCAGAAGGGGTGAGATTCACAACAATAAAATATAGATATTAAACTCTTCAATTGAATCTAACACCCTATAAATATCATTTTATCATCTTGCAAATATAGATATGTATTTCACAAGCAACAACAACATCTCATCAAATCTATTCATCATAATATGTATATAAATATGTATATATCCATCAACAACATCATCATCATTAATATGTCAACTACAACCAACGACCAAGACTCATGCATGACATGACGACACTACTAAGACTCCTCAGATATGCAATTATGCATGTGGTACCAAACAGGACCGAAGCCCTCACCGCTTTTGAATGGTTAAAGCATTCATCAGGACCGAAGCCCTCACCGCTGTGAACAACTAGTACTCCAGGACATTAGTCCTCTCCGCTGTTTATGCATATGCAATGTACCCACTCGTGTATATCTACATACAACTAGACCATGCATACATTCTCCATATGACTCCAAATAATACAACATGTATGATTCAATAATTATAGCATACATTATAGCCATCAGCAACAACATCAAACAATGATCCAACAATCTAGAATAATGCATAATTAAATATAACTATGCTCAAAACAACAACATCAATCACTACCATTCACACAATAGAATTCAGCACTCAAAAACTGGGTAGCTCGCCTCGCGAGCACTTCTGCTCGCTATGACGAGTTCACAAAACAGATTACTCGCCATGGCGAGTTCAAGGCGAACTCGAGGCGAGTGAAAAGTAGGTGCTCTCGGGAGTTTTGACATTTTTCTCACTCAAACCTCAATTCTAAGCTCCCTATTCATCTTTTTAACTTAAAACTTGCTCCAGTCATCATGAAAATCATTTAGGCACATTAAACCATCCCCAAAACATCTTATAACAACAATTTGAAAATCCAGTTTTGATTTGGGTTACTCGCCATGGCGAGTTGGTCTGCTCGAGGCGAGCTATGAAGTTGCTCACTCGCCATGGCGAGCACGGCTACTCGCGAGGCGAGCAATGAACTTCTGTACGGGCAGAAAACAGGTTTTTCCCAAAAATCCCATTTTTCTTCATTTCACTCCCCAAATTAGTTTACAGATAGGTAATGAAGTGTTCTATACATCCAGAACCTAATTCTAACATCAGAACAGCAATATCTACCCCAAATACCATTAATTCAACTTATACCCAATTCCTCAATTTCCACTAAAACCTGTTAAACTCCAATTCAGAATTTCATAACTATATTACTGAAGTAAAACTCACCCTTACCTTAATTCAGAATGAAAAATGCACAGCAAATGGATTCTCTTGGTTCTCCTCCCTTGTTCCTGGTTTTCTCTCCCAAAGCTTGGTTTCACGTAAAACAGTTCTGACTTTCTTTTCCTAACTTCCCATTACTTAACTCCCCTTAATTATCACTTAACTCCCCATAATTCTAATAATTTCTATTATTTCCCCAAACACCAAAATAATTATTATTTCTCACTTATTCTAATTATTATTAAAATAACTATATAATAAAATAAATACACCACATAAATCACCAAAAATCATATATTAGACTCCACTTAAATCAAAATAAATAAAACAACATTTAGAGTGTTACATATGTCATTAGAGATAAGAGATATTTCTTTTATGTACATTGTAACGCCCTCTTTGAATTATTAGATTTATTTAATTATTTAATTGAGTCTAAAATTTATTAAGAAGAGTTTAAAATATATTTATTTGATTATGTGATTTATTAAGTGGCTTATGTTGTTATTTAATAGATTAAGATTTGAAAATAGAAATAAGATTGAGTTGAGAGTTTGTTATGAGATTTTAGAGAGTTTTGGGGGAGAAAGAGAAATAAGATAAAATAGAAAAAGGGTTATAAATAGGAGAAACCTAGTTTAGAAAAAACATAACGATCAATTTTGGAGAAAAGGGAGAAAAAGCCGAGAGGAGGGAGAAGACCTAGGAGTGCTGCGATTTTCATCTATAAGGTAAGGGTGGGACTAACATTCAATAATCTTAAGTCATCGGTTCTGAAAAATTGGATTTAACATGTTGTAGGTTTTCGTTTTTGAGAATTTGGGAATTAGGGTTAAAAGTGATTATTTGATGATTTTCTAAAATAATGTTTTGGGTCAAGTTTTATATGGTTTTGAGTCTCTTTTGATGTATATAAATGTTTAGACAAACTTCTGGATCAAATTTGGGCATAGGGAAGTTAAAATTGGGATTTTGGGGTGAAAAGTGTGTTTTTCCAGAGTTGCTCTCTGACAGCATGTCCTGTTTCATGTTCTTGCGTCTTTTTCACACGTTTCTGTTTTGAATTAGCCTTTGGTGTAAACATGAAAGTTGTAGATAATTGTGTTAGCTTTCCAGTGGCGTCGGTTTGACTTGAAAATGATTTTCGGTTTATGAGTTATGGTCAAATTACTGCACGTAGGTCACAGTGAATTTTTATGAATTTCAGCACAACTTTGTCCGAATTTGAAATGAAAACTGGTATAGATTGGTACCACATGCATGATTAGAAGATTAAGTTGCATAGTCAAGAGGTTAAGTTGTCAAGTTGTCAAGTTATCAAGTTGTCGAGTTGTTAAGTTGTTAAATCATGAAATTGTTTAAAGCTATGATTCTTTGTATGAACTATTAAAGAAGTGAATTATGATATATTATTATCTATGATGAATATTATGATGATTACATGATGTTGTCTATGAGTTGTTAAATATGATTGATGATGCTTATGTTGTTAAATGTAATTGATGAATTATATGCTTAATATTATTATTTGTGAAATCTCACCCCTTCTGTTTGCCCACCATGGGTAACTAACAGGTAACCAAGAATAGTTGATGTCGTGTGAGCTTTCCTTCTCGTGTGTCCTAGGTGCTCTGATACGTAACGGGATGGGAACTTTGTTATTGCTTTTCTATTCCTTACGTATTGTTTTAGAAGATTTATGACTATGTTTTTAGATTGGATTTTTATGAGACATTTATGAAGAGGCCTTCGTGCCAAAGACTGTTTTAGTTATTGAAATAAATTCCGCTGCGAAGTATTAAAGATCTTGTATTTGAATTTTAAAGGATAAATAGTTATTTATTCAGTTTATGATTTTAAGAAAAGAATGTGACATTCCGTTTATGTTGAACAACTCTGATTATTTATGCGAAATTTTTATGTTGGGAAAACGGGGTGTTACATACATTAAACCCAATTCAAGTCATATGATCTTTTCCTTAATTTGGTGAGACAAAATATTCCATATTAAATTCCTTGCTCTTAATGATGCATAAGCCATTGCATATAAAGTTCACTCTTGTCTTCATGCGTGAGTGTTATTTTGATTGTTCTTGTCATGTGCCAAGATCATTCTCATAAAACATTTCTCATAAAAAATCATTAGTAGATAACAATATATAATTAAATAAATATGTTTGTAATCCTTAAAATAATAAAAAGGATTTTGCTTCAACATTAAGTTAGCTTTAGGCTATAAATAGAGCAGCCACCCTATAAATAGAGTAGCTGGAGTGACAACTATTTCAATTAATAAAAGTTCTTACTTTTCTTTCTTTTTATTATTCTTGTTCTTTACTTTCATGTTCTTCTTCTTAATCTCTATGTCTATGATGAACATGAGTGAGTAGTCTTTTTTGTCTTGGGATTGTTAGATGAGTCTAATGACTTAATCCTATTCAAACCAAGCCTAAAACCCTAATTTTATGTAAATCCTATTTATCTAATCTAATTTCACTGTTCTTAATTCTTATTTCAACTACTAACCAACGTATCGAAAGAAGAAAGTTGTTAATATTTGACATGTGAGATTAGACAAGGTTTTCGAAACATGAGAATAGTCTAGAAAACCTTGAGACCTTAAAGTTTCGCTTGAGAGAAACCTTGATAGGCTTTAGAGAAACTGGTCTTTAGAAATAGGTCTAAACATAAAATTAGTATATAGATTTGGATTATGAAAGATTTGTCATTATGATGAACCAACGATCCCGAGACTCTTTATTATTATTTTCAATCAATAAAAAATTCCAACTTTTAAAACCCTAATCTTTCAGCCAAACACTACTAAAGAGAAAATCAAAATCACAACAACTCCCTATTGAAATGATACTTTTTTACTACTTCGGTAAACCGTGCACTTGCAGATAATACACATCAGCTATCAAAACAACCTCATTCTTGAATTCCAGTGAACCTTGTGATGAAACACTTGAGAGTCTCTTTATCGCAATTTCTTGACCACCAAATTTACCCTAAAAAAATCCCCACGAAGCCATTATTTAACTTGAAATCTAGACCGACAGAAAAGATAAATAGAAGGAAAATCAATCACCTTGTAAACTGGTCCAAAACCACCTTTGCCAAGTTTATTTGCATATGAGAAGTCATTTGTGGCCACTAGTATACTCTCAAAATCAAAATAGGGAACCTCTATTCCTTCATTGTCATTCTCTTCCAAATCTTCTATTTCTATCATGTCCTTCACAATTCTTTTACTGTTGCAAAATTGCCCTCTAATATTTCTTTGTACGTTTTCTTTATCTATACTTATTAAATAATTATATAAGCTTAATCAAAAGATTAAACCTCCAGATTCAAAAATTTCAAAACAATATCTAATAGAGGAAAAAATAGAATCCTACCTTGCTTAACCATATGAGCTACTCTTCTTCTGCATGCATAAGCAAAAATAATGATGCATGCTAGAGTAAACAAACCGGCAAGAGTTAAGCCAAGAATCGAACGAGCTTTTAGAGTTCCCTTCTGAAAAAACAAATTAACACTTGGTTAACTTTTAATTTAAGTTACAATCAAATTCAAGTTACAAGATTGATGTTGCTTACTTTCGATGCAAGATTTTGGTCTAATATTTTGGTCTAATGTTAATGAGTTACTTATGGTTGCGACCAGGCATTCTAGACTGGATAGGGATGATGTCTGGTCTTAGTCTCTTTCCCTCGATGGGATATTCTCAGTGAAGCCTGCCTATTCTTATCTTATGAGGGGGTTGCCGGATGCGGGTGCCCCTCATGGTGATACCCTGCAGGCAGCGTCCAGGATTTGGAAGTCGTGGGCCCCGTCTAAGGGGATTGTCTTCTCCTGGTAGCTTCTTCTTGATAGGCTCCCAACTAGGTCTAATCTTGTTAGGCGCGGTGTTCCCCTTCCTGAGAGGGATCTTGTGTGTGTTTTATGTTCTGTGTCGTCTGAATCCGTGGTGCACCGGTTCATCATTTGTCCCGCTGTTCTTCCGATTTGGTATCAGGCCTCTAGGTGGTTAGGTTGGGAGTTTGTCATCCCAATAGGTCTTGCTCAGCTTTCCAAGGCCTTCACTGGCCTTGGAAGGGGGAAGAGAGTTAGGTTTTCTTCTGGTTTGACATGCTATTATTTGGACCATTTGGGTGTCTAGGAACAACCTTATTTTCTCTGGTGGCACTCCCTGTGAGGAGTCTGTGGTGGATAGAGTGAAACTCTTAGCCTGGAAGTGGTTCTGGCTAAGTGCCCTGCTAGTTCATGTTCTTATCATGAGTGGGAGGTGTAGTCTGTCCTGTGCTGGTATCGATAGGGTTTTGGTGGTGTTTTGCCTTGGTTCGCTTGGGGATTGGGATGGGGGTTTCTGTCTCCTCCTTCCTGGCTGGCTTCGGGGTTTGTCCCTTGGCTTTGTGCCCGACAACTTTGGTGGGCGCTTAGGTGTTTTTGTTGGTGTAGTTCTTTCTTTGATGTGTTCTGTTTTTGGTTCCTTTTTCAGGTGTTTGTTTTGGAGTTGCTCCTAGGGATTTGTCCTGGGGGTCTCTCTTTTTGGTGGTTTTCGGTAGCGTCTATTGATGGCTATTACGGTGTATTTGTACATTTCTATTTATATATATTTTGCCATTAAAAAAAAGAAATAAAAGTGATTCTTATCAATTTATGTTATTAAGATAGTTTAGACCAAAATTGATTTTAGTGTAATTGCCAAAATAGATTTCAATGTTTATTCTACAATTAGACTGCACTAGAACTTGGACATGTGCGATGCATGCGAAGTTAGTTATATTATTGACTAAAAATTTGATAATTGAGCATGACATAATAGTTGTTATTATACATGATTTGATGTTTCCAAAATATAAATAACAAAAACTTTGAAGTAATTTAGTTTTCTTATTATCACATCAAATATATTTTAGATAAAAATTATTTAATATCTCTTGTTGAATCCATTACAATATAATAGATCAAAAAATACAGACAAAAAAGAACAAATCCAGCTAATGTAATTACCCCTAAAAAGAACATCATACAAATTTATGCGTGATAATGTGTAAACAATTGCCAACATTTTAAAGAGATTTCTTGACTCTTATTGATAGTATTTACAAATGAAATAACAATAGGATATTGTTTAATTTGAAATGTGAAATGAATTTGAGGATCAAATGGAGTCAAAGACAATCTCAAGATATAAACCTTTTGTCTAAAATTGCTTCACACGACCTTTTCCCCAAGCACATAATTCCTCATTTGGATATTACTACATCCGTTCCTTTTTAATTGTCACATTGACATTTTACACAAACTAAGACAATCAACAATTGATACTACTTTTGATGCAATAAGCTATACTTTTACTATAATGACCTTATTCATTTAATATTTCATTTTATATATTTCTCTCTCCGCAATAAATAACTAAGGATAATATTGGTAAAATAACATTTAATGTTGCATTGAACTTTGAAAGTGACAGTTAAATAAGAACAAAAAATTTCTGCAAAAGTGACACTTAAAAAGGAACGGAGGGAGTAATAAGGAATGTACTATTGCATAATCAAGATGGTTGGTCTTCTCAACAGTATTATTGGACGACCAATCTTTATATTTAAATCATGGCTCGGCCATCATGAAGAATTAATGGTATTAAGAAATTCTGGAGCTTGAAAATCATTAAGACTATTAACACCAAATGTATTTGGCCTATCAACACTTAAGTATGTTTTTGCCTCACCAGGAACAATATTAAACATTGTTTTTGGTTCCAAAAAAGTGTTGAAGAGACTTAACACTTTTAGTAGGCTAGGTTGACTTCTTTTAAAATAAAATAAAATAAAAAGAATGACGAGTTCTTCATTCGCGACAACCATAGTTGTTTTATGATGGTTGATTTTGGACTCCATTGAATTGATCACATATAGATTTTAAAAGCTTTTAGCTTGACATCCACAATGCGATCTAGGGCGTTAAATTACGTTTTGTAACAAATTTAAATAGTAAAATCTTTTAGGGTATAAATTGTTTCGTGATAAATTTAAATAACTCTTCATAATCCAACATTACAGAGTTGAACTTCACCAATGAAACACAAGAGTGTGTCCGTAGCCCGTGAAATTGA
The DNA here is from genome assembly GCF_003473485.1 of Medicago truncatula. Classification (NCBI taxonomy): domain Eukaryota; kingdom Viridiplantae; phylum Streptophyta; class Magnoliopsida; order Fabales; family Fabaceae; genus Medicago; species Medicago truncatula. The sequence continues at coordinate 23,666,635 of NC_053045.1, forward strand.
ATTGTTCACCCGCTTAACCCAAATCCACATGCCCCAACTTGATTTTTTATTTGCGAGTTTGAGTGGAGTTGCGGTTCCATATCCACCACTAAGTGCTTATAAGGATAGATAAACGGGTGTGGGTTCCCGACATAAACTATAAATTTTGGAAAATGTTTTATGTACACCTTTGACCTTAAAACAAATAAAAAAAGTAAGTGATCTGATAGATGTAATATGTTGCTGATGTCATGTGAAGAAAAATCTTATAGCATTTTATTCGATGTGTACTAACTCAAGACATTTGGCTGCCCATATCAAAGAATGAACAACCTGCATCCGTTTGTCTCCAAGTAAACTCCACATGTGAGAGTTTTTAAAAAATAAGTGTTATCATTGTTCATAAATTATAGTTTTGTAGTTAATACTTTAATGTAATAGTATAATGCTTCATGTATCACTTGTCAAAAGCAACCCACTATAAAGTCTTTGCTCGAGACCTGAGCTAAACTGGTTGGCTGAGTTTAATAGTATTGATCTCGTGAAAATTGCACTTTAACATAAAAAGAAAAAAAAATATCCTCAGCATATCTGGCTAACCAATTATGATTTGGTACCAACTTTTGTGCTTCTAGTAGATTGCATTGTACCAAGAAAAGGTATGACTAGATTGTAGAATCATACCATCCAAATCTAAGGTTATTTTTCTTCATATTAATGTTTGCAGCTCATTTACAGTAATCTTTAGATTCGAGTGCCGTCACATTCAGCTAAAGTTTAACTAAGCAACAACTTGTTACATGGAATTTGATATTTTATTTTCGGTCAAATGCATCTAAAGGTCCTTTAAATTTTTCGTTTTTTTCAAAGTAGTCTTTAAGTTTCAAAAGTCTCAATCAAGTCATTTAAGTTTCAAAAGTTCCAGACAAATCCTTTTAGTTTTTGAATCGTTTCAAACAAGTTCTTTTAGAGGATGATGGTGATGATTCAGATGATAGCAACAAAGAAGATTATCCACCATTTGCCATCTAAAAAGATGACTAATTTTAAGTGGGTTTTAGGAGCCAGATTTGGTACCAAAGATGAAAGATGAGTTCAAGGAAGCAATTACCAACTATGCTATCTACAATAGAACTTGTTTGAAACGATTCAAAAATTAAAAGGACTTGTTTGAGACTTTTGAAACTTAAAGGACCACTTTAGAAAAAACGAAAAACTTAAAGACCTTTAGATGCATTTGACATTTTATTTTTCATTATTTTAATAAGATTTTGTGGATGAACGAACAATCCGAAACCGTTAAAAAATTGATTAGGTAGGTACCTATCCCTTCAATCATATAGCAACAACATACTTTAGTCAAGATGTAAATCTCCTAACTCTCTTTTTTGATTTAGTAAAAAAAATTGTGAAATTAGTCTTTATATTAGTTTTAAGGTCGATATAAAAAAGTGTTTAAACATTGAACTTTCTGATTAGAATTATAACAACATCACTTCTCACATGTCATTTTTTATTCACCACGTCTAAATGAGGAATTTAAGGTTCGAACTCCGACCCCTCTATACCACAGTATCCCTATACCTAAGGTATGCTCACCAGAATTGAGATACTTTGGACTTATCATAACTCCATTTTTCATATAAATTAATGCCAAATCAAAAAATTTCCATTACTATACAAATTATTTTGTGCCAATACTTGAAAGGGAGCTTCTATACCTCGAGAAACTTTCTCATGAATTCATCCCGACAGCAGGTTTCAGTTGTAACAAAAACAAAAAAAAGCTACCACGCACATAAATGTCAGTTACCATAAATTAAGGAATTGACTATTTAAATGGGTCGTGAAGGATTCGAAAATGGAGAAACCTCAGTTACAATTCCTTAGTTGTTTTTCGTATGGTTCTTAACTAAAAATACATATTTTTTTGGATATAACAAACTTTAAGAAAATTATGGATTTAAAGAAATGGTGAATTTAGTTAAGAACCATACGAAAAACACCTAAGTAATTGTACCTAAATTTTCTCCTTCGAAAATACTTGAAAATTGACATGCCAAAAATCCATATTTATATTTCAATCTAGACTTTTGACGCATTCAATGTCGGGGTTAATAGTATACTAAATAGAATGCACATTTCTTCTCTTTTCTATGATTGCATGACACAACATGCAATTCCAAAAAAATGAGTCAAGTTTACAATATGTACAAAAGACAGAAACAAAAATGCTTCTTGATTGAAAGAATACGCTAAGAGGATGTGGAAAAAAATTAAAATATGCAAAAGGAAGGGACCCAGATGAAGAAATATGAAATTGGATCCAATGAATTTGACCTCATTGTCCCCTCAACTTTGGCTATAATATATCAATCATATGGCAAATCATTATTTTTCTAGATCCTTTATGCTCCTAAAGTTTGTAAGATTTTGGTCTAAATCTGATGATGCCTTCGAAGCCAAGAAAACATATAATACCAAAAATATTTCTAGCAACAAACACTGAAGTATGTTGTTGCTATTATGTTGAACTCCACATGACATGGTTTTGAACCTTATATTTATTACTATTTCCCTGTCCTCTTTTTGTATGACAAGGAGAAACATAGCTCATTTCATGATCTAAGAATTGATACGAAGATATATAAATAAAAAGATATTGTATACGTTTTTAAATCACTATGTATACTCTATAAGAATTATAAAATTTATAAAAATAGATATCAACAATACTTTGTCTATCCAACAAATTGTCATGATGAATTATTTCACCAAATCTAAGAAAAGATAAAGAGAATTATAATTTTAATAAATTAACCTTATCAATTATTGATTCATTCTCATGTTGGAGAATCGGGGGAAGTCAGGAGCAACAACATATCAATTTTCTAAGACATAAAGGACGAAGACAATCCATCTCCATACAAAACCTAAGAGCATTGGATATATGTCTCTTCTCTCCTATATATCCAACATTTTACTTATTTATAGGCGATTTGAGACTTAATCAATCACGCTTAAAATCCAATAATCTCTCCCCACAAGTGTGAGATCCCACCTCTTCTATAACACGGTCTAGCTCCCGCTCCCCTACCAAACCGAATTAGGGATCTAATACTACTTGTTGTGGAGTCTGTAACGAAGAATTAAAGCTCATATTTATAGTCGTGGTCTACCTCTTGCCTTACATCTCTAAGCAAATTTTAACCTTGTTTGAAAATGATACACCAAATTCCATCGTCGTCATCAGCAATCATAGTTAAAACAAGGCTTAATTGCACTTTTGACCCCCTAACTAATTAAAATACAAAACAGCCCCCTATGTATTGGATCTTTGACAATTTTGGCCCCAAAGGCCACTTTTGACTTAGTCTTTGCTGACGTGGCACCCACAATGGTCGACACGTGGCACCTCACTTAAGGGATATGGGTGCCACGTCAACGAAGACTAAGTTAAAAGTGGCATTGGGGGCCAAAACTGCCAAAGATCCAATACATAGGAGGCTGTTTTGTATTTTAATTAGTTAGGGGGCCAAAATCGCAACTTTTGAAAAGATAGGGGGCAAAAAGTGCAATTAAGCCCTAAAATAATTATCATACTCAACCATGAAGAGTATAGTGACTTAAGACAAACCATTTCAAGAATTTTTACATTGTCTTTACCGACAATCATAGTTAAAAGGAGCTATCATACTGCATCATAAGAGTATACTTCACTTGAAGTTGAACTATTTCAAGAACTTTCACATGTCGAAATTCAAGTTGAAAACTTATTGTGCAACTTCCATGTTGGCAAGAAGCCTCTTCAACCACACTAACATAATCTCACAACACACTTTGCATCAATTTCAATCAACACTTGTGTACTAATCAACATCTTGGGACTAAAACTACTTATAATATGAAATGGAATGGAATGAGTGTATCATTTTACTTAGAATGAGGTTTCATTGTCATTATGAATAAATTATATTTAATTGTACCTAACTATGCGTCAATTACTCAACCAATAAATAACAAAAGTAGACTATTTATCTATTAATGTGAAAAGAAACTTTACTTAGGGTGGCCTTTGAATTCAACTAGTGGGAGAAACAGAAACCCCTCCTAAAATTGTGTGACTAACATAAGATGAACTCTAACCATTTTCTTTATTATATGCTAACCAGAAAGATAATAATCCTTAATTACTCTTCTAATCACATGTTGTCTATCTTCTGTTTATGCTTAATATTTTTCACTTCTTTTAACCATTGTTTAGCAAAAGATACCATAACCATTAACAATTTGATAAGAGATGGAGGAAAAGATACTCTCATTTCAGCAGGAGAAAATTTTGAACTTGGATTTTTCACTCCTAATGGAAGCTCTAGTATTGATAGAAGAAGATATGTTGGAATATGGTACTACAATTTGACTCCAAAAACAGTTGTTTGGGTTGCAAATAGAGATAATCCAGTTCAAGATTCAAGTGGTAGTTTTGTCATTTCAGAAGATGGAAATCTCATGGTTTTGGATAGTAGTGGAAAATCTTACTGGAGTACAAATCTTGAAACATCATCGTCTTCGTTACATAGGAAAGTGAAACTGTTAGACAGTGGAAACCTTATTGTAAGTGAAGAAGAACAAGAACATGGACAAGGACAAGGACAAGGACAAGGACCAGGAAAAGTGATGATTCTTTGGCAAAGTTTTGCAAATCCAACAGATACATTTCTTCCAGGTATGAAAATGGATGAAAGTTTATCATTAACTTCATGGAGAAGTAACGAAGAACCTGCATCCGGGAACTTTACTTTCGAACAAGATGAAAAAGTGAATCAATATATTATATGGAAGAGATCTATGAAGTATTGGAAAAGTAGTGTATCAGGAAAATTTGTTGGAAGTGGTGAAATGTCTTCAGCAATATCTTACCTTTTGTCAAATTTCACTATGAAAGTATCACCAAACAACACTGTTCCCTTTTTGACTTCATCACTGTATAAGAACACAAGGATGGTTATGAATTATTGGGGCCAACTTCGGTATCTAAAGATGGATTCGCAGAAAAAATGGTTGTTGGTTTGGGTTGAACCAAGAGATAGATGCAGTGTTTTCAATGCATGTGGAAATTTCGGTAGCTGTAATAGTAAATATGATTCTATGTGCAAGTGTTTACCGGGATTTAAGGCTAATTCGGTTGAAAGTTGGAAAAGTGGAGATTTTTCGGGTGGATGCAGTAGGAAAACAAATGTGTGTAGTGAGAATGCGAAGAGTGACATGTTTTTGAGCTTGAAAATGATGAAAGTCGGAAACCCTGATGCTCAATTTAATGCTAAGAATGAAGAGGAGTGTAAGATGGAGTGTCTTAATAATTGTCAGTGTTATGCGTATTCGTATGACGATATTGAAAAGGTTGCAAGGATGGGTGATAGTGGTGATCCTGTTTGCTGGATTTGGTATGATGATTTGAATAATCTTGAAGAAGAGTATGAGAGTGGCTGTGATCTGAATGTTAGAGTTGCATTTTCTGATATAGGTATTTCTTTTTATGCTACTTTATTCAATTCTTGTAATGTATTGGCATAAGTTTAACATTTAAGCAACCGATCGGAAATGAGTAAATCACCGAAATGGTTCCTGCTTCTGTGAGGCGCTCTCAGTTACATCCCTGAGATTTGTTATTTTTTTTCTTAAGCCATTGGTTTCAAATCCTCTCGCTCATATCCTCATGCTTGTTCAAATAAGTCGGTACAAGGTAAGCAGGCAACAAGCTGCGCCGCTAACCCTTTTTGGATGGCAAAACCAATCCTCTTAAATACAAACATTCATGGAACTAGGAGACAAAACATTGCTTAATTTATAATCGACGATTTAAAAAAGATGTGTTTGATAGATAAAGAGAAAATGAGATTCTTCAATAATTTTGGATTAGACTACCGAATATGTTAAGAATACCTATTTCTTATGTAGCACCGAAGGCGTGTCCGACACGTCGGACACATGTGTTTGGTGTCGATGTCTGCCTTATTTCTTTTTAATTATTTCTATATGCCATGAGTTATTGTTTCTAAAGTTCCAAAATTCTACTTTTGCAGAATCAACAGGTAGAAGTTGTGGGACTTGTGGCACAAACTTCATTCCATATCCCCTTAGCACAGGCCAACACTGTGGTGACCCCGTGTACTTCAATTTTCACTGCAATACTACCAATGCTGAGCTTCAATTTGAGACGTCCGGAAAAACTTATCAAGTCATAAGTATAAATCCAGAAACACAGAAATTCTTGATTCATCAAAAAAATGTACTTAACTGTGAGGGTCAAAGTTCTCTACTTCTCAACAAATCATCTCCATTTCATATTACCGGAAATTGCTATGTCGATCCAAGTACCTTTAGTTCTAATGCTCCTCTAAAACACGGAGTCGAAATTGAGTTAAGTTGGAAGTCTCCAATAGAGCCAATTTGTTCTTCATTGTTGGACTGCAAAGATTGGCCGAACTCGAATTGCAATACAACGAGTGATGGAAAGAAGAGATGCCTTTGCAATAAAAACTTTCTTTGGGATGGTTTCAAACTAAATTGTACTCGAGGTAATAACATTTATCTATTCTAAAAAAAGTTTTTCCCTAATGTGAAGTGGCAGAATTTTGCGTCTATCTCATGTAATTTTTTCCCATATTCGTGCAATTTTGCACGAAATCTTTGCTATTTATAATTATTTGTCTTCCATCTTCACGTTGATAAACATGCTCGTTATTAAAATATCACCACGGTCAAGGTTTTTATAATATCCTTGTGACTGCGACTGATGTTGTATCGGCTGCATTTGATTGTATTCTCAGCAATATCGACCACGATTTAAAACTTTGCACTAAATGACACATTTAATATCTTGCAGAAGGCGACAGATACAAAACAAAACGGCATCTGTCCTCACCTGTGATCATTGTACTGACTTTAGCAACTGTGATTCTCTTAATTATTCTCTCAAGTACTATTACATGTACATATGTGCGCAAACGGAGACAGTCCAAGACACAAGGTAATATTAACGATCTCTAAAACTCGTTAAATATAATATTTCCCCCAGTATTCTATGTGATTGCTTAGGTAGTAACTTGTTACTTAGATCTTCAGTGTATCTTTTTGACTTCAGAAAACAAGGGATATGTTCAAAAAACCTCAGGCATCAACTTGTATGACAGTGAGAGATATGTTAGGGACATGATCGAATCTAGTAGATTCAAAGAAGATGATGCACAAGCTATAGATATTCCACATTTTCATCTTGAAAGCATACTTGATGCTACTAATAACTTTGCAAATGCAAACAAGCTTGGACAAGGTGGGTTTGGTCCTGTCTACAAGGTAATTATGAATTTTTTTTTTGCTTATGATTTTCATTTTGAAATTCATGGTAACGCAATATTGATAGAAATGAACAATATTTTCGAACACTGTTGTCAGGGAAAATTTCCAGGTGGACAAGAAATTGCAGTAAAAAGACTTTCAAGTTGTTCTGGACAAGGTATGGAGGAGTTTAAGAATGAAGTTGTTTTGATCGCGAAACTTCAACATCGAAACTTGGTTAGACTTCTAGGTTATTGTGTTGAAGGAGATGAAAAGATGTTAGTATATGAATATATGCCAAATAGAAGCTTGGATGGTTTCATTTTTGGTAAGAAAATTTCTTGTAAATATTCTGTTTTCATTATTTTTTTCTTGTACTTGAAAAGTTAGACTAATTTACAATGTTATGCCCCTTATGAACAACAACATACAAGACAAGAAGTCGTGTGTTTTATTAGACTGGGATACGCGCTTTAAGATTATATTGGGGATTGCTCGAGGACTTCTCTATTTGCACGAAGATTCTAGGTTGAGGATTATTCATAGAGATCTGAAAGCAAGCAACATTCTACTAGACGAAGAGAAGAACCCTAAAATCTCAGACTTTGGCTTAGCGAGGATATTTGGAGGAAAAGAGACGGTAGCGAACACAGAAAGAGTGGTTGGAACATAGTAAGTTCAAGTTGTCATTGAAACAAAATTACTGCAATATCATTACTTCCTTACAGTTTACAAAATGATTCAAAATGTATGTATTATTTGATTTACTTTCATAATTTGTGTAATGCAGTGGTTACATGTCTCCAGAGTATGCCCTTGATGGACATTTTTCAGTGAAGTCCGATGTTTTTAGCTTCGGTGTTGTGGTACTTGAGATTATTAGTGGAAAAAGAAACACCGGATTTTATCAAGTCGAACATGAATTGAGTCTTCTTGGATATGTAAGTGTCTCGAGTTCTACTAAGATGTCTAGCAACATACTACGATAAACGTTCAATCACTGTATCTGATCACTATGAACCGTTGAATTTCATATGATTTTCAACCATTTTGAAAATAGTATCACCACATAAAAAATGAGGCCCACATCAGTTAGCGGGCATACGCGAATTTTAGCAAAAAATAATGAGCTTTGTAGCATCGACACTTCTGATAGAAGACGTGTCTAATATCTGATACGTGTCGACATGACACTGACACATGTATTAAAAAGAATGATGAGAAAGTTTGTTAGAAAAACTTCATACAATTGATTGATTGATTGATTGAATTGTAGGCATGGCATTTGTGGAAAGTAAGCAGGGCAATGGACTTCATAGACCAAACACTAACATGCAATGAAGAAGAATGCTTAAAATGTGTGAATGTGGGGCTACTATGCTTACAAGAAGACCCAAATGAACGTCCTACAATGTCAAATGTGGTATTTATGCTAGGAAGTGAATCTAATACTCTTCCAACTCCTAAGGAACCAGCCTTTGTTATTAGAAGATGCCCTTCAAGCAGAGCATCTACATCTAGTAAAATTGAAACTTTTTCACGTAATGAATTGACCGTCACTTTGGAAAATGGTAGGTAGCTTACACTCTTAATTTTGGTTTAATTGAAATAAAATATTATTTGGTCCTAAGTTTAATTCTTGGTCAATATATGAATGAATATGTAACTTAGGGGTCACAATGGACAAGATCTGAGTAGGGTACTATAATATTAATATTTTTTGGTACAAACCCTAATGTAATCTTATCTGCAAGAAATATTTTTTATTTTTATTTTTATTTGATATATTTTGTCATTATTTATTCGTGTGAATGGGGGAAATAGGAAACTTCAATAATTTCATGTTTGGATAGATTTGACCAATTGTTATCCATTAGTGTCATAGTTGCAAATGCCAGAATGACTTTCTCAATTAAGAATAGATTCAAGACTGTGTGTGAGACTGAGCTATATTGGTCAACTGAGACACATTCAAAGTTTTGAGGTCTTTAACTATTGGTCATTTTCTCTTTCTTTTTATTTTTACAATATTATTGGTCAATTTCTATAATAAATCAATTAAGAAAATTATATGTCATTCTAACAAAATTTATTTGCCTCAAATTATATGTCATTTTATAATATCAATGAATCATTGATGCTTATTTTTTCATTATGTCCTTTATTATTTATTAGTTTATCTTTTTATAATTTTTATAATTTATGTTTATCATACCACTAATGAAAGATATTTTTGTAAAATAATTCATAATTATTCTTTTCTATACAACGTTAATTACATTTTTCAATATATGTGAAATTATTAGAATGACTTTGAGACGGATAGTTAGTATATAAATTGTGATGATGAAAACATTGGAAACAATTTACTATAAAAAGGTCGTTTCAAAGAAAATAAAATACTAAAAGGAGGGGGTTTGAAAAGAAAAATGCGGAAGACACCATTCAAACGTTTTCTTTTTAGAGGAAACACCTGTTAAACGTTGTCTTGTAAAGAAAAGCATTTTTATTTTTTTTAATAGCTAAGGAAAATCTTGTTAAATTGTTGTTTGTTAAGCTCCTTTAGGTCTTTTGTTTAAATGGAAAAACTTCTATAAGATGGATGTATATTGTAAACTGCAAAGCTATGGAAATAGTACAAACTAAGTTAAATAATTATTTTTAAAAAGTTAAATCATTTTTTATATTTGAAGGGAGAGTTAAATAAAGGTTTAATTACACTTTTGGTCTTACCATTTTGATCAACTCACGAAAATGATCTTATCTTTTTTAAATCGAACAAAATCGTCCATAAACTATATGTTTTTTGCAGTTTTAGTCCTATCTCCCTATTTCCAACTCCATAAACGCACAGAAATGACAGTTTTAGTCCAACCACCTATGCTCAACCATGAAATAAACAAAAAATAAAACATATGGGTACAAGGAAACTACTTTATTCAGCACACTAACCTAATTTCCGAGACATGTTACATACCTGAAACATGTCTTAGAAATTAGGGTTTTTCTTGGTTCAAAGTGTAGACATTTCCGGTGTCATATTGTTTATGAGTCACATTTAATTAACATAAGAGAGAAAAATAAAATGCCTAGAAGTCCTAGCTCAACTGGTAAATGCCGAAATTGTAAGGCCGGATGTCATGATCCGGATTCGAATCCAGGACCTCACAGTTGTGTGCGAGTTTAATTTCAGCGGTTTACCACTTCATCTAAGAGAAAAATAAAATATAAAAAGTGGAAGAATTGGGTCTGAAGTAAATAATATACTAAGCATTTTCATGTTCAAAAAGCTGGTGCTGAGGAAATTTAACTGGGGTTTCCGAATTTCATCCTTATTGAATTCACCGACATGGCCCTCTTTGAACCCAACAAAGCATGACAAATTCCAATTCTTTTAGTTGAGCTCGATCAAGATGCTCTCTTTTTCTTAAAAATAAAATAAAATGAAAGTTCTTCATCTAAAGTGAGAAGCTTCAATTGGTATTTTCCTACTTATACGTACAGACACCAATTAAAAAAATGTATAGAAATATTTGTGGATGTACTCTAAAAAATAGGAAAATTCTTTCATACTCTCCAGGTTTGGTGGGTCTTGGTACACTGTATTTATTATATACATTTGATCAAAATTACTTTGAATTAATTTGTTATTACTTTGAATTAATTAAATATAAAAATGAAATGACATTATGTGATTAAATGTTACAGATGTACCAAATAAAACTCTAGGTACAACCTCCCTCAAAACAAAACAAAAAAACCTACCTACAAGGGTAAATATTACCATGAGTATAATGGTGAAATCATCAAGCTAGATATGCATGTATAACTTTCTGCTATTTATCTTAATTGTTAGACTAGTATAGTTGTACCCCTAAAAAAAGTATTAAAATTGTAGTCATTTAGCAACAATCTAAGTAATTTTAGCAAAAAATATATTCTTATTTTTTTTATCTTATTTTACTATATGTAGCAAAAATATATTGATCCTTTTCAATTGATATGTTCTCTTTTTTTTTTATACTATTAATATAAAGTAATTTTGTAATATAAATCTAATTTTTAAGGTATTTTTATAAAATCATTAAAATTGATTACATTTTTTAATTCGTATATTATTTGCTAAGCTACTTCTACATAATACCTATGTTCCTGTATCAGTATGTAAGACTCTTTTCTACTACTTTCAACCTTGATATATAACCTCTTTGAGTAAATCACGAAAAATTAAGAAATCTGATTCTAATATTAAATTTATCGACAATTTGTAATATTTTTTGCATTAAATATTGCAAAAAACATGTAACATTATTAAGGATATCATGGTAAGGAAATAATTGATGCAGTTGAAAATTTGAAATGGATATTATAAAAAGAGACAAGTAAAAAACTGGAGAGATAGTTTTATATTTCAAAAGTAGTAAAATTTTATTACCCCTTCTTATAAGTTAATTTTCATGCCTTAAGATGCATTAGTTAGTTTTTTTTAATAAAAATAACTCTGATTGAATTAAGATAATTAAAAGATGAAATATTTTTATCTTTTAATAATTTAGGTATAATTTAAAACTTGTATGGATAGGAGCTATGTGTGCATGTATGCAACTATTCCCTTTCAAAACTCTCATGTTGATTTTAATCGAAGGCAAGTTATTAGGGTCGCTCGTACGTTAGCGAATGTAGCTCCGATTTATGCCAGCTCTCTCTAGTTTATTCATGTACCATTATATATTTGTACTTTAATTGCCGATGAAATGGATTAAGTTTGTTTCCCTCAACAAAAAGAAAGTTAACTCAATGGTTAATAAATTTCTATCAAGTGTAAATTATTCTGAAGAATCTGAAGCTATAATTAATCGTACTTTAAAGGTCTTTCTAATAGGGCACTTGTTAATTGTACAAAAATGAAAATATTGGCAAATTTTAAGTAAAAAAATTACTTTTTAAAATTTCAATGCATCATTTTTAAGATCAGATTTCTTCTTTAGACTTCTTAACAAATGCCCTAAATAAATAACCAAAATATGCACTTTGTATTAATAGCTTTCGAAAAAAATATGGTAAAAGAGGTAAATAAAAAACAAAAATTATACTTTGTATTTTTTATGTTTTTGTTGAAAATTTGCATTTTCTATTACTAGCTCTTGAAAAAATATGGTAAAAGAGGTAACTAAAAAACTAAAATTAAACTTTGTATTTTTTATGTTTTGGTAGAAAAATTGCACTTTATATTAATAACTCTTAAAAAAAAATGGTAAAAGAGGTAAATTAAAAAAACAGCATTAATCACTTTCACAAAGGGAAGTTCATTACTTACACCATAAGACTTTTAAAATGACAAATATACCCCTTACAAACTTCTAGGAAACAGGGTAGCAGGTGTGGTTTCTTGTCCACAATCAAAGCTGATGAGCGAATATTTCTGTTTCTTTGCTGTCATCCAAACAGGGTTCATTTACTTCTCTTTCCTTCCACCTTCTTTTTCACACTATTCTATTCACATATATAAATACCATTCTTCATTCAACAAACTCACATCAATATTCAAAATTTCATTTATCTTTAACAATGGCTACCAATGGTTTTGAAGACTTGTTACCAGTGATGGCAAACAAGCTAGGTGGTGAAGGTTTAATAAAGGAGCTATGCAATGGATTTGAATTGTTGATGGACAAAGAAAAAGGTGTGATAACATTGGATAGTTTGAGGCAAAACGCTGCTGTTTTGGGTTTACAAGATTTGAAGGAAGATGAACTTGTTGGTATGATGAATGAAGGTGATTTAGATAGAGATGGAGCACTTACTCAGATGGAGTTTTGTGTTTTGATGTTTAGGTTGAGTCCTGAATTGATGGAAGAGTCTTGGTTTTGGCTTGAGGAAGCTCTGCAACATGAACTTGGTTCCTTGTAGTTTCCTAGGAACAATAATTTATGATGTTTTGTTCTTCTCTTTATGTTGTTACAGTTTATCTTATTGAATATATTGGAAATAATAATTGACATTTTTTGGGTATACATATACTACTTTGTTTTTAAATTTTAACAGATGCATAGAATAAATTTATTTGAAATTTATTTGGTAAGCATTATGGTTTTTGGTTGTTCATGGTCATTAGGCCAAAAAGCCTTTTTGTTTAGTAAGTTTTTAATCTAGAAATTTGAAGAGGGAAATTTGAGTTTATGAACAGGGGAAAAATTTAAGAGTTAAAGGAGGCTAAAAGTGCAAAGGGGACAAAACATAGGGGCTAAAATCAAATTATTTTAATTAAGGGGTTAAAATTACAACTTTTGTAAATATAGGGGACCAAAACTGCTATTAAGTCAAATTTAATAGGATAATTCTACAGCAGAGTGAAGAGGGTCCAATAGGGTCTAGGAATGTAATCTAGGGGTAAAGCGGGAAAACTATCCTGCTTCTCATCTCACTATCATCTAATAAGTGTTGGTTTAGAAAGGAATGCTAAAAACATTTTAGTGTAACATTTTTTCTTAATACGGATTGGATGTGGCCATCGTAGCATTCAGCCAGCTAAGGTCGGCATCTTAAAAATGTCCGATTAAAGTTTTAGATTTGATTTTCTCTTATGATAATTTTGGTGGGTATACTTAGTTTAAAAAAAAATAATTGTTTGATCCATGTTTAGAAAAGTCAACCACTTATCAATAAGATGTGCACAACCTTTCATATTTGCGGGAGGATGTAAGTCAATTAAAATGTTGTTATAACGATCCTCACCCGCAAATACTTCAATATAATCATCTGTATGATCTTTCAACTCTTGAATAAGATGTGTACGAATCATGATATGATTTTGTTCGGCCAAACCCATGAACTCGACTATAGCCCGAAATCCACAATGTCCATCGCCTAAAACATCCACCATTTTTTCAATAAATGGAAGCATGAAGCGTGACATATAACCAATAGGCCTAATAACCGGGATAGCCTTAGGCTTTGGATACCAAGAACGTGGTGGAAGTGGGGAAAGTGATGTTTTACCAGACGAGCACATTTTTTTCTTTTATATAATGATGTTGTTGGTGATGGTGACGGTTGACTATCCAGATTTTGGGAATCAACAGCCTCCCACGAAAAAGGGATCCGACTAGTCGTCGAAGTGATCCCAACTACCTCAAACATTGGCATCTTGTACATGTTGGTTTTGTAGGTGGAATCCATAACCAAAACCGTTGAAAATTTGTTAAACAACTTAACGAATGATGGATGAGCCCAAAAGATATCTTCGATTGTAGTACTTTCACTTTGTGTTTTTGAGAAATAAGCATAGTTGTGCTCCTCCAACTTCGAGATTAGATATTGCAACAGTTTCTTGTCGCCTCTATTTGCCTTCCATATTTGTTGACGTTTATTGTACACTTGTTTGACATTTGTCATGCAATGTGGTCTTTTGTTCTTCAAATTTATCAAAATATTTCTTGGAAGCATCTTGCTCTTGGTCAAGTCACGTACAATCTTCTTGTCGTCCTCCTTTAATCTACCGGTAAGAATGTGTCCTTCTAAACCCGGCTCCATCCCATGGTTGTGAACTCCATTGAGAATGTTCAATCCCCATTCCTTTGTTTGCCTACTTTGATATCCACTAACCATAAACAAGCACCCACATTTTCTTGAGCCCGTTGTCGCATGCTTCGGTTTTTTTTTTCGACACTTTGTGAGCTCCACTCCTTTCACACAGTACTAGGCGGACACATGGGATTGATCAAGCTTGATCTTTGTGTGACAATTGTAAATCCCGCCTTATTTGCTTGACGACGTGCCCACTCAAGCAATTTTTCTCTATCTTTCGACTTAACGTCATCGGAAAAAAACATAATCGTGTCAACTTCGTGGGCTTGAAGTGGGAGGACACTTCAACATATTTAGAAGCGTCAACATGGACAGAAGCTCCATCAATGTTTGGTTTGGCTTCAACCTTAGGCGGTTTGACATCTCCGAAAATTTCGACAAAATTTGGTCTTGTCTCTCCTGGAACATCCTCCTCGTTCTCTACAATAATTAAACAACACAAAAATATAAATTAACAACTAACTAATGCATAAACATCAATGTCATAATGAATTAAAACAAAAAAAAAACAAAGTTTTTTTTTTTTTTTTTGAAAAAATGGCAGTCGTTGTGAAAAACATTTTCACAAGTATTTCCGGGTACCTAACTACCGAGCTTTTCCTCGGCAGTCAAGTACCGAAATTTACTTCGGTAGTAAGCTACCGAAATTTACTTCGGCAGTAAGCTACCGATGATTCCCATGATAGGGTTCTACGTAACTGACGTAGAAACGCATAACAAATCCAAAAAATAAACCGATTAAAATGCTCAATACCTGTTTATTTACGTTAAAAGTGTGTTGATACCTCCTATGTTTGATGCTTGAATGATTTTGGAGCAAGATTTGATGGAAAAAAAAAAAAAGAATGGATTTGAGGATTGGATGGAAGTGGTATGGAAGTTGATGATGAAATTGTGTGTATGGGCAGGTTACTGTTTCATCTGATGAAACATATTTCTCGGTAGTTAACTATCGAGGTTTTCCTCGGCAACTAACTGCAGCCGGTTTTTAAATTTCTCGACAGTTATCTATCGAGGGGATAAAAACGTATTTTATTTATGTGTCCCAGCCTTATGATATGTGTCAACAACAATTTTCCTATTCAATATAGATTGGACAGTGAAAAAGTTATCGATTGCATGCAGTCATTAAACTTGTGACCGTACAAAAACTTGATGACCTGATCCTTTTCTTTTTACAAATATACTAATTAAATAATGTTGAACTTACTTAAAAAAAAAAATATGTTGAACTCACATGAATTTCATTAATAAAATAAAGTGAATGTTTTTAACACTCTTTAATTCTAATATAATAGTGCTACAAACAATAACTCTGAGAATATAGGCTTGGGCAAAACAAAACTGCAAATAGAATTCAAAATTAGCAAGATGTCTAAATTAAAGTTATTTTTGGGCTTAATTTTGCTTTTAATTATCACATGTGGTGGTTTAATCCCTTTTTTTGTTTGAGAATGATCACTTAATTTACAATAACTTATGTATTTTAAGCGTGCCAACATTATGGCTTTATCGTTTTTTTTCTCATCTGATAAACTGCTTTCACATATACTTCTTTTTCTTAGTTCTTATCTGACACTCCTTGCGTTTGAGAGACTAACCTTTGATTAATACTCCCTTTGATCACATTTATAAGTAAAAAATCACTTTTTAGATTCATTGAATACCTAATGTATTTGGTATATATTATAGACCAAATACATTAGGTGTTGAATGAACCTAAAAAATAGTTTTTTGTTTATAAATGTGTCCGGAGGGAGTATAATTCATTTTAAGTTCTTCAAGAAAAAAAAAAGTTATTTTTCGACTTACAAATGAGATAGAATATTCTTTTTTAATAAAATGAAACAGAGCGCTAATAAAATCTACATTCATCGTAGCGAGTAAAGAGCGTCGATGACATGCAAATTAATAATATGCAAAGATAGATGAAAATCCATAGAAACAAAGATTGAGATGCCATAATAAAATAAAATCATAATTTTAAAGTTTGAAAATCCATATGCGAATGAATCAAAAGGATAGAAATGTAATAGAAAAAAGATGATTGATCATATCGTTACATGAAGTTAAACTTAATGAACTACAAGTGTATTTGGACAATTAAAACAAAAGAAACCAATTTAGACATAAAACAAAAGAAACAAATTTAGACAATAATTGAAATTCAATTAATTAAAATAATAAAACATTGAGTTAAATATAATATTTAATTTAGAAAACAATCTTGCTTCACAAACCATGAAAATAATAATAGAAAACTAAAGGCTAAAGTGTACTTTTCCCCTTTAAGTTTTAAAAAGTTGCAATTTTGGCCTCCTATTAAACAAAATGATAAATTTTGTGCCTTATATTTTAGCCCCTTTGCAATAGTAGTCTTTTTGTCCAATTTTGACTTTTCAACGCCTATGTGGCAGGTCACGTGTGTAATTATTAAATTTAAAGAAAATAAAAAATCTACATAATCATTTTTTAAATTAAATAAATTACAAAAGAAATGGAAAAATTAAAAATATCACAAAAATTGAAGAAAAAAAATAGAAAAGAAAAGAAAAAAGAGAAAGAAAAAAAACTTGAGTAGAACAACAACAATTGCAGCACTTCCAGGTTCCATTATCCTTCAAATTTCAATTTATTTCCTTCTTTAATTTCAATTCCAACCCCAATTGCAGTACAACAACAACACCTTGTTTTCTTCTTCTTTGCTTCCATTATTCTTTCTCACAACTCCATAGAAGAGAAATAAGAAAAAAAAATTCAGATATGCAATTCATTCAGCCATGTTTCTTCTTCTTTCAAGCATCCGTCGCAAGAGCCGCAAGGTTCATTTTACCGCCACACCAAACGTCCGTCGTGTGTTGATGAAGTTAATGAGTTAAGAAAATGAAGAAGAAGGAGATTGATGAATCTGTAGAGAGAAAGAAGGTTTGAAAGAATCATGGAAAAAGAAGATGAATCCGTTTTTCTCTTTTTTCTTTTCCTTTTCAATTTTTTTTATTTTTTTGATTTTTTTTTAATTTCTCATTTTATTTTTAATTTATTTAATTTAAAAAATTATTATATGGTTTTTTTAATTTTTTTTAATTTAATAATTACACACGTGGCATGTCATGTAAGCGTTGATCGAGTCAAAATTGAAAAAAAGACTACTATTGCAAAGGGCTAAAACATAAGGGACTAAATTTGTCATTTTGTTTAATAGGGGACCAAAATCGCAACTTTTTTAAACTTAAGGGTGAAAAATTGCTCTTTAGCCAAAACTAAAATACATTCTATATATAGAAAATTATAAATGAACGGAAGACAAATAAACAACAAATCGCGTTGTTAACTCTTTTTAGATGAAAAAATTGGTCTTCTTAAACACCATATTCTTAGACTTAAAAGAGAGAACATTTATATACATGATCATTTAAACTCTTTGTAGAATGTCAACAACCTCTAATATTAGAGGATAAAAAAAGGTTTTTTTTTACTAAAAACAGAAAAAACCAAGTTAGACATAAAATTGAAATTTACTAATTAAAATAATAAAAAATTGGTAGAAAATCTAGAGTATCATGTCTTTTACTTCAAATTCTCCATCAATCTATTTGGGAATGATACTTTCAAATTTATAAACAATGTCAGGCTACATCTCAAAGTCGATGCGGGACTTTTTTTAGTGCTATTTTTCATGCTTCTAAAGATTTAGAAGAAGAAACAATGTATAAAAGAATAATTCAGCGTAATAATGTTATAAGCAAGTATGAACTTAGCTTATTTGGTAAAAGATAATGTACAATTTGTGTAGGGGTTGAGGTTCGAATCTCGGATACCTCATTTATTCATTTTAAAGTGAATTTCTCTAGCCAATGTCTCATGGATGTCTTTTATTTTTTGTTACGATCATAGAACATGTTATCATTAATTATTTTAATTGCTTATAGATACACATAGATATATGAAGTTTTTTTTTTTTTTTTTTACGAAAATAAAACGATATTCATTCATTCAAATCGATAGAGTACATCATATACAAATATCGTTAAAAATGTAAAGGGTAAATCTGCGAACAAACTCACATCACCCAAGTTAATAAAATACAACGGCAAAATGCCTACAAATAATATGATAAAACTTAAGTCACCGAAATATTCATGCTTCCGGATCTGCAACGTTGACGTCCAAATCATTGGTTGAATTTGTAATTGACTGATGTAGATCTTTCAATAAGAACTAAACAAACACCGCGACAAGACGCGAAATCAAACGCCGTCCGAGACGACGAACAACACAGCGCTGCACTTAGACGACGAAATCACAAAAAACACAAAAGAAAAAACTTGATAGATGTGAAAACCACTTATTTAGATTGAAAGAAAAGGGGAAAAAAATATGTAGATGGATGATTCTAGGTTAAAAATAACCTAAAACCACCCATCCTCGATGAACGAAGAGAAAGAAAGTTTAGAGAAAAATTGAAGTTTCTCTCACTAGAAAACTAAGGCCGACTATAATTCAATAAATAAAAAGAGTTATCTTTCCCTAAAAAAAGCAATTTCATAGATATATGAAGATAAAAGCTGCGTGTCTTTTATTTTTTGTTACGATCATATGAAGATAAAAGATACGTATTTTGATGCTTTCACAGAAGTATATGAGAAATTCTTAGGTGAACTTTCACCTAACACGTCATTCTTACACCCAATCAATTAAAACCCAACACCTTAGTAAAATAATTAAAAAAATAAGTTAAAATCAGTTAGGGGTGCGGTGGTGGTGCTGATCAGTTAAAAAAGGTGGGGAGAGAGCAGCCCTCCGTTCCACTATATGATGAGTAACGTTACAAAAGAGAAATCAATGGGTTACAAGAATAAGTCTCCCGCCTAATTCTACCCAAAGTCCCAGCGTCTTCCCGTAACCAAGAGACTCAATCCTAATAGTGTTTCCAAGGTGAATCAACCCACAAACCCTAGTGTTTGTTCCAAAGAGACAAACTCTATACAAACCCTAGTTTTGTTGTTGCCTTTCTAAACCCTTGTTTCAGCCCCCTCTATCTCTCTCAAAGTTTAGTATGATACAAGGTCTATATTTATAGTAAACATATAACTCATAAATTTGGAACGAATACCACACTGAAGATACGTTTTTTTTTTCCTCCTTCTGTGAAAGAATATTTGCATCAAAAATATAATATTCCCTTTCAAAATATATTTGCATCAAATCGTTCTTCATACGATACAAAAATATATTTATTGTCCATAAATATATTTTCAGCACAAAATATATTTGAAACAAATCTTTTATATTTTTAGCAACAATATTCTCCATCTGTAACACCCCGTTACCCAAAAGTAATTAAATAACAAATATTCATCAGAGTATTTCACCAAACGGGCATGCTACACTACATTTCAAATTTTCTTAAATAGAAAATAAAACTATTTAATTCAACATCATTCATAACTTCAATAATTATGCAGCGGAAAGCTTGCATTTCAAATAACCACAACAACGGTTAAATTCTCCAAATAATATCTTGGCATAAAGCCTAACAACAATATCAACCATCATAGGGCCATAACAACAAGTTCCAAAAATAAGATACATAAGAAAGAAAACAATAAGTAAGAATATTTCCCATCCCACGTATCAGAGCCCTAGACACGACATTGAGCCACCACCGACTACTTAGGATCACCTGCAAGTTACCCATAGAAAGGGCAACATTTTCAAGCAGAAGGGGTGAGATTCACAACAATAAATATAGATATTAAATCTTCAATTGAATCTAACACCCTATAACCTCAAATACATCATTTTGTAAATATAAATAATTAATTCACAAGCAACAACAACATCATCGGAATCCACCCATCAAGTATGTATACAAATGTACATATTCATCAACAACATCATCATCATCAATGTAACAACTACAATCAACAGCTAAGACTCATGCAAATGACATGACAACACTGCTAAGACAACACCTTAGACTCCCCAATAGATGCAAATATGCATGTGGTACCAGACAGGACCGAAGCCCTCACCGCTTTTGAATGGTTAAAGCATTCATCAGGACCGAAGCCCTCACCGCTGTTGAGCAACTAGTGCTCCAGGACATGAGTCCTCTCCGCTGTTTTATGCATATGCTATGGACCTACTTGTGTATATCTACATACAACTTGACCATGCATACAAACTCCATATGACTCCACTTCTACAACATGCATGTTTAAATGACAAATCATACATCACAACCATCAGTAACATTCAACAATTCAGCAATCCAATCATCCGAAATAATGCATAATTACATGAAACCATGCTCAACACAACGATACTAAATCACTACTATTCATGCAAGCAAAACAGCACACAAAACAGGGCAGCTCGCCTCGCGAGCGCATCTGCTCGCTATGGCGAGTTCCTAAAACTAGCTGCTCGCCATGGCGAGTTTAAGGCGAACTCGATGCGAGTGAAAAATAGGTGCTCTCGGGAAAAATGACATTTTTCTCACTCAAACCCCAATTCTAAGCTCCCTATTCATCTTTTTAACCTAAAACTTGTTCCAGTCATCATTAAAATCATCTAGGTACCTTAAACCATCCCCAAAACATCTTATAACAACATTTCAAAAATCAAGTTTTGATCTGGCTTGCTCGCCACGGCGAGTTGGTCTGCTCGCGAGGCGAGCCATGATGTTGTTCACTCGCGAGGCGAGACATGAATGCTCGCGAGGCGAGCGATGAACATCAGTACGGGCAGAAACCAGGTTTTTCCCAAAAATCCCATTTTTCTTCAATTCACTCCCCAAACTGTAATCATATATATATATATATATATATATATATATATATACTCCATATAAATCAAAATAATTAAATAAATCGACTAGGGCGTTACAACTCTCCCCAAATTACAGAATTTCGTCCTCGAAATCTTACCTCAAGCAAACAACTCCGGATACGACTCCCGCATCTTACTCTCCAGCTCCCAAGTCAAACTTTCACCAGTCGCTCCACCCCAAACGACTCTCACAAGAGGTATCTCCTTACCTCTCAAAGACTTTACCTTTCTATCATCAATCCTCAATGGCATAGTCTCAACTGTCAGGTTGTCTCTAACCTGTACATCATCCCTTGGAATCACATGCGAAGGATCCGCCACATACTTCCGAAGCTGTGACACATGAAACACATCGTGCAAGTTCGAAAGATGTGGTGGCAAACCAACTCTATATGCCACTGTTCCAACTCTCTCTGAAATCTGATACGGACCAATGAACTTAGGAGTCAACTTTCTCGACTTCAATGCACGTCCAACACCCGTCAAAGGAGTGACCCTCAGAAAAACATGATCACCCTCCTGAAACTCAAGAGCCTTTCTTCGCTTGTCATGGTAACTTTTCTGTCGACTCTGCGAAGCGTTCATCTTTTCCCTTATCAACCTGACTTTCTCAGTAGTCTCATGAACCAAGTCCGGTCCCAACACAACACTTTCACCTGACTCAAACCAACATAAAGGAGTCCTACACCTCCGACCATACAAGGCTTCGAACGGTGCCATACCAATACTCGAGTGATAGCTGTTGTTATAAGTGAACTCAATCAATGGCAGGTGACTATCCCAAGCTCCACCTTGCTCAAGCACACACACCCTCAACAAATCTTCCAATGATTGAATCGTTCTCTCCGACTGACCATCCGTTTGAGGATGATAAGCCGAACTCAACCTCAACTTCGAACCCAAGGCGTCCTGTAAACTCTTCCAAAACCTAGAAGTGAACCTCGGATCTCTATCCGACACAATGCTCGACGGAACACCTTGAAGCTTCACCACACTGTGAATGTAAATCTCTGTCAACTGTGCTACCGGGTAACTAATATTAATAGGAATGAAGTGTGCCGACTTCGTCAACCGGTCGACAACAACCCAAATAGCGTCATGCTCTTTCGGAGTGTTCGGTAAACTCGTCACGAAATCCATAGAGATACTGTCCCACTTCCACTACGGTACATCCAACGGTGTCAACAACCCTGCAGGCTTCTGATGCTCAACCTTGGACTTCTGACAAATCAAACAGGCATAAACAAACTGAGCAACATCCCTTTTCAAACCGGACCACCAAAACAGTTTCTTCAAATCATGGTGCATCTTTGTAGCCCCCGGGTGAATACTCAACCTACTCTTGTGACTCTCTTCAAGGATCAACTTCTTCAAATCATCATTGTTAGGAATACAAACTCTTCCTCTGAATCTCAGTACACCCTGATCATCCACCTTAAAATCACTGTCCTCAGTGTCACTACCAGTAGTCATCAAATCAACCAATTTCAAATCTGCTTTCTGGGCTTCTCGAATACTGTTCAAAAAATTACTATCAATCTTCAGCATCCCCAACTGTATACTCTGAGATGACAGTTCACAGACAAGGCTCAAGTCTCTAAACTGTTCTAACAATTCAAATTCCTTCACCATCAAAGCAGACATATGCAATGTCTTCCTGCTCAACGCATCAGCAACCACATTGGCCTTACCAGGATGGTAATTCAAGCCAAAATCGTAATCCTTCAGTAACTCTAACCATCTCCTCTGCCTCATGTTCAATTCCTTCTGATCAAACAAATATTTCAAACTTTTATGATCACAGAACACCTCAAATCTTGAACCGTACAAATAGTGTCTCCAAATTTTCAAAACAAAAACCACCGCAGCTAACTCCAGATCATGTGTAGGATAATTCTTCTCAAGAACCCGCAATTGCCTAGAAGCATATGCTACCACCTTACCATCTTGCATCAGAACACCACCTAAGCCCAGCTTAGATGCATCACAGTACACAACAAACGGTTCTTCTGGTTTAGGCAAAATCAACACAGGAGCAGTTGTTAATCTTCGCTTCAACTCATTGAAACTACTCTCACACTGAGCATCCCACACAAAAGACTTACCCTTATAGGTCAACTGAGTCAATGGAAGTGCCAATTTCGAAAACCCTTCTATGAACCTGCGGTAATAACCAGCCAAACCCAGAAAACTTCTGATCTCAGTTACTGACTTCAGAGTCTCCCATTGTGATACTGCATCAACCTTCGAAGGATCCACTGCAAAACCACCACCATAAATAATGTGACCCAGAAAGCTCACTTCGCTTAACCAGAACTCACATTTTGACAACTTCGCATACAACCTCTTTTCTTTCAAAACTTGCAATACAATTCTCAGATGCTCTGCATGCTCCTCTTCGTTCTTGGAATAAATTAAGATATCATCAATAAACACCACAACAAACTTATCCAGAAAAGCATGGAAGATTCGGTTCATGTACTCCATAAACACACCAGGCGCGTTAGTAACACCGAAAGGCATCACTTTGTACTCGTAATGACCATATCGTGTCCTAAAGGCCGTCTTCTGCATATCCTCATCCTTCACCTTTATCTGATGGTAACCCGACCTCAAGTCAATCTTACTAAAAATCTTAGCACCAACCAACTGATCCATCAAGTCGTCAATTCCAGGAAGCGGATACCTGTTCTTTATCGTAACTTTGTTCAACTGACGGTAATCAATGCACAGTCTCATACTACCATCCTTCTTCTTAACCAACAACACCGGTGCTCCCCAAGGTGAAACATTGGGTCTTACAAATTTCTTATCTAACAGGTCCTCCAACTGTTTCTTCAATTCAGCTAACTCCGAAGCTGACATACGGTATGGTGCCATCGACACCGGCTTTGTTCCTGGAACAAGGTCAATTGAAAATTCAACCTCCCTCTCTAGTGGCACATCAGGAATCTCATCAGGAAACACTTCCGGAAATTCATTCACTACAGGTAACCTGTCAATCACAGCTTGATTTTCTAACGACAATTGTGCCATTAGAGAATACATCAGAATCCCGTCCCGTTCAAACTGTTTCATCTGTTTTGTAGACAAAAGCTCAACCTCACCTTCTTCTTCAGCAGAAGAAAAATGCACCGTCTTACTATAGCAGTTGATATGAACTCGGTTATACTCTAACCAATTCATTCCAAAATCACATCCATACCCGTCAACGGTAAACAAACTAAATCAACCACAAAGTCTCTACCAAACATAGATATAGGACACCCCAGACAAACAAGAGAAGTAGTTACTGAACCCTTAGCTGGAGTTTCAACAACCATTTCCCCTTTCATATCAGATACATCCAAACCCAACTTATAGGCACATTCAATAGCAATAAAACAATGAGTAGCACCAGTATCAATAATAACAATTAAAGGAGTACTATTAAAGAAACAAGTACCTCTGATAAGTCGGTCCTCATTGGTAGTCTGCGTACCAGTCAAAGCAAATACCTTTCCACCAGTTCTAACCTTCTTCGGCTCAGGGCACTGCGAACTGATATGACCCTCTCCATTGCAGTTGTAGCAGACAATATCCCCACGCTTACATTCAGCTAAACTGTGTCCCTTCTGACCACACCTGAAGCACTTCCTCTCATCTTTACCACAAACATTGCTCTTGTGGCCTTTTTCACCACACTTGTAACAAACAATCTCAGAAGGAGCATCTCTCCTCTTGGGTCTCCTATCATCATTCATCTTCTGCTTTCCTTTGTCAGTAGGAGCACTGTAAGGCTTAGGACGATTCTGCTGTCCCTTACCTCTCCTCTCACTCATTATCTTGTAATGAGCTTTGGTGTCTTCTTCATAAATTATGCATCTGTTTACCAATTCAGAGAAGACTCTGATCTGCTGATACCCAATAAGCTCTCTTAATGTCAGCTCTCAACCCATTTTCAAATTTGATACACTTGGAGAATTCAGCTGTCTCCACACTGTAATGAGGGTAGAACTTAGCAAGTTCCACAAACTTAGCGGCATACTCCGTAACAGACAAATCACCCTGTTTCAACTCCAGAAACTCAATTTCCTTCTTGCCTCGGACATCTTCCGAAAAATACCTACTCAGAAACTCCTTCCTGAACATAGCCCAAGTTACTACAGCATCACCCTGTTCCAGCACAGGCAACAAACTCACCCACCAGTCGTCAGCTTCTTCCGCTAACATGTGCGTCCCAAACCGCACCTTCTGTGTTTCAGAACACTGCATGACCCTGAAAATCCTTTCGACTTCCTTCAACCATTTCTGAGCACCATCAGGATCATATCTACCTTTTGGTGGATGATTCCTCAAGAAAGTTTCCAACATTCTGGTTCCATCAAGACCAGTCTCAGCTTTAGGTTGCTGTTGAACAGCTTGAGCTACAGCCTCAAGCGCAGCAACAAGAGCAGCATCACTACTTCCAGTCATCTCGAAATTCTACATGAGAAACAACAACTCAGAACAACAACAAAAAGGCAACATAAAAGTTGACACTCTATCCTAGGTGGCTCAACACGAGTCTACTACTTGGCCGGACGGACCAACCTGCTCTGATACCAAATTGTAACACCCCGTTACCCAAAAGTAATTAAATAACAAATATTCATCAGAGTATTTCACCAAACGGGCATGCTACACTACATTTCAAATTTTCTTAAATAGAAAATAAAACTATTTAATTCAACATCATTCATAACTTCAATAATTATGCAGCGGAAAGCTTGCATTTCAAATAACCACAACAACGGTTAAATTCTCCAAATAATATCTTGGCATAAAGCCTAACAACAATATCAACCATCATAGGGCCATAACAACAAGTTCCAAAAATAAGATACATAAGAAAGAAAACAATAAGTAAGAATATTTCCCATCCCACGTATCAGAGCCCTAGACACGACATTGAGCCACCACCGACTACTTAGGATCACCTGCAAGTTACCCATAGAAAGGGCAACATTTTCAAGCAGAAGGGGTGAGATTCACAACAATAAATATAGATATTAAATCTTCAATTGAATCTAACACCCTATAACCTCAAATACATCATTTTGTAAATATAAATAATTAATTCACAAGCAACAACAACATCATCGGAATCCACCCATCAAGTATGTATACAAATGTACATATTCATCAACAACATCATCATCATCAATGTAACAACTACAATCAACAGCTAAGACTCATGCAAATGACATGACAACACTGCTAAGACAACACCTTAGACTCCCCAATAGATGCAAATATGCATGTGGTACCAGACAGGACCGAAGCCCTCACCGCTTTTGAATGGTTAAAGCATTCATCAGGACCGAAGCCCTCACCGCTGTTGAGCAACTAGTGCTCCAGGACATGAGTCCTCTCCGCTGTTTTATGCATATGCTATGGACCTACTTGTGTATATCTACATACAACTTGACCATGCATACAAACTCCATATGACTCCACTTCTACAACATGTATGTTTAAATGACAAATCATACATCACAACCATCAGTAACATTCAACAATTCAGCAATCCAATCATCCGGAATAATGCATAATTACATGAAACCATGCTCAACACAACGATACTAAATCACTACTATTCATGCAAGCAAAACAGCACACAAAACAGGGCAGCTCGCCTCGCGAGCGCATCTGCTCGCTATGGCGAGTTCCTAAAACTAGCTGCTCGCCATGGCGAGTTCAAGGGGAACTCGATGCGAGTGAAAAATAGGTGCTCTCGGGAAAAATGACATTTTTCTCACTCAAACCCCAATTCTAAGCTCCCTATTCATCTTTTTAACCTAAAACTTGTTCCAATCATCATTAAAATCATCTAGGTACCTTAAACCATCCCCAAAACATCTTATAACAACATTTCAAAAATCAAGTTTTGATCTGGCTTGCTCGCCACGGCGAGTTGGTCTGCTCACGAGGCGAGCCATGATGTTGTTCACTCGCGAGGCGAGACATGAATGCTCGCGAGGCGAGCGATGAACATCAGTACGGGCAGAAACCAGGTTTTTCCCAAAAATCCCATTTTTCTTCAATTCACTCCCCAAACTGGTTTACAGATGTAAATTGACTTGCTGTATACATTCAGAGACTATTTCTAACACCAGAACTACATTCTCTACCCCAAAATCATCAATTCTCACAAAACCCATAATTTCCCAATTTTCACCAGAACACTGTTAAACTCAAAATCAGAAATTGAAATCTATACTACTGAAGTAAACCTCACCCTTACCTTAATTCAGCAAAGAAAAATGTACAGCAAAAGGATTATCTTGGTTCTACTTGCTCTTCTCTACCTTTTCTCCCAAAAGTTAGTTTTCACGTAAAAAAAACTTCTGACATCTATTTTCCTAACTTCCCTCTTACTTAACTCCCTTTATTTTCATTTAACTCCCTTTAATTCTATTAAATATTAAATAACTCCCCAAACTCCAAAATAGTTATTATTTCTCACCTAATCCAATTATTATTAAAATAAACCATATAATAAAATAAACACACCTCATAAATCTCCAAAAATCATATATATATATATATATATATATATATATATAGACTCCACATAAATCAAAATAATTAAATAAATCGACTAGGGCGTTACACCATCCATCAAATTTTGAGTCATACTACAACAGTTTGAACGGTAGAATTCAATTGATCATCCCTAAAGGTTTGAAAGGTGGAATCCAAGCTTGATTGTGCAGGTTCAGAGTTAGATGCTAGTCCATGGCTTGATTCTAAGACTTTCACTTTGTGTTGGTGTTGTATCTCCTTAGCTTCCAATCGTGTTTTGTTGTTCTTTATTTTGAGTTTTCTGTTTAGCATGTGGTACTGTATTGAGTTATTGTTGTCCTCTCTAGTGGATATTCATTCTTTGCTAAGACTATGTTACCATGATATGTTAAGGCGCCGTTTGCGGTGCGCTATATCAATGGGTCGCCTACGGTACATGATGTATTATATAACTTTTTTTTTCTTTCTACGTTGCTGTTTTTAAATTGAAACGGTAGGTTAATTTACTATAACAATTATATTCACGTATTGAAGCAAAGGTCAATTTAGGTAGTTCATATTTTGCACCTATCCTCTATTTTTTGGCTCGTTGAAGATGTTAATTATTTCCAACTATTTAAATTAATATATTAAGGTCAAATGTATCTAAAGGTCCTTTTAAGTTTTTCGTTTTTCTCAAAGTGGTCCTTTTAAGTTTCAAAAGTCTCAATCAAATCCTTTTAGTTTTCGAATCGTTTCAAATAAGTCTTTTTAGAGAATGATGGTGATAATTCGGATGATAGCAACAAAGAACATTATACACCATTTGCCATGCCTAAAAAGATGACTAATTTTAAGTGGGTGTAAGGAGTCAGATTTGGTACCAAAGATGAGTTTAATGAAGCAATTACCAATTATGTCATCTACAATAGGACTTGTTTGAAACGATTCAAAAACTAAAAGGACTTGTTTGGGACTTTTGAAACTTAAAGGATCACTTTGGGAAAAACGAAAAACTTAAAGGACCTTTAGATGTATTTGACCATATATTAACTATATTTGGATAAAAATAAATTAATTTTTAGTTTAATATATATTACTCCTTTCGTTTCTTTTCTAAGTGTCGTTTTGGAGGAATCAGAATAGGTTGGGATGCGTCTTAACGTCTTAACTTGGTCTCATGTGCTTCGGGAGGAAAATCAGGTTGCTGATAGTTTAGCAAAGTTTGGTCTTTCTTTATATAGCTCTATTTGTATTTTTTATTATGTCCTTGATTTTAGTTTAAATTGTGTTGTTGCTAATACTTTAGTGGTTAGTTTCCCGCGTGATTTCTAGTTCTTTTGGGCTGTTAGCCCCTTTGTTTCACCAAAAAAAAAAGTGTCGTTTTGGAATACTAACATCAAAATAAGGAAATGAATGTACGCATTTTTTCTTCCTATTATACCCTCGTGTTAATCTGTCAATAAATTTCTATTTTTTGGCACACACTTTCTTTGTCCAATAAATATAATGTGTTATCTTTCTCTTATAACAAACAATTGTTAGTCACTCTCTTTTTCTTCAACAAATTCTTATATTTTTAACACACTTTATCTCTCTCCCATGACAAACAATTATCAATAATCTAAGGTACCGGGGTTCGAACCCCGGACCTTGTATATATTTATGCATTATTCATATCAACTGAGCTAAGCTCACAAGGACAAAACTTTAAATTTATTATAAATTAACATAATAAATAAAAATATGTTTAAAATATTTTTTGAAGGGAAAAAATGTTTAAAATATAAAAGATAGTTTTTTTACAAATATTATATTTACTCAATGGCGTTTATATTGTGTAATATGAATACAAATTCGTATCATCATATAAAGGACTTGTTAAATATTTGAATAGAAGAAATAATTTAAGGAGGCACAAATAATAAAATAAATAATATTAAAATAGTTGGTTTATTCTTTTCCAATTATACTCTATAACAAATTTCGTTATAAGAATATCATATTTTTGGTGTCATTCAAAAAGATAAGAATTTATATTATATTTGTTACATTGTTGGTGTCAATGAAAAAGATATGTTTAAATTTTTTGAATAAGAAAAAGATATGCATAGTTTGTTACAATATAAAGGTGCAAAATATATATAAGTATAATTTTTTTGAGGCATCTATACTTATATTTTTAATTGAAATCAAAATATTTTAAAAAATAATTATATGCATTATGCAATACTAAAAATAAATTATACGCATTAGTGTAACAAAAAAACAGGCAGGCAGACATAAAGTATTACTCTAAACGCTAATGTGTATATATTTGCGAGGTTGAAGAAAGGAAATAAAAATATTTATGATGTTATGATGATGAAACGATATTGAAACTAAATATATAAGTGATAAAAAGATAATAAAATTCCTTCAAAAAAAATATAATAAAATTAAATTGACCCTCCTTCAAAAAAATAATTAAATGGACCGGTTCAAAAAAATAAAATAAAATAAAATGGAAGAAAAAAGCAAATTGAAATATATTATTAAAAAATAAAAGAAAAGTTTGCCGGCATGAGTTGAAGAGAGGTGCTTGTGAAATAAATTGCCGAGAAATAGTGAAGCAGCATTCAACAACTTTTGGTCAAAACTCATTCCATTCAATTTTAAGCATTATAAAAAAAGTACTTTTTTTAGGAGGTACTTTATTAATATTGTGTTTGGCCCAGCTTCTCCTTAAAAATGTAGAGAAGCTGGAAAAAAAACCGGGCCAAACAGTACTTAAATATTGTACACTTATTTTTAAATAATTGTAACATACTTTAGTACTAGATTCACACCGTGTGACATAGATTTGAATGTTTAAGATAACAAAAAAACAAACTTTGTTTGAAAAAAAAATTTTTTTTGCTTAAAAGTAACATACTTTTGTTTTTAAAATAGATGTCATTAATTAGTTTTAATGAAAAAGATGAGAGTAATTAAGAAATGGTACAAGTGACAAATCTTACCCTTAAAATGCCAAAACGACAGTTAAATAAGAACGCTAAATCCATAGTCGAACAATACTTAAAAAGAAACGGAAAAAGTGCCATAAAGATTAGTAGAAGTTGTTTGTTTTTTTAATTCAAACCGGCGTCGATAAACAATTAAACATTGTTTATAACTATTGTTTTAAAGATTAAGTATATTATATATTAATAATGGAAGATTCTAAAAGTTTGTTATTCTTTAGAAGATTCTAAAAGAATGAAAGTTAGTCTTTAGAGGATTTTCGCTAGTTTTGACAATGCAGATTCTGACATAAGGACAATTTTTTAATTTATACTATATATAAAGAAAATAAGTTTGAAATACATGAGTTTGAGATGGATTTGTCATGACCTATTTTACACTCAATTTAAACTTTTTATTTGTTATTATCATTTTTTTTTGTTACAATTTGTTATTATCCTTTAATAATATTATTTTAAATTTTACGATTTTATTTAAAAATTAAATTCCATTAAAATAGGAAATATCTTACTACAATAAGAACAATATTATCAATATTATTTTTTTTGAACATAATATTATCAATATTATAAATGAAGGATATAGATTTTAGGCTGATTTTTTTATAATTTTAATTATTCCATTAAACAAGTTTTTGTATATATATTGTTGGTGGTATTAAAAAAATATAAGGGTTTATATTATATTTTTTATATTATTGCTGTTATTGAAAAAAATAAACATGATTTTTTTTTGGATTTGTTACAATTAGAAAGTCGTAAATATTTATACTTATAATTTTAATCAAAATCAAAATTTCATATAAAATACAGTTTATAATTTACATCTGTTAGCGCAACAAAAAGAGCGGAAAGACACGTGCTAGTAAATACTAGGACAATTATTATTAACGTTTTTTAAATCCGGTTTTGTAATTTTTTCTTCTTCAGTATATATGGTTTAAATCTGTTCGTTTCAACGGTTTTCCACAATATCCAAATGCCATAATTCCACTATATTTTTAAACAATATTTTTGGTTCATTGACTAAATCACCCTTTTCAAATGAAACTACAAATTCCACAATGTTTATCAACAATACAAATTTTAACAGTCAACTTTTGAGAACTTTTAAATTAATCCATGTCGTTCACTTAAAATTAAATCCTATGGCTCCTAAACAATTTGAAAAAACAAAAAAAAAATTAAGAGGTCTTGCACGGTGAGAGACCTATAATGGTCTCGTACCGTAGCCACAGCCATATGTTAAATGTATAAGTCAGAAGCAAATCATATGCTCAAGAGTTTTTTTTTTTTTTGTTGTTGAGGGAAATATGCTTAAGAGATGTATTTGTTAGATTCTGCACTAATTATGTATTTTATCCCAATAGTGAATAGTTTTCTACACATGGTGTAATCATTAGCTTTTAAACTATCATTAAATGAAATATCCTCTTTTTAACAGGAAAAAAATAAAGTCTTAAAAAGTGCATACATCCAATTAGGGGTGTACATGGGTTGGGTAAACTCAAAAAACCCATCAAACCTACCCAAAAAAAACCCAAAAAAGTGGGTTGGGTTGGGTGATTGGGTGGATATGGTTTGAAAAAATGAAAAACTCATAAAAAATAATGGGTTTTAGGTAAAACTGGACCCATACACAATAAACCAACTTACCCAATTAATTTTCAAATTTTAATTTCATTTTTATAGGGAAGAAGAATAACAACAAATGTTTTGATCATAAGATTAGTTTAATTTCTAAAATTGACACAACACATCCTCTATATTGAAAATAAAAAAAATATTAGAGTTACAAATTATGATGTTGCAATTTATAGTTACTTTGATGCTAAAGCAATTTTACGTCATTCAACTTTAATTTATTTCAAGTATTCGATGATTAAATTTTTTATTTAATATTAAAATTTATTCTTTTATGATGCTAAAATATAGTGAAAATAGGTTACATAATTATTTTAAGAAAATAAAAAGTTGAGAAATTTTTATGAAAAAAATACAAGGACTCGTCGTTTAGTCATTTCATATTAACAAAAAAAAAATTGGATAACCCACTACCCAACCGAAACCAAACCGAAAATTAGTGGATTTGCCCAAACCCACCCATTAATTTAACGGGTGGATATTTTACCTAACCCAAACCGGAGTACCCTATATGGTTCGGGTCTTGGGTTTGGCCAAACCCAACCCAAATCAACCCACTTACACCCCTACATCCAATGTAATTGTGCGTGCGTGAAACATCAGTAGAATCGTTGAATTATGTTGATTATTTGTTTAGTAAACCATTAAATTGATATTTGTCTTGGTAAACCACTTTTAAATTAGTTGTCGATTTTTTCAATGTTTTAAATTAGTTTAGTTAGATTCATATATTTATGTTTTTATCACATGATAAATACTAACAGAGAAACTTAATTAAAAATAGTTTGACAAATATATGAACTATTTCAAAATATCAAAGAATCGGAAACTAATTTGAGAATTTTTTATAAAAACATGAACGAACTTGATGGTTTAGTTGCAATTAGCCGTTGGAACATGTCAATTTGCATAAACCTCTATTTCTTTAAATTGAAGTTCAGAAACCCATCATCATCCAGTTCTTCACTATTGTAATGTTTTATGATACGGACACTTTTTTCAAAGAAAGATCGTGCCAACCAGATCTACATCAAATATTAAACTATGAAACCGGTCGGTAGTATTGAAACAATTTTGTTAAACATGAAAAGTGGTGCCCCTATTGTATTTATCAACAATTTGTAACGAAACATATAATGATCATATTATTATATGGAGAATGTCAAAAGAGTGTCTTACGGGTGTTGATTAAGCAACCAAAATAAATACTTTCATGTCTTTTTTACAAGATTATTTTACAAAAATCATGGATATTAAAAAAAAAAAATTGGAGTAATAAATTTGTCTAAAAACATAGAGTACAGTACTAAATTGTTGTTTTTTATAAATGCATCCAATGTTCATTTTTTATATTCCAAGATAATTGGTAGGAGTAGTGCTAGCAACACTCTCTTTTAAACATTCTCATAAATACTCACTTCATTATTGGTTTAAATCAAGATGGGTCTCACACATTGAAAATGGGTTCCACTTAAAGTGGTGGGACATACACTAGTTTCATTCAATAAGAGAGTGAGTGTTGAAAAGAGAATATTGGCGAAGGTCCTTGCGAGAAGGTTGGCGAGGGTGATAAGTCCAATTATTTCCCAAAATCAATCGGCTTTTTTGAAAGGTAGGAACTTGGCGGACGCTGTTTTGGTTATTAATGAGATATTGGACTTTGCTAAGAAGTCGAAGGAAGAATGTTTGATTCTTAAGGTGGACTTTGAGAAGGCTTACGATTCGGTGGATTGGGGTTTTTTGGTGTATATGTTGCGGAGAGTGGGTTTTTGTGATAAATGGATAGAATTGATGAAGGCTTGTGTGTGTGGCGGGAGTATGTCCATCCTAGTAAATGGTAGTCCAACGGAGGAAATCAATATCCAAAGAGGATTGAAACAAGGAGATCCTCTTGCACCTTTCTTTTCCTATTAGTGGTGGAAGGTTTTAGTGGTTTAATGTCCAATGCGGTGCGTCTTAATTTCTTTCAAGGCGTCAAGATTAAAGAGGAGGGGACGGTCTATTCTCACCTTCAATATGCCGATGATACTATATGTCTGGGGAAAGCAACAGTATAGAATTTGTGGACTTTGAAGGTTTTGCTTAGGGGTTTTGAAATGGCTTCCGAGTTGAAGGTTAATTTTTTCAAAAGTTGTTTGATGGGGATTAATGTGGCACCGGAGTTTATGGATATGGCTTGTAATTTTTTGAATTGTGCTCAAGGTGTTTTTCCATTCAAGTATTTTGGTTTGCTGGTGGGAGGGAATCCGGGAAGGGCTATCACTTGGGACCCCTTGTTAGATAAATTCTCTAAAAAATTGTTTTCTTGGGGAATAGGTATCTTAGTCTTGGTGGTAGAATAGTTCTTTGTAATTCCATCTTGAATGCAATTCCTATTTTCTATCTTTCTTTCTTTAAAATGCCAGTGTGAGTGGCAAAGAAGATAGTTAGAATCCAAAGGGAGTTTCTATGGGGAGGAATGGAGGGGGGAAAGAAAATCAATTGGGTGAGTTGGAAGGTGGTGTGTCAACCTAAAGAGGTAGGACATTTTCTAGTGGAGAGATATGGTCCAAAGGTGTGTGAGTTAATGGAGATGGGTGAGGACTTGTAGCCGAGAAATGCATCTCGGTGGTGGAAAGGTTTGGTGTCACTTTCATAAGGGTTGGACATTGATTGGTTTAATGAGGAGGTGGTCCGTCGTGTGGGGAATGGGTCAAATACGAGTTTTTGGAGGGTGGCTTGGAGAGGAGATGTGCCTTTCATGTCGAAATATAGTAGGTTATATTATCTCTTAACAAATAAAGAGGCTACGGTTCAAAATTTGTGGAGGAATAACAATCAAGGAGGGGAATGGGTTTTTAATTGAAGGCGGCATTTATTTGTATGGTAAAATAATCCTTTAACAGAGTTATTGGGTGATTTGGAAGGTTTTGTGGGGAGTGAGGCGGAGGATTCGTGGAGATGGAAGTTAGAGGAGGACCACTTTTTCTCGATAAAGTCCTTGTATTTAAAGTTGGAAGGGAGGGAGATTCTGGAGGTGTCTTGACCGGAGGGGGAACGGAGGGTGTTTCGAAAAATTTGGAAAACGGGGGCACCTTCCAAGGTGATTTCTTTTGTTGGGAAGGCTCTTTTAGATCGAATCCCGACATGTGTCAACTTGGAAAAGATCACCTTGTAACCAGCAGGTGCAGTTAGCCATCGAAAGGATAGACCTATAATTAACTGGAGAGTAAGACCCTGCACGTAAGGATCACCCTGCGATCAGCAGGTGCAACTTGACGACTGACTAAGTTCAGGGGCGGTTCCTCTCAAGAGGATGGGGTAGCCTTTGCTACCCCAAAAAATAAATTATTCTTGAATTGGTTGATATAAAATTACATTTAACTACCCCAAATAATAAATATTGAGCTACCCCAAATAAACTTGGTTTGCCGAAAATTAGCATAAATAAGAAAAAAATTGCTACATGATTGACAGATATATTTATACGGGTTTGATTGATACTTTCAATCTCAATAACAACTATAGGTTGACAATAATTCAATAACAATAGTTATAAACAAATTAAAAGGACAATAAGTTTTTGAAAATAACTTGTTTGCTTACATTGAAAAACATTAATAATCTATTTATTAAACAGTCAATTATGGATAAAATTTACTTCTTAAAATACGTTTTGCCCAAATTTTTTAAATATTTTTGTCAATTTTATTTCATTTGTTGTTGCTATGATTTACACTTCATATAAGTAAAAATTGTTGTGATTTTTTTACATAATGGTTAAGTTTCGAATTAAATTTGTTTTTGTTATCTACGGCACTCGCAATTTTTAAGTCAAATTTCTAAGATTTTATTTATTTCAGTCCTTAATTTATTGTTATATAGATTAAATGCATGACTAAAAACACTTTTTTTTTTGTAAAATTTTAAAAAGCTGAGACAAAAATTGAATAAATTTTTTGTCAGGATTAAACTTATAAAATTATAATCTATGGGACTAGAAATATATTTTCCTTAAGTTTCATATTTTGATTTTAATTTTTTTTTATTTTTCTTTATTTTTGGCCCCTGCGTAGAATTTTCGCTAGCTTCGCCGCTGACTAGGTTAGAAACGTCCCACGACCGCATCACTTAGATAGTTCACTTAGAATAACTAGATGCGACATGTATGCTAATTAAATATTCAACAAATAAATAGGGGGATTCGAAGAATCCTCTAACCGCTGTTACTTTTCTGCAACCAAAAACAGGTAACTTGTTATGTTGCAAACAGATAAAAATTGCTTCCTAATGTCTTTAAGATATAAGAAATACTCTATAAAAATATCAATTAATTCTCTTTCATAAAGGGTAAACATTTAAAACAACATCGATTGTCAACAAAATTAATTCAACAATCAATATTCTTAATTCCCATGTTTTGCACAAAAGGGCCCTATAATTAAGGACGGAGGTAGTATCCTATAAATATAAGTTGTTACTTTTTAATAAAATAATAATTACACAATTTATTATAAGAATTTACTCCCTTCATCCCTAATTAATAATTATATGACCATTTTTTTCTTAAAAAAAATTATAAGACCATTTTAAAGAAAAAAATTAAATATATTGTGTCTAAATATAAAACTATCTACAAAGTACCCAAGAAAATATAGGTGAGATGACATCGATCTCTTCTAACTTAACCAAAGTCTTAGGTCGGAATTAAATCGTGCAACAATGTTAAAACTCTCAAGGAGGGTTCGCCACCCATTTGAGTCCAACAAGACTCGAGGGATTTATCACCCCAGTTGCCAGTGGCGGAGCCAGGAATTTCATAGAGCCTGGGCGGAAAATATATCACAAATTTTTTTAAAAAAGAGGTTCATCTTTTTTTCAACAAAATTACAATTTGAATTAAGAGAGATGGAATATTACCTGCCAAATAGCATGCTAGATAAAATTAGGAGGTAAATGCCCTTTCCGAGATTTCTTTGCGGTGAATGTTCGAATAATATCAATGTCATCAAGTGATTTGAATATCTCCCGCTCAGTGTAACATATCATCAAATCATTTAACCACTCATTGTTAATCTTGTTGCACAATTTAGTCTTGATAATCTTCATTGCTGAAAAAGCTCTTTCAACGGATGCTGTCGACACCGGCAATATCAAAGCCAACTCAATGAGTTTGTAGACCAATGGAAATACCAAATGTTTCTCAGTTTGAACCATCTTCATAGCCAAACTTTGAACATCTTCACAAGAAGAAAAGGAAGCATGCCTTTTCACTTGAAGTACATAAGTGTCAAGTTGCTCCCTTATTGTTCCACGATCATCATCAGAAAAGTCAGCATGATAAATATCAGCAAGATGAGCAAGCTTATCAACATCAAATTTGGAGAAAGAGTTCTTGGGGTCAAGACATGAGAAGCAATCAAGGACAATGTTACTTCCTTCACTAAAGCGATGATCCATCTCCACACAAATTTTGTCAATAGCAACATAAAAAATCTCTGCACGGTAATGGTGAAGATTAGTGACAGTCCTCCCTTCTAGTCTTGAACGACCCCTAACCGGTATTTCATCATCCATATTTGGCACCGGAATACCTTTAGCAACACAAAATTCTTGTACATCCAAAAATAAATTATCCCAACCATTATCTCTCAATGTGGCAAACCGAGCTTTGACAACATTAATTAAATCCATGGCAAGCACAATATTAAGATCTTTTCTTTGCAAGATTTTTGAAAGCTCGTTTGTGATACCAAACAACTTTAACATTAACTTCAAAATGAAAACAAATTTAAAGCTCTCCATTTTTTCTATCAAACCCGCTGCTTGAGATGGTCTACGTCCATCTTTATCAACCATACTAAGCACCACTAACACGGAGGACCACATCTGATCCAAACGAAGCAAGGTAGTATGATGTGAACCCCATCTAGTATCCCCGGGTCTAGCGAGACTACATGATTGGTTCAAACCCCTTCTTGTAGATATCTCACCACTCGATAGTTTACTCAAAATATCTTCGTGTTGTACCTCCGTCAAAGCATCCATTCTCTTACAAGATGCACTTGATGTTGTTACAATTAAGGATATGTACTCAAAGAAATCATTAATAGATGAGCAACTACTAGCAACGGACACAATCACCAATTGCAAGCGGTGAGCATAACAATGGACATAGAAAGCATAAGGGTTTTCATCTAGGATCTTTCTTTGCAAACCATTAAATTCACCTCTCATATTTGAAGCCCCGTCATATCCTTGCCCTCGTATCCTTGAAATAGATAACGTGTAACGATCAAGAATATCATAAAGAGCATTCTTTAGTGCCTCGAAAGTAGTATCTTTGACATGATATAGTGCAAGAAATCGTTCCACAACTTCCCCTTTGTTGTTCAAGAACCTATAAAATATTTGATGGATATGGATTTAAAAAGTCTAACAGTAGCTTTGAAAAAAGTCTAGAACAATAGCTTTTATATCATTATGGATATGGATTGAAAAAGTCTAACAGTAGCTTTCAAAAAAACCAAACAATGTAGAAATTGGAAAATACAACTACTGACCTCAACATCACCGCCATTTGCTCTTTGACGGATATATCACGTGACTCATCAATAAGCACAGAGAATTGTTTATCACCAAGCTCTTCCGTAATCACCTTCATAACTTCATGTGCACAAGACATTGCAAGATCCTTTTGAATGTCACCGCAAGTCATTTTGCAATTTTTTCCCCCACGGTCAAAAGCATCTCTCACTTGTTCATTCTTTGATTTTTCCCAATCTATCAACTCTCTAAAATTTCCCTTGTTTAGAGAATTAGACGTTTCGTCATGGCCACGGAAAGAAATGCCTTGTGATACGAGAAATTTAGTACAATCAAGAGAACAAGTCAAGCGGATCTTATACAACTCTTCCGATTCCCTAGTTGCTCTAGCAATCTTACTTGTCACACTTTGTCTTTGATTCTTATAATCATCATAATGCTTGATACATTTGTTGTGCATACTATTATGACCACCAATATGATCTTTCAATCCTTGAGATGCATGCTTCCAATCTTTAAATCCGTCTTTGTTGAAGACTTCATAACCAAAGTGCTCGGCCCTCCCGGGTTGCTTAAAGAGAAAGCAATAAAAACAATAAGCTGCATCCTTCGATTCGCTATATTCAATCCATGTATATTTGTTATACCATGATCTAGAAAATGACCTTGCATCCCTCCCAAATTGAGTACGAGGAAAACTTTCCAAATTTGGTTGTGTTGGACCCTTCAATATATATGCCCTCCTCACTTGGTCTTGAATATCCGGAGCATACTCCCAAATTTGTTTCCTAAGACCTGGATCACGCACAATCTCATTTGGATTAAACTCATTGGCCACATTAGGCGGTGGTTCTTCTACTTCGGTTTCCGGTTGCACAACATTTACATTCTCAATCCTTGTTCTATCTACCAAAAACTTCCTCATCTCTGAAATTTAAGGATTCAAAGTGAATATTCAATTTACATAATAACAAGTTTAAAAAATAAAGCTAACAGTTCCTTAACAGTTAACAACTAGCTTTTCCATTTCTAAAAAAAAAATCACTAGTTTAGTTTTTCCTTACCAACTATTAATCAATTTTTCAATTCACATAACAACTACTAATCTCAATTCACATAACTACTAATCTTTTAATGTAGTAGTATTTCCCATTCAAACTTCAAATAATCATTCCCCTTTGTAGTAGTAATTTCCCATTCTAAGTTTCTAACTTCAAAATCAAATAATCATTCCACTTTGTTGTCATTTAAATTTGTCCTTCAAATGATCAATTTTTCAATTACACAACACACCAATTTTTCAATTGCAGATTTGCAGTCACCAATTTTACAATTTTTCTAAAACCCTAAAACAAGGAAAGAAAGGAAGGAGAAGAGATTACCTTTAGAGAATTAGAGTGAAGAGATTAGCAACAAGGAAAACTAAGCAACCAAGAGACAGTTGAGAGAGAGATGACTGATGATGAGTGAGAGAGCTGAGTTACCGAGAGAGAGAGAGCCAGAGAAGAGGGTACCGAGAGTGAGAGAGCTGATGATGGTGTGATGTATTTGCCCATTTTTTTTTTTTGAAGTGTGTAAATGGGCCTATATGTTGGGCCTAATGTGAGGAAATTACGGATCGACGCCGGGCGGTAAAACCGCCCCTGCCAGTTGCGCACGCGGATGATACCTGTTTACAAAAAAAAAAAACCATCTACAAAGTTCTAGATGTATTTATTGCTCTTTTTTCAACTAGACCCTTGTAATACTACCAATTAGAGTAATGCTAGGGACATTCTCTTTTCAACACTCTCTCTAAAACTCACTTTCTTATTTGATGAAACTAATGTATGTCCCACTACTTTAAGTGGAACCCATTTCCAATGTGTGAGACCTATCTTGATTTAAACCAATAATAAAGTGAGTGTTTATGAGAGTGTTAAAAAGAAAAAAGGTCCGGAAAGGTTTGCGTATGATTTGGGAGGTTGCCATATGGGTGATTTGGAAAGTGAGGAATGAACGCATTTTTAATAATGTGATAGTAATGTGGGAGGAGATTGTGGAAGAGGTGAAGGTGATGTCTTGGAGGTGGATTATTGGTAGAACCTCAACTCCGAGTTGCATGTTCTATGAGTGGAGTTGGAGTCCTCGGGATTGCTTGATGCGCTAAGGAGCTGCTGCCTCATTATTGCTGTTTCTAGTCTCTGATGTGCGGCGTGTGTGTTTGTGGCAGTGCTGCTGAAGCTGCTGTTATGACAGTTCAGCAGCAGCGGTTCCTGTGTTCTGGAATTTTTGGCTGCGCTTTGGGGTTCTTTTCCTCTACTTCGGTTGCTGTTTTGGGGTCCTTCGGCTGGGCTGCTTAAGGCATAGCTATGGGATTGAATTTTGGTGTTGAGAATTAGATTTCAAGGTCAAAGCTTTAGCCATTTAAAAGTGGTTGGTGGTAGCTTTTGGTAGTTAGCCCTTTTCAGCTTCTCTGTTGGATTTTGAGTGATGTTACGCGTTATAGGCCGCATCTTTGTTGTTGTTCTTCCGTCTCTTTGCGTCTTGCGAGAGCTCCGGTTTTAATAAATTTTTCGATTAAAAAAAAAAATTAAAACAAGAGCACGAATTTCAACAATTAAGCTCACAATAATCACTTATCTCAAATAAGCATTTATGCATTGAATTAGAGAAGAGATCACAACTAAAATATTATGAATGAAATCTAACCCCCTTACTTCAAATCTTCACAAATCTAAGTTAGTGCTTCACTTTAACTCCAATCGCTTGAGTCTCTACCCTCTTCTTGCCCTCTCTCTAGCTCTCTCAAAATGTTTTATGAGAATGAACAAATGATACTAGGTGACCTAATTTCCTCAATGACAAAGGTTTAAATAGGCTCACCACTATTGGACTTAACCTTTAATGTCTTAATGGGCTTAACACACTCATTAACCAATTCATAATGGTTCTATTCACTTACGGGTAAAACCAACAATAGTTACCGGCTCTAAATTAATTACCACACTTTCTAGTCACTTATTAACAATAATTATTCTCCCCCAAACCACCAAAATAAAATTACTAATTTACCCTTGCCCACAAAATGCCAAAATACCCCTCTAGTATTAAAACCCACTAAAATATACACATGAAAAATTAATCACATACAAAACATATATGAAAGACACATAAAAACAATTAAAATAAATCTAACGAAAATCAGACTGTTACAAATTTCACTCAAATAGTCAAAAATCATGAAAACTACTAAACAACAGCAACAATTATGAAGTTTAAGATATTAACACAACATATTCATGAAGTTTATCATACCCACAATTTCACATGAAAAAGGAGCACGTATTTATCATTTAAAACCATAAAAGTCACAATTATAAAACCATTTAAACACACAAGTAGAAAAAGTGATTATAGCTTAAATTGTGAAAAAGATATTATCCCCCTTACCTCTACTCAACAACAATCCAATCCCTAGCTTCAATTTTCCTCCTAGCCACCAACCTTAAGCTTTCGCTCTCTAGTTCTTCTGTGCTCTTCAAGATCTCCTTTCCCTCTAACTCTATCTTGAAATGTTTTGTGAAAATGAGTGAAATGAAGATTATGACCTAATTTCTCATAAGACTAGTGTTTATATAGTCACTACACAAATGGACTCAAACCCTAGTCGTCTTAATGGGCTCAATATTCTTACTATCTAATTCACCGAGTTACTGCACACTTAACCGTTAAAATAACAAATAATTACCGTCTATAATTACTTACCACAATCACTAGTAACTTAGTAAAAATAATCATTCCCACTTAAAACACTAAAAATAATTCTCGCAACCAAAAGACTATTTTACCCTTACTCACCAAATGACTGAAATACCCTTGAGTCTGAAATGACTAAAATACCCTTCTTAAGCTAAAATCCACTAATCCCGAATAATATACACAGTGAGACAAATAATCACATACAAGCACATATGAAAGCACATCATATTTAGTTAAAATAATTCTAACAAAAATCGGGTTGTTACATTGCTTTTCCTCAAGTAATGAAAGAAATAACATAAGTTATTCTTTGCATTTTTTTAGGAAAAACATAACTTTCCGGGAATTGTGCTTAGGACATCTTTCATCACATCTACAACAGAGCAGCAACTAACTTACCACGCTACGTTCAAGCGGGACTGTCTAGGAGAAAGTACTATATTCTCAGCCACACTCTTTTCTATGATATATGTATGTATCACCTAAAGCTAGTTGGACTGGTCACGACATTTGCCCACTCCAGTCGTCACATGAATGTACTTTACTGTAAATTTGAAACAATTTTAAACAGTCATTCAAAGTTAAACTATATGCCTAGCCATGAACATATAAACAATATGTATTGCTTTTATGTCTTGTATGCCAAGTTTTAGGGGGAGCAAATAATCATCAACATGATGTTTTGACATCATCGAAAAGGGGGAGATTGAAGCTTGTTTTGCCGAACTGCTATTTTGATGATGTTCTTTGTTGCATGTTAGTTTCCTCGCATATTGTTTCTCTCTTTGTAGATTAGAATTAGAACTGGTTAAAGCACCTTAGTGATCTGATTATTGAAGTATATGGTCTGATGTTAATTGACTTGAAGAATTCCTAACTATTGTGGAATTGAAAGCATAAAGTGATGGTCATGGTCCTTATTAAGTGATTGAGGTTGGTGGTCTGCTATAGAATGCTTCAGCAGACTAGAAATTGGTTTTCAAATTACTCATTTAGTGAC
The DNA here is from genome assembly GCF_003473485.1 of Medicago truncatula. Lineage (NCBI taxonomy): Eukaryota > Viridiplantae > Streptophyta > Magnoliopsida > Fabales > Fabaceae > Medicago > Medicago truncatula. The sequence goes on from NC_053045.1 coordinate 23,710,810, forward strand.
ATTTTGGGATTGATTTAGTACACTTGGATTGCATCTTAGGACAGGTTCCATGAGATGAAGGACACCACTATATTATTGAGTTATGAATTACAGGTTTTCTGGCAGTCTGTGCAGCTACCGTTTTGTTTTGCATGGTTGTAGTTCATGTTCTCTTCTTCAGTTATTGACGAGGCTGCTTTATGCTCTTGCTGCAGATTTGTTTGGCATTGGTTTTTAGTCGACAAAATGGTGTTGTTTTTAGGTGTTAACATGTTTTGGTTTTTGAATTCAAATTATGTTGGATGTAATTTTGTAGTTTTCTAGTAGTTATCATGTGGATCTGTATTTTTTGTACCTATCAGCTATATACGAGTTTGTCACTTTTGCCAATTCTAGGCTCACTGATTTGACAGTGCACTACATTTTGCAGTCTATTCTTTTTTGTTTCTAAAATAAACTTATCAAAGTTGCTTCAAGTTGAGCCCTAAAGCTTATAGTCAATAAAGGTCCACTAGGCCTAGATTACTCACTCAAAATATAAAAGAAAATCTTCATCAGTTAGGATTTGAGATTTCAAACTTGATTTTGAATTATTTGCCCACTTAGACAACTAAGTGATTTGAAATGCATTTAGTATCACATTGCTTCTCTCATATCTACTCTAAGTTAGTTCTGCCGTTTCGTGATTTTTTTTTTCCTGCTGAAAACATGTACACCTTAGAGCAATTTATATGTATATTAGTATTTGGTCAATTAATTGGCAGCTTTATCATCTTACCATTTTGACAGATACATTTGTGTTATCCTTTATATTCCAAGTATGTATATTAATTAGCAGCTTTCTAATAAAGCATGTTGAGACCTACACTCATGTAATCCCTTATATTCCAAGTATGTACTAACTTTCAGACTCATATATGCTCATTTTAAACAAAACATATTGATAGCGAAAAACTTTTTTCTACTAAACAAATTAACTTACATACGTATAACATGAGTTCTTTTAACAGACCTTATGTTATATTACACCTATATTTTTTAATAAAAAGTGCAGGTAATGTTTTGAACTATCTATGACCCGTGCGGCAGCACGGGTGAAAATTCTGGTGTTTATATAGTCACTACACAAATAGACTCAAACCCTAGTTGTCTTAATGAGCTCAATATTCTTATTATCTAATTCATCGAGTTACTACACACTTAACCGTTAAAATAACGAATAATTACTGTCTCTAATTACTTACCATAACTCACTAGTAACTTAGTAAAAATAATCATTCCCACTTAAAACACTAAAAATAATTCTCGCAACCAAAAGACAATTTTACCCTTACTCACCAAATGATTGAAATACCCTTGAGTCTGAAATGACTAAAATACCATTCTTAAGCCAAAATCCACTAATCCCGAATAATATACACAGTGAGACAAATAATCACATACAAGCACATATGAACACACATAATAATTAATTAAAATAATTCTAACAAAAATTGGGTTGTTACATTGCTTTTCCTCAAGTAATGAAAGAAATAACATAAGTTATTCTTTGCATTTTTTTAGGAAAAACATATCTTTCCGGGAATTGTGCTTAGGACATCTTTCATCACATCTACAACAGAGCAGCAACTAACTTACCTCGTTACGTTCAAGCGGGACTGTCTAGGAGAAAGTACTATATTCTCAGCCATACTCTTTTCTATGATACATGTATGTATCACCTAAAGCTAGTTGGACTGGTCACGACATTTGCCCACTCCAGTCGTCACATGAATGTACTTTACTGTAAATTTGAAACAATTTTAAACAGTCATTCAAAGTTAAATTATATGCCTAGCCATGATCATATAAACAATATATATTGCTTTTATGTCTTGTATGCCAAGTTTTAGGGGGAGCAAATAATCATCAACATGATGTTTTGACATCATCGAAAAGGGGGAGATCGAAGCTTGTTTTGCCAAACTGCTATTTTGATGATGTTCTTTGTTGCATGTTATTTTCCTCGCATATTGTTTCTCTCTTTGTACACTAGAATTAGAACTTGTTAAAGAACCTTAGTGATATGTTGCATAATGTTACTTTTCCCTGTGTTAAAACTTCACATGCTTTTAAAACTCCTGTTCAATTCAAGTGAATCGATTCACAGCTATCTGAATCGTATCATACAAGTTCTGTGACTTTGTGTGAATTAACTCAATACATCATGAATCGATTCACTCCTGAATCGTGTGATAAAACTTTCTTACTTGCACTGAACTGATTCAAGTTAATCTGAATCGTATCAAACTTCATTTTTCCTTTGTCTTGTATTTCAGCTGTCTGAATCGATTCAAATTGTTATTTTTTCATGAAAATGGGCACATTCACCGATTTACTATATATACTCACTCTCTCTTGACTTTCAAAATATTGAATCATTTGTATCTATTCCCTTTAGGTCTCAAAAACTCATTGTCCATAAATTCTTTAAGATTAAACACTTTTTCTTAGGAGATTAGTTGGGTTTAATCAAGGCTCCAAAGTGAAGTGAACTATCTTATTCCACCTCCAAAGGTCTTGGGGGTATTTCTTACCGTTCTTGAAGTCGAAGGGGATTCGTTTACCGGACATAGCATCAGAGACTTGAGCGAAGTGTTCGAAGGGGTGCACGGGTAATCAATGATTCAAAAATTCAAGGATCACCAAATTCAAAGGTTATTTAAAGTTTGGGGGAGTGTTTACATAGGGGTTAAAGAGAATTAGTTTAATTTCAAGGAACTCTTGTAAACACATTTGTATTCAACATTGTTACTATTAGTGGATGACCTTGGTTAATGTGTGCTTCATCAAGAAGGGTAGACGTAGCTCTAGAGAGGAAGAAAAGAGTGAACTACTATAAAAATATCGGTGTTATCTATCTCCCTATCCTATTTACTTTCGATTATTACATACGTTAATTGAATAATTGTTAGGATAGAAACTTATATTGATCTAAGTTGTTTTTCGTCAAAAGTTAACCTAATTCGTTGAATTAGATTTTAGTAATCACCTTAGATCAATTGAGTTCAATTTCTATTCAATTCTTCAATTCCATATGCATTGTGTTTTTGATTGATAGCTTGGTATATTTTCATATAGGTTTGGTTTTGAAATTGTCTAAAGTTTTGCAAATTGTACAAGCCACATTAAGTTTCGATTGTAATAAAATATATATTGTGAATCACTCAATTCTACATTTAATCTTATTAGCACATAGTTTTATCTTTTTGGTTATTGTTGTGATTGTTCATGTGTGTTTCCAATAATCAATTTATTTCAATTTACTTATTGCTAAAACTCCGAAAAACTTTTTCAAAGCGCTATTAACTCCCCTCTAGCTTATAAACTTATTGGCCATATAGACCAATATTTTCCTGCTTTTATTTAGGGTAAAGCCCGCAATTTTAGCCCAAACCCATGTCGAAACTCTCACTAAAATACCAACATTCCTCATTCAGAATTTATCGTTCAATACTGTGGCAGTTCAAGAGGAAGGAAACTTTGGAGCTTCGAGAGAGTTTCTATCTTCTCCTTGATTTATAAGGGTATGTTTTTATCTTTAGTAATTTGTTTTTAGTTACCATGTGTAACTAAATCTTTTTAGGTTAGAGTTCTAAGATGAACCTGAAGGTGAGAAAAACACAAGAACGGGGGGTTGAATTGTGTTTTCTTTTTCTTCTTTTTCTCCTATCTGAAATAAGCAGTTCAGAAGCAGATAGAGTTCTACTTCTGAAGAGATGTTCAGAACTAAATGCAGCGGATAAAACAGGGAGAAAGAGACAAGAAAGACACAAGAAATTTATACAGGTTCCTTCCACAAACCGGAAGTCAGTCCTGTCCCCCTTGCACTTCCAAGGGGAGTTCACTATGTAATATCTGATTACAAATGCTCACTACTAAACTTAGTAAGAGACTTCAAATTGCTCAAGCACAACTGCAAGATACTTCCTATGCTCCTGAACACAATCAAGAGACTTCTATTGCTCAAGCACAATTGCAAGAGACTTCTTAATTCAAACAGAATTACAAAGAAAAATGTTTGAGATTGAACACTTGATATACAATTAGTGGTGTTCACAATATAAATTAGATACAGACTCTAAAGACTCTAGAATTCCTAAGATATAAGCTTTGTTAAAAATTCTAAGTGAACTTTGAAGTGGAGAACAATTTCAACAGAGTTTTGGCTTAGCTGATGCGTAGTATTGTTCTTATGTAACTCTGAGTCTTCACTCCTTTATATAGAGGTGTGAAAGAGACGTTGAAATGTCATCACATTCAAAATAGAGTCGTTTGAAGCTTTTGAACTATCACTAATGATCCTTTGCCTGATATGGTTATTGTCCTATGAAGGATCAATTTCAAATGCGTTCCCAATGTGAATAAACATTGTTGCAGGCAGAACTGTCATCCTTGTCTTGTAGCAGAGACAAAAAAAAGAGTAGTGGAAGTAGTGGTTGTACACTTCGTACAAACGTACTATGTCAACGCTCTTTGAAGAATAAGCATCCAATGCATTTCAAAATAGCTGTTTCCATACTTTTCCAGTGTTCTGCAATATCTAGGCGAGTTAGAGTCCTTGAAACAACTTTTGACACTTTAAGTTCCCTCTCCTGATGAACTGTAGCTTCTGGTGATACACAGCTTCTGATGAACTTGCTTCTGATGACGTCATCACTTCAGAAGCAATTCAAACTTCAGGAGCAGTTTTCTTCAGACGCTTAAAGCTTCCCTTTTTGTTGATGTACTTGCTCTTTATTTGTTCTTTCAAGACCAATTTAAGATGTCAAATTTTGTTTATAGTCATATACACTTGAAGAAATATTATTGTATCCAATTGACAATTTTTAATACTTTGTTATCATCATAACTCTTAAGGGTTATTATTGCTAATCAAATTTTGTTCCAACAGAACCTCTGTATATTTTTGTGGGATATTTATTTAATATAATATGCGTTTATTTTATTTATTCTTTTGTTCGCTATTACGTTTTATTAGGAAATAGTTTATTTCTATGATAGGTTCAACCCTAGATTAGGTACTTAGGTTGTGACAGGGCCTAATATTGCTATCACTAACTGGATGCTTATATCTTGATATTTATGTCCCTTTACTGATAACTATCTGTCTAGGAAGTAAGTGATTATTAACTAGCCAAAGATGCCATAAGAATTGTTGACCCTAGTCGTATGTACTTAGTGGCTAAAAACTATTAAGACTAGGTGGTGCCCTATAGAACCTAGGAATTAACAAATAAGTGCCTACCTGATGGAAATAAGCTGTAACCTAATAGAACCATTCTCTTGAAACCCTTAGTAAGGTAGAAGTAGATTAGGGCTGCTCGTTTGTAGAACAACTAACAACGTAGAGAGAGTGTGCTATAAGTGTCCTAAGATTCATAGATGGGCAGACCTAAGGGAACCTTGACCTTCATTGCCTTGGGAAACACTGGAAAGCGAATTTAAGTTTATGTTTCAATTACCTTTGAATTAGCAAGACCCCGCAAGTAAGGATCACCGTACGATCAGCAGATGCATATAGCCATCAGAGGGATGGACCAAAGTAGGTTAGTAAAGTCCCAACAACCTCATCACTTGTGTAACGCCCTAGTCGTTATTTATTTATTTATAATTTATTTAGATTCTTTTAGAATAAGTGGGAATTATTATTATTTTAGAGTTTGGGGATTAAATTAGAATTAATAGAATTAAGTGGAGTTAAGTGTAATTGGGAGGTTACATTAAGTTAGAGAAAAATAGAAAACTGACAGTCATAAGTAGTTTCACGTAAAACAAGTTTTGGGAGAAAAACCAAGAACAAGGGAGAAGAGCCAAGAGAACCAGATTTTGTGTAGAGATTGTTCATCTGAATTAAGGTAAGGGTGAGGTTTACTTTCAATAGTGTAGATTATAATTCTGATTTTGGTTTAACATAGTTCTGGTTAAAATTGGGAATTTGGGTTAGATTATGATTATTTGATTCTTGGGTGAATTGAGTGTAGAAATCATTGTTTTAGTGTTAGAAATATGTTCTGGTTGCGTACAGCATTTCATTGCACATCTGTGAACTGTTTTGGGGAGTGAAATTGAGAAAATTGGAATTTTTGGGAAAAACCTGCATTCTGCCTGTCCAGACCTTCATCGCTCGCCCCGGAGAGTAGCTTGTCTCGCCTCGCGAGTGAGCAATCTTCGTAGCTCGCCTCACGAGCAGAACTACTCGCCATGGCGAGTAAGTGAGTGAGAGATCATGACTTTTAAATTGTTGTTATAAGGTGTAATTTTGTTAGTTTTGAGTGCCTGGATGTTTTTAGAGAGGACTGGGACAATTTTTAGATTAAAAAGATGAATAGGGAGCTTAAAAGTGAAGATTTAGTGAGAAAAATGTCAAAACTCCCGAGAGCACCCTTTTTCTCGTTCGCCTTGTACTCGCCATGGCAAGTAACCCATTTCCTGAGCTCGCTATAGCGAGCAGATGCACTCGCGAGGCGAGTTGCCCAGTATCTGAAGCTGTTTGCTACGTAATTGAATAATGTTGAATGAATTAGATGTAGGAGCATGATTATGATTAATTGTGTATTTTTCTGGAATTGTTGGATTAATTATGATGGATTATTGCTGGCTGTAATGTATATTTATATTTAAATAAATTATACATGTTGTTAAATTCTTTTCAAAGGTTGAAGTATTATTAATTGGATTGTCGAGGTGAAGTCATATTTACATATATGCATTGATGAGTAGTTGTTGTCGTTGTATGCATTGTCGAGTTGTATGTAGATATACACAGGTGGAGTCATTGTATAATCATATAAAGTGGGAGGACTCAATTCCCTGGAACGCCTTGTCGTTCAAAGCGGGAGGGCTCATGCCCTGGAACACCTTGTTGTTCAAATTGGTGAGGGCTTATGCCCTGTGAATGCTTTAACCATTCAAATTCGGTGAAGGCTTCTGCCCTGTAAAATGGTACCACATGCATAGTCGCATTTGTTGAGGAGTCTTAGTGGTGTTGTCATGTCATTGCATGAGTCGTTGTTGTTGATTGAGTAGTACTTTCATGCTATGGATTGAAGTTGAAATGTTGATAATGATGTGATCATGAAATATGAATATATATTGAAATGTTGATGATATTTAGGGTGTTAGATTCAATTGATGAATTATTTATCTATTATTATTGTTTGTGAATCTCACCCCTTCTGCTTGGAAATGTTGTCCTTCCTATGGGTAACTTGCAGGTGATCCAGAGTAGTAGATGGTGGCTCAAGTGTCTAGGGCTCTGATACGTAACGGGATGGGGATTAGTTGTTATAGTTTTCATTCCTTATGTATCAAATTTTGGAACATGTTGTGGAGCCCTTATTTGTTGTTTGAAATAACTTTTGATGAATAATTTGTTGAGGCTTTTATGCCAGGATTATTATTTGAAGAATTAAGCATTTGATGTTGATGTTATTTATTATTGAAAAATATTCCGCTGCAAAGTTTTGGTGAAACTATTAAAGTTGATGTTTATTAAATAGTATTTTATTCTATTTAAGAATTATGAAATAGAAGTGTAGCATGTCCGTTTTGGTGATAAACTCTGATTTATTATTATATTTATATTGTTGGGTTAACGGGGTGTTTTAACTTGTATATTCTACCTAAGATTAATAAACGCGACATTACTGCTACTTATTATCCAACAATATATATACAGAGGGTATTCAAAGAATCCTTACCGCTGCTTACTTTTATGCAACCAAAAACAGGTAAAGTTGCTCTGTTGCAAACATATAAAAATTGCAACCTAACTTTTATACCGTCAGCTTACAAAAATAAGTAACGCGAATTGATTGGACGAAATGACAATCTCCGAGGATACGATACTCTACTTATCACTTTATTATTTGGTAAAGGATTTGGTACACTTGCCATATCCGATTCGTTCCCATCACATGGAAACAAAACAAAACAAACAACAATGTTTAGCCCAATGATACCAAGATTTCTTAATATCATTTATCTCAAGTTAATAAGTTTTGAAATTATTATTTGACCAATGAATGTGCTCCAAGTGTCATTAAATTGTACAACTAACCATTTCCTTTGGAAGCTTGTTTTACATGAATATTAATATGGACTGTTAAAAGTCCCAAAAACAAAGTTTTTAGAATTTGCTTCAGATATCAATATGCATTGGGTTTAGCCTAATTCCAACTCATTATAGAAGAAGAACAAAACATATTTACAAACTTTGAAAACATGATAGAGGATTACATTACAAATATGTAAAACCATATCTCATTGAACCGTCACTTTAGCCTAATATCCAAAGTCATGATTCTTCCTGCCACTTTCTTAAAGTCTGCAATTTTACGAAAAATAAAATGCTAGTTATACCATTTTTTTTTTAAATTTTTATCTTTTCTTTCTTTATGAATTCCCCATGCCATACAGAATGCGACCTCTTACAACATTATCGATAATTTCTTCTCTTAACCAACTATTTATAAAATCCAAAAGACTTTGAAACTTTGGATTGGTAAAAAACAAAAAATCTGAGGAAAACAAGTTTTCAAAACAATAGATAGAAGAGAAGCATTAGGGTTGGTGATGATAACTCTTGATTTGTAAAATTTCTCTTGTGGGGAACCAATCTTGAAACAATCTCTATCTTAAATACTAACTTTTTACGGGACATCATTTTTCTAAACAAGATTCAGAGCTTGTTTACGGATTTGGTCCAATGAGTAACAAGATATTGTGAAAAAAGAAGAATAAAAGGCGATGGGTGGTGCATGGTGATGGCTACAAAAATTAACTTAACTCTTCTTGATCATAAGAAGAATTCAATTACTTAATACCATGTACATGCACTTCAAAGCTTCCATCACTCAACTTGAATCTAAGCACTTCCCTTCTTCTTTACCCCCGCATCATGGAAACAAAAAGGAACAAACAACAATGTTTAGCCCAATGATACCAAAATTTCTTAATATCATTTGTCTCAAGTTTTATTAATTTGTACAACTAACCATTTTCTTTGGAGTAAAATTTTACAAATGCTTTCTTTACTTCAAGGCGATCACAAGCTTATTTTAATCTCAATATTTAGTTTATAGATATTTATAAATTACAATAATTACATTAATTGTTTTCCCTTTGTGCTTATCATAATTTACAATCTCACACACACACACACACACACACACAAACGCGCGCGCGCGCAGACACACACACACACAAAATATCATAAAGAGGTTTTGCTCTATATAAATAAGTAATACCTCGTAAACCATCGAAAGAAAAAAGTTTTCATTGACGGAGCCTGTGGTGGGTGACTATGACGGTTTCTAATATTGTGAGCTTTTCTTCACCAAACACTTCAAAATTGCGTCAGAGTTTTCCAGCGTTGGACAATCTGCCTTCAATGGAGCCTGATCTTTCTGATCATATCAAAGAACGCATTAGTTTCATACCAACGATCAGAAATCATGGACGAGGAGACTATCTTATTGGAAATCAGGTTGATAATGACAATACTTCTGAGGATGAAAAAGGTTGTTTTTTATTTGATTTTAATTATCTGTGTGTGAATACAATGTGTTCTTTTTCTTAACAATGGCATAGATTAGTTAATTTTTTTCCTGGTACTTTATAATTGAAATCAGATTAAACGGTTCTGTTTGATTTATGAATGTAATCGTGATTGAATTTCTTAACTGAACTTTGCATATTTATCATATGCCAAACCTTTAATTTAGATGATTAATTTTATTGTCTTGTGGGGTATTGATTTCTTTGATCATGAAGGTTTTTTGTATATTTGATGGTAGATAAAGAAGGAATAGGGAGGTGAACAATTGAATCTTTTTCTTGTTTTGAAAATTGTGTAATTCATGGGATTATCAATAGAATTTCTAAACGTAATTATTTGAAAAAATTGCAAAAACAGGTTTTCGCTCAATTAAAAAAAATGTTTATCAGATTTAGCACCATTATTTTTTTGTTTCTTATTGGTATTTTGTGAGCTTGTGCACTTGTATTAGTGTATGTCATGCAAAATGGAGTTCTTTCGCTAGAAATAATTTGCATATGCTAATCCATTTTAATCCTAACAGAAGGTGGTTCAATATTCAATCCTATTGATTTTGATGGTGATTCTCCGTGTGCTACAAAATGTCTGACATAAAATAAAAAAATTAGGTGATACATTTTATTCTATGTAGGATATTTTGTAGCAGATGGAGAATCACTATCAAGATCAATAGGATTGAAGATTGAATCACCTTCTGTTAATTGTAAAATGGATCAGCATCAACAAGTTATTTCTACCAAAAGAACCACATTATGAATGACATACACTGACACAGATGCATAAGCTCGTAAAATATCAACAAGCAACAAAAAAAATGGTGCTAATTCTGAGAAACACGTTTTGTAATTAAGGGAAAACTTGTTTTTGTAATTGTTTTTTTGAAAAGGATTAGGTTTAGAAGCTTTATTAATAATCCCCACCAGCTTATAGAATTTTACAACAAGGAAAAGATTCAATTTTTCATATCCCTTTCCTACTTTCTCTACCATCCAAATATACAACAAACCTTCATGGCACATGAAATAAATATTCAGCAGGACAATAAAATTCATCACCTAAATTAAATAATTGTCAAATGATGAATCCATTATACTCAACAAAATATCCAATGTCCAGTTAAGAGATTCAAGAACAACAATATTCACTGATTAAACAAAACCTATTAATCTGGTTTAATTTATAAAATACCAACATTTTTTTCACTTATTTATCACACTGTGCCACAAAAGAGCACATTTTTTCATACACAGATTATTAAAATCACCTAAAAAACAACCTTTTTCATCCTCAGAAGTACCGTCATTATCAATCTGATTCCCAATAAGATAGTTTTCTTGGCCTAGAGTTATGATCCTAGGTGTGAATCATATGTGTTTGTTGATATTAGAAAGCTCAAGATTCATTGAAGACAGATTGTCAAAAATAGGAAAACTTTGAGGCAATTATGTAGTTGTTGTTTAAGAGGAGGTCACCATGTTTTCAACTGTCGCTGTCAGTCTCCACTCTCTATTGGTTCATATAATTGATTGTTCCTCCTTTATTTTTTCTTCTAATTGATTGTTTTATTCACTTTTAATTCTTGTGTTTGGTTGATCCCCTTTATATTGGTTATGATGTTTTGGTTCCTTCTCTCTGCTAGTTCGTCTATTTGGTATGGATAGAAATTGTTTGGTTTGGTCTAGTGTGCTTGGTTTGATTTGGATATTCTTTCGGTTGGTTCACTCTCCCTGATTGATTACTGCTTCTCTCTCGGATGGTTCATCACTTCAGTTTCTGCTCCTCTATGTTAGTTATGATACTAGTTGGGCTAGTTTGATATAATATTTTCAGGGTTAATTTGTAACAAGCTTAAACCTTTGTAATCTGCAACTTGAATAGTGTCAGAACTTTATGTTTCCTAGTATGTTTTTGTTTTGGCATACTCTTAATGCATATTGTTATTTCATCACGAGTTTGGGGGGTTGGGGGTTGGGGTGGGATTAGATAATCGGTTAGTGGGTCTATGTTACCAGGCCATTTAGGTTTCAAAGTGAGTAGAGTCAATTATGTTTTACTATTTTCTAATAAATATCATTAAGATAAAACTGTAGTAAAACAGTAACAAAAAAAAAACTATTGTAAAATAATATATATTTTTTTTTAATAAAAGACAAAATTATTATTAAGAAATAATATCTGAAAAATACAAAGATATGGCATCAGATGGAACATCCTCCATCCAAACCTTATCAGGATCTCTAGTTGCTAATTGGGCCAAAAAATGTGCCAATGCATTGCCAGTTCTTTTTGTGTGAGAAAAAATACATTGGCTAAAGTGAGACCGTAAAGAAAGAATTCTATCAATAATAGATCCCAAGTAAAGTCTATTAACTTCTTCAGTTCCATTGAGCATCTGAATCACTCTTTCATTATCAGTTTCAAATTGAACCCTTGAAAAACCACATTCTCCTGCAAAAATCATAGCTTGGTATATACCCCAAGCTTCCGCCGTTGTTGCACACGGAAATCCAAAACAAAACCAAGTTCCAGAGGCCATCGCGAATCCTTCATCATTTCTCGCGACCACTCCAATCCCCCAAAGGTCAGTGCTAGATAAATTAGCATCACTATTCAGTTTTATAATATCCTTCTCAGGTTTCTTCCACTTCACATGTTTAGGAATACTCACCTTTTGCTGAGTTGAAGATGGGAGGGAGCTATCAATGGAATTTGGATCTGCTAGCTGAGCTTTTCTATAGTTGAAGATGCTAGAGTCAGCACGTTGAATCACAATCTCACCAGGTACGTCAATGTTGTCGAAATTTTTTTGATTACGAGTTTGCCATATACTATATAGGAGCGCTGCTATGTTGATGATGTTGTCTGATTCGTTATTGAGGATAAAATACATAAGCCAATCAGTAAAATCTGAAATTTCAGATGATTGAAAGTTTATCCCCAGTTTGGATCCAAACCACTCTTTCTTAGTAATATCACAATGGATAAAGAAATGGTTAATATTTTCTATACCAGACTCACATCTAGGACACAGGAGGGGACACCTGATGCCTTTTTTGTAAAGTTCATCCCTGACTGAGAGAGCCTTATGCAAGAGGCGCCATAGAAAAACCTTATGTCTAGGAATAGTTTCAATCCCCCACACTCTTTTCCAAACTTGGTCCATTGACCCAGTGTTAGAGGAACCTTGGTCCATGTTGTGCTTCCATATTTGAATGGCTTGATATCCTGTTTTTACAGTGTAGTCACCTGTCTCTGAGAAAGTCCACATTAGAGTATCTTCCTTGTCCTTATAGGTTATGGGAATTTGTTGGATCTGGACTCTATCTATAGGAAGGAAGGTTGCTTCAATGAGAGATTTATTCCATTTAGGAGGAGTACCTTCTAAAAGGTCTTTGACCAGTACAATGTTGGGATTGTTGATATTATGGGAGATAATTTTCAAGCCATTCTGGGTTGGAAGCCAGTTATCACCCCAAATTTTAATTTTTTGACCATTCCCTACTCTCCAACAACACCCTTTATTTAAGATCCAAATAGATTGTTGCATACTTCGCCAGGCATAACTAGGATTTACTCCAATGGGTGCCTGAAGAACATTTGTAGTAGGATAATATTTTGCTTTGAAGCATTTGGCTATAAGTGAATTAGGATTATTGTGAAGCCTCCAAATTTGTTTAGCCAGCATGGCTAAATTGAAGTCTCTAAGACTTCTGAAGCCTAGCCCACCTTCAGTTGTAGATTTAAAGAGTTTCTCCTTTCTGACCCAATGTATAGATCTGTTCTCCCCTTTACTACCCCACCAAAATCTGCACACAGGACTTTCAATTCTGTGACAAATTTCTTGGGGTAGAAGGAAGCAGCTCATAACAAAGACAGGGATGGCTTGAGCAACAGCCTTTATTAGAACACTTCTACCAGCAAAAGATAATTTGCGCTCTTTCCACCCTTTAAGCTTTTTGATTATTTTATCCATAATGTAGTTAAAATCTTGTACTTTAGATCTACCAAACTGAGTAGGAAGCCCCAAATACTTAGAGATATTATTGGAAGTACTGATGGGCAGTTGATCTTGAAAACCCTTCTTGATGTTTGGACTGAGTTTAGGATTAAAGACCATTTCTGATTTGTCTAGGTTGACCTTCTGCCTTGAAATATTTTGGTACAGCTGAAGGGTATCCATGATAAATTTGGCTTCTTGAGTCTCAGCCCTACAAAAGAAAAGGCTGTCATCAGCAAAAAAAAGGTGTGAAATAGCAGGGGCTGTGTTAGTTATCTGAATGCCATGTATATGTCCATCAGCTTGCCATTTAGCAATAAGACCAGATAGAACTTCTGCACAAATGATAAAAAGATAAGGAGACAGGGGATCACCCTACCTTAGGCCTCTGTGAGGGGTAAAATCATTAAAGGGTTGGCCATTTATAAGAATAGAGAAAGAGACAGTAGAAACACATCTCATAATGGTGTTAACATGATTAATAGGAAAGCCCATAGCAATAAGGGTATTATTAAGAAAGCTCCACTCAGTTCTATCATAAGCTTTAGTCATATCTAGCTTAATACCAACAAAACCTTTTTTGAAATTTTGTGTCATGTGAACTTTATGAAAAGCTTCAAAAGCTATTAAAATATTGTCAGTAATAAGTCTGTTAGATAAAAAGGCACTTTGATGTTCAGAGATAATAAGGGGAAGCACTTTCTTAACCCTATTGGCTATAGCTTTAGTGATGATCTTAAGAATGACATTGCATAAACTAATAGGTCTATAATCAGAGGGGAGGGTGGGGGACTTAATTTTAGGAATAAGAGCAATATAAGTGTGATTAATACAACTGGGATCACCCTCATTGTTAAGGATGCTGAGTTAACTGAAGAACATCCTGCCCAATGATATGCCAGTAATTTTGAAAGAAGAGAGCTGGCATTCAATCAGGGCCAGGAGAGGATGTACTCTTCATGGATTTCATAGCATTAATAACCTCTTTTGATGAGAACTTAACACCAAGCTCACTTTGCATATCAATGGGAACTCTATTCCTAATTACATCAAAAACATCAGGGACATTAATAGGATTAAAAGTAGAAAAAATATCAGAGAAATGATTTATAAAAGTATTATGAATGTGAATATCATCATTCCAAGTGACACCTAGGTTATCTTGTATAGAACGAATAGTGTTTTTCTTCTTCCTTTGATTGGCCTTAAAGTGGAAGAATTTGTATTGCTATCTCCATGCTTAAGCCATTGCATTTTGGCTCTTTGAGCCCACCAAACTTCTTCCTGCATCAAAATATTAGAGAGGTCTTTTTCTACAATCTTAATTTGAGAGATAATATCTTTAGATGGAATCTGGTCTTTAAGCAAACCAAGATGAGTTTGTATGAGATTTATTTTGTTAGGTAGATCACCAAATTGTGATTTACCCCGTCTGCTAAGCTAGTGTAAAGTAGCTTGAATTTTGACAGTATTATCGCCATTAGTCATATTCCAAATAGTTTTAACAATATTAAAGCTCTCTTTATCATGAGTCCACACCTCTTCAAACCTTTGGATTTTCTGCCTTTTAAATCTATGGTCCCTGCATTCACTCTTGTCCCAAAATTCAAGTAAAATAGGAGAATGATCAGAGGAGTATCTAAGCAAATGATAATTAGTGTATCTAGGAAATTCATTAATCCAAGACTCACTAGCACAATATCTGTCAAGCTTTTCTTTGATGTGATTAGAGAATTCTTGGTTATTAGCCCATGTGAACTTGTTACCATGATAACCAAGGTCAAACAAACCACAGTTGTTAAGAGTCTCTTGAAAAAGAGTACAAAGGTTCTGATCAGTATGGTTTCCCCCATGTTTTTCAGAGCTGTTCAGGTGTAAGTTGAAATCACCAAATAAAATCCATTTTTCTGCTTGTTTACTATTAAAGAGATTATTAATAGTGTCACAAGTTAACTGTTTTTGAGATTGGTAGGGGAAACCATACATACTAGTAGCATTCCAAATCTCATTATTTATAGGGTCCAAAACATAAAAATCAATCAACATTTTATTATAAGCTATAATGTGAAGATTTACATCATTATGCCAAATAAGAGCAAGACCACCTGACCTACCTCCACCTCCAGTCTCACAATCCACAATAAAGTGGTTCTGAAGGTGATTATGACACAGCTTACTTGAGACTTTAGAATCTGACTGCTTGAGTTTTATTTCCATTAGGAAAATGATATCTGGACTCTTAGACCTATGGAGCCTTTTATATGCTTGAACTGCAGCTGGGTTACCTAACCCTCTGCAGTTCCAAGATAGGATCCTCATATTCCTTGGCTGGCCTTGTTGTCAAGGCCTGCCATTATAACATATCTATCCTTAATCTCCTCAAAATTTAAACTGGTACCACTAGCTGCTGCATTTTTCCTTTTGAGCTTAATTGTTTGTAGTATGATGTCTGGATTTTTCCAACTACTGTGTTGTTCATTCCTTGCTTGTCCTGTGTGTTCAGAAGTGGTTTCCTGCAGATTATCCTCTTGTACAGTCAGATCCTCCATCATGTCAGATAAGCCTTTAGGAATGGGGCTAAACTGACCCCCACTTTAGAGAATTCCTAACATTGCTTCTGAAAGTTTTCTCCTTTCTTTCAACAAGTCTTCTGCCATAGTTGTTTGAGCGTAACCAAGCACCCCTTGGATTGGTTCCTTCCTTTTCATTATCAGGATTTTCTTCCCTTTTCTGTGAACAAATTTCCTTCGTGTGGCCAACTAACCCACAGTAAAAGCAAAACATAGGGAGATTTTCATAGCGAAAATAAACCCAGTTGATACCATCTACTTTGTTACCAATGTACAAACCAGCCCTTATGGGATTGTTGATATTGAATTGCACTTTAATCTTCACAAAATTTGCCTTGTCTGACATCTCATATACTGCAGAGTCAATAACTTCTCCTATTTGTTCACCTATGGCTGTCCCCATCTCAGCAGACCTACAATGCATAGGCAGTCCCCAAAATTGAATGCAGATGGGGACATTAGAAAAATCTAATTCCTTAGGCAGCTTCTTCCTGTCCCATGAATGCAACACAAGCCAAATATTTCTCACAATCCATGGGCTGCCCTTCAAAATTCTCTGAGTATCTTCTGCTTTTTCCATTAAAAATTTGTAAGTTTTCCCTTCCAATTCTACAATCTTGAATCCCACTGGTTTTCCCGAAATCCCATTCAGAGTGTTTTGAATTTGTTGAAGAGGAACTATCTTATTAGACAAAAACATACCAATTACGCTGTTTTGGCAATTTTTAATGCTTTCTTTGACATAGCTTTCCTGGTAATAGAAGAAAGGCTCCTCTTGAGAGTTTCTTTGAGGAGTCTGTTGGTGCTCAGTAGTGTTGGAGAAAGCCTGATTGTGTGTTTGTTGTTTTCTAACAGGATTGGATTGCTTTGAGTGGCCACCACTGCTAGAGCTTACACCTCGCTGGTTGATATTTTCCTGATACTGCAGCATAGGTACCATAAGAGGAGTTTGAAGTTTCTGAATCTTGAATGGTCTCATAATATCATTGCCAGTGGGTTGTGTTGAAGGACTTTGTGAATCTTGGATAATTTCTTTGCCGTTACGGGTACTCATGGTTCAAGAATAAGCAGATTGTGACAAGGCGAGAATAATGGAGAGAAAGGTTAAAATTCTCAAAGATAGAACAAGTTGGGGCAAAAGGTAGATGATAACAGAATTGAAAAACAAACAAAGACAGAGGAGAACCGAGCAATTAGCTCCACCAAGAACAATTAAAGTAAAAACTGGAAATCACCAACAATCATCCAAAGATGCAACCTAAAATACAACTACCCAGAAACACAAGGATTCAGGGAGGAAAAAAAGGGATCAAATAACGAGGAAAGGATAGGATGAGGAACAAGGGGTCACAGAATCTAGCAAGGAGTAATTGAAATTCAAGAAAACGAAGAGAAGAAGAGGAAGACTAGGTTAAGAACAGAGTGGAGAGACTCATGGTTCCAATCCTAAAGAAGAAGGAGAAGAAAGCGATGAAGGTGGATCTTGATTTGAGATACCAGAATCTTGGAGCCTTTGTATGGCTGGTAGCTATTGTAAAACAATATTGAAATAACTTTAGCTAACACAATTCTTATTCTTATCTTTGATTGTCTATATTGTTAACAGTTTCAACAAAGATTGAAATAATTGATTTTATTAATGATTAAAAAATAATATTAAATGAAATATATTATAATAATTTAATAAATGACTATGGAAGCTTGTTTTACATGAAAATTAATATGGACTGTTAAAAGTCCCAAAAACAAAGTTATTACAAAAATATAATAATTGTACTAAAATATAACTATTGACTATGAATTCAAAATAACTCTTTTTAGAATTTGCTTCAGATATCAATATGCATTGGGTTTAGCCTAATTCCAACTCATTATAGAAGAAGAACAAAACATATTTACAAACTTTGAAAACATGATAGAGGATTACATTACAAATATGTAAAACCATATCTCATTGAACCGTCACTTTAGCCTAATATCCAAAGTCATGATTCTTCCTGCCACTTTCTTAATGTCTGCAATTTTACGAAAAATAAAATCCTAGTTATACCATTTTTTTTTAAATTTTTATCTTTTCTTTCTTAATGAATTCCCCATGCCATACAGAAAGCGACCTCTTACAACATTATCGATAATTTCTTCTCTTAACCAACTATTTATAAAATCCAAAAGACTTTGAAACTTTGGATTGGTAAAAAAAATATAATCTGAGGAAAACAAGTTTTCAAAACGATAGATAAAAGAGAAGCATTAGGGTTGGTGATGATAACTCTTGATTTGTAAAATTTCTCTTGTGGGGAACCAATCTTGAAACAATCTCTATCTTAAATACTAACTTTTTACAGGACATCATTTTTCTAAACAAGATTCAGAGCTTGTGTACGGATTTGGTCCAATGAGTAACAAGATATTGTGAAAAAAGAAGAATAAAAGGCGATGGGTGGTGCATGGTGATGGCTACAAAAATTAACTTAACTCTTCTTGATCATAAGAAGAATTCAATTACTTAATACCATGTACATGCACTTCAAAGCTTCCATCACTCAACTTGAATCTAAGCACTTCCCTTCTTCTTTACCCCCGCATCATGGAAACAAAAAGGAACAAACAACAATGTTTAGCCCAATGATACCAAAATTTCTTAATATCATTTGTCTCAAGTTTTATTAATCTGTACAACTAACCATTTTCTTTGGAGTAAAATTTTACAAATGCCTTCTTTACTTCAAGGCGATCACAAGCTTATTTTAATCTCAATATTTAGTTTATAGATATTTATAAATTACAATAATTACAATAATTGTTTTCCCTTTGTGCTTATCAAAATTTACACACACACACAAATTTTGGAAGGTAAAAAAACCGTCCTGGTAGAGTCCCATGGACAACGATTTTCTGATTTTGTTGTAGTAGGGTATGATATTTTTTAAATTTTTTGTAACGACTCAAAAGCGTTGTGATATAAGAAACAAGAACGGATTTTTATTTGTTATTTTCGTCAACATGTATTAATTGTTCTGGTATAATTTTTAATTTATTTTTAATAAAAGTACGAATAGTACCTTCTTTAAATACCGTTCTTAAAAACTGTAACAAAAAAAATCTTAATATAAAACAGAAAACACACCTTTTTGAAAAACAAATAACTAGCACTATTAATATATATAAAAAAAAAAAAAACATTTTGTACCAACAAAAAACAAAAAAGATACGGTTCTAAAAAAACAAATAACTTTGTTAAAAAAAAAAAACAAATAACTAGCACTATTTTTGGTGAAAGATAAATTTCCTCAATAAAACATACAATTTCCTCTTAAGAAAACTATTGTTAAAAAAAAATACATTAATAAATAAAAACAATAAAAAGGAAAATAAAGGAAAAAAATAATTGAATCTTCATGTTAATCTCACGAATCCTAGATATTGTCAATAGAATCTCTGAACCTCAATCTCACCGCACAGAAACCTCAATCGAACCCTCAATCTCTCAGAACTCTGAATCGAATCCTTTAACTCACCCACTGAAATCTCAATCGATCCCTCAATCTCTCAGAATCCTGAATCAAACTTCAGTCTCAAACTCTCAAGTTCAATCACCCTCACCTCACTTAAATCTCAATCGAAGAGGTAAATATTTTTTTTTATTTCGTTAGATTTATGGGTTGTGTGAACTATCTTTGATTTTTGTTTTTGCAATTGAATGTTTGTTTTGTATAAGTTTACTTATTTTTGTTTTTCCATGTGATTGAATGCAGTAATTTGTGCAAATATATGTTCAAGACCTGTTCAAATTTAGGCGATTCTAGCTTTAAAGTTGAGAATTTTTTTGGAGGCATAACAAATTCGTGAGTTCTTTTTCATCATTCTCATTTTATTCTAATGTTAATGGTTTACTTGCTAAAACCAAAATAATGGCTACCTTAATTATATTTAGTTCATACAATCTAATTCATTTCATCATATTCCATATGGTGAAAGAAATTAAAGTGTTATCTTGGAAACAATTTTTTAGTAGATCAAAAAACTATCCATGATAATTCTATGAAAGTTGTTGGGATCTTAGTAATTGTCTATTAAGATTGTTTGGGATTAAGGTTGAAGGTGCTTTAGTTCGGTGATAACCAATGTTTTGGATACTTTTGAGGTCTGTTTTGGAGAAGTTAGCAGTTTTTGTTTTTCTGCTGATACAGACTGTTTGTTTTGGTTTGTGGGGCTGGTTCTGTTTTTGGGTCAGCCTTGTCAAAATGGGGGTGTGGCTGTTGAATTTGTTGGTGTTCTATAGGGTGTTGATCTTGTTTTTTGAGGTGTTCCGTCTATATGTGGCACCTCTATTTGTATGTCTTGCATTTTGCTAGTTTGTGTGTCTTGTACGAGCTATGCATTAATATAATCTCGTTGATTAAAAAAGAAAATATTCTATATGGGTTTGTTTCATTATTAGTTAACTGAATAGAAATTTAGGATCTTGAACTCATTGATGATATATATATTTTTAAATCAAATGGATTTACAATAATATGCTTAAAGGAATGATTTTTATGTGTGGAAATCAAATAGGTATGTACGTTAAAAATCATAACCAGTAAAAGATGTCCATTTAGTTTCTAAACCATTGTATGTTCTATTCCTGAATAGTCATGTTGCCTTGTTATTATTTATTCATTTCAAATTGAATTTGGTGGCATTTGGTTCTCCGTTTTTGTCTACCAACTTAAATAACCTTGACATAGCCCTTGGTTTTCTTTGTTGCTTTGCTACTTTCTTCATCTACTAGGTGAATTATTTGAGTGTATTGAATACTTAATGTTGACTTGTCATTGTACAATTACTATTACTGTCCCAATTTGAAGTTAATTTACGTAATGCTGTTAATGGACAGTGAGTTAAGATTTTTTGTATGCTTATCTTATTTTTAGACTATGAACAACTAATAATTCTTGTAGGTGATAATTCTTGCCTATGGTAAGGGTACATACTTCTATAGGGGGGCACTTCACTATAGTGTGTTTGCTGCTACTTGTCTCCAACATCTAAATAAATTCTTGTGCATCTATAGAAACAAAGTTCCTCCAACTCTTTTAGTGTCTATTAGACGTTATTTTTGTTTTTTAATTGAATTTGAGGAATGAGATTTAGTTAAAAGGGTAAGATTTTCTACAATTAAGAATATTGTAATATGCCGATAGAAGATTGTAAATTGGATAATAAAGAAGATCATAAAGAAAAATTATCTATTTTTTAAAATAGAATCTGTAGCTACTCATACTCAAATGCTTATAGATTTCTGCAAGTTTTAGTTTAAATGCTTTAAAGTGAATCTATATTCATTAGAACAACCTTTTACTATTATATGTGATTAATGGCGATGAGATATTATACAAGTTTGCTAATGCTTACCTTTTGTTATATATGATTTAATATTAGTAGCCTACTAGTTCAAATTTCTATTAGTATTGTGTTTAATATGCGGTCAAATGTATACTATGTTATTTACATATTGTATTTGACCTTAGATAGTTGATAATCATGATTAGGTGGATTTGGTGTCCTTTACTTTTTTTTTGTAAACAATCTAGTTTATAGGATATATAATTGATTAGAATTCAGGTTTGAATTAGCGCTGCACTTTCTTTATGTGGTGCCTCAATTTATAATTCTATATAAGGGCTGTTGTTATTTTTTGGGCGATTTTTGCTTTGGGTTTCCTAATGCCCTGTATCTGTATCTGTATCTGACACTGAATGTTGTGTAATTTTGTGTTAGTATTGAACATATTACAAATAAATTGTACTGATACATAATGAAACATAATTTTAAGAAAAAAATAATGATTGACAAAGAAATAAAGTTAGTGTGGTGTTGTGGTGGCAAATGTTGATGGTTGTATTTGTTGGTTGTGTAATTTGATGCATTTATCATTTTGGAAGTTTATCGCAAAAAAAAAATCATTTCGGAACACTTTACTTTTTATTTTGCAGATGAATAATGATGATATCAATGAAGAATTTGAAGATTTGGAAGCACAAGATGAAGAGATATAAATGTGTGTGTGTGTGTATATATATATATTAAAGATGTTAATTGTGATCAAAGATAATCTTAATCTATTTATTAAATATTAACAAAACAATATATTTTGATATATATTTAACAAGTATTTGATTTTGTTATATAGTTGTTTATTTCGAGATATTACATATAAAAAATTGCATGAATATTATTGTTTAAGTTGGTTTATAAATTATTACTAGGTTTAAAAATAGGGTGAATCACCGTGACCAAAATAATTGGTCCAGAAATTGTTTTTTTTTTTAAATCCGTTATTTATCGAAACGGTTAGAAACTGTTGTGATAGCTTATGAAAATAATTATATAAGAACAGATTTCTAAACGTCCACGTACCAGAACCGTTGCAAATGCCAATAGAAAAACGTTCTCTAAATTTTGATTTCACTACGGATTTTAAATGGAAACAAAGGAAAAGCGTAGCTTTATAGAACTTTGAAAACCGTTTTACAAAGATGAGATAAGACTACGGTTATATGTTAGCCGTGGCCGTTTCGGACGGAAACCGTAGCAGAAGGCAAGCACAAAGCCTCAGATTGCCACAGCCGCGTAACCGTTCTGGTATCCAAACACAACGGTTATTTTGCATTTTACTACAGTTTTTTGGCGTTTCTATAAGACCAAAATGTTGTTGTGTATTTCTTCTCTTAACCAACTATTTATAAAATCCAAAAGACTTTGAAACTTTGGATTGGTAAATAAAAAAAAAAAAAATCCGAGGAAAACAAGTTTTCAAAACAATAGATATATGAGAAGCATGAGGGTTGGTGATGACAACTCTTGATTTGTAAAATTTCTCTTGTGGGGAACCAATCTTGCAACAATGTCTATCCTAAATACTAACTTTTTACGGGACATCATTTTTCTAAACAAGATTCAGAGCTTGTGTACGGATTTGATCCAATGAGTAACAAGATATTGTGAAAAAAGAAGAATAAAAGGCGATGGGTGGTGCATGGTGATGGCTACAAAAATTAACTTAACTCTTCTTGATCATAAGAAGAATTCAATTACTTAATACCATGTACATGCACTTCAAAGCTTCCATCACTCAACTTGAATCTAAGCACTTCCCTTCTTCTTTACCCCCGCATCATGGAAACAAAAAGGAACAAACAATAGTGTTTAGCCCAACGATACCAAAATTTCTTAATATCATTTGTCTCAAGTTTTATTAATTTGTACAACTAACCATTTTCTTTGGAGTAAACTTTTACAAAGGCCTTCTTTACTTCAAGGCGATCACAAGCTTATTTTAATCTCAATATTTAGTTTATAGATATTTATAATTTACAATAATTACATTAATTGTTTTCCCTTTGTGCTTATCATAATTTACACACTCACACACACACACACACACGCACACACACACGCGCGCGCACACACACACAAAATATCATAAAGAGGTTTTGTTGTATATAAATAAGTAGTACCTCGTAAACCATCGAAAGAAAAAAGTTTTCATTGACGGAGCCTGTGGTGGGTGACTATGAGGGTTTCAAATATTGTGAGTTTTTCTTCACCAAACACTTAAAAATTGCATCAATGTTTTCCAACGTTGGACAATCTGCCTTCAATGGAGCCTAATCTTTCTGATCATATCAAAGAACGCATTAGTTTCATACCAACGATCAGAAATCATGGTCGAGGAGACTATCTTATTGGTAATCAGGTTGATAATGACAGTACTTCTGAGGATGAAAAAGGTTGTTTTTTATTTGATTTTAATTATCTGTGTCTGAATACAATGTGTTCTTTTGCTTTACAATGGCATAGATTAGTTAATTTTTTTTCCTGGTACTTTATAGTTGAAATCAGATTAAACGGTTCTGTTTGATTTATGAGTGTAATCGTGATTGAATTTCTTAACTGACCTTTGCATATTTATCATATGCCAAACCTTTAATTTAGATGATTAATTTTATTGTCTTGTTGAGTATTGATTTCTTTGATCATGAAGGTTTTTTGTATATTTGATGGTAGATAAAGAAAGAATAGGGAGGTGAACAATTGAATCTTTTTCTTGTTTTGAAATTGTGTAAATTGATGGGATTATCAATAGAATTTATAAACGTAATTATTTTAAAAAATTGCAAAAACAGGTTTGCGCTCAATTGCAAAAAATGTTTATCAGATTTAGCACCATTATTTTTTTGTTTCTTATTGGTATTTTGTGAGCTTGTGCATTTGTATTAGTGTATGTCATGCAAAATGGAGTTCTTTCGCTAGAAATAAGTTGGATATGCTAATCCATTTTAATCCTAACAGAAGGTCGTTCAATCTTCAATCCTATTGATTTTGATGGTGATTCTCCGTGTGCTACAAAATGTCTGACATAAAATAAATTTCATCACCTAAATTAAAGACTTGACTTATGATGCATTAATTCCATTTTTCATGTTCCAGATACAAAAAAAATTAGGTGATACATTTTATTCTATGTAGGACATTTTGTAGCAGATGGAGAATCACTATCAAGATCAATAGGATTGAAGATTGAATCACCTTCTCTTAATTCTAAAATGGATCAGCATCAACAAGTTATTTCTAGCAAAAGAACCACATTATATATGACATACACTGTTACAGATGCATAAGCTCGTAAAATACCAACAATCAACAAAAAAAATGGTGCTAATTTTGAGAAACATGTTTTGCAATTAAGGGAAAATTTGTTTTTGTAATTGTTTTTTTGAAAAGGATTAGGTTTAGAAGCTTTATTAATAATCCCCACCAGCTTATAGAATTTTACAACAAGGAAAAGATTCAATTTTTCATATCCCTTTCCTACTTTCTCTACCATCCAGATATACAACAAACCTTCATGGCACATGAAATCAATATTCAGCAGGACAATAAAATTAATCACCTAAATTAAATAATTGTCAAATGATGAATCCATTATACTCAACAAAATATCCAATGTCCAGTTAAGAGATTCAAGAACAACAATATTCACTGATTAAACAAAACCTATTAATCTGGTTTAATTTATAAACTACCAACATTTTTTTCATTTATTTATCACACTGCGCCGCAAAAGAGAGCACATTTTTTCATACATAGATTATTGAAATCACCAAAAAAACAACATTTTTCATCATCAGAAGTACCGTCATTATCAACCTGATTCCCAATAAGATAGTTTCCTTGGCCAAGAGTTATGATCCTTGGTGTGAATCATATGTGTTTGTTGATATTAGAAAGCCAGATTGTCAAAAACAGGAAAACTTTGAGGCAATTATGTAGTTGCTGTTGAAGAAGAGGTCACCATGTTTTAAACTGTCGTTGTCACTCTCCACTCTCTATTGGTTCATATAATTGATTGTTCCTCCTTTATTTTTTCTTCTGATTGATTGTTTTATTCACTTTTAATTCTTGTGTTTGGTTGGTCCCCTCTATATTGGTTATGATGTTTTGGTTCCTTCTCTCTGCTAGTTCGTCTATTTGGTATGGATAGAAATTGTTTGGTTTGGCTTGATTTGGATATTCTTTCGGTTGGTTCACTCTCCCTGATTGATTACTGCTTCTCTCTCAGATGGTTCATCAATTTGGTTGCTGCTCCTCTATGTTAGTTATGATACTAGTTGGGCTAGTTTGATATATTATTTTCAGGGTTAATTTGTAACAAGCTTAAACCTTTGTAATATTCATCTTGAAGGAGAAGACTAGGTTTAGAAAAGTTTTTACGTGAAACTGCTTGTTGGAGAAAAAGGGAGAAAACAAGAGAAGAGGAGAACCAAGAGGGAGAGAGACCGCCGATCATCAATACTAAGTTAAGGGTGGGACTAACCTTCAATAATTTTGAGTATGTGATTCTGAAGATGAATTTAACATGGTTGTAGGTTGAGGTTTTAGAATTTGAGAGATTAGAATTAAAAGATGAAATTGAAAGTTGAGAATTAAGGAAAACTAGTTTAGGTTTCGAATTGAGTTTCTAGTCTTAAAAAGAGTGGATCATACAGTAGGTTGATGAATAATTAGTGTTATAATGATAGGTTGATCATAGGGTAATGATTAGGGTCATGTTTGGAGAGTATTGGATCAAAAACGGAGTCGAAAAGATTTCCCCAAAGGCGAAATCACAATTGAACTGCGATTTTGCTGTCACTGTGCAAAACGAGTTTTTATTGTCTCAGTTTGACAAGTTTAAGTTTCGAACTGGGTTTAGGTGCCTTCACGAAGGTTGTAGATATGGATGTTATCTGTCACTCGGCTTTGGAGGCACTCGATTTAAGCACATAGAACTCAAGATATGATCAAATTACTACACAGGGGTCAGCAGAGATTAGCACAGTCGTCCTCTTTTCCCGATCATAGGAAAATCAACTTTTCAGTTTATTTGGTATGGATAGAAATTGTTTGGTTTGGTCAAGTGTGCTTGGTTTGATTTGGATATTCTTTCGGTTAGTTCATGTAACGCCCTAGTCGTTATTTTATTTATTTATGATTTATTTAGAGTCTTTTAAATGATTTTAAATAATTTTTGTTGATTATGTGGTGTGTATTATTTTATTATATGGTTTATTTTAATATTAATTAGAATAAGGTGAGAATTATTATTATTTTGGAGTTCGAGGATTTAATTAGAATTAATGGAATTAAGAGGGAGTTAAATGAAATAAAGGGGAGTTAAGTTAGGAGTTAGAAAAATAGAACCAAGAGTCAGAAACTGTTTTACGTAGAAACAAGAGCTTTTGGGAGAAAAAGGGAGAAGTGCCAAGTAGAGCCAAGTGAACCAGATTGTTGTGCAATTGTTCATTTGAATTAAGGTAAGGGTGAGGCTAACTCTCAATGATCATAATATATAATTTCTGATAATTGATTTAACATGAATTGTTCTTGAAATAGGAATTGAGAATTAGGGTTCTATTACTGTTTTTGAAGGGAAAAAGTGTAGGAATCATGTTAATTATGCTTAGAATCATGTTCAGATCGATTTTAGGATGCTGTAACATTGCTGTAATCGGAATTGGGAAAGATTAGGATTGTTGGAGAAATTTGAGAGAATTTGCAAGAGTGTTGGAATAAGCTGAATTGTTGTTGCTGATGCATGTTTTGTGTTCCTTTAGATGCCTTATTGTATAATGAACCCGTAAACATCTTTTGGAATACGTTTTGGGTGATCAGGGGATTAAAATTGGGTTTTGGAATGAAAAAGGGTTTGAAACCCGAGAGTTTTTGCACTGCCCAGATGAATGGTCGCTTAAGCGAACGACCCGTCGCTTAAGCGAGCATTCAAGCAAGCAACCTAGAATTCTATAAGCTAGTTCGCTTGAGCGAACCATGAGCGAACTCGTAAGCGAAAAATTAATTACTCTCTGCCAGAAGTTCGCTTGAGCGAACCGTGAGCGAAACCCTTAGCGAGCAGAACACCAACTCTCTGTAAGCCAGTCGCTTAAGCGAGCCAGCCTTCGCTTAAGCGAAGAAGGTCTTAGTCAGCCACTTTTTAATTTTTGCTTCTTGCACTAGGAAATCCTTTTGAGCATTCTATAATGTTTCTTTCAACTTGTATAACCTTTGTATATGCACTAAATCCTACTGAACTCGTTGGTAATCGAATTGAATTGAATCTTGTGAATTTGGATATGATTGGGTATGAAACCATGTGAATATATACTATGTTGATGAATCTTGGTGTTAAGAGTCGTTGTGTCATAGTTGACTAAGTGGTGGAGTATGTCATAATTAATTATGCACATTTGTTGTTGTTGTTGCTGTTGTTAAGTTGTATGTAGATATACACAAGTGGAGTCCATTGCATAAACATAAAGCGGTGAGGGCTCATGCCCTGGAACGCCTTGTTGTTCAAAGTGGTGAGGGCTTAGGCCCTGATGAATGCTTTGACCATTCAAAATTCGGTGAGGGCTTCTTGTAACAGCCCGATTTTTTTAGCTAGATTTATTTTAATTACTTTTAATTGTGTTTGTGTGTGATTAATTGTACTTGTGTGATTAAATGTGAGAATTCTTGAATTTGTAAAATCATACGTGATAAGTGATGTTTGTTGATTAATGAAAATCATGTGATTGATGTTGAATGACATTGTTGATTATTGATAAATATGTTGATGTGTGATGAGGAATACTATGATTTATTTGTGTGGGCATGTTTTCTTGATAATGCAAGGTTGTGGAGATGATCAATATAATTGGGTGTTGTCCTATATATTGAGTTGAGATTGTGAATTGTTGTGGCATTATCGAGTCCTTGTACATGTCCATGCATCATAGTCGTTGTTGCTGTAAAAGGGATGACTCTTTTACTTCGAGATTATTGTAAGGCAGGTGTGAGCCCTTGCATTCGATGTGCAAGTGGCATCGAAAGGTGACGACCTTGTTGAGATTTGGTACCGCATGCATTTATGTGTCCATAAGTGCATATCATAGCATGAGTCCTATGTGAATTATGTGATTGGTGATGAATTGAGATGAATGAATGTTGATAATGATTGTCTATGATTGATGTTGTGAATGAATATTTATGATTGGATAATTATTCATGTGATTGATATATGTGGATACGAACTATCAAGTTGTGGTTTAAGTATTTATGCATGACTAATATTATTCAAGCACATGATATTATTTGATTTGATTATTATCTGGATTATGATAATGTAATGCTTACCCCCAGTGGTTTTAACCGCCTACTTGCCTGTATGGGTGAGTAGACGTTGTGCAGGAGTAGTCTCGGTGAGTCTTGCGTGGGATATCGGGAGCTTCCTCCGATATCGGTGTTGTGTCGGCTCTGATCTAGGCTTGTCGTGTCGGTCTAGATTAGGTTGTTATATTTTCCTTTGAATTATTATTTTGTTGATGACTACCCGTATGTTTGGGTTTCCAGATTTATCTTTGGGATATGATTTATTTGCTCATGGCATGTATATATTTGATCACTCTGATTTATATTCCGCTGTAACTATTGAGGTTTACATACATGTCTATCGGTTTTTGAATTTTGAATAAGACGTAATCTCTATTTCTTGAATAAATGTATTATTCGCATGTTTAATTGCTTTAATAGAAATAGGAGTGTTACACTTCTGCCCTGTAAATTTGTACCACATGCATTGTCGAGGAGTCTTAGCGGTGTTGTCGAGTAGTTGCATGAGTCGTTGTTGTTGGTTGTAATTACCATTATTGTTGATGTTGTTGATTATGAAGTATATATTTATATGGAATAATTATTATTATGCTATGGTGTAAGATTCAATTGATGAATTCTATATTATTATTATTGTTTGTGAATCTCACCCCTTCTGCTTGAAAATGTTGCTCTTCCTATGGGTAACTTGCAGGTGATCCTGAGTAGTAGGTGGTGGCTCAATGTCTAGTAGGTGCTGCACTTGAGGCTCTTGCTCAAGCTGTAGGACAGCAACCGAATGCTGGTGCTGGTGCTTGTAACGATGGTGTTAGGATGTTGGAGACTTTCCTGAGAAACCATCCACCGACTTTTAAAGGGAGGTATGACCCTGATGGAGCTCAGAAGTGGCTCAAGGAGGTTGAGAGAATTTTCAGAGTCATGCAGTGCAGTGAGGTGCAGAAGGTGCGGTTTGGTACGCACATGTTAGCCGAAGAATCTGATGATTGGTGGGTAAGTCTTTTACCCGTGCTTGAACAAGATGGTGTTGTGGTGACCTAGGCTGTGTTCAGGAGAGAATTCCTGAATAGGTATTTTCCGGAAGATGTCCGAGGAAAGAAGGAGATTGAATTTCTGGAGCTGAAACAGGGGGATATGTCAGTTACAGAGTATGCTGCTAAGTTTGTGGAACTTGCTAAGTTCTATCCTCACTATACTGCGGAGACAGCTGAGTTCTCCAAATGTATTAAGTTTGAGAATGGTCTGAGAGCTGATATCAAGAGGGCTATTGGTTATCAGAAAATAAGAAACTTCTCTGATTTGGTAAGCAGCTGTAGGATCTATGAAGAAGTTACGAAAGCTCATTACAAGGTGATGAGTGAGCGTAGGGGAAAGGGACAGCAGAGTCGTCCGAAGCCGTATAGTGCTCCTGCTGACAAGGGTAAGCAGAGGTTAAATGATGAGAGGAGGCCCAAGATGAGAGATGCTCCTACTGATATTGTTTGCTTCAAGTGTGGTGAAAAAGGCCAGAAGAGTAATGTTTGTGATAGAGATGAGAAGAAGTGCTTCAGGTGTGGTCAGAAAGGACACACTTTAGCTGATTGCAAGCGTGGGGATGTTGTTTGTTATAACTGCAACGAGGAAGATCATATTAGTTTGCAGTGTACGCAGCCGAAGAAGGTTAGGACAGGTGGCAAGGTGTTTGCTTTGACTGGTACGCAAACAGTGAATGAGGACCGACTTATCAGAGGTACTTGTTTCTTTAATAGTACTCCTTTAATTGCTATTATAGATACTGGTGCTACTCATTGTTTCATTGCTGTTGATTGTGCATATAAGTTGGGTCTGGTTGTATCTGATATGAAAGGAGAAATGGTTGTTGAAACTCCAGCTAAGGGTTCAGTAACTACTTCTCTTGTTTGTCTAAGGTGTCCGTTGTCTATGTTTGGTAGAGACTTTGAAGTCGACCTAGTTTGTTTACCGTTGACGGGTATGGATGTAATTTTTGGGATGAACTGGTTAGAGTATAACCGAGTTCATATCAATTGCTTTAGCAAGACGGTGCATTTTTCTTCTGCAGAAGAAGATAGTGGAGCTGAGTTCCTAACTACTAAATAGATGAAGGAGTTGGAGCGTGATGGAATTTTAATGTTTTCCTTGATGGCATACATGTCATTGGAAAATCAAGCTGTGATTGACAGGTTGCCAGTTGTGAATGAATTTCCATAAGTTTTTCCTGATGAGATTCCAGATGTGCCACCAGAGAGGGACGTTGAATTTTCAATTGACCTTGTTCCAGGAACGAAGCCGGTGTCGATAGCACCTTATCGTATGTCGGCGTCCGAGTTAGCTTAACTGAAGAAACAGTTGGAGGACTTGCTTGATAAGAAATTTGTAAGACCAAGTGTTTCACCTTGGGGAGCGCCGATGTTGTTGGTAAAGAAGAAGGATGGTAGCATGAGGTTATGCATTGATTATCGTCAGTTGAATAAGGTTACGATAAAGAACAGGTATCCACTTCCGAGGATTGATGACTTAATGGATCAGTTAGTGGGTGCTCGTGTGTTTAGCAAGATTGAATTGAGGTCAGGTTACCATCAGATTAAGGTGAAGGATGAGGATATACAGAAGACGGCCTTTAGGACACGATATGGACATTACGAATATAAGGTGATGCCTTTCGGTGTTACTAATGCGCCTGGTGTGTTTATGGAGTATATGAATCGAATTTTCCATGCCTATCTGGATAAATTTGTGGTTGTGTTTATTGATGACATCTTGATTTATTCTAAGACGGAAGAAGAGCATGCAGAACATCTGAAGATTGTATTGCAAGTATTGAAAGAGAAGAAGTTGTATGCCAAGTTGTCAAAATGTGAGTTCTGGACTGAGATTAGGAGTTTCTTGGGTTTGGCTGGTTATTACCGCAGGTTCATAGAAGGATTTTCGAAGTTAGCACTTCCGTTGACTCAGTTGACCTGTAAGGGTAAGTCTTTTGTGTGGGATGCTCAGTGTGAGAGTAGTTTCAATGAATTGAAGCAAAGGTTGACGACTGCTCCTATTTTAATTTTACCGAAGCCGGAAGAACCTTTTGTTGTTTATTGTGATGCGTCCAAGTTGGGCTTAGGTGGTGTTTTGATGCAAGATGGCAAAGTGGTAGCGTATGCTTCTAGGCAGTTGAGGATTCATAAAAAGAATTATCCTACACATGCTTTGGAGTTGGCTGCGGTGGTTTTTGTTTTGAAAATTTGGAGGCATTATTTGTACGGTTCTAGATTTGAAGTGTTTAGTGATCACAAAAGTTTGAAATATTTATTTGATCAGAAAGAATTGAATATGAGGCAGAGAAGATGGCTTGAGCTGTTGAAGGATTATGATTTTGGTTTGAATTACCATCCGGGTAAAGCTAATGTGGTTGCAGATGCTTTGAGCAGGAAGACGTTGCACATGTCTGCTATGATGGTAAAAGAATTTGAATTGCTTGAACAGTTTAGAGACTTGAGTCTTGTCTGTGAGTTGTCACCTCAGAGTGTACGGTTGGGTATGTTGAAGATTAACAGTGATTTCTTGAACAATATCAGAGAAGCACATCAAGTGGATGTCAAGTTTATCGATTTGATGGTTGTTGGTAATGAAATTGAAGATAGTGACTTCAAGGTTGATGATCAGGGTGTGTTGAGGTTCAGAGGAAGAATTTGTATTCCTGATAATGATGAGTTGAAAAAGTTGATTCTGGAAGAAAGTCACAAGAGTAGCTTAAGTATTCATCCGGGAGCTACAAAAATGTATCATGATTTGAAGAAGTTGTTTTGGTGGTCTGGGTTGAAACGTGATGTTGCTCAGTTTGTCTATGCATGTTTGACTTGTCAGAAGTCTAAGGTTGAGCATCAAAAGCCTGCAGGGTTGTTCACACCGTTAGATGTGCCAGAGTGGAAGTGGGACAGCATTTCCGTTGATTTTGTGACGAGTTTACCGAACACTCCGAGAGGGCATGATGCCATTTGGGTTGTTGTCGATAGGTTGACGAAGTCGGAACACTTTATTCTGATCAATATTAGTTATCCGGTAGCTCAGTTGGCGGAGATTTATATTCATAATATTGTGAAGTTGCATGGAGTTCCGTCGAGTATTGTGTCGGATAGGGATCCGAGGTTCACTTCTAGATTTTGGAAGAGTTTGCAAGATGTCTTGGGTTCGAAGTTGAGGTTGAGTTCGGCTTATCATCCGTAAACAGATGGTCAGTCGGAGAGGACGATCCAATCATTAGAGGATTTGCTGAGAGTGTGTGTACTTGAGCAAGGTGGAGCTTGGGATAGTCATTTACCGTTGATAGAGTTCACGTACAACAACAGTTACCATTCGAGTATTGGTATGGCACCGTTCGAAGCTTTGTATGGTCGGAGGTGCAGGACTCCTTTATGTTGGTTTGAGTCAGGAGAAAGTGTGGTGTTGGGACCGGATTTGGTTCATCAGACTACGGAGAAAGTCAAGATGATAAGAGAAAAGATGAAAGTGTCGCAGAGTCGACAGAAGAGTTACCATGACAAGCGTAGGAAGGCCCTTGAGTTTCAAGAGGGAGATCATGTGTTTCTGAGAGTTACTCCTATGACGGGTGTAGGAAGTGCATTGAAGTCTAAGAAGTTGACTCCAAAGTTCATTGGTCCGTATCAAATATCAGAGAGGGTTGGAACAGTGGCATATAGAGTGGGTTTGCCACCACATCTTTCGAATTTGCATGATGTGTTTCATGTGTCGCAACTTCGAAAGTATGTAGCGGATCCTTCGCATGTTATTCCGAGAGATGATGTGCAGGTTATAGACAACCTTACAGTTGAGACCTTAACGTTGAGAATCGAAGACCGTGAGGTGAAGAAGTTGAGAGGCAAGGATATACCTCTAGTGAAGTTAAGAGGGAGTTAAGTTAGGAGTTAGAAAAATAGAACCAAGAGTCAGAAACTGTTTTACGTAGAAACAAGAGCTTTTGGGAGAAAAATGGAGAAGAGCCAAGTAGAGCCAAGTGAGCCAGATTTTTGTGCAATTGTTCATCTGAATTAAGATAAGGGTGAGGCTAACTCTCAATGATCATAATATATAATTTCTGAAAATTGATTTAACATGAATTGTTCTTGAAATAGGAATTGAGAATTAGGGTTCTATTACTGTTGTTGAAGGGAAAAAGTGTAGGAATCATGTTAATTATGCTTAGAATCATGTTCAGATCGATTTTAGGATGATGTAACATTGTTGTAATCGGAATTGGGAATGATTAGGATTGTTGGAGAAATTTGAGAGAATTTGCAAGAGTGTTGGAATAAGCTGAATTGTTGCTGCTGATGCATGTTTTGTGTTCCTTTAGATGCCTTATTGTATAATGAACCGGTAAACATCTTCTGGAATACGTTTTGGGTGATCAGGGGATTAAAATTGGGTTTTGGAATGAAAAAGGGTTTGAAACCCGAGAGTTTTTGCACTGCCCAGATGAATGGTCGCTTAAGCGAACGACCCGTCGCTTAAGCGAGCATTCAAGCAAGCAACCTAGAATTCTATAAGCCAGTTTGCTTGAGCGAACCATGAGCGAACTCGTAAGCGAAAAATTAATTACTCTCTGCCAGAAGTTCGCTTGAGCGAACCGTGAGCGAACCCTTAGCGAGCAGAACACCAACTCTCTGTAAGCCGGTCGCTTAAGCGAGCCAGCCTTCGCTTAAGCGAAGAAGGTCTTAGTCAGCCACTTTTTAATTTTTGCTTCGTACACTAGGAAATCCTTTTGAGCATTCGATAATGTTTCTTTCAACTTGTATAATGTAACGCCCTCTTTGGATTATTTGATTTATTTAATTATTTAATTGAGTTGAAAATTTATTAAGAAGAGTTTAAAATATATTTATTTGATTATGTGATTTATTAAGTGGCTTATGTTGTTATTTAATAGATTAAGATTTGAAAATAGAAATAAGATTGAGTTGAGAGTTTGTTATGAGATTTTAGAGAGTTTTGGGGGAGAAAGAGAAATAAGATAAAATAGAAAAAAGGGTTATAAATAGGAGAAACCTAATTTAGAAAAAACATAACGTAGGAACAATTTTGGAGAAAATGGAGAAAAAGCCGAGAGGAGGGAGAAGACCTAGGAGTGCTGCGATTTTCATCTATAAGGTAAGGGTGGGACTAACATTCAATAATCTTAAGTCATCGATTCTGAAAATTGGATTTAACATGTTGTAGGTTTTAGCTTTTGAGAATTTGGGAATTAGGGTTAAAAGTGATTATTTGATGATTTTCTAAAATAATGTTTTGGGTCAAGTTTTATATAGTTTTGAGTCTCTTTTGATGTATATAAATGTTTAGACAAACTTTTGAGATCAAATTTGGGCATAGGGAAGTTAAAATTGGGATTTTGGGGTGAAAAGTGTGTTTTTTCCCGAGTTGCTCTCTGACAGCATGTCCTGTTTCATGTTCTTGCGTCTTTTTCACACGTTTCTGTTTTGAATTAGCCATTGGTGTAAACATGAAAGTTGTAGATAATTGTGTTAGCTTTCTAGTGGCGTTGGTTTGACTTGAAAATGAATTTTGGTTTATGAGTTAAGGTCAAATTACTGCACGTAGGTCACAGTAAATTTTTATGAATTTCAGCACAACTTTGTCCGAATATGAAATGAAAAACGGTATTGATTGGTACAGAATTGGTTTTAGGTGTAAACACGAAAGTTGTAGGTATAAATGTTAGCTTTCTAATTCCGTTGGTTTGACTTCAAAAGGATTTATAGAATTTGAGTTATGGTCAAATTACTAAACGTAGGTCACAGTGAATAATTGATTATGATTGATGAATTAGTATATGAATGTATATGTTGTGAATATGATATTGTCCATGATTGATGAAGTGTTATATGTATATATGATGTTTTAAGATGTTGATTATTATTTGATGTTGTTATATTGTGATATAATTGTATATGCATTACTTGAATTATATGTGAATAATTGAGACGTTGTTGACTTGTATTTGATATTATTATGTCATGCTGTTTTTGTATACTGTTGTGTTGCTGTTGTTATTTAACTAAGCTGCATGAGTCGGTCTAAGTTGATTAAGATGATGAAGTTCCAAATTATTGGATTATATAAGAGGTTGTCGATTTAAGATGTTAAGAGGTCGAGTCCATGCATTAGCATTTCATTGTTGGGGGCTTGATGCCCTGGAGCCTTTGCTCAATTAAGTTGAGGGCTTGATGCCCTGGGAGCCTTTTTACGCTCAAATAAAGTTGAGGGCTTGATGCCCTGGAGCCTATTTACGCTCAAAGATTGGTACCACATGCATGATTAGAAGATTAAGTTGCATAGTCAAGAGGTTAAGTTGTCAAGTTATCAAGTTGTCGAGTTGTTAAATCATGAAATTGTTTAAAGCTGTGATTCTTTATATGAACTATTAAAGAAGTGAATTATGATATATTATTATCTATGATGAATATTATGATGATTGCATGATGTTGTCTATGAGTTGTTAAATATGATTGATGATGTTTATGTTGTTAAATGTAATTGATGAATTATATGCTTAATATTATTATTTGTGAAATCTCATCCCTTCTGTTTGCCCACCATGGGTAACTAACAGGTAACCAAGAATTGTTGATGTTGTGTGAGCTTTCCTTCTCGTGTGTCTTAGGTGCTCTGATACGTAACGGGATGAGAACTTTGTTATTGCTTTTCTATTCCTTACGTATTGTTTTTGAAGATTTATGACTATGTTTTTAGATTGAATTTTTTTGAGACATTTATGAAGAGGCCTTCGTGCCAAAGACTGTTTTAGTTATTGAAATAAATTCCGCTGCGAAGTATTAAAGATCTTGTCTTTGAATTTTAAAGGATAAATAGTTATTTATTCAGTTTATGATTTTAAGAAAAGAATGTGACATTCCGTTTATGTTGAAAAACTCTGATTATTTATGCGAAATTTTTATGTTGGGAAAACGGGGTGTTACATATAACCTTTGTATATGCACTAAATCCTACTGAACTCGTTGGTAATCGAATTGGATTGAATCTTGTGAATTTGGATATGATTGGGTATGAAACCATGTGAATATATACTATGTTGATGAATCTTGTCGAGTAGTTGCATGAGTCGTTGTTGTTGGTCGTAATTACCATTATTGTTGATGTTGTTGATTATGAAGTATATATTTATATTGAATAATTATTATTATGCTAGGGTGTTAGATTCAATTGATGAATTCTATATTATTATTATTGTTTGTGAATCTCACCCCTTCTGCTTGAAAATGTTGCCCTTTCTATGGGTAACTTGCAGGTGATCTTGAGTAGTAGGTGGTGGCTCAATGTCTAGGGCTCTGATACGTACGGGATGGGATTTTTTATTTATTTTTCATTCCTTATGTATCAATTTTTGGAACATGCTGATGTAGCCCTTGTATTTGATTGTTGAATTATTTTGATGAGGGTTTTATGCCAGGATATTTAGTAGAGTATTAAACATGGATGTTGATGTTGTTATTTAATGAAAAAAAAACATTCCGCTGCAATTTATTGAGGTTAAATTAAATAGTTTTATATTCTATTTAAGAAATTCTGAAAAGTAGTGTGACATGCCCGTTTTGGTGATATACTCTGATGTTTATTTATTATTTAATTGTTTTGGCATAACGGGGTGTTACAGTTCACTCTCCCTGATTGATTACTGCTTCTCTCTCGGATGGTTCATCACTTCGGTTGCTGCTCCTCTATGTTAGTTATGATACTAGTTGGGCTAATTTGATATAATATTTTCAGGGTTAATTTGTAACAAGCTTAAACCCTTGTAATCTTCAACTTGAATAGTGTCAAAACTTTATGTTTCCGAGTATGTTTTTTGTTTGGCATACTCTTAATGCGTACTGTTATTTCATCAAGAGTTTGGGGGGTTGGGGTGGGATTAGATAATCGGTAAGTGGGTCTATGCAACCAGGCCATTTAGGTTTCAAAGTGAGTAGAGTCAACTATGTTTTACTATATATTTTCTAATAAATGTCAGTAAGATCAAACTATAGTAAAACAGTAACAAATAAAAAACTATTGTAAAACAATATTGAAATAACTTTAGCTAACACAATTCTTATTCTTATTTTTGATTGTCTATATTGTTAACAGTTTCAACAAAGATTGAAATAATTGATTTTATTAATGATTAAAAAATAATATTAAATGAAATATATTATAATAATTTAATAAATGACTAAGGAAGCTTGTTTTACATGAAAATTAATATGGACTGTTAAAAGTCCCAAAAACAAAGTTATTTAAAAAATACAATAATTGTACTAAAATATAACAATTTACTATGAATTCAAAATAACTCTTTTTAGAATTTGCTTCAGATATCAATATGCATTTGGTTTAGCCTAATTCCAACTCATTATAGAAGAAGAACAAAACATATTTCCAAACTTTGAAAACATGATAGAGGATTACATTACAAATATGTAAAACCATATCTCATTGAACCATCACTTTAGCCTAATATCCAAAGTCATGATTCTTCCTGGCACTTTCTTAAAGTCTGCAATTTTACGAAAAATAAAATGCTAGTTATACCATTTTTTTTTTTTAATTTTATCTTTTCTTTCTTAATGAATTCCCCATGCCATACCAAATGCGAACTCTTACAACATTATCGATAATTTCTTCTCTTAACCAACTATTTATAAAATCCAAAAGACTTTGAAACTTTGAATTGGTAAAAAAAAAAAAAAAAACTGAGGAAAACAAGTTTTCAAAACAATAGATAGAAGAGAAGCTTGAGGGTTGCTGATGACAACTCTTGGTTTGTAAACTTTCTCTTGTGGGGAACCAATCTTGCAACAATATCTATCCTAATATACAAACTTTTTACGGGACATCATTTTTCTAAACAAGATTCAGAGCTTGTGTACGGATTTAGTCCAATGAGTAACAAGATATTGTGAAGAAAAAGAAGAATAAAAGGTGATGGGTGGTGCATTGTGATGGCTACAACAATTAACTTAACGCTTCTTGATCATGAGAAGAATTCAATTGCTTAATACCATGTACATGCAATTCAATTGCTTAATTGTTTTCCCTTTGTGGTTATCATAATTTACACACACTCACACACACACAGACACAAAATATCATAGAGAGGTTTTGTTGTATATAAATAAGTAGTACCTCGTAAACCATCGAAAGAAAAAGGTTTTCATTGACGGAGTCTATGGTGGGTGACTATGACGGTTTCATATATTGTGAGCTTTTCTTCGCCAAAAACTTCAAAATTGCGTCAGAGTTTTCCAGCGTTCGACAATTTGCCTTTAATGGAGCCTGGTCTTTCTAATATCAAAGAAAGCATTAGTTTCATACAAACGATCAGAAATCATGACCGAGGAGACTATCTTATTGGGAATCAGGTTGATAATGACTATACTTTTGAGGATGAAAAAGTTTGTTTTTTATTTGATTTTAATCATCTGTGTGTGAATACAATGTGTTCTTTTGCTTTACAATGGCATATATTAGTGAATTTTTTTCTCGTACTTTATAAATCAAATCAGATTAAACGGTTCTGTTTGATTTATGAATGTAATCGTGATTGAATTTCTTAACTGAACTTTGCATATTTATCATATGCCAAACCTTTAATTTAGATGATTAATTTTATTGTCTTGTTGAGTATTGATTTCTTTGATCATGAAGGTTTTTTTGTATATTTGGATGGTAGATAAAGAAGGAATAGGGAGGCGAACAATTGAATCTTTTTCTTGTTTTGAAATTGTGTAAGTTGATGGGATAATCAATAGAATTTCTAAACGTAATTATTTTAAAAAATTGCAAAAATAGGTTTTCGCTCAATTGAAAAAAATGTTTATCAGATTTAGCACCATTATTTTTTTTGTTTCTTATTGGTAT
Source organism: Medicago truncatula (assembly GCF_003473485.1). NCBI lineage: Eukaryota > Viridiplantae > Streptophyta > Magnoliopsida > Fabales > Fabaceae > Medicago > Medicago truncatula. The sequence goes on from NC_053045.1 coordinate 23,750,525, forward strand.
TTTGTGAGCTTGTGCATTTGTATTAGTGTATGTCATGCAAAATGGAGTTCTTCGCTAGAAATAATTTGCATATGCTAATCCATTTTAATCCTAACAGAAGGTGTGGTTCAATCTTCAATCCTATTGATTTTGATGGTGATTCTCCGTGTGCTACAAAATGTCTGACATAAAATAAAATTCATCACCTAAATTAAAGACTTGACTTATGATCCATTAATTCCATTTTTCATGTTCCAGATACAAAAAAATTAGGTGATACATTTTATTCTATGTAGGACATTTTGTAGCAAATGGAGAATCACTATAAAGATCAATAGGATTGAATATTGAATCACCTTATGTTAATTGTAAAATGGATCAGCATCAACAAGTTATTTCTAGCAAAAGAACCACATTATGAATGACATATACTGATACAAATGCACAAGCTCGTAAAATACCAACAATCAACAATCTGACTTCCAAAGTCATGATTCTTTCTGCCAAAGTCATGATTCATCACTTTAGCCTAATATCCAAAGTCACGATTCTTTCTGCCACTTTCTTAAAGTCTGCAATTTTACCATAAATAAAATTCTAGTTATACCAAATTTTTTTTAAAATTTTATCTTTTATTTTTTAAAGAATTTTCATTGAGTGTCAAATGTGTTTTGAATTCACCTTGAAAATTACCTCTTACCCTGGCTTGTGTTTGATATGTTTTTCTCATGTTACTATTGTGATATTATGCTTGAGTAGTTGTTTCTTGTTGATTTTATTCATCCCTTGTTGCATGCTATATTTTCTCTATGCCTCATCTTGCATGCTTGCTTGTAATTCAACTGCGATTGGTTTATATGTTGTTTGTGTTGGAGGGTGTCATATTAAATATTGTTTGTTCAATTTAACACAAAATATAATTTTCTTGTTGGCCATTTGATTTGTAAAAAGCAACATCCCTCTTTGCCATTTTTAAAGGGGGAGGTTAGTTTATCATGATTGTTGCCTCGTTTATGAAAATTGGTTGTCGTGTTTTTGCATGCCTATTTTTCTTGATTGCTTGTCGGCTTGTAGTCAATTGTGATTGCTTACTTGCTTGTTCCTTTTATTTTTGTGTTACCGTGCCTTTTTGACGATGTCAAAGTGGGAGATTATGCTGACATATTCCCTCATACGTGTCAAAATACTTCCCTGTGATGTTTGAATCGATTTAGAGTTTCATGACTTGCATCACAGTGAATCGATTCAAATTATATTGAATCGTATCATAAACACTTTATTTCCTTGGTTGAATCGATTGATAAGAATTTGAATCGTATCAATCTTCATATGGGGATATTTGAATCAATTCAAAACTTGTCTGACGCATATCAATTTGCATAGCACATTTGGCTTATCATTTAACTATCTGAATCGATTCATACATTAAGTGAATCGATTCACTATGTTATTTTTGACCAAAATTTTGCAATTTCCACCCTTTTCCATATATACACACACTTCCTCGTAACACCCAAACAAATGAATCATTTGAATCTATTATCTCTAGGTCTTAAAAACTCATTGTTCATAAATTCTTCAAGATTAAACACTTTTTCTTAGAATCACTTTGTACTTTGAGTCATATGATTTTCTAGGGTGCTAATAGGGATTGTAAGTTGGTTCTTTCAAGGAAATTAGTTGAGTTTAATCAAGGTTCTAAAGTGAAGTGAATAATCACATTCCACCTCCAAAGGTCTTGGAGGTTCTTTCTAACTGTTCTTTTGTTCAAGAGGAACCTTTTGCCGGACTTAGCATTGAAGAGCTTGAATGAAGAGTTCGAAGGGTTTCATGGGTGATTAAGGATTCAAAGACATCAAGAAGCACCAAATTCAAAGGTTATTTAAAGATTGGGGGAGTGTTTACATAGGGGTTGAAGAACTAGGATAGTTTTAAGGAACTCTAGTAATCACATTTGTATTCAACATTGTTACTATTAATACCAGCGTTCAGATATCTACTGTCCGCTCTTTCTACTGCACTAACGTGTGTAACTTATAAACATTATGTTTTTGTTTGATGTTGGTTTACTTTTTTCTTGATTTATCTTGGACAAAAATATTAGAACTAAAAGAAATATCATACATTCAGTTGATATAAAAAGTTGAACTTGATACAAAAGGTAAGACGATACATGTCTACTTTTAATACATTTGTAGTAATCCGTTAATAAATTTTAATTAATCAATATTACAAATATTAGTGCTTTCCAAAACAATTATCAATGGAAAGCTCATATTACGATTAATCAACAGATTCAATATATTGTATAAATATTAATCATATTTTTGGCATTGTACCAAATTGTGTCATAATACTTGATCATTCACATCTTCATCCCATCACCTATAGGCCTTTATCCCTCACCATGTGTTTGTTTTTTGTAATCTGCATCTTCTCCTGAAAATTTCAGATATCTAATGCTTCTTTTCTCAAGTTTGATATGATTCAAGAAAACTATAATTCTTAGGTTGATGAAATTAAGGTTAATGAAATTAAAAATCTTTAATATATGCAAGCAAGAAGACAATTAGAGAATAATCAATATGATAATAATTTTAAGACTTGATGAGCATCTCACTCACACTATTTCCCAAAATAAAGGGAAAGAAGAAAATTGGTTAGAAATAGACTTAAGATACTAAAATTATGTTTAAAATATGAGGAAGTTGCCTTGAAAACATTAACTAAACCCCTATTTCTGTCTCTGGTGCAACTTTCTCGCTACTATCACTCTTGTTCCAGTCTATCCACTTTTATTCTTTATATTTTTTATTATTGTGCTATTTTATGTAACATATCTAGGGTTTAGCACCAATGCCACTAAAAATTACTTCTTAATACAATAGTATTGTTCTATGTACCTACTTCTTTGTAGATTTTATCAATGCACTTGTGATATTATTCATTCTTGGTTATTTTCTCTCTTCACCTTTAGGCTGCACATAAACTATTCCATATTGTTCCACAATTGAAGAAGTTTTGTAGCACTGGTTTTGCCTCCACCATATTCATTTATAATCGAAAATTGCAATTGTTTCTAGTTTGAAAGCTTTTGCAAGATAATTTCCCCTTCATTGTTATTCCTTTCAAATTTCCGGCATCATTTCATCCTTAAAACTACCTTTTAATTTTCTTAAGTGTACAATGCAACATCTTGAAGAAAAGTAATGCTAATGTCCTAAGTGAAAATTGGCAAAAAAGTGTTGATTTTATCTTTCAATCACAACTAATTATGTTATAACTCGGTGATGAATTTAGTCTACCACCACAGGAATGTTGACATGTTAAACTATAGAATAGATGCAAGGTATGAAAGTGTTTTTGCATGCGATTACAAAGAAGATTTTACCAAAAATTTCTAAATGATGAAAGGTATAAAAGCTCATTTAGTCACCATCTATAGTTATTTTTCTACATCCCTAAAGCCAAAGCAATAGAGAAAATGAAAGTTACCTTCACTTAGGCCCCAAAAGAAAGCTTAACTGGTCCATGCAATCCTTATGCCTTTACTTTACCCTCACACATTCCTTTCTTTTTATATATATATATATATATTCAGCCTACCATATATTCATTGAAAAGCCAAGAAATCAATAATGATACATTTGTTACCATGAAATTGAATTTGAAAAACCACAAAAAACAAATTCAAATATGCAACTAAAACAGGGAAAAGTAATTAGAGAGCAGAGCTAATTTTTTCTCGTTGCCAAGTACACTGGCATGTTGCATTACTCACCTCCATCTTCAAGGAGAACCCCGACCTTCCAACACCGACAACTTTGCATGTGGATTCTGTAGTGGTACCGCGATGATCCCATATCCCAATTGCAGTCTTTTGTGTTGTAAAGATGTGATTGCAATGCTCCGCAACTCCATTGAAGGATGTGTTCAAGTAAAGAGGGAAATTAAAAAAAATTCACATCATTAGAAAGGAAAGAAACATAAGCCTTAAAGAATTTTTTCTTTTTCGGGGATGAAGTCCAAAGTAAACATCATTGATAGCATAAAACCAAAGATGCATATAGAGTGATTAACATTTCAAGATTTTATCAAACAACAAAAAGCTTATATTAAATCTGCTATATTGTCTTGAACATGAACAATGGAATGGAAAATGAAAGAATAGACTCATAAATATTCCCTCACTCATGTGAAAGAATAGACTCTAACGAAATATTTTGGTCATGCAACAAACTAGAAGACTCCTTCCAATTAATCAAAATTAATTACATCACAGAAGTAAATACGTACCCAAATTATCTATGATAATGTTTGAAGATAGAAGTGATGGTGTATTAGTGCTCTAACCTTAATATCATGGGCTGATAAGTAATAGCTTCATTTATTCACTATCAATGTTATATTTATTAGCACATGCACAATAGTTAATTTCATGAAATTACCATCCTTCAAAGAAAAAAGAGGAAAGTAGTGAGTGAGAAAACAATTTGTGGAAGAAAGGGGTGAAGGAAACTGTCATCAAATAGTACTTTATTAAACCGACATTTGGAAACAACATCAGACCTTTTAGAGGGACAACCTCTCCCTCCATTCAAAGCATGTCTTCCTCTATGATAATGACTATACTTTCTATCATGCATGTTTCCTTTTCTCTCCTGTAACAAAAAAAGAAAAGAAATTGCATTAAGAAAAAAGAATAAGAATGGAAGATAAAATTGAACAAAGAGAGGGCAAAAGCAATAGAATTTAACAAACTTGCATGGCTTCCATGATCACAGAGATGCCATATATAAAAGGGAATTAGAAGAACATAAGTGGGTAAAAAAATTGAACAAACAAATCGAAGAAAACCCCTACAGTCGTAGCAGTGGCACCGTCACCGATGTGATAACCTATTGTTCTCACAATGATGCCTCTGTAGTTGGCCAATCCACCACATCACTACTTTTCGCCAGTGCCCAAGGATACCACCACCGTTCCCAACATTCCAACACCGACGCGGCTTTCTTATCACACATCCCAGTTTCATGTTTTAGACCCAACTTCTTTAAAAGGCTTTGCACATATCTTCATTATTGTGCAAATTTTTTTCTCTTACCTATACCAATTTAAGTGAAAGAATAACCGGCATTAATTTCTTATAGTGGCTGGTGAGAAGTTTTTTTAAGTGTGGGAAAAAAACTAAAAAGGGCATTTTTGGCATTTAAAAAAAGAGCTACAACAAAAAAAAGTATTGCCTTTATTAATAGGTATAGATTTGATTGAAATAAGATTTATCTTATGAATCACTCAATTCTACTGTAAATCTCATTAGAACATAGTTTTAACTTTTTATGATTGTTTGTGATTGTTCAAGCTCGTTTCCAATTAGTCAAAACACTTTCGCCAAAACTCCGTAAACTTTTCAAACTTCTATTCACCCCCCTCTAGTGCGCAACCTTGTTGGCTATATAGACCAACATGATGAATTGATGAATGACACAGATATGAGGATACTGATACTGTTTTTTCATTTTTTTAATTTTGAATCTTCAAAACCGGACATATCCACCCGATAAACCCATGATACAAAAGACCCGAACTTGTACAAACCGAAGAAGAGAAATGGGCAGAAATGGGTCTCTATACACAAACTGCGAGTTGGGATAGGTTGAGGGTTCGGGCCTGAACCCGCCCGATGTCCACCTCTAGAGACAACTACATAAGATAACAAATCTAACGTGAAGTATGGGTCCTTCAAGCTCTCTTGAGTTTAGAGGTCTTCCAAGTCTGATGGAGATCTTCCATGTCCAATGGGGTCTTTTAAATCTGATGATCTTCAGAGTCTGATGAGGTTAATCTTCATTTTCTGAGTAGCATCCTTTCTTTTAATCCAAGATGTTGACATATGGTTGACCTTTCTTCAGATCTTCTACCATAGTCTTTAAAGCTTCTCTAGTTCATTCACGAATTTAACATGAAATCATCACAATTAATAAACAAAAATTCAACATATAATTACAGCAACATACGAGAACATGAATTTAACATGTAATCATTACAATTCATAAACTACAATCAAACATATAGTTATAGCAACATAAAAGAACATGAATTTAACAAATTGACACCAGAGAGAATCGAATCTCAAACCTTGAGGAGAAGCACACTCTCAGATCCCAAGTTAATACCACATGTGTAACGCCCTCTTTGAATTATTTGTTTTATTTATTTATTTATTTGAGTTTAGAGTCTGTTCTTCTAGAATTTAATTAACTTATTTGATAAGTGATATTTTGTTATGTGTTGATATATATATATTAGTAGCCTATATTTGTTTATTTAATTATTTTAACGAGATAGAGTCGAATTATATGATTTATTTGATTATGTGGTATGTTGATATTTTTATTAAGTGGTTTTATTTTATTATTTATTAGAATATGATTAAATAATAGAATAAGTAGACTTGGGGGGATGAATTAGAAATTAAAGAAGTTTAGTGGGCTTAAGTAGAATTAAGAGAAGTGGTTAGTGATATAAAAGAGGAGAAATTAGGTTAGAATAGTTTTTACGTGAAAACAAGGATTTGGGAGAAAACAAAGAGAAGAGAAGGGTCAGAGAATGAGAAGTCTGTAGAACCTTGCTGTCAATCAATCTAAGGTAAGGGTGGGACTAACATTCAATAATCTTGAGTCTATGATTCTGAAAATTGTATTTAATATGTTGTAGGTTTAGTTTTTGAGAATTTGAGAATTAGGGTTAAGAGTGATGATTTTGAATGAAAGTGAAGTTGAATAATATGGGTTGCTTTTTCTGATTTTTCTTTTCATCTCTGCCCCAAATTTGAAATGAAATCTGGTATTGATAGGTCCAAAATTGGTCTTAGGTGTAAACACGAAAGTTGTAGGTATGGATGTTAGCTTTCTAATGTCAATGGTCTAATGTCAAAACGATTTATAGAACTTGAGTTATGGTCAAATTACTGCACGTAGGTCACAGTGATTTTTTATGAATTTCAGCACAACTTTGTCCGAATTTGAAATGAAAACTGGTATGGATTGGTACAGAATTGGTCTTAGGTGTAAACCCGAAAGTTGTAGGTATGGATGTTAGCTTTCTAATACCGTTAGTTTGACTTCAAAATAATTTATAGAACTTGAGTTATAGTCAAATTACTGCACGTAGGTCACAGTGAATAATTGAATATGATTGATGAATTAGTATATGAATGTATATGTTTATGAGTATGATGTTGTTTATGATTGATGAATTAGTATATGTATGTATATGTTGTGAATACGATATTGTCCATGATTGATGAAGTGTTATATGTATATATGATGTTTTAAGATGTTGAATTATATGCTTAATATTATTGTTTTGTGAAATCTCACCCCTTCTGCTTGGAAATGTTGCTCTTCGTATGAGTAACTTGCAGGTGATCGAGTTTAAGTTGCTGTTAGATTGCTGTCGTGAGTGGATTATCTCTCATGTGTGTCTTTAGGTGCTCTAATACGTAACGGGATGGGAACTTTGTTGCATGCTTTTCTATTCCTTACGTATTGCTTATGAATTTACATGATTAAGTTGTTAATTGAATTTTTATAAGATACTTTGATGAGGCCTTCGTGCCAAAATTATTTTTAGATGTTCGAATAAATTCCGTTGCGAAGTATTAAATATTATGTTATTGAATTTTGAAGGATAATTAGTTAATTATTCCGTTTATGATTTTAAGAAAAGAAGTGTGACATTCCGTTTATGTGAATTACTCTGATTAATTAAATGAAATTTTTACGTTGGGAAAATGGGGTGTTTCAACATGCCAACCCAAGTGGGTTTTCATCACAATTCATAAACTACAATCAAACATATAGTTATCGCAACATAAAAGAACATGAATTTATTAAAGATTCATTACAATTCATAAACTACAGTCAAACATATAGTTATATTCTTCTGATGCTTCAACGGTTGTGTGAGGTCGATCAACACTCTGATTCTCATGTATTATGTGAGATGATTTGAATTATTCTTAACATCACGTTAAATTGTTGGTCTATATGTTTTGCAATCAATTGATCTAAGCAAATTGTATGAAACCTAATTCAATGAATTAGATTAATTTTCAATGAAAAACAACTTAGATCAACACTAGCAATTATCCTAACAATTATTCAATTATCACATGCAATAGATAAGATGAAGGAATTTACTGAGATTCCAAAACAAGAAGTTTCACTGGAAAAGTGCCATTTCTCATATAATTGTCAATGTTTCTCTATCTGCTAGTAATTCAAATTTGTCTGCTAGTGCTAATATCAAGGAATTCTCTATCCTTAAGGCTTTTAATGTCTCAATTAACCCTCCAAGGTTGCTTATGGTTAAAGAGGTTCTTTGGTGCCCTCCTTTGGCTGGTTGGATAAAAGGGAATTGTGATGGCGCCTTTGCATCAGGTAAGGCTTCTTGTGGTGCTATTTTTAGAAACAAGCTTGGTCAGTTCATGGGGGCCTTTGCTGAAGGCTTAAATTTTGGTAACTCTCTCTTTGCTGAGCTTAGTGGAGCCATGAGGTCCATTGAATTTGCTAAGTCTAAAAATTGGAATAGCTTTTGGTTAGAGACTGATTCAAATCTGGTTGTCCAAGCTTTTAGTAACCAAGACATTGTTCCTTGGCAGCTAAGGAACAGGTGGTCCAACTGCCTTAGAACGGTCTCAAATATGAATTTCATTATATCTCATATTTATAGGGAAGGCAACGCTTGTGCAGATGCCTTTGCTAATATAGGATTAACTCTTAACTCTTTTGTTTATTATTACTCTTTGCCTATACAAATCAGAAGTGATTATGTTAAAAATAGGCTTGGGTGGCCTAATTTTAGGCTTAATCACTCTTGAGAAGGTTTTGGTATAGTCCCCATTCTTCTTTTTGTATCAATCTTTTTTGGTTAATATATTTTGGGAGTGAAAGCTAGCTGCTTTCCTCTTTTGTTTAAAAAAAAAAAAAAAGATAAGACGAAGGAGAGAAAAGGGAAAATAAAAAATATTTTGTTTTGTTTTTATTTTTTATAATTTTTTAATTTATTTTCTATCATTTTTTTTAATTCATTTAATACTGTTTTTTACCCCTGTAATATAGGTCATTTTCGGTTTTCGCCCATATAAAATTTTCGGTTTGATTTGCATCCTTGTAAACTTTTTTTTTTCTTCCGGAAAACACCCCTCCCCCATATGACTGTGCATATTTGCTGACGTGGTACACTGTGTGGCATACTGACTGTATAATTATTTTTATTTATTATTTTTTTAAGGGTACACGTGACATTTGTGCCTATTTTTTTTAAAAAAAAATAAAAGAAAAATTAATTTAGAAATAAAAATAATTTAAAAAATTTGAAAATTAATTTTTGAATATAAAAAAATTCAGGAAATTTTTTATTACGAAAAATATTTTCCAAATTTCATATTTTTTGCTTAAAAAATGAACTTTTTTATTTCGAAAATTTCGTAAAAAAAAATGATTTTTTTTCTAAAATTTTAATTTTAAAAAAGATTTTATAAAATTCTGGAATAAAATTTTTGAAAAAAAAAATCTGAATTTTTTCTAAATTGTATCCCATTTTTTTTTGTAGAAAAAAATCTGAATTTTTTTTTTATAAATATAGAATTTGTTTTTCCTAATTTTATTTTTTTTTATTTTTGAAAATTAAACTCCGGAATCTTTAAAAAAAATTAATTTCGAAAAAAAAAACCAAATATTTTTTTTTTTTTTTAATTATTTTTTTTTGGATTTTTAATTGTTTTGGAAAAAAATCTGAATATTTTTTATTTTTGAAAATTAATTTTCAAATATTTAAAAAAACAAATCTATTGTGGACAATTAAAAATAAAAAAAAATTTAAAAAAAAAAAATCAAGTAAGCGCCACATATGCACATTTGATGAGTTGGATGGAGGAGGGGAGTTTTCTGGAAAAAAAAAGTTTTACAAGGATGCAAATCAAACCAAAAATTTTATAGGGGCAAAAACCAAAAATGAGCTATATTACAGGGGTGAAAAATACTATTAACCCTTGTTTTGGTAATGAAAAAGGCAAGTGGAATTAAAATAAAGATAAAAAAATTAATAATATTCACAAAGCACGCCACATAATAAAAAAATGACGACACAACGTACCACATAAGATTAAGTGAACAGTTAAATGTCTCGACGGTTCAAAATCAAAGAATTGATGTAATTAACGTGTATGATTTATACTATATAGTTAGTGGATATAATTTTTGTTCAAAAACTATTCCGTGTCAAAACAACGAAACATATATACTTTATAAATATGATTGTTATTTATTTTTAGAGAAAAATATGATTGATGTTACTTATTTATTTATTTATTTAATTAACACGTGAATATTACATATATTTATCGAACAAACTGTGCGGAATTAATGTACCACATTTAAAATAAAATAAAAAAGTAACGATAATCATTTATTATAACAATCAATCACAGTTAATGTTACCGTACGTCGCACGGGTTTCAAACTAGTTATTTCACATAATAAAAATTAGAAGAATTTTGGTTCTTTTTTTACCCAAAAATAATGACTTAATTCAATCCCTTCTATCAAAATCTTTTATTTTCTTTTAAATCTTTTTTTTTTCAAGATAAACAAGGATGTACTAAAATTACACTAACCACCATTTTTGTAGCTTATAATAATTTTTTTTAAAAAAATAATTTGTTGTGTATATCCTCCTATTAAAGGGGGTGAGAAGTAAAAAATTTCTTAGCCCAAATTGATGCGCTGCCAAATTTTGAGAGCCTTTGTCTGAAAAAAAAAATGAGATTCAAAGCCTCATTAATTAATTAATTAATAAATAAATAGCTACAAACCCGATTATTGTTTACGCAATCACCGCTTGCAAGCCCTAACCTAATAATTGTGCGAAAAATACGGCGGTGCCGATGGATATGATCAGTAACTTACCCGACAATATCATCGTCTTCTGCATTCTCTCTTTACTTACAACCAAAGAGGCATTTGCCACAAGTATTTTGTCCAAAAGATGGACTCATCTATGTCACTTTGTTCCTAAGATCGACTTCACCAACATCATAGTGAATAGCGACGAATCTAATTCCCGTTTTATTCAATTTGTGAACTCCGTTTTGGCCTCTCGAGACGCTGTTTTTTCTCATTTCATCAATAGTTTCTGCCTTGAAATTCAATATGGTAACCCTAATCTTGCTCATCTCAGCATTCCCAGTATCGTCAAATGGGTCAACCATGTTGTTGAGCGCAGACTCGAGTATCTTTGTCTCTGTCTACATGTTAATAACCTACCCAAGTTTCCCATTAGTACCCTCGGATGCAAAACCCTTGTAACTCTCAAACTCAGGGGCTTCCATTTGGTGGGTTTTTCTCTTCCTTCCATTGGACTCCCATCACTGAGAACCCTTCACTTGAAGAATATTGAGTTTACTGGTATTCAAGGTTTTATGTTAGTTTTAGCTGGATGTCCAATGTTGGAGAATCTACGAGTGTCTGATATATATTTCCATGAGGAGGAAGAAGATTCTCTTACCATTCAAGAGGTTAAAAGCTTCAGCTTCCCTAAATTGACTAGAGCAAAAGTCACTCGTTTTTGGTCTTCGTATTTTCCGATGAAAGCACTCTCTAAATCAGAGTATTTGTGCATAGATGCATACTGGTTTGAAGACTTTATTTACGAGGTATGTTTTATTATGAATATGATGCATGCTTATCTAACACCGACACTTCATATTAAATGTATGTTGAAAATGTGGCGATGTCCAACATGTTTTGTCGGTGTCCAACACGGTTGGTAAAATATAGTGTCGGAGCTAGTGGTAGAGTGGTTAATGTTATCGACAAGAGAACAAACACTGGTAATTAGCTCCATGTATGAGGAAATAATATAATATGGTGAAGCCTTCAATATTATCGACATTGCATCTGAAAGGCTTGACTACAATTGCACCATTCCAGTCTATTTATAAGTGCTTGAAGATGATTCTAGAACTAAAATAATCTAGGTCTTTGTTTGCCTTTTATACATTAGATTATTATAGATGTTTCTAGGCTACAATTTAATCTAGACATTAATTGAACAATCTAGAAACATTTAGCAAATTTAAGCTATTATAGTTTTCTCTAATAGACATTGTCATATTTTTAACTATATTATTTTAGAGATATGTATCAATTTCAACACTCCTCCTTAATGTATGTTTCGAAAACTCCAAATCTAGTACATAGTAGCTCAAACATGATATCATCTCCTCATGCATTGATACTTTTCATAGTTGATCAATTTTACAAGTGTTACCTCTACCATGATAGTAAATTTGTGTCACATCTTGCCATAATACTTGTCGTTTGTCTCTTTGTTGGTTATGTTGAAGACTTATGTCATAGACCATTCTTGCTCCTTAGTTTCTCTAGTAATTTTCCTTGTTGGTTTTGTTAAAGACATCTAACAAGGATCACTCTTGATGCTTTAGTTGGATGGAATCTCTTTGTCGATCCTGTTGAAGATTTATGATAGCGAGCATTCATGCTTCATAGTTGTTTATGAGTCTCCTTATCACTCTTGCAGAAGAATCTTGATATGGACTCGCTCTTCCTCTAGTGGTTACATTTTTCTTCCTAGGCTTGTACTCAAGTTGAGCATCAAAGGTCGCAAGTCTCCCTTTTTATTTATTGCCTGGGCTTGTGCTCTATCTGAACTTTAGTGGCTACTGTACTCCTTTGTGTTTGAGTCATATACTATATTTTCTAGTTTAGTTGGATTGTAGGAAAGTAGGATAGTTCAATTCATGCCGTAGAATATATAGTTGGTGACACATGGTTGTATTTTGCTATGTCCACTGAATGGCGGAACGAAGCTCTGATACCATTGTTGGAAAAATATAGTGTAGGAGCCAATGGTAGATTTGTTAGTAGCATTGGACAAGAGGACACATATTTGTAATTAACTCATTGTATGAGGAGAGAATATAATATGGTGAAGCCTTCAATAGTATCTGACATTGCATGCTTGAATGCAATTGCACCTTTTAAGTCTCTTTATAGGTGCTTGAAGATATTTCTAGAACTAGAATAATCTAGGCATTTGTTTGCCTTTTCTACATTAGATTATCATAGATGTTTTTAGGCTACAAATTAATCTAGACATTAACAGAACAATCTAGAAATATGAAGTAACTTTAAAGCTATTATAGTTTTCTCTAATAGACACTGGCATATTTTAACTAGATTACTTTGGAAATATGTATCAATTTCAAAACACAACTCATGTGATTACATTCAATAGTTATAGTTTATAAAACCATTACTTGTGTCGTCTCAAACTTGTCGTGCAAATGATTACCATACACTAATGCAATGTGATGGAAAACAAAGCAAAAATGTGATTCATTTGTATTTATTACTAATTTTTGAAAACTTTGCTGCAATTTGATATTGTGCTTTACTACCTAATTTAGGTGAATCAACCATATAGTAATAGTCCTATCTTTCATAATTTGACCCACTTGCAACTCCGCGATAGTTGGGATTGGGTAGCACAAGTACTTCTGCACTGTCCTAAGGTTCAACATCTCGAACTTTACCAGGTTTGTTAAATTTAATAATCATATTCAGTTTATCTAATCTCAAACACAATTTATGTTTAGTTTTAATGTATATGTACTTTAATAGGATCCAAATGGAATACCTTTGACAAAAAATGAACAAGAGAATTGGGTGGAACCAGAATTTGTTCCAGAATGCCTTTTATCATGCCTTGGAAGTTGCACTATTGGGGACTTCTCTGGCTTACCAGTTCATCTTGGGTTAGCAAAATTTATTTTGAAGAATTCAAGAATTTTGGAAATCATGATCATTTGGAGCAAAAGGGAGCAAGCTGAAATAGAAAGAAAATTGTCTGCATGCCCTAAGGCTTCTGCAGCATGTGAACTTATAGTTTATTGATAGCATATACCATTCAACTCAACTGCTGGATTTGTTGGTTTGAAACTATGAGCTATTAATAAGGTTTTGACTTTGTTTGTTCAAAAAGGTTTTGACTTTGTCTCATTGCAAAAATAAAGGGAAAATGATCTTTAAATGCCCTAACTATGTAACTGATATCTGTTTATTTCGATTTTTAAAGAGCCATTATTTTTTATGCTTTAATTTTGTCCTTATGTAGTATAGATTCTGATACATATTTGTGTCTAATATTTTTCAATGGTATTAAAAATAACGTTGCATGCTAATTTTCGATGGTTACATTGATTGACCTTTAAATTGTTGTTTCATGATTGAAGAAAAGATTGGACAATGTGAGATATTAGGGTAATAAGTAATAACCGGCACGAGAAGTACATGTCACCATCGGAAAGTCTCATGTTACATGATTTAAAAAGTATCTAGCATGCTATCATTGTCTTATAATGTTTTGTTTGTACTTTCTAATGTTGTAATGTAAAGATTAGAAACATGTTTTTGTTATCTTTCCACAGATAAGAGACATCATGCTAACTTTATCTTACTAACTACATTTGAATGATATGCTTGGCATTCTCGTAACTAACAGGTTGAGAGTCAACTAATAACTCTAGTTTTCAAAATTAAAAGACCACTAACTATATTTAATTTGACGATCGATCTACAGATTTTTGGAAATATTTATGTTCGGAGCTATTCTTTTGAGAATTCGTTTCTCTGTAGGTTGTTTTAAGTTTCTATTCAAAAAGAAGGTAAAGAGATTGATATGACCATGAGAGAGAGATCTCAATGGGTCTCTGATCTTAAGTGGAGAAAGGATCTTAAGTACAGGAGGAATCTTTTTGAGTGGGAACTTGTGATTTTGAGAGAGTTGCTCTAGGCTTTAGAGAGATCAACCTTCTCCGAAGGTGTAGACTTTTGGGTTTGGAGAAATGATTCATAGAGCATTTATTCAGTGAAATCAACTTATAATTTGCATCATATATATGGGAGCTGGTGTGGTGGACGAGAAGTCAAAAGAAATTGTGCAACTTCTTTCAAGGGTGTGGGTTGGTCTCCTCTCAAGGTGATTGTTTTCTCCTGGCAACTACTTCAGGATCGAATTCCGACCAAACAAATCTCTTTTCTAGGAGAATTATAGTTGATCACGGTGGTATTTCTTGTGTTTTTTATAAGGGTTAATATGTCTTTACCCCCTGTAATTTGGGCGAGTTTCGGTTTACCCCTTGTAAAAAAAAAATATATTTAGATTCCAACCCTGTAAAATAAGATTCTTTGATTTTAGCCCCTGACTCATGTGATGTGCAGAATTGCTGACGTGGTGAGCTGATTGGCATGCTGACTGTGCATATCTGATTATGTGGCGTGCTGACTGTATAATTAATTTTGTTTTTCATTTTTTTTTAAATTAAAAAATAATTCAGGATTTTTTTTTTATTACGAAAAATATTTTCCAATTTTGAAATATATATTTTTCGAAAATTCCAAAATTTATAATTTACGAAAAATATATATTTCAAAATTTTTTCATTTCCATAAAATTTTGAAATTATTTTCGAAAATTTTGAAATATATATTTCAAAATTTTTATTTTGAAAAAAAAATTCAAATTATTTTCGAAAATTTGGAAATAGATATTTTTCGAAAAAGAAGTTTTTTGAATTTTCTCAACAAAAAAATTCTCGAAAATATTTGTATTTTTAAAAATCTGGATACAATTTTATTTAAAAATTTAGGAAAATTCAGATTTTTTTTTGAAAAATTTTATTCCAAATTTGTTTTTACGATGTGTTACAGATTTGAGAATATTTTTTAATATTTAAAAATTAAGGATAAAATAAAATCTAGAAATCTCTTAATATTTAAATTTATTCTTATCTATTTGTTACATGTGTTATTTGCATCGTAAATTTAGGAAATTTTTGAAAAGAAACAGCCAGTCTAAAAAAGCTGAAAGGGGTTGTTTTGTTTATATATATATTTCCCAAAAAATTATATATAAAACAAAAAATTCCTAAACTTAGTGTATTATGAAACTTTTGAAAAAAATCCAAATTTTATCATTTTTTTAAAAAAATTGATTTTTTTTTCTTATTTTAAAATTTTTTAAAATTAATTTTTCAGGGTTTAAAAAAATTAAAATAATTACACAGTGGTGTGCCACGTTAGTGTCTGATGGGGTCAGGGGTGTTTTCTGGAGAATCTTCATATTGCAGGGGTGTTTTGTGGAGAATCTTCATATTATAGGGTTGGAATCTAAACTTTTTTTTTACAGGGGGTAAATCGGAACTCACCCAAATTACAGGGGGTAAAGACATATTAACCCTTTTTATAATGAGTCTATTGAGTTGGTTAGTCACCTTTTTGTTAGATGTCATTTTTAAGGCGAGGTGTGGTATCATGTGTTTGGGTGGTTGGGGTGAGAGTTTATTTTACCTTCAGATTTAGCGAGTATTCTTAGATTTATGATCGAATTAGGTTGGGGGAAAAGGAGAGATTTGGTTTCTTATTAATCTAGCAAACAGTTGTATGGTCCTTGTGGAGATCCAGAAACACTCACATCTTTTTGGGAAAGGAGACCTGTGTGCTCCAGTTGGTGGATATTGTTAAATTCGCCTTTTGGAAATGGTTTTAGGAAGACATTCATGTCACACTTGTTCCTTCTACGAGGATTGATAGAATGTCATGAACTTGAATCCAAAACGACACAAAGCGGAGAGGAACATGGTTTGGAGTAGGGGTGTTCAGAATTGAACCGATCCAAAAAAAAACCGCCAATCGATCCAAAAAAACCGAAAACAACAAAAAACTGATTTTTTTTTTTGGATGTGTTTGGGCCATAAAAATTAAAATCGACCAGTTCGGTTCGATTCGGTTTTCGGTTTATAACTTAAGAACCAAACCGAACTGAACCGCACTTATTATATTGTTACTAGACTATTCTATTACTTAGGCTGGTTTTGTCAGCTGAAACCCTTCAGATCGCTCTCATCAGTTACCAAAGCAAACTAGCCAACTATCAAAGTACCAAGTACCAAGAGCGTGTTTAATTCTTTCTTACCCCCAATGATGACTTTTGCTATTAAATTGAAGGAATCAAATGGTTCATTCACTAATCTACCAACACTCCAAACACTAATCCCCTCTCTTCTCTCCCTTTGCAATGCGTCGCTCACTTCCAATACTGGTACCACTGCCGCCGATTCCGTCATCCTATTCAGCAAGCATCACCAGCAATCCTCTCATCGGATCCGACTCTCTCTCTCTATGGGTCATCAGGTAACATTTTTGTGTATACTCACTACTACTCTGATAGTCTTTTCATTCTCTTCAATAGCTGAATCAGATAGATTAGAAAGAATGGGGTTTTTGGTCCAATTTGCGAAATCCATGATCAAAGGGCGCTATTGATATTGTAATTTGGGTTTCTTATAATTTTGAGTGCTACTGGTAGCTTATATTTTTTGCATTATAAGGAAGGGATACGTCCCTGTAGAGTTTGGTAGCTAGCTTTTCTTAAATAAAATTAGCTTTTGAAATTCCATCCGAAAGAATATATTAGAAAGGATGGGTTCTAATTAAATAAAATTAGATTAGAAATTTATCTTAGAAAAATTTGATTAGATTAGAAAAATTAGCTTGGGTTTCTTTGCGTATTTTACTTAAATAAAATTTATCAGTTTGTCAAAATCCATGATCAATAGTTGAATGAAATAGATTAGAAAGAACAAGTTCTTTGATTCACTTACTTCTTTATGTATAAAAAATGTTGATTGATTTTTTTGTTTTTTATCACTTCTTTAGTATAACTTCTTCTTGTATAAAAACTTTCTGGTAACAACAATTGTTGATTTGTTTTTTTCCACGTAAGAATGTATGTTTTTTTTAAGGAAAAAAAATAACATTCAAACCAATGAGAATTTATGTTTGGAATATTCTTTGTTATAGAATTATTTGTTAATTCGTATGTGTATACTTTGCAGACTGAAAACATTCAAACTAATGAGATTAGAATAGCTGGGAATGTTGAATCCATGAACTCTACTGCTGAACCTGAACTACTTGCAAGACCGCCATAGATAGCATTTGTTTATATTGCTTCAGGCTACAAAAGTTTCTTTATAATTGCATACTACAAAAGTTTGCAGCAACTTAAATGTATCCAGTATACTTATCCAACAAATTATAGAATTAGGAAAGAATTTTCTACAACATAATATATTAAAGAAAAAAGAGATACTATAAGTCGTAACTTTATACGTGTAGAATAAGGAGAAAGCTTCTCTCAAAATAATTTTTAATAAGAATATTACTATCACTTTTTTACAATTTGGATAACTGAAAACCGATCCAAATTAAACCACGATAATTTGGATCGGATCGGTTCAAATTTTTTTTTCTAGCACCAACCGAACCGAGCCGAACCGCATATTTTTTTATTTTTTGGATCGGTTCACTTTTTGCCTCATAACCGAGCCGAACCGCACCGCGAACACCCTTAGTTTGGAGTGTCGTCCTCTAGTAATGATGAGTGTCACTGAGCCGTCGGAAGCAAATTATGAATAATGTTGGTGGAAATGGTGAAAAGACTAAAAAAATGAAGAAATGGAATGGATAGACAGGGACGCCACACTTTCTAATCCAAGAAAGTGATAAGTCTATGGATGCGAGGATCGCCACAAGAAATATGATTTCTTGATAAGATCAAGGATGGTTCAAATCCAGAACCACAAGAGACAAAGCTCTCAATACACATATGTGTAAAATTCTATAAAATTCAACTTTTTTTATTTCATAATGAAACTTACAATTTATAGAGCTCTTGCTCTAATGAACTCAAAGGACACTAATAAATTAAAATACACCTAATATTATTCTAAAGAAAAGAAATAAATGACATACTAGCCTTACAATTATTCTAAAAAATAAAACACTAAAATTATTCTTTGAAAATTAGCGTGAGTTGCATATTATCTTCATTTCCAATTGATGAAAGCTGCTCCAAACAAATTCTAAAACCGTTGCAAGCTGCCACCTTTAAGTGTAGTAATTACTATCAAGCTGCCACATTTTAATTCTAAAACCGTTATGAACCAGCCCCATTTATCTTCATTGAAATTGACCTGAATGATTGTGACATTTAAAAATCACGTTTTATTTGGTCTTTGGTGAGCTAGTACCAGGAATCAAAATAATTCTCTACTTTGGAAACAATAAAAACCAACGAAATTGTCCCTTGAGCAGCTTGTGACTTAATACTCCACTTCATGTATCAAATTATGCAATGATGAATCATAGAGATTTAAGCCATGAATCTTCAATTAGTTAATATCAAAGCAGTGAGAATAATAGCTCATAGAAGAAATTATTCAATTAGAAAATATGATGCTGATTTGGAATTAAAAGGACTATAAACAAAATAAAATATTATTTTTTTAGTGCATTTTTTTATATGCCTCCTTCCACATGTTTAATAAGCTCTTGATCTCATCATTCTCCCCCTCTTCAAGAGGATTTGACCTCAAATCCAAACCTGCATAAAATTGAAGTGAGCTATGTAGAAATTTTTCTCCTTGTGATTTTGGGACATAATCATTTTTCCAAAGCACATAATTTCCTTCAACTTGTTGGGAAATTTTTTCTTCATTCTCTTTGTTTCCTTCATGACATAAAGAAATGTTAGGCAATTGAATAATATTAGAAGAAGAATCCCAACATCTGAAAACACAAACCAACTTAGAAGAAGGTACTAATGTAATAGTAGGCCAAAACTTCCCAACATTTTTCTCTTCCTTTTCCTTTTCCTTCTCATTCTCCTTTTCTTCTCCTTTTTCCTCTACTTCTTTTTCCTCACTTTCTTTTGTCTCTTCTCTTTCCTTTTCACATTATTCTTCGTGAGTTTCCTTTACAATGAGACTATCTTTTTCTTCAATATTTATTTTAGGCTCTATATAATGATTTTTGATTTGAAAGAGATTTTCCTCTAGTATTTTAGAGATATCAGCAATTCCTCTATCAATTATTGCCATCATATCCTCTCTCCTATTTCTTTGTAACTCTTGAAGAGCATAAGAAGGACTAGATCTTCTCTTGATATCCTCGAGCATTTTCTCTCTCCATACTTTATCAAAATATTGAGGTGAAGCTTGGATTTCTTGAGACATTTTTTTTTTTTGCAAACAGAATATAAAATAAATATAAAAAGATAGATATCTAGTTGACTTTTAATTCTGCAGGAATCGAAAGCTTTCTCATTTTAATTTGAGGATTTCGACAAGATAGCAAGCCTAACACGCACGGTCAAGAATTCGACAGAGCAATACTAAAGGTGTAATTGCGTCGAAGTCAAGTAATCAATCAAGGCATGAAAGATACAATTTCAAGCTCAAAGGCGGTTTAATTTAATCCCTTCTAACAAAAACTTTTATTTTCTTTATCTTGTTTTATCCAAAAAAAATAAGGATGTACTAAAATTCCACTAACTACCATTTTTGTGGCTTATAATCACTTTTTTTTTTATAATAATTTGTGTGTATATCCTAATAAAGGGTATAAGAAGTAAAACTTTCTTAGCCAAATTGATGCGCTGCCAAACTTTGAGAGCGTTTGTTTGAAAAATAAACAAAATTGAGATTCAAAGCCTCGTTAGTAGATATAAATAGCTACAAACCCTAACCAAATAGTTGTGTGAAAAATACTGCGACAGAGAATTTCAAAGGCATGCGGCGGTGCCGATGGATATGATCAGTAGCTTAGCTGACAATATCATCATCTTCTGCATTCTCTCTTTACTCACAACCAAAGAGGCAGTTTCCACAAGCATTTTGTCCAAAAGATGGACTCATCTATGTCACTTTGTCCCTGAGATCAACTTGCCAAAGTGAATGGCTATGAATATAATTCCCTTTTTAACAAATTGGTGTTCGTATTTTCCGATGAAAGCACTCTCTGAATCCGAGTCTTTGTGCATAGATGCATACTGGTTCCACATAGAAGACTTTGTTTACGAGGTATGTTTTAGCATGAATATGATGCATGATTATGAAACACTGACACTTCATATCGATGGTTTGTCAATGTCCAATGTTTTGTCGTTGTCCAGCATAACTCATGTGATTACATTCAATAGTTCTAGTTTCTAATATTATTACCTATATCGTCTCAAACATGCCGTGCAATTGAATGTAATATTGAAGGTGTGTCGATGTGCAACTCAAACACAAGTGATCGATTACATTCAATAATCCTAGTTTCTAATATTATTTCTTGTGTCATCTTAAACGTGCCGTGCATTTGAATGTAATATCGAACGTGTGTTGATGTCCAATGTTTTGTCTGTATCCAGCACAACTTGTGTGATAACATTCAACAATTCTAGTTTCTAATATTATTATTTGTGTCGTCTCAAACGTGCTGTGCAATTCAATACCAATGCAATGTTATTATTGAAAACAAAGCAAAATGTGATTCATTTGCGTTTATCTCTATATTTTTAAAACTTTGCGGCAATTTTTTTTTTTGGTACAATAGAGGGCAAAGCCCAAGAGAAAAGAAACTACGAAATTAACCGGACATTCCTAGGCATGCAAGCCCCGGAAATATCATCAAACATGAGCTTTCGAAGCTCAATAGGAGGAGTCTCCAAAATAATCAAATTCAAATGATTCACAGATATGCTAAAATTAGCAAGCCAATCGGCACTTCTATTTCCTTCACGCCAAGTATGGTTGATTTGCACATGCCAATCCATTCTCAGCAGCCTCCTGATACGATGAACTAAAATAGGCACATTCCCATTAAACTTGAACTTGTCAGAAATCATGTCGATCAATATCTTCGAGTCACTTTCCACAATAAGATGATCAAAATGCTCCCTCCAAGCCATTTCTATACCCAAATACAACCCCCAAATCTCAGCATGTAAGGCATCACAAGCTCCAATCTTCTTAGTGTAGCCTTTAATCCATTTACCATCTGCATCACGAAAAATACCACCACAACCGAAAATATGACCCATATCCTTGCAGGCACCGTCACTGTTGAGCTTGATCCAACCTTCCTGAGGTCGTTTCCATCCTATGTAGATAGTGTTCGTCACCTTAGGCCCTCTATGAAAGAGCTCCAAGTTGTAGTCTTCAATATCTCTAACGAATGTTTGGATTAGTATATTTTGGATTATTCGGCCTTTGGAAATCCGCTTCAAAGATAGTCTTGTTCCTCCATTTCCACAAATACCAACACATAGTCATAAAGGTGGTATGTCATCTAGATGTGCTTGTCCCAACCATTTTTCTCTTAAGGTTATTGGAAAACCAATCCCTGCAATCAAAGGAAAAGAAGTTAGTTATAAAGTCGAAAGGAACAATTTAGTATTGTGCTTATCTACCTAATTTAGGAGAATCAGCCACAACTCCCTTATGGTGATATTCCTACACTGTCCTAAGGTTCAACGTCTCGAAACTTTACAAGGTTTGTTAAATTTAATTATCATATTCCGTTTATCTATTCTTACCACAATTTTATGTGTAGTTTTATTGTATGTGTATTTTAATAGGATCCATATGGGTTACCTTTGAAAAAAGATGCTGAAGAAAATTGGGAGGAACCAGAATTTGTTCGAGAATGCCTTTTATCATGCCTTAGAACTTGCACTATTGGAGACTTCTCGGACTCACGCTTCGAGAAACTATGAGCTTTCTTGACGTCAAGTTATTTCTGGAATGACATACTTCCATTCTCACGGAATTCTATTAGAGGTACATACTTTGGTGTTTCTCTGTCTCCACTTCAAAGACACATTGATTTTATTTTAATTTTAGCTAGAAATAGGTATTGTTTTTCATTCATATTTATAAACAAAAAAACTTCACATGCAAACAAAAAATGTCTCATATATTAAAACCTGTGTTAGGCCTCATTTATGATTGAAGAAAAGCATAACAAAAAAGTGTTACCACATACCAATATTAAGCACGATACTAAGTTCAAAAGCTACTGAAATACTTAACTAATTCTTCAATTAAACCTGCTTTATTAGGCTTATAGTAGCCTTTTATTTTGCGCTTCTGTGCCATGGACTTAAATGCAACATATGGCTTTTTCATCAGGGTTTCTGAGCTCACATCTGAATTTGTTATGTCACCCTCATAAACAACAATAGCATTAGCATCAATTTTACTATTCATACTAGCAGTAGAGGTTTTTAGTGTCCGCTGCCTCTTGGTAGATACATTGTCACTATCAAAGAACACCAGCTTTACCATGAATTTCATCCTGGCCCGATTGTACAACCCTCCAAGTAATTATACTATTCATACCAGCAGTACAGGTTTTCTGTCTGCCACTTGGTTGTGACATTCTTAGATATATCTGGAATAACTGATGCATGTCTGTTTAGTGGTTCTCTGGCAGAACATGCCTCAACTTCATATTTACTGGTCTTTCCAAAATTAATCACTTGCAGTGCATTGTTGCCATTATTTTCTTTAAAGGCACTTGATTCTGCATCAGCAAAACAAATTTTTTGAGGATAAACAATTTGTAGGGTACTAAATTTTCATCCGGAGCAACCTCAGATTCTTTCCTACAAATTTGGTACGGATAAACAATCTAAGAATGTCAAAACCAAGAGGCAGACCGAAAACTTGTACTGCTGGTATGAATAGTATAATTACTTGGAGGGCTGTACAATCGGGCCACGATGAAATTGGTGGTAAAGCTGGCGTTCTTTATGACAGTGACTATGTATCAACCAAGAGGCAGCTAACACTTAAAACCTCTATAGCTGCTATGAATAATAAAATTGATGCCAATGCTATTGTTGTTTATGAGGGTGACATGACAAATTCAGATGTGAGCTAAAAAAACACTGATGAAAAAGCGATATGTTACGTACATTGAAGTCCATGGCACAAAAGCTCAAAATAAAAGGCTAATATAAGCTTAATAAAGCAGGTTTAGTTGTTGAATTAGTTAAGTATTTCAGTAGCTTTTGAACTTAGTATTGTGCTTAATATTGGTATGTGGCAACACTTTTTTGTTATGCTTTTCTTCAATCATAAGTGAGGCCTAACACAAGTTTTTGTTGTAGAAAATGCTACGAAGACCTCCTAAACAAAAATAATGAGAAAGATCTGAGACGTGCTGAATGCACTGTCCTCAAGGATTTTCCGCGTGTAAAACGCTAACCCTTCCAAGATTTAACAGACCCTTCCCGACAAGCCGAAGATTCAGAACTGACAAGAGATTTTATGTGACAGGTAGTGTAAACCAGGAAGAAAATGGAAGTGTGAAAGTGATATAGTTTGTTTTGTACGTGAGTTGTGTTATCAGGTTTTTTCTGTAGAGTCTATTTGCTCCTCAAAATAATTATTATATAGGCTATTTTCAAAATTAACCGTTGAGCACGATAAACATGTGGGATATACACGTACTAATTATAAATATTAATTTTGAAAATAGCCCAACGGTTAATTTTGAATATAGCGTATATAATAATTGTTTTGTGGAGCACATAGACTGTACAGAAAAAACCTAATAACACAACTCACGTACAAAATAAAATATATCACTTTCACACTTCCGTTTTCTTTTTGGTTTATACTACCTGTCACATAAAATCTCTTGTTTCAGCTTGTCGGGAAGGGTCTGTTAAATCTTGAAAGGGTTAGCGTTTTACACGCGAAAAATCCTTGAGGACAGTGCGTTCAACACGTCTCAGATCTATCTCATTGTTTTTGTTTTGCAGGTCTTCGTAGCACTTTCTACAACATTTTTAATATATGAATCATTTTTTGTTTGCATGTGAAACTTTTTTGTTTATAAATAGAATGAAAAACAACACCTATTTCCAGCTAAAATTTAAATAAAACCACTGTCCCTGAAGTGGAGACAGAGAAACACCAAAGTATGTGCCTCTAGTAGAATTTTGTGAGAATGGAAGTATGCCATTCCAGAAAGTATGTGCCTCTATATTTTGAAGAATTCGAGAAATTTAGAAATCATGATAATTTGGAGCAGAAGTGAACAACCTGAAATAGAAAGAAAATTGTCTGCATGCCCAAAGGCTTCTACAACATGTGAACTTTTAGTTTAGTGATAGCATTTAGACTATGTAAGTAATAGTTTCTCTATCATGCTTGTGGTATTATTAGATCCTACCATTCAATTCAACTGCTGGATTTGGTGGTTTTGAACTATGAGCTTATTATTAAGGTTAAGGTTTTGACTTTGTCTCATTGCACAAATGAAGGGAAAATGATCTTTAAATGATTTAGTTAGTACTTATCTACCCTAACTATGTAATTGATTTCTGTTTGTTTCTATTATTAAAGAACCTTTTTTTTATGCTTTAATTTTGTCTTTATGTAATACAGATTCTTGTACATATCTGTCTCTAATATTCTCCGATCATATCAAAAAATGTTGTTGCATGCTAATTTTCGATGGTTACATTGATTGACCTTTAAACTGTTGTTTCATGATTGAAGAAAAGATTTCATGTGCCTCCCAAAGTTAAAAATTTCATGTGGAGACTCATTAGGAATGTGTTGCCTACAAGAACGCGACTCCAGGATAAAAGAGTAAATTGTCCGGAAAATTGTGTTCTTTGTAACTCTGCAGAAGAGAACACTTTTCACCTTTTCTTTGACTGTCCCAGCAGCTGCAATATTTGGAACATGGCAGATTTATCCCAAGTGGTAAGCACTGCCACGAACCAAGGAGGAAATTGTAGTAATTGTATTTTTCAGGTTCTGCAGACTTTGTCTTGTGAAAACGCAGCTTCGTTTGCATGTATTCTTTAGAGTATCTGGAAACAACGTAATAATAAGGTGTGGAATGATATTGTTGAGACGCAATGTGTTGTTCTAGAACGTGCATCGTCCCCTGTTATATGATTGGAAAGCAGCTAAGAATGCAAGTGGTTTAAAGCTCTCTGTTATTGGCCGCAACATGCAACAGCAGCAAACCAGGGAAGTGAAGTGGAAGAAACCGAGTCTAGGAAGAATGAAATGCAATATTGACGCCTCTTTCCCCAATCACGATAATAGAGTCGGTATTGGTATGTGTATTAGGGATGATGAAGGCACTTTTGTCCTTGCTAAAACGGAATGGTTTGAACCCAAGTGTGATGTTCATATTGGAGAAGCGTTGGGTTTATTGTCGGCACTTCATTGGGTACATGAGCTACAATTAGGTCCTATTGATTTTGAGCTTGACTCAAAGAAGGTGGTCGACAATTTCAATTTCAGCATTCACGATAATATGGAATTTGGAGCTATTATTAATGATTGTAAATCTTTGTTTAGGCAAATATATGAAAACTGTAGTATTGAGTTTGTGCGGAGACAAACGAATGAGGTTGCTCATGAGTTAACAAAGGCGGCCACATTGTCAGCTAGTTTCCAAATTTTGATCATGCTATCAAATTGTATTGAACACATTTTAAATAATGAAATGCTATAAGTTTTACCTCTTAAAAAAAAAATCATTACAACACATTCTTAGACTAAAAATAATAAAAATGAAAAAACGATTTAGTATATACTTTTTCAATACCCTTTCATTATTTTTAATTCTTTCCATTTAAAGTTTATGATTTATACTATATAGTTAATATCACGTCAGGGCCGGCCCTAGGGCATAGGCCGTGAGTGCGACGGCCTAGGGCCCATGCCGGTAGGGGGCCCAAAAAAAAAATTAAGATAAGGGGGTGTATATAGAAATATTTGGATTTAGGGGGGTGTATATAGACAAATTCTCTGCAAAGGCCCAAACTTTGACATGATAAAGGAATGGGCTAACATCTGTTAGTATTTTTGACCCTTTTAGTGAGATTTGCTATATATATTCCATGTAACACAAAAATTTCTATATACATCCTCCTATAAAAAAATTTGGTTGTTCTTGATAATATACTCAAAAATTTATTATCGAAGAAATTGGTGATATTTTTTTGGGCCCTTTGTTCCTAATAATGTGCTTCACTAATATTAAAAATATCGACGATATTTATTATCCAAAAAATTGAGATAATTTTCATAACAGAGCAAATTCTATTTTAGTTGAAAATAGGGTGCTAGAATTTCAGTCTACTTCGCATGTGCTATTTTTCTCTACTTCTACGGTATTTTTATTTTGTTTTGGTGTATATAAAATATTTAATTTATTTTCAGATGTTGTCTAAAAAAACATTTATTTTGTAGTGAAAAGCGAAATAAAAAAACGAAATGAAAAGCAAAAAAACACAACAATGAGTTCAAAAAATTATGATGCATTATGTAAGGGCCCTTTTTCATATAATGCCTAAGGCCCGTAAAACTCTAGGAACGGGCCTGTATCACGTGGATATAATTTTTGTTCAAAACTGTTACCTGTTAAAACAACAAAACATATATACTTTATAAATATGATTTTTTTTTTTGAGAAAAATATGATTGATGTTTTTAATTTATTTTATTAACTCGTGAATATTACATATATTTATCAAACCAACTGTGCGGAATTAAGGTACCACATTTAAAACGAAAAAAAAAAAAGTAACGATAATCTTTTGTTATATTAATCAATCGCAGATAATGTTACACGTGCGATGCAAGGGATCCATACTAGTTAGTTATTTCACATCGCATATAATTTTTTAGGTTTAATTGCATTTTTGGACCCCTATCTTTTCAAAAGTTGCGGTTATGGACCCATAACTAATTTAAATATAAAACAGCCTCCTATTTTTGATTTTTTGGCAGTTTTTGACCCCCAGTCCATTGTTGACTCGGTCAACGCTGACGTGGCACCCTAAGTGAGGTGTCACGTGTCAAATTTTTTTTTTTTTTGCCTTGGGGTCCAAAACTGCCAAAGAATCAAAATATAGGGGGCTGTTTTGTATTTAAATTAGTTAGGGGTCCATAACTGTAACACCCCGACTTCCCAACAATTATATTAATAAATAAAATCAGAGTTAAATCAACAACGGAGTGTTACACCGCTTTTCAAAATTTCTTAAATAGGATATAAACTATTTAATAAAACATCCTTCATAAATAGTAATAATTTGCAGCGGAAAATATCTTTCAACGTTAAACAACTTCCAATAAATCCTTGGCACTTGGCCTCAACAAAATATCCTTAATGATTAAAATCAATATCAACAGGTTCATAATGATACATAAGGAATGAAAACATGACAACGATATCCCATCCCGTTACGTATCAGAGCCCTAAGACACTTGAGCCACCACTTCTAATATTCTTCAATACCTACAAGTTACCCATACGAAGGGCAACAATTCCAAGCAGAAGGGGTGAGATTCACAAACAATAATAATAGATATATATATAAATCATCAACTTAATTAAATAACATAATTAACAACATATACCCAATGATAATATTCATACTTCTTCAATTTTAATAACACTTACTAATCCAATCAACAACAACGACACATCAGTATTTATCAACGACTACAACAGCTCATTCAACAACACTCAACAACATCAACTCTCTCAACAACATCTACAACACCAACTCGCTCAACAACATCTACAACAACAACAACGTGGTACTAATTTCAACGGGTTGAATGACTAAGCATTCCGGGGAATAAGCCCCCAACAATTTGAATGACAAGGCATTCCAGGGCATAAGCCCTCAACAGTTGAATGACATAGCATTCCAGGGCATAAGCCTTCAACAGTTGAATGACAAAGCATTCCAGGGCATAATCCCTCAACAGTTGAATGACATAGCATTCCAGGGCATAAGCCCTCAACAGATTCCTAATCATGAAGGACTCAACTTGTGTATATCAGCATACAACTCAACTACGACAACGACAACCAACGACAACGACCGTGCATAATAACTATGACTCACTCCCCAACTTGATCAACATCAACAACCTATGACTCCGTTACTTAGAACGACAACTCGCCACTTACAACTCGAACCAACACATTGTACATTCTAATTGAATGCAGTTAAGTATAAACCAGCGATCATTAACAATCATAATCAATCAACAGCAACACAACAATATACAACAGCATGATATAACAATATCTTATACAATCCAACGATGTCTAGCATTTTCACATAATCCAAGTATTACTTATACAATTTTTATCACATTAATAACCTCAATTTACCCTATCCAGCTTCACAGTTCATCATTTAAATCATATACATCTTTCATTGCTATCTCAAGGTTCAACTCACAGCCTCTCGTGCGACAAAGTCACATGAATTCCTAACAACGCAGTCTGTCAAGCACTAGCTCGCGAGGCGAGAGCCTCTACTCGCCACGGCGAGTTAGGGTAAAACACTCTAGAATCCATTCTGACCCTATTCCGAGTTCAAACTCATTCTAAAACTTTGCCTAATCATTAAGGTACATGTTCAGGCCCTCACAAACACCTAAGGTTAAACTCACAGCTCAAAAACACAGAATCTTGCAAGCTCTCTGCCCACACTCGCCACGGCGAGTAAACTTGCTCGCTATGGCGAGCTGTGAAATGCAACTCGCGAGGCGATCAACTCCTGCTCGCGAGGCGAGCGATGATCTTCATCACTCGCTATGGCGAGGATCATCACTCGGGAGGCGAGCGATGAATAACAGTACGGCCAGGTTACAGTTTTTCTCAAAAATTCACCCAAACCCATTGTTCTAACCTTAAAACTGATTCTAAACATCAATATATGAAACATTTAAGGTCTGTTCATCATTTCTACATCAATTCACCCTAATTCCATCATTTAATCATCAATTCTCATCATAACCCTAATTCCCAATTCTCCAAATTTATTCATAACTTTTGTTAAAACATAATCAGAATCATATACACTAAAATTAATGTAAGTTAGCCTCACCCTTACCTTAGATAATCGAAAACGCAGCCCTTCTTGGTTCTCTTCCCTTTTCTTGACTTTTCTCCCTTTTCTCTGTTGTACGTAAAAACTGTTTTTTCCCACTTCTATTTTCTAATTCTTTAATAAATATAATCTCCCAATATTCACTTTACTCCCCCTAAGTTTACTTAATTCTCGTATAACCCCCAAACTCCAATTAAATCCTATTTCTCACTTATTCTATTAAATAATAAAATAGTCATTTAATAAAATATACCACACCATAAAATCAACGTAAATCATTTAAAAATCATATAAAAGACTTTAAATCAACTAAAAATAATTAAATAAAAATGGGGCGTTACAACTCTCCCCAACTTGAAGAATTTTCGTCCTCGAAAATATACCTCAGATCAAACGATCCTCATTCGCTGTCTGAGTACCAGCTAAAGCAAACACTCTTCCACTCGCCTGACCCTTCTTAGGCTTCTTGCACTGCGAACTAAGATGACCTTCCTCATCACAATTGAAACAAACAATATCACCACGCTTGCATTCAGCTATTGTATGCCCTTTCTTCCCACATCGGAAGCACTTCTTCTCCTCACCATTGCAAACATTACTCTTGTGGCCCTTCTCACCACACTTGTAGCAAACAATCTCAGCAGGATCATCTCTCCTCTTAGGTCTCCTCTCATCAGTCAATCTCTGTTCCCCTTGGTTCACAGGAGCACTGTAGGGTTTCGGACGACCTTGTTGACCCTTGTTCCTCCGCTCATTTCTAATCTTATAGTGAGCTTTGGTATCCTCCTCATATATCCTGCAGCTATTCACCAACTCGGAAAAGACTCTGATCTGCTGATACCCAATAGCTCTCTTAATGTCAGCTCTCAACCCATTCTCAAACTTAATGCACTTGGAGAACTCCGCTGTCTCTGCACTGTAATGAGGGTAGAACTTAGCAAGTTCCACAAACTTAGCAGCATACTCCGTAACTGACATATCCCCCTGT
Source organism: Medicago truncatula (assembly GCF_003473485.1). Lineage (NCBI taxonomy): Eukaryota > Viridiplantae > Streptophyta > Magnoliopsida > Fabales > Fabaceae > Medicago > Medicago truncatula. The sequence continues at coordinate 23,781,363 of NC_053045.1, forward strand.
TTCAGCTCCAGAAATTCAATTTCCTTTTTCCCTCGGACATCCTCCGGAAAATATCTATTCAGGAATTCTCTCCTGAACACAGCCCAGGTCACCACAGCACCATCTTGTTCAAGCACAGGTAAAAGACTTACCCACCAATCATCTGCCTCTTCAGCTAACATGTGCGTACCAAACCGCACCTTCTGCACCTCTGAACACTGCATAACTCTAAAAATTCTTTCAACTTCCTTGAGCCACTTCTTGGCTCCGTCAGGGTCATACCTTCCTTTGAATGTTGGTGGATGATTTCTCAAAAAAGTTTCCAACATTCTTACTCCATCGTTACCAGCACCAGCTTGTGGGTGTTGTCCTACAGCTTGAGCTACAGCCTCAAGCGCAGCAGCAATAGCAGCATCATTTCTCCCAGCCATTTTAAAACTCTACACCACAAACAACAACCAGAACAACAAAAGATAGATTAAAGTCGACACACTACACTACGTGGCTCAACACGACTCTACTACGTGGCCGGACGGACCAACCTGCTCTGATACCAATTGTAACACCCCGACTTCCCAACAATTATATTAATAAATAAAATCAGAGTTAAATCAACAACAGAGTGTTACACCGCTTTTCAAAATTTCTTAAATAGGATATAAACTATTTAATAAAACATCCTTCATAAATAGTAATAATTTGCAGCGGAAAATATCTTTCAACGTTAAACAACTTCCAATAAATCCTTGGCACTTGGCCTCAACAAAATATCCTTAATGATTAAAATCAATATCAACAGGTTCATAATGATACATAAGGAATGAAAACATGACAACGATATCCCATCCCGTTACGTATCAGAGCCCTAAGACACTTGAGCCACCACTTCTAATATTCTTCAATACCTACAAGTTACCCATACGAAGGGCAACAATTCCAAGCAGAAGGGGTGAGATTCACAAACAATAATAATAGATATATATATAAATCATCAACTTAATTAAATAACATAATTAACAACATATACCCAATGATAATATTCATACTTCTTCAATTTTAATAACACTTACTAATCCAATCAACAACAACGACACATCAGTATTTATCAACGACTACAACAGCTCATTCAACAACACTCAACAACATCAACCACAACAACTCTCTCAACAACATCTACAACACCAACTCGCTCAACAACATCTACAACAACAACAACGTGGTACTAATTTCAACGGGTTGAATGACTAAGCATTCCGGGGCATAAGCCCCCAACAATTTGAATGACAAGGCATTCCAGGGCATAAGCCCTCAACAGTTGAATGACATAGCATTCCAGGGCATAAGCCCTCAACAGATTCCTAATCATGAAGGACTCAACTTGTGTATATCAGCATACAACTCAACTACGACAACGACAACCAACGACAACGACCGTGCATAATAACTATGACTCACTCCCCAACTTGATCAACATCAACAACCTATGACTCCGTTACTTAGAACGACAACTCGCCACTTACAACTCGAACCAACACATTGTACATTCTAATTGAATGCAGTTAAGTATAAACCAGCGATCATTAACAATCATAATCAATCAACAGCAACACAACAATATACAACAGCATGATATAACAATATCTTATACAATCCAACGATGTCTAGCATTTTCACATAATCCAAGTATTACTTATACAATTTTTATCACATTAATAACCTCAATTTACCCTATCCAGCTTCACAGTTCATCATTTAAATCATATACATCTTTCATTGCTATCTCAAGGTTCAACTCACAGCCTCTCGTGCGACAAAGTCACATGAATTCCTAACAACGCAGTCTGTCAAGCACTAGCTCGCGAGGCGAGAGCCTCTACTCGCCACGGCGAGTTAGGGTAAAACACTCTAGAATCCATTCTGACCCTATTCCGAGTTCAAACTCATTCTAAAACTTTGCCTAATCATTAAGGTACATGTTCAGGCCCTCACAAACACCTAAGGTTAAACTCACAGCTCAAAAACACAGAATCTTGCAAGCTCTCTGCCCACACTCGCCACGGCGAGTAAACTTGCTCGCTATGGCGAGCTGTGAAATGCAACTCGCGAGGCGATCAACTCCTGCTCGCGAGGCGAGCGATGATCTTCATCACTCGCTATGGCGAGGATCATCACTCGGGAGGCGAGCGATGAATAACAGTACGGCCAGGTTACAGTTTTTCTCAAAAATTCACCCAAACCCATTGTTCTAACCTTAAAACTGATTCTAAACATCAATATATGAAACATTTAAGGTCTGTTCATCATTTCTACATCAATTCACCCTAATTCCATCATTTAATCATCAATTCTCATCATAACCCTAATTCCCAATTCTCCAAATTTATTCATAACTTTTGTTAAAACATAATCAGAATCATATACACTAAAATTAATGTAAGTTAGCCTCACCCTTACCTTAGATAATCGAAAACGCAGCCCTTCTTGGTTCTCTTCCCTTTTCTTGACTTTTCTCCCTTTTCTCTGTTGTACGTAAAAACTGTTTTTTCCCACTTCTATTTTCTAATTCTTTAATAAATATAATCTCCCAATATTCACTTTACTCCCCCTAAGTTTACTTAATTCTCGTATAACCCCCAAACTCCAATTAAATCCTATTTCTCACTTATTCTATTAAATAATAAAATAGTCATTTAATAAAATATACCACACCATAAAATCAACGTAAATCATTTAAAAATCATATAAAAGACTTTAAATAAACTAAAAATAATTAAATAAAAATGGGGTGTTACAATAACCGCAACTTTTGAAAAGATAGGGGTCCAAAAGTGCAATTAAGCCAATCTTTTATTAACCCTTGTAACTCTCAAACTATTTGGCTTCCATTTGGAGGGTTTTTCTCTTCCTTCGATTGGATTCGGATTCCCATCACTGAGAACCCTGCATTTGAATAATATTGAATTTACTGATATTCAAACTTTTATGTTATTTTTAGCTGGATGTCCAATTTTGGAGTGTCTACGAGTGTTCGATATATATTTCCCTGAGGAGGACGAAGATTCTCTTACCATTCAAGAAGTTAAAAGCTTCAACTTACCTAAATTGACTAGAGCAAATATCACTCATTTTTTGTGTTCGTATTTTCTGATGAAAGCACTCTCTGAATCAGAGTCTTTGTGCATAGATGCATACTGGTTCCACATACAAGACTTTGTTTACAAGGTATATTTTACTATGAATATTGAAGGTGTGTCGATGACCAACGCAACTCATGTGATTACATTCAATAAGTCTAGTTTCTAAAATTATTACTTTTGTCTTTTCAAATGTGCAGTGCAATTGAATTCCAATGCAATTTCATTGAAAACAAAGCAAAAATGTGATTCATTTGCATTTATCACTATTTTAATTTAAACTTTGCCGCATTTTAATATTGCGCCTTTTAATCTAATTTAGGTAAATCAGTAACAACTCCCTTTTGGTGATATTCCTATCTTTCATAATTTGACCGACTTGGAACTCCACGATAGTTGGAATTTGGTAGCACAAGTACTTCTACACTGTCCTAAGGTTCAACATCTCGATCTTTACCAGGTTTGTTAAATATAATAATCATATTCAGTTTTTCTATTCTTAAACACAACTTTATGTTTAGTTTTATTGTATGTGTACTTTAATAGGATTCAAATGGGTTACCTTTGCTAAAAAATGATGAAGAAAATTGGGAGCAACCAGAATTTGTTCCAGAATGCTCTTTATCATGCCTTAGAACTTGCACTATTGGAGACTTCTCAGGCTTACCAATTGAGCTTGGGTTAGCAAAATATATTTTGAAGAATTCAAGAACTTTGGAAATCATGGTCATTTGGAGCAAAAGGGAACGAGCTGAAATAGAAAGAAAATTGTTTCTGTGCCTAAAGGCTTCTGCAACGTGTGAACTTTTAGTTTATAGATAGCATATAGACAATGTTAGCAATAGTTTCTCTATTTTGACCAATTGTTAAGTTCTTGACTTTGTCTCATTGATTTCTGTTTGTGGCACAAATAAAGGGAAAATGATCTTTAAAAGATCTAGTTACTACTTATCTACCCTAACTATGTAATTGATTTCTGTTTGTTTCTATTTTTAAAGAGCCATTATTTTTTATGCTTTAATTTTGCCCTTTGTGTTTTACAGATTCTGGTACATATTTGTCTCTAATATTTTTAGATGGTATTAAAAATGTTGCATGTTAATTTTCGACTGATACATTGACAATGTATATGTCGGGTCACAAGGGAGCCTGGGGGACCGTCCACATCGAGGCTTGAACAACCGCATAAGTGAGGGAGACGTCACACTCTTATCCAAAACCTTAGGGCAATGAGTTTATGGGTCCTCTTACTTATAAGGTATTCAACCTTTACTTTTCTATCCGATTTTCTATCCGATGTGGGACATATAACTCACACTTGCACACAACACTCCCCCTCAAGTGTGTGTCCATCTATTCATCATGCTCGCTATCAAGCGAAAGCTCTTACTTGCTTGTATCGCCGCTGCCGGTTTCTCCGCAACAGACCGACACTGTACCGTCGTTGCTGGTTTCTCCGCAACGGACCGGCTGCCTTGGTCGTACCCTTCGTCGAACCTGGGCTCTGATGCCACTGTTGGGTCACAAGGGGAGCCTGGGGGACCGTCCATATCGATGCTTGAACAACCGCATAAGTGAGAGAGACGCCACACTCTTACCCAAAACCTTAAGGCTACGAGTTTATGGGTCCTCTTACTTATAAGGTGTTCAACCTTTACTTTTCTATCCGATGTGAGACATATAACTCACACTTGCACACAACACTCCCCCTCAAGTGTGAGTCCATGTATTCATCATGCTCCCCATCAAGCGGAAGCTCTTAATTGCTTGTATCGTCGTTACTGGTTTCTCCGCAACGGACCGGCTGCCTTGGTCATACCCTTCGTCGAACCTGGGCTCTGATGCCACTGTTGGGTCACAAGGGGAGCCTGGAGGACCGTCCACATCGATGCTTGAACAACCGCATAAGTGAAAGAGACGCCACACTCTTACCCCAAACCTTAGGCTATGAGTTTATGGGTCCTCTTACTTATAAGATGTTCAACCTTTATTTTTCTATCCGATTTAAAACATATAACTCACACTTGCACACAATAATATACACACATGTCCCTCTCTAGCATGCTATCTTTGTGTTGAAATGTTGCCGTGGAAAATTGACCTTTACATGTGTCACCACCGGAAAGTCTCATGTTGCATGATATAAAAAAAGATCTAGCATGCTATCTTTGTGTTGAAATGTTTTGTTTGTACATAATGCTGTAAAGTAAAGATTAGGAACATGTTTTGTTATCTTCCCACATATAAGAAACACCATGTGTATAGACTAAAGAGTGTCCCGTTTCATTAACTTATAGTCTTATGCTAACTTTTAGCTTATTAACTACATTTGAATGATATGCTTGGTATTCGTCAAGCTTGTCTCATGTTCTACGATCCATCAATATTTCTATTTGTCTTTATAGTATAAATATGTCTTCACCAGTTGTTTTAAATTAATGCAAATGAGTATTATGTGATTCACAATTTGTACCAAAATATGCATTTTTTTTGTGTTATCATAAAGCAATGCTTGTTAAAAAGTTCATTGGAGTTCTTTACAAATTAATTAAATTAAATGTTGCTGTATTGATAAAAATAAAATGTTACTCTGATGGAACAGTACAATCAGTTACTCAGTTCCTCATTATATTGGGAGTTGCTCAGTGGTTGTTCCAAACTGTGTTAGATAGGATGTTTGATGTAGCAGCTGAATTTATTTCCTTTTCTTTTGTTGAGTTTTGACTAAAAATTTGATGGTTGTGTTTTAGCAAAATCAAGATTTTGGTTCAAAATTTAGAGTTTTGGTTCGACAAAAATCGGGTCATGGTTTGTAGAAATGTGAGCACGATTTTGGATAACGTTCAGTTGTATTATGTACTAAATGGAAAATCGGGGCATGATTTTTACAGGATTTGAAACACTATTTAAGCACTCCTTGACCCATTTGATGATTAAAGTTTGGTGAATCTTATGGAAACTAAATGATGGAACTTTTAGGGTATTAAAGTTTGAGGGTCTTTGGGTGAGGTTCAAAGCTTCAAGATGTGAATCTTAAAGAACCAAAAGAGGGGGCAATTGGGTGAGGGTTGGTGTCGTTTGGGGAGTTGGGAAACACATCAAGGGAGAGTCTTTGTGAGCAACTTAGGTGAGTCTTGGCAAACCAAAATATAAGATGCTTATGAAATCAAAGGCTAAGGATTGTTCTCTTTTGGGGGTTAGATTCTAGAGTTGAGAAACAATTGGGAAAAACTTCAGGTGAGTGAAACCATTTCTTGTTCATGGGAAGAGATTGGAAAAATGGTAGAAATTATGTTTGTTCTTTGTGAGCTTGTTAAAGCTAATTTCTTGTAACCATTTTGTATCTCTTTGTAAAGAACTCATTGATATTGGATTGGAGAGATCAATTTCTCCTCCAAAGTAGGTCATTGCTGGACCAAACTTGGTAAACATTTCTTTGGTGTTGTTCTTTTCCTCTACTTTATGTTATTGTTCTTTGATTCAATTGTTGTTTTGCTTTACACTTGTTTGTTTGATTAGATCTAGATAAGTTGTTGTTGCTTGTGGTTATTGTTTGTCATTGATACATGTCCCACAAATCTAAATTTCATTGATATGAGATTTGGAGTTTCCGAATTCACAATATCTTTGTTGGAAGAACCGTTTTACTTTTTATTTTCTTCATGGTAAATCTTCTTGTTATCCCACTAAGTAAGGTCAGCTATGTAACACTCCTACTTCTATTAAAGCAATTAAACATGCGAATAATACATTTATTCAAGAAATAGAGGCTACGCCACATTCAAAATTCAAAAACCAATAAACATGTATATAAACCTCAACAGTCGCAGCGGAATATAAACCAGAGTAATACAAATATACATGTCATGAATCAATAAATCACATCACATAGATTCATCTCAAAAATCCCTACAAACGGGTAAATCTCCAACATAACAAAATCCAAAATAAAAGATAATCTAGACCGACACAACGAAGCCTAGATCAGAGCCGACCAACTCTAAGCACCGATATCGGAGAAAGCTCCCGATATCCACCAAGCACAAAACTCACCAAGCAACTAAACCTGCACAACGTCTACCCATCCATACAGAAAGGTAGGCGGTCCATCACAGATCCACTGGGCGTAAGTATTACATCATCATAATCCAAATAACAGTTAACATGAATATTTCAATATAAACATTGTTATCGCGATTTTCGGGTGTCAAGTCATTAATTAGGCTTGAACCTTTCAATCTTTGATATTCTCTATTTTTTCTTGGGAAGGGCAAAATTGAGAAAAAAACCCTTAGATTCGAAGTTCGGGGGTCGTTTTCACTACGGGAAGGTGTTAGGCACCCGGAGCGATTATGGTACTCCATAAGAACCGTTCTCCTAAGTTTATTTCTACGCTTTATTTTTATTGCCTACTTATTGAAAGAAAAGAAGTTTTATTTGAGTGAAGAATGGGGGAGAGAAGATGATTGAGATCTTATTTTTATTTGGCTTGGAGGAGTTTTGACTCATTGCCTACGTACCCTTTTAAGGGATCAAAACCAATCGTAGTTCGTTCTCGAAAATTGTTTTTGTTTTTGTTGGTTGATTTTAAGTTTGAAAAAGGAATTTTGAAGAATGGAGATGAGAGGCCTCAAGGGCATGAGATTTGGAAAATGTGAGGTGGAAGTAGTTATTTTGTAAAATAAAGTCTAAGTATGATTAAAATTCATTGGGATTTTTTCTTAAGAAAACAAAAGGGAAATGAGGAGTTTTGACTCCTATTTTAGAAAAAAAGTTTTCAAGTGAGGTTATTCATATTTTTTAAAAAAATGATTTTTTTCTAAGCGTTGTAAAACCTAAGCATACATCTAAGCGGTAATCATGCAACGTGTGTGCGTGTCGGTGCTTGTGTCGGTGTACATCCCTTATAATGTCCATAGTCCTTTACATTGTCCTAGATACATGCTATGGTCTTTGTGAAGAATTTTAAAAGGAACTAATCTATCTAAGATTATTACAAACCCAATTGATATAGAAATGAATGGAAAAAATGATGCCAAAACTATAGGATGAATGAAATGTGAGATGAGATGGTTAGTATCATAAAGCATAAAAATAGTAGAAAGGCAAACAAAATTGAATAGAATAGCAAGAGAGAAAAAAAAAAGTAATGAAATGAAATAAAGTGGTAAAAATACACCTAGAATTTAGGTATAACACTCATACATGCATATGACCTATAATTCCCTCATTATAGCCATTTTTTGAAAGGTTTGAATTTAAGCTACAATGTGAGGATCATAAGAGCACACACAAGCAAAGCATTATATCATATTCCTAGAGATATTTTCACACATTATTTCACATGCAAGAATATCACAATATGTAAAAAAAAAAAATGTATCAAGAACATATATGGAATTTAATGAGCAAGAATTAAAAGAACAAAGTAAAGAAAATAAATGCAAAAATAAGCAAATAAATTCTAACATTTAGAGAAAAAAATTAAAATGATAGGGAAACATTTTTAGAAAATTTTTAGGAGCATAAAATGCCAAGAAAGTGTAAAAAAGGTATTTAAAACACAATTAAAAGCAATTAAAAAAGAGGCTCAGCAGGATTTAATCTGGACCGTTGGATGAATCCAGAGGTCCAGATCTAACTCCCAAGATCACATCACAGCCACTGGATCAAAGATCCAAGGGTCCAAAAAAAAGCACAAAAGATAGTGTAAAATTGCAGGAAGCACAATGACCGTTAGATCAAAGATCTAACGGTTCAAACAGAAGATATACCATATTCCACACAAAAAATCACTCACAAGATTCAAAATCAAACACACAGCAGCCATCAGATCTTGGAACAATCCAGATCTGATGGTTCACAGAGCGAGGGAACACCACAGAAGCATGTACGCGTGCGCGTGGGAACGGAGGGGCTATAAAAAGGAATTTTGACAAAAAAAACACAAAGTTCACAAAAAAAACCTCTCTCTTCCTTGGATTCTAGAGAGAGAGAGTCTGACCTCTCTCTAGAATCCGGTCATCTTCTCCAGTCATGCCAAGCTTCTCCGGCGCGGTGGCCGGCCACCCCAAGGTGGCGGCGCCGCCGCCGGAAATTATTTTTTTGCTCCGATTCCAAATTTTTTTACATTTTTAAACATCCTTTTTTCTCCTATGCATGAATCTGAGCTTAGTTTTTTGAAAAAGAATTTCAACCGGAGTAGATCTGAGTTTGAAGTCGCGGTTTTGAATGAAGTTTTTTCTTTGTTCTTTGTGCTTTTTCGGTTGCACGCTTCTATAATCCTACAGATTTACATTTGATTCGCCTTTTTCTCTGTTCTTGCGAAAAAAGATGAAGTTTGAGTTTTACCTGTGATTTTCTTGGTGATTTCGAACCGGATCTTCAGGAAAACTTGAGTTTGATCTCGTTCTGTTGATTCTGGCTTGATTTCTTGCTGTTCCGATCCTCTCTTCTTCTTTACAGGTTCGGCATGCTCATTTTCGTCCCTCTTCTTCGTCTCCGAGAAAGCCTCTGTGATCGTGCTTGAGTTCGCCGCTTTCGGTGGTGAATTCGCACTCGAATTGCAGAGCAATGATTCAATGATGATGATTCCTTGATGAATCTCTGAGAATCAAAGCCATTTCAATGGATTCTGGTTCTGGAAATTTCTAGGGTTTTTTGATTTGTTCTTGGGATTTTTCTGTTTTGATCTAACTGAATGGAGAGAGAAAGTTGAAATCTGTTTTTGTGATGTGTCAATCATTGTGTGGATCTGTGCAGAATAAAGCTATTTATAGACTGCCATGTGTAATTTTGGACCAATGAGGCGCTGCCATCTGGACTTGGACCTTTCTGCAAAAAAAGAAAAATTGAAGGACTAAACTGCAATAATAAAAAAAGACCGAAATGAAATTTTTAAAATGTTTTGGACTAAAATGCAATTTTAGAAACTGTCTCAGGGACTAAAAATGCAATAAAAAATAAAATTGGACTAAAATTGGTAATTTAAAAAAACGTAAAGTGAAACCAAAAATAAAATCAACAAAAGGACTAAAATGAACCAGCTACAAAAATGAGGTATTTTAAAATACCTCTCTGCCGAAATTTTGACAGGAAAAGACCAAAATGCCCCTAGGGACTAAACTGACTCAGACTGACTCAGATGCAATTTTTTGAAATGATTTTTAAACAAAGACTCAACAATGATTTGTACAGACAAATTGAAAAGACTCAGAGGCAAACACAGGGACTAAAATGGGTTCCACTGCAGGAAATGACCAAAATACCCTTTTGTATGATTTTTTGAAATAAACTGCAAGAAAAGTAATGCGACGTTTCAGAGAGTTCTTAAATGACTTGTAATGTCAGAAAAGACAGAGACAGTATGATATGTTTTAAAAAGAGAGTAAAGATTCAGAGAAAAATAACGGCGAACTGACAAGTATCAGTGTTAGAAAAGAAGTTTGAACGAGTATTTTTAGGTCCAAAATCAGGGTATAACAGCTGCCCCTATTTAAGTTTCTTTGTCTGGAGGGTCAAGAGACGGAGTCTTTGGCTTGACGGGACGAAGATACTTAAATATTAACATTTGCACTGTGTTTGGACGTAAAAATACGTTTGTACATTTTCAAATATCATGAATGCCATGCAACATTTGGATTATGAGTGCGAGACAAATGAAAGCTGGAATTAACAAAAGATGTCGTATCCATTGCGGGATTGGTAGACATTGGCACGATAACAGGTAACAGGGTAGATAGGAGACTAGGAACAAATTGACGGGTACAAGCTGCTCTTGGATTGAGCTGGGCACTTGACCGGGAACAAAAGCAGACAAACAGGTGCGAGTTGTTCTTGGATTCGAACTGGTCACTCGACCGGGGATACGGAAAAGGTAGACAGGTACGAGTTGTTCTTGATCGGAACTGGCCACTCGACTGAAAGCAAAGGCGAATAGACAGGTGTGAGCTTGTTCTTGGATGCGAACTGGTTACTCCACCGGAGACAAAGACAAATAGACAGGCGCAAGTTGCTCTTGGATTGAGCTAGCCACTTGAGCGAACAGAAACAGATAGACGGGTACAAGCTGTTCTTGGACTTGAACTAGCCACTTGACCAAAATCATAGACACATAGACAGGTACGAGCTGTTCTTGGATTCGAACTGGTAACTCGACCGATAACATTGGAAAGTAAACGGGTACAAGTCGTTCTTGGATGCGAACTGGTAACTTGACCAAACAGAAACATATTGACAGGTACAAGCTGCTCTTGGATTGAGCTGGGCACTCGACCGATAACATAAGCAAATTGATAGGTACAAGCTGTTCTTGGACTTGAACTAGCCACTTGACCGAACAGAAACAAATTCACAGGGGATTAGTTTTTTTGACAAAATACAGATTGAGATTGATTTGACGTCGATTTGATTTGAAAGGTAGAAATTGACCGATATTATTGGCTCACAAGGTTTTGACAGAGAACCCGACATGAGCATTGAATTGAGACTGATGTTGACATTGGAAATGCAACATGCATGAATGATATAACAGTTTCATTAAATGCATGGGCACGTAATATGCATGATTATGCATGTATGAATGCTTGTAATGCATGACTGTTGGCGATTTGTAGACACAGTTCCGCGGAGACAGACAAGACACTGGAGTATTGGGCACGCAGTGGCTCGTGCTATATTACACATTCTTGGAAATCCTCTTTGGAGATGACGTCGTTGGGAGACGTATCGGGACCATGGCTGAGGGCAGGTAGCTATGCAACTTGCTGGGGATAGAATCTCGGGAGACTCTACTGGGAATAATGCCGGATGTATCGTGGACGTCGCATCTGTGGTCAATGCTTTTTGCATGTTATTTTTTTCAATTTTTCAATCATTCATTTTTTTGTATCCCATTTTTGCCTGGATCGCCCTTTCGGGTTTTCGATCCACCGGGGAAATAAATTCTTTTCAATGCCCCATTTTTGCCTGAACTGCCCTTTCGGGTTGTCAATCCAGCGGGGTGCTCATTTTTGCCTAAGCCGCCCTTCCGGGTTTTCAACTTAGCGAGCCTATTCATTTTCATGCATTTTCATTCTGTTTTTTCATTCTTGCCATTGACCACAGACTATCCTGGAGGAGAACCTACTTGTAACATATGTTGAAATAGACACCAACACACACTCGCTCATGCATGTTCATTTGAATGTACCCTGTTGCTCAGGTTTGCTTTTCAAAAACTTTTTCAATTTTCAAGATGTTTGTTTCGAGCATTTGTCATTATTAAAAATAGAAGGGAAATGTTTTTGTACATAACTTTGAAAGTAAAAAGAAAGCAGAGTTTCAAACAAAAGCACAGGCTCAAATTGATGTATAAGAGTGGTGGTCAGCCGAAGGCGTGACTCCACGGATTTACAAAGCTTGGAAAATGGTAATTTTTATTGGTTGGTGGTACATTGAACACAACAATCATTACATTTCCTGAAAACTTTGAATTCGCAAGCATAGGAGCTTTTGATGAAGATAGTCATTAACAGCTGCAGATGCCCCAAGGGAGACGGTGGTTGGCCAGATATAGTTACTTGCCTTTCGTTTCAATCTCATTTTTGCATGAGCCGCCCTTCCGGGTTTTCGGCTCATCGAGACGCTCATTCTTGCCTGAGTTGTGTACAATCTCAGCGAGCTTTTTCATATATATTTTTTTGTCCCTTATTTTTGCCTGGACCGCCCTTTCGGGTTTTCGATCCACCGGGAAGCGCATTTTTGCCTAGGCCGCCCTTTCGGGTTTTCGACCTACCACGCTGTTCTTTTCATATTTCTAGGCAAAGTATTTCTTGACTATATCGGCATTCACTAGATTTGGAAGTTCTACACCATCCATGTGTGTAAGGATTAAAGCACCACCGGAGAAGGCCTTCTTGACAACATAAGGACCTTCATAGTTAGGTGTCCACTTGCCCCTTGGGTCGGGTTGCTGGCTTACCCTCCTTTTCAATACAAGTTCCCCTACCTTGAATTCTCGAGGATGGACTCTCTTGTCAAAGGCAGTCTTCATTCTTGCTTGATATGACTGTCCACGAGCCATGGCATCCATACGTTTTTCCTCAATCAAATTCAACTGATCATACCGGCTTTGGCACCATTCAGCCTCAGATAACTTTGCTTCCATGATCACACGGAGAGATGGGATCTCCACTTCCAAAGGAAGAACTGCTTCCATACCATATACAAGAGAGAAAGGGGTTGCCCCGGTTGAACTGCGCACAGTAGTACGGTAGCCATGCAGAGCATAGGGTAACATCTCATGCCAGTCCTTGTAAGTGGTTACCATCTTCTGGACAATTCTCTTGATATTCTTGTTGGCGGCCTCAACTGCACCATTCATTTGAGGTCTATAAGGAGAAGAGTTATGATGTTCAATTTTGAATTCTTCGCAAAGAGCTTGCACCACATTGTTGTTCAGGTTGGTACCATTGTCGGTAATAATCTTGCTGGGAACACCATATCGACATATGATGTTGTTCTTGATGAACTTAGCTACCACTTGCTTGGTCACATTGGTATAAGATGCTGCTTCAACCCACTTGGTGAAGTAGTCAATTGCCACTAAGATGAAACGATGACCATTTGAAGCCTTCGGTTCAATTCTTCCAATCATGTCGATGCCCCACATTGAGAACGGCCATGGGGATGAAATAACATTGAGAGCGTGCGGAGGCACATGAATCTTATCAGCATAGATTTGACATTTGTGGCACTTTCTGGCGTGCTGGTAGCAATCATGCTCCATGGCCATCCAGTAGTAACCTGCTCGCAACAACTTCCTTGACATAGTATGCCCTGTAGCATGGGTCCCGAAGGTACCGTCATGTACATCATGCATTAACTGCTCCGCTTCATGTTCATCAACACATCTTAACAATACCATGTCATAGTTTCTCTTGTACAGAATATCTCCATCTAACAGGAATCTACTGGCCAATCTTCTCAAGGTCTTCTTGTCTTGTTTGGAAGCACCCGGCGGATACTCACGGCTCAGTAAGAACTGTTTGATGTCGTAGTACCAGGGTTTATAGTCAACCACATTTTCACCAGCCTGATCGACCACATCCCCAATAGCAAACACATGTGAAGGTCTTTCAAGGCGTTGCACTTTGATTATTGGCACATCATTCCAATGGTTTACTCGAAACATGGAGGATAGAGTAGCAAGAGCATCAGCCATTTGGTTCTCATCACGAGGAATATGGTGCAACTCAACCTTTGTAAAATATGTCAGCAGACGTCTCGCATAATCACGATAAGGAATTAACTTAGCATGGTGAGTCTCCCATTCACCTTTTATCTGATTGATGACGAGCGCAAAATCTCCATAGATGTCGAGGTGTTTGATTCTCATGTCAATTGCTTCCTCGATCCCAAAGATACATGCTTCATACTCAGCCATGTTGTTGGTACATTCGAACAGAATTTGGGCGGTAAAAGGAATGTGATGCCCCTGCGGGGATACAATGACTGCCCCAATTCCTTTACCATAAGCATTGACAGCACCATCAAAGATTAAACCCCACTTGCTATTGGGATCTGGACCTTCATTAATCAACGGTTCTTCGCAGTCTTTTGATTTCAAATACATGATCTCTTCATCGGGGAAATCGAATTCAATTGGTTGGTAATCATCAAGAGGTTGGTAAGCAAGGTGATCGGCAAGAATGCTACCTTTGATTGCCTTTTGAGTTTTGAACACAATATCATATTCAGACAAAAGCATCTGCCAGCGTGCAATCTTCCCAGTAGCAGCAGCTTTCTCAAAGATATACTTTATCGGATCCATTCTGGATATCAACCAAGTTGTATGATTCACCAAATAATGACGCAGGCGTTTAGCGGCCCAGGCCAGAGCACAACAAGTCTTCTCAAGCATTGTATACCGAGTTTCACAATCGGTGAACTTCTTGCTTAGATAGTAGATAGCATGTTCTTTCTTTCCAGTCTCATCTTGTTGACCAAGTACGCATCCCATGGATTCATCAAATACTGCCAAATACATAATCAAAGGCCTTCCTTCCACGGGTGGGACAAGGATAGGTGGTTCCAGCAGGTAATTCTTGATGCTATCAAAAGCTTCTTGACATTCATCATTCCATACAATAGGCTGATTCTTTCTGAGTAGCTTGAAGATCGGCCCGCAGGTTGCGGTCATGTGAGATATGAATCGGGAGATGTAATTCAAACGCCCGAGGAAACCTCTGACTTGCTTCTCAGTCTGTGGTGCTGGCATTTCTCGGATGGCCCGGACTTTATCAGGATCGACTTCAATGCCCTTTTGGCGGACAATGAAGCCTAATAACTTCCCGGATCTGACGCCGAATGTACATTTGTTGGGATTCAATCGAAGCTTGTATTTTCTCAACCTTTCAAACATCTTTGTCAAATATTCAACATGTTGCTCCTCATCTGTTGACTTCACAATCATATCATCCACATATACTTCGACTTCTTTGTGAATCATGTCATGAAAGAGGGTAGTCATCCCTCTTTGGTAGGTAGCACCAGCATTTATTAGGCCGAACGGCATCACTTTGTAGCAGAAAGTACCCCATGGAGTGATAAAAGACGTCTTTTCTCTATCTTCAGGAGACATTTTGATCTGATTGTAACTGGAGAAACCGTCCATGAAGGAGAACACCTTAGACTGAGCAGTATTATCAACACACATCCGGACTTTACCATCCTTCTTTGGCACTGGTACAATATTGGCAACCCATTCAGGGTACTCAACTGTCATGAGGAAACCCGCATCAATTTGTTTTTGGACCTCGCTCTTAATCTTGAGAGCCATATCTGGATGAGTCCTTCTCAATTTCTGCCTGACGGGAGGACATTCAGGCTTGGTGGGGATCCGATGCTCCACAATCATAGGATCTAGACCTGGCATATCTTCATACGACCATGCAAAAATATCCGGATACTCCCGGAGGAGTTGGATGATCTTCTCTTTAACCCCTTCCTCTAGAGCAGCACCGATCTTGATTTCTCGCTTGTTCTCCTCGGTACCTATGTTGATAAGCTCAATCTCTTCCTGATGAGGCTGAATGGCTTTCTTTTCTTGCTCAAGTAACCGAGTGATCTCATATGGTATGTCATCACCTTCCTCATCTTCGGCCTCATATACTGGGAATTCAAAATTCGGAGGGAATGCAGGGTTACTGTGCCCAACGGGTTCATTATAGTTCAATCTGCGTAAAATGGTTGGATGATTTTAGAAAGAGGGTTTTTATGCAGATTTTTGAAATTAATAAGAAAATATAGATGTTTTGGTTTTTTTTGGCATTACCATTATTTCCAAGAAAAAAGGTACTAAAAAAGCAGTCGTGAAAGAAACGACAATTTTTTTTATTAATCAACGGCAATGCCGAAACAAACATGCCCTTACAGAAAATATCACTCTCGCTTTGGGTAGAGCGAGAGGATTGTTATTTCGAAAAAACAAGATACTTAAGCAACAAGGTATATTACTCAGAAACATGCATGATTGAGGGAATGTCAATGGCATCCCAATCTCTCGCAATGCCTCCTGGTGTGACAAATACAGGCCTCGGGCCAAATCCAGTTGCTTCTTCTGTGATTGCGTTGACAAACCCAGCACTACAGAATGCCTCGGTGGAAACTCCTGAAGTTGGGGAGAAGCCAAGACCTTCCTTATGCTTGTTCTCACGAAGCTGTATTAACTTGCCCCAGCCGGCAGCTTGACCCTCTTGGACGGCTCTCTGTGCATCCTTCAAAGAAGCCATTGCAGTTCCATCCCTTTTGGGCTCCGTACCTTCGACAGTTAGTCCTTGAAAAGCGGTCCCCTCTGCAGACCCTGCTTCTATGCAAGAGAAAGATGATAGCTGGCTAACCAGGTATGCCTCCTCTCCATGAATGGTAACAAGCTTTCCACTTTTTGCAAATTTCAACTTCTGATGCAAGGTAGAGGTCACCGCTCCCGCGTCGTGTATCCACGGTCTCCCCAAGAGACAGCTGTAAGAGGCATTAATATCCATGACCTGAAAGGTAATCAGAAAGGTTTCAGGACCGATAGTTATTGGCAAGTCTATCTCCCCGAGAACGCTCTTGCGGGTTCCATCAAAGGCTTTGACCAGAAAAGTGCTCTTCCTCAAAGGAGTTCCCCGGTAACTCAGCTGATCCAGCGTTGACTTGGGCATCACGTTCAAAGATGAGCCAGTGTCTACTAACACATTTGAGATCATGTCAGACTTACAATTCACGGAGATATGCAAGGCCAGATTATGATGCTTTCCTGCTTCGGGCAATTCATCTTCACTGAACCACAAATTGCTGCAGGCGGTAATGTTTCCCACTATGCTACCAAAGTGATCCACAGTTACCTCATGATCCACATAAGCCTGCTCCAATACTTTCAAAAGGGTATCTCTGTGAGCAGCGGAACTCAGGAGTAGAGACAAAATGGATATCTTCGACGGAGTTTGCAGCAGCTGATCCACAATCTTATAATCACTTCTTTTAATCAACCTCAAAATCTCGTCCAGATTAGAATCCTCTATAGACCGGCCTGGTTGGCTCGCGTCTCTGTTAACGGGAGAAACATCAGTCGGGGTTGGCTTGTCAATGGGTGGCACGGTAGGCGTAGCTGCCTTCTTTTGAAATAACGGTGGACGGACTCTTCCGCTTCTTAGGGCTGCTGAAGTTCCTTCGGCAGTATTGTTCACCACAGCCAAGGACACCAGAGGCACTTCTACTCCGTTTTCGATTATGGTAGCATTATATTTGTACGGGATAGCCCTATCTGAAGCATACGGTACCGGTCCGGGCAACCTTATCACCAAAGGCTCAGCATTCTTCTTCAAAGGTATACTCTTGACAGGCGGATCGTGAAAAACTGGCACAATCACGCAGACGTCACTAACAGTCAAAAAATTATCATTCATCAAGCTTTGGATGTCATCTTGAACAGTATAGCAACCCAAAGGATTACGAAGGCATCCTAGGCACTTGGCATGATCATGGCTGAACAGAGAAGCTTTGCACAACTTGATGTGTAGAGGCACCAGAGGAGTTGCGACGTTACGGACATCAAGTCTAGGAGCTTCCTCACATACTTCGATCATATTCACAGCGGCATGATTTGGAAGAGGATTGTCGAGGACATGTGGGACATTATTCTCAAAAGTCAGCTTTCCTTGATCAATGAGCTTCTTCACGATATACTTCAAAGCGTAGCACCCCCCGACATCATGACCCAAGGCGCCTTGATGAAAATCACATTTGAGGTCGGACCTGAACCTTGGAGGCAACGGATCAGGTGGGGGCTTGCCCTGTCTGGTTGTACAATGTCCTCTATGGAGCAAAGTTGGAAGCAACTCAGCATACAACATCGGTATCGGAGGGAAAGTAGGTCTAGCTTGCTGATTTTGTTGTTGTTGTTGAACTGGCAACTGTTGTTTCATCTGTTGAGCGATTGCATTAACGGGTACTTGAGGTTGACCCGGTGGCAGAGGGTACTGATGATAAAATGGCGGAAAGAAAGGATGCTGAGAATACGGCACATATGGGTATGACGGAGGCATTTGGGCTGCATTGATAGGAGCAACAGTAGCCATGGATTGACCGGCTCCAGCTGACACCATCCCTACTTCCGTTTCTTTCTTCTTGTGGTGTCCATTACCATACCTCTTTGATGCATTCACAGAGGATTCAGCTTTCTCGAACACAATGATTCCATCCCTTACGGCTTCTTCCAGACGAGTTCCCATGGTGACCATCTCCGAAAAGTTATTCGGGGCAGCAATGATCATTCTCTCAACATAATCCTTCTTCAAGGTCTTTAAGAATGTCTGGGTCATTTCTTCTTCATCAAGAGCGGGAGTAATGCGGGCAGCTGCCCCCCTCCATCTCTGTGCATATTCACGGAAGCTTTCCTCTTTCTTCTGAGAGAGAGATCTGAGGAATTCCCTGTTCGACTTCAATCGGGTGTTAAACCCATAGTGGCTCTTGAAAGCAGCGGCTAATTCATCAAAGGTATGGATGTCATTTTTGCTCAAACTAGTATACCACTCTGCAGCATCTTCCATCAAACTATCCTGGAAGCAGTGGATCATAAGGGAATCATTGTCTTTGTAATTGCCCATCTTTCGGACGTATTTGATGATGTGGTTCTGGGGACAAGTCAGCCCGTTGTACCGGTCGAAATCTGGGATTTTGAATTTCTTAGGGACATCCACCTTTGACACCAAGCAGAGATCTTGAGTTTTGAAAGAGTCTGCATTTCCTCGATTGGCTTTGATCTCATGACGGAGTTCTTTAGCAAGTTCCTCCATCATCTCTTCCATGGTTTTGGTTACGGGGATGCTTCCTTGCTGTGTGTTGATGTTAATACCTTGAGGCAGGGTATGCACAAGAGGCTCAGTGACAGCTGCCGTTGTTTGTGGCAAAGTAGCATTGACGGAGCCAGCATTTGTTGTAGGGATCGGAACATTGTTAGCAGTGCCCGAAGTGCCCGCTGCAGTACTGGGAGTGAAGAACGGTGGAAGCCCATACGGAAACCCAGCTGGCATAGCAAAGCGAGCGTCTGCAGATGTGGTTGGGAGCATGCTTGTAGTCACCGGTATAGCTGTGGCTATAGGGATAGCCGTAGCTGATTGTTCTTGAGCGGCTAGCAGAGCAGTCATGACATCATTAGCTTTAGCCAATTCTTCCCTTAGAGTGGCTAACTCGGTACGGAGCTGAGCGTTCTCTTCTTCCATGGCTGCCGAATTCTTCTTTCTGTAGAGTCTTGTCCGGTGTATTCTGTCTGGTTCGTAAATTTTCCGAACACGAGCCACCTTTCAATCTCTGTGGCAGAAGAACCAGGAGGCAGTGAGCACTTGTAAACCTTTTGTGGCTTGATGAATGATGCACATGATGCATGATATGTACAAATGCAAATGCAAAAGTTGTTTTTGGACATCGAAGGATTTTTAGACAAATTAGGAGTTTTGTAAACAATATCTAAACAAGCAAAGCAAAACGAAGCGTTTACAAAATGAATCCCTTTGAAATACTAAGCCAAGGGAAGACTTTTGAAATATAAACAAATAAAACTCTCAAGCACAGGAAGTGGTTGGATGATCCTCAGACTCAGACTCCGAATCCGAACCGCAATATCTAGCATAGAAGTTGCGTCGTCCTCTAGCTCTCTTGGAGTCCCGCATAAGTAGCTCATCCTTTTCTTCAAGTTCCCTTCGGACCTTAACCAATTCCTTCTTCAACATCAGGTTCTCATGAGTCTTCTGCTCATCCTTACCATCCAAAGTCATGATTAGATTCTCAGCCTCATTGTATCGGGCTTTCCACATTTGTTTCTCACGACTTTCCATGGCCAGATGCTCCTGATACATCTCCTGAGTTGTGGGAGGTAGAGGTAAAGGTATAGATGGAGCAGATGCAGCCACATGTCTCATAGCAGGGTATGGCATACCAATCTCTTCGGCTCGGTTTATTACCCACTGAGTATAGGCCTCATGAGCAATACCAGATCTCACACCCAAATGCTTCACACTCTTCCTACGGACCTTAGACCAAGCCTTGTGAAAGCCTCCCTTTGTCCGATGGGGGCGTTCGAGTAATAGAAGAACTCCGGAGATGTAGCAAGATTGATGGGCTTTGTCTTCATAGGGAACCCAAACTGCCTCATAGCAAGCTCCGGATTGTAGTTGATTCCCCCACGGGTACCAAGAAGAGGTACATTGAGAAAGTCTCCACAACCAGTAATAATCTCCTTAACCTGAGCGGCGGGAGTGATCCAGACCACCTCGTTAGGAGAGAGAGCCATCATCCGCTGTGAGTAGGACCAATCCTCCGAGTTATCATGGAAGGAGCTTGGAAGGTGAGAAATAAACCACCTATATAGGAGAGGCACGCAGCAAAGGATATATCCACGACCTTTGAGAGTCCGGTCATGGATAGCATGATACATGTCAGCTAGCAGGGTAGGAACCGGATTCCTAGAATGGAAGATCTCAATAGCATTCATGTCCACAAAGTTGTCGAGATTCGGGAAGAGAATGAGCCCATAGATAAGCAATGCAAGAATAGCCTCGAGCGCGTCCTGACAAGTAGTTTCGAGATTAGCTTGCTCAAGTAGATACTTGGAAGTAAACCCTCGGATGTGAGACTTAGTAGTAAGATGCTTGGAGACATCGGAAGTCTTGAGATAAAGATCCTTAGCAATAACCAGAGGAGTAAGAGAAGCCCCGGGACCGGTGAAAGGCGTCTTCTCGGCTATAGGCAAACCTAACAAGTGGGAGTAAGCTTCAAGAGTAGGGACCAACTGAAAATCCGGGAAAGTGAAGCAACGGAAGCTTGGATCATAGAATTGCACGAGAGTGTGCACTAGCTTCTCTTCAACATTAGTCCGAAGAATAGTAAGCAAACCACCATACCGGAGTCGGAAACTCGTTTGATTCTTCACCTTGAGTGCCAACTCTCTCAAACTAACCAAATCAACCTCCTTGAACTTGTAGGATTTAGTCTTCTTCATACCTGTAATGTTTACAAAGTTTTCAATTTGTCCAATCCTTCGATGAATGCATGAGAAAAGATTTATGCATGAATGCATGTATGCATGATTGTTTTTTTTTCCATTACAGAGAAAACATGGAGGGTTGAGATTAAAGTCGAGGAGCCAAGGGCGGACACGGTGCCCGGTAAACTAAGGTTTAGGATAATAGTAACCAAGGTTCTAATCAAGTTCCCAAACTGCAACCTCTCTTACGTATATCATGGTAGCACGGGACAACGTCCGTTCCATGTTTATTCACAAGAAGGTCTAGTTTGAGTGTAGTATCGCGTGACGACTAAAACTCGAGACAACACTCGGTTTAGCCACCGCACTACGTCCTAAAAAGGCCAGGGATGGGTTTGGTAACTACGGTCCATAGCATCGTCGAACAATTGAAAGCAAAGTGCCTAAGCATGACAACACACGCCGACAATATTACTTCCAAAATGCCTCAGCTATGTGAGATTGATCGCATAACCCAATACACGAGGCAACCCTCGGATCGAATTGTCGATTATATCTCTACCTATTCATAAGTTCACTCAGCCCGGGTATAAGACTTTTGATATTCTCACCCCACACGTTAAATGAAAATAAACAAGTATTCACATATGTAAGCAATAAAACAAAGTGTAAATATAAACTAAGGAAAACTAGGCGTGACCCGCTAACAGAATCCCCAGTGAAGTCGCCATTTCTGTTATCGCGATTTTCGGGTGTCAAGTCATTAATTAGGCTTGAACCTTTCAATCTTTGATATTCTCTATTTTTTCTTGGGAAGGGCAAAATTGAGAAAAAAACCCTTAGATTCGAAGTTCGAGGGTCGTTTTCACTACGGGAAGGTGTTAGGCACCCGGAGCGATTATGGTACTCCATAAGAACCGTTCTCCTAAGTTTATTTCTACGCTTTATTTTTATTGCCTACTTATTGAAAGAAAAGAAGTTTTATTTGAGTGAAGAATGGGGGAGAGAAGATGATTGAGATCTTATTTTTATTTGGCTTGGAGGAGTTTTGACTCATTGCCTACGTACCCTTTTAAGGGATCAAAACCAATCGTAGTTCGTTCTCGAAAATTGTTTTTGTTTTTGTTGGTTGATTTTAAGTTTGAAAAAGGAATTTTGAAGAATGGAGATGAGAGGCCTCAAGGGCATGAGATTTGGAAAATGTGAGGTGGAAGTAGTTATTTTGTAAAATAAAGTCTAAGTATGATTAAAATTCATTGGGATTTTTTCTTAGGAAAACAAAAGGGAAATGAGGAGTTTTGACTCCTATTTTAGAAAAAAAGTTTTCAAGTGAGGTTATTCATATTTTTTTAAAAAATGATTTTTTTTCTAAGCGTTGTAAAACCTAAGCATACATCTAAGCGGTAATCATGCAACGTGTGTGCGTGTCGGTGCTTGTGTCGGTGTACATCCCTTATAATGTCCATAGTCCTTTACATTGTCCTAGATACATGCTATGGTCTTTGTGAAGAATTTTAAAAGGAACTAATCTATCTAAGATTATTACAAACCCAATTGATATAGAAATGAATGGAAAAAATGATGCCAAAACTATAGGATGAATGAAATGTGAGATGAGATGGTTAGTATCATAAAGCATAAAAATAGTAGAAAGGCAAACAAAATTGAATAGAATAGCAAGAGAGAAAGAAAAAAAAAGTAATGAAATGAAATAAAGTGGTAAAAATACACCTAGAATTTAGGTATAACACTCATACATGCATATGGCCTATAATTCCCTCATTATAGCCATTTTTTGAAAGGTTTGAATTTAAGCTACAATGTGAGGATCATAAGAGCACACACAAGCAAAGCATTATATCATATTCCTAGAGATATTTTCACACATTATTTCACATGCAAGAATATCACAATATGTAAAAAAAAAAAATGCATCAAGAACATATATGGAATTTAATGAGCAAGAATTAAAAGAACAAAGTAAAGAAAATAAATGCAAAAATAAGCAAATAAATTCTAACATTTAGAGAAAAAAAATTAAAATGATAGGGAAACATTTTTAGAAAATTTTTAGGAGCATAAAATGCCAAGAAAGTGTAAAAAAGGTATTTAAAACACAATTAAAAGCAATTAAAAAAGAGGCTCAGCAGGATTTAATCTGGACCGTTGGATGAATCCAGAGGTCCAGATCTAACTCCCAAGATCACATCACAGCCACTGGATCAAAGATCCAAGGGTCCAAAAAAAAGCACAAAAGATAGTGTAAAATTGCAGGAAGCACAATGACCGTTAGATCAAAGATCTAACGGTTCAAACAGAAGATATACCATATTCCACACAAAAAATCACACACAGGATTCAAAATCAAACACACAGCAGCCATCAGATCTTGGAACAATCCAGATCTGATGGTTCACAGAGCGAGGGAACACCACAGAAGCATGTACGCGCGCGCGTGGGAACGGAGGGGCTATAAAAAGGAATTTTGACAAAAAAAACACAAAGTTCACAAAAAAAACCTCTCTCTTCCTTGGATTCTAGAGAGAGAGAGTCTGACCTCTCTCTAGAATCCGGTCATCTTCTCCGGTCATGCCAAGCTTCTCCGGCGCGGTGGCCGACAACCCCAAGGTGGCGGCGCCGCCGCCGGAAATTATTTTTTTGCTCCGATTCCAAATTTTTTTACATTTTTAAACATCCTTTTTTCTCCTATGCATGAATCTGAGCTTAGTTTTTTGAAAAAGAATTTCAACCGGAGTAGATCTGAGTTTGAAGTCGCGGTTTTGAATGAAGTTTTTTCTTTGTTCTTTGTGCTTTTTCGGTTGCACGCTTCTATAATCCTACAGATTTACATTTGATTCGCCTTTTTCTCTGTTCTTGCGAAAAAAGATGAAGTTTGAGTTTTACCTGTGATTTTCTTGGTGATTTCGAACCGGATCTTCAGGAAAACTTGAGTTTGATCTCGTTCTGTTGATTCTGGCTTGATTTCTTGCTGTTCCGATCCTCTCTTCTTCTTTACAGGTTCGGCATGCTCATTTTCGTCCCTCTTCTTCGTCTCCGAGAAAGCCTCTGTGATCGTGCTTGAGTTCGCCGCTTTCGGTGGTGAATTCGCACTCGAATTGCAGAGCAATGATTCAATGATGATGATTCCTTGATGAATCTCTGAGAATCAAAGCCATTTCAATGGATTCTGGTTCTGGAAATTTCTAGGGTTTTTTGATTTGTTCTTGGGATTTTTCTGTTTTGATCTAACTGAATGGAGAGAGAAAGTTGAAATCTGTTTTTGTGATGTGTCAATCATTGTGTGGATCTGTGCAGAATAAAGCTATTTATAGACTGCCATGTGTAATTTTGGACCAATGAGGCGCTGCCATCTGGACTTGGACCTTTCTGCAAAAAAAGAAAAATTGAAGGACTAAACTGCAATAATAAAAAAAGACCGAAATGAAATTTTTAAAATGTTTTGGACTAAAATGCAATTTTAGAAACTGTCTCAGGGACTAAATATGCAATAAAAAATAAAATTGGACTAAAATTGGTAATTTAAAAAAACGTAAAGTGAAACCAAAAATAAAATCAACAAAAGGACTAAAATGAACCAGCTACAAAAATGAGGTATTTTAAAATACCTCTCTGCCGAAATTTTGACAGGAAAAGACCAAAATGCCCCTAGGGACTAAACTGACTCAGATGCAATTTTTTGAAATGATTTTTAAACAAAGACTCAACAATGATTTGTACAGACAAATTGAAAAGACTCAGAGGCAAACACAGGGACTAAAATGGGTTCCACTGCAGGAAATGACCAAAATACCCTTTTGTATGATTTTTTGAAATAAACTGCAAGAAAAGTAATGCGACGTTTCAGAGAGTTCTTAAATGACTTGTAATGTCAGAAAAGACAGAGACAGTATGATATGTTTTAAAAAGAGAGTAAAGATTCAGAGAAAAATAACGGCGAACTGACAAGTATCAGTGTTAGAAAAGAAGTTTGAACGAGTATTTTTAGGTCCAAAATCAGGGTATAACAAACATCATGCACTTGATCAATAATATTCACATATCAATACTTACATCAAACCCCAATATCTCACATTAATAATCACCAATCACATGTTTCATGAACAAATATCAATTCACAGTTATTCATACACCATCACCAATCACATTTCATGAACAAATCACCAATCATATTTCATGAATAATCATCAATCACATTTCATGAACAATCATTAATCACATTTCATGAATAATCACCAATCACATATATCAAATCACATATTCAATTATGACTTACTTCATCAACCAATCAAATGCATGCAATGTTCTAGACTCTTTTAGATGCATACGGTACCGTTCATCACCAATATTTAGGCCGTCGCCCATGATGCCGACAGAACATCATAATCATCACCAAATCATCACCAGTTGGATATATAAACATATCCGTCATCACCAAATATGTATGCATGAACATATGACTCAATAATAATGCATATGTCCACACAACAACTCACCATATCATCACCAAAATCATCACCAATTGGATATATATAAACATATCCGTCATCACCCAACATGTATTTGCATTTATGCAATCACACCAATAATTCATCACCACTTACATAATCAATACCATATCATAATAAACAATGTATATGGACTCACCAACAATTCACAACATCATATATATATTCACCCACCACATCATAATAAACAATGTATATGGATTCACCAATATCATCATCTCCACATCATTTGCATTATCAAGAAAATATGTCCATACACAATTAAATCATAACATTCATCATCACCACATCAACATGATCATCAATAATCAACAAAGTTATTCAATATCAACTATCACATATAGTTTCACCAATTCAAGCATTTCTTACATTCTAAGTAAGATAGCACACACATCTCATGATAATCATCATATCTCATACAATTATTCATTCATACAACTTCACTTAGCCATATAAAAATAGTCACCATAATTCGAAAGACAATTGGTTCAGGAAACATTTCCGACCAAAAACCATATCAAGTGGCCACCGGCCAACAATGACAACTCCGAGACAAACGACATAGACAAGTTGAAAACCTTCAAACAATCTTAGCGACAATGTAATCATGAAGTTAAGTCGCCTCTGGATCATTAACATTAACCCAAGCACCACTTAAGTTCATATGAAAATCCCATTTTCACAACCTTTCACATTCCCACCCGAAATATCACTCTTGACATGATTAAGATGTTTGACTACTCTTACAAGTCTTACATAAGTCTATATGAGCTGTAGGTTCAACTTGTAAGTTCCATTGCTTGCAAAAGTTTGTTTCATAATTACTTAATTCAATGTAAAGCAACGCAAGAACTCATTAGACCTCTTATACAAGGTTATCTATGTCATAAAAACACCCCTAGATGATTAGGATAAAGTCCCTACGCTTAGAAATAAGTTTGGAAACAATTGGATCAAAGAAAATTGCATTTTAAAAGTTTATGGTCAGGCAAAATCGTAGTCCGATTTTTCCCCATCGTAGTACGATTTTTTTCGAGCTGAAACACCCCAAAATCTGGTCAAAATCGTAGCCCGATGAATAAAATCGTAGTCCGATTTCTGCCTGACAGACAACATCAAATTTTCCAATTTTCACGTTTTCGCGCGTAAAAACCAAACCGTTAATCCGTTTTCGATGCCGTTTTCACCTACGTGTTCATGACACTTAGCCCTATCTTAATGTGCAGAAAAATTCAAGTTTCAACATTCCAAAATTCATTTTCCAAAGCCTTACACAACACTCATTTTCCAAAACGGTTAACAAATGAATTTTCACCCGAAACTCCCGTTTTTCTCCCAAAACGACTCGACTATCACAACTACAACCTAAAAACAGAAATTCCATCAAGTTTAACTCATCCAACCACATAGACAACTCAGTCAACAACTTTGTATATCAAGTTTCACTTTGGTCCTTCACATGACCGTCTAGCACAACTTCACCAATACAAACAACTTATTTCATAAAATGGAATACCCATGTTATCATTCAACAACAACAACATATCTACTTCAACAACACTTCATTTAGACATGAATTCAATCATAATTCAACAACACAATATCACAATCCAACAATTGAGCAAAACACATAAGTATCCATTTTCACCAAACCAACAACAACAACTTATTTCACAACAACAAATTATGAATCATGCATACCCAAACCATGAATTAGCATCCATAACATCACTTATCAACAACAATATCTATTGATCATGAAACTTATCACAATTCATCAACAACCATGCATAATTCACTAATTGAGCATAATTTACAAATAAACTATCTATTTTCATACATCATGAACTTGCAATTTCATCATCAACAATTCATTTATCATTCAATTAACATACTCAAACTTATCACCAAAACAAGAGCACGAATTTTAACAACAATTATCAATTCATTCCAATCAACCCATTTCATACAACAAGGAAAACTGCAAACAAAATAATCATGATTATGAAGAAGACTAACCCCCTTACCTTAGGTAATGATTGTTCTTCCTTTCTCTCACTTTCTCTCTCTACCTCTCTCTAACTTTGTGAAAATGAAAAAGGAATGAATGAATTTCTCTCCAAGTTAGGTTTAGGTGTGTTCCCACTCAATTGGGCTCAATTCTAGACCCTAATGGGCTTAACCCATTCTAACATAATTCTAAAAAGTTTCTATACACTCAAAGGTAATTACTAACAACGGTAAAATATAAGCAACTGTCACTAAACGGTAAAAACTAATCACTGCACTAGTCACTTGGTAAAATAATGGTTCTCACTAAACATTAAAAATAATTCTCACCAAAATTACCATTTTACCCTTACCCGCCAAATGACCAAAATACCCTTCTAATACGGTAATCCATGTAAATGCACCCAATGACAATTAAATACACACAAGCTCAAATAATCACCTAATAATTAATTAAAAATAAATCTAGCGAAAAATCGGGCTGTTACAACTCTCCCCCCCTAAAAAGAATTTTCGCCCCCGAAAATTACTTGAAGGAAACAACTCCGGATACGAAACCCTCATCCTACTCTCCGGTTCCCAAGTGGCACTCTCACCAGTTGGAACAACCCAAACCACTTCGACCAAAACAATCTCTTTGCCACGCAAACGCTTCAACTCACGATCCTCAATCCTAACCGGCCAAGTCTCAACGGTCAAATTATCTCTTACTTCCAACTCATCCACTTGAATCACATGGGAAACATCATGCACATACTTCCTCAACTGAGACACATGAAACACATCATGAAGATTCGACAAAGACGGTGGTTACGCAATCCGATACGCTACAACCCCAACCTTCTCAATAACATCAAACGGTCCAACAAAACGAGGAGTCGACTTCCTATACTTCAAAGCACGACCAACACCGGTCACAGGATTCACCCTCAAAAATACATGATCACCAACTTGAAACTCAATATCCTTTCTCCTCTTATCATGATAACTCTTCTGTCTACTCTGAGACGCCTTCATCTTTTCCTGAATCATCTTAACCTTTTCCGTAGTTTCTTGCACAACTTCTAGTCCTAACAAAGAACTTTCACCGGATTAAAACCAACACAACGGTGTCCTACACCTCGGACCATACAAAGCCTCAAACGGTGCCATACCGATACTAGCATGAAAACTGTTGTTGTAAGTAAACTCAATCAACGGTAAACATCTATCCCAACTGACACCTTGCTCCAACACACAAGCTCTCAACAAATCCTCCACCTTTTCCTTGATTAACCAACGTCACTCGGTCCACGAGTTCCAAATCTTCCTTCTGACCATTCTTGATCTCTTCCAAAATATTGCTTGTTAGCTTCAACATTCCCAGCCTCACACCATCCGGTGTCAACTTACTAACCAAACTCAAATCTCGAAACTGCTCAATCAATTCCAACTCTTTAACCATCAAAGCAGACATATGCAAGGTCTTTCTACTCAAAGCATCAACAACAACGTTAGCCTTCCCGGGATGATAACTCAACTGAAAATCAAAATCCTTAAGATACTCCAACCATCTTCTCTGCCTCATATTCAACTCTTTCTGATCAAACAAGTACTTCAAACTATTGTGGTCACTAAACACCTCAAACTTAGAACCATACAGATAGTGCCTCCAAATCTTCAATGCATACACAACTGCGGCCAATTCCAAATCATGAGTCGGATAATTCTTCTAATGCACTTTCAACTGCCTCGAAGCATAAGCCACAACCTGACGATTCTGCATAAGCACACCACCAAGACCCATCAAAGAAGCATCACAATACACAACAAACGATTCCTTCGGATTCGGCAGAATCAACACTGGACCTGAAGTCAACCTCTTCTTCAATTCTTGGAAACTCTTCTCACACTTAGCATCCCAAACATACGCTTGTCCTTTCCGAGTCAACTGCGTCAAAGGCAACGCCAACTTAGAGTATTCCTCAATGAACCTTCGATAGTAACCTACCAATCCAAGAAAGCTTCTAATCTCAAAAACAGACTTAGGAGACTTCCACTGCAACACTGCATCAACCTTAGAAGGATCCACAGAAATACCACCCTTAGAAATCACATGACCAAGGAAACTCACTTCCTTCAACCAAAATTCACACTTAGATAACTTAGCACATAACTGGTTCTCCTTCAAGACTTGCAACACAATCCTCAAAAGACAACAACCAATCCATACCAAAAATCACATCCATATGCTTCAACGGGAGACACACAAGATCCAACTCAAAATCAACATTACCAAAATTAACAGGACACTTAGCACACACCACAACCAACAGAGCCTCTACAACCAAAGATACCTTCCCTTGCCAGACTAACACAAACCACTAACCGCTAAGAAAACAGCACAACAAAGCAGATGTCGAGGGTACTATGCTACCATTCGCACACAACAGGGAAATACAACAAGCATTAGTCCAGACAAGACTGACCACGACTCTAATACCAACTTGTAACACTCCTATTTCTATTAAAGCAATTAAACATGCGAATAATACATTTATTCAAGAAATAGAGGCTACGCCACATTCAAAATTCAAAAACCAATAAACATGTATATAAACCTCAACAGTCGTAGCGGAATATAAACCAGAGTAATACAAATATACATTTCATGAATCAATAAATCACATCACAGAGATTCATCTCAAAAATCCCTACAAACGGGTAAATCTCCAACATAACAAAATCCAAAATAAAAGATAATCTAGACCGACACAACGAAGCCTAGATCAGAGCCGACCAACTCTAAGCACCGATATCGGAGAAAGCTCCCGATATCCACCAAGCACAAAACTCACCAAGCAACTAAACCTGCACAACGTTTACCCATCCATACAGAAAGGTAGGCGGTTCATCACAGATCCACTGGGCGTAAGTATTACATCATCATAATCCAAATAACAGTTAACATGAATATTTCAATATAAACATCATGCACTTGATCAATAATATTCACATATCAATACTTACATCAAACCCCAATATCTCACATTAATAATCACCAATCACATGTGTCATGAACAAATATCAATTCACAGTTATTCATACACCATCACCAATCACATTTCATGAACAAATCACCAATCATATTTCATGAATAATCATCAATCACATTTCATGAACAATCATTAATCACATTTCATGAATAATCACCAATCACATATATCAAATCACATATTCAATTATGACTTACTTCATCAACCAATCAAATGCATGCAATGTTCTAGACTCTTCTAGATACATGCGGTACCGTTCATCACCAATATTTAGGCCGTCGCCCATGATGCCGACAGAACATCATAATCATCACTAAATCATCACCAGTTGGATATATAAACATATCCGTCATCACCAAATATGTATGCATGAACATATGACTCAATAATAATGCATATGTCCACACAACAACTCACCATATCATCACCAAAATCATCACCAATTGGATATATATATATATATATATATATATATATATATATATATAAACATATCCGTCATCACCCAACATGTATTTGCATTTATGTAATCACACCAATAATTCATCACCACTTACATAATCAATACCATATCATAATAAACAATGTATATCGACTCACCAACAATTCACAACATCATATATATATTCACCCACCACATCGTAATAAACAATGTATATGGATTTATCAATATCATCATCTCCACATCATTTGCATTATCAAGAAAACATGTCCATACACAATTAAATCATAGCATTCATCATCACTACATCAACATGATCATCAATAATCAACAAAGTTATTCAACATCAACTATCACATATAGTTTCACCAATTCAAGCATTTCTTACATTCTAAGTAAGATAGCACACACATCTCATGATAATCATCATATCTCATACAATCATTCATTCATACAACTTCACTTAGCCATATAAGAATAGTCACCATAATTCGAAAGACAATTGGTTCAGGAAACATTTCCGACCAAAAACCATATCAAGTTGCTACCGGTCAACATTTACAACTCCGAGACAAACGACATAGACAAGTTGAAAACCTTCAAACAATCTTAATCGACAATGTAATCATGAAGTTAAGTCGCCTCCGGATCATTAACATTAACCCAAGCACCAGTAAGCGTGACATACCGGGAAGTTTTCCAGTAAGCGTGTGAGTGAGGACAGATTACGCTGAAATATTTTAATTTAATTTAGAGTAATACTTTTATATTTAATTTCAATATCATTCAATTATCACAACCTCGCAAATATTTTTATTCCCTTTCTTCAACCTCACAAATAGACACACACATTAAAGTTTAGAGTAATAATTTATGTCCGTGTGTCTGTTTTTTTGTTACGCTAATGCATATAGTTATTTTTATAAAATTTTAATTTTAATTAATAGTACAAGTATAGATGCTTAAAAAATTATACTTATGTGTGTGTGTCTATATATATATATATATTTTACACATTTATATTGCAACAAACTATGCATACCTTTTTATTATTTAAAAAACTAAACATATCTTTTTCAATGACACCAATAATGTAACAAATATAATATCATATAATTTATACCATGTAAAAATCATTATTTACATTTGAATGGAAGGCAAAAGGGCAACATGCTGCACCGCTAGACCTTTTTGGATGGCAAAATCAATTCTCGTGAATACAACATTCAATGACACCAACAATGTAACAAATATAATATCATATAATATAAATTATTATCTTTTTAAATGACACAAAAAATATGATATTCTTATAACAAAATTTGTTACACGGTATAATTGAAAAAGAAAAAACAAACTATTCATAATATTTTAAATATTTTTTTATTTATTATGTTAATTCATTATAAATTCAAAGTTAAGGAAGAGATCAAAGATGCTATTTTCTCAATGCACTTTTACAAAGCCCCGGGTCCAGATGGTTTTCAACCTATTTTTTTCAAAGCTTATTGGCATAGTGTTGGGGATGATGTCTGGAAAATGGTGTATGATGCTTTTGCCTATGGTATCATTGATCCTACTATTGCATAGACCTTGATTGTTCCTATTCCAAAAATTGATATCCCCCAAAGTTTCACAGATTTTTGTCCTATCAGCTTATGCAATGTGCTTTTGAAGACTATTTCCAAAGTACTAGTTAGGCGTATTAGACCTTTCTTGGATGATTTTATTGGCCCTCTTCAAAGCTATTTTATTCTGAATAGAGGTACTTCTGATAACGTCATTATTACTCAAGAAATTGTTCATTGCATGCACAAGAAAAAGGTAAGAAAGGTCTTCTACTATTTAAGGTGGACTTGAAGAATACGTATGATAGGGTAGATTGGGATTTTCTTTGGTTAACTCTTTCTGAATTTGGGTTTCCTTCTCTCATTATTAATTTGATCATGAGTTGTATTACATCTTCTTCCCTTTCTCTTAAGTGGAATGGTGAAAAACTTGATAGTTTCAAACCAAAGAGGGGTTTACGAGAAGGAGATCCACTATCACCTTATTTATTTGTTCTTTGCATGGAGATATTATCTCTAATGATACAAAACCAAGTTACTAAAGACACTTGGAGGCCGATAAAGATTTCTCGTCATGGACCAAGCTTTTCTCACCCTTTATTTGCTAATGATTATCTTCTTTTCACTGAAGCCAAAAGTTCACAAGTTAAAGTGGTTAGAGATGTATTGCAAAAATTTTGTTTTGCTTCTGATTTGAAGATTAATATTCAAAAGTCAAAGTTTATGTCATCTTCAAATGTTTCTCGACATAAGCAACAAAAATTTGAATCTCTTCTTCAGTTCAACCATACCTCTCATCTGGGTAAGTAGCTTGGATTTCCCATGTTGTCAGATAGAATTAAGAATTCCGATTTCAACTTTATCCTAGACAAGATTAATGGCAGGTTGGTGGGTTGGAAAATGAATTTACTAAGTAGACCAGGACGGATTACCTTGGCCAAAAGTGTTGTGACTGCTATGCCTATTTATACTATGCAGAACCTTTGGCTTCCTTCTGATATTTGTGAAAATATAGATGCTACTGTTCGTTCATTTATATGGGGGAGGAATTACTGTCATTGGGTGAATTATAAGAACCTAACTATGCCAAAATCTTGTGGGGGTTTAGGCATTCGTATAGCCAGGAACTCGAACATTTCTCTTCTTGGCAAACATATATGGGATATTCTACACCAACCACAGAAGCTTTGGGTTCAGATGTTGAGGCACAAATACTTGTCTAACACTCATATTATGCATACTCCTTTTAAGCCTGGTGATTCTTGCATTTGACGTGCTATTGTAAAAGCAGTGGAAATCTTAGGGCCAGGTTTCATTTACAGAGTTGGAAGAGGTCATGTATCCATATGGTATGATAAATGGTTAGATAATGTTTATCTTTGTAATGTTGTGCCTTATGTTCATATTAGTGACACAAACCTTCGTCTTTGTGATTTGTTTGAAAATAGGGATTGGAACTTCAACAAACTTTACACTCAACTTCCACCTTTTTACCAAAATTGCATTTGTAGCATTACCATTGATCATGACACCGAGGATAAACTCATTTGGAGTGCTTCTCCAAATGGTCAATACTCATCTAGTTATGGATATAGGTGGTTTGATCAGAATCTAACTCAACAAGTAGAGCTTGTGTAACGCCCTAGTCGTTATTTTATTTATTTATGATTTATTTAGAGTCTTTTATATGATTTTAAATAATTATTGTTGTTTAAAAGAGATAGTCAGAAAACAGTTTCACGTACAACAGACAAGTTTTCGGAGAAAAAGGGAGAAGAGCCAAGTAGAGCCAAGGGAACCAGATTCTTGTAGAATTGTTCATCTGAATTAAGGTAAGGGTGAGGTTTACTTCAGTAATATAGATTTTAAATTCTGATTTTGGTTTAACATTGTTCTGTATGAAAATTTGGAATTTGGGTTAGGTTTTGGTTCTTTGATTTTTGGGTGGATTGAGGGTAGAAACCATGTTTTGATGTTAGAAATAGGTTCTGGTTGCATACAGCATTTACGTATACATCTGTAAACTAATTTGGGGAGTGAAATTGAGGAAATTGGGATTTTTGGGAAAAAACCTGCATTCTGCCCGTACTGATGTTCATCGCTCGCCCCGGCAAGTAGCCTGTCTCGCCTCGCGAGTGAGCAACTTCATGGCTCGCCTCGCGAGCAGAACCACTCGCCATGGCGAGTTAGAGAGTGAGAGATCATGATTTTTGAATTGTTGTTATAAGGTGTAATTTGGTTAGTTTTGTGTGCCTGAATGATTTTAGAGAGGACTGGGACAATTTTTAGATTAAAAAGATGAATAGGGAGCTTAAAAATGAAGATTTAGTGAGAAAAATGTCAAAACTCCCGAGAGCACACTTTTTCGCGTTCGCCTCGTACTCGCCACGGCGAGTAGCCTTTTTTCCTGAGCTCGCCATAGCGAGCAGATGCACTCGCGAGGCAAGTTGCCCAGTATCTGAGCTGTTTGTTCTTTAATTGAATAATGATGAATGAACTTGATGTATGAGCATGATTATGATCAATTGTGTATTTTCTGGAATTGTTGGATTAACTATGATCAATTGTTGATGACTGTAATGTATGTTTACATTTAATTAAATCATACATGTTGTTAAATTGTGGGGTTGTAAGTCATATTATATATATGCATTGTTGATTTGTATGTAGATATACACAAGTTGAGTCCATTGCATAAACATATAAAAGTGGGAGGGCTCATGCCCTGGAATGCCTTGTCGTTCAAAGCGGGAGGGCTCATGCCCTGGAACACCTTGTTGTTCAAATTGGTGAGGGCTTATGCTCTGAAGAATGCTTTAACCATTCAAAATTCGGTGAGGGTTTCCGCCCTGTAAATTGGTACCACATGCATGTGCATAGTCGCATTGTTGAGGAGTCTTAGCGGTTTGTCAAGTAGTTGCATGAGTCGTTGTTGTTGGTTGAAATTACCACTTATTGATGATGTTGTTAATTATGAAATATATATGTATATTGAATAATTATTATTATGTTAGGGTGTTAGATTCAATTGATGAATTTTATATCTATTATTATTGTTGTGAATCTCACCCCTTCTGCTTGGAAATGTTGCCCTTCCTATGGTTAACTTGCAGGTGATCCTGAGTAGTAGGTGGTGGCTCAAGTGTCTAGGCTCTGATACGTAACGGGATGGGGATTACTTCTTTATTTTCATTCCTTATGTATCAAATTTTGAAAACATGTCGTGGAGCCTTTTATTGTTAATTGAAACAATGTTGATGATTAATTATGTTGAGGCCTTTGTGCCAGGATTTAATGTTGGATGATGAAGTTTAATGTTGAAAAATATTCCACTGCAATTTATTGATGTTTCATAAAGGATGATGTTTATTAAATAGTTTTATATTCTATTTAAGAAATTTTGAAAAGTAGTGTGACATGCCCGTTGGGTGTTAAACTCTGATGTATTATTTATTATTTAATTGTTTGGGATAACGGGGTGTTACAATTGGTATCAGAGTAGGTTGGTCCGTCAGGCCAACCTGATGAGATTCCAGATGTGCTACCAGAGAGGGAGGTAAAATTTTCAATTGACCTTGTTCCAGGAACGAAGCCGGTGTCAATGGCACCATACCGTATGTCGGTGTCCGAGTTAGCTGAGTTGAAGAAACAGTTGGAAGACTTGCTTGATAAGAAATTTGTAAGACCGAGTGTTTCACCGTGGGGAGCGCCGGTATTGTTGGTTAAGAAGAAGGATGGTAGCATGAGGTTATGTATAGATTACCGTCAGCTGAATAAAGTGACGATAAAGAATAGGTATCCACTTCCGAGGATTGATGATCTAATGGATCAATTAGTGGGTGCTCGTGTGTTCAGCAAGATTGATTTGAGGTCAGGTTACCATCAGATTAAGGTGAAGGAAGAGGATATGCAGAAGACGGCCTTTAGGACACGTTATGGTCACTATGAATATAAGGTGATGCCTTTCGGTGTTACTAATGCGCCTGGTGTGTTTATGGAGTATATAAACAAAATTTTCCATGCTTATCTAGATAAATTTGTGGTTATGTTTATTGATGACATCTTAATTTATTCTAAGACCGAAGAGGAGCATGCAGAGCATCTGAAGATTGTATTGCAAGTGTTGAAAGATAAGAAGTTGTATGCCAAGTTGTCAAAATGTGAATTCTGGTTAAGTGAAGTAAGTTTTCTTGGCCACATTATTTCTGGTATTGGTATTGCAGTTGATCAATCAAAAGTTGATGCAGTATCACAATGGGATACTCCGAAGTCAATAACTGAGATTATAAGAAGTTTCTTGCGTTTGGCTGGTTATTACCGCAGGTTCATTGAAGGATTTTCGAAGTTAGCACTTCCGTTAACTCAGTTGACCTGTAAGGGTAAGTCTTTTGTGTGGGATGCTCAGTGTGAGAATAGTTTCAATGAATTGAAGCCAAGGTTGACGACTGCTCCTATTTTAATTTTACCGAAGCCGGAAGAACCTTTTGTTGTTTATTGTGATGCGTCCAAGTTGGGCTTAGGTGGTGTTTTGATGCAAGATGGTAAATTAGTAGCTTATGCTTCTAGACAGTTGAGGATTCATGAAAAGAATTATCCTACGGATGATTTGGAATTGGTTGCAGTGGTTTTTGTTTTGAAAATTTGGAGACATTATTTGTACGGTTCCAGATTTGAAGTGTTTAGTGATCATAAAAGTTTGAAATATTTATTCGATCTGAAAGAATTGAATATGAGGCAGAGAAGATGGCTTGAGTTGTTAAAGGATTATGATTTTGGTTTTAATTACCATCCGGGTAAAGCTAATGTCGTTGTAGATGCTTTGAGCAGGAAGACATTTCACATCTCTGCTATGATGGTAAAAGAGTTTGAGTTGCTAGAATATTTTAGAGACTTGAGTCTTGTCTGTGAGTTGTCACTTCAAAGTGTACAGTTGGGTATGCTGAAGGTTAATAGTGATTTCTTGAATAGTATCAGAGAAGCACAGCAAGTTGATGTCAAGTTTGTTGATTTAATGGTTGCTAGTAATCAAACTGAAGATAGTGACTTCAAGGTTGATGATCAGGGTGTGTTGAGGTTCAGAGGAAGAATTTGCATTCATGATAGTGATGAGTTGAAAAAGTTGATTCTGGAAGAAAGTAACAAAAGTAGCTTAAGTATTCATCCGGGAGCTACAAAAATGTATCATCATTTGAAGAAATTGTTTTTGATGGTTTGGGTTGAAATGTGATGTTGCTCAGTTTGTTTATGCATGTTTGACTTGTCAGAAGTCTAAGGTTGAGCATCAGAAGCCTGCAGGGTTGTTGACACCGTTAGATGTGCCAGAGTGGAAGTGGGACAACATTTCCATGGATTTTGTGACGAGTTTACCGAATACTCCGTGAGAGCATGATGCCATTTGGGTTGTTGACGAAGTCGGCACACTTTATTCCGATCAATATTAGTTATCCAGTAGCTCAGTCGGCGGAGGTTTATATTCATAATATTGTAAAGTTGCATGGAGTTCTATCGAGTATTGTGTGGGATAGAGATCCGAGATTCACTTCTAGATTTTGGAAGAGTTTGCAAGATGCATTGAGTTCAAAGTTAAGGTTGAGTTCGGCTTATCATCCGCAGACAGATGGTCAGTCGGAGAGGACGATCCAATCATTAGAGGATTTGCTGAGAGTGTGTGTACTTGAGCAAGGTGGAGCTTGGGATAGTCATCTACTGTTGATAGAGTTCACGTACAACAACAGTTACCATTCGAGTATTGGTATGGCACCGTTCGAAGCTTTGTATGGTCGGAGGTGCATGACTCCTTTATGTTGGTTTGAGTCAGGAGAAAGTGTGGTGTTGGGACCAGATTTGGTTCATCAGACTACGGAGAAGGTCAAGATGATAAGGAAAAAGATGAAAGCGTCGTAGAGTCGACAGAAGAGTTACCATGACAAGCGTAGGAAGGCCCTTGAGTTTCAAGAGGGAGATCATGTGTTTCTGAGGGTTACTCCTATGACGGGTGTAGGACGTGCATTGAAGTCTAAGAAGTTGACTCCAAAGTTTATTGGTCTGTATCAGATATCTGAGAGGGTTGGAACAGTGGCATACATAGTAGGTTTGCCACCACATCTTTCGAATTTGCATGATGTGTTTCATGTGTCGCAACTTCGGAAGTATGTAGCGGATCCTTCGCATGTTATTCCGAGAGATGATGTGCAGGTTAGAGACAACCTTACAATTGAGACCTTACCGTTGAGAATCGAAGACCGTGAGGTGAAGAAATTGAGAGGCAAGGACATACCTCTAGTGAAGGTTGTTTGGGGTGGAGTAACCGGTGAAAGTTTGACCTGGGAGCTGGAGAGTAAGATGCGGGAGTCTTATCCGGAGTTGTTTGCTTGAGGTAATATTTCGAGGACGAAATTCTCCAAGTTGGGGAGAGTTGTAACGCCCTAGTCGTTATTTTATTTATTTATGATTTATTTAGAGTCTTTTATATGATTTTAAATAATTATTGTTGTTTATGTGGTGTGTATTATTTTATTATATGATTTATTTTTATATTAATTAGAATAAGTGGGAATTATTATTATTTTGAGTTTTGGGGGTTATATTTTAATTAGTATAATTAAGTGGGAGTTAAATATTGGAAGTTAGAAAAAGAGATAGTCAGAAAACAGTTTCACGTACAAAAGACAAGTTTTGGGAGAAAAAGGGAGAAGAGCCAAGTAGAGCCAAGGGAACCAGATTCTTGTAGAATTGTTCATCTGAATTAAGGTAAGGGTGAGGTATACTTCAGTAGTATAGATTTTAAATTCTGATTTTGGTTTAACATTGTTCTGTATGAAAATTGGGAATTTGGGTTAGGTTTTGTTTCTTTGAATTTTGGGTGGATTGAGGGTAGAAACCTTGTTTTGATGTTAGAAATAGTTTTTGGTTGCATACAACATTTAGTTATACATCTGTAAACTAATTTGGGGAGTAAAATTGAAGAAATTGGGATTTTTGGGAAAAAAACCTGCATTTTGCCCATACTGATGTTCATTGCTCGCCCCGGCGAGTAGCCTGTCTCGCCTCGCGAGTGAGCAACTTCATGGCTCGCCTCGCGAGCAGAACCACTCGCCCTGGCGAGTTAGAGAGTGAGAGATCGTGATTTTTGAATTGTTGTTATAAGGTGTAATTTGGTTAGTTTTGAGTGCCTGAATGATTTTGGAGAGGACTAGGACAATTTTTAGATTAAAAAGATGAATAGGGAGGTTAAAAATGAAAATTTAGTGAGAAAAATGTCAAAACTCCCAAGAGCACCCTTTTTCGCGTTCGCCTCGTACTCGCCACGGCGAGTAGCCTTTTTTCCTGAGCTCGCCATTGCGAGCAGATGCACTCGCGAGGCGAGTTGCCCAGTATCTGAGTTGTTTGTTCTTTAATTGAACAATGATGAATGAACTTGATGTATGAGCATGATTATGATCAATTGTGTATTTTCTAGAATTGTTGGATTAACTATGATGAATTGTTGATGACTGTAATGTATGTTTACATTTAATTAAATCATACATGTTGTTAAATTGTGGGGTTGTAAGTCATATTATATATATGCATTGTTGAGTTGTATATAGATATACACAAGTGGAGTCTATTGCATAAACATATAAAAGTGGGAAGGCTCATGCCCTGGAACGCCTTGTCGTTCAAAGCGGGAGGGCTCATGCCCTGGAACACCTTGTTGTTCAAATTGGTGAGGGCTTATGCTCTGAAGAATGCTTTAACCATTCAAAATTCGGTGAGGGCTTCCGCCCTGTAAATTGGTACCACATGCATGTGCATAGTCGCATTGTTGAGGAATCTTTGCGGTTTGTCAAGTAGTTGCATGAGTTGTTGTTGTTGGTTGAAATTACCACTTATTGATGATGTTGTTAATTATGAAATATATATGTATATTGAATAATTATTATTATGTCAGGGTGTTAGATTCAATTGATGAATTTTATATCTATTATTATTGTTGTGAATCTCACCACTTCTGCTTGGAAATGTTGCCCTTCCTATGGGTAACTTGCAGGTGATCCTGAGTAGTAGGTGGTGGCTCAAGTGTCTAGGCTCTGATACGTAACGGGATGGGGATTACTTCTTTATTTTCATTCCTTATGTATCAAATTTTGAAAACATGTCGTGGAGCCTTTTATTGTTAATTGAAACAATGTTGATGATTAATTATGTTGAGGCCTTTGTGCCAGGATTTAATGTTGGATGATGAAGTTTAATGTTGAAAAATATTCCGCTGCAATTTATTGATGTTTCATAAAGGATGATGTTTATTAAATAGTTTTATATTCTATTTAAGAAATTTTGAAAATTAGTGTGACATGCCCGTTGGGTGTTAAACTCTGATGTATTATTTATTATTTAATTGTTTGGGATAACGAGATGTTACAGCTAGTTAATTGTTGGAGTTGGATTTGGAGGCTTCCAGTTTCTGAAAATCTAAGACATTTTTGTTGGTTGGTGATGCATGATGGCCTCCCTACCAATGCCTTTCGTGGTTCACGACATCTTACCTCTGATACATTTTGTCAAAGATGTGGTGCATTTGTTGAAAGTGATATACATAGTCTTCGTGACTGTCCTATGGAAAATAAAATTTGGAGGCACCTTAGTCCTACTTATCCTAACGACTTCTACATGCAAGACTGTCAACTTTGGTTCAAACGTCATGCTGTTAGAGAGACAGGTACTAGGTTCATAGTAGCATGCTATGAAATTTGGAGGAATAGAAATGAAGAGATTTTTCAAAATGTTAGGAAAGCTAGTTGGGAGTCGGTAAATAACATAATATCCTACAATTCTTCCAGGGTTCATGCTCTTGGTCCAACAAATAAACGGCATGTGATCCGCCAGGTGCGTTGGAATCCTCCACCGGAAGACTTTATTAAAATCAATGTGGGCGGATCTTCTTTTGGTAATGCAGGTTTTGGAGGTCTTATGAGAAACAATAGGGGGGAATTGGATTCATGGTTTTTTTAGATCTTGTGGAAGAGCTACTAATTTGTTTGCTGAACTTTCAGCTATTTGGAAAGGTCTTCAGTTGGCGTGGGATCTTGGTTATAGGTATATCATCATGGAATCTGACTCTTAGGTAGCTTTGGGTCTTATTGTTGATACTAAACAAAAGGATTTTCATCCTCATGCAACTTTGCTTTCTCTCATTAGGAAGCTTTCTTCTCTTCCATGGGTGGTCTCATTTAGTCATACTTTGAGAGAAGGGAACGAATGTGCCGACTGGATGGCTAAATTTGGTGCAACTAATACTGACTCCTTGAAGATGTGGACTTCTCCTCCTCCTCAATTGGATATCATCATGCTTGCGGATACCTCTAGGGTATTTAGGCTAGTTTGATTTTCTTGTCTTTTAATTTCCTCTTCATAAAAAAAAAATAATAAATTCAAAGTTTTGTCCATCCAGAAGTCTTAGCTCAATTGGCAAAATGCCGAAATTGTTAGATCGGATGTCATGACCGGGGTTCGAACCCCGATACCTCCACTTGTGTGTGTGAGTTTATAATGGCTTTGCCATTTCGTCTATCTATATAAAAAAAAAAAAAAAAATCAAAGTTTTGTCCTCGTGATGT
The DNA here is from genome assembly GCF_003473485.1 of Medicago truncatula. NCBI lineage: Eukaryota > Viridiplantae > Streptophyta > Magnoliopsida > Fabales > Fabaceae > Medicago > Medicago truncatula. The sequence goes on from NC_053045.1 coordinate 23,824,161, forward strand.
TAGCAAAGTTGATATGGACAATGCATAAATATATGCAAGGTCCTAAGTTCAAACCTCGGACACCACCAAAAAAATAATAAATTCAAAGTTTTGTACAATATTTTGTCAAACAACTTTTAACTTAAAAATAACTTTAGAACTAAAAAAAATAAAGAAACCACACAACTTTAGTTTTTTTCTTATAGGACTTTATTTTAACTTTGTTTTAAAATAGCTTTTAGATCGAAAAAAAGTTTGGCCAAACGGGATCTAAAGGGTGTAAGAAGTATAATTTTCTTAGGGCAAATTGATGCGCCCCGAAACTTTGAGAGCCTTTGTCAGGGAAAAAAAAACAAAGATAATTGCGATCCAAACCTCATTTGTAACCTAATAGTTGTGTGAAGAAGAAGGAAAAAATACCGCACAAAGAATTTCAAAAGCATCAGCGTTGTTGATGGATATGATCAGTAACTTACCTGACGATATCATCATCTTCTGCATTCTCCCATTAGTCACCACCAAAGAGGCGGTAGCCACAAGCATTTTGTCCAAGAGATGGACTAATCTATGTCACTTTGTTCCGAAAATCGACTTCACTAACATCTCAGTGAATAGCTACGAATCTAATTCCAGTTTTAACAAATTTGTTTACTCCGTTTTGTCCTCTGGAGATGCCGTTTTTCCTCATTTCATCGATAGTTTCAGCCTCGACATTAAATATGGTAACCCTAATCTTGCTTATCTCGGCTTTCCCAATATTTTCGAATGGATCAACCATGTTGTTCAGCGCAGAGTCGAGTATCTTCGTCTCCATCTACACGTGGATAACCTTGATCATGATCATGACGACGACGAAGACCAACCCAAGTTTCCCATCAGTACCCTCACATGCAAAACCCTTGTAACTCTCAAACTCAGTGGCTTCCATCTGGAGAGTTTTTCTGTTTCTTCAATTGGATTTGGATTCCCATTACTGAGAACCCTTCATTTAAGGTACATTGAATTTACTGATATTCAAGATTTTATGTTATTTTTAGCTGGATGTCCATTTTTGGAGAATCTACGACTTTCTGATATATTTTTCCCTGAGGAGGAAGAAGATTCTGTTACCATTCAAGAGGTTAAAAGCTTCATCTTACCTAAATTGACTATAGCAAATATCACGTTTTTGGTGTTCATATTTTCAGATGAAAGCACTCTATAAATCAGAGTGTTTGTGCATAGATGCACACTGGTTCAACATAGAATACTTTGTTTACGAGGTATGTTTTATTATTAATATGATGCGTGATGTTGGTATCCCTATCTATGTAACACAAACACTTCGTATCGATGTCCAACATGTTTTGTCGGTATCCAATGCCAACTCATGTAATTAAATTAAATTCAATAATTATTGTCGGTATCCAACACCAACTCATGTGATTAAATTCAATAATTATTGATTCTAAATTATTATTTGTGTCAACATGTCACTCGTCTCAAACGTGTCACCGTACACTAATGCAATGTGATGGAAAGCAAAGCAAAAATGTGAATCATTTGCATTTTTTTTATTTTGAAACTTTGCTTCAATATGCATGATTCTGTGTTTTTTTAACCTAATTTAGGTGAATCAGCCACAAGGATCTTATGGTGATATTTCTATCTTTCATAATTTGACCCACTTGGAACTCCACAATAGTTGGGATTTGGTAGCAAAAGTACTCCTACATTGTCCCAAGGTTCAACATCTTGAACTTCACCAGGTTTGTTAAATTTCAGAATCATGTTCAATTTATCTTGTTCTTAAACAAACCTTTATGCTTAGTTTTATTGTATGTGTAATCTAATAGGATCAAAATAGGTTACCTTTGAAAAAAAATTATCAAGAAAATTGGGTGGAACCAGAATTTATTCCAGAATGCCTTTTATCATCCCTTAGAACTTGCACTTTTGGGGACTTCTCAGGCCTACAATGTGAGCTTCAGTTAGCAAAATATATTTTGAAGAATTCAAGAATTTTAGAAACCATGAACATTTGAAGCAAAGGGGGACAATCTGAAATAGAAAGAAAATTGTATTCATCCCCAAAGGCTTCTATAACATGTAAAGTTTTAGTTCATTAATAGCATATAAACTATGAAAGTTATAGTTTCTCTATCCTGCTTGTCTTTTTATTAGCTTCTAACCATTTAAGTGCTGCATTTAGGGGTTTGAAACTATGAGCTATTATATAGGTCTTGACTTTGTCTCTTATAAAAATTATCTTTAAATGGTTCAGTTAGTACTTATCTATCATAACTATGTAATTGATTTCTCTTTATTATTTTTAAATATCCATATAAATTTTGCCTCCCAAATTGGCACCGACGAGAATTAAACTTGAAACTTTGAGGAGGAACACGCTCCCAAGTCCCAAGCTAATACCACCATGTCAATCCAAGTTGGTTTAATTTTTTATTGTTACACTAATTGACCTGCAAATTGTTATATTTACATGTCCCTAATTATCAATGTGGCATTGCACAGGCTAACAACCGGCATAGGAAATAGATGTCACCAATGAAAAGTCTCATGTTGTATTTTCTACCTATTTATGTAGGGTAAATATTAGAAATATGTTTAGTTATCTTTCAACAGATAGGCATCACAATGGGGCGGGGTGGGAACGAGATTTATCTTCCCTGTTCCCATACCCTACTCTCATATACTTACTCGTTACCCTACTCATACCTAACGGGGATGAGAGATCGAAATTCATCTCAGTCCCCGACGGATTCGGGTATCCCCGTCCCATCCCATCCCCGCAGTGGATTTTTTTTTTAAAAATAAAAATAAAAGTATTTTTCAATTTCGAGCGAAATGTTGTAATGCATTATCCAGCAAAGAGATGATGGCGATCGATGTATATGTTGATAGAGAAGAGAGAGACCGATAGTGTGAAATATGGAAGGAAAAAAGAGAGAACTATGATAAGTGAGTGTTATCTAAAAGACCGTGACTCTGACTGTGTGAGTGAAATGATTTAGAGTTTTGATTTCTATTTATATAAAAGGGGTTATAATTTGATTTTCTACATTCAAGGTGGCTTAGGTATGGGTTCGTGGTGGGTAGCTATATCCCTGTTACCTGTCCCATACCCGTATTTTGAAATTGGGGAAAACCAAACTCATACTCAAACTCAGTTAAAACGGATAAAACCAATCAAATTGAAATTTGTTTGAGTGGGTACCCGCGGATATGGGTTTTGTTGCCATTCGTTGATAAGAAACATCATGTATATAGAATGCCTAGTTTCATTAACTTCTAGTGTTATACTAATTTTCATATTGACTATATATTTGATGACATGATTGTTATTCTCTTATAACCAACAGGTTTTGGGATACTGAAAATAATACACATCTTGAAACAATTCCCTTTGACTTGGTGAGAGAGCTTTAATAACTCAAATTTTCAAAACTTAAAGACCATTATTACTCAAGCCCTACCGGTTTGTCTCATGCTCTGCGGTCAATCAATATTTTATTTCTCTTTATAGTAAAATTTATAACAAGTCCAGCATTACTATCCAATTAGGATAATGCTAACGAGTGCTCTAAGACAATTTTTAACAATCTTTAAATAGCAAGTTTTTATTGAAATTGATGCACGCAATGCATTTGAAATTAAACTATTTAACTTTTTTTATAAACATTTTTTTAATTAAAAATCTTTATAAAATATCTTTAGGACACTCGTTAACAAAATCCATTAAATAAATATTTCTGTGTTGATAAAAAAAAAAGTCCTCCGCCGTAGGTTAAAAGTTTGAAATCTTTGAACATTGTATCATATCCTTTAGCTCTCTTGTTGGTGAAAACTGGTGTATATATGTTATGTATACAAAACATTTTGGAACATGACTTCCAAAACTGTTATGGAAATCCCTTCATAAAAAAAAAAAAGAAAAAGAATATACATAATTATTATTACTATTGTTGTTATTATTATTATTATTATTATTATTATTATTATTATATATTATTATTTGATTTGTTTATTTTTTTTTCTTAAGAGGCAAGAGTGTCATTAAACATCAAGCAAAAATTTAGACTTCTCAACTTAGTTGACAACCTCTAAAAGACTCATTTCATCTACTGCCCACTCATAAATATATTATTAAAAAAAGGTAAAATATGTACGGGGCAAACCAAAACCCTAAAAAAATGTCAAAAGTAGGAAAAAAAAGAAAAGCAAAGAAGAGAAACAGCTTGAAGGTAAATGATGCAGCTCAACCACTCTTGAAGTCCCCCTTGGAGCGAGTGTTATAGAAATTGGTTCTAGTAGTCTGATGATATTTCTTCCTCTGAATCTTTGACAAATAAGGAGTAAAAGGAATTTCCTCGCCCACTTGCTTCTGCAGTCAAAATTTGTTGAATTAATTCAAGATCTTTCGTTATTATCAGACATTTCTGAAGGAGGATGCTCATTCGGATTGTCGGTGACATTTTTCAATAGTTGCATTATTGTAGGATCATTCATGTCTGTGGAAGACGGATCTACATCGGAAATTTTGCATGCAATGTTGCATCAATGTTCATAGTTTGCGTCACAAAGTTCTCCATAACAGCTACAGGTTGGGGGCTCGTTTGTTGCGTAACCGGTTCCAAAATAAATGGAATTTGGCATTATCATTCTGTCAAACCAATCTAGAAGTATCAACAGTTTTGTCTGTGACATTAGATAAAGCAAAATGAAATGAGATGGCCTCGGGAGGTTGGAAAATCTGAGAGGATTCCTGCACTAGTTGCTTTTCTACAATCAGTTCATGAGTAGTTTCTATATGAACATCTCTAGGTGTTGTAATATAAGGTTCTGATGGCGCAACTTTATGTGCATAATTATTAGCAATAGCTGGTTCAAATGCTTTTGAGGAGCCAATACCATCTTTATTTACTTTTTCAAGATTCTTCTTAATTGTTTGGTTGTTGTTGTTGTTATTATTATTATTATTATTGATGTTGTTGTTATGGTTGTTAAACAGTCATTTTAGGCCCCCAAGTGTGCGAGATATTTATTTTTTAGGAATTGCAAAGTTTCATTTGATGATAGAGAGAAAAATGTCAGTACTGAGAGTCCTCTTAATGTCTTCAATGATAGTGGCCACGCGGAGGAGAATCTCAGCGGCTTCATTGTGGTGGCAAAGGCTCTCTACAACCGCGACGAGGAGGTGAACGACTGCTACTTCCGTCGTTAGAATCACCTTGATGTTTGTGGTTGCTTCGCTAGAACTGACATAGCATCTGCGACTACCACCTGAGTGATATTTCGTTATGTGAAACATCGATCTGCATAATAATTTCAATAGGAATTTCTCCTGATTATATTCTATGCGGCCTAACCTCTCGTTTAGCTATTGAATCATCCTAACGATGTTCAGCAAATGCACGTTCGTGTTAGGAGCACAAGTGTAAGGAGGCGGTGGCGGAAGATTCTGACTCATATTACGTTCTTGACTCTCCAGAGATATGAGCGGTGGTGGAACTAGTGGAGGAAGTGTCTTCGTTGTTTCTGGAGTGCCTCGCTCCTTGGTTGAAGCAATCGCGTTGTTCGCGATTGTTGCAAAAGTTTCAGTGTTGTCTTCGTCTTGAATCACCAGAGAAAAAATCAAATTTATAACGATCCTGAAGTGTTTGGATCAGGCAGTGGAAGATTTACTTCCGTTGTTCTTCCGACGTGTTACTTCCATGATATTGAGCTTGGAATCGTAGTCGTGAAGTTCATTTTGGTGGAGGAACTTGTAAATGAAAACTGTTACGGTGGAAGAATGCCTAAATGAAAGTAGTTACGCTTGCGAGATCGTGTAAATCGTCGAGAATCAGTGAACACCCCCTCATTCTAGCACAAAATGATTTGTTTGATGAAGATCATCTAAGCGTTGCGGTGAATCTTTTAGAACTGTGATTGATGCCGCGGTGGTTCACGGTGCTTCGGTGTGGACGAGGGCAAGCTCCTCGCTGAAGTAGAACGGTGCCAACAGCCAAGTTAGAACTCCAATGCTCAAATCAGTATGTGAAAGAGGTTAGTTGTGTGCGAAAATTAGGTGAATGGAAGTGTACACGAGCGTAACGCGGAGTCGCACTTATATAGCCGTTGAGAGCATTTACCGTCTACGGATTTCGCGGTGTAAATTCTAGAGGTCGTTAGAGATTACTTGAACAGCTAGGATTAATCATGGTGCCCTTGTGTGCAGTGACGCACACAGGGCTTGACGTGCACCTTGATTGTGCCTCTCTACGAGGGAAATTTTACCCCACACCCTTACAATTATACCCTCACCCCTACATCTTATTTTATCTACCTATTTTACCCTCATATCAAAAGCCAAAACTTCATTTTTTTTCACTTTTCTCTCAATTTTTTTATGAAGTTTACCACAAAACTCATAACAATTGTATCCGGATGGATGAAGTTTACCAGAAAACTCATACACAACATATCCAGATTCATATTCTAACTGGAAAACACATAACACTCCTAGATCAAAAACTAACCGGAAAACTCATCATAATAGATCCGGTTCATAACTTAACTTCCGGAAAACTTAATATGTGTTTTCCGGTTTGTTTTTTCTTCTTCGTTTTGCATTATTTCCTTGCTTCTAGTTAATATGTAGTGGTGTTGTTGTTTTATGGATCCACGGAAGCATATAATTTCCACTTTCAACAACCTTATTGACTTTTATTTGCTTTTGGGTTACCTGTTCCGCTTTACTGTTTGTATGTATGTAATATAAATAATTATGATCTCTTTATGTTCATTGTTACTAACTAATTCAATATGAAGATGACGACACTACAAGAAACACTGCCTTTTGCCAGGGGCAAAATCCCTGTCAAAAGGACAAAATCCCTGGCAAACGGGACATTTATGAGGGAAAAAACGAGGGGCAGTTGGCCTGGCAAAGGCGCTCATCGCAAACACTTTGCCAGGGGCTACACCCCTGGCAGAAAAACGAGGGGCTGAACCCCTGGGAAAACGCCACGCTTTCCCCCTGGCAGAACCTTTGGCATGTTCCCTCACTTTCGTCCTGCACCTCTGACTACGACTGACCTCTGACTGAAGTGACAAGTGACAACAGCAAAAAACGAGGGACATGCGAGGGGTTTAACCCCTGGCAAATGTCCTTATTTTTTTTTTAAAAATATTATTTTTATGAAAACGAATTTTTTTTATTAATTAATAAAATATATTTAAATTAATTTAAAAATCAATTTTTTTAAAAAAAAATTGTTAAAAAATCAATTTAATTAAAAAATATATATTTAAAAAAATTAATTTTTTTTTTAAAACCAATTAAATGCATATAAATAAAGTTTAATCACACAAACACTATATAAGTCTAATTAAAATGCATGAAATAGAAAGTGTACTTAATAATATTACAAACCGTGCAGGAAAATAAATATTGTGCCGGGAAGCATGGAAAACCTCCCATAATCATACAAACCATAACATAATAGTAAAGAAAACACACAACAAGCATAATAAGCATCAATCATCCATCTCGAGGTCGTCATCATCATCCTCTTCGCCCTCACCATACACTTCATAGGGGTCGTCCGCATTATCATCACACACTGGAGGAGCCCTCACACTCTCTCGGCTTCCACTCTGCTGCCCAACACCTTGCTCATTCATATTCCAGCCTTGCTCTTGCCTAAATGTGTCCAACTGAGAGTCTAGGAATTCTTGTTGCTTCCTAACCACCTCATTGATCAGGTCCTGTTGGGTTTGCATATGGGCAGCAAGCTGTTCTTGAGTCAACCTAGTGATCAGATCTCGCATTTCTGGAGTGAGCTCAGGTTGCCGAGAAGAGCCCTCCCCAGCATTAAGGGTCAACTTTAGAGTGGTAGCAACACCCTTGCGGTAGTTTCCAGCTAAGTTTCCTGCACTGTACAATCGCCCCTTCTTCTTCTCACCAGCAACTTTCGTCCATGCACGAAGTGTGAGAGCTTCATCAACAGAGCATCCACGGGAGAGCGCCTCCGATAGCTGACGATCATACTCCTCCTAAAATAAATAAGAATAAAATAGTTAAAGATAAATAAACATTAACAAAAAATTATAACCACTAATAAAATTAATTAAAATACACTTATGTAACAATTACCTGGCATATCTTGGAGCCATCATCAACATACTGGCCTGATCGATATGTGTGGGTCTTCTTGTGGAGCTCATTTATGTATGGCTCCCTACCCAGCTTCTTTGCCTAATTGACAAGAAACACGATTATTAAGTAGTTAGTAAAACATTAAACTATATTTAACCACAAAATATTTAAAAACATACATTCTATAAAATTAATTAACAGAGTTATTATTTTTAATTACCAGTCGACGGGCATGCTCTGCTGTGCTTATGCAGCCTCCCGTGTGGATGCATCCCCCTTTCTCTGATGCTCTGTTCTTCTTTGCCTTCTCTGATTTCGTCTTAAACTCTGGACTCCCCCAATAGTCCACCAACTGCCTCATAAGTGGCTCTTCGATCCAGTAGGGCCTCTTTCCAGCAGTCTCGTGACGAAGTCGGACATGTCGCAACATGTCGGAGAGGCGGACAGAAGCTCTAATGTGAAAGTTCCTCCTTATCTGAGCATAGTACCTGGGGTTCCAGGTACACTTCATCTGCATATTTGTTAACATATTTTAGGAAATTAGTAAATTATAACATATGTGCAGATAAGTTAAAATATATTATGATAAGTATTAATGTAACCTCAAAAAGACCAAACCATGCATCCTTTTCATCATCTGGGATATCACCATAAGTCTTCCAAAATCCATGAAACCTTCCCTGGATGATGTCTCTAATGGCACTGGCGGCTGGCTTGCAGGGCATGAAACTACAAACAATGAAAACTCATATAGTTAAACATTACATAAATTTATAACAATATACATATTGAACAAAAATACATAAAGACTTACGAGTTCCCGCTAGGCATAATGATGTAACGCTCTTGTTCATCTTGCGGATAATCTGCCATCTCCTCATCATCATCATCAGCACCCTGTTGGGGTTGGGGCGGGGGTTGTTGATGTTGGGGTTGTGGGGGTTGTTGATGTTGAGGGATCATAAAGCCGGTCTGCCCATGAGAAAATGTTGGTGGAGGAGGCAACTGGTAACCTGTAGGGAGGATAAAACCAACAGGTGCAACAACACCAGACCCTCCACCGGGTGCAGCAGCACTAGCTTGGGATGACCCAGTCGATCCCTGGCTAGAAGAAGAGGGTGGTCTGGGAAAGGGAGTCAATGTGGCAAGTGTGGCTGGATCCGCAATGTGTGTTCTGAACCGCCTCCTAGGGTCCTTGCTCTTGCCTTTCTCTTTTTCTTTCGGAGGCATTGTGAATCTGTTAAATAACAAAAAAAACGATATTGTAAAGGACTCAAATATATATACATCATTAAACAAGCGATATCTTCATTCAAACTCAAATGTATTCAAGATTACAATAAATTCAAATTCAATCATTACAAGGGTGGATAGCAATATACTTCAAGTGTTGTTATCAGACGCATAGTTATATTCATCTACATCACCATCATCAACTTGATTGTCTTGCTGGTCCCCTTCATTATTATCATCAACAACGTCTTCATTCTCATCTTCAACTTCATCACGCATCTCCAAAATAGAAGGATCAACCTGATCCCCTTCAACTTGAGAGTCTTGCCAACTTGTAACTTGATCTACTTCAATTATCTCATTTACATGTGTCATATCATCGGCTTGGTAAGCAACTTCTTCGTTTGTTTCTTCAGTCTCGATGCGGCCCCTCGGTTTTGTTTTGATTGCAACAGACCAACCTCGTTTGCGTGGTAGAGTTGGGGGATAAGGAACATAGTACACTTGCCTAACATTGTGTGCCATGATAAACGGGTCATATTCTTTATATTTTTTGTCGACTCGAATGTCAACAGTGTTGCATAATTTATTAATTTTAGTCCATCTAGGCGAGGGATCAAACCAGTCACAATAAAACAACACCACTTTATTGTCATTATATGAAAGCTCATAAATGTGTTTGATCACGCCATAGAAATCATCTTCACCTCCATCTGTAACTCCTTTTACATAAACACCACTATTAATAGTCTTTTTGCCTTCCGTCCAAGAGTGGGTATGAAATTTATATCCATTCACGAAGTAGGTGTGAAATTCATTGGCACATTGTAAAGGACCCTGAGATAATTGCCGTAAACGGATGACTTCATCAGTTGGCTCGGCATTATACACTCTTTGTTTAAACCAAGCTGGAAAATATTCATGTATCGAACCAACTGTCGATCCTTCACCAAACTCCGCATAAAAAGCAATAAATACCCTAAAAAGCAATAAATTCAATACGAAGTTGTTAATCGCGTTAAAACTTATTGTTATATGGACTAGTAAAAATGGGTAGGAATAGATTTACTTACTCAAGGTATGGTTTAACTTCCGCACAATTAATCAAAACATGAACATGAGCAGACCGCATCTCTTTCTGATCTACCATCCAATATTGAAGCACCTTGCCCGCGTGTCGACCATGAAGATTGAATACGGATAAGGTTGACGGATCCCGAAAATCGTTAACCTCAACTTCATTTCTTGTATTTGATGGAGTAAGTAGACGATCAACGAAATAATGGCCGATAAAGTATGTGGTTTCCTTGGCTGTGTAAATAGCAACAATTGATCCTTCCACTTTGGCCAGATTTTTAACTGCTCGTTTTGAGTCACCCATGAATCTTTCAAAAGGGTACATCCATCTATATTGAACAGGTCCACCAAGTATAGCTTCATATGCCAGATGCACAGGAAGATGTTCCATAGAGTCAAAGAAACCTGGTGGAAAAATTTGCTCCAACTGACAGATAATGATTGGCATATTCTTCTCCATTTTCTCAAGTTCATCAACTCTCAAGGTTGAAGCGCACAAATTTTTAAAAAATTGACTAATCTCAATAAGTGGATCTAGCACATGTTTGGGCAATGAACTAAATGCAATTGGGATAAAGTTCTCCATGAAAATGTGAGAGTCATGACTTTTCATCCCATGCAACCTTCCCGTGTTGACATCGGCACACCTTCCTATGTTAGAAGAATATCCATCGGGCATTCTCAAATCCTTCAACCATTGACACACTAATTTCGCTTCTTGGGCAGATAGGCTGTAGTTGGCTTTCGGTTTCAACAACTTCCCATTCGGTTGAGGTTTCAACTCCAAATCCTTTCTTTTGCAATATATTTGTAAGTCTTTTCTAGCCTTCTCATTGTCTTTTGTTTTGCCTTTGACATCCATCACTGTGTTAAATATGTTGTCAAAGACATTCTTCTCAATGTGCATTACATCAAGATTATGTTTGAGCAAGTTATCTTTCCAATATGGGAGGTCCCAAAATATACTCCTTTTAGTCCAGTGGTGGTCTACTCCGTATCTTGGTATTGGGACAGCTCGACCATAATCAGTGACTTTTGGATAATCACAAACTCTTGTCCACACTTTTTCTGATGTAATCTTAGGTGGAGGACCAACAAAAACTCTCTCATCCTTCTTGAAACCATTCTTAAGTCTTCTAAACGGGTGATTATGAGGCAAGAACGGACGATGACAGTCAAACCACGAACTCTTCCCTCCACTTTCCAAAGTAAATGCCTTTGTATTTTCCATACAATGTGGACATGCAAATCTACCATGGGTACTCCAACCGGACAACATGCCATAAGCGGGAAAATCATTAATGGTCCACATCAAAGCTGCTCTCAACTTGAAATTTTGTTTTCTAGAAATATCATATGTCAATTCTCCAGCCCACAACCTCTTCAAATCATCAATTAACGGTTGTAGAAACACGTCTATGCCTGCTTTAGGGTTATCTGGTCCTGGTACAATACAACTCAAAAACAAGTATGGTTTTGTCATGCACATTTCAGGAGGGAGATTATACGGGGTTACAATGATTGGCCAACAAGAATATGGTTTTGCCGAGGATTGGACATATGGCTGAAAACCGTCAGAGCATAATCCAAGTCTCACATTCCGTGGATCTGCTGCAAAATCAGGATGTACTCGATCAAAGTGTTTCCACGCTTCACCGTCAGAAGGATGTCGCATCACTCCGGGAATTCCATTTGAATGATGCCACGTCATTTGACTAGCAGTTTTCATCGATGCAAACAGTCTTTGTAATCTTGGTATTATTGGCAAGTAAAACATTGACTTAACCGCAACTCGTTTCTGCTTGCTAATACCGTACCTCGGGCTTTGACAAAATTTACATTCCTCCAATGCTCCATCATTTATCCCAAACTCATTGTCATAAAACAAAATGCATCCATTTCTACAACAATCAATCTTTTTAACTGATAATCCCAACTTCATCACCAACCTCTTCGCAGCATGATAATTCATTGGCAGATTATCTTTGAACGGAGTCACGGCCTTCAACATCTTCGTAATATCATCCATACCATCATCAGGATTAAGATAATTCGACTTATGAGATAAAAGCCACACACACATAGATAGCTTAGAGTGCGAAGACCCTTCATACAAAGGTGTATTACTTTCACTCAACAATCGGTAAAATCTTTGCGCCTTCTCATTCGGGGGTTGTTCCTCTTCATCATCTTCAACATCTTCACCGTAAGACAATTCCACCCCTAAAGCGTCCGCAACCATATCATCCATCATGTTGAATTGTTCTGTGTTGACATCTTCATTGTATTCCACATTTGTTTCCACATTTGTTCCACCATGGCTAGTAGAAGCTTGTGCATTGACCCCTACCCCAAAATTCTGAAACATTTCACCATTATATGTCCAAACCCAATAATTAGGCATAAAACCAACTTTTTTTAGGTGTTTCTTCACATCCCCAGGATCGGTAATTATATGTCTGCACCTACATTTTAGACACGGACATCTAATTCCCCCCTCATCTCTACAGATTTCTTGCTCCCATGCCCATGAAATAAATCCGTCAACTCCTTCGACAAATTGCGGTTTTAGTCCAGTTCTTCCCGGAAACGTCCTATCGTAAATCCAACGACGATAATATTCATAATACTCCATCTTCTACACGTTCCGCAACTTCATTGACATATTCCACGTCAAAAATAAATTTTTACTCAACGGAGATAAAATATAAGTTTACGCGCAACTTCATTGACATATTCTGTAACTAACATTACGCACAAAAAAAAATCCCGCTCAAACAATAAAATATAAGTTTACGTGCAAACAAATTAAATTTTTAACTCGCAAACATATAATAATTAATTAGTAAATAATTGTAACATAGTTTTAATTTTGATCGATAAACAACTTTCTTGTACTATACTATTTTTTAGTCCCTCCTTTTTAAACAATATGCATTATTATATTATATTATTTTATTTTATAAAATTTTAGACACGAAAATGAAACATATTTTAACTTATTAAAAAAAAACAGATGTTAACAAAGTTTTAATTTAAAAAAAAAAACTGATTTTTAACACTATTTTAATAAATTGTTTTCCAATAATAGAACTTTTTAGTATAGTATTTTTTATTAAGCATTTTTATTTTCCTACGCTTTCATTAATTTTAATTTATAAAAATAATAATTATAACATAATTATAATTTAAATATAAAAACAGATTTTAATTTATTAAAAAACAGCATTAGGTTTAATAATCTATTTTTATATTTAAATTATAATTATGTTATAATTTAAAAACTGGTTTTAATATGGCATTAACTAAACTAAAATATCTTTATAAAAACTAGGTATTAAAAATTTAAAAAAAATAAATTTTTAATAACAGATTTAGTTTAACTAACAATTTAACTTTTAAAACAATATTCCCTAATTTTGTTATTTTAAAACAGTACCGAAATGTACACTTGTCTAAAATTAATTAAACTAGTCCTATTTTCTTTCCTATTTTTCTTTAAAACAATTAAAGTTTATTATTAAAAAAAACAGAATATATATAAGCAATTATTGTTTGACCATATTTCTTTTAACATTCTACTACAACATGCATATATTTCATTTTATCACAAAAAAAAAAAAAACAGCATGCAAATATTTCATTTCATCACAATAAATTAAAACAACATACATATATATTTCATATGATCACAAAAAAAAAACATGCATATATATAATTCATTTTATCACAACAAAAACATGCATTTCATCATTTTATCACAAAAAAAAACATGGATATATTTAGCAAATTCGAATAAAAAATTACTAACAATATTCATACATAATAATATGAGGAAAAAAATTATCATCATTACATTTAATTTATTTACATTTTCGGACAAAAAAAATTACCCAACAATCAACATATATTTTTATAACATATCAACATGCATGAATATTAGTTATAGTGTTATGAGGAAAGAAACAAAAAAACTAACTTGTTCAAGCTTTACAAAAAAATATCTGCAATTCAATCCAAAAACAACAAGAGCTGGGGCAATAGCTGACCACAGGAGGCGACAAATAACACAACTGCAAATAGTATAGAAAATAAATAACATTAGTAACCACTAAAAATTAATATCATGATAAAAACTGATAAGAAATGAAGATTTTTTTACCAAATAAATGAAGTTTGATGAAGGTTTTGTGTTTTAGGTGAAGAAATTTTGTGAAGAAAATTTTGGTTAAGAGTTGCTGGCTCAAATAACCGGTGCATCTCTTATATAGGGAGGGAACAGAAGCCACGGCCTTTGCGAGGGGCACCTCCCTGGCACAGTTGGTCAAATCCTACTATAGGGTAGGCACAGACGAGGCGCAGAACGGTAGGGAAAAGCGACGGATATCAGCCATTTCCGAGGGGTTTATCCCCTGGCACCCCTGCAACAGACACGCTTTCCCAGCGCCTTGTCAACTCAACCGGAAAAAGCCTGCAATTTGCGCATCCGAGGGACAAAGCCCTGGCATAAGCCGTCGGTTTTCTCTGACACAGCAGAGATTCCTTCAGCTTTTGGATTTTCAAAGTCCCGCCTAAACAAAAGCCAGGGCATTTTACAAAAAACGAGGGGCAAAGTCCCTGTCTTTTTTGCCAGCGGTTGTCCCTGGCATTTTCCCTGGCAAATTTGCTGCCAGGGGTTTCAAACCTTGACAAAATCCCTGGCAAAAGGCCATTATTCTTGTAGTGCGATATCAGTTTTTTGAAAAAATCGTTAACGGGAATGTAAATTTGCTGGAGTCGGGGTTTTCTTTTCTCAGAAACCGTTTTTTTTTTCTTTCCAGAAATGTAGGGGTGAAGGTGGGGTGAATAAGTGAGCGGGTGAAATATGTTTTATTTTATATGAAGGGTAAATTTGGTAGTTTATATAAAATGTTGGAGTAAAGGTATAATAGTAGGGGTGTGGGGTATAACTCCCCTCTACGAGGGATATGGGCTTTAGCTTTGTTGAGCCACTTTTATTGGGCTTGTCCCAATGGGTTGTATCAGAAACAACAAAGTAAGTAAGGAATTTTGCATAACATTCACAATAATTTACCTCACCATTATCAAAACATGTCTCACAGCTCAAAAAACGCTTATGGTGCCTCTGAACAAAAAGATAATCATTTTATATGTGGGAGCCAAATAAAAAGAAATAAGATAGAAAATTATATTCAATTTTGTCTTTACAATTTATATGGTTAACAAAATTCTCTTATTATGATACCAATTTATATTGTATCATAAAAGACGAAATACATTTATGAAACAAATGAAAATCTACATTTCTATCTATACTAGTTTTTGTTTCTCACAAACAATTTTTTTGTGGTAACAAGTATATATTATGCGAGTAGCCAAAGCTAACATTCAAACTTTTTTTAAACTACAGGTATTATAAAATGATTTTTAGAAAATTAAAATTAACAGCATGATAAATGATAATAAAATACTTCAAAAACACTTAATTATTTATAAAAAAAACATTTTACGTTGTTCGTAATATAAAAAATTAAATTAAATTCTCCCGTCTCTTTTGCTCAGAAACCCTCAATCCAAAGATACACTTATTTTCGCCTCTGGTGCCTCTAAATTATGATGTCCAAGTTTAATAACAATTAGCTTTTTCAATTTGGTGTGTATTTCCTGGTTAGAACTCTTTATCGATTGGACTAATAGATGTGTTGATTAAGTTTTCATTGGTTATAATTACAAGCAGATGCGAAGCTTCAATAATCGATCATTTTACTGCATCTTAATTCATGTGTTTTACACTACAAGAAAATGTGGATTTTCCTACAAAACTTTCCTACGAAATTTCCTAGAAAGCGTTTTCCTACGAATTACCGACGAAATTTTCGTCGGAAAGCAACTTTCAGTAAAAACCCGTGCTATAGACAGAAAAGTGGGGCACGTGGCTGATTGTGAATGGCTGAAGTTACCTAGGAACAATTTCGTAGGAAAGCCGCGGCCCCCACATGCAGAAAAAGGGTGTGTGGAAGCATGTGATTGGCCTAATTTACCTAGGAATAATTTCGTAGGAAAGTGGCGGTCCCCACATGCAGAAAAAGGCTGTGTGGAGGCATGTGATTGGCCTACTTTACCGAGGAATATTTTCGTAGGAAAGCTGCGGCCCCACATGCACACAGCCGTTGGATAAAGGGTGTGTGTATGGTTGTGATTGGTGGAATTTACCTACGAAAATTTCGTAGGAAAACATGGGACCCACATGCTAACTAGCCGTTTGTTACCGTTGCAGCATTTTTGTATATATATATACAACACTCTATTTTCTTCTTTACAATCTTCATTCTATTCTCATTCAAATTTTTTTAATATCACTCAAATTTTATTCTCCATCATTTTATTATCATTATTTCTCATTCAATTTTTTTTAATATCACTCAAATTTTATTCTCCATCATTTTATTATCATTATTGAAGTTTCTAACAAAGGTAATTATTGATATTTTCTTATAATTGATTTCAATTTTACATGTGTTTAAATTTATAAATATTTAATGTAGTTATATATTAAAATAAGTTACATTCTTTTTTATAGTTATGTTGGTTCTGATCCATTTTGAGGTTGGTGTTGTTGTTCGTTGCCGTTGATTTTGTTGTCTCCGCTCAGTTCGTCGACTTATTCTTTGAGGTTGGTACATTTCTAACTTATTTTAAATAATTATTACAATGGTATTAGTACTAAATATTAATTATTAGAAAAATAGTTACTAAAATTATTATATTGTAATTAATAAAAACGTTAGCGGGATTTTTCTAAAAAAAAATGTTAGTTGGATTAACTTCTTTAAAAAAATATTTAGTGGGATTAAATTAAATTTCAACTTATTAGTGTTAGAGAGAGTATAATAAAAAAAGTGTTAGCTTGTAGAAAAACTTGTAGTTTAGTTAAAAATGTTTACTTTTAAAAATGTGTGTATTTATATATATTGTTAATTTAGTTATTAAAATATGTTGCATTATTTTTCGTAGTTTTCTTGTTTTCGATCCATTTTAAAGTTGGTGTTGTTGCTAGCTGGTTGTTGCTTTTTTTTTTTTGGATCCACTTGTTCATTGGCTTGTTATTTGAGGTTATTATCTTTTATTTATTTAAAATTTATTCAATGGATTAGTATTAAAAATATTAGATATTAGAAACATAGTTAGTAAAATTAAATTGTAGTAAATATGTTATTTAGATCAAATTTGTTTTACGTAAAATAAATGTAGCTAGTAAAAATGTTACCGTAGTTCTTTAAAAAAAAGTTAAGTTAGTAAAGAAATATGTATAATTAAGTTTGTTAGAAAAATAATGTAAAGTAGCAAAAAAATTATGAAGTTAATTAATATGACATATGTGAATTATTTTGTGGGAACCAATTCAGGCGTCCGCGCTTAACATTTATTTGTGGTTCGCAATTTGTATATGCACGCAATGTTTATTTCATACAAATTTTAGAAAATTTGATATAGATTAGAAAATGTTATATATTTTAGTCATAAAATATAAAATCTTATATAATTTTTATGCGATAGCATGTTTATTTTGTACAAATTTCTAAATATTTAGGTGATTAGAAAAAAATTGTTATTTATATTAAAAAAATATTTACGTATAAAAATATATGGTACTAATTTGAGTCAACTGCAGCGACGCGAAAAATGGATCAACATATTTTCCATCGTAGTTGGATGTACGATAGAAAATATCCGGGGAAAAGGAAACTTAAGGCGGCTTTTGTGGATGGAGTTCGTGAATTTGTTGCTTACGCCATGGCGCAAGATGCCTTTCAATTGGAGGGAGGGATAAGATGTCCGTGTGTTAAATGTACGTGTAGGTTGATTCGGAGCCCAAAAGATGTTCTAAACCATTTAAAGGACATTGGTTTTATGGAGAATTATTATGTGTGGATTTATCACGATGAACAAGAGCCAACAAATAATACCGAGTCTGATGTTAATATGCACGCTTCAAGCAGCGAGGCGCGTATGGAGTGTGAAAACTTTGGCGTGATGGAAGATATGGTCGGTGATGCACTTGGGGTGAACCTGTCTTACAACGAGGGTGGTGAAGAGGAAACAATCCCGAATGAGAAAGCGTTGAAGTTTTACAAGATGATGCAAGAAGTAAACAAGCCGTTGTTTGAAGGGTCGTCTGATTCTAAGTTATCAATGAGTGTGAGGCTTTTAGCTGCCGCATCAGATTGGAGTGTAGCCGAAGAAGGCTCAGAGTGTTATACAGATATCATGAGGGACGCAACTCCTGTAAAGGACAATTTGCCCTTGAGTTTTTATGAGGCTCAAAAGTTGGTGGAGAAGTTGGGATTGGAAGTTAAAATTATTGATTGTTGCGTTAATGGGTGCATGTTGTTTTACGACAACGAATTTGGTAAAAATGATGGGGCGTTGGTGGCGTGTAAATTTTGCAATGCACCGAGGTATGAAGTATGGGATGATGTCGGTTCTCAAAAGAAGAAACGAGTCTCAATCAAGTCAATGTTTTATCTGCCAATAATACCAAGATTACAGAGATTGTTTGCATCAACTCACATGGCTGATAAAATGACCTGGCATTATTACAATAAAACTAATTCAGGTGTGATGCGACATCCTTGTGACGGGGTGGCATGGAAGCACTTTGATCAAGTACATCGTGATTTTGCAGAAGATCCACGTAATGTGAGGCTTGGATTATGCTCTGATGGATTTATTCCATATATCCAAGCATCAGCAACACCTTATTCTTGTTGGCCAATTCTTCTTACCCCGTATAATCTTCCTCCTGAGATGTGCATGTCAAAGCCTTATTTGTTTTTGAGTTGTATTGTACCAGGACCTACGAGCCCATTAGATGGTATAGATGTGTATCTACAACCCTTAATTGATGATTTGAATAGATTGTGGAACGGTGTATCGACATATGATATTGCAAGGAAGAAAAATTTTAGAATGAGGGCAGCTCTGATGTGGACTATTAACGACTTTCCTGCATATGGAATGTTGTCTGGATGGTCGACTCATGGAAGATTGGCTTGTCCACATTGCATGGAACAAACAAAGGCCATATGGTTGCATCACGGAAGAAAGCATTCGTGGTTTGACTGTCATCGTCCGTTTTTACCCGCGACACATGAATTTCGTAAGAAGAAGAATTTGTTTACTAAAGGAAAAACAGAAAAAGATGGCCCGCCTCCTAGGACGACATCAGAGGAAGTATACCGTAGAGTCAATGAACTAGGACTTTTGAAATTCACAGATGTTGGCAAAAGAGTCAGACACCCACAATACGGTAACGAGCACCATTGGACCAAAAGAAGTATCTTCTGGGATCTCCCTTACTGGAAAGATAATTTACTGAGACATAATCTTGATGTTATGCACATTGAAAAGAACTTTTGTGACAATATAATTCACACAGTGATGAATGTCTCTGGTAAAACAAAAGATAATGAGAAGGCTAGAATGGACTTGCCATTGCATTGTAAGAGACCAGAAATGGAGCTACAACTTCTTCAAAATGGAAAATATCTAAAACCCAAGGCTGTTTATAGTCTTACTGCTGATGAAGCAAAATCTGTTTGTCAATGGTTGAAAGAGTTGAGGATGCCAGACGGATATTGTTCTAACTTGTCGAGGTGTGCCGACGTCAACTCAGGAAGACTGCATAGAATGAAAAGTCATGATTCCCACGTTTTCTTGGAACGCTTACTTCCAATTGCGTTTAGCTCATTGCCAAACAATGTCTTAAACCCCTTGACTGAAATTAGCCTTTTTTTTAAAGACTTGTGCGCTTCAACCTTGAGGATGGATGAACTTGTTAAAATGGATCAAAATATGCCTATCACTCTTTGTAAACTAGAGCAAGTTTTTCCCCCGGGTTTCTTTGATTCTATGGAACATCTTCCTGTGCATCTCGCATACGAAGCTTGGCTCGGTGGACCTGTTCAATATAGGTGGATGTATCCTTTTGAAAGGTTCATGGGTTATGCAAAGCGAATGGTGAGAAATAAAGCAAGGGTTGAGGGATCAATAGTTGCAGCTTATGTGCGTCGGGAAACAAACTATTTCATCTCTCATTACTTCAACCCGTTGATGTTGACCCCAAGAAATACACGACATGAATTTATTGTTGAAAATGAAGGGTTTCAGTCTGCCTTATCAGTTTTTCGTCACCAAGGACGTCCTTGTCATCCAGGGAAATATTACTGGATGAACGACGCAGAGTTGCAGTCAGCGACAATTCATGTGATGATTAATTGTAGCGAAGTTGGACCATACATTGAGATATTTCAAGGATTAAATATCGGCAACATATATACAAGTTTTCAAGGATGGTTTAAGCATCAATTGTTAAATTCTCATCCGACTACACAAATATATCATTTGAGGGGATTAGCCGAAGGTCCGGGAAGAAAAGTCAAACAATGGGACACTTACTTTGTCAATGGGTTTAAATTTCATACTCAATCACGGTCAGTGGGCAAAAAAACAATTAACAGTGGTGTTTACGTCAAAGGAATCAGTGATGGAGGTGAAGATGACTTCTATGGTGTGATCAAACACATATTTGAAGTAACTTACCTATATGTAGATCAACCTAACAAAGTTGTATTGTTTTATTGTGACTGGTTTGACCCTGCAAATGGGATGAAAATTGATCCAAAGCATAAAACTGTTGATGTACGAATGAACAGGATGTATAATGCATTTGACCCTTTCATTTTGGCAAGTAAAGTTAGTCAAGTGTATTATGTACCCTATCCTTCTCATCACCGGCGCAAACATGGATGGCGTGCTGCTATCAAGTGTAAACCAAGAGGTAAATTTGAGACAGAAGTTCCAGATAAAGAAATACCTTACCAAGATGATGAAATATCACAAGTTCCAGATGTGATTGAAGTTGATCCTGTTACAAATTTGGTTGACAGAGATGTTGACGGTCAACAACTTGATGCTGAAACGTTAGCTCAAATGTTACTTATTGACACTGATAGTGGGGAGGAGTCAAGTAACTCTAGAGACAATGAGGAAGATGCAAATAACCATGACAACAACAATGTGGATGATTTTTATTGTGACGATGATGAATAACCCTTCATAAAACACATGATGTTTTTAATGTAATTATTTTATCATAATAATGAAACATTTATGTTTAATACTCCCTCCGGTCTTATTTACAAGAGAAAATTGACTTTTTAGATACATTGAATAATGTATGTATCTAGTCAAGAACCTAAACCAAATACATAAATTATTTAATGTATCTAAAAAGTAAATTGTCTCTTGTAAATAGGACCGAAGGGAGTATTAATTATCTATCTGATGTATTTTTTATATCATTTATTATCTAACTCATATATTAAAAAATTATTTATAAGATATTGTAAAATAATTAAAATAAAATGTTGTGAAAATGAAAGAAAGGGTCTCGTAGTTTCCATTCCAATTTCAATCTCCCTCCCACCTCTTTTCCCCAATTTCAATCTCCCTCCTCTCTTCAACGAGAAGCTTTCACCTCCAACAAAACCTAGTCGCCGCCGCCTCCTCCTCCTCCCCGTTGGCCATCTCCATCCTCCAACATCATCGAGCCGTTCATTCTTCTCCTCCTCCTTCTTCTTTCCATGATATAATTCTCTGGTACCCCTCACTGGGCTCTTCAACTTCGGCGACGGCCATGCTATGAGGCTCTGGTGCCTCAGTCTCTGGCGCAGTGGAGGCGCTAGGCATCTGCTATCTTACTCTCTCAGATCTCAGTCACTTTCAGGTTTGTTTGTTTGTTCTATGTTTTTTCAGTTCACTTCTTTGTTCCCTTTAATTTTGATTCTTTTACTTCAGGAGTTCAATTTGTTTGTTTTATTGTTTGTTTATTTTCTTTAAAATTATCATTTGGTTCAATTCAAAGTTGGTATGGAATTATTCTATGTTGCATGAACCCTAGAAATAAAAAAATTGGGGGAAACTTGAACCCTTTATTTCCTGAGTTGTTTGATTCAATTGGGGGAAGCTTGCACCCTTGATTTTCTATGTTGTTTGATTCAATTCTATTATTTCGTTTGTCGAAAGCAAAATGGCTTAATTCCATGATACCCATGGATAAAAAATTTACTGTTTCTAATTTAGGCTTAATTTTTCCCTTTTTAATTTGCTAATGTGAGGGTTAATACGAGGAATCAGAATCTTGTGACTCAGTGACTAACATCTCTAATTCTATCTCTAATTCTTAGCTCTTTAATTCTTAGCTTGATTCTAATTATTATGCATTGTTTATTTCTTTGTTTTGTGTTCTTAGACAATGTGCCTTTTTCAATTACTTGCTTGAGTCATTGTTCTTATTCACCCTTTCTTGTTTTATTTTGTTATTTATTATTTATGTGTGAATTGTGCATTTTGTAGGAGTAATAATGCAATGATTCAACCAGATGAGCAGCCTTGTACTTGCAAGATAATAAAAAGCATCTGACTTGTAATCTTTTTAGTCAGCTGTACAGCGATAATTCTAGAAATAGGTGGTTAGTTTTTGGTGATTTCAATTTGGTTGTTTATGTTCCCTAATTTCTCTAATATACAAAGGTATGCCTCTGATCATATACCTTTACTTTTTAAAAAAATATTGAAACTCTCATTTGGATATATTGTTAAAAAAAAAAACTCTCATTTGGATATAATAGTTGCGGCTCCCCCAATATTTCGGGCAAGATCCGCCACTGTATGGGTGTGTTTTAATTTTTGTCCCCAAAATTAGTGGCTTGTGTATATTAGATTAGATGATATTTTTGTCCCCCAATATTATGTTGAAGAATTACCATTTAGTGAATGGTGTATGAATTTCTAGATAAAACCTGCACAATAGGTATAGAAGTGATTGCCCATAGTTAATTAAGTTTTCCTGCATGTTCAATAACTAATTGGTTGGCTTCATATAATTGATTTATCATTCTATTGTGATTTGTGAACTTTTTCATCAATTTTGGATTGGGATGCCATGTTTGTGTATTTTGGTTTGGTCTAAAATGGTTTGGCCGCATCTGGTCTGATGGAGCTTTCAACCCATCTAGTTTATTTTATTTAGTGTGCATGAGCGGATTATCTGAAAGTGCATTTTACCGAGAGCTGGAATGAAATGCATCATTTGCTCATTATGGAAGTAAGATCTTTGGAAACTTTTTTCTGCTATATATGACGTTCTTTAACAAAGAAAGTGCTTTTTGTTTTAAACTATCTTGTTCTGCTATGATGTTCTGCTATGACGTTCTTTTGATGTCGTTTAGAGGAATGAGAACTTAGATCTATTTTAAGTGTTTTATAATGTGTATAGTTGGTTGGCTATTTTGAACAATTGTGAGTCACCTTTGAAATAAATGTGTAGAAGAACTATGTTATCATGTTTCAGTTTCCTTTGAAATTGTGAGTATCATTTTAATTAAAAGTTTGGTTTATGTTAACTACTGCGTCATCTGAATTAAATGTTTGTGGCACCTCACATTCTTAAGGTTCTGATCTATGAGTGAGTGTTATAACTAGTTTTGAACTAAGTTAAGTTTCTCCTGTTTATTTTAATATATAATCCTGCCATATGGATATGTGTGGTGTGTGTGGAAGTAATATAGTTTTTCTGTTTTTTATGAGGTAGATTAGAAGAAGATATGCATGATAATTTGGATCAGTATTATGTCATCCATTCATGAGATTATATCTGCCATTCATGAGATTCATTTCTAGGTTATAGTAATTTCTTTTCTCCTTTTGTTTATTTAAGAATTTATTTTTTTTAAATTTTCTGCTTTTAAATGTTGATTCAACCCTGTTAGTGTTGTCTAACCAATTTTAAATTGGTTGAGATCAACTCTGTTATGTTGATTCACCGTCGGGTGTCGCCGTCATGGTCACATGAGAGCTATGAATTGTGGGCTGAGTTAACACGTGTTGACCAATTTTCTATGGCAGGTGGTTACGTATGAGCTATAAATTGTAGTTTCAGAGTCAGTTGTGTTTATTGATTTTCGACAATGTGTGGTTATGTGGGAGCTATACATTGTAGGTGAGAGTTAGTTAACTCGTGCCGGCTATTCTACGGTGAAAACAAACTGGTGCTAATTAGTTTTCTTGAGAGATTGGTAGATTTATAGTATGTTTCATTATAAGCTTCAATTGGATTTGATTCTGCGTTTCAAGACGCGTTTCCTTGAACCTAGAACTTTGAGTTTTCGTAGAAAGTAGAAAGTGAGAGTTAAGTGTTTACAGTATAACGAATCTGATATAGACAACTTCAGTTGCATGGTTCAGACTACACTTGAGCTCAAAATTTAGTGATCAAGATGTTTTGCTGATGTGTATTCAATTGATATAACTTATAAGTTGTTAAGTTTTTCTTGTAAGGAATGAATATTTGTGTGTTATTGACTGCAAAACCATTTCGTAGCGTTATGGTATACCAACAAAGAATAACATTTCATGAGCTGATATGAGTTGTTTTTAAGGTTCCTGTCAGATAAAAACTATTGATTTTAAGAATAACATTATTGTAACCTTAGCTGTCTATATTTGCTTTTTTATGTTACTTTGATTAGATTCTGATTGTTGATTGTTTTATGCCTTTTTTTTCCTTGATGCTCAACTTGTGCCTTTTTTAGAGCGTTAATCAATTCCTTTTATTTGTGTTCCAGATTGTTTAGGCAGGCGGTTAGGACCGAGGCTTCTTGGCAGGGTTGACGATTCAGGGGTAACTAATTTTATAGTTAATATCGTACCGAATAAAGTTTTATTTTATACCAACTCCTGATTTTTACATTAATGGTGCTGCAAAGATTGGTTAGAGATTTTTATAAGATTCTTAACGAAATTTTGGCGCACTTTTTTTATTTTTTCGTTTTTTTTTAATTTGATTTTTTATGAAATTTTGGCGCCAAAAATTTTGGCACCTCATTTGAATTATTTGGCGCCTTTTTCGAAATCAAAATTTGGATCTAATTTTTTTTTTATAAATATAATTGTTTCCTAGGAAAGTTTCGTAGGAAAACGTGTGCAATTTTTAATTATTAATTTTTCCTACGAAATTTTCGTCGGAAAGCGTGTGTCAGATGTGGCAGCCTGCAAAAATGCTTTCCTACCAAACTTTTCGTCGGAAAAAGTATTTCCTCGGAAATTCCTCGGAAATCTCGTAGGAATAGATCTAATATTTCCTACAACTTGTTTCCTCGGTAATTTCTAGGAAATCCGTGTTTTCCTACGAAATAGGTGTGTTTTCCGAGGAATATTTCCCTAGGAAAATCCAATATTTCTTGTAGTGTTATTTTTCTGCCGTAGACACAAGATAAGGTATAAAGTACTACTGAGAAAATAAAATGTTGTTTAGCCAAAAATGGGATATATTTCGTCTGTTTGATTGATCGATCTTAGGGAGTACCTTTAGATATTTTTTTGAACTATTATACTTATCGTGTAATTTTGAGGATTCATAATTTATTTTGGGTAATTTAGATATTTTTTGAACTATTTTTTGTACGATTTAGTCAATAAATATATTTTGGGATGATGGTAGTAATAATGTACTCTTGGATCACAAGCAATTTTTTTGTTAAGTAGTCTACCGAATAACTGAGATGTTTGAAATTTGAAATAAATGATGAGTACCTTCAAAAAAATTTACAATAATATTGAACGCGGAGAAACAACTATAGAAACATTTGAGAGATGTAAATGACGAACAAGAGTATCCAAATGTTCCTAGCATCATCACCAAGATCAATTTAGACTAACAACACATTATTTATTATCAAGACTACGTACTATTTTAAATCAATTATATATATATATATATATATATATATATATATATATATATATATCAGTCTCCGTACAGCATAACCCACTTGGGTTGATTTAGTCGTATTAGTTTGGGACCTGCGAATGTGCTCTCCTCAAAGTATTAGGTTAAACTCTTTTTTTGTCAGGTAATCTAATAGCTAGAATTCTCCTTTTTTAAGGATAATAACTGGGGTGTCCAGGGTTCGAACCCCAGCCCCTGTATATAACAATGCATGTTCCTGCCAACTGAATTATGCTCACGGAGACAGGTTAAATTCTCTCTAATGATATTATTTATATATATACTACTGCGCAAACCCGTGCTATCGCACGTGACAAAATGAGAATGATATCATTAACAATTGCATAAAAATAGTTAAAGCAAAAACTACATGAGAAATATATTAGGAGGATATCATTAAGGCAGAAATTAAGGTAGAAATGTGTAATGACTACATAATGAAAACTTAATGGATGATATCTACTGAACATTTCGAAATACTTCTTTGTACATTATGTAACGCCCTATTTCTATTAAAGCGATAAAACTCGCGAATAAAGTATATATTCAAGAAATAGATGCTACGTCATCATACAAAATTCAACTTTAACATGCATGCATAAAAATCTCAACAGTCGCAGCGGATATAAACCAGAATACTTCGAAGCATACATGTCATGAATCAAATAATACATCAACATATAGATGAATCTCCAAATCCCAACAATGGGTAAATCTCCAACATGAATAAATCTAACATATAATCTAGACCAACACAGACGCCTAGATCAGAGTCATCCTAGACTCTACAAACACCGATACCGGAGATAGCTCTCGATATCCACCAAGCATAAAATAACTCACTGGAGCAACTGATCCTGCACAACGTCTACCCATCCATACAGACATGTATGTGGTCAAAACCACTGGGGGTAAGTATTATATCATCATAATCCACATAACAGTTAGATAGGAATAGAACATTTCAAATAATTGACATGAATGATTAATCTCAACAATGACAAATACAAATATCACAACAAATCACTCACAACCACAAGTATGTCAATCATTCCACATTTAGTACTCATGCAACAAAATGTTATGTCCCTAGACATGACACATAAATGCATGTGGTACCGAATCACCTCAAGGTCGTCACCTTCGATGCAAAAAAAACATCGTATGTAAGATTTCACCCTAGTCTTACATACTCTCCGAAGTAAAAGAGCTCAACCCTTTTACAACTACAAGACTCAACATTACTATGATGCATGGACAAACAAGTAAGGACTCAACAATGCAATCACCTCAATTTTCACAACAATATAAAGGACAACTTCCAAATATATTGATCATCTCTACAACATTTGCATTATCAAGAAATTACGTCCACACAACATGCAAATCATAATTCAAATAAGAGTCAACATCACATCATCACCATAATCATCAATAATCATTAACATCATTCAACATTACATGATAAATATCATATCATATCCCATTCTCACATCTTCAAGTAGTTATGTAAAACTGGTCACAAAAGTCATAAGGTATTTCACTTAAAAGACTCATTTCCGAAAAGCCGTATCAAGTGGGAAACGACCAACATTGATAATTCTCACGACAAAGCAACACAAAGACTCACTAGACCCTATACACAATGTTAATTCTTTCATAAAAGCACCCCTAGATGGTTAGGATAAAGTCCCTATACTTAGGAAGAAGTTTGGAAACAATTGGAATGAAGAAAATTGCATTTTTAAGGTTTCTAGTAAGACAACATCGTGGCACGTTGGTCTCCCATCCTGGCACGATTTTTCCAGGATCAGAAAGACTGAAATCTTGATCAAAATTGTGGCACGTTGGTCCCGCATCGTGGCACGATCATTGTTTGACAGACAGCATCAGATTTTCAACCTTCACATTTTTGCGCATAAAAATCAAATTGTTAATCCGTTTTCGATGCCGTTTTCACCTACATGTTCATGACACTTAGCCCTATCTTAATGTACATAAAAAATCAAGTTTCAACAACCCCAAATCCATTTTCCAAAGCCTTACACAAACACTCATTTTCCAAAATGGTTAACAATTGAATTTTCACCTGAAACTCCCGTTTTCTTCCAAACGACTCGACTATCACAACCACAACATAAAAATAGAAATTTTACCAAGTTTAACTCATCCAACAACATCGACAACTCAGTCAAAAACTTTGTATATCAAAAGTTCGTTTTTGGGTCCTTCACATGAACATCTTAGCACAACTTCACCAATTCAAACAACAACTTCACAAAATGGAATAACCATGGTATAATTCAACAACAACAACATATCTAATTCAACAATTAATACTTCATTTAAACATGAATTCAACCATAATTCAACAACACAATATCATAATTCATCAATTTGAGCAAAACTCACAAGGTACCCATTTTCACAAAACCAACAACAACAACTTATTTCACATCATCAAATCAAGCGAAAAACACATAGTTATCAACTTAACATAATCAAATACTGAATTTCATGCAATGATAAAGATTTGGCAAGTGTACCAAAACTATCGAAGTAATAGTAAAGTTCGTATCCACGAGGACCGTTGTTAATTTCTACTTAGCAAGTTCGTTAAAATAAAGGATGTAGTAAATTTTATGGGGTTGCCCTAGGCTGTTGGATTTGGTTTTATAAAACGTAAACAAAGTAAATAAAATGGTTTGATAATTGGGTTAAAACAGATGATCAAGCCTTTTGAATCCTCTATTGCTCTCCGTGAGTAATTTGGCTCTCTTCTCTCTCAAAGAAATTAACCTAGCTTTACGACAAATTAACTAAGTGGTTTTGATCAATCTTTTGACTCAAAACCCTTTCCTAAGTTATAACCTTTTAATCTCTTAAACTGATTGAATAATCGCGGAAGCATGGTGAGAACGTTAATTCATAAGTCATAATCCTCAATTTCCTATCCCTAGGTTCCTATGTTGAATTAAACAGAATTACTATTTCAGGATTAAAAGCTAGGGTTAGTAGTCATTCAATTCCTAAGATAAATTTATGTGATTGAAAGAAGTTAGGGTTATTAGTCATACAAACAATCATAAGAAAAGCATTAAGCACAAATAATTTTGAATAAAGACTAGGTTTTCATTGATGTCAAAGAGAGTTCTTAACAAATTACATGTTCACAGATCACAAAGATTCATCTCATGGCTTAATCAATCTAAGAGTTTAGCTACTTATAACTAAACAATCAAATACATAGAAATAATAGAACATACATATATCAGAACCAACTATGAGTTGGGTGAGATCCACTGCGTGTTCTTCAGCTTCCTGGTGTTGTCTATGCTCTATTGAGGTCTCCAAAATCACACCCCCTTAATCTCTGGTTGCTTCTGACTTTTATAGACACAAAATTAGGGTTTCAGAAAGCCACCATCTTGCCATGTTTCGAGACCATCGTGGCACGATTTGCTCATTAATCCTACGTGGCAGCAAATTTACTCAACCATCGTGACACGTTACACATCCATCGTGCCACGATTTTTTCAGCATATTCAAGTAAATTCCACGCTTCAAACGTGCCACGATTTCTCCAGTAGCTAAATTCTTGCATTCTTCTCCAATTTGTGCAAAACTTCTCTTTTATGAATCTTAAGCTGATTTAACCTTTTATACAAGCATTTGACTCTCAAAATATTACAAAAACGACTCAAATATGACTTAAAAATTAGTGCTGGCGTACTGTCATCATGCAACAACAACAAGTTTCTAACACTTTTCACATACTTGAAATTATAAACATAATTAGAGCACAAAAATCACTTAATCATAACATCAATTTCATGAAAATTACTTAATCAAACCTAACCCATAACTACTCTGTCACTCATAATCACTTAGTGGTGAATATACACTTTTCCTCTTACTTAAACTTTCAAAAGCAACTTTAATCTTTACTCTAATCTTCGTCTTGAGCTTTCCCCCAAGCTATATCTCCATTTCTCTTGAATTCTCCTCTTCTACCTCCTTCTCTCTATTTCTCTCTCTTAGCCTCTTTTCTCAAAATGAACAAATGAGCTCTTAACCTAATTTCACAAAGACTATTCTCTTATATACTATTGGGCTTAGTCACATTCACTAATGGACTTAGTAACCTTCTACCACTCATAAAATGTTACTACACAATTACACCATTAAAACTCTCACTATTACTCATACACCACTATTCTATTAGTTACCCCAAATTACTACTATTCTCACTAGCGAAAAGAAAGGTCTTTCCGCTCTTTTTATTGGGCTAACGTTTGAAAATTATTAACCTTATTTTTTTTATGAAATTTTGATTTAGATTAAAACTAAAAATATAAATATTTGTTGCTTTCAAGTTATAACAAACTAAACTAATCATGATTATTTATTTCGATGACACGATCAATATTACAAAACAAATATAATCTAATTTATTTTTAATGTCACCAACAATGATCTTTATTGTAGAAAAGGTTGTTTATGAGTATAATTGAGATAATGAAAAAGTAAGTATAAATATGCTCATATAGTTTGTTACACTTTTTAAATGATAAAGGAAAAAAAAACTGACATATATATATATATATATTCATATCGTGTTTGTTACATTTTTTTAATATTTAAATTTATACTTATCTATTTGTTACATGTGTTATTTGTATTCAAAATTGAGGGCATTTTTGAAAAGAAAAATCTAGCCCAAAAGAGCTGAAAGAGGGTTTTTTTTTTTTTTTTGTGGTTGCTAGTGTTTGAACCTCAGACTTTGCATATTTTATGCATTATCCATACCAACTGAGCTAAGCTCACGAGGACGGTGTGTTTTCTTTATATATAGTATAGATAAATATCTCTCAATACTTAAAAGTACTAAAATTTCCTTAATTTCTCTAACATCCAATTAACCAACAAATATAACACACCAAACAAATAAATAATACATAAACCAATTAAATAAATAAAATCCTAAAATCGGGTCGTTACATAAAAACTCCAACTATAAATATAACATTCCCTCAATATTTTTAACCACCAAATTCATTCATTATTTTAAGTGTAATGGTTTGTGTAATTTGGATCTAGGATTAGAGGAACAATTGTAGGTTGTGTAATGGTTTGGATCTTTTAAGAAATTTTAAGTGTTTAAAGTTCAGAAAGGCACAAGAAGGATTTCTTTTCTCTTCTACAAGCTAGGGGATTTTTCTAGTTCATCCACATCGAAGGAAATGAAAGTAATCTTTATAGAAGAAGGAATCTTTACGAAGATTGCCGAAGGATAGCATAAGATTGCATATTTTAAGGGTTGAGGTATCAAATTCGTGGATCTTGGATTTGGATTAAGTTAGAGGTGATATTTGTACAAGTAGTTTAGTGCCTTGGTCATTTTGAGTTAAAGAGTGACAAGATTTGTTAACTTCTAGCACTTCGTCCAAGCATTCAATCATAGTGGAAGACCATAGATTTTTCCACAAGAATGCACATACCCCATATCGAGGATGATTGGTGGAACCACTATAAATTTGGCATACCTTCTTCCTTTATCACAATTTCAAACGGAGTCGGAAACGGAGGTCAGCAAACGCTAAATCTAGATTGAAAAGAAACAAGTTGCAAGTGACAAAATTGTGAAAAGAGAGTTCCGAAATCCACCAAAAATTGAGAAAACTCTCTAAAATACTATTGTGAAAAATATGTTTTGCTTCGAAACTCTTTCAAAACTATTCTATTTTATTAAATATTTTAAATTGGAGTTTAGGGTGATATAGTTTCCTGAGGTCAATCACAGTTGGGGTCTGATGTGATCGTATTGGTTATAGGATGTGAATAGAGAAGTCAATGGGTGGTTGTCGGTGGTCATAGAGGTTGTCAGTGACAATCGAAGTGGTGATCAAATTTGGATGGAGCGGTGATCGGAGGTTGAAGTTGGATGGATTAGTGATCGGAGTGGCCATTGTAGTGGTGATTGGTGGGTGGTTGGATTAGTGTTCGGAGCGATGACCAACGTTATGGTCCGCGTGGTGGTTGATACTAGTTAGAGTGGTGGTCGGAAGAGATAAGAGATAAACCTAGTGGTGTAGTGTTAGCGTTCAAACAAAGGTAGAAAATTATAAACCTATTTTTTTTTTTTTTTAGATTTAAGAGAAAATTGTTATTAAATTAAGTAAAACGTCAATTTAACACCA
Organism: Medicago truncatula; assembly: GCF_003473485.1. Taxonomy (NCBI): domain Eukaryota; kingdom Viridiplantae; phylum Streptophyta; class Magnoliopsida; order Fabales; family Fabaceae; genus Medicago; species Medicago truncatula. The sequence goes on from NC_053045.1 coordinate 23,856,640, forward strand.
TTTTACCAAACATGTTTTATTTTTAAAATTAATTTTTAAAACAAAAAAAAAATAATAATACATATCAATAACATATTTTTTGCATTAGCATGTTCAATTATTATTTTTTATCTTTAACTCAATTTTTGTGATTACATTCATTTCATTATTTGGATAGTTAGGCAGTTATTTAGAATTAAGCGAACGCAACAGGGAAAGCCATTTTACTCGTGCTACTGATAAGTCTATTACGAAAAAGCAAAGTTTTAGAATCATCATAGCACTAGTTCATGGCTTAAAAATGCTAAGTCGTATTCCATATATTTTACATAAGATATCACGTCTCCATTACTAAACTATATTGCATGTACATCGTCCTTTTTGCAGATCAATTTTAAGTTAAATTATTGAGGGTTACTTTTTTCAATAGTAATGATATTTGTACAACTATTTTGAGATAATTTTTGTGACAATCTTTTTTTTTTTTTTTTATATTGTTAAAAACAATAGAGAGATTAAAAGAAAAAAAAAGAGTAAGAACATAATGAATGTATCAGAGAGAAATGTGGATAAAAATTGTCATGAAATGGTTGTTCAAATATCATTTCTCTTTCTTCAACTCTTCTAAGAAACCGGAGAAGTAACATTTGTTTGTATATAAAGTGTTAACGAGGAAAAAAAAAGTTGAACAACATATAAATAATACAAGACATACTTCAATGTCTAAACCATCGTTGGTTTCACGGTGTGGGAAGCGGTAGTCATGCGTCTATTATTGTCAAATATGGTTTGACAAAAATTTGGTGTTTGGCAACAATAAAAATGAATCAATTATAACCCTTAAACTTGAGTTTACCTAAAGTTAAAACTATTAGCTTTCACTTCACCAAAAATCAATTATGGAAATCAGTACCATGTGTCACATGCATCTTTTTATTACACGCCCAAAAACAATTTTAATCCAATGTTTGGTTCTGAAAGTAAAATGAGTTGAATTATAAATTTATGTGTAAAAATTAATCCGAGAATCAAAAGATACAAATTTTATCAAGTAGAATCAATTGTAGACAAAATAAATTCTACTTACACCTCCAGAAACAATTTTATCCCCACAAGAAGTGATATCAATGAAAATCACTTTTACTTGTGAATGTACCACAAACATAAATCAATATAAGTTAACTCACTTTCACCTAAAAACCACAGAGAAGAGAGGGTTAGAGAGGACAAAAGTTGAGAAGAGAGTTCCGGTTCTTTTGTTTGGTACACAAGAGAAATAAGAGAGATATCAAGAAACCTATGACAGCCACCTAAAAACCTTTCTCTCTTGATATGCCAACAAATGGGGCGGAGAGACTTCGTACTTTTTCATGTTCGGCTTACCCCTCAAGCTCAGTATGAATTTGTCTAAATTTAGTTAAACCTTTTCTTTTCAAGCTAAAATATAATAGATTATATGAACAATAATTTTTCTAGTCCAAGAGGTGCGAAAAGGAAACCAAGAAAGAAAGTATTAAGTTACATCAAAAAGCGAAACAAGAAATAGGAAATCGAAAAAGAGGCAAAACAGTCCCCGTTATAATGTGATTCCCAAACAAGAGAGAAGATTAAACTAGCAAAAATGATAGTTAAAAGTCAAATTGATGGTTCACTTTTATCCACTCAAATGATTAAAGCATTTTGTCAAGAAGTTGTTGTAACTTTTTCTGCTTTTGCTGAAAAATCCTAGTATTTCTTTTTCGTCAAGTTATCCGGACACATGATAAACAAATAAGGTTAAGAAATGAGTGGATGTTTTTTGAAAAACCGTCCTAACTTCCAAATTGCAGTAAATGATCTACCACTTGAGCAGGATGCACCGTAGTAAAACCAAACCATTTATAAAGACCATACCAAATTTGCCTAAAAAAATCGCAAGACAGAAAAATATGATTTACATCCTCCACTTGGCCACACATCCACCCACACAAAGATGCACATAAGGTTGAAGAATATGCCTCCTAATTAAATTGTCCGTCATAGGAATCCGGTTACAAAGTAAACGTCAAGCAAAAAGACTGACCTTCAAGGGGACCTCCTTATTCCAAATTAAGTTTGCGTGATCCACTTTCAAGTTGTTGTCCGACGAAAACATGTAGTGACAAACTCTTGTAACAATATATTTCATCGATGCGCGTAGATGCCAAAGCCACTAGTCAGGAGCATGAGGTTGCTAAGCAATATTAATTAATATATCGATGCACTCCCTCACATATTCTTCCTCCCAAGCTAATAACCTCTGCTTCCACTTCTAGGCCTCACCATTCTCCCCCACCCTAGTAAAAACATCTAAGTCACCATCGCCATTTTATTAACAACTAAATAAAAAAGACGACCAAATCTAGTCTTTAACATCACCCCATCAAACCATGAATCAGACCAAAATAAATTTTGAGAATCGTCTTGCACCTCAAACGTAATGTTATCATCAAACCAACAACCAACTCCCACTCCTTCAACACCTCTAATCCTATTCAAATTATTCCATCAATCTAAGCTAACTCTACCCCCATCCACGATACACCCTCCAACCTCATCGTATCTCGCAACTAAACTTCTATAATGCAAACCCTTTATTTATAAGTATAAATTTCCATTGCAAAATAATAGGCTTAGTAGTAGTTTTGGCCCAGAAAGTTACGATTTTGATCCTCTAACAAAATAAAATACAATCCAGCCTCGTAAGTACTGCTCCTTTTGCAGTTTTGCCCTCCCGAGATCAATTTTGACCAATTCAACGTTGAAGTAGACACCGCGTGTGTAATTTATTTTTTGTTTTTTTAATTAAAATAATTAAAATAATTTTTTAATTAAAGCATTACACACGTCCATGTCAGCGATGAATTGGTCAAAATTGGTCTGGGGTCAAAAACTGCAAAAGGACAGTACTTAAGGGCTAGATTGTATTTTATTTTGTTAGGGGTCAAAATTGCAACTTTCTTATACGCCAAAACTGCTATTAAGCCAAAATAATACTTGTACAGCCATTTTTAAACAATTTTTTATGATAACCTTCTTCTTATATCTTCTTCTGACACGAAAGCAATAAAGACAAAGAAAATAATAAGAACACATTGAAAATATGAAAGAGTTGTTCTAAAAATTATCTTTAAGTAATGTAGAAATATCATATCTCGTTCCTATTTTTGTATTTGTCTATGTAAGATTATGATATTGATATAGTCCTATGGGAAAAGAGGTAGCTGTAGAAGCAAGAAGGTGAACAAAAGATTTTATATAGTAAACAAGCGCCGGAGTACCCTGTACGCAGCTGTGCCAGGGACGGACCCACGTGTAGGGTCATGTGGGGCCCGCCCTCACTAGTTTTAGATAATAACCCATACACTTCCTACTGATGAGATAGTAGTGTGGTCACACCAAGTTATAAATTAAATAAATCTATTAATAGGACTACTTTTTACCGAATTCTCAAATTGAAATAAACATGAAAGTAACTCTAAATTTATACTGTGAGAGCAGTATAATGGGCATTAACGATGGGCATGGAAAAATCAGAAAATGAGAGATATTTTAATTGACATTTAAAATGAGAAAATAATTCAATATTTTCAAAATATGAGAAACCCAAGAGAAAAATTATACTGTATTTTCTCCGGTCATATTTATAAACAAAGAATAAATTTTTAGATTCATAAAATAATCGATGTATCGGGTCTATAAATCTGACCCGATACATTAATTATTCAATGAACATAAAAAAAATATTTTTTGTTTATAAATGTGATCGGATGGAGTATATGTAAGTTTTAGGTTTGTTTGTTTCTGATGAAGTCTTCGACCCTTTTTTTTTTCTGTACTTGTTTTCTTTATTGAATATATTTTGAAATATGTAGCTTCGTTGCTATCTCTCGGTTGGCCTACACTACTAAAAAATCATGGGTCCGTCTTGTTGAGACAAAATCCTTATTTGATGTTTTAAAGATTACAAACATATTATATTTATTTAATCTTGTTATCTACTAATTCGTTTTGTGAGAATTTGTTTCATGAGAATGAACTGAGAACGTTCTGGCAAAAACGATGAAAATGGAACAGTACATCAAAAATGAATAAGTCTGCACAACAAGAAAGCATGGTAGATTATGATTTGAAATGATGTCTCTTGGGTCATAAGAAAAGCTTTAAGCCCATTTGGAAAAAGAAAGCCCATTAGTCTCTCATGATAAAGATCACATGGCTTATTTAAGCATGACATCACTAAAGCAAAAGGACATGACATCATCAGCATTGGGCAGCAAATTATACAGCTCATTACAGCTGGTTATCTCATGCGCAAGCAAGCAACAGTGCTTTCAAAGCCAGGCAAATCAGAAAGAACATTATGAGAACGTTCTGGCTATTTTAAAGAAGAAAAGAGAAATCAATTGAGACTTTGAACAGCTATAAAAAACGTGTCCAACAGCTCTATTTTCTCCCTTGATCACCAAGACACTCCTCACCTATAAATACAAGGGCCTTTGAAGGTCATAAGCAAGAGTTTTGCAAGCTAATATCTCTCTAAGTGAAAATCATCACTACAAACAAAGCTCTTCGCAAACAAAGCAAATTCCAAGCTCTCTCACTATATCGGATCTTCTCTCTTGAATTTGCTATTGTAAAACTCAAACAAAGAATTGAGTATTTATTTGATGCAAAGAAATCTCATCATACAAAGTGTGTTGTATTTCTCAAAGTCTATTGGGCTTAATAGTTTTGAGATAGAAAATTTCAACCTTTCTTTTGCTAGTGTGCAAAGAATTGTAGAAGCCTGCTTAGGTTGATAATACAGGTGTAACAGACTGATCTGATGTGATCAAGATCTTATAGTGCTAGTCAGAAGTTTCTGTTAGCAAGACAACTATAGTGGATAATCTCACACGAGGTGTGGGGACTGGAAGTAGCCGAGTTTGGTGAACCATGATAACTCTCCTGTGTTATTCCTCTCTCTCTCTCTCTCTCTCTCTCTCTCTCTCTCTATTTATTTAAAGTTACACAACGCACACACATTATTTTATTAATCTCCAGAACATTCTGGTCCAAGATAAAACAATTGCTTAAATAATTGACTAACGATTAAAATCAATATATAATTGTTTTATCATTCTGTCTTATATTAATCATTCTCCAGAACATTCTGGTCCTTGTTAAAATAATCTTTTATTTTTAACTTAACATCATTTTTCTCATTCTGCTTATAATCATTCTTCAGAACGTTCTGTTCTAAATCAATTAATTGGTATATACTCTAATCTTGTTAAACTAACATACACCAAGATCATTCTTGAGTATATAAATCTAAACTTAAGTTTCAGGAATAATTTTTAAAGGGTCACAATTCAAACCCCCTTTTCTTGTGATGTTTATTGCTACTTCACGTCTTATGGGTTTCGGGTCTCCTGTGTTGCTGGATTGCTTCCGGGTTTTGGTCAATGACGTTGTGATTTGATGTTCACCTCATCATTATGGTGGCCCTTGGAAGTTTTTGCACAAGTTTTTGATTCCCTACAATTCTCAAAACTAACTGCAATCCCGCTACCAACACATCAACTATCTTTCTTCAAGCATTGTCCTCTCAACGTGAGGTCCAATTGAGTTAGTTGCCCTTACCATGCAACAAAGGGGATTGTGTCTCAATCATGATCACTGAAGATGAGTGTACCATTGGACTCGAAAGTTGTAGAAAGAACAACCTCCATAGAAAAATAATCATATCCCATGGGTAAAGCCACTTTTTATGCGTGATCATCAGGTAAAATTCTACATCAAGCACATTCTGCATTCAGGCTATATAAAGGAAGACTCAAGACCTAATTCAGTACTGAAGTCGTCATTTGCAAAAGTGCCTTTTAGGGTTTTAGTCAGTCCTTGTTATTTGTGATCCCCTCTTGTATCTCGTTGATGCATAGAGTTGGACTGTAGTTGAGTTGTATAAAAATATTGTAAGCAAGAGTTGATTCTTTGTCAAGGAGTGTGTCTCCATTATTGTTGTTATTGTTGAGTCAATCACTGAGACTGTGGTTGAGAGGAAGTGATAGGGGGATCTCATATCTAGGAGAGTCATAGATAGAAATTGAACGGGTAGTGATTAGGTGCGAAGCTAGTAGACTAGAGATAGTTTTTATGTATGCTTCAAACTAATATTATTATAGTGAATTTCCTTCCTGACTTATTTGACCCAGACGTAGGTGACATTGCACTGAACTGGGTTAACAAATTACTTGTGTCTTTTACTTCCTGCCTTTATTATTTAAGTTGTTGTTTGTTATCTGTGTTGTCATGATGTCTTGACATCGTGTATAACATCTTTACCGTGTCCTAGAATTTTAATATGTCTCACATCAAATAGAAAAGTGGAGGTTGAACACTTTGTAAGTGAGAGGATTCATAAACACATTGCCTTAAGGTTTTGGGTAAGAGTGTGATGTCTCTCTCACTTGTGTGGTTGCTCTAGCCTATTTATGAGTGGGCCCCCGGGCTCCCCTCGTGACCCAATAGTGGTATCAGAGTTGTGGTTTGATGAAAGATTTCGATTGACTCCTTGTGTCGAAAGTCTTCTTGACAAAGAGTGTAAGCGTCCGGTTTCATTGAGTGCAGCAACGGCGGTACACGTATAATTGTGTGCGGATAAAAGAGCTTCCGCTTGAGTGGTGAGAATGATGAATTGATGGAGTCACACTTGACGAGGAGATCGTTGTGTACAAATGTGAATTATATGTCCCATATCAGATAGAAAAGTGGAGGCTGAACATTTTATAAGTGAGAGGATCTATAAACCCATTGCTTTAAGTTTTGGGTAAGAGTGTATTGTCTCTCTCACTTGTATGATTTCTCTGCCTGAATGTGCGTGGTCCCCAGACTTCCCTCGTGACCCAGCAGAGTTCACATACTAATGGTTTTGTTTTATGTCCCCCTCTTTAGGTATTTTTTCCTTAATATATGAATAAAGTGTTGCACTAGACAACCCCTCCGCACCCTATATTTTTCTTTAAAAAAAATAATGTTGATAGTGATTCGAGTAAAATTATATTTAATAGAGAAAAAAGATAATATTAATTTTATTATAGTTTAGTAAATATAGTAAGATGATCTTTAGATGATGTCCTTATTTGAGGTCCTTTTTAATTCACTATTTCATTATTATTTGGTTTTGATAGTATTCCAACATCAAGTTGAGTAGCTTTCAAGTTCAATACACGCACCTTTCCTTGCTCCCTATAAATTAGTCCATTCCCTTTGAATTTATTTCTCAAACCCACTCTCAAGTCAAAACATCAAACCACATCTCTCTACAACTTTTTTACTTCTTCTTTTGTTTACCATGCCAGAGGCTCCTAAACAAAACCAATCCAGCAAGAAAACTATCGAAAATGATGATGCTATTAGTAATACTATTACAAATAACAATAAGAAAGCACTAAAATACATTGAGGATGTTACCATGAATGCTAATGAAATTCAAGAAAGGGTACTTGCTGAGATTCTCTCTTCTAGTGCTCTTGTTGAATACCTTCAACGGCATGGTTTAAATGGGCGCAGAGACAGAAAAACTTTCAAAAAGGTGGTGCCTGTGGTGACTTATGAAGATTTAAAGGTAGATATTGATCGTATAGCTAATGGTGATGCCTCCCCAATTTTATGCTCCAAACCCATATCAGAGTTTCTCACTAGGTCAGTATATCAAATTATATAACTTAATTAATAACTATAGTATTAATTAACTGTACTATGCATCAACAAAGAGTTGTTAACTAAAGGCTCCAGTGGCAAGGAGCTCCTTCCAAGGACGTACTTGGGGAATACCGGGTTCGATTCCTAGAAGAATAACGTTTGGCCAGTGCGCATGCCTCTACGCATGAGCCGGATTAGTCGCCCTTCTTTGATAGGTTGGAAACCAGTGCGAAAGGAAAAAAAAAATTATGCGCTTTCATAGTACTTCCCATTATCCACTATGTAAACACTTTTTTTTTTTTTTTAGAGGCACTATGAAAACACTTTTGTGTTGTGTAAGGTCTCTACAATGGTTGACTTCTAGGATTTTTCAATTCACATACAATCACTATAATGATATAAAGTTATTGATAGATGATTAATATATCTCATTTAAAAAATTCGTGTGAGGTGTTGAGTTGGATTACACTTCGCTCCCTTAAAAATTAAATATGTATTACACTTTAACCCATTTTAATATAAATAAATATTTTATAATGACAATTATCTTTAAATTACTGCTTTATGTCAAACAGAATTCAAGTCACCATTTAAAAAATCAATTTAATTCCTTTCTAACTTCACATTTCAATGATAATTAAATTTAATTATTCAATTATTAATTTTATGATTTTAGAATATAGAATTGTATTTTATTTTTTTTATTAATTTTAATCATTTGCGCAACAGTTTTTTATTTTGGATGAAATTCAATATTTATATTTTATCTTATTTTGATTCATTATTTATAATATGTTGATAATAATATTTTGTTTTCCTTCAAAAAAATATTATGAATAAAAAATAATTAAAAAATATGTGTATTAGAAGTTTAATTAATATTAAAATGGGTTAAAAAGTTTAACAAGGGAGGTGAGTGAAAATTTAAACATAAGAAGGGAGGGGAATGTAATTTAATCAACTGTTAGGGAAGGAGTGCATAATTTTCTTTAATATATTTGGAATATGAGGAGAGGGTAAATGTATAATTTAAGCATTTTTAGGAGAGAGAAATGCAATTTATTAAAGTTGTTATGATGATGATAAAATTCTATTTCAACAAATAAAAATTAGCATCATAGAAGTTTCAATAGCAAGATGTAAGATCAAAGTGAAGCTTAACGGTATTGATTTCTTTGAGTCTATTAATTTGTATTCATTTTTATTTCAATAATGTTGCAAGGAATTTTGGTTATGACTAGATGAAGGTTTTGTAAAAGTTATTTTTTTTAATTTTTTTACAAGAGTTCTGTAAAAGCTATAAGCAAGCAAATTCATATAATTCTAAGCGCATCATTTTTTTTTTGTTAAACTTACTCAAATTCTTGATATTGGCCTAATAACAATGTTATCACGCTAACAACCCATTTGGGTTGATCTGGTGGTGTTGGTTTGCGATGAGTTTACTCTACTCAAGGTTTCAGATTCAATTCTCCTTGGTATCAGTTTCGATGAGATACTTTGACTTCTTAAAAAAACAATATTATCACATTTTTATATACATCATCAATGTAAACAAGGGTGACACTATTAATCAATCATATCATCAAGTCATTAGAAACATTTGACTTTAAACATAATCAATGACAAATACATTTACTCATTGGTTTAGAGACCAATTTAGTGACCTATAACAAAATGAAGTCACTATCGGTCTTTATATAGCAATTTCAAACTTATGCGCTATAAACATCTATTGCGGTCATTCGAGATGATTGAATCTGCTAAAAACTAGAGGTTTGACCTTGACAAACATAGCCTAAAAACTAGAAGATTGAAAAATATTCTATGTGCATCATTAAAACTCGTCTATTGCGGTCAGTTGTGGATTCAATTTTTTTTAAGTTTAACAATTAATTTTTTCTATATAAAGTCTCTTCTTAGTTTTTTTAACACGTGTTCTTAAGCCGCATGTTAACAAGACCATTCTAAAAAGTCCACAATTTAGTCGTTTGTGATAGCAAATAATGAGCCTGGATTGTCTGCACTTCAGTGATGATTCCACTTAATTTCACACCATAATCAATCCCAGTCATAAATTGTGATCAAATGAATGATATAGACATTCATTAAATCCATTTTAAATGATCTCAATCATTGATTTCAATAGGACATTCGAGATCAATAGCTGTGTTCCACACATACAACAACCAATATGTTTCCAATACAACAACTCCAATATTGTCTGTTGTTGATACAACGAAAAACTTGACGTGAGCATATTTTTGTTGGATATGTACCCATCATCGGATTATAAAATGACATGTCATATTTTTGCATTAATTAATTTAAAAATAAATTTTGCCTACGAGTATCGATATCCAACTGAACTTCAGTTACCTAAAAATTGACCTAATTTGAAACTGTTTAATGTAGAATAATAATGTAATCCATTTCCTAATTTTCTGAATTTTTTATATATTGGGAAATTAAGAGTCACTGATATAAAATATGGGTTCTTGTGTTGTTTCTTTACTTTATTGTAGCTCTGGAACATCAGGTGGGGAAAGAAAATTGATGCCAACAATAGAAGAAGACCTAGAAAGGAGATCATTACTTTATAGCCTTTTAATGCCAGTGATGGACCAATATGTTCCCAATTTAGACAAAGGAAAAGGAATGTACTTTTTGTTCACAAAATCAGAAGCAAAAACACCTGCTGGATTACTTGCACGACCTGTTTTAACAAGCTACTACAAAAGTTCACACTTTATTAAGAATAAAACACATGAAATCACAAGCCCAATTGAAACCATTCTCTGCCTAGATTTTTACCAAAGCATGTATTCTCAAATCCTTTGTGGTCTTTATCAAAACGAACAAGTTCTTCGTGTCGGTGCTGTTTTTGCTTCCGGTTTCATTCGGGCTATTAAATTCCTCGAAAAACATTGGGTTGGTTTGTGTAACGACATCAAAACGGGTACCATGAATGACGAAATCACTGACCAAGGTGTAAGAGAGTCTGTGATGAAAATACTTAAACCGAATCCAAAGCTTGCGGATTTCGTAGAATTGGAATGCAAGAAAAAGTCATGGAAAGGGATCATTACTAGGTTATGGCCTAACAGTAAGTATGTTGATGTTATTGTTACCGGAACAATGTCGCAGTATATTCCGATTTTGGATTATTATAGCAATGGTCTTCCTCTTGTGTGTACTATGTATGCTTCTTCTGAGTGTTATTTTGGACTTAATTTAAACCCTTTATGTGAACCAAGTGAGGTATCTTATACACTTGTTCCTACTATGGCCTACTTTGAGTTCTTGCCCCTCAACAAGATTGATGCAAATGCTGATTCAATTTCTGCCACAGAACAAGAACATTTAGTTGAACTTGTTGATGTTGAGTTGGGTCAAGAATATGAACTTGTGGTCACCACTTATGCAGGTAAAATATCAATTATCTTCGACTTAAATATGAATTTAATCCCTATAATTATTGGGGTTTTCATTTTAGTCATGGCATATGTTTTTTCTTAAATTCAAACTTGATATTTTTACGACGTTTTTTGTTTTTGTTTTATGGTACGGAATTGGAAATTGCGGATTAAAATACGTTCCCTACCATATCATTTGTACTTGCATGCTTTTACCGTACGAATTGTACTAATGGCTTTTCATCCCAGGAATTTTATTTTTCTTTTTGAAATGACTATAACAGAAAGCTCAATATTTATTTGTAGAGTTTAAAATATATTTAAGCATTTGTTTTTCTTTATAATGTAGTTATTTATTTTATTAATTAACTTCTAAACCCTAACAATTATGCAATGATCCATGATCCACACAAAACAGGACTTTATAGGTACAGAGTTGGTGACATACTCCGTGTAGCAGGATTCAAGAACAAGGCACCTCAATTCAACTTCATATGCCGAAAAAACGTAGTTTTAAGCATCGATTCAGATAAAACCGATGAAGTTGAGCTACAAACTGCAGTAAAGAATGGATCAAACCATCTTTCACACTATAATGTATCACTCACAGACTACACAAGTTGTGCCGACGCATCAACAATTCCAGGCCACTACATACTCTACTGGGAAATCATCTTCGACGAGCAAAATCCAATTCCAATACCTGATTCTGTTTTCGAGGAATGTTGTTTTGCGGTTGAAGATTCTCTCAACAGTGTGTATAGACAAGGAAGAGTGACAGAGTCAATTGGGCCATTGGAAATTAAGGTTGTTGAGAATGGAACATTTGATAAGGTTATGGATTTTGCTCTTAGTCAAGGTGCATCAATAAATCAATATAAGACACCTCGTTGTGTAAAATATGCTCCTATTATTGAGCTTCTTAACTCCAAGACAGTTTCTAGTTTCTTTAGTACAAAATGTCCACATTGGGTTCCTGGTCATAAGAAATGGTGCAGTTGACTGAAAATCAATGAAGCACGGATATGGACACCGGACACGACACAGACACACCGACACTGTTAATAATTTGAAAAAAATTATATAATTCCGTGTAATCATATGTGTTGGTGTCAGACACGTTTCGGTGTCCAACACCAAAACATGCATAATCCAAGGAGCGTCTGTGCTTCATAGTTGAAAATAATACTAATACTGGTGTTGAACTATTAGTATGGTTTGGAGAAGAAATTACTTTTAACTGGGATTTGTGTGATGTTTAACTATTGAAAGGTTATTTAGAAACTTTATATAATTATTCTATGATGAACAAGTGTGACAAGTCTTGTATCATGCAGAAGCTAGGTTTCGCAATTGGATCAATAAATTTCACGATTAAGTGAAATAAAATATGATGCGACTTTTTGATCTAATGATAAAAATAAACTTGTGCATGGTGCAAGACGGTTTTATTGGGGCAAGACAAAGTCATCATTCTGATGAAAGTAAGATGTTTGTTTACTAAGGACTACTATGCTACCAACAAATTACTTAACTTTTCAGATCAATTGCATTTGAACCCTTTTATTAATTTGAATTAATATATGTGATGTTAATGTTATTTAACTTTTTTTTTAGAGGAATGTTATTTAACTTGTAATGTAGTATATATTATTTAACTTCCTCTAATTAAAAATAAATCTAATTTGCCTAACATTTTGTCTATCAACAAAAAAATAATAAAAAGGAAATCACCAAATGTAGAAATAATAACATCAAACTAACAAAGTTCATTTATGAAATGCCAATTAATCATTTTTTGTTGTAATAATAATTAAAAAATAAACAGGGTCTAAACCAAATTACAAATGCAAAATTTTATTACTGAAAAGTAATTTTGTATTACCCAAATAAAATGTAGCAAATGCTACTGAAACTCCACTTTGGCATTAGAAGAAGCCCAAGAAAATCCCATCATTTGTGACTTTATCTTTTGTCTCCTCAAAGTATCTCTTCTATTTGAATGTCCAGTGCACAATCTCATTTCTTCCAAACCCTTTCCATGCTTGAGAAGAAACTTAACTAATGTAACTTCATTTGCACAATCAAGAAAGCCTTTAATTTTCACCACTTTCAAGTGTTGTAGAAAAGATTTCAAACTTGGGATTTGAGATTCCCAATATTGCTCTTCTTCTGTGCTAGTCATGTCCCATAAGTCCCTATTCCATAGCTGAAAAAAGATATGTTAAAAGAAATTATATAAAAAATTCATTAAATATTTGTATAACGTATAATTATATAACTTACTTTTCTTTCAATCTTGTAATCGTTAATGATCTCCAGATTAAATGTGTGGAGGGTTGGACAACTTCTGAATAGGCATGCTAATGCTTGAACATTACTCTTGTTCAAACTAGTATGTAGCTCTAATGATTTAAGATTATAAAATGGCTGAATAATGAATTTATACTTCGATAGAATCTGCAGCGAAAAGGAGAAACAAAAATGTTAATATATTTTACCGTTAGAGAAACGAAAAAAGATGATAGTACAATAATAAAACAATGCTGTGACAACGATCAAGTGGTGACGACAATCGAGGCTGCATCAGCCACGCGATACCCTTTGACATCAAAGATCGCGATGCAAGCCTAATTTAATCCACAATACTTTATATACACGAGATGTACAAGTTTGAACATCAGATTTGGTATCTCTAATCTCAAAAAAACAATGCGAAACAACCAACAAATTACCATTGTGATAAAAAATTTTGTGGCAATAGAAAAAGAAGAAAGATCATAGTACAACAATAAAACAATGTTGTGACAACGATCAAGGGGTGACCACAATCGAGGCTGCATCAACCACGTGATTCCCTTTAATATCAAAGATCGCGATGCAACCCTAATTTAATCCTTGATACTTTATATGCGTTGGACTTACAAGTTTGCAAATACCAAAAAATTACCATTGTGATGAAATATTTTGTGGACATTCAATAGAAATATTTGTGTTTTTATAAAATAACATGCAACAATTTATCAATCAATTTAAACATTGAAAACATTGAAACACATAAACATTACCTCAATAGTTTGGGTATTAAGAGTCAAGGAATGAGCATGAGACAATCCAGAGAAGAAGTTATTGGCACTTTCAAACCTACCCATATTAACCTTACCTTCCCTCAACATAAAGAAACCAATGGAAGCCTCATTCAACAAATTTGAATTCTCAAATACAGTAACATCAGTAACTGCATTAAATTTCCAAATCAAATTTTCAAGCTTTGGCACATTCAATCTCACCCAAGTGTTGTTGTCACAATAAGCATCAAAACAACTTATAACTCTCATTCTTTCAATTTTTCCACCACAAATTTCCAAACCTTGTAGCTCATAGCATCTTTCCAAATTCAAATCTTCGAGAGCACGACAACCAATACGAAGATGTGTTAATCCGAAGCACATATCAAGGTGCAAATTTTTTAGACGAGGAAAAGATGATTCAGAGAATAGATCAGATAAAGAAGGCTGATTATATAAAATAACTAGAGATAATGACAATGTATGCAAAGATTGAAATCCGTTTCGCATAACCGATGATGGAGGCAAACGAAAACCAGATTTCAATTTCAAAACTCTTAATGATTCACTACCAATAACACATCTAGGAAAATTGAAAAAATCCTCGGTATCTACTTCCGTGTGAACTTCAATATCAAGTTCTCTAACATTATGCCTAATGGCGCTACGAACCAAGTTATTTAAACGCGAAAAACTCAAAGATGCGCGAAAACAAAGGACCCTTATATCTTTATGTTTTACATCGCGAATAGAAAGAACTTGGGTGATGAAATCAAGTTTTGAAGAAGATAAAGGGTGTCTTGATATATCAATTTTCTTATGATTTTTGGTTGAAATAAGTGGAAATGGATCAAGAGTTGTGAAATCAAGATCAGGAAAAGATGTCCAAAGAAATTTCCATCTCTTTGAAAGAACACTCATTTGTGCAACACATTTAATAGGAAGTAAAAGAAGGATTTGATGAATAATATCATCAGGGAGATCACTAATTCGATCTATTAATGGTTTTGATTTGGCATTGTTTTCTTGTTCTTGTTCTATTTTTTTACGTTTTGCAGATCTTGTTTCCATTGCATGTAATTGCATCATATCCCTATGCCTTTTTTCTATTGTTATATTCATTCATGAAATGAAACAAGTCCTTTTGTTTGTGTGTTTCTACTTTAATTGTTGGAAATGTTGAACTATTCAAAAGTAAACATAGTTTGTTAGGAGAGTTTGTTTTAGATTCGGAAAACATGTTGTACAAGGAGTCACATAACAAATTGGCTATTTTATAGCACTCTAAAGACTCGGAAATAAATTTGAGGTTAAATTTTTAGGTACCTTAAGTATGATTGGGAGTACTAAAGGCAAAACTCATTCCAACTTTAATTTTATATTTAAATAAATTAATAAAAGATATGATATGTTATTGGATGATCACTACTACATACACTATCAAAACTTCAAGAGTACTATTGTTTTCACCTACACCTTATTATTAAAATAAAGCCAAAGTACCACCTTGTTGTTTGATGTTTATAACAAGTTAATCTTTTAAGATTTTTTGGTTACAAATTGATTTTTTATGTTTTATTTGTTAAAATATTGGTCTTTTAAGGTATAGAATATTTACACTGTTACTCATATTTTCAATCAACTTCGTAAAAAATTGTTTATAGACCATTAAATATTGAGGTGGTATAGGTCCAAAAGTGCTTATGATATCAACTCATATTTTCAATCAACTTCATAAAAACTGTTTATAGACCATTTAATATTGAGGTGGTATAGGTCCAAAAGTGTTTATGACATCAAATATGATCACTGATAAAGATAAATTCACTCTGATTTGTAAGGCCAGAGGAAAACCTCTAAATAATTAAAGAGAAGGGAGATAGACTTAATTTTATTGATGATTGAAATAGAGAAAGTACGAGATCTTATATAGGCAAAGTTATTCTAGATTATTCCTAGTCCATTCATAATAAACTAGTGAGTCATCAATCTTCCAGAACTAATGAGTCATTATTTAATGGCAACATCGTACATTTCACCTCTAAGGTTTATTGATGATTCTTTGTGTTGAACCATTACTCTCTCTAGCCTCGCAATAGTTGCGTCCTTTCTCATAACTATACCCATCAAAACAACCTTGTCCCATGGTTGTAAAAGCTGCACCATTGAGGTCCCCTCGCTCAAAGAGGGCACAAGGAATTGTAAATGTTGTGAATTCGTTGAGAAAACCACACCAATAAAAACTTGATGCGTGGAGCAAATTAATACCAAGTAATCAAATCAAGCGGGTAGCAAATAATCCAAACAAAAACAGCAAGAGATAAAAGAAAGAGAGAGAGAGAGAGAAAGAACACAAGATATTTGTTTATCCAGTTCGGTCTAATGATGACCTAGTCTGGGGGAGAGAGCAGCTCTCCGTTCCACTATAATGATATGAGTTTCTTTACAAAGAGATATTGAGTTCCAAGAATCAGTCTTCAAACCTAATTCTACGCAAGTCCCAGCCTCTTCCCGTGACCAAGAGACTCAATCCTAATAGTGCTTTGTTCAAGGTGAATCAAAACAATCCCAACCCTAGTGTTGTTGCCAAGAAAAATTTTCTATAAACCCTAGTTTGTATGTTGGTTTCTAAACCCTGTTTTTCTACACACTTTATCATCTGATACAAGGCTTATATTTATAGTGGAAAGTAAACCCTTAAAAAACTGAAACAAATCTAACTGAAAATACGTTTTAAAAATATCTTCTGCGATGCCATCGTGGCACGAAATTTCCAGTAGCTCCCTCAGAATCTTGCTTCAACAATCGTGGCGTGATGCTTCTCCATCGTGGCACGATTCTCCAGATTTCTGATTTTAAGTTAACTCTTACAGTAAACTTATCACAAAAGGATGTTAGTTTCACCTCAGTTAACACATGTCAGCTTGTGCCACTAACATCAAGAGGTTCACTCACTTGTTATGCAGTAAACA
This sequence comes from Medicago truncatula, assembly GCF_003473485.1. Taxonomy (NCBI): domain Eukaryota; kingdom Viridiplantae; phylum Streptophyta; class Magnoliopsida; order Fabales; family Fabaceae; genus Medicago; species Medicago truncatula. Next base: position 23,873,782 of record NC_053045.1, read on the forward strand.
CAATTGGAGTTAATAGTAACCAAAACTTGAATAGAAACGGAGAATCAATCCAAGTATCACTAGCGAGGTAATAGTAATTTGATGAGAATTTGAATATCGTGTCAATTGAGCAATTTGAAGAAGAATATTTTAGGGTTAATTACTTTCTTTGCCTTGTTGACCAAGTTGTTGTATCTCTTAATATGAGATTTGAACAATTCCAACAATATGAAGCTGTTTTTGGTTTTTTGTTACTTCTGACAAGTTAAATTCATTGGATCATGCGACTTTGTAGTCTTGTTTTAGTAATTTTGAACATGCATTGAAACGTAACGAGAAATCTGATATTGATGGGAGAGAACTATATGTAGTGTTAAAGTTAATAAAAGATGTCTTGCCTGATGAAGAAATGGGACCTATAAATATTTTAGGAATTTTGAAAGACATTAATTTTTTTCGTAATACAATTGTTGCATATAAAATTTTATTGGCTATTCCCGTGACAATTGCCTCCACAGAAAGAAGTTTTTCAAAATTGAAGTTGTTGAAGTCTTACATGTGGTCTACATTGCTACAAGAAAGACTTAACTAAGCATTGATAGCAATTGAGAATGCTATGTTAAAAAATATACAATACTAATTTGCTTCACAAAATGTTAGAAACAAGACTCATTTTCAATAGTCAAAATATAGGTATTAACTTGAACTTGTATTTTTATATTATTTATTAGAATATGAATGTTTTTATGTCTGTTACAATAATGTTTTTTTAAGGAAGTTACAATGATGATTATTTTTCAAATTTACAAATATTGTTTTTAATTTAAATAGAAGATTACTCTTCTGAGAAAAAAAGAAAGTTACACTTTAAAAAAATGAATTTTTATTTTATTACGAATCTATTTTTATTTTATTTATTTAACTTTCGCACCGGTTTCTGATCCACCAATGGTGGAGGACTAATCCGGCTCATGCCTAGAAGCATGCGCACTGGCCAAGTGTTGATTCCCCTGAAAATCAAACTGGATATTCTCCGGATACGTCCTTGAAAGAAGCTCCTTGTCACTGGAGCCCAAACAACTTGGTTACGAGTCTATTTTTAGAACGACCATGGTCGTGGGCAAACAAAGGTCATACATTATGATTTCAAAGCACCAAGTGGATAATGCAATTAAATGATCGAATAGTCCAACCAACTACTTTATGAAAAAGTAGTAACCGACACTCACATGGAAAAGTGGTCCAATTGCAATTGAAGGATTAACTGACAAAGACAAGAATCAGCAAGTCACACAAACCCTATACAATTCCAATTGTCATTTGAAGGAGTCACACTCAATTAAAGAACTTATTTTAATTTCATTCATGATAATTAGATGTCCTAGTATGGAAAAGAAGACCCTGATTTACCGTCAAATATAAAAATAAAAATAAATAGACACGTGATTTAATAATAGCAGCCCAAAAGTATAATACTATTTGTGTAGAACTCATTTATCATGAATACCAACGTATCAAGAAAAGAGGGTATTTTTTGTCACATTATTTATTATTCAAATTATACAATTAAACAAAAAAAATTATAATAATGTTGTATTTTTGATGTCATTGAAAAAAAAATTTTTTTTATTATATTGTTGGTATAACTTAAAAAAATATCTATATGTATGATTTTAATCAAAATTAAATTAATTTCATAAAAAATATTGTTCATAATTTATCTAAGTTAACGCAATAAAAATAATTCTAACTATTTTTTACTAGGCAACTAATTATTAAAGTTTTCCAAATCTTTTTTATACGAAGAAATATCACACGTGAATAAAACCAAACTTAAAATTTCACTAGGGACATTGAAGATATTTCTCAAGATGATTTGTACAAAATCATCATCATAAGGAAATTGTGTATATTGGTTGGAAAAGATCGTTGGATGATTAGGTGAAACTTAATTGTGATGGAGCATCCAAAGGTAATGGTGAGTTGGCAGGTTGTGGCGGGCTCCTCCGACAATCTGATGGCAGGTGGATCAAGGGTTTTAGCCACAAAATTAGAGCTTGTCATGCTCTGTATGATGAGATGTGGGTCTTTATCTGGGGCTAGATATGGCTTGGAGAGAGGGTACGTATATCTCACTTGATTGTTAAGAGTGACTCAAATGTACTTATTGATATGGTTACTAACAATTGTAAGATTAATAGAAACCATTTCTTCTTTGGTTCATCGAATTCAAGAGATCCTTCGACGAGAATGGCATACTCAAGTTATTCACACTAGGCGTGAAAGCAACAAATGTGTTGATTGGCTAGCAAATTTTAGCTTATCTTTGAATTCTTGGAATCTAGTAGTTTTGGAGTCTCCTCCTAATGAGCTTCAACTGCCACTGTTTGATGATATTTCTGGAGCGTGCATGCCTAGGAATATGTGAGTAGCTCCTTCATATTTTTGTCCCTTCTTTTGGGCCTTTGGCCCTCTTTTGTACCAAAAAAAAAAAACAAACTTTAAATCCAACCATTCATTTTATTTTATCTTATTTTAGTAGTGGGTTCAATCTATGTTATTTAAGGGCACTTTGGAAAGTTTCCATTTCCACACAAATATACATCAAGCTAGTGAAACTAGCTATATCTCACAATGGCTTCAACCACACCTATGAAACTTGCTCTTTTCTCTATTCTTACACTCCTCTACTTCCAAGCAGTAATCTCTCTAACGCCATTGCATGAACATCCACTTGACCCTTTAACCAAAGAAGAGTTTCTAACTGTCCAAACCTTAGTCCATAACAAATATCACACCTCAAAGAACAAAGTAGCTTTCCACTATATTGGCCTAGATGACCCCGACAAAGATTATATATCCAAATATGAACATGAAAAAGTTCCTATAGTAATTCATCGTAAATCCTTTGTTATTGCTATCATCAATGGACAAAGCCATGAGATAGTAATTGATATAAGGTTGAAAACAATTGTCTCTGACAATGTTCACAAGGGATATGGTTTTCCTATGTTATCTCTTGAGGAACAAGGTCTTGTCACAAAGCTTCCATTGAAATATCCTCCTTTCATTGCTTCACTAAAAAAGAGAGGTTTGAATCTCTCTGAAGTAGTGTGTGCTCCATTCTCCATGGGATGGTTTGGAGAAGAAGAGAGTAAAAGGACTGTGAGAGTTGATTGTTTTATGAAAGAAAACACTGTTAATTTTTTTGTGAGGCCTATTAGTGGATTAACAATGGTTGCTGATCTTGGACTCATGAAAATTGTTGAATATCATGATAGAGAAGTTGAAGTTGTGCCTACGGCTGAGAACACTGAATATAAGGCTTCAAAACAAAGACCTCCATTTGGACCAAAACAGCATAGTCTTGCAAGTCATCAACCTCAAGGTCCTGGCTTCTTGATCAATGGCCATAGTGTTAGGTAAGTAATGTTTTTTTTCTTTTTTCCTTTCCTTTTTTGGGTGTCGGTTTCCTTATTACGAAATTGTAAATAGTATATTGATTTCCATGGTCACAAGACCGAATCAATAATATTTGAATACACACACATAAAAAGATTCTTGTCAAAATATTCAATTATTTTTTTTCATCAATTTTCTCTTATTAATAAAAAAAATACTTCTTAATGTGTGTATGACCAAACACTATTTCTTTAGTCCCGTAACCATATTAGAATTTCTCTATTATATTGATGGGGATGGATGCATGGTACTAACTACGTTTGGTTTTTTTAATAGCACACTCTTAAACAACCTTATGTTTTTGTAAGTTTTTTTTTTTTTTTTTTTATAGAAATTGATGAATTTAATGCATTAAAAATTCATTAAAGAGTGTTTTTAGGGTAATCGTTAGCAAAACCTTTATTATTAACGTTAAAATATTTTGTTTGAAATATAGATCGGCTGATTTTGATTAGACAATCTAGATGTGGCTGATTGTGTTGTAAGTTGTAACGGCATACAACTCCGATCGATATTTAATACCCGCACAAGGACATATACAGTTACTTTATTTAATATATTTTTTAATTGAATGATTTTTTTCAAATAGTATATTTTTAAATTGAAAGATCTTATATATATAACTCCCGTTCAAGGTATGAAAGATCTTTATAACTTAGATGACAATTATTAAAGAATATCAGTGAAGCTCGAACCTCTGGTCCCAAGGCTTATCTTCTTAATACACTAGACCAAATCTTTAGAGTCGATTTTATTTTAATATTTTCATAGTATATTATTGGTTTTTTTAGATGAACCAAAATCGAGGAAATTAAAGCATCAAGAGGAGGATTAGACATCTAAACTAGGTTGACACTTCCAGATCGCATCAATCCTATACCGCATGCCCAATATTATTAAAAAAGAGAGAGAAAATAGTTACAAGAGGGGGTACCAAACTAAAACTCTCGAACAAAAGGCAAAATAAAGCCAAAAAGAGAAACATAACAACAAAAACCTAGGAAAAACAAAAATTAGGAAGTCCAAAATGGTCTAAAAAAAAAATCATCCTTAATAAACCACATTAATTATAGAATGCCCATTATTTACCAACTTGTCCATGCAACCATTTCTTTCACGAAAAATATGAGATGAAATTATTTTAGCCCAGAATAATTTTGCCAGAACTTGCTATCGACTAATTATTTGATCTGCGCTAATTTAATATTAGATAAAAATAAACTTTATGATTTAATTTGTGGTACTATGCACCGGTCATTGCTTTGCTTGAGATATAATACTATATATCTTTATGTGTTTATTCAGTTGGGCCAACTGGAAGTTTCATATAGGATTTGATGTACGAGCTGGTATTATAATATCACTTGCATCTATTTACGACCTTGAAAAACACAAATCTCGTAGAGTATTATACAAAGGGTATATTTCTGAGTTGTTTGTGCCATACCAAGATCCAACAGAAGAGTTTTACTTTAAGACATTTTTCGATGCTGGAGAGTATGGATTTGGTCGATCTACTGTTTCTTTGATACCTAATCGTGACTGTCCACCACACTCTCATTTCATTGATACATACATTCACTCTGTAGATGGTACACCAAGCCTCTTGAAGAATGCAATTTGTGTTTTTGAACAATATGGTAGTATTATGTGGCGTCACACTGAAACTAGCATTCCTAATGAATTTGTAAGAATAATTACCATGACCATCTAAGTTTTAATATAATTAGAAAGATAATCAACAACTTGTAAACTATTTATCATTTTGTTTTATTGTTTTTGGCAGATCGAAGAATCAAGAACCGAAGTGAATTTGATTGTTAGAACCGTAGTCACTGTTGGAAACTATGACAATGTTTTAGATTGGGAGTTCAAAACAAGTGGTTCCATCAAGCCCTCTGTAAGTATTTAATTAAACTTTATCTTAATTTATTATTTGTTTGAGTCAAAAATCAGTTTATTATTTATTTTTGAAAAATGTTAACAAGTGCCCTTAAATATTATTTAAACTTCCAAAAGTGGTATCTTTTACTTGTGTTTAACTTGTATTTTTAAGACATAATATATTTTTGTGAGTTCATTAAACAATACACTTAAAACACTTAAGAATCTAAAGCCTACACCATGGCAATTCATGTGGGTTAATAATTATCAAATATAATATTATATGATAAAAAAAAGTGTTAACTTATGTTTTTAAGGCAGAAGTTAAAAAATTAAAGATAGAATTTTTTTTTTTTTTTTAAACTTGTGTATTCAATATTGTAGAAGTATAATAATTTATGTTTTCAAAATAAATTTTCTTTATTTATATTTTTTTTTTACTCCTTAAAATCTGTCCTAAAAACACAAGTTAGGATGACCTGAATATAAAAGCCCACTTGTATTTCCTTGCACTTTAAGTAAGTTTGATTAATAATTTTCAAAATTTATGTATCTATACAGATAGCACTATCAGGTATACTGGAAATTAAGGCAACAAACATCAAGCACAATGATGAGATTAAGGGAGAATTATATGGTAAATTGGTATCAGCAAACAGCATTGGAATTTACCATGACCATTTCTACATTTACTATCTTGATTTTGATATCGACGGTGCAGAAAACTCGTTTGAGAAAACAAATTTAAAAACTGTAAGAATCACAGATGGAAGTTCAAAAAGAAAGAGTTATTGGACAACTGAGACTCAAACTGCTAAGACTGAATCAGATGCAAAAATCACAATTGGTTCTGCCCCGGCTGAACTAGTCGTGATTAATTCGAACAAAAAAACTGCAGTTGGAAACCACATCGGATACCGTTTGATTCCAGCAATTCCTGCTCATTCACTTCTAACTGAAGATGATTATCCGCAAATACGCGGTGCATTTACCAATTATAATGTTTGGGTCACACCTTATAATAGAACTGAAAAATGGGCTGGTGGACTCTATGTTGATCATAGTCGTGGAGATGACACTTTAGCTGTTTGGACCAAACAGTAAGATGAAGTTTATTTTCTGATCATATGATATGATATTAATTGATCTTAGTAAGTTGATTATTATACTAATTATTAATTTGAATTGTGAATTAAAATGTACGTTTCAGGAATAGAGACATTGTGAACAAGGACATAGTAATGTGGCATGTAGTGGGAATTCATCATGTTCCAACACAGGAAGACTTCCCAATAATGCCACTATTGAGCACTTCATTTGAGCTCAGGCCAACCAATTTTTTTGAGAGGAATCCTGTCCTTAAAACCCTTTCTCCTGGAGATGTTGTATGGCATGGTTGCCCCAAGTCAAACTAGAAAATGTTTGCATTCATGAGGCCTATCGGACGGTCTGATCTATTCTCACTTCGAACGGCAGGTGTAGCCATGAATAAATGTCATTTGTTTTCGACTATTATTATCAATTGTTTACTGTTTAGGATTTGTTTTATAATTACAAGAAATGCTAACAATACTCATTCTCTTAGTCGGTGAAATTCATATGGGTCATACACAAAGTGTTGAGATCCACGTAGATTTCACTCAATAAGAGAACGAATGTTACAGAGTGTTAGAAAAAAAGTGTTCATAGCACTCCTTTCAAATTATTGTACAAGCATGATTAAGTTTTTTTGCAATTTGTTTCGCTTACTGGTTTGTACTTTTCTAGAGTGCTGCTTGTCCAGCTACTCTCATCTGAACGATAATTTAATTTTCCTAAATTGGTGTGATGCTTGCTTATATTACAGTGTCTAAAGTAAATAATTAATTTATCAAAGCACTTTTTTTTAATGGCAAAATATGATATACAAATAACGAAGGCACCAAATAAGGTATGTACAAAATTTTCCGGTCTTCAAGCTGAAAAAACCTAGAGAAAACCAACACTCCTAAACACAAAACAAATTAGTAAACCACCAGAGGACTGAAGCAGCCACCCACCAAAAACACTACTGAAAAATAAACAACAATCCCCAAAACACCAAAAAGAAAAAAGAAGTCAACAACACCTCTCACAATAGAGGAACCTCACAAGTCTAGGTACCACCCAAACCTTCAAAGACATATCAAATCCATCTATGTCGAACCACAACGTACACTACTTGCATTAACAGGGAATTGGCTCTGCCTCTCACTCATAATGAGAGCAGCAATGCCTAAGGAATTTACCAAAGAACCACTTCCAAGAATAGAGCATAATCCTCTCCACCAGATGCTCAGCTTCAAAGATCCATCTGAAAAAAGAGAAAATTATTCTGAGTTTTCTGGAGCGACCAGACAGTCGCGTGGCAGACCAACAAAAAACTTCGTCTACATTGCTTTCCCACTCTAGAGACACAAACACCTGAAATAACCATTGCAAATACTTGGGTACCACCCACTACCTACCTAACCAACTACAAAGCATATACCAAACCCTGGATGCAACCTCACACGTGACAAGTAAGTGATTGGCTAACTTCTTGAGAAAGAGAAATTTTTGCGATACTCGCACAACAGTAAGTATTATGCTGGTGTTATAAAAAATAAATTATCAATCCACTAAGACTGCACTTACCTCAATTTTTACTCGTATCGATTTCTAAACAAAATTTCATGAACGTGTTTCCTACCTTTTATCAAAGTAAACTAAAGCAATATAGAGAAAGTTGTGTTGAGATTAGATTTCAATAGTTATTCCTCGTATGATTCCTCTTAATCAATCGTATACTTTTCATGCTTCTGATATGACTCAACCTGTCCCTCAGCAGATGTCTCTATATCTGGTTAACAATGCAATATCCATTGAACCTGCTGACTTCTACTTCGTCATTGGCAAAATAATCAATTGCTTCTATGGCATGCACGTAGATTGTACCGCTCCAATTTTTAATATTAAATCGTTAATATTATTATAAGATAATATTAGTATTATTATTAGGTAGAGTGCAAATGGAGGTAGGTGAGTTAACTAGTCGGTTGAATAATGGGAGAAAACAGTTTTAGGAAGAATACAAAGTTTGTTGCCAGGATAAGAAGGTAGAGTGCAAACGGAGGTACAATAGAAAAACTAGACAAGCAAGGGGTGAAAGTAGTAGACATGTAGCCTTTAGTGGTGTAGACGGATGGTGGCGTAAACAACAAAGTTGTATAGTTGTAGAAACAATAAATAACCAAACTAGTGGTGCATATAGCAAATCTGTCTAAGAATATATGAAAAAGACTAGGCCCAAGTTGTGACTATATATAAGGAGAAGAACATGGGAAAATTAGGGTTGCATAAAACAATTGTTGAACGAGAAAAACTATAGAAAAAGAAGAAGGGAGAGGAGGCAAACCCTCACTATGGAGAAGTGAAACCAAAGCTGCGTTTTCGAAGAATTCTAGGTAACAGTGGGGAATCTTTAATCTTAGAGTGTTCTTATTATTAATTGAACGGTTGTTCTCAATGAAGGTAAATCGACATATACAGAATAAGCAGCGGAATAAAATTTTCGATTTACTTTCCTTGGATCATTACGAATTGGAACTTGAACTAGTGAGTGGTACTTTGCATATTTTAACATCTCCTCTTTCGATAATCTCTCGAATAAGATGATAACGCCTTTGTATGTGTTTGGATTTCTGGTGAGATCTAGGTTCTTTGGCTTGTACGATTGCACCATTGTTATCACATAGTAATTCAATGGGATCCACAATACTCGGAACTATTCCAAGATCAGAAATGAATTTCTTAATCCAAACAGCTTCTTTTGCGGCATTGGATGCAGCAATATACTCGGCTTCAGTTGTAGAATCATCGACTGTTTCTTGCTTTGAACTTTTCCAGCTCACAACACCGCCATTTAAGCAAAACACATATCCAGATTGCGATCTAAAGTCATCATGATCGGTCTGAAAACTATCATCAGTGTAACCAATTACAGAGAGCTCTTCTTGACCTCCATAGATCAAGAAGGTATCCTTAGTTCTTCTCAAGTACTTAAGGATATTCTTGACAGCAATCCAATGATCGTTGCCAGGATTAGACTGGTATCTGCTCGTAGCACTTAAAGCATACGAGACATCTGGTCGAGTACATATCATAGCATACATGATAGAACCAATTGCCGAAGCATATGGAATATCACGCATTCGATCCCTTTCGTCATTAGTCGAAGGGGATTGAGTCTTTGATAGATTTAATCCTGACGACATAGGAATGAATCCTTTCTTGGAATCATGCATATTGAAACGTCTCAGGACTTTGTCTATATATGTACCCTGACTTAAGCCAAGCAATCTTTGTGATCTATCTCGATAGATCCTGATTCCTAATATATAGGCGGCTTCACCTATGTCTTTCATAGAAAAGCATTTCCCTAACCAAGTTTTGATTGCTTGTAATGTAGGGATGTCATTTCCGATTAATAATATGTCATCCACATATAAAATCAGAAATGAAACTATGCTCCCACTAACCTTCTTGTAAACACAAGGCTCATCTTCATTTTTAATGAATCCATACTGTTGTACAGTTTCATCAAAGCGAAGATTCCAACTTCTAAAAGCTTGCTTCAATCCATAGATTGATCGCTGCAACTTGCATACCTTTTTGGTTGCTTTAGGATCGCCAAAACCTTCAGGTTGTGTCATGTACACATCCTCAAGAAGATTTCCATTAAGGAAAGCAGTTTTGACATCCATTTGCCAGATTTCATAATCATGGTGTGCTGCGATAGCAAGTAAGATCCGAATGGATTTAATCATTGCAACTGGTGAAAAGGTTTCATCATAGTCTATACCATGAATTTGTTTGAAGCCTTTACCAACTAGTCGCGCTTTGTAGGTACTAACCTTTCCATCCATGTCAATTTTCCTTTTGAAAACCCACTTGCATCCTATAGGATTAATTCCTTCAGGTGCATCAATCAAGTTCTAAACTTGATTTGTGTACATGGAATCCATTTCAGATTTCATGGCTTCAAGCCACTTCTCAGATTCGGGGCCAGTAATGGCCTCCGTGTAAGTCACAGGCTCATCTTGGTCCATGAGCAATACATCACCCTCTTGTGATATGAGATACCCATATCTTTCGGGTTCTTGACGTATCCTGCTAGACCTACGTGGTTCTTGTGTTACTGGGATAGGATTTTCTGTCACAACAGTTTGTGTATCCTGTCCTTGTTCCTCTTGTGGTATTTCATTACTCTGTGGGTCTTGAATTTCTTCAAGATCTACTTTTCTCCCACTGATTCTCTTGGAGACAAAATCCTTCTCAAGGAAGACTCCAGTTCTGGCAACAACAATTGTGCCTTCAGGTGGTTTGTAAAAGTAGTATCCCCTAGTTTCTTTAGGATATCCTACAAAGAAACATTTTTCAGATTTTTGTTCAAGCTTAGTAGACATAAGTCGTTTTATATAAGCTTCACAACCCCAAATCTTAAAATGTCCCACATTGGGTTTTCGACCATTCCATATCTCATATGGCGTCTTTTCTACCGCTTTAGATGGAACTCGGTTAAGTGTGTAAGCTGCAGTTAATAAGGCATACCCCCATAAGAAGTTTGGAAGTTCAGCATGACTCATCATAGATCGGACCATGTCTAACAAGGTTCGATTTCTCCTTTCAGACACACCGTTCCATTGCGGTGTTCCAGGAGGTGTGAGTTGGGACAGTATCCCACATTCTTTAAGATGATTGTCAAACTCTAAGCTCAAATATTCTCCACCTCGATCAGATCGAAGCATTTTGATTTTCTTGCCTAGTTGGTTTTCTACTTCATTTTGAAATTCTTTGAAGAAAGTAAATGATTCAGATTTATGTTTCATTAGATACACATATCCAAATCTACTAAAGTCATCGGTGAATGTAATGAAGTAGTGAAAGCCTCCTCTAGCAGTTATGTTTAGGGGTCCACACACATCAGTATGTATGAGACCTAAAAGATCACTAGCCCTTTCACCTTGACCGGTAAATGGAGCTTTTGTCATTTTTCCCAATAAACAAGATCGACATGTTTCATATGATTCAAAATCAAAAGAATCCAAAAATCCATCTTTATGGAGTTTGGAAATGCGATTCTCATTTATATGTCCTAAACGACAATGCCAAAGGTAAGTTGGATTCAACTCATTAGGTTTCAACCTTTTAGCATTAATGTTATAGATAGGCATATCGAGATCTAGGACATAAAGTCCATTACTCAAATTTGCGTTAGCATAAAGAATATTATCCAAATAAACGGAACAACATTTGTTCTTTATTGTAAAATAAAAACCAGCCTTGTCCAAACAAGAAATTGAAATAATATTCCTGCTAATGGCAGGTACATAATAGCAGTTTTCTAAATTAAGTAAAAGACCACTAGGTAAGGTCAATACATAAGTTCCAACAGCTAAAGCAGCAACCTTTGCTCCATTGCCAACTCTAAGATCTACCTCGCCTTTTGACAATGCTCTACTCTTTCTCAGACCCTGCACATCAGTACAAATATGAGAACCACATCCAGTATCTAATACCCATGATGTAGAAGTAGACATATTAATTTCTATAACAAAAATACCTGCAGAAGTAGTAGGAACATTTCCATTCTTCTTATCTTCCAGATACTTTGGACAGTTTCGCTTCCAATGCCCTGTGTTGTTGCAATAGAAGCACTTACCATCCTTAGCCACGCCTCCAGTAGGCTTCAAAGCTTTGGTTGATGGCTTGGCAACAGCTTTGCCTTTGCCATTTCCCTTAAGCTTATTAGGCTTCTTATGGTGCTTTTTGAACTTGCCATTATTAACCATTAAAATGGCAGCAGCCTTTCCTTTTCCCTTCATGTTTTTCTCAGCAGTTCTCAACATAGCTGCAAGCTGTGGAAGTGTTTTGTCCATATCATTCATTAGAAAGTTCTGGACAAAACCGTTGAAGCTTTCAGGCAACGATTGCAGCACAAGATCAACGACTAGCTCTTGTTCAAGGACAAATCCCAAACGAGCTAGATTTTCAGAGTACCCAATCATTTTGAGCACATGAGGTCCTACGGGACCTCCCTCTGACATCTTGGTGGAAAACAGGGCTTTAGAGACATCAAACCTCTCATGCCTGGCTTGCTCTTCATAAAGAGTCTTCAGATGTTCGATCATATCGAACGCTGTCATCCCTTCATGCTGTTTTTGCAGCTCGGGAGTCATTGAAGCCAGCATGATGCATGAAACTTCTACGGAATCATTGAGATGCTTGGCATGAGCATTTCTTAGAGCCGCAGAAGCTCCAGCAGGAGGTGTCTCAGGAATGGGTCCATCCAGCACATACAGCTTTTTTTCGTGGGTGAGGACAATCCTCATGTTACGGGACCAGTCTATAAAATTTGATTCAGTCAATTTTTCCTTTTCGATGAGGGATCGCAAAATGTTTGTGGAAGCGTTATTGGCCATCTACAATTTTTAAAATGTGCACAATGAGTATCATGAAAATATATTTAATTTGGTCTTTAATTAAATACGCTCCCACTATTTTACTCAAATCAAATGACCTTCAAACATTTGACTCGGAAAATCCCGTTGGAAGATTTTCTAGTGGATTGAAATCCTTATTTCACCTTGTTTTAAGTCAACGGGGGCTGTACTTAAAACTTAGTTATTTAGGTAGGAACATTTCCAATTGTATCTTATACAACTTTCAAATCAATTGGCGGAATAACTCTTTATTCAATTCTATCATATAGAAGTCGTCCAATTATAGCTTCTAAATTTATTCTAATCTTATTAAAATTAATTTAGTTAAGTTTGACCCAAAAGAATAACACTTGGATAAATTGGATTACCGCACCGCAACTTACTAGTATAGAATATGCGCTTTACGGAGGCAAAACCCACATATTCGATATTAGTCTTGAAGGGTGTTAAACTTTTGGAAAGCTTTAAACTTAATATTTAAATTGAAGGATTTTTATTAAATTTGATCTCACCTCACCACGGCTTATATATCATATATATTCGCACTCCAAACAAAACATGCATAACATTTATACAAAATAAAAGTGACATGATTATGGCCATCCTAACGCTATGACTCTCTCAAGCCAATGAGAGAATCTAAACTAATCCTAGAAACGACCTTGCTTCTCCAAGCTTGACTTCCAGGACTATTCTTACGTCTTGAGCCCTATTACCTTCTTTGTATTCTATTTACATTACATATGAAGAAAACTCGTTTTACATACGAGGGAGTGGATGAGAAGAGAATGTACAATAGAGATATAAGAGAAAGGCACGGCACGCAGGCCGTATTTTAATATCCAAAAGAAATAAAATAAAAGGACTAAGGCCATAATCATTCACATGACAATAATAATAACAAATACACTTTTATTATTATTGATTACCCTAATCGTTTCGGCAAACCCTAATTCTGTTACAACAATCTGATCTTTATTAAACTAGTACTCTGATTGTTTATTCACGTATCATGACCGAGTCTAGGATGCTTCACCAGAGTACACAGAATCGGTTACGAAGCTCCATACATCAGATCAATTAACATGAAAAATATCATCTGACTTGTTTAAACTATGATCAAATCCAGCATATCATATATACCGTTGTTACACATAATTTACCAATCATGCTTCTGTCAATATGTATGATCGAAAGGTTTGATGTTTCACCAGAAACGGTTTCTGAAACATCAAAACGGTTCGAAAAGCCATGCACATACACGTGATTGATATTATTATTAACTGCGTTTTATGATCGATCAAAATCAGGTTTCTGTCGATATGTATAATCGAAACGTCGATGTTTCACCAGAAACGGTTTCTGAAACATTGAATCAAATCGAAAACACATGCACAGAAAGCATAATATGATGCGATGCCAATTTTAATTTTCTTTATTATTTATGTTCGTTCAATATGTTTAATCAAAATTAAAACATAAAGCAGTAACAAAGCAATCCAATTCAAGGTTTTGTAATTGGCTCTGATACCACTGAAGGTAAATCGACATATACAGAATAAGCAGCGGAATAAAATTTTCGATTTACTTTCCTTGGATCATTAGAATTGGAACTTGAACCAGTGATTCGATTGTTACCTTGAACGATTAGTCTGAAACGATCGGTGGAATCTGCGAACCGGAATCACGATCACAGCCAAGCAAAAAGCATAGCCTCTATCAAGTCCACACGAACAGTGCTCCTCCAAAAACTCGGTGCTAGCCAAGAAGACGGAAGTCAGAGAACTAGGGTTTCTGCAAAGAAATACGTAACCGCAAACTATTGCACTAGGGTTCTATTTATAGAACTCCTTATGTGCTTTGCAAGTCAAACTCGTTTTTGACTTCACTAAGCCCAATACGAGTTTAGCAAATTTTGCTAAACCATTAGCATTATTTACTAAGTGCACCCTTTATATAAGTCATACTTATACATATCCCCTTTGACTGCTCTTTGTGTGTGACCCTTTAGGTTCTAGTCACGTTGGCAATGATATTAAATCTAATATTTAATACCATAAACAATGAGCGGTATCTAGCAACACATCATTGCTACCCAAGTGACAAGAATGTCAAGTGATCTGACGAAACCTTTCATGATAACACATAGGTGTATAATTACTCCTTTGTCACAATATCTTCATTGATCCCAAGGCATAGATAGTGTCACCCTTGTATAGATCAATGTTTATTTATCTTGATTCCGAAATATACTATTTAACGAATAAGTCCAATATCTTATATTGACTTAGTTCGGCACGGCCATGCATATTTATAGTCATATATCATCAAGAGGCCTAAAGATATATCTCCTGTTTATGAGGAGGGACAAATCCCATCTAGGACACTCATGACCCTCAGCATGATTCATCAAGTGCCCATCAACCAACGTTATTGTTATCCTTTTACAGACAACGTTAGAATGGCAACAAAGCACTTGAGTCCACATCTAGAGATCATAGTGGTTTCAGGTCTAAGAGCGATATACATTATTATCATTGTGAGAATATCTTATGACATTTTCATAACTTACTATGTAGTATTCTCACAGTGGGTCAATCCAATATAAATATTACTCCTAATATTTATATCTATGTATAGACTTGATATCTCATATCTATGACCCATGAGATGCGGTCATCAGTCTACATACATAATAGTCTCGACGCTTTATTATTATCCTTTATTCACATTAAAGCTTTGACTACGGATACATTTAAGAATAGCGTTCTATAAGATAATGTAATCTCATGATTAAGTCACACTTAATATATTATTACACGAACTATCTATTCTAAGGACTTTATTAACATTATCTAAATATAATAAAGAGTGCCATATATTATTCAATAATAAAAGTCATGATACATAAGATAGGTTTAACATAAACTATTGGCCTCTAGGACTTACACCAACACTCAATCCTATAATTGTTGGTATTGTTATGATGGGAATCACGGTGGGAAATTAGAGATGAATAATGCTGATTAGGGTTGTTGTTGCCCTTTTGAGTTAGTGAGAAACTAAAGTTACGATAATTGAATAGAGGAAATGATCATGTGAGAATTGCTGTAATTGGAATAGTTTTAGTGAAATTTGGTGTTAGAATGATGGGGCAACCTTATGGTGATGATTAGAGACGAGTTTGATGAGTTTAGGGTCGAAAACGGAGTTTAGGAAATTTGGTGTTAGAATGATTGGCAACTATGATTTTGCACATCCTAGGTAAAACGCATGACTGTGCGTGTTACGCACACAGACCGTGCGATTTGCTATGCCAAGAATCCCTTTTCGTGCGTTTAAAAGAGCACGGTCGTGCACTTTGAGACGCACAACCGTGCACTTTTCCCAGCATTTAGAAACCTCATTTTCCTTCCTCAAATGAGTTCCTAATGTGAAGGTTAGGGTCCCAAACCAATGTACTTAATTGAGAAAGTGTGTTTAAGTGTCCTTAGACATGGTTTCTTAAGATGACATCAAACCTAAAACATGAATGAGTTAAGAGGGGTATGAGATGATATTAAGAGGAGATATAGAGGGATGGTTTCATGATAGTTTACGATGCCAGAAGTAATTTCTTAGAATCATAGGGAGTCTAAGTTGGAGATTAATTAGGAAGGTATAAGTCTAAAATAACTAATAATAAGGTGATGGTGGTTTACGATATTTGTTGATATTAAGAATTAAGATAAACATTAGTGTTTAAGAAATGATAAGACGGATGTACATGAGAATAGAGAGGTGTGAGTTAAAATGGGTATGGTTAGAGACAATAATAGTGATGAGGGATATATCAAGTTATTAAGGTTAATAAGATGAGGCTTTAATAGCGTGAATAACGTGGTTACATGGTGAAATATAAAACATGAATTAGTTGGTGGAGTATATATAAGACGATTACGAGAGGAGTTATAGAGTAATGGTTTGAGGTAATTGATGATAACCAAAGTAAATTCCTTTAGGTAATAAATAGCCTAAGATAATTGTTAGATAATAACATATAATTAAAGTCTAAGAGGGATAATGAATAAAGTGTGGCCAATTAAGATAATTTGATGATGTTGAGAGGAGTGATAAACCAAAAGGTAATTGAAAATAAGGAGATGTGTGCTAAGAAATGAATAACGTTAGGGATAATAATAGTGGTGAGGCAAAATATTGGATTACGTAAAGTTAATAAGACAGATTTATAATGGAGTAAATGGTGCAAGTATAGGATGAATTAAAATATTGTAATGACGACGGGCTCAAGATAGAAATCTACTAGAGAAAAGTAAGGCAAATAAAAATGAAAATATGGGATGGTGGCCTATAATAATTGATAAAGAAGATTGCCAATGGGAGAAACAAATCCTTAGAACATGCCAGAGTTTTGTTGTGAGAATGGATGATGTTATAAACAATAGTAATAGAGAGATTGTCTTCATGATTTTGGCTTCTCAGATATTACCATCAAGCTTATCATGCACTGTGTTGATCATCTTCCACTTTTTCTATTTTATGGAATGGAAATAAATTGCCTCAGTTCAAGCCAACACATGGTCTTCGTCAAGGGGGTCCTCTCTCTCCATACATGTTTATTCTTTGCATGGAGAAACTCTCTTTGGCAATTAATAATGCAGTGAATCAAGGATTTTGAGAACTGATGTTTTGAGTTCACAAGCAAGTTTAAACAACAAGGAAAGCATGAAAAATACAAGATTTTGAAGAAACAGTTGTTTTGATGTTTTTATTGAGTCTGTAGCAATTTTAGACAGCTTGGGGGGTGTAAAAAGCAGAAATTCTGGAAGAGCTGGAAATTGGCAACCGTGGCGCGATTTTGAGTGGCGTGGCACGATTTTGTGACCAGAATGAAGGTTTGGTTCTGCCACTGAAATCATGTTACGATTTCTGGTCGCGTGGCGCGATTTTGCAGAATCGTGGCGCGATTTTATGAGGTGTGGCGCGATTTTGGACGCAGAAAATGTTGCCTATTTAAGCTGAAGACTATTCTGAAAACAAGGGTTACGATTTTGGAGAGCTAAAGTGCGATTTTAACACCTGAAAGACTGCAGAGGGGGCGATTTCATCATCTCTGATCTAGTTTATGGATGTTTTAATTCTTCCATTGATTATACTATCTGTAAACTCAATTAGGTCTGAGATGATTCCTTGTAACCCTAATTGATCCATGTTGCTGTGAAACTCTATTTATTATATTAATGACAATCTAGTTTTTATTCAATTCAATTGTTCTTAATGCTTTTTATATTCTGATCAAATATAAACATGATTTAGTGAGAACGAATGACTACTGACCCTAGCTTTCGACTTAGACCTAATTGAATTGTTCTAATAAACATGGTTAGTCTAGGAATGGATAATCGTTTTTTAGTGATATTAGGTTAACGTGCTTAAAACCTTCAAAGATTATTAGACCACCTAAGGAATTAGGGGCTGTAGTTTGAGAAGAGGGTCCTAACTCAAGAGATTGATTTAGGACTATTTTGTTAACTATTGTAGAACTAGAAAATCATTAATACGAATAGGTGCAGTATACCAATTAGGGGAACATCGATGTATCGAAAGACCTGATCTCATCTCTCTCCTTGTCTTTTCCAAAACTATCTTATTTTTTGTTATTAACTTTTTATGCACACTAACCTACTGCCTCAGGCACTAAAACAAATTTACACTTCCTAGATATTAACGTTATTGCTAAATTGAGATTAACACAGTCCTCGTGGATACGAACTTAATTTTATTACTTCGATGCATTTTTAGTACACTTGCTAAAGGTCTATCAAGAACCTATTCATATCTCTAATACATGGCCTCATTTATCCCATCTCCTATTTGCGGATGACGTGCTTCTCTTCACGAAAGCAAAAGGCTCTCAGCTTTATTTGATGGGTTCAGCAAGGCTTCCTGATTAAAGATTAATTTCTCAAAGTTAAGAGCTTACAACAACATTTTGGTCCTACAGGAACGCTGAATAACTGTTGTGAAAAGTGAAAAAAGCGTTGTCGTAATCTACCAAAACGGTTTTCCGTCTGTCATAGACTGAGGCGTTGTGTTAATAATACGCTACGGTTTTATTCTTAAACGGCAACGGCACGAGAAAGACCGTAGTTTTAGGTGACTAAAGAACGGTTCTTGAAGTTCACAATTGCTACACTTTTTCGTCGTTGACCAGAGAAAAAGCGTTGCCCTAGGATCATTTTTGAAAACGCTTTTTTAAGGTAATTGCAATGCTCTATAAGCGCTGCTGTTGAGAAAACCGTTCCTATACAGCTTTATCTAATGGCCCTTCATTAACAATTTCAATGACTTTTGGCCGTTGCAAAAAACTGTTTTTTTTTTATAATTGGATAGGAATATTAAAATAAATGATTACAATTCATCATTTGACTTTTTTTTAGGAAAATCATTATTTGACTTAAAAGTATAATAACATGGGTAAAAAATAATATTTATATAAAATTGAAATATGATTATAAATAAATAAATAACAAAATCAAATACTAGTCAATCAATCATATTATTCATTACAATCAAAATATCATCAAAATTACAAAATAATATTTTTGGTCTTTGATGTATAACCCAGTTCAAAATGTCAATTATCATTGATCTATGAAAAATAAAAGCATAAACACCATTTACATCTCTTCATTTTGTGCTTCCAAATCTTGAAATTCTTCAACAATATGTGCTAACTAAGACAAGATAAAAAAAGATATATGCCACTATAAAACTAAAAGCCAAGTTAACTCTTAAGCAGAAATTAAGAAACACATCAACAAACATACCACAACAAAACTACCGACAAAACAATACCATCCCGAGCCATTTTGAGACCGACCTACACAAGATACTACTCTGAATCCACACTAGACAGACCTGCACCTCTTTCTGGATCCTTACCACCCTCCTAATTAACAAAATTATGTCATTGTTTTATTTAATAATAACCGACAGTTTTAACCTGTAGAATTCTGAGCGTTCAACTATTGTTAAACATTTAATTTACCTGTCATAAGCCGTCCATTTTAAATGATGTTCATGATCATTAACTTGGATCATAACAATGCTTCTTATCTGAATAATCAAGGCGTACGTGCTTAGTCCCTTGGTTCATTCTAGTTAATAATCTTATCGACCACATAGGTAGGAATAAATTTAATGCTCTAGATTCACTATTACTTACTGAATGCAAATTTCATGAATTCGTGTATATTACTAATTAACTAGTAGTCGTCGAAGGGCTGCACCATAACAATGAATCAAGCTCTATAACTTTAACTTATTCTCTATTCCTTCTAAGGTTATCCCCTGTGGTTGCAGCCCTATTATGTGATGTATCAAATTCATTCATTCTGCAAATTATCAATCTAAATATCAATAACAAATTTCAATTTAAATGCATTTAAAGGGAATAAAATATATAAAACAGTTTTAGCTAATTTTCTCTATATGCATAAACTCATATTCATCTATCAATTTTTAGCTAAATGTTCTATCAACAATCAGAGTCATGTAGGAAACTCACCTCAAGGATTGATTTCTACTTGATGCCAAAAGCCCCAAACCACTAAATCACCAATCTTTCTACTTCTGCCCCTTTACTTGAAAGCCAAAGAACCTTTTTGAAGCAACTTTGAATTTTACTATCTTTTCTTCAAAAGCTCTTTGTCTCTTATGATTCTTCTAATCTCGGATCCTAATAATCTCCAACATCTTAGCTTCCTACCACTTCCATCAATGGAGAGAGATCATGAGTTATCCCATGTATGCTTGAATTCACACAAAAATGGAGGATTTGATGAAAGGTTCACAATCGCTAATATTAACAAAGGCACTTCAGTGGTGTGTATGAATGGATATAATGATAGAAAATAAGGCCTTGCAGTTAGAAGTTTATGAGCTACCTCAACGGTCTTAGGATATAAACCACCAAGTCATTTGAACTTAGTTAGGACAAATCAACATCACTTGAAAAACTATTATACGATATATATATATATATATATATATATATATATATATATATATATATATATATATATATATGTGTGTGTGTGTGTTTTCTAACAACACTTTCTTTTCAACACTCACTCTACACTTATTCTCTTATTGGTGAAAGTAGGATCAACACTTTGAAAATAGGTTCTACATAAACATTGGTTTCACCTAATAAGAGAGTTGGTGTTAAAGTGAGTGTTGCTAGCAATCCTCCCTCTCGTTCACTCTAGACATTAATACTTCAAATTGAGCACACTCTAAAAAACAATCCACCACACGTGACCACAAATTAGAGGCAACATAGTTACTAATGTCAACATTAAAATACCCTGTTTCTTAAAAAAAAAAAAAAAAAAATTAAAATACCCTGTATATTTTAGAGGAAAGTTCGACTTCATTCTTGAATATCAGATATTTTTTCATCATCCGTTTTTTTTTTTTTTAATTTTACAATGGGTGACCTTATTGCACGGTTCAGGGAGCACTTGTGTATGTGATGCAAGTGAACGTGTACGAAAAAATAAAATAAATAGTGGGATCTTGTTTGAACAATTATTATAGAAAATTAATTACCCAGGAAACATAAAATTAAAATTGGCTAACTTAAAAACATATTCAAGTTCACAATTTCAATATTAATAAAAAAAATAGATAAAGTCAGGACAAGAATGATCAACACCAAGAAGGATAAAGGGAGAATCTATTCAACCAACTTTGCAATCAGATGTAAAAACGAATTCATAGAATTTCAGACAAAAAACCTAAAAATTGATACTGAACAGAGGCAATAAAGGCATTAATAGCGTGAACAGCAAACGACCAGAAAGAGATAGCAATAAACCATGTACCTTGGTGAATCGCAGAAAAACCTTTGTCAGTCAATCGCCGCAAACGTCACTGCCTTCGTAAGTCTTGAATGTCCACACAAAAGTGGGAGGATTGAACAGATAAAGAATTTAGGGACTTTGGGGATGAAAACCAACGGATAGAGAATTTTGTGAGTCGTTTGGGATTTATCAACTGAGAGTGATGAGAAATTTAGGGATTCTGAGCTTCTCAGATGAACAGGATTTTGGGGGTTTAGCTTTCGTGATTTCGAGAAGAGAAGAGAAGAATGAGTTCAATTTTGATTTTGATTTTCGCTTAAATATGCAAACGGTCCCTGTAATTTGAGCGAATTTTGATTTTCGTCCCTGTAAAAAAAAAAAATTTAATTACATCCCTGTAAAATTTTTTTTGTTTTAAAAAGGTCCCTGGCCCCACTTCGCTGGTGATGTGGCAACATTTTTGGCCACGTGGCAGTTGCTGACTGTGCAACTTTTGCCACGTGGCGCTGACGTGTCATGCCACATAATTAATTTTTGTTTTTTTTTACAAAATTCTAAAAATTCATTTTTTAAATTAAAAAATCCGAAAATAAATATAAAAATCATAAAAAAAATTAAAAAATCGGAAAAAAAAACTGAAAATTAAAAAAAAAATTCTTCAAAATTCTGAAAATTCATTTTTTTTTAAATTTAAAAAATCTGAAAATAAATTTAAAAAACATAAAAAAAACTAAAAATTAAATTGACGAAAATTCATTTTTTTTTAATTCTGAAAATTAAATTATATTTTCAAAAGTTATAAATTTTGAGATTATATAATTTTTAATTTTATTTTTCAAAAATTTATTTGTAGATTTTAAAAACACTAATTTCCAATTTTTTTTTTCACATTTCATAAAAAAAAAATTGGAATTTTTTTTATGATTTTTTTATTTATTTTCAGTTTTTTTTTCAAATTTTTAAAAATTTGTAAAAAAAAAAAATCAATTTTTTTTAAAAAAATAATGACGTGGACCGCCACGTGGCAAAAGTTGCACAGTCAGCAACTGCCACGTGGCCAAAACCTTGCCAAATCACCAAGGAAATGGGGCCAGGGACCTTTTTAAAACAAAAAAATTTACAGGGATGTAATTAAATTTTTTTTTTTTACAGGGACGAAAATCAAAATTCGCCCAAATTACAGGGACGGTTTGCATATTTAAGCCTTTGATTTTTGGTCAAAAGGTGTTTCAATTTTATTTAGCATTTGTCGTTAGTTTAACAAACTTATGTATATATTTTATTTTATTTAATAAATAACTTGAAATTATTCATATAAAAAATTATATAAAAAACGTTTTTTTAGTATTGTCATTTTTTTTATAAACAGCCGTTCTATTTGATATATACGAGAGCGCTTTTAAGCCTTAGCATAATTTCTATTATGGGTCCATACCCTACCACAACGAAATACGCAAAACGTTGCATATGGCCCTATACAAGAACAATTTTTTTACCTTTGCAAAATCAGGCGTTGTTGTAGACTCAAAATGTTGTAGATTCTTTTCTTCAGGTACTACCAATGCAAAGATCCATAAGCTAATCACTATTTCTGGTATCCGCAACACAATATCTCTGGAAAATACCTTGGCTTCCCAATCCTCAACGGGCAGCCTAAGAGGAGTGATTTCTTATTCATCATTGAAAAAAATGCAAAACAGGCTGGCTTCTTGGAAAAGGAAACTTCTCAATAAAACAGGTAGACTTACTCTAGTCTCATCTGTTCTATCCTCCATTCTGACATACTCGTTCAAAGATCACTCATTGGCCTTTAGACTCGCTTCAACGACTTCTTATCCAAATATATTGGCTTCCCCAAAATATTTGTGATAGCATTGACCAAACCACTCGGAATTTTATTTGGAGATAAGGTATCCATCTTGTGAATTGGAAAACTGTTGCTAGCCTGAAAAAGATTGGTGGATTAGGCATTAGAGCAGCAAGATAAGCTAACATTTGTCTCCTAGGGAAGCTAGTTTGGAACATGGTGCAAAAGAAAAAAAATTGTGGGTGAATCTTCTTTCCAACAATTATTCAAGTGGCCACAATTTCCTTCACACAGCAGCAGCCCATCGTAATAGCTCCCCTTCTTAGTCATCCATAATTCGAGCCTAAAATGTTTTAAAAAGCGGTTACACTTGGAGAGCCGGCTCGGGTAATTCTTCTTTTTGATACACTAATTGGAGCTCTCTTGGCCTACTCAGCACACAGGTACCTTATGTTAATATACATAATCTTCATCTAACGGTAAAAGATGTTTTCACTATCGGCGGGCAGCACACTCAATTGCTATACACTATTCTTCCATCAGATATAGCAGAAGTCATTAACAATACTCATCTCAATTTTAATGCTTATATTTGGTCTCACAATAGCAACGTTGTTTACACTACAAAGAACAAATACAATTGGATTTTATCTCAAACATAACTTGTAAACTATAATGCTAGTTTTTGGTCTTGAATTTGGAGAATGAAAATTCCGGAAAAATACAAGTTCATTCTTTGGCTTTCTTATCACAACGCTGTTCCCACTTTATCTCTTCTCAACCACATGAACATGGCCAATTCAGCCATATGTAGCAGGTGCGGAGATCACGAAGAATCCTTACTTCACTGTGTTTGGGACTACATATTTTCTAGCATTATTTGGCATAATGTTGGCTTTTCGAGTCCGAATTTCTTCTCTTTCTCTTCGGTGCTGGACTTGTTGAAGGAAGGAATTAGCAGCCGCGGTTCCACTACCTTTCTCGCAGGTTTGTGGTGGATTTGGAGACACCTCCACCTCATGTGCCTTAATAATAAAACTCGTTCAGTTTACCGCCTCAACACCATTATTAACAGTACAACAGACATTATCAACCGTTGTTTGCAAAGTACACAAGCTCTCCCGCTCAAGTGAGGCTTGTCCATTGGAATAATAAAGATCATGCTTGTTCAATTCTAAATGTCGATGGAAGCTGCTTCGGAGATCCTATTCGTACTGTTTTTGGAGGTGTGATCCGAAACTTCATAGGTGGTTATGTTGCTGGCTTTTCGGGTTTCATCAATAGCCCAAATGACATCTTGTTTTCTGAATTGACAGCGTTGCACCGTGGTCTTACAATGGCACCTAGCATGGATTTTCCAGTTTTGGTTTGCTATTCCGACTCGCTTCACGCAGTTAATCTCATAAACAGTGACACCTCCCATTACCATGTCTATGATGTGCTCATCCAGGACATTAAGGACTTGCTGAATTCTAGAGGTTACACACTCCACCACACTCTCAGAGAGAGCAACCAAAGTGCGGACTTTATGGCGAAATTAGGAGCCTTTGCAGATGATGTTTTGACAGTTCATTCCACTCCTCCTGAAGGCCTGTTACCGCTACTTAGCATGGACGAATTGGGAACTATCTTCATTAGGAGCTAGTTTGTTTATTTTCCCTTCCTGTTTTTTCTTTCCTTTTCCTGTTTTTCTTCTTTAATTAGCCTTGTAACCAAAAAAATTCTTTTTATACCGAAAAAGAGACTATGGTATTAAAATATTATTTATTCCG
The DNA here is from genome assembly GCF_003473485.1 of Medicago truncatula. Taxonomy (NCBI): domain Eukaryota; kingdom Viridiplantae; phylum Streptophyta; class Magnoliopsida; order Fabales; family Fabaceae; genus Medicago; species Medicago truncatula. The sequence continues at coordinate 23,899,058 of NC_053045.1, forward strand.
AAGGGGCATAAATTATCAAAGGGACTATGCTATTAAGATTATTCTTAATTCCGAAGGGACATTATACCGAATAGAGATAAAGGTCTTAAGAACAGTCATAATTCTGAAGGGATAGAAAAAGTAGATGAGGAGAAGAATATCTCGTTAACACAAGCTGGAAGGAGAAGAGAGAAAGAGTTCTCGACAACTCAAGAGAACTGTTTGTTGTGTGGAATGCACTATGTGAAATAAAAATATATTATATTATATACCAAAATATATTTCAGGTCAAACGCTAAAATATATTAGATTGCATACCAAAATATTTCAGGCGGTTTAGGGTTGTTGATGGCAGGTGTGATAGACTTTCGCCTAAAACCTAGAGGATGGAATTTCTATTCAGATACCAGAGGAGGAATACATGGCTGGAATGGATACATGCAAGCTTAATCTACACGGTCGTGTTCTTTGGCCAAAGGGTTCCTCACCTCTTACTGTGGTTTCCTTAAAGGCGAAGCTATCAACCGTCTAGAACGGCCTCTCACACTGGGGGATTCAATCTCTAGGTAAAGGCTATTTTGAATTTACTTTCACTAATCTAGAGGATGTTAGAAGAGTTAGGTCAGTCTCATCTTGGAATTTAAGCCCTGGTTTCCTTAAATTGTTTGCTTGGTCGACACACTTTAACCCTAAATCCCAACAAAATACGAATGCTCAAGTATGGGTTAGAATCTACGGCTTGTCTCAAGAATATTGGAGGAAGAATATTCTTTTCTCTATTGTTAGTGGTGTAGGATCCCCAATTTGCACTGATACGGTCACAGCTAAACCTATGATAGAGAGAACGTTTGGTCAATATGCTAGGGTTCTAGTAGATATTGACCTAACACAGACCCTAAGATATTCACTGCTTGTAGAGAGGAAGGGTTTTGCTTTTTATGTTGATTTGGAGTATGAAAATCTTCCAGATTTTGTACTTACTGCAGAATGATTGGACATCACGTTGATTATTGTAAAAAATGGCATCCTGAACCTGAAGCTAGACAAGACACAGTTGAGAAACCGCCCAAGAAAGTTTATGCGCAAAAGAGAGATGGCAGACAGGACCAGGTCAAAACAAATGAAGCTATTGATGTGGAGAAAGAAGTGGTTAATCTAGATGAACAACAGATAGCAGGTCAGAAGATTAATGAGGATGAATTGGCCAGAAAGAAATATGCTGAAAAAGGTAAAGCACCTGAAAGGCTGAGCCCTGAAGAGTTGTTAAGGTTAAAGGACAATCAATTACATAATGAACTCAATGAGTTAACTGATAAAGTAACAAATGAGAAAAACGTTGAAAGTTGTGAAGATGATGAAACAGTTTCACAAGGTTCTTTTGTTGCTGACAGTCAACGCCATGATTCACCAGTTGAGGCAAATGAGGAGGAAGAGGAACATGCTGATCATACTCCAGTCAGAGTAATGGACATGGATTTCCTGAAGAAATCTTGGAATCATATGATAGAAATAGAAGTAGAAGAGGAAGATATTTCAGCAGATGCTGCAAAGTCCACTAATGTGCTTGCTCAAAATATTGTGGACAAGGATGATTTTCAAATGGTGCTCCCAAAGAACAGGAAAAAGTTACAGAAAAAAACAATTCAAACTACCAAGGGAACTTACACAACCAGATCAAAGGTTCCTCAAAAACCTTTCAAATGAAGTGCATTTATTGGAATGCTAGAGGTTTAGCTAACAACCCCTCAAGGTTAGCACTAAAAAATCTTATTACACAATATCACCCTGATTTCATCTTTATCTCTGAACCATGGATGGATTTTGACAAATTCCCTAGAAGATGGTTAGTGAACTGGAACCTAAAACTATTTGCAGTTAACTCTAGAAACAATCTCTCCCCTAATCTCTGGTGCATTTGTAAAACCCACCTTAACCCCCACCTCTTTGCCATAGATAGCCAACACATAACATTCTCAATCACTGAAAATAACCACACTTTTGCCTTATCTGTCATTTATGCTTCTACCAAATACATTATTAGAAGATAGCTGTGCAACTCTTTAAACCTTTTACAAGCTCAACTTGCAATGCCATGGTGCTTCATTGGGGACTTTAACTCCATAATAGGCGCCCATGAACATAGAGGGAGGTGTAGCCCTGCCAGATTGCCTATGGAAGAATTCCAAATTTGGTCTGACTCAAATAACCTGTTTCACATTCCCACTAGAGGTGCAGCCTACACTTGGTCCAATGGAAGAAATGGTAACAGACATACTGAAAGGAGACTTGATAGGGCAATTTGCAATCAAGCTTGGATGGATTTTTTCACCTCTACATCAGTCACAACTCTTATCAAACACAAATCTGACCATTACCCTTTACTTCTTGATTTTCAAATAACAAACTCAACCTTTGCTTCCAGTTTTAAGTTCATGAGGATGTGGTCCTTTCACCCTGATTGTATGCAAATTGTTCAAGATTGTTGGGATGCAAATGTAATTGGTTGTCCAATGTTTGTTCTAAATCAGAAGCTAAAAATCTTGAAAAGTAAGCTTAAAGATTGGAACAAACATGTATTTAGCAATGTCCATGAAAATGTTAAGCTTGCTGAGATGAAATTGAAACTAATTCAAGACAACATTCAAACCTTTGGAAACACTGAAAACTTATTGTCTGCAGAAATAGAAGCTCATAAGATTTTTGAAGATGCTCTAGCTAGAGAAGAAATGTTCTGGTAAGAAAAAGCTAGGTTAAACTGGCATCTGCATGGAGACCGAAACACTAAATTCTTCCATAGAACAGCCAAAATCAAATCAGCCACCAAACTCATTACAACCCTTCAAGATGGTGACCTTGTGCTTACAGAAAAATCCCAGATAGCAGATCATATTGTTAATTATTATAATAATCTTTTTTGTACTAACAGTCTTTTGCAGGAACAGTTACTTGTTGAAGAAGTCATCCCTCTCTTAGTTACAAATGAGGTGAATGCAATGCTCACTATGTTACCCTCCGACCAGGAAATTAAGGCTGTAGTCTTTGCTCTCAATAAAGATAGTGCTCCTGGCCCTGATGGGTTTGGTGCATTTTTCTTCCAACATTTTTGGGACATAGTAAAAAATGAAGTGATTACTGCAGTGCTTCAATTCTTCACTTCTGGATGGATTCTGCCTGGCTACAACTCAAATATCATTGCTCTAATTCCAAAAGTTCCAAATGCTATATCAGTTGACCAATATAGGCCAATAGCAATGGCAAATTTCAAGTTTAAAATTATTTCTAAAATTCTTGCTGATAGGTTAGCTCAGATCATGCCCTCAATCATATCAAAAGAACAAATGGGATTCATTCATGGCAGGGATATTAAAGATTGTATTTGTACTGCTTCAGAGGCTGCTAATCTTCTTCACGAAAAAACTTTTGGTGGTAACTTAGCCCTGAAGATTGATATTACAAAGGCATTTGACACTATGGAATGGCCTTTTCTTCTCCAAGTCTTGAAGCAGTTTGGATTCAATGACACTTTTTGTAATTGGATTGCAGTGATTCTCAAGTCAGCTTTTCTCTCTATTTCTATCAATGGAGAATATCATGGTTACTTTAATTGTACAAGAGGGGTGAGACAGGGAGACCCCTTATCCCCTCTCTTATTTTGCATTACTGAAGAGGTTATAAGTAGAAGTTTATCCCATCTTGTGCAAGAAGGCAAACTTAAGCTTATAAAAGGTACTAGACATTTCAGAGTCCCTTCTCACTCCTTTTATGCTGATGATTTGATGATATATTGTAAAGGTAATATTTCTAGTATTCAAGCTATCAAAGATATATTTGTTAGATATGAATTAGCTTCTGGTCAAGTCATTAGTAGTGCAAAGTCTACTATTTTTTATGGTTCCATCAATCAAGCTAGACTCAACCAAATTGTCAACATTCTGAACTTCAACGTTGGTTCTATGCCTTTTAATTATTTGGGAGTTCCAATTTTTAAAGGTAAACCAAAAGCTTGTTATCTTCAACCCATTGCAGACAAAATCAAGCTCAAACTCTCTAATTGGAAAGCTAGTCTCCTTTCAATGGCTGGTAGAGTTCAGTTAGTTCAATCTGTAATCCAAGGCATGCTTATTCATAGTATTTCTGTTTATGCTTGGCCAATTTCTCTGCTCAAAGATTTGGAAAAAGATATTAGAAACTTTATATGGAGTGGGGATAGGGAAAAAAGAAAGTTGGTTTCTGTTTCTTGGAAGAAAATCTGCAGGCCTTATGCTCAGGGTGGTTTGAACCTGAGGTCCCTCATCAGTTTGAACCATGCCACTAATTTGAAATTTTGTTGGAACTTGCTGAATCTGATGCTCCCTAGGCCACTCTTTTAAAGGATAGGGTGTTGAAGAATGGGATAGTTATAAAGCATCACATTTACTCTTCTCTTTGGAGTAGCATCAAAGAAGAGTATGTAGTCATTCAAGACAACTCAATTTGGTTATTAGGTGATGGTAGGGATATAAATTTCTGGAATGATCCCTGGTTTGGTGCCTCTATATCTCATCTTCTCAACATACCTGATACAACCAGAAATTTGTTCACATCAACTGTTAATGAATACATCCTTAATGGTCAATGGCATCTCCCTTCTCAATTCATTCAATCATTTCCTGACATAGCTCAATTGATTCAAAATGTTCCAATTCCTATTTCTTCTAAAAAAGATCAATTAATGTGGAAACATTCTGATACTAGTGACTTGTTGCTGAAGGAAGCTTATATCTTTAAAAATCAAGAATTCCAAGATCTGCACTGGCCCAAGTTCATTTGGTGTAAAGAAATTCCTCCAGCAAGATCACTTTTTGTCTGGAGATTCATGCATAACAAAGTCCCTACAGATGAAAACTTGATGCTTAGAGGCTGCAACATCCCCTCAATGTGCAGTCTTTGCTTGCATTCATCAGAAACTGCTTTCCATTTATTTTTTGAGTGTCCCTACGCCACTAAGCTTTGGAACTGGTTAGCAAACATCCTCCAATTATCTTTTAATTTCTCTTCTAAAGAAGACATTTGGAATTTATGTGATAGGGCTTGGTCTCCTCAATGTAAAATTGTTGTCAAAGCTGCTTTGGTTAACCTTATCAATATCATCTGGCATGCACGTAACCAAGCAAGATTCAACAGTAAGCAAATCCATTGGAAATCAGCACTTTCAATGATAATAGCATCTACTTCTCTTTCTGGAAATAACACTTCCAAAGCTTCTAATAATTCTATCGTAGATTTTACCATCCTCAAAGCTTTCAGTTGTGTTATTCATCATCCTAAGGCTCCAATGATCAAAGAGGTTTTGTGGAATCCTCCTCAAGTGAATTGGTTGAAGTGTAACATTGATGGTGCATCTATTGGTAATCCTGGAATCTCTGCTTGTGGGGGGATTTTTAGGAATCATAATTCAGATGCTATTTTTTGTTTTTCAGATCCTATTGGTATTAGCACTTCTTACATTGCTGAACTTTGTGGTTTCATGAAGGCCATGGAGATTATAGATCAAAAGCAATGGAATAACATATGGATAGAAACTGATTCTTCTCTAGTTGTTCTTGCAGCCAAGTGCACGAATAAGGTTCCTTGGAGGTTGAGAAACAGATGGGACAATGCTATGATCATTTATCGTAGGTTAACCTGTGTCATTTCTCATGTTTATAGGGAGGGTAATCAGGTTTCAGACTCTTTAGCAAATTATGGTTTATCTTTGAGTATTTTATCGGTTTGGGATGATGTTCCTGAGTTTGCTAGCCCTAGCTTTAATAGGGATAAGTCTGGTTGTTCCTCCTTTAGAATTTCATCTTGATTTTGGGAGTTTTGGTTTAGTCCCCTCCCTGTGTATCTTGTTGATCTTTTTATTGAATTTTGGGGTGGGTAGCTCTTTGCTTCCACCTTTTTTTGCCAAAAAAAAAAATAAAAAAATTTCAGATTGTGTTTCAAAATGTTCTAGATTGCGTTCAAAAATATTTTAGCAAAATTGGGGACTAAGAAAACACTTTCTAATAATGATTAAATTAATTATTTAATTTATCATTTCTAAATAATAAAATATATAAATATATATTTTTTCTTCAGTGCTTACTTCATTCATTTAATTATGCACCCCCTTATAGGTACACCCCCATACTAAACACTACTAATGTGTGTTCCATCTTATATGGAACTTCCACTTTTTTAAATCACACAACACTAGTTCTACCATGGGAATTTGTGTTTAGTCTTAACTCAATTTCCACACATGTTTAAACATAATTTTAGTCAAATTTAAAATATTATCACAGGAGTGTAACATTTTTAATATAATTAATTATAATAAAAAAGTATAATTCGTTTGTTGAGATATCTTGATTGATATATCGTAATAGTGATTTTTTAGAGAGAATGTTGTATCCTTTAGATACACACATGGGTTTTGACATTATTCACCAGATGATCTAAAATAAAATCGAATAAAAAAATATAATATTTGGAAATATTATTGTTTTTTTTACAAGTATTGTTGGAAATATTTATTCACTTTTTTTAGGTTTTGGTTAAGAACAAGGCAGCCGCACAATAAACCTTGTGCAATAATGAAGCACATTGAAAACCTCCTGTGTTTCACCAACTATTGAGCACATTACACTATGACTTATCCTAGAAAAATTCATCTCATATCCATCCTACTTTTCGTGTTCATATTCCCACACATTGAAGCCCACAATGGCGGGTTCACCGGCAAATTGATTCCTAGAAACTCTTCCAAGGATTTTTTCAATCGAAACACTATCCAATCCCCCGTAAGTGCCAATCATTATGATTATCTCATGGAACTCTCGATCGGTACTCCACCGGTAAAGATCTATGCTCAAGCAGATACCGGTAGTGACCTTATATGGCTCCAATGCATTCCTTGCACTAACTGTTACAAACAACTAAACCCTATGTTTGATAGTCAGAGCTCCTCCACTTTCTCCAACATCGCATGTGGATCAGAGTCATGTTCTAAACTCTATTCAACCTCGTGTTCTCCAGATCAAATCAATTGCAAATACAACTATTCTTATGTTGACGGTTCCGAAACACAAGGAGTGTTGGCACAAGAAACACTTACTTTAACATCAACCACAGGGGAACCAGTGGCCTTTAAAGGAGTTATTTTTGGATGTGGACACAACAATAATGGTGCTTTCAATGATAAAGAGATGGGTATAATAGGTCTTGGAAGAGGACCCTTGTCACTTGTTTCTCAAATAGGTTCTTCCCTTGGAGGCAACATGTTTTCTCAATGTTTGGTTCCATTCAATACTAACCCTAGTATTTCAAGCCCAATGAGTTTTGGTAAAGGAAGTGAAGTATTGGGGAATGGTGTGGTTTCTACACCTTTGGTTTCTAAAACTACTTACCAAAGTTTCTATTTTGTTACACTGCTAGGAATTAGTGTAGAAGATATTAATTTACCCTTTAATGCAGGTTCTTCTTTAGAACCTGCTGCAAAGGGTAATGTCATACCCCAAATTTGGCCCGTTTGAAATCTTTTATCCGTTTCTTTTACCATTTAAAACTCATTTTTGTGTCGTCTTTAATTATTAAAAAAAAAAACTGTCATCTTGCATTTAAGTCTCTGCTCGCTTTTTACAACAGTTAAAATCACTTCATCCGTTTTTTTTTTTTTTTTTTTATATATAACTTTTAGACGCATTTTATTTTTAAAAGTTTTAGTCGTAACGGTCAAGTCTTTTTTTAAAAGGTCTAATTGTATTTTAAAAGTCGCATTTTTTTAATCATTTCAGACAAAATTTCGGCAGGGAGGATACTTTGAAGGACCTCATGTCAGATTTCAAAGGGACTTTTTTTTTTTATTATTAATTAATATTTTATTTTTATTTTATTTGTCATTTTTTATTTTTATTTTTTGTTTATTATTATTTTATTTTTTATTTTTTATTTTTTTTTGAAAAAACAAAGAAAGGAAAGTCAATCACGTGACTTTCTTTCTTCTTTCCTCTTTTTTTTTTTCTTTTTTCTTCTTTTTCTTCTTTCTTTTCTTTTTCTTATTATTTTTATTTGTTATTTGTTAAGTCTTTGTCCCCAAGTCTCCAACAGGGGTATTTTGGTCTTTGATATGTACCAGAGCCAACCCTATTTTGTCACTATAAATACACTGTCTAATCATTGGGAAGAGGGCCTGAAAAATCACTGTAGCCGCGTCAGAGTCAGAAAACGGGTCACATCAGTCCCTCAATCAATACAAACCCTAATCCTTTCTCTCTCATACCAAATACAGATCAAACACAAAAAAAAATCACAAAAAAATATGAACATCACGAAGAACTCATGAACATTCATTCTCCATAACACCTTCCAAATATCAACATAATCACGACAAACTCATAAGACTGACTCAAAACACCACGTAATCACCATAAACTAACAGAATCAACTCAACTCATCACAAAAACACCAAAACCGAACGGGATCTAAGCAAAACGAACCGAACCGGAGCAAAAAGAAAGCCAATCAGACCGGATTCAAGTCGGATCGGAGAATTTCAGCAAGAAAGAGGTGCATCCGAGCTTAAAGTAGTAGATTCCTTCCTCTCAGCTTTGAAACCAGAGGTAATACGTTCTTCTTTCTCTCCTTCCGATCTGCTTGGTTCGTGTTTGTTTGAAAACATTTGTCAAAATTTTTGTTGATGAAGCTTTTTCTAGATCTAGTGTTTATGTGGTTTGTTTTCAAAATTTTGAGTGTGGATTCGTTTAGAGAAGGGAAAGAGGAGCAGTTTGGAGTATTTGTTTTCGAAAAAGAAGTAAAAAAAAAATTCCGGCGCGGCGGCGGCATGGACCACCACCGCACCGAAGGAACTCCGGCCGCCCCTCTTCATCTTCTCCGGCGGTTTGTTCTTGAGAGAAGGGAGAGCTTCTCTCTCTAAGTTTAACTTAGAGAGAGAAGGTTTTTGTTTTATGTTTGTTTTTTTGGTGAAACCACTTTATATAGTCTCATTATTTTATTTTAATTCCATGTGTGCTGTTCCATCGTATTATCGTATATGATTATAGCTAGGCCGTCAGATCGTAGATCTAACGGCCGATGATGCATCTTGTATTTGGTTGAGTGTTTGTTTCTTTTGTGTGGAATACTGCGTGCCTGCTGTTGAACTGTCAGATCGTTGATCTGACGGTCACTGTGCTTCCAGTATATCCTCCCTTTTTTCTGTTTTTTTTTTTAAAACCGTTGGATCTTAGATCCTATGGCTGTGATGAGATCTTGGGATTCAGATCTGGACCTCTGGATTCATCCAACGGTCCAGATGAGATCCTGCTGAGCCAATTTTGTTTTTTTTTTAATTAATTGTTCTTTATCATTTTTTAATACTTTTTACATTTTAATGCTTTTAAAAATTCCAAAAATATTGTTCTTATCATCTTAATTTTCTCTAATTTTTAAAATCCATCCTATTTGTTTTCTTTTAAAATTTTTTATTTATTTCTTATATGATGATCTTAATTGTTGCTTGTCTTTATTCCTTGCTTTTTATTTCTTATGTCTCATTCACCATGATATTTCTTATGCTTACTAACGATTTAATTTTTGTCTTGAATCATAGCATGCACATTTAATTTTCTCATCATCTTATTTCGTCATTGACTTAGTGTGTATAAATAGGGAATTGATGTAATTTTATTTCTTGCATTTTTATTTTGGCATAAAGGCCTTAGGGTTGTATTTAGGAATTGATGTAATAATGTAGGTAACACAAGCACCGACACTTGCACCGACACTACCACAATTTATTGACCGCTTTCCGCTCGTTTTTACGACGTTACGTTAGTTTTCACCGTTAGTTTAGAAAAATCATTTTTCTCAAAAAAAATCAAATATGCAAAACTTCAAAATCATTTTCTTAATAACTTTTTTTCCTTTATTTCTTAATCAAACTTTCAATTAACCTCACTCATTTCGTTTATCTCATGCCTTGAGGCCTCTTTCTCTTCTTAAAACCATTTTCAAGAAAATCTTAAAATTAACCTAACCCACCAAAGATTTTTTTTAGTGGAACTACGTCGGTTTTGATCCCTTTCCCAAAAAGGGTACGTAGGCAGAGGACTTGTCCTTCCAAATCAAATAAAAATAACCAAAAACATACTTCTTCTCCCTCCATTCTTTCACTTAGATTTTTTAGGTAATAATTTTTTCAAGTAAGCCAAACGAATTTAGCACAAGATAATCTAGGTAAGCGGTTCCTTCGGAGTACCGAAGTCGTTTAGGGTGCTTAACACCTTCCCTATTCGAAACCAACCCCCGAATCCAAAGTCTCGATAAGGGTTTTTACTCATTTTTTCCCTTCCCACGAATAAAAATTGAGAGTTCAAAGATTGACGATTCAAATCAATCAATGGTTTGATATTCGAAAATCGGGGAGCACAGAATGGCGGCTTCACTGGGGATAAGATCCTATGCGGGTTAAACCCACCTTACTTTCTTTATTTTGTGCTTTATTATTTGTTTACGCTTTGTAAATATTTTCTTACATGTTTACGTGAGTGGTGAGATAAGCTCTACACCCGAGCTTGAGGGAAACTTAAGATAGGACGGTGGTATAATCATAGTTCCATGCCAAGAGTACTCTTCGGTATTGGCACATGTGATAACCCCACTCAACGGAGGGATCTTGGAAGTATATATTGTCAACGTGAGTACTCATGTTTGGCATGCTATTTTCAAGTGACCTTTGAAGTTGAGGACCGTTAGTCACCTTTAACCCATCTTGGCCTTTTAGGACGTAGTGCGGTGGCTAATCGAGAGTACTGTTGAATTAGTTGATACGCGATACTACACCCAAACGAGACTTTCCGACGAATATAATTGGAATGGGAGTACTCCCGTCACCCGATAAATATTCGGAAGTGGTTAAAGACTTTGGGAACTTGGTAGAACCCTTGTTACAAGTGCAATTTAAAACCTTAGTCCTTACCAAATGGCGTTGTTACCCTTTGACTCCAGCATCCTATGTGCTTTAGTATTATCATGCATACATGCATCCATTCATAAATATTTTTTCCATTCATCGAAATTTTTTTGAAGGACTTATAAAAGCTTTGTTGTAAACATTGTAGATATGAGGAGCCTTAGGCAATATAGTTTCAGGAAGCCAGATCTCTTGAGTTTGAGGAAGCTAGGGAAGAAAGTGGTTTGTACGGACGATTTCTACAAGCAACATGGAAATTTGATGGGTGTTGTTAAGACAGATATTGACGAAGGGCTTCTCAACGCTTTTGTTCAGTTCTATGACCCGAGCTACCATTGCTTTACTTTTCAAGATTACCAGATCCTTCCCACCTTAGAGGAGTACTCTTGTTGGATTAATTTACCAGTGTTGGACAAAGTACCTTTCAGTGGCCTCGAGGAAACTCCCAAGCACTCAACCATTGCCGCAGCCCTCCATCTTGAAACGGACGAAGTGAAAGCACATCTCATCACTAGGGGGAAATTTTTGGGTTTCTCCACCGATTTCCTTTACGAAAGGACCACATTCTTTGACAAAATGGGGGTTGCCTATGCTTTTAACTCCATCCTTGCCTTGCTTATTTATGGCCTCGTACTCTTCCCTAGCCTCGACAACTTTGTGGACATTAAGGCTATCCAAATTTTCTTGTCAAGGAACCCTGTCCCTACCTTATTAGGTGATACCTATCTCTCCATCCATAGACGCACCCAAGCTGGTCGTGGAACTATCCTTTGTTGTGCACAATTGCTATATCGGTGGATCACCTCTCACTTACCCCGAACTCCTCGCTTCACCACCAATCCAGAAAACCTTCTTTGGTCAAAAAGACTCATGTCCCTTACTCCAGCCGAGGTAGTGTGGTACGATCGGGTTTATGACAAAGGAACCATTATTGACAGTTGTGGGAAATTCTCCAATGTACCACTTCTTGGGTTGGAAGGAGGAATTAGCTACAATCCTACGCTTGCCCGACGCCAGTTCGGATATCCCATGGAAGGGAAACCTCTCAGCATCTATCTAGAGAATGTATATTACCTCAACATAGATGATAGTAAAGGCATGAGGGAGCAGGTTGTGCGAGCTTGGCACACCATTCGTAGAAGAGACAAAGGCCAGTTAGGGAAGAAGACAGGTGCCGTTCATGAATCATACACTCAGTGGGTGATAGATAGAGCTGTCCAAATTGGGATGCCTTACAAGATATCAAGATTTGTATCTGCAATCACTCCAGCACCACCCCTACCCATGACCTTTGACACCGAGAAGGAATACCAAGAGCGTTTAGCTGAAGCGGAACGTGAAGTACATAGGTGGAAAAGAGAGTATCAGAAAAAGGATCAGGAGTGTGAGGCTGTAATGGTCCTACTAGAGCAAGAAGCCTATGATAGCCATAAGAAAGATGTGGTAATCGCCCAGCTGAGAAAAAGTATCAAGGAGAAAGATGCCGCACTTGATCAAATTCCCGGGCGGAAGAAGAAACGTATGGATCTCTTTGATGGGCCGCATTCTGATTTTGAAGACTAGTTCGCTTCAGGAGCTCGAGGGTCTTTCAGTTTGTTTTACACGCTTTTACTAGTTTTTCCTTTATTTACTTTGGAGTCTATCCCTTGGCTCAGTCTGTTAAAAGGGAATTATCTTGTTTTACTTTGAAAGTCTATCTCTTGGCTTTGTTGTTAGAAAGGGAATTATCTTGTAATCAACTTTGTTTTTTTATGATTTGTTTAGGTTGGTATGTTTGCAAAATTGCTTCTATAGGTCCTTCAATAAAAAATAATAAAAAAAATATATATAAAAATTGCATATTTTGGCATATAGCATATCATGCATCATATTGCATTCATAAAAAGTATCAAAATCCAAGTCTCATACTCTCCTCATTTCTGCCTCAGAAAAGCAAAGTGGCCCGGCGTATTCAGTACAAACCCACTCGCATTCACAACACTCGAGCTCATATCAAGAAAAGGATGTTAGCGGCAGAACAGGAAAACACTCAGCTCAGAGAGGAACTGGTTAACCTCAAGGGAGAGATGGAAAGAATGGCACTTATGATGGAAACTATGATGGCTGAGAGAGAGCAAGCAGCAATCTCCAATTCAACTCCTGTTGTGGTTGTCACAGCTGCACCTGAGGGTCCCCCGCAACCATCTCCAACTACTACTACAACTATCGGCCTCACCCAACCTCTGATGACTGATTTTTCTTCTGGTAATATGGCAACTATGGGTAACTCAGGCTTCCGTCCTCTGGGCCCCCAGGGTCCCTTTGCTACTCCTCAGTATTCCATGCCTTCAGGCTACCCTTGGGGCATGCCGATTGCAACTAACGGGGGTTTTGGTCCAGGCGCTACTGAAATGCCATTCACACAGGGTCAACAGACTTCGGCACCTTTCCAGATGAGTCAACCGATTCCTCAAGCTACCATGACTCAAGCAGGTCCTACTGTGCATGTTGGGCCACAACATGAAGAGCAGATTTATCACTCCGACAGTATAATGGGGGATGATAAAGCTATCGATTGGGAAGAAAGGTTCGGTGCTCTAGAGAAGAAGATGAGTAATATGCGGGGGAAGGAAACAGTCGTCCAAAGCATATATGACCTTTGCTTAGTACCAGATGTAAACATACCTCCAAAGTTCAAGATGCCTGTATTTGAGAAGTATCAAGGGGACACGTGTCCACAAAATCATCTAACTATGTATATTAGGAAGATGATAGCTTACAAGAATAATGTTCCCTTACTCATTCACTGCTTCCAGGATAGTTTGACTGGTCCGGCAGATACCTGGTTCATGGGGTTGAAAGGAGTCACTACTTTTGAACAGTTGGCTGAGGCCTTCATGCAACAGTACAAATATAATACCTATTTGGCGCCAAGTCGCAAAGAGTTGCAGTCCTTAACCCAGAAAGAGAAAGAATCGTTCAAAGAATACGCACAACGCTTCATTCAAAAAGCTGCTCAGATTCGTCCTCCCTTGGATGAGAGGGAACTTTCAGAATTGTTCTATGAAACCCTGAGCCCTTGTTATTCAGAAAAGATGATTGTCTGTGTGTTATACCCTGTTTTTGGACCTAAAAATACTGGGCCCAATTTCATTTCAAACTCTGTCAATTATCAGATTTCAACTGTACAGTTCAAATTGTCTCTGCCTCGCAGTATTTTCAATCACAATTTTACCTATGTTTTTCTTGCATAAAACCTTTCGAAGTGTCTTTACTTGTCTTGTAAGTCATTCAAAAGTGTCTCTGAATCATTGCATTGCTTTTTCTACAGTTTATTTCAAAATTTGCAAAAAGTCATACAGAAGGGTATTTTGGTCATTTCCTGCAGTGGGACCCATTTTCATCCTTGTGACTGTCTCTGAGTCTTTTTCAGATTGTTTTTTAACCTTTCATCAGTAAACCTTGTTAAATTCATTTCAAACTTGCATCTGAGTCAGTGTCAAGTCAATTTGAATATGTTTAGGTCATTTTTAGCCCTAGGGGCATTTTGGTCATTTCACACAAAATTTTGGCATAGAGAGGTTACTTTGAAGTACCTCATTTAAGCCATTGGTTCGTTTTAGTCCGTTTTGTCAATTTTATTTTTGTTTCGCTTTACGTTTTGTCAGGTTACCAATTTTATTTCAATTTTATTTTTATTTTGCATTTTGGTCCTCGAAGAGGCCCAAAATTGCATTTCAGTCCAGATGCTTTCCAATTTGCATTTCAGTCCAGAATTCTTTCTATTTTGCATTTTTTAGTCCTTTTTGTTATTTTCATTTTAGTCCTTTAATTTTTCAATTTTGCAGAAAAGGGCTCAAAGTGTCAAACTTGCGTTTTTTAGTTAGAGTCCAGATGTCACAATTCTATTGGTCCAAAATCACACATGTCAGCTATAAAAGGTGTACAGTGCCACACAGACCCATTAATCACACGCCAACTCATAAACACAAATCCATTTTTCTCTCTCTGAGCAATTGAATCAAAACAGAAAAATCTCAGAATTTCTCAAGAACACCAAGATCACAAAAACCCTAACCGTTTTCCAGAAAACCAAAATCATCAAAATTCGTTGGATTTTCCATTGATTCTCAGAGATTCCTAAGGAATCATCATCATTGAATCATCTTCTTCGCAATTCAAGGCACGAATTCACTGCAGAAGCAGTAAACTCCAGCACCGATCACGAAGAAGATTCGAAGAGAAGAAGAGGAAAAGAAGCAGGTTTGAAACCGGCGAAGAAGATGAAGAAACAGAACCGGTGAATCACCGATTTATTTTCGGTCCAAAGAACAAGCAGAAGAATCAAAAATCATCAAGAACAGAATCAAATTTTCCAAAGATTTTCTCTATCAAAAGTTTCAACCAAAACTCAGGTAAAACTCAGAATTTCTCTTCAAAAAATAATATCATAGTTTAAACCTGCAAAATCACGTGAATAAACAGAAATTTTTTTCCAGAATCACAAAGAAAACCATAACCGTAAACACAAAACCTAGATCCATAAGGATCCAAGTTTTGAAAGCAAGAACAAGCACCAGAGAAGTAATAAACGACGAAACGATGTAGATCCTTAAAGATCTAAACGTTTTCTTTCAAAAAATCAAAAAAATCAGTTTCAAAACCGTACGAAGTTTTTTCAGATCTACGTCGTTTCAAGCTGTGTTTGAAAAAACCTTTGCTGGATTCGTGTTTAGGGTTAAAGGACGAATCAAGAGATGTAAAAATCTTTGAATTCTGGAAAGTTAGGTCACCGGAAGTTCATAGGCTCGCCGGAGAAGATGAAGTTTCCGGCGGACCTTCAAGGTCTCCGCCGTAGCTTCATCCTCACCGGCGGTGAGTTTTTAGAGAGAGGCGAGAGAAGAGAGAAGGTTAGAGAGAGAAAGAGATGAAAGAAATGAACTGGACCGGTGTCCATGTCCTTATATAGACGCCTGAACCGGTCTGGTTCATTTTGTCTTCATCTTGGACCGTAGGATCTAGGGTTTTTCATTTGAATGGCTGTGATGCTTTGTTTCCGTATGCTTGATCCGTGTTACCATGCGCTGCTTGCTTTGAACCGTCAGATCTAGGTCTGGATCAATCTAACGCCCCTGAGGCCTTTGGATGATCCAGGTCCAGTGGGTTTTGGGTTGGGCTTAAGTTTCTTTCTACGTTTTTTGTTTTTTTGCTATTTGCACTGTTTTCCTTGCTATCTGAACCTGTTGCTTGCTCACATTTTTTTTTACAAAAATTCCTAAAAATCCTAGTTGTTTCTTGATATATTTTTGGTGTTTCTATGGTGTTTTGCATGTAAAAAAAATGGTAAGATGGCATGAATTAATTTCCATGTGTTTTTACATTTTTGGTATTATTTTGGTTATGTTTTTGTTCTTGACACTTTGATATGTGACATGAATAAATGATACCCAATCTTGTGATGAATATGCCTCTGGTCATGTGTTTTTTTGCTGTTTTTGGATATGATTTTGTAAATTTCTTGTTTTGCAAGCAACAAGTGTTTGTCTTAAGGAATAAAGTGTCAAATTTCTCTATGAATTTGGTGTGATACTTTGCTTGCATGTGTCTCTATTAATTTCATGTCATGGCTTGAAACAAAATCTCTTACAAAATTGCCATGATGTGATAATATGAGTCACAAGCACCTTTAGGTATCATATCAAATTTTTTAGGTTTTTACCACTTTATTACTTCCTTTTTGCCATTCTTATGCTTTCCTTTTTATTTATTTCCTACTATTTCGTGCTTTATGATTACTAACCATTTCATCTTATGTGACATACACTTCATAGCATTTCACTACCTCCTCCACTTTCTTTAGCTTAGCATTTATTTTTGCAAGTTTTAATTCATTTGGTGATGTAATTTGTTATCATTGGTTTGTAGCTTGGCAAAGGGGCCATAGAATGTATTTAGGCAATTTTTGTAATATGGACCATGGACACTATGACGCACCGGCACGCACACACTCACCCTAGATGTATGCCTAGGATTGCATGGTTAGATGAATGCTTAGGTTTAAACACTTAGAGAAAATCCAATTTTTTCCAAAAAATATGCAAACAAGTTCACTTCAAATATTTTTTTTCATAAAAAATGGAGTCAAAACTCCAACAATTTTTCCCTTTTATTTTCTTAATCAAATTCTCAAATAAACCTAATCATTAAGACTTTTTTTGCAAAATCACTAAACAAACCCTCACTTTTTCATACTCTAATGCTCATGAAGCCTCTCAATCCCCTTCTTCAAAATCATTTTCAAATTTAAAATCAAGCAATTAAAACAAAAAAAACAACAAGTCTTTTAGCAAGAACTACGCCGGTTTTGATCCCGTAAAACGGTACGTAGGCAAGGGACTTTAACCCCTCCAAGCCGAAATAAAATCAAAATCTACTTCTTCTCACCCCCATTCTTAACTAATCACACCTTCATTTTTCACAAGTAGGCAATAAAAATAAAGCGTAGAAATGAACTAAGGAGAACGGTTCTTATGGAATACCATAATCGCTCCGGGTGCTTAACACCTTCCCGTAGTGAAAACAACCCCCGAATCTAGAACTTTTTAAGGGTTTTTCTCCTTTTACCCTTCCCAAGAAAAAGAGAGATATCAACGGTCAAAAGGTTCAAGTCCAATTAATGGCTTGGCACCCAAAAACCACGATAACAGAAATGGCGACTTCACTGGGGACTTTTTTTAGCGGGTCGCGCCTAGTTTTCCTTAGTTTATATTTACGCTTTGTTTTATTGCTTACATATGTGAATACTTGTTTATTTTCATTTGACGTGTGGGGTGAGAATATCAAAAGTCCTATACCCGGGCTGAGTGAACTTATGTTTAGGTAGAGATATAATCGACAATTCGATCCGGGGGTTGCCTCGTGTATTGGATTATGCGATCAATCTCACATAGCTGAGGCATTCTGAAAGTGATATTGTCGGCGTGTGTTGTCATGCTTAGGCACTTCACTTTCAATTGTTCGACGAAGCTATGAACCGTAGTTACCAAACCCATCCTAGCCTTTTTAGGACGTAGTGCGGTGGCTAAATTGAGTGTTGTCTCAAACTTTAGTCGTCACGCGATACTACACTCAAACCAGACCTTCTCACAAATAATCATGGAACGGGTGTCGTCCTGTACTACCATGATATATGTGAGAGAGGTTGCAGTTTGGGAACTGTGTTAGAACCTTGGTTACTACTATCCAAAGCCCTAGTTCACCGGACGCCGTGTCCATCCGTAGCCCTGTTACTTTGAATCTCAACCCACCTTGTTCTTTGTAAACTAAACAACACAATCATGCATACATACATTCATGCATAAACATTTTTTCATGCATTCATCGAAGGGCTTAAACAAATGGAATTTTTTGTAAATAATCACAGGTATGAAGAAGACTAAGTGCTACAAGTTCAAGGAAGTGGATTTGGTCAGTTTAAGAGAGTTGGCACTCAAGGTCAAGAGTCAAACAGGGTTCCGACTCCGGTATGGGGGATTGCTTACTTTGCTCCGAACCGATGTGGACGAGAAGCTAGTGCACACTCTAGTGCAATTTTATGATCCGAGCTTCCGTTGCTTCACTTTCCCGGACTTCCAGTTGGTTCCTACTCTCGAGGCTTACTCCAATCTAGTGGGTTTACCTATAGCCGAGAAGACGCCTTTCACCGGTCCCGGGACTTCTCTTACTCCTCTGGTTATTGCTAAGGATCTCTACCTCAAGACTTCCGACGTCTCCAACCATCTTATTACCAAGTCTCACATCCGGGGGTTCACTTCAAAGTATCTTCTTGAGCAGGCTAATCTCAGTACTACTTGTCAGGATACACTTGAGGCTATTCTTGCTTTGCTTATCTACGGGCTCATTCTCTTTCCGAACCTCGACAACTTCGTGGACATGAATGCTATCGAGGTCTTCCATTCCAAGAACCCGGTTCCTACTTTGCTAGCGGATACCTACCACGCCATTCATGACAGGACTCTCAAGGGCCGTGGGTATATTCTTTGCTGCATATCTCTTTTGTATAGGTGGTTTATTTCGCACCTTCCGAGTTCCTTCCATGATAACTCGGAGAATTGGTCCTACTCTCAGCGGATTATGGCTCTCACTCCTAATGAGGTGGTCTGGATCACTCCCGCCGCTCAAGTCAAGGAAATTATCATGGGTTGTGGAGACTTTCTCAACGTACCTCTTCTTGGTACTCGTGGAGGAATTAACTACAACCCCGAGCTTGCTATGAGACAGTTTGGTTTCCCTATGAAGTCGAAGCCCATCAATCTTGCTACATCTCCAGAGTTCTTCTTCTACACGAATGCTCCTACCGGGCAAAGGAAAGCTTTCATGGATGCTTGGTCCAAGGTTCGAAGGAAGAGTGTGAAGCATCTAGGTGTGAGATCCGGTGTTGCTCATGAGGCTTATACTCAGTGGGTGATAGATCGAGCTGAGGAGGTTGGTATGCCTTATCCAGCCATGAGATACGTGTCTTCATCCACTCCATCTATGCCTCTACCTCTACTCCCCACGACTCAGGATATGTATCAGGAGCATCTAGCTATGGAGAGTCGTGAGAAGCAAGTGTGGAAAGCTCGGTACAATCAAGCTGAGAATCTAATCATGACTTTGGATGGTAGAGATGAGCAGAAGACTCATGAGAACCTGATGTTGAAGAAGGAACTAGCTAAGGTCCGGAGGGAATTGGAAGAGAAAGACGAGCTGCTTATGAGGGATTCCAAGAGAGCCAGAGGACGACGAGACTTCTTTGCCAGATACTGTGATTCAGATTCCGAGTCCGATGATTCTCCGACTACTTCCTATGCTTGAGGGCTTCATTTGTTTATCTTGCTGAAATTTCAAAGTCTTCCTTTTGAAAATACTATGTAGTTTTGATTATTTGCAAGGTTTCTAATTTGTTTAAAAATCCTTCGATGAAAAAGGAAGTCTTTTGCATTTACATTTGCATATCATGCATCATATGCATCATGCATCGGTCACAAAGGCTTCCAAGTGCTCACTATCTCCTGGTTCCCCTGCCGCAGTGTGAAAAGTGGCTCGTGCTCAGAGGGTCTACGAACCTGATAGAATCGATCGAACCAGAGAATACAGAAGAAAGAAAAGGGCTATGGAAGAAGAGAACACGCAGCTCCGTACCGAATTGGCATCTCTAAAGGAGGAATTGGCCAAAGCTCATGATGCTATGACTGCTCTGTTGGCTGCTCAGGAACAACCAGTTCCTATAGTTTCTGCAGCTGCAAATGTGACTCCTACCGTAACAACTGATCCCCGCTTTATCATGCCATCTGGGTATCCTTACGGACTTCCGCCGTACTATACTGCTAATACAAGGGCAGGTACCTCTGGTACTACCAACAATGGCCCAATCTCAGGGGCAAACTTAACTCCTGTTAGTACCGCCTTGACTCAAGCCGCAACAACTGTTACCGAGCCCATTGTGAATACGGTGCCTCAATTTGTCCATGTTAATGCGCACCACGGGAGTATTGCCACAACCGGAACTATGGAAGAGAGAATGGAAGAACTTGCCAAAGAGCTCCGACGGGAAATTAAGGCCAACAGGGGAAACGGAGACTCCATTAAAACCCAGGATCTCTGCTTAGTATCGAAGGTAGATGTTCCAAAAAAGTTCAAAGTCCCGGAGTTCGACAAGTATAACGGGCTGACTTGTCCTCAAAATCATATTGTCAAATATGTCCGGAAGATGGGCAACTACAAGGACAATGATTCCCTTATGATCCATTACTTCCAAGACAGTCTGATGGAAGATGCTGCAGAGTGGTATACTAGTCTGAGCAAAGATGATGTCCACACTTTTGATGAGCTAGCCGCTGCTTTCAAGAGCCACTACGGGTTTAACACTCGATTGAAGCCGAATAGGGAGTTTCTCAGGTCCCTATCTCAGAAAAAGGAGGAAAGTTTCCGTGAATATGCGCAAAGGTGGAGAGGGGCAGCTGCCCGTATCACTCCTGCTTTAGATGAAGAAGAAATGACCCAGACATTCTTAAAGACCTTTAAGAAAGATTATGTTGAGAGAATGATCATAGCTGCCCCGAATAACTTTTCGGAGATGGTCACCATGGGAACTCGTCTGGAGGAAGCCGTCAGGGATGGAATCATTGTGTTCGAGAAAGCTGAATCCTCTGTGAATACGTCAAAGAGGTATGGTAATGGACACCACAAGAAGAAAGAAACGGAAGTGGGGATGGTGTCAGCTGGAGCCGGTCAATCCATGGCTACTGTTGCTCCTATCAATGCAGCTCAAATGCCTCCGTCATACCCATATGTGCCGTATTCTCAGCATCCTTTCTTTCCGCCGTTTTACCATCAGTACCCTCTGCCACCGGGTCAACCTCAAGTGCCCGTCAATGCATTTGCTCAACAGATGAAACAACAGTTGCCGGTTCAACAACAACAACAAAATCAGCAAGCTAGACCTACTTTCCCTCCAATACCGATGTTATATGCTGAGTTGCTTCCAACTTTACTCCAAAGAGGGCATTGTACAACTAGACAGGGTAAGCCCCCACCTGATCCGTTGCCTCCAAGGTTCAGGTCTGATCTCAAATGTGATTTTCATCAAGGTGCCCTAGGTCATGATGTCGAGGGGTGTTATGCTTTGAAGTATATCGTGAAGAAGCTCATTGATCAAGGAAAGCTGACTTTTGAGAATAATGTCCCACACGTCCTCGACAATCCTCTTCCAAATCATGCCGCTGTGAACTTGATCGAAGTATGTGAGGAAGCTCCTAGACTCGATGTCCGCAACGTCGTAACTCCTCTGGTGCCTCTACACATCAAGCTGTGCAAAGCTTCTCTGTTCAGCCATGATCATGCCAAGTGTCTAGGATGCCTTCGTAATCCTTTGGGTTGCCATGCTGTTCAAGACGACATCCAAAGCTTGATGAATGATAATTTTCTGACTGTCAGTGATGTTTGCGTAATTGTGCCAGTTTTTCACGACCCGCCTGTCAAGAGTATACCTTTGAAGAAGAATGCTGAGCCTTTGGTGATAAGGTTGCCCGGACCGGTACCGTATACTTCAGATAGGGCTATCCCGTACAAATATAATGCTACTATGATAGAAAATGGAGTAGAGGTGCCTCTAGCCTCCTTTGCCACAGTAAGCAATATTGCCGAAGGGACTTCTGCAGCGCTAAGAAGCGGGAAGGTCCGTCCGCCGTTATTTCAGAAGAAGGTAGCTACGCCGACCATTCCACCAGTTGAAGAAGCAACTCCAACCGTTGTTTCACCCATTGCTACAGATGTGAACCAGCCAGGCAAATCTATAGAGGATTCGAATTTAGATGAGATTCTGAGGATAATAAAGAGGAGCGACTACAAGATCGTTGATCAATTGCTGCAAACTCCTTCAAAGATATCTGTCTTGTCGTTACTCTTGAGCTCTGAGGCTCACAGGAATACCTTGTTGAAAGTGCTGGAGCAGGCTTATGTTGACCACGAAGTCACGGTAGATCGTTTCGGTGGCATAGTGGGAAATATTACTGCTTGTAATAACCTCTGGTTTAGTGAAGAAGAGTTGCCGGAGGTGGGAAAGAGCCACAATCTGGCTTTGCACATCTCGGTGAATTGTAAATCAGACATGATATCAAATGTGTTGGTAGATACGGGTTCCTCCCTCAATGTAATGCCCAAGACAACTCTAGATCAGTTGAGCTACCGAGGGACCCCTTTGAGGAGGAGTACTTTCTTGGTCAAAGCTTTTGACGGATCTCGAAAGAATGTGCTGGGGGAGATAGACTTGCCGGTAACCATTGGCCCTGAGAATTTCTTGATTACCTTCCAAGTGATGGACATTAATGCATCCTACAGTTGTCTGCTGGGAAGACCGTGGATACACGATGCGGGTGCGGTAACCTCCACCTTACATCAGAAGTTGAAGTTCATAAGAAGTGGAAAGCTTGTTACCATTCATGGAGAGGAAGCATACTTGGTTAGCCAGCTATCATCTTTCTCTTGCATAGAAGCAGGGTCTGCAGAGGGGACCGCTTTTCAAGGATTAACTGTCGAAGGTACGGAGCCCAAGAGGGATGGAACTGCAATGGCTTCTTTGAAGGATGCACAGAGAGCCGTCCAAGAGGGTCAAGCTGCCAGCTGGGGCAAGTTAATACAGCTTCGTGAGAATAAGCATAAGGAAGGTCTTGGCTTTTCCTCAACTTCAGGAGTTTCCACCGGGGCATTCTGTAGTGCTGGGTTTGTCAACGCAATCACAGAAGAAGCAACTAGATTTGGCCCGAGGCCTGTATTTGTTACACCAGGAGGCTTTGCAAGAGATTGGAATGCCATTGACATTCCCTCAATCATGCATGTTTCTGAGTAATATACCTTGTTGCTTAAGTATCTTGTTTTTTTCAAAATAACAATCCTCTCGCTCTGCCCAAAGCGAGAGTGATATTTTCTGTAAGGGCATGTTTGTTTCGGCATCGCCATGGATTAATAAAAAATTGTCGTTTCTTTCACGACTACTTTTTTTTAGTGCCTTTTTTTCTTGGAAATAATGGTAATGCCAGAAAAAACCAAAAAAATCTGTATTTTTCTTATTAATTTCAAAAATCTGCATAAAAAAAAAAAAAACCTCTTTCTAAAATCATCCAACCATTTTACGCAGATTGAACTATAATGAACCCGTTGGGCACAGTAATCCTGCATTCCCTCCGAATTTTGAATTCCCAGTGTATGAAGCCGAAGATGAGGAAGGTGATGACATACCATATGAGATCACTCGATTACTTGAGCAAGAAAAGAAAGCCATTCAGCCTCACCAGGAAGAGATTGAGCTTATCAACATAGGTACCGAGGAGAACAAACGAGAAATCAAGATCGGTGCTGCTCTAGAGGAAGGGGTTAAAAAGAAGATCATCCAACTCCTCCGGGAGTATCCGGATATTTTTGCATGGTCGTATGAAGATATGCCAGGTCTAGATCCTATGATTGTGGAGCATCGGATCCCCACCAAGCCTGAATGTCCTCCCGTCAGGCAGAAATTGAGAAGGACTCATCCAGATATGGCTCTAAAGATTAAGAGCGAGGTTCAAAAACAGATTGATGCGGGTTTCCTCATGACAGTTGAGTATCCTGAATGGGTTGCCAATATTGTACCTGTGCCAAAGAAGGATGGTAAAGTCCGGATGTGTGTTGACTTCAGAGACCTGAACAAAGCCGGTCCAAAGGACAACTTTCTATTACCTCATATTGATGTGCTTGTTGATAATACTGCTCAGTCTAAGGTGTTTTCCTTCATGGACGGTTTCTCCGGTTACAATCAGATCAAAATGTCTCCTGAAGATAGAGAAAAGACGTCTTTTATCACTCCATGGGGTACTTTCTGCTACAAAGTGATGCCGTTCGGCCTAATAAATGCTGGTGCTACCTACCAAAGAGGAATGACTACTCTGTTTCATGACATGATTCACAAAGAAGTCGAAGTATATGTGGATGATATGATTGTGAAGTCAACAGACGAGGAGCAACATGTTGAGTATTTGACAAAGATGTTTGAAAGGTTGAGAAAATACAAGCTTCGATTGAATCCCAACAAATGTACATTCGGCGTCAGATCCGGGAAGTTATTAGGCTTCGTTGTCAGCCAAAAGGGCATTGAAGTCGATCCTGATAAAGTCCGGGCCATCCGAGAAATGCCAGCTCCACAGACCGAGAAGCAAGTCAGAGGTTTCCTCGGACGTTTGAATTACATCTCCCGATTCATATCTCACATGACCGCAACCTGCGGGCCGATCTTCAAGCTACTCAGAAAGAATCAGCCTATTGTATGGAATGATGAATGCCAAGAAGCTTTTGATAGCATCAAGAATTACCTGCTGGAACCACCTATCCTTGTCCCACCCGTGGAAGGAAGGCCTTTGATTATGTATTTGGCAGTATTTGATGAATCCATGGGATGCGTACTTGGTCAACAAGATGAGACTGGAAAGAAAGAACATGCTATCTACTATCTAAGCAAGAAGTTCACCGATTGTGAAACTCGGTATACAATGCTTGAGAAGACTTGTTGTGCTTTGGCCTGGGCCGCTAAACGCCTGCGTCATTATTTGGTGAATCATACAACTTGGCTGATATCCAGAATGGATCCGATAAAGTATATCTTTGAGAAAGCGGCCGTTACTGGGAAGATTGCACGCTGGCAGATGCTTTTGTCTGAATATGATATTGTGTTCAAAACTCAAAAGGCAATCAAAGGTAGCATTCTTGCCGATCACCTTGCTTACCAACCTCTTGACGATTATCAACCAATTGAGTTCGATTTCCCCGATGAAGAGATCATGTATTTGAAATCCAAAGACTGCGAAGAACCGTTGATTGATGAAGGTCCAGATCCCAATAGCAAGTGGGGTTTAGTCTTTGATGGTGCTGTCAATGCTTATGGTAAAGGAATTGGGGCAGTCATTGTATCCCCACAAGGGCATCACATTCCTTTTACCGCCAGAATTCTGTTCGAATGTACCAACAATATGGCTGAGTATGAAGCATGAATCTTCGGGATCGAGGAAGCAATTGACATGAGAATCAAACACCTCGACATCTATGGAGATTCTGCGCTCGTCATCAATCAGATAAAGGGTGAATGGGAGACCCACCATGCTAAGTTGATTCCTTATCGGGATTATGCGAGGCGTCTTCTGACATATTTTACAAAGGTTGAGCTGCACCATATTCCTCGTGATGAGAACCAAATGGCTGATGCTCTTGCTACTCTATCCTCCATGTTTCGAGTAAACCATTGGAATGATGTGCCATTAATCAAAGTGCAACGCCTTGAAAGACCTTCACATGTGTTTGCTATTGGGGATGTGATCGATCAGGCTGGCGAAAATGTGGTTGACTATAAACCCTGGTACTATGACATCAAGCAGTTCTTGCTGAGCCGTGAGTATCCGCCGGGTGCTTCCAAACAAAATAAGAAGACCCTGAGAAGATTGGCCAGTAGATTCCTGTTAGATGGAGATATTCTGTACAAGAGAAACTATGACATGGTATTGTTAAGATGTGTTGATGAACATGAAGCGGAGCAGTTAATGCATGATGTACATGACGGTACCTTCGGGACCCATGCTACAGGGCATACTATGTCAAGGAAGTTGTTACGAGCAGGTTACTACTGGATGGCCATGGAGCATGATTGCTACCAGTATGCCAGAAAATGCCACAAATGTCAAATCTATGCTGATAAGATTCATGTGCCTCCGCACGCTCTCAATGTTATTTCATCCCCATGGCCGTTCTCAATGTGGGGCATCGACATGATTGGAAGAATTGAACCGAAGGCTTCAAATGGTCATCGTTTCATCTTAGTGGCAATTGACTACTTTACCAAGTGGGTTGAAGCAGCATCTTATACCAATGTGACCAAGCAAGTGGTAGCTAAGTTCATCAAGAATAACATCATCTGTCGATATGGTGTTCCCAGCAAGATTATTACCGACAATGGTACCAACCTGAACAACAATGTGGTGCAAGCTCTTTGTGAAGAATTCAAAATTGAGCATCATAACTCTTCTCCTTATAGACCTCAGATGAATGGTGCAGTTGAGGCCGCCAACAAGAATATCAAGAGAATTGTCCAGAAGATGGTAACCACTTACAAGGACTGGCATGAGATGTTACCCTATGCTCTGCATGGCTACCGTACTACCGTGCGCAGTTCAACCGGGGCAACCCCTTTCTCTCTTGTATATGGTATGGAAGCAGTTCTTCCTTTGGAAGTGGAGATCCCATCTCTCCGTGTGATAATGGAAGCAAAGTTATCTGAGGCTGAATGGTGCCAAAGCCGGTATGATCAGTTGAATTTGATTGAGGAAAAACGTATGGATGCCATGGCTCGTGGACAGTCATATCAAGCAAGAATGAAGACTGCTTTTGACAAGAAAGTCCATCCTCGAGAATTCAAGGTAGGGGAACTTGTATTGAAAAGGAGGATAAGCCAGCAACCCGACCCAAGGGGCAAGTGGACGCCTAACTATGAAGGTCCTTATGTTGTCAAGAAGGCCTTCTCCGGTGGTGCTTTAATCCTTACACACATGGATGGTGTGGAACTTCCAAATCCAGTGAATGCCGATATAGTCAAGAAATACTTTGCCTAGAAATATGAAAAGAACAGCGTGGTAGGTCGAAAACCCGAAAGGGCGGCCTAGGCAAAAATGCGCTTCCCGGTGGATTGAAAACCCGAAAGGGCGGTCTAGGCAAAAATAAGGGACAAAAAAACAAATATGAAAAGCTCGCTGAGATTGTACACAACTCAGGCAAGAATGAGCGTCTCGATGAGCCGAAAACCCGGAAGGGCGGTTCATGCAAAAATGAGATTAAAACAAAAGGCAAGTAACTATATCTGGCCAACCACCGTCTCCCTTGGGGCATCTGCAGCTGTTAATGACCATTTTCATCAAAAGCTCTCATGCTTGTGAATTCAAAGTTTCTAAGAACTGTAGTGGTTACTGTGTTCAATGTACCACCAACCAATAAAATTACCATTTTCCAAGCTTTGTAAATCCGTGGAGTCACGCCTTCGGCTGACCACCACTCTTATACGTCAATTTGAGCTTGTGCTTTTGTTTGAAACTCTGCTTTCTTTTTACTTTCAAAGCTATATACAAACATTTTCTTTCTATTTTGATAATGATAATGCTCGAAACAAACATTTTGAAAATTGAAAAAGTTTTTTTTGAAAAGCAAACCTGAGCAACAGGGTACATTCAAATAAACATGCATGAGCGAGAGTATGTTGATGTCCATTTCAATGTATGTTACAAGCAGGTTCTCCTCCAGGATAGTCTGTGGTCAATGGCAAGAATGAAAAAACAGAATAAAAATGCATGAAAATAAATAGGCTCGCTAAGTCGAAAACCCGGAAGGGCGGCTTAGGCAAAAATGAGCACCCCGCTGGATTGACAACCCGAAAGGGCAGTTCAGGCAAAAATGGGGCATTGAAAAGGATTTATTTCCCCGATGGATCGAAAACCCGGAAGGGCGATCCAGGCAAAAATGGGATGCGAAAAATGAATGATTGAAAATTGAGAAAATAACATGCAAAAAGCATTGACCACAGATGCGACGTCCTCGATACATCCGGCATTATTCCTAGTAGAGTCTTCCGAGATTCTATCCCCAGCGAGTTGCATACCTACCGGCCCTCAGCCTAGGTCCCGAAACGTCTCCCAACGACGTCATCTCCAAAGAGGATTTCCAAGAATGTGTAATATAGCACGAGCCACTACGTGCCCAATACTCTGATGTCTTGTCTTCCCCGTGAAGTCGTGCCTACAAAATGCCAACAGTCATGCATTACAAGCATTCATACATGCATAATCATGCATATTACGTGCCCATGCATTTAATGAAACCGTTATATCATCCGTGCATATTGCATTTCCAATGTCAACATCCGTCTCAATTCGATACTCATGTCAGGTTCTCTGTCAAAACCTTGTGAGCCAATAATATCGGTCAATTTCTACCTTTCAATTCAAATCGACGTCAAGTCAATCTCAATCTATATTTTGTCAAAAAAACTAATCCCCTGTGAATTTGTTTCTGTTCGGTCAAGTGGCTAGTTCAAGTCCAAGAACAACTTGTACCCGTCTATCTGTTTCTGTTCGCTCAAGTGGCTAGCTCAATCCAAGAGCAGCTTGCGCCTGTCTATTTTGTCGTTGTCTCCGGTGGAGTAACCAGTTCGAATCCAAGAACAACTCGTACCTGCCAATTTTACATGTTTTCAGTCGAGTCACCAGTTCGAATCCGTAAGAACAACTCGTACTTGCCAATTTTCTCTTTTTCCCAGTCGAGTCACCAGTTCGAATCCATAAGAACAACTCGCACTTTCCAATATCCCCAAGTGAGTTACCAGTTCGAATCCATAAGAACAACTCATGTTTGTCCAGTAACCTCTATCCCCTGTGAAGTTACCAGTTCGAATCCATAAGAACAACTCGCAGTTGTCTGTTTGTTTCATTCCCGGTCAAGTGGCTAGTTTGAATCCAAGAACAGCTTGTACCTGTGCAACTTGTTTCTAGTTCCCCGTTACTCTGCTATTCATTATCTTTGTCAATGTCTACCAATCCCGCAATGGATACGACATATTTTGTTAATTCCGGTCCCCATGAGGTCTTGCATTCATAATCCAAATGATGCATGGCATGCATGTTATTTGAAAAATGGGTAGGCGTATTTTTTACGTCCAAACACAGTGCAAATGCTAATATTTAAGTATCTTCGTCCTGTCAAGCCAAAGACTCCGTCTCTTGACTCTCCAGACAAAGAAACTTAAATAGGGGCAGCTGTTATACCCTGTTTTTGGACCTAAAAATACTGGGCCCAATTTCATTTCAAACTCTGTCAATTATCAGATTTCAACTGTACAGTTCAAATTGTCTCTGCCTCGCAGTATTTTCAATCACAATTTTACCTATGTTTTTCTTGCATAAAACCTTTCGAAGTGTCTTTACTTGTCTTGTAAGTCATTCAAAAGTGTCTCTGAATCATTGCATTGCTTTTTCTACAGTTTATTTCAAAATTTGCAAAAAGTCATACAGAAGGGTATTTTGGTCATTTCCTGCAGTGGGACCCATTTTCATCCTTGTGACTGTCTCTGAGTCTTTTTCAGATTGTTTTTTAACCTTTCATCAGTAAACCTTGTTAAATTCATTTCAAACTTGCATCTGAGTCAGTGTCAAGTCAATTTGAATATGTTTAGGTCATTTTTAGCCCTAGGGGCATTTTGGTCATTTCACACAAAATTTTGGCATAGAGAGGTTACTTTGAAGTACCTCATTTAAGCCATTGGTTCGTTTTAGTCCGTTTTGTCAATTTTATTTTTGTTTCGCTTTACGTTTTGTCAGGTTACCAATTTTATTTCAATTTTATTTTTATTTTGCATTTTGGTCCTCGAAGAGGCCCAAAAATGCATTTCAGTCCAGATGCTTTCCAATTTGCATTTCAGTCCAGAATTCTTTCTATTTTGCATTTTTTAGTCCTTTTTGTTATTTTCATTTTAGTCCTTTAATTTTTCAATTTTGCAGAAAAGGGCTCAAAGTGTCAAACTTGCGTTTTTTAGTTAGAGTCCAGATGTCACAATTCTATTGGTCCAAAATCACACATGTCAGCTATAAAAGGTGTACAGTGCCACACAGACCCATTAATCACACGCCAACTCATAAACACAAATCCATTTTTCTCTCTCTGAGCAATTGAATCAAAACAGAAAAATCTCAGAATTTCTCAAGAACACCAAGATCACAAAAACCCTAACCGTTTTCCAGAAAACCAAAATCATCAAAATTCGTTGGATTTTCCATTGATTCTCAGAGATTCCTAAGGAATCATCATCATTGAATCATCTTCTTCGCAATTCAAGGCACGAATTCACTGCAGAAGCAGTAAACTCCAGCACCGATCACGAAGAAGATTCGAAGAGAAGAAGAGGAAAAGAAGCAGGTTTGAAACCGGCGAAGAAGATGAAGAAACAGAACCGGTGAATCACCGATTTATTTTCGGTCCAAAGAACAAGCAGAAGAATCAAAAATCATCAAGAACAGAATCAAATTTTCCAAAGATTTTCTCTATCAAAAGTTTCAACCAAAACTCAAGTAAAACTCAGAATTTCTCTTCAAAAAATAATATCATAGTTTAAACCTGCAAAATCACGTGAATAAACAGAAATTTTTTTCCAGAATCACAAAGAAAACCATAACCGTAAACACAAAACCTAGATCCATAAGGATCCAAGTTTTGAAAGCAAGAACAAGCACCAGAGAAGTAATAAACGACCAAACGATGTAGATCCTTAAAGATCTAAACGTTTTCTTTCAAAAAATCAAAAAAATCAATTTCAAAACCGTACGAAGTTTTTTCAGATCTACGTCGTTTCAAGCTGTGTTTGAAAAAACCTTTGCTGGATTCGTGTTTAGGGTTAAAGGACGAATCAAGAGATGTAAAAATCTTTGAATTCTGGAAAGTTAGGTCACCGGAAGTTCATAGGCTCGCCGGAGAAGATGAAGTTTCCGGCGGACCTTCAAGGTCTCCGCCGTAGCTTCATCCTCACCGGCGGTGAGTTTTTAGAGAGAGGCGAGAGAAGAGAGAAGGTTAGAGAGAGAAAGAGATGAAAGAAATGAACTGGACCGGTGTCCATGTCCTTATATAGACGCCTGAACCGGTCTGGTTCATTTTGTCTTCATCTTGGACCGTAGGATCTAGGGTTTTTCATTTGAATGGCTGTGATGCTTTGTTTCCGTATGCTTGATCCGTGTTACCATGCGCTGCTTGCTTTGAACCGTCAGATCTAGGTCTGGATCAATCTAACGCCCCTGAGGCCTTTGGATGATCCAGGTCCAGTGGGTTTTGGGTTGGGCTTAAGTTTCTTTCTACGTTTTTTGTTTTTTTGCTATTTGCACTGTTTTCCTTGCTATCTGAACCTGTTGCTTGCTCACATTTTTTTTTACAAAAATTCCTAAAAATCCTAGTTGTTTCTTGATATATTTTTGGTGTTTCTATGGTGTTTTGCATGTAAAAAAAAATGGTAAGATGGCATGAATTAATTTCCATGTGTTTTTACATTTTTGGTATTATTTTGGTTATGTTTTTGTTCTTGACACTTTGATATGTGACATGAATAAATGATACCCAATCTTGTGATGAATATGCCTCTGGTCATGTGTTTTTTTGCTGTTTTTGGATATGATTTTGTAAATTTCTTGTTTTGCAAGCAACAAGTGTTTGTCTTAAGGAATAAAGTGTCAAATTTCTCTATGAATTTGGTGTGATACTTTGCTTGCATGTGTCTCTATTAATTTCATGTCATGGCTTGAAACAAAATCTCTTACAAAATTGCCATGATGTGATAATATGAGTCACAAGCACCTTTAGGTATCATATCAAATTTTTTAGGTTTTTACCACTTTATTACTTCCTTTTTGCCATTCTTATGCTTTCCTTTTTATTTATTTCCTACTATTTCGTGCTTTATGATTACTAACCATTTCATCTTATGTGACATACACTTCATAGCATTTCACTACCTCCTCCACTTTCTTTAGCTTAGCATTTATTTTTGCAAGTTTTAATTCATTTGGTGATGTAATTTGTTATCATTGGTTTGTAGCTTGGCAAAGGGGCCATAGAATGTATTTAGGCAATTTTTGTAATATGGACCATGGACACTATGACGCACCGGCACGCACACACTCACCCTAGATGTATGCCTAGGATTGCATGGTTAGATGAATGCTTAGGTTTAAACACTTAGAGAAAATCCAATTTTTTCCAAAAAATATGCAAACAAGTTCACTTCAAATATTTTTTTTCATAAAAAATGGAGTCAAAACTCCAACAATTTTTCCCTTTTATTTTCTTAATCAAATTCTCAAATAAACCTAATCATTAAGACTTTTTTTGCAAAATCACTAAACAAACCCTCACTTTTTCATACTCTAATGCTCATGAAGCCTCTCAATCCCCTTCTTCAAAATCATTTTCAAATTTAAAATCAAGCAATTAAAACAAAAAAAACAACAAGTCTTTTAGCAAGAACTACGCCGGTTTTGATCCCGTAAAACGGTACATAGGCAAGGGACTTTAACCCCACCAAGCCGAAATAAAATCAAAATCTACTTCTTCTCACCCCCATTCTTAACTAATCACACCTTCATTTTTCACAAGTAGGCAATAAAAATAAAGCGTAGAAATGAACTTAGGAGAACGGTTCTTATGGAATACCATAATCGCTCCGGGTGCTTAACACCTTCCCGTAGTGAAAACGACCCCCGAATCTAGAACTTTTTAAAGGTTTTTCTCCTTTTACCCTTCCCAAGAAAAAGAGAGATATCAACGGTCAAAAGGTTCAAGTCCAATTAATGGCTTGGCACCCAAAAACCACGATAACACTGTGCATCACAGAAGTTCACTGACTTGGTGGAAACAGGAATGCGTATCGAGGAGTGGGCTCGTAAGGGAGCAGCTGTTTCGGGAAGTTCTTCAGGTGGTTCTTCAGGGGTTTTGTCCAATGGTAATAAGAAATTTGGGAATGGTTACCCAAAGAGGAATGCTCAAGAGGTTGGCATGGTGGCTCATGGAGGACCTCAGCCCGTGTACCCTAATCACCCCTTTGTTGCCAACATCACCCCACAAATGACCGCACCCCAGAACCCAAACTATCAATCACCCAGACCTCAAGGACCTGCACCATACTACCCCCCATTATACCAACCACTATACAACCTACAACAATTCCCTCAACAACCATATTACCCCCAACAACCATACCAACAAAGACCACAGCAACAACCCCGTCCTCAGGCTCCTCACAATCAGCAGAATCAAAGGCAACAATTTGACCCCTTGCCAATGACCTATGGAGCATTGCTCCCTTCTTTACTTGCACAGAATCTGGTCCAAACAATACCACCTCCTCGCATTCCAGACCCTCTCCCACGCTGGTACCGTCCGGACCTTCATTGTATTTACCATCAAGGGGCACCAGGCCACGATGTGGAGCGTTGTTTTGCTCTTAAGAAAGAGGTTCAGAAACTGATAAATAGTAAAGAGTTAACTTCACCGACCCTGATGCTGTAGCTCGGAACAATCCTCTGCCTACTCATGGGCCTGCTGTTAATATGATTCAAGACGATCAGGAAGAGGCTCGCATTCTCTCTGTAGGTGATATCAAGACTCCTCTGGTACCGATACATGTGAAAATGTGTAGAGCAACTCTCTTCAACCACAATCATGAAGCTTGTGACATATGTTCGATGGATCCTCGTGGATGTATACAAGTCCAGAATGATGTGCAGGGTCTCCTAAATAGAAGGGAACTTGTGGTTACAAGGGAACCCGAGAGCAAGGACGTCTGTGTTGTCACTCCGGTATTCAGAGCCAGGAGGCCGCTGGTGATAAACCCCAACAGTACAAAACCCGTTGGTACTCCCTTGGTAATCTGTGTGCCTAGGCCCACGCCTACTACTGCTCAGAAAGCTGTACCCTACAAGTATGAAGGCACGATTCTAGAGCCCGGAAGTGAGACAACTTCACCTGTTGCTGTGGATAATATCGCAGAGAATAGCCGAATTTTGAGGAGTGGCCGCATCCTTCCCACGGTGGGTCCGAAGAGTGTTAGTGTTCCGGTCGATGAGCCAGTAAAAGAGCGAAACGCCGGTAAAGGTAAAGCTGGGGAGCAGGCCAAAGAGGTTGACTTTGAGGATGCCGATGAAGTCTTGAAGCTGATCAAGAAGAGTGAATACAGGGTGGTGGACCAGCTGTTACAAACTCCTGCGAAGATTTCCATCATGGCCCTGTTGTCAAGTTCTGGTGCTCATCGGGATGCCCTGAAGAAAGTACTAGACCAGGCATTTGTGGATTATGATGTAACTCTGGGTCAATTCGAAAGCATTGTGGGGAATGTGACCGCGTGTAACAGTCTGACTTTCAGTGATGAAGATCTCCCGGCGGAGGGGAATAAGCATAATCAAGCATTACTCATCTCTGTACTTTGCAGAACGGACTCGTTATCCAACGTCCTGATAGATACCAGCTCTGCACTTAATGTGATGCCCAAGTCAACTCTCGACCAATTGGCGTACTCCGAGGCTCCTTTGAGACTTAGCAAGGTGACGGTGAGGGCCTTCGATGGAACTAGGAGATCGGTGTATGGTGAGGTAGATTTGCCAATTTCGGTCGGCCCACATGAATTTCAGGTTACTTTCCAAGTCATGGAAATCCAGGCTTCTTTCAGCTGTTTGCTCGGCAGACCATGGATTCATGACGCTGGGGCTGTGACATCTACTCTCCATCAGAAATTGAAGTTTGTAAGTCGTGGAAAGTTGATCACTGTGAGTGGCGAATCGGCCTTTTTAATCAGAAATTTGTCTGCTTTCTCTGTTATCGGTGGTAGTGGTTCAGACGGGCCATCATTCCAAGGGTTCTCTGCCGAAGAAAGTGTCGGCAAAATTGAGACTTGTATGGCTTCGTTGAAGGATGCCCGGAGAGTAATTCAGGAAGGCAAAACCGAAGGCTGGGGTCAGCTAGTGGAGTTGCCAGAAAACAAGCGTAAGGAGGGAATTGGTTTCCTTAACAGTAAGCCTGGGATGTTCGACCCTACCAGAGGTTCTTTCCACAGTGCTGGTTTCATTCATGATTCGCCAGAGACCAATGCAATTTTAGATGATGCACCTGGAGGAGTGACGCCGGTCTTTGTGACGCCTGGAGGAGCTTGCTGCAACTGGATTGTTGTTGACATTCCTTCTGTGACACCCCGCTCTAAGTAATGTGTTTGTCTTGTCTTTTGTTGTTTTTTTTGTTTTTAAGAAAACTCCTTTCGTTCTGCCCAAGGCGAAAGTGAAATCATGTAGGGCTTTGTTTTGCTTCTAGTACTTTTATTACAAATAAAAATCGTCGTTTCTATCACGGCTTTTATTACTTTTTATTTTTTGTTGCTTTTTCTGGAAAAAATGGTAATACAAAAATCCAAAAAAAATCATTCTCTTTTTCTTTTAAATTTCAAAACCAAAGGTCTGCATTTACTCATTAAAATCAATCATGAATCACGTGCAGACTGAACATAAGTGAATCCGTTGAACACAGTGACCCCATGCTTTCTCCCAACTTTGAGGTCCCGGTTTACGAGGCTGTGGTAGAGGAGGATGAAGAGATCCCAAATGAGATCAAATGGATGTTGGAACAAGAAAGGAAGACAATTCAACCTCATGAGGAAGAGATAGAAATCATCAATCTGGGTACTGAGGAAGACAAGAAAGAAATCAAGATTGGGGCATCGTTGGATGTATCTGTCAATAAAAGAGTAATTGAGCTTATCAGAGAATATGTTGATATATTCGCATGGTCATACAAAGACATGCCGGGTCTAGACCCTGATGTCGTTGAACACAGACTACCTTTGAAGCCTGAGTGTCCTCCGGTAAAGCAGAAATTGAGAAGATCTCATCCTGATATGGCCCTCAAGATCAAAGAGGAAGTGCGAAAGCAGATTGATGCAGGTTTCCTAGTCACATCAGAGTATCCTCAATGGTTGGCCAACATAGTGCCTGTTCCAAAGAAAGATGGCAAAGTCAGAATGTGTGTTAATTATCGGGACTTGAACAAGGCTAGTCCGAAGGATAATTTTCCTTTACCTCACATTGATGTATTGGTTGATAATACTGCTAAGTGCAAGGTTTTCTCCTTCATGGACGGTTTCTCCGGCTACAATCAGATCAGGATGGCTCTTGAGGATAGAGAAAAGACGTCTTTCATCACGCCCTGTGGTGCTTTCTGCTATGTGGTGATGCCATTTGGTTTGATAAATGCTGGTGCCACTTACCAAAGGGGTATGACCAAAATCTTTCATGATATGATTCACAAAGAAATTGAGGTCTACGTAGATGATATGATTGTTAAGTCTGGCACAGAAGAAGAACATGTTGAGTATTTGTTGAAGATGTTTCAGCGGTTGAGAAAGTACAAGCTCCGGTTGAATCCTAACAAATGTACTTTCGGTGTTAGATCTGGTAAACTCCTAGGCTTTATCGTCAGTCAAAAGGGTATTGAAGTTGATCCCGACAAGGTCGGAGCCATCAGAGAAATGCCTGTTCCAAAGAGAGAGAAGCAAGTCAGAGGTTTTCTTGGTAGACTCAATTATATCTCCAGATTTATCTCTCACATGACCGCCACATGTGGACCAATTTTCAAGTTACTCCGCAAGGATCAAGGGGTGAAGTGGAATGATGATTGTCAGAAGGCTTTTGATCAAATCAAAGAATATCTGTTAGAACCTCCAATTCTTGTTCCTCCAGTTGACGGAAGACCTCTGATCATGTATTTAACAGTACTGGAAGATTCCATGGGCTGTGTTTTGGGTCAACAAGATGAAACCGGAAAGAAAGAGCACGCTATCTACTATTTAAGTAAGAAGTTCACTGATTGTGAGTCCCGATATTCTGTACTTGAGAAAACTTGTTGTGCTTTAACTTGGGCTGCCAAGCGTCTCCGTCATTATATGATTAATTATACAACTTGGTTGATATCCAAGATGGATCCTATCAAGTACATATTTGAGAAGCCAGCTTTAACTGGAAGAATTGCTCGCTGGCAGATGTTATTGTCCGAGTATGATATCGAGTATCGCACTCAGAAAGCAATCAAAGGTAGCATCTTGGCAGAACATTTGGCTCATCAACCAATCGAAGACTATCAACCAATCAAATTCGACTTCCCAGATGAAGAGGTTATGTATCTAAAAGCAAAAGATTGTGACGAACCGGTGTTCGGTGAAGGTCCTGATCCTGAATCCGAATGGGGTTTGATATTTGATGGAGCTGTTAATGTCTATGGAAGTGGAATTGGTGCGGTACTCATTACCCCTAAGGGTACTCACATCCCTTTTACTGCGAGGTTACGATTTGATTGCACAAACAACATTGCAGAGTACGAAGCTTGCATCATGGGTATCGAGGAAGCCATCGATTTGAGGATCAAGAAAATTGTCATTTATGGAGATTCCGCTCTTGTGATTAACCAGATCAAAGGAGAATGGGAAACTCGTCATCCTGGATTGATTCCCTACAGAGATTATGCAAGGCGTTTGCTGACTTTCTTCAACAAAGTAGAGTTACATCATGTGCCCCGCGATGAGAATCAAATGGCAGATGCTTTAGCTACTCTATCCTCAATGATCAATGTGAATGGTCACAATACTGTGCCAGTAATCAATGTTCAATTTCTCGACCGACCTGCTTATGTGTTTGTAGCCGAAGCAATTGATGATGACAAGCCATGGTATCATGATATCCAAGTTTTCCTTCAATCTCAAAAATACCCACCTGGGGCATCCAACAAGGACAAGAAAACATTGAGAAAATTGTCAAGCCGTTTCTTCCTTAACGAAGACGTTTTGTATAAAAGGAACTTTGATGGGGTCCTACTTAAATGTGTGGATAAGCATGAAGCAGAAAAATTGATGCGCGATGTCATACCCCAAATTTGGACCATTTGAAATCTTTTTTGTCCACATTTTATAATAGTCCAGATTCTCTTTTATTCGTTTTTTACCTTTTAAAACTCGTGTTTTTCGTCATTAATCATTTAAAAACTTTCATTTTGCATTTAAGTCCTCGCTTGCATTTTTTACAACATTTAAAATCACTCCATTTGCATTTTTATAACGCATTTTATAATCTTTTTATGTCATAACAGGCAAGTCATTTTAAAATGTCTAATTGTATTTTTAAAAGGCGTGTCTTTTTAATCATTTCAATCAAAATTTCGGCAGGGAGGATACTTTGAAGTACCTCATGTCAAATTTCGAAGAGACCTTTTTGTTTAATTAATATTTTATTTTTATTTTATTTGTTTTTTTATTTATTATTAATTTTTTTTTTTTCTTTATTTTATTATTTTTTTTAAAAAAAAAAAGAAGAAAAAACAAACAAAGAAAGGAAAGTCACGTGACTTTCTTTCTTTCTTCCATCTTTTCTTTTCCTTTTTCTTTATTTTTTTTATTTTATTTGTTAAGTCTTTGTCCCCAAGTCACCAACAGGGGTATTTTGGTCTTTGATCTGTACCAGAGCCAACCCTATTTTGTCACTATAAATACACTGTCCAATCATTGGGAAATGGGCCGAAAAATCACTGTTCACGTCAGAAAAATCATTGACACGTCAATTAGCAGCCACAGAAAGTCACAAACCCTAATTTCCTCTTTCCTCTCACATTTTCGGATCAAAGCAAGAAATCATTAAGAACATTCAAAGTTTCCAGATCCAAAAAAAAAAAGTCTCAACAACATTCAACATCAAAACAATTCATAAACACATCACCAGTTCATCACAAAACAAATCCGATTTCAACACCATCATCACTCAAACAATAACAGATCGGAGAGCTCAAATCCAAGAACAACAAACACAGACAGTTACGAAATCAAAGTGAAGAAGAAGATCCGAGCCTTTAAGCGCCACGCCCAGTTCGCGAAGAAGAAGAAGGAAACCGAATCTCCTCCAACACAAAAGAAACGCGCCTGGACCGGATCGGAGGTAGTTTTTTTCGAATCTTCATTGTTAGATCTAGGTCTGTTATGAACTGTTTTTGAAATTGTGAATCCGGATTTGAGTTTAGAACGAAAAAGGAATTTCGAAACTGTTAAAAGTTTTTTAGAAAAGAGGAGTTTGAAGCTCCGGCGCGGTGGTGCCACCACCGGCCACCGCGCCGGAAGATACAATCCCGTCGGAGAAGATGAAGATTGTTCTTCATTTTGATCTTTTCCTTTGAAATTATAGAGAGAAGTGAGAGAGTTTGGTTTAGAGAGAGGATAAAAGAGAAGAAATGAAATCACAAACCAGAATATTCCTTTTATACTCACTCTCGATCCCACGCGCGTGCATCCACCGTTATCTCATGCTCCCTCATGTTTTTGTGCCACCAGATCTGGATAGTTCCACGATCTGATGGCCATTGTTGAAACTGTCTTTTAATCTGGTGCGCCCTTGCTGTTTACTATCGTGTTCCTGCTCTTTTTTAAACCGTTGGATCTTAGATCCTATGGCTGTGATGAGATCTTGGGATTCAGATCTGGACCTCTGGATTCATCCAACGGTCCAGATTAGATCCTGCTGAGCCAATTTTGTTTTTTTTAATTAATTGTTCTTTATCATTTTTTAATACTTTTTACACTTTTTTTTGACATTTTAATGCTTTTAAAAATTCCAACAAATATTGTTCTTATTATCTTAATTTTCTCTATTTTTTAAAACCCATCCTATTTGTTTTCTTTTAAAATTTTCTATTTATTTCTTATATGATGATCTTAATTGTTGCTTGTCTTTATTCCTTGCTTTTTATTTCTTATGTCTCATTCACCATGATATTTCTTATGCTTACTAACGATTTAATTTTTGTCTTGAATCATAGCATGCACATTTAATTTTCTCATCATCTTATTTTGTCATTGATTTAGTGTGTATAAATAGGGAATTGATGTAATTTTATTTTTATTTTGGCATAAAGGCCTTAGGGTTGTATTTAGGAATTGATGTAATAATCTAGGTAACACACGCACCGACACTTGCACCGACACTACCACAATTTATTTACTGTTTCCGCTCGTTTTTTTTACGACGCTACGTTAGTTTTCACCTTTAGTTTAGAAAAATCATTTTCTCAAAAAAATCAAATATGCAAAACTTCAAAATCATTTTCTTAATAACATTTTTCCTTTATTTTCTTAATCAAACTCTCAATTAATTTTAATTCAACTTCAATCATTTTCGAAATTTAAAATTAATCAACCTCACTCATTTCTTTTATCTCATGCTTTGAGGCCTCTTTCTATTCTTAAAACCATTTTCAAAAAAATCTTAAAAGCAACCTAACCCACCAAAGAAATTCTTGAGTGGAACTACGTCGGTTTTGATCCCTTTCCAAAAAGGGTACGTAGGCAGAGGACTTGTCCTTCCAAATCAAATAAAAATAACCAAAAACATACTTCTTCTCCCTCCATTCTTTCACTTAGATTTTAGGTAATAATTTTTCAAGTAAGCCAAATGAATTTAGCACAAGATAATTTAGGTAAGCGGTTCCTTCGGAGTACCGAAGTCGTTTAGGGTGCTTAACACCTTCCCTATTCGAAACCAACCCCCGAATCCAAAGTCTCGATAAGGGTTTTTACTCATTTTTTCCCTTCCCACGAATAAAAATTGAGAGTTCAAAGATTGACGATTCAAATCAATTAAATGGTTTGATATCCGAAAATCGCGAGCACAGAAATGGCGACTTCACTGGGGACTTAGATCCTATGCGGGTTAAACCCACCTTACTTTCTTTATTTTGTGCTTTATTATTTGTTTACGCTTTGTGAATATTTGCTTACATGTTTACCTTATTACGCGAGTGGTGAGATAAGCTCTACACCCGAGCTTGAGGGAAATATAAGATAGGAGTGGTAGACTCATAGTGGCATACCGAGAATATACTCGTGTCTTGTCACACGTGAGATAACCACACTTAGCAAAGGAGCTTGAAGTAATATATGTCGACGTGTGTTTTCACGTTTTAGACTTTATTACTCTTAAGTTTCCAATGAAGCTAAGAACCTTTTAGTAACCCTTAACCCATCTTGGCCTTTTAGGATGTAGTGCGGTGGCTAACCGAGTGTTTTCTCGGAATTAGTCGACACGCGATACTACACTCAAATGAGACTTTCCTACGAACGTTGTTGGACCGGGTGTTTTCTCGGTATCCGATAATATTTGGAAGTGGTCAATGACTTTGGGAACCTCGGTAGAACCCTTGTTACAAGTGCAATTTAAACCATAGTCCTTACCAAATGGCGTTGTTACCCTTGACTCCAACATTGTGGAACTTACCCTCACCATGTATTCTATGTACTTGAGCATTATCATACATACATGCATTCATTCATAAACATATTTTCTCATCCATTGAAATATTGAAGGACTTATATAGGTTTTTTTTATAAACATCATAGGTTATGGAGGTTGTTGGAAGGAGGACCCACGGGTATAAATTCAAGGCACCGGATACAGAGAGTTTAGAGGGTTTGAGGGGTTTGACGAAGATGTTGAAAAATCCGGGTCATTTTCAGGAGCGGTATGGTAATTTACTCGACATTCTCAAGACAAAAGTGGATGTAATGCTTCTCAATACTTTGGTCCAGTTCTATGATCCGATTTACCATGGCTTCACATTCCCAGACTTTCAGCTCTTCCCAACTCTAGAGGAGTATTCCCATTGGGTTGGTTTATCGGTGCTCGATGAAGTACCCTTTCATGCCTTTGGGCCCATTCCTAAAATCCCTACCATCGCAAAAGCCCTTCACCTTGAAGTAGCCGACATAAAAGACAAGTTCACAACCAAAGACGGTCTCCCATGCTTACCTTACAACTTCCTTCACCAAAAGGCCACCACTTGTTTCGAGAAATCCAAAACCGATGATTTTGAGTCTATCCTTGCCCTGCTTATCTATGGCATAGTCCTCTTCCCGAAAGTTGACAAGTTTGTTGACATGAATGCCATACGGATCTTCTTAACCCAAAACCCGGTTCCTGTTTTACTCGCTGACACGTATGTTGCTATTCATGATCGCACTAGTCATGGAAAGGGGACCATCGTCTGTTGTACACCTTTACTCCACCGCTGGATTACTTCACACTTACCCCATCCCAGTATTAGACCAGAACCTATCCCTTGGTCCCAAAAGCTCATGACTTGGACCCCAAAGGACATAATCTGGTTCAACCCATCTTGTGACCCAGAGTTTATTATTGACAGTTGTGGTGACTTCAACAATGTACCTCTTCTTGGTACGCAGGGAGGAATTAGCTACAGCCCAACTCTTGCGAGACGACAGTTTGGGTATTATATGGAGATGAAGCCTATGTACCTCATCCTAGATAGGGATTTCTTCCTCTACAAAAAAGATGATGCAAATCAAAGAGTGCAGTTCGAGAAAGCTTGGTATTCCATTGTCAAGAAAGATAAGAATCAGTTAGGAAAGAGATCGGTTATCGCCCATGAAGTTTATGTCCAATGGGTTATTGATCGAGCCAATAAATTGAAGATGCCATACCCACGACAAAGGATTGCAACATCAACCGTCCCAGCTATACCTTTACCTTTACCTCCCGAGTCCTTAGAAGGGTATCAAAAGCAGTTGGATATCGAAAGGCGTGAGAAGTCCATATGGGAAATGAAGTACCGCAAGAAGGATCAGGAGTATGAGGCTGTGATGGCCCTACTAGAGCAAGAAGCCTATGATAGCCACAAGAAAGATGTGATAATCGCCCAGCTGAAAAAGAGTATCAAGGAAAAAGATGCCGCGCTTGATCGAATTCCCGGGCGGAAGAAGAAACGTATGGATCTCTTTGATGGGCCGCATTCTGATTTTGAGGAGTAGCTCGGTTCAGAGGCTTGAGAGTCTTTCAGTTTGTTTTTGATGTTTTTGTGTAGTTACGGAGTCTATCCCTTGGTTCACTTTGTTGAAAGGGAATTATCTTGTTTTATTTTGAAAGTTTATCCCTTGTCTTTGTTGTTAGAAAGGGAATTATCTTGTTTTACTTTGAAAGTTTATCTCTTGGCTTTGTTGTTAGAAAGGGAATTATCTTGTAATCAACTTTGTTTTTTTATGATTTGTTTAGGTTGGTATGTTTACAAAACTGCTTCTATAGGTCCTTCAATAAAAATAAAAAAAAATATATATAAAAATTGCATATTTTGGCATATAGCATATCATGCATCATATTCCATTCATAAAAAGTATCAAAATCCAAGTCTCATACTCTCCTCATTTCTGCCTCAGAAAAGCAAAGTGGCCCGGCGTATTCAGTACAAACCCACTCGCATTCACAACACTCGAGCTCATATCAAGAAAAGGATGTT
Organism: Medicago truncatula; assembly: GCF_003473485.1. Taxonomy (NCBI): domain Eukaryota; kingdom Viridiplantae; phylum Streptophyta; class Magnoliopsida; order Fabales; family Fabaceae; genus Medicago; species Medicago truncatula. Next base: position 23,942,445 of record NC_053045.1, read on the forward strand.
AGCGGCAGAACAGGAAAACGCTCAGCTCAGAGAGGAACTGGTTAACCTCAAGGGGGAGATGGAAAGAATGGCACTTATGATGGAAACTATGATGGCTGAGAGAGAGCAAGCAGCAATCTCCAATTCAACTCCTGTTGTGGTTGTCACAGCTGCACCTGAGGGTCCCCCGCAACCATCTCCGACTACTACTACAACTATCGGCCTCACCCAGCCTCTGATAACTGATTTTTCTTCTGGTAATATGGCAACTATGGGCAACTCAGGCTTCCGTCCTCTTGGCCCCCAGGGTCCCTTTGCTACTCCTCAGTTTTCCATGCCTTCAGGCTACCCTTGGGGCATGCCGATTGCAACTAACGGGGGTTTTGGTCCAGGCGCTACTGAAATGCCTTTCACACAGGGTCAACAGACTTCGGCACATTTCCAGATGAGTCAACCGATTCCTCAAGCTACCATGACTCAAGCAGGTCCTACTGTGCATATTGGGCCACAACATGAAGAGCAGATTTATCACTCCGACAGTATAATGGGGGATGATAAAGCAATCGATTGGGAAGAAAGGTTCGGTGCTCTAGAGAAGAAGATGAGTAATATGCGGGGAAAAGAAACAGTCGTCCAAAGCATATATGACCTTTGCTTAGTACCAGATGTAAACATACCTCCAAAGTTCAAGATGCCTGTATTTGAGAAGTATCAAGGGGACACATGTCCACAAAATCATCTAACTATGTATATTAGGAAGATGATAGCTTACAAGAATAATGTTCCCTTACTCATTCACTGCTTCCAGGATAGTTTGACTGGTCCGGCACATACCTGGTTCATGGGGTTGAAAGGAGTCACTACTTTTGAACAGTTGGCTGAGGCCTTCATGCAACAGTACAAATATAATACCTATCTGGCGCCAAGTCGCAAAGAGTTGCAGTCCTTAACCCAGAAAGATAAAGAATCGTTCAAAGAATACGCACAACGCTTCATTCAAAAAGCTGCTCAGATTCGTCCTCCCTTGGATGAGAGGGAACTTTCAGAATTGTTCTATGAAACCCTGAGCCCTTGTTATTCAGAAAAGATGATTGTCTGTGCATCACAGAAGTTCACTGATTTGGTGGAAACAGGAATGCGTATCGAGGAGTGGGCTTGTAAGGGAGCAGCTGTTTCGGGAGGTTCTTCAGGTGGTTCTTCAGGGGTTTCGTCCAATGGTAATAAGAAATTTGGGAATGGTTACCCAAAGAGGAATGCTCAAGAGGTTAGCATGGTGGCTCATGGAGGACCTCAGCCCGTGTACCCTAATCACCCCTTTGTTGCCAACATCACCCCACAAATGACCGCGCCCCAGAACCCAAACTATCAATCACCCCGACCTCAAGGACCTGCACCATACTACCCCCCATTATACCAACCACTATACAACCTACAACAATTCCCTCAACAACCATATTACTCCCAACAACCATACCAACAAAGACCACAGCAACAACCCCGTCCTCAGGTTCCTCACAATCAGCAGAATCAAAGGCAACAATTTGACCCCTTGCCAATGACCTATGGAGCATTGCTCCCTTCTTTACTTGCACAGAATCTGGTCCAAACAATACCACCTCCTCGCATTCCAGACCCTCTCCCACGCTGGTACCGTCCGGACCTTCATTGTATTTACCATCAAGGGGCACCAGGCCACGATGTGGAGCGTTGTTTTGCTCTTAAGAAAGAGGTTCAGAAACTGATAAATAGTAAAGAGTTAACCTTCACCGACCCTGATGCTGTAGCTCAGAACAATCCTCTGCCTACTCATGGGCCTGCTGTTAATATGATTCAAGACGATCAGGAAGAGGCTCGCATTCTCTCTGTAGGTGATATCAAGACTCCTCTGGTACCGATACATGTGAAAATGTGTAGAGCAACTCTCTTCAACCACAATCATGAAGCTTGTGACATATGTTCGATGGATCCTCGTGGATGTATACAAGTCCAGAATGATGTGCAGGGTCTCCTAAATAGAAGGGAACTTGTGGTTACAAGGGAACCCGAGAGCAAGGACGTCTGTGTTGTCACTCCGGTATTCAGAACCAGGAGGCCGCTGGTGATAAACCCTAACAGTACAAAGCCCGTTGGTACTCCCTTGGTAATCTGTGTGCCTAGGCCCACGCCTACTACTGCTCAGAAAGCTGTACCCTACAAGTATGAAGGCAAGATTCTAGAGCCCGGAAGTGAGACAACTTCACCTGTTGCCGTGGATAATATCGCAGAGAATAGCCGGATTTTGAGGAGTGGCCGCATCCTTCCTACGGTGGGTCCGAAGAGTGTTAGTGTTCCGGTCGATGAGCCAGTAAAAGAGCGAAACGCCGGTAAAGGTAAAGCTGGGGAGCAGGCCAAAGAGTTTGACTTTGAGGATGCCGATGAAGTTTTGAAGCTGATCAAGAAGAGTGAATACAGGGTGGTGGACCAGCTGTTACAAACTCCTGCGAAGATTTCCATCATGGCCCTGTTATCAAGTTCTGGTGCTCATCGGGATGCCCTGAGGAAAGCACTAGACCAGGCATTTGTGGATTATGATGTAACTCTGGGTCAATTCGAAAGCATTGTGGGGAATGTGACCGCGTGTAACAGTCTGACTTTCAATGATGAGGATCTCCCGGCGGAGGGGAATAAGCATAATCAAGCATTACTCATCTCTGTACTTTGCAGAACAGACTCGTTATCCAACGTCCTGATAGATACCGGCTCTGCACTTAATGTGATGCCCAAGTCAACTCTCGACCAATTGGCGTACTACGAGGCTCCTTTGAGACTTAGCAAGGTGACGGTAAGGGCCTTCGATGGAACTAGGAGATCGGTGTATGGTGAGGTAGATTTGCCAATTTCGGTCGGCCCACATGAATTTCAGGTTACTTTCCAAGTCATGGAAATCCAGGCTTCTTTCAGCTGTTTGCTCGGCAGACCATGGATTCATGACGCTGGGGCTGTGACATCTACTCTCCATCAGAAATTGAAGTTTGTAAGTCGTGGAAAGTTGATCACTGTGAGTGGCGAATCGGCCTTTTTAATCAGCAATTTGTCTGCTTTCTCTGTTATCGGTGGTAGTGGTTCAGACGGGCCATCATTCCAAGGGTTCTCTGCCGAAGAAAGTGTCGGCAAAATTGAGACTTGTACGGCTTCGTTGAAGGATGCCCGGAGAGTAATTCAGGAAGGCAAAACCGAAGGCTGGGGTCAGCTAGTGGAGTTGCCAGAAAACAAGCGTAAGGAGGGAATTGGTTTCCTTAACAGTAAGCCTGGGATGTTCGACCCTACCAGAGGTTCTTTCCACAGTGCTGGTTTCATTCATGATTCGCCAGAGACCAATGCAATTTTAGATGATGCACCTGGAGGAGTGACACCGGTCTTTGTGACGCCTGGAGGAGCTTGCTGTAACTGGATTGCTGTTGACATTCCTTCTGTGACACCCGCTCTAAGTAATGTGTTTGTCTTGTCTTTTGTTGTTTTTTTGTTTTTAAGAAAACTCCTTTCGTTCTGCCCAAGGCGAAAGTGGAATCGTGTAGGGCTTTGTTTTGCTTCTAGTACTTTTATTACAAATAAAAATCGTCGTTTCTATCACGGCTTTTATTACTTTTATTTTTTGTTGCTTTTTCTGGAAAAATGGTAATACAAAAATCCAAAAAAAATCATTCTCTTTTTCTTTTAAATTTCAAAACCAAAGGTCTGCATTTACTCATTAAAATCAATCATGAATCATGTGCAGACTGAACATAAGTGAATCCGTTGAACACAGTGACCCCATGCTTTCTCCCAACTTTGAGGTCCCGGTTTACGAGGCTGTGGCAGAGGAGGATGAGGAGATCCCGAATGAGATCAAATGGATGTTGGAACAAGAAAGGAAGACAATTCAACCTCATCAGGAGGAGATAGAAATCATCAATCTGGGTACTGAGGAAGACAAGAAAGAAATCAAGATTGGGGCATCGTTGGATGTATCTGTCAAGAAAAGAGTAATTGAGCTTATCAGAGAATATGTTGATATATTCGCATGGTCATACAAAGACATGCCGGGTCTAGACCCTGATGTCGTTGAACACATACTACCTTTGAAGCCTGAGTGTCCTCCGGTAAAGCAGAAATTGAGAAGATCTCATCCTGATATGGCCCTCAAGATCAAAGAGGAAGTGCGAAAGCAAATTGATGCAGGTTTCCTAGTCACATCAGAGTATCCTCAATGGTTGGCCAACATAGTGCCTGTTCCAAAGAAAGATGGCAAAGTCAGAATGTGTGTTGATTATCGGGACTTGAACAAGGCTAGTCCGAAGGATAATTTTCCTTTGCCTCACATTGATGTATTGGTTGATAACACTGCTAAGTGCAAGGTTTTCTCCTTCATGGACGGTTTCTCCGGCTACAATCAGATCAGGATGGCTCCTGAGGATAGAGAAAAGACGTCTTTCATCACGCCCTGGGGTGCTTTCTGCTATGTGGTGATGCCATTTGGTTTGATAAATGCTGGTGCCACTTACCAGAGGGGTATGACCAAAATCTTTCATGATATGATTCACAAAGAAATTGAGGTCTACGTAGATGATATGATTGTTAAGTCTGGCACAGAAGAAGAACATGTTGAGTATTTGTTGAAGATGTTTCAGCGGTTGAGAAAGTACAAGCTCCGGTTGAATCCTAACAAATGTACTTTCGGTGTTAGATCTGGTAAACTCCTAGGCTTTATCGTCAGTCAAAAGGGTATTGAAGTTGATCCCGACAAGGTCGGAGCCATCAGAGAAATGCCTGTTCCAAAGAGAGAGAAGCAAGTCAGAGGTTTTCTTGGTAGACTCAATTATATCTCCAGATTTATCTCTCACATGACCGCCACATGTGGACCAATTTTCAAGTTACTCCGCAAGGATCAAGGGGTGAAGTGGAATGATGATTGTCAGAAGGCTTTTGATCAAATCAAAGAATATCTGTTAGAACCTCCAATTCTTGTTCCTCCAGTTGACGGAAGACCTCTGATCATGTATTTAACAGTACTGGAAGATTCCATGGGCTGTGTTTTGGGTCAACAAGATGAAACCGGAAAGAAAGAGCACGCTATCTACTATTTAAGTAAGAAGTTCACTGATTGTGAGTCCCGATATTCTGTACTTGAGAAAACTTGTTGTGCTTTAACTTGGGCTGCCAAGCGTCTCCGTCATTATATGATTAATTATACAACTTGGTTGATATCCAAGATGGATCCTATCAAGTACATATTTGAGAAGCCAGCTTTAACTGGAAGAATTGCTCGCTGGCAGATGTTATTGTCCGAGTATGATATCGAGTATCGCACTCAGAAAGCAATCAAAGGTAGCATCTTGGCAGAACATTTGGCTCATCAACCAATCGAAGACTATCAACCAATCAAATTCGACTTCCGAGATGAAGAGGTTATGTATCTAAAAGCAAAAGATTGTGACGAACCGGTGTTCGGTGAAGGTCCTGATCCTGAATCCGAATGGGGTTTGATATTTGATGGAGCTGTTAATGTCTATGGAAGTGGAATTGGTGCGGTACTCATTACCCCTAAGGGTACTCACATCCCTTTTACTGCGAGGTTACGATTTGATTGCACAAACAACATTGCAGAGTACGAAGCTTGCATCATGGGTATCGAGGAAGCCATCGATTTGAGGATCAAGAAAATTGTCATTTATGGAGATTCCGCTCTTGTGATTAACCAGATCAAAGGAGAATGGGAAACTCGTCATCCTGGATTGATTCCCTACAGAGATTATGCAAGGCGTTTGCTGACTTTCTTCAACAAAGTAGAGTTACATCATGTGCCCCGCGATGAGAATCAAATGGCAGATGCTTTAGCTACTCTATCCTCAATGATCAATGTGAATGGTCACAATACTGTGCCAGTAATCAATGTCCAATTTCTCGACCGACCTGCTTATGTGTTTGTAGCTGAAGCAATTGATGATGACAAGCCATGGTATCATGATATCCAAGTTTTCCTTCAAACTCAAAAGTACCCACCTGGGGCATCCAACAAGGACAAGAAAACATTGAGAAAATTGTCAAGCCGTTTCTTCCTTAACGAAGACGTTTTGTATAAAAGGAACTTTGATGGGGTCCTACTTAGATGTGTGGATAAGCATGAAGCAGAAAAATTGATGCGCGAGATTCATGAAGGCTCTTTCGGAACTCACTCATGTGGGCACGCCATGGCGAAGAAGATATTGAGAGCTGGGTACTACTGGATAACAATGCACGCTGATTGCTACAATCATGCCAAGAGATGCCACAAATGTCAAATCTATGCTGACAAGATTCATATACCACCATCTATGCTCAATGTCATCTCTTCCCCGTGGCCCTTCTCTATGTGGGGCATTGACATGATTGGTCGGATTGAACCAAAAGCTTCCAATGGGCATCGCTTCATATTAGTGGCTATCGATTATTTCACCAAGTGGGTTGAAGCAGCATCTTACGCCAATGTGACCAAGCAGGTAGTGGTCAGATTTATCAAGAACAACATCATCAGCCGCTACGGTGTTCCCAACAGAATCATCACAGACAATGGCACAAATCTGAATAACAACATGATGAAAGAGTTGTGCGATGACTTCAAGATTCAACATCACAATTCTTCTCCTTACAGACCTCAGATGAATGGGGCAGTTGAAGCTGCAAACAAGAACATCAAGAAGATCATACAGAAGATGGTAGTTACTTATAAGGACTGGCATGAAATGTTACCCTACGCTTTGTATGGATATCGTACCTCAGTGCGAACCTCGACAGGGGCAACCCCTTTCTCTTTGGTATATGGTATGGAGGCTGTACTACCTGTAGAGGTTGAGATTCCTTCTTTAAGAGTCTTGATGGAAGCTGAATTGTCTGAAGCTGAATGGTGCCAGAGCAGGTACGACCAGTTGAATTTGATTGAGGAAAAACGTATGGCTGCTTTGTGTCATGGACAGTTATATCAGTCAAGGATGAAACAAGCATTCGATAAAGGAGTCCATCCCCGCGAATTCAAGGAAGGAGATCTTGTGCTCAAATGTATCAAATCCTTTCAACCAGATCCTAGGGGCAAATGGACGCCAAACTATGAAGGTCCCTACGTGGTGAAGAGAGCTTTCTCTGGTGGTGCTTTAATTCTTACAAATATGGATGGAGAGGAGTTACCTCGTCCTGTGAATTCTGATGCAGTCAAGAAATACTTTGTCTAAATATATAAAAGAACAGCTCGGTAGGTCGAAAACCTGAAAGGGCGGCTTAAACCAAAAATGAGCGTCTCGGTGGATCGAAAACCCGAAAGGGCGGTCCAGGCAAAAATTAGAGACAAAAAAAAAAAAAAAAAAAAAAAAAAAAAAAAAAGGAAATTATCCTGATAGATCGAAAACCCGCAAGGGCGATCTATGCAAAAATTAAGGATCGAGACAAGTAACTGCATCAGATGAAACATCACTCGCCCGAGACACCTTGACTGTCAGAAGTTCTCTAATATTGAAGCATCCAAACTGTGGAATTCAAAGTGGTTAAGAAGTATAGCGGTTATTGTGTTCAATGTACCTATCCCTTATAATTACCATATTCCTACTCTTTGTAATCTATGGTGCCATGCCTTTAGCCGGTCACCATTTCTATTAAATCAATTTGAGCATGTGCCCCTTTGTTGGAATTCTTGTTTATTCTATGTGCAAAAAAAATCTTTCTTTCGTTTTTAGTATTAGTATTTGAAGCAAAAATTTTGAAAACTTTTATAAAGATTTTATGTTTTCTTTCCAAACAAAAAAAAAAAAAAAAAAAAAAAAACAAAAATGACAAACATATTATCTTTATAAACATGTATCACATAAGTATGTGTCAATAGTTGGTCCGAAACAAGCAGGTTCAACAAAGAAGAAATAGTCATTGCAAAAAAAAAAAAAAAAAAAAAAAAAAAAAAAAAAAAAGAGGCGCCCTGGTGGATCGAAAACCCGAAAGGGCGGTCCAGGTAAAAATTAGGGGCATACAAAAAGAGAAAAAGAAAAATGTCTCCCCGGTGGATCGAAAATTCGAAAGGATGATCCAGACAAAACTTAGGGATTTCAAAAAAAATATATATACAAAAAGGCAATGACTATTCAAACATGAAAATACGGTGTTGCATTGGTGGAATGGCGATGTCTAACCCATTTGGTGAGGACTTATCCCAGCAGTATGTTTAAGGGCTGTACCCTAACAATGGTTGATTCATCCCCCGTGACTTTATCCCCGGTGAAGGCTTTGAGTGTTCGTACAGTGATGCCGGGCCATTCTCCTCGTAGACCTGCCCAGTCCTGTCTCAACAATCTTACCATTATACCGTCATATGAGTCTCATACATACTCATTCATTCATGCATACATAGCACGCATATAAATATCATTCATACATAGTTGCATTTTTACCCAATGACTTATTTCAATATCCTTAGATATCACCCCCAGTGTGTCTAACTCCAAAATGTCATCAAATCAAACATGTGGCAGGTCTCATCAGTAATCAGTCTATACAATTCCCCTTTGTCTTCAGACAAATTCCTTGTTCCCCTCAACTTTATCTTTATCAAGTCATTCCCTTGATACCAAGCTTTACAATGTCTTCACTTTTACCGTGTGTTTGCTATCCCACAATGTCAGCAAACCCTATCGGTCCGTCTTGTCTTTACTTTCGCCACTCGTCGGCAAATCATGTCTTTACTTTCGCCACTCGTCGGCAAATCATGTCTTTACTTTCGCCACTCGTCGGCAAATCATGTCTTTACATTCGCCACTCGTCGGCAATCAATCATGTCTTTACTATTCGCCACTCGTCGGCAATCCATCATGTCTTTACTTTCGCCACTCGTCGGCAAATCATGTCTTTACTTTCGCCACTCGTCGGCAAATCATGTCTTTACTTTCGCCACTCGTCGGCAATCCATCATGTCTTTACTTTCGCCACTCGTCGGCCAATCATGTCTTTACTTTCGCCTTGAAACATTGTCATTTATACTTACCTATCATTTCTTTCCCCAATGTACCTATCCAATTGAACCCCAGTCAGTCTCTGCATCATCTTTACCTTCATGCTTACATCATATTCAGTCATATTATCACATTCATCAGCATCACATCTCTGGCGTTTCAAACGATCCAAAATTGGCGTTTTTATATATTTAAGTCTCCTCGACCCTTTGGTTTAAAAGTTTCCCTTTTAAAACCTTCGTGACGAAGAAACTTAAATAGGGGCATCTGTCATACCCCAAATTTGGACCATTTGAAATCTTTTTTGTCCACATTTTATAATAGTCCAGATTCTCTTTTATTCGTTTTTTACCTTTTAAAACTCGTGTTTTTCGTCATTAATCATTTAAAAACTTTCATTTTGCATTTAAGTCCTCGCTTGCATTTTTTACAACATTTAAAATCACTCCATTTGCATTTTTATAACGCATTTTATAATCTTTTTATGTCATAACAGGCAAGTCATTTTAAAATGTCTAATTGTATTTTTAAAAGGCGTGTCTTTTTAATCATTTCAATCAAAATTTCGGCAGGGAGGATACTTTGAAGTACCTCATGTCAAATTTCGATGAGACCTTTTTGTTTAATTAATATTTTATTTTTATTTTATTTGTTTTTTTATTTATTATTATTTTTTTTTTCTTTATTTTATTATTTTTTTTTTAAAAAAAAAAAGAAGAAAAAACAAACAAAGAAAGGAAAGTCACGTGACTTTCTTTCTTTCTTCCATCTTTTCTTTTCCTTTTTCTTTATTTTTTTTATTTTATTTGTTAAGTCTTTGTCCCCAAGTCACCAACAGGGGGTATTTTGGTCTTTGATCTGTACCAGAGCCAACCCTATTTTGTCACTATAAATACACTGTCCAATCATTGGGAAATGGGCCGAAAAATCACTGTTCACGTCAGAAAAATCATTGACACGTCAATCAGCAGCCACAGAAAGTCACAAACCCTAATTTCCTCTTTCCTCTCACATTTTCGGATCAAAGCAAGAAATCATTAAGAACATTCAAAGTTTCCAGATCCAAAAAAAAAAGTCTCAACAACATTCAACATCAAAACAATTCATAAACACATCACCAGTTCATCACAAAACAAATCCGATTTCAACACCATCATCACTCAAACAATAACAGATCGGAGAGCTCAAATCCAAGAACAACAAACACAGACAGTTACGAAATCAAAGTGAAGAAGAAGATCCGAGCCTTTAAGCGCCACGCCCAGTTCGCGAAGAAGAAGAAGGAAACCGAATCTCCTCCAACACAAAAGAAACGCGCCTGGACCGGATCGGAGGTAGTTTTTTTCGAATCTTCATTGTTAGATCTAGGTCTGTTATGAACTGTTTTTGAAATTGTGAATCCGGATTTGAGTTTAGAACGAAAAAGGAATTTCGAAACTGTTAAAAGTTTTTTAGAAAAGAGGAGTTTGAAGCTCCGGCGCGGTGGTGCCACCACCGGCCACCGCGCCGGAAGATACAATCCCGTCGGAGAAGATGAAGATTGTTCTTCATTTTGATCTTTTCCTTTGAAATTATAGAGAGAAGTGAGAGAGTTTGGTTTAGAGAGAGGATAAAAGAGAAGAAATGAAATCACAAACCAGAATATTCCTTTTATACTCACTCTCGATCCCACGCGCGTGCATCCACCGTTATCTCATGCTCCCTCATGTTTTTGTGCCACCAGATCTGGATAGTTCCACGATCTGATGGCCATTGTTGAAACTGTCTTTTAATCTGGTGCGCCCTTGCTGTTTACTATCGTGTTCCTGCTCTTTTTTAAACCGTTGGATCTTAGATCCTATGGCTGTGATGAGATCTTGGGATTCAGATCTGGACCTCTGGATTCATCCAACGGTCCAGATTAGATCCTGCTGAGCCAATTTTGTTTTTTTTAATTAATTGTTCTTTATCATTTTTTAATACTTTTTACACTTTTTTTTGACATTTTAATGCTTTTAAAAATTCCAACAAATATTGTTCTTATTATCTTAATTTTCTCTATTTTTTAAAACCCATCCTATTTGTTTTCTTTTAAAATTTTCTATTTATTTCTTATATGATGATCTTAATTGTTGCTTGTCTTTATTCCTTGCTTTTTATTTCTTATGTCTCATTCACCATGATATTTCTTATGCTTACTAACGATTTAATTTTTGTCTTGAATCATAGCATGCACATTTAATTTTCTCATCATCTTATTTTGTCATTGATTTAGTGTGTATAAATAGGGAATTGATGTAATTTTATTTTTATTTTGGCATAAAGGCCTTAGGGTTGTATTTAGGAATTGATGTAATAATCTAGGTAACACACGCACCGACACTACCACAATTTATTTACTGTTTCCGCTCGTTTTTTTTACGACGCTACGTTAGTTTTCACCTTTAGTTTAGAAAAATCATTTTCTCAAAAAAATCAAATATGCAAAACTTCAAAATCATTTTCTTAATAACATTTTTCCTTTATTTTCTTAATCAAACTCTCAATTAATTTTAATTCAACTTCAATCATTTTCGAAATTTAAAATTAATCAACCTCACTCATTTCTTTTATCTCATGCCTTGAGGCCTCTTTCTATTCTTAAAACCATTTTCAAAAAAATCTTAAAATCAACCTAACCCACCAAAGAAATTCTTGAGTGGAACTACGTCGATTTTGATCCCTTTCCAAAAAGGGTACGTAGGCAGAGGACTTGTCCTTCCAAATCAAATAAAAATAACCAAAAACATACTTCTTCTCCCTCCATTCTTTCACTTAGATTTTAGGTAATAATTTTTCAAGTAAGCCAAATGAATTTAGCACAAGATAATTTAGGTAAGCGGTTCCTTCGGAGTACCGAAGTCGTTTAGGGTGCTTAACACCTTCCCTATTCGAAACCAACCCCCGAATCCAAAGTCTCGATAAGGGTTTTTACTCATTTTTTCCCTTCCCACGAATAAAAATTGAGAGTTCAAAGATTGACGATTCAAATCAATTAAATGGTTTGATATCCGAAAATCGCGAGCACACGCGAGATTCATGAAGGCTCTTTTGGAACTCACTCATGCGGTCACGCCATGTCGAAGAAGATATTGAGGGCTGGGTACTACTGGATAACAATGCACGGCGATTGCTACAATCACGCCAAAAGATGCCATAAGTGTCAAATATATGCTGACAAGATTCATATACCACCATCTATGCTCAATGTTATCTCTTCCCCGTGGCCTTTCTCCATGTGGGGCATCGACATGATTGGTCGGATTGAGCCAAAAGCTTCCAATGGACATCGTTTCATATTAGTGGCTATCGATTATTTCACCAAGTGGGTTGAAGCAGCATCTTACGCCAATGTGACCAAGCAGGTAGTGGTCAGATTTATCAAGAACAACATCATCAGCCGCTACGGTGTTCCCAACAGAATCATCACAGACAATGGCACAAATCTGAATAACAACATGATGAAAGAGTTGTGCGATGACTTCAAGATTCAACATCACAATTCTTCTCCTTACAGACCACAGATGAATGGGGCAGTTGAAGCTGCAAACAAGAACATCAAGAAGATCATACAGAAGATGGTAGTTACTTACAAGGACTGGCATGAAATGTTACCCTACGCTCTGTATGGATACCGTACCTCAGTGCGAACCTCGACAGGGGCAACCCCTTTCTCTTTGGTATATGGTATGGAGGTTGTACTACCTGTAGAGGTTGAGATTCCTTCTTTAAGAGTCTTGATGGAAGCTGAATTGTCTGAAGCTGAATGGTGCCAGAGCAGGTACGACCAGTTGAATTTGATTGAGGAAAAACGTATGGCTGCTTTGTGTCATGGACAGTTATATCAGTCAAGGATGAAACAAGCATTCGATAAAGGAGTCCATCCCCGCGAATTCAAGGAAGGAGATCTTGTGCTCAAATGTATCAAATCCTTTCAACCAGATCCTAGGGGCAAATGGACGCCAAACTATGAAGGTCCCTACGTGGTGAAGAGAGCTTTCTCTGGTGGTGCTTTAATTCTTACAAATATGGATGGAGAGGAGTTACCTCGTCCTGTGAATTCTGATGCAGTCAAGAAATACTTTGTCTAAATATATAAAAGAACAGCTCGGTAGGTCGAAAACCTGAAAGGGCGGCTTAAACCAAAAATGAGCGTCTCGGTGGATCGAAAACCCGAAAGGGCGGTCCAGGCAAAAATTAGAGACAAAAAAAAAAAAAAAAAAAAATTATCCTGATAGATCGAAAACCCGCAAGGGCGATCTATGCAAAAATTAAGGATCGAGACAAGTAACTGCATCAGATGAAACATCACTCGCCCGAGACACCTTGACTGTCAGAAGTTCTCTAATATTGAAGCATCCAAACTATGGAATTCAAAGTGGTTAAGAAGTATAGCGGTTATTGTGTTCAATGTACCTATCCCATATAATTACCATATTCCAACTCTTTGTAATCTATGGTGCCATGCCTTTAGCCGGTCACCATTTCTATTAAATCAATTTGAGCCTGTGCCCCTTTGTTGGAATTCTTGTTTATTCTATGTGCAAAAAAATCTTTCTTTCGTTTTTAGTATTAGTATTTGAAGCAAAAATTTTGAAAACCTTTCTAAGGATTTTATGTTTTCTTTCAAAAAAAAACAAAAATGACAAACATATTATCTTTAAAAACATGTATCACATAAGTATGTGTCAACAGTTGGTCCGAAACAAGCAGGTTCAACAAAGAAGAAATAGTCATTGCAAAAAAAAAAAAAAAAGAGAGAGAGCGCCCTGGTGGATCGAAAACCCGAAAGGGCGATCCAGGTAAAAATTAGGGGCATACAAAAAGAGAAAAAGAAAAATGCCTCCCCGGTGGATTGAAAATCCGAAAGGACGATCCAGGCAAAAGTTAGGGATTTCAAATATATATACAAAACGCAATGACTTTTCAAGCTTGAAAATACGGTGTTGCATTGATGAAATGGCGACTTCTACCCCATTTTGTGAGGACTTACCCCAGCAGTATGTTTAAGGGTTGTACCCTAACAATGGTTGATTCATTCCCCGGGACTTTATCCCCAGTGAAGGCTTTGAGTGTTCGTACAGTGATGCAGGGCCATTCTCCTTGTAGACCTGCCCAGTCCTGTCTCAACAATCTTACCATTATACCGTCATATGAGTCTCATACATATTCATTCATTCATGCATACAAAGCACGAATATAAATATCATCCATACATAGTTGCATTTTTACCCAATGGCTTATTTCAATATCCTCAGATATCACCCCCGGTGTGTCTAATTCCAAAATGTCAGCAAATCAAATGTGTTCCAAAATGGCAGGTCTCACCAGTAATCAGTCTATACAATTCCCCTTTGTCTTCAGACAAATTCCCTGTTCCCCTCAACTTTATCTTTATCAAGTCACTCCCCTGATACCAAGCTTTACAATGTCTTCACTTTTACCGTATGTTTGCTATCCCACAATGTTAGCAAACCCTGTCGGTCCGTCTTGTCTTTATTTTCGCCACTCGTCGGCAAATCATGTCTTTATTTTCGCCACTCGTCGGCCAATCATGTCTTTACTCTCGCCACTCGTCGGCCAATCATGTCTTTATTTTTGCCACTCGTCGGCCAATCATGTCTTTATTTTTGCCACTCGTCGGCAAATCATATCTTTACTTTCGCCACTCGTCGGCCAATCATGTCTTTACTTTCGCCACTCGTCGGCTAATCATGTCTTTACTTTCGCCACTCGTCGGCTAATCATGTCCTTACCTTTACCTTGAAGCAATATTAACAAACATTATCATTTATACTCCAGTCGTTTCAAGCTACCTCACAGCAATCATAAGCATTATCTATCATTTCCTTCCCTAGTGATACCTATCCTTTTGCTCCCCAGTCAGTCTTTATGCATCAACTGTACATTCATACTTGCATCATATTCGGTCATATCATCACCTTCATTAGCATCGCATCTCTGGTATTTCAAACGGTCCAAAATTGGCGTTTTGTTTATATTTAAGTCTCCTCGACCCTGTGGTTTAAAAGTTTTCCCTTTTAAAACCTTCGTGACGAAGAAACTTAAATAGGGGCATCTGTCATACCCCAAATTTGGCCCGTTTGAAATCTTTTATCCGTTTCTTTTACCATTTAAAACTCGTTTTTGTGTCGTCTTTAATTATTAAAAAAAAAAACTGTCATCTTGCATTTAAGTCTCTGCTCGCTTTTTACAACAGTTAAAATCACTTCATCCGTTTTTTTTTTTTTTTTATATATAACTTTTAGACGCATTTTATTTTTAAAAGTTTTAGTCGTAACGGTCAAGTCTTTTTTTAAAAGGTCTAATTGTATTTTAAAAGTCGCGTTTTTTTAATCATTTCAGACAAAATTTCGGCAGGGAGGATACTTTGAAGTACCTCATGTCAGATTTCAAAGGGACTTTTTTTTTATTATTAATTAATATTTTATTTTTATTTTATTTGTCATTTTTTATTTATTATTTTTTGTTTATTATTATTTTATTTTTTTATTTTTTATTTTTTTTTGAAAAAAAACAAAGAAAGGAAAGTCAATCACGTGACTTTCTTTCTTCTTTCCTCTTTTTTTTTTTTTTCTTTTTTCTTCTTTTTCTTCTTTCTTTTCTTTTTCTTATTATTTTTATTTGTTATTTGTTAAGTCTTTGTCCCCAAGTCTCCAACAGGGGTATTTTGGTCTTTGATATGTACCAGAGCCAACCCTATTTTGTCACTATAAATACACTGTCTAATCATTGGGAAGAGGGCCTGAAAAATCACTGTAGCCGCGTCAGAGTTAGAAAACGGGTCACATCAGTCCCTCAATCAATACAAACCCTAATCCTTTCTCTCTCATACCAAATACAGATCAAACACAAAAAAAAATCACAAAAAAATATGAACATCACCAAGAACTCATGAACATTCATTCTCCATAACACCTTCCAAATATCAACATAATCACCACAAACTCATAAGACTGACTCAAAACACCACGTAATCACCATAAACTAACAGAATCAACTCAACTCATCACAAAAACACCAAAATCGAACGGGATCTAAGCAAAACGAACCGAACCGGAGCAAAAAGAAAGCCAATCAGACCGGATTCAAGTCGGATCGGAGAATTTCAGCAAGAAAGAGGTGCATCCGAGCTTAAAGTAGTAGATTCCTTCCTCTCAGCTTTGAAACCAGAGGTAATACGTTCTTCTTTCTCTCCTTCCGATCTGCTTGGTTCGTGTTTGTTTGAAAACATTTGTGAAAAATTTTGTTGATGAAGCTTTTTCTAGATCTAGTGTTTATGTGGTTTGTTTTCAAAATTTTGAGTGTGGATTCGTTTAGAGAAAGGAAAGAGGAGCAGTTTGGAGTATTTGTTTTCGAAAAAGAAGTAAAAAAAAAATTCCGGCGCGGCGGCGGCATGGACCACCACCGCACCGAAGGAACTCCGGCCGCCCCTCTTCATCTTCTCCGGCGGTTTGTTCTTGAGAGAAGGGAGAGCTTCTCTCTCTAAGTTTAACTTAGAGAGAGAAGGTTTTTGTTTTATGTTTGTTTTTTTGGTGAAACCACTTTATATAGTCTCATTATTTTATTTTAATTCCATGTGTGCTGTTCCATCGTATTATCGTATATGATTATAGCTAGGCCGTCAGATCGTAGATCTAACGGCCGATGATGCATCTTGTATTTGGTTGAGTGTTTGTTTCTTTTGTGTGGAATACTGCGTGCCTGCTGTTGAACTGTCAGATCGTTGATCTGACGGTCACTGTGCTTCCAGTATATCCTCCCTTTTTTCTGTTTTTTTTTTAAAACCGTTGGATCTTAGATCTTATGGCTGTGATGAGATCTTGGGATTCAGATCTGGACCTCTGGATTCATCCAACGGTCCAGATTAGATCCTGCTGAGCCAATTTTGTTTTTTTTTTAATTAATTGTTCTTTATCATTTTTTAATACTTTTTACATTTTAATGCTTTTAAAAATTCCAAAAATATTGTTCTTATCATCTTAATTTTCTCTAATTTTTAAAATCCATCCTATTTGTTTTCTTTTAAAATTTTTTATTTATTTCTTATATGATGATCTTAATTGTTGCTTGTCTTTATTCCTTGCTTTTTATTTCTTATGTCTCATTCACCATGATATTTCTTATGCTTACTAACGATTTAATTTTTGTCTTGAATCATAACATGCACATTTAATTTTCTCATCATCTTATTTCGTCATTGACTTAGTGTGTATAAATAGGGAATTGATGTAATTTTATTTCTTGCATTTTTATTTTGGCATAAAGGCCTTAGGGTTGTATTTAGGAATTGATGTAATAAGGTAACACAAGCACCGACACTTGCACCGACACTACCACAATTTATTGACCGCTTTCCACTCGTTTTTACGACGTTACGTTAGTTTTCACCGTTAGTTTAGAAAAATCATTTTTCTCAAAAAAAATCAAATATGCAAAACTTCAAAATCATTTTCTTAATAACTTTTTTTCCTTTATTTCTTAATCAAACTTTCAATTAACCTCACTCATTTCATTTATCTCATGCCTTGAGGCCTCTTTCTCTTCTTAAAACCATTTTCAAGAAAATCTTAAAATCAACCTAACCCACCAAAGAATTTTTTTAGTGGAACTACGTCGGTTTTGATCCCTTTCCCAAAAAGGGTACGTAGGCAGAGGACTTGTCCTTCCAAATCAAATAAAAATAACCAAAAACATACTTCTTCTCCCTCCATTCTTTCACTTAGATTTTTTAGGTAATAATTTTTTCAAGTAAGCCAAACGAATTTAGCACAAGATAATCTAGGTAAGCGGTTCCTTCGGAGTACCGAAGTCGTTTAGGGTGCTTAACACCTTCCCTATTCGAAACCAACCCCCGAATCCAAAGTCTCGATAAGGGTTTTTACTCATTTTTTCCCTTCCCACGAATAAAAATTGAGAGTTCAAAGATTGACGATTCAAATCAATCAATGGTTTGATATCCGAAAATCGGGGAGCACAGGTAACATGCTAATTGATTCGGGGACACCAATATCTATTTTACCAGAAGATTTTTTTCATAGACTGTTGGAACAAGTGAGGAAAAAAGTCGCATTGGAACCCATGCCATTTGATCCAAGTTTAGGTTACCAACTTTGCTATCGGACACCGACTAATCTTAAAGGACCGACGCTTGTTGCTCATTTTGAAGGTGCTGATGTACTTTTAACGCCAACTCAAATCTTCATTCCGGTACAATATGGTATTTTCTGCTTTGCATTCACCAGCTCTTTTAGTAACGAATATGGCACTTATGGAAGCTATGTGCAGTCAAATTATTTGATTGGGTTTGATTTGGAAAAGCAAGTGGTTTCTTTCAAGGCCACAGATTGCACCAACTTACAAGATGCACCTAGGGTGCTCCCCAATTTTCTTTCTTCACCCATGTACTTGTTCCTTTTACTAGTTATATTTACAAAATTAATCTTTCTATCATTGCATTGTATGAATTAAATGGCAAGGCCATGATGCACTTTTTTATTTTTTTTTGGTAAACCCATGAATGCTTCTTTTATTTGGACTTGGTCATTCCAAAGTGTTTGCTTCAATTTAGACTCAAATTAGTAAGATTGACTTCATCTTTAAGATTGGACTTAAAGTCTCTTATAGGTTTTATGCTTCAATTAGAATGTTGGTGATTATTAAAAATATTCTTTCTATTATTTTCAAGTTTCTTTTTGGTGTTGATAATCCACTCCTTTAAGGTAAATAAATGGGTTGGGATTCGAACCCGACCCTTATATAATGAAGTATTTTTATAAACTGAGTTACGCTTACATACACCATTTTCATGTTTCAAATACAAATATCAATCATCTATATAATGCAAAAAAAAATAAAAAATTATTCTCTAAACTTTACATTGTGTGTCGCACCGGCGCACAAATTATTACAAACTTAACTCAAATCATTTATCAACACCAATATTTTATTGAGTAAATTGGCAATTACCCCCGTGAAATTGTAAGTTTCGTCAATTACCCCCTTGAAATTAACAAAACTTCAATTACCCCCCTGAAATTTCACAACGTTAATCAATTTATCCCTTCCGTCAAATTTTTTATGTTAATCAACATGACGTTTTGCAAATATCCCCCTAAAGTTTTGCACTTATGTGCAAAATGCCCCCGAAGTTAAAAATTTATATTATCTTATTCTTAAAGGCAAACAATTAACAGTTAAATATTAAGCTAACTGTTAATTTTGGAGTTTGGGAAAACTACATGCATATATACATCAAAATAGGCTTGTGCCTGTTTGCTTTTCCCATAGTTTTTTTTTTTTTTTTTTTAAATAATTTGTGGAATGTCAAAATGTGTATTTTTTAAAGTGACAATAATTGTTATTTTTACAACGGTCCTGAGAGAATTTACACTCATCACTTTGAGTTTACCAGGCTTAGACTTAGCATGAGTAGCAATAAGGAGAAACAAAGTCACAATTAAGGAGTGTGCACCACTTTCACAAGACAAGAACAAGATTAGTACATAATTAGATGTGAACTAATTAATTTTCTAGTATAAAACATGCACAAAGCCTTTTTTCATTTTGATACTAAAACAAGCCAAGAACCTTGGAGCATAACTCATACTTCATAGAATAATATAAAGGCTTTCCATTTCCCAAATAGTTCACATAGTCTAAGATTTAAGGTCTATGCATTTTCCTCTAATATGACATGCAATGTGAAAAAATTAAAGACCAAACCTCAAATTAGTTCCTATTTTTAAGATGATATAATTCATTCACTTCTCCAGATTAAATTTAATAAATCAACTATCAAGGAAATCACTATGTTACCTTTCTATCCTATTTCACCCCAAATAAATAAATAAAAAGAACATCAATAGTTCTCATTACACATAAAAAAATATATAAATTTTCAAGTTCGATGGGCATTTTGCACATAAGTGCAAAACTTCAGGAGATTATTTGCAAAACGTCATGTTCACTAACAGAAAAATTTGACGGAGAGGGTAATTGAAATTTTGTTATTTTCAAGAGGGTAATTAACGAAACTTACAAATTTCATAGATTTATTCATAATTTATTTAAACCCCTCACCTATGGCATAGCTTCATCGTCACTTTCTCTTCTTCCATTAATTACAAAGTTGATGTACCATAACCAAATACATCAATTACTTTTTACTCACTATTGCTTATTTATTTTGCAATGGATGAAGTATTCTTTTACAAATGTCATCGAAACATTTTACGTTTTCAAATTTTGCAATGATTAATAAGTGAAATACTCTCCAACTTACTCTTTTAAGATTTAGACTCGGTCTTTATGAATATAATAAACATATACAAGGCATTAATAATAATTTAAATGGAGTTTTAGTCCCTAATGTAACTTTAAAAAAAATTAAAAAATTGAACAGAATGAAGAAAATAAAACAGCGAACAGAATGAAGAAAAGAAAGAATCTCAAATTCTTCTTACTGTAGTTATAATCATTGGCTCTAATATTCACAATACTCGATGATTCAGAAAGAAAAGAAAAAACAAGAAAATCCATCTCTTCAGTTTTAAAATTCCGATTTTTCAAATAAGTATATTCTATATCACTCATTGTTTACTTTATACACAAATCAGAAGTAGAAAGTTGTTGAACTAGAGAAGATCAGTAACCAGTGTCCCTTTTCCTAGTAACCCGAATATAGCAAAAAACAGCTGCAAAAACGGCGGTAACAAAACCACCGATGATTACTCCCCCACCTGCCACTGACTTGTCTGTTGAATGGTGTTTTCCCAGTCGACGAATATTTGGAGCCTCAGCAGACTCAGCAGAAACTTTATGATCTTCAACTTTATCAGTGTTATGATCATGAAGTTCAACTCCAATTTGAGTTTTATGTTCTAAAGGGAATGGTGACTGTGCCTTAGACTCATGTGTCATTGCTTGAACTTGAACTACTAAGATATGTACTAGTAGCAGAACAACAAAACCAATCTTGTTCATTCTGGATAAATGTGAAGGCCTTTTGCAAATGCAATGCAACTCTACTTTTGATAGTATGATAGATTCCAGGTTTTATTTTATGAAAGAGTGAATATATTATATAATCACTTGTTAGATTCTGATGAAAAGCACACGAGTTGAAGGGATTTTTATATAGATGGGAATCATTGAGGGGAAATGGAAATGGATGGTTGTGATCTTGTGTGAGTGAACTTGTGGTTGGAAATTGTGTTGAATGTTCTTCCCTTATCAAATAGAGTCCCACAAATGGGTCCCTTGCAAAATAAAGTAATGTCCGAGAGAAAGGGAATTGGGTTTTTGTTTTTGATTGTAAACCAGATATCTATTGCGCGCAAATGTTAAGAATAGTTTCTTTGAATCCGGTAGAACTACATATAATTAACGGTAAAGTTCTTTCTTTCTGAAATTTAACGATGATGCATTTTTAGAAATGGATTCGATCGTTAAAATCTTTGTTTAAGTTGTCAGACATCTCAACCATCTAATCGCATTTAAGCACTCTTAGTTGGCTATGAGATTAATAGAAAAAGTTATGTTTATTATTTGACCAACAATCAACATCTTTCTTTTCCTCTTGTAGAACAGTTGTGCATAGAAGGTCCCTTTCTTAGGCTGAAATTTTTTTGAAGGAACAGTTGGCATATATATATGGCTGGAAATTAGCAGGTGACAGGTGCATTCATTTGTGATTTGATCTCTTATAGGTTTCATCAAAATATAATCCATTCCATATAGCCTTTCATCAAAATAAAACCAAAACGCCAGATATTTACGGGGACCATTTTGAAGGTGAAAAACACAAGAAGGGGGGGTTGAATTGTGTTTTCTTTTTCTCTTAAAAAATACTTCTTCTGATAAAACTTCAGAGGCAGTTTGATTGCTTCTGATGAAATGATCAGAGTCAGATTGCAGCGGAAAAGAACAGAGCAGAGAAAAGAAATACAAAGACACAAGCAGTTATCCTGGTTCCTTCCACAACACGGAAGTAGTCCAGTCCCCCTTGCACTTCCAAGGAGATTTCACTATAATCACAAAGATTACAACTGCTCACTACTTTCTAAGTATGAGACTTCACAAAATGCTCAAGCACACACGCAAGAGTCTTCCAATGCTCAAGCACTAAGCAAGAGACTTCTAATGCTCAAGCACGCAGGCAAGAGACTTCTAATCAAACAAAAATACAGAGAATTGAGTTTGAGTTGAACACTTGATATACAATCAGTGGTGTTCACAATACAATACAGTAAAGACTCTAGACTTTGAATTTCTAAGATGTATCAAATCAGTGCAGAAATTCAGTGTGCTTTGTAGAATCAAATTGACAGAGTTTTGGCGCTTTTGAACTTATGTATCTCTATCTACAATCTTCAAGTCTTCACTCCTTTATATAGAGGCGTGAAAGAGACGTTGAGATAATCAGCACGTCTAAAGAGTCGTTTGAAATCCTTTGATTATCCACCAGTGATCCTTTGCCTGATTTGGGTGTTGTCCTTTGAAGAATAAGCTTCAAATTCATTCCCATCTTGAATGTACAAATTCTGCAGGCATGGCTGTTGTTTTGTCTTGTAGCGTAGACAGAAAACAGAGTAGTGGAGGTAGTGGTTGTACACTTGTACTTTGTCAACTCTATTAACGAGAGACAAGTGCTCAGTGCTATCCATATATCCGTTGATACCTCCCTTTCAATTCTTCGTTCTTCTTTGATAAGACTGAATTGAGAATCAGCTACTTTGAATCTTCAGTTTGATTAAAGGATCAAACGTAGCTTCTGGTGAAGATATTGCTTCTGATAAAAACTTTTGCTTCTGATGACCTTCTGCTTCTGATGACGTCATCACTTCAGAAGCACTTCAGCTTCAGGAGCAGTTTTCTTCAGATGCTCTGAATTTCTTTTTCTTTCCATTGTTCTTCCAAGACCTATTGAAATAACTTGAGTAGCCTTTGGTCCTGTACACTTGAACAATTATTAGTAATAACCAATTGACAATTTTTAATACCTTGTTATCATCAAAACTTAATAAGGTTCATTGTGAAACACATTTTGTTCCAACAATCTCCCCCTTTTTGATGATGACAAACAATAGTATTTAAAATGTTCAATTGTTGTTGATCTAATTAATAAGTTGACCACTGGGATAGAGGTTTGTAAGCTCCCCCTGAGTCTAATAGATCTTTAAGGTGAGGTTTGTAAGCTCCCCCTGAGTTCTATTCTTATTAATTAAATTTCAATAAAATACTCATAAAAATCAAATCAGAAGTATTTAAAAAAATTTAGAAGTGGTTATAGTGGGGCTCAGTGCCTTAAAAATACTATACATTTACTCCCCTTTTTGTCATCAACAAAAAGAATATAAACAAAAGAAAGAGTATCAGAGCAAAACAAAACAAAAGAATAAACATATAACCTTTAAAAATAGTATTTCAGAGCAAGCAGCATTAAAAACAGTAAATATCATCAGAGTTAAAGCTTGTAAAACATATTGAAGGTGAAAAACACAAGATCCAGAAACAATGATAATATATATATATATATATATATATATATATATATATATATATATATAGAAAAGTTGAGATACAAATGCAGTGCAACTAAAGTACTTAGAACAAAAATTAAAACAAGCAAAAAAAAAAGGTGTGCAACTAAGGTTGGGTTTGTTTGTACATCTGTTCCAATAGATACTTGATTTGCTCATCCTTCTTCTTGAGTAGCTCATCCTTTTCCCTCATTCTTCTTTTATACCCAGCATGAATTCTTGCAGCCCTTGTGATGTACTCTTCTTCTGGATAGAAAGGAGTGATGTCCAGCAGAGGTACATAATTCAGCTCTTTCACTCTAGCTGCTTCATGCATATCATCCAACATCTTTTGCAGCATGGCAGAGTGAGATGAGACACACTTAGAGCTTAGCTTATCCAGCAGGTCATCAAAACTCTTTTTCAGATCCAACCATTGATCAAGATAGTGAATAGGAGGTACAGGAACTGTTCTGCGAAGAATCAGTGTCTGAATCTCATCACTAAGCCTGATTAACTGTTCATCTATATACTCAGATTCAAGGATAGAGTCAGGGATGGTTGAAGGTTCAGATTGAGTTGTATGAGATGTGGAGGGTTGGTCAGAGGCTGTTTGTTGGTCAGAAGAAGTTAGGTCATTATTGGTGGTTCTGGTTGTTGTTCTGGTTCTGTTGATTGATGGTCAGAAGCAACTTGTTCAGAAGCATCTTGTTCAGGAACAGTTTGTTCAGGAAGAGTTTGCTCAGGAACAGTTTGCTCAGGAACAGTTTGCTCAGGGATGGTTTCTGTTTGTTGGTTTTCTAACACAGTCTTTCCAGGGACTGTCTTAGAGGCCTTTGTAGGTGTAGGTTGCATTTCACCACCTAAGTGTTTTTCTAAATTGTGAATGGTTGAGGATTCTTGTTGTTGTTGGAGGATTTCTGAAGTAGTTGCTTCTGAAACTACTTCAGAGGCTCTTTGTGGAGTTTGGTTAGGTTCTTGGTTGGGTTCAGGTTGTTGTACACTAACAGGTTCTGGTATATCTGGATATAGTGGATGAGTAGTAGGCAAATTGAATTTCTCACACAGTTTAATCCTATTTTTGGAAAATTCTATTTGAGTTCTCTCATAGTCAAGTGTTCCAAATTCTGTTAGTTTGGTAGGTTTGGTTTTTATAAGCTTGTCTATGTGTTGGCTAAGGGGTTGGTCATCTGATTCTGTTGATGATGAAGAGGGTGAAGAGGGTAGAGAAGGAATCTGAGTATAGATGTCAGGTTTGGATGAATTACCTGAAGATTGAGCTTCTGGATGAACTGCTTCTTGAGCTTTTGAAACTGGTTCTGATGAAGTTGCTCCTGAAGCTTGCTTATTCTTCAAGGCTTGAGAAAGCAGAGTTGCTCCATACTGAACAGTTTTTTGCTCTAACTCAGATGCTAAAGCAGAAATGTCAGGAGTAGGCACATACCCTGCAGCCTTGAGACGCTCATCCCTTTGCTTCTCATACAGTTCCTTCATCCTTTTTCTTTCTGCTATCTTGGATGCAGAATACTCCCTAGCATATTGCTTTAATTCTTCAGAAGCTTCAAAACTGGGCATGACTATAGTCTCAGAAGTTATAGTCCTTTTTGCCTTCTTGGGGCTTGAGTCTTCATCCCAGTTTTCTTCCAGTTCTTCCAACATTTCTGCCCTTCGTCCTTCAGCTGTCTTCAGATTCCTTGAAGATCTCTTCCTTTTAATGGTTTGAAGAGCAGCTTCTCTTTTCTTTTTGGGACTTGGAGGCTTTTCAGAAGCAGCTTGATCAGAAACAGCTTGTTCAGAACCAGTTTGTTCAGAAGCAGGCTGTTCTGCTGTTTCTTGAGTACTCCTTGTCCTCTTCCTGTTAAGAGGGACTTCATCAAGGTTCTCCACTTCCTCTTGAATAGTGGATAGTGTTGATTTTTCCTTCTTGGCTTTCTGATGCTTCTGAGCACCCTTCTCAGTAGCATCTTCAGCAAGGTATTCTTCCTTGGTGATCTGCTTCTTCTTAGACTTTCTGCCTTTGGCCACAGGCAGATCACCACCATACATCTCTTCAGGGACATCTTTCAAGCTGATCTTCTTATTGTAGGTTTTGTAGAAGTCCAAGATGTAGGCTCTCTGCACATCCAGGGGATCCTTCTTGCAGATGGGGATGTGATGAGTGACTAGATCAGATATTGCATCAGATTCATGCATATCAGAATCTAGTTTCTTGTGAGCATTTGCTGGAATCAATTTCATCTTCACAAGTGTTGATGCATTGATTATCTTCCCAGTTACTGCTCCCAGCTTCTGGTTATCATAGATGCCCACATCCTTCAAGGCACTTAGAAGTCCTCCTTCTTGAAAGATTACAGAGAGTAGCCTTCCATAAGGAACAAACTTTCTGTTTTCCATCTGACTCTTCTTGAGTTCCTTGATCATGTACTTAAACATGTACTTGGGAACGTTCATCGTTGTTTCCTGAGTGATGGTGTGATGCAGAAAGACTTTGTGACCAAGAGAGGGTTGATCACTTCCTCCACCCTTGGGAAAGATGTTTTCATTCTGGATCTTCAGCAGCATTTTCTTCTCAATGCTCAAAGTGCTGTAAGGTTGAGCAACCTTAGACCCATAGATGGTCTCATTGACAATTTCCTTCCAAGAGCTGGTTCTTGGATTAGGAATTTCTTCTCCAAAGTATTTGCCAGAGGTATCCCTTCCCATGGCTTGAGCAATAATCTGCTCATTTATGGTTACAGGAATACCCATGACATTTGATCTAATCTCTGTGCCGGTGAAGGAGAGTAGACCCATTTCTTCTCTGGTTTTTCCCTTTAGAGTAGGATTAACCAGAATCAGTTGAGCTTCTTCCTGCCTAGCAGCTTCAATGTCAAAGACTGAAGCCCTTACCCAGAATTGTCTAACCAGAACTTCATAAGTTGGACCATTGAGAAGACTGAAGTAACCCATCAACTTCTGCTTCTTGTAGAATCTTACCAAGTCGCACCCATGGTGAGTTAGAGAAGCGAAATCCACTGGATTTTCCGCTTGAATGATTAACTCCCATTCCTCAATAGACATAGTTCTTCCTTTGATCTCATATGCTGGAGTATCTATATCCATATTCGATGACGAACCACCAGTAGAACTTGAAGATGCCATTGATTTGAAGTAGTTTTAGGGTTCTAAGGTGTTTTGAGAGGAAGAGTGAATGCGCTTACTTTCGCAGAGGGTTGAGAAGAAAATAGAAAGTGTTTGTTGTGAAGTGAGTAGTGTGTGAATTGACTTAGTGTTTTTAAGTAAAACGTTTGTAATTCAGAAGAGACAAACAAACATAGCATTAATGACAAATTGGGGGCGCGTGTTAGTATATTAAAAAGCAAATAAAACATCATTGCCCTTTTTGTTATACTCCAATACAAATAGACCACGTCAGAGACTCTTCAGAAAACTACCTTTTGGGTAATGGGACAGCTGTTACAAAAAGTAACTGCCAACGTTCCCACTAACCTTGCTATTCAGAAGCAAAGAATACCGCTTCTGAAGTCTTAGCGCTGACGTCATCTTCAGAAGCACATTTTCCTCAGAACCTCATTTAAGAGCTTCTGATGGACCAGATGCTTCTGAATAGACTTCAGAACCAAACTTCTTATTCAGAGGCAAGCAATTTTTCAATCAGACACAAAATGCATGTTCAAATTTTTCTTAATAAAATCAAATCTTTCAACAGATAAAGGTTTTGTAAATATATCAGCCCATTGATGTTCAGTATCAATGAATTGTATATCTAAAATCCCTTTTTGAACATAGTCTCTGATAAAATGGTGTTTGATTTCAATATGCTTGGCTCTTGAATGTAGAATTGGATTCTTTGACAAACAAATAGCAGCAGTATTATCACAATAGATGGGAATACTGTTAGCATTAATTTGATTGTCTTCCAACTGATGTTTCATCCAAAGTAGTTGTGTGCAACAACTTGCAGCTGAAATGTATTCTGCTTCTGCTGTAGACATAGCAATAGTTGCTTGTCTTTTGCTTGCCCAAGATATCAGATTCTCTCCCAGGAATTGACAATTTCCACTGGTTGATTTTCTTTCAATCCTGTCACCAGCATAATCAGCATCACAGAATCCAATCAACTTATAATCTAGGGATTTCCTATACAGGAGTCCAAGATTAGTTGTTCCTTTCAGATACCTGAAGATTCTCTTAACTGCAGTTAAATGAGATTCTCTAGGATCTGATTGAAATCTTGCACACAAGCATACACTGAATAAAATATCAGGTCTAGATGCAGTGAGGTATAACAGAGAACCAATCATACCTCTGTATAGCTTCTGGTCTACTACTGTTCCAGTATCTTCTTTGCTTAAGGTGCAGGTTGGATGCATTGGAGTGTTCATCACTTTACAATCTTCTAGCTTGAACTTCTTCAGAAGCTCCTTTGTATATTTTGTTTGATGAACATATACTCCTTCTTTACTTTGGTTGATTTGAATTCCAAGAAAGAATTTCAATTCTCCCATCATACTCATTTCAAATTCATCCTGCATTAACTTAGAAAATTCTTTGCAAAGAGATGCATTAGTAGAACCAAATATTATATCATCAACATAAATTTGCACAATCAAAATATCTTTCTTAAGAGTCCTTCTGAAGAGTGTTGTGTCAACTTGTCCTCTTTCAAAATCATTTTTAATTAAGAAATTACTTAGTCTATCATACCAAGCTCTGGGAGCTTGTTTCAAGCCATATAGTGATTTCTTAAGTTTATAAACATGGTCAGGATGCTTAAGATCCTCAAACCCAGGAGGTTGTTTAACATACACTTCTTCTTCAATGACACCATTAAGAAAGACACTTTTGACATCCATTTGATATAATATTATGCCATGATTAATTGCGTAGGATAGAAGTAACCTGATTGCTTCCAATCTTGCAACTGGAGCAAATGTTTCAGTGTAATCAATGCCTTCTTGTTGACTGTAGCCTTGAGCAACAAGTCTGGCTTTGTTTCTGGTTACTTCTCCTTGTTCATTCTGCTTGTTTCTGAATACCCATTTTGTTCCAATAATGTTCTTCTGAAAAGGTTTGGGTACCAGATCCCACACATCATTCCTTTGGAATTGATTTAGCTCTTCTTGCATAGCTAATATCCATCCATCATCTGAGAGAGCTTCTTCAACAGTTTTAGGCTCAATTATTGAAAGCAATCCTATTAATGACTCTTCTTGTCTGAAATGTGATCTTATTCTTCTAGGACTATCTTTGCTTCCAATGATTAGCTCCTCAGGATGTGAAGATTTGTGCTTGAATTTAGGTTGAATAACCTGCTGAGTGTTATCTTGAAAATCCTCAGAAGCACTTTCATTCTGTACTATTGGACTAGGTTCTGCTTCTGAATTAGACTCAGCTTCTAGAGTGATTTCAGCTTCTGAACTAGATTCAACTTCTGTATACTTTTCAGAATCAGAAGGTTGATCAGATTCTGATGCATCTTCAGAATCAGTTGTACCTGCATTACTTTCACTTTGCTCTGGAGTTTTACTTCCAGTCTCTCTATCATCAAATTTTACGTGCATAGATTCTTCAACACAATGTGTTTCTGAATTATACACTCTGTACGCCTTTGACCTTTCAGAGTAACCTAAAAAGATTCCTCTTTGAGCCTTGGCATCAAATTTCTTCAGATAGTCTTTAGTGTTTAAGATGTAACAAGTACATCCAAACTGATGAAAGTAAGAGATATTGGGTCTTCTTCCTTTAAAGAGTTCATATGCTGTTTTCTCCAACATAGGTCTGATATAGATCCTATTTTGAATATAACATGAAGTATTAACTGCTTCTGCCCAGAAATGTTTAGCTAAGTTGTTTTCATGGATCATGGTTCTGGCCATTTCTTGTAAGGTTCTGTTCTTTCTCTCTACAACCCCATTTTGTTGTGGAGTTCTAGGAGAAGAAAACTCATGGAGAATCCCATGTTTTTCACAAAAAAGTTCAAATGGCTCATTTTCAAATTCTCCACCATGATCACTTCTGACTTTCAAAATTTTCAATTCTTTTTCAGATTGTATTTGAGTGCAGAAGCTGCTAAACACTTCACATGCATAGTCTTTACTTTTAATGAATTTTACCCAAGTCCATCTGTTGTAATCATCAACAATGACTAATCCATATTTACTTCCATATAAAGATGCAGTGTTAACTGGACCAAAAAGATCAATATGGAGTAATTCTAAGGGTCTGGAGGTTGATACAATGTCTTTAGATTTGAAAGAACTTTTCACAATTTTCCCTTTCTGACATGCACCACAAAGTGCATCTGAATGATAATCAATGTTAGGCAATCCTTTGACCAGTTGTAACTTGCTAATTTTAGAAATTAATCTCCAATTAGCATGTCCCAACCTTTTATGCCATACCCATTTTTTATCATTCATTGACAGAAGGCAAACTACCTTCTGATCAGCCAGATCAGAGAAATTTATTTTATAGACATTCTCAACTCTCTTTCCCTTGAATGTAATGGATTTGTCATCCTTGTTGACTAGTGTGCAGTTGGTCTTACTGAACATTACATCATACCCATTGTCACAAAATTGACTAATGCTCAATAGGTTATGCTTCAGACCATCTACTAGCCACACATTATTAATTGAGATGGAGGAATTACCAATAGTACCTGTACCAATGATCTTTCCAGTTTGGTTGCCACCAAACTTCACTTCTCCTCCATCTTTCATTGTAAGGGTAAGGAACAAAGCTTTCTCTCCAGTCATGTGCCTTGAACATCCGCTGTCTAGGTACCATGACCTTTGTTTCTCTCTTGCCCTTAGGCACACCTGCATTTTTAGCCAATTCAGATTTAGGTACCCATATCTTCATGGGTCCTTTTGGGTTAGTTTTGGAGGTTTTACTTTTCCTCCCTTGTACCTTAGGGTGAATGCTGAGTGGCTTCTGATCATTCAATACTTTAGGTTTAACACCTTTGGGTATTGTTTTCTCAGAAGCAGTAGCTGCTTTGTTCTTCTGATCCTTTTGTTTTGGGATTTTAGATTCTGGTTTAATCAGATTCTGATGAACAGGTTCTGATCTTTTCAGAATTTTAATCTTTTGACTCTTAGGATCAGATTTTGTCATAACCTTGAACTTAAGGTTTTCTGGCTTTGATGTGATCTTAGCCTGTGAACCAGAAGCTTCAGGTTTTGACTGAACAGCAGTTACAACATTTGTACCTTCAGGCACAAAGGTGGATTTCAGTCCATCCTTGATACAATCACAGTAGCTCTTGAGACTGTATTCTTTGGATTTCTCCTCTGAATATCCAATCCGTTTGCCTTTGTTCTTGTATGTGCTGTAGATCATAGAAGCAACTTTGCTTCTGTCTATTCCAGCCATAATAAAATCATCCAAGGCAATCTCATGTTTATTGCCTGAACCTTTATCACATTTTTCTTGTAGCTTCTGACAAAGACTCTTGAGTCTATCTTCATATGTTGCTGATATGAGGTTAAACCCTTTGAGTTCTTCTTCAGAAGTTTTCAGTTCCAATAGAGTTGTCTTTTGTTGTTTCATCAAATCAACATATTTTTCTTTTAAATATGTCAACTCATTGGTTCTGTGTTCAAACAGTGATAAAAGTTCTTTTAGAGAATCTACAAGTTCTTGTCTAGGGATTTTGGAATATACCTCATTTTCATCTTCTGAATCTGATTCAGCTTCTGATACTGCTTCTGATGATACTGTTGCCACTAACCCCATGGCTGCCTTAGCATCATCATCAGCTTCTTCTTTATCAGAACCAGATTCACTATCCAAATCTTCTCAGGTCGCCATCAAGCTCTTTTTGATTTGCTTTCTGAATTTACTGGAGTTGAAGCTTGATTTCTTGGATTTGCCTTTAAACTTCTCCTTCTGAAGATCAGGGCAATCAGCAATGAAATGACCAGGCTTCTTACAATTGAAGCATCCCTTCTGATCTTCTTTCTTGGAGTTCTTGTAGCTACCTCTCTTGCTCAAAAATTTCTTCTGCTTCCTTGCCAGATACTCAAGCTTGTTGGACAGCATAGCCATCTTTACAGATTGATCTTCATCAGAATCTCCATCAGGTGATTCTTCTTCAGATTCACTAGCTTTGTAGGCTTTGGAAGATTTTGAGGTCTTTCCTTTAGATGGTAAAGCGATGGATTTACTCTTCTTAGAGGTTTCATGCTCATTTAAACTCATTTCATGCACTTTGAGTGAGCTAACAAGATCTTCAACACTTAAAGTATTTAGATCCTTAGCTTCCTCAATAGCAGTTACTTTGGGTCTCCATCTTGAAGGTAAGCTTCTCAAAATCTTACTAACATGATCAGAAACAACATAGCTTTTCTTTAGTATTTGCAATCCAGAAACTAAAGTTTGAAATCTTGAGTACATTTCTTCTATAGTCTCATCATCCTTCATTCTGAAAAGTTCATACTGATGAACTAGCATCAAAGCTTTAGCCTCTTTCACCTTCTTGCTGCCTTCAAAGTTTGCACATAGAGAAGCAAACATAGCCTTCGTAGTAGATTTGTCACTCATCTTCATGTATTCGGTGCGAGGTATAGAAGCCACAATGATTCCTCTTATCTTGTGGTGTTTCTTATAAAGCTTCTTCTGAGCAGGAGTATGTATTCTTCTGTCTATAGCAGCTCCTTCTTCATCCAAATCCAGATCATCAACTCCATCTTCCAGTATGTCCCATAACTCTTCATCCAATCCCATGATAAAGCTGTACATATTAGTTTTCCACCATGAAAACTCTTCTGGATCTCCATTAAACCTTGGAGCTTTTCCAGAGTCTGTTTTCTTGTCAGCAGTATCATAGTCATGCTTGACACTTGTGTGTTTTGTAGTAACTGATTCCTCATCTCCAGACATGTTTTTCTAATAGATCTTGAACTGTAACACGGTTAAGTGCTGTGATAACAGAGCAAGCTCTAATACCAATTGAAGGTAAAAAACACAAGAAGGGGGGGTTGAATTGTGTTTTCTTTTTCTCTTAAAAAATACTTCTTCTGATAAAACTTCAGAAGCAGTTTGATTGCTTCTGATGAAATGATCAGAGTCAGATTGCAGCGGAAAAGAACAGAGCAGAGAAAAGAAAGACAAAGACACAAGCAGTTATCCTGGTTCCTTCCACAACACGGAAGTAGTCCAGTCCCCCTTGCACTTCCAAGGAGATTTCACTATAATCACAAAGATTACAACTGCTCACTACTTTCTAAGTATGAGACTTCACAAAAATGCTCAAGCACACACGCAAGAGTCTTCCAATGCTCAAGCACTAAGCAAGAGACTTCTAATGCTCAAGCACGCAGGCAAGAGACTTCTAATCAAACAAAAATACAGAGAATTGAGTTTGAGTTGAACACTTGATATACAATCAGTGGTGTTCACAATACAATACAGTAAAGACTCTAGACTTTGAATTTCTAAGATGTATCAAATCAGTGCAGAAATTCAGTGTGCTTTGTAGAATCAAATTGACAGAGTTTTGGCGCTTTTGAACTTATGTATCTCTATCTACAATCTTCAAGTCTTCACTCCTTTATATAGAGGCGTGAAAGAGACGTTGAGATAATCAGCACGTCTAAAGAGTCGTTTGAAATCCTTTGATTATCCACCAGTGATCCTTTGCCTGATTTGGGTGTTGTCCTTTGAAGAATAAGCTTCAAATTCATTCCCATCTTGAATGTACAAATTCTGCAGGCATGGCTGTTGTTTTGTCTTGTAGCGTAGACAGAAAACAGAGTAGTGGAGGTAGTGGTTGTACACTTGTACTTTGTCAACTCTATTAACGAGAGACAAGTGCTCAGTGCTATCCATATATCCGTTGATACCTCCCTTTCAATTCTTCGTTCTTCTTTGATAAGACTGAATTGAGAATCAGCTACTTTGAATCTTCAGTTTGGTAAAGGATCAAACGTAGCTTCTGGTGAAGATATTGCTTCTGATAAAAACTTTTGCTTCTGATGACCTTCTGCTTCTGATGACGTCATCACTTCAGAAGCACTTCAGCTTCAGGAGCAGTTTTCTTCAGATGCTCAGAATTTCTTTTTCTTTCCATTGTTCTTCCAAGACCTATTGAAATAACTTGAGTAGCCTTTGGTCCTGTACACTTGAACAATTATTAGTAATAACCAATTGACAATTTTTAATACCTTGTTATCATCAAAACTTAATAAGGTTCATTGTGAAACACATTTTGTTCCAACACATTTCCATATTTAAGCCTAATTTTTTTTATTTATCGATGAAAAGCATCTACGCACCGTGAATTTTTAAATATGTCAGTATTTTTTTGCCGCAATGATGACAAATATGTGTCACATGTTTTTATGTTTATCAGTGGTGAATATATGTCCCGTGTTTTTATGTATAAATGAAAAATATATTTATGGGTTTTAGATCGTCGTCGATGAAGCGCCACAGCGGCTGTCCTTTTAGAGGTGTGTGTTGATTCTATTGTGGTTGCTGGTTTCGTTCAAGGTCGTCGTTGTCTTATAGAGCTATGGTATTGACGTGATTATGAGTTAGTTTCGGTCTGGTTTTTGCTATTTTTTTTCATTTTTGTTTATTTGTGTTTGTTTTCATTTTGTTTCGTGGAAATGAAGATGGGTGGTGACTTTGTTTCGGCTATGAGATTTTGTCTAAAAATCTTGAATCTGGTTTTCTGGATTGAAGGTATGGGTTCCTTAATTCTTGTGTTGTTATGTTGGATGCATATCTCTATTCAACATGACTGGTTTTATCCTGATGTTGCTCGAAAGGGCTAGGTGCATAGATGCTCCGTGATGACTGTAGTACTAGTTCATCATACCTAAAATATATATTGTATCGTTGGTGGACAATGGTAGATTTATGTCGTTTGTTCATCCCTTGATCTGGACTGCGACTGAAGTTTCAAGACCACTGCGACTTTGTGGATTCGGTTCGTAATTGGTTGTTTTGACTCGAAAGTGCGTTTATGGTCTTCTGATACTTTGAAGATAGTTGTTGGAACTTGGGTCGTTTCTGTGTTGGCAGACGATCGTTGGATTGTCGCGCCCCTACGTGGGTTCGCTGGATTGTACATGGTAATGGTTGTTTAAGATTGTTCTCTCTTATTACCATATTTTTGTACTGAATTGTTTGGTTTTGCTTTTGTGGTTTACTGGGTCAGGTCGTTGGCCCCCAACCCAAGTCTTGTATTTCCTTCTCTTGATAAAAACTTGTCCCGTATTTTTTTCTATTTATCAATGACAAACATATAGTTTTATTCAAAAATAATAGTCTCTTGTTTATTTTAAAGATAACTATTATTATTAAAAAATGTTTTCCCTCGATGTTTTTTTATTTATTTATCAGTGATGATATTTATCACGTAATTTTTAGTTTTTTATTTTGACAAAAAAAATCATATGGAAGAAGCAATGTAGTCATTTGAGATTTTAATTTTTCAATCAATGTAAAATATATCTTATAAATAAATAAAAAATTGCAGATTTAATAAACTATAATTCTAGTTTTTAATTTTAAAATTATGTCATTTTATATAATTATTTATTTAGATTATTTTTCAAAATTTTGTTATTCAAAATTTTTAATTGATTGTTGGTTATACTTTGTTACTTTAGTATGCCATAAATGGTGACATTAAAAAAAAAGTTTGTCTTAAATGGTGTAATTGGACTATGACTTTTATGATTCAACCTTGCATTGCCGCATGTAACTTTTCTTTTAAATTTGATTTTGATATGCCATGTGTATTGTTCATTTTAAACATTCTCAAATGTATGTATAGAGGATTACTATATACATTATGTTACAATTATTTTACATATACATCGGGAAAAGATTGTCTCTTGTGAGAATATCTGCAGTTTTTTTCAGTGCCAAATCTAAGTCATTAAACCTCTTATTTCTCTTGATTTTAACATTTAATTTCTCAAATGCATTTATTTTTCAATGTTTTTCAATGGGTAGGATTTCACTTAACCCTCTAGTCACCGGGAAGGATCCATTCCCCCATTGTGATGTATTGTCACTTCAATTAATAAATTTGACCACTAATGTATTTTTATATTCATTAATTGACGTGACAATATATTAGATGAATGTTTCTCTAAAAAACACATTATATAGATGTATAAAATAATTATACACCGACGTTATATACTAATTAAACTATTTAATAATAACCTCATGTTAAAAATTTGAAAAGATAATTTCTTAACATCTACGTCATGTTATCTATTAACCATAATTGAAATACCGAATCTATTGTCGGGGGAGGTCTTTAGATTTTTGATGCCCTAAGAAAAACAATTAAATTGTGTCTTTTTAATTATTTCAATATTTTTCTTCTTTCATTTTTTATTGCAAAAGATTTATTTATAATCAAAGTTCTCTAAAAATATATTTTCAATAAAATTAGTTAAAGCGATAGTAAAAGTAATAATTTTGGTGCCTCTACAAAAATAATAATTTTGGTGCCTCTACAAAAATAGTGCCTTGGGTCGCCGGCCCTTCCGCCCATCCTCTGGGCCACCCTTGTCTATTGTTATATAGTCTCTCAATAGTAAAACTAAAACAGAAAGAGAGAGATCAAGACAAGTAACGAACATGTCGGTTTGTGATTTTTTTTTTAATTGAGATTTGTTATACCTTAGTTACTAAAGAAATTGAAGGTGAGAAAAACACACAAGAGGGGGTTAAATTGTGCACTCTTTTCGTGGGGTTTCTTTTTCTTTGGATCACAACTTGAACATAATTTATGTTATACAAATTCTGATGCAGAGTCTGTGTGCAGCGGATAAATATAACACAAAGATAAAGAGATAGGGATAGAGAAAGCAGACCGACCACAATTTTATACTGGTTCCTCCTACAATCTAGAAGTAGGTCCGGACCCCTTGCACATCCAAGGGATTTCACTATAATCACTACTGATTGCAAATTGCTAGAGGACACTTCCAAGAGACTTCCTTATGCTCAAGCACAATTGCAGGAGACTTCTATTTGCTCAAGCACAACTGCAGGAGACTTCTATTTGCTCAAGCACACATGCAAGAGACTTTTATGCTCTAAGAATCTCTACCTAAAGACTTATGCTCTAGGACTATACCGAAAGATTTCCCTAGCTTAAGCACACTGCTTAAGACTTCCCTTTGCTCAATCCCCACTAATTGAGACTCCTAAGTGCTCTTGATTTCACCAAGAGACTTATATACTCAATCACGCAAGTGAGAAACTTTCTAAAATGTTTTCCCGAACTGCAAACAAGTTAATTTGTTCTTACACTTTTTCTAACTAGTAAGTGAAAACTAAACAAATGAACAGACTCCCTAGGATTTCTAAGATTAAACTTGAAATGAATCCTAAGTTTGTTTGCACTATTAAATTTGACAGAGTAATGGCAAAGTTTAATAACAGAGTCTTGTTGCTTCTTTTTCAAGTCTTCAGCTCCTTTTATAGGTAGTGATTTGAAAGTCGTTGGAGAAGAGTTTCAGCCCAAATAGAGTCGTTAAGAAGCTTCAATCACAAACGTTGGCCCTTTGCCTGATATGGATAATCCTGTTGGAAAGTACTTTGAATCTCCTTTGCTAAAAGGGGAATTATCCGTTGTTTTCCTCGTTCCTGATGTCCTTTACCGTAGACAGAAGAAGACAAAATAGCTGCTCTGCCAGATGCAGTTATAGAGACAGCTTACAGAATAAGACAAAATGTTACGTGGATTCTAGGTCCCTCAAAATGATGTAGCCTAGTCTGTTGGAACAAAATGTGTTCAGCAATAATAATCCTTAAGAGTTTTGATGATAAAAAAATATTAAAAATTGTCAATTGGATATGCTAATATTTGTTCAAGTGTACATGACTATAGACAAAAATTTGACAACTTAAAATGGTCTTGGAAGAACAAATAAAGAGCAAATACATCAACAAAAGGGAAGCTTAAAGCGTCTGAAGAAAACTGCTCCTGAAGTTTGAAGTGCTCCTGAAGACAAAGTGCTCCTGAAGTGATGACGTCATCAGAAGCACGTACATCAGTGGCTGTGAATCACCAGAAGCTGCAGTTCATCAGAAGATGTAACTTAAAGCTTCAAAAGCTGTTTCAAGGATTCAAACTCGTCTAAGATTGCAGAAGACTGGAAAAGTATAGCAACGACTATTTTGAAAGGATTGAATTGCATT
This sequence comes from Medicago truncatula, assembly GCF_003473485.1. Taxonomy (NCBI): domain Eukaryota; kingdom Viridiplantae; phylum Streptophyta; class Magnoliopsida; order Fabales; family Fabaceae; genus Medicago; species Medicago truncatula. The sequence goes on from NC_053045.1 coordinate 23,980,150, forward strand.
CGATGCTTATTCTTCAAAGAGCGTTGACATAGTACGTTTGTACGAAGTGTACAACCACTATCTCCATTACTCTGTTTTTGTCTCTGCTACAAGACAAGAAAAACAGCTCTGCCTGCAACAATGTTTCTTCACATTGGGAACGTGTAACACCCACTTTTATTTAATTAATTATTTAATTGAGTCTAGACGAGTTATATTATATTTATATAATATATGTGTGAATTATGATGATTTATGACAATATAGATGATTTGGATGATTTTAGATGAGTTATGTGTTTTGATGATTTTTATTAGGTTATGAGACTTATTTTATTGTTTAATAAAATAAGATTTGAAAATAAAATAAAATATTTAGTTAAGGGTTGTTTTGAGATTATAGAGAGTTTTGGGGGAGAAAGTGAGATAAGATAAGATTTTAGGAGGAGATATAAAAAGAGAAAACCTAGTCTTAGAAAAATTAGTACGTACGACTGTTTTTGGAGAAAAGGGAGAAATAGCCATAGAAGGGAGAATCACCATAGAGAGCTGCGATTTCTTCATACAAGGTAAAGGTGAGACTAACTCTACAATTCTATTAATCATGTAATCCATCCGGTTGTAATTAGCAGGAATTTGGATTGAATTGGAGAAATCGAAAATTAGGTCAAATTCTTAGAATTGATGATTAAACGGTGAAAATTGATTAGATTGATGTAGAAACTGTCCTTTGACCTTAGATTATGATTAGGATGAATTCTGGAATTGAAATTAGGCTTAGAACCAAGAGATTAGATGAATTTTCGTAGAAAACTGCATTATGCCTGAGCCTACATTCATCGCTCGCCCTCACGAACGATGATCCTTGCCTCGCGAGGGATGAAGTTCATCGCTCGCCACGCGAGCCATTTCCCTTCGCCTCGCTAGTTACAAGTCGTAGCTCGCCACAGCGAGCAACCTTACTCGCCATAGCGAGCATGACTAGAGAGCATGTTGAATTCTATAATTTTGACTTTTGAGTGTAACCTTAGATGCTTTTGAGTGCCTTAAGATGTTTATTAAAGATTAGTTGATGATTTAGAACAAGATTGAACCATGGCGAACAGATGCTCTCGCCTCGCGAGTACTTCCAGAACTGTATGCAAGTTAGTACTAACACACGCCCGCAATTGTCATTAATGCTGTGTTTGTTTGTCCCCTTCTGAATTGCAAACTTTTTTACTCAAAACACTTTGACAAAACACACACTACTCACTTCGCAACTACACTTTCTACTTGCAAACCATTCTATGCGAAGTAAAACGCATTTCTATCTCAAAACCTAGAAACCCAAAATTCATCTTCATCATCAAATGGCATCTTCAAGTTTCGCTCCTGGATCATCATCTAACATGCAACAACAAGATGCTCTTGCGTATAAAATCAAAGGAAGAACCATGTCTTTGGAAGAATGGGAACTTAAGGTGCAAACAGAAAATCTGGTTGATTTTGCTTCCTTAGCTTATCATGGATGTGATAATAGCAAGTACTACGAAGCACAAGGTTTAGTAGAATACTTCAAGTTTTTGAATGGACCTACATACTAGACTCTGGTTCGACGTTTCTGGGTAAGAGCAAACATTTACGACAAAGAAGCAGTCAAGCTTGAAGAAGATGAGAAGGTCCTGGTATACCTTGAATTGAAAGGGAAATCTAGAGAAGAAATGGGTTTGGAACCTTTTGATGAAATGAACTGTTAAGCTGATTATAATGTGATTTAATGATTAATTGCATTACTTGAAATATTATTGAATGATCAAGATGTTGATGAAATGAATTGATATGATAAAGTATAATGTTGTTGTGATCTGATTATGCTGCTATTGTTATTTAACTAAGTTGCATGAGTCTATACAAGATGATTAAGATGATGTTGAACTCCAAATTATTGGATGTATATGAGATGATGATTAAGATGTTTTAGATGATTGAGTCCATGCATTAGCATACATTTGTTGGGGGCTTATGCCCTGGAGCTTTGTACTCACCACGATGGAGCATTTGCTCAAAATAATTGTTGGGGGCTTATGCCCTGAAAGTATATTAATACTATAATGCTAGGGGCTCATGCCCTGTATTGGTACCACATGCATATAAGAGGTTTAGGTTGCATTATATTGATTAATATTATTGTTTTGTGAAATCTCACCCCTTCTGTTTGGAAATGTTGCTCTTCGTATGAGTAACTTGCAGGTGATCGAGCTTAAGTTGCTGTTGTGCTGTCATGAGTGGCCTTGCCTCACTGAGTCCTAGGTTGCTCTGATACGTAACGGGATGGGGTTTATGATATGCATGCTTCATTCTTTTACGTGTTCATTTATGATGTTTAACTGAATTTTATGAGATGTTTGATTAGGCCTGCGTGCCAAGACAATTTATAATTTTGAAATAACTCCGCTGCGATTGATTAAGATATTTTGTTGGAAGTTAAATTTTTATTTAACTGTTCTTAGATTATGTGAAAGGTGATATCCCGTTTGTGATGTTTACTCTGATTTATGTTAAGAAATTTTTATGTTGGGAAAACGGTGTGTTACAATTGGTATCAGAGCAGGTTGGTCTGTCCGACCAATTAGAAGAGTCGTGTAGAGTCTTAGTAATATTTGTATTACTATCTTATGTTGTTGTTGTTACCTGTTGTGTAGAATCTCAGAAATGGCTGGAAGAAACGATGCTATATTAGCTGCTGCACTACAAGCCGTAGCTCAAGTTGTGGGGCAACAGCCTAATGCGAATACTGGTGTGAATGCTGAGACGAGGATGCTTGAGACCTTCATGAGGAATCATCCTCCTACCTTCAAGGGAAGATATGACCCTGATGGAGCCCAGACGTGGCTTAAGGAGATCGAGAGAAATTTCCGTGTGATGCAGTGCACTGAGGTTCAGAAAGTGCGATTTGGTACACATCAGCTGGCTGAGGAAGCCGGTGATTGGTGGGTTAGCCTTCTACCTAACCTAGAGCAAGATGGTGCTGCTGTGACTTGGGCTGTGTTCAGGAGAGAGTTCTTGAAAAGATACTTTCCGGAAGATGTTCGCGGGAAGAAAGAAATCGAGTTCCTTGAGCTGAAGCAAGGAAACATGTCCGTGACTGAGTATGCTGCCAAGTTTGTTGAGTTGGCAAAGTTTTATCCGCATTATGCTGCTGAGACTGTTGAGTTCTCAAAGTGCATCAAGTTCGAGAATGGTTTGCGGCCTGATATTAAGAGAGCAATTGGATACCAACAGATCCGAGTTTTTCCTGATTTGGTGAACAGCTGTAGAATCTATGAGGAGCACACCAAAGCTCATTACAAGGTTGTAAATGAGCGGAAGACTAAGGGCCAGCAGAGTCTCCCTAAGCCCTATAGTGCCCCTGCTGATAAGGGCAAACAGAGAATGGTCGATGATAGGCGGCCTAAGAAGAAGGATGCTCCTGCGGAGATCGTCTGTTTCAATTGTGGTGAGAAAGGCCACAAGAGCAATGTTTGTCCAGAGGAGGTGAAGAAATGTTTCCGGTGTGGCAAGAAGGGTCATACGTTAGCTGATTGCAAGCGTAGTGATATTGTGTGCTTTAATTGCAAGGAAGAGGGTCATATTGGTTCTCAATGCAAGCAGTTTAAGAGGGCGCCGACTACTGGTAGAGTTTTTGCTTTGGCTGGTACACAGACCGAGAATGAGGATCACTTGATCAGAGGTACTTGTTATATTAATAATACTCCTTTAGTTGCTATTATTGATACTGGTGCTACGCATTGTTTCATTGCTTTCGATTGTGTTTCTACTTTGGGTCTTGATTTGTCTGATATGAATGGAGAGATGGTTGTCGAAACTCCAGCTAAGGGTTCGGTGACTACTTCTCTCGTATGTTTGAGATGTCCTTTGTCTATGTTTGGTCGTGATTTTGAAATGGATCTAGTTTGTCTACCTTTGAGCGGTATGGATGTGATTCTTGGTATGAATTGGTTAGAGTACAACCATGTTCATATTAATTGTTTTAGCAAGTCAGTGTATTTCTCTTCCGTCGAAGAGGAAAGTGGTGCAGAGTTCTTGTTTACCAAGCAGCTGAAGCAACTGGAACGCGATGGTATTTTGATGTTTTCCTTCATGGCTTCTTTATCTATTGAGAATCAAGCAGTGATTGATAAGCTACAAGTGGTATGCAATTTTCCAGAAGTTTTTCCAGATGAAATTCCTGATGTGCCTCCAAAGAGAAAAGTCGAGTTTTCTATTGATCTTGTTCCTGGAACGAAGCCGGTGTCGATGGCACCTTATCGTATGTCTGCTTCCGAGTTAGCTGAGTTGAAGAAACAATTAGAAGAATTGCTTGAGAAGAAGTTTGTTAGACCAAGTTTTTCACCTTGGGGAGCGCCAGTTTTGTTAGTAAAGAAGAAAGATGGTAGTATGAGGTTATGTATCGATTATCGTCAGTTGAACAAAGTAACTATCAAGAATAGGTATCCACTTCCGAGAATTGATGGATCAGTTAGTGGGTGCACGTGTTTTCAGCAAGATTGATTTGAGATCAGGTTATCACCAGATTAAAGTAAAAGATGAAGATATGCAGAAGACAGCTTTCAGAACGCGTTATGGCCACTATGAATACAAAGTTATGCCTTTTGGTGTTACCAATGCACCTGGAGTATTTATGGAGTATATGAATTGCATCTTCCATGCATTTTTGGATCGGTTCGTGGTTGTTTTCATCGATGATATTTTAATTTACTCCAAGACTGAAGCAGAACATGCTGAGCATCTGAAGATTGTCTTGCAAGTGTTGAAAGAGAAGAAACTTTATGCTAAATTATCTACGTGTGAGTTCTGGTTGAAAGAGGTAAGTTTTCTTGGCCATGTCATTTATGGTGATGGTATTGCTGTAGATCCCTCTAAACTTGAAGCGGTATCGCAATGGGAGACTCCTAAGTCAGTTACAGAGATTAGAAGCTTCTTGGGTTTAGCTGGTTATTACCGAAGATTTATTGAAGGATTTTCTAAGTTAGCACTTCCGCTAACGCAGTTGACTTGTAAAGGTAAAGCTTTTGTGTGGGATGTTCAATGCGAGAACAGTTTCAATGAATTGAAGAAGCGGCTGACGACAGCTCCGGTTTTGATTTTGCCGAAGTCCGATGAACCTTTTGTGGTTTACTATGATGCGTCCAAGTTGGGTTTAGGAGGTGTACTTATGCAAGATGGTAAAGTGGTAGCTTACGCTTCAAGACAGTTGAGAATTCATGAGAAGAATTACCCGACGCATGATTTAGAGTTGGCGGCTGTGGTCTTTGTATTGAAGATATGAAGACATTACTTGTATGGTTCGAGGTTCGAGGTGTTTAGTGATCCCAAGAGCTTAAAGTATTTGTTCGACTGAAGATGGTGACTTTCAGGTCGATGACCATGGTGTGTTGAGATTCCGAGGTCGGATTTGTATTCCTGATGATGAAGAGATGAAGAAAATGATTCTTGAAGAGAGTCATAGAAGTAGCTTGAGTATTCACCCGGGAGCTACGAAGATGTATCATGATCTAAAGAAGATTTTCTGGTGGTCTGGATTGAAACGAGATGTGGCACAATTTGTGTATTCCTGTTTAGTTTGTCAGAAGTCAAAGATCGAACATCAGAAACCTGCTGGTATGATGGTATCATTAGATGTACCAGAATGGAAATGGGATAGTATATACATAGATTTTGGGACGAGTTTGCCGAATACTCCTAGAGGGAATGACGCAATTTGGGTTATTGTTGATAGATTGACGAAGTCGGCTCATTTTCTACCGATTAATATTAGTTTTCCTGTTGCCCAGTTGGCAGAGATTTATATTAAAGAGATTGTGAAGTTGCATGGTGTTCCTTGGAGCATTGTATCAGATAGAGATCCAAGATTTACTTCTAGATTTTGGAAGAGTTTGGAAGAGGCTTTGGGTTCTAAGTTGAGATTGAGTTCGGCGTATCATCCGCAGACAGATGGTCAATCGGAGAGGACGATTCAGTCGCTAGAGGATTTGTTGAGAGTTTGTGTTCTTGAGCAAGGAGGAACTTGGGATAGTCATCTTTCGTTGATTAAGTTCACATACAATAATAGTTATCATTCAAGTATTGGAATGGCACCTTTTGAGGCTTTATATGGTCGGAGATGCAGAACTCCGTTGTGTTGGTTTGAGTCAGGAGAAAGAGTGGTCTTAGGACCAGAGATTGTTCAGCAGACTACTGAGAAACTTAAGATGATTCAAGAGAAAATGGAAGCGTCGCAGAGTCGACAAAAGAGTTATCATGATAAGCGCAGGAAAGATCTTGAATTTCAAGAAGGAGACCACGTGTTTTTGAGAGTCACTCCTGTGACTGGTGTTAGACGTGCTCTGAAGTCAAAGAAGTTGACTCCTAGATTTATAGGTCCGTATCAGATATCGGAAAGAGTTGGAACGGTGGCATATCGAGTGGGATTACCACCGCATCTTTAGAATTTGCATGATGTTTTCCATGTGTCGCAATTTCGGAAGTATGTTCCGGATCCATCTCATGTGATCCAGAGTGATGATGTGCAAGTTAGAGACAACCTTACGGTAGAGACTTTACCGGTGAGGATTGATGATCGGAAAGTGAAGAGGTTGAGAGGCAAGGAAATACCCCTTGTGAGAGTCGTTTGGGACGGAGCGACTGGTGAAAGCTTGACGTGGGAGCTAGAGAGTAAGATGCTGGAGTCTTATCCAGAGTTGTTTGCTTGAGGTAAATTTTCGAGGACAAAAATCTTTTAAGTTGGGGAGATTTGTAACGCCCACTTTTATTTAATTAATTATTTAATTGAGTCTAGACGAGTTATATTATATTTATATAATATGTGTGTGAATTATAATGATTTATGACGATTTAGATGATTTGGATGATTTTAGATGAGTTATGTGTTTTGATGATTTTTATGAGGTTATGAGACTTATTTTATTGTTTAATAAAATAAGATTTGAAAATAAAATAAAATATTTAGTTAAGGGTTGTTTTGAGATTTTAGAGAGTTTTGGGGGAGAAAGTGAGATAAGATAAGATATTAGGAGAAGATATAAAAAGAGAAAACCTAGTCTTAGAAAAATTAGTACGTACAACTGTTTTTGGAGAAAAGAGAGAAAAAGCCATAGAAGGGAGAATCACCATAGAGAGCTGCGATTTCTTCATACAAGGTAAAGGTGAGACTAACTCTACCATTCTATTAATCATGTAATCCATCCGGTTGTAATTAGCAGGAATTAGGATTGAATTGGAGAAATCGAAAATTAGGTCAAATTCTTAGAATTGATGATTAAACGGTGAAAATTGATTAGATTGATGTAGAAACTGTCCTTTGACCTTAGATTATGATTAGGATGAATTATGGAATTGAAATTAGGCTTAGAACCAAGAGATTAGATGAATTTTCGTAGAAAACTGCATTATGCCCCAGCCTACATTCATCGCTCGCCCTCGCGAACGATGATCCTCGCCTCGCGAGGGATGAAGTTCATCGCTCGCCACGCGAGCCATTTCCCTTCGCCTCGCGAGTTACAAGTCGTAGCTCGCCACAGCGAGCAACCTTACTCGCCATAGCGAGCATGACCAAAGAGCATGTTGAATTCTGTAATTTTGACTTTTGAGTTGAACCTTAGTTGCTTTTGAGTGCCTTCAGATGTTTATTAAAGATTAGATGATGATTTAGAACAAGATTGAACCTGGTTTAGCTTAGAACAACTTAAGTTGGAATTCTGGCTTGTACTTGCCATGGCGAGCAGATGCTCTCGCCTCGCGAGTACTTCCAGAACTGTATGCAAGTTAGTACTAACACACGCCCCCAATTGTCATTAATGTTGTGTTTGTTTGTCCCCTTCTGAATTGCAAACGTTTTTACTCAAAACACTTTGACAAAACGCACACTACTCACTTCGCAACTACTATTTCTACTTGCAAACCATTCTATGCGAAGTAAAACGCATTTCTATCTCAAAACCTAGAAACCCAAAATTCATCTTCATCATCAAATGGCATCTTCAAGTTTCGCTCCCGGATCATCATCTAAGATGCAACAACAAGATGCTCCTGCTTATAAAATCAAAGGAAGAACCATGTCTTTGGAAGAATGGGAACTTAAGGTTCAAACAGAAAATCCGGTTGATTTTGCTTCCTTAGCTTATCATGGATGTGATATCAGCAAGTACTACGAAGCACAAGGCTTAGTAGAATACTTCAAGTTTTTGAATGGACCTACATACCAGACTCTGGTTCGACGTTTCTGGGTAAGAGCAATCATTTACGACAAAGAAGCAGTCAAGCTTGAAGAAGATGAGAAGGTCCTGGTATACCTTGAATTGAAAGGGAAATCTAGAGAAGAAATGGGTTTGGAACCTTTTGATTGCACAGAGATAACATCGAGCATTATGGGAATTTCGGTTCACATATCTGAGAGGGTGATTGCTTTCATTCTCAGAAGGCCAGCTCATGGAACCTATAAGGGTGGCATAAAGAATGTAAAGCATAGCCCCTGGAACGAGATTGTAAACCAATCAATCTTCAACAACAATGTTAAAGGTGTCTATCCTGATCTAGGCATGGAGAAGAGAATGATGCTGAAGATCCAAAATGAAAATCTGCTACCAAAAGGAGGTGGCAATGATCAACCTTCATTGGGGCACAAGATATTCCTCCATTTGTTCATTACAAGAGAATATGCAAATGTGCCAAAATACATTTTCAAGCATATGATTCAACAACTGAGGGAAAGTCAAGAAAAGAACATATGTTGGATACCTTATGGAAGACTTCTGTCTGAGATTTTCCATTAAGGAGGAATCTTAAAAGCTCTCAGCAATGTGAATTTTTTCATAGATGCTCAACTTGGAACAGAAACAGGGAGAATTATCAATGGTGGTACCATGAGGCATATGAGGTTAATTGGCAAAGATGGCTACAAGAAGTTGAGCTCAGATATGCAAGACTCTCATGCAGTCTCAGCACTCATGAAGGACTTCCCTCCAATCTGCAAACAAGATGCACTTCATCAAAGAATACTTTGAAACAACTGGAACTAAAATCAGCATGAGGGATGTTCTTGAGGAAATGTATGGAGGAGCTCTGCCTGTGGCCAAGAGCAGGAAAACTAAGAGGAAGGCAATCAGCAAAGAGGCTTACTTAGAGGAAGGTTCTGAACAAGCCTCTAAGAAAGCAAAGAAGGACAAGAAGAATAAGTCTTCTTCTGAACAATTGGATGATTCTGAATTGCCAACAATTCAAGAAGAAGCTCAAAATCTTAATGTTGAAGAGGTCTTAGAGAACAGGATCAGAAGCAGCAAGGATGCTGCAACCTCTCAAGCAGCTTCTGAACAGCCTGTTATTCCCAAGAAAAAGAGGAAGCATGCTATCAGAAAGCTAATAATGGAAGCTACTGCATCTGATGAAGAGGAAGAAGTGACTGCAACTGAGCTAGTCACAAGAGAAGTGAGGAAGAAACAAGCTAGGGATGTTGCTGCACTTCAGATAGGTGTGGAGTTAGCCCAGCAGGCCAACATCCCTACATCCAGCATAACAAGGGAAAATGTTGGTGCAGATGCTGAGCAAGTGCTGAAGGCTGCTAAAGAAGTTCAAGGGTTGATCGCTTCTGAAGCAGGACATCTTTTAAACACTGCTGCTGGTTCCTCAAAAGCCACTATCTCAGATAGTCAGCAAGGTATTACAACTTCTCCTCACACTGACAATATAATTCATGTAGAATTAGACTCAACCCCCTCCATTTCATCTGACTCATCATCATCCTCATCCTTCTTAAATCTAGATGATATACCTTTAGGAGAATTGTATCCAACCATTAACAAAAGCCCCTCAACAGCCTCCAAAATCCATAAAAAGCTGAATGTTAACTATTCAACCTTTGAACCTATGATTCCTACTCTAGATGAAAGGATTGGAAATCTAGCTCAAAGGAGGATAGATGTTTGTGAACGTCTACCTCTTGACCATCCTTTCCAACCATCAAATATCCAACCTTTAAATGTGATTCAACCTGAAACCAATACTGAATCACAAAAAGCCTCTGAAGTAGCTTCAAAAGAAGTTACTCCAGAAGACTCCCAACAACAACAACTTGAAACCATTCCCACCTCTAAGCAAACTGTTCCTGAACAATTTGTCTCTGAACAACCTCAACCAGAAACCCAACCACAAACTCAAACCACTCCTGAACAAGTTGTTTCTGAACAACTTGTCTCTGATCAACAACCTTCATCACCAACAAACTCCCAATCATATCCTGAATCAGATCCTATGATCACATCAGATGCCTCTGATGTTAAGGAAGAGCCTAGCAACTCTTCTTCTGATGTAATCATGGAGTCTGTTTCTGATCAAACTACTTAAACTCCCATCTCTACAAACAGCCAATTCTCAACTTCATTAGCAATTCAACCAATAACCCCAACCAAACAATCAAAGATACCTTCTCCACCAACCATATTCCTTGATTCTACACTATTTTGTTATGTCTGCTCTACGGAAGACCAGCATTGAAGCTCAGGATGAAGCTCAATTGAAATTCCAGAACTGGCTCAAAGGGATTGACCAGGATTTGAAGAAAGTTAAAGTATTAAGAACTTGGGTGCAATCTCCTCCATGTCTAAGAGAAAGAAATCCAATAGATTTCATTCCAGCAGGAGTGCATCCAAGAGAATTGGATTTAACCTTCCTTCAGAAGATACTCTTCAAGTCCGCTTCCACTGAAATGGAGCTTTTGCAAAGGAATGCAGAACTTGAAAGGGAGAACAAGCAATTGATAAAGGAAGTTTTAGATCAGAAGCTACTCTTGCTGAAATATCAGATGTCAACATATGCTAAGTTAGAAGAAGCAAGGGGTAGAGAAGAAAATCTGCTGAAGATTAATGAAGAGTTTAGACAGGAAATGAACAGAAAGGCAAAAAGAAAGGAAAAGATGATGCAACAAATGATGGAGATGATTCAAAGACAAGCCCAACCTTAGTTGCAAACTTATTTTAAGCTTGTTTAGATTTATCTCTTAAAGCTGTTTTCTGCATTTGTTTTCTGTTTTACTCTGAATGCTTCTGAATATGAGTTATTGCTTCTGAACTTCTTAATTTACTCTGATATTTATACTACTTCTGAAGTAATTTATTCACTCTGATATTTATACTTGTTTTATATTGCTTCTGAATGTAGTTAATTACAAAATCTCTCACTATTTTCTCATCTCTTTCTTTTTGTCTTTATTTTATACTTTTTGTTGATGACAAAAGGGGGAGTAGATGTATAGTATTTAAAGGCTCTGAGCCCCATTAATTTAATTCTAATCAAGTTAAATTAATAGGACCTTCTTCTAAACTCTTAGTCTTTTATTGTAAGATTATTCTGAGTGTTATTTTGTTCTTAATGATAAATTTAATTAACATGGATGAAACTCAGGGGGAGCTTACAAACCTCACCTTAAAAGTACTATTGGACTCAAGGGGAGCTTACAAACATCATACCCTAATAGTCAACGTGTTAATTAGATTAACAACAATTGAACATTTTAAATACTATTGTTTGTCATCATCAAAAAGGGGGAGATTGTTGGAACAAAATGTGTTTAGCAATAATAATCCTTAAGAGTTTTGATGATAACAAAGTATTAAAAATTGTCAATTGGATATGCTAATATTTTTTCAAGTGTACAGGACTGTAGAAAAAAAATTCACATCTTAAAATGGTATTAGAAGAACAAATAAAGAGCAAATACATCAACAAAAAGGGAAGCTTAAAGCGTCTGAAGAAAACTGCTCTTGAAGTTTGAAGTGCTCTTGAAGTGATGATGCCATCAGAAGCAAGTTCATCAGAAGCAAGTACATCAGAGGCTGTGAATCACCAGAAGCTGCAGTTCATCAGGAGATGCAACTTAAAGCTTCAAAAGCTGTTTCAAGGATTCAAACTCGTCTAAGATTGCAGAAGACTGGAAAAGTATAGCAACGGCTATTTTGAAAGGATTTAAGGGCATTGGATACTTATTCTTCAAAGAGCGTTGACATAGTACGTTTGTACGAAGTGTACAACCACTATCTCCACTACTCTGTTTTTGTCTCTGCTACAAGACAAGAAAAACAGCTCTGCCTGCAACAATGCTTCTTCACATTGGGAGCGCATTTGAAATTGATCCTTCATAGGACAATAACCATATCAGGCAAAGGATCATTGGTGATTTATCAAAAGCTTCAAACGACTCTATTTTGAATGTGCTCGCAATTCAACGTCTCTTTCACACCTCTATATAAAGGAGTGAAGACTCAGAGTTTCATAAGAACAATACGAAGCATTAGCTAAGCCATAACTCTGTTGAAATTGTTCTCCACCTCAAAGTTCACTTAGAATTTCTTATCAAAGCTTATATCTTAGGAATTCTATAGTCTTTAGAGTCTGTATCTTATTTGTATTTTGAACACCACTGATTGTATATCAAGTGTTCAACTTCAAACAATATTCTTTGTAATTCTGTTTGAATTCAGAAGTCTCTTGCAGTTGTGCTTGAGCAATAGAAGTCTCTTGATTGTGTTCAGGAGCATAGGAAGTCTCTTGCAGTTGTGCTTGAGCATTTGAAGTCTCTTACTAAGTTTATGAAGGTAAATCGACATAAAACAGAATAAGCAGCGGAATAAAATTTCGATTTACTTTCCTTGGATCATTACGAATTGGAACTTGAACCAGTGATTCGATTGTTACCTTAGAACGGTTGGTCTGAAAACGAACGGTGGAATCTGCGAACCGGAATCACGATCACAGCCAAGCAAATAGTAGAGCCTCTATCAAGTCCACACGAACAGTGCTCCTCCAAAACCTCGGTGCTAGCCAAGAAGACGGAAGTCAGAGAACTAAGGTTTCTGCAAAAGAACGTAACCGCAAACTATTGCACTAGGGTTCTATTTATAGAACTCCTTATGTGCTTTGCAAGTCAAACTCGTTTTTGACTTCACTAAGCCCAATACGAGTTTAGTAAATATTGCTAAATCATTAGCATTATTTACTAAGCGCACCCTTTATATAAGTCGTACTTATACATATCTCTTTTGACTGCTCTTTGTGTGTGACCCTTTAGGTTCTAGTCACGTTGGCAATGATATTAAATCCATTATTTAATATCATAAACAATGAGCGGTGTCTAGCAACACATCATTGCTACCCAAGTGACAAGAATGTCAAGTGATCTGACGAAACCTTTCATGATAATACATATGTGTATAATTACTCCTTTGTCTCAATATCTTCATTGATCTCAAGGCATAGATAGTGTCACCCTTGTATAGATCAATGTTCATTTATCTTGATTCCGAAATATACTATTTAACGAATAAGTCCAATATCTTATATTGACTTAGTTCAGCATGGCCATGCATATTTATAGTCATATTTCATCAAGAGGCCTAAAGATATATCTCCTGTAATAAAAGTCATGATACATAAGATAGGTTTAACATAAACTATTGGCCTCTAGGGCTTACACCAACAGTTTAGTAGTGAGCGTTTGTAATCAGATATTACATAGTGAACTCTCCTTGGAAGTGCCAGAGGGACATGACTGACTTCCGGTTTGTGGAAGGAACCTATATAAATTGCTTGTGTCTTTCTTCTCTCTCTCTCTGTTTTTATCCGCTGCAATTAGTTCTGAACATCTCTTCAGAAGTATGTACTTTTGATCTGTATTTCAGTTAGGAGAAAAAGAAGAAAAAGGCAACACAATTCAACCCCCCCCCCCCCCCCCCCTTCTTGTGTTTTTCTCACCTTCATAGTCACCTTTTGTATTGATGTCTTTCACAGAAGCTGTGGATGTTACTCCCCAGCTTCTGTGAAACTCTTATCTACTAGGATGTTGACTTCTAGTTGACCTTTCAATAGATTTTCATTCATAGTCTTCTAAGCTTCCCAATCTCTTTCTGATGCTCTTCATATGTTCTTTCTTAATGATAAGAGTTCCTTCACACTTGAACATATGTTAGTAATCCAATTGTTCTTGAATACTTTGTTATCATCAAAATCCAAGAGAACTTGTATGAATAATTCTTGGTCTAACAGTCTCCCCCTTTTTGATGATGACAAACACAATTATTTTGAACAATTGTTGTTAATTTAATTAACAGTTAGACGTCAAGGTATGAGGTTTGAAGGCTCCCTCTGAGTCTGTGATAGTTGATTAGGATGAGGTGTGCAATAAAACTTATATACAATCAAACTTTAATAAACCTTGAACAATATAAAAAACTTTTAGACAATTTCAAACCAAACCCCTATGAACAAAATTACTAAGCTATCAATTGAAAACACAACACGTGTGAAATTGAAGAATTGTATAGATTTTTCAATCAATTGATCTATGAAAATTATTTGAAACATAATTTAATGAATTAGATTATCTTTTCAATGAAAAACAAATTAGATCAACACTAGCATTTAGCCTAATAATTATTCAATTAATCACATGCAATAGTAAAAAGAAAAGAGGATTGGGAAGAGAGATAACACTGATATTTTTATTGTAGTTCTCTCTTTCTCGTCCTCGCTGGAGCTACATATACTCTTCTTGATGAAGTATAACTTCACCAAGGTCATCCACTATCTAACAAATGTTGAATACAATGAGTTTACAAGAGTTCCTTGAAATTAAAACCTAATTCTTCAACCCTTATGCAAAGACTCCCCCAAACTTCAAATAACCTTTGAATTTGGTGCTCCTTGGATCTTCAAATCCTTGAATACCCATGCACCCCTTCAAACTCATCACTCGAACCTTCGATGCTACATGCGGTAAACGAATCCCCTTCGACATCAAGAACGGTTAGAAAGACCCCCAAGCCCTTTGGAGGTGGAATTAGATTATTCAATTCACTTTGAAGACTTGATTAAGCCCAATCAATCTTCTTGAGAGAACCAGCTTACAATCCCTTCTAGCACCCTAGCAAATCAATGTAACTTAAAGAACAAACTGATTCTAAGAAAAAATGTTTAATCTTGAAGAATGTATGAACAATGAGTTTTTGAGACCTAAAGAGAATAGTTGCAAATGATTCATTGAATTTGGGGTTGTGAGAAATGGAGTATATATAGAAAGGTAGTGGAGGTGAAATATTCACATAAATTTAACTAAGTGAATTGATTCAATTAATGAATGAATCGATTCAGACCATATAAGACAAAAGCTGAAAGGTGAAAAAATGAGATGAAGAATGAAACGTGTCAAACAAAATTTAAATCGACTCAGACAACCCAGAAATAAGATTGATACGATTCATTCCTAAAGTGAATTGATTCAGACATTGTCAGAGACTTTTATGATACGTTTCATCAGATATGTGATACGATTCAACATGAATCAATTCAGAGATATCATGAATCGTATAACATAATTTCAGAGACTTTTATGATGCGATTCAGACATAAGTGAATCTATTCATGCTGGGTGAAAACATATTTTGACAGGCATAAAGTGCTTTTCTATGGGTAACACATAAGCTAGGGTGCTTTAACACAATCTAAAAGAAAATCTTGACTAATCAACATATCATGTAAATAAAAACTAATCTAGA
This sequence comes from Medicago truncatula, assembly GCF_003473485.1. Taxonomy (NCBI): domain Eukaryota; kingdom Viridiplantae; phylum Streptophyta; class Magnoliopsida; order Fabales; family Fabaceae; genus Medicago; species Medicago truncatula. The sequence continues at coordinate 23,995,709 of NC_053045.1, forward strand.
ATCTAAAAGCTAACATCATCAAAACTATAGCTGGAGGCTTCAATCTCCCTCTTTTTGATGATGTCAAAAGAGCACATGTTGACTTAGCTCCTCCTGAAACTTATAGTATATGGAAAGCACAAAATGAATACATATCCAGGATTATATCCAGCATATAGCAAGGCATACCAAAGTAAGCTACCAAAAAAAAACACATATAGCTGATAAAGTAGCTGCAACATAAGCAAGTATTCAAGACATGTACTTCTCCCTATTGGATATTTGAATATTAGCTTCACTTTTCCTAAAACAAATATTCATATATGATGTTGGATATGATGTTCCAACATCCTGGCATGGTTCAGTGTGCCCTGTTTATGTGTGTTGGCTTTCGAACACTTTATCTTATTAAGGATTCCATGCCTTATTAAAAGAGATTTGTATGTTGCAGTATGAAAAATATATGCTATCTTTAAAGATAGAATATTTGGAAAATAAAATCTCGAGATTAAATGAGATATGTGGTTGTTATGAGGCGAATCAACCAGGTAGTAATTGTGAAGGGAAGAAAGAGGTGATCAATATGGATTACAATACTCAACTTCAAAATATTTTAGATGATTTCTTGGTGTCAAATCAAGTTTCATTTGAGAAGTTTGATGTTCAGTGTGGTGATCTTGTTGAGAAAGCATATGAGTCTCAAAGGAAGTTGGTTCTGAGGGAGACTGAGTGTCACAAGGTTGAGGTGGAAGAAAATCCCAAAGTGAGGAGTGTTGATATTTTCTCAAAGTCTGGATCAACGGGGATTAAGGAAATCACTCGTGTGCAGAAGGGTGCATGTCCTTCTCTAAGCTGGGAGAGTTCCAAATCCAAAAGTTTAACAATGGGAGTGTGGGAGCATCTGCTTCTTTGTTACAAGTTTATGGAATTCCTACCAAACAGGATGAAGAAGAAGGGTGGTATATTCCTTCTATCATTTTTGCCACCCTAACAGTGGTTGAAGCGTCAAGCTCAATGACGTAAAAGAAAGCACTTGGTGGGAGGCAACCTATCCTTTTTATTATGTCTTTATTTTCAGTATTTTATTTTTATTGTTGAGTCAAACAATTTGTCTCAAATTTTCATTTTAGTTTAACTTAGTGTATCCCCCTGTTATGTGATTGAATCTGAACTTGTTTATTATTGATGAATCTACTTGTTTGTTGACTTTTTCCAGTTTAGTAACAAATGTTTGTTTAAGTGGTATTCCAAAAGTTCAAAAGGAGGAGCGACTTGTGTTTCAAAGGCGAAGTGTACGGCAGTTAAAGATAGGTAGTCACAACTCTCATAAATCTAAACACTGTACGGTTCATGGCCAAATTTTATATTCCAATTTACTTATAAAGAGTGTTCCATGCATTTGCATTTCTAGAACTTGCAATTTTTCTCTACTATCGATTGATCTTTGTCATTAACAGGCTGAGGCAAAAGTGCTTGGTCCTGTGAGCCTTTTTGAAGCCTACCCTGTTATTATTTGAAATATTATCCTTTTTTTAGCCAATCTGAGCCGGTAGGTTTAGATCTTTTTGTTCGGTGACAAACTACATTACAAGCTTAGAGACTTTTAGGATTTATCCCTTATTGTTTTTCTGAGTTAGGCATTGTAGAATGTTGCTAAATATTAAGTTTGGGGTTGCTATTGGAATTTGCAACCAACTAAATTTGGGGTGGGGGTACTAGAGAACAAAGAAAAAGAAAAAAAAACATTCTCATAAAACAATATGCCAAAATGGTGTATTCAAAAAAAAAAAAAGAATAGAATGAAAAAGAGACAAGACATTGAAAAACTGAGTAACTTCAAACTTGATTGTCCCAGTTTTTATAAATAATCTCTAGTACCCTTGCAAGAATTGTTGTTCCAAAAGATGAATGAATGATGGATTGAATTTTGTGCTTAACTTCCGTAGGAATGCCTAACTCAAATTTTGTGTAGCCTACTTATCCAAATATTATCCCACCTTCACCTAAGCCCCATTATAACCCTTTAAGACCTCAAAATGTGCATTGACATTGATTTTGATTGACGTTTAGAAACTTTTCAAGTGTATGGTAATATGTAGATTGCATATCGACTGTGTGTGAACCCTTTCATATTTTTGCGTGGAGTTTTGAATTGGTGGTTGCTAACAAGTCAAACTACCTCATCTTTAGCTAGTAAGTGTTGAACTTTTGGGTACTATCGCTTGATCAGGTGATTCTTATTATTCTGTCGACTGTCAATATTACAAGTAAATTCCTTGAGGACAAGGAATGGTTCAAGTTTGGGGTTGTGATGACAGTCAGTCATTCGTTATTTTTAGAGTCTTTTTATTATATTTTTGAGTTCACAGGCAAGATTAAGCAGCAAGAAAAGCAATAAAAACTTAAGAAGTTGAAAAACGGCATCGTGTCAGGATTACTGAAAAACGTGACACGATTTGGAGTTTTCAAGAAAAATGCATTCGACACTGGTGAAAACGTTTCACGATGGCAAAAACGTGACACGATTATGGAAACCCTAATTTTGGTGGTTTGTTACACAAGGAAGAAACGTGTCACAATTTACATAAATCGTGCCACGATTTTAGGATCAGTTCTTGCCTATTTAAGCTAAAGACTATTCTGAAAACAAGGGTTATGACTTGGAGAGAGTAAAGTGCGATTTTGAGACCTAAAGACGGCTAGGAGGCCGATTTCTTCAACCTTCTATCAGTTCATGTATGTTTTGATTCCACTACTGATTATGCTATTTGTAAACTCAATTATGAGTAGCTAAATCTCTTAGAGATCAGTCTGAGATGATTCTTTGTAACCCTAATTGAACCATGTTGCTGTGAAACTCTATTTATTATAAATGACAATCTAGTTTTTATTCAATTCAATTATTCTTAATTCTTTTTATATCCTGATCAAATATAAACATGATTTAGTGAGAATGAATGACTATTGACCATAACTTTCTAATTGACAGAATTGAATTATTCTAATAAACAGGGTTAGTCTAGGAATGGATAATCGTTTGTTAGTGATATTAGGTTAACGTGCTTAAACCTTCAAAGATTATTAGACCACCTAAGGAATTAGGGGTTGTAGTTTGAGAAGACGGTCCTAAGTCAAGGGATTGATTATGACTATTTTGTTAACTATTGTGTAACTAGACAATCATTCATAAGAATAGGTGCAGTTTACCAATTAGGGAAAATATATGATTCGAAAGATCTGATCTAATCTCTCTTCATATTTTCTAACCAAATCTTTATTTCCTAACCGAATCTTGATTTTATGTTATTTAATTTTATGCAATCAAATCAAATCTAAACAAAATAATTTATACGTCCTAAATATTTACTTTATTGCTAAATTGAGATTAACAGAGTCCTCGTGGACACGAACTTATTTTATTACTTCGATGCATTTTTAGTACACTTGCTAAAAGTCTATCACAATGCACTGTGGCTAAGGATGCTTCGGAAATTCTCAAAACTACTCATGAAGGTACATCTAAAGTGAAAAGTTCTAAACTTCAACTTTTTACCACTAAATTTGAGAATCTGAAAATGATAGAGGATGAGAATTTAACAACTCGTTTTCCCAACATGTTAAATTTTCATAATAAATGAGAGGAATCAAATCAAACAGGATGTCACACTACTTTTAAAAGATAAATAGAGTAAAATTTACTATTTATTCAAACATCTCATGTCAACAATTCAAATTACATTGCAGCGGAAAACATTCATTATTCAACGTAATGGCACTACCGCCTCAACATAAACAACTTCTTAAAATTCCATTCTAAGTGGTTCATCAACATAATTCATAAAAATACGTAACACAAGGGAAACAATGCAAAGATCCCCATCCCATTACGTATCAGAGCACCCTAAGACGACGCGTGAGAGAGTCGACTCACATCAACAACTATTCCTGGTTATCTGCACGTTACCCACGTAGAGGCAACATTCAAACAGAAGGGGTGAGATTTCACATTCAATAATAATAAGCATATAACTCATCAACAGAATTTAACAACATAAATGACAACAATTAACAATATTAATGCTTCCATAATTTCCAATAACAACTTATTAAATATTTCAACAACTTGACAACACGACGACAATACCGACAACTCGACATCAACGACGATGCAATGGTAACAACACCAACTTGACAATGCACTATGCATGTGGTACCAATCAAGGCATCAAGCCCCCAACGTATATAGCATAATAGGCTCACAGGGTATCAAGCCCCAACTTATAGAGCATAGGGTCTCAGGGCATCAAGCTCTCAACTTAATATGAATGATTATACATTCAACAGGGCATCAAGCCCCCAACTTTAATGATTATGCATGGACTCAGCAACCAATAACTTCAGCAACTTAGACGACTTTAACAACTTAGACAACAACTTATAACTTAACAACATTAACAACACCAACAGCAACGACATCAACAATAACAACTTGCAACTTAACAACATTAACAACAACAACTTGAATAATATGAACAACAATATTTCTACAACATACAATTTCCACATAATAGATGTATTTAAATTTATCCAACAACAATATTCATATTAATTCAGACTCACTGTAAGACAATACAATTATATACAATTTTCGATCCTACCCCAAAGACCAACTCAAAACAACACGTGTGATAAAAAATGCAAGAACCCAAAACAGGCTGACTGCCATTGAACAACTCGCTATGGCGAGCTACTCTACTCGCTATGTCGAGTTCAATTAAAAGGCTACTCTCTATGGCGAACAAGTTACTCGCCGTGGCGAGCTAAAACTGATGGCTCTCGGGAGTTTGACATTTTTCACTCAAAAATTCCATTTTTAACTTCCCTATGCCCAAATTTGATCCAAAAACATGCCTAATCATTTCTATACATGTTAAGGCACTCAAAACCATATAAAACTTGACCCAAAACGTTTTTACAAAATCATATTTTTCTCCTTGGATAACTCGCAATGGCGAGCGATAACTGGGTTTACTTGTAATACCCCGTTTTCCCAACATAAAATTTCGATAACATTTATCAAAGTATTCAACACATAAACGGAATGCTACACTTCTTAAAATCATAATTGAGATAATTAACTAATTATCCTTCCAAAAATCATCAACATATTAATTCCAAAACTTTGCAGCGGATTAAATTCATCAACATAAATAAGTCTTGGCACACAGGCCTCATCAAACATCTCATAAATATTTAGTTAAACAACTTAATCAATTAACATCATAAATCAAATACGTAAGTAATAGAAAATAGCCACAAAAGATCCCATCCGTTACGTATCATAGCACCTAAAAGACTCAGTGAGGGATAGCCACTCACGACAGCAAAACAACAACAACTACTCTCGATCACCTGCAAGTTACTCATACGAAGAGCAACATTTCCAAGCAGAAGATGTGAGATTTCACAAAACAATAATATTAAACATATAATTCAACAATTATATTTAACATGAAAACATCATAATGTCATCATAGATAATAATATATCATATATCACTTCATTAATAGTCATATAAAGAATCACAACTTAACATCTTGGCAACTTAACAACTTTGACTCGACAATGCGACTACAACTCGACTATGCACTTTAGACCTCTTATATGCATGTGGTACCAATCCAGGCCATCAAGCCCTCAACGTAATAAGTATTAATATACTTCCAGGGCATCAAGCCCTCAACTTAGTTGAGCTAAAGCTCCAGGGCATGAAGCCCCCAACGTGGTGAGCAAAGCTCCAGGGCATCAAGCCCCCAACAATGAATGCTAATGCATGGACTCAACAACTCAATCTCTAAGAAACAACAACCTCTTATATAAATCCAATAATTTGGAACATCTTCTTTCAACTTAGACCGACTCATGCAGCTTAGTTAAATAACAAACAGCAACATAGGCTGTATGCAAATCAATTCATGATATAACAATATCATAACAATATCAAATGAAAAGTTAACAACATCTCAAACATTCATATATAATTCAAGTAATGCATATACAATTATATCACATTATAAACAACATCAAATCATTTTATAACAGCTTCACAGATCATCATTAATATCATAAACAATCTTCATTACGACCCCAAGGTTCAACTCTCAACAACTCGTGCGACAAAGATCGCAAAATCCTAAACAAGCATTCTGTAACTGGGCAACTCGCGAGGCGAGTTCAGGTGCAACTCCCAAAAATCCATTCTTAAACTATTCCAGGTTCAATCTCAATCTAAAATCTTTCCTATTCATTATACATGTTCAGGCACAAAAAATCATCTAAAGTTCAACTTAAGGATCAAAACTACGAAATCATGTTGACTCTCTGGTCACACTCGCTAGGCGAGTGAATCTGCTCGCTATGGCGAGCTGCAAGGTGCAACTCGCGAGGCGGGTAAAAGTTGCTCGTGAGGCGTGCGATGAAGTTCATCACTCGCTATGGTGAGGATCATCACTCGGGAGGCGAGCGATGAATGTAGGCTCGAACAGAAGGGCAGTTTTCACGAAAATTCACCTATTCACATGGTTTAAAGCTCAAAACTAATTTCTGTAATCATTCTATGGATTATCTAAGGTCTGTAAACAGTTTCTACATCAATCTAACCATTCTACATCAATTAATCCTCAATTTTCTCTTAAACCCTAATCTTCCAACTTCTCTAATTCAATCATACACTTACTAAATACAACCATCAGAATTACATAGATTAATAGAATGGAATGCTAGTTTCACCCTTACCATAGCAATGAAAATCACAGCTCTAAAGGTCCTCTTCTCTTCTCTTGGCTTTTTCTCCCGTTTCTCCAAAAACTGATTGTACGTTCTATTTTCCTAAACTAGGTCTCTCCTATTTATATCTCCTCTATCTATTTTATCTTATTCCTCTTTCTCCCCCAAAACTCTCTAAAATCTCAAAACAACCCCTCAACTCAATATTTATTTTATTTTCAAATCTTATTTTATTAAACAATAAAATAAGTCACAACTCCTCATAAAATCACATAAAATCACATCGATTAAAAAAATCATATAAATCACCTTAGATCACACATATCATATAAATATATTCTAAACTCTCTTAATAAATTCTAGACTCAATTAAATAATTAAAGAATTCAAAGAGGGCGTTACATTACTCGGAAGGCGAACAAAGACACTCGCCGTGGCGAGAGATGACGATCTGTTCTACGGGCAGAACACAGATTTCAGCAAAAGCTCCCAAATTTCATATCCCAAACCCTAAAACTGATTATAAACATTGCACTATGAATGATCTAAGGTCTGAACACTAATTATACACCAATTCAACAGATTTTCTACTATTAAAACAACCAATTATAACTTCTAAACCTAATTCCCAAATTCCCAAAACTACAACCTACAACCTATTAAATCCAGTTTCAGAATCATACAACTTAGAATTACAAAAAGTTAGTACCACCCTTACTTAGATTAATTGATCGCAAGGTTCTACCGCTTTCTCTTCTCTGGCTCTTCTCTTCTCTTGGTATCTCCCAAAAACTGTTTTCACGTGAAAAACTATCTGACTCTTAGTTTCCCTATTTTTATTTCCTTAATCAATTTTATTTATTCTACTTAATCCCACTAAACTCCTCAAAATTCTAATTCAGCCCTCAAGTCTAATTATTCTATTTTTAAATCATATTCTACTAAATGATAAGATAAAGCAACTTATCAACATAACAACATAACAACTTAACACATAAACAATTAAATCATATAATTAGACTCTAAACCCAATAAAATAATAAAATAATTAAATAGGGCATTACAGAGAACATACAGGATTATCTATTGAATATTCTTAATATTGCTAATTCATTTGATTCACTTGGAGAAAAGATTTCTGATGAAAAACTTGTTAGAAAAATTCTCAGATCTTTACCTAAGAGATTTGATGTGAAAGTAATAGCTATTGAAGAAGCCTAGGACATCTCAAGTTTGAAGGTTGATAAGTTAATTCTTTCGGTTTTGATGAAAGTGAAGACATATCAGAAGAACGTTCAATCCAAAGGGCTCCAATGTCATGAATGTGAAGGATATGGTCACATGATAATAGAATGCGCCACATTCCTCAAGAGACAAAAGAAAAGCTTGGTTGTATCTTGGTCTGATGGAGATGACTCAGAAGGAGAAGAGCAGAGTGAATCTGCTAAACATGTCACTGCTATGAATGGTAGAGTTGTGTTTGATACTGAATAATGTGATGAAGAACCAAGTTATGAAGAATTAGCCTTCTCCTATAAAGAACTATCTTCCAGAAGTACAGATGGAGGCCAACTGCTTGAGAAGCAGGAGAAGACCATCAGTAACCTACAGATTGAAAGAAGTGATCATCGTGCAAAAATTTATGAACTCAATAATGAGGTAACTCAACGGAACTCTCAACTCGAGAATTTGAAAAAGCAGGTTAAATGATGACCACAGGAACTAGTGTTTTGGAGGAAATCTTAGAAGGACAGAATAAAGAGAAACCTAAAGGTACTAGTTTTGATTATAAATCTATGAACAAGAAACAACGAAACAGATGTACTACCTATGCACTATAAGATGGTGAAATGATGAGGAAGCAACAAGTCCAAGATGAAAAATCAGTTGCAGGAACTGATGACTCTACTATGCTCTAGACACATGACTGAAGTTGATAAATATCTTGAAGATGTGAGACCTTATTCTAGCAGCTATTTTACTTTTTGTGATGGACCTAAAGGGAAAATTCTGGGCATTAGTAACTTGATCAAGGATGAATTACCAAGACTTGACAATGTGCTATTAGTGAAAGGGTTAACTGCCAACTTGATTAGCATAAGTCAGCTATGTGATCAAGGAATGGAGGTAAATTTCAGCAAGCTAGAATGTAAGATTACTAATATGAAAGGTGATGTACATATGAGAGGTACTAAGTCTAAGGACAATTATTACGTGCGAGTATCTCAAGAAGAAGCACACTTGTCCATTTGTCTTGTGAGTAAAGAAGAAGAGGTTAAACCGTGGTACCAGAAACTTGGTCACTTAAACCTGAGAGGGATGAAGAAAACCATTGCAGCAGAAGCAATCAGGGGATTACATGAACTCAAAATTGTTGAAGAAAACATTTGTAGTGAATGTCAGATTGGTAAACAAACTAGGATGTCTCAACCAAGGTTGGAACATCAGGTAACTTTTAGAGTTCTTGAACTTCTGCACATGGATTTGATGGAATCTATGCAAGTTGAAAGCATTGGTGGAAAGAGGTATGTGTTTGTGGTTGTTGATGATTTCTCAAGGTTTACTTGGGTGAATTTCATCAGGGAGTAATCAGATACGTTTGAAGGTTCAAAGAATTGTGCACACAATTTCAAAGAGAAAAAGATAGTGTCATTGTAAGAATCAAAAGTGATCATGGGACAAAATTTTAAAATGCTAAGTTCAATGAATTCTGCTCTTGTGAAGGAATCAAACATGAATTTTCTTCCTCTATAACACCTCAACAAAATGGTGTAGTGGAAAGGAAGAACATAACCTTGCAAGAATAAGCCAGAGTTATGCTTCATGCAAAACATTTGCCTTATCATTTTTGGGCTGAAGCTATGAATACAGCCTGTCACGTGCACAATAAGGTTACTCTAAGGACTAGCACTACAACTACCTTATATGAGATATGGTAAGGGAGAAAACCAATTGTCAAATATTTTCATGTTTTTGGAAGCAAGTGTTACATATTAGCAGATAGAGAACATAGAAGGAAAATGGATCCCAAGAGTGATGAGGATATTTTTCATGGGTACTCAGCTAAAATCAGAGCATACGAATTATTCAATTCCAGAACCAAGGTAATTATGGAATCCATCAATGTTGTGATAGATGATATCCGTACAGTCCTGTTTAACAGATGTAAACATCTGTTCAGGAAACAAATGCACCTACCAGGTGAATGAATCTGAGTCTAAGAAAGGAGAAATTGAGCAGGCTGAGCAAGATCATGTACCAACAACTAAAGGTCCTTCCATCAGAATTCAGAAGAACCATCCACAAGATCTTATTATTGAGTGTCATGATCAAGGGATCACAACTAGGAGATCTAATGAAGTAATTTTCAATGCTTCTTTTGTGTCCAAGTTGAACCTAAGAACGTTAACGAAGCTCTCACTGATGAATTAGGGATTGAAGAAATGCAAGAGGAATTGAATCAATTCAAGAGAAGTGAAGTGTGAGATTTGGTTGCAAGACCAGAAGGCATAATTGTAATTGGAACAAACTGGATCTATAAAAATAAGTTTGATGAAAAAGGAACTATGACCAGGAACAAGGCTAGACTGGTTGCTCAGGGTTATACTCAAGTTGAAGGACTTGACTTTGATGAAACCTTTGCCCTTGTTGCTAGATTGGATTCCATTAGGTTACTTTTGGGAGTGGCTTGTATTCTCAAATTCAAACTTTTTCATATAGATGTGAATAGTGCCTTCCTAAATGGTTACTTACATGAAGAATTTTATGTTGAACAACCAAACGGGTTTATAGATCCTAACTTTCCTAATCATGTCTACAAGTTGAAGAAAGTTATGTATGGTTTGAAACAAGCACCTAGGGCATGGTATGAAAGACTCACTAAGTTTCTGGTACATCAAGGTTACATGAAAGGAGGATCATACAAGACCTTGTTTGTGAAGGATGATAATAAAAGACTGATAATAGCAGAAATATTTGTTGATGACATTGTCTTTGATGAGATGTCGAATCAGATGGTTCAACATTTTGTCTAGGAGATGCAGTCAGAATTTGAGATGAGTCTTATGGGTGAACTAACTTATTTTCTTGGTCTTCAAGTAAAGCAGATGGAAGACACAATTTTTATCTCTTAGAGTAAGTATGCCAAGAATATAGTGAAAAAGTTTGGTATGGAAAATGCAAGCCACAAAAGAACACCAGCAACTACTCATTTGAAGTTGTCCAAAGATGAATAGGGTGTTGTTGTAGATCAAAGCATGTACAAGTGCGTGATTGGAAGCCTGTTGTATATTACTGCAAGCAGACCAGACATAACATTTGTTGTAGGGGGTGTGTGCCTGATACACGGCTGAACCTAAAATGAGTCATCTTACTCAAGTGAAGAGGATACTAAAGTACATCAATAGCACTAATGACTACGGAATTTGTACTCTCATTTTGAAAATTCTATGTTAATTGGGTATTGTGATGCTAACTGGGAATGTAGTGCAGATGATAGGAAAAGTACCTCTAGAGGATGTCTTTATGGGAAATAATTTGATCTCTTGGTTTAGCAAGAAACAAAATTGTGTGTCCCTATCTACTGATGAAGCTGAATACATAGCTACTAGTAGTAGTTGTTCTCAACTTGTGTGGATGAAGCAGATGTTGAAATAGTATAATGTTGAACAAGACGTTCTAACATTGTATTGTGATAATTTGAGTGCTATTAATATTTCCAAAAATCTTAGAAAGCATAACTAAACACATTGACATACGTCATCACTTTATCAGGATCTTGTTGAAGAAAAGATAGTGACTCTTGAACATGTTGCTATAGAGGAACAATTGGCCGATATTTTCACCAAAGCTTCAGATGCTAAGCAGTTTGAAAAATTAAGGGGAAGTTAGGAATTTTCCTGCACGAGGAGTTATAAGGTTCAGTTGTGTAAGACGTGCTCTTCTACATTGCTTGTTGCACATCTTTGTTTTATGTTCTTTGGTACCTTCTGATTATTTTATGAATAAATAATTATTTTGACATATTTTGTGGCTAAAAAGGAGGAGAAAGATGATGTATGGTTGGCCCGTGTATGGTCTTGCATGCTTGTTGCCTGATGTGCCTGATGTCTGCATTTTTTTTGCTTGATGAGAATGAGTGTTTACTTTTACATGCTTGTTGCCTATTGTGGTTGATGTGCTTGATGATGTTGAAACATCTCTACTATCTATTTTTTTAAGTTTGAAGTTTTCCTGCGTATGGTATGCCTTTGAGTCTTCTTTTTTTTTTTTTTTTTTTTTTTTTTTTTTTTTTTTTTTTTTTTTTTTTTTTTTTTTTTTTTTTTTTTTTTTTTGTTTGATGATGTTGAAACATCTCTACTATCTATTTTTTTAAGTTTGAAGTTTTCCTGCGTATGGTATGCCTTTGAAGTCTTCTTCTTTTACTATGCATGCATGTGTTCAGGGGGAGTAGTAGTAGACTTTTCTGTGTTAGTATTCACTCTTAGGTTGTTAAATTGAGGGGGAGTGTTACTATGAAGTGTGCTTGGAGATGCTCAAGTTGTTTGGCAGGATGTGGAATAGGATGTTGAAACATCTAGATGACAGTTTCCTGTATGTTTAGAAAATTTATTTTTTCCTTACTAATAGGAATTTATTTTTCCCTTCTAATGTGGTAAAGAATATTGGAACATCCAGATTTTCTGATGTGGGAATTTATTTTTCCCTTTTTGGTGTTTTCTATTTTGTTTCCGCTGATGCATGTCTCTGATTTTATTTAGTGATACTGTTTTCTGCTACTTTTCATTGAAAGAGTGTTCTGAAAGTAGTCTCTGAAAATGTTCTACTCTTCTTCATGGTTGTGTGCTTCTAAGTTGATTTGAAGAAGTGTATTTGTGGTATCTCTTTAGATATTAGTTTTGATGTGCTTCCTGTTTCTTCATGGACGTGTGCTCATGATGATTGAAGAAATAGATGTATGTATCTCTCTACCTTGTTTTTTTTATGGCCTCAGATTGTTTTAGCCAAATATCTGCCAAAGGGGGAGATTATTGGATATTTGTATATTGTATTCACTTTTTCCTAAACAAATATTCATGTATGATGTTGGATATGATTTTCAATATCCTGGCATGGTTCAATGTGTTGTTTATGTGCCTTGGCTTTCGCGCATTTTATCTTATTATGGAATCCACGCCTTATTTCTTGTTCGCCATGTAACGTTCTTTTTGTCCAGAATCAGCTGTGAGATTTGTTCCTAAAGTGTTGACTTTATTTTAGGAATCTTTGGATGTGATTGATTTGTTCCTAAAGTTGTTCCGACATTTTAGGAGTTACTTTATTTGTTACTAATTCTTGTTATGTGGATCAGCTTGAGATTCTACATTGTTCTGAAGCCCAACAAGATTATTTAGCCTGTATTGCTTTAGTATATATACAAGACTACAAGACCTAATTCATTTATTCAAGCCATCATTAAAGAAATAGCTTTTTAGGGTTTTGAGTCATTTGTTACCTGTGAGCCTTTTCTTGTATCACCTTGATACATGTTAAGGATTGTGTTTTATTGAGTTGTAAGTTGTGAATCTCTCTAAAGCTTTGAAGCAAAGAGAAGGTTCTATTTATTGGAGTGAGTCTCCATTATTGTGTTTGAGGGTAACTTCACCATATTGAGTTGTAATCGTATAATCATAGGGGCTGTGATTGATTGAGAGGAAGTGAGATGGATCTAAGATCTAGGAGTTCCTAGGTTGAAGTCAAGACGGGTAGGTCCTAGGTCTAGAGTTATAAACTTGGAGTTTGCTGACTTCCTGGCTTGGTAGCCCTCATAGTAGGTGTGTTTGTCACTGAATTGGGTTAACAATTCTCCTGTCCCATTTACTTTCTTGTCTTTTACGTTTGCATTGTTTTTGTTTTTGCTTTTAACTGTTAGCATGATGTTCTAAACATTACATTCAACATGCACAATTCGTATCTTGTGTTGGAACATCATCTTTTAGCTAACATTTTTTCCCTTCCTACTTCCTTTTTCGTTCTTTTCTTTCCCTTCGTATTTCCTTTTTTGTTTTCTTTTCTTTCCCTTTCTATTTCCTTTTTTGTTTTATTTTCTTTCTTTTTGCTGCTCTTTTCGTTTTTCTTTTTCGTTTTTTTACAAACAAAGAAAAAAAACTTGAAAAGCTAGATCTACAACAATAAATAAAAAAGTATACCTTCGTTTTTTGTGGATCTGGACCAGTTTTGAGGGTTTGTATTTGGTTTGGATTTAGGTTTGTTGTATTGTTTATAATGTTTGTTGTTGTGGTGTGGTTGTAACTGATTTTGAATTTGTTTTGTATGGTTATGATAGTAATGGGTCACAGTTTTGCTTTTGATTTTGTGGGGTTTGGATTTTATTGAAATTGGTTTGTATTGTGTTTTTGAATGATGGTTTGTTGGAATGTTTGAACTGGTATGTATTACTGTATATTTCAATCAGGTTTGGTCGTGTCACTGTGTTGTACTTTCGATGATGAATTTTTGTGCAGGTTCTTGTGATTGTGTTGTGCGTTTTTGGCTCTTTATGTTACTGGTTCGAAAAAAATGGCCTCCTTTCTCTGATTCACTTCTTTCGTTTTGAAAAGCTTTGAGACCGATAAAAATAGAAATAGGTTTAACGGATTTGAATGTGAATGAATTTGCCTTGATGGTGTTGAAACGCATTCTCTTTGAAAAAGGAAAGAAAGCAATGCTGACTTTGAATTCTGCCTGGAATTGTGGCGTTGAGCAAAGGAAAAAAATAAAATAAAATCGTCCCTAGACATAATTTTGACATTGTTTTGGACCTATTAAAAATATAAAAAAGGACATAAAATAAACTCTGAGTAATAAAAACAAAGCGAAAATAAAAAATAAAAAAAAGTGAAAATGGAAATAGAAATAAAAAATAAAAAAAGTAAAAAGACTAAAAAAATAAAGGCTAAAGTACACTTTTTCACCCCTAACTTTCAAAAACTTGCAATTTTGACCCCCTAAGTACAAAAACAACAATTTTGGTCCCCTAAGATTTAGCCCATTTGCATCTTTGATCTTTTTTGTCAAAAACTTGCAATTTTGTTTATTTGGCATGCCACGTGTGTAATTGACCATTTGAAAAAAAATAAAAATGTCAGGTTTTAAATTGTTGAATTAAAAAAACAAAAAAAATAAATAAAAAGAAAAGGAAAAAGGTGAGTCACCTGAGGTTCCACAAAAACCCAGCAACATCATTGATCTCCTTCATCTTCTTAACAACTTCATTCAACCTTCATCAATCTTCATCATCTTCAAAAAGACTATTTAATAAAAAAAAAAAGTCTTTAAGATTTTAAAAGACTCTGTGAGATTGTATTGATTCTATGAGATTTTAAAAGACTTTTTATGTAAAAGACTTTATACACTCAAGATTTTAAAGGATTAATCACACTGACTTTTAAGAATTTCAAAGGATTTTATGTGATTTTAAAATTTCAAAGGATTCAATGAATTTTAGGGGGAAAAGAACAAACTTACAAGCGTGAATGATAAAAATAATGAACAAATAAATTCTAGCGTTTGAATAAAGAAAAATAAAACCAATAAAAAATTCTTTTACTATTTATTTTCAAATTTTAAGAATTTTATTGATTTTATAAGATTTAAAGGGACTAAAAAACACTCTAACACATTATTCTTAATACACATTTTTTATTTGTTAAAAATGTTATTCCCAAAAATTCAATTGTACATATTTAATATTATGCCAGCACTTACAAATCTTTCAAAAAAAAATATTGTGTCAGCCATTACAAATCGGTCGAGTTACACAAGTTTAATTGGAAGGTTTACGAGTGTTAACTCAGTCAAACTCGTTAAACCTTCCAATTTTACAAGAAACCGATTTTACCTCAGAGTTAACACGATTTTTGTACCTAAAAACGTAAACTCGGTAATCTCGGAGAGTTAACACTCGATTTGTGGAACATTGATTACGACATACTTTCTATCATAATATTCTCAATACAATTTTTTATTTTTTTATGAGAGAGAGAGAGAGGGAGAATGGAGAGATAGAGAAACGAAGAGAGAAAGGAGAGAATAGGGAGGGGGAGAGAGAGAGAGAGAGAGAGAGAGAGAGAGAGAGAGAGAGAGAAGGAGAAGAAGAGATAGTAACTTTTAAAAAAACAATCTCAAGAAATCTCATATTTTAATGAAAGACTTTTTCTAGTTAAAATTACACTACAAAATCCCACAAAATCCATCAAAATCTATTTATTAAATAATTCTTCGAAATTTGAATGATTTTGAATACCACAAGACTTTTTTTTAAGTGATGAAAAGTCTTGATTGAATACCTCAGGAATTTTTTAAAATGACAAAGAGTCTTGATTGAATACCACAAGACTTTTTTTAAGTTGCAAAAAGTCTTGATTGAATACCACAAGAATTTTTCATAATTAAAAAGTCTTTTAAAATCCCATAGAATCCTAATCCAATACATCCCCCAGCCCATTTGCATCTTTGATCTTTTTTGGTCAATTTTGACTTGGTGAACGTTTATTTGGCATGCCACGTGTGTAATTAACCATTTGAAAAAAATAAAAAAGTCAGGTTTTAAATTGTTGAATTAAAAAAACGAAAAAAATAAATAAAAAGGAAAGGAAAAAGGTGAGTCACGTGAGATTCCACAAAAACCCAGCAACATCATTGATCTCCTTCATCTTCTTAACAACTTCATTCAACCTTCATCAATCTTCATCATCTTTAAAAAAATCTAATTTTTTTTCTTTCAAAAACAAATTATTACAGAATTTTTGTATTCCTTTTTTTCCTTGAAAAGTAATTTCTACCAACAAACTTAAAAGACATGAGAAACTCATTTGAAACCATCACCATAACCCATACAATACTGTGCACATGAATACCTCCATGAATTGGACATTAGAGAGGAGAGCAAGGCAATCAATTGTTCATAATTTAGACCCAACACCAAACTCAGTCTTATGAGCACAACACCCTTTCAGATTCAACTCTTTCCTTCAATTTCTTTTTAGGTGTATCTCACAAACCCATTTTAGGCGCCGAGGTTGAGGTTTCCGTTTCCGTATAGATGGTTGATTTGATGGCAAAGGGAGTGGAGGCGGTCAAGACAGTGAGCAGCGGGCAACGATCCTGCAGCCGGCTTTAGCGAGATCGAGGCAGAAGTCGTATCCGATGCCGGAGGAAGCGCCGGTTACCAACACCACTTTGTCGTCTAGCTTCTGCCATGGCACTAGCTCTACCTTTTCTTTTCCCATTGATTAATCGATCCGAATTGCAATTGGATATGGAATAAGATTTAACCATTCAAGTCACCTAGGGAAAATAGACAGATCCATAGATAAATGTTGAGAAATGATATTTTGACAACACAACTTATGTGACAACTTTATCTTTTATATTCACATTATTTTTTTACTTTCTCTCTCTATTGTTTTGATTTTCGTGTCACTATCTACTTTCCTTTGTAAATTAGTGGTTGTCACAAAAGTTGTCATTCAATTGGTTGTTCAAATAACACACCTCATAAATGTTTAAGACAAAATTACATTAGTCATTTTTTAACTTCAAAAAAGAAAAAAAAAGAATTGATGATGGTTAGAGAAAGAGATGGAAGAAGAAGAAGAAGAAGAAGGGTTGGTTGAAACGGTTTTGAAATTGGAAGAGATACGATGAAATGAAGATGGATATTAAGATTTGGGATTTTTAATTTTTTTCTGATTTTTTTAATTTTTTAATTTCATTTTTCATTTATTTAATTTAAAAAATGATTATATGTTTTTTTTAAATTTTTTTAATTCAATAATTACACATGTGGCGAGCCACGTAGGCATTGACTGGTCAAAATTGGTCAAAAGGATCAAAGTTGCAAATCGGCTAAATCTTAGGGGGGCCAAAATTGTTATTTTTGTACATAGGGGGCCAAAATTGCAACTTTTTAAACTTAGAGGGGGAAAAGTGCACTTTAGTCAAAAATAAAATAAAAAGAGGCCCGAATTGGAACAAAAAAATGAGGTATTTAAAAGTCAAAGAATATCCCAGATCAGAGAATGTATGAATGTGGGATCTTAGATAAAAAATTGGGGTACGACATATCTCAAAATAATAGGATAAACAATTTCTTATTCTCGAGAAGATACTTCAAGTGGCTTCGAAGCATGTGTTTATTTTACAAGTACTGCGGTCAACCACCGCATAACAAGCCTCAACCGTATCGAAGTTCCTTATCCACCACTATATTGGTTTGCTGCAACACAAGCACAACAGCCGCGTCATCCTTAACCTCTGCTCCCAAACATATCAATATTAGATCATTACAATTTTGTAATGATGTTCTATATGTTCATATCCCTTAAAAGCAAACAATGCCTAAAAGGCTATTCAAAAAATTTATATTTAAAAGAAATATAAATTTAAGTATGAGAAAAATCACAAATGTAATAGTATTATGACAAATAATATAAATTTTTAGGCTTAGAAGTTAATATCTATTTTGTAAACCTATGTATTAAAGATATTATAATAATCTACATAATATTTGTTGTTGTCATATTTTATTTCATTATCATTATTTTAGAGTACAATATAAAACTAAAAAGTTCTTGAAATTATAAAAAGAATAAAATTAATTTATTGGGTGGTGATAAAATAACTAAATTATATAGCATGTGGAATATTGTAGAAGATTATTTGTGTACAATCTTGGGTCTAGCACCAAATGAAGAATCATGTGAGTAGATGATATGATCCCAACGCTTGAGGAGAACATCACACTGATAATCACGCACTTCGGTGTTCTACCAGGTGGCACTTAAGTTGTCGACACATATATCTTTAAACAAGCAGGATAAATCCCTGTAATAAAAAATAAAGAGAATAAAAGAATAAAATGGAATAATATATTGCGTACGAAGTAAAGAAGAAAATTTTAAATGGTAAGAAATGGCTTACATTGAGCATTTGTTTCAACTAGAAATAGGGAAAGAAAGATAATCATACTATAAATAAAATTGACAATTTTAGCCATATATCTCTCTTTTGTTTGTAATATATGTATTTATCACTTTATATTTATAAAGCTCATTTTCTTTTTATCATTATAAATAAAATATCCAGTAAATACATCAATGTGTTGTGTTTGTCTCTTTAGTATACTAAAAAATGAGGTCACACAAAAACATTCTTCTTAATATTATATTTATTACAAAATTCTTCGATGCATTTACCCCTGTAAAATATTTTTTTTGATTTAGCCCCCTATAAAATATTTTTTTTCCAAAATACCTAATAGGCCATACAAAAACAAATTTTTATTTTTTCTTTATAAAAAATTTGGTTTTTATATAACCTATTGAGGGGTATTCTGGAAAAAAAAACTTTTACAGGGGGTAAATAAAAAAATAAATTTACAGGGGGTAAACCTAGAAATGGCCTATATTACAGGGGGTAAAGCACGATTAACCCTATAATAAATCATATTAATATTATTATTAATCACTTTATAATTTATAAAGCTTGTCTTCTTCTCAACATTATAAATATTAAAAAATATCCGTTAAATACATCATTCAGTTGTGTGTGTCTCTTCAGCATACTAAAAAAAGAGGTCACACAAAAAAAATGCTCTTAATCACACGTGGACAAGGAGCTCTCCGAATCAACACATGTCACTTGGGAAACCACCCTAAGTCTGGTGCACGTAACCCCTCCTAAGCACACCCTTGTGCATCAGACAACGTACACGTGTCCTCCTGATGAAGCACCGCACTTCACATAGATATTTAATCACACACGTCTTTTAAAGGGTGACTTAGGTTCACCCCACGGTATGATTCACTTTTCCCACACTATTTACACATTTCATCTCATTTCCTACACTAACTCTAGCGTTGGAGTGCTAACATGCCTGCATGCACCTTTCGTCCCATCCTGAAGACTTTGTCGCCATCGTACCGGATCACCTTCCACCGCCGTTGCCTCCACTACTTACTCATTGGATATGTAACACCCCCTTACCCAAAAGTAATTAAATATAACATAATCATCAGAGTTAAGCACCAAACGGGCATGCTACACTACATTTCAAAATTTCTTAAATAGCATATATAACTATTTAAATAAACAACTGTCAAACATCAATAATCTTGCAGCGGAATATTTGTTTCAGCATCAACAACTATTTAAACCTCCAATAATATCTTGGCATTAAGCCTAAACAACAATAAATCAACCAACAAAGGGCCACATCATCAAGTTCAAAAAATTGATACATAGGAAGGAAAAACAATAATGATAATAACAATAATTCCCATCCACGTATCAGAGCCCTAGACACGACTCTTGAGCCACCACCGACTACTCAGGATCACTGCAAGTTACCCATAGGAAGGGCAACATTTTCAAGCAGAAGGGGTGAGATTCACAACAATAAAATATAGATATTAAAATCTTCAATTGAATCTAACACCCTATAAACATCAATTTCTCATCTTGAAAATGTAAATATATAATTCACAAGCAACAACAACATCTCATCAAATCAATCCATCATAATATGTACATATATATATATATATATATATATATATATATATATATATCCATCAACAACATCATCATCATTAATATGGCCACTACAACCAACGACCAAGACTCATGCATGACATGACGACACCACTAAGACTCCTCAAATATGCAATTATGCATGTGGTACCAAACAGGACCGAAGCCCTCACCGCTTTTGAATGGTTAAAGCATTCATCAGGATCGAAGCCCTCACAGAACAACTAGTGCTCCAGGACATGAGTCCTCTCCGCTGTTTATGCATATGCAATGGACCCACTTGTGTATATCTACATACAACTTGACCGTGCATACATACTCCATATGACTCCACTTATACAACATGTATGATTCAATAATTTTAGCATACATTACAGTCATTAGCAACAACATCAATTAGAGATCCAACAATCCAGAATAATGCACAATTAAGTATAACTATGCTCAAAACAACAACAACAATCATCACCATACACACAACAACAATCAGCATGCAGCATTTAGGAACTCGCGAGCACATCTGCTCGCGATGGCGAGCTCACAAAACAGGCTACTCGCCATGGCGAGTTCAAGGCGAACTCGAGGCGAGTGAAAATAAGGTACTCTCGGGAGTTTTGACATTTTCCTCACTCAAACCTCAATTCTAAGCTCCCTATTCATCTTTTTAACCTAAAACTTGCTCCAGTCATCATTAAAATCATTTAGGCACATTAAACCATCCCCAAAACATCTTATAACAAAAATTTGAAAATCCAGTTATGATCTGGGTTACTCGCCATGGCAAGTTGGTCTGCTCGCGAGGCGAGCTATGAAGTTGCTCACTCGCCATGGCGAGCAAGGCTACTCGCGAGGCGAGCGATGAACTTCTGTACGGGCAGAAAACAGGTTTTTCCCCAAAATCCCATTTTTCTTCAATTCACTCCCCAAATCAGTTTACAGATATGAATTAACTTGCTGTATACACTCAGAACCTATTTCTATCATCAGAACAACACTCTAACCCCAAAATCATCATTTCATCACAAAAACCCATAATTCCCAATACTCTCCAAAACCTGTTAAACTCAAAATCAGAAATTAATAACTACACTATTGAAGCAAACCTCACCCTTACCTTAGTTTTGCAGAAAGAAATGCACAACAATTGATTATCCTGACTCTACTTGCTCTTCTCTCCTTTTCTCCCAACTGACAGTTTTTCACGTACAAGCTTCTGACATCTATTTTTCCTAACTTCCCATTACTTAACTCCCTTTAATTATCATTTAACTCCCTTTAATTCTATTAAATATTAAATAACTCCCCAAACTCCAAAATAATTATTATTTCTCACTTATTCTAATTATTATTAAAATAAACTATATAATAAAATAAACACACCACATAAATCACCAAAAATCATATATTAGACTCCACATAAATCAAAATAAATAACACAACAATTAGGGCGTTACAACTCTCCCCAAATTACAGAATTTCGTCCTCGAAATCTTACCTCAACAAACAACTTCGGGTACGACTCCCGCATCTTACTCTCCAGCTCCCAAGTCAAACTTTCACCGGTCGTCCACCCCAGACGACTCTCACAAGAGGTATCTCCTTACCTCTCAAGGACTTCACCTTATGATGATCAATTCTCAAAGGCACAGTCTCAACTGTCAGGTTGTCCCTAACCTGTACATCATCCCTTGGAATCACATGTGAAGGATCCGCTACATACTTCCGAAGCTGCGACACATGAAACACATCATGCAGGTTCGAAAGATGTGGTGGCAAACCAACTCTATATGCCACAGTTCCAACCCTCTCTGAAATCTGATACGGACCAATGAACTTTGGAGTCAACTTCCTCGACTTCAATGCACGTCCAACACCCGTCAAAGGAGTGACCCTCAGAAAAACATGATCACCCTCCTGAAACTCAAGAGCCTTTCTTCGCTTGTCATGGTAACTCTTCTGTCGAATCTGCGAAGCTTTCATCTTTTCCCTTATCAACCTAACTTTCTCAGTAGTCTCATAAACCAAATCCGGTCCCAACACAACACTTTCACCTGACTCAAACCAGTATAGAGGAGTCCTACACCTCCGACCATATAAGGCTTCGAACGGTGCCATACCAATACTCGAGTGATAGCTGTTGTTATATGTGAACTCAATCAACGGTAGGTGACTATCCCAAGCTCCACCTTGCTCAAGCACACACACCCTCAACAAATCTTCCAATGATTGAATCGTCCTCTCCGACTGACCATCTATTTGAGGATGATAAGCCGAACTCAGCCTCAACTTCGAACCCAAAGCGTCCTGTAAACTCTTCCAGAACCTAGAAGTGAACCTCGGATCCCTATCCGACACAATACTTGACGGTACACCGTGCAGCTTCACAATACTATGAACATAAATCTCTGCCAACTGTGCTACCGGGTAACTGATATTAATAGGAATGAAGTGTGCCGACTTTGTCAACCGGTCGACAACAACCCAAATAGCGTCATGCCCTCTCGGAGTGTTCGGTAAACTCGTCACGAAATCCATAGAGATACTGTCCCACTTCCACTCCGGTACATCCAACGGTGTCAACAACCCTGCAGGCTTCTGATGCTCAACCTTGGACTTCTGACAAATCAAACAAGCATAGACAAACTGAGCAACATCTCGTTTCAAACCGGACCACCAAAACAGTTTCTTCAAATCATGGTACATCTTTGTAGCCCTCGGGTGAATACTCAACCTACTCTTGTGACTCTCCTCAAGAATCAACTTCTTCAAATCATCATTGTTAGGAATACAAACCCTTCCTCTGAACCTCAGCACACCCTGATCATCAACCTTAAAATCACTATCCTCAGCGTCACTACCAGTAGTCATCAAATCAACAAACTTCAAATCTACCTGCTGAGCTTCTCTGATGCTGTTCAAAAAATCACTATCAATCCTCAGCATCCCCAACTGTATACTCTGAGGTGACAATTCACAGACCAGACTCAAGTCTCTAAACTGTTCTAACAATTCAAATTCTTTTACCATTAAAGCAACATATGCAATGTTTTACTGCTCAATGCATCAGCAACCACATTGGCCTTACCAGATGGTAATTCAAGCCAAAATCATAATCCTTAGTAACTCTAACCATCTCCCCTGCCTCATGTTCAATTCCTTCTGATCAAACAAATATTTCAAACTTTTATGATCACTAAACACTTCAAATCTGGAACCGTTCAAATAATGCCTCCAAATTTTTAAAACAAACACCACAGCAGCCGACTCCAGATCATACGTAGGATAATTCTTCTCATGAACCCGCAATTGCCTAGAAGCATATGCTACCACCTTACCATCTTGCATCAGAACACCACCTAAGCCCAGCTTAGATGTATCACAGTACACAACAAACGGTTCTTCTGGTTTAGGCAAAATCAAAACAGGAGCAGTCGTCAATCTTCGCTTCAACTCATTGAAACTACTCTCACACTGAGCATCCCACACAAAAGACTTACCCTTACAGGTCAACTGAGTCAATGGAAGTGCCAATTTCGAAAACCCTTCTATAAACCTGCGGTAATAACCAGCTAAACCCAAAAAGCTTCTGATTTCAGTTACTGACTTCGGAGTCTCCCACTGTGATACTGCATCAACTTTTGAAGGATCTACTGCAATACCACTACCAGGAATAATATGACCCAGGAAACTCACTTCATTTAACCAGAACTCACATTTTGACAACTTTGCATACAACCTCTTTTCTTTCAAAACTTGCAATACAATTCTCATATGTTCTACATGCTCCTCTTCATTCTTAGAATAGATTAAAATATCATCAATAAATACAACAACAAACTTATCCAGAAAAGCATGGAAAATTTGGTTCATATACTCCATGAACACACCAGGCGCGTTAGTAACACCGAAAGGCATCACTTTGTATTCGTAATGACCAAATCGTGTCCTAAAGGCCGTCTTCTGCATATCCTCATCCTTCACCTTTATCTGATGGTAACCAGACCTCAAGTCAATCTTACTAAAAATCTTAGCACCAACCAACTGATCCATCAAGTCGTCAATCCTCGGAAGCGGATACCTGTTCTTTATCGTAACCTTATTCAACTGACGGTAATCTATGCACAATCTCATACTACCATCCTTCTTCTTAACCAACAACACCGGCGCTCCCCAAGGTGAAACACTCGGTCTTACAAACTTCTTATCTAACAAGTCCTCCAACTGTTTCTTCAATTCAGCTAACTCAGAGCTGACATACGGTAAGGTGCCATCGACACCGGCTTTGTTCCTGGAACAAGGTCAATTGAAAATTCAACCTCTCTCTCTAGTGGCACATCAGGAATCTCATCAGGAAACACTTCTGGAAATTCATTCACCACAGGCAACCTGTCAATCACAACTTGGTTTTCTAACGACAAATATGCCATTAAAGAATACATCAGAATCCCGTCCCGTTCCAGCTATTTCATCTGTTTTGTAGACAAAAGCTCACTTCACCTTCTTCTTCAGCAGAAGAAAAATGCACCGTCTTACTAAAGTAGTTGATATGAACTCGGTTATACTATAACCAATTCATACCAAAAATCACATCCATACCCGACAATGGCAAGCAAACTAAATCAACCACAAAATCTCTACCAAACATAGACAACGGACACCATAAACAGACAAGAGAAGTAGTTACTGAACCCTTAGCTGGAGTTTCAACAACCATTTCCCCTTTCATATCAGATACATCCAAACCCAACTTATAGGCACATTCAATAGCAATAAAACAATTAGTAGCACCAGTATCTATAATAGCAATTAAAGGAGTACTATTAAAGAAACAAGTACCTCTGATAAGTCGGTCCTCATTGGTAGTCTGCGTACCGATCAATGCAAACACTTTTCCACCAGTTCTAACTTCTTCGGTTGTGTACACTGCGAACTAATATGACCTTCTTCATTTCAGTTGTAGCAGACAATGTCCCCACGCTTACATTCAGCTAGGTTATGTCCCTTCTGACACACCTAAAACATTTCTCTCATCTCTACCACAAGCATTGCTCTTGTGGCCTTTTTCACCACACTTGTAACAAACAATCTCAGAAGGAGCATCTCTCCTCTTGGGTCTCCTATCATCACCCACTTTCTGCTTTCCTTTGCCAGCAGGAGCACTATAAGGCTTAGGATGACTCTTCTGTCCCTTACCCCTCCTCTCACTCATTATCTTGTAATGAGCTTTGGTGTCTTCCTCATAAATCCTACAGCTGCTTACCAACTCAGAGAAGACTCTGATCTTCTGATACCCTATAGCTCTCTTGATATCAGCCCTCAAACCATTTTCAAACTTGATACACTTGGAGAACTCAGCTGTCTCCGCACCGTAATGAGGGTAGAACTTAGCAAGTTCCACAAACTTAGCAGCATACTCCGTGACTGACATATCACCCTGTTTCAATTCCAGAAATTCAATTTCCTTCTTACCTCAGACATCCTCCGGAAAGTACCTACTCAGAAACTCCTTCCTGAACATAGCCCAAGTCACCACAGTATCACCCTGTTCCAGCACAGGTAACAAGCTAATCCACCAATCGTCAGCCTCTTCCACTAACATGTGCGTCCCAAACGTACCTTCTGTGTCTCTGAGCACTGCATGACCCTGAAAATCCTTTCAATCTCCTTTAACCATTTCTGAGCACCATCAGGATCATATCTACCTTTAAATGTTGGTGGATGATTCCTCAAGAAGGTCTCCATAATTCTAGTCCCATCGCTACCAGCTTCAGCTTTTGGTTGCTGTTGAACAGCTTGAGCTACAGCCTCAAGCGCAGCAACAAGAGCAGCATCAGTACTTCCAGTCATCTCGAAGTTCTACATGAGAAACAACAACTCAGAACAACAACAAAAAGCAACATAAAACTTGACACTCTATATCCTAGGTGGCTCAACACGACTCTACTACTTGGCCGGACGGACAACCAAGCTCTGATACCAATTGTAAAACCCCGTTACCCAAAAGTAATTAAATATAACATAATCATCAGAGTTAAGCACCAAACGGGCATGCTACACTACATTTCAAAATTTCTTAAATAGCATATATAACTATTTAAATAAACAACTGTCAAACATCAATAATCTTGCAGCGGAATATTTGTTTCAGCATCAACAACTATTTAAACCTCCAATAATATCTTGGCATTAAGCCTAAACAACAATAAATCAACCAACAAAGGGCCACATCATCAAGTTCCACAAATTGATACATAGGAAGGAAAAACAATAATGATAATAACAATAATTCCATCCCACGTATCAGAGCCCTAGATATGACTCTTGAGCCACCACCGACTACTCAGGATCACCTGCAAGTTACCCATAGGAAGGGCAACATTTTCAAGCAGAAGGGGTGAGATTCACAACAATAAAATATAGATATTAAAATCTTCAATTGAATCTAACACCCTATAAACATCAATTTATCATCTTGCAAATGTAAATATATAATTCACAAGCAACAACAACATCTCATCAAATCAATCCATCATAATATGGCCACTACAACCAACGACCAAGACTCATGCATGACATGACGACACCACTAAGACTCCTCAAATATGCAATTATGCATGTGGTACCAAACAGGACCGAAGCCCTCACCGCTTTTGAATGGTTAAAGCATTCATCAAGATCGAAGCCCTCACCACTGTGAACAACTAGTGCTCCAGGACATGAGTCCTCTCCGCTGTTTATGCATATGCAATGGACCCACTTGTGTATATCTACATACAACTTGACCGTGCATACATACTCCATATGACTCCACTTATACAACATGTATGATTCAATGATTTTAGCATACATTACAGTCATCAGCAACAACATCAATCAGAGATCCAAAATCCAGAATAATGCTCAATTAAGTATAACTATGCTCAAAACAACAAAACAATCATCACCATACACACAACAACAATCAGCATGCAGCATTTAGGAACTCGCCTCGCGAGCACATCTGCTCGCTATGGCGAGCTCACAAAACAGGCTACTCGCCATGGCGAGTTCAAGGCGAACTCGAGGCGAGTGAAAATAAGGTACTCTCGGGAGTTTTGACATTTTCCTCACTCAAACCCCAATTCTAAGCTCCCTATTCATCTTTTTAACCTAAAACTTGCTCCAGTCATCATTAAAATCATTTAGGCACATTAAACCATCCCCAAAACATCTTATAACAACAATTTGAAAATCCAGTTTTGATCTGTGTTACTCGCCATGGCGAGTTGGTCTGCTCGCGAGGCGAGCTATGAAGTTGCTCACTCGCCATGGCGAGCAAGGCTACTCGCGAGGCGAGCGATGAACTTCTGTACGGGCAGAAAACATGGTTTTCCCCAAAATCCCATTTTTCTTCAATTCACTCCCCAAATCAGTTTACAGATATGAATTAACTTGCTGTATACACTCAGAACCTATTTCTATCATCAGAACAACACTCTCAACCCCAAAATCATCATTTCATCACAAAAACCCATAATTCCCAATACTCTCTAAAACCTGTTAAACTCAAAATCAGAAATTAATAACTACACTATTGAAGCAAACCTCACCCTTACCTTAGTTTTGAAGAAAGAAATGCACAACAATTGATTATCCCGACTCTACTTGCTCTTCTCTCCTTTTCTCCCAACTGACAGTTTTTCACGTACAAGCTTCTGACATCTATTTTTCCTAACTTCCCATTACTTAACTCTTTTTAATTATCATTTAACTCCCTTTAATTCTATTAAATATTAAATAACTCCCCAAACTCCAAAATAATTATTATTTCTCACTTATTCTAATTATTATTAAAATAAACTATATAATAAAATAAACACACCACATAAATCACCAAAAATCATATATTAGACTCCACATAAATCAAAATAAATAACACAACAATTAGGGCATTACAGAATAGATCGTTTGGCACTAGAGGGAGGGTATCGTTCGCTAGGAAACACAGTCCTCCACCATAACCGTTTCATCTTACACGTTCCTCTACTCTAACTGTGTTTTCAGTTAAACGATACTCCACCGTAACGGATGACAATTAAAACTCTATCTTCTAAAGAAATGACCAGAACTCATACGAGAACCTCCGCAAGGAGGAAACACGAACACTACTTGTAATACCCCGTTTTCCCAATATAAAAATTTCTTAACAATTATCAGAGTAAACATCACGAACGGGATATCACATTCAAACATAATCTAAAAAAAACAGTTAAATAACAATTTAACTATCAACAATATTTCAAACATTGCAGCGGAAATTAATTCGAAATCCATAATTCGTTTTGGCACGTAGGCCCCATCAAAATATCTCAAATAAGTTAATCATCATCATAAATATCATAAGTGAGCACGTAAAGGAAAGAAGCATGCATAACATAGACCCCATCCCGTTACGTATCAGAGCGACCTAGACGACTCAGTGAGGCAAGGCCACTCACGACAGCAAACTGCACACTAAGCTCGATCACCTGCAAGTTACTCATACGAAGAGCATCGTTTCCAAGCAAGAGGGGTGAGATTTCACAAAACAATAATATTAAATCAGTATAATTCAAAATCATAATTAACAACATAAACAATCTTAAGCATCATTGCATCTTTGATAAACAATTATCAAGTAAATCACATCATTCAATCATCATCAATAACATAACATCTTTTGACTCGACAAATGCGACAATGCAAATCTAAACCTCTTTATGCATGTGGTACCAATCAGGGCATGACCCCCAACATCATAGTATTAATATACTTTAAGGCATCGTGGTGAGGACAAAGCTCAATTCGTGGTGAGGACAAAGCTCCAGGGCATGAGCCCCCAACAGAAGTATGCTAATGCATGGACTCAATCAATCTAAAACAATCTTAATCAACATCTCAATATGCATCCAATAATTTGGAGCTCAACAACATCTTATTCATCATGTATAGACTCATGCAACTTAGTTAAATAACAGCAGCAGCATAATCAGATCACAACAACATCATAAATTCATAACAACAATTCATTTCAACAACATCTAGTTTATTCAAGAATAATTCAAGTAATGCATTTAATCGTTAAATCACATAACAAACAACTTAACAGTTCTTAACAACTTCACAGATTTGGCTAACATCTTAAATAGGTTTCATTACTACCTAATGTTCCATTCCTAATCAATTCATTCAACTCAGGTCACGACATTATCAAAAGCATTCAGTTCTAGAAGTGCTCGCGAGGCGAGAGCATCTGCTCGCCATGGCGAGTACTTGCCAGATTTCCAACTAAGGTTATTCTAGGTTCAATCTTTTTCTAAATCATCCTCTAATCTTTAGTAGACATCTAAAGGTACTCAAAAGCATCTAAGGTTCAACTCAAAAGTCCAAAATGCGAAAATCAACATGCTCTCTGGTCATGCTCGCTATGGCGAGTAGGGTTGGTCACGAGGCGAGGGGTATTGGCTCGCGAGGCGAGGGGTATTGGCTCGCGTGGCGAGCGATGAACTGTTGGTGTAAGCCCTAGAGGCCAATAGTTTATGTTAAACCTATCTTATGTATCATGACTTTTATTATTGAATAATATATGGCACTCCTTATTATATTTAGATAATGTTAATAAAGTCCTTAGAATAGATAGTTCGTGTAATAATATATTAAGTGTGACTTAATCATGAGATTACATTATCTTAAAAAGCGCTATTCTTAAATGTATCCGTAGTCGAAGCTTTAATATGAATAAAGGATAATAATAAAGCGTCGAGACTATTATGTATGTAGACTGATGACCGCATCTCATGGGTCATATATATGAGATATCAAGTCTATACATAGATATAAATATTAGGAGTAATATTTATATTGGATTGACCCACCGTGAGAATACTACATAGTAAGTTATGAAATTGTCATAAGATATTCTCACAATGATAATAATGTATATCGCTCTTAGGCCTGAAACCACTATGATCCCTAGATGTGGACTCAAGTGCTTTGTTGCCATTCTAACGTTGTCTGTAAAAGGATAATCATAACGTTGGTTGATGGGTACTTGATGAATCATGCTAAGGGACATGAGTGTCCTAGATGGGATTTGTCCCTCCTCATAAACAGGAGATATATCTTTAGGCCTCTTGATGAAATATGACTGTAAAACTGCATGGCCATGCCGAACTAAGTCAATATGAGATATTGGACTTATTCGTTATTCAGTATATTTTGGAATCAGGAAATATAATTATTGATCTATACAAGGGTGACAATACCTATGCCTTGAGATCAATAAAAGGTATCGAGACAAAGGAGTAATTATACACATGAATATTATCATGAAAGGTTTCGTCAGATCACTTGACATTCTTGTCACTTGGGTAGCAATGATGTGTTGCTAGATACCGCTCATTTTTATAATATTAAATATTAGATTTAATATTATTGCCAACGTGACCAGAACCTATAGGGTCACACACAAAGAACAGTCAAAAGAGAAATATATAAGTACGACTTATATAAGGGGTGTATTTAGTAAATAAAGCTAATTAGTTAGCAAAATTACTAAACTCGTTATTGGGCTTAGTGAAGTCCAATAGTGGCTTCTGACTTGCATAGCACACAAGGAGTTCTATAAATAGAACCCTAGTGCTGATGTTTGAGGTTACGCGCTTTGAAGAAACCCTAGCTCTCTGAGACTTCTGATTCCTTGGCTAGCACCGAGTTTTGGAGGAGCACTGTTCGTGTGGACTTGCTAGAGGCTTGCTGCTTGCTGCTTGCTTTGCTGTGATTGTGATTCCGGTTTCTAGATTCCAGCTTTCAGTTTCAGTTTAAGTTTCACACTTCGAGGTAACAATCGAATCACTGATTCATGTGTAATTCATAATGATCCAAGGAAAGAAAATCGAAATTTTTCCGCTGCTTATTCTGTAATGTAAATCGATTTTCCTTCAGTGGTATCAGAGCCAATTACGAAACCTTGAATCGGATTGCTTTGTTACTGCTTTATGTTTTAATTTGATTAAACATATTGAACGAACTTAAATAATAAAGAAAATTAAAATTGGCATCGTATCATATTATGTTTTCTGTGCATGGCTTTTCAATTTGATTCAATGTTTCAGAAACTGTTTCTAGTGAAACATCGACGTTTCGATTATACATATCGACAGAAACATGATTTATCGATCATAAAACGCAGTTAATAATAATATCAATCACATTTATGTGCATGGCTTTTCGATCTGTTTTGATGTTTCAGAAACCGTTTCTGGTGAAACATCAAACCTTTCGATCATACATATTGACATATTGACATCATGATACGTGAATAAACAATTAGAGTACTTGTTTAATAAGATCAGATTGTTGTAACATAATTAGGGTTTGCCGAAACGATTAGGGTAATCAGAAAAGTGTCAAATGTTGATGCGTAATACGGGTGTTAATTCAAAGTGAATCGTTCATGCTGAATTAGCTTCCGGGGCGCTGCCCCCTTGACCCGGAACCACCGTCCGCTGCCCCCACCATATGTCGAATTTTAATTTAATTTATTTAATTATAAGGAATAATTAATAATAATAAAAGTGTGTTTGTTATTATTATTATCATGTGAATGATTATGGCCTTAGTCCTTTTATTTTATTTCTTTTGGATATTAAAATACGGCCTGCGTGCCGTGCCTTTCTCTTATATCTCTATTGTACATTCTCTTCTCATCCACTCCCTCGTATGTGAAACGAGTTTTCTTCATATGTAATGTAAATAGAATACAAAGGAGGTAATAGGGCTCAAGACGTAAGGATAGTCCTGGAAGTCAAGCTTGGAGAAGCAAGGTCGTTTCTAGGATTAGTTTAGATTCTCTCATTGGCTTGAGAGAGTCATAGCGTTAGGATGGCCATAATCATGTCACTTTTATTTTGTATAAATATTATGCATGTTTTGATTGGAGTGCGAATATATATGATATATAAGCCGTGGTGAGGTGAGATCAAATTTAATAAAAATCCTTCAAATCAAAATATTAAGTTTAAAGCTTTCCAAAAGTTTAACACCCTTCAAGACTAATATCGAATATGTGGGTTTTGCCTCTGTGAAGCGCATATTCTATACTAGTAAGTTGCGGTGCGGTAATCCAATTTATCCAAGTGTTATTCTTTTGGGTCAAACTTAACTAAATTAATTTTAATAAGATTAGAATAAATTTAGAAGCTATAATTGGACGACTTCTATATGATAGATTTGAATAAAGAGTTATTCACCCAATTGATTTGAAAGTTGTATAGGATACAATTGGAAATGTTCCTACCTAAATAGCTGAGTTTTATGTACAACCCCCGTTGACTTAAAACAAGGTGAAATAAGGATTTCAATCCACTAGAAAATCTTCCAACGGGATTTTCTGAGTCAAGTGTTTGAAGGTCATTTGATTTGAGTAAAATAGTGGGAGCGTATTTAATTAAAGACCAAATTAAATATATTTTCATGATACTTATTTTGCACATTTTAAATTGTAGATGGCCAATAACGCTTCAACCAACATTTTGCGATCCCTCATCGAAAAAGAAAAATTGACTGAAACAAATTTTTTAGACTGGTTCCGTAACATGAGGATTGTCCTCACCCATGAAAAAAAGTTGTATGTGTTGGATGGACCCATTCCTGAGACACCTCCTGCTGGAGCTTCTGCGGCTCTAAGAAATGCTCATGCCAAGCATCTCAATGATTCCGTAGAAGTTTCATGCATCATGCTGGCTTCAATGACTCCCGAGCTGCAAAAACAGCATGAAGGGATGACAGCGTTCGATATGATCGGACATCTAAAGACTCTATATGAAGAGCAAGCCAGGCATGAGAGGTTTGATGTCTCTAAAGCCCTGTTTTCCACCAAGCTGTCAAGGGAGGTCCCGTAGGACCTCGTGTGCTCAAAATGATTGGGTACTCTGAAAACCTAGGTCGTTTGGGATTTGTCCTTGAACAAGAGCTAGTCGTTGATCTTGTCCTGCAATCGTTGCCTGAAAGTTTCAACGGTTTTGTCCAGAACTTTCTAATGAATGACATGGATAAAACGCTTCCACAGCTTGCAGCTATGTTGAGAACTGCTGAGAAAAACATGAAGGGAAAAGGAAAGGCTGTTGCCATTTTAATGGTTAATAATGGTAAGTTCAAAAAGCACCATAAGAAGCCTAATAAGTCTAAGGGAAATGGCAAAGGCAAAGCTGTTGCCAAGCCATCAACCAAAGCTTTGAAGCCTACTGGAGGCGTGGCTAAGGATGGTAAGTGCTTCTACTGCAACAACACTGGGCATTGGAAGCGAAACTGTCCAAAGTATCTGGAAGATAAGAAGAATGGAAATGTTCCTACTACTTCTGCAGGTATTTTTGTTATAGAAATTAATATGTCTACTTCTACATCATGGGTATTAGATACTGGATGTGGTTCTCATATTTGTACTGATGTGCAGGGCCTGAGAAAGAGTAGAGCATTGGCAAAAGGCGAGGTCGATCTAAGAGTTGGCAATGGAGCAAAGGTTACTGCTTTAGCTGTTGGAACTTATGTATTGACCTTACCTAGTGGTCTTTTACTTAATTTAGAAAACTGCTATTATGTACTTGCCATTAGCAGGAATATTATTTCAATTTCTTGTTTGGACAAGGCTGGTTTTTATTTTAAATAAAGAACAAATGTTGTTCCGTTTATTTGGATAATATTCTTTATGCTAACGCAAATTTGAGTAATGGACTTTATATCCTAGATCTCGATATGCCTATCTATAACATTAACGCTAAAAGGTTGAAACCTAATGAGTTGAATCCAACTTACCTTTGGCATTGTCGTTTAGGACATATAAATGAGAATCGCATTTCCAAACTCCATAAAGATGGACTTTTGGATTCTTTTGATTTTGAATC
This sequence comes from Medicago truncatula, assembly GCF_003473485.1. NCBI lineage: Eukaryota > Viridiplantae > Streptophyta > Magnoliopsida > Fabales > Fabaceae > Medicago > Medicago truncatula. The sequence goes on from NC_053045.1 coordinate 24,029,965, forward strand.
ATATGAAACATGTCGATCTTGTTTATTGGGAAAAATGACAAAAGCTCCATTTACCTGTCAAGGTGAAAGGGCTAGTGATCTTTTAGGTCTCATACATACTGATGTGTGTGGACCCCTAAACATAACTGCTAGAGGAGGCTTTCACTACTTCATTACATTCACTAATGACTTTAGTAGATTTGGATATGTGTATCTAATGAAACATAAATCTGAATCATTTACTTTATTCAAGGAATTTCAAAATGAAGTAGAAAACCAACTAGGCAAGAAAATCAAAATGCTTCGATCTGATCGAGGTGGAGAATATTTAAGCTTAGAGTTTGACAATCATCTAAAAGAATGTGGGATATTGTCCCAACTCACACCTCCTGGAACACCGCAATGGAACGGTGTTTCTGAAAGGAGAAATCGAACCTTGTTAGACATGGTCCGATCAATGATGAGTCATGCTGAACTTCCAAACTTCTTATGGGGATACGCCTTATTAACTGCAGCTTACACACTTAACCGAGTTCCATCTAAAGCGGTAGAAAAGACACCATATGAGATATGGAATGGTCGAAAACCCAATGTGGGACATTTTAAGATTTGGGGTTGTGAAGCTTATATAAAACGACTTATGTCTACTAAGCTTGAGCAAAAATCTGATAAATTTCTTTGGATATCTAAAACTAGGGGATACTACTTTTACGAACCATCTGAAGGCACAATTGTTGTTGCCAGAAATGGAGTCTTCCTTGAGAAGGATTTTGTCTCCAAAAGAATCAGTGGGAGTAAAGTAGATCTTGAAGAAATTCAAGACCCACAGAGTAATGAAATACCACAAGAGGAACAAGGACAGGATACACAAACTGTTGTGACAGAAAATCCTATCCCAGTAACACAAGAACCACGTAGGTCTAGCAGGATACGTCAAGAACCCGAAAGATATGGGTATCTCATATCACAAGAGGGTGATGCATTGCTCATGGACCAAGATGAGCCTGTGACTTACACGGAGGCCATAACTGGCCCCGAATCTGAGAAGTGGCTTGAAGCCATGAAATCTGAAATGGATTCCATGTACATAAATCAAGTTTGGAACTTGATTGAAGCACCTGAAGGAATTAATCCTATAGGATGCAAGTGGGTTTTCAAAAAGAAAATTGACATGGATGGAAAGGTTAGTACCTACAAAGCGCGACTGGTTGCTAAAGGCTTCAAACAAATTCATGGTGTAGACTATGATGAAACATTTTCACCAGTTGCAATGATTAAATCCATTCGAATCTTACTTGCTATCGCAGCATACCATGATTATGAAATCTGGCAAATGGATGTCAAAACTGCTTTCCTTAATGGAAATCTTCTTGAGGATGTGTACATGACACAACCTGAAGGATTTGGCGATCCTAAAGCAACCAAAAGGGTGTGCAAATTGCAGTGATCAATCTATGGATTGAAGCAAGCTTCTAGAAGTTGGAATCTTCGCTTTGATGAAACTGTACAACAGTATGGATTCATTAAAAATGAAGATGAGCCTTGTGTTTACAAGAAGGTTAGTGGGATCATAGTTTCATTTATGATTTTATATGTGGATGACATATTATTAATCGGAAATGACATCCCTACATTACAAGAAATCAAAACTTGGTTAGGGAAATGCTTTTCTATGAAAGACTTAGGTGAAGCCTCCTATATATTAGGAATCAGGATCTATAGAGATAGATCACAAAGATTGCTTGGCTTAAGTCAAGGTACATATATAGACAAAGTCCTGAGACGTTTCAATATGCATGATTCCAAGAAAGGATTCATCCCTATGTCGTCAGGAATAAATCTATCAAAGACTCAATCCCCTTCGACTGATGAAGAAAGGGATCGAATGCGTGATATTCCATATGCTTCAACAATTGGTTTATCATGTATGCTATGATATGTACTCGACCAGATGTCTCGTATGCTTTAAGTGCTACGAGCAGATACCAGTCTAATCCTGGCAACGATCATTGGATTGTTGTCAAGAATATCCTTAAGTGCTTGAGAAGAACTAAGGATACCTTTTGTCTATGGAGGTCAAGAAGAGCTCTCTGTAATTGGTTACACTGATGCTAGTTTTCAGATAGATCATGATGATTTTAAATCGCAATCTGGATATGTGTTTTGCTTAAATGGCGGTGCTGTGAGCTGGAAAAGTTCAAAGCAAGAAACAGTCACTGATTCTACAACTGAAGCCAAGTATATTGCTGCATCCAATGCCGCAAAGGAAGTTGTTTGGATTAAGAAATTCATTTCTGATCTTGGAATAGTTCCAAGTATTGTGGATCCCATTGAATTACTACGTGATAACAATGGAGCAATCGCACAAGCCAAAGAACCTAGATCTCACCAGAATCCAAACACAAACAAAGGCGTTATCATCTTATTCGAGAGATTATCGAAAGAGGAGATGTTAAAATATGCAAAGTACCAACATTAGACAATGTTGCTGATCCACTTACTAAAGCTCTTGCCCAGCAGAAGCATGATGGTCATACTAGATCTATGGGTATTAGGTTTATGCCTAATTGGCTCTAGTGCTAGTGGGAGATTGTTGGTGTAAGCCCTAGAGGCCAATAGTTTATGTTAAACCTATCTTATGTATCATGACTTTTATTATTGAATAATATATGGCACTCCTTATTATATTTAGATAATGTTAATAAAGTCCTTAGAATAGATAGTTCGTGTAATAATATATTAAGTGTGACTTAATCATGAGATTACATTATCTTAAAGAACGCTATTCTTAAATGTATCTGTAGTCGAAGCTTTAATATGAATAAAGGATAATAATAAAGCATCGAGATTATTATGTATGTAGACTGATGACCGCATCTCATGGGTCATAGATATGAGATATCAAGTCTATACATAGATATAAATATTAGGAGTAATATTTATATTGGATTGACCCACCGTGAGAATACAACATAGTAAGTTATGAAATTGTCATAAGATATTCTCACAATGATAATAATGTATATCGCTCTTAGACCTGAAACCACTATGATCCCTAGATGTGGTCTCAAGTGCTTTGTTGCCATTCTAACGTTGTCTGTAAAAGGATAATCATAACGTTGGTTGATGGGTACTTGATGAATCATGCTAAGGGACATGAGTGTCGTAGATGGGATTTGTCCCTCTCATAAACAGGAGATATATCTTTAGGCCTCTTGATGAAATATGACTGTAAAACTGCATGGCCATGCCGAACTAAGTCAATATGAGATATTGGACTTATTCGTTATTCAGTATATTTTGGAATCAAGAAATATAATTATTGATCTATACAAGGGTGACAATACCTATGCCTTGAGATCAATAAAAGGTATCGAGACAAAGGAGTAATTATACACATGAATATTATCATGAAAGGTTTCGTCAGATCACTTGACATTCTTGTCACTTGGGTAGCAATGATGTGTTGCTAGATACCGCTCATTGTTTATAATATTAAATATTAGATTTAATATTATTGCCAACGTGACCAGAACCTATAGGGTCACACACAAAGAACAGTCAAAAGAGAAATAAATAAGTACGACTTATATAAGGGGTGTATTTAGTAAATAAAGCTAATTAGTTAGCAAAATTACTAAACTCGTTATTGGGCTTAGTGAAGTCCAATAGTGGCTTCTGACTTGCATAGCACACAAGGAGTTCTATAAATAGAACCCTAGTGCTGAAGTTTGAGGTTACGTGCTTTGAAGAAACCCTAGCTCTCTGAGACTTCTGATTCCTTGGCTAGCACCGAGTTTTGGAGGAGCACTGTTCGTGTGGACTTGCTAGAGGCTTTGCTGCTTGCTGCTTGCTTTGTTGTGATCGTGATTCCGGTTTCCAGATTCCAGCTTTCAGTTTCAGTTTAAGTTTCACACTTCGAGGTAACAATCGAATCACTGATTCATGTGTAATTCGTAATGATCCAAGGAAAGAAAATCGAAATTTTTCCGCTGCTTATTCTGTAATATAAATCGATTTTCCTTCATGAACTTCATCACTCGCGAGGTGAGGATCATCGTTCGCCAAGTGAGCGATGAATGTTGGCTCGGGCAGAATGCAGTTTTCTTAAAAAATTCATCTAATCTCATGGTTCTAAGCCTAATTTCAGTTCCAGAATTCATTCTAAACATATTCTAAGGTCAAGGGACAGTTTCTACTTCAATCTAATAAATTTTTACCGTTTGATCATCAATTTTAGGGATTTGACCTAGTTTTTGGTTCCTCCAATTCAATCTAATTCTTGCTAATTAATCATCAGAATTATACGAATTAACATTACTGAATCGTTAGTCTCACCCTTACCTTAATGTGAAGAAATCGCAGCCTTCCTAGCCTCTCTTGCTCTTCTCTTGGTTTTTCCTTCTTTTCTCCAAAAACAGTCGTACGTACAAAACGTTTTCTAAACCTAGGTCTTTCCTTTTTATATCTCCTCCTAATATCTTATCTTATCTCACTTTCTCCCCCAAAACTCTCTAAAATCTCAAAACAGCCCTCAACTAAATATTTTATTTTATTTTCAAACCTTATTTTATTTAACAATAAAATAAGTCTCATAATCTCATCAAATCATCAAAACACATCAAAATCGTCCAAATCATCTAAATCGTCATAAATAACAAAATTCACACATATATTATATAAATATAATATAATCGTCTAAACTCGATTAAATAATTAATTAAACGAAAATGGGCGTTACACTACTTCTCCCGATCAAACGATCAACACTATCCTTCCACAATGATGGAAACGACGCAACCTCCACCTCCCTTCAGTAATCAAGGTACATGTCAGAAAAACCTTTCTTTCTTTAATTCCATATAAGTGGGCAGTTACCAACGATCCAGACATGAGGCATTTCCACTTATGTGACACGTCAGATTTGGTTGTTGTCTTTCTCTGAAGAGTCAGAGTTTTTTTTTTTTTTTTCAAAACCAATTCAGCAATTTTATTCTTATAAGAAACTTAGTGAAGAACCTTCTAAGTGCAATCAGATTCTGTCTTCTTCTTTGTACATTGACACTAAGAGAAATAATTATAGAATTTTAATAGACATTGTATGCCTTCTGTTCTCAAGTGTATTCATAAGTGAATATCCTTGGGTGACACTATGGGAAATTGATGGATATTGATTTAGGATGAATCAACATGTAATTGATACAAAATAGTTCAAGAGTGTGATACTGACTTTGATTGCTGCTTCTTGGAAAGAAGGTAGTTTATGCCTTTCTCTGTTGTAGTTATGACTATGACTTGTTTAGAAGATGTAGGAGTAGATTAATGAAAGAAAAAAATTCTCCTTCTTTAGATCCTTATCTCATCACAAAAATGACTACACAGATTCTCACACAATTACAGCATAACTTTTTTAAATAAACAAATTCATCTGTAAAGTAAATTAAGTAATTTCGGAAATGTGGATTTTGAACTGAATTTGATGTGTTTTCCCTTGTCTCACATGGATGTGATTTTTGGTATCGATTGGATGTGATTCTTCCTTTATATAGCATGATTACAGAATGGGCTTTAATGCACAAATCGGGCTAGACATCCAGCTGGTGTTAGCTGATATTTTCACCAGCCTCATTTAATGTGGTTAACATTAGTTGACTCTTACTTTTGTAGGAATTGAAGCTTTTCTCTTTAATCAAAGGAGTTTCGACGAGATGTTGGACTTAGCATCGAAAAGTATCGAAGCCTTGAAGTTTCGACAGGATAAGAGTCAGAAAGCAAAACCGTCAAAGTCGAGCAAGCTGTCTTTGAAGCGGAAGGTTCGAATTTCAAAAGAGAAGCGGAAAGGTTAGAATTTCCAAAGAGAAGCGGTTTCCTCAAAGGAGAATGTGGGAGACAAGAGGTTGTCTACATGGAAGGAGCGCTGATCGTGGGATTAGTTTCTTTCCACTTATTTCCTATGCATAAACAGTAGTTTTCCATAGGGAAAACGGGTCGCAAATCAGCTATACAAAATTCTAAAACACTCGAAGTATCGGCGTGAGAGAAAAGAGTCATAAATAATGTATGTAAAGGATTTGTCGAACCACCTTTATTTGTAACTCATTTCATTTTACCTTTCCTTTAAGCTTATGCTATTTAAACTTAATGCATTTATCTCGCTTTTAAAACCTTTTTTTCCATCGAAAGACGCTACATTGTCTCGTCCCGTTCGTTAAGCAACCTATGAACCCGATGAACGCACACAAACAAAATGTACAACATGTCCTAGGATCTCTGGTTTGGTCCTGCTCGTAATAATCAAAACTAGCCCGTATTGTTTACCAAAAACACCAGTAAGCAAATTGGCACGCCTAATGGGAGACTGTTTGTGCATCTTTTTTTCAAAAAACTTTTTCAAAACCTTAGAGAGAAATTTCCATTGTATTTTTATAATCTTGGAATGAAATTTCCATTGTAGTCTTTTTCAAAACCTTGGGAAGAAATTTTCATTGTAGTTTTCAAAACCTTTGAAAGAAATTCCATTATGCAAGCTGAACTCTGTGGTGTCATCAGGGCCATAGATATAGCTTATGAGAAAAACTGACACAATCTTTGGATTGAGACTGACTCCTCCCTTGTGGTGCAAGCGTTCAAAAACTCAAGTATCATTCCTTGGAAGATAGAAACAGATGGTCTAATGCTATTTCCAAACTTTGTGATATGAATTGTGTAGTAACTCATATTTTTCGTGAAGGAAACCAAGTAGTTGATTCCCTTGCAAACCATGGCTTATCCCTAGACTCTTTAATGTTTTGGTCTAACACTCCCTTGTTTGCAATGGAATCATATATTAGAAACAAACATATGATATCGCGATTTTCGGGTGTCAAGTCATAAATTAGGCTTGAACCTTTCAATCTTTGATATTCTCTATTTTTTTTTGGGAAGGCAAAATTGAGAAAAAACCCTTAGATTCGAAGTTCGGGGGTCGTTTTCACTACGGGAAGGTGTTAGGCACCCGCGGTGACTATAGTACTCTATAGGAGCCGTTTTCTTAGTTTATGTCTACGCTTTATTTTTAATGCTACTTATGAAAAAGGAAATTTATTCATGTTAAGAATGGGAGGGAGAAAGTGTTTGAGGTTTTATTTTAGTGGACTTGGAGAGGTTTTGACCTCATGCCTACATACCCATTTAAGGGATCAAACTCCATGTAGTTCTCTCTCAAAAAATGCTTTTTGTGTGTTTGGTTGATTTTAATTTTTGTTGGAAAATGGTTTTGAAGAAAAGAAAGAGGCCTTAAAGGCATAAGAGAAGAAAATGGTGAATGGTTGGTTCAATTGTTATTAAAAAAAGTCTAAGTAGGGATTAGGATTCATTTGGATTTGTTTAAGAAAATAAAGAAAAAAATTCAATGGAGTTTTGACTCCAAGGTTTGTTTGGAAAAATTTGAGTGATGGAATTGGTTTATTATTTTTTGAAAGTTGACATTTGTCTAAAAATCGTGTTTCCTAAGCATACATCTAAACGGTAATCATGCAACGTGTGTGCGTGTCGGTGCTTGTGTCGGTGTACATCACTTATAGTGTCCATAGTCCTTTACATCGAGTCCTAGATACATGCTATGGTCTTGCAAGAATGTAAACTAAACTAAACTAACTAAATTTATTACAAACCAGTTGGCATAGAAATGAATACAAAAAGAAAACCTAAATTAGGAGCAATGAGGGTACAAAGATTAGGTGCTTATGGAACGAATGAGATATGAAGCATAAGAGTTAGTAACACAAGTACAAAATGATAATAATAAAAAAAGATGCAAGCAATATAGAATTGAATAGCACAAGAGAAAGAAAATAATGCAACGAAACAAAGTAGTAAAAATAATGCAAGCAATGTTGAATTGAATAGCACAAGAGAAAGAAAATAATGCAATGAAACAAAGTAGTAAAAATACACCTAGAATTTAGGTATAACACTCATACATGCATATGACCTATAATTCCCTCATTATAGCCATTTTTGAAAGGTTTGAATTTAAGCTACAATGTGAGGATCATAAGAGTACACACAAGCAAAGCATTATATCATATTCCTAGAGATATTTTCACACATTATTTCACATGCAAAAATATCATAATATGTAAAAAATGCATCAAGAACATATATGGAATTTAATGAGCAGGAATTAAAAGAACAAAGTAAAGAAAATAAATGCAAAAATAAGCAAATAAATTCTAACACTTAGAGGAAAAATTAAAATGATAGGGAAATATTTTTAGAAATTTTTTAGAAGCATAAAACGCCAAGAAAGTGTAAAAAAGTATTTAAAACACAATTAAAAAGCAATTAAAAAGAGGCTCAGCAGGATTTAATCTGGACCGCTGGATGAATCCAGAGGTCCAGATCTAACTCCCAAGATCACATCACAGCCACTGGATCAAAGATCCAAGGGTCCAAAAAAAAAGCACAAAAGATAGTGTAAAATGCAGGAAACACAGTGACCGTTAGATCAAAGATCTAACGGTTCAAACAGAAGATATAACATATCACACACAGGATTCAAAATCAAACACACAGCAGCCATCAGATCTTGGAACAATCCAGATCTGATGGTTCACAGAGCGAGGGAACACAACAAAAACATGCACGCGCGCGCGTGGGAACGGAGGGAGTATATAAAGGAATTTTCAAACAAAAAACACATAAACCCCTTCTCCTTCTCTCTCTAAGTCACACTTAGAGAGAGAAGCTCTCCCCTCTCTCTAAAGCAGCTCGCCGGAGAAGAAGGAGGAAGAAGCTCCGGCGCGGCGGCCGGCCGGTTTCCGGCGGCGGCGCCACCGCGCCGGAAAATTCAAACTATTTTTTTTTCAAAATTTTTATACCAAAAGCTTCGTCTCCTCCTCCTCTAGACAAATCCGGCACTAGTTTTAGAAAGGGCTGAGAGATTTGGGCTAGATCTACACTTGAACTTCGAAAAAAATTTCACACTTTTTTTGAAAAAAATAACTACGGATCTAGATATCATTTTCTCTCTAGAGTCCGAATCCGGCCTCAAAATTTCCAAAATCCGAACACAAGAGCCTAGATCTACAAATACATATCCGTAACAAACTTTTTCACACTTTTTCTACACTATATGCGCGCGCGCGAAAATGAAGAAAAAGAGGAGAGAAATGCGTTACCTCTGTCGTAGAACGGAGAAAAATCTTCGGAAAACTTCGAATCTCCTTTTTTCCCCCTCCGTGCGCGCGCGTTTCCACTCCGTTTGTGGTTGTTTTTGCTCAAAAATCCGGTACGTTTTGGTGTTGATGTGATGATTCGCGGTGGTTTTGAGTGAATCCGGTTCGGATTTGTTGATTTTGTGGTGATTGGAGTTGATTCTGAGCAGATCCGGTTTAGATCTGTTGATTTTGGTGATGATGTGTTCTTGGTGTTCTTCCTCTTTTTTTCTGAGATTTTTTCTGTTTTGATTCTGTTATGGATGAGAGAGAGAAAAAGATTCTGTTTGAGACTGATTGTGATTGATTCTGATTTTTTTCTGACTGATTGTGATGGATCTGACACATTTACTATTTATAGCCTGCCATGTGTATCTGAGAACCAATGAAAAAATGACATCTGGTTTGGGACTGATGTGGATCGAAAATCTGGACTAAAATGCCCCTGGGACCTTTCTGCAAAATAAAAAACTTGAAGGACTGGACAGCAATAAAAAATGGACTAAAATGAAATTTTTAAAAGTTTTGGACCAAAACGTGATTAAAAATAAAATTGGACTAAAAAGTAAATTTGACGAAACGTAAAGCGAAACCAAAAATAAAATTAACAAAAGGACTAAAACGAACCAATTACTGACATGAGGTATTTTAAAATACCTCCCTGCCGAAATTTTGACAGGAAAAGACCAAAATGCCCCTAGGGACTAAACTGACCCAAACTGACTCAGATGCAATTTTTGAAATGATTTTTAAACAAAGACTCAACAATGATTCGTACAGACAGGTTGAAAAGACTCAGGGACTAAAATGGGTTCCACTGCAGGAAATGACCAAAATACCCTTTTGTATGATTTCTGAAATAAAAATGTAAGAAAAGTAATGCGACGTTTCAGAGAGTTCTTAAATGACTTGTAATGTCAGAAAAGACAGAGGCAGTAAAATACGTTTAAAAAGAGAGTAAAGATTCAGAGTAAAATAACAGAGAATTGACAAATATCAGTGTTAAAAAAGAAATTTGAACGAGTATTTTTAGGTCCAAAATCAGGGTATAACAACATAGTTTTCCAAACTTTAGGTTCTCTTCTCACTGAGGAAGTTTTGGTTTGGTCCCCTTCCTCCTTTTGTATCATATATCTCTCGTTTCTTTATATATATTTTGAGGGTTGCTAGCTTTCTTGCTGCACCCTTTTTTGGTTAAAAAAAATAAAATTCCATTATGCATTTTTCCAAACACAAAACATTTGGAAGAGATTGCCATAATCTTCCAAAAAATTCCAAAACTTTTTCTAAAAAAAAAAACTTGTTTTCTAAAACCTTTCTTGTGGGAACGGTCTTTCTGAAGATTAGCAATTTTTTTCAGTAAAACTTTTCCTAAGGAAAATCCACATTTTTGTGCATGCATTTACGAAGTGTAAAGCTTTGAATAAAATGACTAAATCCGCCAATACTGGTGCTTCTATGTCATCATAATCATTGTAATCCTCTTCACAAGCACAAATTACACGAACATTCGGCCCTACAGTGGATGCAAGTGTACCAGTGGCCTTGGGGGCAACCATGGCCATGCCGGTTTCGACGGAAATGGGAGTAACCGCTCCCACAACTGCTCCAATTTAATCGCTCAAATGACACAACCAGAAATGGGGACCTTTGTGCCACCATTTACTGCTGGTGTAGCCGTTTCTACAAGTGTCCATACTTCTCCTAACCCTCAAGTTAGGACTAGATTTGATGATAGGGTCATAAATACACTGAACTTTTCTAGGGATCAACCATACGGTATGCCAACTTCAATGATAGTAAATTTGCATAATATTCCTGCATTTACATAACATGCAAACCCATTTACACCGTTTAATTCACATAGTGCTTCAAGTTCTAGCGTTGTTGGCAGAAGCGCTCTACCAGCCTTAACTACAGAGTCCATGATGTTGTTTAGGCAACAAATGGATGAGAGCAATCATGAGAAGGTTAATTTGTCGACACAACAAATTGGTAAGGTGTTTAACCCTTAGATTCAAAATACGAATCATGGTTACCAAGCATTGGCCACTCAAATGGGGAGAATAGAAGATTTCTTCGCCCCATCACAAACTATCTATCAACAGGACCCTCAGAACCAAAATACCCCTAATATCCAAAATGCTCGACCTGTGCAAATTGTCGAACCTATTGTTCAAAGACAACAACCTGTGCCTCGACCTCAACCAGCCGAACCAATGGTGCAAGCACAACCAGAGGTAATTTTTGTAGATAGAAATCATGATGTAGACAAAGTTGTTAGAAATGTCTAAGACAAAATTTCGGAGCACATAATAATATAGCCACTTTGGTTGAAAATATCATGGCTCAGAATGGCTTAAACGTAGGTTTACATAAGGCAAACTTTGTATCTCCTTTATCATAATATGTTCTACAAACTATTGTCGAACACATAGCACATTATGTAACGGAAGCTGGAGATATTGCAAACAATGAGAATTTGAGATTGAAGATTTTTCCAAATTCTCTAACAAAGAATGCCTTTACGTGGCTCACCACTCTTGCACCGCATTCCATTCAACATTGGACTCAATTAGAGAGGTTATTTCATGAACAATTTTACATGGGCCAATCTAAGATAAGTATAAAGGAATTAGAAAGTGTTAGGAGTCAAACGATTGAGTCTGTTGAAGATTACTTAAATAGGTTCAGGTTGTTAAAGGAAAGATGTTTTACTCAAGTGCCGAAACATTTGTTAATCAAAATGGCCGCGGGTGGCCTAGATTATTCCATTAGGAATAAATTAGACACTCAGTACTTGAGAGATATGGCGCAGTTGGCCGATAGAGTTCGACGGGTCGAAAGACTGAAGGCTGAGAAAGCTAGAACTCACAAGTTCAGAAGGGAAAAGGTTTCTTATGTTGACACAAATGAAAGCAAACAAGAATTCGACATAGCTTATAAAGATTTCGTAGACGGCGAGATTAATTTTGCTGAATTAAAACCAGGGCCTCCTTATACATGCAAAGTGTTGAGGCCATCTGATGGGAAAAATCCTGTCAAAAACAAAATGATAGATACACTCCCAAAACTTACACGTTCAATGTAACCAAATGCGATGATTTTTTTTATCTCTTAGTTGCTAGTGGTCAATTGGCGGTACCTAACGGTCTAAAAATCCCTCCACTAGAACAACGTAAAAAGATAGGGTTTTGTAAATATCATAATTTTTTGGGTCACAAGTCTTCACATTGTGTACTTTTCAGAGACTTAGTACAAAGAGGTCTAAACGAAGGTAGGCTTGGGTTTGGAGATAAAGCAAAACCCCAGATGCAAGTAGATGGTGATCTATTAAAAGACGTCGACGCAATGTACACAGAAGTTGCAAGTTGCAACGTAGTGGAAGCCATTGCAGATGCTATTGAAAAACTATCCGTCGAAGCGAAAGATGATATTGTTGAATGTCAGATGGTTGAAGTTTCTGGAAGTCCCAAAGATGCTAACAAAATCACTTCAGAACTTCATTTCGATGAGAAGGAAAAAGCAACTTATCCCATGGATGAAGAGGAGCTGATTGATTTCCTCAATTGTTGTAAATTAAAGAACTCTGAGGTAATGTTGTGCTTTAGATGTAGTTCTAAATTCGACAAAGAGGCTAACAAAAGCCTTGAAAATTGTAACGCCCTATTTATTTATTAGATTATTTTATTAAGTTTAAGAGTCTATTTTTAGTGATTATGTGATTTAAAAGATTATGTGGTGTGTCGTTATTTTATTAAGTAGTGTTATTTTATTATTTAATAGAATAAGATTTGAAAATAAAATAGGATTGTGGGGGCTGTTTTGAGAATTTAGAGAGTTTAGTGGAATAAGTGGAAATAAGATAAAGAGGGCTGAGGGAATAAATAGGAGAAAACCTAAGTCAGAATAGTTTTCACGTGAAACAAAACGTTTTGGAGAAAAGGGGAGAAAACAAGCCTTTGGGAGAAAAACCAAGAGAAAGCTAGGAGAAGAGCCAAGTGAAGAACCGGAGAGCTCGTAGAGCTTCGTTCATCTGAATTAAGGTAAGGGTGAGGCTAACATTCAGTAATCATAGTGTATAAATTCTGAATTTGTGATTTAACATGTTGTTGTTCTTAGAAAATCTGATGTTGTTTGTAGAGCAGAAATCGGGCTACGATTTTAGAAATCGGGCTACGATTTTGACCAGGTTTTGGGGTGTTTCAGCACGAAAAAAATCGTACTACGATGGGGAAAAATCGGGCTACGATCTTGCCTGACCGGGAACTTTTCAAATGCATTTTTTCTTCACTCCAATTGCTTCCAAACTTCTTCCTAAGTGTAAGGACTTTATCCTAACCGTCTAGAGATGTTTTTACGAAAAAAATAACCTTGTATAAAGGGTCTAATGAGTTATTGAGTTGGTTCTTGGGGTAAGAATGAAAGTTGTTTATAAAGGTATAGCCTTTCAGTGAATCTAAGCTAATTAATTTAATTGATGTTGTTGGTTAATTCAAGCTACATATATTATGTGGAAAATGTATGACATAGAAAATATTGTTGTTTATATCATTCGAGTTGTTATTATTAACGTTGCTATGTTGCAAGTTGTTTATGTTGCTGTCTCTGTTGTTGTTGATTATTAATATCATTAAGTTGACCAAGTTGTGGAGTAAGTCATATTTATTTATGCACAGTTGTTGTTGTCGTTGATGTTGTTGAGTTGTATGTAGATATACACAAGTGGAGTCAGTTGCATAATCATAAAAGCGGGAGGGCCCTGGCCCTGGAACGCCTTGTCGTTCAAAGCGGTGATTAGTGGTGAGGACTTATGTCCTGAATGAATGCTTTAACCATTCAATTAGCGGTGAGGGCTTCGGCCCTGAATATGGTACCACATGCATGCGCATTGTTGAGGAGTCTTAGTGGAGTCGTTGAGTAGTTGCATGAGTCGATGTTGTTGGTTTTAATTACCATTTGTTGTTGACGTTGTTAATGATGATATATTTATATATTGATGAATTATTATTATGATAGGGTGTTTGATTTAATTGATGAATTATATATCTATTATTGATGAAATTAAGGTGATTAATGATGTTGTTAATGATGTGGTATATTTGCAAATGCATTATGTGGAATTATATATGATGTTTAAGTTGTGTTGATTATCATTTGATATTGTTATATCTTGAGATGTCTATGTGCTACCTGTGATGCTGTTGAATCTTAACTAAGATGTAAATGTTGGTCTAAGTTGTAAGCGTTGTTGAGTTGTAAGTTGTCGAATAAGTCATAAGTATGTTATGCAAATTGCCGATGTTGTCATCATCGTCCGTGTTGTTGTTGAAGTCGTAGTTGTAGCCGTTGTTGGTGAATGATTATGTCAGGTGTTGTGTAAGAGGTGGTGTACTCTTACTTTGTTGAGTTATGAGAGGTGGTGTACTCTCACGTTGTTTATGTTGTTGATTAAGTTGTTGTCGTTGTTGTTGATTAAGCTGTTATTGTTTATGTTGTTGATTAAGTTGTTGTCGTTGTTGTTGATTAAGTTGTTATTGTTGTTGTTGGGAGAGTTGTTGTCGTTGTTGTAGAATCTTGTTGTTGTCGTCGTTGTTGGTTGAATTAGTAAGTGTTACTAAAGTTAAAGAAGTAAGAATATTATTATGATGATTTGTTGCTGTTTACATTATTATAAGATGATGATTATGTTGTGTCGACTATGTTATTATGAGGTGATGATTATGTTGTGTTGTCTATATTATGATGAGAAGATGTTTATGATATGATGAATTATGTTGTTATACAATGAGGTTTATGATGTGATGATTATGTGGTTATATGATGAATGTACATGATGTGATGAATATGATATTAATGTTGACTAGAAGTTGATTGATGATTTGATGAAGTACTATACGAATAATTATTATTATAAATTGGTGAAGTATAAGTTGTTAAATACGGTTGATGATTTATATATCTACTATTATTGTTTGTGAATCTCACCCCTTCTGCTTGGAAATGTTGCCCTTCGTATGGGTAACTTGCAGGTGATGCAGAGTAGTTGTTGTTAGTTGCGGTACACATGAGTCTTAGGTGCTTTGATACGTAACGGGATGGGGATCTTTATTGTTTTCCATATGTTACGTGATTTATTATGACTTTTATGTTGAAGACTGTTTAGACTGGATTTTTATTAAGTTGTTTAAGTTGAGGCCGTCGTGCCAACATGATGTTTTATTAAGATATTTTCCGCTGCATTGAGATTTAATTTTGTCATTATGAAATGATTGAAATAATAGTAATTTTGCTATATTTACGTTTGAAAAAGTGTAGCATTCCGTGTAAGGTGTTTTACTCTGATTTATGCTAAAAAAATTTCAAGTTGGGAAAACGGGGTGTTACAAAAATGTTGTTCCATAATCTAAGCAGAGAGGAAAATGGTCTGCTGATCATAGACCACAGTTCTCTTTTACTAAGAGTTATATCCCTTTCATCAATAACTCTTCGACCAGTAATTATGTTAATAAGAATGGTCGAGAGAGAGCTTATGTGCCATATGCTAAGGCACTTGTACAAAAATGGGTTCAGTCAACCCATAAGAATGTTCAGTACGGAAAGAATAATGTGGTGAAAGGCAAAACTAGTAATGTTGTTTCTAAAAATGTCACCACTGATGCTGAAAATCCAGACGAATGAAAGAAATATGTCTATCGAAATAATTACAAAGGCAAAAATCCTATGACTCAACTCAGTGGAGGAGGTATCAAAGGTCCAAAAAGGGTATTGCTGAAAGAGCTAATGATAAAGTGGTTGACCCTTAGCGAGTACAAATCATGTGCACATCGTCGTAAACCCTGATGTCGACGTAAACAACAAAATGCCTAAATCTTGAGATATTCTCCTCTACTCCAATCAATCAGTTCCTTTCGGTAGAATTTATGCGGCATTCCTCAGAAAACTATCGGGTTTCGCTGCAGGCATGTCACCAAATGGTCATGCCAAACGAGCCTACTTAAGGTCCTGGCTGGCATACTCTTGTGTACGACATCGTTCACCCAAATCAAGATAATCGCCGATGTGATAGGTTCTGAGGTATCTTTAAGTCTTCTGTCTATTTTGACCCGTTCATTACGGAACCTATAAGGTACCTCATGGCGAGCAGATACTGCTCCATCGTCTACCAAACTGGCTTCAACACCAATAACAAGCATACCATCGCGTTTATCCACTACATCATGGTATGCTTCGAACACGTCATAAGGCTTCCGCGATCAGTTTTCCCATGTCACGACTTGGGGGGGCTACTGTTCTGGACCGGTCAAAGACCTAGGCCCAATTGCTTAGGCCCAAAAACAAATTAAGTCCAAATGCTACATTTGACAGTTTACTCGCAACACACCCGTTCCCCGCGTAGGGGGTGCGGAGCAACTGAAACTAGTTCAAAACGAACTATAATGTCTCTTTCCCACGTTCTCGCGAATATCTCACCGACGGTTACACTTCCCCGGATTTCAAAACTGTCGGACGCACATGTGCCATTACAACGGCTCTACATTCACCCACCTTTATAAATAAGAGGCTCCCCACAGCCTCCAAGGTAGAATCTCTTTCACTTATAAACCCTCATTAACCTTTACTAACTTGAACGTTGGAGTGTCTGCAAGTACACACTCCCCTGCCGTTCCAGTAATCAATTGGCGCACTTTCACCACCATCAACCACCGCATTAAAGAAGCACCTGAAGGGATTTTAAGAGGGGTTTTTTCAAAATTTTAATCCTCTTTGCGGAAGAAATCCCATTGAAACGGATCTTGATTAAATCATTAATCAAAATCAAATAGAAACTTAAACACTTTAAGATTCATGTGTTTACCTCTTGACGAGCAGAACCTTTGTAGAAGAAATATTTCTGATCACGAGCAAAGCAAAGCAGCGATGCCTCTACTCAGTCCACACGAACAGAACTTCTCCGATGACCGGTGCTAGCCAATTCCAACGGAGATTCAGAGAGAACAAGGTTTAGAGAGCGGCGGCTAGGGTTTCACAACTTTTGTGAATTAGGTTAAGCACTCACAAAAAGTTAGTCATGTTTCAACACAAGGGTTCTATTTTTATAGAATCACTTGTGTGGACAACAAGACAACACTTAAATACACCGTACCTTACGGTGGACCGCGTTTCTCTATTTTTCGTAAGTTAAACAATAAAGTCATATTTATTTACTTAATTAATAATAAGTCTCACTTATTATTTTATAAATAAGTCTTACTTATTTATTTCTCTCATCTATCTGTCCTTTGTGTGTGACCCTATAGGTTCCCGTAACGTTGGCAATAATATTAAATCACATATTTAATATTATAAACAGTGAGCGGTATCTAGCAACACATCACTGCTACCCAAGTGACGAGAATGTCATGTGATCTGACGAAACCTTTCTGTGATAATGATCATGTGTATAATTACCCTTTTGCCCTCATGTCTATATTGAACACAAGGCATAGACCGTGTCATCCTTGTCTAGTTCAATATTGGGCCCGTAGACATTTCTCCTGTTATGTAGGAGGGGCAAATTCCATCTAGGTCACTCATGTCCCTCAGCATGATTCATGGAGTACCCATCAACCAACTTTATAGTCATCCTGTTACGGACAACGTTTGAATGGTGACAAAGCACTCGACTCCAACATCTAGGGTACATAGTGGTTTCAGGTCGAAGGGTGGAATACACCACTATCACTATGAGAATATCTTATGACACTTTTCATAACTTTTACTATGTAGTATTCTCATGGCGGATCAATCCAATATAAATATTACTCCTAATATTTATATCTATGTGAAGACTTGATAACTCTTTATCCATGATCTGTGAGATGTGATCATCAGTCTACCTACATAATAGTCTCTATGCTTTAATGATATCCCACTTCTCATCAAAGCTTGACTACGGATACTTTGAGAATAGTTTCCTTATGTTTAACGGGGTCTCACAATTAAGTTATACTTAATGTTCCATTAAACGGACTAACTATTCTAGGGACTTTATTATTTTGAAACAAAACAAAATCAATAAAGAAATGCCTTATTATTATATATTCACAATATATATTTATAACAATATCATGATACAAAGCCAAACCCATTCAACATAGATTGGCTATTAGGGCTTATTCCAACAATCTCCCACTAGCACTAAAAGCCAATCAAATATTAACTCAATATCTATTGGTCAAGTGTTAGCATCAAGCACACTCTTGACAAGATACTATACTAGCAGATAAGGAACTCTTTCCTATGTTGGTAGGTTATACTTCTTTCAATTTCCACTTTCGATCTTCTATCGAAAGGAAATTGAAGTGTCAAAGTATACATTTGGATCATTGGTGAGATCAAGTTTTCATTGCTCGCAAGATTTAAACCAATTTTACCTCAGACGAGATCAATGGAATCCGCAACGCAAGAAACACATGTTTTCACTCAATTATGAGCTAAACAATCCAAATCATATATATTTGACATCTGTAATAGAAACAACAACTATCTGAAGCTTGTACTTTTACAAATTTCATAGGTTATATCCTAGCATAACATTTATTCCAAATTACGATCTGGATATACTGTACATCGATATGAAAGTCAACATCATTGTAACTTATTTACAATGTTTCTTTCATCCGTGTTTAAGAAACAATCCATAGTCCTTTAAGACATCCAAGGATATTCTTGAAGGTATTCTAGTGTCGAACACTAAAATCAATTTTGGTACATATTGAAAATAATTTTCTAACCATGTCTTACATGTGTAGATAAATTATTTTGGTGACTAGTATGTCATCCACATACTCCACCAAACCAATTTCAATGCTCCCACTAATCTCCTTATGCGCACAAGATTTCTTTATTAATCAAAGTTTTCATAAAACTTCATTAATAAAATAAACAATTTAACTTCGAGAAGATTTCTCTAATAAATGAATTTTGTAATACATTTACCTTTCTAGTATCCTTTGGATTAACGAAACCCTGCATATATATCAAATACATATATAAGGTCATTCTAATTAAAGAATGCAACATCGTTATCCATCTCCTAGAATTCATATTATACAACAATGACAATTGAGATCGTTAGATTTAAGCATTACGATGATGTAATAGTTTCGTCATGATTTTCATCATGAGTTGCATGAAACCTTCTACAATCAATCACATCTTAAAGGTATTCATAATACCATCCATGTTAGTTTTCTACAAGAAAACTCACATTCATCTTATGAGTCATACTCATTTGGATGATATAACCAATATCCATATATGGTTTGTGTACATGGATTCTTTATAAGATCCCATGGCAACTAGCCACTTCTCAAAAATCAGGTCATTTGCGACCTTCTAGTAAGTCAGGTGCTCATCTTCCATGAGCATCATATCACCTTGTTGAGTCATGACAAAATCATGTTTCTCATCCTAGTGTTATGACATATCAGACTCGTCTAGATCATGTGCTACTCGAACTACCGATTTACCAACAACCCTTTGTTGAATCAGTTCATGTTCCATTCTTAGAGAAACATGTATTTTGTGGTACTTGACTTAATTCAAGTTCTACATCACTCCCACTAGCTCTTGCAAAGTTATACTCCTTTGAAAAAGAATACTCCAGTACTAGCGACAAACAACTTTTGTCAAGGAAGAAGATGTAGAAATAGTATCCTTTAGTTTCCTAAGGGAACCTCCACAAGTATACATTCATTTAATTTGAAGTTTAGTTTATCTAATAAACCATATAACCTCAAATTATCATAAAGTCAAAAATAGGTACTCTTACCTCCATATCTAATATGGTGCATTTATGATTACTCAATTAGAACTTGTTGTGGGTGAAGAATAACTGTAATTTAATTAATTTCAAGAGTCTTTGAGTTATAATCAAACTATTTTAGATCGAGTCACGTCAAAAATGAAACGATATAAATAATCATTATACTCATTAATCAAGCATTTACCATTACGACTTACTCGTATAGTCTTTATGCTTTTCAAACTTATTCCTTTTACTTCATTGTTGAAATCTTTGAACAATTTCAAAGTTTTCATGAATCGTGTCAAATACACTTTTCTTATCTACTAAATGATTTAGTAATGTTAGATGAAGTAATAGAAACAATATCTAGCAAATATGTTTAGTTCTCCATATACATCTCATATGTATATAAACTCAAATAAATTATGTGTCCTTTCACCTTTGTTGGTGACCGGTATACTAATCTATTTTGAAAGGTGGGACTCACATCCTTCAAATGATATAAAATCAAATGAGTCCAATAGTCCATATCCATGGATTTTGGAAATGTGAATCACACTTGTTTGTACTAAACAGGGATGCCAATGATATACAAAAGGTTCTAATCTCATTTGATCCTTTTTCATAAGTTATAGACCAGCTTATCAAGATCATGGAACTCAATACCATTACTTCATTAGCACACTTGTATAGAAAACATTATTTGGATAATAGGACAACATCTGTCTTTTTATTCAACTACACAATCATTCTCTTGTCAATACAAGATTTATGATTTAATGCTTCTATTTTATATGGAATTTAATAACAATTATTTTGTTCCACATTGAGTTAAATTTAAGTCCAAGCAATAGCTCCTATGTCAATGAAACAATTTGTCTCATTCTAGACGTAAGTGGACTTCGCTTATAGTTAATGTCCCGCTTCTTTAAAACTCTATATTTCAACAAATATGAGATTAACCATCAAGTATCATATACTTATGATGCAGAAGTAGAAATTTAACTTTCTATAACTATATGGGCAAATAAGAAGTCTTACTTCTATTTTGACTCTTCCATAACATTAATAGTTTTTCTCATTCTTAAGAACAATTCTTAATACCAATTAAGAAACTCTTTCTTGAAGATTTTGTTCTTCATAAGAACATTTAACAGTATAATAAAATGCATATGCTAAAGAAATTCTAAATACAAAAAATAAATAAAATAAATGTATCATAATTTAAGAACATAATTAATTAGGTCTTTAATTAAATATGCTCCCACTATTTTACTCAAAACAAATGACCTTCAACATTTGAATCGGAAAATCTTATTGGAAGATTTTCTAGTGGATTGAAATCCATATTTCACCTTGCTTTAAGTCAACGGGGGCTGTACTCAAAACTTAGTTATTTAGGTAGGAACTCCTTCCAATTGTATCTCATACAACTTTCAAATCATTTGAGTGAATAACTCTTTACTCTAATCTATCATATAGATGTTCCCAAACATTGCTTCTAAATTTATTTTAATCATATTAAAATAATTTAGTTAAGTTGGACCCAAAGAATAACAGTCGGGTAAATGGAATTACCGCACCGCAACTTACTAGTATAGAAAGTGCACCTCGCGGAGGCGAATCCTACACATTTCGATATTAGTCTTGAAGGGTGTCATCCTTTGGAAAGCAATTAACTTAATATTCTTTTGAAGTAAATATATATATATTTTAATCTTATTAAAATAATATAGTTAAGTTAGATCGAAAATAACAGTCGGTAAATAGAATTACCGCACCACAACTTACTAGTATAGAAAGTGCACCTCGCGGAGGCGAAACCTACACATTTCGATATTAGTCTTGAAGTGTGTTATACTTTGAAAATAATTTACTTCATATTCTATTTGAAGGATTTTAATTAAGTTGATCTCACTGACATGTGTATCTTATACACACATCTAATATTATACATGACATTCATGTTCATAGATAGGAAGTATATATAAAATATTTAAAATATACATGCACTAATCTAAACACACATTTCATGCATCACATACATAAAATAATTAACTAGGTAGTATGGTTATGACCTCCTAACGCGTAAGAATTAAATAAACTACTTTATTATAATTCTTTGACCCACGAGCAAGCTTCAAAAGTTTCTCCATCGAAATCATCTTTTGGCGTTGTCTTCTCTTCAACTTGACTATTTACATTATTTAACATTTAAATAAAATAAATAAAAGCAAATCACGACACGCAGGTCGTATTTAAATAAAATAAATCATGACACGCAGGTCATATTTAAATAAATGAACAAACGCCGAAAACTAAGGTCATAACCATATACCATGAAATAAATAATAATAACTATTTATAATTATTTAAACAATTTTAGAATTAGTCAAAATTTGGAAATAATATTTTGACCGAGACATACGTCATATAAAATTGATTCATATATATGTATATATATTCCTTTTGAAACTATTTTCAAAATCAATCGGGTCATAAATAAAATTAAAATATGCAAATATTAGGATCAAATCCAAAAGATCATATATGATATTGAAACTTTTTCAAAATCATGATCCTTTTAAATTAGAAACAAATTAGAATCGTTTATTACCTTTTCAAACTACTTTTGAAAGACAATCCAAAAGGTAGAATTTTTATTTACTTAATTATAGTAATATTGACACTCAATAATTATTATAATTAAATATGCTTTATTTGGGCGACCAATTTGTTTCAAAAACAAATTATGGTACTATAACTAAGCCAATATTTTATTATCAAATTCAAAAATCATATCTAATATTGAAACTCTTTCAAAATCATGATCGTTTTAAACTTGAAATAAATTAAACTAAAGATATGAAAATCTTTAATTACCAAATTCAAAAAATCATATCTGATATTGAAACCCTTTCAAAATCACGATCTTTTAAATTTACTACCTTTCACAAATTGAATAAATTAATTAAAAATAAACAATTTCAAGAATTGTTTGTTTAGCATGAACAATCGGATCTTTGATGCTTCACCAGATTCGGATATCGAAGCTCAATCTCACGAATTGTTCAAAGTCTCACAACAATATTCTTGAAAACAATTGATCAACCATAATAATACAACTCTTGTATAGTTAGGTACCCTAATACGACAATCAAACATCAATAGTTTTAACAATTGTTTGTTCAGTATGGACAACCGGATCTTTGATGCTTCACCAGAATTAGATATTCGGATATCGAAGCTCAATCTCACGAGTTGTCTACAAATTCACAATCAATTTCATAAAACATATTGAACGAATGACATCATCAATATATCACATATATTGATGTCGTATCAGAATCATATATCACATATATGATCTTGATCAATCAATTTTTTAATTAATTCTTATTATTTAAATAATAAAATATTGTTATCATATTTGCATTCCAAATTATCCTCTTGAATCAAATTCAAAAGGAAAATAACTTGAATTTAAAATTCAAAATAATGTCATGATATCTCTTGAGTATATGCCGTAAGAATTTGCAAAACAAATTCTCTTTAATAAATATATCACATATATATATCAAAAGCATGTTTTCTTGTATTAGCATCGATTAACAAAGTCATACAAATCGGAACAACGTGATTTAATTAAACCGACGTCAAACGGAATTCAAAACAAAACGCAGATCTGTAACAACTTCGTTTTAAAACACAATCATATAATCATCATTATATATGCTAATAAGATTCGAACTTAATGATTTAATCAAAATCAGAAGCTTTGATACCACTGAAGGGATTTTAAGAGGGATTTTTTCAAAATTTTAATCCTCTTTGCGGAAGAAATCCCATTGAAACGGATCTTCATTAAATCATTAATCACAAATCAAATAGAAACTTAAACACTTTAAGATTCATGTGTTTACCTCTTGACGAGCAGAACCTTTGTAGAAAAATATTTCTGATCACGAGCAAAGCAAAGCAGCGAGCCTCTACTCAGTCCACACGAACAGAACTTCTCCGATGACCGGTGCTAGCCAATTCCAACGGAGATTCAGAGAGAACAAGGTTTAGAGAGCGGCGGCTAGGGTTTCACAACTTTTTGAATTAGGTTAAGCACTCACAAAAAGTTAGTCATGTTTCAACACAAGGGTTCTATTTTTATAGAATCACTTGTGTGGACAACAAGACAACACTTAAATACACCGTACCTTACGGTGGACCGCGTTTCTCTATTTTTCGTAAGTTAAACAATAAAGCATATTTATTTACTTAATTAATAATAAGTCTCACTTATTATTTTATAAATAAGTCTTACTTATTTATTTCTCTCATCTATCTTCCTTTGTGTGTGACCCTATAGGTTCCCGTAACGTTGGCAATAATATTAAATCACATATTTAATATTATAAACAGTGAGCGGTATCTAGCAACACATCACTGCTACCCAAGTGACGAGAATGTCATGTGATCTGACGAAACCTTTCTGTGATAATGATCATGTGTATAATTACCCTTTTGCCCTCATGTCTATATTGAACACAAGGCATAGACCGTGTCATCCTTGTCTAGTTCAATATTGGGCCCGTAGACATTTCTCCTGTTATGTAGGAGGGCAAATTCCATCTAGGTCACTCATGTCCCTCAGCATGATTCATGGAGTACCCATCAACCAACTTTATAGTCATCCTGTTACGGACAACGTTTGAATGGTGACAAAGCACTCGACTCCAACATCTAGGGTACATAGTGGTTTCAGGTCGAAGGGTGGAATACACCACTATCACTATGAGAATATCTTATGACACTTTTCATAACTTTTACTATGTAGTATTCTCATGGCGGATCAATCCAATATAAATATTACTCCTAATATTTATATCTATGTGAAGACTTGATAACTCTTTATCCATGATCTGTGAGATGTGATCATCAGTCTACCTACATAATAGTCTCTATGCTTTAATGATATCCCACTTCTCATCAAAGCTTGACTACGGATACTTTGAGAATAGTTTCCTTATGTTTAACGGGGTCTCACAATTAAGTTATACTTAATGTTCCATTAAAGGACTAACTATTCTAGGGACTTTATTATTTTGAAACAAAACAAAATCAATAAAGAAATGCCTTATTATTATATATTCACAATATATATTTATAACAATATCATGATACAAAGCCAAACCCATTCAACATAGATTGGCTATTAGGGCTTATTCCAACAGCACCGACAACCACCTTCTGATCATGTGCGATTAGTAGATCTTCTTCCCAAATCAACTTTGGAACCACACTTTTCTCTTTCATTGGCTCAATCGTATCCATCGCGAACTCTTCAACATCGCACCAACACTGAACTTTTTCCTTCGCTCATGACACATTGAACTCTTTTCTTGACTCACGTCGACCAATATATACTTGTATAATATGAAAATATGAACAACCTAGTTTGGATTATACAATCCTAAACCTGCTAATACTGAAAAAGTCCAACTTTTCTCACTATAATTTTGCACTATTTCAGTTGTGGATGCTCATTGACACTCCCTCTACTTTGGCACCTAACATTGGACCTCCATATGAGTTGGAAACCGTTTCACCTGAAGTTTTGGAAGATCCCGACAATGCCAAAGTCGAGGTTGGTCCCTCCACTTCTAATTGAGAATCTTTCCAGTGATATGAAAGTGGAGGTTGCAGCTCCAGTTGAAAAACCGTCCGACAATGAAATTCGAACCTCGTCTACCTTCGACGATGATATATATATAATGAAATTTTGTTAAATCCTCAATGACAACCATTTCTTATAGTTTTCTAAACTCTGGGAGTTTTTGGAATTGAGTAGGGTGCAAAGGAAGAGAGTATGATGGAAAAAGAAATAAAAAACCACAACTGAGGTACAATAGATTCCAAATAGACTGAATTTCCAAATTGTAATGTCTATGTGAAACTAACCACAACTGAGGTAATGTTCTTTTCTCTCCAAAAATTAGGACAAAGGCTTTCAAAAATTAAAGTGAAACATTTAAATACAGTAGTGGAAACAAGTTAGAACATGTTTCATATATTTTTCTTGTTCCTCGAACTTGGTTTCAGGTTTTGCTCGCTTATAATCATATATTGTTACCAGTATCTCTACAAACATGGAATCCAAATCATACGTCATTCCATAAAATCTTGGTTTTACAAATTCATCTATGGTCAATGCAATTTACCATAATATAAAATCGAGATTTAGTTTGTGTTATCAAATGCAGATCGCAGAAAATACCTGTTTATTTAAATTTGGTTATGAATCAGTCCTATAGTGCCACTAATTATTTAACAACATTCTGCATTAAATAGCATAATGCAGAAAATAATGATTTGTTCTAATTCCGCTATATCGTTATAGCGCCGCTACAACAAACTATTTAAGAACTCACTTGATTTAGTGATTTACATTAGAAAGTAAGTAACCAGAAAATCAATAACCTATAGCAGATCTTTCAACAGTCTAATACCAGAAATTTACACTGCTCAATGAAGTTAATTTCACATCTTATAACTTGACTGGATAATCCAGCTTGCAGTAGTCCAATATCAGAGGGTATTGAACACTTCTCAATAAAGTTAATTCTGCAAAATCTATTCTTCCGGTACAACTATCAAGATTCCATCACATTAAGCATTACACTAACAGATATGAAGACTAAAAGTTCTAGCCATGGCAAAATCAGACTATGCAAAACTTACATCAAGACAACTAAGCATGAGATCAACTACTCACAGATAGTGATTCACCTTCCCTTTCCAAATGATTCACAGTCACACTTAAGGACAAGGAAAGATCTTTCATGTCAATGTCTTCAGCTGCATCTACCCGAGTGTTATCCAGCGATACCACAGACTCGGTATTCTCTGCTGTTGTCTTTACGAAACCAGATTGATCTGCAGCTGGAGAATCTTTCAAAGATTCCACCTGAGAGAAATTGGACACTTCCACATTAGGAAAATTCAGGCGTGCACAAGAACCGTACATTGCCCTCGCTGCTTCATCGTAGGCAAGAGCAGCACCAACGGCATTTGAAAATGTACCTAACCAGAGCCTATTCCCTCTATTTGGCTCGCGAATTTCAGCAACCCATTTTCCCCAAGTCCTTTGCCTAACACCTCTGTAATTACACCGCGAGTTCTCGGGACCTCCTTTACCCTTCATACACCCTTTTTTCGATCCCTTGGCAGGAACTTTCCTAACTGGCTTCGGAGCTTCACCACTCGATTCAAGCCGTGCATTATATTCTTTCCATCTCGCCAATGTATCCGCGAGGGACTTGTGTCCATCCACTTTATTTTGGCTTTTCACCAACATGTGCTGCAAAGATGCAATCCTTAATTTACAGGAATAAGGTCAACAGAACACTTGAAACAAAGACCTGCAAAAGTTAATTCATACATGTAAATGTAACATACTAACTAATATTCATTTCCAAAGAAAAAAAAAACCCAATTTACTATCTGAACCTGTTTGGATTGACTTATTTTCTGCGAAGCACGGACATTAGATTCAAAATGCATACCGACACATTGATACCGATAAAACTGTGAAAATGACATAATTCAATATAATCAAATCACATGTGTTGGTATCCCCGTAAGCATAGCTCAGTTGGTAGTGACAATGTATTGTAATATGCATGGGTCAGTGTTTGAACCCCAGACACCTCATTTTTTTCCAAAGCAATTTTATAGTAGTTATGGTTCACCGCTTCACCGGCCGTCGAATTTGCCTATGTTTCTATTTCTATACGATACAAACAATACCATCAATTTCTGTCCATATTTATTGTTGTATAATTATTATTACTCCATCCGTTTCACAATAAATGTTTGGAGAATAATTTTGTTTTATTTTACTTGTCATTTTTAAGTTTCGATGCAACATTAATTATTGGTTTATCAATAATATTACATATTTTCCTTCAAAAAAATAAAATAATAAATTTACATATTTATTGTGAGAATGAAATAATAAATGGGTAACGGTATTATAAAAAAACACACAATTTCAAAAAAAAAAGATATTTATTTGATTTCTTAATATGTGTTATTTCCTCAAAAGCGATAAATATTGTGAAACGGAGGGAATATTTTATATTTTACTCCCTCCGTCCCAAATTGTATGAAGTTTTGAGCATTTCACAATACTAAGAAATGTAATTAATAATATTGTGTGGGAAAGAGATATTACAATGGAGACACTAATTTATAATTTTTTTAAGGGTTAAATAAATTTTTCGTCCCTATAAATATAACAAATTTTAATTTTATTCCCTAAAAAATATAATGAGTTGTTTTCATCATCACAAATTTTTTTGTTTTAGTTTTGGTCCATAATGGACATAATTCTGACATCTTTATGACATTTTTAATACATAATATTTTTTTTTATAAGGCAAGAATCAGGTTAGGCATCAAGGAGTCCAGAAGCATCCCAACTACGTTCGCGCCCACCGAAAATCCCATCATCTACTGACTACTCCATATATATTGTTAAAAAAAGGAAAATATATGTACAAGAGAGGGAGACTAGGCCAAGACCCTCAACAAAAAAAGAAGCAAGAAATAAAGAAACAGACAACCTAGGGAAATCGAAAATTAGGCAAGTTGTGCATTTCCCTAAAGAAATTTTAAGACAACGACAAGGGGAGAGAATCAAACCAAGTCGAGACAGCCAAACCGTGGCCAATGGAAGCGAGCAAGTCTGCACAACAATTCCCTTCTCGATAAATATGGGAGCAATAACAGTAATATCAAGTTGGAAACAATTGTGCCATCGATTACAAAGATGGAAAGGAATCATGGAGGAATTTTTAAAAGCCAGCACCGCACTTGTAGAATCACTTTCTATCCAAAGCCTTGAAGCATATTTACCTTTAGGTTGTGTTTTGATGATTTTAGTTATATGATATTAGTTAGATGTTTTATTTGTTGATTGTTTTGTTTTGGTATATTAGTTTAGAACAATGTTAAAGCATCTAGCAAACCAAGCCTCATTGTGCCATGTGATTCCTAGTGTCTTGAGTGTATGTTAAAAATCCTTTTTTCGGTGTTTGAATGGATTCAGATTTTATTGATTCATGTGAATCAATTTAGATTTTCTTGAATCTATTCAAATTTTGACAGCATCAAGTTTCCTTCTTCCTGCCTGCATCGACTCAAATTTCAGTGAATCATATCATAAAACCTCTCTGACTTTGGGTGAATCGATTCATAAGAGTTTGAATAGTATCAATCTTCATCCGAGGATATTTGAATCGATTCAAAAGGTGTCTGATGTGTATCAATCTTCATAGTTCATCTGATTTGTCATTTAGCTGTATGAATCGATTCACTTTGTTGTTTTTGGCCGAAATTTTGCACTTGCCACCCTTTTCTATATATACACACACTTCCTGATAACACTCAAAGTATTGAATCATTTGAAACTATTCTCTCTAGGTCTCATTGTTCATAAATTCTTCTAGATTAAACACTTTTTCTTAGAATCACTTTGTACATTGAGTCACATTGATTTGCTAGGGTGCTTATATGGATTGTAAGTTGGTTCCCTCAAGGAAATTGGTTGGGCTTAATCAAGGTTCAAAGTGAATTGAATAATCTCATTCCACCTCCAAAGGGCTTATGGGTTCTTTCTAATTGTTCTTGCAATCGAAGGGGATTCGTTTACCGGACGTAGCATCGAAGACTTGAGTCAAGAGTTCGAAGGGGTGCATAGGTAATCAAGATTTCGAAGATTCAAGGAGCACCAAATTCAAAGGTTATTTGAAGTTTAGGAGAGTGTTTACATAGGGGTTGAAGAACTAGGATTAGTTTCAATGAACTCTTATAATCACATTTGTATTTAACATTGTTACTATTAGTGGATGACCTTGGTGAAGGTGTACTTCATCAAAAGGAGTAGACGTAGCTCTAGCATGGACAAAAAGAGCGAACTACTATAAAAAATATAGGTGTTATCTCTCTTCTTTATCCTCTTTACTTTTGATTATTGCATATGCTAACTGATTGATTGTTAGGATAGAAACTTGTGTTTACCTAAGTTGTTTTTGATCAAAATTAATCTAAATAAAATGAATTGCAAAACGTTCTAGTAGAAATGCATGGAGATGCCATGAAAGCCTTTAAAATCATTGGCACCCAAAAGAGAACTATTCTCAAATTGGAAGCCGATATTATAAAAAGGTTTAAATAGGTCTTTCGTCCCTGTAAATATAGGTCATTTGAATTTTCGTCTCTGAAGTTACTAATCCTTCCAATCTGTCCCTGCAAATATTAATCATTTGACTTTTGGTCCTAATTACATCTGATTAGTAACTTCAGGGACGAAAATTTAAATGACCTATATTTGCAGGGATGAAAGACCTATTTAAGCAAACCACCTCTCCAATCATCACTTGCCACATGGGCACCACGTCGCTAATGACAGCCCACCTCAGCAAAAAAACCTAATTAGGACCAAAAGTCAAATGATTAATATTTGTAGGGGGCAGATTGGAAGGATTAGTAACTTCAGGGACGAAAATTCAAATGACCTATATTTATAGGGACCAATGGCGGAGCCAGACAAAAAAAATGGGATGGCCACTATCAAATAAACTAAAATATATAAATCATATATTTCTTTCAAATGGCGAATTTATTAATACACTCCACCTGAACAAGACGTAGCAGGTAAAGGATTGGACTGATGCCAATTGTACAAATACTTAAAGAAGCCAAACTAAGTCTACTGGTACACAAGGAAACTAGAAAGCCACACAAAGGCACCAGCATACCTACTTAATACACATAATACACTAGCCTAAAAAACTTCAAAACAGAAGAGGGGAGTTAGAGGTACACAAGGAAACTAGAGGATTGGACTGATGCCAATTGCTCACATAATACACTAAAAAACTCCAAAACCAAAGCCTAAAAACAGAAGGAAAAAAATCCAATATCAGCATGCTCCTATAAAATCCAGAGAGTAGGAAACAAAACACAAGCTATAGAGTATAGACAGCACCTAGCAGCCGCAACAACAACATAACAGTCCCAAAAATCTATTGTCATCTCTCCATCTTCATAGCTTTTATACTAAATCATCAATAATTGACTCGGAACTAATAAATGCATTTATCAAAATGATATAATGTGTTAAAGACTCTTAATGAAGTGCATTTCAATTTCAAAATCAACTCTTTCTCTGTTTTGGTATGGTATGAATAAGCAATCAAGCACTTCAAAACTATTATAAATCAACATTACAATTGAAAAAGAAAGATTTCAACCTAACTACCTAGGAAGGCTTTTGATTAAAAGATGTATATATCAACATTCTACAGGTGTACATGGCACGTTGTCTTAATTGTTTCATCCAAATATATTATTACATTTCTTTTGTATCAATCAACAATTTCTGTAAGGCACCTAATAAATGGGAAGAATAAGCAAGCAAACAGTTCAACTATTATAAATCAATATTACAATTGAAACATTATAATTGAGAATCAAGATCGATTTAAAGCAACACTGCAGTTTGTGATTTACTTTTTCATTTTCCCTCTTTTGTTTTGCCTAGGGTTATAGGAAAGTTGAAATTAAAAACCAAATTAAAAAACAAAATTAATCAACAAACAATAGGAAAATGAAGCAGTATAATTACCAAACAAAAACAAAATTTACACTTACTCAGCTAGGGTTTGTGGGAGAGATGGAGACAAATGAAGAGGAATCAAAGATCAATACAGAGAGAAAAGAGAAGAAGACGAGTGAGATGAGTGTGGGTTTCGAGTTCGATGGAGAGTTAGAGAAGGCAACGGTCGCGGCCTGGCTGACGGTAGGAGATGGACGGAGGTAGTACTGCAATGGCTAGAGAAGGAGAAAATGATATCGCTTTTCATGTTTCAGAAACGAAAATTGAGTGGCATGTTGTAGTTTTTAAATAAGGTCAAGGGTATAATAGTAATTTCACAAAAATAATGGGCAGGCCATGGCCATCCCCTGTCCCCAAGTGGCTCCGCCACTGACAGGGACGAAAGACATATTTAAACCTTATAAAAATAAAGAAAGATTTTAAAAATCTCAGAAAGGAACATGCATCTCTAAATAAAGAACAATTTGTAATTTCTCCTAAAGAGTCATCTAGTGTTAATGTGCCAAAGTCTCCTAAATCCAAATTCACCTAGTGTTAGGTTTTAGTACTTAGCTTCGATCAATAGGTTTCAATTCTAATCAAATTCTTGAATTACATATGCATTGTGAATTTGTTTTGATAACTTGTTATATTTTCATATTTGGTTTGAAATTGTTTAAGCTTTGCAAATTGTTCAAGAACTATTAACTTTTGATTGTAATAATATTTGTTTTGTGAATCTCTCAATTCTACATTGAATATTATTATCACATAGCTTTATCTTTTTCCGAATTGTTGTGATTACTCAAGTGTATTTCCAAATAGTCAATTTGATTAAAATCATATTTTTTTTTAAAACTCCAAAAAGTTTTTCAAAAGCGCTATTCACTCCCTCTAGCGCGCTACCTGATTGGGCATATTGACCAACAAGCCTATGCCATTGAAACCGAACAGCATATTCCATAGCAATAATAAGCCCTGTAAGTTCTGCCTCAAAAAGTGAAATCGCCCCCAAGTTGCAAGCAAAACAACCCAAAAAATAACTGTGATGATCACGAAAAATTCCCCTGCAAGCCGCCATGGTGTTCTTGACCCAGCCATCAATGTTAACCTTGATCCAGTTAACTGTTGGAGCCTTCCAAACAACGGGAACAATATCCTTGAACCTACGGAAAGATGGACAAACACAGAAATTATCCAACAAAGAGGTGTCAGTGGGGATGGAATTACTTGTCGAAAGTGAACCACTAAAGGAAACTGAAGCCAAGAATGTTATTCCTAACCAAGTAAGAAGAGTACTTAGTGTTTCCAAAATGAATAGCATTTCTCGTAGTACAAATGATATGTGCCAAATTGACAACAACCTCTACAAACATACCGCGAACCCGACTGTTGCAAGGCGAATAAATACATTGCAAGATTGATTCCGCAGACTGAAGATCAAAAGTACAATGCAGCAAGACCCTAGCCAAGTTCATATACCATCTTCGAATTCACAAGATAAAAATAAATGGGAAGACGTTTCATCATGATGGTAGCATAACACGCAAACGGTTACAAGAGTGCAGCCACGGGCCTGGAGATGTTTGTTATACCCTGATTTTGGACCTAAAAATACCCGTTCAAATTTCTTTTTAACACTGATATTTGTCAATTCTCTGTTATTTTGCTCTGAACCTTTACTCTATTTTTAAGCGTATTTTACTGCCTCTGTCTGTCTCTTCTTGCATTACAAGTCATTTAAAAACTCTCTGAAACATCGCATTACTTTTTCTTGCGTTTTATTTCAAAAATCATACAAAAGGGTATTTTGGTCATTTCCTGCAGTGGAACCTATTTTAGTCCCTGTGTTTGCCTCTGAGTCTTTTAGCTTGTCTGTACAAATCACTGTTGAGTCTTTGTTTAAAAAAAATCATTTCAAAAATTGCATTTGAGTCAATTTGGGTCAGTTTAGTCCCTAGGGGCATTTTGGTCTTTTCCTGTCAAAATTTCGGCAGGGAGGTATTTTAAAATACCTCATGTCAGTAATTGGTTCGTTTTAGTCCTTTTGTTGATTTTATTTTTGGTCTCACTTTACGTTTTTTCCCAAATTACAGATTTTAGTCCAATTTTATTTTAATTACATTTTAGTCCCTCAAACAATTCTCAAAATTGCACTTTAGTCCAAAACTTTTCAAAATTACATTTATAGTCCATTTTTCTTATTTACAGTCCAGTCCTCATTTTTTACATTTTGCAGAAAGGTCCTTAAAGTCAAAAGTCCAAGGCAGAGCCAAACTAAGTCCAATTCCAGGTGGCAGTGTCCCATTGGGTCTTAGATACAAGTGGCAGCCTATAAAAGGCGCATTCAATGCACAAGTCAGAAAAAAGAAGCAATCACGCGCCACCACCAAAAAAATGCCTGAGAATTTTCTCTCTCTTGGCAGTTACAGATCAAAACAGAAAAATCACAAGAACAATCACATAAACCCTAATCTTTCCAGAACCAGATTCATCGAAATTCATCAAGATTTTGATCAATTCTCAGAGATTCATTGGTGAATCTTCATCATTGAATTGATCCTTCTGCAATTCAAGGCACGAATTCCTCACCGGAGGTGAAGAACTCCAAGCGCCGATCACAGATTCTGAAAATTTGAGAAGAAGAGGAAAAGAAGCAGATTCGAACCGGTGAAGCAGAAGAGGAGCATTACCGATTTATTTTCGGTTTCAAAGCCAGAAATCAACAAGCAAAGATCAAGTTCAAGTGTTTCCGAAGATCTTCGTTCAAAAGATCCAACTGAAAACCACAGGTAAACACATAAACTCCACTTTCTTTCTCAAAAACATCAACAAAGGCGAATCAAGTGTAGATCTGTATAGTTTTAAAAGTTTACAACTGAAAAAAGCAAAAAAACTTGAAAAAAGTTTCATTCAAAACCGCAAAAAAGAATCTCAGATCTACATTGATACGAACCTTGCATGTAAAATCCAGTGTCATATTCGTGTTCAGGACAAAAAAGGATATCTAAAAATGTAAAAAATTTCGAAATCGGAGAAGTTTGCTCAACTCCGGCGGCGGCGCCGCCTCCCTTGGGCGGCCGGCCACCACGCCGGAGGAGCAAACTCCACCGGAGAAGATGAAGATCATCCTCCTTTTTCCAGAATCCGGTGAGATGAGAGAAGAGAGAAGTGAGAGCTTCTCTCACTAGAATGAGAAAAGAGAGAGAAAGACAAGGAACAAATGAAAAAACCGGTGTGAGTACCTTTATATAAGCCAGTGAACCGGACCGGTCTGACGGTCCAATCCCCTCATTCCTGGCCGTTGGATCTAGGGTTTCCTTCCCTGGATCAATCCAACGCTCCCTGTGAATCCGGATCCCCTGGTTTTGGTTTGGGCTTTTCTTTTTTCGTTTTATGCTATTTTCTTGCTATCTGCACCCTGCTTTTTTGCTAATTGAACCTCTGTGTGCTTAATTTTTTCTCTAAAAATTCCTAAAAAATTGTTATATGTTTCTTAATACATTTTAATACTTTTGTGATATTTTTCAATGGTTTAAAAATGATAAAAATGTGTGTGTTATTTTTCTTGATTAATTTTGTGTTTGATCTAAGTTTGTGCATTTTTTGTGGTATATTTCTCATAAAATGTTGGCATGTGATGTGGATGATTGGTGTGCAATTTCATGGTGAATGTGTTGCTGATCATATGTATGTTTTGCTGATTGTGGATGTAGATTTTCATTTCTTTCTTGTTTTGCAAGTAATGTGTGTTCTTATCAAGAAATAAAGTACAAAATATCTTTAAAAATGTGTCATAATTCTTGGCTTGAATGTGTCCTATTTGTTCTCACATTATAGCTCAAAATCAAACCCCTTTAACATTGCTATGATGAGAGGATTATAGGTCATGTGCATGTCTAAGTGTTATAACCAATTTTAGGTATATTTTGCCATTTTATTTCATTTCATTACTCTTTTTTTTCTTGCTATTCTATTCAATTTTGTTTACCTTTTTACCATTTTTATGCCTTATGATACTAACCATTTCATTTCATGTTTCATCCATCTCATAGTTTAGACATTATTTTTCCTATTCATTTCTATATAAATGGGTTTGTAATAATTTTAGGTAGATTAGTTTCCTTTTAATTCCTTGCAAGACCATAGCATGTATTTAGGACTCAATGTAAAGGACTATGGACACTATAAGTGATGTACACCGACACGAGCACCGACACATGCACACACCCCACATGGATATTCTAGATGCATGATTAGGGAATGTATGTTTAGATGTATGCTTAGGTTTTACAACGCTTAGACAAAAAAATCATTTTCCAAAAAATGCGAATAACCTCACTTGAAAACCTTTTTTCTAAAATAGGAGTCAAAACTCCTCATTTTCCTTTTGTTTTCTTAAGTAAAAAAAATCTCAATGAATTTTAATCATACTTAGACTTTATTTTGCAAAATAACTACTTCCACCTCACATTTTCTAAATCTCATGCTCTTGAGGCCTCTCCATTCTCCCAACTTACACCCTTTGGTGTACGTTGGTTTTGATCCCTTAAAAGGGTACGTAGGCAATGAGTTAAAACTCCTCCAAGCCAAGTAAAATAAAATCTCAATCATCTTCTTCCCCCATTCTTCACTCAAATAAAACCCTTTTTTAAATAAGTAGGCAATAAAAATAAAGCGTAGAAATAAACTTAGGAGAACGGTTCTTATGGAATACCATAATCGTTCCGGGTGCCTAACACCTTCCCGTAGCGAAAACGACCCCCGAACTTAGAATCTAAGGGTTTTTTCTCAATTTTGCCCTTCCCAAGAAAAAATAGAGAATTTCAAAGATTGAAAGGTTCAAGCCTAATTAATGACTTGACACCCGAAAATCGCGATAACAGAAATGGCGACTTCAATGGGGACAATTTTTAGCAGGTCACGCCTAGTTTTCCTTAGTTTATATTTACGCTTTGTTTTATTGCTTACATATGTGAATACTTGTTTATTTTCATTTGACGTGTGGGGTGAGAATATCAAAAGTCCTATACCCGGGCTGAGTGAACTTATGAATAGGTAGAGATATAATCGACAATTTGATCCGAGGGTTGCCTCGTGTATTGGGTTATGCGATCAATCTCACATAGCTGAGGCATTTTGGAAGTAATATTGTCGGCGTATGTTGTCATGCTTAGGCACTTTGCTTTCAATTGTTCGACGATGCTATGGACCGTAGTTACCAAACCCATCCCTGGCCTTTTTTAGGACGTAGTGCGGTGACTAAACTGAGTGTTGTCTCGAGTTTTAGTCGTCATGCGATACTACACTCAAGCTAGACCTTCTTGCGAATAAACATGGAACGGACGTTGTCCCGTGCTACCATGATATACGTAAGAGAGGTTGCAGTTTGGGAACTTGATTAGAACCTTGGTTACTATTATCCTAAACCTTAGTTTACCGGGCACCGTGTCCGCCCGTGGCTCCTCGACTTTAATCTCAACCCTCCATGTTTTCTCTGTAATTGAAAAAACAATCATGCATACATGCATTCATGCATAAATTTTTCTCATGCATTCATCGAAGGATTGGACAAATTAAAAACTTTGTAAATATTACAGGTATGAAGAAGACTAAATCCTACAAGTTCAAGGAGGTTGATTTGGTTAGTTTGAGAGAATTGGCACTCAAGGTTAAGAATCAAACAGGTTTCCGACTCCGATATGGTGGTTTGCTTACTATTCTCCGGACTAATGTTGAAGAGAAGCTAGTGCACACTCTAGTGCAATTCTATGACCCGAGTTTCCGTTGCTTCACTTTCCCGGATTTCCAGTTGGTCCCTACTCTTGAGGCTTATTCCCACTTGTTGGATTCACCCATAGCCGAGAAGACGCCTTTCACCGGTCCCGGGACTTCTCTTACTCCTTTGGTTATTGCTAAGGATCTCTATCTCAAGACTTCCGATGTCTCCAAGCATCTTACTACTAAGTCTCACATCCGAGGGTTCACTTCAAAGTATGTACTTG
Organism: Medicago truncatula; assembly: GCF_003473485.1. Taxonomy (NCBI): domain Eukaryota; kingdom Viridiplantae; phylum Streptophyta; class Magnoliopsida; order Fabales; family Fabaceae; genus Medicago; species Medicago truncatula. The sequence goes on from NC_053045.1 coordinate 24,067,591, forward strand.
AGCAAGCTAATCTCAAAACTACTTGTCAGGACACACTCGAGGCTATTCTTGCATTGCTTATCTATGGGCTCATTCTCTTTCCGAATCTCGACAACTTTGTGGATATGAATGCTATTGAGATCTTCCATTCCAGGAATCCGGTTCCTACCTTGCTAGCTGACACATACCATGCTATCCATGACCGGACTCTCAAAGGTCGTGGGTATATCCTTTGCTGCGTGCCTCTCCTATATAGGTGGTTTATTTCTCACCTTCCGAGCTCCTTCCATGACAACTCGGAGGATTGGTCCTACTCACAGCGGATGATGGCTCTCTCTCCTAACGAGGTGGTCTGGATCACTCCCGCCGCTCAGGTTAAGGAAATTATTACTGGTTGTGGAGACTTCCTCAACGTACCTCTTCTTGGTACCCGTGGGGGAATCAACTACAATCCTGAGCTTGCTATGAGACAGTTTGGGTTCCCAATGAAGGCAAAGCCCATCAATCTTGCTACATCTCCAGGGTTCTTCTACTATTCGAACGCCCCCACCGGACAAAGGGAGGCTTTCATAGGGGCTTAGTCTAAGTTCCGTAGGAAGAGTGTGAAGCATTTGGGTGTGAGATCTGGTATTGCTCATGAGGCCTATACTCAGTGGGTAATAAACCGAGCTGAAGAGATTGGTATGCCATACCCTGCTATGAGATATGTGTCTGCGTCTGCTCCATCTATACCTTTACCTCTACCTCCCACAACTCAGGGAATGTATCAGGAGCATCTAGCTATGGAGAGTCGTGAGAAACAAATGTGGAAATCCCGATACAATGAAGCTGAGAATCTAATCATGACTTTGGATGGTAAGGATGAGCAGAAGACTCATGAGAACCTGATGTTGAAGAAGGAATTGGTTAAGGTCCGAAGGGAACTTGAAGAAAAGGATGAGTTACTTATGCGGGACTCCAAGAGAGCTAGAGGACGACGCAACTTCTATGCTAGATGCTGCGGTTCGGATTCGGAGTCTGAGTCTGAGGATCATCCCACCACTTCCTATGCTTGAGAGTTTTATTTGTTTATATTTCAAAGTCTTCCCTTGGCTTAGTATTTCAAAGGGATTCGTCTTGTAAACACTTCGTTTTGCTTTGTTTGTTTAGATATTGTTTACAAAGCTCCTAATTTGTCTAAAAATCCTTCGATGTCCAAAAAAAAAAAAAAAAACTTTTGCATTTGCATTTGTACATATCATGCATCATGTGCATCATTCATCAAGTCACAAAAGGTTTCCAAGTGCTCACTGCCTCCTGGTTCTTCTGCCACAGATTGAAAGGTGGCTCGTGCTCGGAAAGTCTACGAACCTGACAGAATACATCGGACTAGACTCTACAGAAAAAAGAATTCGGTAGCTATGGAAGAAGAAAATGCTCAGCTCCGTACCGAGTTAGCTACTCTGAGGGAAGAATTGGCTAAGGCCAATGATACCATGACTGCTCTGCTAGCCGCTCAGGAACAATCAGCCACAGCTATCCCTATAGCCACAACTATACCTGTAACTACAAGTGTGATCCCAACTGCATCTACTGACGCTCGCTTCGCTATGCCAACTGGGTTCCCGTATGGACTCCCACCGTTTTTCACTCCTAGTACTGCAGCAGGCACTTCTGGTACTGCTAACAATGGTCCGATTCCTGCAACAAATGTTGTCTCCATCAATACTACTTTGCCACAAACAACGGCAGCTGTCACTGAGCCTCTTGTGCATGCCATACCTCAAAGTGTTAACATCAACACACAGCACGGAAACATCCCCGTGATCAAAACCGTGGAAGAAAGGATGGAGGAACTTGCTAAAGAACTCCGTCATGAAATCAAAGCTAATCGAGGGAATGCGGACTCTTTCAAAACTCAGGATCTCTGCTTGGTACCAAAGGTGGATGTCCCTAAGAAGTTCAAGATCCCGGATTTCGACCGATACAATGGGCTGACTTGTCCCCAGAACCACATCATCAAGTATGTCCGATAGATGGGTAACTACAAAGACAATGATTCACTCATGATTCACTGCTTCCAAGATAGCTTGATGGAAGATGCTGCAGAGTGGTATACTAGTTTGAGCAAAAATGATATCCATACCTTTGATGAATTAGCCGCTGCTTTCAAAAGCCACTATGGGTTTAATACCAGATTGAAGCCGAACAGGGAATTCCTCAGATCTCTCTCCCAAAAGAAGGAGGAAAGCTTCCGTGAATACGCACAGAGATGGAGGGGGGCAGCTGCCCGCATTACTCCCGCTCTTGATGAAGAAGAAATGACCCAAACATTCCTAAAGACCTTGAAAAAGGATTATGTTGAGAGAATGATCATTGCTGCCCCGAATAACTTCTCGGAGATGGTAACTCGTCTGGAAGAAGCTGTAAGAGAAGGAATCATTGTGTTCGAAAAAGCTGAATCCTCTGTGAATGCATCAAAGAGGTATGGTAACGGACACCACAAGAAGAAAGAAACAGAAGTAGGGATGGTGTCTGCCGGAGCCGGTCAATCCATGGCTACTGTTGCTCCTATTAATGCTGCCCAAATGCCTCCGTCGTACCCATATGCGCCGTATTCTCAGCATCCTTTCTTTCCGCCATTCTATCATCAGTATCCTTTGCCGCCGGGTCAACCTCAGGTACCCGTTAATGCAATTGCTCAACAGATGAAACAACAGTTGCCGGTTCAACAACAACAACAAAATCAGCAAGCTAGACCTACTTTCCCTCCGATACCGATGTTGTATGCTGAGTTGCTTCCGACTTTACTCCATAGAGGGCATTGTACAACCAGACAGGGCAAGCCCCCACCTGATCCGTTGCCTCCCAGGTTCAGGTCTGACCTCAAATGTGATTTCCATCAAGGCGCCCTGGGTCATGATGTCGAGGGGTGCTATGCTTTGAAGTATATCGTGAAAAAGCTCATTGATCAAGGAAAGTTGACTTTTGAGAATAATGTCCCGCATGTCCTCGACAATCCTCTCCCAAATCATGCCGCTGTAAATATGATCGAAGTATGTAAGGAAGCTCCTAGACTTGATGTCTGTAACGTCACAACTCCTCTGGTGCCTCTACACATCAAGCTGTGCAAAGCTTCTCTGTTCAGCCATGATCATGCCAAGTGCCTAGGATGCCTTCGTAATCCTTTGGGTTGCTTTACTGTTCAAGATGACATCCAAAGCTTGATGAATGATAATTTTTTGACTGTTAGTGATGTCTGCGTGATTGTGCCAGTTTTTCACGATCTGCCTGTCAAGAGTATGCCTTTGAAGGAGAATGCTGAGCCTCTGGTGATAAGGTTGCCCGACCGGTACCATATACTTCAGATAGGGCTATCCCGTACAAATATAATGCTACCATAATCGAAAACGGAGTAGAAGTGCCTCTGGTGTCCTTGGCTGTGATGAACAATACCGCCGAAGGAACTTCAGCAGCCCTAAGAAGCCGAAGAGTCCGTCCACCGTTGTTTCAAAAGAAGGCAGCTACGCCTACCGTGCCACCCATTGACAAGACAACCGCGACTGATGTTTCTCCCGTTAACAGAGACGCGAGCCAACCAGGCCGGTCTATAGAGGATTCTAATCTGGACGAGATTTTGAGGTTGATCAAAAGAAGTGATTATAAGATTGTAGATCAGCTGCTGCAAACTCCGTCGAAGATATCCATTTTGTCTCTACTCCTGAGTTCCGCTGCCCACAGAGATACCCTTTTGAAAGTATTGGAGCAGGCTTATGTGGATCATGAAGTCACGGTGGATCACTTTGGTAGCATAGTGGGGAACATTACCGCCTGCAGCAATCTGTGGTTCAGTGAAGATGAATTGCCCGAAGCAGGAAAGCATCATAATCTGGCCTTGCATATCTCCGTGAATTGCAAAGTCCGACATGATCTCAAATGTGTTAGTAGACTCTGGCTCGTCTTTGAACGTGATGCCCAAGTCAACGCTGGATCAGCTGAGTTACCGGGGAACTCCTTTGAGGAGGAGCACTTTTTTGGTCAAAGCCTTTGATGGAACCCGCAAGAGCGTTCTCGGGGAGATAGACTTGCCAATAACTATTGGCCCCGAAACCTTTCTAATCACCTTTCAGGTCATGGATATTAATGCCTCTTACAGCTGTCTCTTGGGGAGACCATGGATACATGACGCGGGAGCGGTGACCTCTACTTTGCACCAAAGGTTGAAATTTGCAAAAAGCGGAAAGCTTGTTACAATTCATGGAGAGGAAGCATACTTGGTTAGCCAGCTATCATCTTTCTTTTGCATAGAAGCTGGGTCTGCAGAGGGGACCGCTTTTCAAGGATTAACTGTCGAAGGTACGGAGCCTAAAAGGGATGGAACTGCCATGGCTTCTTTGAAGGATGCACAGAGAGCCGTCCAAGAGGGTCAAGCTGCCGGCTGGGGCAGGTTAATACAACTCCGTGAGAACAAGCATAAGGAAGGTCTTGGCTTTTCCCCAACTTCAGGAGTTTCCACCGGGGCATTCTATAGTGCTGGGTTTGTCAACGCAATCACAGAAGAAGCAACTGGATTTGGCCCGAGGCCTGTATTTGTTACACCAGGAGGCATTGCGAGAGATTGGGATGCCATTGACATTCCCTCAATCATGCATGTTTATGAGTAATATACCTTGTTGCTTAAGTATCTTGTTTTTTCAAAATAACAATCCTCTCGCTCTGCCCAAAACGAGAGTGATATTTTCTGTAAGGGCATGTTTGTTTCGGCATTGCCGTTGATTAATAAAAAAAAAAGTTGTCGTTTCTTTCACGACTGCTATTTTTAGTGCTTTTTTTTTCCTTGGAAATAATGGTAATGCCAGAAAAAACCAAAACATCTGTATTTTCTTATTAATTTCAAAAATCTGCATAAAAAACCTCTTTCTAAAATCATCCAACCATTTTACGCAGATTGGACTATAATAAACCCGTTGGGCACAGTAACCCTGCATTCCCTCTGGATTTTGAATTCCCAGTGTATGAGGCCGAAGATGAGGAAGGTGATGACATACCATATGAGATCACTCGGCTACTTGAGCAAGAAAAGAAAGCCATTCAGCCTCACCAGGAAGAGATTGAGCTTGTCAACATAGGTACTGAGGAGAACAAGCGAGAAATCAAGATCGGTGCTGCTCTAGAGGAAGGGGTTAAAAAGAAGATCGTCCAGCTCCTCCGGGAATATCCGGATATTTTTGCATGGTCGTATGAAGATATGCCGGGTCTAGATCCTAAGATTGTAGAGCATCGGATCCCCACAAAGCCTGAATGTCCTCCCGTCAGGCAGAAATTGAGAAGGACTCATCCAGATATGGCTCTCAAGATTAAGAGCGAGGTTCAAAAACAGATTGATGCGGGTTTCCTCATGACAGTTGAGTACCCTGAGTGGGTTGCCAATATTGTACCTGTGCCAAAGAAGGATGGTAAAGTCCGGATGTGTGTTGACTTCAGAGACCTGAACAAAGCCAGTCCAAAAGACAACTTTCCATTACCTCATATTGATGTGCTTGTTGATAATACTGCTCAGTCTAAGGTGTTCTCCTTCATGGATGGTTTCTCCGGTTACAATCAGATCAAAATGTCTCCTGAAGATAGAGAAAAGACGTCTTTTATCACTCCATGGGGTACTTTCTGCTACAAAGTGATGCCATTCGGCCTAATAAATGCTGGTGCTACCTACCAAAGAGGGATGACTACTCTGTTTCATGACATGATTCACAAGGAAGTCGAAGTATATGTGGACGACATGATTGTAAAGTCAACAGATGAGGAGCAACATGTTGAATATTTAACAAAGATGTTCGAAAGGTTGAGAAAGTACAAGCTTCGATTGAATCCTAACAAATGTACGTTCAGCGTCAGATCCGGAAAGTTATTAGGCTTCATTGTCAGCCAAAAGGGCATTGAAGTCGATCCTGATAAAGTCCGGGCCATCCGAGAAATGCCAGCTCCACAGACTGAGAAGCAAGTCAGAGGTTTCCTCGGACGTTTGAATTACATCTCCCGATTCATATCTCACATGACCGCAACCTGCGGGCCGATCTTCAAGCTACTCAGAAAGAATCAGCCTATTGTATGGAATAATGAATGCCAAGAAGCTTTTGATAGCATCAAGAATTACCTGCTGGAACCACCTATCCTTGTCCCACCCGTGGAAGGAAGGCCTTTGATTATGTATTTGGCAGTATTTGATGAATCCATGGGATGCGTACTTGGTCAACAAGATGAGACTGGAAAGAAAGAACATGCTATCTACTATCTAAGCAAGAAGTTCACCGATTTTGAAACTCGGTATAAAATGCTTGAGAAGACTTGTTGTGCTCTGGCCTGGGCCGCTAAACGCCTGCGTCATTATTTGGTGAATCATACAACGTGGTTGATATCCAGAATGGATCCGATAAAGTATATCTTTGAGAAAGCTGCTGTTACTGGGAAGATTGCACGTTGGCAGATGCTTTTGTCTGAATATGATATTGTGTTCAAGACTCAAAAGGCAATCAAAGGTAGCATTCTTGCTGATCATCTTGCCTACCAACCTCTTGATGATTATCAACCAATTGAGTTCGATTTCCCCGATGAAGAGATCATGTATTTGAAATCAAAAGACTGCGAAGAACCATTGATTGATGAAGGTCCAGATCCCAATAGCAAGTGGGGTTTAGTCTTTGATGGTGCTGTCAATGCTTATGGTAAAGGAATTGGGGCAGTCATTGTATCCCCACAGGGGCATCACATCCCTTTTACTGCCAGAATTCTGTTCGAATGTACAAACAATATGGCTGAGTATGAAGCATGTATCTTTGGGATCGAGGAAGCAATTGACATGAGAATCAAACACCTCGACATCTATGGAGATTCTGCGCTCGTCATCAATCAAATAAAGGGTGAATGGGAGACCCACCATGCTAAGTTGATTCCTTATCGTGATTATGCGAGACGTCTGCTGACATATTTTACAAAGGTTGAGCTACACCATATTCCTCGTGATGAGAACCAAATGGCTGATGCTCTTGCTACTCTATCCTCCATGTTTCGAGTAAACCATTGGAATGATGTGCCAATAATCAAAGTGCAACGCCTTGAAAGACCTTCACATGTGTTTGCTATTGGGGATGTGATCGATCAGGCTGGTGAAAATATGGTTGACTATAAACCCTGGTACTACGACATCAAACAGTTCTTGCTAAGCCGTGAGTATCCGTCGGGTGCTTCCAACAAAGACAAGAAGACCCTGAGAAGATTGGCCAGTAGATTCCTGTTAGATGGAGATATTCTGTACAAGAGAAACTATGACATGATATTGTTAAGATGTCTTGATGAACATGAAGCAGAGCAGTTAATGCATGATGTACATGACGGTACCTTCGAGACCCATGCTACAGGGCATACTATGTCAAGGAAGTTGTTACGGGCAGGTTACTACTGGATGACCATGGAGCATGATTGCTACTAGCACGCCAGAAAGTGCCACAAATGTCAAATCTATGTTGATAAGATTCATGTGCCTCCGCACGCTCTCAATGTTATTTCATCCCCATGGCCGTTCTCAATGTGGGGCATCGACATGATTGGGAGAATTGAACCGAAGGCTTCAAATGGTCATCGTTTCATCTTAGTGGCAATTGACTACTTCACCAAGTGGGTTGAAGCAGCATCTTATACTAATGTGACCAAGCAAGTGGTAGCTAAGTTCATCAGGAACAACATCATCTGTCGATATGGTGTTCCCAGCAAGATTATTACCGACAATGGTACCAACCTGAATAACAATGTGGTGCAAGCTCTTTGTGAAGAATTCAAAATTGAGCATCATAACTCTTCTCCCTATAGACCTCAGATGAATGGTGCAGTTGAGGCCGCCAACAAGAATATCAAGAGAATTGTCCAGAAGATGGTAACCACTTACAAGGACTGGCATGAGATGTTACCCTATGCTCTGCATGGCTACCGTACTACAGTGCGCAGTTCAACCGGGGCAACCCCTTTCTCTCTTGTATATGGTATGGAAGCAGTTCTTCCTTTGGAAGTGGAGATCCCATCTCTCCGTGTGATCATGGAAGCAAAGTTATCCGAGGCTGAATGGTGCCAAAGCCGGTATGATCAGTTGAATTTGATTGAGGAAAAACGTATGGATGCTATGGCTCGTGGACAGTCATATCAAGCAAGAATGAAGACTGCCTTTGACAAGAAAGTCCATCCTCGAGAATTCAAGGTAGGAGAACTTGTATTGAAAAGGAGGATAAGCCAGCAACCCAACCCAAGGGGCAAGTGGACGCCTAACTATGAAGGTCCTTATGTTGTCAAGAAGGCCTTCTCCGGTGGTGCTTTAATCCTTACACACATGGATGGTGTAGAACTTCCAAATCCTGTGAATGCTGATATAGTCAAGAAATACTTTGCCTAGAAATATGAAAAGAACAGCGTGGTAGGTCGAGAACCCGAAAGGGCGGCCTAGGCAAAAATGCGCTTCCCGGTGGATCGAAAACCCGAAAGGGCGGTCCAGGCAAAAATAAGGGACAAAAAAAATATACGAAAAAGCTCGCTGAGATTGTACGCAACTCAGGCAAGAATGAGCGTCTCGATGAGCCAAAAACCCGGAAGGGCGGTTCATGCAAAAATGAGATTGAAACAAAAGGCAAGTAACTATATCTGGCCAACCACCGTCCCCCTTGGGGCATCTGCAGCTGTTAATGACCATCTTCATCAAAAGCTCCTATGCTTGCGAATTCAAAGTTTCTAGGAAATGTAATGATTGCTGTGTTCAATGTACCACCAACCAATAAAATTACCATTTTCCAAGCTTTGTAAATCCGTGGAGTCACGCCTTCGGCTGACCACCACTCTTATACATCAATTTGAGCCTGTGCTTTTGTTTGAAACTCTACTTTCTTTTTACTTTCAAAGTTATGTTCAAAAAAACATTTTCCTTCTTTTTTAATAATGACAAATGCTTGAAACAAACATCTGGAAAATTGAAAAGTTTTTTTTGAAAGCAAACCTGAGCAACAGGGTACATTCAAACGAAACATGCATGAGCGAGTGTGTGTTGGTGTCTATTTCAACATATGTTACAAGCAGGTTCTCCTCCAGGATAGTCTGTGGTCAATGGCAAGAATGAAAAAACAGAATGAAAATGCATGAAAATGAATAGACTCGCTAAGTTGAAAACCCGGAAGGGCGGCTTAGGCAAAAATGAGCACCCCGCTGGATTGACAACCCGAAAGGGCAGTTCAGGCAAAAATGGGGCATTGAAAAGAATTTATTTCCCCGGTGGATCGAAAACCCGAAAGGGCGATCCAGGCAAAAATGGGATGCAAAAAAAAATGAATGAAATTTGAGAAAATAACATGCAAAAAGCATTGACCACAGATGCGACATCCACGGTACATCCGGCACTGAAATGCCCAGCAATGACGGCATTATTCCCAGTAGAGTCTTCCGAGATTCTATCCCCAGCAAGTTGAATAGCTACCTGCCCTCAGCCATGGTTCCGATACGTCTCCCAACGACGTCATCTCCAAAGAGGATTTCCAGGAATGTGTAATATAGCACAAGCCACTGCGTGCCCCAATACTCCCGTGTCTTGTCTGTCTCTGCGGAACTGTGTCGACAAACTGCCAACAGTCATGCATTACAAGCATTCATACATGCATAATCATGCATATTACGTGCCCATGCATTTAATGGAACTGTTATATCATTCATGCATATTGCATTTCCAATGTCAACATCAGTCTCAATTCAATACTCATGTCGGGTTCTCTGTCAAAACTTTGTGAGCCAATAATATCGGTCAATTTCTACCTTTCAAATCAAATCGACGTCAAGTCAATCTCAATCTATATTTTGTCAAAAAAAAAAAAAAAAAATCCCCAGTGAATCTGTTTTGTTTGGTCAAGTGGCTAGCTCAATCAAAGAGCAGCTTGAACCTACCTATTTGTTTATGTTTCCGGTCGAGTTACCAGTTCGAATCTAAGAACAGCTCGTACCTGTCTATGTGTCTATGATTTTGGTCAAGTGGCTAGTTCAAGTCCAAGAACAGCTTGTACCCGTCTATCTGTTTCTGTTCGCTCAAGTGGCTAGCTCAATCCAAGAGCAGCTTGCGCCTGTCTATTTGTCTTTGTCTCCGGTGGAGTAACCAGTTCGCATCCAAGAACAAGCTCGCACCTGTCTATTTGCCTTTGCTTTCAGTCTAGTGGCCAGTTCCGATCAAGAACAACTCGTACCTGTCTACCTTTTCCATGTCCCCGGTCGAGTGACCAGTTCGAGTCCAAGAACAACTCGCACCTGTTTGTCTGCTTTTATTCCCGGTCAAGTGCCCAGCTCAATCCAAGAGCAGCTTGTACCCGTCAATTTGTTCCAAGTCCCCTACCTATTCTGTTATCTGTTATCTTGTCAATGTCTACCAATCCCGCAATGGATACGACATCTTTTGTTAATTCCAGCTTTCGTTTGTCTCGCACTCATAATCCAAATGTTGCATGGCATTCATGATATTTGAAAATGTACAAGCGTATTTTTACGTCCAAACACAGTGCAAATGTTAATATTTAAGTATCTTCGTCCCGTCAAGCCAAAGACTCCGTCTCTTGACCCTCCAGACAAAGAAACTTAAATAGGGGCAGCTGTTATACCCTGATTTTGGACCTAAAAATACCCGTTCAAATTTCTTTTCTAACACTGATATTTGTCAATTCTCTGTTATTTTGCTCTGAACCTTTACTCTATTTTTAAGCGTATTTTACTGCCTCTGTCTTCTCTTCTTGCATTACAAGTCATTTAAAAACTTTCTGAAACATCGCATTACTTTTTCTTGCGTTTTATTTCAAAAATCATACAAAAGGGTATTTTGGTCATTTCCTGCAGTGGAACCTATTTTAGTCCCTATGTTTGCCTCTGAGTCTTTTAGCTTGTCTGTACAAATCACTGTTGAGTCTTTGTTTAAAAAAAATCATTTCAAAAATTGCATTTGAGTCAGTTTGGGTCAGTTTAGTCCCTAGGGGCATTTTGGTCTTTTCCTGTCAAAATTTTGGCAGGGAGGTATTTTAAAATATCTCATGTCAGTAATTGGTTCGTTTTAGTCCTTTTGTTGATTTTATTTTTGGTCTCACTTTACGTTTTTTCCCAAATTACCGATTTTAGTCCAATTTTATTTTAATTACATTTTAGTCCCTCAAACAATTCTCAAAATTGCACTTTAGTCCAAAACTTTTCAAAATTACATTTATAGTCCATTTTTCTTATTTACAGTCCAGTCCTCATTTTTTACATTTTGCAGAAAGGTCCTTAAAGTCAAAAGTCCAAGGCAGAGCCAAACTAAGTCAATTCCAGGTGGCAGTGTCCCATTGGGTCTCAGATACAAGTGGCAGCCTATAAAAGGCGCATTCAATGCACAAGTCAGAAAAAAGAAGCAATCACGCGCCACCACCAAAAAAATGCCTGAGAATTTTCTCTCTCTTGGCAGTTACAGATCAAAACAGAAAAATCACAAGAACAATCACATAAACCCTAATCTTTCCAGAACCAGATTCATCGAAATTCATCAAGATTTTGATCAATTCTCAGAGATTCATTGGTGAATCTTCATCATTGAATTGATCCTTCTGCAATTCAAGGCACGAATTCCTCACCGGAGGTGAAGAACTCCAAGCGCCGATCACAGATTCTGAAAATTTGAGAAGAAGAGGAAAAGAAGCAGATTCGAACCGGTGAAGCAGAAGAGGAGCATTACCGATTTATTTTCGGTTTCAAAGCCAGAAATCAACAAGCAAAGATCAAGTTCAAGTGTTTCCGAAGATCTTCGTTCAAAAGATCCAACTGAAAACCACAGGTAAACACATAAACTCCACTTTCTTTCTCAAAAACATCAACAAAGGCGAATCAAGTGTAGATCTGTATAGTTTTAAAAGTTTACAACTGAAAAAAGCAAAAAAACTTGAAAAAAGTTTCATTCAAAACCGCAAAAAAGAATCTCAGATCTACATTGATACGAACCTTGCATGTAAAATCCAGTGTCATATTCGTGTTCAGGACAAAAAAGGATATCTAAAAATGTAAAAAATTTCGAAATCGGAGAAGTTTGCTCAACTCCGGCGGCGGCGCCGCCTCCCTTGGGCGGCCGGCCACTACGCCGGAGGAGCAAACTCCACCGGAGAAGATGAAGATCATCCTCCTTTTTCCAGAATCCGGTGAGATGAGAGAAGAGAGAAGTGAGAGCTTCTCTCACTAGAATGAGAAAGAGAGAGAAAGACAAGGAACAAATGAAAAAACCGGTGTGAGTACCTTTATATAAGCCAGTGAACCGGACCGGTCCAAGACCGGTCCAATCCCCTTCATTCCTGGCCGTTGGATCTAAGGTTTCCTTCCCTGGATCAATCCAACGCTCCCTGTGAATCCGGATCCCCTGGTTTTGGTTTGGGCTTTTCTTTTTTCGTTTTTTGCTATTTTCTTGCTATCTGCACCCTGCTTTTTTGCTAATTGAACCTCTGTGTGCTTAATTTTTTCTCTAAAAATTCCTAAAAAATTGTTATATGTTTCTTAATACATTTTAATACTTTTGTGATATTTTTCAATGGTTTAAAAATGATAAAAATGTGTGTGTTATTTTTCTTGATTAATTTTATGTTTGATCTAAGTTTGTGCATTTTTTGTGGTATATTTCTCATAAAATGTTGGCATGTGATGTGGATGATTGGTGTGCAATTTCATGGTGAATGTGTTGCTGATCATATGTATGTTTTGCTGATTGTGGATGTAGATTTTCATTTCTTTCTTGTTTTGCAAGTAATGTGTGTTTTTATCAAGAAATAAAGTACAAAATATCTTTAAAAATGTGTCATAATTCTTGGCTTGAATGTGTCCTATTTGTTCTCACATTATAGCTCAAAATCAAACCCCTTTAACATTGCTATGATGAGAGGATTATAGGTCATGTGCATGTCTAAGTGTTATAACCAATTTTATGAAAAGAGCATGAGAAAGCACTTTGTATACCTGACTGATAAGGAACAATAGGCATGGATTGTGAAGTGGTGAGTTGATTTGAAGTAGAAACAGAAGGAGACACAGCTGAGGATAACAGAGTTGCTTGTTGAAGCAAGTTTACAAGGTGCTCATATCTGTCTTGAGAAATACTGAAACCTGAGTCACCATTCCCATGCTCAGTGTTGCTGACATTTCCAGATTCAACTGTAACACTATTAGTGGATCCTTGAGTGGAGGCAGTGGAATTTCCTGGTCTGTTAGCATTGGGAAATGCATGCTTCAGGTAACAGGTATCAATGGTGTGGTTGGTGCAGTTACAAAAGGTACAGTGTCTAGATGAATTTTTCTGATTGCTATAATATCCTTTACCACGACCAAAGAATACACCTTGTTCAAGGATGGAAGAGGATCCATAAGCAAGATCTGAGTCTTGACAATTGAAAATTGATCATTCAATCCAATGAGGAATTGCATGATTTGGTCTTCAACACGATAAACATGAGCACGAGTTGAAGCTTCACAACAGCATCGATGAATGCAAGAACAATTTGGAAGAGGTCTATGTGAATTACGTTCTTCCCAAAGTGAACGCATCTCAGTGAAGTATTCAGAAACAATTTTACCTCCCTGCTTTAGAATGTTGATGGAAGAACGAAGAGTAGAAATTCTGATTCTATCAGCTTTTGAGAATCTCTCTTTCAGGTCCTCCCAAACATCTAAAGCGTAATCGTGAAAGACAATAGTTTGAGCAATGGATTCAGAAACGGAATTGATAATCCATGAATGAATTAGATGGTTGCACCGTTCCCACGCTGCTCTGTTCAAATCCAAAGCTTCAGGTTGTTGAATAATGCCATTGATGAAGGCGAGTTTGTTCTTCGCTCCCAATGCGCGTTTCATCGAACGACTCCAAGCTAAGTAATTTGAGCCATTGAGTTTGGGAATGATCGTAACAGAATTCGGTCCTTCGCTTGGATGAACGTAGAAAACCGATTCTACATCTTGTTGCGGTGCAGCTTGAATGATGACAGGAGCTTGACGAGGAGGCATGATTCAATTGAGGAATCGAAAAATCAATGCGTAAAAACGCAAAATTCAAGGAGAAGAAAGAGAAGAAAAGAGATGAAAAACACCGATTGAAACAAGAAAGAGGAAGTAAAGAAGCAAAGAAAAAGCTTCTGCAAGTAACAATGGTGGAAAGAGGGAAGAAAAACAGAGGTAGAAGAAGAAGAATGCGGCGGAAACAACCGTAACAGAAAACGGTTAGGATCGGAACTTCTCTCTCATGAGAGAGAAATCTGATACCATATTATGACTTGGAGAGAAATGAATGAAACTCTTAATTCTCATTATCTCAAAAGAGTACAGTACAATGGTATTTATACAAAAGAGGGAAAGTATGCTAAGTACTGTGAACTAGCAGCTAGAGAATTGCTACTCTAATAGTAAAGCTAAAAACATGAAAAGTAATACATATGAAAGATGCCCAGTCAAGAGGAAGAGAAGGCGATGTAGAAAAAGGTAGGCTTGCTTAACCGTGAGAGCCTCATCCGGAGAGTGAAGGCAACCTTTTTGTCTAGAAGCGGCGTTAGAGGAAGAATAATATTAGAGATACTTTTTGCCACCAAAGGATTAGATAAAAGAACATAAGGAATTCGCCAACGACCATCAACAATAATCGAAGAAAGCTTTGTCGAAAAAGAAGAAGTCGAGATAAATTCAAAATTGAGGCAAGGGGTGCGCCAACCCAATTGTCCATCCATAAACTTATAGATTCTCCATTACCAATCATACAAATCGAATTGTCCATTACCATATTGATATGCTCTTTTATGCTAGACCACAGATAGGATTTAATGTAGTTATAATGGGGAATTCCATTACCAATATATCTATGCCGAATCAGAATCGCACATTGAGAGTCTTGACTGAAAAGTTTCCGACTCAGGTGTAACAAAAAAGCATAAAATGACAGTAGTTGGCTATAGGTCCCAGTCGCCGGTATTCCAAGAGTGATAGACAGTGTAACGCCCTATTTTATTATTTAAATATTTTATCGAGTTTAGTGTCTTTTTTGTATAATTTATTTGAATAATTGTGATGTGTTATATGTTAGTAATTATTAGTAGTTATTATGAGCATTAATTAGTGATAGATTATAATTAAATTAGATTAATGAGGCATAAGGGCAGAATTGGAATAAGAAAATTATGTAGGTTTATAATGAGAGAGATTAAGTGAGAAACAAACACAGTTAGTGATTATAAATAGATGAGACCATTAGAGAATTATGGTTACAACAAAATAGAGAGTCAGAACACGTTAGAGTGCTTTTGGGAGAAAAATGGAGAAAGTGAGAAGTCAGTGAAGAGAAGATGAGCAAACTTGTAGAGTCCGAATTCGACCATTCTAAGGTAAGGGTGGGACTAACCTTCTTTAATCATTAGTATATGGTTCTGAAAAAGGGTTTTAATTTGTAGTTGTTAATAGTTTTGATGTTATAGAAGTTAGGGTTAAAATTGAAAATTGATTGTTGAAAGAGTAGGTAATCCAAAGAATTAACATAAGAATTGATGTTCATGTTGTAGAATAAACATAGGTTGAGTTTCCTAATGAATTTGGGAATTGGGTGGTTGAAAATTGGGTTTTTGGTTGAAAACAGGTTTCTTCCCGTAGAACTGTCTGTCATCGCTCGCCACGGCGAGAGATCTTGTTTGCCTCGCGAGTGACTTCGATGTCAACTCGCAACGGCGAGTGTTCTACTCGCCTCGCGAACTGTTCAGTAGGAAAAATGCGATTTTGTAATATAGTGTTTTGGTCCAAGTTGTATATGGTTTTGAGTGCCTTTTCATGTTTAGGAATGTTTAGACAAGTTTTGGAATCAAATTTGGGCATAGGGAAGTTAAAAATGAGATTTTTTGGTGAAAAATGTCAAGTTCCGAAAGCTATCAGTTTTAGCTCGCCACAGCGAGTACCTTGGTCTCCATGGCGAGTAGTCCATATGTTGAACTCGGCATAGCGAGTAGACTGGCTCGCCTTGCGAGTTGTTCAGTGGCAGTCTGCCCTGTTTCGCGTTCTTGCGTCTGTTTCACACGTTACTGTTTTGAGTTGGCCTTTAGTGTAGACATGAAAGTTAGTGATAATTGGGTTATTTTCCCAGTGGTTTTGATTTGACGTGGAAATCTTTTGTTGGATGATTTAATATCTATATGAACGTATATGTTGTTGAATATGATGTTATATGATGTTGTTCATGATTGATGAATTATTATTTGAAAGTATATGTTGATGAATATGATGTTATATGATGTTGTTCATGATTGATGAATTATGAAGTCATAATGTGAAGTTGTCGTTGTTGTTGGATTGGTTGTGTCCATACATAATCATTTTAAGCGAAGAGAGCCTGTTAATTTTAAGCGAAGGGGGCTGGGAGGTGGCACGGCCGTGCCAATCTTAGCACGGGCCTTGCCAAACTTCTGACTTGAGGGATATATATTTTTGTCTCCGAATCTTCGTATTTTCGCACCGAATCAGCTCCAAAACCCCTTTCTTTTGCTCGAAGACTCAATCCATCAAATATTCACTCCTGAAATATAATAATATGTTATTGAAGTAAAATAGCTCAAAAGGAAATAATATTAAAATAAAATAAACTTAAATCTAATTAAAACGAAACTAAATATTAAACTAAAACATATGATTATTGACTCATTAGATTTGAGGAAAAGTTTGGTTAGAAGGGCTGGTTAAATCTGAGGATGAGATTTCAGGTTGGTTTGGTTCAAAAACAAGATTATGATTTGACTCTATGATAGATGAAAACGAGAAATCCAAAGATAGATTATCTTGAACAAAAATTTCATCTTCAACACCAGAATCTGATGTAACCATAAAATCAGATCATGTAGAGTTATCAGTTGAATGATTATTATCAAGAGTAGCTTTTGAAGGTAAAGCTACATTGATGGGTAGCGTACAACAAGTGTTGGTTATTCTAATAAGAAAGGATTATTGTTGCAGTTGAAGATTCCATGTTGGCTAGGTTTCTTAATGCTATGCCAAAAGAGTTGTTAGAGTGTGTAGCATTAAGATGATATGATAGGAACATGTGTTTAAGGCCATTTGTGAGTTAGGTTCATGTTGTTGGGGGCTTTCTAAAATAACTTCATCAAAAGCTATTTCAGAGGCTCTTTCTGAGTTTGGCTCAAAACCTGGTAATTCACCTTGATAGTGATTAGTCAGTTCCTCAAGGAAAGATGGATCACTAGTTTGGGTTGATGGTTCAGGTTGAGATGATGATGATTCAGGAATGTCAGAGTTAGGCTCTGGTTGCTCACTTCCAACCTCTGCATCAGCAGGCATGGATTGAAGTGACTAGATCATTGGTGGTTGCAAAGGGTGATCAACAGGTAATCTTTGACACACATCTATCCTCATTTGAGCCATATCAACTATTCTTTCAAGAACATTTGGATTCATAGGCACAAATTCATCATTCTCAGGCTTTTTCTTATGTTTGGTAGATGGTGATGGGACTAGGTCTTTGTGAAGATTGGCACAGACTCTACTCAAAGGAATATTATTTATGGTTTCTGAAGAGTTTGAGGTTGAGGTAGACTCTATTTCTATTATATTATCAGAGATATTGTGAGAATCAGTGTTACCTCTTGTAGCTTCTGAAGCATCAGCTTCTGAAATATCAAATTTTGAACAAGCAACAATCTCCCTCGGACCTTCTTCAGTAGCATTGAGTGGTTCAGCAACCACCACCAACTCTTGAAGATTTCCTGCAAGTTAAACTACTTTCTGAGCAGCTTCAGCAAAGTTTCAGTAGGCACTTAAATATCTTTAGCAATCTCAAGAGCTTGTTGTAGAGCAGCAGAATCAGCAGCCTTCTTCCTCTTTACTTTCCTAGTAACCAGATCAGTGACAACTTCAACCTCTGCATCCTCTTCTTGAAGTATCATCTTCATGATGTGCTTCCTTTTCCTCTTAGGAATAGTTGGTTGAGCAGATATTGATTCTGATGGTCTAGTAGAAGTTCCTCCTCTTGTTCATTTGTTTAGAATCTTGGCAGGTTCTAACTCTTGAACTTCTTCCTGAATAGTTGGCATAGCAGGACCAACTTATTGACCTTGAGAAGCAGCTCTTTCTTTCTTAGCATTCTTGGGATGTGGTTCAAAAGCTTCGCTTTCAGCAGCTTCTAAAGTAGTTATCTTCTTTGACTTTCTCTTTCTGAAAGCAATTGGTAGAGAAGCACCATACATAGTGTCTGGGATGTCACTATACTTGATGATTTCTCTAGTTGTCTTCCAATGATCTTACACATATGCAGCACGTACCTCAGAGGATCTTCTTTTGAGATAGGGGGAAAATCATCCATCTGATTGGATAAGATAGAGGACTCCTACAAGTCAGTATCTAGCTTGACAACATCTTTCACCATCTTCATATGCTTCAAAGTGCTAGCATTGACGTACTTGCTAACTATTGTGCCCAATTGATCATCACTTATAGCTTTGGACAGTTTGATAGCTTTCAATATGCCTCTCTGATGAAAGATCTCTGACAGCAGTCTTTCAAAAGGAATGAGGCTTCTGTTCTTATCATGGCTCTCCTCGAGTGCCCATAACATGTGATGATAAATATACCTTGGCAGGTTTACCTTTTCAAATATTACAAAGTAGTGCATGAACAGCTTGTGTTCTAGTGACAGCTGATATACCCCTCCACCTTTAGGTAGAAAAAATTTTGCCATCAGCTTTTGAAGTACTTTGTGTTCCTTCTGCATATCCTTGTATTTTCCTTTTGGATTTCCATTAAACAAAGTATCACGAACAAAAGGTATCCAGGTGCTTGTCTTGCTGTTCAGATTGCATTAAAAAGCTCCTTCAACATTTCTTCTAGCAAGCTTTACCAATAACTTCTTCAGTAATGCTGATTGGAATCCCCATTATATTTGAACGGATTTCTGTTCTAGTAAACTTATTCAGACCCATTTCTTCTCTTGATTTTCCAGCATGACTAGGATTAAGTAGTACCAAATGATCTTCTTCAACCTTAGCAGCGTATTTGTAGTAGATTTTAGCTCTAACCCAGAAGTATCTGACCAGATTCTCATACGTAGAACCATTAAGCATGTTGAAGTATCCTTTAAAATCTTGATACTTCAAATAGGTATTGAGGTCACAATCATGATGAGCTAAAGAAACGAAGTCCACTGGATTCTCCACCTGAACAGTTAAATGTCCCTCTTTCAGTTTCATCGTTCTTCCTTTAATCTGATAATCTTCACCAGTAGATATTTGCATGGAAGTACGTTGATTAGAACTTGAAGATGCCATGGAGATTAATGAAGGTTTAAGGGTTATAGGTTTTGATTTTGAAAACGCAGAGATTTTTCAGAGAGCAAAGTCTAAAATCAGAAAGCGTAGGTAGTGAAGTGAGAAGTGTATCTTTTTCTCTAAGTGTTTTTAGTAAAAAAGTTTGCAATTCAGAAGGGGACAAACAAACATAACATTAATGACATAGGGGGCACGACGTAGTACATTCAAAGCAAAAAATCATCATAGCCCTATTAAGTTATACACCAATACAAATAAGCCACGTCAGAATTTTTCAGAGAAATTATTATGTTAGTGGGACAGGTGTCACTAAAAAGTAACTACCAACGTTTCTACTAATACTACTATTCAGAATCCAAAAGTCCATCTTCTGGAGTTCAGATGTTGATGTCATCAGAAGCACATTTTCCTCAGAACCTCAGTGAAGAGCTTCTAATGGACTATAGCTTCTGAACAACTTGAGAGCCTAAATTCCTATTTAGAGGCAAGTATTTTAATCATACACAAAGTGCATGTTCAAATTTTTCTTCATAAAATCAAATCACTCCACAATTAAAGGCTTAGTAAATATATCAGCCCATTGATGTTCAGTATCAATGAATCGTATATCTAAAATTCCTTTTTGAACATAATCTCTAATAAAGAGTTGTTTGATTTCAATATGTTTGGCTCTAGAATGTAGAATTGGATTCTTTGACAAACAAATAGCAGCACTATTATCACAATAAATGGGAATACTGTTAGCATTAATCTGATAATCATCCAACTGATGTTTCATCCAAAGTAGTTATATACAACAATTTGCAGCTGAGATGTATTCTGCTTCTGTTGTAGACATTGCAATAGTTGCTTGTCTTTTGCTAGCCTAGGATATCAAATTCTCACCAAGAAACTAACAGTTTCCACTGGTTGATTTTCTATCAATGGTGTCATCAGCATAATCAGCATCATAGAATCCAACCAACTTATAGTCTAAGGATATCCTGTAAAGGAGTCTAGACTTATTTTTCCTTTCAGATACCTGAAGATTCTCTTAACAACAGTTAAATGAGATTCTCTAGGATCTGACTGGAATCTTGCACACAAGCATACACTGAATAAAATATTTGGCCTATAGACAGTGAGGTATAACAAAGAACAAATCATACCTCCATACAACTTCTGATCTACCTTTGATCCATTATCTTCTTTGCCTATGGTGCATGTTGGATGAATTGGAGTGTTAATCACTTTAAAATCTTCAAGCTTGAACTTCTTCAGAAGCTCCTTATAGTATACTTTGTTTGATGAACATACACTCCATCTTTGCACTAATTGATTTGAATCCCAAGGAAAAACTTCATTTCTCCCATCATACTCATTTCAAATTCATCCTGCATTAACTTAGAAAATTCTTTGCAAAGAGATGCATTAGTAGAACCAAATATTATATCATCAACATAAATCTGCACAACAAGAATGACTTTCTCAAGAGTTTTTCTAAAGAGTGTTGTGTCAACCTGACCTCTTTTAAAATCATTTTTAATCAATAAATTACTTAGTTTATCATACCAAGCTTTAAGATCTTGTTTCAGACCGTATAGTGATTTCTTAAGCTTATAAACATGGTCAGGATGCTTAAGATCCTCAAAACCAGGAGGTTGCTTGACAAACACTTGACATCCATTAAGAAATTCACATTTGACATCCATTTGATATAATATAATGCCATGATTTACTGCATAGGATAGAAGTAACCTGATTGCTTCCAATCTTGCAAATGGAGCAAATGTTTCAGTATAATCAATGTCTTCTTGTTGACTGTAACCTTCTGCAACAAGTCTAGCTTTGTTTCTGACTACTTCACCTTGTTTATTAAGCTTGTTTCTGAATACCCATTTTGTTCCAATAATGTTCTTATGTTGAGGTTTAGGTACCAGATTCCACACATCATTTCTCTGAAACTAATTGATTTCTTCTTGCATTGCTAATATCCATCCATCATCTGATAGTGCTTCATCAATTGTAGCAGGCTCTATCACTGATAACAATCCCATCAAAGACTCTTCTTGTTTGAAATATGATCTTGTTCTTCTGAGACTCTCTTTGTTTCCAATGTTGAATCCTCAGGATGTGAAGAGTTATACTTGAAAGTGTTCTAGGATTGATTAGCTTGCTGAGAACCATTTTGAGCTTCATCAAAAGCTACTTCATCTTGAGCTTCTAGAGTGGGTTCAGCTTCTGGACTATCTTCAGACTCTGAAGTCTGATTAGGTTCTGAAGTATCTTCACGTACCTGTATATCTGCAAAACTTTCACCTTGCTTTGGAGTTTATTTTCCAGGCTCTTTGTCATTAAACTTGATGTGCATAGATTCTTCAACATAGAGTGCCTCTGAATTATACACTCTGTATTCCTTTGATCTTTCAGAGAAACCTAAAAAGATTCCTCTTTGGGCTTTGGCATCAAATTTCTTTAGGTAGACTTTGTTATTTAGAATGTAGCAGGTACATCCAAATTGATGAAAGTAAGAGATATTAGGCCTTTTTCCCTTAAAGATATCATATGTTGTTTTCTCCAAGATAGGTCTGATATAGATTCTGTTTTGGACATAACATGTTGTATTCACTGCTTCTGCTCATAAATGTTTAGCCAAATTATTTTCATGAATCATAGTTCTGGCCATTTCTTGTAAACTTCTTTTCTTTCTCTTTACAACCCCATTTTTCTGTGGAGTTGTAGGAGAAGAGAGTTCATGGATAATTCCATGTTTTTCACAAAGATCTTCAAATGGCTCATTTTCAAACTCTCCACCATGATCACTTCTGACTTTTAGAATTTTCATTTCTTTTTCAGACTGTATTTGAGTGAAGAAGTTACTGAGTACATCATATGCATTCTCCTTACTTCTTAGGAATATAACTCAAGTCCATCTGCTATAATCATTAACAATGACTAATCCATATTTACTTCCAAATAAGGATGCAGTGTTAACTAGTCTAAATAAATCAATATAAAGTACTGCTAAGGGTCTGGAAGTTGAGACAATGTCTTTTGTTTTAAAAGATGATTTAACAATCTTCCCTTTCTGTCATGTGATAGACTTTTAGCAAGTGTACTAAATATGCATCGAAGTAATAAAATTAAGTTCGTATCCATGAGGACTGTACTAAACATGTGTTAATCTCAATTTAGCAATAACATTAATATCTAGAATGTGTAAATTTGGTTTAGTGCCTAAGGCAGTAGGTTGGTGTGCATAAAAAGTAAATAATAGAAAATAAGATAGTTTTGGAAAAGACAAGGAGAGAGATGAGATCAGGTCTTTCGAATCATCTAAGTTCCCCTAATTGGTATATTGCACCTATTCGTATTAATGATTTTCTAGTTCCACGATAGTTAACAAAGTAGCCCTAATCAATGCCTTGAGTTAGGACCCTCTTCTCAAACTACAGCCCCTAATTCCTTAGGTGGTCTAATAATTCTCGAAGGTTTAAAGCATGTTAACCTAATATCACTAACAAACGATTATCCATTCCTAGACTAACCATGTTTCTTAGAACAATTCAATTAGGTCTAAATCGAAAGCTAGGGTCAGTAGTCATTCGCTCTCACTAAATCATGTTTATATTTGATCAAGATATAAAAAGCATTAAGAACAATTGAATTGAATAAAAACTAGATTGTCATTAATAATAAATAGAGTTTCACAGCAACATGGATCAATTAGGGTTACAAAGAATCATCTCAGACTTAATCTCTAAGAGATTTAGCTACTCATAATTGAGTTTACAAATAGCATAATCAATGGAAGAATTAAAACATTCATAAACTAGATGAGAGATGATGAAATCGCCCCTTCTGCAGACTTCTAGGTGTTAAAATCGCACTTTAGCTCTCCAAAATCGTAACCCTTGTTTTCAGAATAGTCTTCAGCTTAAATAGGCAACATTTTATGCGTCCAAAATCGCGCCACGTCTTATAAAATCGCGCCACGATTCTGAAAAATCGCGCCACGCCACCAGAAATCGTACCACGATTTCCGTGGCAGAACCAAACCTTCATTCTGGTCACAAAATCGCGCCACGCCACTCAAAATCGCGCCACGGTTGCTAATTTCCAGCACTTCCAGAATTTCTGCTTTTTACACCCCTATGCTGTCTAAAATTGCTACAGACTCAATAAAAACATCAAAACAACTGTTTCTTCAAAATCTTGTATTTTTCATGCTTTCCTTGTTGTTTAAGCTTGCTTGTGAACAAAAAACATCATGAAAATGACACTAAAAATAAAGAATGACTGACTGTCATCACAACCCCAAACTTGAACCATTCCTTGTCCTCAAGGAATCTACTTGCAATATTGACAATTGACAGTAAAATAACAATTACCTGATCAAGCGATAATACGCAAAAGTTCAACACCTTACTAGCTAAAGATGAGCTAGTTTGACTTATTAGCAACCACCAATTCACAACTCCACGCAACAATATGAAAGGGTTTACACATAATCGACATGCAATCTACATATTATCATACGCTTGAAAAGTTTCTAAACGGCAATCAAAATCAATGTCAATGCACACTTTGAGGTCTTAAAGGGTTATACCGGGGCTTAGGTGAAGGTGGGATAATATTTGGATAAGTAGGTACACAAAATTTGAGTTAGGCATTCCTACGTAAATTAAGCACAAAATTCAATCCATCATTCATTCACCTTTTGGAACAACAATTCTTGCAAGGGTACTAGAGATTATTTATAGCAATTGGGACAATCTAGTTTGAAGTTACTCGGTTTTTCAATGTCTTGTCCCTTTTTCATTCTATTCTTTTTTTTTAATACACCATTTTGGCATATTGTTTTCATGAGAATGTACTTTTTTTTTTCCTTTCTCTAGTACCCCCACCCCAAACTTAGCTGGTTGCAAATTCCAATAGCAACCCCAAACTTATTATTTAGCAACATTCTACAATGGCTAACTCAGAAAAACAATAAGGGATAAATCCTAAAAGTCTCTAAGCTTGTAATGTAGTTTGTCACCGAACAAAAAGTTCTAAACCTACCAGCTCAATTTGGCTAAAGAAAGGATAATTATTCAATTATAAACAATGTAGGCTTCAAAAAGGCTCACAGGACCAAGCACTTTTGCCTCAGTGTGCTAATGACAAAGATCAATCGACAGTAGAGAAAAATTGCAAGTTCTAGAAATGTAAATGCATGGAACACTCTTTAGAAGTAAATTGGAAAATAAAATTTGGCCATGAATCTTACAGTTTAGATTTCTAGGAGTTGTGACTACCTATCTTTCACTGCCGTACACTTTGCCTTTGAATCACAAGTCACTCCTCCTTTTGAACTTTTGGAATACCACTTGAACAAATATTTGGTACTAAACTGGAAAAAGTCAATAAAACAAGAAAATTCATCAATAATAAACAAGTGCAAGTTCAATTACATCACTGGGGGATACAACTGAGTTAAACCAAAATGAAAATTAAAGACAAATTGTTTGACTCAACAATAGAAATAAAATACTGAAAATAAAGACATAATAAAAATGATGGGTTGCCTCCCACCAAGCGCTTTCTTTTTCGTCATTGAGCTTGACGATTCAACTACTGTTAGGGTGGCAAATATGATAGAAAGAATATATCATCCTTCTTCTTCATCTTGTTTGGTAGGAATTCCATGAATTTGGCATAAAGAATTAGATACTCCCATGCACCCATTGTTGATCTTTTCGAATTTAAGCTCTCCCACCTTAGAGAAGAACATGCATCTATTTGCACAAGAGTGATTTCTTTAACCCCCGTTGGTTCAGACTTCGGGAAAATATCAACACTCCTCACTTTTGGACTTTCTTCCAACATAACCTCGTGACACTCAGTCTCCATCTTAACCAACATCCTTTGAGACTCATGTGCTTTTGCAACAAGATCACCACACTGAACATCAAACTTTTCAAATGAAACTTGATTTGACACCAAGAAAACATCTAAAATATTTTGAAGTTGAGTATTGTAATCGATGTTGATCACCTCTTTCTTCTCTTCACAATTACTACCTGGTTGATCCACCTCATAACGACCACATCTCTCATTTAATCTCGAGATTTTATTGTCCAAATATTCTATCTTCAAAGATAGAATATATTTTTCATACTGCAACATACAAATATCTTCTGTGTCATCGAGGTATAACCTGTCTATCATAGCTGCAAAACTTGAATAAACATTTTAGTAGCACAGTACAATGAGAAGAAAAAGAAGAGCATAAATCATTTTTTTTTAAATATATACACAAAAATATAAATGACAGAAATCCTAAATAAAAACACAATTGCCAAATTGAAATGACTCAACAGTCCCCGGCAGCGGCGTCAAAAACTTGATAGACTTTTAGCAAGTGTACTAAATATGCATCGAAGTAATAAAATTAAGTTCGTATCCACGACGACTGTGTTAATCTCAATTTAGCAATAACGTTAATATCTAGGATGTGTAAATTTGTTTTAGTGCACGAGGCAGTAGGTTGGTGTGCATAAAAAGTAAATAACAAAAATAAGATAGTTTTGGAAAAGACAAGGAGAGAGATGAGATCAGGTCTTTCGAATCATCTAAGTTCCCCTAATTGATATACTGCACCTATTTGTATTAATGATTTTCTAGTTCCACGATAGTTAACAAAATAGCCCTAATCAATCCATTGAGTTAGGACCCTCTTCTCAAACTACAGCCCCTAATTCCTTAGGTGGTCTAATAATTCTCGAAGGTTTAAAGCACGTTAACCTAATATCACTAACAAACGATTATCCATTATTCCTAGACTAACCATGTTTATTAGAACAATTCAATTCGGTCTAAGTCGAAAGCTAGGGTCAGTAGTCATTCGTTCTCACTAAATCATGTTTATATTTGATCACGATATAAAAAGCATTAAGAACAATTGAATTGAATAAAAACTAGATTGTCATTAATAATAAATAGAGTTTCACAGCAACATGGATCAATTAGGGTTACAAGGAATCATCTCAGACCTAATCTCTAAGAGATTTAGCTACTCATAATTGAGTTTACAAATAGCATAATCAATGGAAGAATTAAAACATACATAAACTGGATCAGAGATGATGAAATCAACATTTTCTGCGTCCAAAATCGCGCCACGCCTTATAAAATCGCGCCACGCCGCCAGAAATCGTACCACAATTTCCGTGGCAGAACCAAACCTTCATTCTGGTAACAAAATCGCGCCACGGTTGCTAATTTCCAGCACTTCCAGAATTTCTGCTTTTTACACCCCCATGCTGTCTAAAATTGCTACAGACTGAATAAAAACATCAAAACAACTGTTTATTCAAAATCTTGTATTTTTCATGCGTTCCTTGTTGTTTAAGCTTGCTTGTGAACTCAAAACATCATGAAAATGACACTAAAAATAAAGAATGACTGACTTTCATCATCATGCACCACAAAGTGCATCTGAATGATAGTTAATGTTAGAGATTAATCTCAAGTTAGGATGTCACAACCTTATATGCCACACCCATTTCTTATCATTCACTGATAGAAGGTAAACTACCTTCTAATCAACCAGTTTATAGAAGGTAAACTATCATTTTTGTTAACTATTGTGCAGTTGGTCTTATCAAACATCACATCATAACCATTGTCACAAAACTGACTGATACTAACAAGGTTATGTATAAGACCATCTACCAACCACACATTACTAATACAGATAGAGGAGTTACCAATAGTTCCTATACCAATTATTTTTCTAGGTTGGTCGCCTCCAAATTTCACATTTCCTCGTTCTTGCATTATGAGGGTAAGGAACATAGACTTCTCTCCTGTCATGTGTGTAACACCCCGTTCCCAATAATCAATTAATTAATAAATAAACATGCATCAGAGTATTAACCCAATGGGCATGTCACACTTCTAATTCAAAATTTTGTAAATAGAATATAAAATCTATTTAATACACATCCTTCAAAATCATCATTTAACTTGCAGCGGAATATTTTCAACTTTAATTAACAACAACATCCAATATAAGTAATCTCCGATAAATATCCATGGCATAAAAGCCTCAACAAGGAAATCCAAACATCAATAGGGCTACAACATCAATATTCAAAATTTGATACATAGGAAAGAAATTAAGCAATAAAATCCCATCCCACGTATCAGAACCCTAGACACTTTGAGCCACTACCTACTACTCAGGATCACCTACAAGTTACCCATAGGAAGGGCAACATTTTCAAGCAGAAGGGGTGAGATTCACAAACAATAATGATAATATATAATAACATCAATTGAATCTAACACCCTACAATATCAATGATTATTCTATATGCATAAGTATTTCATAATCAACAACATCATCCAGATATAGCAATTCAACCAACAACAACAACTCATGTAATGACATGACAACACCTCTAAGACTCCTCGACAAATGCAGCTATGCATGTGGTACCATATTCAGGGCCGAAGCCCTCCCGCTAATGAATGGTTAAAGCATTCATTTTCAGGACATAAGTCCTCACCGCTAAACACCGCTTTGAACAACTAGTGTTCCACCGCTTTGAACGACGAGGCGTTCCAGAGCCGAAGCTCGCTCGCTTTCATGTTTATGCAACTGACCCACTTGTGTATATCTACATACAACTCCAACAATGCATATGTATTTATATGACTCACCACTCCATAATGCAATATCATGTATAACTTAATTAAATAGAAGCATACATCCCAGTCAACAACAAACCACTATAACCCATTCAATCATTCCAGAAAATGCACAACTAATCATAATCATGCTCATACATTAAATTCATTCAACATCATATATTTTCACTTGGTTTCATATCCACTTCAATCCGAAATTCATTAAACTATACCAACTTGCTTAACAATGTGTTTAGTAGGATTCAAGGTATATATAATGGTCTTACAAGTTGAAAGGAACATTTAGAAATACTCAAAAGGATCCCCTAGTGCACGAGGCAAAGTTCAAAAGTGGCTGACTATGGTCATCTTCGCTTAAGCGACGGCCAGTTCGCTTAAGCGACCGGCTCACAGAAAGTCTAGGTTCCGCTCGCTGACGGTTCGCTTGAGCGAACTTCTGGCAGAATCAAAATGGTTTTTCGCTTACGGGTTCGCTTATGGTTCGCTTGAGCGAACTCTTGGCAGAATCAAATTAAATTTTCGCTTACAGGCTCGCTCACTGTTCGCTTAAGCGAACTGACAAAATCGCATTCTGGGCAGCTTGCTTGAATGCTCGCTTAAGCGACGGGTCGTTCGCTTAAGCGACCATTCATCTGGGCAGTGCAAAAACCTACGGGTTCAGACCTCTTCTCACTCCAAAAACCCAATTTTAATCCCCTGATCACCCAAAACGTTTTCCAGCAGATGTTTACAGGTCCTATACACAACTAGGCATCGAAAGGAACACAAAACAGGCATCAAGAACAACAATTCAGATCATTCTAACAATCATACAAAACTTCTCCAATTTATCCAACCGATTCTAATTTCATTCAAATTCTGATCACAGCAACATTATAGATTAAGAAATCATTCTGAACATCAAATTACAACACATTAAACATGATCCTTAAACCATTCCTTCCAAAATCAGCATCAACCCTAATTTCCCATTTTTCATTTCAAGAACAATTCATGTTAAAACAATTTTCAGAAATTATATACTATGATTATTGAGAGATAGTCTCACCCTTACCTTAGATCTGCAGAAAGATTGCACAGAAAAATCGGTTCCTAGGCTCTTCTCTCTTGTTCTTGGTTTTCGTCTCCAAAACTTGTTTTACGTAAAACGTTTTTTCTGACTTCTCTTTTTCTTAACTTCCAAAACTTAACTCCCCTTTATTTCATTAAACTCCCCTTAATTCTATTAATTCTTAATTAACTCCCCACACTCCAAAATAACTCTATTTCTCATATTATTCTAATTATATTAAAATAAATCATATAATAAAATAATACACACCACATAAATCACAAATATTATTTAAAATCACATAAAAGACTCTAAATAATTCCAAAATAAATAAAATAACGACTAGGGCGTTACAATGTGCCTTGAACAACCACTGTCTAGGTACCATGACCTATGCTTTTCCTTTGCTCTTAGGCATATATGCAGTATTTACATTTTCAGATTTAGGTACCCATATCTTTATGGGTCTTTTGAGGTTAGTACTGGAAGTTTTACTCTTCTTTCCTTGTACCTTGTGTTGTAAGTTTAATAGCTTTTGATCACTCAATACCTTAGGTTTAGCACCTTTTGGTTTTGGTTCACAAGAGGCAACAACTGTTTTATTCCTCTGAAACTTAGGCTTTAAGATACCAGACTCTGAGGAACAGGTTCTGATCTCTTCAGAATCTTGATCTTTGAAGTCTTAGAATCAGAGTAAAAGTAGTATAAGTTTGTGTGGGAATATTTTTAATGTTCTATAATATGTTAAACCAAAATGGGGCGGAAGGAATATCACCAACACGTGTAGGAAAGGACACCCCCTCACTGACTTCCTAAATGTGGTGATGACTTCTCAAATGAATTGGACATAATTTCCATAAATCCCTCTAAAAAGAGGAAATAATACATCATCAACACATGGATGAAAGGATACCCCCTCGCTGACTTCCTACGTGAAGATAATTTAGTTTTAGCACTACTTAGGGTGATCATGTAAACTTGGAGGAAAGGATACCCCCTCGCGAACTTCCTATGTGAACTGATATCCCCTAGGCATCTACAAGCCCCCAAGTATCTAAATTGTCAATTAACTAATTCCCATCTTTCTTATATGAAATGAAGAAAGGATTTTTCTCGGTCACTTTAGTGTTAAGGTTAGAACATGTTCCTCATAATATATGTCTTATACAGGAGCGAGAAAAGGGTTGGACTACACACACACACTCACTTGAAACTTGTTGTTGGGTTGAATTGGTTCACAACGAATACTTGAAGTCGTGATTAGTGTACATTGAAATGAAACCTTAAGGGAGACATAAGCTTTTATTTGAATTGTCATATATTAATCTTTTTGTTGCTGCTACGTCTATGCCTTTTGCTTGAGGACAAGCAAAGATTCTAGTGTGGGGGAGTTTGATGAGTCAATAATTAGATGTTTTAGTTTAATATTTAGTTTCGTTTTAATTAGATTTAAGTTTATTTTATTTAAGTTTATTTCCTTTTTAGAACTCTTTTACTAAAATTGCATATTATTATATTTCAGGAACAAATATTCTAAAGATTGAGTCTTGGAGCAAAAGAAAGGAGAATTTGAGCTGATTCGTGCCAAAAATATAAAAGATCTTACACAAAAATATCTGGTGCAAGGATTGAGGACAAAAATATGAATATCTCATACAAAAATATCATGTGCAAAGAGTTTGAAGATCTTGTACAATAATATAAAAGTGGCACGCCCCATTATACCCTTTTGTTGCTTTTGCTTAGATTTTAAGCTACTCTATTTTAGTTTTCTTGTGGAACATTCTAGTGATGTAATTGCTTAGATTCTAAGTCGAATGTAAACTATAAATAGAGTAGCTAGCGATCACAAATATTCATGTTTTAAATTCAGCGTTTTAACATGGATTAAATATTATCAAACTGTGGAAATGAAAGTGAAGGGTTTGATAATCTTTAATCCATTATCCCAAATATTAATTCATAAAACGAAAGTGGAGTTTTGATATTTGATCAAGTGAATTAAGACATATAGAGTTTCGAACTTAAAGGATTCTAATAGTGATCAACCATGAAAATAGGCGTGTTTGCTAGAGGAACACACTCACTGAGACCGATAGGAGATGTGATAGGCTTAAGAGAAATTCGTCTTTAGAAACTAGGTCTAACATAAGGTTATAAGTTTAATAGTTTGGTTTGTGAAGGAGCTGTCAATTAGATGAACCAATAATCCCAAGGCTTTTATCTTTTTTTTTATTATTTTATTTTAATTAAAAATCCAACTTTTAACCTTTGAGATTTCCATCTAATCATTATTTAAAGTTAATTGAATTCATAATTCCCTGTCGGAACGATACTCTATTTTTACTACTTCAATTGAACCGTGCACTTGCGGGTTTATCCCATCGGCTATTCAAGTGAATGTAGTTGAACCTACTCTCCCAGCTATTCAAGAAGAGGTTGAAGATTTAGAACTTGTGAAGGTTTTTGATCAAAGAACTAAAGGAAAGAAATATGTTGGTTCTTCAGTATCCATTCCTTCTCAACCAAAGATTCAAAAGAAGAAGAGAAACCTTGTAAGGAAGTTGAGGGAATCGTAGTATATCTTTCAAGAAGAAGAAGATATTTAAGCTATTGAGTTGGTTACAAGATCAGGAACAAGAAAGCTGCAAATGTTGCTTCTCTACAGAAAGCCTTGCAAATTGCAAATGAGATTGAAGTTCATGCTTCTAGCATTGTAAGGCAATATGCTGGTGAAAATGCACAGAAGGTTATTTATGCTGATTGAAGTTCCCACACATCCATATCCACCGATTGGATGTGAGCGCTCATGCATTCTTTCTAATAGTCGTAATTTTCTCCATCGAAAATAGATACTCTATTATACGCCCCCTTGGACTCCTTACTAGCCATATGGATAAACTCTTCTGATAGTTAGCCGTAAGAAGAGACCAAGCTCTATGATACCACTTGTTGGTCAATATGGCTAGTTGAATACCAAGCTACAAGGGGGGTGAATAGCTTTTTGAAAAACTTTTATGGAGATTTGATAAAAACAAGTTTTATTAAAATTGACTATTGGAAATTTGCTTAAACAATCACAATCAATGAATCAATAAGAAGCAAATATATGTGGAATAAGATTTTATCTTAGAATTGAGAGATTCACGATACAAATCTTTATACACAATCAATTGTTAATAAACCTTGAACAAGTTACAAAACAATACACAATTTCAAACCAAACCTATATGACAATAAACCTAATTATCAATAGAAATCACAATACATAAGAATTTGATTAATTGAATTGATATTGCAATTAATTGATCCAAGTTGTTTTAACCTAAATCAAATGGATTTAGATTATTCTTTTGAGAAAATACTACTTAGATCAAAACTAACAATTCACTAATCAATTAAACAAATAATCAAGTGCCATATTAAAAGTAGAGAGAGAGAGAGAGAGAGAGAGAGAGAGAGAGAGCACCGATGTTTATAGTAGTTCACCCTTCAATTCACTAATCAATTATACTTGATGAAGTATGCCTTCACCAAGGTCATCCACTATGTATGAAAAGTTGTTTACAATTTTTACAAGAGTTCCTTTAAATTAAATCCCTAATTCTTCAACTCCTATGTGAAACAAAGCTCCCCCAAACTTCAATTACCCCTTGAATTTGGTGCTCCTTGAATCTTCGGATCCTATGAATTACCTATGCACTCCTTCGATCTCTTCACTCGAGTCTTCAATGCTACGTCCGGTAAACGAAACCCCTTCGATCTCAAGAACGGTTAGAAACACCCCCAATCCTTTGGAGGTGTAATGAGATTATTCAATTCCTTTGAAGCCTTGATTAAGCCCAACCAATCTTCTTGAATGAAACAAACTACCCTATTAGCACCCTAGAGAATCTACACACTCAAAGACAAAGTGATTCTAAGAAAAAATGTTTAATCTTGAAGAATATATAAGCAATGAGCTTTTGAGACTTAGAGAGAATATATGTAAATGATTCAATGCTTTGGAAGTTGTGGGAGAAGGAATATATAGAGTAAGGAGAGAAAAGACTCAATGTGCACCTAAAATGAACTTGATGAATCGATTCACTTACCACTTGAACCGATTCAAATCATATAGACAAAGGAAAAAAGGTTGGAGAGATGGTACGTATCACAAGCTAATTGAGACGATTCAAATAACCCAGAAGGTGTGTGATACGATTCAAAACAAGTTTGAATTGATTCAGACTATGTCAAAGAGATTGGTGAATCGTTTCAAATGAAAATGATACAATACATGAATGAATCGATTCACTAGTCAAATAATACGATTCATAGGAAGTCAGACAGCACCACTATTGATCCAAAACATGAATGAATCGATTCAAGCCCTGTTTGATACGATTCATGCAGAGTAAGAAAGAAAGACAACTTGAAAAGGACACTAGAAATTGAGACACTTTGATCTAGAGCTTGTAGAATTTACTAGGGTGCATTGTACAAACTAAAAACTAGTTAATAAGTAAACTAACCAACACCTAAAAGCAACAAAACAACAAAACCAAAGACAAAGAACATCATCAAAACCTAGAGGCTTCAGATGCGATTGTCAGTAAAGTGCCCATGACAAAGGACATCTTTTTTGATGTATATGCCTTCGTGCAGACCTTTGGCAATGAGGTGCCACTTCATTGTTTCGTCTGCACCCCTTACCTGCACAGCTTCTTTGTTGAACCTTTCGATGTAGTCTCGAAGAGGTTCGCTCTTTCCTTGAACAATAGCTTAAAGGGACGCCATCGTCTTTGGTTGTGTCCTTGAAGTAGTGAAGTGGGTCGTGAACTCGTCACAGAGGTCGCTCCATGAGTCTATGGAGTTTCTCTGTAAGTTCTTGAACCACGTAACGGCTCCTCGTCGTAGTGTAGTGACGAAGAGCTTGCATTTCACGACGCCTTGCACCGATCGATATGTGAGAACCACTTCAATGTTCTCAATGTGCTTGTCTAAATCTGTCGTTCCATCGTAGGAGTCCATCGGAGACGGATTCTCAAGCCCGTAGGGGATAGGAGCTTCTTGGATACGTCGTGTAAATGGACCGTATGCATTATGGTCATTCCGGGTATCGCGATTGTCCTCGGAGCTGGAGGGGGACCAAGAGCGTCTGTTGCGTCTTGGTGGGGATCTCCTGGTATGGCTTGGAGATCTGACGTTGATTGAGTGCCGATGGGATCTGGAACGCGAGTGGCGAGGGATCCTTCCTCTTCTACTACGTGTTGGGTAAGGAGTCTGTTTGGCTTGGATTACCTGGAGAGCTTGCTCCAGATCCATTGGGTGTCGGTTATGTTCCTCGATTAACGATGTTTGTCGCCCTAGTTGTTATTTAATTATTTTTAGTTGATTTAGAGTCTCTTATATGATTTTAAATGATTTATGTTGATTTTATGTTGTGATGTATTTTATTAAATGACTATTTTTATTATTTAATAGAATAAGTGGGAATTATAATTTATTGGAGTTTGGGGGTTAAATATTAATTAAGAGAATTAAGTGGGAGTTAATTAAAATTAAGGGGAGTTAAGTTAAAGGGTTAGAAAGTCAGAGAAACAGTTTTACATACAAGCAAGTTTTGGGAGAAAAACCAAGAGAAGAGCCAAGAGGGGAGAATCTGATCACAAAAGTTTGAAATACCTATTTGATAAAAAAGAATTGAATATGAGGCAACGAAGGTGGCTTGAGTTGTTGAAAGACTATGATTTTGGTTTGAATTATCATCCGGGTAAAGCCAATGTTGTTGCAGATGCTTTAAGCAGGAAGACATTGCATATGTCAGCTATGATGGTTAAAGAATTTGAGTTGCTGGAGCATTTTAGAGACTTGAGTCTAGTTTGTGAGTTGTCACCTCAAAGTGTGAAGTTGGGTATGTTGAAGATCAATAGTGAGTTCTTGAATAGTATTAAAGAAGCACAGAAGGTTGATATTAAGTTTGTGGATTTGTTGGTTGTTAGTAATCAAACTGAAGAAAGTGATTTCAAGGTTCATGATCAGGGTGTGTTGAGATTCTGAGGAAGAATTTGTATTCCTCATAATGATGAGTTGAAAAAGTTGATTTTGGAAGAAAGTCACAGAAGTAGTTTAAGTATTCATCCAGGAGCTACAAAGATGTATCATGACTTGAAGAAATTGTTTTGGTGGTCCGGTTTTAAACGTGATGTTGCACAGTTTGTATATGCATGTTTGACTTGTCAGAAATCTAAAGTTGAACATCAGAAGCCTGCTGGGTTGCTGAAACCATTAGATGTGCCAGAGTGGAAATGGGATAGCATATCCATGGACTTTGTAACAAGTTTACTGAATACTTCGAGAGGGCATGATGCCATATGGCTGGTTGTTGATAGATTAACGAAGTCAGCACACTTTATTCCGATTAATATTAGTTTTTCGGTGGCATAGTTGGCAGAGATTTACATTCGTGATATTGTGAAGCTGCATGGTGTTCCGTCAAGTATTGTGTCGGATAGAGATCCAAGATTTACATCTAGATTTTGGAAAAGTTTGCAAGAGGCGTTGGGTTCAAAGTTGAGGTTGAGTTCAGCTTATCATCCGCAAACAGATAGCCAGTCGGAGAGAACGATTCAATCGTTAGATGATTTGCTGAGAGTGTGTGTACTTGAGCAAGGTGGAGTTTGGGATAGTCATCTGCCGTTGATAGAGTTCACGTACAACAACAGTTACCATTCGAGTATTGGTATGGCACCGTTTGAGGCTTTGTATGGTCGGAGGTGCAGAACTCCGTTATGTTGGTTTGAGTCGGGTGAAAGTGTAATGTTGGGACCAGATATAGTTCAACAGACTACGGAAAAGGTCAAATTGATAAGGGAGAAGATGAAAGCGTCGCAGAGTCGACAAAAGAGTTATCATGATAAGCGTAGGAAAGACCTTGAATTTCAAGAAGGAGACCATGTGTTTTTGAGAGTCACTCTTGTGATAGGTGTTGGTCGTGCCTTGAAATCGAAGAACTTGCATGATGTATAGAGTGGGTTTGCCACCACATCCTTCGAACTTGCATGATGTGTTTCATGTGTCGCAACTTCGGAAGTATGTAGCGGATCCTTCGCATGTTATTCCAAGAGATAATGTGCAAGTTAGAGACATCCTTACGATTGAGACTTTACCGTTGAGAATTGAAGGTCGTGAGGTAAAGAAGTTAAGAGGCAAGGAGATACCTCTAGTGAAAGTTGTTTGGGGAGGAGCATCTGGTGAAAGTTTGACATGGGAGCTGGAGAGTAAGATGCTGGAGTCTTATCCAAAGTTGTTTGCTTGAGGTAATATTTCGAGGACGAAATTCTCTAAGTTGGGGAGAGTTGTAACGCCCTATTTGTTATTTAATTATTTTAAGTTGATTTAGAGTCTCTTATATGATTTTAAATGATTTATGTTGATTTTATGTTGTGATGTATTTTATTAAATGACTATTTTTATTATTTAATAGAATAAGTGAGAATTATAATTTATTGGAGTTTTGGGGGTTAAATATTAATTAAGAGAATTAAGTGGGAGTTAATAAAAATTAAGGGGAGTTAAGTTAAGGAGTTAGAAAGTCAGAAAAACAGTTTTACGTACAAGCAAGTTTTGGGAGAAAAACCAAGAGAAGAGCCAAGAGGGGAGAATCTGATTTTTGGAGAGCTTTGTTCATCAATTCAAGGTAAGGGTGAGACTAACTCTCAATGATAATAGTTCTATACTTCTGATTTTGATTTAGCAAGGGTTCTAGTTGAATTTGGGATTTGGGGGTTAGGTTTTGATTATGATTTTTGAATTGAAAAGTGTAGAATCCATGGCAATAGTGTTAGATTGTGTTCAGGTCATAGGCAGAAACTTATAACACTTCTATAATCAGTTTTGGGGATTGAATTGGGGAAAGTTGGGATTTTTGGTGAAAAACTGCAGAATTACCGTCGTCAGACCTGACGCAATTCGCCATGGCGAGTAAGCTGACTCGCCTGAGGAATAAGCCATTTCAACACTCGCCTTGCGAGCAAGACCACTCGCCATAGCGAGTATCTGAGTGAGAATCATGATTTTTCAAAACGTTGTTATAGGACGTGAGTTGGATGGTTTTGAGTGCCTGGATGTTTTTAGAGAGGACTGGGCAAGTTTTTAGATCAAAAGGATGATTAGGAAGCTTAAAAATGAAGATTTAGTGAGAAAAATGTCAAAACTCCCGAGAGCACCTTTTTGCTGCTCGCCACGTCGAACAACCTACTCGCCATAGCGAGTAGCCCCTTTTCTGAAGTTCGCCATAGCGAACAGAGCACTCGCCTCGCGAGTTGCTCAGTGGCTGAGAGCCGCATTTGCATTTGAGTATTGTTGGGCTGGAATCTTAGGTATTTTAATAATCCTGATTAATTATATTATTTTATTAGAGTTGCTGATTTGAATATGAATGATTGTTGATTGTGGATTATTGTATAATTGCATGTAAATAAATTATACAAGTTGTTAAATTCCAATGTCGAAGGTTGTTGTGTCATTAGTTGACCATGTTGATGTGTAAGTCATATTTATATATGCACTACTGTGTTGTAGGCGTCATTGTCCATGTTGTTGTCGTTGTAGGAGAGTTGTATGTTGATATACACAAAAACTGAGTCCATTGCATACTCATAGTTGTTAAGGGCTTATGCCCTGTGAATGCCTTGTCGTTCAAACCGTTGCGGGCTTATGCCCTATGAACGCCTTGTCGTTCAAACCATTGAGGGTTCATGCCCTGGGAATGCTTAATCATTCCAACTGTTGAGGGTTCATGCCCTGTGAATGCTAGTTCATTCAATATGTTGAGGGCTTATGCCCTATGAATGCTCGTTCATTCAAACACGTTAAAATGGTACCACATGCATGTGCATTGTCTCATTTGTTGTTGAGTCGTAGCGTTGTTGTTGTCTCATTGCATAAGTTGTTGTTGTTGGTTGAGTAGTAGTAATTGTTGTTGTTGGTTGAAATTACAAAATGTTGATAATGTTGTTGATTTATGAAATATAAATATATATTGAAATATTGTTGTTATTTGAATTGTTAAATTCAATTGAGGAATTATATATCTATTATTGTTGGTTATGAATCTCACCCCTTCTGCTTGGAAATGTTGCCCTTCGTATGGGTAACTTGCAGGTGATCCAGAGTAATTGATGTTTTGCTGTTGTGAGTGGACTTTTCCTCACTTGTGTCATAGGGCTCTGATACGTAACGGGATGGGGATTATATGTCTTTGTATTTTCGCCATTCCTTATGTATCATTATTGAACCTGTTGATGTTAGTTTAATCTTTAAATATAATTTGTTGAGGCAATGTAATCGTTTTTATACTTTTGAAGTTAAATAAATAGCATTTTATTCTATTTTGTAATTTTGAAAAGCGGTGTGGCATTCCGTTAGTTGTTTAACTCTGATTTCATTTAATAATTGCGTTGTTGGGTTAACGGGGTGTTACAGTTCCATCGTAGGAGTCCATCTGAGACGAATTCTCCAGCCCGCAGGAGATAGGAGCTTCTTGGATACGTCGTGTAAATGGACCGTATGCATTATGGTCATTCCGGGTATCGCGATTGTAAGATCCCGTATTTTATCCTATTTATTTTAGTGTGTTCAGTTAAAATATTTTATAATATTTTAAAATCTAATTAAGTCAATAATAAAAATAGATAATTATTTGATTATATAGGTGCAAGTAGTGATATAAGTTACAGCACATTTTCACTTCCTGTACACGTCCCCACAATTGAGAATTAAATTTCAACCTCCCTTCCTAATTATCTGGTTAACTCCTTCCACTCACTCACTCATTTCACTCCTTAGAAACATAATATAAAAACGGGTTACATAGAGAAATAGAGAGAAAGGGTACGTAGAGTCTGAAGGAGAAAGAAAAGAGAACAAAAATTCACTTTGCTGAGACAAGTAAGAACATCTTCCCTCTCACTATCCTTTGTTATTATTGTGGTTATAGAGAATTAAATTATGTCATGTCTCTCTTCTTCTGTTCTGGTTTAGTATTAAGAGAATTGGGTAATTGTTTAGGATAGAAACCATAATTAAGAGAAAGAATTGTTTTGTAGAGATGAAAGGACTGTTAGTGGAGTAGAAATGTAGTATAAATGTAAATTGAGATATTGTAAATAGGAGGAGACCTAATGACAGAGGTAGTATGGTAAATTTGAATCAACCCTTAACTTGAAGTCTCAATTATATGGCCTATTACTAATTGGTGTAGCATAGTTGCACCTTAATTGTTCTCTGATGGGTAATCCTAATACTCTATGCATTAGTTATCTTAACCATGAACCTTATTTCAATTTTTAAAGGCCAAGCCTAAAGTGTACTGAGTTATTAAATAAAAATAGAAGGTCCTTTTTGAATTCTAGTAAAATGAATTAGGCAGATTGTATATTAAGCTGAACTGTACCGTGCTAACAAAAAAAAAAGGGGGTAAAATAAAAAGTGGCCGTATATAGATATCAGAAAGAATGAAGAGGTAGTAAGTCATATTTTAATGCAACTCAAGCCTTGACAGTAGTAATTGAAATTGAAACTAAGCTAGTAAATATTTAATTGTGAAGGTATAGAGGTAGGAGAGCAAAGACCGCCGCTTGAGGAGTTTAACGACGGTTATTACGAACGTAAGGGCATCACTCCACACGCTTCCGTACGCATATGTATGAATATATTTGTGTTGTGATGATTATCATAGTATTGTTGTTTTGAAGTGAATGCTATGTTCTATATATTGGTGATGTGATAATTAGCTTGGTGGTGTTGTTTTGGCATGAATATTATATGTATTATTTTTGTGGTGTTGTTTTAATGTAAATAATCTTTGTTTATGGGTGAATAACCTTAAGTAACTGAAATGGCGATTCAAAACTATATCCAAAGGTGGGATATTAGACTTTTGATTTTTTGGAGATTACCCAACGGTGGGGTATTTCAAGAGACTTTCATGCATTAGATGACTCACACAAATGCCCAATGGTGGGGCACTGACCATCGAGTTTTAGGAGTTACTACCCAACGGTGGGGTAGTGGCGATTCATATGCATTAGGTGATTCAGAATAATGCCCAATGGTGGGGTACTGAACACCGAATTTTTAGGAGTTATTACCCAATGGTGGGGTATATTGTTCAATGGTGGGACATTTGGCTCCGTTTAGAGGTGAAATCCGGATCATGAGCATTGCATATAGACTGACCATTAGGGACTAACGCATTTTAGTCAAGTTGTAACTTAAGGCTAAGAGGGGTGACTAAGAAATTGAGTAATGTTTGTACGGCCTATCTAATTATTTAACTATTTTTGGTTATTTGTTGAAATATATGTCTGCATGAATATTTGTACTATGTTTGTTAGTTGGAGATGACCCTTACTTTTGAACCAGATGACAACCCCAATCTGCCTCACCGAGATGGTTTTCTTTCCGGGGATACGATATAACCTACCTGATGACGAGTTGATTTAGTGGAGAGTGACCGGTCTAAGGAGCATCCTGGAGTTAGATGCTAGGGTTGAGCCTAGTTGATCAGCTTTAGTCTTTTTATTTTCTTTTGTTGAGAACCTAAACAGGGATGGTTATGTTGGACAAATTTTATGCTTCTGTTTATTCCTTTATGTTGTAGCACTGTTCGTACTTAAAATATTTATGTAGTAGGAATCCCAAAACTACTTTTGAATCAAGAATGGTTTTTCAATTGAATGTGATCTTATGCTTTTGTATTCCAACGTGTATCACTTGGGAGGATCACTAATGGAGTTTGGAACTTTGAAGGAAATAAACTAAAGGGTTGTTTGCCCACTCCAGTGATCCATTCTATTCACTTCGACGACCTATTTTGTTATACGAAAGAAAAAGGAAAAAAAAAAAAAAAACAACCATCTTTCTTCCTCCTAAGATTTTTTTTTTTTGGTAGTAATTATTTCACAATTTGGGATGTTACATTTTGGTATCAGAGCAGTTCGGTCATAACCGGCCTGTTGGGTGAGTCGTAAGCTGATCATGGTCGGGTAGTGGGAATTTGTGGTCTTAGTAGCTCTATAAGTATTTCTGAAGGAAGAGTACTGATTAGTTTGTGTTGCAGGAAGCAATGCCTCCAAGACGGGTTAACGCTACTACTGGAACCCCTGGTGATGTTAATGCTCAGATGGCCAAGGCGATGAGTGACATGGCTGCGGCGGTTGCTGCACAAACTGTCGCCAAAATTCAGCGGGATCAGTTGAAACAACAGAGAGAAGATAGGGCAGCAGATTCAAGGGGCTTGGCTGATTTTCGTCGTCACAATCCACCCCAATTCCACGGGGAAGTGGACCCAGAGAAGGCTGA
The DNA here is from genome assembly GCF_003473485.1 of Medicago truncatula. NCBI lineage: Eukaryota > Viridiplantae > Streptophyta > Magnoliopsida > Fabales > Fabaceae > Medicago > Medicago truncatula. Next base: position 24,108,991 of record NC_053045.1, read on the forward strand.
TTTGTGGCTACAAGAAGTTGAAAAGATTTTGAATGTGATTAACTGTCCTGAAGATTCTAAGGTGAAATATGCCACTTATCTGTTGCTTGGTGATGCAGAGTATTGGTGGAAAAATGCCAAAAGTATGTTAGAGAATGCTCAAGAGGAAATCACTTGGGAGGTTTTTCAAGCCAAGTTCTTGGAAAGATTTTTCCCTCAGAGTGCAAGAACTAAATTGGGTGATGATTTTCTGAAGTTACGACAGGGCAACATGACGGTAGGAGCATATGCAGCAAGGTTTGAGACGCTATCTAGGTACTTCAAGTTCTTCCGTCAGACCGTGGATGAAGCCTACATGTGCCATCGATTCCAAGAGGGGCTTAAGGATGAAATTCAAGACATGGTGATGCCTTTGGGAATTCAACAATTCCAGCCTTTGGTTGAAAAGTGCAGAGAAATAGAGGCGATGAAGAATAAGAGATTAAGTCGGAGAAACAACAACATTGGGGGACCGATCCGATCAAATCACCAGAATGCTGGACAGGGAGGACAAGGAAAGAAGTCGTATCAGCGCCCTCAAGGGTCCAGAGGGGAGCAATACCGTCCCATGACTGCAACCCCTGGAAGTAAGGGTGACTCTTCAACTACAAAGCCCTATTGTTTCCGTTGTGGAGATCCAGGACATTATGCTAACAATTGTACCGCAATGGGAGATTTATGATACAATTGCCGCCAGTCGGGACACCTTGCTAAGGATTGTAAAGCACCAAAAGTTGGAGCTGCTAATCATTCCAATAATGTTACGCGTCATACTGCACCGGGTCGAGTGTATTCTATGGATGGACAAGGTGCCACTCGTCCGAATGAGTCCTTTCAAGGAGAATGTGAGATTGCAGGTACTATTTTACCCGTCCTTTTTGATACTGGAGCCACGCATTCATTTATTTCTATGGATTATGTGGAACGTTTGAAATTGTCTACTTCCCCTTTACCGTTTGATTTGATGGTTACCACTACGGCTGACAAAATTGTGACAGTAGATACTGCTTGTATGCTTTGTGCTATAACTATTCTAGATAAGAAGTTTCTCGTTAATTTAATATGTTTACCCCTGAAAAATCTTGTTGTCATCCTTGGAATGGATTGGTTATCATATCACTACATTATGTTGGACTGTGGCCGTAAATTGGTGATTTTTCCGGACTCAGGTTTGGCTAAATTCTTAACTGCATATCATGTCAAAGTTTCGTTGAAAGATGGAAATCAGGAGTACACGGCTTTGGCTAGTGTGGAAGTGACAAATTGGAATGCAGTGGAGGATATACCGATAGTCAAGGAGTTTGTAGATGTTTTTCCGTCTGATGTTCCAGAATTACCTCCAATAAGGGAGACAGAATTTTCCATTGACCTACATCCGGGAACTGGCCCAATCTCTATTGCACCTTATCGCATGTCTCCCTCAGAATTAAGTGAACTTAAAGGATAGATAGAAGAGTTGATGTCGAAGAAGTTCATCCGACCGAGTGTCTCTCCATGGGGGGCTCCAGTACTACTAATAAAGAAGAAGGATGGGAGCTCTAGACTTTGTGTGGACTACCGACAACTCAACAAGGCAACCATCAAGAATCGGTACCCTTTGCCGCGTATCGATGACCTTATGGATCAACTTTGTGGTGCCAAGGTATTTTCTAAGATCGACTTAAAATCAGGGTATCATCAAATACGAGTCAAGACGGAGGATATTCCAAAGACTGCATTTCGGACACGCTATGGACATTATGAATACTTGGTAATGCCATTCGGGGTAACAAATGCACCAGCGGTATTCATGGATTACATGAATCGAATATTCCATCCCTTTTTGGACAAATTTGTTGTAGTGTTTATTGATGACATCCTCATATACTCACAAAACCGAGAAGAACAAGAGGGACATTTACAACAAGTTTTATCTGTGCTACAAGAGAAGCAATTGTATGCTAACCCATCGAAATGTGAGTTTTGGTTAGATGAGGTGAATTTCTTAGGCCATGTAATCTCGAAAAATGGTATTGCTGTGGATCCAGCAAAGGTGAGAGCAGTAGTTGATTGGAAGCGACCTGAAACCGTCACCGATATCCGGAGCTTTGTCGGTTTGGCCGGCTACTATCGAAGATTTATTGAAGGCTTTTCTAAAATTGTTGCTCCATTGACACAACTTACTCGGAAGGATCATCCTTTTGCTTGGACAGAGGAATGTGAAGGGAGTTTTAAGTTATTGAAGGAGCGTCTCACAACAGCACCTATATTGATTCTACCCCAACCAGATGAGTTATACGAAGTGTATTGTGATGCCTCTCATCATGGATTAGGTAGCGTTTTGATGCAAGGTAAAAAGGCGGTGGCTTATGCATCACGACAATTAAAGGCTCATGAGAAGAACTACCCCACTCATGACTTGGAACTGGCTGCAATAATTTTTGCATTGAAAATTTGGAGACACCATTTGTATGGAAGTACTTTTACGGTATTCAGTGATCATAAGAGCTTGAAATATCTATTCGATCAGAAGGAGCTCAATATGAGGCATCGAAGGTGGATGGATACTCTCAAAGACTATGACTTTAGTTTGGAATATCATCCTGGAAAGGCTAATGTTGTAGCAGATGCTCTAAGCAGACAACATGCCCTTGCTGCTACAGCAGAAGTGATGGTTAGACAGCAGGAATTGTGGGAGGAGTTTCGTGATTTACATTTAGAAGCAGATTCTTCACCAGGAAGGTTGAAATAGAGTATGATTAAGATTTCCAATGGATTGATGGAAGAGATAGCAAATCATCAAGATGACAAGCTCATACAAGAAAGAAGGGAATTAATGGTACAAGGGAAAGCATTGGATTTTAAGGTTGGACCAGATAATATTTTGAGATGTAATGGACGTGTGTGTGTGCCCGATGTGTCAGAAATAAGAAATGCAATCTTAGATGGAGCACATAAGAGTAAATTGAGCATTCATCCGGGTGTGACAAAGATGTATCAAGATTTGAAACAGAACTTTTGGTGGCCTAGGATAAAGAAACAAGTGGTAGAGTATGTTACATCGTGTCTGACCTGTCAAAAAGCCAAGGTGGAACACCAACGACCGGCGGGAATGTTACAACCATTAGAGGTTCCAGAATGGAAGTGGACTAGCATCTCAATGGATTTCATTACGGGATTGCCTAAGACTAAGAAAAAGAATGACTCTATTTGGGTAATTGTGGATCGACTAACTAAGTCGGCTCATTTCCTACCTGTCAAGACCACTTACAATGTGGCCAAGCTAGCAGAGATCTACATTGAAGAGATAGTGAGACTCCATGGCATGCCATCAAGCATTATTTCAGATCGAGACCCAAAGTTTACATCCCACTTTTGGAGAGCTTTACATGAAGCCTTGGGGACCGAGTTGAGATTGAGTTCGGCATACCATCCACAGACAGATGGACAGACTGAAAGAACCAACCAGTCCTTAGAAGATCTACTAAGAGCTTGTGTGTTAGATGATAGAGGAAGTTGGGACAGTGTGTTGCCATTGGTAGAGTTTACCTACAATAATAGTTTTCATGCAAGTATTGGAATGGCCCCTTATGAAGCATTGTACGGGCGCAAATGCCAAACCCCATTGTGTTGGTACCAAGATGGAGAGAATATGATTGTTGGGCCTGAAATGGTGCAACAGACTACAGATAAAGTTAAGAAGATAAGAGAAAGGATGAAGATTTCCCAAGATCGACAGAAAAATTATGCTGATAAGCGTCGTAGACCCTTGGAATTTGAGGAGGGTGATCATGTTTTTCTCCGGGTGACACCTACCACGGGTGTAGGAAGAGCTCTTCAGTCACGGAAGTTGGCCCCAAAATTTATCGGACCGTATCAGATTATCTCTGGGGTAGGGCTTGTGGCCTATCAGATTGCACTTCCACCGTCATTATCCAACATCCACGACGTATTCCATGTTTCACAGTTACGGAAGTACATCTTTGATCCATCTCACGTGATTGAAGCTGATAGTATTCACTTACGAGATAATTTGTCATTTGAAGTACCTCCTGCAAGGATTGAGGGTAGAAAAATCAAGAAGTTAAGGAACAAGGAAATATCTTTGGTCAAAGTCATATGGAAACAAACTACCGGTGATGCTACATGGGACCTGGAAGATAAGATGAGGAACCAGTATCCGGAGCTGTTCGTCGGTGTTAGTTTCGAGGACGAAACTATTTTAGGTGGGTAGAATGTAAGATCCCGTATTTTATCCTATTTATTTTAGTGTGTTCAGTTAAAATATTTTATAATATTTTAAAGTCTAATTAAGTCAATAATAAAAATAGATAATTATTTGATTATATAGGTGCAAGTAGTGATATAAGTTACAGCACATTTTCACTTCCTGTACACGTCCCCACAATTGAGAATTAAATTTCAACCTCCCTTCCTAATTATCTGGTTAACTCCTTCCATTCACCCACTCATTCCACTCCTTAGAAACATAATATAAAAACGGGTTACATAGAGAAATAGAGAGAAAGGGTACGTAGAGTCTGAAGGAGAAAGAAAAGAGAACAAAAATTCACTTTGCTGAGACAAGTAAGAACATCTTCCCTCTCACTATCCTTTGTTATTATTGTGGTTATAGAGAATTAAATTATGTCATGTCTCTCTTCTTCTGTTCTGGTTTAGTATTAAGAGAATTGGGTAATTGTTTAGGATAGAAACCGTAATTAAGAGAAAGAATTGTTTTGTAGAGATGAAAGGACTGTTAGTGGAGTAGAAATGTAGTATAAATGTAAATTGAGATATTGTAAATAGGAGGAGACCTAATGACAGAGGTAGTATGGTAAATTTGAATCAACCCTTAACTTGAAGTCTCAATTATATGGCCTATTACTAATTGGTGTAGCATAGTTGCACCTTAATTGTTCTCTGATGGGTAATCCTAATACTCTATGCATTAGTTATCTTAACCATGAACCTTATTTCAATTTTTAAAGGCCAAGCCTAAAGTGTACTGAGTTATTAAATAAAAATAGAAGGTCCTTTTTGAATTCTAGTAAAATGAATTAGGCAGATTGTATATTAAGCTGAACTGTACCGTGCTAACAAAAAAAAAGGGGGTAAAATAAAAAGAGGCCGTATATAGATATCAGAAAGAATGAAGAGGTAGTAAGTCATATTTTAATGCAACTCAAGCCTTGACAGTAGTAATTGAAATTGAAACTAAGCTAGAAAATATTTAATTGTGAAGGTATAGAGGTAGGAGAGCAAAGACCGCCGCTTGAGGAGTTTAACGACGGTTATTACGAAGGTAAGGGCATCACTCCACACGCTTCCGTACGTATATGTGTGAATATATTTGTGTTGTGATGATTATCATAGTATTGTTGTTTTGAAGTGAATGCTATGTTCTATATATTGGTGATGTGATAATTAGCTTGGTGGTGTTGTTTTGGCATGAATATTATGTGTATTATTTATGTGGTGTTGTTTTAATGGAAATAATCTTTGTTTATGGGTGAATAACCTTAAGTAACTGAAATGGCGATTCAAAACTATATCCAAAGGTGGGATATTAGACTTTTGATTTTTTGGAGATTACCCAACGGTGGGGTATTTAAAGAGACTTTCATGCATTAGATGACTCACACAAATGCCCAATGGTGGGGCACTGACCATCGAGTTTTAGGAATTACTACCCAACGGTGGGGTAGTGGCGATTCATATGCATTAGGTGATTCAGAATAATGCCCAATGGTGGGGTACTGAACACCGAATTTTTAGGAGTTATTACCCAATGGTGGGGTATATTGTTCAATGGTGGGACATTTGGCTCCGTTTAGAGGTGAAATCCGGATCATGAGCATTGCATATAGACTGACCATTAGGGACTAACGCATTTTAGTCAAGTTGTAACTTAAGGCTAAGAGGGGTGACTAAGAAATTGAGTAATGTTTGTACGGCCTATCTAATTATTTAATTATTTTTGGTTATTTGTTGAAATATATGTCTGCATGAATATTTGTACTATGTTTGTTAGTTGGAGATGACCCTTACTTTTGAACCAGATGACAACCCCAATCTGCCTCACCGAGATGGTTTTCTTTCCGGGGATACGATATAACCTACCTGATGACGAGTTGATTTAGTGGAGAGTGACCGGTCTAAGGAGCATCCTGGAGTTAGATGCTAGTGTTGAGCCTAGTTGATCAGCTTTAGTCTTTTTATTTTCTTTTGTTGAGAACCTAAACAGGGATGGTTATGTTGGACAAATTTTATGCTTCTGTTTATTCCTTTATGTTGTAGTACTGTTCGTACTTAAAATATTTATGTAGTAGGAATCCCAAAACTACTTTTGAATCAAGAATGGTTTTTCAATTGAATGTGATCTTATGCTTTTGTATTCCAACGTGTATCACTTGGGAGGATCACTAATGGAGTTTGGAACTTTGAAGGAAATAAACTAAAGGGTTGTTTGCCCACTCCAGTGATCCATTCTATTCACTTCGACGACCTATTTTGTTATACGAAAGAAAAAGGAAAAAAAAAAAAAAACAACCATCTTTCTTCCTCCTAAGATTTTTTTTTTTTTTGCTAGTAATTATTTCACAATTTGGGATGTTACAGCGATTGTCCTCGGAGCTGGAGGGGGACCAAGAGCGTCTGTTGCGTCTTCGTGGGGATCTCCTTGGAGGAGATCGTTTGCGTGACCTCCTTCTGGTTGACCTCCTGGTATGGCTTAGAGATCTAACGTTGATTGAGTGCCGATGGGATCTGGAACGCGAGTGGCGAGGGCTCCTTCCTCTTCTAATACGTGTTGAGTAAGGAGTCTGTTTGGTTTGAATTACCTGGAGAGCTTGCTCCAGATCCATTAGGTGTCGGTTCTGTTCCTCGATTAACGATGTTTGTCATTGAATCGTGCGGATCAGGTTGCTGACGAGTGCACCAGTTGGTGTGGCATCTTTTGGCGTTTCTGGAAGTCATAGAGGACCTTGCAGAGGCCTTTCTTGGAGAGGAATTATTTGTACGGGTTCCTCTCGGGGAGTACCCATAGGATAAGTTGAAGATGCCATTCCGTTCTGTTAAGGGACACGAATTTCACTTCGTATTTGTGAGCTGGCGCCGTTGGCAGTCATGGTAGTTTTTTGGAAAGCTTTGGTTTTTAGTAGGATAAAAACGGGAGGTGGAGGCTGCAGGGCCGTTGTAAAGGCACACCTGTGTACCTGTTTGGCGGTTACGAAATAGTGGAACTGTAAACGCTAGAGAAATAATTGCGGGAACGTGCAAAGAAACGTTGTGGCTCGTAGGAACTGGTCTCGCTTGCTCCGTGCACCCCTTTCGCGGGAAAGGGGTGTGTCGCAAATAATATTGTGAAACGTGGTATATGGCTTGGATTGTATTGGGCCTAAGTAAATGGGTCTAAGATCCTTTTGACCGGTTCCGAACAAATAACATACTCAATAAATTTAAATTAAAACACAACAACTCTTGGTCTTGAACTCTACATCCTAGAAAAGAAATTTAAACTAGAGAAGGTGTTTCCATGAAAGGTTATTATGGAAGAAAAAAAACTAAAGTTTGACACTAACCCTTCATATATAAGATGCTGCAAAATTATTGTTATTAATTAATAAAGTTTCATTAAAACGGAGTGTGTGTGTCTATATATATATATTGTTATCTTTCTATGGCTTATAGTTTACAATGTTGAAGCATTTTGAGAGATGTCACATCATCACAAAGACTAATTTTGAAGAGGTTGTGAGGAGGATAAGTTTAGTTTAATTGTTGTCTCAAAAACAACAATTCATGTGGAGAAGGTAACCTAATTGAAATGATATGATGCACTTTCCGAATTTTTCATCATCTAAAAATTTGAATGGATAATTTTTTTTTTAATATAAACTACTTTCAGCTAAACTATTAAGGGAATTATTTTAGATGGTTGGGTTGGAAAAAAAAGAGTTTGATATGCCCTGAATATCAATCATGGAGATACCTTCAAATTTACAAGATAAGAAGATATCTATAAATAAAATTATTTGCTTCTTTATTTCATTGCATTGAATTCATCTTATCTTATCTTATAGTATAAAATCATAACTTTAAGGTCTTTGAAAATAGCGGAAAAATACAATTATTTGGTGCATACATAAATACAAAATGACAGCTCCTTGAATATTCTAACATAGAATATATTGTACAATTCTTTTGTTTGAGCAAGAACTCGTTCATCCTAACCAACCATTTGTACAAAAGCCTTTACGACATCTACCCTTAATTTTTTTATCATCTGGACAATCTTTATCTGTTATACAAGGCAGAAAAATAATACTAGAATCACATGCTACTATAACAAGAAATATGAAAATAAGCAGAATCAGAACATTAACAAACTTAAGAATTTCAGCCATATTTTTCACTCTTTGCATCTCAAGTAAGATATGGTTTGATCTATTTATAGTGTATAAAGTTCATACTATTATAATCATTAAATAGTTTAAAAATTTAAAAAACTCTTCATAAAATTAGAATAATACTAAATGCCTCTTAGGAATATATATATATATATATATATATATGTTGTATTGGCCCATTGTCACACTTAGAGAGGAGTTCAAATAATAAAATTGATAATCATAAGAATTACATTATCAATTTTATTAAATTAAGATATATTATGTGAAGAACTTAGACAATAGTTTGACAATTTTTAGTACGATATCACACTGGTCATGCAACTTACTCTCCCACTAAGTTTCCTTAACTACACCGTCATCTTCCACCAACAAACACCATGACCACCGTACCAACCACGGCTTAACCCTTTTTAATTTCATGGCCTTGCTTGCAGGATTAAAACTTAATTACCACCACCATCAACAACATCTAAACCTAAAACTTCATATTTTACTCAACGAAAAAACCTTTGCCCAGACTTTGACCAACGTTTGTGACATTCCACATAGTCAGCTTCTGAAACCATGTGTTAAAGGCGATGATATTTCTATCCCATATGAGGAATATGAAGTTGGATTGGAGGCATATTGATAGACATTTTAGCAAGCGTATTAAATACTATCGAAGTAGTAAAAATAAGTTCGTATCCACGAGGACTGATTTAATCTCAATTTATCAATAAAGTAAATATTTAGGATGTATAAATTATTTTGTTTAGATTTGATTTGATTGCATAAAATTAAATAACAGGAAATAAAGATTCGTTTTGAAAATATAGATTTGGTTAGAAAATATGAAGAGAGATGAGATCAGGTCTTTTGAATCATCTATGTTCCCCTAATTGGTATACTACACCTATTCTTATGAATGATTTTCTAGTTCCACGATAGTTAACAAAATAGTCTTAATCCATCCCTTGACTTGGGACCCACTTCTCAAACTACTGCCCCTAATTCCTTAGGTGGTCTAATTATCTTTGAAGGTTTAAGCACGTTAACCTAATATCACTAAAAAACGATTATCCATTCCTAGACTAACCCTGTTTATTAGAACAATTCAATTCTGTCTAAGTAGAAAGTTATGGTCAGTAGTCGTTCATTTTCATTAAATCATGTTTATATTTGATCAGGATATAAAAAGCATTAAGAACAATTGAATTGAATAAAAACTAGATAGTCATTCACAATAAATAGAGTTTCACAACAACATGGTTCAATTAGGGTTACAAAGAATCATCTCAGGCCTAATCTCTAAGAGATTTAGCTACTCATAATTCAGTTTACAAATAGCATAATCAATAGTGGAATCAAAACATACATGAACTGATAAGGTTGAAGAAATCGCCCTCCTAGCTGTCTTTAGGTCTCAAAATCGCACTTTGCTCTCTCCAATTCGTAACCCTTGTCTTCAGAATAGTCTTCAGCTTAAATAGGCAAGAACTGCTCCTAAAATTGTGGCACGATTTAAGTAAATTGTGACACGTTTCTTCCTTGTGTAAAAAACCACCAAAATTATGGTTTCCATAATTGTGTCACGTTTTTGCCATCGTGACACGTTTTCACCAATGCCGAATGCATATTTCTTGAAAGCTCCAAATCGTGTCACGTTTTTCAGTAATTGTGACACGATCCCCGTTTTTTCAGTTTCTCCAGTTTTTCTTGCTTTTCTTGCTGCTTAAGCTTGCTTGTGAACTCAAAAATATCATAAAAAAGACTCTGAAAATAACGAATGACTGACTGTCATCACAACCCGAAACTTGAACCATTTCTTGTCCTCTAGGAATTTACTTGTAATATTGACAATCGACAGTAAAATAACAATTACCTGATCAAGCGATAGTACCCAAAATTTCAACACCTTACTAGCTAAATATGAGCTAGTTTGACTTGTTAGCAACCACTAATTCACAACTCCACGCAACAATATGAAAGGGTTCACACACAGTCGACATGCAACCTACATATTACCATACGCTTGAAAAGTTTCTAAACGTCAATCAAAATCAATGTCAATGCACATTTTGAGGTCTTAAAGGATTATAATGGGGCTTAGGTGAAGGTGGGATAATATTTGGATAAGTAGGCTACACAAAATTCAATCCATCATTCATTCAGCTTTTGGAACAACAATTCTTGCAAGGGTTGATGACAGTCAGTCATTCACTATTTTTAGAGTCTTTTTCATGATATTTTGAGTTCACAAGCAAGTTTAAACAGCAAAGAAAACAAGAGAAATAGAAGATTTTGAAGAAAGCAAAATCGTGTCACGATTGTCGAAAACGTGTCACGATTTGGAGCACAGGATGAGGTTCATTCGACATTGGTTAAAATGTGTCACGATGGCTATTTCGTGACACGATTTTAGGAACATGTGGCACAAGGAAAGAAATAAACGCAAGAGAAAATAGGATCAAAAAGAGCAAAACAGGAGGTGTCAAGAAGCAATGGATTTAAGAATTTATATGGGCTTATGTTTGATCCAAGAAAAGAAAGAAATACGTGACATGCTTGGGGAGAAAGGAAGAAACTAGGTTACAAGGCTATAAAAGGACATTGATGTTACAGCACAAGATTTATTCACGCTTTTGGAGCATTACGGCGGAATCACGATTTGGAGAAAAGCTACGCTTTTGGAGCATTACGTACACACCTTGGAAAAAAGTAGCATCACATTTTGAAGAAATTCCTATGAGTGTAACATCTCTCTGTAACTTCTTTTAACTTTGTTGCTTAATTCTTTTATTATGTGTGGTTAGTCTCCTAGAGATTAGGTCTGAGATGAATCCTTGTAACCCTAATTGATCCATGTTGCTGTGAAACTCTATTTATTATTAATGACAATTTAGTTTTTATTCAATTCAATTGTTCTTAATGCTTTTTATATTCTGATCAAATATAAACATGATTTAGTGAGAATGAATGACTACTGATCATAGCTTTCTACTTAGACAGAATTGAATTGTTCTAATAAACAGGGTTAGTCTAGGAATGGATAATCGTTTGTTAGTGATATTAGATTAACGTGCTTAAACCTTCAAAGATTATTAGACCACCTAAGGAATTAGGGGATGTAGTTTGAGAAGAGGGTCCTAACTCAAGGGATTGATTAGAACTATTTTGTTAACTATCGTGGTACTAGAGAATCATTCATAAGAATAGGTGCAGTATACCAATTAGGGGAACATCGATGACTCGAAAGACCTAGTCTCATCTCTCTTATTATTTTCCAAACAAATCTTTATTTTCTGTTTATTTAATTTTATGCAATCAAATCAAAACTACTGCCTCAGGCATTAAAATAATTTACACATCCTAAATATTAACCTTATTGCTAAATTGAGATTAACACAGTCCTCGTGGGAACGATATTTTTACAACTTCGATAATATTTTGTACACTTGCTAAAAAATCTATCAAGGGTACTAGATATTATTTAACAATTTGGATAATCGAGTTTGAAGTTACTCGGTTTTTCAATGTCTTGTCCCTTTTTCATTCTATTCTCTCTGTTTTTTTTTTAATACACCATTTTGGCATATCGTTTTCATGAGAATGTTTTTTTTTTCTTTTCTTTTTCTTTGTTCTCTAGTACCCCCACCCCAAACTTAGTTGGTTGCAAATTCCAATAGCAACCCCAAACTTAATATTTAGCAACATTCTACAATGCCTAACTCAGAAAAACAATAAGGGATAAATCCTAAAAGTCTCTAAGCTTGTAGTGTAGTTTGTCACCGAACAAAAAGATCTAAACATACCGGCTCAATTTGGCTAAAGAAAGGATAATTATTCAAATATAAACAGGGTAGGCTTCAAAAAGGCTCACAGGACCAAACACTTTTGCCTCAGTGTGCTAATGACAAAGATCAATCGACAATAGAGAAAAATTGCAAGTTCTAGAAATGTAAATGCATGGAAAACTCTTTAGAAGTAAATTGAAAAATAAAATTTGGCCATGAACCTTACAGTTTAGAAAACTCTAAAATATTTTGAAATTGAGTATTAAAATATTTTCTTCCATTCATAATTAATACTGATGGGATAAAACCGCAAGTGCACGGTCTTACCGAAGTAGTAAAATAAGAGTATCGTTCCTACAGGGAGTTATGAATTCAATTAACTTTTAATGATGATTAGATGAAATGATTTTTAGATAAAAGTTTGGATTTTTAATTACAAGAAAATAAATAAGATAAAAGCCTTGGAATCATTGGTTCATCCTAATGACAAGTCCTTCATAAACCAAACAATTAAACTTATAACCTTATGTTAGACCTAATTTCTCAAGACAGTTTCTCTTTTGTTCCTCTAGCAACCAAGCCTATTTCGCTGACTTGATTACTATTAGATTTTGGTTCCTCTAACAACCAAGCCTATTTCGCTGACTTGATCATTATTAGTTCCCTTGAAGATCGAAACTATATGTCTCAAAGATTGCAAAGACTATTTTGCTGCCTTTGCAATCCTTGTCTAAATTCACTTGTTCGAATATCAAAGCTCCACTTTCGTTTTATGAATTGATATTTGAGATGATGGATAAACAATTATCAAACCTTCCACTTTCGTTTCCACAGTTTGATAATGGTTGATCCATGTTAAAGCGGTGAATTTAGATAAGAAATTAGGGTTACATAAGATTAAGGTTTAAAGCTTGGTTTGATTAGGATTATGTTATTAGAGTTATCCAACAATCCCAAGACAAGAGAAGTCTACTCACTAATGTTCATCGTAGACAAGGAGAAGAAGAGAGAAAGCATAAAAGTAAATAACAAGAAAGTAAATGAACTTTTATTAGAAAGACAATTGTCACATATTGCATTCCAAGAAAAGATGAATATTTGTGATGGCTAGGTACTCTATTTATAGTTTACATTCGACTTAAAATCTAAGCAATCACTAGAATGTTCCACAAGTAAACTAAAACAGAGTAGCTTAAAATCTAAGCAAAAGCCGCAAAAGTTGTTCTGGGAGGTGGCACGGTCGTGCCAACCTTAGCACGGGCCGTGTCAAGCTTCTGACTTTAGGGAGATATATTTTTGTCTCCGAATCTTCATATTTTCGTACCGAATCAGCTCCAAAACCCCTTTCTTTTGCTCCAAGACTCAATCGATCAAATATTCGTTTCTGAAATATAACAATATGCAATTGTAGTAAAATAGCTCGAAAAGGAAATAATACTAATATAAAATAAACTTAAATCTAATTAAAACTAAACTAAATAACATATAAAAATAGATAATAAATGACTCATCAAACTCCCCCACACTTGAATCTTTGCTTGTCCTCAAGCAAAAGGCATAGACATAGCAGGAACAAAAAGATTAATATATGACAATTCAAATAAAAGCTTATGTCTCATTCGAGGTTTCATTTCAATGTACACTAATCACAACAATAAGTATTCCTTGTGAACTTATTCAACCCAACAACAAGTCTTAAGTGAGTGTGTGTGTGTAGTCCAACCCTTTTCTTGCTCCTGTATAAGATAGATATTATGAGGAACAAGTTCTATCCTTAACACTAAAGTGACCGAGAAAAATCCTTTCTTCATTTCATATAAGAGAGATGGGAGTTAGTTCAGATAGATTTGACAATTTAGATACTTGGGGGCTTGTAGATGCCTAGGGGCTATCATTTCACATTGGAAGTCCGCGAGGGGGTATCCTTTCCTCCAAGTTTCCATGATCACCCTAAGTAGTGCTACAACTTATTCATCTTCACTTAGGAAGTTCCTCTTTTTAGAGGGTTTTATTTAAGCACAATTTTTTTTTTGATAAGCAAGGAGAGAGGACAGACATCAGTAGGCATCATTGACATTCCAACTAGAGTGGTACCCCGAGATACCTCCATCCTATGCCGCCAAGCTCGAAAAATTTATTAAAAAAGGGGGAAAAGATATATACAAAAGGAGGGGGGACTATACCAAAACCCTCCGAAAAAACCGCTAAAAACAGAAAAAGAAACATAAATGCAACAAAACAGCCCAAAAATAGATTAAGGGAATCTATAATTAGGTAACCCACATCTGTCTCTAAAAAAACCAATCTTCACCTCATCTGGAAGAAGAGTTCGAGAGAAAATTCATTGAGCAGATGGTTGAGTGTCACCCCGTGCACGGGATTTGGATGGCTTCTTTGATAAGATGTGTTGTACCTTAAACTTCTGTTTCTGACTTCATGTAAGAACAGGCATGAAACCATCAGTTGCTTCAGCTGTTGATCTTGCATCATAAGCACGGACTCGTTCCCACAAATCTAAACCATGTTGGATATTCTTGCTAGGATGAACCTCTTGTCTTTGCAAAATGACCACATTATGTTCCTTTGCTGTGGGCATACCCCCATCAACCACACTTGATGGTTCGGGAACCATGGGTTGTGAAACAGCAAGAACATCATCTATACCATCCAGAGACCCATCAGAATTCTCAAGTGTAACAATATTGTGATGGTCTTGGAAACCAACAGATACCTCATGCATGTCATCATGCTCAATAGGGGATGGTCGTGCAACACTCTCACGAGCACCCTTGGGACTCTTCATCAGCTCCCGTTGGCTCATATGATCATGTACCACACCATCCTAAAGTGGTTCAGAAAAATCATCGACCTTAGGGTTCTCCAACACCTCCCGCGATGTCTGATTTGTTTGTGCCACTCTGTTGGGCCGTATGTCCTCACGCCCAAGAGGGGATGAGTGTGTATCATGCTCATTAGAACCCTTAGGACTCTCCACCAGCTCTGTCGGGCTCACAAGATTATTATCCACACTATCCAGAAGCGGATTAGTAACATCAGCCATCTTGGGGTTCTCCAACACCTCCCGTGATGTCTGATGCGACCTCCCCACTTCTACGGGTTGAACATCATCGTGCGCTACAAGGGAAACAACCTCCTCCAACACAGTACTAGTCAAAGGTAACTCATCAGTCGGAATACGGTCAATAGGGTCAACAACATTATGAAGCGGAAAACTGAACGAATTTGAGGCAATGTCTGAAACCGGCACTACAGGTAAAGAAACCGGAATTGATTGAGTAATAGTGTTGACTTGAATCTGAGAAGATGTAGCCTGTATTGTTTGAGGGACTGGGACCATAGTCCTGGAAGTGGTTGTAATTGTGGAATTGACAGAAATAGGAATCACCGATCCATTACCTCTAATAGCCGAGGTAGAGGCACCCTCACCATTAAGCTTAGGGGGAGTTTCTTTGGCCGGTTGTTTCCCACGATCCATTTTCTCTTTGGCAGCTTGCGGATTTAACAATCTACAAGTGGTGATATTATGCCCAATGTAGTAACAATGATGGCAAAACAAAGGTCTCCATTCATATTGTACCTCCACCATGAACGCAAAACCATCACGTTCCACAAGGACCTCATCATATGCTTTCTTAGATAAATCAATGTCCACTAGAATGCGAGCATAATGACCAAAGGAGCGATTTCTAGTTGGTCCGTCGATATCTATAGGAGTACCAACTGCACTTGCAATTTCCATCAGGGTTCTCTCCCGCCAATACTCTTGTGGTAGCTCCACCAAAAGAATCCAAAGCGAAGTATGAGTCTGTTTCTGCGTCAAAAGTTTAAAGTCTTTGGTGCGTTGTGAAAATCTCAACAAACCAGGCTTGAGATTGACCGTGCCTGCTACCCATATTTTCTTTAAATCCTCCGCCGAGTCAAAATGAAAGTCATAATACCCCTTGCCAAGAGGCACCATTTTCCATCCTGCCATTGTCTTCCAAGTCTTATCAATTTTAATACTGAGATCACGCGCAGAATAAGGTTTGTCTCCTTTGTTAAGAGTCAACCGAGCCCTTAACACCTTCTGACAATCTTCTACTCCCTTACGGTATTCCTCCTGACAGATTTTGATGCTCAACGCACCACCTTTAATGCATGGAGAAGGCAAGGGTTTGTCATCAATTATTGTCTTCCCCGCAAGAGCTGCTGCAAAGGACAGTTGTGCCGTTATTCCCAAGTCCATGATTGATGCTGGAACAGATTGGTGCACCATAGCTGACGTAGGTGCAGCTTCAGAAACACATGGCCATTGGCACTCGTAGGCCATGGGGGCTGCTTGCGACGATTCCACAAACAGTTGGTGGGCAGAAAGCAACAACCAGCATATGGAGAATAGATGAAACAACGAACCAGACGAGCAATCAAAATCAGAAGTATTGAGCCAGGCTAGTAAATTGAATTATAAACAATTCACAAGAGCGTGAATGTCACAATTGGAATGTGAAGTCAACACACCTGTTTGAATTGATCACGAGAGACAAAATTTGAAGGTGAAGGCCTCTTTGAATTCCAATTGGAAAACACTACGTGAAGGCCACTTGAAGAAAGTGAATGAGCAATCAATCAAAGCAATGGAAAATCAATTGAGGCAAAGGGCTGCACTCATGAGGTAGAACCGTACATCTTCATTTCGACCTTATTTCTTTCTGTCATTCCATTTAAGCACAATTTATTTGAGAAGTCATCACCACATTTAGGAAGTCAGTGAGGGGGTGTCCTTTCCTCCACGTGTTGGTGATATTCTTCTGCCCCATTTTGGTTTACACATTATAGCACATTAGAATTATTCCCACACAAACTTATACTACTTTTACTCTGAAGATTTTTAAGGGTCCAAGTTACCATTAAAGTTAGAACGTGTTCCTTAGAATACCTATTCATACACTTACTCAAGGATTGCAACTAGGTGTTTTTCTCATTGGAGAATTTTCACAATAAAACTTGATGTGGGTATAGCAAGAACACTTACAACACGAGAAATCACTTTCATGTACAAGAAACGATCATTGAAGAGACAACAAAAAATTTATGTCATAATAAAACAATAAAAACAAGCTGTTTATTCATGCCTTTTACAATAAAACAAAACAAAAGAATAAAGTTCAAGGGAGTTTGGAAACACTACGACTAAAGACACTTTATTAGGCTCCCCCCACACTTAGGAGAAGCATTGTCCTCAATGATTCAAAATAAGAAAAATAAAAGAGAAGAAGGAGAAGAAGAAGAAGAAGATGATAAAGAAAGAAGAAAAGTAAAGAAGAGTAGAGGAAGAGGAGAGCTCACAATTTTATTGAAGTTCATAAGGTGGACCTTGGAGGTGTTGCATCATGTATCGGAACATTTGATTGTTTTATTCATTTATTTTTATTGCCCCTTAGGACATCGTTTCTTGGCCCGATCATTTCAACACCTTGTCTTTGTTGCTCGGTGCATGTTCTTTGAACTTCGTTTTGCATCCATGCCCACCGTTCATCATTATAGTTTCCACCGGCTTTTTGTTCATGGTGTTGTGCACCTACCTCCTCTTCATCACCACCATCATCATCACCATCATCTTGTACCTGTGGGTTACTACCAACATAAAGCAAATTTTCCACCACCTCCGGATTAGTAATGTCCGAATTAGGTAGAATAATCAAACAATTAGCTCTAATAATTCTCCAATCGTATTGGTAATTGTGAGTAGGGTCATGGGTTCTAAGGAATGACAAAGTAGTGAGAGTATATAAGTTTAGATAATAGTTCTCATCTTTCCTCTTGATCCCTTGATTCACACTCACCCCAAACTTCTTAACAATAAAAGTGATGATTCCACCTACCATTATATTACCCTTATCATCCGGTTTTCTTTCTATCAATTGAAACAAGATAATCAAGCAAATAATAGCAAATGTTAACATGGTGGTTATAAAGCATGTCTCATAACATAAATAGCTCATCAGTCCTCATCATTCCCTACCTCTTTCCTAGTTTATCCATAGCATTATTATCAGTGTATCTACAAGCATAAATAGATTGAGAGATAAGATCTTTAGACCTACTCATTTGCTTGTCATCTTTAAAATTGATGCCATGGTTCTTGACCGTTGCTTTCTTTTTCTTTGCACCACTTCTAGAGCTTTCAATCTCCTTGCCTTTTTGATGCCATTGACCTAGTTGACTTGGTTTGGGTTTTAGGGAAGGTTAGGGTTTGGTAAGGTTTAGGTTTGGAAAGGTTGGTTTAGTGATGGGTTGGGGTTTAAGTGAGGTTGATGAATTTAATGATGGAGATTGGTGAAGAATTTTTTTTTTTTGTTTTTTTTGTTTTTTTTGGGTTAGGGTTTAATGGTGCAGAATTTGGTGTTTGGATGGATGAATGTTGGTTTTGATTGGTGGTAAATGTTTGGAATGATGAATGGAGATAGATATGGAGGTTTAAAGGTTGATGTTATGGAGGTTTAGAGAGAGAAGTTGAAGGATGAGGGAAGTTTGTGTTTGAGAATGAAGGGATAAGGAGAAAAGTGATAAAAATGGTAAAAGAGGGTCTGGGACCATGGCACGGCCGTGCCACTAAAGGCACGGGCCGTGCCAACTCTCTGGAAGTTGGTGAAGTATGGCTAGGTTACAGGCACGGCCGTGCCATCACTGGCACTAGCCGTGCCAAGCTTCTGGACATGCAAGGCTCAATTTTCAAATTTTTTTGCATCATATTTGGACAAAAACCTACAAAACAAATTAAAACAACACAAAACAAACAAGATAAAAGCAATTAAACTCGTGGGTTGCCTCCAACGAAGCGCTCTTTTAGAGTCATTAGCTTGACGATTAGAAGGTTTCTCTACCCAATACCCAATCTTTCCCAAAGGGATAGTGGCATCAACCTTAGATTCTCTCCCAAATCACACATAACTTTCTCAATGGTTTCACTCTTAATCACACAAGGGGTGAAAAAACTCTCAATCACTATGAGGTTAGGCTTAGCAAGCCTTTGTGGGACATGGATTTTGAGTTTATAAGGTGGTGAAACGATTGGCTTATCATTCTCTCCTATGACTTTCTCACCTTGTTGCTTTTCACTCTCTATCTCACCCTCAATTGTCCTAGTTTTCATAATGGGGTCCTCTAACTGCTTACCGTCCCTAAGTTGAATAGCATTTATAAGGCCTTTGGGGTTGGCTTCAGTTTGACTTGGAAAGACTTCGGGGTTTGAGAGGAAGTAGCTACTTGCTGGGCTACTTGAGAGATTTGAGTTTCTAGCATTCTAGTGTGAGTAGCAATGGAGTCCACTTTAGATGTAAGCTTGACAAGAGAGTCATTCAAAAATCCAGTTTGATTTTTAAGTTCTTGAAATTGCTTGGATTGCTCCATAGCATGTTTTTCTAGTAAAATTTTCAAGTTGGATTTTTGAGGGACTCTTTGGTTGTTTGCATAAACGGATGGTGTTGTTTGTTGTCCAAAGGGATTTTTGTTATAAAAAATTTGTTCGGGACTTTTAGCAACACTACCTTGTTGGCATTCAACACCAGTATGGCCAAGTATTCCACAAAATTCACAAGGTGGTGAAACAAGAGCAGGTGTGCCGACACTTACAGTTAATTTATCAAATTTTTGAAGAAGTGTGTCCACCTTAGTAGATAGATGATCAAGGGTAGAAACCTGGTACATACCTGCCTCTTTTTTAGAGGGTGGAGTAGTAACATCAGTGATAACTCTCTCACTTGTCCACTGATAGTGGTTTTGTGCCATGTCCTCGATCAAATCATATGCTCCTGTGTATGTTTTATTCATCAAAGCTCCACCTGCAGCTGCATCAACATTCATTTTTGTGGTAAATAATAGACCATTATAAAAAGTGTGGATAATAAGCCAATTCTCAAAACCATGATGGGGGCAAAGCATAAGCATTTTTTTGAAACGCTCCCACGCATCGTAAAGAGATTCACCATCTTTTTGAGTGAATTGTGTAATTTGACTCCTCAATTGAGCAGTTTTACTATGGGGAAAGAATTGGGAAAGGAATGCCTTCCTCACTTGGTCCCATGAAGTGATAGAACCAATTTGCAATGAATGAAACCAAGCACTAGCTCTATCCCTCAAAGAGAAAGGAAAGAGGTGCAGCCTTACGGCCTCTTGGTTTTCCTTCAAAGTTCCACTGAGTCTTAAAAAAATTGAAACATGAAGATTCGGATCCTCAGTGGGTGATCCGAAAAATTGATTTTGCTGCACTAGGTAAATAAGTGCAGGTTTTATTTCAAAATTATTACCCTCAACCATTGGGTACACAATAGCATCGTACGGCTCATCTGAAGATGTGATTGCATACTCTTTGAGAGCACGTTTCTCAGCCATATCGTTATTATTGTGTGTTTTTCATCTTAGAATAAGAACCCAAGAAGTTAACGGTAAAAATAAAGAAATAGAAAAAGAAAGAAATAAAAATAAAAATAATTTTTTTTTTCAGTCTAATCGTTAAAAAAAAGGGTTAAATATGTTTTTGGTCCCTATAAATATGTCAACTTTTCGTTTTAGTCCCTCTAAAATTTTCCTTCAACTTTTAGTCCTTATAAAATTTTCAATCACTACTTTTGGTCCCTACTTTTAATTTAATTTTTGTATTTTTTAATTAAATTGGGCAGAAATATGTATAATATTCTAAAAAAAATTCCTACAAAAAATTAGAATTTTTTAACAAAACACAAATTAAATATGAATTTTTAACCATAAAACATATAAAAATTCATATTAAATTCATGTTTTTTTAAAAAATTCTAAATTTTTTTTGGAGTGATTCTTGTAATATTTTGAATTTTTCTAAAAAACTTTATTAAAAAATATAAATTCTACATATGAGTTTACTTTAAAAGAGGGACCAAAAGTGAAGATTGAAAATTTTATAGGGATTAAAAGTTGAAGGAAAATTTTAGAGGGACTAAAACAAAAAATTGACATATTTATAGGGACCAAAAACATATTTAACCCTAAAAAAAATTAATCAAATTGCAATAACTCCCCGGCAGCGGCGCCAAAAACTTGATGGGATAAAACCGCAAGTGCACGGTCTTACCGAAGTAGTAAAGTAAGAGTATCGTTCCGACAGGGAGTTATGAATTCAATTAACTTTTAATGATGATTAGATGAAATAATTTTTAGATAAAAGTTTGGATTTTTAATTACAAGAAAATAAATAAGATAAAAGCCTTGGAATAATTGGTTCATCCTAATGACAAGTCCTTCACAAACCAAACAATTAAACTTATAACCTTATGTTAGACCTAATTTATCAAGACAGTTTCTCTTTTGTTCCTCTAGCAACCAAGCCTATTTCGCTGACTTGATCATTATTAGTTCCCTTGAAGATCGAAACTATATGTCTCAAAGATTGCAAAGACTATTTCGCTGCCTTTGCAATCCTTGTCTAAATTCACTTGTTCGAATATCAAAGCTCCACTTTTGTTTTATGAATTGATATTTGACATGATGGATAAACAATTATCAAACCCTCCACTTTCGTTTCCAAAGTTTGATAATGGTTGATCCATGTTAAAGCGGTGAATTTAGATAAGAAATTAGGGTTACATAAGATTAAGGTTTAAAGCTTGGTTTGATTAGGATTATGTCATTAGACTTATCCAACAATCCCAAGACAAGAGAAGTCTACTCACTAATGTTCATCGTAGACAAGGAGAAGAAGAGAGAAAGCATAAAAGTAAATAACAAGAAAGTAAATGAACTTTTATTAGAAAGACAATTGTCACATATTGCATTCCAAGAAAAGATGAATATTTGTGATGGCTAGCTACTCTATTTATAGTTTACATTCGACTTAAAATCTAAGCAATCACTAGAATGTTCCACAAGTAAACTAAAACAGAGTAGCTTAAAATCTAAGCAAAAGCAGGAAAAGTTGTTCTGGGAGGTGGCACGGCCGTGCCAATCTTAGCACGGGCCGTGCCAAGCTTCTGACTTTAGGGAGATATATTTTTGTCTCCGAATCTTCATATTTTCGTACCGAATCAGCTCCAAAACCCCTTTCTTTTGCTCCAAGACTCAATCCATCAAATATTCGTTTCTGAAATATAACAATATGCAATTGTAGTAAAATAGCTCGAAAAGGAAATAATACTAATATAAAATAAACTTAAATCTAATTAAAACTAAACTAAATAACATATAAAAATAGATAATAAATGACTCATCAAATACCTAGTTGATTCGCCTCATAACGACCACATCTCTCATTTAATTTTGAGATTTTATGGTCGCAATGTTTCATCTTCACAGATAGCAAATATTTTTCATACTGCAACGTAACAATCTCTTCTGTGTCATAGAGGCGTAACCTGTCTGCTAACCTGTCTATCATAGCTGCAAAACTTGGATAAACTTTTTTAGTAGCATAGTACAATGAGAAGAAAACGAATAGCATAAATCATTTTTTTTCAATATATAAACGAAAATATAAATGATAGAAATCCTAAATAAAAACAAAATTTCCAAATTGAAATGACTCAACAGTCCCCGGCAACGGCGCCAAAAACTCGATAGATATTTTAGCAAGTGTACTAAATACTATCGAAGTAGTAAAAATAAGTTCGTATCCACGAGGACTGATTTAATCTCAATTTAGCAATAAAGTAAATATTTAGAATGTACAAATTATTTTGTTTAGATTTGATTTTGATTGCATAAAATTAAATAACAGGAAATAAAGATTCGGTTGAAAATATAGATTTGGTTAGAAAATATGAAGAGAGATGAGATCAGGTCTTTCGAATCATCTATGTTCCCCTAATTGGTATACTGCACCTATTCTTATGAATGATTTTCTACTTCCACGATAGTTAACAAAATGGCTTAATACATGCTTTGGTCCCTTAACTTATTTTTGGATTTCATTTTGGTCCCCTAATTATAAAGTGTCTCAATTTGGTCTCTTATGTCTTTTGCCGTTATCTTTTTTGGTCCTATCCGTTACATTTTAACCATAAATGTCTTATGTGTAACAGCATTGCTGGTGGTCTACCATAGACTTATTAAATTTTTTAATTTTAATTATTTAATCTTTTTTTCAAATAGAAAACCGTTGGATCATGTAGGTTTATTGTAGCATACGGTGAATGATTAACACTTAGTTTTTTCTCTTCATCATCTTCACTTTATTCTTCTTCATCATCATCTTCATCATCTTTATTCATCATCTTCATATAACAATCCCAGAAAATCAAAAAATTAAAACGCAAACTCATTATTTTTTTAATTAACTAATCTTTAAATTAACAAATCCATCTTTCTACAAACAAAAATAATTTAAACTACTAATCCCACTTTCTCTCAAAATTTCTTGCTGCCTCTCACTTCAGAAACATAAAACTCTCTCTGATTCATCTCCTCTCTATCAAAGATTTTATCTCCAACAGATTTTGTGGCACTGTACCACACATTTTTGAAAAATTGAAACTTCTCTTTGAATTGGATCTCAGCAACAAAAGATTCGCAGGGAAGTTTCCAAATGTTGTTCGACATTCACCAGTTCTTAAATTCTTGGACATTAGTTGCAACGAAATTGAAGGAACGGTTCCAAAAGACTTGTTTGATAAAGACCTAGATGTTATTTTCATAAACGATTGCTTTTGATCTTCCATAAAATCTTGGTAACTCACCTGTTTCAGTTGTTGTTTTTGCAAACAACAAATTCCAAGGATGCATTCCTTCCAGTATAGATGATGAAGAAGAAATTGTTGTTTGTTGTTGTTGAAAAGAGAGGATTTACTTAAAATCTTGAATATATTGTTGGAATTGTTTTGAGAAAAATAGATGATGAATTGTATTGTAGTTTCAGTTTTAGTTTTGGGTATGAATTTTTGTGTTGCTGGTTTTTTTTTTTTGGGTAGGAAGTTGGGAGATGAAGAGGGAAGAAGATGAAGATTGAAGGTGACTTTAAATTTTTATTTTTAAGAAAATCAAGAAAAATAGAAATGATCATATGTTGTGAGCCCATTGTATGGTTGTGTACTTTTAAAATCAAACCCTTGATCACCAATCTTAAATGACATGTGGACAAGGGTTAGCTGTTTTTGAAAAAGAAAAACTAACGGAGAGGACCAAAATAGTAAACGGTAGAAAATTTATGGGACCAAATTGAAACACTTTATAATTAGATGACCAAAATGAAATCCAAAAATAAGTTAAGGGACCAAAGCATGTATTAAGCCTTAACCAAATAGTTATAATCAATCCCTTGACTTAGGACCCTCTTCTCAAACTACAGCCCCTAATTCCTTAGGTGGTCCAATAATCTTAGAAGGTTTAAGCACGTTAACCTAATATCACTAACAAACGATTATCCATTCATAGACTAACCCTGTTTATTAGAACAATTCAATTCAGTCTAAGTAGAAAGTTATGGTCAGTAGTAATTCATTCTCACTAAATCATGTTTATATTTGATCAGGATATAAAAAGTGTAACGCCCTAATTGTTTTTTAATTATTTTTAGTTGATTTAAAGTCTTTTATATGATTTTAAATGATTTATGTTGATTTTGTGGTGTGGTGTATTTTATTAAATGGCTATTTTCATTATTTAATAGAATAAGTGAGAATTAGGATTTAATTGGAGTTTTGGGGTTAAATGAGAATTAACTGGGAGTTAATTAAATATTGGGAGGTTATATTTATTGAGAAAATTAGAAAATAGAAGTCAGAAGCAGTTTTCACGTACAACAGAGTTTTGGGAGAAAAACCAAGAGAAGAGCCAAGTGGGGAGAATCATATTCTGTAGAGCTTTGTTCATCGATCTAAGGTAAGAGTGAGGCTAACTTTCAATAATTATAGTGTATGTAAATTCTGAAATTTATTTAACATGAGGGTTGTTCTTGATTTTGGGAATTGGGAATTAGGTTTTCCATTGTTGAGTTCGATTAGAAAAGTGCAGAAACCATGACAATTGTGTTAAGAATTGATGTTCAGGTTGTAGAATAATCATAGGTTAAGTTTGCTAACAAATTTGAGAGTTTGTGTTTGAGTCTAGTGAATTAAGAGTGATTCTTAAGTGAAAAACGCATTGTTAATCTGATTTTTGAACTGCTGTGAAGCTTAAAATCGGCCACCGATTTCTGAGCTGATTTTCCAGCTTTGGTTCAACGAAAATCGGCCACCGATTTTCTGTTAGGCAAATCTGGACAATATTCATAATTTTTACCCTTTTCTGTTTTGAATTGGCTTTCGGTGTAAACATGAAAGTTGTAGGTAATTGAGTTAGCTTTCTATTGGCTTTGGTCTGACTTGAAAATGATTTTTAGTTTTTGAGATATGATGAAAATACTCCAAGGAGGTCTTAGTGAAATCTTATGAAAATTCAGCATAACCGTTTCTAAGTTAATCCAAAACTTATGGGATAATTCCAACCCTCAAAACTGGAAGTACTATGAGTTCAATTAAGGTGTTTAAGAGTATTTAACCCATGTTCTGAGTTGATCTTGGGAATGGAAGTTGTAAATAAGTTATAGACTTACAGAGAGCCTGAATCAAATGATTAATGATTGTTGGTTAGTTTAAGATATTTATATTATGTGGAAAATGTATGATATAGAAAATATCGTTGTTTATATCATTCAAGTTTTTATTATTAATATTTCTATGTTGCAAGTTGCTTATGTTGTTGTCTCTGCTGTTGCTGATTATTAATATCATTAAGTTGACCAAGTTGTGGAGTAAGTCATAATTATTTATGCACAGTTGTTGTTGTTGTTGTTGTCGTTGATGTTGTTGAGTTGTATGTTGATATACACAAAGTTGAGTCCATTGCATACTTATAAACTGTTAAGGGCTCATGCTCTGGAATGTTAATCATTCAATTGTTGAGGGCACATGCCCTAGAATGTTAATCATTCAAGTGTTGAGGGCTTATGCCCTGGAATGCCTTGTCATTCAGATTGTTGAGGGCTCATGCCCTGGAATGTTAATCATTCAATTGTTGAGGGCTCATGCCCCTGGAATGTTAATCAATCAATTGTTGAGGGCACATGCCCTGGAATGTCAATCATTCAACTGTTGAGGGCTTTTGCCCTGGAATGCCTTGTCATTCAGATTGTTGAGGGCTCATGCCCTGGAATGTTAATCATTCAACTATTGAGGGCTTATGCCCTGGAATGCCTTGTCATTCAAATTGTTGAGGGCTCATGCCCTAGAATGTTTATCATTCAAACTGTTGAGGGCTCATGCCCTAGAATTTTAATCATTCAATTGTTGAGGGCTCATGCCCTGGAATGTTAATCATTCAACTATTGAGGACTTATGCCCTGGAATGCCTTGTCATTCAAACTGTTGAGGGCTCATGCCCTGGAATGTTTATCATTCAATTGTTGAGGGATGAAGATGAAGAAATGGGATAAAAATGTTAAGTGATGTTGACTCACCGGAAGATACACTAGACATGCATGATCTAACGATCATCTTTTAATAAAAAAGAGCAAACAGTTTAAATTAAAAATATTAATAGGATCTATGGTGGACCACTCTTAAGGTTGGTCCACGATAGACAACATTTGGAGTTAAACTTAACCGTAAGATTTATTTGGCAAACGGAGGAAAAGGTAAGCGACTTAAACGTACGTTTTATTAACTAAGGGATCATAATGAAAACCTGAAATTATTTAAGGGACCAATGAATCAAATAAGCCTTTTATATATTTGGGGAATAAATAGTCCTTGGAGAAGGAAGAGAGCCGTTGGGGAAGAAGAGCAATTTCCTGAAATTCAATCAACTTAGTCCATGAAAATTTAGGTCATTATCCGCCAACTTAGTTCCTGCTTACGTGGCATCTAAAATGTGAGAGGTTAACGACCACGTCAGCACCGTTAACCCTCCATTTGGACGGAGGGACAAAATTGACGAACATTTTACAAATTCAGGGACTATTTTGATATTTCGTTAAATTGAGGGACAAATTTAGGCGATTAGTGCAAATTCAGGGGCCAAGTTGACGATTTACTCAAACAATTTTATAAAATTTATAAAAATGTGTGTACATAATCAAGTGGATGTAGGCAGCTAACTTACCTCTTAATGTTTCTAGATTAATGTAGCTTGCTAATTTACACCTTAGTATTTTTAGGTTGGTGTAAATTAGAGGTCTTTTTTAAATAACCATATGATATACATTTGTATGAGTGTGTGGCCAAATATTGTGATAGTTCACACTTGTGAGTAGATGCTTTATAAATGCCCTCTCTAATCTTTGAATGTACCAATATTGCCGATACATTTTTAAATGCCTTTTTTGTTTGAATTTTAATGAATAAAATTAACTAATGAAAAACAAATGTTAGAACCAAAATGATTAAAAAAAAACATTCAAATATAAAAATGATCAACTAAAAGATATTTTTTTTGAAGAAGTTAAACTATCAATTAAAAGATACTTAATGATGTGTTTGCAATTGCGATAAATTTACGAATAGAAAACGAAAAAAAGTACTCACGTATTGATCATAAGATATTAGAAAAGAAATGATAGTAAAATAAATGTGAATTAAGTGTGTACAAAAGAAGGGACTTGAACAAACGGTGCTTAAGTGCTTTGGGTGTTGCATTTTCTATTTTTCTTTTATTGAATCATTTAATTCCAACAAAATTTTCTACGGTTTTGTTTGGAAGTTTGGAGGGGAGGAGAAGGAAAGGTTTTGGAGGGTTAGAAATATAGTGAAAAATGGTAAAATCTTTCACATTTTTTGAAAGAGTAATTTTTTAAATAATGATAAATTAATGCTTATGATTAATATATTTCTAATTTTTAGAATATATAACTATTTAGATTAAATTTGAAGAATTCATGTAAACCCTCCAAAACCGCCCAAAACCCTCATACAATAAAATTTGAGTTCCCCAAATGAGGAGGGTTTTGTATTAGAAAGGAGTAGAAGAAGAAGAAGAAGGAATTGTCAACACAAGTCGAAAAAGGGAGGCATCAACTGTGAATTTCAGTGTACTGAATAAGTGGACAAGCTCTCCTTTTATAGGGAGAGTTTGTAATAAAAAACTGAGTGACTTAAGGATTAAGTCAGTTTAATCCTTAAGCAAAACGCGTTTTGTTTTCTGTTAGATGTATCTGGAACCTTCCGGATATGCGTTTTTGGATCGATCATATGCAGAGAATTTATTTGTTATAAATGACACACTTTCAAGTGACAAAAAAATATTCTTCTTTTTGACCCAAGCCCAGACAGACGGCGACGGCGCGCGTGTGAAATATATATAATTTCTAAGTGCTCACCCGTTCGCAAAAGTGGGTACCCCAAGGGCACACCCTTTTAGGCCATTCCCCACTTATATAAACACTTACTAGGTAGTATCACCCTCCAATGTGGGACATTTTTAAGTTATACCAACACTAGCTCTTGCAAAGGTGTTTATTCTATCCAACTTCTACTATTGTTGCTAGTGTTCCAACAGTTTTCTTTCTTAATAAAGAGTTATTGCATGCATCAATGATGTGTACTTGAGTCAGCACTTGGTACAGATAATCTCACTTCAGAGGCTTGAACCACATAGCGTTGACTTCCGTAGAACTTGACCTTGATCTTAATAGAGAGCCTTGTCTTTATCTATGCTACACATCTTCACTTCAAGGTCCAAAACATTTACCGTAGTCCAAAGTATTGACTTGGTCGGAAGGCAGAACTTCATTTACATCGAATTTCTTGCGCATTTAAACGCACATTAGAGCATCCTTATCATTCTCATATGCTTATTTTTAATCATTGAAGACTCAATTTCACCAATGGCCAGCCAACTAATTAATGGTGAACATGACCATTATGTATGTTGCAAGACCATTTTACTAGTGCACGTCAGACAAAATCAACTATTATTCTCTTTTTGTTTTTGCTTCTCATATATTCTTCTACAAAAAATAATCTTATTTAAAGTATTGTAGAAATTTAAGTATAGACACCTATCCCAACCAAAATTTGAACTTTTGTTCAGCACAACGTTAGTCCCTAACCCGTTAAGACCCAACCTTCTCACTTCTCAATCTACTTTTTGTTTTAATGGAAAAATATTAATCTACTTATATTATTATTTGTACTACCTCCGTCCCTAATTATATGACATTTTTGAAAAAATAACGGAAAAGTTTGGATAAATGAATCAATAAGAAGCAATCACAATCAATGAATCAATAAGAAGCAAATATATTTGGAATAATATTTTATCTTAGAATTGAGAGATTCACGATATAAATCTTTATACACAATCAATTGTTAATAAACCTTGAACAAGTTACAAAACAATACACAATTTCAAACCAAACATATATGACAATAAACCTAATTATCAATAAAAATCACAATACATAAGAATTTGATTAATTGAATTGATATTGCATTTAATTGATCCAAGTTGTTTTAACCTAAATCAAATTGATTTAGATTATTCTTTTGAGAAAATACTACTTAGATCAAAACTAACAATTCACAAATCAATTAAACAATAATCGAGTGCAATATTAACAGTAGAGAGAGAGAGAGAGTACCGATGTTTATAGTAGTTCACCCTTGTTCGTCCTCGCTAAGGGCTACCTCTACTCTACTTGATGATATACGCCTTCACCAAGGTCATCCACTATGTATGAAAAGTTGTTTACAATGTTTACAAGAGTTCCTTTAAATTAAACCCCTAATTCTTCGGATCCTATGAATTACCCGTGCACTCCTTCGATCTCTTCACTCCAGTCTTCAATGCTACGTCCGGTAAACGAAACCCCTTCGATCTCAAGAACGGTTAGAAAGACCTCCAAGTCCATTGGAGGTGTAATGAGATTATTCAATTCCTTTGAAGCCTTGATTAAGCCCAACCAATCTTCTTGAATGAACCAAACTACAATCCCTATTAGCACCCTAGAGAATCTACACACTCAAAGACAAAGTGATTCTAAGAAAAAGTGTTTAGTCTTGAAGAATGTACGAGCAATGAGATTTTGAGACTTAGAGAGAATAGATATAAATGATTCAATGCTTTGGAAGTTGTGGGAGAAGGAGTATATATAGTAAGGAGAGAAAAGACTCAATTTGCACATAAAATTAATTGAATGAATCTATTCACTTACCACTTGAATCGATTCAAATCATATAGACAAAGGGAAAAAGGTTGGAGAGATGGTATGTGTCACAAGCTAATTGAGACGATTCAAATAACCCAGAAGGTGTGTGATACGATTCAAAACAAGTTTGAATCGATTCAGACTATGTCAGAGAGATTGGTGAGTTGTTTCAAATGAAAATGATACGATACATGAATGAATCGATTCACTAGTCAAATGATACGATTCATAGGAAGTCAGAGAGCACCACTATTGATCCAAAACATGAATGAATCGATTCAAGCCCTGTTTGATACGATTCATGCAGAGTAAGAAAGAAAGACAACTTGAAAAGGACACTAGAAATTTAGACACTTTGATCTAGAGCTTGTAGACTTTACTAGGGTGCATTGTACAAACTAAAAACTAGTTAATAAGTAAACTAACCAACACCTAAAAGCAACAAAACAACAAAACCAAAGATAAAGAACATCATCAAAACCTAGAGGCTTCAGATGCAATTGTCAGTAACGTGCCCGTGGCACTTACAGAATCGACAACATTTGGTTTTGTCGACCCCCTTCCTCTTCTGTGAAGGAGCCTTTGGTAGCTTGACGCCAGCTTCCGTTAGATCGGCTACTGCGATCTCGACGAAGATATTTTCCCTGGACATGGCCAAGGGTGTATACTCGGTGAATCGACCGTTAAGTCCTTTGCCTTTGCGAGCTACTTTGCCTTCCCTCTTTATCTCATGGAAGGGCTTTTTAGAGGATTCAGCAGCAGGCTCCTCCTTCTCAATTTGTTAAGGTTGTCCGCGTACAGCTCTTCTTCGTGTTTGATGTAGATCTTTGCGACCGCTAGAACTCGTTGAGAGTCCTTGGACGATCCAGAAGGACATATTTTTTGACGTTTGTGCCTTCGTGCAGACCTTTGGCCATGAGGTGCAACTGCATTATTTCGTCGTTCCTGGTCGTGTAAGCCCTAGAGGCCAATAGTTTATGTTAAACCTATCTTATGTATTATGACTTTTATTATAGAATAATATATGGCACTCTTTATTATATTTAGATAATGTTAATAAAGTCCTTAGAATAGATAGTTCGTGTAATAATATATTAAGTGTGACTTAATCATGAGATTACATTATCTTAAAGAACGCTATTCTTAAATGTATCCGTAGTCAAAGCTTTAATATGAATAAAGGATAATAATAAAGCGTCGAGACTATTATGTATGTAGACTGATGAGCGCATCTCATGGGTCATAGATATGAGATATCAAGTCTATACATAGATATAAATATTAGGAGTAATATTTATATTGGATTGACCCACCGTGAGAATACTACATAGTAAGTTATGAAATTGTCATAAGATATTCTCACAATGATAATAATGTATATCGCTCTTAGACCTGAAACCACTATGATCCCTAGATGTGGACTCAAGTGCTTTGTTGCCATTCTAACGTTGTCTGTAAAAGGATAATCATAACGTTGGTTGATGGGTACTTGATGAATCATGCTAAGGGGCATGAGTGTCCTAGATGGGATTTGTCCCTCCTCATAAACAGGAGATATATCTTTAGGCCTCTTGATGAAATATGATTGTAAAACTGCATGGCCATGCCGAACTAAGTCAATATAAGATATTGGACTTATTCGTTATTTAGTATATTTCGGAATCAAGAAATATAATTATTGATCTATACAAGGGTGACAATACCTATGCCTTGAGATCAATAAAAGGTATCGAGACAAAGGAGTAATTGTACACATGAATGTTATCATGAAAGGTTTCGTCAGATCACTTGACATTCTTGTCACTTGGGTAGCAATGATGTGTTGCTAGATACCGCTCATTGTTTATAATATTAAATATCAGATTTAATATTATTGCCAACGTGACTAGAACCTATAGGGTCACACACAAAGAACAGTCAAAAGAGAAATATATAAGTACGACTTATATAAGGGGTGCGTTTAGTAAATAAAGCTAATTAGTTAGCAAAATTACTAAACTCGTTATTGGGCTTAGTGAAGTCCAATAGTGGCTTCTGACTTGCATAGCACACAAGAAGTTCTATAAATAGAACCCTAGTGCTGAAGTTTGAGGTTACGCGTTTTGAAGAAACCCTAGCTCTCTGAGACTTCTGATTCCTTGGCTAGCACCGAGTTTTGGAGGAGCACTGTTCGTGTGGACTTGCTAGAGGCTTTGCTGCTTGCTGCTTGCTTTGCTGTGATCGTGATTCCGGTTTCCAGATTCCAGCTTTCGGTTTCAGTTTCAGTTTCAGTTTCACACTTCGAGGTAACAATTGAATCACTGATTCATGTGTAATTCGTAATGATCCAAGGAAAGAAAATCGAAATATTTTCCGCTGCTTATTCTGTAATTGAATCGATTTTCCTTCAGTGGTATCAGAGCCAATTACGAAACCTTGAATCAGATTGCTTTGTTACTGCTTTATGTTTTAATTTGATTAAACATATTGAATGAACTTAAATAATAAAGAAAATTAAAATTGGCATCGTATCATATTATGTTTTCTGTGCATGGCTTTTCGATTTGATTCAATGTTTCAGAAACCGTTTCTGGTGAAACATCGACGTTTCGATTATACATATCGACAGAAACATGGTTGATCGATCATAAAACGCAGTTAATAATAATATCAATCACGTGTATGTGCATGGCTTTTCGATCTGCTTTGATGTTTCAAAAACCGTTTCTGATGAAACATCAAACCTTTCGATCATACATATCGACAGAAGCATGTTTGGTAAATTCTGTATAACAACGGTATATATGATATACTGGATTTGACCGGGCAGCGGAACCCCCGGCTAATCTGCGTAGGATGATCATATGTCGAATTTTAATTTAATTTATTTAATTATAAGGAATAATTAATAATAATAAAAGTGTGTTTGTTATTATTATCATGTGAATGATTATGGCCTTAGTCCTTTTATTTTATTTCTTATGGATATTAAAATACGGCCTGCGTGCCGTGCCTTTCTCTTATATCTCTATTGTACATTCTCTTCTCATCTACTCCCTCGTATGTAAAACGAGTTTTCTTCATATGTAA
This sequence comes from Medicago truncatula, assembly GCF_003473485.1. NCBI lineage: Eukaryota > Viridiplantae > Streptophyta > Magnoliopsida > Fabales > Fabaceae > Medicago > Medicago truncatula. The sequence continues at coordinate 24,142,392 of NC_053045.1, forward strand.
TGTAATAGAATACAAGGAGGTAATAGGGCTCAAGACGTAAGGATAGTCCTGGAAGTCAAGCTTGGAGAAGCAAGGTCGTTTCTAGGATTAGTTTAGATTCTCTCATTGGCTTGAGAGAGTCATAGCGTTAGGATGGCCATAAACATGTCACTTTTATTTTTGTATAAATGTTATGCATGTTTTGATTGGAGTGCGAATATATATGATATATAAGTCGTGGTGAGGTGAGATCAAATTTAATAAAAATCCTTCAAATCAAAATATTAAGTTTAAAGCTTTCCAAAAGTTTAACACCCTTCAAGACTAATATCGAATATGTGGGTTTTGCCTCCGTGAAGCGCATATTCTATACTAGTAAGTTGCGGTGCGGTAATCCAATTTACCCAAGTGTTATTCTTTTGGGTCAAACTTAACTAAATTAATTTTAATAAGATTAGAATAAATTTAGAAGCTATAATTTGACGACTTCTATATGATAGAGTTGAATAAAGAGTTATTCACCCAATTGATTTGAAAGTTGTATAGGATACAATTGGAAATGTTCCTGCCTAAATAGCTGAGTTTTAAGTACAGCCCCCGTTGACTTAAAACAAGGTGAAATAAGGATTTCAATCCACTAGAAAATCTTCCAACGGGATTTTCCGAGTCAAGTGTTTGAAGGTCATTTGATTTGAATAAAATAGTGGCAGCGTATTTAATTAAAGACCAAATTAAATATATATTTTCATGATACTTATTTTGCACATTTTAAATTGTAGATGGCCAATAACGCTTCAACAAACATTTTGCGATCCCTCATCGAAAAAGAAAAATTGACTGAAACAAATTTTTTAGACTGGTTCCGTAACATGAGGATTGTCCTCACCCACGAAAAAAAGATGTATGTGCTGGATGGACCCATTCCTGAGACACCACCTGCTGGAGCTTCTACGGCTCTAAGAAATGCTCATGCCAAGCATCTCAATGATTCCGTAGAAGTTTCCTGCATCATGCTGGCTACAATGACTCCCGAGCTACAAAAACAGCATGAAGGGATGACAACAGTCGATATGATCGGACATCTAAAGACTCTTTATGAAGAGCAAGCCAGGCATGAGAGGTTTGATGTCTCTAAAGCCCTGTTTTCTACCAAGCTGTCAGAGGGAGGTCCTGTAGGACCTCATGTGCTCAAAATGATTGGGTACTCTGAAAACCTAGCTCGTTTGGGATTTGTCCTTGAACAAGAGCTAGTCGTTGATCTTGTTCTGCAATCGTTGCCTGAAAGTTTCAACGGTTTTGTCCAAAACTTTCTAATGAATGACATGGACAAAACGCTTCCACAGCTTGCAGCTATGTTGAGAACTGCTGAGAAAAATATGAAGGGAAAAGGAAAGGCTGCTGCCATTTTAATGGTTAATAATGGCAAGTTCAAAAAGCACGATAAGAAGCCTAATAAGTCTAAGGGAAATGGCAAAGGCAAAGCTGTTGCCAATCCATCAACCGAAGCTTTGAAGCCTACTGGAGGCGTGGCTAAGGATGGCAAGTGCTTCTACTGCAACAACACTGGGCATTGGAAGCGAAACTGTCCAAAGTATCTGGAAGATAAGAAGAATGGAAATGTTCCTACTACTTCTGCAGGTATTTTTGTTATAGAAATTAATATGTCTACTTCTACATCATGGGTATTAGATACTGGATGTGGTTCTCATATTTGTACTGATGTGCAGGGTCTGAGAAAGAGTAGAGCATTGGCAAAAGGCGAGGTCGATCTTAGAGTTGGCAATGAAGCAAAGGTTGCTGCTTTAGCTGTTGGAACTTATGTATTGACCTTACCTAGTGGTCTTTTACTTAATTTAGAAAACTGCTATTATGTACCTGCCATTAGGAGGAATATTATTTCAATTTCTTGTTTGGACAAGGCTGGATTTTATTTTACAATAAAGAACAAATGTTGTTCCGTTTATTTGGATAATATTCTTTATGCTAACACAAATTTGAGTAATGGACTTTATGTCCTAGATCTCGATATGCCTATCTATAACATTAACGCTAAAAGGTTGAAACCTAATGACTTGAATCCAACTTACCTTTTGTATTGTCGTTTAGGCCATATAAATGAGAATCGCATTTCCAAACTCCATAAAGATGGACTTTTGGATTCTTTTGATTTTGAATCATATGAAACATGTCGATCTTGTTTATTGGGAAAAATGACAGAAGCTCCATTTACCGGTCAAGGTGAAAGGGCTAGTGATCTTTTAGGTCTCATACATACTGATGTGTGTGGACCCCTAAACATAACTGCTAGAGGAGGCTTTCACTACTTCATTACATTCACTGATGACTTTAGTAGATTTGAATATGTGTATCTAATGAAACATAAATCTGAATCATTTACTTTATTCAAGGAATTTCAAAATGAAGTAGAAAACCAACTAGGCAAGAAAATCAAAATGCTTCGATCTGATCGAGGTGGAGAATATTTGAGATTAGAGTTTGACAATCATCTAAAAGAATGTGGGATATTGTCCCAACTCACACCTCCTGGAACACCACAATGGAACGGTGTTTCTGAAAGGAGAAATCGAACCTTGTTAGACATGGTCCGATCTATGATGAGTCATGCTGAACTTCCAAACTCCTTATGGGGATACGCCTTATTAACTGCAGCTTACACACTTAACCGAGTTCCATCTAAAGCGGTAGAAAAGACACCATATGAGATATGGAATGGTCGAAAACCCAATGTGGGACATTTTAAGATTTGGGGTTGTGAAGCTTATATAAAACGACTTATGTCTACTAAGCTTGAACAAAAATCTGATAAATGTTTCTTTGTGGGATATCCTAAAGAAACTAGGGGATACTACTTTTATAAACCATCTGAAGGCACAATTGTTGTTTCCAGAAATGGAGTCTTCCTTGAGAAGGATTTTGTCTCCAAAAGAATCAGTGGGAGCAAAGTAGATCTTGAAGAAATTCAAGACCCACAGAGTAATGAAATACCGATAGAGGAACAGGGACAGGATACACAAACTGTTATGACAGAAAATCCTATTCCAGTAACACAAGAACCACGTAGGTCTAGCAGGATACGTCAAGAACCCGAGAGATATGGGTATCTCATATCACAGGAGGGTGATGTATTGCTCATGGACCAAGATGAGCCTGTGACTTACACAAAGGCCATTACTGGCCCCGAATCTGAGAAGTGGCTTGAAGCCATGAAATCTGAAATGGATTCCATGTACACAAATCAAGTTTGGAATTTGATTGAAGCACCTGAAGGAATTAATCCTATAGGATGCAAGTGGGTTTTCAAAAAGAAAATTGACATGGATGGAAAGGTTAGTACCTACAAAGCGCGACTGGTTGCTAAAGGCTTCAAACAAATTCATGGTGTAGACTATGATGAAACCTTTTCACCAGTTGCAATGATTAAATCCATTCGGATCTTACTTGCTATCGCAGCATACCATGATTATGAAATCTGGAAAATGGATGTCAAAACTGCTTTCCTTCATGGAAATCTTCTTGAGGATGTGTGCATGACACAACCTGAAGGATTTGGCGATCCTAAAGCAACCAAAAGGGTATGCAAATTGCAGCGATCAATCTATGGATTGAAGCAAGCTTCTAGAAGTTGGAATCTTCGCTTTGATGAAACTGTACAACAGTATGGATTCATTAAAAATGAAGATGAGCCTTGTGTTTACAAGAAGGTTAGTGGGAGCATAGTTTCATTTCTGATTTTATATGTGGATGACATATTATTAATCGGAAGAGACATCCCTACATTACAAGAAATCAAAACTTGGTTAGGGAAATTCTTTTCTATGAAAGACTTAGGTGAAGCCTCCTATATATTGGGAATCAGGATCTATAGAGATAGATCAAAAAGATTGCTTGGCTTAAGTCAGGGTACATATATAGACAAAGTCCTGAGACGTTTCAATATGCATGATTCCAAGAAAGGATTCATCCCTATGTCGTCAGGAATAAATCTATCAAAGACTCAATCCCCTTCGACTAATGAAGAAAGGGATCAAATGTGTGATATTCCATATGCTTCAGCAATTGGTTCTATTGTATGCTATGATATGTACTCGACCAGATGTCTCGTATGCTTTAAGTGCTATGAGCAGATACGAGTCTAATCCTGGTAACGATCATTGGATTGCTGTCAAGAATATCCTTAAGTACTTGAGAAGAACTAAGGATACCTTCTTGATCTATGGAGGTCAAGAAGAGCTCTCTGTAATTGGTTACGCTGATGCTAGTTTTCAGACCGATCATGATGACTTTAAATCGCAATCTGGATATGTGTTTTGCTTAAATGGCGGTGCTGTGAGCTGGAAAAGTTCAAAGCAAGAAACAGTCGTTGATTCTACAACCGAAGCCGAGTATATTGATGCATCCAATGCCGCAAAGGAAGCTGTTTGGATTAAGAAATTCATTTCTGATCTTGGAATAGTTCCAAGTATTGTGGATCCTATTGAATTACTATGTGATAACAATGGAGCAATCGCACAAGCCAAAGAACCTAGATCTCACCAGAAATCCAAACACATACAAAGGAGTTATCATCTTATTCGAGAGATTACAAAAGAGGAGATGTTAAAATATGCAAAGTACCAACATCAGGCAATGTTGCTGATCCACTTACTAAAGCTCTTGCCCAACAGAAGCATGATGGTCATACTAGATCTATGGGTATTAGGTTTATGCCTAATTGGCTCTAGTGCTAGTGGGAGATTGTTGGTGTAAGCCCTTGAGGCCACTAGTTTATGTTAAACCTATCTTATGTATCATGACTTTTATTATTGAATAATATATGGCACTCTTTATTATATTCAGATAATGTTAATAAAGTCCTTAGAATAGATAGTTCGTGTAATAATATATTAAGTGTGACTTAATCATGAGATTACATTATCTTAAAGAACGCTATTCTTAAATGTATCCGTAGTCAAAGCTTTAATATGAATAAAGGATTATAATAAAGCGTCGAGACTATTATGTATGTAGACTGATGACCGCATCTCATGGGTCATAGATATGAGATATCAAGTCTATACATAGATATAAATATTAGGAGTAATATCTATATTGGATTGACCCACCGTGAGAATACTACATAGTAAGTTATGAAATTGTCATAAGATATTCTCACAATGATAATAATGTATATCGCTCTTAGACCTGAAACCACTATGATCCCTAGATGTGGACTCAAGTGCTTTGTTGCCATTCTAACGTTGTCTGTAAAAGGATAATCATAACGTTGGTTGATGGGTACTTGATGAATCATGCTAAGGGGCATGAGTGTCCTAGATGGGATTTGTCCCTCCTCATAAACAGGAGATATATATATCGTTAGGCCTCTTGATGAAATATGACTGTAAAACTGCATCGCCATGCCGAACTAAGTCAATATAAGATTTTGGACTTATTCGTTATTCAGTATATTTCGGAATCAAGAAATATAATTATTGATCTATACAAGGGTGACAATACCTATGCCTTGAGATCAATAAAAGGTATCGAGACAAAGGAGTAATTGTACACATGAATGTTATCATGAAAGGTTTCATCAGATCACTTGACATTTTTGTCACTTGGGTAGCAATGATGTGTTGCTAGATACCGCTCATTGTTTATAATATTAAATATCAGATTTAATATTATTGCCAACGTGACTAAAACCTATAGGGTCACACACAAAGAACAGTCAAAAGACAAATATATAAGTACGACTTATATAAGGGGTGCGTTTAGTAAATAAAGCTAACTAGTTAGCAAAATTACTAAACTCGTTATTGGGCTTAGTGAAGTCCAATAGTGGCTTCTGACTTGCATAGCACACAAGGAGTTCTATAAATAGAACCCTAGTGCTGAAGTTTGAGGTTACGCGTTTTGAAGAAACCCTAGCTCTCTGAGACTTCTGATTCCTTGGCTAGCGCCGAGTTTTGGAGGATCACTGTTCGTGTGGACTTGCTAGAGGCTTTGCTGCTTGCTGCTTGCTTGGCTGTGATCGTGATTCCGGTTTCCAGATTCCAGCTTTCGGTTTCAGTTTCAGTTTAACACTTCGAGGTAACAATCGAATCACTGATTCATGTGTAATTCGTAATGATCCAAGGAAAAAAAATCGAAATATTTTCCGCTGCTTATTCTGTAATTGAATCGATTTTCCTTCAGTTCCGTCAAAGGAGTCCATCTGAGGCGGATTCTCCAGCCCGCGGGGGAGAGGAGCTTCTTGGATACGCCGTGTAAATGGACCGTAAGCATTACGGTCATTCCGAGTATCACGATTGTCCTCGTAGCTGGAGGGGGACCAAGAGCTTCTGTTGCGTCTTGGTGGGGATCTCCTTGGAGGAGATTGTTTGCGTGACATCCTTCTGGTTGACCTCCTAGTATGGCTTGGAGATCTGATGTTGATTGAGTACCGATGGGATCTAGAACACGAGTGGCGAGGGCTCCTTCCTCTTCTACTACGTGTTGGGTAAGGAGTCTGTTTGGCTTGGATTACCTGGAGAGCTTGCTCCAGATCCATTAGGTGTCGGTTCTGTTCATCGATTAACGATGTTTGTCATTGAACCGTGCGTATCAGGTTGCTGACGAGTGCACCAGTTGGTGCGGCATCTTTTGGCGTCTCTGTAAGTCATGGAGGACCTTGGAGAGGCCTTTCTTAGAGATGAATTATTTGTACGGGTTCCTCTCGGGGTGTACCCACAGGATAAGGTGAAGATGCCATTATGTTCCGTTAAGGGGCACGAATTTCACTTCGTATCTGTTGAAGCATTTTGAGAGATGTCACATCACAAAAAGACTAATTTTGAGGAGGTTGTGAGGAGGATAAGTTTAGTTTAATTGTCGTCTCGAAAACAACAATTCATGTGGAGAAGGTAATTTAATTGAAGTGATATGATGCACTTTCCGAATTTGTCATCATCTAAAAATTTAAATGGATAATAATTTTTTTTTAATATAAAGTAAGAAAAAATTAACTTTCAACTAAACTATTAAGGGAATTATTTTAGATGGTTGGGTTGGAAAAAAAAAAAAAAGTGTGATATGCCTGGAATGTCAATCATGGAGATACCTTTAAATTTACAAGATAAGAAGACATCTATAAATAAAATTATTTGCTGATTTATTTCATTGCATTGAAGTCATCTTATCTTATCTTATCCTTGTTTATTAATTTTGTTAGGTCTGCAGCAATTTAACCTAATTTTATCCCACTCATTTGCTTTATTAGGTTTACTGTAACGCCCTCTTTGAATTATTTAATTATTTAATGATTTAATTTAGTCTAGAATTTATTAAGATGAGTTTATAATATATCTATATGATATATGTGTGATTTAAGATGATTTATATGATCGATGTGAGTTTATGTGATTTAATGAGGAGTTGTGACTTATTTTATTGTTTAATAAAATAAGATTTAAAAATAAAATAAATATTGAGTTGAGGGGTTGTTTTGAGATTTTAGAGAGTTTTGGGGGAGAAAGAGAAATAAGATAAAATAGATAGAGGAGATATAAATAGGAGAGACCTAGTTTAGAAAAAGAGTACGTACGATCAGTTTTAGGAGAAAAGGGGGAAAAAGCCAAGAGAAGAGAGAAGCACCAAGATAGCTGCCATTTTCATTGCTAAGGTAAGGGTGAGACTAACTTACAATTCTATTAAGTCTTAGTTGTATTTAACAAGTGTAGGATTGAATTAGAAAAGTTGGAAAATTAGGGTTAAAGAGAGAAATTGAGGATTAATTGATGTAGAACTGTTAGATTGATGTAGAAACTTTTTACAGACCTTAGATAAGTCATAAGATGATTACATAAATCAATGTTAGGCTAAAAACCATGTGAATAGGTGAATTTTCGTGAAAACTGCACTTCTGCCCGAGCCAACATTCATCGCTCGCCTCCCGAGCAATGATGCTCGCCATAGCGAGTGATGAACTTCATCGCTCGCCTCGCGAGCAACCTTCCTTCGCCTCGCGAGTTGCATGCTGCAGCTCGCCATAGCGAGCAGTTCACTCGCCATAGCGAGTGTGACCAGAGAGTCAACATAATTTCGTAGTTTTGACCCTTAAGTTGATATTTAGATGATTTTGAGTGCCTGAATATGTATAATAATGATTAGGAAAGATTTTAGATTGAGATTGAACCTGGAATAGTTTAAGAATGGATTTTTGGGTGTTACACCTGAACTCACCATAGCGAGTAGAGGCTCTCGCCTCGCGAGTTGCCCAGTTACAGAATGCCTTGTTTAGGATTTTGCGATCTTTGTCGCACAAGTTGTTATGAGTTGAACCTTGGAGTAGTAATGAGAATTGTATATGATATTAATGATGATTTGTGAAGCTGATATATGATGATTTGATGTCTTTTAAAATGTGATATAATTGTATATGAAATACTTCAATTATATATGAATGTTTGAGATGTTGTTGATTTGCATTTGATATTGTTATATCATGCTATTTTGCATTTGAAACGAATAATATAATGCATTTGATTATTTGTCTGTCAAGCCCTTTACAATAAACCCGAGCGGAGCACGGGTCAAAAATCTAGTAGTATAAAATCATAACTTTAAGGTCTTTGAAAATAGCAGGAAAATACAATTATTTTGTGCATACATGAATACCAAATGAGAGCTCCTTGAATATTCTAACATAGAATATATCGTACAGTTCTTTTGTTAGAGCAAGAACTCGTTCATGATATCCAGCCACTTGTACAAAAGATCCTTGAAAATAGCGGGAAAATACAATTATTTGGTGCATACATGAATACCAAATGACAGCTCCTTGAATATTCTAACATAGAATATATTGTACAGTTCTTTTGTTAGAGCAAGAACTCGTTCATGATATCCAGCCACTTGTAAAAAAGCCTTTATGACATCTACCCTTACCCTTATTTTTTTTCTCAGCTGGACAATCTTTATCTGTTATACAACGCAGAAAAATAATACTAGAATCACATACTATTATGACAAGAAATATGGAAATAAGCAGAATCAGAACATAAACAAACTTCAGAGTTTCAGCCATATTTTTCACTCTTTGCATCTCAAGTAAGATATGGTTTGATCTATTTATAGTGTATAAAGTTCATGCTATTATAATCATTAAATAGTTTAAAATTTAAAAAACTCTTCATAAAATTAGAATAATACTAAATGCCTCTTAAGAATATATATATATATATATATATATATATATATATATATATATATATATATATATATATATGTGTGTGTGTGTTGTATTGGCCCATTGTCACACTTAGCGAGGAGTTCAAATAATAAAATTGATAATCATAAGAATTACATTATCAATTTTATTAAATTAAGATATATTATGATGAAGTTCTTAGGCAATAGTTTGACAATTTTTAGTGCGATATCACACTATTCATGCAACTTAGTCTCCCACTAAGTTTCCTTAACTACACCGTCATCTTCCACCAACAAACACCATGACCACCGTACCAACCACGGCTTAACCCTTTTTTATTTCATGGCCTTGTTTGCAGGATTAAAACTTACCACCACCATCAACATCATCTAAACCTAAAACTTCATATATTGCTCAACGAAAAAACCTTTGCCCAAGCTTTGTGCAACGTTTGTGACATTCCACATAGTCAGCTCCTGAAACCATATGTTAAATGCGATGATATTGCTATTTCTATCCCATATGAGGAATATGAAGTTGGATTGGAGGCATACAAGCATAATCTTCAAGGAAGGATCATTTGGCCCAAGGGTTCAACATCAGTTGCTTTGGATAGCTTAAGATCCAAGTTATCAGTCCTCTAGAAATCACTAGGTAAGTAGGGAGTAACCTCTCTTACTAAGGGTTTCTATGAGTTTTCTTTTTCATCTGTTGCCAAAAAATATAACATTTATTAAATATATCATGAATGATGGCAATCTGATTACTTCAATCTAATCCAAATGGGTTTTTTCCGTTTTTCCACCAACTAGTTATTTGATCAACAATGGTAGAAAAAATAGAATTGTATTGGACAAGAAGCATCATACCAAAATTAAGTAAATTGGAGTGTCTGTTGTCGAAATGCTGATCAAGATGTTTCTCTTCGTCGAAAGTTTTCTTACACTATCCACACTGTCATTCATTTATATCTATATGAGATTTATAGTGGTGTGTATGTGTCGATGTCGTGTCCAGTGTGTTTGTCTCCGTTAGTTTCATTGTAAAAAGAATGAGAAAAATGAACAAAGCTATGCACATAAGTTATTTATCGTGTTTACATTGATGATAATAGGATCACCAAGACATTGAGTAGTGAACTCTGAAATACAAACTAATATTGCTGTTCTCATAGTCCAAAATACTTCCAATCAGATATACAATACTAGTTGTATAGAGATCGATCCATTGAAAAACATTCAGATCATTATCAAAATTTGAAAGAAAGCATCTACATATAATAATTGAAACAAAGGATGAAATTCCCATTTTTCTCATGTAGAAAAATCACACAGTAAACTATTGATTACTCTATACAAGAACCAAGTCATTACTCAACTCCAATTCAATTCTATGGTAATCCTATTTCATGCAAATCAAACAGTGGATTGAAAAACAAAGTAAACTTAGTAAGCAAAATAAAAAAATGCAATTCTCAAGTAAAGAAAACCACACAACAAGCTATTGATTAATCTTTATCCCTTAAAAACTAAATTTCTATCCAAATTCATAAAATCAAAACAGCCCATGATTAAATTCAACAAATTTCTCACCAAAAGAAAAATGCGTATTTTCAATAAAGTCCATCCATTAGTATAATTTTAAGAAAGAAATACACCATCGTGATACTAAAAATGTAATATAACATGGGATATTTAAGTAGCAATTTTAAGCTATTACTCATTTTTAATGAACATAAAGCACATACTTCCTTTATTAATTTAAACTCCGCTAAATACCAATGGAAGAAGAAAACAAGAAAAAGGAAAAAATAACAACTGTGGCAAAATAAAAACAAAATATATAACACTAATACTAAACGTCAAATAACAGAATATATAACACTATTTTGGGTTGGAAAATAGTTACCTCAGACTCTGCCACTTTTACACATGTAAAGAAGATAAAAATACAAATATATCTGCAGCCCTCGTAATTGATTTCTTTATATATTGATTCTCTTCAGAAAAAATAAGTGCTTTTTGACTCATCATATACAAATAGATTGTAAAAGGGAAGAAGAAAAACAATCTAGAAAAAACTTTTAATTTTTTCAATGCTTAAGTTTGTTAACAAAAGTTCAGAAAATGTATTCATTTTTAACAATCACAAAAAAAAAAATTAATAATTTTTTAATAACGAAAATTTTATTTATTTATGTTTTGAAAGAAATAACGAAAAATTGATTGAACACTAATATTTTTTCGACAGTATAATTATATTTTTTTGTTTTCATGAGTTGAAAGTTGAAATTCAGCTCTAGAGATACAGTATTCCTAACTTATGCATATTCCTTTTGCTACTTTGCACACAAGATGCTTGATAAAATGCCTACTTCATATAAATAACTTGTTAAGGTTGATCTATGTTCATTTTCTATAAATGATAAGTCAAAATACACAAATCAATGTAACTTTCATTTTCTTGTTTTTTTTTTTTTTTTTAAATCAGCAAATTTTATTAAAAATCAGATCCCTGTTCTTGAACAGAAACCGGTGAAACAGAGAATACAAACGGAAGGCGCTGTATTTAGGCGGAACACACTAAAGCTATGCTGGCAGCTATTCGGAGATTCAACACAGCAGCAGAACAAACTGCACGCTTAACCAAATTCTGTCTTCAAGCCCCTAAATATGTGAGCCTTTTCCCTCTTTCGTCCCCTTAATTTTTTTTTTGAGTTAGAATCATGCCTCAGATATTGAAAATATCAAATCAATGTGAATTGTAAATTGATCTGATTTTTTTTTTCTTACATCCTTGAACATAACTGTTACAGGTAGAAGTGGAATTTGCCAATGGTAGTGTATTCAAGTTGTCTGCTGAATTTCTCAGAATAAATAGCCCTGCAGCTGATGGAAAAATCAGATCAATTGGAGGTGAAAAGGTAACTTCACCATTTCAAAGTTATTTGTGGAGTATATATAGAGTCTGTTTGGATTAACTTATTTGAGTTTATATACTGCCATAAACATTTTTGACATGGGTTGCGACTTGCGAGAGCTCATCGGAACAGCAAATACATGTCATCACAATGACTAATTTTGAGGAGGTTGTGAGGAGGATAAGTTTAGTTTAATTTTCGTCTCGAAAACAACAATTCATGTGGAGAAGGTAACCTAATTGAAATGATATGATGCACTTTCCGAATTTGTCATCATCTAAAAATTTGAATGGATAATATTTTTTTAATATAAAGTAAGAAAAAATTAACTTTCAACTAAACTATTAAGGCAATTATTTTAGATGGTTGGGTTGGAAGAAAAAAAGTGTGATATGTCCGAAATGTCAATCATGGAGATACCTTCAAATTTACAAGATAAGAAGACATCTATAAATAAAATTATTTGCTGCTTTATTTCATTGAATTAAAGTCATCTTATCATATCTTATAGTATAAAATCATAACTTTAAGGTCTTTGAAAATAGCGGGAAAATACAATTATTTGGTGCATACATAAATACCAAATGACAGCTCCTTGAATATTCTAACATAGAATATGTTGTACAATTCTTTTGTTAGAGTAAGAACTCGTTCATCCTATCAAGCCATCTACACAATAGCCTTTACGACATCTACCCTTACCCTTATTTTTTTTCAAAGCTGGACAATCTTTATCTGTTATACAAGGCATGAAAATAAAACTAGAATCACATACTATTATAACAAGAAATATGAAAATAAGCCGAATCAGAACATGAACAAATTTCAGAGTATCAGCCATATTTTTCACTCTTTGCATCTCAAGTAAGATATGGTTTGATCTATTTATAGTGTATAAAGTTCATGCTATTATAATCATTAAATAGTTTACAAATTTTAAAAACTCTTCATAAAATTAGAATACTAAATGCCTCTTAAGAATATATAAGTTGTATTGGCCCATTGTCACACTTAGATAGGAGTTCAAATAATAAAATTGATAATCATAAGAATTACATTATCAATTTTATTAAATTAAGATATATTATGATGAAGTGCTTAGGCAATAGTTTGACAATTTTTAGTGCGATATCACACTGTTCATGCAACTTACTCTCCCACTAAGTTTCCTTAACTACACCGTCATCTTCCACCAACAAACACCATGACCACCGTACTAACCACGGCTTAACCCTTTTTTATTTCATGGCCTTGTTTGCAGGATTAAAACTTACCATCAACATCATCTAAACCTAAAACTACCTATATTGCTCAACGAAAAAACCTTTGCCCAAGCTTTGATCAACGTTTGTGACATTCCACATAGTCAGCTCCTGAAACCATGTGTTAAAGGATACTCACGTATTGATCATAAGATATTAGAAAAGAAATGATAGTAAATTAAATGTGAATTAAAAGAAGAGATGTGTGTACAAAAGAAGGGACTTGAACCAACGGTGCTTAAGTGCTTTGGTTGTTGCATTTTCTATTTTTCTTTTATTGAATCATTTAATTCCAACAAAACTCTCTACGATTTTGTTTGGGAGTTTGAAGAGGAGGAGAATGAAAGGTATTGAAGGGTTAGAAATATAGTGAAAAATGGTAAAATCTTTCACATTTGAAAGAGTAATTTTTTAAATAATGATAAATTAATGCTTATGATTAATATATTTTTAATTTTTAGAATATTATAACTATTTAGATTAAATTTGAAGAATTCATGTAAACCCTCCAAAACCGCCCAAAACCCTCATCCAATACAATTTTTGAGTTCCCCAAATGAGGAGGGTTTTGTATTAGAAAGGAGTAGAAGAAGAAGAAGGAATTGTAAACACAAGTAAAAAAGGGAGGCATCAACTATGAATTTCAGTGTACTGAATGAGGGGACAAGCTCTCCTTTTATAGGGAGAGTTCGTAATAAAAAACTGAGTGACTTAAGGATTTAGTCAGTTTAATCCTTAAGCAAAACGCGTTTCATTTTCTGTTGGATATATCTGGAACGTTCCTGATACGTGTTTTTGGATCCGATCATATGTAAAGATTTTATTTGTTACAAATGAAACGCTTTCAAATGACAAAAAATATTCTTCTTTTTGACCCAAGACCAGAAAGACGACGACGACGCGCGTGTGAAATATATATATAATTTCTAAGTGTTCACCCGTTCGTAAAAGTGGGTACCCCAAGGGCACACTCTTTTAGGCCATTCCCCACTTATATAAACACTTACTAGGTAGTATCGCCCTCCAATGTGGGACATTTTTAAGTCATACCAACACTAGCTCTTGCAAAGGTGTTTATTCTATCCAACTTCCAACAGTTTTCTTTCTTAATAAAGAGTTATTGCATGCATCAATGATGTGTACTTGAGTCAGCACTTGGTACAGATAATCTCACTTCAGAGGCTTGAACCACATAGCGTTGACTTCCGTAGAACTTGACCTTGATCTTAATAGAGAGCCTTGTCTTTATCTATGCCACACATCTTCACTTCAAGGTCCAAAACATTTACCGTAGTCCAAAGTATTGACTTGGTCGAAAGGCAGAACTTCATTTACATCGAATTTCTTGCACATTTAAACGCACATTAGAGCATCCTTATCATTCTCATATGCTTATTTTTAATCATTGAAGACTCAATTTCACCAATGGCCAGCCAACTAATTAATGGTGAACATGACAATTATGTATGTTGCAAGACCATTTTACTTGTGCACGTCAGACAAAATCAACTATTATTCTCTTTTTGTTTTTGCTTCTCATATATTCTTCTACAAAAATTTAAGTATAGACACCTATCCCAACCAAAATTTGAACTTTTGTTCAGCACAACGTTAGTCTCTAACCCGTTAAGACCCAACCTTCTCACTTCTCAATCTACTTTTTGTTTTAATGGAAAAATCTTAATCTACATATATTATTATTTGTACTACCTCCGTCCTTAATTATATGACATTTTTGAAAAAATAACGGAAATGTTTGGATAAATGAATCAATAAGAAGCAAATATATGTGGAATAATATTTTATCTTAGAATTGAGAGATTCACGATATAAATCTTTATACAGAATCAATTGTTAATAAACCTTGAACAAGTTACAAAACAATACACAATTTCAAACCAAACCTATATGACAATAAACCTAATTATCAATAAAAATCACAATACATAAGAATTTGATTAATTGAATTGATATTGCAATTAATTGATCCAAGTTGTTTTAACCTAAATCAAATGGAGTTAGATTATTCTATTGAGAAAATACTACTTAGATCAAAACTAACAATTTACTAATCAATTAAACAATAATCAAGTGCAATATTAAAAGTAGAGAGAGAGAGAGCACCGATGTTTATAGTAGTTCACCCTTGTTCGTCTTCGCTAAGGGCTACCTCTACTCTACTTGATGAAGTACGCCTTCACCAAGGTCATCCACTATGTATGAAAAGTTGTTTACAATGTTTACAAGAGTTCCTTTAAATTAAACCCCTAATTCTTCAACTCCTATGTAAAACAAAGCTCCCCCAAACTTCAATTACCCCTTGAATTTTGTGCTCCTTGAATCTTCGGATCCTATGAATTACCCGTGCACTCCTTCGATCTCTTCACTCGAGTCTTCAATGCTACGTCCGGTAAACGAAACCCCTTCGATCTCAAGAACGGTTAGAAAGACCTCCAAGTCCTTTGGAGGTGTAATGAGATTATTCAATTCCTTTGAAGCCTTGATTAAGCCCAACCAATCTACTTGAATGAACCAAACTACAATCCCTATTAGCACCCTAGAGAATCTACACACTCAAAGACAAAGTGATTCTAAGAAAAAGTGTTTAATCTTGAAGAATGTACGAGCAATGAGATTTTGAGACTTAGAGAGAATAGATATAAATGATTCAATGCTTTGGAAGTTGTGGGAGAAGGAGTATATGTAGTAAGGAGAGAAAAGACTCAATTTGCACATAAAATTAGTTGAATGAATCGATTCACTTACCACTTGAATCGATTCAAATCATATAGACAAAGGGAAAAAGGTTGGAGAGATGGTATGTGTCACAAGCTAATTGAGACGATTCAAATAACCCAGAAGGTGTGTGATACGATTCAAAACAAGTTTGAATCGATTCAGACTATGTCAGAGAGATTGGTGAGTCATTTCAAATGAAAATGATACGATACATGAATGAATCGATTCACTAGTCAAATGATACGATTCATAGGAAGTCAGAGAGCACCACTATTGATCCAAAACATGAATGAATCGATTCAAGCCCTGTTTGATACGATTCATTCAGAGTAAGAAAGAAAGACAACTTGAAAATGACACTAGAAATTGAGACACTTTGATCTAGAGCTTCTAGACTTTACTAGGGTGCATTGTACAAACTAAAAACTAGTTAATAAGTAAACTAACCAACACCTAAAAGCAACAAAACAACAAAACCAAAGATAAAGAACATCATCAAAACCTAGAGGCTTCAGATGCGATTTTCAGTAACGTGCCCGTGGCACTTGTGGAATCGACAACATTTGGTTTTGTCGACCCCCTTCCTCTCCTGTGAAGGAGCCTTTGGTAGCTTGACGCCAGCTTCCGTTAGATCGGCTACTGTGATCTCGACGAAGATATTTTCCCTGGACATGGCCAAGGTTGTATACTCGGTGAAGCGACCGTTAAGTCCTTTGCCTTTGCGAGCTACTTTGCCTTCCCTCTTTATCTCATGGAAGGGCTTTTTGGAGGATTCAGCATCAGGCTCCTCCTTCTCAATTTGTTAAGGTTGTTCGCGTACAGCTCTCCTTCGTGTTTGATGTAGATCTTTGCGACCGCTAGGAACTCGTTGAGAGTCCTTGGACGATCCAGAAGGACATATTTTTTGACGTCTGTGCTTCGTGCAGACCTTTGGCCATGAGGTGCCACTGCATTGTTTCATCGTTCCGTCATAGGAGTCCATCTGAGGCGGATTCTCCAGCCCGCGGGGGATAGGAGCTTCTTGGATACGCCGTGTAAATAGACCGTAAGCATTATGGTCATTCCGGGTATCACGATTATCCTCGGAGCTGGAGGGGGACCAAGAGCGTCTATTGCGTCTTGGTGGGGATCTCCTTGGAGGAGATCTTTTGCGTGACATCCTTCTGGTTGACCTCCTAGTATGGCTTGGAGATCTGATGTTGATTGAGTATCGATGAGATCTGGAACACGAGTGGCGAGGGCTCCTTCCTCTTCTATTACGTGTTGGGTAAGGAGTCTGTTTGGCTTGGATTACTTGGAGAGCTTGCTCCAGATCCATTAGGTGTCAGTTCAGTTCATCGATTAACGATGTTTGTCATTGAACCGTGCGTATCAGGTTGCTGACGAGTGCACCAGTTGGTGTGGCATCTTTTGGTGTCTCTGTAAGTCATGGAGGACCTTGGAGAGGCCTTTCTTAGAGAGGAATTATTTGTACAGGTTCCTCTCGGGGTGTACCCACAGGATAAGGTGAAGATGCCATTCTGTTCCGTTAAGGGGCATGAATTTCGGCTTCGTATCTGTGAGCTGGCGCCGTTGGCAGTCATGGTAGTTTTTTTGGAAAGCTTTGGTTTTTAGTAGGATAAAAACAGGGAGAGTTTATATTTCCCACATACGACGCCACTGATCGTACCTGATCTGAAGGTGACTTTCGTTGCTTTAAATGCGGTGGTTGAGTGGTGGAAGAATGCGTCAAGAGTGCTTCTTGGAACAGTGGGAGGGGGAGTATGCCAGCAGGCGCTCCGACGCTCAAGTTAGTAGAGATCAGAGAGTGAGGATTTAGAGGAATGGTAGATTCTACCTTGGGGACTGCTAAGAGTCTTATATATATAGAGGTGGAGGGATGCAAAGTCGTTGTGAAGGCACACCTGTGTTTGGCGGTTATGAAATAATGGGAAGTGTAAACGCAAGAGAAATAATTGCAGAAACGTGCAAAGAGACGTTGTGGCTCGTTTGAACATAAGTAACTGAGCATAAGATCCTTTTGACCGGTTCAGAACAAATAACATATTCAATAAATTTAAATTAAAACACAACAACTCTTGGTCTTGAACTCTACATTCTAGAAAAGAAATTTAAATTAGAGAATGTGTTTCCATGAAAGGTTATTATGAAAGGAAAAAAACTTAAGTTTGACACTAATTGTTCATATATAAGACGCTACAAAATTACTGTTATTAATTAATAAAATTTCATTAAAATGGAGAGTGTGTGTCTATATATATATATATTGTTATCTTTCTATGGCTTATAGTTTACAATGTTGAAGCATTTTGAGAGATGTCACATCATCACAAAAAGACTAATTTTGAGGAGGTTGTGAGGAGGATAAGTTTAGTTTAATTGTCGTCTCGAAAACAACAATTCATGTGGAGAAGGTAACCTAATTTGTCATCATCTAAAAATTTGAATGGATAATATTAAGTAATAAAAAATTAGCTTTCAACTAAATTATTAAGGAAATTATTTTAGATGGTTGGGTTGGAAAAAAAAAAAGTGTGATATGCCGGAATGTCAATCATGGAGATACCTTCAAATTTACAAGATAAGAAGACATCTATAAATGAAATTATTTGCTGATTTATTTCATTGCATTGAAGTCATCTTATCTTATCCTTGTTTATTAATTTTGTTAGGTCTGCAGCAATTTAACCTAATTTTATCCCACTCATTTGCTTTATTAGGTTTAGTGTAACGCCCTCTTTGAATTATTTAATTATTTAATTGAGTTTAGAATTTATTAAGATGAGTTTATATTATATTTATATGATATATATGTGATTTAAGATGATTTATATGATCGATGTGAGTTGATGTGATTTAATGTGGAGTTGTGACTTATTTTATTCTTTAATAAAATAAGATTTAAAAATAAAATAAATATTGAGTTGAGGGTTGTTTTGAGATTTTAGAGAGTTTTGGGGAGAAAGAGAAATAAGATAAAATAGATAGAGGAGATATAAATAGGAGAGACCTAGTTTAGAAAAAAAGTACGCAAGATCAGTTTTTGGAGAAAAGGGAGAAAAAGCCAAGAGAAGAGAGAAGCACCAAGAGAGCTACGATTTTCATTGCTAAGGTAAGGGTGAGACTAACTTACAATTCTATTAAGTCTTAGTTGTATTTAACAAATGTAGGATTAAATTAGAAAAGTTTGAAAATTAGGGTTAAAGATAGAAATAGAGGATTAATTGATGTAGAACTGTTAGATTGATGTAGAAACTGCTTACAGACCTTAGATAAGTCATAAGATGATTACAAATATTAATGTTAGGCTTAAAACCATGTAAATAGGTGAATTTTCGTGAAAACTGCACTTCTGCCCGAGCCAACATTCATCGCTCACCTCCCGAGCAATGATGCTCGCCATAGCGAGTGATAAACTTCATCGCTCGCCTCGCGAGCAACCTTCCTTCGCCTCGCGAGTTGCATGTTGCAGCTCGCCATAGCGAGCAGTTCACTCGCCATAGCGAGTGTGACCAGGGAGTCAACATAATTTCGTAGTTTTGACCCTTAAGTTGATATTTAGATGATTTTGAGTGCCTGAATATGTATAATAATGATTAGGAAAGATTTTAGATTGAGATTGAACCTGAAATAGTTTAAGAATGGATTTTTGGGTGTTACACCTGAACTCACCATAGCGAGTAGAGGCTCTCGCCTCGCGAGTTGCCCAGTTACAGAATGTCTTGTTTAGGATTTTGCAATCTTTGTCGCACGAGTTGTTATGAGTTGAACCTTGGAGTAGTAATGAGAATTGTATATGATATTAATGATGATTTGTGAAGCTGATATATGATGATTTGATGTCGTTTAAAATTTGATATAATTGTATATGCAATACTTGAATTATATATGAATGTTTGAGATGTTGTTGATTTGCATTTGATATTGTTATATCATGCTGTTTTGCATATTGTCTATGTTGCTGTTTGTTTATTAACTAAGTTGCATGAGGCGGTCTAAGTTGAAGATGATGGTGTTCCAAATTATTGAATTTATATAAGAGGTTGTTGTTTATAAGAGGTTGAGTTGTTGAGTCCATGCATTAGCATTCATTGTTGGGGGTTTGATGCCTTCGAGCCTTTGCTCACCACGTTGGGGGCTTGATGCCCTGGAGCTTTAGCTCAACTAAGTTGAGGGCTTGATGCCCTGGAAGTATATTAATACTTATTACGTTGAGGGCTTGATGCCCTGGATTGGTACCACATGCATATAAGAGGTTTAAGTTGCATGGTCAAGTTGAAGTCGCATTGTCGAGTCAAAGTTGTGAAGATACTAAGTTGTGATTCTTTATATGAGCTGTTGATGAAGTAATATGATATATATTTATCTATAATGATATTATGATGTTTGCATGTTGTTAAATATAATTGTTGAAATTATATGCTTAATATTATTGTTTTGTGAAATCTCACCCCTTCTGCTTGGAAATGTTGCTCTTCGTATGAGTAACTTGCAGGTGATCGAGAGTAGGTTGTTGTGTTTGCTGTCGTGTGTGGCTATCCCTCACTGAGTCGTTTAGGTACTCTAATACGTAAGGGGATGAGAACTTTTGTGGCTATTTTCTATTCCTTACGTATTTGATTTATGATGTTAATTGATTAAGTTGTTTAACTGAATTTTATGAGATGTTTTGATGAGGCCTACGTGCCAAGACTTATTTATGTTGATGAATTAAATCCTCTACGAAGTTTTGAACTAATATGTTGATGATTTTTGGAAGGATAATTAGTTAATTATTCTATTTATCATTTTAAGAAGTGTAGCATTCCGTTTATGTGTTGAATACTCTGATAATTGTTATAAAATTTGTAAGTTGGGAAAACGGGGTGTTACATTTACAATTATTTAACCTAACAAATTCCATCTAAAAAAATGCATCGCACCAATGTCATTCTTATC
Source organism: Medicago truncatula (assembly GCF_003473485.1). Lineage (NCBI taxonomy): Eukaryota > Viridiplantae > Streptophyta > Magnoliopsida > Fabales > Fabaceae > Medicago > Medicago truncatula. The sequence goes on from NC_053045.1 coordinate 24,163,423, forward strand.
CTCTTACCTTTTTTTAAGGAATATTTTTTATACTTATTTGATTATGCACGTTTGTTCTAGAAACTATGAGCATATCAATGATCATGTTTGATGTCTTCTATTTTATACTTTTTTTTGTACACTTTCTTTTTTTAAGGAAATATTTTGTACATTTATTTAATACTAAAAAAATGGATCGCACCAATTTCGTTCCTATCCTCTTGCCTTTTTTTTTTTTGCTATCCTCTTGCCTTTTTTTTTTTTTTTGACAATATTGTACACAATACTAGAAAAATTCATCGCACTAATTTCATGCATTTTTTTTTACAATATTTTGTACATTGTTTTTTTGAACCAATTTCATGCCTTTATTTCATTCCTATCATGTTGCCTTTTTTTTTTATAATATTTTCTACACTTATTTAATACGTTTACAAACAGAATACCCTAATTTCCATGCGAACTCGGCTACCCTAATTTTCATGTAAACTTGGTTATATATACCAAGTGATAAACGTGTTTCTAAAAAAAAACCTAAACCGTTTAAAAATTTCACACACAACACAAAAATCATATATTTTGATATTTAGAGTTTTGCAAATGGAAAGATTTGACCTTAGAACTTATTTTGTTTCACCGTTACCAAATATATAATGCATTTTATTATTCATCTGTCAAGCCCTTTACAATAAACCCGAGCGAAGCACGGGTCAAAAATCTAGTAGTATAAAATCATAACTTTAAGGTCTTTGAAAATAGCAGGAAAATACAATTATTTGGTGCATACATGAATACCAAATGACAGCTCCTTGAATATTCTATCATAGAATATATTGTAGAGATCAAAGAGTGAGGGTTTATAGGAAGAGTATATTCTACCTTGGGGACTGCTAAGAGTCTCATATATATATATATATATATATATATATATATATAGAGGTGGAGGGTTGTGGAGCCGTTGTAAAGGCACACCTGTGTTTGGCGGTTACGAAATGATGGGAAGTGTAAATGCTAGAGAAATAATTGTGGGAACGTGGAAAGAGACGTTGTGGCTCGTTTGAATTGATCTCGCTTGCTCCGTGCACCCCCTTCGTGGGGAAGGGGTGTGTCGCAAGTAATATTTTCAAACTTGGTATATGGCTTAGATTGTATTGGGCCTAAGTAAATGGGCCTAGGATCCTTTTGACCGGTTCAGAACAAATAACATATTCAATAAATTTAATTAAAACACAACAACTCTTGGTCTTCAACTCTACATCCTAGAAAAGAAATTTAAATTAGAGAAGGTGTTTCCATGAAAGGTTATTATGGAAGAAAAAAAACTTAAGTTTGAAACTAACCGTTCATATATAAGACGCTGCAAAATTACTGTTATTAATTAATAAAATTCATTAAAATGGAGTGTATCTGTGTGTGTCTATATATATATATATTGTTATCTTTCTATGGCTTATAGTTTACAATGTTGAAGCATTTTGAGAGATGTCACATCATCACAAAAAGACTAATTTTGAGGAGGTTGTGAGGAGGATAAGTTTGGTTTAATTGTCGTCTCGAAAACAACAATTCATGTGGAGAAGGTAACATAATTAAAATAATATGATGCACTTTCCGAATTTGTCATCATCTAAAAATTTGAATGGATAGTATTTTTTTTTTTAATATAAAGTAAGAAAAAATTAACTTTCAACTTTACTATTCAGGGGATTATTTTAGATGGTTGCGTTGGAAGAAAGAAAGTGTGATATGCCCGGAATGTCAATCATGAAGATACCTTCAAATTTACAATATATGAAGACATCTATAAATAAAATTATTTGCTGCTTTATTTCATTGCATTGAAGTCATCTTATCTTATCTTATAGGATAAAATCGTAACTTTAAGGTCTTTGAAAATAGCGAGAAAATACAATTATTTGCTGCTTTATTGTAACAAGAAATATGGAATAAGAAGGATCAGAACGTGAAAAAACTTCAGAGTTTCAGCCATATTTTTTGTAACAGCCCGATTTTTAGCTAGATTTATTTTAATTACTTTTATTATGTGTTTTATGTGTTTGTGTGTGATTAATCATCATTGGGTGCATTTTCATGGGTTTCCATGTTAGAAGGGTATTTTGGTCATTTTGTGAGAACGGGTGAAATTATAATTTTGGTGGGAATTACTTTTAGTGTTTATTGAGAATAGTTATTTCATTAAGTTACTAGAGTAAATTGAGATTTTACCGTTTAGTGACCGTTAGTGACATTTTACCGTTATTAGTTAAATATCGTTTGGAGCGTAGAAATATTTTTAGTTTGAATAGAAATGGGTTAAGCCCACTAGAAACTAGGTTAAGCCCATTAAGGGTCATACCTAAGGAGTTGTCTTAGGAAAATATCACTTCATTCGTTTCATAAGATATTTTCTAGAGAGAGATAGAGAGAGAAAGTGGGTGAAGAGAAGAACAAGGGTTAGAGAGAAGAGGGAGAGCTTGAAGAATTCAAGGGTTTGAAGAATCATAGGAGCAAAAGTGAAGCTAGAGCTAATAGTTAGAGATAATTAAGGTAAGGGGGTTAGTTTTTATCATAATCATTTAGTTAATTCTTTTTCTCTGTTCTATGGATAATTGATTATGAGAATAAGTGATTATCATGAACACAATCTTTGAAATTCGTGCTTATGTTGTAGAGATATGTTTGAATATGTTAATTTGATTTTAAATGAATTGTTGATGATGAAATTGCAAGTTCATGATGTATGAAAATGGGTAGTTTGTAAATTATGCTCAATTGGTGAATTATGCATGGTTGTTGATGAATTGTGATATGTTTCATGATCAGTGGTTGTTGTTGTTGTTTAGTCATATTGTTGATGATGATACATGGCTTGGGTTTGCATGATTCATGATTTGTTGTTGAGAAATGGATTGTTGTTGGTGGTTTTGTGAAATTGGTGAAGTTGAGTTAAGTGTTCATGTGAAGGACCAAAATGAACTTTTGATATATATGGTTGTTGACTGAAATTTTGTTATTGTTGGATGAATTAAACCTAGAAGAATTTCTGTTTTCATGTTGTGGTTATGTTAGTTGAGTCGTTTGGGAGAAAATGGGTTTTTCGTGTGAAATGTCGATGTTTAAGCGTTTTCGCCGTAAGTGCTTATGTCAGGTTTTGGAAAATGACTTTTGGGATGGTTGAAACATTAAATTTTTGTAGATTATGTTAGAGTCAAGTGCCAGGAGCGTGTAGCCGAAAACGGCACCAAAATCCGATTAACGGTTTGAATTCTACGCGCGAAATGGTGAAAAACGCACTTTTTGGAAAAGCTGATTTTTGGACCTGATACTGTCAAAATCGTGCCACGATTTTGCCATCATGCCACGATTTGTTGGCAGAGTGTTCAATGGTTCTCGACATAAAAACGTGTCACGATTTCCAAGAAAACGTGACACGATTTTTGTGAATCAGATCCTTCATATTTCACTATTTTTCACCCCTTTCCTCTTTGAATTGGATTTTGGTGTAAACATGAAAGTTTTAGATAATTTTGTTAGCTTTCCAATGACTTTGGTTTGACGTCCAAATGATTTTTAGAACTTGATTTATGATCAAATTACTACACATGGGTCATGTGGATTTTTGTGAAAACTTATCGTAACTTTTTCTACGAGCCGTGGAACTTTTCCAAACTTGATATTGGGTCTAATGAAGTACTTAGAGTTAATAATTGAGTATGCATTTATGTATTTGAGAATGTGAATGTGTTGATGGTTTAATAAATATTTTGGGTGGAGTTGAATCGGTGAAAACGGGTTTTGAGCTAAATGTCGTTTTGTCTTGGGTTTTCTCATACGAACTTAAGCTATCCTTTGAAATAATTTCAAATATTTTGTAAGTGGCTTAAGTCCTTGAATACATGATTGATTAAGATTGAATTGTAGGATTTCAAACTTGAATAAGTTGCCTAACTTTGAAAATTATCAATGTTGGCCGTTTGCCACATGATTTAGATTTTTGTCGGAAATGTCTCTTTAGTCAATTGTCTTGTGTGTTATTGTGACCATTCTTGTATGGCTAAGTGAAGTTGTATGAATGAGTGACTATATTTTGGATATGATATTTATCATGAGATATGTATGCTATCTTACTTAGAATGTAAGGAATGCTTGGATGGTGAAACTATATGTGATAGTTGATGTTGAATGGTTATATGTTGAATATGATATTTATCATGAGATATTTTTTTCCCTATTACTTGGAATATGAGAATGCTTGAAATGGTGAAACTATATGTGATAGTTGATGTTGAATGACATTGTTGATTATTGATGATCATGTTGATGTGGTGGTGATGAATGTTATGATTTAATTGTGTATGGGCATGTTTTCTTGATAATGCAAATGATGTGGAGATGAACAATATAATTGGGTGTTGTCTATATATTGTGGAGAAAATTGTGATTGTTGTCGCATCATCGAGTCTTGTTATGCAACCTAGTCGTGTAGGTGTAAAAAGGTTGAGCTCTTTTACTTCGGAGATTATGTAAGGCGGGGGTGAACTCTTACATATGATGTTGAGTTGTTCTATCGGAGGTGACGACCTTTTGGAGATTTGGTACCACATGCATTTATGTGTCAATAAGTGCATATCATGACATGAGTCTTATTTGATATTTGTGATTGGTGATTGTGAATGAATATTTGTGAATTGATATTTGTTCATGATACATGTAAGTGATGATTGTTCATGAAATGTGATTAATGAATATTCATGATACATGTAATTAGTGATTGTTCATGAAATGTGATTGATGATTATTCATGATAAATGTGATCGGTGATTGTGAATGAATATTTGTGAATTGATAATTGTTCATATGATTGATGAATATTGATGTGAGATATCGGGGTGTGATGTAAGTATTAATGTGTGATTATTATTGATCAAGTGATGATGTTTAAATTGAAATATCCATGTTAACTGTTATTTGGATTATGATAATGTAATATTTACCCCCAGTGGATCTGTGATGGACCGCCAGCCTATCTGTATAGATGGGTAGACGTTGTGCATGTTTAGATGCTTGGTGGATATCGGGAGCTTTCTCCGATATCGGTGTTTAGATGTTTAGTCGGCTCTGATCTAGGCTTCGTCCTGTCGGTCTAGATTATCTTTTACTTTGGATTCTGTTATGATTGGAGATTACTGTATGTTGGGATTTTTGAGATGCATCTATGTTGATGTAATTTATTGCTTCATAACATGTATATCTTGATTACTCTGGTTTATATTCCGCTGCAACTGTTGAGGTTTATATACATGTTTATCGGTTTTTGAATTTTGAATGTGGCATAGCCTCTATTTCTTGAATAAATGTATTATTCGCATGTTTAATTGCTTTAATAGAAATAGGAGTGTTACATTTTTCACTCTTTGCATCTCAAGTAAGATATGGTTTGATCTATTTATAGTGTATAAAGTTCATGCTATTATAATCATTAAATAGTTTAAAAATTTTAAAAACTCTTCATAAAATTAGAATACTAAATGCCTCTTAAGAATATATATGTTGTATTGGCCCATTGCCACACTTAGAGGGGAGTTCAAATAATAAAATTGATAATCATAAGAATTACATTATCAATTTTATTAAATTAAGATATATTATGATGAAGTGCTTAGGCAATAGTTTGACAATTTTTAGTGCGATATCACACTGTTCATGCAGGATTAAACTTATCATCAACATCATCTAAACCTAAACTACATATATTGCTCAACGAAAAATCCTTTGCCCAAGCTTTGAGCAACGTTTGTGACATTCCACATAGTCAGTTCCTGAAACCATGTGTTAAAGGCGATGATGATATTGCTATTTCTATCCCATATGAGGATATGAATTGGATTGGAGGCATACAAGCATAACCTTCAAGGAAGGATCATTTGGCCCAAGGGTTCAACATCAGTTGCTTTGGATAGCTTAAGATCCAAGTTATCAGTGCTCTAGAAATCACTAGGTAAGTAGGGAGTAACCTCTCTTACTAAGGGTTTCTATGAGTTTTCTTTTTCATCTGTTGCAAAAAATATAACATTTATTAAATATATCATGAATGATGGCAATCTGATTACTTCAATCTAATCCAAATGGGTTTTTTCCGTTTTTCCACAACTAGTTATTTGATCAACAATGGTAGAAAAATAGAATTGTATTGGACAAGAAGCATCATACCAAATTAAGTAAATTGGAGTGTCTGTTGTCGAAATGCTGATCAAGATGTTTCTCTTCGTCGAAAGTTTTCTTACACTATCCACACTACCATTCATTTATATCTATATGGGATTTATAGTGGTGTCTATGTGTCGATGTCGTGTCCAGTGTGTTTGTCTACGTTAGTTTCATTGTAAAAAGAATGAGAAAATGAACAAAGCATATGCACATAAGTTATTTATCGTTTTAACATTGATGATAATAGGATCACCAAGACATTGAGTAGTGAACTCTGAAATACAAACTAATATTGCTGTTCTCATAGTCCAAAATACTTCCAATCAGATATACAATACTAGTTGTATAGAGATCGATCCATTGAAAACATTCAGATCATTATCAAAATTTGAAAGAAAGCATCTACATATAATAATTGAAACAAAGGATGAAATTCCCATTTTTCTCATGTAGAAAAATCACACAGTAAACTATTGATTACTCTATACAAGAACAAGTCATTACTCAACTCCAATTCAATTCTATGGTAATCCTATTTCATGCAAATCAAACAGTGGATTGAAAACAAAGTAAACTTAGTAAGCAAAATAAAAAATGCAATTCTCAAGTAAAGAAAACCACACAACAAGCTATTGATTAATCTTTATCCTTAAAAACTAAATTTCTATCCAAATTCATAAAATCAAACAGCCATGATTAAATTCAACAAATTTCTCACCAAAAGAAAAATGCGTATTTTCAATAAAGTCCATCCATTAGTATAATTTTAAGAAAGAAATACACCATCGTGATACTAAAAATGTAATATAACATGGGATATTTAAGTAGCAATTTTAAGCTATTACTCATTTTTAATGAACATAAAGCACATACTTCCTTTATTAATTTAAACTCCGCTAAATACCAATGGAAGAAGAAAACAAGAAAAAGGAAAAAATAACAACTGTGGCAAAATAAAACAAATATATAACACTAATACTAAACGTCAAATAACAGAATATATAACACTATTTTGGGTGGGAAAATAGTTACCTCAGACTCTGCCACTTTTACACATGTAAAGAAGATAAAAATACAAATATATCTGCAGCCTCGTAATTGATTTCTTTATATATTGATTCTCTTCAGAAAAATAAGTGCTTTTTGACTCATCATATACAAATAGATTGTAAAAGGGAAGAAGAAAAACAATCTAGAAAAAACTTTTAATTTTTTCAATGCTTAAGTTTGTTAACAAAAGTTCAGAAAATGTATTCATTTTTAACAATCACAAAAAAAAAATTAATAATTTTTTAATAACGAAAATTTTATTTATTTATGTTTTGAAAGAAATAACGAAAAATTGATTGAACACTAATATTTTTTCGACAGTATAATTATATTTTTTTGTTTTCATGAGTTGAAAGTTGAAATTCAGCTCTAGAGATACAGTATTCCTAACTTATGCATATTCCTTTTGCTACTTTGCACACAAGATGCTTGATAAAATGCCTACTTCATATAAATAACTTGTTAAGGTTGATCTATGTTCATTTTCTATAAATGATAAGTCAAATACACAAATCAATGTAACTTTCATTTTCTTGTTTTTTTTTTTTTTTTTTAAATCAGCAAATTTTATTAAAAATCAGATCCCTGTTCTTGAACAGAAACCGGTGAAACAGAGAATACAAACGGAAGGCGCTGTATTTAGGCGGAACACACTAAAGCTATGCTGGCAGCTATTCGGAGATTCAACACAGCAGCAGAACAAACTGCACGCTTAACCAATTCTGTCTTCAAGCCCTAAATATGTGAGCCTTTTCCTCTTTCGTCCCCTTAATTTTTTTTTTTGAGTTAGAATCATGCCTCAGATATTGAAAATATCAAATCAATGTGAATTGTAAATTGATCTGATTTTTTTTTCTTACATCCTTGAACATAACTGTTACAGGTAGAAGTGGAATTTGCCAATGGTAGTGTATTCAAGTTGTCTGCTGAATTTCTCAGAATAAATAGCCCTGCAGCTGATGGAAAATCAGATCAATTGGAGGTGAAAAGGTAACTTCACCATTTCAAAGTTATTTGTGGAGTATATATAGAGTCTGTTTGGATTAACTTATTTGAGTTTATATACTGCCATAAACATTTTTGACATGGGTTGCGACTTGCGAGAGCTCATCGGAACAGCAAATACATGTCATCACAATGACTAATTTTGAGGAGGTTGTGAGGAGGATAAGTTTAGTTTAATTTTCGTCTCGAAAACAACAATTCATGTGGAGAAGGTAACCTAATTGAAATGATATGATGCACTTTCCGAATTTGTCATCATCTAAAAATTTGAATGGATAATATTTTTTTAATATAAAGTAAGAAAAATTAACTTTCAACTAAACTATTAAGGCAATTATTTTAGATGGTTGGGTTGGAAGAAAAAAAGTGTGATATGTCCGAAATGTCAATCATGGAGATACCTTCAAATTTACAAGATAAGAAGACATCTATAAATAAAATTATTTGCTGCTTTATTTCATTGAATTAAAGTCATCTTATCATATCTTATAGTATAAAATCATAACTTTAAGGTCTTTGAAAATAACGGGAAAATACAATTATTTGGTGCATACATAATACCAAATGACAGCTCCTTGAATATTCTAACATAGAATATGTTGTACAATTCTTTTGTTAGAGTAAGAACTCGTTCATCCTATCAAGCCATCTACACAATAGCCTTTACGACATCTACCCTTACCCTTATTTTTTTTCAAAGCTGGACAATCTTTATCTGTTATACAAGGCATGAAAATAAAACTAGAATCACATACTATTATAACAAGAAATATGAAAATAAGCCGAATCAGAACATGAACAAATTTCAGAGTATCAGCCATATTTTTCACTCTTTGCATCTCAAGTAAGATATGGTTTGATCTATTTATAGTGTATAAAGTTCATGCTATTATAATCATTAAATAGTTTACAAATTTTAAAAACTCTTCATAAAATTAGAATACTAAATGCCTCTTAAGAATATATAAGTTGTATTGGCCCATTGTCACACTTAGATAGGAGTTCAAATAATAAAATTGATAATCATAAGAATTACATTATCAATTTTATTAAATTAAGATATATTATGATGAAGTGCTTAGGCAATAGTTTGACAATTTTTAGTGCGATATCACACTGTTCATGCAACTTACTCTCCCACTAAGTTTCCTTAACTACACCGTCATCTTCCACCAACAAACACCATGACCACCGTACTAACCACGGCTTAACCCTTTTTTATTTCATGGCCTTGTTTGCAGGATTAAAACTTACCATCAACATCATCTAAACCTAAAACTACCTATATTGCTCAACGAAAAAACCTTTGCCCAAGCTTTGATCAACGTTTGTGACATTCCACATAGTCAGCTCCTGAAACCATGTGTTAAAGGATACTCACGTATTGATCATAAGATATTAGAAAAGAAATGATAGTAAATTAAATGTGAATTAAAGAAGAGATGTGTGTACAAAAGAAGGGACTTGAACCAACGGTGCTTAAGTGCTTTGGTTGTTGCATTTCTATTTTTCTTTTATTGAATCATTTAATTCCAACAAAACTCTCTACGATTTTGTTTGGGAGTTTGAAGAGGAGGAGAATGAAAGGTATTGAAGGGTTAGAAATATAGTGAAAAATGGTAAAATCTTTCACATTTGAAAGAGTAATTTTTTAAATAATGATAAATTAATGCTTATGATTAATATATTTTTAATTTTTAGAATATTATAACTATTTAGATTAAATTTGAAGAATTCATGTAAACCCTCCAAAACCGCCCAAAACCCTCATCCAATACAATTTTTGAGTTCCCCAAATGAGGAGGGTTTTGTATTAGAAAGGAGTAGAAGAAGAAGAAGGAATTGTAAACACAAGTAAAAAAGGGAGGCATCAACTATGAATTTCAGTGTACTGAATGAGGGGACAAGCTCTCCTTTTATAGGGAGAGTTCGTAATAAAAACTGAGTGACTTAAGGATTTAGTCAGTTTAATCCTTAAGCAAAACGCGTTTCATTTTCTGTTGGATATATCTGGAACGTTCCTGATACGTGTTTTTGGATCCGATCATATGTAAAGATTTTATTTGTTACAAATGAAACGCTTTCAAATGACAAAAAATATTCTTCTTTTTGACCCAAGACCAGAAAGACGACGACGACGCGCGTGTGAAATATATATATAATTTCTAAGTGTTCACCCGTTCGTAAAAGTGGGTACCCCAAGGGCACACTCTTTTAGGCCATTCCCACTTATATAAACACTTACTAGGTAGTATCGCCCTCCAATGTGGGACATTTTTAAGTCATACCAACACTAGCTCTTGCAAAGGTGTTTATTCTATCCAACTTCCAACAGTTTTCTTTCTTAATAAAGAGTTATTGCATGCATCAATGATGTGTACTTGAGTCAGCACTTGGTACAGATAATCTCACTTCAGAGGCTTGAACCACATAGCGTTGACTTCCGTAGAACTTGACCTTGATCTTAATAGAGAGCCTTGTCTTTATCTATGCCACACATCTTCACTTCAAGGTCCAAAACATTTACCGTAGTCCAAAGTATTGACTTGGTCGAAAGGCAGAACTTCATTTACATCGAATTTCTTGCACATTTAAACGCACATTAGAGCATCCTTATCATTCTCATATGCTTATTTTTAATCATTGAAGACTCAATTTCACCAATGGCCAGCCAACTAATTAATGGTGAACATGACAATTATGTATGTTGCAAGACCATTTTACTTGTGCACGTCAGACAAAATCAACTATTATTCTCTTTTTGTTTTTGCTTCTCATATATTCTTCTACAAAAATTTAAGTATAGACACCTATCCCAACCAAAATTTGAACTTTTGTTCAGCACAACGTTAGTCTCTAACCCGTTAAGACCCAACCTTCTCACTTCTCAATCTACTTTTTGTTTTAATGGAAAAATCTTAATCTACATATATTATTATTTGTACTACCTCCGTCCTTAATTATATGACATTTTTGAAAAAATAACGGAAATGTTTGGATAAATGAATCAATAAGAAGCAAATATATGTGGAATAATATTTTATCTTAGAATTGAGAGATTCACGATATAAATCTTTATACAGAATCAATTGTTAATAAACCTTGAACAAGTTACAAACAATACACAATTTCAAACCAAACCTATATGACAATAAACCTAATTATCAATAAAAATCACAATACATAAGAATTTGATTAATTGAATTGATATTGCAATTAATTGATCCAAGTTGTTTTAACCTAAATCAAATGGAGTTAGATTATTCTATTGAGAAAATACTACTTAGATCAAAACTAACAATTTACTAATCAATTAAACAATAATCAAGTGCAATATTAAAAGTAGAGAGAGAGAGAGCACCGATGTTTATAGTAGTTCACCCTTGTTCGTCTTCGCTAAGGGCTACCTCTACTCTACTTGATGAAGTACGCCTTCACCAAGGTCATCCACTATGTATGAAAAGTTGTTTACAATGTTTACAAGAGTTCCTTTAAATTAAACCCCTAATTCTTCAACTCCTATGTAAAACAAAGCTCCCCCAAACTTCAATTACCCCTTGAATTTTGTGCTCCTTGAATCTTCGGATCCTATGAATTACCCGTGCACTCCTTCGATCTCTTCACTCGAGTCTTCAATGCTACGTCCGGTAATCGAAACCCCTTCGATCTCAAGAACGGTTAGAAAGACCTCCAAGTCCTTTGGAGGTGTAATGAGATTATTCAATTCCTTTGAAGCCTTGATTAAGCCCAACCAATCTACTTGAATGAACCAAACTACAATCCCTATTAGCACCCTAGAGAATCTACACACTCAAAGACAAAGTGATTCTAAGAAAAAGTGTTTAATCTTGAAGAATGTACGAGCAATGAGATTTTGAGACTTAGAGAGAATAGATATAAATGATTCAATGCTTTGGAAGTTGTGGGAGAAGGAGTATATGTAGTAAGGAGAGAAAAGACTCAATTTGCACATAAAATTAGTTGAATGAATCGATTCACTTACCACTTGAATCGATTCAAATCATATAGACAAAGGGAAAAAGGTTGGAGAGATGGTATGTGTCACAAGCTAATTGAGACGATTCAAATAACCCAGAAGGTGTGTGATACGATTCAAAACAAGTTTGAATCGATTCAGACTATGTCAGAGAGATTGGTGAGTCATTTCAAATGAAAATGATACGATACATGAATGAATCGATTCACTAGTCAAATGATACGATTCATAGGAAGTCAGAGAGCACCACTATTGATCCAAAACATGAATGAATCGATTCAAGCCCTGTTTGATACGATTCATTCAGAGTAAGAAAGAAAGACAACTTGAAAATGACACTAGAAATTGAGACACTTTGATCTAGAGCTTCTAGACTTTACTAGGGTGCATTGTACAAACTAAAAACTAGTTAATAAGTAAACTAACCAACACCTAAAAGCAACAAAACAACAAAACCAAAGATAAAGAACATCATCAAAACCTAGAGGCTTCAGATGCGATTTTCAGTAACGTGCCCGTGGCACTTGTGGAATCGACAACATTTGGTTTTGTCGACCCCCTTCCTCTCCTGTGAAGGAGCCTTTGGTAGCTTGACGCCAGCTTCCGTTAGATCGGCTACTGTGATCTCGACGAAGATATTTTCCCTGGACATGGCCAAGGTTGTATACTCGGTGAAGCGACCGTTAAGTCCTTTGCCTTTGCGAGCTACTTTGCCTTCCCTCTTTATCTCATGGAAGGGCTTTTTGGAGGATTCAGCATCAGGCTCCTCCTTCTCAATTTGTTAAGGTTGTTCGCGTACAGCTCTCCTTCGTGTTTGATGTAGATCTTTGCGACCGCTAGGAACTCGTTGAGAGTCCTTGGACGATCCAGAAGGACATATTTTTTGACGTCTGTGCCTTCGTGCAGACCTTTGGCCATGAGGTGCCACTGCATTGTTTCATCGTTCCGTCATAGGAGTCCATCTGAGGCGGATTCTCCAGCCCGCGGGGGATAGGAGCTTCTTGGATACGCCGTGTAAATAGACCGTAAGCATTATGGTCATTCCGGGTATCACGATTATCCTCGGAGCTGGAGGGGGACCAAGAGCGTCTATTGCGTCTTGGTGGGGATCTCCTTGGAGGAGATCTTTTGCGTGACATCCTTCTGGTTGACCTCCTAGTATGGCTTGGAGATCTGATGTTGATTGAGTATCGATGAGATCTGGAACACGAGTGGCGAGGGCTCCTTCCTCTTCTATTACGTGTTGGGTAAGGAGTCTGTTTGGCTTGGATTACTTGGAGAGCTTGCTCCAGATCCATTAGGTGTCAGTTCAGTTCATCGATTAACGATGTTTGTCATTGAACCGTGCGTATCAGGTTGCTGACGAGTGCACCAGTTGGTGTGGCATCTTTTGGTGTCTCTGTAAGTCATGGAGGACCTTGGAGAGGCCTTTCTTAGAGAGGAATTATTTGTACAGGTTCCTCTCGGGGTGTACCCACAGGATAAGGTGAAGATGCCATTCTGTTCCGTTAAGGGGCATGAATTTCGGCTTCGTATCTGTGAGCTGGCGCCGTTGGCAGTCATGGTAGTTTTTTTGGAAAGCTTTGGTTTTTAGTAGGATAAAAACAGGGAGAGTTTATATTTCCCACATACGACGCCACTGATCGTACCTGATCTGAAGGTGACTTTCGTTGCTTTAAATGCGGTGGTTGAGTGGTGGAAGAATGCGTCAAGAGTGCTTCTTGGAACAGTGGGAGGGGGAGTATGCCAGCAGGCGCTCCGACGCTCAAGTTAGTAGAGATCAGAGAGTGAGGATTTAGAGGAATGGTAGATTCTACCTTGGGGACTGCTAAGAGTCTTATATATATAGAGGTGGAGGGATGCAAAGTCGTTGTGAAGGCACACCTGTGTTTGGCGGTTATGAAATAATGGGAAGTGTAAACGCAAGAGAAATAATTGCAGAAACGTGCAAAGAGACGTTGTGGCTCGTTTGAACATAAGTAACTGAGCATAAGATCCTTTTGACCGGTTCAGAACAAATAACATATTCAATAAATTTAAATTAAAACACAACAACTCTTGGTCTTGAACTCTACATTCTAGAAAAGAAATTTAAATTAGAGAATGTGTTTCCATGAAAGGTTATTATGAAAGGAAAAAAACTTAAGTTTGACACTAATTGTTCATATATAAGACGCTACAAAATTACTGTTATTAATTAATAAAATTTCATTAAAATGGAGAGTGTGTGTCTATATATATATATATTGTTATCTTTCTATGGCTTATAGTTTACAATGTTGAAGCATTTTGAGAGATGTCACATCATCACAAAAAGACTAATTTTGAGGAGGTTGTGAGGAGGATAAGTTTAGTTTAATTGTCGTCTCGAAAACAACAATTCATGTGGAGAAGGTAACCTAATTTGTCATCATCTAAAAATTTGAATGGATAATATTAAGTAATAAAAAATTAGCTTTCAACTAAATTATTAAGGAAATTATTTTAGATGGTTGGGTTGGAAAAAAAAAAAGTGTGATATGCCCGGAATGTCAATCATGGAGATACCTTCAAATTTACAAGATAAGAAGACATCTATAAATGAAATTATTTGCTGATTTATTTCATTGCATTGAAGTCATCTTATCTTATCCTTGTTTATTAATTTTGTTAGGTCTGCAGCAATTTAACCTAATTTTATCCCACTCATTTGCTTTATTAGGTTTAGTGTAACGCCCTCTTTGAATTATTTAATTATTTAATTGAGTTTAGAATTTATTAAGATGAGTTTATATTATATTTATATGATATATATGTGATTTAAGATGATTTATATGATCGATGTGAGTTGATGTGATTTAATGTGGAGTTGTGACTTATTTTATTCTTTAATAAAATAAGATTTAAAAATAAAATAAATATTGAGTTGAGGGGTTGTTTTGAGATTTTAGAGAGTTTTGGGGGAGAAAGAGAAATAAGATAAAATAGATAGAGGAGATATAAATAGGAGAGACCTAGTTTAGAAAAAAAGTACGCAAGATCAGTTTTTGGAGAAAAGGGAGAAAAAGCCAAGAGAAGAGAGAAGCACCAAGAGAGCTACGATTTTCATTGCTAAGGTAAGGGTGAGACTAACTTACAATTCTATTAAGTCTTAGTTGTATTTAACAAATGTAGGATTAAATTAGAAAAGTTTGAAAATTAGGGTTAAAGATAGAAATAGAGGATTAATTGATGTAGAACTGTTAGATTGATGTAGAAACTGCTTACAGACCTTAGATAAGTCATAAGATGATTACAAATATTAATGTTAGGCTTAAAACCATGTAAATAGGTGAATTTTCGTGAAAACTGCACTTCTGCCCGAGCCAACATTCATCGCTCACCTCCCGAGCAATGATGCTCGCCATAGCGAGTGATAAACTTCATCGCTCGCCTCGCGAGCAACCTTCCTTCGCCTCGCGAGTTGCATGTTGCAGCTCGCCATAGCGAGCAGTTCACTCGCCATAGCGAGTGTGACCAGGGAGTCAACATAATTTCGTAGTTTTGACCCTTAAGTTGATATTTAGATGATTTTGAGTGCCTGAATATGTATAATAATGATTAGGAAAGATTTTAGATTGAGATTGAACCTGAAATAGTTTAAGAATGGATTTTTGGGTGTTACACCTGAACTCACCATAGCGAGTAGAGGCTCTCGCCTCGCGAGTTGCCCAGTTACAGAATGTCTTGTTTAGGATTTTGCAATCTTTGTCGCACGAGTTGTTATGAGTTGAACCTTGGAGTAGTAATGAGAATTGTATATGATATTAATGATGATTTGTGAAGCTGATATATGATGATTTGATGTCGTTTAAAATTTGATATAATTGTATATGCAATACTTGAATTATATATGAATGTTTGAGATGTTGTTGATTTGCATTTGATATTGTTATATCATGCTGTTTTGCATATTGTCTATGTTGCTGTTTGTTTATTAACTAAGTTGCATGAGGCGGTCTAAGTTGAAGATGATGGTGTTCCAAATTATTGAATTTATATAAGAGGTTGTTGTTTATAAGAGGTTGAGTTGTTGAGTCCATGCATTAGCATTCATTGTTGGGGGTTTGATGCCTTCGAGCCTTTGCTCACCACGTTGGGGGCTTGATGCCCTGGAGCTTTAGCTCAACTAAGTTGAGGGCTTGATGCCCTGGAAGTATATTAATACTTATTACGTTGAGGGCTTGATGCCCTGGATTGGTACCACATGCATATAAGAGGTTTAAGTTGCATGGTCAAGTTGAAGTCGCATTGTCGAGTCAAAGTTGTGAAGATACTAAGTTGTGATTCTTTATATGAGCTGTTGATGAAGTAATATGATATATATTTATCTATAATGATATTATGATGTTTGCATGTTGTTAAATATAATTGTTGAAATTATATGCTTAATATTATTGTTTTGTGAAATCTCACCCCTTCTGCTTGGAAATGTTGCTCTTCGTATGAGTAACTTGCAGGTGATCGAGAGTAGGTTGTTGTGTTTGCTGTCGTGTGTGGCTATCCCTCACTGAGTCGTTTAGGTACTCTAATACGTAAGGGGATGAGAACTTTTGTGGCTATTTTCTATTCCTTACGTATTTGATTTATGATGTTAATTGATTAAGTTGTTTAACTGAATTTTATGAGATGTTTTGATGAGGCCTACGTGCCAAGACTTATTTATGTTGATGAATTAAATCCTCTACGAAGTTTTGAACTAATATGTTGATGATTTTTGGAAGGATAATTAGTTAATTATTCTATTTATCATTTTAAGAAGTGTAGCATTCCGTTTATGTGTTGAATACTCTGATAATTGTTATAAAATTTGTAAGTTGGGAAAACGGGGTGTTACATTTACAATTATTTAACCTAACAAATTCCATCTAAAAAAATGCATCGCACCAATGTCATTCTTATCCTCTTACCTTTTTTTAAGGAAATATTTTTTATACTTATTTGATTATGCACGTTTGTTCTAGAAACTATGAGCATATCAATGATCATGTTTGATGTCTTCTATTTTATACTTTTTTTTGTACACTTTCTTTTTTTAAGGAAATATTTTGTACATTTATTTAATACTAAAAAAATGGATCGCACCAATTTCGTTCCTATCCTCTTGCCTTTTTTTTTTTTGCTATCCTCTTGCCTTTTTTTTTTTTTTTGACAATATTTGTACACAATACTAGAAAAATTCATCGCACTAATTTCATGCATTTTTTTTTTACAATATTTTGTACATTGTTTTTTTTGAACCAATTTCATGCCTTTATTTCATTCCTATCATGTTGCCTTTTTTTTTTATAATATTTTCTACACTTATTTAATACGTTTACAAACAGAATACCCTAATTTCCATGCGAACTCGGCTACCCTAATTTTCATGTAAACTTGGTTATATATACCAAGTGATAAACGTGTTTCTAAAAAAAAACCTAAACCGTTTAAAAATTTCACACACAACACAAAAATCATATATTTTGATATTTAGAGTTTTGCAAATGGAAAGATTTGACCTTAGAACTTATTTTGTTTCACCGTTACCAAATATATAATGCATTTTATTATTCATCTGTCAAGCCCTTTACAATAAACCCGAGCGAAGCACGGGTCAAAAATCTAGTAGTATAAAATCATAACTTTAAGGTCTTTGAAAATAGCAGGAAAATACAATTATTTGGTGCATACATGAATACCAAATGACAGCTCCTTGAATATTCTATCATAGAATATATTGTAGAGATCAAAGAGTGAGGGTTTATAGGAAGAGTATATTCTACCTTGGGGACTGCTAAGAGTCTCATATATATATATATATATATATATATATATATAGAGGTGGAGGGTTGTGGAGCCGTTGTAAAGGCACACCTGTGTTTGGCGGTTACGAAATGATGGGAAGTGTAAATGCTAGAGAAATAATTGTGGGAACGTGGAAAGAGACGTTGTGGCTCGTTTGAATTGATCTCGCTTGCTCCGTGCACCCCCTTCGTGGGGAAGGGGTGTGTCGCAAGTAATATTTTCAAACTTGGTATATGGCTTAGATTGTATTGGGCCTAAGTAAATGGGCCTAGGATCCTTTTGACCGGTTCAGAACAAATAACATATTCAATAAATTTAAATTAAAACACAACAACTCTTGGTCTTCAACTCTACATCCTAGAAAAGAAATTTAAATTAGAGAAGGTGTTTCCATGAAAGGTTATTATGGAAGAAAAAAAACTTAAGTTTGAAACTAACCGTTCATATATAAGACGCTGCAAAATTACTGTTATTAATTAATAAAATTCATTAAAATGGAGTGTATCTGTGTGTGTCTATATATATATATATTGTTATCTTTCTATGGCTTATAGTTTACAATGTTGAAGCATTTTGAGAGATGTCACATCATCACAAAAAGACTAATTTTGAGGAGGTTGTGAGGAGGATAAGTTTGGTTTAATTGTCGTCTCGAAAACAACAATTCATGTGGAGAAGGTAACATAATTAAAATAATATGATGCACTTTCCGAATTTGTCATCATCTAAAAATTTGAATGGATAGTATTTTTTTTTTTAATATAAAGTAAGAAAAAATTAACTTTCAACTTTACTATTCAGGGGATTATTTTAGATGGTTGCGTTGGAAGAAAGAAAGTGTGATATGCCCGGAATGTCAATCATGAAGATACCTTCAAATTTACAATATATGAAGACATCTATAAATAAAATTATTTGCTGCTTTATTTCATTGCATTGAAGTCATCTTATCTTATCTTATAGGATAAAATCGTAACTTTAAGGTCTTTGAAAATAGCGAGAAAATACAATTATTTGCTGCTTTATTGTAACAAGAAATATGGAAATAAGAAGGATCAGAACGTGAAAAAACTTCAGAGTTTCAGCCATATTTTTTGTAACAGCCCGATTTTTAGCTAGATTTATTTTAATTACTTTTATTATGTGTTTTATGTGTTTGTGTGTGATTAATCATCATTGGGTGCATTTTCATGGGTTTCCATGTTAGAAGGGTATTTTGGTCATTTTGTGAGAACGGGTGAAATTATAATTTTTGGTGGGAATTACTTTTAGTGTTTATTGAGAATAGTTATTTCATTAAGTTACTAGAGTAAATTGAGATTTTACCGTTTAGTGACCGTTAGTGACATTTTACCGTTATTAGTTAAATATCGTTTGGAGCGTAGAAATATTTTTAGTTTGAATAGAAATGGGTTAAGCCCACTAGAAACTAGGTTAAGCCCATTAAGGGTCATACCTAAGGAGTTGTCTTAGGAAAATATCACTTCATTCGTTTCATAAGATATTTTCTAGAGAGAGATAGAGAGAGAAAGTGGGTGAAGAGAAGAACAAGGGTTAGAGAGAAGAGGGAGAGCTTGAAGAATTCAAGGGTTTGAAGAATCATAGGAGCAAAAGTGAAGCTAGAGCTAATAGTTAGAGATAATTAAGGTAAGGGGGTTAGTTTTTATCATAATCATTTAGTTAATTCTTTTTCTCTTGTTCTATGGATAATTGATTATGAGAATAAGTGATTATCATGAACACAATCTTTGAAATTCGTGCTTATGTTGTAGAGATATGTTTGAATATGTTAATTTGATTTTAAATGAATTGTTGATGATGAAATTGCAAGTTCATGATGTATGAAAATGGGTAGTTTGTAAATTATGCTCAATTGGTGAATTATGCATGGTTGTTGATGAATTGTGATATGTTTCATGATCAGTGGTTGTTGTTGTTGTTTAGTCATATTGTTGATGATGATACATGGCTTGGGTTTGCATGATTCATGATTTGTTGTTGAGAAATGGATTGTTGTTGGTGGTTTTGTGAAATTGGTGAAGTTGAGTTAAGTGTTCATGTGAAGGACCAAAATGAACTTTTGATATATATGGTTGTTGACTGAAATTTTGTTATTGTTGGATGAATTAAACCTAGAAGAATTTCTGTTTTCATGTTGTGGTTATGTTAGTTGAGTCGTTTGGGAGAAAATGGGTTTTTCGTGTGAAATGTCGATGTTTAAGCGTTTTCGCCGTAAGTGCTTATGTCAGGTTTTGGAAAATGACTTTTGGGATGGTTGAAACATTAAATTTTTGTAGATTATGTTAGAGTCAAGTGCCAGGAGCGTGTAGCCGAAAACGGCACCAAAATCCGATTAACGGTTTGAATTCTACGCGCGAAATGGTGAAAAACGCACTTTTTGGAAAAGCTGATTTTTGGACCTGATACTGTCAAAATCGTGCCACGATTTTGCCATCATGCCACGATTTGTTGGCAGAGTGTTCAATGGTTCTCGACATAAAAACGTGTCACGATTTCCAAGAAAACGTGACACGATTTTTGTGAATCAGATCCTTCATATTTCACTATTTTTCACCCCTTTCCTCTTTGAATTGGATTTTGGTGTAAACATGAAAGTTTTAGATAATTTTGTTAGCTTTCCAATGACTTTGGTTTGACGTCCAAATGATTTTTAGAACTTGATTTATGATCAAATTACTACACATGGGTCATGTGGATTTTTGTGAAAACTTATCGTAACTTTTTCTACGAGCCGTGGAACTTTTCCAAACTTGATATTGGGTCTAATGAAGTACTTAGAGTTAATAATTGAGTATGCATTTATGTATTTGAGAATGTGAATGTGTTGATGGTTTAATAAATATTTTGGGTGGAGTTGAATCGGTGAAAACGGGTTTTGAGCTAAATGTCGTTTTGTCTTGGGTTTTCTCATACGAACTTAAGCTATCCTTTGAAATAATTTCAAATATTTTGTAAGTGGCTTAAGTCCTTGAATACATGATTGATTAAGATTGAATTGTAGGATTTCAAACTTGAATAAGTTGCCTAACTTTGAAAATTATCAATGTTGGCCGTTTGCCACATGATTTAGATTTTTGTCGGAAATGTCTCTTTAGTCAATTGTCTTGTGTGTTATTGTGACCATTCTTGTATGGCTAAGTGAAGTTGTATGAATGAGTGACTATATTTTGGATATGATATTTATCATGAGATATGTATGCTATCTTACTTAGAATGTAAGGAATGCTTGGATGGTGAAACTATATGTGATAGTTGATGTTGAATGGTTATATGTTGAATATGATATTTATCATGAGATATTTTTTTCCCTATTACTTGGAATATGAGAATGCTTGAAATGGTGAAACTATATGTGATAGTTGATGTTGAATGACATTGTTGATTATTGATGATCATGTTGATGTGGTGGTGATGAATGTTATGATTTAATTGTGTATGGGCATGTTTTCTTGATAATGCAAATGATGTGGAGATGAACAATATAATTGGGTGTTGTCCTATATATTGTGGAGAAAATTGTGATTGTTGTCGCATCATCGAGTCTTGTTATGCAACCTAGTCGTGTAGGTGTAAAAAGGTTGAGCTCTTTTACTTCGGAGATTATGTAAGGCGGGGGTGAACTCTTACATATGATGTTGAGTTGTTCTATCGGAGGTGACGACCTTTTGGAGATTTGGTACCACATGCATTTATGTGTCAATAAGTGCATATCATGACATGAGTCTTATTTGATATTTGTGATTGGTGATTGTGAATGAATATTTGTGAATTGATATTTGTTCATGATACATGTAAGTGATGATTGTTCATGAAATGTGATTAATGAATATTCATGATACATGTAATTAGTGATTGTTCATGAAATGTGATTGATGATTATTCATGATAAATGTGATCGGTGATTGTGAATGAATATTTGTGAATTGATAATTGTTCATATGATTGATGAATATTGATGTGAGATATCGGGGTGTGATGTAAGTATTAATGTGTGATTATTATTGATCAAGTGCATGATGTTTAAATTGAAATATCCATGTTAACTGTTATTTGGATTATGATAATGTAATATTTACCCCCAGTGGATCTGTGATGGACCGCCAGCCTATCTGTATAGATGGGTAGACGTTGTGCATGTTTAGATGCTTGGTGGATATCGGGAGCTTTCTCCGATATCGGTGTTTAGATGTTTAGTCGGCTCTGATCTAGGCTTCGTCCTGTCGGTCTAGATTATCTTTTACTTTGGATTCTGTTATGATTGGAGATTACCTGTATGTTGGGATTTTTGAGATGCATCTATGTTGATGTAATTTATTGCTTCATAACATGTATATCTTGATTACTCTGGTTTATATTCCGCTGCAACTGTTGAGGTTTATATACATGTTTATCGGTTTTTGAATTTTGAATGTGGCATAGCCTCTATTTCTTGAATAAATGTATTATTCGCATGTTTAATTGCTTTAATAGAAATAGGAGTGTTACATTTTTCACTCTTTGCATCTCAAGTAAGATATGGTTTGATCTATTTATAGTGTATAAAGTTCATGCTATTATAATCATTAAATAGTTTAAAAATTTTAAAAACTCTTCATAAAATTAGAATACTAAATGCCTCTTAAGAATATATATGTTGTATTGGCCCATTGCCACACTTAGAGGGGAGTTCAAATAATAAAATTGATAATCATAAGAATTACATTATCAATTTTATTAAATTAAGATATATTATGATGAAGTGCTTAGGCAATAGTTTGACAATTTTTAGTGCGATATCACACTGTTCATGCAGGATTAAAACTTATCATCAACATCATCTAAACCTAAAACTACATATATTGCTCAACGAAAAATCCTTTGCCCAAGCTTTGAGCAACGTTTGTGACATTCCACATAGTCAGTTCCTGAAACCATGTGTTAAAGGCGATGATGATATTGCTATTTCTATCCCATATGAGGAATATGAATTGGATTGGAGGCATACAAGCATAACCTTCAAGGAAGGATCATTTGGCCCAAGGGTTCAACATCAGTTGCTTTGGATAGCTTAAGATCCAAGTTATCAGTGCTCTAGAAATCACTAGGTAAGTAGGGAGTAACCTCTCTTACTAAGGGTTTCTATGAGTTTTCTTTTTCATCTGTTGCCAAAAAATATAACATTTATTAAATATATCATGAATGATGGCAATCTGATTACTTCAATCTAATCCAAATGGGTTTTTTCCGTTTTTCCACCAACTAGTTATTTGATCAACAATGGTAGAAAAAATAGAATTGTATTGGACAAGAAGCATCATACCAAATTAAGTAAATTGGAGTGTCTGTTGTCGAAATGCTGATCAAGATGTTTCTCTTCGTCGAAAGTTTTCTTACACTATCCACACTACCATTCATTTATATCTATATGGGATTTATAGTGGTGTCTATGTGTCGATGTCGTGTCCAGTGTGTTTGTCTACGTTAGTTTCATTGTAAAAAGAATGAGAAAAATGAACAAAGCATATGCACATAAGTTATTTATCGTTTTAACATTGATGATAATAGGATCACCAAGACATTGAGTAGTGAACTCTGAAATACAAACTAATATTGCTGTTCTCATAGTCCAAAATACTTCCAATCAGATATACAATACTAGTTGTATAGAGATCGATCCATTGAAAAACATTCAGATCATTATCAAAATTTGAAAGAAAGCATCTACATATAATAATTGAAACAAAGGATGAAATTCCCATTTTTCTCATGTAGAAAAATCACACAGTAAACTATTGATTACTCTATACAAGAACCAAGTCATTACTCAACTCCAATTCAATTCTATGGTAATCCTATTTCATGCAAATCAAACAGTGGATTGAAAAACAAAGTAAACTTAGTAAGCAAAATAAAAAAATGCAATTCTCAAGTAAAGAAAACCACACAACAAGCTATTGATTAATCTTTATCCCTTAAAAACTAAATTTCTATCCAAATTCATAAAATCAAAACAGCCCATGATTAAATTCAACAAATTTCTCACCAAAAGAAAAATGCGTATTTTCAATAAAGTCCATCCATTAGTATAATTTTAAGAAAGAAATACACCATCGTGATACTAAAAATGTAATATAACATGGGATATTTAAGTAGCAATTTTAAGCTATTACTCATTTTTAATGAACATAAAGCACATACTTCCTTTATTAATTTAAACTCCGCTAAATACCAATGGAAGAAGAAAACAAGAAAAAGGAAAAAATAACAACTGTGGCAAAATAAAAACAAAATATATAACACTAATACTAAACGTCAAATAACAGAATATATAACACTATTTTGGGTGGGAAAATAGTTACCTCAGACTCTGCCACTTTTACACATGTAAAGAAGATAAAAATACAAATATATCTGCAGCCCTCGTAATTGATTTCTTTATATATTGATTCTCTTCAGAAAAAATAAGTGCTTTTTGACTCATCATATACAAATAGATTGTAAAAGGGAAGAAGAAAAACAATCTAGAAAAAACTTTTAATTTTTTCAATGCTTAAGTTTGTTAACAAAAGTTCAGAAAATGTATTCATTTTTAACAATCACAAAAAAAAAAATTAATAATTTTTTAATAACGAAAATTTTATTTATTTATGTTTTGAAAGAAATAACGAAAAATTGATTGAACACTAATATTTTTTCGACAGTATAATTATATTTTTTTGTTTTCATGAGTTGAAAGTTGAAATTCAGCTCTAGAGATACAGTATTCCTAACTTATGCATATTCCTTTTGCTACTTTGCACACAAGATGCTTGATAAAATGCCTACTTCATATAAATAACTTGTTAAGGTTGATCTATGTTCATTTTCTATAAATGATAAGTCAAAATACACAAATCAATGTAACTTTCATTTTCTTGTTTTTTTTTTTTTTTTTTAAATCAGCAAATTTTATTAAAAATCAGATCCCTGTTCTTGAACAGAAACCGGTGAAACAGAGAATACAAACGGAAGGCGCTGTATTTAGGCGGAACACACTAAAGCTATGCTGGCAGCTATTCGGAGATTCAACACAGCAGCAGAACAAACTGCACGCTTAACCAAATTCTGTCTTCAAGCCCCTAAATATGTGAGCCTTTTCCCTCTTTCGTCCCCTTAATTTTTTTTTTTGAGTTAGAATCATGCCTCAGATATTGAAAATATCAAATCAATGTGAATTGTAAATTGATCTGATTTTTTTTTTCTTACATCCTTGAACATAACTGTTACAGGTAGAAGTGGAATTTGCCAATGGTAGTGTATTCAAGTTGTCTGCTGAATTTCTCAGAATAAATAGCCCTGCAGCTGATGGAAAAATCAGATCAATTGGAGGTGAAAAGGTAACTTCACCATTTCAAAGTTATTTGTGGAGTATATATAGAGTCTGTTTGGATTAACTTATTTGAGTTTATATACTGCCATAAACATTTTTGACATGGGTTGCGACTTGCGAGAGCTCATCGGAACAGCAAATACATGTCATCACAATGACTAATTTTGAGGAGGTTGTGAGGAGGATAAGTTTAGTTTAATTTTCGTCTCGAAAACAACAATTCATGTGGAGAAGGTAACCTAATTGAAATGATATGATGCACTTTCCGAATTTGTCATCATCTAAAAATTTGAATGGATAATATTTTTTTAATATAAAGTAAGAAAAAATTAACTTTCAACTAAACTATTAAGGCAATTATTTTAGATGGTTGGGTTGGAAGAAAAAAAGTGTGATATGTCCGAAATGTCAATCATGGAGATACCTTCAAATTTACAAGATAAGAAGACATCTATAAATAAAATTATTTGCTGCTTTATTTCATTGAATTAAAGTCATCTTATCATATCTTATAGTATAAAATCATAACTTTAAGGTCTTTGAAAATAGCGGGAAAATACAATTATTTGGTGCATACATAAATACCAAATGACAGCTCCTTGAATATTCTAACATAGAATATGTTGTACAATTCTTTTGTTAGAGTAAGAACTCGTTCATCCTATCAAGCCATCTACACAATAGCCTTTACGACATCTACCCTTACCCTTATTTTTTTTCAAAGCTGGACAATCTTTATCTGTTATACAAGGCATGAAAATAAAACTAGAATCACATACTATTATAACAAGAAATATGAAAATAAGCCGAATCAGAACATGAACAAATTTCAGAGTATCAGCCATATTTTTCACTCTTTGCATCTCAAGTAAGATATGGTTTGATCTATTTATAGTGTATAAAGTTCATGCTATTATAATCATTAAATAGTTTACAAATTTTAAAAACTCTTCATAAAATTAGAATACTAAATGCCTCTTAAGAATATATAAGTTGTATTGGCCCATTGTCACACTTAGATAGGAGTTCAAATAATAAAATTGATAATCATAAGAATTACATTATCAATTTTATTAAATTAAGATATATTATGATGAAGTGCTTAGGCAATAGTTTGACAATTTTTAGTGCGATATCACACTGTTCATGCAACTTACTCTCCCACTAAGTTTCCTTAACTACACCGTCATCTTCCACCAACAAACACCATGACCACCGTACTAACCACGGCTTAACCCTTTTTTATTTCATGGCCTTGTTTGCAGGATTAAAACTTACCATCAACATCATCTAAACCTAAAACTACCTATATTGCTCAACGAAAAAACCTTTGCCCAAGCTTTGATCAACGTTTGTGACATTCCACATAGTCAGCTCCTGAAACCATGTGTTAAAGGATACTCACGTATTGATCATAAGATATTAGAAAAGAAATGATAGTAAATTAAATGTGAATTAAAAGAAGAGATGTGTGTACAAAAGAAGGGACTTGAACCAACGGTGCTTAAGTGCTTTGGTTGTTGCATTTTCTATTTTTCTTTTATTGAATCATTTAATTCCAACAAAACTCTCTACGATTTTGTTTGGGAGTTTGGAGAGGAGGAGAATGAAAGGTATTGAAGGGTTAGAAATATAGTGAAAAATGGTAAAATCTTTCACATTTGAAAGAGTCATTTTTTAAATAATGATAAATTAATGCTTATGATTAATATATTTTTAATTTTTAGAATATTATAACTATTTAGATTAAATTTGAAGAATTCATGTAAACCCTCCAAAACCGCCCAAAACCCTCATCCAATACAATTTTTGAGTTCCCCAAATGAGGAGGGTTTTGTATTAGAAAGGAGTAGAAGAAGAAGAAGGAATTGTAAACACAAGTAAAAAAGGGAGGCATCAACTATGAATTTCAGTGTACTGAATGAGGGGACAAGCTCTCCTTTTATAGGGAGAGTTCGTAATAAAAAACTGAGTGACTTAAGGATTTAGTCAGTTTAATCCTTAAGCAAAACGCGTTTCATTTTCTGTTGGATATATCTGGAACGTTCCTGATACGTGTTTTTGGATCCGATCATATGTAAAGATTTTATTTGTTACAAATGAAACGCTTTCAAATGACAAAAAAATATTCTTCTTTTTGACCCAAGACCAGAAAGACGACGACGACGCGCGTATGAAATATATATATAATTTCTAAGTGTTCACCCGTTCGTAAAAGTGGGTACCCCAAGGGCACACTCTTTTAGGCCATTCCCCACTTATATAAACACTTACTAGGTAGTATCGCCCTCCAATGTGGGACATTTTTAAGTCATACCAACACTAGCTCTTGCAAAGGTGTTTATTCTATCCAACTTCCAACAGTTTTCTTTCTTAATAAAGAGTTATTGCATGCATCAATGATGTGTACTTGAGTCAGCACTTGGTACAGATAATCTCACTTCAGAGGCTTGAACCACATAGCGTTGACTTCCGTAGAACTTGACCTTGATCTTAATAGAGAGCCTTGTCTTTATCTATGCCACACATCTTCACTTCAAGGTCCAAAACATTTACCGTAGTCCAAAGTATTGACTTGGTCGAAAGGCAGAACTTCATTTACATCGTATTTCTTGCACATTTAAACGCACGTTAGAGCATCCTTATCATTCTCATATGCTTATTTTTAATCATTGAAGACTCAATTTCACCAATGGCCAGCCAACTAATTAATGGTGAACATGACAATTATGTATGTTGCAAGACCATTTTACTTGTGCACGTCAGACAAAATCAACTATTATTCTCTTTTTGTTTTTGCTTCTCATATATTCTTCTACAAAAATTTAAGTATAGACACCTATCCCAACCAAAATTTGAACTTTTGTTCAGCACAACGTTAGTCTCTAACCCGTTAAGACCCAACCTTCTCACTTCTCAATCTACTTTTTGTTTTAATGGAAAAATCTTAATCTACATATATTATTATTTGTACTACCTCCGTCCTTAATTATATGACATTTTTGAAAAAATAACGGAAATGTTTGGATAAATGAATCAATAAGAAGCAAATATATGTGGAATAATATTTTATCTTAGAATTGAGAGATTCACGATATAAATCTTTATACACAATCAATTGTTAATAAACCTTGAACAAGTTACAAAACAATACACAATTTCAAACCAAACCTATATGACAATAAACCTAATTATCAATAAAAATCACAATACATAAGAATTTGATTAATTGAATTGATATTGCAATTAATTGATCCAAGTTGTTTTAACCTAAATCAAATGGAGTTAGATTATTCTATTGAGAAAATACTACTTAGATCAAAACTAACAATTTACTAATCAATTAAACAATAATCAAGTGCAATATTAAAAGTAGAGAGAGAGAGAGCACCGATGTTTATAGTAGTTCACCCTTGTTCGTCTTCGCTAAGGGCTACCTCTACTCTACTTGATGAAGTACGCCTTCACCAAGGTCATCCACTATGTATGAAAAGTTGTTTACAATGTTTACAAGAGTTCCTTTAAATTAAACCCCTAATTCTTCAACTCCTATGTAAAACAAAGCTCCCCCAAACTTCAATTACCCCTTGAATTTTGTGCTCCTTGAATCTTCGGATCCTATGAATTACCCGTGCACTCCTTCGATCTCTTCACTCGAGTCTTCAATGCTACGTCCGGTAAACGAAACCCCTTCGATCTCAAGAACGGTTAGAAAGACCTCCAAGTCCTTTGGAGGTGTAATGAGATTATTCAATTCCTTTGAAGCCTTGATTAAGCCCAACCAATCTACTTGAATGAACCAAACTACAATCCCTATTAGCACCCTAGAGAATCTACACACTCAAAGACAAAGTGATTCTAAGAAAAAGTGTTTAATCTTGAAGAATGTACGAGCAATGAGATTTTGAGACTTAGAGAGAATAGATATAAATGATTCAATGCTTTGGAAGTTGTGGGAGAAGGAGTATATGTAGTAAGGAGAGAAAAGACTCAATTTGCACATAAAATTAGTTGAATGAATCGATTCACTTACCACTTGAATCGATTCAAATCATATAGACAAAGGGAAAAAGGTTGGAGAGATGGTATGTGTCACAAGCTAATTGAGACGATTCAAATAACCCAGAAGGTGTGTGATACGATTCAAAACAAGTTTGAATCGATTCAGACTATGTCAGAGAGATTGGTGAGTCATTTCAAATGAAAATGATACGATACATGAATGAATCGATTCACTAGTCAAATGATACGATTCATAGGAAGTCAGAGAGCACCACTATTGATCCAAAACATGAATGAATCGATTCAAGCCCTGTTTGATACGATTCATTCAGAGTAAGAAAGAAAGACAACTTGAAAATGACACTAGAAATTGAGACACTTTGATCTAGAGCTTCTAGACTTTACTAGGGTGCATTGTACAAACTAAAAACTAGTTAATAAGTAAACTAACCAACACCTAAAAGCAACAAAACAACAAAACCAAAGATAAAGAACATCATCAAAACCTAGAGGCTTCAGATGCGATTTTCAGTAACGTGCCCGTGGCACTTGTGGAATCGACAACATTTGGTTTTGTCGACCCCCTTCCTCTCCTGTGAAGGAGCCTTTGGTAGCTTGACGTCAGCTTCCGTTAGATCGGCTACTGTGATCTCGACGAAGATATTTTCCCTGGACATGGCCAAGGTTGTATACTCGGTGAAGCGACCGTTAAGTCCTTTGCCTTTGCGAGCTACTTTGCCTTCCCTCTTTATCTCATGGAAGGGCTTTTTGGAGGATTCAGCATCAGGCTCCTCCTTCTCAATTTGTTAAGGTTGTTCGCGTACAGCTCTCCTTCGTGTTTGATGTAGATCTTTGCGACCGCTAGGAACTCGTTGAGAGTCCTTGGACGATCCAGAAGGACATATTTTTTGACGTCTGTGCCTTCGTGCAGACCTTTGGCCATGAGGTGCCACTGCATTGTTTCATCGTTCCGTCATAGGAGTCCATCTGAGGCGGATTCTCCAGCCCGCGGGGGATAGGAGCTTCTTGGATACGCCGTGTAAATAGACCGTAAGCATTATGGTCATTCCGGGTATCACGATTATCCTCGGAGCTGGAGGGGGACCAAGAGCGTCTATTGCGTCTTGGTGGGGATCTCCTTGGAGGAGATCTTTTGCGTGACATCCTTCTGGTTGACCTCCTAGTATGGCTTGGAGATCTGATGTTGATTGAGTATCGATGAGATCTGGAACACGAGTGGCGAGGGCTCCTTCCTCTTCTATTACGTGTTGGGTAAGGAGTCTGTTTGGCTTGGATTACTTGGAGAGCTTGCTCCAGATCCATTAGGTGTCAGTTCAGTTCATCGATTAACGATGTTTGTCATTGAACCGTGCGTATCAGGTTGCTGACGAGTGCACCAGTTGGTGTGGCATCTTTTGGTGTCTCTGTAAGTCATGGAGGACCTTGGAGAGGCCTTTCTTAGAGAGGAATTATTTGTACAGGTTCCTCTCGGGGTGTACCCACAGGATAAGGTGAAGATGCCATTCTGTTCCGTTAAGGGGCATGAATTTCGGCTTCGTATCTGTGAGCTGGCGCCGTTGGCAGTCATGGTAGTTTTTTTGGAAAGCTTTGGTTTTTAGTAGGATAAAAACAGGGAGAGTTTATATTTCCCACATACGACGCCACTGATCGTACCTGATCTGAAGGTGACTTTCGTTGCTTTAAATGCGGTGGTTGAGTGGTGGAAGAATGCGTCAAGAGTGCTTCTTGGAACAGTGGGAGGGGGAGTATGCCAGCAGGCGCTCCGACGCTCAAGTTAGTAGAGATCAGAGAGTGAGGATTTAGAGGAATGGTAGATTCTACCTTGGGGACTGCTAAGAGTCTTATATATATAGAGGTGGAGGGATGCAAAGTCGTTGTGAAGGCACACCTGTGTTTGGCGGTTATGAAATAATGGGAAGTGTAAACGCAAGAGAAATAATTGCAGAAACGTGCAAAGAGACGTTGTGGCTCGTTTGAACATAAGTAACTGAGCATAAGATCCTTTTGACCGGTTCAGAACAAATAACATATTCAATAAATTTAAATTAAAACACAACAACTCTTGGTCTTGAACTCTACATTCTAGAAAAGAAATTTAAATTAGAGAATGTGTTTCCATGAAAGGTTATTATGAAAGGAAAAAAACTTAAGTTTGACACTAATTGTTCATATATAAGACGCTACAAAATTACTGTTATTAATTAATAAAATTTCATTAAAATGGAGAGTGTGTGTCTATATATATATATATATTGTTATCTTTCTATGGCTTATAGTTTACAATGTTGAAGCATTTTGAGAGATGTCACATCATCACAAAAAGACTAATTTTGAGGAGGTTGTGAGGAGGATAAGTTTAGTTTAATTGTCGTCTCGAAAACAACAATTCATGTGGAGAAGGTAACCTAATTTGTCATCATCTAAAAATTTGAATGGATAATATTAAGTAATAAAAAATTAGCTTTCAACTAAATTATTAAGGAAATTATTTTAGATGGTTGGGTTGGAAAAAAAAAAAGTGTGATATGCCCGGAATGTCAATCATGGAGATACCTTCAAATTTACAAGATAAGAAGACATCTATAAATGAAATTATTTGCTGATTTATTTCATTGCATTGAAGTCATCTTATCTTATCCTTGTTTATTAATTTTGTTAGGTCTGCAGCAATTTAACCTAATTTTATCCCACTCATTTGCTTTATTAGGTTTAGTGTAACGCCCTCTTTGAATTATTTAATTGAGTTTAGAATTTATTAAGATGAGTTTATATTATATTTATATGATATATATGTGATTTAAGATGATTTATATGATCGATGTGAGTTGATGTGATTTAATGTGGAGTTGTGACTTATTTTATTCTTTAATAAAATAAGATTTAAAAATAAAATAAATATTGAGTTGAGGGGTTGTTTTGAGATTTTAGAGAGTTTTGGGGGAGAAAGAGAAATAAGATAAAATAGATAGAGGAGATATAAATAGGAGAGACCTAGTTTAGAAAAAAAGTACGCAAGATCAGTTTTTGGAGAAAAGGGAGAAAAAGCCAAGAGAAGAGAGAAGCACCAAGAGAGCTACGATTTTCATTGCTAAGGTAAGGGTGAGACTAACTTACAATTCTATTAAGTCTTAGTTGTATTTAACAAATGTAGGATTAAATTAGAAAAGTTTGAAAATTAGGGTTAAAGATAGAAATTGAGGATTAATTGATGTAGAACTGTTAGATTGATGTAGAAACTGCTTACAGACCTTAGATAAGTCATAAGATGATTACAAATATTAATGTTAGGCTTAAAACCATGTAAATAGGTGAATTTTCGTGAAAACTGCACTTCTGCCCGAGCCAACATTCATCGCTCACCTCCCGAGCAATGATGCTCGCCATAGCGAGTGATAAACTTCATCGCTCGCCTCGCGAGCAACCTTCCTTCGCCTCGCGAGTTGCATGTTGCAGCTCGCCATAGCGAGCAGTTCACTCGCCATAGCGAGTGTGACCAGGGAGTCAACATAATTTCGTAGTTTTGACCCTTAAGTTGATATTTAGATGATTTTGAGTGCCTGAATATGTATAATAATGATTAGGAAAGATTTTAGATTGAGATTGAACCTGAAATAGTTTAAGAATGAATTTTTGGGTGTTACACCTGAACTCACCATAGCGAGTAGAGGCTCTCGCCTCGCGAGTTGCCCAGTTACAGAATGCCTTGTTTAGGATTTTGCAATCTTTGTCGCACGAGTTGTTATGAGTTGAACCTTGGAGTAGTAATGAGAATTGTATATGATATTAATGATGATTTGTGAAGCTGATATATGATGATTTGATGTCGTTTAAAATTTGATATAATTGTATATGCAATACTTGAATTATATATGAATGTTTGAGATGTTGTTGATTTGCATTTGATATTGTTATATCATGCTGTTTTGCATATTGTCTATGTTGCTGTTTGTTTATTAACTAAGTTGCATGAGGCGGTCTAAGTTGAAGATGATGGTGTTCCAAATTATTGAATTTATATAAGAGGTTGTTGTTTATAAGAGGTTGAGTTGTTGAGTCCATGCATTAGCATTCATTGTTGGGGGTTTGATGCCTTCGAGCCTTTGCTCACCACGTTGGGGGCTTGATGCCCTGGAGCTTTAGCTCAACTAAGTTGAGGGCTTGATGCCCTGGAAGTATATTAATACTTATTACGTTGAGGGCTTGATGCCCTGGATTGGTACCACATGCATATAAGAGGTTTAAGTTGCATGGTCAAGTTGAAGTCGCATTGTCGAGTCAAAGTTGTGAAGATACTAAGTTGTGATTCTTTATATGAGCTGTTGATGAAGTAATATGATATATATTTATCTATAATGATATTATGATGTTTGCATGTTGTTAAATATAATTGTTGAAATTATATGCTTAATATTATTGTTTTGTGAAATCTCACCCCTTCTGCTTGGAAATGTTGCTCTTCGTATGAGTAACTTGCAGGTGATCGAGAGTAGGTTGTTGTGTTTGCTGTCGTGTGTGGCTATCCCTCACTGAGTCGTTTAGGTACTCTAATACGTAAGGGGATGAGAACTTTTGTGGCTATTTTCTATTCCTTACGTATTTGATTTATGATGTTAATTGATTAAGTTGTTTAACTGAATTTTATGAGATGTTTTGATGAGGCCTACGTGCCAAGACTTATTTATGTTGATGAATTAAATCCTCTACGAAGTTTTGAACTAATATGTTGATGATTTTTGGAAGGATAATTAGTTAATTATTCTATTTATCATTTTAAGAAGTGTAGCATTCCGTTTATGTGTTGAATACTCTGATAATTGTTATAAAATTTGTAAGTTGGGAAAACGGGGTGTTACATTTACAATTATTTAACCTAACAAATTCCATCTAAAAAAATGCATCGCACCAATGTCATTCTTATCCTCTTACCTTTTTTTAAGGAAATATTTTTTATACTTATTTGATTATGCACGTTTGTTCTAGAAACTATGAGCATATCAATGATCATGTTTGATGTCTTCTATTTTATACTTTTTTTTGTACACTTTCTTTTTTTAAGGAAATATTTTGTACATTTATTTAATACTAAAAAAATGGATCGCACCAATTTCGTTCCTATCCTCTTGCCTTTTTTTTTTTTGCTATCCTCTTGCCTTTTTTTTTTTTTTTGACAATATTTGTACACAATACTAGAAAAATTCATCGCACTAATTTCATGCATTTTTTTTTTACAATATTTTGTACATTGTTTTTTTTGAACCAATTTCATGCCTTTATTTCATTCCTATCATGTTGCCTTTTTTTTTTATAATATTTTCTACACTTATTTAATACGTTTACAAACAGAATACCCTAATTTCCATGCGAACTCGGCTACCCTAATTTTCATGTAAACTTGGTTATATATACCAAGTGATAAACGTGTTTCTAAAAAAAAAACCTAAACCGTTTAAAAATTTCACACACAACACAAAAATCATATATTTTGATATTTAGAGTTTTGCAAATGGAAAGATTTGACCTTAGAACTTATTTTGTTTCACCGTTACCAAATATATAATGCATTTTATTATTCATCTGTCAAGCCCTTTACAATAAACCCGAGCGAAGCACGGGTCAAAAATCTAGTAGTATAAAATCATAACTTTAAGGTCTTTGAAAATAGCAGGAAAATACAATTATTTGGTGCATACATGAATACCAAATGACAGCTCCTTGAATATTCTATCATAGAATATATTGTAGAGATCAAAGAGTGAGGGTTTATAGGAAGAGTATATTCTACCTTGGGGACTGCTAAGAGTCTCATATATATATATATATATATATATATATAGAGGTGGAGGGTTGTGGAGCCGTTGTAAAGGCACACCTGTGTTTGGCGGTTACGAAATGATGGGAAGTGTAAATGCTAGAGAAATAATTGTGGGAACGTGGAAAGAGACGTTGTGGCTCGTTTGAATTGATCTCGCTTGCTCTGTGCACCCCCTTCGTGGGGAAGGGGTGTGTCGCAAGTAATATTTTCAAACTTGGTATATGGCTTAGATTGTATTGGGCCTAAGTAAATGGGCCTAGGATCCTTTTGACCGGTTCAGAACAAATAACATATTCAATAAATTTAAATTAAAACACAACAACTCTTGGTCTTCAACTCTACATCCTAGAAAAGAAATTTAAATTAGAGAAGGTGTTTCCATGAAAGGTTATTATGGAAGAAAAAAAACTTAAGTTTGAAACTAACCGTTCATATATAAGACGCTGCAAAATTACTGTTATTAATTAATAAAATTCATTAAAATGGAGTGTATCTGTGTGTGTCTATATATATATATATATATATATATATATATATATTGTTATCTTTCTATGGCTTATAGTTTACAATGTTGAAGCATTTTGAGAGATGTCACATCATCACAAAAAGACTAATTTTGAGGAGGTTGTGAGGAGGATAAGTTTGGTTTAATTGTCGTCTCGAAAACAACAATTCATGTGGAGAAGGTAACATAATTAAAATAATATGATGCACTTTCCGAATTTGTCATCATCTAAAAATTTGAATGGATAGTATTTTTTTTTTTAATATAAAGTAAGAAAAAATTAACTTTCAACTTTACTATTCAGGGGATTATTTTAGATGGTTGCGTTGGAAGAAAGAAAGTGTGATATGCCCGGAATGTCAATCATGAAGATACCTTCAAATTTACAATATATGAAGACATCTATAAATAAAATTATTTGCTGCTTTATTTCATTGCATTGAAGTCATCTTATCTTATCTTATAGGATAAAATCGTAACTTTAAGGTCTTTGAAAATAGCGAGAAAATACAATTATTTGCTGCTTTATTGTAACAAGAAATATGGAAATAAGAAGGATCAGAACGTGAAAAAACTTCAGAGTTTCAGCCATATTTTTTGTAACAGCCCGATTTTTAGCTAGATTTATTTTAATTACTTTTATTATGTGTTTTATGTGTTTGTGTGTGATTAATCATCATTGGGTGCATTTTCATGGGTTTCCATGTTAGAAGGGTATTTTGGTCATTTTGTGAGAACGGGTGAAATTATAATTTTTGGTGGGAATTACTTTTAGTGTTTATTGAGAATAGTTATTTCATTAAGTTACTAGAGTAAATTGAGATTTTACCGTTTAGTGACCGTTAGTGACATTTTACCGTTATTAGTTAAATATCGTTTGGAGCGTAGAAATATTTTTAGTTTGAATAGAAATGGGTTAAGCCCACTAGAAACTAGGTTAAGCCCATTAAGGGTCATACCTAAGGAGTTGTCTTAGGAAAATATCACTTCATTCGTTTCATAAGATATTTTCTAGAGAGAGATAGAGAGAGAAAGTGGGTGAAGAGAAGAACAAGGGTTAGAGAGAAGAGGGAGAGCTTGAAGAATTCAAGGGTTTGAAGAATCATAGGAGCAAAAGTGAAGCTAGAGCTAATAGTTAGAGATAATTAAGGTAAGGGGGTTAGTTTTTATCATAATCATTTAGTTAATTCTTTTTCTCTTGTTCTATGGATAATTGATTATGAGAATAAGTGATTATCATGAACACAATCTTTGAAATTCGTGCTTATGTTGTAGAGATATGTTTGAATATGTTAATTTGATTTTAAATGAATTGTTGATGATGAAATTGCAAGTTCATGATGTATGAAAATGGGTAGTTTGTAAATTATGCTCAATTGGTGAATTATGCATGGTTGTTGATGAATTGTGATATGTTTCATGATCAGTGGTTGTTGTTGTTGTTTAGTCATATTGTTGATGATGATACATGGCTTGGGTTTGCATGATTCATGATTTGTTGTTGAGAAATGGATTGTTGTTGGTGGTTTTGTGAAATTGGTGAAGTTGAGTTAAGTGTTCATGTGAAGGACCAAAATGAACTTTTGATATATATGGTTGTTGACTGAAATTTTGTTATTGTTGGATGAATTAAACCTAGAAGAATTTATGTTTTCATGTTGTGGTTATGTTAGTTGAGTCGTTTGGGAGAAAATGGGTTTTTCGTGTGAAATGTCGATGTTTAAGCGTTTTCGCCGTAAGTGCTTATGTCAGGTTTTGGAAAATGACTTTTGGGATGGTTGAAACATTAAATTTTTGTAGATTATGTTAGAGTCAAGTGCCAGGAGCGTGTAGCCGAAAACGGCACCAAAATCCGATTAACGGTTTGAATTCTACGCGCGAAATGGTGAAAAACGCACTTTTTGGAAAAGCTGATTTTTGGACCTGATACTGTCAAAATCGTGCCACGATTTTGCCATCATGCCACGATTTGTTGGCAGAGTGTTCAATGGTTCTCGACATAAAAACGTGTCACGATTTCCAAGAAAACGTGACACGATTTTTGTGAATCAGATCCTTCATATTTCACTATTTTTCACCCCTTTCCTCTTTGAATTGGATTTTGGTGTAAACATGAAAGTTTTAGATAATTTTGTTAGCTTTCCAATGACTTTGGTTTGACGTCCAAATGATTTTTAGAACTTGATTTATGATCAAATTACTACACATGGGTCATGTGGATTTTTGTGAAAACTTATCGTAACTTTTTCTACGAGCCGTGGAACTTTTCCAAACTTGATATTGGGTCTAATGAAGTACTTAGAGTTAATAATTGAGTATGCATTTATGTATTTGAGAATGTGAATGTGTTGATGGTTTAATAAATATTTTGGGCGGAGTTGAATCGGTGAAAACGGGTTTTGAGCTAAATGTCGTTTTGTCTTGGGTTTTCTCATACGAACTTAAGCTATCCTTTGAAATAATTTCAAATATTTTGTAAGTGGCTTAAGTCCTTGAATACATGATTGATTAAGATTGAATTGTAGTATTTCAAACTTGAATAAGTTGCCTAACTTTGAAAATTATCAATGTTGGCCGTTTGCCACATGATTTAGATTTTTGTCGGAAATGTCTCTTTAGTCAATTGTCTTGTGTGTTATTGTGACCATTCTTGTATGGCTAAGTGAAGTTGTATGAATGAGTGACTATATTTTGGATATGATATTTATCATGAGATATGTATGCTATCTTACTTAGAATGTAAGGAATGCTTGGATGGTGAAACTATATGTGATAGTTGATGTTGAATGGTTATATGTTGAATATGATATTTATCATGAGATGTTGTTTTCCCTATTACTTGGAATATGAGAATGCTTGAAATGGTGAAACTATATGTGATAGTTGATGTTGAATGACATTGTTGATTATTGATGATCATGTTGATGTGGTGGTGATGATTGTTATGATTTAATTGTGTATGGGCATGTTTTCTTGATAATGCAAATGATGTGGAGATGAACAATATAATTGGGTGTTGTCCTATATATTGTGGAGAAAATTGTGATTGTTGTCGCATTATCGAGTCTTGTTATGCAACATAGTCGTGTAGTTGTAAAAGGGTTGAGCTCTTTTACTTCGGAGATTATGTAAGGCGGGGGTGAACCCTTACATATGATGTTGAGTTGTTCCATTGGAGGTGACGACCTTTTGGAGATTTGGTACCACATGCATTTATGTGTCAATAAGTGCATATCATGACATGAGTCTTATTTGATATTTGTGATTGGTGATTGTGAATGAATATTTTGTGAATTGATATTTGTTCATGATACATGTAATTGGTGATTGTTCATGAAATGTGATTAATGAATATTCATGATACATGTAATTGGTGATTGTTCATGAAATGTGATTGATGATTATTCATGATAAATGTGATCGGTGATTGTGAATGAATATTTGTGAATTGATAATTGTTCATATGATTGATGAATATTGATGTGAGATATCGGGGTGTGATGTAAGTATTAATGTGTGATTATTATTGATCAAGTGCATGATGTTTAAATTGAAATATTCATGTTAACTGTTATTTGGATTATGATAATGTAATATTTACCCCCAGTGGATCTGTGATGGACCGCCTGCCTATCTGTATGGATGGGTAGACGTTGTGCAGGTTTAGATGCTTGGTGAGTTTTGTGCTTGGTGGATATCGGGAGCTTTCTCCGATATCGGTGTTTAGATGTTTAGTCGGCTCTGATCTAGGCTTCGTCGTGTCGGTCTAGATTATCTTTTACTTTGGATTCTGTTATGATTGGAGATTACCTGTATGTTGGGATTTTTGAGATGCATCTATGTTGATGTAATTTATTGCTTCATAACATGTATATGTTGATTCCTCTGCTTTATATTCCGCTGCAACTGTTGAGGTTTATATACATGTTTATCGGTTTTTGAATTTTGAATGTGCCATAGCCTCTATTTCTTGAATAAATGTATTTAATTGCTTTAATAGAAATAGGAGTGTTACATTTTTCACTCTTTGCATCTCAAGTAAGATATGGTTTGATCTACTTATAGTGTATAAAGTTCATGCTATTATAATCATTAAATAGTTTAAAAATTTTAAAAACTCTTCATAAAATTAGAATACTAAATGCCTCTTAAGAATATATATGTTGTATTGGCCCATTGCCACACTTAGAGGGGAGTTCAAATAATAAAATTGATAATCATAAGAATTACATTATCAATTTTATTAAATTAAGATATATTATGATGAAGTGCTTAGGCAATAGTTTGACAATTTTTAGTGCGATATCACACTGTTCATGCAGGATTAAAACTTACCATCAACATCATCTAAACCTAAAACTACATATATTGCTCAACGAAAAATCCTTTGCACAAGCTTTGAGCAACGTTTATGACATTCCACATAGTCAGCTCCTGAAACCATGTGTTAAAGGCGATGATGATATTGCTATTTCTATCCCATATGAGGAATATGAATTGGATTGGAGGCATACAAGCATAACCTTCAAGTAAGGATCATTTGGCCCAAGGGTTCAACATTGATCAGTTGCTTTGGATAGCTTAAGATCCAAGTTATCAGTGCTCTAGAAATCACTAGGTAAGTAGGGAGTAACCTCTCTTACTAAGGGTTTCTATGAGTTTTCTTTTTCATCTGTTGCCAAAAAATATAACATTTATTAAATATATCATGAATGATGGCAATCTGATTACTTCAATCTAATCCAAATGGGTTTTTTCCGCTTTTCCACCAACTAGTTATTTGATCAACAATGGTAGAAAAAATAGAATTGTATTGGACAAGAAGCATCATACCAAATTAAGTAAATTGGAGTGTCTGTTGTCGAAATGCTGATCAAGATGTTTCTCTTCGTCGAAAGTTTTCTTACACTATCCACACTGCCATTCATTTATATCTATATGGGATTTATAGTGGTGTCTATGTGTCGATGTCGTGTCCAGTGTGTTTGTCTACGTTAGTTTTATTGAAAAAAGAATGAGAAAAATGAACAAAGCATATGCACATAAGTTATTTATCGTTTTTACATTGATGATAATAGCTATTTTGGGTGGGAAAATAGTTACCTCAGACTCTGCCACTTTTACACATGTAAAGAAGATAAAAATACAAATATATCTGCAGCCCTCGTAATTGATTTCTTTATATATTGATTCTCTTCAGAGTCCAGGAGCCGAATAGATTGTAATCAGCATTAGAAAAAATGGTTTGATATCTTCTGAAGTATATCGAGCTCTGCTGCCCTCATCATATACAAACAAGTGCTTCTTGGGGAACAACTTGCAGCATAAGAACGAAAATCATTTGATTCAACATCTGAAAAGATCATCAATGCTACATATGCTTCCAAATCGGAGTCCAGAACATTGTAAAAATCCCGAGTTCAGTGTATTTTCCTTAAGCGTTGCATGGGATACCCCAATCAATTTAATTGTACATACAGTTTTGCAGCTTTTGCTACCAAAAATTAATCCATGCAGGAACAAGATCCATGCTTAAAGTGATGAAAGCGATGACGATCCCTTACAACAATTTCACGATCAAATGCTTTGGAGATTAGTTTCACTACAGTCAACAAGAAGGCATTGATTACACTGAAACATTTGCTCCAGTTGCAATATTGGAAGTAATCAGGTTACTTCTATCCTATGCAGTTAATCATGGCATAATATTATATCAAATGGATGTCAAGAGTGCATTTCTTAATGGTGTCATTGAAGAAGAAATGTATGTCAAGCAACCTCCTGGTTTTAAGGATCTTAAGCATCCTGATCATGTTTACAAACTTAAGAAATCACTATATGGCTTGAAACAAGCTCTCAGTGCTTGGTATGATAGGTTAAGTAATTTCTTAATTAAAAATGATTTTAAGATAGGCCAAGTTGATACAACACTGTTCAGAAGGACTCTTAAGAAAGACATTTTGATTGTGCAGATATATGTTGATGATATAATATTTGGTTCTACTAATGCATGTCTTTGCAAGGAATTTTCTAAGTTAATGCAGGATGAATTTGAAATGAGCATGATGGGAGAATTGAAGTTCTTTCTTGGAATTCAAATTAATCAAAGCAAAGATGGAGTATATGTTCATCAAACAAAATACACAAAGGAGCTTCTGAAGAAGTTCAAGCTAGAAGATTGTAAAGTGATGAACACTCCAATGCATCCAACATGCACCTTAAGCAAAGAAGATACTGGAACAAAAGTAGACCAGAAGTTGTACAGAGGTATGATTGGTTCTCTTTTGTATCTCACTGCATCCAGATCAGATATTTTATTCAGTGTATATGCTTGTGTGCAAGATTTCAGTCAGATCCTAGAGAATCTCATTTAACTGCTGTTAAGAGAATCTTCAGGTATCTGAAGGGAACAACTGATCTTGGACTCCTGTATAGGAAATCCTTAGATTATCAGTTGGTTGGATTCTGTGATGCTGATTATGTTGGAGACAGGATTGAAAGAAAATCAACCAGTGGAAACTGTCAGTTTCTTGGTGAAAATCTGATATCCTGGGCTAGCAAAAGACAACCAACTATTGCTATGTCTACAACAAAAGCAGAGTACATCTCAGCTGCAAGTTGTTGTACACAACTACTCTGGATGAAACATCAGTTGGAGGACTATCAGATAAATGCTAACAGTATTCCCATTTATTGTGATAATACTGCTGCTATTTGTTTATCAAAGAATCCAATTTTACATTCAAGAGTCAAGCATATTGAAATCAAACACCATTTTATCAGAGATTATGTTCAAAAAGGAGTTTTAGATATACAATTCATTGATACAGAGCATCAATGGGCTGATATATTTACAAAGCCTTTAATTGTTGAAAGATTTGATTTTATTAAAAAGAATTTGAACATGCACTTTGTGTCTGATTAAAACTTGCTTGCCTCAGAATAAAAAGTTTGGTTCTGAAGTCTGTTCAGAAGCTTTGGTCCGTTAGAAGTTCTTAAGTGAGGTTCTGAGGAAAATGCGCTTCTGAAGACGACATCAGCACTAAAACTTCAGAAGTTGTATTCTTTGCTTCTGAATAGTAGAGTTAGTGGAAACGTTGGAAGTTACTTTCCAGTAACACCTATCCCACTAACTAAGCATTCTCTCTGAAACGCCTCTAACGTGGTCTGTTTGTATTGGTGTATAACTTAAAAGGGCAATGATGATTTTAAATGCTTAAACGTACTTTCACGCGCCCCCAATTTGTCATTAATGTTGTGTTTGTTTGTCCCCTTTGAATTGCAAATGTTTTACTAAAAACACTTTGACAAAACACACACTACTCACTTCACAACCTACACTTACGAATTCTCAAACCATTCTCTGCGAAGTAAGCGCAAATTTCTTCTCAAAACCTAGAAACCCAAAATTCATCTTCATCATTCAATGGCATCATCAAATTCTGCTCCTGGATCGTCATCCAACATGCAACAACAAGTAGAAGCGCCAGCATATGAAATTAAAGGAAGAACCATGTCTTTGGAAGAATGGGATCTTAAGGTTCAAACAGAGAACCAAGTTGATTTCAAATCGTTAGCCTTCCATAGATGTGACATCAGCAAGTACTACGAAGCACAAGGCCTAGTAGATTACTTCAAGTTCTTGAATGGACCTACTTACCAAACCTTGGTTCGTCACTTCTGGGTAAGGGCTAGCTGTAACGACCTAGTTGTTTATTTAATTAATTTGAACTATGTGGAG
This sequence comes from Medicago truncatula, assembly GCF_003473485.1. NCBI lineage: Eukaryota > Viridiplantae > Streptophyta > Magnoliopsida > Fabales > Fabaceae > Medicago > Medicago truncatula. The sequence goes on from NC_053045.1 coordinate 24,206,916, forward strand.
TATATATATTATTATATATGATGTTTGATGATTTATGCGGAGTATATATATGCATATATTTGTATATATGTGATTTTTGGATGTTTTATGTGGTGTATTATTTTATTATATGGTTTATTTAATAATAATTAGAATAAGTATGAAATATTAGTTATTTTGGAGTTTGGGGAGTTATTTAATAATTATTAAAATTATGGGGAGCTAATGGAAATATTAGGGAGTTAAGTAATGGGAAGTTAGGAAAAGAAAGAATCAGAAGCAGTTTTTACGTGAAACAAAGCCAAGGGAGAGAAAACCAGGAACAAGAGAGAAGAACCAAGGGAATCCATTTTTGCTGTGCATTTTCATTCTGAACTAAGGTAAGGGTGAGGTTTACTTCAATAGTGTAGATTTTAAAGTCTGATTTTGAGTTTAACAGGTTTTGGAGTGAAATTGAAGAATTGGGGTTTTAATTGAATTTATGGTTTTTGGGGTTCTGATGTTAGAATTTGGTTTTGGTTGCATAGAAACATTCATTTCTCATCTGTAAACTGATTTGGGGAGTGATTGGAAGGAAAATGAGATTTTTGGGAAAAACCAGTTTTCTGCCCGTACAGAAGTTCATCGCTCGCCTCGCGAGTAGCTGTGTTCGCCATGGCGAGTGAGCAACTTCATAGCTCGCCTCGCGAGCAGACCAACTCGCCATGGCGAGTAGCCCAAATCAAAATGTGATTTTTGAAAAGTTGTTATAAGATGTTTTGGGGATGGTTTAAGGTACCTAGATGATTTTAATGATGAATGGTGAAAATCTTAAGTTAAAAAGATGAATAGGGAACTTAGAATTGGAGTTTGAGTGAGAAAATGACATTTTTCCCGAGAGCACCTGATTTTAACTCGCCTTGAGTTCGCCTTGAACTCGCCATGGCGAGCTAGTGATTTTGTGAACTCGCCATGGCGAGCAGATGTGCTCGCGAGGCGAGTTGCACAGTTCCTGAGTGTTGACTTTGCTTGCATGATTAGTAGTGGTTTGATGTTGTTGGGTTTGAGCATGGTTATGTATAATTATGCATTATTTTGGTTGATTGAATTGCTGGACTGATGATTATTAATGATGGTTGAAATGTATGTTAATTATTGAATCATACATATTGTTAAAGTGGAGTCACATGGAGTTGCATTTGCATGGTCAGTTGTATGTAGATATACACAAGTAGGTCCATTGCATATGCATAAAACAACGGTGAGGGCTTCGGTCCTGGAGTACTAGTTGCTCAACAGCGGTGAGGGCTTCGGTCCTGATGAATGCTTTAACCATTCAAAAGCGATGAGGGCTTCGGTCCTGTTTGGTACCACATGCATAATGCATTTCATTAAGAAGTCTAAGATGGTGTCTTAGCAGTGGTCATGTCATTTGCATGAGTCTTGGTTGTTGATTTCAGTTATTATCTGATGGATGATGTTGATGTTGAATATACATTTATACATATATATATATTCATTGTGATATTGGTGTATTGTTGATGTTGTTGGTAATATGTACATTGTTTACATACTTGTTAAGTGGATTATTATGATGATGCTGTTGTGGCTTGTGAATAAATTATTGATATTTGCAAGATGATATATTGAGGTTATAGGGTGTTAGATTCAATTGAAGATTTATTATCTATATTTATTGTTGTGAATCTCACCCCTTCTGCTTGAAAATGTTGCCCTTCCTATGGGTAACTTGCAGGTGATCCTGAGTAGTAGGTGGTGGCTCAAAGTCGTGTCTAGGGCTCTGATACGTGGGATGGGAATTATTATATTATATTATTGTTGTTTTCCTTTCCATGTATCAAATTTTGGAACTTGTTGATGTGGCCCTTTTGTTGGTCGACTCATTGTTGTTTAGGCTTAATGCCAAGATATTGTTGGAGACTTAAACCGTTGTTGTTGTTATTGAAATGCAAACTTTCCGCTGCATGATTTTTAAGTTATGACTGATGTTGAATTAAATAGCTTTATTTTCTATTTAAGAATTTTGAAATGACGTGTAGCATGCCCGTTGTGGAATTACTCTGATGTATATATGCTATTTTATTGCTTTTGGGTAACGGGGTGTTACACTAGCACTTACGACAGATCTGCATCCAAGATAGAAGAGAATGAGAAGGTTTTGATGTACCCTGAATTGGCAGGGAAAACAAGAGAAGAAATGGGTTTGGAACCCTTTGTTCAGACAAAGATCAGGTCAAGTATAATTGGGATTCCAATCCGCATTTCTGAACAAGTCATAGCATCTGTGCTCAGAAGGCCAGCACATGGAACCTACAAGGGTGACATTCATAGTGCCAAGGAAAGCCCTTGGAATGATGTTGTCAACCAAACAATCTTCAACAGCAAAACCAAATGAGTCTTCTCTGACCTTGATGGAGAGAAGAGAATGTTGTTGAAGATTCAAAATGCTAACCTGTTACCAAATGGTGGGAGCAGTGATCAACCCTCCTTAGAGCACAAGATATTCCTCCATATGTTCATCACAAAGGAATATGCAAACGTGCCTAAGTACATGTTCAAGCACATGGTTCTTGAGGGAGAGTCAATTGAATAACAGATGTTGGGTACCCTATGGAAGACTTCTGTCTGAGATCTTTCATCAAGGAAGAATTTTGCAAGCACTCAGCGATGTAAATGACTTCACAGACGTCCAGCTTGGAATAGAAACAAGAAAGATCTTCAATGGTGCAACCTTGAGGCATATGCAGATCATTGGGAAAGATGATTACAAGAGGCTGAGCACATACATGAAGGAGTCTGATGCAGCCTCAGCACTTATGAAGGACTTCCCTCCAATCTGCAATCAAGATGCACTGGAAGTTCAGATGCACTTCATTAGGGAACATTTTGAAAGAACTGGTGTTAAAATCAGCTTGAGGGAAGTACCAGAAGAGATGTATGGAGGAGCTCTTCCTGTGGCTAAAAGCAGCAAGACCAAAAGGAAGGCTCTAAGCAAAGAAGACTACTTGGATGAAGCTTCAAGAAAATCTTCCAAGAAATCAAAGAAAAGCCAAGCTGAATCAATTTCTCATGCCGGTTCTGAAGGCTCCAAGAAAAGAAGAGTCAAGGGGAATAGAGATATTAAGGAAGCTCTTGAAGAAGCTGCTGAAAAATGGGTGAATGAAGAAAATGAAGAAGAAGAAGAGCACACTCTAAAGCCAAGGAAAAGAAAAGCTAAAAAGCCTCTTGAAAGAGTATCACCAATGGTGGAAGTCACTCTTGAGATGGCACAAATGGCCAAGGAGTTTGCCGATAATGAAATAGCCAAAAAGAAACAATTGGTTGAGCAGTACAGAAAGGAGAGAGATGAAAAGCTCAAAGTTGCAGGACTTACTGAAACTAATCCTCAAAGTGCTGAGAAAGCTTCTGAGATTATGGCTCTGTCTACTGAAATTGAAGAACAGACAGTTAAGGAAGCAACTGTTCTGTTACAAGAAGTTGTGACAAGAGGAGACGGCATATCAGAAGTTGCTGCATCAAAATTTGGATCAGAAGCCACTCTCTCAGACAGTCTAAAAGGTATTCCTGATTCTCCACAAAATATTAATGTTGTTAATGTAGAATCAGATTCATCCCCCTCCATCTCTTCAGAATCAACATCATTATCATCCCTAGACTTAGATGATATGCCACTTAGCCAGGTATATCAAACCAAGAACAAAAATCTTTCACCATCCTCCAAAACCCACAAAAAGCCAACCTCAAAGTCTAGTACATATGAACCTTTGGTTCCAGGACCATTTGAACGAATTAACAAACTAGCATCAAGAAGGATGAAAATGACTAACCATTTACCTCCGGACCACCCCTTTCAACCAGCTTTCATGAAACCAATATATGTAGTTCAACCAGAAACCACTCCAGAACCACAAAAAGCCTTTGAGGTAGCTTCAGAAGAAGTTACTTCAGAAGACCCATAATAACTACAACAACCAGAACCAGTGAACATTTAAACACACACAAATCAACAAACTGAAATCCATGAACCCTCAACCTTGAACCAAGAAGCTGTTCTTGAACAAGTCGTTCCTGAACACACTATTCCTGAACAAATTGCTTCTGAGCAACCCACCTCAGAAACCTTATCTGAATCAGAACCTATGATCACATCAGATGTCTCTGATGCTGAGGAAGAGCTAATCAACTCTTCTTCTGATGTGATCATGGAATCTGCTTCTGATCATCTCCCTACCTCCTCAAACAGCCATCAATCATCATCTTGCTTAGCCATCCAACCTGTCATTTCTCCAAAACCATCAAAGATACCCTCACCACCAACTATCTTTCTTGATTCTACATTATTAACTGATGTGTGTGAAAAGATCTTCGAGAAATTGAACCAACTCATTCAAGCCAGAAATGATTTGATTCATAAAGATGACTATGAGAAACAATGGAATAGGCTGAAAGAGAGAGTTGACTACATCTTGTCTTCCCTTCAAAGAACTTGTGCTGATGAACAAGATTTAGCTCAATAAAAGTTTCAAGACTAGCTGAAAGGAGTAAATAGCAGTCTACAAGAGGTTAAGATTCTAAAAACTTGGGTGTAGAATCCTCCAAGCTTAAGAGGAAGAGAAGCCACAGACTTCATTCCTAATGGTGTGCATCCCAGAAATTTGGATCTAACCTTCTTAAGCAAAATCAACTTCAAAACAACATCTCCCAACCTAGAATTGATTCAGAAGAATGCTGCTTTGGTACAAGAGATCAAGAAGCTTCAGAAGGATCTACTAGAGCATAAGGTACTTATGCTTGCATACAAGAATGCTACTAAAGCAAAGCTTGAAGAAGCTAGAGCAAGAGAAGAAAATTTGATTAAGAGCAATGAAGACTTCAAGACTGAGATGAAGCTTCAGCAAGAGGCAATGAAGAAGCAACAAGAAGAAACTAACAAGATGCTTAAACAAATGATGTAAATGTTTAGCAAACAAGCCAACCCTTAGTTGTACACATTTTTTTAACTTGTTTTGCTTCTTGTTTAGCATTTATTTAAACTTCTGCTGCTTCTGAACTCAGTTTATCCTTATTGTGTTCTGATATTTCTTTTACTATGCTCTGATTAATATATGCATTGCTCTCATATCTTGCTTTATCCTTTTGTTGATGACAAAAGGGGGAGTAGATGTATAGTATTTATATAAGTGTTGAGCCCCATCATTTAATTTTAAAGAACCTTCTTCTTATTTCTTAACCTTCAAGTGAATTTCATTTTTAAATGATAAATTTAATTAACATGGATAGAACTCAGGGGGAGCTTACAAACCTCATCTTAAGAGTACTATTGGACTTATGGGAGCTTACAAACCTCTTACCCAAAATAGTCAACTTGTTCATTAGATTAACAACAATTGAACATTTTAAATACTATTGTTTGTCATCATCAAAAAGGGGGAGATTGTTGGAACAAAATGTGTTTAGCAATAATAACCCTTAAGAGTTTTGAAGATAACAAAGTATTAAAAATTGTCAATTGAATACGCTAATATTTTTTCAAAGTGTACAGGACTATAGATAAAATTTGATATCTTAAATTGATTCTGAAAGAACAAATAAAGAGCAAGAATATCAAAGAGAAGCTTAAAGAATCTGAAGAAAACTACGTCTGAAGTTATGAAGTGCTCCTGAAGACAAAGTGCTTTTGAAGTGATGACGTCATCAGAAGCAAAGTTCATCAAAAGCTGTGTATCACCAGAAGCTACAGTTCATCAGGAAATTGAACTCAAAGTTTCAAAAGCTGTTTCAAGGATTTTAACTCGTCTAAAGATTGCAGAAGAGTAGAAAAGTATGGCAACGGCTATTTTGAAATGCATTGGATGCTTACTCCTCAAAGAGCGTTGACATAGTACGTTTATACGAAGTGTACAACCAATACTTCCACTACTCTGAGTTTGTCTCTGCTACAAGACAAGGATAACAGCTCTGCCTACAAACAATGTTTATGCACATTGGGATAGGATTTGAAATTGATCCTTCGTAGGACAATAACCATATCAGGCAAAAGATCAATGGTGAATCATCAAAGCTTCAAACGACTCTATTTTGGATGTGCTGGCAATTCAACGTCTCTCTCATACCTCTATATAAAGGACTGAAGACACAGAGTATCTCAAGAACAATACTACGCATTAGCTAAGCAAAAACTCTGTTGAAATTGCTCTTCACTTCAAAGTTCACTTATAATTTCTTAACAAAGCTTATATCTTAGGAATTCTAGAGTCTTTAGAGTTAGTATCTGATTTGTATTATGAACACCACTGATTGTATATCAAGTGTTTAATCTCAAACATTTTTCATTGTAATTTTGTTTGAATTTAGAAGTCTCTTGCAGTTGTGCTTGAGCAATAGAAGTCTCTTGATCGTGTTCAGGAGCATAGGAAGTCTCTTGCAGTTGTGCTTGAGCAAGTTGAAGTCTCTTGCTAGTTTTAGCATTGAGCAATTGTAATCAAATATTACATAGTGAACTCTCCTTGGAAGTGCAGGGGGGGGGGGCTGGACTACTTCCGGTTTGTGGAAGGAACCAGTATAATTGCTTTGTGTCTCTCTTCTCTCTTTCTCTCTGTTTTATCTGCTGCATCTAGTTCTGGACATCTATTGAGAAGTGAAATTCTATCTGCTTCTGATCTATTCAATTGTGCCTAGGGGTTTTGGCACCCCTTGTACTTTAGCGCCTAGGGTTGTTTAATATATATTCCATTTTGGCTTTTTCAAAAAAATATATTTAACAATGATAAATAAAATTAAGGTATCGTCACTGATTAAAAAGAAAAACTCATAATTAAAATATAAAATGTATTTTAATAAATAAAGTTATCGTATCATTTACATCACTGATTAAAAAGAAAAACTCAAAATGAAAATATAAAATGTATTTTAATAAATAAAATTATGGTATCATTATCGATTAAAAAAACTCTATAAAATAAAAAATAGGTATTTTAAAATACCTCATTTCTTCTTCTTTTATCTGCTCATTTGCCAGTTTCGATCCACGGTTTAAGAGGTCAAATTATAACTATACGAAATGAAGCCCTGATACGGATACCGGTGCGGGTACGCGGATACGTGAATTTTTTTTAATTTAGGATACAATACGGTTAGGATACGTTAACAAAAATTTATAATAAAATTTATATGTATGTAAAATACTTGAAGAAAAGTAACACCGATTACTCTTCATTATTGTATTATTATAAAAGTTACAATTTTTAAACAATAATACATGTGATCAAAATAATTTTTTTTTTGAAAGTTTTCTTATAAACCATATTACATTTTCATAAGTTGGGTTATCGAGAAAAACATCATTAAAAGAACTCAACGCAAATTTTATCTAATGTTGATTAATTAAATCACTTCTCTCGCTACGTTCATCCATAAGAATTATAATTTTAAGTGGTTCATCAGTAAACAATTCAATTAATGCATATCTAAAATTGAATCTTACACATCTATAATGAATTCTTACAACATTGTCTCACCTTTTTACTCTTCATCTTTTTCTAAGATACGTATCTTTGAAGTATCTTAGAAGTATCCTTGTGTATCTGTGGAGTATCACACAAGTATCTGATAAAACATTTATTAAAAATTAAAATAGTTAATTCCGATACTTCGTCAGTACGTATCCGCGAGTATCGGTATCCGATACGGGTACGTCTCCATTTAGAAGTATCCGGGCTTCAAATTTTCCTTAAGGTATTAACTTTTTTTTTATTTTGTAGAAATTAAAAATATTATAATAATCTTTATTTCACTTGAGAATAAAAATTTAACAATGATAAATAAAATTAAGGTATCATTATTGATTATAAATAACTCAATATAATAAAAAGAGGTCTATTTTAGAATACCTCATTTCTTCTTCTTTTATCTTCTCCTTTGCCAGTTTCGATCCAATGTTTAAGAGGTCAAATTATAACAATAAGACCACCAAACCAATGAAGAAGCCAGCGATGACATTTTCCAAACATATTATAATAAATCGAATCATAACAATTATTGCAAACTTGTGGTTTTTTTAATGTCGGTCGCCTTAGTTAGAAAAATACTAGAATATAGGGAAATGGTCGCAGATTTCTTCTAATTTTGTAAAAAAAAAAATATGAAGAAAAAATAATAATTAAATAAATAGTATATTTTTAAGGGGCTGCTAATTTACATCCACCTAAAAACACTAAGGTGTAAATTAGCAAGTCACACCCCACTTATATTTTACAAAAACACCCTTTAAGAATGACAGTTTTGTAACTATCTTAAAGAAGATTCTTAAAAAAAGAAAGGCTTAATTACCTTTTTGGTCCTCTAACTATTTAATTGGTATCGGATTGGTCCTCTAACTAAACATTGATTTATTTCGGTCCTCTAAGTTTCTCATCGTTACTACATTTAGTCCATTCTGTTAGTTTTATTAAAATAAACGTTAGTGTTTGTGTTATGTGGGTACCTGACCTTCTGTTTCATACATACATATGAACCATAACAGTTACCAATAATATGAGTCACTATTTAATCATAATACCTTAACAAGGCATATGACCAAAATGATACTAATAAACAAAGTTAGAGGACCCACGTAACACAAACTCTAACGTTTATTTGAATAAAACTAACAGAAAAGACTAAATGTAGTAACGGTGAGAAACTTAGAGGACCGAAATTAATCAATTTTTAGTTAGAGGACCAATCCGATACCAATTAAATAGTTAGAAGACCAAAAAGGTAATTTAGCCAAAAAGAAACGAAAAAGAAAATTCACATGCTTAAGGTACAAAACATGTAACAGAGACAAACTTTTAAGGAAATAATATTTGAATGATGAAATAGGTGAAAATTAGTGAGGTTTGTGTAAAGAATTTTATAAAATTTATAAAAATGAGTGTACATAATCAAGTGGATGTAGGCAGCTAACTTACCTCTTAATGTTTTTAGATGAATGTAACTTGCTAATTTACTCCTTAGTGTTTTTAGGTGGGTGTAAATTAGAGGTCTTTTTTAAATAAGCATATGATATACATTTGTATGAGTGTGTGGCCAAATATTTTGGAAGTTCACACTTGTGAGTAGATGCATTACAAATGCCCTCTGTAATCTTTGAATGTACCAAAATTGCCAATACATTTTTCAATGTCTTTTTTGTTTGAATTTTTATGAATAAAATTAACTAATGAAAAACAAATGTTAGAACCAAAATGATTAAAAAAAAATTCAAATATTAAAATGACCAATTAAAAGATACATTTTTTTTTGAAGAAGTTAAACTATCAATCAAAAGATACTTAATGATGTGTTTGCAATTGCGATAAATTTACGAATAGAAAACGAAAAAAAGTACTCACGTATTGATCATAAGATATTAGAAAAGAAATGATAGTGAACTAAATGTGAATTAAAAGAAGAGATGTGTGTACAAAAGAAGGAACTTGAACAAACGGTGGTTAAGTGCTTTGGGTGTTGCATTTTCTATTTTTCTTTTATTGAATCATTTAATTCCAACAAAATTCTCTACGGTTTTGTTTGGGAGTTTGGAGGGGATGAGAATGAAAGGTTTTGAAGGGTTAGAAATATAGTGAAAAATGGTAAAAATTGTCATATTTTGAATCTTTATAACACTTGTTATTATAAATAGTTATTTATTCGGTTTATGATTTTATGAAAAGTAGTGTGACATTCCGTTTACGTTAAAAACATTCTGATTTATATGTGATTATATGTGAAAATTTTAAGTTGGGAAAATGAGGTGTTACATGAAGCATTTTGAGAGATGTCACATCATCACAAAGACTAATTTTGAGGAGGTTGTATGGAGGATTAGTTTAGTTTAATTGTCGTCTCGAAAACAACAATTCATGTGGAGAAGGTAACCTAATTGAAATGATATGATGCACTTTTCAAATATGTCATCATCTAAAAATTTGAATGGATAATATTTTTTTTTTAATATAAAGTAAGAAAAAATTAACTTTCAACTAAACTATTAAGGGAATAATTTTAGATGGTTGGGTTGGAAGATAAAAAGTGTGATATGTCCGGAATGTCAATCATGGAGATACCTTCAAATTTACAAGATAAGAAGACATCTATAAATAAAATTATTTGCTGCTTTATTTCATTGCATTGAAGTCATCTTACCTTATTTTATAGTATAAAATCGTAACTTTAAGGTCTTTGAAAATAGCGGGAAAATACAATTATTTGATGCATACATATATACCAAATGACAGCTCCTTGAATATTCTAACATAGAATATGTTGTACAATTCTTTTGTTACAGCAAGAACTCGTTCATCCTATCAAGCCATCTACACAAAAGCCTTTACGACATCTACCCTTACCCTTATTTTTTTTCAAAGTTTGGCAATCTTTATTTGTTATACAAGGCAGAAAAATAAAACTAGATACTATTATAACAAGAAATATGGAAATAAGCAGAATCAGAACATGAACAAATTTTAGAGTTTCAGCTATATTTTTCACTCTTTACATCTCAAGTAAGATATGGTTTGATCTATTTATAGTGTATAAAGTTCATGCTATTATAATCATTAATTAGTTTAAAAATTTAAAAAACACTTCATAAAATTAGAATAATACTAAATGCCTCTTAAGAATATATATATATATATATATATATATATATATATATATATATATATATATATATATATGTTGTATTGGCCCATTGTCACACTTAGCGAGGAGTTTAAATAATAAAATTGATAACCATAAGAATTACATTATCAATTTTATTAAATTAAGATATATTATGATGAAGTACTTAGGCAATAGTTTGACAATTTTTAGTGTGATATCACAGTGTTCATGCAACTTACTCTCCCACTAAGTTTCCTTAACTACACCGGTATCTTCCACAAACAAACATCATGACCACCGTACCAACCACAGCTTAATCCTTTTTCATTTCATGGCCTTGTTTGCAGGATTAAAACTTACCATCAACATCATCTAACCCTAAAACTAGATATATTGCTCAACGTAAAACCTTTGCCCAAGCTTTGAGCAACGTTTGTGACATTCCACATAGTCAGCTCCTGAAACCATGTGTTAAAGGGTACTCACGTATTGATCAGACGATATTAGAAAAGAAATGATAGTAAACTAAATGTGAATTAAAAGAAGAGATGTGTGTCCAAAAGAAGGGACTTGAACCAACAGTGCTTAAGTGCGTTGGGTGTTGCATTTTCTATTTTTATTTTATTGAATCATTTAATTCCAACAAAATCCCCTCCGATTTTGTTTGGGAGTTTGGAGGGGAGGAGAATGAAAGGTTTTGAAGGGTTAGAAATATAGTGAAAAATGGTAAAAATGGTCATATTTTAAATCTTTAGAACACTTGTTATTATAATAGCTATTTATTCAGTTTATGATTTTATGAAAAGTAGTGTGACATTCCGTTTACGTTGAAAACATTCTGCTTTATATGTGATTATATGTGAAAATTTTAAGTTGGGAAAACAGGGTGTTACATGAAGCATTTTGAGAGATGTCACATCATCACAAAGACTAATTTTGAGGAGGTTGTGAGGAGGATTAGTTTAGTTTAATTGTCGTCTCGAAAACAACAATTCATGTGGAGAGGGTAACCTAATTGAAATGATATGATGCACTTTTCAAATATGTCATCATCTAAAAATTTGAATGGATAATATTTTTTTTTTAATATAAAGTAAGAAAAAATTAACTTTCAACTAAACTATTAAGGGAATAATTTTAGATGGTTGGGTTGGAAGATAAAAAGTGTGATATGCCCGGAATGTCAATCATGGAGATACCTTCAAATTTACAAGATAAGAAGACATCTATAAATAAAATTATTTGCTGTTTTATTTCATTGCATTGAAGTCATCTTATCTTATCTTATAGTATAAAATCGTAACTTTAAGGTCTTTTAAAATAGCGGGAAAATACAATTATTTGATGCATACATATATACCAAATGACAGCTCCTTGAATATTCTAACATAGAATATGTTGTACAATTCTTTTGTTACAGCAAGAACTCGTTCATCCTATCAAGCCATCTACACAAAAGCCTTTACGACATCTACCCTTACCCTTATTTTTTTTCAAAGTTTGACAATCTTTATTTGTTATACAAGGCAGAAAAATAAAACTAGATACTATTATAACAAGAAATATGGAAATAAGCAGAATCAGAACATGAACAAATTTTAGAGTTTCAGCTATATTTTTCACTCTTTACATCTCAAGTAAGATATGGTTTGATCTATTTATAGTGTATAAAGTTCATGCTATTATAATCATTAAATAGTTTAAAAATTTAAAAAACTCTTCATAAAATTAGAATAATACTAAATGCCTCTTAAGAATATATATATATATATATATATATATATATATATATGTTGTATTGGCCCATTGTCACACTTAGCGAGGAGTTTAAATAATAAAATTGATAACCATAAGAATTACATTATCAATTTTATTAAATTAAGATATATTATGATGAAGTACTTAGGCAATAGTTTGACAATTTTTAGTGTGATATCACACTGTTCATGCAACTTACTCTCCCACTAAGTTTCCTTAACTACACCGGTATCTTCCACAAACAAACATCATGACCACCGTACCAACCACAGCTTAATCCTTTTTCATTTCATGGCCTTGTTTGCAGGATTAAAACTTACCATCAACATCATCTAAACCTAAAACTAGATATATTGCTCAACGTAAAAACCTTTGCCCAAGCTTTGAGCAACGTTTGTGACATTCCACATAGTCAGCTCCTGAAACCATGTGTTAAAGGGTACTCACGTATTGATCAGACGATATTAGAAAAGAAATGATAGTAAACTAAATGTGAATTAAAAGAAGAGATGTGTGTCCAAAAGAAGGGACTTGAACCAACAGTGCTTAAGTGCGTTGGGTGTTGCATTTTCTATTTTTATTTTATTGAATCATTTAATTCCAACAAAATCCCCTCCGATTTTGTTTGGGAGTTTGGAGGGGAGGAGAATGAAAGGTTTTGAAGGGTTAGAAATATAGTGAAAAATGGTAAAAATGGTCATATTTTAAATCTTTAGAACACTTGTTATTATAATAGCTATTTATTCAGTTTATGATTTTATGAAAAGTAGTGTGACATTCCGTTTACGTTGAAAACATTCTGCTTTATATGTGATTATATGTGAAAATTTTAAGTTGGGAAAACAGGGTGTTACATGAAGCATTTTGAGAGATGTCACATCATCACAAAGACTAATTTTGAGGAGGTTTTGAGGAGGATTAGTTTAGTTTAATTGTCGTCTAGAAAACAACAATTCATGTGGAGAGGGTAACCTAATTGAAATGATATGATGCACTTTTCAAATATGTCATCATCTAAAAATTTGAATGGATAATATTTTTTTTTTAATATAAAGTAAGAAAAAATTAACTTTCAACTAAACTATTAAGGGAATAATTTTAGATGGTTGGGTTGGAAGATAAAAAGTGTGATATGCCCGGAATGTCAATCATGGAGATACCTTCAAATTTACAAGATAAGAAGACATCTATAAATAAAATTATTTGCTGCTTTATTTCATTGCATTAAAGTCATCTTATCTTATCTCATAGTATAAAATCGTAACTTTAAGGTCTTTGAAAATAGCGGGAAAATACAATTATTTGATGCATACATATATACCAAATGACAGCTCCTTGAATATTCTAACATAGAATATGTTGTACAATTCTTTTGTTACAGCAAGAACTCGTTCATCCTATCAAGCCATCTACACAAAAGCCTTTACGACATCTACCCTTACCCTTATTTTTTTTCAAAGTTTGACAATCTTTATTTGTTATACAAGGCAGAAAAATAAAACTAGATACTATTATAACAAGAAATATGGAAATAAGCAGAATCAGAACATGAACAAATTTTAGAGTTTCAGCTATATTTTTCACTCTTTACATCTCAAGTAAGATATGGTTTGATCTATTTATAGTGTATAAAGTTCATGCTATTATAATCATTAAATAGTTTAAAAATTTAAAAAACTCTTCATAAAATTAGAATAATACTAAATGCCTCTTAAGAATATATATATATATATATATATGTTGTATTGGCCCATTGTCACACTTAGCGAGGAGTTTAAATAATAAAATTGATAACCATAAGAATTACATTATCAATTTTATTAAATTAAGATATATTATGATGAAGTACTTAGGCAATAGTTTGACAATTTTTAGTGTGATATCACACTGTTCATGCAACTTACTCTCCCACTAAGTTTCCTTAACTACACCGGTATCTTCCACAAACAAACATCATGACCACCGTACCAACCACAGGTTAATCCTTTTTCATTTCATGGCCTTGTTTGCAGGATTAAAACTTACCATCAACATCATCTAAACCTAAAACTAGATATATTGCTCAACGTAAAAACCTTTGCCCAAGCTTTGAGCAACGTTTGTGACATTCCACATAGTCAGCTCCCGAAACCATGTGTTAAAGGGTACTCACGTATTGATCAGACGATATTAGAAAAGAAATGATAGTAAACTAAATGTGAATTAAAAGAAGAGATGTGTGTCCAAAAGAAGGGACTTGAACCAACAGTGCTTAAGTGCGTTGGGTGTTGCATTTTCTATTTTTATTTTATTGAATCATTTAATTCCAACAAAATCCCCTCCGATTTTGTTTGGGAGTTTGGAGGGGAGGAGAATGAAAGGTTTTGAAGGGTTAGAAATATAGTGAAAAATGGTAAAAATGGTCATATTTTAAATCTTTAGAACACTTGTTATTATAATAGCTATTTATTCGGTTTATGATTTTATGAAAAGTAGTGTGACATTCCGTTTACGTTGAAAACATTCTGCTTTATATGTGATTATATGTGAAAATTTTAAGTTGGGAAAACAGGGTGTTACATGAAGCATTTTGAGAGATGTCACATCATCACAAAGACTAATTTTGAGGAGGTTTTGAGGAGGATTAGTTTAGTTTAATTGTCGTCTCGAAAACAACAATTCATGTGGAGAGGGTAACCTAATTGAAATGATATGATGCACTTTTCAAATATGTCATCATCTAAAAATTTGAATGGATAATATTTTTTTTTAATATAAAGTAAGAAAAAATTAACTTTCAACTAAACTATTAAGGGAATAATTTTAGATGGTTGGGTTGGAAGATAAAAAGTGTGATATGCCCGGAATGTCAATCATGGAGATACCTTCAAATTTACAAGATAAGAAGACATCTATAAATAAAATTATTTGCTGCTTTATTTCATTGCATTGAAGTCATCTTATCTTATCTCATAGTATAAAATCGTAACTTTAAGGTCTTTGAAAATAGCGGGAAAATACAATTATTTGATGCATACATATATACCAAATGACAGCTCCTTGAATATTCTAACATAGAATATGTTGTACAATTCTTTTGTTACAGCAAGAACTCGTTCATCCTATCAAGCCATCTACACAAAAGCCTTTACGACATCTACCCTTACCCTTATTTTTTTCAAAGTTTGACAATCTTTATTTGTTATACAAGGCAGAAAAATAAAACTAGATACTATTATAACAAGAAATATGGAAATAAGCAGAATCAGAACATGAACAAATTTTAGAGTTTCAGCTATATTTTTCACTCTTTACATCTCAAGTAAGATATGGTTTGATCTATTTATAGTGTATAAAGTTCATGCTATTATAATCATTAAATAGTTTAAAAATTTAAAAAACTCTTCATAAAATTAGAATAATACTAAATGCCTCTTAAGAATATATATATATATATATATATGTTGTATTGGCCCATTGTCACACTTAGCGAGGAGTTTAAATAATAAAATTGATAACCATAAGAATTACATTATCAATTTTATTAAATTAAGATATATTATGATGAAGTACTTAGGCAATAGTTTGACAATTTTTAGTGTGATATCACACTGTTCATGCAACTTACTCTCCCACTAAGTTTCCTTAACTACACCGGTATCTTCCACAAACAAACATCATGACCACCGTACCAACCACAGCTTAATCCTTTTTCATTTCATGGCCTTGTTTGCAGGATTAAAACTTACCATCAACATCATCTAAACCTAAAACTAGATATATTGCTCAACGTAAAAACCTTTGCCCAAGCTTTGAGCAACGTTTGTGACATTCCACATAGTCAGCTCCTGAAACCATGTGTTAAAGGGTACTCACGTATTGATCAGACGATATTAGAAAAGAAATGATAGTAAACTAAATGTGAATTAAAAGAAGAGATGTGTGTCCAAAAGAAGGGACTTGAACCAACAGTGCTTAAGTGCGTTGGGTGTTGCATTTTCTATTTTTATTTTATTGAATCATTTAATTCCAACAAAATCCCCTCCGATTTTGTTTGGGAGTTTGGAGGGGAGGAGAATGAAAGGTTTTGAAGGGTTAGAAATATAGTGAAAAATGGTAAAAATGGTCATATTTTAAATCTTTAGAACACTTGTTATTATAATAGCTATTTATTCAGTTTATGATTTTATGAAAAGTAGTGTGACATTCCGTTTACGTTGAAAACATTCTGCTTTATATGTGATTATATGTGAAAATTTTAAGTTGCGAAAACAGGGTGTTACATGAAGCATTTTGAGAGATGTCACATCATCACAAAGACTAATTTTGAGGAGGTTGTGAGGAGGATTAGTTTAGTTTAATTGTCGTCTCGAAAATAACAATTCATGTGGAGAGGGTAACCTAATTGAAATGATATGATGCACTTTTCAAATATGTCATCATCTAAAAATTTGAATGGATAATATTTTTTTTTAATATAAAGTAAGAAAAAATTAACTTTCAACTAAACTATTAAGGGAATAATTTTAGATGGTTGGGTTGGAAGATAAAAAGTGTGATATGCCCGGAATGTCGATCATGGAGATACCTTCAAATTTACAAGATAAGAAGACATCTATAAATAAAATTATTTGCTGCTTTATTTCATTGCATTGAAGTCATCTTATCTTATCTTATAGTATAAAATCGTAACTTTAAGGTCTTTGAAAATAGCGGGAAAATACAATTATTTGATGCATACATATATACCAAATGACAGCTCCTTGAATATTCTAACATAGAATATGTTGTACAACTCTTTTGTTAGAGCAAGAACTCGTTCATCCTATCAAGCCATGTACACAATAGCCTTTACGACATCTACCCTTACCCTTATTTTTTTCCAAAGATGGACAATCTTTATCTGTTATACAAGGCAGAAAAATAAAACTAGATACTATTATAACAAAAAATATGGAAATAAGCAGAACCAGAACATGAACAAACTTTAGAGTTTCAGCCATATTTTTCACTCTTTGCATCTCAAGTAAGATATGGTTTGATCTATTTATAGTGTATAAAGTTCATGCAATTATAATCATTAAATAGTTTAAAAATTTAAAAAACTCTTCATAAAATTAGAATAATAATAAATGCCTCTTAAGAATATATATATATATATATATATATATATATATATATATATATGTTGTATTGGCCCATTGTCACACTTAGCGAGGAGTTTAAATATTAAAATTGATAACCATAAGAATTACATTATCAATTTTATTAAATTAAGATATATTATGATGAAGTACTTAGGCAATAGTTTGACAATTTTTAGTGTGATATCACACTGTTCGTGCAACTTACTCTCCCACTAAGTTTCCTTAACTACACCGGTATCTTCCACAAACAAACATCATGACCACCGTACCAACCACAGCTTAATCCTTTTTCATTTCATGGCCTTGTTTGCAGGATTAAAACTTACCATCAACATCATCTAAACCTAAAACTAGATATATTGCTCAACGTAAAAACCTTTGCCCAAGCTTTGAGCAACGTTTGTGACATTCCACATAGTCAGCTCCTGAAACCATGTGTTAAAGGGTACTCACGTATTGATCAGACGATATTAGAAAAGAAATGATAGTAAACTAAATGTGAATTAAAAGAAGAGATGTGTGTCCAAAAGAAGGGACTTGAACCAACAGTGCTTAAGTGCGTTGGGTGTTGCATTTTCTATTTTTATTTTATTGAATCATTTAATTCCAACAAAATCCCCTCCGATTTTGTTTGGGAGTTTGGAGGGGAGGAGAATGAAAGGTTTTGAAGGGTTAGAAATATAGTGAAAAATGGTAAAAATGGTCATATTTTAAATCTTTAGAACACTTGTTATTATAATAGCTATTTATTCAGTTTATGATTTTATGAAAAGTAGTGTGACATTCCGTTTACGTTGAAAACATTCTGCTTTATATGTGATTATATGTGAAAATTTTAAGTTGCGAAAACAGGGTGTTACATGAAGCATTTTGAGAGATGTCACATCATCACAAAGACTAATTTTGAGGAGGTTGTGAGGAGGATTAGTTTAGTTTAATTGTCGTCTCGAAAATAACAATTCATGTGGAGAGGGTAACCTAATTGAAATGATATGATGCACTTTTCAAATATGTCATCATCTAAAAATTTGAATGGATAATATTTTTTTTTTAATATAAAGTAAGAAAAAATTAACTTTCAACTAAACTATTAAGGGAATAATTTTAGATGGTTGGGTTGGAAGATAAAAAGTGTGATATGCCCGGAATGTCGATCATGGAGATACCTTCAAATTTACAAGATAAGAAGACATCTATAAATAAAATTATTTGCTGCTTTATTTCATTGCATTGAAGTCATCTTATCTTATCTTATAGTATAAAATCGTAACTTTAAGGTCTTTGAAAATAGCGGGAAAATACAATTATTTGATGCATACATATATACCAAATGACAGCTCCTTGAATATTCTAACATAGAATATGTTGTACAACTCTTTTGTTAGAGCAAGAACTCGTTCATCCTATCAAGCCATGTACACAATAGCCTTTACGACATCTACCCTTACCCTTATTTTTTTCCAAAGATGGACAATCTTTATCTGTTATACAAGGCAGAAAAATAAAACTAGATACTATTATAACAAAAAATATGGAAATAAGCAGAACCAGAACATGAACAAACTTTAGAGTTTCAGCCATATTTTTCACTCTTTGCATCTCAAGTAAGATATGGTTTGATCTATTTATAGTGTATAAAGTTCATGCAATTATAATCATTAAATAGTTTAAAAATTTAAAAAACTCTTCATAAAATTAGAATAATAATAAATGCCTCTTAAGAATATATATATATATATATATATATATATATATATATATATATGTTGTATTGGCCCATTGTCACACTTAGCGAGGAGTTTAAATATTAAAATTGATAACCATAAGAATTACATTATCAATTTTATTAAATTAAGATATATTATGATGAAGTACTTAGGCAATAGTTTGACAATTTTTAGTGTGATATCACACTGTTCGTGCAACTTACTCTCCCACTAAGTTTCCTTAACTACACCGTTATCTTCCACAAACAAACATCATGACCACCGTACCAACCACAGCTTAACCCTTTTTCATTTCATGGCCTTGTTTGCAGGATTAAAACTTACCATCAACATCATGTAAACCTAAAACTAGATATATTGCTCAACGTAAAAACCTTTGCCCAAGCTTTAAGCAACGTTTGTGAGATTCCTCATAGTCAGCTCCTGAAACCATGTGTTAAAGGGTACTCACGTATTGATCATACGATATTAGAAAAGAAATAATAGTAAACTAAATGTGAATTAAAAGAAGAGATGTGTGTACAAAAGAAGGGACTTGAACCAACAGTGCTTAAGTGCTTTGGGTGTTGCATTTTCTATTTTTATTTTATTGAATCAATTAATTCCAACAAAATCGTCTACGATTTTGTTTGGGAGTTTGGAGGGGAGGAGAATGAAAGGTTTTGAAGGGTTAGAAATATAGTGAAAAATGGTAAAAATGGTCATATTTTAAGAACACTTGTTATTATAGATAGTTATTTATTCAGTTTATGATTTTATGAAAAGTAGTGTGACATTCCCTTTACGTTGAAAACATTCTGATTTATATGTGATTATATGTGAAAATTTTAAGTTGGTAAAACAGGATGTTACATGAAGCATTTTGAGAGATGTCACATCATCACAAAGACTAATTTTGAGGAGGTTGTGAGGAGGATTAGTTTAGTTTAATTGTCGTCTCGAAAACAACAATTCATGTGGAGAAGGTAACCTAATTGAAATGATATGATGCACTTTTCAAATATGTCATCATCTAAAAATTTAAATGGATAATATTTTTTTTTTAATATAAAGTAAGAAAAAATTAACTTTCAACTAAACTATTAAGGGAATAATTTTAGATGGTTGGGTTGGAAGAAAAAAAGTGTGATATGCCCGGAATGTCAATCATGGAGATACCTTCAAATTTACAAGATAAGAAGACATCTATAAATAAAATTATTTGCTGTTTTATTTCATTGCATTGAAGTCATCTTATCTTATCTTATAGTATAAAATCGTAACTTTAAGGTCTTTGAAAATAGCGGGAAAATACAATTATTTGATGCATACATATATACCAAATGACAGCTGCTTGAATATTCTAACATAGAATATGTTGTACAACTCTTTTGTTAGAGCAAGAACTCGTTCATCCTATCAAGCCATCTACACAATAGCCTTTACGACATCTACCCTTACCCTTATTTTTTTCCAAAGATGGACAATCTTTATCTGTTATACAAGGCAGAAAAATAAAACTAGATACTATTATAACAAAAAATATGGAAATAAGCAGAATCAGAACATGAACAAACTTCAGAGTTTCAGCCATATTTTTCACTCTTTGTATCTCAAGTAAGATATGGTTTGATCTATTTATAGTGTATAAAGTTCATGCTATTATAATCATTAAATAGTTTAAAAATTTAAAAAACTCTTCATAAAATTAGAATAATACTAAATGTCTGTTAAGAATATATATATATATATATATATATATATATATATATATATATATATATATATATATATATATATATATGTTGTATTGGCCCATTGTCACACTTAGCGAGGAGTTTAAATAATAAAATTGATAACCATAAGAATTACATTATCAATTTTATTAAATAAGATATATTATGATGAAGTACTTAGGCAATAGTTTGACAATTTTTAGTGTGATATCACACTGTTCATGCAACTTACTCTCCCACTAAGTTTCCTTAACTACACCGTTATCTTCCACAAACAAACATCATGACCACCGTACCAACCACGGCTTAACCCTTTTTCATTTCATGGCCTTGTCTGCAGGATTAAAACTTACCATCAACATCATCTAAACCTAAAACTACATATATTGCTCAACGTAAAAACTTTTGCCCAAGCTTTGAGCAACGTTTGTGACATTCCACATAGTCAGCTCCTGAAACCATGTGTTAAAGGATACTCACGTATTGATAATACGATATTAGAAAAGAAATGATAGTAAACTAAATGTGAATTAAAAGAAGAGATGTGTGTGCAAAAGAAGGTGTAACGCCCTCTTTGAATTATTTGTTTTATTTGATTATTTTATTGAGTTTAGAGTCTTTTTGAATAATTTATTTGATTTATGATGATGTGTGTTATTTTTGTGTTATAGGTTGGTGTTTTAGTATCATATTATATTATAATATATATTATTTGGTGTGGAGATATTATGTTATTTGTTAGTATAAGATATATGTTATTTGGTGTAGAAATATATTATATTATATTATCTAGTGTAGAAATATATTTGTTATAGAAATATATTTGTTATTTGGTGTAGAAGTATTTTATATATTATATATATTAAAATAGAATATTGAGACTTTGCGGACTGATTTGGAAATTTATAAGAGTTTAAGAGAATAAGTGGAGTTACGTTGTTATTCTTTAAGAGGTGTTGTACTCTTACTTGTCGTTTTATAAGGGGTGGTGTACTCTTACGTTGTTATTTTTGAAGAGGTGGTGTGCTCTTACTTGTTGTTTTATAAGAGGTTATGTACTCTTACGTTGTTATTCTTTAAGAGGTGGTGTACTCTTAGGTGACGTTTAATTTGGGGAAGGGAAGTTGTTTCCCGTCATGGGAAAGCTAATTTTGACCGTTAGATTAAATAGAGAACATATTTTTATCATAGACTCTCAACACCAAAAAAAAATTCCACACTCACCACTCAACAACAACATGCACTGCTACTTCAACTCTCTTTCTTCCTCTCATTTTGACCACCACCACACACCACTAGGTTGCTGCCGGAAAACTCCACAGATGTTCAACAATTTATATGAGGAAAAATATGATAAAAGAGGAACATAGTTTAATCAACAGACACTCAATTACCATCTTCATTTATATCTGGTGTTGAGTATAAGAGGAACAGAGTGATGGCACTCAATTACCATGCTTCAACAATTCCGGCAGCAGCCTAGTGGTGTGCGGTGGTGGTCAGAATGAGAGGAAGAAAGAGAGTTGAAGTAGCAGTGCATGTTGTTGTTGAGTGGTGAGTGTGGAAAAAAAATCTGGTGTTGAGTTTCTATGATAAAAATATGTTCTCTATTTAATCTACCGGTCAAAATTAGTTTTCCCATTGTGGGAAACAACTTCCCTTTCGCAAATTAAACGCTACCGTACTCTTATTTGTCGTTTATAAGAGGTGGTGTACTCTTACGTTGTTATTCTTTAAGAGGTGGTGTACTCTTACTTGTCGTTTATAAGAGGTGTACTCTTACGTTGTTATTCTTTAAGAGGTGATGCATTCTTACATTGTCGTATTATAAGAGGTGATATACTCTTATGTAGCTGTTTTGTCAGGTTGACGTTGTCGTTGATGAATTGTTGAAGTTGTTGATAAAGACAAACCATGGAATATTAATGATTATGTTGTGTTGCTTATATTATTATGAGATGATGATTAAATATGTGTTGTTATATTATGATGAGATGATGAATATGTTGTTGTTATATTATTATAAGATGATGAATATGTGTTGTTGTATTATTATAAGATGATGAATATGTGTTGTTTATATTATTATTAAGTGATGATTATGTTGTGTTGTATATGATTATTATTATTAAGTGATGATTATGTTGTGTGGTCTAAGTTATTATGAGATGATGATTACGTTGTGTGTTAAAGATGATATTTATGATGTGATGATCTATGTTGGTTATGATTTGGTTATTATGTGCTATATGATGAAGTTTATAATGTGATGAATTTGAAGTTAATGATAATTAGAAGTTGATTGAGTTATTAATAATCATTACATAAAGGATTATTATTACTAATAGATGAAATTATTTGTGTTGTTAAATATAATTAATGAATTATATGCTTGATATTATTGTTTTGTGAAATCTCAGCCCTTCTGTTTGGAAATGTTGCTCTTCGTATGAGTAACTTGCAAGTGATCGAGTTTAAGTTACTATTAGATTGCTGTCGTGAGTGGATTATCTCTCATGTGTGTCTTTAGGTGCTCTGATACGTAACGGGATGGAAACTTTGTTGCATGCTTTTCTATTCCTTACGTATTGCTTATTAATTTACATGATTAAGTTGTTAATTGGATTTTTATGAGATACTTTGATGAGGCATTCGTGCCAAAATTATGTTAGATGTTCGAATAAATTCCGCTGCGAAGTATTAAATATTATGTTATTGAATTTTGAAGGATAAATAGTTAATTATTCCGTTTATGATTTTAAGAAAAGAAGTGTGACATTCCGTTTATGTGAATTACTCTGATTAATTAAATGAAATTTTCACGTTTGAAAAACGGGGTGTTACAATTGGTATCAGAGCAGGTCGGTCCGTCCGGCCAAGTAGTTGATTCGAGTGGTGTCGAGTAACAATTGTATTACTATCTTTATGCTGGTTGATTGGTTGTTGTTGTGTTTCTGATTAATAGATATGTTTATTATGTGATCATGTTTGATTGACTAACTTTGATGTGATTTACATGTTTTGTTGAAGTTTCTATTTGGCTATATATGGTTTAAGATGGTTAGACAATAATTGAACTCCTTTTCTTGCGTGCTTTGAATTTCGAGGACGAAATTCTTTTAAGGGGGGTAGAGGTGTAACGCCCTCTTTGAATTATTTGTTTTATTTGATTATTTTATTGAGTTTAGAGTCTTTTTGAACAATTTATTTGATTTATTATGATGTGTGTTATTTTTGTGTTATAGGTTGGTGTTTTAGTAGCATATTATATTATAATATATATTATTTGGTGTAGATATATTATGTTATTTGTTAGTATAATATATATGTTATTTGGTGTAGAAATATATTATATTATCTAGTGTAGAAATATATTTGTTATTTGGTGTAGAAGTATTATATATATATATATATATATATATATATATATATATATTAAAATAGAATATTGAGACTTTGGGGGCTGATTTGGGAATTTATAAGAGTTTAAGAGAATAAGTGGAGTTAAGAGAAAATAGGTAGGCTAAGGTTATAAAAAGAGAAAAGTAAGAAGTCAGAATAGTTTTCACGTACAACCACTTTTTGGAGAAAAATGGAGAAAACCTAGAGAAGAGGAGGAACGAGAAGAGAACCTTGCAATCGATTTCTTAAGGTAAGGGTGGGAGTAACATTCAATAATCTTGAGTCTATAATTCTGAAAATTGTATTTAACATGTTGTAGGTTTAGTTTTTGAGAATTTGAGAATTAGGGTTAAAAGTGATGATTGTGAAGATTTTGAATGAAAGTGAAGTTGAATAATATAGGTTGCTTTTTCTGATTTTTCTTTTCATCTCTGCCCCGAATTTGAAATGAAGTCTGGTATTGATTGATACAGAATTGGTCTTAGGTGTAAACACAAAAGTTGTAGGTATGGATGTTAGCTTTCTAATGTCGTTGGTCTGACGTCAAAACAATTTATAGAACTTGAGTTATGGTCAAATTACTGCACGTAGGTCACAGTGAATTTTTATGAATTTCAGCACAACTTTGTCCTAATTTGGAATGAAAACTGGTATTGATTGGTACAGAATTGGTCTTAGGTGTAAACACAAAAGTTGTAGGTATGGATGTTAGCTTTCTAATGCCGTTGGTTTAAATTCGAAAGGTTTTATAGAACTTGAGTTATGGTCAAATTACTGCACGTAAGTCACAGTGAATAATTGAATATGATTGATGAATTAATATATGTATGTATATGTTTCTGAATACGATATTGTTCATGATTGATGAAGTGTTATATGAATGTACTCCCTCCGTCCCTTATTATAGGACCCTTTTAGAAAAAAAAATTGTCCCTTTTTATAAGACCCTTTTGATATTTTCAAGTGCATTAATTTTTTCTTTACAAAATTACCCCTATTTACTCTACATGTTTTTTTGAAAAGCAATAAATTATTTTTTCCTTTGATAAAAAAAGAGCAATAAGTTTACGTGGGAACTCCCAATTCATGCACTAAAGGTTGCCTTTATAAATATGATATTCATGCCTTTATAATGCAGTGAAGGATCATTATATGTTTCCTCTTCACTTTCAGGATTAAAAGGGATGTTTAAATCTATGTAAAGAGGTGGTTCCATGGCTTCCTATAATTTTTCATGAAGAATATGTTTAGTTCTCTATATGTTTATATATTGTTGTTTCATGCTCCTTCTTCTTAAAAAAAAAAAAAAAAAAAAAAAAAAAAAAGCGCTAGAAATTTGAAAATAATTCGTAAAAATTTTAAGTTTGGAGCTTCAAATTTGAAATTTTGGGGAAAAAAGAATGATTCCAAATTTTTGTGGACAGAAAAAAAATGGAATGGTTATTCAAGTAGTAGTGGTTATTCACGTTCCATTTTTCTGTACAATGACCTTTCCAAATTTACATTCAAGTAGTAGTGGGTAATTAATATAGGAAAATAGTGAATTGTGATTTCAATTATTAGAAGGGCAAACATGGAAAAAAATGCCATTTGTCAACAAATTTAACAAAATAATCAACTTTCTTAAAACCCGTGTTTCTTCTAAAAGAGTCCTATAATAAGGGACGGAGGGAGTATATGTTTATGAGTATGATGTTGTTTATGATTGATGAATTAATATATGTATGTATATGTTGTGAATATGATATTGTCCATGATTGATGAAGTGTTATATGTATATATGATGTTTTAAGATGTTGATTATTATTTGATGTTGTTATATCTTGAGGTGTTTAAGTGCTGCCTATGTTGATGTTGTTGGTTATGTGAAATAATTATATGTCTTATGTGGAAAATGTATGATGTTTAAGTTGTTGATGCTTTTCATTAATATTGTTATGTTGAGAATTGTTTGTGTTGTTTCTGTTGCTGTTGAATATTGATTAAGTTGCAGATGTTGGTTTAAGTTGTCTAAGTTGTAAGTTTTCCTTCCAAAGTATTGGAGTCTTAAGTTGTTGATGTTGTCTAAATTGTTGAAGTCGTAGTTGAAGTTGTTGTTGGTGACTGTTTATGTTCAGGTGTTTTGTGAGAGGTGGTGTACTATTACGTTGTTATTCTTTAAGAGGTGATGTACTCCTACTTGTCGTTTTATAAGAGATAATGTACTCTTACATTGTTATTCTTTAAGAGGTGGTGTACTCTTACTTGTCGTTTTATAAGAGGTGGTGTACTCTTACGTTGTTATTTTTTAAGAGGTGGTGTACTCATACTTGTCGTTTAATAAGAGGTGGTGTACTCTTATGTTGTTATTCTTTAAGAGGTGGTGTACTCTTATTTGTCGTTTATATGAGGTGGTGTACTCTTACGTTGTTATTCTTTAAGAGGTGGTGTACTCTTATTTGTCGTTTATAAGAGGTGGTGTATTCTTACGTTGTTATTCTTTAAGAGGTGGTGTACTCTTACGTTGTTATTCTTTAAGAGGTGGTGTATTCTTACATTATCGTATTATAAGAGGTGGTGTACTCTCACTTAATATGTGTTGTTGTATTATTATAAGATGATGAATATGTGTTGTTTATATTATTATTAAGTGATGGTTATGTTGTGTTGTATATGATTATTATTATTAAGTGATGATTATGTTGTGTGGTCTAAGTTATTATGAGATGATGATTATGTTGTGTGTTAAAGATGATATTTATGATGTCATGATCTATGTTGGTTATGATTTGGTTATTATGTGTTATATGATGAAGTTTATAATGTGATGAATATGAAGTTAATGATAATTAGAAGTTGGTTGAGTTATTAAGAATCATTACATAAAAGATTATTATTACTAATAGATCAAGTTATTTATGTTGTTAAATATAATTAATGAATTATATGTTTAATATTATTTTTTTGTAAAATATCACCCCTTCTATTTGGAAATGTTGCTCTTCGTATGAGTAACTTGCAGGTGATCGAGTTTAAGCTGCTGTTAGATTGTTGTCGTGAGTGGATTATCTCTCATGTGTGTCTTTAGGTGTTCTGATACGTAACGGGATGGGAACTTTGTTGCATGCTTTTCTATTCCTTAACTATTGCTTATGAATTTACATGATTAAGTTGTTAATTGGATTTTTATGAGATACTTTGATGAGGCCTTCTTGCCAAAATTATTTTAGATGTTCGAATAAATTCCGCTGTGAAGTATTAAATATTATGTTATTGAATTTTGAAAGATAAATAGTTAATTATTCCGTTTATGATTTTAAGAAAAGAAGTGTGAAATTCCGTTTATATGAATTACTCTGGTTAATTAAATGAAATTTTCACGTTGGGAAAACGGGGTGTTACAGAAGGGACTTGAACCAACGGTGCTTAAGTGCTTTGGGTGTTGCATTTTCTATTTTTATTTTATTGAATCATTTAATTCCAACAAAATTCTCTACGATTTTGTTTGGGAGTTTGGAGGGGAGGAGAATGAAAGGTTTTGAAGGGTTAGAAATATAGCGAAAAATGGTAAAATCTTTCACATTTGAAAGAGTAATTTTTTAAATAATGATAAATTAAGGCTTATGATTAATATATTTTTAATTTTTAGAATATTATAACTATTTAGATTAAATTTAAAGAATTCATGTAAACCCTCCAAAACCGCCCAAAACCCTCATCCAATACAATTTTTGAGTTCCCCAAATGAGGAGGGTTATGTATTAGAAAGGATTAGAAGAAGAAGAAGAAGGAATTGTCAACACAAGTCGAAAAAGGGATGCATCAACTGTGAATTTCAGTGTACTGAATGAGTGGACAAGCTCTCCTTTTATAGGGAGAGTTCGTAATAAAAAACTGAGTGACTTAAGGATTAAGTCAGTTTAATCCTTAAGCAAAACACGTTTTGTTTTCTGTTGGATATATCTAGAACCTTCCGATACGCGTTTTTGGATCGGATCATATGTAAAGAATTTATTTGTTACAAATGAAACGCTTTCAAGTGACAAAAAAATATTCTTCTTTTTGACCCAAGACCAGAAAGACGGCGACGGCGCGCGTATGATATATATATATAATTTCTAAGTGTTTACCCGTTCGTAAAAGTGGGTACCTCAAGGGCACACCCTTTTAGGCCATTCCCCACTTATATAAACACTTACTAAGTAGTATCGCCCTCCAATGTGGGACATTTTTAAGTCATACCAACACTAGCTCTTGCAAAGGTGTTTATTCTATCCAACTTCCACTATTGTTGTTGGTGTTCCAACAATTTTCTTTCTTAATAAAGAGTCATTGCATGCATCAATGATGTGTACTTGAGTCAGCACTTGGTACAGATAATCTCACTTCAGAGGCTTGAAGCACATAGCGTTGACTTCCGTAGAGCTTGACCTTGATCTTAATATAGAGCCTTGTCTTTATCTATGACACACATCTTCACTTCAAGGTCCAAAACATTTACCGTAGTCCAAAGTGTTGACATGGTCGAAAGGAAAATCTTCATTTACATCGAATTTCTTGCACATTTAAATGCACATTAGAGCATACTTATCATTCTCATATGCTTAGTTTTAATCATTGAAGACTCAATTTCACCAATGGCCATGGTGAACATGACAATTATGTATGTGCAAGACCATTTTACTTGTGCACGTCAGACAAAATCAACTATTATTCTCTTTTTGTTTTTGCTTCTCATATATTCTTCTACCAAAAATAATCTTTTTTTTTTTTAAGAAACTAAACAATATTATTAATAAAGAAAAAGACAGCTCGACAAGCACAAGGTGTGCTTACGAGTAGCTGATAAAAAGAATTACATCAATGTTAAGTCAGAATCAGACAAAAACAGACTAAAAAATTACAGCAAAGCTTGAATACAACATAAAGGATTTAACCTCCAATAGGAATACTCAAAATCGAACAAGACATAGTGCGATTTCAACCACCAGAACGTTTGGAGTTTCACCTTTTCTGCAAGATTCTCAATCTAATCTGATTTGTTTTGGAAAATCCTGTTATTACGGTCTTTTACCAAAAATAATCTTATTTAAAGTATTGTAGAAATTTGAGTATAGATACCAATCCCAACCAAAATTTGAACTTTTGTTCAGCACAACGTCATTCTCTAACCCGTTAAGACCTATCCTTCTCACTTCTCAATCTACTTTTTGTTTTAATGGAAAAATCTTAATCTACCTCCGTCCTTAATTATAGGACTTTTTTGAAAAAATAACGGGAATTAAGATACTAGATATTCATATTAAATATGTTTATAATTACTATTATTTTTACAATTTTATCCTTTATGAGAGAGGGGTGGTTTATGTTTTCAACATGTTATTTATTACTAATTGAAGAAAAAGATGTATAATAAATCGGAGCATGTGTGTAAAGAAATAATTAATGTAGTTGGAAATAGCAAAAGAGTCTTATAAAAATGAAGAAAAAAAATTCTAAAAAAATCTTATAATTAAGGATTATAATTAATCTACTTATAATTAAATTGCTTTGATTTATATTAAGTTCTGTGGAGTATATCATACTAGTAGATAACATGTCATTATCACGTTTTCCTCGTGTGTGCCGAGAGGCATATGGGGCGGTGTTACTATTTAATGTTTAGTGAACACTAACTTTTTTTGAAGGATAGTGAACACTAATTATATTCTAGAGTTTTCTTGAATATTTATTGATTAGAATTTAGAAGTTGAATTATATACACGTTTAACTCCCACATTCAATGTGAGATGGTTTCTTGATATGAAGAGGGACATTCTCTTTTCAACATATAAGTCTCACGATTAAAATAGGAAGTAAATTAAATAAAAGTTGATCCCATCATCTTTCAAGTTTATGCGATTCTTTCTGTTTTAATTATTATTATTTATTTATTTTTCAAATGCACATGTTAAAATAGTACTTCATCTGTTTTAAAATAAGTGTTATTTTAGCCAATTGCACATAGATTAATGAAATAATCATTAGACATAACATTTTTACTAAACTGCCCTTACTTTATAAGAAAAATACAAACTTAAAGTTGCATTAAAAATTGTGTGAGAGAAAAGTTGAAGAGAGTAATGTTGGAAGAAAAAAATTAAAGTTGTATTGGAAATGTAAAGTGACATTCATTTTCAAACAATTTTTTTTTTGCTAAAGTAAAACTCATTTTGAAACGGAAGGAGTACATATTTGTGGACATATTTAAGGACTCTTTAGTTTAAGGGAAATGCTAATAAGTGCCCCAAGAATACTTGTTTAGAAGTCAAAAGAAAATACTTTATCTTATAAATTGTGTATTCATCACATTGAAACTTAAAAAAAAATAACTTTATTTACATAAAATTTATAAATTATGTCATATTTTGAATCTTTAGAACACTTGTTATTACAACCAAGGTTTAATATTTTTGGAGTCATTGATTCTTAATAGATATTTTTGTTTAAAAATTATAAATAAATGACGTGTACATATGAAATCCATTTAAAGATTTTTTTTTTTAGTTTACTACCATTGTGAATACTCTCTAAGTTAGAGTTTGGTTTTTTGTCGAGCAAATACCCCTTATACTTTTCCTGAATTGTGGATTAAGTACCCCTCCCTCCTTTCCAATAAAATTGGCCGTTAAAAAAAACATTCAACATAAAAACCTTTTTAATAAATAATTTGTAAGTGACCTTATTAACATTTGTTTTGACTCAAATTCTATTCTCACTCTGGTGATCTCCTAGAACCAACTCATCTAAACTTTATAACACCCAAATTTCAAGGAATCAAAATTTTTTTTTCTTTTTTTTTACATCAAAGCCCCACTTCGTGACTTCAAAGCAATCAATAATTTATACGTACCACCCCTTTATACATTTAACTTTTTATTTGTGTCCTTCAAAACAAAAACAAAAAAACTTTTTATTTGTGGCGAATATCAATCTCTGTATCTTTCATAATCAATAGCTATGTGATAACTTTGATATTCACTCAAGTTATAAATAGAGCAACATCAACGGCAAAATTGCAAGCAGCAATATGGCTACTTTGAACAAAAACATGCTTCTAAATTATGTTCCAGTTTATGTCATGCTCCCAGTAAGTCCTCATACACATAAATTACTGTGTTTGTGAGCTCATAAATATGTTTGTTCACTAATATTAACTTATGTTTCATTGTTTTTCTTTGTAGCTCGGAGTTATTAATGTCGACAATGTCTTCGAAGACCCAGATGGACTTAAAGAACAACTCGTGCAACTACGAGCAGCAGGCGTCGACGGTGTTATGATCGATGTCTGGTGGGGGATCATTGAACAAAAGGGACCTAAGGAATATGATTGGAGTGCTTATAAGAGCTTGTTTCAACTTGTTCACAAATGTGGCTTGAAATTGCAAGCTATCATGTCATTCCATCAATGTGGAGGAAATGTAGGTGATGTTGTTAACATCCCATTGCCAAAATGGGTACTTGACATTGGAGAATCAGATCCTGATATCTTCTACACCAATCGCTCCGGTATTAGGGACCAGGAATATCTGAGCATTGGTGTAGATAACAAACCCATCTTTCATGGAAGAACAGCCATTGAGGTGAGTTGAACTTTGAACTGACCAAAAACCCGCAGTTAACTGCTGTCGGGTCTCTAGTTATAAAGTCAGCGGTAGTTAACTACCGCTTGGGGTATTTTAGTATTTTACTTGTGTTACTAGGAAGTATTGAATGTCAAAAAAGCAATTGTCAAATTGTAATTATCTTTCTTTTAACTAATATCCATACTGATATGGAAATGAAGCCATGTAAGAGAATTAACTAGGGTTTTGGTTACCGGAAAAAGATTGGCTGCAGTTACTGCGTCACACAGCAATTGATCTCATCCTTCCGATCTATATCATTGGTTGAGATCGATTAAAATTTATTTAATGAATGTATAATCTGAGTTGTCCGATCTCAAATCAATGACTAAGATTTAAAACTCTGCGAAGTTATCTGGGAAAATTACTGCACCCGATCCGGGTCCATTAGTTACTATAGTACTTTTAAATAAACTTCCTACTTTACACAGATATACAGTGATTACATGAAGAGTTTCAGAGAAAACATGTCAGATCTTTTACAATCCGAGGTTATTGTAGACATTGAAGTTGGTCTTGGTCCAGCAGGAGAACTCAGATACCCGTCTTATCCACAGAATCAAGGATGGCAATTTCCTGGAATCGGAGAGTTTCAGGTGATAATTGCCTCAGCTTTCAATCAAAACTGTTTCTTACACATACTGCAATGTCATATCAGCACTAAAATTTTCATAAAAATGAAATTATGCAGTGTTATGACAAATATTTGAGGGAAAGTTTCAAAGCAGCTGCAGCGAAAGCTGGTCATTCTGAATGGGAACTACCAGATGACGCTGGCACGTACAATGACGTACCAGAATCTACCGAATTCTTCAAAACAAATGGCACATACCTTACTGAGAAAGGGAAATTCTTCCTAACTTGGTATTCTAACCAATTGCTGAATCATGGTGATCAAATCCTAGATGAAGCTAATAAAGCTTTCCTGGGATGTAAAGTCAAGTTAGCAATCAAAGTAAAATTCTTAACACGGCAATTAACGAATTTCACCTTCATTATTCTTTCAAATAATTAACCTCTAACTATGTATAATAAAGGTCTCTGGAATTCACTGGTGGTATAAAGCTCCGAATCACGCTGCTGAACTCACTGCTGGATATTACAACCTTGATGATAGAGATGGATACCGCCCCATTGCAAAAATAGTGTCTCGTCATCATGCTATTTTGAACTTTACATGTCTTGAGATGAGGGACTCAGAACAAAGCTCTGATGCACAAAGTTCGCCACAGAAACTTGTTCAGCAGGTAAATCATTACAATTTTCTTTAGTTTCATGAACTGCTTGGTCTACATGTTAAATGTGATGTAAAATGTTGTATATAAGTGGTTATTAAATTGCGAAATTGCGAAATATGAATGTACGAACAGGTATTGAGTGGAGGTTGGAGAGAAAACATTGAAGTTGCTGGCGAAAATGCACTTTCAAGGTATGATGCAACAGCTTATAACCAAATCATACTGAATGCAAGACCACAAGGGGTCAACAAAGACGGCCCTCCAAAACTTCGGATGTATGGAGTAACATACCTTCGTCTATCAGATGATCTAATGCAACAATCAAATTTTGATATATTCAAAAAGTTTGTGGTAAAGATGCATGCAGATCAGGTGAGCATATGCCATGCAATGCTTTTCACATTTTTCATAATCATCGTCAAGCCCTCTAACCCTCTTCCCTCAAATTGCAGGATTACTGTTCGGACCCTGAAAAGTACAATCATGGCATACCACCGTTAAAGCGATCAGAACCAAAGATTCCTGTTGATGTTCTTAATGAAGCAACTAAGCCAATACCGCCATTCCCTTGGGATTCAGAAACAGACATGAAAGTTGATGGTTGACTTCCCAATTCGTCAGGGAGAATGGTTATTGAATTATTGAATCCGCTGGAAATAATATTTACCTCTCGGATTTTAAATAAGCACCTACATGTGCAATGCAAGTAATATTCCAATAATGAAGCTATGTCTAGACTATAGAAATCTAGACATATCTACTTGTGTGTACTTCTATGTGTGTTTTTCATATCTGTGAGTTTAATAAACTATTTTATCGAAAAATCAGGCACTCAATTAATCCTTCAATTCGATCAGAGTGAAATATTGTTCGGTTCCTCATCAAGAATCCAAACCAATGTAACCATTTCCATGAGATAATGACAAATATTAAAGATGATTATTGAATTGCCAACAAGATGAGAACGATCCATTTCACATGAAAAAAGAAATAAGACAATATTCACATGGAAATTCCTAAAAAAATCAGCAATTTTCTATACTCAGTTGTACATTACTCATATTATAATTATAATACTTAAAAAAAAGTTATTCTAAGTTTAATTTATACTTTAACGAACTTTCATCAAGTCGCTAAAATCCACCACATAAGCATATACCATCTTTATAATGGTGAAACCTCAAGAGATCTCGCATGATAATCTCTCGACTCACGAGCTTAGAAATGATTTTCATTACTGTGTCAATCTCCACATACACGAAGATTCTTGGTTATTCTTATCGTGTCAATCTCCACATACACGAAGATTCATGGTTATTCTGACTAGTGTTAAGAAGAGCAAAAGCAAGTACTAACCTTTGACTATGATCCCAAAACATTTTCTCTTTTATTTCTTCGTAAGCATCATAAAGAACTAAGTTTGCATGTATCCAATGTTCTTGAGTTTCGCGTTCAGGTCTTCCAACTGTTGGTGGGACTTATCTCGAACGACAAAAACTGATGAATTGTCTTAGCTCAACAAAACTGTAATTTGGCACTTTCCTCGATCTTCAATTTCTCACTAATCCTTCCACTGTCTCTCAGCAGCAGTGTAGATGTTGGAAAGGAAAACATAAGCACAAGCACTCACCCCAGTTATGATGTAATCTACAAGCAGAAAAGGAGATCAGTCCAAATATCCCCATTAGGTTTCAATTTCATATTGCCAATAATTGCATACGCGTCATGTCATCTAATCTCCCTGTCCTCCAGCGCCCACATAACATTGTTGTTTCTGGAAACTTTCTTTACCTTAATTGACTAATCCAAAATGACAAATCCAGTAATCCCAACAACTAAGCCAATAAAATATTTGATTACAACAGTTACTTCAAGTTCAAGAAAAGCATCTCCATGTTTTTCATAGCCATAAATCAAAGAATTCTGCGACACAGTACCCTTGAAACAATTTCTTAGCTAGCACTAAATACAAAATCACACTTACAATACATATCAATCAATCAATTCATCGAAAACTCGTGACACATTTTACCATTGCCACTATTCCTCCTAACAACATAACCATGAACAACTTTCCCCTACAAAACTGTCTGCCGATGGACCATTCTTAGCATAGCCAGATATCAAGTATTCCAAGAAATCAAATCCCTCACTGGCATTTCATCAAACAGAAACCTCGCAATTTCCATGAACCTTCCCATCAATTCAACTAACCAAAAAGCTTTTTCCAAGCCTCAACAATGTACCTACTTAAAATAAATTTAAGTTAACCTCACCAATGTTAATTAATGTGGTTCGTGTTGCATCATTATATAACAGTGTTGTAAAGTGCATAGCATATCAACGTTAAACAACAAGAAAGAAATAGAAACTCTAGCATCATTGAAAAAGAAGAAGAAATTCAATTACTTATATGCAATAGAGTATGAATGAAAGATGTTTTGATTCACTCTTTAATCTTCTATAAAGATTGACCGAACATTAATGATTGTTTGTGGGTGAAAAGGAGTGAAATTTTAGAGTGACAATGAATGAAATCAATGTTTTAAGAAAATTTATATAAAAGGGCAATTTTTGTATTATTATAAAATTTTAAGTAAATTTGGGTGTAACCATAAATATATGGGATGAGGTGTGAATAGAAAAACTCAAAAAATTATATATTCCATACATTATTTTGAGATGAATTTATGACATTATTTTATAATATTAGTTAATTAATTAAATTATATTAAAATAGAAAGAAAAAAAAGAACACTAAAAAGAATCTTAATTTGACTTTATATAAAGAATATTGCGTTGTTATAACAATTTTCTTCCAATAAAAATGAAAAGACGATGAATATGTTAGTGTCCATCTTCACGTTAACAATATGTTTATGTGAACTTTTATTTATTTTATTTTACTTGTAGCGAGTTTATGTGAGCTTTCAATTACCATCTTGAGGATAAGTGTTTGTGCAAGACCAATAAAATAAAATGATTTAAGAGAAGTCCGAACCTAAGTTGCATTATATATTTTAGATGATGATTCAATGGTTTCTAATTCTATAGATCTTTTACAATGAATGTTAGTTTGTTAAGAATATGTCAAAGTTTATTTTTTTTTGAAGAAAAAAAAAGGAATTGGTTTTAGTATAAAAAAGAATATGTTAGTTTTAATATGTCAATTTGTAGATCGTATAAAAAAGGAATTGATGAATGTAATAATCATCAAAGAAATGAATGAAAAAATTATTAGTTTTAATATTAGTTTTAGAATATTCTCTCATCCATTAGTAAACATCTAAAACGGTGGTTCATCACCTCACCCCTCATCATCAATTAATTAATTAAAAGGAAAAAAAACTCAATAGAGCTTCTATGATTTTATTTTTTATTTTTTTTTCATTGAGAAAACATAAGAGAATTGAGGGTTTACATAAAAAGAATAATAAAAGTCAGAGTTATGTACAAACAAAATGTTATGAAGATTTGTTCAAAAATAACAAGTTCAATATTTATAAAAGGTCATTTTTCGATCTGCGTTAGCATAACTCAGCTGCAGAGATATACATTATTATATGCAGGGGTTGGGGTTCGAACCCCGAACACCCCACTAATTTACTTTGAAAAATATGAATTCTAGCCATTAGACTACTTGACAAAAAAATGCTTAAATATGTATTTCATCCTTGCAATTAAGGGTCGTTTAAAAATTGGTCCCTATATTCGCTAATCCTTGCAAACTAGTCGTGCAATCATTATTCATTTCAAATTTCGTCCTTTGACCAACTTAATCATTGTCACGTCACTAATTTGATGACGTGGCAATCACTGCCACATATAAAATTCCAATTTTGCCCTTAAGAAGAGGACAAAATATTGAAGAAAGAATTGGAAACTCAGGGGTAAAATTGGAATTTCATGTGTGATAGTGATTGCCACGTCATCAAATTAGTGACGCGGCAGTGATTAAGTGGGGAGAGAGACGAAATTTTAAATGATTAAACCATGCAATGGTAAATTGTCAGGATTAGCGATTACAAGGACAATTTTTAAACGACCCCTAATTGCAAGGATGAAATACATATTTAAGTCTAAAAAAAACGATCTACTAATTGATAATTTGACCAAAGAAATAATTTAGAATTATAAGTTTGGTGTAAGGGCCATAAATAAAAAAAGAAACAAATGTGGTGAAAGCATGGTAAAAACACATGTTTTGGGGGGTAGGAAAGCAAAATAAGGTTCCAAGACATGGGTGTCCCCACATTGCCCTCCCCATGTCCCTTTTAAGAATTTTTTCAATGCATCGTTGTTTTTCTCTCTCCTCTGAAGCCCCCCTCCCTCCAAACCCAGCACATCATACAAACTTTCGAATTGTTTCAATTTCTCAACAACACAACACAACACAAATTCTTGATTCAACTCCTATTGCAATTCAATAATTCCTACAAATATTACAACAACAAAAATATTAATTAAAAAAACCCTTGTTTTGTTAATATCACCTTTGCATGAATTGGTTATCATCTCCAACGTAACGTTTTGTAGCGTTACATTATATATAAAATATCAAATATTCATATATCCATTGTTCTTAATCTCTCCCTATTCATTATTATTGTATATATATATTTCAACATTATTACAACAAGAATTTTTAGTTTCTAAGATCCCGTGAGATTGACAACCTTCCTGGGATTTTGGAAATTTAAAAGTTTGGATATTGTACACATATATTTGGAAGATAAAGGTTTTTTTTTTTTTTTTTTTTTGACAATTAAAGGAATTAAAAAGTTCAATGAGACATGAACAAGGAATTATTGGGTTGGGTTGGTGAATTTAGAAGCAATAATGGAATTGACAAGAACCGGTTGTGCGGTTATTTATGTCATCCTCCTTTGTGCTTTGGCTCAAGGGGGCTCAGAGGGGAAGGAAGATGAGCTTTGTATAGAAGATTCTTCTTTTTTATCTTTCATTCATATTCATATTTATGGAAAACAGGTACATTTATGTATTTCATACGTTTTTCTTTTATATTAATCCACCGCAAATGCGTCCCAAAAAAATAAAAAATCGTCGTAGTTAAGGCTTTGTACGATGTTATTGATGATATCCACGACTTAGGCTCTTTAGATATGCTATGAGACTAATCATTGACCTGTCGGCAGGACTTTTTTTTTATTATCCTCCACACGAGTTAGGTTAGCTCCCAAATGGGCAAGTTTAGGAATCAAACTCGGTTTCTTTTTTTATGAGAGAGTTGTTTTATACTGACCTTCTCGATACCATGTTGGTTATATTGAACATCAGAGTTGTAATTAGGATTCTAAATGGTTCCGAATTTCATCTTGTTATATTCTTATGTTTGGTTTTACTAGTTGTTATTGGCTAATTTCCTAGGTGCAAACCAAGTCTCGTTTGTAATGACTATTTTAGGTTCTTTCCGGAGAAGTTTTGAACTCCGTCTCTTGAGATTATTTGACCAACCTCTTACCATCGGGCTTACACCTCATGGATGTTGAGTAGCTGTTTGTATAAGTAACTGCGAAATTTGCTTTAATTTACGATGTCTTTGTTTCTTAATGCATGCTTAAAATACATGATGAAACACGACAGTGATAGTATAAAATTCCAAGTAAACTTTGGTACATATATAGACATAGAAATTGGTCAAAGGGAATCATGGGACATATTAGTTCATTTTTTTGAGGTATATTGAATAGTGCCATTCTCTCATTTGGTTGATACAGGAAGAGAATGTGTGGAAACGTTGCAGGAAAGAATTGATAGAGGGGAACAATGATGTGGAAAGAAGCAGTGACAAGCTTTATTCTTCAAGATACTTGCTAACCAAACATTCTAGTAACGATCATCATCGCCATCGTCGTCATCATGGAA
Source organism: Medicago truncatula (assembly GCF_003473485.1). Classification (NCBI taxonomy): domain Eukaryota; kingdom Viridiplantae; phylum Streptophyta; class Magnoliopsida; order Fabales; family Fabaceae; genus Medicago; species Medicago truncatula. Next base: position 24,246,019 of record NC_053045.1, read on the forward strand.
CAAATTCAATTGCTGAGTCACCACAAGATTATTTATCAAATATATCACCAATGTCACCGAGTCCGAGTGCTAATAGTCCATCCCCTAGGCATTCATTGGTATCACCAATTCATCTATCAACACCGGCAAGTTCTTCATCACCATCGCCTACTCCTGCTCCGAGTACTCATCCACCAACACCAGCAAGTTCTTCATCACCATCACCATCACCTACTCCTGTTCCGAGTACTGGAGTTGAGTTTTTACCACTCACTCCAGATAAGTCTGGGCCGCCTCCATCGCCACCGCATCAATCGGTTAATCCTTTTCAAATTTTTACACCTATAACAAGTGTTCCAACTCCTTCACCTTCTTTTAACAATCAACACAGAAGCAAGGAAGCAATTATTTTGGCTGCATGTATATCAGGAATCATAATCTTGATAGCATTTGCGCTTTGTTATCGCGAGGCTAAAAGTAGTAAAGTTAAAAAAGATGACGGGCCTTTGCTCGTATTAACCTCAAATGATTATTCTGGAGGTATGTTTATATATGTTCATGTTTTTTATGTTTCCTGAAAGTATCGTAATTACAAAACATATTTCCATATGTGTTTTCGTTAGTTGGTTTGATGTTGGAATGTGTATTTCCTTAGTTCATTTCTTTCTCAAGTGTGTCTTTTGTTAGTTAGTTTAGTCCTTGAAATTACTAAACAGAAGACACATTCTAGATATCTTTATAATATTTTCAATATATTTATAAACTATAGTAATAGAATCTCGCATATTCATTTAGAGAGCAAAATAACTGATAAGCAACATATTTTAATTATTATTTCAGGTCCACAGAAGGTTGTCCATTCGGGAAATGCGAATACAGAAGAATCTGGTGTTATTATTAACAAAGGAAAGAATCCAGCTAATGTTGGAAATTCGTCCATGAAGGCCGGGGATAATAACAATATATCACTAGTTGAAACAATAACAGCATCAGAAAAAATGGGAGAACAAATAGCAGGAACTTCTTCCGGAAAACCTGCCCCTCCACCCCCTGGTCCGCCGCCAGTTCCTCCTCCACGACCACCTCCTCTTGCGCCTCGTCCTCCACCGCCGCCAAAAGGCGGTCATCCGCCACCTGCTCCTCCCAAGCCAATGGCTGGTAAAAACCAAGTTAAGCCTCATGGACCACTAAATCAAGGAAGTTCTGATGAAGGTGGTGATGCTCCAAAGCCTAAACTAAAGCCATTTTTCTGGGACAAGGTTAATGCAAAACCTGATCAAACAATGGTGTGGCATGAGATCAATGCAGGGTCATTTGTGTAAGAATACTAACTCTTGTCGAATACCAAAATTTCAGTAAAACATAGACATGTTTGGATTAACTGTTTGAGCTGATTTGTTGATGCAAACACTTGTGATACGGTTTGGAAAAGCTTATGGAAACAACTTATGAATATGTCTATTAGCTGTTTTCTGCTTATTTCTCAAGCTATCTAGGATAGCTTATGAAAAAAACTTATAGCTTACACAAAACTCGTTAACTTTATTTTATCTTCTTGTTATAAAAATAACTTATACATAAGCACTTACATGATAAGCTTTTTTGTAATTAGCGTTTAATTAAACTATTTATCCAAACATGACTCAATAATATTGCACTAACCTTCATGACTACTTATCAGGTTCAATGAGGAAATGATGGAGTCTTTATTTGGCACCAACCAGAACAAAAATGAACGTAGAAAAGATTCACCTTCTGTAGATAATGCTGTACATTTTATTCAGATTATTGACCCAAAGAAAGCACAGAATTTATCAATTCTTTTGCGTGCTCTGAATGTGACAACAGCAGAAGTTGTTGATGCACTTAAAGAAGGTAAAATGATATTCTTTCACTATGATAAATAATATTTTGATGAGTATGTTAGGTTCATATTGGAGTTAGATTCATAAAGTTGTTCCTCTGGTTCTAAATTTCAGTTGCGGTTGGTTACACAGTGAACCTTAATAGTGCAGCAAAATCGAGATAAATGCTGGCGATGCAGCTGTGATTGCAATCGTAGAGACTTCTAAAATCGTTATATTGTAGCTCAGATATCAATTTTAAAACTATAGTACTAGAAAAATTCAAAAACATGTATATCTTTTTACCATTTCCCCGGGATTAAGATTTGCAAATTACAGCCCAAACTCATTACGAAGTATAATTGAATGAATCAGGTAACGAGATCCCTGCGGAGCTTATCCAAACGTTGTTGAAGATGGCACCGACACAAGAAGAGGAACTGAAACTGAGGTTATTCTCTGGAGAACTATCTCAACTAGGCCCAGCAGAGAGGTTTCTCAAAGTATTGGTTGACATTCCATTCGCTTTCAAACGTCTTGAATCTCTCATGTTCATGTTTATTCTTCGAGAAGAGGCCTCGAGCATCAGGGAATCCTTCGCAACATTAGAGGTAATTAGTCAAACTTTGAATCATAATGTTTGTACTCTTATGCAAAACTATTTTAAGGATTATGATTGCAATAGTATATCATTAAACATCATTTACGATGGAATATATCCTAAATGAGGCAAGTTATTGTACAAATCTTTTCTAACAAAGGAGACATGAAAAGCAAAAGGTCCTAAAGAAAGTATCAATATATTACTTGTACCTTAGTTTTTTAAATTGCAGTCAATAACCGCAATTGCAGCAGCAATGTAAAAGTTTTAGAGGTGACTTCACTGGCCGCATTTGTATGCATTTTACGTGATATTCAAGCTCGCAGTGTAACCACAGCTGCAAAGTAACCGCAATTCAGAACCATGCACTTATAAATAATTTGGGTGATAAATTAAGTTGCTGTAAACATATGAATGTGATTATTGTTAATCATTTTATTTCATCGAAATGGCAGGTTGCTTGTGAAGAACTGAGAAAAAGCAGGTTGTTCTTAAAACTACTTGAAGCAGTACTCAAAACCGGCAACCGCATGAACGATGGAACCTACCGTGGAGGCGCTCAAGCATTCAGACTCGACACCCTTTTAAAACTTTCCGACGTAAAAGGAACAGATGGAAAGACAACGCTGTTACACTTCGTGGTTCAAGAAATTATACGTTCAGAAGGAATAAGAGCAGTGAGAACCGAAAGAGCAAGCAAAAGCGTTTCAAGCGTAGGAACAGTGGATGTCGATTATGAAAACGAAGATTCAGAAGATCACTATCGTAGCCTTGGACTTCAAGTAGTTTCAAGCTTAAGCAATGAACTTGAAGATGTTAAAAAAGCAGCATTAATAGACGGTGATGCATTGACTAGCGCGGTTTCAAAACTTGGTCACTCGTTGATTAAGACTCAGGAGTTTTTGAACACTGATCTTAAGAATTTGGAAGAAGACAGTGAGTTTCAAAGTTGTGTAGAAAAGTTTATGGAACATGCGAAAGGTGAGGTGACATGGCTTGTTGAGGAAGAAAAGAAGATCATGTTGTTGGTTAAGAGTACGGCGGATTATTTTCACGGGAATGCAGGGAAAGATGAAGGGTTGCGTTTGTTTTTGGTTGTGCGTGACTTCTTGATAATATTGGATAAGGTTTGTAAAGAGGTTAAAGAAGCTGCATTGAAGTCTATGAAAGGTTCTTGGAAGAAAGAGGCTCCGTCAGTGGCAGTGCCATCTTCTCCGGATACACGTCATCATCCAGAGTCACCACAGCCGCCGCCGCCACCATCTGATCTACATAGGCGATTGTTTCCGGCTATTGCGGGGCGGAGAGTAGATTATTCTAGCTCTGATGATGATGAGGAGGATAACTTTTAGCAATGAATGTAAGTGATTTTGTTATGAAAGGAAGAACTAATCAGCAATTCTTACATCATATTGTGTTTATGGGTGATAATCAATCAAATTGAATGTAAAATCAAGACTCTATAAAACTACTTTAATATTATTTTAAACTTTTGATTGGTTATTAGCAGCTGTAAAACTGAAGAAAAGGAAGCTACTAATGCAAAATTGAAGAGGTGCTTGAACATGATTCTTCTTCTATGTTATGCATGTGAAACATGTATTGATCCTAACTTGATGAGGGATATGGCAATGGAGTAGCAATATAGTATTACAAATGTAAAATTGGTATATATGTGATGTAATGTAACATATTATGCTAACTGGTATGAGACTGAGAAGGTGGCAGTAGGTTTTGCTAATGCTATGTATTGTCTGGTTTGGTTGTTGGTCTAGCCATTTCTTGTTCCTAAGCCATTCCTCTATTTATTGTTACTTTCCAAAGAAAAAATAATACACAAATCTGTTCTATAAATTGCCTTTGATTTCTGTATTTAAGGAAGTGTACTACAATATACTCCCTCTAGTACATTAGGTACTAATATAAACCTAAAAAGTAGTTTTTTACTTATAAATGTGACTAGGGAGAGTACCGTATATTATCATATAAACACGAGTGTTTTGGACCGGTCACAAGGCCAACCACGTGCTGACACGTGGCCTAAGATACGCCGCCGTAAGGCTCTGCACTCAAAGGAGCACGCCAGCTTGTGTGCATCGTGCCACACAAGAGCGCGCCTCCACACAAGGATCACGATACACGTATCCCATTACTGCCCTAATCATATGCCGCATAACCTGGAGATGGTTATGACCAGGGCGAGCCTATATAAGGGTGAACTTGCTTCACCCTCAAGGTACACATCACTTTCCACAACACTTCTTACACACTCTTTTTCAGTTCCATTACTGACTTGAGCGTTGGAGTGCTAACGTGCCTACAGGCACCCTTCGTTCCACCGCGAAGACGTAACAAAGAGAATAAAAAGTAAATCATACTAGAATATCCTTAGCACAAATATTACAAAAATTCCATTAACATATTATCTAACACTACAATATTGCAAGTCACACTCCAAAAGCACTAAAAACATGAACAACTGAATTCTAGTTGTTATCATCTTACAAAATACTAATCCATGGAGGCAGTGGTAACAATGTAATATATAACAGAGAAGAGACCATGAACAAAACAAGACATCCCACCAATGGACAGAAAGTGATGGTGTGAGAAACCACAAGAATCCTTTGACCTGTTGTTTGACATTGCCCCTATTACCAGCATGGACAATCCAACAGCCACCACAACCCTGATCAACAACACAATCAAAAAGGAAATTAGATATATAGTGAATGATTATTTGGATCTAGAATTACATATATTGCATCAGTTACATTTAGTTATTGGATCAAAATACATTTAGGTGTTATAATTTATTATGAACTCCCCAATTAAAAAAAGTACTATTTGAGTAATTCTTTAATTTAACATACATGTATGTTTCCAAATAAAATTATGGTACATAATCGAACAGGTGTCAGCCGAGTAGTAAGAGTTTGCAAGGTTCAAATTCTTTGAATGAGAGATGTATGATCGTTTGTATCACTTTATTTAATAGTAATCTATCAATTCACCCAAATTAAAATACCCTAACTGTACTTTTGACACTAAGTATCGTGATTGTGCAATTGTTTTCCTCCAAATTTTACACCGAAGTGACATCATTTATTGATGTAGCGCCCAAATCTCATAGCCACTTTCACTTTTCTTTAAAATAAAAAAATAAATAAAGGCTAAAAATCAATCCGTACAATTGAGAAACAACAAAATGGCATTTTTTCGAGTTTTTAATTTTAAAGAAAAGCCACGTTAGGTAACAGAGTTGGGAGTCACGTCAATAAATGATGTCATCTCAACGTAAAAATTTGAACAAAATTTGGGATGGGGACTAGAAAGCATAATGGGCCTATATTGTACAATGGTGATACTTATGGACAAAAATGCAATTAAGTAAAAAAAAAGTATATAGCAAAGATACCTAACTATTTTTGTTTATTACAAAGCAGGACAGTAGAGGCAGAGATGAGAAATGATATTGGTACAACTATTTTATGACAACTTTCTCTCTCATACTCACATTATCTTCTTTTCATCTCTCTTCCTTTTTCTCTCTCCATTGTTTTTGACCAATAAAAAGTGAGAAAAACAAGGTTGTCATCAAAGTTGTTTTCAAATAGATGTTCATATATCACTACTCGGCAGAGATATATTACCAGGTTAAAATAAGGCAAACCACAGAGAGTTGTCTATGGGAGGAAGCCTTCTCAAATTCTTGTTGTGAACAAACACAGTTGCAACCACCTAACAAATTGGCTATAACATGTGATAGTCCCAATAACACTGCTGCACCCAACCCCAACATGAATGCATCATGACTTGGTTCTCTACACTCAAATATCCACACCTTCAAATGCTTAACCTGTTTTGTTCAAAATAAAAAAAAATAAAAATAAAAAGTACTATTGAAGTTTAACATAGATACCTTGTTATTAATTATTTCAAAACAAAAAAAAATATAATATATAATATATATTCGGCAAAATTACACTTTTAGTCCGTTAACTTAATTTCAGGTAATAGTTTGGTCCTTTATCTTTTTTCCATTTCAATTTGCTCCTTTTTGTCCATTTTCATATACATTTTCAAGCTTCAAACTAATATTCTAATGCAAACATAGACGAGGATCATAGATTTGAAGACTGAAGGACCATAAGAAAATAAGATCATGAATTTTAAGCTTAAAAATTCATATGAAAATCGACAAAAAGGACCAAATTCAAATGAATAAAAAATAAAGGACTAAATTGTTACCTGAAATTAAGTTAAGGGACAAAAAGTGTAATTTTGCCTATATATATTCCAAAATGTTGGATTCAAGCATACATACCTTGTTTTGTGCTATTTCAGCCTCAAAGCCAAGAATACCAGCTGCAATATCCATGATAACAATTAGGAGACAAACAACAATGCCTCCTACTCTAGCCATCTATATACTACTATTAAAGTTGATGCCCTATAAATTTCCCATTTTGCCCCTAGGAAGGGTATTTTTGTAATTTTCTAATTGGTGGAATTGTGTTGTTGCCACCTCACCATTATATGGGTGCATTTCCCATTTTGCCCCTCACAATTTTTTAATTATTTTATAATTTTTATATTTTTAATAACTTTAACTATTTTTCAATTTTTTTTTATCCCAAATTCAGTTGCTTCTACATTGTCGTTGTAGAAGATTAAGGTATCGCTTGACCCGGTTTTTTTTTCTTCAACTTTTCTACATTTTTAAGGAGAAGTTAGGTCAAACATAGTATCAATTAATTACTTACTAAAAAAAAGTAATTTTTTTGAATGCATAAAATTGAATGGAATGAGCTTTGGCCAAAAATTGTTGAATGTTACTTTAAAAACTACTTCTCGATAATTTATTTCACAAGCACCTCTTTTTAACTCACGCTGTTTACTTACTAAAAAAAAGTAATTTTTTTGAATGCATAAAATTGAATGGAATGAGCTTTGGCCAAAAGTTGTTGAATGTTACTTTAAAAAACTACTTCTCGACAATTTATTTCAAAAGCACATCTTTTCAACTCACACTGGGAACCTTTTCTTTTGTTTTTTAATATTATATTTCAATATGATTTTTTCTTCCATTTAATTTTTTTTGGAATCGTTCCATTTAATTTTTTTTAAGGAGGTCCCATTTAATTTTATTACCTTTTTTTCAAAGGAATTTTATTATCTTTTTATCACTTATACATTTAAATTCAATATCGTTTAATCATCACAACCTCACAAATATTTTTATTCACGCTGTCATTTAATGATACCAAATATTTTTATTTTCTTTCTTCAACCTCGCAAATATATACGAACACACATATTAGCGCTTAGAGTAATACTTTATATATGTCTGTTTTTTTGTTACGCTATTGCGTATAATTTTTTTTGACGTTGCATAATGCATATGATTATTTTTATTCTTATCTTCAAAAAAGGTCTAGATGCCTAGAAAAATTATACTTATATATATATATATTTTGCACCCTTATATTGTAACAAACTATGCATATCTTTTTCTTATTCGAAAAAACTAAACATATAGGTTTCCATGGCACCAACAATGTAACAAATATAATATCATATAATATAAATTCTTATCTTTTTGAAAGACACCAAAATGTACACTAATAAGTAACATTGATAAATCATGATGATTGAATTTTAGCTCATGATAAGGTTTTGACACAATTGTTATTTTAGCTTCTGGTACTGTGGTTGAAAAAAAATTGATGTATGTGGGTTATTTTAGTTTTTGTGAGTAATCATAAAGCCATAACAATTTTCATATTTGGTTTATTCTTTCCTATATGATTGAGCCGTACAAAAGTTGATTGGTGAAATTTGTTTTGGTCATATCATTGACGTCCAAAAAGTTGATGATTCAGAAATTTGTGCATTTAAGATCAGGTTGATTTGATGATACAAAAATTGATCACATAGGAATATGTTAGCTTCTTTCGATATCATAATGAACAAAGGGAATAAAATTAAATGATGTATTATTGTATCTTTATATAGGACTTTCGATGTCAAGGGATTATGACTACATTAAGGATCTAAAAAATGATTTGGACATTTGGAAAATAGGATTTGGAGTGCTGGATTCTTGGATTGTAAATGGTAGTAATGAGAATCAACATATGAAGCTCATTATTTGTGATGCAAAGATTAGATGAGTTAGTTAAGATTTGTTATAATTTCCTTTATGATTTATCAATGTTACTTATTATTTCTTTCTCGAATTTAGGGTGATCGAGTTCATGTAATAACTCGGTATAGAGAGTTGGAGCATTGAAAGGCTTTGATCAAGGAAAACAAGACTTATACTTTGTATAATTGTCATGTGTTTGATAATGACATTGTATTTAATCTCTTTAGGGTTGTTTTTGGTTCTGATACAAAGGTGCAGAAGTATGACAAGTTAACTAACGTTCTTATTCATGAATTTCGTTTTAAGTCATTTAAGAAAATTCAAGATGGAAAATTCAAATCTGACATTTTATATGATATAGTTATGTGCTTTAATTTATTTCTTTGTTTTCTCCGATTATAATATTATTATAGATGTAATATTTTTTTTAAGAAATCATCGGGCTTCTTCATGAGATTGTCAAGACAACACCAATTGGGACTAGAAAGAAACCGTGTATGAACATTGTGTTGAAAGATAAAAGGTATTATTTTTTAATTTATCAACATCAGATGATAGAATTTTGTATAAGTTTGATAATGACCTGAAAGATGTCTTTCTTTATGCAGTGAGAATATAGTTGATGTAACACTATGGAAAAAATACTCCGTAGCTTGATCATTTACCATCTATTTACCTTGAGTTCTTCCATTTTATAGTCATTGGCAACCCAAATATATGTAACAATTGGTCAGGTTCGAGGCTGCTCATCAACCTACATTATCCGGTTGTTGAGAAGTTTAAGACTTAGTAAGTTTGCATTATGATTTCAAAATATAGTATTAGAGTAACTTATTATTTCACAATCTGATTTGATTGTTTTTTGACCATGTTTCTTGAATTGTTGTCGTGACCTTAACACTTCTCAAGCTCAGAGTCAAAGTATCAGTCATAACTTAAGTTAGAGTTCGGCTTCTTCTCAACGTACTTTGTACAACGATTTTTTCAATCTGCCTCAGGTTAGGCCAATTACTGAATTTATAAACTTAGTCATGGTCTGTTTTTTTTATGCACGAACATGCTTTGAGTTTTTTGATGCACAAGTTAAAAATACATATTGCATTATTCTTTATTTCATGTGCATAATTTGGGTTAGGATACATACTTCATCACTATTTGGAAAACAACTAAATTCAATCCTAACCAGTTTGGATGGTATTATAAGAGTTGCACCAAATGTCCGAAGACATCAATGTCAAATGGTGCTAGCTATAGATGCACATGCGGGAGTGATGCTTAATTTCCATTTGTTTCAACAATGTTAATTGGTCAACGGGGTTCATATAATGCACATACATGTATTTATCTAGACTTTATAGGAAGATAAATTAGAAGTCATGATACATTTTCTTTAGCTTAAATCAGTTAAGCTACCTTTATTTTATAAATTATATGTAACTATATTCGCATACAGAGAAAGTATAAGTGTCGCCTCATTACCGCCGAAAGAGCAAGCTATGAAAAATACTTGGGTGGGCTATGGATCAATTTCTGCAGAGAACGTGTGATGATAGAAGGTGGTAAGCTCATATTTGGTCTCGAAAAGTCACCGAAGAACTTGCACGTTCGAGTTGTTCTAAAGTAGATATTTGCTGCTGAACTATTTAAACTTCTACTATTTTGACGTATCGCTTTGGACTGTAATCGTAAACTATTTTGACTTTGGGATGTCATTTGTTCTTTTCATTTTGTCTGATGTAAATATTGACAAAAATCTCTTTTTAGTTAGTCTTTGACACTTGGAGTCTCTTTTATAAACCTAACTATTATGTAACGTTAATCTGCACATTGTTGGTTCCTTCATTGGTTCAAATTAGTATCATGTTAATTATAATGTTGTTTTCCTAATCTTTTGAACAAAATAGAACATGCCCTTTTTCTACAGCAGATCTTTATAATGCTTTGGAACCAGCCCATATATATTTTATGATGAATCATAATGTTCCGTCGTTTTAACATATCTTCTTTCGATTTTTTTTTGTTTATCAAAAACGTTATTGAACCCGTGCGAAGCACGGGTTTGTAACTAGTTTTGTATTGAAAACACAAATATTTCTGGGATTTTCTTTCTGTTCTAGCTGGTTTAATTTGTTAACAATGTTCTAAGATTAGAAACAGTGGAAAATATATGAAGTGGGACTGTGTTGGTATAAATAAAAGGTGATGATAATTATGAGACTTGAAGAGAAGTGGGTAAAAGTTTCTTTTCTTCACACCGTGCAAATTTAATAGGAGTATTTGCTTTATTGTCTACTTTTGATTCTTTTTCTCAATTCTTGGATTCCTTTGTCAGTAAAGCAAGGTACAAACCAGCATAAATTAATGTGAATCATTGACGGTTTGGTCTTTGACTTTTACGTTATATGTCTTGTGGATACCTCGGTGATAACCAGCTGGTTTTTCAAGTTATAACATTATATTTATAGGTCTGGCTAACAATGTCTTAAAAATATTGTTTAAATAGCTTAGAAAAAGAAATTTTATCTTAAAAATAAATGTGAGAAAAACACAAGAGATAGGATTGAATTGAAATTTTTTGAAGCAACCTCTGAAGGAGCTTCAATATTAGTAACAGTAGCACAAACACTTAAAAAAAACTTTTAAGCTTTCGTATCTTGTGAATTCTTAAGACTTTTTTTTAAGTTTGATAGACTTTTTTATAAGTCTAAGTCTGACCTAATTAAATTAATAGGCTTTTTAAAAAGCTCAAGTTTAACCCATTTATTAAACAAGTTAGGTCGAGCCGGACTTTTAGTAGGCTGAGTCATAGGCCCCTGACGAGTGGTCTGACCTATTCCCACTCCTAACCAGGACAACCCAAGTGGGTTTTAAATTCTTAAGACTTAGAGTCTAATATGAATTGTATTGATTAAACCTCTGATTATAAATCAAGTGTAAAACTTAAACAATCTTTTATTTGATTAAGTTAGATTGTAAAAGTTTCTTTCTTGTATGATTGAGCAATAAAAGTTTCTTGCTTTTGTGTTTGAGCATTTGTAATTCAATAATTTTAGTGAAAATCCCTCAAAAGTGCAAGGGTACTAGACTACTCTTAGTTTGTGAGAGGAACCTAGTATAATCTCTCTGTGTCATCTCTCTCTCTGTTTGATTTTATCCGCTACATTCATACTTTGCTTTAGACTATGATCACTTCACAAACACTTAGAATTTTTGTGAAAAAAACCAACGCAATTCAACCTTTTTTTTTCTCTTACATTTGGAATAAACCCGAAGCTTAAGGTCTTTTAATATAAAGTACTCACTCATAAAAATAGAGAAATGATATATGTACAACCATTTTCTAACAACTTTTGTGATAACTTTCTCTCTCCTACTCACATAATATTTTTACTTTATCTCTATATTGCTTTGGTTTTCGTGTCAATACATGATTTTCTTTGTAAAAAGATGGTTGTCCATGTGGTTGTCAATCACATTGATGTTCAAATAACATTGCTCTAAAAATAAGTTTAAAAATACTTCACATGCCTGTTTCTCACTATGATACACTTATTCCTTTATAAGAAATAACTTAATTTCTTATTGTTTATTCATAATTTTATAATGTAATTATTTTCATTATTATGTAATGAATTTGTTTCTTCTAAAAAATTAAAGGGTTAATGGTGCTTTACCCCCCCTGTAATATAGGTCATTTTTGGTTTTCCCCCCTGTAAATTTTTTTTTTTATTTACCCCCCTGTAAATTTTTTTTTTTTTAATACCCCCCTAATAGGTCATAAAAAAACTACTTTATTTTTTTTTTTGCAGAATTTTTTCGTTTTTTTATGACCTATTAGGGAGGTATTCCAAAAAAAAAAAAAATTACAGGGGGTAAAGCACCATTAACCCAAAATTAAATTATTCATTAATAAATTCAGATTTTAATGTTTTTAGAATAGACAACAACATAAGAAAATGGTACAATTAACTTGTTTCCTAGCGATGTAATGGCGTTTTATCGCAGTGTAGCTATGTTTTTTGTTGTGTTCTTTTTCATAATTTTTGTTCACTATGTTAAAATAAGGAAAAACAATAACCGGCGCCATCTATACATTTAGAGCAATGATAGGTAGACACCTTTAATGTGTACACTCCTTTGTACCAATCAATTTGTAAACTCGACTCATAAAATCAAAATTTTAAATTATATATAGGCTTAATTACACTTTTGGTCCTCGTGTTTTGGCCTACTCACGAAACTGGTCCTGCCCTTTTAAAACAGAACAAAACGGTCCTTCAATTATTATTTTTTTTGCATTTTTCGTCCTACCTCCTATTTTCAAACTCTAGAAACGCAGAGAAATGACAGTTTTATGCGGTTTTAGACCTACCCCTATGCTCAACCATGAAATCAACAAGGAATAAAACACGTGGGCACAATGAATCTATTCTATTCAGCACACTAACCAAAAAAACCTAATTTGAAACATATCTTAGAAATTAGGGTTTTTTTGGTTAGTGTGTTGAATAAAGTGGATTATTTGTACCCACATGCTTTATTCCTTGTTTATTTCATGGTTAAGCATAGGGGGTAGGTCTAAAACTGTCATTTCTTTGCGTTTTTGGAGAATAAAATGGGGGGTAGGACGAAAAATGCAACAAAAATGATACTTGAAGGACCATTTTGTTTTGTTTTAAAAGGGCAGGACCAGTTTCGTGAGTAGCCCAAAACACGATGACCAAAAGTGTAATTAAGCCTTATATATTATACGATTATTTCTTATAAGTTTTTTATAATATTATATTTGGTTCACTTCTCTCATTCATTCGCTAGAGTGTAATGTGCGGGAGGGGTAATGCTCAACTTTATGATGGATTGACAAAAGAAAGGAAAGGAAAAATATATGATCCATTAATTTCAACACAACCACCCCTAGCAAATTACTTTTTTTTGTTGTTATTTTAAGTGATATTCTTGCTTTTCTTGTGGTGCATTCTTCGCAAAGAATAGCACTTCTCGTGTAAGAGTGGTTGGTGTACACAATGTGCTCCCACGCGTTAAATAGGCCAATATGAATAAAAAATGGGTCACGGAATAAAGGTTGTCTTAAAAGTAAAATCACAAACTCTCCTAAAATCGGTCAAACTCTTTGCTAGCTTTGATTTTCTAAAATACAAGTTTACCACCAAATTAACACTAATTCAGTGTTTTTAACATTAAAAAATACATCCTCAAAAAGAATGAACACTCATAGGTCAGTTAGATGGGTTTAAACAAGTGTAATTTTCATATGCATCACAGTACTCAACATTTGCATGATTTTTTCTTCAAATTTACATACAATACTTTTCTCAAGGGTGATATTTATTGTCCTCTTATAGATGAGGACTGCATGTGGTTCCAAAAATCATATTTTAGCACTCAACACTTCCCTGGTATGATGGATTATTAATATTTCATGCTACTAATCCTTAAATCTTTTCATCATTCTCCATTTTTCCTTATCACAAACAACTGAATAACTGAAGACAAGCATCTGCATATTTTCCCACAATTTCATCTACCTCTGATATTTCGAAAAACTTAATGATTACCATGCATGTTTGAACAAGCTGTGATTAATTGATTATTATCAACGTCCATCAAGTAATATGTTTTTCAAATAAATTGTAGTATGAAGAATATTTCAATTCCGGGTCAGATTGATTGGACCGACCAATCTGATTTCGTTCTCATAACACTAATGAATATAATATGGTCAAAAACAATTCAAATATTGGACTGTGTTCGAACTTCAAAAAATATACACACACAAAAACTATGACTAAGGGGAGGAATCAAGTCGTGTTCATCGGAATTTTAATTGTCATAATAATATCACCAACTTTCTTGACACTATAGCGGCAGCCCCAAGAGCTCATACATCTGCCGCCCTAGGGCAGCATGGGTCTTTGACAACATCTTAATATGCTTTTTGGTGGCCATCATCACATCCCTCGTAAGAGGTATATCCTCCGTTTCTAGATCAAGTACCTGCTGTAGTGCTTGACTTAGGTGTTGTATCCGCAGATTCAAATCAACAATAACATGCTGCGAGATGCAACAAGCGTTTGTTCAATTATTCAAGAACAGTTTAACCATTGTACTTAAAGCATTGAATCTAAAATAGGATAAACATACAATGGAACATTCATAATCATAACTGATATCTGGCACACAATAATGAAACAAATTATTAATGCGAGGATACCTCCCAAGAAGAAGGCTGAAGGAATTGAGGAAAAAGCGAAGATGACAACAGAGGTAGACAGCCGAAGGAATCATCGAGCCTAGTGGCACAGAACAGAAATAAATATTCATAATTAGTATCACAGTTGAAAAACTCATCAAAACTTGACAGGATCTTATCCAAGCAATAACATAAACTTCAAATCAACTCAAATTCCTAATTTTGCAACTAAAAGAGCGCAATTTTTAATATCTGAACTCTGAAGTTCTGTCCATTTTCTGTTGAATTGACAGAAAACAAAACCCAAAATCTTAATATAAAAACTCTAAACTCAAACGGTCGTCATTCGGTTCAAAGAATCTCCATTCCAGAACCGTACGTGCTTCATGTAGGCGAGTTGCAGCCTACAATCCGAACTGAGGACGGGTTTTTGAAGTTAGCTCACCCTCGCGGGGTCACGATCTTTGTCCCGTCCATTGTAGCACGTGTGTCGGGCGAACTGCTAGTTATCGGATACGGGATATCCATCCTAGTCACTATGGACGTTTAGCTGAATTGTTGAGAAGTCATAAACAGAACCGCAAAAATAAACGACCAGAAAATCTAAAGCAACGAATTAAAAGCTCATATGAACTTGAACTAGAAGAGCTAATTCAAACTGGTCCTATTATGTGTGATTCAAATTAAGTGCACAAACCCAATTCCTTGGAGTTATTCGCAAAGATACTAGCTTCTAAATTTCTTCAACATACAAGAATAGTTTTATTACAAACCACCATTAATTTCGTTAGTTAGTACCACAAAACATCGATCTAATCTTATATGTAATTTATCCTCAATCTGATTATTAGTTATAACCAAAGTGACCTAGGAAAATGGGAAAAGAAAAGAAGCAAAAATCAAACTGAGTGCACATTTCACCTTGAGCATTCTATGATGGCAACATCTGCTGACTGCGAGTTCCGACACAAAAGGTCCAAAATTCCATTTGGTATTGGTGGATATGGTTCAAATCCCGCTGTAATTGGTTTTTCTAACCTGAGAGTATTCAGTGTCATGGATAATCCATATGAAAGTGGTTTCAACATTACTTTCACCGACCTCAAGCTACGCAAGGAAAGCCGTGCAGGCGCATCTTTCAAAATATCAGGAGCTAAGGAGAGAACCTATGCAATAATAGATGGTAATGAATTAGAATCAGTTTATGCAATTATGAAAACAAAAAAAATTGTAAAGAAAATACAAATTAAGCCTCAAAGCAATTTAAGTTAAGATACCTGAAGAGTACCTGCAGAGACCGTCAATGATTCTATATTAGCAAGACTAGACAGCCAGGAGAGTAAAACCAAAGGAGGTACCGAGTAATTTGCCAACATTTCCGCGTCAATAATTACTTTTTTGACAGAAGAAAGATTGGTTCCAAGAAGTGTCTGATAAGGAGTACCCGTAAAAGCAAATGTACGAAGGCTTGGAGCAGATAGCTCGATTTGGTAATTGTGGAATGAATGATTACGTATCGTTAAGCTAACTAGTGTCTGGCTTAACATGCACAAGATATTTGCACCCTTCACCGAACAATTATCAATGATCAAATCACTCAATCTATTAAAGGCTGAAAAGGGATCAATTCGACCACCATCAGTGGCGCAAAAGACAAAATTTCCTAGATGTAGACAGGTTAACACTGGTAAATCTAGTGAGTTAGGAAACAACGTTCTCCAATAATTATAACGACCTTTAGGCGAAACGGATAGCCTAAGTGATGTTAACGTCTGAGACGAAGAAATGCAAGGTAGGATATGACATATATCGCCTTTCACATCAATTTCTAATCGATCGAGCTTGGCACTGTGCGATAAAACATAATTTGCTACTTTTTTAAGTAGGCCAAACTCAATACTACCACTACGTTCAAAATAAACAGTTTGCAATACAATTTTGCTATGACGAAGAGACAGAATTCTAGACACGAATTTATCAAAACTCTTTAAACTGGAAAAGTTTGAGCAATGTAGTCTAAGATTGGAAATATATTTCCAAATATGCTCCCATCTTTTGGACAGAATGCAAGTTCGAACAGCGTCTTTAGTGCTCAAAAATGACAAAATGTGAATGATAATGCAATCAGAGAATTCGCTCAATCTGTCTTCCTCATCGTGTTTTCCCCTCTTTGTTATGTGTTGAATCGTCATTTCATCGATCAACTGGTTAGAATTTATTCAAATAAGCATCTACCTAAGGGAGTAAAAAGGCAAACCGAATGAAATTAAATCCAGCATTACACAACGGAGAAAAAGAAATGTTTTCTTAGCTGTTTCAAAAAAGAAAGAAAAAGATGTTGTTTCATCTATCTCAAAATGAGTGATCTAGTTAACTGTTTAACCAGGTCGCGCCCCTAGCAAGCGCAAGGTGAGTTACCGTGCCGGACCTCGTAATATTTGGAGCCTCAATTTTTTGTTTTTAATATAACACCCAAAAGTGTTAGGTATATAGAATAAAATATAAAAGAATGACTATTTTTTATTTTATTTACAACATAAATAGATTATTACTATTCCTTAAAAAAAATTGTTTTCCATATGAGCCCATTTTTATTGTTTGAACATGACCTCTGATTTTATCGAAGCGGCCATGTGTTTAACATGCACCAACCTTTAATATCTTTATCTTTCTATTAAAAAAAATTGTATAAAAGTTGATATTTTAAAAATGTTCTTCGAGACAATTCTAATGTCTTACATGCTTGCATTTTTTCTTCATATATTAATAGAAAAACATGATCAAATATGTTATATGAATAATATATATAATCAACTTGGTCACTCAGCATTCTTATAGTAAACTGATTAAAAAAAATGTAGTTTGGTTGATGATGATGATTAATAATAATAATAATAATAATAATAATAGAATGGATTAAAAAACAATATGGTATGTGTGGATCGTAAGAAAGCCATAATAAAAATAAAAATAAATAAAAGAACATTACTACAAACAAGAAGCATGAGTAACAAAGCCATAAAAAAACATCATCGGATTATTATATACTTAAAAACAATCGTTTGTTTGAAAGAAAGAATAAAATCACTGTTTTTAGATTCATCGAATAACCAATAAAACATAAAATATGCGAATAAAATAAACGAGTAAAAAGCATACCTTTTGAGATTAAGAGTTAACGAAATAGCAGCACTGTTTTCTTTCTTCTCTCAATTTCTTAAACGTATTTTCTCACCAGCTCCTTTATGTCTTTTTCAGTATCAAAAGAAGGTATTTATAGATAAAAATGTGCCATGGATTTGGAATTAAAGAATAAAAAGGAAAATAATTTTTTTTTTTGACAAAAAAAAGGAAAACAATTTATTGTTCATTAAAACTGATTGGCAAAACTTTTTAATGATATCAATTTTTTCCCTTTTTAGTTTATCCTCTCTTAATTGGCTTTTAAGGGCATCTATCTTGCTCTTAAAATTGATTGGCAAAACTTTAGTTGATCTTGTCACAAAAAAATAATAATAATAGTGCACCGAAAAATTCAGGAATAGAGAGTAAAATGCTAGAATGAGATTTGGGTTCTTGACTTTTTTTCTTTTTTGCTCAAAAATGCTAGAATGAGATTTCGTTTATTTTTTTACTTCAGGGCAAGAACATGTGCTCTTAATTTATTTTATATGTCCAACAATCGATCCTACATATTAATATTTATTTTGATTTTCTGTTAAAACTAAAATATTAATTTATAAATATTTTTATTTTTCCAACTAATGTATAAACTTTGTGTCATGAATTTCATTCAACTATAGAGACTAACTTCTCAAGTCTTGATTGAACCACAATTGGGGACAAAACTCTCCCTCGAGTGTTTTAATTGTTGCTGCATGCATGGACTGCATTCGAACTCATGAAGTAGACTTTGATAACATTATAATATTGACATAAAGACGGATAGACTACTTTGATAATTCCAATCATCTCCGCATTTGTTCGGTTTGGCGTTTGTAGTTAAATTCTCGTACACATTAACGCGGCTTTTAGGAAGCTCCATTCTTGCTTCGTGCTGGGCATACGTTAGATAGGATGCCCGTCGCCATTCCAAACACACACATTCTATATGGAGGTCATATAGGTAAAGCCACAGGTCAAAGTCTCTAAAGGAAAAAAAAATAGCATATGCAATTTGTAAAGCTTTCTGGAAAATATAGGTAAAGCCATATATTTATGCATATAAAAAAAACAAATGTGTTTACAAATTAATGTCTTTATGTCAATCTATACAAGTAAAACAAAGCATAAATGCCCGCGAATTTCAGTTGCAAGTAACTACTTCCTGGATTCATCATACCATCATAATCCACGTCAAATAGACAACTAGAATCATTGTCATCAATATCATCCTTGTAACAGTTGTCGAAATTCGAACTATGTCGTCTTGGCGATGGAGATTCATGACATGGGAATCCTGCTAAAGGAAGTGATGGGAACCTCCTCAACATAGTCAGAACATATCATCCATCACACACCCAGAAGCTTTGGTTAAATTTAAACTGTATGGCATATATTTTCATA
The DNA here is from genome assembly GCF_003473485.1 of Medicago truncatula. Lineage (NCBI taxonomy): Eukaryota > Viridiplantae > Streptophyta > Magnoliopsida > Fabales > Fabaceae > Medicago > Medicago truncatula. Next base: position 24,265,371 of record NC_053045.1, read on the forward strand.
TCAAAAAGGTTCAAATAATTTAATTGTTGTCCACAAAATATTATAAATTAACATTTGTCAATCATAATATGGTTCACATAATTTTGAACCAAATTTAAAACATGAGGTTTCAAAGAAATTGTATAATTCCAAGTCTTTCCTCCTTTTTCAAAGTCTTGCTTTTAATTTGGAGCTATTTAATTTTTCAAACAATCAGATCCCAGACTTCAAAATTCCAAGTCTTCCTGCATTTTTCAAACTTGGGAAATTCTATGGTGAAGTTGTTCAATTGACTTTTTCGGTGAAGTTACCCTAAATTCAATAAAAATGTGTCACATGTCATGTGTGCTGATTGTTGCATAGTATGTGATGTGCATCTGCTCGATATGTTCCACCGTAGACTAGTTTTATTAGATTTTTTGAACTATCAGATTTATTAAACACCTCACTAGTATTATTGTGTTGATTTTCACACTATATTTATTATTTCCTTTCTCTTTTTGACTTTTTCTTCCTTCTATTTCAACAACACATTTATTCCAATTTATTTATTTATTTATTGTTTTAGATCCTAACTAATTAATTTTGATTATTCTTTCATGAACGTCCACCATTGTTGCTTTTATTTTTGTTTTGCTTAAAAAGAAAAACGCAGATTAAAAAAGTTAAAAAGTGAGTTTAATCAATATCAATATATGCAACGAACAGGGGGCCTTATGGTACAAGTACAACGTTATTACCAATGAACCGCAATCAATTTATTCATATTCTTTTTTACGTTTACACTATATACTGAAATGAAGTTGAATCAATTTTTTTTTTTACGTTTGCATCATATTTGCTGGGTTTTTATTTTGTTTTGATGTTTTGATTAATGTTATGAACTTTGATTTATTTGCACCTTCCATGAATTTTGTTTTTCTGACATTTATTTGATGGATGGGAATCTTTTCAAATATGATGCTAGTAATTGGTTAACTTTTCTAGTTAATTGTGACGGTTCTCTTTTTTCGATTGCTGGCTTTGTTCTTCTTGAATGGAAGAATTTGTTCATCTTCAATGGAAGAAGATGAAAGAGGAAGATATACTAAAGAAATTAATCTTATGTAGTTACTTTCACTTAGACAATTTAGATTTATTTCATGTAGTTTTTTTTTGAAGGTTTGAGAAATTGAATCTTTTATGATGATTTGTGATGTAAATAATGAGAAATTGAAATTAGAAGTGTTTTTATCGAAATATAATTTCATTTTTTTTCTAGTTTTTTTCTTTCTTTTATGAAGATGATTGATGAAGATGATAAAGGAAAGATGAATATGGTGAAGGAAAGATGAAGATGTTAATTTAATAAAAATCTGAAAAAGAGAATATGAATAAATAAATAAAGGGAAATAAAGAGGAGAGAGAATTGATACTAATCATGTGTAGACAGTATACCACAATAACATAGAGACTAAGTAAATCTAACCATTAAGATCATGAAATAAAGTTTTCATTCTACTTACGGTACTGTAAACCGCCTGCACTGTAACATAATGCAGGGTATCTGACGTATCATCACTTGAAATCTGATTGGTTCATTCAAACGACTTCACTGAAAAAGTCATTTTTCTGACTTCTCCGTAGAAGCTCCCTTCAAACTTTCCCATGTGCCAACATCTTATATAACCACACTAGCTAGAATCTCTTAGTAAATCATAATCCCATTTGAATTAGATCTTCTCTGATCCAAACAATCCTTCATAATGACCATTCTTACTTCACAAATGTCACTTCTATTGGTTTTACTTTTATGTATTACCACATTCCACAAAAGCATGTGCACCAATAACACATTTGTTCAATGTAATGAGAAAGATCGAGAGACACTGTTAACCTTCAAACAGGGTGTCAATGATAGTTTTGGTCGGATTTCAATGTGGTCTATTGAAAAAAATTGTTGTGCTTGGGGAGGAGTCCATTGTGACAACATGACCGGAAGAGTTACAAAACTTGACCTCAGCTACAATCAATTGGAAGGTGAGATGAATCTTTGTATTCTAAAACTTGAGTTTCTTAGTTACTTCGATTTGAGTCGGAATGATTTTGATGTGCTAAGCATTCCATCCATTCAAAATAACAATATCACACATTCATCTAACCTTTTGTACCTTGACTTATCCTTAAATGGTGGTCTTCACATGGATAATCTTGATTGGCTTTCTCCACTTTCATCCTTGAAATATCTCAACCTTAATTGGATTGATCTTCATAAGGAAACCAACTGGATTCAAGCAGAGAGTACACTTCCTTCACTATTAGATTTAAGGTTGAGTGACTGTAAACTGAACAACTTCCCATCTATCGAGTATTTGAATTTGTCTTCACTTGTAACTCTTGATCTTTCTTGGAACAACTTCAGCCATCATTTACCAAATGGGTTTTTTAATCTTTCCAAATATCTCAATTATCTTGACCTTTCAAAAAATAATATACTTGATGAGATACCTTCAAGTTTGCTAAATCTTCAAAATTTGAGAATCCTTGATCTCTCTAATAACCAACTACAAGGATCAATTCCAGATAAAATATGTAACACCCCGTTTTCTCGACTTAAAAATTTCATTTAATTAATCAGAGTATTCAACATGTAAACGGAATGCTACACTTCATAAAATCATAAATAAGTTAATTAACTAATTTCTCCTTCAACATATTAATTCAAACTTTGCAGCGGATTAAATTCATTAACATAAAAAGTCTTGGCATGAAGGCCTCATCAAAACATCTCATAAAAATCCAATTAACAACTTAATCATGTAAATTTATAAACAATACGTAAGGAATAGAAAAGCATGCAACAAAGTTCCCATCCCGTTACGTATCAGAGCACCTAAACGACTCAGTGAGGGATAGCCACTCACGACAGCAAAAACACAGCAACCTACTCTTGATCACCTGCAAGTTACTCATACGAAGAGCAACATTTTCAAGCAGAAGGGGTGAGATTCACAATCAATAATAATAATATATAATTCATCAAATGCATCTAACAACTTAAACTTCATCAATTAGTAATAGTAATTCTTTTAACGACTCCTAAACCATATCATATACTCATCATATCAACAGTCATAACTCGATATCATAAACAACATCATAACAGTCATATATTCAACACCATAAACAGTCATCATAACATCGTAATCAATATCATAAATATCTTCTCATAATAATATAAACGACACGACATAATCATCACATCATAACAATATAAACAACTACATATATTTAACAATAATGTTCTTACTTCTTTAACTTTAGTAACACTTACTAATTCAACCAACGATGACGATAACTACAATTATCCAATATATGTATATATTTCATAATCAACAATATCATCAATAATAGATATCTAACTCATCAATTAAATATATCACCCTGTCATAATAATAATTCATCAATATATAAGTATATCATCTTTAACAACATCAACCAAATGATAATTAAAACCAACAACGACGATTCATGCAACAACTCGACACCACCGCTAAGACTCATGCAAGACATGACAACTCCACTAAGACTCCTCAACAAATGCAACTATGCATGTGGTACCAAAATCAGGGCCGTGACCCACACCACTGTCGAATGGTTAAAGCATTCTCATCAGGACATAAGTCCTCACCACTAACACCACTTTGAGCAACTAGTGCTCCACCACTTTGAACGACAAGGCGTTCCAGAGCCGAAGCTCTCCCACTGTTATGCTCATGCAACTGACCCACTTGAGTATATCTACATACAATCCCACCTAAGCATATATGTATATATGACTCACCACTCCAATTTACAACATTCATGTAAAACTTAATTAAATAAAAGCATACATCCAGCCAGCATCCATTCATCAATCACAACCAAATTAGAACATCCAGAGAAATACACCAACATACAAGCCATGCTTAATCAACAAGATAAATCAACCATCAACAGCAGAAGTCAAACCAACAAAATTCTGGGCAGCTCGCCTCGCGAGCACATCTGCTCGCTATGGCGAGCTCAGGAAATAAGGTACTCGCCATGGCGAGTTCGAGGCGAACAGAAATATGTTGCTCTCGGGAAAAATGATATTTTTCTCACTCAAACCTCAATTCTAAGCTCCCTAATCATCTTTTAAACCTAAAACTTGCTCCAGTCCTCTTAAAAATCATCTAGGCACATGAAACTACCCAAAATACGGCATGTAACAACATTTTAAAAATCCAGATTTTCACAAGGCTACTCGCCATGGCGAGTTGTATCACTCGCGAGGCGAGCCATGAAGTTGTTCACTCGCTATGGCGAGCATAGGCTACTCGCGAGGCGAGCGATGAACTTCTGTACGGGCAGAATGCAGGTTTTTCCCAAAAATCCCATTTTTCCTCAATTCACTCCCCAAATTAGTTTACAGGTATGCAATGAAAGGTTTTATGCACTCAGAACCCATTTCTAACTCCAATTCAACAATTCCTACACTCAAAACCCATTAATTAACAAAACCTAACTTTAATCAAATATTAACCAACATTTCCCACAACATTAACCAACAGATGCATCTTAATCAATAATAAACAGCAACATGGCAGTACACAAACAATCTCAAGATATAACAACATCAAATGGTAATTAACATCTTAAAACATCATATATACATATAACCCTTCATCAATCATTGACAATATCGTATTCACAAATATATACATACATATATTAATTCATCAATCATAAACAATTCTTCACTGTGATCTACGTGCAGTAATTTGACCATAGCTCAAGTTCTATAAATCCTTTTGAAGTCAAACCAACGGCATTAGAAAGCTAACATCCATACCTACAACTTTCGTGCTTACACCTAAGACCAATTCTGTATCAATCAATACCAGTTTTCATTTCAAATTCTGACAAAGTTGTGCTGAAATTCATAAAAATTCACTAAGACTCCTTGGAGTATTTTCATCATATCTCATAAACCAAAAATCATTTTCGAGTCAAACTAAAGCCATTGGAAAGCTAACAAAATTATCTACAACTTTCATGTTTACACCAAAGACCAATTCAAAACGGAAACATGTGAAAAAGACGGAAGAACGCGAAACAGGTGATGCTGTCTCTGTGCAGCTCGCGAGGCGAGTAAGTTTACTCGCTGTGGCGAGTTGCGACGAACAACCCTACGGGAACAGACCAGTTTTCAGCCAAAAATCCAATTTTTCATCCACCCAAACCCCAAATTTGATAGGAAACTCAACATATGTTTATTCTACAATCTGAACATCGATTCTTAACACAATTGTCATGATTTCTACACTTTTCAATCCAAGAATCATACTCCAAAAACCTAACCCCCAATTCCCAATTTCAACTAGAACTATGCTAAATCAAAATCAGAATTATATAACCATTATCATTGAGAGATAGTCTCACCCTTACCTTAATTCAGAAGAAAAATGCACAACGATCGGATTCCCTTGGCTCTACTTGCTCTTGTTCTCCCCTTGGCTTGGTTTTCTCTCCCAGAACTTGTTTCACGTAAAACTGCTTCTAACCTTTTCTTTTCCTAACTCCCAAAATATAACTCCTCCTTTATTTCATTAAACTCCCCTTAATTCTATTAATTCTTAATTAACTCCCCAACCTCCAAAATAATATTAATTCCCACATTATTCTAACTAATATTAAAATAAACTATATAATAAAATAATACACACCACATAATCAACCAATATTATTTAAAATCACATAAATTATATAAATATATCCTAACTCAATAAAAATAGTTAAATAATCAAATAATTCAAGGAGGGCGTTACAAAATAGGCCAACTAGCACATATTCAATATCTTGATCTTTCTAGGAACATGTTAAGTTCTTTCATTCCTTCAACTCTAGGAAACCTCTCATCCTTAAATTCCTTATCTATTGGATCTAATAATTTATCTGGTGCAAATTCAAAATTAACTTTTTCCAAACTCTCTGGTTTAGATTCACTAGACTTGAGTAATTCAAATTTTGTATTCCAATTTTATTTGGATTGGGTTCCTCCTTTTCAACTAATTGACCTTTTATTAAGCAATACAAATCAAGGCCCAAACTTTCCATCTTGGATATATACACAAAAAACACTGCATGTTCTCGACTTATCGAGCTCGGGAATTTCATTAGTAGACAGAGATAAGTTCTCAAACCTTATTAAAAGAATACCCGATAAACTTTTTTTGTCAAACAATTTCATTGCTGAAGACATATCTAACCTAACAGTTAATGGTTTGGAGTTAAGGTTGGACCACAATAATTATACAGGAGGACTCCCAAACATATCACCAAGGGTTGTTATGGTTGATTTTTCTTACAACTCCTTCTCAGGATCAATTCCACATAGTTGGAAGAACTTGAATGAATTGACAGTCATGAACCTGTGGAATAATAGTTTGTCTGGTGAAGTTCCAATGCACCTCTCTGCTTCGAAACAATTGCAAACCATGAACTTGGGAGAAAATGAATTTTCTGGAACCATACCAATCATGATGTCACAAAACTTAGTAGTGGTCATATTGAGAACCAATAAATTTGAAGGGATTATTCCGCCACAATTATTCAATCTCTCTTATTTGTTTCACTTAGACCTTGCACATAACAAACTTTCAGGATCTTTACCACACTGCGTGTACAACTTGACTCAAATGGTTACTTATCATGTAAATCCATGGTATACTTCCACAATTGATTTATTTACCAAAGGTCAAGATTATGTGTATGATATCAACTCGGAAAGACGAACTATTGACCTTTCAGCCAATAGCTTGTTTGGGGAACTGCCATTGGAATTGTTTCGGCTTGTTCAAGTTCAAACGTTAAACTTATCTCACAATAATTTTGTTGGAACAATACCAAAGACGATTGGCGGCATGATAAACATGGAATCTCTCGATCTCTCTAATAATAAGTTTTATGGTGAAATTCCTCAAAACATGTTTGTCTTAACCTTTTTGGGTTATTTGAATTTATCTTGCAATAATTTCAATGGAAAAATCCCAATTGGAACACAACTTCAAAGTTTTAATGCATCGAGTTACATTGAGAATCCTAAACTGTGTGGAGCTCCTCTCAATAATTGTACCAAGAAAGAAGAAAATCCCAAAACCGCAACACCATCCACAGAGAATGAAGATGATGACTCTAACAAAGAATCATTGTATCTAGGGATGGGAGTTGGATTTGCGGTAGGTTTCTGGGGGATTTGTGGTTCTTTGTTTCTTATTAGAAAATGGAGGCATGCATACTTTCGGTTTACTGATAAAGTAGGTGACAAGATCTATGTTACTTTGATCGTAAAGTTAAACATGTTTCACAGAAATTGAGCTCCTGCTAGTTAAGGTCAGTGGAACCTACTTAACAGTTTCATTGATCTTGTTAATTATTGCTTTTGGACTGCATTGCGTGGCTGATTTATCTTTATTTTCTATTTTTCAGTTTTTTATTTTAGTCAATAAGTGGTACCTACACTTTAGGAGAAAGCAGTTGTTGTTATCCCACGTTCCTAGTTTAGTGGTGATGTAGTTGTGTTCTGTTTTGTTTTGTGAAACACTATTAAGTGTATTGTTTTAGTGAAATTAATATATCAATTTCCCATTCCATTTCAATGTATTCTTCCCTGTCTATCATATTATTTTTCATTTATACCATATAACCAACAAATTGGCACCAGAGCTATCATCTTACGGGACCTGTGAAAATGAAAACTGAAACAAGTTTTTGTTGCTCCTCCTGTCTTTGATGGGGAGAACTATGACCTTTGGGCAGTAAGAATGGAGCCATACTTGGAGGCTTTGGATGTTTGGGAGGTTGTTGAAGAGGATTATGAAGTTCCTCCGCTGCAGAATAATCCTACCATGGCTCAGTTAAAATATCACAAGGAGAGAAAAACTCGGAAAGGAAAGGCAAAATCAGTTCTTTTCTCCTGTGTTTCACAAAATGTTTTCACCAGAATTATGACCCTCAAAACAGCAAAATAAATATGGGACTATTTGAAGGAAGAATACGCAGGGGATGAGAGGATTCGAGGCATGCAAGTACTGAACTTGATGAGGGAATTTGAGATGCAGAAAATGAAAGAGTCTAAGACAATCAAAGATTACTCTAACAGATTGCTTTCTATTGCAAACAAGGTTAGGTTACTCGGCACTCAATTCGCTGATTCTAGAATTGTTGAAAAAATTATGGTTACGGTGCCTGAGAGATATGAAGCATCAATAACCACCTTGTAGAACACAAAAGACTTGTCTAGGATCACCTTAGCAGTAGTGTTACATGCGATGCAGGCTCAAGAGCAACGAAGGCTTATGAGGCAAGATCATGTGGTTGAAGGTGCTTTACCAGCCAAACATCATGTAGTTGGAAGTACTGCAGGCAAACAAAGCAAAGATAGAGGTAAAAAGAAAAATTACCCACCTTGCGAGCACTGTGGTAAAATGGGTCATCCACCGTTCAGCTGTTGGAGAAGACCGAACGCAAAGTGCAGCAAGTGCAATCAGCTTGGACATAAAGTTGTGATTTGCAAAGGAAAATTTCAACAACTTGAAGTCAAAGCCCAGGTTGTAGAGCAAAATGAAGAAGATCAAATGTTTGTGGCAACATGTTTTCATCCAAGAGTAGTTCAGAATGCTGGCTGATTGACAGTGGTTGTACAAACCACATGACATATGATAAAACTATTGGTAGTTTTCTCCCTAAAGATATTCCTCTTCAGCATGATCCTGCTTATGTATGCTTAAAGAAAATGAATCTCCATGCATTTTCGGTCTGATCTTAAAGCAGAGATCGTCGTATGCATGTGCATATCAGTTGATTGAAGGGTTGATTACGGTGAAGGTGTTGAAAATAGGTTGGATTTTATTGTAAATCTTGTCAAGAGGACGTGTGTTGGAATCACCAGGAGTGCATATTGCAACAAGATTTATCACTAAATCGGCGTTTTTTATCATACCTTCAAGCCTGGAATCGCTTTTGATATTCGAACTGTGAAATTCAACGTAGTTTGTTCATGGAAGAGTTTTAGGTTCCAAGAGATGTTTGAGTTTGTCCTTGTACACGTCTAGAGCATGAAATTTATGAGGGGTTTCGAACATGAGCTTCTCACAAAGGTGATAACCGATGAAACCTTTGGCACCGATAATGCAGATTTTTATCAGTTTGATTGGACTGCGGTCGAGATCAAGTCGTGTTGAAGGAGGAAACATGGTTGACTAGTTTCTTACTTGTGTCAAATATAAAAACCCTAATAAAATGGTATCTTAAACCCTAAATAATATGGTGGTGTCAGAGTTGTCTATCAAAAATCCACTATTTATAGACCAGGCCCATGAGCCGACCTGTTTAGCAATCAGCCTCCATGAGCTTAAGAGTAATAATATGTGGGCAATTGGAATTTATTTTATTTTTTTACAAAGGCAATTGGAGCTTGGTTATTGACAAAGAAAATCAAAGTGTACTATAGGTTATTGAAAAATCTCAGAATTCAGAGAGAGAAAGTTTTGACAAGGACTGCAATTTTTTCAAATAATTCCGTGCATAAAGTTGAAATAACCTTACAGGAACTGAAATATAATTTTAAACAATTTAAAAAGCTTTTTGTTTGTAAGGTAGAAACTAATACTTGTCTTGGTTGCAAAGCTTCTATGAACTAGATGGTAATTCAAACAGGTTGATCGAACAATGGTTTTGGTCTAATAACCAAGCTCTCCTCCAATGCTTAGTTGTAAGGTAGAAGTAAACGAATCGTCAGCATAAGTCAAATTCAAAGTTTAAGAATACTTTTGGGTGTATGAAATGAACTATACGAGTTCTCTATTTACAGAGAAAATTCACAACCAATATGTGAAAAATTTTGGGAACATGTAGTTCAAATATTATGTACCAAAATCTTTCAAAAAACAAATATTTTGTACCAAAATATATTTTAGATTAAGTATCAAAATATATTATATTTCATACAAAAATATTTTAGAATGTATGTCAAAATATATCAGATTGTATTCCAAAATATTTTAGCAATACTTGGAGATTAAGAAAACACTTTTTAATTGTGTTTAAATTAATTATGGGGAGGGATATATTGACTCCAAGAGTAACTATAAAGAGTTACTCCACATCCTCACCCTTCATTTTATATAAATCTAATGGATTATATTTAAGTCTTATTAATTATCATGTGATAACATTTACACTATACCATTCTCATCAATATTAATTACGGACAGACTCAATCAATGCTAATGGTTATGTAAGGATTTGTTTAGAAGTCCTAGTTTAACTGGCAAGCCGAAATCGTTAGGTCGAACGTTATGATTGGGGTTCGAACTTCGGCACCTCCATTTATGTATGTGAGTTTATAATAGCTTTGTCATTTCATCTATCAACAAAAAAATAAAGTTACGTAAGGATTTTCTTTTGTTCAGCCACCTCCTCCTTCAACACCGAACCTTACAAATGCTCTACCATAACTCACAAATTAAATCATTTCTTGGCAAATTAAATCTGGATGACATTTTATCTCCACAAAAAATATATAGAACTGGACAAAAGATGCCTCTAACTCAAATTCAAAGGCCTGGTTTAATGTAATTCACAACTAGCAACATATAATTCACCGATCAATCAATACTAATCATTTCTAATAGGGGAGGGATATATTGACTCCAAGAGTAACTCTAAGGAGTTATTCCGCATCTCCACCTTTAATTTTATTTTAATCTAATGGATTACATTTAAGTCTTATCTATAATCATGTGTCTCACCATTCTTGATCATTTTAACAATAATAGGTTTCCTTTTTTTCTTTCAATCAACATTTATGTTTCATTAACACAATTAATAATTGGTAACAAGAAATTATTTTTATGTTTCATCAAATGTTTTTTTTAACAAATTTCAAATATTAAACTATGATTTGTCAAAAAAAATATATATTAAACTATGATTAACGTTCCTAAAAAAAAAACTCATGCTGGTAAAAAACATCACATTTATTTTTTTTTTGGACAAAACATTACACTTATATTTAAATACAATTTTTTTTAATACACCGATAAAATAAAAATTAAAAAAATATATACTTTTTTTAAAGAAAAAAGTATAGATATATTTTTATTAATTATTTTTTTATCAAATATATATATATATATGTATATACTTCAAAACAATAACTGATCGTCTCAATATCTTGACCAAAAAAAATTGTGTTAATAAAACATAAATGTTGATTGTGTATGAAAAAGAAAAACTAAATATTGTTAGAATGATCAAGTATGATGATGCACATGATTATTAATAAGACATAAATGTAGTCCATTAGATTAAGATAAAACTAATGGTGGGGATGTGGAGTAATTCTATAGAGTTACTCTTGAAGTCAAAATATCCCTCCTCTTTCTAATAAGCATATATGAATAATCCCCCAATAAATTAAAAAAAAAAAAAAAAAAAAAGCTTCTATTGAAAAACATCACCTCATTCTAACAAAACACAAAATAGTTGTTAATATATTTTGGATTGTGAATCGTAAAATATTTGCAGAGGAGTTTGTAAAAAGAATATTTTTTTTACAAATTAATTGTGTTTAATAAAGGTAAATATTGATTTAGTCAAAAGAAGGAATTTGTAATTAATATAGTTTAAGGAAGATGTGATCACATGATAATTAATAAGACTTAAATTTAATCCATTAGATTTATATAAAATGAAGGGTAAAGATATAGTTACTCTTGAGTCAATATATCATTCCTATATATATTTCCGCTAGTGCGTACTCTGTTCACATAATTGTGTATGCCCTTAGAGGTACGCCTCCACTATGTATGATTTATTCAATGTGGGACTTCCACTTTCTTCAATTCGCACTACACTAGTTCTAACCAATGTAGCAGTGTTTAGTCTTAACAAAATTTCCACACGTGTTCCAACAGTAGTGATGATGTGCGTTGTAGTGTATCTTTTGGTTTATAACTTTATATCTTATTTTAACTCATTTTATAGGGGTGTTCAAATCTAAATCGATCCAAAATAACCGAAAACTGTTTGGTTTTCAAACGTGTATATACTGCATTAGTTTAAGAGATTTACTTTTCCCACACTATGCATTTCCTCACGCTCCCTATTTTTTCCAATTTTACCCCTGATCCAGATTTCGTTTTTCGGATTACATCGTTTCAATTTTGTAGATGTTTCTGGATTTTAAAATTCGGAATAATGTTTTACCAAAACTTTTGCAATTTTAAGCTTTACAATTCGTAAAAAAAAAAAAAAAACATAAATAAAAAGCGACAAACATAAAAACAACTCATTTTATTAATATATGAACAATACATTACAATAATTTTCAAGTTTTTTAAGCTTATTACATAAGATCCTAAATCTATTTCTAATCTCCTAAGAGCCTAATACTAATCTCCTAAGATCCTACCACTGCTATGTGATAGGACATAGCAGTAGGTTCCCTATTGGAGGGCAACCGGAGGAGGAGGGAGGAGGAGGGAAGAGGAGGGCGGGAAGAAGAAAACAATGCCCCTGAAGGGAGGTGGGGGGTGCTCAAACTTACGCCCAGACAGACCAAGCTACGAACAACACTGACCCACATGACCCTCAAATGAACCGCACTTCGTTGCAGCACGGTTCCATCCTCATTGACCGTTCATACAAACCCTGAAAGTTTTCAACGAGACCCTTATCGATGAAAGGCCAACGATGGAAAACCATGGTTGTAGAAGGAAGAAGAGGAGGAGAGGGTGGGAGAGGATGGTGTGAGAAATGGTGGGGTTTGGAAGGCTATTTATCCCGAGGGGTGGGTCAAAAACGGTTGGGAGGCCATAAATGCAGTCAAAACACGTGGTAAAACACATTTTTTTGACTTGACCACCGACAAAAACGTGTGGTGCAGTCCACCGGCCATGACTGATGCATTTCGGAAAATAAAATCTGGAATGTACATCTGTTTTCCAGAATATATTTTCAAGATTAATGCGATTATGGTGAACAAGGGAAAGTTGACACTTCTTGTTGACGTTCCGGAATGTAAAATTCGGAAAGCTTCAGCATTGGATTCTTTTAAAAGAGAGCAATTAATGTGGGTTTGGACGGTTAAAACACTAACACGTTTTCATTGACTATAGTAATGACCTAGGACTTGTTTTAGGCTATAAATAGGCTTCCATCTTCAACAAATACCTTCATTCTTCACTTCACCTCTTTTCTTCCATTTTCTTCAAATGTTTTTAGTTTTTTAAGGGTGTCGGTTGTGTCATGGTCATTGTTGACCGTTCATATGAACCCTAGAATTGCATTGCAGCTTGTGTGGGGTTCGTATAACGGTCAATAGAGACCCTTGACATCAAAGAAAGACAAAAAAAAGCACATAACATCTTGTTCCGAATTTAATTTTCCGAAAATCACTAACAATCTAGTCTGGATTATATAATCTGGACCATGGGTATTTTTGGAAATTTTGTAGGGCGCGCGAGAAGGCAGCAAGGTGGGAAAAGTAATATTCTTAATTTAATCTATATTATTACTATTTCATATGTTTTGAATATAATCGATCATTTTCATTCAATATTGTTAATATTTTTTCAATATATTTGTGTTATATTTTGCATCGAACCTATTTATTTTTTTAAAAGAAAGATGCTTATAGCATTTCATTAATAATAGTAATAGATTCAATACAACGTGGGATTGCATAATAAATAATCGGACTAGCTAAGGAAGTAGTCTTGTTAAGGCATGAGCTGCTGCATTCGCTTGTCGCCTAATAAACTCGACCCTACCATTTGTGAAAAAAGAGAAGAATTGCTCTCGGCACACATCAAGAATATTTCCAAATTCTGTAACATTTGTCGTGCGGGAATGGAAAGCATCTCTCGTTATTTTTGAATCAAGCTCGAAGTCTGTGTTGTTGAATTGCATGTCTTGCTTCCATTGAATGGCATGATAAAGACCCAAAGCTTCGCTAACAGCTACCGGATAAACATGATCAAATTGTAGCACTTTAGCTAACATAAGAGTTCCAGAATCATCCTGAATACACACTGATACCTGTCCGCCTGTCCGCTGAAACTGTTCAGAGAAAGCCGCGTCAATATTGCATTTGAATCTCCCACTACTAGGCGGCATCCATTGAAGAAAAAATACATGTTGCATTTTGGATATCTAAAACTCAATCCAAATTAAACTGCATAGATTTGGTTCGAATTGGAGTTTTTAGAATAGTCATCCAAACTAAAACGAACCAGTGATTTTTATTTTGGATCGGACGATTTTTTACCTCAAAACTGATCCAAATCGCACCGCAAACACGCCTACTACCCACACATGGATACTGCATTAAAATAATGATTAATAGTCTTTGCCCTCAAATAAGATTTGATGTTTTTACCATATTCCCTCTTTTTAATACATTTGACTAAGTGTGCATCACAGTACTCGACATTTGCATGATTTTTGCTTAATTCTCATACAATACTTTTCTCAGGGGTCATATTTGTGTCCTAGATGATCACTGCATACGCGGTTTCATGCTAGTAATCCATAAATCCTTTCATCATGATCATCAAATTTTCCTTATCACAAACAACTGAGTAACTAAATACAAGCATCTGAAAATCAAAAAATGCTTTTAAACATCAAAAAATGTACACACACAAAAACTATAACTAACGGGAGGGATCAAGTCGTGTTCGTCCTAATTATAGCGGCAGCTGCATGACCTCGTGCATCTGCCGCTCTAGGGCAGCAGAGGTCTTTGACAACATCCTCAAATGCTTTTTGTTGGCCAACATCACTTCACTCTCAAGAATTACATCCTCCTTTACTAGATCAAGATACTGAAGTGTCTGTTGTTGAGCTTGACTTAGGCGTCGTGTCCGCTGGCTCAAATCATCAATAACATGCTGCAAGATGCAACAAGCTTTTGTTCAATTATTTATGAACAATTTAACTATTATAAAGCATTGAAACTATAATAGCATAAACATAAAATGGAACATTCAAAACTAACAAGTCATAAAAAGTTGTACATCATATACTAATATATCTAGCACACAATAATAATAAAAAATTAGCAGTGCGAGGATACCTCCCGACAGGGGCGGATCTACTGTGAAACATGGTGTGGCCTGTGTTCAACTCTCGGCGAGTTGCAGTTTTTGATCTTTTTTTTTTTAAATTATTAATATTAAAAATGGGTGTCACAGGGAATTGAACCTGTAACACCATGGTAAAATGCTCTCATCCAAACCACTTTGCTATAGTTTTTAAGTTTTTAAAGCTTTACTTTGTTAATATATATAGTTGCTTTGCAAATTTTGCCACACCAATATCAACTGTCTGGATCCGCCCCTGCCTCCCGAGAACAAGCTGAAGGAATTGGGGAAAAAGCGAAGATGGCAACGGAGGTAGACAGTCAAACGAGTAGTGAAACCTGGAGGCACAGAACAGAAATACATATTCATAAATAGAACAAAGTATCACAGTGGCAACCATTATTCAACCTAACAACTTAAAAAACACCTCAAAGCTTGAAAGGATTATACAGGCAATAACTCTAAAGTTATGTCCATTTTCTATTGAATTGACAGAAAACAGAACCCCAAATTTTAATATAAAAACTCTAAACTCAAATGTTTTGCTGAATTACTGAGAAGTCAAAAACAGAACCGCAAAAAAATCGAAAGCAATGAAATAGAAGATTTCCTGTGGTGATGAAGAAAAATCAGAAAATCAAAAATCCTTTTCCTCCAATTTCCTACAACAAAACACTGCGTAAATGAAGAGTAAACACTACGTTAATTTTGAATTTAATAATGTTTTCATCATGTAATTTCCAATATGATCAACATAATAACTAAAGTTGTGTTAAGAAAAGTCAATCACAAAAATATTTAAAAAGAAAAGAAACATTTTTAAAAACCAACTACAGCGTTTTGATAGTCTAAATTTTTTTCGGAAGCCTCTCACTAATTACATTTTCTAGAATTCAACATTCTTAACGAATCTCTCTTTAAAGTCAAATATGAATTATCTTAAAGGATTCATCTTTTAACAAATCTTTTCAACTTTTTTTTTTTTTGTTACAATTATTTTTTGTTACAATATTGTTAATTAATAGAATTTTTTTTTTTCGTGACAGGACACATGATCAAAGGGCATTTAAGTATTTGTCTAGGGACATGTAACACCCCGTTAACCCAGACAATTAAATAAAAAATAATACATCAGAGTATATCACCAAACCAACAAGTCACATTGTTTTTCAAAATTTCTTAAATAGAATATAAAACTATTTAATAAACAACATCCTGAAACATCAATAAATTGCAGCGGAAATATTTTTCAACATTAAACTTCATCATCAACATTAAATCCTGGCACAAAGGCCTCAACATAATAATCATCAAACATTGTTCAATTGACAATAAAAGGGCTACATCAGCATGTTTCAAAAATTGATACATAAGGAATGAAAATAAACAAGTAATCCCCATACCGTACGTATCAGAGCCCTAGACACATGAGCCACCACCTATTACTCAGGATCACCTGCAAGTTACTCATAGGAAGGGCAACATTTTCAAGCAGAAGGGGGTGAGATTCACAACAATAATAATAGATATAAAATTCATCAATTGAATCTAACACCCTAATCATAACAATAATTATTCAATATGCATATATATTTCATAATTAACAACATCAACAAATAATGGTAATTTCAACCAACAACAACGACTCATGCAACAACTTGACAACACCGCTAAGACTCCTCGACAATGAGACTATGCACATGCATGTGGTGCCAATTTACAGGGCAGAAGCCCTCACATAATTTTGAATGGTTAAAGCATTCATCAGAGCATAAGCCCTCACCGCTTTGAACAACAAGGTGTTCTAGGGCATGAGCCCTCCCGCTTTGAACGACAAGGCGTTCCAGGCCATAAGCCCTCCCGCTTTATATGTTATGCAATGGACTCCATTTGTGTATAACTACATACAACTTAACAATGCATATATATATATATATATATATATATATATATATATATATATATGACTTACAACCCCACAATTAAACAACATGTATGATTTAATTAAATGTAAACATACATCACAGTCATCAACAATTCATCATAGTTAATCCAACAAATCCAGAAAATACACAATTGATCATAATCTTGCTCAGACATCAAGATCATTCAACATTATTCAATTAAAGAACAAACGGTTCAGATACTGGGCAACTCGCCTCACAAGTACATCTACTCGCTATGGCGAACAAGAAAAGGGGTGCTCTCGGAAGTTTTGACATTTTTCTCACTAAAACTTCATTTTTAAGCTCCCTATTCATCTTTTTAATCTGAAAATTGTCACAGTCCTCTCTAAAATCATTTAGGCACTCAAAACTAACCAAATTACAGCTTATAACAACAATTCAAAAATCTTGATTTCTCACTCTCTAACTCGCCATGGCGAGTGGTTTTGCTAGCGAGGCGAGCCATGAAGTTGTTCACTCGCGAGGCGAGACAGGCTACTCGCCGGGGCGAGCGATGAATGTATGTACGGGCAGAATGCAGGTTTTACCCAAAAATCCCAATTTTCTCAATTTCACTCCCCAAATTAGTTTACAGATATGAAATGAATTGTTGTATGCGCTCAGAAACTATTTCTAACATCAAACCAGTGATTCTCACACTCAATTCACCCAAAAACCCAATCATTCAACTTAAACCCAAAATCCCCAAATAAAATAATAAACACCACATAATCAACAATAATCATTTAAAATCACATAAAAGACTCTAATCAATCATAAATAAATAAAATAACGACTAAGGCGTTACAGGACCTACATATATATATATACACACTAGACTTTAGACCTGTGTGTCGCACGGGTCATTTCAACTAATATATAAGAATAAGTAATGGTAAAAAAAATCCTAAAATAAATAAAAGATGAAGAATATTATACATTTTACTTACGCAAGTTCAAAAAATAAAGTAGTAGATGACATTAAATCATTTAGTTAAAACAAAAGAATATTAAAAAATAAAAATTAGACAACGAAAGGGATCTAAAATTCTATTTCCAATCATTCACATATCAAAATTACAATTGGTTCTCTTCATTGTAATCATCTAAACTTAATTAAAAAATTTGCAAGTGCAAATAGAATCGACATTATACAAATTGGTCACTACTTGATTCCAAAAACCTATGTTACATGAAAACCACTCATACCTAAATAACAATAATAAACCTTCAAAACAAAAATCAACTATTCTCAAAGGACCCAAAAGAAAGATTTTTAGCCTTCAAAATCACAATTCCTCTTGTTGTATTGTTTTTGTGTCAAAAGCACCATAAGTTGAATAGTAGGCCCATGCACATGACTTTCCTCATAAGACAAAAACACCAGTTTTTTATAGGTTGAAAAAATAAATCAAATATCCTTAACTTTCAGTAACGCTTAGAAACAACTGAAACTTTTGCATTATCTCAATCCACAAACAAAATAGAAGACCTTTATATTTGCTTTAGGCACCTTAAGGAATTCTATGTAAATTGTTTTCCTGCAATGAAATGCTAAACACAATGAGCAAAGAAGAAGAATTAACAACAATATTTGGATTGTTTTATTTAGCTTACAATTCTTTAAACTATTCAACAAAAAATTAAATTTGCATTATATCCTCCACAATATCAAAAAAATTTCAAAGGGAACATTCTATTTGTATGGCTATGATGAGAACTCATGTGTGTCCATGAAGACCAGCTCTACGGATAAGTGTTATCTATGGAATTGATATTGCCATTCATAAAGCCTCTAATAAAAAATATTATTATGACTACAAAACAACAAATCAGCAAATCAGTTTAGAAAAGAGTGAAAACAATAATTTTTACCTAAAGAGGATTATGAAGAGAAATAAATCTCAAAAATATTATCCGAATATAAAACAATGAAAGATTATGTTATAGTTAATGTAACACCCTGTTTTTCTAACATAAAAATTTCAACATTAATCAGAGTAAAACATCATGAAACGGGATATCACACTTCTTAAAAATCTCAAAATAGATAAATAATAATTTATCCTTCAACAAAAACTTCAACATAAAAGCAGCGAAATTAAATTCAACTTCATAAATTGTCTTGGCACGCAGTCCTCATCAAAACACATCATAATTCAGTTCAATATCATTAATCATAAATTCAAAAGTCAATACGTAAAGGAATAGAAGCATGCAATCAAAGACCCCATCCCGTTACGTATCAGAGAAACCTAAGACTCGGTGAGGCAAGGCCACTCACGACAGCACAAACAACAACCTACTCTGGATTACCTGCAAGTTACTCATACAAAGAGCAACATTTCCAAGCAGAAGGGGTGAAATTTTACAAAACAATAATATCAAGCATATAATTCAACAATTATATTTAACAACATAAAAACATCTTATTATTCAACATTGATAATAATATATCATAAAATCACTTCATTCATAATAATCACAACTTAATCATTTTATCATCATCGACTCGACAAATGCAACTATGCAACTTAGACCTCTTATATGCATGTGGTACCAATACAGAGCATCAAACCCCCATCGCTATTTGAGTATTAATATACTTCCAAGGCATCAAGTGAAGTAGCAATAAACGTCACAAGAAAGGGGGGGTTTGAATTGTGACCCTTTTAAAATTATTCCTGAAACTTTAAATTAGATTTTATGTACTCAAGAAAGATCTTGGTAAATATTAGTTGAACAGATAAATATTAACTTGATGTATAAAGGACCAGAACGTTCTGGAAAGATATAATATAAGTGTAGAATGTTAAAACAATAATAAACTGAATTTTAAACCTTTAGTCAAGTATTAAGCAGTTGTTTTATCTTGGACCAGAATGTTCTAGAGGCAGTTTAATTTATCAGAATAATATGAGTTAAGTTAGGACCAGAGAACTGTGGATTAATATGGTTGAGATTAGGACCAGAATGTTCTGGAGGTGAATATTAAAGCTTTGTGATAATGTGTGTGTTTAGTGTGTATAAGTAAAAGAGAGAGAGAGCGAGAGAGAGAGAGAGAGAGAATAACACAGGAGAGTTATCCTGGTTCACCAAACCCGGCTACTTCCAGTCCCCACACTTCGTGTGAGATTGTCCACTATAGTATGCAGTTGGTAGAAACTTCTAACCAACACTATAAGGTCTTGATCACACCAGATCAGCCCGTAACCACTGTATTATCAACCTCAGCAGGCTTCTACAATTCTTTGCTTTCGCACAAGAAAGGTTGGAACTCTTCCTATCTCAAACTATTAAGCCCAATAGACTTGAGATCTAGTTATCTCTTTGTAAGGTGATTTGTTTGGATCGAATGTCTCAAACAAAAGTAATAAAGATGTTATTTGGATCTGGCGTCTCAAACAAAAGATGAGTAGGATGTTGTTTGGAACTTTATATGTCAAACAAACTATCCTTGTACAAACTTAGAAATATGTTCTCAATGAGAAAAGATGATTGAAGAGATTGATAGCTTTTGCTTTGAGAGAGATAAATGCTTTGTATTTCAAACTCTTGCATTTCTCCTTCAATGTCCTCTTCTATTTATAGAGCTGAATCCCTTGGAGAGCAAGCCAATAAAGAGCTGTTGTGCTTCCAATTTGAATTTGAATTTTGGCTCCAAAGAGACTTGGGGAGAAAGCATGTAGAGAATGTTTCTTCAGTTTCGCCCAGATCATTCTCTCAGTTCCAACCAAAACTTGAACGAAATTGTAGAGCACGTGCTTGCTTAGTTGGTGATGAGCTGTGATCAAGCCTTTGTAACTTCCTGCCCACTTGATGATGTTTGCTTAGATCATCTTGATGATGTCATGTAGCTTGGAGATAAATATTGATCCTTTGAATATTCCTTTTCCTCAAAATTCCTTAATGGATCGAAAAAGCCACATGAGGGCCCAAGGATGATTTTATTCTTTTTGCTTCCAACACATGTGCAAGAATATAATTTATTTCCTTTGTTTCTTTGTCCTTTAATGCATTTCCAAGAACCTTGATTTCTTTCCTTTTTAAGTGAGACAAAAGAGAATATTTGCTTTGGTCTTGATCTTAATTATGCATATCTTGACAATTGCCAAAAAAGCTCATATTTGTTCATATCCATTTTCAATAAAGATTTTGTTATCCCTTGTGAGTGCCAGAACGTTCTCTTGCTTTTACTAAACATTCTCATGAAACATTTCTCACAAAATTCGTTAGTAGATAACAATATAAATTAAAGTAAATATGTTTGTTATCTTTAAAACATCAATAAAAGATTTTGCTCTCAACATCAAGCCCCCATCGCTAATTTGAGCTAATGCTCCAACGTGGTGAGTACAAAGCTCCAGGGCATCAAGCCCCCAACAATGAATGCTAATGCATGGACTCGACCTATTAAACAACTTAATTCGACAACCTCTTATATTAATCCAATAATTTGGAACATCATCATCTTCAACAACTTAGACCGACTCATGCAGCTTAGTTAAATAACAAACAGCAACATAGGCAGTATGCAATCCATCATGATATAATAATATCGAAGGTAAATCAACAACTCAATTATCAAACTTAAGTCATGTAATGTATATACAATTATATAACATTATAAGCAACATTGATTCATAAGCATCAGTCTTACTGGGACATTAACAGCAGGGTAACAACTTAGTTTCTAACCTCTAAGATCAACTCACATCAACTCGAACGACAAAGATCGCATTTTACCTAAAAAGACATTTTGTAACACCAATGCTCGCGAGGCGCGAGCCTCTGCTCGCCGTGGCGAGTTCGGTCAGATTCTCCAAATTTTGATTCTAAGTCTTTCCAGGTCCAATCTCATCCTACATTCTTTCCTAATCATTATTAGACATGTTCAGGCACTCAAAAGCATATAAGGTTCAACTCAAAAGTCAAAAATACGAAATCTTGCATGCTCTCTGGTCAAGCTCGCTAGGCGAGTTCAGTCTGTTCGCTATGGCGAGCTGCGACGTGCAACTCGCGAGGCGAGGGAAAATGGTTCGCGAGGCGAGCGATGAACTTCATCACTCGCGAGACGAGGATCATCGTTCGCGAGGGCGAGCGATGAATATTGGCTCGGGCAAAAGTGCAGTTTTAACGAAAATTCATCTTTCTTCATGGTTTTAAGCCTAACATTGATTCCAGAATTCATCCTACACATTATCTAAGGTCTAGGAACAGTTTCTACATCAATCTAACAACTTTTCACCGTTTAATCATCAATTCTATCAATTTGACCTAATTTCTGATTCTTCTTAAACTCATCCTAATTCATGTTAAATGTAACCGTTGATTCATAGACTTAATAGATTTGCAAAGTTAGTCTCACCCTTACCTTATAGATGAAAATCGCAGCTTTCCTAGGTCTTCTCTCTTCTCTTGGCTTTTTCTCCCTTTTCTCCAAAACTGATCGTACATACTGTTTCTTTTTTCTAAACTAGGTTTTCCCTATTTATACTTCCTCCAATTATCTTATCTTATTTCTATTTCTCCCCTAAAACTCTCTAAAAACTCAAAACAGCCCCTAAACTCAATATTTATTTTATTAAACAATAAAATAAGTCACAACTCCTCATAAAATCATAAAAACCACCTCAATCATATAAATGATATAAATCACACATATATTATATAAATATAATATAAACTCATCTAAATAATTTCTAGACTCAATTAAACAATTAAATAATTAAATAATTCGAAACGGGCGTTACAGTTAACATTCACACATGCAGCTAAATGCCTGATTCATATTCATACCCTCTGTCGAAGCATGTCCTACGTTTTATACACTAAATATATTATGTTGTCACATTTCCATCAATTGATAAGAACTTACAGGTATAAATTAAGATAAAGAAGACATTAAATGTTAACAACTAAAAAGTGTAACATCTAAGAGAACAAAATGCGGGACAAAACATTGTTAACCAACTAAAAGACAGAAACAAATCCCTTGTAGTTAAGTCTATATAATTTCTATAAAATATAGCATGGTCACTTTTCACCACCTGCTAGAAGTTTTCACAAAGTGAAAATCAAATCAATGTATATTTTTTGAGTTATAATCTTAAATATTGCAAATGAAAGTTATATTTATAAAATCTCCTTACCAAATGAAGAGACTAAACTCTTACTCACCCACCAATAACATTAGCAATTGTTGCATTGTGAGGACCTGCAACTGCACATGATTTTTACTTCAAGATAGGTACTATTTGAGTTGTACACACATAAATAAAGAAACAAAATAAAAGAAGACACTTAAATCCCTCAATAAATTGTTTATTTGTTTCATTTAGGGGAAGACTAAACAAAGCTAATACGGCATTCTATCGAAGGAAGGAATGAAGAAAAGTGAATGCATACTTACGTTTAATTGAAAGAAAATGAACACGGAAAAAGATCATAATATCGACATCGTAGTAAAACTGCAACAATGGAGAATCTGAAAAATTGTAAAATTAAGAAATAAGAGACAGATGCCGTAAAAAAAGAAAGTCCAAATTGGAAAGAGAATAAAATATGGATGCTTAGATTAAAATTATGAAGAGAATTTAGCAAGACTGATACTTCATTACATTGAAAAGCAAAAACTGAAGAATCAAATGTTTGATTCAACAACTGAAAATAAAGCAAAAAGATGAAGCAGCAAACACTCCATTATATGAATCTGGATTATTAACCAAAGAACATGTTGCATCAATACAGTAAAAATAAAAAGTGTTACAAAACATCTTTAAGCATGAAAACATACGCAAAAATCAGATATACCCGTTAAGCAGTGATACGACAACAACATTTTTCAATATTACCACTTGATATTCTTTGAATGAATGATTGAAGGGAGAAATTCTATGAACGAATGATTAAAGGGATAAATAAAGATGTGTTTTATTCAATTTTGTATGGTACACATTTATAGTGAGAAGGAGAATTGATACGTGAAAGTGCTTTGGAAACAGCTAAATTTGTGGGGAGTTGGAGTCTGGATCGTGGTTAATATTAGAAGGGAATTTGAATTTTGCAATCGCAAAAATGGGAAGCCTGATATAATGGAAAGCCTAACAAATTCTGATTAAATCATCCCTTAATTATTGCACACGAATTGAAAAATGTGCAACAAACTTACAGAAATTTATGAATTTGTTAGGTTTTTTTTTTATGAAAAAGGGAATTTGTTAGGAGCGAAAATAAGATTGTATTGGATTTAGTAGTGAGCTGTTGTTTTTGATTTCAGAAGCATTTGAAAATAACATTTTGATTAAATGAAAATAATAGCAAGAATTTGTTAATAAGAGTGATTTTTTTTTTTTTATGTTTATCTGTTTATTGTTGTGTTGGAAACAAAATAGGAGGAAATTGTCACAGGAATAAGAAGAACGATTTTTAAAGTTTATCTCTTAATTAAAGTTCAATTGAACACAGGGTAATAACGTAAAAGTCATCAAATCTAGGTTAAAAATTGGCTTACGGGTGTGTCCTCCCTCAATCCTCGTAGTATTCTCAAATTCATCTACCTTCACTATCTACGTCTTCTGTTGTTGCTTTCGTTAAGAAGAAGAAAGAATGGAGTTCCGTCGTGAATCAATGATCACCCAAACCAACGTTTCACTCAAAATCGCTAAACATCTCTTCTCTAAACAACCCAACAACAACATTGTGTTTTCACCTCTCTCGATTCAAGTTATTCTCAGCATCATCGCTGCTGGCTCTGAGGGTTCCACACAGCAACAACTTCTCGACTTCCTCCGCTTTAAATCCATCCATCAACTCAACTCCGTCATCTCTCGCCTCGTTTCCGTCATCCTCAAAGACGCTGCTCCCTCCGGCGGGCCTTGCCTCTCTGTCGCCAATGGTGTGTGGGTTGAGCAAACCCTTTCTCTTCAAACTTCCTTCCAAAAGATTGTTTCTTCTGATTTCCAAGCCAAGTTGGCTTCCGTTGATTTCCAGAACAAGGTATGTAATGTGTTTTAGGGTTTCCTTTTTTTATTTCATTGTTCTATTTTCATAAGTTTATTTTAGGAATCCATGTTTGTTTTCTATCAAATTAGGGTTCCTACCAATAACATTCCCGATTCTTATATTTATCGATTGGCTTAAAATATGGTTTTAGTCCCTGCAAATATGCCTCGTTTTGGTTTTAGTCCCTGGTAAAACATATGCCTCGTTTTTTTACATGACTAAAACCAAAACGAGACATATTTGCAGGGACTAAAACTATATTTTAGCTTTATCGATTCAATTCAAATTGACTGAAACTACTTAACTCACACACACACTTTAACTTATTGTTTTTTAACATCCAACTAATCTACTTGCATAATTTATTTTGAAATTTGATATGAAATTTTAGGCTGTTGAAGTGACCAATGAAGTCAATTCATGGGTTGAAAAGGAGACAAATGGCCTTATTAAAGGAGTTATTCAACCAGGGTCGGTCAACAGCTTAACCAGACTCATCTTTGCAAATGCACTGTACTTTAAAGGACTATGGTATCAGAAGTTTGATGCTTCCAAAACGAAAGACTATGATTTTCACCTTCTCAATGGTAGCTCACTCAAGGTTCCGTTTATGAGCAGCAAAGAGGATCAATATATTGGTGCTTTTGATGGTTTCAAAGTACTTTGTCTTCATTATAAACAAGGCCAATATGATCGCCGATTCTCTATCTACTTTATTCTTCCAGATGCAAAAGATGGACTCTCGGCTTTGGTTGAAAAGGTGGCTTCAGAATCTGAGTTACTACACCGTAAGTTTAATCTTTCTAAAGTCAAAGTTGGTGACTTCAGAATTCCAAAGTTCAATATCTCATTTGGGTTTGAAACTTCTGATATGCTGAAGGACCTAGGAGTGGTTTTACCTTTCTCTCCCGGAGGTTTGACTAAAATGGTGGACTCACTTGCGGGTCAAGACCTGTTTGTTTCTAACATATTCCAAAAGTCTTTCATCCAAGTAAACGAAGAAGGCACTGAAGCTGCTGCTGCAACCTATGGTATTATGACAGCCATGGGTATAAGCCCTCCTCGACTAGACTTTGTAGCTGACCACCCATTCTTATTTCTAATAAGAGAAGATTTGACCGGCACAATCCTCTTTGTTGGACAGGTGCTTAATCCTTTTGCTGGGTAATCATGTTTGAGTGCCTTTGATCTCTGAAATTACTTTTTCCATATCAGTTTGCTAGTGTAAAATAACAAAGCAATTGTTTCTTCAATCTTATTATGATGTTTTGTTGTTTCAACATGCTGCTTTAGGCGAGCTTAGCTAGTGGTTACTTATATCTTGGTGTTGGATTGATAACATTTTCAACAAACAGTAGTTCCACTTTTTTGCTTGATAGGTAACAGTTATTGATGTCCACTTTTATTTATTTTTTTCAATGGATTGTATAATAAAGATTGCTCTTTAGTGATCAATTATGATACTGTATATGGTGACATGGGAGAAAATGGGATCTGAAAGCAAAAGTACAGGAACATATGAATGTTATTGAGGTTGGAAGATAGATGTAATGTAACTTGAAAACTTGTATGGGTTAAAATGGGATAGGAATGGCTTGAAAATTTAAAACGTGCGATGAAAATCTCGGTGAGAAGAAACTATCACAATACGAATGTTATCTCTGTTAAATTGACTAGTGACATTGTTAAAATAATTGAACTAATAATAAGAAATGAAGTAGACTGATAATTCCAATCATCTCAACATTTCTTCGGTTTGGCGTTTGTAATTAAATTCTCGTACCTTGATGCCACATTAACACGGCTTTTAGGAAGATCCATTCTTGCTTCGTGTTAGGCGTATGTTAGATGGGATGCCCGTCGCCATTCCAAACATACACATTCTATCTCGCATCACTTGTTTTTTTTTTCTAGCTGCTATAGATGCCTCTTTGTTCTGATTGAGCCTTTGAATGTTGTTGTTCCCGGTTTCTCAGCGTTCTTTTTTGGGTTTCTGAACGGATATCTCCAAAGATTTGGTTGTGAAATTAACTCTCAAGGTGGGAATTGCTGCTCGTTGCAGCCCTTCGCAGTGTATTGGGGAGTGTTCTGAAGTGTTAAACTCTTGATGGAGAGGTGGTGCTTTCTTCGAAATATGTACAAGTGCCTCGGTCACCTTACCATGATCTAAAGATTCTGCTTTATTTATGCACAAGAAATCATATTAAAATAGAAAATTTTGTCATATATAACTTTAAAAATTAGCAAAAATATCCGGAATATATATTTTATTTAAAATGTGACTCAACATGGAGAAGTAATACATGAATTTGTAATGAACACCTTGCTATGTCACTTGTATATTTACTTAATATGACATTTTTTCTATCATGTATCTCATGATTCATAATAACATTCAACTCAGAATTCCAAAAATTTGGTTTTCTAATTCACGATGTGAATCTCAATTTGCTTATCCTACTGATTTGTTCAAGGGACTCCTATCGTGGAATGCTTTCTGCCTTGTCTCAATTTGGACTCTATAGTCATTGGTATCAGCACACGGTCAATAGCCTTCAACGGTCCCTTCGTCCAACTAGCGTCAAGGTTGAGTCATCGGCACCAGTCACAAATGACCTATCCCACACATAAGTTGGCTGTTTCAGCAGTCCCTTTATCCAAAGATAGTCGAGGTTGAGTCAATTACAAAAGTCGCAATAAACTTTGTGACATGTCCCACGCATAAGTTGACTGAATGATGATTGTGGTTCTGACACTCATTAGTTTGGTTTGATCTTTGGCAGTCAAAGGGCAATAACAAACTCAGACATCTCTTGGAACCTAAAACTCTTCCATGGAACAAACTGCATTGAATTTCACCATCTGAATATCAAAAAGACTCCATGCTCGAAGGTCTGATTAAAACCGCTGATCTGGTGATAAATCTTGCTGCAATATGCGTTCCCGCTGACTACAATGCACATCCTCTTGACAACCTTGCCGTAAACAAGATGAACAGAATAATGCATTTACAGTAAACACCAACCTATTTTCCGCACCTTCACCGTAAATAAACCTCTCATTCAACTGCTTTGCACATGTATACGACCATCTTTGCTTTTTGATTGAACCGAGAATGCATGTTGATTCATCTTTTTAAGCATATAGTAAACAGGATAATGACGAATAGGACTATCTTTAGGGAGAAAACTACCAATGGTTTTCCCATATACTTCACAAGTAGAGAAGTGAAGTGAATGACTCTCGTATCAAGAGGACGTGTGTTGTAATCTGTAGGAGTGCATATCGCAACAAGATTTATTACTAGATCAGCGGTTTTGATCAGACCTTCAAGTCTGAAATGCTTTTGATATTCAGATGGTGAAATTCAACGCAGTTTGTTCAAGGAAGAGCTTCAGGTTCCAAGAGATGTTTGAGTTTGTCGTTGTACATGTCTAGGGCAAGAACTTTGAGAGGATTTTCGAACATGAGCTACCAAATCCGATTTCTATTTAACCTGTGCATAGAAGAATCTCTTGGAAAAATCAAAGAAAGAATCTCTTCTTCCTCTGTAAAGAATTCTTCCAATAATTCTTCTGAACCTGATCTTTTCAAACATTGGTTCTGTCAGCTTGGTTTTCTACTTACTGATGCCGGAGTGATATGGTTGAATAATGTCATGTTGTAAAATTGTTGTGTCATAGACAATTAATGATTAGAGTTAATTTCATTTTTCATTTTTAATAATTCTCCTTTTGGCATTGACGAGATGGTGGAGGACATTAAGTTGTTAGCGTGGAGGTGGGTTTGCTGGCCTGCTATCTGCGTCTGGATTTTCAGCTGCTGGGTTTTTTTTGGTTCAGTTTTTTCCCTCCCTGCGTGGTGTGGCTGGGTGATTTCTGTTGTTTGGCTGTGCTGTTTTTGCGCACATTATTGTATCTCTGTTTTGGCCGCAAGTTTTTGTGTGTCTCTGCACAATCTCGACGTTAATAAAATTTCGTTGTTTCAAAAAAATAAAATGATTAGAGTTAATTTGTTTTGTATTGCACCAAAGTTGATTATTTGTATTTTATTTGGGGAGTGATTGGTGGGACTCTATTAGAGTTGATTTGTATCGAAGACTTTGTATCCATTTTTACAAATATATCATGTGTTAAAATATAATGTGATCTACATAGGCTTAAATTAAATATGCAAACTATAATACTATATTCTTTTTTCTTTATAATATTTGATTGTAATCAAAATACATTGATCAATGGTTTATCGCGCCGGTCAACGATCTAGTACCAAACACAAGCAACAGATTTGAGCACAGAACATAACAATCACAAATGCTATCTGCTCCTTAGGACAGGTGCCAGGCTTTGCCTCCTTTCATATTGAATCTCTTGAGCCTCCCAAAGAACATAACCAATATAAGGATACACTTCCCCTCTGTACTCCACTTTCCCGAAAATCCAATCCATGAATCTTTGCAACCACTTTCTCATAGACACTAAGATCCATTCCATGGAACAAAACAATACAAATTGCATCGCATTGAAACCAACAGTGACGTGCAGATAGCCCATTTCCTTTGAATTCTTCAGTAGGTAAGAGAATTCCTCTCTTTTATATAACAATACAAGTTGAAGCATGGAAGTAAAAACTTCACCACCTACAAACATAAGGTAAGAAAAATGAGTTGGGAATTAAGTATAATTAAGAAAAATGAGTTGGGAATTAAGTATAAAACTTCACCTATATAACAATGTGCAAAGATTCATGGATTGGATTTTCGGGAAAGTGGAGTACAGAGGGGAAGTGTATCCTTATATTGGTTATGTTCTTTGGTAGGCTCAAGAGATTCAATATGAAAGGAGGCAAAGCCTGGCACCTGTCCTAACGAGCAGCTAGCATTTGTGATTGTTATGTTCTGTGCTCAAAGCTGTTGCCTGTATTTGGTATATATAATATGCTAAAATATGTCATTAGTCCCTGCAGTTATACCATTTTATGGGTTTGGTCCCTACAATTTTTTTTGTTTGGTTTTAGTCACTGCAGTTTATAAAAAATATTGATTTTGGTCCGTGATGTTAGTTAGACGTTAAAAAAAAGTGAAAGTTAAAGGTGAAGGTGAAAAAAACACAAGAAGGGGGGTTGAATTGTGTTTGCTTTTTCTTTGTTTTCTCCTAAACTGAAGTCACTGTTCAGAACCTAATAGAGTTCAGCTTCTGAAGTGATGTTCAGAATCTAAATGCAGCGGATAAAAACAGAGAAAGCGAGAGAGAAGAAAGACACAAAACAATTATATGTTGGAACAAAATGTGTTTCACAATGAACCTTATTAAGTTTTGATGATAACAAGGTATTAAAAATTGTCAATTGGTTATTACTAATAATTGTTCAAGTGTACAGGACCAAAGGCTACTCAAGTTATTTCAATAGGTCTTGGAAGAACAATGGAAAGAAAAAGAAATTCTGAGCATCTGAAGAAAACTGCTCCTGAAGATGAAGTGCTCCTGAAGAGATGACGTCATCAGAAGCAGGAGGTCATCAGAAGCAAAAGTTTTTATCAGAAGCAATATCTTCACCAGAAGCTACGTTTGATCCTTTAATCAAACTGAAGATTCAAAGTAGTTGATTCTCAATTCAGTCTTATCAAAGAAGAACGAAGAATTGAAAGGGAGGTATCAACGGATATATGGATAGCACTGAGCACTTGTCTCTCATTAATAGAGTTGACAAAGTACAAGTGTACAACCACTACCTCCACTACTCTGTTTTCTGTCTACGCTACAAGACAAAACAACAGCCATGCCTGCAGAATTTGTACACTCAAGATGGGAATGAATTTGAAGCTTATTCTTCAAAGGACTACACCCAAATCAGGCAAAGGATCACTGGTGGATAATCAAAGGATTTCAAACGACTCTTTAGACGTGCTGATTATCTCAACGTCTCTTTCACGCCTCTATATAAAGGAGTGAAGACTTGAAGATTGAAGATAGAGAAATACATAAGTTCAAAAGCGCCAAAACTCTGTCAATTTGATTCTACAAAGCACACTGAATTTCTGCACTGATTTGATACATCTTAGAAATTCAAAGTCTAGAGTCTTTTCTGCATTGTATTGTGAACACCACTGATTGTATATCAAGTGTTCAATTCAAACTCAATTCTCTGTATTTTTTGTTTGATTAGAAGTCTCTTGCCTGCGTGCTTGAGCATTAGAAGTCTCTTGCTTAGTGCTTGAGCATTGGAAGACTCTTGCGTGTGTGCTTGAGCATTTTTGTGAAGTCTCATACTTAGAAAGTATTGAGCAGTTGTAATCTTGTGATTATAGTGAAATCTCCTTGGAAGTGCAAGGGGGACTGGACTACTTCCGTGTTGTGGAAGGAACCAGGATAACTGCTTGTGTCTTTGTCTTTCTTTTCTCTGCTCTGTTCTTTTCCGCTGCAATCTGACTCTGATCATTTCATCAGAAGCAATCAAACTGCTTCTGAAGTTTTATCAGAAGAAGTATTTTTTAAGAGAAAAAGAAAACACAATTCAACCCCCCCCTTCTTGTGTTTTTCACCTTCATTATACAGGTTCCTTCCATAAACCGGAAGTAGTTAAGAGAATTCTTCAGTAGGTAAGAGAATTCCTCTCTTCTACATAGAATGGATCTTAGTGTCTATGAGAAAGTGGTTGCAACTTTATATTTGAAGAACTTGTTTGGCCTTAACGTGTTAAGTGGGAAGGACTTTAGTTTCTGGATTGCAAATACTGAAGAAAAGCTATGTTGCTTCTGATCATGTTAGTAAGATTTTGAGAAGCTTACCTTCAAGATGGAGACCCAAAGTAACTGCTATTGAGGAAGCTAAGGATCTAAATACTTTAAGTGTTGAAGATCTTGTTAGCTCACTCAAAGTGCATGAAATGAGTTTAAATGAGCATGAAACCTTTAAGAAGAGTAAATCCATTGCTTTACCATCTAAAGGAAAGACCTCAAAATCTTCCAAAGCCTACAAAGCCAGTGAATCTGAAGAAGAATCACCTGATGGAGATTCTGATGAAGATCAATCTGTAAAGATGGCTATGTTGTCCAACAAGCTTGAGTATCTGGCAAGGAAGCAGAAGAAATTTTTGAGCAAGAGAGGTAGCTACAAGAACTCCAAGAAAGAAGATCAGAAGGGATGCTTCAATTGTAAGAAGCCTGGTCATTTCATTGCTGATTGCCCTGATCTTCAGAAGGAGAAGTTTAAAGGCAAATCCAAGAAATCAAGCTTCAACTCCAGTAAATTCAGAAAGCAAATCAAAAAGAGCTTGATGGCGACCTGGGAAGATTTGGATAGTGAATCTGGTTCTGATAAAGAAGAAGCTGATGATGATGCTAAGGCAGCCGTGGGGTTAGTGGCAACAGTATCATCAGAAGCAGTATCAGAAGCTGAATCAGATTCAGAAGATGAAAATGAGGTATATTCCAAAATCCCTAGACAAGAACTTGTTGATTCTCTAAAAGAACTTTTATCACTGTTTGAACACAGAACCAATGAGTTGACAGATTTAAAAGAAAAATATGTTGATTTGATGAAACAACAAAAGTCAACTCTATTGGAACTGAAAGCTTTTGAAGAAGAACTCAAAGGGTTTAACCTCATATCAACAACATATGAAGATAGACTCAAGAGTCTTTGTCAGAAGCTACAAGAAAAATGTGATAAAGGTTCAGGCAATAAACATGAGATTGCCTTGGATGATTTTATTATGGCTGGAATAGACAGAAGCAAAGTTGCTTCTATGATCTACAGCACATACAAGAACAAAGGCAAAGGGATTGGATATTCTGAGGAGAAATCCAAAGAATACAGTCTCAAGAGCTACTGTGATTGTATCAAGGATGGATTGAAATCCACCTTTGTGCCTGAAGGTACAAATGCTGTAACTGCTGATCAGTCAAAACCTGAAGCTTCTGGTTCACAGGCTAAGATCACATCAAAGCCAGAAAACCTTAAGATCAAGGTAATGACAAAATCTGATCCTAAGAGTCAAAAGATTACAATTCTGAAAAGATCAGAAACTGTTCATCAGAATCTGATTAAACCAGAATCTAAAATCCCAAAACAAAAGGATCAGAAGAACAAAGCAGCTACTGCTTCTGAGAAAACAATACCAAAAGGTGTCAAACCTAAAGTATTGAATGATCAGAAGCCACTCAGCATTCACCCTAAGGTACAAGGGAGGAAAAGTAAAACCTCCAAAACTAACCCAAAAGGACCCATGAAGATATGGGTACCTAAATCTGAATTGTCCAAAAATGCAGGTGTGCTTAAGGGAAAGAGAGAAACAAAGGTCATGGTACCTAGACAGCGGATATTCAAGGCACATGACTGGAGAGAAAGCTTTGTTCCTTACCCTTACAATGAAAGATGGAGGAGAAGTGAAGTTTGGTGGCAACCAAACTGGAAAGATCATTGGTACAGGTACTTGATGACAGTCGTCATTATGTTATTTTTATGGTCTTTTAATGATATTTTTATGGCACTTAGAGAGTCAATTGCTTGTATACATGGTTAAATCATCTCAAGATTCATAAAAGAGAAGTTTGCACAAATTGAAGAAGAATGCAAGAATTTACTGGAGAAATCGTGCCACGATGGACCTGAATCGTGGCACGTTTGAAGCGTGGAATTTACCTGAAGATACTGGAAAAATCGTGGCACGATGGACGTATAACGTGCCACGATGGTTGAGTAAATTTGCTGCCACGTAGGATTAATGAGCAAATCGTGCCACGATGGTCTCGAAACGTGGCACGATTTTGGGCTTTTCTGAAACCCTAATTCTTTGTCTATAAAAGCAAAATGCGATCAGAAGGAGAGGGGGGCGATTTTGGAGACAAAAACAGAGCATAGAAGACACCAGGAAGCTAAAGAACACGCATTGGATCTCACCAAACTCATAGTTGGTTCTGGTTTATGTATGTTCACTATTTTCTATGTATTTGATTGTTTAGTTATGAGTAGCTGAACTCTTAGATTGATTAAGCCATGAGATGAATCTTTGTGATCTGTGAACCATGTAATTTGTTAAGAACTCTCTTTGACATCAATGAAAACCTAGTCTTTATTTAGAATTATTTGTGCTTAATGCTTTTCTTATGATTGTTTGTATGACTACTAACCCTAGCTTCTTTCAATCACATAAATTGATGCTAGGAATTGAATGACTACTAACCCTAGCTTTTAATCCTGAAATAGTAATTCTGTTTAATTCAACATAGGAACCTAGAGATAGGAAATTGAGGATTATGACTTATGAATTAACGTTCTCACCATGCTTCCGCGATTATTCAATCGGTTTAAGAGATTAAAAGGTTATAACTTAGGAAAGGGTTTTGTGTCAAGAGATTGATCAAAATCACTTAGTTAATCCGTCGTCAAGCTAGGTTAATTTCTTTGAGAGAGAAGAGAGGCGAATTACTCACAGTGAGCAATAGAGAATTCGAAAGGCTTGATCATCTGTTTTAATCCAATTATCAAACCATTTTATTTCCTGTTATTTATTATTTTATGCAAATCAAAACTACTGCCTCAGGCACTAAAATAATTTACACATCCTAAATATTAATCTTATTGCTAAATTGAAATTAACACAGTCCTCGTGGGAACGATATTTTTACTACTTCGATAGTTATTGGTACACTTGCCAATTATTTATCAGTACTATTGGTAATTCCTCCATCTCAATTAATAATGTGTGGCTAGTAGATGGTCTGAAGCATAACCTATTGAGCATTAGTCAATTTTGTGACAATGGGTATGATGTAACGTTCAGTAAGACCAACTGCACACTAGTCAACAAGGATGACAAATCCATTACATTCAAGGGAAAGAGAGTTGAGAATGTCTATAAAATAAATTTCTCTGATCTGGCTGATCAGAAGGTAGTTTGCTTTCTGTCAATGAATGATAAAAAATGGGTATGGCATAAAAGGTTGGGACATGCTAATTGGAGATTAATTTCTAAAATTAGCAAGTTACAACTGGTCAAAGGATTGCCTAACATTGATTATCATTCAGATGCACTTTGTGGTGCATGTCAGAAAGGGAAAATTGTGAAAAATTCTTTCAAGTCTAAAGACATTGTATCAACCTCCAGACCCTTAGAATTACTCCATATTGATCTTTTTGGTCCAGTTAACACTGCATCTTTATATGGAAGTAAATATGGATTAGTCATTGTTGATGATTACAGCAGATGGACTTGGGTAAAATTCATTAAAAGTAAAGACTATGCATGTGAAGTGTTTAGCAGCTTCTGCACTCAAATACAATCTGAAAAAGAATTGAAAATTTTGAAAGTCAGAAGTGATCATGGTGGAGAATTTGAAAATGAGCCATTTGAACTTTTTTGTGAAAAACATGGGATTCTCCATGAGTTTTCTTCTCCTAGAACTCCACAACAAAATGGGGTTGTAGAAAGAAAGAACAGAACCTTACAAGAAATGGCCAGAACCATGATCCATGAAAACAACTTAGCTAAACATTTTTGGGCAGAAGCAGTCAATACTTCATGTTATATTCAAAATAGGATCTATATCAGACCTATGTTGGAGAAAACAGCATATGAACTCTTTAAAGGAAGAAGACTCAATATCTCTTACTTTCATCAGTTTGGATGTACTTGTTACATCTTAAACACTAAAGACTATCTGAAGAAATTTGATGCCAAGGCTCAAAGAGGAATCTTTTTAGGTTACTCTGAAAGGTCAAAGGCATACAGAGTGTATAATTCAGAAACACAATGTGTTGAAGAATCTATGCATGTAAAATTTGATGATAGAGAGCCTGGAAGTAAAACTTCAGAGCAAAGTGAAAGTAATGCAGGTACAACTGATTCTGAAGATGCATCTGAATCTGATCAACCTTCTGATTCTGAGAAGTATACAGAAGTTGAATCTAGTCCAGAAGCTGAAATCACTCCAGAAGCTGAGTCTAATTCAGAAGCAGAACCTAGCCCAAAAGTACAGAATGAAAGTGCTTCTGAGGACTTTCAAGATAACACTCAGCAGGTTATTCAACCTAAATTCAAGCACAAATCTTCACATCCTGAGGAGCTAATCATTGGAAGCAAAGATAGTCCTAGAAGAACAAGATCACATTTTAGACAAGAAGAGTCATTAATAGGACTGCTTTCAATAATTGAGCCTAAAACTGTTGAAGAAGCTCTCTCAGATGATGGATGGATATTAGCTATGCAAGAAGAGCTAAATCAATTCCAAAGGAATGATGTGTGGGATCTGGTACCCAAACCTTTTCAGAAGAACATTATTGGAACAAAATGGGTATTCAGAAACAAGCTGAATGAACAAGGAGAAGTAACCAGAAACAAAGCCAGACTTGTTGCTCAAGGCTACAGTCAACAAGAAGGCATTGATTACACTGAAACATTTGCTCCAGTTGCAAGATTGGAAGCAATCAGGATACTTCTATCCTACGCAATTAATCATGGCATAATATTATATCAAATGGATGTCAAAAGTGCCTTTCTTAATGGTGTCATTGAAGAAGAAGTGTATGTTAAACAACCTCCTGGGTTTGAGGATCTTAAGCATTCTGACCATGTTTATAAACTTAAGAAATCACTATATGGCTTGAAACAAGCTCCCAGAGCTTGGTATGATAGACTAAGTAATTTCTTAATTAAAAATGATTTTGAAAGAGGACAAGTTGACACAACACTCTTCAGAAGGACTCTTAAGAAAGATATTTTGATTGTGCAAATATATGTTGATGATATAATATTTGGTTCTACTAATGCATCTCTTTGCAAAGAATTTTCTAAGTTAATGCAGGATGAATTTGAAATGAGTATGATGGGAGAACTGAAATTCTTTCTTGGAATTCAAATCAACCAAAGTAAAGAAGGAGTATATGTTCATCAAACAAAATATACAAAGGAGCTTCTGAAGAAGTTCAAGCTAGAAGATTGTAAAGTGATGAACACTCCAATGCATCCAACCTGCACCTTAAGCAAAGAAGATACTGGAACAGTAGTAGACCAGAAGCTATACAGAGGTATGATTGGTTCTCTGTTATACCTCACTGCATCTAGACCTGATATTTTATTCAGTGTATGCTTGTGTGCAAGATTTCAATCAGATCCTAGAGAATCTCATTTAACTGCAGTTAAGAGAATCTTCAGGTATCTGAAAGGAACAACTAATCTTGGACTCCTGTATACGAAATCCCTAGATTATAAGTTGATTGGATTCTGTGATGCTGATTATGTTGGTGATAGGATTGAAAGAAAATCAACCAGTGGAAATTGTCAATTCCTGGGAGAGAATCTGATATCCTGGGCAAGCAAAAGACAAGCAACTATTGCTATGTCTACAGCAGAAGCAGAATACATTTCAGCTGCAAGTTGTTGCACACAACTACTTTGGATGAAACATCAGTTGGAAGACTATCAGATTAATGCTAACAGTATTCCGATTTACTGTGATAATACTGCTGCTATTTGTTTGTCAAAGAATCAATTCTACATTCAAGAGCCAAGCATATTGAAATCAAACACCATTTTATCAGAGACTATGTTCAAAAAGGGATTTTAGATATACAATTCATTGATACTAAACATCAATGGGCTGATATATTTACAAAACCTTTGTCTGTTGAAAGATTTGATTTTATTAAGAAAAATTTGAACATGCATTTTGTGTCTGATTGAAAAATTGCTTGCCTCTGAATAAGAAGTTTGGTTCTGAAGTTTATTCAGAAGCATTTTGGTTCATCAGAAGCTCTTAACTGAGGTTCTGAGGAAAATGTGCTTCTGAAGATGACGTCAGCACTAAAACTTCAGAAGTGTTATTCTTTGCTTCTGAATAGCTTGGTTAGTGGGAACGTTGGTAGTTACTTTATGTAACAGCTGTCCCATTACCCAAAAGGTAGTTTTCTGAAGAGTCTCTGACGTGGTCTATTTGTATTGGAGTATAACAAAAAGGGCAATGATGTTTTATTCGCTTTTTAACATACTTACACGCGCCCTCAATTTGTCATTAATGTTGTGTTTGTTTGTCCCTTCTGAATTGCAAACGTTTTATTAAAAACACTAAGTCAATTCACACACTACTCACTTCACAACAAACACTTTCTATTTTCTTCTCAACCCTCTGCGAAAGTAAGCGCATTCACTCATCCTCTCAAAACACCTTAGAACCCTAAAACTACTTCAAATCAATGGCATCTTCAAGTTCTGCTGGTGGTTCTTCATCAAATATGAATATAGATACTCCAGCATATGAAATCAAAGGAAGAACTATGTCTATTGAGGAATGTGAGTTAATCATTCAAGCGGAAAATCCAGTGGATTTCGCTTCTCTAACTCACCATGGGTGCGACTTGGTAAGATTCTACAAGAAGCAGAAGATGATGGGTTACTTCAGTCTTCTCAATGGTCCAACTTATGAAGTTCTGGTCAGACAATTCTGGGTAAGGGCTTCAGTCTTTGACATTGAAGCTGCTAGACAGGAAGAAGCTCAACTGATTCTGGTTGATCCTACTCTAAAGGGAAAAACCAGAGAAGAAATGGGTCTACTCTCCTTCACCGGCACAGAGATTAGATCAAATGTCATGGGTATTCCTGTAACCATAAATGAGCAGATTATTGCTCAAGCCATGGGAAGGGATACTTCTGGCAAATACTTTGGAGAAGAAATTCCTAATCCAAGAACCAGCTCTTGGAAGGAAATTGTCAATGAGACCATCTATGGGTCTAAGGTTGCTCAACCTTACAGCACTTTGAGCATTGAGAAGAAAATGCTGCTGAAGATACAGAATGAAAACATCTTTCCCAAAGGTGAAGGAAGTGATCAACCCTCTCTTGGTCACAAAGTCTTTCTGCATCACACCATCACTCAGGAAACAACGATGAATGTTCCAAAGTACATGTTCAAATACATGATCAAGGAACTAAAGAAGAGTCAAATGGAAAACAGAAAGTTTGTTCCTTATGGAAGACTACTCTCTGTAATCTTTCAAGAAGGAGGACTTCTAAGTGCCTTGAAGGATGTGGGCATCTATGATAACCAGAAGCTGGGAGCAGTAACTGGGAAGATAATCAATGCATCAACTCTTGTAAAGATGAAACTCATTCCAGCAAATGCTCACAAGAAACTAGATTCTGATATGCGTGAATCAGATGCAATATCTGATCTAGTCACTCATCACATCCCCATCTGCAAGAAGGATCCCCTGGATGTGCAGAGAGCCTACATCTTGGACTTCTACAAAACCTACAACAAGAAGATCAGCTTGAAAGATGTCCCTGAGGAAATGTATGGTGGTGATCTGCCTGTGGCCAAAGGCAGAAAATCTAAGAAGAAGCAGATCACCAAGGAAGAATACCTTGCTGAAGATGCTACTGAGGAGGGTGCTCAGAAGCATAAGAAAGCCAAGAAGGAAAAATCTGCTATGTCCACCATTCTTGAGGAAGTGGAGGATTTGGATGATGTTCCTCTTATCTCAAAAAGGACAAGGAATGCTCAAGAAACAGCAGAACAGCCTGCTTCTGAACAAACAGGCTCTGAGCAAGCTGCTTCTGAAGAGCCTCTAAGTCCCAAGAAGAAAAGAGAAGCTGCTCTTAAGACCATCAAAAGGAAGAGATCTTCAAGGAATCTGAAGACAGCTGAAGGACGAAGGGCAGAAATGTTGGAAGAACTGGAAGAAAACTGGGATGAAGACTCAAGCCCCAAGAAGGCAAAAAGGACTATAACTTCAGAGCCTATAGTCATGCCCAGTTTTGAAATGACTGAAGAAATAAAGCAGTATGCTAAGGAATACTCTGCATCCAAGATAGCAGAGAAGAAAAGGTTGAAGGAAGTGTTTGAGAAAGAAAGGGATGAGCGTCTCAAGGCTGCAGGGTATGTGCCTACTCCTGACATTGCTGCTTTAGCATCTGAGTTAGAAACTGTTCAGTATGGAGCAACTCTGCTCTCTCAAGCCTTGAAGAATAAGCAAGCTTCAGGAGCAACTTCATCAGAACCTGTTTCAAAAGCTCCAGAAGCAGTTCATCCAGAAGCTCAATCTTCAGGTAATTCATCCAAACCTGACATCTATACTCAGATTCCATCTCTACCCTCTTCACCCTCTTCATCATCCACAGAATCAGATGACCAACCCCTTAGCCAACACATAGACAAACTTCTAAAAACCAAACCTACCAAACTAACAGAATATGGAACACTTGACTATGAGAGCACTCAAATA
Organism: Medicago truncatula; assembly: GCF_003473485.1. Taxonomy (NCBI): domain Eukaryota; kingdom Viridiplantae; phylum Streptophyta; class Magnoliopsida; order Fabales; family Fabaceae; genus Medicago; species Medicago truncatula. The sequence goes on from NC_053045.1 coordinate 24,305,670, forward strand.
GAATTTTCCAAAAATAGGATTAAACTGTGTGAGAAATTCAATTTGCCTACTACTCATCCACTATATCCAGATATTCCAGAGCCTGTTAGTGTACAACAACCTGAACCCAACCAAGAACCTAACCAAACTCCACAAAGAGCCTCTGAAGTAGTTTCAGAAGCAACTACTTCAGAAATCCCCCAACAACAAGAATCCTCAACCATTCACAATTTAGAAAAACACTTAGGTGGTGAAATGCAACCTACACCTACAAAGGCCTCTAAGACAGTCCCTGGAAAGACTATGTTAGAAAACCAACAAACTGTTCCTGAGCAAACTGTTCCTGAACAAGATGCTTCTGAACAAGTTGCTCCTGACCTTCAAACAACTTCTGACCAAACAACAGAACCAGAACAACAACCAGAACCACCAATAATAGATTTAGCCTCTGACCAACCTTCCACATCTCATACAACTCAATCTGAACCTTCAACCATCCCTGACTATATCCTTGAATCTGAGTATATTGATGAACAGTTAATCAAGCTTAGTGATGAGATTCAGACACTGATTCTTCGCAGAACAGTTCCTGTACCTCCTATTCACTATCTTGATCAATGGATGGATCTGAAAAAGAGTTTTGATGACCTGCTGGATAAGCTTAGTTCAAAGTGTGTCTCATCTCACTCTGCCATGCTGCAAAAGATGTTGGATGATATGCATGAAGCAGCTAGAGTGAAAGAGCTGAATTACGTGCCTCTGCTGGACATCACTCCTTTCTATCCAGAAGAAGAGTACATCTCAAGGGCAACAAGAATTCATGCTGGGTACAAAAGAAGATTGAGGGAAAAAGATGAGCTACTCAAAAAGAAGGATGAGCAAATCAAGTATCTATTGGAACAGATGTACAAGCAAACCCAACCTTAGTTGCACATTTTTTTTTGCTTGTTTTAATTGTTGTTCTAAGTACTTTAGTTGCACTGCATGTGTATCTCAACTTTTCTATATATATATATTATCATTGTTTCTGGATCTTGTGCTTTTTCACCTTCAATATGTTTTACAAGCTTTAACTCTGATGATATTTACTGTTTTCAATGCTGCTTGCTCTGAAATACTATTTTTAAAGGTTATATGTTTATTCTTTTGTTTTGTTTTGCTCTGATACTCTTTCTTTTGTTTCTATTCTTTTTGTTGATGACAAAAGGGGGAGTAAATGTATAGTATTTTTAAGGCACTGAGCCCCACTACAACCACTTCTAAATTTCTTTTAAATACTTCTGATTTAATTTTTATGAGTATTTTATTGAAATTTAATTAATAAGAATAGAACTTAGGGGGAGCTTACAAACCTCACCTTAAGGATCTATTAGACTCAGGGGGAGCTTACAAACCTCTATTCCAGTGGTCAACTTATTAATTAGATCAACAACAATTGAACATTTTAAATACTATTGTTTGTCATCATCAAAAAGGGGGAGATTGTTGGAACAAAATGTGTTTCACAATGAACCTTATTAAGTTTTGATGATAACAAGGTATTAAAAATTGTCAATTGGTTATTACTAATAATTGTTCAAGTGTACAGGACCAAAGGCTACTCAAGTTATTTCAATAGGTCTTGGAAGAACAATGGAAAGAAAAAGAAATTCTGAGCATCTGAAGAAAACTGCTCCTGAAGCTGAAGTGATCCTGAAGAGATGACGTCATCAGAAGCAGAAGGTCATCAGAAGCAAAAGTTTTTATCAGAAGCAATATCTTCACCAGAAGCTACGTTTGATCCTTTAATCAAACTGAAGATTCAAAGTAGCTGATTCTCAATTCAGTCTTATCAAAGAAGAACGAAGAATTGAAAGGGAGGTATCAACGGATATATGGATAGCACTGAGCACTTGTCTCTCATTAATAGAGTTGACAAAGTACAAGTGTACAACCACTACCTCCACTACTCTGTTTTCTGTCTACGCTACAAGACAAAACAACAGCCATGCCTGCAGAATTTGTACACTCAAGATGGGAATGAATTTGAAGCTTATTCTTCAAAGGACTACACCCAAATCAGGCAAAGGATCACTGGTGGATAATCAAAGGATTTCAAACGACTCTTTAGACGTGCTGATTATCTCAACGTCTCTTTCACGCCTCTATATAAAGGAGTGAAGACTTGAAGATTGAAGATAGAGAAATACATAAGTTCAAAAGCGCCAAAACTCTGTCAATTTGATTCTACAAAGCACACTGAATTTCTGCACTGATTTGATACATCTTAGAAATTCAAAGTCTAGAGTCTTTTCTGCATTGTATTGTGAACACCACTGATTGTATATCAAGTGTTCAATTCAAACTCAATTCTCTGTATTTTTTGTTTGATTAGAAGTCTCTTGCCTGCGTGCTTGAGCATTAGAAGTCTCTTGCTTAGTGCTTGAGCATTGGAAGACTCTTGCGTGTGTGCTTGAGCATTTTTGTGAAGTCTCATACTTAGAAAGTATTGAGCAGTTGTAATCTTGTGATTATAGTGAAATCTCCTTGGAAGTGCAAGGGGGACTGGACTACTTCCGTGTTGTGGAAGGAACCAGGATAACTGCTTGTGTCTTTGTCTTTCTTTTCTCTGCTCTGTTCTTTTCCGCTGCAATCTGACTCTGATCATTTCATCAGAAGCAATCAAACTGCTTCTGAAGTTTTATCAGAAGAAGTATTTTTTAAGAGAAAAAGAAAACACAATTCAACCCCCCCCTTCTTGTGTTTTTCACCTTCATTATACAGGTTCCTTCCATAAACCGGAAGTAGTTAAGAGAATTCTTCAGTAGGTAAGAGAATTCCTCTCTTCTACATAGAATGGATCTTAGTGTCTATGAGAAAGTGGTTGCAACTTTATATTTGAAGAACTTGTTTGGCCTTAACGTGTTAAGTGGGAAGGAATTTATAGATAAAGGAATTTATAAATAATCTTTGGCTTAATTATATTTTTGTCCCCCGATTTTTATCATTTTATGAAATTGATCCCCCTATTTTAAAATTTGACAGTTTTGGTCCCTCTATCTAATAATTTGTCTAAAATACAGTGATATAACATGTTTTAATTGAAGTTTTTAAATGAATTTTCTTACGATTTCATCAATGTTGAAATTTTATCATCTTGAGATCATATAGAACGACATTCCAAACCTATCATATCACCTTTTTTAGTAAAAAAATATGATGGAGGAACCAAAACTGTCGAACTTTTAAATAAGCAGACCAATATCACAAAAAGATGAAACCTATCATATCTCCTAGCCGTCCTTTCTTATTTTATTTTTCAACCAAAACAGTAGCTTGCAAAGAGCATCAAAATATATTAAATTGGAGAGGACAAGCATCAAAACCTCCTTAAACGTTAAAAACTTAAAATTAGGAATTCCTAATTTGTTCTTAACAAAGATATATGTCCTTCTTATTGCTTCCATTTGTTCGTCTTTGTATTTTTATGGGTTAATTATGTTTTAGGTCCCTATAAATAGGCGCGTTTCCAACATTAGTCCCTACTTAAATTTATTGAATTTTTGGTCCCCAACGTTTTTTTCTGTTAGCGAAATAGGTCCTCGCTGTTAATTGTTGCTGATTGAGCAAACGGTAAAGCACACGTTGATGCCACATCTGACTTTTTTTGTTGGGTTAAATATTTTTTTAGTCCGTATAAAATTGAGGTATTTTATGTTTAGTCCTTACTTAATTTTAAGTTTAGTCCTTACTTAAACTTCAAATGATATTTATGTTTTATTATTTTTGTTCATTATTTTTATCGAAAATAATTATAAAAATAAAATAAAAAATTCTTTTAAAGAACGATTAAGCTTTATTTGTATCCCACCGTCTTCTTTCTCTAACATTCATTATTATAGATTCTTCAATAATGGCAAGTCACCATTAAATGTACAAAACAAAACACGACCGGTCATTTAAATAAACAAAGGTCTAAACAAAACAAAACAAAACAAAACATTACCAATGACATATTTTGTCAAAAGTAATTTTATTTTACTTTAATTTTCTTTCTTTTCACATTGAATGTATTAATGCAAATAAAAATGTCTAGCACTAATTGCAAGAGAAAGCATGCCCCTGAAGATAAAGCAATTTCAAGAGAATTGAAGCTACTTTCTGAACATGATAAAGCTATTTATCATGACCTCAACCTCTACAGCAGAAAAGGAATTGGTTCATATTTGTTTGGCAATGGTTGGTTTCAGTGTTTCATAACTTTATCACACTTTTCAACCGTGAAAAAAAGCACAAAGATGACTAGTTCAGTTGTTGAACATCAAGACCATTGTTGCATCGAATAAACAAGAAAGGACGGATAATGCTAGATAGTGTGAAACAATGGTTCCTAAAATTAAGTGAATCTGTTGGCAAGATTTTGTTCATTCGATTTTACATAAGATTTTTTGTATGCAGCGGTTAGTCAAAGAATAATATGTAAAATCAAATGGATAAAATATTGCCGACACATTTACTTAATTTCATAAACATTGTTTGCACTATCTTGCATCATCTATCATTTTCCCTCAAAAGAAAAAAAACATCATCTATCCAATGCTTTTGGCTTAAATATGTCATTGTCCCGACACTTTTACCATATTTTAGAATTAGTTCTTGCAATTTATTTTTGTTTGACATTAGTCTATTTTTGTTTGACCATTGAATGTACAAAATAAAACACCACCAGTCATTTAAATAAACACTGTCTTCTTTCTCTATCATTCATTATTATAGATTTTTCAATAATTGCAAGTCACCATTGAATGTACAAAACAAAACACCACCAGTCATTTAAATAAACAAATGTCTAAACAATTTTTTGTCAAAACAATTGCCAATGACATATTTAAACTTTTGTTTATTTAGATGACTTTCATTTGTTTTTGTTTAATGCTTCTATTTGTTCATGTCTCAATCTTTTGCATTTATTTTTCTTTAATATGTAGGGTACTGATATTTGATACAAATGTCCAAGTCTCCAATTTTATTTTATTTTAATTCTGCAAGTTCAAAAACCAAATGAACTGAACTTAAATTGAAAATTAAGTTTGTTAAATAAATGAGCCAAACTTGAGTTGTGTATAGTTCAACTCGGTTGATTCATAACTGACTCGATAATATATATATTAGGTTAGTAAAATTAATAAAGTACAATCTTAAATTGTAAAAGATAAAATATATAATTTACTACAAGCTTCCTCCGGTATTTATGTACTTATTTTCGGAGAAGTACTTATCACTAGTTTAACTCAATAATTATAATAAAAGAGAGAAAGAAGAAAGAAAGAAAGAAAGAAGGAAAAAAAACTAATAACATGGAGTAGTTGTGTAGGCTTTTAACCAAGTAAAACAAAATTAGTCCCAAATCGGTTACTATAAACACATTAGAGAGGCTCATGTATACTGATAGTGCTACAGTAGTATTATAATTATAAGGCATCTCATGTTATACTGCCATAGCGCTTTTTGTAGAAGTTTTATCCGCTTCTGCAGGTCATCTATAACATGCTCATCTATAATATGATGGGAGATGCAAAAAGCTTTTATTCAATTATTTAAGAACAATTTAACCATAAAAAAATGTAAAATACACGTTGGAACGAACATACACACAGCATACAATTGAACATTCATAATCAATATCTAGTTAGCACACAAGATTTGAGGATACCTTCTGAGAAGAAGGCTGAAGGAATTGAGGAAAAAGCGAAGATGATAATGGAGGTAGACGGTCCAAGGAATCGTGAAACCTAGAGGCACAAAACATAAATACATATTCATAATTAGTATTAAGTATCATAGTTGAAAATCTTCTCAAAACTTGAAAGGACTGTCCAGGGAACATTGATACTGTTAATAATGAGGACAAAATCATATGTGAATTTCCCAGAAAAGAAACATGCAAAACCCAACTACAAATATATCAACAAAAGCCACTTGAATCCTTATATTCTTTGATGATTTCCAATTGATTATACTTCTGACTTTTCATCAACAGCTCTGCTCTTAAGTCTGCGGGGACTGTCGGCTGAACAGGTCGTTTCATGGGCCTGGTCCGTATTCCCAGCTCTAATAATTATAAATGGTAGATTTCTGATCAACAACTCTGATGGCAACCCAATCAAACCGATAACAATCTGCATTATCAGCACCGGAGGTTTCATCGGTTCTCACCTCTGTGAGAAGCTCATGTTCGAAACCCCTCACAAAGTTCTCGCTCTAGACGTTTACAACGACAAACTCAAACAACTCTTGGAACCTGAAACTCTTCCATGGAACAAACTGCATTGAATTTCACCGTTTGAATATCAAAAACAATTCCAGGCTCGAAGGTCTGATCAAAACCACTGAACTAGTGATAAATCTTGTTGCAATATGCATTCCTGATGATTACAGCACACGTCTTCTTGACAAGATTTACAGTAAACTCCAACCTATTTTCAGCACCTTCATCGTAAATCAACCTTTCAATCAACTGATATGCACATGGATACGACCATCTCTGCTTTACGATCAGACCGAAAATTAATCTTCTTTAAGCATATACTAAGCAGGATCATGCTGAAGAGGACTATCTTTAGGGAGAAAACTACCGGTAGTTTTCCCATGTGTCGCGTCATTTTTTGGAGATCAAGGCTATTTGATTAGCTTTTGACTCACTAATTTATTTCACGACTGAACATTTAATTTTTAAGGAAAAGGGGAAAAAAGTTCAAAAACACCTCATATTGAAAAGATATAGGGTTCGGGGGTTAGTTATATAAAGGGAAAATATTAGCACCCTTTATGTCCGTAGTACTCTACAGGAACCTCTTGGTTTTATTTAATTTAATGTGATATAACTTGCTTTGCTAAAAAATAAAGAAGTTAATGTGATGATTGAAAGGAAAGAAAGTGAGGCCTAATATCTACATTTTTTTATTGTTTGAAAGGACATGGTCCTCTGCCTACGTACCCGTGAAGGATCAAAACCTCGTAGTTCGGGGTAGAAATTGGCGTTTGATTAGTTGTGTGTTTTTTTATTAGTTTTGAAAAAGGTTTTAAAAATAAAAGTCAAGTGGCAAATAAGAATTTGTTTGTGTTTTTTAATTTAAATGAAAATAGACTCAAAGTAAAATTAAATTGATTAATGTTTGATTTAAGAAAATAAAATAAAAAAGACAGGTCACTTGATTTGGATCAAGGTTTATTTATGAAAATATTTTTTGTGTTTTTTTTTTAACTGTTGCATATTTTTGTTGTTTTTTTGAATAATTGGACTAAAATTAAACTAACGGAGCAAGAAAATAAACCGTAGTAATCTAAGGAGAAAAATAAAGCATACACGCACACATGCACCTAAACTATTACAAAAAATCCTATTTACATTCTAAGGTCTGCAGAAACAAGAAAAGTAAATAAATTATTTACATCAAAGCCTAATTTACATTATTCTAATATGCATGAGAGAACATAAAATAATAATTACAATGCTAAACGATAAATAAAATGTATGCAAGACTTGAAAGAAATAAAAAAATTGGGTTCAATCACAAGGTGGGGGTGCAGCAGTATCCAGGTAGATGCAAACAGCAAGCAGAAAATAAAACAGCAGAGAGTTGGGCCGAAGAACAGTTTCGGAATTGGACCTAGAGGACAGACTGGGGCCGGTTCGGTTCAAGTCCTGGGTCGGTTCCAGAGAACCGAACCGGTTTGACATGTATATATAGGCTATGGACCGGTTTTTCTTTCATTTTTACAAATCCACTCTCTCTCTTCCTTTATTCCTTCTCTCATCTCTCTGTTCTCTCTCATCTATTTTGTTCATCTTCTCCGACGGAAAGGATGGGGTTTCGGCGGCAGTTGGCCGGCCAGTGTGGCGGCACCACCGCGCCGGAACCCTAACAACTTATTTTTTTGATTTTTTTCGGTTCCTTCTACTTGTTCTTTTCTCCTCTACTCGATTCTAAACTCACAAATCTCATAAAATAATTATACAAGCCTAGATCTAAAAGTTAATGAAATACTACCTTTGATTTCGATTTGGTTTCTTTCTGGCCGGTTCTGTGATGGCTGTTTCGGTTGATATACGGCGTTGTTCCCTTGATGCTGGTAATTTGTGATGTTGTTGGCTCTCGGTGTAATTCTGGCTTGAGGGTTTGGCTGTTGTGAGTCGAGTCTGACCTCGTGGTTGATTTGATTCTCGGCTGCTTATGTGTGTCTCTGTTGTCTCTGGCTTTCTCTATGCTTTTTTTTTTCGTGTTTGCTGTTCCGCTCCCCCCTTTTCTGTGCAGGTGATGGTCTGTATTTATAGTGTTGGGTTGAGACTTTAGGGTTTGTTAAAGATGCAGAAAAGTTTGCTTGGATTGGGATGAGAGGAGCGCGGTTCTGCTCCTGAAGGATTGCTTGCAGATTGGCGTGTGAGCTGTTCGTTGAATTGGCGTGTGACAGGCTGTTACTTGGATCAGTATCGGACTTAACATTGGACAAAAATAATAAAATGAAATAAAAACAAAATAAAAGACTAACAATAAAAAAGATTTTTAAAAGCAAAATTAAAGTTAATAAAAGATGGAAATAAAAATAAAGAGAGAAGAGGGCCCGACTCGGATTCAAAAAATGAGGTATTTTAAAATACCTCCCTGCCGATTTTTCATTGAAAAGTCAGGGACTGATCAGGGTCAAATGACATGCGTCAGTGGGATCTTACGTCAAAAATTGGGGTATGACAGATGCCCCTATTTAAGTTTCTTCGTCCAGAGATTTGAAGATGAAATCTTTAATTCGATAGGCCGAAGAGACTTAAATACCAAAGTGCACCAATTTTGACCTAAGATGTTATGAATGCTCATGTAATTATGAATGCAGATGACAAAGATGACTTGACTGGAATGAGAACTGACAACGGGATATCCAAATTCTTTGAAGAAAAGGGATCCGACTCTGCTAGGGGATTATAGTTTCACTGGGGAAAATGATTGTCTACTATCGTATTGATAGCTTAACAGAGATGATTGATACTTTTACCTAACTATCCATGACATAGCTTAACAAAGACAATTGATAACTTTTACCTAACTATTGATGAAATAGCTTAACAAAGGTAAGAATGAGAAAAACATCGTCTAACTACCGATGAAATGATAGCTTAACAAAGACAAATGATGTTTTTACCTAACTATCAATAAGATAGCTTAACAAAGGTAAGAATGAGAGAAAAACATCGTCTAACTACCGATGAAATGATAGCTTAACAAAGACAAATGATGTTTTTACCTAACTATCAATAAGATAGCTTAACAAAGGTAAGAATGAGAGAAAAACATCGTCTAACTACCGATGAAATGATAGCTTAACAAAGACAAATGATGTTTTTACCTAACTATCATTGAGATAGCTTAACAAAGGTAAGAATGAGAGAAAAACCATCGTCTAACTACCGATGAAATGATAGCTTAACAAAGACAAATGATGCTTTTACCTAACTATCGATGAGATAGCTTAACAAAGGTAAGAATGAGAGAAAAACCATCGTCTAACTACCGATGAAATGATAGCTTAACAAAGACAAATGATGCTTTTACCTAACTATCGATGAGATAGCTTAACAAAGGTAAGAATGAGAGAAAAACCATCGTCTAACTACCGTTGAAATGATAGCTTAACAAAGACAAATGATGCTTCTACCTAACTATCGATGAGATAGCTTAACAAAGGTAAGAATAAGAGAAAAACCATCGTCTAACTACCGTTGAAATGATAGCTTAACAAAGACAAATGATACTTTTACCTAACTATCGATGAGATAGCTTAACAAAGGTAAGAATGAAAGGACAACTTGGTCAGTCACACTGGGGATGACACTATTGAGAGTTGAAATTGACTGGTGACACCACTTGCACAGCTACCGCTGGGGATGACACTTTTTGAAATTGAAATTGAAGTTGATTAGTGTCATGACTAGCACGGCTTTACGTCGGGGATGACACTTTGATAATAAGAAGGTAATTGGAAGACGCTTATTTGTAGAAACTTGCGGCTTGACACAATGGTAAGTTAAGACTAAACCGAAGAGGCACGACCGAATTGAGATTCTGGACGACTGATGCAATTATGTGTGAATTGATATTGCATATATATTGTGTATGCATGAATGTGATGAATATGTGAGAAATTGATGAATGCATGATTGTATGGATGTGTGAATGTATGAATGTGCAACTGCTTGACTGTAAAGACTTTATGTGATATGTGACTCGATGAAACGAGATAAGACATGTAAGATCGGAGGTGGACTGACATTGCAGTACAAACACTCGACAAACTTCCTTGGAGATGATACTATTGTGAACAAATCGAGCCATTGACGGTGTAATAACCTGGCACAAGGTAGCAACTGATGTCTCCTGGGGGAAACCCATTGTTGATAAAAAGTAAGGAAGAAGTCGCCATTTGTAAACCGGCACAGAGTGTTCTTCCATTGGTATGCTTCAGCAATCATGTCCTTTTTTGTTTTATTTTTTTTTTGAAAATCCCTAACTTTTGCCTGGACCGCCCTTTCGGGTTTTCAGTTCACCGGGAATATATTCTTTTTCTCTGCCCCTAATTTTTGCCTGGACCGCCCTCTCGGGTTTTCAGTCCATCGGGACGCTCTCTATTGCCTAAGCCGCCTTTTCAGGTTTTCAACTTAGCGAGCTTTGATTTTTTTTTGTTTTTTTTGGACTCTGACAGCATCTTGCTCAAAGTAGAGGTCCTTTCCATAGTGCTTAGCCATGTTTCTATTCCGGAATGTAACCGTTCTTCAAGGAGAATGTTGAGGTACGCTTCACCTACTCATAAGTTCAAAGTGAGTGTGTTTGTTGTTCACACTTTTCAAAAGATGTAAAATAAGTTTTTGCATTTTGAAAATTTTGCTCTAGGTATCGCCATCAAAAATAAAAGAAATTATGCAAATAGAATAAATGAGAGTTCCAAATAAATGGGCACAAGCTCAAATTTGATGAATTGAGTGGTGACCTGCCAAGGGCATGGCTCCATGGATTTTTTTTAAAATTCTGGAAAAAATGGTAAATGTAATGGAAAGGGTACATTAAACACAATAACCGTTATTCTCCCTAACAATCTTGAATGCCCCTGTTCCGAGTCTTTGATCTGTAGATGCTTCGAATCGAAGGTCTTTGATAGCTGGATGCCCCAAGTGGATTGTGCCCGACCGGATGCAGTTACTTTGTCTTTGATCCTTAATTTTTGCATAGATCGCCCTTTCGGGTTTTCGATCTATCAGGATAATCATTTTTGTTCATGTCTCTAACTTTTGCCTGGACCGCCCTTTTGGGTTTTCAGTCCACCGAGACGCTCATTTTTGCCTAAGCCGCCTTTTCAGGTTTGCGACTTACCGAGCTTTTATGTTTGACAGAGTATTTCTTGACTGCACCGACATTCATAGGAAGTGCGAGTTTGTCACTATTTGTAGTCACGAGGTCATTGCACACAAGCCTTGATAGTTAGGCGTCCACTTGCTCCTGGAGTCTAGTTGGAAATGTAGTACCTTTTTGGGCACAAAGTCTTCTTCTTGAAAGTCACGGGGACAAACCTTATTGTTGGAAATTTGTTTCAACCTCTTGTGATTTTAAGTTCGTTCAAACTTGGATTTCAGCAGAACTCCTATTGTTGGGACTTCGACCTCCACGAGAAGCACGACCTTCATGTTGTATACTTGAGGGAAGGATGGGGGATGCCCCTGTTGAAATGTGTACTGAAGCATGATATCCGAGCAAAGCGAATGGTAACAGCTCGAGCCAGTCCTTGTAAGCAATTGCCATCTTCTGGACTATCTTCATGATTTTTGTTTGTACTTTTGACGGCTAAGATGCCCCAGTATGTGAGAGTCTTGTCGGGAGTCTCATCCTTCTCTCTTCAGCTTCGGATACAAGGAACTCAAAGTTGGTAGAGATTTCATGGTTAATGTGTTCAACGTGTTTATTAATTCATGATTTGATTATTGATTTTGACAAGTAAGTACAAATTATGATTATGCAGATATTTGAAAATGATTATTATTTTTTTGGTTTTTTGTATTACCATTTTTCCAAGAAAAAAGCACAAAATGAAAACAAAGTCGGGATCAAAACGACCTCTTTATTAACGATGACAATGCTTAAAGCAAAAAGCCCTACATAAGTTCACTTTTGTCTTGGGCGGGACAAAAGGATTCTCTTGAAAAGATAACAAAACAAACATACCACTTGAAACAAATTGAAAAATGTAAGAAAACATCAACATTGACTCGATGGCGGTTAAACCCTCCTTTTGTTGGAATACTGGGTACCATGATCTGGTAGTAGATTGGCTTACACATTTGGGTTCAAGTCTCGAAGGACAAATCTTTATCTCGGATTAACTTTTGGACTGCGGCCTTTAGAGCATAGCAGTATTCAGTATCATGACCCGGGGCCCCTTGATGAAAAGCACAAAATTTGTCAGGTCTATACCATGCTGGTAGTCTTTCTGGCACTTTAGGAGGCGGTCTGGTTTGGACCAAATGCTTCTTTAGCAATGAAGGGAGCAAATCAGCATATTTCATGGGGATCGGGTCAAATTGTGTCCTATGAGCCTGTGGTCGAGGTTGACCTTTCACCATATTCACTTCTTGGCCTTTCTTTTTTGAATTGCCTGCGGGGACGCTTTCATTGACCAATCGTCCTTCTCGGACTCCTTCTTCCAACTGTACGCCCATACCAACCATCTCAGCAAAGTTCTTGGGCGTACTTCCGACCATCTTCTCGTAGTAGAACTGATTGAGAGTTTTTAAGAAGAGCTTGGTCATCTCTTTCTCTTCTACACGCGGGATGACTTGGGCAGCGATATCCCTCCAACGCTGGGCATACTCCTTGAATGTTTCCTTATTCTCTTGAGTCATTGCCTGAAGATCGCTTCGGTTTGGAGCCATATCCACATTATAACTGTATTGTTCCACAAAAGCTTCACATAGATCACGAAAAGTTTGGATTCTTGTTTCGTCTAGATTCGTGTACCATTTTGAGGCGGGACCAGCCAAACTCTCTTGGAAGTAATAAATAAGGACCTGATCGTCTCGAGCATATGCATACATCCTTCTTACATACATTTTCAAATGTTCCTCGGGGCAGGAGTTCCCTTTATACTTCTCAAAATCTGGGATCTTGAACTTGTGAGGTATCTGGACATTCGGCACCAAACAGAGATCATAAGCGGTCTTTCCAAATTTTTCTTTCCCACGGAGAGCCCTCATTTCTCGATGCATTTCATCATATTTTTCCCGCAAGTCATTCACTCTATCATCGGGCTCCATGTTCCCTGAATGGAAGATGGGTTCTTCATTTTGTGGAATGGTATGCATCATAGGTGTTGAATAAGTCATGACAACTGGAGGAGCTCTTACAGGAAGCGGAGGAACATGAGCTGCATATTGATGAGTAGGCATCTGAGTTTCAGAAGCAATAGGGCGAAATACTTCACTGAGACAAATAGGGACACCCCAAGGACGACCTTCTGGCCTAGAATTTGGTGGAGTACTGACAGGTATCGTCCATTCAGGAAAAATAGAGACAGTTGCTTCGGCTTGAGTGCTGATAGGAGGAGGATGAGGTGGTGGTTGATTATGTGCAGCCGTTAATGCTTTCATCAATTCAGTCATTTCATCTATCTTAGTTCGCATGGCTGCCACTTCCTCACGGAGCAAATGATTTTCTTGTTCGAGAAACTCCATCTTTTCCTCATGATTGTTCGAGTGTTGTAAATGCGAGTGGGTTCCAGACGAGGACGCCATGACTCTTTTGAGATGGATTGACCTTTAGTAGAAAAGACACAGTGTAAGACTCAGACTTGAAATTATGAATGCAAAATGATGCATGATATGCTTATGCAAAAATAGACATTTTTTTATTTGAAGGACTTGTCAAAGTAATTGTAGACTTGATAAGGAACATTGTTTTATTTGAAATTTGTGAAGATGTTGCTATTGGTTCCCTTTTCAAAAGTAAGAACGAAACCAAGGAAAAAGTTCTTAACAAAAGCTAAAGCTTAGTTATGATTTTTGAAGTTTGGATTTCTTGGTGTTCTTCCTTACAAGGTCTGTATCCTTGATGTTTACAATAACTTATCTAAGTCCTTCGATATTAATGAGAAAAAAGTTTATGAATGAATGCATGTATGATTATGCATGGTGAAGTTAAGTTAACAATGTTGGAGTCGAGGGTAACAACGCCATTTGGTAAGGACTATGGTTTCACATGTACCTGTATCACGGGTTCTACCAAGTTCCCAAAGTCTTTAACCACTTTCAAATATTTATCAGGTGACGGGACTACTCCCATTCCAACAATATTCGTAGGAAAGTCTCGTTTGGGTGTAGTATCGCGTATCAACCAATTCAAGACTACTCTTGATTAGCCACCGCACTACGTCCTAAAAGGCCAAGATGGGTTAATGGTAACTAAAGGTCCTCAACATCGACGGTCCTTGAAAATATAATGCCAACACGACTACTCATGCCAACATAAATTACTTCCAAGATCCCTCCATTGAGTGGGGTTATACCACATGAACCAAAACACGAGACTTGACTCTCGGAAAGGCACTTTGGTTATACCACCATCCTATCTTATGTTTCCCTCAAGCCCGGGTGTAGGACTTATCTCACCACTCACGTTAAGAAAAAGAGGAAGAAGAGGGGAGAACATATTTACACGTATTTCCATCTTTTATTTTGTTTTTGTTTTAAGCAAGTTATAGCACAAAGGATTAAATGAAATCAAGTTAGGCTCAACCCTCTTAGGGGTCCCCAGTGAAGTCGCCATTTCTGTCGCGTCATTTTTTGAAGATCAAGGCTATTTGATTAGCTTTTGACTCACTAATTTATTTCACGACTGAACATTTAATTTTTATGGAAAAGGGGAAAAAAGTTCAAAAACACCCCATATTGAAAAGATTTAGGGTTCGGGGGTTAGTTACATAAAGGGAAGGTATTAGCACCCTTTATGTCCGTAGTACTCTACGGGAACCTCTTGGTTTTATTTAATTTAATGTAATATAACTTGCTTGCTAAAAAATAAAGAAGTTAATGTCATGATTGAAAGGAAAGAAAGTGAGGCCTAATATCTACATTTTTTTATTGTTTGAAAGGACATGGTCCTCTGCCTACGTACCCGTGAAGGATCAAAACCTCATAGTTCGGGGTAGAAATTGGCGTTTGATTGGTTGTGTGTTTTTTTATTAGTTTTGAAAAAGGTTTTAAAAATAAAAACCAAGTGGCAAATAAGAATTTGTTTGTGTTTTTTAATTTAAATGAAAATAGACTCAAAGTAAAATTAAATTGATTAATGTTTGATTTAAGAAAATAAAATAAAAAAGACAGGTCACTTGATTTGGATCAAGGTTTATTTATGAAAATAGTTTTTGTGTTTTTTTTTTTAACTGTTGCATATTTTTGTTGTTTTTTTGAATAATTGGACTAAAATTAAACTAACGGAGCAAGAAAATAAAACGTAGTAATCTAAGCAGAAAAATAAAGCATACACGCACACATGCACCTAAACTATTACAAAAAATCCTATTTACATTCTAAGGTCTGCAGAAACAAGAAAAGTAAATAAATTATTTACATCAAAGCCTAATTCACATTATTCTAATATGCATGAGAGAACATAAAATAATAATTACAATGCTAAACGATAAATAAAATGTATGCAAGACTTGAAAGAAATAAAAAAATTGGGTTCAATCACAAGGTGGGGGTGCAGCAGTATCCAGGTAGATGCAAACAGCAAGCACAAAATAAAACAGCAGAGAGTTGGGCCGAAGAACAGTTTCGGAATTGGACCTAGAGGACAGACTGGGCCGGTTCGGTTCAAGTCCTGGGTCGGTTCCAGAGAACCGAACTGGTTTGACATGTATATATAGGCTATGGACCGGTTTTTCTTTCATTTTTACAAATCCACTCTCTCTCTTCCTTTATTCCTTCTCTCATCTCTCTGTTCTCTCTCATCTATTTTGTTCATCTTCTCCGACGGAAAGGATGGGGTTCCGGCGGCAGTTGGTCGGCCAGTGCGGCGGCACCATCGCGCCGGAACCCTAACAACTTATTTTTTTGATTTTTTTTGGTTCCTTCTACTTGTTCTTTTCTCCTCTACTCGATTCTAAACTCACAAATCTCAGAAAATAACTATACGAGCCTAGATCTAAAAGTTAATGAAATACTACCTTTGATTTCGATTTGGTTTCTTTTTGGCCGGTTCTGTGATGGCTGTTTCGGTTGATATACGGCGTTGTTCCCTTGATGCTGGTAATCTGTGATGTTGTTGGCTCTCGATGTAATTCTGGCTTGAGGGTTTGGCTGTTGTGAGTCGAGTCTGACCTCGTGGTTGATTTGATTCTCGGCTGCTTATGTGTGTCTCTGTTGTCTCTGGCTTTCTCTATGCTTTTTTTTTTCGTGTTTGCTGTTCCGCTCCCCCCTTTTCTGTGCAGGTGATGGTCTGTATTTATAGTGCTGGGTTGAGACTTTAGGGTTTGTTAAAGATGCAGAAAAGTTTGCTTGGATTGGGATGAGAGGAGCGCGGTTCTGCTCCTGAAGGATTGCTTGCAGATTGGCGTGTGAGCTGTTCGATGAATTGGCGTGTGACAGGCTGTTACTTGGATCAATACCGGACTTAACATTGGACAAAAATAATAAAATGAAATAAAAACAAAATAAAAGACTAACAATAAAAAAGATTTTTAAAAGCAAAATTAAAGTTAATTAAAGTTAATAAAAGATGGAAATAAAAATAAAGAGAGAAGAGGGCCCGACTCTGATTCAAAAAATGAGGTATTTTAAAATACCTCCCTGCCGATTTTTCATTGAAAAGTCAGGGACTGATCAGGGTCAAATGACATGCGTCAGTGGGATCTTAGGTCAAAAATTGGGGTATGACACCATGCATTTCACAAGTAGAGAAGTGAATGACCTTTTTGTTATTTTCTGAATAGTATTTCACCACTGGAATTGCATCGATAAAGTTACTGTAAATCGTGACAAGTGACATGTCTTGTAATCAAAGGGAGTGCTAAAATTGCAGCAAGATTTATCACCAGATCAGCGATTTTGATCAGGCCTTCGAGCTTGGAATCCCTTTTGATATTCAGACGGGGAGATTCAATGCGGTTGTTCCATGGAAGCGTTTCAAGTTCCAAGAGATGTTTGAGTTTGTCGTTGTAAACGTCTAGAGCAAGAACTTTGGGAGGGGTTTGGAACATGAACTTCTCAGAGAGGTGAGAACCGATGAAACCTCCGGCGCCGATAATGCAGATTGTTATCGGTTTGATTGGGTTGCTGTCGAGATCAAGTCGTGTTGAAGATAGAGAAGACATGGTGGACTAGTTTCTTACTTAGGTCAAATATAAAACCCTAATACGGTGGTGTCTAAAACCCTAAATAATATGGTGGTGTCAGAGTTGTCGATCAGAAATCCACTATTTATAATTATTTGAGCAAGGTATATGAACCGACCTATTTAGCCGACAGCCCCCGCGGCTAATATGAAGCCCGTTTGTAAGGTAGAAACTAATACTTGTCTTGGTTGCAAAGCTCATATGAACTAGATGGTCAGTCAAACAGGTTGGTTACTAATTCAAACAAGTGTCCTATCACAGGTCCTACATGTGATTCAAATTAAGTTCAAACACAAACTTATTACGTAAGTTAGAAGCTAATATTTATTTATGTTCTGAAACTCCTTTGAGATAGAAACTAATTCAAACTATATGAATTCCATTTCAACACAAACATTCTAGTTTCTGTGTTTCTTAAATTTCATTAATTACTATAGGCAATCCTATCATTGTCACAAAACATCGACTTAATTTAATATTGTATATAGTAACGTTATTATGGTAATGTATACGTTGATTGTTAGTTATAAGAAGAGAAACCTACAAAAATGGGAACAGAAAAAGAAGCAAAAACCAAACCAATTTTAAGATTCTATGTTTAAAAATGTGAATTCACATTTCACCTTGTGCAGTCTATGATGTCAAAATCTGCTAATAGCGAGTTCTGAAGCAAAAGGTTCAGTATTTCATCAGGTATGAGTGAAGGTGGCGTAATTCCCGCTTTAAACACTTTTCCTGACTTGACCATTTTCAATGTCATGGAGAATCCATATGAAAGTGGTTTCAGCTTTACTTTCAAAGACTTCAAGCTATGCAAGGAAGATAGCTCATCCTTCAAAAGATCAGGAACTAAGGAAAGAACCTATGCAATAAGGAATGAAGGTGAATTAGAACCAGTTAAATGCAATTTTCAAAATCAAATAAAAATGAATCCTCAAAAGATATGACATATATCGCCTTTAACATCAAATCCTAGTCGATTGAGTTGGGCATTGTGAGATAAAACATAATTCGAAAACCTTTTAAGTAGGCTAGACTGAATACAACCACCATTACCATCAAAATCAATCGACTGCAATAGTACCGAGTTATCACGAAGAGACAAAACCCTAGACACAAATTTGTGGAAACACTTCAAAGTTGAAAAGTCTGAGTAATGCAATGTAAGGATAGGAATATGTTTCCAAATATGCTTCCATCTTTTAGACAAAACGCAAGTTCGAACGGCGTCTATAGTGTTTAAAAAAGACATAATGTAAATGAGAATGCAATCAGGTAAGTCACTAAGTTTAACATCATCATTATCATTACCATGTCTTCTCCTCTTAGATATTATTATTTGTTGAATCATATTATCTAAAATATAATTTATTCAGATAAACACCTAAGGGAAAAAGGAAAAGAAAAAGGAATTAAATTATGCGATATAAAGATTTAGGAAAGAAAAAAAATTCATTTGGGGAATGAAAAATACCAACCAATGTGACTCAGTTGATGAACACAGCCGTAAGGAGCAAAAACAGCTGTGACAATGTGCGTTCTGTTTCTTCTGGTTTATGTCTTTTTTTTATATATGTATGGGGAAGGATTATTTGTTGCATTAATATGTTTATTGGTACCAAAAATAAGTTTATTGTGTGCAAAAATAAGTTTGTTGAGTGCAAAAATATCATTGATTCGTATTTTTGCTGCAATAATATGTTTATTGGCCCATATTAGTCTTATTCCTTCGATTTAAAGTTGTTTGATTCGTATATTTTTATGCATGTTGAAACAGTTCTAATTATATAATCTGAACCAAATTGTTTCTGTTTAGATTATATAATATGAATTGCTTTAATATATGTTGATTTTGGTTACTTTGTGGATTTTCGTTAATTATCAGTATATGAATTTTTTTTTTTTTTTTTTGTATGTATATGTGATTTTGTTTCTGTTTGTAAAGTGGAGCATGGAAGCCTGACTTGGTTGAGTATGCAGAGGATTCTGCAAGAGGTTCATGGAGGGGTGTTCTATCAACGTTGGCGTGCTATGGGTCGCATGTTATCCGGTAGTTTTATGATTTAATGTAACATTTGAACAATTTATGTTTTTAATTTGTATTTGAATATTTTGATGTAACCTTTGAATATTAGTGCTGCTATGTTTCATCTATATTTAATTTGTGTTGCTTCATATGTATCCATTATTTTATTTTCTTTGCATATATGATATTTTTTTATGCATGTTTAATTAAATCTTGAATCCTCAATTTACCAAGAAAAAGATGTCATCTAATTAACACTGATTATTTTTCTATGTTGACGCAATTCGAATTATATAAACTAATCATATAACAAGTTCGGATTATATAATCTAAATAGTGTAAATTTTATACACTATAATTTGCCTTTGAAAATGGTCTTACGGGGATTTGACATGATATGGATTATAGACTATAATTTATAGTTTCTGAAAATTATGAAAGGGTTCATATTGCATTTTTCAAATCGTATATTTACAAGTTTTGGACGAACCAAAGCAAAATTCTATCATTTCCTTGAATTTATAATGGTTTAAGCTTAACTCAGTTGGTAGGAACAGTGCATAATAATATATGCAAGGTCCGGGATTCAAACCCTGACCACCACAAAAAAAAAAAAATATGCATTCGAATTATATGATCCAAATAAATTGTATTTTCATAAAAAAAAAAATAGGGCACGTGAGAAGAATTTAGGGTTAAAAAAGTAATATTATTTTTCTTCTAATCATAGTTTGAGCATGGAAGAAAAAATGTTCTTATCACCAAGTTTCCCCCATTGACTTTCTTTGTTCTCTTGACGTTGGTACCAATCAAGCTCCTCTTGAAAGAAAATCTAGTTGTACTCTATGCCAAATATCTCTTCATTGAAAATGATTGACATAGGCAGTTTTTTTCTTAAGCTTTTCTTGTAAAGTTTGCAAAGCTTTAACTAGATTTCCTCTATTACCCTTCCAGGCCTCTACAACATACTGAGACTGGTCATGGACAATACAAGCAAGCAGCTTCAAAACTAAAAAGATTAGACCTACTAGTTTTAGGAAGACCTCATAAACTTAGACGATGATTGTGGCAAATAAGGTCTACAAAGAACTATTACATAAACTTCTGAAAAATCACTGTACACTGCATGTTTGCAACCCCTGTATCATGCACTTTAGATATACTAATTGACTCTACAATGTCTTCATACTAAAGTATGATTATCAACTACGCCACAGCTGCCAAGAGCTTGGCCAAAAGCTCATGCCCTAGTAAAAGAAAAATTTCCTCCCTTTTGATCCCCTGGAAGTAAGGTTTCATTTAATCCTCCAATTACATTCCAAGGATCGAAGATTGGTCCAGAAAGTTGGGCACAATTGGAATAGGAGGACTATTACAAACTGCTATACAAAGAACTTTTTTGTCAAATAGCAATAGCAACATTAGTGGGATGTTCTAGTACGATATCAAGATCCAGAGATGAAATAGGAAAATAACCAAGCACCGTCTATTAGTTAGAACGAAAAAATTACAAACACTTGTAGACTTGGTGTGATTCTACCTCCTTTATGCATATTTGTTATAACAGGGTATATCTATATCGTACATGAACAACTATTGTTGTAATCAATGTACATTGGCTCAGGTATTCTGTAAACCCATCTCACTTTCTTTTCTTGAGCTAAGTGAATCAAGATAGAAATTTACAGAAGAAAAGATTAACTCAGTTCAGTTTTAACGGACAAGATGAGTAGACACCAGATGCCTTGAATTAAACTTTTTTTTTCTTCTTCATTTCTTTTGTATTAAGACTAAATAATATCCTACAACCAAATGAATTACAAATCAAAGGTTAAAAAAAACTAACTGTACACAATAATGACTGAAAAAGAGATGAATTATGATTTAGATTAATATACAAACTCCCCACGCTAAAAGAGGCAGGCAGTTCCGGATGATGAACCACAAAGGTTTGACCAGAATGGTTCTGTCTTCTTCAGCCATAACATGCAAAATTTCACTGGTCCCACATAGCCTGGAATATAGCAGGTCTGTGCTTCAACCAGTGAACCATCTCTCTATCCAGTGAAGTGTTGTTAATTACAGCGTCTAACATTGGGCTACCAAAAAATTTAGGACTACTTTTGAATGACCAAATCAGGTCTTTGGGCCAAGGTCTTTGGGCATGCTTTTCCTGGATAAAAAAAGAAAAAGAAGCATATGTTTAATCACCAGCAACAAAGACTGCAGAAAACATGGCATAGCGAGCACTCATTCATGATTAGCTTCCACGGAAATTTGTGTGCAATCTCCTAAGAATTAAATAGATTACATTCTAAAGAACCCAGTAGCATGTGATGGCCTCACAGGTAACGATTAGTACTACTGACTAAATCACAGAAACTTTAAATTACCACAAACTATAATCTCATGATCGTCACCAAACTACAGACAGGTAGTACTTTCCTACATTTTTTTTTACAACTGTAAATGGTAACAAAAAGGAAATATAAATATGAAATGCTTGCATAAGATTTAATCCAGAAACACTCATAAAAATTTGGCCACAACCAAAAACTAAACAATAGTCTGCACCACCCAGTAACTACCATTTTTCGTAACTCAATTAATTCCAACTAGATAAGGATGTCTTGACAAAACAGTTGGAATTGCTACTGTGTGACCAAAGATTACAGTTTTGAATCATGAAATCAGATTTTGTAAATACAAAGTAAAACTGCCAATAAAACCATATTTGAACCTCGCATGGTGACAGCTTTGTAGTATCGATTTTCCCTTTTAACTAATTCACACTCGGGTTTAAAATAATGTAATCACCAAACAGAAAATGTATTCATACTAATAAGCATTTCCTATTTGTAAACAAGCTAGACACAAAATATAAGTACACAAAGGTACATGAAGAAAACTAACCATTCTTGCCAACATAGATCTGACAGTCTTTGGACCATAAACACGTTGCCTTGAAGGCTTATGAGTCTTGGCGTAAAAGGAACTGATGTCTGGCAATAACAAGCTACCTCTGCTGGCTTTAGACAGTGTACAATCAGGCTCCACGTCACTCTGATTATGCCAAAATATCAGTTGCCCTAAACAATAATTTTGACCATATATCTTCCGATACTCCTGAAACCCTGCTCCCAACTTGTCGGCACACTTAGGACCTAAGTCAAGTGGACTAATATAGACAGGTGGTGAAGTTATAGTTTTATAATCCTGCACACAAAAATAACTTGAAATTTTAAACTAAAACTAAAAATAATGATTGGAAGAGAAAGCATTTAAAATATATTGCAATGATTATAGGCATTAACAGCAGAACATACCAGTACTCTAAAGAAGTGCTTGGTATAAGCATAGATATGGATTAAGTCAGCAGCAGCATCGTGCCGACATTTGTATGTACAAGGAAGATTCCGAACCTCGTCTCTCAACCTTCAAAAAGAAGAAATGTAACATGACATAAAGATGGCAAGTTACACCAGGAAGAATTACACACAAATTAGTAGTGCAAGCACTTACCACAACAGAGATTTATGAACCGCTTTCTGAATATCTTTAGAACTCGAAGGATCACGGGCACGAATTTTGGACTTGAGATCATTCAAGGTAGATTCGTCCACATGAGGAGTCATGCACTGAAGAAGCTCCTCAACAAATGAATCCTCTCCTTTCCAGAGGAACGAAGCAACTGCTTCAGGACTGAGCTTCTCAAGAGGCGGCGGAGCTTTTATTGGATCGCCAAAAATACATCTCATAACATATCTTACCTGTAATGCAACTCAAATATTAAGATCATTTTGAAACTGGAAACAAAATTTATTTGCAAAATACAACTATACACTAAGATCGGAATGTACAGAGCAAAAATTACAACATCCACTTCACACTACAGCAAAGAGTGTAGTTACATTATACATAGAATAAATTGTTCCCGGAAAATGAAGAATCTAAAATTGTTGACCATCTATAGAATGCAGTTCCATGCAGCTTATCTTAAAAAAGTATTGACCTAGTGGTACTTGTTAGTAGTGATCCTAATCACAACTTCCACTACTCTTTCAGGATAATATTTTAAAATGTAAACTCCACCTTAACTTCATTAAAAAGTACAATAATAAAACTGGAAAATACAGAGCAAAATGGGAAGCATAATCACCTTATCAAGAGTGACTGCAAGATTCTGAAGCCTCTGGTTGTACACACCCTCGGCCTGGGTCACAAAGAGACATGAGAAAGGAAATAAGTGTTATTTAAACTAGTCTTCTTTTGATAATAAAGGACAGGAAGAGAAACAAAGAGCACACCTGAACCTCTGCGTCACTCCTCTCAACTTCAAGACATATTTCTGAAAAATATTTCCTTTTTTCTTCCAAGTTATGCTTTAGAATTGCCTCGGGAAGCTTCGTTCTTTCAAAGTTAATAAATCTCACCTGCACCAAACCACAATGTCAGAAAAAATAAAGAATAAATGAAAGTAAAAAGTGAAAAACATCAAGACAACACGAAGAAAGCAAAGCACATACAAGGCGAGCCGCATAAGCAACTAGCCAATCTGGCAAGCCTCCGAGCAAACAACTGCCTAAACCAGCTCTTCCCAAGTCATTATAGTCCTCTTCAGAAACGGAGTTTACTTCACAAGCTTCTAGCATCAAATAATGGCAATCAAGAATTCCATGCCACTCCTTCAGTACCTGAGAGGACACAAAATACTTAAGTCAGCGGCTAAAATGACTAGGTAAAATAAATTTAACAATAAAAACAGGACTACTCTACTTGTTACAACAATTGGTTAGAATACAAGAAAATATCTCATAATATAATATATTAAAGTATCTTAAGTTATTTCCAATGATCAGTTTATAATCTGAGTATCTTGTATTATTACTTAGGATTAGATTTTAAACTATATATTTTTATTGTTATTGATTTTCCTATTTATTCAAGGTTAATTCTATGTATCTATATAAATAGAAATTAGGGTCTGGTCTTTCATATCAAGTGGTTATCCATAATTCAATGTTCTTATTATTTTCTCTCTACCTTCTATCTAAAATCACACAACTTCAACATGGTACCAGAGCATGGTCCAATCCTCCTTGAACTGTTTTGTCATTCTGCTGTCAAGTTGTCAAAAGTGCAGTGGGATAGTGGCGAGACAGTTTAAGGAGGATTGAGCCATGCTCTAGATACCATGTAGAAGTTGTGGGATTTTAGATCAAAGGAAGTCAGATAATAATAATAATAATAATAATAATAATAATAATAATAATAATAATAATAACAACAGCAACAACAACAACAACAATAATAACCTTGACTATTATTAGTAATAACTTAATACTGACTTAATACAAAAGACTAAACACTTATCCCTAATAAATAGGAAAATCAAAACGAAATAATAATAATAATAATGAAATAATAATATAAAATCTAATTCCGAAGAGATAATCTAAGATACTCACTCTAAGACTGATAATCTAAGCTACTCTAAAACCTATCCAAGGAAATAACCTATTATACTCAAATTATAATATAAAAGATATTATAAGCTATTATATAATATTCTAACAGTATAATAATATTCTAAAAGTATCTATACTTCCTCGACTTATAATTTATTTATCTATTGTAAAATATCACCCACAAATCACAATGGTATTAAAAGTGAAAACAAGTAAAAAAGAACAGCTGAATGTAGTTATAAGTATCCGATTGAGTCAAATGAGTGCCCAACACAAATAGGGAGTCTATTTTGACACACGTCTTTCTATTCTTTTCTAGTTCTATCTTTTATCAGCACTTAAAAGTTAAGTTTTATCAAACCTTTTGGAAAGCCCCTTCACCAGTCAGATTTAGATAGCTCCCACGGCAAACTTGGCTTCCACATAAACAGACTGATGCTTCATATTCCTCCTTGCTCTGCAGTGAGATGAATCAGATATTCATTAGACAAAGATATAAAGTGGATATGTTTTCCTTTGAGAATAAAAAAGCTTGGCAAGCAACTGGACAAACCTCTGTAACAGAATTGTAATCAAAAGTGATCTCCTCGCCATGCTGAATTTTGCGAACACAATAAATACCGATTTGATATTGACCACCAACAGCAGTAACTCTATAAACACAAAAGGAAAAGATAATGGCTAATTACAAAATCATATCGCATTCAAATAAGTTTAGAGAATTAGTTTTTTACGCCTAAATATTATACTCATCTGCTTTTAAATAATACTCCGAAAAGACCCTCAATAGTATAATTGAAGATTAAATGTGGAAAATTTTCAGATTGATTCCTGACTCATTGTTTAATTCGACAATAGGGTTTCATATGGCAATACAACATAGAAGAACCGAGAAGGATGGGGCAGGGGAATTTTGACTGGTACCAAGGGAGAGAGGAATTTCAGGAACAGGAAAGAGAGTTTTGGAATGTTGAGTAATGAATATTTAGGGGTTTAAATTTTACTGTCTTCTTTAGTTACAAGCAGATCATTAAGTTATGGTCATTGAATGGAGAATTTTGACTGAGATGGATAGACGAGAAGAGGAAGCAGAGATTTCTAAAAGAGATTTGGAGGGGAGGAGGAATTTAAGGAATGAATTATGGGGAGTTTTAAACTTTACAGTTTTATTAAGTCACAGGCAGATCATCCAGAGCATTAAATAGGTGCAATACAGCTTGTCTGGTTAAGCTTTTGGGCTTTGCCAACGGTACTGGCAATTTTACAGTTCCAATGCATGTTTGACCAAAGCTTGTGAGGAGCAACTTCGGTCAAAATCGATTCTTTGACCAAATATATAAAGCTTACACAAACATCCTGACATGACAATATTTATAGGAAGTTTGGGGTTGACCCACACTTTCCAAAAACTCAAATGCTTCACAATGGATATGATGTGTACAACGAAAACTATCACGTGATTGCAGTAGGTAATGCGCAGAAATTTTCAGCATATACATTTCCCAAAATATTAAAAGATATGCACAGGAAAAGCTAATAACTGTTTAAAAATAAACAGAACCAGCATCAAATTCTTAACAAGTCAGAAAACATATTGGAAACTATAAAGCCAAATGAACTTACTTTGCTTCACAATTAGGTCGGCATGAATGACATATTCGACTGGCATAATTAGCCTTATGCATGGCATCAACAACAACCAAGTCATAACCATCAGCATCACCCTGTCATGTAAATGAAGATTAGGCTAGTTCAGAAAGTTGATAGATTTGAAAATAAGATAAAGTTAAAACAACAAATTTCTTTTCTGAGTATCGGGCACCTTTGGCCTCTCAAGGTATATGTTGTAAAATTCTGGTGCTGGATCTTTGCTATTTTTTTGCAGAGATCGTATCCCATCTTGTTTCTCAAACCACTTCCACACAGGATACACCTGATAAAATGCAAAAACTATGTAAAAATAAGGGAAATGAAAATTACCAGCCATCATACCAAGACTAGGTTTCTAAACAACAAAGCAAACCAATTGAAGAGGATAAAAACATCATATATAAGCATAAATTGTCCGTGCGACAGTCAGTGCAAAAATATTAGTTAGCACAGCCAGCAGGAATGGTAAAAAAAAAGAGGAAAACTAGAAAACCGGATGATTAAAAAATGTCATAAAGCAAATAAAAAATAAAGATTAAGACCACAATTTTACAGGTAAACGTTACAAAACTAATCATTTAATACTTCATGTGTATTTCAAATTCAAATCTAAAACACGAAAAATGTCTAAATTTGAAGCAATCAATCATAAATAGTTTGATGATGATGGAGAATATGAAACAATCATATTTTCTACTCTCACCAGTAGAAACATTATAGTGTAGATATTGACATTATACGGGAAATGTGAATAAAGCTGCATATATGAAGTATCAATATATATATATATATATATATATATATATATATATAGCCATACCTCTCCAAGAAACTCAACAACAAAATCATCTTCACCAAAGCCTTCTTCTTTGTTGCAAACAACACCAAGTCCCTGCATGATCCAGTTCAATAAACAGTTATAGGCAGCTCAAAGGAAACAAACTGAAGTTATTAGTGAAATGAAGTCGCCGTAGACAAGGAGAGCCAGTGGAAGCTAACCATTGAATTTTATGCATGAATATAATAAGCATATATGTATAAATTCATAAAGAGGATATACCTTTCTATAAGCTACATATTTGTCATCAGGACGTTTGTCCATGGCTTTTAGGATACCTTGACACATACTGATCATTCTTGTGTCAGAGTGCTCCTCTGCACACCTTTCAATCTCTTGGATAACAGGCTGCAAGGGGTAACTCATTGGAGTGCTTCCAGTTCCAGTAAAATGCCTAACTTGCATATTCAATGTCCGAAGGAGTGTGTCTTCTATAAACACATGTTTCTCTTGTAGAGACCAATCTAACTCAGCTGGCATAGAATCAAGTAAAAGATTATGTGTGTAGGGATCAATTCCATAAACCTCTTGCTCAATGACCTCATTTTCAAGATTTTTTCTAGGCTTGTAACCCTTGACTTCAGGCAGTTCCATATCAGACTCATCAGTGCCATTCTTTTGTGCAGTCAACTTCTCTGCATAGTCATCTGGTAATGAAACCCGCATCTTCCTTTGCACATCATCCTCATCAGCTACAATGACATATTGATCAATGACATCATATTTCCGAGTAACAGGAGGAACCAGACTTGCTTTTGTCATGCGAGCTCCCCATTCACGTTCATCACTAATGAAATCCAACCCATCATTAGGTGGGCAGTATCCATTTCCTTTTGACTCCCTGGTTCGACTCTCTAAATGAACTTCTTGGTCACTATCAGTATTGGAGGATGAAGTATCATCATCAGTATTGCCATCTTCAGAAGACACATCAAGGTCATCAGACGTCTCGCTGTCTGAATCCATAGATTTCTTATTCAATTTCGATAAACGCCTTCTGATTTCTCTATCAGAAGCAAAGTCTCCATTATCCAAACCAACATGTATTTCATCACTCCTATACTTTCTCTCAGTCACTAATCTATTCTTCTTGTACTTGGAGGAAGTAGAACAGAACACCAAGGGTAAATCATTTCCCCATAACTTCAATAGTGCATCTTTATCATTCACATATTTAGAACTCTCCTCCAACCGTGTTGCAAGCTGAATAAATAATGAGATAACATGATTCATTTCATTAGCCTCACCACGATTCTTTGCCCTGTAATGAATGTGCATATAAATAAATTATTAATTAAATAAATAAGGGGGGTAATCACATTTCGATCACCCATGAATGACCCAAGAAATATGTCGTATTCTAGAAGAAGAAAAAAAGGCGTAAAGGAAAGTGAAATTCTGTGTATAAGACTGAGGAACTAGTAGACTGGATATACTGTTGTAGGAGGGAACAGAAAGGAGGCCATTGGAAAATCGTATCAGAATTGCTATAGGTTGCACGGGAAATCTATTATTTTCCATACTCTCTTTCAAGAACCTATCATCTTTTGTATTCTTGTTTTTTTAGGGGTATTTTGTATTCTTGTTAGAAAAAGAAAAAAATATATATATACTTCAAATGTTCCTATTTATAAGCACCTTCTGAAAGAAAAAAAAGTAATTGTCCCTAAATATAAGCACTCTTTTAAATTACTAGATGCATTTATTGTTATTTTTCAAATGGGAAATTCTAACATGTTCCTTTGGCACAAGTTAAGGAACTCAATGTGGAAATTCTGTCTTGGAAATTGTGCTTTTCTCAAAAAGTTGAAAATAAATTTTTCTCAGTAAATACTTCCTATTTGTTGAATCATTAACATGTGCCCTTGGGTCACGTGTTAGTATGATCCTTTCTTAATATATGTGAAAAGTCGCTTATAAAAAAGGGCGGAGGGAGCATATGACAAAAAGCTCATACATATCAAGGAACAGGAGAAAGCATGAACCTACTTCATTGCGTCACGGCACATTCTGCTTATGTCCTCCTTTACAGAGCTCAACCCATGCCCACTGTAATAACCTCTTTTCATTTTAGCCTCAATTTCTGCAACCTATAAGCAAATAAATAATAAAACTTAAGAAATCATAAATAACAAATAAGTCTGTGTCATAGTTACTTGAAAAGGATCTATTGCAGAAATTATTCATGTACCTTGGGCACAAAAAAGTCACAAGCATTTGCCTTCATAATTTCCCTCAGTCTTGATACGAGAAGCTGCTCCATCCTTTTGTAACCACTTTCAGATTTCTTAATCGACCATCGTCTTGTACGAGCATCTCTAGAGAGAATAGAAGAGGACTTTCTAGCATCATATAACTTTGAACGCTTGTATAAGTTTTGACGGAAAAATTGCTTCGACGAGTCTCTCTTGTCCACACTATCAAAATAAACCTTCAGCTCACCAAAATCATCCTTATTATTCAAACTACTGGCTTTAGAAATGGACAAAGATTGGTCAGTAATCTGTTTCAGAGTTCTGGTTTTATGTGGCTCGTCTGTAATTTTAGTTATGCGTGAATTCCGGCTCTTGATCCACTTCACATTGGTATATTTAGGAGTCAGCTCCTCAAACTGATTGCACCCTCTAATATCTACTGTAGATAGACCGGGAAATGAGAGAAGAACTTTCTCTAGCATGTCAGGAGTAATATTGGTGCAACCCATTAGAATCATAGATTTGATTTTGTCTTTCTCATAAGCATTCTGCAAGCAAATAATCAGATTAGATGAGAAAAACAATGAAACGTTCCTGACAATGTTAAATAAAAATATATACCAAACCTACCACAATGTTCCACAGTATGGAATCAGTGCAAGAATGACCAAGGGATGAAAAGTTGACATTTCTCGAGACTTCTTTGTAAAACCTTACAGACGCTTTCCAATGCTTGCATGTCATGGATGCAAAGACGAGGGACTTCAAATCAGACCTCAAGAAGTGGAAGACTCGTGCCAACATTCGACCATCCAATAAGCCCCACCTTCCCTCCTTGTAAACAGTAACACCACTTTCTTCTGAAGAGAAAGTAACATCACCAGACAGAGCCTCAAGAGTGGATTCATCATTCTCAATAATAAAGCTACCATCTTCAAAATCACCCTCTTCATCACTATCATCAACCAGCACTCGAGCTCTTTTGGAAGCATGTGTGTCACCTTCTGAAATAAATATGCCCCAACACATGTAGATATTTTAAGTAACTAATAGTAGGATAATATGAATGAATTTCACGAATATAGATATTTATTTTATAGTTATTTATTACCGATATTTTAATATTTCAAGAATATAGATAATTCAAATAAATAAAGCATATGAAATAACAACCAAAAATACCAAAATAGCACACAAGATTCAAACAACTTTGTAGCAAAACCGGTAGTTTCACTATTTTGCACGATTTAACCTGTACTCCAGTGTCGAGATATATCCATTCATTGGAATGCTTCACCAAATTGGTACTCAAATGTAGTTATAGCTAAATTTGGAAGATATTGGTATGTTCTCATGTGTACCCAAAAAGTACATGTACTAGACTATCCCGTTCTAAGGTTACAGCGATGATTTAAAAGTGCTCATACATCAACACAGCTGATGAGGAGAATGTTAAATCAAGTGGTGTACACGGTAAGAGTATGTTTTGAAGTTTAAACAAAATGAAAGGAACAAACATGATCAAAATATACATGCTTAGAAGAAAAAGGAGGTAGAACACATCTAAACAATGTACCTTCAAATTATTCAAGGGTCTAAGACAAAAAAGTTACTCGAGGTAAGAGAAGACAATTCACATATCATATCTTCGTAGCTGTTTGAAACAGACACAGGAATAGTAGAAAAATTTTAAAAATAAATTGTTACCTGATTTCCAATATATTTGTTTTTCAATTTCCTTCTTTGGTTGTCTTGCATTGATCCAAGGATCTAAAACCTCATTTATTACTGCTGCAAATTCCCGGCTCTTATATGATTTAATTACTAATTCATGTAGTTTCCCACGAGTATAACCAACAAACTGTGGGTATAAGATGTTAAACATATTTGACTTTGAACGAGGTTCAACAAATGAAACATCTTGAGATTGCCCTGATTGATGTCCAGAAAATTCACCAGACACTGAACTGCTTTCTTGGTGGCTCTTGACACTGACATCATAAGTTTCTGTGGAAGAGGTAACAGGAACCCAGAGTTTATCACATTTCCTGAACACACTGCTATACTTCTTTATAATACCTTGGTCTACTAAAGACTGTAGATCTGAAAACGATGAAGGCCCTCTTTCACGCCCCGAACCATCAAGATAATACCAGTCACCTAAATGCAACTGCAAGTCTTGGACAGTACAGAGATGGTCTTGAGAAATATTGACAAATTCTACACTCTTGCAATAGGCTTGAGAATCTTGATCATTAACAGTTTTTGAGTAGGAACCTTCTTCAGATGATGATCTCTTGCTATCCCTGGTTGAAGAGAAAGGCCGGGCTAACCTTGAATGATATCTATCCTTACCTTGGGTCTTGCGGTGTGACTCAGAGACCAATGATCCCTGGTCCTTGACCACGCATGAATTTATCCTGACCACTGAATGAACATTTCCTTTCACTCCTCTAACAGAAGCAAACTTACTTTGAACTGGTCTGCTCACAGCACCACTGGATTCAACCAACTCATCAGTACAAAAAGCCCAAAGAGGAATGTCAAGCTTCCTGCTGTGAGATGGATAATACAATTCTTTATTCCTAGACCACCGAGGATCTTCACATCCAGACTTAGGCATTTGACATAATGGAAACCCATCATTTAGGACCAGTTTCTTTTTCCAGTATCTATCTTGGGAGTCATCATTCCTCTTCCAGTCACCCCCTTTGCATGACCATCGAGCAGAAAACCAGTCATCAGGAACACCAACGGTAATGTCATTATCCTTGTCGGAGGGCATAATCTCATGCTCGCTTGCTGCAAAATCAATTTTTGAATCAAGGTCCATTCCCAGGCAAGTCTCAGACCCAAAAAAACCTGAACAAAAAAGAGACGAGAATACTTGTCATGGAGCACACCCCTTAAAGTGTCATTTTCATTTTGAACTTCAGATGAAATGTAACATCAATGAAATGTAAACATCAAAACATGTTACTTTATGCACTGAAAATGTCCAAAAGTTTATGCCACCATCATATTACAGATAAAGCTGAAGCAGAAAATAAACCACGACAGAATAAGCATAATTCAAATTGTTTGTTCAATGGAGAGAAATAAAAATTCACGCAAGCAGTACAAAAGGTAATAGAGTTAAAAACAAATTTTTTGCACATTACCATATATTATAAAAAATAAATGACCACCAAAGTGATATATAGGCTAAGATATTTGAGAAATGATATTTGTACAACCACTTTGTGACAACTTCTTGACAACTCTCTCTCTCATACTCACATTATGTTTTTATTCTCTCTCTTCCTTTTTCTCTCTCCATTGTTTTGGACCAATGAAAAATGAGAAAAAAGAAGTTGTCACAAAAGTTGTTTAAAATGGTTGTTCAAATATCACTACTCAAGATATTTAAAATAAAGATTTTACCCAAAATCAGAAGGGAAGTAAAATCATAAAAAATGCAATCGTAATCGTAAGATTATATAAAACTCATCAATATACATACAAAACAGCACAAGATAGAGAAACGTAAATCATACTTCATATTGAAATACTGCTATAAATTTAAATTCATATGCATAAGCAAATTAATAAATAAAGTCTTACAAACTCATGACTGATAACTAAGTCATAAAATAAAACAAATGAGGGAAACTAGACAGAGACGGATGAGAGAGAAGAAGAAGCATGATGGAAGGAAGGGCTGGACAGAAAGGTTGGAGCAAGAAGGTCACAGGGCACTAAGGTAACAAAAATACGCATAGGGAAGAAGGTAACACACGCTGTTCTTAAACTAATTAGCAGGCACTTTTTTCAACCGAAAAAAACAATTTCCTAAATGGTTTCTTTATGACCCGTGTGAGTAAATGGGTTGTTTTATGACCTCGTGCAAAAAATGGGTCTTTTGCTAACCCGCGTGCAAAAAATAGGTTCTTTCCCTAACCATACCCGCATGCGCCGACCACTCTTGCATTACCCAAATCAAACTCCAGAAAGATCGCAGAGCATACAATTGCACAATTAACAGCAGCGATTCGACCCAGTTTCACCAAAAACCGATTTTGTGTATACTCTTAATCGCTTGCAAAATCATGCATTTGTATTATTCAAATCACAATTTTGACTACCATGATTAGACCATTAAAAACAGTTTCCATAATCCACATGCATTTGTTTAAAAAATGCACTACCTCCAAATTACAGTGTGCACCTAAATGATTCATTTAGCCAAGTTTTAGTTATTTTTCTCAAAGTCAGGGGAGGGGCCAAGTCAACAAAGTTTGGAACCATCTTATAAACTACAAGACACCTTCTGATAATCAAACCAAGACATCAGTAAAAGGATAACTCTACAACAAACGTCAATATTTGCCACGTATCAATTGAAAAAACCAAAAAGGCCAAAAAAAAAAAAACTATGAAAGCCTTTCCTCACTTCGTGGGCCAAAACAATTAAAAATTATATTTAAGCAAAATCCTTTTTTTTTAATATAATTTCATTTAATGCTTCCAATCAAACTGATAGAAAAAATTGTAGTCACCACATGACAGCATTTGATAAAGAAATATCAATCCTAATTCTTAAATGAACCACTGTCCAGCAATTACATACCTTTGTAGTCTCCCATATCGTCCCACTTTGCATATTCAAAATTCATTTGCAAAGCTTCTACAAGACAATAAAAAAAACAAGATTGGAAAGATAAGATATCGCAGTAAGGAAGAAAAACTCAACACATGGATATAAAAATATATTTTTTATTTTGTTAAAGAAATCCACACAAATATCGTAGCATAAGAAAACACCTGTTATTGCCTCAAGCTCCCTTCCAGGAATGATATCATACCCCTCTAACAGAACACCAACCCTCTCATCAAAGTGCAGGTCCTCCGACCGCTCAGGTGCAAGCACACTGTCATCAGAGGATAACGTTGACTGCAGGGAAGGGGTTTGCCCTTTCTGATAATTCTCAGGTCCAGATTGAAGAATATCTCCAGAATCAGACAAAATATTACCTGGAGCTTCTGGAGGATTTACAAGCTGGGTTATGGAATCTGACACAATCAATGGAAAACTCTGAGCTGGCAGTGGTGATGCTGCATTCTCAACAGTCAACCACCTGTCACTATCTATGTGCTTAATAAAATGATCCGGCATTAGAACACCATCATCAACAAGAACCTTGATGTCAGATAATTTAGCAGGACCGTGTTCTACACCAAAATAATCAAGGTAAAACCATTTTCCTGATGATGAATCAGAAACCACAGGAACATGTGGAGGAGTATCACATATGTCCATGTCTTCTTCCATGTCTTCTTCCATAAAAGGCTGCTCCTCAGGAGGTAACTGCAAGCAAGGAGAGCCTTTGCAGTTTGCAGCCGGGCTGCAGGACTTTTGTTCCTTTTTTAATTCATTGCAGACACCTCTCTCAACAGACCCATTGGCATCATTTACATATCTTTCACCTTGAGATTCTATACCTGAAAGATTTGGCTCCTTTTGAATATTCTTGTTTTCAGGATTTTTACAGCTGTATTGTGAGTTACGTTTTTCACTTGACAAGGTTTTAATACTTGTTTCTCGATCAATATTTTGTCTCGTTCGATCAAGTGGGGATTGCTCTATTAAATTTGGAGTTTGATCCCTGCAACCATTATGTCGACCTCGACTTTGTGGGGACCGCTCAGCATGAGTAGGACTTCTTAATTTGTGATCGCGGTGACGACTTCTATCCCAATTCCTATCATCTGGGGATCTTTCATGATCATGTGGAGATTTCTCGTGACTACTATATGGCGATCTGTCACGGCCATAGGGTGACTTCTCACGGCTATATTGGGATTTGTCACGGCCATAGGGTGAGCGACGGGCAGGAGCGTGATCTTTATTATCATAATATCTAGCTCGGTCACGTGGCGATCGTTCAGAATGACCAGGACTGCATCCCCGGTTATCATAGGGTGACCTCTCACAGCTATATGGAGATCTGTCACGGCCATAGGGTGAGCAACGGGCAGGGTTGTGATCTTTATTATCATAATATCTAGCTCGGTCACGTGGCGATCGTTCAGAATGACCAGGACTGCATCCACGCTTATCATAAGGTGACTTCTCACGGCTATATGGAGATCTGTCACGGCCATAGGGTGACCGACGAGGATCATGATCTTTATTATCATAATATCTAGCTCGGTCATGTGGTGATCGTTCAGAGTAACCAGGACTGCACCCACGCTTATCATAGGGTGACTTCTCACGGCTATATGGAGATCTATCACGGCCATAGGGTGAACGACGGGGAGCATGATCTTTATTATCATAATATCTAGCCCGGTCACGTGGCGATCGTTCAGAAAAACCAGGACTGCATCCACGCTTATCATAATCCAATCTGGTAGGCAAAGAAGATTCATGATGCCTAGAAGAATATTTGTCGACAGATAACTTTGAAGAACTATTTCTGTAAGATCTCTCCACAGAATGACGAGAATGGTGCTCTGAATAAACATGGTGCTCTGAATAAACTTGGCGTGATCCATCATCAGATAGCCTTCGACTTTTGAAACCGGCATAATCTCCATACTGCTTCCGCTCCCAGCCGTCTGAATCATTGCCATGCCTCTTCATACGACTTCCAGAAGAGTAATCCCGTGCATGAATCCTACCATCATATTCATTTCTCTCCTCATCCACAATTTTTGAACTGATCCTTATATTTCTCTCTTGTCCATTTTCCCACCTGGGTGCACTTTTCACATGCTGACTCCCACTTCTATTAAATTCCTTCTTCCTATAAAAATCATTACCTGCATGCCTCCCAGAAGACGAAGTACATTCACGATCACGTTCAGTTTTCCACCCTTCATTGTCATATTCACGATCATATTCAGTTTTCCACCCTTCACGGTCATATTCACGGTCACGTTCAGTTTTCCACCCTTTGTCTCTATATGACTCGTACCTGTTGATTTTGTCATATCCGTAATCATCCTTCCCCGTGTCTCCCCTATGCCACCTATCCGGAATAAATTCTCCCTTCTCAACATCATCACCCTTTACACCACCTCTCCACCACCCATATGCCCCTTTCTCATTTTCTCCTTTCCACCCCTTATCAGAAACTATCTCCCCTTTTCTCCAATTGTCAACCCTTCCCTTCTCCACCTGCCTTCTTTTCCACCTCTCATCAACAATATCCCCATTCTCAACTTCATTACTCCGTCGTGGTGGTGACAGTGATGGTGATGGTGGAGGGCCCAGCTTCTCAGACACAATTTCACCATTCTCAATTTCATTAATCTGCTGTGACGGCTTCTCAGACACAAACTCACCCTTTTCAATTTCATTATTCCGCGGTGGCAGCGACGGCTTCACAGAAACAAACTCGCCATTTTCAATTTCATTACTCTGCGGTGGCAGTGGCAGCGGCGGCTTCTCAAACTCAAACTCCCCATTCTCGAGTCCACTCCCCGGCCACGACAAAGTCCCCAATTCACCCTCTTCCACTTCATCATCCACCTGCCCGCAAATTTCGCCACTCTTAACAACAACACCATTACTACCCACTCCACCCAACGCCAATTCACCTTTCACATTTCCACCCTTCTTCACTTTCTTCTTCACCACCTTTTTCACAATCTTCTTCACCACCTTCACCACCTTCTTCTTCTTCTTTTCATTCACCGTAACCAGCTCACCACCAAAACCATTCTCACTCTTCCCTCCACAACTCACCCCCTCCGTCCCCGCCGCCGCATTCTCCAACTTCTCAACACCATTCTGCTTCTGCTTCTCCTCCTTTTGCAAAACCATGCACGCTACACCTCCATCACCCATCGAAACCTTCAACTACACAATTATCAAAACCTTCAAAAAAAAAACCTAATCTTCACATTCACCAGGACTATCAATACTCATACTTCACAATTCTCCACAATTCACCAGCTCCAATTCAAAACCCTAAATTCAACAAATTCAACAACAAAATAACTGAATTAAATCAAAAATTAAACCGAATGTAGGGTTTTGTAACCGCTAACAAATTCACGGAAGAAGAAAATTACCGAGAAAACGAATGAGAAAAGGAAAATTATGGATCGATGAAGGAAAATTGAAGGTAATCGAAGAAAAGATGAACAAAGAGAGATCGAGAAAACTATGGCTTACGAAAGAAATTTGTGTTTATGAGACTCTGTTTTGATGAATGAACGAATAAAAGGAGAAAAATCTTTTGTATTTGTAGGTGAAGGTTCTTCTCTCTCTTTTGTATATATATATATGTGTATGTATATATCTTCGTGTTCTTCTTTCTCTCCCGCTTTCTATAACTTTTGCAAGTGGGCTTATTTCCTTCTAAGTGTGAACCGGTATGGTCCGAGCCACGAGTCAGATAGAAGCGTAATGAATGATAAAAGTTTAGTCGAGAGATTTTCTAATGTTACATTACATTTTCCTAAAAAAAATATTACTTCACATTTTTTAAATTTGATTTGAACTCGTGATCTTTGATCAATTTAAAAGGATGTGTTTTTATATGATTTAAAAATGTTCTTTTGTGGATGTAAACTTGATAAAATGGATGGAGTCTTTTGTAATCTTATTGATGGAAAATGTTAACTGATGTCCTCAGATACTAGTTAAGAATGCTAAAAAAGAAAATAATATAGTAGTTATTGTATAAAAAATTGTGTAATTATCTTAAAAGATCAAAAATGTTTCTTTTTATGGTAATATTTACCTTTTTTGGTATCCGTCCATGACTATTGACATGAGCCTTTATTTATTAGCATGAGTTTCTTTTTTCTTTTTACCGTTTATTTTAGTTTAGGATGTTCAACTGGTATTTAATAGATTTCCTTATTGATTTTTTTGACTTTGGAAAAATTATGTCAATTATGGGATTTGTTATTCAAAGTGAGTCAATGAGATATTCTACAACTTCATGATTTGGATAGCTAATCATCGATTGGATTTTATTTCTCGATTTTTAACATGGATGGTTGATTAAGATTTGAGCTTGGGATGCATGCCAAATTCTCTTCTTTGTGGGTAGAATAAAAAGTATATTTATTGAACTTAAATTACTCATTAATAAAAATTCTTGTAAATTCAAAATATATTTGCATAATATAATTACATTTTTATTATTTTGAGAAAATTAAACATGGTTAACAAGTCTAAAGTTGATTTTTTCTTCGGGAAGTTTTTTAAGATGAAGTTGTTGCTTACGTGGGTGTGTGTATCAAAGAAACTCTTACGAATAAAAAAACCTCTTACGATTCAAAAAGGCGTAAAAATGATAATTGGAAAAATTCTCACCTACATGACGGAGCTCAAAAGGATCTCACGTCAATTTCCACATAGCACACAAACTGACAGTGATTTGTGAAGTTTCGACTCGAGGAATCTAAAAGCAACATCCAATTTTTTATATGATGATCGTGGTGGTTCAAATATGAGAAAATTGTCGTAACATTGGAGGAGACTCTTATTTGAAACGCAATGGTTTGCACTTCTGAGCATAAGGAATGAAAGAGAACATTTAATGTCTGTTTGGATAAGCGTTTTAGCTCTGCAAGCGCTGGTTCAAACCTCCAAACGTGATTTTCTTTATTTCTATCATGTTTGGGTAAGATGAAAACCATATCTGAAAACAACGTTTTCTTTTCCAAACGCGAGTTGGACTGAAGCTACAATTTCAAGCTTCTACGTTTCTTGGAATCACTTGCAGACACCCCAAATTCGTTTCCAACTTTACCCTTTGTTTTTACTACTGCGTTTTCAATGTTCCTTGCTACAGTGTCGTTTCTAGAGGTCAGGGAAGCAAGCTTCTCATTGCTTCAGAAAAGAAAGAATCCGAACAAGCCCA
Source organism: Medicago truncatula (assembly GCF_003473485.1). Taxonomy (NCBI): domain Eukaryota; kingdom Viridiplantae; phylum Streptophyta; class Magnoliopsida; order Fabales; family Fabaceae; genus Medicago; species Medicago truncatula. The sequence continues at coordinate 24,345,101 of NC_053045.1, forward strand.
TTTGATTTGTTTTTTGTGGTGACGCTGTTTTTTTTTCCTTTCTTCTTTTGAAACCTTTGATTCTTATATTATTATATTAAAAACAATTCAATTGATAAAAAAACTAAAAATAACTAACTCTTGAAATTAATATCATTTTAAAATAAATTTATGAACCAATAAAAATGCATTTATGATTTTAGATAAGTTGAAATAATCATCAAAAATGATAATGAGATATTTAGTTTTAAAAACAATCAAAAGGATAATTTGATCATTGTGCATTCAAAATCAATTTTGACTTAAATTATCCAAACAACATCAACTCATAAGAATCATTTTTAAGCAAGTATATCTAAACACAAATCAATTCACATCAAACTCACTTTTTACCATAATCAATTATCTCAAACTCAATTCTATCAAAATCAATTCTCCCCACCGTCAAACCAAACACACACTTAGAGGATTATAAATATGGTCGTTGTTCTTGTCGTCATTGCTCGTGGTGGTTGGAAAATCCACCTCAAGCGGCATCCATGAAGGTTCGTGGTGGTCGTGTTGCATTTTTCTTTGATCAAACAATGTTGTGATGGTAGTTAGGTCTCGGTTTTAATGACATTAGCGTGTAGCCGAAAACGTTTAATCAATCCAAATATGGCGATTTTTTTAAGGGAAGGGGTGAGAGTTTTTACAACCTGTGCTATGTCTTTCTGCATTTAGAAGGGAAGTAAAACTTAAACGATATGTTTATGGGGACTAAAGTCAAAACACTTGATATTTGTGTGAATCATTTATATATTTAAGCCAATAATAAATAATATACGCATATATGTTCACATATAAATTCATAATAAAAGTTAATCAAGCAGTTGACGTCAAGTGGTTAATAAGATCTACCAAAGAGATAGATAGCACATGTTTTAATGATGGTCTAGTGGCTCTTTTTTTTTTTTTTGTCAAGTAGCTTAGTGGCTAGAACTCACATAATTAAATTGTGGAGAAGTGGAGTGTCCGGGGTTCGAATCCCGACCCCTGCATATAAAATGCAACATCCCTACCAACTGAGCTAAGCTCACGGGAATGGTCTAGTGGCTCTTTATCCTCGCATGGCTTGTATAGAAGAAGGGTCGGTTATTTCAATGTGCAAAGAGATTAATAACACATGTTTTAAAAAAAATATATAGGGCCAAATTTTTAGATTTTAGCGCTTCATTTAATAAAAACATAATATTTTGGGGTTTAGGTTCTATTTAAATATAGGTTCTATTTATAAAATTAAAACATAATCTTCAAAGTTTTTCACACAACTTTGTAAAATTGTCTGATAGTTTCATATTTCATTTCAGAATGAGATAATCAAAAGCACAAAAATAATCAATATTAGGCCCTTACGACTTGGTTGAATTCCTAGAATTCAACTTAACATATACTCCCTACAGTCACATTATAAGCAGAAAATAAATTTTTAGGCTTGCTAAACAATTAATGTATTCGGTCTATGTGACTAAATACATTAATTAATCAATGAACATATAAAGTTGTTTTTTGCTAGTAAATATGACCGGAGGAGGTATTGATATTTACTTTTTATTCAGAGCTTAGCTCCTACTCTTATAAATACCAAGCTCAGGAAGAGAGTTATTATTGGTTCAAACTCGCTCATAAAATATCAAATATCTCAAAAGCATTATATCATCTTAGCTAAATTACAAGATTTTTTGTTTTTCTTGTTTCACATAACTTAACGACGAAATTCACACACACTAAATACAAAGGCGTGATGAATTACAGAATATCAAATGTCCAGTCTTTTTTGATAAAGTAGTTTTATTTTTCTTTTACGCCTACCAAAATATTGTGCATATTTTTGTTTGAAAAATAGCATTAAAAAAAAAGTTGAACATTATTTGAAAGTAAAAACATTGTTCGTAATCTCCCATATTCTTGCTGCCACGAAAATACAGAAAAGGGCATTTAAGATGTGTTTGGAAACTAAAAATATCACAGGAAACAATCACGTTCGGTAAGAAGTTACAACCAATAGCTTTTCATTATCGTGGTAAAAATGGGTTAAAACGTGCTGCAGCGGTGGATCACCACACAAACAAACAGACATTTATTTATTTATGTAAAATTGCCTTTTCATAATAAATAAAATAGTCTATCAAATCAGAAAGTATAAATAAAAAATAAAATAAAAATTCCGACCTGCCGGATTCGAACCAGCGACCTAAGGATTCCCGAGGTTCAACCACTACAGTCCTCCGCTCTACCAACTGAGCTAAGGTCGGCTGGTGTCGAAAAAACAGCCTATTGGTATTTGAATAGATGGCTATAGTCCCTTTTCTCTACAAAAATATGTACAGATCATGATGGCATCAAGGGATAAGTATAATTTTTCGTTACCTTAAAAATAAATGTAGAATTTTTCAGAGAATATATGAAACTACTCAATTTAATTTAAATGTGTTAAAAAAATACACTAATTAATATGATTTATTATTATTATTGTTTATAAATAGGGTTCGAACCTTAAAATCTCCATTTTATTTATGGTTTACGAGTATATGTTTATAATTGTTTTGTTTATGTACCAAAAGATGATTTATTGTTTATAAAATGTGGGTGCTATGACTTTTTTTTTCTTTGTTTGAGAGGGAGTACTATGATTTTTTAAAAGCATTCTCCTTACTTTTTTTTATCATTTTTTTAAAAAGCCAAGTTAACCCACTTAAATTGGATTTTTTTTTATCACTCATTTAATTTTATTTTTTACAATTATTTTAATCATTAACTAAAAATATTGGTCAAATCTCATTCAATAGGAGTAATATCTCACTACAATAAAAATAACGGTGGACAATATAAATGAAGATTAAAACTCATTTTAGTTGACCTGTTGGTATGTCTTATGATCTTGGAGTGTGTTCCTCGCAAGGTTTCGAGTTGATTCTCTCTCGTGCCAATTTCGATGAGCTAAATTGACTTTTTAATAAAAATATAAAGGAAGATTATTTTAACCTTATATGCAAAAAAAACTATTTGATCGTTGAATATGCCATAATCTCTCTCTCTCTCTCTCTCTCTCTCTCTCTCTCTCTTTCTCTCTCTCTCTAAACACAATTAAATGCAATAGAAAAACGCATGGATGTATACATTGATGTCTGTCTTAAGTGTCGGTTTTTCTTTCTAATTATGATAGGTAAAAGATAATTGAAATTATTGTGTTGTATTCAGTATGTGTTTGGCACCACGTTTTTAGGCTCCGAACATGGGTTACTTTTGTGGAACGTCGTTTTGCTCTTTTCCATGTTGTTTGGATGAATGAAAAAGCAAGTTTGTGAAACGCGGTTTCTGTCTCCAAAACACAGTCTTCCTGAAGCTGAGATTCAGAGCTTCTACGGCAGATGAAAACCACGTTTCAGCCTTTAATTTCTCAAGTGGCAGGTACTTACCTAATTACCTCTAAATTCAAGCCTTCAAATTCTCTTTCTCACAGTTTTCTTCCTTTTCATTACTTCACATCACTTCAACCTTAAATTTTCTACTAATTGTGAAGATTTTGCATATTCAAGCTTTCAATTTTCTTCAGCTTTTCCCCTATTTTTTTTATTTTTATTTTTTCAGATTTCGTGGTTAATCTCATTACTCATGGTAGATGTGTTGGTTTGGATGAATGAAAAAGCAAGTTTGTGAAACGCGGTTTCTGTCTCCAAAACACAGTCTTCCTGAAGCTGAGATTCAGAGCTTCTACGGCAGATGAAAACCACGTTTCAGCCTTTAATTTCTCAAGTGGCAGGTACTTACCTAATTACCTCTAAATTCAAGCCTTCAAATTCTCTTTCTCACAGTTTTCTTCCTTTTCATTACTTCACATCACTTCAACCTTAAATTTTCTACTAATTGTGAAGATTTTGCATATCCAAGCTTTCAATTTTCTTAAGCTTTTCCCCTTTTTTTTTCTTCCAGATTTCGTGGTTAATCTCATTACTCATGGTAGATGTGTTGGTTGGGTGAATTTATTCCTTCAGCTTTTCCCTTATATATGATGCTTATGAGCTACTTGTGAGAATCATTCCATTGCTCTTCCAAGACCCGAAAGTAAATACATATTCATTTTGTTTTTTTTTTTTTTTTGCTTTGATTACTTGCTTCATAATTGTTAATTTCTATTTCTCTTTGCTCTAATTGTTACAAGTTTTACATTAATTTTTTCATCCTACATCAATGAATTGTATGTGTTTGATAAATAGTCTCAAACAAAAAATAATTTTCTTATATTTATATGTTTATGTTGATGAATCTTCTTGACCTGTAGAGGTGATTGTTCTGTTATTATTGATATGTTTATGTTTATTATTTTTTCTTATGTTTTTGTGTTTTTAGCAAGGAGTGTATTGTTTTTGTTTAAGGTATTTGGTTTTTCAAAGTAATTGAACTTGAATGAAATAATGTAAGAAAGAAACTTATAGCTTCAAGCCATTGCTGTAATGCTAATTTTTGTGCTTTTCATTCTTAGATAAACCTTTTCCAACCTTTACAAAAAAGAGTTACATTTAGCACAAAGTGTAACACCCCGTTTTCCCAACTTGAAATTTTTTGCATAAATCAGAGTAAACAACTAAACAGGATGCTACAATTCTTTCAAATATAAATACGGTAACGTTACTATTTATTCAATCATCTCATGTCATCAATTTAAAATCTCAATGCAGCGGAAAACATTTAAATTCAACATCGTGTTGGCACAACCGCCTCAACTTAAACAACTTAATTAAAATCCAGTTTAAACAAATCTTCAACATAAAATCATGATAAATACGTAACACATGGAAAACAAGCAAATCCTCATCCCGTTACGTATCAGAGCAACCCTAAGACGATGATACGTGAGAGAGTCATCTCACTTCAACAACTAATCTTGGTTACTTGCAAGTTATCCACGTAGAGGCAACATTTTCAAGCAGAATGGGTGATATTTCACATTCAATAATAATAAGCATATAATTCATCAAATGCATTTAACAACTTAAACATCATTAATTAATAACAATAATTCTTCATATAGTACTTCATTAATAACTCATTGAAAAATGACGACTTAAAGACAACGACAATGCGACATCAACAACTTTAACTCGACAATGCAACTTCATCTTCTTAATCATGCATGTGGTACCAACCAGGGCATCAAGCCCTCAACATATAGAGTATAATTATACTCACAGGGCATCAAGCCATCAACTTAAAGAGAAAGGCTCACAGAGCATCAAGCCCTCAACGTAAAGAGCAAAAGCTCACAGGGCATCAAGCCCTCAACTTCAAATGAGTATTGTTATCATGGTTTTTGGGTGCCAAGCCATTAATTGGACTTGAACCTTTCGACCGTTGATATCTCTCTTTTTTCTTGGGAAGGGTAAAAGGAGAAAAACCCTTGAGTTTCCGAATTCGGGGGTCGGTTTTACTACGGGAAGGTGTTAGGCACCCGGAGTAACTATAGTCCTCTATAGGAGCCGTTTTCCTAAGTCTATATTCACGCTTATTTTTACTTACTTTTGAAAATGGGAGGTTTATTTAGTTAAGAATGGGGGGAAGAGATTGTAAGACTTAGATTTTATTTCGGCTTGGATGAGTTTTGACTCATTGCCTACGTACCGTTTTACGGGATCAAAACCGGCGTAGTTCTTGTTAAAAAGACTTGTTTTTTGTTTTAATTGTTTAATTTTAAGTTTTGAGAAAAAGGGTTTTGAAGAAGGAGATTGGGAGGCTTCATGAGCATTAGATTTTAGCAAAAAGTGAGGTTTGATTAGTGATTAGAAAAAAAGTCTAAATGATTAAGATGAATTGAATTTTTCTTAAGAAAAAAAAAAAAAAAAGAAAGGAAAAAAAAAATGAAGTGTTGACTTCATACTTATTAGGAAAGTTTTTGAAGTGAAGTTCAATTATTTTTTGAAAAAAAAGATGGATTTTCTCTAAGTGTTTAAAACCTAAACGCTTATTTAACCATACAATCCTATGCATACATCTAAGGTGAGTGTGTGCGTGTCGGTGCATCATAGTGTCCATAGTCCATATTACAACAATTACCTAAATACATTCTATGGCCCCTTTGCCAAGCTACAAAATAGTGATGACAAATTACATCTCTAAATGAATTAAGACTTGGAAAAAAAATAAATGCTAGGCTAAAGAAGGTGGAGGGAATACTAAATGAGATGCATGAAACATGGAAATAAACTTGTTAGTCAAAAGAAAGAACATAATAAGCACTGAGAAATAAAAGCATGCAAGATGGCACAAAAAGTTAACAAAATGACATTAAACCCTAAAAACTTAGGTATGAAACCTAAAGCATTCTTGGCCTCTAATTCTCATGCTTTAACAAATTTTGCAAGAGTTTTCTTTATCTCAAGTTATAGCATAGAATTATTGGAAACATGCAAACATGGTTTCATGCCATATTTTCTAGAATAAACTTGGCATTTTATATCTTTCAAAATATGCATATATTGTTCATAAAATCAAGCACTCATGAACCAAATCAAAACAGCAAATCAACATGAAATTATTGGCACAAATCTCTCATATTAACACGTCAAGTAGCTTTTATTTCATATTCTCACATCAAGGACAAATGTGTGAAGAAGAATCCATAACAAATAATTCAAAGAGAATTAAAATGCTATGAATTAATTATACAAAAATTTCATAGATCCTTAATGTTCAAAAATGTCATAAAAACACTAAGAAAATATCAAGAAACATGTGATAATTTTTGGAGGTTTTTTGGAGAAAATTTTAAGCATGCAGGGGTTCAAACAGCAAAGAAATATGGTGCAAATAGCAGGAAAACAAACAAAAAACGTAAAAGAACAAAGCCCAAACCAAAGGCCCAATACACTAGAAGATCCGGTTGCACAGGAACCATACGATTGATCCAGGATTCTGAAACCCTAGATCAGACGGCCAGGAATCAAAGGGGAATGGACCGGACTGGACCGGTCCGGTTCGCTGGCTTATAAAAAGGAAGGAGCTCCGGTTTATTTCATTTTGCTGCTCTCATTCTCTCTCTAACTCTTCTCTCTTCTCTCATCTCTCACCTCTCACTAACTTCGCCGCCGGCGAGGATGAAGCTACGGCGGAGACCTTGAAGGTCCGCCGGAAACTTCATCTTCTCCGGCGAGTTCATGCAGTTTCCGGTGGCCTAAATTTCCAGATTTCAAAGATTCTTACTCCATTTGATTCGTCCTTTAACCCTAAACACGAATCCAGCAGTTGTTTTTTCAAATTCAAGTCGAAACGATGTAGATCTGGAAATTTGCCGTACGGCTTTGAATTTGATTTTGATTTTTTGAAAGATAACGTTTAGATCCTTGAAGATCTACATCATTTCGTTGTTTAACACCTCTTTGATGTTTGTTCTTGCTTTCAAAACTTAGATCCTTATGGATCTAGGTTTTGTGTTTACGGTTACGGTTTTGGCTTTGAATTCTGGAAATTTGGATCTGTTTTGCTTACGTGATTTTTAGGTTTAACAGTGATATTGCTTTTGAAAAAAGATTATGAGTTTTACCTAAGGTTTTGGTTGAAACCTTTAATGGAGAAATTCTTTGGAAAACTTCAATCTCTGATGCTACGTGATTTGGCTTTGAATCCGGAAATAAACCGGTGTTCCTGCTGGTTTCTTGCTTTATTGTCTTCTTCGCCGGTTTAAACCTTCATTATCTTTCTTTCTTCTTCGTCTTCCTCACTGTATCTTCGTGATCGGTGCTGGAGTTTGCCTTTGGCGAATTCGCACCTTGAATTGCGAAGATACTGATTCAATGATGATGATTCTTCAAAGAATCACTGAGAATCCATGAAAAATAGCTTGAATTTGTGTAGTTTCTGTTTCTGGAAAAGGTTAGGTTTACGCCATTGATGAATGTTGAAGCTTTTTCTGTTTTGATTTGTAACTGACAAGAGAGAGTGTGACTCTGTGTTTATGAGTTGGCACTTGATGAATGGCTTTGAGTGGCACCGTGCACCTTTTATAGCATGACATGTGTGCCTCTGAACAAATGAGAAAGTGACACCTGGACCTGGAAAAAAAATGACACGGCCTTGGACAAAAAATGAAATTTGGACCTTTTTGCAAAAAACAAAACTTAAGGACTAAACTGCAAAATAAAATAAAAAAACTTGAAATGAAATAAAAAACAGTTTGGACAAAAATGCAATTTTGGGACCTCAATTGAGGGACCAAAATGCAATACAAAATAAAATTTGAATAAAAAACGTAATTTGACCAAACGTAAAGTGAAACAAAAATAAAACTGACAAAACGGACTAAAACGAACCAATGGCCTAAATGAGGTACTTCAAAGTAACCTCCCCATGCCAAAATTTTATGTGAAATGACCAAAATGCCCCTAGGGCTAAAAATGACCTAAACAGAGCCAAATTGACTCGACACTGACTCAGATGCAAGTTTAAAATGAAATTAGCAAGGTTTACTGATGGAAAGTTAAAAATGAATTTAAAAAGACTCAGAGACAGTCACAAGGATGAAAATGGGTCCCACCGCAGGAAATGACCAAAATACCCTTCTGTATGACTTTTTGCAAATTTTGAAATAAACTGCAGAAAAAGCAATGTAATGATTCAGAGACACTTTTGAATGACTTACAAGACAAGTAAAGACAATTCGAAAGGTTTTATGCAAGAAAAACATAGGTAAAATTGTGATTGCAAATACTGCGAAGCAGAGACAATTTGAACTGTGCAGTTGAAGTTTGATAATTGACAAAGTTTGAAATGAAATTGGGCCCAGTATTTTTAGGTCCAAAAACAGGGTATAACAAGTATGCATGGGCTCAACAACTTACAACTTAGACAACTTCAACATCTTATATGACTCCAATATCTTGGAGCATCAACTTACAACTTTACAACCTAGACCAACACTTGCAATTAAATGATATTAATAAATCAATAACACCAGAGACAGCAGCATCAGCAACTTACAACACAACCACATTAATACTAGCAACTTGGATGATATAAACAATAACAATTTCCATATCATACATTTTCAACACAATATATAAATATCTCAAACTAACCAACAATCAATAATCATTTTGATTCAGGCTCTCTGTAAATCTGTGACTTAATAAACAACTTCAATTCCTATCCCAAGATCAACTCATAACATCACGTGCGACAAAGATCGCAAGAAACACTAAGTAGGGCTGACTGCCACTGGGTACTCGTGAGGCGAGCCACTCTACTCGCTATGGCGAGTTCAGGAAAAGGGTTACTCGCTAGGGCGAGTTAGGTACTCACCGTGGCGAGCTAAAACTGATTGCTCTCGGGAGTTTGACATTTTTCATTCATAAATCCCATTTTTAACTTCTCTATGCCCAAATTAAATCTAAAAACTTGCTTAATCATTCCTAAACAGGTTAAGGCACTCAAAATCATCTAAAATTCGACCTCTAACATTAATTCTCGAAATCATGTTTTTCTCACTGGGTAACTCGCTATGGCGAGTGATTCACTCGCCATGGCGAGCGACAACTGGGTCTACTCGCGAGGCGAGGGGATTCTACTCGTTAGGCGAGCGATGAAGTTCATCACTCGCGAGGGGAGGACAGCTACTCGCTATGGCGAGCGATGAATGTCAGCTCAGGCAGAATGCAGATTTTCTCAAAACTCATCCAATTCCATGGTTCTAACCTTAAAACTGATCATAATCATTGTTCTATGAATAGTCTAAGGTCTGAACACTAATTCTACATCAATTTAACAGGTTTCTACTTAATTGATCAATTCTTCAACTTTTAACCTAATCCTTAAATCCTCCAAAACTACATCCTACAACATGTTAAATCCAATTTCAGAATTATACAACTTAGAATTAAAGAAGGTTAGTCCCACCCTTACCTTAGGTTAATCAATTGCAAGCTTCTCCTCTCTAGTTCTTCTCTTCTCTTGGTTTCTCCTTTTTTTTCCAAAAACTTGTTTCACGTGAAAACTATTCTGACTCTACTTTCTCCTATTTATTTCCTCAACCCTCTTTATCTTATTTCCACTTATCATACTAAACTCTTCTAAATTCCAAAACAGCCCCCACAACTTAATCTTATTTTATTTTTAAATCTTATTCTATTAAATAATAAAATAAGCCACTTAATAATTCAACAACACACATTACATAATCATATAAATCACATAAGTCATATAAATAGACTCTAAACTCAATAAAATAATCAAATAATTAAATAGGGCGTTACACAAAGTAACATAACTTCTTCTAGTATTGTTTTTGTTTTCTGTTATCATTTTCATCTGCACAAAACAAGGATATTGGTGTTAGTTTGATCGAGTTGCTTATGTATAGTTTGTTTCATTTTTTATCATACTTTTATGTATATATTATTATGGACTCACTTAAGAGGAAAGTTTATGCTAACCCCCCTTCAACTAACAATGAGGGTCAAAGTTCCAAAGCTATTTGGAGGGATCTTAAAGCCACTGAATACTTTATCAATGCATGTTTGGATCAAGTTACCAAGGGTCAACGTGTTGGTACTTGTTTTACCAAGAAAGAATGGCAAGGTATTGTTTCATAATTTAATGAACAAAGTGGACTGAATTATGACAAGGTAAAATTGAAGAATAGGTATGATAGCTTGAGAAAGGAATGGAAAGTATGGTATAACTTGTTTGAAAAATTTACCGGATTAGGATGAAATTTTGAGAAGAATACTGTTGATGCATCCAATGACTGGTGGGAGAAGAACGAATTGGTATGTGAATCACAAATATCTTGTTTAGTAATAGTTTTATGTTTATATTTACAGTAGATTTATATGTTAGGTTATGAATATGCAGGAAAATCCACAATATGCAAAGTTTAGAGACAAGGGACTTGATTTTCCTCACCAACTAACCAAACTTTTTTTTTTTAACAAGACCAACTAACCACACTTGTCAAGGATGTAGTGGCTAATGGAGAGCATGCTTGGGCACCATCAAGTGGTGCATTGCCTAATGAGAACTTGGGTAATGATGATAATTGTAACACCCCATTTTTCCAACTTAAAAATTTCATAAACATTTATCAGAGTAAACAATAGATAACGAGATATCACACTTCTTAAAAATCTTAAATAGATAAATAATAATTTATCCTTCAACATAAATCATCAACATAATAGCAGCGGATTAAATTCTTCAACATAAATTGTCTTGGCACGCAGGCCTCATAAAAATCATCTCATAAGTTCAGTTAAACAACATAAAGACATAGCATATACGCAAAGGAAAGAGAAATAGCCACTAAAGATCCCCTCTTGTTACGTATCAGAGCAACCTAAGACTCAGTGAGGATAGGCCACTCACGACAGCAAACACAACAACCTACTCTTGATTACCTGCAAGTTACTCATACAAAGAGCAACATTTCCAAGCAGAAGGGGTGAGATTTCACAAAACAATAATATTAAGCATATAATTCAACAGTTAGATTTAACAACATAAAAACATCTTATTATTCATCATAGATAATAATATATCATAATCACTTCGTTAACAATTCATTTAAATAATCATAACTTCACAAATTATCATCCTCGACTCAACAAATGCAACTATGCAACTTAGACCTCTTATATGCATGTGGTACCAATACAGGGCATCAAGCCCCCATCACTATTGAGTATTAATATACTTCCAGGGCATCAAGCCCCCATCGCTATTTGAGCTAAAACTCCATCGTGTTGAGTACAAAGCTCTAGGGCATCAAGCCCCCAACAATGAAATGCTAATGCATGGACTCGACCTCTTAAACATCTTAAATCGACAACCTCTTATATAATCCAATAATTTGGAACATCATCATCTTCATCAACTTAGACCGACTCATGCAGCTTAGTTAAATAACAACAGCAACATAGGCAGTATACAAAAACATCATGACATAATAATATCAAATGCAAGTCAACAACATCTTAATTATACATTCATATCTCAAGTAATGCATATAACATTATATCAGATCATATTCAACATCAACACTTCTTAAACAGCTTCACAGATTATAGTTAACATCATCATTAAGTCTCAATACCACCCCAAGGTTCAACTCTCAACAACTCGTGCAACAAAGGTCGCACAAACCTAACAAAGCACTCTGTTTCTGGGTCACTCGCGAGGCGAGAGCCTCTGCTCGCCGTGGCGAGTTCAGGTCAGATTCCCAAAAGTTCATTCTACGATCTTTCCAGGTTCAATCTCATCCTACATTCTTTCCTAATCATTATTAGACATGTTCAGGCACTCAAAAGCATCTAAGGATCAACTCAAAAGTCAAAATCACGAAATCTTGTATGCTCTCTGGTCAAGCTCGCTAGGCGAGTTCATCTGCTCGCTATGGCGAGCTGCGACGTGCAACTCGCGAGGCGGGGAAAGGTTGCTCGCGAGGCGAGCGATGAAGTTCATCACTCGCCGTGGCGAGGATCATGGCTCGGGAGGCGAGCGATGAATGTCGCTACGGGCAGAAGTGCAGTTTTTCATAAAAATCACTAATTCTCATGGTTTAAAGCCTAACATTGATTCCAGAATTCATCATAATCATTATCTAAGGTCTAGGGACAATTTCTACATCAATCTAACAACTTTTCACCGTTTAATCAACAATTCCACCAATTTGACCTAGTTTCCAATTCCTCTAAAATTCATCCTACATCATGTTAAACCTAACCATTGAATCACAGACTTAATAGAATTGCAAAGTTAGTCTCACCCTTACCTTAGAATGAAAATCGCAGCCCTTCTTGGTGGTTTCTCTTCTCTTGGCTTTTTCTCCTTCTTTTCCAAAAACGATCGTACGTACAAATGTTTTCTCTAAACTAGGTTTCCCTATTTATATCTCCTCCATCTATCTTATCTTATTTCTCTTTCTCCCCCAAAACTCTCTAAAATCTCAAAACAACCCTTAAACTCAATATTTATTTTATTTTCAAATCTTATTTTATTAAACAATAAAATAAGTCACAACTCCTCATAAATCACATAAAATCACCTCAATCATATAAACCTCTTAAATCACACATATATTATATAAATATAATATAAACTCATATTAATAATTTCTAGACTCAATTAAATAATTCAAGGAGGGCGTTACAATAATGATGTTGGCTTGGATGTTGAAAGCTCGGGTGATAGTGAAGATGCAAGCATTGGAGCAATAACTGGTTTTGGAAATATTAACTTGAATACATCACAAGGATCTCCTAATCAAAGTAGTGGACAAAAGAGAGTTGTTGGGACTGATTAGAAAGGAAAGAAAAAGGTTACTCCTTCAACATCAATAGTTGTTAGCTGAGGCTGTTAATGTTATTGCGGAGACTTGCAAGTCACGGAATGAGGCTATAAGTAATGCATCTATTGGTGAGGTGATGGCTGAGATTCAAACCATGGGGGCAGTTACTTCTGATTTAGAGTTTCATACAATGTGTTGTAACTTAATGATGTTTAAGCCAACTAGGGAGATGTTTGTATCACTGCGGGGTTTTGAGGAAAGAAGGTTGATTTGGCTCAAATTTGCATCATTCAATCATACTCTATTCATGAGGCCGTAATTTGGAAAAAAAATTGGCTCAAGAATTGGTTTAGTGATGTGTCTTGGACTTAGCTTATGCTTTTGGACTTAGTTTACGTATTTGGTTGCTTAGTTTATGTATTTGGTTGATTGGTTTGTGTTTAGATCTTCATTATGCCGCACTATGTGTTTGGATTTTCCTCTAGAAATTCTCTATTAAGAACTCAAGTAGTATGGTGATATAAACTTATGTATTATGCCTTATGAATTTGAATGAAGTGAATTTGTTACATGGTTGCCTCTGTTATTTTTTATATGTCTTATGACTTATTGGTTATATTATTAAATGGTAATAGAAACTATTGTCTCTGGCAGACAAGTGTGAACCAGTTTGTGCTAAGATACAAAAGGATGTCCTGTATGTAGATGTGTTGAAGATTGTGACTACAACAAAATTATCACCTGTGTCAAGTAACAGAGCATCTTACAGAACCTGTTTGGCGCATGTATTATGCTAAAGTTCACTTTTGTAGGTTTACCTTCTTAGTTGACATTCTCCTGTTTCTAGCTATTTTAAATTTTAGTTGTTTCTCGTTATCCATGTTAGTTTAGTAATCTAGTGTTAATATATGAGTTTGAAAGGTTGATGCTTCTATATCATGATTTTTCTAATAGTAGCTATTGGAACCTGTGAACTAATTACCTTCCTTTTATCTGATATATAACAACCTTAATGCTATCTTGTACGTCCATTATGCATTCTTCATAATTGAAGGTAATTCAAGTAGCACAATGTCCTTATGTTGTTGTCTGCTACTAGTCATTTATAACTGCAAAAGAGAAGATAAAACTTTTAAATGCCTCTGTGATATACAGGTACATACCTATGTGATATTAGTCTTTTGTGGAATAATCAATATCTCATTCTGTTTTATAATGCGCATGTATTTTATATATTGTGATTTACTTGCTTTACTTCACAATGGGTGGTGAGTTTATATATTGTGATTTACACACAGGTCCATCTTTATTAAAATGAATGGTTGGAAGGAACATTTGGAACACAATACACAAGAAGAAGAAGATGATGATGATATATTTGAAGAATCATATTTTTTGACTGCACTACATGGTGAGTATGCAACAAAAATTTTATGCAAAGAGCCATGTAGAACCAGTGAGCTCACATGTCATGCATGTGTTCAAGAAATATTGCAAGGGATTTCCACTCATTATTATGAGATGTTTCGAATGGAAAAACATATTTTTCATAAACTTTGCAATGAATTGCTGGAACATGATTTAAAGTCTTCTAAACATATGTTGAAGAAATGGTTGCAATGTTTTTGGTCGTTGTAGGCCATGGTGTCGATAGTAGAATGATTCAAGAAAGATTTCAACATTCGGGTGAGACTGTAAGTACACATTTCCATCGTGTACTTCATGCATGCCTTGAGTTATCCTTCAAATATATTAAACCCGAAGATCCTATATTTCGTGATTGTCATGCCAAAATAAAAAATGATCAACGTTATTGGCCTTTTTTTAAGAATGCTATAGGAGCAATTGATGGTACACATGTGTCATGTGTAGTTAGTGCTAGTGAGAAACCAAGGTTTATTGGAAGAAAAGGATATCCAACACAAAATATTATGGTTGTATGTGATTAAAATATGTGTTTCACTTTTGTATTATCTGGTTGGGAAAGCACTGCCCCATGATGCCCATGTTTTTGGACAAAGCTCTTACTATTGCTAACCTTAACTTTCTGCATCCTCGTCAAGGTATGTTATATTGTCTTACTAGATATGATTTGTTATATTAACAATGAATTTATTTTCATATTTTAATAATTAATTTATTTTTAGGTAAGTATTATTTGGTGGATTTTGGTTATCCAACACCAATAGGTACATCGGTCCATATAGATGTGAACGTTATCATCTTCTTGAATTAAGGCATTCAGGTGGGTTCGAAAATCATAATGAAGTATTCAATTACTATCACTCAAGTTTAGGATGCACAATTGAAAAAACTTTTGGGGTATGGAAGAATAGATTTGCAATTCTGCGTCACATGCCTAAGTTCAAATATGAAAAGCAAGTTCATATCGTTGTCCAAACAATGGCAATACACAACTTTATGAGAAGGATTGGTGAAATGGATGTTGATTTCAATCTTTATGAAGATTAGATATACAATCATTCACCATGATATTATCATAGATCAACTAACTTTGATCAATCCCAAAGTTTTAATGTAGCTTCTTCTTCGGAGATGGATCATGCCTGAAACTTAAGCCGCGATCAAATTATAGCATATAAGCTAAATAATTAGTTTTTAATAATTTTCAATATTATATTGCACTTGAACTTATATTATTTATTATCCATATGTAATATACTTTAGAGGCCTTCTATTTTATTATACTAATTTAGAAATCTATGATTATGTATTAATAATTTACGTATATTTTCGTTTACAATTGTGTAATTTCTCATATTTTTTTATATCTTTTTATGCTTATATTATTATATTAAAAATCACCCAATTGATAAAAAAAACATTTATTAAAAATAACTCTTATAAATTAATATTATTTTAAATGAATTTTGGAACCAATGAAATTTATGTATGATAAGTTGAAATAATTTTTTTATGAGAATGAGTTTTAAATACAATTAAAATGATAATTTAGTCATTACACATTCAAGATCATTTTGATTCAAACTATCCAAACAACATCAACCCACATGAATCACTTATAGTAATGTATCCAAACATACATCAATTCACATCCAACTCACTTTTTACCAAAATCAATTCTCTCAAACTCAATTCTCCCCGCCGCTATACCAAACACACACTCAGAAAATTTGTGTTTTAGAATTATTAATGACAATAAATGAAATTGGTAAAAGACAATTGAAATGGAAAACGGGCAAGAAAAAGAAATATTGTGTTGTATTTAGAAAATTGGAGTTTTTTAATATATATTTTTTCTTATATATAAAGGGTGTTTGAGCCTTGTGGAATCATTATGTATCGAAAATTGTAGATTTGGGTTTGAGGGTTATTTTGAAAATGATGGAAGTGGCTCAAGGTAGTCATTTCAATCATGTGCCTCCTTTTCTTAGTAAGACTTATGGCAAAGTTGATTATCCTTTAACTAATGTCATTGTTTCTTGGAGTGCCACCAATAGAAGTTTCATTGTTTGGAATCCAGTAGATTTTGGTGAAGATTTGTTGCCTAAATACTTTAAGCAAAATAACTTCTCAAATTTCATCAGGCAGCTTAATAATACTTATGTAAGCAACTTTAAGTATTCATTTTTATGGATTTGCTTAATAATACTTATGGTTTTTTTATTTCTTGAACTGTGTTATGGTTTTTTATTTGATTATGGCATTAAAAAATAGACCATCATGGATTTTTTAATTTGTTTTGAAGCCTGTTTAGATTTATTCATTTGAATATATGTATTTTCATAAGCACTTGTGAGATTGATTGAGAGAGTTTATAAAACAACTTATAACATGTCCATAAGTTGTAAAGTTTATTGATTTTTGTTGTAGACATTGGTTATGATATAAGCACATTATTAAGTTGTTGATCCAATTAGGCCTTGTTCTTTTGTTGTTACCATCTCTCATCACCACAAAATAAAAAACAGTAACAAGAACAACAAAAATCATACAAATGTTTATAAGCACTTAATTAACTTGTTCATCCAAACAATAATTTAATCTTTTGTTGTTGTTTTTTTGTTTTTTATCATCCATTAAATTTTATTGATTGCTTGAGCTGTGTTTAAGTTTTTTGTTTGATCAATGCTTTAGAAAAGTTAATAAAGAGCTATGGGAATTTGCAAACATTAATTTTCTAAGAGATCAACCACTTTGTATGAAGAAAATCCATAGGCACAAAGTAGTTCATAGCCATTCTTTGCAGAATCCTAATGGCCAAGGGGTTGCTGCTACACTAACAGAATTGGAACGACAGACTTTAAAAGCCAATATTGAAAAACATAAACATGATAAAGAGCAAATTTTTTTTTGAAACTTCATATAAAGGAACATGAAAAGAAAATGAATGAGATAAAATTACAATACTTGTAAAATCGTTTGGACCATTGGAACGAAAACAATAAAGTACACTCTATTATGTTAGTCAAGTGCTTTAGAAACCTGAGAATGATAATGGTATATGGCCACTAACAGTAATTACAGAGAGAAAAAGGAGGATTCAAAGAAAGAATCATTTTTATAATGTAGCAATCATTGAAGATCATGTTTGAACTTCTCAAGTATATCACGAAGAAAACCACCAGAATGCATCTGTTTTATCACTAAACATGGAACGATTGAACCTGCTTGATGATTCAATGAATTATGAAAGGTAATCTAATAATATCTTGTGCACAACAAGATATGGAAGTTCGCCCCAAGTCACTGGAAAGTGACATGAACTATGTGCCATTGGTAGTTGTTCTTGATCCAGATGCATCTGGGCCGAATGTAGCTGTTATTCCCGATCTAGTTGCAACTGAGCTAACAATAATCAATGCTTCTGATCCTATTGCAATTGAGTCAACTAATGCAATTGAGTCACCAAAAATACAACATGTTGTAATATCCCCAACTAGTACTGGTTATAATAACGAATTTTGGGGACAATTCTTGCAGGACGAATCGTAAAATAAAGATATACCCGATCGAGTTGGCCAATATTTATAAAACAAAAGAGTCTAGACTATTTTACAATTCCAAAACGAATGAGGCTCTGCTGTATGTGCATAAGCTTAGTTTTGGTTAATGGTTGAACTTAGCCAATTATTTTACTCCTCACTTGTCTTATTTTAGTTTCACTATGCATGATATGAAATTATGATTGCAAATGTGGTTACACTGCGAACCCTTTGTAGTTTAAATTGTGGTTGGATGTCATTGCGAGATGTGAAAATTCTTTTTATTGCGAACCACAATTTAAAACAATGCAACTATGCTGATAATAGTTGTTCCTTGTCCCTTGTTTTCTTTACACATACTAATATATTTTATGATTATGCATAATTGTGACCATTTGCTTATAAAATTGAAAAGAATCATTGATTAATGAATTCATGAGACATGAGAGGATTACTTTAAAATAAAATTTAGGCTAGATTACTGGATTTATATTTTTTATACGAAGGGATGATGTACATAAAGTAGATAAAATAGTCACAAAGAAGGTGGGAGGTTTGAATTGTGACCCTTTAAAAATTAAACATGTAACTTAAAATTAATTCTCATGTTGAAATTTGGAATGATTAAGTTAAAAAGCTGACTTCAGAACGTTCTGCTTAACCTAACACTTTAGTACCCCTAAAGCTAGATGAGACTTTCTTTACAAATTGTTTGGAAGTTTGAATGATTGAAATCAGACAAGAGAAGAAGAATATAGGGGGAAGTTTATCTTTAAAAAGATAAGAGAGAATTGTTTTACACTTTTATGTTGTTTACTTGTATGTTTTGCAATGGTGCAAGTAATGTTGAGCCTTCCACTTCTATTAATAGAGTTTCTTGAGCTCTTTTAGTCATTGGAGAGTGACCAATGGTCTTGTGCCATGTGTCCTGGGACCCACCAACTTTTACATGAAATTATGGGTAAAATGAAATACTTCAGGATGTCGTTGTGTTCTTGAGAATACTTCAGAATCTTGTTGTGTTCATCCTAGGAACTCCTAGATCTGAGATCCCATCTCACTATCCTACAATCAATCACAGCCCCTGTGATTATCAGATTTAAACACACAAATGGTGAAGTTACCTTCAAACAAACAACTACAACCTTGCTTAAAAGCTTTGGTGTAGCACAATGAGTTACAACTAAACAAACAGTCCTTAACATGTATCAAGAAGATACAAGCAAGGCTCACAATAAACAAACAATACTAAACTTGCATCAACACGATACAAGAGTAGACACACAAAGACTCAAAACCCTAAAACTAAACTTTTTAGAAACGACGGCTTGAATAATCAATTAGGTCTTGAAGTCCTCCTTTTATACTGAAGCAATACGGGGTAATAAACCTTGTTGGGCTTCAGAACAAATTGTAGATCGTTAAGATGATCTAAAAACATGAATCAGTAACAAATAAAGAAAGTCCAAAACGGTAGGAACATCTTTAGGAACTTCCAAACATGTCTAAATAATTCCTAAAATATTACCAATCTTTTAGGAATAACAAAACAACTGATTTTGAACAGATATGCGCGTTGCTTGACCAATAAGATATGAGGACGTGGATTCCCCAATAAGATAAAGTGCGCAAACAAGTAGGCATGTACCTAGGCATACTTAACCGTGCCAGGATGTTGGAACATCGTATCCAACATCTTACAGAAATGCCTAAAACATGTTGGATCATAGTATCCAACTACACAAAGATGGATATTTATTTTGGCAATAATGCAACCAATACAAATACCCAACATAGCTTATAGTTGTTATCGTCATATCGGCCAATACAAACCAATAGTGACCTTTCCTTTAACATATTTAGGTTAGAGTCTCATTCGATAAATAATGAAAAATATATATTCAAAAGAACTTTATTTAAATTGCAAGAGTATCGATCAGTGATATTAAAGTAGGTCTTGGGCTCAAAGGTTTTAGGTTTTAGCATCACAACTAATCTTGAAAAAGGATAAATACAAATCTTTTTGCAAGTGTTTTTTAAACTATATATATATATATATATATATATATATATATATATATATAAATTAGTTTGCTTATTATAAAATCATCTATAATGCTTAGGAAAAATTGATTTAGAAAAAGATTGACTAAAACATGTAATTAGTTTTTTAGTTCTTTAAATTATTGTGCAAATTTAAATAGTTTAAAAGATAATTTAACTGTTAAGTGTACATAGACACATTTATATAACCCAATTAATATTAACGGTTTTAAGAGTAAAATTGTTTGAGCTTAATTTATTTACATCGAAAATCCTCATTATTAGTGGTATAGATGACCTCATTTATACGGTTGGAGTAGCTTATGGCTTGAATTGGACTCAACCCTACTTGTTTCGATTTGGTGTACTTGCCAATTTCGTCCATCAATAATGCCTTTGAAAGTGTCATTTGTTTGCTTGGAGATTTTCAAACAAAAGTATTCCAACAAAGGATAATCTGTTTTGTTGTGGACCAATGCTTCCAAGCTCGAATCTATGCTTGGGAAGTTGCGGCAAGGAGGAAACAATTAATCGTTTGTTTTTTGGGTGTGATTCTTTAAGCAATATTTGACATCTCATCCATCAATGGTGGTGAACATGTTATCCAATTTGTTGGTCATCAAGCTTTCCAAAAGGATGTTTATTTTTCTCTTCATGTCGTTTGGTTGGTTTCTATCTGATTTGCATGGAGGGAACAAAATGCTAAAATTTTCAACAATAAATACTTCACTCTAGAGCAGCTTCTTAAGCAGATCAAACTTCACTCTTGGTGGTAGCTGAAAACACATAAACCATTTCACCAATTAAGTTTCATTCATGGTGGTCCAATCCGTTAGCGTGTTTCAGTTTGTAATGTTTTTCTTGCGAGCTAGTTTTCTAGATTCTTTATATTGTATACTTTTTTTTTTCCTATTCACCACTCCTTGTGCTAAATATTGAAGTTTTAATCTATATTGTTTTTGACATCTTAAAATAAAATAAAATTAAATTAACAACTACTATGTTTTTATCCTCGTAAAAAAAAAAAAGGAAAAAAAATTATGCTTTTTTCAACACTGTAACTAAATATTCTGTCAAATATTGAACAGCATGTGCTGATTGAAATAGTAAAATAATAAAATAATAAAAAAAATCGTCGACAGCAGGATTCGAACCTGCGCAGGCAAAGCCCAACAGATTTCGAGTCTGTCTCCTTAACCACTCGGACATATCGACTTCTTGTGTTACCTTTTCAACCATTATATATATAAATATATTAATATTGTTACAACGAAAGATTGGATCATAAAGTTTGTGGGGTAAAAATCTGTGACTTGGTCCCAAATGCACGTGCCAAGAAAAAGAGTTACATTGCAAATTAGGTCAATTAGTACTTGATAGTTGACAAGACAACCTAAAATACAGATAAAGAAAAAGAGAAACGGTGTCATGAGGGCAACTAAAATATTGGACTGTGGTTTTGGTGCACAAATATAAAATACTTTGTAGAAATGAAGATCTATATTAATTAAAGGGCTAAGCCAGAAATAAATCTTGACTTCTAAGTTTGCCTTTTGATTTTTCATGTGACTTGTTGAAGAAAATAAAATAGTATTATTCATAAACTATAAGTGGTTTTGTTTATGGGGGTCTGTCATGTAGGAATGTCACAAGTCTGTTTAGTGGGTGCTCTATATTATATTATTGTGGAGTAGATCTTTAAATTAGTTCTTTGAAATAGTTAATTATAGGATAAATTGGCCTTTAAAATTTTAAGAAAGTAATAAAAATCTACTTTAGTCCATATGATATATTCTATTAGTAAATATTAGTTCATAAGTAATATTTAAACTCTACTTCAGAAACCATATTAAACTCAATATTATATATGAATTTTATAGCTATTAAATTAGTTTAAAAACTCAAATCCAAATGGTAGAGAGGAAATAAAATAATTGAAAATTTAATTTGATGTACACTTTTTTAATAACGCCTTTATTTATTTATTTTACAAATTACTACTCCTTTGTTTTTTTTTGTTTTTGTTAATTACTCTCTTATATCTCAAAACAATTGAAATCTTAATAAAGAAAAATATTATAAAATAAGATATATGATAGGAAAAATGTATCATATATCTTGGCTAAATCCACCATTGACTAAACATGATGATATGATAAGTTGACTGAAACTTTATCCTATCATATGACTATCCAATTTAAATTTATATTGAGAATATGAGATGAGATAGAAACCAACATAATATGATAAGAAAATATTTACGTACTTATCCTTATAGATTATAATTTAAAATAAAGAATTGAAATAAGGAAAGAAAAGAAAAAGAAAGAAAATTATTTTTTTATTGAAAAATTGATATATGGTCTAAGGATCGACTAATTCAATGGACGAATCTCACTATTCACTAGCAGAGACCCAATTTAAGACAAAATAAAATCCTGTATAGACAGACCCAACACATAAATTATTAGCATTGGAGAGATTCAAGTCTTAGACATAGAGAAGAGCTCACTTTGATGTTCAAAGCCTACAACGTCAGACCAAACCATGCGAGTTTAAAAATAAGTAAATAAATAATGTTATTAATTATTAATTTATCAAAATTATAATATTTAGAAAACTATACAGGTTCCTCAATGAATTATTTTAAGGGAAAAAAAATAAAATAAAGAGGAGTAGTACAACTTGAAAGAGAAAGTAGAAAAAGAGTATAACCAAAGAATGCTAGCGACACTCTCTTCTTAGCACTCTCATAATTATCTACTTTTTTATTGAATGAAATCAATGTATATTCCACCACTTTATATGAGTTTTATTTTCTAAAATATAGGACTCACACATTGATTTAACACAATTAAAAAACGAGTGTTAAAGAGAGTGTCCAAAAGAAAATGTTGTTGTCTCTGACTAAACCTCTACTTTTCACATTGGAGTTTTATTCATTATTTGTTAGCTCATGTTGATTTTATGATACATTTACCTTCTCTGAAACTATGCAAGCAGCATCTTTCATTCAATTTGTGAAATCATGTTAACTTTGTTATGTGTGTGTCAAGTGAAGTGATGCGACCATCATATTTTAGTTTGATGGTTAAAATTTCATTTTCTTAAGGTAAGTGAATAAATAGAGGGACTGGAATTTAAACTCTGATCTTATATATAATAATGCAATTTCCATGCTAATTGAATTAAGCTAACACGACATTATCTTTTGTTATCTCTTTTTCTATCCCATTGCGAACCCAATTATTTTATTTTTTTTGAATTTAAGAGTTTTCCCATGTTTTTCCCTATTTAAGTGTAATTAGAAAATTGCTCAAAAAAATAAGTGTAGTTAGAAAATAAAATCAAGATGAATCGAATGTATTTTAAGAATAATAAAATGAAACATGATAAAACTAGTTAAAATTATTTATATTTTAAATTATTAAACATAAAACGTCTGTAACAAATGAGTTAAGTTCACGGAACTACTAAACATAAATTTTGTTGTTTATATTCCCATCAGAGTAAATCTCCCAAACTAAATATAAGAGAAAAGAATTGAAAAAGAGAAATTAAAAAGTCAAGCATATTTATTCTAAATTTTATATTGTTTTTAATTTATTTTTTGTTAATATTTCATTTTAGATATTATTATGGTATACACTATGTTTTTTTTTGGTGAATTTGTTATGCTACAATATTTTTTCTTTTATAATATACACTAGAAACAAACAAGTTTTCTTGCTATTTAATTTTCTTTGTAGCATTGTGTTGTGTGTTCCATCTGACTCATTTCCTCTCCACACATATTATATGTAACACTTGTGTCTTTACATGTCTTGTTGCTTCTTATTCACTTCGACCTTTGTCCTTGTTGTATCCATTCCAACACAACTATAACCCAACCGCACTACTTCTGTCTCTGCACCAATTGACCATAACCCTTTTCCTTGGTTTTGTCTTTCTGTCTTCTTTTGCTTTGTCTTCTTCTTCCTCTTAGAATATCACTTCATGTGTCATCAACATCAACTTTTCCTTTTCCTCTTACATCCCCATTTTTGTTTTCTCAACTGAAGAGAAGGTTTTGTTATTCTTTTTCATTTTTCTTTCAAGTTATGGATGAAGGTTTATGTAATCTTGAAGTGGATGTAAATGGAGAAGAAACTTTCATGGTAGATAAGGTATTCCAAATCATATTTTTTGTGTTTTTTTTTGTTAAGTGTATGTTTGATATCACGGTAGATTTGTTAAAATATCAGTGAGTCAGTATCGTCAAGAATATGTTTGATATCACGATAGTTTTGTCAGAATCATAAGAACCATCATGATTTTGAGTCTGAAACATCTTCCGTGATACGAAACATAAACTAATCTTGTCATTTATTTTTAGTAAACTTTGTAGAAAAATGATTCACTTTTGTAATTTCATCATATGCTTTATTATAAATTCTCAATACTTTTATTTTTTAAAATATTTTTTGGTGTGTTTTTATAGGATCTGTACTATAGTACTAGTAGTTACTTAGGTTTTACAAGGTTTGTCTTTTGGTTATTATGATGATTAATGGTTAAAGATTATGCTAAATGTTGTTTCACTTTAATTTAGAAATGATTATGGTTCAATGATTTCACCTAGTAGTTTTTTTTTTTTTTTAATTTCACTTTCTAGCTACCCTTGGTAACTTTATGATTGTAGTAGCTTTCCATCCATAATTAATTTGCACCTAAATAGCAGTGAAGTGGGGCAAGTTCTGTTTGTCCATGCTTGCAATGATTTTCCTTCACTACTTTCACTAACCACAAACACAAGGCACTTTTTTTTTTTGTCATCTTTTGTTTTATTATTTTTGTATGATTTATGTCACATTTAATGCTGCTGCTATGGTCTTCTAATGCTTTTATGGCTCACCTTCGTATTTTGTTTGTTTTTATTAACATTTTTTGACAGGATCTGAGGGTTGCTTTCAAGCTATTTAATTCTTTTCTATACCCTTCCATGCTTGATTTATTATTTTTTTTGCATATAAAGTTCCTTGATACTCACCCTCATTCTACAATTTATTGTCTATAACGACCTCATTCAATGTTTTTGGTTTCTGTGCTTTAATTATTTTGGAACTTTTCTTTCATTCTTTCCATATATTTTCCTATTTTTGTACCTGCTTACTTTTCTTGTGTATGAGCTCTAGTTATTTCATGTTTTTGGTAAGTTATTTTGGTGTTTAATTTCTTTATTATCTAGTTAAATGTACATTATTTTCTTTAGACTTTAGTTTAAACTAAAATTGTTTAAATTGGAAATTTCGCAGACGATTATTACTCAGTACTCAAGCAAATTGGCTAAAGTATTTGGAAAATCAAGTGGTGGAAGTGGAAAGCTTAAAGTAATATTTCATGATTTTCCAGGAGGTGCAGAAGGTTTTGAGCTTATGTTAAGATTCTGTTATAACAATGGAAAAGGTAATTTAAGTCCTTCGAATCTGTTACTCGCGCGTTATGCTGCTGAATACATGGAAATGAATGAATCTGTCAAAAATGTTTCTAACTTATTGGATCAAACTGAGAAATCTGTTCAAGGGATTAGTTATTGGTCATGGTCAGAAATTTTGATTACTTTGAAGCAATGCCAGAATTTGTTAGTTGATGATTCTTCTGTGATGCTAGAGAAGTGTTTGGATGCTGTAGTTGGGAGGCTGGTTTCGGCGAGTGAAGCAAGTCCGTGTCCATCAAGTTGTTCGAACGACAGTTCAGGGATTAGGTTTTCGTGTGACTCGAAAAGTACTGAGAGTATTAAGACGAATTTCACTCGTTCGACATGGTGGTTTGAAGATCTCTTGTTTTTGACTCCCCAGATGGTTATCATGTTGGTAAAGTCAATGCTTTCGAGTAAATTGGATCATTATGTTATAAGTAGGTTTCTTCTGTATTATCAGAAGGCGA
This sequence comes from Medicago truncatula, assembly GCF_003473485.1. Taxonomy (NCBI): domain Eukaryota; kingdom Viridiplantae; phylum Streptophyta; class Magnoliopsida; order Fabales; family Fabaceae; genus Medicago; species Medicago truncatula. The sequence continues at coordinate 24,371,327 of NC_053045.1, forward strand.
AATTCGCCACTGCTACTACAGATGAGAAGTGCAAAATCATTGAAATGGTCATAGATATGCATTACGAAATAGACCGGAATTCTGTTTCTTTCAAAACATTATTTGGGATTCTTCGGGTGACTTTGTGCTTGAACATAAGTAAATGTAGTAGGAATAAGTTGGAGATTATGATTGGTTCACAATTGGATCAAGTAACATTGGACAATTTGCTTGTTCCATCTCCCTATGGAATAAACTACTTATATGATGTGAACCTTGTTCTGAGATTTTTGAAAGCGTTCCTGCGGCAAGGAACTGGTGCCGTTGCTCCCGTTCGGATGAGGAAAGTTGCTAGCTTAATAGATTTGTATATAGCTGAAATTGCACCTGATCCTTGTTTAAAAACTTCAAAGTTTTTGGCTCTTGCAACAGCTCTTCCAGATTCTGCTAGGGATTCTTGTGATGAGCTTTACCATGCAATGGACATGTATCTTGAGGTATAATGATTCTTTCCATTTTGAATTTTGAAGTCTAAAACTTTGGATAGAAATTGACTTGAATATTATTGAGAGTCGATTTCGAATATGGCCGCTACCACTTATAAATTCTTAGCAATCCTGACTTTACCAACCAATTAGGTTTTTAGAGTCGGGTTAGGTCCTAACTAATTCCAAATTGTAACATGACATCAAAGCTTATCGAAGATTTGCTGTCTATATAAATTATTAGCAATCCTGAGTTTACCAACTGATTAGGTTTTTAGGGTCGGGTTAGGTCCTAACTAACTCCGAATTGTAACATGATATCAAAGTTTATCGTAGATCTGCTGTCTATGGTGCGTATTTGTAATCCCTGTTATTCCACCCACGGTTAGTCTAAAATTTTGCATGTCGAGTCGCCCTAAGCCAAAATTGTAAAAAATCTTTATGTTGGACTCATTGACTCAAATCTTTTACGAGCATATATAGTGTCTATTGGGTATAAACAATAGAATTTAATTTATATGAACCAACGGAGTTACGATTTTTTACACTGTTAGTCAATTGCAACTGTTCGATCACTAAAAATATTTGACTTTAGTCGCATCTACTTTAAAACGGATGTAAATCTGCCATTAACGTCATCTTTATTAATAATAACTTCCTCTTCTGTTATAGGTACATCCTCAACTGTCACAAGATGAAAGGATAAAGATATGCTGTGGTTTAAATTACGAGAAGCTTTCACCGCAAGCATGTCTACACCTTTCAAAGAACACGAAATTTCCATCGAAATCAGCAGTTCAAGCTCTCATATCTCAACAATCTAAGCTAAAAAATTTACTCCTTACTACTACTACTACTCCCATTTCAACTCCATACAATGATTCTTTGTGTGGTTCAAGTGGTTCATCTCAAAAGGGAAAGAAAGAAAAAAGCAATGAACAAGTTGTGTTGTATGCTGGAAATTTTGATATTCAACCTGATAATGAGAAAATGAAAGAACATTTGCAAGGAATGCAGTGGAGAGTTATGGAATTAGAGAAAGTATGTAAGAAAATGCAAACTCAGATGGCTAAGATGACAAAATCAAAAGCATCTGGTCATAGTTATGGTAAATCTTTGCCAAAGCTATGTTCATGACTCTGAGTTTTCTTTTTCTTTTATATTCTCTTTTGTAATTCACATCTGTATAGTAAAGGTATCAGTTTTGTGTGTGTTGTACTGCTTAATTGATGTTGGTTGGGTAAGAACACTGCTATTTGATTGTACAGTCACTAAATAATGGAAAAGTTTTCGAATTTGTGAGCCTGTTATCCAACATGTACATTTAACTTTTGGCCAAATACCTTCCTAGGTCCTTTAAGTTTCCTGTTTATTTCAGATAGGTCCTTTAAATTTCTAAGGTTTCAGATAGATCCTTTAAGTTTCGAGTTTGTTTCGGATAAGTCCTTTCTGTCAACCTCCGTTAAGCCAAAGTTGTTCTGTCCGTTAAGCCAAAGTTGATATGTTCATTAAGTGGGTGAGTTGGTTCTCTCCGACACTTGGCATCAATTTTTCCCCCAACTAGATCAACTTTGGCTTAACGGAGGTTGATAGAAAAGACCTATCTGAAACAAACTCGAAACTTAAAGGACCCATTTGAAACCTTAGAAACTTAAAGGACCTATCCGAAACAAACTCGAAACTTAAAGGACCTATCTGAAACCTTAAAAACTTAAAGGATCTATGTGAAACAAACATGAAACTTAAAGGACCGGGAAGGTATTTGGCCTTAACTTTTCTATTAGGCCTAAGTAACATTATAACCAAGTAGTGAGTTCAAGTAGCTAAAGAACTTCAGTTAAGTGCGAATCCTTAGGGAAAAACCCTTGGTTAAGAGTCCACACTAAACTTACTTCTCAGCCGAACTTTGTATTACTTGGGTCTGTTTCTCCTAAAAAGCGTAAGTCTTACCTATGTAGGAATAAGCGGTATATCAATATCAACATGCTTCTTTAACACATATAATGTGTTTTTTTTAACGATTAATATTAGTTAGTATTGTTGTTAGTTTTGATGTTGGAGATGGCCAAAATCAATCATGACCTCATCACCCAACTCAATGACTCCCGCCAAACCATTGTTATGTTCTCCGAGAGCACATATAGTCAGATGCAAGCCCTTCATGGGTTGGGGCGGGTCACGGACCACCCGAAAAAATAAATAAAATTTAACAATTGTAGGTCTATTTTACGAGATTTTAAACAATTTTGCGACGGTTTTAGTTTTTGGCAAAACCAAATTCCTGTAAAGTGGTGATGTGCCCCACTTTGAAAAATTAAAAAATTAAATTCATAGGTCTATTTTACGAGGTGTTAAACAATTTTTCAATGGTTATAGTTTTCGGCGGTTTCAAAAGTGACCTACAAGATTTTTGTCATGCTTATACTTGGCAAGTTTGCGAAGGTTTACAGATCTTCTAATTTGCAGGGGTTTCAAACCTCCCTAATATTGTCATGTTAACTGAAATTCCCCCGATTAATAGTTGTACTATACAATAAATGGTTTCATAATTTATATTAATACTAAAATATGTAATTCATTTTTCTAAAGTATCCACCCAAGTATTGTAGTACAAGTCAGCCACTTCAACTTCTTCCATGTTTATTTTATTGACTGGCCCATTTTTATTTTTTTTTATTGTAGTACATAGAATAACTATGCACAAAGTTTAGCTATAAACCTCGAAATCCAATTTCTCATGATCTTGAAGTAATCACTTTTATTCTATTTTTTTATGCGTTGTGCATGTAAATCAAAGTTGACCCACATGTTGTGGAAGTAAAAATATGTCTCCTAGATCATGGTTTCACATCAAGTTTCAACTTTCAAGTCAACTATTAAAATTGTGATTTGTTCACTAACCACTACAGATGAAGACAAAGTGGCAGTTGAAATTGAAACACCTTTTTTGATACAAAAGTATAAAGACAATTGCAAGAGGGGGCCATCTTGCTACTGTTATCCCCTTCCAAATTTCACCACTATGAAATGCCTTCAAGATCAGTAGGAATTATACACATGACAAAATTCCAATTAATAGGATTAATTAACCCATTATGTTTTTTTTTAGACATTAACCCATTATGTGAAGAGCCTTGTGACTTAACTATCATTTTTATCCACTTAATATAGGATTTTTAACATGGGTAATTTTAACTTGTAGCTTTAGGGCATATGTTAAGAATTCCATAAATGGTAAATATTTATTACAAAACATAATTTTCAATTTTTAGAAGAATAGATTGACACAATTTCTAAACAAAATTTCCACTTCAAGTTCTTTAACATGTGTCATAAAGGAACAAGTTAACATTTCTCTTTTAACATTGCTACATACTTTAAGAGCTGACGTCCAGAACGATTTCTCCTAACAATAGTGACCTGATGATCATTCTTTATTTTTTGATGACTTTACTCATATATTAATGTTTGATGAAACACCTTCATTGTTCAAGTCTAAATGAAAACACAATTGTTACGACTTGAAGCATATGAAGATGGTTTAACCCAAAAGACTAGTTCATTAGATAGGAGAACATCATTACTTAGTATCACATACAATTATTATATAAACTCAATCTAGGATTTCTAACATAGATTAGTTCACAAAACTCTCCTCTCTTTGTAGTGCACTCTCAAATAAGTCTTTGAGATTATGTGCATTTCAATAAGGTACTTGACTCTATTCAACTATCAAGTTGATCCCTATATTTAATTACTTACTATCAATTAAATCTTTATATTTTAACAACTTAATATCAATTTGATCCATAAGTTTATCCACTTACTATCGTTTTAGTCAATAGCATGCATACTTAATATGAATAGAATTCGATAGAATAAATGACATTTTGTAAACATTCATAAAGCCGAGAATTTATTTGAGAGCGTTGTACAAAGAAGGAGGAGACTAATTAGACTCTTTACAAAAAATTTATGCAATAAAACTTCTTTTTTAATCTTCCTGAGTTTTTTTTAAGGATAAATTCCTATGAGTTGATTAGATGAGAAATGGGATTTCTTAATACGTTATGAATACTCTTTTATCATACCCAACTTATTAAAAATTCAAAATACTAGAATTAAAAAATTTAATTATAATATATTAAATTTTTTATTTTGGGAAATATATATGTTGAATTTGTCATACAATCAATCATTTAGTTAAATAATGACATCATAATTTTTTAAATTCATTTTGAGAAAAACAATAATTGACACATCTAGTTATTTGCGAAAAATAAACTTATATTTAAAGAAAGAGCTACATTCTGATTTAGGTAGGCCAACCGGTGGCGAGTATCGAAGTTGAAGTGGCGCACAAGAAAGCTCGTTTGAAATATTGTAGATTTGACATCTGGTGTCGGATTGACTCAAATTATATCTTTTCGGAAAGCTACAGACCTCACGAGTATATGAAGGCCAAAAACCGCATTTTAATATTTCAACATCTTTATTATTTTTCTGTTTTATTCTAGTTTGTTATTTTCCTGTCAATTTGGGTTTGTTATTTTCCCTAGTATTTAAACATAACTTTCGTAGTCTAAGAGACACTTTTTTTCATTCAATAAAATAATCGAGAAATTTTCTCTATTCTAATGGATTCCAAAAACTCTTATTTGATAAATTTATCGCTTTACAACCTATCTAATTTATGTTTTAGACTTAACGTTGTTAATCCTTGCTTCCATTCTGCATCCCATTCTATAAAAAATAAAATAAGATAGAGCTACATGCACTTTAAGATCAAGAATATACTACTTGTTGACACAGATTCCTAACCAATTACGTAGAAAATTAGGTATAAGTTGTGCATGATGGTCCCATGAGTTTGTTGCAAATTAAAAAAAGGAGGTAGTTGCCTATACTTTTTATTCTGCTTCATTTTCATTCTTGCCTTTATTAGGTGTAAGTGTAACTAAATCACACACATTAGAACTGCCACTCACTTGTACTAAACGTATGATGCCTTGAGGTTTAAAATTTGAGCTTCGAGGATCAATTGTGACCGATGCAGGATCACAATCATGGTATGATACATTTGTGGCAACTGTTTTTTTTTTTTTTTTTTTCTTAGGGGATTTATATATGGCAACTAAGATAGTTGAAATGTTAGGTTTGCATGTTGTTTCATAAAGTTTAGAAAAGTTAAACTTCCAGCCTCATCAAGATCAGATATACATCAATCATCTATCAAAGATGTCTTCAAAAAAATACTTGTCGATTAAACTTTGTAGGTAAGTAAATTTGTTACCAACTGAGTTAACATTCATTGATAATATGCAATCTTAAATCTTAATAAATAAACGTTTATAAAAAAAAACTCTTAATACATAAATCTTTAATGGCGGCGACGACAAAAAATGCTCAAATGACTGATAAAATCTCAAATATGATTATGATTATTATTATTATTGTATTCAATTTTGTCCATTGTCTAAAAATCACATTCCTAGTTGTGTTTTTCAACAATTTATGCATTGGCCTACATGGCTACATACTACTAAAGAGTTACTTTATAATCTTCTTTAAGATAAATTGACGACCTATTTAAAGTCTTTGTTGAAAAATAAATTATCATTTTAGTCACTTTTTTTTCTCTCTAAAAAGTTAGATTATTCCATCAAATATATTTATATTTTTTTAAACAAAATTAGACTTTATACTTTACAAAACTCATATCGATGGTACAAATTTTCATTTTGAAGAGAATTTAAGATAGAGGAATGATATACCATTGTCTAAAGTTTCGTAAGTACAAAATACATAAATTAGAATAGAGCCTAAAAAATATCACACAAAACCATCCGTTATAAATAACATAAGCGATTAGACTTCCACAACATAAAAAAGCGTTTGAATTTCAATTTGAAGAGATATCAGGTATGTTTGGTAACACCCAAAAAAGAGCTTTTACCTCTTAGCTTATAGCTTATAAACTTGTTTGATAAAAAAAGCTTTGTTTGGTAACACTTTTTCACTATGAGTTTATAGCTTATTTCACGAGCTTATAAACTATTTTTCAGAAGCTATTCCAAGTAGCGTTTGATTTTATAGCTTATAGCTTCTCACTTTTTCTTCCAATTTTACCCTTATTATTTCATTTAAATTCCATTTTTATCCATTACAATTTTTACAATAAGCTACGTAATAAAGACTACAATCCCTTTATTCCAATTTTTGTATATATATCAGCTGGTCTTTTTTTTTTTGTTTTGAAAAAATATATACCTTCGTTTTTTTTTTTACGAAACAAAATACTATTACTCTATTAGTATTACTTTTATTTTTTTTATTTTTTTGAGGTAAGTATTTTTTTAAAGAAAAATTAGTTTACAAAATTACAAATACTTAAATATTAATTGATATAATATTTATTATGAATTAAGAATACCCTTTATGTCATTTTACATTTATCAGCCAGTTGAATCGCTATTTTTATCAAACACTTCAGTTAACTTATCAGCTAAAAGCTATCAGCTAACTTATAAGTTATCCGTTATTTTTACCAAACAGAGCCATCATATATATCTCAAATAGGATCATCAGAGGGAACCTATGTTAAAAAACTCACATAAAACTTATTCTCTTATGTAACTGACCAAAGTTAAACTTGGACCTCAAGTTTTTCTTTTTCATAGTTAAAATATACTTTTTGGAAATCATTTTTTTTTGGGTTAATTAAGTTTTTGGTCCCTATAAATATCTGCAGTTTTGTTTTTAGTCCCTATAAAAATAAATCACACTTTTTAGTCCTTACAAAATTTTCCGTTAGTGTTTTTAGTCCCTGTTAAATTAAAATTTATTTAATTATGCTTAAAATTTTAAATTTTTTAATGATTTTTTACATACTTGTTTAAAACGTTATAAAAGGTTCCGCCAAAATAAATTAGCTCAAAATTTTATTTTTAGGTCCAAATTTTCGTTAGTTTTATCTTGAATTTTTGGCGTTTTAAAAAAATTATATTTAATTCATTACATGTTAAAAAATTATAATTTTTTATAAAAGAGATTATTATAATGTACTTAACATGTCTGTTAAAAATCATTTAAAAATATAAAAGTTTAAGTATAATTAAACAAATTTCAATTTAACAGGGACCAACACATACTTTTAGTCCTTGTAAAATTAAAATTTGCTTAATTGTGCTTAAACTTTTAAATTTGTAACATATATTTTTCACATACTTACTTAGAATATTATACTAAGTTCCTCCACAAAAAAAGTAATTTAAAATTTTATTATTAGGTCCAAATTTTCATTAATATAATTTTGAAAATTTGGCTTTTAGAAAAATTCATATTTAATTCATTACATGTTAAAAAAACTAAAAAAATTTACAAAAGAGTGTCTTACGATGTTATGAACATGTATGTAAAAAATATTTCAAAATTTAGAAGTTTAATTATAATTAAACAAATTTTAATTTAACAGGGACTAAAAACACTAACAGAAAATTTTGTAGGGACTAAAAAGTGTGATTTATTTTTATAGGGACTAAAAACAAAACTGCAGATATTTATAGGGACCAAAAACTTAATTAACCCTTTTTTTTTAATTTTTATAATTCATAATTTTGATCTCTCATTTTAAAATTTTAAAATATAGTATCCTAATTTTTAAACTTAAAAAAAAAAAAAAAAATCATCGTAGAATTTGGGGATTATTTTATAGTCGTTAAGTTTTAAAATTTTATCCACACTGAATTTTGAGTTTATTTTTGCATACCTATCATATTGACGTAACACATATTTTTTTGGTCAAATCTCATTTTTAGCCTTTTAAGCATGTAATTTTTTTTCTTACAAAAAGCATATCATTTTTTAAAAACAATACTTTATTTTTTTTTTATAATAATGTTTAGTCAGATTTGCATTCTCGCACGGTTGCTTTGTCATCTCATTGTTTGAGTTGACACAAACAAAAATTAGTCTGAAACTTAGTGATAGAAAAAATTCCTGAAATTTTTAAAATTGGAGATCTCATTTTTTAATTTAGAAATGAGTGAATTAAAATCTTATATCAACAAAAAAGGTGTGAAATCGAAAGTGCACTTGAATAAATATTTAAATAAGGTACTTTTTTAAGTATCTATTTTCAATATAAATATAATGTTCTTTTATGAACTAAATATTCATAGAGAAATGATATTTGTACAATCATTTTTTGACAACTTTTGCACAACTTTCTCTCTTACTTTTTCTCTCTCCATTGTTTTTGTCCAATAAGAAGAGAGAAAAACAAGGTTGTCACCAAAGTTGTCATCAATTGGATGTACAAATATCACTACTCATATTCATACGGCAAAGGAATGACAGTGTATAACATATGTTTTTGTGGAATTGAGATCTCTTTATTTTGAAATAAGACCGGATGAAAGAACAATCTCAACCTATGAATATTTATTTCTACGACATCATTCTTTTCTCCAATGGCGTAGGTATCATTACTTCCAATGAAGCCTTTGACGGTGTAGAACATATGTTCTACACCTGCAGGAGCCTTTCATCAACTAATTATCTCTTTATGTTTTTTAAAAATGAAAAACATGTTGACCTCTTTTTGTGGGGCAAAGTTATAAATGCAACCAAAGTCGAGATTAAATGCATTGGACCATTAGTGAACGTTTTCTCTCATTTACGGTGATAAAAATCATGCATATGCAGGGGCATAACTCAGTTAATAAGATAATACATTATTATATATAGGGGCTGGGGTTCGAATTCCGGACACCCTATTTATTCATCTTATAAGGTGAATTCTAACCACTGGGTTACCTAATCAAAACAAAGATTAAAGTTTTTTAAGGTGATTTATGTTTTTGGTCGCATCAATTTACCATTTTGTCTTTAGGTAACCTCCAAAGTCCAATTCACCAAACTTTAATTTTTGTTTATGTCTACAATTTTGTTATTTGTACATTCTCTTTCCTTGTAGATGATGCATTGATATCTTTAAATTATCAATATGTAATTAAATATTGGGTTAATTAAGGAAATGATCCTTATAAATATTCAGAATTTTGTTTTTAGTCCCTACAAAATAAAATCACACTTTTTAGTCCTTATAAAATTTTCCATCAGTATTTAGTCCTTATAAAATTTTCTATCAGCATTTTTAGTTCCCATAAAAAATTTTCATCAACAATTTTGGTCCCTAAAATGCTTAAGGAAAATGTCACAGGGATTAAAAAGTGTGATTTAATTTTGTAGGAACTAAAAAAAAAATTGTAAATATTTATAGGACTAAAAACTTAATTAATCCTTAAATATTTAATCTTAACATCAATAGCTGGAATAGCTCAGTTGGTTAGAGCGTGTGGCTGTTAACCACAAGGTCGGAGGTTCAACCCCTCCTTCTAGCGTTATTGCAATATTATATTTTTTTTCCTCTTTAAAAATTAGGGTAAAGAGGGAAAGCTTGCGTAACACTTTGGTTTGTAATTTCCTATTGCAGTGTCTTTGTGTCAACGTAAAGTTATCTATATTTCTCCTTAAAGTATAATACGACATGCACCGACCAAGAATGTCGAGTCATAATTTTGATGAAGTTGGTTAATGATGAAACCTAGTTCATTATGCAATTATTATGTACCAAAAGTTTTATTTATTGTTGCATGTGTTACAACAAGACATATACATGTAGTATCATATTCATATGCATATAAAACTCAATATATTGTGGTAACCAAGAACGAGTGATGAAATAAATTCATGGTTTGTGTTTTCCTTAGACGCTACTCTTACTACTCTTTCGAGGAGCTCTCTCATCAATTTCTCACATTTTAGAGCAGATTTTAATTTAAAAAAAAATACAAAATCCCGTTTTTAAAATCTAAATTGTTATCTTTCAAAATAAAATAAAAAATATAAATCCTCCGACTTTTTTGGTTACATGAGAGGGGAAAAAGAAGCAAAGAAAAACTACGTCCTAATAAAGGACAGGTGGCATAGCGCAATCCTTACCGATGTAGTGTCTAGTCACAACCCTAATTTTCCACTTTCATTCCTTGACATCCAAAATGCAGAAAAGTGAAGAAGTGCAGAAGGAAAAGGCAAACCCTCAGCTGGACCTAAACTAGACTCCGAATCCATCTATGATCATGAGTTTCCAGACACATTGCTCTTCCGCTCGGGTCGAGGCCGCTACTCGTTACTCCCATAACATCAGCTAGTAAAGCTGAGGATAGACATGATAATGGTTGATGTATCATCACAAGAGACTCTGAATGATTAACACCTACTTTTGCAAGTATATATTATGATTCAACAATTTAAGAACCGCTTGCAATCCGGGTCCATAGTTAACCAAATAATTGCTTGTCCCATTTAAACAAATTATTTTAATTACTATTTTATAATACCAAATCAAATATTTATCAATGCTACATTTTTTTTGGGTCAGGTAGTCTAGTGGCTAGAAATTCACTTTTAAAGTGAATAAGTGGGGTGTCTGAGGTTCGAACCCCGAACACTGCATATAATAATGCATTGTCTCTGCCAACTGAGATATGCTCACGGGGACTATCAATGCTACATTTATTCATTCAAATTTTTATTTTATTTTTTTACAAAAGCAAACCTCATATCATAAAACAAATTACTTTAATTACTATTTTATAATACCAAATCAAATATTTATCAATTTTATCAATGCTGCATTTATTCACTGGAATATTAATTTTTGTTTTTTTTGGGTTAACACCTCTTTTCGTCCCTGTAATATTAGCGAATTCCGGTTTTAGTTCCTGTAAAAAAAAGATTTAGATTTTGTCCCTGTAATTTCATATTCTTTCACTTTTGGTCCCTCCTTTCATCACATCAGCAGAATATGCATAAATTACGTCCCTGTAATTTCAGATTCCTCCCACTTTTGATCCTTGTAATTTCAGATTCCTCCACTTTTGGTCCATCATTTTACGTGTCATGTATGCATATTCTGCTGACGTGGTGAAATGAGGAACCAAAAGTGGAAGAATCTGAAATTACAGGGACATAATCTAAATCTTTTTTTTTTACAGGAATTAAAACCGGAATTCACTAATATTACAAGGACGAAAAGAGGTATTTACCTTTTTTTTTTCTTCCAGAAACAGTAATATATTGGATGCTACTATTTTTAATGTTAAGATTATTTTAGATTTTTACCCGGTGCTTGGATAGTTTTGAGGGGTAAATGAGCGTAACAAGTGAGTTACTTCTTCATCCGTTTCAAAATATAAGCAAAATTCATTTTTTAAGTTCATTCATTTAATGATGTATATGGTCTATATTATGAACTACATACATCATTAAATGAATGAACCTAAAAAGTAATTTTTGCTTATATTTTAAAACGGAAGGAGTATCTTTTAGATGTCGTGTCTGACCCTTCATTGGTTTGATAAAGGTCTATTCATTGAAAATTTAAAACATCATTATTAGTTGACATTTTTTTTTTTTTTTTACAATTTTCTTTTTAGCATTGTTTGGTGTTTTACCATGAATTTCGTTCCTTTATTTTAATAGTTGAAGTGATGTTAATTTCTGAAGGTCTTCTGTCCATGCCTAATGATTTTTTCGATAACATGTTGTTATATAGAAACTACAACGGAAAGATCAATTTGAATAGCTACGTAAGGATGTTATTCCTCATATTTCATCATTTTGCTATTATTATATTTTTGTGCACCAAGGTATTGATTTAATTTATAAAAAAAAGGGTTATTTCAGATAGCTATTTAGGTTGAATTTTGAAACATGTAGGTGTGTTAGAATATTTGATATTCACGTCATCAATTCTAAATATCTATCAATTAATACTAAATTGGCTAATGTTAATGTATCCATTTTTTTTAATCTAATGTTGGATAAGTTTGAAACGTGTCCAAGGCAGTTTTAAATAAATATTATTAAAAAATGTGGTAATGGAAAGGGAAAATCAATATAATGGAATTTATAGTAAATTTTTACTTCACCAAGCGGTGTATATTTCCTGTGTATGCTGTTTGATATTTATGTGTTCAATTAATATTTGGTCTATTATTCACTATTGGATTAATTTTGTTTTTTTAACCATTAGTTGAATTTTGTAGTCAGCTTATTATGTAAATAATCTTCATATTATTTATAGATTAAGGTAAGCATCTGTGATTATTTTACAAGATGTGTTGATCTTCATTTTCTTTTTCACGTGGGATTTTTAAAGTTAACAATAAAAAATTACCTTTTTTTAATGGACTTTAAAATATTGTTGTCATAACCATTTTTTCAACTTTGGTAAGATCTATAGACCTCACATCACTGATACAAAAACATGGTGTATGTGGAGTGTTTGCTTCATTTGGTCATTTTTTATGATGAACTAGTCACAAATCCGTGCTTTGCACGGGTTCAATAACGTATTCGATAAAAAAATTCTTTGAAAGAAGAGATGTTAAAACGACGGAACATTATGATTCATCATAAAATATGTATGGGCTGATTAAGAGAGCATATAATCAGTTTATGAGATTAGGAATTGACATAATATTTAAGATGAAAACAATTGTGTTATCACGATTTCGGGGTATCAAGTCATTAATTAGGCTTGAACCTTTCAATCTTTGATATTCTCTATTTTTTCTTGGGAAGGGCAAAATTGAGAAAACCCTTAGAAATTCTAAGTTCGGGGGTCGTTTTCGTTACGGGAAGGTGTTAGGCACCCGCAATGACTATAGTACTCTATAGGAACCGTTTTCTTAGTTTTATGTCTACGCTTTATTTTTAATGCTATTTATAAAAAAGAAGTTGTTTATTTAGGTTAAGAATGGAGGGAGAAAATGTTTGAGATTTGATTTTATTGGACTTGGAGAGGTTTTGACCTCTTGCCTACATACCCTTTTTAGGGATCAAAATTCCATGTAGTTCTCTTTCAAAAATGTTTTTGTGTGTTTGATTGATTTTAAGTTTTGGAAAATGGTTTTGAAGAAGAGAAAGAGGCCGTAAAGGCATGAGAGAAAAAATGGTGAATAGTTGGTTCAATTATTATTAAAAAAAGGTCTAAGTTGGAATTAAAGTTTATTTGAGTTTGATTAAGAAAATAAAGAGAAAATTCAATGGAGTTTTGACTCCAAGGTTTATTTGGAAAAAATTTCAAGTGATGGATGTTATCGCGATTTTCGGGTGTCAAGTCATAAATTAGGCTTGAACCTTTCAATCTTTGATATTCTCTATTTTTTCTTGGGAAGGGCAAAATTGAGAAAAAACCCTTAGATTCGAAGTTCGGGGGTCGTTTTCACTACGGGAAGGTGTTAGGCACCCGCGGTGACTATAGTACTCTATAGGAGCCGTTTTCTTAGTTTATGTCTACGCTTTATTTTTAATGCTACTTATGAAAAAGGAAATTTACTTATGTTAAGAATGGGAGGGAGAAAGTGTTTGAGGTTTTATTTTAGTGGACTTGGAGAGGTTTTGACCTCATGCCTACATACCCATTTAAGGGATCAAACTCCAAAAACGCGATGAGAGAGTTTAGGAGAGAGAGCGCGAGACCGGTACGGTTCTGGCATTCACCTCGCCGGATTCCTTCGCCGGAAACGCGTTCGAACGGGCGGGTTGGGACATATGCCGGGGCGGCAGAAACGGGTGGGACTAAGGGGGAATGGGTCTGGGTGAGAAATAGGAGGAGGAAAGCATTGGAACCGGAACACGACGGACGGAACGGACAGCGGCGGATCAACGGATAGGGAGGTAAGGTTACTGCTTTGGAGCGACGGGTTTCTCAGCATGGCAGGGGTTATTTGCGGTACAGGGAAGGCAGCAGGCTTGGGGAGCGGGGTGCATCACCTAGGGTTAGGATTTTTTCTGATCATGGGCGTGGGCGGTCTCGCAATTTCAGACATGGGCGCCCTTTCTCTTGTTCACGTGAAGCTGTTGACAGGAACAGGAATGCAGTGGGTTCTGTTCAAGGGCGGCCTCATGGGAGCTTCAACGGAAAGTCCAGTATTGCAATCCGGGAGAATATGTCAGGTCGTGGAAATGATGTCAGTGATAACCAGGTTTCGGCTGTGTTTTATATAACGAATTTCCCGGATCGTCTTTTGTTTGTGGATTTGAAGAAAGGTTTGGAAGTGTGTGGTATCTTATCGGATGTTTATCTTTCCCGCTTTCGCAATGCTCGTGGACAACGTTTTGGTTTTGCTAAATTTTTGAAGGTACGTGATGTTGATAAACTGAAAAAAGCACTCAATAATGTTTCCTTTTGGGATCTTAGGTTGTTTGCAAATGTAGCAAGGTTTGATAGGTTTGAGGAGGATGTGGACGGTAGCGGTGGTTATGTGGAGGTTGACGTAGGGAAGAAGTTTGAGGGAGAAAATAATAGGGGAAATAAGGAAGGAAAAAAACCGAGAGAGTTGATTGGTAGGGAGGATGAGAAAGGGGATAGTAGGAAGTTGGTGCTAGAGAAGGTGAAGGTAGCAGCTTTGAGGAGCGAGTTAGAGAGGAAGAGGGAGAGTGTGTTTAAGGTAGGGGATGTTGTTTGTGGTCGGAAGGAGGAGGTGAAGGAGGTGTCGGTGAAATCGGAGGAGTTGAAGGTTTTAGGGAAGGCGAAAGTAGTGGAAGGGGAGGGAAGTGATTCTGTGTCCGGAAAGCTTGCATCCGAAGTGGCTCGCGAATATTTACCTTATCATGATGATGTTGTATGGGCAAACAAATGTATATTGGCCAAAATTAAAGACGGTACGTGTTTCTCTGGTATACAACAATCTTTTTTAGATGCTGGCTTTTTGGATTATAACTTAATTGCTATGGGAGGGGATAATGTATTGTTATCTCCTTGTGTGGATGGAGATGTCACAGAATTGTTTAACTCCGTGGCTGATTTTTTGGGTAATTTTTTATGTGATTGTCGACCTTGGACGAAAGAAAGTAATGTTCAGTATGAACGGGGTGCTTGGGTTAGATGTTATGGTGTACCCTTGCATGCATGGAATGATAATTTTTTCTTAGAATTGGCTTCAACCAGAGGTAGACTTCTTAAAATTGATGAAGCTTCTGTGAATAAAGTTAGAATGGATTATGCTCGTTTATTGATAGCAACTTCTGAATTGTATGAATTAAATTATGTTGCTCGTTTTGTGATTGATGGGAGGGTGTATCCTATTCGTTTTATTGAAGATTTAGAGTTTGGGTTAGCTGAAGATGCATGTTTATCTGAATTTGAAGATGACAATAATTCACAATTTTCAGTTCCCGATTGTTCACCGCATGATGAACCTTTAGTTGATGCACTTGTTGATCATTTTCATGAGGATATTGTTAAAAATTCAAAAGATGTGGGTAGCGTATCTGTGCCCGCTGGGTGTTCTACTGTTCAAGGTATGTCAGAGGTTGTTGCTAAGAAGGTTTGTGCAGACTCTCCTACCATTTCTCGTGAGTCTGAGAACGCTTTGGGGAAGAAGGTTGTGGAGAGTTGTATAGGCTATAAGAAAACTGCACCCCCTAAACGCAAGGTGGCACCGTCATTGATTGGTTTGAAAAAAATAGCAAGACTTTCAGGTACCGACAGATATGAATTGATCAGGTCCTTGAAAAAATCAAAAAAATCAAAAAAACTTTTTTTGAAAGGGAAGTCTTCTAAAACTTCTTCCAAAATTTCCTCAAGTAAAATTCATAAGGTTTCCTTGTCAGCGGGTTCAGGTAATTCTGTTAAATCGAAGGATTGGGAGAATTGGGTTGTTCTTCATGGTAATGCAAAAGAAGTGGAGGAAGATATTGTCGAGGTGGGAAAAAATATTGGTATTGGGTGTAATAACAGTTTTCAGGCTCTTTCTCGAGGAGGTGTTCGTGGAGGGTCGAAAGATAGAGGGGAGGGGAGGTTGGAAGGAGCGAGGGTTGTTTAGTGAGTCGGGGGCGGTTGTGGTGGTGTGTGGGGAGTCGGTGGTTTTTATGAAGATTTTATCTATTAATATTAGGGGGCTTGGAGCACCTGAGAAGAGGAGGGAGGTTCTTAGACTTGTTGCCGAGAGGAAACCGTCAGTGTTATGTTTGCAAGAATCAAAGTTGGCAGTGGTTGATGAGTTCGTGTGTCGCTCTATTTGGGGGTCTGATCCTATGGCTTTTTCTTTTAAAGCTGCAGTTGGTGCTTCTGGTGGTATAATTACGGTGTGGGATCCTAATGTAGTGGATGTTTGGTTGACGGTTAATTTTTCGCATTGTTTGATGATTAAGGGGTCGTTTATTAAAAATAATGAAGTGTTTTGTTTGGCAAATATTTATGCTCCTTGCAATCTTCGGGGGCGTCAGAGTTTGTGGGATGCTGTTTCTAATTTATTCTTGACTCATGGTGATGTAGCTTGGTGACTTTAATGTTGTTCGTAATAGTGAAGAAAGGAGAGGCCGAGTTGAAAATTCAGTTTCTGGTGATTGTGATATCTTCAATCAGTTTATTGATAGTAATTCTCTCATTGATTTACCTTTATGTGGCCGTAATTTTACTTGGTACCGGGGCGACGGTGTTACAATGAGTCGGCTTGATCGATTTTTATTATCTGTATCTTGGACGAACTTATTCCCTAATTGTATACAGGTTGCTCTTCCCCGAGGTTTGTCGGATCATTGTCCTATTCTGTTAACCATTGATGAGGAAAATTGGGGGCCTAAACCTCTCAGAATGCTCAAATGTTGGGCGGATATTCCTGGGTATGGTGAGTTTGTTAAAGAAAGTTGGCAGTCGATTCAGGTTCAAGGTTGGAGTGGTTTCATCTTGAAGGAAAAACTTAAAAAAGTAAAAGAACGTTTGCGGAGTTGGCACTTGAATCATACATTTAACATTAACAGCAAGATTCAAGGGGCTAAAGATAGAATGGCGGCTTTGGATGCTCTTGGAGAGATTAGTTCTCTAAGCACTGATGAAGTGAATGAAATTCACTTGCTTTCATATGATATTATGGCTTTCTCGAAACTTCAAGCTAGTATGCAGTGGCAGAAATCAAGGATTACTTGGTTGAAGGAAGGTGATGCTAACTCTAAGTTTTTTCATGGTTTTATGTCTTCCAGAAGAAGGTCGAACTCTATCATTTCTTTGGCATCTGATGGTGGTAGCATTGAAGGAGTGGAGCCTGTGCGTCATTTGATCTTTCAACATTTTCAAAATCACTTCAAAAGGGGCACTCAGCCGCGGCCAGATATGGGAGGTTTGACTTTCAAATTGTTGTCTATGTCGGATGGGGCTGATCTCGTTCTTCAAAGACTTTTGGGATATATTAAAGATTGATCTTTTGAACTTTTTTGCGGAGTTTTATCATCATGGGAAAATAACGAAAGGTCTTAATTCTTCTTTCATAGCTTTGATTCCAAAGGTAGACAGTCCTCAAAGGGTGGCAGATTTTCGTCCTATAGGCTTGGTGAGTAGTGTTTATAAAATTTTATCTAAAGTCTTGGCTAATCGTTTGAGAATGGTGGTGGGAAGTGTTGTGTCTGCTTCTCAGTCTGCTTTTATAAAAGGTAGACAGATTTTAGATGGTATTCTGATAGCTAATGAAGTAGTAGATGATGCAAAGTGTAATGATAAAGAGCTACTTATGTTTAAAGTGGATTTTGAAAAGGCTTATGACTCGGTGGATTGGTGTTACTTAGATGAGGTGATGATTAAAATGAATTTTCCGTCTAAGTGGCGTTGTTGGATTATGGAGTGTGTTACCACTGCTACAGCATCTGTGTTAGTGAATGGTTGTCCAACCGATGAGTTTCATTTTGAAAGAGGACTTCGTCAAGGGGATCCTCTTTCCCCTTTTCTATTTCTCTTTGCTGCCGAAGGTCTTGATGTGATGATGTCTGCGGTTGTTTCAAACGGCTTATTTACTCCTTATACAGTTGGGTCGCAGGTTACTGTGTCGGTGTCTCATCTTCAATTTGCTGATGACACTCTTTTGATTGGTGTCAAGTCTTGGGCCAATGTTCGAGCAATGAAGGCTGTTCTTTTGTTATTTGAAGCTGTATCAGGTCTGAAAGTGAATTTTCACAAAAGTATGTTGTTTGGTGTGAATATTAATGAGTCTTGGTTGCATGAGGCAGCGGTGGTTATGCATTGTAGGCATGGGCGGCTACCTTTTATCTATTTAGGCTTGCCTATTGGAGGGGATACTCGTAAACTTCAGTTTTGGCACCCGGTGGTTGAGAGAATCCGTCGACGGTTGTCCGGATGGAAGTCTAAGAATTTATCGTTGGGTGGTCGGTTGGTTTTGCTAAAGTCCGTTCTGTCGTCCATTCCGGTTTATTTCCTTTCTTTCTTCAAAGCTCCCTCAGGTATCATTTCTACCCTTGATTCTATTTTTATTAAGTTTTTTTGGGGTGGTGATGAGGATTCTAGGAAAATTTCTTGGATCAAATGGGATAATATTTGTTTGAATAAGGCGAATGGGGGTTTGGGTGTGAAAAGATTGAGGGAGTTCAATATTTCTTTGTTAGGTAAGTGGATTTGGAGGGTTTTGGAGGATAGGGAGAGTCTTTGGAATGTGGTGTTGCGTGCGAAATATGGTGAGTTTGGAGGGAGGGTGCGATTTTGTGAGGGGGTTGGGTTGATTTGGTGGCGGCAGTTAAATCAAATCAGGAGTGGTGTGGGGTTGGCCGAATCGACGTGGTTGGTTGATAATTTAGTCAGGAAGGTAGGTGATGGGAGTACCACCATGTTTTGGGAGGATTCCTGGTTGTTAAATGTTCCGTTGGCTGTAGCTTTTTCTCGACTTTTTGATTTGTCGGAAAATAAAGGTGTAACGGTGAGGGAGATGTTTTTATTAGGCTGGGGGGCTGATGGGGGTGCTTGGAGTTGGCGACGGAGATTGTTTGCTTGGGAGGAAGAGTTGGTGGGGGAGTGTGTGGAGCGGTTGGCTAACTTTGTTTTGCAGGTAGACATTTCTGATAGGTGGGTGTGGAATCTCCACTCGTCACAAGTATATACAGTGCATTCAGCTTATTCTTACTTAACAACGGTGGATACTAATATCAATGCAGAGTTTGATCATTTATTATGGCTTAAAGCAGTCCCTTTAAAGGTTAATATTTTTGTTTGGAGGCTCTTTCTGAATCGCCTTGCTACAAAGGATAATCTTCGCAAGCGGAATGTCCTCGAGGCTACCAACGTTTTTTGTGGTACTTTATGTGGTAAGGAGGAGGAAAGAGACCATTTATTTTTTCAATGTGATTATTATGGTCGGTTATGGCTTATGCTATCAGATTGGTTAGGTTTTGTCACGGCGCTCAATGGAAACTTATATTCACATGCTAATCAGTTTTGTGCACTTGGAGGATTCTCAAAGCATTCTATGCAAACTTTTTCTATTATTTGGATTTCGGTCTTATTTTCTATTTGGAAAGATCGTAACAGGAGGATTTTTCAAAACGAAATTGTTCATATGGAAGTTCTTCTTGAAAGGGTCAAACTTCAAACGTTTTGGTGGTTGAAAGCTAACTACATATTGTTCGTTTTTGATTATTCTTATTGGAGGCAAAACCCATTATCTTGTTTACAGACTATTGTGTAAAGTCTGTTTTTTGGTTTTTGTTTTATGGCGGATGTAGCCTTTTTGTATTCTATGTAACTTTCTCAGCTCCCTTTGGCACATCTTGTGCTTAAGGGACTGATTATTTTATCTATATATATATATATATATATATATATATATATATATATATATATATCATTTAGCTTCTTCAAAAAAAAAAAAGGGATCAAACTCCATGTAGTTCTCTCTCAAAAAATATTTTTTGTGTGTTTGGTTGATTTTAATTTTTGTTGGAAAATGGTTTTGAAGAAAAGAAAGAGGCCTTAAAGGCATAAGAGAAGAAAATGGTGAATGGTTGGTTCAATTGTTATTAAAAAAGTCTAAGTAGGGATTAGGATTCATTTGGATTTGTTTAAGAAAATAAAGAAAAAAAAATTCAATGGAGTTTTGACTCCAAGGTTTGTTTGGAAAAATTTGAGTGATGGAATTGGTTTATTATTTTTTTGAAAATTGACATTTGTCTAAAAATCGCGTTTCCTAAGCATACATCTAAACGGTAATCATGCAACGTGTGTGCGTGTCGGTGCTTGTGTCGGTGTACATCACTTATAGTGTCCATAGTCCTTTACATTGAGTCCTAAATACATGCTATGGTCTTGCAAGGAATTAAAAAGGGAACTAATCTACCTAAAATTATTACAAACCCATTTGATATAGAAATGAATAGAAAAAAAAATAAAAAATAATGCCTAAACTATGAGATGGATGAAATATGAAATGAAATGGTTAGTATCATAAAGCATAAAAATGGTAAAAAAGGTAAACAAAATTGAATTGAATAGCAAAAAAGAAAAGAGCAATGAAATGAAATAAAATGGCAAAATATACCTAGAATTAGGTATAACACTTAGACATGCATATGGCTTATAATTCCCTCATCATAGCCATTTTTAAAAGAGATTTGATTTTAAGCTACAATGTGAGAATCATAAGAACACACACAAGCAAAGCATCATACCATATTCCTAGAGATATTTTTACACATTATTTAACATGTAAAAAAAATAAAAAAAAATAAAAATATCACAAAATGTCAAAAAATGCACCAAGAACAAATAGGAATTTAATGAGCAAGAATTGAAAAGAGAAAATGAAGAAAATAAATGCAAAAATAAGCAAGTAAATTCTAGCATTTAGAGAAAAAATTAAAATGATAGGGAAAATTTTTTTAGGAAATTTTTAGGAGCATAAAATGCCAAGAAAGTGTAAAAAAAGTATTTAAAACACAATAAAAAAGCAATTAAAAAGAGGCTCAGCAGGATTTAATCTGGACCGTTGGATGAATCCAGAGGTCCAGATCTAACTCCCAAGATCTCATCACAGCCACTGGATCAAAGATCCAAGGGTTTAAAAAAACACAAAAAGATAGTGTAAAATTGCAGGAAGCACAATGACCGTTAGATCAAAGATCTAACGGTTCAAACAGAAGATATACCATATTTCACACAGAAGATCACACACATGATTCAAAATCAAACACACAGCAGCCATCAGATCTTGGAACAATCCAGATCTGATGGTTCACAGAGCGAGGGAACACAACAAAAACATGCACGCGCGCGCGTGGGTACGGAGGGAGTATATAAAGGAATTTCACACAAAAAAACTCACAAAAACAAACTCCTTCTCTCTCTAAGTCACACTTAGAGAGAGAAGCTCTCCCCTCTCTCTAAAAAAGGTCGCCGGAGAAGAAGGTGGAGGAGGTGGCCGGAGTTGCTCAAAACGTGATTAAAAATAAAATTGGACTAAAAAGTAAATTTGACGAAACGTAAAGCGAAACCAAAAATAAAATCAACAAAAGGACTAAAACAAACCAATTACTGACATGAGGTATTTTAAAATACCTCCCTGTCGAAATTTTGACAGGAAAAGACCAAAATGCCCCCCAGGGACTAAACTGATCCAAACTGACTCAAATACAATTTTTGAAATGATTTTTAAACAAAGACTCAACAATGATTTGTACAGACAAATTGAAAAGACTCAGAGGCAAACACAGCGACAAAAATGGGTTCCACTGCAGGAAATGACCAAAATACCCTTTTGTATGATTTTTTTGAAATAAAATGCAAGAAAAGTAATGCGACGTTTCAGAGAGTTCTTAAATGATTTGTAATGTCAGAAAAGACAGAGGCAGTAAAATACGTTTAAAAAGAGAGTAAAGGTTCAGAGTAAAATAATAGAGAATTGACAAATATCAGTGTTAGAAAAGAAATTTGAACGAGTATTTTGAGGTCCAAAATCAGGGTACAACAATGGAATTTGCTTGTTTTTTGGAAAATTGATATTTTTCTAAGTATCGCGTTTCCTAAGCATACATCTAAAGCGGTAAACATACAACGTGTGTGCGTGTCGGTGCTTGTGTCGGTGTACATCATTAGAGAGTCCATTGTCCGTTACATTGGCCCTAGTTTACATTCTATGGTCTTGCAAGAAATTAAAAGGAAACTTAAACTACCTAAAATATTACATGACATTTTAACATAGAATTTAAAAGGTAAAAATGCCTAAACTATGAGAAATTGAGATGAAAAGGGCAAGATGCTCATGAGATGGATGAAACATGAAATGAAATGGTCAGTAAAACAAGGTGTAAAATGGTAAGAAAACAAGCAAAGAATTACGAGGCGAAACGGTAAAAATAACAACAATAACCAAAATGTAAAATATACACGTTACTTGTAACAAAAGAAATTAACAAATCACATTAAAACAGTAAAACAATCACACAATCAGTAGCATATTCAACATGAAATTGCATATTAATCACTCATATCATGTCAAGACCTCATGAACAAATTATGGCGAGAAAATTCACAAGTTTAATAAAAAAAAAATTAATGAATCAACAAGAAAATATTACATATATTTTTATCATTTTTTAACATGTAAAAACATCACAAAAGTATTAAAAATACATCAAGAAACATATATGAATTTTTAGGAATTTTTTGCAAGAAAATTGGACAAGCAGGGGGTTCAGATAGCAAGAAACAGGGTGCAAATAGCATGAAATAAGAAAAAAAATGCAGAAACAAACAAACTGGAAGCCCAAGCCCAAAACCCATGGATCCGGATGCACAGGAAGCGTTGGATTGATCCAGGAAGCCAAACCCTAGATCTAAAGGCTTAGAATGAAAGGAAAGAACCAGGAATAAACCGGACCGGTTCAGTTGTTTATAAAAAGGCTAGGGGACCGGTTTATTTCATTTCTTCCTCTCCTTTCTCTCTCTTCTCTCATCCTAGTGAGAGAAGCTCTCACTTCTCTCTTCTCCTCCCTCGCCGGTTTCTGGAAAATGAAGATGATCTTCATCTTCTCCGACGTGGTGGCCGGCCGCCCAAGGGAGGCGGCGCCGCTGCCGGAGTTGAGCAAGCTTCTCCGATTTCAATTTTTTTTACATATTTGGAAATCCTTTTTTGTTCTGAACACGAATCTGAACTTACTTTTTGCATGCAAGGCTTGAATCAACGTAGATCTAAAGATTTTCTTACGGTTTTGAAAGTATTATTTTTTTTTAGGTTTTCAGTTTTTTTTTACTGAAACTCTTTGGAACTTTAAAGATCTACATTGATTCGTTCTTGTTATGGTTCTTAAGCGAGAAAGGGGAAACTTGCGTGTTTACCTGTGGTTTCAATTGGAGATTTTGAGTGAAGATCTTCGGAAACACTTGAACTTGATTCTGTTTGTTGATTTTTGGATTTGAATCCGAAAATAAATCGGTTCTTCTTCTTCACCGGTTCGATTTCTTCTTCTTTCCCTCTTCTCAGATCCTTCGTGATCGTGCTTGAGTTCGTCACTGATGGTGATTTATTCGCACTGGAATTGCGAAGGAAATGGTTCAATGATGATGATTCAGTGATGAATCACTGAGAACTGTAAAGAAATCAAAGAAAAATTGTTGAATTCTGGTTCTGGAAAAGTTAGGGTTTTTGAATGTTCTTGGTGATTTTCTGTGATTTTCTGTTTTGATCTAACTGAAAAGAGAGAGAAAATGTGATTCTGTTTTTGGTGATGTGTCACTGATTCTCAGGATCTGTGTGGATTTTATTCTATTTATAGGCTGCCATGTGTGTTTCTGGACCAATGAGAGAAGGCCACCTGTTTTGGACTTAGGGACTTTCCTGCAAAAATAAGAAAATTGGAGGACTGGACTGCAATTAAGAAAAAGGACCTAAAAATGCAATTTTAAAAAGTATTGGACTAAAATGTAATTTTAGAAACTGTTTCAGGGACTAAAATGTAATTAAAATAAAATTGGACTAAAATTGGTAATTTGGAAAAAAACGTAAAGTGAAACCAAAAATAAAATCAACAAAAGGACTAAAACGAACCAATTACAGAAATGAGGTATTTTAAAATACCTCTCTGCCGAAATTTTGACAGAAAAAGACCAAAATGCCCCTAGGGACTAAACTGACTCAAACTGACTCAGATGCAATTTTTGAAATGATTTTAAACAGAGATTCAACAATGATTTGTACAGACAAGTTGAAAAGACTCAGAGGCAAACACAGGGACTAAAATGGGTTCCACTGCAGGAAATGACCAAAATACCCTTTTTGTATGATTTTTTGAAATAAAATGCAAGAAAAGTAATGCAATGATTCAGAGAGTTTTCAAATGACTTGTAATGCAAGAAGAACACTTTGGATAGTTTTATGCAAGAAAATCATGCTTGAACGTACTTTGAGACAGAGACAGTAAAATATGCAGATGAAAAGAGAGTAAAGGTTTAGAGTGGAACAACAGCGAATTGACAAATATCAGTGTTAGAAAAGAAATTTGAACGAGTATTTTTAAGTCCAAAATCAGGGTATACAAATTGGAACCAATAAAGGAACCAATGATGTGTGAATTTACATGTTATCCAAAATTATAAAAAAGAGTGTTGTTGTAATACCCATATTTACATCAAATGAAATCAAGCAAAGAAGTAGCATCAGTGAGTGAAGATAATCTAGTCTAGGATTAGAGTTAAGTGATCTGTTGAAAGTGTGGATCATGAACACCAAATCTTTATTTGGAAACCACTTGAACATGCATATTTTTAGGTGGCTTCTCTAGATCAAAAATTAACTTATCACCTACCTCTAACATATGTTATCGGCAAAATTTGAACCATTGGCCGCCTAAGTATTTTTTGTAACTTGCTCTCTTTGCCGTTATCAAGCGACACTTATACATTTTTTGAGCTTGTTTGTCGATGAGTGTGATTGTTTTCTGTGTTCCTTTTAGAAATGTCATTGATATCTCATTTGAGAAGTGTTAGATACAAAACAAATTGCAGTGTTAATTAGAAGTTATATATATGTACATTTCTAAAACATTTACCAAAGCATTATAAAGATTTACTGTAGGAAAATAACATGTTTTATTTTTCTCAAGAGATTAAGAAAACAACATTACAATTAACATGATACTAATTGGAACCAATGAATGAACCAACAATATGTAGATTAACGTTAGATAATAGTTAGGTTTATAAAAGAGATTGCAAGTTTCATAGACTAACCAAAAAGGATTTTTGCCAATACTTACATCAGACAAAATGAAAAGAACAAATGACATCCCAAAGTCAAGATAGTTTACGACTACAGTCCAAAGCGATACATCAAAATAGTAGAAGTTAAAATAGTCCAACAACAAAGATCTACTTTGGAACAACTCGAATTTGCAAGTTCTTCTGCGACTTTTCGAGATCAAAGATGAGTTTACTCCCTTCTTCCATCACTCGTTATCTGCAGAAATTAAACCACTGCCCACCCAAGTAATTTTCATAGCTTGCTCTATCGGCGGTAATGAGATGACAGTTATACTGTCTCTGTGTCTGGTCATCAATGAGAGTGATTGTTTTGCACTTTCCTTTCAGAATTGTTCTTGACACCTCGTTTGGGAAATGTTAAACAGGAAAATAACTGCAATATTAATCTAATGCATATTTACATGGATAAGATGTATGCGAATATAGTTACATATAATTTATAAAATAAAGGTAGCATAACTGATTTTAAGCTAAAGAAAATGTAACATGACTTCTAATTTATCATCCTATTATCTTCCTATAAAGTCTAGATAAATGCATGCATGTACATTATATGTACCCCGTTGACCAATTAACATTGTTGAAACAAATGGAAATTAAGCATCACTTCCGCATGTGCATATATAGCTAGCACCATTTGACATTGATGTCTTTGAACATTTGGTGCAACTCTCATAATACAATCCAAACTGGTTAGGATTGAATTTAGTTGTTTTCCAAATAGTGATGCAATATGTTTCCTAACACAAATTATGCACATGAAATAAAGAATAATGCAATATGTATTTTTAATTTGTGCGTAAAAAAACTTAAAGCATGTTTGTGCATAAAAAAATCAGACATTGACTAAGTTTATAAATTCAGCAATTGGCCTAACCTGAGACAGTTTGGAAAAATCGTTGTACGAAGTACGTTGAGAAGAAGTCGAACTCTGACTTAAGTTCTAACTGAAGTTTTGACTCTGAACTTGAGAAGTGTTAAAGTCACGACAACAATTCAAGAAACATGGTCAAAAAACAATCAAATCGGATTGTGAAATAATAAGTTACTCTAACACTGTATTGTGAAATCATAGTGCAAACTTATTAAGTCTTAAACTTCTCAACAACCGGATGATGTAGGTTGATGAGCAACCTCGAACCTGATCAATTATTACATATATTTGGGTTTCCATGACTACAAAATGGAAGCAAGGAACTCAAGGTAAATGATAAAGCTACGAAGTATTTTTCCCATAGTGTTACATCAACTATATTCCCACTACATAAGGAAAGACATTTTTCGGATCTTTATCAAACTTATACAAAACTATATCATCTGATGTTGACAAAATAGAAAATAATACCTTTTCTGTTTAGCAATGTTTAGTTTTTTTAATAAGAAAAAGATATGCATAGTTTGTTACGATATAAAGGTGCAATATATATATAAAAGATAAGTATAATTTTTTTAGGCATCTATACCTTTTATGTATATATATATATAAGCATAATTTTTTTAGGCATCTATACCTTTTTTGAAGAAAAGACATCTAAAATTTTACTTTTAATTAAAATCAAAATTTTATAAAAATTATACGCATTAGCGTAACAAAAAAACAGACACACGTAAAGAATTACTCTAAACGCTAATATGTGTGTCTTTATATTTGCGAGGTTGAAGAAAGAAAATAAAAATATTCTGTATCATTAAATGATAGCGTAAATAAAAATATTTGTGAGGTTGTTATGATTAAACGATATTTAAATTAAATATATAAGTGATAAAAATATAATAAAATTTCTTTGAAAAAAAGGTAATAAAATTAAATGGAACCTCCTTTAAAAGATTAAATGGAACGGCTAAAAAAAATAAAATGGAAGAAAAAAACATATTGAAATATAATATTTGAAAATAAAAGAAAAGGTTCCCAACGTAAATTGAAGAGAGATGCTTGTGAAATAAATTGTCGAGAAGTAGTTTTTTGAAGTAGCATTCAACAACTTTTGGCCAAAGCTCATTCCATTCAATTTTATGTATTAAAAAAAGTACCTTTTTTAGTAAGTACTTAATTGATATTGTACTTGGCCTAACTTATTCTTAAAAATGTAGAGAAGTTGAAAAAAAAAACCGGGTCAAACGGTATCTTAATCTCCCACAACGGCAGTGTAGAAGCAACTGAATTTGGGAGAAAAAAAAATTAGAAAATAGCTAAAAATAAAAAAAATTGGAAAATAGTGAAAAGTTGATAAAAATATGAAAATTGGAAAATAGTTAATAAAAATCGGTGAGGTAGCACTCAACAAAGCAATACTAAAAAAAATTATATGCATTAGCGTAACAAAAAATAGACAAACGGACATAAAATATTACTTTAAATGTTAATGTGTGTGTGTGTATATTCGCGAGGTTGAACAAAGGAAATAAAAATATTTGGTATCATTAAATGACAGCGTGAATAAAAATATTTGTGAGGTTGTGATGATTAAACAATATTGAAATTAAATATATAAGTGATAAAAAGATAATAAAAATCTTTTGAAAAAAGATAATAAAATTAAATGGAACTGTTCAAAAAAATAAAATAAAATAAAGTTAAATGTAAAGAAAACATATTGAAATATAATATTAAAAAATAAAATAAAAGGTTCCTAACGTGAGTTGAAAAGAGGTGCTTGTGAAATATATTGTCGAGAAGTAGTTTTTTAAAGTAGCATTCAACAACTTTTGGCCAAAGCTCATTCCATTCAATTCAATGCATTAAAAAATATTTCCTTTCTAGTAAGTACTTAATTGATGTTGTGTTTGACCTAACTTCTCTTTTAAAAATGTAGAGAAGTAAAAAAAAACCGGGTCAAACGGTATCTTAATCTCCCACAATGGCAGTGTAGAAACAACTGAATTTGGGAGAAAAAATTGGAAAATAGTTAAAAAAATTTAAAAATATAAAAATTGGAAAATAGTTAAAAAAAATCGGTGAGGTAGCACTCAACCAAGCAACACTAAAAAAATTATATGCATCAGCGTAACAAAAACACAGACAGACGGACATAAAATATTACTCTAAACGTTAATGTGTGTGTAAATATTTGCGAGGTTGAAGAAAGGAAATAAAAGTATTTGGTATCATTAAATGACCTAACTTCTCCTTAAAAATGTAGAGAAGTTGGAAAAAAGCCGGGTCAAGCGATACCTTACTCTCCCACAACGGCAATTTAGAAGCAACTGAATTTGGATGAAAAAATTGAAAAATAGTTAAAAAAATAAAAATTATAAAATAATTAAAAAATATGGTGAAGGGCAAAATGGGAAATTCACCCTAAAAATGATGAGGTGACACTAACCACACCCCATCAATAAGAAATTACTAAAATGCCTCTCCTAGGGGCAAAATGGTAAAATTCCAAGGACTTATCTTTATAAAATATAGTAAGTAGATTTGCATAAAATGGTATGGTAATTATTCTATGCTATGACAGCTCAATGGTACATCTATAATTTATTTACCCATTTTTTTTACTTTGTGGGGGGTGGGGGGTGTGTGTGGTTGCAGAGGGTGTAGTTGATGGAGCAACTGAGGTTGTGAAGAATAGTTCTTTGGAATGTGTATTGAAGGAAGAAGCCAAGAATGGTGTTGCTTTGGGAATTTGTGGCGAGGGTGTCAAGAATGGCTTGATAAAACAAAATATTTTTCAAAGGTATTTTTCATGTGGCTTTATCCATGTATATTAAAAAAACTACAACAATTAATAATTGAATTGATTTTAGAGTTAATAGTATTTTTCACCCTTGTAATATATGCCATTTTCAGTTTTTGCCCTATAAAATTTTCGGTTTGATTTGCATCTTCGTAAAAAAAAAGAATCCGAAAAACACCCTTAATAGGCCATTAAAAAACCAAAATTTCTTAAAAAAATTATATAAACTCAGTTGAAGTAGGTCATGTAAACTGAGTTTAAGTGTACATCTAAAAGTTCAACGTTGTTCAATGATTATACGTTATATCAGTTTAAGTATCTACGTGTAAACTTAGTTTACATGAACCTACTTAATCTGAATTTAAGTTAACCTCAACAATGTAAAACTGAAACTAGTACAGTCGAACAAGAAGAAGAAAATTGAAACTAGCGTTATTGAAAAGGAAGAAAAAATTCACTTATTTATAAGCAATTGAGTGTGAATGAAAGATGTTTTGATTTACTTTTTAATCTTCCAATAGAGATTAATTGAACATCGGGATTGTTTGATCGTTGGTGGTTGAAACTCTTGATTTTACTGTTTTTTGGTTCTAGAAATAATTTCGTGTTTAAATTAATTTGGAAGAAGTCTGAAAGACGAAATCATTGATTATTGAATCAATGGCGTCAGGCACAGTATACAATTTTCCAACGCTCTTTACTTGTTCCTCTTCCTCTGCACACAAAAACCCCCAACCTAATCTCTCCCTCCGTTTCAACCCTCCTTCCAGGTCAAGATTCTGTGTTGCTGCGATTGTGCCACAAAAGCTTCCCTGTCGGCGTCGAGTACTTAGAGTTCATGGTTTGCTTGGTGATGATTCTGTCACTTCCCCTTTACCAGAATCAAACAATTCTCAACCGGTTAGTCATTTTTCCAGTAATCACATCATTTTGGTCCCTAAACGTGTGTGATGCTCGAAATTACAAACACATCATCCTTAATGTCTCTTTTGTTAGTCATTTTATGGTATTGTGTTCCGCGTCCGACACGACACCAACACATATAATTACACCGAATTATGAGATTTTCTCAAATTATTAGCAGTGTTGGTGTTCGTGTCCGTATCAATGCTTCATAGCTTATGCATAGGGCAAGATTACTTCAATTTGGAATTTTGATTTGATTGATGATGATGCTATCTATCTTCTATATTTTTTACACTCCCTCTGGTCACTATTACAAGCAAAAGTTCACTTTTTAGGTTCATTCAATAAATGATGTATGTAGTCTATATAGTGACCGGAGGGAGTATATATATATTTTTTTCTTATAAAAAGGTTGGGGGCGAAGGCCAAACATTTATAGAAGATTTGTTTGACTTAGAAAAGATGTATGATTAGACTAAGTTGTCTGAATGTGAAAGAATTGTGAGTGCAGTTGGTAGAGAATACGGAGTATACATAAAACTCTAAGAGTGTGTTTGGATAGGGGAATATTTTGAGGTAATGTAATGTTTTGAGGGAATTCAATTATTTTGAGATGGATTCAAACAATAGAATTCAGCTCAAAGTAGTTGAATTCCCTCAAAACATTACATTCCCTCAAAACATTCCCTCATCCAAACACACTCTAAGGTCACGGTTAAGAGCTTCTACATCTCAACAATTTTAGAAGCTGTTTTGTTGAACTTCTCTATGACTATAGCTATAAATTTATAAGGGCTTTTTTGTTAGTTAAGAACCCATAAGGCAAAAGCCAATCCAAACCGAACCCATGGTCATAACTAAATTAACTTCTGCTGGTCAGCTTTTTCAAAAGCTCCTTCAATGAACTTTAGGTAAGTTAGAAACCAAATACTCACCTCAGTTGAGAAGCTTCTGTAATATAGAGCCTAAGAAGTAATCCAATATGGGCCTTAGTTATTGAATTTAGTTTGTGCTTGCCAAACTAGAATAAGTTTTTGTCTTGTTAATTCATGTGCATTTTTTTCGAACTGCATTTAATCCTTTCATATATGTAAAGTAGTGATGTTGACATTGTTTGATTGGTCTTCGGTCATTCAAAATAATTGGTTTATTGATTAAATATTTATGGACATGAGCTTCCAGCCCGTGTCCTACTTTTGATCTTTGTATATATTAAGGGTATATTCATGCAATTCTTAATCAATTATCAAGTGAAGTTTTTTTTCTTCTTTTTTTATATTATTTTATTTTTAATTTTATTGTTGTTTGTTTTTATCTCATTTCGCCATTTAGAGGAGTAAGTAATGGTTATGGCTGTTGAACATCTATCGGCTCAACTGTATATTGAATAAGAAGTACCAGTCATTTTCCTTTTTATGTTTGCGTATGTATGTTTTTACACATGTATGTATGTATATACTTTCCAATATTAATCATATCTTGTTGGAAGAAACCAATCATCGTCTTCTGTTCAAATATTTGCTCTGTCCAAAGATTTATGATCTCAGTATACTATTATACTTTGCATATGCAGGGCGCTAGTATTGACTTAAATCTTCCAAGACGAAGTTTACTTGTACAATTTACATGTGACTTGTGCGGTGAAAGAACAGAGAGGCTTGTAAACCGATTAGCTTATGAAAGGGGTGCCGTTTTTGTACAGGTATCTATCACTTATTTATTCCTGTAGGACATCTATGTTGAATGTTTATGTTTAATCATATTTTTGTGAACATTAAGCATGATTTTTTTCCTTGTCTTTTAATGTTGTATTCATGCTTGACTTTTTTCAATATATTTTTAAATCATTTTATTTGTTTTTGTTGAGAGTCCCATACTAGATAGTGACGTGGCTTAAATAGTTGTTACGAGTGGGAGCAATTTCCATCTCACAAACCGGTTTAGTGGGTTGAATCAGGCCCGACTCAATGTATAATAAATATAAGAGCCTATTCTGGATCCGTTGAGTCATCCAGTAACAGGCCACCTGGGTAATGTGTCCAATCTGAGGCATGAGGGTGGTGTGTGTAGAGTCATGCATTGATGGTAGAGATAGTAAGATTCATGTATGTTTAGATTCATGTATTCAGGGAGCTGGAGTTGTATTTATTTCTCCTTGTAAACATAACATGTAGTTAATTATGGATTGTATATAAATATCAGATTGTTGAGTGCTTTAGTCAAGCACAACAACAACGACAACAACCAAACCTTATCCCACTAAGTGGGGTCGGCTACATGGATCAAATTACGCCATAATGTTAATAAACCATATTTAGATCCAACTAATTAATCTCTTAATATTTTCTCTTATAGTTTTTCGAAGTCTACCTCTATCTCTAGTGATCTGACTATCCTTCGTTTGATCTACTCTCCTTACTACAACTGAGTTCTTTATTCAAGCACACTCATAATATTTCTCCCCATTATTTTTCACACTTTAATAGCGATTATAAATGGTAGACAACTCTCACCTTACAATTTTTTGTGGATTGAGTTAGGTTAGGTCTAACCTAAATTTTTAGATGGTTATCGAAGTCTATCATAGATATGTTGGTTCATCCATTGTCAGGCCATTGGCAGTCCACTCAGCTAACTCCCTAGATATCTAGTCCTTTGCGTAAGGGGTGTGTGCTGAGCCTCACAGTGGATAGTGATATGACCTGAATAGTGATACAAGTGGGACAGCCCATACCTGATAAACTGGTTTTTTGGTTTCAAGTTGGTCCCTAAACCCCAATTCTAAGAGTTTTGGTGTGGTCAAGATAGGACCTTTTTAACTTGGTAAAGTGGGATAGGGACATTGTTGTCAAGATTGAGCTCTTGCCTAGATTCTACACTCTAACATTTTTCTCTGTGCATGCTGATTGCTGCTTAAATCGATAAACACCTATTGGATACAATTTTTATGATATTTGCAGTTAATATTTCTTGGATCACCATCCACACTAATACCATGTTGCCATACCACATCCTGTCTTTGACCAGAAGAATTTATTGGAAGATTTCTGCATCTTCCACTCCCAACAATTGCATTTGAACTCTTGTTGCAGCAGGAGCCTTACTACTTGTACCACAAGCCATGAATGACAAAAAACAGAAACAATAGTTTGCAAAAGACCACACCAAACATACCCAAAATAGAGGAGAATAAATTGAACAGTCCCAAAAAGCAAATAATCACAAAAGACAGAGAGAGGCATGAGTGACAAAGAAAGTCGTGAGAGACATGGACAGCTGCGAGAGACAGAGAGAGCTGCGATACAAGAGACTCCCTAGACAGTGAGACAGAGAGAACTTGGGTTTGGGTGCGTTAAGGGTTTTAGCTCTTTTAATTTACGGATGTTTAATCAGTCAGGTTGTGCAAATCCGACCCATATCCCGTGTCAAAGGAAAATAGGCAATATTGCCCATAAAATTGTTAAGTTTAACCAATTTTGCAATCTAGATCACGATCTCATAGTGATCTCACCAGATTAAGAACTTTATTTCCAGTCTTCTCTTCAGTGCGAAGGACCACACAATTACCCTCTTGTTTCTTCACTTTACCGCTGCTGCGAAGTGAAACCAGACACTGTGGACCCAACCAACCCCTGCCATCGCCAGCCATCGGTGTATTCACAGGCTCTCCCTAGTTTCCAAACCCTCTGTATCTGTTTCTGTTTGTCTCCCTGTTTCTGCCCCTCAATTTCTGTTTCTCTGTTTCACTGTGGCTCAGTTGTTTGTTATTGATAAGAACTCTTATCTGAGTTGTTTTGTTTAATTACTTAAAGCTTTAGAGGCTTAACTTGTTTGTTTCTTTAAATTTTGTTGGTATCGCTCAAGACATGTGACTTTTATTTGTAATTGTAAATATGAATTTTGGGTAATTTGTTTCATTCTTCAGAAATTGTGTTCCATTTTCTCACCCCCGCTATACTATTTTGGGGTCTGCTGCTCCTCTATCCAAAAGACTGGCAACATACATTGGATAGGGGAATAGGGATCTCCCCTTTAAACGAACATGTAGCGCAGGAATTCTGTATCGAGAGCAAATATAATCATGTTATTACATATTTAATGTAGCTAGTTCTTGCTGGCCTTTACTTTTCCTGCTGAAGTTCTTTTTTTACTTATTCAGCTATGTAGCTAGGGATAGAGTTAATATTGTTAATATTTTTTTTTTTTGAAGGAAATATTTAATTAAATAGTAAATAATTATATTGACGTTGTAAATATATTTTAGCTTACTCTCTAAGTTACTTAGCACGATTCACGGTTTTCATCATATGTCTTTCTTTTCTCTCTCATTCAACAAATATAATTATGTTATGTATAATTAATGTTGTCTAGAATTTGCTTCTCTCTACTTTAACTTCATAAATATAACTTTGCTTATGCTTTTGCACTTAATGTCTTAGTAATAGTTTTTATTCAATAATTTTTATTTCTTTCTCTTTATTCATATTCCCTCACATGCAATAAAGAGAAATGAGTATGTATATTACAGTACATATGTAGTTTTCTATAACGACGTTGTTGATGATTACATGAATCAGCGGCGAAGCCACCCATTATCGAGGTGGCCAAATCTAAAAAAATAAATAAATATATTTTATGTGCTATTTTGACAATTTTTATTGTTAACAAAGCTCTCTTTGTAGTTGTTTATGGGATCAAAAGTTTTAAAATAAGACATAAAACATCTATCAAACAAGTAAATATCTTTTGATTTTCCTATTTCTACTAGCTTTTGACAAATAAACTCATTTGCGGTAGCTAAATATATTTTATTGTGGTAGCTAACTACAAAATAGGGTAAGTTATTCAAATAAAAGTAAAAAAATGGGGTAAGTTATTCAAATAAAAGTAAAAAAATGGGGTAGCCAAAGCTACTGCATTAATTTGCATAGTTTCGCCCATGACTTGAATGGCTTTAACTTCATGAAAGCAATTTTTTCAGCCTCACGATAAGAATGTGTTTTGTAGTTCTGTTGACAATGGCTTTAACCTGTTTAAGAACAAAATTAACTAGTCAAATTCCTGGTTTTAAAACAACCCTTTTTTGTTTTCTCTGAAAATTGGATGGTGTTTTAAGTTATGAATATCATTGCCAGTACAATAACCTTTCACTAATTGTCAACTTGTGTCATCCATTCCCTGTTTTTGTGTATGTAGCATATCTCTCCTCTATTCTGTAATATGTTTAAATGAGAATTTTTTTTTTTGTTTGGAGGTGTAAAGAAAGTGTGAAAACTGGTTTTGTAACGATGAGTTAGGCCCCAAATTTCAACATGGTATCAGAGCCTATCCTAGTCCTATCTTTGGGATTCCCGCATCGTCCACGCTTCAGACCCATTGGTTCGGGCTAAAGCGTGAGGGTGCGTGTTGGAAATTCCGCCTTAATTGCGGTCCGCCCCCAGTCGCCTAAATTGCGACCTTTGGGTTAGCCTTCATTGCAGCCTCCAACACCTTCATTGTGTTGGCTTTGAGGGGGTGGATTTAGTCCCACATCGGATAGATAGGACTCTTGAGAAGAGTTTATATAGAGGAGGCACTCCTCACCTTACAAGCCGGTTTTGTAAGGATGAGTTAGGCCTCAAATTTCAACAGAAAGGTAGATTTAGAGGTTAATGAGTCGGTTCCGAAAATGGTTTTGAATATTACGGCGTAATTTGATCCATGTAGCTGACCCCACTTAGTGGGATAAGGCTTGGTTGTTGTTGTTAGTTATTGTAGGTGTAAAGAAGGTATATTCCAAGCTACCTATTGAATATTTAATTTGGTGTTCAAGTACAAAATAGGTTACTAGATTGCTTTGCATGCTGGCTTGTTCTGAATGTGTATCATATATTCAATTATGTACGATATAGAATTATAATGCAAACTTTCACCCGAATGAAAAGAAAGATAAATTCTCGGTTGTTTGCCTTTCCCATGATTTTATTTTGGTGCTTATCTTACAAAAGAAGCTGCTCGATTGCAAAAGTTCAATAAAATTCATGGAATGGTTGAATTTTAGGATTAAGTATGCAATTTTTTTCTTTTATCTTTCCTTTTTGCCAAGTATGATTTTTAGGTACCTTACGCATTCCATTATTCTTTATAAACATATATGCAGCATTACTGTTATGAAAACACTTATTCTATTGTAAGTAATCTGAAGCTCCTCTTACTAGTGTGCAGGCTGTCAACGACATCACAAATTAGTTGACAATCTTGGACTCATCACAGAGTATGACTTTCGGGAGAAAACAAACACAGACCCA
Source organism: Medicago truncatula (assembly GCF_003473485.1). NCBI lineage: Eukaryota > Viridiplantae > Streptophyta > Magnoliopsida > Fabales > Fabaceae > Medicago > Medicago truncatula. Next base: position 24,407,763 of record NC_053045.1, read on the forward strand.
GAAATTGATCAAATTTGACGTGTAAATCATAGCGCTTGAGAGACACTTTATGCGGCATTTCCTAAATATTTCTATAATTAAAAAAAAAAATCATCTCTATTGATGTTTCAGAGCAAAAACCATGATAATTTTTTTTAGAAAGAATTGTAAGTATTGACATTCATTCATTATTCAGATCTATACACCTGGACTGATTTTTTTTATTTTTTATTTTTTTAGTTATATATTTTGCAAACCGAATTGCTTAGAGTGAATAGTATATCACTGAGACTGCTAGCAGCTGTAGCCAGTAAATTCAGTTGTTGCCCATATATTTCTTCCTTGATGATGGTTTGAGGGTGCACCATTCTCTAAAGTAAAAAACATAGGATGTGATCAGAACAATGTGACACATATGAAATGTGTTGGTAATAGATTTCGCTTATATTTAATCTAACTAGCTGTATCTGCAGTTTATATATCTGTATAATTGTAATTTGATATTTCAATGATTAGAGATATTACCAAATTATGACTAGGTGCTCCTGCAGTTGTTATGTCCGCTTCTACTGTACTCCCTCCGGTCTCAAATGTAGGGAAAAAAAAAAAAAGCACATCAATTAAGAAAATGAATTGATTACATTGAAGTCATGTTAAAAAATGTACAACTTTCCAATTTTGCCCTTGTCATGTTTTAGTAATAATTAATGAAAGTGACTTTTGAACTCATGGAGATAGGGTAAAATTGAAATAGTAGCATTTATTAGGTTGCTTTTACTATACTTTTTCTTACATTTGAGACCACAAATTTTTATTTTTTTCCCTACATTTGAGACCGGAGGGAGTAGTATCAGTTGGTGTTGCGCAGGGGGACTCATGGGAGTAATTGTTAGTGTTGGTACTGGTGTTGACATCAGGAGTTCTTGTGTCTGTATCTTATTCTCTTGTGCCTAGGGGACTCAGCCCTCAGCTGCTGGTGCAGGTGCGCCTATTGCAGGTAGGGCTGGGCAAAAATAACCAAAAACCAAATTGAACCGGTTAATCGAACTGAACCGTATCAAAATTAATTGAACTATTTAACCAATTTTCGAATCGAACTATTATTTTGATAACAATTCACTAACCGAACCGAACCGTTAGTAACCACAATTATCCGAACCGAACCATTAACCATAACTATTTTAAAAACAGCTTATTTTAAATAAATAAAAACAGCTTATTCAAAACAACTTATTTTAAAACAGCTTATTTTATGCAAAACAACTTATTCTAAAAAACAGCTTATTCAAAACAACTTGTTTAATGAAAACAACTTATTTTAAAGCTGTTTTGAATAAGCGGTTAGGATGGTTAGTTTTATGTTAGGGAAGTCTACTTCTGTTAACCAAGTCTATTGCGATTCTTTGAGAAATCTACTAGCTGATCTTGGGGCTTATTCGAGGATAGCAACACATTGTTAGGGAACAATTTCGAGTACCTAGTTTTGTAAGCATACAGTTAACATGTACAATGGAAATTGTGATTCTTTTCTTATTTGGCAGTAACATGAAAATACTGCTATGGTAATTATGATTCGTTTTATAGCTTTCATTATGTAACATCCCCAACCAAATAATTGTGTTATTATTATTATTACTACTTGTTATCTATGTATGAATATTCACATTATTTATAAAATCTTATGTTTTTAATTTTGGGTTAGTGTTGGAGACATAGACCAAGTATAAGGTTAGAGTGACCCAAACCCATTTGGTAAGAAACTTAAAACTAAGATTAAGAATTAGGAGGAATTACTGCTTTTAACTAAGGTCGTTTTAGTAAAAGACCCACCATCCATTTACCCCATATAAATAGTCATAATACACTAAAGCCTCATTTTAAGAAGAAAAGAAAAGAATAAGAGAGGGAGAGAAAGAAGATCTGAAACGTAAAAGAGAAAGGAAGGAGAAGAAGAGGGAGAATCGCAAGGAAGGAAGAGAAGAGGAGAGGCCAAAAGAGAGAACAAACATGCTGAGGGAGAGAAATTAAAGGGAGCAGCAACCCTTATCGCAACAAAAGAGGAGAAAGAAGAATCCACCATTTTAGGGTTTAGAGTCACCATGAAAATTGCAAGGTAACATAGTCTTATCCCAAATTCAAAATCTCTCTAGGGTGTACCTAGGATCCCTTACTAATTAATAATGATTGCATGTGTTTGGTTTAGGGTTAATAGAAGTGATAAATTAATTTAAATTAGAAAGATGCAGAAAAGGATCTTGAATAACCAAACGGTACTTTATACTGTGATTAGGGTAGTATTGTTAGAATTTAAGAATCACTTGATTGGATAATAAAATTGTTGCATATTGCGGGAATTAGTGTGGATTTATAGTATATGCTTTTCTTTTGTTGTTTCCAATTCCCTGTTTAAGTTTTCACGGAAAGTACTTTGTATTTGTGACATTCATTGAGTGTGGTTGAATTCTTGTTTCACCTTCCATGTAATTAACTCTTTTTGGTTCACTTTTGTGCTCGAGATGCTTGTGTTCAATAATAATTAGCCCATTCAAAAGAAAATTTGGACATACAAACAAATTAGAATATTATTTCTAAGGAATTCTATTCCTATTGCTTGTATTGTTGAGGCTAAATCCCTAATTAATTTTAAAGATAATAAACCAATATGATTATAGAATTAATGGACTTTGATTAATTCCTTGGTATGTAACTTGTGCTCTTGAGTGTTTTACCAAGACAGGAACAAAGTTCAAATCATACCAGGAATCAAGAAATCAAAGGACATTTGAATTCATGATCTAACACTGAGGTCAGAAAGTTAGATTAGAATGTTGCTCGAAGATCAGAATGTTCAAGCAGATATCAGAAGGTTGTTCTTATACAAGCCAAGAATCTCAAGAACTTTGATCAAGGTTATGTAAGGCACATGTGACATGGATATATGTCCAGGAAAGTACATTTGCATGGATCAATCAAGTAATAAAGGCATATACAAGGATTATGTCAAAAAGGATATTCAATGTTCATTTAAGACTATGAACATTGATGTACTAGGAATATTCCACAAGGGAATATCATCCTAGATGTTAAAATCACTGCTCTTCATTATTGTTTCACTATTAGGATTTGATTACATCAAATGGTAGTCTTACAAATCATCCAAAGTGAAACAAATGGAACATTCTGATGGTCAGAATGTTCAGCTCAGCACATGCTTATTTTATGAACAGTACAGTAGGTCAAAAGCAAAAAGCAAAAGCAAAAGCAAATCTGTCTTAGGCCCCGTTTGGATTGGCTTATTTTGAGCTTATGTGAGCTTATCTACTCCCATAAGCCTTTTTAAAGGTGTTTGGGTAAATAAATAAAAACAGCTTATCATAGTTTCATAAGCTGCTTATGTCATACTTTAATAAGCCTAAATTTTCAGCTTACCGTCCGGCTTAACAAAGAGCTTATGAATTTATGTAACCTCCTTCCATTCTCTCTGGATCCACTTTTTCAAAACATACATTTTATTTTATTTTTTTGTTTTTAGAAAAAAAAACATATATTTTAATTATAATGTTAGTTATCTTTAGCGGTGCATAAGTAACAAAATTGATATATGTTTATCTTACTAAAGTAACACACGTAACTAAGATTTCTTTTTTTGTTTTAAGGAAGATTTTTATTATTTTTTTGTTACGTAACAAAATGAAACTGAATAAAAAAAACAAACTTAACTCGTCTTTTTTTAGTAACAAATTGTACACTAATATCTATATATATGATAAGTTTACAATCATAATTTCTCAAGTTTATTTATGCAGAGTGTTTACGCAGCATACAATTAGGTAACTTTGATTTGTTTTTTTAAGGACGAATATTGATTATACTATATATATAATTATAATTAATATATTATAATTTTTTTTTTACATCTTGATTAATTTTATCAAAATAAATCTTGATAATTGTGGTTCGATTCTTTGGTTTTTTTTAAATTAAAAATATTTAATATTTTGATAATTGCTTATGTAATGTCACATCCAAACACTTCAATTTATGTAAGTACTTATTAGTGTACATATCCAAACATAAATAGCTTATCAAGTATAAGAGCTTATGATGTAAGCTCTAATGTTATAAGCCCTAATGCTATAAGCATCTATATAAGTTGTTTATCCAAACGGGGCCTTAATCAACAAGAGATAGACACGTATGGGAGTTGGTACAGTAGAAGGACCACACAATCCCTCAAAGCATGGACATGAAGATGCAGAATCCCACTAGATCTTTCCTGCACCGGTCCCAAGGCAAATCTGGGGAAGTAACATTCTGATGTATGTGGAAAAGCCCATACTTTGGTTATTGCCCAGAAACTCATATGAAAAGCATATGACACGCCCATAAATTCATGTGTTCATTCATACATGATGAATCCAGATGAAGATCATGATGAACCTAGATGAAGATCATCATGAACACAACAACATTATGATGTTCATCAGAGATCATAATGTTTGCCCAGAATTTCAAGTAAAAGCTTGTGGGACCCAAGACACATGGTATAACATCATTGGACACCCTACAACGGCTATATGAGCCCAAAGACTCTATAAATAGAGATCATGGCCTTAGCAAAACTTGCAACATTGCAAAGCATACAAGAAAACAACTTGATTTTGTTTGAAGCTCTTGCAATTGAAATTGATCAATCTCTAAGGCTTTTGTTTCCTTAGTGCAAATTAATACTCTCTGTTATCTTAAAGATAACTTCTTCTTCTTCCTCTTTTCACAAACATTCAACCTCCATACAAATTGTAACAAAGTCTCATATAGCTTTAGGGGTACTAAAGTGTTAGTTTGAGCAAATGTTGTAAAAGTCTAAGTGGTTAACTAAGCAACAAGGTGCAAGCCTGCTGAGGCTTAGAGAATACAGAGTTGTAATTGTTCAGGTGAACAAAGATTGTAAGGTGCAGGACTTGAGAGGTTATCTCAAGCATCATAGTGGAAACTCTCACAAGATTGTGAGGAGTGGACTAACCCACGTCGGGTGAACCACTATAATTCTCTGTGTGTTCTTTCCTTCTTCTCTATACTCTTTATTTACAGTATACACAACACACACTTACACAATTACTTTATTAAACTGTTTTTGTTTATGAACTACATAACGTTCTGAAGTCAGAAAGTTAACTTAATTATTCCAAGTAAACAACTTGAGAATCACTTTTAAGTTTCAGGATAATTTTTAAAGGGTCACAATTCAAACCCCTCCTTCCTTGTAACTATTTTATCTACTTCATGTATGTCCAAATTTTCTTTTGAATGAGATAATTATTATTGAACATAAGCACCTTGAGCACAAAAGTGAACCAAAAAGAGTTAATTACATGGAAGGTCAAACAAGAATTCAACCACACTCAATGAATGTCACAAATACAAAGTACTTTCCGTGAAAACTTAAACAGGGAATTGGAAACAATCAAAGAAAAGCATATACTATAAATCCACACTAATTCCCACAATATACAACAATTTTATTATCCAATCAAGTGATTCTTAACTTCTAATAATACTACCCTAATCACAGTATAAAGTATCATTTGCATATTCAAGATCCTTTTCTGCATCTTTCTAATTTAAATTAATTTATCACTTATATTAACCCTAAATCAAACACATGCAATCATTATTAATCAGTAAGGGATCCTAGATACACCGTAGAGAGATTTTGAATTTGGGATAAGACTATGTTACCTTGCAATTTTCATGATGACTCTAAACCCTAAAATGGTGGATTCTTCTTTCTCCTCTTTTGTTGGGATAAGGGTTGCTGCTCCCTTTAATTTCTCTCCCTCAGCATGCATGTTCTCTCTCTCGGCCTCTCCTCTTCTCTTCCTGCCTTGCGATTCTCCCTCTTCTTCTCCTTCCTTTCTCTTTTACGTTTCAGATCTTCTTTCTCTCCCTCTCTGATTCTTTTCTTTTCTTCTTAAAATGAGGCTTTAGTGTATTATGACTATTTATATGGGGTAAATGGATGGTGGGTCTTTTACTAAAACGACCTTAGTTAAAAGCAGTAATTCCACCTAATTCTTAATCTTAGTTTTGGATTTCTTACCAAATGGGTTTGGGTCACTCTAACCTTATACTTGGTCTATGTCTCCAACACTAACCCAAAATTAAAAACATATAAGATTTTATAAATAATGTGAATATTCGTACATTTAAGGATAACAAGTAATAATAATAACACAATTATTTGGTCATGAAAATTGGGGATGTTAAATTCTCCCCACCTTTTAAAAAAATTTGTCCTCAAAATTTGCACATTCTTCCTAACCAAATAGGATATGATGGTAGATCAGAAGCACGATTAAAACTATCAATACTCTCATAAAAACAAAATTTAAGCTTTGAATTCATCTATAGAAAGTAAATAAATTACTTATGTCTAGATTAGTTGCCGACTTAAGAACGACACATCAAATATAGCGAGGCAATAATTGATCCTTAAAAATGGAGGAAATTGTCCTTTGAAAGAAGGTTATAGTAAAGTCAAGTTAGTGGGATGCCACTTACAATCCATGTATTTACTTCAATAGAAGGTTAATTTCTCTCGAATGATTCATGTGTGGAATGATTGACAAGAAAATACAAATGCACGATCATGAGGAACAAGTTATAATACATTAACATGTATTATGTTAATAAAAGAAATAATTTATTAAGACATAAAATGATTAAGTACGAAGGAAAAATATGTTTACATATATGTATGTGTATGGATCTTGCATGGTTACGATACTAGAATGTAAATATTTTGAATGAAGAAATTGTATGTTGGATTGAAAGGTTTTTCCCATGCTTATCACACCAAACATTGTTGGGAATATCTAAGTTTATACTGTATTCTAAGTTATGTATTTTATACTCACTTTGTATGGGAAATGTTTTTCGACGCTATTTATAATGATGACAATCTAAAGAGTATATGATTATGCGTGTTAGCGTCTCAATGTAGATAACATTAGAATTAAAGACCACAGTAAGAGTCACAGAACTAGGAAGCTTTATTTAATTGTTAAACTGTCCATGTAAATACTTTAACACATATTTTTATCAATTATTTATTGGTGACAACTTGTGTACCCATCTCACTATGGTGGGTATTTGTACCTATGACCTTTTGAGTCGGTTAAAATGTTAACTGACGTCATAAGATTTTTATTTTTATTTTTTTAGGAACGAGGTTTGCTCTGATACCAGAGTTTTAGCAGAGTGCGAAAGACTTTTTCTATAAACAAATTTAAATTCTTTTGTTTAGTTTTGTAATTTATTTATCTCTTTTTGTTCTGAGATTTCAAAATCTCTTTTAGGTGGTGTTACTCTAAGGCTCTAATTCCTGATCAATGGTTTTTCTGTTTCTTCGAATAGATATTTCTCAGCTTCTATCAAGGAAAAGCTATTTCTTGCTAAATTTCTAAATATATGTGACTTTAGGGTAACTAAAGGTGTAAATAATTCATCAATATGAATTGTATTTTTTCCTATAAATTCTATGCTATGGTGTTGAATTACTCAAAGCATAATTAATTCTATAACAGATTGTAAAAGGATGATTACCCTTTTTCATAAAATTCGAGTTTTCCAACTTATAATGAAAAACTATAGATCTATCTAGATCTTTATCTTTTAGGGATAATCCCATTTGTAAATTTATATCAAATTTTATTTTTCCATATTTTAAAGTACACTTTACTTGTGCAATTGTCGCTTGTCTTTTGTCTAAAATCCTAGAGTCTTCTAGGGCTATTTCTAGAGGTGAATCAATACCTTTCATAAAAGTACTTTTGATTAAAATTTGAATAGTTGATGTATGAATATAATCAATTTTGCTTTTTCCTTTTTTAGAAAATGTTTCAATTCTTTTTTCAATTTGAGTTTTATGTATGGTAGATATGACTATATTTCCTTGAGTATTTTTAATTGAAATTGCTTCTTCTCCTATCATTATTCCAAATTTCAAAATATTTTTTCTTGAGAAAAATTCTTTGAATTTATTAAACTTTCTTTTAAAATTTTCTTCAGCAGTTAAAGATAAATCTACTTCTTCTATCTTATTATCTATTATGTCATCAACATAATAACTAGATGTTCCTTCAAAGTATGAAACCTTATTCATATTCTATAATGTTTATTATGTCAATACTATGATACTGAAAAGTAAATTTTGAATTTAATAAAGATATATTCATACCTGATTTGATCTTCTTTGAGATTTTGTTGATATTTTTGGTTTTGCTGTAGCTTGATATAATCTTCGAATGATTATATTTTGATTTCGGTGATCCCTCCAGAGTATTACCTTAAGGATCTAGCTCCTCCAGAGTCTTGTCTCAAGAGCTACTTCTATTAAAAAAAAACAAGTTTTTATAGGAACTAAATACTTAGTAGTATTGAACTTCAATATTCATTGATTACAAATGAGCAACGAGGCTCTTATTTATAGTGAAAAAAGGCTCACAAATTGTTCACATGTCCCTTTCTCGACAGCTAATAAAGATAAATGTAACAGCCCGATTTTTCGCTATATTTATTTTAATTGTTTTATTACGTATTTATATGTGCTCGTATGTGATTAATTGTCATTGGGTGCATTTTGGTAGATTTTCGTATTAGAAGGGTATTTTGGTCATTTCACTAGAGAGGGTAAATTAGTAATTTGGAGGAGGATTAATCTTAGTGTTAGTGATAAGTATAGTTTTACTAAGTTATTAGTGTAGTAATTAGTATTTTACCATTTAGTGACTGTTAATAATGTTTTACCGCTAAGTGATCATTAATAGCATTTTACCGTTGAGAATAGTAGTAACATTTTGGAATTGTGTTAGAATGGGTTAAGTCCACTAGAAACTAGGTTAAGCCCATTTAGAGGAATATACCTTATGAGTTTGTCTTAGAAAATATCATTCATTTCATTTGATAAGATCATTCTAGAGAGAGGTAGAGAGAGAAAGTGGTGAAGAGGAGAAAAATGGTTAGAGAAGGAGAAACTTGAAGAATCAAGAATTGGAGTGAGCTTAGGAGCTAAAGTGAAGCCTAGGTTGAGATTAATCATAATCTAAGGTAAGGGGGTTAGTCTTCATCATAATCATCATCATCATTTTTGCAATTTTTCAAATGTGGTATGAATTTTTCATAATTGGATAATTGTTGCTAAATTCGTGCTCCAACTGTGATGATATGTTTGTATGCATGAATTGATGATAATTGTATGATTGTTGGTGAAATTACATGTTCAATTATGTAAAAATTTGAAGTTGTGAAAATTGTGCTCAATTGGTGAATTTTGCTAAGTTGTTGTTGAATTGAGATATGATTCATGTTCAATTGATGTTATTGTTGTTAATTGATGTTGTTGTTGATGAATCATTGCTTGTGTATACATATTCATGAATTGATGATGAAAATTTGAATTGTTGTTGGTGTTTTGGTATATTTTGAAGAGTTTGGTGAATTGGCTAAAAGTGAGGTTGATTTTCATGTTCAATGTGTTTTTGAGTACTCTTATGAGTTATGTGACCTATAAACAATTTCTGGAAAGACATTTGGGCATTAGGGGATTAAAATGAGGAGTTTTGGGTGAAAAAGGGTTGGAACCCGTAACTTTTTCTGGAAAAATATGCATGGTCGCTTAAGCGAGCTGCGAGCGAGCGGGAAAGCGTACATTTCTGTAGCTTATGTAACTCGTTCGCTTAAGCGAACCAGATGGTCGCTTAAGCGAGTAATTCATTTTCCAGCACTTTGAATTTTTGGTTCCGAGATTCCTAGGGCCAATCCGAACTTCTTTAAATACTTCTTTTAACTTGTATAATCACTGTTTGTACAATTAATCCTACTGGAACATCTCCTTGAATGAGATTTGGACTTGTTTTGTGAAATTGAATCAAACTTTGAAAATTGTCCAAGAACGTTGAATTTTCCAGAAATTGGATCTTCAAGGAAATGAAATGGGATTAAGATAGTACAATGATTATATGATTACTGAAAATGGTTGTGATTGGTTTCCTTGAGTCTTAATTGGTTTGGGTTTTGAAAATGAGAATTCTTGGAAAATGTCAAGAGAGACGAATATTGATGAAAATATCCTTTTAAGCCAATCACCTTACGAATCTTTCTTGTTTAGTTTTGTATGACTAAATGGAGATGTATGAATGAATTACGAGATGTTGTATGTTTTCTTACTTGGTATGTGAGAAATATTGTAATGATGTGATTGCATAATGTTGAAGATGTTGAAATGATATTGATGATCATTGTGGTTGTTGTGATGACACTTGATTGATATGTGCTATGTTGATTTGTGTGGACGTAATTACTTGATAATGCAATTGTTGTTGGAGTTGTGCAATGTAATTGGAGGTGTACTTTTATATTGTGTTGGTGTATGTAAGTTGAGTATTTGCATTGTTGGGTCTTTGCTATGTCCATGCATTCATTTGATTGTTGTAAAAGAGATGATTCTTTTACTTCGGAGATTGTGTAAGAGGAGGTATACTCTAACATTGATGTATCATTTTGGCATCATGGGTAACGGCCTAGACGTTGGTGAACTTGGATCCACATGCATCTAGAGGAGTCTAGAACATTGCATGCATTGATGAATTGATTGATTAAATGGTTGATTAACTGATTGTATCATGATTGACTACATGGATTGATGAACTTGTACATTGATGAATTTATTGAATGATGTAATCTATGTGGATTGTATGGATGTATATTGGTGGTTATTGTTTATGTTTGGTGATGAAATTATGGATAATGATAGTTGTTGGTATGAATGTATGTTTTTGGAAACTTAGCTATTCTTAATTCATTACATGATATTTGAATTTATTATTCCTGCTTATCTGTTATATGATTATGTTGATGTAATGCTCACCCCAGTGGTTTTAACCGCCTACTTGCCTGTATGGGTGAGTAGACGTTATGCAGGAGTAGTTGCTCGGTGAGTTGATCGGTGATGCATGGATAATGGGAGCTTTCTCCACTATCGGGTCTTATAGTAGAGTAGGCTCTGATCTAGGAATTTTGTTTGATAGCTCTAGATCTCTATTGGATTGTTTTACACTTTGAGATTTTGTCCACGTGTCGGACTTTGAGATTTTTATGCTTATGCATTTTTGAGATCATGTGACATGTATGCTTGATGTATATGATTTTGTATCCGCTGCGACTGATGAGATTTTATATTCATGCATGTTGGTTTTCGATTCGTGAAAGTAGCATCTATTTCTTGAATATTTTATTAGTCGTATGTTTTATTACTTTAATAGAAATAGGGTGTTACAATAAACACCTAAAGAAAAAGACACACAATAATGTACATAATTATCTCCTAAGTGGTCCCAATCTGACTCAGATATGATAAGGTACCACTGTAATTATTCTACAACATAATAACTAGAAGATAATTATGATATTGCAGATAGGGACCACTAAGGAGATAATTATGTACATTATTGTGTATCTTTTTCTTTAGGTGTTTATCTTTATTAGCTGTCGAGAAGGGACATGTGAACAATTTGTGAGCCCTTTTTCACTATAAATAAGAGTCTCGTTTCTCATTTGTAATCAATGAATATTGAAGTTCAATACTACTAAGTATTTCGTTCCTATAAAAACTTGTTTTTTTTTTTTTATAGAAGTAGATCTTGAGACAAGACTCTGGAGGAACTAGATCCTTGAGGTAATACTCTGGAGGGATCACGGAAATCAAAATATAATCATTCGAAGATTATATCTAGCTACAACGAAACCAAAAATATCAACAAAATCTCAAAGAAGATCTAATCAGATATGAATATATCTTTATTAAATTCAAAATTTACTTTTCAGTATCATAGTATTGACATAATAAACAACATAGAATATGACTGAGGTTTCATACTTTGAATGAACATCTAGTTATTATGTTGATGACATAATAGATAATAAGATAGAAGAAGCATATTTATCTTTAACTGCTGAAGAAAATTTCAAAAGAAAGTTTAATAAATTCAAAGAATTTTTCTCAAGAAAAAATAGTTTGAAATTTGGAATAATGATAGGAGAAGAAGCAATTTCAATTGAAAATACTCAACGAAATATAGTCATATCTACCATACATAAAACTCAAATTGAAAAAATAATTGAAACATTTTCTTAAAAAGAAAAAAGAAAAATTGGTTATATTCATATATCAACTATTCAAATTTTAATCAAAAGTACCTTTATGAAAGGTATTGATTCACCTCTAGAAATAGCCCTAGAAGACTCTAGGATTTTAGACAAAAGACAAGCAACAATTGCACAAGTAAAGTGTAATTTAAAATATGAAAAAATAAAATTTGATATAAATTTACAAATGGGATTATCCCTAAAAGATAAAGATCTAGATAGATCTATAGTTTTTCATTATAAGTTGGAAAACTCGAATTTTATGAGAAAGGGTAATCATCCTTTTACAATATGTTATAGAATTAATTATGTTTTGAGTAATTCACACCATAGCATAGAATTTATAGGAAAAATTACAATTCATATTGATGAATTATTTACACCTTTAGTTACCCTAAAGTCACCTATATTTAGAAATTTAGCAAGAAATAGTTTTTCCTTGATAGAAGCTGAGAAATATCTATTCGAAGAAACAGAAAAACCATTGATCAGGAATTAAAGCCTTAGAGTAACACCACTCAAAAGAGATTTTGAAATCTCAAAACAAAAAGAGATAAATTACAAAGCTCAAGTTGTCTCTAAAACTCGAAAAACTAGACAAAAGAATTTAAATTTGTCTATAGAAAAAGTCTTCCGCACTCTGCTAAAACTCTGGTATCAGAGCAAACATCGTTCCTAAAAAAAAATTAAATATTATGACGTCAGTTAACATTTTATCCGACTTAAAATGTCATGGGTACAAATACCCACCATAGTGAGATGGGTAACAAAGAATTTCCCTTATTTATATTACTACTAAGATTATTTTGAAGTTTAATAAGATTTAAATTTTGAACTTTTAAACTTTGTTGGTAATGCCCTATTTCAGCTTGAGAGTTAAAATTTTGATGTAGTGTAAGCTATCACATTATTACCATAATAAAAGTATATATCATATCATCACTATAATAAAAACTAAACGTCATAATTCAACATAAAATATTTTTCTTAGGAGAATATTACAATTATTCTTATATATAATTAAATACATAATAAAACAAGTCAACACTAGAGTATAAAACTAGACTTTGGTGTTCCAATATCAGATCCTAGAATCCAATTTAAACATAAACAATAATACAAAAAAAATTCAAGAAAAATATAATATAGATGAGAAAATGATTATCCATTTTACACTCGTAATCAAACACCTTGATACCACTTCTCATTCTCGTTGTGAGGATATTCTGCGTAGAATGCATACATAAGAAAAACATAAAACAAATTTCGGCTGAGATGTGTTAAGTCACTTAAAGTGGTACGACAATAGAAATGCATAAAAACAAACTGAAATATAAGTTTAATTTCAAAACTATCTATGGTGTACATATAATTGTACATGAGGTATGTATAAAATGTAATGTTCATACACCTCTACTCCTTATACAAGTTGTATCAATAACTCATAGTTAAGAAAAAGACTACGAATAGAAGGGTATTTAAAGAAAAACATCATCCATTAGGGATGAACTTTAGTACATCATACTCTCATTAGTATGATAATGAAAGGCGACTATTTAGGGTTTCCAAACTTCATAACTACTCCTTGATTAAGGAATCATAAAGATTCATCGGGGGTTTCCATACCAAAGAATAATCATACCATAAATTGGTTTGACAAAACTCACGTGATCTTCACCATCTAATTAATTTCATAATTTCACTCACAAGTTACAAACTCTCAATACGGTAAATTTTTTACAAAATAAAAAAAATTCTTCATGTAATTCTCATGTCAAAAATATTAATACTGTCCCCACGTTTTACAAGCTAGTCACAAGATAAATAAAGTATCATCCAAGCACCCACCTTGCATCTCTTGAGCATATGTATTTTATGTTGTTTTATGTGTACCCATACTATGAATTGATATTTTGCACTCGTCAATTAGTTCCTGTATCATCCAAGCGGTTATGTATTTGCACGCATCAATTGTATTGACGTGATATTTAAGACATATGTATACTGTTCATCCCTTTAAGAGAATAGTTACGTACTGTAATTAATGTAATCGATACAAAATTTTAACGCTCTAGTAAGAATTCTAGACAAATTATTATGGGCATTACAATTTGGTATCAGAGCAAGTCGATTCAGATTTTGCCTTGGCTCATTAAAATACAATCAATGTAGTGGGACCGTTTGAATCTAGGATATTTTTCTGATTGTTTTAAAATTGTTGCCTTCATACAGTACCTCTAGGAAACACTTCAAAATGCCGCCTTAGGAGCTTCAAAAAAACGTACCTTATTCCCTTAAGTTTAGGCGATGCTTATAAAAAGTGCGCCCAAAGATTAAGTAAACATCGCCTCAGACAATAGGCGAGGGTCGGATAGAAGACACTTGAAATGCGTCCCCTATACTCATAGACAACGCTTTTCTAGGTTCTAGAAACACTTTTGAACTGTTGCTAGAGAGGATAAACATTGTAGTGATCATTTATTTTTTATGTCAAAAATCTTAATTTTGTCCCCATGTTTTACAAATTAGTCAAAGGATAAATAAATTATCATTCAAGCACCCTTCTTGCCTCTATTGAGCTATTTGGATTTCCTCGATATTGTTCATCACAAAATTTTACATAAAAGATAAATATTCAAGAGCAACCTTGTAAATAATTTTTAATGAGTATTTAATTCTTATACTCACAACTTAAATTATTATCCTATTAAAATATCAAGTACTCATTTTATGGTTATGTTCCTGAGTCATAATTTTTATTGACACAATAACCATTCTAAGGATTTTCAAAACTATTGTTTGAGTTTGTTTATATGTTTCTTCAACCATAGTTACCTCGTTTTTTAATGGATGTATATCCTAGGGGTCACGATAATTCGCTCTACTATTGTTTAGGTATATGTTGTTTTAATGTAAGGATTGCTTTTGATTAACTAGCGAAACTATATTAACAATTATTGTAAACAAGAGTTTGTATATAAATAATATCTAATATTGATACTTAGATTATGTTTATTTTTCCAATATATCAATCTACCTTTGTTTCTGACAAATTATGGATTGTGAAGACGTGTTTACTTGAATATTTGGCTTGGATAGTAATTAATCTTTTCAAGAAGCTTTGGTGATGGATCTATGTTGTGATTGTTATAAAGTACTTTAGTACATATTTGTATTTTCACATAAGTCAATCCATTTCGTTGTGTTCTCAGGCGGGGTAAAGATTTAATACACATCTAGGATGAATATTGTAAAATTGTTTTTTAGTTAATATGTGTTGGATATTTGTATGTTGGCTTCACTTTTGCCTAAAACAAATATTCAAGTGTGATGTTGTACACGATGTTCCAACATCCTGGCATGGTTCGGTATGCCCTGTACCTTGCCTTGTTTTACGCACGTGTTTGTTTATTTAAGGAATCCACGCCTTAATTCTTGTTGGTCAAGCTGCGTGCTTTTAGTACAGAATCAGATCGTTTATGATTTCCCGAGGGAGTGCTATCTACTTAGGAAAGTTTGGAGGTGATCAGGATGTTCCTAATAATGTGCCTACATATTAGGACTTTCCTTATCTGGTTCTGATTATTCTGAAACAGATCACCGTTTTGTTCTGAAGCCCAACAAGTTGTTCTGACCCATATTGCTTCAGTATCTAAACAAGACTGCAAGACCTAATTCATCATTCAAGCCGTCATTTGAAGAATAGATCATTTAGGGTTTTGAGTCTGTTATTTGTGAGTCTTTCGTGTATCATCTTGATGCATGCTTAGGACTGTGTTTGAGTTGTAATTTATTTTTGCTATTATGTCATTGTGGCTAAGGGAGCTGAAGCGTGGATAAGCGAGCTTGACAACATTGTTGCTACATGTCTTCCTTGCTAAGGAAGGAGAAGTCACGCTAAGCGAGCTGTGCAGCTCTGTTTTGGACTGCAAGTCCCTCTAAGCGAACAAGAACTTGCTAGGCGAGGTATGCTGAGCTGAATTTTGTATTAATCATCATTTTTCTTGAAAAATATATATTTTTAGAATTCCATAAGATTTTTTTTTTAATGTATACTTGGATTAAGCATGGTCCATGAACGCATTGTAATATAAGATATAATTGATATTAAGAAAAAAATTAAGACACATGAATTACTAACCATGAGAATAATATATGATTAATTTATAGTTAAGTCATGGCTCATATAAGCTCCAGATTATCCTGGATTGGTCAGCCCGTTAAGGAACCTTCATGACGAAAAAATGGAGTCCGATTCTATCCATCAGATAGAGAATTTAGCCGATTAGCAGAGGGATGAGTCCGGGGTTACTCCACTCCGACCATTTTGTAAAATGAGATCAGATAATAATGTTTGTTACACGCTAACATAATTTAATTTATAACATGATATGATTTAATATGATATGAAATATGTTAGGAATACAACATGTGGTCCTAGTTTTTCCCCTCGACCACTAGCACCCAATGATAGTGGAGCTCATTGAGACTTTATGTCTCATCCCAATCCTTTTATTTCTTTTTCAGATACTCATGTGGCTCGTAGCAAAGGTAATGAGAAAGCTATTGATTGAACTTGCAACTTATGTCTATGTTTATGCCACTATATTGTGTATAGGTGCACAAGGTTGATGGTTGATCCCATCTTTTAGATGAAAAGTATCATTATTATTACTGTGAGCATGGCTAAATGACACTGAAGTGGGTTATTGTAGCCCAAACATTGGACTATGAGCGGCTAATGAGATTTAGCCTGTAAGAAAAGTAAGATGACCCTTGCACATCGATAGCAGGAGCATTTTTGGCATCATTGTTGACTAGTTTCGTTGTTAAAATTTAGCTTAATATGCATTAAATCACTATAAATGATATGAAAGATACTTTAGTGAAGATTCATGATAAGATTGAGTCGTAAATGTATGGATTCTGGTGTGTAGTGGTTTATTTATGTGCTTTACTTACTTCTATCCTGTTATTTTGATGTTCATAGATTCTTAGTCGTATATATTTTACCTTGTAGTTTATCTTTATAAATAGATCTCGTCGAGGAAGAGTTCATGGTCGTAGAAGGACTAATTCATTACACTCATTTTGAAAATAATTGTGAATTTGTCCTTTCTGCAGAACGGGGATAATTATATTGTTTATTGTAGGATGTATTTTTAAACCATTTACTTTCACTTACATGGTTTCATGTGTACCACATGATATTCTATGGATCAGAATACACCTTAAAGTTATGATTTAATTTTTTTTGTTGGACAGATTATGATATAAAATATATATTTTGAAATATTCATATCTACTTATTAATTATATTATTCAAAATTTATATTCCTCTTCACTTTTTGTACATAGTGATTATATATGTGTACTAGTTAGTTTAGCTACTCAAGTTTCAACTTTGAATGTTGGGAATCTCACAAAGTCATTAAGATATTACGATTAGGTGGTTAAATTGTAGTTATACAATAACATCGTCCATAAAACACCATAAATTGCGAAACTCCATCATTTAGTTTCCATTCAAAAAAAAATTCTATAACACAACTCTAATTTTAATAGATTATTGTATACTTCCTTGTACAAATATATATATATATATATATATATAGACACACACACACCATTCCAAAATCAATTCCATTTAACATTGTTTTATTTCTATCAAAGAAATTGTAAGGTTAAAGAAATATGAGAGTTTGAAATAAATCATAAGAGTAAGAACATTATAATGATAAAATAAAATAAAAGAAACGTACCTAATAGAGATTTTTTTTACCATAGTCATTGCGAAAGCCCAAACAATAACCACCAACGCACTTCACCATATGTTTATAAGGACAAGAATATTTTACACAACAATCATAGTTAGTATAACACTCCCCTGTAATGTAAAATAAGGATAAATAAATATTTCAAAAAAAGTGAAATATTGTGTATGAGATAAACAAAAACTTGAGAATGAACTTACTTTGATCATGACCTTTGACTACATCAAGAAATAGAGAAATAAAAAGGATAAGAAAATAAACAAAGTTGAGAATTTCAACCATTTTTTCAAATTTACATATAAAAAATGTAAAATTGTTTGATCACTTTTTATAGGGAAAAACCTTATGCAATGTTTACATAAATTAAATAATTTTTAACAATTTTTCCGTTCCAAAAAAGTTCCTCATTATAATTCGAACAATTATTAGATATCACTAAAGTACACTTGTGTATCATGTTTGTCCCTTTTACCAATATAATATATCTTTCGTAAAATATTAGTTGTCTTTGGTCATTAGATAATTTTAAGAGTTATTTAATATGTTTTATTGATTTTTAGTTCATGAATTTAAAAGGTGAGTATTCTTTCATATTCCTGATTTACCGTACTTTTTACGTTGTTTTATTTCTTCATTGAATTAACTCGGGCTAATATTTGTTGAGAAATCAACATAGTCTCTATCAAGTATTTTAATGCTTAAATAAGCTAATGATCATACCAAATATCAAACATTTTGGTTAGTCACTATAAATATATAACCTTTTGCATTTAATCCTAGTTGTTTCATTTTAGTCTTTGCAAAATTGATTTGTATTCGGTCTTTGCAAAATTGATACGTATTGGATTTGATAATTGTAATATGTAGAATTTTATATTTTAGTCCCTTTTTATGTTGAATCAAGAGCGTAATGCATCAAAGAGATTAAAAGACATCACAACTAGGTTGACACGTCTTATAACCCCCAATCAAATCCCAAATGCTCATATATATTACTAAAAAAAGGTGGGAAAATAATATATACAAGGGGTACTAGGAAGTTACCCCCTAAAAAACATCAATAGAAACGGAAATTAGGGATGTTACACATATCTTTACAAAAGTACCCATATATAGTAGGAGGGAGAGTATCCCACCAAGAAAACCTATTTCAATCATGACCCAAGGCAGGTATCTTGTTCACACAAGTATAAACAAATAATACTCCTCTTAAACCCAGATTGGACTTGATCAAAAGGAATTTTCTATTTGGATATAAATATGAAGTATGGTTTATGAGTATAACAAAGATATTTTAAGGCAACTTGAGTGTCAGGGTTGCCTATTCCATGAATGTTTCAATAAAGGAACACAATGGAAGAAACAATAAGGATAAGCACGAGATTCAACATAGTTCAAATAAGAAAACACATCATGAAACATCATCAAAAGAGCATAATTGGGCAACATACAATCGATAAAAAACATTTTTAAATTAATCAAGGAATAATGCCATATAAAACATCATGAGTTGACTCAAACAGTTAACATACATAAAACACAATTAACCACATACATTGTCATTTCATCATTTAATAATCGCGAGTAAGCACTAAACAATTATAACAAAGACAAATATTCATTATGATCCACAACTCATAATAATCACAACTAAGCACTCAATAGTTAAAACAAAGACAAATATTCATTTATGATGCACAACTCATCAATAAAATACAAACATAAATGCAATTCTCCTAAACTCGACCAACATGGATAAAACACAAACATGGATGCAATGCTTATAAACTCGACTAACTCATCAATAAAATGCAAACCTAGATGCAATGTCCCTACACTCGACTATATATGCATGTGGTACCAAATCTACACATCATTCTTGGATATCAAGGGTATGTTACTGAATTTATCCAACTCATCATTAAATATACATCTTCAAATAGACTCGACAACGAATGCATGAATGCCACATAATTAATCATTAATACACATCATTATCAACTCAACATTAAACATCGTTAAATATCCCATCATTGCACATCATTACTCATAATTTCATATCTCATCAATTGAATTCATCATAAAAAAAATGTCATTATTTAATTTGCTTAATACTTCATTAATACACATCATTAGACACATCATTAAGACATCATCAACAAATCATCAGACACATCATTAACATATCATTAAACACATCGTTGTAACACATCATTAGAACATCATTATACACATCTCAGTGGTGTAATTATAATACACACCCATTTTAACTATACTTTTTTTTTTAACAAACCAATTTAACTATACTTATAATAATCATTAACGAAATAAGGTTAACATGTTCGTACATCCCACCTCTATTCTTCACCATAAAGGGTCTAAGGTTCACCCTTTCATACATAACTTAACATTTTAATAACAACAAGTGATAAAAATATATAAGTTAACATTTTGATACAATTATTTCACTTTAAACCGATATACATAGCTCAAGTAATAACTTTTCTACAATCGACAAACTGCTTTAAAATTATGTGACAAAACAGCTATGGTCACAATATTATTGAGACATGTAGATGCATTCTAAAATCATGGAATTTAATATGAATAAAGTTATACACGTCCTCTTTCAAACACAACAAGTCCCACTCAAAAAAGAGTTTTCTATCTCAATATATAGACATTTGAAGATGACTGACTCATAATAAGTTATAAAACAGAACAATTCACTTCATGTTATCTCTAAAAATTATAGAAGTATTATAAAAGTACAAAAATTTCTAGTATCATAAAAATATAAGTTAATATCAAGTAATTAACTTACAAAACATTCATGCATAACACCAAAAGTCACAATTAACACAAAATCACTTAAACTTATAATTGAAAATAGAAGATTATGACTTAATTGATGAAAGGAAACCATTCCCCTTACCTCTAGCTCTTGATTCCTCTAGCTTAAGCTTCACTTTAGCTCATATATCTTCAAACCTCAAGCTCTCTCTCTAGCTTCCTCTTCTATCCTCCTGATCCACTTTCTCTCTCTACATCTCTCAAAATATTTTGTGAAAACCTAATTTTCCTCATAGTGTTATGTTTATATAGTCACCACATAATTGGGCTAGGTTTCTAATTGTCTTAATGGGTTCAATATTCTTACCAACTAATTCACCAAAGTTACTACTCACTTAAACCATCAAAATACCGAATAATTACTGTCTCTAAATAATTACCTCAACTCACTAATAACTTAGAAAATAACCGTTCTCATTAAAACACAAAAAATAACCCTCTTAATAAAAGGACTAATTTACCCTTGCTTACCAAAGGACCAAAAATACACCTGAGTCTAAAAACGGCAAAAATACCCTTATAGGTCAAAATTCCACTAATCGTGAATAAAATACACACAAAGGCATATAATCGTGAATAAAATACCCTTTTTGGTTTGTACTGTTCTATGTGCACTCTCCCTTTTTGATGTTGTCAAAGGGGGAGAAGACTTATTGATGTGCTTGTTAATTCTTTCTGCTACTAGTTAGTTTTGGCACCTGTTATGATAAATACTTAATACTTATCATTGTGATATGAGTGTTATGTTTGGTGTTAATTATGTGTATTGGTAACATCTGCTTGCATTTAGTTAGACTCATATAAATGTATGCATATATACCATGCATGTGCTTCCTGTGTGCCTAGTTTCAGGGGGTGTCATATCCATCTTCATCAACATGTGTTTGATATTATCAAAAAGGGAGAGATTGAAGCTTGCTCTTAGTAATAGTAATAGTAATAGTAATAGGCTTTGTTTTGATAATGTCCTTGTGAGTTATTGATTTTCATTAGTTCTTTGTTAAAGCATCTTGCAATCACTGTGATTCATCATGCCTTAGGTTTTCTTATGTTATGTGTTTCTTGTGATTCAAGCTACTCATCTCTATTGTCAAAATTTATTTTTCTACAGGTTGAATCGATTCAGTCATACTTGAATCATATCACCCAAAGTCTCTGACTTAGGGTGACTCGTTTCATGATATTTTAAACTTGGAATTTAAAATTTTCATGTAGTGTAAGATATAACATCATCACCATGATAAAAACTAAATGTCATAATTCAACATAAAATACGTTTTCTTGGGAGAGTCATACAATTATTCTTATAATTAAGTAAAATACATAATAAAACAAGTCAAAACTAGAGTAGAAAACTAGACCCGGGTGTCACAATATCAGATCCTAGAATCCAATTTAAATATAAATAATAATACAAAAAACTTTCAAGAACTACATAATATAGGTGAACAATTGATTATCCTTTTTACTCTTGTAATCAAACACCTTGATAGTACTCCTCATTCTCGTTGTGAGGATATTCTGCATAGAATGCATAGATAAGAAAAACAAAGAATAATAATGGGTGAGATATATTATGTCACTTAAAGTTATACAACAATAGAAATTCATAGAAACATACACATAAATACATGTTTAATTTACAACCTACCTATGGTGTACATATAATTGTACATAGGGTATGTATAAAATGTAATGTTCCTACACCTGTACTCCATATACATGTTGTACCAATAACTCATACTTAAGAAATATGACTAGGAATATAAGAGTAGTTAAAGAAGAACATCATCCATTAAGGGTGATCTTTAGTACATCACATTCTCGCTAGTATGATAATGTTAGGAGACTTTGTAGGGTTTCCAAACTTCATAATTATTCCTTAGCATCGAGGAATCATAAATATTCATTGGGGATTTCAATACCAAAGAATAATCATACTATAAAGCAGTTTGACCAAATTCATGCGACCTTCACCATCTAATTCAATTAATAATTTCACTCACATGTCACAAACACTTAATATGGTAAATTTTTCACAAAATAAAAAAATATATCTTTATATAATTCTTATGTCGAAAATATTAATATGGGTTAATAGGCCTTTACCCCCTGTAATATACACCACTTTTGGTTTTGCCCCTTGTAAATTTTTTTTTTTTTAGATTCGGTCCTCGTAAAATGAAGATTCTTCAGGATTGCCCGTAAGCCAGTTGAGTCAGCAGAATCTCCTACATGAGAAACTTACATTTCCAGATGTGCCATCTTCATTGTTCTTCTTTGATGCTCCTTCGTTCTTCGTCTTCATCTTCTTAATCACCTTCATCTTCTTCCTTCCGTTATTTTTCTTCAGCTTCGCAACCTTTCTCCTCTTCGAATCGTGTTTCTCCTTCACAGACTTCCCCTTCCACTTCATCGTCTTTTTTGTTCTTACTGTGTTCGTTCTTCGCGTTCTGGATTTGGTTTGGTTAGGGTTGATAAATCTGTTTGGGTTTGAGTTTTCACAAGTATTGGATTGAGTTTTTACAAGTGTTGTAAATGATAGGGGTGAAACGTGAAAACCCTTCATATTTTAATTAAGTTTTAAAAATTAAAATTACCATTTAAAAAATGAATTAAAAACATTTGATAAAAAAAAAATGTGTTTTTTCAAAAAAAATATATTAAATGACGTGTTTAACGCGTGGCTTCAAAAAAAAAAAAAAATGCCACGTAGATGTCATGTAGGAGATTCTGCTGACTCAACTGGCTTAGGGGACAATCCTGAAGAATCTTCATTTTACGAGGACGAAATCTAAAAAGAAATAAAATTACAGGGGGCAAAACCAAAAGTGGTGTATAATACAGGGGGGTAAAGACCTATTAACCCTATTAATATTGTCCCCACATTTTACA
Organism: Medicago truncatula; assembly: GCF_003473485.1. Lineage (NCBI taxonomy): Eukaryota > Viridiplantae > Streptophyta > Magnoliopsida > Fabales > Fabaceae > Medicago > Medicago truncatula. The sequence continues at coordinate 24,431,468 of NC_053045.1, forward strand.
AGCTATTCACATGATAAACAAAGTATCCTCCAAGTACCCTCCTTGCCTCTCTTGACCTATATTTCTTAAACCATCGTTACCATCTTTTTTTAATGGATGTATACTCTAAGGGTCTCCATAGTTCGTTCTACTATTGTTTAAATATATGTTGTTTTAATGCAAGGGTTGATTTTGGTTCACTAACGAAACTATATTAACAACTATTATAAACAAAGGTTTGTATATAAATAATATTTGATATTGATACTTTGATTATGTTTTTTTTTTCTTTCTATAAATCAATCTATCTTCGTTTCTTGCAAATTGTGGATTGTGAAGACATGTTTGGTTGAATTTTTGGCTTGTATATTAATTAATCTTTCCAAATAGATTTGTTGATGTCTTTATGTTGTGCTTGTTTCGAAATACTTTAGTACATGTTTGTATTGTCAGGTTAGTCAATCGATTTGTTCGATATTCTCAGGCGGAGTAAAGAATTAATAAACATATAGGACTAAGATGAATATGGTAAAACAATTTTTCAGTTAATATGTATAGTTGCCTTTAAACCATACTAGGGATGACATATCTAATCATATCTAAGCTTCATTTAGTAATATTTAGATTATCACATAAAGAGAGGCATGCCACCATTATATGTTCATTAAGATTATTGTGTTGTAGTAATTTTCTGCATGTTTTTGTGATTGTAGGAACATTAAGATTATATTTTTTTATTCAATATTTGATTTATGTGATATATGTTATACATGATATATGTTTCATTTGTGATAACATGGTTAATGTACTTGTTAAGTTTGAAGTGTTTTTATGTTGATAATACCTTTTATTTGTTATCTTAAGGATGTTTTTGTAGTGTAAGTTTTAGTGAGGTCATTGATTATTATGACCACAAGGGTTATAAGATAGATAAAGAAAAAAATATTTGTACATAACTATTGAAATGATGAACATGAAATACGAGTATGAAAGTCAACTAATGTTATGAATATAATGCATATGGTAACATTACTTTATTGTGCAAACATAAGTGGTTATTTTGTGGTTTTATGGGTCCAATTTCAATGATTTGAAAAGATTATTGATGGAGAATTTCATAAGTTTCACTGATTTTATGCCATTATCTTATGTATGGATGCACAAGGTTGATGGTTGGTCCCATCTTTTATAAGAAAATTATCATTATTATTGCCTAAATATTGGACTCTGACCGACTAAAGTGGGTTATTCTAGCCCAAATATTGGACTCTAACCGACTAATGAGATTTAGACTCCACAGAAAGTAAGATGACCCTTGTATGCCGGGTAGCAAGAGCATTTTTGGCATCAATAGCTAGTTTCCTTATCAAAATTTAGTTTAACATTAATTACATCGTTAGGAATGATCTTAAAGATACTTTAATGAAGATTGAGTCGTTGATGTGTGGATTGTAGTGTGTAGTGGTTTATTTATGTGTTTTACTTACTCCCGTCCCATTATTTTTTATGTTTCTTGATTCTTAGTCCATATTTATTTTGCCTTGTAGTTTAACTTTATCTATAGATCTCGTTGAGGAAGATTTCACCATCGTAGAAGGTGTACTTCATTCCACTCATTTTTAAACTAACTGTGGATGTGTGCTTTTTGCATAATGAGTATAATTATATTGTTGAATGTAGGGTGTTTTTTGAAGCCCTTTACTTTAACTCTTTTAGTTTCATGTGTACCACATGATATTTTATGGATCAGAATACACCTTTCAGTTATGATATAAAATATATATTTTGAAATCTTCCTTTCCACTTATTCATTTTGGGAAATTCTAACGAGTGCCCTTAGGTAGGGCTGACAATGAACCGAGACAACTCGAATAAAGTTCGAGACTCGACTCGACAATTGATTCGTTGAACTTGATTCATGAACCAAATAAGCTGAACTTGAGCTAAAAATTAAGTTCGTTAACTTAATGAGCTGAACATGAACTAAACATAGTCCGACTCGTTTGGTTCATGAGTTGATTCGATTATATATATATATATATATATATATATATATATATATATATATATTGAACATGAATATACGGTCAAAATAATCAACTAAATTTAGATTTTGTTACACGATACTAAATCAGTTAAGCAAGTTGGAAATGAAACAAGACTTCTCTAATATTTTGTATATTGATTTAAAGGGATTACAATTACTAATATAATTAACAATTATCTAAAAAACAATTTAACGATTATAAAATAAAAAAGAGTCCAGCACTTATCAATAATCATCAATCAATGATAATTATCCAAGGGCCTTAGGGCACTTAATAAAAAGTTTAAAATGAAAAAAGTATTGAAAATATTGTATTCAACACATTTAAACACAAAAAAGTGACTTATTCTTCATGAAAGTTATCTATCGTTTCTACTTTTAAGTCCTTAACAAGTTGTTAGGAAAACCCATTAATTATATATCCAAAATTTATTTCCTCTCAACTTTCCATATTTAAGTTTGAATTTTGATGGTTGGGAATCTCACAAATTCACTAAAGATGATACTATTAGGTGATCAGAAGTAGTTGTACAACAACATCGTCCATAAAACACACTAAAGTGTGAAACTCACTCATTTAGTTTCCATTCTAAAAAAACTTCTATAATCCAACTCTAAATTTATTAGATTATTGTATTGTTGAAGTACATTAACAATTCTATTTAATCTCATAAAACACAGATTTTAATTTAATCTATATATATAATATACATATTTTCCATTCCAAAACAATTCTATTTAAAAGGGTTCTATTTCTATCAAAAAAATTATAAGGTTAGAGAAATAGATGAAAGTTTGGGATAAATCATAAGAGTCACAACATTATAGTAATCAAAGGAAAAAATGTGTCATACCTAATAGAGAAATATTTTTACCTTAATCATCGTGATAGCCCAAACAATAACCACCAACACACTTCATCATATGTGTATAGGGACAAGAATATTTTTTATGACAATCAGAGTCAGAATAACACTCCTCTGTAATGTAAAATAAGGATAAATAATTCTACAAAAAAAAATGTGAAATATTGTTGATAAGATGAATAAAAAGGTGAGAATGCACTCACTTGAATCATAACCTTTGACTACAGCAAGAAATAGAGAAACAAAAATGATAAGAAAATAAATAAACTTGAGAATTTCAGACATTTTTTCACTTTTACATATAAAAAATGTAAAATTGTTTAATCACTTTTTATAGTGAAATACCTCATGCAATGTAAATTAAATATTTTTTAACAATTTTTCCCTTCAAACAAAGTTCCTAGTTATAATTCGAATAATTATTAGATGTCACTAAAGTACACTTATGTATTATGTTTGTCCCTTTTTCATAAAATATTAATTGTCTTTGGTCATTAGTTAATTTTAGGAGTTATTTAATGTATTTTATTGATTTATAGTTCATGAATTTAATAAGGTGAGTATGCTTTCATTTCATTGATTTACCATACATTTTTATGTTGGTCTATATGGCCAATATGGTGTGCGCTAGAGGGGGTGAATAGCAGTTTTAAAAAGTTTTACGGAGTTTTATCAAAATGATTTGAAAGGTTTTGACTAATTGGAAAGAAGCTTGAACAATCACAACAATTACAAAAAGTTAAAAGACTATGTGTCAATGAAATTTTCAATAGAATTGAGAAGTTCATAATGTAAATCTTATTACAATCAAATATTAATGAATCTTGACAATTTGCAAAACTAGACAATTTCAAAAATTCAAACCTAAAGTGAAATATAACAAGCTATCAATCAAAAACACAATGTATATGCAATTGATAAATTGTATAGGAATTGAAACTAATTGATCCAAGTACAATAGTAAAACCTAACTCAACGAGTTAGATCAATTTTTATCAAAAATCACTTAGATCAATTATAAATTTTATACACTGTCAATTAATCAATTAACATATACAATTCACGAATATTGAAGAGGATAATGAAAAGAGAAAAAAAAACTGATATTTTTATAGTTGTTCACCCTTTCTTCCTCACTTCGGGCTACATCAACTAGTCTTGGTGAAAAACGTCTCCACCAAGGTCATCCACTAATAGTAACAATGTTGAATACAAATGTGATTACAAGAGTTCCTTGGAACAATCCTAGTTCTTCAACTCCTATGTAAGCACTTCCTTAAACTTCAAATAACTTTTGAATTTGGTGCTTCTTGAATCTTCGAATCCTTGATTACCCATGCACCCCTTCGAATTGTTCACTAAAGTCTTCGATGCTACATCCGGTAAACGAATCCTCTTCGATTGCAAGAAAAATTAGAAAGACGTCCAAGACTGTTTGGTATTTGTATTGGCTGCATTGTTACTAAAACAAATATCCTTGTTTGTGTTGTTGGATGCAATGTTCCAACATGGTTCAAGCATGTCCATAAGATGTTGGATCCGATGTTCCAACATCCTGGCACAGTTCAGTGTGCCATGTATCTTGCATGTTAGTACACGCGCCATATATTATATAAGGAAACCATATATTCTTATCTTATTGACCAAGAAACACGCATATCTTTAATGAATCAGCTTTGGAATATTCCTAAAGTTGTGTTCATATTTTAGGAAATATTTGAAGTTGTTTTGGACGCTCCTAAAGATGTTCCTACATTTTAGGACTTTCCATATTTGTCTCTGATTCTTGTTTTGCAGATCAGCTGGACGATCTGTTTTGTTCTGAAGCCCAACAAGAGTATTTGACCCGAGCTGCTTCAGTATATAAGGGAAACTTCAAGACCTAATGAACCATTCAATCTGTCATTCTAAAAAGTTTAGCTTTTAGGGTTTTGAGTCTACATGTGTTCTATTCTTGTATCATGTTGATGCAAGTTTAGTACCCTTATTGTGAGCCTTTCTTGTATCGTTTGTGAGTTGTATACTCTTGTGTACTACGCCAAAACTGTTAAGTAAGGCCGTAACTATTGTTTGAAGGTAACTTCATCTTTTTGTTTGTTGTTTTTAGTCTGATAGATCATAGGGGATGTGGTTGACTATAGGATAGTGAGATGGGATCTGAGATCTAGGAGTTCCTAGGTTGAAATCAATATGGGTAGGTCCTAGGTCTTTAGTGTAAACGAGGAGTTTGCTGAAAGCTATAGAATAAGGACTACACTAGTGGATTTCCTTCCTGGCTTGGTAGCCCCCAAGAGTAGGTGTGTTTGTCACCGAACTGGGTCAACAAACTCACTGTGTTCTTTACTTTCTTGTTTTTATTTCTGTTTAATTCGTGATGTTGGAACATTGAACAAAACATTATAAACATTGAAACATCTTACAAAACATTTTAAAACAAGTATGCTAGAATTTCTATTGGCATCAGAGCAGGCACTCTACCTATTTTAGGGTGAGATCCAGGGAAGTTTACTTCTAACCTGATGGACAAAGAAGGAGGGTTTGTGAACATACCACCTCTATTGGATGGGTCAAACTATGACTATTGGAAATCACGAATGAGTGCTTTTCTTAAGTCAATTGACAACATAACCTGGAAAGTGGTTCCGAAAGGTTGGGAACATCCTGTGACACTTGATGCAGATGGTAACAGGACAGTTGTCTTGAAACCAGAAGAAGAGTGGACTGCTGTTGAAGATGAACTGGCTCTTGGAAAATCCAAAGCATTGAATGTCTTATTCAATGGGCTAGACAAGAATATGTTGGGAGATTCTCAAAACAGCATATGAAGGCACAACTAAGGTAAAAAGTGCAAGACGTCAGCTCCTTACTACTAAATTTGAGAATTTGAGAATGCTGGAGGATGAAAGCATACAAGACTATCACCTGAATATTCTTGACATTGCCAATGCATTTGAATCACTTGGAGAGAAAATCTCTGATGAAAAACTTGTGAGAAAAATCCTCATATCTCTACCTAAGAGATTTGACATGAAGGTCATTGCTATAGAAGAAGCTCATGATATATCCAATATGAAGGTTGAGGAACTTATTGGATCTCTTCAGAATTTTGAAATTGTGATCAATAACAGGGAAGAAATGAAAGAGAAAAGCATAGCCTTTGTCTCAAATGATGATTTTAAGGATTCACAAGAAAACGATAGAATACTTTCTGAAGCAATCGTGCTTTTTGGAAAACAATTTAACAAGGTTCTGAAACAAGCTGAATGGATACCCAGATCAAATTGTCAGAACACCAGATACAACATTAGTGAGAAACAAGATAATGTGAACAATATAGGAACCGATGATAAAAGAAATCAATCTGAAGGAGTTCAGTGTCATGAATGTGAAGGATATGTACACATTAGGACGAAATGTGCCACATTTCTCAAGAAACAAAAGAAAAACTTGTCTGTTTCCTGGTTCAATGAAGATGTACCAGAAAGAAATGAAGAAAGTGATATTACTAAGCAGGTGAATGCCATGACTGGTAGAGTCTCTTCTAACACTGAATCATGTGATGAAGAGTTAGATTATGATTATGATTAGCAGAGATATGCAAGATGCTAGAAGAACAGAAGAAGATAAATAGTCAACTACTGGCTGAAAGAAGTAATCATTTGGCAAAAATCTCTGAACTCAATGATGAGGTAAGACTCCTGAACTCTCAATTTGATCACATTAAGAAACAAGTGAAAATGATGACCACTGGCACTAGTACTCTGGATGAGATTTTAGAAGGACAAGTTAAAGAAAATCCAAATGGTATAGGGTTCGATTACAATCCTCTAAATCAGAGAAAACAAAACCACAATTTTGCCTATACACCATAAGATCATGGGATGATAAGAAAAGAAAAGCAGGATATCAGTGTTACAGTTGCTATAGGAATAAATACTGCTTCTACAAGCAAGATAATGTTGCAACATTCAGGAGCACATCACAGTTCTATGAACGAAAAGGTAACTCATCCTTGGATTTGTCACCACTGCAAGAGAAAAGGCCATATAAGACCTTTTTGTTTCAAGTTGTATGGTTACCCTGATCAATCAGGACACAAATCATGAGACCCTGAAAAGAAGAATGTCAAGAAATACTGGACACCAAAATGTAACAATGTTGGTTTAATGGTCCACACATCTCTAGGAACATCATCTAGTGACATCTGGTACTTTGACAGTGGTTGTTCCCAACATATGACTGGGGAAAGACATTTCTTTAAAAATATAAGATCATGTAATAATGGAAATGTTGTTTTTGGTGATGGAAGCAAAGGAAGAGTACAAGGAATTGGAAATATGTGCAGTGATGAATCACCTAAACTTGAAAATGTTTTCTTAGTCAAAGGACTAGTATGAAATTTGATTAGCATTAGTCAACTATGTGACCAAGGATTGGAGGTAAACTTCAACAAAACTAAATTTCATGTAACTGATCAAGAAGGAGAAGTACTAATGAGAGGTATTAGATCTAAGAATAATTGTTATAAGTGGGTTCCTTATCAAAAGGATCAGATTTTGGAACAAGCAAAAATGTTGAGTGGAAGGTTGGAACATCAGAAGATTCGTAAAGGACATGACCACTCACGTAACACCCTAAACCTCACATATTATTTTCTAATAAAAGTACAATAATTAATTAAACATGCAAGGGTGTCACACATCTTCTTCAATTCGAAAATACTTCATTTAAATTAAAATGGTAACAACAAAATAAATTTTTCAAAACATCAAAGTAACTTTCACATCATTTGTATCAACATCAAAACTGAATTCAAAAGAATTCTAAAACCTAATCTAAAATAAAATAATTTCTCAATCCCTAGTGTCACAGATCAGAGCATCGACTCAATAAAGACTCCCACACAAAAAGGAGAAGGCTCCAACGCCATCCTCCGAGACTCACTGCTACTAAGATCTTCTTCCTGCAAATCTACACCACAAGGGTGCAGGCGCCCAACCCGCCACTAGAGGGTGAGAATATATTCAACATAAGAGATGCATAAACACATGTATAGATTCAGATAAAAGAACACGACAATTACATTTAGACATATATGCATCATAGTCAGATAACATGCATTCACATTTAAATATAAAATTTCATTTAATAAAAATCAAATAGGTATCAATCAACATCTTATAATAACATATAAGCATCAACAACATTTAAGAATTTCAAGTAGACATTAATAAAATACAAATCATTCACACATAATCATATAGAAGCACATCATTGAATATCACATCTTTAAATAGGTACACATCTTAAAATATCACATCTTTTAATTACACATCTTCAAATAGACCTACAATTATGTATGCAATGTCTCTAACTCGACTCTATATACATGTGGTACCGATTTTAGATATCAGAGTTATGTTACTGATTTATCCCCCATCTTTAAACACATCTTTAAATCGGACTGACCATGAATGCATGAACACCAAGTAATGACTCAACAAATGCACATCTTTAAATGACTCGACAAATACACATCTTTAAATGACTCAACAAATACACATCTTTAAATAGCACCATCGTCAAATATCATATTTTATATAACACATCTTTAAATCACACATCTTCAAATAGCACATCTTTATATAACACATCTTCAAATAACACATCTTCAAATAACACATCTTTAAATCACAAATCTTCAAATAACACATCTTTGTATACCACATCTTCAAATAACACAACTTTATATAACACTTCGTCAAATAATTTATCATTTACACATCGTTAAAGCACACATCAATTTCACATTTATTTACCTTAGCATATGTACAACAGACTAAACTCATATAATTACAAGAAACGAAATTAATCAAAATCACCTAAGATAGAGAGATTAAGGGAAACAAAAAAGAATCTCCACATTATATTTTTTTGGTTGCCAAAATTCTATATACTTTTATACTTATATAAAAAGTAATGTTCTTTAAATTTACCATTTTGCCCCTATAAGGGGAAATTTGGTAAATTACTAATTGGTTGAGTTTTTTTTAATGTTGGCCTATGAATTTCCATTTTTGCCCCTAACCAATTTTTTTAATTATTTTTTAATTTTTATATTTTTAATAACTTTTAATTATTTTTGAATTGTTATATTTTTAACTATTTTTAAATTTTTTCTCCCAAATTCAGTTGTTTCTACATTGCCGTTGTGGGAGATTAAGGTATCGTTTGACCCGACTTTTTCAAACTTCTCTACATTTTTAAGGAGAATTTAGGCCAAACAGAATATCAATTAAGTACTTACTAAAAAAAGAACATTTTTTGAACGCATAAAATTAAATGGAATGAGCTTTGACCAGAAGCTGTTGAATGTTACTTTAAAAAACTACTTCTCGATAATTTATTTCACAAACACCTCTTTTCAACTCACGCTGGGTGTAACAACCCGTTTTCCCAACATAAAAATTTCATAAAATAATCAGAGTAAAACATCACATAAACGGGATATCACACTTCTTAAAAATCATAAATGAGGTAATTAACTAATTATCTTTCCAAAAATCATCAACATATTAATTCAAACTTTGCAGCGGATTAAATTCATTAACATAAATAAGTCTTTGGCACGCAGGCCTTATTAAAATATACACAATACGTAAAGGAATAGAAAATAGCCACAAAAAATCCCATCCCGTTACGTATCAGAGCATCCTAAGACTCAGTGAGGAATAAGTCACTCACGACAGCAACAGCAACAACCTATTAACGATCACCTGCAAGTTACTCATAGGAAGAGCAACATTTCCAAGCAGAAGGGGTGAGATTTCACAAAACAATAATATTAAGCATATAATTCAACAATTATATTTAATCAACATCAAATCATCTTAATATTCATTATAGATAGTAATATATCATTTAGCACTTCAATCATAGTTTGTATAAACAATTACAACTTCACAACTTATCAACATAAACATCCTTGACTCGACAAATGCGACTCCAACTTGACTATGCAACTTAGACATCTTATATGCATGTGGTACCAATACGGAGCATCAAGCCCCTATCGCTATTTGAGTATTAATATACTTCAGAGCATCAAGCCCCTATCGCTATTTAAGTATTATTATACTCCAGAGCATCAAGCCCCCAACAAAAGTGTGAAGCACGGGTTTGTAACTAGTTTGAAAAATAAAATATTTATGATAGTGTTTTTACAGTAAGGCAAGAGACAATAATTCACAATAATTCACATAACACATAAGCACCTCTTAGTAACTATTTAACAGGAAGGATGGAGACATCATACAGCCATTTATAACAAGTGAGTGGGCATACGATAGCATCTAGAAAAAGAAGTGGAACTTAAAATATAGTAGAAGAACTTAACATCACTGCCTAATATAACAAGGATTCATAAACTGCAATCAAAACAAATTATCCTTTGATTGAAAGGCAAAAATAGACATCATGATTACTAACTATTATCACGTGCCTCTCTCTGAATGGACTTGCTACAAATGACAATCTTCGCAAGAGGAATATCCTTCAGGCTACAGATGCTTCTTGTGCGGCCTTGTGTGATAAGGAGGAGGAAAGGGATCATTTGTTTTTTCAATGTGATTATTATGGTCGATTATGGCTCTTGATATCGAATTGACTTGGTTTTGTTACGGTGCTTCATGGCAATTTATATACCCATGCTAACCAATTTTGTGCCCTTGGAGATTTTTCAAAGAGTTCTACGAAAGCTTTATCTATTGTTTGGATTTCGGTTTTATTTATTATTTGGAAAGATCGCAATATGAAGATTTTCCAAAACCATATGGGTCATCTTGAAGCTCTTCTTGAAAGGGTTAAACTTCAAACCTTTTGGTGGATGAAAGCACACTTCATTACGTTCACTTTTGATTATCCCTTTTGGAGACAAAATCCATTTTGTTGTTTACAGGCTGCCTTGTAATGTCTGTTTTTGTTTTTGTTTCCTGGCTTTTATAGCCTTACTGTATTGTAACTAACTATTTTCAGTTCCTTTTGGCACACCTTGTACTTGAGGGACCGTATGTATTTTAATATATTTCGTTTAGTTTCTTTCAAAAAAAAAAAAAACTATTATCACGTGCTTATCAGAATTCTCGTTATGAAAAATAAAGTCAACCAATTCACTATACACATAGCATATATCATAAAAAAAATTGTCCTTTTGAATTTTAAATCCAAAATATGCATTGTTATTAAAATTAGAAACCATGATTCCAAATATTTTAAAAAGGCAGTCGCATATCATGTATATTTAGATTTTGTTCAAAGTAATCTTGATACAAATTCAGTTATCGAATTCAAAATTGAATACAAAATTTATGAAATCAAATCACACAATCTTAAATCATCTGTATTCTATTATGCTGGGTAAAATGAATCAAATTCAATATGAGATCATCATAATTCATAAACAAAAATTCAAACATATAACCACAGTGATATTTCAGAACATCATTGAGAAGCATTAGAAAACAAAAATCTTCACTACTCATGTGATCATACAACTCTTACGGTGAATAGAGACTCCCCCATTACCTCTAGTTTTGCGAAATTGATGATTTCTTACGTTGAAATCTCCCTTTAGATTCTTCTCGCTATTCCTCTTTGTCTATTCTCTCCATAACCCTAATTTTTCTTTTGCCGCTTTGTTTCTCTCTTTCTCGGTAACCCTTCTTCTCTAATTATAAGCTCTAATTGAGTTTGTTACAAATCTTTTCACATTACTATATGTTCTCTAGGTTTGTTACTAATTTTTATGCAACTACGTAATCTTGCTATTCACACCTCCCTATGCTTAAATCAATAAAACACTACTTAACTCATTAACTACACCTCTTTTCTACCCAATTTTACTAACCCACCTATATACGCACTCTACTTTCTTATCCTTTACTATTAAAGCTAGACTTGATGAGCTGTCACCTTAGCCCTAATCACTCTCTAATTTCCCTCCTAAACCCATCTTAATTGCTATGTTAATCTGCCAACCACCCCAACAAATCTCAGCCGTTGTTACCTCAGGTTTCATATACTTCCATCAATATCATATCCTTTCAATTACCTCTTTGAACTACAAACAATTTTCAAACTAACCAATCAACATCCATCGCTAATACTATATATCTCTTGGAATGTCTATCCATCTTAAAAAACAGTGTTGCACACTGCTCCATATTCCTTACTTTCTCTCTAACATCATTCCAATCCGGTCCTTCTTCTCTCACACTCTATTCATACCCATGAACAAACAATCAGTTAAACCCATCCATGAATTCACTCCAGATCGGTGAGTGGCTTCGTTCTTCCCTCCTAACCCCCAACTTCCACCAAACAAACAATCATGACCGAACACGGCAAACTCAAATCCTACTCCGGCCACCCTCCTCCGCCGTCGTCGCAATCCTTTCAACCTCTTTAGTACGAGTCTTTCCATGGTGATTCTTGAAACTTGAAAACAATGTTATGTAAATTTGTTTAACTCTGTGATTTAAATCTTATATTTGAAGCAAGAATGTCAAATAGCTATTGGTGATCAATGATATTAAATCATTTTATCTTATTGTAATGGTTGAATAACTGTTGAGAATGTAACAGTTTTGTTCAATGAATTGTTTACTAAGCTGAGATTATTGATCACAATATACGTTTATTCATACTCTGTTAAAAATGAGTTCTTTTTTGAATTCTTAGGTAGCTCTCGCTGTTGAGTTCCAACTCCTCCACTTATATAAACTTAAAAAAGTGCTAATGAGTTCTTTTTTAAATTAGGACTTATTTACTTGACCTGCAGGATTTAGGGAGTACTCAGTTATTGAAGATCAATATCAGTACGTTGTGTCATTGTTGTATTTTTTTACATTCTAATTCTGTCGGTTTCGTATCTGCTACTGTTCTATATAATAAGGTACCTTTAATGTAGTTGTGTGGTACCTTTTGTACTCTGTTTGTGTCTAAGTACAATTTATCATTCCTTTTAGGTTGGCTATAATGTTTTGTAGGAAAAAAATTGGTTTTTATTTAGTGATTGACACTTGAGAGTATTTTGGAGAAAGATTTGAAAAAGAGAGGTTAGTTTGCTGACTGGTAAGTATTAGAACTTTGGAGAGAGATTTGGAAAAGATGTCAGTTCATCATCTTTAGTATTGGAATAATATGTCAATGAATTATATTTTCCATGCCTTTTATGTTGTCACTTTCCAATTTTGTTTTACCATTTTGTGCAGAAGGTGTCAAATGTAGAAAATTTAGATTTGGATTGGTTTTACGTAGTGTTTTCTGAGTTAATTATTCTATTTCAGCTACATAACTTTCTTCTAACTTTTTCTTTGTTATAAAAGTTATAATATTGTTTTCTGTCAAGCTTCCTTGATTTATCATAGATTATATAACAATGATTTAAACTAACTTCAGTTGGATCATATAAGGTTCATTCCATATCAAGTTAAATGTTAAAGTATCCTCCTTTGTTTCTCTATGCTCAATTGACTCAAATATCCCCTCTTGGTAATTCTTTTAAATTACATTAAAGAAAATATTATTTAGCTTTGCTGTTGCTTTCATACTGTTGAGTGTTATACTTCCACCTTGATTTAGTTTCCCTTATAATGGCAGCTTTGCCATGCTGTAAATTTATAATTTTTTTCTAATTCTCATGTACTGAAGTACTTACATATTTGTAATAGAAAATTATTGCTTTCTTTTATGCCCATCACATAGAGGATATAGTATAATACCACCCTACGACCAAAAGGAAACTCATAAAAGGATGATCTTTAGTTTAAAAGCTAAAGAGATGGAAAAAAATGTATTCAACCCAATTAGGGGGAGAAGTGTTAAAGGGTCTAAAATGTTAAGACTGTGGGAACCAAGCAAAGAAGGATTGTGCATACTCAAGGTGCAGAAGTTGCTGCAAAAACAAAGATTTTAACTGCCATACACATATCAGAACTTCAGAAGCACTTGGATTCCTGCTGATAGAAAATTAGTGGAAAAAAATGTAGACTCTTTAAAAAAAGGAAACACTTTTTCACATAAGTAAATAATATGAAAATCAATTTCATCTTAATTTTATATATATGACGGTAATTTGCTATGGTTATTCTCATAAACTTTCAGCATGATGAACGATCAATTAAGTTAACCATAATCTTGAATCAAGACATGATTGACATTTGCCATGGAAAAACATGTCAAGACAAGTTTTATTACGATATTGTATTTCTAATAATTTTATTGATGTTTATTGATAGACTCATGCATCTCATGGGTCAAAGGTCAATTATCGGTATCAATTACGGTCGATAGGACCCGTGCGACAGCACGGGTCAAGAGTCTAGTTCTCTCTAAAAACTCTATTTTTTTCTTAAACATTATTTTCTCTTATTTTTTAACCGACTAACCAACCCATCTACTCCTTACCTATTCTTCCAATAAATACAAATATTTAAATTAATACTACCTAACAACCAATACTAATAATAGCAATAATACTACTATTATCTAATAATAATATTAATAAACTAATATTAAAAATCCGGTTGTTACAACTCTCCCCCCTTACAAAATTTTCGCCCTCGAAAATTACCTAAAGAAAATAGTTTTCGATTCGATCCCTTCATTCGGCTCTCTAACTCCCAAGTTACGCTTCCCCTATAAAGCCCTCCCCTCTTCTCCCCCACTTTGCTAATTCCCACCGGTGACCTATTTAGAACGAGTATCGACTGTATTTACATACTTGTCGCATACCAGGGGATTAAAACAGTTATAACTTGGTCTGACTGGACCGACTTGCTCTGATACCACTATGTAACACCCTAAACCCCACATATTATTTTCTAATAAAAGTACAATAATTAATTAAACATGCAAGGGTGTCACACATCTTCTTCAATTCAAAAATACTTCATTTAAATTAAAATGGTAACAACAGAATAAATTTTTCAAAACATCAAAGTAACTTTCACATCATTTGTATCAACATCAGAACTGAATTCAAAAGAATTCTAAAACTTAATCTAAAATAAAATAAATTCCCAATCTTTAGTGTCACAGATCAGAGCATCGACTCAATAAAGACTCCCAAAAGCGATACACAAAAAGGAGAAGGCTCCAACGCCATCCTCTCAGACTCACTGCTACTAAGATCTTCTTCCTGCAAATATACACCACAAGGGTGCAGGCGCCCAACCCGCCACTAGAGGGTGAGAATATAAAATAAGGAAGTTAAGGGACATGATTGACTTTTCGCTGGAAAAGAAATTATAGCAGTTAATTTATGATAGGCGTGCAAGAATTTTTCATGTCTTTCTCTTCTTATTGGTGCACGCCATTTCAGGAAGTTTCTTTCATCACTCAACTCCCAACTAAGAGCAATCATCTCACCCTTAACCCTAGTATGCTTCTTTCTTTCTCAAAACCTCCTAAAACTGTCTACATTCCTTCCCCGATAACAAAATACCATCATCTTCCTTTCCTCCCTAAATCTTTTTGTTTACTTCAGTACACCATGAAGTTCAAATCAGACGTCACTCCCTCCAAAAAGACTACCTCCGATCAACAAACCACAGACGTCTCTATTCCTAAGAGGGTTGAGCCACTCACAACCGTTACTCCCACCCTGACCAAAAAGAAAACCGCTTCCAAATCTACTGCTAATTAAGAAGAAGAAATCTACAAAGAAAATTGAATCGAAGAATGCTCAAGCCGAGACCTCTGTACAAGAAGTCAAGAAAACTAAGGGAGAAGAGGCATTCAAAGACTCGTCTTATGTCTTAACTCATGTTGAAAAGTAATCAAATTCTGATCTTAAAAAAGGTAATCCTGTTGAAACGCTTACTCCTAATGTTCCTGATGCTGGTAGAAAACTAGGGTTATAATATTTGAACGATGCTATAGATAGTACTGAAAACATGGATATTGATGTTGGTAACGAAAAAAATGTCAATGACTCTATTGGTAAAGAACCTGATGAAACTGATGCTCGAGAGGATGTTGGGCTGGATGTTGAAACATCCTTGGGCCAATTTTGATCCAAAATCCCCAATTTTGATCCACTTAACCCCAAATTCGACCCCAAAATTTGTACACTCGTTTATAAACATCAAAAGGCATTCAAAACAACGACAAACATCAATCATAACCCCAATTTTCACTAAAATCATCATTATGTTCATTTTTCACTAACACCCACAACTTTCTCATTTTTTTATTCAAACTTAAAAAACAACCACACAAATTCAAACCCCATCAACACACAAACATAAACAAACATTCATGAAGTGAATTCAAACATGTTTCAACAACAATCACTCACCAATTCATGATTCACACTCAATTAATCAAAAATCTTCAAAACAACTTAACAACAACAACAACTATGAAGTTTAATCTCTTAACACAACAATTTCATGAAGTTTATCATACCCACAAATTTACATGAATTAGGAGCACGAATTTCATCATTCGAAACCTCAAAAGTCACAATTATCACAAAAACACTTAAATTCATAATTGAAAATAGGAGATTATACCTTAATTAGTGAAAAGAAACCATCCCCCTTAACTTTAGTTCTTCAAGAATCTAAACCCTAGCTTCACTTTAGCTAATAGTCTCCATTCCCAAGCTCTCTCTCTCTAGTTCCCCTTCTCTTCCTCTTGATCCACTTTCTCTCTCTACCTCTATCTCAAAATGTTTGTGAAATGAGTGAATGAATGTAATGACCTAATTTTCTCACAAGTGTTGTGTTTATATTGCCACCATAATTGGGCTAAGTCTCTAATTGTCTTAATGAGCTCAACACTCTTACCAACTAATTCTCCAAAGTTACTACTCACTTAAACTGTCAAAATAACGAATAACTACTGTGTATAATTAATCATCCCAACTCACTAGTAAATCAGTAAAAATAATTATTTCCACTTAAAACACTAAAAATATCCTTCTAAATAAAATGACTATTTTACCCTTGCTCACCAAATGACCAAAATACTCTTGAGTGTAGAATGACTAAAATACCGTTACATGCCAAAATTCCACTAATCCCAAATAAAATACACACAAAGGCAATTAATCACACACAAGCACTTATAAACACATAATAAATAAATAAATAAAATAATTCTAACGAAAAACGGGTTGTCATACTTATACTCACAACACTCCATGCCTAATAAACAAGCCAAACTTAGTATTAGGTCGATTACTTACTTCATACCCCTCATCGCGGTGGGGGTGTAACGCCCCTATTTTATTTAATTATTTTTAGTTGATTTAAAGTATTTTATATGATTTTTAAATCATTTATGTTGATTTGTGGTGTGGTGTATTTTATTAAATGACTATTTTTAGTATTTAATAGAATAAGTGAGAATTAGGATTTATTTTGGAGTTTGGGGATTAAACTATAATTTAATAGAATTAAGAGGAGTTAAGGAATATTGAGAGGTTATATTTATTAAGAAATAGAAAATAGAAGGGAGACAGTTTTCACGTACAACAGAGTTTTGGGAGAAAAACCAAGAGAAGAGCCAAGTGGGGAGAATCAGATTCTGTAGAGCTTTGTTCATCGATCTAAGGTAAGGGTGAGACTAACATTCAGTAATCATAGTGTATAAATTCTGAATTTGTGATTTAACATGTTGTTGTTCTTAGGTTGGATAATTGGGATTATGTTTTGATTATTGATTTTTGAATTGAAAAGTGTAGAAACCATCGAAATTGTGTTAAGAATTGATGTTCAGGTTGTAGAATAATCATAGGTTAAGTTTCCTATCAAATTTGGGGTTTGGGTGGATGAAAAATTTGGTTTTTGGCTGGAAACTGGTCTATTTCCGTAGAGTTGTCTGTCGCAACTCGCCACAGCGAGTAAACTTACTCGCCTCGCGAGCTGCACTTTGACAGCATCCTCTATTTCGCGTTCTTGCGTCTTTTTCACACGTTTCTATTTTGAATTGGCCTTTGGTGTAGGAGTTATGATGAAAATACTCCAAGGAGGTCTTAGTGAAATTTTATGAAAATTCAGCAAAACCGTTTCTAAGTTAATCCAAAACTTAGGGAATAATTCCAAACCTCAAAACTAGAAGTACTAGGGGTTCAATTAAGGTGTTTAAGAGTATTTAACCCAAGTTATGAGTTGGTCCTTGGGGTAGAAACGAAGTTGTTTATAATATTAATGTTCTTCAGAGAGTCTGAAATTAAGATGATTAATGTTGTTGGTTATGTGAAATAACTATATGCCTTATGTGGAAAATGTATGATGTTTAAGTAGTGTTGATTATCATTTGGTATTGTCATATTTTGGGATGTCTATGTGCTACTAGTGTTGCTGTTGGATCTTAATTAAGATGTGAATGTTGGTTTAAATTGTAAGCGTGCTGGGTTGTACGTTGCCGAATGAGTCATAAGTAAATTATGCAAATTGTCGATGTTGTTATCATCGTTGGTGTTGTTGTTGAAGTCGTAGTTGTATCCGTTGTTGGTGATTGATCAGGTTAGATGTTTCTATAAGAGGTGGTGTACTCTTACGTGTCATCTTTATAAGAGGTGGTGTACTCGTCGGCCAATCATGTCTTTACTTTCGCCACTCGTCGGCAATCATGTCTTTACTTTCGCCACTCGTCGGCAAATCATGTCTTTACTTTCGCCACTCGTCGGCAATCATGTCTTTACTTTCGCCACACGTCGGCAAATCATGTCTTTACTTTCGCCACTCGTCGGCGAATCATGTCTTTACTTTCGCCACTCGTCGGCCAATCATGTCTTTACTTTCGCCACATGTCGGCCAATCATGTCTTTACTTTCGCCACACGTCGGCAAATCATGTCTTTACTTTCGCCACTCGTCGGCTAATCATGTCTTTACTTTCGCCACTCGTCGGCAGTCATGTCTTTACTTTCGCCACTCGTCGGCAGTCATGTCTTTACTTTCGCCACACGTCGGCAAATCATGTCTTTACTTTCGCCAGTCGTCGGCCAATCATGTCTTTACTTTCGCCACTCGTCGGCCAATCATGTCTTTACTTTCGCCACATGTCGGCCAATCATGTCTTTACTTTCGCCACACGTCGGCAAATCTTGTCTTTACTTTCGCCACTCGTCGGCTAATCATGTCTTTACTTTCGCCACTCGTCGGCAGTCATGTCTTTACTTTCGCCACTCGTCGGCAGTCATGTCTTTACTTTCGCCACACGTCGGCAAATCATGTCTTTACTTTCGCCACTCGTCGGCTAATCATGTCTTTACTTTCGCCACTCGTCGGCAGTCATGTCTTTACTTTCGCCACTCGTCGGCAGTCATGTCTTTACTTTCGCCACTCGTCCACAAATCATGTCTTTACTTTCGCCACTCGTCGGCCAAGCATGTCGTTACTTTCACCATCGTCTAAACCATGTCCTTACCTTTACAATGGAAACAATGTTAACAAACATTATCATTCATACTCCAGTCGTTTCAAGTTATCTCACAGCAATCTTAAGCATTACCTATCATTTCTTTCCCCAGTGATATTTATCCAATTGTCCCCCAATCAGTCTTTTATGCATCATCTTTACATTCATGCTTGTATCATGTGCAGTCATATCATCACATTCATCAGCATCGCATATCTGGCATTTCAAACGGTCCAAAATTGGCGTCTTTTTATATTTAAGTCTCTTCGACCCTTTGGTTTAAAAGTTTTCCCTTTTAAAACCTTCGTGACGAAGAAACTTAAATAGGGGCATCTGTCATACCCCAAATTTGGACCATTTAAAATCTTTTTGTCCATATTTTGAAATAGTCCACATTCTCTTCTATTCATTTTTTTTACCATTTAAAACTCGTGTTTTTCTTCTTTAATCATTTAAAAACTTTTATCTGCATTTTTATAACTTTTTTGAGCGCATTTTATAGTCTTGTTAGTCATAATAATCAAGTCATTTTAAAAGGTTTAATCATATTTTAAAAATCGCGTCCTTTTAATCATTTCAGACAAAATTTCGGCAGAGAGGATACTTTGAAGTACCTCATGTCAGATTTCGAAGGGACTTTTTTTTATTATTATTAATTAATATTTTATTTTTATTTTATTCGTCATTTTTTATTTTTCTGTTTTTTGTTTCTTATTATTTTTATTTGTTAAGTCTTTATCCCCAAGTCTCCAACAGGGGTATTTTGGTCTTTGATGTGTACCAGAGCCAACCCTATTTTGTCACTATAAGTACACTGTCCAATGATTAGAGAAAGGAGGCTGCACTGTTCACACACTGACACACCAATTATCTACAGCCGCACAATCACAATCAAAAAACCCTAATTCTCTCCCTTTTCCCTAACTTTCGAATCAAACAGCAAAGTGGCAACAAAAATGAAAAACACAGATGAACGAAATCCAGTCACGTAAATAATTTCCAAACTTATACATCAAACCGAATCTATTCCATCTCAGAAATCACCCATCATTTTCGGTTTTGATTTCAACAACCACAAATTCACCAGAAACTCATAAACTCACAAAACCAACTCGAATCTGTCCAACACCAAAATCGCACCGCTTTCGAGCAAGAACAGAACCGAATCACAATAGAAGAAGAAAGAAGAAGCTGAAACCGAGTCAAATTCGTGAAGAACAACAACAGATCGGACCGGATCGAGATCGTACCGCAAGAAGAAATCGAACTCGAATCCACAAGCAAACGAAGCTGAGACGCATCGAACAGAGGGAAGGTGGTAAGATCTGTGAGTGTTCTTCCTCTTCGTCATTTTTTTTTTCCGAAACTTAAATGTTAGATCTATAACGTTTGTGAATTGATTTGAAAATTGTGAGTCGGATTTGAGTTCTAGGGGAAAAAGGATATTTAGAACTGAAATTATTTTTGAATTTGGTGGAGTTTTGAAACTCCGGCACGGTGGTGCACCACCGGCCACCATGCCGGAATTGTGAATCTCGTCTGAGAAGATAGCAAAAGGGGGCGGCTGTTTGTTTTGTTGAGAGAGAAGTGGGTAAAATATTTTTAGTGAGAAGTTTCTTTGTAAAAATGAAGTCACAGCAGCAGCAACGTGTTTTTATACCTCCTCCCTCACTTTAATCCTATGCTCTACAGCCTATGTTAATTTCGTACACCTTCGTCTTTTAAACCTTGGATCTTAGATCCTATGGCTGTGATGAGATCTTGGGATTCAGATCTAGACCTCTGGATTCATCCAACGGTCCAGATTAGATCCTGCTGAGCCAATTTTGTTTTTTTTTTAATTGTTCTTTATCTTTTTTTAATACTTTTTACATTTTTTTTGACATTTTAATGCTTTTAAAAATTCCAAAAATATTGTTCTTATCATCTTAATTTTCTCTAATTTTAAAAATCCATCCTATTTGTTTTCTTTTAAAATTCTTTATTTATTTCTTATATGATGATCTTAATTGTTGCTTGTCTTTATTCCTTGCTTTTTATTATTTATGTCTCATTCACCATGATATTTCTTATGTTACTAACGATTTAATTTTTGTCTTGAATCATAGCATGCACATTTAATTTTCTCATCATTTTGTTTTGTCATTGATTTAATGTGTATAAATAGGGAATTGATGTAATTTTATTTCTTGCATTTTTATTTCGGCATAAAGGCCTTAGGGTTGTATTTAGGAATTGATGTAATAATGTAGGTAACACAAGCACCGACACATGCACCGACACTACCACATTTTATTTACCGCTTTCCTTTAGTTTTTACGACGTTACGTTAGTTTAGAAAAATCATTTTCTCAAAAAAATCGAATATGCGAAACTTCAAAAATCATTTTCTTAATAACATTTTCCCTTTATTTTCTTAATCAAATTCTCAATCAATTTTAATTCAACTTCAATCATTTTCAAAATTTAAAATCAATCAACCTCACTCATTTCTTTTATCTCATGCCTTGAGGCCTCTTTCTCTTCTTAAAACCATTTTCAAAAATCTTAAAATCAACCTAACTCACCAAAGAAATTTTTGAGTGGAACTACGTCGGTTTTGATCCCTTTCCCAAAAAAGGGTACGTAGGCAGAGGACTTGTCCTTCCAAATCAAATAAAAATAACCAAAAACATACTTCTTCCCCCTCCATTCTTTTACATAGATTTTTAGGTAATAATTTTTCAAGTAAGCAAATGAATTTAGGACAAGATAATCTAGGTAAGCGGTTCCTTCGGAGTACCGAAGTCGTTTAGGGTGCTTAACACCTTCCCTATTCGAAACCAACCCCCGAATCCAAGGTCTCGATAAGGGTTTTTTACTCATTTTTTCCCTTCCCATGAATAAAAATTGAGAGTTCAAAGATTGACGATTCAAATCAATCAATGGTTTGATATCCGAAAATCGAGGAGCACAATGTTGTTGGTTATGTGAAATAACTATATGCCTTATGTGGAAAATGTATGATGTTTAAGTAGTGTTGATTATCATTTGGTATTGTCATATTTTGGGATGTCTATGTGCTACTAGTGTTGCTGTTGGATCTTAATTAAGATGTGAATGTTGGTTTAAATTGTAAGCGTGTTAGGTTGTACGTTGCCGAATGAGTCATAAGTAAATTATGCAAATTGTCGATGTTGTTATCATCGTTGGTGTTGTTGTTAAAGTCGTAGTTGTATCCGTTGTTGGTGATTGATCAAGTTAGATGTTTCTATAAGAGGTGGTGTACTCTTACGTGTCATCTTTATAAGAGGTGGTGTACTCTTACTTGTCGTTTTTATAAGAGGTGGTGTACTCTTACTTGTCGCTTTTATAAGAGGTGGTGTACTCTTACTTGTCGTCTTTATAAGAGGTGGTGTACTCTTACTCGTTGTCTTTATAAGAGGTGGTGTACTCTTACTTGTCGTTGTTATAAGAGGTGGTGTACTCTTACGTTGTTTATGTTGATGAGTATGACGAGGTTATGATGATCTTTTATGATGTTGAATGTGGGGTTGTTATGATATTACATGAGGTTACCTATGAGTTGTTAAATGTACTTGATGAGGGTTATGTTAAGTTGATAAGTTGTCTTTTATTCATGAATTGCTAATGGAATGTTTGAGGAATAATTATTATTATGAAATGATGATGTTACGTATAGTTGCTAAGTTGTCCTCTATTCATGAGCTGTTAATGAGGTGCTTGGTGGAGAATGTTAATACGAATTAATGATGCTGTTATGATGTTGTTTATGATATCGAGTTATGACTGTTGATATGATGGAGTTTAAGTTGTTAGATGCATTTGATGAATTATATGCTTATTATTATTGTTTGTGAAATCTCACCCCTTCTGCTTGAAAATGTTGCCCTTCGTATGGGTAACTTGCAGGTATTGAAGCTTATTAGAAGTGGTGGCTCAAGTGTCTTAGGGCTCTGATACGTAACGGGATGGGAAATTGTTGTCGTGTTTTCATTCGTTATGTATCATTATGAAACTGTTGATGTTGAATTTAATCTTTACAGATATTTTGTTGAGGCCGTGTGCCAAGGTTTTATTGGAAGTTGTTTAATGTTGAATAATACTTTCCGCTGCAATGAACTGATATTTTATCAAAGTTGATTTTAATAAATAGTACTTTATTCTATTTATGGATTTTTGAAAAGCAGTGTAGCATGCCCGTTAGGTGTTAAACTCTGATTTACTATTATATTTATGTTGTTGGGAAAACGGGGTGTTACAATTGGTATCAGAGCAGGTTGGTCCGTCCGGCCAAGTAGTAGAGTCGTGTTGAGCCATCTAGGATAGAGTGTCAACTCTAATGTTGTTTTGTTGATTGTTCTGATTGTTGTTTGTGGTGCAGAGTTATGTTTTAGAGGTATATTTTCGAGGACGAAAATTATTCAAGTTGGGGAGAGTTGTAACGCCCCTATTTTATTTAATTATTTTTAGTTGATTTAAAGTATTTTATATGATTTTTAAATCATTTATTTTGATTTGTGGTGTGGTGTATTTTATTAAATGGCTATTTTTAGTATTTAATAGAATAAGTGAGAATTAGGATTTATTTTGGAGTTTGGGGATTAAATTAGAATTTAATAGAATTAAGAGGAGTTAAGGAATATTGAGAGGTTATATTTATTAAGAAATAGAAAATAGAAGGGAGACAGTTTTCACGTACAACAGAGTTTTGGGAGAAAAACCAAGAGAAGAGCCAAGTGGGGAGAATCAGATTCTGTAGAGCTTTGTTCATCAATCTAAGGTAAGGGTGAGACTAACATTCAGTAATCATAGTGTATAAATTCTGAATTTGTGATTTAACATGTTGTTGTTCTTAGGTTGGATAATTGGGATTATGTTTTGATTATTGATTTTTGAATTGAAAAGTGTAGAAACCATCGAAATTGTGTTAAGAATTGATGTTCAGGTTGTAGAATAATCATAGGTTAAGTTTCCTATCAAATTTGGGGTTTGGGTGGATGAAAAATTGGGTTTTTGGCTGGAAACTGGTCTATTTCCGTAGAGTTGTCTGTCGCAACTCGCCACAGCGAGTAAACTTACTCGCCTCGCGATATGCACTTTGACAGCATCCTCTATTTCGCATTCTTGCGTCTTTTTCACACGTTTTTGTTTTGAATTGGCCTTTGGTGTAAACATGAAAGTTGTAGATAATTTTGTTAGCTTTCCAATGACTCTGGTTTGGCGTGAAAATGATTTTTGGTTTAGGAGTTATGATGAAAATACTCCAAGGAGGTCTTAGTGAAATTTTATGAAAATTCAGCAAAACCGTTTCTAAGTTAATCCAAAACTTAGGGAATAATTCCAAACCTCAAAACTAGAAGTACTAGGGGTTCAATTAAGGTGTTTAAGAGTATTTAACCCAAGTTGTGAGTTGGTCCTTGGGGTAGAAACGAAGTTGTTTATAATATTAATGTTCTTCAGAGAGTCTGAAATTAAGATGATTAATGTTGTTGGTTATGTGAAATAACTATATGCCTTATGTGGAAAATGTATAATGTTTAAGTAGTGTTGATTATCATTTGGTATTGTCATATTTTGGGATGTCTATGTGCTACTAGTGTTGCTGTTGGATCTTAATTAAGATGTGAATGTTGGTTTAAATTGTAAGCGTGCTGGGTTGTACGTTGCCGAATGAGTCATAAGTAAATTATGCAAATTGTCAATGTTGTTATCATCGTTGGTGTTGTTGTTGAAGTCGTAGTTGTATCCGTTGTTGGTGATTGATCAGGTTAGATGTTTCTATAAGAGGTGGTGTACTCTTACGTGTCATCTTTATAAGAGGTGGTGTACTCTTACTTGTCGTTTTTATAAGAGGTGGTGTACTCTTACTTGTCGCTTTTATAAGAGGTGGTGTACTCTTACTTGTCGTCTTTATAAGAGGTGGTGTACTCTTACTCGTTGTCTTTATAAGAGGTGGTGTACTCTTACTTGTCGTTGTTATAAGAGGTGGTGTACTCTTACTTTATTGTTTTTCTAAGAGGTGGTGTACTCTTACTTTGATTGTCTGTTATAAGAGGTGGTGTACTCTTACGTTGTTTATGTTGATGAGTATCACGAGGTTATCATGATCTTTTATGATGTTGAATGTGGGGTTGTTATGATATTACATGAGGTTACCTATGAGTTGTTAAATGTACTTGATGAGGGTTATGTTAAGTTGATAAGTTGTCTTTTATTCATGAATTGCTAATGGAATGTTTGAGGAATAATTATTATTATGAAATGATGATGTTACGTATAGTTGCTAAGTTGTCCTCTATTCATGAGTTGTTAATGAGGTGCTTGGTGGAGAATGTTAATACGAATTAATGATGCTGTTATGATGTTGTTTATGATATCGAGTTATGACTGTTGATATGATGGAGTTTAAGTTGTTAGATGCATTTGATGAATTATATGCTTATTATTATTGTTTGTGAAATCTCACCCCTTCTGCTTAAAAATGTTGCCCTTCGTATGGGTAACTTGCAGGTATTGAAGCTTATCAGAAGTGGTGACTCAAGTGTCTTAGGGCTCTGATACGTAACGGGATGGGAAATTATTGTCGTGTTTTCATTCCTTATGTATCATTATGAAACTGTTGATGTTGAATTTAATCTTTACAGATATTTTGTTGAGGCCGTGTGCCAAGGTTTTATTGGAAGTTGTTTAATGTTGAAAAATACTTTCCGCTGCAATGAACTGATATTTTATCAAAGTTGATTTTAATAAATAGTACTTTATTCTATTTATGAATTTTTGAAAAGCAGTGTAGCATGCCCGTTAGGTGTTAAACTCTGATTTACTTTTATATTTATGTTGTTGGGAAAACAGGGTGTTACAGGGGGTGCTCGTAGCAACACGGGGCACCGGTTCAAACACATAACTTCCGAGCAACAGTAACTGTCGAGCAACGACTTCCTGCCATTAACAACGACACATGCATATCCTCTCTACATAAGGGGACTTTACACTGTCCCAAAAGGTATGATTTTCTTCAACCCTTAACCTCTATTCTAGCTCACAAACTGATTTGAGTGTCAGAGGGTATACATGTACATCCCTTATCGTTCCAAGCTCATACAAACAGCTAACTCAGCACACCGAACATCATTTTGTTGAATAGGTAAAATAATTACATTTCTGTAAATTATTATTAATTTGTAGGTTGTTCAGCCTTATACAAAAATTAACATTTGTACCCCAATATTTAATTTATGATACAAAGCTTAACGTATAATGTAGGAGCTGTACATTTTCTTTGGCCCTTCAAATTTGATTTGTAGTTTTGTACCTTCACACTAACATATACCTTTATTTCTATTTCTTTGATAAATACTAATATATACCTAGGATATACCAATTGTTTTGAATTAATTAATTGGTTCAAGTATTAATGCCTTTATTCGATTCTTTGCCAAGGTATCAGGGGCTCCATGACCATCTCCATATTGGTACGTGCAGTGAGAAATTCTAGCAAGGTTGATTATTGTCTCTGAAAAATATTTTGAGGAAGGTGAATTGATAACTCGATCTTTGTTCATCTTCTTCCAAGTTTGATCAAGCAAATTTTGGATGTGTTTGTAAGCAACCTCCTCACTAACACCATTTTCATTCATGTAGCATATAATTGAATTAGCTCCTTCACCTCTTTCTAACTCCGCCTACAAAATTATATAACAAATCAATTGGATTGATTACTCGTATGCTCTTATTTCATGTGTTCTTGTTGAAAATATTAGAAATTTCACATCTTCAAAGGTAATAATTTAGAATAAAGGATAATGGAGTTGAAAATATCCTATAAACTTGTGAAATTGGATCAATTGGATTGATTACTCGGATGCTCCTTATAATTGAGTTGAAATGTTCACCTTAAATGTGCACCTACTTCATAGGGTATTCGCAGTACGGTTTGATTCAGTTTTGAAGGTAAAAATCATCTGAACCGTAATATAAAAAAGTATGCAGTTTAGTTTGGTTCGGTTGACTTTAAAAATAACATCCAAACCAAACCAAACCAAACTAATGCGGTTTGGGTTGGATCGGTTGATGCGGTTTTTTTCAAGACGATAAATTTTTTTGTTTCCAACATTAAAATCAGGTTAAAGAGGTAAAACACAACATATTTTTCAGCAATGTTTTAAATTTCATCAAATATTACAATTTTATTTTCATTTTACAATGTTTCCAACAACATAGACCAAGTTAAAAACATGGACAAAATGTAATCCTATTTTTTAAGAAATGCAAAAGACTAAGATTTTATAATAAAAAGCAAAGAAGGAATCTAATAAGATAAAAAGTATGTAATTTTATAAAAGTTTCCATTGAGTTTCTATGATTATATATGTTTAATTAACATTTTTCTTATGTTGCGGTTTGGTTTGGTTCGGTTGGTAAAATAAAAATTGCAAACCAAACCAAACCATGCGGTTGAGCAAGAAAATGATACGATTACATCCGAACCAAATGCGGTTTTTTGCGATTTCAGCTTGGGTTGAATCGGTTTGCGGTTTTCCTATTGAATTGGTTCGATTTTGAACACCCTTACTATGAAGCACATAAACTCCTCGGATTAGGCGTGTTTTGGTGTCTGACACGTGTTGTGTCCGACACCGACACGACACCGACTAATTATGCTGAATTATATGATTTTTTTCAAATTATTAGTTGTGTCAGTGTCCGTATCCGTGCTTTATAGATGTACAACTTTTTTTTGGACTCACTTAAGTCTTTTATTTTCTTAGTTAGTTTTTCTAGTATTATGATATGATAATATGCATGTATGGTTAAGGCAAGGCACAAATTACCGATGAAGTAGCCAAATCATTGCAAAGTCGAAAAATTATGGATGGTGTCTGCAACAACATAGGACAATTTTCCAAGTACCCAAGCCCCTCCTTTGTTATGTTACGATTTAGCAAAAAATAGGAATGGGTGAGTAAAACTACACCAGACACAGACACCCATGCATTGTTGAGGTAGTCATCAAATTTTGGCATGTGTTTGTTGTGACACCATTTTGCTTCTTGTAGGAATGCTTTTAACATATCAGACCACTGTAATTTATTTGAAAAACCATGTCTATATATTAGTATAACTTAGCAACAAACACCAAATGAAAATTATTAGTACAAGTAATGAAGTTTGTATTAGTTGTTAAATTGAGAGAGAGTGTGACCATAAATATATAATGGCATAATTATCATCAATTGAATTTTGATAAAATTTAATGGGTTTGTGTAACTCAACTTATTTGCTAACATACACCCACTTATTTAACTATTTTTTAGTTATAACTTACTAAAACACACCTTCTAAAAAATAAGTGGGTGTATCCTAGCAAATGCCTATAGGAGTTGCTAACATACACTCACTTATTTTTTAGAAGGTGTGTTTTAACAACATTCACCTTAAGATGTATTTAACAACTTTTTAGTTATATCTTTGTTAAAACACACCTTAATAAAAACTAGTGGGTGTATCCTAACAAACCCCTATATATATTTGAATATAAAAAAAAATTATTTACTTTTCTACTCCCTCCGGTTATATTTATTAGCAAAAAGAACCTTTTTGGTTTATTGAATAACTAATGTATCCAATCATAATTATAGACTAGATACATGAGTTATTCAATATACCTAAAAAGTTGTTTTTTTGCTTATAAATATGACTGGGAGAGTATTTTATGTAAACGATGTGTACCTAAATCTAAATTATTTAGCTATGTGAAATATATAAATCTTGCTCATGTTGTTTTAAATGTTTTTTTAATTTTTTTAACAACACTTAGTTTTGCTCAAAATCTCTTTCCCTAAGACATGTTATAAACATTTTGTGAACGTATTTTTTATGTGAGTTTAATCATACCACTTTGACAAGGTAGGGAAGAATGTCATGTCCTGTTTCTTTAATTGTGTCATATGTGAAATCATTGACAGTGTTGTAAAGTGCCAAGAAGAATATCTTCATATACTCCGGAAGAATTTGAATTGCATTAATATCCCAACTGAAATAAACATAATTTTATATTAGTAAATTATGTAGTTAGTTAACAACAATTTTCTCTCTAAATTTGCAATGGTGTAATCAAATTTATTTACCTTTCTACTGCCGTTGTAAAAAGCTCTAATTCATCCAAGGTGCCATAAACATCATAAATGTCATCAATTAAAGTAATTAGAGAGCACACTTTTGTTAAACCCTTGCGGATATTACTAAATTGAGGTTCAAATGGTGTCATTCCAGCAGCCCAAAAGAAACATTCCATTAGCCTATCACGACCAAAACTTAACCTTGGGGCTAGTCCCATACCCTTCCACCACCTTCATTATGTAAAAAAAGAATGAAATCTTATTAAAAAAGTGTGAAAATGAAATTAAACCAAAGTTTTATAAAATGATATTTTTTATAAGCTATAAAATTAGAATAATATGTAAGTAAAAAGGATAATGTATGAGTTTTTATTTGATGAATTGCTAAAAAAATATGGATGAGATTGAGATGTTCGCGGTCTGATTTGGATCGGTTTTGAGGCAAAAACTCATATGATCCAAAGATAAAATTATATCCAGTTCGGTTTAGTTTGGATGATTAATTTTAAAAAACTGATCTAATTTGATCCAAACTAATACGGTTTAATTTGGATCGGTTTTTGGATATCCAAATTACAAATTGTAATTTTTTTTATTAATAATAATCTTATAAAAATACAATTAAATAATAGGTTCGATACAAAATATAACATATAAAAAATCAATAGTACGGAATAACAATGATTGATTATCTTTGAAGCATACGAAATAGAAACAATATTGATTAAATTAAACTCATACATAGTATTAAAGGAGTTAAAAAGAAAAAAAAAAAAGCTTAATATAATATATTATACTTATAAAAATGGAAATATGTATCAAAATATTTGTATGCGGTTCAGTTTGGTTTGGTTTTGAAAAATCAAACCAAAATCTGATCCTGTCCGAGCGATTTTTACAAAATATCATCCAAACACATCCAATAATATTTGGTTTTGTACAATTTTCAATTTTTTTGATCGATTTGCGGTTTAAATTTGGATCAGTTTAGATTTGAGCACCCTTGGATGAGACACTTATTATACATCATTTGAGACTTTTGTTGTTAGAAAAACAAATTAAATCAATACATTTTTTTTTTGTATTTATTATATGTGTACTTTTTATTTCATTTACAAATTTAAGGAAAATTGTGGCTCCCAATCACAATTCACAACTTCATTCACAAACCATAACTCCATTGGGACATGATGGGATCCGATGAGCATTACATTAGACTTTAAATAACCACACAAGTGAAAATATGTTATGCCAATAAAAGATCTTATATTGAATGGAAAAGTGGATGTTGGACACTTTATAAATGAAAAAACTCATAAATCTAATGTCTTAGGGTTTTGAATTAAGATAATATTCAACTCTCAAGACTCAATGTGATGATCACCTGAACTATCTTTACGACCCAACAAAATGAACATCATATCTCAACTCAAAATCTTAAGACATATGCATGAGTCGATCGGTTTTGAATAACTCAAATTCTTATATCAATATATACTAATAATAGGTACATTCATTTTGAGAAACTTACCTTGACATCTCTTTAAGATCCTGTTGAAGAGTTGATTGCACAATATTGAAATTCAATTTAGCTGCTTCAAGCAAGACCTTATTTGCATCCTTCCTATTTTCATATGAATCAATAAACCATCGAGCTTCAAGACTTTGGACTCTACGATATAGTGGAAGCTCCAATGAATGATTCACTTGATCAATGAGAATACTGCTTCTACCTTCACTAAGGTCTTTGAGGTGAATGCTAGTGAAAGCATTGGCTTCATCCAAAATTTGTTCTCCTTCATAAGATAGAAATGATGCATCGTAGAGACTTAACATTCCTTTGATATCTTGGACAAGACATGCCTTAAAATTTCCATTGTGGTCCTTAAACTTCTCAAAAATATCTATGTACGAAAAAACAAATCAAATGTCAAATTTACTTCTTATAGTGACCTATCATTGTCAAGGCTAGCTAATTGTGGTCCTAATCATATAGAATTCAATAGTTTATAATTTTTTTAACATACCTTTCTCAAACTGAAATTGGAAATTCTGTTCTAATCTTCAAAATTGGGCCCTAATAAAATTGTAAGGGTCTACCTTTAAAATCTTTTTTCGTGGTTCATATTAGATGCACTTTGTTTATCATATACTACAATGGTACAATATTTAGGTAATGTTTTTTTTTTACCAAATTTTTTTTTACTACAATGGTACAATACTTAGGTAATGTTATAATGCTTTATAGCATTTCACTAGATAGATATTTTACAAAATTAATGATTAGATTGAAAATATACTATATCATATAAAAAAAACTCGTTGTAATAAGTAGAAAATATATATATATATATATGATTTAACTTACTAATTATCATATAAAAAATCTATCCATAAATATATATCGAGTGAAAATATATATCGTATATATCATGAAACTTGCTAATTATTATTATTATTATTATTATTATTATTAATATTTCCTTCAAAAAAAAATTATTAATATATAATAATTATAAATTTTTTTATTTTTTAGGTAATTAACACATCTATAAATATATAACCTTTTTGAATAGAATAATTTACATTTCTTAATTTTTTCCAACTAATATGGTAAGAATAATGCACATTTTTTTATAAACTAAGAATGACATATGCATGCATGTATGTGCACCTGGTGAAATATCATAACCATATTCTCGAAGGAGCCTAAATCTCAAGGCTGTTTCATGTAGACTTCTGCCAAAATTGTTTCTACCACTACATTTTTCCAAAGACAAAAACCTATCAAGGGCTTCTCCTATCTCCTCTTCGAAGTGGTAACTGAGACCTAATTGTTTCACAGTATCGATTAACTCTAGAATATTTACATTTTCATCCTTAATCATTCTTTTTACTTCCTCTTGCAGCCTCCTACTCCTATCCACGTATCGAGCATCCTAGAAATAATACAAAATATAAATTACGAGTAATTAAAAGTGAAAATGTGAAGTTTTAGCCACTAGAATACTTGATAAAAAAAAAAAGAATTACCTCGTAATCGTGTTTCAAGGATTGTAAGATATCGTAATTCCAAATATTGGGTTGGTAATTGGCTGATTTTCTTTGAGAAACATTTGTATTGGTAGCGTAACATAGAAGTGGAGAACCATTTCTATGAATGAGAAGATTAGTTCTTCCTAGTTCTTGAGATTTGAAGAAACTAGGAAGTGAGATAAAGGAAGAGTTCAACAACATTGGATGAATTGTATAGGGATACTTGTGATATAAAGGAAGAGTTCTTTGCAAGTGAGAGAATAAGGAAGAGTTCTTTGCATTATTTCTCGTAGTTGTTAGGGTGCTGACATTTATAGAGGCATATTTGTGTCTTTGGTTTGTATAGATGATGTGTCATTTTTTTAGTGGAGCCTCAAGTTTGGTTGTCCATGACATTCCCTAACACTTACGGTCTTGAATCCAGTTGGGTTGATTTAGTGGTATTGGTTTGAGATTGAGAGTGTGCTCCTCCTCGATGTCTCAAGTTCGATTCTCACCGGTGTCAATTTGATTGGGCTGATTTAACTTTTTCAAAAAAAAAAAAAACACTTCCGGTCTTGCCCACATATTTTTTTTTTTTGACAAAAACAAATGATATTCATTCATTCAAATTGGTAGAGTACATCGATACAATGAAAATTTGCTAACAACAAAAAGGATGAATTTGTGAACAAACTCACAGCATCCATGTTAATAGCGTGAAACGGCAAAGTACTAAAGCCTACACATATGACTATATTTAAGTCTCCGAAATACCTATGTCTCCGAATCTGCAACATTGACGACTCCAAAATCATTGATTTGATCTGCACTGGATCGAAGTTGATCTGACAATCTGAACTGAACAAATACCTGAACGAAACAAGAAAGGCAAACAACGTCGCACAAAGACGACGAACAAAACAAGGTCGCACTAAGACGACGAAATCACAAAAAAAGAAACGAAATAGAAGTGTAAATCACTTATTTCAATAAAAGGGAAATAGAAAAAACAAGATAGAGGGGTGATTTTGACCCAAAATCACCCCTCTTTGGTGGATGAAGGTAAAGAAACTAGGGTTTTGATGATGACCCCAAAGAGAGAAAGGAACAACTCAATGTTTGTATCTACCGTTTTGGTCGGTCTTGCCCACATTTGATTATGATTAGTTACGTTTTTAATACGACGATTACTACTTTTAGTAAGTTTTGAAATATTAAGTCTTTTTTTTTTTGGTAAAGAAAATATTAAGTATTGTTCTTCATTTTTTATTATTATCAAATTTATTTTTATTAAAAATTGTAAAAGTTCATCATTAAATCATTTTAAGATCGAGATGTTTATATTAGACGCACCTTCAAATTTGTGTCACTTTAATTAATTTAAAAATTGAAAAAGTTCATCATTAAAATCATTTTTCTAATTTGTAGTTTAATTTGTTTTAATATTCCAACTTTTAAAAGAATCAATCTTCGTACTAAAAAATAAATAAACAAAAGATTCAATCATATAATGTAAATTTGTTTTAATATTACTGGACATTAGTAAAATATGTCCGGTAATTGTTTCCATCAGCAACTGAACTCAACTTTTTTATGTTTATTTAGTGGTAAAAATCATAGTCACTTTATTAATTTTATTTAGAGGTAGTCATTTTTATTAATGGTGACAAAAAAAGTTGTTGTTCTTTTAGGTAAAAAAAGCAGTAACATTTTTCTCTGTCATCGTTAGGGGTGGCAAAAAAATCCATGCTTGCGGGTATCTGTTGATAAAATATGTCATGGACACGGAGCGGGTAGCTAAATGAGTATATGCGGGTATAATAAACGGGTATTTAATCATCCGTTATTTTATGGGCACATATACGGATTTGATGATATCCGTGCTCGCGGGTATCCGTATCCGTTAATAAATTAAGTAATTTACTAAAATATCTATGTGTATAAGAGTTTAGTGTCTCAAAAAAACCCTAGTCTACTCATGTCTCAAACTCTAAGATTTTGGATGAATTTATCATTTTATTTTACTTCAAGAATTTGTATGGATTATGTAAGAATCATGAATTTTGTATGCTTTATGGTATGATGAATTTGCATGAGATTATGTACGATGAATTTGTTTGGATTATGAAATTAGAATGGAACATGTTATGTATGGATGTTTAAAAGTTGAAGTTTGTAGGTAATTAAAAAAATATTTTTCTTTGTACAAAAAAATTAATTAAAAAATCCATGGGTACCCGCGAATATCCGTGTGTATTTAAATATCTGTGGATTACCCGTATAGAGATACTCGCACGGGTATGAGAACGGACACGAATACCATATTTATCCAATGGAGCGAGGACGGATATCATACTACCTGTACCCATGGATACTCATTGACATCCCTAGTCACTATTAATAAAAGAATGTATGAACCAAACAAAAAGAAAAACATTAAAGAATTTTAGTATGGAATTTAGGTAAAATACAACTATGGAGTTGTTAGAAACACATAAGTGGCTGTGATAGGCTATTGAAACCACTTAATAGTCATCGAAGATAGATACAACTCTTGCAATATTTACAATAATGGAGCTCTCCAATTTAAAAGTATAAGTGAGTTTTGTAGTTATAGTTACCTCATTTATAATTTTAGTGTTAGTGTCTAATAATCAGGTTAGTCCTTTGAACTTGGATGTCTTGGACGAGTTAAGAGAATGGTGTCCCTGCATGCCTTGGACGAGTCAAGAATAGTACTTGAATGTGGATTTTTAACCTCCAACATAAATTTTGATCAATTTGTGCCAAAACTCTTCGAGCACCAAATCAAACTTATCATGCAAAGGGAAAATCAACATGCGATTTAACTATTATATCTATAAAAAAAATGGAGAGAAACTAAACAATGAACTCGAGTGATAACTAATAAATGAGTGAGCGAATCGTTTGAAAGAATCCAATTTGATTCCTGAATGAAACAATTCTTGGTCAGATTAATTTTACCCCACTGTCGAATAAGAATGCGCTAATAACGAATATTAACAACGCCCAACTCTTGATCGATAAAGTTGGTTTCTATACTTCTTACTCTCCAAACTCCAAATAAAATCTATGGAGGGCCGGAAATAAAATCTGAATGCGTGGTAGCTAAACAAGCTAGCAATTCATCCACATGATTCCTAAAATAAATGTGTATCTGCTGCAAGGAAATAGCATTGTCATGTCGAGGGGCCTGCCATGCCAAGGACGTTGCTTGCTGTCATACGTGGGAAAAATACGAAAAAGGTAAAATCATGTTTCTTAGGTATAATATGTCATACTTATATGTCCAAAAATGTGTATGATCTTAATAGTCTTTTATACATTTGTTTCATGCTAAAAATGGTATTTTCGTATGAGGATTTTTTTTTTTTTTTGCTTTCGCACCGGTTTCCGATCCACCAAAGATGAGCGACTAATCTAGCCCGTGCGTAGAGGCATGTGCACTGGCCAAGTGTTGTTCCCCATATGAATCGAACCCGGTATTCTCCGGATACGTCCTTGGAAGAATTTTCTTGCCACTGGAGCCCAAACAACTTGGTTTCGTGTGAGGAAGTTTAAGAAAAGACAATTGTCGAGTAAACACTCATTTTAGTAATAATGATATGTGATTTGGCGTAAATCAAATCTGATGTGTTCAAGTGTTCATTAAATATATGGAAGTAAACCTATAAAAAATTGGTGTTTGACATAAGAAAAGTAATTTTATTTTGACTTTAATTTTGGAGTCATAACTTTAATTCAAGGAGCTCACATGTTAAGAATGTTGAAACGTTCGTTAAACTCATTCAACTCCAATAATTGACCGATGTCTTAACATATGTTGCATTAGTGATCAGCTATTTATTTTTCAAGTTTTAAATATTATTGCACGCTTTTTAATATATTTTGTTTAGAATTAGGAATATTAAAAAGATAGAAGTAATATTTAAAACTTAAAAATAAATAACCAATTACTAAAGCAACCTATCTAGAGTTTTTTTTTTGGGTTGATTATTGGAGTTAGATGAGTTTAATGACCGTTTCAACATTCTTCATTGACCTTAGCTCCTTGAAATTAAAGGCCCTATAAAATTAAACTCTCAACAACTATTTGAAATTAATGTCAAAATAAAATAATTTTTCTTATGTCAAACACCAATTTTATGGGCCAATAGAAAATTGAGATGCTTCTCCAACTTATTGCCAAACCATGAATTCTCATACAGTGGTAACGACTCTTCAAATTCATAAACCTTAGTATTACTTCATCCATCCCATAATAACCGAGTTTTGTGCAAAAAAATATTAACCTAAAATAATAGATTCATTTCACTTTTTAATACAATATTAACAGATCTAACTATAACTCTAATTAATATTACTTTCATGGCATAACAACAAAACTCGTGCCCATGGATACCCGCCCAAACCAACCCCGATTTGATAGGTTTTCCCCGATTTTATTAGGTTTGGGTATGGATATGAGTTTTCCTCGATTTCAAAATACGGGTACGAGACGGGTAACGGAGATATATGTACCCACCCCGAACTCGTACTCAAACCCTAGCTGAATATAGAAATGTCATTTTTTTTTAGGGGGTTGATAATGATATGCCATGTTATTTGGTTTGATAATTGTCATGATATGAGAACTTTCATTGATAGTTAAAGGAGCAACCGAATTATTCGATAAGGAAGGGTTAAAATAAACGCAAATTGTTGGATAATGCATTACAATATTACCATTGAAGCTTAAAAAAAAATTCTTTTTATTAAAAAAAATTGATTCACTCCGGGGACAGGGATGGGGCGGGAATACCCGAACCCATTGGAGACGGGGATGAGTCTCAATTTCTCATCCCCATTAGATATGAGTAGAGTAACGGATAAGTATATTAAAGTAGGGAATGGGGATGGAGAAGACAAAACTCATCCCCGCCCCGCCCTATTGCCATGCCTTTCATCACTCCCAATCTCTATTCGTTAATAATCTTTCCTTAAGAAAAAAAACTTCGTCAATTCTGTTGAACTTTATTCATATCAATTTTGACCTTATTTATTGGTGATCATGATCATGCTTATGGTTATTCTAATTGATTTAAATACTATTTTTTTAATTCAATTGGAATAGAGATTGTTAGGATTGTTAACACTTTTTTTTAGGAAAGGATTGTTAACAATTGGTTATCAGTTTGATAGAATTTGGTAATTATGTTAATTATAGTTTTACCACGCTTGTTTAATAACTGTGATCAACCGAAGTCTAAGTTATTTTGACAATTGTTCTCGTAGCTGGTAGGAATTCTTACAAATTTAATTGTTGTTTAATCAGTTAATTTTTTTTTTTAGGTTAAACTACACTTTTCGGCCCTTAAGTTTCAAAATGTTACGATTTTGGCCCGCTATTAAAAAAATGACAAAAGTGACCCTCTATGTTTAGGGAAATATGTTCTTTTGACCCTAACATAAGGGGAAATATGCCTTTTGACCCGTCATGTTTACAAAAAGTTGTGATAATGGCCCCTTTTTTGGGACACGCAACGTCTTCTCAGCAATTTTGGAACGAAAGGGCCAAAATTTGTATTTTTTTTAATAGGGGGTCAAAATCGTACATTTTAAAACTTATGGAGCAAAAAGTGCATTTTTGCCTTTTTTTTATTATCAAAAACGATTTTAAACTATAGAAAAGTACATTTTTCATACATGTGATAAACCATACAGAACCTAAAAATTAGTGGATTGGTTGACAGGGTCAGACCTTGGGATGTGCAAGGAGCTGAATGGAACCGGACCTCCCCAAGGTATGGGCCTCAAAAAAAAAATTATAACCAAGTAGTACTACTAAGTACTACCCCACTAAAAACAAATTTTTTTTATTCTTTTTCTCTTTGATACCACGCGTTCCATCACTATCACTTCATTGGACATTCGTTTTCTTCTTCTCCGATTTGATTTCCTTTTCCTCTTCTGTTCACTTGTTTTAGGCCTGTTAGAATTGGGTCTTCTTGCTTTTGGTGTTAGGTGGATGTTTTTTTGGAGGGTGGTTTGAAGTTCCTCATGTATACGGTAATGATTTTCATTTTTTGGTGTATATATACGACGTCTTGTATTTATCTTTTAAAAAATTTAAATAGAACACTGTTCTCTTAAAAAAAATATGTTTTTATTTTAATAGAGCCTTTTTTCACTTAAAGAATCGAACCTTCAGATTTGTAGGAACGGCCCTGTTGATTGTTAATTGCGATTAACGAAATTAACAATTAACAACCAACAGGCCCGTTCCTACAAATCCGAATGTCTGAATGAAATTCTCATTGATTTTTTCATGTCTAACAATCAAAACCCAAATAGGCGTCGATTGGGAAAGGAGACCATGACTTCTAGCCCATGCAGGGAGAGAGTGGCGGCGAACCCTATAACTAAAAGGTGATGTAGTCTTAGTATGGAGTGGACCTTAAAGATCAGTGTGTCACCCAGTTATGGATCCTCCTCATGACCAGTACTTTTTCACTAAGGAGTAGTACTATAATGCCACTGAGAAACACTATCACGATGAGGAGCCTGAGAATCCTGAGCACCCTGAGCAACATATGCTTATCATAAGGGCCATTCTCATTTGTCACTACTACCATCATTCGGTAACTATGTCCCCTACAAGATTTGAATTGATGTTGAAGTATGTATAATTACATTTCTTTATTGTTCAAATGTTAATTTTGAATATACTCACCCAACACTGAATCTTAAGGGTCATTGAACTTTGGGGGTAAGCTGGCCTTCCACTGTAAATGTTCTAAACCAACTTTCAGAGACTAAAACAATTTAAAGCTTTAAATGGAAAGGTTATATAGATTATGCAAAACTTAAAATTAGAAATAATAATGAGGAATAACATCAGTTAAAGCATGCAATTGTTTCTAACATGAAATCAGAAACTTATTTAAAAAGGAAATAACAGACTGTAAAGGTGAGAAAAACACAAGAAAGGGGGTTGAATTGTGTTGGCTTTTTCAAACATTTTCTAAGTGTTTCACACTGATAAGGGGCTGAAGTAGAGTTCAAAGTCTTATGCAGAGTTGAATGCAACTATTAAGTTCAACAAACAAAGAGAAATAAGAATAAAAAGATACAGAGCAGTTTATACTAGTTCCTCTCACAAACCGAGAGTAGTCTTATCGCCTTGCACTTCCATGAGATTTTCACTATAATCACTAAAGATTACAAACGCACAAACACACAAGCAAGAGACTTCTAATGCTTAATCACAACTTAAAGAGACTTCTCACATTCTAACTTAATCAAATCAACAATTGTTTGGTTTTACACTTGATCTACAATCAGAGGTGTCACAAATACAAAATAGAGTGAAACTCTGACTTTAGAATTTCTAAAATAATAAATTGGTAAGAATCTCATAAGTGATTATACGCTTTTGCATTTAGCAGAGTAATGCGACTTTCAAAAAGTGCAGAGTCTTCTTAATTTCTTCAAGTCTTCAGCTTCTTTTATATAGAAGGATATGAGAGACGTTTGAGAGATGCTAGTGCATAATTTACAGTATTTTAGAAACTTGATCATAGACATTGGAATGTTCCTTTATTTGGTTAATGAAATCGAAAAGACATTTGAAATTTAGTTCCTTTAATTGGAATTTTCTTTTTCATTCATTTTGTCTTTTAATTTTGCTTAGCACATGATTCTGAAGAAAACAAACTATGCTTGATCAGATGTTGAAAGCATCAATATTCAGAAGAGGACAAAGCTAACTTGTCTCCTGAGTCTTGAGAGTCTGGTAATTTCAGAGTCTGATGTCTTCAAATGTTGATGCTCCAGAGTCTGATTTTCAGCAACATCTGGGTGCTACTCTTCTTCTAATCCAAAAATTAACTTATGGTTGACCTTTCTTCAAATCTTCTACCAAGTATTCAGATTCTCTTGCGCTTCAGATGCTTTTATATATGTTCATAACTTAGTATATTTTAATCTATGGTATTGCACACTTGAACACATATTAACATATCCATGGTATGAGGTTCGTAAACTCTCCCTGAACCTAATAGTCCAGAGGGTGAGATTTATAAACTCCCTCTATGTTTTATTCAGGTTAATTAAATTTATTTTTAAGCGCATATCGTAACACCCCAAATTTTCCATAATATATTTTCTATATATCTAAATATATGTTCAATAAACCTCTATTTATTATTTTTAAATGATTTTTTTTTTGTACATGTATGTTGCTTATCATTATGACAATGTGTGAATTAATAAGAATTTTGCGCATATTTTATTATTAATTATTTCTAACTATCATCTTATTTAATTATTTATTTTATAAATAATTATCTTGGTGTCTTAGTAATGTTTTGATTATTTTCCCTTATACGTGTAGTTCTTTGTGGTGTGATAATGTTCTACGTGTTTGTCTTGATAATTTATTTTTAGTAATTTATTTTATTTTATTGAAGTATACTATTTAAAATCATTATTATTTTCAGGATAGTAATTTTATTATTGTTAACTAGATTAGATCTTTGAGAATTAGACTAAATTTTAGTGGATGTACACATATAAGAACTAAAGTATCATTTAGAATATGTTTATATTTGTTTTTGGAAATAAGCACTGGGTGTATAATATTAATGTATTTCTCTTTTAAATGGCTTAAATAAGATAATTATTATTTCACTTGTAAAGTAAGATACGGAAGAAGAAGGAAAAAATGATATATATATATATATATATATATATATATATATATATATATATATATATATATATATATCTTTATTATAAAAGTTAGATTTGGTTAGCAAACATGTTTGCCCTAATTTATCCTAATCCTTAGCATTTTTCCCCTCTAAACATGTACTTATTGCTAATCTAATCTCACCCGTTGATTCAAACTCTATTTTCACATTTGATCACGACCGTTAATGTCATTTGAAAACAAATAACACACTTTTAATGCAATTGAATACGTAGTTATTGCTTATCAAGTCAGTCAAAACTCTATTTTCAAACTCCTCATTTTCTCTCTCATACAGAAACGTCATAATGACAATTAAAAATAGTGCTAATCATCCTCATTTTCCATACTTAATATGTAGTTAATGCTAATCAAGTTAGTCAACCACTCCCTTCATCTCAGCTGTAGATCTCATAACCTTTCATGTATTAATGTTAATCAACTCAGTCAACCACCCCCTACAATATCTCAGTCGTAGATCTCATAACCTTCCATGTATATTAACGATTGCATTCTCATTATCCTCTCCTACCATAATTTTTACGTCCAAACAATTTAGACTTAACAATGGAAAGTGATGCACGAACTCTCTTAGCATTGCACTGCTTGAAGGGTACAAATAACACATCAAAATCTAACCATGTTTCATCTTCTTTCTTGATCTCTTATGTTTTGTCATATATATTTTCAACTTGCACTAATTTCTTTGAATCTTTGATCTTTTTCAGCTCCATTAGATTCAAATCCTATAACTGATTTGGACAAGTTTGTTAACAGATTGCGAGTTCAATTTAGAACTCTTCGACTTGAGTTCCGTGTAACAGATGTGAATGCAAGATTACTGATACTGTATTTTTATAGATGCGACATTTCAAATTAAAAGTTTATTTGATCATTTTTCTCACTTACTAATTTTGGATATATATATATATATATATATATATATATATATATATATATTTGACTACATAATACTTTGTTTGTGAATACAATGAGCACGTGACAATC
Source organism: Medicago truncatula (assembly GCF_003473485.1). Lineage (NCBI taxonomy): Eukaryota > Viridiplantae > Streptophyta > Magnoliopsida > Fabales > Fabaceae > Medicago > Medicago truncatula. Next base: position 24,473,692 of record NC_053045.1, read on the forward strand.
AACATAAGCATTATCCTATGGAGCTTAACACTATTTGTCAATATTGATGTGTTTGACACCTATGTTAGGAGTTATAAGCTAGAATTCCAAAAGGAATTTCAATTCAACAATGTTTGATAGAAAAAGAAGTGGTTCAAAAACTCATTAGGTAGAATTGCATACATGGATACAAAATGAGATTAGCCAGCTATATTATGACTCTATTTTGTAGTGTTGTTATGATGTGTTAGACATCTAATTATTATGCTATTAGGCAGCAGATATTATGTTATTAGGCAGCAATTACTATTAAGAAGTTATAAATTAAATAGGGAAATCAAATAAAAAATCACTAGGCATTTTATTTGGGACTGAAAATTGGTTTGGGAGAGATCAAACTCTCGAATTCTTGGAGGGAGAGACCCAAAACTCTCAATTTTCTAGGGAACCTGTTGTATCCACTACAAACCTACGGTTTTTTGCTGTCACTAAATGTCAAGTTTCTTGTATTGATCCTATAGTCCTATTGTATCATCAATAAAAGTAAGTTATTTATGTTATATTTTTATGTTTGTTACAAGTTTCTATCATGATAATTCAGAGAATGCGTCTTAAATAACTTAAATATTAAAGCTAACTGTTAATTGTTTGCCTTTAATATTTTTTGAGTCAAGTATAAGAAAAAATATATATAAATTTTCAAGTTCAAGGGGCATTTTGCACATAAGTGCAAAACTTCCGGGGTATCTGCAAAATGTTATGTTGACTAACAAAAGAATTTGACGGAATGGGTAATTTTTTTTTTTTTTAACAAACAAAAATGAGATATATTAACGAGGACACCGTAATTGTTACCGCACAAGATGTGCCGAACAATCACAAAAATGTCAAAGTCCAAACAAAAATACAACCAAATCAGTCAATACCCAAACATAAAAGCGGGCTCGACCACCACTGTTGAGTACCAAAACTAAATACAACATTGCTAGCCTTTAGCCACCACAAAGAAGTTGATTTCACTTTATCTAGCATTTGTGGCAAAGTACTTTGTCTATTTCTAAAAAGCCGATTATTCATTTCATTCCACAACACCGAAACACAAAGCAACCAAATCAAGTGGAAGAAAGACCGTCTCCCTCTCGAACAACCTGCGTAATTAATAAATTGCAAAAAATGATCTGAAGTTGATTGAGAATCGACCCCTACCACTCCTAGCCATGCTCGCACCAATGGCCATAAGGCACCAAAAGTTAGACAAGACAAAAACAAATGATTAACATCTTTAACATTCCCACACCCAGAAACACACAACCGCGCCTCCAAAGGTAAAATGCCACGGCTTGTCAAATTATTTTTTGTAGGTAACCGATCTCGCAAAAGTCTCCAAGCAAGGATAGATACTTTGAGAGGAACCTGTTTATGCCAAATTAACTCCATATTATGGTGTAACTGGGGCTGCTCCTATGATGTCAACATATCATAGACTCCACGTACAGAATACCCACCATCATGATTAGGTAACCAAAGCCATCTGTCTGTCACTGATTCCTGCAAAGAAACTGTTAGTAATAAAGCCCTACACTCCTCTACCAACTCCTCCTCCCAAGCCCACAACCGCCTATGCCACTGCAACGCCTCCCCTCCCACGTCTACCCCCAACAAGAATATATTCCTAACAGAGATTGATTTGTGAACATTCAAGTCAAAAAGACGCCCAAACCGGGCACACAGTGGAACATCTCCGCACCAACGATCACGCCAAAAATCAGTATCTGCACCATCTCCCACCCTCCTCCTACACAAGACCCAAACCATCCCTCTCCACCCTCACCTATCTCATCTTTAATCCTCACTATCTCCCGCCACCATGAAGAACAACTCCGGCCCCCATCCGCCAAACCTCCATCCTCCACACCATACCTAGCCACTAACACCTTTCTCCACAAAACTTCCTTCTCCAATAACAACCGTAAACACCATTTACCCAACAAAGCAATGTTAAACTCTGTCAACCTCGTTACCCCCAACCCTCCATACTCCTTCCTCATACTCAAAGTATCCCACCTAACCCAAGATATTTTTCTTTTTTCCTCACCCCCTCCCCAAAAAAATTTATTAAACAAAGATTCAATGGAAGAGATTATACCTGACGGAGCTTTGAAAAAGGAAAGTGCAATTTCAGAGAGGGTAATTAAAGTTTTGTTAATGTTAGGAAGTAATTGACGAAACTTACAATTTTAATGAGTAATTGCCTATTTACTACTACCACCGTATCTCTAACAAATCCTCCAACACTTCCCATTCAACAAAATTTTTCCACTATTTACAATAATTTTCCATTCAATTCTACAGATTAGAGAACAAAAATGGACCTTTCAAAAAGAGAAGTCCAATGAGTTACCCTATTATTGTTATGAAGTTTCCACCATTGCTCAGCAGTAACCAGTCTCTATCAAGAAACCTGTGGGGCTAATAAGATCCGGGGTTATTCTCTTCCAACCAAACTTTCTGCATACATAATAAAAAAAAATCGAACCTCCGATCATTTGCTTAAACAAGTACTTCTTGTATTCATTTATTTTTATCTGATTGTACTTTTGTGGAGATTTCTCATTCAAAAAAAAGAAAAAACTCTACTTCTCTTCCTAATTTCTTCTCTCAACTAAATAAAGTGAAAAGGCTAAAAATATTCGTTGTAGTGGACATAAAATAACAAAAGAACACAAAAATAGACCTATATTTGATTTTTAGAGAAAAGCAAAAGAATACTCTCCTTTTTTAATGTTAAAAAAAAAAAAAAAAACAAGAATACTTGAAATCTTAAGATTTGTCAAATAATTTTTTTTTGATTTATGTGTATTTTTGTTCCATATTAAATAATATTTCGACAGTCATTTGATCTTTTAGCTGATTTTTATTTTCTTAGTAGTCATATATATATGGTGTCTAAAACTAATTTTAAAATTATTCTAATTTTTACTTGATCTTTTTATTTTTTTATAAAAACATTTGTCGACGTTTGTCACGTTATGTTATGGACCGGTCAGAAGACCAACTGCACGCCGACACGTGGCCAGACTTGCGTCGCCTTAAGACTTCACATCCAAAGGAGCACGCCAGTTTGCGTGCACTGTGCCACACAGGAGCGCGTCCCTCGTACAAGGATCACCCTACACGTGTCTTGCTCGTCCTTAATCACACGCCGCATAACCCGGAGACGGTTATGGCCAACACGCGCCTATATAAGGGTGAATTTGCTTCAGTCTCAAGGTACACATCACTTTTCACAACACTTCTTACACACTTTTTCTCAGTTCCATTACTGACTTGAGCGTAAGAGTGCTAACGTGCCAGCAGGCACCTTTCGCTCCACCACGAAGACTCATCGTCGCCGTGTCAGAAACCGTTACCGTCACACCGGAGCATTCTATACCGCCGTTGCCACTCAACCTTTTTCACCGGACATATCACGTTACTTTTTAAGTTAAGTTCCCTTTTTAAAGTACTCTCAACCATTCAATCATTGCTCCACGTTGAATTTATTTGAATTATTTTAAAAATTATGGTCCATTACGATTACAATTTTTTTTTAAGAATTGACTTTCAATTATCTATATCTATACTATATTTAAAGAAAATAACTCCTTTCAACTTTTTTAGGCTGACTTTTTTCTTTCAAAAAATACCCTCAATTTTCAATACAAATAACACATGTAACAAACAGATAAGATTTATTTGAAATGCTATAAAATTTTGTTGATCCTTTGTATATATTATTTTTATAGACTTAGTGTATGTTAAAGGGACAAAAATATGAAGAATCTCAAAACAGGGTTAGAATATGTGTTTTTATTTTTACAAGGTCAGTTTTCAGACTATGCGTATATTACAGAATCAATTTGAACAATTAACCCAAAAGAATTTAGATAATATTTTTTTTGTTATATTGTTGGTGTCATTGAAATAGATAATCATGATTAGTTTTGATAAATTATTCAAAAAATCAAAGATACTATTTATCTTTATATGCAGTTTTTACTGAAAAGATACTAAGGATCCAACCAGAGATACAAAAACTGTATCTACTCGTAAGAGCTTCAAGCACTGATTTGGCTGAACATCGCTTGCAAAAAGAGGTGCATCATCCATCTTCATCTATTTCCATTGATATCATGAATGTTTGACTCATAAAAGAATGTTAACATCTTTCCAATACACTTTATATTTTTTGACAAACAACATTATTATTAATTTTTTGAAGATCAAACGCTGAACCTTCTCCTTCATGCTTAACATTCTTCTTCATCTCCATAGCCATCCATGTTTTTGACATTTCTAGACATCCTTTCTCCTTTGTGCTTAACTTAAAGTTCTTCTTCATTAACAAAATTGTTCAACATTATTTCAGTCTCGTTTATTGATCTGGAGTTTTCTGCCTAGTTTGGTTTATAGATCTTGATTCATTTACATTTTAAAGGTATGAATAAAATTTAGTTTATCATTTTAAATGTTTTATTATGCTATATGGTTGGGTGTTGTTTAGTAATGTTGTTGACTAATAAAAGAGTGTAAGATACCATAACTGAAAGAATAAATTATTATTCTCTGAGTAAGTTTTTGGTAAATGAAAGTGAGTAAGAAGCCAATAATGGCCGCAACACAATGTTTGTAAGTAATATTTTGTTGTTGGTATCGTGCACGGTCGTACTTAATGATTGCACGACCGTGCCTAAACTCATTGGTGATTTGTTGATTTTAGTTTTTTGTCACGAACACGATCGTGCTTAATATTGAAACGGTCGTGTTTGTCATAATGGAAGTAAATATGGATGGTTTAGGGTAGTATTTATTAGATAGATTTTGAACTGCATACCGAGCACGATCGTGCGTTGTAAGGACACGGGCGTGCCAAATTTCCATGAATGAAGTAGAATTTTTTGATTTGTTCGAGCACGATCGTGCTGATCACCGAAACGGTCGTGCCTTACTTCCTGGAAGTAATTGTCTTTGCTTTGTACTAGTTTTGCCATTTAGTATTGTATGTGTTTGATTCCTGCCATTTGTTTGATATAAAGGAAGTGTGTGTTTATGTGAATTTGTGATTGTGATTATTTAAATTCATGTATGTTGATGAACAGGAAGATGGATATTCAGAAAATTCTGGAAATATTTGAAATTCCTAATGTAAGCGCCATAACAGGGGGATGCAACCTTACTGGGGAAGGTTCAGAGGTAGAGGTATGTTGATGTGTGATTACATGATTGTGTAAATTATTTTTGAAGTTAGCGAAAACCGTTGGGTAATTTTGGTCTGAGAATTTTAAATTACCAAGTTAATTTGCATTTTTTATTGTGTAGGAGATGGACAATAGCTCTTGTTCAGAGAGTGATGTATGTACCTCGGATGAAGATGTCGAAGACATCTACACTTCATTGTATGGGTGCAACTTTGACGATGAAACGGCGGTTGATTGCATGGCTGACCTTGAGAGAATTAATTATAAGGAAATAGGGTCTGATGAAATCATGAGGTACCATTTTCCGGATCGTTTAGTTGCATACAAGTTTTACAATTTGTACGGTTGTGTATGGGGATTTGCTGGTAGAAAAAGCCGTGCTGTTAAAATTGTTTGTTGCTTACCATTTGTTTGTTTGTGCGTGAAGTTAAAAGTTTATATTCAATTTGACATTATTATGTTGTTGGAACGTGTTTTACTCGCTGTGGATTGTTTTATTTGATCACAAAATCAAAGTAATTCATGAATATTTGAATATTTTTGTAACATCTTGTTGGTTGCAATCTGTTTAATTGACGGTCCCAAATCTTATGTTAAGTAGTGGGTGGATAAATGTACTTTAAAAAAATTTCTTAGTTAATTAATTATCTTGTTGGTACACAAACGACACGTTCATGCTTATTAATCACACGATCGTGTTTGATAGATGTAGTAAACCATTGATATTTAAAGAGAATAGAACGCACGATCGTGTGTGATTGTAGCACGGTCGTGCTCAAAATACTGATTTAAAAAAAATTGTTGCTGATAGGCAAGCACGGTCATGCTTTTTTTAACACGGTCGTGTCACTATACACTGACACATATTTTCAATTGAAATGGATGTTGCACGACCGTGTGTAACATTGGCACGGTCGTGCTATATGCATTACACACATTTGAAGCTTCAACATGATCTAGTTGTAACACAAAATTAAATGATTCATTTTTACTTCCATTATATATCACAAACAAGTACGAATTGTTTAGAATACTAAACCAACACAATCAGAGATTACGACAACGACAAACCTTTATATGTAATCCCATACATTACCAATTAAATTACGAACCTACACACAGAGATAGATAGGTAACATCGTAATTAATATTACAAAAGCATTGTTCACAGTGAAACTTGAATCAAACTTATACAGAAATAAAAGAGTACTTTGTTAAAAGTGCATTACTATTACAACTCTCGCAAGAGCATTTTCAAATTGAAACCAACAAAACAGTTTTAGAGTAGATGTTAAATTAAATAAAAGAAAGGCACGAGTGTTGCCAAAGCAAACAGATCCAAGAAGCAATAGCCGGAAATACATATATCTCCCATCATTACAATCCATAGGAGGTTGGTTATCAATGTTAAGGCGCTGCATCATTAGGTCAAGAATACGTCCCTGCCTTTGCTGCTCCTGCCTGATCTGTTGAACATCAGACCTTGTACCTTCAACCTCAATCATCATCCTTGCACGCCACTCTTGGTCATCTTGAACCTGCCTTTGCTACTCTAGTCTCATCTCTTGAAAATCGGACCTTGTCGCTTGAACCTCAGCCTCTATCCTTGTACGCCATTCCTGGTCATCTTGAACCACCGGGTGTGGTTGATGTTCCACTTGGTCAGCAGCCGCTGCGTCGTCTTCAAGATGCTGCTCTTCTGCAACTTCTGGATCTAAATCAGAATAAATCCAATTTGCTGGATTGGATGTGTCAGTCCTCTCTGGATTTGGCAATACAAACGCGTCTTGGTTATCAACCCTCAATCAAAATTGTTCTCTCCTCCCGCCACTTACATCCTTAATCATTTTCATCTGAATTAGCGTATCAATCTCAATTCCCTTGTAATCCTTCATTTGAGGTTGGTCAGAATAATATTTTATTCCTAACTTCCTTGCAATGTAATCGATTGACCCCCCGACCACAATAAGACCAGCGTCCTGTGTTGCAACATATGCCATATGGCTTAAAAGATAGTATCCCGTGTCTACCAGACACTTGTTAACCATAGCCCATAACATGAAAAGTTCATCGGTCCTAACTGTACCCGTTTCCTTCCGATCGAGTAAGCTGCAAGCCATAACCCTGTGAATGTAGCGAAAAACAGGGTTGTGGATTGAACTAGCTTTAGCAGATCTAGCCACAAATTTTGTCCTCCCGAATATTTTAAGCCAAAATTCATCAGAGTCATAATTATCAGGCCTAGTATTTGGGTTACGAGAATCTTGGATGAATCCCGTGGCAGGGAAACCCATACGCTTGTTAAACTCAGGTAGGGACATGCTAAACTCTCTGTTATTCAAGCTAAATGACACAGTGGGTTGTGGTTCATCGATATTCAATTTATCTTTGGTAAAACACAGCGTACTAAGGAATTCTAAGGTAATGTGTATATATGTGGAGTACATATGCCCTAAAAATCTCTCTAATCCTATGTTATCAACCAGAAGTCTAACATTTTCTATTATACCTAATGTATTTAACGTGGTTTTATCGGGATACCTGCTCAATGCAATTCCCCTTGCAGCGAGTTTGTTGTACCTCTCCCTTTCCTCCGATTTCTTGAGCATAATCCCAAGCTCATTAGCCTTACCCTTCTTCTTCCTGCCGTCCGAAGAGCCAGCATCATCAACAACTTTTTTCCTCTTTGAATCAGATGAAGCGTCATCAACACCTTCTTTTCTCTTGCTCGCCATTTTTTAAATTCTCAAAAGGGTACAAAATATGGGTTTTGAAGATTGTTTGGTTTTTACCTTAAATTTTGGTTGTGGAAAGATGAATTTATGTTGGGTTTAGTGTTTGGGGATGAGGATTTGTGTTGGAGTCTTGTTTAATCTTCAATTTTGTTGGTTTTGAGTTAGGTTTTTTGACCACATGAATTTGGGAATTTATATGATGATTGGATGAGTTTTGATGGAGGTTTGAAAATGAATGTGGTAAACTTGTTGGTTGGTGTTGTTTTTGTTAAGATTTAGTGAAGTTTTGAGAAGTAAAAACTGAGATTGAGTTGGGAATAAGTTGATTGATAGGTTAGTTGTAACACCCTAATTGTTATTTAATTATTTTTAGTTGATTTAAAGTCTTTTATATGATTTTAAATGATTTATGTTGATTTTGTGGTGTGGTGTATTTCATTAATGGTTATTTTCATTATTTAATAGAATAAGTGGAGAAAATAAAATTATTTTGGAGTTTGGGGATTTAAATTAGAATTAATAGAATTAAGAGGAGTTAAGAATATTTGGGAGGTTACAATAGGTTGGAAAAATAGAAACTGAGAGTCAGAACCAGTTTCACGTACAAACAGAGATTTTGGGAGAAAACAAGAGAAAGCTAGGAGAAGAGCCAAAGGGGGAGAATCTGATTGTGTAAGAGTTTGTTCATCAAAACTAAGGTAAGGGTGAGACTAACTCTCAATAATTATAAATTATATAACTTTTGATTTTGATTTAACATAAGGGTGTTGGTTAAATTTGGGATTTGGGGTTAGGTTTTGATCATTAGATTTTGAATTGAAAGTGTAGAAACCATGATAAAGATGAGAGATTGTGTACTGATCATAGGTATAATCATATAGCAATGCTGTAAACAGTTTTGGGGATTAAATTGGGAAAAATTGAGACTAACTTTCTCTAAAGATGAGTTGTATAATTCTGAAAAAGGGTTTAACATTGTAGTTGTTGATGATGAATATACATGCTCAAGTTATGTATATATGTATACTTGTGTTTTGCTCAAAATTGGTGAAGTATAATGTTGATGTTGATGACTTCACTTCTGATTGTTGTTGTTTTTGTTATGAGATGTTGTTTTGATGATTGAAACCTTGGGTAATCTTAACCATAGAGCTTGAAGTGAACTTTTGTTGTTCTTGAGAACTTTTATGAAAAGTGTGATTTTGTAAATTAATGTTTTCGGTCATGTTTTATATGGTTCTGAGTGCCTTAACATGTATAGAAATGGTTAGACAAGTTTTTGGATCAAATTTGGGCATAGGGAAGTCAAAATTGGGATTTTGGGGTGAAAAATGGAGTTTTCCCGAGAGCTACCTGTCATAACTCGCCATGGCGAGTGGAGTTACTCGCCGGGGCGAGTAGCTCTCTGACAGTACGTCCTGTTTCATGTTCTTGCGTCTTTTTCACACGTTTCTGTTTTGAATTGGCCTTTGGTGTAAACATGAAAGTTGTAGATAATTTTGTTAGCTATCCAATGACTTTGGTTTGACTCAAAAATCATTTTTAGTTTTTGAGATATGATGAAAATACTCCAAGGAGGTCTTAGTGAAATTTTATGAAAATTCAACAAAATCGTTTCCAAGTTAATCCAAAACTTATGGGATAATTCCAAGACTCAAAACTAGAAGTAATATGAGTTCAATTAAGATGTTTAAGAGTATTTAACCCATGTTGTGAGTTGATCTTGGGATAGGAATGAAAGTTGTTAATAAGTTATAGACTTACAGATAGCCTGAATCAAATGATTAATGATTGTTGGTTAGTTTAAGATATTTATATTATGAGGAAAATGTACGATATAGAAAATATCTTTGTTTATATCATTCAAGTTGTTATTATTAATATTGCTATGTTGCAAGTTGCTTATGTTGTTGTCTCTGTTGTTGTTGATTATTAATATCATTAAGTTGACCAAGTTGTGGAGTAAGTTATATTTATTTATGCACAGTTGTTGTTGTCGTTGATGTTGTTGAGTTGTATGTAGATATACACAAGTGGAGTCAGTTGCATAATCATAAAAGCGGGAGGGCCCTGGCCATGGAACGCCTTGTCGTTCGAAGCGGTGGAACACTTTGTTGTTCAAAGCGGTGAGGACTTATGTCCTGAATGAATGCTTTAACCATTCAATTAGCGGTGAGTGCTCCGGCCCTGAATATGGTACCACATGCATGCGCATTGTTGAGGAGTCTTAGTGGAGTCGTTGAGTAGTTGCATGAGTCGATGTTGATGGTTTTAATTACCATTTGTTGTTGATGTTGTTAATGATGATATATTCATATATTGATGAATTATTATTATGATAGGGTGTTAGATTTAATTGATGAATTATATATCTATTATTGATGAAATTAAGATGTTAATGATGTGGTATATTTGCAAATGCATTATGTGGAATTATATATGATGTTTAAGTTGTGTTGATTATCATTTGATATTGTTATATCTTGAGATGTCTATGTGCTACCTGTGATGCTGTCGAATCTTAACTAAGATGTAAATGTAGGTCTAAGTTGTAAGCGTTGTTGAGTTGTACGCTGTCGAATAAGTCATAAGTATGTTATGCAAATTGCCGATGTTGTAATCATCGTCTGTGTTGTTGTTGAAGTCGTAGTTGTAGCAGTTGTTGGGGAATGATTATGTCAGGTGTTGTGTAAGAGGTGGTGTACTCTTACTTTGTTGTGTTATAAGAGGTGGTGTACTCTTACTTTGTTGTTGTTTTATAAGAGGTGGTGTACTCTTACGTTGTTGTGTTATAAGAGGTGGTGTACTCTCACGTTGTTTATGTTGTTGATTAAGCTGTTGTCGTTGTTGTTGTTGGGAGAGTTGTTATCGTTGTTGTAGAATCTTGTTGCTGTCGTCGTTGTTAGTTGAATTAGTAAGTGTTACTAAAGTTAAAGAAGAATATTATTATGATGATTTGTTGCTGTTTACATTATTATAAGATGAGGATTATGTTGTGTCGACTATGTTATTATGAGGTGAGGATTATGTTGTGTTGTCTATATTATTATGAGAAGATATTTATGATATGATGAATTATGTTGTTATACAATGAGGTTTATGATAGGATGAATTATGTTGTTATGATGTTGTTTATGATATTGATTATAATGTTAAGATGATTGTTTATGGTGTTGAATATGAGGTTGTTATGATGTTACATGATGATGATTATGAATGTTGTGATGATGATTACATGATGTTAAGCTATGAGTTGTTAAATGTACTTGATGATGGTTATGTTAAGTTGATAAGTTATCTTTTATTCATGAATTGCTAATGAAATGTTTGATGAATAATTATTATTATGAATTGATGATGTTACGTATAGTTGTTAAGTTGTCTTCTATTCATGAGTTGTTAATGAGATGCTTGGTGGAGAATGTTAATATGAATTAATGATGTTGTCATGTTGTATATGATTATGATTAAGATGTTGATTATGATGTTAAATGATGCTGTTATGATGTTGTTTATGATATCGAGTTATGACTGTTGATATGATGAGTACATGATATGGTTTAAGAGTCGTTAAAAGAAATATTATTACTAATTGATGGAGTTTAAGTTGTTAGATGCATTTGATGAATTATATGCTTATTATTATTGTTTGTGAAATCTCACTCCTTCTGCTTGAAAATGTTGCCCTTCGTATGGGTAACTTGCAGGTATTAAAGATTAGTAGGAGTGATGGCTCAAGTGTCTTAGGGCTCTGATACGTAACGGGATGGGAAATTGTTGCTAAGTTTATCATTCCTTTATGTATCAATTTTGGAACATGTTGTTGAAGTTTTTATTGTCGTTGAATTAATTCCGCTGCAAAGTTTTAATTATTACGTTGTTGAAATTTGAAGGATAATTATTTAATTATTCCATTTGTGATTTTTAAGAAAAGAAGTGTAACATTCCGTTTAAGGTGTTTTACTCTGATTAATTTATGAAATTTTTATGTTGGGAAAACGGGGTGTTACATTAATGGAGGTTTAGGTTTTGAGAGAATCTGAAAGAGTGTTTGTTAGAATGAAGAGCGGTTAAGAATATCTTAAACAATTTCGAGCACGACCGCACGGTCATATCAATATTGAATGCTATTTTAAAAAAAAAAGAGTTGGATCTAGGAGTCGAACCCAAACCCTCCACCTCACAATCACAAGCACACATTCAATCAAGCATTGTCCTTCATGCAAGGTCGTGTTGCATACTAACATGGTCATGCAAGGTTTCAACATAAATATCCATGTTAACACTCCCAACAACACCTTCAATCAAGCATTGTCCTTCAATTGATATTAAAGTTAGAGAATTGTTGTTCCCACATTTGGTTTGGCTGTGCCACACGAGTAAATTATTCAAATGCCCCTCGGCAGTTAACTGCCGAAGTTTTAGAAATCGAGCGGCAGTTAACTGCCTAATTGTTTTGGATATTTTTATGTTTTATTTTTGTGTCGCGCACATTTTGTTTGACATTATGGTACTTAGGATAAAATTGCATTTGAAATAAATAAATTTGAAAAGTGAATAAATAAGATAATTATTGTTCCATTCAAAACAAAATATATGTTATCACATTACATTGCATTAGACATTACATTACATTCCGAAATTTACCTTCCAACTGCAACAATCATCTTACCCCTGAATGGGGCAAATTCAAACTTGCTAAGCAGCAGGACCCCAGTATTCGATCAGCATCTTGAATGCTGGTATTCAAGTGTCAAAAGAATGAGGTGCATTCCTTGACACTTGAATACCATTGTTCAAGATGCTCATCGAATGCTGGAGTCATGCCGATTAACAAGTTTGAATTGCCCCATCCAGAGTAAGATAATTGTTGCAGTTGGAATGTGCATTCCAACTCCAACAATTGTGTTACCTTTGAATGGGATAAATTCAAACCTGCAAAACAACATGACTCAAGCATTTCGCCAAGCACTTCATGTTTTCCCTTTGAAAAGAATAAATTTTTGTTAGGCTTGCTTTAGATGATGGTATTCAAGTGCCACCGAAATGAGGTTCAATCCTTGACAATTAATACCTTCATCTAAACCAGCATAACAAGAATTTAATATTTTCAAAGGAGAAACATGAGGTGCTTGCGAAATGCTCGAGTCCTGTTGTTTGACAAGTTTGAATTACCTCATTCAAAGGAAGACAATTGTTGTAGTTGGAATGCACCTTACCCTAACTAATGACGATCTTCTGGCGGAATCAAACTTTTGATGATATCTTCAGTTGATCTAAGCAACTTCACCCGCATATCGATCCACTGGAACATGTTGTGCTCCCAAAACATGCTCGTCACATTTTCGTCATTCGTTAATTTCACCCAAGTGAATGATACTCTCCCCTCGTCGAGCGTTGGACGTTTATACCAAACGTGTTCCACTATCCTAAAAATTAATTATAACATGTAAATCTACTCAAAAACTAAAAAATATTAAATGTACTCAAAAACTAAAAATCTCCTTAAAAGTTTATTTGTTTTTTTCATTATACGTTTCACTTCATCAAAATACTAAAAATCTTGGAGAAAAAAAAAATCATATCTATCACACTAAACTTATTCACGCATAGCAACAGCAGAATACACGAATAATATGAAAAAATAAGTTAACTCACGGCAAAGCAGAAGGTGTTCCAATTTGTTGAGGGTTGACTGCATAACCATTTTCTTCCATTGTAGAGTTTGTAGGTGTTCAAGTATTTCAGAGAGTATTCTTTCTTTCAAAAAAAAGTTTTTGACAGAGTATTGCTGATAGAGTTTAGAAAGAACGTATTTTTGCTAGAGTATTTTCTTCCACTCAAGTCTCAAAATGTGTGATTGAAACTATTTATAGAAATATGGTGCTAATATTTTCCAAAATGACATAAATAAATCATGACATTATAATCAGGCATTGTCCTTCAATTGATATTAAAGTTAAGGTTCTTACATTGGTCAAAGTACTATAAGATGTAAGTATTATTTTATTTTTGTTTTATTATGGATTTGATTAAAAGAGGTATAGGTTAAAGGTTTTTATTGATTGGATAGCACATACATTTGCCTTTTAAATGCTTTTCATGTTGCATGCCTATGTCTTTCAACTTCAATCTCAGAGATTCCATAAATTGGATGCTCCCTCACTCAACCAATTTTTTAACAAACACTACCCCACATGTGTTGTCCTATTCTCATTGGTCCAATGACAAATGTGTTAAAAATCATATTTTCTTCTTCCCTATAAATATATACCATCATTCCTCAATCTCTCACACACTATCTTATTTACTCTCTTCCTAAGTATCTAAAATTTAATTCTCACTATGGCAACTCAGCCAACCGCCCCAGCAACAGTGAAGTGCAATGTCAAATTGGAGCATATTGATGAAGTCTACGACGCTTCGTACTTGGTACCAGTGGAGACGCTATCAGAACTATCTCGTTACTTCAACGATTATTTCATGAGGTACCATGAACCAACTCGTAGGGTGAAAAAATTTTGCTACATAACACCATACTACCCGTTGGATACGGTTCACAACGACTGGAAATTAAGCTACGATATCAAGTATCTTGAAACCGATCGTGATGTTCAAGACATGTTTCAATGGAGGACAAACACAGGGGACCCATTGTATTTACATGTTGCAACTCAATTAATCGATTGGTAGATTCCACAGATTATTGCTATCCTACTTAATGCATTGTATTTTGATGAAATATGTCTTTTGTAATTTCAACTACATGTATTCGCGTAATCATTGTTATATTATGATAATTTATTTGGATTATGTTTTACCGAAATAATTGTTATTTTGCTATGTTAAGTACATTAATATCAATTGAGGTGATGAAATAATATACATAATTTGTGGTCAAATAATATACATAAAATAGAGGCAAGAAAATATTAAAGCAAAATATTTTTCTATGTAATTTCATTTTATCAGTCATTGACAAACATAATTGAAAGATTGTGGTTCAATATATACTCTGTTATAAAAAAATTATGGTTAATAAATTACATGTTACTAATTAATATCCAACCAAGAATT
Source organism: Medicago truncatula (assembly GCF_003473485.1). Taxonomy (NCBI): domain Eukaryota; kingdom Viridiplantae; phylum Streptophyta; class Magnoliopsida; order Fabales; family Fabaceae; genus Medicago; species Medicago truncatula. The sequence continues at coordinate 24,488,720 of NC_053045.1, forward strand.
GATAGTATGGTTGCACCATCCAAATGCTGTCAACAAAGAAATCTGTCACCAATTAACCAAATAAAAAAAATTGTTATTATCTATCTACTTTGTCCTTTTTTACTTGTCCTACAAGTTGAAAACAGGTTGTACTTTGTCCAAAATACTATCGAAAACAGCTTTTTCTGTCAAAAGTACCCATCAAACATGATTTTCTGTCACCAATCCTATATCCATTGGATAAAAATATGTCTCATGTACTTCCTCAAATCAATTAAAAATCTAAATTATTTTGGTTCCCAATTTGTTTTTGGCCACATGTTTCCCCCTTTCCTTTTGGCCAAATTTTCTTTTCCCTCCTTGCTTATTTACCAATTTTTGAATTTATTAATTTTGGTTTAAGTTTTCACAAATTTAAAGATTATAAAAATCCACACACAAATAGGGTAATTGTGGATATAATCAATAACATAATTAAATAATAACAACAATTATCTAATAAAATTAAAATCAGTAACATCCAGAAGTGGCATCTTCCACTTCTATATAGTTGTCATCTCTTTCATGAAATAGTTGTTATCAATTAAAAAGTTAAAAAAGAAATCATATCTATATCACAACAACACTTGAAAGTTGTAGTGAAAAAATCATCAACAAACATGAAGTAAAAAAATCATTAGAACAACATCTCACTTCATCAATATCTAAAACTTCATCTATATACTAAAAATTTTATTTCTTTTTTGAAATATCTAAAACTTCATCAATATACTAAATAGTTGAAGTAAAAACATCAACAAGAAACATGAAACTTCAAACATGACATCATCAAACAGAAGCTCAAAACTTGAAAGTTTCTTTGAACTTCAAATACCTCAAGACATAAAAGTTTATTTGTTTTTTTCATTATACGTTTCACTTCATCAAACTACTAAAAATCTTGTAGAAAAAAAATCATATCTATCACACTAAACTTATTCACGCATAGCAACAGTAGAATACACAAATAATATGAAAAAATAATTTAACTCACGGCAAAGCAGAAGGTGTACCAATTTGTTGAGGGTTGACTGCATGACCATTTTCTTCCATTGTAAAGTTTGTAGGTGTTCAAGTTTTTGAGAGAGTATTCTTTCTTTCAGAGAAAAGTTTTTGACAGAGTATTGCTCATAGAATTTAGACGTATTTTTGCTAGAGTATTTTCTTCCACTCAAGTCTCAAAAGGTGTGATTGAAACTATTTATAGAAATATGGGGCTAATATTTTCCAAAATGACATAAATAAATCAGACAATATAATCAGGCATTGTCCTTCAATTGATATTAAAGTTAAGGTTCTTACATTGGTCAAAGTACTATAAGATGTAAGTATTATTTTATTTTTGTTTTATTATGGATTTGATTAAAAGAGGTATAGGTTATAGGTTTTTATTGATTGGATAGCACATACGTTTGCCTTTTGAATGCTTTTCATGTTGCATGCATATGTCTTTCAACTTCAATCTCAGAGATTCCATAAATTGGATGCTCCCTCACTCAACCAATTTTTTAACAAACACTACCCCACATGTGTTGTCCTATTCTCATTGGTCCAATGACAAATGTGTTAAAAATCATATTTTCTTCTTCCCTATAAATATATACCATCATCCGTCAATCTCTCACACACTATCTTATTTACTCTCTTCCTAAGTATCTAAAATTTAATTTTCACTATGGCAACTCAGCCATCCGCCCCAGCAGCAGTGAAGTGCAATGTCAAATTGGAGCATATTGATGAAGTCTACGACGCTTCGTACTTGGTACCAGTGAAGACGCTATCAGAACTATCTCGTTACTTCAACGATTATTTCATGAGGTACCATGAACCAACTCGTAGGGTGAAAAAAATTTGCTACATAACACCATACTACCCGTTGGATACGGTCCACAACGACTGGAAATTAAGCTACGAGATCAAGTATCTTGAAACCGACCGTGATGTTCAAGACATGTTTCAATGGAGGACAAACACAGGGGACCCATTGTATTTACATGTTGCAACTCAATTAATCGACTGGTAGATTCCACAGATTATTGCTATCCTACTTAATGCATTGTATTTTGATGAAATATGTCTTTTGTAATTTCAACTACATGTATTCGCGTAATCATTGTTATATTATGATAATTTATTTGGATTATGTTTTACCGAAATAATTGTTATTTTGCTATGTTAAGTACATTAATATCAATTGAGGTGATGAAATAATATACATAATTTGTGGTCAAATAATATACATAAAATAGAGGCAAGAAAATATTAAAGCAAAATATTTTTCTATGTAATTTCATTTTATCAGTCATTGACAAACATAATTGAAAGATTGTGGTTCAATATATACTCTGTTATAAAAAAAATTATGGTTAATAAATTACATGTTACTAATTAATATCCAACCAAGAATTGATAGTATGGTTGCACCATCCAAATGCTGTCAACAAAGAAATCTGTCACCAATTAACCAAATAAAAAAAAATTGTTATTATCTATCTACTTTGTCCTTTTTTACTTGTCCTACAAGTTGAAAACAGGTTGTACTTTGTCCAAAATACTATCGAAAACAGCTTTTTCTGTCAAAAGTACCCATCAAACATGATTTTCTGTCACCAATCCTATATCCATTGGATAAAAATATGTCTCATGTACTTCCTCAAATCAATTAAAAATCTAAATTATTTTGGTTCCCAATTTGTTTTTGGCCACATGTTTCCCCCTTTCCTTTTGGCCAAATTTTCTTTTCCCTCCTTGCTTATTTACCAATTTTTGAATTTATTAATTTTGGTTTAAGTTTTCACAAATTTAAAGATTATAAAAATCCACACACAAATAGGGTAATTGTGGATGTAATCAATAACATAATTAAATAATAACAACAATTATCTAATAAAATTAAAATCAGTAACATCCAGAAGTGGCATCTTCCACTTCTATATAGGTGTCATCTCTTTCATGAAATAGTTGTTATCAATTAAAAAGTTAAAAAAGAAATCATATCTATATCATCAACAACACTTGAAAGTTGTAGTGAAAAAATCATCAACAAACATGAAGTAAAAAAATCATTAGAACAACATCTCACTTCATCAATATCTAAAACTTCATCTATATACTAAAAATTTTATTTCTTTTTTGAAATATCTAAAACTTCATCAATATACTAAATAGTTGAAGTAAAAACATCAACAAGAAACATGAAACTTCAAACATGACATCATCAAACAGAAGCTCAAAACTTGAAAGTTTCTTTGAACTTCAAATACCTCAAGACATAAAAGTTTATTTGTTTTTTTCATTATACGTTTCACTTCATCAAACTACTAAAAATCTTGTAGAAAAAAAATCATATCTATCACACTAAACTTATTCACGCATAGCAACAGCAGAATACACAAATAATATGAAAAAATAATTTAACTCACGGCAAAGCAGAAGGTGTACCAATTTGTTGAGGGTTGACTGCATGACCATTTTCTTCCATTGTAAAGTTTGTAGGTGTTCAAGTTTTTGAGAGAGTATTCTTTCTTTCAGAGAAAAGTTTTTGACAGAGTATTGCTCATAGAATTTAGACGTATTTTTGCTAGAGTATTTTCTTCCACTCAAGTCTCAAAAGGTGTGATTGAAACTATTTATAGAAATATGGGGCTAATATTTTCCAAAATGACATAAATAAATCAGACAATATAATCAGGCATTGTCCTTCAATTGATATTAAAGTTAAGGTTCTTACATTGGTCAAAGTACTATAAGATGTAAGTATTATTTTATTTTTGTTTTATTATGGATTTGATTAAAAGAGGTATAGGTTATAGGTTTTTATTGATTGGATAGCACATACGTTTGCCTTTTGAATGCTTTTCATGTTGCATGCATATGTCTTTCAACTTCAATCTCAGAGATTCCATAAATTGGATGCTCCCTCACTCAACCAATTTTTTAACAAACACTACCCCACATGTGTTGTCCTATTCTCATTGGTCCAATGACAAATGTGTTAAAAATCATATTTTCTTCTTCCCTATAAATATATACCATCATCCGTCAATCTCTCACACACTATCTTATTTACTCTCTTCCTAAGTATCTAAAATTTAATTTTCACTATGGCAACTCAGCCATCCGCCCCAGCAGCAGTGAAGTGCAATGTCAAATTGGAGCATATTGATGAAGTCTACGACGCTTCGTACTTGGTACCAGTGAAGACGCTATCAGAACTATCTCGTTACTTCAACGATTATTTCATGAGGTACCATGAACCAACTCGTAGGGTGAAAAAAATTTGCTACATAACACCATACTACCCGTTGGATACGGTCCACAACGACTGGAAATTAAGCTACGAGATCAAGTATCTTGAAACCGACCGTGATGTTCAAGACATGTTTCAATGGAGGACAAACACAGGGGACCCATTGTATTTACATGTTGCAACTCAATTAATCGACTGGTAGATTCCACAGATTATTGCTATCCTACTTAATGCATTGTATTTTGATGAAATATGTCTTTTGTAATTTCAACTACATGTATTCGCGTAATCATTGTTATATTATGATAATTTATTTGGATTATGTTTTACCGAAATAATTGTTGTTTTGCTATGTTAAGTACATTAATATCAATTGAGGTGACGAAATAATATACATAATTTGTGGTCAAATAATATACATAAAATAGAGGCAAGAAAATATTAAAGCAAAATATTTTTCTATGTAATTTCATTTTATCAGTCATTGACAAACATAATTGAAAGATTGTGGTTCAATATATACTCTGTTATAAAAAAAATTATGGTTAATAAATTACATGTTACTAATTAATATCCAACCAAGAATTGATAGTATGGTTGCACCATCCAAATGCTTTCAACAAAGAAATTTGTCACCAATTAACAAAATAAAATAAAAAATTGTTATTATCTATCTACTTTGTTCTTTTTTACTTGTCCTACAAGTTGAAAACAGGTTGTACTGTGTCCAAAATACTATCGAAAACAGCTTTTTCTGTCAAAAGTACCCATCAAACATGATTTTCTGTCACCAATCCTATATCCGTTGGATAAAAATATGTCTCATGTACTTCCTCAAATCAATTAACAATCTAAATTATTTTGGTTCCCAATTTGTTTTTGGTTACATGTTTCTCTCTTTCCTTTTGGCCAAATTTTCTTTTTCCCTCCTTGCTTTTTTACCAATTTTTGGATTTATTAATTTTTGAATTTATTAATTTTGGTTTAAGTTAAAAAATGAAAACATGACAACAATTTCCCATCCCGTTACGTATCAGAGCCCTAAGACACTTGAGCCACCACTTCTAATATTTTCCAATACCTGCAAGTTACCCATACGAAGGGCAACAATTTCAAGCAGAAGGGGTGAGATTCACAAACAATAATAATAGATATATAAATCATCAACTTAATTAAATAACATAATTAACAACATATATCCAATAATAATATTCATACTTCCCAACTTTAATAACACTTACTAAGTCAACCAACAATGACAACAACAACTCAATCAACAACAATAACAATAACTCAATCAAACAACAACACCAATAACAACGACAACAACTCCATCATCGACAACGACATCACGACAATCAACAACAACGACAACAACTCCATCAACGACAACAACATCAGTTGATCAACAACAACGACATATCTCCATCAACAACAACGACATCAACTACATCAAGGTGGTATTATTTCCATCGTGTTGAATGACTAAGCATTCTGGGGCATGAGCCCCCAACAATTTGAATGATGAACATTCCAGGGCATGAGCCCTCAACAATTTGAATGACAAGGCATTCCAGGGCATAAGCCCTCAACAATTGAATGACAAGGCATTTCAGGGCATAAGCCCTCAACAGTTTATGAGTATACAATAGACTCGACTTGGTGTATATCAACATACAACTCAACTACAACATCAACAACGTGAACAACGACAACTACTACTCAAACAGTGCATATTTAAATATGTCTTACACCTCAACATCTTAACGACTTAGACATCTCTTTATGACTCCAATAACTTGGATCAACACCTTACGACTTGAACGACTTAACAACTTTGACCAACTTAGGATCTTAATGACATTAATACATCACCAGCAAGGCAGCATCATACAACAATAAGCAGCAAGTCAACAGTAATCATATTCATCATATACAACAAGTGTAACTCATATCAACATCTTTCATGATATATAATTATTTCCACATTCAATTCATCAACTTAAATCAACTTATATAATCCATATAATGCATATATTTCACATTAACCAACATTAACCAACCTTACCCACAACATAGGTTAAATACTCTTAAACACCTTAATTGAACTCATAGTACTTCTAGTTTTGAGGTTTGGAATTATTCCCTAAGTTTTGGATTAACATAGAAACGGTTATGCTGACTTTTCATAAGATTTCACTAAGACCCCCCTTGGAGTATTTTCATGATATTTCAAAAACTAAAATTCATTTTCAAGTCAAACCACAGCCATTGGAAAGCTAACAAAATTATCTAAAACTTTCATGTTTACACCAAAGGCCAATTCAAAACAGAAACGTGTGAAAAAGACGCAAGAATGCGAAACAGGGTATGCTGTCACTAGGCAATTTCGCTGATGGCGAAAAGTTAGCGAATAGCGAAATAGTTACAGGGAGTTTCGCCGATAGCGAACTTCTAGCGAGTTTTTCCCTTGCTGTTACGATTTCTGCAGATTTTTCACCCAAAAAACCAAATTTCATCTACCCAAACCCCAAATTTGATAGGAAACTTAACCTATGATTATTCTACAACCTGAACATCACTTCTTAACACAATTGCCATGGTTTCTACACTTTTCAATCCAAGAATCATACTCCAAAAACCTAACCCCCAATTCCCAATTTCAACTAGAACTATGCTAAACCAAAATCAGAATTATATAACCATTATCATTGAGAGATAGTCTCACCCTTACCTTAGATTGATGAACAAATCACTACGCGATCTTCTCTTGGATACTCTTCGCTCCCTCTTGGTTTTTCTCCCAAAACTGCTTCCACGTGAAAATGTTTTTCTGACCAATTCTCCCTTTTCACTTTCCTTTCTAAACCTAATCCAACTTCTTCTATTCCCACTTAATCCCTCTCAATTCTCCTTATTTCTAAATCAGCCCCTTGCACTTCAAATATTCTAAATTCCCACTTATTTTATTAAATAGTAAAATAACTCATTTAATAAAATATAACATGTAACGCTCCTATTTCTATTAAAGCAATTAAACATGCGAATAATACATTTATTCAAGAAATAGAGATTACGTCTTATTCAAAATTCAAAAACCGATAGACATGTATGTAAACCTCAACAGTTACAGCGGAATATAAATCAGAGTGATCAAATATATACATGCCATGAGCAAATAAATCATATCCAAAAGATAAATCTCAAAACCCAAACATCGGGTAGTCATCAACAAAATAATAATCCCAACGAAAATATAAACAACCTAATCTAGACCGACACGACAAGCCTAGATCAGAGCCGACACGACACCGATATCGGAGGAAGCTCCCGATATCCCAAGCAAAGACTCACCGAGACTACTCCTGCACAACGTCTACTCACCCATACAGGCAAGTAGGCGGTTAAAACCACTGGGGGTAAGCATTACATTATCATAATCCAGATAATAATCAAATCGAATAATATCATGTACTTGAATAATAATAGTCATGCATAAATACTTATATCACAACTTGATAGTTCATATCCACAGATATCAATCACATGAATAATTATCCAATCATAAATGTTCATTCACAACATCAATCACGAACAATCATTATCAACTTTCATTCTTCTCTATGTATCACCAATCACATATTTCACATAGGACTCATGCTATGATATGCACTTATTGACACATAAATGCATGTGGTACCAAATCTCAACAAGGTCGTCACCTCCGATGGACAAGTTAACATCGCATTTAAGGCTCACCTCTGCCTTACAATAATCTCGAAGTAAAAGATTCATCCCTTTTACAGCAACAACGACTATGATGCATGGACATGTGTAAGGACTCGATAATGCGACAACAAATCACAATCTCAACTCAATATATAGGACAACACCCAATTATATTGATTATCTCCACAACATTGCATTATCAAGAAAACATGCCCACACAAATAAATCATAGTATTCATCATCACACATCAACATATTAGCAATAATCAACAATGTCACTCAACATCAACTATATCATATAGTTTCACCAATTCAAGCATTCTCATATTCCAAGTAAGATAGCAAAATATATCTCATGATCATTATCACATCCAATTACATATTTACATACTCAATTATTCCCTCTAAATACTTCATTAAGCCCAATATCAAGTTTTGAAAAGTTTCACGACTTATAGAAAAAGTTATGCTAAGTTTTCACAAAAATTCACATGACCCATGTGTAGTAATTTGATCATAACTTGAGTTCTAAAAATCATTTGGACCTGAAACCAACGCCTTTAGAAAGCTAACAAAATTATCTAAAACCTTCATGTTTACACCAAAGGCCAATTCGAAACAGAAATAGGTGAAAAAGACGCAAGAACGCGAAACAAGAGATGCTGGAACTGGCCTGCTTCTGAAGTGTGCTTCTGAAGTATGCTTCTGAAGTATGCTTCTGAAGTGTGCTTCTGAAGTGTGCTTCTGAAGTTTGCTTCTGAAGTATGCTTCTGAAGTGTGCTTCTGAAGTGTTCGCCTACAGCTTTTCCAAAAAGTGCGTTTTTTACTATTTCGCGCGTAAAATGCAAACCGTTAATCGGATTTTGATGCCGTTTTCACCTACACGATCCTGACACTTGACTCTAACATAATCTATAAAAAATTTCATGTTTCAACCATCCCAAAAGTCATTTTCCAAAACCTCACATAATCACTTATTGGCGAAAACGCTTAAACATCGACATTTCACACGAAAAACCCGTTTTCTCCCAAACGACTCAACTAACATAACCACAACATGAAAACAGAAATTCTCATAGGTTCAATTCATCCAACAATAACAAAATTTCAGTCAACAACCATATATATATCAAAAAGTTCATTTTGGTCCTTCACATGAACACTTAACTCAACTTCACCAATTTCACAAAACCATCAACAACAATTTATTTCTCATCATCAATCCACAATTAAGTATACCCAAATCATAATTCACTTACAATAGCATCAGTTAACAATAACCACATTGATGGAATATGAATCACATCTCTTTTCAATCAAAACATATCAAATTTCATCAATTAAGCATAATTTCATAACTTAACATTTATACATACTTTGAAACATGTAATTTCACCCATAAACATACCATAATCATCAATTCAAGCACAAGAAAATAGCATCACAGCAAGAGCACGAATTTAACAACAATTGTTCACCAACCCATTTTCATACGACATGAGAAAATGCAAAGATTGTACATGATTATGATAATAACTAACCCCCTTACCTTTGAAGTTGATTATCTCTAACCCTTGCTTCAATTCAGCTCCTAGGTCACCCAAATTGATTCCCCAAGCTTTCCCTTCAACACTCTTGTTCTTCTCTTCACCTCTTTCTCTCTCTATCTCCCTCTCTCTCTAGGAAAGTGTTTTGTGAAGTGAATGAAAGATATTTTCCTATGACAACCCTAATGTTATCTCCCTTAATGGGCTCAATTCCAAATTCTAATGGGCCTAACTCATCCAAACATAATTCCAAAAAGTTTCTATCCACTCAACGGTAATTACTAACAACGGTAAAATATAACGAACGGTCACTAACGATAAAAACTAATCATTACACTAGTAACTTGGTAAAATAAGGGTTCTCATTAAATATTAAAATGATTCTCACCAAAATTACCATTTTACCCTTACCTGTCAAATGACTAAAATACTCTTCTAATACGGTAATCCACGTAAATGCACCCGACGACAATTAAATACACACAAGCATAATTAATCACACACAAACACAATTAAAAGTAATTAAAATAAATCTAGCCAAAAATTGGGCTGTTACAACTCTCCCCCCTAAAAAGAATTTTCGCCCTCGAAAATTTACCTGAAGGAAACAACTCCGGATACGAAACTCTCATCCTACTCTCCGGTTCCCAAGTGGCACTCTCACCAGTTGGTCCAACCCAAATCACCTTGACCAAAGCAATCTCCTTGCCACGCAAACGCTTCAACTCGCGATCCTCAATCCTAATCGGCAAAGTCTCAACCGTCAAATTATCTCTTACTTCCAACTCATCCACTTGAATCACATGAGACGCATCATGCACATACTTCCTCAACTGAGACACATGAAACACATTATGAAGATTCGACAAAGACGGTGGCAACGCAATCCGGTACGCTACAACCCCAACCTTCTCAATGACATCAAACGGCCCAACAAAACGAGGAGTCAACTTCCTACACTTTAAAGCACGACCAACTCCGGTCACAGGATTCACCCTCAAAAACACATGATCACCAACTTGAAACTCAATATCCTTTCTCCTCTTATCATGATAACTCTTCTGTCTACTCTGAGACGCCTTCATCTTCTCCTGAATTATCTTAACCTTCTCCGTAGTTTCTTGCACAACTTCCGGCCCAAACAAAGCACTTTCTCCGGATTCAAACCAACACAACGGTGTCCTACACCTCCGACCATACAAAGCCTCAAACGGTGCCATACCGATACTAGCATGAAAACTGTTGTTGTAAGTAAACTCAATCAACGGTAAACATTCGTCCCAACTGACACCTTGCTCCAAAACACAAGCTCTCAACAAATCCTCCAAACTCTGAATAGTCCTTTCTGTCTGCCCATCGGTCTGAGGATGGTAAGCAGAACTCAATCTCAACTTAGTTCCCAATGCAGCTTGCAAACTCTCCCAAAACTTAGAAGTAAACCTCGGATCCCGATCCGACACAATACTAGAAGGAATACCATGCAATCTAACAATCTGCTCAATGTAGATCTCAGCCAACTTCGCTACCGACATACCAGTCTTGATAGGAACAAAATGCGCTGACTTCGTCAGCCGATCAACAATCACCCAAATCGAATCGAAACCCTTATTAGTCTTAGGCAACGCTCCAACAAAATCCATAGAAATGCTATCCCACTTCCACTCTGGCACAAACAGTGGTTGCATCAAACCCGACGGTCTCTGATGTTCAATCTTCGATTTCTGACAAACCAAACAAGCATAAACAAACTCAGCAATCTCCTTCTTCATTCCAGGCCACCAAAACAACCTTTTCAAATCCTGATACATCTTAGTTGCTCCTGGGTGAATACTCAAACTACTTCTATGACCTTCGTCCAAAATTTGCCTCTTGAGCTCAAACACATCCGGGACACAAACTCGATCACGAAACATCAAAACACCAGTCTCACCCAATCTAAAGTCTCCACCTTTTCCTTGATTAACCAACGTCACTCGATTCACGAGTTCCAAATCTTCCTTCTGACCATTCTTGATCTCTTCCAAAATATTGCTTGTCAACTTCAACATACCCAACCTCACACCATCAGGTGTCAACTCACTAACCAAACTCAAGTCTCGAAACTGCTCAATCAATTCCAACTCTTTAACCATCAAAGCAGACATATGCAAAGTCTTTCTACTCAAAGCATCCGCAACAACATTAGCCTTTCCGGGATGATAACTCAACTGAAAATCAAAATCCTTAAGATATTCCAACCATCTTCTCTGCCTCATATTCAACTCTTTCTGATCAAACAAATACTTCAAACTCTTGTGGTCACTGAACACCTCAAACTTAGAACCATACAGATAATGTCTCCAAATCTTCAATGTATACACAACGGCTGCCAATTCCAAATCATGAGTCGGATAATTCTTCTCATGCACTTTCAATTGCCTCGAAGCATAAGCTACAACCTGACGATTCTGCATAAGCACACCACCAAGACCCATCTTAGAAGCATCACAATACACAACAAGCGATTCCTTCGGATTCGGCAAAATCAACACCGGAGCTGAAGTCAACCTCTTCTTCAACTCTTGGAAACTCTTCTCACACTTGGCATCCCAAACATAAGCTTGTCCTTTCCGAGTCAACTGCGTCAATGGCAACGCCAACTTAGAGAATCCCTCAATGAACCTCCGATAATAACCGGCCAAACCAAGAAAGCTTCTAATCTCAAAAACAGACTTAGGAGACTCCCACTGCAACACTGCATCAACCTTGGAAGGATCCACAGAAATACCACCCTTAGAAATCACATGACCAAGGAAACTCACTTCCTTCAACCAAAACTCACACTTAGACAACTTGGCACACAACTGGTTCTCTTTCAAGACTTGCAACACAATCCTCAAATGCTCAGCATGCTCTTCCTCAGACTTTGAATACACCAAAATATCATCTATGAACACCACCACAAAACGGTCCAGATAAGGATGAAATATTCTATTCATGTATTCCATAAAGACACCTGGTGCATTAGATACTCCAAATGGCATCACAGAATACTCATAGTGTCCATACCTCGTTCGGAACGCAGTTTTGGATATATCTTCCGCCTTTACTCTAATCTGATGATATCCTGATCTCAAATCAATCTTACTAAACACCTCTGCACCCACTAGCTGATCCATCAAATCATCAATCCTTGGAAGTGGATACCGATTCTTAATCGTCACCTTGTTCAACTGCCGATAATCCACACACAACCTCATGCTTCCATCCTTCTTCTTAACCAACAACACTGGAGCACCCCACGGTGAAACACTCGGTCTAATAAACTGCTTCTCAAGCAACTCTTCCAACTGATTCTTCAATTCACCCAACTCCGATGCAGACATCCGATACGGCGCAATCGAAATAGGACTCGTGCCTGGTACCAAATCAATTGCAAACTCAACTTCCCTCTCCGGCGGTAACTCGGTAATATGCTCTGGAAAAACCTCAGGAAACTCTTGCACTACCGGCAAATCACTAACCCCTTTCTCACCACCAACCTTCAAAGATGCAAACATCATAAACACACAAGCCTCACCATCTAAAGACTTCTTCACTTGCTCCGCGGTTAAAAACTTCCTATCTAACTCTTCTACCGGCTTAGAAAAAGTCACACTCCTAGTCAAACAATTAATGCTAACCCCAAAAGCTAACAACCAATCCATACCAAAAATCACATCCATATGCTTCAACGGAAGACAAACAAGATCCAACTCAAAATCAACATGAACCTTAACACAAAACACAACTAAAAGAGCCTCTGCAACCAAAGATACATCCCTTGCTAGACTAACACAAACCACTAACCGCTAAGAAAACAGCACAACAAGCAAGTGTCGAAGGTACTAAACTACCATTCGCACGCAACAGGGAAAAACAACAAGCATTAGTCCAGACAAGACTAACCAGGCTCTGATACCAACTTGTAACGCTCCTATTTCTATTAAAGCAATTAAACATGCGAATAATACATTTATTCAAGAAATAGAGATTACGTCTTATTCAAAATTCAAAAACCGATAGACATGTATGTAAACCTCAACAGTTACAGCGGAATATAAATCAGAGTGATCAAATATATACATGCCATGAGCAAATAAATCATATCCAAAAGATAAATCTCAAAACCCAAACATCGGGTAGTCATCAACAAAATAATAATCCCAACGAAAATATAAACAACCTAATCTAGACCGACACGACAAGCCTAGATCAGAGCCGACACGACACCGATATCGGAGGAAGCTCCCGATATCCCAAGCAAAGACTCACCGAGACTACTCCTGCACAACGTCTACTCACCCATACAGGCAAGTAGGCGGTTAAAACCACTGGGGGTAAGCATTACATTATCATAATCCAGATAATAATCAAATCAAATAATATCATGTACTTGAATAATAATAGTCATGCATAAATACTTATATCACAACTTGATAGTTCATATCCACGGATATCAATCACATGAATAATTATCCAATCATAAATGTTCATTCACAACATCAATCACGAACAATCATTATCAACTTTCATTCTTCTCTATTCATCACCAATCACATATTTCACATAGGACTCATGCTATGATATGCACTTATTGACACATAAATGCATGTGGTACCAAATCTCAACAAGGTCGTCACCTCCGATGGACAAGTCAACATCGCATTTAAGGCTCACCTCTGCCTTACAATAATCTCGAAGTAAAAGATTCATCCCTTTTACAGCAACAACGACTATGATGCATGGACATGTGTAAGGACTCGATAATGCGACAACAAATCACAATCTCAACTCAATATATAGGACAACACCCAATTATATTGATTATCTCCACAACATTGCATTATCAAGAAAACATGCCCACACAAATAAATCATAGTATTCATCATCACACATCAACATATTAGCAATAATCAACAATGTCACTCAACATCAACTATATCATATAGTTTCACCAATTCAAGCATTCTCATATTCCAAGTAAGATAGCAAAATATATCTCATGATCATTATCACATCCAATTACATATTTACATACTCAATTATTCCCTCTAAATACTTCATTAAGCCCAATATCAAGTTTTGAAAAGTTTCACGACTTATAGAAAAAGTTATGCTAAGTTTTCACAAAAATTCACATGACCCATGTGTAGTAATTTGATCATAACTTGAGTTCTAAAAATCATTTGGACCTGAAACCAACGCCTTTAGAAAGCTAACAAAATTATCTAAAACCTTCATGTTTACACCAAAGGCCAATTCGAAACAGAAATAGGTGAAAAAGACGCAAGAACGCGAAACAAGAGATGCTGGAACTGGCCTGCTTCTGAAGTGTGCTTCTGAAGTATGCTTCTGAAGTATGCTTCTGAAGTGTGCTTCTGAAGTGTTCGCTTACAGCTTTTCCAAAAAGTGCGTTTTTCACTATTTCGCGCGTAAAATGCAAACCGTTAATCGGATTTTGATGCCGTTTTCACCTACACGATCCTGACACTTGACTCTAACATAATCTATAAAAAATTTCATGTTTCAACCATCCCAAAAGTCATTTTCCAAAACCTCACATAATCACTTATTGGCGAAAACGCTTAAACATCGACATTTCACACGAAAAACCCGTTTTCTCCCAAACGACTCAACTAACATAACCACAACATGAAAACAGAAATTCTCATAGGTTCAATTCATCCAACAATAACAAAATTTCAGTCAACAACCATATATATATCAAAAAGTTCATTTTGGTCCTTCACATGAACACTTAACTCAACTTCACCAATTTCACAAAACCATCAACAACAATTTATTTCTCATCATCAATCCACAATTAAGTATACCCAAATCATAATTCACTTACAATAGCATCAGTTAACAATAACCACATTGATGGAATATGAATCACATCTCTTTTCAATCAAAACATATCAAATTTCATCAATTAAGCATAATTTCATAACTTAACATTTATACATACTTTGAAACATGTAATTTCACCCATAAACATACCATAATCATCAATTCAAGCACAAGAAAATAGCATCACAGCAAGAGCACGAATTTAACAACAATTGTTCACCAACCCATTTTCATACGACATGAGAAAATGCAAAGATTGTACATGATTATGATAATAACTAACCCCCTTACCTTTGAAGTTGATTATCTCTAACCCTTGCTTCAATTCAGCTCCTAGGTCACCCAAATTGATTCCCCAAGCTTTCCCTTCAACACTCTTGTTCTTCTCTTCACCTCTTTCTCTCTCTATCTCCCTCTCTCTCTAGGAAAGTGTTTTGTGAAGTGAATGAAAGATATTTTCCTATGACAACCCTAACATTATCTCCCTTAATGGGCTCAATTCCAAATTCTAATGGGCCTAACTCATCCTAACATAATTCCAAAAAGTTTCTATCCACTCAACGGTAATTACTAACAACGGTAAAATATAACGAACGGTCACTAACGATAAAAACTAATCATTACACTAGTAACTTGGTAAAATAAGGGTTCTCATTAAATATTAAAATGATTCTCACCAAAATTACCATTTTACCCTTACCCGTCAAATGACTAAAATACTCTTCTAATACGGTAATCCACGTAAATGCACCCGACGACAATTAAATACACACAAGCATAATTAATCACACACAAACACAATTAAAAGTAATTAAAATAAATCTAGCTAAAAATTGGGCTGTTACATAACACACCACACACATAATAATATAAAATCATATATAAAAAGACTTTAAATCAACCAATAATAATTAAGTTAAATTGGGGCGTTACAATCCGCCCCAGCAGCAATGAAGTGCAATGTCAAATTGGAGCATATTGATGAAGTCTACGACGCTTGGTACTTGGTACCAGTGGAGACGCTATCCGAACTATCTCGTTACTTCAACGATTATTTCATGAGGTACCATGAACCAACTCGTAGGGTGAAATTTTTTTGCTACATAACACCATACTACCCGTTGGATACAGTCCACAACAACTCGAAATTAAGCTACGATATCAAGTATCTTGAAACCGACCGTGATGTTCAAGACATGTTTCAATGGAGGACAAATACAGGAGACCCATTGTATTTACATGTTGCAACTCAATTAATCGACTGGTAGATTCCACCGATTATTGTTATCCTACTTAATGCATTGTATTTTGATGAAATATGTCTTTTGTAATTTCAACTACATGTATTCGCGTAATCATTGTTATATTATGATAATTTACTTGGATTATGTTTTACAGAAATGATTGTTGTTTTGCTATGTTAAGTACATTAATATCAATTGAGGTGACGAAATAATATACATAATTTGTGGTCAAATAATATACATAAAATAGATGCAAGGAAATATTAAAGCAAAATATTTTTCTATGTAATTTCCTTTTATCAGTCACTGACAAACATAATTGAAAGATTGTGGTTCAATATATACTGTGTTATAAAAAAAAATTATGGCTAATAAATTAAATGTTACTAATTAATATCCAACCAAGAATTGATAGTATGGTTGCACCATCCAAATGCTGTCAACAAAGAAATCTGTCACCAATTAACAAAATAAAAAAAAAAATTGTTATTATCTATCTACTTTGTCCTTTTTTTACTTGTCCTACAAGTTGAAAACAGGTTGAACTGTGTCCAAAATACTATCGAAAACAGCTTTTTCGGTCAAAAGTACCCATCAAACATGATTTTCTGTCACCAATCCTATATCCATTGGATAAAAATATGTCTCATGTACTTCCTCAAATCAATTAAAAATCTAAATTATTTGGTTCCCAGTTTGTTTTTGGCCACATGTTTCCCTCTTTCCTTTTGGCCAAATTTTCTTTTCCCTCCTTGCTTTTTACCAAATTTTGGATTTATTAATTTTGGTTTAAGTTTTCACAAATTTAAAGATTATAAAAATCCACGCACAAATAGGGTAATTGTGGATATAATCAATAACATAATTAAATAATAACAACAATTATCTAATAAAATTAAAATCAGTAACATCCAGAAGTGGCATCTTCCACTTCTATATAGTTGTCATTTCTTTCATGAAATAGTTGTTATCAATTAAAAAGTTAAAAAAGAAATCATATCTATATCATCAACAACACTTGAAAGTTGTAGTGAAAAAATCATCAACAAACATGAAGTAAAAAAATCATTAGAACAACATCTCACTTCATCAATATCTAAAACTTCATCAATATACTAAAAAGTTTATTTCTTTTTTCAAATATCTAAAACTTCATCAATATACTAAAAAGTTGAAGTAAAAACATCAACAAGAAACATGAAACTTCAAACATGACATCATCAAACAAAAGCTCAAAACTTTAAAGTTTCTTTGAACTTCAAATACCTCAAGACTTAAAAGTTTATTTGTTATTTTCATTATACGTTTCACTTCATCAAAATACTAAAAATCTTGAAGAAAAAAAAAATCATATCTATCACAGTAAACTTATTCACGCATAGCAACAGCAGAATACACAAATAATATGAAAAAATAAGTTAACTCACGGCAAAGCAGAAGGTGTTCCAATTTGTTGAGGGTTGAATGCATGACCATATTATTTCTTTCAAAAAAAAGTTTTTGACAGTGTATTGCTGATAGAGTTTAGAAAGAACGTATTTTTGCTAGAGTATTTTCTTCCACTCAAGTCTCAAAAGGTGTGATTGAAACTATTTATAGAAAGTTTTATCTTATTAATTTATAATATTGGTGTCGATCTCCAATTGGTCCAAATTGTTAATAATTGTATATTTTTAAAAAAAATTGTATACAAGCAATAATCAGGCCATAACTTGATATTTAAATAAATATGGTGCTAATATTTTCCAAAATGACATAAATAAATCATGACATTATAACATAAAAACAAAAAAAGGGGGTTAACGGTGTCATACCTATTTTTTCCACTGGTAACGAAAATTTGACTTCTTGTATCCTCCCGCCACTTATTAGATTTCCATAGCCATCCCCAAATCCATTCTCTTCATGTACACTCCAACATTTGCGACGATTGTAAGATGATAGCAGGATTATAATGTCACATGAATTTTCTCTACAAAATACGATTGAAAGAATGATTATTATGACATAAATTTCTTCTCTATGCAAGACAATTTATCAAACAAATTGTAAAATAAAACTTTGGAATGTCCTGATATATAGAGAGTGTTATTGGTATGTAAATTTAATGATACTAATTATTATCTAACCATATAATACAGAAAACATTTATTACAGTCTACTATTTTTTTAATAATTTTGAATAACTTGTCTTTCATTTTTTTTGTTTATTTTTTACTCTTATATTAAGACAGAAATTTGTTTGTTTTTTAAATTAAAACAATCAACTAGTCTTCTCTTCTTTTGCTTATGGTACAACTTTTATATTAATTTAGAAAAAAATCAGCACTGTGCATAGTTGTTACTATGAAACAACCGTTAATTTTGCCAAAAAACCAACCAAAAGTACATTTATTGATAAAGACTACTCCACAATTCTATACCCCCATCACAGCTAGCTACTACTTTACTGTAATATTCTGATATGCAAAGCAATTATCCAGCAGACAAAAGACTTCCCTCTACAATTTTGATTTTCATATCTTAAAATTGTTTGACAGCCTTGCAACATAAAATAATTCATATATAGTTGGATAATTCCTTAACCTCCATTAAACATAATCAAATACAAGATTAAACATACTTAACTAACTAAAAACCTAAACTAAATACTGAAGAAAGTACAAATAAATTGACCTGAACATCACGCACGCCCGTGTTTTATTATGACACGGTCGTGCGCAAATTCACTGGCTTCAATCCTTCTTTTTGTTCTAAATACACACACGATCGTGCATGATATAGACACGATCGTGTTTCACTTCCCTTCTACCATTCCATCTTCAGAACAACATGAACCCAGAAATTCTTCTCAACTTTTAAGGAAGGCCAGCCAACCAAGCATGAACATCATCATAAGCACAACCAATTTCAGCTTCCACAATGAACTATTTGACCATCCTAGCTCTTCCTTCAGCAAAGATACCTCATCATCTAGACTTTCTTTTACTAAAAACAACTCCTCCATGGCAATCTTCTTAAAACTAGCAATTTCCACATCCACATTTTTTTTCACTTCAAGCAAATTTTCTTTGTTTTCCTCGTCAGCCAAATGCACTTGAGCTTCTAAGATTTTATTCATGTTTGATATCTCCATCTCAGATTCCTTCTTCACAGTCTCGATCTCTTCCTCCATTAGTTTTTTCATCTCAGCCAACTTACCTTCAAGTTCTTTCTTCATAGCATCAAACTTCAAAACTTGATCAGCTAGTACACCATCCAATTCATCATCAATCTCCATCATTCTACTATCCACCTTTTGTGTAGTTTCTGTTTCACATCCAATAGGTTCACACCATAGAAAAAATTCACAATTTTCTTCTGGTTGCTCGTGCTTTCAACGGTAAAACAACCGATTACGATTTTCCACAGTCATTGAGACCTTAATCACAGCTACATTTCGACAGAAGCAATACTTCTTGGAATATCTAATTCAACCCCCTTTTGCTCCTTTGTTGCTTGATGAGGCCTTTGATACATTCATGGTTCACTGATAAAATCACATTTTCAGTTATCGGCATAACAAACCAGCTCAAAAATAATTCAATTTCAGAAATAGTATTATAATTAAAATTAAAGAACTTCATTATCAAACCCCAGATTCATTACAAAAAACACATTAAAATAAACTGCAATTTAGAAAATTTACCCTTTTGTTCAGATTTGGGTTAAGGCAAAAATTCAATTGACACCAAATCAACAACATATATTCAAAGTAAACTTATGTAATTGAAATTGAAATTGAAATTGAAGATTCATCCAAATCGAAATTGAAAAACAGCTTGTATAACCTATAGAAACTGTGATTAAAAGGTACATTTACGTTGAAGAGAAGAAGCTGGTGAAGCTCGGATGAAGAGAAGAAGTTGGTGAAGCTCGCGTGAGTAGCTTCAAGAAGAAGGTCAGGATTGGAATTTTGTTCAAGATTTATAGTTGAAGAAGAAGGTCTGGTAGTGGTTGTGGTTAGTTCAAAATCGTAAATGAAACATATGGAGTTGTTAAGATCCATAATTTTTATATAGACCATACCCTAACCCTTCTCATCTGTTTGGATTGTTAAAGTATAAGCTTAATGAAATAAATGGAAAGAAATTTATGTAAAAGAGTGAAATAAGATCATTAAATGTTTGTTTGGTAGTTGATGGAAAAAAGGTTTATATGCTATGTTTGTTTATAAAGAATGTTTGGTTGAATATAAATTGGATAGATGTAAATATATTTTTTTACTAAAAATATTAAAATTATGACTAATAAAACTCTCAATCGACTAATCAAGCTTACATCTATAACCCTAATAACAATTTTCTTAGATCTAAACTAATCCAAAGATTTCAAAACGACTTTTCAAACGCACAACTCTTACCCTAACTGAAAGAATTTTGGAGTCAAAGTACTTGGATGAACGTATTCAAAGTACTTGGATGACCGTTCAATCACTAATCAAACTATTGTTATCGACTAACTGAGCTTACAAATCTAACCCTAATAAAAAATATAACCCTAATTACAATATTCTTCCACCTAAACTACTTCCAAGATTTCAAAACGACTAATCAAACTCAAAATTCTTGCCCTAACTGAAAGAATATTGGAGTCAAACTACCTGCATGAACGTTCAATGACTAATCAAACTATCTATTGAGAAACCAAGCTTGCAGATCTAACCCTAATCACAAGATTCTTTGATCTAAACTACTTCAAAGATGTCAGAATAACTAATCAAACTCGCAACTTTTACCCTAACTGAAAGAATCTTGCAGTGAAAGTACTTGGAATGTTCAATGACTAATCAAACTCTTTATCGACTAATCAAAATCTTTACTGACTAATCAAACTCTTTACCGACTAATCAAGCTTACAACTCTCAACCTAATGACAAGATTCTTCAACCTAAACTACTTCCAAGATGTCATAACAACTTATCAAACTCACAACTCTTACCTTAACCGAAAGAATCTTGGAGTCAAAGTACTTAGGTGAATGTTCAATGACTAATCAAATTTTTCACAGACTAATAAAGCTTACAACTCCCGACCTAATGACAATATTCATCGACTTAAACTACTTCCAAGATGTCATAACGACTGATTAAACTCACAACTCTTACCATAACTGAAAGATCTTGTAGTCAAAGTACCTGGATGAATGTTCAATGACTAATCAAATTTTTCACCGACTAATCAAATTAACAACTCTCAACCTAATGACATGATTCTTTGACCTAAACTATTTCCAAGATGTCATAACGACTGATTAAACTATTTCCAAGATGTCATTTTAAACTATTTCCTCGGAGTAAACTAGTTATTAAGTTGACTAGTTTATGAGGGTATAGTTCGTCCAATCGACTTAGCTCTGGGAACTCGATCTGAGAATTTCAAGTTTATATATCCTTTTAGGTCTTAGAAGGTCATTTTGAACGGTCGGATTGATTGTACTTGTTGCTGTTCAGGTGATAGGCACGTTTAGGTCCTCGGAGTAAACTAGTTACTAAGTTTATTAGTTTATGAGGGGATAGTTCGTCCAATCGACTTAGCTCCGGGAACTCGATCTGAGAAATTCAAGTTTATATATCCTTTTAGGTCTTAGAAGGTCATTTTGAACGGTCGGATTGATTGTACTTGTTGCTGTTCAGGTGATAGGCACGTTTAGGTCCTCGGAGTAAACTACATACTAAGTTGACTACTTTATGAGGGGATAGTTCGTCCAATCGACTTAGCTCCGGGAACTCGATCTGAGAATTTCAAGTTTATATATCCTTTTAGGTCTTAGAAGGTCATTTTGAACGGTCGGATTGATTGTACTTGTTGATGTTCAGGTGATAGGCACGTTTAGGTCCTCGGAGTAAACTAGTTACTAAGTTGACTAGTTTATGAGGGAATAGTTCGTCCAATCGACTTAGCTCCGGGAACTCGATCTGAGAATTTCAAGTTTATATATCCTTTTAGGTCTTAGAAGGTCATTTTGAACGTTCGAATTGATTATACTTGTTTCTGTTCAGGTGATAGGCACGTTTAGGTCCTCGGAGTAAACTAGTTACTAAGTTGACTAGTTTATGAGGGGATAGTTCATTCAAATCATGCCTATAAAAAAAAAGGGTTAATGGTGTTTTACCACCCTATAATATAGGTCATTTTTTGTTTTCCCCCCTGTAAATTTTTTTTTTTGATTTACCTCCCTATAAATTTTTTTTTTTTTTTTGGAATACCCCCCTAATAGGTCATAAAAAAACGACTTTATTTTTTTTTTTTGCAGAATTTTTTCGTTTTTTTATGACCTATTAGGGGGGTATTCCAAAAAAAAAAAAATTACAGGGGGTAAAGCACCATTAATATTCTCAACCTAACCTATTCCTAACAAAAAATGACCTATATTACAGGGGGAAAAACCAAAAATGACCTATATTACAGGGGATAAAGCACCAAAAATGACTCTCTATTCCTAACCTAACACATTCCCCCTTATTCCAATTCTTCCCTTATACCTCATTAATATATTTTAATTATATTCTCTCACTAATAATGCTCATAATAACTTACTAATAATTACCAACATATAACACATCACCCGTTATTCAAATAAATTATACCAAAAAGGCACTAAACTCAATAAAATAAATAAATAATAAAATAGGGCGTTACATAGCATCGATGAGCTTGATTGAATAGTTCGAAGGGTTGCACGGGTAATTGAGGATTCGAAAACATCAAGATGCACCAAATTAAAAGGTTATTTGAAGTTTGGGGGAGTGCTTACATAGGGGTTGAAGAACTAGGATAGTTTCAAGGAACTCTTGTAATCACATTTGTATTAAACATTGTTACTAATAGTGGAAGTCCTTGGTGGAGGTGTTTTCACCAAGAAGAGTAGATGTAGCTCGAAGCGAGGACGAAAGAGCGAACTACTATAAAAATCTCGGTGTCTTTCTCTTTTCCCTTATCCTCTTTAATTTTGATAGTTGTATAAGTCTAATTGATTAATTGATAGAATAGAAATTGATTTTGATCTAAGTTGTTTTTTGATTAAAATTGGTCCAATTCCTTGATTTAGGTTTTCACTATTTTACTTGGATCAATTAGTTTAAATTCATAACCATTTCATCAATTGCATATTCATTTTGTTTTTGATTGGTAACTTGTTATTATCTCTTATAGGTTAGGCTTTTTAATTGTCTTGTTTTGCAAGTTGTTCAAGTACTATTAATATTTGATTGGAATAAGATTTATATTGTGAATCACTCAATTCTATTGTAAATCTTATTAGCACATAGTCTTAACTTTTTGTAATTGTTTGTGATTGTTCAAGCTTCTTTTCAATTAGTCAAAACATTTCAAATCGCTTTCGCTAAAATTCCGTAAAAATAATTAAACCGCTATTCACCCCCTCTAGCGCGCAACCTAATTGGCCATATAGACCAACAATTGGTAGAAAAAGAGAGAGAGAGAGAGAGAGAAAAAAAAAAAAAAAAGAACCGAGAGTTTTTGCAAACTCATTCAATGAGAAAGAATTAGTTGATGTAAGCATATATAGGTGAGAGAGATAAGAACAATTTTGGCTCAAGATAAAATTAAAATTTCGCTTTTGATCCGATTCATTAAAAGTCTTATTTGAATCATCAATGGAGAAATTGAAATATGAGTTGATAAGAAAATTGATTCGATAACCATGACCTATTATTCGAATCATTGATTCTAATATGAAGATTGATTCGAATCATCATAAAAATGATTCGAATCACGATTCCATATAAAAAATTGGGATCAAAATGATTCAGATCAATTGTTTCTTTATAACTATTTAATCAAATCAAAATGAAATGATTCATTTACCTCTTTGTAAGATTTGAATCAAATCAACAAAATATAAACTTTTTATCTTAAAAGTGATTCGATTCAAATCATGCTTATAAAAATATGAATCGAATTAAACGTTTCAAAAAATGAGATTTTGAAAAGAAATTTTCATCATACCTGTTCTTAAACCATATATTTTAAAAACAAACTCTTATGCAGTAAAGAGGACAAAAGTGATACTGAAAACCTAGATTTGAAAGGGGTGCATGACAATGGTAACTAAGTTGCAATTAAACAAAAACATTATCTAAACAAATCAAGGAGAAAACATCATCAAAACTATTATTTGACCCTATGAGCATACTACAACTTGATTTTGTTGCACCATTAAAAGGTAATCAAGGTAATTATCCATTATATTACATGGTATTGTCGATATATGCCAAAGTCAAACCCAAATGCCCTATTTTATAGCCAACCTCTTATAAACTACAATGACTCGTCAACAAATTCTTCATATGACTATCATCAAATATAAAAACAAAAAAAACTTTGGATTGTTTCATTATGTATTTGAAAGAAGTGGAAATAACAATCATGAAGGTAATAACGGAAGTTATGATCCTACACGTCGTTTTACCATGTGGTGACCAGTAATTAATACTTTTGCATTAGATTTTTTAAATGTATTTGTAGTTTTTTATGTTGTGAACAAGATGTAGTTAATTTATCTTGAATTTTGTTTAAAGGTATGATATGAATAGTTATTAGTTAATTTATTTTCTGTCGGTTAAACATATACGATCTTTGCTAAATATATTATTGATAGTAGATACTAAACTATTCATATTTTTTTTATTATTATATCTACTTTAAACATCTTATAATAGTGGGAAAAAGTTTAATTTAAGTTATTATACTTTGACGATATAAATAATTTTAATAAGATTTATGAAACTTGTAATTAGTTCACACCGCGAGGATTGTTATTTGTATCATAAAATTCATTACAGTTAAAATCCGGAAAACATTAGTGCGATCACGATCGTTATTTAAAACATTGTGTACGTACCGTAATATAAATATGTAATTCCATGATCAACAAGTTAGACAGGTCTTGTTTCATGCATAAATAAACAAATTTCATCATTGGATCAATAATTTCTCCATTAAATTAAATGAGAAAGGATATGACTTTTTAATCTCATGATAAAAAAGTTATTTGTGCATAATACAAGCCCATATATAATAACCATAAAAATTAAAAAAATAATATTTGTACAACAATTTTGTGACAACTTTTTCATAACTCTTTTTAATACACATTATATTTTTTATGAGGAATAATTTTGCAATCCAAAACGGCATAGCAACACAACTTGTTGTCCACTTGTCTTCTATTCATGTGTAATTAATCTTTAAAATATATTAAATACTCGATCAATAAAAAGGAAAAAAACTTAAAAATTTGTCACAAAAATTGTCTCTGACAGTTGTTCAAATATCATTACTTTAAAAATAATATAAAAAGATCTTACCAACCAATATCCTTGTGGCTTAAAAATCATGCATAACACATGATCCTTCTTTCCCTAACAAGTAAATCATATATAGCAACCTAATGTACGGTAGCCTGTAGCCATTGCCTCAGTGTCTGATAATTTTCTGCACAAGAAACCAAATGAAATTATGCAAAGTTGGCGTAATAGGAAGCTACTGATAACTAGGTGTAAGATTTGCAGTAAATGCTGCAAAAGGAAAAAAACCTATTACCAACAGTAAAAAAAAACTAGCTTTTCTCATTCTTGTGTCACAAAAAAAATTGCAAATTTGGTTTGATTGTACATTGCTTCAGAAGGCCCCATACGCCACTACCCTTGTAGCATTACATCATGGTCATTATTTGATTTCAATTTTCCCCTCCCCACACTATCAGAAATTCAATATACTGTAGCTACAGAAAACATCAATGCTATTGAATTGTATTCATGGTGATGCTGAAAATCACCCACTTGGGTATTTGGAACTCTGAATTCTGGAATTTAATAGTGTATCCTACTCAAATGGTTTGGACCTTCGTGAATTTTGACCGTACAAAATCGAAGATATGACAGGAGGTAAACTGAAATTTACTCAAATTAATAGGGGGTAAACCGAAATTTGCTCAAATTACAGGGGGTGAAATTTTCCATGAAGGTCCAGAACCAAAAAAAAAATTAAATTACAAGGATGAAATTCAAAAAAAATATTTTATAAAGGGGAAAAGCGAAAATGACTTATATTACGAGAGGTAAAACATTATTAACCCAGGTATCGCTAACGAATGTGCTCTTTCTTGAAGTTTCAGATTCGATTTTCTCCAGTGTCAATTTAACTGAACTAATTTAACTTCTTCACAAAAAGAAAAAAAGTTCGCTAACAAATGTCTTAAAAACGTTGTATAAGGATTTCCATTAAAAAATTATGTCATTTATGTAAATAAAAACTATTACTTTTTTTCTTTTTGAGATCAAAAACTATTACTTTTATCAATACAACAATTATACACTTTTTAATATAAATTTACTATTGTCCAAACACTTGAATTATTTTCAAGGTTATAATTCTCTTTGCAAAATTATTTGAAATCTTGTCAAATTAGAAAATGGAAACGTGCAATGTATGAGGTAATAATATGCTAGATAAATATCTTGCATCAGTTTGCAGATTTTTACAACTGGATAGAATTTTACAACTGGATTGAAGGATTAAATTTACCATATATGTGGATTTGCGTGACTCCCGGCTTTCAATACGTCATCATGAAAAGGCCTCAACTACGAACCGTGCAATCATTGTATAGTACTTTATATTTGATTTTTTTTTAGCTTAACTCAATTATTAACTCAATTAGGATGGACAAATAGATAAAATAGGTAAGGTTCGGGGTTTGAATCCCGACTATCATAAAATTGGTGATATTGTTCTTATCTCTTTCTTAATCAATCATTCTCCCTCATTTCAATAATTTATTTTAGGCTTAATACATCATTTGGTCCATTAACTTATTTTTTGTTTTCATTTTGTTCCCCTAACTATAAACTGTCTCAATTTGGTCCCATAACTTTTCTGCCGTTTATCATTATGATCCTCTCCGTTAATTTTTAACCTTAAATGTCTAAGGTGCACCAAACTTTGTAGGTGGTCTACCATGAACTTTATTAAATGTTTTATTTTAACCATTTGATCTTTTTTTAAAATGAAGATTGTTGGATCATGTAGAGATCTATTGAGCCGTTGAGTCAGAGGAGAATTTGTTGGATTTGTTGAATTTGGAGGCAGATTTCAACAAAGAGGTTGTGAGCTGAGGTTTGGAGTTAGGTTCAGAGGAATCAAGCTCTAATTGCAGGAGGTTAGGGTCATTGGTGGAAGGAGAAAGCGTAAACCTAAATTCATTATCAAACTCGTTGGCTTTGACTATGGAGAAGAAGAATAAGGAAAAAAAATTAGATGCAGATGGTTCACTATAATATACTATGGACCTGCAATCCAACGGTATAATCATATTAAAAATATTAGACATTAAAAAATTAATGGAGAGGACCAAAATGGTAAACGGCAAAAAAGTTATGGGACCAAATTGAGACACTTTATAGTTAGGGGACCAAAATGAAAACAAAAAATAAATTAAGGAAAAAAATGATATATTAAGCCTTTATTTTAATTATTCATTCATCCATCATTATCTCTCATTTAAAATACACTAATATCACTAATGTTACTAAAAACAATGTCATCAAAGTGGAATCCATATTTCTATCACTATCTATCTCCATCTTACTTTCTATCTTATACATCATAAATAAATTTTAAAAAATACATTTAAAAAATGTGTTGTTTGGATAACTTTTGACACAAACATTAGACATTGCATTTGACACACTTTAGTGGTCATTTGATTGTACCTTGCTATGAGATTGAATCAATTTTAAATAGACATTTAAAGTCTATATTACCACACATATATAAGTCTTTTTAATGTTATAACGTGACTTTTGTTAAGGTGAGATATATTTGAAAAATAGGCTAATAAACAAATTTGGAGTTAGTTCCTAAGGATTACTTGATTGAAATACTTTCTTCCAACCTGCACCTTTAAGTCACAATGTCACAACCAATATGATAACGTACTAGCTTGATGTGTCAAACAATAAAAATGGATATCAGTAGAAACCGTTTATTTTATTATTTTTTTAAGAGACAAAACTTTTTGTTTTTGGCTCGTTTTTCTATTTTTTTTTGTTTTGTTTTATCTTCATTTTTGATTTCATTGTTTTTCTTTTCATAATCAAGTTCTACTAGTATCCCACCCCTAAACTTAAAATGTTAATTACAAATAGAAACCCCAAACTTAAAAAGATATAACAATAATAAAATTGTGACATTATTCAAATCATAAAAGAAACGAAGAAAACAATAATGCATAGAAGCTCAAAGTAATTTCACAAAGGATATAACAATAATAAATTAGGGTGGCTTAAATAAAGCTCAAGGTACCAAAACAAGTGTCTCGCGTGTATGATAATATATATGATAGTCCGTAGTAAATGTTAAAAATTTCAAGTAAAAATAGCAATCCACATGGAACACACATAAATGAAAGATATATAGTAGAAAGTGAAAATATATTTGGCTCAAAATATCATCAGTTATGCTATACATGATTAAAATGGTTAATTTTTCAAAGTATCTTCTGCAACAAGCCTCAATAGTTATCGTGTTCTTGAACTTCGTTGAAGTAAAAACAATGAGCATAGTCTCGAGTTAACAAACAATAAAAGTAAAATATTTGTCAGATGGAGTGGCTATTGAAAATTAAATGATTGTAAACAAATTTATGGGTTGCCTCCCATTCATCGCGCATGTTGTTTTTGAAGATAAAGCATTTCAAACCGTCTTGCACGCCATGAACCTCCACGTCTTCACGAGTAAATATTTCAACGTACTCCCTCAGGGTTTCTTTCTTCTCTTGGACAATAGCGTTCAACGCAACAACGGTTTTCTGTTGCTTCCACCTCGTAGTGAAGTGAGAAGCGAACTCTTCGCATAGCTCTCCCCATAAATTGATGGAATAATCTTCTAACCCTTTGAACTATGTCATAGCGGCGCGCTTTAGTGTTAGAATGAACAATTTGCATTTCATCGCACCTCGAGTCTCGTGGTAATCGAGGACGGTATCTATGTGCTCCATGTGTTCATCAGGATCTAAAGTGTCGTCGTAAGTTTCCAAATTGGGTAGCTTTTCAAAAGCACGAGGGATAGGATACTCCATTATTTTTCTGGTGAATGGACAATTCCGGTGGCTCTTGCGGTGACGTTCTGGAGAATAACCATCCTTCTTCCAGTGGCTCCGGAGTAGAGGTGAGTCTTTCCCTCCGCGGTGGCCTAGAGACTTTCCGTGTCGAGGAGAGTGACTGATGCTTCCTTTGTCTAAATCATATGGAGGTTTTCCACCGTCTTTGTGGTAGTTTGCAGGAACGAAAACAACATTGTCAACAACCACCGGTGTTTCATGGAGTTGATTTCACTGAGCAACTTCGATTTGCATAAAAAATTTCCTTCAGAATATTCTCTTGATTCTCTTTAATACGTTTGAGCCTAATATTTTGTTGCTGGAGCAAAATTCACCAAATTCGTCAAAAGTTCATTCGTCTCTGATGGTGGAGGATTTGGTAGAGGAAGAGGAACATCCTTCGTACGTGGAGGAGGTTGAGAAGGAAGTAACGTCGTTTCAATCGCTGTGGGAGGACAAAAGTTGATCGTTACATCAAGGACATGAATGTTCGTGTTTCCTGCATGGTGGAAGAGCGATTCGCGGAGGTTCACCGGCTAGTTCCGACCATTTCTTCGAAAGATGGAGCAGTCACTCTCAACTGTTACAGTGGAGGAACGTGTAACTGAAAACGTTTACCGGAGGAGACGTAAGAGAAAACAGTTATGGTGGTGGATTGTTAGACTGTGGTGGTTAGCGAACGATCCCTTCCTTCTAGCGCCAAATGACTTGTCCGGTGATGAACTGATGGAGGCAATGGTGGCAGAAGGTGCTCCGGTATGGTGGCGACGAGTCTTCACGATGGGATGAAAGGTGCATGTACGCACATTTGCACTCCAACGCTCAAGTCAATATCAAAAATGTGATTGAATGTGTGAAAAGTGTTGGAAAAATGAATCATACCTTTGGATTGAAGCTAAGTAGCCCTTATATAGGCATGTGTGTGTGTGAATAATCGTCTCCGTGATATGCCGCGCCTCATTAAGAGGTTGTTGGAAGTCACGTGTATGGTGTCTGATGCACGGGATGCGTACTCTAGTAGGATAAGGTGCACTGTTGCTAGTGTATTCCTTTGTGCTATACACATCGGTCTGGAGGACGTTTGATCCACGTGTTAGTGTTGGATTGACTTCCTAGCCGGTCCAGAACACAAACCATATCCTTCTATGTGGTGAGAAATCTTAATCATACATTGCAATAGTAATTGATACTCCAAATTGAAATATGTTTTTGTGATATGTAACATGTTTAAGTATGTGTACCGTTCACATTAAGCTACCACATTTACATTTTTCTCAATACATTTTTTCAACACAAAAGCCAGACTCTCCAAATTGGAGCTTCATGTTGTCGTTGAAGATTTTGGCCACATATCCAAAGAAAATTACCTTTTAGGCACATACCGTTTGTTCTTAAACACCCTAAACTAACAAAAATACCTTAAACGACAGTTAACTATCATTCATTGGTGCACAATAGTTAATTGTCATTCTCACCTATAATAGTTAACTACTGTTTAGTGACCCACATATCATTTTATTTGTTTTCTACCGTAGCTTATTGTAACACCCCGTTTTCCCAACATAAAAATTTCACATAAATAATCAGATTAATCCACATAAACGGAATATCACACTTCTTTTCATAAAAACATAAACGGAATAAATGACTATTTATCCTTCAAAATTCAATCAACATAATATCAATACTTCGCAGTAGAATTTATTCAACATTTAAAATAGTCTTTGGCACGAAGGCCTCATCATTAAAATCTCATAAAATCAAATCAATAGCTTATTCATGAAAATTCATAAATTAATACGTAAGGAATAAAAAATAGCAACAAAATCTCATCCCGTTACGTATCAGAGCACCTAAAGACACACGTGAGAGATAGTCCACTCACGACAGCAACTAACAGCAACTTATTCTCGATCACCTGCAAGTTACCCATATACGAAGGGCAACATTTCCAAGTAGAAGGGGTGAGATTTCACAAACAATAATATTAAGCATATAATTCATCAATTATATTTAACAACATAAACATCATCAACTTATCATAAATAATAATTCTTCATTTAACACTTCATTGAAACATAACAACTTAACAACTCAAGGACACAACACATCAACTTAACAACTTGACTCGACAATGCGACTTCAACTCGACTATGCAACTTAAACTTGACTATGCAACTTAATCCTCTTAATCATGCATGTGGTACCAATCCATGGCATCAAGCCCTCAACTTATTTGAGCATTAATATACTCCCAGGGCATCAAGCCCTCAACTTAATTGAGCAAAGGCTCCAGGGCATCAAGCCCCCAACTTTAATGAGTATGCATGGACTCAATCAA
The DNA here is from genome assembly GCF_003473485.1 of Medicago truncatula. Lineage (NCBI taxonomy): Eukaryota > Viridiplantae > Streptophyta > Magnoliopsida > Fabales > Fabaceae > Medicago > Medicago truncatula. The sequence continues at coordinate 24,520,886 of NC_053045.1, forward strand.
CTTGTACATCTTAGACAACATCAACAACTTAAGACTCCAATACTTTGAAACAACATCTTTCATCTTAGACCGACTCATGTAGTTTAATTAAAAGACAACAACAACATAGGCAACACAATAACAATCCAGATATAACAATATCAAAGGATAATTCAACATCAACTTAAACATCTTGTATAATTCACATAATGCATATACAACTATATCACATTATTAACAACATCAAATCATTTATATCAGACTCTCTGAAACATCAACAGTATTATAATCAACCTCCATTCCTACCTCAATGATCAACTCATAACCTCACGTGCGACAAAAATCACATAAACCCTAAACAAGGTAGTCTGTCTCTAAGGAGCTCGCGAGGCGAGGGACATTGCTCGCTATGGCGAGTTCAGGATATGGCTGTTCGCCTTGGCGAGTAAGCTGCTCGTCTTGGCGAACAAGAAACTGGGTGCTCTCGGGAATTTGACATTTTTCACCCAAAAATCTCATTTTTAACTTTCCCATGTTCAATTTCAATCTAAAAACTTGCCTAATCATTATTATACATATTCAGACACTCAAAATCATCTAAAGCTCGACTAAAGGAGTTGAATCACAAAATCAGGTTTCCTCACTGGTCAACTCGCTATGGCGAGCTGCAAAGTGCAACTCGCGAGGCGAAGGGAATTGCTCGCGAGGCGAGCGATGAAGTTCATCACTCACGACGCGAGGATCATCACTCGCGAGGGCGAGCGATGAATGTCAGCTCGGGCAGAATGCAGATTTTCACGAAAATCCACCTAATCACATGGTTCAAAGCTTAAAACTGGTTCTAAACATCACCCTATGGATTATCTAAGGTCTGTACACACTTTCTACATCAATTCTACAAGTTTCCATCATCTAATCCTCAATTATCACTCTTAACCCTAATTTCCAATTCTCAAAAACTAATCCTACAACATGTTAAATCTAATCATCAGAATCATAGGCTTAAGAAAATTGAATGTTAGTCCCACCCTTACCTTAACAAAATCGATCAGCAGCTTCTCTTGGTTCTTCTCTCTTCTTGTTCTCCCTTTTCTCCAAAACTGGTTGTACGTGAAAACTTTTCTAAATCTATTTTCTCCGATTTATCTCTTCCCATCTATTTTATCTTATTTCCTCTTTTTCCCACAAAACTCTCTAAATTCTCAAAACAACCCCTCATCTCAATATTTATTTTATTTTCAAATCTTATTCTATTAAATAATAAAATAAGTCACTTAATAAATCACAACACATCACATAATCATCTAAATCACATAAATCATCTAAATAGACTCTAAACTTTATAAAAATAATCAAATAATCAAAGAGGGTGTTACACTTATCATTTGTGAGAGCAACAGTTAACTACCATAGAGATGCATGTGGGTCACTGAACGATATTTAACTACAGTAGATAAAAATGACAATTAATTATTATACACATTCGAACGATAGTTAATTGTCGTTTTGAGTATTTTTATTTTTTTGGTTTATGGTGCTTGAGAGCAAACTATTGGTGTCTAAAGAGCAGTTTTCTATCCAAAACAGGCAATAAATCCTATATAATTTCTAATTAACAATCAAATGAAGCAAATATCATACTCCTCAAGTGGTCACTCCTAATCCAATAAAAGTGCAATGGAATGGAGTACCAATACAATGAGAGAATGAGATCACAGCTTTGGCCAGCTGTTACTACTAGCCATAGTACCAACAGTGTTTGCCATGCGCACCACCATATCTTTCTTAATGTCCTTTTCTTGGTATTTGAATTCCATCCTGGCATCTTATGTGGCACACTCCTCGATGATGTGTCTATTCAATTATGGAACAAGAGCTTGCTTCCCAAGCCACTTAAAAATTTAAATTGAAAATATTTTTCACTATAAAAACCCAACAAGCCAAAGAGTCTCAGTGTCTCACTCTACTCTATTCTCATCTACAAATCATGTCTTCAAAAATGTGTTGGTTTTTTAGTTTTTTTGTGTGTCTTATGTTAAGTGTGTCTTTGTCTACCTCTTCCAAGTTTGATGAACTCTTCCAACCAAGTTGGGCTTTTGACCATTTTCTCCATGATGGAGATCTCCTTAAACTCAAACTTGATAACTCTTCTGGTAAATACATCATTTCTTTGTATATTTTTTCCAACCAAAACCCTAGTTATTTTTCACACCTTAAAATCTTTTAAAACTTACAATCTATCAAGACCTTTTTTTTTCAACTTTTTCTTCACGTGGCATTCATTTAATCCATATTTTAAACATAATTTTGTAAATAATTTTGATCACCAATAAAATGGAATTAATTATGTATTATGTTGTTTAGTTAATTAACAATGGCATGTACATTCAGGTGCTGGTTTTGTATCCAAAAGCAAGTATATGTTTGGAAGAGTATCTATCCAGCTTAAGCTTGTTGAAGGTGACTCAGCTGGAACTGTTACAGCTTTCTATGTAAGTGAATTAATTAAATATATATTAAAATCAATTATTTTATTACCATTCTTTAGTATATTGAGAAAAAAATCATTAAAACTATACAAAATACAGTCTTATTTTTATTAATTATTTTTTAATCAAATGTTAAGCAAGATCAAGAATATATTTGAACTTTGAAATGATATGAAAAAAAAAAATCTCAATTTAAAATACATAATATTTGATGTGTCTATCTTTGATTTACTATTCACCCTTTAATTTAGTCATCAATGGAGATGCTCTACCTCTTGGACCCTAATCAATAATATACAGTTCATTCAAGTGCAAGAAATTTTTTATATTTATATTTTGGTATTCAATGAAAAGACTACTATAGTACTATAGTTATTATTTCATGACAGCTACCTCTTGTCCAATTAATATTTGCTTTTGTTACTTTTATTTCCCTTCTTTTTCAAATCATCAAATGAGTCAAAAAAACAAAGCACAAATTATCAATACTTTATACTAAATTCATTTTTGTCATTTTATATTCATAATATTCTCTGGTTGAATTGACATTGTTACTTTAATACTCCCTCCAATCACTATTATAAGTAAAATTTCATTGTTTTAGATACATTGAATAATTAATGTATCTGGTCTTTATTATAGACTAAATACATTAATTCTTCAATATATTCAAAAAAATAAAATTTTGTTTATAATAGTAAGGGAGTACATCTGAATGAATTATTGAGGAATCTAGTTGACTATGATCTGACATTTGTGATGATAAATAATTTGTGATATAGATGTCATCAGAGGGTCCAAACCACAACGAGTTTGATTTTGAATTTTTAGGCAACACAACAGGAGAACCTTATTCTGTACAAACAAATGTGTATGTGAATGGAATTGGTAACCGTGAGCAAAGACTTAACCTTTGGTTTGACCCTACCAAAGATTTTCACTCTTACTCTATTTTCTGGAATCAACGTCAAGTTGTGTAAGCACCTTATTACACTGTCAGTCTAATTAATATTATGTGTAACATTAGTTATTTGCATAGTACTAACATGTTGTATTACTTGCAAATTTCTATATTTCATAATACATTTATAACATATATAGTTAGCGCATTTATAACATAGTTATCACATAATAATAGTTAATAAAGTTAACTTGTAAATTTGTTACACTTTTTATTTACTTGTTAAAATAAAAGCTAAACTGCACTTTTTGCAAAATATGCTCTTTTGAACTCCTAACATAAGGGAAATAGGCTTTTTGACCTTTTATCTTTTCAAAAAGTTGGGATTATGACCCATTTTTTAGGACATGTGGCGTCTTCTCATCAATTTTGGGACGAAAGAGGCTAAAATCGCATTTTTTTAATAGGAGACCAAAATCGCAATATTTTGAAACTTAAGAGGCGAAAAAATGCAGTTTAGCCTAAAAAAAATTGAAATAACTTTAGATGATACTCAATAGTAATGTTTTTTTTTTCTAATGAAAGAAATAAGTAGTAATTATTATGTTTTCTACTTTAGTATTATATATGTAAATTTAGTGAAGTTTAATAACAAAAGTGAAGAGAATTTCATTCATGAAAAAAGAAAGGTGAAGAGAATAAAATATAAGAAAGGGAATAATGAGGTTGGATGAGTCTGAAAAGGTTGTAAAAGGAAACAAAAAAATGCATGCTTTATTTTTCTCAATGGTGGTTGAGCCATCATAGGCTTTGATTGTCATTGTGTTCCCTCGTGGGTCACTCAAAAACAAATCTATGGAAAATAAAAGGTGATGGAATCTTGTACAATTTATGTCAATACTCCTAATTGGTTAATTGCAGAATACGTTTGTACAGACACTAAACTCTGTCCTTTGTAATTTCTGCAAAAAAATTTGGACATTTTAGCAGCATGCCATGCGCAACATTTTTTAACCTTTTTACTTCATTGGGGACCACTCAATCAACAGTAAAAAAATTAAAGGAAAATATGTTCATTAGTAAAAATATTTTTTGAGTCTTGCTAACATGTGTGCTTGGACTTAGACATTTATTGAGAAATAACTAGAATGATTTTGTTCTTGAAAACAATAATTTTTAAAATTTTCAAGAATTTGAATACCCAGTGTCCTAAGGGAACATGTTAGTTTGCCATATTTTCTTGCCACAATAATTTTTTTTTTGGTAGTATCTTGCCCCAATATTTTAATATATACAATGATTGGTCATTTTTAATTTAGTCTATTCTTAAATTGTAATAATATTTTTTCATTTTAACCTAAGCAATTTAATTTAGGCTTTCTAAAATTTAGGATGCCCATAAGTTGGGTACATCATTCACACTATGTTCACTTATCAATAATTTAATTTAATTTTTTTTTTTAAACTTGGTATCTGATATAAGAATCGACTATTTTTTAAGATATAGTTTTTTTTAAAACCCATAAGTTGGGTACATCATTCACACTATGTTCACTATTTTTTAAGATATAGTTTTTTTTTATAATTATTGATGCAAATTCTAACTTTTTATTTTTCAAAAATCAGATTTTTAGTGGATGAAACACCAATAAGGGTACACACAAACATGGAACATAGAGGTATACCATATCCAAAGGACCAACCAATGGGAGTATATAGTTCAATATGGAATGCAGATGATTGGGCAACACAAGGAGGAAGAGTGAAAACAGATTGGTCTCATGCACCCTTTATTGCAACCTATAAATCCTTTGAAATCAATGCATGTGAGTGTCCAATTTCAGTGGCTGCAATGGATAATACAAAGAGATGTAGTAGTAATGAAGATAAGAAATATTGGTGGGATGAACCCAATTTGTCAGTGCTTAATTTGCATCAAAGTCATCAACTTATGTGGGTTAGGAATCATCATATGGTTTATGATTATTGTAGTGATGGTTCTAGGTTTCCTATTACTCCTCTTGAGTGTGTCCATCATCATCATAGTTAGGGTTTGATGATGAAGTGTTTATTGTTTAATTAGGTGATGTGAAAGTTTGGTTATGGGAGAAAATGGGGAATGAATGTAAAAAGAAAGAAATGGAATATGTTCCTTGTGTTTTATATTATTGTAAGATATTATTGATAAATAATATATGATGTGAATAACTATGTCTTTTTCTAACAACCTTATCTCAATACACAATTCTCTATTGATTGAAATTTATGTGTCTTAGTAAATATTGTAAGCTAAAGGCTAAGCAGCCCTATATGTAACACCCCGTTTCCCAAAATCAATTTAATTATAATTATAAAATCAGAGTTCAACACCAAACGGCATGTCACACTACTGAACATAAATTCTTAAATAGATTAAAACTATTTAACAACATCCTTCAAAAAGCTTCATTAAACTGCAGCGGAATATTCTTCAAAATTAAACTCCATTATCCAACATTAATCTTGGCACTAGGCCTCAACATAAAAATTCAACATTAAACATGGACTACATTAATTTGTTCCAAAATTTGATACATAGGTAGAAATTAAACTATAAATCCCATCCCACGTATCAGAGTCCTAGACACTTTGAGCCACCACCAACTACTCAGGATCACCTGCAAGTTACCCATAGGAAGGGCAACATTTTCAAGCAGAAGGGGTGAGATTCACAACAAAATATAGGTAAAGAATGCATCAATTGAATCTAACACCCTATCAGATAATTCATCAACAATATTATATAAATATCATCATTTTCACTTATCATCAATAATATTAATTTATAACCCTCTCAACAACATATGCAACCCATCACCACTCCACTAAGACTCCTCTAAACACCCATGCATGTGGTACCAAAAATCAGGGCCGTGACCCACACCGCTGTCGAATGGTTAAAGCATTCTCATCAGGACATAAGTCCTCACCACAAACACCACTTTGAGTAACTAGTACTCCACCACTTTGAACGACCAAGCGTTCCAGAGCCGAAGCTCTCCCACTGTTATGTTTTATGCAACTAATCCCCTTGAGTATATCTACATACCAACCAATCTAACATATACATATATATGATTCACCATCCAACTTACAACATTTAAGTAAATTTTTAATTAAATACAACATACATTCAGTCAGCATCTATTCATCACAACCAACCAGGACATCCAGGAAAATATACATATCAACATACAAGTCATGCTTAATTCAACAATATGAACCATCCAAACAACAACAGAAGTCAACCAACAAAATACTGGGCAGCTCGCCTCGCGAGCACATCTGCTCGCTATGGCGAGCTCAGGAAATCAGGTACTCGCCATGGCGAGTTCGAGGCGAACTCGAGGCGAACAGAAATATGGTGCTCTCGGGAAAAATGATATTTTTCTCACTAAATCAACCATTCTAAGCTCCCTAGTTATCTTTTTAACCTAAAACTTGCTCCAGTCATCCTTATAATCATCTAGGTACGTAGTACTACCCAAATTACGGCTTATAACAACATTTTAAAAATCCAGATTTTCACAAGGGTACTCGCCATGGCGAGTTATCTCACTCGCGAGGCGAGCGATGAAGTTGTTCACTCGCTATGGCGAGCAATGGCTACTCGCGAGGCGAGCGATGAACTTCTGTACGGGCAGAATGCAGATTTTTCCCAAAAATCCCATTTTTCCTCAATTCACTCCCCAAATTAGTTTACAGATATGCAATGAAAGGTTTTATGCACTCAGAACCCATTTCTAACCCCAATTCAACGATTCCTACACTCAGAACCCATTAATCAACAAAACCTAACTTCTCCCAATTCTCACATAAACCTGTTAGAACAAAATCAGAATTCAGAACCTATAAGATTGCGGTAAACCTCACCCTTACCTTAGAATTGCAGAATAAACACAGCAGAAAATGGTTCCTAAGCTCCTCTCCCTTGCAATAGCTTTTCTCCCAAAACTTGACTGTTTTCACGTAAAACGTTTTTCTCTGTTTTTCTTTCCTTAACTCCCAAAGTGTAACTCCCCTAATTAGCAATTAACTCCCACTAACTTTACTAATTATTTCATAACCCCCAAATTCTAATTAATCATATTTTCTACTTATTCTTATTATTAAATAAAATAATCATATAATATATATATATACACCACATAACTCACCAAAAACCAAATAAATGACACCACACAATTAAAAATAATTAAATAAAAATTAGAGTGTTACAACTGTAACACCCCGTTTCCCAAAAATCAATTAATTAATAATTCATGCATCAGAGTAATTCCCAAACGGGCATGTCACACTACATTTTCAAAATTTCTTAAATAGAATATAAAATCTATTTAATAAACGTCCTTCAAGTCATTATTAAATTTGCAGCGGAAAATTTGCCTCAAAACAACGATAGCAATAGTTTAAATCTCCATAATTAAATCTTTGGCATAAAGCCTTATCAACATAAATTCAACAACCATAGGGCTACGTCAGCAATATTCAAATTTGATACATAGGAATGAAAAACAATAAGAAAATCCCATCCCGTACGTATCAGAGCCCTAGACACTTTGAGCCACCACTTCTAATAAACTTCAATACCTGCAAGTTACCCATACGAAGGGCAACAATTCCAAGCAGAAGGGGTGAGATTCACAAACAATAATAATAGATATATAAATCATCAACTTAATTAAATAACGTAATAAGCAACATATAAGTCAACAATAATATTCATACTTCTTCGACTTTAATAACTCTTACTAAATCAACCAACAACGACAACAACAACTCGACCACAACAACAATATCTCCCTCAACAACAACGACCACAACACAACCTACAACAACGACAATATCACCATCAACGACAACGACAACATCATCCACTACATCAACGACAACGAACGACAGGGTACTATTTTCAATTCAATGAATGACTAAGCATTCCGAGGCATAAGCCCCCAACAATTTGAATGATGAACATTCCAGGGCATGAGCCCCCAACAGATTGAATGATTAACATTCCAGGGCATGAGCCCTCAACAGATTGAATGACAAGGCATTCCAGGGCATAAGCCCTCAACGGTTGAATGACAAGGCATTCCAGGGCATAAGCCCTCAACGGTTGAATGACGAGCATTCCAGGGCATGAGCCCTCAACGGTTGAATGACGAGCATTCCAGGGCATGAGCCCTCAACAGATTGAATGACAAGGCATTCCAGGGCATGAGCCCTCAATAGTTTCCTAATCATGAAAGGACTCCACTTGTGTATATCAGCATACAACTCAACTACGACAACGACAACATAGGCAACAACAACGACAACGACTGTGCATAATAACTTATGACTTACTCCCCAACTTGGTCAACATCAACAATCTATGACTCCGTTACTTAGAACGACAACTTGCAACCTTACAACCTGAACCAACATCTTGTATAATCCAATTGAATGCATGTATGCATACACCAACAATCAGCAGCAAATCATATTCAATCAACAGCAACATATAATAACAAGCAGCGAGACAACAATAATAATAATCATCATATACAACAAGTAGGACTCATATCAACATCTTTCATATTATATAACTATCCCCTCATTGTTCATCAACCTAAGTCGACGTCATTAAACATTATAAACATCCTCTCTGAATCTCCGTATAATCAAGAATAACTTCTCCCCTACCTCATGGGTCTACTCATATCATCACGTGCGACAAAAGATCGCAACATCCTAAACAAGGCTTCTGAAATGGGACAACTCGCGAGGCGAGAGGCTCTACTCGCCATGGCGAGTTAGGGTAAACTACTCACCATTCCATTCTGACACCATTCCAAGTTCAATCTCATTCTAAAACTTTGCCTAATCATTAAGGTATATGTTCAGGCCCTCATAAACACCCAAGGTTAAACTCACAGCTCAAAAACACGAAATCTTGCAAGCTCTCTGCCCACACTCGCCACGGCGAGTAAACTTGCTCGCTATGGCGAGCTGCGAAATGCAACTCGCGAGGCGACCACTCCTGCTCGCGAGGCGAGCGATGATCTTCATCACTCGCTATGGCGAGGATCATCACTCGGGAGGCGAGCGATGAATAACAGTACGGCCAGGTTATAGTTTTTCTCAAAAATTCACCCAAACCCATTGTTCTAACCTTAAAACTGATTCTAAACATCAATATATGAAACATTTAAGGTCTGTTCATCATTTCTACATCAATTCACCCTAATTCCATCATTTAATCATCAATTCTCATCATAACCCTAATTCCCAATCCTCCAAATTTATTCATAACTTTTGTTAAAACATAATCAGAATCATATACACTAAAATTAAGGTAAGTTAGCCTCACCCTTACCTTAGATTGATGAATAATGCTTAACAAAAATCTGAATTCTCCCCACTTGGCTCTTCTCTTGGCTTTTCTCCCAAAAACTGCTTCCACGTGAAAATGTTTTCTGACTGACAGTTACCAACTTTCCCCTATTCTTAACTTCCCTCAATTATAACACTTAACTCCTTCTTAATTCCTTTAATTAAAATATAACCCCCAAAACTTCAATAATTACTAATTCCCACTTATTCTATTAAATAGTAAAATAACTCATTTAATAAAATATAACACACCACATAATCAACATAATTATATAAAATCATATATATATGTAAAAGACCTTAAATCGACTAATAATAATTAAATAAAATTGGGGCGTTACAACTCTCCCCAACTTAAGAATTTTCGTCCTCGAAAATATACCTCGAAAACATATCCCTGCACCACAAACAACAATCAGAACGACAAAAGACAGTTTAAAGTTGACACACTACACTACATGGCTCAACACGACTCTACTACTTGGCCGGACGGACCAACCTGCTCTGATACCAATTGTAACACCCCGTTTCCCAAAAATCAATTAATTAATAATTCATGCATCAGAGTAATTCCCAAACGGGCATGTCACACTACATTTTCAAAATTTCTTAAATAGAATATAAAATCTATTTAATAAACGTCCTTCAAGTCATTATTAAATTTGCAGCGGAAAATTTGCCTCAAAACAACGATAGCAATAGTTTAAATCTCCATAATTAAATCTTTGGCATAAAGCCTTATCAACATAAATTCAACAACCATAGGGCTACGTCAGCAATATTCAAATTTGATACATAGGAATGAAAAACAATAAGAAAATCCCATCCCGTACGTATCAGAGCCCTAGACACTTTGAGCCACCACTTCTAATAAACTTCAATACCTGCAAGTTACCCATACGAAGGGCAACAATTCCAAGCAGAAGGGGTGAGATTCACAAACAATAATAATAGATATATAAATCATCAACTTAATTAAATAACGTAATAAGCAACATATAAGTCAACAATAATATTCATACTTCTTCGACTTTAATAACTCTTACTAAATCAACCAACAACGACAACAACAACTCGACCACAACAACAATATCTCCCTCAACAACAACGACCACAACACAACCTACAACAACGACAATATCACCATCAACGACAACGACAACATCATCCACTACATCAACGACAACGAACGACAGGGTACTATTTTCAATTCAATGAATGACTAAGCATTCCGAGGCATAAGCCCCCAACAATTTGAATGATGAACATTCCAGGGCATGAGCCCCCAACAGATTGAATGATTAACATTCCAGGGCATGAGCCCTCAACAGATTGAATGACAAGGCATTCCAGGGCATAAGCCCTCAACGGTTGAATGACAAGGCATTCCAGGGCATAAGCCCTCAACGGTTGAATGACGAGCATTCCAGGGCATGAGCCCTCAACGGTTGAATGACGAGCATTCCAGGGCATGAGCCCTCAACAGATTGAATGACAAGGCATTCCAGGGCATGAGCCCTCAACAGTTTCCTAATCATGAAAGGACTCCACTTGTGTATATCAGCATACAACTCAACTACGACAACGACAACATAGGCAACAACAACGACAACGACTGTGCATAATAACTTATGACTTACTCCCCAACTTGGTCAACATCAACAATCTATGACTCCGTTACTTAGAACGACAACTTGCAACCTTACAACCTGAACCAACATCTTGTATAATCCAATTGAATGCATGTATGCATACACCAACAATCAGCAGCAAATCATATTCAATCAACAGCAACATATAATAACAAGCAGCGAGACAACAATAATAATAATCATCATATACAACAAGTAGGACTCATATCAACATCTTTCATATTATATAACTATCCCCTCATTGTTCATCAACCTAAGTCGACGTCATTAAACATTATAAACATCCTCTCTGAATCTCCGTATAATCAAGAATAACTTCTCCCCTACCTCATGGGTCTACTCATATCATCACGTGCGACAAAAGATCGCAACATCCTAAACAAGGCTTCTGAAATGGGACAACTCGCGAGGCGAGAGGCTCTACTCGCCATGGCGAGTTAGGGTAAACTACTCACCATTCCATTCTGACACCATTCCAAGTTCAATCTCATTCTAAAACTTTGCCTAATCATTAAGGTATATGTTCAGGCCCTCATAAACACCCAAGGTTAAACTCACAGCTCAAAAACACGAAATCTTGCAAGCTCTCTGCCCACACTCGCCACGGCGAGTAAACTTGCTCGCTATGGCGAGCTGCGAAATGCAACTCGCGAGGCGACCACTCCTGCTCGCGAGGCGAGCGATGATCTTCATCACTCGCTATGGCGAGGATCATCACTCGGGAGGCGAGCGATGAATAACAGTACGGCCAGGTTATAGTTTTTCTCAAAAATTCACCCAAACCCATTGTTCTAACCTTAAAACTGATTCTAAACATCAATATATGAAACATTTAAGGTCTGTTCATCATTTCTACATCAATTCACCCTAATTCCATCATTTAATCATCAATTCTCATCATAACCCTAATTCCCAATCCTCCAAATTTATTCATAACTTTTGTTAAAACATAATCAGAATCATATACACTAAAATTAAGGTAAGTTAGCTTCACCCTTACCTTAGATTGATGAATAATGCTTAACAAAAATCTGAATTCTCCCCACTTGGCTCTTCTCTTGGCTTTTCTCCCAAAAACTGCTTCCACGTGAAAATGTTTTCTGACTGACAGTTACCAACTTTCCCCTATTCTTAACTTCCCTCAATTATAACACTTAACTCCTTCTTAATTCCTTTAATTAAAATATAACCCCCAAAACTTCAATAATTACTAATTCCCACTTATTCTATTAAATAGTAAAATAACTCATTTAATAAAATATAACACACCACATAATCAACATAATTATATAAAATCATATATATATGTAAAAGACCTTAAATCGACTAATAATAATTAAATAAAATTGGGGCGTTACAACAACTCTCCCCAAATTACTGAATTTCGTCCTCGAAATCTTACCTCAAACAAACAACTCAGGAAAAGAGTCCCTCATCTTACTTTCCAGCTCCCAAGTCAAACTTTCACCAGTTGCTCCGCCCCAAACGACTCTCACCAAGGGTATTTCCTTGCCCCTCAATGCCTTTACCTTCCGATCATCGATCCTCAACGGCAAGGTCTCAACTGTGAGATTGTCCCGAACCTGCACATCATCTCTCGGAATAACATGTGAAAGATCTGCTACATACTTCCGAAGTTGTGACACGTGAAATACATCATGCAAGTTCGATAGATGTGGTGGCAAGCCAACTCTATATGCCACCGTTCCGATTCTCTCTGAAATCTGATACGGACCAATGAACTTCGGAGTCAACTTTCTCGATTTCAAAGCACGTCCTACACCCGTCATCGGAGTCACTCTTAGAAATACATGATCACCCTCTTGAAACTCAAGAGCCTTTCTCCGCTTGTCATGGTAACTCTTCTGTCGACTCTGTGACGCTTTCATCTTCTCTCTGATCATCTTGACTTTTTCTGTAGTCTCCTGAACCAAATCCGGTCCCAACACAACACTTTCTCCTGATTCAAACCAACACAACGGAGTCCTGCACCTTCGACCATACAAAGCTTCGAAGGGTGCCATTCCTATACTCGAATGATAACTGTTGTTGTAGGTGAACTCTATCAATGGTAGGTGACTATCCCAAGCTCCACCCTGTTCAAGCACACACACTCTCAACAAGTCCTCCAATGATTGGGTCGTCCTCTCCGACTGACCATCTGTCTGAGGATGATAAGCCGAACTCAGTCTCAACTTCGAACCCAAAGCGTCCTGTAAACTCTTCAAGAACCTAGAAGTGAACCTCGGATCCCTATCCGACACAATACTCGAAGGAACTCCATGTAGCTTCACCACACTATGTATATAGATCTCAGCCAACTGAGCTACTGGATAACTGATGTTGATAGGAATAAAATGCGCCGACTTCGTCAACCTATCAACCACAACCCAAATCGAATCATGTCCCCTCGGAGTGTTTGGTAAACTTGTCACAAAATCCATAGAAATACTATCCCATTTCCAGTCTGGTACATCCAACGGTGTCAACAATCCTACAGGTTTTTGGTGCTCAACCTTAGACTTCTGGCAAGTTAAACATGCATACACAAAATGAGCGACATCTCGCTTCAACCCAGACCACCAAAACAGCTTTTTCAAATCATGATACATCTTCGTAGCTCCCGGATGAATGCTTAAGCTACTCTTATGACTTTCCTCTAGGATTAACTTTTTCATTTCTTCATTATCAGGAATACAAATTCTACCTCTGAATCTCAACACACCCTGTTCATCAACCTTGAAGTCACTATCTTCAACGCCATTACCAGCAACCATCAGATCAACCAACTTGACATCCACTTGCTGTGCTTCTCGGATACTACTCAGAAAATCACTGTTAATCTTTAGCATCCCCAACTGTACGCTTTGAGGCGACAACTCACAAACCAAACTCATGTCTCTAAACTGTTCCAGCAAATCGAATTCTTTTATCATCATAGCAGACATATGCAGTGTCTTCCTGCTCAATGCATCAGCGACTACATTAGCTTTTCCCGGATGGTAATTCAACCCAAAATCATAATCTTTTAACAGCTCAAGCCATCTCCTCTGTCTCATATTCAATTCCTTCTGATCAAACAAGTATTTCAAGCTCTTGTGGTCACTGAACACTTCAAATCTGGAACCATACAAGTAGTGCCTCCAAATTTTCAAAACAAAAACCACCGCAGCTAACTCCAAATCGTGAGTGGGATAATTCTTTTCATGTACCCTCAGTTGCCTAGAAGCATACGCTACCACCTTGCCATCTTGCATTAAAACACCTCCTAAACCCAGCTTAGACGCATCACAGTAAACAACGAATGGCTCTTCCGGCTTAGGTAAGATCAAAATAGGAGCAGTTGTCAATCTTTTCTTTAATTCATTGAAACTACTCTCACACCGAGCATCCCACACAAAGGACTTACCCTTACAGGTTAACTGAGTCAACGGCAATGCTAACTTTGAAAATCCTTCTATAAATCTGCGGTAATAACCAGCCAAACCCAAGAAGCTTCTGATTTCAGTCACCGACTTCGGAGTCTCCCATTGCGATACTGCATCAACTTTTGATGGATCAACCGCTATACCATCACCAGAAATAATATGACCAAGGAAACTCACTTCACTTAGCCAAAACTCACATTTCGACAATTTGGCATACAACTTCTTTTCTTTCAAAACTTGCAGCACAATTCTCAGATGTTCTGCATGCTCTTCTTCAGTCTTCGAATAAATCAGAATATCATCAATAAATACCACCACGAATTTATCCAGAAAAGCATGAAAAATTCGATTCATATACTCCATGAACACACCGGGCGCGTTAGTAACACCGAAAGGCATCACTTTGTATTCGTAATGACCGTATCGTGTCCTAAAGGCCGTCTTCTGCATATCCTCATCCTTCACCTTAATTTGATGGTAACCTGACCTCAAGTCAATCTTACTGAACACCTTTGCACCCACTAGCTGGTCCATCAAGTCATCAATCCTCGGAAGCGGATATCTATTCTTAATTGTAACTTTGTTCAATTGACGATAGTCAATGCACAACCTCATACTACCATCCTTTTTCTTCACCAACAACACAGGTGCTCCCCACGGTGAAACACTGGGTCTAACAAACTTCTTATCAAGTAAATCTTCCAACTGTTTCTTCAATTCAGCTAACTCAGAAGCTGACATACGGTACGGTGCCATCGACACCGGCTTTGTTCCGGGAACAAGGTCAATTGAAAACTCCACCTCCCTCTCTGGCGGCACATCGGGAATCTCATCAGGAAACACCTCCGGAAACTCATTCACCACTGCTAGCTTGTCAATCACAACTTGGTTTTCTAACGACAGATATGCCATTAGAGAATACATCAGAATTCCATCCCGTTCTAACTGCTTCATTTGCTTCGTATTCAAAAACTCAACTTCACTCTCTTCTTCGGCGGAAGAAAAATGTACCGTCTTACTAAAACAGTTGATATGAACTCGGTTATACTCTAACCAATTCATCCCAAAAATAACATCCATTCCCGTCAACGGCAAACAGACTAAGTCCACTTCAAAATCTCTACCAAACATAGAAATTGGACACCTCAAGCAAACAAGAGAAGTAGTCACTGAACCCTTAGCTGGAGTTTCAACAACCATTTCTCCTTTCATGTCAGACACAATCAAACCCAACCTATATGCACTTTCTAAAGCAATGAAACAATGAGTAGCACCAGTGTCTATAATAGCAATTAAAGGAGTACTATTAAAGAAACAAGTACCTCTGATGAGACGGTCCTCATTAGCAGTCTGTGTACCAGTCAAAGCAAAAACTTTTCCACCAACTCTAACCTTCTTCGGCTGTGTGCACTGAGTACTGATGTGGCCCTCTTCATTACAATTATAACATACAACATCACCGCGCTTGCAATCGGCTAGCATGTGACCCTTCTGTCCACATCTGAAACACTTCTTCTCATCCTTGGTACAAACGTTACTCTTGTGACCTTTCTCGCCACACTTAAAGCACACTATCTCAGCAGGAGCATCCCTCTTACTCGGCCTCCTCTCATCATTAAGTCTCTGCTTACCCTTATCAGTCGGGGCACTATACGGTTTAGGACGATTCTGATGTCCCTTACCTCTTCGCTCACTCATCACCTTATAATGAGCTTTGGTGTCCTCCTCGTAGATCCTACAGCGACTCACCAAATCAGAGAAAATTCTAATCTGTTGGTATCCTATGGCTCTCTTGATGTCAGCCCTCAAGCCATTCTCAAACTTTATGCACTTGGAGAATTCAGCTGTCTCCGGAGCATAATGGGGGTAGAACTTTGCAAGCTCCACAAATTTTGCAGCATACTCAACAACAGACATATCACCCTGCTTCAACTCCAGGAATTCAATCTCCTTCCTACCTCGAACATCTTCCGGGAAATACCTATTCAGAAATTCCCTTCTGAACACTGCCCAGGTCACTACAGCTCCATTCTGTTCCAACACTGGTAACAAACTTACCCACCAGTCGTCTGCCTCCTCAGCCAACATGTGCGTCCCGAACCGCACCTTTTGCACTTCAGAGCACTGCATGACTCTGAAAATCCTTTCCACTTCTTTCAACCATGACTGGGCGCCATCTGGGTAATACCTTCCTTTGAATGCTGGGGGATGATTCCTCAAAAAGGTCTCCAGCATCCTCACTTCCCCATTACCAGCTTGCGGTTGCTGTTGAACAGCTTGAGCTACGGCCTCAAGTGCAGCAGCAATAGCAGCATCGTTCCTACCAGCCATCTTAAGATTCTACATAATGAACAACAGTTCAGAACAACAACAACAACAACACAACAATATCACAACAATATTAGAGTTGACACTCTATCCTAGGTGGCTCAACACGACTCTACTACTTGGCCAGACGGACCAACCTGCTCTGATACCAATTGTAACACCCCGTTTCCCAAAATCAATTTAATTATAATTATAAAATCAGAGTTCAACACCAAACGGCATGTCACACTACTGAACATAAATTCTTAAATAGATTAAAACTATTTAACAACATCCTTCAAAAAGCTTCATTAAACTGCAGCGGAATATTCTTCAAAATTAAACTCCATTATCCAACATTAATCTTGGCACTAGGCCTCAACATAAAAATTCAACATTAAACATGGACTACATTAATTTGTTCCAAAATTTGATACATAGGTAGAAATTAAACTATAAATCCCATCCCACGTATCAGAGTCCTAGACACTTTGAGCCACCACCAACTACTCAGGATCACCTGCAAGTTACCCATAGGAAGGGCAACATTTTCAAGCAGAAGGGGTGAGATTCACAACAAAATATAGGTAAAGAATGCATCAATTGAATCTAACACCCTATCAGATAATTCATCAACAATATTATATAAATATCATCATTTTCACTTATCATCAATAATATTAATTTATAACCCTCTCAACAACATATGCAACCCATCACCACTCCACTAAGACTCCTCTAAACACCCATGCATGTGGTACCAAAAATCAGGGCCGTGACCCACACCGCTGTCGAATGGTTAAAGCATTCTCATCAGGACATAAGTCCTCACCACAAACACCACTTTGAGTAACTAGTACTCCACCACTTTGAACGACCAAGCGTTCCAGAGCCGAAGCTCTCCCACTGTTATGTTTTATGCAACTAATCCCCTTGAGTATATCTACATACCAACCAATCTAACATATACATATATATGATTCACCATCCAACTTACAACATTTAAGTAAATTTTTAATTAAATACAACATACATTCAGTCAGCATCTATTCATCACAACCAACCAGGACATCCAGGAAAATATACATATCAACATACAAGTCATGCTTAATTCAACAATATGAACCATCCAAACAACAACAGAAGTCAACCAACAAAATACTGGGCAGCTCGCCTCGCGAGCACATCTGCTCGCTATGGCGAGCTCAGGAAATCAGGTACTCGCCATGGCGAGTTCGAGGCGAACTCGAGGCGAACAGAAATATGGTGCTCTCGGGAAAAATGATATTTTTCTCACTAAATCAACCATTCTAAGCTCCCTAGTTATCTTTTTAACCTAAAACTTGCTCCAGTCATCCTTATAATCATCTAGGTACGTAGTACTACCCAAATTACGGCTTATAACAACATTTTAAAAATCCAGATTTTCACAAGGGTACTCGCCATGGCGAGTTATCTCACTCGCGAGGCGAGCGATGAAGTTGTTCACTCGCTATGGCGAGCAATGGCTACTCGCGAGGCGAGCGATGAACTTCTGTACGGGCAGAATGCAGATTTTTCCCAAAAATCCCATTTTTCCTCAATTCACTCCCCAAATTAGTTTACAGATATGCAATGAAAGGTTTTATGCACTCAGAACCCATTTCTAACCCCAATTCAACGATTCCTACACTCAGAACCCATTAATCAACAAAACCTAACTTCTCCCAATTCTCACATAAACCTGTTAGAACAAAATCAGAATTCAGAACCTATAAGATTGCGGTAAACCTCACCCTTACCTTAGAATTGCAGAATAAACACAGCAGAAAATGGTTCCTAAGCTCCTCTCCCTTGCAATAGCTTTTCTCCCAAAACTTGACTGTTTTCACGTAAAACGTTTTTCTCTGTTTTTCTTTCCTTAACTCCCAAAGTGTAACTCCCCTAATTAGCAATTAACTCCCATTAACTTTACTAATTATTTCATAACCCCCAAATTCTAATTAATCATATTTTCTACTTATTCTTATTATTAAATAAAATAATCATATAATATATATATATACACCACATAACTCACCAAAAACCAAATAAATGACACCACACAATTAAAAATAATTAAATAAAAATTAGAGTGTTACACTATACGAATTTGTGGGATCCATAAGAATTTGAAATATAATGTGTGTTTAAAAGAGTTATCTTACTATTTAAAGTGAGGGCACTCGTTAACATTTTCTTTCATAAATTACCAGATTGCGTTTAACATATTTTGCATGGAATGGCCAGGAGTAATCACTCTCCAAAATGCTCATTCAACTTTCTAAAAAAGTGAGAGGTTTATATAATTTATTGTTTTGCAAGGATAAATTAGTAAGTTTTTTTTAACAAGCCAAAATGATATAATAAAACAAAAGCAAAATTATATATCCAACACTAGATATGCCAGTATAGAGATCAATAGAAAAGCAATCTTGACAAACTCAAAACAAAGCAACAAAGGGCAAATAAGCTACAAAACTATGTGACTACTTGCAAACATAAAAGGGGATGAAGCAGCCAAAAATAATAGTCAAAAACAAAAATTGGATTCTTCACCTTCGACCACTAATAAGATAGTTGCTTTACTTTTTCGACTAGAGAATGTAAAGACGCTTCCTTCAGCTGAAAGATTCGAGAGTTTCTTTCCTTCCAAATCACTCAATCACATGAGAAGCATTCAAGATATAACAATGTTTTCACACGTTTTGGAAAATAACCTAACTGTTCGAATTGAATTAAACGAAAGATACCAAATCATACAGGGAAAAAAACACAACCCAATAAAAGATGATCCACACTTTCAATAGTTCCACATCCTTTAGCACATAATTGATAATCAATCAAAATGACGCAGAGAAGAAATAAATTATCTTTCATGGAAAGACGATTACGGAACAAACGCCACGCAAACAGAGTCACTTTCAAAGGTATAACTTTATGCCAAATAATATTAGTAACTTCCGAACAACCTCCTGGTTCCAAAGAAGACAAAAGATGGTAAACTCCACTAACTCTATAGCCTTTCGTTGGCTCCAACAACCAAAACCACCTATCCTCCACTCTAGCCTACAAAACAATATACTTAACTCACAACACTTCAAGACCTATTCCTCTTCCAAAGCTAATAACCTTATCCTCCACTTCCACGCATCCCCCACCTCCCACCCTAAATGTCGTATCTCATCAACAGTCCTCCCTCCAACCAAGGGTCCCACTAGTACACAGTAGAAGATCCACCACCAGCGCCGAACAATCATCAAACCAACTTCCTACACCTAAACCAACACTCACCATAATTTTCACTACTTCCTTCCAAAAAGGTGAACTACGACCATCCCAATCCTTTATGCACCCTTCCTCCTAACCATAACGCACCTTCAACTCAACACCTCATACCACAAACATCCTGTATCCACAAGCAACCTGCAACATAATTTTACTAGTAAAGCCAAATCAATTTCGCTTAACCTAGTACAACCAGGATTCAACTACATTAACTCCAACTAGCACACTCTAATGGAAATTTACCTTTAATTTTGAGATCACCTCAAAAAGAATAAGTAATGCTTTCAAAGCCCTAACATTCACCCAACTTTTTTAACCGACCAACAAAGTATTGTCCGCAAACTGTAAATGCGAAGTAGAAATATTACCAGACGGAGTAATTATATAACCAGGAAAATTCCCCATCTCGATAGTTGCTTCCATCATTACATTCAAACCCTCGCCCGCTAACAAAAGAGGTAAATGAGAAAGGGGGTCCCCTTTATGCAACCCTCTTTTCAAAATAAATTTCTCAGTTGGGTTGTCATTTACCAACTTAGATCCCCTTTAAGCTTACACATGTCATCAATTAGTTCATTAGCAATAAGGATCCCATCAACAATTAGTTTCCCATCAATAGCCGATGACTGAGATAGTGAAATTACAATCTCAATAACATTTATGAGTCAATTAGCTAGCCCTTTAGCCAAAATCCTATACAAAATCCAGCCAATAATACAGGCCTAAAGTCTGACAGCCTTTGTGGATTCTCCACCTTATGGATATGGCAAATGAAAGTACAATTTATTCCTTAAACCAATTTTTCATTCCGATGAAATTCAGAAATAAAACACATGAAATTATCTTTAAGATCGACCAAAAAATCTTTAATAAAGCAGAACATAACTTCATCCGACCCAAGACTTTTGAAACGGTCGTAGTCTCAAACCGCTTGTATAACCTCCTCAATAGTGAAAGGTGTGATCAACTCGCCACATTTTCGACCATTTAATGATTTAAAAGCTAAATTATCGATGCTCGGGCGATCAAGATTACTTGCCTGAAAATGATTAACAAAGTGATTGAAAACACACAACTCCTCTTACGTTATCCACACCTTTAACCTGAACATCGTTGACTAAAATTGAAAAGATAGAATTAAGCTGTCGTCTGCTAGAAATAATCCATGAAAAAATTTACTGATCATTTTCATTCTTGAATATGTGATTCACTATATTGGTAGTACATAATCTATAAAAAATTAAAATTTTATCTTAATTGAGCATAACACAATTAATTTCTTATATTGCAAAAATAATAATTAATTTCTTATAAATAAAAAACATTATATCATGTAAATAAAAAAATAAAGTGACAATTTATTATTTTAGAAGCAAATAAAAAACGTGAAAGAAAAAATAATCATTTTAATGTCTTATTTATTTATTTTCATATCTTTTCTTAGAGCAATTTATTAGATACTTTTTGAATTATCTAAAATACAATGTCAAGTTCCCAAAAATCAATAGTTTATTGGTGCAACAGATTCATTCACTAATGAAGCCTCTTGCATACTTCAATGACTATGCATTTGGCAATAAGTACCACAAGGCTCACGGGTTGGAAGGAAATTGTCATTGGTTTGTGGGGGACCAAAATAAATATCATTTGATTGGGGGAACAGAGAATTGAGATAGAACTTGTACTGTTTTGGAGGCAATGAAAATAATTAATTAATTATATGAAATAGAAAGTTGTGGGCCAAAATATTTAAGAATCAAGGACTTAGCTTTGTTGGGTAATGTTTTTTTCGTGTCTTGTGTAACAAATACTATTGCTTAATCTTATTGAAATTTATGTATGCAATTTGCATCATAAAATGCCAAGCAAGAGTGAAAATCAAGGAATGGTTAATTGTTTTATTGCTTTTCTAGAGATTTGTCCAAGATAATGTGAGAAAGAACCAGATTCATTAAGAGGAAATCTGATTCATAAAGAATCAAAAGCAATGTATTACTAGAATTTTATTTTTAATAGTACCCTTTGGAAAAGGGTTTTTACCAATCCGAGGATCATTTTTAAATGTATAGAATATGATATGATTCGATATGATTGTCTAGCTTTTCCTACAACTTTATCAATAGAGAAAAATAAGTTTATTATTGTTTGATCAAACATCACATTATATTGTGTAAGTCCTTTCTTTTCAACATACTTCTTCTGTTGCAAAATACTAAGTAAATCCATTAGATTGATCTAGTGGTGTTGACTTAGGAGTTTGAAGTGTACTTCTACTCAAAATTTTAGATTCGATTTTTTGCCAATAATAATTTGGATGAGCTAATTTAACTTCTTCAAAAGACAAAATCTCAAGTAAAAGTGAGTCAAACAAAATTGATGATACTTTTACTTATATTTTGTAATGAGAAGAGTAATTAGGCGGTTTTGAAACTATGAGAGAATGGATGAGGCTTTGATCTAAATTTATTTAAAATGGAATCCTGATTGTTCTCAAAAGTTGGGTTTTTTTGGGGAAGCAATCCCGGATCGTCAAATTTCATATTGAAAGATCAGGGTTAGTGTAGTCCCATCTATGCATAACACTTTTACTTATAATTCTCGATGACTTTCTCCTAACTTCCATATCGGAGTTTAAACCTGACCCTTACATATTATATATGACAATAATTGAAAGTACTCCCACCGTCTCTAATTATATGCAAATTTGACTTTTTAGGTTTATTTAATTAATGATGCATGTGATCCATAATATAAACCACATATATCATTAATTGAATGAACATAAAAAGTCAAATTTACTAATAATTAGAAACGGAGTAAAAGAATATTGGGTTCGATTCCCAGGGGGAACAACGCTTGGCCAGTGCACATGCCTCTACGCATGAGCCAGATTAGTCGTCCACCTTTGGTAGGTCGGAAACCGGTGCGAAAGCAAAAAAAAACGGAGTAAATGACTTGATGGGAGTTGAACCCATGCCATATTTAAGAGTTACCACACTGGTGGTTTAACAAATTAAAGAGTTTAATCTTCATCCACTATTAGTTTCTTTTATAAGTTCTCTGCACACGTGAGTCTAAATGGTGGTGTAGTCTCACTAGCCAAAATAATCCATAATGAAACCTACGTAGGTCCAAAATGATCCATAGAGTAGTGCCACTAGACAACAAACATGTGAAACCTGTGCTGCAATTGATGCAGTTATCCTAATAATTAGAGCCATTTCTTTAATTACCATCTCGTATCAACAAGGTTGGATCATTGGCTTATCTCAACCATTAAAGTTTGTCTTTCAGAGGATATAGAGGCTAGAAATGCTACGATGGTTTCATTCATTTGAAAGGGATAGTTATGGGCCATCTTCAATGAAGTGTGACAAAAAAATATGATTGATCTTTTTTTCAACGTAAATTATTAAATGGAGGGCCCTATTTGGTTAAATGTTATGATGAGTTTTGAGGGTAAAATGTTGAGTTGGATATGTATCATAGTCATATTTAATTGGTTTGTATGATGAATACCTGAAAAAGGCAAATTTCTAGCTATGATTAAGTGTATTCAAAGCACATATCCAATCGTATCCTTGTGGAATGCCTATGATACAATCATACTGCAGCCAAGCAATGTAGCATCATTTTGTTTTAATTTCTTTTTTGAAAACAAAATCTATTATCATAAATTATATTTCCATTAAACAAAAATATATAAGTTACAAACTTTTTTTGTCCTCGTGAACTTAACTCAGTTGGTACAAACAATGCATAATTTATGCAAGGTCGGGAGTTCGAAGCTCGACCGCAAAAAAAAAAAAAAAAAACTGCTCGACATGCATCACAACGAATTGCAAGACCACTTTGAGTAACGCCAAGTTTGTCTCACTGTTAGGCTCTCTCCTGCAACTCATGGGTTTAAAAAAATATAAATACAATTTAATTTTTACACCCCCACCCCTGGTAAAAAGATATTGTTTGTCGATTCGATCATGTCACTATATTATGCCACTTTGCTAAGCACATTGTTAGGGGTTTGATCATTGCATCTTGAATACGGAGAAAATGCAATTGAAATTAGAGAGTCAACCTTATGTGTCAGACAAGTTTAGTAAACTTGCAGGACATTTGCCTTGATACCACCAACCAATTTCCATAAATATTAGAGAATTACTTTTCCCACCCTGCTGCCTTCTCGCGCGCTCTGCAAAATTTTCAAAAATACCCTTGGTCTGGATTATATAATCCGGACCAGATTGTTAGTGATTTTCGGAAAACAAAATCCAGACCAGATGTTATGTGCTTTTTTGTGTCTTTCTTTGATGTCAAGGGTCTCTGTTGACCGTTATATGAACCTCACAGAAGCTGCAATGCTATTGTAGGGTTCATATGAACGGTCAACAATGACCATGATACCACCGACACCCCTAAAAAACTAAGAACATTTGAAGAAAATTGAAGAAAAGAGGTGAAGTGAAGAATGAAGGTATCTGCTGAAGATGGAAGCCTATTTATAGCCTAAAACAAGTCCTAGATCATTACTACAGTCAATGAAAACGTGTTAGTGGTTGTAACCGTTCAAACATACATTAATGACTCTCTTTCAAAAGAATCCAATGTTGAAGCTTTCCGGATTATACATTCCGGAACTTCCTTAGCCCTACAAGAAGTGTCAACTTTTCCCTCGTTCACCATTATCGTATTAATACAAAAAATATAATCCGGAACACAAAGGTATTTCCAGATTTTATTTTTTGGACTGCATAAGTGTCATGGCCGGTGGTTTGCACCACATGTTTTTGTCGGTGGTCAAATCCAAAAACGTGTGTTACCACGTTTTTTGACTACATTTATGACCTCCCAACCGTTTTTGACCCACCCCCTCCCTATAAATATCCTTCCAAACCCCACCATTTCTCACACCATCCACTCCCACCCTCTCCTCCTCTTCTTCCTTCTACAACCATGGTTTTCCATCGTTGGCCTTTCATAAATAAGGGTCTCGTTGAAAACTTTCAGGGTTTGTATGAACGGTCAATGAGGATGGAATTGTGCTGCAACGAAGTGCGGTTCATCTAGGGTCATGTGGGTCAGTGTGGTTCTTGGCTTGGCCTGTCTGAGCGTAAGTTTGAGCACCCCCTACCTTCCTCAGGGGCATTGTTCTCTTCTTCCCGCCCTCCTCTTCCCTCCTCCTCCAGTTGCCCTCCAATAGGGAACTCACTGCTATGTTCTATCACATAGCAGTGGTTAGGCTATTAGGAGATTAGAATTAAGCTCTTAGGAGATTAGAAATAGATTTAGGATCTTATGTAATAAGCTTGAAAATTATTGTAATGTATTGTTCATATATTAATAAAATGAGTTGTTTTTATGTTTGTGTCTTTTTATTTCTGTTTTTTTATTTTATTTGTATTTTATTTTACGAATTGTAAAGTTTAAAATTGTAAAAGTTCTGGAAAAACACTATTCTGGATTTTAAAATCCGGATACATCTGCAAAATTCTAACAATACAGTCCGGAAAACGAAGTCCAGACCAGGGGTAAAAATAGAAAAAAAAAAAAAAAAAAAAAAAAAGGACGCGCGAGGAAAGGCATAGGGTGGGTGTTGTGGAAGTGATTCAAAATTGGAGTTTGGAGTGCAAAACCATGTTTGCTGGAAGACCCAAAATCGGCGCCTGATTTATGGAGTTCGGGGCCCGATTTTGGCTGCCTGTTGAAGCAGTTTGTTGCGACAAAAATCGGCGCCCGATTTGGTAAATTTGGGGCCCGATTTTGCTTGACAGTTTTTTTCAGAAACATATTTTTTGGGCCAAATTTGTTACAATTTTATGGGAGTTACTTTTGCTATAAATATAGGCTTTGTATCAGAGCAAACCGAGAGATAGAGGGGGCTGAAACAAGGGTTTAAAAAGGCAACAACAAAACTAGAGTTTGTACAAAGTTTGTCTCTTTGGAACAAACACTAGGGTTTGAGGGTTGATTCACCTTGGGAAACACTATTAGGATTGAGTCTCTTGGTTACGAGAAGAGATTGGGACTTTGGGTAGCATTAGGCGGGAGACTTATTCTTGTAACCCATTGATATCTCTTTTGTAAGGTTACTCATCATTATAGTGAAACAGATGGTTGCTCTCTCCCCCAGACTAGGTCAATTTGGACCGAACTGCGCCAAAAAATTCTTTTGTGTTCTCTCTTCTTTTCTCTCACTGTTTTCTACTTTTGGCTTGTGATTATAACTGTTTCATACACTTTGTTTTGGTTGCCTGATTATCACTTGCTCCACACATCAAGTTTGTTATTGGTGTGATTTTTCATCGAATTCACAACAATTGGTGCCCACCGTGGGGCAAGGGTCAAAGGAAAATCAAGTACCATGGGTTCGAAGTGGGATATTGAAAAGTTTATCGGAGATAACGATTTTGGGTTATGGAATGTAAAGATGGAAGCGGTGTTAATACATCAAAAGTGTGAGAAAGCTTTGAAGGGTGAAGGTGCGTTACTGGTCACCATGTCACGAGCGGAGAAGACCGAGATGGTGGACAAGGCCAGGATTGCCAATGTCTTGTGCCTCATGAATAAAGTTTCGAGAGAAGTAGCAAAGTATACAACCGCGACATCGATGTGGTCAAATTTTGAATATTTGTATACGACAAAGACTTTGGCTCATCGACAAGTCCTAAAGCAACAACTTTACTAATTCAAGATGGTAAAGTCAAAGGCCACCATAGAGCTAATTGTGGAGTTCAACAAAATCATTGGTGATTTGGAGAACATTGAGGTGCGTCTTGAGGATGCGGGTGCTCTGATGGTGTGGTGTTGTTTGGAGGATGAAGAAGGTGATGTGTCTCACCTTGGGAGTGATGCCTGTTAGAGCGGTGGTTGTCTAGAGAGACGTTAGACACTCAACAGATCAGCCTGGAGAGGCGGTGGCAAGAATACTCATGATCAGACTGGAGAGGTGGAAGCAACAATACTCATGATCTACCTGTTGAGGTGGTGTTTCAAGGTTGAAGACATAGTGGGATGTATGCATTTGCTAGTTGAGGTAGAGTACGCTCAGCTTGAGGTGGAGTTGAACACACCGGTAATGGTACGACTATGGAGTACCTTGGGTGCTATACGCTATGGTGAGCAAGGGATTTCTTCATGAAGACGGAAGGCATTCTGGAGGTTGAAGAATGTATAGCACGGCTTGCGGGATTACCCTAAAAAAAGGCCAAGGGTGATTGGATGCAAGGTGACCTTCAAGGAAGCGGGAGATGTCCTGTGTTGAAGATGTTATGGTGAATGCTTGTGGAACTACCTAAAACTCCTAGTGTAGTTGGACTGCAAGGACTCTTTGAGAAGGCGGAAAACGTTCCGATGGCTGAAGAGGTTAAGGTGAATGTTTGTGGAACTACCTAAAATTCTTAGTGTAGTTGGACTGCAAGGACCTTCGAGAAGGCAGAAGACATTCCGATGACTGAAGGGTTAAGGTGAAAACTTGTGGAGCTACTTGGTGTAGTAGAAAGCAAGGGAAAGAGCAGCAAGGTGTTGATGTTAAATTGGCATCATCACTAATTTGGAGTCAAGGTGGAGATTGTTGTAGAAGTGACTCAATATTTGAGTTTGGAGTGCAAAATCATGTTTGCTGGAAGACCGAAAATCGGCGCCCGATCTATGGAGTTCGAGGCCCGATTTTGGCTGCATGTTGGAGCAGTTTGTTGCGACAAAAATCGACACCCAATTTGGTAAATGCGGGGCCCAATTTTGCATGACAGTTTTTTTTCAGAAATATAATTTTTGGGCCAGATTTGTTACAATTTAATGGTAGTTACTTTTGCTATTAATATAGGCTTTGTATCAGAGCAAACCGAGAGATAAAGGGGGCTGAAACAAGGGTTTAGAACAAACACTAGGGTTTGATGGTTGATTCACCTTGGGAAACACTATTAGGATTGAGTCTCTTGGTTACAGGAAGAGATTGAGACTTTGGGTAGAATTAGGCGGGAGACTTATTCTTGTAACTCATTGATATCTCTTTTGTAAGGTTACTCGTCATTATAGTGAAACGGATGACTGCTCTCTCCCCCAGACTAGGTCAATTTGGACCGAACTGGGTCAACAAATTCTTGTGTTCTCTCGCTGTTTTCTAGTTTTAGCTTATGATTATAACTGTTCCATACACTTTGTTTTGGTTGCCTGATTATCACTTGCTCCACACATCAAGTTTGTTATTGGTGTGATTTTTCATCGAATTCACAACAGTAGGAAAAGTAAATCTCTAAATATTATGTCCCATATCTCTTCATTATTTAAATTTTGTCTGTACTTTTTGCTAGTGTAAACCCCGAAGGTCAATACTTTTATTAGAATTTGGCACTTGCATTTAATTATTTATTAGTTATAATACAACATTTTTTTATTATGTTTATTTTTCCAAAGTAATTAAGTTCATATAATAGCTAGTTTGTTTAATGAAACATTAAATATCGCTTAATCGTGAGACACCGTCAAACATAAGGCACTATTGTATCACACATATATATACCAAAGAGCACCTCGCATGCGGAGCCATTGGTAAGGTTACTGAAACTCTCGCTTTAGACCTCCCAACAAAAAAATTTATTTTTATTAAATTTTATAAGCAAAAAGACCTTATATGAAAACCAAAAAGATCTCATATATCAAAATTTGCATTAGGCCTCGCATACTTTTAAGGTTTATTTGGCCGGCCCAGCATCTTCAGGTTAAGTATATGGAAAATTTGCATTACGATATGTTAAAATGAATAAAGTATGACATTTGACTCTAGTTAATTTATCATGGATATGTTAATTAGTTTATTTTCCCTAATAATTTTGCACTCTTAGAGAAACAAAAAAGGGGCTAAAATCGGCTAATTAATCTATTTTTATAATTTCTCTTAATTTACAATCTCATCGACTAAATTTCGACCCTTAATACATTATATATTGGATTAAAAAACACTTGGTCACATCATAGGCAACACTTCAGTGCTTGTAAATCAATTCTTCATCTTTGCATTCTCTAACAGAAATTTCCAGTTGGTCACTAGCACTTGAGGGCAATACATCACAACAATGCCTTCTTGGAGCCTGCAACTGAAATCAAATAAAAGTTATATAAGCTTATGATCAATGTTAAGCCAGCCTCCAAAAAAACCTGAAAAATATTGTCGATTCGTTTACATTCGAATAACATTTTCAATTTTAACGTCGTATGTGGCATGTTGGAATGATATTTGGTAAGGAATTTTTCATTTTAATTGTGATAGAGAGAGAGAAAATAGAAGTTTGCTTGAAAATTTCCATGAACAACAAAAATAATGTTTTTGAAAATTTTCACGATGTTTATAAATATTCGATTTTTTCAAAATGCATTTCACGATTTTTCACAACGTTACATTACTTAGAGTGAAGCTCGACTCCAATGCCTTAAGCAAGATCTCAAGTTCGAGTTGGGAGAGGAGACCCCACTCAAGATGGTTAGTTCGATTTTTCTGCAAAGATTAGTCACCGATAAAGCTGGTGGATACTTTGCATCAATAACAGGTTTACCAAAAAAAATGCATATCAAACACTTCCGAAATACCTTATCATACTTTATCAGCAAAAATGGAAAAAAGAAACACCATAATTAAATGGACTCACAAATTGTTACCTGTTTGATGTCAAGGTCTAGCTTATGAGTAACCACTTTGATGACTTCTAGTTTCTTTGGAGACACCAAATCCTTTGAGCAATTTTGAAAAGATCTCTTATAATAACTGTTTATAATACCGTCTTTACCAGAAGAGGCACTATCGAAATAGAAGATAGTAGATCTTTTACAAGGATCAGGGTGAACTGGTTTTGTGTTGAAAGTATAAGCTTTTGCTAACATATTTCCCTTTTTCCACTGCTTGAATGTTTCTCGCGCATTCACAACATCCGGCAAAAACATATGGTTGGGGAATACTTGAACAGCATAACCCCATGACACTGAAATTGTCCATGAAAACCATCTATCATAGCAGATTGTTTGTTGCAACATCCTTTGAGAATCAACATTTACTGCTTCAAATAAATGTTTTAGAGCTTGTGTAGTTGTCATGTTCGGAAAGATTGGATCTGTGTAATCTGGATGATGCAGAGACAATAAGGGTGTTACTGGGTGTGCAGCTAATAAGCCAAAGGTATTTCCAGTTAAATCAACCTGTTTCATTTCATAACCACAAAAACTATGCATTAATTAGGCTCGTTAAAGGGAGAAAAAACAACGTGTGCATTCTAGGCGCCGAGTAATTTGGTTCATAAAATCTAAAATGATATGTGAAATCGAAAAATCTTGGATCACATTACATTAGTCATTCATGCCAATTACATACCAAAAATAACTATCCAAAAGGACTAATGTAAACAGTTAATTTCAGAAATCATATTAGAATTTCGTTAATGAGGAATGCTAGCAACACACATTTTCTAACACACTCTCTTTGATTGGTTAAAATTCACATGGATCCCATCAAATCATGTGGGTCCCATATAAATTTGGTGGGTCTCACATGAATTTAATCGATCAAAGAGAGTGTGTTGAAAAGTGTGTGTTAGAATGTGTGTTGCTAGCATTTCTCTTTCGTTAATTTCAGGGACGAAATTGTACAATGTCTATCTACTATTTCATAGACAAAATTAACCATTCCACCAAAAAAATTACTCAAAATTTGCAGCATTTACCTGATGAAAACCTGGTTCATGTGTCAATCCTACACCAAGTTCTGCTAAACAAGAGTAAACTCTACCATCACTTCCATATAGATGAGGGTACCTTTCCAAACAAGAATCAAAAACCTTTGCCAAAACTTTAGCAAGAGATGAACTAATAGCAAAACCAGCACCACCAAAAGCCATTCCAAAACCAAACAAACGATTCTGCTCATAAATCTCAGAGTGTGCACCAATATAATACCAAAGCTCATGATCATATTTAGAAAGAGTCTTCACCAAATTCTCCGGGAAGAAAACCGTGTCGTCGTCTCCAAACACATACCACTTTACATTTGAATGATTCAAGGCTACAGTCTCCGCGACAACACGTGCCACCCGGATAGCTGATCGAAGTCCACCTTTGCAAGTATATTGAAACCGCGAAGTGTCTTCGGAGACACATAGAGGAGGAAGAGAAGAAGGGTCATCTTCATTTTGTGGTAAACTATCCAAAAACACACAACCCTTCATTGCATTGTTGTTTTTCCACCATAGTTTCACATACTCCTTTCTCTTTGTCCATGAACTCTTGCTTGAAGCAATACCAAACACAATATCATCTAGAGTTGTGTTTGTTTTTTTTATGAAAACATCTCTTGATGATTCTGAAGAATGTTGCAAATGTAGTAATAGCTTTGAATTTGATGTACCTAATATTAGTACTGATACAAGAACATAAAAACCACAAAATGAAGATGTAACTAATATGAAATTAATCAAAGACTGTGCTTTTGTGTGTTTCTGAAATAACTGCATGTTAATGTTAATTCACAATGAATAATTTAAGAAAATGAATATTGTGAATATGGTTCTGTTGTGAATTTTTTCTATATAATTAAGCAAAGAGAGGCACCGTAATCCACGGCGTGAGAAACAAAAAACATGCCTAGCTTTGACGTTTTGAGTAAGTTATAATTCCATCTATAAGATTGAAATATTGTCTCTACCAATTAGATTTTCACGTTTGGCTATTGAGGAGTGACCATAGTCAATAGATATTAGTCAAGACCTTGAATAAATATTTATTGACTATAGAAAAAAAGCATGAAAATAAATTTTTAGGTGTAGGATAGATAGGTAGGCCACCTGTCAAGTGAAAATTTACTATTCACATGGTGGTTGTATAATGTACCAAATTTTAATTTAATTTGATTATATTTTTATATATGGACCGTCTGATCTTGATTATCATCTATCAATATACTAGTTGCGTGTATATTTTTTTTATAAGGTGAATTCTAACCATTAGGCTACCTGACAAAAAAATATATATTAATCGCGTGAATATGTCGAATTTCCAATATGAGATAATATGAATTGTTACTATTCAAATCCAAATTCATTG
Source organism: Medicago truncatula (assembly GCF_003473485.1). Lineage (NCBI taxonomy): Eukaryota > Viridiplantae > Streptophyta > Magnoliopsida > Fabales > Fabaceae > Medicago > Medicago truncatula. The sequence goes on from NC_053045.1 coordinate 24,553,443, forward strand.
GGTAAAAAAAAACATTTAAATAAATGTATTAAATAATTTAAATCATTGATTTGAGATTGGTCGGTTGATGTTATATTTCACCAAATTATATTGAAACAATCTACATCATTGATTTAAAATCTAATTAACTTGTCACACATGTAATGTATGGAATCATAACAAATGTTCCACAACAACTTTAATAAGGTCTTTGGTTTGGCCAACATTTAACAGCCAAGAGAAATAGGTGGCTTGTGTTGGTTTCATACACAAATTCAGGTATAACAGCATTATTCATAGTACTAAGGTTTTTACACGTTTGTTACGTTATTATTTTTTTTTTGCTTTTGGTTTAATTTCCTTAAAATTAATGGTTACGTTTATCTTTTTTTAAAGGATTAATTACTGGTTACATTTATCATTTTCCGTTTCCTTTTTCTCACATTATTCTCGTCTTAGATCTCATTTTTGAAACCAATTTAAAGATTGAGCTGTTCAAATTTGTCTTAGTTGTAAGTTGTAATATAATGCATAAAATTAACACTGACAATGGCATCACATGATTATTTATCTTACTTGTTGAAGCATAGGCACTCAAGGTGTGGAAACGGGTTCAAGGCTTCAAGCCGTTAGATCATGATTTCTTCTATTCACATGCATTGCAGAGTGTACGAATAGAAACAATTAAATTTATTAGGCTTAAATGCAATTTTACCCCCCTCTATTTTAATGTATTTTCATACTAGTTTTTTATTTTATTTTTAGAGATCATACTAGTTTTATGCATTTTTTCTAGTATTTTTTATTCATTTTTTAAAAAATAAAAATAAAACCAAAAATAAAAATAAAACCAAAAAAATACTAAAAAAATGAATAAAAAATACTAGAAAAAATGCATAAAACTAGTATGATCTCTAAAAATAAAATAAAAAACTAGTATGAAAATAGAAAATATTTAGATGTGTAAACTAGTTTTTTCATGTATTCTTAATTGAATTTTTTCTTATAATTTCATTGTTTTTCTATTTTTTTGTTTTTTTTTTGTGTTTTCTTTATATTTTTTTACCAAATTAATATTTTCTAATCGTTTCTTTATTTTTCTAGTATTTTTTTGTTCTTTATTTTAAATTTGGGGGTAAAATTCTGAAAAACGTAAAATAGAGGGGATAAAATTCCGAATTTTAAAATAAGGGGGGCAAAATCCCGATTCAATCAAAATAGAGGGGATAAAATTCCGAGTTTTAAAATAGGGGGGTAAAATTCAGATTCAATCAAAATAGGGGGGGGGGGGGGGGGGGGGGGGGGGGTAAAATTGCATTTAAGCCAATTTATTAAATCAAATCTTTATTGGTTCGGATATCAATTTCATACCATTCAAGTCTAGAAGTTCTGGCTTAACTAACAAAATATCAAAATTGTTAGGTCGGACGTCATGATCGGGTTCGAACCCCGACACCTTCACTTGTGTGTGTGAGTTTATAAGGGCTTTGCGCCTTTGCCATTTTGTCTATCTACCAAAAAAAAAAAACTCAATGTCTTAGTTAAGATCTCAATCTTAAGTGAGATCCACATATTTTTAATATTAAAAACTTAAAATATAATGATATAAAGTTATTGATAATTGATTAATGATTTCATTTAGAAATATTGTGTGAGATGCTCGGTTAGAGGGATTGAGTGCTTATTAGGTATTACTATGATGTGTACACTTAAGACTCGTTTAAGTATTCAAAAATAGATGTCTCTATTGCTGATGCTCTCAAATGAACACAACCCGAAATTAAAAGTATTTGAACCCACGGACATAAATAGTAAAATTTAAAAGGTATTTGAACACACGGACATAAATAGTAAAATTTAAAAGGGAATAATTTAGTCATATCACTTAATATCATTTCACTTTTAAATTTTATCATCTATGTATATACCCATATGAACTTTATTTAGGTTTGTGTCTATGTAAGAGTTTCTCTCACCCCAAGATTCTAAAGCTTTGTTTGCGAGTTTGGAGAGGAGGGGAAAGAGAAAGCTTTGAGGGGTGGAAAATATGAGGGAAAATTGAGAAATCTTTTAAAAAATGGTTTAGTATTATGAAGAAAAGTTAACCCTCGAAAGTCTCACCTCCCATTTTCCTCTATTTTTTCCACTTATTCATTCTTTTTTTTCCAAGTCTTCCCCTCCTTTCCCCTTCCCCTCCAAACTCGCAAATAAAGCATAACAAAACCAATACATAGTAGCTTTAACAGATTCTAACAAAACCAATATGGAGTAGCTTTAACTTAAACAAACTTAAACACTAGTAGCTGTAACGACTCTAACAAAACCAATACATAGTAGCTTAACTTAAAACACTTGGCTATTCTCTCTGTTTTTTTTTAATTAAAATATTAAACTATGTCACATTCATTTATTTTTAAATCATTATGTATTTCTATATGGAAGCTATTCACATATTTGAAGCTATTCACATATTATAATGATAGAAAACCTACTCTATGTCCCGCATTTGGTATAAAAACTAAATTTATGACCAAATTTCACTTTTAAATGTTGAAAAGAATTACATTAGATTAGTAATATTTCTCACGTATATCGGAATCATATCTCATGCATAAAAAATTTCAACTATGCAGCCCGCAAGTGTAGCTTAGTTGGTAACACTTCTGAAGACATTATCTATAGGGGTCGGAGTTCGAACCCCGGATACTTTATTCATCCACACTTAAAATGTGTGAATCTAGCCACTATTGCTTGACAAAAAATAATGTACTAACTATGCAACAAGCAAAAAAGTTACAATACATTTGCAGAATTTCAAGACAAAACCTCAGTTAGCTTACAAGCTACAGTGACACATGGTCCCCTTTGGGATTATAATCCAGAGCAAAATTGGTCCTTTGGGTAAGAGGTTTTACCTCACTCCAAATATGAAATCTTCCTTGAAATTTTGTGCATCAGAAGTGTATATGAATACATGCAACAATATGTACAACTGCAGAGAAATAATCCATTTGAAATTTGCAGCTACACAAGGGATTAAAAAAAGCCACACAGGTGGGGCATGCTTTGAGAGGTTGTTGACCAATATTCAGGTGAACCAAAACCTACCTTTGATAGGTTGACCAATATTCAGGTGAACCAAAACCTACCTTTGATAGGTTGACCAATCTTACAAAGTTCATATTTTTCCTTTGCAAAGAGATCAAAAATATTTCTCTACCGCAAAGCAGACATAAGCTCCAACATATTGCTCGCAGTCCTATGGAAGCGTCCCTCGTTGAACGCCCTTTGTTGAATGACATAACAAAGGTAATTGAGAATTGATGAAGGTTGAAAGAAATCTATTTACCTTCCATCCAACTTTGAAACTAAGAAAATGATTCAAGTACTAAATGGAAACATATCCCTTTGAAACAAACTTCATCCAGCCTTGATGAAAGAAGCGTGCACCTTATATCAGTTACAACATGGGACTGGACTCCACCAAGCATTGAAGCTCGTGAATATTTCAAAACCTTCACGGGTGGCGACTCCCAAAACAAGTGCTACAATTCCATGGAGATCAGTTCATCGGTTTCACACCGTCTTATATGAATACTGATTGTTTCATTTTTAGATGGCAAAACGTTGCAGCACTGACGACGGGGAGCTTTCATCTGCGACACAACCGAACAAAACAACATGAAGATAAATAACTTGAACAAGAATGCAGATAGAGATGGGATACAAAAAAGAACAGCAACTTTTAAATAAATGTCTTTGCAACAATAAATTAGCAATACCTCTTCAATACTAAGATCCAGCTTTCTTGAAAAAACAGTGATCTCCATTGGAAGTGTAGGATTTGATTTAGAGCACTTCTTTTCTACATACCTACTGTAACTGCTCCAAATACCACTTTTATCAGATGTAATACTTTTCAAGTAAAATACAAAAGGCCTTTTGCAAGGATCTCTAGGATTGTCTCTTGTGTCAAACATGAAATTGGAATGAATCTTCCTCCACGGTGCGAAAGTTTTTTTCGCCGCAAGGAGATCAGGTAGAAGTACATTTCCTTGAAAAACCTGGATGGCATAGCCCCAAGAAACTGAGAAAGTCAATGAATTTGAACGATCATAGCAGACAGTTTGCTGCAGAATTCTAGTGGGATCAACATTTGTAGCTGCAATAAGATGTCTCAAAGCTTGTGTTCTATTCATGTCGGGAAAGAGAGGCTGTGCAGCGTCCAAGTGATGAAGGGAGCACAAAGGTGATAATGGATGTGCGGCCAATACCCCAAACAAGTTCCCCCGCATATCTACCTGGTGTAAAAAATATGCACTGTTAATTTTCTGCATAATAAGCTGTAGACTTAAAACCGAAAGATAACAAAAAAAATGCTCATAGTAAGTAAACACTATGGCGAACTCTAAAGTTAGTCACTCATGTATCACTATTGTCTCGCCTATATAATCATTAAAGTACAAGGAAATATTTTGTACTCTCTAAAGTATATGAAAATCAGCATGGTTAGTCCCAGCTGTGACACATTTTCATATACTTCAAAGAAAATCTAGATTGATGCAGGAGTACACTTTAGAGACACTATGAAGTGTATAATTTAAGGACTGAATAGGCGATAAAGTGATAATTGAGGGACTAAAACAAGGATTCATTCTAAACATTATGCATATAAATCACAACAGATTATGAACAATCATATCTCATAGATACCAGAAAACAACTTAAAGGCAAGCTCCCATTTCCCACCCAATTTTGCTCCCTACCTTTTCCAAATCCATTTTCCCATTTCCCCCAACTCAAACAAGCATAGCAGAAGAGAGTGGATCAAAGAGTGGATCAACTCGGAATTGTCGTCACAAACATGCAAGTAATGTAAGTAACTAACTAACAAAAAAGTATAATCAAAGAACCCAACACAATAACAACAATTCCGATCTGGGTTCTTAATGCATTTGCGGTTACGCTGCGACATGATAATATGACAAAATGCAGTTCCAGGTGCAGTTGTGATGCCATTGCATATACCTCTAAAACCTTGATATTGCAGCTATGAAGCACAAACATCGACACCAGACACACGACACTGACACATCGACATTATTAATAATTTGAAAAAAAATGAATTAATTGAATGTAATCACACATATCAATGTTGTGTCGATGTCGTACACTAACACATGTCAACCACCGAACATGCCATCGAAAATACTACCTCCGTTCCTTTTTAGTTGTCACATTTTGACATTTTACACAAACCTAGACAATCAACAATTGATACTATTTTTGATGCAATAAGCTATACTTTTACTATAATGACCTTATTCATTTAATATCTCATTTCATATATTTCTCTCTCTGCACTAAATAACTAAGGACAATATTGGTAAAACAACATTTAATGTTGCATTGAACTTTGAAAGTGACAGTTAAATAGTAACAAAAAATTTCTTCAAAAGTGACACTTAAAAAGGAACGGATGGAGTAGGTGTTTGCGGTGAATATTGCAATTGTGGACCGCAATTTAGAACCATTCTCATTACAAATATTCAAATAAGTAACTAATAGAAACCTACAACCGAAGAATCCAACACAACATTATCAAAAATTCGAATCACAATTCTAATTGCGATTGAAACTACCCTGCAACATTGATATTATGGCAAAATGAAACAAATGTGGTTCCGTTCGCGGTTGTTATGCTATTGCAAAGACCTCTGAAACGATGATATTGCGGCTATGAAGCACAAACACATACACAACACCGACTCCAATAATAATTTGAAAACATAAAATAATTGAATGTAATCACACATTTCGGTGTTGTATCGATGTCAGACACCGACACATGTCAAACACCAAACAAGGGTGCTTGTGCCAACACAACAAACAACAAAAGATAAAATCAAACAAAACAATAACAAAATCTACATACCTGATGAAACCCAGGTTCATGAGTCAAAGTAACACCAAGTTCAGCAACACAAGAATAAATCCTAGCATCACTTCCATACAAAAACCCATACCTCCTCAAACAAGAATCCAAAACCCTAGCTAAAACCTTACCAAGTGAATAACTAATAGCAAAACCACCACCACCAAACGCCATCTCAAACGAATACATCAAATTCTGTTCATAACTCTCCGAATTACTCCCCACATAAAACCACCGTTCATGATCATATTTCGAAAGCGTCTTCACCACATTCTCCACAAAAAACACTGTATCATCGTCCCCGAACACGAACCACCGCACATCCGTTTCGTTCCGATCCACCGCTTCTTTCACCACACGCGCCACACGGATCGCCGACCGAAGTCCTCCTTGTAACGTATACGGAAATCCAGACACATCGCCGGAGATAACCACCGGGGGTGACTCATCCGACGAATTCCTCGGCGGCGCGTCTAGAAAAGCAAGGACACGTGTTGATTTTTTATTGTACCAGATATTAACGTAGGATTGACGGTGTGGCCATGAGAGAGAAGATGAAGCGACGGCGAAGAGAACATGGCGGCGCGTGGTGGAAGTGAGACGAGATACGACGGAGGAAGGTGCTAAAGTGTTGGAGTATGGGGCCCACAGAATTAAAAGAAAATAGAAATTAAGAAGTAATGAAAGAACTAAAAGGAATGATTTAAACGACGTCGTTAGTGATGAAGTTCTGAATCTGGAAGGCATTGGTGAAGTTGAAAGAGGTAATGTGTTTGTGTTTGGTTCTTTTTTTCTTCTATGAAACATCATTGTTAGTTTTTTTATTATTACTTTTGTTAGGTTAGGTTATTAACTGGGTTTGAATTTTTTAATTAAAGTAAAAGGAGTTGAAGAGTTAAGTTGAGGAACATGAATTGAGGTTACTTTGTGATGGAAGCAATGGAAGCAAGTTGATTGTTATTTTAATGTTTTTGTGTTTGTGTTTTTGTTGTTCTAATAGAAGATGTAATTGTGCGACAACTAAGGCTTGAACATGGACTGATTCTTTCTTCATTAATGGCCTGATTTGTTGGGTTAATTATGTGTAAATAATATTGTTTTTTAAGCTGTCAGAAGTGCTCTCTCACGTTCTAAAAAATGATCATTCTACCTTCAACCTAGGGTGGGTATGGTTCGGTTCGGAATTAGAAATTGAATCGAACCACACTGAATTGTCTGATAAATTCAAAATAATTGACCTGAATGGAACTGTTGATATTTTAAATTGAACTGAATTGTTATTATTTGTACTGTTGGAAAAAAAAATAAAAAACCAAACGAAATTGAATTTTAAAACTTTAAAAACCGAACCAAATTGTGTCAGATTGTTCTGAACTAAACTTAACTAATCAAACCAAACTGTTTCAGTTCAGTTCTAGAATGGTTAATAATGGTTCGATTTATTTTTTGTTTGATTCAACATTCCGCTTCAGTTTTTTTTTTTTTGTTTTTTTGCTCATCCCCATCAACAATAGCAATTAATTCTCTTTGCATCAGCACTACTTCAATGTCGATGTGTTCTTACTTATACAAGAATAAAAACTCTCTCATTCTTAAACTTCTTCAAACCAAATATAAAATGAGGTATTAATAGAAGGGTTTTGCTATAAGCCACCTATGAAGGCGTTTTTTAGCAATCCATCCACACCTCAAGGTGTGATTTTCACTTTTTAGTTATAACTTTGTTAAAAGATACCTTCATAAAAATTAGTTGGTGCTTTTTAACAAATGTTCATATAATAACTTGTTAAAAGACACCTTCATACAGGTACAGAGCCAAAAAAAAATATCGAGGGTGACGAAAAAATAACAATAAGCAATAAAAACAATAATTAACTTCGACTACTAATAATTGTAGAAAATTTAGTTTAATAAAAATAAAATACTATATATCCATCAAAAGAAAATACACATAGAAATACAGCCACGAAAATTATATTATTATTCGATTATTTATTTGCTAAAACTCTTCTAATTTTGTATGAAATGTCTTCACAATATCATTTTCGATATAAATAGTCAAAATTTTCTGCAGAAAAATTATATTTCTAGTTTTATGAAACCTGATTTTCACTAACATTGTGCTCATTTTATTATGAAACGACAATAATGGTCGACATTGAGCCTGGGTTGTTTTGAATGTTGAAATTATAATTTTTTTTACTGTTTTTTTATTGAACTTAATGTTTAATGATGCTATTCTATTCTTATTAGATCTGTGCTTAAAATTTTAAATACAATGAATAAGTGACTAAAAAAAATAACTAACACCTTTTAAAGAAGGGTTTTGCTAACCAGTGTCATAAGGCAATGGTTAAGGATGTCAAAAATAAAAAAATTTCATTAAAAACAATAACTTTTTTACTTTCATAAAGTTAAACATTCAACTTTCATCAATTTCCAATGCATAATTTCTATATTAATCTTCTTAACTATTGTCTTTAGAGTATTAGTTAGCATTTCCCTTTAAAGAATAGTAGTTTGAGTAAAACCAAAAGAAAAATAGATTGTATTTATTAGGTTTGTGTGTGTGAAAATTTGAAGTGAAAAGTCATAATATTACTCCTATTATGCTATTCTAGTTTAGTTACCAAGGTTGATTGCATTGACTACTCATATTATTAGGGGGGCGAAAACTGTATATTTTTGTTTTGCTATATGAGAGTACTACATCCTCCGGTCACTAATATAAGCAAAAAATTACATTTTAGGTTCATTTATTTAATGATGTATGTGGTCTATAATAAAGATCATGTGAATCATTAAATGAATAAATCTAAAATGTAGATTTTTTATTATAATAGTGACCGGAGGGTGTATAGGTTAATATAGAGGATAAGTAGTAGTACATAGTTTTTGGGGTGACGGCAGCTCCTTTTCCAATATACTTCTCTCCGTCTCTGGCTTCATAAAAGACGTCTTCTAGCAAAACCCTTAATAAAATTATAATTTTTAAGATGGAATGAAATTACATAGAAACATTACATTTCAACAATATGAAACAATAAATATTGAATTTATAAGATGAGTAGATAAACATAATTATGAAAGATTGACATGTTAATGTTGAACTAGTAAAACACTCCATTCATATGCACGGGTGTCCGCCGGTTAGGATGATTTTATGTAGTTTTAAATTTTCATTTTAAATTTGTGTTTAGTGTAGATTTTAATTCTTTAAATTTGATATGTAATGATTTGGTACATTTTATAAGAATGTATTGTATTAATAAAAAAATGTTACCTATCAAAAGATATATGTTTAAGTAAGTCCTTAAAAAAACAAAAAAGATATATGTTTAAGTAAAACCCAAATGTATAAATTCTATAAAAAAAAAATTAGTTCATATTAAATTTCTTTGTGATGAGTAGTGTAAATAATATATTTTCTTTTATTAAAAAGACATTAATTTTTTTTAAAGACATTATTGGAATTTTTTTTTTATCAAGACATTATTGGATATTTTGATCAGTAAGATTTTGCTTATTTAGAAGATTTATTTAGGATATTGGTGCGTTGATTGTGTGGGGTTTAAAAGGTAAAATAAAATTATGGGCCTTGTATAGTCTTTATCGCAGGTTAGCCCACTAAAAACTACAATTGGATTCGGTTCAACTTTAGAAAATTGCTTTCTTTTTCCTAATGAGTTTTGCTCATTCCCTCCCCAGTCTTCCTAAAATAACCTCCACGTGACTTAAGTCACGTTCGTTAGCACCAACATGACCTAAGTCGCGTTGCATTCTGCTATAGAAACAACACAAACCAGAATACAAAACCAGTGTGTTCCAAATCAAAAGTTTGAATTTTCTCCCTCCAAATGCGAATTTGATCAAACTCAATCAATCAACATCAACTTCTACTTCAATCACAAGTAAGTGTTCTCTAACCTTTTGCATTGGCTTTTTTGGTTTAAATGTTAGATTTTTTTGGATTAAATTGTGAAATTTTAGGTTTTAGGGTTGATTTGCATTTTTTATTTTTCGATTGTTAATGATGAAATAAGTTCGAAATTGTTGTTTAGATGTTTAACAGAGTAAGTTTGACTCAAATGTGGTAGGTTAGAGTTAGAAATTGTGAGATTTTATGTTGAACTCTAGGTGTTTGACAAAATGTCTATATGAAAAATAGTTTGATATTTGCATGTTAATGATGACATTAGTTAGAAATTGGATTGTTAATGTTTATTATAGTGATTTTGAGTGCAATCTGGTAGTTAGAGATTGAAATGACACTACCAAAATTGAATTGTTGATGTTGATTAGTTAGAAATGACACAATGTCCCTAAGAAAAAAAATTAATTTTTTACATTGTTTTATGTTATGTAGATGTGTCTCAGAGACTGGACAGGTTGAGAGGAGGCAGGGAGACCTGACAAGGAATGAAAGGCAGTCTAGTCGCCCTGCTGTTAGAAGGAGACATGGCGGTAGGAGTGGGGATGGGGAGGGGATGTTGTCCCAGACATGTCCGTCCCAGGCAGTGGACCCCACATAGCAGTATGAGCAACATTATGAGCAGCCTCAACATCGGGAGGGTGAGGCTCAACAGGAGGTCGGACCGGATAGTTTTCCTTGATGCTTACCGACCTGTCACTTCTACCGAATTTCGGGAGACACGTGACTTGTAGGCTTTGGAGCCACACTGAGGTAAGTAAATTTTTTAATTTTATTTAATTACTGCCAGAAATTTTTTTAACGATTCAATTTTTATTTTTAATTGTTTGATTTTAGTCTTTTTTACGGTTCAATAGATATGTCTACTTTTTTTTGTCCTCGTGAGCGTAGCTCAATTGGTATGGACAATGCATAAAATATGCAAGGTCCAGGGTTCGAACCCCGACCACCACAAAAAAAAAAGATATGTCTATTTAATTGACATGTTTATAAGTTTATTTTAGTTATTGTTTTTTTAACGATTCATTTGTCATATTAGAGTGTTTATTTTAATTTTACGATTTTATTGTTATGTTAAAATGTTTAATGTTTGTTTTAATTTTTGTGTTTTTTACGATTAAATTGTTTTGTCTTTTTAAGTTATTCAAATGTTTATATTTTTAACGGTTTGTTGTTTGTGTATATTTTTTGTATTTCAGTTTTGGAAGGAGCGTTCGTTGAACCCTTCCTCGCACGGGTGGAAGATTAGGAACAACCAGCTGACATTTTCGGATGTTGGTATAGATTGGTTATGGTAGCGGGTGAATGGATTCAGTCTTTCCCCCTCTTGAAGATTGGGTATTCTACCATCAGCTCTGGCCTCATCACAAGACCAACATCTTTCATTTTCTTGCTGGGGAGATAACCTTCATACTTGATAATGTGGCATGTCTTCTACACATCCCCATCTGAGGGAGGCTCATGCCCTACGATGACTACAACTACGAGTTGAGTATTCGGCTGATGCAGTCTAAGCTGGGTTTGATGAAGAAGGAAGTTGAGGATGAGACAAGCACACAGTGGGGTGGGAATATTAGTATTCCTAACCTGAAGAAGCTATATGGTAGACTCCTTCATAGATGCAATTAGTTGGAGGAGCCATCTGATGAGGATGAGGCAGAGGAGCTTCGTAAGACTAAGGATAATTGTATTAAGGCGTTTTTGTTGTTCTAAGTTGGTGTCACCATTTTCACCAACAAGACCAACAAACAGGTTCATGTGATATGGTTGATGGGGTTGCGGGATTTAGACCGCGTGCACACGTGATCCTGGGACGGGATGACACTTGCTTATCTTTACACCCAACTTTCAAAGGCTACGGACCCTACGACTGGCTCCATTGCTAGTTACATGTATCTACTTAAGGTAGTAATTTTTTATTTTTATAGCATATTATAAATGTGTTGATATTATGTGTTTGTATATTCATATGTGATGCTGAAATATATGTTTGTATATACTTGTGTTGATATGGTTGTTTGTTTGTGTTTTTAGGCATGGAATATGGAGCACTTCCAGAAGCAATATTCGTGGACGACTGCTCCCGGGTATGATCGTCGTGACTCACGTGCTCGTCGATTTCAACCATCATTTCATCTGAATTTTTATCAATGGTTTCGACAACCAATTTTTGTTGCAATTCAACCTCTAAGGCCTTTTTCACAGTTTTTCGCCCACATAGGCCATAATCTTGTTCCAAACATCTTGCTCAGACATAGTAATTTTCATCTACATTCCACCTAGTTGGTGGAATGACACCCTCCTTAAGGGACTCTATGTCTGGAACTTCTCTTTCCCACAAGAAACCATGTGTGGGATGGAGTCTAACAGAACAAACATTCTTCTGGTCCACAAAACAAGACTCAGCAGCAGAACATGGTGCAATGTTCACCAAATTTTTGTCAAAAGTATTTATGGTCATAAGGTTTACCTCAACCAAGAAATAGCTTTGGTCAGCCTCTATGTTTTCAACCAAGCCATCTTCTCTCCAAACAGCAATCCTTTGGTGGATGAAGGTGTTGAGGCAAAATCCCTAATTAATTTTAAAGATAATAAACTTTAATGATTAAGGATTAAATGGACTTTGATTAATTCCTTGGTATTTAACTTGTGCTCTTAAGTATTTTACTAAGACAGGAACAAGGTTTAAATAATACCAAGACACAAGAAATCAAAGGACATTGAATCCATGAACTAATTCTGAAGTTCATAAAGTTTGTTCAGAAAGTTGATCAGTGAAGTTGATCAGAACGTTCTGATGATAGTTCAGATGGTTGTTCACAAGCAAACCCAAAATCATCGAGAACATGAAGAATATGCAAAATACAACGTGACATAAGTATTTGTCTAGGAAAGTACAATTGCATGGATGGATCAGCAATAAAGGCTTAGACAAGCAAAAGTGTCAAAAAGGTCTTCAAGGTTCATTCAAGACTATGAACACTTGAAGTTCTAGGAATATTCCAAAGAGGATATTATCCCAGAGGTTACTTTACTGCACTTCATTTTTGTCTCTACTATTAGGATTGATTACATCAAAAGTAGTCTGTTATCGCGATTTTCGGGTGTCAAGTCATTAATTAGGCTTGAACCTTTCAACCTTTGATATTCTCTATTTTTTCTTGGGAAGGGTAAAATGGAGAAAACCCTTAGAGTTTCTAAGTTCGGGGGTCGTTTTCGCTACGGGAAGGTGTTAGGCACCCGGAACGATTATGGTATTCCATAAGAACCGTTCTCCTAAGTTTATTTCTACGCTTTATTTTTATTGCCTACTTATTGAAAAAGAAGTTTTATTTGAGTGAAGAATGGGGGAAGAAGATGATTGAGATTTTATTTTACTTGGCTTGGAGGAGTTTTAACTCATTGCCTACGTACCCTTTTAAGGGATCAAAACCAAACGTAGTTCGTTCTCGAAAATTGTTTTTGTTTTTGTTGGTTGATTTTAAGTTTGAAAAGAAAAGAGGAATTTTGAAGAATGGAGGTGAGAGGCCTCAAGGGCATGAGATTTGGAAAAAGTGAGGTGGAAGTAGTTATTGTGCAAAATAAAGTCTAAGTATGGTTAAAATTCATTGGGATTTTTTCTTAAGAAAACAAAAGGGAAATGAGGAGTTTTGACTCCTATTTTAGAAAAAAAAATTTTCAAGTGAGATTATTCATATTTTAAAAAATGACTTTTTTGTCTAAGCGTCGTAAAACCTAAGCATACACCTAAGCAGTAATCATGCAACGTGTGTGCGTGTCGGTGCTCGTGTCGGTGTACATCACTTATAGTGTCCACAGTCCTTTACATTGAGTCCTAGATACATGCTATGGTCTTGCAAGAATGTAAACTAAACTAAACTAACTAAATTTATTACAAACCCAATTGATATAGAAATGAATAGAAAAATGATGCCAAAACCGAGTTTTAATGGAGATTATGTTGAGTTTCTTCGGAAACACTTGGATTTGACTTTTGCCTGTTGATTTCTGGCTTTGAAACCGAAAATAAATCGGTGATGCTCCTCTTCTCACTGGTTCGGATTCCTTCGTCTTCTTTCCTTCTTCTTCTCACTGACCTCTGTGATCGGTGCTTGAGCTTGCTAATGGCGAACTCGCACCTTGAATTGCAGAGGATCTGGTTCGATGATGATGATTCTTTGGTGAATCACTGAGAACCGTGATGAATTCGGTTGAATCTGTGTTGATTTGCGATGATCTTGATAGAATTTTGAAACGGTTAGGGTTTGAATGTTCTTGGTGTTCTTCGTTATTTCTGGAAACTGTTGAGTTTTGATCTTTGAGAGTAGAAAGAGAAAGTTGGGAAGTGTTTATGATGTGGCGTGTGATTAATTGATCTCTGTGGCACTGTGCACCTTTTATAGGCTGCCATGTGTGATCTTGGACCAATGAGGTGGTGACATCTGGACTTGTATGAAAATGGCACGGCCTTGGACTGAAATTTTGATTTAGGGACCTTTCTGCAAAAAGAAAAATTGAAGGACTAAACTGCAAAAAATAAAAAAATGGACTGAAAGAGTAATTTTAAGAATTTTTGGACTAAAATGCAATTTATAAACTGTTCAGGGACTAAAATGAAATTAAAAATAAAATTGGACTAAAATTGGTAATTTGAAAAAAAACGTAAAGTGAAACCAAAAATAAAATCAACAAAAGGACTAAAACGAACCAATTACTGACATGAGGTATTTTAAAATACCTCCCTGCCGAAATTTTGACAGGAAAAGACCAAAATGCCCCTAGGGACTAAACTTGGCTCAAATTGACTTAGATGCAATTTTTGAAATAATTTTTAAACAAAGACTCAACAATGATTTGTACATACAAATTGAAAAGACTCAGAGGCAAACACAGGGACTAAAATGGGTTCCACTGCAGGAAATGACCAAAATACCCTTTTGTATGATTTTTGAAATAAAATGCAAAAAAAAGTAACGCGACGTTTCAGAGAGTTCTTAAATGACTTGGAATGTCAGAAAAGACAGAGGCAGTAAAATTCGTTTAAAAAGAGAGTAAAGATTCAGAGAAAAAAAACAACAGCGAATTGACAAATATCAGTGTTAAAAGAAGTTTGAACGAGTATTTTTAGGTCCAAAATCAGGGTATAACAGCTGCCCCTATTTAAGTTTCTTTGTCTGGAGGGTCAAGAGGCGGAGTCTTTGGCTTGACGGGACGAAGATACTTAAATATTAACATTTGCACTGTGTTTGGACGTAAAAATACGCTTGTACATTTTCAAATATCATGAATGCCATGCAACATTTGGATTATGAGTGCAAGACAAACGAAAGCTGGAATTAACAAAAGATGTCGTATCCATTGCGGGATTGGTAGACATTGGTAAGTTAACATATAACAGGGTAGATAGGAGACTAGGAACAAATTGACGGGTACAAGCTGCTCTTGGATTGAGCTGGGCACTTGACCGGGGATAGAAGCAGACAAACAGGTGCGAGTTGTTCTTGGATTCGAACTGGTCACTCGACCGGAGACATAGAAAAGGTGGACAGGTACGAGTTGTTCTTGATTCGAACTGGTCACTCGACTGAAAGCAAAGGCAAATAGACAGGTGCGAGCTTAATCTTGGATGCGAACTGGTTACTCCACCGGAGACAAAGACCAATAGACAGGCGCAAGCTGCTCTTGGATTGAGTCAGCCACTTGAGCGAACAGAAACAGATAGACGGGTACAAGCTGTTCTTGGACTTGAACTAGCCACTTGACCAAAATCATAGACATATAGACAGGTGCGAGCTGTTCTTGGATTCGAACTGGTAACTCGACCGATAACATTGAAAAGTAAACGGGTACAAGTCGTTCTTGGATGCGAACTGGTAACTTGACCAAACAGAAACATATTGACAGGTACAAGCTGCTCTTGGATTGAGCTGGGCACTCGACCGAACAGAAACAAATTCACAGGGGATTAGTTTTTTGACAAAATATAGGTTGAAATTGACTTGACGTCGATTTGATTTGAAGGGTAGAAATTGACCGATATTATTGGCTCACAAGGTTTTGACAGAGAACCTGACATGAGTATTGAATTGAGACTGATGTTGACATTGGAAATGCAATATGCATGGATGATATAACAGTTTTATTAAATGCATGGGCACGTAATATGCATGATTATGCGTGTATGAATGCTTGTAATGCATGACTGTTGGCAGTTTGTAGACACAGTTTCGCAGAGACAGACAAGACATTGGAGTATTGGGCACGTAGTGGCTCGTGCTATATTATACTTTCCTGGAAATCCTCTTTGGAGATGACGTCGTTGGGAGACGTATCGGGACCATGGCTGAGGGCAGGTAGCTATGCAACTTGCTGGGGATAGAATCTCGGGAGACTCTACTGGGAATAATGCCGGATGTATCGTGGATGTCACATCTGTGGTCAATGCTTTTTGCATGTTATTTTTCCAATTTTCATTCATTCATTTTTTTGCGTCCCATTTTTGCCTGGATCGCCCTTTCGGGTTTTCGATCCACCAGGGAAATAAATTCTTTTCAATGCCCCATTTTTGCCTGAACTGCCCTTTCGGGTTGTCAATCCAGCGGGGTGCTCATTTTTGCCCAAGCCGCCCTTTCGGGTTTTCAACTTAGCGAGCCTATTCATTTTCATGCATTTTCATTCTGTTTTTTCATTCTTTCCATTGACCACAGACTACCCTGGAGGAGAACCTGCTTGTAACACATATTGAAATAGACATCAACATACTCTCGCTCATGCATGTTTCATTTGAATGTACCCTGTTGCTCAGGTTTGCTTTTCAAAATAGACAAAAAGTTTTCAATTTTCAAAAAATGTTCGTTTCAAGCATTGTCATTATCAAAATAGAAGGAAAATGTTTTGTATATAGCCTTGAAAATAAAAAGAAAGCAGAGTTTCAAACAAAAGCACAGGCTCAAATCGATGTATAAGAGTGGTGGTCAGCCGAAGGCGTGACTCCACGGATTTACAAAGCTTGGAAAATGGTAATTTTTATTGGTTGGTGGAACATTGAACACAGTAATCATTACATTTCCTAGAAACTTTGAATTTGCAAGCATAGGAGCTTTTGATGAAGATAGTCATTAACAGCTGCAGATGCCCCAAGGGGGACGGTGGTTAGCCAGATATAGTTACTTGCCTTTTGTTTCAATCTCATTTTTGCATGAACCGCCCTTTCGGGTTTTCGATTCATCGAGACGCTCATTCTTGCCTGAGTTGCGTGCAATCTCAGCGAGCTTTTTCATATATATTTTTTTTGTCCCTTATTTTTGCCTGGACCGCCCTTTCGGGTTTTCGATCCACCGGGAAGCGCATTTTTGCCTAGGCCGCCCTTTCGGGTTTTCGACCTACCACGCTGTTCTTTTCATATTTCTAGGCAAAGTATTTCTTGACTACATCGGCATTCACTGGATTTGGAAGTTCTACACCATCCATGTGTGTAAGGATTAAAGCACCACCGGAGAAGGCCTTCTTGACAACATAAGGACCTTCATAGTTAGGCGTCCACTTGCCCCTTGGGTCGGGTTGATGGCTCACCCTCCTTTTCAATACAAGTTCCCCTACCTTAAATTCTCGAGGATGGACTTTCTTGTCAAAAGCAGTCTTCATTCTTGCTTGATATGATTGTCCACGAGCCATGGCATCCATACGTTTTTCCTCAATCAAATTCAACTGATCATACCGGCTTTGGCACCATTCAGCCTCAGATAACTTTGCTTCCATGATCACACGGAGAGATGGGATCTCCACTTCCAAAGGAAGAACTGCTTCCATACCATATACAAGAGAGAAAGGGGTTGCCCCGGTTGAACTGCGCACGGTAGTACGGTAACCATGCAGAGCATAGGGTAACATCTCATGCCAGTCCTTGTAAGTGGTTACCATCTTCTGGACAATTCTCTTGATATTCTTGTTGGCGGCCTCAACTGCACCATTCATCTGAGGTCTATAAGGAGAAGAGTTATGATGCTCAATTTTGAATTCTTCACAAAGAGCTTGCACCACATTGTTGTTCAGGTTGGTACCATTGTCGGTAATAATCTTGTTGGGAACACCATATCGACATATGATGTTGTTCTTGATGAACTTAGCTACCACTTGCTTGCTCACATTGGTATAAGATGCTGCTTCAACCCACTTGGTGAAGTAGTCAATTGCCACTAAGATGAAACGATGACCATTTGAAGCCTTCGGTTCAATTCTCCCAATCATGTCGATGCCCCACATTGAGAACGGCCATGGGGATGAAATAACATTGAGAGCGTGCGGAGGCACATGAATCTTATCAGCATAGATTTGACATTTGTGGCACTTTCTGGCGTGCTGGTAGCAATCATGCTCCATGGCCATCCAGTAGTAACCTGCTCATAACAACTTCCTTGACATAGTATGCCTTGTAGCATGGGTCCCGAAGGTACCGTCATGTACATCATGCATTAACTGCTCTGCTTCGTGTTCATCAACACATCTTAACAATACCATGTCATAGTTTCTCTTGTACAGAATATCTCCATCTAACAGGAATCTACTGGCCAATCTTCTCAGGGTCTTCTTATCTTGTTTGGAAGCACCTGGCGGATACTCACGGCTCAGCAAGAACTGTTTGATGTCGTAGTACCAGGGTTTATAGTCAACCACATTTTCGCCAGCCTGATCGATCACCTCCCCAATAGCAAACACATGTGAAGGTCTTTCAAGGCGTTGCACTTTGATTATTGGCACATCATTCCAATGGTTTACTCGAAACATGGAGGATAGAGTAGCAAGAGCATCAGCCATTTGGTTCTCATCACGAGGAATATGGTGCAGCTCAACCTTTGTAAAATATGTCAGCAAACGTCTCGCATAATCACGATAAGGAATCAACTTAGCATGATGGGTCTCCCATTCACCCTTTATCTGATTGATGACGAGCGTGGAATCTCCATAGATGTCGAGGTGTTTGATTCTCATGTCAATTGCTTCCTCGATCCCGAAGATACATGCTTCATACTCAGCCATATTGTTTGTACATTCGAACAGAATTCGGGCGGTAAAAGGAATGTGATGCCCCTGCGGTGATACAATGACTGCCCCAATTCCTTTATGTGCTCGCGATTTTCGGATATCAAACCATTAATTGATTTGAATCGTCGATCTTTGAACTCTCGATTTTTATTCTTGGGAAGGGAAAAAACGAGTAAAAACCCTTATCGAGACTTTGGATTCGGGGGTTGGTTACGCGAAGGGAAGGTGCTAGCATCCTAAGCGTCTATGGTATTCCATAGGAACCTCTTACTTAGATTATCTTGTGCTAAGTTACTTGTTTACTTGAAAAAATTATTGCCTAATGTCTAAATGAGAGAATGGAGGGAGAAGAAGTATGTTTTTGGTTATTTTTATTTGATTTGGAAGGACGAGTCCTCTGCCTACGTACCCTTTTTGGGAAAGGGATCAAAACCGACGTAGTTCCACTCAAAAATTTCTTTGGTGGGTTAGGTTGATTTTAAGATTTTTTTGAAAATGGTTTTAAGAAGAGAAAGAGGCCTCAAGGCATGAGATAAAAGAAATGAGTGAGGTTGATTGATTTTAAATTTTGAAAATGATTGAAGTTGAATTAAAATTGATTAAAAATTTGATTAAGAAAATAAAGGGAAAATGTTGCTAAGAAAAAATATTTTTTGAATTTGACATATTTGATTTTTTTTGTGAAAAATGATTTTTCTAAACTAACGGTGAAAACTAACGTAACGTCGTAAAAAACTAACGGAAAGCGGTAAATAAAATGTGGTAGTGTCGGTGCATGTGTCGGTGCTTGTGTTACCTACATTATTACATCAATTCCTAAATACAACCCTAAGGCCTTTATGCCAAAATAAAATGCAAGAAATAAAATTACATCAATTCCCTATTTATACACACTAAGTCAATGACAAAATAAAATGATGGAAAAAATTAAATGTGCATGCTATGATTCAAGACAAAAAATTTAATAGTTAGTAATCACAAGAAATATTATGATGAATGAGACATGAGAAATAATAAGCAAGAATTAAGACAAATAATAATTAAGGTCATCATATAAGAAATAAACAAAATAAAATAAAAGAAAACAAATAGAATGGATTTTTAAAATTAGAGAAAATTAAAATAATGAGAAAAATATTTTTTTAAAATTTTTCTAAACACAAAAAATGTCAAAAAGTGTAAAAAACAGTATTTAAAAATAAAGATAAACAAAAATAAGAAATAATAAAACATTGGCTCAGCAGGATTAATTCTGGACCATTGGATTAAATCAATAGTCCAGATTCATTCACTGGATTCATCACAGCCATTGGATCCAACGATCCAAGGGTCACAAAAACAACATAGAAACAAAGGGATTATACTGAAAACACAGTGACCGTCAGATCAACGATCTGATGGTCCAAACAGAAACCACACCATACTCACGCAGAAAAAAAAAATCCACTTGATCCAAAATCAAGATACACAGGAGCCCTCAGATCAAGGAATGATCCAGATCCAAGGGCTGTAACGCGATGGAGCACTGAATTGCAGTATACGCATGTGCACAAGATCCAACCAAAAAGGAAAGCACTATAAAAGAGTTTTAACAAAAAAAACACAACACAATTCAACAAAAACTTCTTTCTAAAAAAACCTAGAGAGAGAAGCTCCCACTTCTCTCTAGGAATCTCGCCGGAGAAGAAGGTGGGGGAGGGGCGGCCGGAGCAGCTCCGGCGTGGTGGCCGGCCGGAGCGCCGCCGCGCCGGAGTTTTTTTTTTGCTTTTTTTCTCAAAATTTTTACATCAAAACACTCCTTTTCCCTTCCTCTACTTGAATCTAAACTCAAAATTTCGAAAACATGCGCCAAAAATCCTAGATCTACAAATGAAAATTGTGAAATTTTTACCTCTTTTTCGGTCTCCTTCTCTCCTTTCCGGTTCGGCCTCCTCCTTTCTTTTCCGGTCCGGTTCCGCTCCTTGCTCCGGTTCGGTTCTCCTTCCTCTACTCCGGTTCGGTTTGCTCTTTCTCTCTTTTCCGGTCCGGTTCCGTTTTGGTTGCGTTTATGTGTTGATTGAAAGATGACGGTAAGAAAAGTGAAGGACGTTGGTGTTGAGGATTATAGTGGAAAATGGTGTTTGTGAATTTATTTGATTTTGATGTTTGCTGGAATTTATTTGATTTTGGTGTTTGCTGGAATTTATTTGATTTTTGGTGTTGGCTGGAATTTTGCTTGAAGTTTTTAAGTGTTCTTCCCAAAACTCATACTATTTTCTTTGTAATTTTTGGGCTTGATTTGAAAAAAGGTTGGAAAAGTAGAAAATTAGGGTTTGTGTGGTTTGAGGGACTGATTTGACTCTGACGTGAACAGTGATTTTTTTTTTGCCCATTTCCCAATGATTGACAGGGTTTTTATAGTGACAAACTAGGGTTTCTCTGGTACAAACAAATGACAAAAATACCCCTGCAGCTGAGACTTGGAGAAAAAGATTTGACAGATAAATAAATAAATAAATAAAAAAAACAAAA
This sequence comes from Medicago truncatula, assembly GCF_003473485.1. Classification (NCBI taxonomy): domain Eukaryota; kingdom Viridiplantae; phylum Streptophyta; class Magnoliopsida; order Fabales; family Fabaceae; genus Medicago; species Medicago truncatula. The sequence continues at coordinate 24,574,841 of NC_053045.1, forward strand.
TGAATAAAATAAAATAAAAATAAAAAAAAATAAAAAGAAAAGAAAAGAGAAGGAAAGAAAAGAAGTCACGTGAGTGACTTTTATAAAAATAAAGAAAATAAATAATAAAAAACAAAACTAGCTTAAAAAAAAGAAAGAAAGAAAAAAAATAAAAAGTCCCTTCGGAATCCGACATGAGGTACTTCAAAGTATCCTCTCTGCCGAAATTTTGTTTGAAAAGATTAATAAAAAAAAACGCCTTTTAAAATGCGATTAGGCCTTCTCTTTTTTTGACGTGATCGTTACGACTAAAAGACTATATAACAAAAATGCGTCATAAAAATGAAAGTGAGACGGTTTTAATTGTTGTGAAATGCGAACGTTGATTTAAATGTAAAAATAAAAACTTTTTGAATGACTAAAGACAAGAAACCCGAATTTTAAATGGTAAAAAAACGAGTAAAAAGGGAACGTGAACCATTTTAAAATACGGACAAGAGATTTTAAACGGTCCAAAATTGGGGTATGACACTTTACCATAAGCATTGACAGCACCATCAAAGACTAAACCCCACTTGCTATTGGGATCTGGACCTTCATTAATCAACGGTTCTTCGCAGTCTTTTGATTTCAAATACATGATCTCTTCATCGGGGAAATCGAACTCAATTGGTTGGTAATCATCAAGAGGTTGGTAAGCAAGGTGATCGGCAAGAATACTACCTTTGATTGCCTTTTGAGTTTTGAACACAATATCATATTCAGACAAAAGCATCTGCCAGCGTGCAATCTTCCCAGTAACAGCCGCTTTCTCAAAGATATACTTTATCGGATCCATTCTGGATATCAACCAAGTTGTATGATTCACCAAATAATGACGCAGGCGTTTAGCGGCCCAGGCCAGAGCACAACAAGTCTTCTCAAGCATTGTATACCGAGTTTCACAATCGGTGAACTTCTTGCTTAGATAGTAGATAGCATGTTCTTTCTTTCCAGTCTCATCTTGTTGACCAAGTACGCATCCCATGGATTCATCAAATACTGCCAAATACATAATCAAAGGCCTTCCTTCCACGGGTGGGACAAGGATAGGTGGTTCCAGCAGGTAATTCTTGATGCTATCAAAAGCTTCTTGGCATTCATCATTCCATACAACAGGCTGATTCTTTCTGAGTAGCTTGAAGATCGGCCCGCAGGTTGCGGTCATGTGAGATATGAATCGGGAGATGTAATTCAAACGTCCGAGGAAACCTCTGACTTGCTTCTCGGTCTGTGGAGCTGGCATTTCTCGGATGGCTCGGACTTTATCAGGATCGACTTCAATGCCCTTTTGGCTGACAATGAAGCCTAATAACTTTCCGGATCTGACGCCGAACGTACATTTGTTAGGATTCAATCGAAGCTTGTACTTTCTCAACCTTTCGAACATCTTTGTCAAATATTCAACATGTTGCTCCTCATCTGTTGACTTCACAATCATATCATCCACATATACTTCGACTTCTTTGTGAATCATGTCATGAAACAGAGTAGTCATCCCTCTTTGGTAGGTAGCACCAGCATTTATTAGGCCGAACGGCATCACTTTGTAGCAGAAAGTACCCCATGGAGTGATAAAAGACGTCTTTTCTCTATCTTCAGGAGACATTTTGATCTGATTGTAACCGGAGAAACCGTCCATGAAGGAGAACACCTTAGACTGAGCAGTATTATCAACGAGCACATCAATGTGAGGTAATGGAAAGTTGTCTTTTGGACTGGCTTTGTTCAGGTCTCTGAAGTCGACACACATCCGGACTTTACCATCCTTCTTTGGCACAGGTACAATATTGGCAACCCATTCAGGGTACTCAACTGTCATGAGGAAACCCACATCAATCTGTTTTTGAACCTCGCTCTTAATCTTGAGAGCCATATCGGGATGAGTCCTTCTCAATTTCTGCCTGACGGGAGGACATTCAGGCTTGGTGGGGATCCGATGCTCCACAATCATAGGATCTAGACCTGGCATATCTTCATACGATCATGCGAAAATATCCGGATATTCCCGGAGGAGTTGGATGATCTTCTTTTTAACCCCTTCCTCTAGAGCAGCACCGATCTTGATTTCTCGCTTGTTCTCCTCGGTACCTATGTTGATAAGCTCAATCTCTTCCTGGTGAGGCTGAATGGCTTTCTTTTCTTGCTCAAGTAGCCGAGTGATCTCATATGGTATGTCATCACCTTCCTCATCTTCGGCTTCATACACTGGGAATTCAAAATCCAGAGGGAATGCAGGGTTACTGTGCCTAACGGGTTTATTATAGTTCAATCTGCGTAAAATGGTTGGATGATTTTAGAAAGAGGTTTTTTATGCAGATTTTGAAATTAATAAGAAAATACAGATGTTTTGGTTTTTTTCTGGCATTACCATTATTTCCAAGGGAAAAAGTACTAAAAAAGCAGTCGTGGAAGAAACGACAAAATTTTTATTAATCAACGGCAATGCCGAAACAAACATGCCCTTACAGAAAATATCACTCTCGCTTTGGGCAGAGCGAGAGGATTGTCATTTTGAAAAAAAAACAAAATACTTAAGCAACAAGGTATATTACTCAGAAACATGCATGATTGAGGGAATGTCAATGGCATCCCAATCTCTCGCAAAGCCTCCTGGTGTAACAAATACAGGCCTCGGGCCAAATCCAGTTGCTTCTTCTGTGATTGCGTTGACAAACCCAGCACTACAGAATGCCCCGGTGGAAACTCCTGAAGTTGGGGAGAAGCCAAGACCTTCCTTATGCTTGTTCTCACGAAGCTGTATTAACCTACCCCAGCCGGCAGCTTGACCCTCTTGGACGGCTCTCTGTGTAACACCCCGTTTTCCCAACATAAAAATTTCATTTAATTAATCAGAGTAATTCACATAAACGGAATGTCACACTTCTTTTCTTAAAATCATAAACGGAATAATTAACTAATTATCCTTCAAAGTTCAATAACATAATATTTAATACTTCGCAGCGGAATTTATTCAAACATCTAAAATAGTCTTGGCACGAAGGCCTCATCAAAGCATCTCATAAAAATCCAATTAACAACTCAATCATGTAAAAAATTCATATTCATCGCATTATATACATCATCACTTATCACATAATAATCAAATCATAACCATCATCATATAACATCATAAATCATCACATCATAAACATCATCTTATAACATAAACCACACAATATAATCATCATCTCATAATAACATAAACAACACAACATAATCATCATCTCATAATAACATAAACAACACAACATAATCATCATCTCATAATAATATACACAACAACGTATTCACCATCTTATAATAACATAAGCAACAACATATTCAATAATATTTCATGGTTTGTCTTTATCAACGACTTCAACAATTCATCAACGACAACGTCAAGCTGACAACACAACTACGTGAGAGTACACCACCTCTTATAGTACGACAACGTAAGAATACACCACCTCTTAAAGAATGACAACGTAAGAGTACACCACCTCTTATAAACGACAAATAAGAGTACACCACCTCTTAAAGAATAACAGCGTAAGAGTACACCACCTCTTATAAAACGACAACGTAATAGTACACCACCTCTTAAAGAATAACAACGTAAGAGTACGCCACCTCTTATAAACGACAACGTAAGAGTACACCACCTCTTATAAACGACAAATAAGAGTACACCACCTCTTAAAGAATAACAACGTAAGAGTACACCACCTCTCACAAAACACCTGAACATAAAAAATCACCAGCAACAGCTTCAACTACGACTTCAACAACTTAGACAACATCAACAACTTAAGACTTCAATACTTTGGAACGACAACTTACAACTTAGACAACTTAAACCAACATCTGCAACTTGATCAATATTCAACAGCAACAGAAACAGCACAAGCAATTCTCACCATAAAAATATTAATGAAAAGCATCAACAAGTTAAACATCATACATTTTCCACATAAGGCATATAATTATTTCACATAACCAACAACATTAATCATCTTAATTTCAGACTCTCTGAAGAACATTAATAATTATAAACAACTTCGTTTCTACCCCAAGGACCAACTCACAACATAGGTTAAATACTCTTAAACACCTTAATTGAACTCATAGTACTTCTATTTTTGAGGTTTGGAATTATTCCCTAAGTTTTGGATTAACTTAGAAACGGTTATGCTAATTTTTCATAAAATTTCACTAAGACCTACTTGGAGTATTTTCATCATAACTCCTAAACCAAAAATCATTTTCAAGTCAAACCGACGCCACTGGAAAGCTAACACAATTATCTACAACTTTCATGTTTACACCAAAACTCAGTTCAAAATGTAAACGTGTGAAAAAGATGCAAGAACATGAAACAGGAGATGCTGTCATTGTGCAGCTCTCGGGAAAAAACCCATTTTTCACCCCAAAATTCCAATTTTGACTTCCCAATGCCCAAATTTGATTCCAAAACTTGTCTAACCATTCCTATACATGATAAGGCACACAAAATCATATAAAACTTGACGCAAAACATTATTTTCGAAAATCACCGATTACAACTTCTAAACCTAATTTCCAAAACTTCAACCTACAACTTGTTAAATTCAATTTTCAGAATTATACCACATAGAATTAGAGAAAGTTAGTCCCACCCTTACCTTAGATTGATCGACGAAGGACTCTACCGCTTTCTCTCCTCTGACTCTTCTCTTCTCTTGGTTTTCTCCCTTTTTCTCCAAAAACAGGTTTCATGTAATCCTTATTTTCTAATTCTAACTCTCCCTTTTTATATAAATCTTTAACCTACTTATTTTTATCTTATTTTCAAATCTTCCCCCAACAGTCTCAATATTCTATTCTAATATATATATATAATATAAACTATTTCTATAACAAATAACAAATATATCTCTATAGCAAATATATTTCTATAACATATATATTTATACACCAAATAAGAAATATACTATACTAATAAATACCAACATATAAAATTACAAAATATCACTCATCTATCTAATTTCCAAAACAGCCCCCACAACTTAATCTTATTTTATTTTCAAATCTTATTCTATTAAATAATAAAATAAGCCACTTAATAAATCAACAACACATCACAATAATCATATAAATCACATAAGTCATATAAATAGACTCTAAACTCAATAAAATATTCAAATAATAAAAGAGGGCGTTACACTCTGTGCATCCTTCAAAGAAGCCATGGCAGTTCCATCCCTCTTGGGCTCCGTACCTTCGACAGTTAATCCTTGAAAAGCGGTCCCCTCTGCAGACCCTGCTTCTATGCAAGAGAAAGATGATAGCTGGCTAACCAGGTATGCTTCCTCTCCATGAATGGTAACAAGCTTTCCACTTTTTGCAAATTTCAACTTTTGGTGCAAAGTAGAGGTCACTGCTCCCGCGTCGTGTATCCATGGTCTCCCCAAGAGACAGCTGTAAGAGGCATTAATATCCATGACCTGAAAGGTGATTAGAAAGGTTTCGGGGCCGATAGTTATTGGCAAGTCTATCTCCCCGAGAACGCTCTTGCGGGTTCCATCAAAGGCTTTGACCAGAAAAGTGCTCTTCCTCAAAGGAGTTCCCCGGTAACTCAGCTGATCCAGCGTTGACTTGGGCATCACGTTCAAAGATGAGCCAGTGTCTACTAACACATTTGAGATCATGTCAGACTTGCAATTCACGGAGATATGCAAGGCCAGATTATGATGCTTTCCTGCTTCGGGCAATTCATCTTCACTGAACCACAGATTGCTGCAGGCGGTAATGTTTCCCACTATGCTACCAAAGTGATCCACAGTTACTTCATGATCCACATAAGCCTGCTCCAATACTTTCAAAAGGGTATCTCTGTGGGCAGCGGAACTCAGGAGTAGAGACAAAATGAATATCTTCGACGGAGTTTGCAGCAGCTGATCTACAATCTTATAATCACTTCTTTTGATCAACTTCAAAATCTCGTCCAGATTAGAATCCTCTATAGACCGGCCTGGTTGGCTCGCGTCTCTGTTAACGGGAGAAACATCAGTCGGGGTTGGCTTGTCAATGGGTGGCACGGTAGGCGTAGCTGCCTTCTTTTGAAACAATGGTGGACGGACTCTTCCGCTTCTTAGGGCTGCTGAAGTTCCTTCGGCAGTATTGTTCACCACAGCCAAGGACACCAGAGGCACTTCTACTCCGTTTTCGATTATGGTAGCATTATATTTGTACGGGATAGCCCTATCTGAAGTATACGGTACCGGTCCGGGCAACCTTATCACCAAAGGCTCAGCATTCTTCTTCAAAGGTAAACTCTTGACAGGCGGATCGTGAAAAACTGGCACAATCACGCAGACGTCACTAGCAGTAAAAAAATTATCATTCATCAAGCTTTGGATGTCATCTTGAACAGTATAGCAACCCAAAGGATTACGAAGGCATCCTAGACACTTGACATGATTATGGCTGAACAGAGAAGCTTTGCACAGCTTGATGTGTAGAGGCACCAGGGGAGTTGCGACGTTACGGACATCAAGTCTAGGAGCTTCCTCACATACTTCGATCATATTTACAGCGGCATGATTTGGAAGAGGATTGTCGAGGACATGTGGGACATTATTCTCAAAAGTCAGCTTTCCTTGATCAATGAGCTTCTTCACGATATACTTCAAAGCGTAGCACCCCTCGACATCATGACCCAGGGCGCCTTGATGAAAATCACATTTGAGATCGGACCTGAACCTTGGAGGCAACGGATCAGGTGGGGGCTTGCCCTGTCTGGTTGTACAATGCCCTCTATGGAGTAAAGTCGGAAGCAACTCAGCATATAACACCGGTATCGGAGGGAAAGTAGGTCTAGCTTGCTGATTTTGTTGTTGTTGTTGAACTGGCAACTATTGTTTCATCTGTTGAGCGATTGCATTAACGGGTACTTGAGGTTGACCCGGTGGCAGAGGGTACTGATGATAAAATGGCGGAAAGAAAGGATGCTGAGAATACGGCACATATGGGTATGACGGAGGCATTTGGGCTGCATTGATAGGAGCAACAGTAGCCATGGATTGACCGGCTCCAGCTGACACCATCCCTACTTCCGTTTCTTTCTTCTTGTGGTGTCCATTACCATACCTCTTCGATGCATTCACAGAGGATTCAGCTTTCTCGAACACAATGATTCCATCCCTGACGGCTTCCTCCAGACGGGTTCCCATGGTGACCATCTCCGAAAAGTTATTCGGTGCAGCTATGATCATTCTCTCAACATAATCCTTCTTTAATGTCTTTAAGAATGTCTGGGTCATTTCTTCTTCATCAAGAGCGGGAGTAATGCGGGCAGCTGCCCCCCTCCATCTCTGTGCGTATTCACGGAAGCTTTCCTCCTTCTTCTGGGAGAGAGATCTGAGGAATTCCCTGTTCGGCTTCAATCGGGTGTTAAACCCGTAGTGGCTCTTGAAAGCAGCGGCTAATTCATCAAAGGTATGGATGTCATTTTTGCTCAAACTAGTATACCACTCTGCAGCATCTTCCATCAAACTATCCTGAAAGCAGTGGATCATAAGGGAATCATTGTCTTTGTAATTGCCCATCTTTCGGACGTATTTGATGATGTGGTTCTGGGGACAAGTTAGCCCGTTGTATCGGTCGAAGTCCGGGATTTTGAACTTCTTAGGGACATCCACCTTTGACACCAAGCAGAGATCTTGAGTTTTGAAAGAGTCCGCATTCCCTCGATTGGCTTTGATCTCATGACGGAGTTCTTTAGCAAGTTCCTCCATCATTTCTTCCATGGTTTTGGTCACGGGGATGCTTCCGTGCTGTGTGTTGATGTTAACCCTTTGAGGCATGGTATGCACGAGAGGCTCGGTGACAGCTGCCGTTGTTTGTGGCAAAGTAGCATTGATGGGGACAACATTTGTTGTAGGGATCAGAACATTGTTAGTAGTGCCCGAAGTGCCCGCTGCAGTACTGGGAGTGAAGAACGGTGGGAGCCCATACGGAAACCCAGCTGGCATAGCAAGGCGAGCGTCGGCAGATGCGGTCGGGAGCACGCTTGTAGTCACCGGTATAGCTGTGGCTATAGGGATAGCCGTAGCTGATTGTTCTTGAGCGGCTAGCAGGGCAGTCATGACATCATTAGCTTTGGCCAATTCTTCCCTTAGAGTGGCTAACTCGGTACGGAGCTGAGCGTTCTCTTCTTCCATGGCTGCCGAATTCTTCTTTCTGTAGAGTCTTGTCCGGTGTATTCTGTCTGGTTCGTAAATTTTCCGAGCACGAGCCACCTTTCAATCTCTGTGGCAGAAGAACCAGGAGGCAGTGAGCACTTGTAAACCTTTTGTGGCTTGATGAATGATGCACATGATGCATGATATGTACAAATGCAAATGCAAAAGTTGTTTTTGGACATCGAAGGATTTTTAGACAAATTAGGAGTTTTGTAAACAATATCTAAACAAGCAAAGCAAAACGAAGCGTTTACAAGATGAATCCCTTTGAAATACTAAGCCAAGGGAAGACTTTTGAAATATAAACAAATAAAACTCTCAAGCATAGGAAGCGGCGGGATGATCCTCAGACTCAGACTCCGAATCCGAACCGCAATATCTAGCATAGAAGTTGCGTCGTCCTCTAGCTCTCTTGGAGTCCCGCATAAGTAGCTCATCCTTTTCTTCAAGTTCCCTTCGGACCTTAACCAATTCCTTTTTCAACATTAGGTTCTCATGAGTCTTCTGCTCATCCTTACCATCCAAAGTCATGATTAGATTCTCAGCCTCATTGTATCGGGCCTTCCACATTTGTTTCTCACGACTTTCCATGGCCAGATGCTCCTGATACATCTCCTGAGTAGTGGGAGGTAGAGGTAAAGGTATAGATGGAGCAGATGCAGCCACATGTCTCATAGCAGGGTATGGCATATCAATCTCTTCGGCTCGGTTTATTACCCACTGAGTATAGGCCTCATGAGCAATACCAGATCTCACACCCAAATGCTTCACACTCTTCCTACGGACCTTAGACCAAGCCCTTGTGAAAGCCTCCCTTTGTCCGGTGGGGGCGTTCGAATAATAGAAGAACTCCGGAGATGTAGCAAGATTGATGGGCTTTGTCTTCATAGGGAACCCAAACTGCCTCATAGCAAGCTCCGGATTGTAGTTGATTCCCCCACGGGTACCAAGAAGAGGTACATTGAGAAAGTCTCCACAACCAGTGATAATCTCCTTAACCTGAGCGGCGGGAGTGATCCAGACCACCTCGTTAGGAGAGAGAGCCATCATCCGCTTTGAGTAGGACCAATCCTCCGAGTTATCATGGAAGGAGCTTGGAAGGTGAGAAATAAACCACCTATATAGGAGAGGCACGCAGCAAAGGATATACCCACGACCTTTGAGAGTCCGGTCATGGATAGCATGATACATGTCAGCTAGCAGGGTAGGAACCGGATTCCTAGAATGGAAGATCTCAATAGCATTCATGTCCACAAAGTTGTCGAGATTCGGGAAGAGAATGAGCCCATAGATAAGCAATGCAAGAATAGCCTCGAGTGCGTCCTGACAAGTAGTTTCGAGATTAGCTTGCTCAAGTAGATACTTTGAAGTGAACCCTCGGATGTGAGACTTAGTAGTAAGATGCTTGGAGACATCGGAAGTCTTGAGATAGAGATCCTTAGCAATAACCAGAGGAGTAAGAGAAGCCCCGGGACCGGTGAAGGGCGTCTTCTCGGCTATAGGTGAGCCTAACAAGTATGAATAAGCCTCAAGAGTAGGGACCAACTGGAAATCCGGGAAAGTGAAGCAGCGGAAACTCGGGTCATAGAATTGCACTAGAGTGTGCACGAGCTTCTCTTCAACATTAGTCCGGAGAATAGTAAGCAAACCACCATACCGGAGTCGGAAACCTGTTTGATTCTTCACCTTGAGTGCCAACTCTCTCAAACTAACCAAATCAACCTCCTTGAACTTGTAGGATTTAGTCTTCTTCATACGTGTAATGTTTACAAAGCTTTTAATTTGTCCAATCCTTCGATGAATGCATGAGAAAAAATTTATGCATGAATGCATGTATGCATGATTGTTTTTTTTTTTTTTCAATTACAGAGAAAACATGGAGGGTTGAGATTAAAGTCGAGGAGCCATGGGCGGACACGGTGCCCGGTAAACTAAGGTTTAGGATAATAGTAACCAAGGTTCTAATCAAGTTCCCAAACTGCAACCTCTCTTTCGTATATCATGGTAGCACGGGACAACGTCCGTTCCATGTTTATTCGAAAGAAGGTCTAGTTTGAGTGTAGTATCGCGTGACGACTAAAACTCGAGACAACACTCGGTTTAGCCACCGCACTACGTCCTAAAAAGGCCAGGGATGGGTTTGGTAACTACGGTCCATAACATCGTCGAACAATTGAAAGCAAAGTGCCTAAGCATGACAACACACGCCGACAATATTACTTCCAAAATGCCTCAGCTATGTGAGATTGATCGCATAACCCAATACACGAGGCAACCCTCGGATCGAATTGTCGATTATATCTCTACCTATTCATAAGTTCACTCAGCCCGGGTATAGGACTTTTGATATTCTCACCCCACACGTCAAATGAAAAATAAACAAGTATTCACATATGTAAGCAATAAAACAAAGCGTGAATATAAACTAAGGAAAACTAGGCGTGACCCGCTAAAAAAAAAAGTCCCCAGTGAAGTCGCCATTTCTGTTATCGCGATTTTCGGGTGTCAAGTCATTAATTAGGCTTGAACCTTTCAATCTTTGATATTCTCTATTTTTTCTTGGGAAGGGTAAAATGGAGAAAACCCTTAGAGTTTCTAAGTTCGGGGGTCGTTTTCGCTACGGGAAGGTGTTAGGCACCCGGAACGATTATGGTATTCCATAAGAACCGTTCTCCTAAGTTTATTTCTACGCTTTATTTTTATTGCCTACTTATTGAAAAAGAAGTTTTATTTGAGTGAAGAATGGGGGAAGAAGATGATTGAGATTTTATTTTACTTGGCTTGGAGGAGTTTTAACTCATTGCCTACGTACCCTTTTAAGGGATCAAAACCAAACGTAGTTCGTTCTCGAAAATTGTTTTTGTTTTTGTTGGTTGATTTTAAGTTTGAAAAGAAAAGAGGAATTTTGAAGAATGGAGGTGAGAGGCCTCAAGGGCATGAGATTTGGAAAAAGTGAGGTGGAAGTAGTTATTTTGCAAAATAAAGTCTAAGTATGGTTAAAATTCATTGGGATTTTTTCTTAAGAAAACAAAAGGGAAATGAGGAGTTTTGACTCCTATTTTAGAAAAAAAAGTTTTCAAGTGAGATTATTCATATTTTAAAAAATGACTTTTTTGTCTAAGCGTCGTAAAACCTAAGCATACACCTAAGCAGTAATCATGCAACGTGTGTGCGTGTCGGTGCTCGTGTCGGTGTACATCACTTATAGTGTCCACAGTCCTTTACATTGAGTCCTAGATACATGCTATGGTCTTGCAAGAATGTAAACTAAACTAAACTAACTAAATTTATTACAAACCCAATTGATATAGAAATGAATAGAAAAATGATGCCAAAACTGAGTTTTAATGGAGATTATGTTGAGTTTCTTCGGAAACACTTGGATTTGACTTTTGCCTGTTGATTTCTGGCTTTGAAACCGACAATAAATCGGTGATGCTCCTCTTCTCACTGGTTCGGATTCCTTCGTCTTCTTTCCTTCTTCTTCTCACTGACCTCTGTGATCGGTGCTTGAGCTTGCTAATGGCGAACTCGCACCTTGAATTGCAGAGGATCTGGTTCGATGATGATGATTCTTTGGTGAATCACTGAGAACCGTGATGAATTCGGTTGAATCTGTGTTGATTTGCGATGATCTTGATAGAATTTTGAAACGGTTAGGGTTTGAATGTTCTTGGTGTTCTTCGTTATTTCTGGAAACTGTTGAGTTTTGATCTTTGAGAGTAGAAAGAGAAAGTTGGGAAGTGTTTATGATGTGGCGTGTGATTAATTGATCTCTGTGGCACTGTGCACCTTTTATAGGCTGCCATGTGTGATCTTGGACCAATGAGGTGGTGACATCTGGACTTGTATGAAAATGGCACGGCCTTGGACTGAAATTTTGATTTAGGGACCTTTCTGCAAAAAGAAAAATTGAAGGACTAAACTGCAAAAAATAAAAAAATGGACTGAAAGAGTAATTTTAAGAATTTTTGGACTAAAATGCAATTTATAAACTGTTCAGGGACTAAAATGAAATTAAAAATAAAATTGGACTAAAATTGGTAATTTGAAAAAAAACGTAAAGTGAAACCAAAAATAAAATCAACAAAAGGACTAAAACGAACCAATTACTGACATGAGGTATTTTAAAATACCTCCCTGCCGAAATTTTGACAGGAAAAGACCAAAATGCCCCTAGGGACTAAACTTGGCTCAAATTGACTTAGATGCAATTTTTGAAATAATTTTTAAACAAAGACTCAACAATGATTTGTACATACAAATTGAAAAGACTCAGAGGCAAACACAGGGACTAAAATGGGTTCCACTGCAGGAAATGACCAAAATACCCTTTTGTATGATTTTTGAAATAAAATGCAAAAAAAAGTAACGCGACGTTTCAGAGAGTTCTTAAATGACTTGGAATGTCAGAAAAGACAGAGGCAGTAAAATTCGTTTAAAAAGAGAGTAAAGATTCAGAGAAAAAAAACAACAGCGAATTGACAAATATCAGTGTTAAAAGAAGTTTGAACGAGTATTTTTAGGTCCAAAATCAGGGTATAACAGCTGCCCCTATTTAAGTTTCTTTGTCTGGAGGGTCAAGAGACGGAGTCTTTGGCTTGACGGGACGAAGATACTTAAATATTAACATTTGCACTGTGTTTGGACGTAAAAATACGCTTGTACATTTTCAAATATCATGAATGCCATGCAACATTTGGATTATGAGTGCAAGACAAACGAAAGCTGGAATTAACAAAAGATGTCGTATCCATTGCGGGATTGGTAGACATTGGTAAGTTAACATATAACAGGGTAGATAGGAGACTAGGAACAAATTGACGGGTACAAGCTGCTCTTGGATTGAGCTGGGCACTTGACCGGGGATAGAAGCAGACAAACAGGTGCGAGTTGTTCTTGGATTCGAACTGGTCACTCGACCGGAGACATAGAAAAGGTGGACAGGTACGAGTTGTTCTTGATTCGAACTGGTCACTCGACTGAAAGCAAAGGCAAATAGACAGGTGCGAGCTTGTTCTTGGATGCGAACTGGTTACTCCACCGGAGACAAAGACCAATAGACAGGCGCAAGCTGCTCTTGGATTGAGCCAGCCACTTGAGCGAACAGAAACAGATAGACGGGTACAAGCTGTTCTTGGACTTGAACTAGCCACTTGACCAAAATCATAGACATATAGACAGGTGCGAGCTGTTCTTGGATTCGAACTGGTAACTCGACCGATAACATTGAAAAGTAAACGGGTACAAGTCGTTCTTGGATGCGAACTGGTAACTTGACCAAACAGAAACATATTGACAGGTACAAGCTGCTCTTGGATTGAGCTGGGCACTCGACCGAACAGAAACAAATTCACAGGGGATTAGTTTTTTGACAAAATATAGGTTGAAATTGACTTGACGTCGATTTGATTTGAAGGGTAGAAATTGACCGATATTATTGGCTCACAAGGTTTTGACAGAGAACCTGACATGAGTATTGAATTGAGACTGATGTTGACATTGGAAATGCAATATGCATGGATGATATAACAGTTTTATTAAATGCATGGGCACGTAATATGCATGATTATGCGTGTATGAATGCTTGTAATGCATGACTGTTGGCAGTTTGTAGACACAGTTTCGCAGAGACAGACAAGACATTGGAGTATTGGGCACGTAGTGGCTCGTGCTATATTATACTTTCCTGGAAATCCTCTTTGGAGATGACGTCGTTGGGAGACGTATCGGGACCATGGCTGAGGGCAGGTAGCTATGCAACTTGCTGGGGATAGAATCTCGGGAGACTCTACTGGGAATAATGCCGGATGTATCGTGGATGTCACATCTGTGGTCAATGCTTTTTGCATGTTATTTTTCCAATTTTCATTCATTCATTTTTTTGCGTCCCATTTTTGCCTGGATCGCCCTTTCGGGTTTTCGATCCACCGGGGAAATAAATTCTTTTCAATGCCCCATTTTTGCCTGAACTGCCCTTTCGGGTTGTCAATCCAGCGGGGTGCTCATTTTTGCCTAAGCCGCCCTTTCGGGTTTTCAACTTAGCGAGCCTATTCATTTTCATGCATTTTCATTCTGTTTTTTCATTCTTGCCATTGACCACAGACTACCCTGGAGGAGAACCTGCTTGTAACACATATTGAAATAGACATCAACATACTCTCGCTCATGCATGTTTCATTTGAATGTACCCTGTTGCTCAGGTTTGCTTTTCAAAATAGACAAAAAGTTTTCAATTTTCAAAAAATGTTCGTTTCAAGCATTGTCATTATCAAAATAGAAGGAAAATGTTTTGTATATAGCCTTGAAAATAAAAAGAAAGCAGAGTTTCAAACAAAAGCACAGGCTCAAATCGATGTATAAGAGTGGTGGTCAGCCGAAGGCGTGACTCCACGGATTTACAAAGCTTGGAAAATGGTAATTTTTATTGGTTGGTGGAACATTGAACACAGTAATCATTACATTTCCTAGAAACTTTGAATTTGCAAGCATAGGAGCTTTTGATGAAGATAGTCATTAACAGCTGCAGATGCCCCAAGGGGGACGGTGGTTAGCCAGATATAGTTACTTGCCTTTTGTTTCAATCTCATTTTTGCATGAACCGCCCTTTCGGGTTTTCGATTCATCGAGACGCTCATTCTTGCCTGAGTTGCGTGCAATCTCAGCGAGCTTTTTCATATATATTTTTTTTGTCCCTTATTTTTGCCTGGACCGCCCTTTCGGGTTTTCGATCCACCGGGAAGCGCATTTTTGCCTAGGCCGCCCTTTCGGGTTTTCGACCTACCACGCTGTTCTTTTCATATTTCTAGGCAAAGTATTTCTTGACTATATCGGCATTCACTGGATTTGGAAGTTCTACACCATCCATGTGTGTAAGGATTAAAGCACCACCGGAGAAGGCCTTCTTGACAACATAAGGACCTTCATAGTTAGGCGTCCACTTGCCCCTTGGGTCGGGTTGATGGCTCACCCTCCTTTTCAATACAAGTTCCCCTACCTTAAATTCTCGAGGATGGACTTTCTTGTCAAAAGCAGTCTTCATTCTTGCTTGATATGATTGTCCACGAGCCATGGCATCCATACGTTTTTCCTCAATCAAATTCAACTGATCATACCGGCTTTGGCACCATTCAGCCTCAGATAACTTTGCTTCCATGATCACACGGAGAGATGGGATCTCCACTTCCAAAGGAAGAACTGCTTCCATACCATATACAAGAGAGAAAGGGGTTTCCCCGGTTGAACTGCGCACGGTAGTACGGTAACCATGCAGAGCATAGGGTAACATCTCATGCCAGTCCTTGTAAGTGGTTACCATCTTCTGGACAATTCTCTTGATATTCTTGTTGGCGGCCTCAACTGCACCATTCATCTGAGGTCTATAAGGAGAAGAGTTATGATGCTCAATTTTGAATTCTTCACAAAGAGCTTGCACCACATTGTTGTTCAGGTTGGTACCATTGTCGGTAATAATCTTGCTGGGAACACCATATCGACATATGATGTTGTTCTTGATGAACTTAGCTACCACTTGCTTGGTCACATTGGTATAAGATGCTGCTTCAACCCACTTGGTGAAGTAGTCAATTGCCACTAAGATGAAACGATGACCATTTGAAGCCTTCGGTTCAATTCTCCCAATCATGTCGATGCCCCACATTGAGAACGGCCATGGGGATGAAATAACATTGAGAGCGTGCGGAGGCACATGAATCTTATCAGCATAGATTTGACATTTGTGACACTTTCTGGCGTGCTGGTAGCAATCATGCTCCATGGCCATCCAGTAGTAACCTGCTCGTAACAACTTCCTTGACATAGTATGCCCTGTAGCATGGGTCCCGAAGGTACCGTCATGTACATCATGCATTAACTGCTCTGCTTCGTGTTCATCAAAACATCTTAACAATACCATGTCATAGTTTCTCTTGTACAGAATATCTCCATCTAACAGGAATCTACTGGCCAATCTTCTCAGGGTCTTCTTATCTTGTTTGGAAGCACCTGGCGGATACTCACGGCTCAGCAAGAACTGTTTGATGTCGTAGTACCAGGGTTTATAGTCAACCACATTTTCGCCAGCCTGATCGATCACCTCCCCAATAGAAAACACATGGAAGGTCTTTCAAGGCGTTGCACTTTGATTATTGGCACATCATTCCAATGGTTTACTCGAAACATGGAGGATAGAGTAGCAAGAGCATCAGCCATTTGGTTCTCATCACGAGGAATATGGTGCAGCTCAACCTTTGTAAAATATGTCAGCAAACGTCTCGCATAATCACGATAAGGAATCAACTTAGCATGATGGGTCTCCCATTCACCCTTTATCTGATTGATGACGAGCGCGGAATCTCCATAGATGTCGAGGTGTTTGATTCTCATGTCAATTGCTTCCTCGATCCCGAAGATACATGCTTCATACTCAGCCATATTGTTTGTACATTCGAACAGAATTCGGGCGGTAAAAGGAATGTGATGCCCCTGCGGGGATACAATGACTGCCCCAATTCCTTTACCATAAGCATTGACAGCACCATCAAAGACTAAACCCCACTTGCTATTGGGATCTGGACCTTCATTAATCAACGGTTCTTCGCAGTCTTTTGATTTCAAATACATGATCTCTTCATCGGGGAAATCGAACTCAATTGGTTGGTAATCATCAAGAGGTTGGTAAGCAAGGTGATCGGCAAGAATGCTACCTTTGATTGCCTTTTGAGTTTTGAACACAATATCATATTCAGACAAAAGCATCTGCCAGCGTGCAATCTTCCCAGTAACAGCCGCTTTCTCAAAGATATACTTTATCGGATCCATTCTGGATATCAACCAAGTTGTATGATTCACCAAATAATGACGCAGGCGTTTAGCGGCCCAGGCCAGAGCACAACAAGTCTTCTCAAGCATTGTATACCGAGTTTCACAATCGGTGAACTTCTTGCTTAGATAGTAGATAGCATGTTCTTTCTTTCCAGTCTCATCTTGTTGACCAAGTACGCATCCCATGGATTCATCAAATACTGCCAAATACATAATCAAAGGCCTTCCTTCCACGGGTGGGACAAGGATAGGTGGTTCCAGCAGGTAATTCTTGATGCTATCAAAAGCTTCTTGGCATTCATCATTCCATACAACAGGCTGATTCTTTCTGAGTAGCTTGAAGATCGGCCCGCAGGTTGCGGTCATGTGAGATATGAATCGGGAGATGTAATTCAAACGTCCGAGGAAACCTCTGACTTGCTTCTCGGTCTGTGGAGCTGGCATTTCTCGGATGGCTCGGACTTTATCAGGATCGACTTCAATGCCCTTTTGGCTGACAATGAAGCCTAATAACTTTCCGGATCTGACGCCGAACGTACATTTGTTAGGATTCAATCGAAGCTTGTACTTTCTCAACCTTTCGAACATCTTTGTCAAATATTCAACATGTTGCTCCTCATCTGTTGACTTCACAATCATATCATCCACATATACTTCGACTTCTTTGTGAATCATGTCATGAAACAGAGTAGTCATCCCTCTTTGGTAGGTAGCACCAGCATTTATTAGGCCGAACGGCATCACTTTGTAGCAGAAAGTACCCCATGGAGTGATAAAAGACGTCTTTTCTCTATCTTCAGGAGACATTTTGATCTGATTGTAACCGGAGAAACCGTCCATGAAGGAGAACACCTTAGACTGAGCAGTATTATCAACGAGCACATCAATGTGAGGTAATGGAAAGTTGTCTTTTGGACTGGCTTTGTTCAGGTCTCTGAAGTCGACACACATCCGGACTTTACCATCCTTCTTTGGCACAGGTACAATATTGGCAACCCATTCAGGGTACTCAACTGTCATGAGGAAACCCGCATCAATCTGTTTTTGAACCTCGCTCTTAATCTTGAGAGCCATATCGGGATGAGTCCTTCTCAATTTCTGCCTGACGGGAGGACATTCAGGCTTGGTGGGGATCCGATGCTCCACAATCATAGGATCTAGACCTGGCATATCTTCATACGATCATGCGAAAATATCCAGATATTCCCGGAGGAGTTGGATGATCTTCTTTTTAACCCCTTCCTCTAGAGCAGCACCGATCTTGATTTCTCGCTTGTTCTCCTCGGTACCTATGTTGATAAGCTCAATCTCTTCCTGGTGAGGCTGAATGGCTTTCTTTTCTTGCTCAAGTAGCCGAGTGATCTCATATGGTATGTCATCACCTTCCTCATCTTCGGCTTCATACACTGGGAATTCAAAATCCAGAGGGAATGCAGGGTTACTGTGCCCAACGGGTTTATTATAGTTCAATCTGCGTAAAATGATTGGATGATTTTAGAAAGAGGTTTTTTATGCAGATTTTGAAATTAATAAGAAAATACAGATGTTTTGGTTTTTTTCTAGCATTACCATTATTTCCAAGGGAAAAAGTACTAAAAAAGCAGTCGTGGAAGAAACGACAAAATTTTTATTAATCAACGGCAATGCCGAAACAAACATGCCCTTACAAAAAATATCACTCTCGCTTTGGGCAGAGCGAGAGGATTGTCATTTTGAAAAAAAAACAAAATACTTAAGCAACAAGGTATATTACTCAGAAACATGCATGATTGAGGGAATGTCAATGGCATCCCAATCTCTCGCAAAGCCTCCTGGTGTAACAAATACAGGCCTCGGGCCAAATCCAGTTGCTTCTTCTGTGATTGCGTTGACAAACCCAGCACTACAGAATGCCCCGGTGGAAACTCCTGAAGTTGGGGAGAAGCCAAGACCTTCCTTATGATTGTTCTCACGAAACTGTATTAACCTACCCCAGCCGACAGTTTGACCCTCTTGGACGGCTCTCTGTGCATCCTTCAAAGAAGCCATGGAAGTTCCATCCCTCTTGGGCTCCGTACCTTCGACAGTTAATCCTTGAAAAGCGGTCCCCTCTGCAGACCCTGCTTCTATGCAAGAGAAAGATGATAGCTGGCTAACCAGGTATGCTTCCTCTCCATGAATGGTAACAAGCTTTCCACTTTTTGCAAATTTCAACTTTTGGTGCAAAGTAGAGGTCACTGCTCCCGCGTCGTGTATCCATGGTCTCCCCAAGAGACAGCTGTAAGAGGCATTAATATCCATGACCTGAAAGGTGATTAGAAAGGTTTCGGGGCCGATAGTTATTGGCAAGTCTATCTCCCCGAGAACGCTCTTGCGGGTTCCATCAAAGGCTTTGACCAGAAAAGTGCTCTTCCTCAAAGGAGTTCCCCGGTAACTCAGCTGATCCAGCGTTGACTTGGGCATCACGTTCAAAGATGAGCCAGTGTCTACTAACACATTTGAGATCATGTCAGACTTGCAATTCACGGAGATATGCAAGGCCAGATTATGATGCTTTCCTGCTTCGGGCAATTCATCTTCACTGAACCACAGATTGCTGCAGGCGGTAATGTTTCCCACTATGCTACCAAAGTGATCCACAGTTACTTCATGATCCACATAAGCCTGCTCCAATACTTTCAAAAGGGTATCTCTGTGGGCAGCGGAACTCAGGAGTAGAGACAAAATGAATATCTTCGACGGAGTTTGCAGCAGCTGATCTACAATCTTATAATCACTTCTTTTGATCAACTTCAAAATCTCGTCCAGATTAGAATCCTCTATAGACCGGCCTGGTTGGCTCGCGTCTCTGTTAACGGGAGAAACATCAGTCGGGGTTGGCTTGTCAATGGGTGGCACGGTAGGCGTAGCTGCCTTCTTTTGAAACAATGGTGGATGGACTCTTCCGCTTCTTAGGGCTGCTGAAGTTCCTTCGGCAGTATTGTTCACCACAGCCAAGGACACCAGAGGCACTTCTACTCCGTTTTCGATTATGGTAGCATTATATTTGTACGGGATAGCCCTATCTGAAGTATACGGTACCGGTCCGGGCAACCTTATCACCAAAGGCTCAGCATTCTTCTTCAAAGGTAAACTCTTGACAGGCGGATCGTGAAAAACTGGCACAATCACGCAGACGTCACTAGCAGTAAAAAAATTATCATTCATCAAGCTTTGGATGTCATCTTGAACAGTATAGCAACCCAAAGGATTACGAAGGCATCCTAGACACTTGACATGATCATGGCTGAACAGAGAAGCTTTGCACAGCTTGATGTGTAGAGGCACCAGGGGAGTTGCGACGTTACGGACATCAAGTCTAGGAGCTTCCTCACATACTTCGATCATATTTACAGCGGCATGATTTGGAAGAGGATTGTCGAGGACATGTGGGACATTATTCTCAAAAGTCAGCTTTCCTTGATCAATGAGCTTCTTCACGATATACTTCAAAGCGTAGCACCCCTCGACATCATGACCCAGGGCGCCTTGATGAAAATCACATTTGAGATCGGACCTGAACCTTGGAGGCAACGGATCAGGTGGGGGCTTGCCCTGTCTGGTTGTACAATGCCCTCTATGGAGTAAAGTCGGAAGCAACTCAGCATATAACACCGGTATCGGAGGGAAAGTAGGTCTAGCTTGCTGATTTTGTTGTTGTTGTTGAACTGGCAACTATTGTTTCATCTGTTGAGCGATTGCATTAACGGGTACTTGAGGTTGACCCGGTGGCAGAGGGTACTGATGATAAAATGGCGGAAAGAAAGGATGCTGAGAATACGGCACATATGGGTATGACGGAGGCATTTGGGCTGCATTGATAGGAGCAACAGTAGCCATGGATTGACCGGCTCCAGCTGACACCATCCCTACTTCCGTTTCTTTCTTCTTGTGGTGTCCATTACCATACCTCTTCGATGCATTCACAGAGGATTCAGCTTTCTCGAACACAATGATTCCATCCCTGACGGCTTCCTCCAGACGGGTTCCCATGGTGACCATCTCCGAAAAGTTATTCGGTGCAGCTATGATCATTCTCTCAACATAATCCTTCTTTAATGTCTTTAAGAATGTCTGGGTCATTTCTTCTTCATCAAGAGCGGGAGTAATGCGGGCAGCTGCCCCCCTCCATCTCTGTGCGTATTCACGGAAGCTTTCCTCCTTCTTCTGGGAGAGAGATCTGAGGAATTCCCTGTTCGGCTTCAATCGGGTGTTAAACCCGTAGTGGCTCTTGAAAGCAGCGGCTAATTCATCAAAGGTATGGATGTCATTTTTGCTCAAACTAGTATACCACTCTGCAGCATCTTCCATCAAACTATCCTGAAAGCAGTGGATCATAAGGGAATCATTGTCTTTGTAATTGCCCATCTTTCGGACGTATTTGATGATGTGGTTCTGGGGACAAGTTAGCCCGTTGTATCGGTCGAAGTCCGGGATTTTGAACTTCTTAGGGACATCCACCTTTGACACCAAGCAGAGATCTTGAGTTTTGAAAGAGTCCGCATTCCCTCGATTGGCTTTGATCTCATGACAGAGTTCTTTAGCAAGTTCCTCCATCATTTCTTCCATGGTTTTGGTCACGGGGATGCTTCCGTGCTGTGTGTTGATGTTAACCCTTTGAGGCATGGTATGCACGAGAGGCTCGGTGACAGCTGCCGTTGTTTGTGGCAAAGTAGCATTGATGGGGACAACATTTGTTGTAGGGATCAGAACATTGTTAGTAGTGCCCGAAGTGCCCGCTGCAGTACTGGGAGTGAAGAACGGTGGGAGCCCATACGGAAACCCAGCTGGCATAGCAAGGCGAGCGTCGGCAGATGCGGTCGGGAGCACGCTTGTAGTCACCGGTATAGCTGTGGCTATAGGGATAGCCGTAGCTGATTGTTCTTGAGCGGCTAGCAGGGCAGTCATGACATCATTAGCTTTGGCCAATTCTTCCCTTAGAGTGGCTAACTCGGTACGGAGCTGAGCGTTCTCTTCTTCCATGGCTGCCGAATTCTTCTTTCTGTAGAGTCTTGTCCGGTGTATTCTGTCTGGTTCGTAAATTTTCCGAGCACGAGCCACCTTTCAATCTCTGTGGCAGAAGAACCAGGAGGCAGTGAGCACTTGTAAACCTTTTGTGGCTTGATGAATGATGCACATGATGCATGATATGTACAAATGCAAATGCAAAAGTTGTTTTTGGACATCGAAGGATTTTTAGACAAATTAGGAGTTTTGTAAACAATATCTAAACAAGCAAAGCAAAACGAAGCGTTTACAAGATGAATCCCTTTGAAATACTAAGCCAAGGGAAGACTTTTGAAATATAAACAAATAAAACTCTCAAGCATAGGAAGCGGCGGGATGATCCTCAGACTCAGACTCCGAATCCGAACCGCAATATCTAGCATAGAAGTTGCGTCGTCCTCTAGCTCTCTTGGAGTCCCGCATAAGTAGCTCATCCTTTTCTTCAAGTTCCCTTCGGACCTTAACCAATTCCTTTTTCAACATTAGGTTCTCATGAGTCTTCTGCTCATCCTTACCATCCAAAGTCATGATTAGATTCTCAGCCTCATTGTATCGGGCCTTCCACATTTGTTTCTCACGACTTTCCATGGCCAGATGCTCCTGATACATCTCCTGAGTAGTGGGAGGTAGAGGTAAAGGTATAGATGGAGCAGATGCAGCCACATGTCTCATAGCAGGGTATGGCATATCAATCTCTTCGGGTCGGTTTATTACCCACTGAGTATAGGCCTCATGAGCAATACCAGATCTCACACCCAAATGCTTCACACTCTTCCTACGGACCTTAGACCAAGCCCTTGTGAAAGCCTCCCTTTGTCCGGTGGGGGCGTTCGAATAATAGAAGAACTCCGGAGATGTAGCAAGATTGATGGGCTTTGTCTTCATAGGGAACCCAAACTGCCTCATAGCAAGCTCCGGATTGTAGTTGATTCCCCCACGGGTACCAAGAAGAGGTACATTGAGAAAGTCTCCACAACCAGTGATAATCTCCTTAACCTGAGCGGCGGGAGTGATCCAAACCACCTCGTTAGGAGAGAGAGCCATCATCCGCTTTGAGTAGGACCAATCCTCCGAGTTATCATGGAAGGAGCTTGGAAGGTGAGAAATAAACCACCTATATAGGAGAGGCACGCAGCAAAGGATATACCCACGACCTTTGAGAGTCCGGTCATGGATAGCATGATACATGTCAGCTAGCAGGGTAGGAACCGGATTCCTAGAATGGAAGATCTCAATAGCATTCATGTCCACAAAGTTGTCGAGATTCGGGAAGAGAATGAGCCCATAGATAAGCAATGCAAGAATAGCCTCGAGTGCGTCCTGACAAGTAGTTTCGAGATTAGCTTGCTCAAGTAGATACTTTGAAGTGAACCCTCGGATGTGAGACTTAGTAGTAAGATGCTTGGAGACATCGGAAGTCTTGAGATAGAGATCCTTAGCAATAACCAGAGGAGTAAGAGAAGCCCCGGGACCGGTGAAGGGCGTCTTCTCGGCTATAGGTGAGCCTAACAAGTATGAATAAGCCTCAAGAGTAGGGACCAACTGGAAATCCGGGAAAGTGAAGCAGCGGAAACTCGGGTCATAGAATTGCACTAGAGTGTGCACGAGCTTCTCTTCAACATTAGTCCGGAGAATAGTAAGCAAACCACCATACCGGAGTCGGAAACCTGTTTGATTCTTCACCTTGAGTGCCAACTCTCTCAAACTAACCAAATCAACCTCCTTGAACTTGTAGGATTTAGTCTTCTTCATACGTGTAATGTTTACAAAGCTTTTAATTTGTCCAATCCTTCGATGAATGCATGAGAAAAAATTTATGCATGAATGCATGTATGCATGATTGTTTTTTTTTTTTTCAATTACAGAGAAAACATGGAGGGTTGAGATTAAAGTCGAGGAGCCATGGGCGGACACGGTGCCCGGTAAACTAAGGTTTAGGATAATAGTAACCAAGGTTCTAATCAAGTTCCCAAACTGCAACCTCTCTTTCGTATATCATGGTAGCACGGGACAACGTCCGTTCCATGTTTATTCGAAAGAAGGTCTAGTTTGAGTGTAGTATCGCGTGACGACTAAAACTCGAGACAACACTCGGTTTAGCCACCGCACTACGTCCTAAAAAGGCCAGGGATGGGTTTGGTAACTACGGTCCATAACATCGTCGAACAATTGAAAGCAAAGTGCCTAAGCATGACAACACACGCCGACAATATTACTTCCAAAATGCCTCAGCTATGTGAGATTGATCGCATAACCCAATACACGAGGCAACCCTCGGATCGAATTGTCGATTATATCTCTACCTATTCATAAGTTCACTCAGCCCGGGTATAGGACTTTTGATATTCTCACCCCACACGTCAAATGAAAAATAAACAAGTATTCACATATGTAAGCAATAAAACAAAGCGTGAATATAAACTAAGGAAAACTAGGCGTGACCCGCTAAAAAAAAAAGTCCCCAGTGAAGTCGCCATTTCTGTTATCGCGATTTTCGGGTGTCAAGTCATTAATTAGGCTTGAACCTTTCAACCTTTGATATTCTCTATTTTTTCTTGGGAAGGGTAAAATGGAGAAAACCCTTAGAGTTTCTAAGTTCGGGGGTCGTTTTCGCTACGGGAAGGTGTTAGGCACCCGGAACGATTATGGTATTCCATAAGAACCGTTCTCCTAAGTTTATTTCTACGCTTTATTTTTATTGCCTACTTATTGAAAAAGAAGTTTTATTTGAGTGAAGAATGGGGGAAGAAGATGATTGAGATTTTATTTTACTTGGCTTGGAGGAGTTTTAACTCATTGCCTACGTACCCTTTTAAGGGATCAAAACCAAACGTAGTTCGTTCTCGAAAATTGTTTTTGTTTTTGTTGGTTGATTTTAAGTTTGAAAAGAAAAGAGGAATTTTGAAGAATGGAGGTGAGAGGCCTCAAGGGCATGAGATTTGGAAAAAGTGAGGTGGAAGTAGTTATTTTGCAAAATAAAGTCTAAGTATGGTTAAAATTCATTGGGATTTTTTCTTAAGAAAACAAAAGGGAAATGAGGAGTTTTGACTCCTATTTTAGAAAAAAAAGTTTTCAAGTGAGATTATTCATATTTTAAAAAATGACTTTTTTGTCTAAGCGTCGTAAAACCTAAGCATACACCTAAGCAGTAATCATGCAACGTGTGTGCGTGTCGGTGCTCGTGTCGGTGTACATCACTTATAGTGTCCACAGTCCTTTACATTGAGTCCTAGATACATGCTATGGTCTTGCAAGAATGTAAACTAAACTAAACTAACTAAATTTATTACAAACCCAATTGATATAGAAATGAATAGAAAAATGATGCCAAAACTGAGTTTTAATGGAGATTATGTTGAGTTTCTTCGGAAACACTTGGATTTGACTTTTGCCTGTTGATTTCTGGCTTTGAAACCGAAAATAAATCGGTGATGCTCCTCTTCTCACTGGTTCGGATTCCTTCGTCTTCTTTCCTTCTTCTTCTCACTGACCTCTGTGATCGGTGCTTGAGCTTGCTAATGGCAAACTCGCACCTTGAATTGCAGAGGATCTGGTTCGATGATGATGATTCTTTGGTGAATCACTGAGAACCGTGATGAATTCGGTTGAATCTGTGTTGATTTGCGATGATCTTGATAGAATTTTGAAACGGTTAGGGTTTGAATGTTCTTGGTGTTCTTCGTTATTTCTGGAAACTGTTGAGTTTTGATCTTTGAGAGTAGAAAGAGAAAGTTGGGAAGTGTTTATGATGTGGCGTGTGATTAATTGATCTCTGTGGCACTGTGCACCTTTTATAGGCTGCCATGTGTGATCTTGGACCAATGAGGTGGTGACATCTGGACTTGTATGAAAATGGCACGGCCTTGGACTGAAATTTTGATTTAGGGACCTTTCTGCAAAAAGAAAAATTGAAGGACTAAACTGCAAAAAATAAAAAAATGGACTGAAAGAGTAATTTTAAGAATTTTTGGACTAAAATGCAATTTATAAACTGTTCAGGGACTAAAATGAAATTAAAAATAAAATTGGACTAAAATTGGTAATTTGAAAAAAAACGTAAAGTGAAACCAAAAATAAAATCAACAAAAGGACTAAAACGAACCAATTACTGACATGAGGTATTTTAAAATACCTCCCTGCCGAAATTTTGACAGGAAAAGACCAAAATGCCCCTAGGGACTAAACTTGGCTCAAATTGACTTAGATGCAATTTTTGAAATAATTTTTAAACAAAGACTCAACAATGATTTGTACAGACAAATTGAAAAGACTCAGAGGCAAACACAGGGACTAAAATGGGTTCCACTGCAGGAAATGACCAAAATACCCTTTTGTATGATTTTTGAAATAAAATGCAAAAAAAGTAACGCGACGTTTCAGAGAGTTCTTAAATGACTTGGAATGTCAGAAAAGACAGAGGCAGTAAAATTCATTTAAAAAGAGAGTAAAGATTCAGAGAAAAAAACAACAGCGAATTGACAAATATCAGTGTTAAAAGAAGTTTGAACGAGTATTTTTAGGTCCAAAATCAGGGTATAACATAGTCTTACAAATCATCCTAAAGTAAGAGCAAATGAAACATTCTGATGGTCAGAATGTTCATCTCTACACATGCTTCTAACTATGAATAGTGTAGTTGGTGAAAAGTTAGCAAGCAAAGCAAAAGGAGATCTTGCATCAGAGATAACTTGTACTCTGAACAAAATCAAGAAAATTTCCTAGAAGCATGGGCCTGAAGATTGCAGATCCACTATCCTCTCTCTCCTGCACAATGACCAAGACAGATTTGGTTCAACTTTATCTTACTTTATCCAGCAACTTTTAATGCATATGAAGAAGTTACTTTTTGGTGGATAAAGCTCAACAAATCTCATGTCACGTCTTGAGAAAACCCAGAAACTCATCAGACTTTCATCATTGATGAACCCAGATGAAGAACATCATAGATATCAACATTCTGATGAAGAACACAACAACATTCTGATGGTAATAATGTTCACCCATAGTTTCAAGTAAAAGTATGTGGGGCCTAGGACACATGGCATAACACCATTGGACACCCTACAACGGCTATATGAGCCCAAAGACTCTATAAATAGAGATCTAAGGCTCAACATTACTTGCACTATTGCAAAGCATACAAATAAACAACTTAAGATTGTTTGAAGCTTTTGCAATTGAAATTGATCAATCACTGAAGGCTTTTGTTACCTTCCCATAAATGCACATCAATACTCTCTATTATCTCTTGCAAAGATAACTTCTTTTCCCCCTCATATGTTTGATTCTCAAACATTCAAACTCCACACAAATTGCAAAGCATACAAGAAAACAACTTGATTTTGTTTGAATCTCTTGCAATTGAAATTGATCAATCACTGAAGGCTCTTGTTACCTTCCCATAAGTGCACATCAATACTTTCTGTTATCTCTTTAAAGATAACTTTTCCTTCCTTTCTTCTCTTGTCTGATTTCAATCATTCAAGCTCCAAACATCTTGTAAAGTGTCATCTAGCTTTAGGAGTACTAAAGTGTTAGTTTGAGTTAAAGGTGAAAAATTCTAAGTGGGTAATTTAGCAAGAAGAAAAGAAAGTCTCAACTAGCTTTAGGGTAGTTTGAGCTAAAAGTGCAAAAGTCTAAGTGGGTAACTTAGCAAGTAGAAAAGAAAGTCTCAACTAGCTTTAGGGGTACTAAAGTATTAGTTTGAACAAAGGTTGTAAAAGTCTAAGTGGGTAACTTAGCAAAAAGGTGTAAGCCTGCTGAGGCTTAGAGAATACAATTGATGTAATTGTTCAGGTGAACAAGATTGTAAAGTGCAGGATTTGAGAGGTTACCTCAAACATCATAGTGAAAACTCTCACAAGATCGTGAGGAGTGGACTAAACCACATTGGATGAACCACTATAAATTTCTGTGTGTTCTTTCTCTTCCATTTACTCTTTTAAATTCAGTATACACTATACACACACAACACAATTACTTGATTAAATCAGTTTCTGCATAATCTGCACAAGAACGTCAGAACGTTCTAAAGCTATTTCGCTAACTTAACTTTTTTCAAGTAAACCACTTGAGAACTAATTTTAAGTTGCAGGTTAATTTTTAAAGGGTCACAATTCAAACTCCCCTTTCTTATGTCATTTTACATTTATCAACTATTGAAACGCTAATTTTCCCAAACACTTCAATTAGCTTATCATCAGCTATAAGTCATCAGCTATCAGCTATAAGCTATAAGCTATCAGCTATCCGCTATTTTTACCAAACAGAGTCTAATTATGTCTTGGAATATTTTTAATTTTTCACAACTGTTTTCACACTTGCCGATGAATATCGTACGTTGAATCATGGAAGGTGCAAATAAAAAGGAAAAACATATATTTTTTTTTTGAAGGAAAAAAGGAAAAACATATATTAAAATCAACTATACCATATAATCATAAATGTGATGTAGTACGCATGACAGATTTTTATTGGTGGCACATCATTGTGGGTAAATTTCCCACAATCTTTTAAAGGTAATAACTAGGGCTAACCATTAATTATTGATCATAACGAAAGTTGAACAAACTCGTTAAATTTTGATTTATAACCCACGTACACTCTTTAAATCTTGAAACCTATGAACTCTTGAGACACTATCCATCTAAACTTTACTCAAAAATACATGAATGAACAAGATATTCTTTAGAAAGAAACCGTAGAGGGTGAACATAATATATTATCGTTATTTTAGGTTTTAAGTTGGTCCCTTTTGTTTTAAAAGTTTTAAGTTGGTTTATTATGTTTTAACACTTTTAAATTGGTCAAAATGTTATTCACGTTAGAATAAGTTAGTTCATTCCGTCACTTGACCGTTTAAAGACTCAGGTTACAAATATGAATGATGGAGTTTAATTTATTTAAAAAATCAGTTTTAAAACGTTTTTTTAATTTATTTCCTTTATTAAAACTTAATATGATGTCACGGAAAATACTAACTTATTTCAAACGTGAGTAACGTTTTTGACCAACATAAAACCTTTAAAACGTAAACGACCAACTTAAAAATTTTAAAACATAAAGGACCAATTTAAAATCTAAAATAAACATAAGAGATCGATTCAGTCTCCCAATATTAATTAATCAAGTCTAAAAAACACCACACATTTCATGGCAAGTGAGTAATTGGCTGAATCAATTTGCTCAATTTTGGACCGTCCACGTGGATTAATACTAGCCATCATCAAGAGTATTATTATGTGGACAAGGACTTATTTAACTCTTCTGTCTTGCATGCAAAGACACCCAATCATGCAACACTAGAGTTACACATAAAACTCCAACATATCATTCTACTAATGCCAAAATAACGAATCAGTTGAATTTCATGTGGCCATATATGCAACAAATCATATATGGACATTGTGTCATCACATATTAATCAAAAGTGGCAATTCTAGACCATACAAAAGAAATAATAAGTCTTCTATGATTAGGAGCTTCAATATATGCTTGGTAACGAACCATTCAACGACATAAAGAAGCCCATCATGTCTCAAGAACCCTTTAGCATTTCTATGGGTAGATAACAAAATAACAAATAACAATTGAAACTCGCACACATATAAATGGGAGGTCAGACGTTCGAACTAATACTTCTTCCAAAAAAAAAAAATGGAAGTTCGAACTAAGGTCATGACGTTCTACCTATTTATTTTTGTATTTTTATCGTTTGAGCTAGGGTTTGTAAACTAACTCTTGACATATTTTACAAGGCTTAAAACATAATTGCATAATCGTTAGGATGTGAAAAATTCAGAAGCGTAATTTGTAGCTTTTGTTTTCATGGTAGACCTATATGGATACATAAACATGTGTCTCAGATAGCTTTTGTAAAAATGTGTTAGACCTAATTTAAGTATCTAATATGATATCAAAACATGTTTAGATCTATTGATAGAGTCTAAATGTGGGAGTTATATTTCTTATGCAAAGGGAAGAATGCTAAAGAGTATCCAAACACTGTATTTTATTCGTTATGTATCTTATGCAACTTTTATATATACAATTGCACCCTCTACCGAACCGTTAGATCAATATTAGCTGCAATATCTTTGACTGAAATTTGGATCCAAATTTATATTCTCTCTTTATTTTATATATATATTTTTTAATTTGAACAAGCTTCTCTCCTCTTTTTTAATTATTTTAAACGACAAATGTTAGTGCCCTCGTGAGGTTAGCTCAGTTCACTGACGGAACCATGGGTGGCATGGGGGAGCCATGGCCATCCCATCTTAAAAAATAATTTTTTTAATACCCCATATAAGAAAAGTATAGCATGCAATTTAAAAATCTGCAACTTAGTAACCTTGAATTTACAAGTGTCAACAAGCAGATATATTCAAAACTCCTTACTAATTCCTTACTAGTTGCAATTACTAAACACAAAGTGTCCTTGAACAGCTTATTTAGTAGTACAATTTAGTACATAAAGTAGCTTATTTAACTGTTATGACTCATGAGGAAGCATTTTGTCAAGTCATTAATTAGTAGTACAATGTCATAGTTAACATAAGTGGGATCATGACAATGCAGAAGTTTAGTGTGTGATTGGATTGAGGGTTTAGGAGGAGAAGGGAGGGGAGGATTCACTTTTATTTTTTATACTACAAACTATACAACATGTTTTTCTAAAATAAATTAATTATGATTGAAGTATTATATGATCGTTTATCATGTTAATATGTTAACTTTTTAAAAACTATTTCATAGTGTCCCTAATTTAAAAACGAATGAAAATTATCAAATCTAAGTTGAGAAACAAGATGGGACCTGAGTTTCTAGCGGGTAGTATGTCGCTTTATATTGAAAGGGAAATTAGTGCATGTATTAGTTCCGAGTCAATTATTGATGATTTCAAGTCACTTAGAAAGCGTAAAGTGTCACATTAAATATTTAATGATCGAATTTATTTATTATGTAGTTTAAATTTTGAATGTTCGATTTTCGGTTTATTACAACTTAAATGTGTTGTATGCAATATGATTTATATATTTAACTTTATTTTGATGGAGGCTACCTCAAACTTTTTTGTCTGGCTCCGTCACTGACTCAGTTGGTAGAGACAATACATAATATATGCAACGTCGGCCACCACAAAAAAAAACGATAAATGTTAGTATCTTTAGTTTTTACAAAAATCGGGGATCGAATCTGATACCTACTTATCACTCCGCTCTCTAACTCTTCCATATAGTCCCTCTCTTCTCCTTTCTTCCATTATCATTTTGGCATTTGGCTTGATTGGAAAACGACAAATTGGCTAAAATAAAACATTGAAGTGTTGATTACGTAACCCAATAACATTATTCTTGTCCACAAGTATTCTCATGATGTATGTGGTTCAACCTCACAAGTTTCTATATATACAAATTAAAGGCCTCAAACTCCAACCAAGCAATGACATTTCCTTGCTTATTACAAAACTAAGCTAAATTAGCTACCAAAACAAAGTTTCTTAAAATGTGCAAAGCTACCATTGAAGAGAAAAAACGTGGTGGTTTCTGCAAAAGGTTTCCACCTAAACAGGTTGCTTCATTATGTGAAACAAGATCATGTTCAATATCTTGTGAGCTTTGTGGGTTGCAAGCTTCATTGTATTGCCAAGCTGATAATGCATATTTATGTAGAAAATGTGACAATTTGGTTCACAAAGCCAATTTTTTGGCACTTAGACATGTACGGTGTTTTTTGTGCAACACTTGTCAAAATCTTACTAGAAGATGTCTCATTGGAGCTTCACTAGAGATCATTCTTCCAGCCACAGTAAGCACCATTGACAACCTTCCTAACAATAATAGCATGCATAGAAATTGCTCAAAACAGAAAAGTGGTACTCACTTTCAGTTTCTGTAGTTTGATAATGGCATTATTTTTTTTTTTAGTTTGTTTTCTCTTGTTTGATAAATAGAGCTTATTCAACATCCTATGAAGCAAGGACACGTGTCAGTGTCCGACACGACAGCTATAATTACACTGTATCATGTTATTTTCTCAAATTATTATCCGTGTCGGCATGTCAGTGTTCATGTCGTGTGCGGTGTCCGTGCTTCATATTCTCATGGTGTATCTTGGTGAGATTATTGAAAAATGTGGCGGCTATGACAACAGATTTATGTATTTTTTTTCCTTCCAAAATATAGCATATAGTGATTATTTTTTATATATAATATAGGCCTCTGAAAAAAATAGTAATATAGACACACTCAAGTGATGGTAATTTTCTAGCACATAACTCGTTATAAGCTTTTCTGACTTAATTAGGAGTTAAATTTTGAATAAAGATCGGTAGATATTCTTAATGTGTACACCGTTTTATATGACTTTGAAAATTTTTGATCGTCTACGTAGATTAATACTATCCATCCTCAGGAATATTTTTATGTGGACAAGGAACATTGCTACATAAGTTAATTTTTTGAACCCAATCATGCAACACAAGAGTTACATGAAATTCCAATAAAAATTCTACAAATATCAAGGAAGTTGAATTTCACGTAGTCATATATGCAACGAAACTTATGGACATTGTGTCATCACATATATATATATATATATATATATATATATATATATATATATATATATATATATATATATTTATCAAAAGTGCCAATTCTAGATCATACAAAAGAAAGAAAGAAAAAAAATCTTTCTCTAAAATAAAAAAAAAATCTTTCTTCTACAATTAGAAGCTTCGATTTGCTCGGTAGCTAACGACTCAACGACATAAAATAGTACTCATGAAACGAGTAGGGACGGATCCAAAAAATTTCTCTCTAATATTTCATATTTTAGAAACATTGATATATTTTTTTTTTGAACAAGCCAAAATGGAATATATTTGATCACCAAAGGTGATTCATCTCACACAAGGTGTGCAAAAGAGAACT
The DNA here is from genome assembly GCF_003473485.1 of Medicago truncatula. Lineage (NCBI taxonomy): Eukaryota > Viridiplantae > Streptophyta > Magnoliopsida > Fabales > Fabaceae > Medicago > Medicago truncatula. The sequence goes on from NC_053045.1 coordinate 24,607,851, forward strand.
ACCCACCAAAAAATACAGCTAAAAGTTTGGTGCCATAAAAGAGCACTCCGGAAGAAAGACAAAACCTAAACCAAACTACAGCAAAACACCCATATACGGTAAAGGATGCCGCCACCAGTCATGATAACTGAAGGCGTAAGTAGGCTGATATGTCTTTAGCCAAGAAAAATACATAAATTTAACATTATCTACTAAATGATCCAAGATGTCAATTTTCTGATCAAAAATTCTGTTGTTTCTTTCCTTCCAAATAACCCAAACAATAGCCATTCAAGTTACCGTCAGAAAAGAGTGAATAGCACGTGGGAGCCCCGCCAAATGACAAAACTGAAATAGATGATCACTGATGAACGCCGGAGCAATAAACGAAATGCCTAACCACTGATAGATGGGATGCCACACCAGACCAAAATGAGGACATTGAATTAATCCGATTGTATTAAATTTCTTATTATTAATTAAACGTTATAAGAATCTTTCCTTAAAAAAATAAATAAAAGATGACCCATGCATTTATATGGGTTGTGTAAACATTGCGGTAATGATAAAACACAATTTCTTTACAAAAAAAAGATTTTAAAAAACAATTACATTGATAATTTTATTGTGAAGTATAAATATGATAAATGAAAATTCTCATCATTATGAAAATTCACAATTTCTGTTTCAAAACAATTACATTTTTTTTCTTTTATATTCTTTTAGTACACAAATGTTGAGACCCCTCCCACACTCCGCAAGACTCTTTGTTTGAAAATCCATAAGTCATTCGAACAGAGCCCATGGTGCAAGACCACCAATCTAAGAGACCACACTTTAACTCACCAATTTTGAGTACCCACTTTTGTTGAACCAAAGTGGGATTTTAGACCAATTTCTTTAATATTTTGGTGATAACAATGTATGAAATAATAATTTAATACTCTAATGTGTCTTCAAATGTTCGAGATCATAAATTTAAATTTTGAATTCAAAATCAAATTTTGGTTCTGATACTCTAAGCTCTGAACATAAAGGAAAGTATTTTGGTACTCAAGAGAAACATTGGAAACTTCTAAAAACTTAGAAGATGATCTGAAGAAAGGTCAACAAAAAGTTAAAGTTGTGATCTCATAATATGCCTTGAATACTCTCTCGAGAACACGTTCTAAAATAAGCAAGTTCTTAAAAACATGTCAGCAGTCGTCTTCCTTTTAAAGAACATTGTTTTTAAAGTTCTGGTAGTACTGTTTGTCTTCTTCTGACCACGTGCTGAAACAAACAAATAACTTCAATGACAAAGAGATTGTAACAAATCATTCCATAAGAAGCAAAGAACTCCTCTAATATTATTCAACGACGTTCTCCATTTGAGGAAAAGTTTTCAAATCTGATTCAAAACTTCTCAAGAACGAATTTGATGTGTTAACACTCTTTGAAGAACGTCTCTCTCATTACTCTCCTATATAAGGACCTGAGTAGTTTGTAGAAAATAAAGAGATTGCATATATTTTACAAGTGTCAAAACTCTGTCCAACTCAAAAGCGCATAAACACTTAGAAAATTATTGCAAACTTAGTATCTTAAAATTTCTTAAGTGTCATAAGTTTCTTGAACTTAAAGTCAGTTTACCAATATCTGAGTTCTAAAGTGTAAACACATACAAATTCATTTGTAAAACTCTGTTTGTATAAGTCCTCGTGTGTGAGAGAAGGAAGTCTCTAACTTTTCTGTTTGAGCAATTGTCATCTTCTCACTATGTGTAGAAATGGACAAACAACTTCAATGACGAAGAGAATGAATAGATAATTTCAGTTGTAGTCAAAGAATTTCAAATGTATAATCAACTACATTATCCATATCAGACAATATTATAACCTCCTTGATTTGAAAATTCTTAACGACTTAATGCGCTGGCACCTCTTAAATGTCTTTCAAACCCTTGCCTATATAAGGAGTTGAAGACATGAAGAACAATAAAAAGACTGCTATTTTTAACCGAGCCTTTACTCTGTCCAAATCAAAAGTGAACAGAACACTTAAGAATTTCTTACTAGGTTCATATCTTAGAAATTCTAAGTTCATAGAGTATGTTCTCTTTGTAATTTCTTATACCTCTGATTGAATATCAGGTGTATGATGTAGTATTTTTGCATCAAACAATAGTAAGTATTTATATCGTCTCCTTAGGGACTAGTGCGATATCACAGACCGTTCGACACCAAATATCGTTCTAAGTTAAACGATAATTTGTTGTTTGTTTGAATAACTAAGTTGCAAATGATAAAGTTGAGATTAATAAGGCGTAAAACTTGTTAGGATTAGAGTTCCTTGATCAAGCGTCACACGTAACCTAATGATCATACATGGATTCTAGCTTTTCTTTGATATATATTATAATGTATCCCTCGACAACACCATTCGTGTCCAAACAATATTGTGAAATCAATTGTATCATTCAATTGTCAATGTCTCAAACTATTGAATGATTCAAGAGTCGGTCTTATCATTTAATCGATGATTTCTCAATCTATTGAATGATAAGAAAGCTTTAAGTTTGGATACAAAAAGTGATTATCAAATCATCAATTCCATGTCTAGAATCTATGTTTTGATAGATGATTATTCTAAACCTAGATTCAAAAGTATTTCTCAATCACAATTAAATCAAACATAAGCATTAAAGTGCAAGAATAACATCAATATCAAATCAAATGATAAAACCATATATTTATAGATTAAAAGATTACATGTTAAGCTAAGATCAAGTACCTCTAATCCCAACAAAGGAGATTTAGCTACTCATTGTCATGGAAGCCTTGCAAGAATGAATTGAAAGAGAATGATTCATTACACACTTGTGATCTCTCAACAAAATGATGTAGAATCCACTTTCTACCACTCTCACTCTATCAAGAACAAGCCCTATCTCACTCTCTAAGAATATTACCAAATGAAAACTATGAAAAACTAAGAGTCAAAACTAACTCATTGAAATGATTGAGTGAGCTATTTATAGAATTCTAAATCTGCATCCACTCGCCTCGCGAGCTCCTTCATTCGCCATGGCGAGTTGAAGTTCCTTCACCATTGGGTTTGTGCCACGTCATCAGTGAGAAGCTTAAACCGCCCTAACTCGCCTCGTGAGTACTTGCACTCGCCATGGCGAACAGACTCGCCTTATACTTGCCATTGCGAGTTGGTGGCGTGTAATCTTTGTTGCTTACTGGAATTGCTCGCCTTTGCTGCTCGCCATGGCGAGTGATCTCATTTTTTTGCCTCTTTGTACTTTTCTTCATTTTCTTCTCTTTGCTTGATGTCTTGAGTTCGAATCCTACACAAATGGGTGAAGTAAGATAGATAAAGGGCAATAATCACTTATCTCTCGGCTTTTCCCTCAATAACTTGCAAAACAAGTAACAAAAGTGCCTAAAATATATCATTTAAAATACATCTTTCTAGCACTTATCAATGTAAAAAAAATATTTTATTTGTAAGTATCTTGCTTAAAAGTCTCTTTCAGTTGTGAATAAGCATTGTAAGTATCTTGCTTAAAAGTCTCTCTCTCTCTCAATTTGCTGATGATACTTTGTTGTTGGGTCGTAAGAGTTGGGCTAATGTCCGGGCACTTCGAGCAACGCTCCTTCTTAATGCTTCTCTGAAGAGTCCAGTAAGATGTGACACACATACCGAATTGCCGACGTCCACCGAGTAACCAGTAAACAGATGATTATCAAACCATAGCTTGACTTAAAGCTTTCTTAATGCTTCTCTGAAGAAGAGTCCAGTAAGTAAATCAAGCCTGCTGTAGATTTCGTCCACACGAAAGTTGAGTTCTACTGAATTTTTTTATCTAAAGTAGTTCACTACGAATTTCTCCTATGATGTGACGAAGGTCTGGTGAGGGAACAATTTCCTTCTCAAAGAGAATGGAAGTCATACGCATTATATTCTAGTAATTATATATAGCAATCATACGAAGTATCACCACCAACCATTGAGTTGTACAAAAGTCTGTTAGAGCTCGAATTTAAATTAAATTTCCGGCATATATAAGCGTAACTCTAAGTTATTACCGCCCAAATGATGCCTCAATAAGTTTTCTTTCCTTTACTTGCTTTCCATTTATTAATTAAATGCGAAACACCTTCCTTCAACGAAGCCTTCCTTCCTTCCTTAAAATTCCAGAGTTCCGGTATTGGATACCTGCCACTAGGATTGTACTCATTTAACTCCTTCAGAGCCGTAGATACTGCATCATGCGCCTCATCCCCAACCTCATCCTTCAAACTTTTCAGCTTTTCATCTTCTCCGTCTAAAATTTCCTGCGTGATATATCTAACATATATTAGATCATCGTCCACGCAGTTTACATAAGGGAAAGGAACATGACAAATAATTGCCAACGATGGCAATTTTTCTGTATATTGATGGCAATTTCCACAGGAGTGTCTCGATGCAACAGTTGAAGTTACGGCCACATTTTCGAGTCGGAGAATAAGCCTCTAAATTAAGAAAAATACATAATTCTAGGAAGTCATTGTACCTTGGAGTTATCAGTTACAAATTTGAACGGATGCCAGCTTGGATCGCTAAGATATTCATCCCACTTTGAGCACCACTCATTTGCTTTCGATTTCACTTTATTGGAAAGTTTTTTTTTAGTCATTGCCTTCTCATTCACTTCATCCGAGAACTTTCTCTTAGCTGCTTCCTCAAATGGCTTAATATCAAGTTTACCCATCATTTTCCCGGCAATTATGACTTGATTAGTGTTCTTTGGACAACGAAACCACTGAACAAGGGAAGATAATTACTTGAACAAAACAAACAATGAAATCAAGGCAGCAAAGTAACATCAACAAACTAGATGAGATAGGTACATACACTTATTAATTTTTTGCGAGCATCTTGCAACTCGTCATTAGTTTTGCGCTCTTGAACAACAAGTGTTTGTTGAAGATCTTCCACACCCTCCAATTCCTCTTCCTTTTCCTGCAGCTCCATTCTGATTGCTTCCAATTTTTTCTTATCATTTCGATCAGTCTCTCCAATGTGATTCATTACCTGGAAAGCTCCTCTTAGCCGTTCAACTTCCAACTCCAATGCTTGTTTTGCATCAAGTCCTCTCTCCAGGTCATGAATTTTCTTGTGAAGTTTCTCTTTTTCTTTCTGCAACATACAACCAAAATAGTCCTCAAAACTTGAGTGGACACATGTAACTGAATTAAAAACTCGAGATAAAAGAAAAATGAAATCTGTGCCTTATGGTCTTCAGCTAAACGCATCATTTTTTCATCGGCCTTTTGTTGCTCGGCTATTGCCATCTCATTCTGTAAACAAGATGAAGAATAGATTCAATCCATCATAAATTGTTAAAATAAGAGGGATTTGTAGAAATGTGTGCCTTATAGTCTTGAACACACTTTCTGTAATTATTCCATATTTAAAAGAAATGTGTTAAAAAAAAAAGGGCAACCCGGTGCACTAAAGCTCCCGCATATGCGGGGTCCGGGAAGGGGTTCCACCATTATTGGTGTATTGTACGCAGTCTTACCCTGTTTTTTACACAAGAGGCTGTTTCCAGGACTTGAACCCGTGACCTTCCAGTCACATGACAACAACTTTACCAGTTGCGCCAAGGTTGTGTTAAATTGAAAAAAAATACACCTATCAGAAAAAGTGTGTTCAAGAGAGTTAAAAAGAGAATTATTAATTATTACATGTTTCTTCTCAAGATATAGCTTATTTCTCTCATTGTGATTATCTGCTTGACGCTTCTGCAGATCCTTTTCACGGGACATAAGCTCATTTTTCCAAGCTTCTAGTTCCAGCCTGGCTTTTTCATGATCCTTGGATATTTTCTCCTGATACTCGCGTTCAACCTGCCGCATCTTGCTGATTTCTAATGGAACAATATGAAACAGACACAGTTACCATGAAATATTAAACAATCACATCGACTACAACATAAGCTACACTTAAAAGGATACATATAACAATAAAAACAAGAATGTTTCACCTCTAAATCAAAGAAACAGAATACAAATATTAATAAGAACAATTTTCTAAGTTTCAACATACCCTTATTAAAATGTTCAAGCATCTTTTCTTTTTGATCCATCGCTTTCCTTAGGGACACATTCACCTCATCATACTTGCTTGCTGTCTGTTCCAGTTCCTCGGTCTTCAGCTTTAAGGTATTGGCCAAACCGGAGACAAGCTTCCTCGCTTTCCTATTGTCCTCAGCTTCTTTCCCAGAAACTGTTTTCAAATCCCCATTTCCCTGGAGGTGTTTTCCAACTATATCCTTGAAATTATAGTCATTACGACGTGCCATCCACCCAAAGAGTCTATCTCCCCGCTCCTGCTCTCGTAAAGCCAAGTAATCCCTCTTACCACAGTGCTCTGCTTGAAAGCTCCTTTCTAACTTCATAGCATTGTGGAAACCATCCCACTGTCTTCCAAACTCAACAACTGCAAAGGGTGTTTGTCCTTTAACGTTCCACAGTGCAGTAACTTTCATCGGCTGAAACCCTTTCATGATCAGCTCCTCTTCAATTTTCTTATTATTCTTCCCAACATACTTTCCACTTTTCGGGTCAAAATTAGTAATATTGTTGGCCAATATGACCATCCATGGCCAGACAAACAACTCATTATCAGCAACATTCGCGTTAAGTAACTGACCCTCAGCGACATTCATAATAAGCGACTTCTCATTAGCGACACTCAAATTAACTGACTTATCACTAGCAATACTAACACCAGGTGGCTTATCTTTATCAACTTTAACATTAAGATACCCTTCAATATACATTTTCAAAGCAGAATGTTTAGCAATTTCTTTATCCGTCTCACGCGAGTCACCCAATATTCTTGAAGCATGTCTCAATAACTCACTCAAAGAGTAGTAATCCTTGTTGTAGCAAAACGGACAACGATAAGTGGAATCAGAGATTTTGAGCTTGTCCTTGTAGTAATCATCCTTCAAGTCTTCGTAATATCTACTCTCGTAGTATTCATAATCAGAATCATGAGTATGTTTTGATTTTCTGTACATCTAAAAACAAGAATCATAAAATCAACTCCAAAGAAATTGCTACACAAATAGCTAGCTACATAGAGTGACTAAAATGAAGCAAAGAAAAAGTAAAATACAAAGTAGATGATGTAATTATTATGAGTTTATGAATTAAAATGATAACATTATCATTGTCCTTATGCTTTTTATTCAGTCGTTAGAAGACTCGAAGTTATACCAAAAAGGAATAAAGCTACTGTGAAGAAAATTAGAATATAAAGAGTTTAAATACACAAAGAACAGTAGAAATTATGAAACAATATGAGAAATTAACAAAAAATGTAAAAGAAAATCTGTCCTTTTCATAGACATGGCCTGATTATACCAATTTTTACCTAAAATGTGAAACATTAATTATGGATCAAAATAATAGTATTGGACCTTATTTATTATATACTATAAAAAAAAATTTGTAATCAAATTGAATCTCTTCAACCCTTCATTGATCAGCACTGTTGAGATGTGTTCTAGGAGTTGTCACGAGTTTCATGCGCGTGTCGGACACTGATCAAAAAAGTGTAGAAGCAAAGGAAAAAACAAATTTGTTTCGGACACTTGTCTGAGTTAATCCAACATGTGTCCTACTAGTATCGGACACCTGACACATGTACACGACACGCTGCCTAGTCCTAGAGGTGTCCGTGCTTCATAGATTAAAATAGCTACATACAATGACTAAAATGAAGCAACAAAAAAAAAGTAAAAACTAGATGATTATTAAGCTGACTTGAAGTTATGCTAAAACTGAAAGAACGATTATGAAGCAGAATATTAGAGTATAAATACACAATAAAAAATATAGTAGAAATTACAGTGTTACCTTCCTTGTGCTAGAAGAATGCGCTTTCACAGCAATGTTGAAGATATTTTGACGCAGTTGAACCAGAGGAGAAAGTAGATTGAATGTGGAAGATGAAGAGGAAGACGAAGAGTGAGAGATGAAGAAATGCTCAGAAAACAAAGCGTCCTGTAATCTTCTTCATTATGGAATGAAATGAATGCACATAAATTATCATTCTCTCTGCAGTTGTTAAAGTAATGTATGTGCTATTCACTACTTAAAATAGGACAAGTGGAAATTAACACTAAAAAACTAATAGTTTCTTTTAATATTCCATCTGTCTCAAACTGATAGTCGTTTAAGATTTGTGCCCAGTTTTAAAGAAAATAATTAATTATGTTGATTTCAATGATAAAATTATTTTATTTTTTTGACTAAAAAATTGGTATCATTTATTAAAATACTCTTATTAATTCAGCATCTAGTCGGATTAAATTCAACAAATAAAGATATAGTAATGCAGAAAAAATGAATACTGCATAATTGGTATTCTAAAGAGACAATTGTTTTGAAACAAGAAAAAAATGCTAAAAAAACAATTATTTTGAGACGAAAGAGTAATAGTCCTTATTCTAAATGGACAACTGCATAAGTTGAACGGTATTTTTTTTTGTCATGTTAACTTGTGCCATAAGGGCGCATGTTAAAGATTCCATAAATGACAAGTATTTATTGTAAAACATTAATGTTCAATCACTAAAAGAATAAATTCACACAATTTTTTAGACAAAATTTCCATTTTAAATTCCTTTACATACCATAAGGTAACATTTCATTTTTTTTAAAAGAAGTTGAACAGTATATAAATACGGAGTATATCATTTTTTTTCTATAATTTTCTTTTTCCTTATTTTGGATATGGAGTATATCATTTTTTTTCTATAATTTTCTTTTTCCTAGGAAAAAGAAAAAGAAAATACACCTAGAAATATGTAGTTGTGCTAACTGCTAGCACACAATATTTTTTTGGTGATGGTTGGGGTTTGAACGTCACTACTTACATTTATATCATGCATTATCTCTAACAATTGAGTTAAACTCACGAGCACGGCTAAACACGCAATATGTAATAAATGCTTGAATTACGTTTATAACTTGAAATGTATACAATAATAGTAAAAAAAGTCAATTACATTTTCCTCTAATAAATGCTTGAATGACGTTTATTTTTTCTCTTACTTCCTCCGGTTCTATTTATAAGAAAAAATTGACTTTTTAGATTCATTGAATAATTGATATATTTGGTCTAGAATATAGACCAAATACATTATTTATGCAATGTGTCAAAGAAGTCAAATATTTCTTATATATAGAACCGGAGGGAGTATACACATTCTCCTTGTTTGCATTACAATATCATCATTTAATAATTAAAATATTCACTGCACTTTGATCCATTTTAATGCACAAGAACACAAGTTTAAGAGAATATATATATATTTTTTTTTTATTTCTTAACATGTGCCTTAAGGTACAAGTTAACACTACCCATATTTTAGGAGGTTATATCCATTGACTAATAGAAAAAGAATTACTGGAACAAACCAAACAATTAAATCATGGAAGCAAAGCAACAGTAACAAACTACCAGAACTTATTTTGCTTGAAGTTTGGGCATCAAAACCCTATGATTGAACCAGTATGACAAATTAACTAATAATGTAAAAAGAAAAGCTTTTGTTTTCATAGACCTAACCTGATTCTACCAAATTTCAACTAAAAGAAGCCACCATGTGATTCACATAATAAGATGATACGTTGAGAAATTGTAATTCCTTGGATATAGAAACAAGGGTTAGAACACCGTACATTTTGAATTGGCCGTTGTAAATACACGTGAACAAGACACTGTCTTCAAGCAACTTAAATATGATTTCAACATGATTTGAATGTTTGCAAAACATGACACTTTTGAGATGAGATGACTTGGATCTCATCTCAAAAGCCAGCTCAAAGGATGAGGATATCCAAGCACATTTATACACTCAACATCCTGAGAAACTGAGCAATGGGGGACTCCTAAGAAACTCCAGACAACCTCAATAAACAACACTTTTTGTGATTGGTCCACTTTTAAAGAAGCCGATTTAGTTCTGTAAATTTGATGACTTTCAAAAAATGTGCTAAGATTTTAAGAAATAGACCTATCAAAAAAAGTGTGTTCAAGAGAGAATTACTCTTTAGCATTGCTACCATAAATTCAAAGAGCTAAAATAAATTACATGTTTTGTTTGAAAATATAGCTTATTTCTCACAATGTGATTATCTTCTTGTCGCTTCTGCAGATCCTTTTCTCGTAACATAAGTTCATTCCTCAGCGCTTCCAGTTCCAGTATGGCTTTTTCTTGATCCTTCGTTATGCTCTCAAGATAATCGCGTTCAACCTGCCGCATCTTGCTGATTTCTAACGGAACAATGTGAAACAGACTTAGCTACCATGAAATATAAAAAAAGTAAAAAACCACGCCAACTACTAAAAATCATTACAACGTGCAACATAATGTTAAAATGTTCAAGCAACTCCTCTTCTTTATCCATCATTTCCCTTAGCCTTAGTAACACATTAGCCTCGTCGTATTTTGTTGGTGATATTTTAGAGGGAACAGGTCTGCTAAGTTATGCAGAAAATAAGAATAGGAGGAATAATAATCTGGTGCTGAATAATGCTTGTTTGGTTCTTTGTTTTTTTTTTTTTTTTTTTTTTTTTCTTACATATTAGATGGTGGAGAACTCTCATTTATAGTGAGTGATAGAGCTCTCTAGAAAGCATTAATTATCTGATACATGAACTTACATTAGCCTAGGTACATGCTTCTACAATACTCTAGGTACATTTTTCCAATACAAGCATTTATGATACAACACATTACTCAACATTCTGCCCCTTAATGTGTTGTTCTTGAACTCCAAGAGCTTCTCTTAATTTCTGGATTTTTTCTCTAGGAAGAGCTTTTGTGAAAATATCAGCAACTTGATCATTTGTCTTGCAAAAACTCAGCTACACCTCGTCATCTTCAATTGCTTTTTGAATGAAACGATGTTTGATGGCTATATGCTTTGTTCTTCCATGAAAGACGAGATTCTTAGCCATAGCAATGGCTGATTTATTATCACAATGGATAGTCACAACTTCTTGTTTCTCACCAAAGTCTTCAAGTATTCTCTTCAACCATATTGCTTGTTGAGTAGCTAAGCCAGCTGAAATATATTCAGCTTCTGCAGAAGATTAAGCAACAATTTGTTGTTTCTTTGAGCACCACGAAACTGCTCCTGAACCTAATGAGAAATCATATCCAGAGGTGATTTTCATGTCATCCATACAACATGCCCAGTCACTATCGCAAAAGCCAATTAACTTACTTTCAACCTTGCTGTCATATTTGATTCCATAGTCCAAAGTGCCTTGAATATATCTCAACACCCTTTTTGCGGCTCCTAGATGGATATGGCTTGGATCATTCATGAACCGAGAAAGTAAACTTGCAGCAAACATGATATCAGGTCTTGTATTAGTGAGATAAAATATATTACCAACCAGACTTCTATAGTTACTAGCATCGACCTTCTTTCCTCCATCTTCCTTCTTCAATTTTTCATTCACAACTAAAGGTGTATCAGTTGGATTGCAGCCAAACATTCCAAACTTCTTCAATATTTTCTCAGCATATTTCTTTTGACAAATGAAGACTCCATCATCCTCTTGGTAAATTTCAATTCCAAGAAAATGATGTAGTATGCCCAGATCATTCATCTCATATCTCATCATCATTTCTTTTCTAAAATCTTCAATCAGCTTTAAGTTATTTCCGGTAAAGATTAAATCATCAACATAAAGTGCAACAATTAGAATATCAACCATACCCTATCATTTGACATACAAAGTAGGCTCATTCTTGCTCTTCTCAAAACCTTTCTCTACGAAGTAATTGTCAATATTGCTATACAACGCTCTTGGTGCTTGTTTCAGCCCATACAAAGCTTTCTTCAATTTATAAACCATTTCTTCTTGGCCTTCAATTTCAAAGCCCTGAGGTTGCTGCACATATACTTCTTCTTTTAGCTCTCCATTTAAGAATGCCGACTTCACGTCTAGCTGATACAACTTCCATCCTTTTTGGGCTGCAAGTGAGATTAATGCTCTAATGGTGTCGAGACGCGCCACAGGAGCAAATGTCTCTTCATAGTCAACACCGGGCTGCTGTGCATAGCCCTTTGTAACAAGCCTCGCTTTGTTCTTTTGGACTGAACCGTCTGGATTATGGTTCACCTTGTAGACCCATTTCACGCCAATAGCTTCTTTGTCATTTGCCTTCTCCACTAGCTCCCAAGTCTTGTTTTTTTCAATTGCATCTATTTCTTCTTGCATTGCCTTCCTCCAAGTATCTTCTTTAAACGCTTCTTCAAAATTTTCTGGTTCAATTGCACAATAATTGCACCTAACATAAACATCATCCAAACTCCTTATTTTTATTAGAGTTGAGCTTGGAGATGATGAGCTAGAGCTTGGTGAAGATGGTGTGCTAGATGGAGAGTTTGGTGTAGATGGAACATTTTCCTCACCTTCGGAAGAAGTTGGATTTTTCTCTAAAATTACAGCTGGAACTTTTTTCCCCTCAACATTCTCATTTTTCCAATTCCAAACAGCATTTTCATCAAATACAACATCTCGGCTGACAATCACCTTCTTGCTCTTCAAGTTGTAAAGTTTGTAGCCCTTTGACATAGAGTTATAACCAATAAAAATGCATCTCTCACTTGACTCTTCAAGCTTTGTTCTCTTTACTTTGGGAACTTGAGCATAGCAAACACACCCAAAAACTTTAAGGTTCTTTACTGAAGGCTTTCTTCCACTCCATGCTTCAAACGGTGTCATGTTCCACACAGCTCTTGTTGGGCATCTATTCAGCAGGTACACAGCTGTATTTACAACTTCAGGCCAAAATTCTTTAGGCATCCCTTTCTCGAACAACATGGACTTTGGCCATCTCCATCACAGTTTGATTCTTTCTTTCGGATACACCATTCTGTTGAGGTGTATAGCCAACAGTCAGTTGTCTCTCTACACCTTCTTCTTCACAAAATTTATCAAATTCATTTGAGGTGTATTCTTTTCCTCTATCACTTCTCAAAACTTTAATGAACTTGCCACTTTGTTTCTCATAAAAGGCTTTAAACTTCTTAAATATCACAAATACTTCAGATTTTTGTCGCATAAAATAAACCCATGTCATACGAGTCAAATCATCAATGAACAGAATAAAGTACCTATTTTGCGCATGAGATAAGGTGTTCATAGGACCACACACATCTGTGTGAACCAATTCCAGAATTTCTTTAGCTCTCTTTGCTCCTTCCTTGGGAAATGGTTGTCGATGGTGTTTTCAAAGTAAGCATCCCTCACATACTCCATGTTTCTTTTCAATTGTTGGTAACCCGAACACCATATTCTTTTGAGAAAGCAAAGTGATACTGTTATAATTTAAGTGTCCAAGTTTCTTGTGCCATAGACAAGAGTCACCTTCTTCTCTAGCCATCAAACTGATATTTTTCTCATAATTAAGAGAAAGTGGAAAGCTTCTGCTTTTGGTCATTTTCACAATAGCAACAACTCTTCTTTTTGAATCAAAAACGCTGCACTCTTGATTCTCAAATTGAAGAGAATAACCATGCTCCAAAAGTTGCCCGACACTCAATAAATTCTCATCTAGCTTTGGAACATAAAGAGTATCATGAATTACCTTACATCCTTGCTTTGTTGCAACTCTAATGCTCCCTTTGCCTTCAACTTCAACAAATTCTCCATTTCCTAATTTAACTTTTGAGCCAAATGAGGGATCAATGTCAATGAAAGCTTCTTTATCTCCTGTCATATGATTGCTACACCCGCTGTCCAAGTACCACACATTTTTGTACTCTTGAGTTGCCTTGTGACAAGCAAAGAACAAGTTGCCTTCATTGTTTTCTGCTTCTACAAAAGCTACATGCTGCTGATTTTGCAACCGACACTCTTTCTGCACATGTCCAAACCTTTTGTAATTATGACATTGTGGCTTTCCTTTGTTCCAACAATCTTTCTCTTCATGAGTGTTCTTCTTACAGATGCCACACCATTTATTTGAGCCTCCAAAATGTCCTCGTCCTCCATAGGTGCCTCTTCCTCTTCCACGAGAGTTTCCGCCTCTTCCTCGGCCTCTAGAAAATATGCCACCTCTAGAAGACTCACCATTATTTTGGGACATCATTTTCTCATTATTTGGTTGAATGGTGAGCTTGGACTGAAACGCACTTTCAACTGACTTTTCATTGCGTCGTGATAACCTTTGCTCATAGGATCTAAGTGACCCCATCAGCCCTTGGACAATCATGGTTGATAGATCCTTAGTTTCTTCTATAACAGCCACCATAGGATCATATTTTTCAATCAAACTAATTAAAATTTTATCAACAATTCTACGATCTTCAATTGTATCTCCATGAGATTTCATTTGGTTCACCAAATCAGTGAGTCTATTAAAGTACTCATTCAAACTTTCATTTTCTTTCATTTTTTCGTTCTCAAAATCTCTTTTAAGAGACATAAGTTTGACTGTTCTCACCTTTGAATCTCCTTCAAACTCTTGTTGCAGAGTTTCCCATGCTTCTTTGGCTGTTTTTGCTCTCATAATTCTTGGGAAAATGGTATTTGAGACTCCTCTTTGAATCATCCCAAGAACTCCAGCATCTATGATTTTCTTCTTCTTCAATTCTGCACTTTCTACTGTTGTTTGTTTTGCTGCAGTTGCTGGTTCTTCATACCCTTCTTTGACAAACTCTAACACGTCCAAAGATTTGAACAAAGTCTCCATTTTTACTGCCCAAAAATCATAATTTTCTCCTTCAAATAAAGGTATTTGGACATTGCTATAGGTAGAGCTGATGCTTGTTGAGACATTACTTGAAGAGACCATCACTTTTCACCTTCAATCTCTTCTTTTCTTAAAGGATCTGAAGCTTTGATACCACTTTGTTGGTGATATTCTAGAGGGAACCGGTCTGCTAAGTTATGCAGAAAATAAGAATAGGAGGAATAATAATCTGGTGCTGAATAATGCTTGTTTGGTTCTTTGTTTTTTTTTTTTTTTTTTTTTTTTTTTGCTTACATATCAGATGATGGAGAACTCTCATTTATAGTGAGTGATAGAGCTCTCTAGAAATCATTAATTATCTGATACATGAACTTACATTAGCCTAGGTACATGCTTCTACAATACTCTAGGTACATTTTTCCAATACAAGCATTTATGATACAACACATTACTCAACATATTTCCTTGCTGTCTGTTCCAATTCCATGGTCTTCAGCTTTAAGGTACCAGCCAAACCAAAGAAATTAAAAATGAAAATCATAGAAATTTAACCCTGCCAGTTAAAACTTTCATGAAAATCACTTGAAAAGTAAACATACATCGAGCTATCAAACTAGATCTTCAAGTGTGTTCATACTTCATCGAATTTGGCATCTTGAGGGAGAAAATATTCAAGGTTACGTTATGAACGCAAATTACTATTACTATTTGAGCCAATATCTTTAGACAAAACAAATCAGCATCAAACTTAACAAGGTAAAGGAATTAAGGAACTTTTGAATATTGAAACTTAGAAACCAGAGCTACATAAGTTCATCTCATATTTGTGTACCAAAAACATAAACAGAAGCAAAAGAATGTCATTCTCTCTCGAAAAGAAAAAAAAGCAAAAGAACATCATTAACAAATCAAAGGAGTTAAACAACTCGAAGAGGAAGGAAACCAAACATAAATCAATTTTACCAAAAGTATATTCTCCATGCAGTCTTTTTAAAAACACAGAAGGTAAAGGTGGAATGATCAAACTTGGAGAAAATAAAAGGAAATGAGTGGTGATACTTTGACTCTAGGAATAACTCTTACATGAATTACTCAACTTAACAAGTCATTATAAACAACTATCAAGCACGAACTCCGACACAAAATGACACGTCGAATATTCATCTATATTTGATCAATATTTAATCAAAGTTGGATTGGGTTTACCCCTAGAATAAGTAAAAAAAAACAGAAATATAGAATATGATAGTATTTGATCTATATTTATCCATCTACTATTACAAAAGCTAAAAATATTGTGCTCAACAGGTTTGTAAAAATAAGTCTTTCGGATACTTGTCTTAGTTTGACCGACACGTGTCGTACGTGTGTCATGCATACATTGATTGAAGGAGTGCGAAAAGGAAGAAAAAACAAATTTCGTTGGGACACTTGTCTCAAATTTCTAACACATGTCGTACATATTCATACGACTCGGACATTGACGCGTGTCGGACAAATGACACGCCTGATCCTTTAGGTGTCTGTGCTTCATAGATAAACAATGAATTTCATTGATCCAACTGTTTATTATTGTCATAATGTATTAATACTCAAATACACTTGATAATTCTTCAATAGTTAGTATTTTTATAGTTATTTTTAAGTAGTTTTAAGTTGAGTTGAATAAATTCAAAGTGCTTTTATAGTCAAACTGAACAAAAAGATAATTTTAGAAATGTTCAGTCGTGTTATTCATTTGTGTTTCAAATTCTCCTTAACCAAATAAATTCTTGGAGTTTTTGTTCTCTACTACCCTTTTGGTGAATTCAATTGCGCTTCTCATTGGACAGCACGTGGGATTTGTAATTGGGTTTTCCTATTTCTTTTTATTCATGTGGCCCCACAACAACAAACCATAAGACACATGTACATGAAAGAATAATGTGATTGGAGGAAACAAATGATGGATGACGTGATTCACTTGAGAGAAGGAGGTATATAAGCTATCGCAAAAGAAAAGGGGTGAAAAAAAGTTGGAACCGAGAGGAGAAAAAGAGGATTACGATTCACAAGGGTTACGGCTGAAGTTTGGGAGACCAATTGAGGGTGATTCAATTGGCTTTGATCATCATTCAACTGCAATTTTATGTGTAATTCTCAATTCTCTTTTAGCTTTTGACAAACATCATGAGTAGTTAGATTCTCAATTGTTAGGGATGAGATTATCTAGATGACAACTTTTGTTCTATGACTTTAATTTGATTATTGAAGAAGTTTATTGAATCATTTTTCTTATCTTTGTTCTTAATGCTATTATTGCTTGACCGCCTTTAAATTGATTTACGGTTTATATTGTGAAACGGAAATTGAATTTATAAAGGCTTGAGATAAGAGATTCTTGCCTTTGTAATCTAGGAATAGATGCAAACCCTTAAAACCAATTAAGAATTCTTGTTCAATCATGCTTAATTCTGATCTTAAATTCACTAAGTAATTAGGGGTTATTTTAGGATTAATGATTTTGTCACTAAGGAGTTAGGGCAAGAATAAATTAGAGAATTCGGTAATGATATGATAAGTCTATTTAATGGTCATATTCAAGTTGTTAACTCAAGATAGTCATCTAGTGAAACTCATCCCTGGCAATCTTATTATTATTATAGTTCATTCCAATTTTACTTTACTTAATTTTCATTATTGCAATCACACAAATTCAGTACCTTTTTGTTCAATTAAGTCACAAATATTATTCGACAGTATAACGCGATCCTCGAGTTCGACACTCGGTCTTACCGTTTAAATTTACTACTTGAACGATTTTGTACACTTGCGAAAATCGCTATCAACACTCTTGTGAATTGAGATTCAAAACTCACAACAAAACTTAGATGTGTGGAGTAAAAGGAAGTAGTAACCGATATCAAAGTAGCCTCAAGCAACAACAACAATAACAATAACAATAACAGACCTATATCTAATTTAGTAACGAAGTGTAAAGCATGTTGTTTTTGGATTTCCAAACTGTTGTATTTAGATTTCCAATTCTATTATCTACCGAAGTTGTTACTAGGTTGAGTCACGACCAGGTCGCTCTCATTAAGACATTTCGTGGCACTGCCCAAAATTGTGCAAGGCAGACTATCAACCACGCCGCCTACAGGATAAAACAAGCCCAGCTACAACTGTGCGGTTAACTACTGCACTGTAGAAAACCGTCCGAGATTTACACCTTCGAATATGGTACTAAGACCACTCTTTAATATTGAAACCACTTTAATATTGTATTGTTATCACTCTGTTATGGTGCTGAGACCACTCAAATATGGTGTTACCACCATTCTAACTTTAATTTCTCCAAAGTATCAATATGGCACTACGACCACTCAAATATGGTGATACGACCATTTCCACTTTTAATTTCTCCTCAATTAAAATATCGAAAGAATATTTATATACCGTTAAGATCATTCTTAATTCCGACGGGACATTATTATTCCAAAAAGGGACTATGATCTTAATAGTACTCTTTATTCCAAAGGGACTTATATTATCGAAGGGACTATGTTTTTAAGACCATTCTTAATTCCGAAGGGACATTAAACCGAGAAGGGACTATGGTCTTAAGAACACTCTTAATTCCGAATGGACAGAAAAAAGGAGATGAAGAGAAGAAAGACTCGTCAACACAAGTCAAGAAAGGGAGAAGAGAGAAAGAGTTTCCGACAACTCAATGAAACTCTTTGGTGTGTTTTTTGAACTGATTGGAGTCCTCTATTTATATAGAGATTCTGTAACTGTTTTAGCAAAAATTGCGACAACAGTTACTCTAATGGATAAGATTAAAATGGAGTTTATCCATTAATCAATTCAACAACACTTGTGAATAGGATCAAAAGAAACAAATCCTCAAAAGTGGAGGAAACAAACTATTTGATTTGAATGAAGGAAATATAATAAATTTAATTAAATTCTTATTCTTATCACAACCACCATAAGTTAAATTTATGGAAAGTGATATTCTCGAATAAAAATAATAATTACTATTATTTTTATCATTATCAAGTATTGAAAATTAAATACCGCAATTTAAACACTACTAATGCGTGTGTTCTATTTTATGTGGGACCCCCACACTCTATTTTTTCAATTCACACAACATTAGATCAAAGTATAATTACTTGGTGTTTAATCTTCCAATTTATTTTCCAACATCACACAATGTTCCAACAAAGCACAACCATAAGAAAAAGATAAAGAGAGAGGAGAAACCAACACAAAGAGATTTGGTCATTTAGTTTGGCCCAACAATATACGGTACCTGGTACGATACGGGTACTGGTACGAGAATACGACAATTTTAGAAAAAGTAATTAAGGTATCGGTACGTTAGTAAAATCAGAAGTTTTGTTATAGAATATAACATGAAAGAGTTAAATTCTTCGATTCGCAGCAAAAAAATCACAATAGAAGTTTAAAAAGTCAAAATTTAGAGTTGGTTACAGTAACAAATAAACTTAAATACACAAATAATATTATATTATATTGTCATATTAGTGTATAAGAGAATGTCATAAATTTCACTCACAATACAATAATGAGAAAAAATGAAGTACCACGAGTACTGTACGCGTATCCGATACGGGTACTTCATCGTTTTACAAGTACCCGTGCTTCAAAGCCTACGTTGGGAGAAGAGAGATCTCTCCACTTCACTATCCATGAGTTCATTACAAAGATATACAAAAGGGTTTCTAGAAATTAGCTTCAAAAAGCTCTCAAAAAACAAACATAATTTCTACCATTTTCTCAAATCCTTCTCCATGATCAAGATACTTAGGTTTTGTTTGTGAGTTTGGAGGGGAAGGGAGGGGAAAGCTTGGAAAAAAAGAATGAGCAACTGGAAGAAATAAAGGAAAATGGAAGGGGAGGACTTTGTGGGTTAATTTTTCTATCATAATACTAAACCTTCCTCATTTTGAGAAACTAAATTTTGGGGGTTAGACTTTGGTGGGTTTTAGAGGGTTTACATGAATTCTTCAAATTTAATCTATGCTGTTATATTATTTTTAAAATTAAAAATGTAGTAATCATATACATTAATTTATCATTCTCTAAAAAACTATTCTTTTAATTTTTTTGAAAGATTTCTCTATTTTCCCTCATATTTTCCGCCGCTCAAAATATTTCCTTCCCCTCCCGCCCCCTCGCAAACAAAGCCTTAAAGAATTTTACTCACTAAGGTGTTGACAATTGTTTCCCAACCCAAGAATTTCTCTCAAAACACTCAATTCTTAGCTTCTAAGTTCCCTAAATAAACACTCAAGTAAAATAATTGATTTTGCATCCCAAAAAACTTAAAAAGTAAAATTTTAAATAAAATATTACTTTCTTATTATTTTTTTTAAAAAGACTTCATTTTCGAATTTGCCTAGAGCCTTTATATCTATTGGGCCGGCCCCAACCAAAACATGCTCCCAACATCACCAAATCGTGACATGATTGCTCCAAATCGCGCCACAATTTTCCATAATTTCGAACATCAATTTATGAAAAATATACTTTCTCCATATACTTTATCCTATATAGTTCTGATGTCGTTGTTGTTGTTAAGGGATGTCGTTGACGAGAACGATTCTTGAAACAAGTCCTTTAAGTCGTAATGACAATAATGACTTGGGGGAAATGTTTCGAACCGACAAAAGACTAGTGATAAGCAACCTAAAGAGTGAAATTTCAATAGTAGACAAGGCCAAATACAGTGAGGGTGCATGCAGCCTTGTGCGGATTACCGCACATGAGCGCACATCAAGCTAATCTTCGTCGTCCAACTCATCTCACGTGACAGTTAAAACCCTCTACGCCTATATAAGGGTGACTAAATATTACCCTTAAGGTACCTTTTCATTCACCCATTTATTCACACATAACTACATCTTTCATATATTGACATAAGCGTTGGAGTGCTATAGTACCTCGAGGCACCATTTTCTTTCGTCGTGGAAGCTCAACTTCCTCCACACCAGAACAACGTGAGCCACCATCTTCACCTAATAGTTCAGAATCCAAGCCTAGTTTGTTTTTCCATTGACGTGTATACAAAGAAAATATTGCATTCCATAAATAAATAATTATTTTACAAAACACTTGATGTACTAGCTCAATTTCCAAGAGCTAGTCTTCTAACCTGAAGGTGTTGAGTTCCGATGCCTTTAAAGACTGTTGTAACGACCACTAATGTAACTTCAATTCCTAATTATTTTTAAATATTTTCTTCACGCATGCAATTTTTGCATTGATATATGTTATATTTGATATAAAAGTTTGTCAACTCAAAAAAATTGCTTCTCTTTTTATTAATAATAGATATGTTGTCAATCCTCCGATCACTTCCGATACCAATCTCAAAATCCTTGGTGTATTATTAGGGATTTTAACGACCATCTCTCTCCATTAGATAAATGAGGCGGACCAGATCGTCCACCTTGGCTTATTCATGGATTCCAAGAAGCGGTAAACAAGTGTGGCCTATGCAACCTCCCACTCATTGGTTATCAATTTACTTGGTTCAAAAGTCTCGGTACTAGCCAATCTAAAGAGGCACACCTTGATCGGACTCTCTGCACCGTCTCTTGGCAAGAAGTTTTTCCTAACACAATACTCCATCGCCCCCATGTCTGATCACACACGTCTTCTTCTTCAACTAGAACTGATGCCATGGAGGTCACCTCATAATAGTTTTTAGTTCAACAACTCTCAAAAGTCTACTGACTTAAAGATGGGGATATTAATAGTAAATTCTTTCGTGCCGCAACATCCACACGTCGCCGTAAAAATACCATCTCTAAGTTGTGCCTTCCTGCCGGTGCTTGGCTCACGTCCTTTGATGCAATGAGTAGCCACATTCGAGATTACTTTACAAATATCTTTCGTGAAGTGCAAGGGGACCAACAATCTATCATTGCTCGCATCTAATCACGTGTCTCAACTGAAGATAATACTTTCCTAACCAAACCGTTCCTCGTTGAAGAATTCAAAGAGGCTCTCTTTAGTATGCACCCTGACAAGTCCCTGGGGTCAGATGTTCGTAATCCAGGTTTTTGCCAAAATTTCTGGAATGAACTAGGTGACGAAGTGTTTCATTCAACTTGCTCTTGGCTAGAATTGAGTTCTTTTCCTCTTCACCTCAACGACACCAACATTGTACTTGCTACAAAAGGAGACCATTCTGGATCAATAAAGGACATGCGCCCTATATCCCTTTGCAACGTTATCTTCAAAATCATATCGAAAGTCTTGGCTAATCGCCTTCACCCGTTGATTGGTAAGTTCATCTCACAGGAGCAAGTAGCTTTTATCCCTACGTGGTCTATCATGGATAACACACTCTCAACTTTTAAAATTCTCCACCACATGCGATGTAAACACAAAGGTAAACCAGGTGAAGTTGCATTAAAACTTGATATCTCTAAGGCTTTCGACAGTGTCAGCTGGTCATATCTCAAAGCAGTTATGAAAAAGATGGGTTTTAATGAAAAGTTGATTTCCTGGATGATGATGTGCATCACTTCGGTGGAGTAGCATGTTTTGTTTAATGGTGACCGAATAGGTCCCATTACTTATGATAGAGAGCTTAGACAAGGATACCCCCTATCGCCATACTTATACATAATTTGTGATGAAGGTCTCTTTGCCTTAATTCGACAAAATGAATTAATTGGAAGAATTCATGGGGTGCATGTTTGTAGATCAGCCCCTCGTATTAGTCATCTCCTATTTGCATATGACAATTTCCTCTTCTGTCAAGCCACAACTTCTGAAACTGACTGCCTCAAATAAGTTCTTTTATCCTATAAAGGGGCATCCGGTCAAGCCTTAAATTTTGGTAAGTCGGCCATCTCTTTTAGTAAAAATACAGATCCTAGCTTAATCAATTCAATATCGGTTAGTCTTGGTCTCACAAGATACATTGGAAGTGGCACTTACCTCGGTCTTCCTCCTATGATTGGTCAAAATAAAAAAGCTATTTTCAATTATATCAAAGATAGAATATGGAGGAAATGCCAATCTTGGAGTGCAAAATCTCTATCAAGAGCAAGAAAAGAAGTTTTGATTAAATCTCTTGCTCAAGCTATTCCTTCATACTGTCACTACTACAAAAATGGGCTTATATAGCGCTTTTTTTTGGCTTTAGCTAGCGCTTTGTAAGCGCTACTGTAAATGGCGCTGGTAAAGGTAATATAGCGCTTTTTTCTTGTATAAAGCGCTATCTAAAGCATGGTTTATATAGCGCTTTTTGTCAAAAACGCTAGCAAAGATTCTCCTTAGATAGCGCTTTCAATAATAAGCGCCATCTAAAAGGGGTTTAAAATAACGCATACACTGGTAGAAAACAGCGTTTTTGTTTAAAAACGCTATGTAACACTAGGTTTAGATAGCGCTTTATACTGAAAAAAAGCGCCAGGAAAAGCATTAATTTTTTTTTTGTCAGATATTTTTCAAATTTTTTCTTTTTTTGTCAGAATTTTTTTAATTTTTACAGATAGCATTTTTTTATTAATTTAAAGTAGTATATATATACATTTATATATATAATTTTTCTAAGGGAAATATATATATTTTTGGCATATTAAAATTGAGACTATTATTTATCAAATAAAACTTAAACACATCACAAAAAAATTATGTATATATAGCATAAAAGTCAGAAATGTATAGCCACTAATATGGTAACATGGATATCTCTAAGTTACAACTAATTAGTTAACATAAAGATCAAAAATCTTCTATGGTAGCATGCAGACTTGATAAATCTTCTTGGTCGTCTCAACATTGTTATCCAAAACAAGCAAGCGAATCATTATTCATTTCCAAATACAGTTAACTTTCTCCACCTGAATATATAGCAAAAAACACCATTAAACAATAAACAATAACACTATATCATATTAGAGGAAAATTCAAAATACTACTCATCGTTTCTCTATTTTCATTCATCTAGATCTTTCTCTCTATGCAATTAGAAATATACAATACACAAAGCATAGTTAGTTCTAGCTAGATTTTTTTTTAACAAGCAAAAATGAGATATATTAAAACGGACACCGTAATTGTTACCGTACAAGGTGTGCCAAAACAATCACGGAAAATGTCAAGGTCGAAACAAAATTACAACCAAATCAGTTAATACCTAGACATGAAAGCGGGTTCGACCACCAATGATGAGTACCAAAACTAAATACAGCATTACAAGCTTTTAATCACCACAAAGAAGTTGATTAAAGATAATGGCTATTTAGTCATATTAAAGATATGATATACATACTGTGTGCTCATAATTCAATGATGTGTGAAGCTGACACATATTAAGATATGATAACTATACTTTTCCCTACCTTAAAAAAAAACTATACCTTTTGCTTAGTTGGAGGGTTATTTCATTAATAATCACATAATTAATTTGTTTCTTTCCTGTGTAGTTGTTTCTCTTCCCACTAAATTTGGATAGTAACAAATATAGCTAGTTCCCTAGTTGTAGAACACAATTTATAATTGCCGTGTTAGGTGTGGCCAATAAGTGAAAACTAATGAAGATATAGTACCAAGTTACTAACCATCTTTTGGTTTTGTGGCACGTGTGCTAACAGTACTGTAACTGATTTGTGCATACAACAAAAAAAAGGGGTGAAAAGGGGACTGAATTGTCATACATAAACGAATGAAGAAACCTAACAATGAGAAGAGAAAAACCTCTATTGTGGCAGCAAGGAAAAATACTACGTACTAGAGTTAAATTGAAATGGTTCCAACGACCTGTTCAAATTTCAATCTAATATCTACTTGACAATTCAGGTTAACTCATGATCACAAGAGAAAAATCTGCCTAATAAAGAAGCTACTAATATAAATACTTTGCTTTGACATCAAGAAGTCAAGAGAGATACAACAACATATTATATAATAGCTATAATTTAAAACCTTTTTATTTTTATTTATATAATAAGCTATAATATAAAACCTATTACTTATCAAGCTATAATATAATAAACTGCAACTTAAAACATGTATTCTAAATTCAAATCATTTAGTCCTAATTTGAAATCACTAAAAACAGAGACCCCAAGACATGTTTGATTTCAATGTCATTAATAATTAGTTAATTGCAGTAAGAATTGATAGAGAACATGCTTTCAATTTTACCACAATATAAGAGTTTGCAGAGTAACGACAAAGACAAATTAAAACCAATTAAAGGATTGAATACATTGAATTGAAGATTACAATAGAAGACCAATCACAGTGCAAGATCAAGACATTTACCTAAGAATTAAGATACGACTTTGTCCTCTTCAACAACAGGACAGGAGATTGCGGTTTGTGATTTCCAACTGCAAATACAATTGCATTAGTCACACTTATTTGTAATTTTATACAATATATCAATAATCACAACACCAACTAAATTGAAGAAAAATACCAAATGGGTTAGTTTTATTCCATCTACGGAAACTTCAGACTAACCTGATAAGAGGAGGCTTCGACGAGGGAATGGAACCAATAACAACGACGATGGCTTGACGGCGGTGGCCAGAGACACTGAGATTAGCGTGAGAAGTGATGAGCATAGGGAATCAATCAGAGAAGATGGGTTTGAGGGGTTTGACGGTTGAATCGATGGGTTTGGGGGAAACCAGTCATGAACCAACCAACCATATAAAAGCAATCGATGAGAAAGATTCAAAGAGGTAATCAATGGGCTTTTAGGGAGGAATCAATGGTCAGCGATTGATGGTTTGCACAAATGGGTAGGTGATCAGATTCAAAGAGGAGATGGGTTAATTTGTTTGATTTCACAAGAGAATTTGGAATTAATATTGGGGAACGTGAAGGAAGGAGTAGTTTACTTTTTTTGTTTTGTTTTAAGACTTTCAATGAAATAAATAATTTTATTTTTAATAATTTAAATTAAAAAAAGTTTTTAATTCATTTTGGGAAGAAAAAAACGAAAAATATTAGAGAGGGGATCGAACAAGGGACCAAGAGCTTGTTGGTGGTTGTTGTATGCCACTTTGAAAATCAATTTATTTCATAAGTAGCGCTTTTTTTAAATCAATAAACGCTATGTTTGTAGTATCAACTATAGCGCTTTAAAAGCGCTGTTTAAAAGTGAATCATAAATAGCGCTTTCTATATTAAGCGCTATCTAAGGTTAATTGTTCAATTATTTTATATTTAATATTTTTTTTAAGAATTCTATGTTAGCGCTTTTGACACAAAATGCTATAATCAGTTTGCCTCATAAATAGCGTTTTTTTATAAAAGCGCTATCTAAGTCCTCCGTGTTTCCTTATATAGCGCTTTAGTGTTATAAGCGCTGCTAAACGAGCGCTATTTTTTCCCCATTTTGTAGTAGTGTGTATGGGCGTTTTTCTTATCCCATCCTCTGTGTGTGATGAAATTGAAAGAATTACGAACTCCTTTTATTGGGGATCTAAAAACGATGGTAGACGTCGTATAAATTGGATGCAGTGGGATAAGCTATCTCTTCCCAAATGTCATGGTGGCCTGGGATTTCGTGATATGGAAGCATTCAATCTTTCCATGCCTGGTAAACAAGATTGGAAACTCTTATGTGACCCAAACTCCTTACTCACATACTCAAAGCCAAATATTTCCCCCCGAAGGGTTTCTTGGAAGCCGGTGTCGGTCATAATCCAAGCTATACATGGAGGAGTATATCGAGTTCCCAAAACCTTATCAAAATGGGCTATAGATGGAAGATTGGAGATGATTCTTGTATAAATGGTTGGTTATCTCCATGGATCCGATCCCTCCCCTCTATGAAGTCGGCTACTGCTCTGCAACCTCATTTGGAAGATCTTTGTGTTTATGGTTTGCTCCAACCGGACCTAGAATCATGGAACTCTGACCTTATTCACTCCATATTCAGCTTTCAAGATGCCATGGACATTCTCTCTCTCTCTCTCTCTCTCTCTCTCTCTCTCTCTCTCTCTCTCTCCCCCCCCCCCCCCCCTCTTCATGAAAGAGATATAGTGGACTCTTATGCTTGGAGACTAACTGTTGATGGTAACTGCTCGGTAAAATTGACATATTCTCACTGCATGTCGTTAGCTAATTCTGACGGGAATGACACAAACCATAATTGGAGTTCTATATGGAAACAATAGGTACCACCAAAAGTTCATTCCTTCCTTTGGTGTGTCTCTCATGACCGCCTTCCCACATGTTCTAAGCTGATCCAAAGAGGAATCCCTTGTGCTGACCAATGTGTGTTCTGTGAAGAAATGGCGGAAACTCACATTCATATTTTCTTTGTTTTTCCAAACAACCATCAATTGCTGGAAATTGGTGCAATTCGACCACCTTTTCCAACTAATGACTTTTCAACACTACTTGTTGTTTTCTTTGACAGGTTAACTTCAGAACAGCAATCTGTGGCAACTATGATTCTCTGGAGTTTGTGGAAAAACTGTAACTTTAAGTTATGGGAAAATACATCCTCTCCTTCTATCTTAATTGTGCAACGAGCCAAGGATATCCTTCACGAATGGTGATGTATTCAACATCATAGTAATAGAGACCCGAACCCTCAACTCGTGACTTCTTGGTCCAAGCCGCCGCCTACCCATTTGAAATGCAATGTCGACTGTGCACTTTTCCAAAACAATTTCATCACAGGTTATGGGTTTTGTTTCCGCAACCCTCTCGGTCACTTAGTGTTGGGAGTGTCGAATTTCATCCACCAGTCATCGCTCCCTATAGAAGCCGAAGCACTTGGTTTGTTTGAGGCCATCAAGTTTGCCATAGCTGAGAACATGTCATCCGTAATTTTTGAGTCTGACTGCAAAATTATTGTTGACATTGTTAATTCGCCCGAGGTACCTAATAACTAGAACTGCGGCATTCTAGCTAGATGCAAATATCTCTTGTTATCCCGCAATAGATAAATCGTTAGTCATGTTAGGAGGCAAGCAAATAAGGTTGCTCATATGTTAGCTCGAGGTTCCTTATCTCATCCTAGCCCCTTTATTTTTCATGATATACCCTCTGACTTGTACTCCTTGATTATCAATGAAATGGCATAAATTTGTTTTTGCTAAAAAAATATATAGATATGTTGTCACCATTACGATGCATTATTTTTACAACTAATATTTTTTTTTTATCATTCTTTATTGTTGTTTCTCTTTTGAGATTTCCTCTTATTTATTACGAAAGGTTAAAATATGATAAAAAATATATATATAATAAAATTTAGTAAAATATAATAAACTTTAATGATCATCCAATTTGTTAGGTGTAATCTTAATTTTTTTTTTAAGGAAACATGCTTATAACATTTCATTAATAATAAGAATTTCAATACAACTGAGTATTTCAAAATAAACAGCGGGAGTAACTAGTAACGTGGCTTCTCTTGCAAGAGCATGAACAACCTCGTTGGTTTGTCGCCTAACAAACTCCACCCTAGAGTTAGAAAATAAAAAAGTAAACAAAGAACGACAAAAAATAAGTGATGAAATAAGTGAGCTTAATGGATAAAAATAAAAGACATAATGATTAGATTCATTTAACTCATATTTTCATTTGTCATCGTGAACTTAGCTCAGTTGGTATGGACAATGCATAAAATATGCAAGGTCTGGGGTTCAAACCCCGGCCTCCACAAAAAAAAAAAAAAAACTCATATTCCCATTTTATAAATGGCTTAATGTAACTCCTAAATGTTAAAAACTATTTAATTTAAGTTAACGAAGCATGTATTTTTATTTTTTTATAAAGCGAGCACAAAAATTCTATTTATTAAATATAAAGGATGAAAAATATGGCTCAAATTCTCATATTCTTTTATTCTTTGATCATCATTCCTTCTATACTTCTTATTGTATCCGGTGACAATATCTCATTTTTCATAAATTTTTTATTATTTATCTTCTTTTAATTCCTTCTATATATACATAATATTTTATCATCTTTTAGTAATTTTTTTTTTCTTCTTCCATATTTGACAATGTAGATCGTATTCCTTGCATCGATGATATGGATTGTCCAGATATGTTTCCCTCTCTTAATACGCAGTGCATTGATAATTTTTGTGACGTCGTGTTAGGGTAATCATTAACTTCAAAACATTTAGGTTACCTTTAGGAGTGTATAAATTTATTTCTCTGTCATAATGTTTGTGCTTTTATAACTTGATTCCACATTTTATTTATGTTTCTTGTAACATACTTTGTTTCATTTAAATATTTAGGACCCATGTTCTGTTTGATTACTTTTCTTTTTCCTAGATGTGGCCTATGTATTTGTTAAAATTATTTATTTTATTTAAAATTTTGCAAAAGAAAAAATCTAGAAAAATATGTTGTTGTATGTAAATTTATAAAAAAACATCAGTCATATAAGTAAATTCTAAATTCATCTGTGTTAAAATACAATATAAATGACTATGATTTGATCATAAGAAATCAATTTTTATAGAATAAATATAATAGGTATTATGTTATTTGTTTTTTGTAATTTTTTTTTTGTTGTGGTGGCCGGAGTTCGAACCCCAAACTTTGCATGTATTATGCATTCTCCTCTTACCAACTGAGTTAAGATCACGAGGACCACTATTTCTCTTTCTTTTAATGTATGATGATTTCTCAAATCGGTCACTACTTCATATTTTTTTTTTAACATATTTTGTTTTCTGTAAGTGCTAAACATAATAAATTGTTGTATAGTACTAAATTGCTGTAAATTTTGTGTTTTTGCGTGACTATTGATGTAGAAGAAAATAAATGATTTTATGAATTAATTTGTTATAAAAGCTTTCTTGTGACATTGGTATCAATTTTATGTATGTAATTATAAAAGAATGTATCAGAATATTATTAATTGTTGATGGGATTTGTATTTCTTGGCATGTTGTTATTTTTTTGTGGTGGTCGGGGTTTGAACCTCAGATCTTATATATATTATGCATTGTCTATGTCAGCTGAGCTAAGCTCACGAGGACTTGATATGTTGTTATTGAAATGTGAACATTGACGATGTGTTTTAAATTGCATGAAATGGCATTTCATTTTTCCCATCGGATCATGTTGTCTTGCATATATCATGCCTACTACCTAACTTTATGGTTTTTCCTAAAAAAAAAGTAAAATAACTTTGTGGTTTTTGCAATATTGATATTTGTCATTCCTGTGTTATTGATTTATGGTGTTCTTATATATTTATAGAACAAGGTAAAGAAATTATTAATTTTGTACTTTTATTTTAATTATTATTTTATTATAATTATTTTTCTTGCCCACAATGGGGAAAAATAAACATGTCATTAAATATTTATTTTGAATATTCACCAAAAAAAATATTGATTTTAAGATTTTTGGGGAATAAATAAAATTATTCATTTATGTAAATTTCTGTGCTCTTTGTTTTGTATAATTTGTCATGAACTGACTCTTATAAACATCTTTAGGTACAATTGAATTTGAGGAACCTCAACAATGATTGTGTTGTATTGTTTGTTGCATGACAATTATATACGTGTTATAAATATTATAAGTGATGTCTATTTAGCAATTAAGTAATTAGGTTGTACTATTAGCTCATACATACCATTGTACTTCTTTCCTAAGTCATTGTATTTCACTATAAATAAACTCACATGTAACCTAATCGTATGTCGCATGAGAATAACATAATACCATATTCTCTCTTCCTCTCCTTCTCTCTTTTTCGCTTCTGGTTATCCCTGTTATTACTCTATGAGTTTCATAACAATGTGCAAATAATTAGGAATGATTTATGGGGGAATGACGTTTTTCTTCCGCTTATATAATAAATTAATCGCCATTCAATCGTTTTATTCCATGAATCTTTTTCTCGTAAATTTTACTTGATGTGCTACTATAAATTTTCTAAATTGATTAGAAATTGGTGTTTCATAATTTTTCTTTTTTGAAATTAATTAATTCTTTTGGTGTTGATAATATATATATGGAACATATCACATGAGAATGGTTAACTTATGTGAGAATGGTCAGAATAAATTGCAGTCATCAGATTAAAAGTAATAAGTGAGATTAAAACACCACTTAAGTGACTCATATGTTAAGCATGTGACCATTCCCTCCCTTTTTACCGTCAATAACTTCTTAAAGACCTAGAAGCCCTTCCAAAAGACCTACGGAACTTCCTAGAGGCCTTAGCACCCTCCAAAAGGGCTCCAAGACCCAAGGTGCACCCTTCCTAGGGTGTTGCCTCTACCAGCTTCTAGAAGCCTCTAGAACTCGATCTAAATACCTAAATACCCCCATTACTTATAGCTTAAGTAACCATAAATTAGGCTCATATAGGGCTATAAATACAACCCTTGAGAACCTTCTCAAGGAATGACCAATACAATACTAATCCTAATTAAGATTATTGTACTTTTGCAAGTACAATTGGTAAGCTGGCTAGTTTCCAATCCAGATTCTCTAATTACCAGATTACTCAAAGCTAAATATTTACTCGAATTTGTTATTATGGAGTTTCTATATGCCACAATCCCACCTACGTTTAGCGCATTATCTGGAGTCTGAAAGATGTGACTTGAAGAGGTTCCAATGGAGCATAGGTACGGGATAAAGATACCTGTTTGAGACCATCCTTGGCTTCCTATGCTGATTGTATTTGTAGTGGCCACATATTACTACTTAATATTTGTTGGTCACACATTAGAAGCAATGGAACATGGAGATCATCAATGGATTCTTTGATAATAATATAAGTAGAAGCATATTTATACTTTGCTTTTAACATCAGTACTTCTTGATATGCCTACTTGGAAGGTTGAGAAGGATGGTGCTTATTCGGTTAGGAGTGCATATAGAGACACTATGAAGCATAATTTGGAAGTTATATAAAATCGTGTTATGGGGAATTGGAGTTGTGTTTGGAATTTAAAGTTGCTATCGAAGGTGAAGAATTTTTTGTGGAGAGCTTGCCGTAATTTATTGTGTACGATAGTTTCGGTTACAAACAAAAGATGTTCATTGTGCGGTATGTGACAACTCGGTCGAAGATAGTGCTCATTTTTTCTTTATGTGTAGAAAATGTGTGCTCTGTTGGCAGCACACATATTTATGGAGTGATTTGGTGGCTGTTCTCGATCCTAATGCATGTTTTCCGACTAATGTGTTTGCTATCTTACAACATCTTGATCAACATTAGAAACAAGTATTTCGTTTGACCTTCTGTAGTATTTGGAAGCATAAGAACAAGATTCCCTAGAGTAATATTATTGATTCAACTGTATGTATTTGTTAACAAGCATGTTCCCTCCTCGCTACCTGGATGAATGCCCAAACCATGTGCAATCATGCTCCTAGATAATCTAATATTTAGGGTGTGTTGCATTGGCAAAAACCAAGTCTTGGAAGGTATAACTGTAATGTAGATGATGCTTCCTTTTCTCATGCGTTGAATAGAGTTGGACTTGGCATGTATATTCGTGATGAAGAGGGTCGATTGGTGCTGGCCAACACAGAGTGGTTGGCTCTACTCCTTGGGGGAGGCCTTAGACTTGTTATCGGCGCTCAGGTGGGTTCGTGATCTTTAGAAGGGTATTGTGAACTTTGTGATTGATTCCAAAATTGCGGTGGCCAATATCTATGGTAGTAAAAGTGGTGTTTCTAATTATATTGCAATGATTAATGACTATAGATGTCAAAGTCTCTCATAGTTTAGCAAGAGTGACTCGATGTCATGCTAGTATTTATATTATGATGATCTCATCTTGTATTATAAATGAAATGCACTAAAAAAAAAAAATCAGTAAAAAAATTAAATACAGTGAAATGGTAGAAGGTACAATAAAAAATTAATTTAATTTATAAACAGCTAAGAGTGTAAAGTATTCTTGCACATAGAATCAACTAATCGGCCGTTTGTTACGGACTAAAATAAAAGTGATTTTGAAATAAAATAATTTAGAGATTTTATGAAAAATTAAAATCTATTATGCGATTATTTACCATAATAAAAATTACTTTTTTAAACAAATAATTTAGTTTGTTTGGATATAATTAAAGTAGTTAAAAAAAAAAAACTAAAGTAGTTCAAATAATTTATTTCTATTTATAACTGCAGTACTTTTGTTTCAATTTTGATTTAGATGTACCCTTAAAAAAAAAAAAAACTTGTTGATCCATATTTATTCCTATTTATAACTGCAGTACTTTTGTTTCAATTTTGATTTAGTTGTAACCTTAAAAAAAAAAAAAAATTTGATACATATTTTCTCTCTCCTCTAATAAAAAATCTATTTTTTGAGAAGCTGTTTTTAACAGCTTCTTATTTGAAGTTGTTTTTAGATTTTTTTAAAAAGCTATAACTAACGGATGCAATACTATTAAACATGATTTTTTTTTTTAAGTGATTTTTTATATTAAAAAAGCTATAACAATTGGACTCTAAATTACTCTATAATATCACATTTTTTAATAAATTCTTAAAATATCGCTACATATATCTATTTATTAAGGTTTGATTAAGTGCATGTGTCAAAAAAGTTTAACACCGTCGATGCATGGAAATTAATCTCGTAAATTTTTTTAATATGAATACAGAAGTTCTTTTTTAAAGCTGAATATATGAATACTAGCTTATTAAGTATGAATACATTTTTTTCCCTAAAAAAAGTATGAATATTTTTTTTTGAATAAATTAATAGCATGAATATTTATACAATAAAGGGATATTTTAATAGATCTCCTAAAAAAAATATTTTTTCAGATATTACATTATTTATATATTTTATCAAATATTAATTGGTAACTATAAATAATATATGATTTTATTTTATAAGATTTGGAAATAAAATAAAATATGAAGCAGTAAATAATAATAATAATAATAATAATAAAATATATTTGTCAAAAAAATAAAAATAAAAAATATAGTTTGATTCTAATAATAAAATAAACAAATATATTTTAAAATAAAATAAATTTGTAAGATTTGATTCTAATTTATAGGTGTTTAGACACAGAAACCCTAAAGACTCTCACTATATATATCACTGTCCCAAGCAAAGAAAGAAAGAAAGAAACCTTTGCTTTGAGAGACATGAAACCACCACATTCAATTCGAGAAGACTGCAAAGCTCTTCGTCGAGAACTCGAATGGCATGAAAATTCGATCCACCGATGGCGCATTAAGAGTCGAGCAGTAGAAAAACACTTGAAATTTGTTAAAAACGAGATTAAATTGTATAGCGGCGACCTCTATGCTAAGCTGATAGAGTTTGATTGTCTAACAAGGTCGGTTGATGAAAAAGAACAACTCTTGCAAACTGTTGAACATGAGTTGAATGCTAAGAGGAGAGAGTTTGATATTCTTGCAGGGTTGATCAAAGAAAGAAACTATGACGCTGATGAAAAGGAAAAAAGGCTTCGAGAAAAGGCCAGGGATATCGAAAATCAGTACAAACATATCAAGTCGAAACATCAAGAGATTGAAGAAAGAGAGAAGGATCACCAAACAATGGAGGAGCAGTTTGAAGAAAAAGAAAAGGCTCATGAAGGAAAGGTGAAGTACCTCGAGTCGAGGTTTGTAGAGCTGCAAGAGTTTGAATCAAGAATTCAAATCCAACACAAGGAACAGGAGGAGAAATTTGAAGAAAGAGAGAAGGATCTTCGATCAAAGGAGGAGCAATTTGTAGAACAAGAAAATGCGCATAAAGATATAGTGGAGTGCCTTGAGTCGAAGTTTGTAGAGCTGCGGGAACTTGAATCAATATTTAAAGAAAGAGAGAAGGCGCTTTGTTCAAATGAGGAGGACTATGATAAACAATTAGATGTGCTTGTTTCAATAGAGAAGGAATCTGAAGAAAGAGAGAAGGAGCTTTTTTGGGATGAAAATCTGTTAAAACAGAGATTAAAGTATATTGAGACGAAACAAAAGGAGTTTGAAGATCAGGAGAAGCAGTTCAAACTGAGAGAAAAGCATCTTGAGACGAAAGAAAAACAGTCTGAAGATCGAGAGCGCTTCAACCTTGTGAAACAACTTGAGTTCATATGTAGTCAATTTTCGGCTGTTCTTCGAGCATCATCCGACCCTGCTAAACTGGTGTTAGAATCAATAAAAGGTTGTTGTCCTTCTCATGTACGTAACCTTTTGGTGGATGAACTATATAAAACTTCACCTGTCATTAGTCTTCATGTCAAAGAAGAAGCAATCAAATTTGCAACCGAGTGGAAGGAAAATTTATCTGTACTTGGTAAGGATAATTTGGAGGTGCTGAATTATTTCAAGTTTGTTGCTACTTTTGAAATCGGTTCATCTTGTCAGGCTCCGCGAGTCCTTTGTGGTCCTGTTAAAGTACCAGGTAAATAAATACATGTGCTGGACTATTTTGCATTGTTTTTGCATCATTACTTGTTGATTGTAATTTGAAATAATGTGATTCATGACTATTGCCCAAGTGTTTTTATATACGAATACTTTTTTTGGTCCTTCAGGAAATATCTTTTTATTTTATTTTTGTATCATTACTTGGTTGACAATTATTTCAACTGTATGATGCAATAATATGGATAAAGTATTGAAAATAAGCATCTTGTTGCTCAGGTTATCAACCAAGTTTCACCACCAATGATGGAGGAAATGTCCAGTTGCTCTCAGATAGGTCTGAATTGAATGACAATGGCATTTTAGTTAATCTCCAAACAGCACCGAATCCAGCACAACTTGTTTTGGATATGATTCGAAATCCTAAGCTTCGACAGGAAGAAGGCATGGTTATTGAGAAGAGACAAATATTTCTGTTAGACCAGCTAACAAGAATCTCGCCACATATAGATTGTGACGTAAAATACGAGGCAATGAAGCTGGCACTTGAGTTGAAAGATACCGCGAGAGGATGTGCTGAAAATTCTTTGGTGGTTCTGGGTTTTCTACTACTTTTATCTAGTTATGGATTGTTTCCTCATTCTAATTTTAACAATGATGAAGTTTTGAAGCTTTTTGAGGTTGTTGCTCATCACAAGGAAGCTGTAGAGCTGTTTCAGACCCTTGGGTTCGAGGACAAAATATCCGGTATGTTTGTTAAAGATGTTCTTTTCCGATACCATATGAAAATAAGTATAAGAGAATATTACATAGATGTAAAAAAGTTATTGTTTAAAAAAACCGGACGGAAAATAGTGTTTCCATCGCATCAGAGTCTCATCCGAAAGAAAAGAAACGCGTTAGATAACTTCTGTTTGAAGAAAGTTCATTCTGTATTTAGTTAAGGAATGATTGATAACTTGCTCGATACTTGGAATTTGATCTCTTTGTGTGTGTGTATGTGCATACGTCTTCCTTTTCTAAATAATCTTAGATTTTCAATTTTTTACTTCTAATCTCTCTGTGTGTATGCTTGTGTATCTTTTGCATATTCTAAATGATCTTAGACATTCTGTTTTCGACTTTGAAGTATTTGTGCGTGCATGTTTTATAGATAATCTCAGACGATCCCTTTCTTACTAAAACTGGTTTTCTGGCTGTATTTCTTTGTCTTGAATAAGTTAGTAGTAGCATCTTCCGATTCTTTTGTTGATTCCTCCAAAGTGATAACTGAAGGAACTTTTCTTATTTGATTTGATGAAGTAAAATTATATTGTCCCACAGATTTTGTGGATAATCTTATAAAGAATCTGCGGCATATTGGAGCTGTTAGATTCATTTCTGCATATAATTTGGCTGACAAGTCCAGACTAGTTAGTATCATGCTACAAATAGAGATGGAGAAAGCAAAACAGATTTCCTATGAAGTTGTTTGCAGAGAAAAACACCGTGAACCAAAGGTTCTATTTCCCTATTCAAAATCTACCTCGTTACATTTTTTGTTTTCATATAGTTGCATTCAGTAATATATTAAATGTGAATTCAGGTTAAGGCCAGAGATACAGAAATTGCTAGTCTGAGGGATATTCTACAGTGCATTTCAGATTGCAACCTAGAGTATCACCACAATCTAGTTGGTGAGATTAAGAAGCGCATTTTTGTATTAGAACAAGAAAACCAGAGGGAAAATAGTGTTGCCATCTCATCAGAGTCTCTTTCCAACGAGAAAAAACGTGCTAGAAAAGAAGTCTCTACAAATCAAGTTAAAGAGCAAGAGCTAGCCCAAAAGAAGCCTTATGATGTTGCAGGTACCAAGAATCCATTTAGAGTGCAACACCGTGAAGAAAAACAACCTCAAGTTGAAATGCGACAAAGTCAAGTAAGGAAACATGTCGATGAGCAGGAAGGCTATCAACTATCACTTAAGTTTGGCAACATAAAGCGTCTTAGAACAATGTGGCTTCCTCTTCCAACTTAGTTCCTCATTGCAACCAACATGCTTTTATAACTACTAGTGAAATGCCTGCTGCACAATTTGCTATTCCTAATCATGCAGTACTGTTTCGAAATGAAGGGGGAAAACCCTTTCAACACTTCGGGCCTCGTTGGTGAACTGGTGTGAATTCATTATTTATTAGTAGTTAAGTTTTGGGAAGACTTTGTGATATTTTATTCCCATCTTTGTTAGGGAAGAGTTTTTTCGTAATCGGTATGGTCTTTTTTAATTTCAGATTTCGTTTAACTTTGCTTCAGTTTTGTTCATGTCCTCCCTCGCCATTTCTATTGTTTCCTATGATTTTTTAAATTATATTTCTATTGCTTCTTCAAATGGTTCATAGGTGGTCTCAGTTTTTGCAACCTATAGGGACCTTACAAAATACTAAGTTTTGTGTATGTGCCTTCTTTTGTGGGATCATAATAACTTAACAATATACAAAAGCAGACAGAAACACACACAAAACAGAACTGCAAAACAAGAAAACTGGAAAAATCAGAAAGGCAGCAATAACAAGGACTCACTCCGTAGTAAAATCAACTGATATAGTCTAAGCAGCAGAAACGCAATTACAAACCAGAAACGAATATATGCTGCAGCATATTTCAGTTATGCAACAGAGAAACATAAACAAAAAAACGCAGCAGCATGTGATATGTATAAAATGCAGGAACATAAAAATATAGACAATTTATGAGACAGAGATTCACTCAAAGGCACTACACTACTTACACCTATAAACACGATTTCAGCACAACGTCACAGAGAGGCCAAGAAGATATACATTGTCGGAGTATCAAATAATATGTGAAATATATGGCTAAGCTTATGTCTTTGAATCAACGATAGAAAACAAATCAGCATTTGATTCACAAAATCTAAATCAATTTGATAGCTATTGAGACTACTGAAGGTAGTTCAGAGGTTGGTAGAACTGAGATAGCTTCTGAAGGAGAGTCTGAACCTGAGGAGTTTGAACATACATCAGTGGCTGCTTCTGCTGATGTAAACGGTAATCTTGAAACCTCTATCTATATAAGTGCACCTTCTTCTTCTAAAGTTCCTTCCTCTTCCCCTTCATAAAAACCCTCCCCATAAATAGCTAGTTTCCCTGAACCTACCTCTTCCTCACCTCAAATCCCATCTGAAATCTCCATCATCCTCTAAAAACACACCATCACCAATAAACATCTCTTCAAACCTATAAGTGTTGTTCAATCCATCATAAACTGATAAGAACTTTTATTAATTGAATCCAACAAATAAATAGAGGTCCTTCGTGGAACCCTAATCAATATTGGTTTAGTTACACATGGTAATAGACATTATTACAAACGAAAAGAAAAACATACTCTAGAGAACAAGAGGAGGGAGAAACGCTGCCATGAAGCTCCAAATGCTTGACTCTTGCCTTGTACTACCAACTTTCTAAATGAATATAATAGTGCGCAAGGGTCTCTATTTATAGGCATCTTTATTTTTAGGGTTAAGATATGAAAACTAGGCTGGTTTTGTCCTCCGATCCAACTTGGAAAACAAGTTAAAAGGGCAATTTGCCCGCAGAAAAGTGTTGGACACATGAGAACTTGTGCAAGGGTGCATGAGGCAGACCCATGGGGATTTCAAAAATGGAAGGGCGCTTTTGCCATGCGACGGTGCGTGTTTGATAGCCTCCAGGGGTAAAATATGTCGTTTTTTTGTCCTTTTTCGAGCGTTCTTCCGTCTTGAAATTGCTTGGAACTTTGGATAAATTTCCCCCAAATTGTATTGTCTTCAAAAACCTTCCAAGTACAATCGATCTTCATTATTCAAATCCCTTAATCCTCCATGCAGTGTCATGTTTTACCGAATTACATGATTTATCATTAAAAAGAGTCAAAACACTTATGGAGTTGCATGATTTGGAAATAATCCAAATTACAATAACTTGAATGAAAATAATACAAAATGTTCCTCAAAACCACAAACAACTAAATGTAATGACCTCTTATTTGTCTTCAAATGCAAAGAAATAACTAAACACATAGCCGAAAACATCATATGATGCTTCGATATCAGTAACATGCTTCACAATAGGGAAAAACCTTCATTAAAATCAAACCCTTGAATTGGTGAAATCCTTTTGACAGCAAGTGTTTCTTATACTTATTTAGAGTACCATGAGTTTTCTTTTACTTTAAAAACCCATTTGCAACCAATAGACTTTCTATTTGGAGGCAAAGGGACAAGGTGTTGTTTTTATGCAGAGCATCAAAGTCTTTCTGCATAGCAACACGCCATATGGGATCATGCAAGACGATTTTAACATTCTTAGGTTCAATATATGATAGTAAAAGTTTAGGGTTAAGAAAAGGGAGAACAATACCAGACTTAGAACGTGATTGCATTGATGAGAATTGATAGGTAGGTGTGATTGGACCCTAGTATTGCTAGAACGAGAAGAATTAAAATTTGATGGAGATACATATATTGATATGGAAACATGTTCTCATTAAAGAGCACAACTTTAGAGATAAAAATATGACCACTATGAAATAATAACTTGTACCTTTTGTGAGTAGAAGAATATCCCAAAAATAGACACTCGTGGGACGTAAAATCAAACTTATGAGAGTTGTAAGGCCTTAGTAGAGGAAAACATGCACAACCAAAAAACTTTGAGATAGTGATAATCAAGATCTTACTGAAACAGAGAATTCAAAGGTCCTTGAAAATTCAAGGAGGTTGTTAGAACTCTATTTATGATGTATACAGAAGCAAGAAAGGCATGATCCCAATGGGTTAATGATAAAGAAGCTTGGCTGATAAGAGTAAGGTCTAGATAACCAACATGTACATGTATCCTCTCAACTACACCATTTTGGTGACGAGTATGAGATTAGGCATTCCACGAGCTTAAGCAACATACATATCACTGGGAGTAGGCAAAAACCCTTGATAGTTGATTAAACCCGTGCTAGCATGAGGAGGCTAAACGACCAAATTTGAGCAAACTTGGCATTGAACATTAGAAAATCGTCCCCCTCTGCCACGTCTTCTACCATTTCTACCACCTCTACCACGTTAGGAACCAAAACCATACTGTAAAACCAGAAGAGTCAGCACTAGTAGTAGTGTTAACAGAGGATTGAGATGTTTGAGACTCTTGGCGAGATTAAGCGGTGGTGGTAGGAGTGTGAGTAAGATTCAGAGAAGCAGTATCATAACAATTTTCTTCTTAAACTTGTCAAGACGTGTCTCGTGAGAAATCAACAAAGATTCAACTTCATCAATATCAATGATTACTAGGAACATGATTGTATTCTTTTGGTAAACCTTCTAAAATAACATCAAGATGCTTTCCTTAAAATAAAATAAAACATGCTGATCACTATGAATAGGATCACCAATAGAAGCCAAATTATCAATACTATTGTGAATACGAAGGAGACATATGCAAAGATCTTGATTGCAGGGACAACTGGTTTGGGATGCCTTAGTAGTATGAACCAATTATATTGATAATCGGTATAGTCAACTACTATAAACGTTGATGTAAATGGCACTATCTAGGAAAGTCATTCTTTGCATTTAAAGACAGAAGCTTGATATTATGGCCACCCCAGCCACGACAACGCCGACATATGTAAAGATCTTGATTGCAAGGACAATTGGTTTGGGAGGTGGAATTGTCTGGAGATCCTCAATCTGAAAATAATAAGAAAAAAGAATAATACTACAATTTTGAAAAGAAATGAGAGGAGAAACAGAATAATTATACATGTGCTAAATGCATTCAAGTGGATGTGAAAAAAGACCTAAACACTTTTGAAGTGCACACATAAATAATAGAATGTTCACCAACATTGACAGGTTGCTTCCAATTGTTCTTCATTCCTTCTAGATGCATTCTTCCGACAACAGCAACAACTGTTCTGCTCTCACTTGCCCCTTTTAATAATGTGTAGGACATGTACCTGGATAAATACAATATAAAGTTTATCATACATAATATAAGACGCTAGCATACATATATGATTTTATTGTCAACAAAATTTAAGTAAAGAGTTTGTTTGTAATGACTTGTTTGAGACCTTAAGTTACAAGAACACCAGAGACATAAATACCAAAAGAAAGGTTATAACATTCGGAAAAAAAATCGTACTGATAAAAGAAAATGTCAATCACTCATGATGTAACACTCTTAAAAATACCAGAGTTATATAACACTTCCTTTGAACAAATTTAGATTAAGCACTCAGTAATAACAAAATAGACCTTCAGTTGTTTAGGATATGTAGAAAATACCAAAGCGATAACTATTACAAGATGTCTTTAATGGACCTCTAAGATAAAGTAAAGAGAAGAAAGGAGAGATTTTCAACTAGTTAGGAACAAAAATAAATGAAATGGGAGAAGAGTGTTTATTATTTCAATCTTTTGTTTTAAATTATTAATTATAAAACTAGGGAAAATATTTGTATCTGGGCTTCATAGCTTTGCCTACGAATTCCCCAAACAAGTCTTACCGCACATGACACTACTAATTCAAATTAGCGAAATATAAGAACTTACTGATCTCTTTCATGCACAAGGGTCTCCATTACGGTTGGCAATGTCTTGCTCATTTCTTCTTTTTGTTCCGTTCTGTCAATGTCTTCCCTTTCTTTCAACTGAAGAGGTAAAGTAAAACTCGTGGGATCATGAAATATACCACGTTTTTAAGATTATCAGCGAAGGATGAAAAGTCTGACAAAGACACATTGCTTGGAGTAAACATTCTTAGGATGTGCCATAGTGGGAGCTTCCTCGTCCGGAGAGAGTGCTTTGTTAGGACTGGAAGTTGTGCAAGAAACTACATAAAAGGTTAAGATGATTCAGGAGAAGATGAAGGCGTCTCAGAGTAGACAGAAGAGTTATCATGATAAGAGGAGGAAGGATATTGAGTTTCAAGTTGGTGATCATGTGTTTTTTAGGGTGAATCCTGTGACTGGAGTGGGTCGTGCTTTGAAGTGTAGGAAGTTGACTCCTCGTTTTGTTGGACCGTTTGATGTCATTGAGAAGGTTGGGGTTGTAGCGTATCGGATTGCGTTACCACCGTCTTTGTCGAATCTTCATAATGTGTTTCATGTGTCTCAGTTGAGGAAGTATGTGCATGATGCGTCTCATGTGATTCAAGTGGATGAGTTGGAAGTAAGAGATAATTTGACGGTGGAGACTTTGCCGGTTAGGATTGAGGATCGCGAGTTGAAGCGTTTGCGTGGCAAAGAGATTGTTTTGGTCAAGGTGATTTGGGTTGGACCAACTGGTGAGAGTGCCACTTGGGAGCCGGAGAGTAGGATGAGGGTTTCGTATCCGGAGTTGTTTCCTTCAGGTAAATTTTCGAGGGCGAAAATTCTTTTAGCGGGGGAGAGTTGTAACAGCCCGATTTTTAGCTAGAATTATTTTAATTATTTTTATTATGTGTTTTATATGTTTATGTGTGATTAATCATCATTGGATGCATTTTCATGGGTTTTCATATTAGAAGGGTATTTTAGTCATTTGGCGGGTAAGGGTAACATGGTAATTTTGGTGAGAATTATTTTAATAATTAGTGAGAACCCTTATTTTACTAAGTTACTAGTGTAGTGATTAGTTTTTACCGTTAGTGACCGTTGGTTACATTTTACCGTTATTAATTAAAATATCGTTTGGAGTGTAGTAATATTTTTTGGTTTGAATAGAAATGGGTTAAGCCCACTGTAAATTAAGTTAAGTCCATTAGTGGAGATAACACTAGGGTTGTGTTAGAAGAATCAATTCATTCATTTCACAAAAATATTTCTAGAGAGAGGTAGAGAGAGAAAGAGGTGAAGAGAAGAGCAAAAGGGTTTTGGAGAGAAGAGCTTTAGGAATCAAGTGGGTGACTTAGGAGCTGAATTGAAGCAAGAGTTTGGGTTAATCTTCTTCTAAGGTAAGGGGGTTAGTTATTATCATAATCATGTACAATTTTTGCATTTTCTCATGTTGTATGAAAATGGGTTGATGAACAATTATTGCTAAATTCGTGTTCTTGCTGTGATGTTATTTTCTTGTGCATGAATCGATGGTTATGGTATGTTTGTGGGTGAAATTACATGTTTCAAAGTATGTATAAATGTTAAGTTATGAAATTATACTTCATTGATGAAATTTGATATGTTTTGATTGAAATGAGATGTAATTCATATTCCATTGATGTTGTTATTGTTAACTGATGCTGTTGTGAGTGAATCATGACTTGGGTATACTTAATTATGGATTGATGATGAGAAATGAGATGTTGTTGTTGTTTTGAGAAAATGGGTCAATGATGATTTTTTTTAAAGTGATGTTTGATTCAAGTTTGTATATGGAATTGAGTGTCTTTTCATGTCTAGAAACGTTTAAACACACTTTGGGATCGAATTTAGGTATTGGGAAGTCAAAAATTGGGATTTTGGGGTAAAAATGGAATTTTTACGAAAACAGAACTTTTGCTTACTGTCCTAACTCGCCATGGCGAGTTGGAGGCGTGTTGGGGGCGAGTGGACACTGTGTCAACTCGCAATGGCGAGTGATTCACTCGCGAGGCGATCTGGACAGTGACAGCACCCCCTGTTTCGCGTTCTTGCATCTTTTTCACCTATTTCTGTTTTGAATTGGACTTTGGTGTAAACATGAAATTTGTAGATAATTTTATTAGCTTTCTAATGGCTTTGGTTTGACGTCCA
The DNA here is from genome assembly GCF_003473485.1 of Medicago truncatula. NCBI lineage: Eukaryota > Viridiplantae > Streptophyta > Magnoliopsida > Fabales > Fabaceae > Medicago > Medicago truncatula. The sequence continues at coordinate 24,651,676 of NC_053045.1, forward strand.
AATAATTTTTAGAACTTGAGATATGATCAAATTAATACACATGAGTCATGTGGATTTTTGTGAAAACTTATCATAAATGTTTTCTTTATAAACCGTGAAACTTTTCCAAACTTGGTAATGGGTTAATGAGGTACTTAGAGTGAATAATTGAATATGCATGTATATGTTTGAAGTATGATATTTATCATGAGATATGTATGCTATCTTACTTAGAATGTAAGGAATGCTTGAATAGTGAAACTATATGTGATAGTTGATGTTTAATGGTTATATGTTGAATATGATATTTATCATGAGATGTTGTTTTTCCCTATTACTTGGAATATGAGAATTGTTTGGAATGGTGAAACTATATGATATAGTTGATGTTGAATGACATTGTTGATTATTGATAATCATGTTGATGGGTGATGGTGAATACTATGATTTATTTGTGTATGGGCATGTTTTCTTGATAATGCAATGTTGTGGAGATAATCAATATAATTGGGTGTCGTCCTATATATTGAGATGACATTGTGAATTGTTGTCGCATTATTGAGTCCTTATACATGTCCATGCATCATAGTCGAGATGAAATGATGTTTTATTCATTATTGGGCTCCGGCCTAGCAGAGATCTTTTAGGATCTAGTTTTAGGGCTTCGGCCTGGCAGAGATCTTTTGAGATCTGGATACGATGTTTTATTCGTTATAGGGCTTCGGCCTGGCAGAGATCTTCTGAGATCTGGATTTGAGTGACGACCTTTTTGGAGATTCGGTACCACATGCATTATGTGTCAATAAGTGCATATCATAGCATGAGTCCTATGTGAAATGGGTGATTGGTGATGAATTGAGATGAATGAATGTTGATAATGATTGCTCAATGATTGATGTTTGTGAATTAATGTTTATGATTGGATAATTACTCATGTGATTGATATATGTTGATAGGAGCTATCAAGTTGTGATATAAGTATTTATGCATGACTATTATTATTCAAGTGCATGATATTATTTGATTTAATTGTTATCTGGATTATGATAATGTAATGCTTACCCCCAGTGGTTTTAACCGCCTACTTGCCTGTATGGGTGAGTAGACGTTGTGCAGGAGTAGTCTCGGTGAATCTTTGCTTGGGATATCGGGAGCTTCCTCCGATATCGGTGTCGTGTCGGCTCTGATCTAGGCTTGTCGTGTCAGTCTAGATTAGGTTGTTTATATTTTCCTTTGGATTATTATTTTGTTGATGACTACCCGTATGTTTGGGTTTTGAGATTTATCTTTGGGATATGATTTATTTGCTCATGACATGTATATATTTGATCACTCTGATTTATATTCCGCTGCGACTGTTGAGGTTTATATACATGTCTATCGTTTTTTTGAATTTTGAATATGACGTAATCTCTATTTCTTGAATAAATGTATTATTCGCATATTTAATTGCTTTAATAGAAATAAGAGCGTTACAGAAGTCTCTTGCAGTTGCGCATGAGCATAAGAAGTCTCTTGATTGTGTTCAAGAGCATAGGAAATCTCTTGTTGTGTGCTTGAGTAGTTTGAAGTCTCTTGCTAGTTTTAGTAGTAAACAGTTATAATCCGATATTACATTTTTAGTGAACTCTCATTGGAAGTGCAAGGGGGACATGACTACTTCCGGTTTGTGGAAGGAACATGTATAACTGCTTTGTGTATAACTGATTTGTAATAATAATAATAATAATAATTCTTTCAAAAAAATATATAATAATATTAATAATAATAATAATAATAATAATAAAATATTATTTTTTGTAAAAACAAAAACAAAAAGAGGTTTATTTTTTGCAGCTTCACGCTAACCATTTTTTTTATATATTTTTCTTACTCAACCTGATAAGAGTTAACTCATCATTTTTTTATAATTTTTTTATAATAAAATTTTAAAATATCTCGATAATAAAAAGCTATTTCAAATAGCTTTTCAAAAAAATCATTTTTGAAAGATGCATTTTTTTTTTAAAAGTATGTAATTTTCACATGGAAAATCTCTAGATGAATATTTAAGTTAGTAAATGTCAAAATCTATTTTTTAATTTATAATAAATGAGTTTGAAATAACTTTTTCTGCTTTTAAGTAAAAAAAATTCAGAAATAAAACGTTTTTTTTTTTTTTTTGAGAAAAAACAATTTTTTTTATTTAAATCTCTAACAAACGAGCCTATAGTCCGTTTAAATTTATTTCATATGAAGTGTTAACTCAATGGTAAGAGTTTAGCCTTGTAAATTTAAGGTGTTGAATTCGAAAGCCTTCGACAACGGTTGTAACTGACCATTAGTTCCAATTATTTATTAGCGGAAACAATTGTAAAATTTGTTGGGATAAACTATCTTATGTAATTTTTAAATTAGTTTAAGCTTATTTTCGCAAACTCTTAAAGATAATTTACTAAAATAACTTATATTTTATATGAAATGAATTCAGTTGTATTTTATCTTTTTTTTTTTTTTTTTTTGGTAGATAGACGAAATGGCAAAGCCATTATAAACTCACACACACAAGTGGAGGTACCGGGGTTCGAACCCCGGTCATGACATCCGCCCTAACAATTTCGGCATTTTGCCAGTTGAGCTAGGACTTCTGGATGTATTTTATCTTTTATTACATAAACAATCTACGATATTTACTTATGCTTCTTTTTTTTCTAAATGGAAAATATTAGGTTTTTCTTCTTCACCCAAGAATGACCTCATTATCTCTTTTCCAATAAATTTTTTTGTTTATTATCATAAAATTAAATGCAAATTACATTCATTTTTTCCATAACCAATGAAAAACAAATGAGAATTCCTGTTTACACATTGCATAAGGCTGTGCCACACGACTACTTTACGAAAATGCCCTTCGGCAGTTAACTGCCGAAGTTTTAGTAAACCGGCGGCAGTTAACTGTCAAGGAAAACCTCGGTAATTAGCTGCCAAGGAAAACTTCTGCAGTAAACTACCGAGGAATACTACTGAAAACTTCGGCAGTTAACTGCCGAGGAAACCTCAAACCTGTTTTTTTTTTTTAACAAAAACCATAAATTTTTATTAATAATATTTATTGATTTTGAATGTTTCAATCATTATTTTGGTACGTTTCAAACAATTGCAGTATTATATTTATGTGTATATATCTTAATAAGAATAGCATTTAAATCAATGTAAAAATTAAGCATTTGAATATTGTTTTGCACATTACTTAAATAAAAATAATAATAATAAATCGTTAAAATAATTGTCCATTAATTACCGATGACAAACATTTTTATTTTTTGTTGTTGCATTTTTCATGTTAATTAAAGTAATAATATCTGAAATATTAGTATAGTGTAATAATAGGTTAGTCAAACCTACGAATAATGATAGACATCAATGAAATTAATTACTAATAATGACAAATATAATTATTCTATCATTAGAAACGTTTTTGTTGCATTTTTTTATTGAATCATCATTTTAGGTCCATTAACTACCGATTGCAGATATTATTCATCTCTCATATTTCTTCATTTATGGCAACAAAATCATATGAATGAAATCATAAAAATAATTATGTTTTGCAAATTACTTAAATAAAAAAAAAAACATTTCAAAAAACATTATAAATAAAAAGAGCATTTAAGTCCTCAAAAAATATTTCAATAAGTGTAAAAATTAAGCATTTGAATATTGTTTTGCAAATTACTTAAATAAAAAAAAATCTTTGTGCACAATTATTTTAATGTAGAAAATGTAACAACATATTATACCTTAAAAAAAATCGTTGTGCACAATTATTTTAACGATTTTTTATTATTATTTTTATTTAAGTAATGTGCAAAACAATATTCGAATGCTTAATTTTTACATTGATTTAAATGCTATTCTTATTAAGATATATACGCATAAATATAATACTGCAATTGTTTGAAACGTACCAAAATAATGATTGAAACATTCAAAATCAATAAATATTATTAATGACAATTTATGGTTTTTTTTTTTAAAAAAGAAAAAACAGGTTTCCTCGGCAGTTAACTGCCGAAGTTTTCAGTAGTATTCCTCAGTAGTTTACTGCAGAAGTTTTCCTCGGTAGTTAACTGCCGCCGGTTTACTAAAACTTCGGCAGTTAACTGCCGAAGGGCATTTTCGTAAAGTACTCGTGTGGCACAACCTTATGTAATGTGTAAACAGCAATTCTAAAAAAAAAATTACATCTTCCTATAAAACTTTTTTCAAAGAAAACACAAAAAACTATACTCCAAATTCTTATATTTTAGTTTTCTTAATAAGTGTAATTTTTTTTTTTTTTTTGCTTATAATTTGGGACGGAGGGAGTAACTCATGTGTATAGAGGAAATATTGTGCAGAAAAACTGTTAGCTATTGGTCTAACTGATAGTGAATGGTGGGATCAAATCCCCACTCAGATTAGGAGTGATTTTGTTAGAAATAGGATGTGATTGCCCTATTTCAGATTTTGTTGATCTCCTTGAGAGTTTAGGTTCATGTCCCCCCTCTTTTGTTTGTTTCTTCTCTTTTTCATAATATATTTTGGGGCTTGCTTCTCTTGCAAGGTTCCCTTGTTTAAAAAAATATATAAATTACAAGATACATGAAAAAGAAAATTTATAATATTTAATAAATCAATATAAAAATGATGATAAAGTGGATTATGAATAGATATTTTCGTGAGAGAGATGTATTAAACGCAAAAATTGAGAGGGGAGCTCATATAATTACATTACCACAAGTTGAGTTATTGGTTTTAAACAAAGAATAGAAATCAAACCAAAAAAAATTGTCACAAACTTATAACTAAACTCACAAATGTAATACTAGAATAGAAAATAAGAAAATTTAATTGATATCTCGATTTTGAACCAATGATAGGACAATCAATGTACTTTGAAATCTTATAAATATGTCGGTAGATTCAATTTGAAAAATCTAGCTATTCCAATTTAATTTAAGACATTCTAAGAGTACCCAATATTTATAAAGGAATCTTATAAAAATAGTAATATTCCTGATTTCATAAAATGTATTTTAATACCTACACACTTTTTGTCATCAGGAAAACATAAATAAATTGTTAATATGTTCATTCGATTTATTCAAATATATAAACGAAAAGAAGGCTAGTCAATGCACTCAAATTTGGTACAAAAGTTATAATTTTTTTTATTCTTTTCCTCGGTTCATGTTAGCAAACAAAATCGGGCGCGGTAATCCTTCTGCACCCTGTATAAATTCAGGTTTCTGTGAGTTGTACTCCAAAACCATTAGATGTACTTAATGGTTTCCAGCACCCTGCATAAGGATTTCCAACACCTATAAAATTATGTCAAAACCATTTTGTTGTGGAAATGGTTTCTGTGAGTTGTACTCCAAAACCATTTATGGATTTATGCAGGATGCATAAAGATTTCCTTATGCACCATAACCGCACTCAACAAAATCATCCAAAGCAACCATTGAAGAAATAGGATTATAAATATTGAAGAAATACATAATATCTTTTATTGTAAATTCACTTTCCAAATAAAATCAATATTTAAAAATTAATTTCATACAGAGTAAAGAAATATAACAATAAAAGAAGACATTATGACAAGAAATCCCCTTGTATATATTTATTTATATTACAAAAGAGTATCCTTACATAAAAAAAAAAAAAAAAAAAAAAAAAAAAAAAACCTCTCATCAGACTGTGAATTAATATAAATCTGGATAGAATGGAGCACCCTTAATGAAGCATGACCAAACTATTGATAATCTAGCCTCTCAGAACTTGTAGTAGAATGAAAAAGGCTTGAAGAAGGTGGAGATGGAGGATCCGGAACTAAATGTGATAATAAAGGGTATTCAGGCGATGATGGTGAAGAAAATAGGCTTGGTGATAGTAGAGGCCTATAAGGTGACTGGGGGGATAGGAAATTCATGTTGTTTTTCGGTGAAGGCAACATAAATTCAAAATTTGGTGATGGGGGGTCATTTGTTTGTGAGGAAGAAAAACCAATCACAGGTTGGTTACTATCGTTCATAGGCAAAGTTGGATTGGTAGCATTCAGAGTCACCGAAGAATTAGACACATTTGTTTGTGAGGAAGAAAAACCAATCACAGGTTGGTTACTGCCGTTCATAGGCAAAGTTGGATTGGTAGCATTCAGAGTCACTGAAGAATTAGACACATTTGTTTGTGTTGAAGGAAAACCATTGACGACTTGGTTACTACCATTCGAAGGATAATAATATTCCTGAGATTGGATTATTGGCTGATATTGCGCATTTATATTGTTGAATACTTGTGGTTGAGGAGGGCAAACTTGAAATTGGTTACCTCTTGAATAATCAAATTTCATTGTAGGGTCTTGAGAGTTTCTCATGAAAGCAGACATTGGAAACTCGACAAGATTATTTTGTATATTGTAAACAGTAGGAGGACAATTAATAGATTGCACATGATTCCCTAGAATTGTATTGTATGGAGCTTGTGAGTGAGGTATTGCTGTCGAAACCATGACCGGAATTGGTGGCCTTACAATGGACAATGGTGGAGGCCGCATATTTTGCAACCTTGTAACCTCTTCTTGAGATTTTCGTGTGTAAGGAAAACCATTCACAAGTTGGTTATTGTTGTTAACATTGAAATTTTGATTGGTACCATTAAAAGACGTTGAAGGATTAGCCATATTTGTTTGTATTGAAGGAAAACCATTCAGAAGTTGGTTATTAGCATTTGTTTGTGAGGAATGGAAACAATTCACAATTTGGTTACTACCATTAATTGGATAATAATGTTCATGGGATTTAATTATTGGCTGATATTGAACATTTATGTTGTTGAAGACTTGTGATTGATGAGGATAAGGTTGAAACTGATTACCTCCTGAATTACCAATGTTCGATGGGAGTATGTCTTGAGAGTTTCTCATCGAAGAAGATATTGGAAACTTAACAAGATTACTATGCGAATTGTCAACAAGAAGGTTACCGGTGATAGGCTGCACAAGATGTGCTGGAAGTGCATTGTATAGCGCTTGTGAAGGAGGTCTTGGAGCCGAAACCTGAACCGGAACTGATGGCCTTAATACATTTGATTTATTTCCCGTCTTATGCTGAATAAACCTCTTGAATTCATCTCCGCCAAGTTCATAATAATCTGAATGAGGATACATATGTCTACCATTCGTTATAATATTGTTGCCAACATCAATTGTTTGTTGAAAAGAAATCTTTCTTTTGTTCTTCCCTGTTTGTTTTGCTCCCAAACTCTCAATATGCTTTTGTGAGTTTTCCATCTTTTGCAACTTAAGAAGTTACACAATCAAAACCTCCACTTTACAATTAATAGTAGCACCCAAAAATACAAAACATCACTAATTTGAAGGATGTGACAAAAAACTGAGAAAAGTGAGATGAGTGAACAAGTATAACACCTTATGACATTTTATAGGATTTTTTTGAAGGGTAGTTTAGGCAAAACAACTTCGATTTAACTAACGTTTTCACGTGTAAAATGTGAACATTTATTGTAAATGAAAAAGATGTTGACCAACAATATTATTTTATTATAGGATTAATTAATTGGTCTTTACCCTTGTAATATAGATCATTTCTAGTTTTCCCATGTAAAATTTTTATTTTGATTCATCCCTCTGTAAGATATTTTTGTTTTGATTTACCCCCCTAATAGAGCAAACAAAAACCAATTTGTTTTTTATGCAAGAAATTTTCGTTTTTGTTTAACCTATTATGGGGGTAAATCAAAACAAAAATATTTTACAGGGGGTAAATAAAAAAAAAATTACAGATGGAAAAACCAGAAATGACCTATATTACAGGGGTAAAAATCTATTAACCCTTTATTATAATATGGTTGGAAAATAGTTTGTCTATTTAAAATATTAGGTTGAAATAAAATATGAGTTTGATTATATGGTTGACAAATATTTATGTTTTAGTTTGCCTCTAGATTTTTGCTTCAAGTGTGGCTCCTCTGGTGGCTGGTGTTGGTGTTCAACTTGACTGTTTTTGATTCATTGTATCATTTGTGTCCTCCCTGTTAGAGCTTAGTAAACAAATATTTAATGTGGTTTGTTCAAAGTTCAAGGTTTAATCTTTCTTTATGAGAACATTATTACTATATATATATATGACTAAATCATGACTAATATAATAAGTAAATTATTAAATTTGTCAAAAAAATGTATTTAAAATGTGGTTTGTTCAAAGTTCAAGGTTAATCTTTCTTTATGAGAACATTATTATTATTACTAAATATATATATATATATTTTTTACCAAATCATGACTAATATAAGTAAATTATTAAATTTTTCAAAAAATGTATTTAAAATGTGATTTGTTCAAAGTTCAAGGTTAATCTTTCTTTATGAGAACATTATTACTAAATATATATTTTTTGACTAAATCATGACTAATATAAGTAAATTATTAAATTTTTAAAAAAATGTATCTAATGATAAATATATTGCATACTTTTATTGTATTTCATTATTTTGTTTGTTTTTTATAAAAAAAATTCTAAATCAAAAATTTGATTATGTTCTTTTTATAATTATTAAGTTCTCTTTTTTTTTTTTGCAGTAAACTCTTCCATTAAATTATAGATAGTGAGTATTTGACCAAGGTAACAAGGGTATTTTGGTATGTTAGGCACATTCTGGAGGTTTTTAGAAGCGGCCAAGGCGGTTTGCGACCGGTTTAGGCACGCTATGGGCCTGGCAGCCTTTCTGCAGGGCGCTGATGCCTTTTCGGAGGGTTTGGAGCCCTTATGGAGGTCTTTTAGTCTTTTAGGAATATATTAATGGTCCACAGCCCCCCAAGCACGAGTCTTGGGTCAAGGCGAAGTGATTTGAACTGTTTTTGATTTTCATATTTCATATTTTTTTTTTAACGTTAACATTTACCGCTAGGTGTCACCTCCCTAGGGTGTCTTTGATTTGTTTAATAGCCCCCAGAGCTAGATGTATGATATGTATTTGGAAAGTCCTCCCTAAGGTGGTCTTAACTTGTCTAAATAGTCTTTAGGAGTGTGGGTATGATTCATTTTTGAGTTATTTCCTCCTAACCCCCCAGCACGAGTCTCCGAAAAGAGGCGAAGTGGTTTATAGTGAGGTTGAGGCGAGGTGTTCTATTTGCAGGGCGAGGTGACGAAACATTTTTAGGCGAGTTTTTTGAAGTTCTTCAATAGATTGAACGACTCAGATTCCTTGAATTTTCGATGGTCGTGACGTGTCTGTATCGTGGCGTCCGTTTCCACGTGTCTCGACTCACTTGTGAGGACGACACGTTTTTCAAGGCAGCTTTTACTCCCCTTCCCTATAAAAAGCGCTTTTTTCCTCATTTCTCTGGCTTCAGTTCCGGTTTTTCTTTTTTTATATCTTTGGTGAATTCTTTCTCTCCTTTGGCGCTTTTCGTTTTTATGGCTTGCCTTTATTGATTATCATGTTTGATGGCGGATTTAAGATAACTTTGTAAACGCACCAGCGATGTAACACCCCGTTATCCCAAACAATTAAATAATAAATACTACATCAGAGTTTAACACCAAACGGGCATGTCACACTACTTTTCAAAATTTCTTAAATAGAATATAAAATCTATCTAATAAACAACAATTTTATTAGTTTCACCAAAACCTTGCAGCGGAATATTTTCATTAAAAACAACAACAACAAATGTTTAATTCTCCACTAAACAATCCTGACATAAAAGCCTCATCAAATAATTCAACAACCAAATAAAGGGCTACATTAGCATGTTCCAAAAATTGATACATAGGAATGAAAATAAACAAGTAAATCCCATCACGTACGTATCAGAGCCCAAGACACTTGAGCCACCACCTACTACTCAGGATCACCTGCAAGTTACCCATAGGAAGGGCAACATTTTCAAGCAGAAGGGGTGAGATTCACAACAATAATAATAGATATAAAATTCATCAATTGAATCTAACACCCTAACATGGTAATAATTAATCAATATATAAATATATCATAATTAACAACATCAACAATAATGGTAATTACAACCAACAACAACGACTCATGCAACTACTCGACAACACCGCTAAGAATGTGACAATACGACAATGCATGTGGTACCAATTTACAGGGCAGAAGCCCTCACCGAATATTGAATGGTTAAAGCATTCATCAGGGCATAAGCCCTCACCGCTTTGAACAACAAGGTGTTCCAGGACATGAGTCCTCCCGCTTTGAACGAAAAGGCGTTCCAGGGCATGAGCCCTCCCGCTTTTATGTTTATGCAATGGACCCCACTTGTGTATATCTACATACAACTTAACAATGCATATATATATATATATATATATATATATATATATATATATGTGTGTGTGTGTGTGTGACTTACAACTCCACAATTCAACAACATGTATGATTTAATTAATGTAAACATACATCACAGTCATCAACAGATCATTATAATCAATCCAACAATTCCAGAAAAATATACAATTAATCATAATTATGCTCAGACATCAAGATCATTCAATATCATTCAATTAAATAACAATCAGCATTCAAAATTGGGCAACTCGCCTCGCGGGTGCATCTGCTCGCTATGGCGAGCTCAGGCAAAAGGTTACTCGCCTTGGCGAGTACGAGGCGAATAGGAAAAGGGGTGCTCTCGGGAGTTTTGACATTTTTCTCACTAAAACTTCATTTTTAAGCTCCCTATTCATCTTTTTAATCTAAAAATTGTCCCAGTCCTCTCTAAAATCATTTAGGCACTCAAAACTAACCAAAAATTACATCTTATAACAACAATCTGAAAATCCAGGTTCTCACTCACTAACTCGCCATGGCGAGTGGTTCTGCTCGCGAGGCGAGCCATGAAGATTGCTCACTCGCGAGGCGAGACAAGCTACTCGCCGGGGCGAGCGATGAATATCAGTACGGGCAGAATGCAGGTTTTTCCCAAAAATCCCAATTTCCTCAATTTCACTCCCCAAATCAGTTTACAGATATGAAACTAAATGTTGTATGCAACCAGAACCTAATTCTAACATCAAAACAGAAATCTCTACACTCAATTCACTCAGAAACCCAATAATCCAACATAAATCCAAAATCCCCAATTTCTACCATAAATCTGTTAAATCAAAATCAGAATTAGACATCTATACTGCTGAAGCAAATATCACCCTTACCTTAATTCAGATGAACAAATGCACAGAAATCGGATTCACTTGGCTCTACTTGGCTCTTCTCCGTAAACTGCTTTCTGACTGTTTCTTTTCCCAACTCCCAATACATAACTCCCCTTTATTTCATTTAACTCCCCCTTAATTCTATTAATTTCTAATTAAATCCCCAACCTCCAAAATAATAATAATTCCCACTTATTCTAATTAATATTAAAATAAACCATATAATAAAATAATACACACCACATAATCCACAATAATTATTTAAAATCATATAAAAGACTCTAAATAAATTATAAATAAATAAAATAACGACTAGGGCGTTACAGACGACATGTTATCGATCCGGATTTTCTGCGAAAATCAAAGAACGCACCGACGACATGTTGTCGTTCCAAATTTTCTGCTCTAAGGTGACTTTGTAAACGCACCTGCGACATGTTATCTATCCAGATTTTCTGTGAAAATCAAAGAACACACTGACGACCTGTTGTTGTTCTTCGCTCTATTTTGGATTTGACTCTTTTGTACCCTTTAGGTTGTTTTGCTTTACTTTGTTTTTTTATACTGGATCAGGTTTTACGTTCCCATAGCGCTTTGTATTGCTCCTTTTTTTTTTATCTTTAATATATTTAGGTTGCCGCATACGATCTATGCACCCTTTTTAGCCTAAAAATTGACAACAACTTAGTGTCAACTCGTGAAATTATTTAAAAATTTCTTAAAAAAATTATTTAAATTATATTATTTAGATCATTATTTGATTTAATTATATTTTTATATATAAAAAAATCATTATAGTTTTATAAATATATAGACATATTCTTTTTGAGACTTGCATTGTAATTTTTTTCGAATGATAAATATTAGTATGTTAATTGTTATGTTATTTGTTTTTTAATCCTAGATAGTCTTGGACCTCTAACTCATTTACTTAGCTCAAATCAGTTGATACACTCAATTTCCCGACCCACATGGTAAATATTGTGGACCACCAACCACAATTTTCATTTTCATACATCAAAGCAATTGAATTTAAAACAAATAAATCAAAGGTGAAAAAAGCATTTGGGTATATCTTGGATTCCACCGACTCTCTGCCACTACAAGTTAAATTGTGATGGTGTTGTCATGCAATAATCAAGCCGAGCAACTCGTGGAGGTGTGCTTCATGACGATTATGGTAGAATCATATATGTTTTTTGTAACGCCCACTTTTATTTAATTAATTATTTAATCGAGTCTAGACGAGCTATATTATATTTATATAATATATGTGTGAAATATGATGATTTATGACGATTTAGATGATTTGGATGATTTTAGATGAGTTATGTGTTTTGATGATTTTTATGAGGTTATGAGACTTATTTTATTGTTTAATAAAATAAGATTTGAAAATAAAATAAAATATTTAGTTAAGGGCTGTTTTGAGATTTTAGAGAGTTTTGGGGGAGAAAGTGAGATAAGATAAGATATTAGGAGGAGGTATATAAAGGAAAGACCTAGTTTCAGAAAAAGTTAGTACGTACGAACAAAACTTTGGAAAAGGAGGAAAAAAGCTAAGAGAAGGGAGAATCACCATATAGAGCTGCGATTTCTTCATACAAGGGTGAGACTAATGATTCAATAGTATTAATCTATACATTTCTGATGATCAAATTAACAAGTTAGGATTGAATTAGAAAATTTATGAAATTAGGGTTAATAGTTGAAATTGATGATCCAATGATAATAAGCTGTTAGATTGATGCATAAAACGTCCTTTGACCTTAGATTATGTTTAGAATGAAATCTGGAATTGAAATTAGGCTTAGAACCATGTGAGATCATGAATTTTTCGTAAAAACTGCATTCTGCCCGAGCCTGTATTCATCGCTCGCCCTCGCGAACGATGATCCTCGCCTCGTGAGTGATGAAGTTCATCGCTCGCCATGCGAGCCATTTCCCTTCGCCTCGCGAGTTACAAGTCGTAGCTCGCCACAGCGAGCAACCTTACTCGCCATAGCGAGCATGACCAGAGAGCATGTCGAATTCTGTATTTTTGACTTTTGAGTTAAACCTTAGATGCCTTTGGGTGCCTAAAGATGTTTATTAAAGATTAGATGATGATTTAGAACGAGATTGAACCTGTTTTAGCTTAGAACCACTTTAGTTGGAATTCTGGCTTGTACTCGCCATGGCGAGCAGATGCTCTCGCCTCGCGAGCACTTCCAGAACTGAATGCAAGTTAGGATGTTGCGATCTGTTTCGCATAAGTTGATTTGGGATGGACCCTTAGGTAGTAATGTGCCCTATTTAAGATGATAACTGAGATCTGTGAAGCTACTATGAACTGTTAAGCTGATTATAATGTGATTTAATGATTAAATGCATTACTTGAAATATTATTGAATGATCAAGATGTTGTTGAAAAGAATTGATATTATGAAGTTATGCTGCTATTGTGATCTGATTATGCTGCTATTGTTATTTAACTAAGTTGCATGAGTCTATACAAGATGATTAAGATGATGTTGAACTCCAAATTATTGGATGTATATGAGATGATGATTAAGATGTTTTAAGATGATTGAGTACATGCATTAGCATACATTCGTTGGGGCTCATGCCCTGGAGCTTTGTACTCACCATGATGGAGCATTAGCTCAAAATAATGTTGGGGGCTTATGCCCTGAAAGTATATTAATACTAAAATGTTGGGGGCTCATCCCCTGTATTGGTACCACATGCATATAAGAGGTCTAAGTTGCATTGTTGCATTGTCGAGTCAAATGATGAAAGATGTTATGTTGTTTATGATGATTGGATGAAGTGATTACCTGATATTTTATTATCAATGATGTTATGATGTTTAAGATGCTTATGTTGAAGATGTTTATGATGTTAATTACGATTGTTGAATTATATTGATTAATATTCTTGTTTTGTGAAATCTCACCCCTTCTGCTTGGAAATGTTGCTCTTCGTATGAGTAACTTGCAGGTGATCGAGCTTAGTGTGCAGTGTTGCTGTCGTGAGTGGCCTTGCCTCACTGAGTCGTCTAGGTTGCTCTGATACGTAACGGGATGAGGTTTATGTTATGCATGCTTCATTCTTTTATGTGTTCATTTATGATGATTAACTGAATTTTATGAGATGTTTTAATGAGGCCTGCGTGCCATGACTTTATTAATGATGATGAACTTATCCGCTGCGAGTTTTGAAATAATTATGTTGAAAGATAATTTGTTACATTCCGTTATTTGATGATTACTCTGATAATATGTTGAAATTTTTATATTGGGAAAACATGGTGTTACATTTTTGCTTTCAATTTGGGTGTGAGAGTTAACTTAAAATCAGAAATCTGGAGAATCGTGCCACGATGGAGAAGCATCGCGCCACGATTGTTGAAGCAAGATTCTGAGGGAGCTACTGGAATTTTCGTGCCATGATGAAGCCGCATCGTGCCACGATGGACGTGCTGAAGATATTTTTAAAACGTATTTTCAGTTAGATTTGTTTCAGTTTTTTAAGAGTTTACTTTCCACTATGAATATAAGCCTTGTATCAGATGATAAAGTGTGTAGAAAACAGGGTTTAGAAACCAACATACAAACTAGGGTTTATAGAGAATTTCTCTTGGCAACAACACTAAGGTTGAGATTGTTTTGATTCACCTTGAACAAAGCACTATTAGGATTGAGTCTCTTGGTCACGGGAAGAGACTGGGACTTGGGTAGAATTAGGTTTGAAGACTGATTCTTGTAACTCAATATCTCTTTGTAAAGAAACTCATATCAATATAGTGGAACGGAGAGCTGCTCTCTCCCTAGACTAGGTCATCATTAGACCGAACTAGGTAAACAAATTATTGTGTTCGTTCTCTCTCTTACTTTTATCTCTTGCTGTTTACTTTTGTTTTGGATTATTTGCTACCCGCTTGATTTGATTACTTGATATTAATTTGCTCCACACATCAAGTTTTTATTGGTGTGGTTTTCTCAACGAATTCACAACATTGGGTTTATCCTCTATTACACATAATGAATTTTGCCTAATTTTATTGGGTGTCAAATTAGCTTCAGACAACATAGTCCAGAAAAATCATTGTTGAATCACATTCTCTAGCTGCTGTGGATTTGCTGAATAATGATTTCTCTTCACATCGCCCATGTCCTCTTATTAAGAGTATTTTGAATTAAAATAAGTTGGGAATTGGAATGCATCTTTGAAGTAGCAATAAACGTCACAAGAAAGGAGGTTTGAATTATGACCCTTTTAAAAGCACTATAATTTGTTGATCACACCATATCAGTCTGTTACACTCAGTATTATCAACCTCAGCAGACTTCTACGATTCTTGATCACACAAAAAAAAAAATTCTATCTCAAACTATTAAGCCCAATAAACTTGAGATCTAGTTACGCTTTGTATGGTAGTGAGTGTTGTTTGAATATGGTATCTCACTTGGAGATTTCAAATGGTATCTCAATTTGGAGATTTCTAAAGTATCTCACGTAGAGATTTCAAATAATATCTTAAATAGATATTTTAAATAATATCCCTAACTTGGAGATATTATATTTATAAACTTTCAAAGATATCTTAGCTATAAGAGAAGAAAGATATTTGAAGCTTGCTTTGTTGTTGTTGAAGAGCTTTATGAATACTTCTTTGAATATTCACGTGAATGAGAGAATTGAATTCTTTGTGAGTAAGCTCTTGAAGAATTACCATTGAGGTAAGTTTGTATTTATAGAGGCTTGTGTTTTTGAAGCTCACTTGAAATGTACATGAACATACAACTGTAAGCTTGTACGTAAAAAACAACCCATGTGCTCTTGCTTTTGTTGCTTGAGGCGCAAGTGTTGCAAAAAAAGTGTTATTTCAAGTGAAGAATATGTTATGAAGAACATTATCTTCTTTCTAGCCTTTTAAGACAGCCCACGTGAGGTTGTAATACAGCTGTGTATGAGTTGTAATTGGCTCTCATAGAATAACATCATCCTTATCCATTTGTAATTTCACCATAATGTTCTCAAGAACATTCTTTCTTTGTAAAACAATTTGTTTCTTCTTTCTTTAAGGCACGTGCTTTTCCAATTCCTTTTTAAATGCAAAGGTCTTTATGAAATCATAAGATATTCTTTCCATTTGTGTCATAAGTCCAAAGTATATTCTTTTGGTGAGACATAGAGATTTTTTTGCTTCTTGAATTTGTTCCAAAAAGCCCATTTATGTCCTTTTACTTATTTGCTTTGATAATGACGTTTTTAACTTGTCTATTGAGCAAAGAACCTTCTTCTTTTGTTAAGAACATTCTCATGAAACATTTCTCACAAAATTCATTAGTAGATAACAAGTTAAAAAGACAATTATTAAATGTTTATAATCTGTAAAACATCAAATAAGGATTTTGTCCTCAACAATCTTAACTTGGTCACATGCGCTTCTGAAGGCCAACCACAACCAAATTGCTAATAGTTTAACAAAGTTCAATCTTTCATTAAATATCTCTAACATTTTTTTAGTATATTCTGAATTTTTATGTTCAACTTCATTATCACTTAATACTTTAGGAGTGAGTTTTCCGGGTAGATTCTAAGTTTTTTTTTTCCCTTAGGTTGTGTTTGGTTCCATGGAAAGAAAGATGAGGGGGATGAAAAGAGAGTGGAATGATGCAGTTTCGCACACTTTCATAAAACAAAAGAAAGAAATTTTTTGGAGGGTCCCACAATAAAAATGTTTCCATGCTAAACTGTGGAGAAAGTGGAAAAATTGCACTATTCTTGATACCCCCCAATCTTGTGTACTTTTACGACATATATTTCAACATTTTTTCCACCGTACTCTCATACAATAATTTATTATTTATTTTCAATACTTATACACATTTTTTATGAGGCATACTCAAATTAGAACTTATGGATAGCCATTGGTGACCAATTTTAATACAATGTTTATACCAAAATTATTTAAAGGCTTAAATATGAAAATGGTCCTTGTAAATATCTGGCATTTTAATTTTAGTTCCTATAAAAATATTTTTTTGGTTTTAATCCCTGCAAATATAGAATATTTGGTTTTGGTCCTTGGTATTTTATTTTAATCCTTATAAAATCATTTCATATTGAAATTGGTCCCTATGATATTCATTTTAGTCCTCATTTTGAGGGATTAAAATCAAATATTCTACATATTACAAGAACCAAATCCAATATGAATCAATTTTACAAGGACTAAAACAAAATACCAAGGACCAAAACCAATTTTTTTATATTTGCAAGGCTAAAACTAAAAAAATATTTTTACAGGGATTAAAACCAAAATGTCAGATATTTGCAGTGACTATTTTCATATTTAAGCCTTATTTAAATGTATTTTCATTGAAAATTATTTAAATAACACAATAATATAAGGTTATTTATGTCATTTACTAAATTCATCTCTTTCTTTCCTCTTTTACTTTCACTCTTACCAAACAACCAACAAATCATCTCACTTTTTCCTCACTTTCTTTTTACTTTCTTTCTTTAAGTGCCTGTTTGGTTGAGCTTTTCCAACCTATAAACGCATGTTTAGCAGCTTAAAATGTGGTTCCTTCATTTTTCATTATGTTTGGTTTCATTTCTTAAAATCGATTTTGCCTTCCAAACTCAATTCTATGAGAAGCTCCATATTCTAACTTTTGCGGCAAGTCCAAATCAATTCTACATTTTTAGTAGGTTGGCAATTAAATAACTATTTTTCTTCCTTAATTGCCCTCAGTGTTTATAATTTACAGCGTATCTTTTTGTTTTCTCTCCCTCTTGCACAACTAGCTTCTCTTTTATATCTGCATTTGTGATCTTGCTCGCCTTTTTGTGTTCATTCTCAAGCTTTTCCTTTGTTTACAACTTTGCCCCTCTTTGTATCATCCTGTTGAATTTTGTTGTTTCATGGTGAGGGAAGAGAAGAAAATGTTCTTCAACCAAAAAAAAAAAGAAAATGTACATTTTTCCCTATTTAAAAAACCCAACATAAAAAATAAATTATTCAAAATAAAACGTCTCTCTTCTATTTTTTTTTTTAAATATATCTATTCTAATTTTATTAGGCAGTATTTCATTTAATAAATTAACATTATAATATCAAAGATACCAAAGATAAAAGTATAAAACAAAAAAGAAGTATTTTATTTAAATATGTACATGAAAATCCATTTTGGTAATTATACATGCAAAATCAGCTTTGACACAAACTATCCAAACGACATAAATTGATAAAATCACTTTTGTGTTATGTATCCAAACATAAATAAATTCACATTCAACTCACTTTTAATCAAACTCAATTATTTCAAAATCAATTTTTTTCACCGAAGAACCAAACACATACTAAACCTTCTTTCCTCTAACTTTCCTTTCACTTTCACTCTTACCAAACAAGCCAACAAATTATTTCGCTTTCTATTCATTTTCAACTCACTTTCTTTCCTTTACTTTTCATTCCTTATACTTTCTCTCCACATCCAAACAGACCCTTAGTGTTGGTTGCCCATTTCTATATACTACTCCCTCCTTCCCGAATTAGCTGAGCCATTTTTTCATTTCACACATATTAAGATAAATGTATAAATAAAAGAGAGAAAAAAATGGTTTTAAGTGTTTTTGTAAGTATTTGTGCATTCTCAGCTATCATAATGCAAAGTGGAATATATTGAATTGGAAGTTATGAAAGTAATATTAATTAGAGTTATAGAGAGAGAAATTTTTTTTATACTATATTGAAAAGTAAAATGACTCATTATTTTGGGACATTTTTTATTTGCAAATGAGTCGGTTATTGTGGGATGGAGTGAGTATTAAAAACAAGGGTTAATAGGTCTTTACCTCCTGTAATATAGGTCATTTCCGGTTTTCACCCCTGTAAAAAATTTATTTTGATTCACTCCCTGTAAAATATTTTTGTTTTGATTTACCCCCTTAATAGGCCAAACAATTCGTTTTTGTTTGACCTATTAAGGGGGTAAATCAAAACAAAAATATTTTACAGGGGGTGAATCAAAATAAAAATTTTACAGAGGTGAAAACTAGAAATAACCTAATATATTATAAGGGGTAAAAATCTATTAATCCTAAAAAAAAAAAAAAACACAAAAAAAACATTTGGGTATGGTATTTAACCACTTGTCTACCCGAAATGCAAAGAGTCAAGTCCACGAGCAGCTGTACCAGTGTTCAGCGTTACTTCTCCACTCTTTCTTCACTCCTTCATTCTTCTTCAACTTCTTCAAGGTAAAAGTTTCATGCTCCCATCGAACCCTTTTTTTTCTTATTCAATTTTACTTCATTCCTTTTTTCTCAGGCTCGGCGCAACTTGGAAAATTTCCCATCGAATTGTTCAAAGTTGAAGATGTTTGATCAACGAAAGCAGTTCAAGACGAAGTTATGTGCGCTTTATCAGAATGGTCGTTGTAATCGCCAGAACTGTTCTTTTGCACATGGGAATACCGAGCTTCGACGATTTTCATCCAACTATAATGGTGAATTTTCGATCTTTCTTTTGCCATGTTTTTGTTGACGTAGGGTTGGATTTGTTTGGGTGAGTGAATTAAAACAGGGTAAAGCTGCATACAATACACCAAAAATGGTGGGACCCTTTCCCAGACCCTGTGTATGCGGAAGCTTTAGTGTACCGGGCCCTTTCTTTTAGTGAACTAATCCGTTAATGTTAGTTGAAGAGTAATAATCAAATTAGTCTCCGACTTTGTATAGCGCTCCCAGATAGGTCTCTGAGATTATGATTACTTCAAAGTCTAATTGTGAAACTTGAAACTGTCAAGTTGGTATATTTAACAACTTACTATCAATTTTGTCGCTGTATTTAACCGCTTACTATCAATTTAGTCTCTAACATACTCTTGTAATGACTTATATGAGTAAAATTTCACATAGTCAGAGATCTTTTTGAAATATCCATAATCTTGGGGACCCCTATTTGAGAGTATCCTAGGTTGTCGGGGTGAACTTGGTGGTTTAATAGTTTAGTTGAGGGATGTTTGGTGGATGCATAAAGGGCCTGTTTGGATTGACTTATTTGAGTTTATGCACTAGTGAGGCTCGTTGCAAGAACTTATAAAAAGGGCTTATGACATGTTATAAGATGTTTCTAAGTTGTTTTCAACTTAGTTTTACAAGCTCTCCAAGATAGCTTATGAAAACAACTTATAGCTTATAAAAAAAAATTATTTTATCTTTTATTTTAGAAATTGCGTATCATGATAAATGTTTATGCTATAAGTTGGAAGCTAAGTTGTTTATCCAAAATGGGCCTAAATATAGAACTTCAATTACTAAATCTAGTGTTGTCAAATACGTACTATAGCGTAGCGGAATTTGAACTAATGTTTTGCGGTACAATATTTAGTACAAAGTGTTATCAAATAGCGGCTATTGTGGCTATAGGTTGTAGTGTAACAGAATTTGAACAAACCACTATTTTCTGCGATCCACGGTTGACTTACATTATGACTATAATTCAGTAATCAATTTGCACTTCAATTATATTGTTTGGATTTCGGTGTACTTCAGTGTAAGTATTGTACCTGTTTTATAACTCGGTTCTTGAACCTGACAAACTATATTTCTTTTCTGGATTGCCGAGTTCAGAAGAATATTCCTGAATGATGAACTTACAAACATTTTGAAGAGCTCTTCTTGTATCTTCTTGCATACATAGATGGCTGTAGATATGTCCTTGGACTATTTTGTAGTCCACTAGTCCTGTGTCTGTTTGTGTTTGTACCATGACTTCTGCACAAGCTGGTCTATTATTATTCATGATATAAGTTTAATCTATGGGGAGTCTGAGTTACATCTCATATTTATGATAACATACTTAACTTGCATGGGGAAAATTGACTAATGATTAGAAAATGAAGCATTGCATGAAGAAAATTTGAGGAAATAAATTATATAGTGGTGACACATTATCGGCATCTCCTGTAATCTAATTAATTCACATCTCCAGCTTGTTTAGTCGGCACACTGTTATTCCATTTCTTTATCTGGATTCAATACTCTTAAAACAGAGGATCTGGATGCTTATCTAATAATATGGTCCATACGTCCATTGATTCTGTGAAAGAAGATATCAAAGCATTCATATGCAATTACACATGGCATGTGGGATTAATGTCGAATTGATATGTTCAATTTCAACGATAGGACATCTGTCCACTTTATCTTGTTGATTGTAGCATGTCCAGCAGTGCGGATATTTCATTTAAATGATAAATTCTTCGCAATGAATTCTTCCGATTGGTTTATCTTAGAGGCAATGCTGGTGTTGTTTGACATAGTATTTTCTTGGCAATGTTTTATATGCTTCATTCCATAAATATGCAGAACAAGTGTTTCCTGAAGGATATTAATCAGGCTTACATGGATGTATCTGGCTATCTGCTAGCTTCTTATTTCGATCAGAAGAGTTCAACGAATTTCCCAATCAATTCATATATGAATTCCACTATTTAAGTGTGGATCTTATGATATTCCTTTGTGCTGTTACTTCGTTTTGGCTCTTATGATATTGCTTATTATATTCCTTTTGGCTGTTACTTCATGGCTACATGGACATAGGCAAAATGGAATTATTAACACAGATGATATCAGTAGATATCAAATCTCATAGCCTTCGGATGGATCTTTATTTCTTAAGCATCTTGGATATGACTTTCCATTCAAGGTTATATATTATGTCATACTTCTCAACAAGATGAAGATGTGAACTGTTGTTAATCCATTGCTACCTTGATTACACTTCAAAGATATAAGCTACATACATGGTTTTACTATATCTGTCATAATATGAGGGTGATATTTTCTATCTACTTTTTGCTCTTACATGGGAGGCACTTATACTATTCATTATTATATTTCTCTTGTTATTCCTGATATTGGTAAGCTTGGTTTTCAAAATCAGTTTATGTGCTCTGTTTTTAGCTTCTGAAATATCCGTTGCTTTTGATTTTGGTCTGCAATACTAAAGCTTATTTTCTTATTGCAGGAAAGAGAGACTATTTAGGTAACAATGACTTGAGGGATAAACTTGATAGAAGGCATTTATCACCTCCAAGATATTCACCGGCTCGAGAGGCAAGAGGTCGGCAGACCATTCGCGGTTAGACACAAGATCCTTATTTCTGCTTGCTCTCGTTGTTTTTAGTATCATTTTTTAGTTTAGTCATACCATGGAGAGGAAGATTCAAAGTCACTTGAAAAAGTTTTTTTTTTTATCCATGATAGCAATTTTATATTTTGTGAGACTGATTTCTTCTAAATCTTGAATGTATCTGATATTACCATTTTTAAGAGATATTTAAACAAGATATTGTCTGCGACGTGTCCTATTTCACTCTAACTTGCCGTGGATTATGTAAGCGAAGTAGAGTGTTCATTGCTTCACTGTGAAGTTATAGCTAGCATAAATGAAAGCTTCTCTCACACGGCATACTCACAAAGATTGCACATACTATTTTATTTAATGATACCCTTTTCTCTTTCCTAATGTTCCATGAATTGAAATCGCAGAATATAGTCCACTGAGATCTCCAGAGAAAAGAAGGTAAATTATTAACATGAATAATTTTGACACTTGTTTTTCTCCTTTCATTTCTGTTGCCAATGTTGTCTACTACTTTTGTTCTTCTTGAATGTTCATATTAAATTATTCTACTACTTTTGACATACTTGAGAGAGACAAACTTTGAAAGGGGGTAGGATATTAGAGAAGGATGGGGGGAGACCAATGTAGTCAGGAACGAGTTCCTACGTAGGATCGGTCGGCCGGTGAAAGAACGTAAACACGAGGAACGTAACACGGTTCGTAAGTAGGATCGATAGGTTGTCGATAGAATTGAGAGAAATATATAGGGAAAATAGAGGGAAAACAGGGGAGCCAAGCATAAAAACAGAGATATTAGAGGAAAAACAGAGGAACCAAGCAATAAAACAGAGAAAAACGGCAAAAAACAAAGAAAACAGAGGAAACAGAGCAAAACAGAGAAAACACGGTTCGTAAGTAGGACCGAAGCACGGTCGAGGTGCTGTGGCACATACGATCGTGCGATCCTACGTGCTGGGACTCGTTCTTGACTACCTTGGGGGAGACTTTTAAAAAAAAAAAAAATTAATGCCTCATGAATGATAAATAAGAAATGAATGAATTCAGTATAAACATGCAAAAAATGCCAGATGTGACAAATATATACTTTGTCTCCATGAATTAATGCCTCGTGTTATTACGTTAAATTGATTTATTTTTTCAAAAATTTTACCCGTGTCGATGTGTCTATGCCTGTGTCCTGTCCGGTGTCCTTGTATTATATATCATTTGTAATTGTTAGTCCATGGTATTATGTTCATTGGTTTTTGATATTAATTGTCAACTTATACTTCATGAAACTTATTTGCTGTGGGATGATGTGCTTATTGTTTAAGTGTTTTTTTGTAATTTTAGTTACGGGGTTTGATACCTAGGACTTGTTCAGGGAGTTTGTTTAATTGAAATGTATTCTTACTCTCAATACACTTGGCATTGGCTAGATGTGTTCAGATGAGACATGGAATTCTATTCTATGTTTGGAACATTTGAAAACAGAGCATAGTACAAAATAGAACCATTTAATTTCATTCCATTATAATCCTTGCTGACAGCATGCAAAATTACTTTATGAATGTAATATCTCCGTCAGGGCCAACCTTTAATTTGCACATCAAATATTTCTTTTTGTTTCACATCCTCGTCTATGATTTAGCATAAACATTAGCAACTCCTGGTGCAGTGACAGAAGACATCGGAGAAAACAGGATATCAGTGGCCAAAGTGATATTTCTGGAAGTTTAAAAGTCTCTGAGAGAATTAATGATCCAGTGAAAGAAGAAAAAATGATTTCCTCTGGTTCTAGAAATACTCTTGAGGATCAGGTTAGAAATTGTTTAATCTTTCTTTCACAAATATATCCAATACATTCTCTTGTTTGTTCTGTGAATCACATGTTTATTTTTATTCTTGGAAATGTTTACAGCTGAAGAAAGTACACTCTGATATCAAAACTCTTGAGAACCGAAAATCCCAACTATCGGTTAGTTTTGTCTCTTGTAATTGCATTTTTTTTCACACTCTCGATGCTAGCAAAAATCCCAAATAGAATTGACCATCTTGTTTTCTTGTGTCATTTGGTTTAATTCTCTTGAAGCATCTAAAATATTCTATGAGAAATGCTAGGGTCACACCCACTAACACTCTCTTTTAACACAACCAATCATAATTAGCCATGTCATCCATTATTTTAATTCATTTTACCTGATAACCTGTTTCATCTTTCTTTCCAATGTTACCATTTATTATTTATTTTATTATTAAATCAGATTTTAACTTTTCTTTCATCTTCTCTCATGAACCTTCCACAAACCCAGTCGATGCTTACATGCAATTGAAAAGCACATAATTGTACCGTAATCGTCCTGCAAAATTTAGCCCAAACACTAACCAATTACACGAACATGGCATAGAAGCTTCAAAAGAGATCCAATTTTAATTTGCTTGCCGAGTCCTTCATATTTTGTTCCTTGTATGTTGAATTTGTTGCTATAATGAATAACAATTTGTCACTAAATTGAACCAAGTGAAAAATAAAAGTTACTTACCATAGAAAAGAGAAGCCTAATTAAAATTCTGCAACAAAAAACATAACTGAACTACAGAGATGATAGATATAAGATGGGTCAGCCACGGCAAAAAAGAGACAAAGCTCGCCATACGAATAAGAAGCAATCATGGTCAGGTTGGAAGAAAACTGAGATGACATGGCTTACAGAAGAAAACAACGACTAGATCGGAAGGATACGGATCGAGATGGTTAGATCTGGAAGAGAAGAGTCAAGGAGAACGACGAGCTACAGTCAAAAAATTTAAGAACAAAAATGTTAAAAAAAATGTTTAGAAACTTGTTGTTCCGGTTACCAGTAAAGGAGTTAAATGAAGTGAATGACGTGGCAAATTATAATTGGAGTGTGTTATAGGAGTGTGTTAAAAGGTTTGACCATAGCATTTCTCATATTCTATTTTTTTCACACCATGTCCTATTCAATTTTGATTTTAAACTGCAGTAAACGTAAAACAAAGCACATGTTATGTCTTTGTTGTTTGGAACCTAAAAACATTGGTTTACAATACCGAAATTTTCTCAGTAGTTTATGACCTTCCAATACTACTGCAGTATAGACATATGCAGTCTGTAGTTATGTGGATAATTTTTTAATGAAAGGGATAGTCTTTAGGTTTTGTAGTCTATGTTTTGAAAAAGTGATAAGCATTAATTAAGCCTTAATGTGGTGTTATATAAACTTACAAGTATTTTTTGACATTAAACAAAACATAAGGATTATGTTAAACAAATCCAGACACCTATATAATTTTTCTCTCTCTAGACTTTTCTCTCTAACCTCTCTCTCTAGATATTTTCTTCGCCTCCCTCCTCAAATCCAAATCTTTGCTCTTCCGATGTAGATCTCTGGTGTGGTGGTGCGATGAGGTTCAACCTCCGCGCCATCAGTGACCCTCTCCCCGTCCAGCGGTTGCATGTCCTTGTTCTCTGATCCGTCTCGCCGGAGGTTGGTGTTGTTGTGGTCGGAGTGGGGTTTTGTGTCCTCTTCCCCTGTGGTTGGTGTTGCTGCGGTCGGAGTGGGCCAGGCAGTGGTGCTTCCGCCTCGCCGGAGGGTTTTGTGTGCTGTAGGTGGGCGGCGCTGCCGCTGGTCACGGCTGGTGTTGTGGCGGCGCCGGCGTGTCCGTTTTTTCTTGTTTTTTTTTTCGGTTTCTGTCCTGATCTGTTATAGATCTTGGTGGTGGTGGTGTGTTTGGCCTCGGTTTTGGAGGTTTCGTGGTGATGGCTCCCTCTTGTGTTTTCTCTTTCCGGTGACGCTTTCCACCCAGTCCGTCGTTGCTTTGCTGTTGTTACTGGTCGTCTCTGTTTTACAGGCCAAACCCTCTTTCCATCTTTGATATTTGCGTTCTCTGTTGTGGCCGGTTTTCCTTTTGCAGTCCATCACTGTTGGTTGTGGTGTGAGGCTTGGTGGTGGATCTGTCTTGGCTAAGTTTTTGTTTGGAGGTATTTTGAGAGGCGGTGGTGGTGGGGTTTAGCAGTTGCGGTGGTTCAATGCTGTTTTTTTCGTGGTGTGGAGGTGGTGGTGATGTGTGGTGGTGTTAAGCAGTGATGTGGTGGCGGTGGTGGGGTGTGCTGATGGTGGTGCCTTTTCCTTGTCACCGGCGGCCGTCTTTATACGATTTGGGTTGTGATTCCACTTCAAACCGGCGTCGCTGCCCATGTTGTGTTGTTGGTTTTAGTCTTCCTCTAAATTTGTGTTTGTGTGGCCGTCTGTTTTCTTGGTGAGGCGGTTTGGCGGGATAGTTTGTGGTGGTGGTGATGGGGAGGAGTGGTGGTTCGTTTTTGGATCTGGTGTGGAATGCATTGCGGACAGGAGCTTTTTATGGGGGTGGTTAGGAGGTGGGTGTTTTTGTGGTGGTTGTTGTGGGTGATTCCTTGGTGGAGGCCGCCTTTGTTTTTCGGGTCCATACCCGTTGTCGCTTACTCTTGTTTGTGCTTTGGGTGCTTTGAAGATGGGTGTCCTTCGAGCTGAGCAGCTTCCTTTTTTTTGATTTGATTGACGTTTTGGCACAACCGCATATCATGCCGATTGTCTTACTTTTTGTGTTTTGGATGCTGGTGGGCCGATTATTTTGCTTCGAGATCGGGAGCTGGTGTCTTACTGCAATTTTGTTTTGACTGGCTTTGGTGTTTCTCTGGTGGTCCGGGGGTGTGGTGGCCTTCCGATTTGATCCTGAAGTTTGGTGGGCCGATCGCTTTTGATTCGAGATCGGGAGTCAGCTCTTTGGTTCTAGTTTGGTTTTGGGCTTTTTTAGGTGTTTCTTTCGGTGGACCGGAGATTGTGCGGTGGTGGAGGCTTTTGATCTTTAGAAAAGGTGGAAGTGGCTCAGTTTGGGTGTTGAGGATTAGTTTTCTTTTGGGGGAGAGTAGTGATGATGGGTGTTATGGATGCCGTTTTACTGTGGTCGGTTGTCTAGGTGTCAATTTCAAGTGGGGTGGTGTCCTTTTGGATGTTGTTTGCAAGGGTGTCTTTGTTGGAGTTTTTGTATTCAGGTGTTCCGCCTATATACAGCGCCTTTTGTTTGTACTTCACCGGTCTCTGTTCGTCTTGTGCAGGGACCGGATGTTTAATAAATTTTTGCCGATTCAAAAAAAATAAATAAATAAATGATTATGTTAAACAAAGTTCAATGCAAATTTAATTCAAATGAAGAATTGAAGCTTTCTTTTGATATTTGTTAGGATATATTATAATGGCCAATTAGTGTAGTTAAAGTAGTTAAGAGTTGTTATAGAAATCAGTTAGTTAATTGGGGGTGTTAGTATAACTAGGGGAATACAATGTAGAGTTGATCATTATTGAATATTATAAATATGGATTTTGCTAACCAGTGCCCTAAGGGCAATGGTTAAGGAATCCATTAGTAGAAACTTTGTCTTGGAAATACAAATTTTTATTTTCTCTTGGCAATATTTACACAACTTTTTGTTTTAGAGTTACTTATTTTAGTACTTTAACCAATGCCCCAAGGGCACTCATTAGCATTCTCCTATAAATATTGTTAAGAGTAGTAACTCTATTGTGAAGGGGAAACCCTTGGAGGAGAGATTTCTCTCCTATTCTATCATATTTCTTAATATAAGTGTTCTTTCTAAAGAATCCAATTCTTGGGTTCCTAACAATTGGTCCGACCCTTAAAATGGGCAGTGGATGGGTTCCTAACTACTGACTTCCAGGTTTATACTGAATAGATTAACTTTGAAAAAATTCACCCGGAGTCCATAAATGCTCCACAAATTACTAGCCTAAGGTTTGATGCTTACAGCAGCTAAAACCTTAAGAAAAAATGAGTGAAACGGGAGACCAAAATTAGGGATCAAACCAGAGACATCTCTAGTTCCAACCCAAATATGAATAAGTCACAAGGGATTTACAAGTACATACAAGAGAACAAAGAGAAGCATGATCCCATTGTGTTAGACTTATAGAATCAAGGCATTCTGCCTAAGGCAACTATGAAAGCCTAATAGATAGGAAATAATAACAGTGTAACGGAATATATTTACACTCATAAAATACTTTAAAGAAATTTGCTTCTGCCAAGCTGAATCCATAAGGCACACTTGTGCACTCCTTAATCATGCTTTTTTTTAAATAGATTGGCTGAGTACTCACTTTGTCAGTTGCATCCTTGTTCAGAGAGGAAAAATTGGAGGGCAAAATCATCTTATAAGGGTATTCAATTGTGATTTCAAGTCTTTGTTTTGAGGCTTAAATCTGATACTGATTTTGGGAGTTGTTTCATTTACCGTCTTGAGAATATTAATGAAATTGAACTTGCTATCCATTTCCCTGAAAAAATGTGAAAAGAAAATCCTTCGTTTTTTCAGTTGAAATATTTATCCACTTTAAGATTGGATTAAATTCAATTCAGACTTTTTGACTTGCAATGTACAAATGTATATTTTTGAAGGTCTGCCTGGATGAGAGTGTTCAAGAATTGGATAGCCTTAATTCTAGAATTCAGGAACTTGAGGCTCAGTTAAACAAAGAGGATGGGGAGTATAAAAGGTACTGGAATGTTTTAGAGTGTATATGTTGATATATCTTCTATTGTCCATCTCCATTATTTTGACAATTCTTGATAATTGCTATTCTCTTTCCTGATTTTTATTTATTTTTATTTTATTTTATGTAAAATCCAGAATTACTTCAAAAATAAGGAAGTTTGTTCGAATGCACAATCAGAAATTGGAGTTGCAAGATGAACTAAAGAGGCAAGTTATGATATTTGTATGAATTCAATCAATTCATATGATTTGACGCGCTTTGTTTTCTCAGATACATTCTTTCTTTAATTTTTTGGGAGTGATATTTGTTTTTAATTTGATTGTTTTGTATGTAGATCACAGGTCCGACTTCAAAGGTTCGGAGATCAGCTTTTCTCAGACATTTCTAGAATTGGTGCTGATGAGGAAGATTTAAGCGTTGATATTGTAAGCAATGGTGAGAATACTGGTCTTCCTCCAATTACCAAACATAATTTGGAACAGAACGGCGGATCGCCTTGCAGAAAAAGGCTGCATGCAGAACGAGATTCTGTGGAAGAGTTACAACAAGGTAGTAGTTTGGTAAATATAGTTATTTTGGATTTTCAGAAATAATGTGACCTTTGCTAAGCAAAACATGCAAAACTGAAAATGTCTTTCATCTGTGTGGGGGATGGATATATTCAGACAACTTATAATTGAAGTTAGTATCTGACTTTTTGTATATTGTGAATAATGTAGATTTGGCTGTTGAGGGATTATGTTTTGTAACCTGTATGGTTCTGGACCTTTAGTTTTTAAAAAATTTAGATGTTGCTAATAGTTGTTAATTATAAACGGAAAATTTTAACACAATCCTCGTATTCTCGTTTCATTTCATATTGAAAAAGAACATAAAGGTCTGTGTATATGGAAGTAAATATGTAATTTTTCCCGACCTTGCACTAGAGTATATGGAAGATTGCTTATACATTGCTGATTGCCAAAGAGGCAAAGACACATATTCTAAATTTTATTACAGATTTTGATTGTCGTTTTAAACCAGTTGGTCTGGTAATTGAATTTGGATAATATTTGATTGTTTGCTTGCTTAAATATACTAATAATTTTATTTGGACATAAGCACATTTGCTCTCAGTTCTTTTGACATGTTTAATGTTGTTCTTTGCAGTGCAAATAATATGCTTCAATTTTTTCTTTAATCTTGCCACTGGGCATGGTTATTGGAAATGCACTTTTATTATTTTGCTGACGTCTTCCAAACGTGCATGCAGGGCATTCAGTGGAAATAGCAAGAAGCGGAAAGCGGACTCGATTGAGTTTGTATGCTCAATCGATTGACAAGAGTTGTGAGGAGGCCCCTGACAATGGAATTGAAGTATCTAGGCACCAAGATCTTGAAGGAAAACACAAGAAAGGAATATGGAATTCTTCTAACAACATTCATTCAGAAAGGGTACTAATTCAATTAATTCCATGGCAGCTCTGCCTCTGCTGGCTCTTGAGAAAACGAAGCTTGTTTTTATATGTTGCATTCTTTTTGTGATGCCGGTTTCTTTTGTTACAGTCATACATTAAACAGCTAGTTTTTTTATCTTGCACTACATAAGATTTTCAAAAGGTTACCGTGGTCATTATCAATGACATTTTTCCATTCATAACCATGAACATACAGCCGAAGGAATCCAGGATTGAAGTGCCGTCAACCAGCATGGCAGCTCATGTTGATGAGGAAGTTGATATTGAGCATGATAACGGAACTGATACCAATGAAACTGCAAGGACAGAAAATGATAATGGAATGGCATTACAGGTGAAGGGCATATCTCTCATGCTTACCCCAGATTTGATTCCCCGCAACAATTATTCACAGGTTAGTTCTTCTTTGAGGTACATTTTGTTTACTGCCTTAAAAGCTAGAAACTTGTAGCATGCATTTGTAATAGCACTTTTACTTAATGTGCAGTATGAGGGTAAAAACGAGAATGTGGACGTGGATGGTCTTGATGAAAGAGCAGCAGAAGCGCATGTGGACACGGTCTAATTAGTGTTTGCCATTTCTAGCTTTTTGTTTTGGTGGTTCAAAGTTAGTATATTGAAAGCATGAATATGTTGGAGAAAGCTTTTCTATTAGGATAGGATGCAAGATAGTTGAACAAGAAACAAATTACTTTAGTACTTTTCTTTGCATGGATGTACTGATGTATTCTGTGCTGGTGAATATTAATTAGTTACAGTGCATAAGTTTATGACATTTGTGGTGGTGCTTAAGCTAAGTGTCTATTGACTGTAGGATGTGTTGAAGTCATGAATGATTGCACTATATAATCCTCACATGCCTATGTCATTTTTTGGGGTTTTAAAGAACCCAATATGTAATGTTTTTTATTCATAAGTTGAAATAAGCTGAAAATGACAAGTTACTTTTACTAGTTTAGTGTTTGTTGCAAGTTATCTCTTTAGATTTCTGATAATATTTGGATGGGGAATTTGTATCCTTGTCCTTGTTACTAGGGTTATATAATTTTATTCTTGGGTGGAAAATAATTCTCGAAACAAATAATTTACATTCCATTAATGTAAAATTTACAATACTTATTCAATTTCATGCTCGTCAAAAAGAAAAAAAAAATCGTCTTTGTGCACTCATCTTATTTTAATTGTTGTTTTTCAGTTGCGTGTGATTCTTAAATAAATTATTAATTATGTTAATTTCAATGATGCAATAGTAACATTTACTAAAACACATTTATTAATTGTAGTTAATGGAGTAATTAAATAAAGTAAAATTTAATAAATAAAAGTATGCTGATAGAAATAATAATAATTGTTGCATTGGTATTTTGAAACGACTGACAAAAAATTAGACGGATGGAGTATTAAAATACCAACATTTACCGCCCGCCATGAGTAGCAAGAGAGGTAAGACTCCTGCCATAACGAACCGAAGTATAGGGATATTCATATTATATGTCCAATTTTGGTGAAAACATGTTCAACTTGCACCAACGAGGTTGAGTCTATCAAAATAGGATAGTCTCTCATAATATGACGAATTAAGGTTTGAATTTAAGTTTAGAGAAGTGTCCACATTTATTCCTGGCCGATAATATATCAAATATGAATACCTCTAACATAAGAACTTTGTGGAAAACCCAAAAGAAAATAGCAACTATTATTTCTTAAATATTAAAATGGCTCAATTTATATAAAATATTATTTGTAATTTACACGTAAAATTTCTATAAAATATCGTTGATAATCTACAAGCGTTAGCTCAATAAAAATAGCGAAAATAGAAACTAATGATATATGAGTAAATAGTCAATTACCCCCCTGAAATTGTAACTTTCGTCAAAAAACCCCCTGAATTTTGCAAAATGTCAAAAACCCCCTGAAATTGTCAAGCGTCTGTCAATTACCCCCCTCCGTTAATTTCCTCCATCCAACATGCTGATGTGGCCGTTAACTGCCACGTGGCACTGACACATGGTCAAAAAAGTCATGCCACGCACTGTACATGCAAATACCCCCTGAAATTAAACATTTATGTGCAAATACCACCCTCAAATTTAAAATTTATGTAGCAAATATCCCCTCAAATTTATAACTTATATGCAAACATCCTCTTCAAATGTAAAACTTATATGCAAATTACACCTTGAATCATAAAACTTTAATGGTTAAGTAAAACTTATTCTTAATCTATAATTTACTATATCTCTAATAACAATAAAAAAGAAAAAAAATCACATCTTTAAAATAAAACAAAGGGGGAGAGGTTATTGGTGCATGAATGGATGGTTGTGTGTAGGCTCACGTAGAACTGTTTTTTGGCCAAGAGTTTGGGAATATTTCTAGCTATGCTCCTTCAGGGGTTCCCACGGAACACACCACTAGTTCTCTATTTGTTAAGGCCTAATGGTGTTGCTCGAAATGATGACAAATTATTGCCATTACACTTTTGTTGTTGGAGAAAATTTAACTTCCCGCTGTAATTACACTTTGCCATAACTACCAAATTTACCTTCATATATTATATATATGTCTTGGTCAAATCCTTGTTAATTTTTTTTTCTGTAGGATCTGCAATTATTTGCTCTCAAAACACAACATTTTGATGCATATGCATCTCTGTTTCCATGTTATTTTAAAGATGTGATTTTTTTTTCTTTTTTATTGTTATTAGAGATATATTAAATTATAGATTAAGAATAAGTTTTACTTAACCATTAAAGTTTTATGATTCAAGGTGTAATTTGCATATAAGTTTTACATTTGGAAAGGATGTTTGCATATAAGTTATAAATTTGAGGGGATATTTGCTACATAAATTTTAAATTTGAGGGTGGTATTTGCTCATAAATGTTTAATTTCAGGGGGGTATTTGCATGTTCAGTGGGTGGCACAAATATTAATTATAAAAAGAAAAAAAAAATCACATTTAAAAAAAAAATCAGATTTTTTTCAAAAAAAAAAAAAAATATAGTCAATTACCCCCCTATGACGTGGCATGACTTTTTTGACCATGTGTCAGTGCCACGTGGCAGTTAACGGCCACATCAGCATGTTGGATGGAGGAAATTAACGGAGGGGGGTAATTGACAGACGCTTGACAATTTCAGGGGGGTTTTTGACATTTTGCAAAATTCAGGGGGGTTTTTGACGAAAGTTACAATTTCAGGGGGGTAATTGACTATTTACTCAATGATATATATTTAACTTTAATAATAATTTTGGACTTATTAATAGAAACTTCAATAATTTTGGCCTTGCTATCCCTTTAGGGTCGGCTAACCCCATTAGGCAAGCCTAATTGTCTTCTTTTTTTTTTGGTTCAAAAGCCTAGGTAACTAGATATAAATGAGGTGTCAAAATTCGAACTCGGACTCATGCGTACATTATATTAAACTCGTGATTTTAATTTTCTTTATATTATAAATCGGATATTATTAACGTATAAATGTAGAAATTAATCCCTCAAACTTAATGAAACTCTAATCAATGGTGAAACCCTTCTTCAACGTGATATAACATATCATGAAACAATTCCTTTGGTTAAATTGAAAATAAACGAGGGTTTAATTCGAACATCGATCTTCATTTATTGTAATATTTCTATCAACTGAGTTATGCTCCACAAAACAATTGAAATTATAATTTACCATTTCATCCTTGTTTTTGCATACATTATTTTAGAATTTATTTTAGAATCACTCCAAGTATTTGCCAACAAAAAAGCAAAGAATTTGGTAAAAAAAATAAATAAAGCAAAAAGAAAGAATAATTCCAATAGGTACCACCCTTATATTTTAGAGAATGCTATTTGAACAATAATTTGGTACAACCTACTTGACAACCTTCATTTTCTCTCTTTTCATTGGTCAAAAATAATAGAGAGAGAAAAAAGAAGAGAGAGTAAGAATATAACGTGAATATAAGAGAGAAAGTTGTCACAGTGGTCGTTCAAATATCATTTCTCTATATTTTAATGACAATATTCATCAATTTTCAATTCATTTGCTTATGACTCACCACCTCTTCACTCGCACTCAACTCCCCCAACTCGCGCCTTTCATTCATCACCATCTCAAGAAAACAGTCATCATCCCCCAATTCTTTTCAACAACCCTCCGCCGCACCCACACCCACACCCTACCTCCAATGGACGCGCATCCACCAGATTCCTCCTCCGCCACCCCCGCCGCCGCCGTCGAAGACTTCATTCACATCCACGATCTCAAAATGGAGAGCTTATCCGATAGCATGGTTCGGATCGATGATCATTCTTCGGATTCCGTCGATGCAGCAGCTTCGTCTGCTCCTCCGGATGCCGGAGAAGACGCCGTCGCCGCGGTGGATTCAGATCGACAGAAAGTTACGCTTCCTGAGGAGTTGTCGAGGAATGTAATTGTGTTGTCTTGTGAATCTTCTGCTGAAGGTGGTGTTTGCGATGTTTATTTGGTTGGTACTGCTCATGTTTCTGAGGTAAATTCTTTTTATTGATTTTGATTCTGATTTTGCTATGTTTTTTTGTATGTTAGTTCCATGTAGCACGGATACTCATCGGATTAGGTTTGATTAGGTGTCTCCTGATGTATGCATCCGACACCGACACATAATTACTATTTATGTCATTTTCTCAAATTATTATCAGCGTTGACGTGTGAGTATTCACGTGTTAGTTGCATTGTGTTTTTCATTGTCTACATTCATAACAATGAATTAGGGTTTTACTTACAATACAAAAACCAACTCAACTGATTTCATTTATAATGATAGTTTTAATATAAGATTGAATATAATATAAAACTTGGGAACTACTCCCTCGGTCCTTTCGTATGAGCAACTGTTGACTCCATATGGATGTAGTTAAGAGGATTGATTTTGCCGTCTGTAAAGGGTTAGCCGCGCAACTTGTTATCTGCTTGCCTTTCATTTATGTGTAATTTTTTATTCTTATTGTAGCTGCAGGAAGTTGGTAGTGTAGTTAATGTGTACATTTTGGGAATGACTGTTACTAAATTACCCTTTGTGTGAATAAATGTATTTACAGTTGACTTTTCATATTCCAAAGCACAGTAGTAGTATTAATTAGGGTTATGTTTGTAAAAAAAAGTCTAGAAACATGAGAGAGATTACTTTTAGCGACAAATATTATCTCTCAATAGGTGCTTATAATATAGGATGGAGCTTACAATTAAGGACAAAGGGCTGGATGTACCAAGAATGTGATCTACCACTTGCTGGCAATCAGGTTCAATTGACACCGTAGTAATACCCATTTCACTAGGCCAAAGCATAGCTTCCTCTAGACCCCAAGCTTCTGCTTTGTGGAGGTGACAACTCGTGGAACCAAGATGTTTTCGCTTATATAAATTCACGCTTATCGCCACTTAAACACATTGCTGCTCCAAATCACCGTTGGTGCTTAAAGATTTCCACATCTATGTGGCACTTGACTTGTCATATTGCTGGTTTTTCCCATTTCAGTCCTGAATTACCACTGACGGCACCAGCCCCCCTCCCTGCATAATCCCGAACCTGCTGCCACTGCCGCGGACTGTCACGTGCGATCTGTATGACTCAGACGAGCATAGCTCCACATTGTTCCACAGTTTCTCGTTCTTTGTTTCCATATAACACCAAAAGGCCATCACAAACTGCTGCATGTGGTGCTGATGCAACATGGCCAGCAGGTGAAAAAATAACGATATGAAACCATCCGCAATGTCCAGCCATCATTGAATAAAAGACCGTAAACCTGCTTCAGCCCACACTTCCTGTACCTTGTTACAACAAAAAAAAAAAACATGCCAATCGTTTTCTTAGCAACTCTCACAGTGAGCTATCCAAGCAATTTACTCCCCGTGATTGTAGTTGTTGTCGTGTAGGAAGACAGCCCCTAACCGCACACCATAGAAACAGTCACCTTCTGTGGTATTCTTAGTCCCCACAATTTCGTCCAGTTACCATTCATTTGGAGATCTCTGTTATCCACAAGCTGCTCCGTTATGAAATAGTGAGCCAATTTGACACTATATTCGCTGTATTGAGTTAATTTCCAAACATATTCATCCTCAAGTACTTCACTATAAATTGGCATGGATAGGATTTGATTAGCATCACTGTGATTAAATGTCTCCATGATCACTTCTCGCCGCCGATAACAATTGGAATTCTATTGTGTTATTTCTTTGCAAAAATAAATGGCTGACTTCTTCTAATTATATTCTTGTGTTTTTATTCATTTCAATTGGAATTGCCTTTTGTTTTGTTATGTAAAATGCATAGTTCTAAATTGCGGTTGTAAACCTTGATACTGCTGCAAAATGTAGGCATTTACTTTGGTCGTTGTCGTCCCAATTGAATTCACTACCGTTGAAATGGTGGTGAAATGATAGAGTTAATGCTTACTATTTTTGTTGAACTATGTTGCAGGAATCAAGCAAAGAAGTTCAAGCTATTGTCAGTTTACTGAAACCAGAGGTGTTTTTCCCTTTCAACTCCAGGCTGAGCTGCCTGATTTTGATTTCATGCTGTTTCCCTTTCTTTTACTTGTACATTTTTAATGATGAAAGCATATGGTTGGCTTTTGTTTGCTGCAGGCTGTCTTCCTTGAATTGTGCTCGAGTCGTGTGCAAGTGCTTACCCTTCAAAATCTTAAGGTCTCTACTTTTAAACTTATTTTACAATGAGCAAGGTTTGCTATGCACTATTTGGTACACTCTTTCTAGAGCAAATTTTCGTGGGTCCCACTAAAAAACAGGACCTGTGTTTGGTTCTTCGATTACGGATATTGATTTTGGTTAATACCTAATTGAATGTTAAGGGTCTATTTGGATCAACAGGGGGAAAGGTTTATGGAGGGGCAGGAGAGGGTCTGTTCGGTTTGACGTGGGGAGGGGAAGTGTAAAATTACATTTTCCACCTTTGTAATATTTAAGGTCGTGTTAAATAAAAAGATATTTGAGTCTAAATTGTAAATCAATATTTCTTTCCTCCAAAACCCCCATGTTTGGAGGGGTATAAAATTAGCTCCGCAGGGATTTTGCTCCCCTCCCCTCTAACCAAACAAGTAATTTTTGTTGTTTCGTACATTCACGTAAAAATGAGTTTAACATTAAATTTAAGGCTAAAATTACGTTTGGAGTAAAAAGCATCATCAAATCCCAATAATATCAGTTTTGGAAGTAAAAACAATTCAATATATGTCACTGATGTTGAATATCAACATGCTTCAGTAGATGAGTGCAGGGTTGAAGGGTTAAGTATATGATTGTTGAATATTTCTATTGCTTACTGGTGTTGTACTCACTAAAAGATGATCATCATCGTCATATTATTTTACATATTTGATTTTTTATAATATATCTTTACTCATTTACCTTTATTTTTTAAACTTTTAAGCTTGCAACTTATGAGTATTTTATTTTTTTATTTTTAAATAGTATTTTATTCTTCTTTGTGTATAATAAAGAAGGCCAAAAATCATCTTTTCTTTTAGTAATAAAATTATAATTGTAATCATTTTAGTGGTCTATAAAATATTTTTCAACTATAAATTCATCACAATGTTGGTTCTCATTCAGTTTTATTTATTTTCATTCAGGTACCTACTATGAGAGAAATGATTGAATTGTTGAAGAAAAACCGTAACATGTTTGAAGTACTTTATGGCTGGTTCCTTGCCAAGGCATGTTTCTGTTTTTGACAATCATATTTATCATCCCTATTACATTTTCAACTATTAATCGTTCATTCCTTTTTATTCAAGAATGATGTACTGTATTTCTCATGTACGATGCTTTTTTCTTCCCATGAATACCTGACAGATTGCCAGTAAGCTTGAGGTCTTTCCTGGGTCTGAGTTTCGTGTGGCATATGAAGAAGCAATCAAGTATGGTGGCAGGGTGATACTCGGTGACCGCCCTGTACAGGTTGGATACATTTTTTTTTTAGGAAAAGCCACTGATATTACATATGCATAATGTCGTGTATTATCCATTCTTAGCATGTTTTCAGTTTTTGATGTTTTCTTGAATCTTTAGTTAGGCTACTAGTAGTAGTAGTATACATGCATCACTTTTTTTTGTTCGCTCTCTGCTGTAAGAATTTCCCACATCTCCTTTGTGCTATTTCTGTAGTCGTATACACTTCATATTAAATAAGGGGCATAATGCATTATGCTCACACCATTATGGGATCTGGAGAGTAGATCCACTGTGTATGGTGTCTCATCACAGCTGTAAGCAAAAAGGCTGTTATAGTGACTACCACCATGTCACATAGCCTACTGTTTTAATAGTTTTCTCACTATTGCATAAAGGCCTACTCTGTAACACTTGAACCCTCCAACATAAATCTGTCTTTTTCCTCAACTTATGAATCTGCTTAAAATGCTTATCGGAAAATATTTCTATAGTTATTTGAGAAATATTGATATGTACTTTGGTAGCATAGTGAATGAAAGGGGAAAACTGAAAACAAAATATTTGTGTTTTTTTTGTAGAAGTTTTATTCATTTATTTTTTTCAATATTTGCAGTTTTATCAAAGTGCTTTCAGCTTGGTTTAATTGTATGATTATGTTTTAGAAGTTTCTTATTACTGTATTAATCGGTTTTGATTTGGATCAAGACAGATTACATTGAAGAGAACATGGAGTAAGATGCCACTTTGGTACAAGACAAAATTGGTGTACTCTTTACTTTTCCAAGCAGTTTTTTTACCCAGCTCTGATGATCTTAATAACATGGTATATGTCATGATCTTCATACACTAGTGATAAGCGTGAATTGATCATTTTTGTGCAAAGTTCTTGTGTATATACCCTAACATGGGTTTGCTTTGCGTCTGCAGCTGAAGGAAATGGATGACAGTGACATGCTGACTCTTGTTATTCAAGAAATGAGTAAAGAGTTTCCAACTTTAATGGAGACCCTTGTCCATGAACGAGATCAGTAAGTTTTATTGCACATAGTTAAACTTAAAAGTTTCATTCATGGTGTCTGTCTCGTGTCACTTGGACTTCTTACCAAGTGCCTCTTTTGTTTCAGAGCATAGGATACATAAATACTTTTGAATTGAACATACTGTAGAGTTATTTTGGGGCTGATATCATCCAGTTATGCCTTTTAAAACTAACTAGGGCACTAGCATCGTGGGGTTTAGACTAAAAAGTCTCTTCATTGGTGCAATTAATAGTAAAATTATGTATTTATGTCGTGTCTTATATTATGTATGATTTATCTATTTTGCGTCTATCCAGGTACATGTCCTCCACGTTATTAAAAGTGGCAAGTGAGAGCAGATCAGTTGTGGCTGTTGTTGGAAAGGGGCATCTACAAGGAATGAAAAAGAATTGGAAGCAACCTGTTGTGGTATGTGAACATTCAGTTATTCTGTTATATAATCGTAATAAATGCTAGTCTGTCATGGGTGCACTTCAAAGCAAATACTTTGGAATTTATATGTATATTTAGCTCAAAAAGTATTCGTAGACACTTCTATTTTACCGATCCTAACACACACGTGCTTTGTTGTTTCTGTCATTCAAAATTGTAGTATCATTCTTATTATATTAGTGATTGACAGATTTTCTTACCGCAATGTACCATATTGTTAACAGATAAAGGATCTTATGACAGTTCCATCTCCCAAACCAGCTATCTCTGCAATGAGAGTCTTTACATCTGTAGGTGTTGGCGTGGCTGGGGTTGCCATAATATCAGGCATCTATCTTTCATGCAAGAAATGACTTCTTTAGGTAGAGACATTGTCATGATTGTCATCTTCAGGAACGTTTGGTATATGAATTGAAATGTATACATGTTGAGTCAAGTTATACCATCATCAACAAAGTTGGTGCATAAGCCATTTAATTTAATTTGTTTTATTTTTTTTGGATCAAGCATTGTCATCCCTCACCCCCTAACCCCTATCAAATCATACACAATCACATTGGTAGCGTTTACATTTACATATTAAAATCAGATTGAACAAAATATTTGGTAGTATGCAATATGTATTGCATATTGAAAACAAAATAGAATAAGACGTGGTAGCAAAAGTGATTTTTAACTCCACAAAAAAACAGTATAACTGGAATCAAGTTGAACATTGATTTCATTTTCTATACTGACATAGTTTGTGGAGGAGTTAGATGGGGATAGAGAATTTTGCAAATATTAAAATTGGTAATGATGCCAAGTGGAAGATAATTTGAATAACCTTGATTCAGATGAGTTGATTTTATATATGGAAAAATAGTTAAATAGTGTACATCTGAATCTTAATGTAACCCATGTCAGCAAATTGATGGATTTACAATACTATAAAAAAAATTGTTGGTTTTTGCTTCATATTTTCTGGTTGTGAGGGAAAGACCAAAGTGCAGAATGGTCTTCAATGCCAGATGCCATGGCGGCCGAAATATAAGTGCAACAATCATAATCGTGGCTATTCGTACGCAAAGATGAGAGTAATGACCAAATATTAAGAGTCCCCTAGTCTCTCTTGCCCACCATTACAACAACTCTTGCAAATCAATCTGAAATGCTTTGCAAAGTTGCAATCCTCCAAATAAACACAATAATGTGTCCTTGGGAGATAGGAGAACTTTGCAGAATCTTTGTAATGATTTCTGTGGAAGTTTACAAGAGGATTTAGTTTAACACAAGCTTTACATGAATAGATTCCAACTAGTATAATTAGAGTTCATTTTACTTGATCAAAAAAGGAGTTCATTTTGATTCCAGGGTAGGATTGTTACATCAAACAAAGAGAATGCTTTGCTATTTTTGCTTGGTGCAAGCGCACGCTTCATTGTAGACGCTACTTTGTTCAT
Organism: Medicago truncatula; assembly: GCF_003473485.1. Classification (NCBI taxonomy): domain Eukaryota; kingdom Viridiplantae; phylum Streptophyta; class Magnoliopsida; order Fabales; family Fabaceae; genus Medicago; species Medicago truncatula. Next base: position 24,692,897 of record NC_053045.1, read on the forward strand.
TTGACGGCACTTTCGGGATTTAAACCCTAGACCTTGTATATTGTATACATTGTCTAAACCAACTGAGCTAAACTCATGCACACTTGTACAAGAAAAGATAAATACCTTTAAGATCAATTGCATCATCACAATCACTTTTGATATCATTGAAAGTTGAAACAACGTTGAGGTTTAGACATTTTCTGTTTTTTTTTTTAGCAATAGACATTTTTTGTTTAATTCCAACAATTTCCCTTTTTCTTAAAGGCTTAAATGTAGTTTTAATTCTTTTAGAGTGTGTTTGGATGGGGGAATGTTTTGACGGAATGTAATGTTTTGAAGGAATTTAAATACTTTGATGTGAACTCCATTGTTTGGATTAAGAATTTGAAGAATTTTCAAAATGATGAAAATTTATGAAGTATTTTGTTCAAGTTAAATTTAGAGAATTTCAAATGACACCTAAAAGTTAAGAATTTCAAAATTCTTCATTGTTATAATCTTTCAAATTTTGCACTTTGGTCCTCAAATTTTACAAAATTTCCAAATTGACCCCAATAAATTTATAAAAAATTGCAAATTAACCCCTCAAATTTTTTCAAAAATTATAATTTGACCCTCAAATTTTTGAAATTTGCAAATTGACCCCTAATTTTATTTTTCAAATTTGGCCCAAAAAAAATCAAATTTATAAAAGTTGCCTAAAAATGATGACAATAATTTTTTTATTACTTCATCCAAACAATAATATTTAGGAATGAAAGCAATTGAATCATTTGAATTACCAAGAATTCTAAATTCTTCAAAATTTCTCAATTACCTCATCCAAACACACTCTTATTTTTACAATTTTGTGGAATGGACTCCTCTATTTTTAAAATGGATGGTTTTGGTCTCTCCATCAACTATTTAATATGGTGATACGACATGTTTAAAATAATACTTTAAATAAAATTTTATTGATGTTGATCTTTTTCATCATCAGATCAGATACCACATCACTATGTTGAAAGGATCAAAACCGACATATTTTAAAATAGGGACACCAAATCGACAAAATTGTGAAACTTGGTTGATCAAATTGCAATTCAAAGCATGTGGCATGGTGATAGTTTTTTTTTTTTATATAATAACTTTTAGATGATAAACTCCGTGAGCAAAAATGTGATAGTTTTAAAATTATAAACATTTGGTATTAATTAAATGATGTATACGATAAATCTTTCATACTATTTGACATAATTTGGAAGATTTATAAACAATTTAGTGAAGAAGATTCTCCTTAATTTGGAAGACGTTTGGGATTATTTGAGACTGATAGAGTCTATGGAATTATGTTGATATTTACATTATGATATTTTCATGTTTATGAGATTAATAATGTTAGTTTATTTCTTGTTCTTTGGTTGGGTAATTGAATCATCGTATGTGTAATTATGTTTTAAAGCCACTTTGCACATCTTATTCACTCGTGATCAATAATATTAATCAATAAGAAAACTGCTTATATACAAAAAAAACATCAATCTACATTAAACTCAGAAGAGTGGATCACAATATTATTTTACAATAAATACAATCAGTAAAAAGTAAAAGCACTACAGTTGCCATCAAACCCAATGCCACATTGTTTCCCGAAGACTTCACCTCAATACTATAGAATCTCCATGTATTCCTTTGAGAAACAGAAACTCAATTAGTACACACTTAAGTCAAAATGTGAATTAATATCCCTTTTCTGAAAGGTAAACAAAAACACATTAAAATGATATACAAGAAATAATGTATGAGGCGTTTCCAAGACCAAATGGTATTGAATAAAACCCATCAATCAGGATCACCACACAATCAATTTGGCGTCCGAGCCATTACACTAAAAGGAACAATTTATCCTTCAGAATTGGTAAATGGACGCAATACTTAACATGTTTCAAAACAATATAGATGTATAATTAATGTTTGAACTAAAAATTCCATGTTGTAATTCGATGAGGTCAGAACCTGTAATACAAACTCAAGATAAAAATAAATATCACAAGAAATTTATAGAGTGCTCAGTGGAAGGAGAAGTCGTTTTAAAAATAAGCTCACGGCAAAACCTTTACGATTTTGTCCACTGCCCATAAACACTTCCTTGGTGTTTTTATCTCATCATAGCACCAATTAACATATAATTATATCAGAAGAACAAATAACAAATGATTCAAAACTATAATATTTTGAAAAACAAAAAATTATATAAAAAGAATGGCTTCAGTGTGTGTAACATTCAGATCATTGATATAAAATCTCACTGAAATCCGCTAAGATAAGGTATATTATCATCATAAGCCACTATTAGACAAAAAATTAACAGAAAATAATTATCATTGATATTGGAAAATTGTGTGCTCAGACAGCCAAGGGGTTGTAATCAGATTCTGGGTGAAGATTCCCAGATCAGAAACTCTAGTCCACATAAGTATCATCACCGCACAATAATATTCAACATAAAATACATAAGAAACAAAACAAAAACTAATTGAAATTAAGATTTTCAGTATTTGATAATCAGAAGAACTAAAAAAAAACAAAAAAAATGCAGATGAGAAATGATGAAGGAGAAGTTGTTGCTGGGTAGATGGGGCTGTAGTTTAGAATATATAGGCAGTGGAGTGAAGGGCGATGCTCAAACTAGGGTTTTCTAATGAGTGGGCGGAACTGCTAGGTTTTGGTAGCTTAGTGTGGGCTTGGATCTTAAGCTTCAAATTGGAGGCCCATATCACTACTTTTAGAAAATTGCTCTTTCCACTTTAAAAATTGCTCACCCACACTATAAAATTATGCTTTTACCCCCAACGACAACTAATTTATGAAGGTAGAAGTATTTATAAATGTCAACTAAGACACAAATTGGTTTGTCTAAGCACATGTAACGCATAACCACAATTCTAAAAGTTACCTTCAACTTCAATTGGGAACACTTTCCCACTTATTAATTGAATTAATATCATCATGACTTAGTATTTTATATAGTAGGTCTATGGTTTTGGCCCTTGATACCAATAAGCGTATTATGAGAAGTTATCATTGGATCGGTCTTGAATTCATGTGGGCCTTTGATCAAATCAAATTTAGGACATGTTCCTACTATGATCCGCATGCATATAAGCTTTGAAGGGTACATTGCTCCAGTCAAGGATTGAGCTTTAGTCCAGTCCAAAACACAATATTAACATTGTTTAAAAAAAAACGAATGAGATAATTCAATTTAAATTAAAGATTTAATTACCATGTAGTAGTGACTAAGGATGTTCAAATTCGAACCGATCCAAAATAAAACCGCAAATCGATCCAAAAAACTCAAAGACCGCAAAAATTTTGATATTATTGGATGCTTTTAGATGTTGTTTTATAAAAACCGATAGGATCGGATTAGGTTTCATATCACTTTCTCAAAACTGAACCGTAAAAGTAAATATCAATACTTATTTTTTATTTTATTTTTATAAATATCAATACTTATTTATTTTTTTATTAGTATTGTAAATTTTATTTTTTTTTGAGAGAATTAGTATTGTAAATTGAATTGTTATTTTCCTTGTTAGTTTTTAATATATTGCACTAATTTAATCAATATTATTCTACCTCCAAACAGCATCGCAAACACCCCTAGCAGTAACCACAATGTAAAATGATTAGATATGTTTAATTTTATTACAGTCAATGCAAAATTGAAAAAATTATTGATCTCTTAAATTAATTAGATAGATTAGTTTTTTATTTTATTTTTAAGATTAGTTATTTGTATTCTATTTATACAAATACCTTTTTTTCTTTCTTTTGCCTGCATCTATCGAAATGTCTGACTTAAAATTTCAATTCATTTTTTATCCGAATGCAAACATAAGTTTTTTTTTTTTTTTGAATGGCACAATAATAATATATAAAGAGAGAAAAAGAGGGATCAAATCCTGAATAGTACAAATACAGAGATACAAATAAAAGAAAAAAATGCAAAAAGGATGCTAGGCTCGGAGTACCAGAGGTACTCAAACGAAAAGAAGCCAAGAAGCACCAAACAATAACCACGCTAAACAAATCTAAGGAACAAAAACAACTACAACAAAAAGAAAACACCTCGACAAAAGGCCAGATAGAAGCAAATGGCACACCACAACCCCCCAGAAGAGAGCCAGGACCCACAACCCAAACACCCTACCGGAACCAGCACAGGATAGGTTGCGCCTCCCACTCGTATAAGGAAAAAAGGCTGACAGAGCTCTTACCCAGGAACCACTTCCAAGATGAGAGTTTTACCTTATCCACTAAAAGATCGACAGGTGGAGCCCTCCCGCAAAAATTATATCATTACGAGAGTTCCAAACAGCCCACACAACAGCAAGCCAAACCAAAATTAAACTAAGAGAAACTTTCTTACCCGATCCCAACGCCACAAAACTAAGAAAACTACCTAAAATATTCGAGTGAGGCACTAACTCCCAAACTGTAACACTTCTATTTCTATTAAAGCAATTAAACATGCGACTAATACATTTATTCAAGAAATAGAGGCTACGCCACATTCAAAATTCAAAAACCAAAGGACATGTATATAAACCTCAACAGTTGCAGCGGAATATAAACCAGAGTAAATCCAAGTATACATGTTATGAATCAATAAATTACATCAACATAGATGCATCTCAAAAATCCCAACAAACGGGTAATCTCCAAACATAACAAAATCCAAAATAAACTAATCTAGACCGACACAACGAAGCCTAGATCAGAGCCGACTAAACATCTAAACACCGATATCGGAGAAAACTCCTGATATCCTCCAAGCATAAAAACTCACCAAGCATCTAATCCTGCACAACGTCTACCCATCCATACAGATAGGCATACAGTTCATAACAGATCCACTGGGGGTAAGTATTACATCATCATAATCTAAATAATAGTTAACATGGATATTTCAATTTAAAACATCATGCACTTGATCAATAATAATCACACATTAATACTTACATCACACCCCGATATCTCACATCAATATTCATCAATCATATGAACAATTATCAATTTACAAATATTCATTCACAATCACCAATCACATTTATCATGAATAATCATTAATCACATTTCATGAACAATCACCAATTACATGTATCATGAATAATCATCAATTAACAATTATTCATACACAATCACCAATCATATGCATCATGAACAATCACCGATCATATACATCATGAACAATCACCAATCACCAATCATAAGCCATGAACAATCATTAATCATATTTCATGAACAATTATCAATTCACAAATATTCATTCACAATCTCCAATCACATTTCAAAATAAGCCATCATGTCATGATATGCACTTATTGACACATAAATGCATGTGGTACCAAATCTTCAAAAGGTCGTCACCTCCGATGGACAAGCCAACATCGTATGTAAGGGTTCACCCCCGCCTTACATAATCTCCGAAGTAAAAGAGCTCAACCCTTTTACAACAACTCGACTATGATGCATGGACATGTAACAAGACTCGATAATGCGACAACAATCACAATTTTCTCCACAATATATAGGACGACACCCAATTATATTGTTCATCTCCACATCATTTGCATTATCAAGAAAACATGCCCATACACAAATAAATCATAGTATTCACTATCACACATCAACATGATTATCAATAATCAACAATGTCATTCAACATCAACTATCACATATAGTTTCACCATTCAAGCATTCCTTACATTCTAAGTAAGATAACATACACATCTCGTGATAAATATCATATCCATTACAATCATTCATTCATACAACTTCACTTAGCCATATAAGAATAGTCACCACAATTCATAAGACAATTAGTTCAAGAAACATTTCCGACCAAAGACCGTGTCAAGTGGCAAACGGCCAACATTGACAATTCCCAAGACAAAACAACATAGACAAATTGAGAACCTTCAAACAATCTTAATCGACAATGTAATCATGAAGTTAAGTCGCCTCCGGATCATTAACGTTAATCCAAGCACCACTTAAGTTCATATGAAAATCCCATTTTCACAACCTTTCACATTCCCACCCGAAATATCATTTTTGACATGATTAAGACGTTTGACCAACCATACAAGTCCTACCTAAGTCTATAAGAGCTGTAGGTTTAACTTGTAATCCTATTTAGTTCACAAAAGTTCATTTGGACAAAATCATCAAAATTACCAAATTACGGCAAGTTCATATCATTTCTTCCATATTGCAAAACCAATTCATTTTCAAAACAAAACCAAGTTAGAATCAAGCTATGATACTCTTAGAAGCTTAATTATAAATTGATTGAATGAGGTTAGATGTTTGGAATCCATTGGCATGCTTAAAAGTACACAAAAACACGAAAAAATAAGGTTTTGGAATTATACAGGACTGACACGGTCGTGCCATCAGGAAGCACGGTCGTGCCATCTAGACGCACGGTCGTGTCACCTCACCAGTACAACAAAATGCATTTTTACGTTTTTGCGCATAAAATCTTGTTTTTGAATCCGATTTTAGTTTCGTTTTCGCCAATGCATTCCTAACACTTAGACCATACATACCACACTTGAAAACTTGACATTTAAACATTAAAACAACTTAATCAAACTCATCCCAAAATGACTTATTTTGCAAAAGCACTTAAAAACCACTTTTACTCAAAAACCCGTTTTCTTCCCAAAACGATTTCTCTCCAAAACCAAGTGATTAAAACAGAAAATCATACCATCCTAATTCATTCTAACAACTTCCTTATCTCATTCAGCATCATCAAAATCAAACTTCTATATTATCAACCCATTTTACAAAACCACCAACAACAACTCATTTCTCAACAACAATCATGAATCATGCAAACCCAAGTCATGGATTATCATCAACAACATGACATATCAACAACAACATCAATTGAAACTTGATTCACACCTCAATTCAACAACAACATGTCATAAATCATCAATTAAGCATAATTTCACAACTACTCATTTTCATACATTATGAACATGTTATTTCATCACCAACAATTCATTTATCATTCAATTAACATACTCAAACTTATCACCAAAACAAGAGCACAAAATTCAAAGATTGGGTTCATATAAATTCTTACTCAATTAAGCACTTTTTCAAACAAACCAAGAAAATTGCAAAACAAACAATTATGATTATGATGAAGACTAACCCCCTTACCTTAAGTTATGATCAATTCAAACTTGAGCTTCACTTTAGCTCATAATTCTCCAATCTTCAAGTTTTCCCCCTTTGCTAACCCTTGTTCTTCCTTTCACTCACTTTCTCTCTCTACCTCTCTCTAACTTTGTGAAATGAAATGAATGAATGAATTTCTCTCCAAGTTTAGGTTTAGGTATGCTACAACTCAATTGGGCTCAATTCTAGACCCTAGTGGGCTTAACCCATTCTAACACAATTCTAAAAAGTTTCTATACACTCAACGGTAATTACTAACAACGGTAAAACATAACCAACAGTCACTAAACGGTAAAAACTAATCACTACACTAGTAACTTAGTAAAATAAGGGTTCTTACTAAATATTAAAAATAATTCACACCAAAATTACCATTTTACCCTTACCCGCCAAATGACCAAAATATCGTTCTATTACGGAAATCCATGAAAATACACCCAATGATGATTAATCACACACAAACACATAAAACACATAATAAAAGTAATTAAAATAAATCTAGCGAAAAATCAGGCTGTTACACAAACCACCTAGAAAAGTGATGATCCAAGTAGATGTGGCACAACATAATGCAATTGATCATTGTTGAGGTGCGGTTCAACTTGACCGGAGCAGGATCATGTACCCGCAAATACATCATACACTCGTGTCAATAAGTTCAAGGAGTTTTGATGTATTTTCTCCGTTGTGCATTTGTTTTTGCAGTAAGTTGTTCTATTTATAGATTGTTGTGCATGCCCCGTAGGCCAAGCGACCTTTTAATCCTTTGGGTGGCTTATATTAGCTCTAAGCAGCTTATTTCGTGTGGTGCAACTATTTGCTGACGTAGGTAGTCTGTATTTAGACTTAGAATCATGCTCTTTACTCAACACATTTTGCACAACTTAAGTATTGCAACGTGAGTTAAGTCACACGGAGTGACTTAACTGACCTTTTCTAATTTATTTACTATATTCAAATTATTTTATTTACTTTATTCTAATTTATTTATTTACGTTATTCTAATTTATTTATTTACTTTATTCTATTTGTTCACTTTATTCTAATTTATTTGTTTACTTTATACTAATTTATTTATTTACGTTATTCTAATTTATTTATTCACATAAAATAAATATTTATTCAAATTTATTCATTAAATAAGTGCAAATATAAAAGGAAATAAAAATAAATGAACTAAATTAATATTTATTTGAATTTATTCATTAAATAAATGCAAATATAATATAAATAAAAATAAATGAACTAAATTAATATTTATTTGGATTTATTCATTAAATACAAAATCAAAAAATAAATAAAAAGAAATGAACAAAACTAATACATATAACAACATCTAATTTTATTAAAAGAATTCATACAATAATTGATACATTTATTCGAATTCACTAAATCTACTTATTTTCTTTTTACCCTCTTGGGGTAAAAAGTGATCAGACTTGGGTAAATAGTGAGCAGATTTCTTGGGAAAAATACATCATTAACCATTGGGTTGAATCTAAATCTGGTTCTTTTTATACCCCAAGAAGATTCTTTTTACCCACGGTAAAAAGTTTTTGGGGGTAAAAAGAAGCAAATTTAATTTTATCTCAAGGGTTGATCACTTCCTTAAGTCAGCTACTCACTATTTACCTCAAAATTGACCACTTTATACCTCAAAGGAGTAAAATGAGACTAGAGATTATTGAAAAAAAAAAAAAAGAGAAATAGAGGGAGTGTGAGGAGGGAGAGAAAGTGATATGGTGTGAGGAAATAGAGAAGTATGAAAGGGTATTTATAGGTGGAAATGGTAGTATATGTTATAACAATCATAAATGTGGTCAAAAAAATGTGTAAGCATGGTAAAAAAACATGTATATTGAAGGTTGAAAGCTGACCCAAATCCAAAAAACGTGTGTTTTTGAGCTCTGACCAACCCGTCAACCTGCGTGAGTTAACTCGCACCCATGCCAATGGTGCGTGAGTTAAGCCACGCTTCGTGACTTAACTCATGCAGGGGTATTTTCGAAAGTTCAGCTGAATGAGATGAATTTTACTGGGAGAAGAGCAGAATTCTTAGACTTATATATGTATCTCGTTGGACCTTTTACTTCAGGATTGCGAATGGACCTTTTTCTTCAATTTCATAAAAGAAACATACGGTACTGAAAAACTTATTTCTAATAAATAAAAAATCATTTATTTTAATCATAAGAATAATAATACATTTTGAACATATGAAAGGAGAACAACCTTTTCCCCTTATTTTATTGAGTTGTGTGTGTCACAAGAAATTTCCTCGCCCACTCAATTCTGCTTATTGTCACCAGAATGAAAAAAAAATAAAAAAAAAACATGATTTCCCATCAAACTTTCGAATCACTTAACCAATTATTCCCATATCATTTAAAAAACAAACAAATCATAGCACATCTCCATCAATATTAAGACACCACAACATTAACAAACCCCCCAAAAATAATTATTTAAAACTGACAAACATAGATATTCAATTATTAATTTATAAATGCACAATGCTTCCTGATCTCTCCTTCAGTCCCAATCTTGACATTAATTCTGCCCATTTTTTCCATGGACCTTCCAAATTCAGTAAAGAATTTTTCATTTGATTGAAGATGTTGTGCAAGAATAGATCTTGTTGTAGAGCTTTTAAGCAATGCAGCATCTGATTGGAACAAACCCCTTCTCTTAACTACTTGCTTGAAATAGCCAAGATCAAATGTATTACGACTTCCAGGGTCCATTTCAATAAGTGTGGTTTGATCATTGATATTCTTACATTTAAATGTTTTCAAATTTTTAGCATATTCATTGTCTAGATCTGGGTCTTGATCACCCTTGCCAGTAAAATTATATAGCCTTGTTGAAATTGTTGAGCAATGGGAAACACCAATTGTGTGTGCACCTGAAAGAAGAATGATAGTTTTGGTGATTAGATTAAGATCAAACAATTGTATCACTGACACTTCAGATAGAAGACATGTAGAACGTACCATGTCAATTTTAAATATTGACACAACATTGATATATGCGGTTACTTTTTGTTTTTTTAAAACTCGGTAACACATATAGTTACATTAACCTACTTTTATTTTCTTAAATTAATATTGGCATCTACATATGAACGTCAATGTTGTATCTGATGACCGTGTCAGTGCTTTTTTTAAGCAGAAACACATACATTAGCGCAGTAGAAAAAACGGTCAGATAGGCACGGGAGTGCCCGTCTGGACGCTAGTATTCAGAATGGAAACATACCAGAAAGCAAGACTAGGTCATTTGCATCAAGTCCAACATTGCCAAAGAGTGTTAGGAGGACAGTGAGGTTGTGAAATGGAGCAGGAAGGCTAGTAAAAGTATCTGCTGCTTTAGATATGATACCATCCCTTCTACCTGTTGGAACCTTCCAATAAGGCCCACCCTGCAAATCCATGTCAATCATGGTAGAACAAACAAATGGTCATTTATATTCTCCACTAGAAAACCTATAGAAATGAGATACTAAAAGAATGAAACAAATGAATACTTACAATGGCATGGATAGAATCCCTAGCAGTCAAAGTGAGTATATCAGCACAAGAGACAACACCAGGGCATTCTTTTTCAACAAGGCTCTTTATTGTGTCAATGAATTCATAGCCTCGAAGTGTAAGATTTGGAATAGCATCCTTTTCAGCTTGATTGGTTTGTGTTGAGTTAAGAAGTACCGATGCATCACATCCCTGAAATGCCAGATGTTAGTTCCACACTTTTGATGAAAGACGTGTCTAGTATCTGACATGGAACACGTCATCAACACACATGATTCCATTCAGTAAATTTATTTTTTCAAGTTTTACTAGTATCGACAAATCAATGTTGGTATCGTGTCTGATATTCGTGTTTGAGCTTGAATAAAAAAAATTGAAGTATAAAAACAAACCAAAAAAAAAGTATACCTTGACAAAACAATCATGGAAATGTAGCCTTATGAGTGCAGCTGCTAGTGATGGTGCATTGGGAATGTGGTCATGAACATACTTCAAAACAATTTGTTCAGCTTTTGGGCAGCTTTTAGCATAGAAACCTGGCTGCAATTGAGCATGAGTTGATCCAATTATTGCTATAAGACAAATAATTAAAACCTTGAAGTAACTCTGGTTTCCCATTTTCATGTAATTGGCAAAGATCTTAAATATTAATTGCCAAAATTACAATGGATATGAAAAAGCTTAGACCCTTCTTTGTAAGAAGCTATTTTATTAACTTTGCTGTTTCCCTAACAAACAAGGACCTGTTATTTATAGTGCTAAGTTTGTGTTACAATGAAGGGGGAAAATTATAGAGATGGTGCATGCAGCACACCAACACTTTGCTGTTGATTTTTTTATCATATACTTTTTGCGTAATAATGTCAATTATCTTTAAAATATTGGTTATTTTTGCCAAGGACACACGCTAGGAGTGAGGGTGATTTAAGTTGGGCAAACAATTAATTTTTCTTTTTATGAAGGGCAAATCATCATTTTGATCTTTGAAAGTGTAATTTGCTGCAGATTGTGCACATTGGTCTATGAATATATCAAAATTGTAAATGCATCCATAAATGTCTTTTTTATTAGTCATTTTGATCCTCAAATATATTTTTAAGTAGTTAGGTTAGTTCTCGAATGTGTTATTTGTTGATCAATTTAGTTCATAAAATTATTAATGAAGGAGACACTAATAATGTGTTTACAATTTCAATACATTTAGAGACTATAATGAAAGCGTCTCACATATTCAGAGATTAAAATCTCCGTTTTCCTTGATTTAAGTTGTGTAAGAGTCTTGTATCAGCATGGGTGTTGGATGTATATGTGTTTGGGACACTTACCATTCGAGCTTACTTTTATTAGTAGGATTTAAGTCCATTTAACATGGTATCAGAATTAGGCTAAGGATAATAATGTATAAATTAGTCTAGTCTGAGGACGCACGCTAGCTAGGCGTGAGAGTAGACATTAAAGTTTATTGAAGTCTCATATTGTCATATTGTCAAGGACTCTGAATTGTTGAATTTATATACGTGGTTGGGCACCTTCATGGTATGAACATTCTTTTGGGAGTGAAATCCAAGTGCATTTGAATTGGTTAGTTATGTATGTTATTTTAACTAAGTATCCTTTAACCAATTACTAAAATTAATCCCTCGAGTCAGGTAAGATTAGTATAGTTGACAAATTTTATCCTAAAAAATATAAACATTGTTGCATTCTTAAAGTTGAAGTCAAGACCTCTAAGTTGGAAGAGATCTGAACTATCTCATAGTCCTGTCGGGTATATATTGGTTAGTTAGGTTTGTTATTATATGTTAATAGAGTATTGCTATTTATCTAGAGAGATTTTATTTAGAATTGATCAATAGAAGGTCTCAGCCAATTAAATTTGTTATTTGTCGGAAATCAAATGATATATTAATGGTGTGTAATTAAAGAAATGTGTTAACAAATACACTATCTTAAAATTTTCTTGATACATGTTGTCGCTGTATCTATCATTTCCCATGTTAATAAGTTAATTAGTTGATAATTTCCAAACAATACAGTTTATGATTGCTTCATGATACCTTTACACGCCAAGTGTTATCTTATGTCTCACCTTCCACTTTGGACTTAAGCTTCGAATTATTCTCAAATTTTATAAAATTAATTTTTAACGATTTAGCATGCATTTCTTGCGGTAGTAGTCAACACACATGAAAATATATGTACAAGAAATTGATGTGTATCTCTTAACAGCAAATTGATTTTTTTAAGAAACAAGTTTTAAAGATAAATTTAAGAATGAAAAAGTTGACTTAACTGTTTCGATGAGGCTTAATCTTTCTGTCACACACATGAGCCGTCACCTCTTGTTCAAATTAAATTACAAACTATGTACAAATTGTTTATAAGGAAAAGAAAAAAAGAAAAGAAAAAAAAAGGAACATGGTACATGAATTATTGAGTAGGTGAGGAATAGTTGTATGATCTTAATCATTATGATAATTAACACTTAAATTAGTTGTTTGATGACAGAGGCAAATACAAATTTGCTCGCGAAGTAATTTTGAAATGGGAAACGGTAATGCTATTTCCTACGAGAAAAAATTCACGAAAGTCACGAACAAGTGTAGGCTAGCATTCCCTTGTTTTCCACCAAACACCCGTTTTTTGTTTTTATTTTATAAATGAAAAAAATATTATATGTGCAGCGCATTACACTTGTTCGTGGCTTTCGTGGATTTTTCCTCGTAGGAAATAGCATTGCTGTTTTGAAATACAATCAGAGTGAATTGATTTAGGAAAAAAAACTAGTAGTAATGTAGATAACTGGCGGAACGATGGACACTCAAACGTGCCTTTCTTTATGCTCTTTTTGTTGCATTAATCTTGTAATTATGAACGGTTTTTTTTTATTAAATTTTGATTTTAATTAAAAAATATAGAGATTAGATGTTTGAGAATTTCGAAGTATAACAAACCCAATAAACGATGTTTACGTTTTTAAATAACATCAACAATATAATAAATATAATATAAATTCTTTTTTTTTAATGCCACCAATAATATAATATCATTATAGGAAAATTTGTTTAAGTATAGAATTAAAATATCCCTATTTTCTTTCGGGTTAGACCATCCACAATGGTGGGTGCTTCACCTATTTAGCACCACATTAAATAGGCACCCCCATTGTGGAGTATAATACATGGGTGGCTATGGAGAATGGTGGCTATGGAAGCACCATCTCTCTCTTCATTTTTCATGGGTCCCTTTTAATAAATCTTAATAAAATAAATAAATTTTGTTGAAATGTAATGATATAAAATTATTTGTGGGACTTATTTAATAATTTCTTTTAAGGAGCTGGTTGGAGAAAATTGGTGCTTATTAAGTATTACGGTAAAATGAGTGATGTGGGTATATGAATTCAATTTAAGCACTCAATTTAAAGTGTTTTGTTGTGGATGGTCTTATGCTAACAAGTGCATTAAGGACATTGTTTAAGAATTTCATTATTTTTTTTTTTATCTTGAAAATATAAGTCAAACATATGTAAAAGTAATAATTACACAAGTTTCAATCAATATTTTTTTGGAGAAGATTTTCTATATAAGAATTAGGCAAAATTACACTTTTAGTCCCTTAACTTAATTTCAGGTAACAATTTGGTCATTTATCTTTTTTTCATTTCAATTGAGTCCTTTTTGTCCATTTTTATATACATTTTCAAGCTTCAAATCTAATATTCTTATGCAAGTATAGACGAGGATAATAGATTTGAAAATTGAAAGACCATAAGAAAATAAAATCATAAATTTTAAGCTTAAAAATTCATATGAAAATGGACAAAAAGGACCAAATTGAAATGAAAAAAGAATAAAAAACTAAACTGTTACTTGAAATTAAGTTAAGGGACTAAAAGTATAATTTTGTCTAAAAATTACTATTGCTGAAATCTTAAGACATCATTATAATTAAAATAGCATTTTAAAATTAAAAGTCAAACCTAAAAAAAGAGAGAATTATGGCTAGTGTTACGGAGTGATCAATAATGTGGCACGACCAACATAACTTGCTTAAATATGTTAAAGTCTGACAAGTTCATACGAATATGGATAATGGAGAGCTGAACCATGTTATTAATTGGATTGACTTTAAAAAAATTTCAAATGACACATAGACGTTTCATGGAAACATATAATTTAATGTACATATGGCAGAATCATGGTGGCTGTTGTTCATGAAATTAGAAGAAATAATATGTGAAACTTGATTATGGATGACAAAATTTGTATGTTTGATAAAATTCGTCACGGATACGGAATGATAGTTTTATAGATATTTGAGGATAAAATAGACACATATTTTAATTATATGTCTGTTAGTAGATACAGAAGTGGAGATAATGGTATTTATACTTCTTGTATTTGTAGTACTCATTAGTAAATTATAAAAGTTATTTAACCTAATTTCGTAGTTTATGTTTATTTGTTTGATTAATAATTTTGTTGTCAAGATTTGAGTGCAATGTATCAATAGTTTTATATGTTAATATTATTTTATAAATGTATTTTTCTTTAAAATATACGTAGGTGTTGCCGGTGTTGTTGGTGTTCGTGTCGCTGAAACACCTATTTTTTAGATGCATTTTTCTTTAATTGTGATGACTATGAATGATCCTTTGATTTTTTCAGCGACACGAACACCGACAACACCTATTTTATAAATGATTCTCTTGAATATCTCCAAATATACACATAGATAGCTCAAAATCTACGTATTAAGCAATTTTTGGAACAATAGACTATTGTAATTATGTCATTAAACTTTTTTTTCTTGACAATAAACAATAGCTTAACATTTCTTGAAGTTGAGAATATTACAAGGAGCTAGTGTTAATATTAAAGGGGCATTTTCCAAAACTTTTGAATAGACAATACTAGAGAAATAGTCTATGCACATAAACTTTGTATATAGAAATGAGAAATTAAACCAAATTACATCACATAACAATCCATCCATCAACATTCTCCATCCACTAATAATATGATAGAAAAATTGAAAATCCATAGTTTTTTTTTCTATCCTGTTACAAATCATTATTTTAGTTTCATCATGCGCATTATGACCATAAGAGAAATGATATCTGTACAATTAATTTTAAACAATTTTTGTGACAACCACTTTTCTCTTCTTTTTATTGGACAAAAGCAATAGGGAGAGAAAAAAGAAAAGAGATATTAAAAACATGTGCGAGTATGAGAGAGAAGATTATTTCAAAAGATATCAAAAAAGGGTTGTACAAATATAATTTCTCCGACTATAATTAGTCTCGCATTTGTTCACTTTGTCGCACAGGCCAATAACTAATTGATAAAAGCCAAATTTATTGAAGTTGGGTTCATTCTCATCATAAAGAACCTTATACATTATATGATAGCTAAAATCGAAGCTTAGTTGAGGCAAAAGTTTAAAACCAACAAAACTCACATACAGAACACAAAACATGTTACAGCAAAGCAAAATTAAAATAAATTTATGTAAGTTCACTGTTTTTTATGCCATATAACAAAATAAATTAAAATACATTTACTCTACTTACACGGTTTGTATATAAGCATTGCAAAGATAATCTTTGAAATTATTAAAATTTGTACACAATCAGTCTTGTCAAAAAAAAATTTGTACACGATCAGTAAAATATGTAGCCGAAGGTTTCCATGTTGCATCCATGGTAAAAAAGTACACATTTTTTTTTTACCCGAAGGCTCAACACGCGGTACTGAACTGTAGTGGTTTTGCCAACTGTGAGGAAGGCTCCGGGATTGTTCTCAAAACAATGTTTGGTTCTGCAATCTTCTCCACAATATCTTCTAGACGCCTAACCGCATTAAGTTATGAAGGCGCAGTTAAAGTAACATCATTTCGGTCAGCAGGAGCTGCAAATGTTTTAGATGTATCAACATCCTTTCGACATATTTATGAACTGTTGGCCTAATAACATGTTACAACTTTTTTCCTCGATCAACCTTGTCAATAACCTTCTCAGGGTGTAACCAGCAACATTCAGTGACATTGTGACCATGCTTTTTTAATGCAAACAAAAATATGGTAACCATTCATTGACCACCTTAAAGTTGAAGGCAAAACCATCTTTTTCTACCATAACTTCGTCAAAAATGCATCGTGAGAGATCCATATCCACCAAAATACTAACATAATTGCCAAAAAAACTATTTTGTATGGAAGTATCTAATGTGAGAGGCGTGCCAATTGTGTTTGCAATTTCAAATAAAGTCCGTTCCCGCCAATACTATAGAGGAAACTCAACTAGTCGTATCTAAACTTGAGCATGAGTTTGACGATGTGAATAGATATTGAAGTCTTTTGTCCATTGAGAGAGACGGAGGACGCCCGACTTGAGGTTAATAATGTGGGGAGCCCAAACAATGCGCAAATCGTCGTGCGAAGCAAAGGTAAATTCAGAAAATCCTCTTTCAAGGGATATCATCTTCTAGAGATTTTGATGAAAAGTGCTAGTGCATTCTTCTCATGATAACCGTAAGACACCATACAAGACCATGGGCTGATGGATGCCATGGTGTTAGAGAGATGTGCATTTATCACCAGATTGCAAAAACACCAAGTTCAATTGGAAACGTATGTGAATCAGAAATTCGGTGAGTGCTCGAATTGTGACTAAACGATGGATTCAAAGTATGGTGGCGGCGCTCAAATTCCGTGAGTGCTCTAATTATAGTCTAACTAATGCAGCTGCATCTCAGATTTGTTCTGAAGTGTTTCACCATTTATTTTAAACACCTGATTTTATTAACCAAAAGCTGGCATCAAATTGATTGCCATACCAACCGAAATACAAGGAGTCTCTTCAATCCAAACAAAATCATATTACGAAGAAATTGCAAATTTGGCTAAATAATGTGCGCTTGGTTTGCCACATGACGAACATGGGAAAACTCAAAAGTATTGAAGCTAGAGAAAAGCTTTTTGCAGTCTTGAGCAATTGTCCCCAAGTAAAAGTGTTGAGGTCGAGTCTCTTTGAGAACGTTTATGACATTTGAAGAATCCGATTCAACCGTAAGATTTAGAAAGAGCATGTCCTTAGCAAAATCTAGCCCTTTATACACTGCCTTACACGCTGATATATCTTATTCTGGGATCAAGGCATACACCAACAAGCCGCAGCAACAACAATTCCTTTTGAATCTCGGATTACAGAAAACAATCCCCATTTTCCGTCTTCATTAGGACGTGCAGCGTCGACATTGAGCTTGTAACAACATCCAACAGTGGCTGACCAGTGACCAGTCGACATTGAGCTTGTAACAACATTCCCAATATGTATTTCTAACCACCGACTATTTCTCAAATTGGCAATACGTACCCACTTGTATTTAAATTGACAAGGTTTTTTACGCTTGCATTTTAGAAGTTGGTTTTTAGAATGAAGATTACTCTTGTTTTGAAGAAGGAATGTTACTGATTTTAGCTGCTAGATTGTGCATCAATCTTCTAAAATTAAGAACATAAGATGTTAAGTTCAAGGCCATAATTTTGTAGGAATCTCAAGCTTTTTAATCCAATACATACATATTGCCACACCAACCATGAATTCCAATACAAAAAGAAAATAATGTATATAAAAACAAATCACTATGAAAACTATTTAAACTATAAAACACAATACAATTGGAGAACAAAAATACATGATGAATATAAAAGCCAACAATTTAAGCCTATGATCTATAGAAAAATTAGAAAGAAGAAATGGAAGGGGTTGCGAAATTATATCCTTGACGGAGCAGCATGTTAGTTTCAAGGAAAGAAAAATTCCTCTTTTTAAATCTAACGGTCTCTACAACTGCTAAACAATACATTAACCATAGATCATGGTTCGATGCGCGATGGCATTTCTAACCAAGAAGAAGATCAGGTAGATTAAACACACAATGTTTTGTAGACTCACCATCAATAGGATTAAAGAAAAGGTAAATGTGCGACCCATCTTCGATTCCCCAATCAACAAGAGATTCCTTTTCTTCATCTTTGGTCGTCATAGGGCAACAATCAGCATCAAGAATGAGAATCATACGGTCACAAGGGAGTTTCACCTGGGCCTCAATTTCCCTTTTTAGATCTTCAACCGTGGCATCATTCCCCACTTGGACATAGAATAGTGTTCCTGTTAAATTCTCTATAACAACCTTCATGGTAATGTACATAAACATAAACAACTAGTGTTTTAGTAGTTTCCATTTTTACAATGTTGGTTTTAACCTATAAAGGAATGATATTGAATAGGGAAAGGAGAGGTGTAAGGTGTTAGAGTTGGAGTAACACACAAATGTTGAAGGGTGTTGTTCTGTTCATGTGGGCTGCATTCTCGGGAGTTAGTTTGTGCGTATTGAATTGAATGAATATACTAAATTTAGTATGACCAAATTGTCCATACATCCTTTTTGTACCTTAGAAAATTTAGGCGAGGTGGACCCCAAAGATGACAGGATTGAGACAAACTCGCCAACGGGATTCCTTACATTGAGAGTGAGAATTGAATTCACACGCTTGCGTGTATGCGTCAACTCTTATTCTAAACCTCGTTATATTATAATTAATATAAATTTAGTGGACTAGTCCTTGTTCGCACTTTAAATGTGGTACTCACAAGTGGATTGTAGAATTAAACCCCTTAAATTAGTCGATCGTTGGACTGGATATTGAGTTTTCAAAAAATTAATATTAATTATAGGGCAAATAACATCGACATACATTAAGGTTTCTTTAAACGACACAAACAACTCCTCTAGTTTTGTAGTAGAAACCAACATCCATTAAAATCTCTTAGGTTTTGTTTGGGAGTTTAGAGGGGAGAGGAGGGGAGGGTTTGGGAAAAAAGGAAGGAGCAAGTGGAAGAAATAGAAGACATTGGGAGGAGAGGGCTTTGGAGGTTAATTTTTTACTCATAATAAAAAATATCCCTCATTTGGGGGAACTAAAAAATTGTATTGGGGAAGGGTCTTGGGGAATTATGGAGGGTTTATATGAATTTTTCAAATTTAATCTATGTTGTTATAATATTCTTAAAATTAAAAAGATATTAATTATAAGTATTAGTTTATCATTCTCTAAAAAATAGCTCTTTCAAAAAATGTGAATTTTTTGTCCATTTTTCTATATATTTCCAATACCCCAAAGCCCTCCCCTCCCTTCCCATCCAAACTCCCAAACAAAACCTTAAAATTGATGGATACCTCCTTGGGGGTGGTGGGTGTTGTTTTATGATGGTTCATTATATCAATGGGTTGTCTTCAGGTGAGTTTTATTTTAAGGGAAATGCTAACCGGTGCCCCCGGGGCACGGATTAAGGGTATGAAAAAGGAAATTATATAGTAGTTAATGCATTGAAATTGTGTAATTAATTTATAATAATGTCAAAAACAGTTTCCTTTTATGGTAATAATTCTATTTTATGGTATTCTTAACCAGTGCCCCGGGGGCACCGGTTAGCAGGACCCTTATTTTAATAGCAAATGTTACTAATTAGTTGTTATATTATATTTTTCTTTCTTTCGTTTAAGTTTGAAATCATAACTTTGAATTATTTATCCCTTAATTTAAATTTTAAACCAGTTGAGTTAAACAACCCCCTATTTAAGTTTTAGTTATGTTTTATATTTATGAAAAAATTATAATATAAAACAAAATTAGTACTATATCAGAATATTTCTCTTATTTTTCAACATAATAAAATATGACTTTTTTCCAACAAAAAAAAAACTTCATTTTTTCAACCAGTAAAATAAGAACAGCACGATCAAAATCATCATACGTCATAACATTCTTTTTTTCATATTTTGAATTCGATACAAGTGATTAAAATAGCAGACACTCACTAAAGATATATATTGAACTTCCATAAAAAAAGATATATATTGAACTAATCAAAATTGAAATCCTAACAACCAAACTAAATTCCATCGCATATGGTAAATGATCAATATAGTTCGAGATCCACAACCTTCGATTTCATCCAACTACAATAAAATGACATTTGCATGTGATTGTTCAAATTGACTATAAATAATCTTTGAGATGATCAATTTCGTCACATATTGACAAGATATCTGCGAGGTTGAGAGATACTAAACTTAGTGATAGCCATCATAAGCCCTTTAATCAAGATATAGTACCTATGGAACAAGCTCTTTTCAAGCAATTCAACAAAGATACAAGGTGAAAACTTTAAGCAAAATAAGGAATACAAAACAAAACACATACAATGAAACAAAAATAAACACTACCAAAATAGTTCTGATGCAATATTTCTTTGGTGGCCAATTTATGTTTACACTAATGTCATATTATCACTCTTTTATGTTTATGACGTGTCCATATTATGTTCAATCTTTTTATGTCCATTTTATGTTAAAGAAATGTCAAAAACATGTCATAATTATATCCATTAAAGACCAAAAACAAAAAGAAAAATTTCGTGAAAATTAAAACATTTTATGTTTAGGAACTAAAATCAAAATTTGCTACATCCTCCGATCACTATTATAAGCAAAACTTTGCATTATAGATTCATTCATTTAATAATGTATGTGGTCGTTAGACCAAAAATGAATGACCTGATTATATATTAACGGCCAATCGTCTAGAAAAGAGAAGGTTCCATCGGAACAATTATTTATTGCTATTTCAGGATACCTGGTCTCGTTTTTTCACTTTTAAAAAAAAACGTGTGGGGATAAATGACAAAAAGATATTGGAACATAATTTTTGAAGCGATGATGGAAGCTGGAGTTCATTTTGGCCATGATACTCAGAAATGGAATCCTCGAATGGCACCTTTTATATCGGCAAAGCGTAAAGGTATTCATATTACAAATCTTATTCGAACTGCTCGTTTTTAATCAGAAGCTTGTGATTTGGTTTTTGATGCAGCAAGCATAGGAAAACAATTCTTAATTGTTGGTACAAAAAAAAAAAAAAAAACAGCCAATTCAGTAACACGTGCTGCAATAAGAGCTCGATGTCATTATGTTAATAAAAAATGGCTTGGAGGTATGTTAACGAATTGGTATACTACAGAACCGGAGGGTGTATATATTTAGGGACAAAAAATTAATTTAAGTAACCAACCATCCATATATATAAGATGTGCGGTTAAGATGAGTGCTACAAATAGTACTGCTCATATATACTTACTAACCGTACGAGAAATAAACTTCGATCCAATTATCTTTCCAAATTTTCTCTCACATTCACGCCAACCTTTATTTCATTTCATTTCACTCGTTCTTCTTCCTTTTCCCACGAGAATCAGGTATAATTAATCAACTTTGTAACTTTAATCTCATTCAGATTAGGATCATGATACATTTTGGGATTTTAAGATTATTCTCTTGTATTTATCAAAGATTATAGCTGATTTGTTATTTAGGTGAAAAAAGTGGCTGGTGAATCAAGTCATTTTTGTGCAGAATACACTGTCAGTGTAAAAGGTCCTTTTACACGCTCAACAAATCGAATAAGAGAAGAGAAATGTGGATAGATCATGAATAAATAAACAATCCATCAGAAACTTCGTAATGGAGAAAGAAATTGACACATTCCTTAGAAA
Source organism: Medicago truncatula (assembly GCF_003473485.1). Taxonomy (NCBI): domain Eukaryota; kingdom Viridiplantae; phylum Streptophyta; class Magnoliopsida; order Fabales; family Fabaceae; genus Medicago; species Medicago truncatula. The sequence goes on from NC_053045.1 coordinate 24,715,280, forward strand.
ACTTTCCATAGCCTCTATAGCCATAGCTTCAGTAACACTCATATCTCTATTCCTTATCACCCCCGATACATGCGTTCCACCCGAAGCGCCGTTAAAACCCCACTTCCGCTTCCCTAAATCCACCTGCGACTTCACCTCCTCCCGCCCCAGCCTCCCCTCCGACAAGAAAAACAACCGTCTCTGGTCCTCACGCGACTGGAACAACAAACTCCGATCATTTTCCCTTATTTTCCTCTCAATTCGCGATATTGGTCTTCTGCCTAACAATACTAAAGTCCTCTGCATTTCCGCGGGTGCCGGTCATGAAGTGTCTGCGTTACAGCGTCTTGGCGTGGAGGATGTAACCGGCATTGAGTTGTTAGAGTCTCTGCCTCTTGTTAGGCGTGCTGATCCGCATAATTTGCCTTTCTTTGACGGGGCGTTTGATTTTGCTTTCACTGCGAGATTTGATGAGGCGTTGTTTCCGATGAGATTTGCAGCTGAGATGGAGAGGGTTGTTAGGGGTGGTGGTGTTTCTTTTGTTCTTGTTGGGGAGTGTGGTGCTAATGAGGTGAGAGAGGTTGTGAGATTGTTTAGGAATTCTAGATTTGTTCGTTCTACTAATGTTACTTTGAGTAATGTTAGAATGACTAGTATTCTTATGAGAACTAGAAAATCTTCTTCATGATTTGTGGTTACATTTTCCTAATGTTATATAATTTATCTGTGTATGTATATTTCGTTTCATTTCTTTATAATCTGTCATTGTTATTATATGTGGATGAGTTTTAGACTATGATATGTAACACCAACACAGACAACTGACATGGCACTGAGACTAACACTAACTAACATGTATACAACAGTATAAATTTGAAAGAAAATTTAATTGATTGAAAGTAATTAAAGATTTGGTGTCAGTTGTGTCGGAGAACAACACATGTTGGACATTTGACACACCTTCGTTCTGAAGTATCAATATTACATAGGTTTTAGAATGCATCCTGTAATTAGTTATGTTCACTGCAACATTGTCTGAATCAAATGTTTGTAGGACATGAAATTGTTTAAAAAGTTCTTCTGTTTGAGTGACTGTTATAACTCGTTATTGGACTGAGTTAAGCTTGTTCTGTTTTTTTCATCATTGAACTTGGACATATGAAAATTTGTGATGTGTGTGTGTGTGTGTCATGATGAAGTATTGAGGTTCTTCTCTTCTTGACGAAGTAGGTTAGGTGAATACATGCAATGATGAGATATTTTTTTCTTACATTAAGATCTGTTGATTTCTTGGCCATTTTAGTTTATTAAAAATTAGAATGATATTTTCTGTGCCTTTTTCTGTATCTTTTTTAACATCAAGTTGATTTTTATTTACCTGTAGTGTAGGCTTGTTGCATAGGAATGAATGATTGGTTCATCATTTATTCTGCACATTTAGACAGTTAAATCCATTATCGTTATCCCATTTGGTTTTTGAGTTTCATTTAAAGCTACTATTTCGTAACAAAGTTATGAACCTCTAGTGTTAATTTTTGGTTCAAATGTCAATGATGGCTTCTTTTATTATTCGATAGAATTTCATTGTTGTGGTATCTGCTAAGACAGTGTAAGACATCCTTTTTACGTGTATCTCATGCTACAATACACTGTAATAAAATGATGATTTAATCAAATTTATTTTCAGCATGTTCCAGTTGTAAAGCACACTAAAGAATCATTATCACATTATAACCAAATGTCATGAATAATTTTAACTTTTAACAGTATGGTATCAACAGGGAGGAAGTATATTTTGAAAGAAATAAATGCTACTTATTTGTAATTAGAAAAGTGTCATACATTATCTGATTTGATAGACAACATGAATGAATCGTGCTTTAGCACTCCAAAGAGATTCATATGTGATGGCTTATTCATGATGGCAAGGGCAAGCACTAACATTTGAAAGATCCAGAAGTAATTGTTCCTCTATGATGTCTTGTGTCTTATAGAAATTTGACAGACATGGTTTTCGTTTAATTTAAATCCACTTGCAAAGAGTATAGATCCACATTTTACTTTGATATCTCAAAGATTAGCTACATGTGTCAATCTTAGGGTATGAATTTTGATTTTTGATTTCACACTCGTTTTGAAACTACAATGTGGACATCTTTTTCAAGATAGATGAGATTGTATATCCGCATGCTTTGGTAGACCACAAACTTGCTGTATTCATTTGTATATGATACAAGCTGTACATTATTTACTGCTGCTTGATTTTGGAAGTTGCAAAATCTGACAGTAATGATACGTGGTAGAATTTTACAATGTTTTCTGTCATTTTTATTCTGCACTTGTGTAACTTTGTGTGGGATCTTTACTGGTTTTGCATAATGTCCGATCCTCGTACAATACAACAGTTCTTGATATGAATCTGGATATCTTTGCTAGCCGTCGAGTTTTTGTCTTTTTGTTGTAATAAGTTCTCTAGTTCTGCCATCTTAAATGCAGCAGAAATTGAAATCGAAGTCTCTAGTTTGCATGAGATTCAAAAGGTTCAACATGGTTTTATTTGGGGTGATAATGAGACAAGGCGGCATATTCATGCCGTGAAATGGGAAGTTGTTGCAAAACCAAAATCTTTGGGGGGTGGGGCTTGGGCTGAGAACTCTTGAAGACATGAACAATGCCTGCCTTCTTAAGTTGGGGTGGAAACTGAAATATGGTGAGAATGCTTTATGGAGTCTCGTCTTGAAAGGAAAATATGACAGGCAGAATTTGTTATTGGATGAAGTGATAGCAAAACCAAATGATTCTAGCATATGGAAACATTTGGTGCAACTTTGGCCAAATATTAGCAAGCTAGCACATTGGGCAGTCCGTAATGGTGAATCTGTGAAGGCTTGGGAGCACTTTTGGTTGGTTAAAGGCTTAAGGGTGGCTGATTTAGATATTGATATCCCTTTAAGCATGCAAAATGCAAAAGTTGCAGATTTGGTGGATGAGTATGGTGATTAGAAAGTGGGTGAGTTGCAATCTTGGCTTCCGGTGGAGATTATGAACAGATTGCGTGCTATCCCTCCGCCGCATATCGAGTATGGTCATGATGTATGTGCTTGTCCAGGTGCGAGCATGGGTGATTTTTCTGTGGCTCACGCTTATAACATTTTACGAGGCTTTACGATGGGGCAGGAGGATAATCATTGGTCTCGGCTGTGGAATTTGAGAACACCGGAAAAAATTTGGTGTTTTGTGTCGCTCCTACAAGATGATAGATTGTTGACAAACAGTAGATTGCATGGAATGCAGCTGTGTTTCCCTTTCTGTCATCAGTGTGAGGAGAGTGTCGAAACAACACTTCATGTTATGCGCGATTGTCCGGGTTTGGGTGAGTACGGTTAGAGCAAGGTATTGGGAGGTTTTTTTTAATTGTGATTTACAACAGTGGATCTTAATATGATTATGGCAATGGATGAAGGGGAAAATTTGGTTTGGATGAGCTTTTGGGCAACAGCATGCTACTCTGGTTTTGGAGGAATAAGTTTGCATGATGATGCTGTTGTCATGCCTATGAACCCATGCACATAGATTAAAAGGAAAATTCATCATTATGATGTTGTTGCTAATATGGTTGTAGTTAGTACTAGTCCCATGACTGTGATTGAGGAGATTAGGTGGCTGCCTCCAAACATGGGTTGGATTCAGCTAAATACGGATGGTGCTTCTAAGCAAGAGATGGTATCGGGTTGTGGTGGAGGTTTTCGAGGGGAGAGCAGAGAGTGGGTATTTTTTTTGAAGGGGTTGGAATTGAAGTACTTAGTCATCATCCTACTTCCAATTCACTATCTACTTCCTTCGTCAGCCCTCCTCGATAGCTAACTTTGAAGGGGCTAGACCAAGCCTCGTAATTAATTGAATAAGAGGGAAAAAGGCCACTCAGGTCTATATCTAGAAAGGAGGCTGGATTGGAAGATTGAGAGACCCGGGACTGTGCAGGTTTGCAGAGAGGCTAGATCATTCCCTTCACTAAAATAGAATAGTAGGTAAGATTCACTAGCTAGAAGTTTACTGAGAAGGGTAGAGTTTGCAGTAATCGATGAGAGAATGGTAATGCTAAAGGTAGGAAGAAAGAAGACTCATTCTATGCTGACCAATTACTATGGCTCTTCTCTCATTTGATTTTAGAATCTTATTTAAGCCATAGGCTATCGATTGGGGGAAGAAAGCCTGCCTTTATTGGTCACCATCACCACCATTGTTAACATCGGTACACTCCTAAATAAGGCCTACCTCCCTTCCATTCAACCAGAGCAGCGATGAGAACATAGACTAAATTAACTAAGCAATGCATCGTTGGAAGCTAGTGCATATGTAGCAGAGCTTTGGGGTGTTTGAAGGTTGGCTACATTGCGTGGTTTTCATAAAGTGGAGTTCCATATTGTTTCTTGGGTAGTATCTTTGACACTTGCTTTAGGGGAAGGAGGAACTGTAGATGGTTGGAGATTATTGCAAAATATTAGAAGATTGTTGGAGTTGGAGTGAGAGATCAAGATTTGACATTCGGATGCAAATAAATGTGTCAATGCGTTGGCGAATATGACATGTGATGGAGGTTATTCTTTGATGTTATATGAGCATTATCTTGCTCAAATTAATTTATTATTTTTGGCTAACTCCGTTGGTATTTCGACTCTATGTTTTGTTATGCGGTTGTTCTATCTTTTTTTTGGGGCTAAGGCCCTCTTGTTATATAAAAAAAAAAATCGAAATCTCAGGAGTTTCAACATCCACGCCATTATCCATGCATGAATTCTAAAACGTTACTGTTATTTTAAGCATCATTGTCTTCAAGAAATTTTAGCCAGTTGTGAAATTATGAGTTCTAATAATGATTTTAATAAGTTAGAAATAATGTGCTGGTGTGTGTCTAACAAAAGATTTCTCCAAACTAGGAACTAAGCAGCTGGTAGTTCTTCTATAGCTCATCTATGCTACTAGTCAGCATCTTGTTCTTTACACTCAGATAAAAATCAAACCAGAGATGTGTTCTCATTACTGTTAGATAATAAAGTAATGGACTTAAGTTATTGGCCTTTTATATTAGTAAGTTAGAGTTCATTAAGTTTTATTATATATTCTCATGTAACCTTTTGCAATGTTAAGGTATTGATATTCTATGAAACCCTAGCCGTCTTTGTTGTTCATATTGTCTCTTTCTCTAATTTGTATTTGTTTTGTTCACAATTACAATCTCAGTTTAATTTTCTTTCTATCTCTTATCTGGTCTTTTTTATCACATCATCGGTATATCTCTCACTTTCACTCTTTCCATTTTATGCCTGTCATTTCTACACATTCATGAGAATGAAGGGAAAAAAAATATTTTTTTGAGAACATATGAATATCAATACATATACAACATTGAAGTTAGTTATAGAAGTAAGAATATCATGTACTCAAATCTGACTTATCAACATTTAAAGTTTTTGAAACTATTATGTATTATCATTTCATGTGTATCTATACAAGTTGTTTGTGTATCGATACACACCTTCATGTATCAAAACATGGAGGTTAAAAAAATGCTATTTGTTCCTTGAAATCATGCAGAGTCAAGTATATGTAATTAAAAACTATCTTACATGAGGGTGTTTAGCACAAATTGTGGAAATGAACATCTTATACATCAAATTTTAATTTTATCCTAATGTTGATATAACATCAAAATATTACCTACGGAAAAATTCTAACTCACAGTGAATTAATTGGAGGAAACTTTAGTGGTCATCTTAAGTTTTGACACCATAAGAGATGGCTAGAGTATAAGAGAAACATTTAATTGGACTGCAATTAATTTACTCTTAAAACTCTTAACATATGGAGGTATAGTATATGTTTGACCGGACTGAGTCATTTTTCTCTAGTGAATAAGTAATGACAATTGACACCTCTGAACCGTGAGAGGATCCTCTCATGTGGAAAACTCTGTAGTTTTCTATCGTGAGAAGAACAAATCAGAGACAATCTCCTCCTTTGAATCACACTGTATAATATTTAATTAGATTAAGCTCAGTGCAAAAGCCTACATGCTTAACTCTTGACCTTTTGGGATTTTTACTAATTGATGCATATTATGTAGTTTGTATAGTTGAAAGAGGTGACTCCACTAAAGGTGTTTGAGGGGAGATTCCGTTAAAAATGATCATTTAAATTTTTCTATAGAGATTAACCATCGACAAAACCGGTAGATACTTTCACTAACAACATGGTTAAGAAAATTACTAACCTTCAACTTTTCTTTTAAAAAATAAAAGATCAAAAGAATATAAATCGACATATTTCAGATTAAATAATCCAAAAAAAGACGTTGGAATTATATAACTCGAACATGAGTTTATTTGGAATTAAATAGGACGCGTGAAGAGGGTAAAGTGAGAGAAGAAGTTGCTTTATATTAATGATTTACCTGGATGCAGGTCTTCGTATTATGGAACACCGTAGCTTTGAGCGGTTGTTAATAAGTAGGTTATGAGTGAGAGTTTCTGATCATTCTTTTCTAGTATCTCTTTTGGATTTCTGTCTTGTTTTATACATATTTGTTTATGAAAAAAATATTATATAATAAAATTTTATTATATAAGTATATTTTTCTAATTTTTGAATTAATAAAATATAACATTTTTTTTATAGTAAAATAAACTTCATTCATTCAAATGTTAAAATAGCAACAACAAAATCAAAAGGAACATATGTTGGGACTTTGCCCAACTATATTTTGAGATGAGTACAATCGATTAAGATAGCTAGACATTCACTATAGACAAATATAGAACTATTAGAAGACATTAAAGAGTTAATAAATCAAAATTCAAATCATAACAACGAGATTAAATTCTTCCATATATGGGCAATGATGAGTATAACTTGAGATCGCCTTTGATTTCATTCAACTACGAGGAAAAATATTTGCAGATGTTTTCTCAAATTGACTACAGATAGATTATCTCTAATATTACCAAATTTTCCGCATATTGACAAAATATTTGCGAGATTAAGAGGATACTTAACTTGGTAAAAGCCGCCATAATCCACTTACTCAAGATATAATACCTATGAAACAAGTTTTTCTCAACAATTTAGCAAAGATACAAGGTGAAAACTTCAAGTAAAATAAAGCATACAAAATACAATTTGGGATAACTGACACTAAAAACTATTTATGAATGAAGAAGGTTTGGGATTAAAAAGACTGATACAACATAATAAAGGTGATTGAGAAGCAAGACGAGCCGATCAATTAAAATAACCCATCAATGTAAATTTGTTGGCACGCTAAATTAATCATAAGCCATTGTTTATACTCCACTAGAGTTTCTTTCCCAAATCGAGTCTTATTAATGCCCTTGAAGGTAAATGTACTACAACCTTCGTCCTTAATTATATGATCATTTTAAAAAAATAACGAGAATTAAAATATTGGATATTTGTATTAAATATGTTTGTAATTACTATTATTTTTACAATTTTATCTTTTAAGAGAGAAGGTTGGTTTATCTTTTCAACATGTTATTTATTGATGATTGAAGAAAAAGATGTATAATAAATAGGGCATGTATGTAAAGAAATAATTAATGTAATTGGAAATATCAAATGATTCTTATAAAAAAGGACAAAAAAAATTCTCAAAAGGATCTTATAATTAAGGACGGAGGTAATATTATTGGTAAAACTTTTTGAACCTAAATTTTTTCAAGAACATCATCCCCTCACCATAATTTTTTACCAGGAAAAAAATATACTTTACCCTAGTTAAAAAGCTGATACTTACACTCAAATGATTTAAAATAATAATTTGTTTTTTATGAAAATAAATAAAAATATCCTTTGAAAAATTAAGACAAATATACAAACTAGAATTCTCTCATACAAAAACAATATAGACCTTATGATCACTATATAAAAAAAATCCACTTTTAAATTCATTGAATAATTGATGTATTTAATCTATAATATTTATCATTTATTTAATAAATTTAAATAATTTTTTATTTATAATAACGACCTGACATAGTGCAAATTAAAAAAAATTGTTAACTAGTATCTCTTGAACACTATACAAAGATTCCCTAAAAAAATATTCTAAATTTTTTTTTTTTTATAAAAGAATCAAATATTTCAATTTTTATAACATTAATTACACATATTTTTTTAAAAAAAAAATAGCCACTCATTAACATTTTCCATTAAAAAATAAGGTCTATGTGGTTGGGATTATTTGTCGCGATTCCAACCCTCCCACTATAAATACAGCAAAATAAACATGATTCATTTTTTCGTTCCCAATTTTCTCACATATACACCCCCCAACTTTCATTTCATTTCGCTCGTTCTTCTTCCTCTTCCCAAGAATCAGGTATTATCACTATTCTATTCATTTTATTTCTGTTTTTTCTTTCTTTCTCAATTTCTATGCTTTTCTTTCTGTCTTTCTCTCGAATTCGTATCATGATTTTATTCATTTTGTTTCTGTTATTTTCCCCCCTCAATTTCTATGCTTTTCTTCGCTGGATAATTAAGTTTCTATTGTTGAATGATATTGTTGAATGATTTTGTGAGAAAAATTGAAATTTGGGTTAAATTTTGCGTGTGGCATCTTTGTTCTTTGAATTTGCTATTTTAGTCTCTAGGTGAAGGAAGTGGTTGGTGAATCATGTTTTCTTTGTGGTGAATTTGTTTTATAGGATACAATGTAAAACTTGTGACATGCTCAGCAAATTATAAATATATTTTTTTTAAATAAATCATAAATAGATTTAATTTGTATGCATCGACAGTGTAAAACTTTCCTACGCATGCATCCAACCAAATCACTCTATAGTGCCACTTTTGTAGGATAGCTCTTATAATATCTTCACAAATATATATGTAGCGTAATTTGATTGGGTGTATGCGTAAAAAGTTTTACACTATCAATGTATACCAATTAAACTCAATCATAATTAGGGTTTGTATGCCTTTTAAGTTTTTTTTTTTTTTTTTAATTAGGATCCTCTGCGCGCAATTGCATAGATTAATAACTTGAGCCGAATAGGACCGCAATGGGTGACAAAGCTAAGAGATTTAACACTGTTGCAATCCCAAAGTTGGATTTGAACTCATGACCTTTGGTTAAGCTAGAAGAGATCATTACCATCTCATCCAAGTTCTCTTGCGTATGCCTTTTAAGTTAATCATATGACTTTTAAGTTAAGTATCATAAAAGTAAAAAAATTAAATGATCAAATGGGTATAATTAATTGATACTTCACTCGAGCGTTTTATGTTAAATATTGTTCATATTGATTAAATCATTAATCAACATATAGTAGCACAAGTAGTAGATACTTGAGTATATTTGGATCCCTCTTACTTGGTCTAGGGTTCGTTTTTTGACTGGTATGAAAGAAAAATCATTTGTTTATTAGGCTCTGCAGTTGCGTGTGGAGGATACATTTTGTTTACAATAGAACATAATTAAATATTTAAAAAATTATTTTAAAACTAGAGTAAAAACCCAATTTGGCCATTTACCTGTAAAAATTAGATTCCTAACCAGTCTGTGTGGTTGGGATAATTTTTCTCGAACCCGATCCTCCCCACTATATATACAACAAATAAACTTTTATTTCATTTCATTTGTTCTTCCTCCTCGCAAGAATTGGGTATCATCACTATTCTATTCCTCTTGTTTCTTTGTTACTTATTTTTTCTGAATTTATTTATTGTTGTTATTTCATCTGCATGTGTTTTTTATTTTTATTTTTATTATTTCGAATTCATAACGAAGTATACCCAATCAAGTTTGTAACTTTAATCTGATTCTGATTGGGGACAAGGATTTTCTTAAATGATCAGTTTTTTATTTTTATGTTGGATATGTATTTATTTCTTGTCCACTAAATAATAGATTTAGGGATTTGAAGTTTATTCTCAGGATAATTTTTATTTCTTGATCAGTTTTGTGTAAATCTTGAAAAAATATTGGGTAAATTTTTTCTATTTATTTTGATTTGTGGTTTTCGTCTCATTTCTTTAGCCTTTAGGTGAAGGAAGTGGTTGGTGAATCATGTTTTCTGTGTGGTCAATTTGTTGGGTTTATAATTAGTTGAGTCACTGTTATCACGTTTCTCGAGGTCATGTTCATCCTTATTTTCATGAATTCCTCTTAGATTTGCTGTCGCAATTTCATATAAGATCCCATTTGAATGAACATTTAAGTTTGAATGTGTTCTTGCAACCAATGTTGTTAAATTCGCAATATAAATCGCCATTTAAATTGCAAGATCATGCAATCCATGATTTTACGCAAGCTTGGTGATCTAGACCGTAGTGAAATGTCAAAGAAGAAGGATGGCACAGTCCTGCGGCTGGTGGAGGTAGGTGGCTGGAGAGAACGGAAAGTTAGGGTTTCATTTCTGTTGCGAGAAGGATATTGGTAGGATTTTTCAATCCGTGAGTGTTCAATCCTCGAGTTACAATCTTTTACTCTCCCCCAGATCTTAAGCAGTATATCAAGTTTAAAAACATTGGTGTAGATATGAAATAGATGGATGGAATGTATATCATTGAGTCCTCATGTTATTTCTGTTAGAAATGTAAAATCATTCATGAACCTACTTCTAAAAGCATAACCTTTTGGAAGAGTTGGGTCTAGATATATGTAAAGACAATGAGGGTTTATTGTTTCTCAACATGCTATTTAGTTTATCATTTTGGACTGGTAGGGCATCCTAGTTCGTTAAAGCCTCGGACCTTCCGTTATGGAAGAGTCTAGAACAGGATTTGACCCAGTTGCGAAGGGCTAGGTCTCTTAAGTTACTGCAGAGGATCTTAAACCTTCTACTGCTTTGCGAGCGGGGGGGGGGACTCTGCATCTTTCCTCTGTACAATAAAAATTTGTTTAATCAAGCGTTTCCTATTTTTTTATAGTGCAATTGCTTATATGCTACATTCAAATTCATATATTTGCAAATTGACAACTACAATTAAGTACTGCATATTTCCTCTGTATACTAAAAACCTGTGTCATCTAGAGACAAGCAAATGAGGTTGCTCATAGACTTGCTAGGGTGGCCACATTTTATGCTAGTATCCACTATTTCACTGTATTACCTGATTGTATTCAAGATGTCCTTATTAATGAAATGAGATAATTATCTTTCTGTCAAAAAAAAACTAAAAACCTGTGTCATAAAATTTTCCTAATTTTTTGAAGTGCAATTGTTATATGTTCATATATTTGCAAATTGCAAACTACTATTACGAACTGCCTATTTCCTCTGTATAGTAAAAAACTGTGCAATCAAGTGGTTCCTATATTTTTTGCTGTCCAATTGTTATATTCTATATCCCAGTTCATATATATGCAAATTGAGAACTACTATTAAGTATAATACAGATATAGAAATGTCTTTTTGCACATCTCATTCCGGACTTGAGTATATTTGATATTTTTTGCCAGTGCTTAGTGGTTGATTACATCAGAAGGACTTCATTTATCACAAGTTACCAAGGCCAAGTTTCATGTCTGAGTTTGACACAAACATCCCAACAACTTATGGTGAGTGTCGAATTTCTTAGGTTCATTTATTGTCAACAGTTTCGCATTCGTTGCTGATGTGGTATGATACTTGATTAGATCCCTTTGCTGAGGCAAATGCTGAGGACTCAGGTGCCGGGACAAAAGAATATGTTCATGTCCGTGTACAGCAGCGTAACGGAAGGAAAAGCTTAACAACTGTTCAAGGGTTAAAGAAAGAGTTTAGCTATAGCAAGATACTCAAGGACCTGAAGAAAGAGTTCTGCTGTAATGGTACTGTTGTTGAGGACCCTGAGTTGGGACAGGTTTGTCTTCTCTTCTTCATAGATAAAGTTAATGTACTATGCAATGATTGCCCATCATTTTATTTTGTAATCGAAAAAAAGAATATATCCTCTGGATTTTTTTTTATTGGAAGTGCCAATCATTATGAATGCAAATTTGTAAAATCACGTCTGGATGTATTCTGTCAAAATCTAATTTTATACTTTTCTTATTTTAAAATTATTTTTTATTGAACAATTGGAACAAAAGCCAATGCTCTGATTTTTATTATTCTTTTTCATTTCCTTTCTCAGCATATGGACTTTCTCATTTTCCGTGATTTAATTGATGTTTCGTCATGTACATAATTTCTTCTCGTTGTTATCAATGAAAAATCAAATGTCTATTTTTTATGGATGCAGGTCATACAACTTCAGGGAGATCAAAGGAAGAATGTTTCTACTTTCCTTGTGCAGGTAAGCATTATGTTGCCTGATTATAATGTGCCTAATGTTCTATTATTTAACGGCGTTATAATCTCTAAGATTTTCTATCATGTTTGTAACAGGCGGGAATTGTAAAGAAGGAGAAAATCAAGCTTCATGGTTTCTAAGAGGAATCAACAGTGTGCAATTTAGCTTCATGTTAAATATTTAGCATGCAGACTACAGTCAATATAATCTGAATTCAAGTAATCAGTCATAGCAACATCTTATAGTCAAGAGTTTTGTATAATATATTCTACATATTTTGGATCAGTATATGCTAGGTTATGATAAGGACTAATGTCTGCCTCTACGACAGATACCTTGAATAAATTTGTCGTAATTTCTACCCATTCGTGCCTGATTGCTGTGTTTTGTGTCCTTGAAATGCACAACTTTTGACTGCTGTGAAAACCCAAGATTTAATTGTTTGCTTCGTTGAGGTATGATGATGATGAAAGAAATATGTAGGGAGAGAAAATAAGCAGAATGTTGGGAGTTTTTCTATTCGGATCTGGTTGGCTAAATCATCCAGGTCGCCCAGAATACGATTTGCCTAATACTTTCTATTGTGCTGCAGATGATTTAACTACCATTTTTCCTCCACCAGCTTCCTTTTGACATTAAGCCAACCCCTTATTGCTTGCATTAACTTGCAATATGTTTTAAATACCGGACCAAACTAACAACTTCAATCGGTTGAACTGGTAACCGATTGAACCGGTGACCAGCTAGTTCGCCGATTGGTTAGATCCCAGTTGTATTGCTGTTTGATTGAACTGAATTGAATTGAACTAGGGATGAATCACGGTAGTTGAACCAAGGTAGGTTCGAACGGATTTTATTTTATGCGTCTTTTAATTTACTTGTCTTTTACTTTTTATTTATTTATCTATCACTCATCTGATTCAACTGTGGTTGATTGATTTATCCTATTGAATTATGATTTGGAGGTTTAATTGGTTTGTTCTCCGGTCCGATTTTTACAACATTGTCTTTTTTTTGTGTCTCTCGACAAAATGGAAAATACCACCTAAAACTCGCACACAATATTGGTTTTGATCAAAGAAAAATACAGACGGAAAATCATTATGTGATAGAGACTTTTGTCACGTGATGTGAGAAGGGAACAAAAACAACAAGTTTTTCTTTTCTTTGAGGTGAGATCGAAAACATGAATTAGATGTTATAGTTTGAGCTACACCTAATGATTGGTGTAGAATGTTTGGTTCCACTTTCAGAGAGATCAAAATTGATTTTAGAGGTGTAGAATTGATTCTGACATGTATGGTTGCTGTCGAATAGAGCTGATTCTGCCTCTAGGATGGATTCTCCTTGAAGCTAGGATTTGTAGTTTTTAGTTCTAGAATTGATTTTCACACAAATTTATAGTTCAACTCACTTTTACATGAATGTATCCAATCTCAAATCACGTTTAATCATAATTACTTTTAACCAAAATCAATTATATAGAATTAATTCCATCAAAATCAATTCTCCCACGGTAGCACCAAACACACACATGCTTAAACCTTTTTACTTTATTATCTTTTCTTGCACTTTATTATTTTATTATTTGAGTATTCTTTTAGATCGTAAGTGTTGCTTTTTAAAATGTTAAAGTCTTGAACCGAGAATCATAAAGTTGAAGAGAGAATCCTACAATTAAGTGATCTATGGAAAACTGAAAGATCGTAAGTTTTTTAAAAGGGACTTTTTAGCTTATATTGTTTTGAAAAGTATTTTTAAAGTCAAACTTATCAAAAGATTTTAAGAACATCATTCAACCCTAGTTTATAGATGATGAAGATTTCCTTGTACACCAAATAAATCAAACCAATCTTCCAAGTGATTGTTTCATTTCACTACACACTTTGCAAGTACCCCAAAGTTCTCGAATCATTTTAGGATATCAATGCATTTCTTCAAGATTAAAGAAGTTTATCCAACCATAAATTGTAACATTTAATCTAAAATCAAAACCATGTAGAGCAAGAGAATCTAAATCAATCTTGTGTTCCTCCAACATTTTTTTGCAGTATGAACATTGAAACTTAATTTAACTAGAGCAACTTTCTTACCCTTGTTCTTGGAACATTTATTCAAATAATTCTGGAAACTTGAAAGGAAATTTAAAAATTATGAAACTAAATGGTGTAAATTTAAAATACCAACAGGACAATTTGTGAAGAAAATAACAATGACAACAAACAATCCAATAAACAATATTCAACCTAATTTTATAGAAAATCACAATCAAATCAAAGAACAAAGATACATAGAGTAAAGGAAAAAACTCATCAAGAGATTGTTTATCAAGTTCAGCCCAAATTGACATACGCCTAGGAGAGAGTAGGGATGGGCAAAGTTCAGTTCAAACCCAAAACTGTGTTCGAACTGAACTGAACTATAATGAAACAATTCGAACCAAACCGAACAGCTGCTTTAAAATAGTGCATTGTTTCATTAAAAAAGAACTGAACTGAATTGAGGTAAACCATGTGTTACTGTGATGTATATCTATACATTGCAACATAGAGAAAAACTACAATAAAATTATATATGTTTTATCATCCTTAAACTCAGGCATAATTAGCATTTCCAAACCATATCCACGTCATATCATTCCACTCTCAAATAAGCTACAAAGACAACCTTGTATGCAGTTTTTTGTTTCGTGTAGATCTTGATCTTGACATTTAATGATGCCACTAGTGTATATAATTTGTAAGGTAACATTGTATAATTTTTTGATGGAGTTTGTTAGAATACACCCACTAGTTTTTATGTGGAAGTGTTTTAGCAAGCTACACCTTAAGGTGTATTTAATTACTTTTTAGTTATAACTTGCTAAAACACACTTTCTAAAAAATAAGTGGATGTATTCTAGCAAATGCCTATAGGAGTTGCTAACATACACCTACTTATATTTTAGAAGGTGTGTTTTAGCAACATTCACCTTAAGATGTATTTAACAACTTTTTAGTTATATATTTGCTAAAACACACCTTAATAAAAACTAATGGGTCTATCATAGCAAACCCCTTTTTTAATTGATTTCATATGCACCGACCATGTGAAGATATTTTACATTATTAATTATTTACTTGCAATCGTTAGATTAATATAAATGTTTAAGTTTAATTTGTCTAGACGCTAATATGATTGTTAGAGTAAATTGCACTCTATTCTTATGAGAAATGCTTAAATTACTCTAATCTTCATTCTTATGTTAAAATATACATTCTCCTTCCTCTTATGCAAAAAATATTATAAAAAATTACACTCCTCTCCTTTAGGAGAAGATTGAATTACATTACCATCTCATCTAATATTAAAGACTACATTTTTTACGTTATTTTTTTTATTTTATTTTTTTTATAAATATTTTAATAGTAGAGCAACGAAATCTAACACACATAGGACAGTGAAAAATGGTGCATAATCAAAATCCGAATCATATTTTTCTTTATTTCTGATAAATTATATTATTAACATATAGTGTTAAACATTATTGTAACAAACAATACAAAATAAATTAAAAACCAATAATATATTTGTATTAAAAAATGTATTTATATTCTAAATTATTAAATTAATAATAAAGTAATCAATTTCATTTATAATTGACATTGAAATTAAAAAGAAATGAATGATTTTTGCTTTCCTAAAAAAAGATTCAATTTTAATTGAATGATGGATTAAAATTTGTAGATATCATAAAAATATTTATATATTTATTTATGTAAAAATAGATTAAAATATAATACATAAATAATTCACAGGGGAGTGGATTGTAATCCAAACATCTCTTAAGGGAGGGAACTATAATTTATTTTAGCTTTTTACTTTCAAGGGAGGGAAGTGTATATCTATACTATATATAAAGAAAATTCATAGTTTTGGACTTATCATTTCACTTCCAATTATATCCTTAAACAAATTTAATTATAAGAATCATATTTCGTGGATGCCAATCATAAAAGATAAGAATTTCTATTATTTTTAATCAAATATGAAAGTGCAATTTGTTACAATATGAAAGTGCAAAATATCAAATATCTATACCTATATTTTTAATCAAAATTTCATAAAAAATATTGTTCATCATTTATAGTAATTTATATACAATAACACAATAAAAAAACAGACAGACGACCACAAAATATCCATCTAAACAATAATTATAACATAAGATATGAGAAGAATGTAATTCAGACTTCTCTTCGAAGACAAGAGAGGAATGTAATTTAGACTTTTTTTTTTTTGACCGGAGTACAACTTCCTTTTTTGTTATTACAATTATTGTTATGTTTTTGGTGAAAAGAGCGTACAATTAGTAAACACAAAGTCCTTCTTGTACCCATGTTCCTGCACTTTATCAACGTTCAACAAAACTAGTTACGTGTGGAACACAATCTTGATTTTAGAGT
Organism: Medicago truncatula; assembly: GCF_003473485.1. Taxonomy (NCBI): domain Eukaryota; kingdom Viridiplantae; phylum Streptophyta; class Magnoliopsida; order Fabales; family Fabaceae; genus Medicago; species Medicago truncatula. The sequence continues at coordinate 24,732,004 of NC_053045.1, forward strand.
CTTCAGAATTTGATTTATTATATTTTAACAGCAAAGACAAAAGTTCAGTCAAGTGAAAGTGAGATTCTAGATGAGATTCTAGATGCATGTTTAATTAGTATTATGTAAGAAATTAATTTTCTAATATCAAATGTGTTTTACGATACTCGTTTTTAAGTCAATGAATAATGGCAAATGATCTTTGGCCACCCATAAATCTATTTATATTCTGCAAGAGTAAGAAATAGAAAAATGGATATAATGTCTAGAAATTTCAGTTCAACTGGTAAATATCGAAATTGTAAGGTCGGACGTCGTAACTCATATTTAAATCTGAAACCTCACAGTTGTGTGTGAATTTAATTTTAATGAATTACCACTTCATCTAAGACGAAAAAAAAATGGATATAATAAATGTGATAGATGAGCGATAGAGAAAAAGAGAGACAAAAAAATTACTAGTAGATGTTAGGCTTAATTGCACTTTTCCCCCTTATCTTTTGTTAATTGTGCGATTTTGCACCCCCTCTTTTTTTTTTGAGCGATTTTGCACCCATCTTTTGTCAATTGTGTTTTGTTCAAAATCATCATTAAAAGAGAGGAAAAAGGGCTAAAGATAGGGTGCAAAATCGCTCAAAAAAAAGAAGAGAAGGTGCAAAATCGCACAATTAGCAAAAAGATAAGGGGGAAAAGTGCAATTGAACACAAAGATGGGGTGTAAAATCAGAAAGGGGGCAAAAAGATGGGGTGCAAAATCGCTCAAAAAAAAAGATGGGGTGCAAAATCGCACAATTAGCAAAAGATAAGGGGGAAAAGTGCAATTAAGCCAAGATGTTATATGCGTGTTAGGAAATTTTTATTTTTTATTAAGGTAAGAGCTCAATAAAAATAGGATTTTGTTAGGGAGTGACCTCGAAACACTCTTTAAAAATTCTAAATTTAGAAAATATTTCTTACAACATTCAAATATTACAAATTTCAATGCATTGATTACACAAATTTTTATAAAAACTTATTATTAAAAATGCTCCAGAGATATTCGTTAACATTTCCGATAAAAATATTGGAGATGCAAACAACATACCAGCTAGCTACCTACCACCATCTCAACTACTACGTACTTCAGATGAAAATCTGCATTGGATCCTTAAGTACTTGAAGTTGAAGATAACCTATAGAATTTGAATTTTATTTTTTTTTGTGAGGAAGAATTTGATGTTTCATTGTTAAAGGTATTTTCGACTATTTTTATCTGGGGTAGTTGTACATGATAAGTTACATTTTCACACACTAAAAAAAATGTGATTCTTCAAAAAATTATTAATTTCGAAAAATGATAAGTTACTTTTTTTTTTTATGAATCAAAGTCATATGAGTTTGGACTCAAGATCTACGAAATCGGTCCCATGAGCTTAGCTCATTTGGTAAGGGATAATGCACAATATGTGCAGGGGTCGGGGTTCGAACCCCGAACACCCCACTTATTCATCTTTAAGGTGAATTTCTCTAGCCACTAGGCTACTTGACAAAAAAAAAAAAAAAAATCTACGAAATCGAAACAGATTTAAGATATTAAGAACGCACAATTAAAATCTCTTAATTGATGATCAAATTCTTATAAAACGGTTTGTAAAGGAAAAACCGCTATTTATAAACTATTTTTGACATCTTTTTTATATAGCTGAACTAATTAAGGTTTTTAAATACCCTCTCACACTATTAAATTTAAGTGAGAATATTATAGTGTGTGGTTCAAATTGATAATCTATCATTCTTTCAAAAAAAAATTGATAATCTATCATATTGAATTTTTATTGGAGACATAATATATTCTTAAAAAATTAACTTGTAAGATGATGATAAATTGTGAACTATATGAATTTAGATCCTCTCATGTCTTTTTGGTTCAACTATCTTTACTTTTTGTAATCAATGATTAATTGGTGCACAAAGGAAAAAAATAATAAAGAAGAGAGAATGAGTGAGATTAAAGAGGATCCAAACCCAAATGTTATAATCTTTTTTTCCTTTTTTAAATGCCAAATGTTATTATTTTAACTGTGTGCTCCAATATATTTTTTTTAAGAGGGCTCCAACAACATTTATCTACTGCTAATTAATTAACTCGGTTAATCTTGATATTTTTTCTATTATTCATAAACACATGTAGTAAAAAAACGTGGTTAGACCAGTGTTTTAAAACCCGGACCGACCAGGTCGGTTGAACCGGGAACCGAAGGGGTGGGCGGGTTGGTCAAGTAATCAGACCAGATATGCAAGCAATCCAGGAAATCTGGTATGACCCGTGTAGTCTGGGTGGATGAACCGTTATGACCCATCCGTAAACCGGACCAAATTGTAAATGATTATTTTATAAAAAAATATCAAACTGTGGCTAGTAGGAATTGAATCGAGTTCATGCAACACAATATTGTTAACACTTACCACTTGTTTATATGAACTTGCTTGTTAAATTTTCATCTGAACTATATATATTTAAGTGAAACGTTTATTTCTTACAAGTATATATATACATGTTTATTAATATATGATATAAATATCTCTCATGTTTGTTAAAAAAAAAAACTCTCATGTTCCTAAAAGAATAATATCTCACATATATATTTGATAATTATAAAATATATTTTCCATTTAGTTTTTCTTGTTAATGTGAACATGATTTTGATATATATTCGATAATTATTTAAATGTGTGAATTTTTATTAATTTTATCACAGAAGAAATTTTATTAACTTTTATATTATGAAATTTATGTGATGACTTTTTTTTTTATAAAAACTGAATCAATAGACATGCGGTCCGACCAGTGACTCATTCATTGGTCCGACCACTGACCCAGTACGTTGACCAGATCGACTACCCGTCGGGTTTTAAAAGCATGTGCCAATCTTTCAGCTAGTTTAAAAAATATTGATTTGGCTTCTAGAAGACTTGTGTGTGTGTGACTGAGCATCTAACATATATTCTCAATTCCCAAGACTTGTCGTCATCCACAAAATTCCACTCATCCAACTAACACTAATTGTCCAACTACCAAGCAATGTTACCATGTGTTCAGCTACCCCTTCTTCCCTATTTCTTCTCTCTATTTCTAGTAAGCTTCTACAGTTCTACTTATATTAACAATAATTCACTTGCTCCTATATATATTAATATACCACTCAATCATTCCTTATTCTGCAAAATAACACCATATATTATCAAATAAAATAAAAAAAAAAAGATCATTGAAACTTAATTCATTACTCTTTTTAATTTCCTATTGCAATGGCTGACACTGAACACTCCTCTAAAAATGTTACAGAAGTTTCTACAGGTACTCTTTTAAATGCATGTCTTTTATATACTAAGGTTTTAATTTTATTTTTTTAAATCAAATTATACAATATTTTATTGATTAAGAGAAATGGCATGTATTTTACAGATCAGCAATCAAACCAAAGTTCAAAGGTTGAATTTTCTGAAGAAGAGGAAATGCTTATTACAATGGTTTATAATCTTGTTGGGGAGAGGTTAGTAGACCTTAAATTATTTATTTTTTTATTTTTTAACTTTTTGTTCACTTTCATCCCAAACTTTGTTATTGATGTTATAATGTATGAAGTACCAAATAAACACAAACATCGGACACGAAAGTAACACTTACATGATGACATTGGTAATTATTTATTAACAGTAATTTGAGAATAGAATAATTGAATGTGGCTACATGTATATTCGTGTTGACATTCACATGTGTACGACACCAGACAAGCCTTTGATCTAGAGTGTCTGATGTTATAACTATTATTATTAGATGATGAATGTGTATTTTCTCATAGGTGGTCATTGATTGCTGGAAGAATTCCTGGAAGAACAGCAGAAGAAATAGAAAAATATTGGAATTCAAGACACTCGACTAGCGAATGAAGTGCCAGCTATGAATGAATGAATCAAGAAATTTGTGGGTAACTTTGAGGGAAATGAAAAGAATGTCGATTTTTATTATTACGGCTACTTTTGTTTTTGACAAAAATATTATTACTGCTACTTGAAGTAGCAGCTATATGAAATGAAGCAAGAAATGAATCTTGTCAATTTATATCATAATGCTATTTGGTGTTTAATTTTAATTAGAAGATCTACTATTCACTGTTCGTGTAAACAACAGCTCGTTTACTGCAGTGCATTGTAACTTCACTGGCATTGTGTATTTGTGTTGAGAACTTCTCCAAATTTGTTAGGGTGCAAGCAGTTGGGAAATCAAGTGTGAGCGATTATGTTACACATCGATTAGGAATGGAGAGGGGACCGATATATCTATTATCTTAAGATTTTGGATGGAGATGTGGTGTCTAAGTCTCTTATAATCCTAAACGTTTGGTCCATTGCCGCTCCCCGGACTCCCCAACATTAACCACAATTTTTGATTTGGAATGACATTTTTTTGCATCCATACACCGTGGTGTCTAAGTACAAAGGATTACCTATGATACGAGCCATGTTTTTCAAATTGAGGCTGGGGACGTGGATGTAACATTCTAAACTTTTCTAAGCAATATTGTCGTCTATTCTTACAAACTAATATGAGTTTTTTTAGAGCACCTTTAATGGTGATCTCTTCTCTTGGTCATTTTGTGGACCCTATTATAACATTTCATCTTGAAGCAACTCTATAATTTTTAACTCCAATGGCGAACTCTAAAGAACTCATATTGGATCCCACAACTTTACCTCAAATATTAATATTATATTCAAATTTAATTTTATTATAACTAGAAAAATAAATTTAATTATTTTAAATTATTATTAATACGAAAAAATAAAAAATAAAATTGAACTTAAATTTTTATAACAATAATTGAAAATCAACATTAAATTCATGACATACATAGTAAAAATTCATACTACCAAATATTAAATTTTAGGGAAATGCTAACCATTGCCCTTGGGGCATTGGATAAAGGAATAAAAATAGAAATTTTGTGTTGGAAAATGATAAAAAAAATGGTCAAGTCAACTTGTAAAAAGTTTATAAATTGTTGTTTCCAATGTAAAACTACTAATTTTGGTTACCTTAACCATTGCCCTCAGAGCCCTAAATTTTAATAATACTACAACATTTCATCTTAACTAAAGTCCATACTTTTCCTTGAGCTTATTACAATATTTTTCATGAACTTGACGTTGACTCTCATTCATCGTGGACGTGTCTGACATGATGACTTGGAATGCCTTAAACTCTATTTCCTCCATCTTTAGGATGTTTTCTTCCTCCTTAAGATGTGCGAGTTTTTCCATGGGTGCTACTCTTTTATACATTGTATCATGGACAACCTTAGAAGACGTTTCAGTTGCATTTGCGTTTACCTTTGCCTTCCTTTTTGTCGCCTTTTGCCCCATGGGACGCTCCATTGGAGATGTTGAATTAAATTCATAACTCGAAGGTGTCTCTGGATTCGGTGATGATGAGTGCCCCACCAGTAGAAGTCTTTGTTCTTTTTGAAGAAGTTGCAATTGGTGCTCCCATTCATTTATGTTCATCTTTCAATAATCGCCATGCATACTCGAGAGTGAATGGTACATCATCATCTTGAGAAAAATAAGCATGTGCATTGTTCATGATATCATTCTTCGAGGTTCCACTTTTCTTTCCATCAACAGCTGAACTATAACACCCATTAAATTTATTAACGAGACCACTTATTCAATGAAATCAAGATTTTAATTGACTAGGTTCCTTCTCTCATAACTGCCCATGATACTGATTATAATTAGCAGCGATCCTTAACCAAAAAATTTCTGCTTTTTGATCATTTCTCACAATAGGATCCTTTGAAATATTGAGTCATGTTTGAATAAGAATTATATCCTCATCCCTTGTGAATAGCTCACAAGGCTTTGTGGGAGCAGAACGTTTTTTTTTCTTCTCCCCAAACGTAATATTTTCAAGACCAACTTGGGTTGAAGATTGTGAAACATGACATTCTGACATAGACCCAGTTGATGTTTCAGGTTCATAACAAGTAAACTCTCCACTTTGTGTATCCCTTGGAGGTCTATAAAATATGTTGGGGTTAGTTGGCGGCAACGGAAAAATGGTTGTGTTTGTCGGCGGTGACAAAAATTTAGAATTTTGAGAACTTCCGTGTTGGTGATTTTGCATAAAATGTAACAAAGATTGTTGATATTATTTTAATTGGGATTCATTGGATAATACAAACAATGAACAAAAAAGACTAAGCCTCTGTTTGGTACTGCGTTTGAAACCCTCAAACGTGGGTTTACTTTTTAAAACACGGTTTCACCAAAAAGTTTGGTGTTTGGATACCTGCAAAAGCAATTCAGCCAACCGTGAAAACAGTCCCAAACGCAGGTTTACAAGAAGCTACAAGTTTAAGCTTCTGCGTCAAAGCAAACGCCAGTTGTAGCTTCAACTTTTCAGTGACATGTATATTTACCAAATTACCCATAAATTCAAGCCTTCAATCTCTCTTTCTCACAGTTTTCTTCCTTTTTATTACTTCACATCACTTCAAACTTAAATTTTCTGCTAATTGTGAAGATTTTGCATATCCAAGCTTTCAATTATCTTCAGCTTTTCCCCTATTTTTTCAGATTTCATGGTTAATCTCATTACTCATGGTATATGTGTTGGTTGGGTGAATTTATTCCTTCAACTTTTCCCCTATATATGATGCTTATGAGCTACTTGTGAGAACCATTCCATTGCTCTGCCAAGGCCTGAAGGTAAATACATATTCATATTTTTTTTGCTTTGATTACTTGCTTCAATATTGTTAATTTCTATTTCTCTTTGCTCTATTTGTTACAAGTTTTACATTAATTTTTCCATCCTACATCAATGCATTGTATGTGTTTGATAAATAGTCTCAAAGAAAAAACAATTTTCTTATATTGATATGTTTATGTTGATGAATTTTCTTGACCTGTAGAAGTGATTGTTATGTTATTATTGATGTTTATCTTTATTTTTTTCTTTCTGTTTTTGTGTTTTTAGCAAGGAGTCTATTGTTTTTGTTTAAGGTACTTGGTGTGTTCAAAGTAATTGAATGAACTAATGTAAGAAAAGAAACTTATAGCTTCAAGCCATTGTTGTAATTCTAATTTTTGTGCCTTTACGAAAAATTCCAAAGTAACAGAACTCATTCTTAGCACAAAGTAACAGAACTCATTCTTAGCACAAAGTAACAGAACTTCTTCTAGTATTGTTTTTGTTTTCTGTTATCATTTTCATCTGCACAAAACAAGGATATTGGTGTTAGTTTGATCAAGTTGCTTATGTATAGTTTGTTTCATTTTTTTTTTTATCATACTTTTGTGTATATAGTATTATGGACTCACTTAAGAGGAAAGTTTCTGCTAACCCCCCTTCAACTAACAATGAGGGTCAAAGTTCCAAAGCTAGTTGGAGGGATCTTAAAGCCACCGAGTACTTTGTCAAGGCATGTTTGGATCAAGTTTCCAAGAGTCAACGCAATGGTACTTGTTTTACCAAGAAAGGATGGCAAGGTATTGTTTCCCAATTTAATGAACAAAGTGGACTGAATTATGACAAGGTAAAATTGAAGAATAGGTATGATAGCTTGAGAAAGGAATGGAAAGTATGGTATAACTTGTTTGGAAAAGTTACCGGATTAGGATGGAATTTTGAGAAGAATACCGTTGATGCATCCGATGAGTGGTGGGAGAAGAAAGAATTGGTATGTGAATCACAAATATCTTGTTTAGTAATATTTTTAGGCTTATATTTACCTTAGATTTATATGTTAGGTTATGAATATGCAGGAAAATCCTCAATATGCAAAGTTTAGAGACAAGGGACTTCCATTTGCTCACCAACTAACCACACTTTTCAAGGATGTAGTGGCTAATGGAGAGCATGCTTGGGCACCATCAAGTGGTGTATTACCTAATGAGAACTTGGGTAATGATGATAATGATGTTGGCTTGGATGTTGAAGGCTCGGGTGATAGTGAAGATGCAAGCATTGGAGCAACAATTGGTTTTGAAAATATTAACTTGAATACATCACAAGGAGTTGCTAGTCAAAGTAGTGGACAAAAGAGAAAGAGAGTTATTGGGGCTGAACAGAAAGGAAAGAAAAAAGCTACTCCTTCAACGTCAATAGCTGAGGCTGTTAATGTTATTGCGGAGACTTGCAAGTCGCGGAATGAGGCTATAAGTAATGCATCTATTGGTGAGGTGATGGCTGAGATTCAAACCATGGAGGCAGTTACTTCTGATTTAGAGTTTCATACAATGTGTTGTAACCTAATGATGTTTAAGCCAGCTAGGGAGATGTTTGTATCACTGTGGGGTTTTGAGGAAAGAAGGTTGATTTGGCTAAATTTTACATCATTCAACCCTACTCTATTCATGAGGCCGTGATTTGGAAAAAAATTGGCTCAAGAATTGGCTTAGTGATGTGTCTTGGACTTAGCTTATGCTTTTGGACTTAGTTTATGTATTTGGTTTCTTAGTTTATGTATTTGGTTGCTTAGTTTGTGTTTAGATCTTTATTATGTCGCACTATGTGTTAGGATTTTCCTTTATAAATTCCGTATTAAGAACTCAAGTAGTATGGTGATATAAAACCTATGTATTATGCCTTGTGAATTTGAATGAAGTGAATTTGTTACATGGTTGCCTCTGTTATTTTTTATATGTCTTATGACTTATTGGTTAAATTATTAAATGGTAATGGAAACTATTGTGTCTGGCAGACAAGTGTGAACTAGTTTGTGCTAAGCTGCAAAAGGATGTACTGTATGTAGATTTGTTGAAGATTGGGACTACAACAAAATTATCATCTGTGTCAGGTAATAAAGCATCTTACAGAACTTGTTTGGTGCATGTATTATGTTAAAGTTCACTTTTGTAGGTTTGCCTTCTTAGTTGGCAATCCCCTGTTTCTAGCTATTTTAAATTTTAGTTGTTTCTCTTTATCTATGTTAGTCTAGTAATCTAGTGTTAGTATATGAGCTTGAAAGGCTGATGCTTATAAATCATGCTTATATGTTAGTTGGAACCTGTGAACTAATTACCTTCATTTTATCTGATATATAACAACCTTAATGATTAGGAGTTTTGAGGCTGGGGTATGCTTTTTTCTACTGCTGCCTTCTCAGGTTTGTTGCCATTTTGGTATATGGCAGCCTTAAGTCCTTAACAGTTGCAGCTAGGTGCTTTTTTCTGGTTCTGTGCGTGAGTTCTAACTGTTGAGATTTTTCTATTTTTCTGTTTTGTTTCAGAGGCCTTATGTTGTTGTCTGCTACCAGTCATTCATAATAATTTTAAATTGCCGGCCACCTTTTAAAATACATTCAATGCACGTATTTTATTAGAAGATTAAGATGATTCATTGAATACCAGTAACCTTCCTTCACTAACCAAATTATAAACAAAATAATTATGGGCTCAAGGGTATACAATGCACATGTATTTTGGTGCATGTATTATACTGGCAGATGGGATACAATGGATGGTAGTGTTTATATATTGTCATTTACACACAGGTCCATCTTTATTAAAATGAATGTTTGGAAGGAACAATTGGAACACAATACACAAGAGGAAGAAGATGATGATACATTTGAAGAATCCTATATTTTCGCTGCACTACTTGGTGAGTATGCAACAAAATATTTATGCAAAGCGCCATGTAGAACTAGTGAGCTCACATGTCATGCATGGGTTCAAGAAATATTGCAAGGGAATCCCACTCGTTGTTATGAGATGTTTCGAATGGAAAAACATATTTTTCATAAACTTTGCCATGAATTGGTGGAACATGATTTAAAGTCTTCTAAACATATGGGGGTTGAAGAAATGGTTGCAATGTTTTTGGTCGTTGTAGGCCACGGTGTCGGTAATAGAATGATTCAAGAAAGATTTCAACATTCGGGTGAGACTGTAAGTAGACATTTTCATCGTGTACTTCATGCATGCCTTAAGTTGTCCTTCAAATATATTAAACCCGAAGATCCTATGTTTCGTGAATGTCATGCCAAAATTAAAAATGATCAATGTTATTGGCCTTTTTTTAAGAATGCTATAGGAGCAATTGATGGTACACATGTGTCATGTGTAGTTAGTGCTAGTGAGCAACCAAGGTTTATTGGAAGAAAAGGATATCCAACACAAAATATTATGGTTGTATGTGATTGGAATATGTGTTTCACTTTTGTATTAGCTGGTTGGGAAGGCACTGCCCATGATGCCCGTGTTTTTGACAAAGCTCTTACTATTGCTAACCTTAACTTTCCGCATCCTCCTCAAGGTATGTTATATATTGCCTTACTATATATGATTTGTTATATCAATAATTAACTTATTTTCATATTTTAATAATTAATTTATTTTTAGGTAAGTATTATTTGGTAGATTCTGGTTATCCAACACCAATAGGGTACATTGGTCCATATAGATGTGAACGTTATCATCTTCCTGAATTTAGACGTTCAAGTGGGTTCGAAAATCATAATGAAGTAATCAATTACTATCACTCAAGTTTAAGATGCACAATTGAAAGAACTTTTGGGGTATGGAAGAATAGATTTGCAATTCTGCGTAGCATGCCTAAGTTCAAATATGAGACGCAAGTTCATATAGTTGTCGCAGCAATGGCAATACACAACTTTATTAGAAGGAGTGCTGAAATGGATGTTGATTTTAATCTTTATGAAGATGAAAATACTGTCATTCACCATGATGATGATCATAGATCAACTAACTTGGATCAATCCCAAAGTTTCAATGTAGCTTCTTCTTCAGAGATGGATCATGCTCGAAACTCAATCCGCGATCAAATTATAGCGTATAAGCTAAATAATTAAAAATGTAATAATTTTCAATATTATATTGCACTTGAACTTATATTATCTATTATCTATTTGTAATATACTTTAGAGCCCTGCCATTTTTTATACATATTTACAAATCTATGATTATGTATTAATAATTTACGTATATTTTAGTTTACAATTGTGTAATTTCTCATTTGTTTTACATCTTTTTATGCTTATATTATTTTATTAAAAATCACCCAATTGATAAAAAATAATATTAAAAATAACATAAATTAATATTATTTTAAAATTAATTTTGGAACCAATAAAATTCATGTATGATAAGTTGAAATAATTTTTTAATGAGAATGAGTTTTAAATACAATTAAAAGGATAGTTTAGTCATTACACATTCAAAATCAATTTTGATTCAAACTATCCAAACAACATCAACCCACATGAATCACTTTTAATAAAGTGTATCCAAACATAAATCAATTCACATTCAACTCACTTTTAACCAAAATCAATTCTCTCAAACTCAATTCTATCAAAATCAATTCTCCCTGCTGCCATACCAAACACACACTAAAGAGATGAAATTATGAAGGTAAGATTGTGTGTAAAATTAAGAACAAAGAGGTAAAATTGTGAATGTAAAAAATTTGCAAGTGATCACAATTTATAGGTAAAAAAATTTTCATTGTAAAAACACATAAAATTAACACATAGTTTCACAACGGTCATATTGGTAAAGTAAAAATTATTGCAATGACAACAAGTCATGTCAATGTAAAATGGTCATATGTGCATCCTCCATATTTTACAACAATCATATTTGCTTAATCAAAATAATAATAAATACATACAACTGGTGAAAGAAAAGTTAACAATATATAATAGTCTTATTTTAATCAAACTAACCATTGAGTTGAGTTGCTTCAGAAAGTGACAGTAGCTATAAAGTGGCGTACCCCAATGGTAAAATATACAAAATCATCTACAGTTTAACATGCCAAGCTGTCGGACAGCAACAAAGTAACTTCCGTTGGAGTTGGCCTTACTGTCTTTGTCTTGACACACTTTATGAATTTTTTTTCTAAAGGTCACCTATCCCAAAATTTATTCAAGTCAAACAAGCTTAGCTATCATGTTTTTTTTATGATATGAACTATCAAAAAGAATATGTATCTTGTTTTCATTAGCTCATACTATAAAATTTTATAGTTATGCCTGTATGTTTTTAAGATATTTTGAGATAATCGACCTTCTGAAAAGTTATCATAAAGTGTGCCCATCCACAATTTGAACTAAAATTGAACAACATATCTTAAGTTTGTATTTTAGACAACTTGTAATTTTTGTTTCGTAAACATATTATAAAGTATTGAACAACTTTTTGTTTTGTACGATATTTAATGGACAAAAATTTATTTTAATATTTTAAACAACTTGTACTTTACATGCACGCGCGATTTGTTTAAGCACAAAATCAAGTAAATGGGGAATTTTGTGGGACAAATGAAATTGATTTTAAAGTTTTGTGTCTTTATCTTTTCAAATTGAAGAAATTGAGAGAAACATAAATGTAGAGGATTCTAATAATAAATACGTACAAACTTGGATCCAAGTAATATTCAATTTTATCTATCTCAATCGATCAAAGCGTCCCATCCAGCCCATCCCATAAAACATGTGTAAATTGTCCAGAGCATTTCCTCTAGCAACATCATGCTACAATCAGATTGTAAATTAACTATTTTTAGTAGGTGCATAAATTACGAGTACCGTTTTATGTTAAAGATGAATATTTGAAGCAAAGTGTACCGCAAATGATGGTTGTATACACCACAAATTCTTGCAAATATTGTTGTGTTGTGTCCAAGAATCCTTCAGAGCCATCATCAAGATAATCTACGTAATGGTAATAATTCTAGGTTAAATATATTTGAACAATAAATGAGCCATAATATGTATGTGTTTGTGCTACAACTGAGTTTTTTCACAGCTTATTGTAATACGTCACTAGACACTATCATTCCATGGCACAAGCATTCAAAATCATCACATGTATATTCATTGTTTCCCACTTTGAAAATTGTATCACTACAAAATCACCATAAACTTGTGTTGTTTTAGACAGAAGATTATAACAAAATCAAGGTAAACTAAATAACATCATATACATTCTTAAAACCACTTGTCTTGTGTTGAGGTCCTCCTGAAAAACATAAGCAAATACCCTGACTTCCAAATGATCTAGTTTCATGTTGGGTGTAGTCTTTACAACACACTTGAAATTCTGTTGAAGAGATTTGATTGTTAATATAATGCAGTTAATGTAAGTATTTATTTATTTCTGGTTTATATAATATAATTGTCTCACCTTTGGAACAATGAATCCATTGTTGTTTCTGAAAGCAGTTGGATTTCCACTATCAACGCACTCTTACCTTGACCACCTAGAGAACATCTGTTGCGTTTATTGTTTTTAGAGAAGGACCAGTTTTGGGACGTGATCCGAACTCATGATTGAGTTTCAATCCTTCTCCCGGTGAGGGTGTAAAAGACAACTTTTTGACATTTTAGTATGTGTTGTTCTTGTGTCCTTCTGTATATAACTACAAATAAGTAAAATAACAAAACATATACATTTAACCTTTCAAGAAATCTATATATAAATTTATTGACAGTATGCGGAAAAAACTAGATGGATATTCAGCTTTGTGCTAACTCATCTTCTGTTCTCATAATTAAAAGTCTTGTTAAAAGCTTCACATTCTTTACCATGATCACTATCTGCATCAGATTGAACATACAGAAGCTTCCCTTTGTTGGTTTATTGCCTTTTGTTATCTGGAGTAGTCTGTATGAAGGCTTATGGTGTGAATGTTATTTTCTTTTGTTTCGAACCTTCATCCTCTGTGTCTGAAATATTTACTGCATCAATGTTTTTTAGCTTTTCCATCATTTTTTGTAAACCTCAATCTTGATTCTGAGTTTCTTTTGGCACACCAGTGTTTTTGGTCACATTATTTCTGTTGTCTGCCACATCTAGAGAGTAACCCGAGCAGCTATAAACGTTGGCATCATGGGGTTTGGGGGTAGGAGAGTTACAACATCAACTTTCATTAGTTCCTTTATGTACTGTTTAATCATATTAGTGTTGCACATTTCCAGGATATCAATATGTACACTTATACCTTGCATATAAATATTGATTGTGTAATAAAGCTAATGTTGTGGTATGTTTTCTTTAACAATGAATAACATATGATAACATATTTGTTTATTGGGTTCTTATGAAATTTATACCTCAATAGCTTTTAGAATGTCAGCAAGAGTAACTTATTTAGTGTTGTTGTCAGGTTTTGGAGACTCACACATTGATTCTCTGTGACAAAGATTCCTCTACAACTTATCCAGTGTAATATGTTACAATTTTAACGTACTCCAAAATTTAAAAAACTTCACAGAAACATTCATCTTATGAGTATTTATTATTATGCCATTATCAAACCAGCTATAAACATGTTTTATGAAAAATTATGCATTATATCCACCCTTGAAGCAACTTGTGGCCCAGACCTACATATACCATACATAGAAATTAAACAGTGAATAATAAAGAATAAACGAATAATTAAGTACTTTAATTAGGAAGCTTGCATTTCATTTTCGTCTGTTTGAGGTTGGAGATCTATGAAATTCTTAAGAATGGACATAGATTTGTAAGAGACTGATAATAAAGCAAAGTAACCCTTATAATAATCAAGTGGTGTATTTCAGTCAGGAGGGTGTTATTTTTAATTAACTTTAATTATTGTGTGTTTTTTAGTATACAAATAACATTTCTAATTATTGTGTTTTTTATAATAATCACATACATATAATTCACACTTCATTATTTTCACCAAAATAAACATCATCAATTAAAATCACCAAATGTACAAATATCACCAAAAATAACACACATCATCAAGTATACATCTTCATATGTTCACCAAATTTCACCAAGTACACAATTCACCAAGGTACATAAATCACCAAGGTTCACCAAGCACATGTGTCTAGACACGAATCTATATGCATGTGGTACCAAACACCGTCAAGGTCGTCACCTCAGAACAATTGTATCATAAACATTGTCATTGAATACAAAGTATTCTAATCACCGTCGTTGGATATAAATATCCTATTCACCGTCGTTGGATACATGGTATCCTAATCACTTTCCTTAGATATAAATATCCTACTTATGAATGTATGAACATATGACCCAATAACACATATGTTCAAACAACACCTCACCAACATAAACACCAACATTTTTCATATATACAATCACCACCAATATCATCACCAATTTGCATGTCAGAAATTACCAACATAAATAAATCACCAACATTTAAAATCGTCATCATAATCAACACCAAAACATAATCATATTTATCAACTAACACTCATTACCAAAAAGAAACACATTCACCTCATAATTCACAAGTCATATTCAACAAGCGTCATCACCAAACCTTCAAATTAAAATCACCAAAGAATCATCATTGACAACTATCACCTCAAAGAAACAATAATATTTCAAAGTCACATTTCACATAAAGACTGACATCTAACCACATCATGACATTCATCATATTGAACACCCAGTCATTATCAATTCATTCACATTCTATCATACTAACATGAATTCAAAGTCTACTACAAGTTGTCTGACCATAAAGTATTAGTTTGACAAGGTCCGTCTAAGTTTATGAAAACTAGCATTTTTCGATTATTCCACCAAAACCAAAGTAACCAAATTCAAATGCCTCAACCGAGTATATACACAATTAACATATGAGTGCAATAACATATACATATACGTTTCATAGGCCAATTCCAATAAATTCCAAAATTCATCTAAGTTCGTCTCATTTTATCATTTTCTAAGTTATTCAGCAAAACAAGCCAAACAAGGTCAAACACCTCAACCAAACATATACACTACTCACATATGATCACAATAGCATATGCATATAGGCATCATAGGCCAATTCACATCAGTCCCAAAATTTCACAAAGTTCGTATTGTTTTATCAATTTTCCAAAGAATTCCAATTTTCAAAGCAAAACCAAGTTAAAGCTCTTGATTGCCATCTAAAACATTTTTATAATCAAGGTTATAACAACAAACATCGAATCATAACACCAATTCACCTCAAATTCAGCATCTAGTTCATTTTTACCAAAACCCTCAATTTTTCTCATTCTTATTCAAACTTCACAAACAACAACACCAATTCAAACCCTATCAACATAGAAACATAAACAAACACTCATGAAGTGAATTCAAACATATCTCAACAACATGTCACTCACCAATTCATGATTTACACTCAATTAATAAAAAATCATCAAAACAACAACTATGAAGTTTAAGCTCTTAACACAACAATTTTATGAAGTTTATCATACCCACAAATTCACTTGAATTAGGAGCACGAATTTTATCATTTTAAATTAAAAAAGTCACAATTAACACAAAAGCACTTAAACTCATAATTGAAATAATATATTATGACTTAATTGATGAAAAGAAACAATCCCCCTTGCCTCTAGTCTTAAAAATCCAAACCCTAGCTTCACTTTAGCTTCTAGCCTTCAATCCCAAGCTCTCTCCCTCTAGCTCCTCTTTTCTCCTCTTGATTCACTTTCTCTCTCTACCTCTCTCTCAAAATGTTTGTGAAATGAGTGAATGAATGTAATGACCTAATTTTCTCACAAGAGTTGTGTTTATATAGTCACCACATAATTGGGCTAGGTCTCTAATTGTCTTAATTGCTCAGTATTCTTACCAACTAATTCACCAAAATTTCTACTCACTTAAACTGTCAAAATAACAAATAATTACCGTCTATAAAATAATTACCCTAACTCACTAGTAACTTGGTAAAAATAATTATTCCCACTTAAAACACCGAAAATAACCCTCTTAATGAAATGATCAACATACCCCTGAGTCTAAAAATAACTAAAATACCCTTCTTAAACCAAAATATACTAATCCCGAATAAAATACATACATAGACAATTAATCACATACGAGGACATATAAATACACATAATAAATAATTAAATTAATCATAGCGAAAAACGGGTTGTTACATCCAACATCCTTACAATAACCATGATATACAACCATAATTATAGCGCTTGTGTTTTTGGGGTGATTTTTTAAAGGGGTTTTGTTCGAACCGGTGTTTTTGCGGCAACCGATTTCCCCTTGTATTTATTTTTTTTCCACCCGAGCTTATTAGTGCATCTCGCACGGGCTTGTTGGTTAATAATATTTTGCCATTCAAAAAAATAAAAACTTCTACTTATTCCAACGTCTTGTAACCTTCTTACCCTATTTATAAGAAAATGTCACAACTTTTAAGGTGTAGTTATTGCTTAACAGAATTTTTTATCCCTCATTTAATGACTGTATTTTTAATATTAGTTGTATTTAATATTTCACAATATTCTATAATGGTATATTTTTAAAAATGTTTAAAAAGTTACAACAATTAACGATAGCATTGGTTTTGATGTTTTTTTAGCTTTTCTTCTTATAATAAGGATCAGATGGAGTATTAAATAAAAGGTCATGCTAACCGGTGCCCCCGGGGCACTGATTAAGTATACAAAAAAAGGAAATTCTTACCATAAAAAGAAGTTTTGTTGACTTATTTATGGATTAATTAAACAATTTTCAATGCAATAATTAACATATAATTTCTCTTTTTATTATCCTTAACCAGTGCCTCGGAGGCACCGGTTAGCATTTTCCTTAAATAAATTCATAGTGATTAGGAGCATCATAGCATCTCCAGAACTTTCTAGACGCATGAACAAGATATTAGCATCTCTTGACATTTCTTGCAATAAAGTGGAAACATTAAATGTTTTCGGATCTTTCTTTGTGGAGTCTTTTTTTTTTTTTGGTACAATCTTTGTGGAGTCTTACTATAGTAGTACAAATAGGACTCACCACCAATTGTTTTGATATTCAAGAATTCAAGTATCGGTGAATTTGTATATGTATTTAGGTGCTGATTTTGTGAATTCTTTGTGGTCTCTTTGATACAACTTATGTTAAAGAGATTGCTTATCAGTGTTAATATATATCATTTTTGCTTGTAAAAAAAAGTTCTAACTTATAAAAAAAATAAAAATACAATTTAAATAATAATAGTAGTCTATGTTCTTTTTAGCAAGAATGCTAACTTTTATATTTAATTAAGGAATATTTAAACAATAGTTTGGATTTATGAACCAATACCGACATTTGTAGGTATCATTAAATCCACATTTACGAGTAGTTAAAATATCAATTTTTTTTTTTTTTTTGTCAAATTGCCTAATTATCAGTTTATGATAAACTAATTATCAGTTTATCAATTTGTTAAACTAATCACCGCTTATGATAAATTTTATCTGTATGAATCATCATGCACGTTAAATAAATAATTGTAAATTTTATTTTTTTAAAGGCTAAAATATGCTTTTGGTCTCTACAAATATGGCGAATTTGGGTTTTGGTCTCTGGTATTTTTTTTTTTGAAATCCATCCCTGCAAAATTTTTTGTTTTTTAAAATAGTCTTTGGCCCCACTTTATTGATGATTTGGCACATTTATGCCTACGTGGCATTCGCTGACTGTGTAAGTTTGTACATTTGACAGCCACGTGGTAATTATTTTAGTTTAATTTTTTAATAAACTTTTTTTAAAAATAAAAAATATATTTTCAAAATTAAAATAAAACATTTAAAAAAATACAGAAATTTATTTTTCCAAAATTTTAAAAATAACTAATTTATTTTTTTCAAAAAAAATTAATTTTGAGTTTTGAACATTAAATTTTGAATTTATTTTTTGTAATTTTCGAAAATGAATTTCCCTTTTTCTTTAGAAATATTTTTTATTTCGCAAAAAATGAAAAATTCTTTTTATTTTAGAAAAATGTTACCTAACTTTTTTTTTATTTTACAATAATTAATTTCCAGGAAAAAATAAAAAAACCTGTTTAAGTTTGAAAAAAACTAAAAATCTTTTTTTATTTTGAATTTGTTTTTTTAATTTTCGAAAATTATTTTCTATTTTTTTCGTTTTAATTTTGAAAATTAAGTTCCATATTTTATTTTTCTTGTAAAAAAAAAGTTCCATCTTTTTTTATTTAAAAATTAAATTAATTTTTTTTATTAATTTCAATTTTTTTATATCGAAAATTAATTTCCAGTTTTTTTTAATTTTCTTTTTTTCAATTTTTTATTTTTATTTCGAAAATATGTTTTTTGTTTTTTAAAAATTGATTTTAAATAATTAAAATGAAATCAGTTACACGTGGCTGCCACATGTGCACAATTAAACAATCAGCAAGTGACACCTATGCAAAAAGAAGACACATAAGCAAGAAAGTGGGCCTAAGGACCTTTTTAAAAAACAAAAAATTTTGCAGGAATTGATTTTAATTTTTTTTTTTACAAGGGACCAAAACTTAAATTCGCTATATTTGCAGGGACTAAAAACATATTTTAACATTTTTTAAATATATCAATTTCTTTTGTTGGTTAAATAGCCTAATGATTAATAATTTATTTTTAAAATTGAATAAGTAGAAAATCTTTGACTCCTACACACGGTAATGTATTTCCGAACAACCTGAAACAACAAATTATTCGTTTGAAGTATATAGACAAGTATGTCTTCGCTTGTTAAGAAAGGATAAGTATGTCTTCGATTTTTTTCGTTACATAGATAAGTATGTCTTTTGATTTATTTTTTTTTTGTTTTGTTACAAGTGTGTGTTCAATTAGGCATGACAATAGGGTGGGATGGGGCGGAGTTTTACCTTCTCTGTTTCCATGCCTTTACTTTACAAATATTCTGCGGCGATGAGAAATTGAATCTCATCCCCGTCCCCGACAGGTTCGGTATCCCCACCCCATCCCCACAATGGATATTTTTTTTAAAATAAAAATAAAAGTATTTTTAGCCCCGATCGCAATGTTGTAATGCGTTAACCAACAAAGATATGTTAGCGGTCGATGACTGTGGTGAAGGAGAAGAAAGAGGCCGAGAGTGTGAGAGATGAAATGAGAAAAGAGAGAAATATGGTAAGTCACTAACAATCAGAAAGACTGAGACCCTCACCGTGCGAGTGAAATGATTTATGATTTGAGTTTCTATTTATATTAAAAGGGTAATAAATTAATTTTTTACATTTAAGACGAGTTTGGGTATAGGTTCGGAGTGGGTACTTATATCCTCGTTATCCATCCCGTACCCGCGTTTTAAAATCGAGGAATACCCAAACTCAATCAAAGCGGAGAAAACTCATCAAATTGGATTTGGTTTGGACGAATACCTACGAGTATAGGTTTTGTTGCCATGATGCCTATGTTGGATTGTTTAGCAACGGTTCCTTAAAATCATTATTGTGATCACTTTTATTTTTTTGTCAAATTGTCATCACTTTAAACGGGTAAGGAAAAGAACGAATATGGGCTAGAATTGGAACAACAAATGGGAAAAACACGACCTCCTCGAAATGCTCAAAATGTAATTTGTTCATCATCATCCATTTTCTATTAAGAACCACTTGATATTTGATTGTTTAATTCCAATTTCCACAATTTACTCTTCCTTTTAAAAAATCTTCTATGATCACAATTATTTAGATGACACACATAAAAATATATATCTTTGTTTTTGACAAGATAAAAATATATATCTATTAATTGGTTTTAAAATACATATTGTTTAAATTATTTTTCTTTTGCCTCTTCTCAAATGTGTATGTGACTAAATAAAATGATTAAATATTTCTATTATCTTCCAAAATAATGTTGTGAATCCCAAGAGAACAATATAGTGGACCATGTTATATACTATTCATGATATATACCAGTTACTTTCAACAATTGTCCCATACTTATTTTTATCATTTGTATTCAGCAAACTAAACTCCAAATTCAAGACAATAACAGATTGCAACCAACCCGGATGAGAAGTTGGATGATAATTGTTTATCTCATGTCTCGACCCAAATGGATTGGCTTGTTAACACCAAACTATGCCATCTAAAGGGAGAGCTTCTAGTTAGCTTTCAATTTAAAAACACTTTCTTTATAACATTTTTTTTTTTTAAGATTTATAATACTTTGTTTAATATTCACTATTTTATTTTATAAAATTTACATAAGTCTCACCAATTTATGTAATATTCATTTCCAAAGTATAGGACTCATATGAGTTTCACATCATAAGAGAATGAGTATTAAGCAGGGTATAAAAACATCTCATTAAAAATAAAACTAGTAAGTAGAATTGCTAGCAACACACGCTGTCACAAATAATAATGTGTGAGACCCATTTCTAAAATCTATGACTCATATTGATTCCTCTCAATACAAAAATTAATATTAGAGAGAGTATTTCTAACACTTCTTTTCATTAATTTGTTAGACATGAAAATGCAGGACTTTAAAATAATATATGATTTTGAAAAATATAAAATATATCTCTAAAGTTTAAAATATTATGTGAGTCATAATAATCCTTTGATTTGATATCGAATCAACATGGAGGGAGTGAACATTCAGTTAATGTACCAAATCATAATCTCTCTCTTAACTTTTACGACGATGGATTACGATGTGGTACATTAACCGAATGTTTACTCCTTCAACGTTGATTCCATATCAAATAAAGGTTTTCAACATCAGATTCGTTGTGACCTAGAGAACATCGCCTTACCCGCACTTGGTTGGTTTTTTTAGCGGCACCTTACCCCCACCTCAGCCA
The DNA here is from genome assembly GCF_003473485.1 of Medicago truncatula. Classification (NCBI taxonomy): domain Eukaryota; kingdom Viridiplantae; phylum Streptophyta; class Magnoliopsida; order Fabales; family Fabaceae; genus Medicago; species Medicago truncatula. Next base: position 24,753,640 of record NC_053045.1, read on the forward strand.
ACCACTAACTTTTCACGATGTAGACACAACTATGAGTGGAGTGACGAGTGACAAAGGTCCTCCACATCACCTCCTCCAAACCCATTCTCTTGAGGACGCTCAAAACACGATGATGTTGGTTGTTTAGAGATAATTAGAAATTGTTCGTGTCTTTTGAAGATGCTTTAAATCGTGTGACTGTTTCTTGATCTGAGATTGTGGTTGCTATTTCTTCTTAGAGTAACCGAAATGACAAGGATTGACTTCCTGCCAATGTAACTGTCGTTTTCACTACTTCAGTTCCAGGGTTTCTCAGAGTTTGGTTTCCAATTGGTTTTGGGTTCAGAGCTTTGTTGGATCTGGTTCATTGCGTCTGGTTGTGGTTTCTTGCCATCTGAACACGTTTAGGGTTGGGTCATCCCCATCCCGTTTGGGTTTGTTCCTTACGTATGTGTTCATACTATTAAATGAATTCGTCGGGGTGGTTCTCTGGCGGATTGAGTAATTACCTGGTTCAATTTCCTACTTTTCGGATAGTTGATTATTTTCCAGATAGAAAAAGGCCAACAACACACATTCTAACACACATTTTTCAACACATTCTGTTTGATTTGTTAAAATTTACATAGGTCCCACCAAATTAATAAATCCCTTATGATTTGTTGGAACCCATGTGAGTTTTAACCAATCAAATAGAATATATTAAAAAGTGTATGTTAAAATGTGTATTGTTAGCGTTCCTCTTTTCAGAGATGTTTGAGTTTTGCATGTTTCTAAAGATAAGATTCCATGTCAGTGCTATTAGAATATCTGTCTCGGTCCTTTGACTGACTTCAAATTACTTTAATATCCTAGTCATTAGTTATGGAAAAGGTTTATCATCACTAAAAATTCAAATATGAAAGTAAAGAGAAAAAAAAAAAAAAAACACTTTTCCTTTTTAGTAAATGTCACTAATTTACACACATCCTTCGTGTATGAACACCGAGTCCGTTCTTTTAGAATGAAGATAAAATCTCAAACTTACACATATATATATCATTGTCAATAAAATAAAACCATGATGAGAATGTTCGTCGTAGTAGCAATAATATATATAAATAAATAATGTGACATCATACTAATTAAATGAAAGATGACAAAGAAAAAGTGATAGATGAACGTAAGATAAATGCCACCACCATACGTGCCTATGGATGCATCATTCAAGTGCAATGTTTCAAAATTTTCCTTTAGAAAAATAATCAAAGATAATATTTAACATAACTAGATAAAAATTATTTTTGTTTGTTTCTTCTATCCATAATGTCATCTAATTACATTTTTCACATTAGCATGATCAACTTGGGTATGCCCCTTAGTTATATAAATTGAGGTGCTTGAAGAACATTTTTCATGAGCTTCTCTTAGTTGTGTGTAATTTACATAAGAAAAGAGAAAAAAGTTTTGTTCTTACCATGGCTTCATCACTTTTTATGCCTTCATCCGTAAGCTCAATATTCTTCATTCTTGCCTTGCTTTCTTCATTTCTTGAACTTTCTTTGTGCAAATTAGTTGAGTCAGTTCAAAGTTCATAATGTTTGTTGTTCTGGTTCATACTTTAGCGCGATTGATAAAAATGTATAAGACGTAAATTTTGAGTATCTCATTAACATATCAAATGATTTTAGACGTGACCTATGTTATCATCGTTTTCAGTGGTTCAAATTTTTGTTTGAGCTTTTAATCATAATATATATTTTTCAATATTTTAGTAGCAGCTGCAGAATATGCATTGCAATTTTAACTTGTTTGATTGTGCAAAAAGTAACATAGGTTTCTGGTTTTGCATTCATAGAGAAGAAGATATGTTTAACTCATTGTTCTGTAATTTGTACCAGTTTATCAAAAGATCTCTGTACATAAAATGTAGATCGCATACATCATTTATTGAATGAACTTAAAATGTAGATTTTTACTTATAATAGTGACCAGAAGGTGTATGTTCTTCAAAATTTTGTGGACTAAAATTATAATGACATGACACCAACACATGTAGAACATTCAATCATATATATATTTTTTTAAATCATTACCAGTATTTGCATGTGTGTCTGTGTCGGTGCTTGATAACTTATCTCATGGTATCAGGATATAAGTATCAATTCAACCTGTGAAATTAACTTATACAAAAATAATATTGGTTTAATTTCATGGTACAATGAACTTAAATGAACCAAAATTATATGAATGAACACAGATAATGGAAGAAGAAGCCAGATTCGAGTCCGAAGTAGCCGAGGTGCAAGCATGGTGGAACACAGAGAGGTTCAGACTAACCCAAAGACCATACTCAGCAAAAGATGTAGTTTCCCTAAGAGGAAACCTGAGACAAACCTATGCCTCAAATGAGTTATCCAAAAAGCTCTGGAGACTTCTCAAAACCCACCAAGCCAACAGAACAGCATCGAGAACATTCGGTGCACTTGATCCGGTTCAAGTCACTCAAATGGCAAAACACTTGGACACAATTTACGTCTCAGGTTGGCAGTGTTCATCCACACACACAACCACCAATGAACCTGGTCCTGATCTTGCTGATTATCCTTACGACACTGTCCCGAACAAAGTTGAACATCTTTTCTTTGCTCAGCAGTATCATGACAGAAAGCAAAGAGAAGAGAGGATGAGTATGAGCCGAGAAGATCGAGCAAGAACGCCTTTTATTGATTATTTGAGACCGATAATAGCTGATGGCGACACTGGATTCGGTGGCACAACAGCTACTGTTAAGCTTTGTAAGCTTTTTGTCGAACGTGGTGCTGCTGGGATTCACATCGAGGATCAATCTTCTGTGACTAAGAAATGCGGTCACATGGCAGGGAAAGTTTTGGTTGCGGTTAGCGAACATATTAATAGGCTTGTTGCTGCAAGGCTTCAATTTGATGTCATGGGAGTTGAAACTGTTTTGGTTGCTAGAACTGATGCTGTTGCTGCTAATCTTATTCAATCGAACATTGATACAAGGGATCATCAGTTTATTTTGGGCGTGACGAATCCGAGTCTGAAGGGAAAGAGTTTGGCAACAGTTATGGCACAAGGATTTGCTTCTGGAAAGAGTGGAGCTGAACTTCAAGCATTGGAGGATCAGTGGTTGTCGAATGCGCAGTTGAAGACTTTCTCGGAAGCGGTTACAGATGCAATCAAGAGCCAAAATGTTAACGAAGATGAGAAAAGAAGGAAGTTGAACGAGTGGATGCATTTTTCGAGTTACGAGAAATGTCTTTCAATCGAGGAAGGTAGGGAGATTTCTGAAAGATTAGGTGTGAGAAACCTCTTTTGGGATTGGGACTTGCCTAGAACTAGAGAAGGGTTTTATAGGTTTAAAGGTTCTGTTACCGCGGCTATTGTTCGCGGTTGTGCTTTCGCACCACACGCTGATCTTATCTGGATGGAAACAGGAAGTCCTAATGTGGTTGAGTGCACACAGTTTTCTGAAGGGATGAGATCAAAGTATCCACAGATGTTGCTCGGATACAATCTTTCGCCATCTTTTAACTGGGATGCTTCTGGTATGAGTGATATCGAAATGAGGGATTTTATTCCTAAGATCGCTCAGTTAGGGTATGTGTGGCAGTTCATAACTGTTGGTGGTTTGCACTCTAATGCATTAATCACTTCAACATTTGCTAGGGATTTTGCTAACAGAGGAATGTTAGCTTATGTGGAAAGGATTCAAAGAGAGGAAAGGAACAATGGTGTCGATACACTTGCTCATCAGAAATGGGCCGGTGCGAATTACTATGACAGGTACCTCAAAACTATCCAGGGTGGTGTTGCGTCAACCGCTGCAATGGGAAAAGGTAAGCATATAAGTTAATGTTACAATTAAGATTTTAAATTGCGGTTATTGTACCTTTAGCGTCTTGATCCTTGATATTACTCAGAGTCGCTATCAAATGTGGTCACGCTTACATCAAAAACCTTGATGTCACGGCTCATATCTTAGTCGCGAAAAATTTAGAAAACACTCATTATAATGCTAATTTTTTTTGAAAAAACAACCGTAACTTTTTTTACGATTTTAACGTTTTACACCTTTTATGTTGTATTATAGGTGTTACTGAAGATCAATTTAAGGAAACATGGACTAGGCCAGGAACAGTGGGCATTGATAGAGATAATGGCAGCATGGTGGTTGCTAAGGCCAGAATGTGAAGGATCTATACTTCTGCTATGAACTATACTGCTGAGTTTGGAATTTAGGGGAAATTCAATAATTTATCAATTTATATGTACTGTAATGGAATAAATGTAGACTGGCCATTAAATCAATGTGGAATTTTTTGGCTGTATAATTTCTATTATTTCCTAGTTTCTTCAAAAACTCTCAAGCCTTATGGGCAAGGGGGAAAAGAAGACAATTATGTGTGTTTTGTAATTTGGTTTACTCTTATCGTTTAATATATTTTACTTTGTGCATTTCTTTCTATTTTTTCCTATTACATATACCTTTTAAATCGAATAAATGTACCAGAAGAACAACTTATACCTTGAAAGAAATGCTGAATTTTGTTAATGTAAAATTATATGACAATAAAGATACTCTAGTTAAACTATGAACTACTTCATTAGCTTATTGATGAGTAAACACTTCCTTATAGTATTGAACCATGAGGATACAGCTCTTAGATAGAGTTAATCACAATGATAACTTGCGTAGCAAGTTATCTAGTTAGTTAGCAACAGATAACTGTCATTGTAATATTCTAGTGTAGCAGCTCTACCATAGTTATTGTACACACTTTTGTACCTATATAAGCTGTAACAAACACTCTAAATCAATGAATGAAATCATTTATTCATTTCAATTTTTATTTTTTTTGAAAGATTTCTTCATTTCAATTCTTAGTTACATAATATGGTTTAGCAAGCATTTCATGATTAATACTAGTAGGAGAAAGCTTTTGTACACAAACTTTATGTCTTGATTTCACGAGTAATTAGCATCAGAAGAAAAAAAGTGTATGATGTCAAATTCTATTATCAATAGTATAAATAGTGGTATTGGCTTGGAACCTGGGAGTCTGCTCCTCCTCAAGGTCTCAGGTTCTATTATCTCTGGTGCCAATTTGAGAGGGTTAGTTTAGCTTCTTCAAAAAAAATAGTATAATTAAGGTCCAATGGTATAGAAAGAATATGTTCTACATCTTTACGAAAAGACAAAGCATTAAGATCATGATTAAAGTTCTATTACTATTATGAAGGATCAATTAACATATAAAACAGGAAAGAGAGGATGCAAATTTTTGTGGACTAGTCCCATAGAGCTTGCTCCTTCTTTATATGGGACCCCGTTAGTGGACAGTGAGATTGTTTCTACAGATCAGTCGATCCTTGGACTAGATACTGAGTTAAAAGAAAAAACAACTAACACAAAGACCATGAAAGAGAGGATGAAATTCAGTTGAGAAGTATTTATAATGATGTTAGTTCAGAATCAATGTAACTAACTTGCAACTAAAGTAACTAACTCATTTGAGAAGTTGCAACTACTTAGCTCAAAGCTAATTACAATAGTAAGTAACTCTACACTATAGTATAACTCTAATACTTCAACATAGAGAGATTGAACCTATTGAGGATACGATTTTTTTTTTTTTGTTTGTTGAGGGAAACATGATTATAGCATATCATTAATAATAATAGTTTCAATACAACTGGGTATTTCAAAATAAACGGTGGGACTAGCTAGTAACGTGACTTCTCTTGCAAGAGCATGAGCAGCCTCGTTGGCTTGTCGCCCGACAAACTCCACCCTAAAGTTGGAAAATAAAACAGTAAACAAATAACGACAAGAAGAAATAATACAGCCAAATTCGGATGTGTCGTTCCTGTCGGAAAGAAAAGCATCAGAAGACAATTTAGAATCCATTTCAAAATCCACGCTATCAAACTGCATATCGCTCAACCATTGTAAAGCTGAATGCAAACCAAACGCTTCACCTACATCAGCTGAAACAACACATGGTAGTGACACATCTTTGGCCAAAACAAAAGTACCAGTAGAATCACGGATACAAATTTCAATACCAGTTCGATTGAGGGAGGATGAGAACGCGGCGTCAATATTGCATTTATATCTACCTGGCATAGGAGGCCATTAAATCATTGTGGAATTTTTTGGCTTTGTAATTTGTATTATTTCCTAGTTTCTTCAAAAACTCTCAAGCCTTATGGGCAAGGGGGAAAAGAAGACTATCATGTGTGTTTTGTAATTTATTTTACTCTTATCGTTTAATATATTTTGCTTTGTGCACTTCTTTCTATTTTTTGTATTACATATACCTCTTAAATCCAATACTATTATCAGACGAAAAAAAAGTGTATGATGTCAAATTCTATTATCAATAGTATAATTAAGGTCCAATGGTATAGAAAGAATATATATTCTACATCTTTACGTTAAGACAAAGCATTAAGATCATGATTAAAAGTTCTATTACTATCATGAAGGATCAACTAACACATAGAACAGGAAAGTGAGGATGCAAGTTTTGTGGTGGGCTAGTCAGTCCCACAGGGCTTTGTTCCGTCTTTAAATGAGACCCCGTTAGTGGACGGTAAAATTGGTCCTGTAAATTAGTCAATCTTTAAACCGAACATTGAGCTAAAAGAAAAAACAACAAACACAAAGACCAGAAAAGAGAACAAAATTCAGTTGAGAAGGATTTATAATAAGGGTAGTTCACAATCAATGTAACGTAACTAACTTGCAACTAAAGTAACTAACTCAGTTGAGAAGTTGTAACCAATTAGTTTACGCTAATTATTGTAGTAACTCATAAAGATTGGTAGACACCCTTAATGCGTACATCCCTTTGTACCACTCTCGAAAATTTCAGTTAACCAAATATATGGTTGATGTGACCACATTTTTTCAGTTGCGTGACCACTATTTAGAAGCTGAAAAATATGATCATGCAACTAAAATGCGCGTGACCACTATTTTTCCACTTAATTAACCAAATAAATTATGGTAAAATAGTAGTCACGCAACTACAAAAATGTGATCACATAAAACATATATTAGTTAACTAAAAATTTTCAAAATGTTACAAAGAATGTATCCGTTAAAGATGTCTACCTATTATTGCTCCTATTCAAATCTCCTATACTTCAACATGGAGAGATTGAACCTATTGAGGATACGAAAGTTAAGGCCTCCATCATTCTTAGATGTTGTAAAATTATCCCCCGAATCCAATGATGCTTCAACCTATATTACCTTTGGAGCCCCAACAAAAAATAATTCAGCATAAGCTCTTCTTCGAAAATAAATAAATAATTCAGCATAAGCTTTGTTTCCTCTCCCAAAGATTCAAGAATTAGAAAAGCACTAATACAATTGAGGGATGGATTCCAAACTACTTCAATATTGAGGAGATGTAGAATAAAATTCAATTGTATTTATATCGAATGTCCTAACAATTTAATAACGATGACAAAAAAAAATGGAAGTCATATTTAGATTATGAACACATTAATGAAATAGATGACACTTTATTCATCACTGGTTGGGTGTTAGTTTGGTGCTCCCAAATGCGTCTGCAGATTATCTCAACCAGTTTGGTTTCATTGGTGGTATTTGTTCTAAATTGCAGCATTCTATTTTGCATCTGATTTGGTATGCTACTGCGTGAAAAATATGAAAAGAAAGAAATAACAAGTTATTCAATGATAAAGAATGTTCAACATATCAAATTGATGAAAAGATTAAGTCTCTTTCTTATTTGTGGTTGAAGGTGAAACTTCCTAATCTCACTTTCAACTACCATAGATGATAGATGGTGGATTAGTCCGTTCACTATGTTGGACATAGACTAATGTTATTTCTTTCTCTGTTTTGGTTACTGTTTATTTGTTTCCCTTTTTTGTTAAATATGTTTGTGACCTTAGTTCTTATCCTGGTACACCTTGTGCTAGGAAGAACTTTTTGATTAAGTAATATATTTCATTTTAGCCTATTAAAAAAAAAATGAAAAAGATGACATTAAAAATAAAAACATTGGAACAAAAATCAAACTTGAGTTTATATCCGAGTTGAAAACTATTATCCAAACTAAAATCGCTCCATTGTGTTCCAAGATTTGTGGTTGGATTTTTTTCAATATTTTCTAGATTGTCCCATTTTTCTCGTGTTTAGTTTTTTATTTACCAGTAAAAAACATTAAAAATAAAGTTCACGTGAACTTAAAAAATTTAAAGGTAATATTACGTTAGTGATAAAAACATTAGAGTTTGAACTCCGAACCTTGCATATTTTATGCATTGTCCATATCAATTGAGCTAAGTCCACGAGGACAGAGCTGTTGATTATTATAAAATGATACAATGATAAACTAAATATTTATCAAAATATTAAAAAATTAATGATAAAGATGATGTCCAGTTTATAATAATAAATAATCACTAATAATAATCCAAATATTCAATAACAATGAAAAAAAAAAATATTTTCCTATGAATGCAAAAATGATTTAAAATCAAAACACGCTACCTTTGATTTTGATTATCAGTTTTGGAGGTTGAATTCTCATCATTGTTTGCCTTATGTAATTTAACCTTTGCTTGGTGTTTGGCGCTTTTTGTTGTCTGACTGATTGTATCTTTGGGTAATTTCACTAACACACCTTGTGCTGGAAATATTATTGTTTCTTATTAATTTCATTTTGACTTGTTAAAAAAATATTTTTTTTATAAGGTGATGTAAACTTTAATGTTCACTAGAAATGAGAAGTATCCAGTTTCGATGAACTAATTTAACTTATATTTTATTTTTAGAAGTGTCGTGTATTTGAGAAATTGTACAAGTCTTTTTTGAATAAACATGTAATTTGTTTATTCTTTTATTATATAGATAGATGTATAAATATATATATACCGAATTCTTCTCTTCCTCCAATAAAAAACGTTCCCTCTCAACTGAACTGTCCAAAATACTCCTCCGTAAGTTAACTCACTCAGCGTAACTTAAATCACGCTAAATTAAATTGTGTATTTACAGTCTGTGAATCACCCATGTTAGTATCCAGAACAAATCTCCACTCTTAGTGGGAGCTAAGCCAACATAATCAACATGTCCTCTTTTGACATCATCAAAAAGGGGATATTGAAGCCTCTATCTATAGCTATTATTTTATTTTGATGATGTTCCTTGCATTACTGTTTATCTTTTTCATGTTGATTAGTCTGTATGTTTCTAGTATGTTAAATTGCACCCTAGCTTGTCAAGCACTCATGAACAAGTTATTCATGCATCAAGTGTCTCAAAAAAATTGAGTTGAATAATTCCCCTTTGCTCTATGACTTTGTGTGAATCGTATCAAATCTTGCCTGAAACGATTCATAGATTACTAAACTATTACATGCTACTCTCTGACTTCATGTAAATTGTATCACAAATATAGTGAATCGACTCAATAATGAATCGTATCATTTTATGTTTGAAACGATTCATTAAACTCTCTGTCTTAGTCTAAATCGATTCATGATAGGTATGAATCGTATCAATCTCCTTTTTGGGCAACTTGAGTCGATTCAAATTTCACTTGACATGTATCATCCTTCATCACATTTCTTTGTGTTTTTGTTTCGTCTTATGTGGTTTGAATCGATTCAACCATTAAATGAATCGATTCAGTAAGTTGTTTTTGTGCGAAAATTTAGCCTTTTTACATTCCTCTATATATAGTCTCCTCCTCATATCTCCCAATTTATTGAATCATTTGCAACTATTCTATCTAGGTCTCAAAAACTCATTGTTCATACATTCTTCAAGATTAAACACTTTTTCTTAGAATCACTTTGTACATTGAGTCACATTGATTTGCTATGGTGCTAGTATGCATTGTAAGTTGGTTCTCTCAAGAAGATTGATTGGGCTTAATCAAGGCTTCAAAGGAAATGAATAATCTCATTCCACCTCCAAAGAACTTGGGGGTCTTTCTAACCGTTCTTGAAGTCGAAAGGGGTTCGTTTAACGGACGTATCATCGAAGACTTGAGTGAAGAGTTCGAAGGGGTGCACGGGTAATCAAGGATCCGAAGATTCAAGGAGCACCAAATTCAATAGTTACTTGGAGTTTGGGGGAGTGTTTTCATAGGGGTTGAAGAATTAAGTTTAATTTCAAGGAACTCTTGTAAACACATTGTAATCAACATTTGTTACTTAGTGGATGACCTTGGTGAAGGCGTACTTCATCAAGAGTAGTAGACGTAGCTCTAGCGAGGATGAGAAAGAGCGAACTACTATAAAAATATCGGTGTTATCTCTCTTCAATATCCTCTTTACTTTTTACTATTGCATGTGATTAATTGAATAGTTGATAGAATAATTGCTAGTGTTGATCTAAGTTGTTTTTCATTGAAAATTAATCTAATTCATTGAATTAGGTTTCTTATAATTTTCTTAGATCAATTGATTGCAAAACCTATTCAAATATTCAATTAAACATGTATTACGCTTTGATTTGATAGCATAGTATTTTGTTCACATAGATTTGGTTTGAAATTGTTATAAGTTTTGTATACTGTTCAAGGTTGATTAAAGTTTGATTGTATAATAAGATTTGTATCGTGAATCTCTCAATTCTAAGATTAAATATTATTGCACATATATTTGTCTCTTTTTGATTCATTGTTTGTGATTGTTCGAGCACAATTCCAATAGTCAATTTTGTTAAAATTGTTTTTACACTAAAACTTCAAAAATCTTCCCCCCCCCCTCTGGCTTGGTAATCTAATAGCCATTTAGACCAATAAGATAGACAGTTTGATGGGACAGATAGCATGAGCCCTCATGAACACTTGAGCCATTTTGCTGAAACATGTGAGTTTTGTGTACCCCCAGCCACTGTGACAGATGACCAAAAGAAACTTAGGTTATTTGCCTTCACCTTAACCGGTAGAGCCAAAGATTGGTTGTTAACCTTATCGAGTAGAACCATTCAAACATGGGATGAGTTAGAGCTAAAATTCTTCGAAAAATATTTTCCTATGTCTAAATATTGGGAAAAGAAACATGAGATCTCAAACTTTAGGCAAGGGGAGAGTGAGTCACTTTATGATGTTTGAGAGAAATTTAACTTGTTTCTTAAAAGATGTCCTGACAATGAGTTCTCTCACAAACAATATCTCCAAATCTTCACTGAGGGGTTATCACATAACAATTAGATGTTTCTAGATGCTTCAGCTGGTGGTAGTCTAAGAGTTAAAACTATCCAAGAAGTCCAACCCTTAATAAAAAACATGGCCCAAAATGAATATCGTGCTGATTCCGAAAAGAAGAAAAGGGGTGTGTTTGGGGTTAGTGACCACAGTGCAATCTTTTACACATCCTATTTAATAACCCTATTGAATTATTGAAATCGACACAGTCTTCGTGGGAACGAATTTATTTTATTACTTAGATAATTTTTGATACATTTGCCATATTTCTATCATGCACGACCGTGCTGACTTATGTGTAGTATTTTGATCATAACTCAAAAATTCAGTTTTTCTAAGCCCGGACAGGGTGCACCACCGTGCGCCCCGAAAACCACAAGTTTTGCTGTGATTTCGCTTAGAGGAACCTTCTCGAAACCCCATTTTAGACCTAAAACTCACCAAACTCGACCCTAAACTTCACCCCATGATTACCATACCATTCAAACACTAATTATTTATTAACATATTGGATTACCCATTCTTTTTAAGGCAAACAACTCAATTTAAAAACCTAAACTTGTTTCCTCTATTCTCATCCTTCAACTTCATCTTTTAATTCGTTTGTCATCAATGTCTAATCACAATCTCACATCATAGCAACAACATCCCAATTTTGGAAAGATAAAGGGCCAAAATATCTTATTTTATTAAAGATAGAGGGCCAAAATCGCATATTACCCTAAAGTTGGAGGGTCAAAAGAGCATATTTTCTTAAAGATAGAGTGAAAAATATTCATTTTTTTAATAGGGTTCAAAATCACAACTTTTTAAAACTTAGTCGGGGGCAAGTGGACTTTAGCCAATTTTTATTTATTTTGCTTTTTGCTAAATGAAGTACTAGTTTGTCTCCTTAAAAATTCTTTTAATTTTATGTTGGTACTTAACTGACACTCCTAACGTCATTGGTTGAATGATAGAAATTGATTTACGAATTAAATTTTTCCGTTTAATTTTGTAAGAGAAAAAATAAGGTCTTTTCATTTGTTGAGGATTAGTCACGCACATACATGATTTGTCAAGGATCAAAATGGATCAACACTTTTTTTATCTTTTTTTTTAGGGTTAATAGTGTTTTACCTCCTGTAATATAGGTTATTTTCGATTTTCCACCCTGTAAAATTTTTTGTTTGATTTTCGTCCTTGTAATTTGAATATTTATAGTTTTGGACCTTCATGAATTTTGACAGTACAAAATCGACGGCATGACAGGGGGCTAAACCAAAATTCGCTCAAATTAACAGGGAGTAAACCGAAATTTGCTTAAATTACACGGGATAAACCGAAATTTTATCAAATTATTGAGGGGAAATTTGTCATGAAGGTCCAAAATCAAAAAATCTTCAAATTACAAGGACGAAAACCAAACAAAAGATTTTACAGGGTGGAAAACCAGAAATGACTTATATTACAGGAGGATAAAACACTATTAACTTTTTTTTTATCATGTGACTAGTGGTTGGAGCTCACACATTTTAAATGTAAATAAGTGAAGAATCCAGGATACAAGGTTCGAGCTTGCATATATTATGCATTGTCCTTAGCAACGAAGTCAATCTTTTAGAGACGGTCCCTACACTCTTTTATCATTTAGTAATTTGAATTAAATAGCAATTTGTTGATTTAATTTGATTTCCTTTTTTTAGTAGGTGCATGCAATATGTTACGTCTCAAGAATGATTTGGTTAAGATTTAACAACACCACCAATGGTTCCTTGACATAGATGAATGACTACATAATAGTAGTGGAAACTTCATACCAATATCATGGTAATAAAAAAAATATTTGCGTTGATTTCCGTGAATATATCTCAATTGATAGGAACATTGTATTACATATGTATCCTCAAGGCAACCCTAAACTAATTGAAAAAAAAAAAAAAAAAGATTTGACAGCTCAGTGGTAAAAGATAACCTTGTAACCTCAAGGCACAAAATTTCGATTATCTTGGAGACGATAATATCACTATAAATTATACAATTTATTCTTCCCCATTTTTTTAAAATATTACTAAAATTAAATTAGTATTCCAATTATTGTATGTGGTGTAATTTGGCTTAGAAAAACGAAACTAAAATCTGATTTGAGCTATTTTAAAAAAAATAAAATTCAAGCACATCAAATAATTTCCAACTTTGTTCAGTTTTAATTTTGAGATCGATTAACGATTTTAATTTAAATCGATTATAAATAATCCTAATCGTCTCTAATCTTTAATTTTAAAAGTTTAAGAACCAAATGGAGAGATCATTAGTGGAGTACCAAATTGACTCTTCATTCAATTTTTAATTTCCTGCGTTTTATTAAATTTAATCTTAGGGTGCGTTTGTTTAAGATTTTTTTTAAAAAAAAAAATCACTTTTACCATTTTTGAGTGTTTGTTTAGGATTTTTAAAAAAATCATTTTATCAAAAAAAATCTATTTTGACTTTAAAATGAAAAGCTATTAGGATTAACTTTTATCAAAATCCATTTTTTCAAAAACAAAGAGGTGACACATAAACTAGTTAAAAATCAGTTTTTTTTAAAAAATCTATTTTTTTTTAAAGGTAAAACAAACGCACCCTTAAGAATGTTATTCCTTGAAATATAAAGAAAGGAGTATTAGTCCTTTTTAAAAAAAATATCTGGTTAATATTTATTTATTCGCCCAAGAATTATTATAATAGGAAGATTAATGGATGGTTACACACTATTTTTCCCCATCTTCATGAGAACGTTTATTCCCACCCACTACAAGAAATTCGTTCATTACCCAAAACAATTATCCACGGCCTTGCGGCTGTGAATAATTTTAAGCTTACCGACATATTACCCACGAATAAACCGTCTATAAAGTTAAATGTTTAATGTGATTTTTTTGGAATTGCTACCCAGCTTAACCATTAATAATTATAGACATCTTATATTCGTCAATAATTACCCGTGGTCTAACCATCTGTATTATTGATTTGTTTATAATTTATAATAACAATATATACTTGAAAATTTTGGCTCTAGAATTTTTCACCAATGTCAAAGTTTCAATAATTTGGCTCCAACAAAATTTGCCGAAAACGAAAATCTCAAATGTTTGTAAAAAAAAAATCCAAAATCGCATATCCTTGAAAAACAAAACCCAATGTCTCTTGTTCTTCAAAATCAGAAACAAAATTCAGTAATATAATATAATAAACTTGTAACAAATATTTCTATCATTTCATTTCTAGAATATACAAATTTAACTTGAAACAAACACACTCATATTTACATGTTATTATAAAAAATACACTACGTTTTATGTATGTAATATATTCATTAGCAAAGGAACGACGAATTCTCTATATATTCAATCTTAAATGTGAAATTATAGTCATAAACTACTTGATAAGAAAAAAATGATTTTTAAAAAACAAAATTTGTTTGTTTACATCATTAACAAAAACCGTAAAAAGAATTTGGACATTAATTACCACGTAATGTAATTTTTTTTATTTCCTTACACCCTTCCGAAATTTCAGCTTGGACATTAACTCTTAGTTTACATTTTACAACTTTTTAGTGCATCCTTGCATAATTTCAATTTGAAAATTAACTCTATAATTGTTTTATTACCTATTTTGCGCAGAAAAGGAAAAATAGAGAATAATTTTTAGGAGGAGAATCATTTTAATTTAAAGTTTGTTTATGAGAGAAACAAAAACCGCAATGATTATGGGGTTTGGATCTAATATAAATCAAGCCACACACTCAGTCATTTTCACAATACCACCATCACTTCCTCTCTCTTTCTAGCTTACTTTCTCTCACTAAGAGAAAATGGTTAAGTTCTTAGCAATGTTGCTACTCTTACTCCAATTAATTTCTTTCAATGTATTTGGTGAAGAACTTGAATCCCTTCACGAACCAACACCACTTCATCCATCGGCTAACGCCCCTCTCCACCATCGTCACAACCACAATCTCTCACCGACCACTGCTCACACTCCTTTACACCCTTCTCACCCTGCTAAACCTCCAACCCGTCACCACCACCAACACCCTCCTGCTCATGCCCCTCTTCAACCTTCATCCCATCAACACCCTCCTTCTCATGCCCCTATTCATCATCACCAACCTCGTCACCCTGTTAAACCTCCAACCCATCACCACCATCAACACCCTCCTGCTCATGCCCCTGTTCAACCTCCAACCCATCGTCATCATCACCACCCTCCTGCCCATCCCCCTGTTCATCAACAACATCCTCCGGCTCATGCCCCTGCCCAAATAGCTGTTGAAGGTGTTGTTTATGTCAAATCATGCAAGCATGCTGGAGTTGACACCCTTTCGAATGCTACATCTCTTAATGGTTTGTCTTTCAGTTTTCACATTTGTTAGGTTTTTTTTATTTATTTATTTATTTTTTTATCATTTTTCTACCAAGCTATTTTTTTCATGAGTAATGTCATTTTCATTTCTTTTTCTATATTTTTTTATACTCTGATCATTTATGCTGTTTAAAATCAGATTTCTTTCAACTTTTGTGTTAATTTATTTTTTCAGTTTTGTTGGATCATTTTCACTGATGATTGATATTATTATGTTATTTTGTTGAAGGTGTTGAAGGTGCCGTTGTGAAGCTCCAATGCAACAACACCAAACACAATGTGGTTCGAAAAGGCAAGACCGATAAGAACGGTTATTTCTATATCAAAGGTCCAAAGGACATCTCAATTTTTGCAGTTCACAAGTGTAATGTTGTATTGGTTAGTGCACCAAATGGATTAAAGCCCTCAAATATTAATGGTGGTATCACCGGTGCTCGTATTAAGCACAAGAAATCATTTGTGTCTAAGGCTCACAATCTCATTCTCTACAATGTCAAACCTCTTGCATTTGAGCCCAAATGCACTAATTAAGAAAATTAGAGTTTAAAAAAGTGAATTTATATATATTGCTCTTTTGGTAATAGGAGCTTTCATTCCAAGTTCGTAATAGATGGTTCTTGTAAGAATTCAACAATAAAAAAAATGTTTTATGGTTTTCATTTAATTTGCTTACTTCAATAATACTTATTCAAGAAATGTGAATGAATGGAATTTATGGGAAGTTTTTTTTTTTTTTTTTGGTATAAACTTAGACACTAGTATTTTTGAATGACAAAACATATATAATCTTGTGTCATAAAAAAATTCTAATCTTGAAAATAAACAACATATATTCTCTACAAGGTTCTATTAATTAATCATGTAAAAATGATATTTTACTAATAAAAAAAATCATATTTTTTAAAATAAATATTATGCGCCTTTAATTACTAAAAAAAAAAAAGAATAGTTAGCACTTCAAAGTTATAAAACTTTTCTGAAGTTCTTTGTAACATTTATCTAAAATGCACATTGGTGATAATTTAGACAGTGCAATTTGAAGATTAATCAGGTATTAATTTGTCTCCTTAATTATTATTACCATTCAAAGAATTAGCCAATAGAATAATACCATATTCATACAATATAATTATTTAACATAATGAGTTATAAATTGTAATTACTTGCGATGCTACACAAAATAGGCAACAGAAAATCAACGATTGAAATGAAGATAAAGAACACAACTGGGTCTAATTCTTGAATGCTGTTTTTTTTTTTTTTTTTTGATCAAAGCACTAAAATAAAAAGACAGGAGATGTCTGAACCAATACAACAGAGTCAGAAAGCGTATAACCTGCGGAAAGAAAGACTAGATCTATCCCTATAAAGGAAGGGATCCTAAGAAAAGAGGTGACTAAGTCCACCATAATACAGAAAAGCTAAGCAGATTACAAGACTACACGCTCTAAGAAATTTAGTACAAAACAGTGATATTCCTATCTATGCTTTTGCAAATGAACCAACTATTATGTAGCTGCCAAGACAACTTTGGCGTTACTCTTTTGGGCACGGGTTCTCATTCCGGCTAAGTTAAAACTAGCAGGCCTCACTTTGTGCACGTGCTTCTACTTCTTTTTCTCTGCCTTAGTGCTCTCCGATAGACTTGGATAATGTTTCTCAAAGTCAGATATGAGGGCTTCAACATTGTCCTCTTCCGCCTCAATTCTCTTGTCAGGGCTGATAGTGTCCTCCATCACCTCTTCTACTTCATCCCCCCAAAATTTGGAAAAAATTTGCACACTCTTTAAGGCTGCACAAGAATGCAGAGAGGATTTGAAAATAGGAATTTGGCTTGATGGGAGCTTGTCACTTGTCAAACTAGCATAACTGGTAATTACAGGTTGAGGCATAGGAGCGGTTGCATACATAGATTGTGTGACAGGCTGATGATAGGAAACTGGTGACAGCACAGGGGTGGCAGCCCAAGCAACAACCTTATCTAGGGTAACATTGGGAGAATTTCTAGGTGCATCCTGCAAACCAGTAAAAACCTCCATTGTACCCAAATCATCAGGCAAAGCCTCCCCAAAAGGAACAGCAACCTCTTCCGAAGAGAGTAAGTCAAAAGAATTATTTAGAATTAGAGGGGCATCATCCTCTCTTTCCGAAGTAACAGATGCAACGTTAGCACTCAATCCTTGCTTAGTTAATTCTTGAATGCTGTTGCAAAGGCAATCTCAAATCTCAAACAATTTGCTAATATTAAAAATGCTAATTTCATGTTCAATCACTTTTAATGAGAATCAAATTATATAAATGCAATTCGTGCTTACTTAATGGTCAGCAACCACATACAAGAAAATATATGATTCGCTACGACCACTATATCGTAGCTAAGTCATAGTAAATGAATTTAACTGGAGATTATGTTGTTGACTCACGTCAAACTTACTGATTATTTGCTAACAATCTCACCTGTTATGGCAAAGTACTCAAACCAAATGAATCAATAAAAAGGTTTTCACTTGAATCCAAATCTCTTGCTTCAAAAGTGTGGATAGAACTTTGTTTTACCTCTGTTTTTGAATTAAGGACTCCACTAGATATACCAAGTTCCAGCATCTACATGCCATATGCTACAATTGTTTTCTTTTTTATTTTTTATCAATGCTCGGAAAATTAAATTGCAAAACAAGATAAGGCCTGAACCTTAGTACAAAAAGAGGAGGCCAACTATGACCATACAGCTAAAACAAAACTCAACTAAAGCAACACATATGCAAAGAAGCAAAACAACTGGCTAGACTAGGCTGCCAAACAACTAGCTACAAGCACATCTTAAGAAACATATTTGGGATTGCTTTTTATAACACCCTTTTTGAAACGAGTTTGGATGTACTCACTACTTGTGATGCCATCAGAGCATTTGCTTCTTGCAGAGCTGCTACTCTTTCTTGACTTCCTAGTCGACTTAGATTTGTGAAAAGCATCTGGTTGTGCCTCCAGGAACTTCAAAGCTGTTGGAACACTATGAGTGTTAATTTGTGAATTAAAAAATTCTCATGTCAACTATCCTATTGAGTGCTCATTTATGAGGAGAAATCATGTCATTGATTTTGTAGAGGTCAACTAATCCTAGCCATTGGATTTGTAACTTATCTTTGGCTCTTCACCTATAAATAGAGTTCCTCTCCCCCACTTCTAATCACCCCAAAAGTTCTCTTGAGTTGTTAAAGAACTTTTCTCTCTTCTCCCTCCTTTAGCTTGTGTTGACGAGCAATTCTTTTCCTCTCCCTCTTTTTTTGTCCCTTCGAATTTAAAGAGTGTTCTTAAGGCCATAGTCTATTTGGTTTAAAATGTCCCTTCAGAATTAAGAATGGTCTTAAGAACATAGTCCCTTAGGTAAAATTTGTCCCTTCAGAAATAAGAGTATTTTTAAGATCATAGTCCCTTTCGAGATAAAGTGTCCCTTCGGAAAATAAGAATGATCTTAAGAATATAGTTCATCTTTTTATGTTTTATGCCCTTGGAGAAGTTAGAGTTGTCTTAGTACCATATAAGAGTGGTCTTAGTACCATAATAGAGTGGTATCAATACCATATTGAAGTGGTCTTAAAGCCATATTGGAAGGTGTATTTCTAGAACAGATCTTATAGTGCAATAGGATTCTTTTGTAGCTGAGTTGTTTTATCCTGGGGACGTCGTGGTTGACAGTCTGCTTGCACAATTTTGGACAGTGCCACAAAACGTCTTAAAGAGAGCGACCTAATCCGCGACTCAGCCTAATAATCTCTTCAGTGACAAAAAAAAATATTTTTAACCAATTTTGACTATTGTTCCAACAAAAGCCATAGGCTAAGAAACATGGAATTTATTTCAGTGAATTGAAGCGATCAAGTAGTATAGCATTATAATTTAAGTACCGTGACAACTTGAGAGGTCATCATTCCAAGCATGCTTAAAGAATAGTCTTCTCTTACCAATTTATACGAATAGTTTGACATGTACCGGAGCCACTCACATCACTGTAGGGGCTACTGCCTGCACTACTATTTTAAATCTAATATATATACAAGCAGTCAAACACATGAGAAATACAGGAGCCACTCACATCACTGTAGGTGTAACACCCCATTTTCCCAACTTAAAAATTTCATAACATTTATCAAAGTAAACAACATATAACGGGATATCACACTTCTTAAGAATTTCAAAAATAGATAAATAAAAATTTATCCTTCAACATAAACATCAACATAAAAGCAGCGGAATTAAATTCAACTTCATAATCCGTCTTGGCATGCAGGCCTCATAAAGGTCATCTCATAAATTCAGTTAAGCAACATGAAAACATAGCATATACGCAAAGGAAAGAGAAATAGCCACTAAAGATCCCCTCCCGTTACGTATCAGAGCAACCTAAGACTCACGACAACTTAGTTAAATAACAAACAGCAACATAGGTAGTATGCAAACCATCATGATATAATAATATCGAATGTAAATCAGCAACTCAATTATCAAACTTAAGTCATGTAATGTATATACAATTATATAACATTATAAGCAACAATAATTCATAAGCATCAGTCTTACTGGAACATTAACAGCAAGGTAAACAACTTAGTTTCTAACCTCTAAGATCAACTCACATCAACTCGAACGACAAAGATCACATTCAACCTAAAAAGGCATTCTGTAACACAAACGCCCGCGGGGCGAGAACCTCTACTCGCCATGGCGAGTTCGGTCAGATTCTCTAAATTTTCATTCTAAGTCTTTCCAGGTTCAATCTCATTCTACATTCTTTCCTAATCATTATTAGACATGTTCAGGCACTCAAAAGCATCTAAGGTTCAATTCAAAAATCAAAATTACAGAATCTTGCATGCTCTCTGGTCTAGCTCGCTAGGCGAGTTCAAGTGTTCGTCGTGGCGAGCTGCAACGTGCAACTCGCGAGGCGGGAAAGGGTTACTCGCGTGGCGAGGATCATAGCTCGGGAGGCGAGCGATGAATGTCGCTACAGGCAGAATGCAGTTTTCACCTAAAAATCATTAACTCTCGTGGTTTTAAGCCTAATCTCGATTCCAAAATTCATCATAATCATTATCTAAGGTCTAAGGACAGTTTCTACATCTTTTTAACAAGTTTTCACCATTTAATCATCAATTCTCTCAATTTGACCTAATTTCCGATTCTTCTTAAACTCATCCTAATTCATGTTAAATGTAACCGTTGATTCATAGACTTAATAGAATTGCAAGGTTAGTCTCACCCTTACCTTATAGATGAAAATCGCAGCACTCCTAGGTCTTCTCCCTCCTCTTGGCTTTTTCTCCAAAACTGATCGTACGTACGTTATGTTTTTTTTTTTCTTCTTTCTTTCTAAACTAGGTTTCCCTATTTATATCTCCTCCAATTATCTTATCTTATTTCTCTTTCTCCCCCAAAACTCTCTAAAATCTCAAAACAGCCCCTAAACTCAATATTTATTTTATTTTCAAATCTTATTTTATTAAACAATAAAATAAGTCACAACTCCTCATAATCACATAAAATCACCTCAATCATATAAATCATATAAATCACACATATATTATATAAATATAATATAAACTCATCTAAATAATTTCTAAACTCAATTAAATAATTAAATAATTCAAAGAGGGCGTTACAGTAGGGCTCCTGTCTTTTTTGGGTAGCTTTGATTAGTTGAAATTTTAATCGGTTTTCTTACAAGCAGTCAAACACATGAGAAAAATTTCACCTCATTAATTTTTGTGACCTCACTATAACTTCATGCCAAGTATAATTCAATTTATTTTTTAAAAACACAAGTATACTTAAATTGTATATTTTGTATCGTAATACTTTTATAATAGCAATCTTAATTTGTTTCAACAATCAATATATAACATGATAGTTTAGAAATAATTTTTATTCTTATTCAAAAAGAAAAGAAATAACTGTTATTCTTGTTTTTAATAAAACATTCATGTATTTTCATAATTTATATAGCTGTAGAGAATATTATGATGTATATATATATACTCTTAAATATGTTATTTTTTATATTACATATACGCAGAATATTGCCCCCATTACATACAATTCCTAGCTCCGCCAGTGCATAGTTCACTACACTAGTACATTACATACTTAAATGTTATTATCAAAAGTACACTGCATACATACATATTATTTTTATATTTTATATAGGTAATACATGCATTAGCAATACTATTTGGGGAAAATCTTTCATGGACACAATCACAAATGAATATTGTTTAGACACCCTCATATGAAATGAAAAAATTAAAGGAAAAGTATTTAGTTAAATCAATTGACATTATTCAATTTTGTTCTCTTATATTTTTCTTTTAGTTTTGTGAGTATGCCCAAATATATTTATTTGAGTGTGTGTCAAAGCAAGTATACCCCTACGATTTGTTAGTGTTTTTTTTTTTTTTTTTTTTTTTTTAAGGCCAAGAGAAAGGTTGGGTATCCGGGAGAATTTGAAACATCCCAACTAGGTTGGCACCCAACAGAATCCCCCATCACCTACCGCCTTTCCAATACGTAAATTTTATTAAAAAAAAGGGAAAAAAATTTACAAAGAGGGGGGACTAAGCCAATACCCTCGAAAGAAATATAAATATATAGAGAAAACTAGGAACATAAGTAATTAAGGAAATAAAGTTCGGCATCCCATTTCTGTCCCTAGCAAAATTGCCCCCCAAAGATGGAGGCAACAAAGTGGACCACACCGAGTCATGAAACAACAAATTTCTCCAAAATCACACCGTGTCATGAAACAACAAACACAAGCCGAGAATCATTGTTGCCGATTCCTCGGATATTCCATAAAATTATATTCATTTAAACGGTGGTCGAGAGCGGGTTCTGAGTGAAGTTTTTTTGTAAAGTCTGTAAGTTCTTTTTTTTTCTATGACTTGGAAACAACCTCTGTAAATGATGTTTCGGTCTTTGTTGCCTTTGCCAACCAAGCCTGCATAAAGTGTAAGTCCTTCTGGAGCGCCGGATCTATCTTAGCATTATTCGGGGCCACAATGCTACTGATATCAATATGTGTATTTTTTTACGGGAGATAAAACATGCATACAATTCCCCTCGAGATTATTTTCAATTATCTCATTGGAAACATTCTCAAGAGGCTTACTAAAGTTATTAATTTGGAAGGTAGGAATTACCATAGGAGTCGGTAAAACTGAGGGCATTGCCTCTGATCTGACAGGAATTACTCCCTCCTGAGCATCATGTGTTTCCTCTTGGATCGGAATTGCTTCCCCTTGGTTCTGAATTGTTTCAATTTGCAATGAAGTCGTTGTTGTTTCTGTTTCTTTATGGCTCCCCATAGGAGTCGGTAAAGCAGTGGGCACTGCCTCTGATCTGATAAGAGCTAACTCCTCGTGCGCATCATGTAATTCAATTTGCAGAGGAATTGTTGCTGCTTCTGTTTCTTGGTCAGAAACGTGTATATCTTGTTGAATGTCATCATTTGTTTCCCTTTCCACTTCCACAAAATCCGATGCTGAAGTAGTGTCATTTGTTGCGCCAAAAGCTAGGGAAGAGCCGATCCCTGAAGGCTTGTCAGTCCTTGGAATCCATGTATCTTTCTTTGTCATGCCCGATATTCTGACAGTGAGAATAGAAATCCGGCATCCATTCATAGGCCACGGCAACCGGGAAAGCATATCCTTCCCTCTCAACAACAATTTCATGAAAAATCTTACGGGAGAAATCCATATCAACTAGTACTCTCGCATAATGTCCAAACAAACTCTTTAATTTGATGTCGCGTTGTCTATCACAAGAGGGGTGCCCACTGCACTTGCAATCTCCCGGAGAGTTTGTTCCATCCATTACTCCTGCGGAAGTTCTAACAGGCAAATCCAAACCTGAGCGTGAGTGTTTCGCTGTGTGTGCATATTGAAATCCTTGGACCACTCGAAAAGTCGAAGGACACCCGATTTTAGAGAAACTGTGCCCGCTGCCTAGACATTACATTTATCCATCTCTGAAGCAAAGAAGAATTCATAATAACCTCTTCCGAGGGACATCATGTGCCATGATCCCGCAGTCTTCCAGTGCTTCTGTAATTTCAATTCAATCTCCTTTGTAGAATAGGGTTTCTCTCCTTTGTGTAAAACCAGACGTCCCCGAAGGTTTGTCTTACAAAAATTCATTCCATGTTCATATAGATCCTGTGTGATTTTGATACTTAGTGTTTCTCCCATAATTGTTGGCGTTGGCAAAATGGCATTGGGGACAGACTTATGTGAGGCCGTAAGAGCCTGTGCAAACGAAACAGTCGACAAGACAGATAGGGCAGGCGGTGGGGGAGCCGTTGCAGCCTTTGGAGCGATTACATCTCAGCCTGCCAATCAAACATGGCGGGTGAGAACGGTGAAGCTTGAATGGAACTAGAATTCAACGTGAAATGAAACAAATGAAACTAGCACTCACGTTAGAATTGAGTGAACAATTAATGGAATATGTGAGTGGAATGGATCAATGGAATAAAGCAATTTGGTGATGAGTTTGAAAATTAATGGCTGCGCTCTTGCTAGGTGCAAACCCTAACAGAGCGATTCATGATTCAATAAAAAACAATAAGAAGATCAAGATTTGTTAGTTGTTGACGTTTGAGTTCAGTCTAATAAAATAAAAATTTAGATTTTTAACTTTAGATGGTTATAAAAAATTGCTGTTAAAAAATAATGGTTATAAAATTGGCGTTTGAGTTTAGAAGATTGTTGACATATATAATTCACTCAACGAAATGTCATTGTTTTGTGTAAACCATACTATTGCCATGGTAAATATAAATGATGCATTCATGTTGCATGGAAAATCAAGACGTTTAAAGTTTTAAATTTTTATCGTAGTAGTCGGTATAGGATAGAAGTTCCAGCGGGATACCAACCTAGTTGGGTTGTCTCTGGACTCCTTGATGCCTCGTCTACTTCCTGCCTTATCCAAAAAAAAAGTTGAGGTATTTCATCTAGAGCTTATTAACACATTTAAATCGGTAAACAGATAATTGCAAAATTTCTAGATATGTCACTGTAGCTTGCACTAATAAGCATTATTAGAGAAAAAAAGATTATTCCCCGCAAGCATCATGGTATAAACATTGCAATATGTAACAAAAGGTTCGAATCACAAATTCTTCACATATTCCGTATCAATGTAAAATTATAGTCATTAAATTACTTGATAATAAAAAAAACGATTGTTTTCTTAAAAAAATTGTTTGTTTACATCATTAACAAAAACCGCAAAAAGAATTTGGTCATTAACTATCACATAGTCATTAACTGTTACGATTTATAATTAGCAAATTCTACGGTACAATAAAAAATTTGAGTGTACCGGTACACCAAATCGTTAAATTAATAATTAAATGAGTTGTATTTTTGAAGAAAAAGAATTATTTTTTATCATTGACAATTATAATAATTACGTTTTATTTACCAAAAGCGTCGACGATTTATTATTTTTTTTTGAATTTTTAATACTCATAACAAAGAATATTGATTATTTTTTATGAGAAAATGTTAAAAATTTAATATGATTCTTATAAAAATATGATTCTTATAAACAATGAAACGATGTTTTTTCTTATGAAATGATGTTTTCTAAAATATAACTATTGACAGGTAAATTTATTTCATAAAAATGATTGTTAATTTATAAATTAATGAACCATGAGTACAAGTACACCTTAATTCGTGAAATGTGAAGTTCCCTTTAAAATTTCCTATCTTTTAGTGCACCTTTCCATAAATTCAATTTGGACATTAACTCTAATTTTTGTTATTACCTATTTTGCACTAAAAATGAGAAATAGAGAATCAATTTTTTGAAGGAGAATCATTTTAATTTAACTTTTGTCTATGATAGAAACAAAAACCGCAATGATTATGGGGTTTGGATCTAATATAAATCAAGCCTCACAGTCAATCATTTTCACAATACCACCATCTCTTTCCTCTCTCACTCTCAAAGAGAAAATGGCCAAGTTCTTAGCAATGTTGCTACTCTTTCTCCAATTGATTTCTTTCAATGTATTTGCTGAAGAACTTGAATCTCTTCATGAACCAACACCACTTCATCTACCGGCTAACGCCCCTCTCCACCATCGTCACAACCACAATCTCTCACCGACCACTGCTCACACTCCTTTACACCCTTCTCACCATGCTAAACCTCCAACCCATCCCTACCATCAACACCCTCCTGCTCATGCCCCTGTTCAACCTCCAACCCATCGTCACCATCACCACCCTCCTGCCCATCCCCCTATTCATCAACAACATCCTCCGGCTCATGCCCCTGTGGACAAACGTGCTCGAGTTTACCCTCTATTCCGTCTTCCTATACCTATTAAATCCCGAATAGCTGTTGAAGGTGTTGTTTATGTCAAATCATGCAAGCATGCTGGAGTTGAAACCCTTTCGAATGCTACATCTCTCAATGGTCTGTCTTTTAGTTTTCCCATTTACTATGTTTTTCTATCATTTTTCTACCAAGCTATTTTTCTCTCTAGTAGTGTCATTTTCATTTCTTTTTCTAGATTTTCTTATACTGTTTGAAATCAGATTTCTTTCAACTTTAGTTTTTTTTTCTTCCGATTTTTAGTAAAGTTGTACGGTTATTGAGAATTTGTGGTTTTCTTTTTTGGATCCTTTTTCTTTGATAATAAATATGATAATGTTACATACACTATTTTTGCTAAATGGTAATGACCGTTATTATTATTATTATTATGTTCTTTTGTTGAAGGTGCCGTTGTGAAGCTCCAATGCAACAACACCAAACACAACGTGGTTCGAAAAGGCAAGACCGATAAGAACGGTTATTTCTATATCAAAGGCTCAAAGGACATCTCAAGTTTTGCAGCTCACAAGTGTAATGTTGTATTGGATAGTGCACCAAATGGATTAAAGCCCTCAAATCTTCATGGTGGTGTCACTGGTGCTGTTCTTAAGCGCAAGAAATCATTTGTGTCTAAGGGTCACGTTCTCATTCTCTACAATGTCAAACCTCTTGCATTTGAACCCAAATGCACTCATTAAGAAAATTATAGTTAAAAAAAAATGAATTTTATATAGATTGCTCTCTTTTGGTAATAGGAACTTTGATTCCAAATTCGTAATAGTTGCATTATGTATGAGTGTGCGATAGATGGTTCTTATAAGAATTCAACAATAAGAAAATGTTTTTATCGTTTTCATTCAATTTGCTTACTTCAATGGTGGTTATTCAAGAAATGTTAATGAATGGAAGTTTTTTCTATTTGGTATAAACTTGACGACTAGTATTTTTGAATGACAAAACATATTTAATCATGTGTCACAAAAAATATTCTAACCTTGAAAATAAACATGTATTCTCTACAAATTTCTATCAATTATTCATGCAAAAATGATATTTTACGAATAAAAGAATCTTCTTTTTTAAAATAATATTAAGCGCCTTTAATTACCAAAAAAGAAAAAGAAAGAATACTTAGCACTTCAAAGTTATAAAACTTTTCTCAAGTTCGTTGTAACATTCATCTAAAATGCACTTGTACAGTCGGGACCCATTTAAGCATCCAAATGGGGTGCTCCATTGTGGATGGTCTGATAATTTAGATAGTACAATTTGAAGATTAATCAGGAATTAATACCTCCTTAATTATTATTATTATCATTCCTCCTGGGAAGTTTTTGTGTTGCACCTTTTTGTAACAATTTTTTTCTTATAGAATAAGCCAATAGAATATTGTCATATTCATACAATATATTATTTAGACATAATGAGTTGTAAATTCTAATTACAAGTAATGCAATTAGAAGAAAAAATTATGTTGAATGTTAGGGAAAAATTTCTTATTAAATCCGTGGTTAAAAGAAAAAAAATCCGCAAATTTTTAGTTAATCCACAACAAACTAGCATTCAAAATGTATTTTCCGCAGCAACATAACTATGACTTATAATTGCAATTTCACAACAAATCTGCATCAACATAACTAAGACTTCTTGTAGCAAATCTACAGCTAAAATTTAACATCTAATTTATGAATAAATCCTAGCAGTCAGAAAGATTTTACATTCTTTTTAAAAAATTCAATATATTTAAAGCATTACCAATAAATTAATAAGAAAAATGCTAAATATAGCGAAGATTTGTGTCCCGAAGCATCACTAAGTGACATTCTTTCTACCTGCACATGTGTTCTCTCTTGTCCAAAACTTCTCTGTTCCATTTTCTTAATTTTATTTTTCAATTTTCAACCTCACCATCCATTTATCAAGTATTTCACTATAAATCTGCCATTTTGTCTCACCTGGTAATCTCATTTTCCAACACTTTACTTTGGTAACTTAATATCACAAAATGACAAGAAGAATCCAGGGTTGAACAGTTGGCCTCAGTTGTGTGGGTAGCATGTAACAATCAGTTACTATTTATCTAAACCTCTTTTTTTTTTTGATAAAAATTGAAATATATAGCAAAAATTGCTGCAATCGTGAAAAAATCGCGAGAAATCTCTCGCGAGATTTAGCAAGGCTCCTTATTAAGAAAACTAAAACATAAGAATTTAGAGTATAGTTTTTTGTGTTTTCTTTGAAAAAAGTTTTATAGGAAGATGTTAAAACAATTTTCATTGGCTATTAGTTATGGAAAAAATGAAAGAGAGAGAAAATTGAATGTAATTTTATGAGAATAAACAAAAAAAATTCTTGGAAAAGAGATTTTTTAAAAAAACAATATTAAATAGCATAAAAGTTTGTCTTTTTTGCTTATATTTTGGGACAAAGAAAATGAGTTTTTTTAGCTTATATTATGGGACGAAGGGAGTATTTACTATACTAACTGACCTATGCATATAGTTTCTTCCATTTATGTTGAAACTTAAGTAGTACTCCCTCCGTCCCAAATTGTATGTCGCTTTGAAAAAAAAAATTGTCCCACATTATATGTCGCTTTACAATACCAATGAAATATTAATGTTATTTTTCCTATTATATCCTTAACTATTAATTACTCTCTCTTCTTTCAATTATTTCATTTATCTTTTCCATACCATTTATTAAGGATAATTTTGTAATACAACTCATAATTTCTCTTCCCCACACAATATTAATTATATTTCTTAATACGTGTGAAATGGCAAAAACGTCATACAATTTGGGACGGAGGGAGTATAGCATTATAATTTAAATATTGTGACAACTTGAGAGGTTTATCATTCCAAGCATGCTTAAAGAATAGTCTTCTCTTATCAATTTACACCAATAGTTTGACGTGTGCCTGAAAATGTTACCAATTTAAATAGGCTTAATGATGTGTTTCGTCCTTGCAATTAGGTGTCATTTAAAAATTAGTCCCTGTAATCGTCAAACCTGCCAATTTACCCTTGCATTGATTAATCATTTAAAATTTCGTCCCTCCCCCCACTTAATCACTGCCACGTCACTAATTAGCTGACGTGGCACATTGACTCAGCAAAGTTTGGCTTGAAGAGACGAAAATGCCTTTCCTTCTATCAAAGTGCGGAAAAATGACGAAAATACCCCTTAAGACCACTCTCCCACCCCCGTAACTGTTTTCTCTTCTCTCCTTCTCACCCTTCTTCTACCACCCCTCAATCTAATCTTGCTTGTAGCAAACCCATTTGTATCAAATCAAACAAACTCATCATTATTGAATATTTTGTCATTGTAGTCTTTTTTTATCATAGTTTCACTTGAAAAAGCAAGAACAGAAGAAAATGGACCTCATAAATCTTCCTCTCCCATGAACAAAACAGAACTCATCTCTTCAAATTCATCCAAAAACCAAATCTAAAAATCAAAGTTAGAGAATAATAAAAGTGTACTTTGGAATTATTACTCTTCTCCAATTCAATTGGTACTGAATTGGTACTCTTCTGCAATTCCAGTTTTAACCAAAGGGTATTTTCGATTTCAATGTGGTTGTCGTCTCCTCCGTTGTTGCGGTTGTTGTCTCTATCGCCGTCTTTGCAGCCGTTGTATTTGTCGCCATCGTAGTGGTTTCCGTCTCCGTTTCTCTCTCTCCGTCGCGGTTGTTGCAGCCTTGAGAAAATACTATTTTTCTCTTTGGATTTCTCCTTCTCTTTGGAAAGGTTTATTTGATGGGAATTATTTATCAGGTTTTTATGATAGAAATTAGAATCTGGGTTTGATGCTTGTGTTGCATCTGTGTTTGAAATACACCTTGATGTTTTTAGGGGTTTGTTCAAATTACTTTTTGTTTGTTTGAATCAAAGGAAATTTGAGGATTAGAATTTTGAAGGTACTTGGAGTTGCTTCTTAATGTGTGGTGGCGTGGGAAATGGATTCCCTGTGTTCAACAAAAAAAAAAGACATTTAAGGAAGTGGGTTGTACAGCAAACAAAGATGAAGAAATTTCTGAAAATTGAAGAAGAAATGGTGTTACAGAGAAAGGAAACGAGAGGGAAAGTCAGGGGTACCAATGCTTTAACGATCCCACTAAAGTTACATTATTTGCTAATGCACTTCAACCTGAAGGTTACAGACAGTACTTTAATAAACACTACAAGAAACATTACCTTTTGCCAGGGGCAAAATCCCTGAGAAAAGGACAGAATCCCAGGGAAAAGGGATGTTTGTGAGGGAATTTGCCAGGGGCGGAAATACTGGCAAAAGCGCTCGTCGCAAACATTTTGCCAGGGGTTACACCCCTGAGAAAAAAACGAGGGGCTCAACCCCTGCTATATGGCCTGACTTTGTCCCTGTCATAACCCCTAGCATATTCCCTCACTTTTTTCTGTTGTGCAGTCTACTCTGACTTACGCACTGACTGACTGATGGAAGGTCAAATCATATCAGCAAAAAACCAGGGACTTGCGAGGGGTTTAACCCCTGACAAATCGTATATTATTATTATTTTTTTTAAAAAATGTTTTATTTATAAAACCGAATTTTTTTAAAAAGTTGTTTTTCAAATACAATTAATTGGTTCAAAAATCATTTTAATTAATACAATTTATTTCAAAAAAATTTAAAATTATTTTTAAAACACAATTAAATGCATATAAATAAAGCAACATCACACATTTATAATAGTATATTGATTTTTTATAAATTGTTTTAATTTATTAAAAAACCAGATTTAATTTTGAAAAAAACTAATTATAACATACTTTTAATTTAAATAAAAAATTGTTTTGCACTACGCTATATTTGAGTCCCTTGTTTTCAAACAATAGGCGTTATATGGTATAATGTTTTTTATAAATATTTTTAAGATAAAAACAGATTTTAATTTATTAAAAAAATAGCTTTAACTTTTTATATAAAAATAATTTTAACAAAGTTTTAATTTAAAAAATAAAACTGATTTTGAATACACTATTTTAAAAAAATGTTTTCCAACAATAAACATTTTTAGTATATTATTTTTTATGAAATATTTTTACTTAAAAATCAGTTTTTAAAATTAATAAAATTATTATTTTTAAAAACAGATTTAGTTTAAGAAACAGTTTTACTTTTAAAAAATATCAGACTTTTGACTACACAAATATAAAAAACGATTTTCCCTCTATTGAAAAAATAAAGTTTTAAAACAACTGTTTTAGTAAAAAAACAGTTTTCTGTAATACTTAAAAAAAAAATGCTATATAAGAAATAATATAGTTTGATGACAAGCTTTTTCTACCTTCTGTCGAACAACAGTCACAATATAATATGTATACTTCCAGCGGCGAAGCTAGAGAAAATTCTACGCGGGGGCCATAAACAAAAAAAATTATTTTTAAAACCAGCATATGAAATTTATGGATAAAATATAATTTTTGTCCCATAAATTATAATTTTATAGGTTTAATCCTTACAAAAATTTTATTCAATTTTTGTCTCATCTTTTTATAATTTTACAAAAAAAAAATGTGTTTTTAGTCTTGCATTAATCTCTATAACAATAAATTAAGGACTAAAATTAAACAAAATGTTAGGAACTTAACTTTAAAATTGCGAGTGTTGTAGATACTAAAAATAAATTTAATCTGAAACTTAATTGATTCATAAAAAAAAATCACAATAATTCTGGACAAAACATGTTTTAAGAAGTCAATTTTATCCATAATTCATTGTTTAATAAAAGGTTACTAATGTCTTTTCAATGTAAACAATAGGTTATTTGTAAGAGCTTATTATCTATTTAATTTGTTTCTCACTATTGTTGTTGAAATTTTTTCTGACTAAAACTAACAAACCAATACAAATAAATCTATCAATGATGTAGTACTTTTTCACTTTCTTATTTATGTTAATTTTCGGTAACCAAACTTATTTGGGGTAGCTCAATATTTATTATTTGGGGTAGCTAAATATAAATATATACCAACCAATTCATGAATATTTTTTCTTTTGGGGTAGCAAGGGCTACCCCATCATCATGAAGGGAACCGCCCCTGTATACTTCAATGAATGCTTTGCTCCAAGAATGAGGATCCGGGCTCAAAGACATAGTTGCAGGGCAGCAGCTTGAAAAAAGGTTATATTAATTAGTTGAAAACAAAGTTTCATTTTTTGGAATAGAGATAAGTTCCAAATACTCAATTCATTTCATTTCACAAACATTTCTAGAGAGAGAAAGTGGGAAGAGAAGATAAGGGTTTGGAGAGAAGAACTTGAAGAATCCAATTGGGAAAGCTTAGGAGCTAAATTGAAGCCTAGGTTTGGTCTAATCTTCATCTAAGGTAAGGGGGTTAGTCTTTATCATAATCATGTTCATTCTTTGCAATTTTTCATGATTTGTATGAAATGGGTTGAAATGAATGAATGGATAATTGTTGCTAAATTCGTGCTCCAACTTTGATGATATGTTTGTATGCATGAATTGATAATAATTGTATGATTGTTGGTTAAATTACATGTTTAAATATGTGAAAATGAAAAGTTATGAAAATTTTGCAAAATGGATGAATTTGACATGTTGTTGTTGAATTATGATGGAGTGTATGATTATATGTTATGATTGTGGTTGATTGATGATGTTGATCTCATTTCATGACTTGGGTATGATTTATGTTGAGATGTTGTTGAGAATTGTGTTGAATTTGAAGAGATGAATTGTGGTTGTTTGAGAACTTATTGTTTTGAGAAAAGTTATTTTAAAACAATTTCATAACTTGTACAAATGCCCCGAAACGAGCGAGTTCGATGTGTTAGAGCCTCGGGTTATGCCTCGGATCACTTTTGATGATTGAGGATTTTAAACGTTCGATTTTTGATCGAAATTAGCGAAAACCCGCGGCCGAGACACGCGAAAACGCGCGTTTACGGAGCGCTGCGCCTGTAGTGGAGCGCTGGGCGCCCACTTACAGGAAGTCAGCGCTTGGGCGCTGCACCTGTAGCGCCAGGCGCCCATGACAGGACAACGGGAACGTTGTTCCGTGTCCGGGTGCTTGGGGGTGGTCGTGCAGGGATCCTAGGCGATCGTTTTGAAGTGTTCTTTTGCTGTTTTCACCTACTTTTCTACTGGAAAACATTTGGCTTTGTCGGAACTTTAATTTTCTAAATGGTTTGAAACTTGAGTTTGTGTCGTTTCGGTTTTTCGGAAATTGTTGGAACTTGGTCTTTGTGAACAAAAGGAGTTGCAAGCTTAGTCTACAGTTCTTATGGGCTTAGGCAATGCTTGTAAGGTTGGTACAATGTCTTAATCATGTCAAACTTGATTTTCGGGTGGGAATGTGGAATGTATAAACTTGGGATTTTCTCATACGAACTTAGGCTAACCTTTGAACTAATGATCGATAGTTCGTAAGTGGCCTATGCTCATACTTATATGATTGATTAAGATTGAACTGTAGGATTTCAAATTTGAATAAGTTGCCTAGCTTTGAAATTATCAATGTTGGCCGTTTGCCACATGATTTGGATTTTTGTCGGACATGTTTCTTTAGCAAATTGTTTTGTGAGTTATTGAGATTATTCTTGTATGACTAAGTGAAGTTGTATGAATGAGTGATTATATTTTGGATACGATGTTTATCATGAGATGTTGTATGTTCTCTTACTTGGAATATGAGAATCCTTGAATGGTGAAACTATATGTGATAGTTGATGTTGAATGATTACATGTTGAATATGATATCTATCATGAGATGTTGTTTCTCCCTATTACTTGGAATATGAGAATGCTTGAAATGGTGAAACTATATGATATAGTTGATGTTGCTTGACATTGTTAATTATTGATAATTATGTTGAAGTGTGATGGTGAATACTATGATTTAATTGTGTATGGGCATGTTTTCTTGGTAATGCAATGTTGAGGAGATAATCAATATAATTGGGTGTTGTCCTATATATTGAGTTGAGATTGAGAATTGTTGTCGCATTATCGAGTCATTACACATGTCCATGCATCATAGTCGTTGTTGCTGTAAAAGGGATGACTCTTTTACTTCGAGATTATTGTAAGGCAGAGGTGAGCCTTACATGCGATGTTGACTTGTCCATCGGAGGTGACGACCTTGTTGAGATTTGGTACCGCATGCATTTATGTGTCCATAAGTGCATATCATAGCATGAGTCCTATGTGAATTATGTGATTGGTGATGAATTGAGATGAATGAATGTTGCTAATGATTGTCTATGACTGATGTTGTGAATGAATATTTATGATTGGATAATTATTCATGTGGTTGATATATGTGGATATGAACTAGCAAGTTGTGATATAAGTATTTATGCTTGACTATTATTATTCAAGTACATGATATTATTGAATTTGATTATTATCTGGATTATGATAATGTAATGCTTACCCCCAGTGGTTTTAACTGCCTACTTGCCTGTATGGGTGAGTAGACGTTGTGCAGGAGTAGTCTCGGTGAGTCTTTGCTTGGGTATCGGGAGCTTCCTCCGATATCGGTGTCGTGTCGGCTCTGATCTAGGCTTGTCGTGTCGGTCTAGATTAGGTTGTTTATATTTTTTTCCTTTGGATTATTATTTTGTTGATGACTACCCGTATGTTTGGGTTTTGAGATTTATCTTTGGGATATGATTTATTTGCTCATGGCATGTATATATTTGATCACTCTGATTTATATTCCGCTGTAACTGTTGAGGTTTACATACATGTCTATCATTTTTTTTGAATTTTGATTAAGACGTAATCTCTATTTCTTGAATAAATGTATTATTCGCATGTTTAATTGCTTAATAGAAATATGAGCGTTACACTATCACTGTGCAATTTCGCTAATGGTAAAAAGTTAACTAATAGCGAAATTGTTATAGAGGGTTTCGCCAATAGCGAACTTCTAGCGAGTTTTTCCCCTACTGTTACAATTTCTGCACATTTTTCACCCAAAAAAAAACCCAAATTTCATCAACCCAAATCCCAAATTTGATAGGAAACTTAACATATGATTATTCTACAACCTGAACACCAATTATTACATTAATTCATCAGGTTACCTACTCTTTCAACAATCAAATTGCAATTCAAAACCCTAACTTCTTTTTAAAACTCTAACTTCTTTTCACAACCCTAACTTCATTAACATCTTAATTTCAACAATCAATTCTACAATCAAAACAACCAATTACAACTTCTAAACATAATTCCCAAATTTCCAAAACTACAACCTACCACCTGTTAAATCCAGTTTCAGAATCATACAACTTAGAATTAGAGAAAGTTAGTCCCACCCTTACCTTAGATTGATTGATCGCAAGGTTCTACTGCTTTCTCTTCTCTGACTCTTCTCTTTTCTTGGTTTCTCCCTTTTTCTCCAAAAACAGGTTTCATGTAATCCTTATTTTCTAATTCTAACTCTCCCCTTTTATATAAATCCTTAACCTACTTATTTTCAAATCTGCCCCCAAAGTCTCAATATTTTATTCTAATATATATATATATATATATATATATATATATATATATATATATATATATAATATAAAATATTTCTATAACAAATAACAAATATATCTCTATAACAAATATATTTCTATAACATATATATTTCTACACCAGATAACATATATATTATACAAACTAGCGTCCGGACGGACACTTCCATACCCGTCTGTCCGCTCTTTCTACTGCGCTAACGCATGTAACTCACAAACAATATGTTTTTCAACATTAATGTTGGTTTAATTTTTCTGGATAAAAATGATAAGATGATACATACATGTTCACTTTCAATATGTTATAGTAATTCACTATTGTATCTGATTAATCAACACTAAAAGAGTATTAGATTTTATGAGCCTTCTTTGATGAAAAAGGAAATAGAGGAATATGAGTAATCGAGTTAGAAATAAATATTCCTTGCTCCATATAGGACCCTCAATAGTGGAATTATACATTGTTTTGTTGGAGCTATTTTTTTTATATTTATTCCATCACATATATTTTATATAAAAAACTGTTGAAATTAAAATAAATAAATTAAGATGCACGTTTCCGTGAGCTTAGTTCAGTTGATAAGGACAAATGCAGAATATATGCAAGGTCCGAGGTTCGAATGAACCTCGGACACCACCAAAACAAAAGTGTATAAGTTTAGCACAATAGTATTTTAATAGAAACCATATTCATAGATAATAAACAAATACAAAATAGAGAAAAATCATGCTTCAAATAATATTCCGCAACAAAAAAGTGTTTTTGGTCATCAAGGGCACTTTTCGATCCCTACATTTTTGTTGGTACTACACATCTTTATACGGCATTCAAATAAATTAATTTGGGAGTCCAACAGATTACTCAAATTAGAGCCTCTCCTTGGAATCACTCTCTCCTTTTCCTTCTCCTTCCTTCCATGATGTCTGTCTACCTTTTCTCTTGATTTTCTCTCTTGGTCTTCTTTCCTTATTTTTTCTCTCTCTAAAGTGAAATGATGTGTACTTGCGATTGTGCGTATGTTTATGTGATTTTTCTGATTTGAAATAGAAGAAAATAACATTAAAACAACCATTTATATATAGAATATTTTTACTTAATTTTTAGCCATCTTTTATTTCAACACATTCCTTTTAGTTAATAAAGATACATGAATGATATTTGAAAGACTTTCTTGAAGAATATAGATTTTACAAATTGAAAGTTAAAATAAAAGGATGTAGTGTCATAATACAACACCACCAAACAGACCATGAAGGGACTATTATTTTGGGACTATTCCAAATTGTGTGTCATAATACTTGAGAATGTATATAATCATCCCCGCACTACTTGGTCTTTTCATCCTACTACGTGGCTTTGTTTCCATATTGCTTGCACCTTCTCTTGGTACTTTGATCTATCTAGTGCCTTCTTTTTCAAGCTTGCTTATACTACTACTTCCCTCATTGATTCATGTCTAGTGGCTTTATTAATAGGTATAGATTACATCAATCACTGCTTAGAATTGTGATCATACTCTTAGACATGAACGAAATACAATTTGATTGAAAATAAAATTAACAACCAATAAGCTTAAAAAAGATTGGAACCATTCAGACTCTTGAAGGGGTTTGTCCTCCTCCTCGTACTTTACTTCATTTCTTCTTTTTTATAGGCTACTTCATTTGCTTTAATTTATGCTTGTTCTTGTTTTCCCACTACATGCACTTAAATTAAAACAAAGACACCACATTAAGAGGATAAACACATTGTCCCTCTATTTGATTTGGAATGTACAAATGATATGTTAATCTTTACACCCAAGTAAATTTACATTTTTGGGTAGATACATGACTATTATTGTTGCAATTGGACACAATATACATTTACTTTTAGAATTAAAGTATTAAAGTATTTGTAAAATAAAAATGATTGAAACAAAAAGTGGTAGCATTAAACCTTAAAAAGCAAGAACAATTATAAGAGTAATGATGAAAAAGTAATTGTTCATATTATTATAGTTTAGGTGAGACACTTACACATTTTGTTGTGTGTTGATATTGACAAAAGATAGCAAATATAAGTATGAGAAGCCATCAAGATAGAATAGCTCAAAGTAGCAATTGACAGGTTTTTAAACAAAAATCAGATATAATTATTGAAAAATTAGTGCAGTAGAAAACACCTCTTACCGCTAGTTTTTTTTTGGTTGCTTTGCTTCCTTTCTGTGCTTTAGAGTGTAAACTCTTTGTATGTTCCCGATCATGTAACCACAACGTATCACATGCCTCATCTTTTCTAAAAATGTCAACAACACATCGTTTTCCCTTTACTATTGACTTTCATTTTGTCTTTCCCAACTGAGTCTTTGTTATCCATTGATTACCTTCTTCCGTACTTGTAAAGAACACTATCATTATTGGTCAAGAATAATGATTTGTGAAATTCTTTGATATATTGATTTTTTTATCTAACAAATTAATATTGAGTTGATAAATAATTTCAATACCTTCACGGTTGTTATTGACTTAAGAATAAGTATAAAATTTCACATCTCCATGCTCTACTTTTGCTGCGAATAAGTTGCAGTGATATATAAAACATACAAAAAGGTAATCAAATAAAAAACAGAATTTGCAATTTAAGATGTAAATTCAAGTATCCGACTATAAACTCTCGCTTAAAATTTTGTCAAAGTTTGGCGGACCATTACACAAAATGGCAAGATAGAAATCATGTAACATGAATTTTGTCCAATTTAAGATGTAAATCCAACTATAAACTCTTAATAAAGGACTTGCTAAAAATTTTATTCCAGATGGTGGTCCTGTTTAATCCTTTAATTAATAGAAGGTTGGTGATTCAATTTACTCCATCCAAGAATGTGAATTCAACAAAAGAAATGAAATTGAAAAATCCTTAAATTCTACAAAAAAAACTTAATTAGACGTGCTTCTCGTTGCCCCTTTTTCACAATATTGCCCCCCCCCCCTCCCTCTCACACACACATGTACTTTGCTAGTTGCTATAATTGTATGCATTTTAATTGTCTATATAGTGGGAGAGGATGAAGCGTTTTGGCAATGAGTTTAATTGTGAGTGGGGAAAGCCAATGAGATCACAGTTTTAGAAACCACTTGTTTAATTACAATTACACAAAAGGATGGAGATTGTGTGTTGTTAACCGATAATAATTGTTGAGGGAATTTTCGAAACAAAACTTTTCTTATATGTTATAGATTTTTTTAGATGATCGAATGGTATTTTTTTATTGGAAAAGAATA
The DNA here is from genome assembly GCF_003473485.1 of Medicago truncatula. Classification (NCBI taxonomy): domain Eukaryota; kingdom Viridiplantae; phylum Streptophyta; class Magnoliopsida; order Fabales; family Fabaceae; genus Medicago; species Medicago truncatula. The sequence goes on from NC_053045.1 coordinate 24,792,390, forward strand.
GGAGTAAAAGATGATATGAGAGAAGTTACTTATGATTTTTGTTAACGTAAGAGGAAGAGAAGACTTCAAAAACTTGAATTGAAATCAAAATTCTGAATATGGAGGGTCTCTCAATCCGTATACATCTTCCCAATCTCTCTTTGAAGAATCCAAGTTCCAAATTTCCAATATACTAAGAAAACTTGATTATGGAACAAACAAATCAATTTAATTCGATGCAAGTTAGAGTCAGACAAAAATAATTTGTTCTTTCGGAAAAGTTATAATAAAGTACTTACTATTCTTCATTGAATTGCATGCAACAATTTCGTTGCTTGCACAATATTCATCCGCAAAAACACCGCACATCTGCAATAACTTTTGATTAGATAGTTGAAACTTCAATAGAATTATGGTGGACAGATTCTATACATTTATCGTGGGGGTTTGAATTGAAGGAGCGGTTTCATTTTGACTTTTGTAATATGGTAACCGACTTCCATTTCCAACCGTTTAGGTTTTTTTGAATATTTGCAAAATATGAGGGGTAAAACTGGTAAGAAAGTAGGCTACACCAAAAGAAAAGTATTGCCTTTATAGATAGGTATAGATAAATACCAACATATAACATGACAAAATATCACTCATCAAAATAAATCGACTAAATTATAAAAAGACATCTAAACTCAATAAAATAAATAAATAATAAAATAGGGCGTTACACAACTCAACTACAATTCTTGCTCAGTGCATCAATATGATACAAAGAGAGGCTCACAAAATAAATCATAAGGCTTAACAATAAAACCCTAAAAGACTTAAATCAATAACATTGAATTGGTGAATAAAACTAGGGTATGAGTCTTCCTTATATTGCCATTTAGCAGCATCATATATTTGAATAAAATATTCTTCTCAGAAATATGTTGAAACAAATAATTCTTCAGAAATATATTTGCACAATTAAATCTTCCTTTAGGCAAAACATATACTTGTATCAAATATTCTTTTCAGAAATATATTGAAACAAAATTAATATTCTTCAGAAATATATCTTCCAAAATCTCTTTTGAAAAATATATTTCACAAATAAAAATATCCATCTGAAAAAATATCTTTCTTCTAGAAACACATGTCTTTTGGACCACACGTCACGTGAATAAAATATTCAGTGATCTCACACAAAAATAACAAAAATAGAAAATCCTATAAAGTGGGAACATCTTTAGGAACTGCCAAAAACACCACCAAGAAATCCCAAAATATTGTCTATACTTTAGGAACAAATCTTCCAGATGATTCTAGACAAAAATACGATACTTGGTGAACAAGAAATATGGCGTGGTTTCCTTAATAAGATAAAGCGCGTGAAAACCAAGCCACACAAACAGGGCACACTGAACTGTGCCAAGATATTGGAACATCGAATCCAACATCATACATGAGTATTTGCTTAGCAACAATGAGGCTAATACTCAAATGCCCAACATTTTATAACAACATTACATTTGCAGATTGCTACTCCCCTTGATGTTGTTGACGCCCCTTAATGATCAGATTGCTGCTCCAAATCACATTTTTGCCCAAAATGGTGTGTTCTTGGAGGTGTAGAGAGTGTTTGGTGATAAAGATGGTGAACTTATGTCTGGTTATAGGCAAACCCTATATATAAGGAGGTTTCAGGTTTTATAATCTTAAACGTTTCCCGCTATTTACAAGGTAGGTTTCCATAACAGAGATGTGGGCCTATAACTAACAATTCAGATTATATATTCCAAACTATTGTAAAACTTTCGGTTCTATAGTCCGAATGGTTTTTCAGAAGCTCTAGTGAAGCATCATTATGGTTGCATAGTTTTCACACTGTTCGGATTCCATAAGCTGAAATATCGTTCGACTTCTAGAATTTGAACAAAGGGTAATTTGGTAAAAAAAAACTTAGTACACGCAAGAAACAACTAGGGTGGAAAAAATATTAGTCTAAATATTTGAAGGCCTGATGGACTTTAAGAAAATATGTTTTTTTTTTTTTTTTTTTTTTTCAGAAACCTAAAGCAAGGGCTTAGGCTGACTTTGCTTCTAAAGTATACATTATGGGGTTTTTGAAGTTTTCCTACCATACTTGGTTCTCACAAGTCCTACGAATTTTGTAACATGAAAACGTTAAACACCCTCCAAAACACGATAAAACACATTAAAAAACCCTCAATTTTAAATAGGGTTTGCGAGAAGAGTGAATGATTGGTATAAAAATTCCCTTTCTTTAATGGGTGTTGGAGCCGGGGTATTGGAAGTCTATTTCCAAGTTTTGCCCCGGTATTTCTCATTTTAAGCACGATTTTTCCGATCTTGGAAAGATTATCGGTGATTGTCTCCATCATTTCTCTTGTATATCCAACTTTAGTGTAAGTTGTGTTAAGTCTCAAGGTGAAAATCCTGACTTTTAAAGGAAGCGTTATCCATATTTTTGTCTCGTTTATTTTACTCGTGTTGTATAGATGTTTTGATCATTAATAATATCCATTGGTTTATATATTTACATTATTTTACATTTAAAATTAGTATGTGTAACACAGTATGCAAATTGCAGATAAAATACACAAGGGACGTAAGGAGTTTTCTATTCTTTCTTTTATTGAAAAAAAAGTCTTGAGTATCAATAACATCTACTAATAAGACACGTAAATTCATTTGAATATGTTTGGTTGTTTTTAAATATAATTGATGTTTCCTTCAAAAAAAAAAAAAAGTATAATTGATGTTGGCTCTAGAATTTATTATACTTTGAAGCAATAATTTATAGATTTTAATTTTAGAATTGATTTTTACATATAAATCTATCCTCAATTAATTTTTATATGAATGTATCCAATCACCAATAATTTTATTTTTCTATTCTTTTTTAGTTAGATTCAATTTTATAGAATGAATTCATTCAAAATCCTTTTTTTTTTTAAGGATTCAAAATCAATTCTTATCACCCTAAAATGAAATATACAACATTAATTAATGGGTTAATTAAGTTTTTGGTCCCTATAAATATCTACAGTTTTATTTTTAGTCCCTACAAAATTTTCTGTTAGTGTTTTTAGTCCCTGTTAAATTAAAATTTGTTTAATTATGCTTAAACTTCTAAATTTTTGAAAGATTTTTTACATACATGTTCATAACATAGTAAGACACTCTTTTGTAAAAATTTTTAATTTTTTAACATGTAATGAATTAAATATGAATTTTCCTAAAAGCCAAATTTTCAAGATTATATTAATGGAAATTTGGACCTAATAATAAAATTTTAAGTTAATTTTTTGCGGAGGAACTTTGTATAATATTCTAAGTAAGTATGTGAAAAATATATGTTACAAATTTAAAAGTTTAAGCACAATTAAGCAAATTTTAATTTTACAAGGACTAAAAGTATGTGTTGGTCCCTGTTAAATTGAAATTTGTTTAATTATACTTAAACTTTTATATTTTTAAATGATTTTTAACAGACATGTTAAGAACATTATAATAATCTCTTTTATAAAAAAACAGAATTTTTTAACATGTAATGAATTAAATATAATTTTTTTAAAACACCAAAAATTCAAGATAAAACTAACAAAAATTTGGACCTAAAAATAAAATTTTGAGCAAATTTATGGTGGTGGAACCTTTTATAATGTTTTAAACAAGTATGTAAAAAATCATTAAAAAATTTAATATTTTAAGCATAATTAAACAAATTTTAATTTAACAGGGACTAAAAACACTAACGGAAAATTTTGTAGGGACTAAAAAGTGTGATTTATTTTTATAGGGACTAAAAACAAAACTGCAGATATTTATAGGGACCAAAAATTTAATTAACCCTTAATTAATATGTTTTAATTTTTTCCTTGAGAGCATGTTACAATTGTTGTCTCTTAACTACAAATCAAGTGACCGAAGTTTTAGGCTACATCCAACTTTCTGATTATGATTTTTGCCAACTAACCCCCAAAGTTTAGTTATCAAAACCATCTAAATCACATTATATACTTAGCAATATCATTGTCATGACAAATTACAACTTAATAGAATCTAATATAGAATCACAAATCTTCTTTTCTTGTCCTTCATATTTTTCTTTGAATAGATTTTGTTGTCCTTCATTGACTTTCCAAAAAGCAACCTTTGGTTCATTACATAGGTTACCCCAAAGAACCAAGTACCATGACCAAAAGAGGGCTCAAAATATGTTTGTTAGTGTCAATAATTTTCTTGATCATTGTTGCCACCGTGATTTTATCCTTAGTTTTCACAATCTTTAAACCCAAGAACCCAGATGTACATGTCTACCCAATTGGACTTGAAAACCTTCAATTTCTCCAACCTAATGTAACAAGTGTACCTTTACACATGGTAGTCACAATATTCAACCCAAATTATGGAACTTACAAGACCAAAAATACCACTGGTTATCTTAATTATCAAGACACTCTAGTAGCCATAGCTCCTATAGGACCAAAAAAACTCCCTGGTCATAGAACAACAAATGTGAGTGCTACTGCAGGTCTTATGAGTGTAGAGTTGATATCTAATGATAAGTTTTTGGTGGATGTTGCAGATGGATCTTTTAATTTCACAGCAAAGGCAATATTTCATGGGAAAGTGCATATGAGTAAGGTTTTTAAGGTGAAGGCCATGGTTAATATTAGTTGTGATATCTTTTTTAACATAACTTCCTTGGGTACTGATTCTTACTGCATAACCAAAATCAAGGTGTGATTGTTGGTTTTTAATTGCCATTGTAATTTAAATAAATGTGTATGCATGTTCCTTATAAGAACAAGAATTATTACCTTGTATACCTTTAATGTTTTTTTTTTTTTTTACCTTTAATGTTAAGACTATTAGTAATAAAATACTTTACATCAGTTAATATTTTAATTCGATACGTATGGCCTCTGCAGTTCATTGTATTATTGATACTTGCTATGTTCTTTGTATTTTATTTTCTGTTAACGCTCCAATTCTCGGGAAAAATAGACCCTAGTAATGTGGAGTTCGGTCGGAAGATAGATAACTAAAACCAGGTCAAAAGTTGTTCTAACCAAAAATCGAATAGGTTCTCCTGAACGATTCGTCTTTTGTGAAGCCCATTAATTATTTTAGTTCAATTACTTGGTTTTGTTCTGCTTATTCTAAATGTAAAGTTGGATTATTCAAGTTAAACATAATAAGACATGCTTCCTATCTCAACTCAGAAACCTCGCGGCCGCCCTACCTAAAAAATCTAACCCATCTTTTTAAGATGTAGACACTATCTAGGGTGGTGCGACGAGCGGCTTCAGCCCTCCGCACCACTAACCTTCAAATCTGCCAATGGTCCTGCGAGTGCGGATTTCAATAGTGGTTCCGGCAATCGATCTCTAGTAGGGTCGTGAATGTTTTGCTGCTCTGTTTCTCCGGCGGTCAACACCGGTGGCTAGAGTCGTAGTCTTTTTGCTGTGGTGGTTGGTTCCAGATCTGTTTTCTCTCTTGGTGGTGAAAGGTGGGTATTGGTGCAGCTAGTCATCCGGTCTGTCATTTTTATGCCACACATGAGTGACGCTTTCACCGGCAAAGTTTTTCTCCGACTGTTTTTATGGTTGTCTGGTGGGTGATTTTGTGGTGGTTGGGTTGGTGGCTATGGGTGTCTAGTGGTGATGGTTATATACCGTGTTTGTTTTTGTGTTGATGTGGTGGTGTTAGCTGGTTGGGGAAGGTATTGAAAGTGTAGGGTTATGTGGTGGTTGTAGTGGTATGGTTTGGATAGGGTGCTCGTAGACAATCTGGACTCGGATCTTGTGTTTGAACGCTTGATGGATGAGAGTTTCTTAAGAGGGAGTGATAGACGTTGTTTAGGTAGGGAGGCGGCTCATTTAATGGTATTTTTTTGTGGGTGGCGGTGTGTTATAGGTGTTTCTGTTGTAGACCGTCTCTGTTTTTGGGTCTATACCTGTCGTCGTTAGCTCTTATCGTGTTTGAATTTCTTTTGTGTTTAGGCGCTTCAAGTGTGGGTGCTATTCAAGTTGAGCCTTTTTCTTTTTCTAACATGATTTTTGTTTGCACCACCGCTCATCTTGTCGAATGCCTTACAAAGTTGTGTTCTGGATTCTGGTGGGCCGATCGTTTTGTTTGGTTGATTATGGTGTCTTCTTGGATGGATCGGGGGTGAGGGGTATCTTACAGATTTATTAATGGAATCTGGTGGGCCGATCGTTTTTTATTCGAGAATGGGGGTCATTTCTTCAATTCAAGTTTGCTTTGGGCTAATTATGGTGTTTTTCTTCGATGGATTAAGGGTAGAGAGGTGGTGGAAGTCGAATGAACAATCGAATAAGTCATTTTTGGGTGTGGCTCAATTATGGTGATTAGAAGAGGATATCTGGGGTAAGTAGCAGGCACCGAGTGTTTATGGATCCGTTTTCAATGGACGTTCATGTTGGAGTTTGATTTATGTGGTGAAATTGGTTTTAATGGTTGACGTTCTCATGGGTGTTGAAGGAAAGTCTTTGTTTTGATGTTTCTTTTAGGTGTTCCGCCTATATACGGCACCTTTGTTTTTTAGTCCCTTGTTTACCGGTCTTTATTCGTCTTGGGCAAAAATCTGGTTTTTAATAAATTTTGCAGTTAAAAAAATAAAAAACTAAGACATGCTTCCTTTGGCCATCAGTAATGTGGTATGTGTTTTCTCGTACTTTAGAAACCATTTTATATCGACATAAAGATCAATTAATCTCTAAAGCGAAAATTGATTCATGGATATTGTTTTGTGGAATTTATTTCACATCTTTTTTTTTATTATTTTTAATTTTTTCACAAAACTAAAAAAAAATATTAGAATACAAAAATGTTCATTTGCAAGGACGATTTCGGCCCAACCTTTCATATTGGTGCATTTCAAACTAAAAGACAAAAACAAAGACTAATACTTATAATCTATAAGCAAATAAGAAAATAAAGATTAAAAGTATCAAACTTGAACTGTTGAGTAGCTAACACGTACGCAGAAAAGGAGTTTGGTATTTTAAGTGTGATGCAAGTTACTCTTTCTCCTTGTTTGTTATATATTTCCATTTCTTCCCACACAAAGGTGCACATGCAGTACCTACTCTCGTGCAATCCCTTCCATACTTGTAATGTTCTATCCATACACACTCAAAGCAAGGCACGCTAAAGCATTGAAAACATAGGCAAGGAAAAAGAGAATTGTACCTGCACAAAGTACTATCGTTCCTACCCTCGTTGGTAATTTTCCAATGAGAGCAACGTGATATCTGTTTGCTAGGTCTTTTTCTCTGTTTTTTCATCGGGTTTAGAATCTGTCAGACAACCATGTGACCATCCCTATCAGTTGATATAGGCCGAGAACGATAATCTACAACTAAAGTTGATATATACATTATCCTGGTCGTTAATTACGCTTTGATCACACGTGTTGTATATTGGCTTAAAATTTGTGGTTTGGAAGAACAGAGAAATCGTGACACGATTTCATCAACGTGTCACGATTTTCAGGTAGTGAGCATGGTTTGCATTGTGCTCAATTGTGTCACAATTTTGGGAAAACGTGACACGATTTTCAAACTTGCTAGGTACGTTTTTCAGGATAAGGTTGGTCGTACCTTGGGTCGTACGCACCAATCGTGTCACGATTTGGAAAACGTGACACGATTTTGACAGGTGAAGGCTGCTATATAAGTGTTTTTGTGCAGATTTTGAAGGAGAGCTAGAAGAGAGAGAAACTTGGATTACAAAGGAGGTAACTTTAGGGTTGAGTGTCTTTGTAGTGAGGATCTCTTGGGTTGGGAAACATTGTAAACACCTTGGGTAGTGAGATTTCACCATTGGAAGGATCAAAAGCTTCCTTTTGTGTTTTCTTTTAGGATTCATATTGTGAGAGTGGGTGACACAAAATGGGTAGAAATTAGGTCTTGTTCTTCTGTAAGCTTATTAGCTAATTTCTTGTAACTCTTTTGTAACACTTTCATCATAGTGGATTGGAGAGCTGCTCTCTCCTCCAGATTAGGTCATATTGAACCGAACTGGGTCAACAATCTTGGTGTGTTTGTTCCTTTTCTTTCATTGCTTATCTTTGTGCTTTGTAGAGCTGTCAAAACGGTATGGGCTGGCCCGTTTAGCCCGATTAAATATAGGGCTTGGGCCTTAAATATTGAGCCCGAATTTTAATAGGGCTTTTTAGCCCGGCCCTAAAAAGCCCGCTACCCGTTAGGGCTAGCCCGAACGGGCCGAGAGTAGCCCGCTAGCCCGCATAACAAAAAAAATCCTATAAATTAGATATATTTTTTAAATAATTCTTTACTTAGTTGATTATCAAAGTAATAAATAAAAGTGAAAATTCAATGAATTAACACAAATATACATGTAATATAAAATTATATTTACTCGTTTCGTTATTTATAATTTTAAAGATTGAATATATAAATATCTATAACCATAACATATTTAATTTATTTTAAATTGTTTTCCTCGCCGTTTTAGTTTACGACGTTTGTACGAAAATGTTTATGATTTATTTTTGTTCTAGGCATTATTTAAACATATTAAAAATATTATTTATAAAAAACATTTATAGGAGTATTTTATAGTACTTTTAAAAATATATATATATATATATATATATAATTTTTAATACGGGCCGGCCCATTAAGCCCGCGGCCCGTGTAGGGCCGGGCTCGGGTAGTATATTTCAAGCCCGTTTTTCAACCGGGCTTTTTGGCCCGACCCGATAAAGCCCGAAGCCCGTTAGGGCCGGCCCCAAACGGGCCGGGCCGCCCGTTTTGACAGCTCTAGTGCTTTGATTATTCTTGTGGTGTTGCTCTACACTTAAATCTAGGTCTGTTTTTGTTGTTGTTGCTTGGAGACACTTTACACATTGATTATCACTTCCTTTGCTCCACACATCTTTGTTATTCATTGGTGTGATTTTTTACCGGAATTCACAACAATTGGCGCCCACCGTGGGGCATAGGCATTATTGGTATAGTTGGTATAATGGGTTCAAAGTGGGACATCGAGAAGTTCACCGGAAGTAATGATTTCGGGTTGTGGAAGGTTAAGATGCAAGCGGTTTTGACACAACAAAAGTGTGTAGAAGCATTGAAGGGTGAAGCGGCGATGCCGACGAGTTTGACACAAGCGGAGAAGCGAGAGATGATAGACAAGGTTAAGAGTGCCATTGTTTTATGTCTCGGAGATAAGGTCTTAAGGGATGTCGCGAGAGAAGCTACCGCGGCATCGATGTGGGCTAAGTTGGAGTCATTGTACATGACGAAATCGTTGGCTCATAGGAAACTCTTGAAACAACAACTCTATTCATTCAAGATGGTGGAGTCTAAATCAATCTCGAAGCAATTGGCGGAATTTAATAAAATTCTTGATGATTTGGCCAACATTGAAGTTAATATGGAAGATGAGGATAATGCTTTGTTGTTACTTTGTTCATTACCAAAGTCTTTCGAGCATTTCAAGGATACCATCCTTTATGATAAGGAGGGAACCACTACTTTGGAGGAGGTCTAAGCGGCTTTGAGAGCCAAGGAATTGACCAAGTTCAAGGACTTGAAAGTTGATGAAGGTGGTGAAGGCTTGAATGTTGCAAGAGGGAGGAGTGAGCATAAAGGAAAAGGCAAGGGGAAGTCGAGGTCCAAGGGCTTTGAAAAATCAAAGTATAAATGCTTTCTTTGTCATAAGCAAGGTCATTTCAAGAAGGATTGCCCGGATAAAGGGGGCAATCGTAGTCCTTCCGTTCAAGTTGCGGAGGCGTCCAATGAAGATGGTTCTGAGAGTGCGGGTGCACTAGTGGTTACAAGTTGGGAACCGGAGAAGAGTTGGGTTTTGGACTCGGGATGCTCTTATCACATGTGTCCTAGGAAGGAATATTTTGAGACTTTGGCTCTAAAAGAAGGAGGAGTTGTTCGAATCGGAAATAACAAAGCGTGCAAAGTCCAAGGCATGGGCAACGTTCGTCTAAAGATGTTTGATGACCGTGAATTTATTTTAAGGGATTTGAGGTTTGTTCCCGAACTTAAGCGAAATTTAATTTCCCTAAGCATGTTTGATAGTCTAGGTTATTGCACTAGAATTGAGCATGAGGTTTGTAAAGTTTCGCATGGTGCATTGATTACGATTAAAGAGTCTAAAATGAATGGTCTATACATTTTAGATGGTTCCATAGTAATTGGTAATGCAACGGTAGCTAGTGTTGTACCTCATAATAATTTTGAATTGTGGCATTTAAGATTGGGGCATGTTAGTGAAAGAGGTTTAGTTGAACTAGCTAAACAAGGTTTGCTAGGAAAAGATAAATTGGACAAGCTAGAATTTTGTGAGCATTGCATACTAGGCAAGCAACATAGAGTAAAGTTTGGTAGTGGTATGCATCATTCTAATAGGCCTTTTGAGTATGTACATTCGGACCTTTGGGGTCCTTCCAAGACTCTTACTCATGGGGGATGTTCCTATTTTCTTTCCATCATTGATGATTATTCTAGGAGAGTGTGGGTCTTTGTTTTGAAAAACAAAAGTGACACATTTGAGAAGTTTAAGGAATGACACACTCTCATAGAAAATCAAATGGGAACTAAACTAAAAAGGTTAAGAACTGACAATGGCCTGGAGTTTGTTTCAGAGCAATTTAATGAGTTTTGCAGGTTAAAAGGAATCAAGAGGCATAGGACCGTACCGAGAACACTGCAACAAAATAGTCTTGCTGAACGCATGAATAGGACCCTTTTGGAGCGTGTGAGGTGTATGCTCCTAGGAGCTGGGTTACCTAAGAGTTTCTGGGGTGAAGTAGTGACAACTGCTGCTTATTTGATCAATAGATGTCCATCAACGGGGATAGACTTCAAGACACCTATGGAGGTATGGAGTGGGAAACCGGCAGACTACTCTTCTTTGAAGGTTTTCGGAGCTTTGACATATGCGCATATCAAGCAAGACAAGCTTGAGCCTAGAGCTTTGAAATGTATCTTCATTGGTTATCCGGAAGGTCTGAAGGGTTACGAGTTGTGGAAATTGGAATCTAGTGGAGGATCAAAAGTCTTGATTAGTAGGGATGTTACCTTTGATGAGACCCGTATGGGGATGAAGTGAAAGACCTAGAGACTCTAGTACTGTAAACAATGGTGGAGGAAACTCAGTTTGAGGTGGAGCTTCCAAATGAAGAAGAAGATGATGTAGAAGATGAAGCTTCAACATCGGATACTAGTGGAACTCAACCGGTAGTGGATCCTGATTATCTCTTGGCTAGAGATAGAGAAAGGAGGACCATTACGGCTCCTAGTAGATATGGTTATGCGGACTTGGTGTGTTTTGCTCTAAATGCGGCTGAAGATGTGCAAGACTTGGAGCCTAGAAACTTTAAAGAGGCATTTGAGAGCAAATAGAGCAAGTATTGGTTAAAGGCGGTGAATGAAGAGATGGATTCATTGGAAAAGAACCAAACTTGAAAACTTGTGAAGCTACCTAAACACCAAAGGGTAGTTGGATGCAAGTGGATCTTCAAGAAAAAGGAAGGTATTCCGGGTGTTGAAGGTTCTAGGTACAAAGCAAGACTTGTGGCCAAGGGTTTCACTCAAGTGGAGGGGATGGACTACAATGAGATCTTCTCACCGATGGTGAAACATTGTTCCATAAGGATACTTATGGCTATTGTGAATCAATTCAATCTTGAGTTGGAACAAATGGATGTGAAGACCGTTTTCTTACATGGTGACCTTGAAAAGACAATCTACATGGAGCAACTGGAAGGTTTTGTAGAGGACAAGTCTAAGGTATGTCTTTTGAAGAAATCTTTGTATGGGTTGAAGCAAAGCCCAAGGCAATGGTATCGTCGGTTTGATGAATTTCTTTTGAAGACCGATTTTTTGAGAAGCGGATATGATTCTTGTGTGTACATGTTGCAGAGGGGTGAGAGAGTCATTCTCTATCTTCTTTTATATGTTGATGATATCTTGATGGCAAGCTCTAGCAGGGATGAGATTGTGAAGCTCAAAGAAAAGTTAAATGGTGAATTTAAGATGAAAGATCTTGGTCCAACAAAGAGAGTTCTTGGAATTGATATCTTGAGGAATCTTGACAAAGGCGAATTTTTCTTATCTCAACTTAGTTATTTGAAGAAGGTGGTGGAGCATTTTAGAATGTCTAACTCTAAAACCGTGAGCACTCCCTTGGGACACCACACAAAGTTGTCCATAAAACAATGTCCTCAATCCAAGGATGAGAAGCAATTGATGGAAGGTACTCCCTATGCAAGTGGGGTTGGAAGCATCATGTATGGAATGGTTTGAAGTAGACCGGACTTAGCTTATGTGGTTAGCATTGTGAGTCGGTTTATGAAAAATCCGGGTATTGCGCATTGGCAAGCTTTGAAGTGGGTGTTGAGGTATTTGAATGGGTCTTTGAAGGGCGGTTTGAAGTACACAAGAGCAGCTCAAGAGGAAGATGCTTTGGAGGGGTATGTTGATGCAGACTATGCGGGCAATGTGGACACAAGAAAATCTCTACCGGGTTTTTTGTTTTCTCTCTATGGCATGGCTATTAGTTGGAAGGCAAATCAACAATCCATGGTGGCATTATCAACAACTCAAGCGGAGTATATTGCCCTTGTTGAAGGGGTGAAAGAGGCCATATGTTTGAAAGGTATGATTGGTGAGTTAGGAATTACTCAAGAATGTATGAAGATACATTGTGATAGTCAAAGTGCCATTCACTTGGCAAATCATCAAGTGTATCATGAGAGGACAAAGCACATTGACATTCACTTGCACTTTGTTAGAGACATGATTGAATCAAAAGATATTGTGGTGGAAAAAGTGGCATCGGAAGAGAATCTGGCGGATGTGTTTACCAAGTCATTACCTAGATCAAGGTTCAAGCATTGCTTGGACTTGATCAAGTTCATTGAAGAGTAATTCCCTTTTAGAGAGAGCAGCATGGTGGTTGATGGTTAAATTGACATCACCACCAAATTAGAAGTCGAGGTGGAGAATGTTGTATATTGGCTTCAAATTTGTGGTTTGGAAGAACAGAGAAATCGTGACACGATTTCATCAATGTGTCACGATTTTCAGGCAGTGAGCATGCTTTGCAGGGTGCTCAATCGTGTCACGATTTTGGGAAAACGTGACACGATTTTCAAACTTGCTAGGTACGTTTTTCAAGATAAGGTTGGTCGTACCTTGGGTCGTACGCACCAATCGTGTCACGATTTGGAAAACGTGACACGATTTTGACAGATGAAGGCTGCTATATAAGTGTTTTTGTTCAGATTTTGAAGGAGAGCTAGAAGAGAGAGAAAATTGGATTGCAAAGGAGGTAACTTTAGGGTTGAGTGTCTTTGTAGTGAGGATCTCTTGGGTTGGGAAACATTGTAAACACCTTGGGTAGTGAGATTTCACCATTGGAAGGATCAAAAGCTTCCTATTGTGTTTTCTTTTAGGATTCATATTGTGAGAGTGGGTGACACAAAATGGGTAGAAATTAGTGTTGAGGCAAAATCCCTAAGTAATTTTAAAGATAATAAACTTTAATGATTAAGGATTAAATGGACTTTGATTAATTCCTTGGTATTTAACTTGTGCTCTTGAGTGTTTTCACTAAGACAGGAACAAGGTTTGAATCATACCAAGATGCATAAAATCAAAGGACATTGAATCCATGAACTAATTCTGAAGCTCAGAAAGTTAGTTCAGAAGGTTGATCAGAGAGTTGATCAGAATGTTCTGATGATAGTTCAGAAGGTTGTTCATAAGCAACCCAGATTCATCAAGAACATGAAGAACATGCAAGTACACTTATGAATAAAAGGTCCAGAAAAGTACATCTGCATGGATCTATCAACAAATAAAGGCATGGACAAGGAACTATGTCAAAAGGATCTTTAATGTTCATCCAAGACTATGAACATTAAAGTACTAGGAATATTCCAATGAGAATATTGTCCTAGATGATGCATTCACTGCACTTCAGATGTATCTTACTATTAGGTTTGATTACATTAAAAGTTAAGTCTTACAAATCAACCTAAAGTAAGAACAAATGGAACATTCTGAGATCAGAATGTTCACTTCTGCACATGCTTCCAGCCATGAACAGTGTAGTTGGTGGAAAGATGGAAAAGCTAGCAAAAGGAGATCTTGCATCAGAGATAACGTGTACTCTGATATGAATCATGCAAATCTCCTTGAAGCATGGGCTTGAAGATTGCAGATCCACTATCCTCTCTCTCTCCTGCACCAAATCCAAGACAGATTTGATTCAACTTTATCCTACTTTTTCAAGCAACTTTTGATGCATATGGAGAAGTAACTTTTGAAGGATAAAACTTGAACAAATCTCATGTCACGTATTGGATGGTCCCAGAAACTCATCAGACATTCATCCTTGATGAACCCAGATGAAGAACATCATGAATATCAAACATTCTGATGAATAACACAGCAACATTCTGATGTTCATCCTGGGAACACAACAACATTCTGATGTTCAGAATGTTCACCCAGATTTTCAAGTAAAAGCTTGTGGGGCCCAGGACACGTGGCATAACACCATTGGTCACCTTACAACGGCTATATGAGCTCAAAGACTCTATAAATAGAGATCAAAGGCTCAGCATTACTTGCACCATTGCAAAGCATACAAGAAAACAACTTGATTTTGTTTGAAGCTCTTGCAAACTGAAATTGATCAATCTCTAAGGCTTTCATTTACTTAGTGCAAATCAATACTCTCTGTTATCTTAAAGATAACTTCTTCCTCCTCCTCTGTTTGTTTATCAAACATTCAAACTCCACACAAATTGCAAAGCATACAAGAAAACAACAAAGATTGTTTAAAGCTCTTGCAAATTGAAATTGATCAATCTCTAAGGCTCTTGTTTCCTTAGTGCACATCAATACTCTTTGTTATCTCTTTAAAGATAACACTTCCTTCCTTTCTTCTCTTGTCTGATTTCAATCATTCAAGCTTCAAACATCTTGCAAAGTCTCATCTAGCTTTAGGGGTACTAAAGTGTTAGTTTGAGCTAAAGGTGCAAAAGTCTAAGTGGGTAACTTACCAAGAAAAAAAGAAAGTCTCATCTAGCTTTAGGGGTACTAAAGTGTTAGTTTGAGCAAAAGGAGCAAAAGTCTAAGTGGGTAACTTAGCAAGAAGAAAAACAAATGTCATCTAGCTTTAGGGGTACTAAAGTGTTAGTTTGAGCTGAGTTTGTAAAAGTCTAAGTGGTTAACTTAGCAACAAGGTGCAAGCCTGCTGAGGCTTAGAGAATACAGAGTTGTAAGTGTTCAGGTGAACACATATTGTAAGGTGCAGGATTTGAGAGGTTATCTCAAACATCATAGTGGAAACTCTCACAAGATTGTGAGGAGTGGACTAACCACATTGGGGGAACCACTATAAATTCTCTGTGTGTTGATTCTCTCTTCCCTATACTCTTTACTTACTGCATACACAACACACACAAACACATTTACTTTATTAAACTGTTTTTGCACTCAGACATCAGAACGTTCTGAAGTCTGCTTTTAACTTAACCATTCCAAGTTTCAACTTGAGAATCAATTTTAAGTTACAGGTTTAATTTTTAAAGGGTCACAATTCAAACCCCCCCTTCCTTGTGACTATTTTATCTACTTCAATTAGATCTTGTTCTTGTGTAAGCTTATAAGCTAATTTCTTGTAACTCTTTTGTAACACTTTCATCATAGTGGATTGGAGAGCTGTTCTCTCCTCCAGATTATGTCATATTGGACCGAACTAGGTCAACAACCTTGGTGTGTTTGTTCCTTTTCTTTCATTGCTTATCTTTGTTCTTTGATTATGCTTGTGGTGTTGCTTTACACTTAGATCTAGGTTTGTTTTTGTTGTTGCTGCTTGGAGACACTTTACACATTGATTACCAGTTCCTTTGCTCCACACATCTTTGTTATTCATTGGTGTGATTTTTTACCGAAATTCACAACAACACGGTCATAGTTCATCCACAAGAATAAAGAACATTAGAGGGACACAACAATTAGAGAGAGCACATATTCATCCTAGGCAGAAAAATTTGTTGATAAATGTGAGAGTTAACTTAAAATCAGGTTCTGGAAAAATCGTGCCACGATTCAGAAGCAACGTGCCACGATTGTTGAAGAAGTTCCTGAAGCAAGTCACTAGAAAAATATTGTCACGATGGAATCGTAACAATGGCACGATGGGACGCTGAAGAGATTGAGACTTGAGTAGAATGAGGTTTGAAGGCTGATTCTTGTAACCCTCAATATCTCTTTGTAAAGAAACTCATATCATTATAGTGGAACGGAGAGCTACTCTCTCCCCCAGAGTAGGTCATAATTAGACTAAACTGGGTAATCAAATCATTGTGTTATCCTTCTTCCTTTATCTCTTGTTGTTTATGCTTTTGCTTGAATTATATTGCCACCCGCTTGATTTGATTTCTTGGTTTTATTTGCTCCATGGATCAAGTTTTTATTGGTTTGTTTTTGCAACAAATTCACAACAATTGGCGCCCACCATGGGGCAACGGTCAAATCAATAACCAGGTATCATTGGGTCGAAGTGGGATATTGAAAAGTTTACCAGTAGTAATGACTTCGGGTTGTGGAAGGTAAAGATGAGGGTGAAGGTGAGAAAAACACAAGAAGAGGGGGTTGAATTGTGTTGGTTTTTTCTTCCTTTTCTCCTAAGCTGAAAACACTGATCAAAAGCAAATAGAGTTTTGCTTCTAAAATGATTTCCAGAACTAAGCAGCAGCGGATAAAACAGAGAGAGAGAAATAAGAAAGACAGAAAGCAATTATACAGGTTCCTTCCACAAACCGGAAGTCAGTCATGTCCCCCTTGCACTTCCAAGGAGAGTTCACTAAAATGTAATATCTTATTACAAATGCTCACTGCTAAACTTAGCAAGAGACTTCAAATGCTCAAGCACAACTGCAAGAAACTTCCTATGCTCCTAAACACAATCAAGAGACTTCTAATGCCCAAGCACAACTTCAAGAGACTTCCAAATTCAAACAGAATTACAACGAAAAATGTTTGACGTTGAACACTTGATATACAATAAGTGGTGTTCACGATACAAATCAGATACAGACTCTTAAGACTCTAGAATTTCTTAGATATGAAAGTTGTTACGAAATTCTAAGTGAACTTTTGATGCAGAACAATTTTGATAGAGTTTAGGCGCTTTCAAATTGTTGTTGAGTCCTGCCATTCTCTAAGTCTTCACTCTTTTATATAGAGGTGTGAAAGAGACGTTGTGAACTGCCAGCACATCAAAATAGAGTCGTTTGAAGCTTTGATCAATCATCAATGATCTTTTGCCTAATATCGTTATTGTCCTCTGAAGGATCAATTTCAAATCCATTCCATGTATGTAGGAACATTGTTGCAGACAGAGCTGTTATTCTTGTCTTGTAGCAGAGACACAAACTGATTGGTGGAGGTAGTGGTTGTACACTTCGTACAATTGTACTTTGTCAACGCTCTTCAAAGAACAAGAATCCAATGCCTTCAAATCTTTTCAAAATAGTCGTTGATTCACTCTTCCAGTCTTCTGCAATGCTTATACGAGATTAAATCCATTGAACAACCTTTGAAGCTTTAAGTCTTGCATCTCCTGATGAACTTTAGCTTCTAGTGATCTTGCTTCTGATGAGATGCTTTTGATGACCTTGCTTCTGATGGTGTCATCACTTCAGAAGCACTTTGACTTTAGGAGCACTTCTCTTCAGATGCTTCAAGCTTCCTTTTTGTTGATTCCATTGCTCTCTTTTGTTTTTCCAGAACCTAATAAAGATATCAAATTTTTGTCTGTGGTCTTGTACACTTGAACAAAGATTAGCATATCCAATTGACAATTTTTAATACCTTGTTATCATCAAAACTCTCAAAGGTTAATGTTAAACACATTTTGTTCCAACAGAAGGCAATTCTAATTCAACAAAAGTGTGGTGAAGCATTGAAGGGAGAAGCACAGATGCCTGCGCATCTAACACATGCTGAGAAGACTGAGATGAATGATGAAGCGGTCAGTGCCATCATTCTGTGTATTGGGGATAAGGTGTTGAGAGAGGCAGCAAGGGAGACTACTGATGTGTCTATGTGAAATAAAATTGATTCATTGTACATGACCAAGTCCTTGGCACATACACAATGTTTGAAACAACAACTCTACTTATACCGAATGGTGGAGTCAAAACCCACAATGGAGTAACTGATGGAGTTCAATAAGATTATTGATGATTTGGCGAACATAGATTTGAATTTGGACGACGACGATAAAGCCTTACACCTACTGTGTGCTTTACCTAGGTCCTTTGAGAATTTCAAGAATACAATGCTTTATGGCAAAGAGGGCACTATCACTTTGGAGGAAGTCTAAGCAACTTTGAGAACCAAAGAGTTAACCAAATTCAAGGAGTTGAAGGTTGATGATAGTGGATAAGGCTTGAATGTCTCAAGGGGGAGAAGTGAAAACTGAGGAAATAGAAATGGCAAGAATTTCATGTCAAAGTCTAGGTCGAAGGGTTGTGGTAATAAAATAAAGTACAAATGTTTTATTTCTCACAATCCAGGTCACTTCAAGAAAGATTGTCCAAAGAGAAAGGGCAATGGAAGTGGTAGTTCATTCGTTCAGAGTGCAAGTGAAGAGGAAGGTTATGAGAGTGCAGGAGCACTAACTGTGACAAGTTTGGAACCTGAAAAGGGTTGGGTCTTGGACTCTAGGTGCTCTTTTCACATTTGTCCGAGAAAGGAGTACTTTGAAACTTTATTGCTGAAAGAAGCTGGAGTTATTCGCCTTGGTAATAATAAGGCTTTCAAAATTCAAGGTATGGGTACTATCCATTTCAAAATGTTTGATGACTGTGATTTCCTTTTGAAGAATGTGAGGTATATTCATAAAGTTAAGAGAAAATTAATATCTATAAGCATGTTTGATGGTCTAGGATATTGTACTAGAATTGAACGTGGTATGATTAGAATTTCTCATGGTGCATTAGTTATAGCTAAAGGGTCTAAAATACATTGTTTATATATTTTAGAAGGTTCCACTGTTATAGCTGATGCATCGGTTGCTAGTGTAGACACTCTGGACATAACTAAATTGTGGCATTTGAGGTTAGGTCATGTCAGTGAGAGGGGGTTTGATTGAGCTAACTATACAAGGTTTGCTAGGGAATGAAAAATTGAACAAACTAGATTTCTTTGATAATTGCACATTAGGCAAACAACACAAGGTGAAGTTTGGGGTGGGTGTGCATAAATCTAGTAGGCCTTTTGTGTATGTTCATTCGGACCTTTGGGGTCCAACATCAATTAAACCTCATGGGGGAGGTTCATATTTCATGTCTATTATTGATGATTATTCTAGAAGGGTATGGGTTTACATTCTGAAGAATAAAAGTGACGCTTTTGAAAAATTTAAAGAATGGCATACACTTATAGAAAATTAGATTGAAACTAAACTGAAAGTGTTAAGAACTGACAATGGTCTGGAGTTTGTTTCAGAGCAGTTTAATGAGTTTTGAAGGAAAAGAGGTATAAAGAAGCATAGAATCGTTGCATACACACCTCAACAGAATGGTCTAGCGAAAAGAATGAACAAGACCTTGTTGAAGCATGTGACATGTATGTTGTTGGGAGCTGGATTATCCAAGAGTTTCTGGGAAGAAGCTGTTAGTACTGCAGCATATTTGATTAACAGATGTCCATCAACAAGGATAGATCTTAAGACACCTATGGAGGTTTGGAGTGGGAGACCGGCAAACTACTCTAATTTGAAAGTTTTCGGAGCTTTAGCATTTGCTCATGTCAAACAGGACAAACTTGATGCTAGAGTTAGTTATCCTGAAGGTGTGAAAGGTTACAAACTGTGGAAGATGGAACCTAGAGGATCAAAATTTATTATAAGCATGGATGTTACTTTTGATGAGGCCCGTATGGGGATGAAGTGCAAAGACCTGGAAACAAGCTTATAAATGGGGGCACAAAAAATTCAGTTTGAGGTGGATCCTACCACTGATGAAAGGGAAGGGGAGGATCAAACTCCAGTACCTGATGAGAGTGAAGACCAAGAAATAATTAATCCTGACTATCAGCTAGCAAGAGATATGACAAGGAGACAAATTAGTCCACCTGAAAGATACGGTTATGCTAACCTCATATGTTATGCTTTGAATGCACCTGAAGAAGTGCATGACTCGGAACCAAAGAACTTCAGGGAAGCGTTAGAAAGAAATGAAAGCAAGGACTAGCAGAAGGCAATGAATGAGGAAATACTTTCATTGGAAAAGAAATAGACTTGGAAACTTGTTTCATTACCTAAGAATCAAAGGGTAGTCGGAAGCAAGTGGGTGTTTAAGAAGAAAGAAGGAATATGATAACACATAAAATGCAATATTATTTTAGCTCGACTTACACATTTTTTGATCTCGATTTTATAGATTTTTGCAATGTTATGCTGGTATTGCGTGTCTATTTCAGGTATCTGTGGATTAAAAGTCTCTGCACGTCAAAATGATGAAATTCGGCGAAAAAAGGAAAGAAAGGGTAAAAAAGGAAAAAAGGTTAAAAAGTCAAAAGTCGGTGGGAAGTAAAAGGCAATCAATTCTTGCCCACGTTTCGTAATCAGTTTTCTCACTTCCTCTATTTTCTCCACTACTGAGAACATGATCAGAAGCATTTCAGAGCCGATTTTTCCTATAAATAGACCTAAAGAATTCAGTTGAAGACACCAAGCTTTTTTAGAGAGAAACTTAGCAATTTAGAAACCGCTTATTTTTCACTTTTTAGTGTTTATGTAATTTACGCTTTCAGCACTTTGTTTCTTGGCAGTTTCAATTCCAGTAGCAAATACACTATTATATTTCAATCGCATTTTATATTTATTTAGTATCAAATCTCGTATTGCTACAGTCTCATACTTATTTCAATTGCTACTTCCATATCATTAGGATTCATCTTATTTCAATTGAGTTTCCTTGGTACTGTTGTGTTTCGATTTATTACTGCCCCATTTGTTGGAGTGTTATTTAATTGAAATTCCATCGCTGCTGTTATATTCCAATTTGGTCAATTTGTTGCTGCCATATACAACTGCTGCTGCTGCTTTATTTCCTTCTGTTGCTGCGTTTTCAAAGTGACGGTTCCATTCATTGCAAATTGCTTGCTTGCTGCCATGGCTGTATTTCTAATTTAAAGTATCCAACAGTTTCAGGTTCTGCTCCTATTCACGTTTATTTTCTTATATCGTTCACTGTTTATAAAATGTTTAGTAGTATGAAGAAAAGTATGCTTGTTATAATTACCATGTTTTTGAGTAGATTTTTATAGAGTCCGGAATGTGATGAACGTCGTACGAATGATAATATGTTAAGTTGTATGATTACTGATTGTAACAGTAATTATTTTTAAGTTTGAAAATTCTGAGTTTTAACGATGGATATTTACAACGAAAGATGGAATAAAGTGATACCGGTTTCATATCGAAACAGTGAAACTTGACCATAGAAAATCCAGGAATTGATTTTGAAATACGGCAAAAGGGTTTTCTTTAATTAATTTAGAAATTACAAATTTCCAAAAAGAGATTTTAAAATAGTAATTGTGCGTGCGAAAGCTGACAGTTATAAGCTTAAAATCTGGTAACGGACGTGCGAAAGCCGACGATACCTTTAAATTTGTTTTCTACTAAAAATAACGTTTTAAGCAAAAATTGATTATTTTTCAAACGGAGTTTTGACGTTGTAAGGCCTACGCCCGAAAGCGGTCGAATAGATTACAAAGTCGAAATTCGATGTCGTACAGGCGAAAGTTGGCGACCACTTTAATTTAATTCTTTTTACGCGTGAAAATATTGTCTTGTTGCAATAATAAAATATAACTTAACAAGTACTCAGGGTCGACGCGAATTATATTCTGGTCTCTTGTCATTAAAATTAATTAGCATCGCCTTAGATAAACAACGTGACAATAGATAACGGTACTTGACATTGGTCTCTGTGGAATTCGACATCTTTTATTACTAAAATCGATATTTTTGTGCACTTGCGGACCTATCAGAATACCAGGGGTCGAAGCACCAAGGTATAAGGCAAGGCTTGTAGCAAAGGGTTTTACTCATGTGGAAGGGATTGATTACAATGAAATCTTTTCAGCGGTGGTAAAACATTGTTCAATAAGGGTACTTATGGCGATTGTTAACATGTATGATCTTGAGTTAAAACAGATAGATGTGAAGACCACATTTCTACATGGAGATTTGGAAGTAACTATCTATATGTAACAACCAAAAGGTTTCGTAGAAGATAATATAAAATTATGTTTGTTGAAGAAATCTTTGTATGGATTGAATCAAAGTCCAAGGCAGTGGTATCGTCTGTTTGATGAGTTCCTTGTAAAGGCTGGTTTTGTGAGAAGCAACTATGATAGTTGTGTGTACATGATGAGAAGGAATGAGAAAGTCATTCTCTTCCTTCTCCTTTATGTAGAAGATATTCTTATGGTAAGTTCTGACAGGCAAGAGATTCAGACGCTCAAGAAGAAATTAAATGATGAATTTGAGATGAAGGATCTTGGTAATGCAAGGAAGATACTTGGTATGGATATCATGAGGGACCGAAACAAAGGTGATTTGTTCTTATCTCAGGAAAGGTACTTGAGGAAAGTGGTGGAGCGGTTCATAATGAAATATTCTAAGGTCATTGACACTCCTCTTGGTCATCACACAAAGTTGTCAATAAAATAGTTTCCTCAATCCGATGAAGAGAAAAGAAAGATGGAGGGTACTCCCTATGCAAGTAGGGTTGGAAGCATCATGTATGGTATGGTTTGTAGTAGACCGAACTTATCCTATGCAATAAGTGTAATAAGTCGATTTATGGCAAATTCGGGTCAAGTGCACTGGCAAGCTTCGAAGTGGGTTCTGATATATTTGAATGAGACTTTGAAAGGTGGTCTGAAGTATACAAGGTCACAACTAAGAAGGGATGCTTTGGAGGGATATGTGGATGCGGACTATGTAGGTAATGTAGACACTAGAAAATCTTTGTCAGGATTTGTGTTTACATTGTTCTGTACATCAGTAACTTGGAAGGCAAACCAACAATCAGTTGTAGCTCTTTAAACAACTCAAGCATAATACATTTCCCTTGTTGAAGGGGTCAAGGAAGCCATATGTTTGAAAGGTATGATTGGAGAGATGTGGATTAGTCAAGAGTGTGTGAAGATACATTGTGATAGCCAGAGTGCCATCCATTTGGCAAATCATCAGGTATATCAAGAAAGAACAAAACACATTGACATTCGTTTGCACTTTGTTAGAGACATGATCGAGACAAAGGAGATCATGGTGGAGAAAGTGGCATCAAAAGAAAATCCAGCAAACAAATTCATCAAATCATTACCAAGATCAAGGTTTAACAATTTCTTGGACTAGATTAAATTCATTGAAGAGTAGATGAAGGTTGGAGAGAGCAGCAAAGTGATTTATGGTTAAATTGGAATCATCACTCATTTGAAGTCAAGGTGGAGAATTGTGAGAGTTAACATAAAATCAGGTTCTGGAAAAATCGTGCCACGATTCAGAAGCAACGTGCCACAATGGGACGTTGAAGACGAAAGCAGAAACGTATTTTCAGTGCAGGTTTGTTCCAAATTTTAAGGGTTACTCTTTCTAAAAATATAAACCTTGTATCAGATGAAAAAGTGTGTAGAAAACAGGGTTTAGAAGCCAACATACAAACTAGGGTTTATAGAGAATTTCTCTTTGCAACAAACACTAGGGTTGGGATTGTTTTGATTCACCTTAAACAAAACACTGTTAGGATTGAGTCTCTTGGTCACAGGAAGAGATTGAGACTTGGGTAGAATGAGGTTTGAAGACTGATTCTTGTAACCCTCAATATCTCTTTGTAAAGAAACTCATATCATTATAGTGGAACGGAGAGCTGCTCTCTCCCAGAGTAGGTCATAATTAGACTGAACTGGGTAAACAAATCCTTGTGATATCCTTATTCCTTTATCTCTTGCTGTTTATTTTTTGCTTGGATTATATTGCCTTCCGCTTGATTTGATTGCTTGGTTTTATTTGCTCCACACATCAAGTTTTTATTGGTATGTTTTTGCAAAGAATTCACAACAATAAAGGAATTCTAGTCAAGCTTAGATAGGTATACAATTGGTCACTCCACTGATTTTATCTTTCAACTAGACTCTAACCCGTGCGATGCATGAGTGTTGTAGAATTTTGTATTTAAGCATCAAATTGGCTATATTTTTACTTTCACAAATATATTCAATATTATGCTATGAAATGATTGCAAAATGCAACAACTAAATCCATAAAAATGAAAAGGAAAAGAAATTGTTATATGGTAACCGAAACGAAAAAGATGAAAAGGAACTACCTCAAGAAAAAAAAAATTAAACCTCTGATAACGAAAAAAATTTTCTATTAGAAATGGAACCGCAATGGTATTAGTGGCTTAAAAATAAAAAGGCTTTAACACCGTATATCTATTTTGGAAGCAACAATATTTCAACAAAAATAAGAGTTGCCTAGTATTGAAAATTATGAAGTGTTGTCATAAGGTAGTTGGTTCGACTTCCTACAAACCCTATTTTTTCATCTTACTTACTTAAAATCAAAGGTAGTCTGATAGGAGTTAATCCCTAACCCTAATTGCATCAAGGGCCCACATTATGCTTAATCTCTTTTGCCTAATACATGTTTTGGCGCCTTGCAATTTTGCTCTAATCACCCAACTGCCTGTATTAAATGACCTGGTGTTGACCCCCACAAAGTATTTGCAAGTAAATGGTTCGTTAATTATTATGCCAGCCATGTAATGCTTAGGAACAAATGCAACCGTTTTTTTTTTTTGTTTAACCAATGCAAACTATCTGCATGCCCTAGGTATCATTCAATGCCATCTAAGTGAAGATGCCTTCAAACACTCCAAACCTCCTCAGATAAACGAGCCAACTAATTTTGCATTGAAGCAATCCAGATTTGCGCTACTCAAGGCCAGAACCATCCAGATTTGCGTTGCTCAAGATGATAAGTTGGTTTGCTGGTAGAGCTTACAGCTCATACACTCATTAATGCGCAGACTTTCAACTGCATTTTTTGTGCTCAATGTAAGTTTGTCTTGCAATTCCCTTGACATCTGATTAATTACACACCATTGAGACACACAACTTATAGACAACATTTATTTCTCTGTCTCAAGGCCAAATCGAATTGCTCAAGTCCTATGATCTATTCCTATAAATATGAGTTACTCTGAGTTTTGTTTGTGCCATTCTCTCAAAATATACTTTAAGTTCATATCAGAGTGCATCCGAAACTATCACGTTAGAAAGCTAATCTTGCATACTCACTCATGGCAATGGAGTTTATAAGGTGGTGAAACGATTGGCTTATCACTCTCTCCTATGACTTTCTCACCTTGTTGCTTTTCACTCTCTATCTCACCCTCAATTGTCTTAGTTTTCATAATGGTGTCCTCTAACTGCTTACCGTCCCTAAGTTGAATAGCATTTATAAGGCCTTTGGGGTTGGCTTCAATTTGACTTGGAAAGACTTCGGGGGTTTGAGAGGAAGTAGCTACTTTTTGGGCTACTTGAGAGATTTGAGTTTCTAGCATTCTAGTGTGAGTAGCAATGGAGTCCACTTTAGATGTAAGCTTGACAAGAGAGTCATTCAAAAATCCAGTTTGATTTTTAAGTTCTTGAAATTGCTTGGATTGCTCCATAGCATGTTTTTCTAGTAAAATTTCCAAGCTGGATTTCTGAGGGACTCTTTGGTTGTTTGCATAAACAGATGGTGTTGTTTCTTGTCCAAAGGTGTAAGAATTTTGCTCGGGACTTTTAGCAACACTACCTAGTTGGCATTCAACACCAGTATGGTCAAGTATTCCACAAAATTCACAAGGTGGTGAAACAAGAGCAGGTGTGACGACACTTATAGTTAATTTATCAAATTTTTGAAGAAGTGTGTTCACCTTAGCAGATAAATGATCAAGGGTAGAAATATGGTACATACCTGCCTCTATTTTAGAGGGTGGAGGAGTACCTTCAGTGATAACTCTCTCACTTGTCCACTGATAGTGGTTTTGTGCCATGTCCTCGATCAAATCATATGCTCCTGTGAAAGTTTTATTCATTAAAGCTCCACCTGCAGCTGTATCAACATTCATTTTCGTGGAAAACAAAAGACCATTATAAAAAGTGTGGATAATAAGCCAATTCTCAAAACCATGATGGGGGCAAAGCCTAAGCATTTCTTTGAAACGCTCCCACACATCGTAAAGAGATTCATCATCTTTTTGAGTGAATTGTGTGATTTGACTTCTCAATTGAGCAGTTTTACTATGGGGAAAGAATTGGGAAAGAAATGCCTTCCTCATTTAGTTCCATGAGGTGATAGAACCAATTTGCAATGAATGAAACCAAGCACTAGCTCTATCCCTCAAAGAGAAAGGAAAGAGGTGCAGTCTTACGGCCTCTTGGTTTGCCTTCAAAGTTCCACTGAGTCTTAAAAAAATTGAAACATGAAGATTCGGATCCTCAGTGTGTGATCCGAAAAATTGATTCTGCTGCACTAGGTAAATAAGTGCAGGCTTTATTTCAAATTTACTACCCTCAACCGTTGGGTACACAATAGCATCATATGGCTCATCTGAAGATGTGATTGCATACTCTTTGAGAGCACGTTTCTCATCCATATCGTTATTATCTTCTTTGAGCCATGCCTGAAATTAAAACGGTTAAAGATAGAAAATAAAAAATAATAATAAAAAATTAAAATATAATAAAATAAAATAAAATAAAGTTAAAATAAAATAAGGAGAAAGGGAGGGAGAGAGAGAGAGAGAGAGAGAGAGAGAGAGAATATATATATATATTTTATTTATTTATAGAGAGAGAGAGATAAATATATAAAAATAAAAAAGATAAGAGAAAGAAATAAAATATATATATATATATATATATATATATATATATATATTTTATTTACTTATATAATTTTTTTTTTTAGACTAACCACTATTGAAGAGTTAATCACATTACAATAACTCCCCGGC
The DNA here is from genome assembly GCF_003473485.1 of Medicago truncatula. Taxonomy (NCBI): domain Eukaryota; kingdom Viridiplantae; phylum Streptophyta; class Magnoliopsida; order Fabales; family Fabaceae; genus Medicago; species Medicago truncatula. The sequence continues at coordinate 24,819,499 of NC_053045.1, forward strand.
AGCGGCGCCAGAAACTTGATGGAATAAAACCGCAAGTGCACGGTCTTACCGAAGTGGTATGAAAAGAGTATCGTTCCGACAGGGAGTTATGAATTCAATTAACTTTAGATAATAATTAGACTAAAGGTTTATAAGATAGAAAAGTTTGGGTTTTTAATTAAAAGAAAATAAAAGAAAAGATAAAAGCCTTTAAATTATTGGTTCATCCTAATGACAAGTCCTTCACAAACCAAACTATTAAACTTATAACCTTATGTTAGACCTAATTTCTCAAGACAGTTTCTCTTTTGTTCCTCTAGCAACCAAGCCTATTTCGCTGACTTGATTACTATTAGATTTTGGTTCCTCTAACAACCAAGCCTATTTCGCTGACTTGATCATTATTAGTTCCCTTGAAGATCGAAACTATATGTCTCAAATATTGTAAAGACTATTTCGCTGCCTTTACAATCTTTGTCTAAATTCACTTGTTCGAATATCAAAGCTCCACTTTCGTTTTATGAATTGATATTTGAGATGATGGATAAACAATTATCAAACCCTCCACTTTCGTTTCCACAGTTTGATAATGGTTGATCCATGTTAAAGCGGTGAATTTAGATAAGGAATTAGGGTTACATAAGATTAAGGTTTAAAGCTTGGTTTGATTAGGATTATGTCATTAGACTTATCCAACAATCCCAAGACAAGAGAAGTCTACTCACTGACGTTCATTGTAGACAAGGAGAAGAAGAGAGAAAGCATAAAAGTAAATAACAAGAAAGTAAAATGAACTTTTATTAGAAAGACAATTGTCACATATTGCATTCCAAGAAAAGATGAATATTTGTGATGGCTAGCTACTCTATTTATAGTTTACATTCGACTTAAAATCTAAGCAATCACTAGAATATTCCACAAGTAAACTAAAACAGAGTAGCTTAAAATCTAAGCAAAAGCAGCAAAAGTAGTTCTGGAGTGTGGCACGGCCGTGCCAAGCCTAGCGCGGGCCGTGCCATGTTTCTGACTTGAGGGAGATATATTTTTGTCTCCGAATCTTCGTATTTTCGTACCAAATCAGCTCCAAACCCCTTTCTTTTGCTCCAAGACTCAATCCATCAAATATTCGTTCCTGAAATATAACAATATGCAATTGTAGTAAAATAGTTCAAAAAGGAAATAATATTAATATAAAATAAACTTAAATCTAATTAAAACGAAACTAAATAATATATTAAAATAGATAATAAATGACTCATCAATTAGTATGGGTAACACAATATGCAAATTGTAGATAAAAATACACATGGGACGTAAGGAGTTTTTTTAAAAATAAATAAATAAATAAAGTCTCGAGTATCAATAATGTTGACTAATGTTCTGGATCGGTCAAAGACCTGGGCTTAATTACTTAGGCCCAATAACAAATCAAGCCCAAATGCTGCATTTGGGAAATTACTCGCAACACACCCCTTCTCCGCGAGAGGGTGCTCGGAGCAACTGAGACCTGTTCAAATGAACATAAACGTCTCTTTACCCACGTTCCCTCAAATATCTCACCTGCGGTCACACGTGTGCCTTACAATGGCTCTGCATTCACCCACATCTATAAATAGGAGGCTCCTCGCAGCCTCCAAGGGAGAATCTCTCACACTCTCAAACCCCCGTTCTGAACTCTACTGACTTGAGCGTCAGAGTGTATGTAGGTACACCCCCCATTCGGTCCAACGCTCACTAGAAGTATAAACAACCACCGTGAACCACCACATTCAATCAAGCGCCGACAACCACCTTTTGGTCAGATACGAGAAACTAATAAGACACATAATTAATTTTAACATGTTTGATTGCTTAAGTATAATTGATTTTCCTCTAAAATAAAGTATAATTATGCATTGTCAATACTAATTGAGCTAAACTCACGATGACAAAAAAAAAGTATAATTGATTTTGCGTTTATGATTTATTCTACTTGAAGCTATAATTTATAGATTTTGATTCTAGAATTGATTTTTACATATAAATATATCATCAATTCACTATTATATGAATGTATTCAAACATAAATCATTTTATTTTTCCATTCTTTTGTTATTAGAATCAATTTTATAGAATGAATTCCCTCAAAATCAATTCATATCACCACAAAACAAAACCTACAACAATAATTAATATGATTTAATGTTTTTGTCTTTCTTGAGAGCATGTTTCAATTGTTGTCTCTTAATTACAAATCAAGTGACCTAAGTTTTAGGATACATCCAACTTCTGATTTTGATTTTTGCCAACCAACCTCCAAAGTTCAGTTATCAAAACTAACTAAATCACAACAACTAAATAGAATCTAATATACTTCTTTTCTTGTCCTTCATATTTTTCTTTGAATAGATTTTGTTGTCCTTCATTGATATCGACTTACCAAAAAACAACCTTTGGTTCATTACATGAGTTACCCAACAGAACCAAACCATGACCAAAAAAAGCCTCAAAATCTGTTTGTTGGTGTCAATAATTTTCTTGATCATTGTTGCCACCGTAATTTTATCCTTAGCATTCACAATCTCTAAACCCAAGGACCCAGATGTACATGTCTACCCAATTGGACTTAAAAACCTTAAACTTCTCCAACCAAATGTAACAATTGTACCTTTGCACTTGGTAATCACAATATTCAACCCAAATTATGGAACCTACAAGACCAAAAATACCACTGGTTATCTTAGTTTTCAAGACACTCTAGTAGCCATAGCTCCTATAGGACCAAACAAACTCCCAAGTCATAGAACAACTAATGTGACTGCTACTGCTGGTCTTATGAATGAAAAGTTGATATCTAATGATAAGTTTTTGGTGGATGTTGCACATGGATCTTTTAATCTAACAGCAAAGGCAACACTTCGTGGGAAAGTGCATATAAGTAAGGTTTTTAAGGTGAAGGCAACGGTTACTATCAATTGTGATATCTTTTTTAACATAACTTCCTTCTATACTGATTCTTACTGCATAACCAAAATCAAGGTGTGATTGTTGGTTTTTAATTGCCATTGAAATTTTAATAAATGTATATGTATGTATGTTCCTTATAAGAATAAGAATTATTACGGGGAATACCGGGTTCGATTTTCAGGAAGAACAACGCTTGGCCAGTGTGCATGCCTCTACACATGAGTCTGATTAGTCGCCCACCTGTGGTGGGTCGGAAACCGGTGCGAAAGCAAAAAAAAAAAAGAATAAGAATTATTATCTTGTATACCTTTAATGTTCCGAATATTAGTAATAAAATTCTTTACATCAGTTAGTATTTTAATTCAATACTGTTGTATGGCCTCTGCAGTTCATTATATTATTGATACTTATTTTGTTCTTTGTATTTTTATTTTGTGTTAAGGCTCCAATTCTTATGGGAATTCCTGATAATCTGGAGTTTAATCAGGAGATATATAACTAAAACCAGGTCAAAAATTGTTTCAATCGGAAATCTAACTCTGGTTCTCCTGAACAATTCGTCTTTTATAAAGCTCATTAATCATTTGAGTCCAATTATTTGGTATTGTTCGGCTTATTCTAAATGTATGTGCATAAAGTTGGATTATTCAAGTTAAAGACAATAACACATGCTTCCTTTGGCCATCACTAATGTGGTATGAGTGTTGTCGTACTACTGAAACCCTTTTATTTCGTCATAATGATCAATTAATCTCGTGCTCGTGAACTTATCTCAGTAGGTAGAGACAATGTAAGGTTCGGGGTTCAAACTCTGACCACCACAAAAGAAAAAAAGATTAGTTAATCTCTAAAGTGAAAATTGATTCACGAATATTGTTTTTGGGGTTTATTTTTGATTCATGGATATTGTTTTGTGGGATTTATTGAAAATTGTTCTCCTACCTTTTGTTTTTGTTCATTCACATTTCCACATAAGTTAGCTCACGTTGAACAATATTCGGTGTGAGTTAACTCACGTTGAAAAAGTTGAGCGAGAGTTAATTCACACGACATAATTAAGGGAATGAACAATTTTGAAAGGTAGAACAATTTCCAGATTTATTTCACCTCTTTTTTTTATTTATATTTTGTTTTTGACAAAACTATAAAAATACAAAAAAGTCCATTTGCAAGGAAGATTTCAACCCAACCATTATATTGATCCATTTCAAATTAAGAAGCAAAAAACAAAGACTGATACTAATAAGATATAGAATTATGCTCTTCACCCAGCAAATATCGCTCGCACCCTGCAGCCATGTCCAAAATGCTCATGGCGAGTAGGGTTGTTCGCTGTGGCGGGCTACAACAAGTAACTTGCGAAGCGAAGGGTTATGGCTCGCGTGGCGAGCGATGAACTTCATCACTCGCGAGGCGAGGATCATCCCTCGCCAGGGCGAGCGATGAATATAAGGTCGGGCAGAATGCAGTTTTTACAAAAATTTCATGATCTCACATGGTTCTAAGCCTAATTTCAATTCCAGAATTCATCCTAAACATATTATAAGGTTATAGGACGGTTTCTACATCAATCTAATCAATTTTTACCGTTTGATCATCAATTTTAGAGATTTTATCTAATTACAAAACTTTTCTAATTCAATCCTAACTTTGTCAATTAATCATCAGAATTATAGCAATCAACATTACTGAATTATTAGTCTCACCCTTACCTTAAAGTGTAGAAATCGCAGCCCTCCTAGGTCTCTCTTGCTCTTCTCTTGGTTTTTCCTCTTTTCTCCAAAAACAGTCGTACGTGCAATTGTTTTTTCTAAAACTAGGTCTTTCTCTTTTATATCTCTTCCTAATATCTTATCTCACTTTCTCCCCCAAAACTCTCTAAAATCTCAAAACAGCCCTCAACTAAATATTTTATTTTATTTAACAATAAAATAAGTCTCATAATCTCATCCAAATCATCCAAATCATCTAAATCAACAAAATTCACACATATATTATATAAATATAATATAATTGTTTAAACTCGATTAAATAAATAATTAAACGAAAGTGGACGTTACATCACAAGCCCAACAATCTTTGATAATTTTTGTGCTGAAAAATTAGACTGTAAAAAGACATTGAGACTCATTGTAGAAACCCTAGCCACCTTACATACATTTTGTGACTCTTTTCTCTAGACGCGGGTACTTTGAGTGCTAGAATTCTATAAGTGATTTGCGACCCTTTTTTCTTATGAAAAACTACTATATATACATAGAGAAAATAATTGCAGAACCTAAACTGCTAAAAACTGTATGTATTCGTCGAGAACTGCATACCTTCCACATATCTTGACGCTTGAAGCTTGTCTCTTTACTTTAACTTCCTGTCAGTTTCAACTTTCTATCGAAAACTTCCAATGGCTATCGAACTTAACAACTGCCAACATGGACTTAGAGATTTTTTTTCAGCTTCGAACCTTCTTTCTTCATGTGGAAAAGCACAAGATAAAATACAGTCTAACAACTGTGAATTTTGATTATATGATGTCACGAGTTTCACCTCATCTCATTCTATATTTACTTCCCTATTTCTCTCCCGCCACCGTTCCATTCGACCCCTCCATGTGCGGCAACACCATTGACTTGCACACGGTTTTCTCTTTGATCCCGAACGGATTTCATTGTCTCCCAACTCCATTTCAGTTTTATGGGTTAGTATACTATAATATCATAACGCCTTTAAATTTGAAATTGAAAAATTGTATACGTGCAATGTTTTAATTGGAGAACAGTTTGGACAATACCTAAGGTACTTTATGTAAGTTTTGTCCTAAAATTAATTCACCCCAAGCACTCATTACCTCTCACTAAATCCTTAAAAGAGAGATAATTTGGGATTAAAAGAAAGTCCTGAAATGTCGGAACACAACCCCAATTGACCAAAATGCGTAAAACAGCGCGTGATGTCACTGACAAGCTCACTAGCGAGCTGTGGTCACTGACCAAAATGCTTCATATGTAGACACCACTTAAATTTATCTTTGAACTATATCATGATGCAATTATGAACTGTAAACGTGTTACTTAATACTTTGTCATTCATAGTTTCATTTTATATAATTATTATTGGTCATTTTAATCTTCTCTAAATTGACGGTACAATATATGAATATGAATTAAAAATAAGTCCATGCCCTTACACTTAATCTAAAGACAATTGTTTTAACCAAAAAAAAATAATCTAATAACAATTGTTGAATCGCCAGTTTTTCCACACAGCCAAAAACATGAGATGGAGAGAAGACAGTTTACGTAGTGGAAGAATTTAGCATTATCTTAATCAAGCAGAGTAACCAAGATTACATATAATTAAAAATCCAATTACTCTTAGTGTTTTCTAATCTCATGATAGATGAACATTACCTACGCTTAGTATATTTTAATTTGGCACTTATAAAATTTCATGAATTTCATGAAAATATCAATCATACATTAAATTTCATGAATTTTACTCATTTTAACATAAAACTCAAAAACACAATATTAACACAATTAAGTCGTGGATTTAGCATATCCACATCATGGATTCTCAAATAATCACATACCTAAAATCACAACAACATACTTACAAATTCAACATCAATTAATAACATGAAGAATTACACAACTCTTTTACCATCCATTTGTTCACATGTGAATAGAGGACTCCCACTTACCTCAACAATCAACAAATAAAATCTCTCGAATGAATGGGCCTCTCTCCAATCTCCTCCTCTAGCCTTCTAGAGTTCTTCTTCACCACTTTAGATCCCCTTTTTGCCTCTTCTCTCAATTTACTCATGTGTGTTTCTAACCCTAATTTTCATGAGACTACAATCTATTTATATCTTCTTACTGGACTTGGTTCTATCATTTTTATTCTTCACAAATAAAACACTACTCAATTACTCACTCAGGTCTGACCTAAGGGTAAGGCGACCCAAGCCCTCGCTTTAGGCCCCCAAATTTCGGATTTATAATAAAGGCCTCACAATAGACAAATTTGTGTATATATATATACAAACTAACAAAGGCCTCACAATAAATGAATTACACAACTTTGTCATGAAGTAAAGATGTTAGACGCGAGGCTTTATGATGCTTACAAATGAATTATGCTTTATGCGCACTATTTTTCCCTTGGAAGGGTTACACTTGCGGCACTTTCACTTATATAATGCAATATTTATTTATCTTTTTAATTGTAATGTTTTTTTTACAAAACCTATGAATTTATATTAATTTCTCTCATTAAAAAAGCCTCGTATTATAGTCCGTTTTAGGCCTCAAAATGTGTTGGGCCGGCACTGTACTCACTTAAACCTTCTTTTTTGGTAACACTCACTTAAACCTTCTATTAACTCATACACCTCAATTTCCTTAATTTCTCATAATATCTTTTTCTCTAATAATTAACTAACCCATCAATTCAACCACATTATAATAAAATAATAAAACAAATAAATTTCTAAATAATACTAATATTACTAATGTCACATAACAATAATATTAATAAACTAATAATAAAAATCAAGGTGTTACAGTTTCAATGACATGAATAATATGAGAATTTAATTAAAAATATATAAAAAGATGTTCATCTTAATCTTAGCCAAAAGGGTTTAGCTATTCATAAGAATTGATAAAAAAATGAAAGAAATATCAAACTCTCTTTCCCAATATTCGATTCTCATTTCATAAATTTTCAAGTGATTATCATATTTTTCTCTTACTCGTTTGATTTTAAAATCCTAAAAAAGTGTAAAACTATTTATATTTTGTCTAAAACATAATTTTGTCACACCGTAAGTTGTTCCGTATATCACACTGCAAAATTTGAAGGAATGTTGTGAGGTGAAATCTACTAACTCTTATCATGAGTTGTCTCACCGGAGTGCAATCTAAGCTCAACGTATTTTCTTTTTCAAAAAAAAAATGTGATTAAAATACCCAATATAGGCTATGTTGATTTGTCAATAATCACAACACCACGTTAAACCAATGAAAAACAAATTACAAAAATGGGTGGTTCAATAAGGATATGAAAGCATAAATATATCATTAAATTCATAAATTGAAAATAAAAGAAATATTTCAAATTACTTCTACATTAACTAATCACCAAAGAAAACTAACATAATTAAAGAAAAGATAGTAAGAATATGCATACCATGAAGAATTGTCAATACATTAAATTAATATAAAAATATATTATCTCTTTGGGGTATTATTTTTACAAATAATTGTGTCGCCACTCTAGACTATTAATAATATTCTATGATTTTTCTTGCCCTTTTTCTTCAACATTTATAGGTGCATAGAAATCATTGTCTATTAGTGGCTAATATCAACCATTAAATCTTATTGGTCACCTTTAATAAGGTCTCCCATTTTAAATACGTCTTATTTAACCACAATATTTAAATATGATACATGGTTTCCACCCAACCCCTTATGTATGTGTGTATCTATGCGTAAAGAGATATTAGGAACACTCTCTTTCTAACATTCACTTTTTTATTGGGTCAAATTTATTTGGGTCTCGCCAACTTATGTGGGATCCATTTTCGATGTTTGGTGCCCACATAAATTTCATCCAATAAAAAAGTTAGTGTTAGGGAGAGTGTTAGAAAGAGAGTGTCTATAACACTCCTCTGTATGTATATTAGGGAATACTAGATAAGTAATTAAGAATTATTAAATATTGGTAGATAGGTTTTAACTATAATTACAAACAATATTTTTATGTAAGATCTATTATATGAGTTAAAGGAACAAACTTGTATACATAAATTTACTCTAATAGTTATTCTAATTTATTGAGGAGTTTCGTGCAACGGAAAAATTGTTAAAAACTATTTACTTGATGTTAACATTGGATGAGGTTTTTTACTATATAAAGTGATCAAACAATTCACCATTTATTATATGCAAATTTAAAACATAAGTAAAAATATGGCTGGAATTCTCAAGATTTTTTATATTGCGATCATTTATGTTTCTTTGTTTCTTGTTGTAATTGAGGATGAAAGTAAGCTCATTCTCATTTTTTTTTTTTTATCTTAGACACAATATTTTACTCATAGATAGTAATACTTCTTTATCCTTATTTTACATTGCAGGAGAGTGTGTTACTGACGCCGATTGTCAGAAAAAATATCCCGGTCCTTATGAACATCTTTTGAAGTGCGTTAGCGGTTATTGTGTGGGCGTTACTGGGTAGGGTAAACAAATATTTCTCCATTGGGCTAAGCCCTTTTATTTTATTTCTCATTATAATATTGTTCCTATTATAATTTGTCCCAAAATTTTATTTAATTATCTGACCTTGCAATTTCTTTGATCGCAATAGAACCATATTATATATATAATTGAAAAAGGAGTACAGGGGGTACTCTAACAATATTGTAAAATTCAAAGCCCCATAAAGGGTACTCATTTTAAACAGGACTAAAACTCTATAAATATCATAATAATGGGATGGAAGTAAGTAAAACACACAAATAAACATTATTTATCCTCGACTCAATCATATCATACATCCTCATTAAAGTTTCTTTCATATTATTCCTATCTATTTGATGCATGCTAAACTAAATCCTAACAATGAAACTGATAAATAATGATTCCAAAAATGCTCTTGCTAACAATGTGAAAATGGCATTCTTCTGGTTTCTAAATTTTATAAGTCTATTAAAGTCCATATTTTGGGCAAAAATAGACCACTATATATAGTGTCATCTAGCCATGTTCAAAATAATGATAGTATATTTTTTAAAAATATGGGACCAATAATCAACCTTGTGCATCCATACACAATATAATGGCGTAACATCAATGAATCATCATTGAATTCTCCACCAACAATCTATCTAATTCAGAGTAACTTCATCCATAAAAATTACGAACTAGTCATTTTTGTTTGAACGATATAGTCATGTTACCGTATTCATTCTTATCCACAACCTTAGTCAATTTTTATACTTGTAAACCATCTTCAACATATTCATAGTTTACATAATAATACTATTTATGATTACTTGATGTTATGGCATATTTATAAAGCCCAAAAACTCTGACTAGTCATCTAATATTCTAATATCAGTGAGAGTTTGATAATTTAAAGTTCATCGGCGGTGTTCTTCTTTTACTTCCATTATCCCCCTATTATAATTTATTAAGTATGAGTTATTGATATGGCATACATGTAGTAGATGTGTAGGAATGATTCAAGTGATATATGTGTCTTTTAATTATATGTACACCTCAAATGGTTTGCAATGATAAATGTCTATTCTTGTATTTGTTTCTATGAATTGATATTGATGTACCACTTTAAGTGTCGTATAACATAGCTCACTGCCTATTTTCTACATGTTTCTTTTCTATTCATTATATGCAGGTTTTAATCCCTGTGACAATATTGAGGAGTAGTATCAAGTTTTTTGTGTCCGAGATTAAAGTAGAAAATTATACTCTCAACTATATTATGTTGTTCTTTAAAGTTTGTTGGATTATTGTTTATGTTTAAATTGAGTTCTAGGCTCTGATATTGTGACATCAGGGTTGAGTTTAATAATATGTTCTAGACATATTTTCTAGTATCCTGCGAAAATATTACATATTTTATTTTATTATGAAGATAATTGTAAGACTCTAAGAAGAAAATATATTTTATTTGAGTTATGACTTTGAGTTGCTATTTGTCATGATGATGTGATATATCTTTTTTTTTTTTTATAGACTTTAAAACTTCAATAGACTTTAAGTAGACTTTAAAGCATTAACAATAGACTTTAATTAAAGCCTTAAAAATAGACTTTAAAATTTTAAAATTTGGATCTTATCTACTATACTATATAGGAAAGTTAATGTCCCATGAATTTACCATTTTGCCCCTATAAGGGGCAATTTGATAATCTACTTATTGGTTAAGTTTTTTTTTTTTTTGAACCATGGCCTATGAATTTCCATTTTTGCCCCTAACCAATTTTTTTAATTATTTTCTAATTAACTTTTAATTATTTTTCAATTTTTATATTTTTAACTATTTTTCAATTTTTTCTTCCAAATTCAGTTGCTTCTACATTCTTTCGAAGAATTTTTTTTATGCAGTGATTATCTAAGGTTATTATTTTACCTTAGATAAACATTAAATGTAAAAGTGTGGAGGAAAAAATTAGGTTAAAATTAGAGCTGACATTTTGCATAAATTAAATCTAGAGTTACTATAGTAAAGTCACGCGAAAAAATAGGTTAAATCTAGGGTTAATATTGCGTCACGGGTTAACATTTAGAAATAAGAGATGACATTTTGCTTAAATTCAATCTAGGGTTAGTATAGTAAAGTCACACGAAAAAATTAGGTTAAATCTAGGGTTAATATTGCGTCATAGCTTAACATTTAGAAATAAGAGATGTCATTTTGCATAAATTAAATCTAGGGTTAATATAATTTGTTTAGTAAAATTCAAGAGAAAAATTAGGAGCGATTTGTTTATTTTGATTTCCCTAACAATTAACGTTAACATTTTGATTAAATTAAACAGTGTTAATTAAATATGGTTAATACAGTAAGATTAAGCAAAGAAGTTAGGTTAAATCTAGGGCAAAATTTTGCGTTCGGGTTAACTTTTAAGAAATAAAATAGGCTAAGTATAGCAAGACGGATTAACATTTATAAATAAGAGATTAAGTTAAGCATAGGGAGGCGGGTTATCGGTTATTCCTTTCCAAAAAAAAGCATATAATTGGGAACATACTTTTATTTTACTTTAGATAAACATTAAATGCAAAAGTGTGGATGGAAAAATTAGGTTAAAATTAGAGATGACTTTTTGCATAAATTAAAACTAGGGTTAATATAGTAACGTCACGCGAAAAATAGGTTAAATCTAGGGTTCATATTGCATCACGGGTTAACAGTTAGAAATAAGAGATGACATTTTGCATAAATTAAATCTAGGGTTAATATAGTAAAGTCACACAAAAAAATTAGGTTAAATCTAGGGTTAATATTGCGTCAGGGGTTAAAATTTGGAAATAAGAGATGACATTTTGCATAAATTAAATCAAGGGTTAATATAGTAAAGTCACACGAAAAAATTAGGTTAAATCTAGGGTTAATATTGCGTCACATGTTAACATTTAGAAATAAGATATGCCATTTTGCATAAATTAAATCTAGGGTTAATATAATATGTTTAATAAAATTAAAGAGAAAAATTAAGAGCGATTTGTTTATTTTGATTTCCCTAACAATTAACGTTAACATTTTGATTAAATTAAACAGGGTTAATTAAATAGGGTTAATACAGTAAAATTAAGCAAAGAAATAAGGTTAAATCTAGGGCAAAATTTTGCGTTTGGGTTAACTTTAAGAAATAAAATAGGTTAAGTATGGCAAGACGGGTTAACATTTATAAGTAAGAGATTAAATTAAGTATAGCGAGACGGGTTAACGGTTATTCCTTTCCAAAAAAATAACATATAATTAGGTACATACTTTTATTTTACTTTAGATAAACATTAAAGGGAAAAATTAGGTTAAAATTAGAGATGACATTTTGCATAAATTAAATCTAGGATTAATATAGTTGTTATACCCTGATTTTGGACCTAAAAATACTCATTCAAATTTATTTTCTACCACTGATATGTGTCAGTTCGCTGTTATTTTACTCTGAATCTTTACTCTCTTTTTAAAACATATTTTACTGCCTCTGTCTGTCTTTTCTTGCATTACAAGTCATTTAGGAACTCTCTGAAACGTCGCATTACTTTTCTTGCATTTTATTTCAAAAAATCATACAAAAGGGTATTTTGGTCATTTCCTACAGTGGAACCCATTTTAGTCCCTGTGTTTGCCTCTGAGTCTTTTCAATTTGTCTGTACAAATCATTGTGGAGTCTCTGTTTAAAAGTCATTTCAAAAATTGCGTCTGAGTCAGTTTGAGTCAGTTTAGTCCCTAGGGGCATTTTGGTCTTTTCCTATCAAAATTTCGGCAGAGAGGTATTTTAAAATACCTCATTTTTGTAGCTGGTTCATTTTAGTCCTCTTGTTAATTTTATTTTTGGTTTCACTTTACGTTTTGTCCAATTTACCAATTTTATTTTTATTACATTTTAGTCCCTGAAACAGTTTCTAAAATTGCGTTTTAATCCAATACTTTTTAAAATTGTATTTTTAAGTCCTTTTTCATAATTGCAGATTGGTCCTTTTATTTTTCCTTTTTTGCAGCAAGGTCCTTAAGTCCAAAAACAGGTGTCCCTCTCCCATTGGGTCTCAAGCACACTTGGCAGCCTATAAAAGGCGCATTTACTGTACAAGTCAGAATCAGAATCCATTCATCACACGCCACATCACAAACACTTTCCAACTTTCTCTTTCTGCTTTCAAAGATCAAAACTCAACAATTTCCAGAAATCACGAAGAACACCAAGAACACTCAAACCCTAACCGTTTCCAAATTCCACCAGAATCAACACCAATCAACACAAAACATCACAAATCAGTACAAATCAACAGAGAATCAACAAGATCTTTCGCGATTCTCAGAGATTCATCACTGAATCTTCATCATCGAATCGGTTTCCTTCGCAATTCAAAGTGCGAATTCGCCATTGGCAAACTCCAGCACCGATCACGAAGGAATCAGTGAGAAAAAGAAGAAGAGGAAAAGAAGCAGATTCGAACCAGCGAAGAAGATGAAGAAAGAAAATCAATGAAATAACCGATTTATTTTCGGTTCTCAAGCCAAATCAACAACAAAAGCCAGATCAAATTTCCAGAAAAATCTTCATCAAGAACCTTCGAATAAAAAAAAACCTCAGGTAAAAACCTAAATCTCGTTTTTCTTTCTCGAAAAGCATCAACAAGAACGAATCGATGTAGATCCCTAGGGTTTTCAAAAGTTTCTTTCAAAAAAGATTGAAAACCTAAAATGTTTTTTCAAAGCCGTAAATAAGAAGTGTAGATCTACAAAGATTCAAGCCTTGCATGCGAAAACCAATGCCAGATTCATGCTTAGAATAAGAGAACGAGTAGAATGAAGTAGGTTTAGTGGATTTCTGGTCAGGTTGAAGCTCGCCGAAATCTGGATCTCACGGCGGAGTTGATGAAGATTCCGACGCATCTTCATCTTCTCCGGCCGTCTCCTTCCAGAAACCGGCGGAGGAAGTTGAGAGCTTAGAGAGAGAAGACGAGAGAAGAGAGAGAAAGGATTGGTAAAAATGAAAAAAACCGGCCTCAACACCTTTATATAAGCCAGTGAACCGGACCGGTCCAAGACCGGTCCAATTCCCTTCATTCCTGGCCGTTGGATCTAGGGTTTCCCTTTCTGGATCAATCCAACGCTCCCTGTGCATCCAGATCCGTGGGTTATGGGCTTGGGCTTGCAGTTTGTTTGTTTCTGCGTTCTTTTATTTTTTTTGCTACTTGCACCTTGCTGTGTTGCTATTTGAACCCACCCCTGCTTGCTCAATTTTTTTTTCTTTCAAAATTCTAGAAAAATTCCTATTGTTTTTTTAATTCATTTTTGATATTTCTTGTGATGCTTTTATACATTGAAAAACTAATAAAAAAATGTATGTGATAGTTCTTGATGTTTTTTTACTTTTAATGGAATTTCTTGTGAATTTTTTCGTCACATTGTGTTCATGGCCTTGGTGCAAGGTATGAGTGATTAATATGCAACTTCATAATGAATATGTCTCTGATCCTATGTGTGATTTACTGTTTGGGTGATGTGAATTTTCATTTTTCTTGTTTTGCAAATAATGTGTGTTTTTGTTAAGAAATAAAGTGCAAAGTATTTCTAGAAATATGTCATAATGCTTGGCTTGTATGTGTCCTTATCATCCTCACATTATAGCTCAAAATCAAACCTCTTTAACATTGCTATGATGAGGGAATTATGGGTCATGTGCATGTCTAAGTGTTGTAACCAATTCTAGGTATATTTTGCCATTTTATTTCACTTCATTGCTCTTTTCTTTTTTTGCTATCCTATTCTTTTTTGTTTACTTTCTTACCATTTTTTTTATGCCTTGTATTACTAACCATTTCATTTCTTGTTTCATTCACTCCATGAGCATCTCACCTCTTTCATTTCAATTTCTCATAGTTTAGGCATTATCTTTCTTTTAATTTCTATGTTAAAATGTCATGTAATATTTTAGGTAGTTTAAATTTCCTTTTATTTTCTTGCAAGACCATAGAATGTAAACTAGGGCCAAGTGTAAAGGACAATGGACTCTCTAATGATGTACACCGACACAAGCACCGACACGCACACACGTTGCATGATTACCGTTTAGATGTATGCTTAGGAAACGCGATTTTTAGACAAATGTCAATTTTCAAAAAAATAATAAACCAATTTCATCACTCAAATTTTTCCAAACAAACGTTGGAGTCAAAACTCCATTGAATTTCTTCCTTTATTTTCTTAAACAAATCCAAATGAATCCTAATTCCTACTTAGACTTTTTTAATAACAATTGAACCAACCATTCACCATTTTTCTCTCTTATGCCTTTAAGGCCTCTTTCCCTTCTTCAAAACCATTTTCCAACAAAAAATTAAAATCAACCAAACACACAAAAAAACATTTTTTGAGAGAGAACTACATGGAGTTTGATCCCTTAAATGGGTATGTAGGCATGAGGTCAAAACCTCTCCAAGTCCACTAAAATAAAACCTCAAACACTTTCTCCCCCCCATTCTTAACATAAATAAACTTCCTTTTTTCATAAATAGCATTAAAAATAAAGCGTAGACATAAACTAAGAGAACGTCTCCTATAGAGTACTATAGTCACCGCGGGTGCCTAACACCTTCCCGTAGTGAAAACGACCCCCGAACTTAGAATTTCTAAGAGTTTTCTCAATTTTGCCCTTCCCAAGAAAAAATAGAGAATATCAAAGATTGAAAGGTTCAAGCCTAATTAATGACTTGACACCCGAAAATCGCGATAACAGAAATGGCGACTTCACTGGGGACTTTTTTTTAAGCGGGTCACGCCTAGTTTTCCTTAGTTTATATTTACGCTTTGTTTTATTGCTTACATATGTGAATACTTGTTTATTTTCATTTGACGTGTGGGGTGAGAATATCAAAAGTCCTATACCCGGGCTGAGTGAACTTATGATTAGGTAGAGATATAATCGACAATTCGATCCGAGGGTTGCCTCGTGTATTGGGTTATGCGATCAATCTCACATAGCTGAGGCATTTTGGAAGTAATATTGTCGGCGTGTGTTGTCATGCTTAGGCACTTTGCTTTCAATTGTTCGACGATGCTATGGACCGTAGTTACCAAACCCATCCCTGGCCTTTTTTGGACGTAGTGCGGTGGCTAAACCGAGTGTTGTCTCGAGTTTTAGTCGTCACGCGATACTACACTCAAACTAGACCTTCTTGCGAATAAACATGGAACGGACGTTGTCCCGTGCTACCATGATATACGAAAGAGAGGTTGCAGTTTGGGAACTTGATTAGAACCTTGGTTACTATTATCCTAAGCCTTAGTTTACCGGGCACCGTGTCCGCCCGTGGCTCCTCGACTTTAATCTCAACCCTCCATGTTTTCTCTGTAATTGAAAAAAAAAAAAAAAAAACAATCATGCATACATGCATTCATGCATAAATTTTTTCTCATGCATTCATCGAAGGATTGGACAAATTAAAAACTTTGTAAACATTACAGGTATGAAGAAGACTAAATCCTACAAGTTCAAGGAGGTTGATTCGGTTAGTTTGAGAGATTTGGCACTCAAGGTTAAGAACCAAACAGGTTTCCGACTCCGGTATGGTGGTTTGCTTACTATTCTCCGGACTAATGTTGAAGAGAAGCTCGTGCACACTCTAGTGCAATTCTATGACCCGAGTTTCCGCTGCATCACTTTCCCGGATTTCCAGTTGGTCCCTACTCTTGAGGCTTATTCCCACTTATTGGGCTCACCTATAGCCGAGAAGACACCCTTCACCGGTCCCGGGACTTCTCTTACTCCTCTGGTTATTGCTAAGGATCTCTATCTCAAGACTTCCGATGTCTCCAAGCATCTTACTACTAAGTCTCACATCCGAGGGTTCACTTCAAAGTATCTACTTGAGCAAGCTTATCTCGAAACTACTTGTCAGGACACACTCGAGGCTATTCTTGCATTGCTTATCTATGGGCTCATTCTCTTCCCGAATCTCGACAACTTTGTGGACATGAATGCTATTGAGATCTTCCATTCCAGGAATCCGGTTCCTACCTTGCTAGCTGACACATACCATGCTATCCATGACCGGACCCTCAAAGGTCGTGGGTATATCCTTTGCTGCGTGCCTCTCCTATATAGGTGGTTTATTTCTCACCTTCCGAGATCCTTCCATGATAACTCGGAGGATTGGTCCTACTCACAGCGGATGATGGCTCTCTCTCCTAACGAGGTGGTCTGGATCACTCCCGCCGCTCAGGTTAAGGAAATTATTACTGGTTGTGGAGACTTTCTCAATGTACCTCTTCTTGGTACCCGTGGGGGAATCAACAACAATCCGGAGCTTGCTATGAGACAGTTTGGGTTCCCTATGAAGACAAAGCCCATCAATCTTGCCACATCTCCGGAGTTCTTCTATTATTCGAACGCCCCCACCGGACAAAGGGAGGCTTTCACAAGGGCTTGGTCTAAGGTCCGTAGGAAGAGTGTGAAGCATTTGGGTGTGAGATCTGGTATTGCTCATGAGGCCTATACTCAGTGGGTAATAAACCGAGCTGAAGAGATTGGTATGCCATACCCTGCTATGAGACATGTGACTGCATCTGCTCCATCTATACCTTTACCTCCCACAACTCAGGAGATGTATCAGGAGCATCTGGCCATGGAAAGTCGTGAGAAACAAATGTGGAAAGGCCGATACAATGAGGCTGAGAATCTAATCATGACTTTGGATGGTAAGGATGAGCAGAAGACTCATGAGAACCTGATGTTGAAGAAGGAATTAGTTAAGGTCCGAAGGGAACTTGAAGAAAAGGATGAGCTACTTATGCGGGACTCCAAGAGAGCCAGAGGACGACGCAACTTCTATGCTAGATACTGCGGTTCGGATTCGGAATCTGAGTCTGAGGATCATCCCACCACTTCCTATGCTTGAGAGTTTTATTTGTTTATATTTCAAAGTCTTCCCTTGGCTTAGTACTTCAAAGGGATTCATCTTGTAAACGCTTCGTTTTGCTTTGCTTGTTTAGATATTGTTTACAAAATTCCTAATTTGTCTAAAAATCCTTCGATGTCCAAAAAAAAAAACTTTTGCATTTGCATTTGTACATATCATGCATCATGTGCATCATTCATCAAGCCACGAAAGGTTTCCAAGTGCTCACTACCTCCTGGTTCTTCTGCCACAGATGGAAAGGTGGCTCGTGCTCGGAAAGTTTACGAATCAGACAGAATACACCGGACTAGACTCTATAGAAAGAAGAACTCGGCAGCCATGGAAGAAGAGAATGCTCAGCTCCGTACCGAGTTAGCCACTCTAAGGGAAGAATTGGCTAAGGCTAATGATGTCATGACTGCTCTGCTAGCCGCTCAAGAACAATCAGCCACGGCTATCCCTATAGCCACAGCTATACGGTGACTACAAGCGCGCTCCCAACTGCATCTACAGACGCTCGCTTCGCTATGCCAGCTGGGTTTCCGTATGGGCTTCCACCGTTCTTCACTCCCAGTACTGCAGCGGGCACTTCGGGCACTGCTAACAATGTTCTGATTCCTGCAACAAATGCTGTCTCCATCAATACTACTTTGCCACAAACAACGGCAGCTGTCACTGAGCCTCTTGTGCATGCCATACCCCAAGGTGTTAACATCAACACACCGTACGGAAGCATCCCCGTGACCAAAACCATGGAAGAGATGATGGAGGAACTTGCTAAAGAACTCCGTCATGAGATCAAAGCCAATCGAGGGAATGCGGACTCTTTCAAAACTCAAAATCTCTGCTTGGTGTCAAAGGTGGATGTCCCTAAGAAGTTCAAAATCCCAGATTTCGACCGATACAATGGGCTGACTTGTCCCCAGAACCACATCATCAAGTATGTCCGAAAGATGGGCAATTACAAAGACAATGATTCCCTTATGATCCACTGCTTTCAAGATAGTTTGATGGAAGATGCTGCAGAGTGGTATACTAGTTTGAGCAAAAATGACATCCATACCTTTGATGAATTAGCCGCTGCTTTCAAGAGCCACTATGGGTTTAACACCCGATTGAAGCCGAACAGGGAATTCCTCAGATCTCTCTCCCAGAAGAAGGAGGAAAGCTTCCGTGAATACGCACAGAGATGGAGGGGGGCAGCTGCCCGCATTACTCCCGCTCTTGATGAAGAAGAAATGACCCAGACATTCTTAAAGACCTTGAAGAAGGATTATGTTGAGAGAATGATCATTGCTGCCCCGAATAACTTTTCGGAGATGGTCACCATGGGAACCCGTCTGGAGGAAGCCGTCAGGGAAGGAATCATTGTGTTCGAGAAAGCTGAATCCTCTGTGAATGCATCAAAGAGGTATGGTAATGGACACCACAAGAAGAAAGAAACGGAAGTAGGGATGGTGCCAGCTGGAGCCGGTCAATCCATGGCTACTGTTGCTCCTATCAATGCAGCCCAAATGCCTCCGTCGTACCCATATGCGCCGTATTCTCAGCATCCTTTCTTTCCGCCATTCTACCATCAGTACCCTTTGCCACCGGGTCAACCTCAAGTACCCGTTAATGCAATTGCTCAACAGATGAAACAACAGTTGCCGGTTCAACAACAACAACAAAATCAGCAAGCTAGACCTACTTTCCCTCCGATACCGATGTTGTATGCTAAGTTGCTTCCAACTTTACTCCATAGAGGGCATTGTACAACCAGACAGGGCAAGCCCCCACCTGATCCGTTGCCTCCCAGGTTCAGGTCCGATCTCAAATGTGATTTCCATAAAGGCGCCCTGGGTCATGATGTCGAGGGATGCTACGCGTTGAGGTACATTGTAAAAAAACTCATAGACCAAGGAAAATTGACCTTCGAGAATAACGTCCCGCATGTCCTCGACAATCCTCTTCCGAATCACGCTGCTGTAAACATGATTGAGGTATATGAGGAAGCTCCCAGACCGGACGTTTGTAACGTTGCAACTCCTCTGGTGCCACTACACATCGAGTTATGCCAAGCCTCTTTGTTTGACCATGATCATGCTAGTTGCCCAGAATGCTTCCATAATCCTTGGGGTTGCTGCGTTGTTCAGAATGACATCCAGAGCCTGATGAACGACAATTATCTGACTGTCAATGACATCCAAGAAGGACAAGCTGCTGGCTGGGGCAAGTTAATACAACTCCTTGAGAATAAGCACAAAGAGGGTCTCGGATATTCCCCAACTTCAGGAGTCTCCACAGGAACCTTCTACAGTGTTGGGTTTGTCAATGCAATTACTGAAAAGGCGACTGGATTTGATCCTAGGCCTATGTTTATTATACCAGGAGGCATTGCGAGAAATTGGGATGCCATCATCATTCCTTCAATCATGCATGTTTCCGAGTAATGTGTCTTGTTGCTTAAGTGTTTTGTTTTTCAAAAATAACAAATCCTCTCGCTCTGCCCGAAGCGACAGTGATATTTTCTGTAAGGGCATGTTTGTTTCGGCATCGCCGTTATTAATAAAAATTGTCGTTTCTTTCACGACTTTTATTTATTTTTTTTTTTAGTGCTTTTTTTCCTTGGAAATAATGGTAATGCCAGAAAAAACCAAAACATCTGTATTTTCTTATTAATTTCAAAAAATCTGCATAAAAACCTCTTTCTAAAATCATCCAACCATTTTACGCAGATTGAGCCATAATAAACCCGTTGAACACAGTAACCCTACGGTTCCTCCAAATTTTGAATTCCCTGTGCATGAAGCCGAAAATGAAGAGGATGATGATATACCATATGAGATCACTCGACTGCTTGAACAAGAGGGAAGAGCCATTCAGCCTCACCAGGAAGAGATCGAGATCATCAACTTGGGTATACCGACTGCTATCTACTATCTAAGCAAGAAGCTCACCGATTGTGAAACTCGGTATACAATGCTTGAGAAGACTTGTTGTGCTCTGGCCTGTGTAACGCCCTAGTTATTTATTTAATTATTTTATTATGTGGAGTATATATATATATATTATTATATATGATGTTGGTGATTTATGTGGAGTATATGCATGTATTTATATATATGTGATTTTTGGATGTTTTATGTGATGTATTATTTTAATATATGGTTTATTATATAATAATTAAAATAAGTATGAAATAGTAATTATTTTGAGGTTTGGGGAAATAATAGGAGTTAGTTGAAATTAAAGGAGTTAAGTCTAATAAAGGGGAGTTGGGAAGGCAGTTAAGATAGAAAGTTAGAGTCAGAAACACTTTTACGTGAAACTGACAGTTTTGGGAGAAAGGAGGGAAGAGCAAGAGAGAACCAAGAATTGATCATTGCTGTGCATTTCTTCTTCAATTTCTAAGGTAAGGGTGAGGTTTACTTCAATAGTATAGAATTTAAAGTCTGATTTTGAGTTTAATAGGTTTTGGTAAAAATTGGGGATTTTGGGTTTTATGATGAATTTGTAGTTTTTGAAGTTGTAAGCATGAATTTGATGTTAGAAATAGGTTCTAGTTGCACACAGAAAGTTAATTTGCATCTGTAAACTGATTTGGGGAGTGATTGGAAGAAAAATGGGATTTTTGGGTAAAACCAGTTTTCTGCCCGTACAGAAGTTCATCGCTCGCCTCGCGAGTAGTTGTGCTCGCCATGGCGAGTGAGCAACTTCATAGCTCGCCTCGCGAGCAGTCCAACTCGCCATGGCGAGTAAGCCCAGACAAAACTTAATTTTGAAAAGTTGTTATAAGATGTTTTGGGGATGGTTTAAGGTACCTAGATGATAATAAAGATGAATGGTGAAAGTTTTAGGTTAAAAAGATGAATAGGGAGCTTAGAATTGGAGTTTGGGTGAGAAAATGTCACTTTTTCCCGAGAGTACCTGATTTTCACTCGCCTCGAGTTCGCCTTGAACTCGCCATGGCGAGCTAGTGTTTTTGTGAACTCGCCATGGCGAGCAGATGTGCTCGCGAGGCGAGCTACTCAGTTCCTGAATGTTGAATTTCGTGCTTGAATGGTAGTACCTTAATGTTGTTGTGTTGAGCATAGTTTCATGTAATTATGCATTATTTTGATTGATTGAATTGCTGGATTTGATGCTGATTGATGATGATGAATGCATTGTATGTTTAATTGTTAATCATACATGTTAGTTAAGTGGAGTCACATGGAGTTGCATTGCATGGTCAGTTGTATGTAGATATACACAGTAGGTCCATTGCATATGCATAAAAACAGCGGTGAGGGCTTCGGTCCTGGAGTACTAGTTACTCAAACAGCGGTGAGGGCTTCGGTCCTGATGAATGCTTTAACCATTCAAAAGCGGTGAGGGCCTCGGTCCTGATTGGTACCACATGCATAATTGCATTTCATTAAGAAGTCTAAGATGGTGTCTTAGCAGTGGTCATGTCATTTGCATGAGTCGTGGTTGTCATTTCAGTTACTATCTGATTGATGAGGTTGATGAAGTATGTACATTTATATATATGTATTCTTTGTGAATATGGTGTGTTGTTGATGTGATTAGTAATATGTACATTGTATACATACTTGCTACGTGGATTATGATGTTGATGTTGTTGTGGCTTGTGAATAAATATTGATGGTTGCAAGTTAATATATTTGAAGTTATAGGGTGTTAGATTCATTTGATGATTTTAATATCTATATTTGTTGTTGTGAATCTCACCCCTTCTGCTTGAAAATGTTGCCCTTCCTATGGGTAACTTGCAGGTGATCCTGAGTAGTTGGTGGTGGCTCAGTGTCGTGTCTAGGGCTCTGATACGTGGGATGGGATCTGTTATTCATTTATTTGTTGTTTTCCTCCTATGTATCAATTTTGGAACTTGATGATGTGGCCCTTTGATGGTTGATGTTGTTGTTAGGCTTTATGCCAAGACATTATTTGAAGAATTTTAACCGTTGTTGTGGTTATTTAAAATGCAAATTTTCCGCTGCATAATTTTTGGAAGTTATTAAACATGTTGAATTAAATAGTTTTATTTTCTATTTAAGAAATTTAGAAATGGTGATGTAGCATGCCCGTATGGTGTTTAACTCTGATGATTAATTGTTATTTTATTACTTTTGGGTAACGGGGTGTTACAAATTGGTATCAGAGCAGGTTGGTCCGTCCGGCCAAGTAGTAGAGTCTTGTTGAGCCACCTAGGATAGAGTGTCAACTTTATTGTTGCTTTTTGTTGTTGTTCCGAGTTGTTGTTTGTCGTGTAGAATCTCGAGATGACTGGAAGTAGTGATGCTGCTCTTGTTGCTGCGCTTGAGGCTGTAGCTCAAGCTGTTCAACAGCAACCTAAGGCTGAGACTGGTGGTGATGGAACCAGGATGCTTGAGACTTTCCTGAGGAATCATCCACCAACTTTCAAGGGTAGGTATGATCCTGACGGTGCTCAGAAGTGGCTGAAGGAAATTGAAAGGATTTTCAGGGTCATGCAGTGTTCCGAGGTTCAGAAGGTGCGGTTTGGGACGCACATGCTAGCTGAGGAGGCTGATGATTGGTGGGTGAGTTTGCTGCCTGTGTTGGAACAGGGTGATGCTGTGGTTACCTGGGCCATGTTCAGGAAGGAGTTCCTAGGCAGGTATTTTCCAGAAGATGTCAGAGGTAAGAAGGAGATAGAATTTCTGGAGTTGAAACAGGGTGACATGTCTGTCACAGAGTATGCTGCAAAGTTTGTGGAGCTTGCCACATTCTATCCTCATTATAGTGCGGAGACGGCTGAGTTCTCCAAGTGTATCAAATTTGAGAATGGGCTGAGGGCTGACATCAAAAGAGCCATTGGATATCAACAGATCAGAGTCTTTTCTGAGTTGGTTAACAAGTGTAGGATTTATGAAGAAGACACTAAGGCTCATTATAAGATTATGAGTGACAGGAGGGGTAAGGGACAACAGAATCGTCCTAAGCCTTACAGTGCTCCTGCCGACAAGGGAAAGCAGAGGATGGGTGATGATAGGAGGCCCAAGAGGAGAGATGCTCCAGCTGAGATTGTTTGTTACAAGTGTGGCGAGAAAGGCCACAAGAGTAATGTTTGTGGTAGAGATGATAGAAAGTGCTTCAGGTGTGGTCAGAAGGGTCACAACTTAGCTGAATGCAAGCGTGGGGACGTTGTCTGTTACAACTGCAATGGGGAAGGCCATATTAGTTCGCAGTGTCCTGAGCCGAAGAAGACTAGGATTGGTGGGAAGGTGTTTGCTTTGACTGGTACGCAGACTCCTAATGAGGACCGACTTATCAGAGGTACTTGTTTCTTTAATAGTACTCCTTTAATTGCTATTATTGATACTGGTGCTACTCACTGTTTTATTGCTATTGAATGTGCTTATAAGTTGGGTTTGGATATATCTGATATGAAAGGGGAAATGGTTGTTGAAACTCCAACTAAGGGTTCAGTAACCACTTCTCTTGTTTGTCTGCGGTGTCCCATTTCTATGTTTGGTAGAGATTTCGTGATTGACTTAGTTTGCCTGCCGTTAACGGGTATGGATGTTATCTTTGGTATGAATTGGTTAGAATATAATCGGGTTCATATCAACTGCTTTAGTAAGACGGTACATTTCTCTTCTGCTGAAGAAGAAGGTGAGGTTGAGCTTCTGTCTACGAAACAGATGAAACAGTTTGAACGTGATGGTATCCTGATGTATTCTCTAATGGCACAATTGTCGTTAGAAAATCAAGCTGTGGTTGATGGTTTACCGGTAGTGAATGAATTCCCAGAAGTGTTCCCTGATGAGATTCCTGATGTACCGCCGGAGAGGGAGGTTGAATTTTCAATTGATCTTGTTCCAGGAACTAAGCCGGTGTCGATGGCACCGTACCGTATGTCAGCTTCTGAGTTGGCTGAGTTGAAGAAACAGTTGGAGGACCTGTTAGATAAGAAGTTTGTAAGACCCAGTGTTTCGCCTTGGGGAGCACCGGTGTTGTTGGTAAAGAAGAAGGATGGTAGTATGAGATTGTGTATAGATTACCGTCAGTTGAACAAAGTTACGATCAAGAACAGATATCCGCTTCCTAGAATTGACGACTTGATGGATCAATTGGTTGGTGCTAAGATATTTAGTAAGATAGATTTGAGGTCCGGTTATCATCAGATAAAAGTGAAGGATGAGGATATGCAGAAGACGGCCTTTAGGACACGTTATGGTCATTACGAGTACAAAGTGATGCCTTTCGGTGTTACTAATGCGCCTGGTGTTTTTATGGAGTACATGAACCGAATTTTCCATGCTTTTCTGGATAAGTTTGTTGTGGTGTTTATTGATGATATCTTAATCTATTCCAAGAATGAGGAGGAGCATGCGGAGCATCTGAGAATTGTATTGCAAGTGTTGAAGGAAAAGAGGTTGTATGCTAAGTTATCAAAATGTGAGTTCTGGTTAAATGAAGTAAGTTTTCTGGGTCACATTATTTCTGGTAGTGGTATTGCAGTGGATCCTTCAAAGGTTGATGCGGTATCACAATGGGAGACTCCGAAGTCGGTAACTGAGATCAGAAGTTTTCTGGGTTTGGCTGGTTATTACCGCAGGTTCATAGAAGGGTTTTCGAAGTTGGCTCTTCCGTTGACACAGTTGACCTGTAAGGGTAAATCTTTTGTGTGGGATGCTCAGTGTGAGAGTAGTTTCAATGAATTGAAGCGAAGATTGACAACTGCTCCTGTTTTGATTTTGCCTAAACCAGAAGAACCGTTTGTTGTGTACTGTGATGCATCTAAGCTGGGCTTAGGTGGTGTTCTGATGCAAGATGGTAAAGTGGTAGCATATGCTTCTAGGCAGTTACGTGTTCATGAAAAGAATTATCCTACACATGACCTGGAGTTAGCTGCGGTGGTTTTTGTTTTGAAAATTTGGAGGCATTATTTGTACGGATCCAGATTTGAGGTGTTCAGTGATCATAAAAGTTTGAAATATTTATTTGACCAGAAGGAACTGAACATGAGGCAGAGGAGGTGGTTAGAGTTACTGAAGGATTTTGATTTTGGCTTGAATTACCATCCTGGTAAGGCCAATGTGGTTGCTGATGCTTTGAGTAGGAAAACTTTGCACATGTCTGCTTTGATGGTGAAAGAGTTTGAGTTGTTAGAACAGTTCAGAGATATGAGTCTTGTCTGTGAATTGTCACCCCAGAGTATACAGTTGGGAATGTTGAAAATTGATAGTGATTTCTTGAACAGTATCCGAGAAGCTCAGAAAGAAGATTTGAAGTTTGTTGATTTGATGACTTCTGGTAATGACACTGAAGATAGTGATTTCAAAGTTGATGATCAGGGTGTGTTGAGGTTCAGAGGTAGAGTTTGTATTCCTGACAATGAGGAGTTGAAGAAGTTGATTCTTGAGGAGAGTCACAAGAGTAGGTTGAGTATTCACCCAGGGGCTACAAAAATGTATCATGATTTGAAGAAACTGTTTTGGTGGTCCGGTATGAAAAGAGATGTTGCTCAGTTTGTTTATGCATGTTTGATTTGTCAGAAGTCTAAGGTTGAGCATCAGAAGCCTGCAGGGTTGTTGACACCGTTAGATGTACCAGAGTGGAAGTGGGACAGTATCTCTATGGATTTTGTAACGAGTTTACCGAACACTCCGAGAGGGCATGACGCTATTTGGGTTGTTGTCGACCGGTTGACGAAGTCGGCACATTTCATTCCTATTAATATCAGTTATCCGGTAGCACAGTTAGCAGAGATTTATATTCACAGTGTGGTGAAGCTTCATGGTGTTCCGTCTAGCATTGTGTCGGATAGAGATCCGAGGTTCACTTCTAGGTTCTGGAAAAGTTTACAGGACGCTTTGGGTTCAAAGTTGAAGTTGAGTTCGGCTTATCATCCTCAAACAGATGGTCAGTCGGAGAGGACAATTCAATCATTGGAAGATTTGTTGAGGGTGTGTGTGCTTGAGCAAGGTGGAGCTTGGGACAGTCACTTGCCTTTGATTGAATTTACTTATAACAACAGCTATCACTCGAGTATTGGTATGGCACCATTCGAAGCCTTGTATGGTCGGAGGTGTAGGACTCCTTTATGCTGGTTTGAGTCGGGTGAAAGTGTTGTGTTGGGACCGGATTTGGTGCATGAGACTACTGAGAAAGTCAGGTTGATAAGAGAAAAGATGAAAGCTTCGCAGAGTCGGCAGAAGAGTTACCATGACAAGCGAAGAAAGGATCTTGAATTTCAGGAGGGTGATCATGTTTTTCTGAGAGTCACTCCTTTGACGGGTGTTGGACGTGCCTTGAAGTCGAGGAAGTTGACTCCTAAGTTTATTGGTCCATATCAGATTTCAGAGAGAGTTGGTACTGTGGCATATAGAGTTGGGTTGCCACCACATCTTTCGAACTTGCACGATGTGTTTCATGTTTCTCAGCTTCGGAAGTATGTTGCGGATCCTTCTCATGTGATTCCGAGGGATGATGATGTACAGGTCAGAGACAACCTGACAGTTGAGACTATGCCATTGAGGATCGATGACAGAAAGGTGAAGTCCTTGAGAGGTAAAGAGATACCTCTTGTGAGGGTCGTTTGGGGTGGAGCGACTGGTGAAAGTTTGACCTAGGAGCTGGAGAGTAAGATGCGGGAGTCGTATCCGGAGTTGTTTGCTTGAGGTAAGATTTCGAGGACGAAATTCTGTAATTTGGGGAGAGTTGTAACGCCCTAGTTATTTATTTAATTATTTTATTATGTGGAGTATATATATATATATTATTATATATGATGTTGGTGATTTATGTGGAGTATATGCATGTATTTATATATATGTGATTTTTGGATGTTTTATGTGATGTATTATTTTAATATATGGTTTATTATATAATAATTAAAATAAGTATGAAATAGTAATTATTTTGAGGTTTGGGGAAATAATAGGAGTTAGTTGAAATTAAAGGAGTTAAGTCTAATAAAGGGGAGTTGGGAAGGCAGTTAAGATAGAAAGTTAGAGTCAGAAACACTTTTACGTGAAACTGACAGTTTTGGGAGAAAGGAGGGAAGAGCAAGAGAGAACCAAGAATTGATCATTGCTGTGCATTTCTTCTTCAATTTCTAAGGTAAGGGTGAGGTTTACTTCAATAGTATAGAATTTAAAGTCTGATTTTGAGTTTAATAGGTTTTGGTAAAAATTGGGGATTTTGGGTTTTATGATGAATTTGTAGTTTTTGAAGTTGTAAGCATGAATTTGATGTTAGAAATAGGTTCTAGTTGCACACAGAAAGTTAATTTGCATCTGTAAACTGATTTGGGGAGTGATTGGAAGAAAAATGGGATTTTTGGGTAAAACCAGTTTTCTGCCCGTACAGAAGTTCATCGCTCGCCTCGCGAGTAGCTGTGCTCGCCATGGCGAGTGAGCAACTTCATAGCTCGCCTCGCGAGCAGTCCAACTCGCCATGGCGAGTAAGCCCAGACAAAACTTAATTTTGAAAAGTTGTTATAAGATGTTTTGGGGATGGTTTAAGGTACCTAGATGATAATAAAGATGAATGGTGAAAGTTTTAGGTTAAAAAGATGAATAGGGAGCTTAGAATTGGAGTTTGGGTGAGAAAATGTCACTTTTTCCCGAGAGTACCTGATTTTCACTCGCCTCGAGTTCGCCTTGAACTCGCCATGGCGAGCTAGTGTTTTTGTGAACTCGCCATGGCGAGCAGATGTGCTCGCGAGGCGAGCTACTCAGTTCCTGAATGTTGAATTTCGTGCTTGAATGGTAGTACCTTAATGTTGTTGTGTTGAGCATAGTTTCATGTAATTATGCATTATTTTGATTGATTGAATTGCTGGATTTGATGCTGATTGATGATGATGAATGCATTGTATGTTTAATTGTTAATCATACATGTTAGTTAAGTGGAGTCACATGGAGTTGCATTGCATGGTCAGTTGTATGTAGATATACACAGTAGGTCCATTGCATATGCATAAAAACAGCGGTGAGGGCTTCGGTCCTGGAGTACTAGTTACTCAAACAGCGGTGAGGGCTTCGGTCCTGATGAATGCTTTAACCATTCA
Organism: Medicago truncatula; assembly: GCF_003473485.1. Classification (NCBI taxonomy): domain Eukaryota; kingdom Viridiplantae; phylum Streptophyta; class Magnoliopsida; order Fabales; family Fabaceae; genus Medicago; species Medicago truncatula. The sequence continues at coordinate 24,848,614 of NC_053045.1, forward strand.
AAAGCGGTGAGGGCCTCGGTCCTGATTGGTACCACATGCATAATTGCATTTCATTAAGAAGTCTAAGATGGTGTCTTAGCAGTGGTCATGTCATTTGCATGAGTCGTGGTTGTCATTTCAGTTACTATCTGATTGATGAGGTTGATGAAGTATGTACATTTATATATATGTATTCTTTGTGAATATGGTGTGTTGTTGATGTGATTAGTAATATGTACATTGTATACATACTTGCTACGTGGATTATGATGTTGATGTTGTTGTGGCTTGTGAATAAATATTGATGGTTGCAAGTTAATATATTTGAAGTTATAGGGTGTTAGATTCATTTGATGATTTTAATATCTATATTTGTTGTTGTGAATCTCACCCCTTCTGCTTGAAAATGTTGCCCTTCCTATGGGTAACTTGCAGGTGATCCTGAGTAGTTGGTGGTGGCTCAGTGTCGTGTCTAGGGCTCTGATACGTGGGATGGGATCTGTTATTCATTTATTTGTTGTTTTCCTCCTATGTATCAATTTTGGAACTTGATGATGTGGCCCTTTGATGGTTGATGTTGTTGTTAGGCTTTATGCCAAGACATTATTTGAAGAATTTTAACCGTTGTTGTGGTTATTTAAAATGCAAATTTTCCGCTGCATAATTTTTGGAAGTTATTAAACATGTTGAATTAAATAGTTTTATTTTCTATTTAAGAAATTTAGAAATGGTGATGTAGCATGCCCGTATGGTGTTTAACTCTGATGATTAATTGTTATTTTATTACTTTTGGGTAACGGGGTGTTACAGCCTGGGCCGCTAAACGCCTGCGTCATTATTTGGTGAATCATACAACTTGGTTCATATCCAGAATGGATCCGATAAAGTATATCTTTGAGAAAGCTGTTGTTACTGGGAAGATTGCACGCTGGCAGGTGCTCTTGTCTGAATATGATATTGTGTTCAAAACTTAAAAGGCAATCAAAGGTAGCATTCTTGCCGATCATCCTGCCTACCAACCTCTTGATGATTACCAACCAATTGAGTTCGATTTCCCCAATGAAGAGATCATGTATTTGAAATCAAAAGACTGCGAAGAACCGTTGATTGGTGAAGGTCCAGATCCCAATAGCAAGTGGGGTTTAGTCTTTGATGGTGCTGCCAATGCTTATGGTAAAGGAATCGGGGCAGTCATTGTATCCCCGCAGGGGCATCACATTCCTTTTACCGCCCGGATCCTGTTCGAATGTACAAACAATATGGCTGAGTATGAAGCATGTATCTTTGGGATCGAGGAAGCAATTGACATGAGAATCAAACACCTCGACATCTATGGAGATTCTGCACTCGTCATCAACCAGATAAAAGGTGAATGGGAGACCCACCATGCTAAGTTGATTCCTTATCGTGATTATGCGAGACGTTTGCTGACATATTTTACAAAGGTTGAGCTGCACCATATTCCTCGTGATGAGAACCAAATGGCTGATGCTCTTGCTACTCTATCCTCCATGTTTCGAGTAAACCATTGGAATGATGTGCCAATAATCAAAGTGCAACGCCTTGAAAGACCTTCACATGTGTTCGCTATTGGGGATGTGATCGATCAGGCTGGTGAAAATATGGTTGACAATAAACCCTGGTATTACGACATCAAACAGTTTTTGCTAAGCCGAGAGTATACGTCGGGTGCTTCCAACAAAGACAAGAAGACCCTGAGAAGATTGGCCAGTAGATTCCTGTTAGATGGAGATATTCTGTACAAAAGAAACTATGACATGGTATTATTAAGATGTGTTGATGAACACGAAGCGGAGCAGTTAATGCATGATGTACATGACGGTACCTTCGGGACCCATGCTACAGGGCATACTATGTCAAGGAAGTTGCTACGAGCAGGTTACTACTGGATGGCCATGGAGCATGATTGCTACCAGCACGCCAGAAAGTGCCACAAATGTCAAATCTATGCTGATAAGATTCATGTGCCTCCGCACGCTCTCAATGTTATTTCATCCCCATGGCCGTTCTCAATGTGGGGCATCGACATGATTGGAAGAATTGAACCGAAGGCTTCAAATGGTCATCGTTTCATCTTAGTGGCAATTGACTACTTCACCAAGTGGGTTGAAGCAGCATCTTATACCAATGTGACCAAGCAAGTGGTAGCTAAGTTCATCAAGAATAACATCATCTGTCGATATGGTGTTCCCAGCAAGATCATTACCGATAATGGTACCAACCTGAACAACAATGTGGTGCAAGCTCTTTGTGAAGAATTCAAAATTGAGCATCATAATTCTTCTCCTTATAGACCTTAGATGAATGGTGCAGTTGAGGCCGCCAACAAGAATATCAAGAGAATTGTCCAGAAGATGGTAACCACTTACAAGGACTGGCATGAGATGTTACCCTATGCTCTGCATGGCTACCGTACTACAGTGCGCAGTTCAACCGGGGCAACCCCTTTCTCTCTTGTATATGGTATGGAAGCAGTTCTTCCTTTGGAAGTGGAGATCCCATCTCTCCGTGTGATCATGAAAGCAAAGTTATCCGAGGCTGAATGGTGCCAGAGCCGGTATGATCAGTTGAATTTGATTGAGGAAAAACGTATGGATGCCATGGCTCGTGGACAGTCATATCAAGCAAGAATGAAGACTGCCTTTGACAAGAAAGTCCATCCTCGAGAATTCAAGGTAGGAGAACTTGTATTGAAAAGGAGGATGAGCCAGCAACCCGACCCAAGGGGCAAGTGGACGCCTAACTATGAAGGTCCTTATGTTGTCAAGAAGGCCTTCTCCGGTGGTGCTTTAATCCTTACACACATGGATGGTATAGAACTTCCAAATCCAGTGAATGCTGATATAGTCAAGAAATACTTTGCCTAGAAATATGAAAAGAACAGCGTGGTAGGTCGAAAACCCGAAAGGGCGGCCTAGGCAAAAATGCGCTTCCCGGTGGATCGAAAACCCGAAAGGGCGGTCCAGGCAAAAATAAGGGACAAAAAAAAATATGAAAAGCTCGCTGAGATTGTACGCAACTCAGGCAAGAATGAGCGTCTCGATGAGCCGAAAACCCGAAAGGACGGTTCATGCAAAAATGAGATTGAAACAAAAGGCAAGTAACTATATCTGGCCAACCACCGTTCCCTTGGGGCATCTGCAGCTGTTAATGACCATCTTCATCAAAAGCTCCTACGCTTGCGAATTCAAAGTTTCCAGGAAATGTAATGATTGCTGTGTTCAATGTATCACCAACCAATAAAAATTACCATTTTCCAAGCTTTGTAAATCCGTGGAGTCACGCCTTCGGCTGACCACCACTCTTATACATCAATTTGAGCCTGTGCTTTTGTTTGAAACTCTACTTTCTTTTTACTTTCAAAGTTATGTACAAAAACATTCTCCTTCTATTTTTAATAATGACAAATGCTCGAAACAAGCATCTTGAAAATTGAAAAAGTTTTTTTTGAAAAGCAAACCTGAGCAACAGGGTACATTCAAACGAGACATGCATGAGCGAGTGTATGTTGGTGTCTATTTCAATATATGTTACAAGCAGGTTCTCCTCCAGGATAGTCTGTGGTCAATGGCAAGAATGAAAAAACAGAATGAAAATGCATGAAAATGAATAGGCTCGCTAAGTTGAAAACCCGGAAGGGCGGCTTAAGCAAAAATGAGCACCCCGCTGGATTGACAACCCGAAAGGGCAGTTCAGGCAAAAATGGGGCATTGAAAAGAATTGATTTCCCCGGTGGATCGAAAACCCGAAAGGGCGATCCAGGCAAAAATGGGATGCAAAAAAATGAATGATGAAAATTGAAAAAATAACATGTAAAAAGCATTGACCACAGATGCGACATCCACGATACATCCGGCATTATTCCCAGTAGAGTCTTCCGAGATTCTATCCCCAGCAAGTTGCATAGCTACCTGCCCTCAGCCATGGTCCCGATACGTCTCCCAACGACGTCATCTCCAAAGAGGATTTCCAGGAATGTGTAATATAGCACGAGCCATTACGTGCCCAATACTCCAATGTCTTGTCTGTCTCTGCGAAACTGTGTCTACCAGCTGCCAACAGTCATGCATTACAAGCATTCATACATGCATAATCATGCATATTACGTGCCCATGCATTTAATGAAACTGTTATATCATCCATGCATATTGCATTTCCAATGTCAACATCAGTCTCAATTCAATACTCATGTCAGGTTCTCTGTCAAAACCTTGTGAGCCAATAATATTGGTTAATTTCTACCTTTCAAATCAAATCGACGTCAAGTCAATTTCAACCTATATTTTGTCAAAAAAACTAATCCCCTGTGAATTTGTTTCCGTTCGGTCAAGTGGCTAGTTCAAGTCCAAGAACAGCTTGTACCTATCAATTTGCTTATGTTATCGGTCGAGTGCCCAGCTCAATCCAAGAGCAGCTTGTACCTGTCAATATGTTTCTGTTTGGTCAAGTTACCAGTTCGCATCCAAGAACGACTTGTACCCGTTTACTTTTCAATGTTATCGGTCGAGTTACCAGTTCGAATCCAAGAACAGCTCGTACCTGTCTATGTGTCTATGATTTTGGTCAAGTGGCTAGTTCAAGTCCAAGAACAGCTTGTACCCGTCTATCTGTTTCTGTTCGCTCAAGTGGCTAGCTCGATCCAAGAGCAGCTTGCGCCTGTCTATTTTGTCTTTGTCTCCGGTGGAGTAACCAGTTCGCATCCAAGAACAAGCTCGCACCTGTCTATTTGCCTTTGCTTTCAGTCGAGTGACCAGTTCGAATCAAGAACAACTCGTACCTGTCTACCTTTTCTATGTCCCCGATCGAGTGACCAGTTCGAATCCAAGAACAACTCGCACCTGTTTGTCTGCTTTTATTCCCGGTCAAGTGCCCAGCTCAATCCAAGAGCAGCTTGTACCTATCAATATGTTTCTGTTTGGTCAAGTGGCTAGTTCAAGTCCAAGAACAACTTGTACCTATCAATTTGCTTATGTTATTGGTCGAGTTACCAGTTCGCCTCCAAGAACGACTTGCACCCGTTTACTTTGCAATGTTATCGGTCGAGTTACCAGTTCGAATCCAAGAACAGCTCGTACCTGTCTATGTGTCTATGATTTTGGTCGAGTGGCTAGTTCAAGTCCAAGAACAGCTTGTACCCGTCTATCTGTTTCTGTTCGCTCAAGTGGCTAGCTCGATCCAAGAGCAGCTTGCGCCTGTCTATTTTGTCTTTGTCTCCGGTGGAGTAACCAGTTCGCATCCAAGAACAAGCTCGCACCTGTCTATTTGCCTTTGCTTTCAGTCGAGTGACCAGTTCGAATCAAGAATAACTCGTACCTGTCTACCTTTTCTATGTCCCCGGTCGAGTGACCAGTTCGAATCCAAGAACAACTCGTACCTGTTTGTCTGCTTTTATTCCCGGTCAAGTGCCCAGCTCAATCCAAGAGCAGCTTGTACCCGTCAACTTGTTTCTAGTTTCCTATCTACTCTGTTATCTGTCATCGTGCCAATGTCTACCAATCCCGCAATGGATACGACATCTTTTGTTAGTTCCAGCTTTCGTTTGTCTCGCACTCATAATCCAAATGTTGCATGGCATTCATGATATTTGAAAATGTACAAACGTATTTTTACGTCCAAACACAGTGCAAATGTTAATATTTAAGTATCTTCGTCCCGTCAAGCCAAAGACTCCGTCTCTTGACCCTCCGGACAAAGAAACTTAAATAGGGGCAGCTGTTATACCCTGATTTTGGACCTAAAAATACCCATTCAAATTTATTTTCTACCACTGATATGTGTCAGTTCGCTGTTATTTTACTCTGAATCTTTACTCTCTTTTTAAAACATATTTTACTGCCTCTGTCTGTCTTTTCTTGCATTACAAGTCATTTAGGAACTCTCTGAAACGTCGCATTACTTTTCTTGCATTTTATTTCAAAAAATCATACAAAAGGGTATTTTGGTCATTTCCTGCAGTGGAACCCATTTTAGTCCCTGTGTTTGCCTCTGAGTCTTTTCAATTTGTCTGTACAAATCATTGTGGAGTCTCTGTTTAAAAGTCATTTCAAAAATTGCGTCTGAGTCAGTTTGAGTCAGTTTAGTCCCTAGGGGCATTTTGGTCTTTTCCTGTCAAAATTTCGGCAGAGAGGTATTTTAAAATACCTCATTTTTGTAGCTGGTTCATTTTAGTCCTCTTGTTAATTTTATTTTTGGTTTCACTTTACGTTTTGTCCAATTTACCAATTTTAGTCCAATTTTATTTTTATTACATTTTAGTCCCTGAAACAGTTTCTAAAATTGCGTTTTAATCCAATACTTTTTAAAATTGTATTTTTAAGTCCTTTTTCATAATTGCAGATTGGTCCTTTTATTTTTCCTTTTTTGCAGCAAGGTCCTTAAGTCCAAAAACAGGTGTCCCTCTCCCATTGGGTCTCAAGCACACTTGGCAGCCTATAAAAGGCGCATTTACTGTACAAGTCAGAATCAGAATCCATTCATCACACGCCACATCACAAACACTTTCCAACTTTCTCTTTCTGCTTTCAAAGATCAAAACTCAACAATTTCCAGAAATCACGAAGAACACCAAGAACACTCAAACCCTAACCGTTTACAAATTCCACCAGAATCAACACCAATCAACATAAAACATCACAAATCAGTACAAATCAACAGAGAATCAACAAGATCTTTCGCGATTCTCAGAGATTCATCACTGAATCTTCATCATCGAATCGGTTTCCTTCGCAATTCAAAGTGCGAATTCGCCATTGGCAAACTCCAGCACCGATCACGAAGGAATCAGTGAGAAAAAGAAGAAGAGGAAAAGAAGCAGATTCGAACCAGCGAAGAAGATGAAGAAAGAAAATCAGTGAAATAACCGATTTATTTTCGGTTCTCAAGCCAAATCAACAACAAAAGCCAGATCAAATTTCCAGAAAAATCTTCATCAAGAACCTTCGAATCAAAAAAAACCTCAGGTAAAAACCTAAATCTCGTTTTTCTTTCTCGAAAAGCATCAACAAGAACAAATCGATGTAGATCCCTAGGGTTTTCAAAAGTTTCTTTCAAAAAAGATTGAAAACCTAAAATGTTTTTTCAAAGCCGTAAATAAGAAGTGTAGATCTACAAAGATTCAAGCCTTGCATGCGAAAACCAATGCCAGATTCATGCTTAGAATAAGAGAACGAGTAGAATGAAGTAGGTTTAGTGGATTTCTGGTCAGGTTGAAGCTCGCCGAAATCTGGATCTCACGGCGGAGTTGATGAAGATTCCGACGCATCTTCATCTTCTCCGGCCGTCTCCTTCCAGAAACCGGCGGAGGAAGTTGAGAGCTTAGAGAGAGAAGACGAGAGAAGAGAGAGAAAGGATTGGTAAAAATGAAAAAAACCGGCCTCAACACCTTTATATAAGCCAGTGAACCGGACCGGTCCAAGACCGGTCCAATTCCCTTCATTCCTGGCCGTTGGATCTAGGGTTTCCCTTTCTGGATCAATCCAACGCTCCCTGTGCATCCAGATCCGTGGGTTATGGGCTTGGGCTTGCAGTTTGTTTGTTTCTGCGTTCTTTTATTTTTTTTGCTACTTGCACCTTGCTGTGTTGCTATTTGAACCCACCCCTGCTTGCTCAATTTTTTTTTCTTTCAAAATTCTAGAAAAATTCCTATTGTTTTTTTAATTCATTTTTGATATTTCTTGTGATGCTTTTATACATTGAAAAACTAATAAAAAAATGTATGTGATAGTTCTTGATGTTTTTTTACTTTTAATGGAATTTCTTGTGAATTTTTTCGTCACATTGTGTTCATGGCCTTGGTGCAAGGTATGAGTGATTAATATGCAACTTCATAATGAATATGTCTCTGATCCTATGTGTGATTTACTGTTTGGGTGATGTGAATTTTCATTTTTCTTGTTTTGCAAATAATGTGTGTTTTTGTTAAGAAATAAAGTGCAAAGTATTTCTAGAAATATGTCATAATGCTTGGCTTGTATGTGTCCTTATCATCCTCACATTATAGCTCAAAATCAAACCTCTTTAACATTGCTATGATGAGGGAATTATGGGTCATGTGCATGTCTAAGTGTTGTAACCAATTCTAGGTATATTTTGCCATTTTATTTCACTTCATTGCTCTTTTCTTTTTTTGCTATCCTATTCTTTTTTGTTTACTTTCTTACCATTTTTTTTATGCCTTGTATTACTAACCATTTCATTTCTTGTTTCATTCACTCCATGAGCATCTCACCTCTTTCATTTCAATTTCTCATAGTTTAGGCATTATCTTTCTTTTAATTTCTATGTTAAAATGTCATGTAATATTTTAGGTAGTTTAAATTTCCTTTTATTTTCTTGCAAGACCATAGAATGTAAACTAGGGCCAAGTGTAAAGGACAATGGACTCTCTAATGATGTACACCGACACAAGCACCGACACGCACACACGTTGCATGATTACCGTTTAGATGTATGCTTAGGAAACGCGATTTTTAGACAAATGTCAATTTTCAAAAAAATAATAAACCAATTTCATCACTCAAATTTTTCCAAACAAACCTTGGAGTCAAAACTCCATTGAATTTCTTCCTTTATTTTCTTAAACAAATCCAAATGAATCCTAATTCCTACTTAGACTTTTTTAATAACAATTGAACCAACCATTCACCATTTTTCTCTCTTATGCCTTTAAGGCCTCTTTCCCTTCTTCAAAACCATTTTCCAACAAAAATTAAAATCAACCAAACACACAAAAAAACATTTTTTGAGAGAGAACTACATGGAGTTTGATCCCTTAAATGGGTATGTAGGCATGAGGTCAAAACCTCTCCAAGTCCACTAAAATAAAACCTCAAACACTTTCTCCCCCCCATTCTTAACATAAATAAACTTCCTTTTTTCATAAATAGCATTAAAAATAAAGCGTAGACATAAACTAAGAGAACGGCTCCTATAGAGTACTATAGTCACCGCGGGTGCCTAACACCTTCCCGTAGTGAAAACGACCCCCGAACTTAGAATTTCTAAGGGTTTTCTCAATTTTGCCCTTCCCAAGAAAAAATAGAGAATATCAAAGATTGAAAGGTTCAAGCCTAATTAATGACTTGACACCCGAAAATCGCGATAACAGAAATGGCGACTTCACTGGGGACTTTTTTTTAAGCGGGTCACGCCTAGTTTTCCTTAGTTTATATTTACGCTTTGTTTTATTGCTTACATATGTGAATACTTGTTTATTTTCATTTGACGTGTGGGGTGAGAATATCAAAAGTCCTATACCCGGGCTGAGTGAACTTATGATTAGGTAGAGATATAATCGACAATTCGATCCGAGGGTTGCCTCGTGTATTGGGTTATGCGATCAATCTCACATAGCTGAGGCATTTTGGAAGTAATATTGTCGGCGTGTGTTGTCATGCTTAGGCACTTTGCTTTCAATTGTTCGACGATGCTATGGACCGTAGTTACCAAACCCATCCCTGGCCTTTTTTGGACGTAGTGCGGTGGCTAAACCGAGTGTTGTCTCGAGTTTTAGTCGTCACGCGATACTACACTCAAACTAGACCTTCTTGCGAATAAACATGGAACGGACGTTGTCCCGTGCTACCATGATATACGAAAGAGAGGTTGCAGTTTGGGAACTTGATTAGAACCTTGGTTACTATTATCCTAAGCCTTAGTTTACCGGGCACCGTGTCCGCCCGTGGCTCCTCGACTTTAATCTCAACCCTCCATGTTTTCTCTGTAATTGAAAAAAAAAAAAAAAAACAATCATGCATACATGCATTCATGCATAAATTTTTTCTCATGCATTCATCGAAGGATTGGACAAATTAAAAACTTTGTAAACATTACAGGTATGAAGAAGACTAAATCCTACAAGTTCAAGGAGGTTGATTCGGTTAGTTTGAGAGATTTGGCACTCAAGGTTAAGAACCAAACAGGTTTCCGACTCCGGTATGGTGGTTTGCTTACTATTCTCCGGACTAATGTTGAAGAGAAGCTCGTGCACACTCTAGTGCAATTCTATGACCCGAGTTTCCGCTGCTTCACTTTCCCGGATTTCCAGTTGGTCCCTACTCTTGAGGCTTATTCCCACTTATTGGGCTCACCTATAGCCGAGAAGACGCCCTTCACCGGTCCCGGGACTTCTCTTACTCCTCTGGTTATTGCTAAGGATCTCTATCTCAAGACTTCCGATGTCTCCAAGCATCTTACTACTAAGTCTCACATCCGAGGGTTCACTTCAAAGTATCTACTTGAGCAAGCTTATCTCGAAACTACTTGTCAGGACACACTCGAGGCTATTCTTGCATTGCTTATCTATGGGCTCATTCTCTTCCCGAATCTCGACAACTTTGTGGACATGAATGCTATTGAGATCTTCCATTCCAGGAATCCGGTTCCTACCTTGCTAGCTGACACATACCATGCTATCCATGACCGGACCCTCAAAGGTCGTGGGTATATCCTTTGCTGCGTGCCTCTCCTATATAGGTGGTTTATTTCTCACCTTCCGAGATCCTTCCATGATAACTCGGAGGATTGGTCCTACTCACAGCGGATGATGGCTCTCTCTCCTAACGAGGTGGTCTGGATCACTCCCGCCGCTCAGGTTAAGGAAATTATTACTGGTTGTGGAGACTTTCTCAATGTACCTCTTCTTGGTACCCGTGGGGGAATCAACAACAATCCGGAGCTTGCTATGAGACAGTTTGGGTTCCCTATGAAGACAAAGCCCATCAATCTTGCCACATCTCCGGAGTTCTTCTATTATTCGAACGCCCCCACCGGACAAAGGGAGGCTTTCACAAGGGCTTGGTCTAAGGTCCGTAGGAAGAGTGTGAAGCATTTGGGTGTGAGATCTGGTATTGCTCATGAGGCCTATACTCAGTGGGTAATAAATCGAGCTGAAGAGATTGGTATGCCATACCCTGCTATGAGACATGTGACTGCATCTGCTCCATCTATACCTTTACCTCCCACAACTCAGGAGATGTATCAGGAGCATCTGGCCATGGAAAGTCGTGAGAAACAAATGTGGAAAGGCCGATACAATGAGGCTGAGAATCTAATCATGACTTTGGATGGTAAGGATGAGCAGAAGACTCATGAGAACCTGATGTTGAAGAAGGAATTAGTTAAGGTCCGAAGGGAACTTGAAGAAAAGGATGAGCTACTTATGCGGGACTCCAAGAGAGCCAGAGGACGACGCAACTTCTATGCTAGATACTGCGGTTCAGATTCGGAATCTGAGTCTGAGGATCATCCCACCACTTCCTATGCTTGAGAGTTTTATTTGTTTATATTTCAAAGTCTTCCCTTGGCTTAGTACTTCAAAGGGATTCATCTTGTAAACGCTTCGTTTTGTTTGCTTGTTTAGATATTGTTTACAAAATTCCTAATTTGTCTAAAAATCCTTCGATGTCCAAAAAAAAAAACTTTTGCATTTGCATTTGTACATATCATGCATCATGTGCATCATTCATCAAGCCACGAAAGGTTTCCAAGTGCTCACTACCTCCTGGTTCTTCTGCCACAGATTAAAAGGTGGCTCGTGCTCGGAAAGTTTACGAATCAGACAGAATACACCGGACTAGACTCTATAGAAAGAAGAACTCGGCAGCCATGGAAGAAGAGAATGCTCAGCTCCGTACCGAGTTAGCCACTCTAAGGGAAGAATTGGCTAAGGCTAATGATGTCATGACTGCTCTGCTAGCCGCTCAAGAACAATCAGCCACGGCTATCCCTATAGCCACAGCTATACGGTGACTACAAGCGCGCTCTGTAACGCCCACTTTCGTTTAATAGTTATTTAATCGAGTTTAAGTGATTATATTATATTTATATAATATATGTATGATTTTGATATGTTTTGATAAATTGTGGTGATTTTGGTGATTTGATTGATGACGTGTTAGGTTATGAGTTTTGGAGGAATTGATAAGATTATAGAATTTATTTTATTGTTAAATAAGATAAAGATTTGAAAAATATTTAGTTGAGGGCTGTTTTGATATTTTAGATAGTTTTGGGGGAGAAAGTGAGATAAGATAAGTTATTAGAAAGAGGTATAAATAGGAGAAGACCTAATATTTTAGAAACTCATTGTACGTGAAAACTTTTGGAAAAGGGAGAAAAAGCCAAGTCTAGAGGAACCAAGGTAGAGTGCTGCGATTTCTTCATAACCAGGTAAGGGTGAGACTAGTAATTCAATAGCATTGATTGTTGTAATTCTGATGATTAATTGACAAAGTTAGGATTGATTTAGAAAAGTTTTGGAATTAGGTTAAAACCCTAAAAATTGATGATCAAACGGTAAAACTTGTTTAGATTGATGTAAGAACCGTCCTATAACCTTAGAATATGTTTAGGATGAATTCTGGAATCAAAATTAGGCTTTGAACCATGTTGTGTGATGGATTTTTGAGAAAAACCCTAGTCTGCCCGTGCTTCTGTTCATCGCTCGCCACGGCGAGTGATGATCCTCGCCTCGCGAGTGGTGAACTTCATCGCTCGCCACGCGAGCCCCTTTCCTTCGCCTCGCGAGTTGTTTGGTGCAACTCGCCATGGCGAGCAACCTTCCTCGCCTCGCGAGCTTAGGCAGAGTGCATGTCATATTTCGTGTTTCGACCTTTTTAGTTGAATCTTGTATGCCTTTGAGTACCTGAACTTACCTAGTATTGATTAGGAATGAATGTAGGATCAGAGGGAACCTAGAACAAGCTTAGTTTGTGAGTTGAGTGGTGCTCGCCATGGCGAGTAAGTACTCTCGCCTCGCGAGTACAACCAGGATGAACTTGATTATGTGTTTGTGCGATCTGTGTCGCACTTTTTAGTCCAGAGTGAACCCCTAATTGGTAATGAAACCTTATGATAACGTTTAATGCAGTCTGTAAAGCTATTGAGTTAAGTTGATATTATTTGAGCATGATTAAGGTATTATGCAATATGTAAGATATAATTGAAATGATTATGATTCTAGTAAATTGTTGTTGATATATTGATATCTCCTTGCTGTTATGCGACTTGACTATGCTGCTGCTGTTATTTAACTGAGTATGCAATGTTTATATATGAATATAAGGAAAATGATGACGTTTTGCATCAAGTTATTGAATGCACATGATTACGATGATTATGATGTTTTGTTCATATGTGTCCATGCATAGCATATCATTGAGCTTAGTCCTCACCACGAAAATTAGGAGCTTTGTCCTCCGCACGTTTTATAGGAGCTTTGTCCTCCGCACGATTAAAGTATATTAATACTTATGATGACGATTGGTACCACATGCATATAAGGAGTCTAGGAGCATTGTCACATTGTCATGATTAAGATGCCTTGTTGATAATGAATGGATATGTGATTATGTGAAAAGTGTTATTTGATTATGTTATGTTGTTTATAATGATTGGATATGTGATTACGTGATAACTGTTTAGCATTTATGCAAAGTTAATAATGGAATGATTGATGTTAATTTATGATTCACAATTACATTGATTAATGTTATTTTATTATGAAATCTCACCCCTTCTGCTTGAAAATGTTGCCCTTCGTATGGGTAACTTGCAGGTGATCGTGCTTAGTGTGCAGTTGCTTCGTGAGTTGGCCTTGCCTTCACTGTGTCGTCTAGGTCGCTCTGATACGTAACGGGATGGGGTTTAATGCTATAACATGCTTCATTCTTTTACGTGAACTGCTTATGTTTTGATAAACTCTTTTGAGATACTTATTGGGCCTGCGTGCCGAAAACGTTTATGATTTATGTTTATGATTTTCCGCTGCTATGTTAAAGATATTTGTGAAGGTTAAATCATTATTTAACTGTTTTGGATTACGTTTCTATGTGATATCCCGTTTATGGTTTTTACTCTGATAATTGTTTAAGAAATTTGTATATTGGGAAAACGGGGTGTTACAATTGGTATCAGAGCAGGTCGATCCGTCCGGTCAATTAGAGAGTCGTGTCGAGTCTTAGTAATATTTATATTACTATCTTATGTTGATTGTTGCTACTTTTGTAGAATATCCGAAATGGCTGGAAGGAATGATGCTGCGTTAGCTGCTGCTCTACAAGCTGTTGCCCAAGCTGTGGGACAACAACCTAACGTGAATGCTGGTGCAAATGCTGAAGCTAGGATGTTGGAGACGTTCATGAAGAAGAACCCTCCGACTTTCAAAGGACGTTATGACCCTGATGGAGCCCAGACGTGGCTTAAGGAGATTGAGAGGATTTTCCGAGTTATGCAGTGCACTGAAGATCAGAAGGTGCGGTTTGGTACTCATCAGCTGGCCGATGAAGCTGATGACTGGTGGGTTGCTATTCTGCCTACCCTCGAGCAGGAAGGAGCTGTTGTGACTTGGGCTGTTTTCAGGAGAGAGTTCCTGAGAAGATACTTTCCGGAAGATGTTCGCGGGAAGAAAGAGATCGAATTCCTTGAGCTGAAGCAAGGAAATATGTCCGTGACAGAGTATGCTGCCAAGTTCGTGGAGCTGTCTAAGTTCTATCCGCACTATACTGCAGAGAATGCTGAGTTCTCGAGATGCATCAAGTTCGAGAACGGTTTGAGGCCCGACATCAAGAGGGCGATTGGATACCAACAGCTGAGAGTTTTTCAGGACTTGGTTAATAGCTGCAGGATCTATGAGGAGGATACCAAGGCTCACTACAAGGTAGTGAATGAGAGGAAGGGCAAGGGACAGCAGAGTCGTCCTAAGCCGTACAGTGCCCCCGCTGACAAAGGGAAACAGAAGATGGTCGATGTTAGGCGGCCTAAGAAGAAGGATGCTGCAGAGATTGTGTGTTTCAATTGTGGTGAGAAAGGCCACAAGAGCAACGTCTGCCCTGAGGAAATCAAGAAGTGTGTCCGGTGTGGTAAGAAGGGTCATGTTGTAGCTGATTGCAACCGTACAGACATTGTTTGCTTTAATTGCAATGGAGAGGGTCACATTAGTTCACAGTGTACTCAGCCTAAGAGGGCGCCGACTACTGGTAGGGTCTTTGCTTTGACTGGGACTCAGACAGAGAATGAGGATCGTTTGATCAGAGGTACTTGCTATATTAATAATACTCCTTTAGTTGCTATTATTGATACTGGTGCTACGCATTGTTTTATTGCTTTCGATTGTGTTTCTGCTTTGGGTCTTGTTTTGTCTGATATGAATGGAGAGATGGTTGTCGAAACTCCAGCTAAGGGTTCGGTGACTACTTCTCTCGTATGTTTGAAATGTCCTTTGTCTATGTTTGGTCGTGATTTTGAAATGGATTTAGTTTGTCTACCTTTGAGTGGTATGGATGTGATTTTGGGTATGAACTGGTTAGAGTACAACCACGTTCTTATTAATTGTTTTAGCAAGTCAGTGCATTTCTCTTCCGTCGAAGAGGAAAGTGGTGCAGAGTTTTTATCTACTAAGCAGCTGAAGCAACTGGAACGCGACGGTATCTTGATGTTTTCGTTAATGGCTACTATATCTATTGAGAATCAAGCAGTGATTGACAGGTTACCGGTGGTGTGTGAATTTCCTGAAGTTTTTCCAGATGAGATTCCTGATGTGCCTCCAGAGAGAGAAGTTGAGTTTTCTATTGATCTTGTTCCTGGAACGAAGCCGGTCTCGATGGCACCTTATCGTATGTCTGCTTCTGAGTTATCTGAGTTGAAGAAACAGTTGGAAGACTTGCTTGAGAAGAAGTTTGTTAGACCAAGTGTTTCACCTTGGGGAGCGCCGGTTTTGCTAGTAAAGAAGAAAGATGGTAGTATGCGGTTGTGTATTGATTATCGGCAGTTGAACAAGGTAACTATCAAGAATAGGTATCCACTTCCGAGAATTGATGATTTGATGGATCAGCTAGTGGGTGCACGAGTTTTCAGCAAGATTGATTTGAGATCAGGCTATCACCAGATTAAAGTAAAAGACGAAGATATGCAGAAGACGGCTTTCAGAACGCGTTATGGTCACTATGAATATAAAGTTATGCCCTTCGGTGTGACCAATGCACCTGGAGTGTTTATGGAGTATATGAATCGCATCTTCCATGCATTTTTGGATCGGTTCGTAGTTGTGTTTATCGACGATATTTTGATCTACTCCAAGACTGAAGAAGAACATGCTGAGCATCTGAAGATTGTCTTACAAGTGTTGAAAGAGAAGAAGCTTTATGCTAAATTGTCTAAGTGTGAATTCTGGTTGAAAGAAGTGAGTTTTCTAGGCCATGTTATTTCTGGTGATGGTATTGCAGTGGATCCGTCTAAAGTTGAAGCGGTATCACGGTGGGAGACTCCAAAGTCCGTTACTGAGATTAGAAGTTTCTTGGGTTTAGCTGGTTACTATAGAAGGTTTATTGAAGGGTTTTCTAAGTTAGCTCTTCCGCTAACGCAGTTGACTTGTAAAGGTAAAACTTTTGTGTGGGACGTTCATTGTGAGAAAAGTTTCGGTGAATTGAAGAAACGGTTGACGACTGCTCCAGTGTTAATTTTGCCGAAGTCGGATGAACCTTTTGTGGTATATTGTGATGCGTCCAAGTTGGGTTTAGGAGGTGTACTTATGCAAGAAGGTAAAGTGGTAGCTTATGCTTCAAGACAGTTGAGAGTTCATGAGAAGAATTATCCTACGCATGATCTCGAGTTGGCGGCTGTAGTCTTTGTATTGAAGATATGGAGACATTACTTGTATGGTTCGAGATTTGAGGTGTTTAGTGATCACAAGAGTTTGAAGTATTTGTTCGATCAGAAGGAATTGAATATGAGACAGCGAAGATGGCTCGAATTGTTGAAGGATTATGACTTTGGTTTGAATTATCATCCAGGTAAAGCTAATGTTGTTGCAGATGCCTTGAGTAGGAAGACATTGCATATGTCCGCCATGATGGTCAGAGAGTTCGAATTGCTTGAACAGTTTAGAGATATGAGTTTGGTTTGCGAATGGTCACCTCAGAGTGTGAAACTGGGTATGCTGAAGATTGATAGTGAATTTCTGAAAGGTATCAAGGAAGCACAGAAAGTTGATGTAAAGTTTGTGGACTTGTTGATTGCTAGAGATCAGACTGAAGACAGTGATTTTAAAATCGATGATCAAGGTGTGTTGAGATTCCGAGGAAGAATTTGTATCCCAGACAATGAAGAGATTAAGAAGATGATTCTTGAAGAGAGTCATAGAAGTAGCTTGAGTATTCATCCGGGAGCTACGAAGATGTATCATGATCTAAAGAAGATTTTCTGGTGGTCTGGTTTGAAACGAGATGTGGCACAGTTTGTGTATTCCTGTTTAGTTTGTCAGAAGTCGAAAGTTGAGCATCAGAAACCTGCTGGAATGATGGTACCTTTAGACGTGCCAGAATGGAAATGGGATAGTATATCGATGGATTTTGTGACGAGTTTGCCGAATACTCCGAGAGGGAGCGACGCAATTTGGGTTATTGTTGATAGGTTGACGAAGTCAGCTCATTTCCTACCTATTAATATTAGTTTCCCTGTTGCCCAGTTGGCAGAGATTTACATCAAAGAGATTGTGAAGTTGCATGGTGTTCCTTCGAGCATTGTATCAGATAGAGATCCAAGATTTACTTCTAGATTTTGGAAAAGTTTGCAAGAGGCCTTGGGTTCGAAGTTGAGATTGAGTTCGGCGTATCATCCACAGACAGATGGTCAGTCGGAGAGGACAATTCAGTCGCTAGAGGATTTGTTGAGAATTTGTGTTCTTGAGCAAGGAGGAACTTGGGATAGTCATCTTCCGTTGATCGAGTTCACATATAATAATAGTTATCATTCTAGTATTGGAATGGCACCGTTCGAAGCTTTGTATGGTCGGAGATGCAGAACTCCGTTGTGTTGGTTTGAATCAGGAGAAAGAGTGGTCTTAGGACCAGAGATTGTTCAGCAAACTACTGAGAAAGTTCAGATGATCCAAGAGAAAATGAAGGCGTCGCAGAGTCGACAAAAGAGTTATCATGATAAGCGTAGAAAAGATCTTGAGTTCCAAGAAGGAGACCACGTGTTTTTGAGAGTCACTCCTATGACCGGTGTAGGACGTGCTTTGAAGTCAAAGAAGTTGACCCCGAAGTTCATTGGTCCGTATCAGATATTGGAAAGAGTTGGAACGGTGGCTTACCGAGTGGGTTTACCGCCACATCTTTCGAATTTGCACAACGTTTTCCATGTGTCGCAACTTCGAAAGTATGTTCCGGATCCATCTCATGTAATCCAAAGCGACGATGTGCAAGTTAGAGACAACCTTACGGTAGAGACTTTACCGGTAAGGATTGATGATCGTAAAGTGAAGACGTTGAGAGGCAAGGAGATACCTCTCGTGAGAGTCGTTTGGTCGGGAGCGACTGGTGAAAGCTTGACGTGGGAGCTTGAGAGTAAGATGCTGGAGTCTTATCCAGAGTTGTTTGCTTGAGGTAAATTTTCGAGGACGAAAATCCTTTAAGTGGGGGAGAGTTGTAACGCCCACTTTCGTTTAATAGTTATTTAATCGAGTTTAAGTGATTATATTATATTTATATAATATATGTATGATTTTGATATGTTTTGATAAATTGTGGTGATTTTGGTGATTTGATTGATGACGTGTTAGGTTATGAGTTTTGGAGGAATTGATAAGATTATAGAATTTATTTTATTGTTAAATAAGATAAAGATTTGAAAAATATTTAGTTGAGGGCTGTTTTGATATTTTAGATAGTTTTGGGGGAGAAAGTGAGATAAGATAAGTTATTAGAAAGAGGTATAAATAGGAGAAGACCTAATATTTTAGAAACTCATTGTACGTGAAAACTTTTGGAAAAGGGAGAAAAAGCCAAGTCTAGAGGAACCAAGGTAGAGTGCTGCGATTTCTTCATAACCAGGTAAGGGTGAGACTAGTAATTCAATAGCATTGATTGTTGTAATTCTGATGATTAATTGACAAAGTTAGGATTGATTTAGAAAAGTTTTGGAATTAGGTTAAAACCCTAAAAATTGATGATCAAACGGTAAAACTTGTTTAGATTGATGTAAGAACCGTCCTATAACCTTAGAATATGTTTAGGATGAATTCTGGAATCAAAATTAGGCTTTGAACCATGTTGTGTGATGGATTTTTGAGAAAAACCCTAGTCTGCCCGTGCTTCTGTTCATCGCTCGCCACGGCGAGTGATGATCCTCGCCTCGCGAGTGGTGAACTTCATCGCTCGCCACGCGAGCCCCTTTCCTTCGCCTCGCGAGTTGTTTGGTGCAACTCGCCATGGCGAGCAACCTTCCTCGCCTCGCGAGCTTAGGCAGAGTGCATGTCATATTTCGTGTTTCGACCTTTTTAGTTGAATCTTGTATGCCTTTGAGTACCTGAACTTACCTAGTATTGATTAGGAATGAATGTAGGATCAGAGGGAACCTAGAACAAGCTTAGTTTGTGAGTTGAGTGGTGCTCGCCATGGCGAGTAAGTACTCTCGCCTCGCGAGTACAACCAGGATGAACTTGATTATGTGTTTGTGCGATCTGTGTCGCACTTTTTAGTCCAGAGTGAACCCCTAATTGGTAATGAAACCTTATGATAACGTTTAATGCAGTCTGTAAAGCTATTGAGTTAAGTTGATATTATTTGAGCATGATTAAGGTATTATGCAATATGTAAGATATAATTGAAATGATTATGATTCTAGTAAATTGTTGTTGATATATTGATATCTCCTTGCTGTTATGCGACTTGACTATGCTGCTGCTGTTATTTAACTGAGTATGCAATGTTTATATATGAATATAAGGAAAATGATGACGTTTTGCATCAAGTTATTGAATGCACATGATTACGATGATTATGATGTTTTGTTCATATGTGTCCATGCATAGCATATCATTGAGCTTAGTCCTCACCACGAAAATTAGGAGCTTTGTCCTCCGCACGTTTTATAGGAGCTTTGTCCTCCGCACGATTAAAGTATATTAATACTTATGATGACGATTGGTACCACATGCATATAAGGAGTCTAGGAGCATTGTCACATTGTCATGATTAAGATGCCTTGTTGATAATGAATGGATATGTGATTATGTGAAAAGTGTTATTTGATTATGTTATGTTGTTTATAATGATTGGATATGTGATTACGTGATAACTGTTTAGCATTTATGCAAAGTTAATAATGGAATGATTGATGTTAATTTATGATTCACAATTACATTGATTAATGTTATTTTATTATGAAATCTCACCCCTTCTGCTTGAAAATGTTGCCCTTCGTATGGGTAACTTGCAGGTGATCGTGCTTAGTGTGCAGTTGCTTCGTGAGTTGGCCTTGCCTTCACTGTGTCGTCTAGGTCGCTCTGATACGTAACGGGATGGGGTTTAATGCTATAACATGCTTCATTCTTTTACGTGAACTGCTTATGTTTTGATAAACTCTTTTGAGATACTTATTGGGCCTGCGTGCCGAAAACGTTTATGATTTATGTTTATGATTTTCCGCTGCTATGTTAAAGATATTTGTGAAGGTTAAATCATTATTTAACTGTTTTGGATTACGTTTCTATGTGATATCCCGTTTATGGTTTTTACTCTGATAATTGTTTAAGAAATTTGTATATTGGGAAAACGGGGTGTTACACGCTCCCAACTGCATCTACAGACGCTCGCTTCGCTATGCCAGCTGGGTTTCCGTATGGGCTTCCACCGTTCTTCACTCCCAGTACTGCAGCGGGCACTTCGGGCACTGCTAACAATGTTCTGATTCCTGCAACAAATGTTGTCTCCATCAATACTACTTTGCCACAAACAACGGCAGCTGTCATTGAGCCTCTTGTGCATGCCATACCCCAAGGTGTTAACATCAACACACCGTACGGAAGCATCCCCGTGACCAAAACCATGGAAGAGATGATGGAGGAACTTGCTAAAGAACTCCGTCATGAGATCAAAGCCAATCGAGGGAATGCGGACTCTTTCAAAACTCAAAATCTCTGCTTGGTGTCAAAGGTGGATGTCCCTAAGAAGTTCAAAATCCCAGATTTCGACCGATACAATGGGCTGACTTGTCCCCAGAACCACATCATCAAGTATGTCCGAAAGATGGGCAATTACAAAGACAATGATTCCCTTATGATCCACTGCTTTCAAGATAGTTTGATGGAAGATGCTGCAGAGTGGTATACTAGTTTGAGCAAAAATGACATCCATACCTTTGATGAATTAGCCGCTGCTTTCAAGAGCCACTATGGGTTTAACACCCGATTGAAGCCGAACAGGGAATTCCTCAGATCTCTCTCCCAGAAGAAGGAGGAAAGCTTCTGTGAATACGCACAGAGATGGAGGGGGGCAGCTGCCCGCATTACTCCCGCTCTTGATGAAGAAGAAATGACCCAGACATTCTTAAAGACCTTGAAGAAGGATTATGTTGAGAGAATGATCATTGCTGCCCCGAATAACTTTTCGGAGATGGTCACCATGGGAACCCGTCTGGAGGAAGCCGTCAGGGAAGGAATCATTGTGTTCGAGAAAGCTGAATCCTCTGTGAATGCATCAAAGAGGTATGGTAATGGACACCACAAGAAGAAAGAAACGGAAGTAGGGATGGTGCCAGCTGGAGCCGGTCAATCCATGGCTACTGTTGCTCCTATCAATGCAGCCCAAATGCCTCCGTCGTACCCATATGCGCCGTATTCTCAGCATCCTTTCTTTCCGCCATTCTACCATCAGTACCCTTTGCCACCGGGTCAACCTCAAGTACCCGTTAATGCAATTGCTCAACAGATGAAACAACAGTTGCCGGTTCAACAACAACAACAAAATCAGCAAGCTAGACCTACTTTCCCTCCGATACCGATGTTGTATGCTGAGTTGCTTCCAACTTTACTCCATAGAGGGCATTGTACAACCAGACAGGGCAAGCCCCCACCTGATCCGTTGCCTCCCAGGTTCAGGTCCGATCTCAAATGTGATTTCCATAAAGGCGCCCTGGGTCATGATGTCGAGGGATGCTACGCGTTGAGGTACATTGTAAAAAAACTCATAGACCAAGGAAAATTGACCTTCGAGAATAACGTCCCGCATGTCCTCGACAATCCTCTTCCGAATCACGCTGCTGTAAACATGATTGAGGTATATGAGGAAGCTCCCAGACCGGACGTTTGTAACGTTGCAACTCCTCTGGTGCCACTACACATCGAGTTATGCCAAGCCTCTTTGTTTGACCATGATCATGCTAGTTGCCCAGAATGCTTCCATAATCCTTGGGGTTGCTGCGTTGTTCAGAATGACATCCAGAGCCTGATGAACGACAATTATCTGACTGTCAATGACATCCAAGAAGGACAAGCTGCTGGCTGGGGCAAGTTAATACAACTCCTTGAGAATAAGCACAAAGAGGGTCTCGGATATTCCCCAACTTCAGGAGTCTCCACAGGAACCTTCTACAGTGTTGGGTTTGTCAATGCAATTACTGAAAAGGCGACTGGATTTGATCCTAGGCCTATGTTTATTATACCAGGAGGCATTGCGAGAAATTGGGATGCCATCATCATTCCTTCAATCATGCATGTTTCCGAGTAATGTGTCTTGTTGCTTAAGTGTTTTGTTTTTCAAAAATAACAAATCCTCTCGCTCTGCCCGAAGCGACAGTGATATTTTCTGTAAGGGCATGTTTGTTTCGGCATCGCCGTTATTAATAAAAATTGTCGTTTCTTTCACGACTTTTATTTATTTTTTTTTTTAGTGCTTTTTTTCCTTGGAAATAATGGTAATGCCAGAAAAAACCAAAACATCTGTATTTTCTTATTAATTTCAAAAAATCTGCATAAAAACCTCTTTCTAAAATCATCCAACCATTTTACGCAGATTGAGCCATAATAAACCCGTTGAACACAGTAACCCTACGGTTCCTCCAAATTTTGAATTCCCTGTGCATGAAGCCGAAAATGAAGAGGATGATGATATACCATATGAGATCACTCGACTGCTTGAACAAGAGGGAAGAGCCATTCAGCCTCACCAGGAAGAGATCGAGATCATCAACTTGGGTATACCGACTGCTATCTACTATCTAAGCAAGAAGCTCACCGATTGTGAAACTCGGTATACAATGCTTGAGAAGACTTGTTGTGCTCTGGCCTGGGCCGCTAAACGCCTGCGTCATTATTTGGTGAATCATACAACTTGGTTCATATCCAGAATGGATCCGATAAAGTATATCTTTGAGAAAGCTGTTGTTACTGGGAAGATTGCACGCTGGCAGGTGCTCTTGTCTGAATATGATATTGTGTTCAAAACTCAAAAGGCAATCAAAGGTAGCATTCTTGCCGATCATCCTGCCTACCAACCTCTTGATGATTACCAACCAATTGAGTTCGATTTCCCCAATGAAGAGATCATGTATTTGAAATCAAAAGACTGCGAAGAACCGTTGATTGGTGAAGGTCCAGATCCCAATAGCAAGTGGGGTTTAGTCTTTGATGGTGCTGCCAATGCTTATGGTAAAGGAATCGGGGCAGTCATTGTATCCCCGCAGGGGCATCACATTCCTTTTACCGCCCGGATCCTGTTCGAATGTACAAACAATATGGCTGAGTATGAAGCATGTATCTTTGGGATCGAGGAAGCAATTGACATGAGAATCAAACACCTCGACATCTATGGAGATTCTGCACTCGTCATCAACCAGATAAAAGGTGAATGGGAGACCCACCATGCTAAGTTGATTCCTTATCGTGATTATGCGAGACGTTTGCTGACATATTTTACAAAGGTTGAGCTGCACCATATTCCTCGTGATGAGAACCAAATGGCTGATGCTCTTGCTACTCTATCCTCCATGTTTCGAGTAAACCATTGGAATGATGTGCCAATAATCAAAGTGCAACGCCTTGAAAGACCTTCACATGTGTTCGCTATTGGGGATGTGATCGATCAGGCTGGTGAAAATATGGTTGACAATAAACCCTGGTATTACGACATCAAACAGTTTTTGCTAAGCCGAGAGTATCCGCCGGGTGCTTCCAACAAAGACAAGAAGACCCTGAGAAGATTGGCCAGTAGATTCCTGTTAGATGGAGATATTCTGTACAAAAGAAACTATGACATGGTATTATTAAGATGTGTTGATGAACACGAAGCGGAGCAGTTAATGCATGATGTACATGACGGTACCTTCGGGACCCATGCTACAGGGCATACTATGTCAAGGAAGTTGCTACGGGCAGGTTACTACTGGATGGCCATGGAGCATGATTGCTACCAGCACGCCAGAAAGTGCCACAAATGTCAAATCTATGCTGATAAGATTCATGTGCCTCCGCACGCTCTCAATGTTATTTCATCCCCATGGCCGTTCTCAATGTGGGGCATCGACATGATTGGAAGAATTGAACCGAAGGCTTCAAATGGTCATCGTTTCATCTTAGTGGCAATTGACTACTTCACCAAGTGGGTTGAAGCAGCATCTTATACCAATGTGACCAAGCAAGTGGTAGCTAAGTTCATCAAGAATAACATCATCTGTCGATATGGTGTTCCCAGCAAGATCATTACCGATAATGGTACCAACCTGAACAACAATGTGGTGCAAGCTCTTTGTGAAGAATTCAAAATTGAGCATCATAATTCTTCTCCTTATAGACCTTAGATGAATGGTGCAGTTGAGGCCGCCAACAAGAATATCAAGAGAATTGTCCAGAAGATGGTAACCACTTACAAGGACTGGCATGAGATGTTACCCTATGCTCTGCATGGCTACCGTACTACAGTGCGCAGTTCAACCGGGGCAACCCCTTTCTCTCTTGTATATGGTATGGAAGCAGTTCTTCCTTTGGAAGTGGAGATCCCATCTCTCCGTGTGATCATGAAAGCAAAGTTATCCGAGGCTGAATGGTGCCAGAGCCGGTATGATCAGTTGAATTTGATTGAGGAAAAACGTATGGATGCCATGGCTCGTGGACAGTCATATCAAGCAAGAATGAAGACTGCCTTTGACAAGAAAGTCCATCCTCGAGAATTCAAGGTAGGAGAACTTGTATTGAAAAGGAGGATGAGCCAGCAACCCGACCCAAGGGGCAAGTGGACGCCTAACTATGAAGGTCCTTATGTTGTCAAGAAGGCCTTCTCCGGTGGTGCTTTAATCCTTACACACATGGATGGTATAGAACTTCCAAATCCAGTGAATGCTGATATAGTCAAGAAATACTTTGCCTAGAAATATGAAAAGAACAGCGTGGTAGGTCGAAAACCCGAAAGGGCGGCCTAGGCAAAAATGCGCTTCCCGGTGGATCGAAAACCCGAAAGGGCGGTCCAGGCAAAAATAAGGGACAAAAAAAAATATGAAAAGCTCGCTGAGATTGTACGCAACTCAGGCAAGAATGAGCGTCTCGATGAGCCGAAAACCCGAAAGGACGGTTCATGCAAAAATGAGATTGAAACAAAAGGCAAGTAACTATATCTGGCCAACCACCGTTCCCTTGGGGCATCTGCAGCTGTTAATGACCATCTTCATCAAAAGCTCCTACGCTTGCGAATTCAAAGTTTCCAGGAAATGTAATGATTGCTGTGTTCAATGTATCACCAACCAATAAAAATTACCATTTTCCAAGCTTTGTAAATCCGTGGAGTCACGCCTTCGGCTGACCACCACTCTTATACATCAATTTGAGCCTGTGCTTTTGTTTGAAACTCTACTTTCTTTTTACTTTCAAAGTTATGTACAAAAACATTCTCCTTCTATTTTTAATAATGACAAATGCTCGAAACAAGCATCTTGAAAATTGAAAAAGTTTTTTTTGAAAAGCAAACCTGAGCAACAGGGTACATTCAAACGAGACATGCATGAGCGAGTGTATGTTGGTGTCTATTTCAATATATGTTACAAGCAGGTTCTCCTCCAGGATAGTCTGTGGTCAATGGCAAGAATGAAAAAACAGAATGAAAATGCATGAAAATGAATAGGCTCGCTAAGTTGAAAACCCGGAAGGGCGGCTTAAGCAAAAATGAGCACCCCGCTGGATTGACAACCCGAAAGGGCAGTTCAGGCAAAAATGGGGCATTGAAAAGAATTGATTTCCCCGGTGGATCGAAAACCCGAAAGGGCGATCCAGGCAAAAATGGGATGCAAAAAAATGAATGATGAAAATTGAAAAAATAACATGTAAAAAGCATTGACCACAGATGCGACATCCACGATACATCCGGCATTATTCCCAGTAGAGTCTTCCGAGATTCTATCCCCAGCAAGTTGCATAGCTACCTGCCCTCAGCCATGGTCCCGATACGTCTCCCAACGACGTCATCTCCAAAGAGGATTTCCAGGAATGTGTAATATAGCACGAGCCATTACGTGCCCAATACTCCAATGTCTTGTCTGTCTCTGCGAAACTGTGTCTACCAGCTGCCAACAGTCATGCATTACAAGCATTCATACATGCATAATCATGCATATTACGTGCCCATGCATTTAATGAAACTGTTATATCATCCATGCATATTGCATTTCCAATGTCAACATCAGTCTCAATTCAATACTCATGTCAGGTTCTCTGTCAAAACCTTGTGAGCCAATAATATTGGTTAATTTCTACCTTTCAAATCAAATCGACGTCAAGTCAATTTCAACCTATATTTTGTCAAAAAAACTAATCCCCTGTGAATTTGTTTCCGTTCGGTCAAGTGGCTAGTTCAAGTCCAAGAACAGCTTGTACCTATCAATTTGCTTATGTTATCGGTCGAGTGCCCAGCTCAATCCAAGAGCAGCTTGTACCTGTCAATATGTTTCTGTTTGGTCAAGTTACCAGTTCGCATCCAAGAACGACTTGTACCCATTTACTTTTCAATGTTATCGGTCGAGTTACCAGTTCGAATCCAAGAACAGCTCGTACCTGTCTATGTGTCTATGATTTTGGTCAAGTGGCTAGTTCAAGTCCAAGAACAGCTTGTACCCGTCTATCTGTTTCTGTTCGCTCAAGTGGCTAGCTCGATCCAAGAGCAGCTTGCGCCTGTCTATTTTGTCTTTGTCTCCGGTGGAGTAACCAGTTCGCATCCAAGAACAAGCTCGCACCTGTCTATTTGCCTTTGCTTTCAGTCGAGTGACCAGTTCGAATCAAGAACAACTCGTACCTGTCTACCTTTTCTATGTCCCCGATCGAGTGACCAGTTCGAATCCAAGAACAACTCGCACCTGTTTGTCTGCTTTTATTCCCGGTCAAGTGCCCAGCTCAATCCAAGAGCAGCTTGTACCTATCAATATGTTTCTGTTTGGTCAAGTGGCTAGTTCAAGTCCAAGAACAGCTTGTACCTATCAATTTGCTTATGTTATTGGTCGAGTTACCAGTTCGCCTCCAAGAACGACTTGCACCCGTTTACTTTGCAATGTTATCGGTCGAGTTACCAGTTCGAATCCAAGAACAGCTCGTACCTGTCTATGTGTCTATGATTTTGGTCGAGTGGCTAGTTCAAGTCCAAGAACAGCTTGTACCCGTCTATCTGTTTCTGTTCGCTCAAGTGGCTAGCTCGATCCAAGAGCAGCTTGCGCCTGTCTATTTTGTCTTTGTCTCCGGTGGAGTAACCAGTTCGCATCCAAGAACAAGCTCGCACCTGTCTATTTGCCTTTGCTTTCAGTCGAGTGACCAGTTCGAATCAAGAACAACTCGTACCTGTCTACCTTTTCTATGTCCCCGGTCGAGTGACCAGTTCGAATCCAAGAACAACTCGTACCTGTTTGTCTGCTTTTATTCCCGGTCAAGTGCCCAGCTCAATCCAAGAGCAGCTTGTACCCGTCAACTTGTTTCTAGTTTCCTATCTACTCTGTTATCTGTCATCGTGCCAATGTCTACCAATCCCGCAATGGATACGACATCTTTTGTTAGTTCCAGCTTTCGTTTGTCTCGCACTCATAATCCAAATGTTGCATGGCATTCATGATATTTGAAAATGTACAAACGTATTTTTACGTCCAAACACAGTGCAAATGTTAATATTTAAGTATCTTCGTCCCGTCAAGCCAAAGACTCCGTCTCTTGACCCTCCGGACAAAGAAACTTAAATAGGGGCAGCTGTTATACCCTGATTTTGGACCTAAAAATACCCATTCAAATTTATTTTCTACCACTGATATGTGTCAGTTCGCTGTTATTTTACTCTGAATCTTTACTCTCTTTTTAAAACATATTTTACTGCCTCTGTCTGTCTTTTCTTGCATTACAAGTCATTTAGGAACTCTCTGAAACGTCGCATTACTTTTCTTGCATTTTATTTCAAAAAATCATACAAAAGGGTATTTTGGTCATTTCCTGCAGTGGAACCCATTTTAGTCCCTGTGTTTGCCTCTGAGTCTTTTCAATTTGTCTGTACAAATCATTGTGGAGTCTCTGTTTAAAAGTCATTTCAAAAATTGCGTCTGAGTCAGTTTGAGTCAGTTTAGTCCCTAGGGGCATTTTGGTCTTTTCCTGTCAAAATTTCGGCAGAGAGGTATTTTAAAATACCTCATTTTTGTAGCTGGTTCATTTTAGTCCTCTTGTTAATTTTATTTTTGGTTTCACTTTACGTTTTGTCCAATTTACCAATTTTAGTCCAATTTTATTTTTATTACATTTTAGTCCCTGAAACAGTTTCTAAAATTGCGTTTTAATCCAATACTTTTTAAAATTGTATTTTTAAGTCCTTTTTCATAATTGCAGATTGGTCCTTTTATTTTTCCTTTTTTGCAGCAAGGTCCTTAAGTCCAAAAACAGGTGTCCCTCTCCCATTGGGTCTCAAGCACACTTGGCAGCCTATAAAAGGCGCATTTACTGTACAAGTCAGAATCAGAATCCATTCATCACACGCCACATCACAAACACTTTCCAACTTTCTCTTTCTGCTTTCAAAGATCAAAACTCAACAATTTCCAGAAATCACGAAGAACACCAAGAACACTCAAACCCTAACCGTTTACAAATTCCACCAGAATCAACACCAATCAACATAAAACATCACAAATCAGTACAAATCAACAGAGAATCAACAAGATCTTTCGCGATTCTCAGAGATTCATCACTGAATCTTCATCATCGAATCGGTTTCCTTCGCAATTCAAAGTGCGAATTCGCCATTGGCAAACTCCAGCACCGATCACGAAGGAATCAGTGAGAAAAAGAAGAAGAGGAAAAGAAGCAGATTCGAACCAGCGAAGAAGATGAAGAAAGAAAATCAGTGAAATAACCGATTTATTTTCGGTTCTCAAGCCAAATCAACAACAAAAGCCAGATCAAATTTCCAGAAAAATCTTCATCAAGAACCTTCGAATCAAAAAAAACCTCAGGTAAAAACCTAAATCTCGTTTTTCTTTCTCGAAAAGCATCAACAAGAACAAATCGATGTAGATCCCTAGGGTTTTCAAAAGTTTCTTTCAAAAAAGATTGAAAACCTAAAATGTTTTTTCAAAGCCGTAAATAAGAAGTGTAGATCTACAAAGATTCAAGCCTTGCATGCGAAAACCAATGCCAGATTCATGCTTAGAATAAGAGAACGAGTAGAATGAAGTAGGTTTAGTGGATTTCTGGTCAGGTTGAAGCTCGCCGAAATCTGGATCTCACGGCGGAGTTGATGAAGATTCCGACGCATCTTCATCTTCTCCGGCCGTCTCCTTCCAGAAACCGGCGGAGGAAGTTGAGAGCTTAGAGAGAGAAGACGAGAGAAGAGAGAGAAAGGATTGGTAAAAATGAAAAAAACCGGCCTCAACACCTTTATATAAGCCAGTGAACCGGACCGGTCCAAGACCGGTCCAATTCCCTTCATTCCTGGCCGTTGGATCTAGGGTTTCCCTTTCTGGATCAATCCAACGCTCCCTGTGCATTCAGATCCGTGGGTTATGGGCTTGGGCTTGCAGTTTGTTTGTTTCTGCGTTCTTTTATTTTTTTTTGCTACTTGCACCTTGCTGTGTTGCTATTTGAACCCACCCCTGCTTGCTCAATTTTTTTTTCTTTCAAAATTCTAGAAAAATTCCTATTGTTTTTTTAATTCATTTTTGATATTTCTTGTGATGCTTTTATACATTGAAAAACTAATAAAAAAATGTATGTGATAGTTCTTGATGTTTTTTTACTTTTAATGGAATTTCTTGTGAATTTTTTCGTCACATTGTGTTCATGGCCTTGGTGCAAGGTATGAGTGATTAATATGCAACTTCATAATGAATATGTCTCTGATCCTATGTGTGATTTACTGTTTGGGTGATGTGAATTTTCATTTTTCTTGTTTTGCAAATAATGTGTGTTTTTGTTAAGAAATAAAGTGCAAAGTATTTCCAGAAATATGTCATAATGCTTGGCTTGTATGTGTCCTTATCATCCTCACATTATAGCTCAAAATCAAACCTCTTTAACATTGCTATGATGAGGGAATTATGGGTCATGTGCATGTCTAAGTGTTGTAACCAATTCTAGGTATATTTTGCCATTTTATTTCACTTCATTGCTCTTTTCTTTTTTTGCTATCCTATTCTTTTTTGTTTACTTTCTTACCATTTTTTTTATGCCTTGTATTACTAACCATTTCATTTCTTGTTTCATTCACTCCATGAGCATCTCACCTCTTTCATTTCAATTTCTAATAGTTTAGGCATTATCTTTCTTTTAATTTCTATGTTAAAATGTCATGTAATATTTTAGGTAGTTTAAATTTCCTTTTATTTTCTTGCAAGACCATAGAATGTAAACTAGGGCCAAGTGTAAAGGACAATGGACTCTCTAATGATGTACACCGACACAAGCACCGACACGCACACACGTTGCATGATTACCGTTTAGATGTATGCTTAGGAAACGCGATTTTTAGACAAATGTCAATTTTCAAAAAAATAATAAACCAATTCCATCACTCAAATTTTTCCAAACAAACCTTGGAGTCAAAACTCCATTGAATTTCTTCCTTTATTTTCTTAAACAAATTCAAATGAATCCTAATTCCTACTTAGACTTTTTTAATAACAATTGAACCAACCATTCACCATTTTTCTCTCTTATGCCTTTAAGGCCTCTTTCCCTTCTTCAAAACCATTTTCCAACAAAAAATTAAAATCAACCAAACACACAAAAAAAACATTTTTTGAGAGAGAACTACATGGAGTTTGATCCCTTAAATGGGTATGTAGGCATGAGGTCAAAACCTCTCCAAGTCCACTAAAATAAAACCTCAAACACTTTCTCCCCCCCATTCTTAACATAAATAAACTTCCTTTTTTCATAAATAGCATTAAAAATAAAGCGTAGACATAAACTAAGAGAACGGCTCCTATAGAGTACTATAGTCACCACGGGTGCCTAACACCTTCCCGTAGTGAAAACGACCCCCGAACTTAGAATTTCTAAGGGTTTTCTCAATTTTGCCCTTCCCAAGAAAAAATAGAGAATATCAAAGATTGAAAGGTTCAAGCCTAATTAATGACTTGACACCCGAAAATCGCGATAACAATAGTAAAGTCACCCGAAAAAATAGGTTAAATCTAGGGTTAATATTGCATCACGGGTTAACATTTAGAAATAAGAGATGACATTTTGCATAAATTAAATCTAGGGTTAATATAGTAAAGTCACACAAAAAATTAGGTTAAATCTAAGGTTAATATTGCGTCACAGGTTGCATTTAAAAATAAGAGATAAGAGATGACATTTTGCAGAAATTAAATCTAGGGTTAATTTAGTAAAGTCACACGAAAAAATTAGGGTAAATCTAGGTTTAATATTGCGTCACGGGTTAACGTTTATAAATGAGCTGATATTTTGCATAAATTAAATCTAGGGTTAATATAATTTGTTTAGTAAAATTAAGGAGAAAAATTAGGAGCGATTTGTTATTTTGATTTCCCTAACAATTAACGTTAACATTTTGATTAAATTAAATAGGGTTAATACAGTAAAATTAAGCAAATAAGTTAGGTTAAATCTAGGGAAAAATTTTGCTTTCGGGTTAACTTTAAGGAATAAGAGATTGCAATAGTTATTATGTTATTTTTTATGTAGTGCTTTAGACTCTGTGTTGCAAATTTTTAGTTTACGCAGCTTTGATTTTCACATTTATAAATGACAACAATTTTCTGTAATTTATAAGATTTCTCCTTCAAAACTAAATTTAAAAAAAATACGTTATTCAACCCGTGCAAAGCACGGGTTTGTAACTAGTTAAACTTGAAAAAACATGGGTGTATTGAATTGGGATTTCATGGAATTTTAAAAGACATTTTAAAAAAAAAAAAGTCTTGTGGTATTCAATCAAGAATTTTATAAAATATACATAAATTTTGTTGTATTCAATTAAGACAATCAAGATTGTTTGTTCATGGCAACGAAATCTGGTGATATTCAAATGAGATTTCCCCTAACTTATAAAATGTCTCTTGGTATTAAAAAGTTTATAAATTTTAATAAATTCTTTTGTAGAGTGAATTTTATGAGACTTTTTACTTAAAAATATACATAACATACTCATTCAACAATGTCACATTAAACCTTGAGACTTTTTGAGACTTCATAATATTTTTTGTCTGATATCAGTCTCATACCCTCTTCTTGTTATTATTCATAAGCCCCTCTTTTATATTATTGCTTCTCGACGTTGTTGTTCATGTTCCAGTAAAATATATTGTCCTTGTTCACGTTACATATTCATTACATTTCAATGTTAATGTTACAGAATTTTGGGTTTTTTCAAGTCATCTTTTTCTTGTAATTTATTATCATTATTTGTTTTTTGGCAGATTGTTTTGTTTAGGGTTTAGATACTTGCGATTACCGTAAACGTTTTGCTATTTTGTTGTTGTTTTTTGTTGCTAATTGACCATTATTTTTTATTTTTTTTAATGCAGTGACCACTATTGTTTTAGGCCATTATCATTATTATTTTGAGTAAATTATTAGAATTATTATTAGTCAATTTCATATTATAAGTTTATAATCTTTTTTAATGCACCGTTCATTTTGAATTTTTCTTCAAAATTCATACAATTCTTTTAAATCCTAAAAACTCATATAAAGACCGTTGAATCTTAAAAAATCTCTATTATAAATCCATTTACAAAATCCTGATTGTAAAAAGACATTTAAAAAAAGTCTTTTAAAATTCAACAAAGTCAGTATAATCTCACAAAATCTTTTAAAATCTTCAGGATTTTGTTTTCAAAAATAGTTTATTAAAATCTCAATCTAATACACCCCCTTTGCAATAATGTAAATATTTTATAAAAGTAGGTGTTAATATATTTACAAGGAATACTTTAACAAATAAATAAAACTTCCTAGTTATAAGCTTCTGACTTTGATTTAGAACTCCAATCGATTCCATATATTCTAAGTGATGAAAAAAATCCACAGATAGGTGAAAAATAGATTTAGCCAAAACACCGCAAATATCACAACGAGAAGCCATAACAACCTCTAATCATAAGATTATAACCGGTAAGGAGCTTTGTCGGCATCTCATAATATGATGTTTTAACTAGGTTTTTGAGTCATTTAATAATCATTTAAAGATGAAGTCTGTTGGATATTTGTGTATTGGCTTCATTATTGCTAAAACAAATATTCATGTACGATGTTGGATATGTTGTTCCAACATCTTGGCATCTTGTACGATGTTGGATATGATGTTTCAACATCCTGGCATAGTTCAGTGTGCCCTGTTTGTGTGGCTTGGTTTTCACGAGCTTTATCTTTTTAAAGAAACCAAGCCTTATTTCTCGTTCAACAAGTAACATATTTTTGTCCAGAATCAGCTGGGTGATTTGTTCCTAAAGTATAGACAATATTTTAGGATTCCTTGGTGGTATTGTTTGGCGGTTCCTAAAGATATTCCTACTTTATAGGAGTGGCTATATTTATTAATAATTTGTTACGTGGATCAGATGAAGGATCTACATTGTTCTGAAGCCCAACAAGACTTAATAGCCCGTGTTGCTTCAATATATATTGAGGACTTCAAGACTTAATTCTTCATTCAAGCCGTCATTAAAGAAATAGCTTTTTATGGTTTTGAGTCTTTGTTATTTGTGAGTCTTTTCCTGTATCGCTTTGATACATAATAAGGACTGAGTTTTAGTGTTTGTTAATTCTGAGCCTCTCTTGTATCACCTTGATGCAAGCATATGACTGTTTTATTGAGTTGTAAGTTGTTGCTGCTCCTAAGCTTTGAAGCACGGAGGTAGTTTGTGTTTGAAGGTAACTTCATCTTATTGAGTTGTAATCAGAAAATCACAGGGGATGTGATTGATTGAGGCAAGTGAGATGGGATCTCAGATCTAGGAGTTCCTAGGTTGAACTCAAGATGGGTAGGTCCTAGGTCTAAAGTCGTAACTAAGGAGTTTGCTGAGAACTTAGAATAAGGACTACCCTAGTGGATTTCCTTCTTGGCTTGTTAGCCCCTAGAGTAGGTGTGTTTATCGCTGAACTAGGTTAACAATTCTCCTGTGCCTTTTACTTTCTTGTCTTTTACTTTTTGGGAATTTATGTTGGTTAGCACGATGTTGAAACATTAAACTCTACATTCTTATTTGTGTGTCTGATGTTGGAACATCGCATAGAAAATCTTAAAGCTAACGTGCTAGAATTACAAAGTCATGTGTAGATTTAGGTCTTTGTTTCGATGATGTTTTGTTAGTAGACAGATAGTAGTTTTATTCTTTTAATGATGTTACTGTGTTCATAGATATAGGCTAGATTCATGTTAAAGCACCTATCAATTGTCCTCTCCTGTGTCCTAATAATTCTTTGTGTCTATAGTGGTATGCACATGGAGATATGGTCTTTTCTTTTGCCTAAATTCAGTTTCTAATATTTTGATTCGATACAAATAAATTTGAATTGTATCACATGATCTTTCTACCATTGTTCCCGGCTATTTTGAATCGATTAATGTATTTTTAAATCGTATCATGGTTGATTCGATTCAATCTATTTTGATTCGTATCACTGTTTCTCCCAGGCTTTGGTTTTTGGCTTGATGATTTCGATACACTTGATTAGTGAATCGTATCAATCTTTATCCTAGGTAATTTGATTTGATTCACTACAGGTATATATGAATCGTATCAATCTTCATTCCTTATTTTTCTTGTCTTTTTGCTGTCTGAATCAAATCACACATTAAGTGAATTGATCCAGCACGTTATTTTTGGCCAAAATATTGCACTTGCCACCCTTTTTCTATATATACTTATATCCTCCTAACACCCAAACCATTGAATCATTTGCATCTATTCTATCTAGAGTCTCCAAACCTCATTTCCATATGTTCTTGAGACTAAACACTTTTTCTAAGAATCATTGTGGTCTTTTGAGTCATACATTGCTATAGTGCTATAAGGATTGTAAGTTATTGCATTAAAGGATATTGATTGGGAATTAAGGATCTGTAAGAATATAATTCTCTGTGTTTCATTGATATCAATTGTGAATAATATACAACTATTGTTGATTCTATTCTAGAAACTAATTGATTGCTAATCAATATAATTTATGACTAATCAATTGCTAATGAATTGCTAATGAATATTTACAAGTCAAACATACAATGAATATAGACATATTCTAATACTCCCCCGCAGTCTAAGCGGGAGGTGGACGGACGCTGAGACTGTCTCTGAAGTCTTGAAAAAGTATAAGCGGAAGTCCTTTGGTAAAGATATCTGCAATTTGATGTTTCGAGGGTACGTGGAGCACTCGAACTTGACCCCGAGCTACTTTTTCACGAACGAAATGAATATCCATCTCAATGTGTTTCGTTTGTTGATGTTGAACCGGATTACCCGAGAGGTAGATAGCACTGACGTTATCACAATAGACCAAGGTAGCCTTATGAATAGGGCAGTGTAGCTCGAGCAAAAGATTTCTTAACCAGCAGGATTCTGAGACCACATTGGCAATGCCACGATATTCTGCTTCAGCACTAGAGCGAGATAGCGTGGGTTGTCGTTTAGACGACCAAGAGAGGAGATTGTCTCCAAGAAACACACAATAACCGGAAGTGGAGTGTCTAGTATCTGGGCATCCGCCCCAATCTGCATCTGTATATGATATTAAGGAGGTAGTAGATGAGGGGTAAAGATGTAGACTGTAGTGTTTTGTGCCCTGAATATATCGTAATATCCGTCAGAGAGCATGCATGTGGTTGTCCATCGGATTATGCATAAAAAGACAGATTTGTTAAACAACATATGAGATGTCTGGTCGTGTGAAGGTGAGATATTGAAGGGCACCTGCAAGACTACGATATAGAGACGGATCCTCATATGGGACACTGTGTGTGGCGCTCATTTTAGATTTTGTATCAACTGGAGTCGGACAAGTTTTGCAGGACGACATGCCGGCTCGTGAGAGAATAGCTTCGGCATATTTCTTTTGTGAAAGAAGTAGGCCATGCGTGTGGCGAGTAACTGCAATACCCAAGAAGTAGCTGAGTTGTCCTAAATCTTTCATAGCAAACTCGGAGCTGAGAGAGATGATGGATTGTCGCAGAGTGTCTGAGGATGTAGTGAGGATGATATCATCTACATAAAGTAAGAGGTAGGCAAG
Organism: Medicago truncatula; assembly: GCF_003473485.1. Taxonomy (NCBI): domain Eukaryota; kingdom Viridiplantae; phylum Streptophyta; class Magnoliopsida; order Fabales; family Fabaceae; genus Medicago; species Medicago truncatula. The sequence continues at coordinate 24,885,083 of NC_053045.1, forward strand.
ATTAGAGTCTTGCTTGTAGATGAATAGGGAGTTATCACACTTGCTTTGACAGAAACCAATTGATGATGCATAGTCTGCAAATCGTTTGTACCAAGCTCGAGGAGCTTGTTTGAGCCCATATAGTGATTTGCGAAGACGGCATACATGATTAGGATGTGTAGCATCTCGGAAACCTAATGGTTAATACATGTAGACAGTTTCTTTGTGTTCACCATGGAGGAATGCGTTCTTGACATCCAACTGATGAATATGCCATGATTTGGAAAAAGCAATACTGAGAACAGTGCGAATTGTAGCCGGTTTGACAACTAGGCTAAAAGTTTCTCCACAATCAATGCCAACCTGTTGACCTGCACCATCACCTACAAGTCGGGCTTTATGCCTCTCAAATGAACCATCAGAGTTTTCTTTATGTCTAAAAATCCACATAGATCGAATAACGTTAATATCAGGTGGTCGTGGTACTAAATCCCACGTCTCATTTTTAATTAGAGCATTATATTCATCATGCATGGCCATTTTCCAATTTGGGTCTTTAAGCGCAGACACAAGATTCTTAGGTAGAGGAGACTTGGTAATATGAGTATGTAAACCGTAGTATTTTTGGTTTGGTTTGAAAATACCGTGTTGGCTCCTAGTTACGGGTTTTGAGTTTGCTTGTGATGTAGGTCGGTAGATTGGTGGAAGATTATTAGGAAGAGTATTATCTGATTGTGGAGTTGAAGAAATTACAGTTGGGGTTAGAGGTAATTGGGGCTGATTTGAATGAGTAATTGGAGTAGTGGGCCACATGGTTTGATGGGGTGTGTTTGGCAAAATAGTGTGGTTAGCTGAATTAGATGATGATGTTGTATTTGAGGGAAGGATCAGTGGACCTTGTTGAGGATTGATTTGGCCTTGGGTCATGATATGATTGATGATGTAAGGGGATAGTTCATTGTCTAAAAAGGTGTAGGTATTAGTTTCAGGGGTGTGCAGCTTTGCATAGGGAAAAGTAGACTCATCAAACAAGACATGACGACAAATGATAATTTTGTTGGTTGTCATATCAAGACACTTATATCCTTGATGGTTTGATGGATACCCAAGAAATATACATGGTGTGGAGCGAGGTTGGAGTTTATGGATGGTACTTGAGGGAAAAAGAGGAAAGCATAAACAACCAAAAATGCGTAAATGAGTATATGATGGGTTTTTGTTGTATAACATGGAAACTGGTGACTGAAAATTGATTGTTTTGCTTGATAAAATGTTAGAGATATATGTGGCCATTTCTAAAGCATATTACCAAAATGATGGAGGTAGGGATGCATGAATTAATAAAGTTCGAATAATGTTATTAATGGATCGTATTTTTCGCTCAGTTTTACCATTTTGAGGAGAGGTATAAGGACATGAGAGACGAAAGGAAATTCCATTAAGTTCACACATATTTCGAAAATTATTAGAGACATATTCTCCACCATTATCACATTGAATTGTTTTGATATCCCGTTGAAATTGTGTTTTGATGTAAGCTCGCAATTTTTGAAAAATAGGATAAACTTGAGATTTATGTGAAATGGGGAATGTCCACAAAAAATTAGAATAGTTATCCAAAAATAAAACATAATATTTGTGACCTGTCGAGCTTAAAATTGGAGATGTCCATACATCACTATGTAGAATATCAAAAGGTAACAAACTATTATTGATGGAATTTGTAAAAGGCAATTTAATGTGTTTACCAAGAGGACATGAATGACAAAACTGAGAATGTAATTTACTAGGTTTATTACATTCAATCAACTTATTTTTGCTAAGAAAAGACAAAACATGATCGCTTGGATGTCCTAGACGATTATGCCAAATAGATGATGACAAAGCTGCAAAGGTGGATGGATGCTTGGCCTTATTTGTGATATTCTGGTTGGTGATAGGATATAGATCTCCTTGGCTTTCACATCTCATGATAGGCATCCCCGTCTGAAAGTCCTTCACAGAAAAACCAAACGGGTCAAATTCAATTGAAACTTTATTATCTGTAGTAAATTGACGAACAGATATTAAATTTTTAATTAAATTTGGAGCATGAAGGACATTGTTTAGGATAAGAGGAGAGTGGGGGGTTTCTAAATGTGTACTACCAAGACCAAGAATTGAAACTGAATGACCACTACCAACAATGATTTTATTATTTTTGCTCAATTTAAAATAAGACGAAAGATTACCTTGCGAGGATGCAATGTGAGAGGTGGCTCCAGTGTCCATGTACCATGAGGGGTCAGGCTGAGCAAGGTTGAGAGTGCTGAAAGCATTTGCAATGTCAGTTGGGCTAGGAGTGTTGACATTGAAAGCAGCCTGTTGAGGCTTAGGTCCGAGAATTCCACCCTGTTGTGTCTTAGGCCCATTATTAGGCTTGTTCCAATTTGAGGTTGGGTAAGGGCATGGTGGATAATTCCAAGGACCCCATTGTTGCCAAGGTGGGATGTTCCATGGCTGCCATTGTTGTTGTGGCTGTCCGCGGTTTCCTCTCCCCGAATTGCGGCCTCCACGGTTGTTTTTCTTGCCTCTGTAACCACGATTATTAGAATAAGATGGTGTTGAGTTGGGAGCAGATGATGGTGGTGTGGACACAACTTCATTTGAAGGGCCTTTGGCCATGAGTGCTGTTGGAGTGGATGAGGAGTTGGAGTCGCGAGCGGCACGCTGAAGCATGGTGGATTCTTCTAGCTCCAGCCGTGACCGTGCAGTGGCAAAGGTAGGGAGAAGATCATGTTGTTGTATGTAGGTAACAAAACCAGCATAGGCATCTGTGAGCCCGGATATCATTTTGAGAACCAAGCGCGTGTTGGAAACAGGAGAGTCCACATTTGCAAGTTGGTCTGCGAGAGTTTTGAGGCGGGTGCAGTATGCTTTGGTAGAGGAAAACTCTTCCAGGTTTGTGTTACTGAACTGGTTCTCTAGTTGCACGGCACGAGAATGTTTGTTGTCATTAAACATTACGGCGATGCGGTTCCAACATGCTTCAGCGGAGTCATCAACAACAAGGATGGATTGAAGAATATCTATTGTGACTGTTGCGTACATCCATTGCAACACTACAGCATCAAGGCGATTCCACAGATCAGAATCGGTAGCCTTAAGGTCAGCCGATGCTTTGATGGCCTGTTCATCCGACGGCGGGACGATGTGGTCAAGCACGTTGTGAACACGTGCTTGCACCGTGAAGAGAGCAGACCATGAGAGGTAGAGGTTTGTGTCATTTTCTAACGTTATAGGAATGATGGTTTTAACGTTATTGACGGCGAAAGCGGAGTGAAATTTTGGAGAATGTTGAGGAGTGGGGGTCGGTGCTGCCATGGTAAAGCAGAAGGGAAGCGGCGACGGTGAGAAGAGAAGGGTTAGGTTTGGATCGGAAGAGGTGATACCATGTCAGAATATAATTCTCTGTGTTTCATTGATATCAATTGTGAATAATATACAACTATTGTTGATTCTATTCTAGAAACTAATTGATTGCTAATCAATATAATTTATGACTAATCAATTGCTAATGAATTGCTAATGAATATTTACAAGTCAAACATACAATGAATATAGACATATTCTAATAGGATCTAAAGTGAATTGAGTAATTTCATTCCACCTCCAAGGGTATTGGGGTTCTTTCTAAAATTCTTGTGTTGAAGAGGATCCAACCACCGGCAGAAGCATCAAAGAGTTCGAGTAAAGAGCTTCAAGGGTTGCACGGGTGTTTGAGGATTCGAATACATCAAGAAGCACCAATTTCAAAGGATATTTGATGATTGGGGGAGTGGTTGCATAGTAATTGAAGAGCTAGGGTAGTTTGAAGGAATTCTTGTAATCACATTGTAATCAAACATTCATATTCTAGTGGAAGTCCGTGGTGGAGACGTTTTGCACCAAAAAAAGTAGACGTAGCCCGAAACGAGGACGAAAGGGGGAACACTATAAATCTCGGTGTCGTTTCTCTGCCCTTTCCTCTTTAATTTTGTTAATTATGTATATCCATGTTTGATAAATTGTTAGAATATAAATTGAATGTGATCTTGTTTCAACTTGTTAAACTTAAATTAATTCATTGAATTAGATTTTCTCTTAATTAACTTTGATCACATTTGAGTTCAATCTATTGTCAATTGATCAAACACAAATACATATTGTGTTCAATAGTATAATTGTTTAATTGCTAGGTTTGGTTTGAGTTTTGTCTTGTTTTGTACTTTGTGTAAGATTTATCAATAATAGATTGTATTAATATTCGACTTACCATTGAATCTCGCACAAATCCAAGTAATCATCTTTGTTTTTTAAAATTGTTTTCGCTAAAAACTTGATAAACTTTTGAAACGCTATTCACCCCATCTAGCGCGTATTACATTTCCAATATTTTATATACACTATATATGTCATTTTATTTTTTTTGTTGATTTATTATAAGAATTATTTAAGCTTAAAGAATTTCAGAAAATTATAGCATCCTCTTTTTAATTATTAAATCCTGAAGTTTCTTTTATATATGATATTTCATCTATGAACTTTAATTTAATTAATTAGAATTCTTTTCTCTTTTAATATATTTTATTTATATATCTATTTTATTCGGCATGACAATGATAAAATATTTATTCCTAGTATAGTTGAAATATGATCAACTTTTATGAATTGTTTATATATGTTTTTTGAATCAGCAAAATATTATTAACCAACAAGCCCGTGCGAGAAGCACTAATAAGCTAAGGTGGAAAAAAACTAAGAAGGGAAAATCTGTTGCCATACAAAACACTGGCTCGTACAAAAACCCCTTTAAAAACCACCCTCAAACAAAGGTGCCGCCTATAAAACGTAAAGCACAAAAAACACCATGAAAACACCCAAAACCAAACGAGGCACCAAGCAATGAGGCTGAAGTATATCATCATGAAAGTAGCATACTCCGACCTCACTACCAGCCGAGCCAAAAGCCCTGCAACAGCAGGTCCCCTACCCAAAAACAGAAGCGAAACCGCATGCCTGCACCACCAAAAAACCATACGCACCTCTGCTGCGAACAGCAAGCAAGCAGACCTTCCAGCAGCTATAAAAACCTGCTTAAAACACCATACCTGGTCGCAACAAAACAACTGGACACACCTACAAAACCGCCTGCCCATCTCCATCAACAAGACAAAAGCGAGAATTCCAGCACCACTCGTAAAACAAAAAAGACGCTATTTTTAAACGCGCCAAACCCCCACTTCCAAGACAACAAATTAATTTCATCGACCATCTCCAAAACATCAATAATCTTATTATTAAAAATCCTATTATTACGAGTCTTCCAAACCACAGCATGCCAAATTAACAACACCCCTCGTCTAAGCTTCTTGTCCCTCACTTGTCTCGACCAACAAATAGCATGAATGAATAAGTTTGGGGGAGAAATAAAATTAAAATTCAACCAACCCATCACTTCTCGCCACACTCTAGAAATCATATCACACTGAAGGAAAAGATGTTCCGCCGTTTCGTCTTGATTCCCACAACAAACACACCGCCAAGACTCGTCCGGCCCCAAAAGCCTCCTATAAGCTAGACTCACCTTAGTCGGAATCCTAACAAGAAGTAAAGTCCACGAAAAAGCTACCACCTTAGCCGGAGCTTTACTCTTCCAAATTTCCCGGAAAATAACTTCCTCCACTTAGGACAAACCATCTACAACCGACATTACATTTTGAAGAACCACATAACAAGTTTTCACGAGAAAACACCCTCCTTCTCCGGTTTCCAATACCACCTATCAACATTGTCCCTAAGAACCACCCCATTCAAACGTCCGATAAGCAAAAGAAGACTCTCCTTTTTCCATTCAAACAACTCTCTCCGCCAACCTAACCTCCATCTCTCCCCTTCCTCAAAACACACCTCCGCCACCTTCACCTCTTGATTTAACGAAAGAGACAAAAGTCTTGGAAAAGCTTCCTTTAACGGTTCATTAGTCACCCACACATCCTTCCAAAAGCTTGTATCCCCACCATTCCCCACCTTCCTCATAACCTCCCTTCCAAATCACCTAATCCCTCCAAACTCCTCTAAAGCCATTAGATCTTTCCACCACCTGGAAGCATGATTCGGCCAACCCTCTCCCACCGCCATACTTATAACCCACATTTGGACCATATTTATCATGAATCACATCCTTCCCCAGAAGATTGATCCTCAATAAGCCTCCATCTCCACTTAGCAAGAAGACTAATATTAACCAATTTAATGTCTCTCACACCAAGCCCACCTTTACCTCTAGGTTGACACACCTTCCTCCAACTAACCCAACAAATCTTCCTTCTCACCCCAACACCCCCCAAAGAAATTTTCTTTGCATAGCTTCCACCTTTTTAATCACTTTAACCGGCATCTTCAAAAAAGAAAGATAAAAAAATAGGCACCGAATTTAACACCGAGTTTAAGCGGACAATACGTCCACCTAAATTAATGTATTTATTTCCCCAATTTATTATTACTATTATTATTATTATTATTATTATTATTATTATTATTATTATTATTATTATTATTATTATTATTTTGAGATGATCCTACCTAGTAATTACTATTTTATTTTTTACTCCCTCCGTTCCTTTTTAAGTGTCACTTTTGGAGAAATATTTTGTCCCTATTTAACGGTCACTTTCAAAGTTCAATGCAACATTAAATGTTGTTTTACCAGTATTGTCCTTAGTTATTTATTGCGGAGAGAGAAATATATGAAATAAGATATTAAATGAATAAGGTCATTATAGTAAAAGTATAGCTTATTGCATCAAAAGTAGCATCAATTGTTGATTGTCTTGATTTGTGTAAAATGTCAAAATGTGACAATTGGTGAGGCCTACGTTACCCTCTCTTGTTTAGAGGATAATTACCCTCTCATGATATCAACCAATCAAAATGAAATATACATAGGTAACATTAAATGTCAAATAAATGAGTAGATTTTTTCTAAAAATAAAAGAGTTAATCTTAATTTTTTTTCTTTTTGAAGGAGAGTTAATCTTAATCATAAGGTAACTTTTAATATTTTTTTTTTTTTTTAAACAACAAATGATTTAATTTATTTTTTCTATATTAAGGTGTTCAATCTTAATTAATTTACACTACAAGACTTATAACAAATAAAATTTTACATCAAATTTCTTTCATCTGGATGTCCTTAAATTCATCATTTACATTCATAAAATTTCTTCCATTCCAGAACCCCGAACGTGAGAACAAAAACATCTCCTTCATTCAAATTTCTTCTTCCATATTGATCAATTCTTGTTTCTTTTTCATTCTTCTTCCCATTTTGATTGTTCAATTTTGTCGTTCCAAATTGCCGCAATTTCCAATTATCGTGAGAATTGTCGTTGTTTCTAGAATCGCGTTAGGTATCGTGACTTATTTTTTTTATTTAAGCAGCCAACTTAATAAAATCTGTAAACACACATAGACCTGTCTCACTATCAGCAAAAGTCTTTAAGTCGAAATAAAAGAACAAAAGCCTCATCACATAACCATTTCAGTAGTAACCAAAAAAATGCTAGCAAACTCCCACAACATCACAGGGGCAACACCTGCTAGCAGCCCTCATAGTACAACAGATGACTTACTCAATTATTATAATTAACTACCTCACAACCAAGAAAAATCAAATCAAAAAGAAAAATCAAGTCATCATACCTGACGTGGTACTGGAAATAACTGCAATTCTCACGATATTTGAAATCATGACCATTCTCACGAAAATTGAAATTGAAAAATGCGGCTTTTGGGAACGACAAAATTGAACAATCAAAATGGGAGAAAGAAATTTTATGAATATAACTGATAAATTTAAGGACATTCAGATGAAAGAAATTTGATGTGAAATTTTAATTGTTCTAAGCCAGTCCTGTAGCGTAAATTAATTAAGATTGAACGCCTAAATATAATTAAGGCAATATTACATTATGGGTCCTTTATCTTATTTATTTGTAACACTTTGGTCCTTTGTCTTAATTTTTTCCCGTTTAGGTCCTTTATCTCTCTTAAAAGCACATATACATCTTTTTTCGCATTTTTTTTTATTAAAAAAATACATAATTTTATTTTTAAAAATATATTTTTATTAAAACTGAAAAAAAATCCAAAAATATGATGAAGATGTTCATCTTCCTCATCTTCTTCCTTTGAATCTTCATCATCTTCTTTAAATAAATAAAAAAAATCTACTAAAATATATCTCCAAATATCGTGAATTAATGTTATATTCACCTCAAATCTTCTTTTAAACACAAAAATCAAAACCTTAATTTCACAAATGTTGCAAGGCGGATGGTGGAGGCTTAGTCACTGACGGAAGGGTTAGCCTTTACGAAAGTTAAGATTGTTCTGGAAACAACAAAATTGATGTGCAAAGCTGCTATCAATTTTGGGGTTATTTTTATGTCGGACTTGAATATTAAGTTGGAAAATAATAATAATAATAATAATAATAATAATAATATACAGCGTGACAATTTATATAACTAAATCTTTTATTTTATTTTTTGTGATGAAACTAAATCTCTTTCTCTATAGGGTTTTGATTTTTTGTGTTTAAAAGAAGATTTGAGGTGAATATATCATTAATTCATGATATTTGGAGATATATTTGTGTAGAAATTTTTTTGATTCAATGAAGATGATGAAGATTCAAAGGAAGATGATGAACATCTTCATCATATTTCTGGATTTGTTTCATTTTTAATAAAAATATATTTTAAAAAATAAAATTATGTATTTTTTTTAATAAAAAAAATGAGAAAAGAGATGTATATGTGCTTTTATAAGAGATAAAAGACATAAGCGGAAAAAACTAAAGATAAAGGACCCAAGTGTAACAAATAAATAAGATAAAGGACCTCTAATTTAGTCATGTCTATAATTAAATAAAAATTAAACGTATTAAAAGTTACCTTATGATTATAATTGATTCTTTTTTTAGGAAAAAATTGACTCATTTATGATATTTAATGTTGCTAATATATATTACATTTTGATTGGTTGATATCATGAGAGGGTAAATACCTTCTAAATAAGAGAGGGTAATCTTGAAAAAATCGTGACAATTAAAAATGAACCGAGGTATAAGGGATTTTTATTCAAGGGCGTGACAGACATGTGTGTATCCATATTTTTTTTTTCTTTCAAGGATGTGTGTATCCATACTGAATGGTTTATACTATCACTTTTAATAATTAAATAGCTATGAATGAGAGAATAGTGAGAGCAAAAGCCTATGGCCAAAGATAGTCTTAAATTCAAATTGATCACACCATTAAACCAATAGTTGAGAATAATAAATAAGTCAGTATACAATCCTTTATAATTTAGTCATTATACTATTCTTTATGCATCACACATTTTGTCAGTCTCCACTGAACTCTACTTCCTCCGGTCACAATTATAAACAAAAGTTAACTTTTTAGATTGATTCAATAAATGATGTATGTAATTTATAAATAGACCACATACATCATTTATTGAATGAACGTAAAATGTCAACTTTTACTTATAATAGTGACCGAAGGAAATATATTTTGCCTAATTCTTTGAATTCAATTTAAAACCATTTTCTTTGGCTTTTAATTTTCATCCCACGGTTTCTCTCCCTTATTACAAGTGTATAACCTTTTTTCATTCTTATCATTTGAACCAAAATGAAGTCATTGAATGCCCCTCTTGATTTGTAGTAGAAGTCAACCATATGGATTTTTCTATCATGTGCAAATTTGCACATGTTAAGAAGTTTAAAATGATAATTTTAACTTGAAACTTGTGTATTTTATATTAAATATGTAGCTTTTTAATAAATAAGTGTTGTTTTTCAATGAAAAATTACTACTTTTAGATGTCTTAACATGTGCAATGTTGCACATGTTAGACAAACCCTAATACTTTTGTCAAAAAAAAAAAAGACAAACCCTAATACTATAATAAACTCAATTTAAACCCCTTTTTAATTCTAATTTATTCCCTCTTAATAAATGTCATAGGTTTTTCATATCTACAACATTACTATTATTTAAACAGTTTTGCTATATGGTGCGAGAAGCACCCCAAGAATTGCACGAACAGGTGGTTGGGTCCCACCTAATTTTCTTTCCTAATTTTTATATGTTTTTTTCATATCAAAACTACAATAAAAAATATGTAAGAGAAAATCACGCACTGAACTTCCTTCTCTCTTTAACATTATTGATGCAAACATTTGATATGCCACCAACATCTCACCACCGTTTTTAACATTAAAGTTCATCCCTGCCATCAAGTACTTATCCACCAATTTCATATGCTATTCAGGTTTTGCAAGCAATTGAAACTTGAAACAAACACAATATCAATTGAATTTCTCCAAGTCAAACAACGTTGAATCCTTTCAAAAAAAATTATTTTGAATTTAGCTAGGTTTAGTTTCATTAACTTCCTCTTTGCGGTTTTAGTTTTTTTTTTCCTGATAAATTCTTCTTTTGATCATAGAGTTTGTGAATTAAAACAAAATTGATGGGTAAACCAACCAATTTTATTCTATGATAAAAACAAAAACCAACGACACGATTTGAGAGTAAAACTACATGATTTTCTCATTTTCCCCAAAACATATCAAACATAGAAGAAGAAAGACTATAAGCGTGGAAGTCAAAAATCAAAGCCTAAAACAATACGGCAGAACAAGGAGAAACGGGTGCACAGTGGAACTGGAAAAGGGAGTGGGGAATATGCCATGCACAGTCGCCTAGAGTTGATAGTAGTTTGACAAATTATGGAGGGTTAAATCGGACATTTTGAATCAAATGGAAAACAGAATAGGAAATACCATCTCATTCGCGGGATACGCACGAGAATTCTCTCGTGCACTTCAGCATTTTCCTTATTTAAAACCCTTAGCCAAAACCAATAAGGCACGCCTAAGAAATAAGAAGAACAAACCTCACTAGCCTTCTAAATATCCTTAAATTTAGAAAGCTCACTCCCATAATCGTTCTCATCATCACCTTGTTCATCAAAATTCTAAGTCTCCGTCCACTCTACTCCTTAGTATGTCTTAGGAACCTCAAAGACTTATGTGTTTGACACATAATCAATCTTAGGGACGTCTTGTGTCGTAAGAAAAACACACAAAGGTAAGAGTGGTATTTCGCACAATCATGTAGTCATAAACCCATAGGCTAAGTTGGTTGTAGAGATTTTTCATAATAAAAGGAGGAAACTTTAATATAAATAAAAAGATGAAAGATAATTTTTATTGCGTTTCATGTTTGGCGGAAAACTCTCATCTTGTATGGCATAGCATAGCATGACATTATGTTGTAATTTTGCTTGTTGTGTTGAGAAAAGATGTTTTAAGAAAGTTTGAATTTTTAATTGAAGTTGTGAAAGTGATGATGATTTAAAATAGTATAAATCATGCATAACATGGCATGACATGGCATGGCACGGGACTAAATTTGGGTTTTCTTATAATGTAATTGAATTACTTTTGGAGTTTATTACTTTTCCCTCCTGTTAGGAAAAAACAATTTTTAGGATCTATTTTTCTATTATTTAATAGTTTCACTCTAGATATTCTTTCTATAGTTTCCTTTTAATAGTCTATTATTTTTTTTTAAAAAAATATCGCCACGTTTTCTATGAAAAGAAATATTTTAAGAAATGTCTTTGACCGAAAATCCGAGGCGTTACACATACAACCATACCTAATAAAGTAAATAACTACAACCGAAACAGGTGATACAAATCGTCCCTAATGGTAAATTAGAGATGAACCTCGGTTTGTTCTAAGCAAGCTATTACGTACCAGTGTATAATTCAGGAAACTCATGTACGGACATGAAACCAAATAGCAAAAAAAAAAAAAAATTGTGACCGTTTGCAAGCATGAAACCTAAATTTTGAGAGCGGTGAGTAGACGCGACCGCCAACATGAAAAAGAGGTTCATTCTTCAGCAACCCACTACAACAAAAAGAGAAAACAACAAGTATTTATGGCTATTTCTAGCCTAACAATCCTTCGTCAAACTAATGATTCCCATCTTGAAGGATATTAATGATGTTATATTATCTGACGTTATTCTTAGCATGTTTTTCAATCAATTTCAGTAGGTTTTACAAGCAGAAGAGGAAAGTATTAGAACAATTGCTTATGATTTCGAGAAATTTGTAATATTTTCTATATTTGAGTATGTAATTATATTCTTCCCAAAACAAAGCAATTTTAGGATGTTTTGTTTTAAATTCACGAAAAAATCATGCATATCGGCAAAGCAAGACATATGAAGGTTTGTGAAGACCTTGGGAAGATGAAGAATTAAGATTCAAAAGGCCTCAGAAGACGTTACAAAGGGAGGAATTTTGTTCCCAAGTTCCATGACATCTTACATAGAAGCAAACACCCGAAAAAGCGAAGAAACTGACGATTTCAGCACCGGATGACACTCACATGCGCATAGACTGGGGAGCCAGGTGTTACAGTCCATTTTTCGCTAGGATTATTTTATTTATTTATTATATGTGTTTAATTGCTTATTTTTGTGTTTGATTTGGGATTAGTAGATTTTAGGTGAGAAAGGTATACTCATTTTTGGGACTAAGGGCATTTTGGTCATTTGAGGAGAAAGGGTAAACAAGTAATTTTAGAATGAAGAGTATTTTAGTGTTTTAGGGTGAATAGTTATTTTTACTAAGATTAGTAGAAATTTGAGGTAATTATTTTGAGATGGTAATTAATGAGTTAAGTGAGTATTAACTTTTTAATTAAGTGGTAGGATACACTAGGCCCAATATGAGATGAGTTAACCTAACCAATTAGTTGGAGTATATAAGGATAACACTAGTGGAAATTAGGGTTGAGCTTTTCATTTCACATTCACATAAAAAGGGTGGCTAGAGGAAAAAATGGAGAGAATTGAGAGAGAAGAGAATAGAAGAAAAAATAATAACCCAAGTATAGAGAATAGAAGAGAAATCTAGGATTTAAGAGGGGAGTAGAGATTTAGCTAGAGCTAAGGGAGATTAAGGTAAGAGGGACATATTTTTTCTTTCATAATAAGCTATAATCATGTTTTAGCTTTTAGGTCATGTTTGCTTGTGTTAATTTATGAAGTTGATGATTTTATATGTTGAAATTCGTTCTTATAATTAAGTGTTAAACATGGGTATGATGAACTTTGTAGAATTGGGTTGTTTATATGCTTAAATTGTGGTTGTTGATGTAGAATAAATTGTTTTTGAGAATTTTGCTTAATTGTGTGAAAACCAATAATTTTATGATGATTATTGTTCAAACATGTTTTAAATCACTAGTTGAATCATTGGATATGTCTGAATATTGATGGGTTATGAATTGTTGATGTTAATTGAGAAGTTTGGTTTGAATTGTGAAGTTTTGGAGTTTTTTTTGGTGAAAAATGAGTTTTTATAAGTTAAGTTGTTTTAAGAGTTTTTCAATTTTGTACCCGAAATTAAAATAAAATTTGAGACTTTTTGGTGGGAACACAAAAATTGTAGCCATGCATGTTAGGTTTAAGTGGCGTTGGTTTGTCCTCGTTCCAACATCTAGAACTCAAGCAGGGCTGTCTTAAACAATTTTGAGGCCCTGCTGTAAAAATTTTAAAAAATTTGGTAGGTTAAATTGGAGGAGAGTTAGGCTTGAAATCCTGAATAAATTAGGCCTCAAATTCAAAACCCCTTCAATGCTGGAAAAAAAAATTAAGCATAAAAATGTGCTCGCAAGGAGTTGCACCCATGTTAGTAAATATATTTTTGCAATCCCAACCACTTGACAAATTGAACGCATCTGATTACATTTTGTGGGGATAATCTATATACTAATTTTAACGCCTTATATATTAAAAAAAATAAATTTTGGGCCCTCAAAATTCGGAGGCCCTGTGCCATGGGCCTGGATGCTCTTGCTTTGGGCCGGCCCTGAACTCAAGTTATTACTGATATACGACATAGTGGCGAGCAGGGTCGTGTTCTTTTCCCATACTTAGGAAAAATCAACTTTTTCACTTTTTCAGTTCTGAACTAGGTTTTCGTTTAAACATAAAAATTCCAGATAAATATTTAATATTTCTAATGGATTTATTTTGACTTCATTATGATTTTTAGAATTTGAGTTATGATAAAAATACTACTGATATGTCATGCTGCATTTTTCGTGAACCTTGTAATATGAAAATGATTTAGAATGAAATAGAGTTTTTCCAAGTGAAACTTATGTTTGAACTACTGTGATGTTTGACATAGAAATAACATTGAAGGTTGACAAGGATGTATATGATTGTGTAAATTTTGTTTTAATGAAATATGTGAAAATAGACGATTTTAGGAAAAATAGACGAACTTTGATGAATTGATGAATTATGATATGATAACCTGGAATGGATTTACACTCATGATCTTATGTTGAATGATAATTGGTTAGGTTCTTAATATGCATAAAATATGTTGATTTTCTATGTGAAGATGATTATTTGTCTAAAATGTCATAAATGTTAAATCATTGATGGTTATGGTGTTTCCGGACATCCCCGAGCGTTACTTTTGATGTGTTTTGATGATTTAAGTTACTGGAACATATTTTGATCGAACTTGAAATAGAATTATTAATTTGAGACGAATTTTGAATGAAAAATGCACATGAACTTGGAACTTTTGAAACTTGGTTTTCTTAAACGAAATGATAAGGTTATGACTTTTTTTATGTAATAATGGACTTAAAATAACCAAATATGATTTATATGATCATGTAACGTGATATTTTTGAAAAATGTCAAAATAGACGATTTTTGTGAAAATAGACGGACTTTGGTGAAATGATGAAATATGATTTGATAACTTGCAAATGACTTTGTATTCGTGATAATATGATGAAATAAGAATGAATCAATTGTTGATGGATGAAAAATATGTTGGTTATCATGATGTGGTGATAAATTATTTGATGATGAATATGTAGAGATGAGTATTGATTATGAATATGTAGAGATAATTATTTGATAATGCAATGTGGAGGAAATGTAGAGAATACATAGAGTTAATTGGTGTTTTGCATTATCGAGTCAATATTTGACATCGATGCATTGTTGAGTCATATATGTGGAGAATATGCAGAGAATATGAAGAGGGATGGCTTGGTAAAATGACTCCAATATCCGAATATGTAGAGGATCAATCGGTAATATTACCTCCGACATCCAACATCCATGAAGATGGAGGATCACTCGAAAATACCATTATGATATCCAAAACTTGCTCAATAGCACATGCATGTAGAGTCATGTCTAGAACATTGCATGCATATGAGTCTATGTGAAATGTCTCATATTTAATGATGTGAATTATGTGATTATGTGAACATATGTGGAGATGTGTACAGGATTGTGTTTATTCTTTGGTGATACTTGTACACTTATGATAATGGTGATAAAATGAAAATGATGAGAACATATCTTGGTGATTTTAATGTATGATGATTATTTTGGTGATGGTGGATAAGTGTGAATCATATTTACTTGACTTGTTGACTTCTTTGATGATGATTACTTTCTTGTGCACACTCTTGAGATGATAATTGTGTTACTTGATATAATTACATGAGAATATTGTATGTTAGTGATGAACATGTGTATTTGAATATGTGAAAGGTGATGATATATTATTTGACAAGGTGGAATGAATTAGGTGAATTATGTGATTTGGTGAATTATGTGAATAAGGTGAATTTGGTGAAATTGAGTACTCGAGATGTGAGCATGTATATATTTGATACTTGAAATCCTTGAATGCTATTTCTTTGATTAAATTTTATTATGTGGAATATTATCTAACATCCCAGTGGTCGTTTGGTTGAGCACCTCACTATTTCTAAAAATGGTGTAGACAACATGCAGGTTTGAGTTCGTATTACTTGTGAGTGCTCGAGGCTTAGCTTGAAGCTACCTCTTTATCTAATGCTTGGGTTTTAGATTAGGCTCTGATTAGGAGTGTCGGGACTTATGTTGTGTATTTATGTTATTGCTAAAACTTGTTGTTTATTTATGTCTAAGATTTGAGATATTGTTGGTGATGTATTATGAGACCTGAGACATGGTTTTTGAGATTCGTTATATGCGGTTGAGATATTTATGATGTTGTTTTCCATTGCGAGTTTTATGAAAACTGAAATTATGCATGTTTTTGAGAAAATGAAGACGTAACGTTTTGAATTCTTTTGATTATTTAATTCATTTGCATTAAATATTTCTTGTGTGGTTCAAGGGTGTTATAATGTTGGTATCAGAGCCATGTCAGTCTAGTACAGACCAGAATTGGGTGATTTTTCCTATTTGTATGGTATCAGAGTACGTTCGATACTTGTTATGTTGTTCGTATTTGTTGGTTGTTTTTCTTGTTGTATGCAACATGTACGAAAGTACTGTCGATACTTGTTATGTTCTTCTATTGTGAGTGTGAGCGAAGTGGGGGAGAAGAATGATGCTTCAATTGTTCTGTTAATTATGGTAATGTGGATTTTGCATTGTCTTTGGTTTGCTTTCCTTTGGAGCACATGAATGTGATTTTTGGAATGCATTGTTTAACAAAAAGTGTAACATTCTCTTAGAGGGAGGATCGGGTAGCAGAGAAGTTCTTAACCATAGGGTAAGTGGAGAAGTTTTTGGATAGGGAAGCTTGTGATCGTTGTTTCGTTGAAGGAGAAGAAGTTGCATGCTAAGTTGTCGAAGTGTGAGTTTTGGTTGCGTGACGTAAGTTTTCTTAGTCATGATTTATCGAAGGTGGTATAGCAGTGGATCTGTATAAGGTAAACACAATCTTGCAATGGGAGACTCCAATGTCAGTTTTTGAGAATAGAAGTTTCTTGGTTGACGGATTGTTATCGAAGGTTCGTAGAAGGATTGTTCTCCGTTGGATTTATCATTGATGCAGTTGGCTCGGAAAGGATAAGCGTTTGTTGGGATGCTAAGTGTAAGGAAAGTCTCCAAGAGTTAGATTAATTGAGCAGTTTTGAGATTTGAGTTTGGTGAGAGAGTTGACGTCGGGTGGTGTGAAGTTGAGAATGTTGAAGTTGATGAGTAACATTTTGGAGGAAGTCAAGCAAGGTCAGATGGTTGATTTGAAACTTGTAGATCAATTGGTGTTGGTGAATCAGGGAAAAGTAGTGGACTTCATATTGGGTGAGAACAGTGTTTTGATGTTTGGTGATCGGGTTTGGATACCGGTGTTTTGGCTATTGCAAGTAGGATCAAACAAGAAATTCTAGGACATGTTGTGCAAAGTTTTTCCAGAAAAAGAGTGCGCCTTCATCAAATTTATAGGTTGCTTTATGAACAAGACGTGTTCGTATGACGTCTTTCGATATAAAAAAGGATAAAACAAAAGGAAACCCATTAAATGAAAAATAAAGACTAAAAGTTTAAAATGCAGAAACATAAAGAAAAGGTAAATTGTATTGCATTTAAAATAAAAGTGGTTCGACAAATCATTTTACATACATTCTGTATAACTCTCTTCTCTCGCACCGGTACTTCGAGTGTTTTAGAATATCTATAAGGGATTTGTGACCCGTTTTTCATATGGAAAACTACTATTTATATAGCAAAATAAATGGAAAAAGCCTAACTCTGCGATCATCACTCCTTCCATTTGGAAATTTCTTGTCGCCCACGTTTCCATCAAGGAAACGCTTCTCTTTGAAATTCAAAATGTTCCCGCCTCAACAGTAATTCTTTAGCTTCGACGAATTTGGGTTCTTGCCTCACGTCTTGTTGAACTCCCGGGCCTTTAGACCCTTTCACGTGCTAAGTCAGAATCTCATCAAAATCCTCATGTTCAAGTGAAAAGACTTCGATTCCTGCAAAGATAAAATTCAACTAATGTTGACTGCATTAAATGAGCTAGTCAAAATTGCACGCTAACAAATTGCCCTCCAAAAATGCATTTTTCAACTGAAAAAGTTCGAAGGAAAGACTTGACATTTTTTTAAAACCTTAAGTATTCTCTTGGGAAAAAATGTGTCACGGTAATCATGACTTCCAAGAGTAGTCTTTTCAAATTTCCTTTCGTTATATGATTTCGAGACTTGGTGGGACACCACTTCCGCAGTTGAAAAGTTAGTGGGCCTCTCCATTTACTCTAAGGTTCCAAGTGTCCCTTGCAAACCTTTGGTCTTCAAATTCTTATAGCGCCCACTCTTCATCATTATAGCGCCCTTTTTTTGTCGATCGGTTTCCCTTGAGACTTTCAACTTTCAACTAAGTCAAGAAAACTACCACTTCCTTATAATCATGTTGTGCTAATCAATCAGGGACCACGACGAGCTTAACTTTCTACACTTTCCATTGCCTATAAGGATCGACTCTTTATTTTCTTCCTCAACACATCTTCCAATTCGAGTAAGAAAAATTTACATTTTCCTTCCCTTGTTTTAAAGACGAACAACTTTTGCAACAATGGAACAACTCCTAAAAGATGTTTTGCTCGTTATCGTCAAGAAAGTGGCAGCCTCTGGGACTCAGAATCTTTTGAGATTCAAATCTACTTTTATTTACCACAAAAAAAACTCGCCAACAAAAAATCGGTGCTTAGGGCTCTACCAAGAAACTGCTTTTGGTACATTTCTGACCATTGGCCCTGCGTAGAAAAATGAAATTTCATGCAACATCTTTCTCATAGCGGACATGAGGCATATTGTGTGGTGGTGGCGGCCAAATTTATTCACAGGGGACGCCCCAATCTTGAGTGAGTGGTCTTAGGACCAGAGATTGTTCAGCAGACTACTGAGAAAGTTAAGATGATTCAAGAGAAAATGAAAGCGTCGCAGAGTCGACAAAAGAGTTATCATGATAAGCGCAGGAAGGATCTTGAGTTTCAGCAAGGAGACCACGTGTTTTTGAGAGTCACTCCTGTGACTGGTGTTGGACGTGCCTTGAAGTCAAAGAAGTTGACTCCGAGATTTATTGGTCCGTATCAGATATCGGAAAGAGTTGGAACGGTGGCGTATCGAGTGGGATTACCACCACATCTTTCGAATTTGCACGATGTTTTCCATGTGTCGCAATTACGGAAGTATGTTCCGGATCCATCTCATGTGATCCAAAGTGATGATGTGCAAGTCAGAGACAACCTTACGGTAGAGACTTTACCGGTGAGGATTGATGATCGGAAAGTGAAGACGTTGAGAGGCAAAGAGATACCCCTTGTTAGAGTCGTTTGGGTTGGAGCGACTGGTGAAAGCTTGACGTGGGAGCTTGAGAGTAAGATGCTGGAGTCTTATCCAGAGTTGTTTGCTTGAGGTACATTTTCGAGGACGAAAATCTTTTAAGTTGGGGAGAGTTGTAACGCCCACTTTCGTTTAATTAATTATTTAATCGAGTTTAGACGATTATATTATATTTATATAATATATGTGTAAGTTTTGTTGATTTGGATGATTTTGATGTGTTTTGATGATTTGATGAGATTATGAGACTTATTTTATTGTTAAATAAAATAAGATTTGAAAATAAAATAAAATATTTAGTTGAGGGCTGTTTTGAGATTTTAGAGAGTTTTGGGGGAGAAAGTGAGATAGGATAAGATATTAAGAAGAGATATAAAAAGGAAAGACCTAGGTTTAGAAAACGTTTTGTACGTACGACTGTTTTTGGAGAAAAGGAGGAAAAACCAAGAGAAGAGCAAGAGAGAGTTTTAACGCCCACTTTCGTTTAATTAATTATTTAATCGAGTTTAGACGATTATATTATATTTATATAATATATGTGTGAGTTTTGTTGATTTGGATGATTTTGATGTGTTTTGATGATTTGATGAGATTATGAGACTTATTTTATTGTTAAATAAAATAAGATTTGAAAATAAAATAAAATATTTAGTTGAGGGCTGTTTTGAGATTTTAGAGAGTTTTGGGGGAGAAAGTGAGATAAGATAAGATATTAAGAAGAGATATAAAAAGGAAAGACCTAGGTTTAGAAAATGTTTTGTACGTACGACTGTTTTTGGAGAAAAGGAGGAAAAACCAAGAGAAGAGCAAGAGAGACCTAGGAGGGCTGCGATTTCTACACTTTAAGGTAAGGGTGAGACTAATAATTCAGTAATGTTGATTGCTATAATTCTGATGATTAATTGACAAAGTTAGGATTGAATTAGAAAAGTTTTGTAATTAGGTCAAATCCCTAAAATTGATGATCAAACGGTAAAAATTGAGTAGATTGATGTAGAAACTGTCCTATAACCTTAGAATATGTTTAGGATGAATTCTGGAATTGAAATTAGGCTTAGAACCATATGAGATCATGAAATTTTTGTAGGAACTGCATTCTGCCCGAGCCTATGTTCATCGCTCGCCATAGCGAGCAATGATCCTCGCCTCGCGAGTGATGAAGTTCATCGCTCGCCACGCGAGCCAAAACCCCTCACCTCGCGAGTTACATGTCGTAGCTCGCCACAGCGAGCAACCCTACTCGCCATAGCGAGCATGACCAGAGAGCATGTCGAATTCTGAGTTTTTGACTTTTGAGTTGAACCTTAGATGCTTTTGAGTACCTTTAGGTGTCTATTAAAGATTAGCGAATGATTTAGAACATGATTGAACCTGGAACAACCTTAGTTGGGAATCTGGCTTGTACTCGCCATGGCGAGCAGATGCTCTCGCCTCGCGAGCACTTCCAAAACTGAGTATTTTTGAGAAGTTTGAAACCTGAGTTGCTTGGATTGATTAGGAAAGGAACCTCTCCAAACTCACTACTAAGGTTGATTCTATCGCCACACACACTAAAATGCTTGAGACCCAAATCTCCCAAGTGGCCCAACAAGTAGCCACCTCTTCCCAAACATCGGGAGTATTTCCCGGTCAACCCGAAACAAACCCCAAAGCTCATGTCAATGCCATTTCTTGTGGGGGTAGTAAGCTGGAAGAGACAATTGCTAAAGCCAAAAGAATTTAAGGGAGAGAGTGTTAGGCTTTTTGGTAAGAAAGGTGTGATAGAAAGTGAGAAACCGCTTGATAAGAACAAAGCCCTTAACCCATTAAGGCTTACTAAGCTTAACTTGGAGGCTCAATTCGATAAGTTCGTCAACACCCTTAAGAAAATCTGCATTAAGATTCCCCTTGCGGAAGCTTTGTCTCGAATGCCTCTATATGCCAAGTTTATAAAAGAAATTTTTTCAAAGAAAAAGGCTATAGATCACAAAGAGACAATAGCTTTAACTAGGGGAAGTAGTGCAATCATCAAGAAGCAAACCCCAAAAGCTTAGAGATCCAAGTAGTTTTGCCATCCCTTGTGAGATAGGGAAAGAAACCGTAGACAAAGCCTTGTGCGACTTAGGAGCCAGTGTTAGTTTGTTGCCTCTATCCCTCTTTAAAAAGATGGGAATAGGAGAGTTGAAACCTACCGAGATGACATTAAAGTTAGCCGATCGTTCTGTTATCCCCATAGTTGGATATGTTGAAGACATCCCCGTTAAGATAGAAGGGATATACATCCCGACTGACTTTGTGGTTGTTGACATCGAGGAAGACCATGATTGCCCTATGATTCTAGGAAGACCCTTCCTCGCCACTGCGGGTGCTATAGTTGATGTTAAGGGTGGTAGGATAGTTTTTCAAGTGAGTGATGACATGGTAGGATTTGATATCGAAAATGTTAAGGAAGGTCCCGCCCTTTATTATTGCAATATGGTCAAAGAACATGATGTGAAAGAACGCTTTTTAGCGTCATCTACACAATACAATATCTTTGACCCTTTCTAATGGACACTTTCTTTAACGTCAAGCTAATGACTATAAAGAAGCGCTTCGTGGGAGGCAACCCACACATTTAACTGCTTTTGTTTTGTTTTGTTGTTTTTGTTTTTAATTATTTTGTAGGTAATTGTCCGAGTATGATTCAAGAAAACAGAAAATTTTGAAGTCAATCTATCCAGAACCTTGGCACGGCCCGTGCTCACACTGGCACGGCCGTGCTAGATCTTGCCAAAGCCAAATCTCCCCACATTCCAGGAAGTTGGCACGGTCGTGCCTGACCATCAGGTTTGCATATACACATCTTTTGGCCTTCTTCTTCCTTCACTCTCAACCACAAACATCTCTCCACCTTCAAACTTCTCTCTAAAACCTCCATAACCACAAAACCTTAAACCTCCATTTCTACCCCAAAACCTTACCAATTCACAAAATTTCTCCACCCAATCAATCACAAACACCATTCCACTCATAAACCCCCATTTAGAAACAACTTTCATCCATCCAAACCAACATCACCCAAATTCGTAACCCTCATTAACCTAACCCAAAAACCAGAAATTCTTCACCAACCTCCTTAACCAAACCCCTAAAACTCACTTAAACCTTCACCACACCACTAAACCAACCTTTTCCACCAAAACAACCCAAAGACAAACCATCACCGCCACCACACCAAATCAAAAGCAAGGTCAAGGCAATGGTTCAAAGAGAAGTGGAAAAGAAGTTGCAAGCTCATCAGGGGGCCCTCCCCCAAAGAAGAAAACACAAGCCAAGAATCATGGCATCACCTTCAGGGACAACAAGCAAAGAGATAGGTACAAAATTCTAATCTCTAAACCTTTACATCCTTGCAGGTACCCTGATAACCATGACTTGAATAAGCTAGGACTTAAAGACAATGTGTTTAATCTACTAGAAAGGTTAGGATGGGTTGATATGTTAAGACCTATGAGAGGGTATGAGAATTTCACCTACGAATTTTTAAGTTCTATTGTCTTTGCGAAAGATAGGTTGAATTTTGATAACCCTAACCATAGAGTTTCTTTCCGGCTTATGAATATTGATTATGAGATGTCTCTTCAACACTTTTGTGATGAGATGGGCTGCGCAAATGCGGGGTTCATCCACGACTCTTGCAATCAAGATTTAAAGCCGGTTGACTATCAACCCGAATTACCGGTCTTGACCAGTTTAACACACGTGCCAACAAAGCTAGCAACATTCACAACCCTGTACTTAGGTACCTTCAAAGGGTTATGGCTTATACTATTTGGGGAAGGAGTGAATTAGGGAACACTAGGAGTGATGAAATCTTCATGCTTTGGGCTATGCTGCACAAGCCCCCCGTTAACACTTGTTTTTACTTGCTTGGCTACCTTTCCCATATAGGAAATAGGTCCAATAGTAGGGGAGAAATAGTAGTTGGTGGTATCATAACATACATAGCTAGGCAACTAGGAGTGAGTGAAGACCAAGGGATAAAGAAGATTGAGGGAAACAATAGGCTAAACATAGACACCCTTATCTCTATGAATTTCATAAAACCTCGAATCCCCTTTGTTTATACACTCAAACTCAACGTGCCCACTTTGATATTACTGCCTAACCCATCTCGGACTAACACCGAGGTGGAAGAAAATTTGTTGTATGTTAATGATGACCCACAGGTGCATGTAGAACATAACAATGAAGACGTGGAAGGTGCCCACTTGCACCAAGAAGAGGAAGGTGCACAATTGCACCATGATGAGGAGCACCATGACCATGATGAAGGTGAAACAAATGAAAATGCAAGATGGGCATGGATGCATACCGAGGTCGAGAGGATAAGCACCGAGCAACAAAGGCAAGGTGTTGAATTAATGGGACTAAGGAATGATGTCCAACAGGGCAACCGCATATCCGAAGAAAATAACCAAATGCTTCGGAACATGATGCACCACTTTCACCTCCAAGGTCCTCCCTATGGACCTCAATGATAAAAATGTGAGCTTTCCTCTTCCTCTCTTCCCTTCTTTCTCCTCCTCCTCCTCCTCCTCCTCCTCCTCCTCCTCCTCCTCCTCCTCCTCCTCCTCCTCCTCCTCCTCCTCCTCCTCCTCCTCCTCCTCCTCCTTCTTCTTCTTCTTCTTCTTCTTCTTCTTCTTCTTCCTCTCCTTCTCTTTTATTTTTCTATCTTGAATCATTGAGGACAATGCTTCTCCTAAGTGTGGGGGAGCCTAATAAAGTGTCTTTAGTCGTAGTGTTTCCAAACTCCCTTAAACTTTATTCTTTTGTTTTGTTTTATTGTAAAAGGCATGAATAAGCAGCTTGTTTTTATTGTTTTATTATGACATAAATTTTTTGTTGTCTCTTCAATGGTCATTTCTTGTACATGAAAGTGATTTCTTGTGTTGTAAGTGTTCTTGCTATACCCACATCAAGTTTTAATGTGAAAATTCTCCAATGAGAAAAGCACCTAGTTGCAATCCTTGAGTAAGTGTATGAATAGGTATTTTAAGGAACACGTTCTAACTTTAATGGTAACTTGGACCCTTAAAAATCTTCAGAGTAAAAGTAGTATAAGTTTGTGTGGGAATAATTCTAATGTGCTGTAATGTGTAAACCAAAATGGGGCAGAAGAATATCACCAGCACGTGGAGGAAAGGATACCCCCTCACTAACTTCCTAAATGTGGTGATGACTTCTCAAACAAATTGTGCTTAAATTAAACCCTCTAAAAAGTGGAACTTCCTAAGTGAAGATGAATAAGTTGTAGCACTATTTAGGGTGATCATGGAAACTTGGAGGAAAGGATACCCCCTCGCGGACTTCCAATGTGAAATGATAGCCCCTAGGCATCTACAAGTCCCTAAGTGTTTAAATTATCAAATCTATCTAAACTCTCCCATCTCTCTTATATGAAATGAAGAAAGGATTTTTCTCGGTCACTTTAGTGTTACGGTTAGAACCTATTCCTCATAATATCTATCTTACAACGGAGCAAGAAAAGGGTTGGACTACACACACACACACACTCACTTAAGACTTGTTGTTAGGTTGAATAAGTTTACAAGGAATACTTGAAGTTGTGATTAGTGTACATTGAAATGAAACCTCGAGGGAGACATAAGCTTTTATTTGAATTGTCATATATTAATCCTTTTTTGTTGCTGCCATGTCTATGCCTTTTGCTTGAAGACAAGCAAAGATTCAAGTGTGGGGGAGTTTGATGAGTCATTTATTGCTTATTTTTATATGCTTTTTAGTTTAGTTTTAATTAGATTTTATTTTATTTTATATTAGTATTATTTCCTTTTTAGAATAGTTTACTACAAATTGCATTTTATTTTATTTCAGGAATGAATATTGGATGGATTGAGTCTTGGAGCAAAAGAAAGGGACTTGGAGCTTATTGAATGCGAAAATACGAAGATTGAGAGACAAAAATATGTCTCCCCAAAGTCAGAAGCTTGGCACGGCCCGTGCTACCCTCCAGAGTTACTTTTTGCTGCTTTTGCTTAGATTTTAAGCTACTCTATTTTTAACCCGAATGTAATTGCTTAGATTTTAAGTCGAATGTATGCTATAAATAGAGTAGCCATCCATCACAAATATTCATCTTTTCTCGGAATTCAATAAGTGACAATTGCTTTTCTAATTAAAGTTCTTTTCTTTTCCTTTATTTTCTTGTCATTTACCTTTATGCTTTCTCTCTTCTCCCCCATGTCTACGATGAACATGAGTGAGTAGACTTCTCCTTGTCTTGGGATTGTTGGATAAGTCTAAATGACATAATCCTAATCAAGCCAAGCTCTAAGCCTTAATCTTATGTAACCCTAATTTCTTATCTAAATTCACCCCTTTAACATGGATCAACCATTATCAAACTGTGGAAACGAAAGTGGAGGGTTTGATAATTGTTTATCCATTATTCCAAATATCAATTCATAAAACGAAAGTGGAGCTTTGATATTCGAACAAGTGAATTTAGACAAGGATTGCAAAGGCAGCCAAATAGTTTTTGCAATCTTTGAGACATATAGTTTCGATCTTCAAGGGAACTAATAATAACCAAGTCAACGAAATAGGCTTGGTTGTTAGAGGAACCAGAATCTAATAGTAATCAAGTCAGCGAAATAGGCTTGATTGCTAGAGGAACATAAGAGAAACTGTCTTCAGAAATTAGGTCTAACATAACATTATAAGCTTTTAGTTTGGTTTGTGAAGGACTTGTTATTTAGATGAAACCAACGATCCCAAGGCTCCTTTTATTATTATTATCTTTCAAATGCTTGAAAACCCCAACTTGCAATTCTTTTCTTCTCTAATCATCTCCAAAGGTTAATTGAATTAAACTACTCCCTGTCGGAACGAATACTCTTTTCATACTACTTCGGTAAGACCGTGCACTTGCGGTTTTATCTCATCAGAAACCCTCAATAACATTTTGGCCGGTGATGTTTCACCAACCATTAGGCCGGTTAGTGGAGTTTTGATACGTTTTTTGGACGGTTTTGAATGAAAAACATGTTTTCCTTGACTTCCAAATTACCTATGACTTGTTTTAGGCTATAAAAAGGCTTGGATCTTCAACATTTTCCTTCATTCTTCTTCACTCTCCTTTCTTACATTTTCTTAAAAAAAAAATTAGCTTTTTAGGTAGATTTTAGGAGAGTTAGTGGTGTCATGGTTATTGTTGACCGCTCATACGACCCCTACAATTGCGTTGCAGCTTATGCGGGGGGTCGTATAATGGTCAACAGAGACCCTTGACATCAAAGAAAGACACAAAATATTCATATCGTATTTGTCCGGATTATCTGTTCCGGAAACACTAACAATCTGGTATGGAATACGAAATCTGGACCAGGGGTAATTTTGGAATTTTTGCATAGCGCGTGAGAAGGCAACATGGTGGAAAAAGTAATAGTCAAATATTTATACTCACTTAACTAGGTAAAACGTCTAATTTTTACCATTCTTAAATAATTACCGCCAGTTACCTCTAACTTAGTAAAGATAACTATTCACATCAAAATACTTAAATAATCTCAATTCGAAGGTTACTAAAATATCCTTACTTATCAAATGATCAAAATACTCTTCAAGACTAAAAATCCACTAATCCCAAATCAAATACACACAAAGACAAATAAGCACATATAAACACATAAAACAAATAAATAAAATAATTCTAGCGAAAAACGGGCTATTACAACTCCCCCACTAAAAGAATTTTCGTCCTCGAAAATTACCTGAAGAAAACAACTACGGATACGAATCCCTCATACAACTCTCTGATTCCCAAGTAGCAATCTCGCCAGTTGGTCCAACCTAAATCACTTTCACGAAAACGATCTTGTTTCCTCTTAAGCGCTTAACTTCCCGATCTTCAACCCTAACTGGCCAAGTCTCAATAGTCAAATTATCCCGTACTTCCAAATCATCCACTTGAATCACGTGAGACGGATCGTACACATACTTCCTCAACTGAGATACATAAAACACATCATGAAGATTCAACGACGACGGCGGTAACGCAGTCTGATACAATATAGCTTCAACCTTCTCTATAATCTCAAACGGCCCAACAAAACGCGGTGTCAACTTCCAACACTTCAAAGCACACCCAACACCGGTTACATGATTCACTCTCAAAAACCCATGATCACCAACTTGAAATTAAATATCCTTCATCCTCTTATCATGATAAATTTTCTGCCTACTCTGAGACGCTCTCATCTTCTCCTGAATCATCTTAACTTTCTTCGTAGTCTCTTGCACATAAATGGTCCTAACAAAGCACTCTATCCTGACTCATACCAACATAACGACGTTCTACACCTCCTTCCATACAAAGCCTCAAACGGTGCCATACCAATACTATAACGAATATTGTTGTTGTAAGTAAACTCAATCAACGGTAAACATTCAACTCAACTTAAACCTTGCTCCAAAACACAAGCTTTCAACAGATCTTCCAAAGATTGAATAGGTCTCTCCATCTGCCCATCGGTCTGAGGATGATACGCATAACTCAACCTCAACTTAGTTCCCAAAGCTACTTGCAGGCTCTCCCAAAACTTCGAAGTAAACCTCGGATCTCTATCCAACACAATGCTAGATGAAATAGCCAAGCAGTTCCGCCACCGAAGCATTTTGGATCAGTTTTAAAATCATTCACTTTTAATGTGTATAACAATTACTTTAGTGCCTTACAAATAAAAAAAAATTGGGCCCCAACAAAATTTAAGCTCAGTGGCATAGCCTAGCCTTGACGGGCTATAGGCCGGTCCTGTCAGTTAGCGTTGGCTCCTCAAGTTTGATTCTCCTTAAGGGCAATTTGGATGGGCTGGTTTAGTTTCTATAAAGAAACTTATTTAAACTCCTGCAATCGTATTGAATAACGAATTATTTGTGTTTGATTTGTTTGAACTCCGGACCTTACCTATATTATGCATTGTCCATATCAACTGATTTAAGCTCACGAAGATATATATATATATATATATATATATATATATATATATATATGTTTTTTTGGTAGTAATATATACTGATATGTACCCATAGATAATCATTTTCTTAAAAGTATGTAAATCGGAAACAAGACACCTAAAGAGATGAAGAAAATCTTTTTTTAATACATTAATTTTCTTTAACGATTTGGTCTCTTAAGACTCAAGTGACCGAAGTTTAAGGCTACAACCAACTTCTGCTTCTGATGTTTGCCAACCAAATCCCAAAATTTTAGTTATCAAAACTAACTAACCACATTATAAAATAGCAATGTCCTTGTCCTTAAAAATTGCACAAAGAAATAGAATCTAATAGAGAGAATTTCTTGTGTCGCCATGCTTTATTGATCTTGACCTTTCCCATAAACCAACCTTTGGCATTGCATAATTAAGTTATACCAAATATCCCACAGAACCAAAAATCATGATTAGTAAATGTTTCAAAATCTTTTTGTTGGTTTCAATAATTTCGTTGATCATTGTTTCCATTGTCATTATATTAGTTTTCACAACCTTTGAAGCCAAGAACCCAGTTGTACATCTCTATCCAGTTGACCTAGATAAGGTTGAATTTTTCACACCCGGTGTAACAATTGTAAATTTAACCATGATAATCAGTGTAATGAACCCTAATTATGGAATCTACAAGACAGAAAATACGACCGGTTTCGTTAGTTATCAAAAGACTGTAGTGGCCATGGTTCCTGTTGATGCACAAACTTTGCCTGGTCATGCAACAACTAATGTGAGTGTTACTGCGGGTCTTATGAGTCACAAATTGATGACTAATGAAAATTTTGTGGCTGATGTTGGAGATGGATCTTTTAATATGACAACAAGAACAACATTTCATGGGAAAGTGCATTTGCTGAAGATTATCAAGATAAAGGCATTGGTTAATATGTATTGTGATATATTGTTTAAAATGGATCCAATGGATGCTGTTTCTAGCTGTGTAACCCATATGAGGGTTCTGTAATTGGGGCTTTTTTTTTTGTAGTTGCTTGCTATTGCAATTTTAATAAAAATGCTTCTGGTTAAGAAAAAGAATTACTCCTGTTTATGGCTTCAGCATTTCATTGTATATATTATTGATACTTCTTCTGATCTTTCTATTCTAAATGTTTGTAACCAAAGTTGGAGTACTCGAGTTAACGATCACATGTTTCTTTCAGACATCATTGATGTGTTTTGTGGTACTGTGGAAACAGTTATATCGACATGCATATCAATTAATCTCATAAAAATTGCTTCATGTTTCATGCATGGATACTGCTGCACAAAAGCGTTCCTTGTCACGTCGTGACTGTGAGATTAATCTCTAAAGAATTCTCGCACTTTGCGCTAAGTTTCTAGAGAACGGTTACAACATCCCAGGATATAGAAGCGCGACTTAACGTCACACTCAAGCTACGATGACAATTTCACCACTTTTCGCACACTTTCCTCCTCATTTCTCGTCACTCATTTGAGCGTTAGAGTGCTAACTTGTTTTGCAAGTCTCTTTCCGCTCGCCAGAGAATTATCTCATCCGCTCCATAATCTTTCCTCCCTCGCACTTGACTCTGATCAATAGCATGATCATATTCGACAATGCATCTCTACCCTGGTCTACTCCAAAACATTGGCACTGGAAGGAGGGAAAACTTCATCGTTTCCATCGGAGTCCTTTGATTCAACCACCATAACCGTTTCGGTGTTTCCATAACCATTTTTTGCTACGCTCTCTCGTTCACCTTGTGCTAAGAAAACCACTGATGAAAGCTACAACATAGTCGTGGCTCTTCCTTTGGGATCCATACTCTTTAGAGTTAAGCTGACACCATCCTCTCTCCCGTCGCAGAAGGGGACGTCGATGTTGCTTCTTCTCATGCGCGCAAAGAACTCACCTCCGTGACCACTGTTCTTTCTCTGTAAATGTTTTTGTTTAGCAAAATGACAAACATCACAAACAGTTTTATTGTCATTATCAAGAGTAAGTTTGTAGTACATTTATCAGGTGAAAATTGCATATACAAGACAAAGATATGCAAAGTTTGGCAACAAATATGATGTTCAACTTAAAATCAAAAGAATATAGAACATTAGTTAGGTAAAGATGAGGTGTGAAATGAATATTACCAACATGATTCAGAATGAGACAATTACCATTAGGTAAGCTAACTCTAACATGTTTCATGCTATAAAAATAAAATGAACTAAAATAGTGAAGAGAGGAACAAATATGGATACTGACACCATAATAATTAAGCCAAAAATTAGAGTTTGTAAACAATGAACATGAAACAACATTATATATTCCTGATGTGGATGATTCAATTGGAGAATAGCCTTAAGTGGTCACAGGAGACACAGTGACATGATTTGAACTATGAACAATTTGGTTGGAATCTGGATGGAACAAGTTGGCTTGCTTCCCTTGAGATAAACCATAACAGGGTCTTGTTTCAAACCCATAAGTGTTACCATTAGACAATGGTACCTTAGAAACTTCACAAGAAGATGCATTGATAGAAGAGTGTTTCTTATTTGTTGTGAATTCGTTGAGAAAACCACACCAATAAAAACTTGATGCGTGGAGCAAATTAATATCAAGTAATCGAATCAAGCGGGTAGCAAATAATCCAAACAAAAGTAAACAGCAAGAGATAAAAGGAAGAAAGAGAACACAAGAATTTGTTTACCCAGTTCGGTCTAATGATGACCTAGTATGAGGGAGAGAGCAGCTCTCCGTTCCACTATAATGATATGAGTTTCTTTACAAAGAGATATTGAGTTACAAGAATCAGTCTTCAAACCTAATTCTACCCAAGTCCCAGCCTCTTCCTGTGACCAAGAGACTCAATCCTAATAGTGCTTTGTTCAAGGTGAATCAAAACAATTCCAAACCTAGAGTTGTTGCAAAGAGAAATTATCTATAAACCCTAGTTTGAATGTTGGTTTCTAAACCCTGTTTTTCTACACACTTTATCATCTGATACAAGGCTTATATTTATAGTGGAAAGTAACCCCTTAAAAAATTGAAACAAATCTTCACTGAAAAATACGTTTTTATTTTATCCTCAATCGCACCATCGTGCCACGTTGCGATTTCATCGTGGCACGATTTTTCCAGTGACTGCTTCAAAAACTTGCTTCAACAATCGCGGAACGAGCTTCTCCATCGTGGCACGATTCTCCAGTTTTCAGATTTTAAGTTAACTCTCACATTATTTAAACTATGATAACCATATTTTGGTGATAAAGTTCAACGGTGTGTTCATCACGTTTGCAAAATGTTCAGAAGCTTGAACCACTCTTGTGTGAAAGCACGCCAAAAATGATTTGCCACGTCTTTGTGACTTTCTTGTGTGTCATATACCATACTGGAAGAGAAACATTGTTGCTTTCTTGAATGAATAACAAGTGAATACACCTTGTTGATAGAAGGAAGATGGTCCATAAGCAATACTTGGATCTTAACAACTAAGAATTGATCCTTCAATTCTGTTACAAATTGAATGACCTAATATTCAATTCTATAATTGTGTCTGACTCGCATAGCTTCACATCTACAAGGATGTTCACATGTACAATTAGGCATACGCCTGTGAGAGTTCAATTCTTCCCATGAAGGTAAAGAAGCAAGTCAGATTCTATCAGCTTTATAAAATCTTTCTTGGAGATATTATCATACATTTATGGAATATTCATGAAAAAAATGGTTCTGAGACATAATTAATTAATAACCAAGAATGAGTGCATGATTACACCTTCCCCATGCACCTCGACTTAAATTGAATTGATGAATAAGAGTTGATCCATTGATGAATGCAAGATTAACAATGTGATCTTCAAAAAATGATGAAGAGAACATAGATAACGTTAATTCAAGGCGAAATCAGCAAGAAAAACTCACTACAATCAAATGATTGTGATGAAGAATAAATAATCAAAGAAGAACGATGAAAATACGCAACAGAAAAACGATTATGAGACAGTTACAATCATGATTCAGTGGATTCCAGAGAACATTTAGAGAAATGGGACTCCCCTGTAAGATTAATATTGCATCATGAAGAAAACAATGTAAAATAGATAGTTAAACTCACTTACTTACACTGCAAGTTATCTACCAAAATTGTTAGTTACAGTTATTGAATGCAGTTAGTTTCACAATAGCATATCATAGTGCATCTTTTGTATATAAATAGAACTTGTACTCTTATTATTATTACTCAATGGAAATACTACATTCATTCAATTCATGTTATGGTATCAGCTTCCTTTCTTCCCTATCCATGAGAAAGAGTTTGTGACGATTGTAACTGTCTCATAACCGTTTTTCCGTTGCGTTTTTTCATCATTCTTCTTTGATTATTTATTCTTCATCTCAATCATTTGATTGTAGTGAGTTTTTCTTGCTGATTTTGCCTTGAATTAAATGAGTGAGTAATTTAAATGTTGGATTGCTTGTAGATTTATCACTAACGCCAATGATTTCACACTGTTTCATTGAGATTAAACTTAATACAGATTTATCACACTAATTTTTAATGTTAAATGAATTTATTAAATGGGAGTCCAGAAGTGGATGGTGGGATTGAATTCCTTAGATTAGTCGGTCCTTAATTTAGATATCGAGTTTAGAAAAAAATAAATTTATATGATGATAATATTCTCAAATCATAAAGGTTTAATTACATTTTTGGTCCTTGTGTTTTGATCTACTCACGAAAATGGTCCTGCCTCTTTAAAACAAAACAAAATTATCCTTCAATTATCATTTTTGTTGCATTTTTCGTCCTACCCCCGATTTTATCCTCCAAACTTATGTCATGCCATATCCATGATCTATTATGTTGTTTTCAAGTTAATCAACATCAGCTTTAAGAACATTTCATTACAACAAACAAACAGCTCAAGATTTATCAGTGGAAAACATCAGCTTTAAGAACAATTTATAGGGGAAAATATCATTTCATTCATTCTAATTGTCACATCTTCATCCTTCCTTCTTTTTAGCAAATTTCTCTCTTCTTCCTCGTCGTTTCTTCTTCAATTTTGTTCTTAAATGATGAAATGATGTTTTCCCTTATAAATATAAATTGTTCTTAAAGCTGATGTTTTCCACTAATAAATCTTGAGCTGTTTGTTTGTTGTAATGAAATGTTCTTAAAGCTGATGTTGATTCACTTGAAAACAGCATAACAGATCATAGATATGGCATGACATAAGTTTGGAGGATAAAATGGGAGGTATGACGAAAAATGCAACAAAAATAATAATTAAAGGACAATTTTGTTATGTTTAAAGAGGCAGGACCATTTTCGTGAGTAGGTCAAAACACAGGGATCAAAAGTGTAATTAAGCCAATCATAAATCATAGAAAACAAGTTTTGATGTTCAATCTCATCAACACAACTGTCAATTAAATTTTCACAACTTACTTACTTTTCCATTCACCTGGGTTAAAAGTGAGGGTGACGTTTTTTCTTTTCTTTTCAAGCGGGGCAAAGAGAAACATGATGTCTCTACAAGTCAATACCAAAACACATCATCATCAAGAGTAATACAAAATTTATGAATAAATAAGTGAACGGAGTTAAAGAGTGGCACATGGTACATTGGTGGGGAAGGTATCATTTGAAAATGAAACATTCTTTTTTACTTACGTGGCTTTTGCCTCAATGACTTGGCTTCATATCTTTGCTTTCTAACTGGTTCGACGGCTATTGCCCGAAAATTACGGGAACATGTTACCTTGTGTGTTTCCGAATGTGTGTTTGTTTGATATAGAGGGGAATGAATAAATATCAATAAGTAAAGGGAAATGTTACTTTATGCCTTTAAGACATAAGTTTAGAAGCCAAATATAAAAATTTATTTTTGAAAATTGTGCATTCAATATCTTGAAAAGTTAAAAATTTATATTTTCAATACAAAACTTATGTTTTATTTCTCTTTTTAGATTCTTAACTTGTGCCCTGATGGCACAAGTTAACACGACCCATAAGTAAAAGAACAAAGCAATAAAAATGCAAGAGCTAGGGTTGTTATAATAAATATAATTTATTTAGTTGAATAGTATAGTGATCAGAATCACACATATTAAATGTCGATAAATAAAACAGGCTAAAATGTATTTTTGAACTCTAAAGTTTTCAAAACTTGCGATTTTGGCCCCTTAAATTTGAAAATATCACATTTGATCTCCCAAGTTTCACCCCCTTTGCAAAACCATGACCCCCTTGATTTTGACCTGGTCAAAGCTGATGTGGATCCTTTTTTTTTTATGAAAAAATTGGCAATTGTGCATACAAATGGAAATTAATTAAAATTCAAAATTCAAAAATTAGAAAACGGAAATTAAAACTAAAAAATAAATAATAAACATTGAAAAATCTTCTACTTCACCATCACCTTCATCTTCAACCCCAGCATTTTTCTTCTTCTTCAAGACTTCAACCCTAATCTTCATCATCAACAATCAAAATCACATAAACCAAACCCAAATTTTATAACTTCATATCCGGATAAAATCTTTTGTAAACACCGACGCCAAACTTTTAATTGGATCTCCAAATCTAGATTTGCTTCCTTATTATCTAGCTACTAGGAAGATAAAAGTTTTCCAGTACTCAAACCAAAATTCCATTTGACTAATTTTTTGGTGTTGGATTGTTTTAAATCCAGTTTGATAAACCTGAATCTATGGATAATCTGAACCCAAAAGCGACAGAGAATGATGATAAAAAACCAATTCAAATCCAAATTCCAAACCAGAAATTTAAGAAAACATAACTTCAAATCTAAACTCAAACCCAAAAAAAAATTACCCCAAATTTAATTGGTTGAAGTTATTTCTTTTGACGTCGGTGATGTCGTTGTATTGTCAATAAGAAATCGAAAAACTCACAAAAATCTTGACCCATGCTATCAAAATCAATGCAAATTGGTGCTTGATCGTTTAAGTGGTTCTTCAAACAAAACAAAAAAACAAAAGTAAGATTTGATATGTGATGGAATTTTGATAAAGGTTGATGGTGGTGAAGGGTATGAAAATGGTATTTTTTGGGTGAGATTTTGAAGATGAATGTGTTGAAAGATGGTGATGGAAGATGATGTAGATGTTGAAATAATCGCTAGAAGCAAAGAGAGAATGCTTCAGGTGGGAGAAGAAGAGATTATTCTTTTTTTAATTTTTAATTTAAACTATTTTACACGTATGCATGTAGTTGGAATTTTTATGTAAAAGAAATATCCACATTAGTTTTGACCATGTCAAAACCAAAGGGGGGTGAAACTTAGGGGACCAAAAGTGTTATTTTCATATTTGGAAGGTCAAAATCGCAAGTTTTGAAAATTTGGGGAGCCAAAAGTGTATTTTAGCCAATAAAAAATTAGAGGTTGGAATATGCGCTTCAACACATCAAAAGTATACATAGCTACTAACTGGATTATACTTATATATTGAATTAATTCAGTGTTACGGTGTATGATCATTTCAATTCATTTTTATGCTTTATCTATTAAAATGGCTCTTCGAATTATAAATATTATTAGTTACTTTTTTTTTTTTTGGCAAAAAAAAATCATAATAAATTAAAACAAAGAGATACAGAGATTGAGGGGACATCCTAATTCGGGAATAACCCAAACGGGAGTACATCTTGATAAAAACAGATCAAGTGGATCAGCCATAAATTATCCTACCAAATATTCACGCATTACGCGCACAACCCAACAAATTCGTGTCCGGTCGCAAAACCAAGTTACAAAAAATATAGCAAGTGAACATTTGCAAAGAACAATAGGGTTTTAAAATTGGCAAATGGATTAATTGTCAGAACTGTATCAAAATCCAAGTGTCAGCTGCTCCTTAAACAGAAGTAAGCATAAAAGCTCTCTCGAGCAACAACAGTACCAGAGTGGAGGCAGACATAACGCCTTGAAGCCTGCAGATCTTAACAGGTCAGGAAAATCAGAGAATCGAAGAGGTCATCCTACCAAACACAATTAATTTCAATCAGACGCGTAAAAACTCAGATTGAGGATGAATCCAATAGTAACCACAAACCCTTTAAGGTTAACATACCAAACATTAACTATAAGTGAGGTCCACCTACGTCTAGAATTGAACAAATTATTTCATTGGCTATAGGATCTTATCCTTGGACTGGAATTTGAGATTAGTATCCAACCAAATAATTTTTATTCGATTCCATCTAAAAGAGAAGAATTAATCATAAATCTTGTATTCACAACAGAAAGACTACACCTTTGAATAATAAACAAGCCTTGTCCCATTATCCAAATAGTATTTTCTATCAAGTAATGGATTTGAGTTATATGATCTTGATAAACTCATCTAAAACATATTATCAAGGATCAAATAAGATTTGAACCTTAAGTATATTAGTGGCATTATTATTTGGTACAAATAAGTGTAATTTGCATTCTAGAGTCTATGTTTATTGACTATTAGACTCATTTAAAGGATGTGAATTTTACCTTTAAAAATACTTCAGTGTACCACCAACTAAGGTGAAACTGCATATGATATATTTGAACTATATACATATGATATGTATAAAGATATGATATGTATATAAACCAATAAGTATTTGCTAGAGATATTTTGCTCTCTTATTTCATCAACATTACTAATAAATTCTGTAGATGATAATATGTAAATTGGACACAAGTTGAAAATCTTTGAATGTGTTCAAAGATCTCAAGAATGAAGTAAAAAAAACAATTTTAAAAAGTATAAAGACCATATGAATAGGCAGTGATGGTAAATAATTAAGGAAAGACTATAATAAATAATTATATTGCAATTTGTTTTATATGATTTGATCTGAAATAGTTCGATTATAACTCTAAGACCATACACAATACGCACCCCATTTGGATGCTTAAACGAGTCTCGACCGTACACGTCATTCATATTATAATTAATACTGAATAAGCACCTAATCTCTTCAACCCAACACCTCAAAATAATTATGAATTGGGTCCCAACAATATAACTCTATATCATTAAATTTTAACAATAATTTATATACTCATTCATAATTATTAATTTTAAAATATTGAAGTAATTTAATTATAAATTATAAAAAAAAATAAAGCGAACATTTTTTTATTTTTATTAATAATTCAAGAAACTATTATTTGCTACTATTTTATAATTTAACTATTATTTGCAAATATTATATAATTTATTTTTTAAAATTAAAATAATACAATATTTGAATATAGAGAAAAAATAGAATTAATTGTATATGTGAGATCCATGAGTAATAGGAAAGAGAGAGAGAGAGAGAGGATGCCTATAAAAGCATCCATCTTTATAATCATCATATTCATTGATGTCACAATAAAGATGTCTATTTAAAACGGTGTTAAATAAGGGAAGGACCCCTATTGTAGATGATCTAAAACTCTTTATGTCCAGTATTGTTTGATTATAACTATAAGACTCTTTCTAATATTGATTTAGTTACATGTGTTATTTAACCACAATGAATTTCAATTGAATTAATCATAAAGACACAATATTTGATAAGAAGGTTAGGGTACTTAGTTTAACCTTATGATAAATTATAATTGTAAGATTTGTTAGATAAACTTAAGGAAAAAAACAGTATAATATATATATATACACACACACACAATCATGTGATGAAGAGATTGACCATCGATTGCAATGACTTGAACTAGTCTTCTCATGGATTCTTTGTTTGGGAAGTTGAACCTCCATTTTCAGTTTTGAGCATGAGTTAGACTTTTGATCTACCACCCCATTACTCAAATCACATCATTAGTGGTTGTTAACTATGTGATTGGGTACCTAACATGTGATGTTAACCATATTAGCCAAGTGGTTCAGACTAATTGTCTTTTTAAACTAATAGCCAGTTTTATCCAATTTAAATTGAAGAGGCTCATATTGTTTATTAGACGTAATGCATTTGAACTTTCCTTTTCATTCGTCAATTATTAGTCTAATCTCTAACCCTATCATGTTAATTATTAATTAATTAAAAGTTAGATCCTGCTGTAGCATGCGTTTATACGGAGATCGTTATCAATAGTTTCGTCCCTCTTTGGTAGTATACGCTCTTGGATTGAGATAGGCCAATTAACGATAAATTCCACCTTCAAATTATAATAAATTGTGTTACAACTTTCTTAATGTCTCATTTTCGATTCTCTTCGGTGTTAATTTAGATGGACTAAGACCATTCACAATGCCGCACCCCATTTGGGTACTTAAATGGATCCTGACTGTACATGTCATTCGTTTTACAATTAATATGTAATAAGCACTCAATCTCTCCAACCCAGCACCTCAAAATAATTATTAATTTGGTCCCAGCAATAAATCTATATCATTACATTTTAACAATAATTTTTATACTCATCCATAATTATATAATTTTAAAATATTGAAATAATTTAATTATACATTATTAAAAAAACAAACATTTTTCTATTATTTTTATTAATAATTCAAGAAAAAGTTACAACTTAAAAAAACAATATAACATGAATGATGAAAATTTGCATATTCTAAATAACAACTAATCTTGTTGACTATGACTCCCAAAACGTTGCCAAATATGCTCCACAAGATCATGTTGAAGTTGAAGATGAGTTTGTCTATCTTGAATTTGTGCTCTCCTTTGTAGGTACGGCGCAAGATTTGGATGAGGACCATTATGTATTTCACTCCTTGCAACATCATTGTTGGAATGATCATAATTAAAAATACCAACATATGTGTGTCGTTCATCTTCTACAATCATATTATGCAATATGATACATACATATAATATATGTTTAATTGTAATCATCTGCCTACCGGGCCACGTATAATTGCGAATCGAGATTGAAGAACTCTGAATGCACACTCCATATCTTTTCTTGCTGCTTCTTGATGTTGGGCAAATAATAGTTGAATAAAAGAAAATTATTTGCTCAACATCAGTAAGATAAAAACATACAATCGTAAACACATAAGCTGGTATGATTTATCAAACTCGTATGTTTTAAGACTAAGCTAAAGTAGAATCGTAAACTCCTAAATCATCAGTAAAATCGAGTATACTGATTTTATTAAGGTTTCCGTGAACTCATAAGAATTGACTAAAATTTGAGTTTACAGACGAGTTAACCCGTTTTCACGATCTAAAATCGTAAACTCTACGATTAACTTGAGAGTTTAACCCTAGCTCGCATGTACAAAATAGGTGCCACAAAAATAAAAAAAATCTTTTTTCCATATATCAATTCCCCATTCATATAATTCCTTTATGCTATGGCTAGTTTAAATTAGTGTTGCAGAAGCAGTTCAGCTCACTCGGCCTTTTTCTTTGGAGGAGGTTAAGAAGGCCGTTTGGGATTGCGATAGTTTCAAGAGCCTGGATCCAAATGACATCAGTTTTGGTTTCATAAAAGATTTTTGGAACGAACTTCAGGTAGATTTCATGCGATTTTTATCTGAATTTCACCACAACGGGAAGTTTTCAAAAGGAATAATGCAACCTTTATAGCTCTAATTTCAAAGGTGGATAATCCTCAACACCTTAACCACTTTCGCCTCATTTCTCTAGTAGGTTGCATGTACAAAGTGTTGGCAAAGGTCCTAGCTAATAGACTACGCCTTGTCATTGGCAGTATTGTTGCCTCACATG
Source organism: Medicago truncatula (assembly GCF_003473485.1). Taxonomy (NCBI): domain Eukaryota; kingdom Viridiplantae; phylum Streptophyta; class Magnoliopsida; order Fabales; family Fabaceae; genus Medicago; species Medicago truncatula. The sequence continues at coordinate 24,925,051 of NC_053045.1, forward strand.
TTCAATCTGCTTTTATCAAAGGGAGACATATTCTTGCCGGTGTTTTCATTCCAAATGAAATGGTTGACGAGGCCAGAAAATTACACAAGGAAATGATGCTCTTTAAGGTGGATTTCGATAAAGCTTTTTACTCTATGGATCAGCATTACTTAGACGATGTTATGAAAAATATGAATTTTCTGGTTTTATGGCGCAAATGGATCTCAGAATGTGTCGGATCAGCAACGACATCGGTCCTAGTTAATGGATGCCCTATTGATGAATTTTCCTTGGAAAGAGTTTTAAGAAAAGGCAACCCTCTTTCTCCATTTCCATTTCTCTTAGCAGCGGAGGGGCTGAATGTTCTTGTACACTCCCTGGTTGATAACGACCTTTTTAGCGGCTACTCTGTAGGTTCGACTACTCTAGTGCATATTTCCCGCTTGCAATTTGTGGACGACACCTTAATAATTGGAGAGAAGAGTTAGGCCAATGTCAGGTCAATGTGAGCCTCTTGATCTTGTTCGAAGAAATTTCTGGCCTGAAAGTTAACTTTCAGAAGAGTTTGTTAACTAGTGTGAATGTTCCCAATTCGTGGTTGAGGGAGGCATCTCGAGTTCTGAATTGCAAGACCGACAGACGTCCTTTTTTGTATTTAGGGATTCCTATAGGAGGGGATTGTCGCCGGTTAAAATTTTGGGACCCTGTGCTTGATCGCATTAAATTGAAGATGACTAGTTGGAAAAGGAAGCATCTTTCCCTAGGTGGCCGTCTAATCCTTTTGAAATCTGTCATGTCTTCTCTTCTGGTCTACTTTCTTTCCTTCTTCATGGCTCCCTCAAGTATAATCTCTTCTATTGAGTCTATTTTTAAAAGATTTTTTTGGGGGGGTTGTGAGGATCATAGGAAAATCTCTTGGGTGAATTGGGATTCTGTTTGTCAAAGTAAAGAGGATGGTGGGTTAGGCGTCAGGAGGTTAAGGGAATTTAATTTATCATTACTAGGTAAATCGTGCTGGAGGTCGTTGGTTGAAAAGGGCGGGTTGTGGTATAGAGTCCTTATGGCTCGTTACGGGGAAGAAGGAGGGCGGCTCAAGGAGGGTGGGAGGATGGTTTCATCTTGGTGGAAGAGTTTAGCAGCTATTCGTGATGGTATAAGATGGGCATGGGGAGTTAGTTTGACGATAACATTCTTAGGAAGATATGTAATGGTAGTAGTGCATATTTTTGGACGAATAAATGGCTTGGAGATGTGTCATTTAGTGATATTTAGTTAGAGACGTTAACCTTTTGTTTACAAAATCTGATCACAACGTTGAGAGGTCTACTACAACAAATATTTGGCTTAAACATGTTACCCTAAAATTACTCCCTTCGTGTGGATCCTTTTTCGCAACTATCTCCCAACTAAGGATAACCTTCTTTCACTGGGCATCATTCCAGAAGAAACAACCATATGTGTTGGTGGCTGCGGGGTTCAGGAATCAGTTGATCACCTCTTCATCGCTTGTAGTCATTTTGGTCAGTTGTGGCTGCATATTCGGAGTTGGCCTGGTCTCTCTTAGGTTGATCCATACAATGTTCATGATCACTTTTACAAGTTTGCTCATTTAGGAGGGTTTCCTCGCCATACTCATCCGTTCCTAAAACTCATTTGGCTCTATTGTGCTTGGACAATTTGGAAGGAAAGAAATAATCGGATTTTCAACGACAATGTCTTGTATTTACATAAGTTGATTGATCAAGTTAAGTTACTTTCTTTTAATTGGCTCAGGGCTAAAATGATTAATTTCGCCTACACTTATCATGAGTGGTGGCGTCATCCTTTATTGTGTATGGGTGCCTCTATATAATTTTTCGTTTTTGTGCGGCAACTTCCTTTTGTTTTGGGTTTGATAACTTTGTAAAGACTCTAGTTGGCCTCCTTTAGCATACCTTATGCACGGGGGGTCACTTTTGTTGTGTTAATTGGTTTGTTAAAAAAAAAATTAAGAAAAAATAGTACATTTTCTATCAATGTTTTTTATTAGTGTAAAGTTTACTTTTTAATGAAAGATGATAAATATATATATCTTTAGACTCTTTTTGAGAGATTCATATTAGACAACTCTTAAAGTAGTTCAAACACATCTAAAAAATACCAGTGTCTTCTAGACTTAATAAGTGGCCGAATAAGAGAATACTTGGATCAATAGGACACTCGTTTTAAGGGTGTGGTTGAATGATATCATTTTTCAATTGGGTAGTTTATCTTCAATGTTCTTCCTTTTTTCATTTTTTTTTTTCAGGTTTTTTGGCTTTTTTTCCTTTTGAGGATTTTGGTTTCGCCCTACTTTTGTACATAATATGTTCTTTTTTTAATAATATTTGTGAAATGGATAGCAGAGGATGGAGGTTTCTTAGAGATGTCAAGTGTGTTTAAATGTCTTAAGTTTCACCTTGATGTTTCAACATTCTCTTAGTTCATAATAAATATATAATACTTAGTTGATCTACATGAGCATACCTCAGTTGATAGGGACAATATATTTCAATATACAGAGGTATAAGTTTAAATCCTAAATTTCACACTTATTCACTTTAAGAGTGAAATTTTATATAACTAAACAACTTGACAAAAAAATTAAATAATAGTGATCTATATTTGATATTACCATAAGATTTTGGGGTTTATTTTATATGGGCTTTTAAAAAAGGTTTTAAAAGTAGATTCTAACCATTTGTAATGAAAATAAAAAGTAAATTTTATAATAATTTGTAACAAAGGAAGAGTAAAAATAATATATTAATATTTACTAAAAATAATAGCGGTCTTTACGGCTTTTGAATCATTTTTTTGAGGCCTATATTAAGGTTCCGTTTGGATTGGCTTATTTTGAGCTTATGTGGGCTTATCTACTCCCATAAACCTTTTTAAAGGTGTTTGGGTAAATAAATAAAAACAGCTTATCATAGTTTCATAAGCTGCTTATGTCATATTTTAATAAGCCTAAATTTTCAGCTTACCCTCTAGCTTAACAAGGAGCTTATAAATTTATGTAACCTCCTTCGATTCTCTCTGGATCCACTTTTTCAAAACATATATTTTATTTTATTTTTTTGTTTTTAGAAAAAAAAACATATATTTTTATTATAATGTTAGTTATCTTTAGCGGTGCATAAGTAACAAAATTGCTATATGTTTATCTTACTAAAGTAACATACGTAACTAAGATTTCTTTTTTTGTTTTAAGGAAGATTTTTATTATTTTTTTGTTACGTAACAAAATGAAACTGAATAAAAAAAACAAACTTAACTTGCCTTTTTTTAGTAACAAATTGTACACTAATATCTATATATATATGATAAGTTTACAATCATAATTTCTCAAGTTTATTTATGCAGAGTGTTTACGCAGCATACAATTAGGTAACTTTGATTATTTTTTTAAGGACGAATATTGATTATACTATATATATATAATTATAATTAATATATTATAATATTGTTTTTTTACATCTTGATTAATTTTATCAAAATAAATCTTGATAATTGTGGTTCGATTCTTTGATTTTTTTTAAAATTAAAAATATTTAATATTTCGATAATTGCTTATGTAATGTCACATCCAAACACTTCAATTTATGTAAGTACTTTTTGATGTACATATCTAAACATAAATAACTTATCAAGTATAAAAGCTTATGATGTAAGCTCTAATGTTATAAGCCCTAATGCTATAAGCATCTATATAAGTTGTTTATCCAAACGGAGCCTAAGTTCACCCTTAAAATGATCAAAGTATGTGTTGAGTATACTTTAAAAGAAGAAAAATTCCACACCAAGTCTAAAGAGTACATGATTAACTTTAGGGACTAATCTCATCGTCTACTAGGATCCGTTTGAAGCTAGTGCAAATTTCAATATGAACTAGTCCAACACATAATTTTTTTATACATTGAAGATTTAAATTTGAGAACTTGAGAAGAACACACTGGTTAGATTCCAAGCTTTCAGAGTCATACCAACCTCTAAGGTTAATAAATTCAATTATAAGTTGATAGACACTCAAGTGTAGTGTAGCTAAATAGGTGGAACTAAAGCGCAACGATCCAAACAAGGATCATTAGCTAAATAAGTGAAGTTAACATTTTGGAAAATGCCAACAATTTCCTAATTTGGGCATTTGTTAATAAGTTTAAAGTGGAAATTTTTTGTTAAAAATTATTTATTCAACACATTAAAACAACAAAAAGTAATTTATTTATCAATTATTTTTATTTTAAATCCTTAAGAAGGCCTCTTAAGACACTTGTTAGTATAAACCTTAAAAAAAAAAAATTACAAACAATCTACTATAAGAGAATTTTTTTTTTTTTTTAAGGAAAATCTACGATAAGAGATGCATGTATGCACAATTCAACGAACTCAATAATCAATAGTTTCAATTTCTGTTTTAATTAGTTGTTTTCCTTTATAATCGGATGTGTTATCCTATGAACACTTTATAACATATTCAAAGGATTCAAAACAATAAAAAAAAAAAAAAAAAGGATTTATTACAGAACATTCTTTTAAATTTTAAGAAAACTTTTAGGTCATATCGTGTCTACATATATATAGCTAGATTTATATGTTTACAAATCATAAACCATAAAGTTCTCGGTTAAATAAGATGCGGTGTTTATTATATATCATTTTTTATATTAATTATCGAGCAATTATTACCTGGTCACAGATCCAAATCAAAAATATTTGAAGATACATACATAAATAGAGAGAATTAAAAAAAAAATAGTCACATGATTTTTTATGTGACTATTTGGAGAATCAAAAATATCTGGAGATACATACATAATTATATATCATTTTTTATATTAATTATCGAGCAATTATTACCTGGTCACATATCCAAATCAAAAATATTTGGAGATACATACATAAATAGAGAGAATTAAAAAAAAAATAGTCACATGATTTTTTACTTTTATCTTTAAATTTTTCTTATTTATGTGTTTCTGCCTAAGTCATTTTTATTTGTGTTTGTGACCAATTTAGACTTTATCGTCTAATGATGTATTTGTTTTAAGTTATATTTATAGATTAGTCTTCATGAGCTTAACTAACTTGATATGGATAATGAATAATATATGTAAGGTATGAGATTCAAACCCCAACCACCACAAAAATATATATTTATAGACTAGTATGTAGACCCGGACTAGAAATTTAGACTATTTTTTTATTTACAAAAATTGAAGTAACAATATATGTAAGGTCCGTGCTACGATTTTTTCCAAACCAAAAGTCCAAAAACTCGTCCAAAAATCGTGCTACGATTTTAATAGATTTCAAACTTCAATTTTGAGTCACTTTCACAACAATATATAATTTTTTATATTAATTATCGAGCAATTCTTACCTAGTCATAAAAATAGAGAGAATTAAAAGAAAATTAAATTAGTCACATCATTTTTTACTTTTATCTTTACATTTTGTCATATTTATGTGTGTGCCTAAGTCATTTTTATTTGTATTTGTGACCAACTTATACTTTCTCTTCTAAGGATGTAATTGTTTTAAGTTATATTTATAGATTAGTCTTTGTGAACTTACCTCAGTTAATATGGATAATGCATAATATATATAAGGTCCATGGTTTAAACTTTGAAAAAAAAAAAAAAAAAAAAGTTATAAACTAGTATGTGGACCCGGACTAGAAATTTAGACTATTTTTTTATTCAACCAAAATTGAAGTAACAATATAAATTTAGTTTTTGTTTAAATAAAGGGTTAATGTCACATACTGTCAACGTGATATCCACTACTTCTATTCATAATTATAATATTCTCTCACATTACTCATAGAAAAATATTTCATGCGATCATTCGAGGTTAATAGTTGTTGATCTCTTTTAGGCCTCGTTTGGATTGACTTAGAGCTTATGTGAACTTATCTACTTCCATAAGCTTTTTTAAAGTTGTTTGAATAAATAAATAAAAATAGTTTATCATAGTTTCATAAGCTGCTTATGCCATATTTTAATAAGCCTAAATTTTCAGTTTATCCTCCGGCTTAACAAGGAGCCTATAAATTTATGTAACCCCCTTCGATTCTCTGTATCCACTTTTTCAAAACATATTTATTTTTTGTTAGTTATCTTTGCATAAGTAACAAAATTGCTATACTTATCTTAATAAAGTATAACACGTAACTAAGATTTTTATTAATTTTTTTTAAGGAAGAATGTTATTAATTTTTTTGTTACGTAACAAATTGAAACTGAATAAAAAAAAAACAAATTTAACTTGTTTTTTTTTTTTTTTTGTAACAAACTGTACACTAATATCTATTTTATTTTATTTCTGTTTTTAACTATTATTGATAATCCAAAGTCTCGATAATTAGCTCTCGGTCTTCCGATCGAAAAACAACGTCGATGAAGACGTGTAGGTGAACTATTACGCGGAGGTGCTTCTAACTTTCCCTGAATTTCCCATTTATCACCTAGTTGGGATGTTTCAGCTTCTCTCTGATACATAACCTCTCTGTTTGCCTATCAAAAAAAAAGATTTTTTCAACAATGGTGTAAGACTATATTATTATAAAAAAAAAATTAAAAGAAAGCTTATCATATACTATTATACTTGTGTATGATGATGTTTAGACTATTTATTTAAACCTCTAATGTTAATTTTGTCTTATATGAATATTGATATTTTTTTAAGGACGAATATATTATAATATTGTTTTTTACATCTTGATTAATTTTATAAAAAAAAAATTGATAATTGTGGTTCAATTGTTTGATTTTTTTGTTAAATTAAAAATATTTAAAATTTCGATAATTACTTATGTAATGTCACATCCAAACACTTCAATTTATTTAAGTACTTTTTAGTGTACATATCCAAACATAAATGACTTATCAAGTATAAGAGCTTATGATGTAAGCTCTAATGGTATAAGCTCTAATACTATAAGCATCTATATAAACTGTTTATCCAAACGAGGTCTGTCGACCAACGTTCTCAAAGGTTTTTGTCCATGACTCACACCATTTTCAACTATCGTTGCTCATTAATCTATCTCACTTCCAATTGTTCTTTTTCAGGTTTTTTCATGCACTCCTTTATATTGTTATTAGTTATTATTTTATTGAAATCAGTGTAATCATCTATTGTTAGTTGTATGCTACATAAATTTTCGGAAAAAAATTCATGGTGTTCCATATTTTTAAAAAAAGAAAATTAGAATGTTGATTACGTATTTCAATCTATTATCTTTGTATCACAACACCACTATTCTAGTTTTGAGGACTGTGATGTATCAGTATTAGTTTCATTGTGGGAGTTTTTATTTTCTTTAAGTTTAGTGGGTTTAGGGTTGTATTAGGATGATTTGAATTTGTTTTTGGCTATTGCTTGTATGCATGCATTAGAATTTTCCCGCTTCTAGTGCAATGGATATGTACTCTGTGTGACCTATTTTGCATTTATCTAGAGTTTGAATTTGTGTTTTCAATAATATGTTGTTGTTCAAAAGAAAAACAATGATGCGTTGCAGGTGATTTCTCACAGCCTCTACTTGTATTACAGGTTCAACTAGTTTAACTTGGGGCACAGGTTGTTGCCCTGGTTTGCAAGATTTCACTCATTATTAGGCCTTTCAACTATTTGTCGAGATTTGAGATTCTGGACTTAGGCTTGAGGAACTTGTTGATTCCTTACTTGGGGAATACCAAAGAAATATGTTATTCTCCCGATTTGGGGGGCTAAAATTTGATAGCTTTGGTTTGTGTTTTGAATTAAACAATTAAACATTGTTCCAATTTGTTGTGTTAACATGTTAACCATTTCATGATTACTCTTAACCGTTTGTTGCCTTAATGATATTAAGGAATATTTTTGTTAAAGATGGTAGAGGATTTCGACCAGGAATACTAGATCCTGAAGCCAAATGTGTGCTGTAGCACTACACCAAAAAAGGGATTTAATAGCACTTTTTTTGACCTTCAATAGCACTTAAAAGTGCTATTAAATCCCCCGCTATTGTAAGTACAGCACTTATAATAGCACATTTAAAGCGCTATTGAAACCCTATCATTAATAGCGCCTTCGCTAAAAGAGCCATCATAGCCCACGTTTTCATGACTAACACAGGTAATTCTAACAAGATTTGATAGCGTTTCTTTTAAAAAAGGGCTATTACAGACCCTGTCTTTAATAGCAGCATGTTAGAAAGTGCTATCATAAGCCTCCTTTTTTTTTTAAAAAAAAAATTATTTTTATAAAAGGAATTTCGTTAAACATAAAAAACATTATACAAATTATTCAACATATTCATTATAAATCCTTAAAAAAAAACATAACCATTATAAAAGATCCTAACAACTAAATACAACTCTAATTCCAATAACAAGTATGAAAATTACATCTTTCATGAAATAAAAGTTTCTTGAAATATAAGAAATGATCAACCAAACTGTACCACAAAATTATAATAAATGATCAACCAAACTGTACCACAAAATTATAATAAATGATCAATCAATTATTATCCGAAAATTGAATAAAAACCTCAAAACAGTATAAATCAATCCTGTATATGATTTTTTACACTTGGAGTGTTCTTAACAAATATCAAATGACACCTTTAAAGATCAATAATTTCTTTATCAACTTCAGACATAAGCTTTTTCCCAATTGTTCCACCTGTGTCATGGAAGGAAAAGAAAAACTTATACTCTACATATACTCACTTTTTTAACTATAAAGTCAATTCAATAAAAACATACATTTAATCTTTAATCATAATCACAGTATACATTTAATCTTTATGTACTGCATGAAATATCATTCACTTTTAATTATAAGAACAACATCAAGAATATAAGTATACATTTAATCTTTTATGTACTGCATGAAGTATCATTCAATTTTAATTATAAGAACAACATCAAGAATATAAGTATATTGAGAACAAATTGAGAACATAAGCACATAGATACACACTAAATTTATATTAGAACAATATATGTTCACTACAAATTTAACATTCCTACACAAAGTTCAACAAGCATTGTATAAAACACTGTATTTTGGGTATAACCAAATAAAAATTTCCTTTTACAGATTATCATTCTCATAGCATTTGATTCATTCTGATAGCATTTTGGGATCCCGCTTATCTAATTTTCTTACCTGAATCATTTCTCTAAATTGAGATAGTAGGAACACACATAAGCACTTAATTTTCATTATTCATTTTTCTTATATTCATTTGATACCATGAAAACCTTTTTTTTGCTAAAAGGTGTATGTCAATTGTTCAAAGTTCAAACATGAGATAACATATGAGAAATTTGATCCTAAGGCTAGAAAACGGTCTATCATGTAACGTAACACAAATACACAAGAAGATATCAGTCATCATGAATTGTGAAAAACAAAAACCTAAACTTTAAAAACATGTAGTCGCAAACAAAGATAGGAAGAGGAAGTAATCACAACAGTACCCCAATGAGCATGTTGAAATACATCGTGTGTTAGCTCAAAATCTTGTTCAATCCTCTCAAGAGCCAACAATACCTGAATACAATTTAGAAAACATTAAACCAACAATAGTATGTAATTCATATGTTCAACTAACCATCAAAGACAAAGGTATTGCATAGTCTAGTAAAATGTGCAGCTAACTTGACAAAGGGTCGATGAACTAAACACATCTAGAGAGTAAATTCAATTACATCAAACAATCATGTCATCGACATTGAGTTTTAATAGGGGCTGAAAACACAAAAATTAGTGTTATAAATAATATGGAATTTTAGAGCATTTGAAACAATTGAACATATGGAGAAGTATATATCATGCTAAATGGATCCTAGAGAAAGGTTGTTGCTGGATCGTGGGGAATGAAAAGCCCATCAATGTATGGGAAGATAATTGGATTCCTAGTCTAAACAGTTCTAAACTCCTAACCCCAAATAACATGACAGTAGGTGTTTTGCTAGTTAGGGACCTAATAGACTTAGAATCAAATTGTTGGAACCAAACTCTCATTAATAGGATTGTTAATCCTATAGATCAGGAAGCTATTTTAAAAATCCCCATAACCAATACTAATTATGTGGAACTACACAAAGGATGGTAAATACTCTGTTAAGAGTGGATATTATGAGATAAAAAATTGGGAGAGGCAAACTAGCACATGCCCTTCAAGTTCAGATCATCATAATAAACTTTGGGACAAAATTTGGTTAACCAATAACACTCCTAGACAAAAAACACTTGTGTGGAAGATTCTTTAACAAAATCATCCCTGTTAGAGAAAGTTTAAGCAAAAGGGGAATTAGATGTAATATTCTTTGTCCCATCGATTGTTGTTTTCGCAGTCATTTTGGATTCAAACAAGAAGCATTTGTTTGAGGATATGAAAGTTCAACACATTAGGAGAGAAGGGAACCAGGCTGCTCACATTTTGGCCTAAGAGGCTCATATTATTTTAGATAATGTTTGGTTGGAGGATAATCCATTGGCCATTTCACACCAATTGTACATTGACAAAATTCTTTTAGTTTCAAAAAAAAAAAAACAAGAAACAATTGAACAAAAGCTAATCAACAACTTCATGAAACCTATTCATGAGTGAGGGATAAGGTCAACTAACCTTGTTGCATTTGAGTAAATTTTATAGTAGGATATAACCTCACCAAAATCAAATCTCAACATACATACTTGAAGTGGAATAAATATTTGTATGTACTAGCTCAAAACCTCCAATCATATTACAAGATAATATGCCTCAAACACTTAGTCCAACCTGTACTACACATACAATAGGAAAACTTGCCAAACTCCAATATATGCTTGAAGAACACACGTTGCATACCAAAATCCAATGCAAAGAGATATCAAGAAACACTTCAAATCAAAGGAATACAGTAGTGAGGGAGCTTGAGATGTTTTCCTATGAGAATATTTTGTTCTGCATTCAGCTATTTTTAATATATATCTATTTTTCTTTCATTGGCTTTCAATCATACTAGACTGAGTTTGTACAGAGATAGAAAATTAACACGTAGGAATATGTGAAGGTTCATTTGTTTCATTAGGAAATTGACTAAGAATATATGACTTGCATTTATAGAAATCAAATATATGCTCATTGAAAATTGAAGGCACATAATATAAGTAATACACTTAGAGTGTGTTTGCAAGTTTTGTTTTTGTAGGGGAAGGCTTCGAAGGGCTAAGCTTATGATATATATTTGATTAAAAAAAAAAAAAGTAACATGATAATATATGCTCATTTATCATGATGTTCTTTCAATTTTTATAAAGTATCAAATCAAATATATATATGAACATATAGACTAAACCCTCTAAAATTCAACTCGTAAACACACTCTTATGAGCATATATAAATTTATAATGTAATAATATCTCTGTAAACACAAACATACATTAAAGGAGTATCAATTAACCAAACAATATAATCACTAGTTAAATCATGAATGATCCTTTCCAAAAAGAAATAAACTACAAGATTCACATAATTAGACTTGAATTTGGATCGTAAAAAAAAATTGAACTAATCTTATACTTTTTTTTTTTTTTTGAAGGATAATCTTATACTTTTGTCAATCACAATTGACTACATGTGAATATATCATTTCATCTCCAAAGAAGTACCCACTCAATAACAACTACAAATAATAAAAACAAACAAACTCTACAAAAAAACAAAATACAACAAAACCTAGTCATCAATCGGTGAGTAACCAAACTACAGATAAAAATGAGAGAGTTGATTGCCTCCTTAAAGCATATAAAAGTGCTAACAACTTTAAAGTGTTTTTAGTGAAATTTAACCATAAAAATTGGAAGAAAAACTTCCAATAACACAGAGACACACCGATACCAATACAAACAAGCAAAAACAAATGAATAAGCTAAATTAGAGCGAGGGAAAAAAAAAACCTTAATTGAATTTTGCATTTTCTCTTCTTGTGGATACCCGTAGATAGAGATCCGTAATGAAGAATGAGGTCATCGAGAAGAAGATTCTTCAACTAGAGATTTGGAATATTTTATTGAAATTAAGATACGTGGAGCAGGAAGGAGTAAAATTCCTAACCCTAGCAGAAAGAAAAAAGGGGTTTTGGAGAAAGAAGGATCAAAGAGAAAGAAAGGGGTGAAGGCGGTGGTTGTGAAAAAGAAGGCGATGGATGGGTAGGAACGAAGACCCAAGATTCGACGCAGAATTATGGATGAAATCCATGGGAGGGATGGGAGGTTTGATATCGACGATATGTAGAGAAAGAGGAGTGGAACACGATGAAGAATGAGATAGAGATGGATTGACTGTGTTTTTTTTCTAATTTTAATTTTAATTTTAATTTTGATCTCATTTTTTTTACGTTCATTTATATTATTTCTTTATTACTAATTAGCAAACTAGGGGGTCACAGGTTCGACACCAAGATATGATAGATTTTATTCAATTAATCTTTTTATTATAGCACTTGGTACATCAGAGTCGCTATTTTTGGCTATTGGCATTAATAGCGTTTTCGATAAAAGTGCTAACATAATGTTCAGCGTTAATGGCATTAATACCGTTTTCCATAAAAGTGCTAACATAATGTTCCGCATTAATTGCATTAATAGCATTTTTCCTCAAAGTGCTATTCTAGGGGCTCTGTTCTAGTGCTTTGATAGCACTTTTTATGTAAGTGCTATTAAATGGGCGATATTAAAGCTCTTTTTTGTGGTAGTGTAGGGGGAAAATGCATTTATAGGCCTACCATCATTAGTGTTGGCATAGCATAGGATTACTCCCTGGTGACCATTGGTAATGTAAATTGAGACATAGAAGCAAATTTAGTGTCCATTGTAGTATTTCCAATTAAGGCATTGGTTCCTCTTGGGATCATAGGGAAGGATAATGGTGGTGGCACAGAAGTCACCATTCTTGGTTGTGTCAATCCAGCCATTGTCGAAACAGGTGTAGGGGCACTTATCCCCATAATTGTCAAAACTGACATATGAGCAGTTACTCCTATAGCAGTTGATACATTGGCGTTGTTAACTGTCAAAACAGGCGTCAGAGTTGATTGTTCATGTGTGGTTTGAACATTCTTATTGTTTTGAGTAGATGTAGTAGCACTACTTGAATTTGAAGTTGTATAAGGACGAGCCATTTCTAGAAGTGATATGCCACTTCTTAAATGCATACAAAAACAACATTTACCCAGAAAAATTTCTTATGCAAGAACAAGTATCAACAATTTTTTGAAAAAGTATAATTTTCTTTATACCGGTGTTTTTGGTGAACAAGAATGCTAGTTTTAAGAGTTGCTTGTAGGATCAAACTAGCAATTATAGGACATGTTGTGCAATACTATTTTCAGAAAACTTTGAATGTTCATCATCTTTATGGTTTTTAATATGAAAAATATGAAGATAATTGTCTGATTCGACAGAAATTAATAAGATGTTTGAAATATACTGGAGTTTTGTTGTGGGAATTGATTATGTTATAAACAATAATAATAATAGAGAGATAAAAAACTTAAGTTAGAATGAAGTTAGGGTTATGAGAATGGTTGAGAATGGTTGATGTTATAGGTGATGATGAATGTTAGATAAAGTATTAGGTTATAGTGTAGCTATGACTGAGAGTAAAGAATTTTCTAATGGTGAGATGAATTAGTGTCTTATAAGGTTTTCATTGAAGAGATGACGTAAAAGACATACCATTGTTTTAATGAGAAGAATAAATGTGATAAAGGTAAAACTTTAAACTAAAACTGAAGAATAGGGTATTGCCTAGGGTTGGAAATAGGTCAGGCCAAGCTAGGCTTTGATAGGTCTGAGTCTGGCCTACGAAAAAATTTGCAGGCCTGAGCCTGGCCTATGGCCTTTCACAGGCCTATTCTTTTGGCCTGGCCTGGCCTATTTAAAAGTCTGGCCTGACCTGAAAACCTATTTACAGGCCTACTTACTATTAAAGTCACTAAACATTCCATTTTATATACTTTTAAATAGGTTTAATAGGCCTCAAAGTCTATTTCAGTATAAGACTTGTCTATCACTACTATAAGGCCTTAAAAGCCTATTTCACTATAAAACTCCACTATGAAGCCTAACATGCATAAACAGGCCGGCCTATTAGGCTTCATAAGCTTTTTTGATAGCCTAAGCCTGGCCTATTTACTTAAATAGACTTTTTAAAAAGCATAAGCCTAGCCTTTTTAATAAACAAGCCAGGGCAGGCCAGGCTTAAACAGACCAGGCCATAGGCCCCTGTAGGCCGGCCTGGCCTATTCCCAACCCTAGTATTGCCTTTATAAATGAGGACGTAGTAGGTGAGAGAAGTTAATGTTGGATATATGCTCTAATGATGATTTCGAATTGACTAAAATATGGTTTTAATCCCTGCAAATATGCCTCGTTTTGGTATTAGTCTCTGTAAAAAAAAAAAAAATTGTTTTTGGTCCCTGCAAAATTTTTTGTTTTTGAAAATAATCCCTGAGGGACTATTTTCAAAAACAAAAAATTTTGCAGGGACCTTTTTTAAAAACAAAATATTTTGTAGGGACCAAAAACTACAAAATTGGTTAAGTTATAATGTGCCACATATGCAAATCATCACAAAAGTGGCGTCAGGGACTATTTACAAAAACAAAAAATTTTGCAGAGACCAAAAACAATTTTTTTTTACAGGGACTAAAACCAAAACGAGGCATATTTGCAGGGACTAAAACCATATTTTAGCCTTTCGAATTATGATGAGAGAATATATATGTGTATATATACATGTACGACGTTGACTAATGATGAGATAATACCATTGTATGATGATGATTAATAATGAGAAAATATTTTTATATGACGTTGAATAATGTTGAGACACATGCTACTTATGATGACGAGTAAATGATGACATAAATACTATTGTGGTGTAAATTAATGATGATGTGTAATGTGTATCTTTTGGTGATTCTATCCTCATGCGTCATATCATATTTAGGACAATGACGTGTGTATATCCAGTAACACAACTCTGACATACCAACAATAACGAGTATAAACGAGTACCGATATGCATATAGATTATAAGGATGAATTACATCTTCTTATGTACATATTGATATGTTGAACTTAATGTTATGTGAATGATGGGTGTGGTTATTGATGTTAAAATTGATGATTGTTGTTAACGGTGTGCATGAATGATGACGACAATAAGCTATTAATATTTTATGTTGTTCATGTGCTCTAATTATATATTATGAATAATAATTTTCACCCCTTGTTATTGTTGTGTACCCTTGGTGTCTATACTCGTGGGGTACAGATACCCAGGATGAGGATCTCTAACTTCATGACGGCTAAAAGGTGGCAATGGGATATTTTCTTCCGTCAATTTTTGTATTAGTGAAAATTATGTAATCGAATACGTGCTTTGTTCTGTAACACTAAGGTCATGGGTTTATCGTTTGATTTATGTTTATAAAGTTTAAAGTTTTGGAAGTTTTGTTTATTTTACCCTTGTGACGAGAACTGAATTTGTTTCATTACGATGGTTAAACTATTCCCCTGCTGAATTTTGACTATTGCTATACGAAACGGTTAAATGACAAGTATTTGTAACACCTTATATTTAAATATATTATTTTTAGTTAATAATTTGAAGTTGGGGTTTTAGGATGTTACAACGCATGTCTTCCTCTTAAAACTCTTAGTTCTGAATCAAGTTTTGTGGATGAGAGGATTTGTTTTTATAGGGTTGATTTCCAAGTGGGCTTACGCTGGAAAATTGGGCTTTTACCACAAACCCTCAACCAAAATCATCAAAAGCCTCGAAGGCGCACGAGCCCAACGGGCAGCCTCACGTACGTTGCGCGTGTGTAAAAATTGTCATTGGAAATATCATGGCATGTTGCCTCTGGACCGTGGAACGATGGACTATGATTGTGGAACATTGCCTCTGCATCATGGCACGTTCTGACAGTTCCAGAACCCTGAAAGACATTGTTCTACTCTCAAAAATCACTTATAAATTATCATGGCATTTTTTGGCTTGACCTTGTTCCAGCTAGGGTTTCTCCTCCTCTACTTTTCTCTTCTTTCTTTTCCATGTTCAACAATATTGTCTCTTCTAACTTCTAAGGTTTCTATTTATATTCGGGAAAGTCACTTGTTGTAATTCTTATCTCCTCTACTCACTATTCTTTTACTTCCTCCCTCCCCCACTTATTTAAAACTTATATTATACACCCTTGACTCTATATTATTTTATTTTTTATTCCTCTTTTCATTTTTATTCAAACTCTCGTAACATTTTCCATGCATCATCATAATTCTATTTTCTAGACAACAAAATAGCACTCAAGAAAAAATAACATCATCATAATAATTACCAATACTTCACATATTAAACCTCATTGAATCAATTAAAAAATAAAATAGGGGTGTTACACAGCATACCTGGGGAGCACTGCAAATTTTCCTTCGAACTTGAGATAAAATTTCCTCAACTTGTAATGTCTTCAGAGGCCTCTTGAATCTTCATTCATTGTCTTCTCAATTCTTCACGAGGTGCTTTGGTTTGCCAAATTACATGATTTTGCAGTGAATTAGATCAAAACCATGCTAATAATTGCTTGGTTTCGGTAAAACTAGAACTACATGACTCGGTATGGAAATATCAAAAAATATCCCTTAAACCATAGGCAATTGTTCTAAAAATCCTCTAGTTTGGGTCAAATCAAAACTAAAATGACTGAAAAATTGCTGAAAATAACGTAAGATGACATGTCATCCTGCGACTTGTGTTAAACGAGGGTGATAAGCCTTACACCACAAAGGAAATCATTACAAAAAATTTGAAAAATAGAAACGAATGGCCAATGTAAGATGTTTTCTCTCGGTAGGGGATACAACGAATCCTCATTTGCATCAATGAAGGATTTACGAATGGTTTTGGCATTAGGAACAATTAACTTGAAACCTGCGGTTCTTCAACTATTTGAGTGTATTGAGGATTTCAATGCTTCCATGCAACGTTAGAAAAATGCTCAAGTATGAATAAGTTTAATGATAGTTCTAAAAAAATTTGTGTGTTTTGCCAATATGCACGTCTGTTGGTGGATATGGACCTTTCGCCTAATATTTTTCATGAGATATTGGTGACAAGGGAAGCAAAGAGAACATATCCTAAAACAATTCAACTTTTGGAATGCTACGAAAACATCTACAAGAGAAGTGAAGTGACCTAAAAGTAGGACATTTCTCGAATCATAACACATATGGGCTCGGTCCCTACCAGCTCATGGGTTCTTAAAGTACTTCACATTTTCAGGCTTGATGCTTGGGGCGTTCTTAAATAGATTAGTGGATCGACCCATATCCTTGTTACTCTTAAGGGATAAAAGGCTACAAAAATATCTATAAAATTAAAATAGAACAAAAATTTTAAAATATTATTATTTATTGCCTTATTTCATTTCATTACCATCATCTTATAATACAAATCCATAAATACAAGGTTCTTCACATTAGGAAAAAAAAAATTCAAACTATTGGAGTACCAAGACAATAACAAAATGACATCTCATGGAATATTCAAGAAGGAATATAATTTGTGTACGCTCTTTAGTATGGAAAACATACATACTCATGTATGCACATAATCTGTTTTGGAGAACTCTCGTATACATTTATATATTGTAACCAAAAAAAATACATTTACATATGGAGTGGTGCATACACTTCGCTTTGCCAGGAGAATGACACAAGGTTTTTGGACAATCTGAGTCTCTAAAGCATCTAGTAAACTTAGCTGTAATGAAAAATGAGAATAAAATAGTGTAACAATAATAAGATAAAATATTATGTATGAAGTAAAAAACTAAATTTTAAAAGAGTAAAAATGGTTTACCTTCAACATTCGTTGCAACTAGAAAAAGAAAAATAAAGATATTTATAATATAAACAAACTTGACAATTTCAACCATATTTACCTTTTTTGCATGTAGGCAATGGTTTTATCTCTTTATTATTTATAATGCTCAACCTCTCCTTTCATCAATTAAATATTTTTTAGTTCTTATGCACTTCTAATAGCCATTTTAAAATATTAATCACTATTAAACATCTTTAAATATATTAATGGTCTTTGTTTGTAATTTTATTATGCATGATATAGAGGTCACATCAAAATTTATCAATTATAAGAAGTTATTCTTTTTTTGTAACCATTCGCGATAGGAAAGGAAAAATCACACAAAATAAATAATATTTTTGGACAAAATATTTATATATTAATCGTGTAAATTATTGAATCAAAGTTATCTACCAAATGTAGTGAATTAGGTGTGATTGGTGTATTGTTAGATTAAAGTTAACTACTAATTGTGGTGCATTAGATGTGATTGCTTTATCAATTAATATTTTTTCATGTAAGCAATGGTTTTATCACTTTAAGATTTATAAAGCTCAACCTCTCCTTTCATCAATTAAATATTTTTTAGTTCTTATGAATTTCTAATACCATCCTAAAATACTGATCATTATTAAACGTCTATAAATATATTAATGGCCTTAGTTTGTAATTTTATTATACATGATATAGAGGTCACATCAAAATTTATCAATCATAAGAAATTATTATTTTTTTGTAACCTGTCGCGGTAGGAAAGGAAAAATCACACAAAATGAATAATGTTTTTGAACAACATATTTATGCATTGTTGTGTAAATCATTGAATCAAAGTTATCTACCAAATGAAGTGCATTAGGTGTGATTAATGTATTGTTAGATCAAAGTTAACTACTAATTATGTTGCATTAGATGTGATTTCTTCGTGTGACTCATAGGCTATATATATTGAATATGCTGGATTTGAAATTTATAGATAATTCCTCAAGAGAGTATGAAAATTTTGTCCGTCAAAGTACAAAGAGTACTTAACCCACAAAGACGGAAAAGGTACAAGATATACTCGACCCACTAAAAACCAACATTCAATCAAGAGTCAATACATAAGAGTGGATGTGAATGTCACGCATAATACAAATAATTTGCCCCTTTTTATAGCTAGAAGCCATCTCTAAGAGGTTAATTTTATTCCTTCTACAATATCCTCCATCTCCACTCTCCTTAAAAAGAAAATGATCTTATTCCTAACCTCCCAAATCTTCCGTATTGTGACATACCAAATGAAAGTTAGCTCCGTCGGGTGTTTTTTGCTCCATGACAAGGTTGAGAAATACTCAAAAAGAGAAATAACATTTTCGGGTAGAGAGATGCCAACTTCGATCCACGTAAAGATCAATTACCCTACTCTTCCAACAAAAAGACACCTATAAACAAATGATCCTTCACCTCAACAGTCTCTAGACACCACACACAATTTGGACCATCTTCTACTAACACCCCCCACCCATTGACGGTAAATTCCCACAGGTTGGAAGTCTATCAAGGATAAGTTGCCACGAGATCATTTGAACCTTTGATAGAGCTGAGCTAGTCCATGTCCCCCTTAAACCCCTTCAAGTCGTCTCCCTCAAATGAGAAGAAAAAAATTATCACTCAATGCAACATATTGGGATATAACCGTGAAACCATGTGAAGTATATCACACAACCAATTGCACTTATCCTCCTCTTTTGTGGCTTGACGAGAATCTTACCAACCTTTTAACTCACCCAAATCTTGGTTTCTCCCATCCAAAAGGCCCCATCCTCTATTGATAACTCCAATTCCACTAATTATCTTTCCATCACCTCATTTTACTAATTTTACTATTCTTTTGAAGAATTAATGAAAATAAACAAGGAAATACTTGAGAGAAGGATTTCCCACCACTAAGTATAATGCAAAAAAAAAAAAAAAATGTTGAATCCCCATTTCAAATAATTTTCTTTGCATACCCCATAAATGAATTTTGATTGTTATCCAAACCCTTCCCTAAGGCAAACACATCCATCCACCAAGTTGAAGTAAATTTAAATTTATTTCTATAAAAAAAAAAAATACCGATACTCAGATTTTCCTTTATACTTCTTCAACATGTCTTTCCACAAAACCTTTTTATCGTTCAATAAGCGTCATTTCCACTTACTTACATTGGCCAAATTTAAAAACATCATTTCCTTCATCTCCACCACCCACTCAAAGAGAGAAATAACATTTTCGGGTAGAGAGATGTCAACTTTGATCAACATAAAGATCAATTACCCTACTCTTCCAATAAAAAGACACCTATAAAACAAATGATCCTTCACCTCAACAGTCTCTAGACACCACACACAATTTGGACCATCTTCTACTAACACCCCCCACCCACTGACGGTAAATTCCCACAGGTTGGAAGCCTGTCAAGTATAAGTTGCCCCGAGATAATTTGGACCTTTGATAGAGCTGAGCTAGTCCATGGCCCCCTTAAACCCCTTCAAGTCATCTCCCTCAAATGAGAATAAAAAAAATTATCACTCAATGCAACATATTGGGATATAACCGTGAAACCATGTGAAGTATATCACGCAACCAATTGCACTTATCCTCCTCTTTTGTGGCTTGATGAGAATCTTACCAACCTTTTAACTCACCCAAATCTTGGTTTCCCCCATCCGAAAGGCCCCATCCTCTATTGATAACCCCAATTCCACTGATTGTCTTTCCATCACCTCATTTTACTATTCTTTTGAAGAATTAATGAAAATAAACAAGGAAATACTTGAGAGAAGGATTTCCCACTGTCGCGTCATTTTTTGGAGATCAAGGCTATTTGATTAGCTTTTGAATCACTAATTATTTCACGACTGAACTTTTAATTTTTAAGAAAAAGGGGAAAAAAGTTCAAAACTACCCCAGTTTGAAAAGATTTTGGGTTCGGGGGTTAGTTACATAAAGCGAAGGTATTAGCACCCTTTATGTCCGTAGTACTCTACGGGAACCTCTTGATTTTATTTAATTTAATGTGCTATAAACTTGCTTCCTAAAAAAAGTTAATGTGATGATTAAAAAGAAAAGAAAGTGAGACCTAATTTATCTACATTTTTATTGTTTGAAAGGACATGGTCCTCTGCCTACGTACCCGTGAAGGATCAAAACCTCGTAGTTCGGGGTAGTGTTTTTATTAGTTTTGAAAAAGGTTTTAAAAGGAAAAGCCAAATGGCAAAATAAAAATTGATTTGTGTCTTTTATTAAAAAGAAAGATGACTCGAAGTATGATTAAATTGATTGATATTTGATTAAGAAAATAAAATGAAAAAAGACGATCACTTGATTTAGTGGATCAAGGTTTATTATGAAAAATGTTTTTGTGATTTTTTGGTTATTTGTATGTTTTTGTTGTTTTTTTGAATAAAAGCTAACCTAAAAATGTAAACTAACGGAGCAAGGAAATTAAAAACGTTTGTAACCTAAGCTAGAAGCATAAAATAAAGCATACACCCACACACACACCCATGCACCTAAACTATTACAAAAAAATTCTATTTACATTCTAAGGTCTGAGCCTAATTTACATTCTAACATCCTTGCTATAAAATAAATGACATAAATAAATAAACATGCATGAGAGAATATAAAATAATAATTACAATGCTAAAAGATGCATGAAATGATAAAAAAAAAATGGTTCAATCACAAGGTGGGGGTGCAGCAGCATTAAGGAGTGTACAGAAACAAAACAAAAAGGGAATTGGGCCTGGAAAGGGTTAGATCGGTTCGGTTCCAACCTGGATCGGTTCAAGAGAACCGAACCGGTTTGACATGTATATATAGGCTATGGACCGGTTTTTCTTTCATTTTTACAAATCCACTCTCTCCCTCTTCCCTATTCCTTCTCTCATCTCTTTGTTCTCTCTCATCTATTTTGTTTCTTCTCCGGTTGGAGAATGGGTTGTCAAAGCAGACTCCGGTGCGGTGGCCGGCGAGCCATCGCGGCGACGCCGCCGCACCGGAGCTAAAAAAGCTCTCTTTTTTTTCAAAAGTTTTCACCTTTCTTGCTTATTTTCTCCTCTCTACCTGTTTCTAAACCTTGAAAAACTCAAGAAATATATCTACAGCCTTAGATCTAAGATTTAGAAAAAATACTACCTTTTGAAAATTTTCTTTTGATTTCGGCTTAGGATTTGTGTGTCTCGGCCAATCAGCTTCTGCTTGGATAGGGGGCCGGTTCAGTTGTGTTCTGGATCGGCGTCAACTTCTGTGCGTGTTCTGTTCATGCTGCTTGCTGGTTGTGCGATCTGGAATCTACGTTCTGTTTTTCTCTGTGTGTTTGCTGTTGTTTCCTGTGCGATTCTGGCTTCTTGTGCATCTCTGGCTCCTTTTCTCTCTGTTTCCTCGTGTTCTTCTTTGTGTTGTGCAGGTCTCTATTTATAGAGTGAGGTTGAAGCCAGAAATCAGTAGCTTGGGGAGGAGAAAAAGCAATTTCGGTTGTTGGATTAGGATGAAAGAAGGAGAACGCGTTTGTGTTCCTGTGTTTTTGCAGATGAGGCTTGGTGAAAGCTGGATTGGAATGGCATACGTGTGACAACCTATTATTCTGAACCTGGACCCTTTTGGATTTTTTTATGGATATTAACAAATGAATAAAGTGATAAAGGAGAAAATAAAAATAAAAATAAAATCAACGCAGACTTCTTTTGGGCTTATCTAATATGGAATTAAAAGTAAAAAATAAAATTAAGATTAATTTAAAAAATTAAAGATGGAAATAATTGATTAAAGACTGAGTGAAAGAGGGCCCGACTCGTAAACAAAATGAGGTATTTTAAAATACCTTCCTGTCGAATTTTTACTGAAACGTCAGAGACTGATCAGGGTTCAACGACGTGTGTCAGTCGGGTCTTAGGTCAAAAATTGGGGTATGACAGATGCCCCTATTTAAGTTTCTTCGTCCAGAGATTTGAAGATGAAATCTTTGATTCGATGGGCCGAAGAGACTTAAATACAAAAGTGCACCAATTTTGACCTAAGATGTTATGAATGCTCATGATGTAATTATGAATGCAGATAACAATGATGACTTGACTGGAATGAGAACTGACAACGGAATATCTAAATTCGTTGAAGAAAAGGGATCCGACTCTGCTAGGGGAATATAGTTTCACTGGGGAAAATAATTGTCTACTATCGTATTAATAGCTTAACAGAGATGATTGATAACTTTTACTTAACTATCGATGAGATAGCTTAACAAAGGTAAGAATGAGAGAAAATATCGTCTAACTACCGATGAAATGATAGCTTAACAAAGACGGTTAATAACTTTTACCTAACTATCGATGAGATAGCTTAACAAAGGTAAGAATGAGAGAAAATATCGTCTAAATACCGATGAAATGATACCTTAACAAAGACGGTTAATAACTTTTACCTAACTATCGATGAGATAGCTTAACAAAGGTAAGAATGAGAGAAAAATATCGTCTAACTACCGATGAAATGATAGCTTAACAAAGACGGTTAATAACTTTTACCTAACTATCGATGAGATAGCTTAACAGAGGTAAGAATGAGAGAAAAACCTCGTCTAACTACGAAAAACCTCGTCTAACTACCAATGAAATGATAGCTTAACAAAGCCGACTGATAACTTTTACCTAACTATCGATGAGATAGCTTAACAAAGGTAAGAATGAGAGAAAAACCATCGTCTCACTACCAATGAAATAATAGGTTAACAAAGCCGACTGATAACTTTTACATAACTATCGATGAGATAGCTTAACAAAGGTAAGAATGAGAGAAAACAAACTTGGTCAGTCACACTGGGGACGACACTTTCGAGAAAATAAAATGTGATTTCGGATTATTCATTGGTTGGAACTGACCGTTTGAAACATGATGAAAGATAAACTCAAGCGGTCCTTTCGTGGACTAGGGACTTGAAACAAGATAAAAAGAAAACTCAAGCGTCCGTTGGTGGACTTGGCACTTGAAACTGACAGATGACATCTCTGGACCAGACACACTAGGGAGGACACTTTGATGATAAGAAGGTAAATGCAAGATGTTCATTTATGGAAACTTACGGGTTGACAAAACGATAAGTTAAGACCGAACTGAAGAGACACGACCGAAACGATATTCTGGATGACTGATGCAATTATGTGTGAATTGATGTTATGCATATGCTGCGTACACAAAAACGTATGAATATGTGAAAAATATTGATGAATGCATGATTGTATGAATGTATGGATGTGTGAATGTATGAATGTGCGACTACATGACTGTATATGACATGTGACTCGATGAACGGAGACAAGACAGGTAAGATGGGAGATGGACTGACATCGCAGTACAAACACTCGGAAAACTTCCTTGGAGATGATACTATTTTGAACAAAACGGGCCGTCAACGGTGTAAGAACCTGGCATAAGGTAGCAACTAATGCCTCTTGGGGGTAAAGCCCATTGTTGATAAAAAGTATGGAAGAAGTCGCCATTTGTGAACCGGCACAGAGTGTTCTTCCATTGGTATGCTTCAGCAGTCATGTTTTTTTTGTTTTATTTTTTTTTTGACAATCCCTAACTTTTGCCTGGACCGCCCTTTCGGGTTCAGTCCACCGGGAATAAATTCTTTTTTTTTTTTTTGCCCCTAATTTTTGCCTGGACCGCCCTCTCGGGTTTTCAGTCCACCGGGACGCTCTCTATTGTCTAAGCCACCTTTTCAGGTTTTCAACTTAGCGAGCTTTGATTTTTTTCTATTTCTTCGACTGTAACAGCATCTTACTCAAAGTAGAGGTCCTCTCCATACTGTTTAGCCATGTTTCTCTTCCGGAGTGTAACTGTTCTCGAGGCGGATGTTGATGTACGCTTCACCTACTCACGAGTTCAAAGAGAGTGTGTTTGTTGTTCACACTTTTCAAAAGATGTAAAACAAGTTTTTGTATTTTGAAAATTTTTGCTTTTTTAAGTATTGCCATAAAAAATAGAAGAAATTATGCAAATAGAATAAATGAGAGTTCTGAATAAACGGGCACAAGCTCAAATTTGATGAATTGAGTGGTGACCTGCCAAGGGCATGGCTCCACGGATCTTTGAAAATTTTGGGAAAATGGTAAATGTAATGGGAAAGGTACATTGAACACAGTAACCACTATTCTCCCTAACAATCTTGAATGCCCCTGTTCCGAGTCTTTGATCTGCAGATGCTTCAAATCGGAGGTCTTTTGATGGTCAAGATGCCCCAAGTGGATTGTGTCTGATCAGATGCAGTTACTTTGTCTTTTGATCCTTAACTTTTGCATAGATCGCCCTTTCAAGTTTTCGATCTATCAGGATAATCATTTTTGTTCTTGTCTCTAATTTTTGCCTGGACCGCCCTTTTGGGTTTTCAGTCCACCGAGACGCTCATTTTTGCCTAAGCCGCTTTTTCAAGTTCGCGACTTATCCAGCTTTTATTTTTGACAGAGTATCTCTTGACTGCACCGGCTTGCGGGTTTGTCAACATCCACAGTCGCAAGAGTCTTTGCACACAGGCCTTCATAGTTAGGCATCCACTTGCCCCTGGAGTTTGGTTGGAAAGGTAGTACCTTTTTGGGCACAAAGTCTCTTTCTTGAATTTCACGGGGACGAACCTTCTTGTTGGAAATTTGTTTCAACCTCTTTTGACATGGTTGTACAAGGTCGTCAAGCATTTTAAGTTCAATCAAGCTTGGACTTCGGCAGAACTCCTATTGTTGGGACTTCGACCTCCACAGGAAGCATGACCTCCATGTTGCATACTTGAGGGAAGGAGGGGGGTTGCCCCTGTTGAAAAGCAAGAGATCCGAGCAAAGAGAATGGTAGCACCTTGAGCCAGTCTTTCTAAGCGATTGCCATCTTCTGGACTATCTTCATGATTTTTGTTTGTAGCTTTGACGGCTATGATGCCCCAGCATGTGAGAGATCTCATCGGGAGCCTCTTCACTTTCCTCTTCTTCAGCTTCGGATACCAGGAACTCAAAGTTGGTAGAGAGTACATGGTTATTGTGTTCAACGGGTTTATTAATGCATGATTCGATTATTGATTTTGACAAGTAAGTACAAGTTATGATTATGCAGACATTTGAGAATGATTTTTTTCTTTTTTTTTTGGTTTTTTGTATTACCATTTTCCAAGAAAAAGCACAAAATGAAAACAAAGTCGGGATCAAAACGACCTTTTTATTAAAGATGACAATGCTCAAAGCAAAAAGCCCTACATAAGTTCACTTTCATCTTGGCGGGACGAAAGGATTCTCTTGAAAAGATAACAAACTAACAAACATACCACTTGAAACAAATTGAACAATGGAAGAAAACATCAACATTGACTCGATTGCGGTTAAACCCTCCTTTTGTTGGAATACTAGGTACCATGATCTGGTAGCAGATTGGCTTACACATTTGGGTTCAAGTCTCGAAGGACAAATCTTTATCTCGGATTAACTTTTGGACTGCGGCCTTCAGAGCATAGCAGTATTCAGTATCATGACCTGGGGCCCCTTGATGAAAAGCACAAAACTTGTCAGGTCTATACCATGCTGGTAATCTTTCTGGCATTTTAGGAGGCGGCCTGGTCTGGACCAAATGCTTCTTTAGCAATGAAGGGAGCAAATCAGCAAATTTCATGGGGATCGGGTCAAATTGTGTCCTTTGAGCCTGTGGTCGAGGTTGACCTTTCACCATATTCACTTCCTGGCCTTTCTTTATCGAACTGCCTGCGGGGGCGCTTTCATTGACCCATCGTCCTTCTCGGACTCCTTCTTCCAACTGTACGCCCATACCAACCATCTCAGCAAAGTTCTTGGGCGTACTTCCGACCATCTTCTCGTAGTAGAACTGATTGAGAGTTTTTAAGAAGAGCTTGGTCATCTCTTTCTCTTCTACACACGGGATGACTTGGGCAGCGGTATCCCTCCATCGCTGGGCATACTCCTTGAATGCTTCCTTATTCTCTTGAGTCATTGCCTGAAGATCGCTTCGGTCTGAAGCCATATCCACATTATAACTGTATTGTTCCACAAAAGCTTCACATAGATCACGAAAAGTTTGGATTCTTGTTTCGTCTAGATTCGTGTACCATTTTGAGGCGGGACCAGCCAAACTCTCTTGGAAGTAATAAATAAGGACCTGATCGTCCCGAGCATATGCATACATACATTTTCAAATGTTCCTCAGGGTAGGAGTTCCCTTTATACTTCTAAAAATCTGGGATCTTGAACTTGTGAGGTATCTGGACATTCGGCACCAAACAAAGATCATAAGCGGTCTTTCCAAATTTTTCTTTCCCACGGAGAGCCCTCATTTCTCGATGCATTTCATCATATTTTTCCCGCAAGTCATTCACTATATCATCGGGCTCCATGTTCCCTGAATGGAAGATGGGTTCTTCATTTTGTGGGATGGAAGTCATGGCAACTGGAGGAGCTCTCACAGGAGGCGGAGGAACATAAGTTGCATATTGATGAGTAGGCATCCGAGTTTCGCAAGCAATAGGGCGGAATACTTCTCTGAGACAAATAGGGACACCCCAAGGACGACCTTCTGGCATAGAATTTGGTGGAGTACTGACAGGTATCGTCCATTCAGGGACAATAGAGACAGTTGATTCGGCCTGAGTGCTGATAAGAGGAGGAGGTGATGGTTGATTTTGTGCAGCCGTCAATCTTAGTTCGCATGGCTGCCACTTCCTCTCGGAGCACTTGATTTTCTTGTTCGAGAAACTCCATCTTTTCCTCATGATTGTTCGAGTGTTGTAAATGCGAGTGGGTTTCAGACGAGGACGCCATGACTCTTTTGAGATGGATTGACCTTTAGCAGAAAAGACACAATGTAAGACTCAAACTCGAAATTATGAATGCAAAATGATGCATGATATGCTTATGCAAAAAATAGACACTTTTTTGAAGGACTTGTCAAAGTAATTGTAAACTTGATAAGGAACATTATTTTATTTGAAAATTGTGAAGATGTTGCAATTGGTTCCATTTTCAAAAGTAAGAACGGAAGCAGAAAAAAGTTCTTAACCAAAGCTAAAGCTTAGTTAAGATTTTTGAAGTTGTATTTCTTGGTGTTCCTTCTTTACAAGGTCTGTATCTTTGATGTTTACAAGAACTTATCCAAGTCCTTCGATATTAGTGAGAAAAAAAGTTTTTATGAATGAATGCATGTATGCATGATTATGCTAAAGGATATGGAATATATGGTGAGGTTAAGTCCACCATATTGGAGCCAAGGGTAACAACGCCATTTGGTAGGGACTATGGTTTCAAATTGCACTTGTAACAAAGGTTCTACCAAGTTCCCAAAGTCATTAACCACTTCCAAATATTATCAGGTGACGGGACTACTCCCATTCCAACAATATTCGTAGGAAAGTCTCGTTTGGGTGTAGTATCGCGTATCAACCAATTTAAGACTACTCTTGATTAGCCACCGCACTACATCCTAAAAGGCCAAGATGGGTTAATGGTAACTAAAGGTCCTCAACATCGACGGTCACTTGAAAATACAATGCCAATACGACTACTCATGCCAACATAAATTACTTCCAAGATCCCTCCATTGAGTGGGGTTATACCACATGAACCAAAACACGAGACTTGACTCTCGGAAAGGCACTTTGGTTATACCACCATCCTATCTTATGTTTCCCTCAAGCCCGGGTGTAGGACTTATCTCACCACTCACGTTTAGAAAGAAGGAAGAAGAAGGAAGAACATATATACACGTATTTCCATCTTTTTTTTTTTTTTGTTTTAAGCAAGTTATAGCACAAAGAATTAAATAAAGCCAAGTTGGCTCAACCCTCTTAGGGGGGTCCCCAGTGAAGTCGCCATTTCTGTCGCGTCATTTTTTGGAGATCAAGGCTATTTGATTAGCTTTTGACTCACTAATTATTTCACGACTGAACATTTAATTTTTAAGAAAAAGGGGAAAAAAAGTTCAAAACTACCCCTGTTTGAAAAGATTTTGGGTTCGGGGGTTAGTTACATAAAGGGAAGGTATTAGCACCCTTTATGTCCGTAGTATTCTACGGGAACCTCTTGATTTTATTTAATTTAATGTGCTATAAACTTGCTTGCTAAAAAAACTTAATGTGATGATTAAAAAGAAAAGAAAGTGAAACCTAATTTATCTACATTTTTATTGTTTGGAAGGACATGGTCCTCTGCCTACGTACCCGTGAAGGATCAAAACCTCGTAGTTCGGGGTAAAAATTGACGTTTGATTGGTTGTGTGTTTTTATTAGTTTTGAAAAAGGTTTTAAAAGGAAAAGCCAAATGGCAAAATAAAAATTGATTTGTGTTTTTTATTAAAAAGAAAGATGACTCGAAGTATGATTAAATTGATTGATATTTGATTAAGAAAATAAAATGAAAAAAGACGATCACTTGATTTAGTGGATCAAGGTTTATTATGAAAAATGTTTTTGTGATTTTTTGGTTATTTGTATGTTTTTGTTGTTTTTTTGAATAAATGCTAACCTAAAAATGTAAACTAACGGAGCAAGGAAATTAAAAACGTTTGTAACCTAAGCTAGAAGCATAAAATAAAGCATACACCCACACACACACCCATGCACCTAAACTATTACAAAAAAATTATATTTACATTCTAAGGTCTGCAGAAAATAAATGACAAGAAATAAATTATTTACATCAAAGCCTAATTTACATTCTAACATCCTTGCTATAAAATAAATGACATAAATAAATAAACATGCATGAGAGAATATAAAATAATAATTACAATGCTAAAAGATGCATGAAATAATAAAAAAAATGGTTCAATCACAAGGTGGGGGTGCAGCAGCATTCAGGAGTGTATAGAAACAAAACAAAAAGGGAATTGGGCCTGAAAAGGGTTAGACCGGTTAGGTTCCAACCTGGGTCGGTTCGGGAGAACCGAACCGGTTTGACATGTATATATAGGCTATGGACCAGTTTTTCTTTCATTTTTACAAATCCACTCTCTCTCTTCCCTATTCCTTCTCTCATGTCTCTATTCTCTCTCATCTATTTTGTTTCTTCTCCGGTTGGAGAATGGGTGGTCAAAGCAGACTCCGGTGTGGTGGCCGGCGAGCCATCGCGGCGACGCCGCCGCACCGGAGCTAAAAAAGCTCTCTTTTTTTTCAAAAGTTTTCACCTTTCTTGCTTATTTTCTCCTCTCTACCTGTTTCTAAACCTTGAAAAACTCAAGAAATATATCTACAGCCTTAGATCTAAGATTTAGAAAAAATACTACCTTTTAAAAATTTACTTTTGATTTCGGCTTAGGATTTGTGTGTCTCGGCCGATCAGCTTCTGCTTGGATGAGGGGCCGGTTCAGTTGTGTTCTGGATCGGCGTCAAGTTATGTGCGTGTTCTGTTCAGGCTGCTTGCTGGTTGTGCGATCTGGAATCTACGTTCTGTTTTTCTCTGTGTGTTTTCTGTTGTTTCCTGTGCGATTCTGGCTTCTTGTGCATCTCCGGCTCCTTTTCTCTCCGTTTCCTCGTGTTCTTCTTTGTGTTGTGCAGGTCTCTATTTATAGAGTGAGGTTGAGGCCAGAAATCAGTAGCTTGGGGAGGAGAAAAGGGAATTTCGGTTGTTGGATTAGCATGAAAGAAGGAGAACGCGTTTGTGTTCCTGTGTTTTTGCAGATGAGGCTTGGTGAAAGCTGGATTGGAATGGCATACGCGTGACAACCTATTATTCTGAACCTGGACCCTTTTGGATTTTTTTATGGATATTAACAAATGAATAAAGTGATAAAGGAGAAAATAAAAATAAAAATAAAATCAACGCAGACTTCTTTTGTGCTTATCTAATATGGAATTAAAAGTAAAAAATAAAATTAAGATTAATTTAAAAAATTAAAGATGG
Organism: Medicago truncatula; assembly: GCF_003473485.1. Classification (NCBI taxonomy): domain Eukaryota; kingdom Viridiplantae; phylum Streptophyta; class Magnoliopsida; order Fabales; family Fabaceae; genus Medicago; species Medicago truncatula. The sequence goes on from NC_053045.1 coordinate 24,955,870, forward strand.
AAATAATTGATTAAAGACTGAGAGAAAGAGGGCCCGACTCGTAGACAAAATGAGGTATTTTAAAATACCTTCCTGCCGAATTTTTACTGAAACGTCAGAGACTGATCAGGGTTCAACGACGTGTGTCAGTGGGGTCTTAGGTAAAAAATTGGGGTATGACACCCACCACTAAGTATCATGCAAAAAAAAAAAAATGTTGAATCCCCATTTCAAATAATTTTCTTTGCATACCCCATAAATGAATTTTGATTGTTATCCAAACCCTTCCCTAAGGCAAACACATCCCTCCACCAAGTTGAAGTAAATTTAAATTGATTTCTATAAAAAAAAAATATTACCGATAAATATTGGAATTAGGGCCAACACCAAATTAATGAGCATCACCCTTCTACCAAGACTTAGAAATCTATTTGTCGAACTTCCTAGCCATTTCTCCAAATCCTCAATTACCAACTTTCAAGTATCCATATTTCTAGGATTTGCTTCAACCGACAATCCCAAATAAGTAAAATGGAGGGCACACACCTTAAACTTCAGGAGAAGATGATGCCGCATCCAAAAAAGAATTTTACACATTAATCCATATCGAAAAATTAACTTTAAGCCCTATAATCAATTGAAACCGTCTAAGAATTGACTTTATACACCATAAATTTTTAACACAAGCCTATCTGATAAAATAGAGTATCATCAGCATTGCAAATGATAAAATATTAACTTTGCTCTGCTGACCATAGACCAAGTTTTCTTTTACTAAAAGTTATATCCCTTTTACCAACAATTTTTCATCCACAAACTATGTTGCTAAAGATGGTCGATGCAAGACTTTTGTGCCTCATGCTAAGGCACCTGTTCAGAAATGGGTTCATTCAACCCACAAGAATTTTCGGTATGGGAAGAATAATATGGTGAAGGGAAGTACCATTGCCACTATCACAAAAAATGTTGTTGTTGTTGACACTGAGACTCCATATGAGTCGTAGAAGTATGCTTATAGTAACAATTAAAAAGGGAAAAAATCCTATCACAAGGACTCAGTGGAGAAGGTATCAAAGATACAAGAAAGCTACTGCTAATGACAATACTTTTGACCCAAAGGGAAAACAGAAAGTGGTCAAAATAGCTAAAAGACTAGTGAAAGAAAAACTATCACTTCCTCTTATCAAGAAAAATCATCATGAAAATGATGAAATGGACTCAGATTTCATGGACTCTGAGCTGGATTTCGACGTAATTTGTAATGTGGTCTCAATTTTGCCTGCAGAATATGATGTAGTTTATGAGGTTGAATAACCTAAAGATGATTTCGACCCAAAAGACATGGAAAAATATAGACCCATGTGCTACTATGTTATAAATTATGGTTGTGTTGATGAACAGAAGGCCATGTTTAAGAAACCAAATGGTTCCATAAAGAGCCTCTTGCAACCCTTGTTCATTCAAGCTAGAGTTGACGATATTGGAGTCAACAAAGTTCTAGTAGATGACGGTGATGCTGTCAATTTAATGCCCCAATCTTTACTGTGGAAGATTGGAAAATTCAACATAGACTTGAAGCCTCGCAACATATTTCAATTGAATTATGAATGAAAAGTTGGACATTCCCTTGTTCAAAAACAGGTAAACTTGCTCTGTTGCAAACAGATAAAAATTGCAACTTTCTAACCCTTAACTTTTATATTGTCAAACTTACAAAAATAAGTAACGCGAGTTGTTTGGACGAAACGAAAATCCTTTTGGATACGATACTCTACTTATCACTTTCTTTCTTCGTAAGCGATTTAGTACACATGCCATATCCGACCATCAAGTTACGATCCTTTGAAATAAATAATTCCTAATAACACTTAATAGCGAACAAAAAAAAATGACGTTAAATTAAATAAATATCCAACAAAAATAAATAGAGGTTCATCTTAGAACTCTAACCTAAAAATAATTAGTTACACATGGTAACTAAAAACAAATTATTAAAGATTAAAACATACCCTAGAAAATCAAGGAGAAGATATAAACTCCTCCGAAGCTCTAGAATTGCCTTCCTCTTGAACTGCCACAGTTCTGAACGAGAAATTCTGGATGAGGAAAGCTTGTATTTATTGTGAGAGTTTCTAACTGGGTTTGGGCTAAAAAGGGATTTACCCAAAATAAAGCAAGAAATTACGGCTGCGCCCCCGAGCATTTCAGATGCTCGGGGCACATGAGTTATGCCCTAGGCGCGTGGTTCTGCTTCCCAGGACCAGTTTCTTCATTTTTCCGTCGTTTTAGGTGTTTCTTTCCAAATAAATTGCCTCGGGTCTAGGGAACAGTATTCCTCCCACTTTAAAGTCTCATGAGGCCTAAGTTCGTATCAATCATGAGCTTAAGCCACTTACAAACTATTAAACATTAGTTCAAAGAATAGCTTAAGTTCGTATGAGAAAACCCAAGTTCACATTTTCCACAATCCCACCCGAAAATCAAGTTTGACATGATTAAGACATTGTACTAACCTTACAAGCCTTGTCTAAGTCTATAAGAACTGTAGATCAAGCTTGCAATCCTTTTTGTTCACAAAATTCCAAGTTTTGACAATTTCCGAAAAACCGAAACGACACAAACTCAAGTTTCAAACCCTTTAGAAAATCCAAGTTTTGACCATGTAAAATATGTTCCAACAAAAATATGAATCAAAACAGCAAAATAACACATCATTTTCAACTCTAACATCTCAAGTTCAATTGCCAAAACATAGCTTATATCACGTGATCACTTACAACGACATTTTAGCTCAAAACCCGTTTTCACCGATTCAATTCCACCCAAAATATTTCTCAAACAATCAACACATTCACATTCCCAAATACATAAATGCATACTCAATTATTCACTCTAAATACTTCATTAAACCCAATATCAAGTTTGGAAAAGTTCCACGGCTCATAGAAAAAGTTATGATAAGTTTTCACAAAAATCCACATGACCCATGTGTAGTAATTTTATGATAACTCAAGTTCAAAAAATCATTTGGAAGTCAAACCAAAGCCATTAGAGAGCTAACATAATTATCTAAAACTTTCATGTTTACACCAAAGGCCAATTCAAAACAGAAACGTGTGAAAAAGACACAAGAACGCGAAATAAGAAATGTTGTCAGAGAGCATTTCGCTTAAGCGAAGGTTTCTTCGCTTAAGCGAAGGTTTCTTCGCTTAAGCGAACTACTTACAGTAGATGTTCGCTTACAGCTCGCTTCCGGTTCGCTTAAGCGACAGTCATCAGTTATGCAGAATTTTTCATGGGTTTAAACCATTTTTCACCCCAAAATCCAAATTTTGATCTCTCAATGCCGAAATGTGTTTCCAAATGTTGTTTACAGGTCAATATAACTTAAAAGGACTCACAAAGACTCAACAAACATGAAAACAATTGACATTATGACCAATTCACCAAGTTTCACCAAAACACCAACAACATCTCATTTCTCAACAACAAATCATGAATCATGCAAACCCAAGCCATGAATTATCATCAACAACATGACTTAGCAACAACGACATCAATTGATCATGAAACTTATCACAATTCATCAACAACATAGCATAATTCACCAATTGAGCATATTTTCAACATATACCAACTTCTCATACTTTGAACATGTAATTCAACTAACAACAATTCAATTATCCATAACTTCATACATCTAAACATGTCATCACAATTAGAGCACGAATTTCATCATTTATGAACAATTAATCAATTCACCCAATTAAGCACTTTTCATACACTAATTAAAAAATTGCAATAATGATTATGATGAATTCTAACCTCTTTACCTTAGTTAGATTAATCTCCCTAGTTTAGGCTTCAATTTTGGTCCTAGCTCTCTTCACCCCCTTGATTCGTCAAGTTCCTCTTCTCTCTAACCCTTTCTTCCTCTTGCTCCCACTTTCTCTCTCTAACTCTCCCTAAAAAATATCTTATGAAATGAAAGTGTGAGGAAATTTCCTCTAAGACAAGGTTTTTATAGCAAGTCCCCCTGATGGGCCTAACTCTAAAGCTTAATGGATTTAACCCATTTCAACTCAAATCTAAAATGTTTCTATACACACAACGGTAATCACTAATAACGGTCAAATAATGGTAAAATACTACCAACGGTCACTAAACGGTAAAACCTTAATTTTACTCTAATAACTTAGTAAAACAACGGTTCTCACTAATCACTAAAAGTAATTCTCACCAAAACCTATAATTTTACCCGTTCTCACAAAATGACCAAAATACCCCTAAGTCCAAAATGACTAAAATACCCTTCCAACACGGAAACCCATGAAAATGCACCCAATGATGAATAATTACACGCAAGCACATATAACACACAATAAAGTAATTAAAATAAATCTAGCTAAAAATCGGACTGTTACACTTTACACTTTAGAGAAGATGGTGCTGGCTCCAAAAGGAATTTGACACATTAATTCGTATCAAAAAATTAACTTTAAGTCCCGAAATCAATTGGAACCGTCTAAGAATTGCCTTTAAACACCATAATTTTTTAACACAAGTTTTTCCGATAAAAAAGAGTATCATCGGCATATTGCAAATGATAAAATATTAATGTTTTATTTGTTTTCAAATATTCATAGCAAACAATAAAAACTTCAGATTTTAACCTTTTTTTTATTAAATTTCTGCATAAATAGAAAACAAAATTAAATTAAAAAGTTTTCAATAACTAAAAATCTAATGAAATTCAAACAAAACAATCCAATTAAAAAGTTTTATTAAATATAAATATATATATATATATTATGCATTATCTTTTGTGGTGGCCGAGGGTTGAACCTCGGATCTTGCATATATTATACATTATCTTTATCAACTGAGTTAAGCTCACGAGGACGCTACCATGTTTATATGATCATGAGGCAACTGTTTAAACTCAAAATAGGCATGTAGCATAAATTTCATTAATATGAGCGACAACGATCAACTTTTTCATTCAATAAAGAACTACCCATCTTACTCCTTCTGCTTGTTGATTTGCACTGCATGCACTTTGGACTGAAACAATCACTTATATATTTCAAACAATTCTAGATTGTGTTTCTGCAAACGCAATAAAAAAGTCTTAAGAAGTTTTTACAATACCGTCGTAATTGTAATTTTTCTGCATTATCAAAATTTGCAGCATAACCACAACCATAATTTTTATGCTCTTTACCAAATTAGCAAAAAAATAGTGTTCTTCTCTTCCTATTGTAATAATTTTTCAGAATCCAGATATATAGTAAAGTTCTATCCTTTTTTATTGAGAATATAATCAATATGGAGAAAAACTAAGGAAAAAAACTATATTTCATGAAAAAACTAATAAACAAATTTATCAATATTTTAAGGGTTAATACAAGTTTGCCCTTGTAATATTAGCGATTTTCAGTTTACCCTCTGTAAAAAAAATTGTTTAGATTCCAACCCTGTAATTTGAAGATTCTATGGTTTTAGAGCTTCATGAATTTTGACTCTACGAAATCAATGATATGACGGGAGGGCTAAACTGAAATTCTCTCAAATTACAGGGTGCGAAAATACCTTAAATTTTGTAATTTTATGCCATGAAGGTCTAAAATCAAAGAATCTTCAAATTACAGGTTGAAATCTAAACAATATTTTTACCGGAGGTACACCGAAAATCGCTTATATTATAGGGGTAAACATGTATTAACCCACATTTTAACTATATATATTTGGTATATATAATACAAATTATGTGTACAGTCACTGATATTGATCATACTTTACAATTCCATAACTTGATCCACACAGAAGAACACAAAGAAAAAGAGACAAGAAGGAGAAGAGAGAGAGAGAAAGAGAGAGGATATAGACAAAAATATCAGTCATGATCACCCTAAATAATTAACCAACAAAGACAAAGGAACCAAGCAAATCCCTCTTTGCTTCAAGTCTATGCAATCAACATTCTTTTCATTAAATCCAAATTCATGCTTATCATTCATATGCAGCAACTCTGAGTGATTTTCAGATGATGTGTACCCTTTACCCTACACAATCATTTTCATGAGAAATCATAGCATAATTGTTAGGTATATATTAACAACCAAATTTAAATATTAGTTTCTTCTCTTAAGATGAAAAGCATATATCATAATATATATCAAAGTTTACCATAGAACCTGCTTGTAGTTGATCATCAATCTTCCTAGAAGCCATTTCATTTGGACTCAAGTCTCTCACCTATAATAGTAAAAACATGACCAATAAAAAAATTAAATTAGACAGAAAAATTTAAAAATAGGAAACTTAAAATCACTAAATTATGTATGGAATTAAAGAGAACTTTCATTTTTTCCGTCACTAATTTCTGTAGTTAATTATTTTTTATTTTTTTCAAGAAGTTAACATGGATTATATTGAATTAACCACCGGTTTTTATTTTTTTTTCTAGTATAAATAAATCAAATAAATAGACTCATAACATGAATGGTGAAAGAGGCCAGAATTGAAGTCACGGTCGCAGTATCACAATTCTTCATATTGTCGTTATTAAATACAATTGATGCAACCTGAATCTCAGTCGCATATACATACAAATACCTATATGTCACGACTGAGATTCTGATTGCATTTATTTTTGCAAAACCTTTACCATAATAGGTAAGAGTCAAGAAAATTATTACCTTGGGACTATTGACAGGAGAGCTAGCAGTATCTTCTAAAGGGTCATCATCTGATATAATTTTGGATCTTGTTTTCTTGAAACAAAGTTTCTTTGGTAACTTTGATGCAACTTGATTGTGATGATGAGAAAATTTCCATGCAGCACAAGAAGCAGCATCTGAAAGCAAAGAAGAACCACCACCAGAACAATAACTTGGTTCTATACCTTTTGAGAAATCATCAAAGTAAGTTGTCCATCCACTTTCTTCTTGACCACTTTGGTTTTTGGTTGTGGTGGGTGTGGTAGGTACTACTTTGCCTCTTGATGAATTCAGAGAATGATCCATTTTGTATAATTAAGCAAAAAAAAAAGTAAAGCTTATAGTTAGAGAAAAACTATAATATATTTATAATTATATATGTATATATATACAGTGGTTGGGTTTGGCAAGAGGTTGAGAAAACCTTTTGTGAAGGGATTTATAACCGAAAGTTGTGAATGAAGAATGGAGAAAAAAGGGTTTAGAATCTTTGTGGTGGGCCACACATGGTGTTAAGTAAGGAAGTTAATAAAGTAGACAGTTGAAACTCCAACCGAAAACAAACCAATGCTAGAGAGAGAAAAAACGTGCTAAGAGGGAAATTTTATATAGATAAAGATAGGGTTGACCTTTGTGGTTATGAAAGGTTTAGTTTTTGTTACATAAAAGGATTGGTTTGGTTTAATTGAAATGCACCCTTTTACATTGAAATATAGTGTGAGGATTCATATTATTGTCACATAAGTTTACTTTTTTTTTTTTTAACAAATCAAAATGAATTATATTGCTCAAACGAAAAAATGATTCACCCCACATAAGATGTGCTAAAAGTGATGAATCAAATAAACTGTTACAAATACAAGGCACCTAGCAAAAAGATGCCGCCACCAACTCAAAACAAAAGGACAGAATCGCCACCAACTCAAAACAAAAGGACAGAATTACATGACATCCATATAAATGAACGGATACCTCCACCAATCATGAAAATTAAAAACTAATATTATTGTCACATAAGTTTACTTTGTTTACTTCTTTCAAACAAACAAAAATTACATTGTTACTACATTTTTAAAAAAGGTGTAAATTGATTTATCATTTGTTGGAATAAAGAGAGATGTTTAAATATCATAGATAAATAAAAAAATATGACACATTTTTTCCTTGAAAACAATGGCATATTTAAAAAAATATATATAAATTGTACATGATATGATGTGGAATCCAATTGAGGCGATTGAACGATTTTGAGAGAAGTTAAACTAATGAAATGATTAGAATATATTTATATGTCCATCGGTTCATATAGGAACCTCTCAACAGACTTATTAAGAGAACAATTCAAACCGATCATGAGTTGTTCCAAATTATTACACAATACTACATTCATTCATGCATATAAAATAAGTGCAATTATATTTAATAAATGATACAATGTTTTATATTTTACTAGTGTTTTGTGTCCGTCTTCACTTTTTGTTTTTATTAAAAGTAAAGTTATAAATGTTTGTCACTTTAAATGGTAACAAATCATGTTTGTCTTTTTGAAGTAACAAAAAGATAAGTTATGTTTATCTTTTTCAATTACACAAATAATATAATAAATATAATATAAATTTTTATTTTTTTAATGACTTCAACAATATAACAATATATTATAGACAAATTATCCACGTGAGCTTAGTTCCGACAATGCATAATATATGCAAGGTCGGGGGTTCAAATCCCAACCACTACAAAAAAATATTATAGACAAATTGTTTAAGGGTTTAATTGGAAGAATGAAAAAATCAAACCAACAATATTATAGATTTTATTTAATGAACAATATTATAGATTTAATTAATTAAAGTTATCAACAGATCCAACATCATTTTCTTTAGGTAAATAACAATATATTTACATATTTTTTCTTAGCATTTAGCATTTCTCTTTTTATTATTAGTACTTATGGTCATCGTCCAATCAGGGTCCCCATGGATTAACCTACTATAACAGGTTTCATTTTGTTAATTTTAGTTTCAACAATATTTAATAAAACGTCTATATCAAAAGCTCAATTTCTTATGATGTTATATGTTTGCTATTTACTTTTCTTTCTTCTTGTCTTCTATAGTTTTTGTTCTTTCTCCCATAAGTTCATCTTCCTGTGGAGGTTAGGGTGGGGGGATGGGGGAGAGGCGTGGATGTGGCGTCACCGTTTGTTGGTTTGGGAGGAGGAGGAGAGCGTGAAGAAATGTTCCATTTTATTTCTTAACACTGTTTTGCAAGAAAATGCTAATGATACCTGGAGATGGTTATTAGATACTGCTAATGGCTACACAGTAAGTGGAGCTTACAGCTTTATTACCACCTCAGGCGATCTGGTGGATAGAAGTCCTGTCGACGACGTATGGCACAAGCAGATTCCTTCTAAGGTGTCTCTGTTTGTGTGGCGCCTCTTTCGTAATAGATTACCTACAAAAGAAAACTTGGTGCATAGGCGTGTAATCCAACCAGACAACGTGGCGTGTGCTTCGAGGTGCGGTCATCCAGAAACGGCCAAACATCTGTTTTTGGATTATAACATTTTCGGTTCTCTTTGGTATCATGTGTGGCTTTGGTTGAGTATTTCCTTTGTAAATCCTGGTGATATTCGACATCATTTCCAACAGTTTACTAACATGGCAAGGTTGCCGCGTGCTACTCATTTGTTTTTAAGAATTATTTGGTTTGCTACTGCGTGGGTGTTATGGAAGGAGAGGAATAATCATGATTTCCAAAATACGGTTTGTTATTCTTCTATTCTGCTTGAGAAGGTGAAATTGAATTCCTTCTCATGGCTGAAAGCAAAAGAGACGACATTTAATTATAATTATCATGATTGATGGAAGCATTCACTACTTAGTATGGGTGTCCACTTGTAATTCTTTTGTCTGGTTTGTTGGTGCCTTTGCTTTTTAGCACCTTAACTTTGTAAATATTTTTGCGTGGCTCTCCTTTTGCACGTCTTGTGCGGGGCGTTTCATAGTTGTTTATATATCTCATTTTAGTTTGTTAAAAAAAAAAAAAATCATCTTCCGATAGAATATAAACACCTCAAAGGGAGTAGGTATTAGAAGAATCTTTACTCTATCCTCACTAAGAATTTATCTTTAATTATAGTTTTTTTCTTTGTTTTTTAATTACCTTTATAAAATGGTGGGTAACTTACCCACGAACTAATGAAAATGAGCATTTTTAGTGGCATTAATTGTAGTTTATGGATGTCATTTAAAAATGTATTTATGTGGCTTATGTTTATTGGTTAGGTCAATTATCCACCATTTTTTTCATGGATAACCTAGATACCACTTCTTTCATTTTGAAAAGCCCAATATAACTGTTCCAGTATGTAAAAACAAGATAGTTACAACAGGTGAACTACTCAATGAAATGTCCTACGAAGAATTTCAAGAGCACATTGAAAAAGACCTAGATGAAAATACACGGCATAAGATAATGAATTTGATCAGCCCCCCCCCCCCCCCCCCCCCCCAATGGTCTCTAAGTGTCTTCTTTTATAGGCCTCACTTTCTTGACCTAATGGGCCTCTCTTTGGATGTTCAGGCTCATTAACCGTTTGAGATCCACATAGCTCGTCCGTACATGTACTATAGTGCATGGAGATGATCATCTTTCTTTGCATTGCTCGTCCATACGAAGCGCATGGAGTCAATATGCAGCTCCTGTCACTTGTCTGTGCGGGACGTGTGGTGCGTTATGAAATACCTTCAAGAGAGGAAGACCACAATGTCACTTGGAGAGGAGAATAACATGAGAAAGAGCTAGTGACGTTAAAGATAGAGTGCATGTGATTTGAACAATTAATATTGAGCTACACGTTGAAGGTAGAGCTCATGTGACCTGAACGATCAAGCTGGGCTAAGCATTCTAGAGATAGAGCTCATGTGATCTGAACGATCAAGCTGAGTTGTACAATTTGAATAATCAATGCATAGGAGAGTACATGTGATATGGTCCTCCATACTAGTCCACAGTCCACTAAGTGCCAAGCCTGTCAAGGCATAGCTGTTTGTTCTTTGCAGGGTCGACTTGTATCGGTCCACGGTCTATCAAACTTCAAGTCATTCAAAGCGTAAACATTTGCTCTTCGTAGGGTCGACATGTATCAGTCCAAAACCCACCAAACTTCAAATGTGTCAAGGCATAGATGTTTGTTTCAGCGGCAGGTCAACCTAGTTCTGCTCATCAATCAATCTGTTGGGAAGTAGAGTAACTGAATCCTAACAAATAATTTGATTCCCACCAATTTTTTTATTATTTTTAAAAAAAAATCTCATTTCCGAATTTTATGAGTGTTTGATTTGATGGAAATGTATGGTCTTGTCATATCACTTGTACTATATTATATTTATTTACCATGGTTCTCCCCAAATCACTTTCTTTAAATACAACAATTTACTTCATTTACCTTTATCATTTCACTTCTCAGCTCTCCATATTTGTTTTATGTTTGAGGTAAAGATTAAATTTTCGACATCTTTATCACTCTACTCATTAACTTTTCACCCAACTATCAAATAATCTTTATATTTTATGTTTAATCATAGTTTTGATCCTCTAATATTTTTAGATACTAATTAATATAAATCCAACTTTTGTCAACAAAAAAAAAAAAGTATATATAGAAAGGTAGCAAAGACAAATTGGCGATATGCCTATTCCTCAAAGAATATGCATGACAACTTTTTTATATTCCTATTCCTTAAAATGGACCGGCGATGACAACATGGAGATGTGCGTTTTTACCCCAAAAAAATGCTAAAACCGTTCATGGATAACTTTTGAAGGACATTTTTAGTATCAAAAGAGCAATTGAGGAGGACAGAAAAGCATAGCTCAACAATATGTATGCATCCATGATGAATCTACAAACCAATATGGGTCCAATGTATGATGAACAGTCTTTTTCGAATAAGACCACGGTGAACCCTGATATTGATATAGTTTCCTCAAATTATATAGTTAATATGTTGTCCTCGTGAACTTAGCTTAGTTGGTTGAGACAATGCATAAAATATGCAAGGTTCAGTGTTCAGACTCCGACCACTGCTAAAACAATATAGTCAATATTTCATAATTCATACCCTCATTTATAAATATCTATCCCGCCTCAATTTCTTTGATATTTAAAACTTATTTGATTATATAATTATTTAAAAAATTAAAGATTACTCATTTTCTCAAACAGCAACTTAATTTTTTCTACTATTTTTAATTTTCATATGTGCATTCCCTTTAAGTTCGTTTTACCATATTTTTAACAATATTTTTAAAATATTGGTAGAGGGAGAGGGAGAGGGAGAGAGTGTGAGATGATGGGATGAGAATTTGTTGTAGAAGAAAGGATGAGCTTTTTCATATGAAAAACCAACAATGAAAACACATTGTTGTTTAAGAAAGGAGGAGGAGAGAGTGTGAGATGATGGGATGAGAATTTGTGAAGGATTCAAGGGTATTTATTTGAGAATTTGTGAAGAATGAATTGCATAGAGTGTAGCAATTCATAAATATGGGTCAAAAAATGTGTTCAAAGAACTTGACCAGCCATTAAAGCTGGTAAAATCCTTTGAAAAACATGTTCCATGAGTTACTCTTCCTGAGTAAGTAATCGTCCAACACTCTGAGCTGGTTCGGATTATACAATCCAAAAATGTTTTAGATACTTTCGGATAATACAGTCTGAAATGCTTCGATAATGTCTTAAAATTTGTACTTTATGGCGGTGAGGAATTTTTCGAATTATATAATACGAACTTGTTCAGCACATGAATTTTTTATGTTGCCCATATTGCACTGACAGCTTCTATGGTCCATGACGTATATAAACTTCTATAAATTAGTGTGCTCTATTAATTTGTTGCAAAACAAAACTAAAAACTAAAAATCTATCCGAAAGATATGAACATCAAGAGGTTGTTATGAGCTAGATTTTGTTGCCTTGGCATTAGAAATATGTCAGTTTGCAAGGCAGCATGATCTAACTCAAAACAATCCTCTTGAAATATATTGTCTTTTATCATTATGTTGCAGATCTTATCACGAAGAGGTTGTTGCGAACTTGATCCAGTTGACCTATTCGAACACCTTTTCAGAAATTTCATCACTTTTGTTATTATGTTGTTTTACATCGTTTAATTATGTTTATACCTTTTTTTCCAATGTCAATTACCATAAAAATCCTCCAAAAATCAAACTTAAACACAATCTAAAGTTGTTCGGTTTATACTATCTGAATATTCTCTGAGATTTTCGAATTATACAACCCAAAACCTCCCAGACTGTGTGGACGGTGGCGTTTCACCCAAGATTTGGACGGTTTGTGCACTGTAAATGTTTTCTTTGATAGTAGTTACAGTATATGGTAGGTTTATGACTATAAATAGTCTTACATGCTTCAACATATATATTAAGCATTCTTCATTTATCATCCTTTCTTACTTTTTCCTTCTGTTTTTTTAGTTAGAAGTGTTTATGATATCATGGTCACTGCTGACCGCTCATACAATCTCGAAAATTGCTTTGCAGTTTATGCAAGGATTGTACGCGCGATCAGTATAGACCTTTGATATCAAATAGGACACACTTTCTTTATATTTTTCTATTTTCATATTATAAAAGCCAAAAATATCTAACAATATGGTTCGGATTATAGAATTCGAACATAGGGTGTTTTCGGAAGAAAAAAAAATAAGACATGCGAAAATAAGATTGGATAAAAAAAGTAATAGTCAACCCCAAAACCAATCAATTCAATCACTTTTAATCCATTTCATGATATGGATGGCTTGTGATACATTCACTTTTTTTTTAATCTATAGGATCACCTATTTAATTATTAATTTAAAAAATGGATAAAATTAAATAAGAAGGTTGTTCGTTTAAGGCATGCAACATCACTTTTTTTTTTTTTAGTGGCTAGGGCTGGAATGAACCAAACTCATTCGATAATAGTTCAGAACTCGATTCGGCAATTGATTCGTTGAACTTGGTTCATGAACCAAATGAGTTGAAAATTAAGTTCGTTAAATAAATGAGCTGAACTTGAGTTGTATATAGTTCGATTCGATTGGTTCATGAGCTGACTCGATAATATATATACTAGTTTTGTATAAATTAATAAAATACAAGCTTAAATATCAAAAGATAAAATATCTAATTTATTACAAGCTTCCTCTTTATTTAAGTACTTTGTTTTTAGAGGAATTATTATTAATTTAATTAAGAATTAACGATAATTATAATAAAAGAGAGAGAAAAAAAAAAAGGTAATAGTATACTTGTGCAAGTTTTTTACCAAACATATGTATAACTTAGTCCCACATCGGTGAGTTTAAGAACATTAGAGAGGAGGAGTCATTATAAAAGAGAAGCTTGTGTACAGTAGTAATTATAAGGTTGCTACTCCTTTTTTTTTCTTTAGTGGTCTTCAGACCAACATGCTCCACAGTTTTACTTTAGTTTAATTTTTTTATTTTAATTAAAAGGTCAAGTTATACCTTTTTGACAAAAACAAAAAAAAAAAAAACTTTTGAATTGTGTTCCTCGAGCAAATGAGTTGAACCTATCGAGCCGAACGGAGTTGTTCGTTAACTCTAAATGAGCCGGCCTTGATATATTTTTTTGACAAAAACAAAAAGAATCTTTTGAATTGGTCTACTTAAGCAAACGAGTTGAACCTACCGAACCGAGCCGAGTTGTTCGTGAACTTTAATCAAGTCGAACTCAAGTTAAAAAAATGGTTCGTAACAAACTTGAGTCGAGTTTCGAGCCGAACCAATTCTTATCGAGTCGAGCTCAGACAAGTTCGACTTGACACATTTCCAGCCCTAGTAGTTGCCGGGGTTTGAACCTTGTACCTTGCATAGGGTTTGAATCCTGTACTTGCATATATTATGCATTATCCATATCAACTGAGCTAAGCTCACAAGGACATGCAACATCACTTATTGGTTGAGTTAAACAACAGACGACAAAAAACCTAAATTATTAGATGAAATACGTAATTTTTCGTTGGTTTAAAGAATCTAAAATCTTAACATAACTTTTAAACTTGGCTCTTGGTTCATTCAAAAACCTCTATTCGACAGTGGGCAAACAAAAGCAGTAAAGCACTAGTCCACAAATATGCTTTTACATAGCTTATTAGCTTTGTTACGTACGTCCAAAATTAAAGTCAACATGTTATCCAAGATGTTTGAGTAAGATTACTTCTTTGATAGAATGCTTAAGTACTGACAAGTATTTCTAGGGGATTAAATTCGAGAGTAATTTGTACTTAATCACGATTCAATCCTACAATGTTGTTTAAAAGAGTGGTTTCAAGTGAGGTCTGCAAAGAACTGAACCCAGAAATGTTTCAAGATCATTTTGACATCAGCAATTACCACTTACAGCAAATTTTTTATAAGTTACTCTCTTGGAAAGCAAAATATGTAACCCCCATGCATTTTACTTTCATAGTTTCCACACCAATTTCTTCTGCGTCTTATTTCTATATAGAAAACAAAAAACCCAAACCCCACATTGAAAAGAGATTAAAACTTAAAAGTTTGAGTGGAGACTCCTGTTAGTTTTGAAAGGATAAGTTAAATCTTATATAAAACAACTAATATTATTTGAGCTTATTAATTCAAGTCACCCACCACCATATTATCAACTTGATTTGAGGGAGCCTTCCAAAGTCATCGACCATATTATCAACTTCCAGTACATGATCCTTATTTGGAAATTGAACCAATGGCAAAGAGTGAAGGAGGGTGCGCCAGTGTGCAATAAACATTTGCAGAACAAAGTTGTGTTGATGTTGAAAATATGCTCTAATGAAATTTAAATGTCGATGCCAAATAATAATAAAGACCCATTATATCATCAATTGCAATGCAAACTAGGAAATGCATATATCAAGACATTAAAATAAAACTTTACATTTGCTGTTGGTGTGTACGAAAATCCATTAAACAAACTGCTTTCTTGAAATAATAAAATCCAGTAGACAATCAAAAGAAAATATGAGACAACTGTAGATTTTCAAAAGCTAGGATGGACAACAAAGATGTCAAAGATCTAGTGGCCGTATTTCTGAAACTCCCACTCACTGTTGTCTGTACCATCACAAAAAATTACAGTTAGAAGTGAACTACATCCATGTGATTTGACTTAGTAAAGGAGATATGAAAGAAATTATGCATACCAAGAGGACACACTTGACGAGTCTTGAGCCATCTACTAATGCAATGGAAGTGAAAAGCATGGTTACAAACCCCTGCATAACATATACACAGAGCAAGCAACAGTTTGAGTAATCCCGCATACGCTAAGCAGAAACTAAATAAGCCTTGATATTTAGATCAATAAGCATATTAGGTAAGCACTATAATTTCTACTTGTTCAAAATATATCCTAAACTGTAATAGCACAGTACTTTTACTCAGCAAATAACCTGTTAAAGCAAATAGGGAAGAATTCACTTTGATACAGAACAATAAAGTAGTTATTTGAAATCGAGGTTCCCAATATTTCCTGAATGGCAAGATAAAATCCATCTTTAGTTTCACATCTCTATTTTTAAGCAACATTCCTTATTCCCCCTAACTATCTCGCTAACTCTCCTACTTACTAACTAAACAGAAAGAGTTACCTACCAATACTCCACCACTGAAAGTTCACCTTGTCTTTAGAGGCTACAAACTTTATTAAAACTCCATGTGTGTTCTAGTGCATATATAACTTACAACTGTGGTTCTAAATTCACTCAAAACCTCCTTTGCATAGTGGTAAGCTTCTGGCAACGGTGAAGGGTTATGATACTCTCCATTTCTTAAAACAAATTGAAGATTCCATTTGGAGATAGCCAGACACAAACAAATTTGTATTAGATGATGGTGGGACCCACTTGGTAATAGGACCCACTATCTAATTTTCATATTTATCTCTCTCCAATGATGTCCTCCATTTCTTTTGAGGAATGGAGAAATGGAGAGGATTTAAACTCGTGGTGAAGCTCCAGCTTGATTGCCTTATTTCAGCTCCCTTGTTTCATGAGTGCCCCACCAAATGTCAAGTGTGAATGATGGGAAAGGTCCAACCCACCAAATGTCAAGCGTGGATGATGGGAAATGTCCAAAGGGGATGGCCACTTGTACTGTCTCATTAAGGGGTTACCTATCAAAGACCTATGAAATAGGAGCAGTACAAATGGGAGAGTGTAGACTCTAGAATTGACTCTCGAGTGCGCCATTCTACAAGGGAAAGGAAAAGAAAATGCTCATTGATCAAACATTCCTTCCTCAATATGAAAAAGAGGGCAGAGAATAGAAAGAATCCCAAAGAGCCACAACTTATAATCACCTCCTTTATGGGCAGTATTGTAAAGGGAGGAAGTGAACCGGGCTGAAGTTCCAATTGTTCGAATAGTAATGAGGCCATACTAAGTATCAGACGATCAATAACTTTTAAGATCTTCATTGGCTTGAAAGTGGAACTTAAAAAATAAAAAATTAGAAGTTTTTTAAACGATGAATTTTCATATAAACTGAACTCTATCTTTGAACCTAGACCTTTTCAGAAGCTTCCTTATCTAACTTCCCTATCCTTGCCAGTTGTAAACTTATCCATAAGTTTAGACCTAAATACATAGTTTGGTGGAAAAACTTCTATAAAAAACTAACCCAACTGAGCCAAACTCAATAACTTACATTTAAAATAGGCTTAAATGCAATTTTGATCCCCCTATTTACATATTTTTGAACTTTTAAACCCCCTATTTTAAAATCCAACTTTTTGGTCCTCCAATTTAAAAAAGTCAACGTATTTTTCTTATCCCCCATTAATTTTGCTTATGTGTTCATACTCATTAATGACTTGGCGCTTAGTCGGCATTAGTGTGTTGAATTAAAATGATTTTCATGTCATTATTATAATTATTTATTTTATTATTAATATATTAAACTATTAAAAAAATCAATTAAAATATCACACATTCAAACCCAGCAACACCAATTTCATTGATGGCGTAAGCATTCAAATTCATGGCCACGGCTTACATTTTATTCTTTAAAGGGTTATTAAGAGAAAAAGAAGGGTTCTTCTTAGAACACAAACACTCAAACTGGAGAAGATCATTCGCTTTAAGATCAGAAGACAAAACCAAATTACTTTGAAGTTTGGAAGAATCTTTGGAAGCTTCAAAGGCTAAAATAGTCAAATCAGTACTTCATTCTCTGTAAACTTTCCAATGCAATCCAAGATGTTGTTGGGTTTCCGTGGATGATATTTTAATTGATTTTTTAATTCCTTTTTAATATATTAGTAAGATTGATAATAAAATAAATAATGATAATAATGACACGGAAATCATGTTATCCAACACACTAATGCTAACTAAGCATCAAATCATTAATGAGTATGACACATCAACAAAATTAATACGGGACCAAAAAATATGTTACTTTTTGAATAGGAGGACCGAAAAGTTGGATTTAGAAATAGGGGGATTAAAAGTTCAAAAATATGTAACTAGAGGGATCAAAATTGCATTTAAGCCTTTAAAATATAGAGCTAACCATGTCTTTGTCTCACACAAGATGATCCAAGTTAATTGCAACAACCAACCTACTAAAAATCTTACATGGCACAACATAGCATGACCAAAATCAGGAGAAGTTTGGGTGGTCCTTGTAATCTATTGCATTGTAGCAATGGTATTGATAATAGTCATAGCCATGAATATACACCCACTTTGCAGCATCAATTTAGATATAATTTATAAATAAAAATACTACCTAGACAGTGGATATTTCCTTGCAGCCAAGATCAAAGCAGTTAAAAATAGTTTTAAAATAAATTTACAATTTTGTGATATTCCTTATTCCTAGAATTTGATCAATACTCCCTCTAGTCACTATTATAAGCAAAAAAAATCACTTTCTAGGTTCATTGAAAAACTTCTGTTTCTGGAATAAAAATATAGACTAGATACTTAGCTATTTGGATGAATTTTTTAACATTCAAGGGAAAAACTTGTAAAATAAAGAATTAAGAGTCATATATAAAAAATGGCTTTTAATACAAACAGAAATCTGTCTTTGCACCACAAACTATTAAGAAGCTTCCTCATCTAACTTGTCTATCACAACCTATAAACTTATTCCTAGATTTGGAACCAGATACAAACTTCAGTTGAAAAACTTTAATAAGCAAATTAATCCAAACTAAGCCTAACTCAACAACTTATATTCGAGATAGAGTTAACCACAATTTTGAATCACACAAGATAAAATACGTCTACTACAACCACCAACAATTTTACACAGACTAATACTGCACAAATGGTACCAGGAAGAATTAGGGTAAACATTTCTTGGCTTTGTAATTTATTGCATTTGGGCAATGGTTTAGAAGAATAATCGTGACACACCCACAATGGAGGATGAACTTACATCTAATTTGTGAATAAAGAAAACTACCTAGACAGTGGATATTTGATTGCAGCCAAAATCAAAGCAATCTATATTAAAAATAGTTTGTCGACCAATTAACTAGGGGTTATGCCGGTAAAAACGTAGGGTATTGCGTTAATATAACCACCATCATCGTAGAGTCATAAACTTAAATTTCGTCATATCAAGCATTATATTATACTACTCCTTATTCCTAGAATTTGACCTAGCTTCAACCCTAATAGAAGCAGATTAACATAAATAAATACTGTAAAAGGTATTTCACAGAAAATAACCGATTAAAAATAAAAAATAAGAGGATTTGGGAACATACCCCAAGCAACAGTGCATTCCTCGCTAGTAGCACTAGCCTGATTAGCTTGGCACTCAATACCTAAAACCAAAATCAGAATCAATCCAAACCGAAACGATTATCGAATAATTGAAAGAAAAATAAAATTGATTGGAACATAAAAAATCGTATGCTTACAGAGATCCATGATATGGTTACGGCAAATAGCACAGTTATCAACAACGATATCTACAATCACAAAAATTGAAAAAATTAGAGAAAACAAAAGCGATCAAAAAACTAATCGTGAAAATTAGGGTTTAAGATTGGGAACGAAATTGAAGAGAAGAACTAACCCCAAGCCCAGAGAGCAACGGCGTTCCACTTCTTAATCTCGAAGCGTTTGGGTTTCTTGGAAGATGGACCGGCGGCGCTGCTTGAAGGTTCGCCGGCGGGAACCATGGTTACGTCGGAATCGAGTGTCGACATGATGATTCGTTTTCTCGCAACAACTGTGATGTGATTCTTTGTGTGTACTGTTTCGTTTATTTCGATTTTCGAATGTGGAAAATTGCACAATTGTGTTTTCTACTATTTAAACTACTCTTTTTAGTGGGTTGGGCTAGGGCTTTGTGCATGGGCTTTGTTATATCTATGTTGAGCTAGGGAGAGGATCCACTCCAGTGGAAATTTTCTCCTGTGAAATAATCTTAGTCGTCCATTCTTTTTAATGACACCTTAACTAATCTCAGTCTTTCATTCATTTCAATGTGTCATTTTCATTTTTCTCCCTTTTCACGTTCTGGCTTGTAGAAATAATAGAAACAACTTCATCTTCTTCCATAACAACATAGATCTAGTGAATACGTATCTTGATTGACGTCGTCCTCGTGTGCTAGCTATTGACGCCATCATATGCTACTATTGTTGGTGCTGTTGTGTGCTCTTTGGTTGACGACGTCGTCGCCGTAGTCCATTTATTACCACCGCCGTGCTTCTTGATTGCCATCGTCGTCACCGTTGTCGTTGTCTCCACACTAGTATTCAAGTTGTGCTCTGTCGATTGTTATTGTGCTCTATTTTTCTTGTCGTCGTTACATTGTCTCTTGCACCGTCGTTGACTTCATTTCATTTATAGGATGAATATTGAGTCGTCTGTCCATTGTCCATGGTTAGAAGAGCAACCTCAGAATAACAGTTAACAACTCTTTAAATTTGCTTATGTATAATTAACTTGTCGTAGTTTGACATTAGGTGATAGAATTATTATAAGTTGCAGTAGCTTTTTTTCAGACAAATAAGTTGCAATAGTTTTAAAATCTTCAAGAGTTATAGTATTTATTTGAATTAGTTTCCAAACCCAGTCAGAAATTTATCCCATCAAAACGATGATGAATCAATCAGAACCCTCCTTCCAAATCAATTTTTGCACCGTAAATGGAATCACTCTAACGAGTCGGTTATTCCGTAGGAGAAGGAGGTGGAACAATTTGGTACAATTTCAACCCAGCAAGAGGTAAATAAATCTGAAATTAAATTGATAAAGTCAGAATCAACAAGAAATTATTTAACCAATCAATCACTTTTAAAAGAAAAGGGAAGCAAACTGTAGAGAAAAAATTTAACACTGACACAATTATATACAGAGAATAGGAGAAGGAGAAAAGAACAAAACGAACTGGAGAAGGAGATCATAATCATGGAGTTGCAATTCCCGGGGATGGGTCTTTTCAACAAGTAGGTTGAGGTGGGTTTGTGAGGAAAAAAGGAGAAAACTGGACATAGCCAAGACGAACAGAAAAACAAAATAGGGAGAAAGGCAAAGCTTTCATGTGTTTTAATTCCTATCCATTGATCTATCATTTAACTAAATGAACGGTTTAGATGTCACAAGAGAAAACTGGAGATAAATCCCACAGGAGACAATTCGTTCCCGTTAAGCCAAATCAAATCGGTTTGAAAATTGATTGTTAAGCACCTTTAATTTCTCAGAGGCACCTCAAAATGACAACAATTCTTAGTAAGTGAAAAAACCCTTTAGCAATCACACGTTGATGATTTGAGACACGCTTTTTACATATAATAATTGATGTTTTGGAGGAACGGATGGAATAGGTAAGTTGTAACACCCCGTTTCCCAAAATCAATTAAATAATAATAATTCAATATCAGAGTAAAACCCCAACGGTCATGTCACATCAACTTATAATAATCATATTAAATAGAATATAAAAATCTATTTAATAAAACATCCTTCAAATTCTTCATTAAATCTGCAGCGGAAAATTATCACCAAACAACAATTCATAACTATTTTAAACTCCATAATAAATTCTTGGCATGAAAGCCTTAACATCATAAAATCCAACATCAGTAGGGCTACAACAGCATTATTCAAAATTTGATACATAGGAAAGAAATTAAACAATAAAATCCCATCCCACGTATCAGAGCCCTAGACACTTTGAGCCACCACCAACTACTCAGGATCACCTGCAAGTTACCCATAGGAAGGGCAACATTTTCAAGCAGAAGGGGTGAGATTCACAACAATAATATAGATAAAGAATGCATCAATTGAATCTAACACCCTATCATATAATTCATCAACAATATATAAATATCATCATTTTCAAATATCATCAACAATGGTAATTAATAACCCACTCAACGACTCATGCAACTCATCACCACTCCACTAAGACTCCTCTAACAACACCCATGCATGTGGTACCATAATCAGGACCGTAGCCCTCACCACTGTAGAATGGTTAAAGCATTCATTTTCAGGACATAAGTCCTCACCACTAACACCACTTTGAGCAACTAGTGCTCCACCACTTTGAACGACAAGGCGTTCCAGAGCCGAAGCTCTCCCACTGTTATGCTTATGCAACTGACCCACTTGTGTATATCTACATACAACCCAACCTATGCATATATGTGTATATGACTCCCCACTCCAATTTACAACATTCATGTATAACTTAATTAAATAAAAGCATACATCCAGGCAGCATCCATTCATTACAACCAATTTAGAACATCCAGAAAAATACACCAACATAAAAGCCATGCTTAATCATCAAGATAAATCAACCATCAACAACAGAAACCAATCCAACAAATATTGGGCAACTCGCCTCGCGAGCACATCTGCTCGCTATGGCGAGCTCAGGAAACAGGACACTCGCCATGGCGAGTTCGAGGCGAACAAAAATATGGTGCTCTCGGGAGTTTTGACATTTTTCTCACTAAATCAACAATTCTAAGCTCCCTATTCATCTTTTTAATCTAAAACTTGCTCCAGTCCTCTCTAAAATCATATAGGTACATAAAACTACCCAAAATACAGCTTATAACAACACTTCAAAAATCCAGTTTTCCTCACAGGTACTCGCCATGGCGAGTTGTCTCACTCGCGAGGCGAGCCATGTAGTTGCTCACTCACCTTGGCGAGCAAAGGCTACTCGCGAGGCGAGCGATGAACTCCTGTACGGGAAGAATGCAAGTTTTTCCCAAAAATCCCATTTTCCTACAATTCACTCCCCAAATCAGTTTACATATATGCAATGAAAGGTTATATGCACTCAGAACCCATTTCTAACATCAAAAACACAATCCCTACTCTCAAAACCCATTAATTTAACAAAACCTAACTTCTCCCAATTCTCACATAAACCTGTTAAAAACAAATTAGAATTCAGAACCTATACAATTGCGGTAAAACTCACCCTTACCTTAGTTTTGCAGAAGGAAATGCACAGCAAAAATGATCCTTGGCTCTAGTTGCTCTTCTCTCCCTTTTCTCCCAAAAGTCTTGTTTCTACGTAAAACAGTTTTCTCTGGTTTTTCTTTTCTTTAACTCCCAAAATGTAACTCCCTTAATTATCAATTAACTCCCCCTTAATTCCATTAATCATAACATAACCCCCAAAACTCTAATTAATTAACTTTCCCACTTATTTTAATTATTAATAAAATAAACCATATAATAAAATAAACACACCACATAAATCACCAAAAATCATATATAAGACTACACATAATCAAAAATAATAAAATAACGATTAGAGCGTTACAACTCTCCCCAAATCATAGAATTTCGTCCTCGAAATCTTACCTCAAACAAACAACTCAGGATATGAATCCCGCATCTTACTTTCCAGCTCCCAAGTCAAGCTTTCACCAGTCGCTCCGTCCCAAACGACTCTCACAAGGGGTATTTCCTTGCCCCTTAACGTCTTCACTTTCCGATCGTCAATCCTCACCGGTAAAGTCTCAACAGTGAGATTGTCTCTAACCTGCACATCATCTCTCAGAATAACATGCGAAGGATCCGCTACATACTTCCGAAGCTGCGACACATGAAACACATCATGCAAGTTCGAAAGATGTGGTGGCAAGCCAACTCTATATGCCACCGTTCCAATCCTCTCCGAAATCTGATACGGACCAATGAACTTCGGAGTTAACTTCCTCGATTTCAAAGCACGTCCTACACCCGTCATCGGAGTAACTCTCAAAAATACATGATCACCCTCCTGAAACTCAAGGGCCTTTCTCCGCTTATCATGGTAACTTTTCTGTCGACTCTGCGACGCTTTCATCTTTTCCCTTATCATCTTGACCTTCTCAGTCGTTTGATGAACCAAATCTGGAGACATTTCTATCTAGATTCCAATCCAACAAACATTCATACAAGGTGTCAGCAAGTGCTTTGCTAGTATGGGGAGCCGGCACATAAATGAACCTACCATAAAATTTAAAAACTATATCACTAACATTATAGAAAATAAATCCTTAAAAAAACTATACATAAAATATAAAGTGAGCTGTAACTATATCACTAACATTATAGAAAATACCATAATAACAAAAAGCTATGTCACTAAAATTATATAAAATACCATAAATTAAGTACTTGGTTCAGATACTAGTATGAGAGTGAATTGGATTGGTTATCATCTTATTAATGCTACTGATGCTGCTAATTTTACAGTGGATAACTTTTTGGATGGGGATAGTTGGTTGCCTCAAACTGGTGTTTAATACTTCAGTGGATTGATAATATAATTAAACAGAACAAGCTAGTATTTAAAATCAGATCAGAAAAGATTATTAGTTTAGTGTAATTACCTTACAAGTCGACTTTGAAGAGTCCATGAATCATCAATAAAGTGAGCTGTAACTGTCATATAGCCTTTATTTTGGTTACTTGAAGTCCACATATCACTGGTAAATGCAATACGGCTTTGATTTTTTGACAGCAACTTCTTTGCATTCTCTTTCTCATCCGCATAAATTTTCATGATATCAGCCTTGAAGTGTTACGAGAAACCAAGTTAAATAAAGGTTGCATAGAAGCACAAAATTCTTTAAAACCAATGTGTTCAACCATCAGTAGAGGATACTCATGAAGAATTATCATCTTAGCAACCGCTCGTCTTGCTATGTCTTGATTAAATGCATAAGAACCAACCATTACAGTTTGACCCTCAACTTTTTCAGTTTTGATCAAAGCTTGCCTTATATCTCTAGTTGTTCGATTTGTGCAAGCTAACCAGTGTTTCTTCAAGTGTGAAGTTCCTTGATCTGGTACACCTGAGAGTTTTTTGCTACAATAGTTGCAAATAGCCTTCCAATGTCCATCTATTTTTTTCCTTTTGAAATGATTCCATACATCAGAAGTTAACTTTCTTTTACCACCTTCAGCCTCGATTTCACATGGAACTGGACTTTCAATTTCATTAGGAGTTGAATTAGTTTCTACATTTGGAAGAATCGGAACATTTGAAGCAACAACATTAGACTCATCCATGTTTAAGGATACCGGATGCTCTTGCACATCTTCCATAGGACTAGGAGTAAAGGTTCCTTCACTTTCTTCAAAAGACATTCTACAAAGAAATAACATAGGGAATAATTAGAAACTCACATGATGATATTCCAAGTA
The DNA here is from genome assembly GCF_003473485.1 of Medicago truncatula. Classification (NCBI taxonomy): domain Eukaryota; kingdom Viridiplantae; phylum Streptophyta; class Magnoliopsida; order Fabales; family Fabaceae; genus Medicago; species Medicago truncatula. The sequence goes on from NC_053045.1 coordinate 24,981,301, forward strand.
AAATAAACAATTCCAAGTAAATTACTTGATAATCACAAGCAATTTTAAGTTGTAAAGCAGTGGGATTGGTTCAGTGACACTAGCTAGCATATAAGAAGCAAATGAGAAGATAAGAGGGAGAGGTGAGTGACTAAAGAGTAAAGACTTATGTTTTAAAGAATAAGAAGGATAGTTGCAATGGGAATTGAAGAAAAATAATGGTTGCAATGGAAATTGAAGAAAAATAATGGTTTCAATGGGATTTGAAGAAAAATAAAGGCATGGATTGGGGAAAGAACGTGAAAAGTTAATCTGTCAACTTAATAATATAAATTAAAAAAAATTAAAAATAGGTTAATAATAAGATATATAAGGATATTTTAGTAATTAAGTTAATTTATTATTGGGTATGGGTACCCGTGGGTATTGGTACCATCAAATCCGTGTCCGTATTCATATAATAATGGATAGTCAAATACCCGTTAATTATACCCATGGATACCCGTTTAGCTACCCGTCCGTGCCCGTGATGGATTTTACCCGCGGGTACCCATGGGCATGGGTATTTTTGCCACCCCTAGGTGTAACTGCTATATAAGTTCCATCTTTCCTCGTACGATATCTAGGTCTGTCAGAAGCACTTGGTGTAACTGCTATATAAGTTCCATCTAAAGCCCCTAAGCATCCCTAGAAAGTGTAATACATGATTCAAGGATAATTATATCACTTAACTACAATAATATGAGGTAGCTAGGTTGATAAGTCATTTATATACTATTTTAATATGCTTTTTAGTTTAGTTTTATTTATATTTTATATAATTTTATATTCGTATTATTTCCTTTTTAGGATAGTTTACTTTAAATTGCAATTTATTATATTTCAGGAAAGAATATTGGATGGATTGAGTCTTGGAGCAAAAGAAAGGGATTTGGAGCCGATTGGACACGAAAATATGAAGATTGAGAGACAAAATACGTCTCCCACAAGTCAGAAGCCTGGCACGGCCCGTGCTAGCCTTGGCACGGCCGTGCCACCCTCCAGAACACCTTTTGCTGCTTTTGCTTGGATTCTGAGCTATTCTATTTTAGCGCGCAATCTCTCGTGGAATATTCTTAGAATATACTTGCTTAGATTTTAAGTCAAATGTGTGCTATAAATAGAATAGCTAGCCATCACAAATATTCATCTTTTCTTGGAATGCAATATGTGACAATTGTTTTCTAATAAAAGTTCATTTACTTTATTGTTATTTACTTTTATGCTTTTTCTCTTCTTCTCCTTGTCTACGATGAACGTCAGTGAGTAGACTTCTCTTGTCTTGGGATTGTTGGATAAGTCTAATGACATAATCCTAATCAAACCAAGCTTTAAACCTTAATCTTATGTAACCCTAATTTCTTATCTGAATTCACCGTCTTAACATGGATCAACCATTATCAAACTGTGGAAACGAAAGTGGAGGGTTTGATAATTGTTTATCCATTATTCCAAATATCAATTCATAAAACGAAAGTGGAGCTTTGATATTCGAACAAGTGAATTCAGACAAGGATTGCAAAGTCAGCGAAATAGGCTCTACAATCTTTGAGACATATAGTTTCGATCTTCAAGGGAACTAATAACAATCAAGTCAGTAAAGGAGGCTTGGTTGTTAGAGGAACCAAAATCTAATAGTAATCAAGTCAGCGAAATAATCTTGGTTGCTAGAGAAACATAAGAGAAACTGTCTTGAGAAATTAGGTCTAACATAAGGTTATAAGTTTAATAGTTTGGTTTGTGAAGGACTTGTCATTAGGATGAACCAATGATTCCAAGGCTTTTATCTTTTCTTTTATTAAAAATCCAAACTTTTTATCTAAAACTCTTTCGTCTAATCATCATTAAAGGTTAATTGGATTCATAACTCCCTGTCGGAACGATACTCTTATTTTACTACTTCGGTAAGACCGTGCACTTGCGGTTTTATCTCATCAAGTTTTTGGCGCCGCTGCCGGGGAGTTATTGTAATTTGATTAACTTTTTAATAGTGGTTAGTCTAAAATATATATATATATATATATATATATATATATATATATATATATATATATAATATAAAAAAATATATATAAAATAGTATATATACATATATTTATAAAATATTTTATTTCCTTTTTCTTACCTTTTTATTTTTTTATTTTTTATATATTTATAATATATTTTATTTCCTTATCTTTTTTTTATTTTATATATATATATATATATATATATATATATATATATATATATATATATATATATATATCTCCCTCCCTTTCTCCTTATTTTTTATTTTCTATCTTTAACCGTTTTGATTTCAGGCATGGCTCAAAGACGATAGTAACGACATGGATGAGAAACGTGCTCTCAAAGAGTATGCAATCACATCTTCAGATGAGCCGTACGATGCTATTGTGTACCCAACGGTTGAGGGTAGTAAATTTGAAATAAAGCCTGCACTTATTTACCTAGTGCAGCAAAATCAATTTTTCGGATCACCCACTGAGGATCCGAATCTTCATGTTTCAAATTTTTTAAAACTCAGTGGAACTTTGAAGGCAAACCAAGAGGCCGTAAGGCTGCACCTCTTTCCTTTTTCCTTAAGGGATAGAGCTAGTGCTTGGTTTCATTCATTGACTATTGGTTCTATCACTTCTTGGGACCAAATGAGGCGAGCTTTCCTTGCCCAATTCTTTCCCCTTTCTCAAACCGCTCAATTCAGGGCGAGGCTTTTTCAATACACTCAAAAAGATGGTGAATCTCTTTACGATGCATGGGAGCGTTTCAAAGAAATGCTTAGACTTTGCCCCCATCATGGTTTAGAGAAGTGGCTTATTATCCACACCTTTTATAATGGTCTTTCGTATACCACAAAAATCTATGTTGATGCAGCTGCAGGTGGAGCTTTGATGAATAAAACTTACACAGCAGCATATGATTTGATCGAGGGCATGGCACAAAACCACTATCAGTGGACAAGTGAGAGAGTCATCACTGCTTCTTCACCCTCTAAAAAAGAGGCAGGTATGTACAAAATTTCCTCCCTTGATCATCTAACTGCTAAGGTTGACACACTGACACAAAAATTTGATACAATGAATACTAGTGTTGTCACACCTGCTCCTGTATCACCTCCTTGTGAAGTTTGTGGTGTATTTGGCCATATTGGCATTGATTGCCAACTAGGTAGTGTTGTTAGAGGTCCTGAGCAAGTAAACTATGCTCAATATAATCGAGGGTTTAGAAACAACCAATTTTTTTATCAAACCCCTCAAAATCTTTTTGGACAACAAGCAACACCACCCAGTTATGCAAACAACCAAAGAGTCCCTCAAAAATCCAGCTTGGAACTTTTAATGGAAAATTATGTTATAGATCAATCCAAGCAACTCCAAGAACTTAAGAACCAAACTGAACTTTTGAATGACTCTCTTGCCAAAATCACATCCAAGGTAGACTCTATAGCAACTCACAATGAGATTCTTGAAACCCAAATCTCTCAAGTGGCCCAACACGTGACTACTTCCTCTCAAACCACCGGGATCTTTCCAGGTCAAACTGAAACCAACCCCAAAGGCCATATAAGTTCTATTATTCTCAGGGATGGTAACCAATTAGAGGACCTCGTTGTGAAAATTAAGAACAATGAGGGAGAGATAGGAAGTGATGAGCCTCAAAGTGAGAAAACTATAGGAGAAAATGAAAAGCCATTTGTTTCACCACCTCATGAGCCTAAAAATCAATTAACACAAGGTTTTGTCAAATCAAAGTTAGATGACCAATTTAGAATTTTAATTGAAATACTTCCAAACAAATTGCCATCTAAACTTAAGAATCTAGAAAGTTTTCTCATACCTTGTGTCATAGGCTCCAAAAGCATTGAGAAAGCCATGTGTGATTTGGGAGAGAATGCCAGGTTGACGCCGTTATCCCTTTGGGAAAGATTGGGTATAGGGTAGAGAAACCTCTTGAACGTCAAGTTAATGACTATAAAGAAGCGCTTCGTGGGAGGCAACCCACGCATTTAACTGCTTTTGTTTTGTTTTGTTTTGTTTTTAAGTTATTTTGTAGGTAATTGTCCAAGAATGATTCAAGAAAAAGAAAATTTTTGAAGTCCCGGTCTCCAGAACCTTGGCACGGCCCGTGCTCACACTGGCACGGCCGTGCCAGACCTTGCCCTTCCCAAACCAAGCCAAACTCCAGGAACTTGGCACGGCCCGTGCCAACTCAGCACGGCCGTGCCCGACCTCAGGTAAGGTTAAACCTGATTTTCTTTCATCTTCTTCCCTCATTCTTCAAACTAAACCCCTCTCATCCCTCCTACTTCTCTCTAAAACCTCCATAACCACAAAACCTCAAACCTCCACATCTCCATCAAACCTTCACCAATTCACAAAATTTCTTGCCCAATTCAACCACAAAAACCATTCCCACCACAACCATCCATACAAAATCCACTTTCATCCACCCAATCCAAAAAACTTCACAACCTCCATTATACCAACCCTTTCCACCAAAAACATTCACTAACCCCAACCTTCACCACAACCACACCAAATCCAACCAAGGTCAAGGCTATGGCTTCCAAAGGAAGTGGAAAAGAAGTTGCAACATCTTCAAGAGGACCTCCCCCAAAGAAGCAAGTACCGGCAAATAATCATGGCATAATATTCAAGGACAACAAGCAAAAGGATAGGTATAAAAATCTCATCTCTAAACCTTTACATCCTTGCAGGTACCCTGATAATTATGACTTGGTTACATCAGGCCTTAGTGACAATGTGTTTAAATTTCTAAGACGATTAGGGCGGGTTGCTATGTTAAGACCTATGCGGGGTTATGAAAATTTCACCTATGAATTTTTAAGTTCTATCGTTTTTACAAAGGATAGGATGAATTTTGATAACCCTAATCATAGAATCTCTTTCCGGCTTATGAACATTGATTACGAGATGTCTCTCCAACACTTTTGTGATGAGATGAGCTTCGCTAACACGGGGTTCATCCACGACTCTTGGGATCAAAGTCTTAAGCCGGTTGACTATCAACCCGCCACCTTTTGGGAACATATCACCGACCTTAGGCAATTTAACACACGTTCAAACAAAACTAGCCATATTCACAACCCGGTGCTTAGGTACCTTCAAAGGGTAATGACTTGCACTATTTGGGGTAGGACCGAATTGGGGAACACTAGGACGGATGAACTCTTCATGTCGTGGACCATGCTTAACAACCACCCCGTTAACACATGCTTTTACTTGCTTGATTACCTTTCCCATGACGGTAATAGGTTTGATAGTAGGGGAGAGATAGTTGTGGGTGGTATCATCACATACATAGCTAGGCAATTGGGAGTGGGTGAGGACCAAGGGATTACCAAAATTGAGGGAAACAATAGGCTTAACATAGAGACCCTTATCTTTATGAACTTCATTAAGCCCCATCCACCCATGTCCTACGCACTCAAACTCAATGTGCCTATTTTGATTATACTTTCTAACCCATCTCGGACTAATACCGAGGTGGAAGAAAATTTGTTGTATGTTGTTGATGATCCACAGGTACATGAAGAACACGATAATGAAGGCGAGGAAGATGCACATTTGCACCAAGAAGAGGAAGGTGCACAATTGTACCATGATGAGGAGCACCATGACCATGATGCCGGATAAACAAATGAAAATGCAAGATGGGCATGGATGCATACCGAGGCCGAGAGGATAAGCACCAAGCAACTAAGGCAAGGTGTTGAATTGTCGGGACGAAGGAATTATGTCCTAAGGGGCAATCGCATATCCGAAGAAAATAACCAAATGCTTCGGAACATGATGCACCATTTTCACCTCCAAGGTCCTCCCTATAGAACTCAATGAAAAATGTGAGCTTTCCTCTTCCTCTCTTCTCTTACTACTCATCCTCCTTCTTCTTCTTCTTCTTCTTCTTCTTCTTCTTCTTCTTCTTCTTCTTCTTCTTCTTCTTCTTCTTCTTCTTCTTCTTCTTTATTTCTCTTATTTTGAATCATTGAGGACAATGCTTCTCCTAAGTGTGGGGGGAGCCTAATAAAGTGTCTTTAGTCGTAATGTTTCCAAACTCCCTTGAACTTTATTCTTTTGTTTCGTTTTATTGTGAAAGGCATGGTTAAGTAGCTAATTTTTATTGAAAATATCATGACACAAATTTTCATTGTCTCCTCTTATTTTGTTGATTATTGTACATGAAAGCAAACTCTTGTATTTTAAGTCTTCTTGATATACCCACATCTTGTTTTAAAGTGAATAAAATTCTCCAAAGAGAAAAACACAAAGTTGCTTCCCTTGAGTAAATGTATGAATAGGTATTTTAAGGAAACGCGTTCTAATCTTAGTGGTGCATTAACCTTTAAAGATTCTCAAAGTGCCAGTAGTATAAGTTAGTATAAGGGAGTTCATAAAAAGCCAAAAAGCCAAATAAATTCCAAGATCTCATCATTGAATCTAGATTGGGGAAGGAGGTAGGCCCTCCGACTTCCTACGTGAAGATGATTGTTATCTTGAGGAAAAACTTTAAAACGCATCATTGAATCTAGATTGGGGAAGGGGGTAGGCCCTCCGACTTCCTACGTGAAGATGTTGTTCCTTAAATAAAGAACTTAAAATGTGCAAATGGCAAAGAACAAAGATTCTCAAATACTCCCATCTCTCTTATATGAATTATAGAAGGAATCTTTCTTGGTTGGTTTAGTGCTAGGATTAGACCATGTTTCCTCATAATGCCTATCTTATACAGGAGCAAGAAAAGGGTTGGACTTCACACACACACTCACTTGAAACTTGATCGTTGGGTTGAATAAAAATTACAAGAAATGCTTGAGTTTGTGATTAGTGTACATTTGGGATTTAAGCCCTTGAGGAGACATGTGCTTTAATTGAAATTGTCATTTGATATAACTGTTAGTGCTACTATGTTTATGCCTTTTGCTTGAGGACAAGCAAAGATTCAAGTGTGGGGGAGTTTGATGAGTCATTTATATACTATTTTAATATGCTTTTTAGTTTAGTTTTATTTATATTTTATATAATTTTATATTAGTAATATTTCCTTTTTAGGATAGTTTACTTTAAATTGCAATTTATTATATTTCAGGAAAGAATATTGGATGGATTGAGTCTTGGAGCAAAAGAAAGGGATTTGGAGCCGATTGGACACGAAAATATGAAGATTGAGAGACAAAATACGTCTCCCACAAGTCAGAAGCCTGGCACGGCCCGTGCTAGCCTTGGCACGGCCGTGCCACCCTCCAGAACACCTTTTGCTGCTTTTGCTTGGATTCTGAGCTATTCTATTTTAGCGCGCAATCTCTCGTGGAATATTCTTAGAATATACTTGCTTAGATTTTAAGTCAAATGTGTGCTATAAATAGAATAGCTAGCCATCACAAATATTCATCTTTTCTTGGAATGCAATATGTGACAATTGTTTTCTAATAAAAGTTCATTTACTTTATTGTTATTTACTTTTATGCTTTTTCTCTTCTTCTCCTTGTCTACGATGAACGTCAGTGAGTAGACTTCTCTTGTCTTGGGATTGTTGGATAAGTCTAATGTCATAATCCTAATCAAACCAAGCTTTAAACCTTAATCTTATGTAACCCTAATTTCTTATCTGAATTCACCGTCTTAACATGGATCAACCATTATCAAACTGTGGAAACGAAAGTGGAGGGTTTGATAATTGTTTATCCATTATTCCAAATATCAATTCATAAAACGAAAGTGGAGCTTTGATATTCGAACAAGTGAATTCAGACAAGGATTGCAAAGTCAGCGAAATAGGCTTTGCAATCTTTGAGACATATAGTTTCGATCTTCAAGGGAACTAATAACAATCAAGTCAGTAAAGGAGGCTTGGTTGTTAGAGGAACCAAAATCTAATAGTAATCAAGTCAGCGAAATAGGCTTGGTTGCTAGAGGAACATAAGAGAAACTGTCTTGAGAAATTAGGTCTAACATAAGGTTATAAGTTTAATAGTTTGGTTTGTGAAGGACTTGTCATTAGGATGAACCAATGATTCCAAGGCTTTTATCTTTTCTTTTATTAAAAATCCAAACTTTTTATCTAAAACTCTTTCGTCTAATCATCATTAAAGGTTAATTGGATTCATAACTCCCTGTCGGAACGATACTCTTATTTTAATACTTCGGTAAGACCGTGCAGTTGCGGTTTTATCCCATCATAGGTGCACATTTTTTGTTATTGAGAAATGTATTACCTTAAACCACTTCCATCTTTCATCAGTGCAGTCTTGAGGTACTGGTTCAGGTTTGGCAAGTAAATCATTACGTAACTTCAAAACTGCAGCCAACACTCTATGACAGTATTTGCTTATCGTTTGTCCTGATCTAGATAATCTAACTTGAATACTTCTATTTTTTGTGTGATGAGCGAGTACATTTAAAAATACAGCAACTTGCTCTTCAACTGTCACTTGTCTAAGTTTCACTAATCCTCTTCGTACCCTTAAAACCTCACAAAGATATGCAAATGTATTTCTACACATTCTTAGTTCCCATATGCAATGAGAATCACTTGCACTGATGATAGAGTCCAAAATATCCCTCCTTGACTCATATCTAGTTAAAGCTTTTTCATTCAAAGATCTTCTCTCATATTCATCCCTCAAAATGAAATTCAAGAAAAAAAAAACTAGCAGCATATATTGCCAAAATATGGATATACATCCTCCATAAAAGAAGATAATGAAAAACATGTTCATCATCCATTTCAACTACATAAAGAAAGACAATTAAAAAATTAAATATAAGAAAAAAATACTATATAAAATAAATGAATCAAAAAATACATTTTTAATTTATTTTTTACACATACATAAAATAGGAATAAAACAAAAATCAAAGAAAAGAATGTATGAAAGATGAATAAAAATAGGTGGCTTTTGAACTTTAACAAATACATGATTCTCTATTGAAGGAACACACAATACGCATAAGACAAAAGTGAATGAAAAAGTAAGAGTAAACAAACATTGGCAAAAAAATATTATTAAACAAAGAAAGCAGTAGCATGTGTAAAAGAGAAGTAACAGGGTATGAGTATTACGTGAGAAGTGAGACGAAGAAAAAAGCATCGAAATTGTTACCTGACAAATAGAGAAGCTGCCGCAGTCAATTTAGCAGGAAAGACGTGAACAGTTTTGTGAAGAAGTCAGACAACGAGAAAACCTAAGATCCAAAGGATAAAAACGTCTTTTTGGGTTAGTAATCCGCTGGACAAAAAGTTGTCCCCAACTAAAGTGGTGGACAAAAAAGTGGTTACTTGTCCCATCCTTGATTATTTATTTTGTGCTGTCCTTTTTCGTTTTAATAAATCAAACGCGGTACAAATATTTTTGTCCTATCCACTCCCTTAAATTTTAACAAAACAAATGCACCCTATGAGTGTACTTGAAAAGGAAAGACTATCCAATTAAGTTTATTGTGCTCTTATACTGTGATTTTTCAGGTTGCCAAGACGGTAAATATTGTAAAGGAAAAATGGGGAAAGGTTATGAGAGAACTGGAGCCTGTTAAAGATGGTTCTACAGTAACTGCTTTTATTGAAGATCCTAGTGGTGATAGGTTTGAGCTTTTGGGGAGAAGACTTACTCGTGAACCCTTATGCAAAGTGATGCTTCAAGCAGACAACCTTGATTGTGTCATAGCCTTCTATGAAAAAGTGAGTGTATTTATTTAATGTAATTATTATGATAGTTCCATCAGCTTGCTTAGATGCAAGCACACACAAGTGACTAAATGTTTTTCTTGACTTTGTTAATTTCAAAGGCTGTTGGGATGAAACTTCTCCACAAGATAGTCAACCCTAAGTAAAAGGTAACAACTACTTGTTGTTATTTATCAGATGCATGGATATATGTGCTCATGACATTACTCATTAGATTGATGTTTGTAATATTGCAAAATAAAGATTATGATTGTTCTCTTGCCATCGATTATGATTGTTTTTCCAGTAGCCAAGCTGGGATATGGTCTTGAAACTAATAGTCATGTTCTCGTGTAATAATAAGAAATAGTAAATTTGATTTGGTTCTAACTAATATATGATCAGTATCATTTGTCATTGTTAAGTTATCATTTTCTTATACAAATGTCACTTTCTCCATTTGAGAGCTTAAATCATAAAACGTGAAGTTGGACATGTATGCTTTAGACTCCTTCAATTCTTTGTTTGCACGTACATTAAGATTTGTTGCAGAGATGTTGCGTAAATTGACTCGGTATATATGCATGTTATTTTTCTAGAACAATTATACTGCATGTATACAATGTAAATTCAGTTTCATATTGTCATAAAGCTAGCAACTAGTTCATTGTTTTGTAAGAGAACAACTAGATTATCTCATTGTTGAGAATGTATATGTTTCTTATAAATTTTTATCAATGTATTGTATTAACTTTGGGTCATAAAAATGCCTATTATCCATCTAATAATCATTCCCTAAAAGAAATATCTAGCTAATTAAAAATCAATTTTAAAACATTTTTTAAAATTCTTTTAATTATTATATTTTAATATTTTAATTTTTTAAACAATTTAAAAACGTTTTTTTTTTTTTAAATTCGCACAACATTTTGCCAGGGGTTAACCCCTCGCAAAGTTCCTGGCATGGATTGAAAATGACTGATGTGATGCTGACACAATTTGAAAAAAGCCTGTATTGACTAGAATGTGTCAGAAAAGCTTGCAATCATGCAGACACAATTTGACAGGGGTTGAGCCAGGGCCTATGCGAGGAGCGCATTTGCCATGAGCTAAAGCCCTGACAGGTTCATTTGTGATGAGCAGATTTGCTAGTGATTCTACTCTTGGCAAACGTCCAGTTGCCAAGGCTTTTAGCATTTTGCCAGGGCTTCTGCCCCTCAAAATGCAACATTCCTTGTAGTGAAAAGCACAACAATAATATTTTTTTAATCAAAGTAACGCAAGGCTTTGGTTACGTTCTGAAGTGACGATCACTACAGCCTGGCGGACCCCAATGGTTATATATGCAAAATCATCCAAAGTTTGACACTCCAAGCTAGTGGACAGTAAAAAAGTAACGCCGCTAGAGGTGCTCTAAGATATTGAGATGGTATCTTTGTCCATGATGCAACGTCTTCTCAATCTCTACATTTTTGCTTCAACCTTTCCATCACCAAGTTGAAGGAGCCACCTATTAAATATGCATGCCAACATATGTTGTTCGCCCGAAGGGGTAATATCCCTCTCTCTCTCTCTCTCTCTCTCTCTCTCTCTCTCATGTTGGTGGACAACATAAATATTTTGCAATAGTCCAACAAATTAGACTTGTTAATACATGAATGCACTATATCGTGCCGTTGGGCTCTTGATATTACAGGAATAATATTCATGAAATCTCGTCCAAGTAGAACAATTTTTTCACCAAATGGTTGATCTACCTTCTCTAGTCTCTGATATCCAATTATGTCTTTAAGGGTCCTATCAAGAGCTTCAAAAGCCAGTTCTGTTAGCCATTGGTGCTTCATCCCAGATTATTAAATCCGCTTGAATCATTAAGTGAGTCAGGTTAGAATTCTGCTTGTTTGAACACATGTTGTTTTTAAAGAGATCTAAAGGAATTTTAAATTTACTATAAGCTGTTCTTCCCCGAAGAAGTAACAACGATGAAATACATGTAATGAAGTAATTTTTAAAAATATAAATTAGACTACATTAATTAAGGAGATACATGTATATATGTGAGATATTGATGTAAGGTTGGAAAGCGCTTGTTATTTATGTAATAATTTTTTCGGAAGAATTGTATATGTAAAATATGATATTTTATTGAATATGCAACTCAATTGAGTTGTTCATAGAAGATAAAAGCTAAATTTATTATGTCAACTGGGAAGGAAAAAAAAGGTAACTAAGTTTGACTATGTGTATACATAGTTAGTTTTTTAGTGCACATTCAAAAAAACACGCACAAAAAACTGTTAATAATTATTTAAAATTGTAACTTTATGATAAAGGAGACTATACTATATATAGATTGGCACATTTATTGTTGTAACAAAGGATTGCCATAATAATTACCACACAAATAAACAACAATATTTTGTATGTTTAAATGCAATTTTGATCCCCCTATTTACATATTTTTGAACTTTTAATCCCCTTATTTATAAATCCAACTTTTTTGTCCTCTTATTTAGAAAGTCAACATATTTTTTGGTCCCGTATTAATTTTGTTGATGTGTCATACCCATTAATGACTTGAAGCTTAGTTGGCATTGGTGCGTTGGATAACAGATTTTCATGTCATTATTATCGGTATTTATTTTATTATCCATTTTACTAATATATTAAAAGGAATTAAAAAATTAATTAAAATATCATCTACTAAAACCCAACAACATGGATTGCATTGGAAAGTTTACGGAGAATGAACTACTGATTTGACTATTTAAGTCTTTGAAGCTACCAAAGATTCTTCCAAACTTCAAAGTAATTTGGTTTTGTCTTCTAATCTTAAAGCAAATGATCTTTTTCAGTTTGAGTTTTTGTGTTCTAAGAAGAACCATTCTTTTTAACTTAATAACTCTTTAAAAATAAAATGTAAGCCATGACCATGAATTTGAATGCTTACGCCATTAAATTTTAAGGGACTAGAGAACGCCCAAAAATATATGTATATTATTACATGAGATATCAGACTTTTGTATTTAATTGTAATATTAATCTATTTTAGATAGAAAGAAGAAATTCTAAAAAAAACATTATAATCACTAGACATATATATATATATATATATATATATATATATATATATATATAATAAGTAATTAGTTAAAAACTTGGTACAGTAAATATATATAGCCTTCATAATTTATTTATCTTATAACTAACTCACCGTTATTATTATTTTTGAATATTTGAAGCGATTTCTCTTAAGGTACACTTATGACTTTTTGACAATTAAATTGTCAAGTTGGTTGTTGACGGAAATATTCGTGTTGAATAATTACATAACTAATAATTTTTGTTAAGATTAATACAAGTTGTTTCTTATAATATGATAACGTATATAAGACTGAGGATAGGTTCACAGGAGTTTTGAACTTCTACCAATAGTTAGTGATAGCTTCTCTGATCAGAGGAAATCATAATACCTGGAACAATGATACCTGACTCTGCAGGACTATCTATAATAAGGTGCAACAATCGGGCCAAAATGGTTGGAGTAGAGATTATATATCTATTTGCTACAAATAATCATGTTGTGGTAGTTGAGACGACCTTACACTCAAAATAGAGGTCTCCATGGAGTAGGTTTAACCAAGATGCCATTAACATGTTAAAACTGTAACCTTTGTATTGATTATGATAAAGTGTTAGGTGATCTTTGTTTTAACTAACTTTGATGTGTGTTGTTGCCAAGAATTTTTGTGTTCTCAATTGATTTATATTTTCTTGTGATTAAATAATTTCTATGTGGTTATTTAATTTTTGCAGGATTTAATGGTGAAAGAAATTACATGTCTAATTGTTGTATATATTTCTTTATTTGAAAAACATTACATGTAACTATAAAATATTATGTATCACCATGTAATATTATTAGCATTTAGTTAAACTTGTGAACGAGTATTTCACCTTAACAATTTGCAGATGATGTCGAGTCACGAAATCACTCAGGGACCCGCAAGATTGAGTGTTTGGAAGAACTAGGTGATGTGGTTTGGGAGTTGTGTCATCTATCATTCATCATGTTACCTTGGAGATAATTATACCATTAGATAGGATGATTAGTAAATTGGGTCTTGATAAAGCTAGGGAGAATTCAACCTCTAAGAGAGCTAGGGGATCAAGGTCTCGTTTTCGCCGTACTGCTCGCATTAGTGTGTGTCCTCATGTTGTCTATGATTATGAGTATAATCCAGAGGAGGATGAGGGAGGCATGATCGTGCCTGATATGATGTGAGTTGACGTGTTAGATATGAAGTGGGGAAGAGTTGTGGAGCTATTTCAAGTACTTAATAGACTAGATAACTCTACGCTCGGGTGATCTCTTCTTTTGTGGCAGTGACTTCTAGGTGACAAGGAGTATGACATATGGTTATGTTTAATTAGTTTGACTTAAGTAGGACGTCCTAACTTGCAGGTGTTGTAAAATATATAACTACCCTTGACAAGCTTGAATATGTAAGCCTAAGGGCAAGATAATTAATAGCGTGTAGAATATATTGATGCATATTTTATATCCTATTGTTTTTATTTATTTTTATGTTTTACGATCAAGAACCAATACTTTAATTTAATGGAAAAAATGTAAGAAAGATATTTATTTAAATTAAGTTTAAGGTTACATAATTAATTTACTACTAAAAGTAATATTTATGAACTTAATCTGCATTAAATATTTAAGTATGAAGACATAACACCATTTTCTAACATTAAGGAAACTGGGGCGTTACAACGGGCTGAGTGGAGGATGTTGGAGGGATGATCGCGTCGGTGGCATCGTGGTGGTTGTTGCAATTGTAGTGTGAAGTGATAGTGTCTCCAATGAAGGGGATGCTCTTGACAAGTTCTTCTTGGGAAGTGGATATACGAAAGGATTCGTATGGATATTCCTTATTCGTTTTTTCTTCTTCTAATATCCTTGGTAACTCTGTGTCTATAAAAAGAAATTTACCCAATTTCTTACCATCCTATTTCTTACTTTATTTTATCCTACCTAAAAATTATTTTGCAGTGTATATTTTATGGAATTTTTTTGTTGAAGGTTGATGAAGATGATATGAAGATGAAGAAGAGGGGAAGAAGTTTTTTAATTAAACTAATGGAAAAGGCATAATCGTGTAACAAAGATAAACTGAAAATACCAAGAATGGAACAAATTTTAATTATGGGATCAAAGCGATACTAATTAAATAGTTAAGAGACGAAAATAGCAATTTAACATAATAATAATCATGATAAATAATAATAATAATAATAATAATAATAATAATAATAAAAGTCATGATATAAGCATATGTTTAACATAAAACTATTGTCCTCTAGAGCTTATATTAAAAATCTCCCACTTGCAGTAGAGTCAATCAGGCATAAACTAAATACCCATAGATTTAGTATGACCATCCTTCTGTTGAGTAAGAGTTTTAGCCAGTGGATCAACTATATTGTTTTTTGTTGGTACTCTATTTATTTTCACTTCCTCCATCGATAATTTTTCGAATGAGATGATAGTGCCTAAGTATGTGTTTGGATCATTGGTGAGATATAAGTTCTTTAGCTTGAGTGATTGCTCCATTAATATCACAAAGTAATTCAATGGGATCTGCAGTGCTTGGAACTATTCAAAGGTCAGAGATGAATTTCTTGATCCATACAACTTCTTTTGCGGAAATATATTCGACCTCTGTTGTAGAATCAGCGAATGTTTCTTGTTCTGGACTCTTCCAGCTCATAACACCTCCATTTAAGCAAAACACATATCCAAATTGTGATATGTAATCTTCATGATATGTTTGGGAACCAACATCAGTGTAACCAATTACAGAGAGCTCTTCTTGACCCTTATAAATCAAGCAATATCCCTAGTTCTTCTAAAGTATTTAAGGATTTCTTTGACATAAATCAAATGAATATTGCTATGATTAGACTGGTACTTGCTCATAGTCGTAGCACTTAAAATATACAAGACATATGGTCGAATACATAACATAACATAACATAACATAACATAACATAACATAACATAACATACATGATAGATCCAATTGCAGATGCATGTGGAACATTGATCATTCGATCCCTTTCTTTATCAATTGAAGGGGATTATGATTTTGATAGAATTAAAGTTGATGATACATGTATGAATCATTTCTTAGAATCATACATATTAAAACGTCCCCAAACTCTGTCTATGTATGTACTCTAACTCGGGCCAAACAATCTTTGTGAACTATCTCTATGTACCCTGATTCCCAATATATATGAGGTTTCACTTAAGTGTTTCATAGAAAAGTCTTTCCATAACCAAGTTTTGAATTCTTGTAATGTAGTGATATCATTTCGAATGAATAATATGTCATCCGCATATAACACCATAAATGAGACTATGCTCCCACTAACCTTCTTGTAAACACAAGGTGCATCTTTATTCTTTGGTGGCCGGAATCAGACCAAAACAGTCCGTCTAAATGGACAAACACCGCGAAACGAAGCCATAATCGACAAAACTAATACCAAAAATGGATTCATTGATCAATTTTTAGTGGAAATTCAAAGTTTCTTATATTATCGTGTCTTTATGAAGGACAAATCGATGAGAAAAGAAAATAGGTTTTTAGAGTCGGCGTATTGTTTCTTACTAACAGGAAGAACCTGTTTTTTTTTTTATATTTGCAGATGGAGGTGCGAATATCAAGGACCAAGGTTTGACTGAAAAAGGTGACAAAACACACTTGCAGATAGATATACATACATACTCGTGAATACAATAATATATGTAACATCCCGATTTTTAGTTTATTATTATTTTAGTTAATTAGAATTTATTTATTTATTTGATATGTTTGGATTGATGAGTTAGTTGATTTTTTTTAGAAATTGAGGAGTAAAGGGTATTTTTTTTTTCCAATTTAGGAGAGAAGAGTATTTTTGCAAAGTTATTAGAAAATAAGAGTTTTTGAGGAATTAAGAGAATAAAGGTGTGTGAGTAAAAGAGTTGTTTAAGTGAAGTAATTGTGTAGTGTTTTCCTTATAAAGGATGAAAAGAGACTAAGCCCAAAGCAAGTGGATATAAATAAGTGGTAGTCTTTGTGATTAGGGTTAGAAAATCATTTGCAAACTTTTGAGAAAGAGGCGAGAATATAAAGAAGATGCAAGAGGTGGAAAAAAAGGATCTAGAGAGAAAAAGAAGATAGCTTAAGGAATCAAGATGAGAGGGAGACCCAAGCTAGAGGGATGCTAATTTTGAAGAGTTAAGAGGTACGGGGGTAGATTATTTTTACCATGTGAGATTTATTAGCAATTGGGTAGTTATGGGTTGTATGTTTTTCTCTACTTTTCTTGTGTTTAAATAATATTGAATTGTGTTTATGTATGTTGTTGTGATTATGAGTATATGATTAATTGAGAACCCATGTTGTTGATATGTTAAAATCCAGGTTTGATTATGTTGAATTGATGTTTTTGAGTTTTATGATGAAATGAATGGAAACCATGGAAATTTATGTATAAGTTGATGTTTTAAAATTGTTGGAAGAGCTTAAATGAAGTGTTTGGACCTTGGAAAATGTTTTTAATCACTTTAGGTACATTGGTGATCAAACTAAGTGATTTTGGGGTGATTTTAATGGGAAACCGAGGGTCAAACATGAGTTTAAGAGTCTTTCGCAGTGCGGACGCTGCAACTGGCACGCTAGGCGCCCAATTCCAGATAGTCAACGCTTCAGTTGGCATTTTCTTGAGCCAAGCGACCAACACATAACAAATTTATGTTGTTTTTGTGTTTTGGGTACTTGGGGGAGGGTCTTGTGTACCCTTGGGCATCTCCTTGGTGATGTTTTGATGATTAAATGATATGTGATCAATGCTTGCCATGGAATGAATTGCTTTGAGTTATTTTGAGACGAAATGAGATTTATTTTGAAACTTGAAAATGGGTTAGATATAAGCTAGTGCTTTCAAAATGAATAACTTCTGAAATGTTGTGATTGAATTTATATGCTTGAATTAATGTGATGTTGGACATATGAATATCATGTACGAATGTGATTATGTATGAGCATGTAACTTAGTATATGTGAATATTGGAAATCGAATAAAGTATTGAATTGATGAATTAGGAAACAATGAATTGAAATGGTTATATAATGATGAGTACTTAATGATGAGAATGTGATGCGTAATAGTTGAGTTAGTTAATGATATGTGAAGAAGAATTGTTTAACTAAGTGTAAATTGTGAACTATGTAGAGATGTGAATGAATTAGATTAAATGAAGATGTGTTGTTTATGTTGATGATCATATAACAATGTTGATATGATGATGATATGACGAAGTTGATATGATGATGATGATGATGATGATGATATGACGATGGTGAAGATATGATATGACGATGTTGTCGATGTTAGTTGTTGAATTATATGAATCTTTTGCATTGTCGAGTCATGATATGATGTTCATGCATTCATGATCAGTCCTATTTGACTATGAGTGGATTAATCAGCAATATATCTCTGAGTATCCAAATATTTGACGATGAGGAATCACTCATAAACATACCTCTAGTATCCAAAAACAATATCATATGCATATAGAGTCGAGTATGAATATTGCATACATGTGAGTCTATGTGGAAGATGTGTACTTGACTATGTGAGTCTTTGTCGAAGATGTGATGTGTACTTGACTATGTGCATCTGCGTGGAAGGTGTGTACTTGACTATGTGTCACTATGTGGAAAATGTGTGATTTGAAGATGGTGATGAGGTGTGAATGCGTATTCAACTTGATGATTATTTGATGATGTGAACATTTGCGTACGTTCTTGTGATGATATTTTGAAGTTCCTTATAGCCACTAAATAATTGAGTAAGAATACATGTGAATATTTTATGCTTAAGATGAATATGTTTACATGATATTTTTGTTTATCCTGAATCTATACATGCATTCATATTTTCTCTATGTTAATTATATATCTCATCCTACATGTTGCGGGTTGGATGCTTACGCCCTTGTGGTGTAGTCTTGCAGGTTGAGGACGCATATTTGCCGTGAGTTTTCGAGGATGGCTTTGGAGCCTACTCACCTTTTACCGCTTACTTTTGGAGTCGTGTACAATGGTGTTCTGATTAGGACAGTTTGAGGTTTTTATGTTATTATTATATTGTTGATGGAACCTTGTGTTCATTTTGATGATGTATCTTGAGATATGATATTTGACTCTATGTTGTAGAGATTTTATTTTCCGTTGCGACTTGCTATTTACACTACTACAAAATACCCCCTTTAATAGAATTCAATTTAGCGTTTAATAACGCTTGTGAAGCGCTAAGAAAAGCGTTTAATAGAATACAAAATAACCTCATTTTTGTGCTATTTTTAACTAATGTTTCGTAGCGCTTTCAGAAAAGCGCTAATATAGCCTTATTTTTTTGCTATATTTAACTGATGTTTCTTAGCGTTTTACAGAAAGCGCTAATAAAAGTCCCTATTTTTATTTTATTTTTATAAATGAAATCTACAACCAAAAGTATTATAATAAAATGTTGATCAGACAATACAACAAGATTTGGATTAGAAACACTAGTAATCTATTGATTGAAATAAACACTAATAATTTGTTGATCAGAAACTTAATTACAAATGTCATAATATTCATCAATCCTAAAAGACATCTAATGTACACTTGAATAAAAATGGAAAGTTCGTGCACAATACATATATATGAAAAGCAGCCACAACAAAAAAAAAAAACCAAACATTGAGAGGACTCATGACAAGCCATCCAAATTACTCAATAGATCTACCTCTAGAATATTTTCATGTGTCGTATGGAATGAAAAACGAATCAAGTATCATTCAATTTCCAGCATAGCCAACAGTTTAAAATAACTCAAAGGATACTAAAGTGCATATAAAATCCACTTAAAATCAAGAGAATATCAGTTGACAAACAATACAATAGAATACATCCAGACATTATGTAATTCATTGTTTGTCTATTAACCTGTCAAACTATACAGTTCCAATACAAAAAATCCAACAGCCTGATCTTGTGAAATCTAACTTAATTTTTAACATCCAGGCATAACAACTATTTCAAATTACATTAAAAACGAAAATGATGAAAAAGAAAAAGAAACTCACTAATATAGTTGACCATAAAGGAACAAGGAACAAGTATATAAATCAAAGAGACATAAGGCCATTAGGCCTAGCGGTGATCCTATCTATAGTCACACAGTTCACAATTCGTTTCGGTACGTGGTACGGGTTCGGGTACGTGGTTCGTAATTTTCAAAGAATCGGTATGTTATGGGTTCGTGTATGTTTTTTATCCTTTGGGACCAAACGAAGATGGACAGGTGCTGTTTGATAGTATTATAGGCAGCTAGCACATGTGTTTTTATCTAACATAGAAAAATAGCAAAACACACATCGGAAGGTTATCTAACATTGTGAGGTAAGTAATCCTATAAATACGGACAACACATTCTTCCTCTAACACACCTGTCCACTACCAAGTGTATTGCAGTACATTAAATTGGTGGGCCAGTGGAGTTTTGCTTTTTCGAAAATAGAATAAATTAGTCTAATTGTTTACATTATTTGCTGGTGATTGTATGGTTTGCTGGTACTCACTTTTCAGTGAATTCATGTGTGAATTATCACGTACCAATACAAAAACGAATTGCGATTCGGTTCGAAAGAGAATTAAGAATGTATATCTTTAAAATACATTCACCAAAAGCGCGATTGAGCGGTAGGGTGGGATAAGTCGAACATCAACCAGTGAACCTATTCAATGTGATATTTTTTTGTGACCAATTTGCTGCTCTGCAAATGATGAAACAATACACATTATTCCCTTATAACCACAAGTAACATACACTCAAATCTGGGACAAAAAGAAGAATGCAAATGGAAAAATATATAAGCATGAGTATCAATCAATGGTAACAAACATGAAAGCACACAAATAGCACACAAATGAAATGCATTCCTGGAAACCGGTATCCAGTGCCACATGTCAGTGTTATTAAACTTATTAGAAATAATTAAAGCATTGCACTTATCAGAAATAAAAACAAAGCTCACAAATATAGCATTTAAGCTCCTCAAAGTCATATTAAGATTTTTCCATAAAAATTGGAACAAATTCATATTCAAAAAGATGTAGGAGAAAACACAATAAGCCACTCAAATATAATAGTGTTAAATATAATAGCGTTTATATAGAAACGCTATTAAAATGCCGCTATAAAAAGCCAAAATTGTAGTAGTGTTACATGATAAACTATGTATGGATTGATTTGACGAAGAGTAACACCTTGAAGTATTAGATATATGATGCATTTTATATTTACATATTGTATGTGGGGTTTAGGGTGTTACAATATACAAACAAAGGTTTAATAGTGCTTTACCCCCCTGTAATATAGGTCATTTTTTGTTTTTCCCCCTGTAAAATATTTTTTTTGAATTTCATCCTTGTAATTTAAAGATATTTTGGTTTTGGACCTTCATGAAAAATTTCGCTCCCTGTAATTTGAGCAAATTTAGGTTTACCCCCTTGTAATTTGAGCAAATTTCGGTTTACCCCCTGTTAATTTAAGCAAATTTCGGTTTGCCCCCTGCCATATCTTCGATTTTGTACTGTCAAAATTCATGAAGGTCCAAAACCAAAAATCTTTGAATTACAAGGTCGAAATCCAAAAAAATATATTTATAGGGGGTAAAACCGGAAATGACCTATATTAAAGGGGGTAAAACACTATTAACCCTTGTTTATATTGTATACCTTGTCCAAGAAACGATCATAAAAATCCATTAGAGATACATTGAAAGTATATTGTGCTAAAATATGTTTACTACTCCTTGAGTTTGTGTAAACACAATCCTTTTATAATCAACTTTTTGTTGTAAACCTCTGGATTGAGATTAGGAAGTCCTTTAGTTTGAGTCAAAGAAATCTAAGGCTAAGTGTCTTAGTGTTGTTGTAATCAATATTTAATTATAGTAGAAAACCCTTGGAAATGTAAGAAAGACATTCTGATTGTGCAGATATATGTTGATGATATAATATTTGGTTCTACTAATGCATCTCTTTGCAAGGAATTCTCGAAGTTAATGCAGGATGAATTTGAAATGAGCATGATGGGAGAATTAAAGTTCTTTCTTGGAATTCAAATCAATCAAAACAAGGAAGGAGTATATGTTCATCAAACAAAATATACAAAGGAGCTTCTGAAGAAGTTCAAGCTAGAAGATTGTAAAGTGATGAACACTCCAATGCATCCAATGTAACACTCTAATCGTTATTTTATTATTTTTGATTATGTGGAGTCTTATATATGATTTTTGGTGATTTATGTGGTGTGTTTAATTTATTATATAGTTTATTTTAATAATAATTAGAATAAGTGAGAATTAGTATTATTTTGGAATGTGGGGAGTTAAGTAATATTTAATAGAATTAAGGGGGAGTAATTAAAATTAAGGGAGTTACATTTTGGGAGTTAAAGAAAAGAAAAACCAGAGAAAACAGTTTTACGTGAAAAACAAGACTTTTGGGAGAAAAGGGAGAGAAGAGCAAGTAGAGCCAAGGATCTTTTTGCTGTGCATTTCCTTTTGCAAAACTAAGGTAAGGGTGATGTTTACCGCAATTGTATAGATTCTGAATTTTGATTTTGTTTTTAACAGGTTTATGTGAGAATTGGGAGAAGTTAGGTTTTGTTAAATTAATGGGTTTTGAGAGTAGGGATTGTGTTATTAGTGTTAGAAATGGGTTCTGAGTGCATATAACCTTTCATTGCATATCTGTAAATGATTTGGGGAGTGAATTGGAGGAAAATGGAATTTTTGGGAAAAACCTGCATTATGCCCGTACAGAAGTTCATCGCTCGCCTCGTGAGTAGCCTTGCTCGCCAAGGCGAGTGAGCAACTTCATGGCTCGCCTAGCGAGTGAGACAACTCGCCATGGCGAGTACCTGTGAGGAAAACTGGATTTTTGAAGTGTTGTTATAAGATGAAATATATATAGTTTTGAGTGTCTAAATGATTTTAGAGAGGACTGGTCCAAATTTTTCGATCAAAAAGATGAATAGGGAACTTGGGAATGAGGATTTAGTGAGAAAAATATCAAAACTTCCGAGAGCAGCCTTTTTCTGTTCGCCTCGAGTTCACCTTGAACTCGCCATGGCGAGTGCCCTTTTTCCTGAGCTCGCCATAGCGAGCAGATGTGCTTGCGAGGCGAGTTGCCCAGTATTTGTTGGATTGAATTCTATTGTAAATGGTTGGTTTATCTTGATGATTAAGCATGACTTTTATGTTGGTGTATTTTTCTGGATGTTCTATATTGGTTGTAATGAATGGATGCTGGCTGGATGTATGCTTTTATTTAATTAAGTTATATTTGAATGTTGTAAATTGGAGTGGTGAGTCATATACACATATATGCATAGGTTGGGTTGTATGTAGATATACATAAGTGAGTCAGTTGAATAAGCATAACAGTGGGAGAGCTTCGGCTCTAGAACGCCTTGTCGTTCAAAGTGGTGGAGCACTAGTTGCTCAAAGTGGTGTTAGTGGTGAGGACTTATGTCCTGAAATGAATGTTTTAACCATTCTACAGCGATGATGGCTACGGTCCTGAATATGATACCACATGCATGGGTGTTGTTAGAGGAGTCTTAGTGGAGTAGTTGTAACGCCCTAGTTATTTATTTAATTAATTTAAAATTATGTGGAGTATATATATATATATATATATATATATATGATGGTTTGATGATTTATGTGGAGTATATGCATATGTTTATATATATGTGATTTTTGGGTGATTTATGTGGTGTATTATTTTATTATATGGTTTATTTGACAATAATTAGAATAAGTATGAAATATTAATTATTTTGAAGTTAGGGGAGTTATTTAATAATTATTAAAATTAATGGGGAGCTAAGGGAAATATTAGGGAGTTAAGTAAGAGGGAAGTTGGAAAATAGATGTCAGAAGCAGTTTACGTGAAACCAAGCCAAGGGAGAGAAAACCAGGAACAAGAGAGAAGAACCAAGAGTTGATCATTGCTGTGCATTTCTTCTTCAATTTCTAAGGTAAGGGTGGGGTTTACTTCAATAGAGTAGATTTTAAAGTCTGATTTTGAGTTTAACAGGTTTCGGTAAAAATTGGGGATTTTGGGTTTTATGTTGAAATTGTAGTTTTTGAAGTTGTAAGCATGAATTTGG
Source organism: Medicago truncatula (assembly GCF_003473485.1). Taxonomy (NCBI): domain Eukaryota; kingdom Viridiplantae; phylum Streptophyta; class Magnoliopsida; order Fabales; family Fabaceae; genus Medicago; species Medicago truncatula. Next base: position 25,005,295 of record NC_053045.1, read on the forward strand.
TGTTAGAAATAGGTTCTAAGTGCATACAGAAAGTTATTTTGCATCTGCAAACTGATTTGGGGAGTGATTGGAAGAAAAATGGGATTTTGGGGAAAAACCAGTTTTCTGCCCGTACAGAAGTTCATCGCTCGCCTCGCGAGTGAGCAACTTCATCACTCGCCTCGCGAGCAGTCCAACTCGCCATGGCGAGTAGCCCAGATTAAAACTTGATTTTTGAAAAGTTGTTATAAGATGTTTTGGGAACGGTTTAAGGTACCTAGATGATATTAATGATGAATGGTGGAAGTTTTAGGTTAAAAAGATGAATAGGGAGCTTAGAATTGGAGTTTGAGTGAGAAAATGTCACTTTTTCCCGAGAGTACCTGATTTCCACTCGCCTCGAGTTCGCCTTGAACTCGCAATGGCGAGCTAGTGTTTTTGGTGAACTCGCCGTGGCGAGCAGATGTGCTCGCGAGGCGAGCTGTGCAGTTTTGAGTGCAGTTTTGCTTGCTTGGATGATAAGGTTTGAGTGTTGTTGTTTAAGCATAATTATATTTAATTGTGCATCATTCTGAATGGTTGAATCTCTGTTGGTTGTTGATTGATGATGAGGAATGCATTGTATGTTTTAATTTTTAATCATACATGTCGTTTAAGTGGAGTCACATGGAGTTGCATTGCATGGTCAGTTGTATGTAGATATACACAAGTAGGTCCATTGCATATGCATAAAAACAGCGGTGAGGGCTTCGGTCCTGGAGTACTAGTTGCTCAACAGCGGTGAGGGCTTCGGTCCTGATGAATGCTTTAACCATTCAAAAGCGGTGAGGGCTACGGTCCTGATTGGTACCACATGCATAATGCATTTCATTAAGAAGTCTAAGATGGTGTCTTAGCAGTGGTCATGTCATTTGCATGAGTCTTGGTTGTTGTTCGGTTTTATCTGATGTTGATGTTGATATTGAATATACATTTATTTATATATATTCATTGTGATCTTGATGTGTTGTTGATGTTATTGGTAATATGTACATTGTATACATACTTGCTAAATGGATTATTATGGTGATGTTGTTGTGGCTTGTGAATTAAATATTGATATTTGCAAGATTAATATGTTTGAAGTAATAGGGTGTTAGATTCATTTGATGATTTTAATATCTATATTTATTGTTGTGAATCTCACCCCTTCTGCTTGAAAACGTTGCCCTTCCTATGGGTAACTTGCAGGTGATCCTGAGTAGTAGGTGGTGGCTCAATGTCATGTCTAGGGCTCTGATACGTGGGATGGGAATTAATATTTATATTATTGTTGTTTTTCCTTCCTATGTATCAATTTTTGGAACTTGATGATGTGGCCCTTTGATGGTTGATATTGTTGTTAGACTTATGCCAAGATATTATGTTGGAGGTTTTTAACCGTTGTTGTGGTTATTTGAAATGCAAACTTTCCGCTGCATAATTTTTTAGGTTATGAATGATGTCGATTTAAATAGTTTTATTTTCTATTTAAGGAATTTTGAATTTGCAATGTAGCATGCCCGTTGGTGCTTAACTCTGATGAATAATTGTTATTTAATTACTTTTGGGTAACGGGGTGTTACAATTTGGTATCAGAGCAGGTTGGTCCGTCCGGCCAAGTAGTAGAGTCGTGTTGAGCCACCTAGGATAGAGTGTCAACTTTAAATTTGCTTTTTGTTGTTGTTCTGAGTTGTTGTTTGTCGTGTAGAATCTCGAGATGACTGGAAGTAGTGATGCTGCTCTTGTTGCTGCGCTTGAGGCTGTAGCTCAAGCTGTTCAACAGCAACCTAAGGTTGAGACTGGTACTGATGGAACCAGGATGCTAGAGACTTTCTTGAGGAATCATCCACCAACATTCAAGGGTAGGTATGCTCCTGATGATGCTCAGAAGTGGCTGAAGGAGATTGAAAGAATATTCCGAGTCATGCAGTGTTCTGAGACACAGAAGGTGCGGTTTGGGACGCACATGTTAGCTGAGGAGGCCGATGATTGGTGGATTAGTTTATTGCCTGTTCTGGAGCAGGATGATGCTGTGGTAACCTGGGCCGTGTTCAGGAAAGAGTTTCTGGGCAGGTATTTTCCAGAGGATGTCAGAGGTAAGAAGGAGATTGAATTTCTGGAGTTGAAACAGGGTGACATGTCTGTCACAGAGTATGCTGCAAAGTTTGTGGAGCTTGCCACATTCTATCCTCATTATAGTGCGGAGACAGCTGAGTTCTCCAAGTGTATTAAGTTTGAGAATGGGCTGAGGGCTGACATCAAAAGAGCTATTGGGTATCAGCAGATCAGAGTCTTCTCTGAGTTGGTTAATAGGTGCAGAATCTATGAAGAAGACACCAAAGCTCATTACAAGATAATGAGTGAGAGGAGGGGTAAGGGACAACAGAATCGTCCTAAGCCTTACAGTGCTCCTGCTGACAAAGGAAAGCAGAAGATGGGTGATGATAGGAGGCCCAAGAGGAGAGATGCTCCTGTTGAGATTGTTTGCTACAAGTGTGGTGAGAAAGGCCACAAGAGTAATGTTTGTGGAAGAGATGATAGGAAGTGCTTCAGGTGTGGTCAGAAGGGTCACAGTTTAGCTGAATGCAAGCGTGGGGACATTGTCTGTTACAATTGCAATGGAGAAGGTCATATTAGTTCATAGTGTCCTGAGCCGAGGAAGACTAGAATTGGTGGGAAGGTGTTTGCTTTGACTGGTACGCAGACTCCTAATGAGGACAGACTTATCAGAGGTACTTGTTTCTTTAATAGTACTCCTTTAATTGCTATTATTGATACTGGTGCTACTCATTGTTTTATTGCTATTGAATGTGCATATAAGTTGGGTTTGGATGTATCTGATATGAAAGGGGAAATGGTTGTTGAAACTCCAGCTAAGGGTTCAGTAACCACTTCTCTTGTTTGTCTGCGGTGTCCTATATCTATGTTTGGTAGAGATTTTGTGATTGATTTAGTTTGTCTGCCGTTGACGGGTATGGATGTGATTTTTGGTATGAATTGGTTAGAGTATAATCGAGTTCATATCAACTGCTTTAGTAAGACGGTACATTTCTCTTCTGCTGAAGAAGAAGGTGAGGTTGAGCTTCTGTCTACAAAACAGATGAAACAGTTTGAACGTGATGGTATTCTGATGTATTCTCTAATGGCACAATTGTCGTTAGAAAATCAAGCTGTGATTGATGGTTTACCTGTAGTGAATGAATTTCCAGAAGTATTCCCTGATGAGATTCCTGATGTGCCACCAGAGAGGGAGGTTGAATTTTCAATTGATCTTGTTCCGGGAACTAAGCCGGTGTCGATGGCACCGTACCGTATGTCAGCTTCTGAGTTAGCTGAGTTGAAGAAACAGTTGGAGGACCTGTTAGATAAGAAGTTTGTAAGACCCAGTGTTTCACCTTGGGGAGCACCGGTGTTGTTGGTCAAGAAGAAGGATGGTAGTATGAGACTGTGTATAGATTACCGTCAGTTGAACAAAGTTACGATCAAGAACAGGTATCCGCTTCCTAGAATTGACGACTTGATGGATCAGTTGGTTGGTGCTAAGATTTTCAGTAAGATTGATTTGAGGTCTGGTTATCATCAGATAAAGGTGAAGGATGAGGATATGCAGAAGACGGCCTTTAGGACACGTTATGGTCATTACGAGTACAAAGTGATGCCTTTCGGTGTTACTAATGCGCCTGGTGTTTTTATGGAGTACATGAATTGAATCTTCCATGCTTTTCTGGATAAGTTTGTTGTGGTGTTTATTGATGATATTTTAATCTATTCCAAGAATGAGGAGGAGCATGCAGAGCATCTGAGAATTGTGTTGCAAGTGTTGAAGGAAAAGAGGTTGTATGCTAAGTTATCAAAATGTGAGTTCTGGTTAGGTGAAGTGAGCTTTTTGGGTCACATCATTTCTGGTAGTGGTATTGCAGTGGATCCTTCAAAGGTTGATGCGGTATCACAGTGGGAGACTCCGAAGTCGGTAACTGAGATCAGAAGTTTTCTGGGTTTGGCTGGTTATTACCGCAGGTTCATAGAAGGGTTTTCGAAATTGGCTCTTCCGTTGACACAGTTGACCTGTAAGGGTAAGTCTTTTGTGTGGGATGCTCAGTGTGAGAGTAGTTTCAATGAGTTGAAGCGAAGATTGACAACTGCTCCTGTTTTGATTTTGCCTAAACCAGAAGAACCGTTTGTTGTGTACTGTGATGCATCTAAGCTAGGCTTAGGTGGTGTTCTGATGCAAGATGGTAAGGTAGTAGCGTATGCTTCTAGGCAGTTGCGTGTTCATGAGAAGAATTATCCTACACATGACCTGGAGTTAGCTGCGGTGGTTTTTGTTTTGAAAATTTGGAGGCATTATTTGTACGGTTCCAGATTTGAGGTGTTCAGTGATCATAAAAGTTTGAAGTATTTATTTGACCAGAAGGAACTGAACATGAGGCAGAGGAGGTGGTTAGAGTTACTGAAGGATTTTGATTTTGGCTTGAATTACCATCCTGGTAAGGCCAATGTGGTTGCTGATGCTTTGAGTAGGAAAACTTTGCACATGTCTGCTTTGATGGTGAAAGAGTTTGAGTTGTTAGAATAGTTCAGAGATATGAGTCTTGTCTGTGAATTGTCACCCCAGAGTATACAGTTGGGAATGTTGAAGATTGATAGTGACTTCTTGAACAGTATCCGAGAAGCTCAGAAAGAAGATTTGAAGTTTGTTGATTTGATGACTTCCGGTAATGACACTGAGGATAGTGATTTCAAAGTTGATGATCAGGGTGTACTGAGGTTCAGAGGTAGAGTTTGTATTCCTGACAATGAAGAGTTGAAGAAGTTGATTCTTGAGGAGAGTCACAAGAGTAGTTTGAGTATTCACCCAGGGGCTACAAAAATGTATCATGATTTGAAGAAACTGTTTTGGTGGTCCGGTTTGAAAAGGGATGTTGCTCAGTTTGTTTATGCCTGTTTGATCTGTCAGAAGTCCAAGGTTGAGCATCAGAAGCCTGCAGGGTTGTTGACACCGTTAGATGTACCGGAGTGGAAGTGGGATAGTATCTCTATGGATTTTGTAACTAGTTTACCGAACACTCCGAGAGGGCATGACGCTATTTGGGTTGTTGTCGACCGGTTGACGAAGTCGGCACACTTCATTCCTATTAATATCAGTTATCCGGTAGCGCAGTTGGCAGAGATTTATATTCACAGTGTGGTGAAGCTTCATGGTGTTCCGTCTAGCATTGTGTCGGATAGGGATCCGAGGTTCACTTCTAGGTTCTGGAAAAGTTTACAGGACGCCTTGGGTTCGAAGTTGAGGTTGAGTTCGGCTTATCATCCTCAAACAGATGGTCAGTCGGAGAGGACGATTCAATCATTGGAAGATTTGTTGAGAGTGTGCGTGCTTGAGCAAGGTGGAGCTTGGGATAGTCACTTGCCTTTGATTGAATTCACTTATAACAACAGCTATCACTCGAGTATTGGTATGGCACCGTTCGAAGCCTTGTATGGTCGGAGGTGTAGGACTCCTTTATGCTGGTTTGAGTCGGGTGAGAGTGTTATGTTGGGACCGGATTTGGTTCATGAGACTATTGAGAAAGTCAGGTTGATAAGGGAAAAGATGAAAGCTTCGCAGAGTCGACAGAAGAGTTACCATGACAAGCGAAGAAAGGATCTGGAGTTTCAGGAGGGTGATCATGTTTTTCTGAGGGTCACTCCTTTGACGGGTGTTGGACGTGCTTTGAAGTCGAGGAAGTTGACTCCTAAGTTTATTGGTCCGTATCAAATTTCAGAGAGAGTTGGTACAGTGGCATACAGAGTTGGTTTGCCACCACATCTTTCGAACTTGCACGATGTGTTTCATGTCTCTCAGCTTCGGAAGTATGTTGCGGATCCTTCTCATGTGATTCCGAGGGATGATGATGTGCAGGTTAGGGACAACCTGACAGTTGAGACTATGCCATTAGGATTGATGACAGAAAGGTGAAGTCCTTGAGAGGTAAAGAGATACCTCTTGTGAGAGTCGTTTGGGGTGGAGCGACTGGTGAAAGTTTGACTTGGGAGCTGGAGAGTAGGATGCGGGAGTCGTATCCGGAGTTGTTTTCTTGAGGTAAGATTTCGAGGACGAAATTCTGTGATTTGGGGAGAGTTGTAACGCCCTAGTTATTTATTTAATTAATTTAAAATTATGTGGAGTATATATATATATATTTATATATGATGGTTTGATGATTTATGTGGAGTATATGCATATGTTTATATATATATGTGATTTTTGGGTGATTTATGTGGTGTATTATTTTATTATATGGTTTATTTAACAATAATTAGAATAAGTATGAAATATTAATTATTTTGGAGTTAGGGGAGTTATTTAATAATTATTAAAATTAATGGGGAGCTAAGGGAAATATTAGGGAGTTAAGTAAGAGGGAAGTTGGAAAATAGATGTCAGAAGCAGTTTACGTGAAACCAAGCCAAGGGAGAGAAAACCAGGAACAAGAGAGAAGAACCAAGAGTTGATCATTGCTGTGCATTTCTTCTTCAATTTCTAAGGTAAGGGTGGAGTTTACTTCAATAGAGTATATTTTAAAGTCTGATTTTGAGTTTAACAGGTTTCGGTAAAAATTGGGGATTTTGGGTTTTATGTTGAAATTGTAGTTTTTGAAGTTGTAAGCATGAATTTGGTGTTAGAAATAGGTTCTAAGTGCATACAGAAAGTTATTTTGCATCTGCAAACTGATTTGGGGAGTGATTGGAAGAAAAATGGGATTTTGGGGAAAAACCAGTTTTCTGCCCGTACAGAAGTTCATCGCTCGCCTCGCGAGCATTCATGCCTCGCCTCGCGAGTGAGCAACTTCATCACTCGCCTCGCGAGCAGTCCAACTCGCCATGGCGAGTAGCCCAGATTAATACTTGATTTTTGAAAAGTTGTTATAAGATGTTTTGGGAACGGTTTAAGGTACCTAGATGATATTAATGATGAATGGTGGAAGTTTTAGGTTAAAAAGATGAATAGGGAGCTTAGAATTGGAGTTTGAGTGAGAAAATGTCACTTTTTCCCGAGAGTACCTGATTTCCACTCGCCTCGAGTTCGCCTTGAACTCGCAATGGCGAGCTAGTGTTTTTGGTGAACTCGCCGTGGCGAGCAGATGTGCTCGCGAGGCGAGCTGTGCAGTTTTGAGTGCAGTTTTGCTTGCTTGGATGATAAGGTTTGAGTGTTGTTGTTTAAGCATAATTATATTTAATTGTGCATCATTCTGAATGGTTGAATCTCTGTTGGTTGTTGATTGATGATGAGGAATGCATTGTATGTTTTAATTTTTAATCATACATGTCGTTTAAGTGGAGTCACATGGAGTTGCATTGCATGGTCAGTTGTATGTAGATATACACAAGTAGGTCCATTGCATATGCATAAAAACAGCGGTGAGGGCTTCGGTCCTGGAGTACTAGTTGCTCAACAGCGGTGAGGGCTTCGGTCCTGATGAATGCTTTAACCATTCAAAAGCGGTGAGGGCTACGGTCCTGATTGGTACCACATGCATAATGCATTTCATTAAGAAGTCTAAGATGGTGTCTTAGCAGTGGTCATGTCATTTGCATGAGTCTTGGTTGTTGTTCGGTTTTATCTGATGTTGATGTTGATATTGAATATACATTTATTTATATATATTCATTGTGATCTTGATGTGTTGTTGATGTTATTGGTAATATGTACATTGTATACATACTTGCTAAATGGATTATTATGGTGATGTTGTTGTGGCTTGTGAATTAAATATTGATATTTGCAAGATTAATATGTTTGAAGTAATAGGGTGTTAGATTCATTTGATGATTTTAATATCTATATTTATTGTTGTGAATCTCACCCCTTCTGCTTGAAAACGTTGCCCTTCCTATGGGTAACTTGCAGGTGATCCTGAGTAGTAGGTGGTGGCTCAATGTCATGTCTAGGGCTCTGATACGTGGGATGGGAATTAATATTTATATTATTGTTGTTTTTCCTTCCTATGTATCAATTTTTGGAACTTGATGATGTGGCCCTTTGATGGTTGATATTGTTGTTAGACTTATGCCAAGATATTATGTTGGAGGTTTTTAACCGTTGTTGTGGTTATTTGAAATGCAAACTTTCCGCTGCATAATTTTTTAGGTTATGAATGATGTCGATTTAAATAGTTTTATTTTCTATTTAAGGAATTTTGAATTTGCAATGTAGCATGCCCGTTGGTGCTTAACTCTGATGAATAATTGTTATTTAATTACTTTTGGGTAACGGGGTGTTACAGTGGTGATGAGTTGCATGAGTCGTTGAGTGGGTTGTTAATTACCATTGTTGATCATATTTGAAAATAATGATATTTATATAATGTTGATGAATTATATGATAGGGTGTTAGATTCAATTGATGCATTCTTTATCTATATTATTGTTGTGAATCTCACCCCTTCTGCTTGAAAATGTTGCCCTTCCTATGGGTAACTTGCAGGTGATCCTGAGTAGTTGGTGGTGGCTCAAGTGTCTATGACTCTGATACATTTGGGATGGGATTTCTTATTTATTATCATTCCTTATGTATCATATCTCTGGAACATGTTGATGTAGTCTTATTTAGTTGTTGGAATTATGATGATGAGGCTTTTATGCCAAGATTACTTTATGGAGAATTAAAACAGTTGTTGGAGTTATTTTAATGCAAATATTTCCGCTGCAAGATAATGATGTTTATGAAGGATGTTTTAATAAATAGTTTTATATTCTATTTAAGAGGTTTTAATATGAAGTGCGACATGCCCGTTTTTTGGGATTTACTCTGATGTTATTTATATTTAAATTGATTTTGGGAAACGGGGTGTTACATCCAACTTGCACCTTAAGCAAAGAAGATACTGGAACTAAAGTAGACCAGAAGCTGTACAGAGGTATGATTGGTTCTCTGTTATACCTCACTGCATCTAGACCAGATATTTTATTCAGTGTATGCTTGTGTGCAAGATTCCAGTCAGATCCTAGAGAATCTCATTTAACTGCAGTTAAGAGAATCTTCGGGTATCTGAAGGGAACAACTAATCTTAGACTCCTGTATAGGAAATCCCTAGATTATCAGTTGGTTGGATTCTGTGATGCTGATTATGCTGGTGACAGGATTGAAAGAAAATCAACAATTGCTATGTCTACATCAGAAGCAGAATACATTTCAGCTGCAAGTTGTTGTACACAACTCCTATGGATGAAACATCAGTTGGAAGACTATCAGATTAATGCTAACAGTATTCCCATCTTTTGTGATAATACTGCTGCTATTTGTTTATCAAAGAATTCAATTCTACATTCAAGAGCCAAGTATATTGAAATCAAACACCATTTTATCAGAGATTATGTTCAAAAAGGAGATTTTGAGAGATACAATTCATTGATACTGAGCATCAATGGGCTGATATATTTACAAAACCTTTAACTGTTGAAAGATTTGATTTTATTAAGAAAAATTTGAACATGCACTTTGTGTCTGATTAAGATTTGCTTGCCTCTGAATAAGAAGTTTGGTTCTGAAGTCTGTTCAGAAGCTTTGGTCCATCAGAAGCACTCAACTGAGGTTCTGAGGAAAATGTGCTTCTGAAGATGACGTAAGCACTAAAACTTCAGAAGCCGTATTCTTTGCTTCTGAATAACAGGATTAGTGGAAACGTTGGCAGTTACTTCTTAGTAACACCTGTCCCACTAACCAATGCACTTTGTCTGAAAAGTCTCTGACGTGGTCTAATATCTTGATAGAGATGGCTTTACCCCGTCAGATATTTATTCTAATATCTGGAGCACGGAATATAGAAAAGAAATAGATTCTAAAGTATTAGAATTATGATTCATACTTAATATTTATATTTAGACCTCGCAACCGGACGAAAAAAGATTAAAGAGTTAGAATAATCAATTTCAAAAAAAAAAAATTAAATAAGTGATGATCCAGCAGTTCTTACTCAGGGAATTTTTGGACTTGGATTAAAGGTTTTTTTGGAAATCATCGTGGTTCTGGTATGAATATGAGGTATTTGTATTGATGTATAACTAAAAGGGCAATGATGATTTTTATAAACTTTAAACGTACTTTCACGCGCCCCCAATTTGTCATTAATTCTATGTTTGTTTGTCTCCTCTGGATTGCAATCGTTTTTGTTTTAATCAAAACACTATATAAATCAAACACACACAACTCACTCACTTTTCCTACAATTTCAAGTTTTTAAGACCCTTCGCTAAAAAACACAGTTTATCGAAACCTAGAAACCCAATCTTCATCTTCTTAAATTCAAATGGAGTCTTCAAGCTCAGTTTCTTCCATCAGAATCAACACCAATAAATCATATGTTCTTAAGGAAAGAACTATGACTGTACCACTGGACAGATTGGATGTTCAAGTGGAATCCTCTATTGACTTCGGTTCGTTGGAAAGGAATGGAATGGATATCATAGGCTACTTTGCTGCTTAACACTTGACAGAGTATATCAGCATGCTGAATGGTCCATCCTACATGAATCTGGTAAAGGACTTCTGGGTAAGAGCAAAAGTATTTGATAGTGTTATACCCTGATTTTGGACCTAAAAATGCTCGTTCAAATTTCTTTTCTAACACTGATACTTGTCAAATTCTCTGAATCTTTACTCTTTTTTTAAACATATTTTACTGCCTCTGTCTGTCTTTTCTTGCATTACAAGTCATTTAAGAACTCTCTGAAGCGTCGCATTACTTTTCTTGCATTTTATTTCAAAAAATCATACAAAAGGGTATTTTGGTCATTTCCTGCAGTGGAACCCATTTTAGTCCCTGTGTTTGCCTCTGAGTCTTTTTAATTTGTCTGTACAAATCATTGTTGAGTCTTTGTTTAAAAATCATTTCAAAAATTGCATCTGAGTCAATTCGAGTCAGTTTAGTCCCTAGGGGCATTTTGGTCTTTTCCTGTCAAAATTTCGGCAGGGAGGTATTTTAAAATACCTCATGTCAGTAATTGGTTCGTTTTAGTCCTTTTGTTGATTTTATTTTTGGTTTTACTTTACGTTTTTTTTTCAAATTACCAATTTTAGTCCAATTTTATTTTTAATTTCATTTTAGTCCCTGAACAGTTTATAAATTGCATTTTAGTCCAAAAATTCTTAAAATTACTCTTTCAGTCCATTTTTTATTTTTGCAGTTTAGTCCTTCAATTTTTCTTTTTGCAGAAAGGTCCCTAAATCAAAATTTCAGTCCAAGACCGTGCCACTTTCATACAAGTCCAGATGTCACCACCTCATTGGTCCAAGATCACACATGGCAGCCTATAAAAGGTGCACAGTGCCACAGAGATCCATTAATCACACGCCACCTCAACAAACACTGTTCAACTTTCTCTTTCTGATCTAAAAGATCAAAACTCAACAATTTCCAGAAATCACCAAGAACACTTGTCATACCCCAAATTTTGACCACTTTTTTCTATTTTTACCAAATTTTATTCGTATTTTTAAAACCAGAATTTTCGTTATTTCAGACGAAATTCCGACAGGGAGGTATTTTAAAATACCTCATATTTGGTTCCGAATCGGGCCCTCTTCTCTCAATTCTCATTTTTATTTAGTTTCCATCTTTTATTAACTTTAAATTCATTTTTTAACCTTTATTTTATCTTATTTATTTTTAGTCCTTTTATTTTATTTTTAATGCCAAAATTTTGTCCGATAATATCCAAACACAGCTCATTCACAGCCTGTCGTGTTCCCTATATCCAAACCAAGGTAATTTTTGTTGCTGCTTTAAGAAACTCCACATCTCAATCCAGCTCTATATATACAACCTGCACACAGACAAAAAAAGGGGGGGGCCCAACAACAAAAATAACAATAAACTAAAAATACAGAGAACAATTTTCCAGTAAAACACACGCTACCAACTAAAAAATTTCAGCCCTAACCAACTTTCCAACAAAACGATTCTCATTCAACCTCTTTCGATTCAAATCTTCACAAAAACCCAAACGCATCAACCAAGCATCAATCACGCACACAACAATCAAATCCAGCCACAAATCTCGATCATAAATCACGGTATTTCAGCCCACAAACCCACATCACAGTCACTCAAACCAAACCGAACTAAAAAATTCACAAAAAGGTAGTCACGTTTCTTAACTGTAGATCTAGGGCCTGTCTCAACTTCTCTTCAGAAAACGATTTTAAAAAAGAGAGGAGAAGGGAAAGGGTAATCTTTTGGTAAAAAAAAATCAAAAAAAGGAGGAGTTTTTAACTCCGGCGCGGTGGCGCCGCCGCGACAACTCGCCGGCCACCGCGCCGGAAACTAAGTTTCACGGTGGTGTTCTTGGAACCCACCGGAAAATTCATAAGGAAAAGAAGAGAGAGAAGAGAGAATACGTGAGAGTGAGAGAAGAAGAGAGAGAGAAAGAAAGAAAAAAATGAAGAAAAAAGGAAAGAATGGGTATTTATACCCCTCTTCTTCAACAGATCCAATCAAGGCCGTTGATCTAATCAACGGCCGAGATTTGTTCCCCAAGGCCCAATCCTCCTCATTTTATTTCCTGCACCCTCCTTTACTGCTCACACACCCCGGCATCTCATTTTTCTAATTTCTTTTTCATGCATTTTAATTCTCGCTCTATCTGTTAATCCAGAGTGCTCTGGTCCCTAGTTAACTGTTAATATTATAATTATTCTCCAGAACAATCTGGTCCTTAATAATTAAATTAATCCAGAGTGCTCTGGTCCAAAATTAACTTAATATGATATTCTTGCTTAATTTAGTTATTCTCCAGAACAATCTGGTCGTTGTTAATTAAATTAATCCAGAGTGCTCTGGTCCTATATTAACTATTAATATTATATTTTTGTTTAATTTAATTATTCTCCAGAGTGCTCTGGTCATTGTTAATTAAATTAATCCAGAGTGCTCTGGTCCTATACTATTAATATTATATTTTTGTTAATCCAGAGTGCTCTGGTCCAAACTTAAATGTAAATATTTATTTATTTTTGTTTAACTTAATTATTCTCCAGAATATTCTGGTCCATGTTAAAATAATTTCACAATTTAGCTTAACTTCATTTTTCTCATTCTGCTTATATAATTTTCATATCTTTCTTCAAAAACAACAAAAACATTCAAATATCAAAAATTCATAAAAAAGAACTTTTCACAGTAAACCGTGATCTTAAATCAAGTGACCGTCTTTTTATTTTTCTTAAGCAAATTTCAAATCAATTCTAATTCAACTTTAAGTTAGTTTTCTTCGATCTAAAAAACACAAATCAATTCTCATTTGCCACTTGGCTTTTTATTTTCAAAACCTTTTTTTTCAAAATCTAATAAAAAACACTCAACCAATCAAACGTCAATTTCTACCCCGAACTACGAGGTTTTGATCCCTCACGGGTACGTAGGCAGAGGACCTTGTCCTTCCAAAAAACAATTTTCTTTTTTTCTTTTCAACTTTCAACTAAAAAACAAATTTCTTTTTTCTTATCAATTAAAAACAATTATCTTCTTTCTTTTCAACTAAAAATCAATTTTCTTTTTCGTTTTAACTCATCATCCAATTTTATTTTCATCTCTTCAAATAAGCAAAGCAATTTAGCACAAGATAAATTAAGTAAAAGGTTCCTACGGAGTACCGTAGACGCTTAGGGTGCTAACACCTTCCCTTCGCGTAACCAACCCCCGAATCCAAAGTCTTAAGGGTTTTTACTCATTTTTTCCCTCCCACGAATAAAATTGAGAGTTCAAAGATTGACGATTCAAAATCAATTAATGGTTTGATATCCGAAAATCACGAGCACAGAAATGGCGACTTCACTGGGGATTTAAATTCTACGCGGGTTAAACCCACCTTACTTTCCTTATTTTGTGCTTTATTATTTGTTTACGCTTTGTAAATATTTTCTTACATGTTTACTTTACTACGTGAGTAGCGAGATAAGCTCTACACCCGAGCTTGAGGGAAACTTAAGATAGGACGGTGGTATGATCATAGTTCCATGCCAAGAGTACTCTTCGGTATTGGCACATGTGATAACCCCACTCAACGGAGGGATCTTGGAAGTATATGTTGTCAACGTGAGTACTCATGTTTGGCATGCTATTTTCAAGTGACCCTTGAAGTTGAGGAGCTTTAGTCACCTTTAACCCATCTTGGCCTTTTAGGACGTAGTGCGGTGGCTAATCGAGAGTACTCTTGAATTAGTTGATACGCGATACTACACCCAAACGAGACTTTCCGACGAATATAATTGGAATGGGAGTACTCCCGTCACCCGATAAATATTCGGAAGTGGTTAAAGACTTTGGGAACTTGGTAGAACCCTTGTTACTAGTGCAATTTAAAACCTTAGTCCTTACCAAATGGCGTTGTTACCCTTTGACTCCAACATATGAACTTAACCTCACCGTGCATCCTATGTGCTTTAGTATTATCATGCATACATGCATCCATCCATAAATATTTTTTCCATTCATCAAAAATTTTGAAGGACTTATAAAAGCTTTGTTGTAAACATTGTAGATATGAGGAGCCTTAGGCAGTATAGTTTCAGGAAGCCAGATCTCTTGAGTTTGAGGAAGCTAGGGAAGAAAGTGGTTTGTACGGACGATTTCTATAAGCAACATGGAAATTTGATGGGTGTTGTTAAGACAAATATCGACGAAGGGCTTCTCAACGCTTTTGTTCAATTCTATGACCCGGGCTACCATTGCTTCACTTTTCAAGATTACCAGATCCTTCCCACCTTGGAGGAATACTCTTGTTGGATTAATCTACCAGTGTTGGACAAAGTACCTTTTAGTCGCCTCGAGGAAACTCCCAAGCACTCAACTATTGCCACAGCCCTCCATCTTGAAACGAACGAAGTGAAAGCACATCTCATCACTAGGGGGAAATTTTTGGGTTTCTCCACCGATTTCCTTTACGAAAGGACCACATTCTTTGACAAAATGGGGGTTGCCTATGCTTTTAACTCCATCCTTGCCTTGCTTATTTATGGCCTCGTACTCTTCCCTAGCCTCGACAACTTTGTGGACATCAAGGCTATCCAAATTTTCTTGTCAAGGAACCCTGTCCCTACCTTATTAGGTGATACCTATCTCTCCATCCATAGACGCACCCAATCTGGTCGTGGAACTATCCTTTGTTGTGCACAATTGCTATATCGGTGGATCACCTCTCACTTACCCCAAACTCCTCGCTTCACCACCAATCCAGAAAACCTTCTTTGGTCAAAAAGACTCATGTCCCTTACTCCAGCGGAGGTAGTGTGGTACGATCGGGTTTATGACAAAGGAACCATTATTGACAGTTGTGGGAAATTCTCCAATGTACCACTTCTTGGGTTGGAAGGAGGAATTAGCTACAATCCTACACTTGCCCGACGCCAGTTCGGATATCCCATGGAAAGGAAGCCTCTCAGCATCTACCTAGAGAATGTGTATTACCTCAACATAGACGACAGTAAAGGCATGAGGGAGCAAGTGGTGCGAGCTTGGCACACCATTCGTAGAAGAGACAAAGGCCAGTTAGGGAAGAAGACAGGTGCCGTTCATGAATCATACACTCAGTGGGTGATAGATAGAGCTGTCCAAATTGGGATGCCTTACAAGATATCAAGATTGGTATCTGCAATCACTCCAGCACCACCCCTACCTATGACCTTTGACACCGAGAAAGAATACCAAGAGCGTTTAGCTGAGGCGGAACGTGAAGTACATAGGTGGAAAAGAAAGTATCAGGAAAAGGATCAGGAGTATGAGGCTGTAATGGTCCTACTAGAGCAAGAAGCCTATGATAGCCACAAGAAAGATGTGGTAATCACCCAGCTGAGAAAAAGTATCAAGGAGAAAGATGCCGCACTTGATCAGATTCCCGGGCGGAAGAAGAAACGCATGGATCTCTTTGATGGGCCGCATTCCGATTTTGAGGATTAGTTCGCTTCAGAGGCTTGAGAGTCTTTTCAGTTCGTAGTTGATAGTTATGGAGTCTATCTCTTTGATGGCTCATCTTGTTTTATTTTGAAAGTTTATCCCTTGGCTTTGTTGTTAGAGAGGGAATTATCTTGTAATGACTATGTCTGTTTTAATGTTTTGTTTAGGGTCATATGTTTATAAAATTGCTTCTATAGGTCCTTCGATAAAAAAAAAAAAATATAAAAATTGCATATTTTGGCATATAGCATATCATGCATCATATTGCATTCATAAAAAGAGTCAAAACCAAGTCTCATACTCTCCTCATTTCTGTCTCGGAAAGAAGCAAAGTGGCCCGGCGTATTCAGTACAAACCTACCCGTGTTCACCGTACTCGAGCATACATCAAGAAGAAGATGGCAACTGCTGAACAAGAGAACAACGACCTTAGAGAGGAGGTTAGTAACCTCAAGGAAGGTATGGAGAAGATAACCGCAATGATGATTGACATGATGGCCGCACAGGCACAAGCCTCTCAAGCGCAAAATGCTCAGACCACTCAGGCACATGTTGAAGCTTCTCAGTCTGCTGGTTCTCCTGCAATCCAGCCAATTCCTACTACTTCTGCTGATACTTCACAACCAATTCCTACTGGTTCCACCACAGCTGTTGGTACTACACAACCTTTGGTGACTGACATGTACAATTCAGGCTTCCATCCCGTTGGACCTTCCGGTTTCTCTTTCCCTCCTCAGTACTGTATGCCGCCAGGCTACCCGTGGGGCATGCCGCTCACAACTAATGAAGGTTTTCGTCACAATGCGCCGGAAATGCAGTTCCCTCTTGGCCAGCAACAAACACCGTTCTACCAGACCGGCCAGCCTTTTCCTCAGGCTACTATGACTTATGCCGGACCCCTCGTGCATGCTGCTCAGCAAGAGGAGGAACAAGTGTACCATTCCAATAGTGTGGCTGGTGATGATAGAGTGGGTAACTTAGAAGAAAAGTACGATGCGGTACATAAAGAGTTGAAGAGTATCCGGGGTAAGGAAGTGTTTAGCCATAATTTGAATGACCTCTGCTTGGTTGCGGATGTGGTTATACCTCCTAAGTTTAAAGTGCCGACCTTTGAGAAGTACACGGGGAATACTTGCCCTGAAATGCACTTAATCATGTATGTTAGGAGGATGACGGCTCATAGGAAGAATGAACCTCTACTCATCTACTGTTTTCAGGACAGTTTGGCTGGTCCCGCACTCACATGGTATATGAATTTGAAGGGTATCACTACTTTTGAGGAATTGGCTAATGCCTTCATCCAGCAGTATAAATATAACTCTTATCTGGCCCCTAACCGGAAAGAGCTGCAAGCTATGACTCAGGGTGATAAGGAATCTTTCAAAGAGTATGCCCAGCGCTTCATTCAGAAATCTGCTCAAATTCGTCCGCCTTTGGAAGAAAGAGAAGTGGCTGATCTGTTCTATGAGACTCTGAGCCCTTTCTACTCAGAGAAGATGCTTCTTTGTGCTTCACAGAAGTTTACCGACATGGTAGACGCGGGTGTTCGTATTGAAGAATGGGTCCGTAAGGGACGGGGTAGTAAAGATGGTGCCTCTTCAGGTGGTTATTCAGGAAGTTTGACAAGTGGGTCATCCAATGGTAATAGGAAGTTCGGAAATGGGTACCCAAAGAAGAATCCTCAAGAGGTCGGCATGGTGGCTCATGGCGGATCCCAACCTGTATACCCCAACTACCCCTATGTTGCTAATATTCCATCACCCATCCCAGCTCCACAAAACCCAAACTATCAACCACAAAGGCCTCAAGCCCACCGTCCATATTATCCACCACTATATCAATCACAACCTTATCAGCCACAACCGTTTTACCAACAACCATACTATCCCCTTCCACTACAACAACAACAGCCTCGTCAGCCTCGTCCTCCACCACAACAACCACAGCCTCGTCAGCCTCGCCCTCCAAGAAATCAATTCCCTCCTATCCCTATGTTGTATGGAGACTTGTTACCCTCCCTACTCGCTAGGGGTCTTGTTCAAGTTAAACCACGTCCCCCGGTGCCGAACCCTTTACCTCATTGGTATCGCCCAGACCTTACTTGTGAATTCCATCAAGGGGCACCAGGGCACGACATTGAGCACTGTTACCCTCTCAAAGACGCAGTCCAAAGATTGATTCACAACAAGGACTTATCCTTCAATGACCCTGACCCTGTTGCTCCAAACAACCCTCTGCCACCTCATGGGCCGACCGTTAACATGATTGAGAATTATCAGGAAGATGATCTCGTCACCAACGCTCAAGATGTCAGAACCCCGTTGGTTCCAATGCATGTGAAGATGTGTAACGTAGGTATGTTTAGCCACGATCATATCAATTGTGAGGTGTGTTCTGCGGATCCCCACGGGTGCATTCAAGTTCAAAATGATGTACAAGGGTTAATGGATCAAGGAGAGCTGGTTGTCACAAGAGAAGATAAGAACATTTGTGTTGTAATTCCTGTGTTTAAGGATAGGACGAAACCAATTGGTGTTGTTACTCCAATATTCAAAGACAATGTCAAGACAATTGTCAATCCTTTGGCAATTTGTGTGCCAAAACCCAAGCTGTTTTTCTCCCAGAAGGCTATTCCATATAGCTACGAATCTACAGGCATAGAGGATGGTAAAGGGGTACTTTTGAGTCCTTCAACTTCGGTAGATAACATTGCTGAGAGTAGCCAAATTCTAAGAAGTGGACGTATTCTTCCGGCTGTTGTACAAGCAAAGAACAAAGCTCCGGTGATAGAATCAGTGCCAATACCAGATCCTAGCAAGGGTAAAAGTGTGGGTCAACCTAGTGGAACTGATAACGATGAAATTTTGAAACTGATCAAGAAAAGTGATTATAAGATAGTGGATCAGTTATTACAGACTCCATCCAAGATTTCTATCATGTCACTATTGACAAGTTCTGATGCTCATAGGGAAGCCTTGATGAAAGTATTGAATCAAGCCTACGTAGACCATGATGTGACTTTGGATCAATTTGGGAGCATTGTTGGAAATGTGACAGCATGCAACAACCTGAGTTTTAGTGAGGAAGACCTCCCGGTGGAGGGGAAAAATCATAACATGGCCTTACATATCTCTGTTATGTGCAAAACAGATTCTCTGTCCAATGTCTTGATAGACACTGGTTCTTCCCTCAATGTAATGGCGAAGACAACCTTTGATAAATTGACGTATTCAGACGGATTTATTAGGCCCAGTTGCGTGGCGGTAAGGGCATTTGATGGATCCAGGAAGACGGTGTGGGGAGAAATAGATTTACCTATCACTATTGGGCCCCAAGAGTTTAAAGTTACATTCCAGATAATGGATATTCAAGCTTCCTACAGCTGTTTACTTGGTAGACCATGGATTCATGAAGCAGGGGCAGTAACATCCACTCTTCACCAAAAGCTAAAGTTTGTGAGTCATGGAAAGCTTGTTACAGTGAGTGGGGAATCAGCTCTTTTGGTTAGCCATTTGTCGTCCTTTTCCTTCATTGGTGGTGAAAGTCCGGATGGAACGTCATTCCAAGGGTTCTCGGTTGAAAGCGGTACTACAAAAGGTGAAACATGCATGGCCTCTCTAAGGGATGCTCAGAGAGTAATCCAAGAAGGAAAAGCGGAAGGTTGGGGGCAATTAGTACAGTTGCCCGAGAACAAGCGCAAAGAAGGTTTGGGTTTCTCTGGCAATAAGCAAGTGGTGTTCGACCCAACTAGGGGCACTTTTCACAGTGCCGGATTCATTAATACACCACCTGAGACTAATGCAATTTTGGAAGATCAATCAGAAGAGGTGGCACCTGACTTTGTGACTCCTGATGGAAACTGCTGCAACTGGATTGCTGTTGACATCCCTTCTGCGATACCTTTTTCTAAGTAATGTGTTTGTCTTTGTTTTTGTTTTTTAAGAAAACTCCTTTCATCCTACCCCAGACGAAAGTGAAATCGTGCAGGGTTTGTTTTTACTTTAAGTTGTTTTCAGTATTAATAAAAATTGTCGTTTCTATCACGACCGTTATTTTATTTTAGTGCTTTTTCTAAAAAATGGTAATACAAAAAACCAAAAACTTGTTCTTTTTTTCTTTAAAAAAAATAAAAATAAAAAATCAATTTCAAAGGTCTGCATCCACTATTTTTGCTAAAAATCAATCATGAATCATATGCAGACTAAGCATAAGTGAGCCCGTTGAACGTAATGACCCTATGCTTCCGCCCAACTGGGAGTTCCCTGTTTATGAGGCTTGGGTAGAGGAGGATGAAGAGATTCCTAATGAGCTCAGATGGATGTTAGAGCAAGAAAGAAAAGCCATTCAGCCTCATAAGGAAGAAATAGAATCGATCAACCTGGGTACTGAGGAAGATAAGAAAGAGATTAAGATTGGAGCGTCATTAGAAGTATCTGTCAAGAATAGGATAATTGAGCTTCTCAGAGAGTATGATGATATATTTGCGTGGTCCTACAAAGACATGCCGGGGTTGGACCCTGATGTTGTTGAACATCGTTTGCCTCTAAAGCCCGAGTGTCCTCCAGTCAAGCAGAAGTTAAGAAGATCTCATCCAGATATGGCTCTCAAGATCAAAGAGGAGGTGCGAAAGCAAATTGACGCAGGTTTCTTGATTACCTCTGAATATCCTCAATGGTTGGCCAACATAGTGCCCGTTCCGAAGAAAGATGGTAAGGTCAGAATGTGTGTTGACTATCGGGATTTGAACAAAGCTAGTCCGAAGGATGATTTCCCTTTACCTCACATTGATGTATTGGTTGATAGTACTGCTAGATGCAAGGTGTTCTCCTTCATGGATGGGTTTTCCGGGTATAACCAGATCAAGATGGCTCCGGAAGATAGAGAAAAGACGTCTTTCATCACGCCATGGGGCGCTTTCTGCTACTTAGTAATGCCATTTGGATTGATAAATGCTGGCGCCACTTACCAGAGAGGCATGACTAAAATATTCCATGATATGATACATAAAGAGATTGAAGTATATGTGGATGATATGATTGTCAAGTCAGGCACTGAAGAAGAACATGTTGAGTATTTGTTAAAGATGTTTCATCGGTTGAGAAAGTACAAACTCCGATTGAATCCTAACAAGTGTACCTTCGGTGTTAGATCTGGCAAGCTCTTGGGTTTCATTGTCAGTCAGAAAGGTATTGAAGTAGATCCCGACAAAGTCAAAGCTATCAGGGAAATGCCGGCTCCAAAGACAGAGAAACAAGTTAGAGGTTTTTTGGGAAGATTGAACTACATCTCCAGATTCATCTCCCATATGACTGCCACATGTGGACCGATATTCAAGTTACTCCGTAAAGATCAGGGGATCGTTTGGACGGAAGATTGCCAGAAAGCTTTTGATAGCATCAAAGGGTATTTGTTAGAACCTCCGATTCTGGTCCCTCCAGTTGAAGGAAGGCCTTTGATCATGTACTTGACTGTGTTGGATGATTCTATGGGCTGCGTGCTTGGTCAACAAGACGAAACTGGAAAGAAAGAGCATGCCATTTACTACTTGAGTAAGAAGTTTACTGATTGTGAGTCCCGATATTCTATGCTTGAGAAAACTTGTTGCGCTTTGGCATGGGCCGCTAAGCGTCTCCGTCACTACATGGTTTACCACACTACTTGGTTGATATCCAAAATGAATCCGATCAAGTACCTTTTTGAGAAGCCGGCGTTAACAGGAAGAATTGCTCGTTGGCAGATGTTATTGTCTGAATATGATATTGTGTATCGCACTCAGAAAGCCATCAAGGGTAGTGTTCTTGCTGACCAGTTGGCTCATCAACCAATTGAAGACTATCAGCCCATCAAGTTTGATTTCCCAGATGAAGAGATCATGTGTTTAAAAATGAAAGATTGTGATGAACCGTTGTTTGGTGAAGGTCCTGATCCAGACTCTAAGTGGGGTTTGATTTTTGATGGAGCCGTCAATGTCTTTGGTAATGGAATAGGGGCAGTTATCCTTACTCCTAAAGGTACTCACATCCCTTTCACTGCAAGACTCCGGTTTGATTGCACGAACAATATTGCAGAATATGAAGCTTGCATCATGGGCATTGAAGAAGCCATTGACTTAAGGATTAAAAATATTGAAATATATGGAGATTCAACTCTTGTGATTAACCAGATCAAAGGAAAATGGGAAACTCACCATGCGGGATTGATACCTTACAGAGACTATGCAAGACGTTTATTGACTTTCTTCAACAAGGTGGAGTTGCACCACATTCCTCGGGATGAGAATCAAATGGCAGATGCCCTAGCAACTTTATCTTCAATGATCAAGGTGAATCGAGGCAACGACGTGCCTCTAATCAGTGTCAAGTTCCTTGATAGGCCCGCTTATGTGTTTGTAGCCGAAGCAGTTTTTGATGATAAGCCGTGGTTTCATGATATTAAAATGTTTCTTCAAACTCAAGAGTACCCCCCTGGGGCATCCCGTAAAGATAAGAGAACTCTAAGAAGACTGTCTGGCAATTTCTTCCTGAGTGGAGACGTCTTGTACAAAAGAAACTTTGATTCAGTTTTGCTCAGATGTGTGGACCGACGTGAAGCAGATTTATTAATGCATGAGATACACAAAGGCTCGTTCGGGACTCATTCTAGTGGATATTCAATGGCCAAGAAGGCATTGAGAGCAGGCTACTACTGGATAACGATGCATGCTGACTGTCATCATTATGCCAAGAAGTGCCACAAGTGCCAAATTTATGCTGATAAGATTCATGTTCCACCGTCTATGCTCAATGTTATCTCTTCTCCATGGCCGTTCTCTATGTGGGGCATTGATATGATTGGTCGAATCGAACCAAAAGCTTCCAATGGACATCGTTTCATACTAGTGGCTATTGACTACTTCACCAAATGGGTCGAAGCGGCATCTTATGCCAATGTGACCAAACAAGTAGTAGTCCGATTTATCAAGAACAATATCATATGCCGTTATGGCGTTCCCAACAAGATCATCACGGATAATGGCACAAATTTGAACAATAAAATGATGAAGGAATTATGTGATGGTTTCAAGATCGAGCACCATAACTCTTCTCCTTATAGACCTCAGATGAATGGTGCGGTCGAAGCTGCAAACAAGAATATTAAGAAGATCGTGCAGAAGATGGTGGTTACCTATAAAGACTGGCATGAGATGTTACCCTACGCTTTGTATGGTTATCGTACTTCAGTACGTACTTCAACAGGGGCAACCCCTTTTGCTTTGGTATATGGGACGGAAGCGATACTTCCGGTAGAAGTTGAAATCCCGTTATCAGACAAGGATGAAACAAGCGTTCGATAAAAAGGTTCGTCCCCGTGAATTTAAAGAAGGTGACCTAGTGGTCAAGAGTATCAAGTCTTTCCAACCAGACCCTAGGGGAAAGTGGACACCTAATTATGAAGGTCCCTATGTGGTGAAAAGAGCTTTTTCTGGTGGTGCTTTAATTCTTACAACTATGGATGGAGAGGAGTTACCTCGTCCTGTGAATTCTGATGCAGTCAAGAAATACTTTGTCTAGATATATATGTAAAAGAACAGCTCGGTAGGTCGAAAACCCGAAAGGGCGTCCTAAACAAAAAAAAGAGCGTCTCGATGGGCTGAAAACCCGAAAAGGCGGTCCATGCAAAAGTTAGAGACATATAAAAAAAAAAGGATTATCCTGATAGGTTGGAACCCACAAGGGCGAACTATGCAAAAGTTAAGGATTATGACAAAGTAACTGCATCAGATGAAACATCACTCACTTGGGGCACTTTAGCTGTCAGAAGTTCTCCGATATCAAAGCATTATAGGCAGTGGAATTCAAAGTTGTTAGAGAAAGTAGCGGTTATTATGTTCAATGTACCTTCCCCATATTAATTACCATTGTCCACATTTTGTAATCTGTGGTGCCATGCTTTAGCTGGTTACTATTTCTTTTAAATCAATTCGAGCCTGTGCCCCTTTATTTGAAATTCATATTTATTCTATGTGCAAATTTTCTTCCATTTTTACTGTTAAAACTTGAAGTAAAAACTTTGAAAATTCTTTTAAAATCTTTATGTTTTCTTTTGGAAATGAACAAAATGATGACAAATATATTATCTTTAATTCATGTATCATAGAAGCATGTGTCAACATTCGATTCAAAAGCATGTAGATTCATTTGTATGGACATAGTCATTACTAAAAAAGGAAAAAAAGAAGAAAAGAATACCAAAAGAAAAACAATGACTATTTGAAGCATAAGCTTGCAAAAGCACCTCAGTTTCAGTTCTGGAATGGCGACTTCGGCTAGTGTTTTGATTTTTGAGCTAAACTGTATCAGTGTTAAGATCGTTGGGCTTTATCCCACCTGTGGTTTGTTTGAAGGGTTCTACCCCGACAATGTTTGACTCATCTCTAGTAATGGTATTCCCGTTGAGGATTTATGGGCGTTTGTGCTGTGATGTTGAGCCACTTCTTTTTTGGACCTGCCTAACCTTGTCTCAACAGTTTTAACACTATACCGTCATTCGAGTCTCAGTCATATTCATTCATTCATGCATACATAGCATGAATATAAATATCATTCATACATGGTTGCATTATTACCCAATGTCCTATTTATCTTGTGTCTCATAAAAGTATCATCCTCAATATGTCTGGTTCAAAGTTTGCCACTAGTTAATTTCAAGGGGTAGGTCTCGGATATTCGTCTTTACCTAATTCACGGTAATAGGCATGATTTACTTTGTTGCATATTCGTCTTTACCTAATTCACGGTAATAGGCATGATTTACTTTGTTGCATATTCGTCTTTACCTAATTCATGGTATTAGGCATAATTTCTTTTGGATATTCGTCTTTACCTAATTCATGGTATTAGGCATGATTTCTTTTGCATATTCGTCTTTACCTAATTCACGGTATTAGGCATGATTTCTTTTGCATATTCGTCTTTACCTAATTCACGGTATTAGGCATGATTTCTTTTGCATATCCGTCTTTACCTAATTCACCGTCTTTACCTAATTCACGGTAATAGGCGTGATTATTTCCTCCAGATTCGTCTTTACCAATTCTAAAGGTAATAGACATATGTTTATCTTTCTTGTGATGTCATCTTTACCAATTCTAGAGTTAATGGACATGTGTTTACTTTCTTGTAATGACGTCTTTACCAATTTAAAGGTAATATGCAGTTTTTTTCTTTCTCCCCAGTGATACTTGTCATTTTGGTCCTCAGTCATTCTATTTTTGTCGATGTTGCATTCATAATTGCATCGCATGCTTTCATATCATTATGCTCATGAGCGTTGCATTCTTAGCATTCCAACCGGTCAAAATTGGTGTACTTAATATTTAAGTCTCTTCGACCTGTTGATTTAAAGGTTTCTTTTTAAACCTCCGTGACGAAGAAACTTAAATAGGGGCATCTGTCATACCCCAAATTTTGACCACTTTTTTCTATTTTTACCAAATTTTATTCGTATTTTTAAAACCAGAATTTTCGTTATTTCAGACGAAATTCCGACAGGGAGGTATTTTAAAATACCTCATATTTGGTTCCGAATCGGGCCCTCTTCTCTCAATTCTCATTTTTATTTAGTTTCCATCTTTTATTAACTTTAAATTCATTTTTTAACCTTTATTTTATCTTATTTATTTTTAGTCCTTTTATTTTATTTTTAATGCCAAAATTTTGTCCGATAATATCCAAACACAGCTCATTCACAGCCTGTCGTGTTCCCTATATCCAAACCAAGGTAATTTTTGTTGCTGCTTTAAGAAACTCCACATCTCAATCCAGCTCTATATATACAACCTGCACACAGACAAAAAAAGGGGGGGGCCCAACAACAAAAATAACAATAAACTAAAAATACAGAGAACAATTTTCCAGTAAAACACACGCTACCAACTAAAAAATTTCAGCCCTAACCAACTTTCCAACAAAACGATTCTCATTCAACCTCTTTCGATTCAAATCTTCACAAAAACCCAAACGCATCAACCAAGCATCAATCACGCACACAACAATCAAATCCAGCCACAAATCTCGATCATAAATCACGGTATTTCAGCCCACAAACCCACATCACAGTCACTCAAACCAAACCGAACTAAAAAATTCACAAAAAGGTAGTCACGTTTCTTAACTGTAGATCTAGGGCCTGTCTCAACTTCTCTTCAGAAAACGATTTTAAAAAAGAGAGGAGAAGGGAAAGGGTAATCTTTTGGTAAAAAAAAATCAAAAAAAGGAGGAGTTTTTAACTCCGGCGCGGTGGCGCCGCCGCGACAACTCGCCGGCCACCGCGCCGGAAACTAAGTTTCACGGTGGTGTTCTTGGAACCCACCGGAAAATTCATAAGGAAAAGAAGAGAGAGAAGAGAGAATACGTGAGAGTGAGAGAAGAAGAGAGAGAGAAAGAAAGAAAAAAATGAAGAAAAAAGGAAAGAATGGGTATTTATACCCCTCTTCTTCAACAGATCCAATCAAGGCCGTTGATCTAATCAACGGCCGAGATTTGTTCCCCAAGGCCCAATCCTCCTCATTTTATTTCCTGCACCCTCCTTTACTGCTCACACACCCCGGCATCTCATTTTTCTAATTTCTTTTTCATGCATTTTAATTCTCGCTCTATCTGTTAATCCAGAGTGCTCTGGTCCCCAGTTAACTGTTAATATTATAATTATTCTCCAGAACAATCTGGTCCTTAATAATTAAATTAATCCAGAGTGCTCTGGTCCAAAATTAACTTAATATGATATTCTTGCTTAATTTAGTTATTCTCCAGAACAATCTGGTCGTTGTTAATTAAATTAATCCAGAGTGCTCTGGTCCTATATTAACTATTAATATTATATTTTTGTTTAATTTAATTATTCTCCAGAGTGCTCTGGTCATTGTTAATTAAATTAATCCAGAGTGCTCTGGTCCTATATTAACTATTAATATTATATTTTTGTTAATCCAGAGTGCTCTGGTCCAAACTTAAATGTAAATATTTATTTATTTTTGTTTAACTTAATTATTCTCCAGAATATTCTGGTCCATGTTAAAATAATTTCACAATTTAGCTTAACTTCATTTTTCTCATTCTGCTTATATAATTTTCATATCTTTCTTCAAAAACAACAAAAACATTCAAATATCAAAAATTCATAAAAAAGAACTTTTCACAGTAAACCGTGATCTTAAATCAAGTGACCGTCTTTTTATTTTTCTTAAGCAAATTTCAAATCAATTCTAATTCAACTTTAAGTTAGTTTTCTTCGATCTAAAAAACACAAATCAATTCTCATTTGCCACTTGGCTTTTTATTTTCAAAACCTTTTTTTTCAAAATCTAATAAAAAACACTCAACCAATCAAACGTCAATTTCTACCCCGAACTACGAGGTTTTGATCCCTCACGGGTACGTAGGCAGAGGACCTTGTTCTTCCAAAAAAACAATTTTCTTTTTTTCTTTTCAACTTTCAACTAAAAAACAAATTTCTTTTTTCTTATCAATTAAAAACAATTATCATCTTTCTTTTCAACTAAAAATCAATTTTCTTTTTCGTTTTAACTCATCATCCAATTTTATTTTCATCTCTTCAAATAAGCAAAGCAATTTAGCACAAGATAAATTAAGTAAAAGGTTCCTACGGAGTACCGTAGACGCTTAGGGTGCTAACACCTTCCCTTCGCGTAACCAACCCCCGAATCCAAAGTCTTAAGGGTTTTTACTCATTTTTTCCCTCCCACGAATAAAATTGAGAGTTCAAAGATTGACGATTCAAAATCAATTAATGGTTTGATATCCGAAAATCACGAGCACAACACTCAAACCCTAACCGTTTCCAAATTCCACCAGAATCAACACAAATCAACACAAAACATCACAAATCAGTGCAAATCAACAGGGATTCAACAATTTTTCTGCGATTCTCAGAGATTCATGGTGAATCTTCATCATTGAATCGGATTCCTTCGCAATTCAAAGTGCGAATTCGTCACTAGAAGTGACAAACTCCAGCACTGATCACGAAGGAACCAGTGAAGAGAAGAGGGAAGAAGCGGATTCGGACCGGTAAGGAAGAAGAAGAGAAGAACCGATTTATTTTCGGATCCAAGCAAGAAATCAACGAGCAGCACCAAAAATTCCAGTTTCTCAAAGATCTCCAAGTTCGAAATCTCCAACTAAACCAGAGGTAAACACGTAAATTTCATCTTTCTTTCTCGAAAAGCATCAACGCAAGTGAATCGTTACAGATCGAGGAAGATAAAAAGGATTTGAGCCAAGAAAGTTTCAAACCTAAAAAAAATTTCAAAACCGTAACACAAAACTTCAGATCTACAACGATTCAGACCTTGCATGTAAAATCTAATGCCATATTCTTGTTTAGAACGAAAAAGGATGTCTTAATCTGCAAAAAATTTTGAAAACGGAGGAGTTTCTCATCTCCGGTGCGGCGGCGCCGCCCTGTTGGGCCGGCAAACCACCACACCGGAGCGGTGAAGCTCACCGGAGAAGACAACCGGAAGAGAGGAGAGAGGTGAGAGCTTCTCTCACTAGGTTTAGGTTAGAGAGAGAGAGGAGAAAGAAGAATGAACTGGACCGGTCCCCCAACCCTTTTATAACCAACTGAACCGGACCGGTCCAATTCTGGTTCGTTTTCCCTCAATCTAGACCGTTGGATCTAGGGTTCCATCTCCTGGATCAATCCAACGGTCCCTGTGCTTTCCTGTGATCTGGTGTTGGACTTTGGGTTTGGGCCTAAGGTTCCTATGCGTTTTTGCTCTTTTTGTGCTATCTGCACCCTGTTTTTGCTAATTGAACCTCTGCATGCTCAATCTTTTCTCTAAAAATTCCTAAAAAATTTGTTATATGTTTATTAATACATTTTAACACTTTTGTGATATTTTCAAGAGTTCAAAAATTATAAAAATGTGTGTATTATTTTTTCTTGATTAATTTGGTGTTTGATCTAAATTTGTGTATTTTGTGGTATATTTTCTCATAAAATGTTGGCATGTGATGTGGATGATTGGTGTGTAATTTCATGATGAATATGCTGCTGATCATGTGTATATCTTGCTGATTGTGGATGTAGATTTTCATGTCTTTCTTGTTTTGCAAGGAATGTGTGTTTTTATCAAGAAATAAAGTGCAAAATATCTTTGAAAATGTGTTATGATTCTTGGCTTGAATATGTTCTATTTGTTCCCACATTATAGCTCAAAATCAAACCCCTTTAACATTGCTATAATGAGGGGATTATAGGTCATATGCATGTCTAAGTTTCATAGCCAATTTTAGGTATATTTTGCCACTTTATTTCATTTCATTACCTTTTTTCCTCCCTTGCTATTCTATTCAATTTTGTTTACTTTTCTACTATTTTTATGCTTTATGATACTAACCATTTCATCTCACATTTCATTCATCCCATAGTTTTGGCATCATTTTTCTATTCATTTCTATATCAATTGGGTTTGTAATAAATTTAGTTAGTTTAGTTTAGTTTACATTCTTGCAAGACCATAGCATGTATCTAGGACTCAATGTAAAGGACTATGGACACTATAAGTGATGTACACCGACACGAGCACCGACACGCACACACGTTGCATGATTACTGTTTAGATGTATGCTTAGGTTTTACGACGCTTAGACAAAAAAGTCATTTTTCAAAAATATGAATAACCTCACTTGAAAACTTTTTTTTCTAAAATAGGAGTCAAAACTCCTCATTTCCCTTTTGTTTTCTTAAGAAAAAATCCTAATGAATTTTAACCATACTTAGACTTTATTTTGCAAAATAACTACTTCCACCTCACATTTTCCAAATCTCATGCCCTCGAGGCCTCTCATCTCCTTTCTTCAAATTTTTTTAAAGACTTAAAATCGACCAACAAAAACAAAAACAATTTTCGAGAACGAACTACGTTTGGTTTTGATCCCTTAAAAGGGTACGTAGGCAATGAGTTAAAACTCCTCCAAGCCAAGTAAAATAAAATCCCAATCATCTTCTCTCCCCCATTCTTCACTCAAATAAAATTTCTCTTTTAAATAAGTAGGCAATAAAAATAAAGCGTAGAAATAAGCTTAGGAGAACGGTTCTTATGGAATACCATAATCGTTCCGGGTGCCTAACACCTTCCCGTAGCGAAAGCGACCCCCGAACTTAGAATCTAAGGGTTTTTTCTCAATTTTGCCCTTCCCAAGAAAAAATAAGAGAATATCAAAGATTGAAAGGTTCAAGCCTAATTCATGACTTGACACCCGAAAATCGCGATAACAGAAATGGCGACTTCACTGGGGATTGTTTTTTCTAGCGGGTCACGCCTAGTTTTCCTTAGTTTATATTCACGCTTTGTTTTATTGCTTACATATGTGAATACTTGTTTATTTTTCATTTGACGTGTGGGGTGAGAATATCAAAAGTCCTATACCCGGGCTGAGTGAACTTATGAATAGGTAGAGATATAATCGACAATTCGATCCGAGGGTTGCCTCGTGTATTGGGTTATGCGATCAATCTCACATAGCTGAGGCATTTTGGAAGTAATATTGTCGGCGTGTGTTGTCATGCTTAGGCACTTTGCTTTCAATTGTTCGACGATGCTATGGACCGTAGTTACCAAACCCATCCCTGGCCTTTTTAGGACGTAGTGCGGTGGCTAAACCGAGTGTTGTCTCGAGTTTTAGTCGTCACGCGATACTACACTCAAACTAGACCTTCTTTCGAATAAACATGGAACGGACGTTGTCCCGTGCTACCATGATATACGAAAGAGAGGTTGCAGTTTGGGAACTTGATTAGAACCTTGGTTACTATTATCCTAAACTTTAGTTTACCGGGCACCATGTCCGCCCGTGGCTCCTCAACTTTAATCTCAACCCTCCATGTTTTCTCTGTAATTGAAAAAACAATCATGCATACATGCATTCATGCATAAATTTTTCTCATGCATTCATCGAAGGATTGGACAAATTAAAAACTTTGTAAACATTACAGGTATGAAGAAGACTAAATCCTACAAGTTCAAGGAGGTTGATTTGGTTAGTTTGAGAGAGTTGGCACTCAAGGTGAAGAATCAAACGGGTTTCCGACTCCGGTATGGTGGTTTGCTTACTATTCTCCGGACTAATGTTGAAGAGAAGCTCGTGCACACTCTGGTGCAATTCTATGACCCGAGCTTCCGCTGCTTCACTTTCCCGGATTTCCAGTTGGTCCCTACTCTTGAGGCTTATTCCCACTTATTGGATTCACCTATAGCCGAGAAGACGCCTTTCACCGGTCCCGGGGCTTCTCTTACTCCTCTAGTTATTGCCAAGGATCTCTATCTCAAGACTTCTGATGTCTCCAAGCATCTTACTACTAAGTCTCACATCCGAGGGTTCACTTCCAAGTATCTACTTGAGCAAGCTAATCTCGAAACTACTTGTCAGGACGCACTCGAGGCTATTCTTGCATTGCTTATCTATGGGCTCATTCTCTTCCCGAATCTCGACAACTTTAGGGACATGAATGCTATTGAGATCTTCCATTCTAGGAATCCGGTTCCTACCCTGCTAGCGGACATGTATCATGCTATCCATGACCGGACTCTCAAAGGTCGTGGGTATATCCTTTGCTGCGTGCCTCTCCTATATAGGTGGTTTATTTCTCACCTTCCGAGCTCCTTCCATGACAACTCGGAGGATTGGTCCTACTCACAGCGGATAATGGCTCTCTCTCCTAACGAGGTGGTCTGGATCACTCCCGCCGCTCAGGTTAAGGAGATTATTACTGGTTGTGGAGACTTTCTCAATGTACCTCTTCTTGGTACCCGTGGGGGAATCAACTACAATCCGGAGCTTGCTATGAGACAGTTTGGGTTCCCTATGAAGACAAAGCCCATCAATCTTGCTACATATCCAGAGTTCTTCTACTATTCGAACGCCCCCACCGGACAAAGGGAGGCTTTCACAAGGGCTTGGTCTAAGGTCCGTAGGAAGAGTGTGAAGCATTTGGGTGTGAGATCTGGTATTGCTCATGAGGGCTATACTCAGTGGGTAATAAACCGAGCCGAAGAGATTGGTATGCCATACCCTGCTATGAGACATGTGGCTGCGTCTGCTCCATCTATACCTCTACCTCTACCTCCCACTACTCAGGAGATGTATCAGGAGCATCTGGCCATGGAAAGTCGTGAGAAACAAATGTGGAAGGCCTGATACAATGAGGCCGAGAATCTAATCATGACTTTGGATGGTAAGGATGAGCAGAAGACTCATGAGAACCTAATGTTGAAGAAAGAATTGGTTAAGGTCCGAAGGGAACTTGAAGAAAAGGATGAGCTACTCATGCGAGACTCCAAGAGAGCTAGAGGACGACGCAACTTCTATGCTAGATATTGTGGTTCGGATTCGGAGTCTGAGTCTGAGGATCATCCCACCACTTCCTATGCTTGAGAGTTTTATTTGTTTATATTTCAAAAGTCCTCCCTTGGCTTAGTATTTCAAAGGGATTCATCTTGTAAACACTTCGTTTTGCTTTGCTTGTTTAGATATTGTTTACAAAACTCCTAATTTGTCTAAAAATCCTTCGATGTCCAAAAACAACTTTTGCATTTGCATTTGTACATATCATGCATCATGTACATCATTCATCAAGCCACAAAAAGTTTACAAGTGCTCACTGCCTCCTGGTTCTTCTGCCACAGAGATTGAAAGGTGGCTCGTGCTCGGAAAATTTACGAACCAGACAGAATACACCGAACAAGACTCTACAGAAAGAAGAATTCGGCAGCCATGGAAGAAGAGAACGCTCAGCTCCGTACCGAGTTAGCCACTCTAAGGGAAGAATTGGCCAAAGCTAATGATGTCATGACCGCTCTGCTAGCCGCTCAAGAACAATCAGCCACGGCTATCCCTATAGCCACAGCTATACCGGTGACTACAAGCATGCTCCCAACCGCATCTGCAGACGCTCGCTTTGCTATGCCAGCTGGGTTTCCGTATGGGCTTCCACCGTTCTTCACTCCCAGTACTGCAGCGGGCACTTCGGGCACTGCTAACAATGTTCTGATCCCTACAACAAATGCTGGCTCCATCAATGCTACTTTGCCACAAACAACAGCATCTGTCACCGAGCCTCTTGTGCATACCCTGCCTCAAGGTGTTAACATCAACACACAGCACGGAAGCATCCCCGTAACCAAAACCATGGAAGAGATGATGGAGGAACTTGCTAAAGAACTCCGTCATGAGATCAAAGCCAATCGAGGAAATGCGGACTCTTTCAAAACTCAAGATCTCTGCTTGGTGTCAAAGGTGGATGTCCCTAAGAAATTCAAAATCCCAGATTTCGACCGATACAACGGGCTAACTTGTCCTCAGAACCACATCATCAAATACGTCCGAAAGATGGGCAATTACAAAGACAATGATTCACTTATGATCCACTGCTTTCAAGATAGTTTGATGGAAGATGCTGCAGAGTGGTATACTAGTTTGAGCAAAAATGACATCCATACCTTTGATGAATTAGCCGCTGCTTTCAAGAGCCACTATGGGTTTAACACCCGATTGAAGCCGAACAGGGAATTCCTCAGATCTCTCTCCCAGAAGAAGGAGGAAAGCTTCCGTGAATACGCACAGAGATGGAGGGGGGCAGCTGCTCGCATTACTCCCGCTCTTGATGAAGAAGAAATGACCCAGACATTCTTAAAGACCTTGAAGAAGGATTATGTTGAGAGAATGATCATTGCTTCCCCGAACAACTTTTCGGAGATGGTCACCATGGGAACTCGTCTGGAAGAAGCCGTCAGGGATGGAATCATTGTGTTCGAGAAAGCTGAATCCTCTGTGAATGCATCAAAGAGGTATGGTAATGGACACCACAAGAAGAAAGAAACGGAAGTAGGGATGGTGTCAGCTGGAGCCGGTCAATCCATGGCTACTGTTGCTCCTATCAATGCAGCCCAAATGCCTCCGTCATACCCATATGCGCCGTATTCTCAGCATCCTTTCTTTCCGCCATTTTATCATCAGTACCCTCTACCACCGGGTCAACCTCAAGTACCCGTTAATGCAATCGCTCAACAGATGAAACAACAGTTGCCAGTTCAACAACAACAACAAAATCAGCAAGCTAGACCTACTTTCCCTCCGATACCGATGTTATATGCTGAGTTGCTTCCGACTTTACTCCATAGAGGGCATTGTACAACTAGACAGGGCAAGCCCCCACCTGATCCGTTGCCTCCAAGGTTCAGGTCCGATCTCAAATGTGATTTTCATCAAGGCGCCCTGGGTCATGATGTCGAGGGGTGCTATGCTTTGAAGTATATCGTGAAGAAGCTTATTGATCAAGGAAAGCTGACTTTTGAGAATAATGTCCCACATGTCCTCGACAATCCTCTTCCAAATCATGCCGCTGTAAATATGATCGAAGTATGTGAGGAAGCTCCTAGACTTGATGTCTGTAACGTCGCAACTCCTCTGGTGCCTCTACACATCAAGTTGTGCAAAGCTTCTCTATTTAGCCATGATCATGCCAAGTGCCTAGGATGCCTTCGTAATCCTTTGGGTTGCTATACTGTTCAAGAGGACATCCAAAGCTTGATGAATGATAATTTTTTGACTGTTAGTGATGTCTGCGTGATTGTGCCAGTTTTTCACGATCCACCTGTCAAGAGTATATCTTTGAAGGAGAATGTTGAGCCTCTGGTGATAAGGTTGCCCGGACCGGTACCGTATACTTCAGATAGGGCTATCCCGTACAAATACAATGCTACCATAATTGAAAACGGAGTAGAAGTGCCTCTGGTATCCTTGGCTGTGATGAACAATACCACCGAAGGAACTTCAGCAGCCCTAAGAAGCGGAAGAGTCCGTCCACCGTTGTTTCAAAAGAAGGCAGCTACGCCTACCGTGCCACCCATTGACAAGCCAACCCCGACTGATGTTTCTCCCGTTAACAGAGACGCGAGCCAACCAGGCCGGTCTATAGAGGATTCTAATCTGGACGAGATTTTGAGGTTGATCAAAAGAAGTGATTATAAGATTGTAGATCAGCTGCTGCAAACTCCGTCGAAGATATCCATTTTGTCTCTACTCCTGAGTTCCGCTGCTCACAGAGATACCCTTTTGAAAGTATTGGAGCAGGCTTATGTGGATCATGAAGTAACTGTGGATCACTTTGGTAGCATAGTGGGGAACATTACCGCCTGCAGCAACCTGTGGTTCAGTGAAGATGAATTGCCCGAAGCAGGAAAGCATCATAATCTGGCCTTGCATATCTCCGTGAATTGCAAGTCCGACATGATCTCAAATGTGTTAGTAGACACTGGCTCATCTTTGAACGTGATGCCCAAGTCAACGCTGGATCAGCTGAGTTACCGGGGAACTCCCTTGAGGAAGAGCACTTTTCTGGTCAAAGCCTTTGATGGAACCCGCAAGAGTGTTCTCGGGGAGATAGACTTGCCAATAACTATCGGTCCCGAAACCTTTCTAATCACCTTTCAAGTCATGGATATTAACGCCTCTTACAGCTGTCTCTTGGGGAGACCTTGGATACATGACGCGGGGGCGGTGACCCCTACTTTGCACCAAAAGTTGAAATTTGCAAAAAGTGGAAAGCTTGTTACCATTCATGGAGAGGAAGCATACCTGGTTAGCCAGCTATCATCTTTCTCTTGCATAGAGGCAGGGTCTGCAGAGGGGACCGCTTTTCAAGGATTAACTGTCGAAGGTACGAAGCCCAAGAGGGATGGAACTGCAATGGCTTCTTTGAAGGATGCACAGAGAGCCGTCCAAGAGGGTCAAGCTGCCGGCTGGGGCAAGTTAATATAGCTTCGTGAGAACAAGCATAAGGAAGGTCTTGGCTTCTCCCCAACTTCAGGGGTTTCCACCGGGGCATTCTATAGTGCTGGGTTTGTCAACGCAATCACCGAAGAAGCAACTGGATTTGGCCCGAGGCCTGTATTTGTTATACCAGGAGGCATTGCGAGAGATTGGGATGCCATTGACATTCCCTCAATCATGCATGTTTCTGAGTAATATACCTTGTTGCTTAAGTATCTTGTTTTTTCAAAATAACAATCCTCTCGCTCTGCCCAAAGCGAGAGTGATATTTTCTGTAAGGGCATGTTTGTTTCGGCATTGCCGTTGATTAATAAAAATTTTGTCGTTTCTTCCACGACTGCTTTTTTTAGTGCCCTTTTTTTCCTTGGAAATAATGGTAATGCCAGAAAAAACCAAAACATCTGTATTTTCTTATTAATTTCAAAAATCTGCATAAAAACCCTCTTTCTAAAATCATCCAACCATTTTACGCAGATTGAACTATAATAAACCCGTTGGGCACAATAACCCTGCATTCCCTCCGAATTTTGAATTCCCAGTGTATGAAGCCGAAGATGAGGAAGGTGATGATATACCATATGAGATCACTCGGTTACTTGAGCAAGAAAAGAAAGCCATTCAGCCTCACCAGGAAGAGATTGAGCTTATCAACATAGGTACCGAGGAGAACAAGCGAGAAATCAAGATCGGTGCTGCTCTAGAGGAAGGGGTTAAAAAGAAGATCATCCAACTCCTCCGGGAATATCCGGATATTTTTGCATGGTCGTATGAAGATATGCCAGGTCTAGATCCTATGATTGTGGAGCATCGGATCCCCACCAAGCCTGAATGTCCTCCCGTCAGGCAGAAATTGAGAAGGACTCATCCAGATATGGCTCTCAAGATTAAGAGCGAGGTTCAAAAACAGATTGATGCGGGTTTCCTCATGACCGTTGAGTACCCTGAATGGGTTGCCAATATTGTACCTGTGCCAAAGAAGGATGGTAAAGTCCGAATGTGTGTTGACTTCAGAGACCTGAACAAAGCCAGTCCAAAAGACAACTTCCCATTACCTCATATTGATGTGCTTGTTGATAATACTGCTCAGTCTAAGGTGTTCTCCTTCATGGATGGTTTCTCCGGTTATAATCAGATCAAAATGTCTCCTGAAGATAGAGAAAAGACGTCTTTTATTACTCCATGGGGTACTTTCTGCTACAAAGTGATGCCGTTCGGCCTAATAAATGCTGGTGCTACCTACCAAAGAGGAATGACTACTCTGTTTCATGACATGATTCACAAAGAAGTCGAAGTATATGTGGACGACATGATTGTGAAGTCAACAGATGAGGAGCAACATGTTGAATATTTGACAAAGATGTTTGAAAGGTTGAGAAAATACAAGCTTCGATTGAATCCCAACAAATGTACATTCGGCGTCAGATCCGGGAAGTTATTAGGCTTCATTGTCAGCCAAAAGGGCATTGAAGTCGATCCTGATAAAGTCCGGGCCATCCGAGAAATGCCAGCTCCACAGACCGAGAAGCAAGTCAGAGGTTTCCTCGGACGTTTGAATTACATTTCCCGATTCATATCTCACATGACCGCAACCTGCGGGCCGATCTTCAAGCTACTCAGAAAGAATCAGCCTGTTGTATGGAATGATGAATGCCAAGAAGCTTTTGATAGCATCAAGAATTACCTGCTGGAACCACCTATCCTTGTCCCACCCGTGGAAGGAAGGCCTTTGATTATGTATTTGGCAGTGTTCGATGAATCCATGGGATGCGTACTTGGTCAACAAGATGAGACTGGAAAGAAAGAACATGCTATCTACTATCTAAGCAAGAAGTTCACCGATTGTGAAACTCGGTATACAATGCTTGAGAAGACTTGTTGTGCTTTGGCCTGGGCCGCTAAACGCCTGCGTCATTATTTGGTGAATCATACAACTTGGTTGATATCCAGAATGGATCCGATAAAGTATATCTTTGAGAAAGCTGTTGTTACTGGGAAGATTGCACGCTGGCAGATGCTTTTGTCTGAATATGATATTGTGTTCAGAACTCAAAAGGCAATCAAAGGTAGCATTCTTGCCGATCATCTTGCTTACCAACCTCTTGATGATTATCAACCAATTGAGTTCGATTTCCCCGATGAAGAGATCATGTATTTAAAATCAAAAGACTGCGAAGAACCATTGATTGATGAAGGTCCAGATCCCAATAGCAAGTGGGGTTTAGTCTTTGATGGTGCTGTCAATGCTTATGGTAAAGGAATTGGGGCAGTCATTGTATCCCCGCAGGGGCATCACATTCCTTTTACCGCCCGAATTCTGTTCGAATGTACCAACAATATGGCTGAGTATGAAGCATGTATCTTCGGGATCGAGGAAGCAATTGACATGAGAATCAAACACCTCGACGTCTATGGAGATTCTGCGCTCGTCATCAATCAGATAAAGGGTGAATGGGAGACCCATCATGCTAAGTTGATTCCTTATCGTGATTATGCGAGACGTTTGCTGACATATTTTACAAAGGTTGAGCTGCACCATATTCCTCGTGATGAGAACCAAATGGTTGATGCTCTTGCTACTCTATCTTCCATGTTTCGAGTGAACCATTGGAATGATGTGCCAATAATCAAAGTGCAACGCCTTGAAAGACCTTCACATGTGTTTGCTATTGGGGATGTGATCGATCAGGCTGGCGAAAATGTGGTTGACTATAAACCCTGGTACTACGACATCAAACAGTTCTTGCTGAGCCGTGAGTATCCGCCGGGTGCTTCCAAACAAGATAAGAAGACCCTGAGAAGATTGGCCAGTAGATTCATGTTAGATGGAGATATTCTGTACAAGAGAAACTATGACATGGTATTGTTAAGATGTGTTGATGAACATGAAGCGGAGCAGTTAATGCATGATGTACATGACGGTACCTTCGGGACCCATGCTACAGGGCATACTATGTCAAGGAAGTTGTTACGGGCAGGTTACTACTGGATGGCCATGGAGCATGATTGCTACCAGCACGCCAGAAAGTGCCACAAATGTCAAATCTATGCTGATAAGATTCATGTGCCTCCCCACGCTCTCAATGTTATTTCATCCCCATGGCCGTTCTCAATGTGGGGCATCGACATGATTGGAAGAATTGAACCGAAGGCTTCAAATGGTCATCGTTTCATCTTAGTGGCAATTGACTACTTCACCAAGTGGGTTGAAGCAGCATCTTATACCAATGTGACCAAGCAAGTGGTAGCTAAGTTCATCAAAAACAACATCATCTGTCGATATGGTGTTCCCAGCAAGATTATTACCGACAATGGTACCAACCTGAACAACAATGTGGTGCAAGCTCTTTGTGAAGAATTCAAAATTGAGCATCATAATTCTTCTCCTTATAGACCTCAGATGAATGGTGCAGTTGAGGCCGCCAACAAGAATATCAAGAGAATTGTCCAGAAGATGGTAACCACTTACAAGGACTGGCATGAGATGTTGCCCTATGCTCTGCATGGCTACCGTACTACTGTGCGCAGTTCAACCGGGGCAACCCCTTTCTCTCTTGTATATGGTATGGAAGCAGTTCTTCCTTTGGAAGTGGAAATCCCATCTCTCCGTGTGATCATGGAAGCAAAGTTATCTGAGGCTGAGTGGTGCCAAAGCCGGTATGATCAGTTGAATTTGATTGAGGAAAAACGTATGGATGCCATGGCTCGTGGACAGTCATATCAAGCAAGAATGAAGACTGCCTTTGACAAGAAAGTCCATCCTCGAGAATTCAAGGTAGGAGAACTTGTATTGAAAAGGAGGGTAAGCCAGCAACCCGACCCAAGGGGCAAGTGGACGCCTAACTATGAAGGTCCTTATGTTGTCAAGAAGGCCTTCTCCGGTGGTGCTTTAATCCTTACACACATGGATGGTGTAGAACTTCCAAATCCAGTGAATGCCGATATAGTCAAGAAATACTTTGCCTAGAAATATGAAAAGAACAGCGTGGTAGGTCGAAAACCCGAAAGGGCGGTCCAGGCAAAAATAAGGGACAAAAAAAAATATATATGAAAAGCTCGCTGAGATTGTACACAACTCAGGCAAGAATGAGCGTCTCGATGAGCCGAAAACCCGGAAGGGCGGTTCATGCAAAAATGAGATTGAAACGAAAGGCAAGTAACTATATCTGGCCAACCACCGTTCCCTTGGGGCATCTGCAGCTGTTAATGACCATCTTCATCAAAAGCTCCTATGCTTGCGAATTCAAAGTTTCTAGGAAATGTAATGATTACTGTGTTCAATGTATCACCAACCAATAAAAATTACCATTTTCCAAGCTTTGTAAATCCGTGGAGTCACGCTTTCGGCTGACCACCACTCTTATACATCAATTTGAGCTTGTGCTTTTGTTTGAAACTCTATTTTTCTTCTACTTTCAAAGCTATATACAAAACATTTTCTTTCTATTTTGATAATGACAATGCTTGAAACAAACATTTTGAAAATTGAAAACTTTTTGTCTATTTTGAAAAGCAAACCTGAGCAACAGGGTACATTCAAATGAAACATGCATGAGCGAGAGTATGTTGATGTCTATTTCAATATATGTTATAAGCAGGTTCTCCTCCAGGATAGTCTGTGGTCAATGGCAAGAATGAAAAAACAGAATGAAAATGCATGAAAATGAATAGGCTCGCTAAGTTGAAAACCCGGAAGGGCGGCTTAGGCAAAAATGAGCACCCCGCTGGATTGACAACCCGAAAGGGCAGTTCAGGCAAAAATGGGGCATAAAAAAGAATTTATTTCCCCGGTGGATCGAAAACCCGAAAGGGCGATCCAGGCAAAAATGGGATGCAAAAAATGAATGAATGAAAATTGAAAAAATAACATGCAAAAAGCATTGACCACAGATGCGACATCCACGATACATCCAGCATTATTCCCAGTAGAGT
This sequence comes from Medicago truncatula, assembly GCF_003473485.1. Taxonomy (NCBI): domain Eukaryota; kingdom Viridiplantae; phylum Streptophyta; class Magnoliopsida; order Fabales; family Fabaceae; genus Medicago; species Medicago truncatula. The sequence continues at coordinate 25,045,991 of NC_053045.1, forward strand.
CTTCCGAGATTCTATCCTCAAGCAAGTTGCATGGCTACCTGCCCTCAGCCATGGTTCCGACACGTCTCCCAACGACGTCATCTCCAAAGAGGATGTCCAGGAATGTGTAATATAGCACGAGCCACTACGTGCCCAATACTCCAATGTCTTGTCTGTCTCTGCGAAACTGTGTCTACAAATCGCCAACAGTCATGCATTACAAGCATTCATACATGCATAATCATGCATATTACGTGCCCATGCATTTAATAAAACTGTTATATCATCCATGCATATCGCATCATCAATGTCAATATCAGTCTCAATTTAATACTCATGTCGGGTTCTCTGTCAAAACCTTGTGAGCCAATAATATCGGTCAATTTCTACCTTTCAAATCAAATCGACGTCAATTCAATCTCAATTTATACTTTGTCAAAAAAAACTAATCCCCTGTGAATTTGTTTCTGTTCGGTCAAGTGACTAGTTCGAGTCCAAGAACAGCTTGTACCTATCAATCGGTCGAGTGCCCAGCTCAATCCAAGAGCAGCTTGTACCTGTCAATATGTTTCTGTTTGGTCAAGTTACCAGTTCGCATCCAAGAACGACTTGTACCCGTTTACTTTTCAATGTTATCGGTCGAGTTACCAGTTCGAATCCAAGAACAGCTCGTACCTGTCTATGTGTCTATGATTTTGGTCAAGTGGCTAGTTCAAGTCCAAGAACAGCTTGTACCCGTCTATCCGTTTCTGTTCGCTCAAGTGGCTAGCTCGATCCAAGAGCAGCTTGCGCCTGTCTATTTTGTCTTTGTCTCCGGTGGAGTAACCAGTTCATATCCAAGAACAAGCTCGCACCTGTCTATTTGCCTTTGCTTTCAGTCGAGTGACCAGTTCGAATCAAGAACAACTCATACCTGTCTACTTTTTCTATGTCCCCGGTCGAGTGACCAGTTCGAACCCAAGAACAACTCGCACCTGTTTGTCTGCTTTTATCCCCGGTCAAGTGCCCAGCTCAATCCAAGAGCAGCTTGTACCCGTCAATTTGTTCCTAGTCTCCTATCTACCCTGTTATCTGTTATCTTGTCAATGTCTACCAATCCCGCAATGGATAGGACATCTTTTGTTAATTCCAGTTTTCGTTTGTCTTGCACTCATAATCCAAATGTTGCATGGCATTCATGGTATTTGAAAATGTACAAGCGTATTTTTACGTCCAAACACAGTGCAAATGTTAATATTTAAGTATCTTCGTCCCGTCAAGCCAAAGACTCCGTCTCTTGACCCTCCAGACAAAGAAACTTAAATAGGGGCAGCTGTTATACCCTGATTTTGGACCTAAAAATGCTCGTTCAAATTTCTTTTCTAACACTGATACTTGTCAAATTCTCTGAATCTTTACTCTTTTTTTAAACATATTTTACTGCCTCTGTCTGTCTTTTCTTGCATTACAAGTCATTTAAGAACTCTCTAAAGCGTCGCATTACTTTTCTTGCATTTTATTTCAAAAAATCATACAAAAGGGTATTTTGGTCATTTCCTGCAGTGGAACCCATTTTAGTCCCTGTGTTTGCCTCTGAGTCTTTTTAATTTGTCTGTACAAATCATTGTTGAGTCTTTGTTTAAAAATCATTTCAAAAATTGCATCTGAGTCAATTCGAGTCAGTTTAGTCCCTAGGGGCATTTTGGTCTTTTCCTGTCAAAATTTCGGCAGGGAGGTATTTTAAAATACCTCATGTCAGTAATTGGTTCGTTTTAGTCCTTTTGTTGATTTTATTTTTGGTTTCACTTTACGTTTTTTTTTCAAATTACCAATTTTAGTCCAATTTTATTTTTAATTTCATTTTAGTCCCTGAACAGTTTATAAATTGCATTTTAGTCCAAAAATTCTTAAAATTACTCTTTCAGTCCATTTTTTATTTTTGCAGTTTAGTCCTTCAATTTTTCTTTTTGCAGAAAGGTCCCTAAATCAAAATTTCAGTCCAAGACCGTGCCACTTTCATACAAGTCCAGATGTCACCACCTCATTGGTCCAAGATCACACATGGCAGCCTATAAAAGGTGCACAGTGCCACAGAGATCCATTAATCACACGCCACCTCAACAAACACTTTTCAACTTTCTCTTTCTGATCTAAAAGATCAAAACTCAACAATTTCCAGAAATCACCAAGAACACTCAAACCCTAACCGTTTCCAAATTCCACCAGAATCAACACAAATCAACACAAAACATCACAAATCAGTGCAAATCAACAGGGATTCAACAATTTTTCTGCGATTCTCAGAGATTCATGGTGAATCTTCATCATTGAATCGGATTCCTTCGCAATTCAAAGTGCGAATTCGTCACTAGATGTGACAAACTCCAGCACTGATCACGAAGGAACCAGTGAAGAGAAGAGGGAAAGAAGCGGATTCAGACCGGTAAGGAAGAAGAAGAGAAGAACCGATTTATTTTCGGATCCAAGCAAGAAATCAACGAGCAGCACCAAAAATTCCAGTTTCTCAAAGATCTCCAAGTTCGAAATCTCCAACTAAACCAGAGGTAAACACGTAAATTTCATCTTTCTTTCTCGAAAAGCATCAACGCAAGTGAATCGTTACAGATCGAGGAAGATAAAAAGGATTTGAGCCAAGAAAGTTTCAAACCTAAAAAAAATTTCAAAACCGTAACACAAAACTTCAGATCTACAACGATTCAGACCTTGCATGTAAAATCTAATGCCATATTCTTGTTTAGAACGAAAAAGGATGTCTTAATCTGCAAAAAATTTTGAAAACGGAGGAGTTTCTCATCTCCGGTGCGGCGGCGCCGCCCTGTTGGGCCGGCAAACCACCACACCGGAGCGGTGAAGCTCACCGGAGAAGACAACCGGAAGAGAGGAGAGAGGTGAGAGCTTCTCTCACTAGGTTTAGGTTAGAGAGAGAGAGGAGAAAGAAGAATGAACTGGACCGGTCCCCCAACCCTTTTATAACCAACTGAACCGGACCGGTCCAATTCTGGTTCGTTTTCCCTCAATCTAGACCGTTGGATCTAGGGTTCCATCTCCTGGATCAATCCAACGGTCCCTGTGCTTTCCTGTGATCTGGTGTTGGACTTTGGGTTTGGGCCTAAGGTTCCTATGCGTTTTTGCTCTTTTTGTGCTATCTGCACCCTGTTTTTGCTAATTGAACCTCTGCATGCTCAATCTTTTCTCTAAAAATTCCTAAAAAATTTGTTATATGTTTATTAATACATTTTAACACTTTTGTGATATTTTCAAGAGTTCAAAAATTATAAAAATGTGTGTATTATTTTTTCTTGATTAATTTGGTGTTTGATCTAAATTTGTGTATTTTGTGGTATATTTTCTCATAAAATGTTGGCATGTGATGTGGATGATTGGTGTGTAATTTCATGATGAATATGCTGCTGATCATGTGTATATCTTGCTGATTGTGGATGTAGATTTTCATGTCTTTCTTGTTTTGCAAGGAATGTGTGTTTTTATCAAGAAATAAAGTGCAAAATATCTTTGAAAATGTGTTATGATTCTTGGCTTGAATATGTTCTATTTGTTCCCACATTATAGCTCAAAATCAAACCCCTTTAACATTGCTATAATGAGGGGATTATAGGTCATATGCATGTCTAAGTTTCATAGCCAATTTTAGGTATATTTTGCCACTTTATTTCATTTCATTACCTTTTTTCCTCCCTTGCTATTCTATTCAATTTTGTTTACTTTTCTACTATTTTTATGCTTTATGATACTAACCATTTCATCTCACATTTCATTCATCCCATAGTTTTGGCATCATTTTTCTATTCATTTCTATATCAATTGGGTTTGTAATAAATTTAGTTAGTTTAGTTTAGTTTACATTCTTGCAAGACCATAGCATGTATCTAGGACTCAATGTAAAGGACTATGGACACTATAAGTGATGTACACCGACACGAGCACCGACACGCACACACGTTGCATGATTACTGTTTAGATGTATGCTTAGGTTTTACGACGCTTAGACAAAAAAGTCATTTTTCAAAAATATGAATAACCTCACTTGAAAACTTTTTTTTCTAAAATAGGAGTCAAAACTCCTCATTTCCCTTTTGTTTTCTTAAGAAAAAATCCTAATGAATTTTAACCATACTTAGACTTTATTTTGCAAAATAACTACTTCCACCTCACATTTTCCAAATCTCATGCCCTCGAGACCTCTCATCTCCTTTCTTCAAATTTTTTTAAAGACTTAAAATCGACCAACAAAAACAAAAACAATTTTCGAGAACGAACTACGTTTGGTTTTGATCCCTTAAAAGGGTACGTAGGCAATGAGTTAAAACTCCTCCAAGCCAAGTAAAATAAAATCCCAATCATCTTCTCTCCCCCATTCTTCACTCAAATAAAATTTCTCTTTTAAATAAGTAGGCAATAAAAATAAAGCGTAGAAATAAGCTTAGGAGAACGGTTCTTATGGAATACCATAATCGTTCCGGGTGCCTAACACCTTCCCGTAGCGAAAGCGACCCCCGAACTTAGAATCTAAAGGTTTTTTCTCAATTTTGCCCTTCCCAAGAAAAAATAAGAGAATATCAAAGATTGAAAGGTTCAAGCCTAATTCATGACTTGACACCCGAAAATCGCGATAACAGATAGGAAGGATGTTGAGGAAGAAGAAATTAAGCTGGTAAAGGAGAACCCGAAGCTTAAAGGAAAATCAAGAATGGAAATGGGATTGAAACCGTTCAAGGGTACTGAAATAAGATCTGCTGTGATGGGAATGGAGATCACCATCACTGCAGAAACTATTGCTAGAGTATGCAGATGTGAAAACACCGGTTTATTTCAGGTGGATGCTGTTAAAAGCCAGTGGGAGGACAAGATTAATGGAGTCCTATTCCAAGGAAATGCTAAGGCAAAATCTTCAGAGTTGTCTCCAGTTCATAGGCTTCTGAAGAAGATTCTTTCAGAATGCATTTTCCAGAAGGGAGGAGGTACTGATTATCCTTCTTTGGATCACAAGGTAGTTCTGTACTGCCTTGCAACATTTGAAAGGATAAATCTGCCAAAGTACATCCTACATCATATGTGCTGGGCTATGAGGGAAAGCCAAAGAAATGGAAGGAGACAGATTCCTTTTGGAAGGCTTTTGTCTGAGATTTTTGTCCAGGGAAAGCTTCTGAAGTATCTGAAGGAATCAGGAGTATCTTCAGATGAAGAGCTTGGAACCGTTGTTCGCAAGATCATCAATGGGAAAACTCTCAGGTCTATGAGGTTAATTGATGAAGTAACTTTAAGTGAAGAGGATCTGAAGACAAAGACTGTTCAATCAGATCTTATGACGGATTTCCCCTCTATCTCAAAAGAGGACAATCCTGAGGTTCTGCATCAGTACATCAAAGCTCACTTTCAGAATACGGGTGAAATCATCAGCTATGCATCTATTCCTGACAAGATAGGAGGAGCACCTCTCAAGGTTAAAGGGAAGAGATCAAAGAATGTTGAGAAGGATGATGCTTCAGCACCCAAACCCAAAAGAGCTAAAGCTGTTAAGGCTGAAGGTTCGACTACTTCTGATGAAGTCATTCAGAAGAAAAGAAACAGGGAGCCTGAGGTTCGAGATGCTGCCAGAGAAGCTGCTCTTCGTGAAGAAGGAGAACCACAAATGAAGAAGAGTAAAAAGCCTCATTTCTCACCTATGGTGGAACTTACCCCTGAGATGGTGGAAAGAGCCAAGAAGGTTGCTGCTGATGAGTTAGCCGAACGGAAGAGATTGGCTGAACTTTACAGACAGCAAAGAGATGAGAAGCTCAAAGCTGCAGGGCTTGAAGATTCCGGTTCTTTGGATGCTGAGAAAGCTGCTAAGATAGCATCCTTGGCTGCTGAAGTTGGAAAACAGACAGTTGAGGAAGCAACTGATCTGCTTCAAGGAAATCTGGAAGGAAAAGGAACATCAGAAGTTGCTGCTTCAGAATCTGTATCAGAAGCTGTGAGATCAGAAGCTCATCCTTCAGATAACTCAACTGATCCTAGCTCTCATGTTAATGTTCAGATTCTAAGTTCCTCCCCTTCTCTTCCATCTTCACCCTCATCATCATCCTCCATTGACTCAGATAACATAACTCTGAGTCAGCGCTACAAAAAACCTTTATTCAATTCATCAAAACCATATGAATCCTTAGACCTATAGGAAGAACAAATCAGACTTTCTCAAAAGAGAATAGAAATCTGCAAGCATTTGCCTGATGACCACTTCTTCCAACCACCTGTCATCCCACCTCTTAATATGATTCCTGCTGATAAACCATCTGGATCCTCATCAAATCCAAAACCAAACACTGTCATACCAGAACCATCCTCTCCATCAAAAAGCCTCTAAGACAGTCCCTGAAAAGACTGTTTCAGAAAATCAACAACCACCAAACCCAGTTATAGAAAAAGAACCTGAAGTTCTAAGTGAACTTCAGAACCAACCTCAAATTAACCCATAACTCCAATCTGATCAAGCTATTTCTGAACATGCAGTTCCTGAACAAGTTGCTTCTGAGGAAACTGTTTCGGAACATGTTGTTTCTGAACAAGTTGCTTCTAAGCAAACTGTTCTTGAACTTAGTGTTCTTGAACAAGTTGGTTCTGACCAAACCCAACCAGAAACTAACTCTGAGTCACAAGCTGCTTATGATCAACCATCTTCTTCACAAATCTTAACCATCCAACAACCATTACCAAACATTCTGGAATCTGAATATATTGATAATGAGATGCTAAGAATCAGGGATGAAGTTAAAGAACTTATTCTTCTTAGAAAAGTTCCTACACTTTCCATCCACTATGAGGATCAATGGATGAACTTGAAGAAGAATGCAGCTGAGCTGCTAGACAAGATAAGCAAGAAATCTCTAAGAACACAAGCTGAGGTTCTTAAGAAGCATTTGGAGGATATGCACAAAGCTGAAAGAGCTAAACATCGGGTTCTCTGTCTTGCAAATACTCCTTTCTTTTCAGAAAGTGAGTATACTACAAAGGATGCCAAGGTAGTTTAGTATCTACAGAAAAAGCTCTTGTCTACTCAAGCTATAGCTCAAGCTAAGGATGAAGAGCTTCAGAAGATGAAAAAGAAGACAGAAACTCTCGAAGCTATTGTATCTAAGCCGACAGAAGACATGAAGCTGTTATCAGAACAAGTGAAATACCTGATGGAAGTAGCCTCTAATCAAGCCAAACCTTAGTTGCACACCTTTTTAAAGCTTGTTTAGTTTATCTTTCATTGTTTTAGTTCTGATATTGTAATTGCTTCTCAATATATGCTTCTGAAAATGTTTGTTTTTGATCTTGCGTGTTTCCAGTTTCACTAATTTTCAGTTGAATGCTTTAATTGTTTTTCACTCTTTCTAAAATGTATGACACTCAGTTTCTGCTCTAATATTGTTAGTGCTTCTGATTGTTTTTCTCACCTTCGTTTTTTTTTTTTTTTTACTCTCTTACGTTTTGTCTTTCTTCTATACTTTTTGTTGATGACAAAAGGGGGAGTAAGTGTATAGTATTTTTAGGCTCTGAGCCCCATTAATTTAATTAAGTTAAATTAATAGAACCAACTTCTAAACTCTTAGTCTGTTAAATACTTCTGAAATTTTTTTTAATTACTTTGTGCGCATTTTATTGAAAATTTAATTAACTTGTATAGAACTTAGGGGGAGCTTACAAACCTCACCTTAAAGGTCTATTGGACTCAGGGGGAGCTTACAAACCTCATACCTAGCAGTCAACTTGTTCATTAAATCAACAACAATTGAACATTTTAAATACTATTGTTTGTCATCATCAAAAAGGGGGAGATTGTTGGAATAAAATGTGTTTTACAATAAACCTTAATGAGTTTTGATGATAACAAGGTATTAAAAATTGTCAATTGGTTATTGCTAATATTTGTTCAAGTGTACAGGACCATAGGCAAAGTTAATCAATTTCAATAGGTCTTGGAAGAACAAAAGAGAGCACAGGAACCTAAAGCATCTGAAGAAAACTGCGTCTGAAGCTATGAAGTGCTTCTGAAGTTTCAAGTGCCTCTGAAGAAATGACGTCATCAGAAGCAGAAGTCATCAGAAGCAAGATTTCATCAGAAGCTATATCATCACCAGAAGCTACAGTTGATCAGAAGATTCAATCTGAAATCTCAAAAGAGTTGTCTCTTGAAGTTAACCTCGTCTAAGAAAGCGAAAGATCGAAAGGGAGTTGCCAACGTTCATTTGAAAAAGCACTGGGTGCTTGTCCTTTATTGAAGAGTTGACAAAGTACAAGTGTACAACCACTACCTCCACGACCCTGAGTGTGTCCTTGCTACAAGACAAGATAACAGCTCTGCCTGCAGAATTGTTCCCACAAGATAGGAATGAATTTGAAGTTGATCCTTCATAGGACTACATCCAAATCAGGCAAAAGATTAATGGTGGATGATCAAAGGAACTCAACGACTCTTTGGACGTGTTTAAAGGTCTCAACGTCTCTCTACACACCTCTATAAAAGGAGTGAAGACTTGAAGATCTGCAGAGACATCATCACAAGTTAAAAGCGCCAAAACTTTGCCAAATTTGTTTCTCAAAAGCACTTTGAATTTCTGTACTGATTTGATATATCTTAGAAATTCCTAAGTCTAGAGTCTTTTATTGCATTGTATTGTGAACACCACTGATTGTATATCAAGTGTTCAAAGTCAAACAATTTTCTGTGTAATTCTGTTTGATTAGAAGTCTCTTGCTTTAGTGCTTGAGCATAGGAAGTCTCTCGCCTGCGTGCTTGAGCATTTGGGAAGTCTCATACTAGGTAGTATTGAGCAGTTGTAATCTGTGTGATTATTTCTTAGTGGAAATCTCCTTGGAAGTGCAAGGGGGACTGGACTACTTCCGATTTGTGGAAGGAACCAGGATAATTGCTTGTGTCTCTGTTTCTTTTCTCTACTATGTTTTTATTCCGCTGCGTATATGAATCTGATTCTGAACATCACATCAGAAGCACTCTCAACCAGCTTCTGAAGTGATATCAGAAGAAGAATTTTAGGAGAAAAAGAAAACACAATTCAACCCCCCCTTCTTCTGTTTTTCTCACCTTCAATTGGTATCAGAGCTTGCTCTGTTATCAAAGCACTTAACCGTGTGACAGATCAAGATCCGAGAAAAACACGTCTGCTGAACCTGAATCTTTTACATCTACAAGGTACACTAATGTTGGTCATGATTATGGTACATCTGACAAGAAATTAGATTCTGGAAAAGCTCTAAAGTTCAATGGAGATCCAGAAGAGTTTTCTTGGTGGAAAACCAACATGTACAGCTACATCATGGGATTAGATGAGGAGCTGTGGGATATTCTTGAAGATGGAGTTGATGATTTGGACTTGGATGAAGAAGGAGCTGCTATTGACAGAAATATTCACACTCCTGCTCAGAAGAAGCTAAACAAAAAGCATTACAAGATCAGAAGGATCATTGTTGCTTCTATACCACGCACTGAATATATGAAAATGAGTGATAAATCCACTGCTAAGGCAATGTTTGCATCACTCTGTGCTAACTACGAAGGTAGCAAGAAGGTTAAAGAAGCAAAGGCACTCATGCTAGTTCATCAGTATGAGCTGTTCAAGATGAAGGATGATGAGAGTATAGAGGAGACGTACTCAAGATTTCAAACTTTAGTATCTGGACTGCAAATACTGAAGAAGAGTTATGTTGCTTTTGATCATGTAAGCAAGATTCTGATAAGCTTGCCTTTTGAGAAGCTTGCCTTCTAGATTCTGAGAAGCTTGCTTCTGAGAAGCTTGCCTTCTAGATTGAGTAATTAATGCATTGAAATTCTGTAATTAACTTATAATAAAGTCATACGCAGTTTCCTTTTATGGTAATAATTTCCTTTTATGGTATGCTTAACCAGTGCCCCGGGGGCACCGGTTAGCAGGACCCTACATTAAATGCTTCATCTTTTGACTTAAAATTTTCTTTTTTGACTTCCTTAACCAGTGCCCCTGGGCACGGATTAGCATTACCCTTAAATTATTAGTTCTTCAACAACTATACCATAAATGATTTTAATAAAGGATTATCAAGATTTTTTCTTTTAGTAATTCTTCAAAGCTGATAATTTAATAAGAGACAAAAAAATTAAGAGAAATGTTAACGAGTACCCCGAGACACTCTTTAAGAACCATAAGTAGTACTCCCTCCGTCTCACAAAATTAGTCGTTTAAGGTTTGTGCACGATTATTAATGCAATGATTAATTGTGTTGATTTCAATGATAAAATTAGTATCATTTACTATAATATCCTTATTAATTATAGTTAGTGGAGTATTTAAGTTGAATGAAATTCAATAAATAAGGGTATAATAGTGCAAAAATAATAATAAATGCTGCATTGGTATTCTAAAGTGACAATTATTTTAACAAAGAGAAAAAATGTTAAAGAGACAATTATTGTGAGTAGGGATGTTCATGGGTTGGGTCAACCTAGAAAATCCGGTGAAACGCACCCAAAAAATTAAAAAAAAAATGGGTTAGGTTGAGCAATTGGGTGGGTATGGTTACATTTCTAAAAATTGAAAACCCATAAAAATAAATGGGTTTCGGATAAAACCAGACACAAACCAAAAAATCCACTTACCCAATAATGTTAATATTTTTTATCTTTATTTTCATAGGGTAGAAGAAAGTTATATTTCCAAAACATACACATTGTACCCTATATATTAAAAATCAAAACATATTAGAGTTACAAATTAATATGTTACACTTTTAGGTTATTTTGATATTAATGCAATTTTATGTCATGCAATTTTAATTTATTACAAGTATTTTATGATGAAGTTTATTCTTTGATATTCTATGATGCATAAAATTATAGTAAAATAAGTTAAACATTTTTTTTAAGAAAATTTAAAAGTAGAGTATTATTTTAAATCAAAATTATGAGGACTTGTCTTTTAGTCATTTAATATTAAAAAAAAATAGAAAAATAAGTTGGGTAATCCATCATCCAATCCAACCCAACCCAAAAATTAGTGGGTTTGTCCAAACCCACCCAATAGTATAACGGGTGGTTATTTTCCTCACCCAAACCGGAGTACCCTATTTAGTTTGGTCTTGGGTTTGACCAAACCCAACCCAAACCCACCCACGAACACCCCTAATTGTGAGACGGAGGAAGTAAGTATTTATGAAAATGCATGTAAACAATATCTTGGAAATTGAAATATTTGATTTTTTAAAAAAATAATTGCTTATTTTAAAATGTTTAAAGTGTATCTCAGAAACACGTTAACAAGACCCAAAAATTAGTTATGATATCTGCCAAAGAAATTTCTCAACAAAATCTACAATCCATAAATTGCTTAAAGATGATAAAATTCTTAAGGTTATGATTTACATTCTTTTAAAAAAAAAGGTTATTTATTCAAAAAAAAAACTTATGATTTACATAAAATAATCATATCACACAATTATGAAAGATATAGATTCATTAGACTTACTATTGTTAGAACTTCTTGTTTGATAACATGTCTTATGAAACTTTCTTTTAATGGTACATATTAATAATTCGTTGTTAAATTGAATATTTTACTCCTTATTTAAACTCAAAACCTCTAACTTCTTTACCCTTAACTTAAATCAGTTAACCTATTTATCATCCAACATATGTTATGTAGCTGGTCTAAAGATATGAAGACGAAGATAAAATAGAGAATATTATATCATGCTTTGTTAACAATGAATAGATATCTATCCAAAATGAAATCACTAATCAAAATCTTACTAATTTAACAGAAAATCTATCAAATCACATGCGCAAAATCAAGAAGGAATTGAATTTGGTAGCCGTCATTGGTTGCACAAAATCACCGGCAAATAATTCTTTGTAATAATAAAAATAATAAGAAAATAAAAAATGGCGCGTCTCTTTCTCTCTCCCCTGAGTAGCAAGCAATGCAATTAAACCACCATTTAATGCAATTGCACCCTCTCAATACGCTCTTCAATTACTCCTCTTCCATTTCTTCCTCTATCTGTTCCCCACTCTCTCTCTTTCTTCCTTCAATGCTCTCTCTCTCTCTCTAAAAAACAACCGTTTCTTTCTTCTAACCTTTCACTTTTTTATTCCCATTTTAACCTTCTCAAAACCAGCATCTCTCTTCTTTTCTCAACAAGTTTATAGTATAGTCTTAACATAGATCTATATCTTCTTCTTTCAACTCTTTATATCATTCATTTCTGGTAAGTATAAAGTTTTTACCAAAGTTCATTTGAGATCATCTTAGTTTTTGCAAAATGAGACTAGCTAGGGATTTTTTTTTATGTAAATTTGTTTATATTTCTATAAAAAAAAAAAAAAAAGAATCTTGTGATAAGATTATAATTTTCCAGTGATTTTTTGTTTTTTTTCTAGGGTTGGCTGAATGTTAAAGAAAGAAAACGTTAGGTTTGAAAGAAAAAGATAACATATTTACTTAAAAATAGGAAACGTTGTAAGAATCTGCGAGATCTTCGTGTGAGTTACTGTTATTCTGTAAAAAAGAAATAATCAGAAAAATCATACACAATATATTTTCATTCTATTTGTTTCTTTCATAGAGAAATAAATATGGCATATTATTCATTATATTTCTTATTTATTGATGTATTTATTTTTCTTCTAGGTTAAGTTTTGTAAGAAAGAGATAATCCTGAACTGAAAAAGGAGCAAACTCTTGCAGATTATAAGCAAGAAAAAAGAGAAAGAAGCATGCTTTATGTGATAAAGATTAGTAACGTTGGTGTGTTTAGATCAACATCATTTTTGATTCTAACTCTTTGACAGGTTGGTAGGTAATGTTTGTATTAACTTTTCAACTCCTTTTCTTGATGTCTTTTTCTAACTTCATTTCCCTTTTCTTCATCCCCAACTCATAAATTCCCCTTTATGTTTTTGACTAAAATTTTAATGCAAAAATTTACACGTCAATTTTTAGATACTATTTTTTACACTTCTCTAATCTTATTTTATCTCTGGGTACAACTTCAAAGAAAAGTATTTTTTTATTATTTTAATTGCAAAGTCAAGGGTTTTATGTTTATTTTTAATTATTTTCTATTTATTGTTCCAATGAGGTTTAATATCCTTCTCGATACTCTAAATACACGTTATTTACATCATTTCACTTTTTCAAACTGTTTTCTTTTTCCATAAAAAAGGAAAAAAAAAACACGTTTTCATGAAAAAAAAAAAAAAAAAACCCATCCAGCTTTGTAAATAAATTTCTACAATCACAATCTCGACCATGACATAAATTTTTTGATGTTGAACAAAATGCAACACCACTTCTATTTAGACAATATTTTATCACAATTTTCTGCAATATTTAGAATCACTATAACTACAAATGTTATCACAATTACAAATTAAAATAAGGTATAAATAGTCTTATTACAACATAAATAAAAAGTTTTTTTTGACCAAATAATAATTACAAAAAGTTTAGTCAAAAAATAAAATTCATCAAAAGTTTTTTCTTGACTCAAAAGTTTGTTTTTATAGAGAAAAATTAAAAAAAAAGTTAGCTTCTTTTTTCTGTTTGTTCACTATATAATATTATCAATTATTTTTTACTAGTTTGAAGAACTACAACAAGGCTTGGGAATTATAAGATCTGAAGATAGATAAGAAGACAGAAAACAATGTTTCAGTCAAACCTCTTGGAAGCTGGTCAGTTCCATCCATTAGAGATGATGCAAAACACTTCAGAAAGCGATGTTCCTCGAATTCGAGAAGATGAATTCGAAAGTGGCACCAAATCTTGCAGTGAAAACCATGAAGGTGGTGCTGCTTCTGGTGAAGAACAAGGACCACGTCCTAAAAGAAAACGTTACCACCGCCACACTCAGCACCAGATCCAAGAAATGGAATCGTAAGAATACTATACCCTATGCTAAACATCTTCATCAAATTTTTTTCTTTGAGAGAAAGTACTTGTATAACATGGAGTTATGATTATATGTATATGTAAAAATTAGTGTAAATTGATGGATAATTTATTTGTCGCAGTTTCTTCAAGGAGTGTCCACACCCAGATGACAAGCAAAGGAAGGAGTTAAGCAGAGAGTTAGGGCTTGAGCCTTTGCAAGTCAAGTTTTGGTTTCAAAACAAAAGGACTCAAATGAAGGTATGATACTATTTTTTTTTTTTTTTGCATTTATATCAAAGCTCTTTTTGCATGTTTTGTTGTGTTTTTGGTAATGAAGTTGGTGTTTTGTTTGCAGACACAACATGAACGTTCGGAGAATTCTCAGTTAAGAGCAGATAATGAAAAGCTTAGAGCTGATAACATGAGGTATAGAGAAGCTCTTAGCAATGCTTCATGTCCTAATTGTGGTGGTCCAACAGCTATAGGTGAAATGTCATTTGATGAACATCATTTGAGGCTTGAAAATGCAAGGCTAAGAGAAGAGGTACTTTAGTTTTGCAACTTTTTTGATGTGTGAAATTTGCCATTTTCTCTTTCTTTTCTTGTTTTGAACAAAAAATCTACTTGTGCAAGCCTATAAAAGCAGTCTAAAAAACAACTACTTCAATAGACTTAGGGTTAAATAATCATATCCTCTACGGCCGCTGTATGGTGCAACAACCATAACAACCATTACATTTAGAGAGAGAAAGCTTCTCTTTATAAATTTAATGGTCGGTATGACTGCAGCACCATACAACCTCCGTAAGGGATCTAAGTACGAGTGCCAAATGAAAACCAACCCTTTCTTATTTTCCATTTTCTTTGAATAATGGGACACATGTATTGTGTTGTACTTGTATAACATATGTCTACTATAATTACATGATTTTTAATTTTCAGATTGATAGAATTTCAACAATGGCAGCGAAGTACGTTGGGAAGCCAGTGGTGAACTACTCAAACATTTCACCATCTCTCCCACCACGTACGGAAATTGGTTTCGGCAACCCACAAGGGATTGGTACTATGGACATGTATGGAGCCAGTGGAGATATTCTAAGGTCAATTAGTGGGCCGACCGAAGCTGACAAACCAATTATAATAGAATTAGCTGTTGCAGCTATGGAAGAGCTTATTGGGATGGCTCAAATGGGTGATCCTCTTTGGCTAAGAACTACACCTGAAGGAGCTGCTACCGTGCTTAATGAAGATGAATATGTTAGGTCGTTTCCTCGTGGGATTGGACCTAAACCTAATGGTTTCAAATGTGAAGCTTCGAGGGAATCTAGCGTTGTTATCATGAATCATGTCAACCTTGTTGAGATTCTCATGGATGTGGTATATCATTTATACATATTCTCTGTTACATTATTATTACCATATAGTACTTTGTTCACCCTTATGAATTTAAGTGTGTATATCATTGTTTAATATTGCGGCTGCGATGTGATCATTTTTATTGCGTAAAAATTGTAGAAAAGTGTGGTTGAAATTGCCGTTAAGGTGCCATCACATGACTTTAAAAGCCTTCATATTACAGCCGCAATTACGAATCTAATCATGGTGTATATGTTATGCTCTTTTTGTTTTGGATTTTGAAATTAATTTGATTAACTTTTCTTTTTTTTTCCTTTTAGAACCAATGGTCAACAGTGTTTGCTGGAATTGTTTCAAGAGCTGTGACTGTGGAGGTGTTGTCAACTGGAGTGGCAGGAAACTACAATGGTGCTTTACAAGTGGTACATAGTAACTGAACTGATTTTTTATAATAAAAATACGATTTTAGTTCAATCAGTAAGGAAAGTTTAGATAGAAAAATGTGAAATTTGTCTATAATTCGATCGCTAAATTCTGTGATAAGAGACTTAATTAGAAGCGAATTTTCTTTTTTCTGTCTCTAATTTCGGTCATAAATTTCGTTGCTTCTAGTAGTGTATTCAACCTCTTATTAATACGTCGAATAGTTATAGTTAACTTGGTACATACTTTTTTGATTGTTAAGGAGCAAAATTAATGAGAAGAAACGTGATTGTATTGTTTGATTTTGCAGATGACAGCAGAGTTTCAAGTACCTTCACCCCTTGTGCCGACTCGTGAGAGTTACTTTGTAAGGTATTGTAAACAACATCCTGACGGGACATGGGCAGTTGTGGATGTGTCTTTGGATAATCTGCGCCCGAGTCCTTCATCTAGATGTAGAAGAAGGCCTTCTGGTTGCTTAATTCAAGAGATGCCAAATGGTTACTCAAAGGTATTCAATAACACATTTAATTAGCACTTTATTAGTATATATTCAATGGAGAATAGTTTTACACATCATTGCTTTAAAATGTAGCCTTCGTTTGGTTCTGCGCCGTGTTGATCAAAAGCACAGTTGCTTTTTACATTGACGCGGAAGCGAGCATTTGTCACTTTTGAAACTCACGGCAAAAAACACCTTCAAATGCAAGTTTGCAAAGTAAAAATGGAACCAAACATCATCACAGATTGTACTTATGCTGCGAACTTTTATATTGCGGTGAATTATGAGCGATACTGACATAATATATAGTGGTATTTATGCTACTCATAGACATCTAATTTTTTTATATTCAACCGCAATTTAGAACTATGGTCCAAACATCTTATCACTTAGATATTTATGTATGTATTTTAAGAAATAATATTATTATAATCTAGACATTGATATATGATTTGATGTATATGTATTAATCTCAATAAATCAAAATCTTGAGGTGGAAATATTGATTTATTTTGTAATGTTCTCAATTTGGCTTAATATTTAATGAATGCATAGGTGACATGGGTTGAGCATGTAGAAGTGGATGAGAGGGGTGTTCATAATCTATACAAGCAACTTGTTAACACTGGAGATGCATTTGGTGCAAAACGTTGGGTTGCGACTTTAGATCGACAATGTGAAAGACTTGCTAGCTCCATGGCAACAAACATTCCCACCGTTGATGTTGGGGGTAAATAAATCATATCAGCACATTTCTTTTACATTATTTTCATCATATATTAAAATTATAATTTAATTTCTATGACTACTAATGTAAAAAGTGTTTCACAAGACGTAAATTCTTAATCCTTCGAATTTGTGATATGACGAGTGTTATATTGTGGATTTTAGTGATAACAAACCAAGAAGGGAGGAAGAGTATGTTGAAACTGGCAGAGAGAATGGTGATAAGTTTCTGTGGTGGAGTGAGTGCTTCAACAGCACACACATGGACAACACTGTCTGGAACAGGAGCCGATGATGTGAGAGTGATGACTCGTAAGAGTGTCGATGATCCTGGAAGACCTCCTGGTATTGTTCTTAGTGCTGCTACTTCTTTTTGGCTTCCTGTTCCACCAACACAAGTTTTTGAATTTCTTCGTAACGAGAACTCCAGAACTGAGGTAATGTTTTTTCTATTACTAATATCCATTTCCCTTAGGTTCTGCTCATGGTTTTTATATTTTACATGTCTTTTAATTTTTTTTAACCTCTTAAATAACAGTGGGATATTCTTTCTAATGGTGGAGTTGTCCAAGAAATGGCGCACATTGCAAATGGACGAGATACTGGAAATTGTGTGTCTCTCCTTAGAGTAAATGTAAGTCGATATAATATCCTCATTGATTTGAACTTCTGATGCAGTTACGCTGCAAACTTTTATATTGTGGCAAAATGCACGAGAGTGCGGTTGAAATCAAGTTTGCAATGTTGTTGCAGAGACCTCAAAATCTTTACATTGCATTCGCAATTGTAGTTGCGGACAGTTATTTAGAACCGGTTTTATATTTTCTATTTGACGATTTGAAACTTATCGTGAATTAAGTGTTACTAAACTATAAACACTATATGCAGAGTCCAAATTCGAGCCAGAGCAACATGTTAATACTACAAGAGAGTGTAACAGATGCAACAGGCTCATTTGTTATCTATGCGCCAGTAGATATGGTTGCTATGAATGTAGTTCTAAATGGAGGAGATCCAGATTATGTTGCACTTCTTCCATCAGGATTTGCTATCCTCTCTGATGGAAATGGAAATGGAGTCGGCGGTGAAACTGGAGGAGGAGTAGGAGCTGGTGCTGGTGGTGGTGGATCCCTTCTGACCGTCGCTTTTCAAATCTTGGTTGATTCTACTCCAACTGCTAAACTCTCTCTTGGATCAGTTGCTACTGTTAATAGTCTTATCGCTTGTACTGTTGAGAGAATCAAAGCTTCTTTATCTGGTGAAAGTGCTTAGTTGAGCTTCAAGACTAATAATGGATTTTGAGGTGATAATCTCATTATGTATTAGCCTATACTGAAGATTTTCATGTTGGTTCTTATTTTTAGTGAAAATTTGAAATAAATCATTATGGAGTTGCAATTTTAAGAACTAGTTTGAATGATTATTGTTCCTAGAAACATATGTCAGATACATGGTTTAAAATTGTGATTGCAATCTCAGTTGCAGCTACGTGCAAACTTTTATATTGCACTAAATGCGGACAAATGCGGCTGCAATCGTGAATTCGGATCACAATTTATAACCATGTTAGATGTATATGTGTTTTTAATCGCCTTGACATTTAAGGAGTACTACTTTCATCAAATCATTTTGAGTATAGGATACTAGCATTAGTAATTCAATTATTGATGTCTCGGCTTTATAGTCGAGTTATAGGGGAAGGAGTACTACTTTCATCAAATCATTTGGATATGATAATAGCCTTAGTAATTCAATTATTGATGTGTCGGCTTTTATAGTCGAGTTATAGGGGGGAAGGAGTACTACTTTCATCAAATCATTTGGAGTATAGGATACTAGCATTAGTAATTCAATTATAGATTTGTCGGCTTTTATAGTCGAGTTATAGGGTTTTTTTGTTAGTGTTTCGTCTATTGACGGTTCCTATATTTTGTACTCATGTTTTGCGTTTTGGTACATCTTGTACTTGAAGTTGCACTAGTTCAATAAACTTGTCCTTTCAAAAAACAAAAAAACTAGCATTAGTGAACAACATTAATTGACATTATAACATCTTGAATTATTCTATTTGAATGTTCTTTCTAACTTTGTTACAACTCTATTGCAGCTTACAAGGATGAAGAGGTTGCATTGCTTATGGAAAAAAAATCAAAAGGTGGTGAGGAACTTAATTAGGCTTAATTTACAAGAATGGGATGAAGTCAAGAGCGCACCTTGCAAGATCCTTTCTAAGAGGATTTAATTATAAGGTTCGGGAATTGACTTCCCCTAGGTATATTAAATGTTGACCTAACCCTATGTGACCTTACTACCCAATCAAAATTTCTTTTGGACTAATTAGATATGGTTAGGACCAGTCTTTTGTTTAGCCTAGGCTATAGTTTTGAAGTATCATTTAATTGTTATTTATGTGTTTTAGAAGCATTATGTGAGGTTTGAACCTAAGACACACCATTGCTTTAATTTCTCATTATAACTCTTTTCCTCTTTAGGATTTTGAAATTGATTTGTTTCATTCCTCCAAGTGATATTGACGTATATTTGTCTTGTGATTTAATATTTGTAGTATTTCTTTTATGACCTAAATATTCAATGATGAAGGTGGTTGAGTTAAGTTTAGGGATATAGTCTATCATATAATTAATAGAGGTTAAATGTGAAGTACCTTTAATTAATATTGTATTATGGGCAGGCTATTAATCATCACATCAAACTGACCTGTATGCTTTAGATTTTGACCATTATTTGCTCTTAATGCTAATATGCTATATGTGATTAGCCAAGTACGTGGCAACAAGGGATACTAGTAAAATTTATTAATCCTAACAAACTTTGTCATTTTGAACCCTTAATTATTAGATTGGTCAGCGTATTTTGAATGTTATTATTGTCAAGCTATTTATGTGGTGATCATTGATCATAGATGAAGGGTAGCATTTTCTATTGCAAGTCCAAATTCTAATAGGGTCATGCTAATTAGTACTTGAGGAACACTCATTAGCAACAAGGATGATATATGTTGTCTACTTGATCTTTAACATTGAATTATGGATTTTGTTAACAAGTGTCCTATGGCAATGGTTAAGAAAACTATAAATATAAAATTTGTTTTAAAAATATAAATTTTGACTTTTGATTAAGTAATAATTATACTACTTTTTATAAAAAGTTATTTGTTTTGGTTGCTTAATCAATGCCTTAAGGACACTGTTTAGCATTCTCCTTGAATTATTTGGTCTTCTTTCTTAAAAATCAGATGGTTCAAACATAATAAATATATAATAGTTTAGTAGACGAAATAATTTAACCTATATACCGAAAAATGAAAAAGTAAATTAGTAAACCAAAAAAACTAATAGTATACATATACTTCATAATGATACAATGCAAAGTGGTCACACTCACACACCTTTGATAATAAAGACACCTTCCACCTTTTGCATTAGAAAGAAACCACATTACATTAATATGCTACATGATACATTGAAGGCTGTCGGATACAATCATAGATCATAGATAAGAGAATAGAAGTAAGTTCCTTTGACCAAAAAATAGAATCTCTTAGACAAATCATCATATGTAAGAGAATAGAAGTAAGCTCCCTTTAACAATAAAGGATATTCCCTTACAATAAAGGATCTTGACACTTCTGAGCCATTTACAAATAGTTTGAGTTTGTATCTGATTTGATACACAATCAAATTTAGGATTCCAACTCTCCTAGATATGATATCACAAATTTAATGCTATATCAATGAAGTATATAAGAATGTGATCATAGAGTTGATTGATTTATAACATGATCTAATAACTTTCAATAGAGATGACTTGCATTTAAGCGCTAGCACATTTTTTTTTTATCACTACACTAAAATAAAAAGACAGGAGATGCATCATGAAACATTACAGCAGATCATAAAGTGGATAACCTATCAAGAAAAATCAGATCTATCCTTATAAAAGAAAAGTCCTAAAGAAAGAAGTTTCAAAGACCACCGTAGTACACAAAAGCTAGTCAGATTATGATCATTCTTGATCATAACAAATGTTACAAAACTATCCTCTCTATGAAAATTTGAGTAAAAGTATTGATATTCCTAGCTATTCTGATGCAAATGAACCGACTATTATGTATCTGCCAAGACAGCTTTGGAGGCACCCTTTTGAACACGTGTCCTCATTCCAACTGAGTTAAAGTTAGTAGGCTTCACTTTGTTCACATGCTTCTTATTCCTTCTCTCTGCCTTAGTTCTCTAAGAAAGAGTTGGACAATGCTGCTCAAAGTCTGATGTGGTGGTTTTTGCATTGTTTGCCACCTCAAGTCTTTTGTCATGGCTGAAAGTGTCCTTCATCACCTCTTCTACTTCATCCCCCAAAATTTGAAAAAAAATCTTCACTTACACACTCTTTAGGGCTGCAGCAGAATGGAGAGCGAATTTGAAAGCAAGAATCAAAGTTTGGCTTGAAGGGAGCTTGTCACTTGTCAATCATTTGTCACTGACCAAACCTTTTTCACATTTGGATTCAACGTTGTATACTTCAGTTATTTTTAGCTTATCCATTTCCCTTGCACTCTTTTCTCTAGAGGGAGATTCTTCAGAAATCATCAACTTCATTTTTTTTTTAACAACAAATTTTATTAAAACAACCAGACCCCTTCTCAAGACAAACAGAAATCGGTGAAACTGAGAATACAAACAAAAGGCGCTGCATATAGGCGGAACACCAAAAAATAAACACCCTAAAAACTCTCCTGAGGACAACACCCACCAAATAAACGTCACCACCTAAAACATATTCCTGCACGAAAAACGACCGCTGTAAAAAAGATATCCAACACCACCCGTCGTCACTACTCACCCCAAAGAAAAAACACCCCTCAAAATTAAACTCACAGTCTTGAACACCAAAGTTGAGCCACATCCGAAAAGCTCATATCCCAAAGATCATTCAGCTTCAATCACCTCTTGACTTCCGAACCACTGAAAGAAACCATAAAAAGCCCAAATCCAAACTTGATCCAACAAAATGACTTCCGATCTCGAATCAAAAGTGATCATCAACTTCATTGTTTGAAATTAAGTTCCTTTTATAGAGGTGGGGTGGAGAGATATCTGATGCCTTATTTTCGGTGAGACATCATACATGTTTGAGGTAAAATTATTATAAAAAAGTTTAAGATAAAATTTTTTAAAATATTGGGTTAATTATGTTTTTAGTCCCTATAAATATTCATAGTTTTCTTTTTAGTCCTTACAAAATCAAATCAAATTTTTTAGTCCTTGTGTTATTTTCCTTAAGCATTTTAGGGATAAAAAGTTTTGATGAAAATTTTTGACAGGGACTAAAAATGATGATAGAAAAATTTTATAGGGACTAAAAATGTTGATTAAAAAATTTATATGGACTAAAAAGTGTGATTTTATTTTGTAGGGACTAAAAACAAAATTCTGACTATTTATAAGGACCATTTACTTAATTAACCATAAAATATTATACGGGAAATAACATTATTATTTTAGGAGCAATGCTATATCTTTAGAAAAAGTTGCTATACTAAACTTCATTTTGTATCATTTTTACTCCCTCCGTCCCAAATTGTATGATTGTTTGGACATTTCACACGTATTAAAAAATGTAATTAATATTATTTGAGAAAGAGATATTATGAGTTGTTTTACAAAATTGTCCTTAATAAATGATATGAGAAAAATAAATGAATGAATAGAAAGAAGAGAGAGTAATTAATAGTTAATTATGTAATAGGAAAAGTAACATTAATATTTTATTGGTATTGTAAAGCGACATATAATTTGAGACAATTTTTTTTCTTTCTAAAATGACATACGATCTAGGAAGCGAGTACAAAATAAACGTGGATGAAAAAAATACAAGAAAAATACATATGAAAAAATACACGTGGATGAAAATTTGACAAGAAAAATACATATGAAAAAGTTCCTATTAAATATCAGAAATGATAAACAAACACATAACTTTTGACACAAATACGACATCAGTGGCATTTTCGTAATTCTAATTGAAGTGCAAGGACAGATTCGTAATTCTGTCATGCCAGTCTCACTCTCTCATCTCTCCCTCATCGTTCTGTGCTCTCTTTTCCCTCACTTCTCTCTCTCCGATATAGTTGTGGTGAAGGCGGAGGAGAGGAGAGCTTCGATTGTGGTGGTGATGGAAGGGGTTGATGTAGGAGGTGGCGGTGGCGAACGAGCTCGCGGATGCTGGTAGTCAGAGAGTATTTGAGAAGGAGGAGCTGGTTTCCGGTGAGAACACAGTCGGCGGCGGTGGTAGAGATAGACGGTTGTGGTGAGGACGATGATGAAAATGGTGGCGGTGGGTGATAAATCGATTTGAGAAGAAGGTTGATGGGCGGTGGTGGTGGTGTTGTGAATACAGATCTGAGAAGAAAAATGGTGGTTGTGGTCGGTGGATGGTGGTGAACAGAGATCGGAGAACAAACTGAGATGGTGAAACGACTGTCGCCGGTGGTCAATGACCGGAGAGATGAGCAGCGCTGGTTGGAGGGTGGGAGATGAGAGAGAAAGGAAATAATAGGGGAGGAGGACATAGAGAAAGAGGAAAAAAAAACAAAAAATAAAAATAAAAAAATACGTATTTTATACTGTGGTGTCTGTATTGTGTTTATAATTTTGTGTTCATTTATCATTGTTGATTAAATATACTCGTTTACACAAAACTTTCATTCTTTTTTTTTTGTTAAAAAAAACACTTTCATTCAATACATGTCTCCATACAATTATATTTTAAATTTGATATATTAAATTACATTATAACTACAATTAATTGGACCATATGGGGTAAAGTGTGCTCGAGAAAGAGCCAGGAGGGTTGAAGGTTAGGAAAATTAACAAGCGTTTACTTGTTGATAAAGGAAATGAGAGAGATGAGAAACGTGGCTGAAAAATGTTTGAGTGAGGTACGGTAGATTTTATTTTGTCATGTTCCAATTTTTTTTTTAACACTTTATGAAACGGTGCGTTTCAAACTGCATGTAGATTTAAATTTGGACTGCTATCCTTTTGGGCGTCTGGTCATCTATCTTACCTTGGCAAAGTATTTTTAGTGTGTTCCCCTTTTCAATATAGAAACTCATCATTTATTTAAGTCATTTGGTTAGCGTGTATGTGGATTATTTGAAAGGAAGGTAACATGAGAATCTTTCAAAACAATCAAGCCTCCATTGTTGAGATGTTTGACAATGTTTTTGTTAGTCTATATAGCCAATAAGATTTTAAGCTAGAGGGGGATGAATAGTTTTTTGAAAAGTTTTTCCCGAGTTTGATAAAAAGTGATTTTAACTAAATCGATTATTGGAATCGTGCGCCAACAATCACAACAATAAGCAAGAAGATAAACCTATGTGCAATAAGATTCAATGTTGAATTGAGTGATTAACAATACAAATCTTATTTACAATCAAACTTTAATGAGCCTTGAACAATTACAAAACTTTAGACAATTTCAATACTAAACCAATATGAACAATAATACCAAACTATCAATTGAAAACACAATGCATATGAAATTGAAGAATTGAATAGATCTTGCAATTAATTGATCTAAGCAAATTATTAAAATCTAATTCAACGAATTAGATTAACTTTTGATGAAAAACAACTTAGATCAACACTAGCAATTATCCTAACAATTATTCAATTAATCATATGCAATAATGAAAAGTAAAGAGGATGGGGAAGAGAAATAACACTGATATTTTTATAGTAGTTCTCTCTTTCTCGTCATCGCTAGAGCTACATCTACTCTTCTTGATAAATTACGCCTTCACCAAGGTCATCCACTAAGTAACAATGTTGAATACAATGTGTTTACAAGAGTTCCTTGAAATTAAACCTAATTCTTCAACTCATGTGCAAACACTCCCTCAAACTTCAAATAACCTTTGAATTTGGTGCTCCTTGAATCTTCGAATCCTTGATTACGGTGCACCCCTTCAAACTCTTCATTCAATTCTTCGATGCTACGTCCGGTAAACGAATCCCATTTGACTTCAAGAACGGTTAGAAAGACCCCCAAGACCTTTGGAGGTTGAATGATATTAATCACTTAACTTTGGGACCTTGATTAAGCCCAATCAATTTCCTTGAATGAACCAACTTACAATCCCTACTAGCACCCTAGCAAATCAATGTGACTCAATGTACAAAGTGATTCTAAGAAAAAAGGCTTAAATATGATTTTTGTCCCTGTAAAAAAAAAAATTGAAAAACATCCCTGTAAAATTCTTTTTGTTTGAAAAAGGTCCCTGACCCCACATTTTTGATGATACGGCATGGATTTTGCCACGTGGCAGTCCATGTAATTAAAAAATTAAAATTATTTTTAAAGTTTTGAAAATTATTTTTTTAAATTAAAAAAATATGAAAATAAATTCAAAAATCATTTAAAAAAATCGAAAAAAAAAATGTTAAAATTAAATTTTCGACCATTAATTTTTTTAATTTGAAAATTATATTTTTTTCTTCATATTTTAAAGAAAAAATAAAAAAATCATTTCATTTTTTTTCCAGAAATTTCAGATTTTATAATTTAAAAAAAAATATTTTTTTTTAAAATTATATGATAAAAATAATTTCAGAAAATAATTTTTATATTTTTAAATTGTTTTCAGTTTTTTTATATTTTAAAAATTTAATATTATGTGGCATGTCACGTCAGGGCCACGTGGCATAAGTTGCACAATTAGCAACTGCCATGTGGCAAAACCATGTCACTTCAACGTCTTAGTGGGGCCAGGGACCTTTTTCAAACAAAAAAAAATTATTAAACCTGTGTGAACTGGAGTTGAAATTGGTTTGCAGTTCATTATATTAAACCTTTTCAAAACATCTTGTGCATACTTCCTTTGATGCATCAGAATTCCTTGTGAATTCATTTCAAACTCAATTCCTAGAAAGTATGTGAGATTGCCCAGATCAGACATCTCAAACCTCTTCATCATGTTTTTCTTAAAAACCTTCATTTCTTCTTTATTGTTTCCAGTAAAAATCCTGTCATCCACATATAAGCATACAATAAGCTTATTAGCGGTGTTTCTGCAGTAAATTCCATGTTCAGTTACACATTTCAGGAAACCTTGTTGAACAAGAAAACTATCTATTTTCTTATTCCAAGCTCTTGGAGCTTGCTTTAAACCATACAGAGCTTTGTCAAGTTTATATACATACCCCTCCTTTCCCTTTATCTCAAATCCTAGTGGTTGATTCACATATACTTCTTCTTCAAGCTAAGCTCACCATTGAGAAATGCTGATTTCACATCTAACTGGTACATTGACCAGTTGTTCTTGACTGCTATAGCAACAATCAATCTGATTGTTTCCATCCTTGCCACTTGAGCATATATTTCATAATAATCTTGACCATACTTCTGTAAGAATCCTCTTGCAACTAGCCTGGCCTTATATTTTGCAACTTGATCATCCGGCTTCAGTTTTGTCTTGAAAACCCACTTAACAACAATACACTTCTTATCAGTAGGTAGTTGAACTAATCTCCAAGTTTCATTCTTCTCTATAGAGTCTAGTTCTTCAATCATTGCTTTCTTCCAGTGATTTTGTTTAAGAGCTTCCTCAAAAGATACAGGTTCAGCTTCAGCAAGCATTGCTGATTGCACAATTTCACCTTCATCTGTGACTGCTTGATCAGGAAATCTCTCAAAATCTCTCAACCTGACTGGTGGTTGAGTATTTCTTGTTGGTCTATTAACAACACCTGCACCTCCTTCATCTGTATCACCAACTACTTCTTCTTGTTCTTCAGTCCCAGCATCTTCTGTTTATGAATCAGATAGATAGAAGTGACTGTCAAATTTTTTTGATGCCTTGTCTTTCCAGTTCCAGCACTTTGTTTCATCAAACTTCACATCCTTGCTGAATACTATTTTCTTACTATTGGATCATATAGTTTGTAGGCACCAGTTGAGTGATATCCAACCATAATCATTACTTGAGATATCCAACCATAACTATTTTCTTACTATAAATATATGGTTCTAGCATTTGATTTGATATTGATGTTATTCTTGCATTTTAATGCTTATGTTTGATTTAATTGTGATTGAGAAATACTTTTGAATCTAGGTTTAGAATAACCATCTATCAAAACATAGGTTCTAGACATGGAATTGATGTTTTGATAATCACATTTTATATCCAAACTTAAAGCTTTCTTATCATTCAATAGATTGAGAAATCATCGATTGAACGATAAGACCGACTCTTGAATCATTTAATAGTCTGAGACATCGACGATTGGATGATACAATTGATTTCACAATATTGTTTGGACACGAATGGTGTTGTCGAGGGATACATGATAATATCAAAGAAAAGATAGAATCCATGTATGGTCATTAGGTTACGTGTGACGCTTGATCAAGGAACTCTAATCCTAACAAGTTTCACGCCTTATTAATCTCAACTTTTACTCTTGCAACTTAGTTACTAAAACAAACAACAAATCATCTTTAACTTAGAATGATATTTGGTGTCTAACGGTCCCGTGATATCGCACTAGTCCTTGAGGAGAAGATATAAATACTTACTATTGTTTGATGCAAAAATACTACATCACTTCTTTGTAGGGCTTCTATTGATGAGATATGCTGTAGTAGCAGCTGCTTCTCCCCACAAATAATGAGGCATCTGCTTTCGCTTCAGCATGCTTCTTATCATATTTACCAATGTTCTATTCTTCCTCTCTGAGATTCCATTGTGTTGAGGTGTGTATGGTGCAGTGACTTCATGATTTATGCCATTTGATGAACAAAAATCATTGAACTCATTGGAAGTATACTCACCTCCTCCATGAGTTCTTAGCCTGCTAATCATTTCACCACTTTGATTTTGAACTAGCAGTCTAAACTTCTTAAACACACCAAATACTTCATCTTTCTTAGCCAACAAGTGAATCCATAACTTTCTAGTAAATTCATCTATGAATGTCACAAAGTATCTATTTCCTCCTACTGATTTCACTTCAAAGGGTCCGCATACATCAGAATGAATTACCTCAAGTTTTCTGGTTGCATTGAATGGTACTATTGCATTGTATGAACTTCTGTCTTGCTTTCCAGTACAACACATATCACATACTTCATTAGGCAGCTTTATCTTTGGTAAACCTTGAACCATTTTCTTCTCACTAAACATATTCAAGTCCCTGAAATTGATATGCCCATATCTTTGATGCCATAACCAGTTTTCACTCTTAACTTCTGATAGCAGACAATAACATTGATATTGATTTTAAAAGTTCTTTGCTTTGACATAGGAGCTTTCAGAATTAACCTACTCTTACTATCAAATACCTTCATAGCTTGTGCCTCACGCTTCATAGTGTATCCTTTTTGCAGTAATTGACCAATACTAATGAGATTGCTTCTCATGTTTGGTACATACAACACATCAGTGATGCAAGCTTTCTTGCCATCCTTCTTATGAATCAGTACTTTCTCAATACCAACTACACAAACTATACTATTGTCTGATCATGCAAAAATGAAGGCATGATAATTTTACAAAAAAAAGATGTAAATAAAGGTCATATATATTTTTATTGAACAAAACATAACAGATTATACTTTTACAGTTCTTGTGCATGTCTATATCATTATATCCTATTCCTATTTAGGGGAATAATTAGGGGAGGAGGAATAATATAAAGGCATTTGTGGTTAGTAACATTAGAATGTAGATTAAATTGTTTGGCGACATTACTAATTTATTCTAAGAAACGTTTATTGGATCCAAAATGTTATCAAGTGTGACCAAGAGTAACGACTAAATAAGAATTGAGATGGGATCAGAATAATAAGTAGGATTATGATGATTGTGAGAACTTGCATCCTGAGATTCTAAGATGGACAGGTAAGAATTTTGCTGATGTGTCACAAAATAGATTGCATGACACACAAGATGATGAGGTGGTAGCACTAAAGGGTTTATAAAGTTTCAATGTAATGAATCCACAATTTTTATGATATGATTTTCATTGGACTTCTTATCAAGTGTTCTAAAAGTATTTGTTAATATTTCCCAATCAGTTATAATAGATTAAGGAAGCCCTCATTCACATTAAGAAGCAATAGCTCTACTAATCAACTAAATATTATAACAGGAAAAATAGCATTATAGTTTCATTGATAATGTAAAGTGATTTATAATTTGGGAATGAGGGAGTTGATTAAAACAACGGAAAATAACCCATGATTACTTGGGTAAGATGAAAGTGATCTCTTCCAGCTTAACCAGATGTCGTGAGTTTGAATCCGGTTATGGGAATGCAACAATGTTAAGATGAAAGTGATCTCTTCCAGCTTAACCAGATGCCGTGAGTTTGAATCCGGTTCTGAGAATGCAACAATGTTAAATGTCACGGGGGAGAATGTAAAATTATTTGTAGCTCCGAACAAACATCAATCAAGTCATCGTCTTAGTCGTAAATATAAGAAACATCATGAATTTTTATTTCTAAATAGTATCGTCGGTCATCATTGAATTATTTTTTTATAATTTTAAGTACTGATCCATGACGAACCACCACTTATAAAAGTGGTTTACTTTAGAACTCACGAGTAGAGTATCAAATATCTTATGACACTTAATACTTTTTCTTTTTATATGCTTAGTACATTTTCTTATTTGTTATAACAAACTTTGAATAAATTATAGATTTAAAGAAATTTTTGTAGTTTAGTTAAAAACTATAAAAAATAAAAAATAAAAACCGTATATAAAATAAAGTATCCTTGCTAAGAGTAATCCACCTTAAACGCTCTTTAAAGTATGGATAGTTGACGAAGTCTAAGTCTCCGCTTCTAAATACATTTAATGTTGTTATTATTTTCTTCATTTCAGGTGTATATATTTTTAAGCAAATTATTCATTGTGATTGGTACTTAAATGAATTTGTTATCTTATTAATATCACAACTTGCAATAAGATTCCAACTTAGTGCTAATTACGTTCAAAAAGTCTTGGTCTTCCAAGATTTTATTTAGTTTATTAAACACCAAACTTTTGTATGTTTGTTAATATTGTTGCCAATTGTCATATCACTATACATACGGTTAAGAAAAGCACCTCACAAGTCACAACAAAATAAGAGAATACCCCACAACTTAGTTTCAGGTTATGTTTCCTATATAAATAGAGGAGGCTAATCAGTTGGTATATCGTAAATCATCAAAGTAGAAAGAAAAAAAACTACTGAGAAGAGAGAGAGAATCGGAGTAAGTTGCTCTAAATGGGGTCCTTTTTTATTGTTTTGCCTTGTTTTGCCCTTCACTTGTTCTTTGTGCTGCTGCTTACTCACTTTACTTCACACACTTTGTCATTCTGCAACCAACATGACAGCTCTGCTTTGTTACATTTCAAAAACTCATTTTCTGTCAACACTTCATCTCAACTTGATATTTGTTCCTCTACTTCTTTCAAGACAAAATCTTGGAAAAACGGTACGGATTGTTGCAAGTGGGATGGTGTCACGTGTGACACTGAATCAGATTACGTGGTTGGTTTGGACCTCAGTTGCAACAATTTGAAAGGTGAATTACATCCCAATAGCACTATCCTCCAGTTAAGACACCTTCAACAACTCAACTTGGCTTTTAATAATTTTTCTGGGTCTTCAATGCCTATTGGTATTAGCGATTTAGTGAATATCACACATCTAAATCTATCATACTGTGACCTCAATGGTGACATTCACTCCACAATCTCTCATTTGTCAAAATTAGTATCTCTTGATCTTAGCGGTTACTCGTACGAAAAAGTGGGATTGAAACTCAATTCGTTCACTTGGAAGAAACTCATTCATAATGCTACTAAATTAAGGGATCTTTATCTAAATGGAGTGAACATGTCTTCAATTGGAGAGAGCTCTTTGTCAATGCTAAACAATTTGTCATCCTCTTTGGTTTCTCTTCATCTAGCAAACACTGGTTTGCAAGGAAATTTGTTAAGTGACATACTCTCTTTGTCAAATCTTCAAAGACTAGATTTGTCACATAATCAAGACCTTAGTGGTCAACTTCCAAAATCCAACTGGAGCACTCCTCTAAGGTACTTGTACCTCTCTCATACTGCTTTCTCAGGAGAAATCTCCTATTCCATAGGTCAATTAAAGTCTCTTACTCATTTAGTCCTTTCATTTTGCAATTTTGATGGGATGGTTCCTCTATCTTTGTGGAACCTCACTCAACTAACATATTTGGATCTTTCAAATAATAAACTTAACGGTGAGATCTCACCATTACTTTCAAACCTCAAACACCTCATTCATTGTGATCTTGCAGATAATAACTTTAGCGGTAGCATCCCAATTGTTTATGGAAATTTAAGCAAATTAGAATATCTATCACTTTCCTCTAACAGTCTAACAGGCCAAGTTCCATCATCACTTTTTCATCTACCTTATCTTTCTAATTTATATTTATCATTTAACAAACTGGTTGGCCCAATTCCAATTGAAATCACAAAAACTTCAAAATTGAGCTATGTGGGTTTGAGTGAGAACATGTTAAATGGAACAATTCCAAATTGGTGTTATTCTTTGCCTTCGTTGTTAAAGTTGTCCCTTCGCTACAACCATCTCACAGGGTTCATTGGTGAGTTCTCAACATATTCTTTGAAGTCTTTGTATCTCTCTAATAACAACCTACAAGGCCATTTTCCAAATTCAATATTTGAACTCCAAAATCTTACCGCCCTAGATTTATCATCAACAAACTTGAGTGGTGTTGTGGATTTTCACCAATTTTCAAAATTAAACAAACTAGGGTATCTCGATCTTTCACACAATACTTTTCTTTCTATCAACACTGATAGCATTGCTGACTCCATCTTACCCAACCTTTTTTCATTAGATTTATCTTATGCTAATATTAATAGTTTTCCTAAATTCCAAACACGAAATCTTCAAAGATTAGATCTCTCCAATAACAACATTCATGGAAAAATTCCCAAATGGTTTCATAAGAAGCTCTTAAACACATGGAATGACATTTGGTACATTGATCTTAGTTTCAACAAATTGCAAGGAGACATTCCAATTCCATCTTATGGCCTTCAATACTTTTCGCTCTCAAACAACAACTTCACAGGAGACATTTCTTCAACATTCTGCAATGCAAGTTTCTTGAATGTTCTCAATTTGGCTCACAACAATTTTCAAGGAGATCTTCCAATTCCACCTGATGGCATTGTATACTTTTCACTCTCAAATAACAACTTCACAGGAGATATTTCTTCAACATTCTGCAATGCAAGTACCCTTAATTTGCTTAATTTGGCTCACAACAATTTGACAGGTATGATTCCACAATGCCTAGGAACATTAACTTCTCTTAATGTATTGGATATGCAAATGAACAACCTCTATGGAAGCATTCCTAAAACCTTTTCCAAAGGAAATGCATTTCAGACTATAAAGTTGAATGGAAACCAATTGGAAGGACCATTACCACAGTCTTTGTCTCACTGTTCATATCTTGAAGTTTTGGACCTTGGTGACAACAACATAGAGGATACATTTCCCAGTTGGCTTGAAACTCTACAAGAGTTACAGGTACTCGTTTTACGATCTAATAATCTTCATGGAGTAATCACTTGTTCTAGCACCAAGCATCCATTTCCTAAGTTGAGAATTTTTGATGTCTCTAACAACAATTTTAGTGGCACCTTGCCAACATCATGCATCCAGAACTTTCAAGGAATGATGAATGTGGATGATAGCCAGATTGGTTTGCAATACATGGGCACGGACAATTACTACAACGATTCTGTGGTGGTCATAGTGAAAGGTTTTTCTATGGAGCTAACAAGGATATTGACTACTTTCACAACTATTGATTTATCAAATAACATGTTTGAAGGTGAAATTCCACAAGTCATTGGAGAGTTATATTCTCTCATTGGACTTAACCTTTCAAAAAATGGAATCACGGGTAGCATTCCACAATCTTTGAGTCATTTGAGAAATTTGGAGTGGTTGGACCTCTCATGCAACCAATTGACGGGAGAGATTCTTGAGGCTTTGGCAAATTTGAATTTCCTTTCTTTCTTAAACCTTTCACAAAACCACTTTAAAGGAATCATACCTACAGGTCAACAATTTAATACATTTGGAAATGATTCCTATCAAGGGAATACAATGTTGTGTGGATTGCCATTCTCTAATTCATGCAAAAATGAGGAAGATCTGCCACAACATTCAACATCTGAAGATGAAGAAGAATCAGGATTTGGCTGGAAAGCGGTAACAATCGGATATGCATGTGGTGCAATATTCGGGTTGCTCTTGGGATATAATGTATTCTTCTTCACTGGAAAACCCCAATGCCTTGCAAGACATGTTGAACGTATGTTTAACATAAGATTGAAAAGAACAATCAACAGAGCAACCGCAAATCGCCGAAGAATGAATTAATTGGATGAGGGTTTTTTTCAAATATGTAGATACAACTGTTTGTAATTAATCTTGTCAAAAAAAACTGTTTGTAATTAATCTGAATTTCTCAGTTTAAGGGATGTAGTATATATATATCTTTTAATACCAATGTGCTATATATTGTAAGTTGTTGAACAAATAAGAAATTTATAGTGATCAATTGCTTTTTGGTTACTTTCAAGATTTTTTTTGTTGAATAAATGATCAAGACTTAATTGCTTCAACTTTTGAACTTTTTTTTTATCTCAATGTCTCCTGGTTGGTAGGTAGCCCACATTTAGGTAAATCGAGGATCAGGCCCGGCTATGAGGGGGTGCAAACAGCTCAACAGAGCTGGGCCTCCCTCAGTCATGGGCCTCAATTTTTTTTTTAAATACCCACTAGTATTACTGTCCTCCAATTTTTTTTTAATACCCCCGACCATTTTCTGTCCCCTTGTTTTAGTCTTTTAGGCCTATTAGAATTAGGTCATCTTGCTTTTGGTGTTAGGTGGGGGTTCCTCATGTATACGGTAGTCATTTTCACCGTTGGGTGTACTACATATATACGACACCTTATATTTATCTTTTAAAAAAATATAAATAGAACATTGCTCTTTTAAAAAAAATACGTTTTGATTTTATCACTGGCTTTTTTCATTTCCAGAGCCGAGCCTCCGAATTCTTAGGGACGGCCCTGTCTAGGATATGTGGCATACTGAAAAATCACACACACACACATCAGACATCAGACTAGAGCACCATCTGACATGAAACCAGGCACCGAGACACAACCATAAAATAGCAACTCTGCTATAAAGCAAACAATTCACCAATGTCATGCTCAAAACAGCAGCCACCAAACCAAGAGTTTGAACCAGGCTATCAAAGAATCAGACCTAGCAGCCATTAAAAAAAGTATTATTAGCATTCCTTCTTCAAAATGTCCCTGCAATGTATCAGCCTCCCCTCCAAGCATGCTTCTACTTTGGCTAACGAATCTGCTATTTAGTTTCCTTCTCTGTGCGTATGTACAAATGACATCTTTTTAGCACCATCATTAGGTTACTTACATTAGTAGAATAAAAGCGGAGATTCCACGGACAATCTTATTTATTCTGAATCCATAGAAGTATATTTTTGGTGTCCGATTTTACTATAATCTCATCATCTTTTGACCTGATTTTCTTGAAAGATAAGCGAACACAATTGCTAAAAGCTCTTTCTCATTGGAATCCCGAACACCTATCGATGTCATAAAGCTTCCCATGATTGTACCTTTGTCCTTTAGAAGTACATTCCTAATCCTTTCATCAAATAGTCCTTTAAAATTCCAAAATGGTTTCATAAGAAGCTCTTAAACTCGTGGAAGGACATTCGACACATTGACCTCAGTTTCAACAAATTGCAAGGAGACATTCCAATTCCATATTATGGCATTAAATACTTTTTGCTCTCAAACAACAACTTCACAGAAGATATGTCTTCCACATTCTGCAGTGCAAGTTTCCTGATTGTTCTCAATTTGGCTCACAACAATTTAATATGTATGATATATTCCACAATGCTTGGGAACATTAACTTCTCTTAATGTATTGGATATGCAAATGAACAACCTCTTTGGAAGCATTCCTAGAACCTTTTCCAAAGGAAATGTGTTTGTCACTATAAAGTTGAATGGCAACCAATTGGAAGGACCATTACCACGGTCTTTAGCTAACTGTTCATATCTTGAAGTTTTGGACCTTGGTGACAACAACATAGAGGATACATTTCCCAGTTGGCTTGAAACTCTACAAGAGTTACATGTACTCAGTTTAAGGTCAAATAAACTTTATGGTTCAATCACATGTTCTAGCACCAAGCATCCATTTCCAAATTGAGAATTTTGGACATCTTCGATAACAAATTCAGTGGACCGTTGCCAACATCATGTATCAAGAATTTTCAAGGAATGATGAACGCGAATGATAATAAAACTGGTTTGCAGTACATGGGAAAGGTCAATTACTATAATGATTCTGTGGTGGTCATAGTGAAAGGTTTTTCTATGGAGTTAACAAGGATATTGACTATTTTCACAACTATTGATTTATCAAATAACATGTTTGAAGGAAAAATTCCAGAGGTCATTGGAGAATTAAATTCTCTCAAAGGTCTTAACCTTTCAAACAATAGAATCACAGGTACCATTCCACAATCTTTGAGTAAATTGAGACATTTGGAGTGGTTGGACCTCTCAAGGAACCAAATGACGGGAGAGATTCCTGTGGCTTTGACAAATTTGAATTTCCTTTCTTTCTTGAACCTTTCAAAAAACCACCTTGAGGGAGTCATACCTACAGGTCAACAATTTTCTACATTTGGAAATGATTCCTATGAAGGAAATACAATGTTGTGTGGATTCCCATCGTCTAAATCATAAAAAATGAGGAAGATCTGCCACCACATTCAACCTTTCTTGAATTTTCCTCTCTTCTTATACTGAGCTTGCAAAGCTTGATCAGAAGATACATTTTTACATTTTTCTCTATTCCTATCAATCAACCTCAATTCATGTGCTTCAAGACTTGCTTGCAGCTCCTCTATCTTCATAGAATCTAAATCTTTAGATTCCTCTAGGGCCACTACAATGTGATCAAATTTTGATGTTAAGGTTCTGAGAACCTTTTCCACCTTCATCACATCAGTGACAGTTTCACCATTCCTTGTCATCTGATTTGTAAGATTGATCACCTTATCAAAGTATTGACTAACAAATTCTTCTTCTTCCATTGTCAACACTTCATAATGTCTTCTCAAAGCTTGCAGTCTCACCTTCTTCAATTTACCATCACCAGAATATAGTTTCTCTAATGCATCCAATGTCTCCTTCGCGCTTTCATAATGCATGATCTTCTTAAAGATCTCATTGCTTACACTCTGATGCATCAAGAACAGAGCTTTTCCATTTTTCTTCTTCAATTCTTTATGTGCTGCTTGTTATACATCAGTTGCATTCGCTACCAGTGCTGGTATCCCTTCATTCACAACTTCAGGTACAACCTGGAACTTGAAGATCACCTTCATCTTCATGATCCATTGATCAAAGTTCTTGCCTTCAAAGATTAGTAGATGCGCAGGAATATTGTTGTTATGAGTTGCTATTCTTCACGAATTCTAAGTTGTACTTCTGAAGTAATGTTCAGAACTAAATGCAGCGGATAAAAGCAGAGAGAGAGAGAAGGAAGAAAGACACAAAACAATTTATACAGGTTCCTTCCAGAAACCAGAAAAGTTATACTTCTGAAGTAATGTTCAGAACTAAATGTAGCGGATAAAAACAGAGAGGGAGAGAGAGAGAGAGAGAGAGAGAGAGAGAGAGAGAGAGAGAGAGAGAAGGAAGAAAGACACAAAGAAATTTATACAGGTTCCTTCCACAAACCGGAAGTCAGTCCTGTCCCCCTTGCACTTCCAAGGAGAGTTCACTAAAAGTAATATCTGATTACAATTGCTCACTACTATATTTAGTAAGAGACTTCAAATGCACAAGCACAACTGCAAGAGACTTCCTATGCTCATGAACTCAATCAAGAGACTTCTATTGTTCAAGCACAACGGCAAAAGACTTCTCAATTCAAACAAGATTACAAAGAATATGTTTAAGGTTGAGCACTTGATATACAATCAATGATGTTCACAAAACAAATCAGATACAGACTCTAAAAACTCTAGAATTTCTAAGATATGAGCTTTGATAAGAAATTCCAAGTGAACTTTGAATGCAGAACAATTGCAGCAAAGTTTTGGCGCTTTTTAAATCTTGGTATTGTTCAACTGAACTTTGAGTCTTCACTGTTTTATATAGAGATGTGAAAGAGACGTTGAATTGCCAGCATATTCAAAATAGAGTCGTTTGAAGCTTTTGATCAATCACCAATGATCCTTTGCTTGATATGGTTATTGTTCTATGAAGGATCAATTTCAAATGCGTTCCCAATGAGAAGGAACATCGTTGCAGGCAGAGCTGTTTTTCTTGTCTTGTAGGAGAGACAAAAACAGAGTAGTGGAGGTAGTGGTTGTGATGCAGTTTAGAGACAAAAACAGTTTCAGAAGTTTCTGAAGCAAAGAATGCAGTTTAGAGCTTCTGATGGACCATAACTTCTGAACAGACTTCAGAACCAAACTTCTAGTTCAGGAGCAAACAAATTTAATCAGACACAAAGTGCATGTTCAAATTTTTCTTTATAAAATCAAATATTTCAACTGTTAAAGGCTTAATAAATATATCAGCCCATTGATGTTCAGTATCAATGAATTGTATATCTAAAACTCCTTTTTGAACATAATCTTTGATAAAATGGTGTTTGATTTCAATATGCTTGGCTCTTGAATGTAAAATTGGATTCTTTGACAAACAAAAAGCAGCAGTATTATCACAATAAATGGGAATATTGTTGGCATTAATCTGATAGTCTTCCAACTGATGTTTCATTCAAAGTAGTTGTGTACAACAACTTGCAGCTGAGATGTATTCTGCTTCTGCTGTAGAAATAACAATAGTTGCTTGTCTTTTGCTAGCCTAGGATATCATATTCTCTCCCAGGAACTGACAGTATCCACTGGTTGATTTTCTTTCAATCCTATCACCAGCATAATCAGCATCACAAAATCCAACCAACTGATAATCTAGCGATTTCCTATAAAGGAGTCTAAGATTAGTTGTTCCCTTCAGATACATGAAGATTCTCTTAATAGCAGTTAAATGAGATTCTCTAGGATCTGACTGAAATCTTGCACACAAGCATACACTGAATAAAATATCTGGTCTAGATGCAGTGAGGTATAACAAAGAACCAATCATACCTCTATACAGCTTCTGATCTACTTTTGTTCCAGTATCTTCTTTGCTTAAGGTGCAGGTTGTGTGCATTGGAGTGTTCATCACTTTACAATCTTCGAATTTGAACTTCTTCAGAAGCTCCTTTGTGTATTTTGTTTGATGAACATATACTCCATCTATGATTTGATTAATTTGTATTCCAAGAAAGAACTTCAATTCTCCCATCATGCTCATTTCAAATTCATCCTGCATTAACTTAGAAAATTCCTTGCAAAGAGATGCATTAGTAAAACCAAATATTATATCATCAACATATATTTGCACAACTAGAATGTCTTTCTTAAGGGTCCTTTTGAATAGTGTTGTGTCAACTTGACCTCTCTTAAAATCATTTTTGATTAAGAAATTACTTAGCATATCATACCAAGCTTTGGGAGCTTGTTTCAAGCCATATAGTGATTTCTTAAGTTTGTAAACATGGTCAAGATGCTTAAGATCCTCAAAACCAGGAGGTTGTTTGACATACACTTCTTCTTCAATGACACCATTGAGAAATGCACTCTTGACATCCATTTGATATAATATTATGTCATGATTAACTGCATAGGATAGAAGTAACCTGATTGCTTCCAATCTTGCAACTGGAGCAAATGTTTCTGTGTAATCAATGCCTTCTTGTTGAATGTAACCTTGTGCAACAAGTCTGACTTTGTTTCTGGTTACTTCACCTTGTTCATTCAACTTGTTTCTGAATATCCATTTTGTTCCAATAATGTTCTTCTGCTGAGGTTTTAGCATCAGATCCCACACATCATTTCTTTGAAACTGATTTATCTCTTCTTGCATAGCTAGTATCCATCCATCATCTGAAAGTGCTTCATCAACTGTTTTAGGTTCAATCACTGATAACAATCCTATCATAGACTCTTCTTGTCTGAAATATGATCTTGTTCTTCTAGGACTGTCTTTGTTTCCAATGATTAAATCCTCAGGATGTGAAGATTTGTGCTTGAATTTGGATTGAACTACTTGTTGAGAGTCATCTTGAATATCTTCAGAAGCATTTTCACTTTGTGCTTCTGAGGTTGGTTTAGCTTCTGAGGTGGGTTGAGCTTCTGGACATTCTTCAGATTCATCTTTCTGATCAGATTTTGAAGTGTCTTCAGTAATTCATATCTCTGCAAAACTTTCATCTTGCTCTGGAGTTTCACTTCCAGGCTCTTTGTCATCAAATTTAACGTGCATTGATTCTTCAACACAGAGTGTCTCTGAATTATACACTTTGTATGCCTTTGACCTTTCAGAGTAACCTAGAAAGATTCATCTTTGGGTCTTGGCATCAAATTTCTTTAGGTAGAGATTATTATTCAGAATGTAACAAGTACATCCAAATTGATGAAAGTAAGAGATATTGGGTCTTCTTCCCTTAAAGAGTTCATATGATGTTTTCTCTAAGATAGGTCTGATATAAATTCTATTTTGGACATAACATCTTGTATTCACTGCTTCTGCCCAGAATTGTTTAGCCAAATTGTTTTCATGAATCATGGTTCTAGCCATTTCTTGTAAAGATCTATTCTTTATCTCTACAACCCTATTTTGTTGTGGAGTTCTAGGAGAAGAGAATTCATGGAGAATTCCATGTTTTTCACAAAAAAGTTCAAATGGCTCATTTTCAAATTCACCACCATGATCACTTTTGACTTTCAAAATTTTCATTTCATTTTCAAATTGTATTTGAGTGCAGAAGCTACTGAATACATCATATGCATTATCTTTGCTCTTTATGAATTTTACTCAAGTCCATCTGCTGTAATCATCAACAATGACCAAACCATATTTACTTCCATATAAGGATGTAGTGTTAACTGGTCTAAATAAATCAATATGAAGTAATTCTAATGGTCTGGAGGTTGAAACAATGTCTTTTGTTTTAAAAGATGATTTCACAATTTTCCCTTTCTGGCATGCACCACAAAGTGCGTCTGAATGATAATTAATGTTAGGCAGTCCTTTAACGAGTTGTAACTTGCTAAGCTTAGAGATTAACCTCCAGTTAGCATGTCACACTCTTCTGTGCCACATCCATTTCTTATTATTCACTGATAGAAGACAAACTACCTTCTGATCAGCCAGTTCAGAAAAATTGATTTTATAGACATTTCCAACTCTCTTTCCACTGAATATTATGGATTTGTCATTCCTTTTTATTACAGTGCAGCTAGTCTTATCAAAAATCACATCATAACCATTATCACAGAATTGACTAATGCTTAACAGGTTATGTTCAAGACCATCTACCAGCCACACATTATTAATTGA
Source organism: Medicago truncatula (assembly GCF_003473485.1). Lineage (NCBI taxonomy): Eukaryota > Viridiplantae > Streptophyta > Magnoliopsida > Fabales > Fabaceae > Medicago > Medicago truncatula. The sequence goes on from NC_053045.1 coordinate 25,086,523, forward strand.
GGTAGAGGAGTTACCAGTAGTTCCTGTACCAATGATCTTGCCAGGTTGGCTGCCACCAAACTTCACGTTGCCTCCTTCTTTCATTGTAAGGGTAAGGAACATATACTTCTCTCCTGTCATGTGCCTTAAGCAACCGTTGTCTAGGTACCATGACTTTTGCTTTACCTTTGGCCTTAGACATATCTCATTTTCATCTTCATAATCTGAATCTGAATCTGCTTCTGAAGTCACTGTAGCTACTAACCCAACAGCTACTTTAGAATCTTCTTCAGAATCTTCCTTTTCAGAGTCTGAATCACTGTCTAAATCTTCCCATGTCGCCATCAAACTCTTTTTGATTTGCTTTCGGAATTTCCTAGTATTGAAACTTGACCTCTTTGACTTGTCTTTTGATTTCTCCTTCTGAAGATCAGGGCAATCAGCAAGTGTCCATGCTTCTTACAGTTGAAGCATCCCTTCTGATCTTCTTTCTTGGAGTTCTTATAGCCACCTTTCTTCATCAGAAACTTCCTATTCTTCTTCGCTAGATACTCAAGCTTATTTGAGAGCATAGCCATCTTCTCAGTAGGATCCTCATCAGAATCTCCATCAGGTGATTCTTCTTCAGATTCCACAACTTTGAGAGCTTTTGATGACTTCCCTTTAGATGGTAGAGCAATGGATTTGCTTTTCTTAGATGACTCATGTTCATTAAGACTAATCTCATGAACTTTTAGAGAGCTGACAAGATCTTCAACACTTAAAGTGTTCAAATCTTTAGCTTCCTCAATAGCAGTCACCTTTGGTCTCCATCTAGTAGGTAAGCTTCTGAGTATCTTGCTCACATGATCAAAAGCTACATAGCTTTTCTTCGGTATTTGAAGTCCAGAAACTAGAGTCTGAAATCTTGAGTACATTTGCTCAATACTTTCATCATCTTTCATTTTGAACAACTCATACTGATGAACAAGCATAAGAGCCTTTGCTTCTCTGACTTTCTTGTTGCCTTCATAGTTAGCACAAAGAGAAGCAATGTGTTCGCTTTTTCTTCATAGTCTGAAATCTTGTGTTCCCTTTTTCTTCTTTTTCTCCTATTTGAAAATACTGATCAGAAGCAGATAAAGTTCTACTTCTGAAGTAATGTTCAGAACTAAATGCAGCGGATAAAAACAGAGAGAGAGAGAGAGAGAGAGAGAGAGAGAGAGAGAGAGAAGGAAGAAAGACACAAAGCAATTTATACAGGTTCCTTCCACAAACCGGAAGTCAGTCCTGTCCCCCTTGCACTTCCAAGGAGAGTTCACTAAAAGTAATATCTGATTACAATTGCTCACTACTAAATTTAGTAAGAGACTTCAAATGCTTAAGCACAACTGCAAGAGACTTCCTATGCTCCTGAACACAATCAAGAGACTTCTATTGCTCAAGCACAAATGCAAGAGACTTCTCACTTCAAACAGAAGTACAAAGAATATGTTTGAGGTTGAACACTTGATATACAATCAATGGTGTTCACAAAACAAATCAGATACAAACTCTAAAGACTCTAGAATTTCTAAGATATGAGCTTTGATAAGAAATTCCAAGTGAACTTTGAATGCAGAACAATTTCAGCAGAGTTTTGGCGCTTTTTAAATCTTGGTATTGTTCTACTAAACTCTGAGTCTTCACTCTTTTATATAGAGGTGTGAAAGAGACGTTGAATTGCCAGCATATTCAAAATAGAGTCGTTTGAAGTTTTTGAACAATCACCAATGATCCTTTGCCTGATATGGTTATTGTCCTTTGAAGGATCAATTTCAAATGTGTTCCTAATGAGAAGGAACATCGTTGCAGGCAGAGTTGTTTTTCTTGTCTTGTAGCAGAGACAAAAACAGAGTAGTGGAGGTAGTGGTTGTACACTTCATACAGATGTACTTTGTCAACGCTCTTTGAGGAACAAGCATCCAATGCTTTCAAATCCCTTCAAATTAGCCCTTCAAATCCCTTAGACGAGTTTGAATCTGTTAAACAACTTTTGAACCTTGAAGTTGCATCTTTTGATCAACTACAACTTATGGTGATTCACAGCTTCTGATAAACTTGCTTCTGATGACGTCATCAGGAGCGCTGTGTCTTTAGGAGCGCTTAAACTTCAGGAGCAGATTTCTTCAGACGCTTTAAGCTTCCTTTTTGTTGATTCCTTTGCTCTTAATTGTTCTTCAAAGACCTTTTTAAGATATCAAATTTTGTCTATAGTCCTGTACGCTTGAACAACTATTAGCATATCCAATTGACAATTTTTAATACTTTGTTATCATCAAAACTCTTAAGGGTTAACATTAAACACATTTTGTTCCAACATGAGTATATATACAACTGGACGTTGTAACAAATTCCTCTAACAAACTAACTACGTTGGTTAACACGCTAACCAAGGTTTGTTACTAGACTCTGCTTCTGAAGATGTTAGGTGCTGCACTTTTTTCAAACAAACTACTAAACAAAGATAAAGTTAAAACTAATTAAACTGAATTACTAAACCAATAGGAGGAGCAGGCGACAATGGGGGTGCAAGAACGATGTTTAGCTGGGATGACAAGTATGTTGGTGCACAAATTCTTGCTGCAAAGGTATATATAATTCAATAGCATTCATCGTCCATCTATGTTGAAAATATTGTTTTCTTTCTTTTTATATACTCACTTCAAAAGCTAATTAGAAAATATTTTTGTTTTGAAATGAATATTTCTATTCCTAGTTAATTATTCCAATATATTGCGGTTCATGTAGCTTGTTTTAGATGCGACGGTGGAGTCTTCGGGTATTTGGGCTCAATACAAAGCAAATGCAGAACAATTCATATGCTCATGTGCACAAAAATGAACCCAAAACTTTCAGAAAACACCAGGAGGTTTGTTTGTTATGGTTTCAGCCATGGGGTAATATAATAATCAATGTTTCAACTGCCACATTTGCAATGTTCATTTACTCTCAATATTTGTCTCCAAAACAAGCTTCCCTTCAATGTAGTGATGGTGTTCTCAGTCCTTCTGATCTCACATCTCTTGTTCAAGCTCAGGTAATTCAGCCCTAAAATTTAAGACTATGGAGTGTATATAAGTATTTACCTTACTTTAAACAATAAATATAGATCAGAGACTAATTTTATGGATGAAAATTTTTAAAGGAATCAAAAAACTAAGGAATATTTTAGACGGACTAAAATTTAATGTTGATCTATTTAGGACGACTATTTACTTATTTAACCATAGAATAAATGCAACCTGTTGGTTTTGGTTATTTAACCATTGAATAAATTTTTAGTTATTGTTTACCAACACATTTGAATGTATAAATCGAAATGCAATTATGTTGAATAAATTTTTAGTTCTTGCTTATCTAGCTTAAATTTTTTTACTAGTTACTATAAGGAGTGGGTGTTTATTTTTTTTTCGCATTAATGAAGGTACCTTTAGTTTACGTGTTCAAACAATTTGAATGACATCCTCTTCAACAATTATATGACGATTTTCTTGAATTCTTTTTCCTTGCCCTAAATTGCCATTTGGTAATAACAATTTAGACAAATATCCACAGATTCATCTTTTTGCAAAAAAATCTAGCTAACCATTTCAAATGAAGTTCTCTTCCGACCATATTTTCTCCATTTATAAAATTTGAACATGAGACTTTACTTAAAATATCTTACTGTTATTTGGCTTCTATTGGGCATGAGGATATTATAAATGATAGTAATCATTAATGAAATTTTAGAGTTAACTTCATATTAATAAAACTTTTTGATCTTATTCACCAGTTGGGTCCACAGATGATGCCTTTTCAAAGAAGATAAAATCATTCTTAGACTTTTAGATGAACCACACAACAGAATATCAAACCAACAACAAACCTAACCCGACCCTCCTCCCAACACCAAGACTATGGAAGACCTCAAAGAGACCAGTCTCCAATCCTAACTACCTAGTGACACCATACCAAACTTGTGAGGAAAAATAACAAGTGACAAAGAAGTGTGTAGACACCTTCACATTGACATCACAAAACACACATGTTTCCCCTCACGAATAAACTAGGACCCTCCGCCTCTAGAGGTTCTAGAAAAATAAGAATCTATCTTAGAGGATCCAAAAAAAAGTTTACTATAAATGGAGCCCAACAATGTCATTTGAAAAAACAAAATCAAGTAAGAAAATCATACTAAATAAACAAGCAATTGAAAAAATTCGCATTTTATATTAGACTTTTTCTAACCACACCCTAAAAGTATTCAGTTACACATAAATTTAATTAAAATTATATGTAAATACTAAAATTTCCTTGTTCATATAAAAAAAAATTAAAAAGAAAAAATATTTTTTTATGCTTTGCTCAAAATCTTCACTTCTTTCCCACATACATGCATGGGTGGAAATTGCCCTTTTTATATATGAAGTGTTATTAGAAAAAATATTCATATATATATTATTAGAGAAATAAAATATTCCAGCATCAAAATACATAACAAAAAAAAAATGGAGAATCAATCTGAGTAAATAAAAATACTTTGTTGTTTTGGCAGAAAATTTCATAATACCTTTAAGGGGATCATATAACCACTAACATAAAATCTCCATCCCAAAAAAAAACTAGTATCTATGAAAAATATGAGTAATACCTGAATCCAAAGTAAAATAACAATTGAACAAAAAAAAAATGGCAACAAAATAACTAAATCTTTGAGCCAAAAAATTGAAGTTTAGCTCTTGTGATTGATATATATTCCTGGTTTTATTTCTTCCCATCATTGTTGCTGCTACCTGTGATGTTTCCATTTCTATTGTCTTCTGCGACATTATTGTTGCTACCATTGTTATTTCCTTCGGTGACATGGTTGTCGTCATGATTATCAGCAGCAATGTTATTTAGCCGATTATAACCAATAATGGAAGTAAGAGCAGCTAACAAATCTGCAGGAAAATTTGGATTAGCAGCAATGGCAGCATTAACTATCTGAACAATATTTGGTATTGCCAATAGTTGTGAAGCGCCAGCTGCATCGTTTGACATTTGTAGTCCAGAAAATTTTGATTGGTTCTGATTAGGTATTTGAGGGATCAGAGAAGTTGAGGAATTTGCAGAACTATGAGTGATTAAAGGAGTTTGAAACTGATATGGGTTCCTTTGTGGAGTATTTGGAGATTGAGTATAATCAATTGTAATTGTTGGAAATGGAGCAGAAGCTGAGATAGTTGCAATACTTGAAGAACAAGGAAGAGGTGTTCTTGTGAGTAAATTTGCATTCAATTGTCCATCATTACTTGATGTTGATGCTGAAAGAAGCATCTTTGCAGCTGCTGAAGTTGTTTGTACCATTTCTTTGGCTGCTGCAGGTAACGGGAGGTTACGATTTTCTTCATATGTTGTGATGGCAACTGTTCTATCCAGAGCACACCTTTGTACCTGTTATGTTGAAATTGTATTAAATAATATTGTCATTACAGTACATACCTCTTCATAATTATTTTAATTAACCTATCTAGGCATCTACCATTTTGGATTTCAGTTTGTTGCAGTCAGCAAATCCATGCATTCACATAGTAAGTACGTCGATGGTTGCTGTATCGAAGATTGTACAATCCAAACTTCAATGCATATTTTGATTTTTAATGGACATTGACGTGCTGGCTGTGTAAATGCATGGATTGCGGAATGGAGCAAATCCAAATCCATTCTCTAGCATAGAAACATGAGCTTTGAAAATGGAAACACATTTCAATTAAATTCTACTGTTAACCAACATCGTTCAATGCATATCAAATTAATCATTACTTTTAATTTTTTGTGTGTAAAGTTATTTTGTAATTAATTGAAAACATACATAAAGATAATGATTAAAGACCAAAATTTTTAAATACGAATGTTTGTGACTTCGATCTAGGCAAGAATCAGAGAATTTAATGTCGTTGTGACTTTAATGCAATTGTTGTTGCATAAATCATATTTAACTGTAATTCTCTATAATATTGAATATAATAATGTGAAAGCAATCATTAGGGTGACATAAATTTAAAACCTTAATAAATAAAATACATGTAATTTTGATAGTTACAGACGAAAGTTACCTGTTTTTGGATTGAGCAACCACGGGATGTGCTACATCGATAACAAGCTTTAGGACACGGGTTTCCTTTCGACAATTTCTGTCCGAACTTTCTCCATTCACATCCATCAGTTATCTAACACAATAAAAATAAATTCTTTCAGTGAAAAAGGACAACAATTTATTATATAAAAACTTGCAAAGTTGAAAGTTAATATACAATTTAACATACTTACCATGGTTTCTTCTGATCTAGCTCTAATTGTAACTCTTGTTTTTGTCAATGTAGCCTCAGCATTATCAACATTAACAATCTCATTCTTACTTAAAACTAACTCCTTCGAAGCAACCTCGATGCTTTTCATCGTCGATCCTAATTGATCCTTTCTTCTAGGTTTTCTCATTAACGAGGAAGAAGCTTCGCGATCCATCGTAGTCTCAGCATTAGTATTCAACACAAAATCCCTACATTGCCTTTGCACCAGCTCTCCACCATTCTCAGTTCTCTTTTTCTTTTCACATTTTCCATTAAACACTTCTTTAACCTTATTAGTATCCAATCCAGCATCAACATATTTCCTTTTCACTAATTCTCCATCATTCTTCATTCTCTTTTTGTCTCCAAATTTTCCATCAAAAACTTCTTTTCCTTTAACTTCCTTAACCTTATTACTAGCCAATCCTAAATCCATAAATTTCATGGGCCCCATTACTCCACCATTCTCAGTTCTCTTTTTCTCTTTAAAGTTTCCATCAAATACTTCTTTTCCTGTAACTTCCTTAACATTATGGTCTTGCATCATTTTCTCAAAACGCATCTGCATGTAATTGTAATCTGTTCTAAGCTCATCATACATCATTTTTAATCTGCAGTTCTCCATTTTCTTTCGTTCAATCTTGCCTTGAATAATAGCCATCTGAAAACAGTTCAATCAATTCAAACATCATCGCATAAAAATCGGATTTGGATCCTCTCATGTGCGAATAAAACATGTCAGGGCTATAATAATCATTTCACCATTAAATTGCATTCGATTATCCAACAAAAACAAAATGTATTGGACCTCAACATGTTAATAGTGTTCTAAGAGTGCAATGCATTTTAATAGTGAGATAAGTGACATAACTCACTCATTTTTTATTTTTTTTTCACAAAAGAAGATCCAAATCACATAAAAATGTTCTATAAACACTAACATACACATAAACACCGGACAAACCAATAAAACTGACACGTCAACAACCACAATAAAATGTAACCGTATGTATCAATATCATATGGGTGCAATGACAGACTCGAAAAATTTGAGTTGTGAAGGCAGTATTTAAAGTAATGAATAAATAAATTTAATTTAGGTTTAAAATACTAAATAATGAATGTTTTAAAAAATGAAATCAAATAAAAGAAAAATAAAATTTGAAAGAGTTTAATTAGCGTACTCTGTCAATGTATAATTATTTTACACATAATTTATCCAATGATGTGTTGCTACATCAATTAATAACGAGTTTAATGATGGTGGATTGACAGTCCCAAGCAAATTTGCACAAACAACCAATCAAAACATTTTGAATCGCCACAATAGTTAATGTTTTTAAATATGAGAACACATAAGTTATCATATTCATTAATATAACATTGGATACATGTATAAAATAGTTGTACATTAAAAAAAACATACTAGTTAAACTCAATATGAAAACATAAATATTGTATATGGTTGAAATAAAGGGGAAAATGGGTGGCAACTCTAATGGTTGCATACATTATTATATTGTATTATACTTATAAATAAATATAGGTCATAGAAGAGTAAGAGATAAAAAAAATATAGATCATATAAGAGTAAGAGATCAAAACTACAAATCAAACCAACCAAGAAACATATATATGGTTGAAAAAATTAAAATGGAAGTGAGAGCCGTGGCCCACATTGTTGTCTATGTGAGTATGTCCTTGTATGACTGTCACACATTGACGGCTCCAGACATCTTCAAATCTAACGAGTGTCAATGTTATATATAAAATCGCTCAATTTTGACCCAATAAAATGAAAGGAAAATAATTGTTCATCATATATAATTTCATTAAGTTTAGCTAGGTGTTAATAACATTACCTCCCTCTTGAATTTTTTGTCTTCTAAATTAGGTGGCATGTCATCATCCATCAAAGATTGATCACTACTAGTATTGGTAGTAACAGGATTGGGACCAATCTGTTGAAGAAGAAAAAAAATACAAATTCATCAAATTAACAAGATCATCATAAAAAATAAATGATTGTTTGTGATTGTAAATTCAAAAGTTATGAAATTTAAAAACAATGTAATATAATATAATAAGTAAAATAAAAAACTATAATGGACTATTGAATTATGGTCACTCACACTCATCTTGAGTTCCAACAAAGATGGTGTATCAGTATGAATATGATCATCAACTTGAGTCTCAACATGATGATGGTCATTGTTGTTGTCCTTAAAGAAATCAAACTCTATTCTTGTTTCATGAGATGAGATTTGAAAGGTTTGATTTTCATTGGATGAGACTTGGAAAGGGATAGTACTGTGTGTAGCATCCATGTTTTCGTTGGGACTAAGTTTTAACTCAAGGTTGTTATTAACTAGATCTGAATCCATTTAGAGGCTAGTCTCTCTAACAGTGAAATTCAAAGAGTGATAGGTAAGTGTTTGATGTTTTCGAGACTTGAGATGATCACCAAAAGCATGTAATTGTGATATAAATAAATAAATAAATAAAATGTGTCTTTTATTTATGCTTTGACTGTTGTTTTATTACATTTGAATTTTTCATTGACTCATTATATACTTAGAAAAAAAGAATCAGTCGTCTATATCTTCTATAATAATAAAGGTGTAATGAATATTCATTCTATAACCATATACCTTTTATTAAATAAATAATACTTAGTAACCTTGTTCTTTTTTTTAAGAGAATACTTAGCATACATTGCATCTTTTAAAAATAACTTAGTATACATTGCATTTTTAAACAAAAAAATAAAAAATTCACTAGGCTATTTGACCAAAAAAAAAATAAAACTTAGAATACCTTGCTCTTTATATTTGCTTTATTTTTAAAAATTAAATATTTTAACGTGTAATTACAATATTAACTAGTTTAGAGCCCCGGCGTTGCCCGGGTTAGATATTAAATAAGTTTGTGTGCACGGATACACATTTAAGTATATTAAATTGAATTTATTTAAATTTACAATTATAATAATGAGCAGTGCTATTTCCTACGAAAGGAAAATCCACGAAATCCACGATTCATGTGTAATTCACGGCTTAAACTGTTTTTTTTTAATTGATAATTAAAACAAAAAATTGTTGTTTGGAGGAAAATATGGGGTGCTTCTGTATTCTTAGTTTTTGTTGATTTACTAGTCGTGGAAAAGAGCATTTCCCTATAATAATATCTTCAAAATAAATATAAATGGTGGGATGAATGTCCAATACAAGAATAAAAAGTGTAACAAAATCAATAATGAATTAGTCCAAGTGGTAAGAGTTTTCGGACCCTTTAAACATGTGGTCATGAGTTTGTTTCGTGACTCATGCGTATGAGAAAAAATCGATTGAAATGGAAGAACCCATCTTTTGTGCCTCACCGATTCTTGACGGAGATTAGTCACCTCTAAGATTGTGGAATTTGTGAACCTATATCATGGTTACCCAAAAAAAAAAGTATAATAAACAGACAAAAGACATATAAATTAACTCCTTAGAAAAAATTATACGGCTTCACAATTGTTATAGTTTTATAAAATATTCTATATTCATAGGAAGTTGGTTTAAATTTATGGTTGTTCTTAGAAATTAAGATACTTTTTATCTCATAACATATTACATTAATCAACATAGATTGATATATAATTTATTTATAATAACATAGATTGATATTTTGTAACATTGTTGCTTCACACAGTGCATTGAATTTTGATCCCCTGAAAAAACACCAACAACAAAATTAAATAAATATTAGCATAGAAAAATAATTATGTTAATGGGAAATCATGTTAGTAAAAGTAGACAACAACAAAAAAATTGATGCATGATCTATCATCCATAAAAATTACATCAATTAAATATATGTGATCTCTTTAAAATTAGTCATTCTTTATATTCTAATGATCCTAATCTTGAGTCTCCATATTTAGAGTGTGAATAATGTTAAGAAAGATTCTGCAAAAAATAAATAGTATATGAAAAACTGTAGAAAAAAATTATAAAAGTTATATTTGTCAAACCTGAAGAATGAGAAAGGTTGATTTCAAAGGTGTAATTCTACTTGTGCTAAAATTATGTGAGTAGTTGTTTGGCGAAAATCCCTTAATTTTATAGTCCTAAAAATATGCGAGTAGTTAAAATTTTAATTGGCATATGATGCTAAAAGATAATGAAATAACAAATAATTTAAGCAATTAAAAAAATTAGGTTTTAAAGATAAAATATAACAAAAACCTTTAAAAGAAAGAAAAAGATATAATATATGTAGTTTGTTGAGATAATTATGTTACATAAAAAATAATAAATAAAATATACTAACGTGCCAACAAGCATCTTTCATCTTACTGTGAACAAAAAATAAAAAGTCGTTGCTTTTAAAAAAATGCCACAGACGTATATAAGACATTTGTTAGGAGCAAGTAGCTTAATCGTATGCATTTTCTAATCATATTTAGTGTAATTAGGGTTAGCTTTGCGCAGTAACTTGTAATACAAGCTAGCTTAGTTACTTGGATACTTTTACTATAAATAGGTATCCATTACTTGTATTTTGACAGTTGAAAAATACAAAATCATTTTTCCCTTACAATTGGTATCTAGAGCCAGTGTTAAGGGCTTGTAGAAAAAATCACAAATCGCAGATTTTGGCGGGAAAAGTTTGTTACAATTTTTTACGTGTGTTCCTCTTTCTTCTTCTTCCTCAATTCTAAGCTTTCATCCATGGCAGATTCTGCAAATTCCGCACAACCTTCAATTCCCAAGTTTGATGGATTAATTCTATGATCATTGGGCCATGCTTATGGAAAATCTTCTACGTTCCAAAGAGTTTTGGGATTTAATTGAAAATGGTGTCACCATTGCTCTTGAGAATCCAACACCAGAACAAGAAAAAGCTGCAAAGGATAGTAAACTTCTTGATCTTAAGGTGAAAAACTATCTCTTTCAATCCATTGATAGAACAATCATGGAAACTAGATTGGTTAAAGATTCAGCTAAGGATATTTGGGATGCAATGCGTAGGAAGTATCAAGGTTCCGCCAAAGTGAAATGTGCTCAATTGCAAGCTTTGCGTAAAGAATTTGAGATTCTTGCAATGAAGGAAGGTGAAACTATTGATAAATACTTCGCAATAACTCTTTCTATTGCAAACAAGATGACAACACATGGTGAGAAGATGGATCAAACACTTGTTGTTGAAAAGATTCTGAGATCTTTAACAAGTAAATTTAATTACGTGCTGTGCTCAATTCATGAATCAAATGATGTAACTACACTCTCAATTAATGAACTTCATAGCAGTTTACTTGTTCAAGAACAACGCATGAAAACTCAAAATCAAGAAATTGATATTGAACAAGCTTTGAAGGCATCTAATGGTGGAAGAGGATCTGTAGGATATGGTAGAGGAAGAGGGCGTTCAGGTGTTAGAGGAAGGGGTAGAGGAAGAATTAACAATGGAAGTGTTGAATGCTACAAAGTGTCACAAGCTGGGACACTATCAAAATGAATGTCCTCTATGGGAAGAAAATGCACACTATGTTGAGTTTGAAGATGGTGAATTGCTTCTGATGGCTCAATCATGTTTGAACACAAATGCCAAAGATGAGGTATGGTTTCTTGATTCAGGTTGTTCAAACCATATGATAGGAACAAAAGATTGGCTATTTGATTTTGACAGTAACTTTAGAGAATCAGTGAAATTAGGGAAGAGGTAACTTGAAATTGCTCATTGGTGGTATGATTCAAGTCACAACTAATGTGTATTATCTTCCTGGACTTATAAATAATTTTCTTAGTATTGGACAACTTCAGTAGAAGAGTTTAACAATTGTTTTTAAGAAAGATACTTGCAAGGTATATCATGAAGAGAGGGGTTTGATTATGTCAACACAAATGAGCACCAATATAATGTTTATCATCTCTGCACCAGTCATTGTTCCTGAATGTTTAAAAATTGAAAAATGTGAATATGTTAAAATATGGCATTATAGATATGGACATCTTAGTTAGAAAGGTTTGAAGATCCTGATGAAGAAGGAAATGGTGAGGGATTTACCAGTACTGCAAGAGATTGAAGAAAAATGCAAAGATTGCTTGTTGGGGAAGCAACATAGGGAAGCTATTCCAAAGAAAGCACAATGGAGAGCTTAAGATAAGCTTGAATTGATCCATTCTGATCTATGTGGCCCTATCAAACCAAGTTTCAATTCTGGTAGCAGATACTTCATGACATTTACTGATGATTTCAATAGAAAAAACATGGATATACATTTTGAAAGAGAAATCAAGGGCATTTGAGACATTCGAATTGTTCAAGAATTCAGTTGAGAAGGAGTCTAGATCCTTGATCAAGTGCTTAAGATCAAATAGGGGTGGAGAGTACACTTCTGCAGAGTTCAATAAGTTTTACAGCTCAAATGGGATCAGAATACAACTTACTACAACTTACACACGTCAACACAATGGTGTTTCAGAGAGAAAGAATAGAACTTTGATGAACATGGTAAGGAGTATGCTTGCAACTAGAGATGTTCCAAAGATTTTCTGGCCAGAAGCAGTTGTTTGGGCCACTCATGTGTTAAATAGAAGCCATACATTGTCAGTGAAAGATATGTTCATGTGGAGTGGTGTGCAACCTTCAGTAAAGTATTTTAGAATTTTTGGATGTATTTCTTATGTTCATGTGTCAGACTCTCAGAGGAAGAAGTTAGATGATAAGAGTACTAGGTGTATTCTGCTTGGTTTGAGTGAAGAATAAAAAGCTTATAAGCTACATGATCCTAACAATAAGAAAGTGGTGATTACCAGGGATGTTATATTTGAAGAATCACAAGGATGGAACTAGAATGGTAATGAAAACACTCAATCAAGTTCAACACTAATTGATGATGATGTTATAGAATTCACAACTGATGAGCAAGTAAATCAAATTGATCCTGAGATGCCTCCTCTCGATGATATAAATGAGAATAATTTTTCAGATCATGAGAATGGTGCTTCTGATCATGAAGTAGAGATGGAGATTGAGTCACCTGATGAAGTTGAGCTTTCCCCTAGAACAATAAATCCACCAGGTTACTTGAAAGATTATGTAACTGGAAGAGAAGCTGAAGAAGATGAACTACATAACAGCTTAGCTTTGTTTAGTACCTCATCTGATCCTAGTACATTTGTTGAAGTATCAAAGATGAAGGTATTGAGAGAAGCTATGAAGCAGGAAATTGAATCTATTGAAAGTAACAACATTTGGGAACTTACTGATTTACCAGCAGGTTGCAAGAAGATAGGAGTTAAGTGGATATATAAAACTAAGCTGAATGAAAAAAGGGAAATTGAAAAGTACAAAGCCAGATTGGTTGCTAATGGATATGCTCCGTAACTTGGGGTTGACTATAATGAAGTGTTTGCACCAGTAGCAAGATGGGAAACCATCAGAACAATTCTACCAGTTAGTTGCAACTTGTAAAGGATGGAAAGTTTATCATCTTGATGTTAAGAGTGATTTTATGCATGGTGAGTTAATTGAATATGTGTATGTGGAGCAACCCTTAGGCTATCAAAAGGAAGATACAGGTAAGGTGTATAAACTGAAGAAAGCTTTGTATGTATTAAGTCAGGCACCTAAAGCATGGTATAGCAAAATAGAATCTTACTTTGGTCAAGAAAATTTTGAGAAATGTTCTATGAACATACCTTATTTGTGAAGAACAACTCTGATGGAAGGATGCATATAGTTAGCTTATATGTGGATGACCTTATCTACACTGGAGATGAAATTGAGATGTTTGGATCATTCAAACATTCAATGCAAAGAAATTTTGCTATGATTGATTTAGGGAAAATGAGATATTTTCTTGGAGTATAAGTTAAGCAGTGTGATGAACAATGCAAATACTCTACTGAAATCTTAGAGAGGTTTGGTATGGAGAATTGCAATATGGTGTGTATTCCAATAGTGACTGGAAGTAAACTGGTGAAAGATGAGAATGCTAGAGCAACAGATGCCAGCAAGTACAAGCAAATGGTTGGTTGCTTGATGTATTTGCTTTCCACCAGACCTGATCTTGCATATTCAGTGTGCCTGGTTGCTAGATACATGGAGACACCCACTAAAATGCACCTATCAGCTATCAAAATAATTCTAAGGTACTTGAAAGGAACTGCTAGCTATGGAATCCTGTATAAGAAAGGAGAAGAGGTAAAATTGACTGGCTGGTCAAATTCAGATTCTGCAGGTGATGTTGATGACAGGAAAAGCACTTTACGCTAAGTGTTCATGATTGGTGATAGTGCAATAGCCTGGCCATCTAAAAAGCAGCCTATAGTTACTCTTTCTACTACTGAAGTTGAATATGTTGCAGCAGCTTCATGTTCATGTCAAGGAATTTGGCTAAGAAGAATCCTGCACCATTTGAATGAAGATCAGAAGGAAGTAACTACAATTTATTGTGATAATAGCTCATCAATAAAGCTATCTAAGAATCCAGTCATGCATGGAAGATGCAAACACATAGATCTCAGGTTTCACTTCTTGAGGGACTTAGCTAAAGATGGAATTATAGAATCGAAGCACTGCAAGTAGCAAATAGCTTGAATAAATCAAACTAGCTCCTTGTGTAAGCTGTTTCATAGATTGTTCAATTTAGGGGAGGGATTGTTAGCAGCAAGTAGCTTGATCTTATGCATTTTCTAATCATGTTTAGTGTAATTAGGGTTAGCTTTGCACAGTAACTTGTAATGCAAGCTAACTTAGTTACTTGGATACTTTTACTATAAATAGGTATTCATTACTTGTATTTTGAAAGTTGAAAAATACAAAATAATTTTTTCCTTACAACATTTTCTAAACTGCCACCTATAGTTTTAGAAACGGTTTTCTTCCTTTCAACAACGTTTTTCGAAGTTGTTTAGTACCAAAAATCTTGTAGTGATTGGAACAATTGATTTAAAATGTATACCAAACCAATGTTACTTTGATGACAAGTTATAAGAGAGAAATTTGAAATACTTTGAAACAATTATTTGTATGATATAAAGAAATCTAGTGAGATTTCAAAATTAGAAAAGAAAATAAAAGTGTAACCAAAGAAAAAGAAAGATTAAACGATAATATTTACTTTAATATCTTCATTGTATTGATAAATGCACAAGTATATCCAGTAGATGTATAGAATAATACACAACTGGTCTTAGAAACCATGATGAATGTAGCTAATAAATGCACAAACCATCACAATTTAGTTTGAATTACAAAGTTTAGATAACATAAGTATTAATTTTGACATTTAAGCAGTAGGGTATGATGCTTGCATTGCAATGCCACAAAGTCCTTCAGCAGCATCAACACCTCTTTGCATCATAATGTATCCTTCTTCACCCCATTCGGTTCCCCAAGAGTTTTTAACCAACCAATACTTAGTTCCATCATTACTAACACCATAACCCACGGCGGTAACACCATGATCCAACTCAGTTCCGCATGAACCAGTAAAGACGCCACTTTTGTAGAATTGAAAGTCGGAACCACTAGCATCAATGGCTACGGAAATCGGTTGATTAGCCACTGCTTTTTGTAGTGCCTGCTCATTGTTGGTCGGGACATCTTCATACCCAGTAATGGTAACTGCATTGATGGATCCTTTGTTTGCGTTGCATGTCCCGTCAACACCTTGATAAGGGTAGTTGGCTTCGGTATTTAGTCCATGATTTTGAATGATGAATTTGAAAGCATCGTCCATAAGACCACCCTCACAACCTTGGTCCACACCTTTCGTGTCACAGTCAACGAGTTCTTGTTCTGATAAAGAGATCAACTTTCCAGTACTCAACTTATGAATTCCTTCGGTTGCTGCAACAGCAGAAAACGCCCAACAACATCCTACAAAAGGTAAATTAAAATTAACTAGAGTTAGACGATAAATAATTTCGAATCATTGAATATGTTACTTATGAGATGAACACGTACCACATTGTCCTTGGTTCTTCACAGGTGTAACTGCTCCTTTCTTCCTCCAATCCACCGAGGATGGAATTGCACTTGCATTTTCATACTTAAAAGTACTTGTCCTTGTGATTGAAGAGCACATATGCCCCTTGAACTTGTTTCTAGACGATGTGAACTCGTCGTTGGTGAGGTCGGCAAATTGATTAACGCCTAGTGTGTATAGCTTGTTATTGTCACCTTTGTTGAAAGCTTCAATGTAATTCACATTTTCAGTGAATATCTTGAAACGTTTCTCCCTTTCTTGAGAATCCTTATAAACTTTACCATATTGACTCATCCATTGCCGGTGCCTCTCATACATGTCATCTTGGAGAGTGCGAGAAGTGACTTGAATAGCAAACAATCCTAAACATAGAAGCAATGCCAATGAAATATGATATAAGTGATTATTGGCAGCCATGGTAGTGTAACAAACAATTGCTTTGAGGTTGATTAGTTAGAAGTTGTTAAATGTGAGAAAGATGTGTTGTGCTTTTGCTCAAGAACTTTTGCGGTATTTATAATAGGGAATTTAATGATTAATTGAATACTAAAATTCTTGTAGTTTTAAACTTGAAGCTTAAAACAAATTTCTATTCTATATACGTACCCGAGAGAATTTTCAGAATAAGACCCTTGAGTTGGACCTATCTAGGTGCTACGGACAAATTTTATGTCAAAGAGGTTTAGCTACAACTTATTGTAACATTTTTTTTCTTCAAAAATAAAGTTTCAACGCGCTAAAATACTAATCCAAATTAAAGTTATAAAAAAGTGAAGGTTTAACTATATAATCAACTTTTATCTGCTTGTGCGAATTACTTACAAGTAGAATATAACAAAGTAGTTTATGGTATACAAGGACATGTTATTTTTTTTATAGACACAAGAAATGACAAATAAATCATTGAAACTCACATATACAAGTGAAAGAGTTGGAGTTCAAACCCTAATCACAGCGTCCGATCTAACAATTTTGTCATTTTCTCAGTTAAACTAGGACTTATGGAGCTAAGGACATGTGTCTTATACACCATACGTAAGAGTGTTTATGTTGTTGGATCAATAAATCTCATTATTAAACTAAACCACATATGATGAGATTTTATGATTCAATGGTGGAAAATAATTATCTATGGTGTAATGCCAATTTTACTTGTGCACATTAGACAAAAACTAGGATATAACCTACTTTAAAAATAATTGGGAAATTGTGAAATTTTTATTAATTAAGGTGATGCTAGTAACATGTTCCTTGAGGTTAAAAGACTAAGTTCTTCTTGAACCAACACATCATAGGTTTTCAAAAACATAAATAATACTATTTTCCTTAATAAGCGGAGGAAAATAAAAAAGTTATACTAATTAAAGAGTAATTTCAAAACATAACATATGAAAAGACAAATTAATATACCATATAATTTTCATAATTTTTATAAAATTATTCAAAAATGCTAATAGTGAAGAAGTATGTAAAACAAAATCTCCTTTTCGAATGCAAGAAACATAACTACTTTAAGGGTATTGATGAAAATGAAAAGTTAATTATTGAGCTTAAGTTAATAAAGTATTGAGCTTAAGTTATTGGGCTTTTATATTAGTAAGTTAGAGTTCATTAGATTTTATTATATACTCTCTTATAACTTTTTTGTTGTAACGTTAAGCTATTGTTATTATAATGAAATCGTAGCCGTCGTTGTTCCTATTCTCTCTTTCTCCATGTTATATCTGTATTGTTAACATGGTATCAAGAGCGTGGTTTGACCCTCCTTGATTTAGTCGTCGCTTCCGCTGTTGAGTTCCAAAAGTTTGGGAATATGTCGTCTAGTTTGTGTGCTTGAAGAATAATATGTATACGAGGTTTTTTTTGTTGGTTTCGTTGGTTCTTTCTTTACCTTCAGTGAATTTTAATTAGGTAGAATAAAGTGGTTTCATATGCAAAGTGAGAATATTGGATTTGATTCTTTACCTTCCTACAATTGGTATTTACGCTCCTTGAGATTGTTTTTTATTTGCAACCGTGTGCAATCGGTATTTACGGTCGTTAGGTGTGCTAGAATATTGGATATAGTTTAATGAATATGTACCATGATTGGAACATCTTGCAGTAGCACATATAGTCTCTGTGGCTTTGCATATGGATAGTGATAAATTAGTGTTTTTACCCTTCAGATTTGGTTTTGTCATTTTGTTGGAGTCATGGTATGTTTGTGGGTGTTAATTTTGTTCAGACCAGTCTCTGTTTTTGGTTTATTTATTTGAGTCTAGCTTTCGGTCTGAGTTCTTTTTAGTCTTCGTGCGTTTCTTTGTGTTTGTGTTTGGTTAATTGGTTGTTCGTCTATGTCTTTCTTGGTTGTTTTGGTTCAGTTTGTCTTGGTTCGTTTGGTTTTGTTCGTTTTGGTTCTTCAAGTTGTCTTGATTTAGTTTTGTTCGGTTTAGTTTGTTCAATTTGTTTGGTTGTTTGGTGAGTCAAAATAGTGCTCACAGTAGGTTTGTTCGTTTGTTTGTTTGTCTTTGTCTTGGTTGCTTTGGTTCAACTTGTCTTGGTTCGTTTGGTTACGTTCGTTTTGGTTCTTCAAGTTGTCTTGATTTAGTTTGGTTCAATTTGTTTGGTTGTTGGGTGAGTCAAAATAGTGCTCACAATTGGTTTGTTCATTTGTTTGTTTGGTGGGTCAAGAACTCATAATTTGCTTGTTTGGTGAGTCGATTTCTCACACTTTGGTTGTTTGGTGAGCATGTGCTCACAATTTGGTTTCTTCTCCCCTTTTGATATTCTTCAATTTGGTTGATTAGTGAGTCAAGTTCTTACATTTGGTTGTTTCGTGAGTCGAGTGCTCATAATTTGGTTTCTTCTCCCCTTTTTTATTCTTCTCATTGATTGCACTTCTCCCCTGTTGGTTCTTCCGATTGATTGCATTGTACTTCTCCCATCTTTTGATTCTTCTGATTGATTGCATTTCTCCACCTATTGGTTCTTCTGATTGCATTGCATTGCACTTCTCCACTCTTTTGATTCTTCCGATTGATTGCACTTTTCCCCTATTGGTTCTTCCGATTGATTGCATTGCACTTCTCCCCCCTTTTGATTCTTCTGATTGCATTGCACTTCTCCCCCCTTTTGATTCTTCTGATTGCATTGCACTTCTCCCACTTTTGGTTCTTCTGATTGATTGCACTTCTCCCCCTTTTTTGATTCGTCTGATTGATTGCATTGCACTTCTCTCCCCTTTTGATTCTTCTGATTGATTGTTTGATTGCACTTCTCCCCCCTCTTGATTCTTCTGATTGCATTGCATTGTACTTCTCCCCTTTTTTGATTCTTCTAATTGCACTTCTCCCACTTTTGATGATTCTTTGGTTCTCCTCTATTGGTTCTTATGTATGGCTGCTTCTCTCTACTGGTTCTATTGTTTGGATGGTTCTCTCTCTTTGATTGGTTGATGGTGATGGTTCTTGCTGTTCTCTACAAAGATAACTAAGTTTGGTTTGTTGCTGCTCTCCATTGGTTTTGCTGACAGCTGATTTGGTTTATTTTTCTTGGTTAATTTGTAACAAGCTTAAAGCTTAGTAAGCTTCAGCTTGAGGGGTAGTGTTAGAACTTTATATTATTTAGTATGTTTTTCGTATTTTGTTTGACAAACTCAGAATGATTCTTGTTGACTCATTGTGAGTTTGAGGGTAGATGTTAGATAATAAAGTATTAGGCTTAAGCTATTGGGCATTTATATTAGTAAGTTAGAGTCCATTAGATTTTATTATATATTATCTTATAACCTTTTGTAATGTTAAGCTATTGTTAGTCTAATGAAACCCTAGCCGTCGTTGTTCTTGTTCTCTCTTTCTCCATTTTGTATCTGTATTGTTAACACATTGAACCCTATTATTTTTTAAAAATTTCAAGACCTTTTATTTAATACAAAAAAAAAAATATTAAAACTATTAAAGATTTTAAAACCGAGGCAATCACCAAAATATATATACTCCATTTCTACCACAATGGCCGACGCATTTGCAAAACAAATTGTCCCAACACAAATGTCACTTTCCATTTTTATATAATATATTAATTAATATTTTCAATTTTCATTTAATTAATACATCAATAAATGGGGTGTCTGGGGTTCGAACTCGACCTCTACATGTAACAATGCATTGTCTCTGCAAACTGAGTTATGCTCACATGACAAACGAGTTATTAATTTGTCATGAGTGAATAAGATTTCCCAATTGATTTTGTTATTCAGTGTGAATAGGTAACAAACATGAACTTTGTGTTATTCTTTCCATTAAATAAGATAGGCATATTAACAAATATACACATTTTAAAGTGTATTTATGTTGGATAATGTATCATTTCAAGAAACTTGATGGTTTTTTTCTCCATTTTATACCTAGAGAAGAAGGCAAAAACTTAGAGCAGGAGAGATTTTCACATTCACACTGATTTTTGCATTTCAATATGGTGCCAGTATCTATGTTTTGCATTATGACATTCATAATAGAAAAACATACAAGTTGAAAATGTGGTTTTGCCATGTTTTACTGCTAGACTGTGTAAGTATGGAGAAGTGGGGAATCCGGGATTCGAATTCTAACCCCTGCACTTAAAGGACAAACTGATTAAGCTAATCGTATTTGGTAAGGTATACATAGTTCCACTTCCACGTAGTTCACTGATTAACCCTTTGTGTAACAATGCTAAGAAAAGTAAAATATGAATTCATATCTTAACAGTAAACCAAAGTTTATAACAAGTATGCAGGGAAATTAACTGTTTCTATGTGCATTCTTTTTCAATTTTGTGTTCTCACTATCTTGTTTTTGTATCTGAATCAGTTTCTGCATAATTGAATAATTATACTCCCAATTACCATACAGTTCTTCCTGAATAATCATTTAACAGTAAGCATTCATTTCTTATCATGGCAAAGTAATCAAATAATGGAAATCGATGTATACATAAAACAAAATCTTTTACTCAAATAGCTCACAAAAGGGCACCCAAAGAATTAATCAAAATCATTTCAGTACTCAAAAATTGTAATGGTCGAGCAATTTAGTCCAAAGTTTACAAATTGCAAATTAGTCTCAAAAGAAAGTCAATCAATTTAGTCGCGCCATCAAAATATCTCTTTTATAAACATCTGTCAAAATTAACGAAAGACAAACATTTTAGTGTTAAATTTGGCAAAATGACTAAATTGACCGACATTGTTTAATTTACGAGACTAAGTTGCTATTTTGCAAATTTGAGGTACTAAACTGACCAACCCTAACAATCGCAACAACTAAAATGTAAATTAATCAAATAAATACTAAATCAACACTAAAAAGGACTAAAATGTGGTTAGAGGAGAGGAGGGGATATTTGCATGCTACATCCCTTCAAACCTACAACTCTGCTTCTCTTTCAATTTTCTCAAGTTTGATTCAATAACAACTGTTTCAAGCTCGTTTTTTCCTCGCCATTGCTGGTCTCTTGCCAAAAGCTGAAGCAGACTTGGAGGAAGTTGCCAGCAACCCTCTGAGAGTTGCTAAAATACCAAAACACATGAAAGGGAAATACATTGTCAATAGCTTCTCAGATGCTTTCTTGGATCCCATCATTTCTGATAGTACAGCAACCTGCAATCCATAAACCATAAAGAATCAAAAGCTGTAAAATGAAAAGCAAGGTTTAGATTATCCAAATTGTAACAAAATAACATTGTGCCACCATTTATAGTTGGGAAGAAGACTATCTTAATTTGATTTTAACTTAATTCAACTTCACAAAACCGGTTTATAAGATGAGAAATGCCTCCCATTTATTTGAACATATCTTCTGGTCATATCATTTAATGTAGGGCTCTTAACACACACCCCTCGTTTAGTAAAAACACACACACGCCTCACGCCCAAGATTATATATCTGGAGCGTGACCAAAGTGGTAAAATAGTGGGTGACCCAACGGATCTTTGGAGACTTTGATATCATCTTAAAAGTTGGATTAGGTCTATCATGATAATAGGTTCTGATCAAATTGGAAATCTAATCTAACAAAATTGCATAACTGACAAACAATCAAAAGATGTAAAGTAAAAAGCAAGATATATAGATAATCCAAACTGTAACAAAATCACATTGTGACACCATTCATAGCTGGGATAAAAATTATCTTAATTTGAGTTTAATTTAAAATTTATAAGGTGAGAAATGCTTCTCACTTATATAAACACATTTTCAAGCCATATCTCATCCAATGTGAGAATCTCTTAACAAACATCCCTAACACCCAAGATTGGATATCTCGAACATGGCCCAACTAGCCCAATAGCTGGTAATCTAACAGATCTTCGAAAGACTAATGAAATATCTTAAAACAAGGATCGAGTCTAACTGATCCCTGCAAAACCAACTTGTAGTTGAAAGATGTCACTATTTATAAACTCTTTTCACTTTTTAATATGGCATCTTCCACCCTAAAAGCTGGTTTTTAAGAATGAGTTAATCTCAATCCAAAAACATAATAGACTATTACACCTCCAATATCAGTGAAACAAATGCCATTTTACAAAGCTAATGCAAAGAGGTTACAAATCAAAATAGTAATTTAATAGGCCACGTGAGAGCCCTGATAATAGGTTCTCGTTAAATTTTGAATCCAATCTATAAAATTACATAACCCCCGATTTTGTTTCGCATCAAATTCAGAGAACAAACTTGTAACCATTAGAACAGGATCTACAAATGCAAACACACCCGAAGATAACAATTAAAAAAGACCATTTTAACCCTAGTACAATACAATAACCAAACTTATCATTAAACCAAAATGTTAGTCATAAAAACAACAGACCCAGAATGTAAATGAATCAAATAACAAAGTTTGACTTTTTACATCAAGCCATCAGAAATACACACACACACATATAACAGACCCGTCATAGCAGGTGGTCCAACGGATCTTAGACTCTGATATCATCTTAAAATTTGAATTCGATCTAATTCAACCCTACAAAACCGACTTGGAATGTGAGAGGTGCCACCCTGTATGAACTCTTTCCAGATCTTATCTTTTTTAATATGGCATCACTCACCTTATAAGCGGTTGATAAAGATAAGTTAAGCCCAATCCAACAACATAAAAGTCGATACTATTTCCATATCGATGAAACATATGCCACTTTCACAGCCAATGAAGCGAGGTTACAAATTAGAAAAATAACTTAAACAAGCCATGTGATAACCCTGACAATAGGTTCTGATTAAATTTTAAATCTAATCTATAAAATTTCATAACCCCAATTTTGTTTTGTATCAAATTCTGAGAACAAACTAGATAACCATAAGAACAGGATCGAACAACAACAAATGCAACCACAACAACAGATAGTAAGTAAAAATACCATTTCAAATAACTAAACTTAACTTCAAATGAAAATGTTAGTCGTAAAACAACAAACCCAATATGTAAATGAATCAAATAACAAACAACAGATTCCTACAAACAAATGTAACTATACCAAGTGATTAATGAATGAATGAATGTTTTCCTAACATTAAAAAGTTTGACGTTTTTCCTGCCTTAAATATATAGAAGCCTAATCATTCAATAGTTATTTGATTAATCCTTAAATAACATTCAGAAGCCTAATCATTCAATAGTACCACATGACCCCAAAAAAAAAGTGGGGGCTCAATTGTAAGAGATTAATCCAGCCTATATTAACTTTCCTATGCATAACGGGTCCCAAGCCAGAATAAAAGGAGAGGGCTGTGTTACACCTGAACGAGGAGGACGACAACAACAATCAAACCTTTTTCCACAAAGTGGGGTCTGCTACATGGATCAAGTTACATAATAATGTTCTATCATAAATCATATTTGGGTCCAACACATTAATTTCCAAATATCTTTTAGGGTTAATATAATGTTAACCCCCTGTAATATTAGGGATTTCCGGTTTAACCCGTGTAAAAAAAAAATTGTTTAGATTACAACCTTGTAGTTTGAAGATTCTTTGATTTTCGACCTTTATGGCATCAAATTACAAAATTTAAGGTATTTTTGTCCCCTGTAATTTGAGAGAATTTCGGTTTATCCCTGCCATATCATGTCAAAATTCATGAAGGTCTAAAACCAAAGAATCTTCAAATCACCTAAACAAATTTTTGTACACCATAAACCGGAAATCGCTAATATTACCGGTATCAAAACCACATAAGCCTGTTTTCCACCCTCTTTTCTACTAATAGACCTCGACAACCAACATAAAACTCTATCGAATCTCTATGACATGAATCAAATACGTAAATTCTAAGATATCGAAAAAAATATATAAATCTGTATAAAAGAAAAAGGAAATACCATAGAAGTGGAGAGAGAAACACCATAGATCAAGCAAGTGGTATTAAACCAACCCTTAGAAGACAAAATAGCATAAACATTGAGAACAGCAAGAGGCCATTGAAAGAGAAGTTCAAGCCAAACAAGACCAACGAAGAAATGAGGCTTCTCAGCAACAAGATAATCACCATATTCATTTGTGTACCATGTTTTCACGTTGACAAGAATTTCAGGAAAGTAAGATAGAGGAAGACATGTTTGTGCATCTATCAATGGTGCTACGATTGTTATTAAGAGGAAGAATAAGAATAAGGTGAAATCTACGAGCTTTAGAAAGATTCCCATTTTTTTTTTTTTTTGTTTTGTTTCTCAGATTTGGAGGAATGGAGATGGAGATGGAGATGGAGATGGGTTAATAGACTTTGATAATTCCGCTTCGTCGTACCCACGAATTTACAATGGACTATTTTTGTTGTGATTAGAGACGGTTAGATACAATTTTTTTTAAGAAAATTCCGGTTTTGTTACAATTTTTAAAGGAACAAAATCTTTTTTTTAATAATATTTTTTAAGAGGATTATATATGTTTGTTACAATTAAAAAAAAAAAACTCAAACAAATAAGGGTTGAAAAATTGATCTGATTCTATAACAAAAAAATGTTTTTGTAAAACAAACTAAATTATTTTAAAAAAAAATGATTTTTAATATGGTAAACAAACGCAAAATAGATATTAATTTTTTTATAAATGTTGTGTTTGTTACGGATTAAAATAAAAGTGATTATAACATAAAATAATTTAGAGATTATTTTTTAGAGATTTTATGAAAAATCAAAATCTCCTTCAATAAAATGTAAAATTAAAATCTATTTTGCGTTTGCTTACCGTAATAAAAATCATTTTTTCTTAAAAATGATTTAGTTTGTTTAGATACAACTATATAAGTCCTCGTGAGCTTAGCTCAGTTGATTGGGACAATGCTAATCGTATCTTTTTTTTTTTCGGTAGTGGTCGGGGTTCGAACATTGACCTTGCATATATATAAAAAGAGATTTTTTTGTTATAAAATCAGTTGAATCTTTTGACCCCTTATTTTCTATTTTCTTTAAAAAAAAAATCTATTTTTTTTTTAAACTACTCTTAACAACCGTTTTTAGATTTTTTTTTTTTAAGATTCTTATTTTTAAAAATCCGTAACAAACAAATACAATATTCACATGTCAAATTTCATTCCCTGATTTTGTAGGCATGGTTAGGACATCATAAGAATCATCACCATGAAATTTTGAAGTTTTTAAAACTGTACAGGGATTAATGACGAATTGTTTAAGAAATTCATAATTATGGGGAATAAAAATTCATAATTAATTTATCACACATCGAAAAAATATACATTTTTTGCGTATTGCCATATTTTAATGTCCTAAACATGCCTAGAAAAAATATGAAAAAACTCAACCCTCTAGATCACTTTTGTGGACTACGTGTATATATATTGTAGGGTAAAAAAATAAGAAGAATCTCAAATATATTTTTTATTTTACTAGGTCATTTTCAGATATCGCGAATATTACAGGGTCAATTTGAACAACTATTTTATTTTATTTTTAACAATGGAGATAATCATGCTTATAATAAAACAAACTAAATTCTTTTTGAGGATTGAGAAATGACTTAATTGAGCATTTGGTCCGTTAATTAATTTCTATTTTTAATTTGATCTCATAACTAATAAATCATCCATTTTAGTATATGTCTTTTAACTTTAACCTAAACTATTTAAGGTTGACCAAAATCGTAGATGATTCACCATAGATTTTATTAATATTTTTAATTTTAACTCTTTAATCATATTTTAAAAAAGGGGAATGTTGAATCATCGAGAGCCATTGTATCTTACATTGAACAAACAACAAATAATTTGTTTTCCCTTTCTCCTTTTCATCATCATCTTAATCAAATCTTTATTAATCACACCCAGAAGAAAAAATTCACAAAATCCAAATCATCTAAAAATCCATTACAAATCTTCTTCTTTCGTTTTTTTTTTCCTTAAACCATACCAAACTTTTCATAATCACAACATCAAGCGACACAAACTTGTTTATAAAAAAATAAAATAATCACTTCATTTCTCAATTTCATTGATTGTTCAACTCCACACTCCCACCGTTCACTTTCACAAGTTCACAGCACCATCACTTCCTTCAAAAACGAATCAATAAAACCCTTCAAAAACAACTTCCACTTTATTGCCAATCAATGCTCAAAGAGTCCATCAATTGTTTCCTAATCGAATACCGCAACAGCACCACCAATTTAACTTATTTCATTTTTTCCACGTATTGTTCACACCACTCGAAACCCATTGACTCCACTTGTCTGGTTCTACATCGCGCTTGAATTTCACACCAATAGGTTATTAATGGGAAAAGAAGCTTCTAGAACAACTTCGATGATGGCGGTTAAGAATTTTCCAAATCCAATATATATTGTTATAATACTCACGCAAAATTAAAAATATATTAATCATAAGTATTCTTTTATCATTCACTAGAAAAACACTCTCAAAAAAATTTAAAAATTTCTCAATTTTTTCCTCTAATCTCATCCCTTCAAAGCACTCTCTTCTCTTCCCCTCCAAACTCCTAAATAAGCCTAAAAGTGTGTTTAAACAGAGAATTTTAATGAGGTAATGCAATCTTTTTGGAGTATTTGAATTGACTTGGACCAAATTCTACTCTTTGGGAAAATATTTTATCCATTTGACACCTCCAAAATTTGCAGTATGTTTTTTAGGAAATATTTGAAGTATTTTTTTTTTGTCGCTTCTAAAATTTGAAGTATTTAAAATAGACTTAAATATGCAAAGCCCCCTGTAAATTCGCGTGTTTTTGTTTTTCGTACATGTATCTGTTTTTCTTCTTTTTAAAACCACCCTTGTAAGGTAATAACCTTTTGCTTTTCGTCCCTCCCGTCAAAATCTGTTACAAAAACGCCTTGCTGGCTAACGGCGTGTGACGTGGCGGGTGCTGGCTTGGTTAAACACGCTTTTGTGGACCTGTAGATTTTCCCTTACTATATTATAGGGACCAAAACCAAAGACAAAAAGGTATCTAGGGACGAAATTAAAACACCTAAATAACAAAATTTGAAATTTAGGTGGCCTTCCAGATGGTCCCTGACTATATTACAGAGACCAAAACCAAAAACTAAAAGTTAGCGAGGGACGAAATTAAAAATGACAAAGTTACAAAATTTGAAATTAAAAACTCTTGTCGTTTCCATCTCTCTCTCTCTCTCTCTCTCTCTCTCTCTCTCTCTCTCTCTACCATATTCTTTTTCTTCTTCTTCTTCTGCGCCCTTGAGATCACATGCCATACTAAGAATCTCTTCATCATCCATTAAGTCTTTTTCACCAATTGAATTCCACAACTTCTTCATCATATGAAACGAAATTAAAAATCACGAAGTTAAAAACTCCTTCATCTTCTTCATCTTCTCTCTGTTGTATGGGTCCCATTCCTACTTGTATTTACTTTGTTACAATAATATGGAACATGGATAAATGTACCAATTCATATACCCAACTTCTTCCTTGGTCACCTCATAATAATAATAATAATAATAATAACAACAACAACAACAACAACGTAAAACATAAGAAGGATGTTTGCATTATTCATCTTATCCTTACAATTCTAATCTCAGCCTTCTCACTTCTTATGTGCTTCAAACTTTGTCATAATTCCATTAACAAGCAAGCACACACAACGACAACAAAGAATGGGAATTTGTTTTGCATATGGAATTATGATGGAAAAATAGCATATGTGGACATTATTAAAGAAACACAACACTTTGACATTAGATATTGCATCGGCACAAGAGCATATGGAAGTGTATACAAGACTCGATTACCATCTTGCAAAGTTGCCGCCTTAAAGAAATTTCACAACTATGAAGTAAAAGTGTCATCTTTTGATGCGAGTTTCAGAAATGAATGTGAGAATATTATCAGAAATAAAGCACATAAATATCGTTAAGCACATATCAACGTATTTAGCCAAATCAGCACCCGCCATGTTACATGTCGTTAGCCACCAAGGCGTTTTTGTAACAGAGTTTGACGGGAGGGACGATAAGCAAAAAGTTATTAACTTACAAGGGTGGGATGGAAAAGAAAGAAAAAAAAGATAGACGAAAAGCAAAAACACACAAGCTTACAAGAATCTTTTAAATATTTAAGCCTCTAAAATAACACCTAAATTACAAAAATTTCAAAATTCCCTCATTTTAACCAAGCACGCGTTTCTCACTTTTTCACGCGACTCTCACTCTCTTCTCTCGCGAAGCTTCATCGTGCCTCTCTCTCCTAGCCGCGGTGGTGTTTCTCTCTCCTTGTCGCCGTTTGCTTCTCTTTCCTCGGTGTCACAGTTCTCTCTGCACCTCGTTTTAATCGCTTATCGAACCATCTTTTTCAGATTTCTAGCTCAGGTATGTATATTTTTTGCTTATAATTGATAGATTTTAGTGCTTATTGATTTTACACTGTTGGAATTGATGGACTTCATTCTGTAAGCTGTTAGAACTTGTTCATTTCAGAGTTTTTTTGGATATTTAGTTGTTAGAATTGACTTATTTCACTGTTTTCTGAATTAAACCATTAGAATTGATGGATTTCACTATGTAAGTTGTTAGAATTTGTTGATTTCAGAGTTTTTTGGATTTTAAGTTGTTAGAATTGACTTATTTCATCGTTTTTCTGAGTTAAGTCATTAGAATTGATGGATTTCACTGTGTAAGCTGCTAGAACTTATTGATTTCAGAGTTTTTTTTTGGATTTTAAGTTGTTAGAATCGACTTATTTCATTGTATTTATGAGTTAAGCCATTAGAATTGATGGATTTCACTATGTAAGTTGTTAAAACTTGTTGATTTCAGAGTTTTTTGGATTTTAAGTTGTTAGAATTATCTTATTTCATTGTGTAAGCTTGTGGTTTGTGTTTGATTGACTTTTTGTTAATAAGTAGATGCTGCTCTTGTTTTTGATAGGCTAGTACCATATAGAAAGTTTTTTTTTTCTTTTTTATCATACTTCAAGTCATATTTTCTTGTGTTTAGATTTCAAGCAAAAATGGACACTAGTATAGTCAATGATTCAATAGCTTCAAGAAAACGTAAAAGAGATGAAGAGGAGATGAGAGAGCTTAAGGAAACAACGTTCATTGTTAGTGTTGTTACTATGATAAACGTGTCTTTGAGGAAGGATATACATCTTGTTGAAACTACCAAGACCTTTTCGTTATTGGGATGAAGCAGTTTTGACATCTTGTTTTTTGATTAATAGAATGTCTTCTTCCTCTGTTGATCATAAAATACCACATTCCATTTTATTTCCTTACGAACCATTGTTTCATGTTGCTCCTCGGATATTTGGATGCACCTGTTTTGTGCATGACATGTCTCTAGGTCTTGATAATTTTTCTTCCTCGGCCATCAAATGTGTTTTTCTGGGATAGTTGTTATTACATTTATGCAGATGTAACCTTTTATTAAAGAAAAGTTGTACTTCTCACCTTTTTTAATTTAAGTCATGCTAAGAGATTATGGTTTTATATTAGATAAATGAGTCTTTGAGACATAACTGGGATCAATCTACTTTCTTAATCGTCGTGAACATAAACCTCAAATTGTAATTGAACTAGAAATTAAAGTTATCAACCAAAGAGATAAAGGAGATTTAATAAATCTTAATCATTTGTCATCATTCTGTTTCAACTCTGTTTATTTTCTTTACAACTTTATCACTTGTGCGATTTGATACACTTTCCGAATTTGTCATCATTTAACTATCTTCGTATATCTATATCTTCATATATCACCTAGTATATTTTTTTTCTGACATAGTTATTTTAGTTTAAACTTCTATGGATGAAGAAGATCAATTAGATTCTTGTTTATTGTTTGGAAGTGTGAATGAAAATAGAGAGGAGAATATTGAATGTACAAGCAGGGCCGTCCCTAAGAATTCGGAGGCTCGGCTCTAGGAATGAAAAGAAGTCAGTGATAAAATCAAAACGTATTTTTTTAAAAAAAACAATGTTCTATTTATACTTTTTAAAAGATAAATATAAGGTGCCGTGTATATACGGTACACCAAAAGGTGAAAATGACTACCGTATGTATGGGGAACCCTCACCTAACACCAAAAGCAAGAGGACCTAATTCTAATAGGCCTAAAAGGCTAAAACAAGGGGACAGAAAATAGCTGGGGGTATTAAAAAAAATTGGAGGGCAGTAATACTAGTGGGTATTAAAAAAAAATTGAGGCTCATGACTAAGGGAAGCCCAGCTCTGTTGAGCTGTTTGCACCTCCTCAGAACCGGGCCTGTACAAGTCAAAAAGAAGAAAAAGAGATTCTTCATTTTGCATGGAGTTTTATTATTATTGTTGTTGATCCAAAAAGATCCAAAAACTATTCTATTTATAGAGATGTCAATTTTTTTAAGAAATAAATAGGAGCTCTACTCTGTGACGTACTTTGAAATTGATTTCCTTGATAAAATTTCACAAGCTGAATTCTTAAATTTAATCTTGATTAAAATCAATTGACCATAATCTAATATTTGAAAACCACATAACTAATGTTAGTTTTGGTTCCTTAGTATTAATTGATGATGTGAAACTCTACCAAATCTAAAGATGTCCAATACTTCATCAATAAAAAACAAAAGAACCATGTAATTTGATTTGTTTATTTCAGCAGACACTTTGGATTGCCACAACTCCATAACTGTGTGAGAAATAAAAGGAAACAAAAGGAGAATCAGTACATGGCCAAGGCTAATTCAAAATTTTCTAAGTACTTTTAGCAATTAAAAAAAAAGAAGACAAATCCTTCAAAGCATAATACAAACATCATGGACTAATTTATAGTAACCTTAATAACATGTTTGAATCGACTGTGAGTTTGACAAAACCATAATAACATAACAATTTCATTGAAACTTAAATTATAGCTTTTGTCAAAATCACATATAGTTCTGTCAAACTTATTGTCAATCTAAACTCGTACTAATTCTCTTATATGTTTCTATTTCTTTTATTTCTCACTAGTCTAGCCTTTTATTGCTATCCATTTAAAAACCACACTTTTTGTGTGATGATTGAAATTTGAACATTGTTATTTCCATTGGAAATGACATGTCTATGTACCTAACAACTCAATTGTCCCAAGAGTGATGATATTTTGACTTAACATCTCTACTTGGTCGGTTGACTTACTTTTTTGGAGATTGAGCAAATTACTTCAACATTTTCTTCTACGTAAATGTACACATAGATTTTCAGAAATCAATGATGGGTTCTCCAACATTTAGATTCCTTTCCACTGTCCAAGGTAAGTCAAAGAGTTTTGCAGTGATAAACTTGAAGATCTTGTTGACATTGATGTTGTATGTTGCACTTGAAAAGAACAAAGTGGCATTCAATGCCTTTGCATATGTTCTTGCCTGTTAATTCAATGTTCAAATGTCAGAAGCATACATCAAAATCTTATCTTCATCTTCATGACATTAAAATCTACTAAATGCTTAACTTGATTCCAAATAAATGGGTTGTCTGCCTTAGGTTCAATGATCATCAAACATACACTGACTTCTTATAATGGATTATGGGGTCCATATTTAAAGGATTTTGATTTCAACAAATTCATGCATTCACGAAGAGGCCTGACACCATGTTGATAGTCATTGGATCAAAATCGAACAGTGATATTACTTTTAAAAAGTAACATAAATATCAAATTTAAAATACGAACTGTCCAATCTCGATCCAACGACTATTAACCGTCCAATGACACCATGTTGATGGTCACTAGATCAAAATCAAACATTGATATTACTTTTGAAAAAGTAACAGAAATACCAAGTTTAAAATACAAGTCGTTTAATCTCGATCCAACGACTATTAATCGTCCAATGACGCCACAGTGATAGTCATTGGATCAAAATAGAACATTGGTATTACTTTTAAAAAGTAATAGAAATACCTAGTTTAAAATATGAATCGTCAAATCTGGATCCAACGACTATCAATCGTCCAATGACACCAAGTAGATAGTCATTGGATCAAAATCAAACATTGATATTACTTTTGAAAAAGTAACAGAAATACCAAATTTAAAATATGAATCGTCCAATCTCAATCCAACGACTATTAATGTCATGAGTATGTGGATTGCTGATTAGAGCAAATCCACATTCATGTTTATCTTGTTGCAAAGTAATCCATCAATTTAGTCAATGGATTTGACAAGAACACTAGTCTAAAAAAAGTTCTTATTTAGTCCATAATTAAATTGATCATGAATTTGACAGAATTTGTATCTACTAGCATAATATTTGACAAAAGTTACACTAAAAAATTTCAACAAAATCATAAATTCTTTTGTGATTTTGTCAAATTATCTAAAATTTCAAACATGCACATGCACCAAAAGGACCAAATTAGTGGTATATGCATGGGATCCACAAGTGGCACCACTATGCTATATGCAGGTGATTGATTCTAATTGGAACACTATATGTGATTAAAATTATCTTCAATAAGACTACCCTACATAGAAATTTTTAGTGTCAATAGGTAACGTGTAAGAAAAGTAGGGGTCTCTTCGTGTGTTGTCTCCTAAGAATCCTATCAATCACTTTCATCTGAATTGACGTTGCAACTGAAAACAATTTTTTTTATATTTTGATGTTTAATAATCATTATCATAGGAATGACAAAACAATAAAGGAAGATTTTGAAGCATATACTGAAAAGTTAAATTGGTGCTTATTCAACTTTTCTCAATAAAGCATGAACCAAATTGATTAGTATTACAAGTAGATTTTGTAGGCTTCTAATGGAATTTATCCTTTTGGAACAAAAAGTTGTTATAAGTAATTAAAATCAAATTCAATGTTTATCTTAAAATATGGATTATACTTACAATCTTACAAAACCAGCTTAAACGATGAAAACCGAATCCACTTATAAATCCATATTCATGTTTTATCTCATTCAATGTGAGACTTTTAACAATTACTTTTGCTATATTTTATCGAAAATATAATTAAGATTGAAAAAATAATTCGTCGCTTGTTTGAATTGACGTCAGGTGATATATTATCGCGTCCCTATGCAAAGTTGAACGTGATTTTAAGAAGTTGATGGTCCTAAATTCCATGAAAACGTGGATAGTTGCCGTGATTTTGGCCTAACGTGGAATTCCCACCGCCAAAACCTCAAAAAGTCACTAGTGACGAATTTTCAATCTTCTAAAAATTAAGATGGAAGGGTTCTAAATTCACGATATTCACAGCAGTGATTAATCACCGCTCAACCAAACATACACAAATTTGAAAGTTAGAGCGATTACCTCACTAGCGATGGTCCATTGCATATCAATAGGGAGCTGAATGAAATCATCAAACTTGGTTCCTATCAACACCGGAATTGCCGTCTACAACAATCAAAAGCATACATCACTATTAATTAAAATTCAATGCCAATCAATTTTCAGCAGAAATTTAGTACAGAAAATGATAATGTTACCTGATTCCATTTCCTTGCTTCTTTATACCATCCCAGAACACTGAAATAAATCCAAAAAATAGGAATGATTCTTCTTAGCAATTAACTTTCAAAAAAACTTTCACCAAATATAATTGACATCAGAAAATTACTAATTCACATTGCCCCTCAGGGGCGTATAAGTGGTCGGTGGATCAAAATCAAACAATTCAGATTTCAATTACTACATTAGTCCGATCTCGATTCAATATCCAATTACCATCGATGTGCCGGCTACACACATACAGAAATCGAAAATTACCTGTTTAATGTGCATCGACTTGTAAGATCAAACATGATCAAAATTGCCACTGAGTCCTTACATGCCATTGGAAGCTGGTCTTCTGATTTTCCATCCCCTTCATATATAATATTAAACATTGATCAAATTATATTTATAAGTGACCCTAAAATCATCAAATTAAAATTAAAATTTATATACCTTGTACTTCCCAGATACAATAGGATATACGTGCTCCACTCACAACCAATGTTTTGTCCATTTGATTTGGTCCTTTCCTCTGTTCCACTCCCTGCTCTTTTTCATTCCCAACATATTTCACCTGCAACACATTTTTTCAACAAAAAATAACTTTGATTCAATCCATTGAGATATCAAATTCAATAAAACAAAACAAAATATTGCTTTGTGATTATGAAGCACGGATATCGACACAAACATGGAGACGGAGACACGGCTAAAAATTTGAGAAATTCACATAATTCAGTGAAATAATGTGTTGGTGACAGACACTACATGTGTCCGACACCGGAACACGGCTAATCTCAGAAGTGTCCGTGCTTGATAGCTTTGTCATTATGGACACAAAAAAAGTGATGATAAACTTACCAAAAAGCTGGTTTTTCCAATTTGGCAATCACCCAACAAGCTAATTTTGAGTGAAACCAAATCAGTATCCAATTCATTTGTGTTAAAAACAGGTGGTTGGATAGCAGTTTCGACGGTGGAATCCAACAACGAAGCCCGCGGAGATGGCAATGCTGAATGCGGAGTTAACATGCTGTATGTAGCATTAGCACCGGGCTGCTTACCTGAGCAGACAAGCAGTCGGTGCAGAGCTCGAAGAATACATCTCCGGAGCAACGATACGCGGCTGTGAAGCCTCCTTCGCAGCGCGAAGGAGTGACCATTTTTTAGACAAAAGTCTGACATATTTTTTTCAGTTTTTTTATTTTTATTTTCTCGAAAGATTTTCGAGAAAATAAGAAAAGTGAAAGTGTGTGTATGTATGTCTCTCTGAGCGGAATGGAATGAAGCGGAATAGAATGAAACAAAAATGGAATGGGTTGGATGGCTTCAAGTGCAACAAGTGAATCTCTCGGCCATGAAAATGAAAAAGGAGCTTGTGTAGTTTTGATTCATAGTATTGAAACTGTAAGGGTAATTTGGGGATATGAATGTTCTCTCTCTCTAGTCTTTATGTTTCTGCTTTTACGCTTCGGTTACAAACTCACAACGACTTTTTTGCTTAGTGAGTGAGATCACTACTTTAACGCTACGGTTGACCGTTAAATTGTGGTCACTCTCCATTTTAATTATCATTTTTTATTTTTCTTTTTCAAAATTCATTTTTAGTTTTATTCGTGGTTACGGTTTCTTTTTCATTTATTTTAGTTTTTTTTTTTGTCATAGATGAAGTGGTAAACTCACACATAACTGTGAAGTCTCGAGTTTGAACCCAGATCACGACGTCCGGCTTTGTAATTTCTGCATTTGTCAGTTGAGTTAAGACTTCTAAATATATTAATAAGTAGTGTCTTTGGTTCGGTTGATAGAAATATTAATAATATAAGCAGGACCGTTCCTGTGAAATATGAGGCTTGACTCTCCTTTTAAAATAGGCCCTTAATAAAATAAAACGTAATTTTTCTGTGTAGCTAAACTTCATTAAAAAAAATCATAATCAGAATAACTTCTAAATATGAAAGGAATTAAAAAAAATTAAGTGAAAGAGGTGAAATTTATCTAACGGTGTCGTTTGGATTTGTCACTCATCTGTTGTGGAAAATGATTTGTCACTCCTACGTTAAACAGTGGTGAAAACTTCATAAAAAAATCTACCATTAATATAGTTTACTATTTTAGATGTCCAAAGAAAATTTTAAATTTTTCAATAATTTAAAATTACATTTACAAAGTGAGTTTGATAACATGAATTTATTTTACACGACAATACATCTCCATTAAACGCTTCATACTTATAGTCATTTTAATGCTTTTTATAAAAGTTAATTTTTTTCGAATGACAAAGTTAATAGTTAGTTTGTTAAATTAATATTTGCGCTTCTTTGTTTGTTTTTGAACTGTGAACCTCCAACCTCTTAGTTCAAACCAATTGATCCAAACCTCCAAATATTTTTATAAAATTTATTTTAATTTTTTCATTTTATTATAGTATTGATTTTTTATTTTTGATTTTACTTATGTTCATCATTTTTAGATTATGACGTTTATTGCAGAATATATCAACAATCAAAACTATTGACAATAATTAATATTAATACTCTATTAATAAAAAAATATAATTTTATAAATTATTATACATTTCTTAGTTTTTATGCATAACCTTAAAAAGAATGATTTAAATGGGAGAGTATGAAGAATGATATTTTTGTTTTGCCTCGTGTTTTTTGTTGTTTGTGACTAAGATAGTGACATCTTGATTACCATACCAGGTGGCAGATTTCCATACACATCTCATGCAACTAGCACCCATTTTTGTCTTAAAATTCTTAAAAAAATGTCAATAAGAGAAGCGGTATTATTACTAGGACCAACCGGCCTAAACTCTTGTATTCTTCCTTAGTTGACTAAATCTATAAATGAAAAATGATTTTTCAACATTAAAAATTGTTGGATCAGCGGGGGAGCTTAGGGGACCGTCTACATCGAAACTAGAACAATCGCACAAACAAGAGAGACATCACACTCTTACCCAAAACCGTAAGACAATGAGTTTATAGGTTCTCTTACTTATAAGGTATTCAACCTTTACTTTTCTATCCGATGTGGGACATATAACTCACACTTGCCACACAACAACACTTCCCCTCACACGCTTTGGATTGGCTCTCTAATCAACAATTTGATAATGTAGATTTTGTTCTTGATTGTAAAAAGGTTGTTGATTGTGTCAATTCTAATCTAGAAGATAGTAGCGAGTTTGGATGTATTATCACTGTTTGTAAACAGCCGCTAGTTGATAGATTTCAGAACTCTCATGTTGAGTTCAGTCGGAGGCAAGCAAATAGGGTAGCTCACGAGTTAGCTCAGCAGCCCTATCTAATCCTAGCTCCCATGTGATTGATGATGTACCTACATGTATTTGGCATATTTTATCTAACGAAATGCAATGATTTTCTTCCCTAAAAAAAACAACACTCCCCCTCAAGTGTGAGTCCATCACTTTAATCGTGCTCCCCCTCAAGCGGAAGCTCTTTACTTGTTTGTATCGTCGTTGCTGGTTTCTCCTCAAACGGACGGACACTACTTGTACCGCCGTTGCTGCTTTCTGCACAAACGGACCGGTTGCCTCAGTCGTACCCTTCGTCGAACAGGGCTCTGGTACCATTGTTGGGTCACGTGGGGAGCTCGAGGGACCGTCCACATCGAGGTTAGAACAATCACACAAGGAAGAGAGACACCATACTCTTACCCAAAACTTTAAGGCAGTAGGTTTATGAATCCTCTTACTTATAAGGTATTCAACCTTTACTTTTCTATCCGATTTGAGACATATAACTCACACTTGCCACACAACAACAAAAATTGAGTTATAGTACAAAAAGTAAAAACATTAAAACTTGAGTTAAATTAATTTTTTCGTCCTAAAAATATAGTAAATTTTTATGTTAGTAAAAAAGAATGACGTTCCTTCTAAAAAATTCTTATTTTGTTTATGGTCCCTAATGCCCACCTTAAGTTCATATTAATATCAAAGTTATGATCGTTTAATGTTCAAGATATGTATAAGTCACTAGTGTCTGACCCGTGTCAATACACTGGAGGACTATTATGTATGATGATCTCTTGTTATTTAACTACTATCGCACAAATAAAAAAAAATAAAAGTTGTTATCTATATCTATCTATCTATTACTAATTACTAATACTAATATACTAATACTAATATAAAAATTAATGTTTTATGAATCACCATTTTTGCCTTCAAGAGGGGTAATTTGATAATTCAATTATTTATTAACCTCACCTCATTATATATATATATATTTTTGAAGAAAATCATTATATATATATATATATATATATATATATATATATATATATTATATTCTATTCTATTATATATTTTATTTTATATTATTTTCTTTTTTATTTTATATTTATTTTATAAGAATAAAAATAATCCTAAATTTAGTTGTTTCTAAACTACCGTTGTTGGAGATTAAGACACCGTTTGACCCGATTTTTTTTCAACTTCTCTACATTTTTAAGGAGAAGTTAGGCCAAAATGTTTGATACTAGAGCCAAAATTAAACAACTCAAATTAAGTACTTACTAAAAAAAGTATTTTTTTAATGCATAAAATTGAATGGAATGAGCTTTGACCAAAAGTTGTGGAATGCTATCTCAAAAAACTACTTGTCGACAATTTATTTTACAAGAACCTCTTTTAAACTCATGTTGGGAACCTTTTTTTTTTTTTTTTTTTTTTAATATTATATTTCAATATGTTTTTTTTCTTCCATTTTTTTTTTGAACCGTTCCATTTAATTTTTTAAGGAGGTTCTATTTAATTATATTATCTTTTTTTCAAGGGAATTTTATTATCTTTTTATCACTCGTATATTTAATTTCAATATCGTTTAATCATCACAACCTCACAAATATTTTTATTCACGCTGTCTTTTAATGATACCAAATATTTTTATTTCCTATCTTAAACCTAGCAAATATATCCACACACATTAACATTTAGAGTAATATTTTATGTCCGTCTGTCTTTTTTTTTTTTGTTACACTAATGCGTATAAATTTTTTTTTTAGCGTTGCATAATGCGTATGATTTTTATAAAATTTTAATTTTAATTAAAAATACAAGTATAAATGCCTAAAAAAATTATACTTATATATATTTTGCACCTTTATATTATAATAAATTATACATATATTTTTCTTATTCAAAAAAACTAAACATGTCTGTTTCAAGGACACCAACAATGTAATAAATATAATGTCAAATAATATAAATTCTTATCTTTTTGAAAGTCATAAAAAATATGGTATTCTTATAATGAAATTTGTTATAGAGTATAATTGAAAAAGAAAAAATCAATTATTTTGATATTATTTATGTTCTTATTTGAGTCTCCTTAAATTATTTCTCCTATTCAAATATTATGTTATTTCTTTTGTTTTGCATTTTGATTTCATTTTGAGGAGTTCATTTTTCGACACTGTTTTAGTTTTTGTTTCATCAGAGGTGGTTTTCTTCCTCTTTTTTTTTTTCTTTTCTTTTTCTTCATGATTCTGCATTTTAAGAATTTTTTTTTTTGGTTTTTTTTCCTGATTGTTAGTGGATTATGTACCCGAGATTGTTATATTGCATGTATATTGTATTTAAGACATTAAAGGAAATTCAAGATGGAAAATTCAAAATTGACGTTTTATATTGTATAGTTATGTGCTTTAATTTATTTATGTGTTTTCTCCGATTATAAGATGAAATTATTTTTAATAAATTATCGGGCTTCTTCATGAGATTGTCAAGACAACGTCAACTGGGACTGGAAAAAAACCGTGTACGAACATTGTGTTGAGAGGTGAAAGGTATTATTTTCTAATTTGTCAGCATCAAATTATTGGATTTTGTATAGGTTTGATAATGACCTGAAAGATGTCTTTTCTTATGCAATGGAAATATGATTGATGTAACACTATGGGAAAAATACTCCGTAGCTTTGATGAATTTTCTTGCTGATCGAAAGGATGTATGGCCTGTTGTTTTAATATTGACTCATGATCAATGCAAGCTTGGAGGTCAATGTGATATAAATTTATTATTTTTGTCAATAGCTTTGTCATGTATCATCTATTTACCTTGAGTTATTTGCTTCCATTTTATAGAAAATGGCAAGCCAAATATATGTAACAATTGGTCAAGTTTGAGGCTTCTCATTAACCTACATCACCCGATTGTTTAGAAGTTTAAGACTTGGTAAGTTTGCATTATGATTTCACAATACAATATTATGATTTCTTGAATTGTTGTCGTGACCTTAACACTTTTCAAGCTCAGAGTCAAAGTTTCAATCATAACGTAAGTCAGGGTTCAACTTATTCTCAACGTACTTCGTACAATGATTTTTTCAATCTGTCTCAAGTTAGGCCAATTGCTGAATTTATAGACTTAGTCAAGGTTCCTTAAAAAAAAAAGACTTGGTCACGGTCTGTTTTTTTAATGCACAAACATGCTTTGAGTTTTTTTACGCACAAATTAAAAATACATTTATTCTTTATTTTATTTGCATAATTTATGTTAAGATACATACTGCATCACTATTGGGAAAATAACTAAATTCAATCATGACCAATTTGGATGGTATTATAAGAGTTGCACCAAATATCCAAAGGAATTAAAGTGAAATGGTTCTAGCTATAGATGTACATGCGGACAAGATGTTGATGCTCCATTGACTATGTTACATATTTAAAATTTCATGTGGTGGATTAGTATTTTTTGTTTGGCACATTTATGATATGTCTTTGAATCTATCCATTTTATCAGACACAAGGTAGTTGTGCAAGTTGTTCATGATAGTCATAAGGCTGAATTTGTGTTTTGGGATAGTGAATGTCTTCAGATTATTGGTATTACTGCCCAAACTTTTAGGAAGACTATGCAAGAGGTATCCCTAATTTAGTTTTCATCTTATTTTCCGCATGGTTGATAGGTATTATAACTTATGTAATTGTATTTATTTATGAAGGTCGGTGAGGATGATCCTAAAATATACCAAAAACATCTATATAAACTATTCGGCCTTGAGTTTGTGTTACGTGTCAAGCATCAACCATACTATCATCAATCATTCGTTTTAGTTTCTTCCCGTGATCCTGTTGTCATTAAAAAAATTAAGTCTCATCTTCAGCCAGAGGAGCAACAACTTGATGAGGTTCTTTGTGTCTGTCCTGTTCTTTTTTTAATAATTGATTTGACTGTTTCTTTTTCTGTCACTTATATTTGGTTTTCAATTTTATTATTGTAGAATGTTATTTATGATAATCCAACCCAGACATTCATTTTTGAGAAGAACAATGCTTCTGCTGAGTGCTCAGATTCCCTTAACATTCCAACGGTATAATAATTAAACACATTGAATTTCTCTGTGATTTGTTATTGTAATTATTAATATTATATTCATTTTAACTATGGAAAATTTATCCTTATTGTGATAACATTCCTTCTCTGCTTGTGGTGAAAATGATTTGGAATTGCACTTATGGAAAGCGTTCGTCCACTGAGAAATACCAAGATGACATTGCATCTGATGCCTATAATCCAACGCAATTGTCTTCCACTAAGTTGGCCACACACATCATGAAGGAGTGATTGACCTTTTCTTTGTCTGCTTTTTTGAAAACATGTCATAGACTCTTGCAAAGTTATTTGACTTTCATATAATTAGATTCTGAGATGTTAGTTAGGATCTCTAACTAGAAAATAATGGTTGTTTCCAAAATCTAATCTGATAAAGAAATCATGTATGTAAGTTGAACATTTTTTTTTTAATTTTAAAGTTTTTTTAGCATGTGAAACACATAAGATTGATCATAATTTATGGTTTCTATTTCTGCCTCTTAAAAAAAAAAAGGTTGAATATAGTCACCAATGAACAAGAACGATTAAACTCTTATTTATAATTGGTTGCATAGGACGGATAATATTAACTTTATCAGTGCATTATGTCACCCAATTGATTCGTCTATGATCTTAACCTATATTCATGAAAAAAAATGCATCAACATTGTTGAAACAAATGAAAATTAACATCTCTGTAAAAAAATTGCTAAAACAGGTTGTATACATTTAAAGACAAAAATGTTACTTTCATGCAATGACACCTAATTTTAATCATTGAAAAACATTAAAATGTTTACTATATAGTTGCACCGTATTCTCTTGATCAGAGTGAAAGAGACATTTTTTATGCATCAAAGTTTTATAATGCTTTGTGTCAGCCCCTTAAAGAGTAGAATAAAAAGGTGCTACATTGCCGTCGAGGGCATTTTTAGGACATGTCTTTGGCAACATCGGAAGATTAGAATTAACCGATTATAAGATATAGCGCATGAAATCTAAAAAAAATCACATTAGTAAACATACATTTGAATTAACCGGTTAACAACATATTCCAGAAGAAGTTGGTTGAAGGTCAGGTGTATAAGATGTCCTATTTTTCAGTTGCTCCGAGCAGTGGTTCGTACAGGACAACTACCCATACTTATAAGTTGTTTTTCCAGATGAGGATCAAAGTGAGTGTTGTTGAGGGTCCCTTGCTTCCCATGTTTGGATTAACTTTGACTAATATAGTTGAGGTTAACCATCAAACCGTGGACAACGATTATTTGATTAGTTTGTTGTTTTCATAGAGTTATCTACATATCTTCCTAATTTCCTTATTTTCCTTATGCTTCCTTTTGTTATTGTTCTTTTTTTTTTTTTGTTATGATTACCTCTTTCTTTTCTTAATCGTTTTTGTTGTTTAGATGACATTGGCTTAATGACTGTAATATCGGAGGTAAGGGAGAATATTAAGGATGGGAGATCACCAAGATGATTTTGCTTCAGCTAACTGATCACAGATTGATATCTTATTTTGTGAGGCATGTCAAGATTTATCTTCGTTTTGTTTATAGAAGGGACCATCGTTTAAACTTCTGTTTGGTTTTTGTCACAAGTGGGAAATGTGAGATTGCTCTGTTTGGAGATTATGTGGATCACTTGAAACAACTCATGGCCAAAGTTGATGAAGGTTTGCATGTGCTGGATATGCAGATCACAAAAGTGAAGATTTTCAGTGGTGTGTTTTTGGTCTATTTTCTTCTAAACATTTTGAAATTTTAATGTATGAATATTCTTATAAGTTTTGTCATTGGTTGAATTTTTGTAGAGAATGGATCCCTGCAAAATGTAGTGAATACTACCCGAATTATGATCAATCCAGATATATCAGGGGCTGCTGAATTTAAGAAAGGGTTAGTTATTTTATTTGGATTGTCATGGTTTTTAATATATGTTTAGATTCTGATACACATTAATTAAATATGTATGTGTTGCGTTTGTTTACGCCTCAATGTCTGCATATTGTATCAGTTTCGATGTTAATTCAATCGGAAGTAGCTCCACTGTGCGCCGCTTATTGGTCTGAGGGGTAAACCATCGATAGATTAAGATTTCTTGCATCTCCATCCAAAGAAGTCTATTGAAGAACTGAAGGAAGTTAGGGTGAGTGATACGTTTATTGTTTGTGGTATAATTGATGGTATAGTTGAGGAATAAGAATGGTGGTACCATTCTTTGATTGAAAAAAAATTATCATTGTCATGGTGGTAAAATTACTATTTTAAACTTTAGTCCTTTGGCCGTCTGATACTAATCAATTTTTTTTTTTTTTATAAATAAATGTTTGACTTACATGTTCATAGAGCTTCTAGAGGAGTTGAGTTAGGAAGTTTATACAGAGATAAATTGCACTAATAATATTGTAAGAAAGTTGAGGTTAATTATACAAAAAACATTATCAAAAATCATATCTAATCAAATCTCAACTTCTATAGGTGATAAGTGAAATGTTTAAAAAATAAAAAGAAACTCAATGAAGTTCAAATTTATTTCTATGCCCTTTACCCTACATTGGTTCCAATTAGTTGCAACTTAATTATTATCATGTTTTCCTGGTTTCATGAACAAGGTATATCCTCTTTTCATGAATCAAGACTTGGTAGAGCTTTCATAAATA
This sequence comes from Medicago truncatula, assembly GCF_003473485.1. Lineage (NCBI taxonomy): Eukaryota > Viridiplantae > Streptophyta > Magnoliopsida > Fabales > Fabaceae > Medicago > Medicago truncatula. Next base: position 25,130,772 of record NC_053045.1, read on the forward strand.
TTTTTGGAACAATTTTTTTACAAGATACGTTATTCAACCCGTGCGAAGCATGGGTTTGTAACTAGTACTAATAAGAAAATCCATGTCCCTTGAATTTACAATTTTGCCCTTATAAGGGGCTATTTGGTAATCTATTAATTGGTTGAGTTTTTTTTTTAACAATGGCCTGTGAATTTCCATTTTTGCCCCTAACCAAATTTTTTTTTAATTATTTTCTAATTTTTATATTTTAAATAACTTTTAATTATTTTCCAATTTTTATATTTTTAACTATTTTTCAATTTTTCCTCCCAAATTCAGTTGCTTCTACATTGCCGTTGTGGGAGATTAAAGTATCGTTTGACCCGACTTTATTCAAACTTCTCAACATTTTTAAGGAAAAGTTAGGCCAAACACAATATCAATTAAGTACTGACTAAAAAAATAACTTTTTTTGAACGCATAAAATTGAATGGAATGAGCTTTGACCAGAAGCTGTTGAATGTTACTTTAAAAAACTACTTCTCGACAATTTATTTAACAAACAACTCTTTTCAACCCACGCTGGGAAACTTTTCTTTATTTTTTAATATTATATTTCAATATGTTTTTTCTTCCATTTAACTTTATTTCATAAACACATCTTTTCAACTCACGCTTGGAAACTCACTCCTGTCATTTAATGATTCCAAATATTTTTATTTCCGTTCTTCAACCTCACGAATACACACACACATTAACGTTTAGAGTAATATTTTATGTCCGTCTGTCTGTTTTTTTTTTGTTACGCTAATGCATATAATTTTTTTAGTGTTGCTTAGTTGAATGCTACCTCACCAATTTTTTTAACTATTTTCTAATTTTTATATTTTAAAAACTTTTAACTATTTTCCAATTTTTCCTCCCAAATTCAGTTGGTTCTACACTGCCGTTGTAGGCGAATAAGATACCGTTTGACCCGTTTTTTTTTTTCAACTTCTCTACATTTTAAAGGAGAAGTTAGGCCAAATACAATATTAATTAAGTACTTACTAAAAAATGTACTTTTATTAATGCATAAAATTGAATGGAATGAGCTTTGGCCAAAAGTTGTTGAATGTTACTTCAAAAAACTACTTCTCGACAATTTATTTCACAAGTATCTCTCTTCAATTCACGTTGGGAACCTTTTCTTTTAATTTTTAATATTATATTTCAATACGTTTTTTTATTCCATTTAATTTTTTTTGAACCGTTGCATTTAATTTTTGTAAGGAGGTCCCATTTAATTTTATTATCTTTTTATCATTTATATATTTAATTTCAATATCGTTTAATCATCACAATGTCACAAATATTTTTATTCACGCTGTTATTTTATGATACCAAATATTTTTATTTTCTTTCTTCAACCTCACAAATACACACACACACACACATATTAGTGTTTAGAGTAATACTTTATGTGTGTCTGGTTTTTTGTTACGCTACTGCGTATAATTTTTTTGGCGTTGCATAATGCGTATGATTTTTTTTATAAAATTTTGATTTTAATTAAAAGTAAAATTGTAGATGTCTTTTCTTCAAAAAATGACTAGATGTCTAAAAAAATTATACTTATATATATATATATATATATATATATATAGAGAGAGAGAGAGAGAGAGAGAGAGAGAGAGAGAGAGAGAGAGAGAGAGAGAGAGAGGATGTATCTAGTGAGAATGACTTCCGTATGTGAGAATGTGAGAATACATTATTTGCCCTTCAGATTAAAATGGAGGGCTTAGATTTAATGTACCAATAAATACATTATGTGGACTATCACCTTCTTTTTTTTTATTTCATTCTCACTGAACACGTTTATATTTTCAGATCTTTCACTCTCTCACAGCTTTAACTCTTCTCTTCTTCATTCTGAATGTCGCTTCTTCTTCCCTCATCATCAACGATGTTTTCCGGCGTCGCCAACCTTCGCCGGCACAAAGCACGCCGTCGCCACCCTCCACCATCTGTTCCCAGTCGGAAACCCACCGCTCCCACCTTCCTGCACACTTTCGTGATTGAAAATCCCATAAAGAAAACCATTTCAGATCCAAATATATATATATATATATATATATATAGAGAGAGGATCCGTTGACACCAGGATCCCTACTTGTCCTACTGTTGCTGAGCAGTTTTTTGATATCAAACGGACCTCTCCAGAAGGTAATTTTAATGTTGCCGATTTCCCCTCTTTTGCAATCAGTTTCGCTACAGCACCAGCCGCTCTAGCTAATTGTCCACCCTTTCCAAGTGTTATTTCTATGTTATGTATGGCCGTGCCTAAGGGCATATCGGTTGAAGTAGATTCTTCTTTTTGATCAATCAAAACCCCTTCCCAAACTGTACAAGCTTCTTCCAAAGCATACGGCTTTCTGGATGTAGATTATGATATCTATACAGCTGGATCTTATATATATATATTGTATAATTCTTATATTATGACATAACGAAGTACCACATGAGTGGGTATATAATATAGGAATCTAAATCTGCCAAATCAGTCATGTTATGATATTCTACATCCTAGGTCTTTCTGTTCCTTCATCTGGCTTATGTTCTTCATGTAGCATTCAGACCGAATGACTCTATGAAATTACGTTGCTACTTACACATAGTACAGGTAACGTAGGAGACATTTCTATTTTTCCCGGGGGAATCTTTAGAATTACCACTGCTTAGCTTTCAATTTGCCTCTGACCATCAAATGAAATGTGAATAACCCGTGTCTTCCCCCTTTTGAAACGAAACAAGGAGAGCTTCGTGTTCTGTCGGTGCTTGAAACAATTTTGTCTTCTCCATATTACTATATCTTTAGGGTCAATAATTTTATATGAGAAACTACTGAACTCAATCACTTGCTGCCGTTACTCTTCAGTTTTCTGTTGAAGTCTATCCTGTAGAGGTACTCAAATTGGATCCGTGATCGATTGATAGGTTTCGCCGTAAACCTAATTGGTTACTTCCAATTACGTAAATCAATAGTTCAAACCGCACTCAAAGGTAGGGCATTTCCCATTTTTATAGGAACTTCTGTACCATAAACAATGGTATCTCCAATTATAGCCCCTCTGGGGTGTAAAATATATCTTTTCTCACCATCCCCATAGTGTATGAGACAAATGTGTGCATTTCTATTAGGGTCGTATTCGATAGTTACGATTCGACCATATATGTCTTTTTCATTACGTCGAAAATCAATTTTACGGTATAGACGCTTATGACCTCCCCCTCTATGCCCTGCGGTAATGATTCCTCTGGCATTACGGCCTTTACCACAATGATGCTGTCCATAAATCAAACGATTTCGTGTGCGGGTGCTCGGGATAGAAGTTTTGTATAAATGTATCGCCATGCTATTAAGTGTATTTTTATTTAAGTTCTTTTCTAAGAGGTAGAATAGAATAACCCGGTTGAAGCGTAATGATCATACGTTTGTAATGCGGTCTATGTCCCATAATAGGTCGCATTCTTCTACCATTTATTGGGAGTCGATGACTATTCATAGCTATTACCTTGACACCAAAAAAGAGTTCGACCCAATGTTTTATTTCTGTCCTAGTTGATCCTGATTCGACATTAAAAGTATATTGATTTTTTCCCAATAACCGAATACTTTTGTCTGTAAATATTGCATATTTTATTCCATTCATAAATCTATTTTCTTCCCTATGAGTTCTAGTCTCAATACGAATACTAGTTTTATTTACTGTTCATATATTTAAATTTGAATTTACCACACCAATTCGTTATAATGGATGATGAGATTCCATTGATACAGAGCCAATCGGTCTTTTTTTCTCTGACAGATGGTCAGAACTTCGTCTCGATTCAAATCATACTAAGCTAATAGGTCCACTACAGATACAGATCAAATTTTTTTTATTTAAGTAAATAAATTACGTAAATTCAAAATGATGGAAATCAAGAAATTAGTTAAATAAATAAATTACGTAAATTGAACGTAAATTTAAAATGATGTAAATCAAGAAATTAGTTAAGTTATTTAAGTCAAACAGTTCGGATTGATTCATTCTTGAACAAAAATCGACTTTATGGGAGGTAGGGTTCTATTGGCGTGCATCCAGTAGGAATTGAACCTACGACTTCGCCAATTATGAGTTGGGCGCTTTAACCATTCAGCCATGGATGCTTCGTGGGAATCCTAGTACCTCATGAATAACCAAAATCAATTGAAGTGAAATCTTTTGGATAAATCAATTCAATATATAATCAACAATTCATTTTTATATAATCAACAATTCATTTTTAATATAACACCAATCAACAATTCATTTTTAATATTTTAATATATATAGGAGTCTTACTTAATATGAAGGAACATCTGTTCAAATTTTGGATTTTAGAATTGAGAGAGATATTTAGAGAGAGCAAGAATTCTCACTATTTCTTAGATTCGTGGACTGAATTCAATTCAGTGGTATCTTTTATTCACATTATTTTTCACCAAGAGAGTTTGATAAAACTCTTAGACTTCCGAATTTGGAGTATCGTACTTTCACGCAAAGGCAATCGATATTTCACGATCAAGAATGTAGTATTTTTTGTAGTAGGGATCCTTATCTATCGTATTAACAACCGAAAGATGATCGAAAGAAAAAATGTCTATTTGACAGGGCTTCTTCCTATATCAATGAATTCCGTTGGACCGAGCAATGATACAATGGACGACTCAAAAGATTCGTTCAATATCAATTGGTATAGTAAGTTGATTGTTCCGCTCCTGTATCGAAAAAAGATCTCTGATAGGGATGAGGATTCGAAATATCATACGCGGATGAATAATCATTTGTTTCCAAAAGAAATCAAAGAATTTGTTGGGAATCCTACAAGAGCCGGCCGGTCTTTTTTATATGACAGATGGTCAGAACTTCAGCTGGATTTGAATCCTACTGAGAGGTTATTTAAGAAAGAAGAAGATGTTTCTTTTGTTCTTTTGAGGCAATCGGAAAATAAAGAAATAGCTAATATAGTCAAGATACATATGTATTTACAAAATACTGTCTCAATTCATCCTATTTCATCCGATCCAGGATGTGATGGGGTTGCGAAAGATGAGCTTTATAGTTCCGATTCATTCTTGAACAAAAATAGACTTTTTGGGTTATTTGATCTATTCCATGACCGGAATAGGGCAGGATACTTGTTACACCATGATTTTGAATCAGAAGAGAGATTTCAAGAAATGGCAAATCTATTCAATCTATCAATAACTAAGCCGGATCTAGTGTATCATAAGGGATTTTCTTTTTCTATTCATTCGTCCGGATTGGATCAAAAACAAAAGTTCGTAAATGAGGTCAACTCCAGGGATGAATCAAAAAAGAAATCTTTATTGGTTCTACCTCCTCTTTTTTACGAAGAGAATGAATCTTTTTATCCAAACAATACCTATGGATACATAAAAAACCTATGGAATCGATTCCATCGCAACTCGGAATATGGAATTCAAAGGTATCAAATAGGAAAAAATATTTTTAATCATAGACCTACAAGGAAATACACGATCAACCAACATTTCTCAAATTGGAAAAAAAACCATAAGAAATGGCCTCTTATTTTGATTTATCAAACCGAGAGATCTATGAATAAGGATCCAAATGCATATAAACACAAATGGTCCAATGGGAGTAAGAATTTCCAGGAACAATTGGACTTTTTCATTTCTGAGCAGAATAGCCGTTTTCAAGTAGTGTTCAATCGATTTCAAGTAGTGTTCGATCGATTACATATGAATGCATATTCGATTGATTGGTCTGAGGTTATTGATTGGTCTGAGGTTATTGACAAAAAAGATTTGTCTAAGTCACTTTATTTCTTTTTGTCCAAGTTTCTTCCATTTTTGTCTAAGTCACTTTATTTCTTTTTGTCCAAGTTTCTTCCATTTTTGTCTAACTCACTTCCTTTTTTCTTTGTGAGTTTCGGTAATATCCCTGTTCATAGGTCCGAGATCCACGTGTATGAATTGAAACGTCCGAATGATCCACTCGGGAATCAGTTGTTAGAATCAATAGGTCTTCAAATCGTTCATTTGAAAAAAAGGAAACCCTTCTTATTGGATGACTTTTATACTTCTAAAAAATCAAAATTATCCTTCAATGAAGGAAAAATATCACCATTTTTGTTCAATAAGAGAGAAAATTGGATATCATTCCATACTAGAAAGAAGCAAAAAAAAAGAAGAAGAGAAGAAGAAGCGCAGGAAATCTTTTTATAACATGGATTTCTCAATGATATCTCACGATCAAGAGAATTGGCGGAATCTGCTGAAACCATTTCATAGAAGTTCATTGATATCCTCTTTTTTAAAAGCACATCGACTTCGATTCTTTAATAATCAATATGCGGTAAGGTCCTGTAATTATGATTTTCTTAAGTATGTTCTTACTAGAATTGATGATTCAGAAGGGAAGAACCATGAGTATCTCAAATTAAAGTCACAGATGATGTATTTGTTTTATAATCGATATTGGATTCATACTCAATATTCTGAGAAAGATTTTTCTGGGAAATATTTACGATCCGAAAAGAGAAAAAAACACAGTCCTTGTTTAACAAAAGATTCTGAGAAATATTTACGATCCAAAAAGAGAAAAAAACACAGTCCTTGTTTAACAAAATGCTTTGAAAAAGGGCCGATGTATAGAAACTATCAAAGAAATAGTGTTTTTTCAACTCTCTCAAAATTGAAGCAATTCCAACCATATATAATACAATTGTTACTTACCCGGACAGGACATGAATATCTAAATTTAATATTTTTAGATACTTTTTTAGACCTATTGGCGATACTACGTAGGAGTCCTAAATTTCAACAATTTGTATCCATTTTTCATGATATTAGGGATGGATCCAAGCGAATTCTTCGGGAAAAATTGTGTCTTTCACCACGGAATCCTATAAGTGAGATTTCGTGTAAGTGTCGACACAATTTTCTTGTGCACGTCAACGAATTCGTTGACACCAAATCTCAACCATCAATTTTGTCTAATCCAATGGTCCATAATTATTGGTTCAATTAACTTGTGTATCTTTTTTTTCCTTATCTCACCTGATCTTCTGCTTCATCTTCTCCAACACACATCAAATAACCAACCCATTCAATATCGATCAATGCAAACCCATCCAAAATATAGAAACACAATTTTCATGTTAATTTCACCAATCAAAGAAATTTAAAAATTGAATAACTTAATTTCAAGAATAATTCTTCCGTCCGAATTTCAAGAACACAACTAAAAGTGGTGAAACTCAAGAACTCAATTTAAAAAACAATTTTTTTGTCTGAATTTAAAGAACTCAAGAACACAATTAAAAGCAATCTTTGCTTCTCACATATCTGAATTTCAAAAGTCAATTTTCAAACCTAAAATTCCACCAATCAAAGTGAAACCATCGAAAATACCATGAATTCATTAGCTTCCTTTAATTCCAATCGATTACATGAATAATAGATAAATTATTTGTATACGTTGCAATCTATATGAGAAATAAATCAAGGAGTGGAGGTGGTGGAGAGCAGCGCATTGTCCAGAAAAAACAATTGAGCATCAGTATGATTTATTTTTTTGTTGAACAAACATCATTGTGATTTTAAATGGCCATCAAAAGTAATTAAGTAAGGATACATTAGCGTGAGTCAATTTAGAGAATATTACTAGCCTTTGATTAAAATAGATTGACGGTTGAGATTTGGTGTCAACGAATCCGTTGACACCTGGTGTCAACGAATCCGTTGACACCTGGTGTCAACGAATCCTGACTCATATATATATATATATATATTGCACCTTTATATTGTAACAAATTATGCATATCTTTTTCTTATTCAAAAATACTAAACATATATGTTTCCATGACACCAACAAATATAATATCATATAATATAAATTCCAACATTTATAATAGTAATTTTTTTTAAGAAATCATCGGACTTCTTCATGAGATTGTCAAAACAATGCCAATTGAGACTAGAAAGAAACTGTGTACGAACATTGTGTTGAAAGATAAAAGATATTATTTTCTAATTTGTCAGCATAAGATGATATGATTTTGTATAAGTTTGATAATGACCTGAAAGATGTCTTTCCTTATTATGCAGTGAGAATATAGTTGATGTAACACTATGGGAAAAATATTCTGTAGCTTTATCATTTACCATCTATTTACCTTGAGTTCTTTGCTTCCATTTTGTAGTCAATGGCAACCCAAAGATATGTAACAATTGTTCAGGTTCGAGGCTGCTCATCAACCTACATTATCCGGTTGTTGAGAAGTTTAAGACTTAGTAAGTTTGCATTATGATTTCACAATACAGTGTTAGAGTAAATTATTATTTCACAATCTGATTTGATTGTTTTTTGACCATATTTCTTGAATTGTTCTCGTGACGTTAACACTTCTAAAGCTCAGAGTCAAAACATCAGTCAGAACTTAAGTTAGAGTTCGGCTTCTTCTTAATGTACTTCGTACAACGATTTTTCCAATCTGTCTCAGGTTAGGCCAATTGTTGAATTTATAAACTTAGTCAAGGTCTGCTTTTTTTATGCACAAACATGCTTTGAATTTTTTTACGCACAAATTAAAAATACATATTGCATTATTCTGTATTTTATGTGCATAATTTGTGTTAGGAATTAGGATACATATTGCATCACTATTTGGAAAGCAATTAACTAGTTTGGATGATATTATGAGAGTTGCACCAAATTAGGAATGATTTGTTTATTTTGATTTCCCTAACAATTAACGTTAATATTTTGATTAAATTAAACAAGGTTAATTAAATAGGGTTAATACATTAAAATTAAGCAAAAAAGTTAGGTTAAATCTAGGGCAAAATTTTGCGTTTGGGTTAACTTTAAGAAATAAAATAGGTTAAGTATAGCAAGACGGGTTAACATTTATAAAAAAATGATTAGGTTAAGTATAGCGAGAGGGGTTAACAGTTATTCCTTTAAAAAAAACAGCATCTAATTGGGAAAATAATTTTAACTAGACTTTCCACCCGTGCTGCCGCACGGGTCATATACATTGTAGATGTAGTAGACAAAAACAAATCTCAATGCATATCAAAGAGAATGAAATATGTGGTCCCAAATATATGCAGATGTTGGAATTCGAACCTCAGACACCACACTTATTCACCTTAAAAATATTAATTTTTATCAATTGTGTGTTACTTCATTCTTTTGTTAAAATTATATGTCAATGTTATATAATTGGTATGTTACTTCATTTTTTTTTTTTTTGACAAAATGTTACTTCATTCTTTTGTAAAAATTATATGTTAATGTTATATTATGTACCTAAAAATAGCTCATTCTTAACCTCAACATGTAAAATGTTTTATTTAAATAATTTTCCTTTTATCGAATATTTGGCCTTTACCGTAAATGATACCCTTTAACTGTTTATTGAAATGTTTCTTCCATCTGTTTATATAGATTGCAAAATTCAGGTGCATTTTGTGGTAGATATTTAACAAAGAGAGTTCAGTTCTAATTTAGATTAAAAGTGTAATATTAAAAAAAAAAAATGTTGCTATAATCTTTCAAAACCCTTTTATTCCAATAGGGCGATTTGTTTTGTTGAAGAAATAGGGGGATTTGTTTTGAAGAAATAGGGGAAATAAAGCGATGCTGATTTGCTTTGTTCATGAAAATATGAGATTAGGTGTGAGCATTAGGGTTGTTCATGAAAATAGGAGATTAGGTGTCAGGGTTAAAATAGTTAAATTATGCAATAGGGTTTAGGTTAAAATTAGGGCTTACAGGTTAACTTTAATATACAAGAAGATAAGAAGATTAGGTGTGACCATCTTCTTCTTCTTATTCCTAAACAAAGCTTTGTTGCCCTAATTTTAACCTAATATTTTAGCAACTTTTCCCTCCTTCAAAACCTAACCATATTTCCTAATTCCCCTCCTCCAAACCCTAACCATGATTTCCTAACTTCACTCCTCCTAAAACCTATCTAATTGATTTTCATAAACCATATCTCCTAACTCCCCTCCTCCAAACCCTCACCAATATATTTTAATCTTTTCTTCTAAACCGAAATCTCTTTTTAAAACCATACCTTTCTCTTAAACCGAAATTTCTACCTATCTAATTGATTTCCATAAACCATATTTCCTAACTCCCCTCCTCCAAACCCTCACCAATATATTTTAATCCTTTCTCCTAAACCGAAATCTCTTTTTAAAACCATACCTTTCTCTTAAACCAAAATTTCTTAATCAACATGGCTTCCATACCTTTCAATCCCTTTCAATCTTTTGTAGGTCCGTTGGTGAAAAACCCTCTTTCCGATCTTGACAAAACAATCAACAAGCTGAGACTGAAATACAGATCATATATCGTTGAATATGACATTGATGTTGTATGTGTTTTTTGCGAAATATACATATTCTACATTATTTGCATTCTATTTTATCAACGTTTGTGATGTTTTTGTTTGTTATTTTTTAGGGAGTAGTATGCTTGCCAAACATGTTTGGCGGTGATTTCGGAGATCAAATTGGGCGCTATGCAATATTGACTGATAGTTTCACAAGATTATCCCCTACTCGGTTTTTGATCCCCCTATCCATTTCCTTCTTGACAAGATGAATTTGCAAGCAACTTTCGATGACTCTCTCCCCCCAATAACATCTCTTCTCGCTTATCGTCACAATATCACTGACATGGTTCTTGATTTCGAAAAAAATTAACTGAGTATGATGTTACTAAAGGTTGCATGGTATGATACACTTTTCGTGTCCACCTTAACTTCTTTTGTTCCTTTTCCGTTTAGTTGATATAAGTTACATGGATTTCTAATTTTGCAGATTCTACTTTACACCGGCAATGTTCCGTAGATGCTTGATACACTCTTAACAACTGTGAATATTATCGATGATTGCGGTAACAGATGGGTTTGTGAGCTAACTTTTGCAACTTTTCCTTATGAAAACTTCAAGATAGGACGGCGTTGGAATAGGTTTGTGGAAGCTCGCAGGCTCCGTGAAGGTGTGAAGATATGAGGGGGTGCTCCGATGGTTGGGTCACATGATACCATCTACCTTGATGTTATTTACAATTAGTCCATGTTTAGATAAATTGTGCAACACCTTTCCACTTTGAATTTTAAGTTTTAGTTTCTTAGAGTTTTGGAAGCATCTATTTTTTTGTCTTTGAATTTAGCAAATGTCCCTTGAATTTCATAAATAATTTAGCCTTGCTTGCTTTGGTTTTTGATTTATATATTTGTGTTTGTGCTGCTCAAACAATTTAGTAACGTGAATTTTGATAACAAGGGAAACTTATATGTGTGTGTATGTTTTTGTGTTTCTGAATCAATTTAGTAGCATAGTTGTGTTACTGAAGCATTTTAGTAGCATAGCTTTTAGTAACATTATTAGTAACAATTACTACCTTTTGGTGACACTTTTAGTAACATTATTACTAACAATTACTAATCCTATTCTCTAAAATACGTTTTGGGTGGAAACAAACTAAAATCCTTATTTCTCTCATTCAAGTAACTACAAAAGATTTCATCCACATCTCTAAAATATTTTTTAGGTGGAAATAAACTAAAATCCTAATCCTAATTTCTTTCATTCAAGTAACCAAGAGATTTCATCCACATCTCTAAAGTAACTTTTTGGTGGAAACAAACTAAAATCCTTATTTCTCTCATTCAAATAAGTAGGGGATTTCATCCACATCTCTAAAATATGTTTTGGGTGGAAACAAACTAAAATCCTAATCCTAATTTCTCACATTCAAGTAACTAAGAGATTTCATCCACATCTCTAAATTAACTTTTTGGTGCAAACAAACTAAAATCCTTATTTCTCTCATCCAAATAATTAGGGGATTTCATCCACATCTCTAAAATATGTTTTGGGTGGAAACAAACTAAAAATCCTAATTCCTCTCATTCAAGTAACTACTAAAGATTTCATCCACATCTCTAAAATATGTTTTGGGTGGAAACAAACTAAAATCCTAATCCTAATTTCTCTCATTCAAGTAACTAAGAGATTTCATCCACATCTCTAAAATATGTTTTGGCGAGTCAACTATGGTAATTCTTAAGTAAAAAAAAATGTCCCATCAAAAATATTAATTTCATTTTATTCATATTAATCTTTATCCAAAAATGTTGGGCATAATTTTATTCCACTTCAACTACATCCCTTTGTTCTGCGCCCCCTCCCTATTTACATGCCAATTCTTAAGTAAAACAAAGTGCCCCATCAACAATATTAATTTCATTTATTCATATTAATCTTTATCCTAAAATGTTGGCCACTTCCTAATTTTGTTCCACTATATTGTGCTTATCCTGATAACTAATACTCTTTATTGCTCAACCGACATATCCTACTAACACGTATTGCACCTTTTTCCCTATAAATATATCATAACCTATTAGCCAAACCATCTCAATCTAAATAAGCATCCTCTTTCTTGGAAAGGAAAAAACAAGCCAATGATGTCTTCCAAATACACTCCAATCTCAGCTGTTTCTGGAGGAAGAAAGAATCTCAAGATGAGTGTGCGAGTTGCTCACATTTGGCGCCAAAGAATACCATTGTTGAACAGGTTAATGATTATGTGTTAGACTTGATTCCTGGTGAAGAAAAAATATATTTGAGTTACGATACACCTTATCATAAAAACATAGATGGTGACGCAGTAGATGACATCCACACTCCTGAATTCCTCAACACCATTGTGGCGTCTGGATTGCCAAATCATCGGTTGCGACTGAAAGTAGGAGCACCTGTCATGTTACTCAGGAACATGGATCAAAGTTTGGGCTTATGTAACGGTACGAGATTGATCATTACAAAGATAGGAAAATTTGTGCTCGAAGGACGGGTAATATCAGGTTCTAATATCGGTGAGAAGGTGTTGATTTCAAGGTTATCGCTAACACCATCTGATAATAGAATTCCTTTCAAATTTAAACGAAGGCGGTTTCCGATATCTGTCTCATTTGCAATGACTATTAACAAGAGTCAAGGTCGGTCGCTAGAACATGTTGGTGTCTACCTACCGTCTCCTATTTTTTCACATGGACAGTTGTACGTCGCAATATCACGGGTTACTTCGAGGGGTGGTTTAAAAATATTGATTAATGACGACGACGACGACGATGCATCAAATGTGGTCTACAGAGAAGTTTTCCGTAATGTGTAGGACTTTTTTGTGTACTATTCATTTTCTTACTTATTGAAACTATTTGCATGTCAACGAACTTCAATTTCCCTTTCAAAATTATATGTTATTTTAAAGTAACAGGAACTACGTACTAGAATTATGGAACAATAACAAAGTCTTTGGTATTGATATTTTGCTTTGATTCACGACAATTTTTAGATTCACGCGAACTACAATGTCTTATTTTTTCAGTGAATATTATCTTTTTTAAATGACACGTGCGTTAGCACGGGTCAATGGTCTAGTTAGGGTTAAAACAGTATTATGCAATAGGGTTTTGGTGAAAATTAGGACTTACGGTTAACTTTAATATATAAGAAGATATTAGCAACTTACATAGCTCTTTCACTCGTCACCGTCAACGAGATTCTAAGACACGTTAAGCAGCGAACTTGAAGAAAAAAAATCTGGTTCTTCTCTAGCAAGAGGTAATTTCAAACCCTAGTTTTTCTCATTTCAATATCTCGTTAACTTTTCTACCAAGAGGTGATTTCAAACCCTAGTTTTTCTCATGTCAATAGCTGGTTAATTTTTCTATCAAGAGGTGATTTCAAACCCTAGTTCTTCTCATGCCATTATCTGGTTAACTTTACTTCTTTTTTTTTTTTTTTAAGAAATCTGGTTAAATTTTCTAACAAGAGGTGATTTCAAACCCTAGTTTTTGTAATTTATTCAACAACAAACAAGGCTTATTCCATTGATCTTTTAAATCTTCTTAATAATTTGTCTTTTAATTTCCTTAGATCTTTCTCTATTTCTAGTGATTTGATTCTCTTTATTTGATCTACCCATCTTATTACTGAATCCACATATATTTTTTTACATGTCCAAACCACTCAAGTCTAATTTTTGTATTTTATTATTGCAAATAAAATATGGAATTTTGTTTTGGATTTCACTTTCACAAAGGTCGTCTTTTGGCATCTCACTTATACCTTTTGATATATATATATATATATATATATATATATATATATATATATATATATTTCTTAGGTTGGGTGTAAAGGAAAGAAAAGGAAGATTAGGGATAGTCGAAGCAAAGGATGAAGAGTAAAAGAGATAAAAAAGAAAGAGAAAAAGACCGGCTTAGTGACTTGTGTGATTCTGTTTTGCTCAATATAATGAAGTTTATGGACACAAAACAAGTTGTTCAAACTTGTGTATTGTCTACTAGATGGAAGACACTTTGGCGAAGAGTCACTACTCTTGCATTGAATAATTCAGTATTCGCTCGTGGCTTACCCAATTATAATCAATTTGTGTTTTCAGTTCTGTCTCATCGTGACAAATCAATTTCTTTACAAGATATTGTTTTAAGAAATGAAAGAGGCGTTGAACCTAAACTTGTGGACGCGGTCATGAAATATGCTATGTCACATAATGTCGAGAATTTCACACTTGAACTTTATTTGAATTTCAAACCCGGTTACACTTTGCGCCCTAGCATCTTTTCTTGCAAATCTTTGACACATCTAAAGCTTTTATTTTGGGGTGTCCCTTGGATGATGAAAATTCCAACTTCCTTGGAATTGCCTGCTTTGAAAAGCTTGCATCTTATCTCTGCCACTTTTGTTGCAAATGACAATGGCATTGTGGAACCCTTTTCAAATTTTAAGATGTTAAGCACTTTGGTCCTTAACTGTTGGTCTCTACAACACAATGCAACTGTCCTCTGCATATCTAATTCCAAGCTATCTAGTTTGTGCATAGGTTGTACCCCTCCGGAACGTTACAAAGTTGTGCTTTCTACTCCAAACCTTAATTCTATCTCTCTCTTTCGTGGTCTCGTTCATCAATTCTCTGCATGCGACCTTTCTGTTCTTGAAGAAGTAAATATCGATGTTGCACCAGGTCTTAAATATGGTATTTCAGGCCTAATTAATTGGCTGGAAGCGATCGCTAATTATGTTAAGATATTGACACTTTCTTCAAGTACCCTTGAGGTAAGCACTTGTTTATCTTGAACAATGGTGACTTGTCAAAATTCTGCTACGGCATAGTGCTATAGCTACGGTATAGCACTATTGCCTCTTTGGAATATGTCTAATACACTATGTTTGTGCAGGTTCTACTTCACCCAACTTCAAGTTCAATTAGAAGTAAACTTCCTTGTTTTTTTAGATTGAAGTCATTGAAATTGAAAGTTAAAGAGTTATATAGATCAGCTGACCCAAAGGAAGTAATAAGGCTTCTGATTTGCTTTGGTAAAAACTCTCCACAGGCCTTAAAAGTGATGTTTGATTTCTAGGCATGACTCTTCTTCAGGTAGATTGTCTTATCAGTGATTGTTTATAACTCTTATAGATTTTTTTCAATTTATGAAAAGTTGTAATCTGAGGGTAACCTTGGCGCAACTGGTAAAGTTGTTGTCATGTGACTTAAAGGTCACGGGTTCAAGTCCTAGAAACAGCCTCTTGTGTACAAATCAGGGTAAGGCTGCGTACAATACACCAATAATGGTGGGACCCCTTCCCGGACCCTGCGTACGCGGGAGCTTTAGTTTACCGGGTTGCCCTTTTATGAAAAGTTGTAATTTAAAGGAAATATGTAATCATGATTGCCTATCCGGTACTAGCCAAAACTAGGAAAATATGGATCTTACAATGAGAAGTTGCTGAATAAAGGTAATACCAATAACTATTTGATGAGAATGAAGATAAGAAAAATCTTTCATTAAGAAACAAAGATTTTATTTGGTTGCTTTTTAAATTACAAGAGATATTATATATTGACAATTAAATATATCGGGATAAGTTTGGACTTGACTTGTGATCAAGTATACGATAGAACATTATGGCGGCGTTTGATCCATGTCTGTTGAGTATTTAATTATCTTTTTGTTTTCATTTTCTTATTAATGATTTCAGATTATCATTTCAGGGATATTGATGTTTGGGGCTAACATAATTGGAGTTGATTGCAACATGAATACAAAGGCTGTTATGTTGGCTATACAGTTGGTCAACGACAATCCATGATGTTTTGTTTTCATCAAGATATTAAATAGCTATGGTCAAGGTTTATTAATAGTATAGTAGACAAGATCCTAAATCTAAATAGATATGGTTAGTATTATTAATTGATTTTACCTTTGCATTAAGGAGGGGGTTGTAGGGTCTATCAAACAAATGGAATTTTATGTTTATCATGTCCCTTGTGACAATTTTGATGTATTAGATGTGTTTAAATAAATATTTTTAAAACTGGTTTGCCATCAAATTAAATCGACGATTGTTTATAAGCTCTTGAGAGTACTCCCTCCGATCAATATTATAAGTAAAAGTGTAATTTTTAGATTCATTCAATAAATGATGTATGTAGTCTATATATATATATATATATATAAACCACATACATTATTTAATGAATGAACCTAAAAAGTCAACTTTCTGGAGATACGTTTTTCACTACTTTTACAAAACTTACAGCACAACCGTCTCTTTTAATCAACCAATTTCGGAATTTATAATCTACCATTATTTAGCACATCAGCATTCGTGATTTTTCACTATAAATTCCTTTGCACTTAATAGTAGTGCTCTAAGCTAAAATGGTTTAAACCGATTAAACTTTGAACTTTCCTTTACTAATTTGATTTGGTTTTCGAAACATCGGTTTAAACGCTATAAAAATCATTAAATCAGAAAAAGTTCTATCTTATAATCACAAGTATAATGCATCTAAAAAAACATATACTTATAATAGGAAATGTGGGAGGCAGTTAATAGAGAAGATTATATTTGATAACAAAGGAGATAGATATAACATTTGTTTCTAAGTGTGAATAGGGAATAATGTGTAAAAAGGACATGACTAGGAAGAAAAAACAATAGGGACAGGAAAGGGATGGAACAGGAACATGAATGTGTGAATAAATCACCACATAATAAAACCACGTGTTTTTGCCAACTTTGGATGCATTAAATTTGGATGTTCCATGTTGCTTGTAAGAAGTGAATAATTTATGGGACAACCCTAATAAGGCAATATATAAGGTATGCAGTGTCCCGTGTTAAATGATTCTAAAATAGATAATTTAAAAAAAAAAGTTTGTTAAAGGAAGAGAAAGACAATCATTCATAACAATCCGAAATAACAAACATTCAAGGGAAATTGAAACAACTGTCAAATATTACAAACCAAAAGTCTTTTTTTTTTTTTTTTTTTTTTTTTCTAAGCAGGGAGAAAGTCAGACATCCGAAGACAACACCGACATCCCAACTGGGTTGGCACTCCGGGAAGCCTCCGTCCTATGTCTGCCAAACTCTAAATTCAATAAAAAAAGGGGAAAAAAGTATGTACAAAGAAAGAGGGGGACTAAACCAAAACCCTCAAAAAAGAAAAGAAAAAGAACAAAAGAAATAAAAAATTAAGGAACTCTATAATTGAGTAGACCAATTATGTCTTGATAGAAATCCATAAGCAACTCCACTGGAAGCGTGTTTAACCAAATAGAATCATAGTTGAAGCAAATCATTTTCTTTGATAAAACTTCTTTTTTTGATTTCTTTGTAGAGAGAGGCATCTTTCAACAAATCATCATTGAATCTAGCGGGAACATCATAAACATAGATATATTTGCCTAAACAAGGATCCATAATTTTTGTGGCATAATTTTTGTGGTATCTTTTTAAATACTGCATCGGCATTGTCTTTAATCATTGCAGTGACTATCTCTTCTTGCTTTGCATTGTAGTAAGCATGAATGTCATTCCACTATTATTGCTAGCCAAATAATAATCTAGAGAAATTAGTGAGACATAGAGGCTGTGATGAGTAACACAAACCAGAGAGTACTTCCTCAACATTTGCATATCCATCTTCACTTTTTGGTTTCCTCAGACATTCCAAAATAACATAATCATTGGGAAGATGGAGGAGGACCTCCGTTTGCACGGGTCTGATAATGCGGCTTGCCAATGACTTGATTTTTACGAGATTGCTTCTGCGACTTTGAGAGAACTTGCGTGAAGCCTTCATCAACCATTCGTTGGTCGTATTCGCGAATTCTGGAAAATAAATCCAGAGCATTCTGTATGTTTTTACTGATGTGTGCTTCAGGATGAACAGATGGGACCTGAGACGGTATATTTACCTCTACGTCATCAGTACTAGTGTTTCACTACTAGAAAAAGTTGATATACCGACGGAATTTAGAGATGGAATTGCTTCGTCTCTAGCAGAGACGGAAGTTGAGACGGAAAGTTGTAATTTGGAGACGGATTACTATGATGTGTGTGGAGACGGATTTTGGAGACAGAACTTTCTATCGCTGATCACTATCCGTCTCTAAATCCGTCTTTAATGACCTTCTTTGCCATGTAAGCCCATGCAAAAGTTGGTCAGAGACGAAATCTAGACACGGAAATGATGTTTCCCGTCTCAAATTCCGTCTCTGACAGTATCAGTTCCAACTTCCGTCTCCATTTTTGTCTCTAGACATATCCGTCTCTAAATCCGTCTCTAAGGATTGCTTTATTATTATTATTATTATTATTATTATTAAAGGAAGAGAAATACCATCATTCATAAAGTACAATCCGAAATAACAAACATTCAACGGAAATAGAAACAATGTCAAATATTACAAATCCAAAACATGAGTCACATGCACTAAGTAGAGTGTTCAACCAGCAGAAACAAAACAAGAGTCACATGACATTATATTTAAAGTTGGAATTGTAGCTTCATGGGCGAATAACATGAACAGAGACTGGTCACCAACAGTTGAATAAATTGGTACCAACCCAGAGTGAGATACTTTTCAACATATCCTGTAGGTATAGCAAGAGTCTTAAGTCTACACACAGCTGTTTCCTCAGTCTCATGGTCGTAAACTTGAATTTCAGTTAGAGTTACAGTAGCAAATTCAAAAATTCTCAACAATAAAGTTAGAAAAATGCTAAGTATAAAAATAAAATAGAAGTAAGTCACTATTTGAATTAGAATAAGTAAATTAAACAATTAGATTGATGAGAAGAAATCTTACCATCACACTTCTACGATCAGCAATAGCCTGGCTAACCTTCAAAGTCCAGAGATATTCTTCAGGTTCACCATCATGTCCATTAAAATATGATCCTTAAACAACTCATTGACTGCTACTGCCAATTCCTGAAGAAATCCCTTTCTCAATATTGTGTAGTCAAATCGAAAGCTTTTTTCACTACTAAAAAAACAAAAATTAGTGACGGAAATTTAGTGAGGGAAAATATGAAATCTCTCTCTAATTTTGTCACTAAATTTTGCGACCAACAAATTTGTGAGAGATTTTATTTTTTCCATCACTAATTTTCCTCCCTGATTTTGCTTTTTCTAGTAGTGTTTCTCAAATCATATCATTATTTTTTTTAATTTGTTATATTTTTTAAACATAAACTAGTTATGACATCTCAATATTGTTAGGCTTTAATTTTAATAGGATAAATATTTGAAACAAGTTTAACTTTTGGTTAAATTTTGGTTTTGTGATAAAATTAAATGTTTAGTTAAAAATCATTTGATTTATTTAATTTTTTAAATAAGTTAAAAATTATTTGATTTATTTTATTTTTGAAACAAGTTTGAACGACATATTATTTCTCATAATGGTTAGGCCTGAATTTTTAATGAAAAAGAAATTTGAAAGAAGTTTAATTTTTTGGTTTTATTCTTATGCGATAAAAATAAATATTTAGTTGATAATAATATAATTTTTTTTTATTTTAAAAAAAATTATTAACTTAAATTTTGAATAATCGTTTGATTTTGAAAATATAATTCTTTGACTAAAATGTTTTGTGAATTTTGTCCGATTAGGTTAAATGTGATTGAATTAAGTCTAAGAATTAAAGAGTAATGTTCTTTGGTGAACTATTAGGTCAAATGTGATTGGATTAAGTCTAGACTAAAATATACTTTTGGTCCCTGCAAATATGGTGAGTTTGAGTTTTGGTCTCTAGAGAAAAAAACTTTTGAAAAACGTCCTTACAAAAAATTTTGTTTTACAAAAAAGTCTCTGGGCCCACTTTCTTGATGATTTGGCTCATTTGGACCAATGTGGCACATGATGACTGTATCACTAATGGTGACTTTGAATTTTTTATTATTTAAAATTAAAAAAACATTTTATTAATTTATTTTAACATTGAATTATTTAATAAAATAATAACAAACCAAACAATGTTCATCTTCAACCTCAAATTCATCCTTCTTCACCCATACAAACTCATGAAACCTAGAAAAAATAAACAACCATATATTCCTTAGTCCCTCTCTATATTATTTTTATCCTCTCTTCATCGTCAAATCCATGGCTATGAGACAAACAACAAATCAAGCCAAGAACAACAAATGGATTGGGACGTACAATGAAGCAAAATCAACAAACCAACCAAATATCTAGATATCACAAATTCAAAGAGGAAAAAGCGTGCAACTTCAAAATAAGGGGCAAAAATTGAAACATGAGAGGGCTTAGAAGCCACTTCTGTTGACACCTAGTAAAGGAAATCGAAAGGTGAAAGCATCAGAAACACGAAAACGCAAGAATGAATATTAACAGAGAAATAAATCATAACCTCGATTCATTAACCCAACAACAACAACAACAACAAAGAAGGCAGTGACGAGAACAGCTCTACGTTGCCGTCAACGATGTTTTCAGCCACACCGAACAAGAAAAAGTTTCGTTGATGGAAACTCTAGCTGCGGACCTGGAAGTGGTTGTATCGTTGATGGAACACAAGAAGAGAGGATGAACAAAAAAGATAAAGAGATCGATAAAGAAAATTTAATGAATAAGAAAATCCTAATTTCAGTTTCCCCCATTTCTAATTTTATGATTTTAAAATTAAAGAAGACGAATAAGAGTTAAAGGACAAAGGATTGAAGAAAGAAAGGTCGACGGTGGGATGGGGTGGTGGTAAAGAAGATGAATGATGAAACAATCTGGGTTTTGATTGATAACTCTAACCCTTTTTAATTATTATTTTTATAATTTTGAAAAACAAATTTTATTTTCATTAAAATGATTTGTAAAATGTTATAAATAATTAGGCAATTTCTATGGTACACTCAATAATTTTGAGTGTACTGGTACACCCGTATATTTAAATGAATAGTTTAATGATTTATTTTCTTTAGAAAAAAATATTTTCTATCATTTATAATTATAATAATCATATTTTATTTTTCAAAAGTGTCGGCAAAGAAAAATTCAAATTTTTTTAATTTTTATTACTCATAATAGTGAATATTGATTATTTTTTTCAATAAAAGTTAAAGTTAAAAAATTTAGTATAATTCTTATAAAAAAGGAAATGATGTTTTTTCTTATGAGATAATATTTTCTAAAATATAAAAGTCGATAAATATCTCTTTATCACATAAAAATTATCGTTAACTTATAGATTTATGAAATAGGTGTACTGGTACATCTTAATTGAAGGGTGTACCGTAGAAACTCCCTATAAATTATTTAAAAGCCACATGTCATAATTGTTACGGTCACCAACTGCCACCTATGCAAAAACAAGCCAAATCACCAAGAAAGTGGGCCCATGAACTTTTTAAAAAACAAAAAATTTTGCAAGGATGTTTTTCAAAAGTTTTTTTCTGCAGGGACCAAAAACGTATTTTAGTTTTAAGTCTAAGAATCAAAGAGTAATGTTAGGGGTTAGGGTTAGGGTTTGGATGAATGATTGAATTAATTTAATTATTACTTAACTAGACTTTCCACCTGTGCTGCCGCACGGGTCATATACATTGTAGATATAGTAGACAAAAACAAATCTCAATGCATATCAAAGAGAATGAAATATGTGGTCCCAAATATATGCAGATGTTGGAATTCGAACCTCAGACACCACGCTTATTCACCAAAAAAATATTAATTTTTATCAATCGTGTGTTACTTCATTCTTTTGTTAAAATTATATGTCAATATTATATTATTGGTATGTTACTTCATATTTTTCTTTTTTTTTTTGAAAAAATGTTACTTCATTCTTTTGTAAAAATTATATGTTAATGTTATATTATGTACCTAAAAATAGTTCATTCTTAACCTGAACATGTCAAATGTTTTATTTAAATAATTTTCCTTTTATCGAATATTTGGCCTTTACCGTAAATGATACCCTTTAACTGTTTGTTGAAATGTTTCTTCCACCTGTTTATATAGATTGCAAAATTCAGGTGCATTTTGTGGTAAATATTTAACAAAGAGAGTTCAGTTCTAATTTGGATGAAAAGTGTAATATTAACAAAAAAAAATGTTGCTATAATCTTTCAAAACCCTTTTATTCCAATAGGGCGATTTGTTTTGTTGAAGAAATAGGGCGATTTGTTTTGAAGAAATAGGGGAAATAAAGCGATGCCGATTTGCTTTGTTCATGAAAATAGGAGATTAGGTGTGAGCATTAGCGTTGTTCATGAAAATAGAAGATTAGGTGTGAGCATTAGGGTTAAAATGGTAAAATTATGCAACAGGGTTTAGGTTAAAATTAGGGCTCATGAAAATATGAGATTAGGTGTGAGCATTAGGGTTGTTCATGAAAATATAAGATTTTTTTTTTTTTTACGCTAGAAGAGAAGCAGGGTGCCACTCATCAAAATATATTAACCAAAAAAGATTGATACAAAAAGAGAGAAGGGGGACTATACCAAACCTTCTCAAGAGTGATTAAACCTAAAATTAGGCCAACCTAGCCTA
Source organism: Medicago truncatula (assembly GCF_003473485.1). NCBI lineage: Eukaryota > Viridiplantae > Streptophyta > Magnoliopsida > Fabales > Fabaceae > Medicago > Medicago truncatula. The sequence continues at coordinate 25,153,707 of NC_053045.1, forward strand.
TTTTTAACATAATCATTCCTTACTTGTATAGGTAAAGAGTAATAATAAACAAAAACATCCAGAGTTAAACCAATGCTGGCAAGGGCATCTGCACAAGTATTGCCCTCCCTATATATATGAGAAACTATAAAGTTCATGTTAGAAGTTAACCTAATGCAGTTACACCATCTGTTTCTAAGTTGCCAAGGAACAATTGTTTGATTCTTGAAAGCTTGAACCACCAACAGAGAGTCAGTTTCCAGCCAGAAATTGGACCAATGCTTTGAATCTGCAAACTCTATTGATCTCATAGCACCTACCAGCTCAGCATAGAGAGAATTACCAAAGCTCAGGCCTTCCGCAAAACAACCCATGAATTGGCCAAAATTGTTTCTGAAAATACCACCACAGGCAGCCTTACCAGATGCAAAAGCTCCATCACAGTTTCCTTTTATCCAACCAGTAATTGGAGGATTCCATAAAACTTCTTTCACTGTTAGAAACTTTGGGGGATGAATAATAACATTGAAACCCTTAAGAATGGAGAATTCTCTAATATCAGAGCTAGCTGATAAGTTAGAGTTGCTAGCAGATAGGGAAACATTTACAGTGATATGAGATATAGCACTCTTCCAATGAATCCTCCTATTTTGGAATCTGCATTGATTCCTAGCGTACCAAATAGCAGAAATAATGTTAACAACAGCAGCAATAATTGTTAATCTACACTGTGGAGACCAACCTCTTTCACTAAGGCCCCAAATTTCTTCCAAAGCTGAAAAATGAAGAGATTGGTTGAGATTTGAAGCCAGCCAACACCAAAGATGAAGAGCATAAGGACAATCAAAGAATAGGTGAAAAGCCGTTTCCTCAGAAACCATGCAAAGACTGCAAACTGAAGGCAAATGACATCCTCTATCTTTTAGGTTCTCATCAACTGGGATTTTATCGTTCATTAATCTCCATGCAAGCAGAGATTTTGATGGGGGAATGTTTGGAGACCAGATAGTTTTGGCCCATTGAATAGACTGGGAAGGGGTGTCTTTAAACTCATAAGCATCCTTAAAAGATAAGCTTCCATTTGTTGTATGTGTCCAAACCAGATCATCTTCTATCTCCTGCATAGGGATGGTAACTTTGTGAACAAGATTCCATACATCTGGAAAGTCAGTTGAGAACTCAGGAGGAAGGTTCCAGCAATTGTCATGAATGTAATCACTGACCAAAATACTTTGATCAACAACTTCATTAGTCAAAAAAAGATTGAGAGGTTGACCACACCATTGATCAGACCAAAAATGAATTTTGTTGCCATCACCAAGAAGCCAGGTGGAATGCTCCATAATCACATTGTATTCATTTTTTATGCTAGACCAGATTGATGAAGAGATGTGATGAGAAATAATTCTTCTGCCTCTCAAAACTCTACTAAGAATAAGAGCAGACCAATCTTCTTTCTTATGAAATAAATCCCAACAAAGTTTGAGATTTGCTGCTTGGTTGAGCTTTTTAAGAGATCTAATCCCTAAACCACCTTGATCAGTAGGTTTACAAATTTTCTTCCAGGCTACAGTGACTAGTTTCCTGTTGTCTATGTTGCCACTCCAAATGAAATTTCTGATAGCTTTCTCCAAGTTCTTAATCAGAGACATGGGCCAGTCATAAATAGAAATAGTATGAATGAGCATGCATTGAATGATGGATTTGACTAACTGGACTCTTCCTGCAATAGAAAGCAATGATGCTTTCCAAGCAGACATCTTTGCTTTGACTTTATCAACAATAGGCTGCAGATATCTCACTTTTGTCTTCCCAAATATAAGATTAGGTGTGAGCATTAGGGTTAAAACGGTAAAATTATGCAACAGGGTTTAGGTTAAAATTAGGGCTTACTTGTTAACTTTAATATATAAGAAGATTAGGAGAGAGCATTAGGATTGTTCATGAAAATAGGAGATTAGGTGTGAACATTAGGGTTAAAACAGTAAAATTATGCAATAGGGTTTAGGTTAAAATTAGGGCTTACATGTTAACTTTAATATATAAGAAGATTGTTCATGAAAATAGGAGATTAGGTGTGAACATTAGGGTTAAAACAGTAAAATTATGCAATAGGGTTTAGGTTAAAATTAGGGCTTACTTGTTAACTTTAATATATAAGAAGATAAGAAGATTAGGAGAGAGCATTAGGATTGTTCATGAAAATAGGAGATTAGGTGTGAACATTAGGGTTAAAACAGTAAAATTATGCAATAGGGTTTAGGTTAAAATTAGGGCTTACATGTTAACTTTAATATATAAGAAGATTGTTCATGAAAATAGGAGATTAGGTGTGAACATTAGGGTTAAAACAGTAAAATTATGCAATAGGATTTAGGTTAAAATTAGGGCTTACTTGTTAACTTTAATATATAAGAAGATAAGAAGATAACATTTATTACTCAACAATCCTTTTAAACCACCCCATACCCTTTCGATCTATTTAATGTGTCCATTTTATAACACAAAGTTTCCAAACCCAATTATTAACAATGTCTTCAAGTAATTCACACAACACATCAACTTATAGGTGGGTGAAGTATTCCAACAAAAATTGTTTTTTAGGCAACTTGCTGAGATTCGAGTCTCCATGTCCGTTGAAAATCCAAATCGACTTTACAACTCTAGTAAAAAAAAAAGGAACGTGAACGCCACTACACATTCTTCCGTTTGCGCGACCCAAATGAACCAGTTATATCTATAAGAGATGTTCATAGTAGGTTTGAAAAGTTGGAAGAAGAGGTTAACAATATGTCCTTCCTTCACGCAGGTGAGGTAGAAGAAGCTCGTGTAGAAGTCCAGAAAGAATTGGCAACTGAGTTTAAAGAGCTACAAGACCAGATATCATGCTTCAAAACAATTGTTGACAAATTTATTGAAGAGAGTGAAGAAAGGACCAGGGCAGAAAATGAGTTTATAATTTCTACAATGCATAAAGGAGCTGAAAAAGTTTGAAAACTATATGTCGAATTTGAAGCTTGTGATCTTTACCATGTTTGTTTTTGTGGTTTTAGCTCTCATTAAAAAATCCAACTTTGATAATTTGATAAGTGGTTGAAGACTTTTGAGCTGGCCGGAAGGATGAAGAAATTGCAGGTATGGTAGGAAGAAGATGAATGTTCTTAAACAATATGTATTTTGTTATATTTTATGTTTTAATTATTAATGTATTTGCATGAGGTTTTCAAAATGTTGAAACAACTCATGCTAACCATGAACCAAAACAACTTCTCTTTGATGGAGATAAAGGTTGATCAAGCATCACTCAAAGATACTCTAGCTAAAATGCGCAACTCACTAAAGTTACTTAAAGTGGCCATGTGTACCCAAGACCAAGTCATACTATCACCCAGGGCCGTCCCTGAGAATTTGGAGGCTCGACTTTGGGAATGAAAAGAGACCAGTGATAAAATCAAAACGTTTTTTATTTTTAAAAGAGCAATGTTCTATTTATATTTTTTAAAAGATAAATATAAAGTGTCGTATATATGCAGTATCCCCAAAGGTGAAAATGAGTCTCAAATCCATAATATATTATGTCCAAATCAAAAAGGCCTCCCATACTAAAAAATATAATTAAAGAAGAAAAAATGAAAAGAAAAATTGATTAAAAAAACATGAGTCCTAGGTTAATTAAAGAAGAAAAAAGGAAAAGGAAAAGGAAAAGAAAAAATTAATTAAAGAAAGAAGTAAAAAGGAACAGAAAAATTAAGTGATGGGTGTTGAAACCCATGACCTAGCTACAAGAAACATTACCTTTTGCCAGGGGCAAAATCCCTGTCAAAAGGACAAAATCCCTGGCAAACGGGACATTTGTGAGGGAAAAAACGAGGGGCAGATGGCCTGGCAAAAGCGCTCATCGCAAACACTTTGCCAGGGGCTACACCCCTGGCAGAAAAACGAGGGGCTGAACCCCTGGCAAATCGCCATGCTTTCTCCCTGGCATGTTCCCTCACTTTCGTCTGCAGCTTCCTGCACCTCTGACTACGACAGACGTCTGACTGAAGTGACAAGTCACAACAGCAAAAAACCAGGGACATGCGAGGGGTTTAACCCCTGTCAAATGTCCTTTTTTTTTTTTAAAATATTATTTTTATCAAAACGAATTTTTTTTATTAATTAATAAAATATATTTAAATTAATTTAAAAATCGATTTTTTTTTAAAAATTGTTTTTGGAATACAATTAAATGGTTAAAAAATCAATTTAATTAAAAAATATATATTTAAAAAAATTAAAGTTTTAAATGTTAATTTTTAAAAAAATAAATATATTTAATAACAGATTTAGTTTAACAAACAATTTAACTTTTAAAACAATATTCCCTAATTTTTTTATTTTAAAACAGTACCGAAATGTACACTTGCCTAAAATTAATTAAATTAGTCCTATTTTCTTTCCTATTTTTCTTTAAAACAATTAAAGTTTATTATTAAAAAAAAAAAACAGAATACATATAAGCAATTATTGTTTGACCATATTTTTTTTAACATTCTACTACAACATGCATATATTTCATTTTATCACAAAAAAAAAAAAAACAGCATGCAAATATTTCATTTCATCACAATAAACTAAAACAACATGCATATATATTTCATTTGATCACAAAAAAAAAAAATGCATATATATAATTCATTTTGTCACAACAAAAACATGCATTTCATTTTATCACAAAAAAAAAAATGGATATATTTTGAAAATTGCCAACATTCATGCATAATAATATTAAAAAACGAAAATAAAATTATCATGATATTATTATTTTTTTCAGATTTTCAAAAAAAAAAAAATACTTTATCAAACAATTAGCATATTTTACATACAACACATCATCAACATGTATATCAGTTATAGTGTTATGAGGAAAAAATATCACTAACTTGTTGAAGCTTTACAATAGAAATCTGCAATGCAATCCAAAAACAACAAGAGTTGGAGAAAAAGCTAACAACAGGAGGCGGATAAATAACACAGCTGCAAATAACAAATAAAATAAATAACATTAATAAGTAGTAAAATTTAACATCATGATAAAACATATAACAAATGAATAATTTTTTTACCAAATAATAGAAGATTGATGAATGTTTTGTATGAAGGTGTTGTGTTTTAAGAGAAGGAAAATTTCTAAGGGTTTTGCAAATGTTAAAACCGGTGCTTCTCTTATATAGGAAAGAGAAAAAACCAGGGCCTATCCCAGGGACAAGTCCGTCGGAAAAAGCAGTCAAAAACTAGCTTAGGTAGGCGCAGCAGTAGGTGCAGAACGGGTTGAAAAAACCGACGGAAATAAGCAAAAAGCGAGGGGTTCCGCCCCTGGCAGGCCGGCAACGCACAGCTTTTGGCAGGCCCTTGTCAAGTCAGCTGGGAAAAAGCAGGGAATCCTTTGATTTTCGGAAACCGAGGGGCAGTTCCCTGGCTTTTTCCGTCGGTTTTCTTTGACATAGCAGAGATTCCCTCAGATTTTAAAAATTCAATCTGGCGCCTAAAAAAAAGCGAGGGATTTTGGCAAAAAGCGAGGGGCAAATCCCTGTCTTTTGTGCCACCGGTTTTCCTTGGTATTTTCCCTGGCAAATTTGCCAGGGGTTTCAAACCCTTGTCAAAATCCCTAGCAAAAGGTCATTATTCTTGTAGTATAGACGGTACTAGCTTCCATTCATTCCACTGAGCTATATCAACTTATTTAATATTTTGATCACATCGCTTTTATATATTATTTATTTACTTGCAGTATATATAAAAAAAAAAAAAATTGGGTCTTCATAGTTTGAAGGCCCAGCTCAGTAGAGCTGTTTGTACCCCTCAAGGCCGGCCCTGCTACAACCAAATCCTAATACTTTAACAAAGGTACATATGGCTTAGGGTGTTGAATCTGACAAAAGAAAGGGTGTAGCTATTGAGTGGGATGACGATGATGCTAACAACAACATCATATTTGATGTACCTGATGAAGAAAACGATACAATACCATGAAAAGCTATCAATATATACCAACCATGAATGTTGACACAAATTTGGATACACTCATGCCTATGATACCAGAGTGTTGGACAAAACCAACTACTTCACACCCAAACAACTCAAACATGGCAGCAACTAATGAAAATGAAATGGAAGAACATCAGATTGTGAAGAAACTATTTGGAAGTCCACCTACAAAGACCAATATGTTGACCTTAGGTGAAGGAAGTGGCAATAAACCCGTGGAGACAGTGGCGGAGCCCTTCATGGGCGGGGTGGGCCACGGTCCACCCGGAAAAATTAAAAAATCAACGATTATAGGTCTAATTTGCGAGACTTTATGCAATTTTGTATCGGTTTTATGTTTTGGTTGATCCAAATTCCTACAAAGTGGTGTAGTGGTCCACCCGAAAATTTAAATAATTCAATTATAGGTCTATTTTGTGAGATTTTATACAAATTTATGTCGGTTTTAGGTTTCGGTTGATCCAAATTTCCGCAAATTGGTGTAGTGGTCCACCCGAAAAATTTAAATAATTCAATTATAGGTCTAATTTGTGAGACTTTAAATAATTTTTCAATAGTTAATTTTAGTGGCCCACCCTGACATTTTTTTCTGGCTCCGCCACTGCGTGGAGACTCCTTCACTACCGTTGATTGCTATCAAAAAGAAATCGAGGACTCCAGACATTCCAAAGTCTACCAGAACTCCTTCATCTTATTTTTCATAGCACATGTTTCTTGAACCTAAGGAGATACAAGTATGTTTATATTTATTCTACAATTTTGGTAGAAAAGAGTAAGTTTTCGTATTCAACAAGTTTCTTAATATTATATAAAAAAAAATTTACTTTGTTACTTATAATAATGTCATGTTTTTTAACTTTAGAGAAAAGTTTGAGAAAGCTAGAAATTTGGAGGCAAACCGTGGGAGTTTTGCATGTCTTGTACCTGGGTAACTTGTGACCCCTTAGGTAAAAAAAATTGGTACTTAGTTGAATATTTGTGATATTTTTTTGGCTAAGTTTATAACAAAAAAAAAATTAAATACTATGAAATTATCACACTTGTATGTGAAAAATTGCGTTGGAAGCATGCATATACTACATTGAAAGTTGTTTAGTGTCTTTCACCTTCATTTGCGGTAATCTACGAATGCTTAAATTCATTTAAGGTTATAACATGTGTACTCTAGTTATAATATGTTAACTTATCATGGAATGTTAGGTTGATGTGTTCAAAGGTGAAACATGCCATGACTTGCTACTTAAATACGAAAAGGAATGGATGGAACCATTAAAAAACTTAAATATGTAAGATAATAGACCAATATTATTAATGTAGCTTAAGATCAAGCAAATAAATTACAATTAATATATTTATAATTTTTCTATCTTAGGTGTATGTTCCTATTCAAACAATGTATGACAGTGTCTATCCACATTGGTTCTTGATAGTCATTTCCATAGATGAGAAAAAGGTTTATCACCTAGATTTATATTTGTGTGCAAGCAACATCATGGATAGGCGTAGAATGATTGAAGCCGTGGTAAATTAAGTTTTTTATATTCATGTTCATTTTGGTCACCTTTTATTTCTAAATTTTATTCAAATCATGGGTCAAAGTTTGTTGGTCATGATTACAGTTTCAATGCTTGGAAAGTTGTGGGTCAAGTAAGAATTCTGCTTTGTGGATTTTGGATTGACTAGAGCGTGACAATTATTTCACAAATGAAATTGTTGGGAAGGTATAATCAAAACACAAATGCATGTTGTTATCAATTCAAAAATCAGTTATTTCATTTATGTGTGAAAACTAATATAAATATTCATGTTACATGTAGATTGAAGAGAATGGTATCCGTATGCGCACAACTGCGACTTTGATACTTTGACTCCTAGGCAGTTTGGTTGGTTTTAATAACATAAAAGATTGAAAAGACGATTAAATTTGATTTTAGAAATTTATGAAACTAATGGTTAAGACATTCAAATCCTCTGATGTCTCTGTATGCTAGTTTGTATCCCTTTCCAATCAATGTCTACCTAGTAGTTTAACGATAGATTAAAAAAATGGTTATACTCGATCTCTTGACCTAGAGCCCTCTCCTAAAGTATTAACCCCTTAATCTCTTAAGTGAATTAGAACCGTTGGAGGTTTTAATAGTTTGTTAATCTCTAGATCATAACCTAATAATTGTTCATCTCTAATTTAATTACTTAGGTTAACCATATTTCCTAGATAAGATTCAAAGCCATGGCTAGTGGTCATTTAAGTTCTAAGATCAGTCCATACATTCAAGATGCTAGTGCTAGTAGTCAATCATAAACAAACAAACATCATTAAACATAAGTAAACATGAATAAAACTAGATTTTCATTGATATTCTAGGGAGTTCATACAAATTAAGAAGCCATACAATTACATCAGATTCATCTAAGTGTCAACCATAATGAAATTAGTTACTCATAGTTAAAGTACAAACAACTAATTCAAAATAAAGATTCATTACATGAATTGGAGGATTGACTATCAGTTTTGATGGCCTCCCACCAGATCTCAAGTTGCTCATCTCCAAAATATGCCTTTTTCTCTAAAATTTCGATACCTTCTTCAAAAAATGTGTTTTCCTTATGTAAACACAGTAAAACTCGGGCCACTCCTGCGAAATCGATGCCCTATTTGTCAAAATCGGCGCCCGAAAAATGTCGAAAGGAATTCGTATTTTAAGGCCTGAAATCGGCACCCGATTGCATGAAATTTGCGCGCCTGATTGCATGAAATTGGCACCCAATTGTGATATCTTGTGCTTCAATGCTTCCTGTACTATTTTAGCTCCCAACTCCCATAGTTACAATGAATTCAACTAAAAAATGCATAAAAATGACTAACAAAAGTGAGATGACATAGTGTCATCATCATTCCTTGTTGTTCTTTCTCCAAAGTTATCATACAACCCTTGTTGTATCTTGTTTATTAAGAAAAAACAGAGAAAAAAAAAGTTTCAATTTTTATTTTCTTAGTGCTATTTGATGGAAGCCAATCAAACGAAAAATATTTCCTTTACAAGATGTCTTTTGAATGATAAAGTTTGTGGCTTGTACATTGATAGAAAATATTGGATCAACCTAGCAAGTACAACCATGGTAGAGAAGTGGGAACTTTCGATACTTGAGCATCACCATACATACTTTATAGTCTCGAGGATCCGAAGTTCAAAGATATGGCTGATGTTTTGATGACCAAACAAGTTAGAGTGTCATTCACAATTGGAGAATATGAAGATGAGGTGCTATGTGATGTTGTGCCATATAAAACGAGGGATTTGTTACTTGAGCTTCCATAGTAGCAACAACGTTGCGCAAAGCATGATCAACTGTTAGCCTGTAATTTCAACAGGCTCTATTAATGCAGTAAACATTTGTTGATTTTTGACTTTTCAAGAATCAAAGTATTTATCTTCAACATGGGGATTTCGACAAAGTATGGACTTGGCGTTTGGAAGAGTTCAAAAGTTGCGAGGTTCTACAAGCGAGTCAGGATGCAAATTGGTTGAAGCCAAGTGGTTACCATCGAAGAGGAAAGAATTTGAATTCAAAAAATAGTTTCCTTAGTGAAGACGTGGGGGACAAGCGGTTTTCGATGGAAGAAGTGTTGATCGTGGCAGCTAGCCTTTTAAAGATATTTTACTATGTATAAATAATAGTTTTCCATATGGAAAATAGGTCGCAAATCCCTTATAGAAATTCTAAGCACTCGAGGTACCGACGTCTAGAGAAAAGAGTCATAGATAATGTATGTAATCTGATTTGTCGAATCTGTTCGTCTTCAAATAACTTGCCTCGGAACTTGGGAGCATAACTCCTGCCATTGTAAAGTCTTCTGAGGCCTCTTGAATCTTCATTCTTGGTCTTGCCAAAGTCTTCACAAATCTTTAGATGTTCTTGACTTGCCGATTTGCATGATTTCTTCGTGAATTACTTCAAAAATCCCTTAAAATTGCTATGTTTTGGAAAAACTAGAATTACAGACTCAAATATAGAAAACATTACAAAAGTTCCGAAATTATAGACAATCATTCTAATACTCCTCATTTTTGCCGCTAAAACCTACTGAAAATGACTGAAAAACATGCTTACCTAAGATGACCTGTCATCACACGACATCACATTGAGTTTGGCTCGGGTGCCACATGCATTTCTCCATGTCGTTGACACTTGTCGCATGTCTTTACGTATTCCTTAGAGTTTGTGTCCATCTTGGACTATTATTACCTGACCCTTAAAGCCTCTCTTGCTAACAATCGTGCCACCAAGTGATGCCTGACTATCCCTCTGTGTATATCTTTAAGGACATTGCTTCCTTCTTCCATTGTCATGCATTTTAAGGAAAATGGTTCAGAGTGCTATCTTCCATATATTCGTCATTCGATTAAAGGAAAATAAATGGTCACCCATCTTATGCGTAAAGCCTTGTTCTTATTTGCGGGTATTGTGCATACCTTAACTTCATAAATCATGATACATTTATTTTATAAAAATAAATATTACTAAGAGTGTGATTTTTACACAATACATTACTCAGAGTAGATAAGACAAACTTTTTCCTAAATAAAGTACAAACTTCCAAACTAATTATTTTTATTTTTTTTAATTTTTCAAAAAGCAAAAAAAAATCCGCTTATCTATATCGCGACACTCACTCATTCGACTATTTTTTTAAATACTTTTCTATATACTTATTTGGACTTCTGATCAATTAATCACGATGTGAAATCGTTAAGAGCTTCAATTCTTGAGGAGTGACTCGGTCTTGCCCTCCCACTTGTTTAGCCTCTTATTTGATTCTACAACCTGCAGATACAAAACACTTTCATTAAAAAACAAGCAATGTTTTATAATCGAATCAGATATTAAATCGAATCAGATATTAAACCGATGAGACTATCAGTGAGAGCTAACCCTAAAATAGTGAGAGTACACATTAGAGGAGGGTGTATAACATTTTACCTCATTATTCCAATCCGTTCGAAATGTTACCCACATTAAAATAATTGTTTGCAAAACTGTGCCACCTAACATTCCCAACCATATTCCCTATACACAAAAACAAACTTCAATATTATGACCTAAAATCAAAACATGGAAATCATTTTGGATAGAAAATCATATATACCTTGGCACCAAATTTGAAATAGAAACCAAGAACTGCACCCAACGGTATGCCAAGTCCGTAATAACAACCAACGTTTACATATGCAACAAATGTTTGCCATCCACATCCAACGGCCACCCCTTTTCATGTAAATAATTAGTTTAGAATTTGAATTTGTTAACGTAATGATTTAGCAAAAAATAAATGTTTAAAATGATTGATTCAAAAATATTTACGGTAGTGGGTTTTACCATCTTGATAAGTAGTTCACGTGGAGTACCAATTCTTAAAAATCATTTGAAACTAACGACGGTTTTTTAAATTAGAAGTTCGTGATTTTAATTCTTATGATTAAGACATCGATCCAATTCGTGTCAGTTCGACAAAAACTTTAGAAGAAATAAAAAATATAAGTTAAATTTTGAGTATCCATATTTTTATTTTTGTCGAACCAACATCTATCAAATCAGTGTCTTCGATTTTGAAGACAATGCAGAGATGCATGTTAACTTCTAAAAGACGAAATTTGTCGTTTAAAGTAAGTTTCAAATGATTTTTAAGCATTTGCTGGTTGACCACCCATCAAAATAGTCCATTGTGGAATGTTATAATCGCATTTGACACCTTTTGCATCAATGGTTGTAATCTAAAGCAAAATAAAATTTTGCAAAAATGGAATATAAGATGAAAGATAAATAATACCAGATAAGACAGGCTGAACGCCATTGAGGACAATGGCAAGAGCAAGGAGTGGACTGAGATCTGAGACAGCAGCAGCAACCTCTTCACCTTCTGTGAAGACATAGCTGATAACATCCCTTAATGCAAGCACCACAAGTGCTATAATTGCACATATTATGAATGAAATCACTGTTACCACCACCACTGAAAATGAAGCTGATTTTGAATTTCCTGCTCCTAATTCATTGCTCACTCTCACACTGCATGTTTATCAGAAACAATAGTTTTTCAATATTAGTATATAGATAGATAACAAAAACTACTTTGGAAAATTTAAAAGTAGTATCGCTTGATGCATATATGAATGAGTTAAAAAAATAAATTCAAATATGATTCATTTTTAAAGAATGCTTACATCTATACCATAACTATATTTTTTTTGAAGGAAAATATACCATAACTATATGTTGAAATTGATATTACAACATAGATGTAATAAACAACGAATAAGTGAAGTAAATTAAAACAAAAACTTAGATGCATTACAACTATGTTACCTTGTTTTTCATATTTGAAAAATTATAAGGACTCGTTTGATGAGCATGATAGAGAGACGATATATGATAAAACTATCATGTTCTATTTAAATATCTTGTTTTGTGCACAAAAACTCACAACCCAGTTACACTAAAAAATATTTGTTGGAACTTTTGTCTTGATTTATTACAAATAAAAGAAACACACCTTATATAGCTAACAAAAAGAGAAATATAAATGGTTATATGATCTAACCTCTTCTTAAAGTACTTGTATCCTTTTTTGTTTCTATTTGCTATTTCTTTTCTTTTGTTCCTCCTTTGTCTTTTCTTTCTTAACCAACATATACCATCTTAAAAATTGTGATTTAATCTAACACATTTGTTTAGATTATCTTTTATTGTTGTGAATTCGATGAAAAATCACACCAATAACAACTTAATGTGTGGAGCAAGGGATAATTAAGCAACCAAAACAAAGCGTATGGAATAATTAAATACAAGCCAAAAGTAGAAAACAACGGCGAGAAGAACAAAAGAAGAGAAGAACACAAAGAAATTTGTTGACCCAGTTCGGTCCAATCTGACCTAGTCTGGGGGAGAGAGCAGCCCTCCAATCCACTATATGATGAGTTTCGTTACAAAGAGAAATCAATGGGTTACAAGAATAAGTCTCCCGCCTAATTCTACCCAAAGTCTCAATCTCTTCCCGTAACCAAGAGACTCCAATCCTAATAGTGTTTCTCAAGGTGAATCAACCCACAAACCCTAGTGTTTGCTCCTAAGAGACAGACTCTATACAAACCCTAGTTTTGTTGTTGCTTTTCTAAACCCTTGTATCAGCCCCCTCTATCTCAAAGTTTGCTTTGATACAAGGTTTATATTTATAGTAAAAGTCCTGCTTAAAATCTGTAACAAATCTGCTTAAAATCTGTAACAAAACTGTAACAAATCTGCTCCCAAAAATACGTTTTATTTTTATCCGCCAGCGCACCATCGTGCCACGATGAGACCCCATCGTGCCACGATTTTTCCAGTGCCTTGCCCAAAAAACTAAAACCTCCATCGTGCCACGTTGCCCAGCCGTCGTGCCACGATTCTGCAGAAACCTGATTTTAAGTTAACTCTCACAATTCTCCACCTTGACTTCAAATCAGTGATGATGCCGATCATCAACCTCCTTGCTGCTCAAACCCTTGCTTCCCACTACTCCAAGTAGCTCCACAAGTTTACACCCTAACCTCTTCAGCCATCGGAATGTCTTCCGTCTTCTCGAAGATGCTTGTAGTCCAACTACGCTAGGAATTTCAGGTAGTTCTACAAGACTATACCATAACCTCTTCAATATGAGATATCTCCCGCTTTCCTTGAAGATCTACTTGTACCCAATCACCCTTGGCTTTTAGAGTAATCCACAAGTATACACCTCATAACCACTTCAGCCATCGGAATATCTTCCGCCTTCTCGAAGAGTCCTTGCAGTCCAACTACACTAGGAGTTTTAGGTAGTCCCACAAGCATTCACCATAACATCTTCAACACAGGACATCTCCCGCTTCCTTGAAGATCACCTTGCATCCAATCACCCTTGGCATTCTTTTAGAGTAATCTCGCAAGCCGTGCTACACATTCTCCAACTTCATGAAGAAATCCCTTGCTCACCATAGAGCATAGCACCCAAGGTTTTCATAGTCGTACCATTACCAGTGTGTTCAACTCCACCTCACGCTGAGCGTACTCTACCTCAACTAGCAAATGCGTACATCCCACTATGTCTTCAGCCTTGAAACTCCACCTCAACAGGTAGATCATGAGTATTCTTACCACCGCCTCTCCAAGCTAATGTTGAGTGTTTAACGTCTCTCCAGACGACCACCGCTCCACTAGGCATCAATCCCAAGGTGAGACACATCACCTTCTTCTTCCTCCAAACAACACCACACCATCAGAGCACCTGCATCCTCATAACCCTCAGAGACAATTTGTGCGGAGCTACCATTAATCTCCGGACAATCCTTCTTGAAGCGACCCATCTTGTGAAAGTTAAAGCATTCAAGCCTTGACTTGTTTCCACTCTTTCTCCGGTTACCTCTACCTCCACCATTCCCTCTTGTGACACTTAGGCCATCACCGTGTTCATGAGTCAAGTCCTTGGACTTGGTCAACTCCTTGGTTCTCAAAGCCGCTTGAACTTCTTCCAAGGTAACAGTGCCTTCCTTGCCATAGAGCATGATATCTTTGAACGATTCAAAAGATTTCGGTAGAGCACACAACAAGAGTATAGCTTTATCCTCATCCTCAAGTTGCACCTCAATATTCTCCAAGTCATCTAGGATTTTGTTGAACTCCGTAAGTTGCTCCATGATGGCCTTTGACTCTTCCATCCTGAATGAGTAGAGTCGTTGTTTTAGGAATTGCCGATGAGCCAAAGACTTTGTCATATACAAAGATTCCAACTTTGCCCACATCGATGCCGCGGTTGCTTCCTTTGCTACTTCTCTCAAAACTTTATCCCCGAGGCACAAGACAATGGCACTCCTGGCCTTGTCCACCATCTCGGTCTTCTCCGCTTGTGACATGGTGACCGGTAACGAACCTTCACCCTTCAAAGCTTTCTCACACTTTTGCTATATTAACACCGCTTCCATCTTTACCTTCCATAACCCGAAATCATTATCTCCGGTAAACTTCTCGATATCCCACTTTGAACCCATGATACTTAATTATCCTTCGACCCTTGCCCCACGGTGGGCGCCAATTGTTGTGAATTCGATGAAAAATCACACCAATAACAACTTAATGTGTGGAGCAAGGGATAATTAAGCAACCAAAACAAGCGTATGGAATAATTAAATACAAGCCAAAAGTAGAAAACAACGGCGAGAAGAACAAAAGAAGAGAAGAACACAAAGAAATTTGTTGACCCAGTTCGGTCCAATCTGACCTAGTCTGGGGGAGAGAGCAGCCCTCCAATCCACTATATGATGAGTTTCGTTACAAAGAGAAATCAATGGGTTACAAGAATAAGTCTCCCGCCTAATTCTACCCAAAGTCTCAATCTCTTCCCGTAACCAAGAGACTCCAATCCTAATAGTGTTTCTCAAGGTGAATCAACCCACAAACCCTAGTGTTTGCTCCTAAGAGACAGACTCTATACAAACCCTAGTTTTGTTGTTGCTTTTCTAAACCCTTGTATCAGCCCCCTCTATCTCAAAGTTTGCTTTGATACAAGGTTTATATTTATAGTAAAAGTCCTGCTTAAAATCTGTAACAAATCTGCTTAAAATCTGTAACAAAACTGTAACAAATCTGCTCCCAAAAATACGTTTTATTTTTATCCGCCAGCGCACCATCGTGCCACGATGAGACCCCATCGTGCCACGATTTTTCCAGTGCCTTGCCCAAAAAACTAAAACCTCCATCGTGCCACGTTGCCCAGCCGTCGTGCCACGATTCTGCAGAAACCTGATTTTAAGTTAACTCTCACAATTCTCCACCTTGACTTCAAATCAGTGATGATGCCGATCATCAACCTCCTTGCTGCTCAAACCCTTGCTTCCCACTACTCCAAGTAGCTCCACAAGTTTACACCCTAACCTCTTCAGCCATCGGAATGTCTTCCGTCTTCTCGAAGATGCTTGTAGTCCAACTACGCTAGGAATTTCAGGTAGTTCTACAAGACTATACCATAACCTCTTCAATATGAGATATCTCCCGCTTTCCTTGAAGATCTACTTGTACCCAATCACCCTTGGCTTTTAGAGTAATCCACAAGTATACACCTCATAACCACTTCAGCCATCGGAATATCTTCCGCCTTCTCGAAGAGTCCTTGCAGTCCAACTACACTAGGAGTTTTAGGTAGTCCCACAAGCATTCACCATAACATCTTCAACACAGGACATCTCCCGCTTCCTTGAAGATCACCTTGCATCCAATCACCCTTGGCATTCTTTTAGAGTAATCTCGCAAGCCGTGCTACACATTCTCCAACTTCATGAAGAAATCCCTTGCTCACCATAGAGCATAGCACCCAAGGTTTTCATAGTCGTACCATTACCAGTGTGTTCAACTCCACCTCACGCTGAGCGTACTCTACCTCAACTAGCAAATGCGTACATCCCACTATGTCTTCAGCCTTGAAACTCCACCTCAACAGGTAGATCATGAGTATTCTTACCACCGCCTCTCCAAGCTAATGTTGAGTGTTTAACGTCTCTCCAGACGACCACCGCTCCACTAGGCATCAATCCCAAGGTGAGACACATCACCTTCTTCTTCCTCCAAACAACACCACACCATCAGAGCACCTGCATCCTCATAACCCTCAGAGACAATTTGTGCGGAGCTACCATTAATCTCCGGACAATCCTTCTTGAAGCGACCCATCTTGTGAAAGTTAAAGCATTCAAGCCTTGACTTGTTTCCACTCTTTCTCCGGTTACCTCTACCTCCACCATTCCCTCTTGTGACACTTAGGCCATCACCGTGTTCATGAGTCAAGTCCTTGGACTTGGTCAACTCCTTGGTTCTCAAAGCCGCTTGAACTTCTTCCAAGGTAACAGTGCCTTCCTTGCCATAGAGCATGATATCTTTGAACGATTCAAAAGATTTCGGTAGAGCACACAACAAGAGTATAGCTTTATCCTCATCCTCAAGTTGCACCTCAATATTCTCCAAGTCATCTAGGATTTTGTTGAACTCCGTAAGTTGCTCCATGATGGCCTTTGACTCTTCCATCCTGAATGAGTAGAGTCGTTGTTTTAGGAATTGCCGATGAGCCAAAGACTTTGTCATATACAAAGATTCCAACTTTGCCCACATCGATGCCGCGGTTGCTTCCTTTGCTACTTCTCTCAAAACTTTATCCCCGAGGCACAAGACAATGGCACTCCTGGCCTTGTCCACCATCTCGGTCTTCTCCGCTTGTGACATGGTGACCGGTAACGAACCTTCACCCTTCAAAGCTTTCTCACACTTTTGCTATATTAACACCGCTTCCATCTTTACCTTCCATAACCCGAAATCATTATCTCCGGTAAACTTCTCGATATCCCACTTTGAACCCATGATACTTAATTATCCTTCGACCCTTGCCCCACGGTGGGCGCCAATTGTTGTGAATTCGATGAAAAATCACACCAATAACAACTTAATGTGTGGAGCAAGGGAATTAAGCAACCAAAACAAGCGTATGGAATAATTAAATACAAGCCAAAAGTAGAAAACAACGGCGAGAAGAACAAAAGAAGAGAAGAACACAAAGAAATTTGTTGACCCAGTTCGGTCCAATCTGACCTAGTCTGGGGGAGAGAGCAGCCCTCCAATCCACTATATGATGAGTTTCGTTACAAAGAGAAATCAATGGGTTACAAGAATAAGTCTCCCGCCTAATTCTACCCAAAGTCTCAATCTCTTCCCGTAACCAAGAGACTCCAATCCTAATAGTGTTTCTCAAGGTGAATCAACCCACAAACCCTAGTGTTTGCTCCTAAGAGACAAACTCTATACAAACCCTAGTTTTGTTGTTGCTTTTCTAAACCCTTGTATCAGCCCCCTCTATCTCAAAGTTTGCTTTGATACAAGGTCTATATTTATAGTAAAAGTCCTGCTTAAAATCTGTAACAAATCTGCTTAAAATCTGTAACAAAACTGTAACAAATCTGCTCCCAAAAATACGTTTTATTTTTATCCGACAGCGCACCATCGTGCCAGGATGAGACCCCATCGTGCCACGATTTTTCCAGTGCCTTGCCCAAAAAACTAAAACCTCCATCGTGCCATGTTGCCCAGCCGTCGTGCCACGATTCTGCAGAAACCTGATTTTAAGTTAACTCTCACATTTATCTAATGTGAAACTCTTAACGATATATCTTTATTTCTTAATGAAATTCGTATTCATATTTTTAGCGGCAACACTATATATTTCTAAAAATCTTCCAATTAATGCATGGATTCTCGATCTATTGTCGTCGTCATCGTCATGGTTGATGTCGTTCTTCAAGGTCCGATAATGGTCGGGATGTTGTGTTGCTCCAAATCGTTCTGGATGGTGTGGTTGCAATTTTGGTATTTTCAATCTCCCTCCTCCGCGCCAAAAGGAGTGTTTAAAAGAAAAATTGTATGTCAAAGTTAAAGCCATTCAAAGAAAAATTGTATTTCAAAGTTGTAGTCTACTGCATAACAAGTAACAACGAAAATATGTCAAGAAAAAAGGGAACAACATGTGGAAGTTCCAACCTCAACCACTGATGAATAGAAATCGATCAATAAATATTAAAGGAGAATCAAACCTTGCAGCTGCTTGAAATCCAACTGAGATCATGAACGTCCATCCAGACACTGTGGTACTGCATATACAAACACATTAATTGTGCATAAAGGAAAATAAAACATCTTTCATTTGAGAGATATCAGATGGATAAAATTTACTATGAAGAATCTTTCAATTATTTTTTTTTACTATGAACAAGTTATAAGTTCATGTGATCAAGACAGAGAGAATATTTTATAGGGTGATAGATGTTCTGATCAAAACAGATGGATAACTTTTGTCAGATAAAGTTATATTTCATTGGTTGTTTATGTTATCCTCTAGA
This sequence comes from Medicago truncatula, assembly GCF_003473485.1. Lineage (NCBI taxonomy): Eukaryota > Viridiplantae > Streptophyta > Magnoliopsida > Fabales > Fabaceae > Medicago > Medicago truncatula. The sequence continues at coordinate 25,172,657 of NC_053045.1, forward strand.
ATTCTGCTTTTCCCCAGCACAAAACACTCGCGCCCTGCAGCCTTGTCCAAGATACCCTTGCGCTAGTTAAATAACGCAAGTGTTAAACTCTGTGCTACTTAACTAACGCTGCGTGAGTTAACTAACGGCGTTAGTTAACTCACGCTAGTATATTTTAACATATATATGCATATTCTCTTTTTCATAACAAGCGCAAAAACACAAGAAAAGGGTGATTTCATAAACAGGCAGTCCATGAGTTATGAATCCTAAAGCTAAGGTATCAAAGATTGATACAAGCAAATGTAACCCCATGACCAGCTAATTGACAATTTCAGTCCCATAAGGAAATTAGGCACATCCAAAATTCCATGTGTCAACCATGATGTTCACGTTATGCCACTCATAATCCATGAGGGGATTGGAAGCTACCTGGCCCCAACCCATCCCCTCCAAGAAGAAAAATCATGCTTATATCCTGAATTTGGCAAGAAAAAATCATGCTTATCATGTTTTATATTAAATTATACTAGCGTGAGTTAACTCATGCGGGTATAACACCTGCGTGAGTTAACTCGTGCAGGTATAACACCTGCATGAGTTAACACCTGCATGAGTTAACTCGTGCGGGTATAACACCTGCATGAGTTAACTCATGCGGCGTGACTTAAGTCACACATGTCTAAAAACTAAGTCTCGTTTTTTTACACTTGCGTTAGTTAACTAGCGCAAGGGTATTTTGATCAGTTTGGCTGGGTGGAAGCAAAACTTGATGGGAATAGTGCTGAAATCTTATACATAAGCTTCAACATTGGTCCACACCAAGTGTGTTCTTAGGATATCCATCCCATCATCATGTAACATGATTATCATCCAATAAAATCATAATTTATCATCATGTAATTTTTTATCAAAACCAATTCCCTTTCTCCAAAATACACAATCCACCACATATACTTTTCTAGATAATGGGTCACCACCTTACATCATTAACCACTTATTAAATGATTTTGATACCCCTACCTTACTGTTGGCCACCCATTTAGCACCGAACTTTGAGTTCTGACACAAAATCAGTCATAAGATGTCAACATGGCATCTTCAAACCCAACAAAAAATACTACAATCTTCACACACATGATAGAAAATCACAGCTTCCCCATAACCGAGTGTCTACACAAAAAGTACTCGAATTGAAAAATGACAATGGATGATGAATGTAATGCTCTTATTAAAAATTAGACGTGGGATTTAGACACAGAATAATATGATGGTTATTTTGACATGCATAAAGCCAAATTTGTAGGCGATGGTGTAGGTCAACAGGTTCGCGTCAATTGTGGAGAGACATTTAACTCAGTTGTTAAATCAGTAGCCATTTGAATTGTGATCCGTCGTGCTCTCTCTAAAGCATGTTAGATTCATCAATTAGATGTCAAAAATGTTTTTCTCCATGGAGAATTTAAACAAACCGTCTACATGTATCAATCATTGAGATTCAAAGATCCAACTCACTATGGTCATGTTTGTCTCCTGCACAAATCAATTTATGGCATCAACCAAGCCCCTAGATCATGGTACATATGGTTTGCCGAATATGTTTAATCTATTGGGTTCATCCGAAGCAAGTATGGCCACTCTCTCTTCATATACAAGAAATACAATCACATGACTTACCTCTTCGTATATGTAGACGACATTATTCTCACAACCTTTACTTATAATCTTCGCCAATCCATCATCTCACCCCCTCGGCTCTAAATTTTCTATGAGAGAATTGGGGCCACTAAGCTATTTTCAAGGTATCGCAGTCACTCGACATGGTGGTGGTTTGTACTTATTAGAAGAAGAAAAAATTACAAATGAAATTCTTGAGCGCGTTGGCATGTCCTAATATAAGCCATCTCCTACACCGGTTGATACTAAACCAAAGCTTAGCACCAAAACTAGAAACTCATATGACGATCCCTCTCTTTATTGCAGTATTGTGTGTGCTCTTTAACATTTCACATTCACACAGACGAACATCTCTGTTAATTATTTGCTTTTTGGACTGCATTACGTGGCTTTTATTTATCCTTATTTTATTTTGTTTCAGTTTAGTGTTTTAGTCAATTAGTGGTTCCTACATTTTAGGAGCAAGTGGTTGTTACTTGCTGAAGTGTTGGCAATGTGTGATGTTCAGTTTTTATTTTTTTAAAATTACTTAAGTGTATTTGCTTCTATTGAATGAAAAACTGATTTCCCTATTCCTCCTCAACCTGAAACGTATTCCTTTGCTATACTTCTATGATTTTAACATTCAGTCATAAAACCAACAAATTGGTATCAGAGCTATCATCTTACGGGACCTGTGAAAATGGAAACCAAAACAAATATCTCACACGTTGCTCTTCCAATCTTTGATGGGGAGAACTATGACATGTGGGAAGTAAGAATGGAGTCTTACCTAGAGGCTTTGGATGTTTGGGAGGCCATTGAAGAGGATTATAATGTTCCTCCGCTGCCGAATAATCCTACCATGGCTCAGTTAAAATATCACAAGGAGAGAAAAACTCGGAAGGCAAAGGCAAAATCAGTTTTTTTTTCCTGTGTTTCATAAACTGTTTTCACCAGAATTATGACTCTCAAAACAGCAAAAGAAATATGGGACTATTTGAAGGAATAATATGCGGGGGATGAAAGGATTCGAGGCATGCAAGTGCTGAACAATTAAAGATTACTCTGACATATTGCTTTCCATTGCAAACGATATTAGGTTACTCGGCCCTAAATTTGCTGATTCCAGAATTGTTGAAAAAATTCTGGTTACAGTGCCTGAGAGATATGAAGCATCAATAACCATCTTAGAGAACACAAAAGATTTGTTAAAGATCACCTTAGAAGCAGTGTTACATGCCTTGCAGGATCAAGAGCAACGAAGGCTCATGAGGCAAGATCATGCGGTTGAAGGTGCTTTACCAGCCAAGCATCATGTAGTTGGAAGTAATGCAAGCAACCAAAGCAAATATAAGGGAAAAAGGAAAAAATTCCTCCTTGTGAGCATTGTGGAAAATTGGGTCATCCGCCATTCAGATGTTGGAAAAGACCAGATGCAAAATGCAACAAGTACAATCAGCTTGGACATGAAGCGGTGATATGAAAAGGTAAATCTCAACAAAATGAAGTCAATCCCAAGTTGTTGAGCAAGATGAAGACGATCAGATGTTTACAACATCTTGTTATTCAAGGAGGAGCAGCTCAGAATGTTGGTTGATTGATAGTGGTTGTACAAACCATATGATACATGATAAAACTCTTTTCAAGGATTGAAAGCCTACTAAAGTTTCAAAGGTCAGAATTGGGAATGGTAATTATATTGCTGCAAAAGGAAAATGAACCATCCTAATTTCAACAACTTCAGGTATAAAAACAATCTCAGATGTTCTTTATGTACCTGATATTGACCAAAACTTTCTTAGTGCGGGTCAATTAATAGAAAAAGGATTTAAAGTATCTTTTAAAGATCAACATTGTGCTATTTTTGACACCTGGTCAAGAGATTTTAAAGGTTAAAATGAGGCTTAAAAGCTTCCCATTTGATCCAACAGAGGATGAGCAAACAACTTATTTCATCCATGTTAGTTCGACAGAACTTTGGCACAAGCGACTTGGTCATTGTCATATTCAGAGAATGTTGAACATGGAAAAGAAAGACATGTCGAGAGGTCTACCGGTACTCTCCAATCTGAAGGTGAGAAAAAACACAAGAAGGGAGGGTTGAATTGTGTTTTCTTTTTCTCCTAACTGAAAATACAGATCAGAAGCAGATAGAGTTATACTCCTGAAGAGATGTTCAGACTAATTGCAGCGGATAAAACAGAGAGAGAGAGAGAGAGAGAGAGAGAGAGAGAGAGAGAAGAAAGACACAAGCAATTTATACAGGTTCCTTCCACAAACCGGAAGTCAGTCCTGTCCCCCTTGCACTTCCAAGGAGAGTTCACTATGTAATATCTGATTACAATTGCTCACTACTAAACTTAGTAAGAGACTTCAAATGCTCAAGCACAACTGCAAGAGACTTCCTATGCTCTTGAACACAATCAAGAGACTTCTATTGCTCAAGCACAAATGCAAGAGACTTCTATTGCTCAAGCACAAATGCAAGAGACTTCTGAATTCAAACAGAATTACAAAGAAAAATGTTTGAGGTTGAACACTTGATATACAATCAGTGGTGTTCACAATACAAATCAGATACAGACTCTAAAGACTCTAGAATTCGTAAGATATGAGCTTTGATAAGAAATTCTAAGTGAACTTTGAAGTGCAGAGTTTTGGCTTAGTTAATTCCTTGTGTTGTTCTTGTGAAACTCTGAGTCTTCACTCCTTTATATAGAGGTGTGAAAGAGACGTTAAATTTCCAGCACATTCAAAATAGAGTCGTTTGAAGCTTTTGATCAATCACCAATGATTCTTTGCCTGATATGGTTATTGTCTTACGAAGGATCAATTTCAAATGTATTTCCATTGAGAAGAAACATTGTAGCAGGCAGAGCTGTTTTTCTTGTCTTGTAGTAGGGACAAAAACATAGCAGTGGAGATAGTGGTTGTACACTTCGTACAAACGTACTATGTCAACGCTCCTTGAAGAATAAGCATTCAATGCCTTTCAATCCTTTCAAAATAGTCGTTGCTATACTTTTCCAGTCTTCTGCAATCTTAGACGAGTTTGAATCCATTAAGCAGCTTTTTGGTGATTCTCAGCTTCTGATAAACTTGCTTCTGATTACGTCATCACTTCAAGAGCACTTTAACTTCAGGAGCAGTTTTCTTCAGACGCTTTAAGCTTCCTTTTTTTTTTGTTGATGTATTTGCTCTTTATTTGTTCTTCCAAGACCTTTTTAAGATGTCAAATATTTGTCTGTAGTCTTGTACACTTGAACAAATATTAGCATATCCAATTGACAATTTTTAACACTTTGTTATCATCAAAACTCTTAAGAGTTATTGCTAAACACATTTTGTTCCAACACAATCATTTGCAAAATTGCAATGCTTGTCAATTTGGTAAACCAAACAGATTGACATTTCCCAAAACAACTTGGAGAGGCTCTCAAAAGTTGCAACTTATTCACACTGATGTGGCAGAACCTCAAAGAACACCATCATTACAAGGCAATCTCTACCTTATTATTTTCATAGATGATTTTACAAGAATGTGTTGGATTTTTTCTTGAAATTCAAGCATGAAGTGGCTGGAGTATTTGTAAAGTTCAAGAAAATGGTGGAAAATCAAAGTGGCTGCAAGATTCAATTTCTAAGGTCCGATAATGGCAAGGAATATACATCAACACAATTTAATATGTATTGTGAAGAAGCTGGAATTGAACATCAACTCACAACTCCATATACTCCACAACAAAATGGAGTTAGTGAAAGGAGAAATAGATATGTAATGGAGATGGCTAGATATATGCTACATGAGAATGATATGCCTAAACATTTTCGGGCAGAAGCAGCAAACACAACAGTCTTTCTTCAAAATCCGACTTCCTTCGAAGGCTTTGACAGAGGAAACTCCTTTTGAAGCTTGGTAAGGGTATAAGCCTTGACTATCTCTTAAAGTGTTTGGTTGTGTTTGTTTTACACATGTTCCACAAGTTAAGCGTGACAAACTTGACAAGAAAGCAATTCCAGGCAGCTTTGTGGGCTATAGTTCAGTTTCAAAAGCCTACAAAGTGGAAAGATGACAATCTCTAGAGGCGTGCGTTTTAATAAAGAACAACATTGAAAGTGATCATCTTGGAAAGCAAACAACAGAGTTGTGTGAGAATGAACTTGAAGACGATCCTCCCATTAGAGTCACAAGGCTGTTGTCCGACATCTACCAAAGGTGTAATGTAGCAATATGTGAACCTGCTTGTTGTGAGGAAGAATTAAAAGATCAAAAGTGGAAAAATGCAATGGAGGAGGAGATGTCAATGATTAAACAAAAAAAAACATCGGAACTAGTTGACAAGCCTGAAGATGGAAAAATCATTGGAGTTAAATGGGTTTTTAGAACAAAGCTAAATGCAGATTGCTCAGTCAATAAATATAAGGCCAGACTTGTAGTTAAAGGGTATGCACAAATTTTTGGTGTTGATTATTCTGACACTTTCGCACCTGTATCAAGATTAGATACAATTAGATTGGTGTTAGTGGTTGCTGCTCAGAAGGGATGGAAAGTGTTCCAGTTAAATCTCAAATCAACCTTTTTACATGGAGTTTTACAAGAAGAAATATATGTGGAGCAGTCAGAGGGATTTGTTGTGCAAGGTAAATAAGATAAAGTTTATCTACTCAAAAAGGCCCTTTATGGCCTCAAACAAGCACTACGGGCTTGGTACAGTAGGATAAATGATCATCTATTGAATATAGGATTTGTGAAAAGCCTATATAAGTCCACTCTTTATGTGAAGCATAAGGAAAATAATCTTCTGATAGTTTCCCTCTATGTTGATGATATGTTAGTGACCGGAGATGATACAAGGCTGGTTGAAGAGTTCAAACAAGAAATGATGCAGGCTTTCGAAATGACAGATCTTGGTCTTATGACCTACTTTCTTGGCATTGAAATCAAACAAAATGAAAATTGTGTGTTCATCTGTCAAAAAAAAGTATGCAATAGAAATATTGAAGAAATTCAAGATGGAGGAGTGCAAAGTAGTTAGGACACCAATGAACCAAAAAGAAAAGTTGAGCAAGGAAGATGGTGCTGATAAAAATTGATGAAGGATATTATAGAAGCTTGATTGGATGTTTAATGTATCTCACGTCAACAAGGCCAGACATTCTATTTGTTGTAAGTTTACTCTCTCGGTTTATGCATTGTTCTAGTGAAATGCATTTAATAGCAGCAAAAAGAGTATTAAGGTATATTAAAGGTACAATTGATTATGGCGTCAAATTTGAGAAATGTTAAGAGTTTAAGTTGTATGGATTCTCTGATAGTGATTGGGCTGGATCCATTGATGACATGAAGAGTACTTCAGGGTATTGTTTCAGCCTAGGCTCATAAGTGTTTTCATGGTTCACAAAGAAGCAAGATATTGTTGCACAATCCAATGCTGAAGCTGAGTTCATAGTAGCAACAACTGTTATAAATCAAGTTTTGTGGTTAAAAGAGGTTTTATGTGATTTAGATATCCAGCAGAATGATAAGACAGAAATCTGTTTTGACAATCAGGCAGCAATTGCAATTTCAAAGGATCCAGTATGTTATGGGAAGACTAAACATTTCAATATCAAGCTCTACTTCTTACAAGAGGTGCAACAAAGTGGAGAAGTCACTTTACTAGTCAGTGTTGAAGTTGATTACGACAGTGTTGTCAATGTGGTGTCGGAATCTTGTTGGTTACATAATCTACTTCTAGAATTATATTGTCCAATTCACAAAGCTATCATGGCATGTTGTGATAAACTCAATGATATGTACCTTTATAGTAATCCAATTCAACATCAAAGAACCAAACACCTAGAGGTGGACATTCACTTTGTCTGTGAAAAGTGGCATGTGGACAGGTTCGTGCCCTGCATGTCCCTTCGCGTCATGAAATTGGAAATATCTTCGGTAAAATACTTACGTTGGTACTTTGAATTCAAGGGCATTCTCAACGTAGGACATCCTCCGGCTAAGACTTTGGAAGTGTGATATAATATTTTTATACTTGATTAGAATATCTTTATTTACAATTATTAAGTAGATTAGTCAATAATTCACACATTAAGAATCATGATTAGGATTAATTTCATGAGTTTTTTTTTTTTTTTGATAAAAATTTCATGAGTTATCTATTACTGTGTGTATAAGGCAATTCTGCCAATCAAGAATAAAATACATGTTTATAATCCTTATATTTTATATAAAAACTGTAATTCTGAAGTAATGAGATGATATTTCCTCCGCTCAAAATAAATGTAGCATTTGACTATTTTTTTAACTTGATATCAAAATAATAGATTACTCCTTCAAGTAAATATGATCTTTATGGATAGTTTTGGTCAAAAAGAAAAAAAAAATCTTTATGGATAGTAAAACTCTCATTTAATATATTTAACACTACTACGTTCTCATAATCTTTGCTTAGATTGAAAAGAACCTTTATTATTTTAATCCAAGTACTTTTGAGTTGCATTTGACTATTTCTTATATATATTGAAAAATAATATAAATAACACAATGATTATATTTTTCTTTCAAAAAAAAAAACATAATGATTATATTTTAAAGAGTTTGTTTTGTTGTGATTGTTGTATTCGCCATTTGACTGAGTCACTGACCAATGGAATTTGTTCGTTTCATAACAGTGACAGTAACCGCATAGTTTAGTTCCTCCAGAAATAGAAAAGTCAATTGCGATCATTTTCCAACATGGTTAAAGAATAAATATATGTGCTTATCTTAGGAAAAGATTCTTAATTTTTTATTATAAGGTCATCTTTTTTCATGAAGTTTTTATTTTTATTTTCAAAAAACTTTCAATAAATTTTGGACTTGTGGCATCCAAGAGTTGTCATCTTCCTAGTTATGGACTTCAAATTGGATTCCTCCTTAGTGAACTATCTAAAAATTGGTTACAATAATAATATATTCAATTTTCTCTACTAGAGAGTTTGAGTTTGAAATAATTTTTTTCAATTTCATATATAGGATTGATATACCCACAATCATTTTTTTTTAAAGCAGCCGTTTTCCCCCTTTTATCTTACAAAAATCTTACCAATGATGTATTAAATATACCCTTTTTTTGTTACAATATTTATTTTGGTTACACACTAAATATACCTTAACAAATGAATATAATATAAAATTTTGTAAAAAAATAAAATATAACATTTGAAGTGCAAATTAAGTGATAAGAGTTTATTTTTGTTATATGAGAAAAGAAAAAAGAAAAACCAAGTCCTTGAAAAGGGTCGTCTAATAAAACAGACGATAAACACGATTCAAGTTCATTAAATGTATTGAGATGTGAACCGTCAATACTTTCCTAAAGACCTAGGAGTCCTCCCAAAGGGTCTTAGAACATTCCTAGAGGCCTCGGTGCCATCCTAAAAGACTCTTAAGGCTTAAGGCGCACCCCTCCAAGGGCGCTGCCTCAACCTGCCTCTAGAGCATGACAGAAAGACTTGAATGCCCTCATTACTTGAGGCTTCACGATAGATCAGGTCCATAGAGGGCTATAAATACCACCCTTGAGAGCTTTCTCAAGACATAACTAATATAAGACTAAACTCTAATATCGATTATTGTACTTCAGCAAGTACAAGATGATATGAAAGATAGATTATAAATCTTTAGGATTATAAATCTCTCTCTTAAATTTTTTTTAACTTTTAACATTCTTAGGATTGGATTTAAAGGATTTAAACTTTAGGATTTTTAGTTAAGTTAAAAGAGACTCAAATCATCTATGCTTTTTGCTAGATTGAGAATTAATTACAATAAAAAATGTGGAATGAAATAGAACTTACCAAATAGAAAGAGAATCAAGAGCCAATTCAGGATGAGGAAGTAACCCAGCAAGCAAAACCAAGATTTGAAAGTACCAAGTCTCTAAACACAACATCACAGCTGAAGCAGCTGACAATTTAAAAAACTCTGGCAACCCTGAAAATGCTTGAAAACTAAACCCTTTCCAAGTATGCTTACATTTCTCACTCTTCACAATATAAACAAATTGTGCAATCACAATTATCCACCAAGAAATACTCAAAACCAATGAAGCACCTAATAAACCAAGCCCAATTTGGTAGATAACAACATAACTTAACACAAGGTGAATAACCAATGTTGCTGCTGATATGTATGCACTTGGTGCTACTATGCTTTGTGCTTGAAGAAATTTTTGGATTGGAAAGTTTATAGCATAGGCAAATATTTGTGGGATTAAACCAAAGACAAAAAGGGATGCTGCTGATGCAATTTTTGGTGATTCTCCTAGAAATATTAAAATTGGTTCGGAGAATATGTATATTATTGTTAAAATTAAACCGGCTATTGTGAGAAGCACTGTTGATCTTTGCAAATATATGCCTAACATTTCATATTTTTTTGCTCCAAATGCTTGTCCACATAGTGTCTCAACAGCACTCCCCATGCCCAACTGTTCATCATAAACATCACCAATTATTCAAAAAAAAAATATTAATACAAGGGAATTGGGAAATATACCAATTTTAAATAGATAGCTTGAGGCAAAAAAATTTAATAGACACTATTAGCCAACCCACAAGTTTTGTCTTAGCACTAAAAAAAATAGAATTTTAAGCAAAATTAGGCTGGAATAAAATCTATCTATTACTTTCTTGTTTCTTAACTTAACTACATTTGCTCAAAAAAAAAAAAAAAAAAAAAAACTTAACTACATAAATTAGATACGAAATTCTTAACTTCTCTCTCTAAAATTTTGTTGCTATATAACATAATTTTTTTTCTTCCTAAAAATAAATTTAAATAAAATAATATGCAATTTTGGTCCTAAAAAATTGAATTATTTTAGTCCCTGTAAATAAGTTTTTATGGTCAACTTTCTTGCACTAAAATCTCATTTTATTAAAATATTTAGGTCCCTAAATTAGATTTGAGAGATAACATAGTTTTAAATTAAAAAATTTGAGGAACTAAAATTATTAGACAAAAAATAGAAACACTAAATTTATACATATTTTAAAGGGTTAAATATGTTTTTGGTCCGTATAAATATACAAAATTTTCATTTTAGTCCCTCTAAAAAATTTCTTCAACTTTTAGTCCCCAAAAGTTTTCCTTCTTCACTTTTGGTCCTTCCTTTTATATAAACTCATATGTAGAATTTATATTTTTCAACAAAATTTTTTAAAATAGTTTATAATATTATAAGAATCTCGCCCAAAATAATTAATTTTTTTTAACGAAACATGAATCAAATATGAATTTTTATAAGTTTGGCAGTTAAAAATTCATATTTAATTCATGTTTAGTTAAAAAATTCGAAAAAAAATTGGACAAATTTTTACAATATTCTACACATTTATGCACAATTTCATTAAAAAATAAAAATGCTACACATGAGTTGACTTAAAAATAGGGACCAAAAGTGGTGATTGAAAATTTTATAGGGACTAAAAGTTGAAGAATTTTTTTTTACAGGGACTAAAACGAAAAGTTGATATATTTATAAAGACCAAAAACATATTTAACCCTATTTTAAATTAGAGGGATAAAAAAATATTATTAAACCTATAATTTTCTAGACAAGGCCATAGAAAAGTGAAGAACATAGGTGGTGTGTCTTGATTGTTGATTTCATTTATTATTGTGATGTGATTAAATATATGGACAAATCCCTCTAATGGTGCTTGAAAAGATAGTAATAATTGAATTAATTAATGAAGATCCAAGTACTAAAACAAAGAGAACAAAGTGATTAATACCATGAGTCCATAAGCAAATATTTGGATACCATTATTTCCAAGGGAAGCAGCAGCAAGCTCCAAATTACCAAGATGACCAGAAAATATTTGAGTAGACATTGACATCACATAGTTGATAAGGTACACAATTACAGAAGGTGCAGCTAGGTAAAAAAGTAGCTTAAATTCAACCCATGTAGCAAGTTTAATACGTTTCACAAAAGGAACACTTGTATCTGAGAGTATTCTTTCAAGTTCACCATCTGATTCATGCTTTGAACCAAATGAATGAGTGAATGATGATAATAGTATTGGTGTTGGTTCACTAGGTACTAGTAAAGGTTCATCAATATCTTTGTCAACATGAGTAGAAGTAGCCATGTTTGTGAATGTTTTGAGACACAATAGTAAATTAAACTATGAAAGGAATTATAAATTTGTAGAATTTATTGGGTTAGAATTTTAACTTTATTATGTGTAAAGTTGTGTTAATAGATAGAGACTCGAATGTTTTTATGTGATGGATGTTATGTATGTTGAAGATTCATTTGCATATAAAGTTGGAACATTGGTGTCATATTTTCATGTTACGTGATTGAATAATCAATAAGGGAAGATTTTGACCTTGCTATTAATCAGCCATGGTCTATTATTATGAGATGATTGGTTGTGAGAAATAAGTGATCAATTAGGTTATAAGAAGAGATAAAGATGTGATAAATAAATATATTTGTGGGTGTTTTCTTGTTTGTAACATTTAAGGTATGGTTTGATGCTTCTTCAGCATGTGAATTCCTTTGTGTTAGTTTTGATTTTTTAAAATAAATTTTAAACAGATTTAGAGTAGCGTATGTGAATATCTTAGTGTTGTTGTTTGAAACAACAAGTACTTCATCATTTAAGTAGAATAATGTATTTATATAGCTTGATTTATCCTTATTGTATTTAGGGAGAACATAATCTCAATAAATAATTTTTTCGGTACACATAATAAAAGGAAACGTCTTAAAATTGTTGAAATTGCAATTGTTCCGTCTTATAAATGTTGGTTTTTGGTTGGATTTCTAAACTGTTATATTTGAATTTTCAACAACTATTTTGACAAAGAATTTTCATCTATCGGAGTTACTGGGTTGAGTCATGACCATGTCACTCTTTTCAAGACGATTCATGGTACTGCCTAAAATTGTGCAAGACTATCAACTACGCCGCCTCCAGGATAAAACAAGTTCATTGACAACTGTGCGATTAACTACTACACTGTAGCTAATCATTCTAGAATTACACCCTCGAATATGGTTTATTAACTCCACTTAAATTTAATATTGTAATCATTATAATATGGCACAAAGACCACTCAAAGATGGTGTTTCCACCCAACTATGGTACTATAACCACTCAAATATGGTGCTACCACCATTATAAACTCTAACTTCTCCAAGGAAAGAAAATACTAAATGAGACTATACTTTTAAGTTCATTCTTAGTTTCGAAGGGACATTATTCCTAAAAAAGGACTATGATCTTAAATGTACTCTTTATTCCGAAGGGACATATTGAAGGAACATATATTATCGGAGGGACTATGCTCTTAAGATCATAATATCACAAAAAGAAACAAATAAAAACAGGGACATTATATCACAAGAGGGACTATGATCTTAAGAACACTCTTAATTCCGAAGGGACAGAAAAAGAAGGGGGATAAGTGACTCGTAAATACATCGAACAAAAAGAGGGAGAAGAGAGAAAGATTTCTCGATAACTGAATAGAATATTTTTGATGTATATTGAACTGAGTGGAGTCGTCTAATTACATAGAGATTTTGTAACAGGTATAGTTAAAATTGTGGCAGTAGTTATTCTAGCGGATAAGATCAAAAGACAACTTAACCCCTATTCAGTTTAACAATAGTTGTGAATAAGATAAAATAGAAACAAATCCACAAAAGTGAATGAAACAAACTAATTGGATATGGATGAAGGAGATATAGGAAACTCAGTTCGATTCTCAATCTTATCATAACCAACATAAGCTAAAATTATGGGAAATGATATCAATGAGTAAAACTAATAATTACTATTCTTTTTTATCATTATCAAGTATTCAAAACTAAATACAAGAATTTGAACACTACTAATATGTGTGTTCTATTTAAATGGGACACCTGTATTCTATTTTTTTAATTCATACCACACTAGCTCAAAGTTTTATTGCTTGGTGTTTAATCTTTCAACTTCACACCAATGTTCCAACAATCCCCCACTTGAATTTAAATTTTGTTTCGAGAATAACGTCAAAACGTTTATCTAAGGTTGCTAATAAACAAAGGCGTCGTCTACAAATTGAACCTTTACATAGAAAGTAAAATTCCGGTTAACAAGAGTTGTTCGTAGCATTGAACTCTATTTCAGACATAGAACCCACACACAAACTTTTCCTAAGGTGTATTCTTAAAGCTCGTGTGTTTATGGCCCTGCACGTTTATCCCGGTTTGAGAAATGCTCTAGGTAATTGCCTCAAAATTCAATAGAAGTCGGTCTTCCACATTCGTATAGGTAAGTCCATCAAGAGTAATCTTGTAGCTATGTACTCCCCTGCATGATTCTTGCTTCTTTTGTTTTATAATAGAATGTTCTATCACTTCATGACTTGTTATTACCCAATGAACCTATTTCATGGGACTCCACTCATTTAGGGTAGGTTCCCATCACTCGTGATCTTTAGGCATTAGTCTCGTCTTATTGGATGTGTTTAGGACTTTCTTTCTAACTAATCCATTCGTCAAAGAAATTGATAATTCATCATCAGTATGTACATACATGATCTACTTTAACTGTTCTTTTAGAGAGTAGTTACCTCTCGAGTTGTTATGTGTTCGTGCCTTAACTATCGTCTACTACCAATGTAGTAACGATTCTCAAATTTTTAATTGTTTTCGTACTATCACAAAGAATTAACACAGTTGGCAACAGTTTTCCCACGGGGGAATCTCAACTATCAAGAATCTTATCAACTTGATTCTTCACTAGTTTTATCTAGTGATCTGATCTCAAATTTCATAATGAACTGAGTTAATATTTTCTATTTCTTATTTTTCAAGAAACAACTCCTCCGTGATATTCAATGTGTAGCCATTGATCACATTGGAATCATCTGAAAGGATGTTCCATTTTGTGTCATAGTATCATTCAAGTACAATAGGAAACTTCTCATAATATAATCCTAGAGTCATAGAGTTTTCAAGGCACCTCATGACTCTTTGAATAACATGTCAATGCTTATCACTTGGTCTAGTAGCATGTCGGGTCTAATACGTTCAATAGGATACCTAAAGACTACTAATGATGCTTGCATATTATTTTTGTCTAACACCATCTCAAGTGTTCTTGAAGAGTTTCACTTGGATCATAAGGTGTGCTTGCAAGTTTAAAGTCAAAATAATTGTATTTCCTTGATCTTCTCAACGTAGAGAGATTGATCCAAAGTTCTATTTTATATTCTTGTAATCTTGATACCAAGAATTAATTCAAATGATATGATATCGCATAATTTACAGCATGAATCTTTGAACAAAATATGAGGAAGTCGTCTACATATGATCATACAAATGTTATTTTCGTATTTGTAGTAAATACATTTGTCACTTTCATTCACTTTATACTCATTCAATATCATTACAATGTCAATTTTTTCATGTCGATCCATATGAGCTTGTTTTAGACCATACAAAGAATTATCTAACTTACAAACCTTGTTTTCTTGTCCATGAATCACAAAACCTTCAGGTTCTTCCATATAAATTTCTTCCTCTAGTTCACCATTTAAAAAGGCAGCTTTCACATCCATTTGATGTACTATCAAGTTATGAATAGCGGCTAAATGGATTAACACCCTTATGGATATAATCCTATTAACTGGTGAATGGATGTTGAAGAAATCTATATTTTTTCTTTTTGTCTAAAACCTTTGACTACAACATGAGCCTTGTAGTTATCAACTAAACCATCAAGTTTTAGTTTCTTTTTCCAAAATCCAAATACAACCAATTGATTTGCAGCCATGAGGCAAGGCAACAAAGTTTCATATTTCATTAGATTTTAGAGAATTCCTTTCATTGTTTATTGCTCCCTTGCCATGATTCAGCCAGCATCCAATGAGGATATAACTTCTTTAAGACTTAATGGATCTTCTACCAATGTATAATCCATAAAATCAGGTTCATACGCCTTAGCAATTCTTGCTTTCTTACCTCTATAAAAAAAAGAATTTATTTTGCCCCCACTAGTGCCCTCACTATTCTTTAATTTACAAGGGTATTTCTTTTCACATATATCAGTATAATTTTATTCTAAGATTACTTTAGCATTTCGGTCATAAAACCTAGATGCTATGTTATTTATGGCATATCCAATGAATGCACATTTATAGGCTCTGCTAGTGAGTTTAACTATTGGAGTCAGGAATCTGAACATAGACCACACAATCACAAGTTAAAAAATAAGACAAGTTGGGTTATCTTTTCTTAAAATTTTCATAAGTAGAAATTTTGTTCTTAGACTTGGGTACTCTATTCAACATAAATTTCAATTTATGTTAAAAAAAATTAACATGTCAAGTGATGAGTCATTTATTATCTATTTTAATATGTTATTTAGTTCCGTTTTATTTAGATTTAAGTTTATTTTATTTTAATATTATTTCCTTTTTGAGTTATTTTACTACAATTGCATATTGTTATATTTCAAGAACGAATATTTGATGGATTGAGTCTTGGAGCAAAAGAAAGAGGTTTTGGAGCTGATTCGGTACGAAAATACGAAGATTCGGAGACAAAAATATATCTCCCTCAAGTCAGAAACTTGGCACGGCCCGTGCTAGGCTTGGCACGGCCGTGCCACCCTCCAGAACTACTTTCGCTGCTTTTGCTTAGATTTTAAGCTACTCTGTTTTAGTTTACTTTTGGAACATTCTAGTGATTGCCTAGATTTTAAGTCGAATGTAAACTATAAATAGAGTAGCTAGCCATCACAAATATTCATCTTTTGTTCTCTGAAATAATAAGTGACAATTGTTTCTTTGAATAACAGTTCACCTTTATTTTATGTTCTTCTTCTTCTTCTTCTTCTCTTCTATGTCTACAATAAACGTTAGTGAGTAGACTTCTCTTGTTTTGGGATTGTTGGATAAGTCTAAATGACATAATCCTAATCAAACCAAGCTTTAAACCTTAATCTTATGTAACCCTAATTTCTTATCTAAATTCACCGTTTTAACATGAATTAACCATTATCAAACTGTGGAAACGAAAGTGGAGGGTTTGATAATTGTTAATCCATCATCTCAAATATCAATTCATAAAACGAAAGTGGAGCTTTGATATTCGAACAAGTGAATTTAGACAAAGATTGTAAAGGCAGCGAAATAGTCTTTACAATCTTTGACACATATAGTTTCGAACTTCAAGGATTCTAATTGTGATCAAGTCAGCGAAATAGGCTTGGTTGCTAGAGGAACAAAAGTGAAACTGTCTTTAGAAGTTAGGTCTACATAAGGTTATAAGTTTAATAGTTTGGTTTGTGAAGGACTTGCCAATTAGATGAACCAATAATCCCAAGGCTTTTATCTTTTCTTTTATTATTTTCTTTTAATTAAAAATCCAAACTTTTCTACCTTCTAAACCTTCAATCTAATCATTATTTAAAGTTAATTGAATTCATAACTCCCTGTCGGAACGATACTCTATTTTTACTACGTCGATAGAACCGTGCACTTGCGGTTTTATCCCATCATCAAGCATATCACATTACACTTTTAAAATAGCAGTCGTCAATATGAGTAAATAACTTTTACCATTTCTGGTTAATGTGGCATCAAGTTTAAAATCAAATGTTTGCTCACATGATAAATTTTGGCATGTCAAATACTAAAATCACACAACTTATAAAACAGAAAGAGATTTTTAATTTTGAACATACCATCAAAGGCCCAATTTTTTTCAACAAGAATGCATGGTGCACAAGTCTCTCTTTAAGTCTGAGCGAACTCGGTCTTATTTAGTAGAAATCTGAAATGTATATTTTTTCTATTCTTTGGAGCATGCATCACATCCTAGAGAATAATTTCCTTTTTTATTTACGTGAATTGCAACTTCATATCTCAAATACCAACGACTTTAGTGATGTAAGAATATTCTAACAACACTTTCTTATTTTTAGCAGTAGCATATGTTTTTATTTAAGACGTTTCGTGGTACTACCCAAAATTGTGCAAGGCAGACTATCAACCACAACGCCTCCAGGATAAAACAAGCTCAGGGACAATTGGATGATTAACTTATGCAATTGATGGGATAAAATCACAAGTGCACCGTTCTATCGAAGTAGTAAAAATAAAGTATCGTTCCGACAGGGAGTTGTTCAATTCAATTAACTTTAGTTGATGATTAGAAGAAGTTAAGTTGCAAAGTTGGGGTTTTCAACGGTTGAAATAAAATATAATAATAAAAAGAGTCTTGGGATTATTGGTTCATCATAATGACAAACCCTTCACAAACCAAAACCTTAAACCTAGAACTTTATGTTAGACCTACTTTCTAAAAACAAGTTTCTCTTTAGCCTATCACATCTCCTTTCGGTCTCAGTGAGTGTGTTTCTCTAGTAACCACACCTGTTTTCATGGTTGATTGCTATTGAAATCCTTGAAGTTCGAAACTTTATTGTCGCAAGATTTGCTAGACTGTTTTCATGTTTCGCAATCCTTGTCTATATTCACTTGTTCTAATCTTTCGATTCATCGCTTAATATTTGTGATGAATCAATAACAACTATTAAACTTCATCTTTCGATCTTTCGATTAATACTTGTTATTGATTATAAGAACGGTGAAATAGAATAGAAAGTAGGATTACATAAAATTAGGGTTTAAAGCTTAGTTTGATTAGGATTATGTCATTAGACTTATCCAACTATCCCAAGACAAGAAGAGTCTACTCACTCATGTTCATCGTAGACATGGATAAGAAGAAGAAAAGCATAAAGTAAATAACAAAGAAATAAAGAAAGAACTTTTATTAAGAAAGACAATTGTCACTTATTGAATTCCAATAACAAAAGATGAATTGTTATGATAGCTAGCTACTCTATTTATAGTCTTATGTCGACTTAAAACCTAAGCAACTATTCACTAGAATGTTCCACAAGAAACCACGAGCTTTTATGTCAAAATAGGTAGCTTGTTCCGAAGCAAAAGCAGCAAAAGAGCACCCTGAAGCTTGGCACGGCCGTACTGCTGGTGGCACGGGCCGTGCCTCCTCTCTAACTTGAGGAGTGACATATTTTTGTCCCATATTTCGTATTTTCATCCCAAATCAGCTTCTAATCCTCTTTCTTTTGATCCAAGACTCAATCTATCAAACATTCGAATTCCTGAAATATAATAATTTGCAATTGAAGTAAAATAGTTCTAAAAGGAAATAATATTTAAATAAAATAAACTTAAATCTAAATAAAACGGAATCAAATATTATATTAAAACTACTAATTATTGACTCATCAACAATAAAGCTAATCATTTGAGAATTACACCCTCAAATATGGCTTATTGAAGCCACTCAAATTTAATATTGAAACAACTATAATATGGTACCGTGACCATTCTATTATAATACAAAGATCACTCAAATATAGTGTTTCCACCATTCTAACTTTTAACTTCTCTAACTATGGTACTATGACCACTCAAATATGGTGCTACCACCATTCTAACCTCTAACTTCTCCAAGGGAAAAAATATTGAAAGAGACTATACTTTTAAGATCATTCTTAATTCCAAAGGGACATTATTCTTGATAAGCGACTATGATCTTAAATGTATTCTTTATTCCAAAGGGACATATATTATCGAAGGAACATATATTATTGGAGGGACTCTTAAGATCATTCCTAATTTCGAAGGGACATTGTATCTCAAAATGTATTATGATCTTAAGAACACTCTTAATTCCGAAAGGACAGGAAAGTAGAGGGAGAAGTGACTCAGAAAAGCATCGAGAAGAAAGAGGGGAAAGAGAGAAATAGTTCTCGACAACTCAATAAAAAAATTTGGTGTATTTTTTACTAAGTGAAGTCTTCTATTTATACAGATATTTTGTAACTAGTTTAGCTAAAATTGCAGTAGGAGTTACTCTAGTGGATAAGGTCAAAAGGAAGCTTAACCACTAATCAATTCAAGAACTCTCTTGGATAAGATAAAAAAGTAACAAATCCACAAAAGTGGATGAAACAAACTAATTTGACATGAATGAAGGAAAGATTAGAAACTCAGTTGGATTATCAATCTTATCACAACCAACAAAATATAAAATTATGAAGTAAAAAATAAAAAATAAAAAAATCGAAATCCTGAAAATTTTTAGCTTTATTGATAAAATATTCAATAATATATAAACCATTATTTACACTTGAGTAGAAGGCAAGCGGACAACAAACTGCGTCGTCGGATCTTTTTTGATGGCCAAATCAATCCTCGTAAACACAACATTCATGGGCCTAGGAGACATGACATTGCTATGCATGACCTTTTGAACTCTATGTAGAAGGTCAGCAACCTCTGGTGCTAGGTGTAACGCCCACTTTCGTTAAATTGTTTATTTAATCGAGTTTAGGCGATTATATTATATTTATATAATATATGCATGATTTTGGTGTGCTTTGATGATTTACGATGATTTGAATGATTTGATCGATGACGTGATAAGTTATGAGTTTTGGAAGATTTGATAAGGATATGAGAATTATTTTATTGTTAAATAAAATAAAGATTTGAAAATAATATAAAATATTTAGTTAGGGGTTGTTTTGATATTTTAGATAGTTTTTGGGGAGAAAGTGAGATAAGATAAGTAATTAAGAAGAGTTATAAATAGGGAAGACCTAATTGTTAGAAAAACTGATTGTACGTGAAAACTTTTGGAAAAAAGGAAAAAAAGCTTAGAGAGGAGCAAGAGACCAAGAGGGCTGCGATTTTCTGCAAATTTAAGGTAAGAGTGAGACTAATAACTCAGTAATATTAGTTGTTGTAATTCTGATGAGTAATTAGCAAGAATTAGGATTAATTGGAGAAAACGAAAACTAGGTCAAATCCCTAGAATTTGAGATTAAACGGTAGGAATTGATTAGATTTCTGTAAAAAGTGTTCCTGGACCTTAGATCATGTGGATCGACGGATTTTTGTGATTTTAGGAAACCTGGCCGTAGCGACATTCATCGCTCGCCACGGCGAGCTATGAACCTCGTCTCGCGAGTGATGATCTTCATCGCTCGCCTCGCGAACCCTTCCCTTCGCCTCGCGAGTGATTCTGGTATCGCTCGCCACGGCGAACAACCCTTCCTCGCCTCGCGAGCTTAGGCAGAGAGCATGTTAGATTTTGTGTTTTCGACTTTTTAGTTGGACCTTGAGTGCCTTTGAGTGCCTGAACATACCTAGTAATGATTAGGAATGAATGTAGGGCTAGATTAGACCCAGAACAACTTTAGTTTGGGAATTGTTTCGTACTCGCCATGGCGAGCAAGAACTCTCGCCTCGCGAGCACCTCCAGCCTTGAGTGTTGTGAGTGTTTGTGCGATCTGTGTCGCACGTTTTGATCAAGAGCGAACCCCCTTATGATAATAAGACCTAATGATGACGTTAAATGCAGTCTGTAAAGCTGTTTAAGATATGTTGATATTGATTGAGTATGATTAATGTATTGTACATTTATGTAAGATATGGAAGTTTAATTATGACATAGTTGATGTGCTATTGATATAATGATATCATCCTGTTATGTGACTTGATTATGCTGCTGCTGTTATTTAACTAAGTGCATTGTATATATTTATATATGATGAAATGATGACGTTTAGCTCCAAATTGTTGGATGCATGTTGATATGTTGATTACGATGTTATGTTCATAAGAGTCCATGCATAGCATCTCATTGAGCTTAGTCCTCACCACGTTTATTAGGAGCTTTGTCCTCCGCACGATTATTAGGAGTTTTTTCCTCCGCACGATTAAAGTATATTAAT
The DNA here is from genome assembly GCF_003473485.1 of Medicago truncatula. Taxonomy (NCBI): domain Eukaryota; kingdom Viridiplantae; phylum Streptophyta; class Magnoliopsida; order Fabales; family Fabaceae; genus Medicago; species Medicago truncatula. Next base: position 25,194,125 of record NC_053045.1, read on the forward strand.
ACTTATGATGACGATTGGTACCACATGCATATAAAGTGTCTAAGAGCATTGTCACATTGTCATGTCCATAATGTTATGTTGTTGATGACGATTGAATATGTGAATACGTGAATACGTGATACTTGTTATATGATTATGCAAAGTTATTTAAGAATAAATATGATGTTAATGTTAATCATGATTCGAATTACTTGATTAATATTATTTTGTTATGGAATCTCACCCCTTCTGCTTGAAAATGTTGCCCTTCGTATGGGTAACTTGCAGGTGATCGTGTTTAGTGTGCAGTTGCTTCTGTGAGTGGCCTTGCCTCACTGTGTCGTCTAGGTCGCTCTGATACGTAACGGGATGGGGTTATATGTTATAACATGCTTCATTCTTTTACGTGAACTGCTATGATAATTTCTGTTTTGATTAACTCTTTTGAGATACTTTGTTGGGGCCTGCGTGCCAAAATGATTATGTTTATGAACTATATTTTCCGCTGCATTGTTAAGATAAATTGTTGAAAGTTAAATCATTATTTAACAGACTTTTGGTTTATGTTTTATGTGATACCTCGTTGTTTATGATGCTTACTCTGATAAATGTTTTAAGAAATTTTATATTGGGAAAACGGGGTGTTACACTAGAAAACTGAAAGTGTCAAAAGCAAATGGTATATAAGCATGTTGATTATCAGAGCACACTTTCTCATGTTTGGTCATTTTGCTCTACGCAACTTTTAGGACTGCCTATCCTACTGTAAGAGGCCCGACCCCTAATCCAACAAGTGGTCCCGTCAAGTCCACACATGCATGTTTTACACCTACCCATCCGTACACCATAACATCTGCAGGCCTAAGTGTTGATCTTTTATCTAGCGGGTCAGTCAGGAAGTTCACAGGCGCCTCCTACCTCACTGATACTCCTGCCCGTCTGAATATATCAAAAAGTACATCCCTAAAAAAGTCATGTATGTACTTAAAGTCAGGAAGCTCCTTACAATGAACGATATGCTCCCCAAAAGTATCTAGGCACGCCTTACGACAAACAAGGCACACCTCATCAATAGAAAATAGTGGAATCATAAGGCATATCTAAGGATAGTACAGTAATCCACTGGTGACATATGCTGGCCTTACCCATCAATGAGGATAGCTAGAAGAAAATCTAGAGCATGTGCTGCTTGCAAATATCCTAAAATTGCCTTCTGTCTCGTAGTTATGTCAAACTTAACTTCCATATCGTGAGCACTTTTACTCAAAAGAGCACTCGCAAAACATGTTGTGCTTTATGAGGAACAGTGTCTTTGTTACTAAAACTAAATACAACAATTATTATTTTATCATTATGAAGTATTTAAAATTAAATACAACAATTTAATTACCAGTTTTTTGAAAGAATAATTTAATGGAAAATGTTAACAAGTGTCGCAAGGGCATTGTTTAAGCATCTAAAAGTAGCAACTTTTACATTGGAAATTGCACGTTTATAACTTCAACAAGTGTTTGACTTATATTTTCAAGACATAATTTCTTTTTATGGATTCCTTAAATAATGCCCTCAGACACTTGTTAACAAAACTCTAATTTAATTACCAGTAACGTGTGTGTTCTATCTCATGTGAAACCCTTCCATTCTATTTTTTTTTAGCTTAAAGTTTTATAACTTAATACTTAATCTTTCAATTTTTTCCAACTTTACGCCAATATTCTGACAGGTTCATTATTATAAATTTGTAGAATTTATTAGGTAGGATTTTTGACTTTATTATGTGTAAAGTTAATAGAGACTCGAATGTTTTTATGTGATGGATGTTATGTATGTTGTAGATTCATTTGCATATAAAGTTGGAAATTATTACCACAAAAACACAATTAGTGATTCTTATTCATATGTCAAATTTTCATGTCATGTGATTGAATACTGGATAAGGGAGGAATTGTGACCTTAATATTAATCAGTGGTGGTTGGTTGTGAGAAATAAGGGATCAATTAGATTGTAAGAAGAGTTAAAGTGTGAGAAATAAATATATCTGTGGTTTTTTATTGTTTGTAACATTTAAGGTATCGTTTGATATGCTTTTTCCGTCTAAAATTATTTTTAAACATAAATTAAAAAATGTAATTAATTTTGTATGAGATAGAGAAATTGTGAATTATTTTACAAAATTATCATTCATTAACGGTGTGTGAAAGATGAATTAATAATTTAAAAAAAGGGTTAAATATGTTTTTGGTTCTTATAAATATATCAACTTTTCGTTTTAGTCCCTCTAAAATTTTCCTTCGATTTTTAGTCCTTATAAAATTTTCAATCTTCATTTTTGGTCCCTCTTTTAAAGTAAATTCATATGTAGAATTCATTAAAAAATACAAAAATTAAATTAAAAATAGGAACCAAAAGTAGTGATTGAAAATTTTATAGGGACTAAATGTTGAAGGAAAATTTTAGAGGGACTAAAACGAAAAATTAACATATTTATAGGGACCAAAAACATATTTAACCCTTTAAAAAAAGTTTGAATATTAAATATTTAAGGGTATAACATAACATCAATGTTTGATTGATATTGTAGAATGATTTATAACTTAGGACATTTTTTTCAAAACGACTTATAATTTAAAATAGGGAAGTAATTGGGTGATTCCTATTCATATGTCAAATTTTCATGTCACGTAATTAAATACTGGATAAGGGAAGAATTTTGACCTAACCATTAATAGAATAGAGATAAAAATTTATTATTTGTGTAAATACATGTTGTCCATAACAATTGAGCAATGACATGATAATTGGTCAATTAAATAAGATAACTTTTTATATAATAATTACTTGGCTTAAATATGAAAATAGTCCCTGCAAATATCTGACATTTTAGTTTTAGTCCCTATAAAAATATTTTTTTTGGTTTTAGTCCATGCAAATATAAAAAATTTGGTTTTGGTCCTTTGTATTTTGATTTAGTCCTTGTAAAATTGATTCATATTGGATTTGGTCCTTGTAATATGTAGAATATTTGATTTTAGTCCCTCAAAACGAGGACTAAAATGAATATTATAGGGACCAATTTCAATATGAAATGATTTTACAAGGATTAAAACAAAATACTAAGGATCAAAACCAAATATTCTATTTTTGCAAGGACTAAAACCAAAAAAATATTTTTATAGGGACTAAAACCAAAATGCAAGATATTTGCAGGGACCATTTCCATATTTAAGCCTAATTACTTGATCCGTTTTTATTTAAGTGCCGTTTCATGAAGAATAGAAAGAGTAAATTACACTCCCCTCTCTTCAAAGATGCTTGAATTACACTTCCCTCCCCTCTTATGTTAAAATATACACTCCCCTCCCCTCTTATTCAAAACATATTAGAAAACTTTTCACTTCCCTCCCCTAAGAGAAGCTTAAATTACATTTCTCTTCCCTCTTATGTTAAAATCTACACTTTACTCCCTCAATAATTTTTTTTATTTCTAATAATCTAGCAAAAAATAATAATCTAACACACTTCGAAAACAAATAGTATTGCGGGTCTATTTTAATATAACCAAAATTTGAATACATATTTTTTCGCTATTTTTTTCACAATTTCATTAACATATAGTTTTAAACCCTATTATAAAATATGAAACAATTCAAAATAAAATTTAAATATGTTAAAAATTACTAAAGATAATAAAATATGGTTATTTAAAAGTTATTTTTATACTCTAAATTATAAAATTGATAGCAAAATATTTAAATTTAATTATCATTGACATTTAAACTATAAATAAATTAATTTATTTTTCTAAAATGGTGGTTCAAAATTAGTATATATCATAAAAAAAAAAATATTAATGTTAAAATAGATTAAAGTGTAGTGCATATTTAATTATTAAGGGAGAGGGTTGTAATTCAAGCATCTTATAGGGGAGGGAGTAAAACTTTTATTTTTCAAGAGAGAGGAGTGTATATTTTAACATAAGAGGAGAGGGGAGTATAATTCAAGAATCTTTGAGGGGAGGGGGGTGTAATTTACTCAAATAGAAATTATATAAATAATTTGTCATAAAAAAAATTATATAAATAAGACTATTACATTGCTAAAAAAAATAAGTTCAAATTAGAAGAACAATTTTAATTGAAAAATGTTGTTTGTTATGGGAGAGATAAAGTCTGCAAAAATTAATGAATACTCGATAAGCTGGAAATGTTGTTTGTTAATGAATATGCAATATAATTAACTTATAGAAGTAATAAAAGTGAAAAAAAAAAATAACAATATTTAAAAGAGTATATAAATTAATGGGTAATTTATTTTCATAAGTATCTCCTTTTATATATATTTAAACTTTGATTCGTTACATTGTAAGAGTCTGATCTCTTCCGCTGAACTTCATCTTGGTGAATGTTTGTTTCTAGTGAAAAAATATAGAAAATTTCTATTATAGTGGTATCATGCATATCATGCTAGCTCCAAGAGTAGAGGGACAAACTCATTCATATAATTGCTAAAATGACGAAATCAATGACGATTACTCAGCAGACAGAATAAACCAAAATGGATATTTTTGCTCTTGAAACCGAATAGAAGCTATACACACCCATGACATATTAATCATGGTATTTAAATTTATACCTAAATGATTGATTAATGAAAACGAAAGAACTGAAATGTCTTTATTATAGGTGCTAGATATTAGATATTGTCTGTACAAGTAGATGCAAGATGTTAAAACTTTGATGGATGATGTGCCATAAATTATAATTATATATACCTACATAAAAACAATATGCATATAATAGAGCTCATCGCTTGTATATTTAATGGCTTAAAGTTTTGGATAAAAATGTGATGTTTTCATCCGTTGTGGCTTTAGAGTATTGGTTCGATGCTTGCTTAAACTATCCAGCAAGTAATATTATAGTTGGTCGACTTGATGAAAAAGTGATGATATAGAAGACTTGCATTTAACGATGAGATTGTTGAGTTTGAATATAAGTGATTAACCCCGCATCAAGGTTTTAAATACAAGTCTGTTACTGCGAAAACGGCCACGACAAAAAGGTATATGTAGCCACATATACCGTTTTTACCTGTTTTTAGGGTGAGATGAAAAATCACACTGAAACGCTCGTTACGACCGTGATAAAAAACCGATACAACCATAAAACTCCGTTACGAATGCGACACATCATTACAAAAGCGAAAAACACAACACTGTTCATAAGGAAAGTAGATAATGAGATATTTCTCATATTCCTTTCATCGCTTATTTTCATGTTGTATAATGTTGTAGTTATTATATTTATTTTAACCATCTTATAATATATAAAATGATAGTTCAATTTAAGTTTTTATACATTATATGATAGAATAAATGATTTAATAATATTTGTGCATTGTCGTGATTAATTCATACCGTAACGACCGCGCAATGTGTAACGCAATATCCGTATCAGCCAAAATCTCAATAACCTTAACACGACCGCGACCATTATTTAACCTCGCCCCACATCAATTATGATCATTAGTATGTAAAGTTAGTTGCTTGATTAATTGATGACGTGTCAAGTCATATTATATGCTAATTTGTGAGCCTCTTCAGTCTTCTCCGTAATAATTATGTTTCCCCTCAAAAAAAAAAATGACAACCCGAAAATTGATGTATATGAATGTGACCACCATGAGAGTGTGTGCCGCCAGGGCTGATGTGTTATTGCATGACCATTTTGACGTTTATTTTTTCTACATGGGACCAGTGGCAAACATAGGTTATAACATGTGGAAAATTGACTTGTAAGACAATGATCAATTAGGTTTTATTAGTTATATTTCTAGCCAAAATTGGAATTGGGCTTTTCGATCGTACACCTCTCAAGTCCAATTAGGCCTTATACTCATAGTACTGCTCGTCTTCCATAGTTTTTATTCATTCCTATCAAAATAGTCGAGCGTGAGTTAACTCACGTAGATGTATTTTCAGTGTGAGTTGACTTACGCATATGTATTTCTCAGCAGGAATGAGCCAAAACATATGAAAGAAGATCAATCCTCTTATACTCACGAAGCCAACTACACTAAGATACATGTATGATACAAACTGGAAAAATTTTCTTTAGATATTTATTGTTTGTTACATCTGAAATTGATGAAAATACCTCCAACAACAATTAACTATTGTTCACTTGAGAACAGTAGTTAATAACTGTTTTCAACAACGTCAATTAACTACCGTTCACATGAACGAACTAGCAGAAAAATCATATTGATGTGTTAATTTTTGGTGATTAACAATGTCGGCCTCCCTCACAAAAATTTACAGCTTTGATGTGATGTTCCTTGAATATTTCCTCAGCCATCCAAATAAGATGTGAATACCCTTCGTACCATCACACACACCTCTAGAATTAGGGTTCACATCAAGGAATTATGTTAGAAGAACAGCATATTGCTCTTGGGAAATTTTAGTCTAATGGGTGACCAACTTACCATGAATAGACAAGTGAAGAAGACATGACATATCATCTAGTGTGATGGTCATCTAACCAACTAGCAAGTGAAAGTTGTTGGTCTCCTGATACCACCACTCAGTCATATTCGTAATTTCATAAATAAGACCAAGATATTTAAAATAATTGTACTTACTTCTCTCATCCAAATTTTGGCGGTAATGTGATGATAGGATTGTCAGCCGGTTGCAGTGTTGGTGGTAGGTTATGGTGGTGGCGGTAGTGATGGTGCTTGTTCCAAGTCATGTCATGATGCTCGTACTACTGCTTAGGCGCATGTGGTGTAAGGTCACCTACCTGTGAGGTGCCCATCCCATCGTTGTTATGAGACATATGTCTACGTCAACCTCGTTTAGGGGGAGTATTCATCGCAGAATTCGCTCTACAAAGCTATGATGAGTCATCCTGTTGAATCTAAGTCATGTCAACCAATGTCGTCAGCCATATCTACACAACAACAAACAAACAAAAAAATCAATGAAATATTCTTTAAAACATTTCATCAAACACCTAGAGCACAAAATAAAAATACAATGTCCATTGTGTTATTTCATTCCCTGTAAATACAGCAATTTAATTGATTAACGACTAGTCAAACAACCATCAATTTCACCATAAAAAACCCTAACATATAATGAGCAATTAATAAAAACCTAATATAAAACTCACAATATGCAGGCTTAGGGATTTTGAACACTTACTATTTGATTGATTAGTTGTTTGACTTTAAAGAAAATCGATGGAGTTTGATTTGTTGGAGTAGGGAGGTATGTTTTTTGTTTAGTTTAAGTTTGAAACTAAATGGGGTTTGTTTGTGTTCCTTTATATGACAATTTGGAAAGACAATTAACTATCATTCGTGAGCGAACGACAGTTAACTCATATTCTTAAACGAACGGTAGTTAATTGCGGTTCAGAATATTTTAATCAGTTTGAGGTGTATGACTGTTTGTAACCAAACACTAAATGCATAAAGATTTAAAGAGCATTTTTTTACTAATTGTCCAATATTATATTGGGCATGTGAGAAAATGGATTCGTTGCCACTCATCTCAAGTGCAATTAATCCCTCTATGTTATTTTTGTAGAAGAATTTTGTTATTGTTTTCATTAAGTAATACAATATTAATTATTAGGCTTAAATTTAGTTTTTTTCCCCTTATATTTTAAAACGTTGCGATTTTGGCTTCTTAATAAAAATATAAAAAGTTTGTCCTCTGTCTTTAGGAAAATATGCTTTTTTTATCCTCTAACTTTAGAAAAATATGCTATTTTGGCCATTTATCTTTATAAAAATTTGCAATTTTTGGCCCCTTGTCTAAGGACACGTGGCGTCTTCTCAGCAGCTTTGCAACATTTTGTAAAAATAATAGGGTAAAAATGTTTTTTTTGTTAGGGGCCAAAATCGCAACTTTTTAAAAGTTAAAGGGTCACAAATGTATTTAAGCCTAATTATTATTTTGTCAATAATACTTTTTTTTTTAAGGAAAGAGATTAATGCATTTTATTACAGAACAAGTCGTAAATATAAGGGAGTACATCATCAAATAATTGGGAGCTAGTTTCCAACCGAGTTGCTTGAGCTAATTCATGTGCAACCCGGTTTACTTGCCTCCGGCTAAACTTTACCTTCGAGTCATGGAAATAATTAGTGAACAGCTGTCTACAAAGAATAATAATGTTACCAAAATCAGTACTATTGTTGTCTACGCCATTGAAAGCATCCATGACAGCCTTCGAATCGAGGGAGAGGTCCATATCATCCAGTCGCAACTCTGCTACCCATTGAAGTGCATGCATAATTTAGACCAAGAGCTTCACCCACATCTACGGAACATATAGGAGTAAACCATAGTTTTGCTAGCACAAATTCTCCAGCAGAATCCCGAATGTGACCTACTCTGTTAGAAGAATGAGAAAAGGAAGGGTCAATGTTACATTTAAACCTTCGTGGATGGACGCTGCCATTTGAAGTCGTTATGAATGTGCGAACCAGAGCTCACATTGGTGCCAAGTTGCGTATTATTATTATGAAGGTGCTGTGCTAACTTCCAGTCCTCCAACATTTGATTTGCGCGTGCTATCCCTTGGGCTGTCGACTCATCAACCTATTGCTAAAGATTTAAATTGCGACGCTTCGATAGACTCCACAGGATCATGTCTATAAGGCTGCATTGGGAGGCCAGGAATTTCTGTAATGACAGCAAAACAACCTTGTCCACACTTTCACATTCACCGACGGCCTGATGCACAAAACTCCAAAGATGAGCAACTTGCTAAACTTGAACTGCTCTTGGGCAAGTAAATAGAGAATGTATCGAGTGCTCAATACTATCATTACAAATAACGCAATTTGCAAGACAATGTATTCCTCTACTAATAAGACTCACTCTATTAACTTACTTATTTATTATTGAGAGAAAATAGATACAATTAGATAATATATTTTTTTAAAGAAGATAGAATTAGATAATAAATAGTTAAAAATATTATAGGAAAAAGACGTAATTTTATTAAAGTGACGAAATTGATCGGTTTTCTTGCTATGTGCAAATAACATTGAAAAGACAAGTAAAATGATACAAAATAATACATTTTATATAGCAGGTGAAGAGAGATAATGACTCACAGATAACAAAAAAACACGGCCGGTATTTGTTTTGAACAAAACTCATAATGTACACGTAGAGGGTAGAAGGACTCGCAATAATGACAGATCTGCGGAGGGAATGATTCATGAGTGGAGATGGAGGTTGGGCTCCAAGGTGGCAATGGAGAGGGGTGTATCTACAAACACTCTGACGTTAAAGTTCATATAAGCTTGAGGTGGAGGCTATGTTAGATTGTTCATACAAACACTCCGATAGACGTGGATGCGGTATTGGGCCGATAGACGTGGCATTGGGCTTCGCTCAGCACAAAGATCTAGTCCACTCTAGAACAGTATTCATAACTGACTGACTTCAGAATTAACAAACACTAACTAACTCATTAGTGTCCTAATACTCCTCAAACTACAATCTGTGATAATCTCACGTGAAGGAATGCAATATCATCACTATCCAATAATAAAGGACATTGAGACACGAAACGAAACTGATCAATACATAAAGAGCTTAAGGCAATTATCTATCTTTTATATTTGTATGATTTATCTATAAGGAAACATAACTTGTTTACAATTTCAAAGAATATTGAAAATGATATGGTAATAAATTACAATTACAATCAATAATCTAACAAAAAGGCTATAGAGTAGAATTTTTTACTCATTGAAAAATATGTTGGAAGATTGTATATGAATAATGACCTTTATTTCTTCACTAAGACCATAAAGGATTGCCAACTTTTCTGACAACATTATGGCCAAAAAAACGTAAAATGTAGAGAACTTCAAGGTTAAAGAAGCCTCGTGAGAAGTAATGTTGAGGTGAAGAGGGGAGGCAAAACTAAGATATTAATGAAAAGACCTGCAACAAATTGAAATTCAAATTAGACACGTGTCGTCAATGTAAATACATGCTTAGAGACAAAACTTACGTGCATTTTCTTAAGTACTTTCCGTGCTATTCTTCACTTCAAATATTCATAACTAACACGAATTACTCAAATCTATAATGTTCTCGAAGTTTGTTATAACCACAAAGTGTATTTTCAGTGAAGAACAACAAGAAAAGTACCTAAGGAAATGCATGTAAGGTTTGTTCTATGTATAGATGAAAGAAGACACTTTTTATATCTTACAAATATCAGTTTGAAAGTGAAATAAAATTGGAGTTGAAAAACATGTCCATATTAATACAGCAGTGTGGATGATAGTGCTTTTACCATTTTGAGACGATGTCGACGTGGGAAGAGATGGAAGTTTTGTCGCTGCAATGCCATGAATTCAAGGAAAAAATGCATCAATGATAGCAAAGAGAGCTAGGGCACCATAAAAATGTAACAAGGAAAGGACAGCCAAATGTGGTAGAAAGAAAAAACAAGCAATATATGGAAAGCTAGACATACTTCTATTGCATGAAGATTGTAGCGCGTAAGATGTCGAAGTCCATGGAGCAACAACGTTGTCATTGAGGTCGCAAATGAATCCAATTCCTGAAGTTCTATCGAATGATGCATCCGAAGGCAAACTTGGTAAAAGGCAGCCAGATTCTAGATCAAAATGAAAAGATTATCAGTAAGTTCAACATACTACAACACTATGAAAAAAGGTACTGCTATAAATGGTACCTTGTGATCCAACTGATTCATCAATGCAAAAATCCAACGGCGATGAACATTAATACACAAACAAGGACAAGCATAAGCATCAGTACTAATGGAAATGATAAAATAGTAGTTTCATGATAAATCAAAGGGAACATAGGAATACCAACCTTGAAGAGAAAAATCCTTCAAGCTTATATGGCAAAGATCATAGATATTCTTGGTGACATTTGCTTTCTGCAACTTCTCCCCAAGTGATACAGCACATTTCAAGGCTTGTAGATTGGTCACAAAGCTTTGTCCTTGCAAATAGGAGACATAATTTTTGGTTGCTTTGCAGCAAGATGTTTGATTTCTTATCTGATTTCCACATTCTTTTGCAATTCTTGAGATATTCGGAAAAACCAACGGGCAGACTGAGTAAATTTATTATAATAACATTGAACATAAACATGTCAGATGTATGCTACTATGATACATATTTCAATAAATTAGCCAAAAGTTCAATAATCAAACATGATGTATGATATTGTTATTGTATTTTTTTTCTCCTTGCTCACCTTTGTTTAGGTTGCAATTTGAAAGTCCTCTAAAAACACTATTTGCTGCTGATGAGTTGAGTTTTCCGGCCAGCCAACGTAGAACTATGTTCTTACAGTCATTAACCAGAGCCGTCTTTCGAGGCAAACTATGGTTTCCATTTGAATTAGACATGTCATTTAAGGAAATTTTTCTAGCAGCATAGTTTATAGCATTTTGGCATACTTGATCACAACATTCATTTACAGGATCAATTTTTCTACAAGCCGTTAGAAGTCTGGAAGTGTCTACAATGCTCTCAAATTCGTCGACAAACGCAACAGGACACGAGCCTTCAGTGAGATTTGATGAATGGATTGAACATATATTGTTTAGGTCTTCAGTTGCTCCTTGACTAACAAGAACCTTGTGAACATCAGAGAGGCAGTGCTTAGCATGAGTTGTGTTCAAAGCTAACACTCCAGAGTATTTACTTGACTGACCTATTAGGGTTACCAGCATGGCATCAAATTGGGGACAACATACAACATTTGCCAAATAGGGGGCAAAGGAAGTCCAGCAATCCGTCGCAGTTTGGGTCATTATATGTTGAGCAGCTGAGAAATTCAATGAACACAGGCCTGCATGTAAATATGAAATTTAGGTCATCTCAATAAATGCTTAAAGTGGATTATTCTTCATTTTTCTGTCTACAACGGCAGAACGGTAGCTTTAGTTTTTTTTTAATGATGCAATACTTAGGGTTATATTGTTACAGAATACCAGTTGTGTCAACATACTACGGTTTCGATTATGTTTGTTGCACTTTCAGGTCCACTCACTCTGCTACGCTATGCTCAAGCATCGTTGAATACAGCCCAAGTCTTTATGCACCTCAACCCAACCAAGACACTTTCACTATTTCCACTTCACTCTAGTTTCACATTGAACCCTTCACCATTCCTCATCTTTTATGTCTATATTGTATAATGATTAGATTAGATTTCCCTTTACTTCAATATGTGAAAACATTTAGGACAAAACTTAGGTACAATGCTATAGGCAATGTTCAAATTGTACTATACTATTAAACATATAGTATAACTTGTCAACAATAATTTTGAAAGGAGTGTTTCCTAATTCCTACTATGTAATATTGACACTTCAAATTGAAGGCGTGTTCGGTGTCCGACATGTGGCTATAATTGGGTGTCTATGCTTCATAGGTTTTGGGCCTAAGCCTCCCCAGGACTTAAATCCGGGTTTCGCCCCTGCTCTCGTATATTCTCTAACAACTACAATGTGTCAAAGCGTATGCAGTATTTTCGAAAGGAAAAAAACAAGAAATCAGAAAACAAAAATATTGCATGGTCTCACACAGGAAAACTTAAAGGAAAAAGAAACATAATACCTGATAACTTAGGCACAGAATTATTTGTGAAAGGTATCAATGGAGAAGGAGCTAAAAGAGGAATAAAGGGCTGTGGCTGTGTACTTGGAGAGATATCAGAAGGAAACACATCAACTTTGGTTGTAATTGAAAGGGAATATTTTGATCCACTGATTGGAGAGCCCTGAGACTTGTTCATAACTGCATATACAGAGGTAATGTTTAGCTCGAGTTAAAATTTCCATAAGGAAATGATACATTGCATATAGACCTAAAATAAATTGACTCATTCAGCATTCAGATCAAGGTTTAAATTGTAGTCAGCAACTGCCATTGTGGTTGCAATATAAGGGTTTTGAGGTCTCCACAACAGCATTGCATTTGCAACTGCAATTTTAACCATATTGGCTATATGTTTCTCTGCAATATAAAGATTTGTTGTATATCTGCAACTGTAACCGCAATTCAAAACCATGATTCGGGTATCATACAGTGCTAAGACATTTAGAATTGAACAGGGAACATGTTTGTATATTGCTTATTAGGAGTGACATATGTTCAAACCTCATTCAAAAGTTGTACCCAAAAAAATATCTTATATATTGTAAAATTTTCAACCACTTTGGAGAAAAATTGCATCATGTCAACTTGAATGGCATGTTCAGTTCTAGTAAATAAGTCAACTTCAAAAAGAAAAAGAAAAAAACTGTCATTTTTATTAGAGTGAAGACCTAGTTTGGTCCCTCACAATTCTCGCGATCCAATTTAGTCCCAGACAAAAAGTAATACTCAAAATAGTCCATGACATTTTCATACTGGGGACAAATTAGTCCCTGACTCGTTATAACATAGTGACTAATTTGTCTTTGGTATAAAAATGTCAAAGACTAGTTGGTTAATATTTTTGGTCGAGAACTGAATTGGATGTCGAGAAAATGGTAGGGACTAAAATGAATTTTTACTCTTTTATTACATGTAACACCGCAATTACATTATACATTTTTTTTGTCTTAACTCTCCGGTTCCTAGGGAAAGGGGGTCTGTTAATCTGAAGTTCAACTATGAGGTAAGTATAGTTTGACCATATACTGTTCCATCAAGAAATTAAACTCAGGTTCTTTCTACATTATACATTTATGGGGTAATAGTCATTTTAGTCCCCGATGTCTAACTAGTAATCACAATAGTCCTTCAATGCATCGAAATTCTAAAATAATTTTTGGATGTACACTTCGTTAGTCAAAAATAGTATCTGACGTTAAAATGCTTCGTTACTATTGTCATATTAGTCTCTCAATATATTTATTTTTTGTCATATCAATTCCTATAAATACTTATTTCCTGTCATATTAGTCCTTATATGAAAAGAGTTAATGTCAGCATCGAAAGACTATTTTAATGTCATACACCATTTTGACTAACAAGAACATTTTTTGAATTTTCTTATATTGAGATACTATTGTGCTACTACTTACCCATTGAAAGACCAAAATGACTACTTACCCATTTTAACGTCATACACCATCATTAATGCATAGAAATTAATCTCTTACATCATAATTCATTCTAATGAAAATTCAAGCACAATTTCAATGCTCATTGCAAAATCACAAATATATTTAATAGAAATTTAGGTACCAAACCATAGAAATGAAACAATATAAAGTTAAAAATAAAAGCAACAACACATACATAGAAGAAGATGCAGCAGAAACATAGTAATCTGGAGAAGCCAGCTGGAGGTGAACACTCCCCTCATATTTGAAGCTTGTCACCAACCAACACAATGAATACAAAAAAATGAAAGAGAATGCAAAAAACCTCTTTTCATCACTTCACTTTCTCAAACTCTCTCACAGTTGAGAAAGAGAGAGAGAGAGAGAGAGAGAGGAAGCAATGACAGCCATGTTATCAGGGATGATCACGTGGAAAACACGTGATGTATTTAAATGCCAAGTTGACAAGTAGATTGGTTACTTGATCTTGTGTTACCTCTTATCCCAACATGGATTGACATCTTACCCTTTTGACCCGTCAGATTGTAAGAAGAGGAACAAGGAACCGTTGGATTTAAGGAACCAAAATAAAGAACAACACATTATTGAAATGAAATTTGTTCGATATATTTTTTTTGTTGGTAGATAGACGGAATGACAAAGTTATTATAAACTCACACACACAAGTGGAGGTAGCGGGGTTCGAACCCCGGTCATAACATCCGGCCTAACAATTTGGGCATTTCGTTCGATATTTATTATGTAGACATCATTACTTAGTGTGAGAAGAATTTTCAAAAATTAAATTTGGCATATTGCAATGGTGTTTTTTTTTCTTTGTTTGAGGAGAGGCATATTGCAATGTTAAGTTAATGTAAGAGAATAAACCATTTATTTTTGGTGAAAGAATTAACCATTTTATTTAATCTAATATATCTCCAGTTCAATTTTTAAACTATATAAATATAATAAAATAAGTAGTATCTAAATTATATAAAAATAATAATAAAAAATCAGTTTAATCATTGAAGGATATAAAAATCAGTCAATTTATATACTTTAAGAAATACTTGTTATACTTTCGTAATTTAGAAACTCAATTGAATTAAGTGTGATAATTTAGATTTGTTTTAATATATTTCTTCTCATGCATTCTACAATATTTTCAATATAGCCTCATTTTCGGTTCATATTTTGGACTGGTTCAGATTATATAACCTCGAACTCATTCTCAAAATATTTTAAATTATATAATTTAAACCAGTCACCGACTATGTTAAAACTCAAGGTTTGTATAGTTTGACAGGGTTTAGAACACAAAAAAATTAATTTCAACAGCATAATAAAACACACACAAGATCATGGATCAACCAAACTTAAATGTTCATCTAGTCTATTTATGCAAGCTCTGATCTGACCAGAGAAGCGTCTAACTCAACCGATCCCTTCAAACTATGTCGACCAAATATAGAGAACATGGTTCTCACATCGTCTTTGTTATAGAGCTTCATATGGATGAACCAGACACTTCCACCTGAGTCTACCAACAGACGATGATACTCAACAATGTCCACCCTTTTTTTGCCTCTATGGTTGAGACGACCATTAATTTGGTCCAGCTGGTCCTTCAAGTCAGACAGTGTGACATTCACACGGACCTTAAACAGATTATGTTTTCCCATGTTGTAATACACTACAACTTGTTCGGTGTCTACATCTACTGGATAAGTGTTCACAGTTTTGTGGTGTGGTTTGCAAATGAACCAAACACACCAATATATATAAGTTTATGTGCGTCATGGACGCGAAAATTGTTGATTTAATGTGGAACATGAAAAAATCATATACTTGACTGGCTCGGATTATACAATCTGAAATGTCACAAACCCTACAAACTTCAAGTTTTAACACAGTCTTAGACCAGTTCGGATTATATGAGCTGAACTATTATAGGGATGGTTTCAAAATATATAATTCGAACTTGTCACATATTGAACTTTTTTTTTTTGTCACTTGACTAGTCGGACACATTAACCATGTTTTTCCCCTTCCATTGATTCGTCATTAAATTATATGCATGCATTGCCCCTACATATATCTACCCATTCTTCACAAATTCTCATTCCAACTCACGATTCAAGTTTTATTATCCTAAAAATACTAAAAGGCGTTCGAATTATATAATCCAAGCGGGGTTATTTTTAAAATTTTAGAGGGTGCATGAGAAGAGAGTGGGGTGGGAAAAAGGCACCCTTTCTTTCATTCATTTGGTTTGTTATTACTATGAGAAATGGGGGTGGGGGAACTCACTCACTCACTTGGAAATGCCTTTCCATGGTCCTCATCTAGAGAACATGGTATGATTTGGAGACAATATCAGTATATAAGTTCTCTTAACCAAAAAAAATAGTTCTCTAAACTCTTTAGTAAAAAAAAAAGTTTTCTAAACTCTTGGCTTATCGAAATTACTAGATTCGAAATAATCTGAAGAGACAATATCTCTAAATTTCACCTTGCCAAACATGAAACAATATGAAGTTGGAAGCATAGTAATATTGTCAATGCAAGTGGATGAACATATCCCATCCCATGTGAAGAGATGCTCCATTTTGCTGGCATTGGCTAATATGTGTACGCGTATTGGACCCTAATTAAAATATCAACAGCTCAGATATTTAATTTAATGAACCAAATACATTTATTGTAGAATAAATAAATTATGTCTTGAAGCTGAGATTTCTTGTGATGCAATTTCTTATAACCTTAGTCTTCACGTGAGATTTCATGTAACTTATCTAGGGCACATAAATTTGCTTTGGCACTTACGTTATGGCCACATTCATTGAAGTTAACAGTACATAAATTTCAATGTCTAAATTTCTTTTAGTGATAATGACTGATCTTGATCTTGATCTTGACTTTTATTAATGGCTTAATTTCTTTACTCAAATTCTACTCATCCTTATTAATGCATTTAACTATACACGTCAAACTTAACAATTGACAAGTAAAGATTTTGTTTGTAGTTGGTTCTTTTTATGAAGAAAAGTTTAGATGAGTTTGGTTTTGGTCAGAGTACAAAAAAAAAAATTAAGACTCAAAGACTATTATTGGTAGAAGTATTGATAATTATCACCAATGAATTTCTTACAATCAATAAATTATTTATTTTTTTATTCAAATTGAAAAAATACATATATCATTATAAATTTAAGATTGCTAAAAACTGAAAAAAGGTGAATATGCAAATAATCTTGCATCACCTAGATTAATAGCATACAACGACAACATAAAAGTGTCTATAAGAATGATAATTTTTTTAATATATCTTTTGGTTAATTTTTTTTAAAATGATAAAAATTGTGTTTGGGTTGTTTGTAAAATTTGACTTTGATTGATTAATTAATTAGACTCAAATTTTAACTGTAGCCAAATCAATTTCAATTTTTTAAAAGTTTATCAAACAATCACTAAATACACTTAAAAAAAATACAGTACCATGATTCTCTCAACAAATAAAAAAACATTATGATTAAGATGTAGGATAAGGTACTTATTTGATTGGTTATTATTCAAACTAGATTGTTAATAGCAAAAATCATATAATATGCAAAGACAATTTATATCTCCCTTTTTTGTCCTATTTTTTGTGGGATTGAAATTTGTTTTATGCATACAGATATTGATAATTTCCTCAACAAAAAAATACAGGTATTGATAACATGCACGATTGACTATTTTGCAATTGGTTGCACCATATGGACCCACCCAGTTGAAATATGGGGTTGACCAATATCAAGATGCTAGACAAAGTCATCGAATTGGAGTAAAATTGTTGTGTGGTGGTATAATGTGCCATCAGCCTTCATGTTTAATGACAATATAGTATTACCATCTTTTAAGCAGTGATTCATTAGAGGGCATTAACTTCGAGCTTATCGTGTCCGTGAGCTTAGCACAATTGGTAGGAACCGTACATTGAAAAGGACCGTACACATGAATACACATGATAAAGTTCAAATGCTACTGTCCTCGTAAGCTTAGCTCAATTGGTAGGGACATTGCATAATTTATGCATGGGTCAGGGTTCGAACCCCGGAAACCCCATCTCTCATCGTTTAATTGTGTGAGTTCTAGCCACTAGATTACTAGACAAAAAAAAAAAAAAAAAGTTCAAATGCTACTTTCCTTTGAATGGTTTTTTTTATCAACTTTCCTTAGAATAGTATCCTAATTTTCTTTGTTTATGATAGCTTTTCTCCTTGAAAATATTAGAGACATCATAGGACACTTAGCATGGACATCATTCAGTCGAAATTCGAACATTGATTTGTCACCTGAGAGATCAACCTCTTCCACTAAATCCAAACTGAGTTTATGATTATCCTAGCTTTTAATTAATTCATAATTGTATATATATTAATTTTTTCAAAGTATATATAATTCATTCTGAAGTAGAGTGATTTATAACATCTTAATTGTCCTCTAAAAAAAATCTTAATCAGATGTTTTTTAAAATAAAAAATAACATTTTGACATCGTAAAACTAATTTTGAATTATCGTTGTATATTTATAATTTTACTTAATTTCTATATTTACTTATTTTTATTCTATAAACTAATCATTAAGTTTTATCAGTCCATGTTTTCTCTTAGAGAAAACACTAATTTAATTTGATATCAAAGCTTGTGTCTTGAAATCATAAATTAAGGATAAGTTTTTACACTATTTCCTCGCATTTTTTTCAATTAGTGTATATCAATTAAACTCCTCAAATTAAACATTTTATTATTTTAATTCCAAACATGATTTATGCTTAAGATAACAGGCGGCTAGCTAGACTAGTACAATATTCATGCATAGTATGAAACAAAATATGTATGAAAAAACATATATTAATTAATGGTGTTGGTCTTATGAAGCAATGTTAAATCCTCAATTATTTTATCTCATATACATATACCCGGCGCAACAAACGGATACTCCATGTGCTTTTCTTCCTCTACTTTATATATTTATATCAATGCATCTTTTCCATAAAGAGCACTCTCTTCTTAGGTTTGTATAAGCTTCAACATTGCTACAATGGGAAACTGCTTAGCAAACAACAAAATAATAGCACAAGATGATCATGAAAACTATAATGATGAGCAAGCAAAAGTTGAGAAGAAGATGGAGATGTCTTCATCGAAGAAGTTTGAAGCGCGTCCGAGGAAAGAAAGATGCATGAAGAAGAACAAGAAGGTTAGCTTTGAGATACAAAATGATGAAGAAGTTGATAGAGGAAGAAGTGATGGTAATAATTGTAGAAGTGTGAGGATTAGAGTGGTGATGACTCAAGAAGAGTTGAAAAAGATGTTGAGTAGTAGCAAGGATGAAAATGATGATAATACTACATTGGAGCAATTACTTGGTGTTATGAAGTTAAGAGGAGGAAAAATTTGTAAACGTGATTTGGGTGTTTGTTCTTGGAGGCCAGCTTTAGAAAGCATTCCAGAGGATCGTTTAATTAAGTAGTTGTATGTTTTGATAATAACAATAACTTTATGTAAATAGTATGATTGATTATTATTTTCTTTTAATTGATGTGTTGAACTCCATATCAATAAGAGGGTTTCAATTTGGTTTGGAAAAAAGAAAAAGAAAAAACTAATTAAGGTGGGATGTAGATTTGTGCGAATTTGATTCTTTGTTCTATGTTTGGTTAAGGCATTGATTCTACAATTTTCTCCAATGCTTGTTTTTACTGATAGATAATCACGTCCATGTATTAATGATTCATCAACAGAAGCATAAGTATTTTCCAAATTATATTATTCCATTTTGGTTTAAAAATATAAATCGGATACATCGGTACTTCAATCAAGCTGAAAAAAAAAAAAAATTATCTTATATTCTGGACCGGAGCGAGTAGAAAGCATTTTGAAAGCCACCATGCCTTTGCAAATAGCTATGAGTGAACTTTTTGTTGATTTTATAATATCACTCCTCCTCAAGTTTTTTTAATCGACAAATGTTAGTTGTGTGAAAAAACTAAGGCATTGTCTGTTTTTCTTTAGAGTTTTACTGATTGTGATTTTATTTGAAAAAACCATCAAATTGATCCATCTCTGAAAATCACTCTAAATATATTTCAAAATAGTTTTTGTCTTTGTCAAACATTTCTCAATTAGGTCCCTCGGTTAGTATCCGTCATGTGACAAAAACATAAAAACATGGCCAACTGAGAAACTATTGACAAAGACGGAGAGTAGTTTTAAATATTAATAGAGTCGAAGACTAATTTGAAAGTGGCTTACAGAGACAATGGCCAATTTGATGGTTTACTCGTTTTTAAACTAAGTGGCACTTCATTAACATCTTTCACATAACTGCTAACGTGCTTTTCACTACCCTGCTTAATTTTCATTTCCCATCATATTTTTTTCCCAAAAACATAACAATGATATATAATAAATTTTCAGCAACACCAGTCACACAAGTGATAATGCATTTTAAGGGTCACTAAAATCAAATGCTTTATTGAATGCAACAATTACTTGCAATTTGACGGGGGTGCTAAAAAATTACATCACCGAAGTTTCAGATGTAGTTATGCTCACAACATTAAACATGCCTAAGTAATTATTAAGTTGATAATAGCGAAACTGCATAAAACGCATTCACATTGCTTAATGAACTCCTAATGACATGTGGAAAGCATGCCAACACGGTTGAAGCAAACAAGTTTCACCTGAACATATGACATTATACATTAGTCCAAGTCAAAAACAAGGTTTGAAGCATATTTTTTTAAAAGCTGAATAAATGTTCTGTGACCATAAAAAAACCATATATGATGAATCCAGAAAAGGGTTAAATTACCTCAAAATCATACTGTTCAGGTATCAGCTGTGACTGCAATATCATATGAATAAATGACGAATTGCACTATACAGATGATAGGACATTGCTAGGGCAGAAATCTCAATGGCAAGTAGGTGGAGTTTTGATGAATAGAATACGAACTGGTAGAATGGATCAAAGGTGAGACCAACCAAGCCCACTTTCATGTATATCATATAAAAAAGTAAGGTGACAGCAGCTAGGAAAGCTCCAGCAATTCTATTGCAAATTGAAAGCGTCGAAGAAAGCTGGGGTTGATAAACAGGAAGATGAGGAGATAATGGGCGAAAACCGGACTGCTTTGCCTCACTGGTTTTACTTGGGATGTCACTCATAAAACGTCTATGACCAGCCAATCCCAATGTGTCAGCACCCACACCTCTCTCAATGTTTCTTGCCATCAGAGTGTTGAGTCCCTATTGAAATGTAAATGTCATCAACCACGTTAAGAAAAGCCAAATAGATTAGACTCAATTTGCAGATAATAAAGGAACTCACCAATAGCATTGGACTCTTGGTGCCACTAACTTGAGTACCATATCTAGCTCCAGCCAGCACATTAGTGTCCAGTCCAAGAGCCTGATATCTCTGATGTAAAAGAACAATTCCACGGCAATTAGATTTAGAAATTTATTACAACTAAAAAAATTAACAATTATGCATCACGTTATCTGGAACGATGCATTTGTTCACGTTTTTTCATTCTAGAACAAATAAGGAATGAAAATGAAACTATATTTCATGCAAGATGGTACTAGAATGTATGTCAAGGATCACTCGCAACATGTCAAGGAAGGAAGTTCTGCTAAACCTAAAGCATAGTCACACGGTTCGGAATTCGCTTCGGTACGTGGTACGAATTCAGGTATGCGGTTCGCGACTCTCGCAGAATTAGGTACTGGGGAGGGGGGGTAGTCGGTACGCTCAATATAATAATCGGTACGTTACTACTAAAAAAATATTTAATTAACAAAAAAAGATATATTCAATAATAAAGTAAGTTTCTTTAGAGGCAATAATATAGAGAAGTAGAACAAAAAAAAGAATAATAGTAATAAAGAGCCCTGCAACAAAACAATAATCAACATATTAAAAAAAATGCAGGATAAACAACAACTTAGATGGGCCGGGTTAAAATTACTTAAAGCCCAATTAAGGGTCGTCTTCAACCTACCAATTACTGTATCACTGTAACCGCAGATACAGTGTCGCATTCACGATTGCTCCTCAAATTTGTAAGGGCAACATAGGAAGATATACATATCCCACATCAATCAAATTCCAAAATCAATTTTAATCACAGCAAAAGCTCCTCCATATCTTGGCTTCATCCAGAATCGAGTTTGCAGAACCAAAAAATCATGTCTGAGAGGTTAGAACACACGTTCTGGGCATGGTTCGCTGTTTCCACCGAATTCAGGTGTGAATTCTCGCAAACCAATTATGTGACTATGACCTAAAGTTGACAGTTCAGAACTTCGTTTGAACTTATCAAAATATCAAACTTTGTAATGTAATGCTTGCAATAACAAGACACTAGTCTCTATGGTCTATCTGAATAGGAAAAACTAGATATCTGAGATATACACGGAAGAAAAAGTAAAAAAATGTGGTTCCAGTTTTAGTTTTTAGTTAGGATTGTTATTTGGCACATTTCTATTAACTAATAATTATGCGCAGCATATTCCATCAGCTTAAGTAATTTGCATCAAAAGTAGTTCCTTTATGTTTAGGTACTCTAGACTCTGCTGTCTAGAGAGAAATGAAGAGTAGAAAATCTGTCCTTCCTTTTTTAGCTCCTAATTTCCTGTACATAGATTATTATTTATCTGTAACTATATTTTGACTACAAAAACTTTTCTTCAAAATCTACAAAAGGAAATCACAACCTAGTAAGCATCATGCATTAGCAAAAGATTATCATGTCAATAACAACTGGGAACCTTCCATCTCGTATTACTAAGAAACCACTTATAATATAACAGGCATAACATATAAGAAAAAGATGTCCAACGGAGGTGTATCTAACTTAAATGATTAGGTACAATTAGGTGAGCACACAACTGGTTAGAAGGTTCAAACCACATCCATGTCCAAAACTACTTTTGATGAAATGGTTATGAATTGGATATGCTTAGGTTTCTGAAAAACTCGGTCACAAACAGCCCTAGGTACAACGGAATTAGCTTTGAAATTTTGATTACATAATCACCCATGAATCTCCCATTAAGCCAAAGTTTCCCCATTAAACAAATCAAACTTTGGACGCAAGTGAAAATTGATACCAATATGCAACCTTACTAAATTTACCAGTTTTAACTTGAACAAACCTCACCCATACGCAAAACTTGCCCAATCACACAAAAGTTCCAAACCAGGAAAACTAAACAACAACGGCGATTAGTGCTAACTACCGAGATATTGTATATATATGATTTAAACTTCTTGGTCTTATATCAACTTCACAACATTTTTGCACATAGGTAGTGTAAAGAGGGAAAAGGAAAAGTGTTACATTTATTAGCATGGGCATAACAGTGAAATCATGGAAATGTGGGCATACACTGATATACTTTTATTTTCTCCAAATGAAATCATGGAAATTAACTTCATTGGCATTTAATAGAACTTAATTACTAAAGACCTGAAACTTGATTTTAATTGAAACAAAGCCTTGCCTCTGCTAAACACTACAGAACATTGACATACTGCAAAATTGCCTTGCCTAAACCAAAGCCCCACTTACCTCTCAAATGACTGGATGCTTACCTCTCTTTCCCTGCTACCAGATGTAGACACCATCACAACTTCCCTAAGTACAAAATAGACTTATACTGCTTGTGCTGCCACTACCAACAGTTACTTCAAAATACAGAAAAGAGATACAGGACAATGAGGAGGAGGAAGTCGAACAAGTTTTGGCTGAACATAAAAAGGTGATTTCTTGGAGGGCTTGATCTTAAGGAAGTAAGTGGATTTTTGAGGGTTTAGTAGGAGGACTCGTATAATAATCTTTGTAAGCAGTTTCAAAACAACTAAAACAAATATATTATACATATAGGAAATAGTCCAGAAATTCAATTTCATTCTTGTTAGAGATGCAGACATTAAGCTTTAACATTTCTTGATTGTTTCTTGCTGATTTATTTCTAGAAAATACGCAATTTTATAGGTATACAATACGGAACGCATGATAAAAATATATGGATAGTTATACATGGATATGAATGGAGTGGCCACATAAACAAGTATTTGTTTTAAATAAATTGGCAAAACGTTACCTACTTTAGAAATATTCATCATAAAGTCAATAATAAGAGAGTACCAATAACAAGCAAAAATAAATCCCATAGCTAGAAAACACTAGGAAGGGATCTCAAAACATTACAAACTAATATCACAGCTAGCAGAACTTCAAACTATTAATGATAGCAATTGGCAACAAGTAAGACTACCAATAACAGCAGACAGCTTGACCCCACTGTAGTGCATACACACAGAACAAGCATACAACCCAACACAGAAAAACATCCATTATTAAAACTTAAAACTAGCGACAATGACACTATAAATCAAGCAGCAGATGACACATTGAAACAACATAAAGTAATATGTATAAAATACTAGAAGCATGTAATTATTTCAGCACAGTATGTGGTTTTATTGCCTAAGCTCCATTCATGATGCATGTGGTTTTATGTCACCAGATTTAAGCAAATATTGAAGATAAGAAATAGGCAAATTTTTATAGAACTGTAAATCATTTCAAGCAATGTAGAATCAAAAGCAAATAGGATCCGATCCTCTTCCTTTCTATCAACCAAGCAATCAAAGAAATAAAATAGGATCCATATATCACACGAGCATAACATTCAGTAGATTTTTCCTACAAGAGCATAGAAGTCACACAAGAAGCTATCATTCATGTTACACAAGAGAACCCCATAGCGTTGCAAAATGAGAAACAGGAGAAACAGAGGCTATAGCTGATAGCTATTTTTCAGTTAGAGTGAAAGTTGTTTCTGTTGAAGTGCCAGTTGTGCAAGTCTCAGGCAATTACAACAGCTCTAAAACTGACTCAATCTATATAAATTCAACCCGATTCTGTTCAGAATAACGATTACACATGGTTTCCATTACAGTTTCCGTAGATTTCTCTCTTGTTCAATTTCTAAAAGTGAGGGAGACATGCTTAATTTTTCTGAGAAACTCAATCACAAAAAGCCCTATGTATAATGGAATTAGTTTTGAAATTGTATTCATGCTAATTCAGTTTTCACTTTCAATTGATACAAATGTTTTCCCATGAATCTCCCATCAAACCGAAGCTTCCGCATTAAACTAGTCAAATTTTAGACATGTTAAAATTGATACCAATATGCAGAATTAAGTAAGCAGTCTTAATTTAAACAAACAACCCCTATACACTAAATTTGCCCAAAATTTCAAAACCAGCTCAATTACATAACAATATCAATCAGTGCTAACTTTTAGGTCTTACATCAACTTCACAACATTTTTGCAGCCAGGTAGTAAATCGGTCAAAGGAAAAGCATTAATATACATCCAGTAATGTCAAAACTCAAAATCGCAGATCATGAAAAATAACGGTTTGTTCAAATTTTGCTACACTAGAGTGCTATAACCACTATTAACCAAAAATTTGTATTAAATCGCACATTGCAGACAATTACAGTTTGTTAAAATTCCGCTATCAAGTCATTTCATTTCATGCTTAATTATTTCAAAATAAATTTAAATTTTTTAAATTAATTTTAGCTACAAAACGAAACTCCGAGGTACCAAAGAGTTTTCCTAAAACATATTTCAGTCCACTTAATATAGGTAAAAACTCGAAATCAATTTTCTGAATGCAATATAGAACAAAACACAGTTAATTAAAAAGAAAGGAAAAACATACCAAAGAATTGAACTGGTTAGCATGACCAGCAAGCTTATTCTCCAGATTGTTAGGTAAGCCACTGAAATGTCCCTTTGTAGAGTTTTGATCCGCTGAATGAAAAAACAAGCGATTCCAATAAGCATAAGCATATATTTAATAATCAATTAAATTAATTGGAGAAATGAGAGAATCGGTACCGTAGGGAAGAGTGGTGGTGGTGCGGTGGAATTGTTCTGCGGCGGGGGCAGCGGGAGAGAGGGATCCGGTGGAGCGAGGGATGGAAGAGAAGGTTGAAGAAAGAGAAGAAGAGGAAGATAAGAAGAGCTTTGATTTTGTTGATCTGAGAAGCCAAGACATGGTGATTGATTGATTATCAATTCAGAGAATAGAACAATGGAGCTGACTGTGTGATTGATTACAGAGAGAGAGAGAGAGAGAGAGAGAGAGAGAGAGAGAGAGAGAGAGACGGGGTTGGGGCGTGTGGAAACCACCTGAACGGATCCGGATTGTATAACTTTAAGGAAGGTAAGTCATCATGTAACTTTGCCTTAAATTCTATCCTTAGATCAATCTTATGCTTCATATTTTGACACGTATTCCTCTCAATTTTTATCTAAAAACACACAGAGAATTGTTGTTTACACATTTGATAAGGCTGTGCCACACGAGTAAATGACGTTTTTACCCCCTCGGCAGTTAACTGCCGAAGTTTTAGAAATCCGGCTACAGTTAACTGCCGAGAAAAACCTCGGTAGTTAACTGCCGAAGAAAAAAGGAAAAAAAAAAAAAAAAAACCTCAGCACTTAAGTGCCGAAGAACTCATCAATTTTTTTTGAAAATATTATGCTATGCTTATCCTACAGTCATAACAGACATAAAAATACACAACAAGAATCATCATATTAATTTGTCCTAAATTTGACTTGGCATAGCATAATGTTTATCCTACAGCTAAGATCCCTGGATAGTACAATGTTTTACTTTTGATCCAATTTTTAAATATCATCAAATTTCCAATGAGGTCTTTCTTTGTGCAGGAAGAAAGTTAAGTTAATGTTATTTGATAGTTAGCAAGTATTCTTTTTTTTTTTTTTGGTGAGAAGTTAACAAGTATTCTGCTACACTAATAGTTGATGTAAAGATGATAATGATAACTCATCAATTTTAATAAATGTTTAATTTTAGTTTTTCTGTTTGTGATGCTGATGGACTATTTGTTAAAAGTTAGTATACTCCAAGCATAGCATAATATTTTCAAAAAAAATTGATAGTTCTTCGGCACTTAAGTGCCGAGGTTTCTTTTTTGTTTTTTTTTTTTTTGTTTTTTTCCTCGGCAGTTAACTATCGAGGTTTTCCTCGGCAGTTAACTGCAGCCGGATTTCTAAAACTTCGGCAGTTAACTGCCGAGGGGGTAAAAACGTCATTTACTCGTGTGGCACAGCCTTATCAAATGTGTAAACAGCAATTCTCAAACACAAAAGGTTTAAATCCGTTTGGTGGCTGCTCACATGGGAAGGTATGAAACCTTCCCACCATGGGAAAATTTGTTTTAGCCATTAGATTAATTTGAAAACTATTAGAGCAAGAAGAACAACAAAGCAAAGATATTCCAGCTGTTACTTGAGATTCTAGTTATATAGTTTAATCTTGTAATTAGCATATAATTAGAGAGTAATTACTCTGGTCAGTTAAATCATCTCTATAAATACCTATTGTACTCTTCTTTTCTGCTATGTTGAATGAAAGCTATTTTCACTTTCTCATTTCAATAATATGGTATCTAGAGCTTTTCTTTCCATTTCCATGGCGGAAAGTTGTTAGAAAGTTTGTTACAGCTTCATCTTCATCCTTTTCTGAATCTTCACCTTTGTTTGACGATTCTTTGTGATTTTTGTCCCTTTCTTCACCATTCTTCTTCGTTTTCCTTCGAATCGGTGAATTTCTTCGTTTTTCGTCATGGTTCGTCAAAATCAACCGGACACTGAATCCGTTTTCTATGTTCATCCAAGTGAAGGACCAAATTCTGTTCTTATTTCACCTCCATTGGATGGATCGAATTACCTCGCTTGGAGTCGTTCTATGATTCGTGCGTTTGGCGCGAAGAACAAATTGAAGTTCATTGATGGATCCATGGAGATTCCTGATGAAGATGATTTGAACCGCAACGCTTGGGAACGTTGCAATCATCTTGTTCAATCCTGGATTATCAACTCTGTTTCACCTCAAATTGCTCAAACTCTCGTTTTTCATGAAAACGCCATTGATGCTTGGTCAGATCTTAAGGAACGCTTTTCCAAAGCTGATATAATTCGCATAGCTTCTCTTCGCTCTAAAATCAACAACATGAAGCAAGGTTTTAAATCAGTGTTAGAATACTTCACTGAAATGAAAACTCTGTGGGAAGAGTTGAATTCTCATCGACCTATGCCTCATTGTACTTGTCCACATCCTTGTCGTTGCGCTGCTATGAGAGAAGCTCGTTGTTACAGACTAGAAGACCAAGTCATCCAGTTTTTGACTGGTTTGAATGATCAATTCAACGTTGTTAAGACACAGGTGCTCATGCTAGATCCACTTCCTTCTATTAACAAGGTCTATTCATTGGTTGTTCAGGAAGAAAGCAATAATCTCTCATTAACTTCTTCCATTAATGAACCTTTCTCTGTTGTTAATGCCACTAATTCACGTAAACCTCAAGGTAGAGGTAGAGGATATTCTTCTGGTTTTAGGCCACCAAGACAATGCACTTTTTGTGGCAAAACTAATCATACTGTGGAGTATTGTTATCAGAAGCATGGACACCCTAATTTCCCTGAACAACATTCTTCTGTGAATGCCTCAAGTAGTAATGATGAAGTTGAGGTTCAACCAGGAAGTTGCAATACTTCTTCTTCTACCAGTTCCAATATTTCTCAGGAAAAGTATGATCAACTTCTTAGCTTGTTACAACAAGTGAATTTGCTTCCTGCAGCTTCCACACCTTCTTCATCTGCCAGTGCCAATCATATTCATACTTCATCTGTTCCAGACTCCACACAGTCAGGTATATCTTCCATTTTCTCTTGTTCTATTAATTCTAAATCTGATGTCTGGTTTTTAGACTCTGGTGCTAATGAGCATATTGTTAATAATACTCATTGGTTCACTTCATTTCATAAAATCAATCCTAGACCTGTTAATTTACCTAATGGTTCCTCTGTTTTAGTTGAATATGCTGGCACTATCCGTTTTACACCTCAATTTTATCTTGAGAATGTTTTGTATTCTCCATCTTTCACTCTTAATCTCATTTCCATTTTCAAAGTGTGTTCCTCTTTGAATTGTTATGCTATTTTTCACAACAAACAATGTTTATTACAGGACCTTCACTCGCAGAAGATGATTGGTTTGGGTGAACAATTTGGAGGTCTCTATAGATTAGTTTTAGATTCTTCTCAAATTCCTTCACATAATAAAATCTCTGTCAATCATGTTGACACTGATAAGTTTACTATTCCTACTCTGCCTTATGGCACTTTAGACTTGGTCATGTTTCCCCTAAAAGACTTATTCATATGTCTCAATTGTATCCCACTTTAACTGTTGATGTTCATGCAACTTGTGATATTTGTCATTTTGCAAAACAAAAGAAGTTACCATTTTCTAATAGCATTTCAGTTGCTTCTATTAAATTTGAGTTGTTACACTTTGATATTTGGGGTCCTTTATCCATAACATCTATCCATAATCATAGATACTTTCTTACCATTCTTGATGACTATAGCAGATATGTTTGGATAGTTTTATTGAAATCTAAGTCTGAAGTTTCTCAGCATGTCAAAAATTTCATTAACCTCATTCAAACTCAATACAATATTACTCCTAAAACTGTCAGATCTGATAATGGCCCAGAGTTTTTACTTCATTCTTTTTATGCCTCTAAGGGTATTGTGCATCATAGATCCTGTGTTGAAACTCCCCAACAGAATGGGAGAGTTGAGAGAAAGCACCAACATATTTTGAATGTAGGCAGAGCTCTTCTTTACCAATCCAAATTACCTGTTTCTTATTGGTCTTATGCCCTCCTACATGCCACTTTTATCATCAATAGAGTTACTTCTCCCACTCTCCACAATAAATCTCCTTATCAACTTCTTCATGACACCATACCTGCTGAACACATTTTCAAAGTGTTTGGTTCTCTTTGCTACTCCACTACCCTTCATTCACATAGAACCAAATTATCTGCTAGAGCAAGAAAATCTGTTTTTTTAGGATATACTGTTGGTTTCAAAGGGTATGTTCTTTTAGACATCCATACTAGAGAGATTCACATCTCTAGACATGTTCAATTCTATGAACATATTTTACCTTATCCTGCTACTTCATCATCTATAACCACTGCTTGGGAATATTTCTCTTCTGATACTTGTTCCTCAAGCAATCCCAATTCTGACACTCCTATCACTTTACCTTCATCTCCTCCACCATTTATAGATGTTGATATTCCACCAACTGATCATGAACATCCCATTTCCTCTATACCATCTCCATCCCCACCTATCATCAGAAAATCTATTAGAAATACTCACCCACCCACTCATTTACAAGATTATGTTTGTAATACTTCCACTGCCTCTGTATTGTCTGACAATTCGTTTGTTCACCACCCCATTTCCCATTACTATTCATACAATAACTTGTCTTCTTCTCATTGTGCTTTTGCTATGTCTCTTGATTCACACACTGAACCAACCACATATGCTGAGGCAAGCAAATTTGATTGTTGGAACCAAGCTATGAAAGTTGAATTGTCTGCTCTTGAGAATACTGGAACATGGAGACTGGTTGATCTGCCACCTAATGTCAAACCTATAGGTTGCAGATGGATATATAAAATCAAGTATCATGCATATGGCTCTATTGAGAGGTACAAAGCACGCCTTGTTGCTAGAGGATACAATCAAATTGAGGGTTTGGACTACTTTGACACTTATTCACCAGTTGCTAAATTAACAACTGTGAGAACTGTTATTGCTTTAGCCTCTATGAATCACTGGCACATTCATCAACTTGATGTCAATAATGCCTTTTTACATGGTGATCTGCAAGAAGACGTTTATATGCTTGTTCCACAAGGCATCACTCCCTCCAAACCAAATCAAGTTTGCAAACTCATTAAATCCCTCTATGGTCTTAAACAAGCAAGCAGAAAGTGGTATGAGAAGCTCACTTCTTTGCTTCTACATCATCATTATGTTCAATCTGCTTCTGATCACTCTCTCTTCATCAAGAAGACTGCTTCTTCATTCACAGTTTTACTTGTGTATGTTGATGATGTGATCCTAGCTGGAAATTCTATCTCTGAATTTCAAGATATTAAAGCCATTATGCATTCTTCTTTTAAGATCAAGGATCTTGGCCAGTTAAAATACTTTCTTGGTTTAGAGGTTGCTCATTCCTCACAAGGAATCTCTCTTTGTCAAAGAAAGTATTGTCTTGATCTTTTAACTGATACAGGATTTTTAGCTTCCAAACCTGTTTCTACACCATCTGACCCTTCATGCAAATTACACACTGATTCTAGTTCTCCTTATGATGATGTTCCCTCCTATAGAAGACTCATAGGAAGACTGCTTTACCTTACAAACACCAGACCAGATATCACTTATGCTACACAGCAACTCAGTCAATTTTTAAATTCTCCTACTGCAAAACACTACACAGCTGCTACAAGAATCTTGAAATACTTGAAATATTCTCCTGGTCAAGGCTTGTTCTTTCCTAGAAATTCTTCTTTATTCCTGACAGGATATTCAGATGCTGATTGGGCTGGTTGTTTAGATTCAAGAAGGTCTATATATGGACAATGCTTCTTCCTTGGTAAATCTCTCATTTCTTGGAGAACCAAAAAGCAGTTGACTGTTTCCAGATCTTCCTCAGAAGTAGAATATAGAGCTTTGGGTGCAGCTACTTGTGAATTGCAGTGGCTTCTCTACCTTCTTCAGGATCTTCATGTCACCACAGTTAAACTCCCAGTACTTTATTGTGATAATCAAAGTGCTTTGCATATAGCAGCAAATCCTGTGTTTCATGAAAGAGCAAAACACCTTGAAATTGACTGTCACTTAGTTAGAGAGAAACTGCAAGCTGGAATCATGAAGCTTCTACCTGTCTCTTCCAATGATCAATTAGCAGACTTCTTTACAAAGCCATTGCTTCCACAACCTTTTCACCATCTCCTAATCAAGCTGGGAATGCTTAATATATACCATTCTCCAGCTTGTGGGGGGATATTAGAGCAAGAAGAACAACAAAGCCAAGATATTCCAGCTGTTACTTGAGATTCTAGTTATATAGTTTAATCTTGTAATTAGCATATAATTAGAGAGTAATTACTCTGGTCAGTTAGTTCATCTCTATAAATACCTATTGTACTCTCCTTTTCTGCTATGTTGAATGAAAGCTATTTTCACTTTCTCATTTCAATAATAAAAACACCATCTTATCATACACTTGTAACACTGAATTATTTCTTTTACACCTCCCACCACCCTTCTCTCTCCTCCCCACCACCAACAACATCAAAACACACCACCAATTCTCCTCCCACCACGCCAACTTTGCAATAGCTTGAATGACACAAATCTTCTCAAACAGCTCTCATTCATGAATCTCCGAGTATCTTCTCCAACATTATAGTTTTTTAATTAATTTTTCATATGATTTAACTATGGTTTGAAAATTAGAGTAAACAAACTAAAATAGTGAATGAAATTAAAGCGCTTTCTTGGGTTTGGATGTTGAGTAGGTTGAAGATAGCTTCTTTCCTCTTCTATGAGTGGACGTGGAATCCATGAGAATGTCTAAACAGAAGATGAACGCGGCTGTCTTTTTGAATCTGCCTTTTTGTGCTGTTGTAGCTGGAGCGTTATTGTTGGTGCGGTTCTATGGGAGGGATTTTGTAAATTTACTTTTTTGGAGTTTGGCTTGTTTCCGCCCTTCCATGTATATTTGTGCTTATTTTCTACTTGTTCCTTGCCACTGCTTGTTTTATAAGGTTGGTAGGAACCTTTTGTTTGGTTGTAACAGCTAGCTCTTTTAGCACTTCCGGTGCTTGGCTTTCTATATATATATATATATATATATATATGCTGATTCAAAAAAAAAAAACTAAAATAGTGAATCGATCTTCTCCTCTTGTGAAATCAATTTAACATTGCAGCTGCTTCTATGTGGAACACACTGCCATACACAAACTCAATTATAAGAAAAATTGGAATCTGAAAATTTCATGAAGAAAATAAAAATTGAAGTCTACAAGCATCTAGCCACCCACAATTTGATTGAAAAACAAAGAGTATTTGAAGCTTTGTGAGGGACTGTGTTCCATTACAATTCTCTAAATTTCACCATAAACCAAAACAAAAACTTAATTTTAATTATTACTTGTTTCGATTGATATGATGGGTAAATCTGCAATTTTATTACTTGTGAATAGATTTGGTGAAGAAGAAAGTTGGATGTTTTTGTGAGAGGTGTGATTTTGGATTGCAGTGGAAGAGAAATGAAGGTAAGTCATGCTTTGGTTCACACACTTAAAGAGGTTTCAATTATTGGTGGTGTTTCTTTGAAGGTGGTTGCTGGTTGTGGGAGATGGAGCCTGGAGGGAGACGGCCACAAAGCTGGGAGCAAGATGAGAAAAGTTTGGAAAGTGAAGCTATTGAGATCAGATGTGGGAGAACATGATAAGCTTTAATAGAAATGCACAATCTAACCATTTATCTTGTGTGACCCATGGTGGAAAGGTTTTATACCTTCCCATATGAAATGCCACCAGAAAACAATACATGTTTCTTTAATTATGTTGCATTGATAATGTGTATAATTTATCTCTTCCATTTCTAGTTTAATAAGAGAAAAAAAAAATCACGACAAATATGTACTTTTTGCCTAAAAAACATTATGGACTAACAGCTACCTTTAAAATGTGTTATGATACAATTAGCTAAGAAAATAACACTAACCATAAAATGGATTAGTTCAGAGCAAGTTAACTATAATATTCATGTGGGAAGTGGCAACTTTATTTTCCTCTTATATGAGAAAATCATTGAAAATGAAAATTGGAGGTTAAGTTAGAGATGAAGAAAGAGGAACACAATAAAGAGAGGCACAAAATCTATATCTCAAAGAAAAACAAAAGGTTATACTCATATGGCAACTTGCCATTGGCAAGAATATACACAACAATTAACTTAAATTAATCCTTTTGTAAAAAAAAAAAATTCAATTAATCTTGTAAAAAATCAAGTTTGATGAGTTTATGTTCGATAATCATTTACTCTTTAAATATATAGAAGTACATAAGTCCCTTCAAAAAAAAAAAAAAGTACATAAGTATAAATTAGTGTATTGTCATTTTGCTATCCATTATATCCACTATAATTTTTTTATCAATAGCTTAGAAACGAAAATGGATAAATAAACAAATGCCTTTAAGAATTTGAAAAACCAAATCATACTTTAAGAAATAGTTCTTATGCAAAATTCAAACTCAAAGCTTCAAGCTAAGATCAAGGCCACCACTTCCTTCTTCATGCACTCCATGATTTGAGCCATTTGGTTCATCTGTCACCCCTTCTTGGCCTTTCACTTCTAAAAAGTTAAAGAAATGTTGACGATTTTGTCCACTTGATTCTGAACGTTGGAATGTATTCTCGATTTTATCCTGCAAAATTTAAGCCTATAAAGTAGATACATAGATACTCGACATTAGGGGTGACAAAATAGACAATGGATGAATCAGATGTATTTTGATCTAGATCCTAAAGAAAGGATCAAATCAATCAATTAATTCATTACCAATCCACTAAAACAAATTCCTAAAAGATCAGGTACAATTCATCGCATTAAACATAAAATTCATGCAATCCATCCATTGTTATATTTTCAATGGATGATTATCCATTCAATCCATCTTTTTAAGTATATTAATCTTTTATTGAAGCCGTTACCAAAACCCTAGTTTCTTCTCCTTCATCCATCAAAGAGCGGTGATTTAGGGTCAATTTTTGACCCAAAATCACCCATCTAACTCGTTTTTCTATTTCCCTTTTATTGAAATAAGTGATTTTCACATCTATTTCATTTTTTATTTCGTGGTTTCCCCGTTTTAGTGTGACGTTGTTTTGTTTGTCGTCTTTGTGCGACGTTGTTTGCCTTTCTTGTTTTGTTCAGGTATTCTTTCGGTTCAGATTATCAGATCAGCTTCGATCCAGTGCATATCAAATCAATGACTTTGAAGTCGTAAACATTGCAGATCCGGAGACATGGGTATTCCAGAGACTTAAATATTGTCATATGTGTAGGCTTTAATACTTTGCTGTTTTATGCTATTAACATGGATGTTGTGAGGTTGTTCACATATTCATCCTTTTTGTTTTTAGCGAGTTTTCATTGTATCGATGTACTCTATCAATTTAATGAATAAATATTATTTATTTTTGTAAAAAAAAAAAAACTATATTAATCTTTTATTGACAGGTTTTTCATGTAAATAGATTATGCAAAGATTTTTTAAAACATTTATTTGCATTTCCTTAAAAAAGCATTTCTTTTATACTGAATGAATTGATGTCTAAGCCCAACAACTTTTTTTTGTTGTCTCGCCCAACAAAAAAAATTATGGGGCCCAAAACAATTTTTTACAAAGCCCAATTTTTTTTTTTATAATTATTCAAAAACTTTTAAATATTATATTTTTTAAAATAAAGTTATATTGATAATTATTAATACATTAAATAATTTATAAATATTAATAGAGGTGGTCAACAACCAAGTCAACACCGAACCCTCGGTAGGTCTGGTTCACGACGGTCATTGACAACGTCATGGTGGTACTCGTGGCGGTGCTGTTGTGGGTTATAGTGGTGAACAATGATTTTCCTGCATAACACAACGGTACTCCAGCATTGACCACCAGAGCCCATCGTTGACCACCACCGCACCACCACCATTTATATTTTTTTCCAATTGAAAATAAATAGTTGTAAAATTAATATTTATTTATATTTTTCTAAAATAATAATTCAATTTTTAATATATTATTAAATGACCATTGACCTCCAATGTTGACCAACATTAAAACATTCAATTTTTTAGTTTGACTTATATTTTAATTTTTAACATATTTTAATATGCAGTTTCTTTATTATTATTTTTTTGGATTTTTTTATTCATAGAATTAATTAATTCTTTGTCAAAAAATTAATTTATAAACAAAATATTAATATTATATTCAATGGATTTGTATACTGATTTTAGTTAATCCATTGTATTAAAAAAATATAAATGGATGCATTAGAGCCATCTAAATTTTTAAATGGATGCATTAAATCATATCCATAAGTAAAGTTTTTGTTTGGTAGATGGTGGATCAAATTGTCGTTCCTACTCAACATTGACACGTCAACGTATGTTATTAGAAGTGTCAGTGCTCCGTGTTAAACTAGCTAAGCTAATCTACATACAAAAACAAAGAACATTGGAAATTCCCAAAAAAAATAAAAAATTAAAAGCATTTCAAAATCGTTTTGTTTCAACTTACTTCAATGACTTGACAAGGAAACATATACCCCTTAGAAATATCATTTTGAAACAAATGCATAGGAGGTGAAGGTGGTTGAACTTCAGGAGAGACTTTGTCAGAATTGAATCTTTTGTTACCAAGCTCCAAACTGCTACCCCATTCAGCATTCCTGAGAAAGACATGAAGAAAATTTAGTAACACAACACAACTTGTGAATTACGAACACAGACACCAAACACAACATTCATTTATCGATTATTACCTGTAGTCATATTTGGTCGGATTGTTACTAATAACACCATGGCATTCATTTCTTGATCGAATCAGTGAGTTGTCCAAAGATGAAGTATGAGATCGTTTTGTGCCAACCATCTATGACACATAAATTAGAAGCCAACATAAAAGTTCATTATTGGTACATACAAGTGAGTTTCACGCATAATTACAGTAAATTTCTCTAGAGGGTAAATTTATTAACCAATGTCCAGAAGAACAGCTAACTTTTTTTGCTTCCAAGAAGAACAACCAACTAATGTATCTAAGTAACTAACAAGTATAACTGACGTTTATATCTAATCAATTAGTTTACAATACCCACACATTGTGCACTAATCTACTTAAACAAAGGCAGATCCCAAAGCAAACAATTTTAACCTATCAATTTAGTATAATTTAAAACTCCAAGGAAGATGGCACAGGTCTCTTTCGGTTTAACCAAAATCCTGGATTCGAATCTAACCTTGAGTATGTAGTAGCATTAAAACTCTAAAGGAGAGTTTGCTGCCCATTTAGGTTCCACAAGACTCGAGTGATTAGTCTCCGCAGTTGCACGTGCAGAGGATACCCGATTTACATAAAAAAAAAAATAAAAAAAAAAGAATTGGAGTAAAAGGGTATAAGAAAACTTACCTTATGTTCAGCCTGTGACATATAGCTATAGTTGTAATTGGAGTTTTGGATTGAAGAGGGCTCTAGATGATTGTGCAATCCAGTTGACAATGATCCTGAAGAAGCTAGAGTTTGATTCATCTGCATATAAAGGTCATAAAGATTTACAATTAAAATTTCATATCACAAACACATTAAGACTTTAGGTCACAATATAAATATTGACTAAAACCTCACCATAGGTTTTGGTGGATAACCATTGTTTCTCTTTTGAATATTGGCAGGGTAAGACCAACCATGATTGGATTCACTAGCCAAACTCCTAGATGGAGAATTTTCAGGATCAGATTGGCTTCCATCCCCAACTTCTTTAAGATTCATAGGAAATAGTTCATATTCACCGGATCCACCACCACCACCATTCCTTCCAACTGAATGAGTATTAGTGTTAACTATTGGATCTATGTATGGTAACACTGTGTTACCATACATAGATCCAATAGTTGATGGTGTAGGTGGAACTATTTGATCAAATTTTGGGGCAGATGGAACATGAGATTGCAAATTACTCGAATTTGGCCACGGCAACGATGATGATGGTTGATGACGATTAAAAAATTCAGATGAAACTGAAAACTCTTCGTTATTTCCTCTATCTCTTGTTAACTCTTTTTCTCTCAAGAGCTTCTCAAGTTCAGCAATACCGGGACCTCTTTTCGGAACCCTAGGACGTTTTTGTTGTTCCTGATGTTGTTTTTTCAAACCAGAACTGCACATGGTATCACCATTACCATCACCACTACCACATCCACTAGCACCAGTGTTACCTGGATTGCTGCCCATGTTCTAATGGATTTTTATGTTGCTTTGACTATGGTGATGACATTCATCGAAATATATATACGCAATTGAGTGGTGGAGAGATTTAAGAGAATTTAAGAAAGGATCCAAAATAAACATATGAAGGATCATAGAATAGAATCTAAAAGAAGTAACAAAAAATACTCATTAAAAATTAAAGATTCATATACATTTAATTTACACGAATTTTGGATTATCAATGATATCATTTTTTTTTCTACCAACTAAGCTAAGTTCACGTGGATATTATCAATGATATCATAAACGTATGTTTTGTACATCAATAAAAAATAAAAAAACGTACCTTTGTAAAAATAAATGATATCATAACATATATCTCCTAAATAAAATATATAATAATAAACATATATTTTTCCCTTAAAAAAAAAAACATATATTTTTATGGAAAAAACTTAGGTACAATTCCTTGGTGTTTTTCGTATGGTTTTTAATTAAATTCAACATGATTTTCTCAAACCCATCATTTTTTCAGAGTTTGTTATATCTAAAAAAGATGTATTGTTAGTTAAAAACCATACGAAAATCACTTAAAGAATTGTATCTAAGTTTTGTCCTATTTTTAAATGGGACTCACTTGATGCATAATGATAGAGACAATATACGATAAGTTCTCGTGAGTTTAGGTAAGTTGGTAGGGACAATGCATAATATATGCAAGGTCCCGGATTCACCACAAAAAAAAAGAAAAGAAAAAGAGGAGGATAACAAACAAGATTATGAATTTTTTTTAGGGAAAGATTATATAAGATTTTTCATGCATTGTTGTCATATCCGACTTGAGAGATTAGTCTTGTGTAGAGAGATACTCATTTCACGCAAAAAAAAAAAAAAATTATTTACTATTTTTTATAGGTTTAAGCATGTAACATTTTATTTTTGTAACCGTGATATGATAAATCCTTCACACACACAAAAAAAAAAATGATATATTCAGATATGTCTTATATTGAAATGATAAAGATTACCCTTGTGGATTTGTCAAAAAAATATTACCCTTGTGAAACAATTACATATATCTTTTTGAAATTAATTTTTAATATTTATAAATTAACAAAATGTTTAAAAAAAAACAAGCTATTAAATAATTCTATATAATATTTTTGATACAAAATCAGTGACACTACTAAATTAATTTTTTTATTTAAAAAATATCATGAGTAAATAAATAAGTCTATTATATAAAATGGATAAGCAAATAAATATATGATATATGTAATATATAAATGACAAAACTACCTTACAAGAAAATCATATTTATTCCCTCAAAAAAAATCATATTTATTTGTCCCCGTGAGCTTAGCTCAGTTGGTAAGAACAATGCATAATAAATGGCAAGTTCGTGGTTCGAATGTAACACCCCGTTTTCCCAACTTGATTTTTTTTGCATAAATCAGAGTAAAACAACTAAACAGGATGCTACACTTCTTTCAAATATGAATATAGTAAAATTAATAATTATCTCAATCATCAAATTAAATCTTATTGCAGCGGAAATTATTTCAACGTTTAAAACAACCTTGGCACAAAGGCCTCAATGTAAAATCTCATAAAATTATTTCAATAACATGTTCATAAAACTTCATAAAATAATACGTAAGGAACAGAAAGCAACAACCAAATTCCCATTCCGTTACGTATCAGAGTGACCCTAAGACGACGACACGTGAGAGAGTCGACTCACTTCATAACTAATCTTGATTACCTGCAAGTTACCCAATTGTGAGGGCAACATTTCCAAGCATAAGGGGTGAGATTTCACATTCAATAATAATAAGCATATAATTCATCAAAAGCATTTAACAACTTAAACTTCATCAATTAATAACATTAACTCTTCTTATAATACTTCATTAATAACTCAACCAACTTCTAATCATCATTAACTTCATATTCATCACATTATATACAACATCATATAGTACATAATAATCAGATCATAAACATCATCAT
Source organism: Medicago truncatula (assembly GCF_003473485.1). NCBI lineage: Eukaryota > Viridiplantae > Streptophyta > Magnoliopsida > Fabales > Fabaceae > Medicago > Medicago truncatula. The sequence goes on from NC_053045.1 coordinate 25,234,304, forward strand.
ATAACGGCATAATCTTCACATCATAAACATCATCATAACATCATAATCAATATCATAAACAACATCATAAACAACATAACAACATCATAATCAATATCATAAACAACATCATATAATCTTCATAAGCACTTCATTAACAACACGTGGATAGAAGACAACTCAACAACCTAACAACTCATGGATGTCAACTCATCAACAACTTAACAACTCATGGATGACAACTCATTAACAACGACTTTGACTCGACAGTGCAACTTCGACTTCTTAATCATGCATGTGGTACCAATCCAGGGCATCAAGCCCCTAACATATTGAGCATAAATACACTTCTAGGGCATCAAGCCCTCAACTTAAATAGCAAAAGTTCACTGGGAATCAAGCCTTCAATGTATTGAGCATAAATACACTCATAGGGCATCAAGCCCTCAACTTAAAGAGCAAAAGCTCACAGGGCATCAAGCCCTCAACGTAAATGAGTATGCATGGACTCAACAACTAATGCAACGACAACCAACAACTTCAACGAAATCGACAACAACTTACAACTTTAATGACATTGACAACAACTTACAACTTTAACAACTTGACCAACATGTGCAACTTAATGATTTAATAATCAATACAGCAGAGACAACAACATACAACAACTTCACAACATAGCATCATTAATAATAACAACTTGAATGGTATAACAACATTATTTTCTATATCATACATTTTCCACATAAATATAAGTAACTCAAATTATTCAACAACAACAACATTCACATAATATATGTATTTCAAATTATCCAACAAAGATATTCACGTCAAACCAAATTAGATCCATCACAACATAGGTTAAATACTCTTAAACACCCTAGTTCAACTCATAGTACTTTTTGAGGTTTGGAATTATTCCTTAAGTTTTGGATTAACTTAGAAACGGTTATGCTGAATTTTCATAAGATTTCACTAAGACCTCCTTGGAGTATTTTCATCATAACTCAAAAACCAAAAATCATTTTTAAGTCAAACCAAAGCCACTGGAAAGCTAACACAATTATCTACAACTTTCATGTTTACACCAAAGGCCAATTCAAAACAGAAACGTGTGAAAAAGACGCAAGAACATGAAACAGTACGTTCTGTCAAAGAGCAACTCGGGAAAAACCCACTTTTCACCCCAAAATCCCAATTTTAACTTCCGTATGCCCAAATTTGATCCAAAAACTTGTCTAACCATTTCTATACATGTTAAGGCACTCAAAACCATATAAAACATTGCACTAAAAATAACCCATGATCTGAACATCAATACTACACAAATTCAACGAATTTTCTACTCTATTAACAACCAATTACAACTTCAAAACCTAATTCCCAAATTCCCATAACTACAACCTACAACATGCTAAACTCAATTTCATAATTATACAACTTAGAATTAGAGAAAGTTAGTCTCACTCTTACCTTAAATTAGATGATCGGACTCTACGGAATTGTTTCTCTTCTCACAAGATTCTTCTCTTCTCTGACTTTTCTCTTCTCTTGGTTTTCACCCTTTTTCTCCAAAAACAGGTCTCACGTAATCCTTATTTTCTAATTCTAACTCTCCCCTTTTATATAAATCCTTAACCTACTTAGTTTCTCTTATTTCCAAATCTGCTCTCCAAGTCTCAATATTCTATATATATATATATATATATTTTCTATAACAAATATATTTCTATAACATATATATTTCTACACCAAATAAGAAATATATTTCTACACTAGATAACATATATATTTCTACACCAAATAACAAATATATTTCTACACCAGATAACATATATATTTCTACACCAAATAACATATGTAACGCCCTAGTCGTTATTTTAATTATTTTGGATTTATGTGGAGTCTTTTTATGATTTTAAAATAATATTTGTGGATTTTATGGTGTGTTATATTTTATTATATAGTTTATTTTAATAATAATTAGAATAAGTGAGAATTAGTATTAATTGGAGTTTTGGGGGTTATGTTAGAATTTATTAGAATTAAGGGGGAGTAATAAAAATAAAGGGAAGTTAAGAAATGAGTTAAGAAAGAAAGAAAGAGTCAGAATACGTTTTCACGTGTAACTGTCAGTTTTGGGAGAAAATGAGAGAAGAGCAAGGAGAGCCAAGTTTGTCAATTTTTGTGCTGATTTTTCTGCAATTCTAAGGTAAGGGTGAGGTTTACCGCAATTGTATAGGTTATGAATTCTGATTTTGAGTTTAACAGGTTTTAGTAGAAATTGGGAATTTTAAGTTTATGATGATTTAGTGGGTTTTGAGAGTAGAGATTGTGATTCTGATGATAGAAATAGGTTCTGAGTGCATACAGTAATTCATTTCACATCTGTAAACCAATTTGGGGAGTGGAAGTGAGAAAATTAGGATTTTGGGTAAAATTCTGGGTTCTGGTCGTGCTGATATTCATCGCTCACCTAGGCGAGTAGACCTTCCCGCCTCGCGAGTGAGCAACTTCATGGCTCGCCTCGCGAGCAGACCCACTCGCCATAGCGAGCAAGCACCTGAGAGATCATGATTTTTGAAGTGTTGTTATAAGCTGTAAAATAGATAGTTTTATGTACCTAGATGATTTTAGAGAGGACTGAAGCAAGTTTTAGATTAAAAAGATGATTAGGGAGCTTAGAATTGAAGTTTGAGTGAGAAAAATGTCAAAACTCCCGAGAGCACCATATTTTCGTTCGCCTCGAGTTCGCCTTGAACTCGCCATGGCGAGCAACCCGTTTTCTGAACTCGCCATAGCGAGCAGGTGTGCTCGCGAGGCGAGTTGCCCAGTTTTGCTTTGTTGATTCTGTTTGTTGATGGATGATTTATCTTGATGATTAAGCATGGCTATTATAATGGTGTATTTTTCTGAATGTTCTAAATTAGTTATAATGAATTGATGCTGATTGGAATGTATGCTTTCATTTAATTAAGTCATACATGAATGTTGTATTTTGGAGTGGTGAGTCATATACATATATATGCATAGGTTGGGTTGTATGTAGATATACACAAGTGGGTCAGTTGCATAAGCATAAAAGTGAGAGAGCTTCGGCTCTGGAACACCTTGTCGTTCAAAGTGGTGGAGCACTAGTTGCTCAAAGTGGTGTTTAGTGGTGAGAACTTATGTCCTGAAAATGAATGTTTTAACCATTTTACAGCGGTGAGGACTACGGTCCTGATTTTGGTACCACATGCATGGGTGTTGTTAGAGGAGTCTTAGTGGAGTGGTGATGAATTGCATGAGTCGTTGAGTGGGTTATTAATCACCATTTGTTGATGACATTGAAAATGATGATATTTATATATTGTTGATGAATTATTATGATAGGGTGTTAGATTCAATTGATGCATTCATTATCTATATTATTGTTGTGAATCTCACTCCTTCTGCTTGAAAATGTTGCCCTTCCTATGGTTAACTTGCAGGTGATCCTGAGTAGTTGGTGGTGGCTCAAAGTGTCTAGGGCTCTGATACGTGGGATGGGATTTTATCGCTTAATTTCTTTCCTATGTATCAAATTTTGAATATTGTTGTTGTAGCCCTATTGGTGTTGGATTTCCTTGTTGAGGCTTTTATGCCATGAATTTTTATGGAGAATATTTATATTGGATGTTGTGGTTAATTAAATTGAAAATATTCCGCTGCAGATTTAATGATAATTTCAAAGGATGTTTAATTAAATAGATTTTTATATTCTATTTAAAATGGTTTTGAAAATGTGATGTGACATGCCCGTTTGGGTTTTACTCTGATGTTGAATTGTTATTATTTAATTGATTTTGGGAAACGGGGTGTTACAACATATATATTCCAGGTTATGGAGATACACATAATTGGAAAAAAAACAAAGCATTTTTTGGGAATTGCCTTATTGGAGCACTAACTTGATTCGACATAATCTTGATGTCATGCATATTGAGAAAAATGTATTTGATAATGTGTTTAATACTGTTATGGACATCAAAGGAAAAACTAAAGATAATATAAAGGCAAGAATGGATTTGAAGTTATATTGCAAGCGCAAGGACTTAGAATTACTTGAACAAAGTAATGGGAGGACCATAAAGTCCAAGGCAAACTACACATTTACTCTGGAGCAAAAAAGAGCAATTTGTGAATGGGTAAAATGTTTAAAGATGCCAGATGGATATGCTTCAAACTTGGCTAGATGTGTTGACATGAAGGAAGGAAAGTTACATGGAATGAAAAGTCATGATTGTCATGTGTTCATGGAACGCTTACTTCCAATTGCTTTTAGCTCATTACCAGATCAAACATGGAAAGCTATAACCGAGCTTAGTCAGTTCTTTAGAGATTTATGCTCAACGTCAGTACGAGTAGATGATCTTATTAGCCTTGAGAAAAATATTCCAACAGTGGTATGTAAATTGGAACGCATTTTTCCTCCGGGTTTTTTTGACTCAATGGAACACTTACCCATTCACTTACCATATGAGGCAAGAGTTGGAGGTCCAGTGCAATATAGATGGATGTATCCCTTTGAGAGGTATTATTTTCATGCACCATAGACATAATTTTTAGCTTATTGTCTACATCAATAGTTCTTTTTTTTTTTTTTTGTAAATTTTGTGTTACTAAAAAATTCTTTATTTATTGCAGATTTCTCCATCACCTTAAAAAGAAGGTTAAAATAAGGCATGTGTTGAAGGATCAATAATTGAGTCATACCTTATTGAGAAGATTTCTCAATTTTGCACGTATTATTTCGAGACAAGTGTGCAACCTAACAATACTAGCATTGGAAGAACAGGGGCTGATCATGATTTGGCACAATCTTTATTTCCCATTTTTAATTTGGCTGGTAGATTTGCTGGTCAATACAAAAGTCGTTTTTTGGAGGATAAGGAATTTACTGCTGCCATGAATCATGTATTAATCAACTGTGATGAGATTCAACCCTATATTGAGTAAGTACTTTCTAAAATTTATAATTCTTCATTTCCTAACTGTGATAATTATAATTGAATTAAATTATGTAACAATAGGATCTTTGTTGAGACACTACGAAAAACTCATCCTAATATGAGCGATGAACATGCTGATAAATGCATTGAAGAAAACTTCGCAGCATGGTTAAAAGAATATGTAAGTATATTTTGAATACTTTTCAGCATATTGATTACATACATATTATTTTTTACGCGTTCTTTTAGTAACACTCTTATTGTTGGGTGATTTTTGAATAGGTTGACAATCCTTCAAATAATGTGCTAGATCCAAATATACATGCTTTAGCATGGGGTCCTTTAAGAATTGTAAAAACATGGCCTATTTACTTTGTGAATGGCTTCAAATTTCACACGAAATCACATTCAGTTGGAATGTCTACTATGAATTGTGGAGTGTGTGTTAATTAGGTACAGGCTATGGTGACTATGAAAATGACTTTTATGGTCAACTTGAAGAAATAGTTCAAATTAAATATCCTGGAATACCACTGAAGAAGGTCGTGTTGTTTAAATGTGAGTGGTTTGATCCTACAATTGATAGAGGAACAAGGGTTAATAAACAATATGGAATCATTCAAATTCGACATAATCGACATTATGGGAAGTATGATCCATTTATTGTTGCAGATAAGGCAATTCAAGTTTATTTTGCTCCACATCCAATATGCTCTAGGATTAATGCAGATTGGTGGTTTACCTCATTCCTACTCTTTCGATCTATCAGAACGGATCAGGCTATCTATCAATCGATTTAGTCAAAACAAAGGCAAGAGGTGTGATCGAGGATCAACAAGTTGAAGACTCTGCATATCAAGAGGATTTTCTGGATCAAAATATTGCTGGCATCTCAGCTGACATAGATTTGCCTGCGACTTTACTAGATGTTGAGGGAAGATTTGATGAGGTTGATGACCATGAGTTGATAGTTAATGATCCCATGGACAAGGATGATGATGATGAGGAGGAGGAGGAGGCGGAGGAAGAAGAAGAAGAAGAAGAAGAAGAAGAAGAAGAAGAAGAAGAGATGATGAATAGTGGTTGGTGAGCGAGACAATGATGAAGGGTTTAGGGATCAAAGTGATAATAAGGGATGAATTTGTTTATGTTAATATTTCTAATAACTTTTTTACTATGTTCTACCTTGATGTTTTACTATGTTCAGCCTTGATATGTACATTATGCCAATTGTTTTTCCGATGTGGTTTTATTGTTAGTGCTGGTCTAATTTCCTTGTTTTGTTGGGTATATTTTGCTTGGGAGTTAATCAAATTATTGTTTTAGATGTATGGAAGAGGTACTAACAGAGGTGGAAGGACTTTATCCTCTCGAGGCCGATACTCAACTGGTAGAGGGAGAATTGCTGTTCAAGTTACACCTACTATACCATCTCGATTAAATCAATCATTATCACCTGCACAACCTACGCTACCAGAACACATAAACACTATACTATCAGCATCACCATCACCAACTCAAACCCCAACACTAACTCCGACCCCATCAGCTACTATACCTCAAAATCCAACTCCGAACACATCAACTACCATACCTCAAAATTCTGAACAAACTTTGCTACACACTCAATCATCTGCCATTGAACCTGATGATGATGAAGGAATTGAGCAAGAAGGCCTTGACGAAATAGAGCCATATGGAAATGAGTAAGTTAAATATTATACTTCTGAGAAGTTAATTTTTTTTGTTTTTAGAAAATAATTGATGCATGTATATTAACAATTTTTATTAACAGGTTCAATCCATCATCTGCTATTCGTTTCTTGACGAAATCCATTAAGAGCAAATTGGATTGGTTTTGTCCTACATGGGGACATGCATCTCTTGACCAGAAGTTGTTATGGTTTACTGAATTTATGGTAATAGTTATATAATTAGTAATTTATAGTTAATTAGTAATATATTTCATTAAGAAGAATACTTAGCTACAACACTTTATATACAATTCAGTCGGTTCTTACCATAAATTTTGCTAAACGACTTTGTTTTAATGATACATAATGCCTTTGCTGACGTAAGTTTTTGGTAGTTAAGATGAATATTAGTGTAGAACAGTACAAACAGTGTACAAAGTATTTTATCTAAGTGTTTTTTTTTTATTAGTTAGATGTAATTTACTAAACAATTAAAGACTCTTGAAATTTTTGAATTTCTAACATGTTAATTGGGTGCAATTTTGTAGAAGTATTGTAAATGGCATCCTAAATATGATGCTAAGATTCGACAAATTTATGAAATCAAGGGAGAAGCTAGATTTAGAGGTATGATGTTTCAAGAGAGGAAAAATTATGCAGAAAATTCTGAATACAGGCCAAAGTACATCCCTGAGCCAGTATGGAATCAATTAATACATTATTGGGCATCCGATAAAAATTTTAAGAATTTATCAGTGGCAAACACTGCAAATCGTGCTTCAACTCAAGGTAGCTCAATTCATACTGCTGGTTCTATATCTATGGGTGAGAAGGAACGTAGGATGGTAAGACACATGATATTTTCTCCTTAATTTGTGAAAAACATAATGGAAATTTTCTCATTCAAGTTATGGAAAAAATGCAGGAGAATGAAACAGGAGTCAAGCCTCCAGTGGAGGAGGTATTTGCTATTTGCCATATCATAAAGGATAAGAAATGGGTTGATAGTAGAGCTGAGCATGCCTATGTAAGTAGCTCTTTAACATTACATATTTATCTATAATTTAGTTATGATAATAGAGCTGAGAAAGGAAGAAAGTTGGCCACCACACCTGGTATCAAACAGACCTGCTAACAAAGCAGCCTGCGCACGGCAACTAGCCGAACCAAAACCAGATTTATCTATGATTTTACTAAAATTACAGATTTTAATTGGTTGTTAGTTAAATGACTAACATAATTCAAAATTGCAGGGAGCTTTTAAGAAGAGAAAAGCAGAGCTTTTGGAAATATCAATGTCTCAAAATCAAGAGGAAGAAGGATTGTCTTCTGAAAGCCATCATAATATGTCAGATGACTTGACTATTTGGAAGGAAGTAGCTCCTAAAGGTAAAAAAGGAAAATTATATGGTTTAAGTTCTATAGGAACAAATACTTCGAAGTATACTATTCGTTCATGCTCAAATGCCTTTAAGGAAAAAAAACATGGAACAAGAGCTCTTAAAATGGAAAGAAAAGGTAAAAGAGCAAGAACGTATAAACCAAGAGCAAAAACAAAAATTGGAGCAACAACAAAAAAGAATTGAGTCAAATGAAAGCATGCTTGCAACTTTATTTGAAAAGTTGAATATGCCATTGCCTCCAAACTTTGCTTGTGCGACACCTATGCAAGATGAACCAAATGATGTTGGTGAAGCCTCTAATGGAAACAATGATGATAATTTTGGATTTCAATGATAAGTTTGGCCCAACTGGTTTTCTGTTGTTCAACTGTTTTGTGGTTGTTGCTGCCAGTTTCACTTTTTTTTTGATGAATTATGTGTTTGACTGCTGCTGTCTTGTATTTGGCTTTGTCATGGGAGTTCCTTTGGGTTGGAGTTATGTTTGCAAACCTGTTTACCTTGTTTTTTTTTGCTATTTCCTTTTGGTTGGAGTTATGTTGTCTCCCTATCCCTGGTAGTGCACTTCATTGTGTTACTTTTATTATTGAGTACTGACTAATGAACAATTTAGTCATGTTAGTTTGTGATATATTGTGTTAGAACATTGACAACTTATATAAATCTAGTTTATATAATTTTGTTTCAGACAATGAGCATTTGTTTACTCTTGAATTATTATTTATTTTTATTTGATTTAGTATGTATTATTGAATATCAATTTTACATATTGGAATTTATCCCAAACTCATTAAAAAATATTAATTGTGGCAATTTTGTAGAATAAAAAAAAAGTTATAACCACAATTGAAAAGCGTGGAAAATATTTTTAAGCAATTTTAATCTGTCCGAAATTCGTTTGAAAATTTATCTTGAATCCGTCTGAAAACCGTAGGAAATTATAACTCAATTCCATCTGAAAATCGTACGAAATTAAATTAAATTCCGTCTGAAATCCGTAGGAAATTAAATTCAGTTCCGTCCGAAAACCGTAGGAAATTAAATTCAATTCCGTCCGAAATCCGTTTGAAATTTAGTCCAATATCCCACAACTGTGTTTGTGCGAAAACCGTACGAAATCCGTCTGAAATATATTTCAGACGGAATTTGGGACAAAAATACGATTTGAGACGCGGCTGTTTCGGACAACGCCCAATCTTCCGAATTCCGTCCGAAAATGAATTTCCGTCCGAATTCCGTGGGAAAGTTCCGTAGATTCCGTCCCAAAACCGTCCGAAATTGCGTCCGAAAATGACTTTTTTTTAGTAGTGAAATAACAAATATATTTCTACACCAAATAACATATATATTTCTACACCAAATAACGTAATATTTCCACACCAAATAACAAATATATTTCTACACCACATAACATATATATTATACTAATAAATACCAACATATAACATAACAAAATATCACTCATCAAAATAAATCGAGTAAATTATAAAAAGACATCTAAACTCAATAAAATAAATCAAATAATAAAATAGGCCGTTACAACTCTACCCCCCTTTAAAGAATTTCTTCCTCGAAATTAAGCAAAAGAGAAAAATGAATTTAATTATTGCTTAAATATCTTAAACTATGTATAACAAAATAGAAACTTCAAACAATACACAACCTAAACTTAAATCGAAATTCAAAAAGGAAATAATATTAAAATAAAATAAACTTAAATCTAATTAAAACGAAACTAAATATTAAACTAAAACATCTAATTATTGACCCATCACCTAACCTAGGTTATGTACGATAGTTGTCCAAAAAAGAGACTATTTTAACAGCCGAAATTCAAACCTGAACTTCCTAACATCTTGTTATACCCTGATTTTGGACCTAAAAATACTCGTTCAAATTTCTTTTTTAACACTGATATTTGTCAATTCTCTGTTATTTTACTCTGAATCTTTACTCTCTTTTTAAACGTATTTTACTGCCTCTGTCTATTCTGACATTACAAGTCATTTAAGAACTCTCTGAAACGTCATATTACTTTTCTTGCATTTTATTTCAGAAATCATACAAAAGGGTATTTTGGTCATTTCCTGCAGTGGAACCCATTTTAGTCCCTGTGTTTGCCTCTGAGTCTTTTCAACTTGTCTGTACGAATTATTGTTGAGTCTTTGCTTAAAAATCATTTCAAAAATTGCATCTGAGTCAGTTTAGCCCCTAGGGGCATTTTGGTCTTTTCCTGTCAAAATTTCGACAGGGAGGTATTTTAAAATACCTCATGTCGGTAATTTGTTCGTTTTAGTCCTTTTGTTGATTTTATTTTTGGTTTCACTTTACGTTTTTTTCAAATTACCAATTTTAGTCCAATTTTATTTTTAATTGCATTTCGGTCCCAAACAGTTTAAAAATTACATTTTAGTCCTTTTTTTATTATTACAGTCCAATCCTTCAGTTTTTCTTTTTTGCAGAGAGGTCCCTAAGTCCAGTCCAGGTGTCATCACCCCATTGGGTCTCGAAGTACACATGTCAGCTATAAAAACAACACAGTGTCAGATTTTCAGAATCAGATGCACAATCATTGAAATCATCACAAACAGATTTTTTTTCTCTCTCCATTCAGTTACAGATCAAAACAGAAAGTTCTCCAAGAACAACAACAAACCCTAACTGTTTCCAGAACCAGATTCATCAACAAATTCATCAATTCTCAGAGATTCATTGATGAATCTTCATCATTGAATTGATTCCCCTGCAATTCAAGGTACGAATTCCTCACCGGAGGCGAGGAACTCCAGCACCGATCACAGAGAAGAGGAAAGAGGAAAAACGCGAAGAAGCTTAAAGCCAGAACCGAATCGCAAAACACAGAGAAGAGGAAAGAGGAAGAACGCGAAGAAGCTAAAGCCAGAACCGCAAAGCCAGAACCGCAAAGCCAGAATCGCAAAGCACAGCGGAAAGGTAACCTTCTTCACTTTCCTCTTCCTTTTTCTTCATTTTCAAAAAGTTTTCCTCAAGGTTCAAACTCAGATCTACTCCGATTGAAACTTTTTTTGAAAAATCTAAGCTCGGATTCGAGAAGTAGAAGAAAAAGGATGTAAGAAAACGTAAAAAAATTTTGAAACGGAGGAGTTTTAAAACTCCGGCGCGGCGACGCCACCACCGGCCACCGCGCCGGAAAACCGTTGCTCACCGGAGAAGACGAAGCATATTTCAGAGCTTCTCTCTCTAGGAAACCTTAGAGAGAGAAGCAGTTGTGTTTTGTGTTGTTTTTTTGTTGAAAACTCCTTTTATAATGCTCCTTTTTGTCCGTTCTTGTACGCGCGCGTGTACATTAATTCAGCGCTTCATCGCGTTAATAGCCATCCGATCTGGATCTTTCCTTGATCTAATGGCTACAACGCGTTGTGATCCTGAATCATGTGTATTTTCTCCTGTGCGAAATATGGTGCGTTCTCTGTTTGAACCGTTAGATCTTTGATCTAACGGTCACTGTACTTCCTGCATTTTACACTATCTTTTGTGCCTTTTTTGGACCCTTGGATCTTTGATCCAGTGGCTGTGATGTGATCTTGGGAGTTAGATCTGGACCTCTGGATTCATCCAGCGGACCAGATTAAATCCTGCTGAGCCTCTTTTTAATTGCTTCTTTGTTGTGTTTTTAAATACTTTTTTTTTTACACTTTCTTGGCATTTTATGTTCCTAAAAATTTTCTAAAAATATTTCCCTATCATTTTAATTTCTCCTCCAAGTGTTAGAATTTATTTGCTTATTTTTGCATTTATTTTCTTTACTTTGTTCTTTTAATTCTTGCTCATTAAATTCCATATATGTTCTTGATGCATTTTTTACATATTATGATATCTTGGCATGTGAAATAATGTGTGAAAATATCTCTAGGAATATGATATAATGCTTTGCTTGTGTGTACTCTTATGATCCTCACATTGTAGCTTAAATTCAAACCTTTCAACAAATGGCTATAATGAGGGAATTATAGGTCATATGCATGTCTAAGTATCATAACCAATTTTAGGTATATTTTGCCACTTTATTTCATTTCATTATTTTCTCTCTTGCTATTCTATTCAATTTTGTTTACCTTTCTACTATTTTTATGCTTTATAATGCTAACCATTTCATCTCACATTTCATTCATCCCATAGTTTTGGCATCATTTTTCTATTCATTTCTATATCAATTGGGTTTGTAATAATTTTAGATAGATTAGTTCCTTTTTGAATTCTTTGCAAGACCATAGCATGTATCTAGGACTCAATGTAAAGGACTATGGACACTATAAGTGATGTACACCGACACAAGCACCGACACGCACACACGTTGCATGATTACCGTTTAGATGTATGCTTAGGAAACGCGATTTTTAGACAAATGCCAATTTTCAAAAAGAAAATAATAAACCAATTCCATCACTCAAATTTTTCCAAACAAACCTTGGAGTCAAAACTCCATTGAAATTCTTCTTTTATTTTCTTAAACAAATCCAAATGAAACCTAATTTCTACTTAGACTTTTTTAATAACAATTGAACCAACCATTCACCATTTTTCTCTCTTATGCCTTTAAGGCCTCTTTCTCTTCTTCAAAACCATTTTCCAACAAAAACTAAAATCAACCAAACACACAAAAAACATTTTTTGAGAGAGAACTACATGGAGTTTGATCCCTTAAATGGGTATGTAGGCATGAGGTTAAAACCTCTCCAAGTCCACTAAAATAAAACCTCAAACACTTTCTCCCCTCCATTCTTCACTCAAATAAAACTTCTTTTTTAAGTAGGCAATAAAAATAAAGCGTAGAAATAAACTTAGGAGAACGGTACTTATGGGATACCATAATCGTTCCGGGTGCCTAACACCTTCCCGTAACGAAAGCGACCCCCGAACTTCGAATCTAAGGGTTTTTTCTCAATTTTGCCCTTCCCAAGAAAAAATAGAGAATATCAAAGATTGAAAGGTTCAAGCCTAATTAATGACTTGACACCCGAAAATCGCGATAACAGAAATGGCGACTTCACTGGGGATACTTTTAGCGGGTCACGCCTAGTTTTCCTTAGTTTATATTTACACTTTGTTTTATTGCTTACATATGTGAATACTTGTTTATTTTCATTTGACGTGTGGGGTGAGAATATCAAAAGTCCTATACCCGGGCTGAGTGAACTTATGATTAGGTAGAGATATAATCGACAATTCGATCCGAGGGTTGCCTCGTGTATTGGGTTATGCGATCAATCTCACATAGCTGAGGCATTTTGGAAGTAATATTGTCGGCGTGTGTTGTCATGCTTAGGCACTTTGCTTTCAATTGTTCGACGATGCTATGGACCGTAGTTACCAAACCCATCCCTGGCCTTTTTTAGGACGTAGTGCGGTGGCTAAACCGAGTGTTGTCTCGAGTTTTAGTCGTCACGCGATACTACACTCAAGCTAGACCTTCTTGCGAATAAACATGGAACGGACGTTGTCCCGTGCTACCATGATATACGTAAGAGAGGTTGCAGTTTGGGAACTTGATTAGAACCTTGGTTACTATTATCCTAAGCCTTAGTTTACCGGGCACCGTGTCCGCCCTTGGCTCCTCGACTTTAATCTCAACCCTCCATGTTTTCTCTGTAATTGAAAAAAACAATCATGCATACATGCATTCATGCATAAATTTTTTTTCTCATGCATTCATCGAAGGATTGGACAAATTAAAAACTTTGTAAACATTACAGGTATGAAGAAGACTAAATCCTACAAGTTCAAGGAGGTTGATTTGGTTAGTTTGAGAGAGTTGGCACTCAAGGTGAAGAATCAAACAGGTTTCCGACTCCGGTATGGTGGTTTGCTTACTATTCTTCGGACTAATGTTGAAGAGAAGCTCGTGCACACTCTAGTGCAATTCTATGACCCGAGTTTCCGCTGCTTCACTTTCCCGGATTTCCAGTTGGTCCCTACTCTTGAGGCTTATTCCCACTTATTGGATTCACCTATAGCCGAGAAGACGCCTTTCACCGGTCCTGGGGCTTCTCTTACTCCTCTAGTTATTGCCAAGGATCTCTATCTCAAGACTTCTGATGTCTCCAAGCATCTTACTACTAAGTCTCACATCCGGGGGTTCACTTCCAAGTATCTACTTGAGCAAGCTAATCTCAAAACTACTTGTCAGGACGCACTCGAGGCTATTCTTGCATTGCTTGTCTATGGGCTCATTCTCTTCCCGAATCTCGACAACTTTGTGGACATGAATGCTATTGAGATCTTCCATTCTAGGAATCCGGTTCCTACCCTGCTAGCTGACATGTATCATGCTATCCATGACCGGACTCTCAAAGGTCGTGGGTATATCCTTTGCTGCGTACCTCTCCTATATAGGTGGTTTATTTCTCACCTTCCGAGCTCCTTCCATGACAACTCGGAGGATTGGTCCTACTCACAGCGGATGATGGCTCTCTCTCCTAACGAGGTGGTCTGGATCACTCCCGCCGCTCAGGTTAAGGAGATTATTACTGGTTGTGGAGACTTTCTCAATGTACCTCTTCTTGGTACCCGTGGGGGAATCAACTACAATCCGGAGCTTGCTATGAGACAGTTTGGGTTCCCTATGAAGACAAAGCCCATCAATCTTGCTACATCTCCAGAGTTCTTCTACTATTCGAACGCCCCCACCGGACAAAGGGAGGCTTTCACAAGGGCTTGGTCTAAGGTCCGTAGGAAGAGTGTGAAGCATTTGGGTGTGAGATCTGGTATTGCTCATGAGGCCTATACTCAGTGGGTAATAAACCGAGCCGAAGAGATTGGTATGCCATACCCTGCTATGAGACATGTGGCTGCATCTGCTCCATCTATACCTTTACCTCTACCTCCCACTACTCAGGAGATGTATCAGGAGCATCTGGCCATGGAAAGTCGTGAGAAACAAATGTGGAAGACCCGATACAATGAGGCTGAGAATCTAATCATGACTTTGGATGGTAAGGATGAGCAGAAGACTCATGAGAACCTGATGTTGAAGAAGGAATTGGTTAAGGTCCGAAGGGAACTTGAAGAAAAGGATGAGCTACTTATGCGGGACTCCAAGAGAGCCAGAGGACGACGCAACTTCTATGCTAGATATTGCGGTTCGGATTCGGAGTCTGAGTCTGAGGATCATCCCACCACTTCCTATGCTTGAGAGTTTTATTTGTTTATACTTCAAAAGTCTTCCCTTGGCTTAGTATTTCAAAGGGATTCATCTTGTAAACACTTCATTTTGCTTTGCTTGTTTAGATATTGTTTACAAAACTCCTAATTTGTCTAAAAATCCTTCGATGTCCAAAAACAACTTTTGCATTTGCATTTGTACATATCATGCATCATGTGCATCATTCATCAAGCCACAAAAGGTTTACAAGTGCTCACTGCCTCCTGGTTCTTCTGCCACAGAGATTGAAAGGTGGCTCGTGCTCGGAAAGTTTACGAATCAGACAGAATACACCGGACTAGACTCTACAGAAAGAAGAATTCGGCAGCCATGGAAGAAGAGAATGCTCAGCTCCGTACCGAGTTAGCCACTCTAAGGGAAGAATTGGCTAAAGCTAATGATGTCATGACCGCTCTGCTAGCCGCTCAAGAACAATCAGCCACGGCTATCCCTATAGCCACAGCTATACCGGTGACTACAAGCATGCTCCCAACTGCATCTACAAACGCTCGCTTCGCTATGCCAGCTGGGTTTCCGTATGGGCTTCCACCGTTCTTCACTCCCAGTACTGCAGCGGGCACTTCGGGCACTGCTAACAATGTTCTGATCCCTGCAACAAATGCTGTCTCCATCAATGCTACTTTGCCACAAACAACGGCAACTGTCACTGAGCCTCTTGTGCATACCATGCCCCAAGGTGTTAACATCAACACACAGCACGGAAGCATCCCCGTGACCAAAACCATGGAAGAGATGATGGAGGAACTTGCTAAAGAACTCCGTCATGAGATCAAAGCCAATCGAGGGAATGCGGACTCTTTCAAAACCCAAGATCTCTGCTTGGTGTCAAAGGTGGATGTCCCTAAGAAGTTCAAAATCCCAGATTTCGACCGATACAACGGGCTGACTTGTCCCCAGAACCACATCATCAAGTACGTCCGAAAGATGGGCAATTACAAAGACAATGATTCCCTTATGATCCACTGCTTTCAAGATAGTTTGATGGAAGATGCTGCAGAGTGGTATACTAGTTTGAGCAAAAATGACATCCATACCTTTGATGAATTAGCCGCTGCTTTCAAAAGCCACTATGGGTTTAACACCAGATTGAAGCCGAACAGGGAATTCCTCAGATCTCTCTCCCAGAAGAAGGAGGAAAGCTTCCGTGAATACGCACAGAGATGGAGGGGGGCAGCTGCCCGCATTACTCCCGCTCTTGATGAAGAAGAAATGACCCAGACATTCTTAAAGACCTTGAAGAAGGATTATGTTGAGAGAATGATCATTGCTGCCCCGAATAACTTTTCGGAGATGGTCACCATGGGAACCCGTCTGGAGGAAGCCGTCAGGGAAGGAATCATTGTGTTCGAGAAAGCTGAATCCTCTGTGAATGCATCAAAGAGGTATGGTAATGGACACCACAAGAAGAAAGAAACGGAAGTAGGGATGGTGTCAGCCGGAGCTGGTCAATCCATGGCTACTGTTGCTCCTATCAATGCAGCCCAAATGCCTCCTTCATACCCATATGCGCCGTATTCTCAGCATCCTTTCTTTCCGCCATTTTATCATCAGTACCCTCTGCCACCGGGTCAACCTCAAGTACCCGTTAATGCAATTGCTCAACAGATGAAACAACAGTTGCCAGTTCAACAACAACAACAAAATCAGCAAGCTAGACCTACTTTCCCTCCGATACCGATGTTGTATGCTGAGTTGCTTCCGACTTTACTCCAAAGAGGGCATTGTACAACCAGACAGGGCAAGCCCCCACCTGATCCGTTGCCTCCCAGGTTCAGGTCCGACCTCAAATGTGATTTTCATCAAGGCGCCCTGGGTCATGATGTCGAGGGGTGCTACGCTTTGAAGTATATCGTGAAGAAGCTCATTGATCAAGGAAAGCTGACTTTTGAGAATAATGTCCCACATGTCCTCGACAATCCTCTTCCAAATCATGCCGCTGTAAATATGATCGAAGTATGTGAGGAAGCTCCTAGACTTGATGTCCGTAACGTCGCAACTCCTCTGGTGCCTCTACACATCAAGCTGTGCAAAGCTTCTCTGTTCAGCCATGATCATGCCAAGTGCCTAGGATGCCTTCGTAATCCTTTGGGTTGCTACACTGTTCAAGATGACATCCAAAGCTTGATGAATGATAATTTTTTGACTGTTAGTGATGTCTGCGTGAAATTTGCAAAAAGTGGAAAGCTTGTTACCATTCATGGAGAGGAAGCATACCTGGTTAGCCAGCTATCATCTTTCTCTTGCATAGAAGCAGGGTCCGCAGAGGGGACCGCTTTTCAAGGATTAACTGTCGAAGGTACGGAGCCCAAGAGGGATGGAACTGCCATGGCTTCTTTGAAGGATGCACAGAGAGCCGTCCAAGAGGGTCAAGCTGCCGGCTGGGGCAGGTTAATACAGCTTCGTGAGAACAAGCATAAGGAAGGTCTTGGCTTCTCCCCAACTTCAGGAGTTTCCACCGGGGCATTCTATAGTGCTGGGTTTGTCAACGCAATCACAGAAGAAGCAACTGGATTTGGCCCGAGGCCTGTATTTGTTATACCAGGAGGCATTGCGAGAGATTGGGATGCCATTGACATTCCCTCAATCATGCATGTTTCTGAGTAATATACCTTGTTGCTTAAGTATCTTGTTTTTTCAAAATAACAATCCTCTCGCTCTGCCCAAAGCGAGATTGATATTTTCTGTAAGGGCATGTTTGTTTCGGCATTGCCATTGATTAATAAAAAAAATTGTCGTTTCTTTCACGACTGCTTTTTTTAGTGCCTTTTTTTCCTTGGAAATAATGGTAATGCCAGAAAAAAACCAAAATATCTGTATTTTCTTATTAATTTCAAAAATCTGCATAAAAACCCTATTTCTAAAATCATCCAACCATTTTACGCAGATTGAACTATAATAAACCCGTTGGGCACAGTAACCCTGCATTCCCTCCGAATTTTGAGTTCCCAGTGTATGAGGCCGAAGATGAGGAAGGTGATGATATACCATATGAGATCACTCGGTTACTTGAGCAAGAAAGGAAAGCCATTCAGCCTCACCAGGAAGAGATTGAACTTATCAACATAGATACCGAGGAGAACAAGCGAGAAATCAAGATCGGTGCTGCTCTAGAGGAAGGGGTTAAAAAGAAGATCATCCAACTCCTCCGGGAATATCCGGATATTTTTGCATGGTCGTATGAAGATATGCCAGGTCTAGATCCTATGATTGTGGAGCATCGGATCCCCACCAAGCCTGAATGTCCTCCCGTCAGGCAGAAATTGAGAAGGACTCATCCAGATATGGCTCTCAAGATTAAGAGCGAGGTTCAAAAACAGATTGATGCGGGTTTCCTCATGACAGTGGAGTACCCTGAATGGGTTGCCAATATTGTACCTGTGCCAAAGAAGGATGGTAAAGTCCGAATGTGTGTTGACTTCAGAGACCTGAACAAAGCTAGTCCAAAAGACAACTTTCCATTACCTCATATTGATGTGCTCGTTGATAATACTGCTCAGTCTAAGGTGTTCTCCTTCATGGATGGTTTCTCCGGTTACAATCAGATCAAAATGTCTCCTGAAGATAGAGAAAAGACGTCTTTTATCACTCCATGGGGTACTTTCTGCTACAAAGTGATGTCGTTCGGCCTAATAAATGCTGGTGCTACCTACCAAAGAGGGATGACTACTCTGTTTCATGACATGATTCACAAAGAAGTCGAAGTATATGTGGATGATATGATTGTGAAGTCAACAGATGAGGAGCAACATGTTGAATATTTGACAAAGATGTTTGAAAGGTTGAGAAAATACAAGCTTCGATTGAATCCCAACAAATGTACATTCGACGTCAGATCCGGGAAGTTATTAGGCTTCATTGTCAGCCAAAAGGGCATTGAAGTCGATCCTGATAAAGTCCGGGCCATCCGAGAAATGCCAGCTCCACAGACCGAGAAGCAAGTCAGAGGTTTCCTCGGACGTTTGAATTACATCTCCCGATTCATATCTCACATGACCGCAACCTGCGGGCCGATCTTCAAGCTACTCAGAAAGAATCAGCCTGTTGTATGGAATGATGAATGCCAAGAAGCTTTTGATAGCATCAAGAATTACCTGCTGGAACCACCTATCCTTGTCCCACCCGTGGAAGGAAGGCCTTTGATTATGTATTTGGCAGTATTTGATGAATCCATGGGATGCGTACTTGGTCAACAGGATGAGACTGGAAAGAAAGAACATGCTATCTACTATCTAAGCAAGAAGTTCACCGATTGTGAAACTCGGTATACAATGCTTGAGAAGACTTGTTGTGCTCTGGCCTGGGCCGCTAAACGCCTGCGTCATTATTTGGTGAATCATACAACTTGGTTGATATCCAGAATGGATCCGATAAAGTATATCTTTGAGAAAGCTGCTGTTACTGGGAAGATTGCACGCTGGCAGATGCTTTTGTCTGAATATGATATTGTGTTCAAAACTCAAAAGGCAATCAAAGGCAGCATTCTTGCCGATCATCTTGCTTACCAACCTCTTGATGATTATCAACCAATTGAGTTCGATTTCCCCGATGAAGAGATCATGTATTTGAAATCCAAAGACTGCGAAGAACCGTTGATTGATGAAGGTCCAGATCCCAATAGCAAGTGGGGTTTAGTCTTTGATGGTGCTGTCAATGCTTATGGTAAAGGAATTGGGGCAATCATTGTATCCCCATAGGGGCATCACATCCCTTTTACCGCCAGAATTCTGTTCGAATGTACAAACAATATGGCTGAGTATGAAGCATGTATCTTTGGGATCGAGGAAGCAATTGACATGAGAATCAAACACCTCGACATCTATGGAGATTCTGCGCTCGTCATCAATCAGATAAAGGGTGAATGGGAGACCCACCATGCCAAGTTGATTCCTTATCGGGATTATGCGAGACGTCTGCTGACATATTTTACAAAGGTTGAGCTGCACCATATTCCTCGTGATGAGAACCAAATGGCTGATGCTCTTGCTACTCTATCCTCCATGTTTCGAGTAAACCATTGGAATGATGTGCCAATAATCAAAGTGCAACGCCTTGAAAGACCTTCACATGTGTTTGCTATTGGGGATGTGATCGATCAGGCTGGCGAAAATGTGGTTGACTATAAACCCTGGTACTACGACATCAAACAGTTCTTGCTGAGCCGTGAGTATCCGCCGGGTGCTTCCAAACAAGATAAGAAGACCCTGAGAAGATTGGCCAGTAGATTCCTGTTAGATGGAGATATTCTGTACAAGAGAAACTATGACATGGTATTGTTAAGATGTGTTGATGAACATGAAGCAGAGTAGTTAATGCATGATGTACATGACGGTACCTTCGGGACCCATGCTACAGGGCATACTATGTCAAGGAAGTTGTTACGAGCAGGTTACTACTGGATGGCCATGGAGCATGATTGCTATCAACACGCCAGAAAGTGCCACAAATGTCAAATCTATGCTGATAAGATTCATGTGCCTCCGCACGCTCTCAATGTTATTTCATCCCCATGGCCGTTCTCAATGTGGGGCATCGACATGATTGGAAGAATTGAACCGAAGGCTTCAAATGGTCATCGTTTCATTTTAGTGGTAATTGACTACTTCACCAAATGGGTTGAAGCGGCATCTTATACCAATGTGACCAAGCAAGTGGTAGCTAAGTTCATCAAGAACAACATCATCTGTCGATATGGTGTTCCCAGCAAGATTATTACCGACAATGGTACCAACCTGAATAACAATGTGGTGCAAGCTCTTTGTGAAGAATTCAAAATTGAGCATCATAACTCTTCTCCTTATAGACCTCAGATGAATGGTGCAGTTGAGGCCGCCAACAAGAATATCAAGAGAATTGTCCAGAAGATGGTAACCACTTACAAGGACTGGCATGAGATGTTACCCTATGCTCTGCATGGATACCGTACTACTGTGCGCAGTTCAACCGGGGCAACCCCTTTCTCTCTTGTATATGGTATGGAAGCAGTTCTTCCTTTGGAAGTGGAGATCCCATCTCTCCGTGTGATCATGGAAGCAAAGTTATCCGAGGCTGAATGGTGCCAAAGCCGGTATGATCAGTTGAATTTGATTGAGGAAAAACGTATGGATGCCATGGCTCGTGGACAGTCATATCAAGCAAGAATGAAGACTGCCTTTGACAAGAAAGTCCGTCCTCGAGAATTCAAGGTAGGAGAACTTGTATTGAAAAGGAGGGTAAGCCAACAACCCGATCCAAGGGGCAAGTGGACGCCTAACTACGAAGGTCCTTATGTTGTCAAGAAGGTCTTCTCCGGTGGTGCTTTAATCCTTACACACATGGATGGTATAGAACTTCCAAATCCAGTGAATGCCGATATAGTCAAGAAATACTTTGCCTAGAAATGTGAAAAGAACAGCGTGGTAGGTCGAAAACCCGAAAGGGCGGCCTAGGCAAAAATGCGCTTCCCGGTGGATCGAAAACCCGAAAGGGCGGTCCAGGCAAAAATAAGGGACAAAAAAAAAATAATAATATGAAAAAGCTCGCTGAGATTGCATGCAACTCAGGCAAGAATGAGCGTCTCGATGAGCCGAAAACCCGGAAGGGCGGTTCATGCAAAAATGAGATTGAAACAAAAGGCAAGTAACTATATCTGGCCAACCACCGTCTCCCTTGGGGCATCTGCAGCTGTTAATGACTATCTTCATCAAAAGCTCCTACGCTTGCGAATTCAAAGTTTCTAGGAAATGTAATGATTACTGTGTTCAATGTATCACCAACCAATAAAAATTACCATTTTCCAAGCTTTGTAAATCCGTGGAGTCACGCCTTCGGCTGACCACCACTCTTATACATCAATTTGAGCCTATGCTTTTGTTTGAAACTCTGCTTTCTTTTTACTTTCAAAAGCTATGTACAAAAACATTTTCCTTCTATTTTAATAATGACAAATGCTCGAAACAAACATCTTGAGAATTGAAAAAGTTTTTTTGAAAAGCAAACCTGAGCAACAGGGTACATTCAAATGAACATGCATGAGCGAGTGTGTGTTGGTGTCTATTTCAATATATGTTACAAGCAGGTTCTCCTCCAGGATAGTCTGTGGTCAATGGCAAGAATGAAAAAAACAGAATGAAAATGCATGAAAATGAATAGGCTCGCTAAGTTGAAAACCCGAAAGGGCGGCTTAGGCAAAAATGAGCACCCCGCTGGATTGACAACCCGAAAGGGCAGTTCAGGAAAAAATGGGGCATTGAAAAGAATTTATTTCCCCGGTGGATCGAAAACCCGAAAGGGCGATCCAGGCAAAAATGGGATACAAAAAAAAAATGAATGAAAATTGAGAAAATAACATGCAAAAAGCATTGACCACAGATGCGACGTCCACGATACATCCGGCATTATTCCCAGTAGAGTCTTCCGAGATTCTATCCCCAGCAAGTTGCATAACTACCTGCCCTCAGCCATGGTTCCGATACGTCTCCCAACGACGTCATCTCCAAAGAGGATTTCCAGGAATGTGTAATATAGCACGAGCCACTGCGTGCCCAACACTCCAGTGTCTTGTCTGTCTCTGTGGAACTGTGTCTACAAATCGCCAACAGTCATGCATTACAAGCATTCATACATGCATAATCATGCATATTACGTGCCCATGCATTTAATGAAACTGTTATATCATTCATGCATGTTGTCAACATCAGTCTCAACTCAATACTCATGTCGGGTTCTCTGTCAAAACCTTGTGAGCCAATAATATCGGTCAATTTCTACTTTTCAAATCAAATCGACGTCAAGTCAATTTCAACCTATATTTTGTCAAAAAAACTAATCCCCTGTGAATTTGTTTCTGTTCGGTCAAGTGGCTAGTTCAAGTCCAAGAACAGCTTGTACCTATCAATTTGCTTATGTTATCGGTCGAGTGCCCAGCTCAATCCAAGAGCAGCTTGTACCTGTCAATATGTTTCTGTTTGGTCAAGTTACCAGTTCGCATCCAAGAACGACTTGTACCCGTTTACTTTTCAATGTTATCGGTCGAGTTACCAGTTCGAATCCAAGAACGGCTTGTACCTGTCTATGTGTCTATGATTTTGGTCAAGTGGCTAGTTCAAGTCCAAGAACAGCTTGTACCTGTCTATCTGTTTCTGTTCGGTCAAGTGGCTAGCTCAATCCAAGAGCAGCTTGCGCCTGTCTATTTGTCTTTGTCTCCGGTGGAGTAACCAGTTCGCATCCAAGAACAAGCTCGCACTTGTCTATTTGTCTTTGCTTTCAGTCGAGTGACCAGTTCGAATTCAAGAACAACTCGCACCTGTTTGTCTGCTTTTATTCCCGGTCAAGTGCCCAGCTCAATCCAAGAGCAGCTTGTACCCGTCAATTTGTTCCTAGTCTCCTATCTACCCTGTTATTTGTTATCTTGTCAATGTCTACCAATCCCGCAATGGATACGACATCTTTTGTTAATTCCAGCTTTCGTTTGTCTCGCACTCATAATCCAAATGTTGCATGGCATTCATGATATTTGAAAATGTACAAGCGTATTTTTACGTCCAAACACAGTGCAAATGTAAATATTTAAGTATCTTCGTCCCGTCAAGCCAAAGACTCCGTCTCTTGACCCTCCAGACAAAGAAACTTAAATAGGGGCAGCTGTTATACCCTGATTTTGGACCTAAAAATACTCGTTCAAATTTCTTTTTTAACACTGATATTTGTCAATTCTCTGTTATTTTACTCTGAATCTTTACTCTCTTTTTAAACGTATTTTACTGCCTCTGTCTTTTCTGACATTACAAGTCATTTAAGAACTCTCTGAAACGTCATATTACTTTTCTTGCATTTTATTTCAGAAATCATACAAAAGGGTATTTTGGTCATTTCCTGCAGTGGAACCCATTTTAGTCCCTGTGTTTGCCTCTGAGTCTTTTCAGCTTGTCTGTACGAATTATTGTTGAGTCTTTGCTTAAAAATCATTTCAAAAATTGCATCTGAGTCAGTTTAGCCCCTAGGGGCATTTTGGTCTTTTCCTGTCAAAATTTCGACAGGGAGGTATTTTAAAATACCTCATGTCGGTAATTTGTTCGTTTTAGTCCTTTTGTTGATTTTATTTTTGGTTTCACTTTACGTTTTTTTCAAATTACCAATTTTAGTCCAATTTTATTTTTAATTGCATTTCGGTCCCAAACAGTTTAAAAATTACATTTTAGTCCTTTTTTTATTATTACAGTCCAATCCTTCAGTTTTTCTTTTTTGCAGAGAGGTCCCTAAGTCCAGTCCAGGTGTCATCACCCCATTGGGTCTCGAAGTACACATGTCAGCTATAAAAACAACACAGTGTCAGATTTTCAGAATCAGATGCACAATCATTGAAATCATCACAAACAGATTTTTTTTCTCTCTCCATTCAGTTACAGATCAAAACAGAAAGTTCTCCAAGAACAAAAACAAACCCTAACTGTTTCCAGAACCAGATTCATCAACAAATTCATCAATTCTCAGAGATTCATTGATGAATCTTCATCATTGAATTGATTCCCCTGCAATTCAAGGTACGAATTCCTCACCGGAGGCGAGGAACTCCAGCACCGATCACAGAGAAGAGGAAAGAGGAAAAACGCGAAGAAGCTTAAAGCCAGAACCGAATCGCAAAACACAGAGAAGAGGAAAGAGGAAGAACGCGAAGAAGCTAAAGCCAGAACCGCAAAGCCAGAACCGCAAAGCCAGAACCGCAAAGCCAGAATCGCAAAGCACAGCGGAAAGGTAACCTTCTTCACTTTCCTCTTCCTTTTTCTTCATTTTCAAAAAGTTTTCCTCAAGGTTCAAACTCAGATCTACTCCGATTGAAACTTTTTTTGAAAAATCTAAGCTCGGATTCGAGAAGTAGAAGAAAAAGGATGTAAGAAAACGTAAAAAAATTTTGAAACGGAGGAGTTTTAAAACTCCGGCGCGGCGGCGCCACCACCGGCCACCGCGCCGGAAAACCGTTGCTCACCGGAGAAGACGAAGCATATTTCAGAGCTTCTCTCTCTAGGAAACCTTAGAGAGAGAAGCAGTTGTGTTTTGTGTTGTTTTTTTGTTGAAAACTCCTTTTATAATGCTCCTTTTTGTCCGTTCTTGTACGCGCGCGTGTACATTAATTCAGCGCTTCATCGCGTTAATAGCCATCCGATCTGGATCTTTCCTTGATCTAATGGCTACAACGCGTTGTGATCCTGAATCATGTGTATTTTCTCCTGTGCGAAATATGGTGCGTTCTCTGTTTGAACCGTTAGATCTTTGATCTAACGGTCACTGTACTTCCTGCATTTTACACTATCTTTTGTGCCTTTTTTGGACCCTTGGATCTTTGATCCAGCGGCTGTGATGTGATCTTGGGAGTTAGATCTGGACCTCTGGATTCATCCAGCGGACCAGATTAAATCCTGCTGAGCCTCTTTTTAATTGCTTTTTTGTTGTGTTTTTAAATACTCTTTTTTTTACACTTTCTTGGCATTTTATGTTCCTAAAAATTTTCTAAAAATATTTCCCTATCATTTTAATTTCTCCTCCAAGTGTTAGAATTTATTTGCTTATTTTTGCATTTATTTTCTTTACTTTGTTCTTTTAATTCTTGCTCATTAAATTCCATATATGTTCTTGATGCATTTTTTACATATTATGATATCTTGGCATGTGAAATAATGTGTGAAAATATCTCTAGGAATATGATATAATGCTTTGCTTGTGTGTACTCTTATGATCCTCACATTGTAGCTTAAATTCAAACCTTTCAAAAAATGGCTATAATGAGGGAATTATAGGTCATATGCATGTCTAAGTATCATAACCAATTTTAGGTATATTTTGCCACTTTATTTCATTTCATTATTTTCTCTCTTGCTATTCTATTCAATTTTGTTTACCTTTCTACTATTTTTATGCTTTATAATGCTAACCATTTCATCTCACATTTCATTCATCCCATAGTTTTGGCATCATTTTTCTATTCATTTCTATATCAATTGGGTTTGTAATAATTTTAGATAGATTAGTTCCTTTTTGAATTCTTTGCAAGACCATAGCATGTATCTAGGACTCAATGTAAAGGACTATGGACACTATAAGTGATGTACACCGACACAAACACCGACACGCACACACGTTGCATGATTACCGTTTAGATGTATGCTTAGGAAACGCGATTTTTAGACAAATGCCAATTTTCAAAAAGAAAATAATAAACCAATTCCATCACTCAAATTTTTCCAAACAAACCTTGGAGTCAAAACTCCATTGAAATTCTTCTTTTATTTTCTTAAACAAATCCAAATGAAACCTAATTTCTACTTAGACTTTTTTAATAACAATTGAACCAACCATTCACCATTTTTCTCTCTTATGCCTTTAAGGCCTCTTTCTCTTCTTCAAAACCATTTTCCAACAAAAACTAAAATCAACCAAACACACAAAAAACATTTTTTGAGAGAGAACTACATGGAGTTTGATCCCTTAAATGGGTATGTAGGCATGAGGTCAAAACCTCTCCAAGTCCACTAAAATAAAACCTCAAACACTTTCTCCCCTCCATTCTTCACTCAAATAAAACTTCTTTTTTAAGTAGGCAATAAAAATAAAGTGTAGAAATAAACTTAGGAGAACGGTTCTTATGGGATACCATAATCGTTCCGGGTGCCTAACACCTTCCCGTAACGAAAGCGACCCCCGAACTTCGAATCTAAGGGTTTTTTCTCAATTTTGCCCTTCCCAAGAAAAAATAGAGAATATCAAAGATTGAAAGGTTCAAGCCTAATTAATGACTTGACACCCGAAAATCGCGATAACACATCTATAAGAAGGGGTAACTAGAAAAGCCAATAGAACTGATATAATTTCGGGTTATCAGTGCCTAATATTATCATATGGATCATTCTTCAAGATTACACATGTAGTTAACCAATTCAAAAAAGCATTAAAATACAGGCATAATATAATTTAAATCATGTACAATAAAAATATAAACTGAATGAAAACTTTATTAATAATATCAAAAAAATAAGAAAGGGTTCATCATGGAACCCTAATAAAGAGGTTTAGTTGCTCATGGAAACAAACATCATAATAAAGCTATAGAAAAACATTTCCTAGAGAGAACAAGAGAAAGAAGAAATCTTGCCTTGGAGCTCCGATGCTTGACCCTTGCCTTGAACCGTCAATGTTCTGAATGAATAATAATGAGTGTAAGGGTCTCTATTTATAGTGAATGATTAGGTAGGGTTTAAGAGAATAAAAATGGACTATTTGCACCGTTCCGACTTGGAAACAAGTTGCAGGTAAAAAATACCAACAGTCGGGCACTACTGGTGCATACAGGGGCGCTAATGGCGCTGATGACAGGTAATCTTACGTTATTATTACCATGTTTTTCAATTTAATTTAGTAGGAAATAGAAGCAAAAAAGAGGATTATTAGAATGATTCCCTATGATTTCGGGACATTTGTAATGGTTTCTATATTTGAGTCTGTAATTCTAGTTTTCCCGAAACATAGAAATTTGAGGGGGGGTTTTTGAAGTAATTCACAAAGAAATCATGCTAATCGGAAAATCAAGAACAACCGAAGAATTGTGAAGATTCAAGAAGACAAGATTAAAGATTCAAGAGGCCTCAGATGACTTACAAGTGGGAGAAATTATGTTCCCAAAGTACCGAGGCAAGTTATTTGAAGACGAAGACCTAAAAACGACAGAAAATCGGAGATTGGGCCCGGAATGAAGGCAGAATGCACCTAGGGCATGATTTAACAAACCATGTGCCCCGTGCATGCATAAAAAATGCACTATGCGCCCCGTGCATGGAAAAAGTCAGGGCGCAACTGCTTTTTCCTGCTTCCAAAATGGGTAAAGCCCGCACTTTTAGCCCAAACCCAGGTAGAAACTCTCACTATAAATATCAGCCTTCCTCATTCAGAACTAGAGCAGTTCGTGAGGAAGGCAATTTTGGAGCTTCGGGAGAGTTTCTATCTTCTCCTTGATTTTCTAGAGTATGTTTTTATCTTTAGTAATTTGTTTTAAATTTCCATGTTTAACTAAATCTTTTAAGGTTAGAGTGCCAAGATGAACCTCTGTATATTTTTGTTGGATATTTATTTTATTTAATATGTCGTTATTTATTCTTTTGTTTGCTATTAAGTTTTATTAGATTATAGTTTTATTTCTGTGAGAGGTGCAACCTTAGATTAGGTACTTAGGTTGTGACAGGACCTAATATTGCTATCACTAACCGGATGCTTATATCTTGATATTTATGTCCCTTTACTAATAACTATCTTTTTAGGAAGTAAGTAATTATTAATTAGCCAAAGATACCATAGGAATTGTTGACCCTAGACGTAGGTACCCAGTGGATGATACCCATTGGGTCGTGTGGTGAATTACCTAAGCTAGAAATTAACTGGTTAGTAATTAGGGAAAAGAGCACCTAGATGTCCGACTTAAAGCTATAACCTAGTAAGACCATTCTCTTGAAACCCTTAGTAAGGTAGATGTAGATTAGGGTTGCACGTTTGAAGAACTACTAAGTAAGCGTAAAGAGAGTGTGCTATGAGTGTCCTAAGATTCATAGATGGGCAGACCTAAGAGAACCTTGGCCTTCATTGCCTTGGGAAACACTAGAAAGCCAACATAAAGAGAGTTTATGTTTCAATCCCCGCACGTAAGGATCACCGTGCGATCAACAGGTGCAATTAGTCATCTAAGGGAAATGCCTAATTAGGTACCCAGTGGATGATGCCCATTGGGTCAGGTGGTGCCCTACCTATTTAGGAAACTCCCAACGGCCTCATCACTTGTATAGTCTACCTAAGATAGATAAATGCGACATTTATATTATTTATTATCCAACAACGAATATACAAAGGGGATTCGAAGAATCCTAACCGCTGCTTACTTGTCTGCAACCAAAAACAGGTAAATTTACTCTGTTGCAAACAGATAAAAACTGCAACTCACTTTTATACTGTCAAACTTACAAAAATAAGTAACTAGAATTGTTCCCACGAAAGGACAATCCATGTGAATACGATACTCTACTTACTAACTTTAATACTTGATGAAAACGACTGGTACACTTGCCATTGTGAAAATACGCTAATCGAATTAAACACGAAAGTGTACATCAGGCGCCTAAGGCAGCCCCTGATGTGCGAAATCTTTCGTTTTTCTCCCATTTTTTATTGTTCTTCCGTCTGGAAACTCCTAGGAACTTGAAATTAATTTTCTTCACTTTGTATTGTCTTCAAAAACTTTTTAAGAACCATTAACTTAAATTCTCATATACTTGATCCTTCATGTGATGTCTTAATTTGTCGATTTACATGATTTATGACTACAAAACACTCAAAACACCTATGGAGTTGCATGATCTAGGATAAAAGTGAATTACAACAACTCGAGTAAAATCATGCATTTTTAGCAAGTATAAAAGAAAACCATTATAAACATACAAGAAAAAATGAGGAAGATACCAAACTAAACATTACGTAAATTAAGTGTAAACCACAAGTTCTATATCATTGTCATTACTCCCAATTACAGCATATCAAAATAAAAAGAAAGGAAAATTACAAGGCTACTTAATCCTAATTTTCTTCTTCTTCCTCGTCTTTCTCGTCCTCAAAACCATCTAGGGTGAATATTTCTCCATCAACCACACTCCAATAAATGTAGTCCATTGGTGTTCATCTCGAGTCCCTTTTCAAGCGCCTTAATATGGGTCATTGTATTCTTAAACCCATGAGGAACAACCACAAAGTCTTGTTGACCCTTTTGGCTCTTCGCGGACAATTCCTTCCTGTTCAGCCGAACAAGCTCTTCATGCTTGTTCTATCCCCGAGAATCAGTATATTCGGTGGCCGACTTCAACGACGAGGATAATTCCTCTTTCTTGTGCCACAATTTTCCGCTGATTTGCAAGCATCTTGAAATCCTTCAGCTTGCTTCCCCAAGGCCTCGATATCCTTTTCCTTGGCCTCGATGAGTGTGGGGATCATTGTCCTTGGTCATTGTGGGGATCCTTCCTCTTTACAAGGGTTACCTTACCTCCACCTTTCTCGGTGAGTGTCGTCAATTTTCCTGAAGGTCAGGCATAATGTTTGTGACCAACATGAAAGCAAAGTTAGTGACAAACTAACACAAAAAACAAAATATAAGTTAATAAACTATACCTAGAAATGCCTTAATTTCTGCAACACTCGAGCACCTGACAAGCTTAAAAGCGTCGATGAAACGGGGCTAACTAAGAGGAAGGATCTCAATATTATATAAGGGCTTTCCCGCTACCTACGACAGTGTATGGTATCGAACTACATGCATAAACACAAAGCTTATTGTAGTTGTCAATCTCCTTCGGAGATAATCGCTCATACGCGAATACAAACTCCATCATTTGGTGACCAAAGATGTATTCACACCAAAAAAGGGGAAATTAAGGAACCTTTGGAGACCGTGAGGCACTCATTGAATGCAACGCTTCACATGGAGACCCATTCCCTTATAACGAAGCAACGATCCAACTCCTTGCATCTGATTAATCCAAAGATTCAAAAGAAACCCACTCAATATCCAAACATCAAGATAAATTCAACGGCTATAACACTTACTCAAAAACTAATGTTGAGAAAACAACTCAAGGGCCTACGTAATTAACTGAATTACTAGCCTTTACACGTAGAATCTAGCTACCAAAGCTCATGTCCCCTCAATCTCATTCTTAAGATACCTGCAATACATGATGAGAGCAGGCACAAATCCAAGGTAGCGGCAATGGAGTCAGCCAACCCCACTTGTCTTCACTTATCTATTGTATTTTTAACTCAAAATTAGATATTTATTAAGTTTGACCCCACTTATATAATATTATTGTCTTTATATATTTCCCCGTTTCAAAATATAAGCAACTTTTACTTTTTAGGTTCATTCAATTAATGATATATGTAGTTTATAATATGGACCACATACATCATTAATTGAATGAACCTAAAAAGTAAAATTTGTTTATATTTTGAAACGGAGGGAATAGTCCATTTTTTAAATTATGGTTATATTATACTGATAGAAATTGACAAATATTTTTTAAAAAATCAACATTTTATGGCAATTATAAATATAAATTGTATAATTTTCGCACACTTACGCGTTTATAAAATTTTATATAAATTTTTATGATATAACTTTGATCCCACTTATTAAAATTATAGGATCCATCACTGGCTGAGACGGAAAACAATCACATCAATTACAAGAGCATCAGATAGTCTCTCGTACTCGCGAGCACTTATTTTTTAGGAGCATAGGGTAAAACCTTCACTGAACATCTCTTTTAAGTCAAAATTTTCCTAATTATATGCAAGCGGAGTCATTTATAAAATAAACCAAGCAGCTCAATTTGATCATCCCTTGGAAACAATTCCCTGATGAGCATCATTTTAACCCTTGAAGCTTACGAGGACGTGTAGTGGTCGGCGGTGCACAAGGCATGACAATGAGAGGCTCCTTGCAGCTTCTAGGCAAACTGAATCACATCGGAATGAGAGGGATCCTGAAGCCTTGCATGTATGGGACTGCATAGTTGAAGGAGGATTTGTAAGAATTGTTAGGTGCTACCTATATCAACAAGATGCGTCTTATTTTACCTAGCTTATTCCATAAGAACTTCATAGTTAAGAGTGCTTGACTTGGAGCAATTTCGGGATGGGTAAACTTATGGGAAGTTTCTCGAAAAGTGTGCTAATGAGGAGAAAACATGTTGAAAAGACTTCTGTTGGTTTACATGGTCAATCGGCAATAATTAAAGTCATCTGGGATGTTACAAGTGGTATTTGAGCATATCTTTTCCAGCACGATATGGTTCAGGGACAAACCAAGCGGAAGCAAGTGGGCATGTAACGCCCGAGGTTGACGAGGGCGGGTATTGGTCATTGGTGCACAAAGCATGACAATGAGCGGCTCTTGGTATCTTTTAGTAAAACTGAATTACATCGGAATGAGAGGGATCTAGAGGTCGTGCAAGTATGGGACTGCATAGTTGAATGAAGACTTGTAATAATTGTTTAGTACTACCTATATCAACAAGATGCATATTACTTTTGGTACCTTATTCCATAAGAACTCCACAGTTAAGAGTGCTTAACTTGGAGCATTTTTGGGTTGGGTGACCTTCTGGGAAGTTTCCCAGAAAGCGGGCAAATGACGACAAAACATGCTAAAAAGACCAATGTTCGTTTATGGATCGGTCAGCAATATAAAGCCGTCTGGGATGTTACAATCATCGCTCTCATCTCCCACGCGCATCCTCATCATCAAAGCGAAAATTGCTCATTCGCAAGTAAAGATTCTCTTCGAATTATTTATCCTCATATCCATCACAATTTTACTTCGAGGAATCAAACTAAAACTTGCAGTTCTCTACACGAACTAGGAGTATCATACAAGCAGAACCCTCTCCCACATGTTAGTTCCCACGAGCATAATATCTTTCCTAGCATATAGTATTGAAGTTGCTCGAAGTCGTTACTCTTACCCTATGAATGAAGACTGAAGGGAGGGGGGATGGGCTACAGTTTTGGACTACCTAAAAGCCTATGCACGGAGAAGTCGAAGGCCCAACAACAAGTTCAATTCATAATTGGACCAATTGCCTACATCACACCCTCTATACGAGGGGGGTACTTGCACCAAAATGGAGCGACGATTCAAACTGCAGAATCGTAACTGCTCCTTATGATTGTTAGTTCTGAAACGCTTGATGGATACGACTCTTCCAACCGTAACCATTAAGCAACGACTATTAACATTGTAAACCTTACGACAACCTGCACCTGTATAAAAGGGGACTTCAAACAATCCCCAAAGGTACCATATTTTCTATCTCTAATCGCATTTCTAGCTCAGAATACTGACTTGAGCGTCAGAGTGCCTCCATGTATATCACTCCTCTCTGTTCCAACTCTCATGAACAGTTAGCTCATCGGACACCATTCTGCTAATAGATCAGTACCAAAATAAAACAAATATTAATATTTAAATTGTTCTACCTAAACTAACTTCATAAAATAAAAGATAAAAAAAAAGTTTCGGACATATATAATAATCTTCCTTGTCTTTATCTTTCATATATATTAGTACATAATTTCATCCATACATGGTGATAGCGTTACAAAGTTCCAATTCTCAATTAGTGATTGGTGGATTTGGAATATGAATATTATTGGTGCTAGATGGAAAGAAACCACATCCACAAAACTTGTGTCCAAGAGGACCAAAACAAAAGGGAATAGTGGGAGGAGGGACCTTTCTACAATAATCAAAACAATCTTCATGATTTATGCAACACACGCAATCAGGACAAGGTTTTTCATCAGTACTTGGGCAACAATCTTCACATGGTGTAATCGTAACATTGTTTATTGGGGATATGATCTCATCACCCAATCCTTTTGCTTCTGATCCCATGTACATGTCTGCATATACACATAATATATGAACACAGGAAGAATATGCATGCAACGTGTGAAATCAATATTTAAAGGGGATAAATCGATTGGAGTTAAAAATCAAAAATTGACACATAAAAATGATTTTATACCTGAAGCAATGATGAACAAAGCGAACACAAATACCAACTTGATAGCATAACAATTTCTTCTATTGTCCATTTTGTTCACTTAACATAATTTTTTATTTACTCATAGGTTTATATAGCCAAAGGGTAACAATAAAAATATAGCCAAAGGATAAGAGTGAGACCACCGTGGAAATTATAAACTTTCTGTTTATTTTTTTTATAAATAAACTTCCTATTTTTGATAAATATAATATAGTATTTATTAATGAACTATATATTTTGTTTGACTCTTTATCTGTTTTTCATAAATATAATATAGTATATATTAATGAACCATATATTTTGTTTGACTCATTAATTAATGAATATATAGAAAATCAAATATAATCGATTACACTAACATATTATGGTTATATTAAAAAAAATTGACCGTTTGATAGCAAGAATCACTTTCCAATAATTAATAATTTTCTTTTATGGTTATATTCAAATATTGTATGTCATGATAATATCATAAATACACTACTAAATAAAGTTATAGCCAACAAAAAATTCAAAATTTTGTCAACAAATTGAAATCAAAATATTTTTCAAATAAATAGAAAAATAACACTTTAAAAGTAAAATTTTCTAGAAGGTTAATTGTTTTTTGATTTAGCCTTCCCAAGAGAATGATGTAATTCAGAGTTGGACTAAAAAAATAAATAAAGTCATATATAATCCATTCAAATTTGAAACATCTATTTTGAATCATAATATCAATGAATTTTTTTAAATAAAAAAATTATTATCTAAAATCTTCAATTTTGAAACATCTATTTTGATATCATAAGCCATACATAATCCATTCAAATTTCATAATTCATACAAATTTAATAATCTAAAAAAGTATAAAAAGACTTATGTATTCCAAGATTCAAAAAAAAAGTATCATATGTATAAAATGACTTATACAAATGTCACCCATGTCATTATTATTGTAATTTATTTTATAATTTTCATTTAGTTTATATATTAAATGTGTATGGTTATGGTTATTTTAACCATAGCTATCGGGGACTATCATGTTTACTATGTTGTAATTTTAATAGCTTTGTTGGTCTAACTTTTCCACTTTTGACTATTATAATATTTGGGTGTTCGGTTCATTATTTTAATCCAACTTTGTATAGACGACCATAGAAACAAATAGTTAGGTTTAGAGTTCACCATAGGAGTGAAATTGTAAATACACATGTGAAATGGTGTATAAATTGTGAAGTTTATGGTGCAGTTTATAATGCATTATGTTTAATGATGTGTTATGGTACTTAAGATTTATTTTGTTTATAGGCGAAGAAGGCAAGGAAGGCACATGATGAAAAAGGATCATCTAAGGAGATTAGAGAGCAAGTGAAAGTGATGCGAGATATATCATCTATTCCGATTTTCTCTCAACATTTCTCAAATTTTCCAACATGTTCTCTTAATACTGATATACCTACGAGCATAAAAGGTAGTTGTTCTATAGTGCCTCCTATACGAGAGGATGACAAGGAGGATATCCCAAAAGAGTGTGAATTATGTTGATAATAAACATCACATAGTGGCATATGCATATATATACAAGTTGGGACCAACCATACATAATCAGTTGTTAGATAATGATATAGTGAGGGTGGCAGTGACTAGAGTGCTACATTCAAATGTTCAAGTCCCAATGCCCACAGATGAGGTGACAAAGGTTGGTGAGGCCCTCAATGATTTCATTCAATGGCTAAAAAGACTCTTGCGTCTTGTTTCTAATAAGGTATTCGATCATTAAGTATGTCTTTATCTATTTGCACTTCGGACCATTTAATTATTTTGACTAATATTTTGTCTTAATTATTTTGGATGTCAAAGAAACTACAAATGATGATCTTTCATCCAAAAGGTCAGAACATGAAACCTTTTGCACACAAAAGTTGATGTTAAGGATAACGTCACGAAAAGATCCGGTGAAGTTTGATTTCAAAGGGAATGAATTTTTTTACCTGCCAACAAGGGATATTATGAAGTTGTGTATGAAGACAAAAGAATTAATCTACACAATTCTACGAACATGGGTGGTGTAAGTACATTTTCTCACTTATATATTTCTCTGTTTGTGCTTTAAAGTAGCTTGATCATTTAAGAAAATGCCCAATTTTGCTGGAAAAACGTTAGTGTGTTTCTGATTTATGGAATGTCAATGTGTTTCAGTTTTGTACAATCCTTAATGAGAATAGTTTTTTAATATTGTAGGTATATGGAACACGTATGTACTCAGTTGGGAAATAATGATGTGCATGGGTTCGTTGATCCATTTTTT
This sequence comes from Medicago truncatula, assembly GCF_003473485.1. NCBI lineage: Eukaryota > Viridiplantae > Streptophyta > Magnoliopsida > Fabales > Fabaceae > Medicago > Medicago truncatula. The sequence goes on from NC_053045.1 coordinate 25,270,449, forward strand.
ATTCATGCAGAAAATGACCAAGATAGTTCTCAGTCTCATATAACCGCAAAGCTGTTCGAGGGAAACAAAGTTTGTTATTTTGCACCTTATCTGAGAAAGTAAGTGTATTTGATCTTATGAGTATTTTTTTGCTATAATTAATCACATATATATTGGAAAGAAATGAATTTAACAAATTAATTTTTTGTTTCCAAATGTAGTCGTCATTGGCAATTGCTCATTATTAAACCAAAAAAATAAAATGTAGTTTTTCTATGTTCGATGGGGTGGAAGCCGGATGAAAATATCGAGTACATTGTTAATTCGTAAGTATTTAACTAAAAAAATTTAATTATGATATATTTTGTACTAATGAGGGCTCTTTACTCTTTGGGTTATTCCCAACTTGATTTTTTAACAAGACAATTTTAATAAATGTATTTTATTATTGTAGTGATATTGGGGAGTATAATAAGTTGAGTGGTTTAAGAAAGTCAACATGGAATACTCACCCAGTAAGTTAAAAATTATATGTGAATAAATTCATATAGTAATATAAGTCTTGTATATATAATAATTACTCAATGTAAAATCATATTTTTGACAACTGTAGTGTCAAAGACAACTGTTCAATTATGAGTGTGGTTACTATATCATGATACATATGTTAAACATTGTATTAGCTGGTATTACTGATTCATGGGAACTGGTGCGTAATTGAATATTTCAATTTTTTGTGTTTTTTTTAAGTTAATATGATATTATAATTAATATGTTTTTTCTCTTCAGGTTTTTGGAGACAAAAACACGTTTACTTATAATAAAATTATGAATGTTCAAGAACGTTGTGTAAGTTTGATTCTTGAAAGACTTTGACGTAATTTATATGTCTAGCAATGAACATGCTTTGAAACAATGACAATTAATTATTAACTTACGTCCAGTTTTATGTTATGAAATTTGATCTAATGATATTTTATATTAGTGGTTGTGTATGAAATTTTAGATTAATTTGATAAATTTTTTATTATAATCATATATACAATGGTAATGCTAATATAAAAATTACGAAGGTTATCAAGTGGATCACAACATAAACTTAAATACTGTGATTTTTTTATTATCCTTTTTGAGCCTTTTTAAGTGTGGTGACCTAACTTAATAAACATATTTTAAGTGAGGTGACCCGACTTAATAAAAAAAAAATTAAGTCGGACTTCATGGACTTAAAATCAAAATAATTACTAAGTCGACCCAACCGATTTAAAAAGTCATTTTCATCCGACTTAAAAAGTGTTTTCTGTACTAGTGGAGGAAACAAATGCAAATAAAAATTAGGCATCTGCTGAAGAAAGAACATCAAATGAGGGGTCAAATGTAAAGAAAAAGAAGGCTCCAACGGCAAATAAGACTCCAAAGGCATAGAAAGAGAAAGGAAGAAAAAAAAAATAGGGTAAGGATCATAAGTACCACCTCCAACCCAAAATCACAAGACTAGATTTAAGTTATGCTAAATATTAGTAGTTTTATTTTGTAAAGTGAAATCCAAGTGGTTGTAGACTTGGTCTTTTTGTGCAAGGCCGGTTACAATACTAGTTCATAATTTGTTATGTGAAGTTTTTGCAAGTTTTAAGACTTGGCATTATGATGATATTTTGTAATCCTTAATAAGTGGTGTTTATTAATGACATTATGCATCTTTCACAAAAGTATGATGATAATTTAAATCTTTAGTAGAGTTGTTGAAACGGACTATTCGACCTGTTAAGGGATGACCCTAATGCGTTTGGGTTTTATCGAGGCGGACCAAAAAACCCCTCTTAAATTATGGGCACCAAAAAACTACTCGAACCCAATGCTATACAGGTTACAGATTAAATGTGTCTCAACGATTGCACCTTGTAAAATATAGGTCATTATTTAGGTGCCCATAAAAGGGTTAAAGGTGATATACCCCTCAAAAATGACCTATATTACAGCGGGGTAACGCACCTTTAACCCTTTTTATTTCTTTTGAACTCAATATTCAATTATTTAATAGCATGTCATATTTCATATTTAATTATTTTAAATTTATTCTGTCTATCAAAAAATTATTTTAAATTTATTTTGTTTGTTAGGTACAGATATTCAACAAAACTCAAATACCAAAAAGTGTTTGATTGTTTAATAGTGTGGCATTCATTGGCTTCTTAAAAGGAGTTAATGTTCCTAACTTCTATTTAAATTCTTTACATAAATGATAAAACTAATGTTATTTTAGCTGTCATTCAAAATATAAAAATTTATATTACTTTAACATATGTTTTACTTGTATTTTCAAGTCGCAATTTTTTTTTTAAGTTCCTTTAACAAATGCCGCCAGCAATAGCCAGGTTTCACATCCGCTTATCCAATTTGTCAACAATTTCAATGGCATATATTGCACAAAAACTTAAATCTACAACCAATGTAGATTCATACGCCAAAAAAATAAATGCTAGATAAGAGTCAAAAATTGCCTCCCTGAAAGGGCTCTTATCCTATATCTATTGGAAATTTATTCTGTGACATTTTACAACTTGAAAAGCGTACGGTGGTAAACTGGTAATGACCTTGTAGGTTTTTCTATCAACGTCAGCTTCACTGCTTAATGAGGTTACGTATGACATATGGAAGAATTCCTCCATGGTTGAAGTATGCAAGTTCCACCTGAATATCAGGCGCAAAACTGGTTAGCATGTTTAAGGCTAGATTGGGATTATAACCTGCAAACGCTATAGTAACTCTAGTAAAAAGGAGCGGGAAAAGACACAAATTGGTAATAAGCTTAAATTACCTCGGTGTCGAAGCGTGCTATGCAGGTGAAAGATTTTCCACTATCAGTTGTGACTTTGACATCTTGGCCAGGCTTGATCTCACTGATTTTACTTGGAAGGTCAATTGTAAAACGTTCATGACCAGTCAATCCCAATGTGTCTGCATCCTCCCCGGGTTTGTAGCAAAGAGGGATAATACCCATTCCTACCAAGTTACTGCGATGAATTCTCTCGAAACTTTTAGCTATCACAGCTTTGACCCCCTATAGAAATGTAAATGCAGCATCATCCACATTTAGATTTTAATAAAGTCAAATAGAAAACTCAGCTCAATCACAACTCAAAATATATAAACTACTTATAAAGGAACTCACCAATAACATTGGACCCTTGGCAGCCCAATCCCTAGAACTTCCACTGCCATACTCAGCTCCAGCCAGTACAATGGTGTCTTGCCCAGAAGTCTTGTATCTCTGACAAAAGAGAACAAATCCAGGGTATTAGAAACTTAAGACATCTAAATTTAATTAATGCATACAACACTCTTTGGCGCAATAGTATCTACTAATTATTTTTTTTGGGGAGAGTAAAAGGGAGTTAATTTTTAAAAAAGGGAGTATCACGGTAAATTAACAGTGTCCTTGTCACTTGTCCGACTATCAAGCTTCGCAGCACTTGAATTAAGTGTCTATTGTCGAATCTGAATAAGCAAAACTCAACGTTGATTCGTGCACAGAAGAAGCACATGGATTCATCAAAGGTAGCAATTTACAAATTATCATTTAATAAAAAAGACACAGCTGGTAGTTTAAAAAACATTATAAAAAGACATCAGCACCATAAAATATGATATAGAATAAACTATGATTTGCCACTCCAAAAGTTCAAAACAGTGAACAAATAACATGACATACTTAGTAGGGCTTAACTTACCATTGCTGCATCGAACACATAAAGCTTCTCACCAGTTGGAATGTGAACTGTCTTAGGGCCAACTTCCCCGTTTAAGAGTTTGTTAACAAGACGAATGTTGGCAAAAGTCCCCCTCGCCATCACCTCATCATTTCCCCGACGACTTCCATAAGAATTGAAGTCCTTGCGTTCAACCCCATGCTCTAGTAGGTATTTAGCAGCAGGACTGTCCTTGTTAATGCTTCCAGCTGGAGAAATATGATCGGTGGTTATACTGTCACCAAAGTTTAACAGGCAATAGGCATCTTTCACACCATGAGATCCCGGAGGATCCATGGTCATGTTCTTGAAGTATGGAGGTTCATGAATATATGTTGAGTTGGAGTCCCAAGAGTAGAGAGTGTCAGCTGGAACTTGCAGTTTGTTCCACATAGGGTTACCCTTTGTGATAGACTCATATGTACTTCGGAACATGTCAGGTAACACACTAGATTGAACAGTCTACAAGCAAAGCCACCCAAAGTTATTTTTGCCATATGGCATATGCATTGGCAAGTATTTAGACCAAAATTACATGTAATGGCCAAATATGGTGTCACTCACCTCTGCAATTTCTTCGGTAGATGGCCAGATATCCCTGAGGTAGACATTTTTGCCATCCTTCCCCGTTCCAATCGGCTCCTTCTCAAAGTCAATGTCAACCTGGAAATTTTACCAAAAGGGACTTGATAAAATTACAAAACTGTAGATCTTGATATCTTTCAAAATTAAATTTCATAAACTATCATCAAACAAATATAATATGCACCCTACCAACTAAAGAAGGTTCTAAATAAATCTTATACTCGATAGTCGGTAGAACATTCACAATAATTTTAGTCTATGACAAGACATTCTCTGTCAGGAAAAAAAATATTCGAAACTAAGTTCATTATACAAAACAAAAAAAAAAAGACCAAAATATTAGTGTTTATTGTTTCATATGAAAATGTGTGCAATTATGTTGCCTGAATCCAAAACCAGGCTCCCGAACGTGAGTATATACAAAGATTACTAGAATCGGATTAAGGAAGTATTTGATATGTATAAATTGAGAAGGGAAATGATCCATTTGCGTCTCCACTTTGAGTCCAAGTAAACTAAAGTATGTACAGAGCTGGGTATACATACAATTTAACATAGTTTGCATAAATGATGCACCAGAATTAAACAAGTTTGATTGGGTTGGCCCACAAGTTGATTGGATTGAGTAACAAAATATTATACATGAAAAAATCTAACAATTAGGCCAGAGTTATTTTGATTGATCAAATAGCAAAATCTTAAAAGTAAAAACTCTACAGAACATCCAAATATAAAAAAATGTAAAAGTCCTTTTTACTTGTCACATGTGTAGAAAATGTTTATTTCTATTTACTTGTCATTTTGAAAGTTTCATGCAACATTAATTATTGTCTTATCAATAATACCATTAAGTATTTATTGCAAAAAGAGAAATAGGTGCAATGAGATAATATATAGTCAAGGGTAGTATAGGAAAATGTAAATAACCTTAAAACGACAGCTAAAAAATAACGGAGGGAATAATCAAGTCGGTTTCATTCGCTGCTTAGGTGGACAAACCAGTATAGGTCTGCATGTAAATGGATCGCTTTATACAGCACAAACCCGTGTGAGCCGAATCTCATACCCACAGCGAGCAGCACATATACCCAGCTCATGACTTAAGGCTGCTGATTCATGCAAATTGAAAACAAATGAAGATTACGTAACTAGCACCAATAACAATGTCTTTTATTAGCCTACAATAATTTTATGATTTTCTGTTTACTTCCAACAAATGAGTGAGACAACTATTGCCTTTTACAGACCCGGATGAAAGAGAGATAATACTGCGAAAGAAGCAAAAAAAATGGATAAACTCGTCAGAAATATGAATTAGACACACATACCGTGCCAGCAAGAGCATAAGCAACAACCAGAGGAGGTGAGGCAAGATAGTTAGCTCTTGTCAAGGGATGAACCCGGCCCTCAAAATTACGGTTCCCAGACAACACAGCAGCTGCTACAATGTCTGGATCCAAAAACAAACAAAAAATCAACAAGGTAAACACATAAAGCAGAATATGTCTAATAGGATATATATGTTAAAAAGAATTATATAAGAAATCTGAGTGTTGCATAGAAATCAACTTCAATTTAAATAAATAGCATTTTGTTATGAAACATTACCATTTTCTGAGATGGCAGAAGCAACAGATTCATTCAGATCCCCTGAATTGCCAATACATGTTGTACAGCCAAATCCAACAATATGAAAACCTTGTTCATTTAGATACTTTTGCAGTCCACTGCCATAAAGTAGAAACGAATACAAATTTAGATTGAATTTTCCTTAAATGTGCAGACTGGAAAGGACCATGCAGTGATATAAATTACACTTGTGGAATTCTAGTAAGAAGTACACAATACCTCTGGAGTAGATATTTAGTAACAACTCCAGAGCCTGGAGCAAGACTTGTTTTAACCCAAGGCTTGACCTGGCAAAATAGTGAGAGAAAAACAACAATGATTAGAATCTAAAAAGAAAAGGACCACATATAAGAGAAACAATGTGTCCCTTTTGTTAGTGGAAGCAAAAAGAAACACCAAAAAGGAGAGACGCAGCATTGTTATACTAACCTGCAAACCAAGCTCATGAGCCTTTTTCGCTACAAGACCAGCCCCAAGCATAACACTTGGATTTGATGTATTTGTACAGCTTGTGATTGCAGCAATCACTACACTGCCATGCTTGAGTTCAGCTGGCTGCCCATTAAAATCAAATTTCGCAACTTTTCCTTGTGCCTCTTTTGGTATAGCAAATCCCTGTATTCAAATATAACATGCATTACTACATTAGCATTGTATCCTCATTTGCAAACTATGGCTGTGGTGAGGCAACAGTCCATGAAACAAAGATGACTCCACTTCTGCATACCTAAGATGAAAAAGAAAGCATAATATTACACTCATGGTCCCTTAATTTCAGGTACGATTTGGTCCTTTATCTTTTTTTCATTGCAATTTTACCCTTTTGATCCATTTGCATGAGTTTTCAAGCTTCAAATATAAAGACCATAGATTTGAAGAATGAGAGGTCATAAGAAAATAAAATCATAGATTTGAAGCTTGAAAATCCATATGCAAATGAACCAAAAGGATAAAAAAAAACAATGAAAAAAAGATAAAGGACCAAATTGTTAACTGAAATTAAGTTAAGGGACCATGAGTGTAATTTTGCCTAAAATTAAACAAAGCCTTTGGTATCTTTGCTGCCATTAATGTACCAAGACAGAGTCTTGAAAAAATATTAATATGAGTAATGTCTAGAATAAAGGAAAGTCTTGAATTTCTCAAAGATCAGAAGACATGTCACACAAAAGTAATCAAGTAGCTTGACACTCATTGAAGATGAAAGTCACCAACAATTTGATAAATATAAGTTACAAGTGAATGACAGAAATAACGTTGATGATTATATCAGTAATATAGCATTGTCACTTCAGGCATTGAGTAAGTTGATGAAACAGGCAGACAGAAGTAACACAAATATAAAAATGAACCTTATATGTTCTAAAGAATTTTGTGAATGACACTGAATCTGCAAGTCAAAGGTCTACACTTCAAATAATTAGAATAAACTATTAAAAAATATACTCATGTTTGATGGTCTGATGCTGCAGAAACAAATTGATTCAAGCTGATGTGTCAGATGCAATAATTCCGAATATGAAAATCTGGAAAGAACCCCGTGAAAAACTATACAATATTATTTGTTGGATTGCTACCGCAGACAAATACTGGAACTGACACTAGACTTAACCAAATTTGCATTCTATAACAAAAACAACCAAATAGGCAGTAAATACTAAGCAATTTTGTTTGAAACTGACAATCAACAGCTAATTCAAGTTACAGACTAACCTTAAATCCAACTTTGTTATCAAGACAAGCATGCCAGTCAGCCTTCATTTCTTTCAAAGGCACTCGGTCATGGGGTCTGGAAATAACAGCATTTAGTATGCATTATTAGGTTGATAATAAGATGGAAATTGATATAAGAAAACAACATTAACAGATAGAGCAGCATGTAAGAGAATAGGGACCTTACCTCTTTGGCCCTGAGATACATGGTTCTACGTCGGACAGGTTTAGTTCAAGATATGATGAATATACCCTATCTTGTTGTGGCTGATATCATGGAAAATAAATTAGCATTCTATACCCCCAACATATTTACATGTCATTTTGTCAAAAAAAAAAGGGTGTCTATGGAAACTGCAATATACTGACTTTACCTCATTATAGTCAACAAACAGATTGTTTGCCCTGAGATAAGACTCTATCATCGCCACCTACATTCAGACAGAATAAAGGTCAAACAGTTCTATAGGTATCCCATGGCAAATAAGAGACGAGTTAATGGTACTTACAGTCTCATCACTTCTTCCAGTTAGCTTGAGATATTGTAATGTAACGTGATCCACAGGGAAGAAGCCCATGGTGGCACCATATTCAGGAGACATATTAGCAATAGTAGCTCTGTCAGCTAAAGATAATTTACTCATACCATCACCTATTGAATGAAACCGTGAAAACTGTTAGTAAGGACAATCATCCTGTGTTGAAAAATGAAGAAAACAAATATTTAGGAGTAGGCCTTTGAGAGTCGAGGGTGTTTAATTACCATAAAATTCAACAAATTTCCCTACAACACCGTGCTTTCTAAGAATCTGTGTCACAGTTAGAACTAAGTCAGTTGCCGTAACACCATTCTGCAGATTTCCAGATAGCTTGAACCCAACAACTCCAGGCAAAACCATGCTCATGGGCTGCAAGCATAGCACACGGCATTAGAATCATCACACTGTATTTTAACTACAGTACATGCTCATTCAAAGATAAAGAAAATAAATACTTCTAAAGAGTTAAATATGATTGACATTCATTAATCATCGGTGTTTTGGATAGAATCAACATTCTTTACATAACATGTATATATCAAAATAGGAACTAGGAAGGTAATGTACCTGACCAAGCATTGCTGCCTCAGCTTCGATACCTCCAACACCCCATCCAGCAACACCAAGCCCATCTATCATAGTTGTATGTGAATCAGTCCCAACCACACTGTCAGGATAGAGTAAGCCCTCATTGTTGAAAACTACCCGTCCAAGATATTCAAGATTGACCTGGAACACGAGGTATCACATCATAAGTCCCTAATATTTACAATAACAAAAGACATTTAAATACCATACACTTATTTTGCATGTTTATTTCCAAACTTACCTGATGTACTATACCAGAACCAGGAGGAACAACGAGCATGTTACGGAATGCAGTTGATCCCCATTTAAGAAAAGCAAATCTCTCCTTGTTTCTCTGGAATTCAAGTTCCATATTAGCCTGCACTGCATTTTCTGACCTTGCCACATCAACTTGAACTGAATGGTCAACGACGAGATCAACAGGAACCTGCCAACAACCATTGTTCAAAAACCACTTCTAACAAAAAGACAAGGAAAATACATCTAAGATTACATTTTTCCAACTCCAAGGACCTTAAAACTATGCAGAATAGAGTTACTTATCAAACTTAGTTTTGGTAATCATTTGCCAATATCCACCAAAAGCTAAACACATTAGCAAACAGTTTTCAGATAAAATACTATTTGCAGCTACTGAGTTAAATGGCAAAATTGGTTTACATCTCGATATGTCAAGTACAGGACAATAGCTAACCTCTCACTAAGTAATATATGAAATTCAAAAACATTTTTGTGCTGCACATAATAAATGATGATGCCATAATACAGAAGTAAATCTGAAAATTTTGAAATCTCTTCGGTCAGTCATCAATGTATTCATTTTTACAGAAAAGAAGGGCATGCAAATGATAAGAAAGACATACCAGAGGATTGATTTTATTTGAATCACTTCCAAGCTTATTCATAGCATCTCGCATGCAAGCCAAGTCCACGACAGCTGGGACTCCAGTAAAATCCTGAGGAGATGAAAAAAGTTCAAAATTCAAATGAAGATAACATATTACACTTAATGAATATAAATAATTCATTGTATCTAGATTTCAGGAGTTGACAATTTACCTGCAAGAGAACACGAGCAGGCTTGAATGGAATTTCAACTTGTTTAGTAGAAGTGTTTTCCCAGTCAATAATCTTCTCAACATCTTCTTTAGTGACTTGGAAATTATCGCAGTTGCGAATGGCGGATTCAAGAAGAATTCTAATCGAGTATGGCAACTTGTCTGTTATGCATACATAAAGTTGATATCAACAGTAATTTAATACATCAACGAAAGTAATCTTCAGTAATGGACAATATTAATATGAAATTACAAAGTTCACATATTTTAACCAATGCTCTTATTCCTTTACATTTAATAAAAAAAGGGGCAGCCTGGTGCATAAAGCTCCAGCATATGCAGGGTCTGGGAAGGGGTCCCACCATTTGGTGTATTGTACGCAGCCTTACCCTGTATTTTACACAAGAGGCTGTTTCCAGGACTTGAACCTGTGACCTTTCAGTCACTTGACAACAACTTCGTTGCGCCAAGACTCCCCCTTATTCCTTTACATTTCATAAATCAATACAAAGTAACATCGTTTGAGCCATGAAATATAACATGCCAAGGTCATTGGTGGAGCTTAATGAAAACTGGCGCGGGTCACTGCCCACCCAGGAAAAAAATTAATATATATAGTATACAAGGCAACATATTTTAACTAATTTGTTCAAAAAAAAACATATCTTAACTAATAACATTTCGCCACAGTGGCAAGCCATGTTTTAAACGATGATCAGGTATCGAGTTCGACTCTTGCAAGTGATTTTTTTTTAATCTCCTTTACATTTTCTTGTGCAAGATTTAAATTAAAGTCTCAAAATGTAAAATCAAGGATTCCAACCGCGTTTTTCTTCCTACAAAATAAAAATGCTAACCACATGACAATTTCGATTCCATTAAGCATATGCAAGTAGTTTATTGTATTCATATGAGTAGTGATACATAGACCACCTTAGGTGGCATGTACCACTTGTACACCCACACACAATTTTGACAAGTGTCCTTGTGGTTCCCCACACACAAAAAAAGTCCCATGTATTGTCTCTCACACACTCTCACATGGAGTGGTACAATGTGTGTATGGAAAAAAGTGTGTACATGAAACATTATCCTATTCTATTCATATTGAAAGCAATGTGTGTTCGTTTAAATTTCTCAAATTATTATCAGTGTCGTTGCGTCAATGGATTCACCAATGCTAAGACAAGTACAGAAATTACCGATTCTTGGATCATTGAGAGAAGGAAGACTGTAAAATTTTCCAAACTCGCCACCACCTGGTTTAGGAAGACTTGTCAAGTTTCCCTTGAAAGGATTTTCACTCGCTGCAATGCAATAACAAATCATCACAACATAAAATTCAAATCCAAATATCGAAAAACATAAAAAATCACAACTAAAAAAATAAACAAATATCATTTCAAATAAAAAAAACAATGATGATCATTGATGTTACGTAGTAACGTACCCATAGTGGCAATTTTGCGGTGGAAGCGTTCGACAAGGGGAGCGACGGCAGTGATCTGAGGACGGAGAGAGAGATGAGAGGAAGAATGGAAGCGGCGATTAAAGCGAGGAAGGGAATAGAAGAAGGATCTAGAAGTGCGGGAAGATAGAGGAGAAGAAAAGAAGGTTCTAGAAATGGAAGAAGAAAATAGTTTGTTAGATTTGGTTGTTGTTCTGAGAAGAGAAGAGGATGTAGTTATATAGTACATGGTGGTTGATTATGCATTCGTGAGAAATATATGGGATAGTTATGATGATTTTGTGGAGTTTTGTGCAAGTAGAGAGTATGAAAATGAAGCAGGAGAGGGGAATGTATGGGTGATATATCCTATGATGTGTGGAAATTGAATTTGAACTTGGGGCGTGTGCCTTATTCATGCCTTTTTTGAAAAGTGTTTTTTATTTGAACCAAATATTTTGGACTCAAACTCAAAAAATTGTTTTTCACACATAGAAAACTTCACAATGACACAAGTAAAATACTTAAATGCTCCGACAATTATTAACAACTGTTGGGCTAAGCGGCGGTTGTTAACAACCGCTGGCTCCAGCGACAGTTAACAGTCGCTGCTTTATGTTATATGAACATAACAGCGTAGCAATTTCCAAAACTCCATTGTTGCAAATTGAAGTTCAAAATGTGCCATTTTTTCCCAATTGTTGCGGATTCAACGTCAATTATGCTCATAAAATCAAGTAAGTTGTTATCATCCTATTACATTACTATTTTGTGATTGATTTGTGAGTTTTTTTTTTTGTTAAATTGCGATTATAGATGTTTATTGATTTTATGATGTTATGGTAGTTTAGGTTGTTAGAATTGTTAGGTTTAGGTTAGAATTGTTGGATATTTCAAACAATATTGTTAGAATTGTTTAGATTGTTATGAAATTATGGTAGAATTTTAAAGGAAATTTTTATTGATGAATTGTTATGATTAGTTTAGGTCTGTTATGAAATTTTGTTGGTATAAATTTGTGATAGAATTGTTACGATTATTGTATAATTGTTACGACATGATGTAGGTTTTGATCGCCAATTTGTTTATGTAGATATGTCTCAGAATTAGGAAAAAGTTGAGTTGAACAACAGAAAGGAGGTGATGACTGTAACACCCCGTTTTCCCAACTTCAAAATTTCAAACATATAATCAGAGTAAACAACATATAACGGGATATCACACTTCTTAAAATCTCAAAAATAGATAAATAATAATTTATCCTGCAACATAAACTTCATCATAAAGCAGCGGAATTAAATTCAACTTCATAGATTGTCTCGGCACGCAGGCCTCATCAAAACACATCATAAGTTCAGTTAAGTAACATCAAAACATATCTTGTACGTAAGGAAAGAGAAATAGCCACTAAAGATCCCCTCTCGTTACGTATCAGAGCAACCTAAGACTCAGTGAGGCAAGGCCACTCACGACAGCACAACCAGCAACCTACTCTGGATTACCTGCAAGTTACTCATACGAAGAGCAACATTTCCAAGCAGAAGAGGTGAGATTTCACAAAACAATAATATTAAGCATATAATTCAACAATTATATTTAATAACATAAAACATCTTATTAATCAACATTGATAGTAATATATCACAAATCACTTCATAATAATCTCAACTTAATCATTTTATCATCATCGACTCGACAAATGCAACTATGCAACTTAGACCTCTTATATGCATGTGGTACCAATACAGGGCATCAAGCCCCCATCGCTATTTGAGTATTAATATACTTTCAGGGCATCAAGCCCCCATCGCTAATTTTGAGCTAATGCTCCAACGTGGTGAGTGCAAAGCTCCAGGGCATCAAGCCCTCAACTATGAATGTTAATGCATGGACTCGACCTCTTAAACAACTTAATTCGACAACCTCTTATATTAGTCCAATAATTTGGAACATCATCATCTTCAACATCTTAGACCGACTCATGCAGCTTAGTTAAATAACAAACAGCAACATAGGTAGTATAGAACAACATGACATAATTATATCAAATTCAATTCATCAACATCTTATGTATACAAACATTCTTCAAGTAATGTATAAACATTATAACACATCTTAATCAACAACAACATATCTTATTCAGCTTCACAGATTATAATTAACCTTATTATTAAGTCTTAATCCTACATTCTTTCCTAATCATTATTAGACATGTTCAGGCACTCAAAGGTGTAACGCCCTCTTTAATTATTTGATTATTTTAATGAGTTTAGAATATACTTATATGATTTGTATGATTTATATAATTTATTTTGATAAGTGTTATTTTGTTATGTTATATGTTGATATTTATTAGTATAATATATATATGATTTGTTGTAGAAATATATGTTATTTGTTATAGAAATATATATGATTTCTTGTAGAAATATATATGATCTGTTATAGGAATATATATAATTTGTTGTAGAAATATATGTTATTTAGTGTAGAAAATATATATACATTTATATACGTTATAGAGATATATTTGTTATTCATTATAGAAATATTATATATATAAGAATAGAATATTGAGATTTTGGGGAGATTTGGATATAAGAGAAAAATAAGTAGGTTAAGGATTTTTATAAATAGGAGAGACCTAGTTTAGAAAAAACATAACGTACGTACGATCAGTTTTGGAGAAAAGGGAGAAAAAGCCAAGAGAAGAGGGAGAAGACCTAGGAAGCTGCGATTTTGTTTATTAAGGTAAGGGTGAGACTAAATTTGCAATTCTATTAAGTATGTGAATCAACGGTTACATTTAACATGAATTAGGATGAGTTTAAGAGGAATCGGAAATTAGGTCAAATTGATAGAGTTGATGATTAAACGGTGGAAACTTGTTAAAAAGATGTAGAAACTGTCCTTTGACATTAGATTATGAATAGGATGAATTCTGGAATTGAAATTAGGCTTAAAACCATGTGAGATGTTGGATTTTCGTGAAGAACTGCATTCTGCCCGAGCCTATATTCATCGCTCGCCCTCGCGAACGATGATCCTCGCCTCGCGAGTGATGAAGTTCATCGCTCGCCACGCGAGCCATTTCCCTTCGCCTCGCGAGTTATAAGTCGTAGCTCGCCACATCGAACAACCTTACTCGCCATAGCGAGCATGACCAGAGAGCATGTTGAATTCTGTATTTTTGACTTTTGAGTTGAACCTTAGATGTCTTTGAGTGCCTGAACATGACTAATAATGATTAGGAAAAAATGTAGGATGAGATTGAACTGGAATGAAACTTGTGGGATTCTGACCTGAACTCGCCATGGCGAGCAGAGGCTCTCGCCTCGCGAGTGACCCGGAAACAGAGTGCCTTGTGAGACTTTGCGACCTTTGTTGCACGAGTTGTTGAGAGTTGAACCTTTGGGTAGTATTAAGACTTAATGAAGAGACTAATTACAACCTGTGAAGCTGTTTAAGATGTGTTGTTGTTGATTATGATGTGATATAATGTTTTATGCATTACTTGAGAATTATTTGAATATGATTTGATGTTGATGGTAATGTAATATATTTGTACATGCATTATGTGAATTATATAAGATGTTTAAGTTGTTGTTGATTATCATTTGATATTGTTATATCTTGAGATGTTTACGTGCTGCCTATGTTGTTGTTGTTGGTTATGTGAAATATTTATATGCCTTATGTGGAAGATGTATGATGTTTAAGTTGTTGATGCTTCACATTAATATTGTTATGTTGTGAATTGCTTGTGCTGTTTCTGTTGTTGTTGAATATTGATCAAGTTGCAGGTGTTGGTCTAAGTTGTAAAGTTGTAAGTTGTCGTTCCAAAGTATTGGAGTCTTAAGTTGTTGATGTTGTCTAAGTTGTTGAAGATGATGATGTTCCAAATTATTGGACTAATATAAGAGATGATGATTATGATGTTTAAGAGATCGAGTCCATGCATTAGCATACATTTGTTGGGGGCTCATGCCCTGGAGCTTTGTACTCACCACGATGGAGCTTTAGCTCAAATTAGCGATGGGGGCATATGCCCTGGAAGTATATTAATACTCAATAACGTTGGGGGCTCATGCCCTGAATTGGTACCACATGCATATAAGAGGTCTAAGTTGCATAGTCGAGTTGGAGTCGCATTTGTCGATTCAAAGTCGTTGTTGATGAATTATCATCCACGAGTTGTTAAGTTGTTAACGAATTATCATCTATGAGTTGCTGAGTTGTATTATACCCATGTGTTGTTAAAGAAGTACCTATGAAGATTATACGATGTTCATGACGTTGTCAAATTGCTTATGACGATTGCTATGTTGTTTATGGTATTGTTTGTGATGTTGTTATATAATGTTGTTTGTGATGTTGATTATGATGTTATTATGTGTTGTTTATATTTTTATAAGATAATGAATATGTTGTTGTTGTTATATTATTATAAAATGATGAACATGTTGTTGTTATATTATTATAAGATGATGTTTATGTTGTGATGTATATTATTAAGTGATGATTATGTTGTGTTGTATATGATTACTAGGATACCATTACCCGTGCGTTGCACGATTAACATTACGCTTGATTGAATTATTTGAATAAGAGTCGATATCAAATTTGTGTAATAATTTATTTTATGAAAGGAAAATTTTAAATAAGAACCTAAAAGGATAAAGCGTACATAATAAGGTAAAACATATTATTTGATAAAGCAAAGAAATAAAGACCGATAAGATATGGTACAATTAAAGTCCGAGAAGAAAAAGGAGCATATCAAAACGACAACACCTAAAAAGTAGCAAATCTACTAACTTAATAACAACTCTATTTTTTGTCGAGGCAAGACATCTTAGAAGAAATACAAATATTAAAATCCTAAACTTCATCACAAACAGCCAACTTATTTCTTTTTAAGTAACTTGTCATTTAATCTAAATTACTCAAATGTTTCCCATCAATAGAATCAAGTGAACAGATATACTCATCATCAGATATATAAAATTGAATCAAATAGTAAGAATGATTCTTAGTCACCTACATAGAAGATTTAAAAAATTGAATCAAATAATTTTAAAATATTCAAACAAAACAAATCAACCTCGAAGATAAAATATAACTACCTCATTAGAAATATAATGGCATTTAGTATGGGAAAGGAGAATTGTTTCCTAATATATGAAAGTCAAATTTAACCATTAGATCTACAATCCCATGGTGGATAACAGTTCCCCTTTCCCAATTTAAACGCCACATGGTTTATTCAAACTTGAAAAGAGATTATTAAAATGTTTTTTTGATTTGGAAATTTCCAACATATTGATAAATAGAATATTGAGAACAAATGAAGACTTATATCTATGATATCAAACAAATTAATAATAAAGATAATACACAACAGAGTATTTGTTACATACTTCATACAAGCGTAGAAAAATACAAATAATAAAACAACCATAGAAACACGATAAAGATTAAACAACAAGTTACACCACAAAAATATGTCTGAACATAAGAAACTTGGTTAAAACACGATAGAGAATAAAGGAACAATTCATACTCTTTTGAATACATCACAACATTATCATAAATACTCCAGCACAAACATCGAATCTGAAAACAGTTAAATAATTATTATTAAGTTTAAGAGAATATTAAAAAATAATAATCTAGAGTAAAATAATTACAATAAGGTTAAAAAGATGAAAAATACCTTAGATCATTAGGGATTGGTTTTTATAATTTCAACAGAAAAACTGTAATGTGCTTAGTGGAATTGAAAACGAAGTTTGTCTTTTAAGGTCATATTTTTCTTTGCTTCATCAAGATAATCAATCCAGCCTTTATACAAACTAATCTTTGAAGATGAAGATGACTTCTTGATAAGAGGACAAAGAAAAATCTTATCATTGTTGTCAAAGTCAACCAACTGAACAGTCTTCTTCTTGTCCAATGCAACACCTCTAGAAATCTTTTATGGTATATGCTACATTGATACACAAAAAGTGAAATTATTATACGTTATAACAAAAATAAATAACTTAATTAAACATAGGTGAATAATTAAAAAAAAAAAAACACGAGAGGATACACACCAGAACATTCTTACTATTTTTGAGAGATACCGTAACTTCTTTCTCCCAAGACATCTCCTTAATAAAATCATTAGAAGTTATAATATGAAGTAATTTACTCAGTTCATCATCATCTTCAAAAGTCGTTTCCGGAAGAAGGTGAAAATATCTTCGAACAATACCAGCATCATCCTCACTTCAATTCCAAACGAAATAAAAAAAATAAAGTAAAAGTTGAGATGTAAAAAGATGATCTTATTGTTAATAAATATACAATTATTTAGAGAATAAAATTTACTTACTCAAGATCATGAACCTGAACAAAATTGCTCATTTTGAGAAACTATCATCAAACACACAACGAAGGACAAACTAAATAACCATTAATAATAAATTTTTAGTGCCTAGAAGTTAGTATGCCTATGTAGAACATCCAAAGAAGTAACAAATAATTCTTTATACACTGATTTAACATCTCATATTTAAAAAAAGATAAAAATATGCTGTTTGACAAAGAAGAATTATAAAATGGTCAATTGAGTTGTAAAATCCCAACTATGGTCATCTCCATCATTTTGAGTTTAGTGACAGTAGAATTGAAAATTGACGTTATTTTACGGTATGGAATGGCTCAGGAGCAGGTCGATGTCTATTATGTATTTTATTTTCTCCTCAAGCCGATTGACAAGGCATTTGGGTGTTGTTTCTGTAGGTATATTTCTTTTGGGTTTTGTGTCAGGATATCTTCCAGGAATTATAAGCTGTACTTATCCATCGAAAATGTACACTTAATTAATAAAATATAGGTGGCTTTAGACATAGTTACATCATGTGGATGTCTTCCTTCAGAAGAAGAAAAAAAAAAGGATTGTGGATAAGATCTAAAATAATAATGAATTTTGATGATGCATTCATTTATTTGACAATAAATTCCAATTAAACACAAATTCTGTTTTATTTTAGAAGTAGACGATGTTTATTAATATTTTCAACTTCGTATTTTTATTAATAGTTTTAAATTCAGTCAAATATATACTAAATTGTAGAAAAAAAATTATTTTTTTAACTTATATTTTACCTTTTTTTGGTAATTTTTTCCTATCTATTTTATAAAATTCTTTTACATAATTACTCAACTCTTACATGATATTAGGTGCACCAAAAACAATTATTTAAAATCATCTTCTAAAATTAAAAGAAAGATAATTCGCAAGTAATAAAATGATGAATTAGCCCAATTTTCACTCTAACCAAAAACGGTCAGATGAATAAAGAATCAAAAAACGAATCAGTATGCATTCATATTTCTTTACTCTATTGTCTACAACATTCAATCCAAGAGCATATCGAGTATATCGACTAATAGAGATATTCACCATCAAATATTTAATTCCTTGAATATTTTACGGAACCATAAGTCCCCTTTTCAGGTATGAGCTGATAGATAGACAAGACTATTCACTTTAAAATAAGATAGATACAATAAATGGGGAAACAAGGAACTGTCCAAACCGAAAAAGGCTACCAGTGCAAGCTAGTTAGGTATAATGACAGCACAGAAGAACAAGACCTGTATTTGGCAATGATAACACTTGGAAATTACCAAATAGATTTGATAATATACCGTAGCTCAGAGTTACATAACTAAGCTAAGTATTATAAAATGATGAACATGTTGTTGTTATATTATTATAAGATGATATTTATGTTGTGATATATATTATTAAGTGATGATTATGTTGTGTTGTATATGATTATTATTATGTTGTATTATATATGATTATTATTATGAGATGATGATTATATTGTGTTGTTTAAGTTATTAGTGATGATGATTACATGATGTTATCTATGAGTTGTTAAATGTACTTGATGATGATTATGTTAAGTTGATAAGTTGTCTTTTATTCATGAATTGATAATGAGATGTTTGATGAATAATTATTATTATGAATTGATGATGTTACGTATAGTTGTTAAGTTGTCTTCTATTCATGAGTTGCTAATGAGATGCTTGGTGGAGAAATGTTATTACGAATTAATGATGTTGTTATGTTGTATATGAATTAGGATTAATGATGTTGTTATGTTGTATATGAATTATGATTAAGATGTTGTTATGTTGTATATGAATTAGGATTAAGATGTTGTTATGTTGTATATGAATTAGGATTAACGATGTTGTTATGTTGTATATGAATTATGATTAAGATGTTGTTATGTTGTATATGAACTATGATTATGATGTGATGATCTATGTTGGTTATGATTTGGTTATTATGTGTTATATGATGATGTTTATAATGTGATGAATATGAAGTAAATGATAATTAGAAGTTGGTTGAGTTATTAAGAATTATTACATGAAGGATTATTATTACTAATAGAGGAAGTTATTTATGTTGTTAAATATAATTAATGAATTATATGCTTAATATTATTGTTTTGTGAAATCTCACCCCTTCTGCTTGGAAATGTTGCTCTTCGTATGAGTAACTTGCAGGTAACCAAGAATAGTTGATGACTTGTGAAGTTACTCTCTCGTGTGTCTTAGGTGCTCTGATACGTAACGGGATGAGAACTTTGTTATTGCTTTTCTATTCCTTACGTATTGCTTTTGAAAATTTATGACCATGTTTTTAGATTGGATTTTTATGAGACATTTATGAAAATGCCTTCATGCCAAAGACTGTTTAGTTATTGAATAAATTCCGCTGTGAAGTATTAAAGATTTTGTTATTGAATTTTAAAGGATAAATAATTATTTATTCAGTTTATGATTTTAAGAAAAGAATGTGACATTCCGTTTATGTGAATACTCTGATTATTTTTATGATATTTTTATGTTGGGAAAACGGGGTGTTACAAAAGGCATCTAAGGTTCAACTCAAAAGTCAAAAATACGAAATCTTGCATGCTCTCTAGTCTAGCTCGCTAGGCGAGTTCATCTGTTCGCTATGGCGAGCTGCAACGTGCAACTCGCGAGGCGAGGGGAAATGGTTCGCGTGGCGAGCGATGAATGTAGGCTCGGGCAGAAGTGCAGTTTTTACGAAAATTCATCCTCTCTCATGGTTTTAAGCCTAACATTGATTCCAGAATTCATCCTATACATTATCCAAGGTCTAGGAACAGTTTCTACATCAATCTAACAACTTTTCACCGTTTAATCATGAATTCACTCAATTTGATTTTCGATTCCTCTTAAACACATCCTAATTCATGCTAAATACAACCATTGATTCATAGACTTAATAAGATTGCAAAGTTAGTCTCACCCTTACCTTGTATGATGAAAATCGCAGCCCCTCTAGGTCTTCTCCCTTCTCTTGGTTTTTTCTCCCTTTTTCCAAAAACTGATCATACGTACAATGTTTTTTTTCTTTCTAAAACTAGGTTTTCCTTTTATACCTCCTCCAATTATCTTATCTTATCTCTCTTTCTCCCCCAAAACTCTCTAAAATATCAAAACAGCCCCTAAACTCAATATTTATTTTATTTTCAAATCTTATTTTATTAAACAATAAAATAAGTCACAACTCCTCATAAAAATCATATAAACCACCTCAATCATAAAAATCGCATAAATCACGTATATATTATATAAATATAATATAAACTCATCTAAAATAACTCTAGACTCAATTAAATAATTAAATAATTCGAAATGGGCGTTACAATGACAAGAAGAAAGAAAAATCGCCGATGACATGGCACGGAATCACATGTGATGGTTCCGTCAAAAAGACTGATTCGAATGTGCTGGTGTATAATCAGTTGAGGTTGACGACGAGCGGGAGTACATGCTAATTTTGTCCTCAGCCAAAAGCAGGTACCCCATGGATTGTTGATGACAACCCAATTGACTTGTGTGACGATTGAATGTAATTGTTTTTTATGTTTTGGATCTTTTTTTGCTTAATTGTTTTGGATCTTTTTTTATGTTTTTTTTTATAGTACATTTTGCTTGACATATTGGTATTTTGAATAAATTCACGTTTTAAATAATTTCGATTAAATTCGTGTTTTGAATAATTTCGATTGAAGTCGCATTTTGAATAATTGCATATTCGAATAAAAATTAATTAAATATAATGTGAATTCAAATAATTAAAATTATGTAATGAATAAATAAATTCGAAAAATGAATAAATAATATAATTATTGTTCCATTCAAAACAACATGTATTATGCATATTCAACTATATATTAAGTTATTTTTCGTAAACTTAAAAAACAAGTGTCAAATATCTAATTTTATTAAAAAATAAAAAATCTAATAGATTTTTACAAATTTTAGCCCCCAAATCTGGTGGCATCTAGCATGCCCAAGTGGATAAAGTTTGGTATTGTGCACAAATAGCAAAATCACCATAGATTTAATATTAAACAATTCAATGGTCAAGATTGCACACTTGGTACTTGAATACTAGGTATTTGTTTATACTTTTAGAAATTGCAGAAATAGTCATTCACACTTTTGTAATTGTAATTCACAATTAATTATTTTTTATTTGTCCATTAAGAAGTTATATTATGTGTATTTCCTCTTTTTTTTTTTCCACAATCTTCATCAAGAACGTTGTAAACCACCATTAATTAGCTTGCATCTGGGTGATTTTTTTTCGATACCACTTTCTAAATACAGTGGTTGTCTGAACTTATTGCAAGTTAATCAAATACCTTTAATTTTTAATTAATGTTTCAGATATGATTCTTAAAATATTGGAACCACCTGCTTCACAACCAGTTTCCGACCACCACGATCTTTTTCAATAAAAATGGTTATCAGATCCTTGTTCTCTTTCACGAGATCTCTCTCTTTGTCTACTCTCTTTTTCTTTTTGTGTTCTGGACACCGCCGTAACATTTTAGATTTAAGCTTCCATGGTGCTGAGAAAGGCAGCAACAATAGTGATGTTCATCAACTACATCAAATGAACAATAAAAAAAAAAAGAACTAGTATTTGGCTTGTGGATTTGAAAAATAAGTGTGTGTTTTCTTCTTGCCTTTCAATTCCGATCAATACTACGTAAAAATCGTTGAATTTCGTTGTGTACCGAGCGAGATCTGGTCGGGTCGAATCGCGGGGTGAAAATGACCCGTTTTAGAATTGATGGGCGAAGAAGATGAGCATAAAAAAATACCAAAAAAATCTAATTTTTGCTTTGCGTGACTTGAACCCACGACCAAAAAGAAGTAGGCAAACCTTACCAACTGCAACAAACATGCATTTACGTGAAACTTGGATTCTGATTTAATTTAATCTCTAGTACTTGTTTTTGAATTAATTCAAATAATCCCTAATTTAATTCGTCCTTTAATGGGTTCTTAATTCCAAATAAAATTTATTTGGGAATTAATCTATTAATGTTAAAATTTAAAATATAAATGATATTAAGTGTTGAGACTAAATTATTTTTCTTTTAAATTTTATCATTTATGTGTGACAAAATCTTCTTTATTTTATATTGTGTCCAACTAAGCAATTCCCACGAAATAGAAATTGAAATTTCAACGATCGAAATCTTCATTATAAGTAAATCCAATAAATTATCGTTTGAAAAAATTGTTCATCTTCCTTATGATCATTGAATATAGCCTTAATATTTTATCTAACAATAATTAATTACCTTAATTTCTCATTTCCTTATGAATATAGCCCAATTGAATTATGAATGAACATTAATGTTGACTTTCGACAATCAGGATATTTGACATAAGTTTTTGTTTTTTGACAAAATATTCGAAATTAATTAAATTGATTATATTTGATACAATTAGTCAATTCAATCCATTTTGATTGTTAGAAAGAGGTATTTTCATATTTACCAAGTTTCCTTCCTTTTTTTTTTTCTAGACATATTTCATATAGAATAAAAGAAGCATGTTATTACTAGTTTGAGACAAATTTGGGACAAATTCAATATTAAAAACTAAATAAAATCATATTAGCTTAGAGGGAAATGAAAACTAAGAGGGAAATGAAAATGTATTCTTCCATGGTCACAAGACCAAATCAATAGTGTTTGAATACACACATATAAAAAATTGTCCTTAAAATATTTAATCATTTTTTTATCAATTTCCTCTTTATTATTAAAAAAATATTTCTTTATGTGTGTATGACCAAACACTTTTATTTGGTCGTGTGACCATTTTAGAATTTCTCGAAAATGAAAACTGAAAATTGAAAAAGTTAGCGCTCAAACAGTCCTCCTTTTGTCACGTATAAATAAAGAGGGAAATAAAATTTGGTTATTTTGGAAGAAGAGGGAAAATGAAATTGAGTGAAAATGATTCATGAAATTTGGTTATTTAAAGAGGGAAGATGAAATTGAGTGAAAGTGATTTCACCATAAAAAAGTGGATTAGTAAATTTGAGTTTTTTTATTTTGTTTTAATGAAAACTAATAACCGTTTGCTATAGTTTTTTTTAATAAAAAATCACTTTTAAAAAAAATATTATTTTTAGGAGTATTGCATTTGTTTGCTACAGTTTGTTTAAAAAAAAATAGAGCTAAAGAAAATTCAAAAAGAGCTTCAGATGAGATACTATTAAGAAAGAACTTGTTAAAAATTCAAATAAAATCAATCAGACCATTGAAAAAAATACAAACATAGTGATTTTAACCGTACAAAAATGCGAACAAAACTCTTAACTATTCAGAATACGAATAAAAGATTTTCCATCCTAGGACAATAACCAAATCAAGCAAGAGATCATCGGTAATTATCAAGCTTCAACAACGACTCTTTTGATGTGATGGTAATCAACAACGTCTATCTCACACCTCTATATAATGGAGTGAAGACTTGAAGATTATAAGAGACTCACAACAATTTTACAAGTGTTAAACATCTACTGAAATTGTTCCACATCAAAGTTCACATAGAATTTCTTAAAAACTTTCCTATCTTAGAAATTCTAAAGTCTTAAGAGTCTTATCTGATTTGTATTGTGAACACCACTGATTGTATATCAAGTGTTCAACCTCAAACATTTTCTTTGTAATTCTGTTTGAATAAAAGTCTCTTGCTTTTGTGCTTGAGCATATGAAGTCTTTTGTGTTTGTGCTTGAGCATAGGAAACCTCTTGCTTTTGTGCTTGAGTAGTTTGAAGTCTCTTGCTTTTGTGCTTGAGCAATTGTAATCAGATATTGATTTTAGCGAACTCTGCTTGAAAGTGAAAGGGGGAGTGGACTACTTATGGATTGTGGAAGAAACCACTATAGTTGCTTTGTGTCTTTCTTCTATTTATCTTTCTCTTTACTTATCCGCTGCATTTAGAGTTTGAACATTGCATCAGAATCTGAAATCTATCAACTTCTGATCAGTGAACACAATTTTAGGAGAAGAAAAAGCTAACACAATTCAACCCCCCCTTCTTGTGTTTTTCTCACCTTCACTCATATTGGATTCCCGGAGGTTAGTCGATCAGACGAACTATCCCCTCAGAAACTAGTCAACTTAGAAACTAGTTTTCTCCGGGGACAAATATAATTAATACGACCGTTGAATATGATCGAAATTCCAATTCCAATTTTCTCTAATTCCAATTTTCTCTCCTCTCTAATTTTCTTTGTTTATCTATTCATATTTTCTCTCATCAAGATTTTTATTTTTATTAAATCACTCTTCAACGTCTTCATTATACCTTCATCATATTCATCAACTCATTCATCAGCTTCATAGACTAATAAGGATATAGGAACTAGAATTTCTCATATCGGATTCTTAGAGGTAAGTATATTGACGAACTATCCTCTTGTAACCCTAGTCAACTTAGAAACAACACTTGTCCGACGACTGAAACGTGGCTAGAATTTGAACGACAACAAATACGATCAATCAGACCGTTGAAAACGATTTTGATAAACTAATAAGGATATAGGAACTGAAATTTCTCAGATCAGATTTCCGGAGGTAAGTCGATCTAACGAACTATCCCCTCAGAGACCTAGTCAACTTAGGAACTACAATTATCCGGTGACTGAAACACATATTTTAGAGAATATATATATATATATATATATATATATATATATATTATCAAAGACCACATTGGCATGCAAGAAAACTATAAGAGCATCCACAATGATAATTTCTTAATAGAGACTCTTTTAAATAAATATCATGTTACACATCACTTATTTATAATATTTTAATAAAAGTAGCTATTAAGGACTCAATGACTCCAATAGGAGTACACTAATAAGGACTCAAATGAAAAGTACTTAAATAGGCCCCACTATCTTTACATCATTAAACAAAAATATTGTATTTATTAAATTATAAATTACCTCATAATATTTAATTATAATCCCTAAAAAAAAATTATAAAATATTTTTTTATTTGTGGTGGCCGGAGTTTAAACCTCGAACCTTGCATATTTTATATATTGTTCATACCAACTGATCTAAGCTCATGTGGACCATTGGAGATGCTCTAAGGAATAGATTGAGTTTTCACATAAAAAAAAAAACTCAATTTATCTTTAATTTTTTTTCTCATAATTGTTTCACTCAATTTCATTTCCCTTCTGTCAAAATAATCAAATTTCATCTCCCTCCTTATTTTCCCCCTAATTCCACTATCGTTTCTAACATGTCAAATTTATTTACTTTTTCAATTAAAATTTAAAATTTAGTAAGAGACAAAGCTCCAAAATCTAATTTCACCACTGTCATATGACTCCAATGTTTCCCCCCATCTCATTTTCACGTATTTTATGGCTCCAACATTTCCCCCCATCTCATTTTCACCAAAACCCCAAATTAAAAAGAGCATAATTTCCCCTTTTTTTTTTCTTCCCCAAATCAAAACTTAAAACTATTTTTTCTCTTCTTTCGCATACCGCCGACAATCCACTCCTTTAGCGTTTGATTCCAGTGTCCCAGTTTCCCCAATTTATTTAAGGTTTCAGATCTTGTTCATTTCTCGGTGATATGCATAGGGGGTCGTTGTGCCAAGATAAGTACAAGGGAGATTCTATAGTTCAGATGATTTTCGATGATTCTTTGTCCATTAATGGCCACACTTTCACCTTTGATTTCGTTGTTGATGTCGAAACTAGTCAGGTATGGTTCTCTGTCTCTGTAATGTTGTAAGTATTGATTATAATTTTAAATTTTCAGTCTTTGACAAGCTTTTATATGATTGCTTCTATTTTTGGTTGATTAACTTAATTTAAATATGGTTATATTATATGATTGTTTCTATAGAAGATATTTTTTAGAAAATGAATTTTTATGGATTTAGTACTAATTTTGGAATCTACTTGTCATTTGGAGAATGAATATGAAAATGATGTATAAAACTTGTTTAATTTCTGAGTTTGTGATGCATATGATTTGGATTTGGTTACAAGAATTTAAATTTTTGAAGAAGCTTACTAGACTTTATTATTAGAGAAGGTTAACATTTGAGCAGATTTTTAACTTGAGCATGTTCTTTACTTTTCAATATGGTTTAATCTCTAGTAAGGTTTGAGCATCAAGTGTAGAAAGAGTTCATTGCTTCGAAAAAATATGGGCTGGTTACTATTGCATTTTGTTAACTTTTTTGCTGATTGTGGTTGGAATTGTTGAGAGAATTCAAAGTCAAAAAATATTCAAGGATTTAAGTATTTAAGTGTTTACACTGACATTACTTTGTACTTCTTAGTAACTTATTGTTTCTTGAAGAGCATGGCAATGCACTGGAAGCCTACCTGTTGCCATTATTTGACCCAAATATATCTCCCAAAAATGTGGTTATAATTGCAAAATTTTGACCGGTTATGGTTTTTTTGTGTTCGCAGGTTCTGTTTGCTGTTTTGGTGGGTGCTGCCTTCTGTTAGGGGCGGCTGCTGCTGTGTGCACCTGCTGTCAGCTGGTGTTTGCTGCTGCCAGCAGCTTCTGTGGTGCGGTTCAGCACGTGTTGGTGTGGTTGGGGGCTTGGTTTGGTGCGGTGTTATGCATAGGGGGTCATTGTTCTTGTCTGGCTGCCTTTCCGGATAGTTTTGGGTCTTTGTATACCTTTGCATCAGTCACTTGTTTTAGGAGGCTGAGTTTTTCTTTTTGTTTGGCTCTTTTGGGTGTTTGTTTTGGTGTGGTTTGGGTCAGGTGTTCCGCCTATATACGACACCCTTGTTTGTGTTGATTTGTTTCGTTTCGCTTGCACGGTTGGTTATTGTGCAGCTTGCACCCTTCCGTTGCTTAATAAATTTTTCAGATTCAAATAAAAAAAAAAGTTTGATTAATTTAAACTTTTAGAGAAATGTTACGTTGAACAACATTCGTATTAAAAAAACAAGTATTAATTTCAAAAGAAAGACAATATTAATTTCATTAATTTTTTTTAATTGTTTATATAAGGAAATAAATAAATACAGTAAATTGGAATAAATGTGTTGTTGTTTTTTTTTTTTTAAATTGAGGAGAAGAAAGACAAAAGAAGAAAAGAAATAAATATAGTGTGAAATGTAACACAATAACTCCAATGGGATGCTTAATCTGATGGTTCGAAGAATCTTATAAAATTGATCCATGGTGGAACATATTGACTAACTGGTCCATGGAATAAGCCATCCTAAATACACCAAGAAAGATATAGGAACTGACATTTTTCCTATCATAATCTTATAGACAAATCAATCCGATAAACTTTCCCCACAGAAACATAGACAACTAGGAAGACCATTCATCCGACGACTAAAACAAAAATTTTGATTGCCGAATTTCAAGTTCGTATGTCGTTCTTAATCCTCTTTGGTCTTATTCAACCGTTGAATTATTATATAGAAGAGAAATACTTAGTTGAACACAAACCCAAATAAAAAATTCGGACACACACAATAATGATGATAAATTTAATCACATCACTTAATATCGTTTTTTTTTTTTATAAATTTAACATTAATGTATGTGTGTACAGATCAATTTTATTTTAACTTGCTTTATTTAGGTAAGTGTACAACAAATTTTATTTAGGTTTGTGTCTGCGTAAGACTTGCTCTATTATGAAACCCAAAATTAAATGAATTAAATCATTTATTATTTGCTCAAAATTCGAATACATAATAATTAAATATAATCGAATTCCTAAATTGTAAGTAAGTGCAGTGCAATTGGTGTTGGAAAGCTATCTTTCAATTGTAGGTCGCGTGTTCGAATCCTTTTATGTCAGGTTTTTTTCTTTTTTGTATTTTTTTTAAGCTCATCATCTTCGCCCGTATACTGTCAAACGGATTTTCTTGCCCCGCGACCCGACCCGATCAGATCTCCTTTGGTACACAATGAAATTCAACGAATTTTACGTAGTTTTGACTGAAATTGAAAGGCATGAAGGAGTCACAAACTTATTTTGCAAATCCATAAGTCAATCACAAATTTTATTTTTTAG
This sequence comes from Medicago truncatula, assembly GCF_003473485.1. Lineage (NCBI taxonomy): Eukaryota > Viridiplantae > Streptophyta > Magnoliopsida > Fabales > Fabaceae > Medicago > Medicago truncatula. The sequence continues at coordinate 25,299,197 of NC_053045.1, forward strand.
GATTCTTTAAAAAAAATTGCATATAAATCTTTATTTTTTTCGATTCCAACTTCCATGAAACCCATTTTAAGAAACATATAAAACATGTAATGAATTGAAAATTGAGTTATTCGCTACATTAGAAGCCAGATTTAGGTTTAAACATTTGTTTGTCTTTATGCCCAGAAATCGATTGCAAGAAACACATAAAACATGTAATGAATTGAAAATTGCAAAGAAAGATAAAAATAAAGATTACAGACTTGGATTTTAGAAGTGAAGGGTTAATACCCAGAAGTAAATTGAACACAGCTCCAAAATATTTAGAGGTTCACGATCTGAAATATGAAGTTAGAAATGAAGAATGAAATACAATTTTTTGAGTTATTATTTATTTAAAGTTAGAAATTGTACAATAGAAAGATTAATTACGCATGGATAAATGTGTAATAATCAAAACTTTTGTGGCAGGTCCATAATAATATTAAATAGAACAATTGGGGTGAATGTCATAATCTTACATAAACCTGTAAACTTGCTATAACAGGTATTTTTATTTATTTTCATTTTTGTGCACCATACCAAAGAATATGCCCTTGGGTAGGCTAGATGGCACCCCCAAATCTTCCTAGACTCAAGTTTATACAAAGTGAGAGTAGAGAAGAAAAAAGAAAAACCCAAAACCCCACACACCAAAAACACACAGAGACACATAGCGTGCGTGATTCTGAAGCGAAGCGCGAGCAAGTTCAACAATGGCGGAACCTAAAGTTAAATACGATCGCCAACTCAGGTACTAATATTCATTCAATATAATATTCGATTATCAATTCATTCAACTATTCTGTGTATTTGCAAGATTCAATCAACGTTAGGGTTTTGAATGAAGTTTATTTGATTCAACTATTAATTAACTGGAGAAGAGTTCTAATGTATCTTCAACTGGAACTGCTTTTATAGATTTTTTTAATCAAAACAGAATGCTCCTATTTTCATAGTTTTATTTTATTTTATTTTCAGTGAATTTTTGCTATTCGTAGTAGCTGTAAGTAGGTTTTTAAATAAATTTCCGTGTCCGCAATCTTTGCGAAATAGAATGGTGTTATTGATCATAGTTGTTTTTTTTAGTGAAATTTCCTAATTCATAGTAGCTTTAAGGGAAAGGGGCCCTGTTAATTAGGAGTCGGGTGGGAGCTAAGTAAAGCCGACAAAGAATTGTTCCACCTGGGAATCGAACTCAGGTTCTTATAAACAGTCTGTCCTTGGTGAATCATTAACCACTTGAGCCCAATTGATTGGCTGTAAGTAGGGTCTTAAATAAAGGTTTGCGACTGCGATATGAGGCACGGCAAATGTTGTCAAGTTTGGATTGCTGAAAACCGTGCTTTGTTAAAATTACGTTATAATAAAGTGTTATAGATTCTTTATAGGCACTAGTTGACTACACATTGTACCAAATTTCGTATTGTGGAGTAATAGTGGTTTGTTCGAATTCTGCTACGTTGTAGCCGCTATTTGAAAACATTTCGTGGGTCACGGCGTTGGGCTTTTATGTTCCTGAAAGTGCAACGTGACCACTGTTGAGGCCGCATCGGCTACATTTGACTGAAATATCAAGGATTGCAACCACTATTTAAAACATTGTTGTAAGATAGCTGTTGTTCATGCTCTGCTTCGATTGCTTTGAGACTGAGTGTGTGTGCGCCCGTGTTTAATTTAAACTATTCTGATATATAAAATTAAATTGTTATCTGTTCATCGTTTTCTTACTGTTTTATTTGGGTATTATTTATGATGTCTCTGATCCGAATTGTATGGCAAAATGTTTACTCTTGAAAATGCAGAATATGGGGTGACCAAGGACAGGCAGCCCTTGAGAAATCAAATATTTGCTTACTCAACTGTGGTCCTACTGGTTCCGAGACACTTAAGAATCTTGTTCTTGGTGGGATTGGAAGCATCACTGTTGTTGATGGATCTAAAGTTGAAGTCGGTGACCTTGGAAACAATTTTTTGGGTACATTATCTTCTTGTGTTCTTGTTCTGTTTGGTTTGGCCTCTCTTTTGGTTTTCAATTTGTCTCTTTTTTTGTAGTCGATGAAGCAAGCCTTGGGGAGCCAAAGGCAAAAATTGTGTGCTCATTTCTCCAGGAGCTGAATGATGCAGTTAAAGCAAAATATATAGAAGAGTATCCAGATAAATTGATTGAGACAAACCCATCATTCTTTTCTCAGTTTACTTTGGTTGTTGCAACACAGGTGTGCTACTATAATTTCTGCAACTTCTATTAGACGATTGCTTTTCATTTCGCTTAGAGAGAGACTTGTTGTAGAAGTAGCTATGCGCCTCCATTCAAAACTATACTTTTTTTTATCTATCTTCTCAAATGAAAGAAACCAATCAATTGGTTGTATATCTTAGTTAAATTTTTTAAGTTAAAGTATTAAACCTTATAAAAAGCACATTGCTTTATGTGTTCTTTTGAACAGCTATCTCATTTAACTTACTCTTTGATAAACTTTCAGCTGGTGGAAAGTTCAATGGTAAAGCTTGACAAAATCTGCAGGGAGGCAAATGTTATATTGATCTTTGCCCGCTCCTATGGCCTTGCCGGGTTTGTTCGAATCAGTTTGAAGGTACTTTGGTATATTACTGACGTTACATTAATATGATGTTTGACCCGTAAAAGAGAGAAAATAAAATAAGCGAATGTGGTTATTTGTAAAATCGTATTGAAAAGAGAAGGGAAATAAAGGTTGTAATTGCAATAGTATGGATTAAAAGCTGAAAATACATTTCTTGAAAGAACTGACAAGTTATTAAATATTGGATCACATGTTTTGGGTGATTAGTCCATTTTTTTGGGTTTGATAGGAACATACTGTGATTGAGTCAAAGCCTGAGCATTTTCTGGATGATCTTCGGTTAAACAATCCTTGGCCTGAACTCAAGAGGTATTAGACTAGTTTTGTATTTTATATGATCCTGTTCTGCTTCAATGATTTAACTTGTCAACCAATATAATTGCTTAAAAGCAAAGACCACAGACTTGGTCCTTCCACTCTATGTTCTCATTGCATGTATACCCACAGGTTTGCTGAGGGGTTTGAATTGAATGTGCATGACCCTGTTGCTCATAAGCATATACCCTATGTTGTCATTCTTGTCAAGATGGCTGATGAGTGGGCCAAAAGCCATGGTGGTAGGCTTCCATCAACTAGAGAAGAAAAAAAGGAGTTCAAGGTTTGTTGTTATAAGCCTTTTCATCTGCTTCTGTTCTATTCTAGTTATGTAATTAGCTTTGGATGTATTCTAGTTATGTAATTAGCTTTGGATGTGAACAATGTAGGAGCTTCTTAAGGCTGGAATGGTTGCACCAGATGAAGATAATTATAAAGAAGCTATGGAATCCTCATTCAAAGTATTTGCCCCCCGAGGAATTAGTAAGTGTGTAATTGTAACAAATGCATCCGCCAATTTTCATTTTTGAAGTCACTTTATCCTTTTGCTTTATTAAATAATAAAAAGGAGCATAAGAAAGAATTGACTTTTGTGAACTTGTAGTTTTAGATTTTATCGGACCTTTGGAGATGGTTGGTAGGAGACATATAAAATTAAAGAAAACTGTTGAATCTTTTAAATGTCAAGTATATAAAGGTTCTGAGAGTCTATTGTTGAGCTTTGCAAAAAAATTACTTAAATGTTTTCATTGACAATTTTGTTAGTTTGTATCTGACAATTGTCAAGGTTAAGGGTGAGATAATTATGATTATTTATTTTACTGTGTATTAAAAAATTTGTTTTTTTTTTAATCTACAACTTTTAGGCATTGTGTAAACTTTTACAGCCCCACTCCAATCAAAATTGAGGCTTTTTCTAATCTCTGATGTTGTTTACATTCTTAGGTTCAGAGTTGCAACTGATACTAAATGATAGTTCTGTGGAAGTAGACTCTAGTTCGTCAGATTTTTGGGTGTTGGTGGCAGCTCTAAAGGTTGGTGCTTTTTGCGTTGTATCTTCAACCTTGATTCAAATACATTTTGCTGAACATGTGTTGAGAAAATTTCTCTTTGTTGATTATAGTTATAATTAGGATTATACTCTCTATTTATTATCATTATTGTAGTTTCCTATTTTCTTTATTTTGAAAGATTCTCTCGTTATTCTGAACTATTTAACTTGGTATTAGAGCCTATCCGCCATCCCCAATCAAGCTACTCAGGTCACACTCAAAAGATGTTCAGTCCTAGGCGTAGGGGTGTTGAGAGTCCAATTGAATGAGATATGGACTTAGAATGTGTTAGTAAGTTATAGCCATCCCTCACCGTACATGCTGGTTTTGTAAGGATGAGTTTGACTCAATTCAAAAACCCAAGACTTGTGTCATTTGATATTTAATGTTTTCTTAATCGAAAAATGTCTTCTAATTTGAAATACAATAGCAATTGAAAATAGTTAAGAGTTTGTCGTTATTTGGTACTTTGAACTACATTGTTCAGTTTTGGGCTGGAAATTATATTAATATCAATGTTCCTGGTTGTTTGCTTTAGTTATTTATTGTTACATTTCACATCGTTGTACAGGATTTTGTTGCAAATGAAGGTGGTGGGGAGGCGCCTCTTGAAGGGTCTATACCAGATATGACTTCTTCCACTGAGTTAGTAATTGAATCTATTACGTTCTTGTCAGAATAAGTTGTTCTACTTTGTAAAATAAATATCATCGATTTATTTATTCTAGGTTTATCTACCCTCCTGCAGGCAATATGTGAATTTGCAGAATATCTATCAGGCTAAGGCTGAGGCTGACTTTCTTGCAATAGAACGAATGGCGAGAAATACTTTAAAGAAAATTGGTAGAGATCCAAATAGCATTCCAAGGGCAACAATTAAAAGCTTCTGTAAAAATGCAAGAAAACTCAAAGTAAGCATGTGAATTTTCTGAGTCAAATTCAATTTAGATGCCAATAATCAATAGTCAGCTCCTGTTTTGAGTAATGTTTACTTTTTTGTATTATTTTTTGAACAAATCTTAATGTTTCATAAGGTCCTTGATTGTGTAAATACAATGTACAACCTCAATATTCCAGTTGAGTTACTCATCCTGTTTATTTGACTATCGTTTTTATGTGTCATGGTCAAGCCTTTTCTATTTTGATTAAGTGAATATTACATTCAACGTATATAAGTTTTCTATAAAGTGATTCAGATTAAGACAAAGCTTCTGACAAATTCTCCAAAGGACTGCTTATTTAATTCCATCTATATGCTTGCAGTAATCTTATGTTGTGTAAAATTAAGATTTCTGTTGAGCTGGTTAAAAAAATAATTGAAATTTGTAAGGGGGTTCTATGCAAAACACCATACTTTGAATTAAAAAAATGGATATTGAACCTAACTTACAATGTAGAAAGTTACAACAGATGCTGCGGTATAATAATGCAATTAAATGCTTGGAACTACAGTCTGTAGGGCGTGTGGGGCACAGTGAACGTTGTTCTTTAAACAAATGATTTTCTTCATATCAAATTTCCTTTTGAAAACTAGATTTCTGAAATGCAAATTATATAGCGAGGGAGGGAAGTTAGATGTAGAATTGTGGGGGAGGGAATCTGTTTATATTCAAAAAGATCACACCACTTTTGAATTTTGGAGACCAAAAAAACGGACTGGAAACTGCGGAGCTGTCTTTCATAGCAGTGGACTTCTGTTACTATGGTTGTTGTTATCCTTATTGTTGTTGGATTTGGTGGAATTTTATTATTATCATCATAGTTAATGGGCTTTATATATTATTATAGATGTAGATTTATTTATATAGTGATCATTCAAAAGTATAACAACACTTTTGAATTTTGGTGATAAAAAAAAGGATTGAAAACTGCCGAGCTCTCTTTCATAGCAGTCAACTTAAGTTATTATCATTGTTGTTATCTTTCTTGTTGTTGTTGTTATTGTTTGTTTTGGTAGAATTTGATTATGGTTAATGGGTTTTATATAATGTACATCAAGTATATTTCAAGTAGACAGTTGGAAGTGCCTATCCCCCACACTCCTAAACTACCCCTTGTCTAAAATTAGCTATTACAGTATTAGAGATTTTTGCCAAGCCTACTGGGCAGATACTAACCTTTGTTTTGTAGGTTTGTAGATATCGTCCGATTGAAGACGAGTTTAACTCTCCAAACCTATCTGAGTTACAAAAGTACCTAACTGATGAGGATCACAGGTTATGCCCGTTTATAGTTAACTCTCCAAACCTACCTGAGTTACAAAAGTACCTTACTCTCCATACCTATCCTTTTGGTTTTTTCTAGTTATTTTATTTATTTTTTTGTTTTAAGATATAATCTACATCCATGGATTTATCTTTCTGAAAAGCTGGTTTCCTATTTATATACATGACAGCTTTGCTGTGGGAATTTATATTTTGCTTCGTGCTGTTGATCGGTTTGCTGCTAATTACAACCGTTTTCCTGGACAGTTTGACAGGTAAAGCCTCGCTGTTGATGGTAGAATTTTTCCCTTATATTGGGACTTGGAGTAGTGCTAGCAATAGATCATTTATAACACACTTTCCGACACACTCACTCCTATTGGTTGAAATTTGTGTTGATTGTTGAAATTTGTTTCATTATGTAAACAGTGACAGCTAGGAATTAGTGATATAGTTAAACAAATCAAGGATTTGGCTTGATTGTATGTAATTACTAGTTGATTCACTTTGTGATTATAAATACAAATTAAATGTGGTCTCATAAGACGACATTTCAGCATTATCAGTATTCAAAATTTAAATGGGACCCATTAAATTATGTGGGGTGGGTTCTACATAAATTCGGTGGGACCCATATAAATTTCAACCATTAGGAGCGTGTTAAACAATGTGAGATAATGCGTTGCTAGCATTTTTCAGTGACTTCTTATTGAGGGTCATTTTTTTTATATTTTGCAGTGCAATGGATGAGGATATAGCACGATTAAAGAGCACATCAATCAGCCTACTTAATGAATTGGGATGCAACAGTGCCACTTTGGCTGATGACCTTATCAATGAGATGTGTCGATTTGGTGCTTCAGAACTTCATGCTGTTGCTGCTTTGGTCGGAGGAATTGCATCACAAGAAGTGATCAAGGTTTGCAATTCTAGCTCATCTGGAATAGTTTTTTGCTAGTTCTTATTATCTTGGGTTTGCATTCTTAATATGAAAATTTTATAGGCTCCTTTGGTTGGTTAAGTCACTTCTGAGCTTTTACAAGCTCAGGGCATGAGCATGAATGAAATATTAACGTAAAAAAAAAAAAATTAACAGCAAATAACACATAAAAAGAAGTCAACTAAGCGATGAAATTTGTTGTTCTTTCTTGGCTTTAGCAAAATCATCCCTGTGTCTTGCTTGGCCTGGAGAGTGCTGCAGAGATTTCTAATAATTTCTAATTTGTTGCTTTATGAGTGAAACATAAACCATATCATGAGAGCATGGGCCATGTGTTGAGCATACAATTGCAGACCCAGATTAAACCCTATTCCGACACCCCGCTCAATGCCTAATTCCCTGGACCTTGACCCATTATTATAACATTACCAACTCGCATTTATATGTAAACCCAAATTGTGTTTTATAAGAGCATTAAAATTGAGCTCAACAGTATCATTTGAGTAATGACGTTGCAATATTCAGAATAAGTAATTATTTTTATAGAAACTCCACATAAAAATTGTGTGGTGTGTATACAGCCAGAATCAATATTAGATTATCAGCAACATAAATTCTTTTGGTGGAATTCAGGATTGTAAGTTTGTTAAATAATTCAGGAGCAAGTCAATTTATTATTTATATATAAATTAATGTGAGGGAGTCGTGCCATGAAACTATACTCAAACAAGTTTAATACTCTCTAAATGGCATGGTGTATGTGAAGGTGAATATTCTATGGAATCATTTTAAAGAGAAAATGGAGTGTGGAAGAAGGTAGATATTATTAGATAATGTAAGAAGGCTTTAAGCGGGATGCTATATTACATTGTAATTTATAGTTGAGGGGAGAGTATACAATAATAGCATGATTGTCGAACGTTTTCCTTAATAATTAAATTTCCATGAACATGCACTGAACAATGCATGATGGAGAATAACCCTAATGTAGTAATGTGGTCTATAGTTAAAGCATTAGCATGGAAAGACGGAAGTACAAAAGAATATAATAAAATCCATTTAGATGAACTTTAACTCTTCAAAACAAAAATTCATGCAATGCTCCATGCATTTGAATTAAGGGCTTTTGTTCTATGTATGATCATCGAGTTGTGCAATTTCAGCAAGCATTTAGCAGTAATACATTTCAGAATTGTATCAAATCAATATGTATAGAATGGTTTTTCATCTTTGAGTTGGGGAATCACATTATTTTTTATACTTGCAGCTCATAACAAGGCAATTTGTACCAATAACGGGGACCTACATATTCAACGGCATTGACCACAAGTCACAGCTATTGTTATTGTAACAGGTTTTAGTATTGTAGAATTTTTAACTGAATTGTTTGGCTACGTAACATATCGGCTACAGTTTTTATCCTTACATTGTAATTTGTAGTGGTGCTGATGTAGAGTTTCTATTGGAAAATATTAGAGTGGACTAATGCCTATGCATCCATGCATTTTATAATGCACACTTCTGTGGCATTTTTGCTCGTTAACGTGTACGGAAATTTTGTAATTACCGTATGGATCTTTGGACAAATACAAATAGAGAAAAAAGATGTTATACGAGTCCTCATTATTAAATGATATTGTTCATGCACTAACTTGAAATGTGTAAAAATGATATTGTCCACCTGTTAAGGAATGTGTAAAAATGAATATCTCTCATTTCTCATGGATGAATCAACAAGTACATGGAGTATATATATATATATATATATATATATATATATGAGTACATAGCTCCTAGTTAACATTCCTTCAAAAAAAAAAAAGCTCGTAGTTAACATGCTAATCTCAATTATTAACAAGCTAAACACAATTACTTGTATATCAAGTAACCCTACTTGTCTTTCTTGTCTTTATTAAATGATATTGTTCATGCTCTAACTTGAATTTCATTTTAGTAGATGCGCTATCAGGAACATCCAACACAATTACAAGTTTTAAAAGACCCTTTTAAAAAATTGTTTGTCCCTCATCTACATTGTTACTCCTTCCGTCCCAAATTATAAGTCGTTTTGAGAAGGAAAAAAATTCTCCTAAATTATAAGTCGTTTTATAATATTAATGAAATATTAAGTTATGTTTTTTCCTATCGTATCATCAACTATTTATTACTCTTTTTTCTTTCAATTCTTTAGTCTATCTTTCTAATATCATTAATGAAGGTAAGAATAATGTTGTAAAATGATTTATAATTTTTCGTTCTCATGCAATATTGATCACACTTCTTAATTTGTGTGAAAATATCAAAACGTGTATAATTTGAGACTGAGGTAGTATTTCTTATTAATACTACTTCATCTATTCCAAAAACGTATATATATTTTTATTTCTTATTAATGCACCTGTTAACATTTTTCATTTTTTAATACCACTTCATCCGTTCCAAAATAAGTCACATTTGATAAAATAGGTTTTTTTTGGTAGTGACATTTGATAAAATAGTTTGTCCCAATGTGTTGTTTTTAGTTTCCAATGCAATATTAATACTATGTGTACTACTTTCAATTCATTATGTCACTTCGCATCTGTGATTTAGAATATATCAATGTTAATAAGGATGAAAACTACTATTCTCTTCTCATTTATTTTATTAATTTAATTTATGTGAAATGATCAACTGTGACACTTGCTTTAGACGGTTTACCTTGAAATATGAAAAATTAACATAGAATGCTTCCACACATCTTAGTTCAGTAACGGTCACACATTTCTGACAAAATTATGTCAATAATTTTTCTCAAAACTTGTAATTTTTGTTGGATGTTCCTGTAATAAGGGATTGAGGGAGTTTCATGTACACGTGAGACACTGATTTGATTCATTAAAAATCGAAGCAACCAACATAAATGCCTATGCAAATAACATCTGAGGGCTAATAATAGTGCTACTTTTTTTTTTTTTTTTTTTAAATAAAAAAATACAGAACCGAACTTATATAATATGTATCTGCTTGGTTAAGTGTTTCAGCTATCCAAACGCAAGTTTCCAATTTCATGTAATGTTTGGGCAAAACCAAACGTGAATATGAAATTGTACTTCTACAGCCAAAACCTGAGTTCACTAGAAGCCACAACTTAACCGAGGATTTAAGGAATGAATTAACCATTATTTTCAGAAATATGATATTCTGTCTTAAACTAATTCACTCTACACACTCTATCTTGCACCAAATTCCATTCTAATTTGCTGGAATTCCTGCTCTAGAGAGCTGAGTTTTTCAAAACCATCCTTAAGATTCAAATTCCCGTCTCACTAAGTGTTCTAAAGTTGTGTTTGTCATGTTTGTAAAACGGCGGCATGCATTTCTACTGTAATTTCACAAGAATGTCATCATTTTTATGGTTGAATAATCAAAGCAAAGGCAGAAATGTTGCTACCACCGTTTTTTTTAATCTAACAAGATGCTGAAAAGTAATAGAATAGTAAAATTAACAAAATTGTAGATGGTATTATCAAAATAAAGGCGGGCAGAATACAAGTATTGAAGGACTAAAATATGCATGTTACTCGTTCAACCTGCAAAGAGTTACTCCATACTATCAGCAGTCTCTCTTTTTTGATGATTGTATACGCTGAACTCACCAAAGTCCCTTCTTCCGCTGGTAAAATAGCGTCCAAAATCAAATCCTCAAAGAAAGGAGTAATAATTCAGTTGCTATGCATAGAAGTATTATTAATTATTATTATTATTAATGCACTATACACAACAATCTAATTGCAGCTAGAAACCGGCTATCAATTACTTTAGAAACCGGCTAGTGAATGACGGATTTGACTCGTCTAAAGTATGAAGTTAGTAAAATGAGAAAATTATGGGTTGATGTTTTAATCGTCCATGATTAATTATACATGTGCATATAATATCAACAACTGATATGTTTATCGAATGTTGATATTTCTCACTTTACTCTCTGAAGTAAATTGATCACTTAAGAGGAGCCTTATCCCTGATAACTTACTGATATTTTTAATGAATAAATTTGTAGTATGATGCATGAACCTAATGTCAGTATCTTTTGCAATAACTTGAAAGTGACTTTAGTCTTTCAAGTCTCTTCATTCTTCAAAACATGTATTGCATATTCATAAATTTGTTACCTACATAACTGATTAAAATATGCCTTATAAAAAAGATAAATTGGTGATATTAAATAAAAGGGTCGTGTTAGTGAGTGTCCTAAGGACATTCTTTACGGACTTTATAATAGGAAATTTTATCTTCAAAATACAAGTCAACTATTGCCAAAGTAATAATTACATAATTTTTTAGTGTACAAAAGTTACCTCTTGACTCTCTAAATGCTCTTAGGGCACTTGTTAGCATTTTCCTTGAATAAATACTTATTAAGCAAAGCTAGTGATGCAAGGATGACCATTTTTAGTTGAGAGAAAACGGTAAGCATTAAGCAAGTAGAAAAATAAATAATTATAGCATACCTGTGTTTTACATCCCATCCCCCGGGAAGAAAACGCGGTTTTAAAGCATCCACAAATACTTGTCTCCATCTTTGACAAAACTCTCTAATGCCATCTTCACCATACTCCTTCAGTAAATGATCTACAACTTGTTTCCCATGTGGACCATGTCCTAAAAGTGACAGTTTTGAATGATGTTTTGCTTGTGTTGTATCTTCATCTTTGATTGATTCTTCGTCGCTAACAACATTTGGTTGCATTTTGTTAAGACTCTCATCAGTATCTACAAGCGAGTAACTTGTTTCATCATCATCATGATCAGTAGTTTTAACAACGATGGTATTTCCATTTGAAGTAGCTTTATCAACTGCAAGATCAGAAGCCAGAGAGGGCTTTCCCGAATCATCTTGTCTATTATCTCCACTTCTTGTTTCTTCATTTACGTATGAACCGTCAAGAGTATCAACCTTCAATGTGTCCCCATTACTCATTCCAGGTGCATAATCAGTATCATTCCCCTCATATGGCACTGCAGAAGCACTTCCAGTCGAATGTTTAGATGATACTCCTCTCTTCTTCTCAAACTTTCTTCTCTCGTGAGGAGTCATGCCAACTTGCAAAGCTTTTTCTAGATCTTCCTTAGATATCTCCCTTCCTCCATAATATGTCTTTATAATCTAAACAAAAAGAAGTTAACTTGATAAATAAAAGATCCAGTAGCAGTAGGTAACAATAAGCGACGAAAAACTGAATCAGAGGTCCTTTAAATAGTTTAAAATAGGTGCTATATCTTTTTTGTGTCAAATTAGTCATTTATCCTTAAAAATGTTTACACCGTTGAATCAAGATTGGTTTTTAGTCCTTTTTACAAATTTGTGTACACAATCAATGAACGATATGCTATAAAAGAATGTTTCACGACTCAGTACCACAGCTAGACTCTTGTTGAGAATAACAAGGTCACAATCTTAGATAAAAACTAAAAAGTATCACATTAATTTTGATGGATTAATATTTATTCGAACTATCAAGTTGACTATCATCAGAAGGGACGCTACAATAGTTTTGTGTCAGAGCAATCAATAACATACGAAAATATGATCAAACCTCAGTCAGTTCTTCACGCCGATCATGAGGCATTCTTGGCCCGTGACGTAGAAGAGCAACAGCAGCTGATCTTAATTGTAACGGAGATACACCTCCCTCGTCATTCGGTTTTTCAGTCTCCTGCCCCGGATGAATTACCCTACGAACATAGAGAGGAATCCCAAATTCAGAAGCTACTTTTCTCTTATACTTCTCTGCAGCAGCATGGGCAGCTTCATGGCAATCCACACAAAGTAGGACAATATCATGAGAGCGGTGGCTTTTCAAATGCTCAGGGAAATGTATTCTGTAGCATGATGGGATTATTCGATATCGTAAATAGTGATTTCCTTCACCACATCCAACACATATATTTTTTTTACTTTGGATATAAAAATCATTGCCCTCGTCCTCTGGCCGGCCTTTGGGTTCGAAAAGAAGCATTATAGCTGGGGGTTCCTCATCGACAACTTTTGCAAGATCCCGGCTAAGGTACCTGGAGAAATGAACATTTATCATGTAAAAGCAGCCCCTTTTGTTGTTCTTATAAATGGAATAAGAACAAGTGAAAATGAACCAACCATTCAAGCTTCTTCCGATCACAATAACAAAGCAGCCTCCCGTCGTTAGCAAATATCCGGCAATTGTGATAAACAGGAGATTTGCAAGAGAATTTTTTAACAAACAAATTTCGAGAAGCCTTTTTAGAATGTTGTCTAGGATTTTTTAGGCTTGAGCGTTTAGAGGATAAAGTAGGTCTTACGTTACAGTTAACCAACAAAGCATAATTAGAAATGTTGAGTTTACAATTTCCATTTTGACCTAGACACTTTTGAAGAATCACAGAATAAATATCACCATGGTTAACCAGCTTGTTTGCAAGCAGATGACAGATATCAGTGAGGTGGCTGCAAACAACAGGAGATGGAGAAGGGATAGAAGAGCTGAGACCCGTTTCTGCATTGACATCAGTCTGAACTATGGAGTTGTATATTTCAGAGTTACTTGCTGGAAGTCGACTTGCCAAAGCAACAATTGCCTGGTCTGACAACACATACTTTAAGCTCTCGTCATGAATACGAGCCTGAAAGGATGAGCATGCAAAAGAATAATCAGCTCGTGAAAATAAAAATATAATTTTCTAACACTGAATAGACTATGATCAGCCCACATCAAAATCTGTAGATTAGGCAACAGAATCTTGATTCATGGCTTCAGTTCACTATCTGAATAGAGAGTAGAGACGGTTTGACCTAGTTTTGCATATTCTTTTGGTGATAAATTATGTAAGAACAAAATTTAAGCATAAATATTTCTATTACTATAAACTTGATGGATTATCATCATTAGTTACTGAACAAATGTCACGTACTTAAAAGTTGGAATAAATAAATATATCAAAGCAATCTTCAATATACTTGACCAATGTTATTTAAAAAAATATATAATCGCTATACTTACTTAACTTTCTTCCTTTATTTAAGGCCACAATTACTCTGAGGTTTTATTTCCCAAAGGTTTATTTTGTGTAAAACAAGCAAATATGTTACATTAATTTCAAGATACGTGTTAAGATCTCCCAATTGACTGTGAACATGTAGCATAAAAAATTCCTATTCCATATCATAATTTGCAAAATAACATGTTAAAGTGGTCTGCAACTCAAGGACATGGAAAAGACAGTTTTAGTAACAAAAGTGTTCTTTAATGGTAGCTAAACTTAAGAGTCTTTATAAATAACTTACCATCAAATCTCTCCATGTGCACAGCTGCCTCACAATAGACAGAAACTGTAATCATAGAATTTCGTTAGAAAAATGTCCAATTAGATCACTCACACTATTTGAACTCCAAATCGACATTGAAGCAACAAACCTGAGTTTCATTGGAAATTGAAGGAGAGGCTCGATTGCTCTGATGACGCGAATATAATGATAATGCAGCAGATTCTCCTGGCGAAGCTTCAATCTCCTTTGTGAAAAGTTGCAAACAAATCATGTTTGAACGTCGACTAGCCTCGAGAACAAAATGGAATTTGTCATCGGAACAAGAGTTTTCTGACACAATAATAAATTCAGAATTTTGACCCAGCATATTAACAAAGAATGATCCCCAATGAGATGTTTAAAAAGCTCATTATTTCAGTTAGTTCAATAAAGTTATCCTGTCAAAATGACAAAATGCTTGGGACTGCACATAAATTATAGTATGCAGATCTTGCACATTCAAGTTGTTGAAATTTGGGGCCTAACTCAACCTTACAAAACCGGCTTGCAAAGTGAGGGTTGCCTCCTCTTTATGAACTCTCATCAAGAGTCTCATCTATCCGATGTGGGACTTGGGTTTTTCCCAATACACCACCTCACGCCCATCACTCTTTAGGCTTGGTGCGTGAATAGGTAGGTGGCCCTTGAATTCGACAAGCTCTGATACCATGTTGAAATTTGGGGCCTAACTCAACCTTACAAAACCGGCTTGCAAGGTGAGGGTTGCCTCCTCTTTATGAACTCTCATCAAGAGTCTCATCTATCCGATGTGGGACTTGGGTTTTTCCCAATACACCACCTCACGCCCATCACTCTTTAGGCTTGGTGCGTGAATAGGTAGGTGGCCCTTGAATTCGACAAGCTCTGATACCATGTTGAAATTTGGGGCCTAACTCAACCTTACAAAACCGGCTTGCAAGGTGAGGGTTGCCTCCTCTTTATGAACTCTCATCAAGAGTCTCATCTATCCGATGTGGGACTTGGGTTTTTCCCAATACACCACCTCACGCCCATCACTCTTTGGGCTTGGTGCGTGAATAGGTAGGTGGCCCTTGAATTCGACAAGCTCTGATACCATGTTGAAATTTGGGGCCTAACTCAACCTTACAAAACCGGCTTGCAAGGTGAGGGTTGCCTCCTCTTTATGAACTCTCATCAAGAGTCTCATCTATCCGATGTGGGACTTGAGTTTTTCCCAATACACCCCCTCACGCCCATCACTCTTTGGGCTTGGTGCGTGAATAGGTAGGTGGCCCTTGAATTCGACAAGCTCTGATACCATGTTGAAATTTGGGGCCTAACTCAACCTTACAAAACCGGCTTGCAAGGTGAGGGTTGCCTCCTCTTTATGAACTCTCATCAAGAGTCTCATCTATCCGATGTGGGACTTGGGTTTTTCCCAATACAAGTATGAAACAGCTGCCGAGTTTTGGGCCCGGAAATTTCAAAGGAGGAGAAAGAGAGCTTGACAAGATAGATATTAAAAGTTTTACTCTACTAAAATGCTTAACATTTATTACAGAAATTTCTGTTTCTATTGGCTATCTTTAATCACAATATCAGTTAAGAAGGAATACCATTGTCCAGTTGTTTGAGTTCATCGATCAGACAATTTGCAATATACAACAGATAGTGTGCATCTGTCCGTGCATAATGTACCATTTCTGCTGAGAGAGGACGTTGTCTCCAGTCTTCACGCTACAATCAAGCATATACAATTATAAATGACATAGTAAATCTATTTATTATTTGAAAAGTGATCATTCATTAACTATGTAAAGAAAAACAATTGCATGTTCTATTATTGATGTACCACATTAAAAAGAATTCAATATTATCATCATTATTATTATTATTATTATTCAAGTTTCAATCCACACTCTTATAATTATTTAAACGTCTAGCATTCCCTGTTTAGTTCAATATATATTGTAACTTGATCATTCAATTGTAGTCATTTTTTTCTTCATACCTCCCACCCCACCCCCAACCCCCCTTCATTAGTTCAATAAACTCAGGCCAACCTTGGGATCAAATTACTTTATTACAACTTAGTCAAAGAGAGTTAGTGAATTCTCATGTTCAAGATAACGTACTCAGGTAGCCTATCATTCTTTTAGGAAAAACACGTGATGCGAGAGCTTAATATTTGATTTTGAATTACTAATTCAGTTTAGATTGAACTTTGCTATTTATTACACGAGTGAATGAAAAAACATGGCCATTACATTTTACTAAATATATCCATGATAAATAGTAAATGTTTAAGATCTACTACTACAACATTGTTGATGACAAACCAATGAATTCACTCAATGCAGGAAATCAAGCATAATTAGGCCAAACCTGTAATAATTTATTTGTATTGACACCACAATAGGTTTCTAGCAAATAAGCAAGTGATTTTTGTGGTTTTGATAGCACCTCACACGCCTGCAGAACATGAACACCAGATAAATAAGAAGTTGCCAGTCAATGGTAAATGTAAGACTTCTCCACTCATTATCATGCATGAGGAGAAATTTTGTATGGTACAACGTAAATGAGGTGACATGATAGCATACCTTTGAAGTATCGAATAGATTAACAACGTATATGTGGAAGTCCCTCTGTAGCCAGAGAACATCATTGTCGGCCCCATGGAACACCTATCAACAAATTTTTCATTAAAAAAACCTGAAGCAGAAAGTTGGACAGCAAAAACAAAGACAAATAGACAAAGTAAAATATATATGATAAATGTGGTGTGCTTTAATTCAATTACAGTCTAGATATACAAAAAGTCAAAAGAATCAGAATAATTATAACTTCATTAAAAGAAATTAGGCTTAAAAGAGAAAATTTAGAAACCGGAACCATCACCCCCCTTTCCCCTTGGAAAAAACATGACAATGATAACTTACATACTTTACATATTGAAGGGTCAGCAAAAACTGGACGGAGAATTTCCATAGAATCATGGAGAGCAATTGTATCGATCAAATAATCTTCTTGTTGTGTAGAAAT
Source organism: Medicago truncatula (assembly GCF_003473485.1). Lineage (NCBI taxonomy): Eukaryota > Viridiplantae > Streptophyta > Magnoliopsida > Fabales > Fabaceae > Medicago > Medicago truncatula. The sequence goes on from NC_053045.1 coordinate 25,316,662, forward strand.
CTGTTTGACAACGGAAAAAAACACATGTATCATCAACAAAACTATAAAAAATTATGTTATTGGCATAATGCAATCAAAGAAATATAAGAGATAACATGAAATTACCTGAACTAACCCTGTAAAGCCTAGAAAAGAACGCAAACTATGTTGTTCTGTGTCCACACCAAAGAATTTTTCCTTGCTCAATACATTAACCAGTTTCTTTAACTGCATCTCAGTATCAACCCAAACATACGAATCATTCATTTCTAACTTCTCAGCACCAAGTTCAATTTCAGGTTGATGGTTTTGTAACAACGCCGTAATCTCTGCTTGAAATGGATGCAAACTAGAGCCATTTCCTGTACAAAAAACACTTGACTCAGCTTGATCTTCACAATTTAAAATCTTAACTGAAGACAATGCAGCAGATCACGAAGAGTTAAAAATAAACATAAACAACAAATTTGTTAAGAAACGTAGCATCCATTGAAATAGGAGAGAAAAACTGAAAAACTTATTGTATTGATGATAGTAGAAATGAGATACTAATGAAAGATAGTACAAACGAGTCAACTATCGGACTTATATACTAACTAACAATAATCCTAACTAACCATATTCTCAACATCTAGTTCTAGTTCTAACTTTCTGTGTTCTGTGCTAATTTTCAACTAAATCTCATCCCTTCAAATTTAAAATTCAATTGGTCTAACTAAATCAAAATTTCAGAAAACACCACAAAATCTATTGTCTTTGTAGTGTTGTATCTAGTTTAAACTGGATTAAATTAAACTACTTCAATTATTCATTTCTCCTTTTTTTAGCTTGTTGCACTAAAGCTCCCGCTAACTGTCCAGGAAAGGGTCCCACCATTTAGCGTATTGTATGCAGCCTTACCCTGTTTTATACACAAGATATTGTTTCCAAGACTTGAACCCTCTCAGTCACATGGCTCTCCCCCTTCAAGAGAAATAATATTTATACAACAGTGACAAATTTTGAACAACTTTTCTCTCACTTACTCACGCTGTATTCTTATTGTCTCTCTTCTTTTTTCTCTCTCTATTATTTTTGACCAATAAGAATAGCCCAAAAGTTGTCACTTGTTAAAATATCATTACTCCCTTTCAATTATTTCATTTATCATAAACCCGACAAATGAGTAAATATTAATGTAACAACTAACTACTAACATTTGTAGTTCAACAAAATATATTACCGTTCCCATGGGGAACAACGCTTGGCCAGTGCGCATGCCTCTACGCATGAGCCGGATTAGTCGCACACCTTTGATGGATCGAAAACCGGTGCGAAAGCAAAAAAAAAAATGTATTACCGTTATTCTTGGAGGCATTGAAGCTCAAATGCTTGAAGGGAGCATAGGAGTTATCAGCTAAAACTCGCTTAAAAGCCGACTGCGGTTTGGGTTCGGAATGTGAGTAGCACGAACTCGAAGGGGATTCACGTTGCTTCCTCCGCCGCATACGGCGAACAGTGAAGAAGATTATTGCAGCAGTAGTTAAAGTGACGATCGTGAATGCCACGCGCGTTTTGTGTTCATTGTTCATTTTGTTCAATGCTGTTTTCAGTGCGGAGTGAACGGTGGAGGCGGTGTTTGCTTGCGGCGTAGTTGTAATTAAGAAGGTGATTGTTGAATGTAATTGGGCCTGTGAGAAATTCAAATCCTTAAGGAAATTCTCATTTCACCCCCTACATGCTCAACGACCCCCCAAATTATATTTTTTTGGATGTGCATTTATGATGTAACTTTTAAAGTGGGAAGAGTTCATCCTTAGTTATAAGGGTGAAAATGTCATTTTCAATAATATAAGATAAGATAATGGTGAAAATGTCTTTCACCATCATTCATTATATTTTACTTTTTCCAAGATTTTATCTGTCTTTATCTCTCCAAATTGAAGAAATGGAGAAACACATAAATGGAGGGGATCCTAACCCCATAAAAATTAAAAAAAATAATTAATGATGGTGAGACTCACTCAATGGTAGGACCCACATCCTTTTTATGTATGTATCTCGTTGTAAATGACATTCTCCATTTATTTTTATAAATGAAGATGATCTTAACTCAAACTCAAATTTTGTGTTATGTCTTTGTTTTCTATGCTTAAACTACGTGATTGATTTTGTTTAGTTCAACAATGATGGGATTGCTATTGTAAAATGCAAGTTTGGATTTGTGAAAGTCTCATATTTGTTAACAGTGGAATGAGATGGGATAAATAAAACACATTTGAAAGTGGATTATGTGCGGTCAAGTTACAATCACCTATTCACAGACATCTGATCAAAACCAGACAACTCAGATCTTAATATCTTCTTTACTTTTTTAAAATTTAAAATTTTGACTTCAAAATCCCAACTACTCGATCGGATGACCCCGATTTCGTTGACTACATATTATGAGTGCCAATTGCACCCAATTCGGATCCATATAAACGTTAAAGTGTGTAGATATAGATATATTCAATCTCTTCAATTTTAAACTAAGACATGGTGTTTGCTCATGTATTTAATACTTATTTCAAGTCATTGTTTAAAACTCTTTCAATTTTTCTCTTTTGAACCCTTTCTCGTCGCCATTTTAATAAGTGGTGTCATAGGTGATGATATTGGCGGCATTTAGCTTGCACAAGATACAAATCTGTGCACCATACACAAGTTAGAATTTTATTTTTTTTAACCATTAGATCAAAGAGGAACATTGATTTTATTGTAATTTAGCTACACTATAACTTTTTCACTTTGCCTTCGATGTTTCTACAATCTACCCTTTTTCACCACCACCAAACTCAATAGCACCTATGCCACCACAATACATGAATCACATATTAACATGTCCAATGTCTTAATGTTGATTCTAAGCAAAATTATTCTTAGCAAGTCTTGAAGTTATGTTTGGAAATTATGTCCAATGTCCAAACATCATATTAACATGTCTAATGTCCTTAATTATGTTTGGAAATTAATTTTGTGTGGATAATTTGATTCCTATACCATCTCCCGATTTGGATTTGATTCCTATAGAGTAGCTTTCCTTAGATTCAAACCTTACTTTGTTATGTGAAGGAAATATGTCCAATGTTCGTGATTTGAATATGTTGTTTTGGCCATGACAAACAAAGATGAAAATGTTGCTCAACATTTTAGATCTGTTTGTAAAATGTTTGGATTAAATATTATGGAATCGACCCTATAGATCTCGAATTTAATTGTGGCAGCATCATAAGCATGTGCCACTTTGTTTAGCCATATCATAAGCCACTAACCAAACACGAGTTTTCTTCCATGGATGTCGAATTTCAGCAGCAAATCGACCCCGTGGCCTCTTCCTTAAGACACAATAATAGATTTCCTTCATTGTTGCAGTCACCGTGCTTTTCATCGGTTTTGAAGCTTTTGTTCTCTCCGCCGCTGTTTTTTCGCCGTCGTGGATCTAGTTGCGTAAAGAAGAACCACTGGCAAATTCACGATTTTCTTCCTTGACATATAATTTCTGAATTTTTGTTTAGCTACCTTGGTTTCTCAATGTTCTTGTTATCCATTACTCATAAAAAATAATGAATATTGTATTATATTTATACTCCAAAATTTACCCGAACAATTGTTATACTTCTCTTTACTTATTATTAAATCAGCCACCTTTCCAATTAATTGTTCGGGAAAATTATGGAGTATAAATATAATACAATTTTAATTATTTTTTATGAGAAATGGATGACAAGAACACTGAGAAACTAAGGTAGACAAAATTCAGAAATTATATGTTAAGGAAGAAAACCGTGAACTTGCAAGTGGTTCTTCTTTACACAGCTAGATCTACGGTGGCAAAAAAAAAAAAAACTACAAAATGGATGAAAAGCATGGTGACGATGGCGGTGAAAGAAATTTGTTACCGTGTTGTGAGGAAGCGACCATGGGGTCGATTTGTTGCTGAAATTCGAGATCCGTGGAAGAAAACTCGTGTCTGGTTAGTGGCTTATGATACCGATGAACAAGCAACACATGTTTTATGATGCTGCTGCAATTAAATTCGAGATCTATGGGGTCGATTCCATAAAATTTAATCAAATCTTTGTACAAATATATCTAAAATCTTAAGCAACATTTTCACCTTCGTTTGAGATGGCGGAGGTGACCACCGGAGCAATTGAGTTTGGTGGTGGTGGTGGTTAGGGTAGAGCATCAGATGGGTTCAGGCCTACATTTGTCATGATGGAGGAAACCGATCATCACATTTCTAGACCCAATTCCGCCCACAGACATGTTCGGTTTGGGCGGTTCTCGACCTGGACGGTTCTCGGTTTGGTCGGGTGGGTTTTTTAGTTACAGGCAAGATAAAGCAAGTAGTGAAAGGAAAAAAAATCCAGAACAAGGGGAAAAAATCCATAGCAAAGATTAAACAAGTAACAAATTTTAGAACACTATAAACAATTTGTGAACAAAAACCATAGACATAAATATGGTTAAAGAAAATAAATTGATAAAAGGAAGGAAAAAAACAATGATTAAGATAGCATAGAAACCCAGATCCGATAACAAGTTTGTTTCAACATCTAGATCAATCAAAAGAAGATGGGTTTTAAACATCATTCATGCCATTTGAAACAGATCTTCACAACTTGGAGAGGTTAGTTCACAACGTGTGGTTGAATGGTGCTTACACCACAACAGATATATGCAATTGCACCCGAGAAAGAAGATAAAAGTTAAACTGATTGGATTTGGATGGAGAACATTGAATCAGAGAAAAGAGAGTTGATTGATAAATAGTGTGAGGTTAGGTGAAAGCATGAAGCGGCGATAACTGAGAGAGCAGGAGAGAGAACATCACAAGATATTTATACCTAGGTCAAAATAAGAGAGACGAGTAGGCTAATATGCGGGCGGTTATGGGCTTCCATGGGTTGCAATTTTTAAAATCGATCTCGACCGACTAAACCCACAAAAACCCAATTTTTTCATTTTCTTTACCCAAGACCCGCCCCGAATCGACCCATTTACACAACTTTGCATCGGCTTTATCGGTTTACGGTCGGGTGACGGGTGTTTGCTCACCCCTAGTGGTGGTGAAAAGTGGGAGGTTGAAGAAAAAGTGAGAGATATATAGTATAGACAAACTATAATAAGATTAATGTTCCTTTTTAATCTAATGGTTAAAAATAACTTTTCTATAACTTGTATATGGTGCATAAATTTGTGATTTGTGAATAGTAAAGGGCACCAAGCCCGTTGAATTGTCGTTGGATGCTAGAAATGCTTATATGTCACTTGCTGAGGAGTATTTTTTTAGATCTAGAACATATTACATTTCCTCCACTGAAAAAAAAATTATAATTTTATTCTTAATATCTCATCCACAAATCTCAGACTAATTTTTTTTTTATTTGGGTTTCTTGCAAGCCATTACAAAATGGTAGAGGGGTTGAAGACAAACTGAAAAAAAAAATAGTGTAGGAAGACTATGATAAAGATCAATGTTTCTCTCTAATCTAATTGTTATACCCTGATTTTGGACCTAAAAATACTCATTCAAATCTCTTTTCTATCACTGATACTTGTCAAATTTCTCTGAATCTTTATTTTGTTTCATCTGCACATTCTACTGTCCCTGCCTCGCAGTTTTTATCAATCATGTTTTTATCAGTATTTTTCTTGCATAAAGCCATCCAAAGTGTCTTTCTTGCATTACAAGTCATTTAAAAAGTCTCTCTGAATCATTGCATTACTTTTCTTGCATTTTATTTCAAATATTTGCAAAATCATACAAAAGGGTATTTTGGTCATTTCTGCATTGGAACCCATTTCAGTCCCTGCATTTGTCTCTGAGTCTTTTCAACTTGTCTGTATAAGTCATTGTTAAATCTTTGTTTAAAATCATTTCAAAAAAGTTGCATCTGAGTCAGTTTTAAGTCAATTTAGTCCCTAGGGGGCATTTTAGTCTTTTCCTATTGAAATTTCGACAGGGAGGTATTTTAAAATACCTCATGTCAGTAATTGGTTCATTTTAGTCCTTTTGTTGATTTTAATTTTAGGCTTCACTTTACGTTTTTTCCAATTTACCAATTTTAGTCCAATTTTATTTTTAATTGCATTCTGGTCCCTCAAACAGTTTCCAGAATTGCATTTTAGTCCAAAACTTTTTAAATTTGCTTTTTAGTCCTTTTTTCTTATTTGCTGTTTAGTCCTTCAAGTTTCTTATTTTGCAGAAAGGTCCCAAGTTCATTTTTTAGCCCAAGGCCGAGCCATTTTTATCCAGGACAGATGTCACCTTTTCATTGGATTCCAGGCACACTTGGCAGCCTATAAAAGGCCCATTCAATGCACAAGTAAAAAAAAAAAAGAATTCAGTCAATGCCACATCACAAACAAAGTTCTCAGTTTCTCTCTCTTGGCAGTTAGATCAAAACAGAAATTCACCAGAAAAATCACAAACCCTAAAATTTTCCAGAAATCAAATTCATCACAAATTCATCAATTTCTTTTCGATTCTCAGAGATTCATCAAAGAATCTTCATCATTGAATCGTGTTGCTCTGCAATTCAAGTGCGAATTCACCACTGAAAGTGGCGAACTCAAGCACGATCGCAGAGCCTTTTTGAGGAAGAAGAAGAGAGAAAGAAGATGAAGACCTAAACCGGTGAAGAAGAAAAAGGGAATCAAACCAGCAAACAAAATCAAATCAAAGATTTCTGAAGAATCTTTGATTCGAAATTTTCCAGAAAAATCACAGGTAAACTCAAACCTCATCTTTTCTTTCTCAAGAACAACAACGAGAACGAATCAATGTAGATCTTAGGGTTTCATGAAATTTCTTTCGAAAAAACTGAAAACCCTAAAAAATGTTTTCAAAATCGTAACCCTAGGTTTAGATCTATAAAGATTCAAGCTTCTTGTGTAAAAACCAGTGCCAAAATCATGCTTAGAATAAAGAGACGAATCGATTGGAGTGAAAATTTTAGGTTTCTGGAAATTTAGGTCAAGATTCTGGGTTTGCTCACCGGAGAAGATGAAGATTCCGGCGAACCTTGAAGGTTCCGGCCGATCTTCATCTTCCTCAGCCGTTTCTTTCAGAAACCGGCGAAGGTGAGAAGAGAGAGGCGAGAGAAGAGGAGCTTAGAGAGAGAAAGATTTGGTGCAAGTGAATAAACCGGCGCATTAGGCCTTTATATAGAGCGCTAGACCGGACCGGTTCAAGACCGGTCTAATCCCCTGCGTTGTGAGCCTTTAGATCTAGGGTTTGGGATCTTGGATCAATCCAACGATCCCTGAGCGTCTCTGTGAGATCCGTATCCATTGGTGTTGGGCTTGGGCCTTTCCATTTCGTTTTTCTGAGTTTTCTTGTTTTTTTGCTACCTGCACCTTATTTTCCTGCTATATGAACCTCTATTTGTTCTAAAAATTTCCTAAAAAATTCTATATGTTTCTTGTTGCATTTTTGACATTTTTTTTGTGATATTTCTACCTGTTTAAAATGGTAAAAAATATATGTGATATTTTCTTGATTAATTTGTTCTTTTTGGTCTAAGTTTGTGAATTTCTTGTCATATTTTCTTCATAAAATTTTGGTATATGATGTGAATGATTGATGTGCAATTTCATGATGAATATATCCCTGATTATATGTGTGTTTTACTGTTGATGTGATGTGTGTTTTCATTCCTTTATTTTTGCCAATAATATGTGTTTTTTTTTTTGTCAAAGAGAAAGTGTAAAATATCCCTATGAATGTGTTATAATGCTTGGCTTGAATGTGTCCTTGTTATCCTCACATTATAGCTTAAAATCAAACCTCTTTAAAATTGCTATGATGAGAGAATTATAGGTCATGTGCATGTCTAAGTGTTATAACAAATTTTAGGTATATTTTGCCATTTTATTTCACTTCATTGCTCTTTTCTTTTTTGCTATCCTATTCAATATTGTTTACTTTTTCTTACCATTTTATGCCTTATATTACTAACTATTTCATTTCATGTTTCATCCATCTCATGAGCATCCTACCTTTTTCATCTCAATTTCTCATAGTTTAGGCATTTTTACCTTTTAATTTCTATGTTAAAATGTCATGTAATATTTTAGGTAGTTTAAATCTCCTTTTAATTTCTTGCAAGACCATAGAATGTAAATTAGGGCAAATGTAAAGGACAATGGACTCTTTATAGTGATGTACACCGACACAAGCACCGACACGCACACACGTTGTATGTTTACCGCTTTAGATGTATGTTTAGGAAACGCGATACTTAGAAAAATACTAATTTTTTCAAAACAAGCTAATTCCTTCACTCAAATCTTTTCCCAATAAACCTTGGAGTCAAAACTCCATTGCATTTTCTTTTATTTTCTTAATCAAAACCTCAATGAATTCTAACTTCTACTTAGACATTTTCTCTTTAATAATTGAACCAACTCTTCACTACTTTTTCTCATGCCTTTACGGCCTCTTTCTCTTCTTCAAAACCATTTTAAAAAAAAAAACTAAAATCAATCAAACACACAAAACATTTTTTTGAAAGAGAACTACATGGATTTTTGATCCCTTAAAAGGGTATGTAGGCAAGAGGTCAAAACCTCTCCAAGTCCAATAAAATAAAAATCCAAACACTCCTCCCCCCATTCTTAACATAAACAACTTCCTTTTTTAATAAATAGCATTAAAAATAAAGCGTAGACATAAAACTAGGAAAACGGTTCCTATAGAGTACTATAGTCGTTGCGGGTGCCTAACACCTTCCCGTAACGAAAACGACCCCCGAACTTAGAATTTCTAAGGGTTTTCTCAATTTTACCCTTCCCAAGAAAAAATAGAGAATATCAAAGATTGAAAGGTTCAAGCCTAATTAATGACTTGATACCCTAAAATCGTGATAACACTAATGTTTAAAAATAACTTTTTATAACTTATGTATGGTGCATAAATTTATGCTTTGTGTAGGTTAAATGCCACCGATGATATTGTTGGGTCGGGTGTTAGTGGACAATGGTTAATATTTGTGCATACTTCACTTGTTTGTTGGTATTTCCATTAATTCCTCAAGACTTTAAGTTAAGGGAAAATTGTTGTCAAGTAAAAGTGTGTGATGTGAAATTTGCACAATGGTTGATAATTAAATAAGTAATGTCAATATAAGTGTGGTTGAGGGTGGAATTTAGGGTGGGAGGGGTAAGTTAATTTCTACCATTAGATTAGAGAGGAGCAAAATTTTTACTATGGTCTCTCCACATTGTATTTTTTTTTACATTGTCTTCAACCTCCATGAACCACCACCACTATGTCATTAACTCTATGATCTCATTTCCAACAACCACCGTACATAATATATCATCGGTTCTCTTCCTTTGATCTTATTAAAAATTAACATCTTGAATCAATCTTGTCATAAAATGTAGGTTTTTCTTTCTTCATCATTCAAATACATGTTTGAAGTGGATTCTCCATATCTTCCTCTCATCAATCTCTATGGTTGCCTCTCCCTTTTTCTCTCGCCACTGTTGCCGCCCCTCTCTGTTCATCCCGTCGACGGGACACTACCTCTGCCATGCACAACCCCACCTCGTTGTCATTGTCGTTCTCACGGCGGAGATGGGACGGTGACCGTTCTATCTTCTTTCTCTCATCATCTCCATGGCTAATGCTTATTTAAGTCAAGAAAAAATAAAAAAAAAAACATGTTGTCTTCTTTTGCTGATTTAATTTCTTCATTTTTCAGATATATGTTGGATTCAAAATCAGGAAAAGGGTGAGTGGGTGAGCGTGGGAGGATGGAGGAGAGAGAAAGGGAGGTGGAAGTGTAATTTAGTGTTGAAAGTGTATGATAATAAGGTGCTCTTATTTTGATCTAGTGGTCAAAAAAATACTTTCCTATGGTGGAGAATTCTTTCCCTCACCCACCCTAAATGCCAGGTGGCGTTTAGCCTGGGCATGGACAGTTCTTTCCTGTAACGCCCACTTTCGTTTAATCGTTATTTAATCGAGTTTAGGCGATTATATGATAATTATATAGTATATGCATGATTTTGGTATGTTTTGATGATTTGATCGATGACGTGTTAAGTTATGAGTATTGAAGGATTTGATTATGATATGAGATTTATTTTATTGTTAAATAAAATAAAGATTTGAAAATAATATAAAATATTTAGTTGAGGGCTGTTTTGATATTTTAGATAGTTTTGGGGGAGAAAGTGAGATAAGATAAGTTATTAGAAAGAGGTATAAATAGGAGAAGACCTAATATTTTAGAAACTCATTGTACGTGAAAACTTTTGGAAAAGGGAGAAAAAGCTTAGAAGGGAGAAGAGCATAGAGAGAGCTGCGATTTCTTCATAACCAGGTAAGGGTGAGACTAGTAATTCAATAGCATTGATTGTTGTAATTCTGATGATTAGTTGACCAAGTTAGGATTGATTTAGAGAAGTTTTGGAATTAGGTCAAAGCCCTAAAAATTGATGATCAAACGGTAAAACTTGTTTAGATTGATGTAAGAACCGTCCTATAACCTTAGAACATGTTTAGGATGAATTCTGGAATCAAAATTAGGCTTTGAACCATGTTGTGTGAGGGATTTTTGAGAAAAACCCTAGTCTGCCCGTGCTTCTGTTCATCGCTCGCCACGGCGAGTGATGATCCTCGCCTCGCGAGTGATGAACTTCATCGCTCGCCACGCGAGCCCCTTTCCTTCGCCTCGCGAGTTGTTTGGTTCAACTCGCCATGGCGAGCAACCTTCCTCGCCTCGCGAGCTTAGGCAGAGTGCATGTCATATTTCGTGTTTCGACCTTTTTAGTTGAATCTTGTATGCCTTTGAGTACCTGAACTTACCTAGTATTGATTAGGAATGAATGTAGGATCAGAGGGAACCCAGAACAAGCTTAGTTTGTGAGTGGAGTGGTGCTCGCCATGGCGAGTAAGTACTCTCGCCTCGCGAGTACAACCAGGATGAACTTGATTATGTGTTTGTGCGATCTGTGTCGCACTTTTTGGTCCAGAGTGAACCCCTAATTGGTAATGAAACCTTATGATAACGTTTAATGCAGTCTGTAAAGCTATTGAGTTAAGTTGATATTATTTGAGCATGATTAAGGTATTATGCAATATGTAAGATATAATTGAAATGATTATGATTCTAGTAAATTGTTGTTGATATATTGATATCTCCTTGCTGTTATGCGACTTGACTATGCTGCTGTTGTTATTTAACTAAGTATGCAATGTTTATATATGAATATAATGAAAATGATGACGTTTTGCATCAAGTTATTGAATGCACATGATTACGATGATTATGATGTTTTGTTCATATGTGTCCATGCATAGCATATCATTGAGCTTAGTCCTCACCACGAAAATTAGGAGCTTTGTCCTCCGCACGTTTTATAGGAGCTTTGTCCTCCGCACGATTAAAGTATATTAATACTTATGATGACGATTGGTACCACATGCATATAAGGAGTCTAGGAGCATTGTCACATTGTCATGATTAAGATGCCTTGTTGATAATGAATGGAAATGTGATTATGTGATAAGTGTTATTTGATTATGTTATGTTGTTTATAATGATTGGTTATATGATTACGTGATAACTGTTTAGCATTTATGCAAAGTTAATAATGGAATGATTGATGTTAATTTATGATTCGCAATTACATTGATTAATGTTATTTTATTATGAAATCTCACCCCTTCTGCTTGAAAATGTTGCCCTTCGTATGGGTAACTTGCAGGTGATCGTGCTTAGTGTGCAGTTGCTTCGTGAGTTGGCCTTGCCTTCACTGTGTCGTCTAGGTCGCTCTGATACGTAACGGGATGGGGTTATATGCTATAACATGCTTCATTCTCTTACGTGGATAATATGTTATTTTTATTATGTTATGGAATATGAACTATTTTGATGGGGCCTACGTGCCAAACTGATTTATGATTTTTGAATTAAATATTCCGCTGCTATGTTAAAGATATTGTGAAGGTTAAATTATTATTTAACTGTTTTTGGATTACGTTTCTATGTGATATCCCGTTTATGGTTTTTACTCTGATAATTGTTTAAGAAATTTGTATATTGGGAAAACGGGGTGTTACAATTGGTATCAGAGCAGGTCGATCCGTCCGGTCAATTAGAGAGTCGTGTCGAGTCTTAGTAATATTTATATTACTATCTTATGTTGCTGTTGCTACTTTTGTAGAATATCAGAAATGGCTGGAAGGAATGATGCTGCGTTAGCTGCTGCTCTACAAGCTGTTGCCCAAGCTGTGGGACAACAACCTAACGTGAATGCTGGTGCAAATGCTGAAGCTACGATGTTGGAGACGTTCATGAAGAAGAACCCTCCGACTTTCAAAGGACGTTATGACCCTGATGGAGCCCAGACGTGGCTTAAGGAGATTGAGAGGATTTTCCGAGTTATGCAGTGCACTGAAGATCAGAAAGTGCGGTTTGGTACTCATCAGCTGGCCGATGAAGCTGATGACTGGTGGGTTGCTATTCTGCCTACCCTCGAGCAGGAAGGAGCTGTCGTGACTTGGGCTGTGTTCAGGAGAGAGTTCCTGAGAAGATACTTTCCGGAAGATGTTCGCGGGAAGAAAGAGATCGAATTCCTTGAGCTGAAGCAAGGAAATATGTCCGTGACAGAGTATGCTGCCAAGTTCGTGGAGCTGTCTAAGTTCTATCCGCACTATACTGCAGAGAATGCTGAGTTCTCGAGATGCATCAAGTTCGAGAACGGTTTGAGGCCCGACATCAAGAGGGCGATTGGATACCAGCAGCTGAGAGTTTTTCAGGATTTGGTTAACAGCTGCAGGATCTATGAGGAGGATACCAAGGCTCACTACAAGGTAGTGAATGAAAGGAAGGGCAAGGGACAGCAGAGTCGTCCTAAGCCGTACAGTGCCCCCGCTGACAAAGGGAAACAGAAGATGGTCGATGTTAGGCGGCCTAAGAAGAAGGATGCTGCAGAGATTGTGTGTTTCAATTGTGGTGAGAAAGGCCACAAGAGCAACGTCTGCCCTGAGGAAATCAAGAAGTGTGTCCGGTGTGGTAAGAAGGGTCATGTTGTAGCTGATTGCAACCGTACAGACATTGTTTGCTTTAATTGCAATGGAGAGGGTCACATTAGTTCACAGTGTACTCAGCCTAAGAGGGCGCCGACTACTGGTAGGGTCTTTGCTTTGACTGGGACTCAGACAGAGAATGAGGATCGTTTGATCAGAGGTACTTGCTATATTAATAATACTCCTTTAGTTGCTATTATTGATACTGGTGCTACGCATTGTTTTATTGCTTTCGATTGTGTTTCTGCCTTGGGTCTTGTTTTGTCTGATATGAATGGAGAGATGGTTGTCGAAACTCCAGCTAAGGGTTCGGTGACTACTTCTCTCGTATGTTTGAAATGTCCTTTGTCTATGTTTGGTCGTGATTTTGAAATGGATTTAGTTTGTCTACCTTTGAGTGGTATGGATGTGATTTTGGGTATGAACTGGTTAGAGTACAACCACGTTCTTATTAATTGTTTTAGCAAGTCAGTACATTTCTCTTCCGTCGAAGAGGAAAGTGGTGCAGAGTTTTTATCTACTAAGCAGCTGAAGCAACTGGAACGCGACGGTATCTTGATGTTTTCGTTGATGGCTACTTTATCTATTGAGAATCAAGCAGTGATTGACAGGTTACCGGTGGTGTGTGAATTTCCTGAAGTTTTTCCAGATGAGATTCCTGATGTGCCTCCAGAGAGAGAAGTTGAATTTTCTATTGATCTTGTTCCTGGAACGAAGCCGGTCTCGATGGCACCTTATCGTATGTCTGCTTCTGAGTTATCTGAGTTGAAGAAACAGTTAGAAGACTTGCTTGAGAAGAAGTTTGTTAGACCAAGTGTTTCACCTTGGGGAGCGCCGGTTTTGCTAGTAAAGAAGAAAGATGGTAGTATGCGGTTGTGTATTGATTATCGACAGTTGAACAAGGTAACTATCAAGAATAGGTATCCACTTCCGAGAATTGATGATTTGATGGATCAACTAGTGGGTGCACGAGTTTTCAGCAAGATTGATTTGAGATCAGGTTATCACCAGATTAAAGTAAAAGACGAAGATATGCAGAAGACGGCTTTCAGAACGCGTTATGGTCACTATGAATATAAAGTTATGCCTTTCGGTGTGACCAATGCACCTGGAGTGTTTATGGAGTATATGAATCGCATCTTCCATGCATTTTTGGATCGGTTTGTGGTTGTGTTTATCGACGATATTTTGATCTACTCCAAGACTGAAGAAGAACATGCTGAGCATCTGAAGATTGTCTTACAAGTGTTGAAAGAGAAGAAGCTTTATGCTAAATTGTCTAAGTGTGAATTCTGGTTGAAAGAGGTGAGTTTCCTTGGCCATGTTATTTCCGGAGATGGTATTGCAGTGGATCCGTCTAAAGTTGAAGCGGTATCACAGTGGGAGACTCCAAAGTCTGTTACTGAGATTAGAAGTTTCTTGGGTTTAGCTGGTTACTATAGAAGGTTTATTGAAGGGTTTTCTAAGTTAGCTCTTCCGCTAACGCAGTTGACTTGTAAAGGTAAAACTTTTGTGTGGGACGTCCATTGTGAGAAAAGTTTCGGTGAATTGAAGAAGCGTTTGACGACTGCTCCAGTGTTAATTTTGCCGAAGTCAGATGAACCTTTTGTGATTTATTGTGATGCGTCCAAGTTGGGTTTAGGAGGTGTACTTATGCAAGAAGGTAAAGTGGTAGCTTATGCTTCAAGACAGTTGAGAATTCATGAGAAGAATTATCCTACGCATGATCTCGAGTTGGCAGCTGTAGTCTTTGTATTGAAGATATGGAGACATTACTTGTATGGTTCGAGATTTGAGGTGTTTAGTGATCACAAGAGTTTGAAGTATTTGTTCGATCAGAAGGAATTGAATATGAGACAGCGAAGATGGCTCGAATTGCTGAAGGATTATGACTTTGGTTTGAATTATCATCCAGGTAAAGCTAATGTTGTTGCAGATGCCTTGAGTAGGAAGACATTGCATATGTCCGCCATGATGGTCAGAGAGTTCGAATTGCTTGAACAGTTTAGAGATATGAGTTTGGTTTGCGAATGGTCACCTCAGAGTGTGAAATTGGGTATGCTGAAGATTGATAGTGAATTTCTGAAAAGCATCAAAGAAGCACAGAAAGTTGATGTAAAGTTTGTGGACTTGTTGATTGCTAGAGATCAAACTGAAGACAGTGATTTTAAAATCGATGATCTAGGTGTGTTGAGATTCCGAGGAAGAATTTGTATCCCAGACAATGAAGAGATTAAGAAGATGATTCTTGAAGAGAGTCATAGAAGTAGCTTGAGTATTCATCCGGGAGCTACGAAGATGTACCATGATCTAAAGAAGATTTTCTGGTGGTCTGGTTTGAAACGAGATGTGGCACAGTTTGTGTATTCCTGTTTAGTTTGTCAGAAGTCGAAAGTCGAGCATCAGAAACCCGCTGGGATGATGGTACCTTTAGACGTGCCAGAATGGAAATGGGATAGTATATCCATGGATTTTGTGACGAGTTTGCCAAATACTCCTAGAGGGAACGACGCAATTTGGGTTATTGTTGATAGGTTGACGAAGTCAGCTCATTTCCTACCTATTAATATTAGTTTCCCTGTTGCCCAGTTGGCAGAGATTTACATCAAAGAGATTGTGAAGTTGCATGGTGTTCCTTCGAGCATTGTATCAGATAGAGATCCAAGATTTACTTCTAGATTTTGGAAAAGTTTGCAAGAGGCCTTGGGTTCGAAGTTGAGATTGAGTTCGGCGTATCATCCACAGACAGATGGTCAGTCGGAGAGGACAATTCAGTCGCTAGAGGATTTGTTGAGAATTTGTGTTCTTGAGCAAGGAGGAACTTGGGATAGTCATCTTCCGTTGATCGAGTTCACTTATAATAATAGTTATCATTCTAGTATTGGAATGGCACCGTTCGAGGCTTTGTATGGTCGGAGATGCAGAACTCCGTTGTGTTGGTTTGAATCAGGAGAAAGAGTGGTCTTAGGACCAGAGATTGTTCAGCAAACTACTGAGAAAGTTCAGATGATCCAAGAGAAAATGAAGGCGTCGCAGAGTCGACAAAAGAGTTATCATGATAAGCGTAGAAAAGATCTTGAATTCCAAGAAGGAGACCACGTGTCTTTGAGAGTCACTCCTATGACTGGTGTAGGACGTGCTTTGAAGTCAAAGAAGTTGACCCCGAAGTTCATTGGTCCGTATCAGATATTGGAAAGAGTTGGAACGGTGGCTTACCGAGTGGGTTTACCGCCGCATCTTTCGAATTTGCACAACGTTTTCCATGTGTCGCAACTTCGAAAGTATGTTCCGGATCCATCTCATGTAATCCAAAGCGACGATGTGCAAGTTAGAGACAACCTTACGGTAGAGACTTTACCGGTAAGGATTGATGATCGTAAAGTGAAGACGTTGAGAGGCAAGGAGATACCTCTCGTGAGAGTCGTTTGGTCGGGAGCGACTGGTGAAAGCTTGACGTGGGAGCTTGAGAGTAAGATGCTGGAGTCTTATCCAGAGTTGTTTGCTTGAGGTAAATTTTCGAGGACGAAAATCCTTTAAGTGGGGGAGAGTTGTAACGCCCACTTTCGTTTAATCGTTATTTAATCGAGTTTAGGCGATTATATGATAATTATATAGTATATGCATGATTTTGGTATGTTTTGATGATTTGATCGATGACGTGTTAAGTTATGAGTATTGAAGGATTTGATTATGATATGAGATTTATTTTATTGTTAAATAAAATAAAGATTTGAAAATAATATAAAATATTTAGTTGAGGGCTGTTTTGATATTTTAGATAGTTTTGGGGGAGAAAGTGAGATAAGATAAGTTATTAGAAAGAGGTATAAATAGGAGAAGACCTAATATTTTAGAAACTCATTGTACGTGAAAACTTTTGGAAAAGGGAGAAAAAGCTTAGAAGGGAGAAGAGCATAGAGAGAGCTGCGATTTCTTCATAACCAGGTAAGGGTGAGACTAGTAATTCAATAGCATTGATTGTTGTAATTCTGATGATTAGTTGACCAAGTTAGGATTGATTTAGAGAAGTTTTGGAATTAGGTCAAAGCCCTAAAAATTGATGATCAAACGGTAAAACTTGTTTAGATTGATGTAAGAACCGTCCTATAACCTTAGAACATGTTTAGGATGAATTCTGGAATCAAAATTAGGCTTTGAACCATGTTGTGTGAGGGATTTTTGAGAAAAACCCTAGTCTGCCCGTGCTTCTGTTCATCGCTCGCCACGGCGAGTGATGATCCTCGCCTCGCGAGTGATGAACTTCATCGCTCGCCACGCGAGCCCCTTTCCTTCGCCTCGCGAGTTGTTTGGTTCAACTCGCCATGGCGAGCAACCTTCCTCGCCTCGCGAGCTTAGGCAGAGTGCATGTCATATTTCGTGTTTCGACCTTTTTAGTTGAATCTTGTATGCCTTTGAGTACCTGAACTTACCTAGTATTGATTAGGAATGAATGTAGGATCAGAGGGAACCCAGAACAAGCTTAGTTTGTGAGTGGAGTGGTGCTCGCCATGGCGAGTAAGTACTCTCGCCTCGCGAGTACAACCAGGATGAACTTGATTATGTGTTTGTGCGATCTGTGTCGCACTTTTTGGTCCAGAGTGAACCCCTAATTGGTAATGAAACCTTATGATAACGTTTAATGCAGTCTGTAAAGCTATTGAGTTAAGTTGATATTATTTGAGCATGATTAAGGTATTATGCAATATGTAAGATATAATTGAAATGATTATGATTCTAGTAAATTGTTGTTGATATATTGATATCTCCTTGCTGTTATGCGACTTGACTATGCTGCTGTTGTTATTTAACTAAGTATGCAATGTTTATATATGAATATAATGAAAATGATGACGTTTTGCATCAAGTTATTGAATGCACATGATTACGATGATTATGATGTTTTGTTCATATGTGTCCATGCATAGCATATCATTGAGCTTAGTCCTCACCACGAAAATTAGGAGCTTTGTCCTCCGCACGTTTTATAGGAGCTTTGTCCTCCGCACGATTAAAGTATATTAATACTTATGATGACGATTGGTACCACATGCATATAAGGAGTCTAGGAGCATTGTCACATTGTCATGATTAAGATGCCTTGTTGATAATGAATGGAAATGTGATTATGTGATAAGTGTTATTTGATTATGTTATGTTGTTTATAATGATTGGTTATATGATTACGTGATAACTGTTTAGCATTTATGCAAAGTTAATAATGGAATGATTGATGTTAATTTATGATTCGCAATTACATTGATTAATGTTATTTTATTATGAAATCTCACCCCTTCTGCTTGAAAATGTTGCCCTTCGTATGGGTAACTTGCAGGTGATCGTGCTTAGTGTGCAGTTGCTTCGTGAGTTGGCCTTGCCTTCACTGTGTCGTCTAGGTCGCTCTGATACGTAACGGGATGGGGTTATATGCTATAACATGCTTCATTCTCTTACGTGGATAATATGTTATTTTTATTATGTTATGGAATATGAACTATTTTGATGGGGCCTACGTGCCAAACTGATTTATGATTTTTGAATTAAATATTCCGCTGCTATGTTAAAGATATTGTGAAGGTTAAATTATTATTTAACTGTTTTTGGATTACGTTTCTATGTGATATCCCGTTTATGGTTTTTACTCTGATAATTGTTTAAGAAATTTGTATATTGGGAAAACGGGGTGTTACATTTCCCACCATGGGAAAGTGTCCTTTTCCCTGCCACCTGTCGGTTGGCAACCGGATTTGGAAAAAAAAATAACAAAATTGAAATCAGTTTTTTAATATTGTTTGTACTTTATGCACCACACCTCTCCATTTACTGTTTCTGACCAGAAATTATCATCTTTTCCAGCACTTGTATAATCTCATTTTCTTCTTTTAACCGGATGAAATAGAAAATTCCAAGGAACGATACTTAGTCCAAAACTGATGTATGTTGAACTATCTTCTTCTCTTTTCCATTGTTCAACTACGTCACCTCAAAAATCAAACCCCAATCACCGATATTCTCCTTCTACACGGATGACAACAACAGAAGAGGGGATGGTTTCCTTCTTATGTTCTCTTTGTTCTCTCACCCATGAAGCCAAAGATTACCCATCAAAGTTTTCATTTTCATATTGTTGTTGGACGTTTTTAAGGCAAATTTGGAATGGGGTATATATCAATTTTCCATTTTTGGATGTGATTTGAAATGGGTATTAATTCAATTTGCAATTTAATGATGTACTACAGCTGGGTTTGATCAATTTTGCTTTTTAGGATGAAATTTGAATTGGATTATGGTCAATTTTGTTATGTTTTATCTCTGTCTTCTAATACTTTCTTCCCAAACATGCTCATTGTTCTCACGTTTGTGTGTAAGGTGCGGGATTAGAGTGAGGTTGTTGTGATTGGTCTGAATTTGTTTTCATATTTGGATTATGGGTTTCAATGCATGTTTTAGATTCATAACAGAAGCTTCAAACGTGTTGTTATGCTGGTGTTTTCACCCCTTTTGGGTTTTTTTTATTCTCATTTTCTGGATTTAAAATTGTTTAATCATGAAAATATAAATGTTATTTAAAATTGTACTCAATTTTTAAAATAATTAAATAAACACTCCAAAAAATATAAATTTGTAACTTATTAATGACAAAATTAAGCAGTGGTTAGGATCCTTCGAATTCCCCCTATTTATATTGTTGGATATTAAATAACAGTAATATCACATTTATTTATCTTAAGTAGACTATACAAGTGATGAGCCCGTTGGGACGTGACTAACCTAGAAGGTTGTAAGCTGCACCAGCTGATCACACGGTGATCCATACATATGGGGTCTATAAATCTCGGTTATCTTGGTCTATCCCTCCTAAGTCTGGTTGCACCTGCTGATCGCACGATGATCCTTACGTGCGGGGTCTTACCGTCTCTAAGGTAATTGAAAACATAAACCTGAATCGGCGTTTCAGGTTTTCCCAAGGCAATGAAGACCAATGTTCCAGTAGGTCAGCCCATCTACGAATATTAGGACATTCATAGCACACCCTCTCTCAGACTTAATAGTTTTACAAACGGGCAGCCCTATCTTGTCCACGTTACCAAATGTTAAAAGAGAATGATTCTATCTAGGTTTATTTCCTGGAGTCGCTTGTTTCCTTAACTACTAGTAGTTACATCCTAGGTTCAGCAGAGTTACTACTCAGTATTAGTAATGTCACCTCCTAAGTACTTACTACTAGGGTCAACTCGCACTCGATATCTTTCGCTAGTTACTAACTAATTACTTCCTAGACATATAAGGCTTAAATATGGAAATGGTCCCTGAAAATATTTGGCGTTTTAGTTTTAGTCCCTGTTAAAATATTTTTTTGGTTTTAGTCCCTGCAAATATAGAATATTTGGTTTTGGTCCTTGGTATTTTGTTTTAATCCTTGTACAATCATTTCATATTGAAATTGGTCCCTATAATATTCATTTTAGTCCTCATTTTGAGGGACTAAAATCAAATATTCTACATATTACAAGGACCAAATCCAATATGAATCAATTCTACAAGGACTAAAACAAAATACCAAGGACCAAAATCAATTTTTTTATATTTGCAGGGACTAAAATCAAAAAAATATTTTTACATGACTAAAACCAAAATGTCAGATATTTGCAGGGACTATTTTCATATTTAAGCCTTAGTATAATGCTATAAATGTCAAGATATAAGCAACAAGATAATAATAACAATATGAAGCCTTGTCACAATCTAAGTACCTAATCTAGGGTTACGCTCCTTTGAAATAAATAACTAAATAAAAGTTAACAGCGAACAAAAATAAATAAAATATAAACGACATTAAATTAAATAAATATCCAACAAAAATAAAGAGGTTCATCTTATAACTCTAACATAAAAAGAATTAGTTACATATGGTAACTAAAAACATATTACTAAAGATAAAAACATACCCTAGAAAATCAAGGAGAAGATAGAAACTCTCATGAAGCTCCAAAGTTGCCTTCCTCTTGAACTACAACAGTTCTGAACGAGTTCTGAATGAGGAAGACTAATATTTATAGTGAGAGTTTCTACACGGGTTTGGGCTAAAAGTGTGATATTTACCCAATATAAAAGCAGGAAAAGATGCTCGTGCCTTACATTTTTAGATGCACGGGGCGCATGGCTAGCATGCCTAATGCATGTGAGTGGAGAGCAAACCATGACCTAGGCGCATGGAAAATGCTATAGGTGCATGGCTTGCAAAATCCATGCCCTAGGAATTTTTTCATGTGCTAAGCGCATGGGGTCTTTTTATGGGTCTAAATTCTTCGATTTTTCATCGTTTTAGGTCTTCGTCTTCAAATAAATTGCCTCGGAACTTGGGAACATAATCCCTCCCTCTCGTAAGTCTCATGAGTCCTCTAGAATCTTCATTATTTGTCTTCCTAAATCTTCACAATTCTTCAAATGTTCTTGATTCGCCGATTTGCATGATTTCTTCGTGAATTACTTCAAAAACCCCATAAAATTGCTATGTTTCGGGAAAACTAGAATTACAGACTCAAATATAAAAAACATTACAAAAGTCCTGAAATCATAGGCAATTTTTCTAATACTCATCCTTTTTGCTGTTAAAACCTACTGAAAATAACGTAAGATGACTTGTCATCCCGACCCCAAACTTAAAATTTTTCTTGTCCTCAAGTAACGAAAGAAAAACATAATTTATTCTTTGCATGTTTTAGGAAAAACATACCTTTCCGGGAGTTGTGCTTAGGAATCATTCATCACATTTATAGTAGAGCAACAACTAACTTACGACAGTACATTCAAGTGTGTTCGACTTGGTGAAAGTAACCTATATTCTTAGCCATACTCTTTTCTAAGATACACATATTTATCTCCTAAAGCCAGTAGGGCTGGTCACGACATTGGCCCACTTCAGTCGTCACATGAATGTACCTTGCTATAAATTTGAAACAATTTTAAACAGACAGTCAAGTTAAAGTTATTCACACACTTAAAGGACTTTGAGGGTTATAACTTGACTTAGGTTAAGGGTGAATATATTTTGAAAAAGTAGGCTAATAAAAGAACTTGGATTTAGTTCACTAACGTAGGGATTCCTTATAAACATTAATGCACTGCCATCCTTCCTTCCTTGATTCAAACAAGATGGGTAAACCAGTAGAACTATCTGTCTTTTTATTTTTGACAGAAAGATACATTTTTTTAAAGAGACCATTTTTTTTTGCTCTTGATTTTTTTCTTTCTTTTTTTTCTATTTTTTTTTTGTGGTGATCTATGGTCATCTACATTTTCAATTTTTTTTCTTTTTCTGGCAAATGTGTTCTACTGTTACCCCATCCCAAAATTAAAATGTTGTTAATTCCAAAGAGCAACCCCAAACTTAGTTTCAAAGCATGTGCAGTCATAATAATACTTATCTAACTCCAAGTGAAATCAAACAAGGTGCATTTAAAGTGTAGGATTGTGACATGATTCATCACTAATAAAGAAAGAAATATTTGTCTGGAGGTTCAAAGTGGTTTCACAAAGGATAATAAGAATATAACAGGGTGGCTTGAAAGGCTGCGGTTATGGTGCATAAGGAAATCCTTATGTACCTTGCATAAATCCAGAAATGATTTCTGTGAGTTGTATTCCAAAACCATTAGATGTACTTAATGGTTTGCAGCACTCTGCATATATCATAGTATGTTTTGTATAAAATTATGCCAAAACCATTTTGCTGTGGAAATGGTTTCTGTGAGTTGTACTCCAAAATCATTTTGGATTTATGCAGGGTGCATAAGGATTTCCTTATGCACCATAACCGCACCCGGCTTGAAAGGCTCTAGGTACCAAAGAAAAGTTGTCTCGTGTGTAATATAACCTAACCGATCATCCGTAAAGAACGACAACAAATTCAAGCAAAAATAGCATTCATATGGAACTCTCATATATATATTGGAAGTATTTAAGTATCTAACAAACAACCTAGAATGGATATGAAAATATTATGCTATTCAAAAAAGAGATGGTGATCATATCAGTACTTTCACTAGAAAGCCCCAAAAAGTATCGTACTCTTGAATGTAAGAGTAAACTAGTTGTAAGATCTCAGAATTTTCTTTAAACATATACATACATATTTTGTTCTATTTGTTCTTAAGTATACTTTATCTTCCTCATTCTTTATAAAATGATCATATTATCTTGTGATCTTATTTAAAAGGATGGAACTCTAACCTAGTAATTCTAATACTTTCTAGTTTCGAGGTTGAAAATGTTTTAAGAGATAATAATGTAACGCTCTTATATTTTATTTAATTATTTAGAGGTGTATGTGTTTTAATTTCTTTTTATTTAATTTAATTGATTTAGAAGAAATGTTTTTTTGTTAGCATTATCTTATAAGCTATTGTTATTTTAAAAATTCGATTAACTTTGAAGTATTGAAAGTTAATTATATAACATCAACTTATATTACTTTAAAAGGGTCAAAAATAGTTAACCAATGTGATGATTTTGATTCTCTTCCAACGTCTTTTGCGGTGGAACGAAATGTGCCTGCAAGCACGTTAGCACTCCGACGATCAAGTCAGTAATGGAATTGAGAGAAAAGTCTTAGAAGTGTTGCGAAAAGTATTGTGTATCTTGAGGGTGAAGCAAGTTCACCCTTACATAGGCGCGCTCTCTTGGCATAACCGTCTGTGTTATGCGGCATATGATTAGGAGCGAGAGTGAACACATGTACCGTGATCCCGACAAGGAGGCGTGCTCCAATGTGGCATGACGTAGGCGAGTTGGCGTGCAAAGCCTTGAAACAACGTAATATTGTACACGTGTAGCTGTGTGAATGGTCCAAAACATAACGTAACCTTGTAAAATCGTTTTGTGGGTTAAGGATTTACATTGTCAACAATCTCTTATCAGATCTATAATTCTTTTAAAGAGTTTGTTTATCTTTGTGTTAATTTTCCTATTGAAGTAACACTATGAAAGTGACGGGACACAGTTGGTAGCAAGTGTGGCATTGGGTGGAGTATGAATGTGACATCTTACTTTGCTAGGAATGCTTATATGATGAGAATGATGGTAATTTGGATTTGGTGAAGACAATTATAAAAATGCCATTTGATTTTATGTAATCATAAATATATGTATGTTCCCCACCATGAAGAAAAAAAAAAGGTTAGATTGTGATTTCTGCACCGACGAATGGTTCTTCTTGAGCCAAAAAACTTTGCCAGACTAGTCAAGGAAGAGCCTCTTTTCTTTATTGACTCAAGAAGAGCACTTTCTTTATAACTGTAGTCTAGTCTGTCCTCATGTGTATTCCGAAATGAGACGTGAAGGAAAACTAAAAATAAAAAACCCTAACCAACAAAATTTTATGGTTAATGTTAAGAGTTTCATATCGGATAGGTGATGGTCCTACAGTGAGTTTATAAGTGGGGCAATCCTCACCTTAAAAACTGGTTTTGTGGGGTTGTGTTAGGCCCAACCACGATTTCTAAGATGGTATCAGAGTCTTTCCAAGATCCATTAGGTCATCCACCATATATGTCCAAGAACCAAGCCTAATAGTGTTGGTCGTGAGGAGCGTGTTAAGAGTCCCACATCAGATAGGTGATGGCCTGACAATGTGTTTATAAGTGGGGTTATTCATCACTTCAAAAGCCGATTTTATGAGGTTGTGTTAGGTCCAACCACAATTTCTAAGAGTCAAATTATCATTTTAGCAATTAATTAATTAACTAATTAGAATAGCATGATGAAAAAGAGAATAGAAAACATCATAAGGTCTATATATACATTCTAATCTCTCACTATTAGTTTTTGAAAGAACTTGATTGACCATAAAATTACAAAACTATTCATAATATTTTTAAGGAAATCATCCATTAAGTTAAAAGTTGTTAATGTAGCCACCCATTGAACTTCGTCCATAGAGTATTTATATTATGAAATGGACGTAGTAATATTAATCTTTTTCAGAATAATATTGAAATATTCATTAATTTTTTATTGATATATCTTATTCATCATATCTCAACTCATATAATTAGTTCATTAACAGTTATATTAATAGAGGTATTTTAGTACATAAAAGTAGTTTATCATAAAAACTAGTACACAATATTTTTTTTTAGAAAATATATGCATCAACTATCAATAAGTGTGTATACCCTTTTCTGTTTCCATGAATGTGAACATGTCAAAGCAGTTCCCTCTAGTTTACTTTATGTCTTTAGAATGATTAGCATATCTTAAAAAAGTTAGGTTATTTCTAATTTGTGTGGGTCCTAAAACCTGTTAAATAGCCTTTATATTTGTTTAGGGTAGTTCTTTCATAGAAATTGAATCATGGCAAAGTGAGTCTCGAATATGACCAAAATGACAATCCAAATTAAAATGCATCTGATTATAATTAGAACAATGGGGACAATCATATTCTTATCATTCCATCATAAGTCCTATGTGCTTATAGTGGAATGGTCATCCCAAAGTTGTAAATTGGGAAGTTCCTTTATTTGATCACTACCTTTAGGACAAGACAACACTTTGTCCCCCTTTCTATTAAGTGCGTAGATAAAATAGAATAGAATTTGCTTTCCAAAAATAAATGAAAACGAAAACAAAGTTTCACTATTGTTTAGATAATAAATATTAAGTTGATATTTAAAATTTTAGTGTTAATCTAATAATCTAATCCCCGCGTTATCATTATTTAAAAATATGTATGAATTTTTTTACCAATAAAATATCTATGAAATATTAATTAAGTTCGCTATTTGTTTGGTAGGTACGACAACAAAACCTATACATGTGAGTACTCGCTTGAATCAAACACAATTTGACGGATTTTCTCCGCTTTGACTGAGTTTGGGAATGAGTTTGATTTTCTCCGATTCTAAAACACGGGTACGATACGGGTAAAAGAGATATAGGCACCCACCCCATCGCGAATGTAGAAAATCAATTTATTACTCTTTCATATAAATAAAAACCCAAATCTTAAATCATTTCACTCCCAAAGTCAGAGTCTCAGTCTTTCAGATGACACTCACTTATCATAGTTATCTCTTTTTTCCTTCCATATCTCACACTCTCAGCCCCTCTCTTCTCCATCACTACAGTCATTGATCGTCATAATCTCTTTGTTGAATAATGCATTACAACATTGTGCTCGGGGCTAAAAAATACTTACTTTAATTAAAAAAATTATCCACTACAGAGAGGGATGGGGGATACCCAAACCCGTCGGGATGGGGATGAAATTTGATTCCTCATCCCCACTGGATATAGTAACAGGTAAGTATATGAGTAGGGTATGAAGACGAGGAAGGTAAACTCCATCTCCTCCCCGCTTCATTGTTATGCCTACTGTTTGGATTTGAAATGCACCATGATATTATTCATTTATTTTAAATTTATATCATTCTAGTTAAGAGATATAATGATTGGTTGTTAGGGATTACTAGTTCACTTGGTTGAGTTAAGGGATTAAAAAAGTTAAAAAGTTAATTATCAACAATTTGATTTCTGACAAAGGAGAAATTCTAACTAAACAATTAACGTATTAACATTTCTCATTCAAAAAATAAGACTTTGTGGTTCATATAAGAGGAGAGAGTTAAAGATACCGACATTCGCTGTTTAAAAAAATTCATTCTCGTTTAAACAATTCTCATTGAATAGACGAATAATAACATTTTCTTCTATACTTTTAAGAATTTAACTACATAAATTTCTAAATATTTTGTTCGTTAACTAGTATTTCATCAACATTTGTTAGCATTTTCCTTTAATATATTGTTTTAAAAGAGTGGAAGACAAAAGTTTTTCCAAACTATTGAAAACTTGAGAATGTGAGACTGAGTGTGAAACAAGGTAATAGATATTTACTTGTGCAACAAAGCATTTATGAACCATCTACCAAATTAAGTATAGTTGGTCTCTTCTGGTGGAATGGCAGCTTTGGGTTGCTTTAAGAAAAAACGAAAGAGTAGTTAGCAGCAGTGCTTTAAAAGTTACTACAGAATGATCCTGTTACAAGCAACTACTGTACTGTAATTATTAAGACATTTCTGTGTCTCCCTGATCATTTCCACACAACATATAGATCACATTTCATTTCATCTTTTTCATGTTCTACAGGTTCATTAACTGTGTTTGATATTCTTTTCTTGCGGTGCTTCCTCCGTTTCACAATAATTGTCTTTTAATCTATTTTTCTTTTTCTTAAAATAATTGTCATTTTAGAATACTTATGCAGCGTTTATTATTTTTTTCCATTATAATACCTTTATTTATTGAACTTCCTCCAAATTAACTACTCCACTAACTACAATTAATAAGGGTGTTTTAGTAAATGATACTAATTTTACCATCAAAATCAACACAATTAATCATTTCCTTAATAACTGTGCATCAACCTTAAACGACTATTATTTAAAGACGGAGGGAGTAGTAGTTTTACGGTGATTATGTGTGCCTATTTTTACTATACAATCCTCTCTCTAAAGAAAACTTCCCAATTTTTTTTTTTTTAGGGAATTTAGGTCTAAATTTATGTTAGTTTGAACTTTTGATGTTTAAAACATTCTAAACATGTTTGCACAAAATCTTTCAAAAATTAAAAGAGGAAACATGAGTTGACTAGCCGAGATTAAAATAGATCAAAGAAAATTAAAACAAATTTTGAAATTTATAAGAAATAAAAATATGTTTAACCCTTTTCAAATTTAGAACTTATAAAAATCTCTTCGACTTTCACTTTTTATAAGATTTTCCGGCATACAAAACTACCATTTTTAGTTTCTTAGGCTTTGTTTGGAAGTTTGAAGATGAGAGGAAAGGAAAACTTTGGAGAGTTGGAAGTATAGGAGAAATGGTAAAATCCTTCGCATTTTTTAAAAGAGTAATTTTTAAAGAATGATAAATTAATACTTAAGATTAATATATTTTAAATTTTAAAATATTATAACTACGTAGATTAAATTAGGAGAATTCATGTAAACCTTCCAAAAATCTTCCTTCAATATAATTTTTGAGTTCCTTCAAATTAAAAGAATTTTGTATTATATAAAAAAAATAAACCCCCAAAACATTTCGTTCTCAATATCATTTCCCCTCCAAACTTGCAAACAAAACCTCAAACAATACTATTTTTTTCAGCAAACCTTATACAATAATCTTAAATAATAAATAACTTGTTAGCATTCTCCTTCAATAATTTCAAATAAAAAATATTGTTGTGCAGTAACGCACTTATAAATATTGACGTAAACATAACATGTGAAAGCTTTTACTTTTTAAATCTAAAGAAATTTGAGTTATAGGACGCACGTGGAGTTTGTCACGACCCTGTCTTGTAAAAGTGTTTCATGCGTCGGTCCATAACACATGCTTGGCTGATGGCTACGAATAACTCTTACAATTTGAGTTATCTCTGGTTGAGATATCAATGAAAATATGGAATCAAACAAGAGATGTGTCAACTCTCACAAATGCCTGAGACTCAACATCAGAGTTTACAAAATGATTTTTAAACACAAGTCCACATTTATTAATAATATCACCGAATTCAAGGGCGTTTGATTTATTTCCGAAAAGATTTCGGCTCTTTACCCAACCAAAAATGCTCATTTCCAACTAAAATATGCCTATAATGCTCCTGCGTGAGTTAACTTATGCTACTGTAAATCTTTGTGTGAGTTAAGTCACGCAGCGTGAGTTAAATTACGCAGATTTAACACTAGCGCGAGTTAACTCACGCAAAGGTATTTTTTTGAATTTCAGTTGAGAATGAGCAAAATGTGTTAGGTAAAGAGCAGAATTCTTCTGAAAAAGCTCTCCAGTGTGCATTTATAATCAAGCTCAAAACCCACTTGCTCTAACTCCAAATCAAATACCCACTTCATAGCATAGATAAGACCTAAAGCTTCACCTTGTCAACATCAAGTACAGGAGAATTTTCTTTTATGAGTAAAGAAGTAGGGAGGGAATTAAGAGGCTATACAAATATTCCAACTAGGTTGACATCCAATTGTAACCTTCATCCTCTACCCCCTACTCTATATATTATTAAAAAATAAAGGAGAAAATAATGTGTACAAGAGGGGGACTAGGCCAAAACCCTTGGAGAAAATAAGCAGACAACCAAATACTAAAGAAACTCTCATTTGGAAGGGCTAGGAGGTGGACCCATAGAACGGGTTTGATATCCGGCTGCCTTAGTAATCTTCTTCCTATGACATTTAGTAAGGTAAGGTGTGAAATGAACATCTGCATCTTTACCGGCAATCACTAAATGCTAAACAAGGTCAAGTTCACGTCGCAATTGAAGATCCATTGTGTTATGCGAAGTTTGTTGTGTGGGATGACTTGAAACCGCCTCAATATCCAAGGCATTATTCACGGGCTCCAAAACTGGCTGCTGGTCCGGGATCACTTCGCGAGGTGATGACCTAAGAACTTCATATGTAACATTGTCAAGAGGCATACGAAAAGAAGTGTCAGATTTACCTTAAATGGCGAACTGCTCGGAAGTAGTGGTAACTCGTTGGCCTGCGCCCAAATCAACATCATTTCGAGGGTGAGATTCAATAACATCCTTAGGAATGGTGACAATATCCATGTGTGTATTTGCTGCTTCGGACACCAGGACACTAGATTGTGGTGATGTCTTCAGTGGAACTTCAAACGCCTTGGAATGTCGGATGGATTATCCTTTTTAGGCACCCAATCAAGTTTACTCACTGGAACTTGCTTCTTACCATTAGCAACATTTTCCTTAACAACATTTATGTCCTTATGGGGATATAGCGAACAACAGGAGGTAACATTATGACCAATATTCTGACAGTGGGAACAAAAATCCAGGAGCCATTCATAAGCCACCTTCACACTAAAAGAGAAACCATCTCGCTCAACCACAATATCATGAAAAAGTTTTCGGGAAAATCCATGTCAACTATGACTTTAGCATAGTGGCCAAAAATGTGTTTGCTGGTCGCATTATCAATAATCAACGGCGTTCCAACCGCACTAAGGGTCCTTTCCATCCAATATTCCTAAGGTAATTCCCACAACTGAATCCACACCTGAGCATGCGTGTTTCGTTGTGTATGTGCAATGAAATATTTTGTCAACTCAAAAAGCCGTAAAACACTAGGTTTCAAATTAACGGTGTCCAATGGCCAAACAACAAGTAAATCAATATGAGGTAAAAGAAAACTCAAAATACCCCTTACCTAAAGCAATCATGGTCCAAGATCGTGTTGTCTTCCATTTCTTTTGAAGTTTTAGTTGGAAATCTTTTGACGTATAAGGTTTGTTTCCCTTATTCAGCACGAGTCTCCCCACGAAGGCTGCTCTTGCAAACTTCGATGCCTTTCTCATACGGTTCCTGTGAAATCTTGATAGAAGCAGCCTCACCTCTTATGGACGGCTGAAGCAAATTGTCATTCGAAGATGAATTATGTGATGCGGTTAGAGCCTGCGCAAAAGATTTTGGTGCAGTCGCAGGTGAAGAAGGAGACTACACCCGCGCAGTAAAGGTGATGACTATGGGAGCTGAAAACTCTACCTACCAATCGAAAGGCATGACAGAGGCGTGAAAAGTACTCACACGTTATAATATATTGCTGAATAGTAATTCACCAATGGTCACTTCATTTTAAAAGGATACAAAAGTCACAACTGACACAAGAAGAGTTAAGATTGAAAGGATACTAAAGTCATAAAAAAACCACATAAACATAACGGCGCATCCAACCCATCAAAATATAAATCAAATTCTAAGAGTAGTCACACTTAAGCATCTAATAGATTGAATTATCCATTGATAGCTTTAACTTAATCCAAGACCAAACGAAAAAACTTCATCAAATCAACAAGAGAAGTTTTAAAACTATAATGATTATCGAAAATAACTTGATTAAGCCACTTTCAATAATCCAAAAACAAGCCACCCATATTGAATGAAGACATTCCTTCAATTTTTTCCCCATGGGGAAATCAAACCTATATACCGAGTACCATGGCTAGAGTTGTTGTTTGACAAAACACAACTAATGTTTATTTAAGATAAAACATCCGACCATAACTTACATGATACATGAAAATCAAAAACAAGTATTTAGATGTTTCATTTATGATACATCCTTTTATACACCAAGGGGATACTATACTACAGGCACACAGTCATCAATAGTTGAAAGGCAATCATTTAACAATCTCGGATCAAAGAGAGACGCCTTTCATGAAACCAAATTATTCCAAAAAATCTTGACCAACGAAAAATCTGATGTTAAATCAAACTTAGAGATCAACTCATAAGCTTCTTTGACTAAGTATATGTCATTAGGATTAATGTTTCATAGCCGAACATCTTCCTACACCAAAAAGTTATCTAGTAGAGTCCTACACCCCTTAGCTAACTCTTCCTCTAATGCAAACAAATTTCTTCTCCAATTTCATCCCCCTTTATCCAAACCACTTGAAATCACCATATCTTTTACATAAACATTTTGATCAATTGGAAGACTAAATAATATACTAAAATATTCCTTTAATACCTCCCCACCTAACTAAGGTTCATACTGAAAACATAGTGTTGCGTCAATTCCCTATTTTCTTCAACATATTCTCACAAAATCGTCTTCCTCTATTCCCTTCATCACCCTCTTAATACTTTAAATATGTATTCACCACAACGATTTTCTCCTTTCCATATTTGTCAATCCATTCAAATCTCTTATTTATTTACAAATACTTTAAGCCAAAGACTATCATTCTCTCTCCTTAACCTTTAACACTATTTTTTAAAAGTGCTAAATTAAAAGCTCTTAAATTTCTCACCCCTAAACCACATTTTTCTTTCGGTAAACATGTTTTGTCCCAATGGATCCAATGAATTTTACGAGTCTCGTCACTCTCACCCCCATAATATGTATTTAAATAAAGATTCAATTTTAAATATTGTACCTTAATGAGCTTTGAAAAAGAATAGAAAGTACATCAACAATGTGGTTATGGCGACTTTCAAGAGAATAAGGCGATCCCTCACAGATAAATTAGAATACTTCCAATAAGATAATACGTCTATGATCAACCACATGATTCAAAAACGATAATTTGTGAGTATTATCATCAACCGGAATACCCAAATAGTTGAAAGAAGTCATAACCGTCTTACAATTCAACATTAAGGCAGCCTCATTGAACCAATAACTATCAACGTTAAGACAAACCAACAAACTTTTATGAAAGTTCACCTTCAACCTAGAAATCAGTTCAAAGAGCAGAACAATGACCTTGATTGTATGAATATTACACGAACTCTTTCTACCAATGATCAAAATGTCATCGACAAACTATATATGAGTAACTTTGAACCCATCTTTGTCGCCCACTTTAAAACCATATTACTTTTCCAATCTTATAGCCTGATAAAATAACAAGTTTTGTTGCAATCAAAAACATAAAAGGTGACAAGGAATCCCCATGTCTTTTTTTAATGAATATATATATATATATATATATATATATATATATATATATATATATATATATATATATAACAAAAGACGGATAGCACAAAATACACCAAGAGAGCCGCCAAAAGACTATCCAAAGAGAATACCTAAGGGCTAACCCACGACTCTTCACATGCAGGGAGAAGCACCACGAGAACACCCAACAAAACAACGACAACAAAGGAACAGAAGGCAACAAAAAGCAAACACCATACAAAACACACATGTAGGGATGGCAAAGAAAATATGCACATGTGGATATCTGCTAATAAAATCCACCACGGGCACAGAGCGGATGCCTTAATAGATATTCGTGGATGAAATAAACGAATATTTTAACTATCCGCTAATTAATGGATACGAATGCGGACTTAATGGCATCCGCACGCGCGGATATCCATACCCGATATTAAACCGAGTAAATTACATAAGTAATCTTAATATCTTTGAACTTCCTAAGCAAAAAACATCGGTATTGTGAGTTGTAATTAGTTATTACACAACAGTTCAAATTTGTATTACGCTCCTTTAAAAGGAAGTGAAAGTGGTCGGGATTGTTGACCAAGAAACTTTGTTTTTGTTGAATATGATGAGCTTTATTTATGCTTTTGTTAAATCAAAGAACTTTATTTAGGTTTTTGTTGAGTCAATGATCATTGTTGTTATTGTAATGTATGGATATTATGTTTTGTTAAAAAGAAAAGAAAATGCATGTGATGAACTTTTGTTTTTAAATTTCAGTTTAAAAAAAATTACAAATTTTTTATTTTTATTTTATAAATGTTATTCATAGATATCTATATAAACTCGCGGATAGCTCAAAATTTGTGGATTACCCGCTAAACGGATATTCTCGTGGATATGAATATGGTACAAATTTCATATTTGTCCAATGGAACAGACACATATATCACATACACGCATCTATGAATATCCATTTAGATTAATAATCTCAAGAAGCTGGAACGTCTAGGGGTGGCAAAGAACCCCCACCCCACCCCCCAACACAACCCCAGGCCAGACACCACCACAAATCCCTATTGAGTTCATCACAAGACAGAAATCCCCCTGCCTTAACTTATGACCCATGGAAAAATTCATCATTGGGACTACTATTAACAAGAACTGAGACGAATGCCAACCTAAGACATTGTGATGTCCAAGACCTCCATTTTAAAGGAAAATCCATCATTTTCAAAATAGAGTCAAGATAAGACCAATACACTGAGTCAAAAGCTTTTTCAAAATCAACTTTAAATACGATTGAGCCCCATTTTCTTCTTCTTAGCTTCATTCACAACCTCATTGGTAATTAAGACACAATCGATAATTTGTTTATCTTTTACAAAATTCGATTTAGAATCATACATCATATTCCCATCAACATATTTTAGACGGTCTGCCAAACATTTAGAATGTACTCCCTTTGTCTCAAAATTGGTGTCTTTTTTACTATTTTTCTTTGTCACATATTATTTGTCCCTTTTACAATACCAATGCAACATTTATTATTATTTTTCACTAACATACCATTATTTATTGCATTTCAATCATCTAACTCTACACTAACTATAATTAACAAGGGTGTTTCAATAAACTAAACATATTTTATCATTAAAATCAACAATACCAATCATTTTCTTAATAATTGTGTAAAACTCAAAATAGACACCTATTGTGAGACGAATGAAGTATCTTTATACACACATCCAGCCAGAAGGCCAATCCTATGATGACATGAGGACCAAAAGTCCATCTAACCAAGGGGCATTGTCTGAGGGAGCACACATTGGCGATGCACGTCATCCCCACCGAAGCACGCCTCCGTGCATCAGACACTATACGTGTGTCCTCCAACGGCCTGCTGATGAGGTGTTGCATCTCGCGGAGAGAGTTATTCACACACACGTCTATATAAGGGTGATTTAACTTCACCCCCAAGGTATTATTCACTTTTCCCACACTTTTCACACATTCCATCTCATTCCCACACTGACTTGAGCGTTGAAGTTCTACCATACCTGCAGACACCTTTCATCCCACCGTAAAGACTCGCCACCACCGTATCAGAGCACATGCCGCCCCGCTTCCACCAGTTCCTCACCGGACAGATCATAATCCATCAAGATTAAAGTTTCATCTCATTAGAAATTAGCAAAATAAAAGTAGAAAAATGCTAACAAATGCTCCTAAAACCATATTTGAGAAAGAGGTATTTTAATGCCATGAGAAAGAAGTCACCATTAGCATCTCAACTTCTCAAGAGGGAGTAAGTGAGTGTGTTGGCATTAAAGAAAAATGATTGCGCCGACAAGGACAATTTGGGCATTACATTCACATATAAAAACCGGTCTGTCGGTTAACGTGTCCATTCATTTATGTTGTGTTCAACTCAACCAACGTCCCTTACCATACTTGCAAACAAGCTACACACCCAACACAACTCACATAGATAGCATAAGATATAAGCTAAGGAACAAACCACTATTAGTTTTTTAATAATAGCACCCCACCATCTTCTCAAACCTCAACAATCCTCTTCTTCTTTGAAATAATAACCTCTTTTTTCATTAAATTAAACCCAGTGTTTTTTCATATTCAAGTGCCAAAGTTGAATTGAAGCTGGTTTCATTTCATCAATAAAAATAAAAAGAAATAATGACGTGGAAAAGTAGAGGAGAGTTTTCTTCAAGAAGTGTAATATCTCAAAAATGGGCACTTTTTCTTTGTCTCGGTAGTTTCTGTGCTGGAATGCTCTTCACTAACAGGTTCTCATGAATTCCCTTGTTTTCAATTTGGTGTTTTAAGATCTTTATGAGACATTGTTTGGCTAGTTAATTTAATTGATTAGTGATTTTTAAGTGCTTAATTGATTATTTTTTTTATTTTTTATTTTTTTATAATTATACTATTTCGCTTATGTATTATGGAATAAGTGGATTTAGATCTGGGATTATCGATTTAATTGACATGAATTGATTCTGAATAATGCAAGATTTTTTGTTTGTGTTGACTCTTTATTGATAAGTCAACTCTTGATTTCTGATTCAGTTATCATTACTGATTTCTTTATGATTCTCTTATCAGTGAGTCTAATTGCTTTTTTTTGAAGTAATTACTGTTTATGTTAATTGGCACTCACATGATCATAATCATTGCTTAATCCTTACTTAGGACTATTTAGATTCATTTTAGCTGTTAAAACCTTACAAGCTTTTCTTTTAAAAAATTGGGAAAAGGGGATATTATTATTAATTTAAGTGACACTAATGTAAATTTGACACCGGTCCCCGAGAGAATTTGAACTCCGTCCCTTGAGGTTACAGAGTCAAACTTGACAAAACATTAGAAATGAATTCCAGTTATTTGCAGATCTGCCTTCTTCTTTATTCCGGTTGGTGGAGTGTATTTTTAAGAGTTTAATTTTGATACATTGTGAGAGTAAAAAAGTTTTAAACTGTCAACAAATTACAATCATATGTATCATTTAGAAGTAGTTATAATTATTGGTTATGATTAAAGTCAAACTTTTTTAATGATAGGATGATTATGATTGATTGGCAGCGTAAAAAAATATTTGCACCGACGGTGTATTTGACTTAAATTGTTTTTTAATGTGCTTATATCTTGTCATTGTATTAGATTAACTGTTGAACATATTGCTTGGGCAATCAAGTGGATGGTTATTGTGGTACTTTTTCTGATAAGAAATGTTAATATCTTAACAGGATATGGAGTATTCCTGAACAAAATGGACTTGCAAGACCGACAGCTTCAGAAACTGGTAAATTGAATGTAGTTTCCGAGGGTTGTAATTCGAAAATTGTAAGCGTCAGTTTCATTTTCCTTTCTTGATAAAGAAAAAATATGTTTTGTGTTTATAGTCTGAATTTTCTATATTCTTTTCTTGTGTCTGTTGGCCTCCAATTTAGTTGCAAGATTTGGAAATGAGGCGCGAAACTAGAGATATGTATGGTGAAGATTTCAAGGGTCATAATTCTAAACAGTAAGTTATATGCAGTGCTGTGCAATTGTAAGTCCAATTATTATTATCTTTTTGTATGCCAAACTAATGCAATGCAAATGTGTTGTATTGAATGTAGAGCTTTGGATAAAACTATTTCAAATTTAGAGATGGACTTGGCTGCTGCAAGAGCTGTTCAAGAGTCGGTACGGAGTGGTGCTCCTGTTTCAGAAGATATAAGGACGACTGAGTCGACGGGCAAGAGAAAGTACCTTATGGTCGTAGGTATTAATACTGCCTTTAGCAGCAGGAAAAGAAGGGACTCGGTTCGAGCTACCTGGTTGCCACAAGGTTCATAATTTGATCCCGTTTCCTAATATCTTCTTCTATGGTTTTTATGCTGATCTTTCTAGTTTACTGTGGTTACGGTTTGTGATGATTTGTTCTTTTGATAACATGGATAATAGGTGACAAAAGAAAGAAGCTAGAGGAAGAGAAAGGCATTGTAATGCGCTTTGTAATTGGACACAGGTAGCTATGCCATCTTTGTTTCAACCATTTTGTTGCATAATTGGTGTCTTCATGCATTTAGGCTCAATCCCAGTTCAAAATGCTTTAAAAAATTATTACAGTAATTACTTCTCCATGTCATAAATCTGTATTTTAGGCTTTCCCGAATTCCTTTTTTCTAGTTGCTGTAAAATACTCTCATTGATAAGAGTTATTGTGACAAATCGTATATCTGACCGGTTTTCTGTTTTTTATCTAGTGCTACATCAGGAGGTATCCTAGACAGAGCTATTGAAGCAGAGGATAGAAAGCATGGAGATTTTTTGAGGCTGGTAATTTGACATATTATCCTTTTTGTTTCATTACTATTTCCTTTCCGCATATCCCTTTTCTCGTGTTTTACTTTACATCTTCTGTAATTTCTTATCACTGGCATTGCTTTTAAAGGAGAAATCGAAAAATACCACCAGTTTTAAAAAATGTGTACTTTGTTTATGTAGAATCATGTTGAAGGATACCTTGAATTGTCAGCAAAGACAAAGACATACTTTGCCACTGCTGTGAGCTTATGGGATGCTGATTTTTATGTCAAAGTTGATGACGATGTTCATGTAAATATAGGTATTGAAGTTTGAGTTTTTATCGTTGCTAACTGTATATACCTAAGCATGACATGTTGGCATTTAGTGATTAACTAATGCTTTTGAATGTTTAGAATGATATTTTCCTAACAATATAATAGTATAAATATTCCTTGCATAAATCAAATGCTTCACATCAGTTTATGTTCAAATTGTCAGTATATGCATGATGCTGTTTTGATATAAATATATGTACCTTTTGTCTTGATATCCTACTCAATCTTTTTCAGCAACATTGGGAGAAACTCTAGTTAGACACCGATCAAAACAACGGATATACATTGGATGCATGAAATCTGGACCTGTCCTGTCTCAAAAGTGAGAAAAACTTTCTATTGAATTAGGGAGTTAAGATTTTTTCACTATTAGCTTCTTACCGTCTTACCTTGTTGCACAGAGGGGTAAGGTACCATGAACCTGAGCATTGGAAGTTTGGCGAGTCTGGAAACAAGTACTTCCGCCATGCCACAGGGCAGTTGTATGCTATTTCCAATGATTTGGCAACATACATATCTACAAACCAGTAGGTCCTACTACATCAAAGAATAAATTATTAAACAAAACCAAATCAATGGACTTAAAGGTTCTAATCTTATGATCTTGCTTGTATTTGTTCATATCAGGAATGTTCTTCATAAGTATGCCAATGAGGATGTGTCAATAGGAGCTTGGTTTATTGGACTTGACGTGGAGCATATCGATGACCGAAGACTTTGCTGTGGCACTCCTCCAGGTGAATATAATTTCCAAACTAAATAAAATATAGACCTCTTCAAATGATTTAGGGTCTTTTTGGATTGTGGCTTATTTGAGTTTATTTATTGGTATAAGCATTTGTGAGACTGTTTGGGAGTGCTTAAGAAAGTAACTTATAACTTAGATATATGAAAATAGTTTTTTATTTTATATTTTGTTATAAAAATAGCTTATACATAAACAATAATGTGATAAGAGATTATGCTATTAGCACTTAATAAAATTGTTTATCCAAACATGGTCATATGGAATCATTTCATTATCTGTTTGGTTTGTATACTAATTATTAGTCGTTAACACTTTCAAATTATTGGGTTGGTTTTGTTTTCAGATTGCGAATGGAAGGCGCAAGCAGGTAACATTTGTGTTGCTTCATTTGATTGGAGCTGCAGTGGAATTTGTAGGTCTGCCGATAGGATTAAAGAAGTACATAGAAGGTGTGGAGAAGGTGAAAATGCTTTGTGGAGTGCTTCTTTCTAAGACGAAAAACCTTTGATGAGTTCTTCCTAACTCGGGAAGATTATTACCACTCCAGAAAGAAACCAAGCCTGCAAGATTTTTCTTTTTTCATTTTCTATATATTTTTGTCCAGTATATATAGAGAGAGGAATATCATTTTATACACGAGAAAAAGCTGGAGTGAGAGTGTGAAAGAGAGAATGCTTGATCCATGGACCTTCTACATTTTAAGAAGAGATTGTTCATGGTTTGCAGCTAGATAAGGACACACAAAATAGTACAATACATCTATTCTTTGTTGCTTGAAAGGGCCATTATGTTTGTTAATAGTTCCAATGGCTAGCTATCAAGCTCCTAATAAATTGATATAATTTGGTGGCTGTTGCTGCCTTTCCTTTTGCCAATAATTGATTATTTATGTTTTGATTGAAAATTTGAAATGATTCTCAATGTTCTCTTAAAATCTTCTTAGTGGACATTTATGTTTTCTAAGCAATTCCACTTGGGGAAAATTCACTGACCCTACTTAATATAATCCAATGAACTCTAAATACAACGATGTAAATATTAAAAAAAAAAAAAGTGTACTTCTGTCAAACACCAATTAAGCTTAAGCAATATAATGCAACTTTTTTTGGAAATGCTAACGAGTGTCTAAGGGTCTAAAATAGTAAGTTGATGATCTTGAAACTTTGTAATTTGAAAATGTTTGACTTTTAAACAAATAATTTCTTAATTGAGAATCCCTAAAGAGTGCCTAAGGGCACTCGTTAGCAAGACTTTTTCTGTTGTTTTAAAAAAAAAAAAAAAAAAATTTTAGCTAAACCACCGTCACTGATAATGACATTTATGAGTTTGGATTCTCTACAGTTAGACAGGGATCATTTATCGTAGTGATCAAAGTTTCTGATCATATAAATCAAATTTAATTTTCAAAATCATAATATGGGTGGTCTGATTTTAATAGAACAGTGCTTCTTTAGACAATATCTAAGTAAGTGAAAGACAACTTTTGGATCTTACGAATAATGGAAAAAGACATGTTAAATCAAGTCCACAAATTCTGCTTCATGAGGTTTTCGACAAGAAAGCAAACATGCTCCAAAATTTGAAGGAATGGTTTTTAAGTGCTGAAATGACTAGAGTTAAGCTCCTTTTTATCTAGAAGATGGGGAATTGAGGACAACTTAGATTTGTTATATTGCAGAATAACAGTTCAAAGCATAATAGGGATGATAATGAGAAAACTTGTAGTACAAGTAATTAGTTTACAACATACTCTAGCTTAAGGATAGTACAATTCTCTTAGAGATAGTACATTTAACACATAGTGTATATACTATCCTGTAACCACTTTTTCAGTTAATGAATCATATTCACACTTTCATTGGATTCTTAATATGGTATCAGTTTTTCTCTCTCTTCTTGAGAGAGTTTGGTACGATCCAATTCTTCGCTTCCGCCATTGAAGCTTCTTCTTCAAGCTTCCTTTATCTCATTTTTTCTCTTCGCTTTTCTTTGAATCCATAGCGATTCTTCTTCATTTCTTCTTGTTTTGTACTCAATTCTGCATTTAGTTACTTTAATTTCTTACAATCACGTTTTCTGTGATTTTGATTTTCATCTTCTTCGTTCCTTTGTTCTTCGTGTTCTTCAATTTTTCCAGAAACTTCTTCTTCCTTTCTACACCATGCCTCCTCGTCAGGCTCCGATTATTGTTCAACAAGCAAACACTGATTCCGTTTTCTATGTCCACCCTAGTGAAGGACCTAACTCAGTGGCGGTTACTCCTCTTCTTACCGATTCTAACTACCTCGCATGGAGTCGTTCGATGAAACGTGCTCTTGGTGCGAAAAACAAGTTCGCTTTTGTGGATGGATCATTCCAATTCCTCCTTCTGATGATTTGAATCAGAATGCATGCGAGCGTTGAAATCATCTCATTCATTCCTGGATTCTGAACTATGTTTCTGCACAAATTGCGCAAACCATTGTTTTTCATGAATACGCCATTGATGTCTGGATTGAGCTTCAAGAACTCTTCTCTAAGGTTGATAGAGTTCGTATTGCTACTCTTCGTTCTACAATCAACAATCTTAAACAAGGTACTAAGACTGTGCTTGATTACTTCACATAGATGAAGTCTCTTTGGGAGGAGCTCAATTCACATCGCCCTATGCATGTTTGCACTTGTCCCTATCCTTGTCGTTGTGAGTCTATGCGTGCTGCTAGAGAATTTCGCATGGAAGATCAAGTGATTCAATTTCTCACTGGATTGCATGACAATTTTTCAGTT
The DNA here is from genome assembly GCF_003473485.1 of Medicago truncatula. Lineage (NCBI taxonomy): Eukaryota > Viridiplantae > Streptophyta > Magnoliopsida > Fabales > Fabaceae > Medicago > Medicago truncatula. The sequence goes on from NC_053045.1 coordinate 25,357,867, forward strand.
GTTAAGACTCAAGTCTTGCTTATGGATCCTTTACCTTCAATTAACAAGGTATACTCCATGGTTGTTCAAGAGGAAAGTAACAACACTGCACCTCCACCTATTTCTATTGAAGATTCTAGCATCCTTGTGAATGCTTTAGATGCAAGAAAACTCTATGGCCGTGGAAAATCTCCTTCAGGTTATTCTCAGTCTAAGAATACTTCAAGGTATTGTACCTTTTGCCATAGGAACAATCACACTGTGGATTTTTGTTACCAAAAACATGGATATCCCAATGCTAACAAATCTCTTGCTGCATCTAATGTTGTTACTACTGAGAGTTCCACTGATTCTCAATCCATTGGTGAAGGATCTTCCTCTATTTCTCAAACTGGTTTAACTCAAGAGCAATATGTTCATTTGGTATCCTTGCTTCAGCAGTCATCTTTGGTATCTCCAGCATCTACCTCTAACCCTGTCAGCACAAATCATATTGTCTCTTCAACTGCTTCTCATTCAGTTTCAGGTATAAACACTGTTATCTCTTGTTCATTAAATGCTCAATCAAACTACTGGCTTATTGATTTAGGAGCTAATGAGCATATTTGTTGCTCTTTGTCTTTACTTCATTCATTTCATAAAATCAAACCTATGAATGTTATTTTACCCAATGGTACTTCTGTTATTGTCCACTATGCTGGAACTGCAATTTTTTCACGCACTTTTCATATCACAAATGTCCTTTATTCTCCTCATTTTAAGGTCAATCTTATTTCATTTTTCGCTCTTATTCAAGTTCTATCTTATGAGGTTAATTTTATGTGATAAATGTGTCATACATGATATGAAATCTCAGAAGATGATTGGTTTGGGTAGTTTGGTTGATGGTCTCTATAGGTTGGATACTGCTTCATGTTCTCAGAAGCCTTAAGTTCCTTCTTCCACAAGTCATAGTTCAAGTTCTCATTCAAATGTTTCATTAAATACTTGTAATTCTGTTAGTTCAAATAAAGTTGTTTCTTTCATTCTATCCAATGATATTTGGCTCTTTAGATTAGGACATTTGTCTAATCAAAGATTGTCCAAGATGCATCAATTGCACTCTTCAATTTATGTTGATAATAAAGCTATTTGTGATGTTTGTCATTTTGCTAAACAAAGAAAATTACCCTATCATTATAGTCATTCTATTGCAAAATCAAAATTTGAATTGTTGCATTTTGACATTTGGGGTCCTTTGGCTCAAACTTCTATTCATGGTCACAAATATTTCCTCACCATTGTTGATGATTTTAGTAGATTTTTGTGGGTCATTTTACTTAAAAACAAATCAGAAGTTTCTTCACACGTCAAAAATTTTATCCAACTGATTGAAAACCATCATAACATTACACCAAAATTCATTAGATCAGATAATGGCCCTGAATTTCTATTGCCTAAATTTTATGCTTCCAAAGGTATCATTCATCAAAGATCTTGTGTTAAGACTCTTGAGCAAAATGGTAGAGTGGAAAGAAAGCACCAACATATCCTCAATGTTGCTAGAGCTTTACTTTTCCAATCTAAACTCCCTAGCATTTTCTGGTCTTATGTAGTTTTGCATTCAGTTTTCATCATCAATAGAGTTTCCACTCCTCTTCTTAAATACAAATCTCCATATCAGGTACTTTATGATTCTTTACCTGACATTCAGTCCTTCAGAGTTTTTGGTTGCTTGTGTTATGCATCTACTCTACAAGCTCATAGAACAAAATTGCAGTCTAGAGTCAGAAAGTGGGTTTTCTTGGGTTACAAGTCAGGTTTTAAAGGATCTGTTCTCTTTGATCTTGATTCTAGAGAAATCTTTATCTCTAGAAATGTTGTTTTCCATGAATTAATATTTTCATATCTCCCTTCTTCTATATCATCCACCTCAAATTGGCAATATTTTTCATCTTCTTCCAGTCATCCTTCTGTTTTTGATGACTCTGACATTTCATCTCCATCCATTCCTTTATCCACTCTCCCTTCTTCACCTGTTACCAGTCCCACCCCATCTACTTCACCATCTCCACCCTCCATCCCTGCACCTATTAGAGTCTCCACTAGGAATAAAGTCACTCCTACTTACTTACAGGACTATGTTTGTAATGTTCCTTCTACTTCTCATGTTAATAATAGTCTTATTCAGTATCCCATCTCCAATTTTGTTTCTCACTCACATTTATCTCATTCACATTCTGTTGTTGCCATGTCTCTCCTTTCATGTACTGAACCAAAATCATATACTGAGGCTGCTAAACATGAATGCTGGAATTAACAAGCAATGCAAAATGAACTTAATGCTCTTGATCAGACTGGTACATGGAAAATAGTGGATCTTCCTTCATCAGTGAAACCTATAGGGTGCAGATGGGTTTACAAAGTCAAGCACAATGCTGATGGTTCCATTGATAGGTACAAAGCACGTTTAGTTGCCAAGGGATATAATCAAATTGAAGGCTTAGATTATTTCGATACTTTTTCACCAGTTGCTAAAGTAACAACAATCAGATTGGTAATAGCTTTGGCATCCATTCATCATTGGTTATTGCATCAATTGGATGTAAATAATGCTTTTCTCCATGGATACCTCCATGAAGATGTTTATATACAATTACGACCAGATGTTTCCACTACAAAGCCCAATCAAGTCTGTAAGCTTTCAAAGTCTCTTTATGGCCTCAAACAAGCTAGTAGGCAGTGGTATGAAAAGTTAATTGGCTTAATCATCAACAATGGATATCAACAAGAAACTTCTGATGCTTCCTTGTTCACTAAGAAAGCATCTGCCAACTTCACCATCCTTCTTGTTTATATAGATGATATCATACTTGCTGGTGATTCTCTCACTGAAATTAACTCCATAAAAAATGTGCTACATCAAACTTTCAAAATCAAATATCTTGGTACCCTCAAGTATTTCCTGGGACTTGAAGTTGCTCATTCACAAGGTGGTATTTCTCTATGCCAGAGAAAATATTGTCTGGATTTGTTACATGATTCAGGTCTTCTGGGTTCCAAACCGGTTACTACACCATCAGATCCTTCCATCAAATTACACAATGATAGTTCAACTCTTTTCCCTGATATTTCTGCTTATAGAAGATTGATAGGGAGATTGATCTACTTGAATACAACCAGACCAGACATCACCTTTATCACCCATCAACTCAGTCAATTTTTGAGTAAACCTACTCAAACTCACTATAATGCTGCTCTAAGAGTTCTCAAGTATCTCAAAGGGTCTCCAGGTCGTGGCATTTTCTTCCCTAGAGATTCAGGTTTACAACTTCAAGGTTACACTGATGTAGATTGGGCAAGATGTAAAGACACAAGACGTTCCATTTCAGGTCATTACTTCTTTTTGGACAGTCTCTCATTTCATGGAGAACAAAGAAACAACCTATTGTTTCCAGGTCCTCCTCTGAAGCTGAGTATAGGGCCATGGCTTCTGCAACTTGTGAACTTCAGTGGTTGCTCTATCTTCTCAGAGATCTTCATGTTGATTGTGTTCAACTTCCAGTTTTATATTGTGATAATCAAAGTGCTATGCACATTGCAGCAAATCTAGTGTTCCATGAAAGAACCAAACACCTTGAAATTGACTGTCATATTGTGAGGGAAAAACTTCAAGCTGGCCTATTCAAGCTTTTACCAGTCACCACTCATGATTAACTAGTAGATTTTTTTACAAAATCCTTGTTTCCACAGCCATTTAATATATTGTTATCCAAGTTAGGGTTGTTAGATACCTACCAACCTCTAACTTGTGGGGTGGGATATTGCAGAATAACGGTTCAAAGCATAATAGGGATGATAATGAGAAAACTTGTAGTACAAGTAATTAGTTTACACTGTACTCTAGCTTAAGGATAGTACAATTCTCTTAGAGATAGTACATTTAGCATATAGTATATATACTATCCTGTAACCACTTTTTCAGTTAATGAATCATATTCACACTTTCATTGGATTCTTAATAAGTTATCTATAAACCCAACAATTATGGAAAAAACTCAATTCACTAGATCAAGAAAGAAAAACCTTTATGTTTTATTCTTATATGACCTGCGAACTAAATCATGATTCTTATCTATTGAAAAGGATAAGTAGCTTTGGCACAAAAGGGATGGTAATGTAATCATGAATCAAATTTCAATACTTTCCAAACTTGATCTTGTTAGAGGTCTTCAAAACTAAACCAGTTTCAAAAAATTAACATGTTAATAGCAGTTTCCAAAACAACGACTTTGTTTCAAATAAAGCTCTTTAGAACTGCTTCACATCGATCTCTTTAGATTCACATGGATTCTTTTCTTAAAACAAAAGGATGAATCCTTTGAAGCTTTTTAAAACTTTTGGAAAAGAGTTCAAAATGAGAAAGATGCAAAAATCATCCTGGTAAGAATTGATCGTGGAAGATAATTTGAAAATGAATCCTTTAAGATTTATTTTTTTATGAGAATGTCATCTCTCATAACTTTTCTTATCAAGGAACTCCTTAACATAAAGGGGTTGTTCTATGGAAAAATATAGCATTTCAAGTAATAGTAGGACACTTTTGAATGATTCCAATGTTAAAAAATACTTTTGGGTTGAAGGCATCAACAATTCTTGATATATTCTAAACATAGTTCCAATAAGAAAGATTTTGAACAAAACCACATATGAACTTTGGAGATAGAAAACCAAATATTTCTTATTACCATATTTTCTGGTATTATTTCTATATCCTTATTCATAATGACAACATTGGAAAGCTTGACTTAAAGGCAAACAAGGGAATCCTTCGGTGATACTCTAATATGAAGGTGAGAAAAATATAAGAAGGGCGGTTGGGGGGGTTGAATTGTGTTTTCCTTTTCTAAAATTTTTCCTAAGTGTATAAAAATAGTTTAGAGTCTCACGAGAAACAAAGTTCTATCAGGTTTTGAAATAGTGTATGCAGCGAAAATAACTTCGACACAAAGAGAGATAAGAGAGAAAGAGACGACACTAACAAATTATATTGCTTCCTCTCATAAACCAAGAGTAGTCCAGTCCCCTTGCACTTTCAATGAATTTTCACTGTAATCACACAAGATTACAATTTACTCAAACATATAGTAAAAGACTTCTACTGCTCAATCACACAAAAAAGAGACTTCTACAATCTAAGTTTAATCAAATAAAAGATATTGCATTTTACAATTGATATACAATCACAGGTGTACGAAGTTTAAGTTCATATGACTTCTGATACTTAAGAAATTCTAAGTTATTAAAGTTTGTAAGAATTTCTCCAAGTGTTTGTGAGCTATATAATTTGACAGAGTAAGAGTACTTGTAAAATGAATTTCAAATTTATTTACAAAACTAGACCGCATATATAAATTGAACACGTATTTTATACCCCTATTTTTTGAACACGTATTTTATACCCTTATTTTTTGGTGGTGGCCAGGGTTTAAACCCCAGACCTTTCATATATTATGCATCGTCCATACCAACTAAGTTAAACTCACTAAGACTTATACTCCTATTTTATTTAAATAAGTATTTGCTTAAATCTTTCAAAAAAAGTATTTGCTTTTATTATGTTTTAGAAGTATTTTACTATTTTTTTACTTTATTTTCCAATAAATAGGTAAGATCAAGATAAGAAGAATTAACGGAGAACAACACATTCGATGATGTCTTGATGGCCAATGATTCATTTATGATAGTGGATAATTTCTTCATTACAAAAATAGTGGGAAATCAATTTGTATCACTTTAGAAGCGCTGTCAAAGGACTTAACCGTTCTCGTGAGCTTAACTCAATTGGTAGAGACAATGCATAATATATATAAGGTCTGGGGTTGTAACGAGACATTAGAGTTGTAACGACTTGACAATATCAATTCTAGTTGTTACACCTTGTGCACTTGAATAGTTTTATGTAATTTCTATACTTAAGTTTGAAGTTTATAGTAATGAACATATAAATAAGCTTGTAATCTTAGCATTTGACACCACATTACATATTAGAAAACTCTTATATTGATCATATTCTTTTAATAAAGTGTTTAGTTTTAATTCTTTATCTTTATTTATTATTGTCTACAATGAACTCTTATGAATAGACTCTATTGATCTTGGGTTGTTAAATAAAATACTAATTGTGGTGACCCACTGCCTTGCCACACCGAAGTGCATTGTTTGGAATAGGGTACTCATCTCTCAATGAATTTACAGGTGAATACACTCTAAGATAAAATTGGTGGCCCAAATATTGTCTTGCCCAATTCTCAGACCTCACATTCCACATTCCCACATTATCCAATGGCATGTAGAGTGCAGTCCATGACTTCGGATACACCTGTGTAAGAAACATTGAAAGTCAAACCCTTAATCATGGTAAAGACCAAAATGATTATCAGTAATATGCATCATAAATCAGTATTAGCAGTGCATCATAAATCATGTCATATGTAAAATAAGTATTATTACCCAAATAAGACGCACAAGAAAGTCGTATGATGAGAAAACTAACTACCAAATACTAATTGTGGTGACCCACTGCCTTGCCACACCGAAGTGCATTGCTTGGAATAGGATACTCATCTCTCAATGAATTTACAGGTGAATACACTCTAAGATAAAATTGGTGGCCCAAATATTGTCTTGCCCAATTCTCAGACCTCACATTCCACATTCCCACATTATCCAATGGCATGTAGAGTGCAGTCCATGACTTCGGATACACCTGTGTAAGAAACATTGAAAGTCAAACCCTTAATCATGGTAAAGACCAAAATGATTATCAGTAATATGCATCATAAATCAGTATTAACAGTGCATCATAAATCATGTCATATGTAAAATAAGTATTATTACCCAAATAAGACGCACAAGAAAGTCGTATGATGAGAAAACTAACTACCAAATACTAATTGTGGTGACCCACTGCCTTGCCACACCGAAGTGCATTGCTTGGAATAGGGTACTCATCTCTCAATGAATTTACAGGTGAATACACTCCAAGATAAAATTGGTGGCCCAAATATTGTCTTGCCCAATTCTCAGACCTCACATTCCACATTCCCACATTATCCAATGGCATGTAGAGTGCAGTCCATGACTTCGGATACACCTGTGTAAGAAACATTGAAAGTCAAACCCTTAATCATGGTAAAGACCAAAATGATTATCAGTAATATGCATCATAAATCAGTATTAGAAGTGCATCATAAATCATGTCATATGTAAAATAAGTATTATTACCCAAATAAGACGCACAAGAAAGTCGTATGATGAGAAAACTAACTACCAAATACTAATTGTGGTGACCCACTGCCTTGCCACACCGAAGTGCATTGCTTGGAATAGGGTACTCATCTCTCAATGAATTTACAGGTGAATACACTCTAAGATAAAATTGGTGGCCCAAATATTGTCTTGCCCAATTCTCAGACCTCACATTCCACATTCCCACATTATCCAATGGCATGTAGAGTGCAGTCCATGACTTCGGATACACCTGTGTAAGAAACATTGAAAGTCAAACCCTTAATCATGGTAAAGATCAAAATGATTATCAGTAATATGCATCATAAATCAGTATTAGCAGTGCATCATAAATCATGTCATATGTAAAATAAGTATTATTACCCAAATAAGACGCACAAGAAAGTCGTATGATGAGAAAACTAACTACCAAATACTAATTGTGGTGACCCACTGCCTTGCCACACCGAAGTGCATTGCTTGGAATAGGGTACTCATCTCTCAATGAATTTACAGGTGAATACACTCTAAGATAAAATTGGTGGCCCAAATATTGTCTTGCCCAATTCTCAGACCTCACATTCCACATTCCCACATTATCCAATGGCATGTAGAGTGCAGTCCATGACTTCGGATACACCTGTGTAAGAAACATTGAAAGTCAAACCCTTAATCATGGTCAAGACCAAAATGATTATCAGTAATATGCATCAAAAATCAGTATTAGCAGTGCATCATAAATCATGTCATATGTAAAATAAGTATTATTACCCAAATAAGACGCACAAGAAAGTCGTATGATGAGAAAACTAACTACCAAATACTAATTGTGGTGACCCACTGCCTTGCCACACCGAAGTGCATTGCTTGGAATAGGGTACTCATCTCTCAATGAATTTACAGGTGAATACACTCTAAGATAAAATTGGTGGCCCAAATATTGTCTTGCCCAATTCTCAGACCTCACATTCCACATTCCCACATTATCCAATGGCATGTAGAGTGCAGTCCATGACTTCGGATACACCTGTGTAAGAAACATTGAAAGTCAAACCCTTAATCATGGTAAAGACCAAAATGATTATCAGTAATATGCATCATAAATCAGTATTAGCAGTGCATCATAAATCATGTCATATGTAAAATAAGTATTATTACCCAAATAAGACGCACAAGAAAGTCGTATGATGAGAAAACTAACTACCAAATACTAATTGTGGTGACCCACTGCCTTGCCACACCGAAGTGCATTGCTTGGAATAGGGTACTCATCTCTCAATGAATTTACAGGTGAATACACTCTAAGATAAAATTGGTGGCCCAAATATTGTCTTGCCCAATTCTCAGACCTCACATTCCACATTCCCACATTATCCAATGGCATGTAGAGTGCAGTCCATGACTTCGGATACACCTGTGTAAGAAACATTGAAAGTCAAACCCTTAATCATGGTAAAGACCAAAATGATTATCAGTAATATGCATCATAAATCAGTATTAGCAGTGCATCATAAATCATGTCATATGTAAAATAAGTATTATTACCCAAATAAGACGCACAAGAAAGTCGTATGATGAGAAAACTAACTACCAAATACTAATTGTGGTGACCCACTGCCTTGCCACACCGAAGTGCATTGCTTGGAATAGGGTACTCATCTCTCAATGAATTTACAGGTGAATACACTCTAAGATAAAATTGGTGGCCCAAATATTGTCTTGCCCAATTCTCAGACCTCACATTCCACATTCCCACATTATCCAATGGCATGTAGAGTGCAGTCCATGACTTCGGATACACCTGTGTAAGAAACATTGAAAGTCAAACCCTTAATCATGGTAAAGACCAAAATGATTATCAGTAATATGCATCATAAATCAGTATTAGCAGTGCATCATAAATCATGTCATATGTAAAATAAGTATTATTACCCAAATAAGACGCACAAGAAAGTCGTATGATGAGAAAACTAACTACCAAATACTAATTGTGGTGACCCACTGCCTTGCCACACCAAAGTGCATTGCTTGGAATAGGGTACTCATCTCTCAATGAATTTACTGGTGAATACACTCTAAGATAAAATTGGTGGCCCAAATATTGTCTTGCCCAATTCTCAGACCTCACATTCCACATTCCCACATTATCCAATGGCATGTAGAGTGCAGTCCATGACTTCGGATACACCTGTGTAAGAAACATTGAAAGTCAAACCCTTAATCATGGTAAAGACCAAAATGATTATCAGTAATATGCATCATAAATCAGTATTAGAAGTGCATCATAAATCATGTTAATGGAAATAGCATCTTCCAACCAAAGGTTGTCTTATAAATATAAAGTTATATATACACAAGAAAGCATTAAGACATATCACAAAGGATAGCAAACTTGATTTACCTGAACTGTACTACGAGCAATTGTATCTCTTAAGTTGTAATTTAGTCTGCTTGCAGCTGACCATTGTCCTCCATCCATCCTGCAAATTCCAATAAATATCCATATTATCAGAATGGAAAAAAAAATTATAAAATGCAACTTAAAAGAATGAAAAACCTAAAAAAAAGAGTTTGATAGATGAGTTAATTTATATATAATAGTATGAGATGACACGTGTCTCTTCTAGCTTAATCAAAGTCCTAGTTCGAATCCAGCCTTGTGCATGCAGCAGCGTTAAAACTCTTAGGGAGAGTTTGCCGCGCATTTGAGTCCCAGAAGACTCGAGGGATTAGTCTCAAAAGTTGCGCACGGAGGATATTGGTTTACGCCAAAAAAAAAAATATAAAATTCACAAGAAAGGAGTTGAGTGAACTTACCCTACTACAAAGAAGCTATGTCCATCGATGTGCCATGATTGCAAAGTATCTTCAGGATTCTCAAACACAACCTCCAGAAAACCTCGAAAATCGGCCGCCATGACAGAAGTCTGAAGATTACCGCCACCACCGGTGGGGTTGTCCGGGATACTTCCAAGTGAAAACACACCTTGGATCTTGAAGTAATCAGCTAGTTTGAGTGGTGTATCAGCAGGGATAAATGACACACTATTGACAGCATATCTTTGTTTTCCTTTGATAATTGGAGCAGAATTTTGAAGTCTAATTGTACGTGTTGTGTTTATCATTCCATAATGGTAGGATCCTTGTGGATTTGGTCTTGGTCCACTTGCTGTAAGATTCCTCCTGGTTCAATTAACCATTTGTTAAAGTCAGCATGGGACACGGAAACTTGAGATCGAAAGTGTGTTTGGTGTCCAACGATTGTCAGCATTGGACACCGATATGTGCAGTAATTTATATTCAAGAACTAGTTTGCTTATATGTCCAACGATTTTTTTTTTGTTGAAATTGCGTACGTTAGATATGATTAACTAACTGCCTTAACTGCCATGAATTAGTTTGCTTATAATTCATTTCGGAGGTAATTCAAAACTAGATAAACATGAGTATACAACTTACAAGTATTTACTTAAAGCGATGCTATACATCGTGAATTTTCACGAAAGATATTATTATGAGTTGAGTGTGCACAATGTTCCGGAAATAATGGAAAACATGCTCGGCAGTGGTATTGAACAGCCGATCACATTATGTCGCAATGCATTCGTGAGTAATTCTCTTTCTATGTTTAGCATTTCTCATTTACTTAACTGCCACCGAGGTCTAGTGCTAGTGGTTGGTGCGTTGTGTGTGAGTGTTGTAAAGCCCCTAAGCACGAGCGAGTTCAAATCCTATTCGATGGAGAAAAAAATGTATTTACTATTGTGCAATCTGCACAATCGCTGAATCACGTATCATTTAACTATGAAATTTGAAATAATAAATAAATACCTTAGGGACCGAGCCTGTTCAACGGACCAATCGATTTTAGTGGTTGGTCCAGCAGGAAGAGGACCAGAAACTCTTCTCGCTGAGTTTCTGTAATGAAGAATCGATGAAGCATTCAGCACCTGTGACGTGAACCTTGTTGTGACAACAATGTAGTAGTCATGTGGTGGTTGATCAGCAGTAACCAATACAGAATACGTCTGCCCCAAATGAATGTCAAGTGAGTCGTAAATGTTTTGCACAGTGTGACTTCCTTCCACCTCAACAAGCTTCATCTTATGCCCTTGGATTCTGAAATTGATGGATGTGGTAATCCCCACATTTGATATCCGGAATCGGTAAGTCTTCCCTGCAAACAATCAAGCACTATATTTTACGTACATGTGTCTCTTCCGCCCTCATTCTAATAGATTTATTTTATCTCGCAACAGTATCTCAACAAACTGAATTTTTTTAAATAATCGCATACAAACTGAATTTTTTTAAATAATCGCATAAAATTTTGTAGCTTTATTATTTGTATCGAGAAAAGCGGGTAGACGGGCATGTCAGTAGCCGCCTACATGCTAGCAGTTAACTAATATCAGCTGGATCTAGGAACATAACCTCTGAAAAGATAAGGTACTGTGGATTCAATTCCCTCGAAAAACATATCGAACAACCGATCAGTAGTCATACAAAAACTAATCGACTACATCTGCTATGGTAAAAAATTTCAAGTAAACAAATGGGTTGAAATTCATGTATACCTTGATCAACCGTGAATGTGTAAGCATTAGAACCGCGACCATTGATGACAAGTCCATCAGGGAAAGGAAGATTTTTTCCGCTATCTAAAATGGCCCTCAAATCCTGCAAAAATAAACACAAATTAAGTCATGATTTATTCAAGATTTCTTAAACAGTGAAGGCTGTTTCTTAGTTAAAACTTAACTGTGTGATTTCTTTTGTACCAATCTCCTGCCAGTATGGTGAAATCTCCGGATGGAGGATCAAAAGGTACAGGAATCACGGAGCGAGTAGCGATTGTGAAACCGCCATAACCTCCTGCTGCCTTGTGAAATGCAAGGGAAGGAAAGTAGAAATAGCTGCCAATCTGATCTTTTACTTGAAGAATATAAGTGTTCTTTCCTGGAGAGATTGGACAATTTGTACCATACACTCCATCTTGCCATGAGTTTCTCCTCTGCAGCACTCCATTCCTATAGAATTACATAATCTAAAAACACTGAATTCTCGGCATGGATGATAGAATATGTACATTGTAGTCCTAATCCTAATATTGTTATTTACATGTTTATTTGTTCTCGCTAATTTATGTAATCATGTCAACATTTATACCGTTGGACCACCAATTTAGTCTATAAAATAATTATGAAAATGAAATCCTCGATTGATTTGTTCGTTTGAGGATTGTTCCATTTATTCCCCGAAATTGTTTCAGAGCGACTCGAGGATTTTCAATTTAAGTGATCATTGAGAATATCATAAATTTCAGAGACCAAATTGATTTGTTTAAACTATAAATACTAGTATTGTTAGTATTTTGGTTTAACGTGAGGATCAAGCACTCAATCTCGTAATCACTTAACTACTTAACTCCCTCACTCCAACCTTACATCAATGTCCGAGATTAAATGTCGAAATTCAAAGATTAAATTGGTGATCGACTCGCATCCATGCATTGTCCAGCTGTTTTCAAAATCATCTAGATCTACCAAAATTACTATACAATATACTTCAATAAATGGTGCAAAAAAAGGAGAAAAAATTAAGGTTAATAGTGTTTTTCACCTCTGTAATATAGGTCATTTCTGATTTTCGCCCTTGTAAAATTTTCGGTTTCATTTGCATCCTTGTAAAACTTTTTTTTCCGGAAAACACCCCTCCCCCATATGACTGTACATATTTGCTAACGTGGTATACTGTGTGGCATGATGACTGCGCATATATGCTTATGTGGCATGCTGACTGTATAATTAATTTTATTTTTTTATTTTTCTAAGGCTACATGAGGCATTTCTGACTATTTTTTTAAAAAATTATAATATAAATTCATTTATATTAATTTAGAAATAAAATAAATTTAAAAAATTTGAAAATAAAAAAATTCAGGATTTTTTTTATTACGAAAAATATTTTCCAAATTTTTTATTTTTTGTTTAATTTAGATAATAATTTTTTTCTAAAATTTTAATTTCAAAAATGATTTAATAAAAATCGCAACATTTTAAAACTTAGGGGGCGAAAAGTGGAGTTTAGCCAAAAATAAAAAAATAAAATTAATTATACAGTCAGCACGCCACATAAGCATATATGCACAGTCATCATGCCACACAGTGTACCACGTTAGCAAATATATACAGTCATATGGGGGAGGGATGTTTTCCGGAAAAAAAAAAGTTTTACAAGGATGCAAATCAAACCGAAAATTTTATAGGGATGAAAACTGGAAATAGCCTATATTACAGGGGTGAAAAACACTATTAACCTAAAAAATTATATTACTGTCTGCAACTAATGCTTTACCAGTGGAATAAACATGAAACAAGAATAACCAAGAAATGAGGAAAGGTTCATCCAAGCTGTTGAAAACATTGATAATCAAATTATCATTAGTCACTGACTCAATCTGTGGCCCTGGAAATTTTCCATTTATCAAAATCCCCTGCACATTTCACAAACCATGTAGGAATTAATATATGCACGCCGACACCGCTAATAATTTGATAAAACATCAAAATTTCATTCATAAGGAAGAAGTAAAACTCAATGTTATGAAGTAAAGAAAAATGATATTCAAAAAACAGTAATAAGAACAATAAGAAAAATGAAGTACCTGTTGTTTAACTCCAAGTGGATAAATATCACCATATGTAACATTCCAATTATAAAACCTATAAGGATCTTCTCCATTTGCACATGCAACAAGTAACACTACCAACAATAAGACAGAACATTGTTTTAAATAACCCATTTCTCAGTTTTTTCTTAACTCTCCAACTCAAATGATAACTTTGAAACTAACCAAAACCCTGTGTTGATGCACCAACATTACTCATCTTTATATAATAACTTTAGGACATGACAGTGTTCTAATTCTAAAGCAAAAAGTAAAAGAAAAGTGTAGGCAGTTACTGTTTTTCTTTGCAGAATGGAAAAATATTTAAAATATTTTTCCATTCTGCAGTCACTGCCTATATTTTTTCTTTATCTTTTGCTTTACAATTAGAATAGAAAATTGTTGTTCACACATATCATAAGGTTGAGAAACACATGTAAAATACGAAATTGTCCCTCGGCAGTTAACTGTCGAGAAATAAAAAACCGGCTGCAGTTAACTGCCGAGAAAAATGTTTCATCAGATGAAACAGTCATCTGCTCTCCCTAAACACTATTTCATCATCAACTTCTATACCACTTCCATCCAATCCCCAAATGCAATATTTATTTTTTTTTTTATCAAATCTTGCTCCAAAATCATTGAAGCATCAACCATAGGAGGTATCAACACACTTTTGACGTAAAAAAACAGGTATTGAGCATTTTAATCGGTTCATTTTTAGCTTTTGTTATGGGTTTTTACGTCAGTTTACGTAGAACTCTGTCATGGGAATCCTCGGCAGCTTACTACCGAAGTAAATTTCGGTAGTTAACTACCGAGAAATACTTGCGAAATTTTTTTCAAAACGAAAAAAAGGCCGCTACTACCACTTTTTCCATATTTTTTATTTTTTATTTTTTTTAATTCATTATGTCATTGATGTTTATGCATTATTTAGTTGTTAATTCATATTTTTGTGTTGTTTAATTATAGTAATGGTAGAGAACGCGGAAGATATTCCGGGTGAGACAAAACCAAATTTTGTCGAAATTTTCGGAGATGTCAAACCGTCTAAGGTTAAAGCCAAACCAAACATTGATGGAACTTCCGTCCATGTTGAAGCTTCTAAATATGTTCACTCCGGTGTCCTCCCACTTCATGCCCACAAAGTTGACACGGCTATGTTTTATTTTCAGACGACGTTAAGTGGAAAGATAGAGAAGAATTGCTTGAGTGGGCACGCCGTCAAGCAAATAAGGCGGGATTTACAATTGTTACACAAAGATCAAGCTTGATCAATCCAATGTTGCGTCTAGTGTGTGAAAGGAATGGAGCTCACAAAGTGTCGGAAAAAAAAAACTGAAGCATGCATCAACGGACTCAAGAAAATGTGGATGTTTGTTCATGGTTAGTGGATATCAAAGTAGGCAAACAAAGGAATGGGGATTGAACATTCTTAATGGAGTTCACAACCATGCGATGAAGCCTGTTATACCCTGATTTTGGACCTAAAAATACTCATTCAAATTTTTTTTTTTTTTTAACACTGATATTTGTCAATTCGCTTTTGTTTTACTCTGAATCTTTACTCTCTTTTCATCTGCATATTTTACTGTCTCTGTCTCAAAGTACGTTCAAGCTCGATTTTCTTGCATAAAACTATTCAAAGTGTCTTTTCTTGCATTATAAGTCATTTAAGAACTCTCTGAAACATCGCATTACTTTTCTTTCATTTTATTTCAAAAAATCATACAAAAGGGTATTTTGGTCATTTCCTGCAGTGGAACCCATTTTAGTCCTTGTGTTTGCCTCTGAGTCTTTGTTTAAAAAATCATTTCAAAAATTGCATCTGAGTCAGTTTGGGTCAGTTTAGTCCCTGGGGGCATTTTGGTCTTTTCCTGTCAAAATTTCGACAGGGAGGTATTTTAAAATACCTCATGTCAGTAATTGGTTCGTTTTAGTCCTTTTGTTGATTTTATTTTAGGTTTCACTTTACCTTTTTTTTCAAATTACCAATTTTAATTCAATTTTCTTTTAATTGCATTTTGGTCCCTCAAAAGGTTTCCAAAATTGCATTTTTGTCCAAAACTTTTCAAAATTGCATTTTTAATCCATTTTTATTAATTGCAGTTTAGTCCTCAATTTTACTTTTTTTGCAGAAAGGTCCCTAGATCACAACAAGTCCAAGGCCGAGCCATTTTCATACAAGTCCAGGTGTCACCATTTCATTGGGTCTCAAGCACACTTGTCAGATTATAAATAGTGCACAGTGCCACACAGATCCGGAGATCACACGCCACATCACAAACAGAAATCACAATCTCTCTCCTTTCAGTTACAGATCAAAACAGAAAGTTCTCCAAGAACAATCAAGAACAATAACAAACCCTAACTTTTCCAGAACCAGATTCACCAACAAATTCATCAATTCTCAGAGATTCATTGATGAATCTTCATCATTGAATTGATTCCTCTGCAATTCAAGGTACGAATTCCTCTCCGGAGGCGAGGAACTCCAGCACCGATCACAGAGAAGAGGAAAGAGAAGAAGAAGGAACAAAACCGAATCGAAAAAGGAGCAAATCGGAAGCGAACTTGAAGCTGCGAACGGTAGCATCTCTGAATTGATCAATACGAAGAGAAGCAGGTTCGATTCAAAAGGAAAAGGTAGTATTTCGATTTGTGTGTTCGTATTTTCAAATCTAGATCTACGCTTTGTGAGTACTTGCTTTCAAAAACCGACTTCGAATTTGAAAAGAGGAAGAAAAAGGATGTTTAAAAACGTAAAAAGTTTTTGAATCGGAGGATTTTAAAACTCCGGCGCGGTGGCGCCACCACCGGCTACCGCGCCGGAAAACCGTTGCTCGCCGGAGAAGACAAAGCATATTTCAGAGCTTCTCTCTCTAGAAAACCTTAGAGAGAGAAGCAGTTGTGTTTTGTGATGTTTTTTTTGTTGAAGCTCCTTTTATAATGCTCTCTTTTTTGTCCGTTCTTGTACGCACGCGTATACATTAATTCAGTGCTTCATCGCGTTAATAGCCATCCGATCTGGATCGTTCCTTGATCTAATGGCTACAGCGTGTTTTGATCCTGAATCATGTGTATTTTCTCCTGTGCGAAATATGGTGTGTTTTCTGTTTCAACCGTCAGATCTTTGATCTGACGGTCACTGTGCTGCCTGAGTTGTTTCTCTTTTGTGCTATTTTTTTTTAAAAACCGTTGGATCTTAGATCCTGTGGCTATGATGGGATCTTGGAGTTTAGATCTGGACCTCTGGATTCATCCAACTCACAATATATATTTATATCAATATCATGATACAAAGTCAAACCCAATCAATATAGATTGGCTATTAGGGCTTTTTCCAACATAAACAGTCATCATAACATTATAATCAATATCATAAACAACATCATAACAACATAATTCATCATATCATAAACATCTTCTCATAATAATATAAACAAGACAACATAATCATCACATCATAATAATATAAACAACAACATATATACAACAATAATGTTCTTACTTCTTTAACTTTAGTAACTCAACTTGCCATGGCGAGTTATGGCAGGTAGCTCTCGGGAAAACTCCATTTTTCACCCCAAAATCTCAATTTTGACTTCCCTATGCCCAAATTTGATCCAAAAACTTGTCTAACCATTTCTATACATGTTAAGGTACTCAGAACCATATAAAACATGACCCAAAACATTAATTTACAAAATCACATTTTTCATAAGTTCTCAAGAACAACAACCGTTCACTTCAAGCTCTATGATTAAGATTACCCAAGGTTTCAATCATCAAAACAACATCTCATAACAAAAACAACAACAATCAGAAGTGAGTTCATCAACAACATTATACTTCACCAATTTTGAGCAAAAACACAAGTATACATATATACATAACTTGAGCATGTAAATTCATCATCAACAACTACAATGTTAAACCCCTTTTCAGAATTATACAACTCATCTTTAGAGAAAGCTATTCCCAATTTTTCCCAATTCAATCCCCAAAACTATTTACAGCATTGCTATATGATTATACCTATGATCAGTACACAATCTCTCATCTTTATCATGGTTTCTACACTTTCAATTCAAAATCTAATGATCAAAACCTAACCCCAAATCCCAAATTTAAACAACACCCTTATGTTAAATCAAAATCAAAAGTTATATAATTTATAATTATTGAGAGTTAGTCTCACCCTTACCTTAATTCAGACGAACAACTCTACAAAATCTCTTTGTTCTTCACTTGGCTACCTTGGCTCTTCTCCCTTGTTCTTGGTTTTTGTCCCAAACTTGTTGTATGTAAAAACAGTTTCTTTGACTGACAGTTTTCATTTTCTAATAATTCAGTAAAACATAACCTCCCACTTAATAATTAACTCCTCTTAATTTCTTTAACCCCCACTTAATTTCTATTAATTAAAATAAAACCCCCAAGACTGCAATTAATTCTATTACTCACATTATTCTAAATAATATCAAAATAAATCATTAATAAAATATAACACACCACATAATCAACAATAATTATTTAAAATCTTATAAAAGACTCTAAATAAATCAGAAATAAATAAAATAACGACTAGGGCGTTACACATAACACCATTGGACACCCTATAAATAGAGATCATGGCCTTAGAAAAACTTGCAACATTGCAAAGCATACATGAAAACAACTTGATTTTCTTTGAAGCTCTTGCAATTGAAATTGATCAATCTCTAAGGCTCTTGTTGCCTTAGTGCACATCAATACTCTTTGTTATCTCTTTTAAAGATAACTTCTTCTTCCTTTTATGTTTGTTTATCAAACATTCAAACTCCGCACCATTGCAAAGCATACAAGAAAACAACAAAGATTGTTTGAAGCTGTTGCAATTGAAATTGATCAATCTCTAAGACTCTTGTTTCCTTAGTGCACATCAATACTCTTTGTTATCTCTTTTAAAGATAACTTCTTCTTCCCCCTCTGTTTGTTTATCAAACATTCAAACTCCACACAAATTGCAAAGCATACAAGAAAACAACAAAGATTGTTTGAAGCTTTAGCATTTGAATTGATCATCACTGAGATTCTTTATATCTCTTTGTAGTGTAAATCAATTCTTTCAGTTATCTCTGTAAAGATAACTCTTCCTCCATTCTTCTTTTGTGTATTTCTGCAAACACTCAAACTTCAAACATCTCGTAAAATCTCATCTAGCTTTAGGGGTACTAAAATGTTAGTTTGAGCTGAGTTTGTAAAAGTCTAAGTAGGTAACTTAGCAAGAAGAAAAACAAATCTCATCTAGCTTTAGGGGAACTAAAGTGTTAGTTTGAGCTGAGTTTGTAAAAGTCTAAGTGGTTACCTTAGCAATAAGGTGCAAGCCTGCTGAGGTTTAGAGAATACAGTTGTTGTAATTGTTCCGGTGAACAAGGATTGTAAGGTGTAGGATTTGAGAGGTTATCTCAAGCATCGTAGTGAAAACTCTCACAAGATTGTGAGGAGTGGACTAGCCCACATTGGGTGAACCACTATAATTCTCTATGTTCTCTTTCCTTCTTCTCTATATTCTTTAATTGCAGTATAGACAACACACACTAACACATTTACTTTATTAAACAGTTTTTTGTTTATGAACTTCAGAATGTTCTGAAGTCAAAAAGTTAACTTAACTATTTCAATTAAACAACTTGAGAATCACTTTTAAGTTTCAGGATAATTTTTAAAGGGTCACAATTCAAACCCCCCTTCCTTGTGACTATTTTATCTACTTCAATTGGCATCAGAGCCCGGTTCTAAGGGTTTGAACACTTAAACAAGTGTTAGAGAAAAGACTCAGGAAAGTATGTCTAAAGTCAAGTACACAGCTGAAAGAGGATTATCAAACAGACCACCACTTTTTGATGGATCAAACTACTACTTCTGGAAAGGCAAGATGGAACTCTTTCTCAGATCTCAAGGCAATGATATGTGGACAGTCATCACTGTAACAGCCCGATTTTTCGCTAGATTTATTTTTTAATTGTTTTATTATGTGATTTACGTGTTTGTGTATGATCATTCATTATTGGGTGCATTTTCTTAGAATTTAGTATTAGAGTGGCATTTTGGTAATTTTAGTGAGAACGGGTAAAATTATAATTTTAGTGGGAATTACTTTTAGTAACTAGTAAAAATAGTTATTTCATTAAGTTACTGGAGTAAGTCGAGATTTACCATTTAATGACCGTTAATGACTTGTTACCGTTATTAGTTAAGAGAGATATTTGTGGTTTGAATAGAAATGGGTTAAGCCCACTAGAAACTAAGTTAAACCCATTAAGGGAGATAACATTAGGGTTGTCATAGAAAAATATCTTTCATTCACTTCATAAAATTTTCCTAGAGAGAGAGGTAGAGAGAGAAAGAGGTGAAGAGAAGAACAAGGGTTTTGAAGAGAATAGCTTGAGGAATCAATTGGGGTAAGCTTAGGAGCTGAATTGAAGCAAGAGTTTGGGTTAATCTTCTTCTAAGGTAAGGGGGTTAGTTATTATCATAATCATGTTCAATTTTTGCATTTTCTCATGTTGTATGAAAATGAGTTGATGAACAATTGATGTTAAATTCGTGCTCTTACTGTGATGCTATTTTCTTGTACATGAATTGATGATTATGGTATGTTTGTGGGTGAAATTACATGTTTCAAAGTATGTATAAATGTTAAGTTGTGAAATTATACTCAATTAGTGAATTTTGATATGTTGTTGTTGAAATGAGATGTGATTCATGTTCCATTGATGTTGTTGCTATTAACTGATGTTGTTATGGGTGAATTATGACTTGGGTATACATAATTACGGATTGATGATGAAAAATGAGATGTTGTTGTTGTTTTGAGAAAATGGGTCAAATGGTGATTTTGTTTAAAATGAAGTTTAATTCAAGTTTTTATATAGAATTGAGTGTCTTTTCATGTTTAGAAGTGTTTAGACGAACTTTGGGATCAATTTGGGCATTGGGAAGTCAAAATTGGGATATTGGGGTGAAAAATGGATTTTTCCCGTAACAGAACTTTTGCATACTGTCATAACTCGCCATGGAGAGCTGGAGGCGAGTTGGGGGCGAGTGGCTACTGTGTCAACTCGCCACGGCGAGTGATTTACTCGCGGGGCGAGTTGCACAGTGACAGCACCCCTGTTTCGCGTTCTTGCATCTTTTTCGCATATTTCTGTTTTGAATTGGACTTTGATGTAAACATAAAAGTTGTAGATAATTTTGTTAGCTTTCTAATGGCTTTGGTTTGACGTCCAAATGATTTTTAGAACTTGAGATATGATTAAATTACTACACATGGATCATGTGGATTTTTGTGAAAACTTATCATAACTTTTTCTTTGAGCCGTGGAACTTTTCCAAACTTGATATTGGGTTTAATGAAGTACTTAGAGTGAATAATTGAGTATGCATTTATGTATTTGGGAATGTGAATGTGTTGATGGTTTAAGAAATATTTTGGGCGGAGTTGAATCGGTGAAAACGGGTTTTGAGCTAAATGTTGTTTTGTCTTGGAATTTCTCATACGAACTTGAGCTATCCTTTGAACTAATTTTTAATAGTTTGTAAGTGGCTTAAGTCCTTGGCTACATGATTGATTAAGATTGAATTGTAGGATTTCAAATTTGAATAAGTTGCCTAACTTTGAAAATTATCAATGTTGGCCGTTTGCCACATGATTTGGATTTTGTCGGAAATGTTTCTTTAGCAAATTGTCTTGTGAGTTATTGAGATTATTCTTGTATGACTAAGTGAAGTTGTATGAATGAATGATTGTATTGAATATGATGTTTATCATGAGATGTATATGCTATCTTACTTGGAATATGAGAATGCTTGAATTGGTGAACTATATGTGATAGTTGATGTTGAATGGTTATATGTTGGATATGATATTTGTCATGAGATGTTGTATGTTCTCTTACTTGGAATATGAGAATTGTTTGGAATGGTGAAACTATATAATATAGTTAATGTTGAATGATGTTGTTGATTATTGATAATCATGATAATGTGTGGTGATGAATACTATGATTTATTTGTGTATGGGCATGTTTTCTTGATAATGCAAATGTTGTGGAGATAATCAATATAATTGGGTGTTGTCCTATATATTGAGGTTGAAATCGTGGATTGTGGTCGCATTATCGAGTCCGTGTACATGTCCATGTATCATAGTCGTGTTGAGATTTTATATGATGTTTTATTCATATTTGGGCTTCGGCCTGGCAGAGATCTTTTGAGATCTAGTCTTAGGGCTTCGGCCTGGCAGAGATCTTTTGAGATCTGGATACGATGTTTTATTCGTTATAGGGCTTCGGCCTGGCAGAGATTGTAACGCCCTCTTTGAATTATTAGATTTATTTAATTATTTAATTGAGTCTAAAATTTATTAAGAAGAGTTTAAAATATATTTATTTGATTATGTGATTTATTAAGTGGCTTATGTTGTTATTTAATAGAATAAGATTTGAAAATAGAAATAAGATTGAGTTGAGAGTTTGTTATGAGATTTTAGAGAGTTTTGGGGGAGAAAGAGAAATAAGATAAAATAGAAAAAAAAGCGTTATAAATAGGAGAAACCTAGTTTAGAAAAAACATAACGTACGATCAATTTTGGAGAAAAGGGAGAAAAAGCCAAGAGAAAAGCAAGAGACCTAGGATTGCTGCGATTTTGAGTTATAAGGTAAGGGTGGGACTAACATTCAATAATCTTAAGTCATTGATTCTGAAAATTGGATTTAACATGTTGTAGGTTTTCGTTTTTGAGAATTAGGGTTAAAAGTGGTTAATTGATGATTTTCTAAAATAATGTTTTTGGTCAAGTTTTATATGATTTTGAGTCTCTTTTGATCTATATAAATGTTTAGACAAATTTTGGAATCAAATTTGGGCATTGGGAAAGTCAAAATTGGGATTTTTGGGTGAAAAATTGGTTTTTCCCGAGAGCTGCACAGTGACAGCATCTTCTGTTTCATGTTCTTGCGTCTTTTGCACACGTTTCCGTTTTGAACTAGCTTTTGGTGTAAAAATGAAAGTTGTAGATAATTGTTTTAGCTTTCCAATGGCTTTGGTGTGGCGTAAAAATGAGTTTTGGTTTAGGAGTTATGATGAAAATACTCCAAGGAGGTCTTAGTGAATTTTTATGAATTTCAGCACAACTTTGTCTGAATTTGAAATGAAAACCGGTATTGATTGGTACAGAATTGGTCTTAGGTGTAAACACGAAAGTTGTAGGTATAAATGTTAGCTTTCTAATGCCGTTGGTTTGACTTCAAAAGGATTTATAGAATTTGAGTTATGGTCAAATTACTGAACGTAGGTCACAGTGAATAATTGATTATGATTGATGAATTAGTATATGTATGTATATGTTTGTGAATACGATATTGTCCATGATTGATGAAGTGTTATATGTATATATGATGTTTTAAGATGTTGATTATTATTTGATGTTGTTATATTGTGATATAATTGTATATGCATTACTTGAATTATATGTGAATAATTGAGACGTTGTTGACTTGCATTTGATATTATTATGTCATGCTGTTTTTGTATACTGTTGTGTTGCTGTTGTTATTTAACTAAGCTGCATGAGTTGGTCTAAGTTGATTAAGATGATGAAGTTCCAAATTATTGGATTATATAAGAGGTTGTCGATTTAAGATATTACGAGGTCGAGTCCATGCATTAGCATTTCATTGTTGGGGGCTTGATGCCCTGGAGCCTTTGCTCAATTAAGTTGAGGGCTTGATGCCCTGGGAGCCTTTTTACGCTCAAATAAAGTTGAGGGCTTGATGCCTTGGGAGCCTATTTACACTCAAAGATTGGTACCACATGCATGATTAGAAGATTAAGTTGCATAGTCAAGAGGTTAAGTTGTCAAGTTATCAAGTTGTCGAGTTGTTAAGTTGTTAAATCATGAAATTGTTTAAAGCTGTGATTCTTTATATGAACTATTAAAGAAGTGAATTATGATATATTATTATCTATGATGAATATTATGATGATTACATGATGTTGTCTATGAGTTGTTAAATATGATTGATGATGCTTATGTTGTTAAATGTAATTGATAAATTATATGCTTAATATTATTGTTTGTGAAATCTCACCCCTTCTGTTTGCCCACCATGGGCAACTAACAGGTAACCAAGAATAGTTGATGTCGTGTGAGCTTTCCTTCTCGTGTGTCTTAGGTGCTCTGATACGTAACGGGATGGGAACTTTGTTATTGCTTTTCTATTCCTTACGTATTGTTTTTGAAGATTTATGACTATGTTTTTAGATTAGATTTTTATGCGACATTTATGAAGAGGCCTTCGTGCCAAAGACTGTTTTAGTTATTGAAATAAATTCCGCTGCGAAGTATTAAAGATCTTGTATTTGAATTTTAAAGGATAAATAGTTATTTATTCAGTTTATGATTTTAAGAAAAGAATGTGACATTCCGTTTATGTTGAAAAACTCTGATTATTTATGCGAAATTTTTATGTTGGAAAAACGGGGTGTTACAGAGATCTTTTGAGATCTGGATTTGGGTGACGACCTTTTGGAGATTTGGTACCACATGCATTTATGTGTCAATAAGTGCATATCATGACATGAGTCTTATTTGAAAATGTGATTGGTGATTGGTGATTATGTGTGAATAATTGTGAATTGATGTTTGACACATGTGATTGATGATTGTCCATGAAATGTGATTAATGAATGTTCATGGAATATGATTGGTGATTTTTTATGAAATGTGATTAATGATTGTTCATGAAATGTGATTAATGATTGTTCATGATGTATATGATTGGTGATTATGTATGAATAACTGTGAATTGATATTTGTTCATGACACGTGTGGTTGGTGATTATTGATGTGAGATATTGGGGTTTTGATGTAAGTATTGATATGCGAGTATTTTTATTGATCAAATGCATGATGTTAATTGAAATATTCATGTTAACTGATTATTTGGATTATGATAATGTAATACTTACCCCCAGTGGATCTGTTATGGACCGCCTGCCTATTTGTATGGATGAGTAGACGTTGTGCAGGTTTAGATGCTTGGTGAGTTTTGTGCTTGGTGGATATCAGGAGCTTTCTCCAATATCGGTGTTTAGATGTTTAGTCGGCTCTGATCTAGGCTTCGTTGTGTCGGTCTAGATTATCTTTTACTTTGGATCTGTTATGATTGGAGATTACCTTTATGTTGGGATTTTTGAGATGCATCTATGTTGATGTAATTTATTTATTCATAACATGTATATTTGAATTTACTCTGGTTTATATTCCGCTGCGACTGTTGAGGTTTATATACATGTTTATTGGTTTTTGAATTTTGAATGTAGCGTAGCCTCTATTTCTTGAATAAATGTATTATTCGCATGTTTAATTGCTTTAATAGAAATAGGAGTGTTACAATCACAGATGGAGACTTTGTTCCAACAACCAACGAAGGAACTGTCAAAGAAAAGAGTGCATGGTCAACAGATGAAAAAGCTCAGGTATTGTTAAACTTTAAAGCTAGACTCTTTCTATCATTTGCACTAACCATGGAAGAAAGTGAAAGAGTTGATGAATGTAAGAATGCTAAAGAGGTATGGGATACCTTGAAAATACATCATGAGGGTACATCTCATGTCAAAGAAACTAGAATTGACATTGATGAGATGTATGCTAGATTTACTACAATAGTAAATTAAATGAGATATCTTGAAAAGGCATATTCTACTCATGTTTGAATTAGAAAAATATTAAGATGTCTTCCAAGTGTTTGGAGACCTATGGTCAATGCAATTACTCAGGCCAAAGATTTATAATCTATGAACCTGGAAGATCTCATTGGTTCACTAAGAGCTCATGAAGTTGTACTTCAAGGAGACAAATCAGTGAAGAAGGTAAAAACACTTGCCTTGAAAGCATCTCAGCAAACCTCATCAGTAGCTGATGATGATGTTCAAGAACCACAAGAATTAGAAGAAGTCCATGAAGAAGAAGCTGAAGATGAACTAGTGTAACGCCCACTTTCGTTTAATTATTTATTTAATCGAGTTTAGGCGATTATATTATATTTTTATAATATATGTGAGTTTTGTTGATTTAAGATGATTTAAGTTGATTTGGACGATTTGATGTGTTTTGATGATTTGATAATTATGAGACTTATTTTATTGTTAAATAAAATAAGATTTGATAAGAAAATAAAAATATTTAGTTGAGGGCTGTTTTGAGATTTTAGAGAGTTTTGGGGGAGAAAGTGAGATAAGATAAGATATTAGGAAGAGGTATAAAAGAGATAGACCTAGTTTTAGAAAAAACATTGTACGTACGACTGTTTTTGGAGAAAAGGGAGAAAAAGCCAGAGAAGAGAGAATCACCTAGGAAAGCTGCGATTTCTTCAAACTAAGGTAAGGGTGAGACTAATAATTCAGTAATGTTAATTGTTATAATTCTGATGATTAATTGACAAAGTAGGATTGATTTAGAAAATTTTTAAAATTAGGTCAAATCCCTAAAATTGATGATCAAATGGTAAAAGTTGTTTAGATTGATGTAGAAACCGTCCTATAACCTTAGAATATGTTTAGGATGAATTCTGGAATTGAAATTAGGCTTAGAACTATGTTAGTTGATGAAATTTGTGTAGAAATTGCATTCTGCCCGAGCCAAAGTTCATCGCTCGCCATAGCGAGCTATGATCCTCACCTCGAGAGTGATGAAGTTCATCGCTCGCCACGCGAGCCTTTTCCCTTCGCCTCACGAGTTACAAGTCGTAGCTCGCCATAGCGAGCTTGACCAGAGAGCATGTCATTTTCTGAGTTTTTGACTTTTGAGTTGAACCTTAGATGCCTTTGACTACCTTTAGGTGCCTATTATTGATTAGGGAATGTTTTAGAACGAGATTGAACCTGGAACAACCTTAGTTGGGATTCTGGCTTGTACTCGCCATGGCGAGCAGATGATCTCGCCTCGCGAGCACTTCCAGAACTGAGTGCTTTTGAGGATTGTGAGACTTGAGTTGTTTGGTTTGGTTAGGGAAGGAACTTTAGGTGTTAATGAGACCTATTAAAGATATTGACTGAGAACTGTGAAGATTTTATGATATGTTAAGTGAATATAAAGTGAATTATGGATTGATTGTATTTACTTGAATTATTATTGAATGATCAAGGAATTGTTGAAATGAATTGTTATTAAGCTTGATGTGATTTGATTATGCTGCAAATGTTATTTAACTAAGTTGCATGAGTCTGAATTAAGTTGATGATGAACTCCAAATTATTGGATGTATAAGTGATAAGTTGATTAAGATGTTTTGTTATTAGAGTCCATGCATTAGCATTCATTGAGCTTTGTCCTCACCATGATCGGAGCTTTGTGCTCCACACGATAGGAGCTTTGTTCTCCACACGATTAAAGTATATTAATACTACGATGACGATTGGTACTACATGCATATAAGTGTCTAAGTTGCATTGTCGCATTGTCGAGTTTAAAGATGTTTATGTTATTGATGACGATTGAAGTTGTGATTATGTGATAATTGTTTATCAAAGATGCAATGTTGATTAAGACTGATTATGATGTTAATTATGATTTCGAATTATATTGATTGATATTATTGTGTTATGAAATCTCACCCCTTCTGCTTGAAAATGTTGCTCTTGTTATGAGTAACTTGCAGGTGATCGTGCTTAAGTGTGCAGTTTGCTGTTGTGAGTGGCCTAGCCTCACTGAGTCGTCTAGGTCGCTCTGATACGTAACGGGATGGGGTGTTTGTTATGCATGCTTCATTCTCTTACGTGAATATTTATGTTATTTTTATAATGTTGAGTAACTGTTGAAGTATTTTGATGGTGGCCTACGTGCCAAAACAATTTATGGATTATGAAATAATTTCCGCAGCATTGTTTAAGTAATTTGTTGAAAGTTAAATTGTTATTTAACTGATTTTGGATTATGTTATAATGTGATATCCCGTTTATGCTGTTTACTCTGATAAATGTTTAGAAATTTTTATATTGGGAAAACGGGGTGTTACAACTAGCACTAATCTCTAAAAGAATTCAATGAATGATGTTGAGAAGAAATCAGATCAGAAAGAAGTTTCCAAATACCAACATTAGCACCAAAACTGAAGCTGACAAAAGTCAAGTCACTTGCTTTGGATGCAACAAAACTGGACACTACAAAAGTGAATGTCCTGACATCAAGAAGGTTTAAAGAAAACCTCCCTTCAAGAAGAAGGCAATGATCACTTGGGATGACATGGAAGAATGAGATCCTCAACAAGATGCAGATAGAGACATGGGATTGATGGCTCAGTCAGATGATGAGGAAGAGGTAATTATCTATAAATCTGATTCTTTATATAAAGATCTTGAAAGTAAAATAGATAGTCTCTTATGTGACTCAAACTTCTTAACTAATAGATGTCATTCTTTAATCAAGGAACTTTCTGAGATAAAAGAAGAAAAAGAAACACTTCAAAATAAGTATGATGAGTCTAGAAAGACCATACAAATTTTGCAAGATTCTCATTTTGAAATGTCAGAAAAACAAAGAGAACTAAACAGAAAATAAAAAGACATTATTTTTATACCTTCTGAAATGCAAAAGGAAAACACACTTTTGAAAAAGGAAGTTGAAACATTAAAAAATGATCTTACAGGTTTTATAAAATCTACAGAAACATTTCAAAACATCTTAGGATCTCAAAATGAAAGTGCTAAAAAATCTAGTTTAGGCTTTAAAGATCCAAGCCAAATTATTGAAAGTTTTGTAACTAAGGCTAAAATGAGAATTAAATGTTATTTCTGTGATAGGTATGGACATGATGAATCAGTATGCCATGTTAAGAAAAAACTTATCAATCAAAATAAGATTAATCTTAGTTCAGAACGTTCTCATCTTAATAGATCAGAAAGTTCACAAAAGGCTGAGAAAGCTAAGAAGACATGTTTCTACTGTAACAAATCTGATCATAAAAGACAGAATGTTACCTTTAGAAAAGATCTGTTAGAAGAACTAACCCTCAAGGACCCAACATTACATGGGTACCTAAAGTTTTTATCTTGTAAAATGTAGGTCCTGCCTCAGGGTGCAAGAACAAAGCCATGGTACTTGGATAGTGGTTGTTCTAGGCACATGACAGGTGACAAGAACTGTTTTCTAACCTTTGAAAAGAAGGATGGAGGACTGGTGACATTTGGAAATAATGACAAAGGTAAAATCAGAGGAAAATGTACTACAGGTAAGCCTAACTGTGCTAAAATAAAAAATGTTCAGTATGTAGAAGTTTTAAAACATAATATACTTACAATAAGTCAATTGTGTGATAGTGGATTTGAAGTTGTTTTTAAACCTAACATATATGAAGTAAGACAAACCTCCTCTAATAAACTGTTTTTCTCTGGATCAAGAAGAAAGAACTTGTATGTTTTAGAACTAACTGATATGCCTGCTGAATCTTGTTTTATTTCTATTGAAAAAGACAAATGGATTTGGCACAAAAGAGCTGGTCATATAAGCATGAAAACCATTGCTAAACTTTCTCAACTTGATCTAGTAAGAGGTTTGCCTAAGATTAGCTTTGAAAAGGATAAGATCTGTGAAGCTTGTGTTAAAGGTAAACAAGTAAAAAGTAGTTTTAAAACTATTGAGTTTATTTCAACTCAAAAATCTTTAGAGCTTCTTCACATTGATCTCTTTGGTCCAGTTCAAACTGCAAGTCTAAACGGCAAAAGATATGGCTTTGTTATTGTTGATGACTTTTTCAGATTTACATGGGTTCTATTTTTAAAACATAAGATGAATCTTTTGAAGCATATCAAAACTTTTGCAAAAGAGTTCAAAATGAAAAAGGTTCTAATATCATCACAGTAAGGAGTGATCATGGAGGAGAATTTAAAAATGCGTCCTTCAAAACATTCTTTGATGAAAATGGTATTAAACATAATTTTTCTTGTGCAACAACTCCACAACAAAATGGAGTTGTTGAAAGGAAAAATAGAACCTTGCAATAAATAGCAAGAACAATGTTATATGAATCAAATGTTGAAGATTACTTTTGGGCAGAAGCCATTAACACATCTTGTTACATTTTGAATAGAGTTTCAATAAGAAAGGTTCTTAACAAAACCCCATATGAACTCTGGAAAAACATTAAACCTAGCATATCTTATTTTCACATATTTGGCTGATATTGCTATATTCTGAACAATAAAAAAAAATTGGGTAAGTTTGATCCTAAATCAGATAAAGCTATCTTTTTAGGATACTCTACAACTTCTAAAGGTTATAGAGTGTACAATCTAAAAACCCAGATAGTTGAAATTAGTATGCATATCATATTTGATGAATATGATCAACATTCTCAACCTAAAGAGAGTGAAGACACTGAGGTGCCAACACTTCAGAATGTTCCCATTCAAAATACTGTAAGTACAGTAGAGAAAGAAGATGATCAGAATGTTCAGGATCAATCTCTCCAAAGTCCACCTAGAAGCTGGAGAATGGTAGGAGATCACCGTGTTGATCAAATCATTGGAAGCACAACTGATGGTATAAGAATCAGATTGTCCTTTCAAGATAACAACATGACAATGAATTCTCAAATGGAACCTAAGTCAACCAATGAAGCTATTGTTGATGACTCTTGGATTGAGGCCATGAAAGAAGAACTTTCTCAGTTTGAAAGAAACAAAGTTTGGAACTTAGTTCCAAATGATCAAGGCAAAACCATCATTGGTACAAGATGAGTTTTCATAAACAAGCTTGATGAAGAAGGTAAGGTTGTCAGAAACAAAGCAAGGTTAGTTGCTCAAGGCTACAACCAACAAGAAGGTAATGATTATAATGAGACCTTTGCACCAGTTGCAAGGTTAGAAGCCATCAAAATTCTTCTACCATATGCTGCACATAAAAGCAGTAAACTTTTTCAAATGGATGTGAAAAGTGCATTTTTAAATGATTTTCTAAATGAAGAAGTTTATGTAAGTCAACCTCCTGGCTTCATAAATAAAGAAAAACCAAATCATGTTTTTAAACTCACTAAAGCACTATATGGTCTCAAACAAGCTCCTAGAGCTCGGTATGATAGACTTAGCACATTTTTAATTGAAAATGGATTTTCAAGAGGAAAAATTGATACCACACTTTTTAGAAAAACACATAATTTTGATTTACTTATTGTTCAAGTTTATGTGGATGACATCATTTTTGGTGCTACTAAAGAAAAAATGTGTGAAGAATTTTCCAACCTTATGCAAAGTGAATTTGATATGAGCATGATGGGTGAACTTGGTTTCTTCCTTGGTTTGCAAATTAAACAACATCCAAATGGAATTTTCATAAGTCAAGAAAAGTATGTCAAAGACATTCTTAAGAAATATAAAATGAATGAGGCAAAAATCATGGTCACCCCTATCCATCCATCTTCAAGTTTAGATAAGGATGAGAGTGGAAAATGTATTTTTTGAAAAAGAATATAGAGGCATGATAGGGTCATTATTATATTTGACCGCTAGTAGATCTGATATAGTATTTGCAGTAGGTTTATGTGCTAGATTTCAAACATGTGCAAAAGAATCTCACTTAACTGCAGTTAAAAGAATCTTTAGATATCTAGTAGGAACTACTGATCTTGGCCTTTGGTATAGAAAAGGTTCTAGTTTTGATCTTGTAGCCTATTGTGATGTTGATTATGCTGGAGACAAAGTTGAGATGAAGAGTACAAGTGGCTCCTGTCAATTCTTGGAACAAGCATTGATTGGATGGTCTTGCAGAAAATAAAACACCATTGCACAAGTGTTCTGCAGCTAGTTATTGCTCTCAAATTTTGTGAGTAAGAAATCAGCTGGAACACTAGTCACTAAGGTACAGAAGTGTTCCTATTTATTGTGATAATACAAGTGCAATTAATCTTTCTAAGAATCCTGTTCAGCATTCTAGGTCTAAGCATATTGAAATAAAGCATCATTTCATTAGAGACCATGTTCAGAAAGAGAATATTGCATTAAGCTTTATTGATACTGAAAATCAACTAGTTGACATTTTCACAAAACCCCTTGTTGAGGATAGATTCAATTTTCTTAAAGAAAAATTGTTAATCATGAAAAATCCCAATAAAGATTGATTATTGATTACTAAGGGCCTTAGACTAAACCCCTTGATGTCATCTGATGCAAATCAGATAGATCTATCTCAATCTGAACACTCCTCATAATGTTCCTGATTTCAGAATGTTCCTGACTTCAGAATGTTCATCAGGTCAGAATGTTCAAATGATCAGAATGTTCATCTTAGTATTCATATGATCAGAATATTCACAAGTGTGTTCATCTGAGTTCATCCATTCAGGATATTCATGAAACTCAGTCTGTTCAGAACTTGAATTATGGGTCAATAATCTCATGTGTGAGATTTTGTGTTGACTTTTTCCATAAATCCTTCTATAATCTTAAGCATTTAATGCTTGGTTATAAGAAGTTATGTTTAAGGTTTAACAACCATGTAAAACCTTAACTATCAAATCAACCAATCCCTTCACTTTCCCACAAACGACTACTTTTCTCTTTCTCTCTCCTGCCCGTTTGCTTTTGACAGTTTTCATCTTTCCCAATGTCAACTGCCATCATATCACTTCTTCTCTCTTTCTTTTGTGTACGTTTGGTCTATAAATCAGAAACCAACTCTGATTTTCTGCACATCTATCTCATTTCCAAACCTCTCACTTCTCTTTGCAAAAATCAAATCACTCTGTTCTTCATTTTTACGATGAAAATGGCAAGAACCAAAACCACATCAAAATTCTCTAATGATGAAAACACTCAACTGGAATGTACTCAATCTCCACCACCAAACTCCGCTGCTGGTCAATCCTCTAATCAACAACCATTGAGTGAAACCCCTTTGCACACCGTTCTTCCAGATGTGATCATTCCTGCTGTTGATCCCCCCATATCTTCCAAACTTATATCTTCTAAGAAACCAATCATCAAACCCATACCTAATCCTACCAGACGTTCACAAATGATGAAGAAACCTTTAAAGGAACAAAGGTATCTTATGTGAATTTAGTCTCTGATGGAGGTAACCCAAGAATTTCTCTGTCAAGTCTTGAACATTCCAAATGAAGGTAAAAAAATGTTTTCTAGTTTTTGGTTTGATGAGGCTAAAGTTAACCGTAACCAACTCATTATTAACTACACCAAGGAAAACAAAACCATCAATTCCACCAACCTAGAAGATACCCCCAAGATCCTTCATAATATGATTAGGAACACTTTGCTGCCTAGATGTGGCTCTTTTGATGTGATCTATGATATAGATCTGTGCATCATTCACCACCTCATGAACAAAATCAAGCTAAACATCTGTTATATCATCATCCAACATATGATTGATTCTTGTTTAACCATAAAACAAACTGTTGTTGGTTTACCTTATGGGATGCACTTGACCCCATTGTTACAAAAGGCAAAAGTGCCTCTTGAAGGAGAAAAACGCAAGCAAGAGTTCATGACATTCTCTTCCAAGACTCTAGGACAACTACATATCACTACATCCAACATGCCATCATCCACAACATCTGGAACTTCTGGGTCTGTTAAGAGACCTTCTAATCAGAATGTTCAGAAAACCAGGAAGAAGAGAAAGGTAGAGGAGATCAGAGATGAATCTCCTGAGAATGTAGAAACCAGACCTGCTGCTCCACCAGCTTTGGAGCTGTTCTCTTAAGTCTCCAAACTTGAAAAAAAGATTGTTAAAGAAGGAAGCTCTCAGTTCAAAGCTTTGATTGGAGAATCACTAACTGAAGATGATGCTCAGAAGGTTAATGATGCATCTCTTCAAGGGAAAGCTGACAATATTAAGCAAGCTACTGAGGCTCATGAAGGTATACCTCAAGTTGTTGATGAAAACTTTGTTGATAAAGATCAAAGAGTTGAAGAAAATACTGAGAAGGATACTCAGAATGTTGATGAAGATACCCAGGAAGTGGCTGAGCTCTTAGCTTCAAACATGTTTATTGATGAAGATGTTCAAGTTAAACATATGGAGTTCTCAACTGGGATTGATCTCAATATTGAAGATATTAACACTGACTTTAACAATGAAGTGTTTCAAGATGGTCAAGAAACAGTCAGTATGTTCAGGAAACAACTTAAGCACAGAATGTGGAAGTTTCTCCTGCTCAGAACGTTGCAGCTTCTGCTGCTCAAAATGTTGAAGATATTTTGGGCATGACCAATCAGAATGGTCAAGTGTTTGATGATCAGAATGCATCAAATGAACCTCTTCAAGGTGGCCAGTTATCAACAGATCCAATGTCTTTGGCTTCAGGATCTTTGCCCTCTGTAGAGGTACAACTCATGGCTCAAACTAGTCAGAATGTTAACCTCTCTTCATCCACCATAAGATCTGTTGTTGGTGCAAGCAACTTCCTGGTCTCTGATCTTCCCACTCCAAACACCATTCCCTCATACACTCCACCACCACAACCAATGAAAAACACCACCACAAGCAAGCTTCCAAATATGTCTGCTTTGTTTGATTCCCTCAACACCTTTGTGACTGCAAACAAAGAGAAGGCTGAAGCTTCTGGTGCTGCTCCACCTGCTAAACCTTCAAGAGCTGAGAAGCTAGCCTCAAGGGCACTCAGAGTCTCTACCAGGACTCACAAAATTGTTTGTGTGGTGGCTGATTGGACAGTCAAAGTTCATGCTCCTGGATTGGCCATTCCACCTCCAGTCTTTGCTGACCAATCCATCTTTGATGCAGAACCATCCTCTGCTTCAGGGGATTCAACTCCATGAATCTTTTTAGATTTTCCTCCCTATCCTTTTTGCAGATGATTAAAAGGGGAGAAGCTTTAGGGATTTAAGTCTTAAGTTTTTCTTAGTTTTAGGCCGTAAGTAGGTCTAGTGATCAATTGTTATTGGAGTATTATAAACTTCATCTTTTGCTTGATCAAAAGCAATTTGAATTTCTTTTTTGTTTTGAACCAAATGTATCATGTAATGTACTTCATGCTTTATATCAATGAATGAATATTGATTTTGGTTCAGTCTTGCATATTTTTTATTATGAAATTAAGGGGGAGCTTTTTAATATTCTTAAAAACTCTGCATAATGGATTATAAAATTAAGGGGGAACATTAAAATAAATTTTTAAGCTCTGTTATTCTTCATATATATAATCAAAATCCTTAATCCTAAATCATAGATTTATCATCTTCAAAAAGGGGGAGAATGTTAAGGCAAAATCCCTAATTAATTTTAAAGATAATAAACCAATATGATTAAAGAATTAATGGACTTTGATTAATTCATTGGTATTTAACTTGCGCTCTTGAGTATTTCACTAAGACATGAACAAGGTTTCAATCATACCAAGAATCAAGAAATCAAAGGACATTTGAATTCATGATCTAACACTGAGGTCAGAAAGTTAGATCAGAATGTTGCTCGAAGATCAGAATGTTCAAACAGAGATTAGAAGGTTGTTCTTATACAAGTCAAGAATGTAAAGAACTTTGATCAAGGTCATGCAAGGCACATGTGACACGGATATATATCTAGGAAAGTACATTTGCATGGATCAATCAATCAATAAAGGCATATACAATAATTATGTCAAAAAGGATATTCGATGTTCATTTAAGACTATGAACATTGATGTACTAGGAATATTCCACAAGGGAATATCATCGTAGATGTTAATATCATTGTTCTTCATTATTGTTTCACTATTAGGATTTGATTACATCAAATGGTAGTCTTACAAATCATCCTAAGTGAAACAGATGGAACATTCTGATGGTCAGAATGTTCAGCTCAGCACATGCTTACTTTATGAACAGTACAGTAGGTGAAAAGCAAAAAGCAAAAGCAAAACAAATATGTCTTGTTCAACAAGAGATAGACACGTATGAGAGTTGGTACAGTCAAGGACCACACAATCCCTCAAAACATGGGCATGAAGATGCAGAATCCCATTATATCTTTCCTGCACCGGTCCCAAGGCAGATCTGGGAAAGTAACTTTCTTATGTATGTGGAAAAGCCCATACTTTGGTTATTGCCCAGAAACTCATATGACACGCCCAGAAATTCGTGTTCATTCATACATGAAGAACCCAGATGAAGATCATCATGAACACAACAATATTCTGATGTTCATCAGTGATAAAAATGTTTGCCCAGAATTTCAAGTAAAATTTTGTGGAACCCAGGACACATGGCATAACCATTGGACACCCTACAACGGCTATATGAGCCCAAAGACTCTATAAATAGATTTCATGGCCTTAGCAAAACTTGCACCATTGCAAAGCATATAAGAAAACAACTTGATTTTGTTTGAAGCTCTTGCAATTGAAATTGATCAATCTTTAAGGATCTTGTTTCCTTAGTGCACATCAATACTCTTTGTTATCTCTTTTCAAGATAACTTCTTCTTCCTCTTCTGTTTGGTTATCAAACATTCAAACTATGCACCATTGCAAATCATACAAGAAAACAACAAAGATTGGTTCAACCTCTTGCAATTGAAATTGATCAATCTCTAAGGCTCTTTTTTCCTTAGTGCACATCAATACTCTTTGTTATCTCTTTTAAAGGTAACTTCTTCTTCCCCCTCTATTTGTTTATCAAACATTCAAACTCCACACAAATTGCAAAGCATACAAGAAAACAAACAAAAATTGTTTGAAGCTTTAGCATTTGAATTGATCATCACTGAGATTCTTTATATCTCTTTGTAGTGT
The DNA here is from genome assembly GCF_003473485.1 of Medicago truncatula. Taxonomy (NCBI): domain Eukaryota; kingdom Viridiplantae; phylum Streptophyta; class Magnoliopsida; order Fabales; family Fabaceae; genus Medicago; species Medicago truncatula. The sequence continues at coordinate 25,394,578 of NC_053045.1, forward strand.
AAATCAATTCTCTCTGCAAACACTCAAACTTCAAACATCTTGTAAAATCTCATCTAGCTTTAGGGGTACTAAAGTGTTAGTTTGAGCCGAGTTTGTAAAAGTCTAAGTGGATAACTTAGCAAGAAGAAAAACAAATCTCATATAGATTTAGGGGTACTAAAGTGTTAGTTTGAGCTGAGTTTGTAAAAGTCTAAGTGGTTAACTTAGCAACAAGGTTCAAGCCTGCTGAGGCTTAGAGAATACAGTTGTTGTAATTGTTCAGGTGAACAAAGATTGTAAGGTGCAGGATTTGATAGGTTATCTCAAGCATCATAGTGGAAACTCTCAGAAGATTATGAGGAGTGGACTATCCCACATTGGGTGAACCACTATAATTCTCTGTGTGCTCTTTCCTTCTTCTCTAATAGTGGTGCCCTCTCTGTAACACCCCGTTTTCCCCAATATACAAATTTCTTAAACAATTATCAGAGTAAAAACCATAAACGGGATATCACATAGAAACGTAATCCAAAACAGTTAAATAATGATTTAACCTTCATAAATATCTTTAACATAGCAGCGGAAAATCATAAACATAAATCATAAACGTTTTCGGCACGCAGGCCCAATAAGTATCTCAAAAGAGTTTATCAAAACATAAGCAGTTCACGTAAAAGAATGAAGCATGTTATAGCATTAAACCCCATCCCGTTACGTATCAGAGCGACCTAGACGACACAGTGAAGGCAAGGCCAACTCACGAAGCAACTGCACACTAAGCACGATCACCTGCAAGTTACCCATACGAAGGGCAACATTTTCAAGCAGAAGGGGTGAGATTTCATAATAAAATAACATTAATCAATGTAATTGTGAATCATAAATTAACATCAATCATTCCATTATTAACTTTGCATAAATGCTAAACAGTTATCACGTAATCATATATCCAATCATTATAAACAACATAACATAATCAAATAACGCTTATCACATAATCACATATCCATTCATTATCAACAAGGCATCTTAATCATGACAATGTGACAATGCTCCTAGACTCCTTATATGCATGTGGTACCAATCGTCATCATAAGTATTAATATACTTTAATCGTGCGGAGGACAAAGCTCCTATAAAACGTGCGGAGGACAAAGCTCCTAATTTTCGTGGTGAGGACTAAGCTCAATGATATGCTATGCATGGACACATATGAACAAAACATCATAATCATCGTAATCATGTGCATTCAATAACTTGATGCAAAACGTCATCATTTTCATTATATTCATATATAAACATTGCATACTCAGTTAAATAACAGCAGCAGCATAGTCAAGTCGCATAACAGCAAGGAGATATCAATATATCAACAACAATTTACTAGAATCATAATCATTTCAATTATATCTTACATATTGCATAATACCTTAATCATGCTCAAATAATATCAACTTAACTCAATAGCTTTACAGACCGCATTAAACGTTATCATAAGGTTTCATTACCAATTAAGGGTTCACTCTGGACCAAAAAGTGCGACACAGATCGCACAAACACATAATCAAGTTCATCCTGGTTGTACTCGCGAGGCGAGAGTACTTACTCGCCATGGCGAGCACCACTCAACTCACAAACTAAGCTTGTTCTGGGTTCCCTCTGATCCTACATTCATTCCTAATCAATACTAGGTAAGTTCAGGTACTCAAAGGCATACAAGATTCAACTAAAAAGGTCGAAACACGAAAAATGACATGCACTCTGCCTAAGCTCGCGAGGCGAGGAAGGTTGCTCGCCATGGCGAGTTGAACCAAACAACTCGCGAGGCGAAGGAAAGGGGCTCGCGTGGCGAGCGATGAAGTTCATCACTCGCGAGGCGAGGATCATCACTCGCCGTGGCGAGCGATGAACAGAAGCACGGGCAGACTAGGGTTTTTCTCAAAAATCCCTCACACAACATGGTTCAAAGCCTAATTTTGATTCCAGAATTCATCCTAAACATGTTCTAAGGTTATAGGACGGTTCTTACATCAATCTAAACAAGTTTTACCGTTTGATCATCAATTTTTAGGGCTTTAACCTAATTCCAAAACTTTTCTAAATCAATCCTAACTTGGTCAACTAATCATCAGAATTACAGTAATTAACATTATTGAATTATTAGTCTCACCCTTACCTGGTTATGAAGAAATCGCAGCACTCTACCTTGGTTCCTCTAGACTTGGCTTTTTCTCCCTTTTCCAAAAGTTTTCACGTACAATGAGTTTCTAAAATATTAGGTCTTCTCCTATTTATACCTCTTTCTAATAACTTATCTTATCTCACTTTCTCCCCCAAAACTATCTAAAATATCAAAACAGCCCTCAACTAAATATTTTTCAAATCTTTATTTTATTTAACAATAAAATAAATTCTCTAATCTTATCAAATCCTCCAAAACTCATAACCTAACACGTCATCAATCAAATCACCAAAATCACCACAATTTATCAAAACATATCAAAATCATACATATATTATATAAATATAATATAATCACTTAAACTCGATTAAATAACTATTAAACGAAAGTGGGCGTTACACTCTCAGCTTCACCCCCTCTACTAGGCCTTTGTAAAGGTCTTTTAGTTTTGGTGTGAGTACAAAGGTCAACGGTCCAATCAGCGCATTTTCTTTACCATGTTCGGGGTTTGTCACGCAACTGAGGCGATAGTTCATTGTTGGGTGAAGCTTTACCGAAAAACTAGATTGTTCCAGGATTATGCAGATTTCCTCGGCAATTGGGAGCAGAAGTACTTGTTGCTCCGCCCCGTGATCCGCCGAGCGCTTAAAAGCACATGTCTTGTCCCTTCAAATTGTTCGGATGAGATGGATTTAGATGACTCAAGATTGGTCGTCGTTCCCACATATGGCGTGGCTCATCGGTCGCTCTTCCATCATTTTTGGTCCAGGGACCATTATGATAATTCGGCCGCCTATTATTCCTTTACGGAGGAGGACCTTAATCCGGCAGGAAGACGCCGGAAATCTGATTTAGAGGAGTTCGTTGCGAACTTTGAGTTAGAGTGGGTCCCAGATCCTAGGTACCCGGGGAAGTCCTAAAAAATGATTCTTAAACCAAGGTTCGTGGATACCATGCGAGTCCTCTAAGGGAGGGATGCCACTCATCGTCGTGACATTTTTGGTGAGAGGATAACTTTTGGGTGTTCCTTTTATTATTTGATTTGCCCTTTATTTCCTTGTATTGTTGGCTTACTCCTTGTTTCCATTTCTTGCAGATTGAATGAGGTACTGAGATACGCTGAATTTCTTGAAGCAAAGTGACGTCGTCCCTATAGTTTTGGGCGGGACGTCAAATTTTCCAGTTGCAAGGGAGGTCGTTACTCCAAAGTCGGTCGTCAAATTTTCCATACCAATAACCGAACTCTCATCCAACACCACCAACAAGTCCACCAATAAAACTTGTTCCCAAACAAGCAATCTACGTCTCAACTTGAATTCCCACCTCCACTAACAATCTACCCAAACATCCATCGCACCTTAGACAGACCTAAAAACAATAAGGTCTTTGGGCGAGACTTGCTTGTAACAAAAAATTTAGGGGGCCTTTGGGCGAGACTTGCTTGTAATAAAATTTTTAACATAGTGAAATCCTTCATGGGGTGTGGAGGAATCGGACTACCCTTGGGTTATAAGGGAAACAACTATAATTTTTGTGTCTTTTTTCTCTTTCCTAATCTCTTTATTTTTCAGCGTTTTGTTCATACATTCATCATAGATTTCCGGAAAAATAAAAAGAAAATAGTCATATAAATAAGGAAGAAGTTATATCTCCTACTTTCTAGTAACTGAACAAGAACATGTGTTGTTTTTTTTCCTACTTTCTTGCTAGTCATATTATTTACTACTTTAATAAATATACTAGGGAAATTGAGGAACCTCCTCAAGAACGAAGGATCCATCGAGCCTTGCCTGATTCCTGGTTCGCAAAAGATTGTCCAAAGCCACCCTAGTCTTTGGATTTATAAGGAAATACTTATCCTTGAAGCTTCAAACAGAATCAAGATAGATGTTGAATAACTTTTTGTTTTGTCCTAAAAGACACCCAACTCTTACCTCTTCTTTATGTACCCCTCGTTTTAGAGTAAAAATAGAGAAAAAGGACATGGTGGTGACCTATTTGAGATAACCACACATTATCTCAAAGGACCGGATGAAGGCCATAAAGTTTGGATGAAGTTGTGAGGGAGCAAGCTCGAGCCATCTAAAAATCCGAGAAGGGCATTCTGAAGCTCATATCTTTGAACACAATCTCGTACATAGGGATCATGTTCAAGAAAATATTGAGAACAAATCCTACTGTCCACCAAGGGAATCCTTATTTCCCATTCCTCCTCTCCTAAGGATCTATCGCGGAAAAGGGGCGATCAGTGATTTCAGGAAGGGCATATATCATAGATGTCACGGGAAAGGGGCGATCAACGGTTTTTCTTATAGCCATATAGAACCTAAAAAGGAAAAAGAGAAAATAGTGAATTCAACATTTAAATCCACCTTTCCTTAACCAATTAGGTTAATTTTGGCGAGGAAGAATCTAAAATGTTCCTTGCGAACGTCATAGTCTAATTGGAAATCAAAGAAAAACCCAAAAAGCAGTCATATACAACTACGACCACCACCTAAGACAATGTTTGGTTTGACTTTAAGTCTAAAACCACAATATCACACTAACATTCATGACAATAAAAACGAAAAGAAAAACAGTAAACTACTTAAAACATGGTGGTTTTCTGAAAAATAAACACTTGTGTCACTACAAACCATGATGTATCTTGGTGAAAACAAGCCAGTATCATCATCCACCCTAAAACATGATTAGCGGTTTTAAACTCTCGGCATAAAAAAGATTAAAACAGAAGTGATACCAAGAAAACCAACTTGTTTTGAGAGATGAAATGGAGAATAAAAACTCTGCAGAAACTGGAAATACTTTCAACGCACAAAGCTTCAAATCACAAAGAATGGCAATAACTTGCAGAGGGTAAAAGTGTTTTGAATGAACAGTTAAAACCTTTTATACACTTGTTCAAAACATTTGGGAACCCAGAGACGCTCATCCAATACAACGTCTCACATGGGAATCCACTTCATTAAAACGAAGTGACGGTCCATATCCTAACATCTAACTGAATCATATGGTTCATAAAAATTCGTCAAGTATCCTAACATCAAGATGGATTTAATGATTCATCCAACCCCTAAACTCTCCAATTCTTACTCTCTAACTAATTTGAGCGTCAGAATGTCTGCAAGTACACAGCCCCCACCGTTTGAAGCTTACAAATATCAGGAACTACCGCACTAGATTTTAAATATGTCTAGAAGAAAAAAAAATCATTAATATATCTCGACATATGACAACAATATGGACTAAAACTACTTAAAAGAAAACATTTGGAGGACAAATTGTAAGATTTTGTTTTTATAACGGAAAAAAAAATTAGACTATTTTGTAGTGACTTAAACATATCAAACTCTGAATTTTATATTAGCATTAATATTGTATTAATTATTGTAGTGACTTAAACATATCAAACTCTGAATTTTATATTGAAAAATTCTATGGTGAAGTCACGAAAATGACTTTTCTGATGAAGTTAACATTATAATATCAAAAATGTTGTGAGTAACACCCCACTGTTTGTACAATGACATCAAAAGTTCAATCTCCATAGTATCATTAATTCATCAGACTAAGAAGAATACACTTAATCTAATTTTATCCTACATTGTTTTAAGTGTAACACCCCACAAAGTGTAACACTTAAGACTATCACATAATATCATCAACTCTATTTGCATGTTAAAGATGCCAACGATAAAATAGTACATGTAAGTCTAAGATGTTGCAAGCATCACTAGATGAATTACTATTTATCATGAATAAGTAATCAATAATTTAAAAATGAATCAAACATTAAAATTAAAAGTAATTTTTTCAAAAAAGTCAGTTTCTTGACTGCACCGTAGAAACTCCCTTTTATATTAGCATTAATATTGTATTAATTAATTAGATGTCTGCCGGCTCCCTTAAAAAAAATAATTAGATGCGTGCCGTCTTTAAATTGTAAATTGTATATACATGATTGACAAATACCTTTAATAGTAAGATGTCTTTTTTTTCTTTTTCTGAATAAATAGTAAGATGTCTTCTTGTTTAGTTCCTAGATCAACCACTTAAACTACATCTTGGGACTTAGTGGATGTAATTTTATTAAGGGTTAAATAATTAAAAGATCGTTTAAATATATCAACATTTAATTTTAGTCTTCTTAAAACATTTCTTAGGTTTTGGTCTCTTTAAAAATTTTCATCAATGAAATTAATTCTTACTTTTTAGTCAACTCACATCGAACCTTCATATTTTTTATTGAAATTTTCTAAAAATATGTAGAATATTATAACAGTCTCTAAAATAAAAGGAATTTTTTAACAAGGCATGAATTAAATATGATTTTTTTTATGTATTTGGTGTTAAAAAATTCATACTAAATATAATTCATGTTTTGTTAAAAAATTCTAATTATTTTTGAAAAATATTGTCATAATTTTCTATCCATTTCTGAAAATTTCATTAAAAATTAAGAAGGTTTGATATGCGTTGATTAAAAAGTAAAGACTAATCATGGATGGAAATTTTTGAAGGATCAAAAATCTAAAAAATATTTTAAAGGGACTAAAATCAAATGTTTGTATATTCTTGGAAATTCTAAGTGACAATTATTTCTTTGAATAAAAGTTCTTCTCTATTTTCTTGTTATTTACTTTTATGTTCTTCTTCTTCTTCTTCTTCTTCTTCTTCTTCTTCTTCCAAACCAAGCCTAGAACCCTAATCTTATGTAAATCTATTTTCTAATCTATTTCACCGTTTTTATAATGAAATAACAAGTATTAATCGAAGGACCGAAAGGTGAAGCTTAATAGTTGTTATTTCATCATCACAAATATCAAGCGAAGGATCGAAAGATGAAGTTTGATATTGGAATAAGTGAATTTAGACAAGGATTGCGAAACATGAGAATAGACTATCAAACCTTGAGACATTAAAGTTTCATTCTTAAAGGGTTTCAATAGCAATCAACCATGAGAATAGGGGTGGTAGCTATTGAAATACATTCATTGAGACTGAAAGGAGATATGAAAAGCCAAAGAGATACTTGTCTTTAGAAAATAGATCTAACATAAGATTTAGGTTTAGTGTTTGGTTTGTGAAGGATTTGTCACCAAGATGAACCAATAATCCCAAGGCGTTTTTAATATTATTATTTTCAATCAAACAAAAATCCAACTTTTTACCTTTGAAACTTTCATCTAATCATTGTTAAAAGTGAATCAAATTCTTAACTCTCTGTCGTAACGATACTCTTTATTACTACTTCGGTTAACTGTGCACTTGCGGATTTGCCCCATCAGGCAAGAATCTATCCTTCTGGGTTTCTCCGTGCTCTGTTTAACTCCTTTACTTCGTGTATTCTGGGTTTCGGAGTTGACCGTGAAAGACAAGTGTTCGTCCTGGTCATCTTGAAAGTTTATTAGATTTATCGACTGGTGGTAGTTCTTCCCTCATTGGTGGTGAAGACAGAAATTTAGAGTGTCGACGCTTTATGGTAGGTACTGGTTTCACATTCCCCCCCATACTACTTTGGAGAATCATGTTGTAGTTACCGATTTTTAAGGGGATGCTTTGTATCACAAGATGCGGGCGTCCCTTTTTTCCCACTTGAGGCATTCACCTTCTCATAGGGAAGATGTTTGGTGGTTAAAAGAATGTTCTAAATCCTGAGCTCACGGTTTCCCCTATCTTTTCAGGAGGGACGGTTATGTGCGAATGGAAAGAGATGGAAGGTCTTCTCTCTCTGAGTTTGATTACAACTGGGTCGATAACGTTGTTATGGAAACTGTTTCTTATTATCAGATGGCTGCTCAACTGAGGAAATTTCTTGGGGTTTTCCCAGATCTTGGAACGTTGAAGGTTCAAATGGGATGAAGAGAGCGAGTAGCCAGTATAGAGGTATGGTTTCATCACGTACGATATTTTGAATGGACAGCTGGACGCTTCCGCCCCTTTTAATGAGTTTGAATTGGGTGTGCCCCATCATCTAATAAGTGTGCCCTCCCAGCTTCACCCCCTATACTGGGCCTTTGTAAAGGTCTTTCAGTTTTGGTGTGAGTACAAAGGTCTTTCTTCACCATGTTCGGGGTTTGTCACGCAACTGAGGCGATAGTCCATTGTTGGGTGAAGCTTTACCAAAAAACTAGATTGTTCCAGGATTATGCAGATTTCCTCAGCAATTGGGAGCAGAAGTACTTGTTGCTCCGCCCCGTGAGCCGCCGAGCGCTTGAAAGCACATGTCTTGTCCCTTCAAATTGTTCGGATGAGATGGATTTAGATGACTCAAGATTGGTCGTCGTTCCCACATATGGCATGGCTCATCGGTCGCTCTTCCATCATTTTTGGTCCAGGGACCATTATGATAATTCGGCCGCCTATTATTCCTTTACGGAGGAGGACCTTAATCCGGCAGGAAGACGCCGGAAATCTGATTTAGAGGAGTTCGTTGCGAACTTTGAGTTAGAGTGGGTCCCAGATCCTAGGTACCCAGGGAAGTCCTAAAAAATGATTCTTAAACCAAGGTTCGTGGCTACCATGCGAGTCCTCTAAGGGAGGGATGCCACTCATCTTCGTGACATTTTTGGTGAGAGGATAACTTTTGGGTGTTCCTTTTATTATTTGATTTGCCCTTTATTTCCTTGTATTGTTGGCTTACTCCTTGTTTCCATTTCTTGCAGATTGAATGAGGTACTGAGATACGCTGAATTTCTTGAAGCAAAGTGACGTCGTCCCTATAGTTTTGGGCGGGACGTCAAATTTTCCAGTTGCAAGGGAGGTCGTTACTCCGAAGTCGGTCGTCAAATTTTCCATACCAATAACCGAACTCTCATCCAACACCACCAACAAGTCCACCAATAAAACTTGTTCCCAAACAAGCAATCTACGTCTCAACTTGAATTCCCACCTCCACTAACAATCTACCCAAACATCCATCCCACCTTAGACAGACCTAAAAACAATAAGGTCTTTGGGCGAGACTTGCTTGTAACAAAAAATTTAGGGGGCCTTTGGGCGAGACTTGCTTGTAATAAAATTTTTAACATAGTGAAATCCTTCATGGGGTGTGGAGGAATCAGACTACCCTTGGGTTATAAGGGAAAAAACTATAATTTTTGTGTCTTTTTTCTCTTTCCTAATCTCTTTATTTTTCAGCGTTTTGTTCATACATTCATCATAGATTTCCGAAAAAATAAAAAGAAAATAGTCATATAAATAAGGAAGAAGTTATATCTCCTACTTTCTAGTAACTGAACAGGAACATGTGTTGTTTTTTTTCCTACTTTCTTGCTAGTCATATTATTTACTACTTTAATAAATATACTAGGGAAATTGAGGAACCTCCTCAAGAACGAAGGATCCATCGAGCCTTGCCTGATTCCTGGTTCGCAAAAGATTGTCCAAAGCCACCCTAGTCTTTGGATTTATAAGGAAATACTTATCCTTGAAGCTTCAAACAGAATCAAGATAGATGTTGAATAACTTTTTGTTTTGTCCTAAAAGACACCCAACTCTTACCTCTTCTTTATGTACCCCTCGTTTTAGAGTAAAAATAGAGAAAAAGGACATGGTGGTGACCTATTTGAGATAACCACACATTATCTCAAAGGACCGGATGAAGGCCATAAAGTTTGGATGAAGTTGTGAGGGAGCAAGCTCGAGCCATCTAAAAATCCGAGAAGGGCATTCTGAAGCTCATATCTTTGAACACAATCTCGTACATAGGAATCATGTTCAAGAAAATATTGAGAACAAATCCTACTGTCCACCAAGGGAATCCTTATTTCCCATTCCTCCTCTCCTAAGGATCTATCGCGGAAAAGGGGCGATCAGTGGTTTCAGGAAGGGCATATATCATAGATGTCACGGGAAAGGGGCGATCAACGGTTTTTCTTATAGCCATATAGAACCTAAAAAGGAAAAAGAGAAAATAGTGAATTCAACATTTAAATCCACCTTTCCTTAACCAATTAGGTTAATTTTGGCGAGGAAGAATCTAAAATGTTCCTTGCGAACGTCATAGTCTAATTGGAAATCAAAGAAAAACCCAAAAAGCAGTCATATACAACTACGACCACCACCTAAGACAATGTTTGGTTTGACTTTAAGTCTAAAACCACAATATCACACTAACATTCATGACAATAAAAACGAAAAGAAAAACAGTAAACTACTTAAAACATGGTGGTTTTCTGAAAAATAAACACTTGTGTCACTACAAACCATGATGTATCTTGGTGAAAACAAGCCAGTATCATCATCCACCCTAAAACATGATTAGCGGTTTTAAACTCTCGGCATAAAAAAGATTAAAACAGAAGTGATACCAAGAAAACCAACTTGTTTTGAGAGATGAAATGGAGAATAAAAACTCTGCAGAAACTGGAAATACTTTCAACGCACAAAGCTTCAAATCACAAAGAATGGCAATAACTTGTAGAGGGTAAAAGTGTTTTGAATGAACAGTTAAAACCTTTTATACACTTGTTCAAAACATTTGGGAACCCAGAGACGCTCATCCAATACAACGTCTCACATGGGAATCCACTTCATTAAAACGAAATGACGGTCCATATCCTAACATCTAACTGAATCATATGGTTCATAAAAATTCGTCAAGTATCCTAACATCAAGATGGATTTAATGATTCATCCAACCCCTAAACTCTCCAATTCTTACTCTCTAACTAATTTGAGCGTCAGAGTGTCTGCAAGTACACAGCCCCCGCCGTTTGAAGCTTACAAATATCAGGAACTGCCGCACTAGATTTTAAATATGTCTAGAAGAAAAGAAAAAAATCATTAATATATCTCGACATATGACAACAATATGGACTAAAACTACTTAAAAGAAAACATTTGAAGGACAAATTGTAAGATTTTGTTTTTATAACGAAAAAAAAAATTAGACTATTTTGTAGTGACTTAAACATATCAAACTCTGAATTTTATATTAGCATTAATATTGTATTAATTATTGTAGTGACTTAAACATATCAAACTCTGAATTTTATATTGGAAAATTCTATGGTGAAGTTACGAAAATGACTTTTCTGATGAAGTTAACATTATAATATCAAAAATGTTGTGAGTAACACCCCACTGTTTGTACAATGACATCAAAAGTTCAGTCTCCATAGTATCATTAATTCATCAGACTAAGAAGAATACACTTAATCTAATTTTATCCTACATTGTTTTAAGTGTAACACCCCACAAAGTGTAACACTTAAGACTATCACATAATATCATCAACTCTATTTGCATGTTAAAGATGCCAACGATAAAATAGTACATATAAGTCCAAGATGTTGCAAGCATCACTAGCTGAATTACCATTTATCGTGAATAAGTAATCAATAATTTAAAAATGAATCAAACATTAAAATTAAAAGTAATTTTTTCAAAAAAGTCAGTTTCTTAACTGCACCGTAGAAACTCCCTTTTATATTAGCATTAATATTGTATTAATTAATTAGATGTCTGCCGGCTCCCTTAAAAAAAATAATTAGATGCGTGCCGTCTTTAAATTGTAAATTGTATATACATGACTGACAAATACCTTTAATAGTAAGATGTCTTTTTTTTTTTTTGCTGAATAAATAGTAAGATGTCTTCTTGTTTAGTTCCTAGATCAACCACTTAAACTACATCTTGGGACTTAGTGGATGTAATTTTATTAAGGGTTAAATAATTAAAAGATCCTTTAAATATATCAATATTTAATTTTAGTCTCCTTAAAACATTTCTTAGCTTTTGGTCTCTTTAAAAATTTTCATCAATGAAATTAATTTTTACTTTTTAGTCAATTCACATCGAACCTTCATATTTTTTATTGAAATTTTCTAAAAATATGTAGAATATTATAACAGTCTCTAAAATAAAAGGAATTTTTTAACAAGGCATGAATTAAATATGATTTTTTTTATGTATTTGGTGTTAAAAAATTCATACTAAATATAATTCATGTTTTGTTAAAAAATTCTAATTATTTTTGAAAAATATTGTCATAATTTTCTATCCATTTCTGAAAATTTCATTAAAAATTAAGAAGGTTTGATATGCGTTGATTAAAAAGTAATGACTAATCATGGATAGAAATTTTTGAAGGATCAAAAATCTAAAAAATATTTTAAAGGGACTAAAATCAAATGTTTGTATATTCTTGGAAATTCTAAGTGACAATTATTTCTTTGAATAAAAGTTCTTCTCTATTTTCTTGTTATTTACTTTTATGTTCTTCTTCTTCTTCTTCTTCTTCTTCCAAACCAAGCCTAGAACCCTAATCTTATGTAAATCTATTTTCTAATCTATTTCACCGTTTTTATAATGAAATAACAAGTATTAATCGAAGGACCGAAAGGTGAAGCTTAATAGTTGTTATTTCATCATCACAAATATCAAGCGAAGGATCGAAAGATGAAGTTTGATATTGGAATAAGTGAATTTAGACAAGGATTGCGAAACATGAGAATATACTATCAAACCTTGAGATATTAAAGTTTCATTCTTAAAGGGTTTCAATAGCAATCAACCATGAGAATAGGCGTGGTAGCTATTGAAATACATTCATTGAGACTGAAAGGAGATATGAAAAGCCAAAGAGATACTTGTCTTTAGAAAATAGATCTAACATAAGATTTAGGTTTAGTGTTTGGTTTGTGAAGGATTTGTCACCAAGATGAACCAATAATCCCAAGGCGTTTTTAATATTATTATTTTCAATCAAACAAAATTCCAACTTTTTACCTTTGAAACTTTCATCTAATCATTGTTAAAAGTGAATCAAATTCATAACTCTCTGTCGTAACGATACTCTTTATTACTACTTCGGTTAACTGTGCACTTGCGGATTTGCCCCATCAGGCAAGAATCTATCCTTCTGGGTTTCTCCGTGCTCTGTTTAACTCCTTTACTTCGTGTATTCTGGGTTTCGGAGTTGACCGTGAAAGACAAGTGTTCGTCCTGGTCATCTTGAAAGTTTATTAGATTTATCGACTGGTGGTAGTTCTTCCCTCATTGGTGGTGAAGACAGAAATTTAGAGTGTCGACGCTTTATGGTAGGTACTGGTTTCACATTCCCCCCCATACGACTTTGGAGAATCATGTTGTAGTTACCGATTTTGAAGGGGATGCTTTGTATCACAAGATGCGGGCGTCCCTTTTTTCCCACTTGAGGCATTCACCTTCTCATAGGGAAGATGTTTGGTGGTTAAAAGAATGTTCTAAATCCTGAGCTCACGGTTTCCCCTATCTTTTCAGGAGGGACGGTTATGTGCGAATGGAAAGAGATGGAAGGTTTTCTCTCTCTGAGTTTGATTACAACTGGGTCGATAACGTTGTTATGGAAACTGTTTCTTATTATCAGATGGCTGCTCAACTGAGGAAATTTCTTGGGGTTTTCCCAGATCTTGGAACGTTGAAGGTTCAAATGGGATGAAGAGATCGAGTAGCCAGTATAGAGGTATGGTTACATCACGTACGATATTTTGAATGGACAGCTGGACGCTTCCGCCCCTTTTAATGAGTTTGAATTGGGTGTGCCCCATCATCTAATAAGTGTGCCCTCCCAGCTTCACCCCCTATACTGGGCCTTTGTAAAGGTCTTTCAGTTTTTGTGTGAGTACAAAGGTCTTTCTTTACCATGTTCGGGGTTTGTCACGCAACTGAGGCGATAGTCCATTGTTGGGTGAAGCTTTACAAAAAAACTAGATTGTTCCAGGATTATGCAGATTTCCTTAGCAATTGGGAGCAGAAGTACTTGTTGCTCCGCCCCGTGAGCCGCCGAGCGCTTGAACGCACATGTCGTGTCCCTTCAAATTGTTCAGATGAGATGGATTTAGATGACTCAAGATTGGTCGTCGTTCCCACATATGGCGTGGCTCATCGGTCGCTCTTCCATCATTTTTGGTCCAGGGACTATTATGATAATTCGGCCGCCTATTATTCCTTTACGGAGGAGGACCTTAATCCGGCAGGAAGGCGCCGGAAATCTGATTTAGAGGAGTTCGTTGCGAACTTTGAGTTAGAGTGGGTCCCAGATCCTAGGTACCCAGGGAATTCCTAAAAAATGATTCTTAAACCAAGGTTCGTGGATACCATGTGAGTCCTCTAAGAGAGGGATGCCACTCATCGTCGTGACATTTTTGGTGAGAGGATAACTTTTGGGTGTTCCTTTTATTACTTGATTTTTGTAACACCCCGTTATCCCAAAGCAATTAAATAATAATATAACATCAGAGTTTATCACTAAAACGGGTATGTCACACTACTTTTCAAAATTTCTTAAATAGAATATAAAACTATTTAATTAAACACCTTTCATAAACATCAATAATTTGCAGCGGAATATTCTTCAAATATTAAACTTCCACAATCCAACAATAAATCCTGGCACAAAGGCCTCAACATAAGTATTCATCATTAATTGTTTCAAATAACAATAAAAAGGCTCCAAAACAGGTTTCCAAAATTTGATACATAAGGAATGAAAATAAATAAGAAATCCCATCCCGTACGTATCAGAGCCCTAGACACTTGAGCCATCGCCTACTACTCAGGATCACCTGCAAGTTACCCATAGGAAGGGCAACATTTTCAAGCAGAAGGGGTGAGATTCACAACAATAAATATAGATATAAAATTCATCAATTGAATCTAACACCCTAACATAATAATAATTATTCAATATGAATATATACTTCAAAATCAACAACATCAACAATAATGGTAATTACAACCAATAACACGACTCATGCAACTACTCGACAACCCCACTAAGACTCATCGACAATGCACATGCATGTGGTACCAAATTACAGGGCAGTAGCCCTCACCGGATATTGAATGGTTAAATCAATCATCAGGGCATAAGCCCTCATCGCTTTGAACAATAAGTGTTCCAGGACATGAGTCCTCCCGCTTTGAACGAAAAGGCGTTCCAGGGCCAGAGCCCTCCTGTAACAGCCCGTTTTTTTAGCTAGGTTTATTTTAATTAATTTTATTATGTGTTTGTGTGTGATTATTGTGCTTGTGTGTATTTAATTGTCATCGGGTGCATTTACGTGAGTTTTCGTATTAGAAGGGTATTTTGGTAATTTTGTGAGGATGGGTAAAATTATAATTTTAGTGGGAATTGCTTTTAGTAATTAATGGGGATAGTTATTTCATTAAGTTACTAGAGAGAGTCGAGATTTTACTGTTAATGACACTTTACCGTTATTAATTAAAATATCGTTTGGAGTGTAGTAACATTTTGGTTTGAATAGAAATGGGTTAAGCCCACTAGAAACTAAGTTAAGCCCATTAGTAGAGATAACACTAGGGTTGTGTTAGGAGAACCAATTCATTCATTTCACAAACATTTCTAGAGAGAGGTAGAGAGAGAAAGAGGTGAAGAGAATAGCTTTAGGAATCAAGTTGGTGACTTAGGAGCTGAATTGAAGCAAGGATTAGGGTTAATCTTCTTCAAAGGTAAGGGGGTTAGTTATTATCACAATCATGTAATTTTTGCATTTACTCATGTTGTATGAAAATGGGTTGATGAACAATTCATGCTAAATTCGTGCTCTTGCTGTGATGTTATGTTTGTATGCATGAATTGATGTTAGTTGTATGATTGTTGGTGAAATTACATGTTCATATATGCAAAAATGATAAGTTATGAATATTGTGCTCAATTGGTGAATTTCTCCTAAGTTGTTGTTAAGTTGAGATGTGATGCTTGTTCAAATGATGTTATGAATGTTATTTGATAATATGATTAATGAATAATTGCTTGAGTTTGCATATTCATGGATTGATGATGAGAATTAGAGTTGTGTTGGTGTTTTGGTAAAAATGAAGAGTTAGCTCAAATGTCAAGTGTTTTAAAGGTTGATTGTGCCTTTATGAGTCTTTTTAATCATAGTGACCTGTAAACATGTTCTGGAAACATATTTTGGGATTTGGGAATCAAATTGGGGGATTTTGAGTGAAAGGGGTTCCAAACCCGTAAAATTTCTGCAAACCTGTGAAGGTTCGCTTAGAGGTTCGCTTAAGCGACCTGGTAAGCGAACATTCATAGTATTTTTCTGGGTTCAGTTCGCTTAAGCGAACTGTGAGCGAACGAGTGAGCGAAGATTTCTGGTTGCTACTGGAACTCGTTTGCTTAAGCGAACATGTCGTCGCTTAAGCAAACTGGTGAGCGACCAGTCAGCGACCAGAAAGCGAACAAGGCGAGTTGCTACTGTAACTTGTCCGCTTAAGCGAACCAGAGGGTCGCTTAAGCGAACAGCTTCAGTTTCAACCACCTTGATCTTTCGTTCCGGTCTTTGGGGACCAATCCAAGTTCTCTTAAAATGATGTTTTAAACATGTTAAACCACTGTTAATTCCCCAAAGCCTCCTGGAATGATGAGTGTTCGCATATACTTGGGATTTTTGAAATGAGTCTTAACTTGTGAGATTTTGAGAGTTCCAAACTTTGTCGAAAAACAAATTTGTAATCCAATGAGGCTTGCAAGTAGACCTACAGCTCATATAGACTTAGGTGATGCTTGCAAGGGTGGTCAATACTGCTATACCCTGATTTTGGACCTAAAAATACTCGTTCAAATTTCTTTTTTAACACTAATATTTGTCAATTCTCTGTTATTTTACTCTGAATCTTTACTCTCTTTTTAAACGTATTTTACTGCCTCTGTCTTTTCTGACATTACAAGTCATTTAAGAACTCTCTGAAACGTCGCATTACTATTCTTGCATTTTTATTTCAGAAATCATACAAAAGGGTATTTTGGGCATTTCCTGCAGTGGAACCCATTTTAGTCCCTGAGTCTTTTCAACCTGTCTGTACGAATCATTGTTGAGTCTTTGTTTAAAAATCATTTCAAAAATTGCATCTGAGTCAGTTTGGGTCAGTTTAGTCCCTAGGGGCATTTTGGTCTTTTCTTGTCAAAATTTCGACAGGGAGGTATTTTAAAATACCTCATGTCAGTAATTGGTTCGTTTTAGTCCTTTTGTTAATTTTATTTTTGGTTTCGCTTTACGTTTCGTCAAATTTACTTTTTAGTCCAATTTTATTTTTAATCACGTTTTGGTCCAAAACTTTTAAAAATTTCATTTTAGTCCATTTTTTTATTGCTGTCCAGTCCTTCAAGTTTTTTATTTTGCAGAAAGGTCCCAGGGGCATTTTAGTCCAGATTTTCGATCCACATCAGTCCCAAACCAGATGTCATTTTTTCATTGGTTCTCAGATACACATGGCAGGCTATAAATAGTAAAGGTGTCAGATCCAAAAAAAAATCAGAATCAATCACAATCAGTCTCAAACAGAATCTTTTTCTCTCTCTCATCCATAACAGAATCAAAACAGAAAAATCTCAGAAAAAAAGAGGAAGAACACCAAGAACACATCATCACCAAAATCAACAGATCTAAACCGGATCTGCTCAAAATCAACTCCAATCACCACAAAATCAACAAATCTGAACCGGATTCACTCAAAACCACCGCGAATCATCACATCAACACCAAAACGTACCGGATTTTTGAGCAAAAACAACCACAAACGGAGTTGAAACGCGCGCGCACGGAGGGGGAAAAAGGGAGATTCGAAGTTTTCCGAAGATTTTTCTCCGTTCTACGACAGAGGTAACGCATTTCTCTCCTCTTTTTCTTCATTTTCGCGCGCGCATATAGTGTAGAAAAAGTGTGAAAAGTTTGTTATGGATATGTATTTGTAGATCTAGGCTTGTACGTTCGGATTTTAGAAATTCCGAGACCGGATTCGGACTCTATAGAGAAAAGGATATCTAGATCCGTAGTTTTTTTGCGAAAAGTGTGAAAAAAATTTCAAAGTAAAAACGTAGATCTAGTCCGAATCGCTCCGTTCTCGCTAAAACTAACGCCGGATTTGTGTAGAGGAGGTGGTGACGGAACTTTTGATGTAAAAATTTCGAAAAAAAAAAAAGAAAAACGCTCCGACGCGGCGGCGCTACGGCCGGCCACCGCTCCGGAGCAACTCCGGCCACCGCGCCGGAGCAACTCCGGCCACCATCACCACTTAGCTCGCCGGCGGCGAGTTTCTAGAGAGAAGGGAGAGCATTTTTGTGATTTTGAGTTTTAGAGAGAGAAGGAGAAGAGGTTTATGTGTTTTTTGTGTGAAAATTCCTTTATATACTCCCTCCGTTCCCACGCGCGCGCGTGCATGTTTCTGTGGTGTTCCTTCGCTCTGTGAACCATCAGATCTGGATTGTTCCAAGATCTGATGGCTGCTGTGTGTTTGATTTTGAATCCTGTGTGTGATTTTTTGTGTGGAATATGTTATATCTTCTGTTTGAACCGTTAGATCTTTGATCTAACGGTCACTGTGCTTCCTGCATTTTACACTATCTTTTGTGCTTTTTTTTGGACCCTTGGATCTTTGATCCAGTGGCTGTGATGTGATCTTGGGAGTTAGATCTGGACCTCTGGATTCATCCAGCGGACCAGATTAAATCCTGCTGAGCCTCTTTTTAATTGCTTTTTAATTGTGTTTTAAATACTTTTTTACACTTTCTTGGCATTTTATGCTCCTAAAAATTTTCTAAAAATGTTTCCCTATCATTTTAATTTTTTCTCTAAATGTTAGAATTTACTTGCTTATATTTTTTATTTTCTTCATTTGTTCTTTTTAATTCTTGCTCATTAAATTCCTATATGTTCTTGGTGCATTTTTTGACATTTTGTGACATTTTTTTTTTTTTTTTTTACATGTTAAATAATGTGTAGAAAATATCCCTAGGAATATGGTATGATGCTTTGCTTGTGTGTTTTTATGATCCTCACATTGTAGCTTAAAATCAAATCTCTTTTAAAAATGGCTATGATGAGGGAATTATAAGCCATGTGCATGTCTAAGTGTCATAACCAATTTTAGGTATATTTTGCCACTTTATTTCATTTCATTACTTTTTTTTCTCTCTTGCTATTCTATTCAATTTTGTTTACCTTTCTACTATTTTTATGCCTTATGATACTAACCATTTCATCTCACATTTCATTCATCCCATAGTTTTAGCATCATTTTTTTTATTCATTTCTATATCAATTGGGTTTGTAATAATTTTAGATAGATTAGTTCTTTTTTTAAAATTCCTTGCAAGACCATAGCATGTATTTAGGACTCAATGTAAAGGACTATGGACACTATAAGGGATGTACACCGACACAAGCACCGACACGCACACACGTTGCATGATTACCGTTTAGATGTATGCTTAGGAAACGCGATTTTTAGACAAATGCCAATTTTCAAGAAAATAATAAACCAATTCCATCACTCAAATTTTTCCAAACAAACCTTGGAGTCAAAACTCCATTGATTTTTTTTTTTTTATTTTCTTAAACAAATCCAAATGACTCCTAATTCCTACTTAGACTTTTTTAATAACAATTGAACCAACCATTCACCATTTTTCTCTCTTATGCCTTTAAGGCCTCTTCCTCTTCTTCAAAACCATTTTCCAACAAAAACTAAAATCAACCAAACACACAAAAAAACATTTTTTGAGAGAGAACTACATGGAGTTTGATCCCTTAAATGGGTATGTAGGCATGAGGTCAAAACCTCTCCAAATCCACTAAAATAAAACCTCAAACACTTTCTCCCCCCCATTCTTCACTCAAATAAAACTTCTTTTTTAATAGGTAGGCAATAAAAATAAAGCGTAGAAATAAACTTAGGAGAACGGTTCTTATGGAATACCATAATCGTTCCGGGTGCCTAACACCTTCCCGTAGCGAAAGCGACCCCCGAACTTAGAATCTAAGGGTTTTTCTCAATTTTGCCCTTCCCAAGAAAAAATAGAGAATATCAAAGATTGAAAGGTTCAAGCCTAATTTATGACTTGACACCCGAAAATCGCGATAACAAATACCTTAATCAAAGTAAAATGATAATTTTGAGTGGGTAATGAAAGGTTGTGAAAACGGGATTCCTTTATGAACTTAAGTTGTGCTTGGTCTTGTATGATAGTCCGAAGACGACTTAAATTCATGTAAACATTATTGGATAAGATTGGTTAATAGTGTTCGACTTGTTCTAGTTGTTTCGTTCCGAGATAGTGTGGTGAATTATTCATGTGATAAGTGAATTGTGTGAAAGATATTGTTGATTGTTGATAATCAAGTTGTTTGTGTGATGATGAATACTATGATTTAACTGTGTGTGGGCATGTTTTCTTGGTAATGCAATGTTGTAGAGATAATCAATATAATTGGGTGTTGTCCTATATATTGAGTTGAGATTGAGAATTGTTGTCGCATTATCGAGTCATTACACATGTCCATGCATCATAGTCGTTGTTGCTGTAAAAGGGATGACTCTTTTACTTCGAGATTATTGTAAGGCAGGTGTGAGCCCTTACAATCGATGTGCAAGTGGCATCGAAAGGTGACGACCTTGTTGAGATTTGGTACTGCATGCATTTATGTGTCCATAAATGCATATCATAGCATGAGTCCTATGTGAATTGGGTGATTGGTGATGATTTGAGATGAATGAATGTTGATAATGATTGTCTATGATTGATGTTGTGAATGAATATTTATGATTGAATAATTATTCATGTGATTGATATATGTGGATACGAACTATCAAGTTGTAGTATAAGTGTTTATGCATGGCTAATATTATTCAAGTACATGATATTATTTGAATTGATTATTATCTGGATTATGATAATGTAATGCTTACCCCCAGTGGTTTTAATCGCCTACTTGCCTGTATGGGTGAGTAAACGTTGTGCAGGAGTAGTCTCGGTGAGTCTTTGCGTGGGATATCGGGAGCTTCCTCCGATATCGGTGTTGTGTCGGCTCTGATCTAGGCTTGTCGTGTCGGTCTAGATTAGGTTGTTTATATTTCCATTTGGATTATTATTTTGTTGTTGACTACCCGTATGTTTGGGTTTTGAGATTTATCTTTGGGATGTGATTTATTTGCTCATGGCATGTATATATTTGATCACTCTGATTTATATTCCGCTGTAACTGTTGAGGTTTACATACATGTCTATCGGTTTTTGAATTTTGAATAAGACGTAATCTCTATTTCTTGAATAAATGTATTATTCGCATGTTTAATTGCTTTAATAGAAATAGGAGAGGTTGTGACTTGGACAAGGTTCAAAGCTGAGTTTTTGATGAAGTACTTTCCAGAGGATTTGAGGACTAGGAAGGAAGTGGAGTTCCTGAATTTGAAGCAAGGGAGTATGTCCGTGGCCGAGTATGCGGCGAAGTTTGAGGAGCTTGCAAGGTTTTGTCCCTACATCAATGCTGAGGATGCTATGGTTTCCAAGTGTGTGAAGTTTGAGAGTGGGCTTAGGCCGGATATCTATCAGTACATGTGTGTTCAGGAGATCCGAGACTTTGATACTTTGGTGCATAAGTGTCGTATGTTTGATGATGCTGGGAGGGTTAAGTCTAATTACTACAAGGCTCAGAATGAGAAGAAAGGGAAGGGCTATGGAGTTGGGAAACCTTACAACAAGGATAAAGGAAAGAAGAGAGAATCTGGTGGGGGCTCTAAGCCAAGTTTGGCAGATGTCAAGTGCTTTAAGTGTGGATCTATGGGTCATTATGCTGGTGATTGCAAGAATGATTTTACTTGTCACAAGTGTGGGAAAGCGGGTCACAAGGCGGCCGATTGCAGAGGTGTTGCAAGAGAGATTACTTGTGACAATTGTGGAGAGAAGGGTCATATTAGTACCAAGTGTACCAAGCCGAAGAAGGCGGCGGGAAAGGTGTTTGCTTTGAATGCGGAGGAGGTGGAGCAGCCGGATAATCTTATCCGAGGTATGTGTTTTATCAATAGTACTCCTTTGATTGCAATTATTGATACTGGTGCTACTCATTCTTTTATCTCGGCTAGTTGTGTTGAACGTTTGGATTTGGTTGTAACTCCTTTGTTGCGTGGAATGGTTATTGATACCCCGGCTAGCGGTTCGGTGACTACTTCTTTTATGTGTGCTAAGTGTCTGATGAGTCATTTATATACTATTTTAATATGCTTTTTAGTTTAGTTTTATTTAGATTTTATATAATTTTATATTAGTATTATTTCCTTTTTAGGATAGTTTACTTTAAATTGCAATTTATTATATTTCAGGGAAGAATATTGGATGGATTGAGTCTTGGAGCAAAAGAAAGGGATTTGGAGCAGATTGGACACGAAAATATAAAGATTGAGAGACAAAATATGTCTCCCACAAGTCAGAAGCCTGGCACGGCCCGTGCTAGCCTTGGCACGGCCGTGCCACCCTCCAGAATACTTTTTGCTGCTTTTGCTTGGACTCCAAGCTATTCTATTTTGGCGCACAATCTACCGTGGAATATTCTTAGAATATACTTGCTTAGATTTTAAGTCAATTGTGTACTATAAATAGAATAGCTAGCCATCACAAATATTCATCTTTTCTTGGAATGCAATATGTGACAATTGTTTTCTAATAAAAGTTCATTTACTTTATTCTTATTTACTTTTATGCTTTCTCTCTTCTTCTCCTTGTCTACGATGAACGTTAGTGAGTAGACTTCTCTTGTCTTGGGATTGTTGGATAAGTCTAATGACATAATCCTAATCAAACCAAGCTTTAAACCTTAATCTTATGTAACCCTAATTTCTTATCTGAATTCACCGTCTTAACATGGATCAACCATTATCAAACTGTGGAAACGAAAGTGGAGGGTTTGATAATTGTTTATCCATTATTCCAAATATCAATTCATAAAACGAAAGTGGAGCTTTGATATTCGAACAAGTGAATTCAGACAAGGATTGCAAAGTCAGCGTAATAGGCTTTGCAATCTTTGAGACATATAGTTTCGATCTTCAAGGGAACTAATAACAATCAAGTCAGCGAAATAGGCTTGGTTGTTAGAGGAACCAAAATCTAATAGTAATCAAGTCAGCGAAATAGGCTTGGTTGCTAGAGGAACATAAGAGA
Source organism: Medicago truncatula (assembly GCF_003473485.1). Lineage (NCBI taxonomy): Eukaryota > Viridiplantae > Streptophyta > Magnoliopsida > Fabales > Fabaceae > Medicago > Medicago truncatula. The sequence goes on from NC_053045.1 coordinate 25,417,692, forward strand.
AACTGTCTTGAGAAATTAGGTCTAACATAAGGTTATAAGTTTAATAGTTTGGTTTGTGAAGGGCTTGTCATTAGGATGAACCAATGATTCCAAGGCTTTTATCTTTTCTTTTATTTTCTTATAATTAAAAATCCAAACTTTTAACCTTTGAAACTTTCATCTAATCATTATTAAAAGTTAATTGAATTCATAACTCCCTGTCGGAACGATACTCATATTTTACTACTTCGGTAAGACCGTACACTTACGGTTTTATCCCATCAAGTTTTTGGCGCCGCTGCCGGGGAGTTATTGAAATTTGATTAACTTTTTAATAGTGGTTAGTCTAAAAAAAATATATATATATATATATAATATAAAAAAAATATATATATATATATAAAATAGTATATATACATATATTTATAAAATATTTTATTTCCTTTTTCTTACCTTTTTATTTTTTTTTGTTTTTTATATATTTATAATATATTTTATTTCCTTATCTTATTTTATTTTTATTTTATATATATATATATATATATATATATATATATATATATCTCCCTCCCTTTCTCCTTATTTTTTATTTTCTATCTTTAACCGTTTTGATTTCAGGCATGGCTCAAAGACAATAATAACGACATGGATGAGAAACGTGCTTTCAAAGAGTATGCAATCACATCTTTAGATGAGCCGTACGATGCTATTGTGTACCCAACGGTTGAGGGTAGTAAATTTGAAATAAAGCCTGCACTTATTTACCTAGTGCAGCAAAATCAATTTTTCGGATCACCCACTGAGGATCCGAATATTCATGTTTCAAATTTTTTAAAACTCAGTGGAACTTTGAAAGCAAACCAAGAGGCCGTAAGGCTGCACCTCTTTCCTTTTTCCTTAAGGGATAGAGCTAGTGCTTGGTTTCATTCATTGACTATTGGTTCTATCACTTCATGGGACCAAATGAGGCGAGCTTTCCTTGCCCAATTCTTTCCCCTTTCTCAAACCGCTCAATTCAGGGCGAGGCTTTTTCAATACACTCAAAAAGATGGTGAATCTCTTTACGATTCGTGGGAGCGTTTCAAAGAAATGCTTAGGCTTTGCCCCCATCATGGTTTAGAGAAGTGGCTTATTATCCACACCTTTTATAATGGTCTTTCGTATACCACAAAAATCTATGTTGATGCAGCTGCAGGTGGAGCTTTGTTGAATAAAACTTACACAGCAGCATATGATTTGATCGAGGGCATGGCACAAAACCACTATCAGTGGACAAGTGAGAGAGTCATCACTGCTTCTTCACCCTCTAAAAAAGAGGCAGGTATGTACAAAATTTCCTCCCTTGATCATCTAACTGCTAAGGTTGACACACTAACACAAAAATTTGATACAATGAATACTAGTGTTGTCACACCTGCTCCTGTATCACCTCCTTGTGAAGTTTGTGGTGTATTTGGCCATATTGGCATTGATTGTCAACTAAGTAGTGTTGTTAGAGGTCCTGAGCAAGTAAACTATGCTCAATATAATCGAGGGTTTAGAAACAACCAATTTTTTTATCAAACCCCTCAAAATCTTTTTGGGCAACAAACAACACCACCCAGTTATGCAAACAACCAAAGAGTCCCTCAAAAATCCAGCTTGGAACTTTTAATGGAAAATTATGTTATAGATCAATCCAAGCAACTCCAAGAGCTTAAAAACCAAACTGAATTTTTGAATGACTCTCTTGCCAAAATCACATCCAAGGTAGACTCCATAGCAACTCACAATGAGATACTTGAAACCCAAATCTCTCAAGTGGCCCAACACGTGACTACTTCCTCTCAAACCACCGGGATCTTTCCAGGTCAAACTGAAACCAACCCCAAAGGCCATATAAGTTCTATTATTCTTAGGGATGGTAACCAATTAGAGGACCCCGTTGTGAAAATTAAGAACAATGAGGGAGAGATAGGAAGTGATGAGCCTCAAAGTGAGAAAACTATAGGAGAAAATGAAAAGCCATTTGTTTCACCACCTCATGAGCCTAAAAATCCATTAACACAAGGTTTTGTCAAATCAAAGTTAGATGACCAATTTAGAATTTTAATTGAAATACTTCCAAACAAATTGCCATCTAAACTTAAGAATCTAGAAAGTTTTCTCATACCTTGTGTCATAGGATCCAAAAGCATTGAGAAAGCCATGTGTGATTTGGGAGAGAATGCCAGGTTGACGCCACTATCCCTTTGGGAAAGATTGGGTATAGGGTAGAGAAACCTCTTGAACGTCAAGCTAATGACTATAAAGAAGCGCTTCGTGGGAGGCAACCCACGCATTTAACTGCTTTTGTTTTGTTTTGTTTTGTTTTTATTTGTTTTGTAGGTAATTGTCCGAGTATGATTCGAGAAAACGGAATATTTTTGAAATCAATTTATCCAGAATCTTGGCACGGCCCGTGCTCACACTGGCACGGCCGTGCCAGACCTTGCCCTCCAAAAACCATTCCATTATCCAGGAAGTTGGCACGGCCCGTGCTAAGATTGGCACGGCCGTGCCCGACCCCAGGTTAGGTTTTACCTCCCCTTTCATCTTCTTCATCCCCCATTTTCAACTACAAACATCTCTCATCCTTCCATTTTTCTAAAACCTCCATAACCACAAAACCTCAAAAACTCCATATCTCCCTCAAAACTTCACCAATTCACACCATTTCTTTACCCCATCAATCACAACACACCATTCCCAAAACAACTTTCCTCCATCCCTACCAAAAATCATCAAATTCGTAGCCCCCATTCACCTACCTAAAAACCCACAAATTCTTCACCAATTCACCCAACCCAACTCCTAACACTTACTCAAAGCCCAACCCCATCACCCAACCAACCTTTTCCACCAAAAACATTTCCCAAAACCCAACCTTCACCAAAACACAAAAGGTCAACCAAGGTTAAGGATTAATGGCATCTAGGAAAGGTGGAGCAAGCTCTTCCGGAGGACCACAATCAAAGAAGAAAACGCAAGCCAGGAATCATGGCATAGTCTTCAAGGACACCAAGCAAAGGGACAGGTATAAAATTCTTCTCTCTAAACCTTTGCATCCTTGTCGATATCCAGATCCTTATACTTTGAGTGTGCTAGGACTAAGGGATAATGTGTTTAGCTTACTAGGAAATTTGAGATGGGTTGATATGCTTTGACCTATGAAAGGTTTCGAAAATTTCACTTATGAATTCTTAAGTTCTATTGAATTTACGAAGGATAAAGTGAATTTTGACAACCCCGACCATAGAGTCTCTTTCCGACTTTTGAATATGGATTATGAGATGTCTCTTAAAAATTTCTGAGATGCACTTCGCAAATGCGGGGTTCATCCATGACTCTTGGAATCCAAATTTAAAGTCGGAAAACTATGACCCCGCTCTCTTTTGGAAACGCATTACCGGGTTAAGGCAATATAATCCTCGCAACAATAAGGCTAGTAACATTCACAACCCAGTACTTAGATACCTCCAGAGAGTCATGGCTTGTACCATTTGGGGTAGAAAAGAGGTAGGAACAACTAGGACGGATGAACTTTTTATGCTTTGGGCAATGCTTAGTAACAATCCCGTTAATACTTGTTTCTACCTACTTGATTACCTTTCCTCCATAGGAGCTAGACCTGATAATAGAGCTGAGATAGTAGTCGGTAGTATCATTACCTTCATCGCTAGGAAGTTTGGAGTGGGTGAGGAAGATGGGATAAATCCAATTGAGGGCAACAATAGGCTTAATATTGAAACCCTTGTTACTATGAACTTCATTAAGATTCACCCACCCATGACTTATGCACTTCAACTTCGCATACCTCTTTTATTTCTACTTCCTAACCCATCTCGGACTAACCCCGAGGTGGAGGAAAATTTGTTGTATGTTGGTGATGGATTACAGGTACATGAAGAGCATAATCAAGGTGACGACGAAGGTGCACACATGCACCATGAAGAGGAGCCCCATGACCATAACGACAACAATGAAAGATGGGCATGGATGCAAACCGAGGTACAAAGGATAAGCACCGAGCAACAAAGGCAAGGTGTTGAATTATCCGGGCTAAGAAATGATGTCCTACGGGGCAACCGCATATCCGAAGAAAATAACCAAATGCTTCGGAACATGATGCAACACTTCAACCTCCAAGGCCCTCCCTATGGACCTCAATAAAAATGTGAGCTTTCCTCTTCCTCTTTTTCACCTTATCTCTTTAATCTCTATCTCACTCTTCTGCCTCTCCTTCTCTTCTACTTTTCTTTTATCTTGAATCATTGAGGACAATGCTTCTCCTAAGTGTGGGGGGAGCCTAATAAAGTGTCTTTAGTCGTAGTGTTTCCAAACTCCCTTGAACTTTATTCTTTTGTTTTGTTTTATTGTAAAAGGCATGGTTAAGTAGCTAATTTTTATTGAAAATATCATGACACAAAAATTTTCATTGTCTCCTCTTATTTTGTTGATTCTTGTACATGAAAGCAAACTCTTGTGTTTTAAGTCTCCTTGATATACCCACATCTCGTTTTAAAGTGAATAAAATTCTCCAATGAGAAAAACACAAAGTTGCTTCCCTTGAGTAAATGTATGAATAGGTATTTTAAGGAAACGCGTTTTAATCTTAGTGGTGCATTAACCTTTAAAGATTCTCAAAGTGCCAGTAGTATAAGTTAGTATAAGGGAGTGAATAAAAAGCCAAAAAGCCAAATAAATTCCAAGATCTCATCATTGAATCTAGATTGGGGAAGGAGCTCCGACTTCCTACGTGAAGATGATTGTTATCGTAAGGAAAAACTTTAAAAAGCATCATTGAATCTAGATTGGGGAAGGAGGTAGGCCCTCCGACTTCCTACGTGAAGATGATGTTTTAAGGGATACCATTGAATCTAGATTGGGGAAGGGGGTAGGCCCTCCGACCTCCTACGTGAAGATGTTGTTCCTTAAATAAAGAACTTAAAATGTGCAAATGGCAAAGAACAAAGATTCTCAAATACTCCCATCTCTCTTATATGAATTATAGAAGGAATCTTTCTTGGTTGGTTTAGTGCTAGGATTAGACCATGTTTCCTCATAATGCCTATCTTATACAGGAGCAAGAAAAGGGTTGGACTTCACACACACACTCACTTGAAACTTGATCGTTGGGTTGAATAAAAATTACAAGAAATGCTTGAGTTTGTGATTAGTGTACATTTGGGATTTAAGCCCTTGAGGAGACATGTGCTTTAATTGAATTGTCATTTGATATAACTGTTGGTGCTACTATGTTTATGCCTTTTGCTTGAGGACAAGCAAAGATTCAAGTGTGGGGGAGTTTGATGAGTCATTTATATACTATTTTAATATGCTTTTTAGTTTAGTTTTATTTAGATTTTATATAATTTTATATTAGTATTATTTCCTTTTTAGGATAGTTTACTTTAAATTGCAATTTATTATATTTCAGGGAAGAATATTGGATGGATTGAGTCTTGGAGCAAAAGAAAGGGATTTGGAGCAGATTGGACACAAAAATATAAAGATTGAGAGACAAAATATGTCTCCCACAAGTCAGAAGCCTGGCACGGCCCGTGCTAGCCTTGGCACGGCCGTGCCACCCTCCAGAATACTTTTTGCTGCTTTTGCTTGGACTCCAAGCTATTCTATTTTGGCGCACAATCTACCGTGGAATATTCTTAGAATATACTTGCTTAGATTTTAAGTCAATTGTGTACTATAAATAGAATAGCTAGCCATCACAAATATTCATCTTTTCTTGGAATGCAATATGTGACAATTGTTTTCTAATAAAAGTTCATTTACTTTATTGTTATTTACTTTTATGCTTTCTCTCTTCTTCTCCTTGTCTACGATGAACGTCAGTGAGTAGACTTCTCTTGTCTTGGGATTGTTGGATAAGTCTAATGACATAATCCTAATCAAACCAAGCTTTAAACCTTAATCTTATGTAACCCTAATTTCTTATCTGAATTCACCGTCTTAACATGGATCAACCATTATCAAACTGTGGAAACGAAAGTGGAGGGTTTGATAATTGTTTATCCATTATTCCAAATATCAATTCATCAAACGAAAGTGGAGCTTTGATATTCGAACAAGTGAATTCAGACAAGGATTGCAAAGTCAGCGAAATAGGCTTTGCAATCTTTGAGACATATAGTTTCGATCTTCAAGGGAACTAATAACAATCAAGTCAGCGAAATAGGCTTGGTTGTTAGAGGAACCAAAATCTAATAGTAATCAAGTCAGCGAAATAGGCTTGGTTGCTAGAGGAACATAAGAGAAACTGTCTTGAGAAATTAGGTCTAACATAAGGTTATAAGTTTAATAGTTTGGTTTGTGAAGGGCTTGTCATTAGGATGAACCAATGATTCCAAGGCTTTTATCTTTTCTTTTATTTTCTTATAATTAAAAATCCAAACTTTTAACCTTTGAAACTTTCATTAAATCATTATTAAAAGTTAATTGAATTCATAACTCCCTGTCGGAACGATACTCATATTTTACTACTTCGGTAAGACCGTACACTTGCGGTTTTATCCCATCAGTGTCCTGTTAATTTTGGTGATGTTGATTTTGAGTTAGATCTTTTTTGTCTTCCGTTAAAGCATATGGATGTTATTTTTGGTATGGATTGGTTGTTAGCTTTTGGGGTTAGCATTAATTGTTTGACGAGAAGTGTGACTTTTTCTAAGCCGGTAGGAGAGTTAGATAGGAAGTTTTTGACCGCGGAGCAAGTGAAGAAGTCTTTAGATGGCGAGGCTTGCGTGTTTATGATGTTTGCATCCTTGAAGGTTAGTGGTGAGAAAGGAGTTAGTGATTTGCCGGTAGTGCAAGAGTTTCCTGAGGTCTTTCCAGAGGATATTACCGAATTACCGCCGGAGAGGGAAGTTGAGTTTGCAATTGATTTGGTACCGGGCACGAGTCCTATTTCGATTGCGCCGTATCGGATGTCTGCATCAGAGTTGGGTGAATTGAAGAATCAGTTGGAAGAGTTGCTTGAAAAGCAGTTTATTAGACCAAGTGTTTCACCGTGGGGTGCTCTAGTGTTGTTGGTTAAGAAGAAAGATGGAAGCATGAGGTTGTGTGTGGATTATCGGCAGTTGAACAAGGTGACGATTAAGAATCGGTATCCACTTCCAAGGATTGATGATTTGATGGATCAGCTAGTTGGTGCTGAGGTGTTTAGTAAGATTGATTTGAGATCAGGATATCATCAGATTAGAGTAAAGGCGGAAGATATATCCAAAACTGTGTTCCGAACGAGGTATGGACACTATGAGTATTTTGTGATGCCATTTGGAGTATCTAATGCACCAGGTGTCTTTATGGAATACATGAATAGAATATTTCATCCTTATCTGGACCATTTTGTGGTGGTGTTCATAGATGATATTTTGGTGTATTCAAAGTCTGAGGAAGAGCATGCTGAGCATTTGAGGATTGTGTTGCAAGTCTTGAAAGATAACCAGTTGTGTGCCAAGTTGTCTAAGTGTGAGTTTTGGTTGAAGGAAGTGAGTTTCCTTGGTCATGTGATTTCTAAGGGTGGTATTTCTGTGGATCCTACCAAGGTTGATGCAGTGTTGCAGTGGGAGTCTCCTAAGTCTGTTTTTGAGATTAGAAGCTTTCTTGGTTTGGCCGGTTATTATCGGAGGTTCATTGAGGGATTCTCTAAGTTGGCGTTGCCATTGACGCAGTTGACTCGGAAAGGACAAGCTTATGTTTGGGATGCTAAGTGTGAGAAGAGTTTCCAAGAGTTGAAGAAGAGGTTGACTTCAGCTCCGGTGTTGATTTTGCCGAATCCGAAGGAATCTTTTGTTGTGTATTGTGATGCTTCTAAAATGGGTCTGAAGGTGAAAAACACAAGAAGGGGGGGGGGGGGGGGGTGTAACACCCTGTTTTCCCCAATATACAAATTTCTTAAACAATTATCAGAGTAAAAACCATAAACGGGATATCACATAGAAACGTAATCCAAAACAGTTAAATAATGATTTAACCTTCATAAATATCTTTAACATAGCAGCGGAAAATCATAAACATAAATCATAAACGTTTTCGGCACGCAGGCCCAATAAGTATCTCAAAAGAGTTTATCAAAACATAAGCAGTTCACGTAAAAGAATGAAGCATGTTATAGCATTAAACCCCATCCCGTTACGTATCAGAGCGACCTAGACGACACAGTGAAGGCAAGGCCAACTCACGAAGCAACTGCACACTAAGCACGATCACCTGCAAGTTACCCATACGAAGGGCAACATTTTCAAGCAGAAGGGGTGAGATTTCATAATAAAATAACATTAATCAATGTAATTGTGAATCATAAATTAACATCAATCATTCCATTATTAACTTTGCATAAATGCTAAACAGTTATCACGTAATCATATATCCAATCATTATAAACAACATAACATAATCAAATAACGCTTATCACATAATCACATATCCATTCATTATCAACAAGGCATCTTAATCATGACAATGTGACAATGCTCCTAGACTCCTTATATGCATGTGGTACCAATCGTCATCATAAGTATTAATATACTTTAATCGTGCGGAGGACAAAGCTCCTATAAAACGTGCGGAGGACAAAGCTCCTAATTTTCGTGGTGAGGACTAAGCTCAATGATATGCTATGCATGGACACATATGAACAAAACATCATAATCATCGTAATCATGTGCATTCAATAACTTGATGCAAAACGTCATCATTTTCATTATATTCATATATAAACATTGCATACTCAGTTAAATAACAGCAGCAGCATAGTCAAGTCGCATAACAGCAAGGAGATATCAATATATCAACAACAATTTACTAGAATCATAATCATTTCAATTATATCTTACATATTGCATAATACCTTAATCATGCTCAAATAATATCAACTTAACTCAATAGCTTTACATACTGCATTAAACGTTATCATAAGGTTTCATTACCAATTAGGGGTTCACTCTGGACCAAAAAGTGCGACACAGATCGCACAAACACATAATCAAGTTCATCCTGGTTGTACTCGCGAGGCGAGAGTACTTACTCGCCATGGCGAGCACCACTCAACTCACAAACTAAGCTTGTTCTGGGTTCCCTCTGATCCTACATTCATTCCTAATCAATACTAGGTATGTTCAGGTACTCAAAGGCATACAAGATTCAACTAAAAAGGTCGAAACACGAAATATGACATGCACTCTGCCTAAGCTCGCGAGGCGAGGAAGGTTGCTCGCCATGGCGAGTTGAACCAAACAACTCGCGAGGCGAAGGAAAGGGGCTCGCGTGGCGAGCGATGAAGTTCATCACTCGCGAGGCGAGGATCATCAATTTTTAGGGCTTTAACCTAATTCCAAAACTTTTCTAAATCAATCCTAACTTGGTCAACTAATCATCAGAATTACAGTAATTAACATTATTGAATTATTAGTCTCACCCTTACCTGGTTATGAAGAAATCGCAGCACTCTACCTTGGTTCCTCTAGACTTGGCTTTTTCTCCCTTTTCCAAAAGTTTTCACGTACAATGAGTTTCTAAAATATTAGGTCTTCTCCTATTTATACCTCTTTCTAATAACTTATCTTATCTCACTTTCTCCCCCAAAACTATCTAAAATATCAAAACAGCCCTCAACTAAATATTTTTCAAATCTTTATTTTATTTAACAATAAAATAAATTCTCTAATCTTATCAAATCCTCCAAAACTCATAACCTAACACGTCATCAATCAAATCACCAAAATCACCACAATTTATCAAAACATATCAAAATCATACATATATTATATAAATATAATATAATCACTTAAACTCGATTAAATAACTATTAAACGAAAGTGGGCGTTACAACTCTCCCCCACTTAAAGGATTTTCGTCCTCGAAAATTTACCTCAAGCAAACAACTCTGGATAAGACTCCAGCATCTTACTCTCAAGCTCCCACGTCAAGCTTTCACCAGTCGCTCCCGACCAAACGACTCTCACGAGAGGTATCTCCTTGCCTCTCAACGTCTTCACTTTACGATCATCAATCCTTACCGGTAAAGTCTCTACCGTAAGGTTGTCTCTAACTTGCACATCGTCGCTTTGGATTACATGAGATGGATCCGGAACATACTTTCGAAGTTGCGACACATGGAAAACGTTGTGCAAATTCGAAAGATGCGGCGGTAAACCCACTCGGTAAGCCACCGTTCCAACTCTTTCCAATATCTGATACGGACCAATGAACTTCGGGGTCAACTTCTTTGACTTCAAAGCACGTCCTACACCAGTCATAGGAGTGACTCTCAAAAACACGTGGTCTCCTTCTTGGAATTCAAGATCTTTTCTACGCTTATCATGATAACTCTTTTGTCGACTCTGCGACGCCTTCATTTTCTCTTGGATCATCTGAACTTTCTCAGTAGTTTGCTGAACAATCTCTGGTCCTAAGACCACTCTTTCTCCTGATTCAAACCAACACAACGGAGTTCTGCATCTCCGACCATACAAAGCCTCGAACGGTGCCATTCCAATACTAGAATGATAACTATTATTATATGTGAACTCGATCAACGGAAGATGACTATCCCAAGTTCCTCCTTGCTCAAGAACACAAATTCTCAACAAATCCTCTAGCGACTGAATTGTCCTCTCCGACTGACCATCTGTCTGTGGATGATACGCCGAACTCAATCTCAACTTCGAACCCAAGGCCTCTTGCAAACTTTTCCAAAATCTAGAAGTAAATCTTGGATCTCTATCTGATACAATGCTCGAAGGAACACCATGCAACTTCACAATCTCCTTGATATAAATCTCTGCCAACTGTGCAACAGGGAAACTAATATTAATAGGTAGGAAATGAGCTGACTTCGTCAACCTATCAACAATAACCCAAATTGTGTCGTTCCCTCTAGGAGTATTAGGCAAACTCGTCACAAAATCCATGGATATACTATCCCATTTCCATTCTGGCACGTCTAAAGGTACCATCATCCCAGCGGGTTTCTGATGCTCGACTTTCGACTTCTGACAAACTAAACAGGAATACACAAACTGTGCCACATCTCGTTTCAAACCAGACCACCAGAAAATCTTCTTTAGATCATGATACATCTTCGTAGCTCCCGGATGAATACTCAAGCTACTTCTATGACTCTCTTCAAGAATCATCTTCTTAATCTCTTCATTGTCTGGGATACAAATTCTTCCTCGGAATCTCAACACACCTTGATCATCGATTTTAAAATCACTGTCTTCAGTCTGATCTCTAGCAATCAACAAGTCCACAAACTTTACATCAACTTTCTGTGCTTCCTTGATACCTTTCAGAAATTCACTATCAATCTTCAGCATACCCAGTTTCACACTCTGAGGTGACCATTCGCAAACCAAACTCATATCTCTAAACTGTTCAAGCAATTCGAACTCTCTGACCATCATGGCGGACATATGCAATGTCTTCCTACTCAAGGCATCTGCAACAACATTAGCTTTACCTGGATGATAATTCAAACCAAAGTCATAATCCTTCAACAATTCGAGCCATCTTCGCTGTCTCATATTCAATTCCTTCTGATCGAACAAATACTTCAAACTCTTGTGATCACTAAACACCTCAAATCTCGAACCATACAAGTAATGTCTCCATATCTTCAATACAAAGACTACAGCCGCCAACTCGAGATCATGCGTAGGATAATTCTTCTCATGAACTCTCAACTGTCTTGAAGCATAAGCTACCACTTTACCTTCTTGCATAAGTACACCTCCTAAACCCAACTTGGACGCATCACAATAAACCACAAAAGGTTCATCCGACTTCGGCAAAATTAACACTGGAGCAGTCGTCAACCGTTTCTTCAATTCACCGAAACTTTTCTCACAATGAACGTCCCACACAAAAGTTTTACCTTTACAAGTCAACTGCGTTAGCGGAAGAGCTAACTTAGAAAACCCTTCAATAAACCTTCTATAGTAACCAGCTAAACCCAAGAAACTTCTAATCTCAGTAACTGACTTAGGAATCTCCCACTGTGATACCGCTTCAACTTTAGACGGATCCACTGCAATTCCATCTCCGGAAATAACATGGCCAAGGAAACTCACCTCTTTCAACCAGAATTCACACTTAGACAATTTAGCATAAAGCTTCTTCTCTTTCAACACTTGTAAGACAATCTTCAGATGCTCAGCATGTTCTTCTTCAGTCTTGGAGTAGATCAAAATATCGTCGATAAACACAACTACGAACCGATCCAAAAATGCATGGAAGATGCGATTCATATACTCCATAAACACTCCAGGTGCATTGGTCACACCGAAAGGCATAACTTTATATTCATAGTGACCATAACGCGTTCTGAAAGCCGTCTTCTGCATATCTTCGTCTTTTACTTTAATCTGGTGATACCCTGATCTCAAATCAATCTTGCTGAAAACTCGTGCACCCACTAGCTGATCCATCAAATCATCAATTCTCGGAAGTGGATACCTATTCTTGATAGTTACCTTGTTCAACTGCCGATAATCAATACACAACCGCATACTACCATCTTTCTTCTTTACTAGCAAAACCGGCGCTCCCCAAGGTGAAACACTTGGTCTAACAAACTTCTTCTCAAGCAAGTCTTCCAACTGTTTCTTCAACTCAGATAACTCAGAAGCAGACATACGATAAGGTGCCATCGAGACCGGCTTCGTTCCAGGAACAAGATCAATAGAAAACTCAACTTCTCTCTCTGGAGGCACATCAGGAATCTCATCTGGAAAAACTTCAGGAAATTCACACACCACCGGTAACCTGTCAATCACTGCTTGATTCTCAAAAGATAAAGTAGCCATCAACGAAAACATCAAGATACCGTCGCGTTCCAGTTGCTTCAGCTGCTTAGTAGATAAAAACTCTGCACCACTTTCCTCTTCGACGGAAGAGAAATGTACTGACTTGCTAAAACAATTAATAAGAACGTGGTTGTACTCTAACCAGTTCATACCCAAAATCACATCCATACCACTCAAAGGTAGACAAACTAAATCCATTTCAAAATCACGACCAAACATAGACAAAGGACATTTCAAACATACGAGAGAAGTAGTCACCGAACCCTTAGCTGGAGTTTCGACAACCATCTCTCCATTCATATCAGACAAAACAAGACCCAAAGCAGAAACACAATCGAAAGCAATAAAACAATGCGTAGCACCAGTATCAATAATAGCAACTAAAGGAGTATTATTAATATAGCAAGTACCTCTGATCAAACGATCCTCATTCTCTGTCTGAGTCCCAGTCAAAGCAAAGACCCTACCAGTAGTCGGCGCCCTCTTAGGCTGAGTACACTGAGAACTAATGTGACCTTCTCCATTGCAGTTAAAGCACACAATGTCTGCACGATTACAATCAGCTACGACATGACCCTTCTTACCACACCGGACACACTTCTTGATTTCCTCAGAACAGGCGTTGCTCTTGTGGCCTTTCTCACCACAATTGAAGCACACAATCTCAGTAGCATCCTTCTTCTTAGGCCGCCTAACGTCGACCATCTTCTGTTTCCCTTTATCAGCAGGGGCACTGTACGGCTTAGGACGACTCTGCTGTCCCTTGCCCTTCCTCTCATTCACTACCTTGTAGTGAGCCTTCGTGTCCTCTTCGTAGATCCTGCAGCTATTAACCAAATCCTGAAAAACTCTCAGCTGTTGGTATCCAATCGCCCTCTTGATGTCGGGCCTCAAACCGTTCTCGAACTTGATGCATCTCGAGAACTCAGCATTCTCTGCAGTATAGTGCGGATAGAACTTAGACAGCTCCACGAACTTGGCAGCATACTCTGTCACGGACATATTTCCTTGCTTCAGCTCAAGGAATTCGATCTCTTTCTTCCCGCGAACATCTTCCGGAAAGTATCTTCTCAGGAACTCTCTCCTGAAAACAGCCCAAGTCACAACAGCTCCTTCCTGCTCGAGGGTAGGCAGAATAGCAACCCACCAGTCATCAGCTTCATCGGCCAGCTGATGAGTACCAAACCGCACCTTCTGATCTTCAGTGCACTGCATAACTCGGAAAATCCTCTCAATCTCCTTAAGCCACGTCTGGGCTCCATCAGGGTCATAACGTCCTTTGAAAGTCGGAGGGTTCTTCTTCATGAACGTCTCCAACATCCTAGCTTCAGCATTTGCACCAGCATTCACGTTAGGTTGTTGTCCCACAGCTTGGGCAACAGCTTGAAGAGCAGCAGCTAACGCAGCATCATTCCTTCCAGCCATTTCGGATATTCTACAAAAGTAGCAACAATCAACATAAGATAGTAATATAAATATTACTAAGACTCGACACGACTCTCTAATTGACCGGACGGATCGACCTGCTCTGATACCAATTGTAACACCCCGTTTTCCCCAATATACAAATTTCTTAAACAATTATCAGAGTAAAAACCATAAACGGGATATCACATAGAAACGTAATCCAAAACAGTTAAATAATGATTTAACCTTCATAAATATCTTTAACATAGCAGCGGAAAATCATAAACATAAATCATAAACGTTTTCGGCACGCAGGCCCAATAAGTATCTCAAAAGAGTTTATCAAAACATAAGCAGTTCACGTAAAAGAATGAAGCATGTTATAGCATTAAACCCCATCCCGTTACGTATCAGAGCGACCTAGACGACACAGTGAAGGCAAGGCCAACTCACGAAGCAACTGCACACTAAGCACGATCACCTGCAAGTTACCCATACGAAGGGCAACATTTTCAAGCAGAAGGGGTGAGATTTCATAATAAAATAACATTAATCAATGTAATTGTGAATCATAAATTAACATCAATCATTCCATTATTAACTTTGCATAAATGCTAAACAGTTATCACGTAATCATATATCCAATCATTATAAACAACATAACATAATCAAATAACGCTTATCACATAATCACATATCCATTCATTATCAACAAGGCATCTTAATCATGACAATGTGACAATGCTCCTAGACTCCTTATATGCATGTGGTACCAATCGTCATCATAAGTATTAATATACTTTAATCGTGCGGAGGACAAAGCTCCTATAAAACGTGCGGAGGACAAAGCTCCTAATTTTCGTGGTGAGGACTAAGCTCAATGATATGCTATGCATGGACACATATGAACAAAACATCATAATCATCGTAATCATGTGCATTCAATAACTTGATGCAAAACGTCATCATTTTCATTATATTCATATATAAACATTGCATACTCAGTTAAATAACAGCAGCAGCATAGTCAAGTCGCATAACAGCAAGGAGATATCAATATATCAACAACAATTTACTAGAGTCATAATCATTTCAATTATATCTTACATATTGCATAATACCTTAATCATGCTCAAATAATATCAACTTAACTCAATAGCTTTACAGACTGCATTAAACGTTATCATAAGGTTTCATTACCAATTAGGGGTTCACTCTGGACCAAAAAGTGCGACACAGATCGCACAAACACATAATCAAGTTCATCCTGGTTGTACTCGCGAGGCGAGAGTACTTACTCGCCATGGCGAGCACCACTCAACTCACAAACTAAGCTTGTTCTGGGTTCCCTCTGATCCTACATTCATTCCTAATCAATACTAGGTATGTTCAGGTACTCAAAGGCATACAAGATTCAACTAAAAAGGTCGAAACACGAAATATGACATGCACTCTGCCTAAGCTCGCGAGGCGAGGAAGGTTGCTCGCCATGGCGAGTTGAACCAAACAACTCGCGAAGCGAAGGAAAGGGGCTCGCGTGGCGAGCGATGAAGTTCATCACTCGCGAGGCGAGGATCATCAATTTTTAGGGCTTTAACCTAATTCCAAAACTTTTCTAAATCAATCCTAACTTGGTCAACTAATCATCAGAATTACAGTAATTAACATTATTGAATTATTAGTCTCACCCTTACCTGGTTATGAAGAAATCGCAGCACTCTACCTTGGTTCCTCTAGACTTGGCTTTTTCTCCCTTTTCCAAAAGTTTTCACGTACAATGAGTTTCTAAAATATTAGGTCTTCTCCTATTTATACCTCTTTCTAATAACTTATCTTATCTCACTTTCTCCCCCAAAACTATCTAAAATATCAAAACAGCCCTCAACTAAATATTTTTCAAATCTTTATTTTATTTAACAATAAAATAAATTCTCTAATCTTATCAAATCCTCCAAAACTCATAACCTAACACGTCATCAATCAAATCACCAAAATCACCACAATTTATCAAAACATATCAAAATCATACATATATTATATAAATATAATATAATCACTTAAACTCGATTAAATAACTATTAAACGAAAGTGGGCGTTACAGGGGGGGGGGTTGAATTGTGTTTTCTTTTTCTCTTAAAAAATACTTCTTCTGATAAAACTTCAGAAGCAGTTTGAGTGCTTCTGATGAAATGATCAGAGTCAGATTGCAGCGGAAAAGAACAGAGCAGAGAAAAGAAAGACAAAGACACAAGCAGTTATCCTGGTTCCTTCCACAACACGGAAGTAGTCCAGTCCCCCTTGCACTTCCAAGGAGATTTCACTATAATCACAAAGATTACAACTGCTCAATACTTTCTAAGTATGAGACTTCACAAAAATGCTCAAGCACACACGCAAGAGTCTTCCAATGCTCAAGCACTAAGCAAGAGACTTCTAATGCTCAAGCACGCAGGCAAGAGACTTCTAATCAAACAAAAATACAGAGAATTGAGTTTGACTTGAACACTTGATATACAATCAGTGGTGTTCACAATACAATACAGTAAAGACTCTAGACTTTGAATTTCTAAGATATATCAAATCAGTGCAGAAATTCAGTGTGCTTTGTAGAATCAAATTGACAGAGTTTTGGCGCTTTTGAACTTATGTATCTCTATCTACTATCTTCAAGTCTTCACACCTTTATATAGGGGCGTGAAAGAGACGTTGAGATAATCAGCACGTCTAAAGAGTCGTTTGAAATCCTTTGATCATCCACCAGTAATCCTTTGCCTGATTTGGGTGTAGTCCTTTGAAGAATAAGCTTCAAATTCATTCCCATCTTGAACGTACAACTTCTGCAGGCATGGTTGTTGTTTTGTCTTGTAGCGTAGACAGAAAACAGAGTAGTGGAGGTAGTGGTTGTACACTTGTACTTTGTCAACTCTATTAACGAGAGACAAGTGCTCAGTGCTATCCATATATCCGTTGATACCTCCCTTTCAATTCTTCGTTCTTCTTGGATAAGACTGAATTGAGAATCAGCTACTTTAAATCTTCAGTTTGATTAAAGGATCAAACGTAGCTTCTGGTGAAGATATTGCTTCTGATGAAAACTTTTGCTTCTGATGACGTCATCACTTCAGAAGCACTTCAGCTTCAGGAGCAGTTTTCTTCAGATGCTCAGAATTTCTTTTTCTTTCCATTGTTCTTCCAAGACCTATTGAAATAACTTGAGTAGCTTTTGGTCCTGTACACTTGAATAATTATTAGTAATAACCAATTGACAATTTTTAATACCTTGTTATCATCAAAACTAAATAAGGTTCATTGTGAAACACATTTTGTTCCAACAATCTCCCCCTTTTTGATGATGACAAACAATAGTATTTAAAAAGTTCAATTGTTGTTGATCTAATTAATAAGTTGACCACTGGGATAGAGGTTTGTAAGCTCCCCCTGAGTCTAATAGATCTTTAAGGTGAGGTGTGTAAGCTCCCCCTGAGTTCTATTCTTATTAATTAAATTTCAATAAAATACTCATAAAAATAATATCAGAAGTATTTAAAAAAGTTTAGAAGTGGTTATAGTGGGGCTCAGTGCCTTAAAATACTATACATTTACTCCCCCTTTTGTCATCAACAAAAAGAATAAAAACAAAAGAAAGAGTATCAGAGCAATAAACATATAACCCTTAAAAAATACAGTATATCAGAGCAAACAGCATTAAAAACAGTAAATATCATCAGAGTTAAAGCTTGTAAAACATATTGAAGGTGAAAAACACAAGATCCAGAAACAATGATAATATATATATGTATATATATATATATAGAAAAGTTAAGATACAAATGCAAGGCAACTAAAGTACTTAGAACAAAGATTAAAACAAGCAAAGAATAAATGGGTGTGCAACTAAGGTTGGGCTTGCTTGTACATCTGTTCCAAAAGATACTTAATTTGCTCATCCTTCTTCTTAAGTAGCTCATCCTTTTCTCTCATTCTTCTTTTAAACCCAACATGAATTCTTGCAGCCCTTGTGATGTACTCTTCTTCTGGATAGAAAGGAGTGATGTCCAGCAGAGGCACATAATTCAGCTCTTTCACTTTAGCTGCTTCATGCATATCATCCAACATCTTTTGCAGCATGGCAGAGTGAGATGAGACACACTTAGAGCTTAGCTGATCCAGCAGCTCATCAAAACTCTTCTTCAGATCCATCCACTGATCAAGATAGTGAATAGGAGGTACAGGAACTGTTCTGCGAAGAATCAGTGTCTGAATCTCATCACTAAGCCTGATTAACTGTTCATCTATATACTCAGATTCTAGGATGGTGTCTGGGATAGGTGTTTGAGATGTAGAAGGTTTATTTGAGGCTGTTTGTTGGTCAGAAGAGGTTAGGTCAATTATTGGTGGTTCTGGTTGTTGTTGTTGTTCTGTTGTTTGATGGTCAGAAGCAACTTGTTCAGAAGCAGCTTGTTCAGGAACAGTTTGCTCAGGAACAGTTTGCGTTTCTGTTTGTTGGTTTTCTAAAACAGTCTTTCCAGGGACTGTCTTAGAGGCCTTTGTAGGTGTAGGTTGCATTTCTCCACCTAAATGTTTTTCTAGATTGTGAAGGGTTGAGGATTCTTGTTGTTGGGGGATTTCTGAAGTAGTTGCTTCTGAAACTACTTCAGAGGCTCTTTGTGGAGTTTGGTCATTTTGTGGGTTTGTTTGGTTAGGTTCTTGGTTGGGTTCAAGGTGTTGTACACTAACAGGTTCTGGAATTTCTGGATAAAGTGGATGAGTAGCAGGCAAATTGAATTTCTCACAGAGTTTAATCCTATTCTTAGAAAATTCTATTTAGGTTTGCTCATAGTCAAGTGTTCCAAATTCTGTTAGTTTGGTAGGTTTGGTTTTTAGAAGTTTGTCTATGTGTTGACTAAGGGGTTGGTCATCTGATTCAGTTGATGATGATGAGGGTGAAGAGGGTAGAGTAGGAATCTGAGTATAGATATCAGTTTTGGATGAATTACCTGAAGATTGAGCTTCTGGATGAACTGCTTCTAGAGCTTTTGAAACAGGTTCTGAAGAAGTAGCTCCTGAAGCTTGCTTATTCTTCAAGGCTTGTGAAAGCAGAGTTGCTCCATACTGAACAGTTTCTTGCTCTAACTCAGATGCTAAAGCAGCAATGTCAGGAGTAGGCACATACCCTGCAGCCTTGAGACGCTCATCCCTTTGCTTCTCATACAGTTCCTTCATCCGTTTTCTCTCTGCTATCTTGGATGCAGAATACTCCCTAGCATATTGCTTTAGTTCCTCAGAAGCTTCAAAACTGGGCATGACTGTAACACCCCGTTTTCCCAATATACAAATTTCTTAAACAATTATCAGAGTAAAAACCATAAACGGGATATCACATAGAAACGTAATCCAAAACAGTTAAATAATGATTTAACCTTCACAAATTATCTTTAACATAGCAGCGGAAAATCATAATCATAATTCGTAAAACGATTTTGGCACGCAGGCCCAATAAGTATCTCAAAAGAGTTTATCAAAACATAAGCAGTTCACGTAAAAGAATGAAGCATGTTATAGCATATAACCCCATCCCGTTACGTATCAGAGCGACCTAGACGACACAGTGAAGGCAAGGCCAACTCACGAAGCAACTACACACTAAGCACGATCACCTGCAAGTTACCCATACGAAGGGCAACATTTTCAAGCAGAAGGGGTGAGATTTCATAATAAAATAACATTAATCAATGTAATTGCGAATCATAATTAACATCATAAACATTCCATTATTAACTTTGCATAAATGCTAAACCGTTATCACGTAATCATATATCCAATTCATTATGAACAACGAAACATAATCAAATAACACTTATCACATAATCACATATTCATTCATTATCAACAAGGCATCTTAATCATGACAATGTGACAATGCTCCTAGACTCCTTATATGCATGTGGTACCAATCGTCATCATAAGTATTAATATACTTTAATCGTGCGGAGGACAAAGCTCCTATAAATCGTGCGGAGGACAAAGCTCCTAATTTTCGTGGTGAGGACTAAGCTCAATGATATGCTATGCATGGACTCTTAACAACAAAACACGTAATCAACGTAATCAACATGCATCCAATAATTTGGAGCTAAACTTTATCATATACTTATGCACTTAGTTAAACAACGGAAGCAGCATAAACAAGTCACATATCAAGATGATATTATTATATCAATAGCACATAAATTGCATTATTATCAAACCTTCATATCTTGCATGAATATACAATACATTAATTCATATTCAATTAATATCAATATAACCTAGACAACTCTACAGGCTGCATTAAACGTCATCACTAGGTCTCATTACCAGTTAGGGGTTCACTCTTGATCAACAAGTGCGACACAGATCGCACAGACACTCAGGAAACTACAATCTGGTTGTACTCGCGAGGCGAGAGTTCTTACTCGCCATGGCGAGCACCACTCAACTCCCAAACTAAGCTTGTTCTGGGTTCCCTCTGATCCTACATTCATTCCTAATCAATACTAGGCATGTTCAGGTACTCAAAGGCATACAAGATTCAACTAAAAAGGTCGAAACACGAAATATGACATGCACTCTGCCTAAGCTCGCGAGGCGAGGAAGGTTGCTCGCCATGGCGAGTTGCACCAAACAACTCGCGAGGCGAAGGAAAGGGGCTCGCGTGGCGAGCGATGAAGTTCATCACTCGCGAGGCGAGGATCATCACTCGCCGTGGCGAGCGATGAACAGAAGCACGGGCAGACTAGGGTTTTTCTCAAAAATCCATCACACAACATGGTTCAAAGCCTAATTTTGATTCCAGAATTCATCCTAAACATATTCTAAGGTTAAAGGACGGTTTCTACATCAATCTAAACAAGTTTTACCGTTTGATCATCAATTTTTAGGGTTTTAACCTAATTCCAAAACTTTTCTAAATCAATCCTAACTTTGTCAATTAATCATCAGAATTACAACAATCAATGCTATTGAATTACTAGTCTCACCCTTACCTTGAATTAAGAAAATCGCAGCACTCTACCTTGATTCCTCTAGACTTGGCTTTTCTCCCTTCTTCCAAAAGTTTTCACGTACAATGAGTTTCTAAAATATTAGGTCTTCTCCTATTTATATCTTTTCCTAATTACTTATCTTATCTCACTTTCTCCCCCAAAACTATCTAAAATATCAAAACAGCCCTCAACTAAATATTTTATATTATTTTCAAATCTTTATTTTATTTAACAATAAAATAAATCTCATATCATAATCAAATCCTTCAATACTCATAACTTAACACGTCATCGATCAAATCATCAAAACATACCAAAATCATGCATATACTATATAATTATCATATAATTGCCTAAACTCGATTAAATAAACGATTAAACGAAAGTGGGCGTTACAACTCTCCCCCACTTAAAGGATTTTCGTCCTCGAAAATTTACCTCAAGCAAACAACTCTGGATAAGACTCCAGCATCTTACTCTCAAGCTCCCACGTCAAGCTTTCACCAGTTGCTCCCGACCAAACGACTCTCACGAGAGGTATCTCCTTGCCTCTCAACGTCTTCACTTTACGATCATCAATCCTCAACGGCAAAGTCTCTACCGTAAGGTTGTCTCTAATTTGTACATCGTCGCTTTGGATTACATGAGATGGATCCGGAACATACTTTCGAAGTTGCGACACATGGAAAACGTTGTGCAAATTCGAAAGATGCAGCGGTAAACCCACTCGGTAAGCCACCGTTCCAACTCTTTCCAATATCTGATACGGACCAATGAACTTCGGGGTCAACTTCTTTGACTTCAAAGCACGTCCTACACCAGTCATAGGAGTGACTCTCAAAAACACGTGGTCTCCTTCTTGGAACTCAAGATCTTTTCTACGCTTATCATGATAACTCTTTTGTCGACTCTGCGACGCCTTCATTTTCTCTTGGATCATCTGAACTTTCTCAGTAGTTTGCTGAACAATCTCTGGTCCTAAGACCACTCTTTCTCCTGATTCAAACCAACACAACGGAGTTCTGCATCTCCGACCATACAAAGCCTCGAACGGTGCCATTCCAATACTAGAATGATAACTATTATTATAAGTGAACTCGATCAACGGAAGATGACTATCCCAAGTTCCTCCTTGCTCAAGAACACAAATTCTCAACAAATCCTCTAGCGACTGAATTGTTCTCTCCGACTGACCATCTGTCGATGATACGCCGAACTCAATCTCAACTTCGAACCCAAGGCCTCTTGCAAACTTTTCCAAAATCTAGAAGTAAATCTTGGATCTCTATCTGACACAATGCTCGAAGGAACACCATGCAACTTCACAATCTCCTTGATATAAATCTCTGCCAACTGGGCAACAGGGAAGCTAATATTAATAGGTAGGAAATGAGCTGACTTCGTCAACCGATCAACAATAACCCAAATTGCGTCGCTCCCTCTCGGAGTATTCGGCAAACTCGTCACAAAATCCATCGATATACTATCCCATTTCCATTCTGGCACGTCTAAAGGTACCATCATCCCAGCAGGTTTCTGATGCTCAACTTTCGACTTCTGACAAACTAAACAGGAATACACAAACTGTGCCACATCTCGTTTCAAACCAGACCACCAGAAAATCTTCTTTAGATCATGATACATCTTCGTAGCTCCCGGATGAATACTCAAGCTACTTCTATGACTCTCTTCAAGAATCATCTTCTTAATCTCTTCATTGTCTGGGATACAAATTCTTCCTCGGAATCTCAACACACCTTGATCATCGATTTTAAAATCACTGTCTTCCGTCTGATCTCTAGCAACCAACAAGTCCACAAACTTTACATCAACTTTCTGTGCTTCCTTGATACTTTTTAGAAATTCACTATCAATCTTCAACATACCCAGTTTCACGCTCTGAGGTGACCATTCGCAAACCAAACTCATATCTCTAAACTGTTCAAGCAATTCGAACTCTCTGACCATCATGGCGGACATATGCAATGTCTTGCTACTCAAGGCATCTGCAACAACATTAGCTTTACCTGGATGATAATTCAAACCAAAGTCATAATCCTTCAACAATTCGAGCCATCTTCGCTGTCTCATATTCAATTCCTTCTGATCGAACAAATACCTCAAACTCTTGTGATCACTAAACACCTCAAACCTCGAACCATACAAATAATGTCTCCATATCTTCAATACAAAGACTACAGCCGCCAACTCGAGATCATGCGTAGGATAATTCTTCTCATGAACTCTCAACTGTCTTGAAGCATAAGCTACCACTTTACCTTTTTGCATAAGTACACCTCCTAAACCCAACTTGGACGCATCACAATAAACCACAAAAGGTTCATCTGACTTCGGCAAAATTAACACTGGAGCAGTCGTCAAAAGCTTCTTCAATTCACTGAAACTTTTCTCACAATGGACGTCCCACACAAAAGTTTTACATTTACAAGTCAACTGCGTTAGCGGAAGAGCTAACTTAGAAAACCCTTCAATAAACCTTCTATAGTAACCAGCTAAACCTAAGAAACTTCTAATCTCAGTAACGGACTTTGGAGTCTCCCACTGTGATACCGCTTCAACTTTAGACGGATCCACTGCAATACCATCTCCGGAAATAACATGGCCAAGGAAACTCACCTCTTTCAACCAGAATTCACACTTAGACAATTTAGCATAAAGCTTCTTCTCTTTCAACACTTGTAAGACAATCTTCAGATGCTCAGCATGTTCTTCTTCAGTCTTGGAGTAGATCAAAATATCGTCGATAAACACAACCACAAACCGATCCAAAAATGCATGGAAGATGCGATTCATATACTCCATAAACACTCCAGGTGCATTGGTCACACCGAAAGGCATAACTTTATATTCATAGTGACCATAACGCGTTCTGAAAGCCGTCTTCTGCATATCCTCATCCTTTACTTTAATCTGGTGATAACCTGACCTCAAATCAATCTTGCTGAAAACTCGTGCACCCACTAGCTGATCCATCAAATCATCAATTCTCGGAAGTGGATACCTATTCTTGATAGTTACCTTGTTCAACTGTCGATAATCAATACACAATCGCATACTACCATCTTTCTTCTTTACTAGCAAAACCGGCGCTCCCCAAGGTGAAACACTTGGTCTAACAAACTTCTTCTCAAGCAAGTCTTCTAACTGTTTCTTCAACTCAGATAACTCAGAAGCAGACATACGATAAGGTGCCATCGAGACCGGCTTCGTTCCAGGAACAAGATCAATAGAAAACTCAACTTCTCTCTCTGGAGGCACATCAGGAATCTCATCTGGAAAAACTTCAGGAAATTCACACACCACCGGTAACCTGTCAATCACTGCTTGATTCTCAATAGATACAGTAGCCATTAACGAAAACATCAAGATACCGTCGCGTTCCAGTTGCTTCAGCTGCTTAGTAGATAAAAACTCTGCACCACTTTCCTCTTCGACGGAAGAGAAATGTACTGACTTGCTAAAACAATTAATAAGAACGTGGTTGTACTCTAACCAGTTCATACCCAAAATCACATCCATACCACTCAAACGTAGACAAACTAAATCCATTTCAAAATCACGACCAAACATAGACAAAGGACATTTCAAACATACGAGAGAAGTAGTCACCGAACCCTTAGCTGGAGTTTCGACAACCATCTCTCCATTCATATCAGACAAATCAAGACCCAAAGCAGAAACACAATCGAAAGCAATAAAACAATGCGTAGCACCAGTATCAATAATAGTAACTAAAGGAGTATGATTAATATAGCAAGTACCTCTGATCAAACGATCCTCATTCTCTGTCTGAGTCCCAGTCAAAGCAAAGACCCTACCAGTAGTCGGCGCCCTCTTAGGCTAAGTACACTGTGAACTAATGTGACCCTCTCCGTTGCAATTAAAGCAAACAATGTCTGTACGATTGCAATCAGCTACAACATGACCTTTCTTGCCACACCGGACACACTTCTTGATTTCCTCAGGGCAGACATTGCTTTTGTGGCCTCTCTCTCCACAATTGAAACACACAATCTCTGTAGCATCCTTCTTCTTAGGCCGCCTAACATCGACCATTCTCTGTTTCCCTTTATCAGCGGGGGCACTGTACGGCTTAGGACGACTCTGCTGTCCCTTACCCTTCCTCTCATTCACTAACTTGTAGTGAGCCTTCGTATCCTCTTCATAGATCCTGCAGCTATTAACCAAGTCCTGAAAAACTCTCAGCTGTTGGTACCCAATCGCCCTCTTAATGTCGGGCCTCAAACCGTTCTCGAACTTGATGCATCTCGAGAACTCAGCATTCTCTGCAGTATAGTGCGGATAGAACTTAGACAGCTCCACGAACTTGGCAGCATACTCTGTCACGGACATATTTCCTTGCTTCAGCTCAAGGAATTCGATCTCTTTCTTCCCGCGAACATCTTCCGGAAAGTATCTTCTCAGGAACTCTCTCCTGAAAACAGCCCAAGTCACCACAGCTCCTTCCTGCTCGAGGGTAGGCAGAATAGCAACCCACCAGTCATCAGCTTCCTCGGCCAGCTGATGAGTACCAAACCGCACCTTCTGATCTTCAGTGCACTGCATAACTCGGAAAATCCTCTCAATCTCCTTAAGCCACGTCTGGGCTCCATCAGGGTCATAACGTCCTTTGAAAGTCGGAGGGTTCTTCTTCATGAACGTCTCCAACATCCTAGCTTCAGCATTTGCACCAGCATTCACGTTAGGTTGTTGTCCCACAGCTTGGGCAACAGCTTGTAGAGCAGCAGCTAACGCAGCATCATTCCTTCCAGCCATTTCTGATATTCTACAAAAGTAGCAACAACAACATAAGATAGTAATATAAATATTACTAAGACTCGACACGACTCTCTAATTGACCGGACGGATCAACCTGCTCTGATACCAATTGTAACACCCCGTTTTCCCAATATACAAATTTCTTAAACAATTATCAGAGTAAAAACCATAAACGGGATATCACATAGAAACGTAATCCAAAACAGTTAAATAATGATTTAACCTTCACAAATTATCTTTAACATAGCAGCGGAAAATCATAATCATAATTCGTAAAACGATTTTGGCACGCAGGCCCAATAAGTATCTCAAAAGAGTTTATCAAAACATAAGCAGTTCACGTAAAAGAATGAAGCATGTTATAGCATATAACCCCATCCCGTTACGTATCAGAGCGACCTAGACGACACAGTGAAGGCAAGGCCAACTCACGAAGCAACTACACACTAAGCACGATCACCTGCAAGTTACCCATACGAAGGGCAACATTTTCAAGCAGAAGGGGTGAGATTTCATAATAAAATAACATTAATCAATGTAATTGCGAATCATAATTAACATCATAAACATTCCATTATTAACTTTGCATAAATGCTAAACCGTTATCACGTAATCATATATCCAATTCATTATGAACAACGAAACATAATCAAATAACACTTATCACATAATCACATATTCATTCATTATCAACAAGGCATCTTAATCATGACAATGTGACAATGCTCCTAGACTCCTTATATGCATGTGGTACCAATCGTCATCATAAGTATTAATATACTTTAATCGTGCGGAGGACAAAGCTCCTATAAATCGTGCGGAGGACAAAGCTCCTAATTTTCGTGGTGAGGACTAAGCTCAATGATATGCTATGCATGGACTCTTAACAACAAAACACGTAATCAACGTAATCAACATGCATCCAATAATTTGGAGCTAAACTTTATCATATACTTATGCACTTAGTTAAACAACGGAAGCAGCATAAACAAGTCACATATCAAGATGATATTATTATATCAATAGCACATAAATTGCATTATTATCAAACCTTCATATCTTGCATGAATATACAATACATTAATTCATATTCAATTAATATCAATATAACCTAGACAACTCTACAGGCTGCATTAAACGTCATCACTAGGTCTCATTACCAGTTAGGGGTTCACTCTTGATCAACAAGTGCGACACAGATCGCACAGACACTCAGGAAACTACAATCTGGTTGTACTCGCGAGGCGAGAGTTCTTACTCGCCATGGCGAGCACCACTCAACTCCCAAACTAAGCTTGTTCTGGGTTCCCTCTGATCCTACATTCATTCCTAATCAATACTAGGCATGTTCAGGTACTCAAAGGCATACAAGATTCAACTAAAAAGGTCGAAACACGAAATATGACATGCACTCTGCCTAAGCTCGCGAGGCGAGGAAGGTTGCTCGCCATGGCGAGTTGCACCAAACAACTCGCGAGGCGAAGGAAAGGGGCTCGCGTGGCGAGCGATGAAGTTCATCACTCGCGAGGCGAGGATCATCACTCGCCGTGGCGAGCGATGAACAGAAGCACGGGCAGACTAGGGTTTTTCTCAAAAATCCATCACACAACATGGTTCAAAGCCTAATTTTGATTCCAGAATTCATCCTAAACATATTCTAAGGTTAAAGGACGGTTTCTACATCAATCTAAACAAGTTTTACCGTTTGATCATCAATTTTTAGGGTTTTAACCTAATTCCAAAACTTTTCTAAATCAATCCTAACTTTGTCAATTAATCATCAGAATTACAACAATCAATGCTATTGAATTACTAGTCTCACCCTTACCTTGAATTAAGAAAATCGCAGCACTCTACCTTGATTCCTCTAGACTTGGCTTTTCTCCCTTCTTCCAAAAGTTTTCACGTACAATGAGTTTCTAAAATATTAGGTCTTCTCCTATTTATATCTTTTCCTAATTACTTATCTTATCTCACTTTCTCCCCCAAAACTATCTAAAATATCAAAACAGCCCTCAACTAAATATTTTATATTATTTTCAAATCTTTATTTTATTTAACAATAAAATAAATCTCATATCATAATCAAATCCTTCAATACTCATAACTTAACACGTCATCGATCAAATCATCAAAACATACCAAAATCATGCATATACTATATAATTATCATATAATTGCCTAAACTCGATTAAATAAACGATTAAACGAAAGTGGGCGTTACAATGACTATAGTCTCAGTATTTATAGTCCTTTTTGCTTTCTTGGGACTTGAGTCTTCTTCCCAGTTTTCTTGCAGCTCTTCCAACATTTCCTCCCTGCGTCCTTCAGTTGTCTTCAGATTTCTTGAAGATCTCTTCCTTTTAATGGTTTGAAGAGCAGCTTCTCTTTTCTTCTTAGGACTCTGAGGTTCTTCAGAAGCAAGCTGTTCTGCTGTTTCTTGAGCACTCCTTGTCCTTTTCCTGATGATTGGGACTTCATCCAAGTTCTCCACTTCCTCTTGAATAGTGGACAAAGCTGATTTTCCCTTCTTAGCTTTCTGATGCTTCTGAGCACCCTTCTCAGTAGCATCATCAGCAAGATATTCTTCCTTGGTGATCTGCTTCTTCTTAGACTTTCTGCCTTTGGCCACAGGAAAATCACCACCATACATCTCCTCAAGAACATCTTTCAAACTTATCTTCTTCTTGTAAGTTTTGTAGAAGTCCAAGATGTAAGCCCTTTGCACATCCAGGGGATCCTTCTTGCAGATAGGGATGTGATGAGTGACTAGATCAGATATGGCATCAGATTCATGCATATCAGATTCTAGTTTCTTGTAAGCATTTGCTGGAATCAATTTCATCTTTACAAGAGTTGATGCATTGATTATCTTCCCAGTGACTGCTCCCAGCTTCTGGTTATCATAAATGCCAACATCCTTCAAGGCACTTAGTATTCCTCCTTCTTGAAAGATTACAGAGAGCAGCCTTCCATAAGGAACAAACTTCCTGTTCTCCATCTGACTCTTCTTTAGTTCCTTGATCATGTACTTGAACATGTACTTGGGAACATTCACCGTGGTTTCTTGAGTGATGGTGTGATGCAGAAAAACCTTGTGTCCAAGTGAAGGTTGATCACTTCCTCCACCTTTGGGAAAGATGTTCTCATTTTGAATCTTCAGCAGCAACTTCTTCTCAATGCTCAAGGTGCTGTAAGGTTGAGCAACCTTAGACCCATAAATGGTTTCATTGACAATTTCCTTCCAAGAGCTTGTTCTTGGATTAGGAATCTCTTCTCCAAAGTACTTGCCAGAGGTATCCCTTCCCATGGCTTGAGCAATAACCTGCTCATTTATGGTTACAGGAATACCCATGACATTTGATCTTATCTCTGTACCGGTGAAGGAGAGTAGACCCATTTCTTCTCTGGTTTTTCCCTTCAGAGTAGGATCAACCAGAATCAGTTGAGCTTCTTCCTGTCTAGCAGCATCAATGTCAAAGATTGAAGCCCTTACCCAGAATTGTCTGACCAGAACTTCATACGTTGGACCATTGAGAAGACTGAAGTAACCCATTAGCTTTTGCTTCTTGTAGAACCTTACTAGGTCGCATCCATGGTGTGTTAAGGAGGCGAAATCCACTGGATTTTCTGATTGAATGATTAACTCCCATTCTTCAATAGACATGGTTCTTCCTTTAATCTCATAAGCCGGAGTATCTATTTCCATATTTGAAGATGAACCACCAGCAGAACTTGAGCTTTCCATGATTTGAAGGAGTTTTAGGGTTCTACGGTGTTTTGAGAGGAAGAGTGAATGCGCTTACTTTCGCAGAGGGTTGAGAAGAAAATAGAAAGTGTTTGTTGTGAAGTGAGTAGTGTGTGAATTGACTTAGTGTTTTTAAGTAAAACGTTTGCAATTCAGAAAGAGACAAACAAACATACCATTAATGACAAATTGGGGGCGCGTGTTAGTATGTTAAAAAGCAAATAAAACATCATTGCCCTTTTTGTTATACTCCAATACAAATAGACCACGTCAGAGACTCTTCAGAAAACTACCTTTTGGGTAATGGGACAGCTGTTACAAAAAGTAACTGCCAACGTTCCCACTAACCACGCTATTCAGAAGCAAAGAATACCACTTCTGAAGTTTTAGTGCTGACGTCATCTTCAGAAGCACATTTTCCTCAGAACCTCAGTTAAGAGCTTCTGATGGACCAGATGCTTCTGAATAGACTTCAGAACCAAACTTCTTATTAAGAGGCAAGCAATTTTTCAATCAGACACAAAATGCATGTTCAAATTTTTCTTAATAAAATCAAATCTTTCAACAGATAAAGGTTTTGTAAATATATCAGCCCATTGATGTTCAGTATCAATGAATTGTATATCTAAAATTCCTTTTTGAACATAGTCTCTGATAAAATGATGTTTGATTTCAATATGCTTGGCTCTTGAATGTAGAATTGGATTCTTTGACAAACAAATAGCAGCAGTATTATCACAAAAGATGGGAATACTGTTAGCATTAATCTGATAGTCTTCCAACTGATGTTTCATCCAAAGTAGTTGTGTTCAACAACTTGCAGCTGAAATGTATTTTGCTTCTGCTGTAGACATAGCAATAGTTGCTTGTCTTTTGCTTGCCCAGGATATCAGATTCTCTCCCAGGAATTGACAATTTCCACTAGTTGATTTTCTTTCAATCCTGTCACCAGCATAATCAGCATCACAGAATCCAATCAACTTATAATCTAGGGATTTCCTATACAGGAGTCCAAGATTAGTTGTTCCTTTCAGATACCTGAAGATTCTCTTAACTGCAGTTAAATGAGATTCTCTAGGATCTGATTGAAATCTTGCACACAAGCATACACTGAATAAAATATCAGGTCTAGATGCAGTGAGGTATAACAGAGAACCAATCATACCTCTGTATAGCTTCTGGTCTACTACTGTTCCAGTATCTTCTTTGCTTAAGGTGCAGGTTGAATGCATTGGAGTGTTCATCACTTTACAATCTTCTAGCTTGAACTTCTTCAGAAGCTCCTTTGTATATTTTGTTTGATGAACATATACTCCTTCTTTACTTTGGTTGATTTGAATTCCAAGAAAGAACTTCAATTCTCCCATCATACTCATTTCAAATTCATCCTGCATTAACTTAGAAAATTCTTTGCAAAGAGATGCATTAGTAGAACCAAATATTATATCATCAACATATATTTGCACAATCAAAATGTCTTTCTTAAGAGTCCTTCTGAAGAGTGTTGTGTCAACTTGTCCTCTTTCAAAATCATTTTTAATTAAGAAATTACTTAGTCTATCATACCAAGCTCTGGGAGCTTGTTTCAAGCCATATAGTGATTTCTTAAGTTTATAAACATGGTCAGGATGCTTAAGATCCTCAAACCCAGGAGGTTGTTTAACATACACTTCTTCTTCAATGACACCATTAAGAAAGGCACTTTTGACATCCATTTGATATAATATTATGCCATGATTAATTGCGTAGGATAGAAGTAACCTGATTGCTTCCAATCTTGCAACTGGAGCAAATGTTTCAGTGTAATCAATGCCTTCTTGTTGACTGTAGCCTTGAGCAACAAGTCTGGCTTTGTTTCTGGTTACTTCTCCTTGTTCATTCAGCTTGTTTCTGAATACCCATTTTGTTCCAATAATGTTCTTCTGAAAAGGTTTGGGTATCAGATCCCACACATCATTCCTTTGGAATTGATTTAGCTCTTCTTGCATAGCTAATATCCATCCATCATCTGAGAGAGCTTCTTCAACAGTTTTAGGGTCAATTATTGAAAGCATTCCTATTAATGACTCTTCTTGTCTGAAATGTGATCTTGTTCTTCTAGGACTATCTTTGCTTCCAATGATTAGCTCCTCAGGATGTGAAGATTTGTGCTTGAATTTAGGTTGAATAACCTGCTGAGTGTTATCTTGAATAACCTCAGAAGCATTTTCATTCTGCACTATTGGACTAGGTTCTGCTTCTGAATTAGACTCAGCTTCTGGAGTAATTTCAGCTTCTGGACTAGATTCAACTTCTGTATACTTTTCAGAATTAGAAGGTTGATCAGATTCTGATGCATCTTCAGAATCAGTTGTACCTGCATTACTTTCACTTTGCTCTGGAGTTTTACTTCCAGGCTCTCTATCATCAAATTTTACGTGCATAGATTCTTCAACACAATGTGTTTCTGAATTATACACTCTGTACGCCTTTGACCTTTCAGAGTAACCTAAAAAGATTCCTCTTTGAGCCTTGGCATCAAATTTCTTCAGATAGTCTTTAGTGTTTAAGATGTAACAAGTACATCCAAACTGATGAAAGTAAGAGATATTGGGTCTTCTTCCTTTAAAGAGTTCATATGCTGTTTTCTCCAACATAGGTCTGATATAGATCCTATTTTGAATATAACATGAAGTATTAACTGCTTCTGCCAAGAAATGTTTAGCTAAGTTGTTTTCATGGATCATGGTTCTGGCCATTTCTTGTAAGGTTCTGTTCTTTCTCTCTACAACCCCATTTTGTTGTGGAGTTCTAGGAGAAGAAAATTCATGGAGAATCCCATGTTTTTCACAAAAAAGTTCAAATGGCTCATTTTCAAATTCTCCACCATGATCACTTCTGACTTTCAAAATTTTCAATTCTTTTTCAGATTGTATTTGAGTGCAGAAGCTGCTAAACACTTCACATGCATAGTCTTTACTTTTAATGAATTTTACCCAAGTCCATCTGCTGTAATCATCAACAATGACTAATCCATATTTACTTCCATATAAAGATGCAGTATTAACTGGACCAAAAAGAACAATATGGAGTAATTCTAAGGGTCTGGAGGTTGATACAATGTCTTTAGATTTGAAAGTACTTTTCACAATTTTCCCTTTCTGACATGCACCACAAAGTGCATCTGAATGATAATCAATGTTAGGCAATCCTTTGACCAGTTGTAACTTGCTAATTTTAGAAATTAATCTCCAATTAGCATGTCCCAACCTTTTATGCCATACCCATTTTTTATCATTCATTGACAGAAGGCAAACTACCTTCTGATCAGCCAGATCAGAGAAATTTATTTTATAGACATTCTCAACTCTCTTTCCCTTGAATGTAATGGATTTGTCATCCTTGTTGACTAGTGTGCAGTTGGTCTTACTGAACATTACATCATACCCATTGTCACAAAATTGACTAATGCTCAATAGGTTATGCTTCAGACCATCTACTAGCCACACATTATTAATTGAGATGGAGGAATTACCAATAATACCTGTACCAATGATCTTTCTAGTTTGGTTGCCACCAAACTTCACTTCTCCTCCATCTTTCATTGTAAGGGTAAGGAACAAAGCTTTCTCTCCAGTCATGTGCCTTGAACATCCGCTGTCTAGGTACCATGACCTTTGTTTCTCTCTTGCCCTTAGGCACACCTGCATTTTTAGCCAATTCAGATTTAGGTACCCATATCTTCATGGGTCCTTTTGGGTTAGTTTTGGAGGTTTTACTTTTCCTCCCTTGTACCTTAGGGTGAATGCTGAAGGGCTTCTGATCATTCAATACTTTAGGTTTGACACTTTTTGGTATTGTTTTCTCAGAAGCAGTAACTGCTTTATTCTTCTGATCCTTTTGTTTTGGGATTTTAGATTCTGGTTTAATCAGATTCTGATGAACAGGATTCTGATGAACAGGTTCTGATCTTTTCAGAATTTTAATCTTTTGACTCTTAGGATCAGATTTTGTCATAACCTTGGTCTTGAGGTTTTCTGGCTTTGATGTGATCTTAGCCTGTGAACCAGAAGCTTCAGGTTCTGACTGAACAGCAGTTACAGCATTTGTACCTTCAGGCACAAAGGTGGATTTCAATTCATCCTTGATACAATCACAGTAGCTCTTGAGACTGTATTCTTTGGATTTCTCCTCAGAATATCAAATCCCTTTGCCTTTGTTCTTGTATGTGCTGTAGATCATAGAAGCAACTTTGCTTCTGTCTATTCCAGCCATAATAAAATCATCCAAGGCAATCTCATGTTTATTGCCTGAACCTTTATCACATTTTTCTTGTAGCTTCTGACAAAGAGTCTTGAGTCTATCTTCATATGTTGTTGATATGAGGTTAAACCCTTTGAGTTCTTCTTCAGAAGCTTTCAGATCCAATAGAGTTTTCTTTTGTTGTTTCATCAAATCAACATATTTTTCTTTTAAATCTGTCAACTCATTGGTTCTGTGTTCAAACAGTGATAAAAGTTCTTTTAGAGAATCAACAAGTTCTTGTCTAGGAATTTTGGAATATACCTCATTTTCATCTTCTGAATCTGATTCAGCTTCTGATACTGCTTCTGATGATATTGTTGCCACTAACCCCATGGCTGCCTTAGCATCATCATCAGCTTCTTCTTTATCAGAACCAGATTCACTATCCAAATCTTCCCAGGTCGCCATCAAGCTCTTTTTGATTTGCTTTCTGAATTTACTGGAGCTGAAGCTTGATTTCTTGGATTTGCCTTTATACTTCTCCTTCTGAAGATCAGGGCAATCAGCAATGAAATGACCAGGCTTCTTACAATTGAAGCATCCCTTCTGATCTTCTTTCTTGGAGTTCTTGTAGCTACCTCTCTTGCTCAAAAATTTCTTCTGCTTCCTTGCCAGATACTCAAGCTTGTTGGACAGCATAGCCATCTTTACAGATTGATCTTCATCAGAATCTCCATCAGGTGATTCTTCTTCAGATTCACTGGCTTTGTAGGCTTTGGAAGATTTTGAAGTCTTTCCTTTAGATGGTAAAGCAATGGATTTACTCTTCTTAGAGGTTTCATGCTCATAAAAATTTCGCACAAATAATCAGAGTTTTTCAACATAAACGGAATGTCACATTCTTTTCTTAAAATCATAAACTGAATAAATAACTATTTATCCTTTAAAATTCAAATACAAGATCTTTAATACTTCGCAGCGGAATTTATTTCAATAACTAAAACAGTCTTTGGCACGAAGGCCTCTTCATAAATGTCGCATAAAAATCTAATCTAAAAACATAGTCATAAATCTTCAAAAACAATACGTAAGGAATAGAAAAGCAATAACAAAGTTCTCATCCCGTTACGTATCAGAGCACCTAAGACACACGAGAAGGAAAGCTCACACGACATCAACTATTCTTGGTTACCTGTTAGTTGCCCATGGTGGGCAAACAGAAGGGGTGAGATTTCACAAACAATAATATTAAGCATATAATTCATCAATTACATTTAACAACATAAGCATCATCAATCATATTTAACAACTCATAGACAACATCATGTAATCATCATAATATTCATCATAGATAATAATATATCATAATTCACTTCTTTAATAGTTCATATAAAGAATCACAGCTTTAAACAATTTCATGATTTAACAACTTAACAACTCGACAACTTGATAACTTGACAACTTAACCTCTTGACTATGCAACTTAATCTTCTAATCATGCATGTGGTACCAATCTTTGAGCGTAAATAGGCTCCCAGAGCATCAAGCCCTCAACTTAATTGAGCAAAGGCTCCAGGGCATCAAGCCCCCAACAATGAAATGCTAATGCATGGACTCGACCTCGTAATATCTTAAATCGACAACCTCTTATATAATCCAATAATTTGGAACTTCATCATCTTAATCAACTTAGACCAACTCATGCAGCTTAGTTAAATAACAACAGCAACACAACAGTATACAAAAACAGCATGACATAATAATATCAAATGCAAGTCAACAACGTCTCAATTATTCACATATAATTCAAGTAATGCATATACAATTATATCACAATATAACAACATCAAATAATAATCAACATCTTAAAACATCATATATACATATAACACTTCATCAATCATGGACAATATCGTATTCACAAACATATACATACATATACTAATTCATCAATCATAATCAATTATTCACTGTGACCTACGTTCAGTAATTTGACCATAACTCAAATTCTATAAATCCTTTTGAAGTCAAACCAACGGCATTAGAAAGCTAACATTTATACCAACAACTTTCGTGTTTACACCTAAGACCAATTCTGTACCAATCAATACCGGTTTTCATTTCAAATTCAGACAAAGTTGTGCTGAAATTCATAAAAATTCACTAAGACCTCCTAGGAGTATTTTCATCATAACTCCTAAACCAAAACTCATTGTTACGCCACACCAAAGCCATTGGAAAGCTACCAAAAGTATCTACAACTTTCATTTTTACACCAAAAGCTAGTTCAAAACGGAAACGTGTGCAAAAGACGCAAGAACATTAAACAGAAGATGCTGTCATTGTGCAGCTCTCGGGAAAAACCAATTTTTCACCCAAAAATCCCAATTTTGACTTTCCCAATGCCCAAATTTGATTCCAAAATTTGTCTAAACATTTATATAGATCAAAAGAGACTCAAAATCATATAAAACTTGACCAAAAACATTATTTTAGAAAATCATCAATTAACCACTTTTAACCCTAATTCTCAAATTCTCAAAAACGAAAACCTACAACATGTTAAATCCAATTTTCAGAATCAATGACTTAAGATTATTGAATGTTAGTCTCACCCTTACCTTATAACTCAAAATCGCAGCAATCCTAGGTCTCTTGCTTTTCTCTTGGCTTTTTCTCCCTTTTCTCCAAAATTGATCGTACGTTATGTTTTTTCTAAACTAGGTTTCTCCTATTTATAACGCTTTTTTTTTTCTATTTTATCTTATTTCTCTTTCTCCCCCAAAACTCTCTAAAATCTCATAACAAACTCTCAACTCAATCTTATTTCTATTTTCAAATCTTATTCTATTAAATAACAACATAAGCCACTTAATAAATCACATAATCAAATAAATATATTTTAAACTCTTCTTAATAAATTTTAGACTCAATTAAATAATTAAATAAATCTAATAATTCAAAGAGGGCGTTACAACTCCACCCCCTTAAAAGAATTTCGTCCTCGAAATTCAAAGCACACAAGAAAGGAATTCAATTATTGCCTAAACATCTTAAACCAAACATAGCCAAATAGAAACTTCAAACAAAACATGTAAGCCACATAAAAGTTAGTCAATCAAACATGATCACATAATAAACATAACCATTAGTCAGAAAACACAACAACAATCAAGACAACATAAGACAGTATTTCAATTGTCACACGACTTGACACGACTCAACTACTTGGCCGGACGGACCGACCTGCTCTGATACCAATTGTAACACCCCGTTTTCCCAACATAAAAATTTCGCATAAATAATCAGAGTTTTTCAACATAAACGGAATGTCACATTCTTTTCTTAAAATCATAAACTGAATAAATAACTATTTATCCTTTAAAATTCAAATACAAGATCTTTAATACTTCGCAGCGGAATTTATTTCAATAACTAAAACAGTCTTTGGCACGAAGGCCTCTTCATAAATGTCGCATAAAAATCTAATCTAAAAACATAGTCATAAATCTTCAAAAACAATACGTAAGGAATAGAAAAGCAATAACAGAGTTCCCATCCCGTTACGTATCAGAGCACCTAAGACACACGAGAAGGAAAGCTCACACGACATCAACTATTCTTGGTTACCTGTTAGTTGCCCATGGTGGGCAAACAGAAGGGGTGAGATTTCACAAACAATAATATTAAGCATATAATTCATCAATTACATTTAACAACATAAGCATCATCAATCATATTTAACAACTCATAGACAACATCATGTAATCATCATAATATTCATCATAGATAATAATATATCATAATTCACTTCTTTAATAGTTCATATAAAGAATCACAGCTTTAAACAATTTCATGATTTAACAACTTAACAACTCGACAACTTGATATCGTGACAACTTGACAACTTAACCTCTTGACTATGCAACTTAATCTTCTAATCATGCATGTGGTACCAATCTTTGAGCGTAAATAGGCTCCCAAGGCATCAAGCCCTCAACTTTATTTGAGCATAAAAAGGCTCCCAGAGCATCAAGCCCTCAACTTAATTGAGCAAAGGCTCCAGGGCATCAAGCCCCCAACAATGAAATGCTAATGCATGGACTCGACCTCGTAATATCTTAAATCGACAACCTCTTATATAATCCAATAATTTGGAACTTCATCATCTTAATCAACTTAGACCAACTCATGCAGCTTAGTTAAATAACAACAGCAACACAACAGTATACAAAAACAGCATGACATAATAATATCAAATGCAAGTCAACAACGTCTCAATTATTCACATATAATTCAAGTAATGCATATACAATTATATCACAATATAACAACATCAAATAATAATCAACATCTTAAAACATCATATATACATATAACACTTCATCAATCATGGACAATATCGTATTCACAAACATATACATACATATACTAATTCATCAATCATAATCAATTATTCACTGTGACCTACGTTTAGTAATTTGACCATAACTCAAATTCTATAAATCCTTTTGAAGTCAAACCAACGGCATTAGAAAGCTAACATTTATACCTACAACTTTCGTGTTTACACCTAAGACCAATTCTGTACCAATCAATACCGGTTTTCATTTCAAATTCAGACAAAGTTGTGCTGAAATTCATAAAAATTCACTAAGACCTCCTAGGAGTATTTTCATCATAACTCCTAAACCAAAACTCATTGTTACGCCACACCAAAACCATTGGAAAGCTAACAAAATTATCAACAACTTTCATTTTTACACCAAAAGCTAGTTCAAAACGGAAACGTGTGCAAAAGACGCAAGAACATTAAACAGAAGATGCTGTCACTGTGCAGCTCTCGGGAAAAACCAATTTTTCACCCAAAAATCCCAATTTTGACTTTCCCAATGCCCAAATTTGATTCCAAAATTTGTCTAAACATTTATATAGATCAAAAGAGACTCAAAATCATATAAAACTTGACCAAAAACATTATTTTAGAAAATCATCAATTAACCACTTTTAACCCTAATTCTCAAATTCTCAAAAACGAAAACCTACAACATGTTAAATCCAATTTTCAGAATCAATGACTTAAGATTATTGAATGTTAGTCTCACCCTTACCTTATAACTCAAAATCGCAGCAATCCTAGGTCTCTTGCTTTTCTCTTGGCTTTTTCTCCCTTTTCTCCAAAATTGATCGTACGTTATGTTTTTTCTAAACTAGGTTTCTCCTATTTATAACGCTTTTTTTTTTCTATTTTATCTTATTTCTCTTTCTCCCCCAAAACTCTCTAAAATCTCATAACAAACTCTCAACTCAATCTTATTTCTATTTTCAAATCTTATTCTATTAAATAACAACATAAGCCACTTAATAAATCACATAATCAAATAAATATATTTTAAACTCTTCTTAATAAATTTTAGACTCAATTAAATAATTAAATAAATCTAATAATTCAAAGAGGGCGTTACAACTCCACCCCCCTTAAAAGAATTTCGTCCTCGAAATTCAAAGCACACAAGAAAGGAATTCAATTATTGCCTAAACATCTTAAACCAAACATAGCCAAATAGAAACTTCAAACAAAACATGTAAGCCACATAAAAGTTAGTCAATCAAACATGATCACATAATAAACATAACCATTAGTCAGAAAACACAACAACAATCAAGACAACATAAGACAGTATTTCAATTGTCACACGACTTGACACGACTCAACTACTTGGCCGGACGGACCGACCTGCTCTGATACCAATTGTAACACCCCGTTTTCCCAACATAAAAATTTCGCATAAATAATCAGAGTTTTTCAACATAAACGGAATGTCACATTCTTTTCTTAAAATCATAAACTGAATAAATAACTATTTATCCTTTAAAATTCAAATACAAGATCTTTAATACTTCGCAGCGGAATTTATTTCAATAACTAAAACAGTCTTTGGCACGAAGGCCTCTTCATAAATGTCGCATAAAAATCTAATCTAAAAACATAGTCATAAATCTTCAAAAACAATACGTAAGGAATAGAAAAGCAATAACAAAGTTCCCATCCCGTTACGTATCAGAGCACCTAAGACACACGAGAAGGAAAGCTCACACGACATCAACTATTCTTGGTTACCTGTTAGTTGCCCATGGTGGGCAAACAGAAGGGGTGAGATTTCACAAACAATAATATTAAGCATATAATTCATCAATTACATTTAACAACATAAGCATCATCAATCATATTTAACAACTCATAGACAACATCATGTAATCATCATAATATTCATCATAGATAATAATATATCATAATTCACTTCTTTAATAGTTCATATAAAGAATCACAGCTTTAAACAATTTCATGATTTAACAACTTAACAACTCGACAACTTGATAACGTGACAACTTGACAACTTAACCTCTTGACTATGCAACTTAATCTTCTAATCATGCATGTGGTACCAATCTTTGAGCGTAAATAGGCTCCCAAGGCATCAAGCCCTCAACTTTATTTGAGCGTAAAAAGGCTCCCAGGGCATCAAGCCCTCAACTTAATTGAGCAAAGGCTCCAGGGCATCAAGCCCCCAGCAATGAAATGCTAATGCATGGACTCGACCTCGTAATATCTTAAATCGACAACCTCTTATATAATCCAATAATTTGGAACTTCATCATCTTAATCAACTTAGACCAACTCATGCAGCTTAGTTAAATAACAACAGCAACACAACAGTATACAAAAACAGCATGACATAATAATATCAAATGCAAGTCAACAACGTCTCAATTATTCACATATAATTCAAGTAATGCATATACAATTATATCACAATATAACAACATCAAATAATAATCAACATCTTAAAACATCATATATACATATAACACTTCATCAATCATGGACAATATCGTATTCACAAACATATACATACATATACTAATTCATCAATCATAATCAATTATTCACTGTGACCTACGTTTAGTAATTTGACCATAACTCAAATTCTATAAATCCTTTTGAAGTCAAACCAACGGCATTAGAAGCTAACATTTATACCTACAACTTTCGTGTTTACACCTAAGACCAATTCTGTACCAATCAATACCGGTTTTCATTTCAAATTCAGACAAAGTTGTGCTGAAATTCATAAAAATTCACTAAGACCTCCTAGGAGTATTTTCATCATAACTCCTAAACCAAAACTCATTGTTACGCCACACCAAAGCCACTGGAAAGCTAACAAAATTATCTACAACTTTCATTTTTACACCAAAAGCTAGTTCAAAACGGAAACGTGTGCAAAAGACGCAAGAACATTAAACAGAAGATGCTGTCACTGTGCAGCTCTCGGGAAAAACCAATTTTTCACCCAAAAATCCCAATTTTGACTTTCCCAATGCCCAAATTTGATTCCAAAATTTGTCTAAACATTTATATAGATCAAAAGAGACTCAAAATCATATAAAACTTGACCAAAAACATTATTTTAGAAAATCATCAATTAACCACTTTTAACCCTAATTCTCAAATTCTCAAAAACGAAAACCTACAACATGTTAAATCCAATTTTCAGAATCAATGACTTAAGATTATTGAATGTTAGTCTCACCCTTACCTTATAACTCAAAATCGCAGCAATCCTAGGTCTCTTGCTTTTCTCTTGGCTTTTTCTCCCTTTTCTCCAAAATTGATCGTACGTTATGTTTTTTCTAAACTAGGTTTCTCCTATTTATAACGCTTTTTTTTTTCTATTTTATCTTATTTCTCTTTCTCCCCCAAAACTCTCTAAAATCTCATAACAAACTCTCAACTCAATCTTATTTCTATTTTCAAATCTTATTCTATTAAATAACAACATAAGCCACTTAATAAATCACATAATCAAATAAATATATTTTAAACTCTTCTTAATAAATTTTAGACTCAATTAAATAATTAAATAAATCTAATAATTCAAAGAGGGCGTTACAACTCCACCCCCTTAAAAGAATTTCGTCCTCGAAATTCAAAGCACACAAGAAAGGAATTCAATTATTGCCTAAACATCTTAAACCAAACATAGCCAAATAGAAACTTCAAACAAAACATGTAAGCCACATAAAAGTTAGTCAATCAAACATGATCACATAATAAACATAACCATTAGTCAGAAAACACAACAACAATCAAGACATAATTGTCACACGACTTGACACGACTCAACTACTTGGCCGGACGGACCGACCTGCTCTGATACCAATTGTAACACCCCGTTTTCCCAACATAAAAATTTCGCATAAATAATCAGAGTTTTTCAACATAAACGGAATGTCACATTCTTTTCTTAAAATCATAAACTGAATAAATAACTATTTATCCTTTAAAATTCAAATACAAGATCTTTAATACTTCGCAGCGGAATTTATTTCAATAACTAAAACAGTCTTTGGCACGAAGGCCTCTTCATAAATGTCGCATAAAAATCTAATCTAAAAACATAGTCATAAATCTTCAAAAACAATACGTAAGGAATAGAAAAGCAATAACAAAGTTCCCATCCCGTTACGTATCAGAGCACCTAAGACACACGAGAAGGAAAGCTCA
Organism: Medicago truncatula; assembly: GCF_003473485.1. Lineage (NCBI taxonomy): Eukaryota > Viridiplantae > Streptophyta > Magnoliopsida > Fabales > Fabaceae > Medicago > Medicago truncatula. The sequence continues at coordinate 25,460,289 of NC_053045.1, forward strand.
CACGACATCAACTATTCTTGGTTACCTGTTAGTTGCCCATGGTGGGCAAACAGAAGGGGTGAGATTTCACAAACAATAATATTAAGCATATAATTCATCAATTACATTTAACAACATAAGCATCATCAATCATATTTAACAACTCATAGACAACATCATGTAATCATCATAATATTCATCATAGATAATAATATATCATAATTCACTTCTTTAATAGTTCATATAAAGAATCACAGCTTTAAACAATTTCATGATTTAACAACTTAACAACTCGACAACTTGATAACGTGACAACTTGACAACTTAACCTCTTGACTATGCAACTTAATCTTCTAATCATGCATGTGGTACCAATCTTTGAGCGTAAATAGGCTCCCAAGGCATCAAGCCCTCAACTTTATTTGAGCGTAAAAAGGCTCCCAGGGCATCAAGCCCTCAACTTAATTGAGCAAAGGCTCCAGGGCATCAAGCCCCCAGCAATGAAATGCTAATGCATGGACTCGACCTCGTAATATCTTAAATCGACAACCTCTTATATAATCCAATAATTTGGAACTTCATCATCTTAATCAACTTAGACCAACTCATGCAGCTTAGTTAAATAACAACAGCAACACAACAGTATACAAAAACAGCATGACATAATAATATCAAATGCAAGTCAACAACGTCTCAATTATTCACATATAATTCAAGTAATGCATATACAATTATATCACAATATAACAACATCAAATAATAATCAACATCTTAAAACATCATATATACATATAACACTTCATCAATCATGGACAATATCGTATTCACAAACATATACATACATATACTAATTCATCAATCATAATCAATTATTCACTGTGACCTACGTTTAGTAATTTGACCATAACTCAAATTCTATAAATCCTTTTGAAGTCAAACCAACGGCATTAGAAGCTAACATTTATACCTACAACTTTCGTGTTTACACCTAAGACCAATTCTGTACCAATCAATACCGGTTTTCATTTCAAATTCAGACAAAGTTGTGCTGAAATTCATAAAAATTCACTAAGACCTCCTAGGAGTATTTTCATCATAACTCCTAAACCAAAACTCATTGTTACGCCACACCAAAGCCACTGGAAAGCTAACAAAATTATCTACAACTTTCATTTTTACACCAAAAGCTAGTTCAAAACGGAAACGTGTGCAAAAGACGCAAGAACATTAAACAGAAGATGCTGTCACTGTGCAGCTCTCGGGAAAAACCAATTTTTCACCCAAAAATCCCAATTTTGACTTTCCCAATGCCCAAATTTGATTCCAAAATTTGTCTAAACATTTATATAGATCAAAAGAGACTCAAAATCATATAAAACTTGACCAAAAACATTATTTTAGAAAATCATCAATTAACCACTTTTAACCCTAATTCTCAAATTCTCAAAAACGAAAACCTACAACATGTTAAATCAATTTTCAGAATCAATGACTTAAGATTATTGAATGTTAGTCTCACCCTTACCTTATAACTCAAAATCGCAGCAATCCTAGGTCTCTTGCTTTTCTCTTGGCTTTTTCTCCCTTTTCTCCAAAATTGATCGTACGTTATGTTTTTTCTAAACTAGGTTTCTCCTATTTATAACGCTTTTTTTTTTTCTATTTTATCTTATTTCTCTTTCTCCCCCAAAACTCTCTAAAATCTCATAACAAACTCTCAACTCAATCTTATTTCTATTTTCAAATCTTATTCTATTAAATAACAACATAAGCCACTTAATAAATCACATAATCAAATAAATATATTTTAAACTCTTCTTAATAAATTTTAGACTCAATTAAATAATTAAATAAATCTAATAATTCAAAGAGGGCGTTACAACTCCACCCCCCTTAAAAGAATTTCGTCCTCGAAATTCAAAGCACACAAGAAAGGAATTCAATTATTGCCTAAACATCTTAAACCAAACATAGCCAAATAGAAACTTCAAACAAAACATGTAAGCCACATAAAAGTTAGTCAATCAAACATGATCACATAATAAACATAACCATTAGTCAGAAAACACAACAACAATCAAGACAACATAAGACAGTATTTCAATTGTCACACGACTTGACACGACTCAACTACTTGGCCGGACGGACCGACCTGCTCTGATACCAATTGTAACACCCCGTTTTCCCAACATAAAAATTTCGCATAAATAATCAGAGTTTTTCAACATAAACGGAATGTCACATTCTTTTCTTAAAATCATAAACTGAATAAATAACTATTTATCCTTTAAAATTCAAATACAAGATCTTTAATACTTCGCAGCGGAATTTATTTCAATAACTAAAACAGTCTTTGGCACGAAGGCCTCTTCATAAATGTCGCATAAAAATCTAATCTAAAAACATAGTCATAAATCTTCAAAAACAATACGTAAGGAATAGAAAAGCAATAACAAAGTTCCCATCCCGTTACGTATCAGAGCACCTAAGACACACGAGAAGGAAAGCTCACACGACATCAACTATTCTTGGTTACCTGTTAGTTGCCCATGGTGGGCAAACAGAAGGGGTGAGATTTCACAAACAATAATATTAAGCATATAATTCATCAATTACATTTAACAACATAAGCATCATCAATCATATTTAACAACTCATAGACAACATCATGTAATCATCATAATATTCATCATAGATAATAATATATCATAATTCACTTCTTTAATAGTTCATATAAAGAATCACAGCTTTAAACAATTTCATGATTTAACAACTTAACAACTCGACACTTGATAACGTGACAACTTGACAACTTAACCTCTTGACTATGCAACTTAATCTTCTAATCATGCATGTGGTACCAATCTTTGAGCGTAAATAGGCTCCCAAGGCATCAAGCCCTCAACTTTATTTGAGCGTAAAAAGGCTCCCAGGGCATCAAGCCCTCAACTTAATTGAGCAAAGGCTCCAGGGCATCAAGCCCCCAGCAATGAAATGCTAATGCATGGACTCGACCTCGTAATATCTTAAATCGACAACCTCTTATATAATCCAATAATTTGGAACTTCATCATCTTAATCAACTTAGACCAACTCATGCAGCTTAGTTAAATAACAACAGCAACACAACAGTATACAAAAACAGCATGACATAATAATATCAAATGCAAGTCAACAACGTCTCAATTATTCACATATAATTCAAGTAATGCATATACAATTATATCACAATATAACAACATCAAATAATAATCAACATCTTAAAACATCATATATACATATAACACTTCATCAATCATGGACAATATCGTATTCACAAACATATACATACATATACTAATTCATCAATCATAATCAATTATTCACTGTGACCTACGTTTAGTAATTTGACCATAACTCAAATTCTATAAATCCTTTTGAAGTCAAACCAACGGCATTAGAAGCTAACATTTATACCTACAACTTTCGTGTTTACACCTAAGACCAATTTTGTACCAATCAATACCGGTTTTCATTTCAAATTCAGACAAAGTTGTGCTGAAATTCATAAAAATTCACTAAGACCTCCTAGGAGTATTTTCATCATAACTCCTAAACCAAAACTCATTGTTACGCCACACCAAAGCCACTGGAAAGCTAACAAAATTATCTACAACTTTACTTTTTACACCAAAAGCTAGTTCAAAACGGAAACGTGTGCAAAAGACGCAAGAACATTAAACAGAAGATGCTGTCACTGTGCAGCTCTCGGGAAAAACCAATTTTTCACCCAAAAATCCCAATTTTGACTTTCCCAATGCCCAAATTTGATTCCAAAATTTGTCTAAACATTTATATAGATCAAAAGAGACTCAAAATCATATAAAACTTGACCAAAAACATTATTTTAGAAAATCATCAATTAACCACTTTTAACCCTAATTCTCAAATTCTCAAAAACGAAAACCTACAACATGTTAAATCCAATTTTCAGAATCAATGACTTAAGATTATTGAATGTTAGTCTCACCCTTACCTTATAACTCAAAATCGCAGCAATCCTAGGTCTCTTGCTTTTCTCTTGGCTTTTTCTCCCTTTTCTCCAAAATTGATCGTACGTTATGTTTTTTCTAAACTAGGTTTCTCCTATTTATAACGCTTTTTTTTTTCTATTTTATCTTATTTCTCTTTCTCCCCCAAAACTCTCTAAAATCTCATAACAAACTCTCAACTCAATCTTATTTCTATTTTCAAATCTTATTCTATTAAATAACAACATAAGCCACTTAATAAATCACATAATCAAATAAATATATTTTAAACTCTTCTTAATAAATTTTAGACTCAATTAAATAATTAAATAAATCTAATAATTCAAAGAGGGCGTTACAACTCCACCCCCTTAAAAGAATTTCGTCCTCGAAATTCAAAGCACACAAGAAAGGAATTCAATTATTGCCTAAACATCTTAAACCAAACATAGCCAAATAGAAACTTCAAACAAAACATGTAAGCCACATAAAAGTTAGTCAATCAAACATGATCACATAATAAACATAACCATTAGTCAGAAAACACAACAACAATCAAGACAACATAAGACAGTATTTCAATTGTCACACGACTTGACACGACTCAACTACTTGGCCGGACGGACCGACCTGCTCTGATACCAATTGTAACACCCCGTTTTCCCAACATAAAAATTTCGCATAAATAATCAGAGTTTTTCAACATAAACGGAATGTCACATTCTTTTCTTAAAATCATAAACTGAATAAATAACTATTTATCCTTTAAAATTCAAATACAAGATCTTTAATACTTCGCAGCGGAATTTATTTCAATAACTAAAACAGTCTTTGGCACGAAGGCCTCTTCATAAATGTCGCATAAAAATCTAATCTAAAAACATAGTCATAAATCTTCAAAAACAATACGTAAGGAATAGAAAAGCAATAACAAGTTCCCATCCCGTTACGTATCAGAGCACCTAAGACACACGAGAAGGAAAGCTCACACGACATCAACTATTCTTGGTTACCTGTTAGTTGCCCATGGTGGGCAAACAGAAGGGGTGAGATTTCACAAACAATAATATTAAGCATATAATTCATCAATTACATTTAACAACATAAGCATCATCAATCATATTTAACAACTCATAGACAACATCATGTAATCATCATAATATTCATCATAGATAATAATATATCATAATTCACTTCTTTAATAGTTCATATAAAGAATCACAGCTTTAAACAATTTCATGATTTAACAACTTAACAACTCGACAACTTGATAACGTGACAACTTGACAACTTAACCTCTTGACTATGCAACTTAATCTTCTAATCATGCATGTGGTACCAATCTTTGAGCGTAAATAGGCTCCCAAGGCATCAAGCCCTCAACTTTATTTGAGCGTAAAAAGGCTCCCAGGGCATCAAGCCCTCAACTTAATTGAGCAAAGGCTCCAGGGCATCAAGCCCCCAGCAATGAAATGCTAATGCATGGACTCGACCTCGTAATATCTTAAATCGACAACCTCTTATATAATCCAATAATTTGGAACTTCATCATCTTAATCAACTTAGACCAACTCATGCACTTAGTTAAATAACAACAGCAACACAACAGTATACAAAAACAGCATGACATAATAATATCAAATACATATACAATTATATCACAATATAACAACATCAAATAATAATCAACATCTTAAAACATCATATATACATATAACACTTCATCAATCATGGACAATATCGTATTCACAAACATATACATACATATACTAATTCATCAATCATAATCAATTATTCACTGTGACCTACGTTCAGTAATTTGACCATAACTCAAATTCTATAAATCCTTTTGAAGTCAAACCAACGGCATTAGAAAGCTAACATTTATACCTACAACTTTCGTGTTTACACCTAAGACCAATTTGTACCAATCAATACCGGTTTTCATTTCAAATTCAGACAAAGTTGTGCTGAAATTCATAAAAATTCACTAAGACCTCCTAGGAGTATTTTCATCATAACTCCTAAACCAAAACTCATTGTTACGCCACACCAAAGCCATTGGAAAGCTACAAAATATCTACAACTTTCATTTTTACACCAAAAGCTAGTTCAAAACGGAAACGTGTGCAAAGACGCAAGAACATTAAACAGAAGATGCTGTCACTGTGCAGCTCTCGGGAAAAACCAATTTTTCACCCAAAAATCCCAATTTTGACTTTCCCAATGCCCAAATTTGATTCCAAAATTTGTCTAAACATTTATATAGATCAAAAGAGACTCAAAATCATATAAAACTTGACCAAAAACATTATTTTAGAAAATCATCAATTAACCACTTTTAACCCTAATTCTCAAATTCTCAAAAACGAAAACCTACAACATGTTAAATCCAATTTTCAGAATCAATGACTTAAGATTATTGAATGTTAGTCTCACCCTTACCTTATAACTCAAAATCGCAGCAATCCTAGGTCTCTTGCTTTTCTCTTGGCTTTTTCTCCCTTTTCTCCAAAATTGATCGTACGTTATGTTTTTTCTAAACTAGGTTTCTCCTATTTATAACGCTTTTTTTTTTCTATTTTATCTTATTTCTCTTTCTCCCCCAAAACTCTCTAAAATCTCATAACAAACTCTCAACTCAATCTTATTTCTATTTTCAAATCTTATTCTATTAAATAACAACATAAGCCACTTAATAAATCACATAATCAAATAAATATATTTTAAACTCTTCTTAATAAATTTTAGACTCAATTAAATAATTAAATAAATCTAATAATTCAAAGAGGGCGTTACAACTCCACCCCCTTAAAAGAATTTCGTCCTCGAAATTCAAAGCACACAAGAAAGGAATTCAATTATTGCCTAAACATCTTAAACCAAACATAGCCAAATAGAAACTTCAAACAAAACATGTAAGCCACATAAAAGTTAGTCAATCAAACATGATCACATAATAAACATAACCATTAGTCAGAAAACACAACAACAATCAAGACAACATAAGACAGTATTTCAATTGTCACACGACTTGACACGACTCAACTACTTGGCCGGACGGACCGACCTGCTCTGATACCAATTGTAACACCCCGTTTTCCCAACATAAAAATTTCGCATAAATAATCAGAGTTTTTCAACATAAACGGAATGTCACATTCTTTTCTTAAAATCATAAACTGAATAAATAACTATTTATCCTTTAAAATTCAAATACAAGATCTTTAATACTTCGCAGCGGAATTTATTTCAATAACTAAAACAGTCTTTGGCACGAAGGCCTCTTCATAAATGTCGCATAAAAATCTAATCTAAAAACATAGTCATAAATCTTCAAAAACAATACGTAAGGAATAGAAAAGCAATAACAAAGTTCCCATCCCGTTACGTATCAGAGCACCTAAGACACACGAGAAGGAAAGCTCACACGACATCAACTATTCTTGGTTACCTGTTAGTTGCCCATGGTGGGCAAACAGAAGGGGTGAGATTTCACAAACAATAATATTAAGCATATAATTCATCAATTACATTTAACAACATAAGCATCATCAATCATATTTAACAACTCATAGACAACATCATGTAATCATCATAATATTCATCATAGATAATAATATATCATAATTCACTTCTTTAATAGTTCATATAAAGAATCACAGCTTTAAACAATTTCATGATTTAACAACTTAACAACTCGACAACTTGATAACTGACAACTTGACAACTTAACCTCTTGACTATGCAACTTAATCTTCTAATCATGCATGTGGTACCAATCTTTGAGCGTAAATAGGCTCCCAAGGCATCAAGCCCTCAACTTTATTTGAGCGTAAAAAGGCTCCCAGGGCATCAAGCCCTCAACTTAATTGAGCAAAGGCTCCAGGGCATCAAGCCCCCAGCAATGAAATGCTAATGCATGGACTCGACCTCGTAATATCTTAAATCGACAACCTCTTATATAATCCAATAATTTGGAACTTCATCATCTTAATCAACTTAGACCAACTCATGCAGCTTAGTTAAATAACAACAGCAACACAACAGTATACAAAAACAGCATGACATAATAATATCAAATGCAAGTCAACAACGTCTCAATTATTCACATATAATTCAAGTAATGCATATACAATTATATCACAATATAACAACATCAAATAATAATCAACATCTTAAAACATCATATATACATATAACACTTCATCAATCATGGACAATATCGTATTCACAAACATATACATACATATACTAATTCATCAATCATAATCAATTATTCACTGTGACCTACGTTCAGTAATTTGACCATAACTCAAATTCTATAAATCCTTTTGAAGTCAAACCAACGGCATTAGAAAGCTAACATTTATACCTACAACTTTCGTGTTTACACCTAAGACCAATTCTGTACCAATCAATACCGGTTTTCATTTCAAATTCAGACAAAGTTGTGCTGAAATTCATAAAAATTCACTAAGACCTCCTAGGAGTATTTTCATCATAACTCCTAAACCAAAACTCATTGTTACGCCACACCAAAGCCATTGGAAAGCTAACAAAATTATCTACAACTTTCATTTTACACCAAAAGCTAGTTCAAAACGGAAACGTGTGCAAAAGACGCAAGAACATTAAACAGAAGATGCTGTCACTGTGCAGCTCTCGGGAAAAACCAATTTTTCACCCAAAAATCCCAATTTTGACTTTCCCAATGCCCAAATTTGATTCCAAAATTTGTCTAAACATTTATATAGATCAAAAGAGACTCAAAATCATATAAAACTTGACCAAAAACATTATTTTAGAAAATCATCAATTAACCACTTTTAACCCTAATTCTCAAATTCTCAAAAACGAAAACCTACAACATGTTAAATCCAATTTTCAGAATCAATGACTTAAGATTATTGAATGTTAGTCTCACCCTTACCTTATAACTCAAAATCGCAGCAATCCTAGGTCTCTTGCTTTTCTCTTGGCTTTTTCTCCCTTTTCTCCAAAATTGATCGTACGTTATGTTTTTTCTAAACTAGGTTTCTCCTATTTATAACGCTTTTTTTTTTCTATTTTATCTTATTTCTCTTTCTCCCCCAAAACTCTCTAAAATCTCATAACAAACTCTCAACTCAATCTTATTTCTATTTTCAAATCTTATTCTATTAAATAACAACATAAGCCACTTAATAAATCACATAATCAAATAAATATATTTTAAACTCTTCTTAATAAATTTTAGACTCAATTAAATAATTAAATAAATCTAATAATTCAAAGAGGGCGTTACAACTCCACCCCCCTTAAAAGAATTTCGTCCTCGAAATTCAAAGCACACAAGAAAGGAATTCAATTATTGCCTAAACATCTTAAACCAAACATAGCCAAATAGAAACTTCAAACAAAACATGTAAGCCACATAAAAGTTAGTCAATCAAACATGATCACATAATAAACATAACCATTAGTCAGAAAACACAACAACAATCAAGACAACATAAGACAGTATTTCAATTGTCACACGACTTGACACGACTCAACTACTTGGCCGGACGGACCGACCTGCTCTGATACCAATTGTAACACCCCGTTTTCCCAACATAAAAATTTCGCATAAATAATCAGAGTTTTTCAACATAAACGGAATGTCACATTCTTTTCTTAAAATCATAAACTGAATAAATAACTATTTATCCTTTAAAATTCAAATACAAGATCTTTAATACTTCGCAGCGGAATTTATTTCAATAACTAAAACAGTCTTTGGCACGAAGGCCTCTTCATAAATGTCGCATAAAAATCTAATCTAAAAACATAGTCATAAATCTTCAAAAACAATACGTAAGGAATAGAAAAGCAATAACAAAGTTCCCATCCCGTTACGTATCAGAGCACCTAAGACACACGAGAAGGAAAGCTCACACGACATCAACTATTCTTGGTTACCTGTTAGTTGCCCATGGTGGGCAAACAGAAGGGGTGAGATTTCACAAACAATAATATTAAGCATATAATTCATCAATTACATTTAACAACATAAGCATCATCAATCATATTTAACAACTCATAGACAACATCATGTAATCATCATAATATTCATCATAGATAATAATATATCATAATTCACTTCTTTAATAGTTCATATAAAGAATCACAGCTTTAAACAATTTCATGATTTAACAACTTAACAACTCGACAACTTGATAACTTGACAACTTGACAACTTAACCTCTTGACTATGCAACTTAATCTTCTAATCATGCATGTGGTACCAATCTTTGAGCGTAAATAGGCTCCCAAGGCATCAAGCCCTCAACTTTATTTGAGCGTAAAAAGGCTCCCAGGGCATCAAGCCCTCAACTTAATTGAGCAAAGGCTCCAGGGCATCAAGCCCCCAACAATGAAATGCTAATGCATGGACTCGACCTCGTAATATCTTAAATCGACAACCTCTTATATAATCCAATAATTTGGAACTTCATCATCTTAATCAACTTAGACCAACTCATGCAGCTTAGTTAAATAACAACAGCAACACAACAGTATACAAAAACAGCATGACATAATAATATCAAATGCAAGTCAACAACGTCTCAATTATTCACATATAATTCAAGTAATGCATATACAATTATATCACAATATAACAACATCAAATAATAATCAACATCTTAAAACATCATATATACATATAACACTTCATCAATCATGGACAATATCGTATTCACAAACATATACATACATATACTAATTCATCAATCATAATCAATTATTCACTGTGACCTACGTTCAGTAATTTGACCATAACTCAAATTCTATAAATCCTTTTGAAGTCAAACCAACGGCATTAGAAAGCTAACATTTATACCTACAACTTTCGTGTTTACACCTAAGACCAATTCTGTACCAATCAATACCGGTTTTCATTTCAAATTCAGACAAAGTTGTGCTGAAATTCATAAAAATTCACTAAGACCTCCTAGGAGTATTTTCATCATAACTCCTAAACCAAAACTCATTGTTACGCCACACCAAAGCCATTGGAAAGCTAACAAAATTATCTACAACTTTCATTTTTACACCAAAAGCTAGTTCAAAACGGAAACGTGTGCAAAAGACGCAAGAACATTAAACAGAAGATGCTGTCACTGTGCAGCTCTCGGGAAAAACCAATTTTTCACCCAAAAATCCCAATTTTGACTTTCCCAATGCCCAAATTTGATTCCAAAATTTGTCTAAACATTTATATAGATCAAAAGAGACTCAAAATCATATAAAACTTGACCAAAAACATTATTTTAGAAAATCATCAATTAACCACTTTTAACCCTAATTCTCAAATTCTCAAAAACGAAAACCTACAACATGTTAAATCCAATTTTCAGAATCAATGACTTAAGATTATTGAATGTTAGTCTCACCCTTACCTTATAACTCAAAATCGCAGCAATCCTAGGTCTCTTGCTTTTCTCTTGGCTTTTTCTCCCTTTTCTCCAAAATTGATCGTACGTTATGTTTTTTCTAAACTAGGTTTCTCCTATTTATAACGCTTTTTTTTTCTATTTTATCTTATTTCTCTTTCTCCCCCAAAACTCTCTAAAATCTCATAACAAACTCTCAACTCAATCTTATTTCTATTTTCAAATCTTATTCTATTAAATAACAACATAAGCCACTTAATAAATCACATAATCAAATAAATATATTTTAAACTCTTCTTAATAAATTTTAGACTCAATTAAATAATTAAATAAATCTAATAATTCAAAGAGGGCGTTACAACTCCACCCCCCTTAAAAGAATTTCGTCCTCGAAATTCAAAGCACACAAGAAAGGAATTCAATTATTGCCTAAACATCTTAAACCAAACATAGCCAAATAGAAACTTCAAACAAAACATGTAAGCCACATAAAAGTTAGTCAATCAAACATGATCACATAATAAACATAACCATTAGTCAGAAAACACAACAACAATCAAGACAACATAAGACAGTATTTCAATTGTCACACGACTTGACACGACTCAACTACTTGGCCGGACGGACCGACCTGCTCTGATACCAATTGTAACACCCCGTTTTCCCAACATAAAAATTTCGCATAAATAATCAGAGTTTTTCAACATAAACGGAATGTCACATTCTTTTCTTAAAATCATAAACTGAATAAATAACTATTTATCCTTTAAAATTCAAATACAAGATCTTTAATACTTCGCAGCGGAATTTATTTCAATAACTAAAACAGTCTTTGGCACGAAGGCCTCTTCATAAATGTCGCATAAAAATCTAATCTAAAAACATAGTCATAAATCTTCAAAAACAATACGTAAGGAATAGAAAAGCAATAACAAAGTTCCCATCCCGTTACGTATCAGAGCACCTAAGACACACGAGAAGGAAAGCTCACACGACATCAACTATTCTTGGTTACCTGTTAGTTGCCCATGGTGGGCAAACAGAAGGGGTGAGATTTCACAAACAATAATATTAAGCATATAATTCATCAATTACATTTAACAACATAAGCATCATCAATCATATTTAACAACTCATAGACAACATCATGTAATCATCATAATATTCATCATAGATAATAATATATCATAATTCACTTCTTTAATAGTTCATATAAAGAATCACAGCTTTAAACAATTTCATGATTTAACAACTTAACAACTCGACAACTTGATAACTTGACAACTTGACAACTTAACCTCTTGACTATGCAACTTAATCTTCTAATCATGCATGTGGTACCAATCTTTGAGCGTAAATAGGCTCCCAAGGCATCAAGCCCTCAACTTTATTTGAGCGTAAAAAGGCTCCCAGGGCATCAAGCCCTCAACTTAATTGAGCAAAGGCTCCAGGGCATCAAGCCCCCCACAATGAAATGCTAATGCATGGACTCGACCTCGTAATATCTTAAATCGACAACCTCTTATATAATCCAATAATTTGGAACTTCATCATCTTAATCAACTTAGACCAACTCATGCAGCTTAGTTAAATAACAACAGCAACACAACAGTATACAAAAACAGCATGACATAATAATATCAAATGCAAGTCAACAACGTCTCAATTATTCACATATAATTCAAGTAATGCATATACAATTATATCACAATATAACAACATCAAATAATAATCAACATCTTAAAACATCATATATACATATAACACTTCATCAATCATGGACAATATCGTATTCACAAACATATACATACATATACTAATTCATCAATCATAATCAATTATTCACTGTGACCTACGTTCAGTAATTTGACCATAACTCAAATTCTATAAATCCTTTTGAAGTCAAACCAACGGCATTAGAAAGCTAACATTTATACCTACAACTTTCGTGTTTACACCTAAGACCAATTCTGTACCAATCAATACCGGTTTTCATTTCAAATTCAGACAAAGTTGTGCTGAAATTCATAAAAATTCACTAAGACCTCCTAGGAGTATTTTCATCATAACTCCTAAACCAAAACTCATTGTTACGCCACACCAAAGCCATTGGAAAGCTAACAAAATTATCTACAACTTTCATTTTTACACCAAAAGCTAGTTCAAAACGGAAACGTGTGCAAAAGACGCAAGAACATTAAACAGAAGATGCTGTCACTGTGCAGCTCTCGGGAAAAACCAATTTTTCACCCAAAAATCCCAATTTTGACTTTCCCAATGCCCAAATTTGATTCCAAAATTTGTCTAAACATTTATATAGATCAAAAGAGACTCAAAATCATATAAAACTTGACCAAAAACATTATTTTAGAAAATCATCAATTAACCACTTTTAACCCTAATTCTCAAATTCTCAAAAACGAAAACCTACAACATGTTAAATCCAATTTTCAGAATCAATGACTTAAGATTATTGAATGTTAGTCTCACCCTTACCTTATAACTCAAAATCGCAGCAATCCTAGGTCTCTTGCTTTTCTCTTGGCTTTTTCTCCCTTTTCTCCAAAATTGATCGTACGTTATGTTTTTTCTAAACTAGGTTTCTCCTATTTATAACGCTTTTTTTTTTCTATTTTATCTTATTTCTCTTTCTCCCCCAAAACTCTCTAAAATCTCATAACAAACTCTCAACTCAATCTTATTTCTATTTTCAAATCTTATTCTATTAAATAACAACATAAGCCACTTAATAAATCACATAATCAAATAAATATATTTTAAACTCTTCTTAATAAATTTTAGACTCAATTAAATAATTAAATAAATCTAATAATTCAAAGAGGGCGTTACAACTCCACCCCCCTTAAAAGAATTTCGTCCTCGAAATTCAAAGCACACAAGAAAGGAATTCAATTATTGCCTAAACATCTTAAACCAAACATAGCCAAATAGAAACTTCAAACAAAACATGTAAGCCACATAAAAGTTAGTCAATCAAACATGATCACATAATAAACATAACCATTAGTCAGAAAACACAACAACAATCAAGACAACATAAGACAGTATTTCAATTGTCACACGACTTGACACGACTCAACTACTTGGCCGGACGGACCGACCTGCTCTGATACCAATTGTAACACCCCGTTTTCCCAACATAAAAATTTCGCATAAATAATCAGAGTTTTTCAACATAAACGGAATGTCACATTCTTTTCTTAAAATCATAAACTGAATAAATAACTATTTATCCTTTAAAATTCAAATACAAGATCTTTAATACTTCGCAGCGGAATTTATTTCAATAACTAAAACAGTCTTTGGCACGAAGGCCTCTTCATAAATGTCGCATAAAAATCTAATCTAAAAACATAGTCATAAATCTTCAAAAACAATACGTAAGGAATAGAAAAGCAATAACAAAGTTCCCATCCCGTTACGTATCAGAGCACCTAAGACACACGAGAAGGAAAGCTCACACGACATCAACTATTCTTGGTTACCTGTTAGTTGCCCATGGTGGGCAAACAGAAGGGGTGAGATTTCACAAACAATAATATTAAGCATATAATTCATCAATTACATTTAACAACATAAGCATCATCAATCATATTTAACAACTCATAGACAACATCATGTAATCATCATAATATTCATCATAGATAATAATATATCATAATTCACTTCTTTAATAGTTCATATAAAGAATCACAGCTTTAAACAATTTCATGATTTAACAACTTAACAACTCGACAACTTGATACAACTTGACAACTTAACCTCTTGACTATGCAACTTAATCTTCTAATCATGCATGTGGTACCAATCTTTGAGCGTAAATAGGCTCCCAAGGCATCAAGCCCTCAACTTTATTTGAGCGTAAAAAGGCTCCCAGGGCATCAAGCCCTCAACTTAATTGAGCAAAGGCTCCAGGGCATCAAGCCCCCAACAATGAAATGCTAATGCATGGACTCGACCTCGTAATATCTTAAATCGACAACCTCTTATATAATCCAATAATTTGGAACTTCATCATCTTAATCAACTTAGACCAACTCATGCAGCTTAGTTAAATAACAACAGCAACACAACAGTATACAAAAACAGCATGACATAATAATATCAAATGCAAGTCAACAACGTCTCAATTATTCACATATAATTCAAGTAATGCATATACAATTATATCACAATATAACAACATCAAATAATAATCAACATCTTAAAACATCATATATACATATAACACTTCATCAATCATGGACAATATCGTATTCACAAACATATACATACATATACTAATTCATCAATCATAATCAATTATTCACTGTGACCTACGTTCAGTAATTTGACCATAACTCAAATTCTATAAATCCTTTTGAAGTCAAACCAACGGCATTAGAAAGCTAACATTTATACCTACAACTTTCGTGTTTACACCTAAGACCAATTCTGTACCAATCAATACCGGTTTTCATTTCAAATTCAGACAAAGTTGTGCTGAAATTCATAAAAATTCACTAAGACCTCCTAGGAGTATTTTCATCATAACTCCTAAACCAAAACTCATTGTTACGCCACACCAAAGCCATTGGAAAGCTAACAAAATTATCTACAACTTTCATTTTTACACCAAAAGCTAGTTCAAAACGGAAACGTGTGCAAAGACGCAAGAACATTAAACAGAAGATGCTGTCACTGTGCAGCTCTCGGGAAAAACCAATTTTTCACCCAAAAATCCCAATTTTGACTTTCCCAATGCCCAAATTTGATTCCAAAATTTGTCTAAACATTTATATAGATCAAAAGAGACTCAAAATCATATAAAACTTGACCAAAAACATTATTTTAGAAAATCATCAATTAACCACTTTTAACCCTAATTCTCAAATTCTCAAAAACGAAAACCTACAACATGTTAAATCCAATTTTCAGAATCAATGACTTAAGATTATTGAATGTTAGTCTCACCCTTACCTTATAACTCAAAATCGCAGCAATCCTAGGTCTCTTGCTTTTCTCTTGGCTTTTTCTCCCTTTTCTCCAAAATTGATCGTACGTTATGTTTTTTCTAAACTAGGTTTCTCCTATTTATAACGCTTTTTTTTTTCTATTTTATCTTATTTCTCTTTCTCCCCCAAAACTCTCTAAAATCTCATAACAAACTCTCAACTCAATCTTATTTCTATTTTCAAATCTTATTCTATTAAATAACAACATAAGCCACTTAATAAATCACATAATCAAATAAATATATTTTAAACTCTTCTTAATAAATTTTAGACTCAATTAAATAATTAAATAAATCTAATAATTCAAAGAGGGCGTTACAACTCCACCCCCCTTAAAAGAATTTCGTCCTCGAAATTCAAAGCACACAAGAAAGGAATTCAATTATTGCCTAAACATCTTAAACCAAACATAGCCAAATAGAAACTTCAAACAAAACATGTAAGCCACATAAAAGTTAGTCAATCAAACATGATCACATAATAAACATAACCATTAGTCAGAAAACACAACAACAATCAAGACAACATAAGACAGTATTTCAATTGTCACACGACTTGACACGACTCAACTACTTGGCCGGACGGACCGACCTGCTCTGATACCAATTGTAACACCCCGTTTTCCCAACATAAAAATTTCGCATAAATAATCAGAGTTTTTCAACATAAACGGAATGTCACATTCTTTTCTTAAAATCATAAACTGAATAAATAACTATTTATCCTTTAAAATTCAAATACAAGATCTTTAATACTTCGCAGCGGAATTTATTTCAATAACTAAAACAGTCTTTGGCACGAAGGCCTCTTCATAAATGTCGCATAAAAATCTAATCTAAAAACATAGTCATAAATCTTCAAAAACAATACGTAAGGAATAGAAAAGCAATAACAAAGTTCCCATCCCGTTACGTATCAGAGCACCTAAGACACACGAGAAGGAAAGCTCACACGACATCAACTATTCTTGGTTACCTGTTAGTTGCCCATGGTGGGCAAACAGAAGGGGTGAGATTTCACAAACAATAATATTAAGCATATAATTCATCAATTACATTTAACAACATAAGCATCATCAATCATATTTAACAACTCATAGACAACATCATGTAATCATCATAATATTCATCATAGATAATAATATATCATAATTCACTTCTTTAATAGTTCATATAAAGAATCACAGCTTTAAACAATTTCATGATTTAACAACTTAACAACTCGACAACTTGATAACTGACAACTTGACAACTTAACCTCTTGACTATGCAACTTAATCTTCTAATCATGCATGTGGTACCAATCTTTGAGCGTAAATAGGCTCCCAAGGCATCAAGCCCTCAACTTTATTTGAGCGTAAAAAGGCTCCCAGGGCATCAAGCCCTCAACTTAATTGAGCAAAGGCTCCAGGGCATCAAGCCCCCAACAATGAAATGCTAATGCATGGACTCGACCTCGTAATATCTTAAATCGACAACCTCTTATATAATCCAATAATTTGGAACTTCATCATCTTAATCAACTTAGACCAACTCATGCAGCTTAGTTAAATAACAACAGCAACACAACAGTATACAAAAACAGCATGACATAATAATATCAAATGCAAGTCAACAACGTCTCAATTATTCACATATAATTCAAGTAATGCATATACAATTATATCACAATATAACAACATCAAATAATAATCAACATCTTAAAACATCATATATACATATAACACTTCATCAATCATGGACAATATCGTATTCACAAACATATACATACATATACTAATTCATCAATCATAATCAATTATTCACTGTGACCTACGTTCAGTAATTTGACCATAACTCAAATTCTATAAATCCTTTTGAAGTCAAACCAACGGCATTAGAAAGCTAACATTTATACCTACAACTTTCGTGTTTACACCTAAGACCAATTCTGTACCAATCAATACCGGTTTTCATTTCAAATTCAGACAAAGTTGTGCTGAAATTCATAAAAATTCACTAAGACCTCCTAGGAGTATTTTCATCATAACTCCTAAACCAAAACTCATTGTTACGCCACACCAAAGCCATTGGAAAGCTAACAAAATTATCTACAACTTTCATTTTTACACCAAAAGCTAGTTCAAAACGGAAACGTGTGCAAAAGACGCAAGAACATTAAACAGAAGATGCTGTCACTGTGCAGCTCTCGGGAAAAACCAATTTTTCACCCAAAAATCCCAATTTTGACTTTCCCAATGCCCAAATTTGATTCCAAAATTTGTCTAAACATTTATATAGATCAAAAGAGACTCAAAATCATATAAAACTTGACCAAAAACATTATTTTAGAAAATCATCAATTAACCACTTTTAACCCTAATTCTCAAATTCTCAAAAACGAAAACCTACAACATGTTAAATCCAATTTTCAGAATCAATGACTTAAGATTATTGAATGTTAGTCTCACCCTTACCTTATAACTCAAAATCGCAGCAATCCTAGGTCTCTTGCTTTTCTCTTGGCTTTTTCTCCCTTTTCTCCAAAATTGATCGTACGTTATGTTTTTTCTAAACTAGGTTTCTCCTATTTATAACGCTTTTTTTTTTCTATTTTATCTTATTTCTCTTTCTCCCCCAAAACTCTCTAAAATCTCATAACAAACTCTCAACTCAATCTTATTTCTATTTTCAAATCTTATTCTATTAAATAACAACATAAGCCACTTAATAAATCACATAATCAAATAAATATATTTTAAACTCTTCTTAATAAATTTTAGACTCAATTAAATAATTAAATAAATCTAATAATTCAAAGAGGGCGTTACAACTCCACCCCCCTTAAAAGAATTTCGTCCTCGAAATTCAAAGCACACAAGAAAGGAATTCAATTATTGCCTAAACATCTTAAACCAAACATAGCCAAATAGAAACTTCAAACAAAACATGTAAGCCACATAAAAGTTAGTCAATCAAACATGATCACATAATAAACATAACCATTAGTCAGAAAACACAACAACAATCAAGACAACATAAGACAGTATTTCAATTGTCACACGACTTGACACGACTCAACTACTTGGCCGGACGGACCGACCTGCTCTGATACCAATTGTAACACCCCGTTTTCCCAACATAAAAATTTCGCATAAATAATCAGAGTTTTTCAACATAAACGGAATGTCACATTCTTTTCTTAAAATCATAAACTGAATAAATAACTATTTATCCTTTAAAATTCAAATACAAGATCTTTAATACTTCGCAGCGGAATTTATTTCAATAACTAAAACAGTCTTTGGCACGAAGGCCTCTTCATAAATGTCGCATAAAAATCTAATCTAAAAACATAGTCATAAATCTTCAAAAACAATACGTAAGGAATAGAAAAGCAATAACAAAGTTCCCATCCCGTTACGTATCAGAGCACCTAAGACACACGAGAAGGAAAGCTCACACGACATCAACTATTCTTGGTTACCTGTTAGTTGCCCATGGTGGGCAAACAGAAGGGGTGAGATTTCACAAACAATAATATTAAGCATATAATTCATCAATTACATTTAACAACATAAGCATCATCAATCATATTTAACAACTCATAGACAACATCATGTAATCATCATAATATTCATCATAGATAATAATATATCATAATTCACTTCTTTAATAGTTCATATAAAGAATCACAGCTTTAAACAATTTCATGATTTAACAACTTAACAACTCGACAACTTGATAACTTGACAACTTAACCTCTTGACTATGCAACTTAATCTTCTAATCATGCATGTGGTACCAATCTTTGAGCGTAAATAGGCTCCCAAGGCATCAAGCCCTCAACTTTATTTGAGCGTAAAAAGGCTCCCAGGGCATCAAGCCCTCAACTTAATTGAGCAAAGGCTCCAGGGCATCAAGCCCCCAACAATGAAATGCTAATGCATGGACTCGACCTCGTAATATCTTAAATCGACAACCTCTTATATAATCCAATAATTTGGAACTTCATCATCTTAATCAACTTAGACCAACTCATGCAGCTTAGTTAAATAACAACAGCAACACAACAGTATACAAAAACAGCATGACATAATAATATCAAATGCAAGTCAACAACGTCTCAATTATTCACATATAATTCAAGTAATGCATATACAATTATATCACAATATAACAACATCAAATAATAATCAACATCTTAAAACATCATATATACATATAACACTTCATCAATCATGGACAATATCGTATTCACAAACATATACATACATATACTAATTCATCAATCATAATCAATTATTCACTGTGACCTACGTTCAGTAATTTGACCATAACTCAAATTCTATAAATCCTTTTGAAGTCAAACCAACGGCATTAGAAAGCTAACATTTATACCTACAACTTTCGTGTTTACACCTAAGACCAATTCTGTACCAATCAATACCGGTTTTCATTTCAAATTCAGACAAAGTTGTGCTGAAATTCATAAAAATTCACTAAGACCTCCTAGGAGTATTTTCATCATAACTCCTAAACCAAAACTCATTGTTACGCCACACCAAAGCCATTGGAAAGCTAACAAAATTATCTACAACTTTCATTTTTACACCAAAAGCTAGTTCAAAACGGAAACGTGTGCAAAGACGCAAGAACATTAAACAGAAGATGCTGTCACTGTGCAGCTCTCGGGAAAAACCAATTTTTCACCCAAAAATCCCAATTTTGACTTTCCCAATGCCCAAATTTGATTCCAAAATTTGTCTAAACATTTATATAGATCAAAAGAGACTCAAAATCATATAAAACTTGACCAAAAACATTATTTTAGAAAATCATCAATTAACCACTTTTAACCCTAATTCTCAAATTCTCAAAAACGAAAACCTACAACATGTTAAATCCAATTTTCAGAATCAATGACTTAAGATTATTGAATGTTAGTCTCACCCTTACCTTATAACTCAAAATCGCAGCAATCCTAGGTCTCTTGCTTTTCTCTTGGCTTTTTCTCCCTTTTCTCCAAAATTGATCGTACGTTATGTTTTTTCTAAACTAGGTTTCTCCTATTTATAACGCTTTTTTTTTCTATTTTATCTTATTTCTCTTTCTCCCCCAAAACTCTCTAAAATCTCATAACAAACTCTCAACTCAATCTTATTTCTATTTTCAAATCTTATTCTATTAAATAACAACATAAGCCACTTAATAAATCACATAATCAAATAAATATATTTTAAACTCTTCTTAATAAATTTTAGACTCAATTAAATAATTAAATAAATCTAATAATTCAAAGAGGGCGTTACAACTCCACCCCCCTTAAAAGAATTTCGTCCTCGAAATTCAAAGCACACAAGAAAGGAATTCAATTATTGCCTAAACATCTTAAACCAAACATAGCCAAATAGAAACTTCAAACAAAACATGTAAGCCACATAAAAGTTAGTCAATCAAACATGATCACATAATAAACATAACCATTAGTCAGAAAACACAACAACAATCAAGACAACATAAGACAGTATTTCAATTGTCACACGACTTGACACGACTCAACTACTTGGCCGGACGGACCGACCTGCTCTGATACCAATTGTAACACCCCGTTTTCCCAACATAAAAATTTCGCATAAATAATCAGAGTTTTTCAACATAAACGGAATGTCACATTCTTTTCTTAAAATCATAAACTGAATAAATAACTATTTATCCTTTAAAATTCAAATACAAGATCTTTAATACTTCGCAGCGGAATTTATTTCAATAACTAAAACAGTCTTTGGCACGAAGGCCTCTTCATAAATGTCGCATAAAAATCTAATCTAAAAACATAGTCATAAATCTTCAAAAACAATACGTAAGGAATAGAAAAGCAATAACAAAGTTCCCATCCCGTTACGTATCAGAGCACCTAAGACACACGAGAAGGAAAGCTCACACGACATCAACTATTCTTGGTTACCTGTTAGTTGCCCATGGTGGGCAAACAGAAGGGGTGAGATTTCACAAACAATAATATTAAGCATATAATTCATCAATTACATTTAACAACATAAGCATCATCAATCATATTTAACAACTCATAGACAACATCATGTAATCATCATAATATTCATCATAGATAATAATATATCATAATTCACTTCTTTAATAGTTCATATAAAGAATCACAGCTTTAAACAATTTCATGATTTAACAACTTAACAACTCGACAACTTGATAACTTGACAACTTAACCTCTTGACTATGCAACTTAATCTTCTAATCATGCATGTGGTACCAATCTTTGAGCGTAAATAGGCTCCCAAGGCATCAAGCCCTCAACTTTATTTGAGCGTAAAAAGGCTCCCAGGGCATCAAGCCCTCAACTTAATTGAGCAAAGGCTCCAGGGCATCAAGCCCCCCACAATGAAATGCTAATGCATGGACTCGACCTCGTAATATCTTAAATCGACAACCTCTTATATAATCCAATAATTTGGAACTTCATCATCTTAATCAACTTAGACCAACTCATGCAGCTTAGTTAAATAACAACAGCAACACAACAGTATACAAAAACAGCATGACATAATAATATCAAATGCAAGTCAACAACGTCTCAATTATTCACATATAATTCAAGTAATGCATATACAATTATATCACAATATAACAACATCAAATAATAATCAACATCTTAAAACATCATATATACATATAACACTTCATCAATCATGGACAATATCGTATTCACAAACATATACATACATATACTAATTCATCAATCATAATCAATTATTCACTGTGACCTACGTTCAGTAATTTGACCATAACTCAAATTCTATAAATCCTTTTGAAGTCAAACCAACGGCATTAGAAAGCTAACATTTATACCTACAACTTTCGTGTTTACACCTAAGACCAATTCTGTACCAATCAATACCGGTTTTCATTTCAAATTCAGACAAAGTTGTGCTGAAATTCATAAAAATTCACTAAGACCTCCTAGGAGTATTTTCATCATAACTCCTAAACCAAAACTCATTGTTACGCCACACCAAAGCCATTGGAAAGCTAACAAAATTATCTACAACTTTCATTTTTACACCAAAAGCTAGTTCAAAACGGAAACGTGTGCAAAAGACGCAAGAACATTAAACAGAAGATGCTGTCACTGTGCAGCTCTCGGGAAAAACCAATTTTTCACCCAAAAATCCCAATTTTGACTTTCCCAATGCCCAAATTTGATTCCAAAATTTGTCTAAACATTTATATAGATCAAAAGAGACTCAAAATCATATAAAACTTGACCAAAAACATTATTTTAGAAAATCATCAATTAACCACTTTTAACCCTAATTCTCAAATTCTCAAAAACGAAAACCTACAACATGTTAAATCCAATTTTCAGAATCAATGACTTAAGATTATTGAATGTTAGTCTCACCCTTACCTTATAACTCAAAATCGCAGCAATCCTAGGTCTCTTGCTTTTCTCTTGGCTTTTTCTCCCTTTTCTCCAAAATTGATCGTACGTTATGTTTTTTCTAAACTAGGTTTCTCCTATTTATAACGCTTTTTTTTTCTATTTTATCTTATTTCTCTTTCTCCCCCAAAACTCTCTAAAATCTCATAACAAACTCTCAACTCAATCTTATTTCTATTTTCAAATCTTATTCTATTAAATAACAACATAAGCCACTTAATAAATCACATAATCAAATAAATATATTTTAAACTCTTCTTAATAAATTTTAGACTCAATTAAATAATTAAATAAATCTAATAATTCAAAGAGGGCGTTACAACTCCACCCCCCTTAAAAGAATTTCGTCCTCGAAATTCAAAGCACACAAGAAAGGAATTCAATTATTGCCTAAACATCTTAAACCAAACATAGCCAAATAGAAACTTCAAACAAAACATGTAAGCCACATAAAAGTTAGTCAATCAAACATGATCACATAATAAACATAACCATTAGTCAGAAAACACAACAACAATCAAGACAACATAAGACAGTATTTCAATTGTCACACGACTTGACACGACTCAACTACTTGGCCGGACGGACCGACCTGCTCTGATACCAATTGTAACACCCCGTTTTCCCAACATAAAAATTTCGCATAAATAATCAGAGTTTTTCAACATAAACGGAATGTCACATTCTTTTCTTAAAATCATAAACTGAATAAATAACTATTTATCCTTTAAAATTCAAATACAAGATCTTTAATACTTCGCAGCGGAATTTATTTCAATAACTAAAACAGTCTTTGGCACGAAGGCCTCTTCATAAATGTCGCATAAAAATCTAATCTAAAAACATAGTCATAAATCTTCAAAAACAATACGTAAGGAATAGAAAAGCAATAACAAAGTTCCCATCCCGTTACGTATCAGAGCACCTAAGACACACGAGAAGGAAAGCTCACACGACATCAACTATTCTTGGTTACCTGTTAGTTGCCCATGGTGGGCAAACAGAAGGGGTGAGATTTCACAAACAATAATATTAAGCATATAATTCATCAATTACATTTAACAACATAAGCATCATCAATCATATTTAACAACTCATAGACAACATCATGTAATCATCATAATATTCATCATAGATAATAATATATCATAATTCACTTCTTTAATAGTTCATATAAAGAATCACAGCTTTAAACAATTTCATGATTTAACAACTTAACAACTCGACAACTTGATAACTTGACAACTTGACAACTTAACCTCTTGACTATGCAACTTAATCTTCTAATCATGCATGTGGTACCAATCTTTGAGCGTAAATAGGCTCCCAAGGCATCAAGCCCTCAACTTTATTTGAGCGTAAAAAGGCTCCCAGGGCATCAAGCCCTCAACTTAATTGAGCAAAGGCTCCAGGGCATCAAGCCCCCAACAATGAAATGCTAATGCATGGACTCGACCTCGTAATATCTTAAATCGACAACCTCTTATATAATCCAATAATTTGGAACTTCATCATCTTAATCAACTTAGACCAACTCATGCAGCTTAGTTAAATAACAACAGCAACACAACAGTATACAAAAACAGCATGACATAATAATATCAAATGCAAGTCAACAACGTCTCAATTATTCACATATAATTCAAGTAATGCATATACAATTATATCACAATATAACAACATCAAATAATAATCAACATCTTAAAACATCATATATACATATAACACTTCATCAATCATGGACAATATCGTATTCACAAACATATACATACATATACTAATTCATCAATCATAATCAATTATTCACTGTGACCTACGTTCAGTAATTTGACCATAACTCAAATTCTATAAATCCTTTTGAAGTCAAACCAACGGCATTAGAAAGCTAACATTTATACCTACAACTTTCGTGTTTACACCTAAGACCAATTCTGTACCAATCAATACCGGTTTTCATTTCAAATTCAGACAAAGTTGTGCTGAAATTCATAAAAATTCACTAAGACCTCCTAGGAGTATTTTCATCATAACTCCTAAACCAAAACTCATTGTTACGCCACACCAAAGCCATTGGAAAGCTAACAAAATTATCTACAACTTTCATTTTTACACCAAAAGCTAGTTCAAAACGGAAACGTGTGCAAAAGACGCAAGAACATTAAACAGAAGATGCTGTCACTGTGCAGCTCTCGGGAAAAACCAATTTTTCACCCAAAAATCCCAATTTTGACTTTCCCAATGCCCAAATTTGATTCCAAAATTTGTCTAAACATTTATATAGATCAAAAGAGACCAAAATCATATAAAACTTGACCAAAAACATTATTTTAGAAAATCATCAATTAACCACTTTTAACCCTAATTCTCAAATTCTCAAAAACGAAAACCTACAACATGTTAAATCCAATTTTCAGAATCAATGACTTAAGATTATTGAATGTTAGTCTCACCCTTACCTTATAACTCAAAATCGCAGCAATCCTAGGTCTCTTGCTTTTCTCTTGGCTTTTTCTCCCTTTTCTCCAAAATTGATCGTACGTTATGTTTTTTCTAAACTAGGTTTCTCCTATTTATAACGCTTTTTTTTTTCTATTTTATCTTATTTCTCTTTCTCCCCCAAAACTCTCTAAAATCTCATAACAAACTCTCAACTCAATCTTATTTCTATTTTCAAATCTTATTCTATTAAATAACAACATAAGCCACTTAATAAATCACATAATCAAATAAATATATTTTAAACTCTTCTTAATAAATTTTAGACTCAATTAAATAATTAAATAAATCTAATAATTCAAAGAGGGCGTTACAACTCCACCCCCCTTAAAAGAATTTCGTCCTCGAAATTCAAAGCACACAAGAAAGGAATTCAATTATTGCCTAAACATCTTAAACCAAACATAGCCAAATAGAAACTTCAAACAAAACATGTAAGCCACATAAAAGTTAGTCAATCAAACATGATCACATAATAAACATAACCATTAGTCAGAAAACACAACAACAATCAAGACAACATAAGACAGTATTTCAATTGTCACACGACTTGACACGACTCAACTACTTGGCCGGACGGACCGACCTGCTCTGATACCAATTGTAACACCCCGTTTTCCCAACATAAAAATTTCGCATAAATAATCAGAGTTTTTCAACATAAACGGAATGTCACATTCTTTTCTTAAAATCATAAACTGAATAAATAACTATTTATCCTTTAAAATTCAAATACAAGATCTTTAATACTTCGCAGCGGAATTTATTTCAATAACTAAAACAGTCTTTGGCACGAAGGCCTCTTCATAAATGTCGCATAAAAATCTAATCTAAAAACATAGTCATAAATCTTCAAAAACAATACGTAAGGAATAGAAAAGCAATAACAAAGTTCCCATCCCGTTACGTATCAGAGCACCTAAGACACACGAGAAGGAAAGCTCACACGACATCAACTATTCTTGGTTACCTGTTAGTTGCCCATGGTGGGCAAACAGAAGGGGTGAGATTTCACAAACAATAATATTAAGCATATAATTCATCAATTACATTTAACAACATAAGCATCATCAATCATATTTAACAACTCATAGACAACATCATGTAATCATCATAATATTCATCATAGATAATAATATATCATAATTCACTTCTTTAATAGTTCATATAAAGAATCACAGCTTTAAACAATTTCATGATTTAACAACTTAACAACTCGACAACTTGATAACTTGACAACTTGACAACTTAACCTCTTGACTATGCAACTTAATCTTCTAATCATGCATGTGGTACCAATCTTTGAGCGTAAATAGGCTCCCAAGGCATCAAGCCCTCAACTTTATTTGAGCGTAAAAAGGCTCCCAGGGCATCAAGCCCTCAACTTAATTGAGCAAAGGCTCCAGGGCATCAAGCCCCCAACAATGAAATGCTAATGCATGGACTCGACCTCGTAATATCTTAAATCGACAACCTCTTATATAATCCAATAATTTGGAACTTCATCATCTTAATCAACTTAGACCAACTCATGCAGCTTAGTTAAATAACAACAGCAACACAACAGTATACAAAAACAGCATGACATAATAATATCAAATGCAAGTCAACAACGTCTCAATTATTCACATATAATTCAAGTAATGCATATACAATTATATCACAATATAACAACATCAAATAATAATCAACATCTTAAAACATCATATATACATATAACACTTCATCAATCATGGACAATATCGTATTCACAAACATATACATACATATACTAATTCATCAATCATAATCAATTATTCACTGTGACCTACGTTCAGTAATTTGACCATAACTCAAATTCTATAAATCCTTTTGAAGTCAAACCAACGGCATTAGAAAGCTAACATTTATACCTACAACTTTCGTGTTTACACCTAAGACCAATTCTGTACCAATCAATACCGGTTTTCATTTCAAATTCAGACAAAGTTGTGCTGAAATTCATAAAAATTCACTAAGACCTCCTAGGAGTATTTTCATCATAACTCCTAAACCAAAACTCATTGTTACGCCACACCAAAGCCATTGGAAAGCTAACAAAATTATCTACAACTTTCATTTTTACACCAAAAGCTAGTTCAAAACGGAAACGTGTGCAAAGACGCAAGAACATTAAACAGAAGATGCTGTCACTGTGCAGCTCTCGGGAAAAACCAATTTTTCACCCAAAAATCCCAATTTTGACTTTCCCAATGCCCAAATTTGATTCCAAAATTTGTCTAAACATTTATATAGATCAAAAGAGACTCAAAATCATATAAAACTTGACCAAAAACATTATTTTAGAAAATCATCAATTAACCACTTTTAACCCTAATTCTCAAATTCTCAAAAACGAAAACCTACAACATGTTAAATCCAATTTTCAGAATCAATGACTTAAGATTATTGAATGTTAGTCTCACCCTTACCTTATAACTCAAAATCGCAGCAATCCTAGGTCTCTTGCTTTTCTCTTGGCTTTTTCTCCCTTTTCTCCAAAATTGATCGTACGTTATGTTTTTTCTAAACTAGGTTTCTCCTATTTATAACGCTTTTTTTTTTCTATTTTATCTTATTTCTCTTTCTCCCCCAAAACTCTCTAAAATCTCATAACAAACTCTCAACTCAATCTTATTTCTATTTTCAAATCTTATTCTATTAAATAACAACATAAGCCACTTAATAAATCACATAATCAAATAAATATATTTTAAACTCTTCTTAATAAATTTTAGACTCAATTAAATAATTAAATAAATCTAATAATTCAAAGAGGGCGTTACAACTCCACCCCCCTTAAAAGAATTTCGTCCTCGAAATTCAAAGCACACAAGAAAGGAATTCAATTATTGCCTAAACATCTTAAACCAAACATAGCCAAATAGAAACTTCAAACAAAACATGTAAGCCACATAAAAGTTAGTCAATCAAACATGATCACATAATAAACATAACCATTAGTCAGAAAACACAACAACAATCAAGACAACATAAGACAGTATTTCAATTGTCACACGACTTGACACGACTCAACTACTTGGCCGGACGGACCGACCTGCTCTGATACCAATTGTAACACCCCGTTTTCCCAACATAAAAATTTCGCATAAATAATCAGAGTTTTTCAACATAAACGGAATGTCACATTCTTTTCTTAAAATCATAAACTGAATAAATAACTATTTATCCTTTAAAATTCAAATACAAGATCTTTAATACTTCGCAGCGGAATTTATTTCAATAACTAAAACAGTCTTTGGCACGAAGGCCTCTTCATAAATGTCGCATAAAAATCTAATCTAAAAACATAGTCATAAATCTTCAAAAACAATACGTAAGGAATAGAAAAGCAATAACAAAGTTCCCATCCCGTTACGTATCAGAGCACCTAAGACACACGAGAAGGAAAGCTCACACGACATCAACTATTCTTGGTTACCTGTTAGTTGCCCATGGTGGGCAAACAGAAGGGGTGAGATTTCACAAACAATAATATTAAGCATATAATTCATCAATTACATTTAACAACATAAGCATCATCAATCATATTTAACAACTCATAGACAACATCATGTAATCATCATAATATTCATCATAGATAATAATATATCATAATTCACTTCTTTAATAGTTCATATAAAGAATCACAGCTTTAAACAATTTCATGATTTAACAACTTAACAACTCGACAACTTGATAACTTGACAACTTAACCTCTTGACTATGCAACTTAATCTTCTAATCATGCATGTGGTACCAATCTTTGAGCGTAAATAGGCTCCCAAGGCATCAAGCCCTCAACTTTATTTGAGCGTAAAAAGGCTCCCAGGGCATCAAGCCCTCAACTTAATTGAGCAAAGGCTCCAGGGCATCAAGCCCCCAACAATGAAATGCTAATGCATGGACTCGACCTCGTAATATCTTAAATCGACAACCTCTTATATAATCCAATAATTTGGAACTTCATCATCTTAATCAACTTAGACCAACTCATGCAGCTTAGTTAAATAACAACAGCAACACAACAGTATACAAAAACAGCATGACATAATAATATCAAATGCAAGTCAACAACGTCTCAATTATTCACATATAATTCAAGTAATGCATATACAATTATATCACAATATAACAACATCAAATAATAATCAACATCTTAAAACATCATATATACATATAACACTTCATCAATCATGGACAATATCGTATTCACAAACATATACATACATATACTAATTCATCAATCATAATCAATTATTCACTGTGACCTACGTTCAGTAATTTGACCATAACTCAAATTCTATAAATCCTTTTGAAGTCAAACCAACGGCATTAGAAAGCTAACATTTATACCTACAACTTTCGTGTTTACACCTAAGACCAATTCTGTACCAATCAATACCGGTTTTCATTTCAAATTCAGACAAAGTTGTGCTGAAATTCATAAAAATTCACTAAGACCTCCTAGGAGTATTTTCATCATAACTCCTAAACCAAAACTCATTGTTACGCCACACCAAAGCCATTGGAAAGCTAACAAAATTATCTACAACTTTCATTTTACACCAAAAGCTAGTTCAAAACGGAAACGTGTGCGAAAGACGCAAGAACATTAAACAGAAGATGCTGTCACTGTGCAGCTCTCGGGAAAAACCAATTTTTCACCCAAAAATCCCAATTTTGACTTTCCCAATGCCCAAATTTGATTCCAAAATTTGTCTAAACATTTATATAGATCAAAAGAGACCAAAATCATATAAAACTTGACCAAAAACATTATTTTAGAAAATCATCAATTAACCACTTTTAACCCTAATTCTCAAATTCTCAAAAACGAAAACCTACAACATGTTAAATCCAATTTTCAGAATCAATGACTTAAGATTATTGAATGTTAGTCTCACCCTTACCTTATAACTCAAAATCGCAGCAATCCTAGGTCTCTTGCTTTTCTCTTGGCTTTTTCTCCCTTTTCTCCAAAATTGATCGTACGTTATGTTTTTTCTAAACTAGGTTTCTCCTATTTATAACGCTTTTTTTTTTCTATTTTATCTTATTTCTCTTTCTCCCCCAAAACTCTCTAAAATCTCATAACAAACTCTCAACTCAATCTTATTTCTATTTTCAAATCTTATTCTATTAAATAACAACATAAGCCACTTAATAAATCACATAATCAAATAAATATATTTTAAACTCTTCTTAATAAATTTTAGACTCAATTAAATAATTAAATAAATCTAATAATTCAAAGAGGGCGTTACAACTCCACCCCCCTTAAAAGAATTTCGTCCTCGAAATTCAAAGCACACAAGAAAGGAATTCAATTATTGCCTAAACATCTTAAACCAAACATAGCCAAATAGAAACTTCAAACAAAACATGTAAGCCACATAAAAGTTAGTCAATCAAACATGATCACATAATAAACATAACCATTAGTCAGAAAACACAACAACAATCAAGACAACATAAGACAGTATTTCAATTGTCACACGACTTGACACGACTCAACTACTTGGCCGGACGGACCGACCTGCTCTGATACCAATTGTAACACCCCGTTTTCCCAACATAAAAATTTCGCATAAATAATCAGAGTTTTTCAACATAAACGGAATGTCACATTCTTTTCTTAAAATCATAAACTGAATAAATAACTATTTATCCTTTAAAATTCAAATACAAGATCTTTAATACTTCGCAGCGGAATTTATTTCAATAACTAAAACAGTCTTTGGCACGAAGGCCTCTTCATAAATGTCGCATAAAAATCTAATCTAAAAACATAGTCATAAATCTTCAAAAACAATACGTAAGGAATAGAAAAGCAATAACAAAGTTCCCATCCCGTTACGTATCAGAGCACCTAAGACACACGAGAAGGAAAGCTCACACGACATCAACTATTCTTGGTTACCTGTTAGTTGCCCATGGTGGGCAAACAGAAGGGGTGAGATTTCACAAACAATAATATTAAGCATATAATTCATCAATTACATTTAACAACATAAGCATCATCAATCATATTTAACAACTCATAGACAACATCATGTAATCATCATAATATTCATCATAGATAATAATATATCATAATTCACTTCTTTAATAGTTCATATAAAGAATCACAGCTTTAAACAATTTCATGATTTAACAACTTAACAACTCGACAACTTGATAACTGACAACTTGACAACTTAACCTCTTGACTATGCAACTTAATCTTCTAATCATGCATGTGGTACCAATCTTTGAGCGTAAATAGGCTCCCAAGGCATCAAGCCCTCAACTTTATTTGAGCGTAAAAAGGCTCCCAGGGCATCAAGCCCTCAACTTAATTGAGCAAAGGCTCCAGGGCATCAAGCCCCCAACAATGAAATGCTAATGCATGGACTCGACCTCGTAATATCTTAAATCGACAACCTCTTATATAATCCAATAATTTGGAACTTCATCATCTTAATCAACTTAGACCAACTCATGCAGCTTAGTTAAATAACAACAGCAACACAACAGTATACAAAAACAGCATGACATAATAATATCAAATGCAAGTCAACAACGTCTCAATTATTCACATATAATTCAAGTAATGCATATACAATTATATCACAATATAACAACATCAAATAATAATCAACATCTTAAAACATCATATATACATATAACACTTCATCAATCATGGACAATATCGTATTCACAAACATATACATACATATACTAATTCATCAATCATAATCAATTATTCACTGTGACCTACGTTCAGTAATTTGACCATAACTCAAATTCTATAAATCCTTTTGAAGTCAAACCAACGGCATTAGAAAGCTAACATTTATACCTACAACTTTCGTGTTTACACCTAAGACCAATTCTGTACCAATCAATACCGGTTTTCATTTCAAATTCAGACAAAGTTGTGCTGAAATTCATAAAAATTCACTAAGACCTCCTAGGAGTATTTTCATCATAACTCCTAAACCAAAACTCATTGTTACGCCACACCAAAGCCATTGGAAAGCTAACAAAATTATCTACAACTTTCATTTTACACCAAAAGCTAGTTCAAAACGGAAACGTGTGCAAAGACGCAAGAACATTAAACAGAAGATGCTGTCACTGTGCAGCTCTCGGGAAAAACCAATTTTTCACCCAAAAATCCCAATTTTGACTTTCCCAATGCCCAAATTTGATTCCAAAATTTGTCTAAACATTTATATAGATCAAAAGAGACCAAAATCATATAAAACTTGACCAAAAACATTATTTTAGAAAATCATCAATTAACCACTTTTAACCCTAATTCTCAAATTCTCAAAAACGAAAACCTACAACATGTTAAATCCAATTTTCAGAATCAATGACTTAAGATTATTGAATGTTAGTCTCACCCTTACCTTATAACTCAAAATCGCAGCAATCCTAGGTCTCTTGCTTTTCTCTTGGCTTTTTCTCCCTTTTCTCCAAAATTGATCGTACGTTATGTTTTTTCTAAACTAGGTTTCTCCTATTTATAACGCTTTTTTTTTTCTATTTTATCTTATTTCTCTTTCTCCCCCAAAACTCTCTAAAATCTCATAACAAACTCTCAACTCAATCTTATTTCTATTTTCAAATCTTATTCTATTAAATAACAACATAAGCCACTTAATAAATCACATAATCAAATAAATATATTTTAAACTCTTCTTAATAAATTTTAGACTCAATTAAATAATTAAATAAATCTAATAATTCAAAGAGGGCGTTACAACTCCACCCCCCTTAAAAGAATTTCGTCCTCGAAATTCAAAGCACACAAGAAAGGAATTCAATTATTGCCTAAACATCTTAAACCAAACATAGCCAAATAGAAACTTCAAACAAAACATGTAAGCCACATAAAAGTTAGTCAATCAAACATGATCACATAATAAACATAACCATTAGTCAGAAAACACAACAACAATCAAGACAACATAAGACAGTATTTCAATTGTCACACGACTTGACACGACTCAACTACTTGGCCGGACGGACCGACCTGCTCTGATACCAATTGTAACACCCCGTTTTCCCAACATAAAAATTTCGCATAAATAATCAGAGTTTTTCAACATAAACGGAATGTCACATTCTTTTCTTAAAATCATAAACTGAATAAATAACTATTTATCCTTTAAAATTCAAATACAAGATCTTTAATACTTCGCAGCGGAATTTATTTCAATAACTAAAACAGTCTTTGGCACGAAGGCCTCTTCATAAATGTCGCATAAAAATCTAATCTAAAAACATAGTCATAAATCTTCAAAAACAATACGTAAGGAATAGAAAAGCAATAACAAAGTTCCCATCCCGTTACGTATCAGAGCACCTAAGACACACGAGAAGGAAAGCTCACACGACATCAACTATTCTTGGTTACCTGTTAGTTGCCCATGGTGGGCAAACAGAAGGGGTGAGATTTCACAAACAATAATATTAAGCATATAATTCATCAATTACATTTAACAACATAAGCATCATCAATCATATTTAACAACTCATAGACAACATCATGTAATCATCATAATATTCATCATAGATAATAATATATCATAATTCACTTCTTTAATAGTTCATATAAAGAATCACAGCTTTAAACAATTTCATGATTTAACAACTTAACAACTCGACAACTTGATAACTTGACAACTTGACAACTTAACCTCTTGACTATGCAACTTAATCTTCTAATCATGCATGTGGTACCAATCTTTGAGCGTAAATAGGCTCCCAAGGCATCAAGCCCTCAACTTTATTTGAGCGTAAAAAGGCTCCCAGGGCATCAAGCCCTCAACTTAATTGAGCAAAGGCTCCAGGGCATCAAGCCCCCAGCAATGAAATGCTAATGCATGGACTCGACCTCGTAATATCTTAAATCGACAACCTCTTATATAATCCAATAATTTGGAACTTCATCATCTTAATCAACTTAGACCAACTCATGCAGCTTAGTTAAATAACAACAGCAACACAACAGTATACAAAAACAGCATGACATAATAATATCAAATGCAAGTCAACAACGTCTCAATTATTCACATATAATTCAAGTAATGCATATACAATTATATCACAATATAACAACATCAAATAATAATCAACATCTTAAAACATCATATATACATATAACACTTCATCAATCATGGACAATATCGTATTCACAAACATATACATACATATACTAATTCATCAATCATAATCAATTATTCACTGTGACCTACGTTCAGTAATTTGACCATAACTCAAATTCTATAAATCCTTTTGAAGTCAAACCAACGGCATTAGAAAGCTAACATTTATACCTACAACTTTCGTGTTTACACCTAAGACCAATTCTGTACCAATCAATACCGGTTTTCATTTCAAATTCAGACAAAGTTGTGCTGAAATTCATAAAAATTCACTAAGACCTCCTAGGAGTATTTTCATCATAACTCCTAAACCAAAACTCATTGTTACGCCACACCAAAGCCATTGGAAAGCTAACAAAATTATCTACAACTTTCATTTTTACACCAAAAGCTAGTTCAAAACGGAAACGTGTGCAAAAGACGCAAGAACATTAAACAGAAGATGCTGTCACTGTGCAGCTCTCGGGAAAAACCAATTTTTCACCCAAAAATCCCAATTTTGACTTTCCCAATGCCCAAATTTGATTCCAAAATTTGTCTAAACATTTATATAGATCAAAAGAGACTCAAAATCATATAAAACTTGACCAAAAACATTATTTTAGAAAATCATCAATTAACCACTTTAACCCTAATTCTCAAATTCTCAAAAACGAAAACCTACAACATGTTAAATCCAATTTTCAGAATCAATGACTTAAGATTATTGAATGTTAGTCTCACCCTTACCTTATAACTCAAAATCGCAGCAATCCTAGGTCTCTTGCTTTTCTCTTGGCTTTTTCTCCCTTTTCTCCAAAATTGATCGTACGTTATGTTTTTTCTAAACTAGGTTTCTCCTATTTATAACGCTTTTTTTTTTCTATTTTATCTTATTTCTCTTTCTCCCCAAAAACTCTCTAAAATCTCATAACAAACTCTCAACTCAATCTTATTTCTATTTTCAAATCTTATTCTATTAAATAACAACATAAGCCACTTAATAAATCACATAATCAAATAAATATATTTTAAACTCTTCTTAATAAATTTTAGACTCAATTAAATAATTAAATAAATCTAATAATTCAAAGAGGGCGTTACAACTCCACCCCCCTTAAAAGAATTTCGTCCTCGAAATTCAAAGCACACAAGAAAGGAATTCAATTATTGCCTAAACATCTTAAACCAAACATAGCCAAATAGAAACTTCAAACAAAACATGTAAGCCACATAAAAGTTAGTCAATCAAACATGATCACATAATAAACATAACCATTAGTCAGAAAACACAACAACAATCAAGACAACATAAGACAGTATTTCAATTGTCACACGACTTGACACGACTCAACTACTTGGCCGGACGGACCGACCTGCTCTGATACCAATTGTAACACCCCGTTTTCCCAACATAAAAATTTCGCATAAATAATCAGAGTTTTTCAACATAAACGGAATGTCACATTCTTTTCTTAAATCATAAACTGAATAAATAACTATTTATCCTTTAAAATTCAAATACAAGATCTTTAATACTTCGCAGCGGAATTTATTTCAATAACTAAAACAGTCTTTGGCACGAAGGCTCTTCATAAATGTCGCATAAAAATCTAATCTAAAAACATAGTCATAAATCTTCAAAAACAATACGTAAGGAATAGAAAAGCAATAACAAAGTTCCCATCCCGTTACGTATCAGAGCACCTAAGACACACGAGAAGGAAAGCTCACACGACATCAACTATTCTTGGTTACCTGTTAGTTGCCCATGGTGGGCAAACAGAAGGGGTGAGATTTCACAAACAATAATATTAAGCATATAATTCATCAATTACATTTAACAACATAAGCATCATCAATCATATTTAACAACTCATAGACAACATCATGTAATCATCATAATATTCATCATAGATAATAATATATCATAATTCACTTCTTTAATAGTTCATATAAAGAATCACAGCTTTAAACAATTTCATGATTTAACAACTTAACAACTCGACAACTTGATAACTTGACAACTTGACAACTTAACCTCTTGACTATGCAACTTAATCTTCTAATCATGCATGTGGTACCAATCTTTGAGCGTAAATAGGCTCCCAAGGCATCAAGCCCTCAACTTTATTTGAGCGTAAAAAGCTCCCAGGGCATCAAGCCCTCAACTTAATTGAGCAAAGGCTCCAGGGCATCAAGCCCCAACAATGAAATGCTAATGCATGGACTCGACCTCGTAATATCTTAAATCGACAACCTCTTATATAATCCAATAATTTGGAACTTCATCATCTTAATCAACTTAGACCAACTCATGCAGCTTAGTTAAATAACAACAGCAACACAACAGTATACAAAACAGCATGACATAATAATATCAAATGCAAGTCAACAACGTCTCAATTATTCACATATAATTCAAGTAATGCATATACAATTATATCACAATATAACAACATCAAATAATAATCAACATCTTAAAACATCATATATACATATAACACTTCATCAATCATGGACAATATCGTATTCACAAACATATACATACATATACTAATTCATCAATCATAATCAATTATTCACTGTGACCTACGTTCAGTAATTTGACCATAACTCAATTCTATAAATCCTTTGAAGTCAAACCAACGGCATTAGAAAGCTAACATTTATACCTACAACTTTCGTGTTTACACCTAAGACCAATTCTGTACCAATCAATACCGGTTTTCATTTCAAATTCAGACAAGTTGTGCTGAATTCATAAAAATTCACTAAGACCTCCTAGGAGTATTTCATCATAATCCTAAACCAAAACTCATTGTTACGCCACACCAAAGCCATTGGAAAGCTAACAAAATTATCTACAACTTTCATTTTTACACCAAAAGCTAGTTCAAAACGGAAACGTGTGCAAAGACGCAAGAACATTAAACAGAAGATGCTGTCACTGTGCAGCTCTCGGGAAAAACCAATTTTTCACCCAAAAATCCCAATTTTGACTTTCCCAATGCCCAAATTTGATTCCAAAATTTGTCTAAACATTATATAGATCAAAAGAGACCAAAATCATATAAAACTTGACCAAAAACATTATTTTAGAAAATCATCAATTAACCACTTTTAACCCTAATTCTCAAATTCTCAAAACGAAAACCTACAACATGTTAAATCCAATTTTCAGAATCAATGACTTAAGATTATTGAATGTTAGTCTCACCCTTACCTTATAACTCAAAATCGCAGCAATCCTAGGTCTCTTGCTTTTCTCTTGGCTTTTTCTCCCTTTTCTCCAAAATTGATCGTACGTTATGTTTTTTCTAAACTAGGTTTCTCCTATTATAACGCTTTTTTTTTTTCTATTTTATCTTATTCTCTTTCTCCCCCAAAACTCTCTAAAATCTCATAACAACTCTCAACTCAATCTTATTTCTATTTCAAATCTTATTCTATAAATAACAACATAAGCCACTTAATAAATCACATAATCAAATAAATATATTTAAACTCTTCTTAATAAATTTTAGACTCAATTAAATAATTAAATAAATCTAATAATTCAAAGAGGGCGTTACAACTCCACCCCCCCTTAAAAGAATTTCGTCCTCGAAATTCAAAGCACACAAGAAAGGAATTCAATTATTGCCTAAACATCTTAAACCAAACATAGCCAAATAGAAACTTCAAACAAAACATGTAAGCCACATAAAAGTTAGTCAATCAAACATGATCACATAATAAACATAACATAACCATTAGTCAGAAAACACAACAACAATCAAGACAACATAAGACAGTATTTCAATTGTCACACGACTTGACACGACTCAACTACTTGGCCGGACGGACCGACCTGCTCTGATACCAATTGTAACACCCGTTTTCCCCACATAAAATTTCGCATAAATAATCAGAGTTTTTCAACATAAACGGAATGTCACATTCTTTTCTTAAAATCATAAACTGAATAAATAACTATTTATCCTTTAAAATTCAAATACAAGATCTTTAATACTTCGCAGGGAATTTATTTCAATAACTAAAACAGTCTTTGGCACGAAGGCCTCTTCATAATGTCGCATAAAATCTAATCTAAAAACATAGTCATAATCTTCAAAAACAATACGTAAGGAATAGAAAAGCAATAACAAAGTTCCCATCCCGTTACGTATCAGAGCACCTAAGACACACGAGAAGGAAAGCTCACACGACATCAACTATTCTTGTTACCTGTTAGTTGCCCATGGTGGGCAAACAGAAGGGGTGAGATTTCACAAACAATAATATTAAGCATATAATTCATCAATTACATTTAACAACATAGCATCATCCATCATATTTAACAACTCATAGACAACATCATGTAATCATCATAATATTCATCATAGATAATAATATTCATAATTCACTTCTTTAATAGTTCATATAAAGAATCACAGCTTTAAACAATTTCATGATTTAACAACTTAACAACTCGACAACTTGATAACTTGACAACTTACAACTTAACTCTGACTATGCAACTTAATCTTCTAATCATGCATGTGGTACCAATTTTGAGCGTAAATAGGCTCCCAAGGCATCAACCTCAACTTATTTGAGCGTAAAAAGGCTCCAGGGCATCAAGCCCTCAACTTAATTGAGCAAAGGCTCCAGGGCATCAAGCCCCAGCAATGAAATGCTAATGCATGGACTCGACCTCGTATATCTTAAATCGACAACTCTTATATATCCAATAATTTGGACTTCATCATCTTAACAACTTAGACCAACTCATGCAGCTTAGTTAAATACAACAGCAACACAACAGTATACAAAACAGCATGACATAATAATATCAAATGCAAGTCAACACGTCCAATTATCACATATAATCAAGTAATGCATATACAATATATACAATAAAACATCAAAAAAATCAACATCTAAAACAATATACATATAAACTTCATCAATATGGACAATATCGTATTCACAAACATATACATACATATACTAATTCATCAATCATAATCAATTATTCACTGTGACCTACGTTCAGTAATTTGACCATAACTCAAATCTATAATCTTTTGAAGTCAAACCAACGGCATTAGAAAGCTAACATTTATACTACAACTTTCGTGTTTACACCTAAGACAATTCTGTACCAATCATACGTTTCATTTCAAATTCAGACAAAGTTGTGCTGAAATTCATAAAAATTCACTAGACTCCTAGGATTTTCATCATAACTCCTAAACCAAACTCATTGTTACGCCACACCAAAGCCATTGGAAAGCTAACAAAATTATCTACAACTTTCATTTTACACAAAGCTAGTTAAAACGGAAACGTGTGCAAAAGACGCAAGAACATTAAACAGAAGATGCTGTCACTGTGCAGCTCTCGGGAAAAACCAATTTTTCACCCAAAAATCCAATTTTGATTTCCAATGCCAAATTGATTCCAAATTTGTCTAAACATTATATAGATCAAAAGAGACTCAAATCATATAAAACTTGACCAAAACATTATTTTAGAAAATCATCAATTAACCATTTTAACCCTAATTCTCAAATTCTCAAAAACGAAACCTACAACATGTTAATCCAATTTCAGAATCAATAACTTAAGATTATTGAATGTTAGTCTACCCTTACTTATAATCAAAATCGCAGCATCCTAGGTCTTTGCTTTTCTTGGCTTTTTCTCCTTTTCTCCAAAATTGATCGTACGTTATGTTTTTCTAAACTAGGTTCTCCTATTTATAACGCTTTTTTTTTTTCTATTTTATCTTATTTCTTTCTCCCCAAACTCTCTAAAATCTCATAACAAACTCTCAACTCAATCTTATTTCTATTTTCAAATCTTATTTATAAATACAACATAAGCACTAATAATACATAATCAATAAATATATTTTAAACTCTTCTTAATAATTTTAGACTAATTAAATATTAAATAAATCTAATAATTCAAGAGGGGTTACAACTCCACCCCCTTAAAAGAATTTCGTCCTCGAATTCAAAGCACACAAGAAGGAATCAATTATTGCCTAAACTCTTAAACAAACATAGCAAATAGAAACTCAAACAAAACATGTAGCCACATAAAAGTTAGTCATCAAACATGATCACATAATAACATAACCATTAGTCAGAAAACACAACAACAATCAAGACAACATAAGACAGTATTTCAATTGTCACACGACTTGACACGACTCAACTACTTGGCGGACGGACCGACCTGCTCTGATACCAATTGTAACACCCGTTTTCCCCAATAAAATTCGCATAAATAATCAGAGTTTTTCAACATAAACGGAATGTCACATTCTTTTCTTAAAATCATAAACTGAATAAATAATATTTATCCTTTAAATTCAAATACAAGATCTTTAATACTTCGCAGCGGAATTTATTTCAATAACTAAAACAGTCTTTGGCACGAAGGCCTCTTCATAAATGTCGCATAAAATCTAATCTAAAACATAGTCATAATCTTCAAAACAATACGTAAGGAATAGAAAAGCAATAACAAAGTTCCATCCCGTTACGTATCAGAGCACCTAAGACACACGAGAAGGAAGCTCACACGACATCAACTATTCTTGGTTACCTGTTAGTTGCCCATGGTGGCAAACAGAAGGGGTGAGATTTCACAACAATAATATTAAGCATATAATTCATCAATTACATTTAACAACATAAGCATCATCAATCATATTTAACAACTCATAGACACATCATGTAATCATCATAATATTCATCATAGATAATAATATATCATAATTCACTTCTTAATAGTTCATATAAAGAATCACAGCTTTAAACAATTTCATGATTTAACAACTTAACAACTCGACTTGATACTTGACAACTTGACAATTAACCTCTTGACTATGCAACTTAATCTTCTAATCATGCATGTGGTACCAATCTTTGAGCGTAAATAGGCTCCCAAGGCATCAAGCCCTCAACTTTATTTGAGCGTAAAAGGCTCCCAGGCATCAAGCCTCAACTTAATTGAGCAAAGGCTCCAGGGCATCAAGCCCCCACAATGAAATGCTAATGCATGGACTCGACCTCGTAATATCTTAAATCGACAACCTCTTATATAATCCAATAATTGGAACTTCATCATCTTAATCAACTTAGACCAACTCATGCAGCTTAGTTAAATAACAACAGCAACACAACAGTATACATAACAACATCACATAATAATATCAAATGCAAGTCAACAACGTCTCAATTATTCACATATAATTCAAGTAATGCATATACAATTATATCACATATAACAACATCAAATAATAATCAACATCTTAAAACATCATATATACATATAACACTTCATCAATCATGGACAATATCGTATTCACAAACATATACATACATATACTAATTCATCAATCATATCAATTATTCACTGTGACTACGTTCAGTAATTTGACCATAATCAAATTCTATAAATCTTTTGAAGTCAAACCAACGGCATTAGAAACTAACATTTATACTACAACTTCGTGTTTACACCTAAGACCAATTCTGTACCAATCAATACCGGTTTCATTTCAAATTCAGACAAAGTTGTGCTGAAATCATAAAAATTCACTAAGACCTCCTAGGAGTATTTCATCATAACTCCTAAACCAAAACTCATTGTTACGCCACACCAAAGCCATTGGAAAGCTAACAAAATTATCTACAACTTTCATTTTTACACCAAAGCTAGTTCAAAACGGAACGTGTGCGAAAGACGCAAGAACATTAAACAGAAGATGCTGTCACTGTGCAGCTCTCGGAAAAACCAATTTTCACCCAAAAATCCCAATTTTGACTTTCCAATGCCCAAATTTGATTCCAAAATTTGTCTAAACATTTATATAGATCAAAAGAGACCAAATCATATAAAACTTGACCAAAAACATTATTTTAGAAAATCATCAATTAACCATTTTAACCCTAATTTCAATTCTCAAAAACGAAACCTACAACTGTTAAATCCAATTTTCAGAATCAATGACTTAAGATTATTGAATGTTAGTCTCACCCTTACCTTATAACTCAAAT
Source organism: Medicago truncatula (assembly GCF_003473485.1). NCBI lineage: Eukaryota > Viridiplantae > Streptophyta > Magnoliopsida > Fabales > Fabaceae > Medicago > Medicago truncatula. The sequence goes on from NC_053045.1 coordinate 25,503,877, forward strand.
CGCAGCAATCCTAGGTCTCTTGCTTTCTCTTGGCTTTTTCTCCCTTTTCTCCAAAATTGATCGTACGTTATGTTTTTTCTAAACTAGGTTTCTCCTATTATAAGCTTTTTTTTTTCTATTTTATCTTATTTCTCTTTCTCCCCCAAACTCTCTAAAATCTCATAACAAACTCTCAACTCAATCTTATTTCTATTTCAAATTTATTCTATTAAATAACAACATAAGCCACTTAATAAATCACATAATCAAATAAATATATTTTAAACTCTTCTTAATAAATTTTAGACTCAATTTAATAATTAAATAAATCTAATAATTCAAAGAGGGCGTTACAACTCCACCCCCTTAAAAGAATTTCGTCTCGAAATTCAAAGCACACAAGAAAGGAATTCAATTATTGCCTAAACATCTTAAACCAAACATAGCCAAATAGAAACTTCAAACAAAACATGTAAGCCACATAAAAGTTAGTCAATCAAACATGATCACATAATAAACATAACCATTAGTCAGAAAACACAACAATCAAGACAACATAAGACAGTATTTCAATTGTCACACGACTTGACACGACTCAACTACTTGGCCGGACGGACCGACCTGCTCTGATACCAATTGTAACACCCCGTTTTCCCACATAAAATTTCGCATAAATAATCAGAGTTTTTCAACATAAACGGAATGTCACATTCTTTTCTTAAAATCATAACTGAATAAATAACTATTTATCCTTTAAAATTCAAATACAAGATCTTAATACTTCGCAGCGGAATTTATTTCAATAACTAAAACAGTCTTTGGCACGAAGGCTCTTCATAAATGTCGCATAAAATCTAATCTAAAAACATAGTCATAAATCTTCAAAAACAATACGTAAGGAATAGAAAAGCAATAACAAAGTTCCCATCCCGTTACGTATCAGAGCACCTAAGACACACGAGAAGGAAAGCTCACACGACATCAACTATTCTTGGTTACCTGTTAGTTGCCCATGGTGGGCAAACAGAAGGGGTGAGATTTCACAAACAATAATATTAAGCATATAATTCATCAATTACATTTAACAACATAAGCATCATCCATCATATTTAACAACTCATAGACAACATCATGTATCATCATAATATTCATCATAGATAATAATATATCATAATTCACTTCTTTAATAGTTCATATAAAGAATCACAGCTTTAAACAATTTCATGATTTAACAACTTAACAACTCGACAACTTGATAACTTACACTTGACAACTTAACCTCTTGACTATGCAACTTAATCTTCTAATCATGCATGTGGTACCAATCTTTGAGCGTAAATAGGCTCCCAAGGCATCAAGCCTCAACTTTATTTGAGCGTAAAAAGGCTCCCAGGGCATCAAGCCCTCAACTTAATTGAGCAAAGGCTCCAGGGCATCAAGCCCCAACAATGAAATGCTAATGCATGGACTCGACCTCGTAATATCTTAAATCGACAACCTCTTATATAATCCAATAATTTGGAACTTCATCATCTTAAACAACTTAGACCAACTCATGCAGCTTAGTTAAATAACAACAGCAACACAACAGTATACATAACAACATCACATAATAATATCAAATGCAAGTCAACAACGTCTCAATTATTCACATATAATTCAAGTAATGCATATACAATTATATCACAATATAAAACATCAATAATAATCAACATCTTAAAACATCATATATACATATAACACTTCATCAATCATGGACAATATCGTATTCACAAACATATCATACATATACTAATTCATCAATCATAATCAATTATTCACTGTGACCTACGTTCAGTAATTTGACCATAATCAAATTCTATAAATCCTTTTGAAGTCAAACCAACGGCATTAGAAAGCTAACATTTATACTACAACTTTCGTGTTTACACCTAAGACCAATTCTGTACCAATCAATACCGGTTTTCATTTCAATTCAGACAAGTTGTGCTGAAATTCTAAAAATTCACTAAGACCTCCTAGGAGTATTTTCATCATAACTCCTAAACCAAAACTCATTGTTAGCCACACCAAGCCATTGGAAAGCTAACAAATTATCTACAACTTTCATTTTACACCAAAAGCTAGTTCAAACGGAAACGTGTGCAAAAGACGCAAGAACATTAAACAGAAGATGCTGTCACTGTGCAGCTCTCGGGAAAAACCAATTTTTCACCCAAAAATCCCAATTTTGACTTTCCCAATGCCCAAATTTGATTCCAAAATTTGTCTAAACATTTATATAGATCAAAAGAGACTCAAAATCATATAAAACTTGACCAAAAACATTATTTTAGAAAATCATCAATTAACCACTTTTAACCCTAATTCTCAAATTCTCAAAAACGAAAACCTACAACATGTTAAATCCAATTTTCAGAATCAATGACTTAAGATTATTGAATGTTAGTCTCACCCTTACCTTATAACTCAAAATCGCAGCAATCCTAGGTCTCTTGCTTTTCTCTTGGCTTTTTCTCCCTTTTCTCCAAAATTGATCGTACGTTATGTTTTTTCTAAACTAGGTTTCTCCTATTTATAACGCTTTTTTTTTTCTATTTTATCTTATTTCTCTTTCTTCCCCCAAACTCTCTAAATCTCATAACAAACTCTCAACTCAATCTTATTTCTATTTTCAAATCTTATTCTATTAAATAACAACATAAGCCACTTAATAAATCACATAATCAAATAAATATATTTAAACTCTTCTTAATAAATTTTAGACTCAATTAAATAATTAAATAAATCTAATAATTCAAAGAGGGCGTTACACTTAAAAGAATTTCGTCCTCGAAATTCAAAGCACACAAGAAAGGAATTCAATTATTGCCTAAACATCTTAACCAAACATAGCCAAATAGAAACTTCAAACAAAACATGTAAGCCACATAAAGTTAGTCATCAAACATGATCACATAATAAACATAACCATTAGTCAGAAACACAACAAAATCAAGACACATAAGACAGTATTTCAATTGTCACACGACTTGACACGATCAACTACTTGGCCGGACGGACCGACCTGCTCTGATACCAATTGTAACACCCCGTTTTCCCACATAAAAATTTCGCATAAATAATCAGAGTTTTTCAACATAAACGGAATGTCAATTCTTTTCTTAAATCATAAACTGAATAAATAACTATTTATCCTTTAAAATTCAAATACAAGATCTTTAATACTTCGCAGCGGAATTATTTCAATAACTAAAACAGTCTTTGGCACGAAGGCCTCTTCATAAATGTCGCATAAAATCTAATCTAAAAACATAGTCATAAATCTTCAAAAACAATACGTAAGGAATAGAAAAGCAATAACAAAGTTCCCATCCCGTTACGTATCAGAGCACCTAAGACACACGAGAAGGAAGCTCACACGACATCAACTATTCTTGGTTACCTGTTAGTTGCCCATGGTGGGCAAACAGAAGGGGTGAGATTTCACAAACAATAATATTAAGCATATAATTCATCAATACATTTAACAACATAAGCATCATCATCATATTTAACAACTCATAGACAAATCATGTAATCATCATAATATTCATCATAGATAATAATATATCATAATTCACTTCTTTAATAGTTCATATAAAGAATCACAGCTTTAAACAATTTCATGATTTAACAACTTAACAACTCGACAACTTGATAACTTGACAACTTGACAACTTAACCTCTTGACTATGCAACTTAATCTTCTAATCATGCATGTGGTACAATCTTTGAGCGTAAATAGGCTCCCAAGGCATCAAGCCCTCAACTTTATTTGAGCGTAAAAAGGCTCCCAGGCATCAAGCCTCAACTTAATTGAGCAAAGGCTCCAGGGCATCAGCCCCAGCAATGAATGCTAATGCATGGACTCGACCTCGTAATATCTTAAATCGACAACCTCTTATATAATCCAATAATTTGGAACTTCATCATCTTATCAACTTAGACCAACTCATGCAGCTTAGTTAAATAACAACAGCAACACAACAGTATACAAAAACAGCATGACATAATAATATCAAATGCAAGTCAACAACGTCTCAATTATTCACATATATTCAAGTAATGCATATACAATTATATCACAATATAACAACATCAAATAATAATCAACATCTTAAAACATCATATATACATATAAACTTCATCAATCATGGACAATATCGTATTCACAAACATATACATACATATACTAATTCATCAATCATAATCAATTATTCACTGTGACCTACGTTCAGTAATTTGACCATAACTCAAATTCTATAAATCCTTTTGAAGTCAACCAACGGCATTAGAAAGCTAACATTTATACCTACAACTTTCGTGTTTACACTAAGACCAATTCTGTACCAATCAATACCGGTTTTCATTTCAAATTCAGACAAAGTTGTGCTGAAATTCATAAAAATTCACTAAGACCTCTAGGAGTATTTTCATCATAACTCTAAACCAAAACTCATTGTTACGCCACACCAAAGCCATTGGAAAGCTAACAAAATTATCTACAACTTTCATTTTTACACCAAAAGCTAGTTCAAAACGGAAACGTGTGCGAAAGACGCAAGAACATTAAACAGAAGATGCTGTCACTGTGCAGCTCTCGGGAAAAACCAATTTTCACCCAAAATCCCAATTTTGACTTTCCCAATGCCCAAATTTGATTCCAAAATTTGTCTAAACATTTATATAGATAAAAGAGACCAAAATCATATAAAACTTGACCAAAAACATTATTTTAGAAATCATCAATTACCACTTTTAACCCTATTCTCAAATTCTCAAAACGAAAACCTACAACATGTTAAATCCAATTTCAGAATCAATGACTTAAGATTATTGAATGTTAGTCTCACCCTTACTTATAACTCAAAATCGCAGCAATCCTAGGTCTCTTGCTTTTCTCTTGGCTTTTTCTCCCTTTTCTCCAAAATTGATCGTACGTTATGTTTTTTCTAAACTAGGTTTCTCCTATTTATAACGCTTTTTTTTTCTATTTATCTTATTTCTTTCTCCCCCAAAACTCTCTAAAATCTCATAACAAACTCTCAACTCAATCTTATTTCTATTTTCAAATCTTATTCTATTAAATAACAACATAAGCCACTTAATAAATCACATAATCAAATAAATATATTTTAAACTCTTCTTAATAAATTTAGACTCAATTAAATAATTAAATAAATCTAATAATTCAAGAGGGCGTTACAACTCCACCCCCCTTAAAAGAATTTCGTCCTCGAAATTCAAAGCACACAAGAAAGGAATTCAATTATTGCCTAAACATCTTAAACCAAACATAGCCAAATAGAACTTCAAACAAAACATGTAAGCCACATAAAAGTTAGTCATCAAACATGATCACATAATAAACATAACCATTAGTCAGAAAACACAACAACAATCAAGACAACATAAGACAGTATTTCAATTGTCACACGACTTGACACGACTCAACTACTTGGCCGGACGGACCGACCTGCTCTGATACCAATTGTAACACCCCGTTTCCCAACATAAAATTTCGCATAAATAATCAGAGTTTTCAACATAAACGGAATGTCACATTCTTTTCTTAAAATCATAAACTGAATAAATAACTATTTATCCTTTAAAATTCAAATACAAGATCTTTAATACTTCGCAGCGGAATTTATTTCAATAACTAAAACAGTCTTTGGCACGAAGGCCTCTTCATAAATGTCGCATAAAAATCTAATCTACAAACATAGTCATAAATCTTCAAAAACAATACGTAAGGAATAGAAAAGCAATAACAAAGTTCCCATCCCGTTACGTATCAGAGCACCTAAGACACACGAGAAGGAAAGCTCACACGACATCAACTATTCTTGGTTACCTGTTAGTTGCCCATGGTGGGGCAACAGAAGGGGTGAGATTTCACAACAATAATATTAAGCATATAATTCATCAATTACATTTAACAACATAAGCATCATCCATCATATTTAACAACTCATAGACAACATCATGTAATCATCATAATATTCATCATAGATATAATATATCATAATTCACTTCTTTAATAGTTCATATAAAGAATCACAGCTTTAAACAATTTCATGATTTAACAACTTAACAACTCGACAACTTGATAACTTGACAACTTGACAACTTAACCTCTTGACTATGCAACTTAATCTTCTAATCATGCATGTGGTACCAATCTTTGAGCGTAAATAGGCTCCAAGGCATCAAGCCCTCAACTTTATTTGAGCGTAAAAAGGCTCCCAGGGCATCAAGCCCTCAACTTAATTGAGCAAAGGCTCCAGGGCATCAAGCCCCAACAATGAAATGCTAATGCATGGACTCGACCTCGTAATATCTTAAATCGACAACCTCTTATATAATCCAATAATTTGGAACTTCATCATCTTAACAACTTAGACCAACTCATGCAGCTTAGTTAAATAACAACAGCAACACAACAGTATACATAACAACATCACATAATAATATCAAATGCAAGTCAACAACGTCTCAATTATTCACATATAATTCAAGTAATGCATATACAATTATATCACAATATAACAACATCAAATAATAATCAACATCTTAAAACATCATATATACATATAACACTTCATCAATCATGGACAATATCGTATTCACAAACATATACATACATATACTAATTCATCAATCATAATCAATTATTCACTGTGACCTACGTTCAGTAATTTGACCATAACTCAAATTCTATAAATCCTTTTGAAGTCAAACCAACGGCATTAGAAAGCTAACATTTATACCTACAACTTTCGTGTTTACACCTAAGACCAATTCTGTACCAATCAATACCGGTTTTCATTTCAAATTCAGACAAAGTTGTGCTGAAATTCATAAAATTCACTAAGACCTCCTAGGAGTATTTTCATCATAACTCCTAAACCAAAACTCATTGTTACGCCACACCAAAGCCATTGGAAAGCTAACAAAATTATCTACAACTTTCATTTTTACACCAAAAGCTAGTTCAAAACGGAAACGTGTGCAAAGACGCAAGAACATTAAACAGAAGATGCTGTCACTGTGCAGCTCTCGGGAAAAACCAATTTTTCACCCAAAAATCCCAATTTTGACTTCCCAATGCCCAAATTTGATTCCAAAATTTGTCTAAACATTTATATAGATCAAAAGAGACTCAAAATCATATAAAACTTGACCAAAAACATTATTTTAGAAAATCATCAATTAACCACTTTTAACCCTAATTCTCAAATTCTCAAAAACGAAAACCTACAACATGTTAAATCCAATTTTCAGAATCAATGACTTAAGATTATTGAATGTTAGTCTCACCCTTACCTTATAACTCAAAATCGCAGCAATCCTAGGTCTCTTGCTTTTCTCTTGGCTTTTTCTCCCTTTTCTCCAAAATTGATCGTACGTTATGTTTTTTCTAAACTAGGTTTCTCCTATTTATAACGCTTTTTTTTCTTTCTATTTTATCTTATTTCTCTTTCTCCCCCAAAACTCTCTAAAATCTCATAACAAACTCTCAACTCAATCTTATTTCTATTTTCAAATCTTATTCTATTAAATAACAACATAAGCCACTTAATAAATCACATAATCAAATAAATATATTTTAAACTCTTCTTAATAAATTTTAGACTCAATTAAATAATTAATAAATCTAATAATTCAAAGAGGGCGTTACAACTCCACCCCCCTTAAAAGAATTTCGTCCTCGAAATTCAAAGCACACAAGAAAGGAATTCAATTATTGCCTAAACATCTTAAACCAAACATAGCCAAATAGAAACTTCAAACAAAACATGTAAGCCACATAAAAGTTAGTCGATCAAACATGATCACATAATAAACATAACCATTAGTCAGAAAACACAACAACAATCAAGACAACATAAGACAGTATTTCAATTGTCACACGACTTGACACGACTCAACTACTTGGCCGGACGGACCGACCTGCTCTGATACCAATTGTAACACCCCGTTTTCCCCACATAAAAATTTCGCATAAATAATCAGAGTTTTTCAACATAAACGGAATGTCACATTCTTTTCTTAAAATCATAAACTGAATAAATAACTATTTATCCTTTAAAATTCAAATACAAGATCTTTAATACTTCGCAGCGGAATTTATTTCAATAACTAAAACAGTCTTTGGCACGAAGGCCTCTTCATAAATGTCGCATAAAAATCTAATCTAAAAACATAGTCATAAATCTTCAAAAACAATACGTAAGGAATAGAAAAGCAATAACAAAGTTCCCATCCCGTTACGTATCAGAGCACCTAAGACACACGAGAAGGAAAGCTCACACGACATCAACTATTCTTGGTTACCTGTTAGTTGCCCATGGTGGGCAAACAGAAGGGGTGAGATTTCACAAACAATAATATTAAGCATATAATTCATCAATTACATTTAACAACATAAGCATCATCAATCATATTTAACAACTCATAGACAACATCATGTAATCATCATAATATTCATCATAGATAATAATATATCATAATTCACTTCTTTAATATTCATATAAAGAATCACAGCTTTAAACAATTTCATGATTTAACAACTTAACAACTCGACAACTTGATAACTTGACAACTTGACAACTTAACCTCTTGACTATGCAACTTAATCTTCTAATCATGCATGTGGTACCAATCTTTGAGCGTAAATAGGCTCCCAAGGCATCAAGCCCTCAACTTTATTTGAGCGTAAAAAGGCTCCCAAGGCATCAAGCCCTCAACTTAATTGAGCAAAGGCTCCAGGGCATCAAGCCCCCAACAATGAAATGCTAATGCATGGACTCGACCTCGTAATATCTTAAATCGACAACCTCTTATATAATCCAATAATTTGGAACTTCATCATCTTAATCAACTTAGACCAACTCATGCAGCTTAGTTAAATAACAACAGCAACACAACAGTATACAAAAACAGCATGACATAATAATATCAAATGCAAGTCAACAACGTCTCAATTATTCACATATAATTCAAGTAATGCATATACAATTATATCACAATATAACAACATCAAATAATAATCAACATCTTAAAACATCATATATACATATAACACTTCATCAATCATGGACAATATCGTATTCACAAACATATACATACATATACTAATTCATCAATCATAATCAATTATTCACTGTGACCTACGTTCAGTAATTTGACCATAACTCAAATTCTATAAATCCTTTTGAAGTCAAACCAACGGCATTAGAAAACTAACATTTATACCTACAACTTTCGTGTTTACACCTAAGACCAATTCTGTACCAATCAATACCGGTTTTCATTTCAAATTCAGACAAAGTTGTGCTGAAATTCATAAAAATTCACTAAGACCTCCTAGGAGTATTTTCATCATAACTCCTAAACCAAAACTCACTGTTACGCCACACCAAAGCCATTGGAAAGCTAACAAAATTATCTACAACTTTCATTTTTACACCAAAAGCTAGTTCAAAACGGAAACGTGTGCGAAAGACGCAAGAACATTAAACAGAAGATGCTGTCACTGTGCAGCTCTCGGGAAAAACCAATTTTCACCCAAAAATCCCAATTTTGACTTTCCCAATGCACAAATTTGATTCCAAAATTTGTCTAAACATTTATATAGATCAAAAGAGACACAAAATCATATAAAACTTGACCAAAAACATTATTTTAGAAAATCATCAATTAACCACTTTTAACCCTAATTCTCAAATTCTCAAAAACGAAAACCTACAACATGTTAAATCCAATTTTCAGAATCAATGACTTAAGATTATTGAATGTTAGTCTCACCCTTACCTTATAACTCAAAATCGCAGCAATCCTAGGTCTCTTGCTTTTCTCTTGGCTTTTTCTCCCTTTTCTCCAAAATTGATCGTACGTTATGTTTTTTCTAAACTAGGTTTCTCCTATTTATAACGCTTTTTTTTTTCTATTTTATCTTATTTCTCTTTCTCCCCCAAAACTCTCTAAAATCTCATAACAAACTCTCAACTCAATCTTATTTCTATTTTCAAATCTTATTCTATTAAATAACAACATAAGCCACTTAATAAATCACATAATCAAATAAATATATTTTAAACTCTTCTTAATAAATTTTAGACTCAATTAAATAATTAAATAAATCTAATAATTCAAAGAGGGCGTTACAACTCCACCCCCCTTAAAAGAATTTCGTCCTCGAAATTCAAAGCACACAAGAAAGGAATTCAATTATTGCCTAAACATCTTAAACCAAACATAGCCAAATAGAAACTTCAAACAAAACATGTAAGCCACATAAAAGTTAGTCAATCAAACATGATCACATAATAAACATAACCATTAGTCAGAAAACACAACAACAATCAAGACAACATAAGACAGTATTTCAATTGTCACACGACTTGACACGACTCAACTACTTGGCCGGACGGACCGACCTGCTCTGATACCAATTGTAACACCCCGTTTTCCCCACATAAAAATTTCGCATAAATAATCAGAGTTTTTCAACATAAACGGAATGTCACATTCTTTTCTTAAAATCATAAACTGAATAAATAACTATTTATCCTTTAAAATTCAAATACAAGATCTTTAATACTTCGCAGCGGAATTTATTTCAATAACTAAAACAGTCTTTGGCACGAAGGCCTCTTCATAAATGTCGCATAAAAATCTAATCTAAAAACATAGTCATAAATCTTCAAAAACAATACGTAAGGAATAGAAAAGCAATAACAAAGTTCCCATCCCGTTACGTATCAGAGCACCTAAGACACACGAGAAGGAAAGCTCACACGACATCAACTATTCTTGGTTACCTGTTAGTTGCCCATGGTGGGCAAACAGAAGGGGTGAGATTTCACAAACAATAATATTAAGCATATAATTCATCAATTACATTTAACAACATAAGCATCATCCATCATATTTAACAACTCATAGACAACATCATGTAATCATCATAATATTCATCATAGATAATAATATATCATAATTCACTTCTTTAATAGTTCATATAAAGAATCACAGCTTTAAACAATTTCATGATTTAACAACTTAACAACTCGACAACTTGATAACTTGACAACTTGACAACTTAACCTCTTGACTATGCAACTTAATCTTCTAATCATGCATGTGGTACCAATCTTTGAGCGTAAATAGGCTCCCAAGGCATCAAGCCCTCAACTTTATTTGAGCGTAAAAAGGCTCCCAGGCATCAAGCCCTCAACTTAATTGAGCAAAGGCTCCAGGGCATCAAGCCCCCAGCAATGAAATGCTAATGCATGGACTCGACCTCGTAATATCTTAAATCGACAACCTCTTATATAATCCAATAATTTGGAACTTCATCATCTTAAACAACTTAGACCAACTCATGCAGCTTAGTTAAATAACAACAGCAACACAACAGTATACAAAAACAGCATGACATAATAATATCAAATGCAAGTCAACAACGTCTCAATTATTCACATATAATTCAAGTAATGCATATACAATTATATCACAATATAACAACATCAAATAATAATCAACATCTTAAAACATCATATATACATATAACACTTCATCAATCATGGACAATATCGTATTCACAAACATATACATACATATACTAATTCATCAATCATAATCAATTATTCACTGTGACCTACGTTCAGTAATTTGACCATAACTCAAATTCTATAAATCCTTTTGAAGTCAAACCAACGGCATTAGAAAGCTAACATTTATACCTACAACTTTCGTGTTTACACCTAAGACCAATTCTGTACCAATCAATACCGGTTTTCATTTCAAATTCAGACAAAGTTGTGCTGAAATTCATAAAAATTCACTAAGACCTCCTAGGAGTATTTTCATCATAACTCCTAAACCAAAACTCATTGTTACGCCACACCAAAGCCATTGGAAAGCTAACAAAATTATCTACAACTTTCATTTTTACACCAAAAGCTAGTTCAAACGGAAACGTGTGCAAAAGACGCAAGAACATTAAACAGAAGATGCTGTCACTGTGCAGCTCTCGGGAAAAACCAATTTTTCACCCAAAAATCCCAATTTTGACTTTCCCAATGCCCAAATTTGATTCCAAAATTTGTCTAAACATTTATATAGATCAAAAGAGACTCAAAATCATATAAAACTTGACCAAAAACATTATTTTAGAAAATCATCAATTAACCACTTTTAACCCTAATTCTCAAATTCTCAAAAACGAAAACCTACAACATGTTAAATCCAATTTTCAGAATCAATGACTTAAGATTATTGAATGTTAGTCTCACCCTTACCTTATAACTCAAAATCGCAGCAATCCTAGGTCTCTTGCTTTTCTCTTGGCTTTTTCTCCCTTTTCTCCAAAATTGATCGTACGTTATGTTTTTTCTAAACTAGGTTTCTCCTATTTATAACGCTTTTTTTTCTTTCTATTTTATCTTATTTCTCTTTCTCCCCCAAAACTCTCTAAAATCTCATAACAAACTCTCAACTCAATCTTATTTCTATTTTCAAATCTTATTCTATTAAATAACAACATAAGCCACTTAATAAATCACATAATCAAATAAATATATTTTAAACTCTTCTTAATAAATTTTAGACTCAATTAAATAATTAAATAAATCTAATAATTCAAAGAGGGCGTTACAACTCCACCCCCCTTAAAAGAATTTCGTCCTCGAAATTCAAAGCACACAAGAAAGGAATTCAATTATTGCCTAAACATCTTAAACCAAACATAGCCAAATAGAAACTTCAAACAAAACATGTAAGCCACATAAAAGTTAGTCGATCAAACATGATCACATAATAAACATAACCATTAGTCAGAAAACACAACAACAATCAAGACAACATAAGACAGTATTTCAATTGTCACACGACTTGACACGACTCAACTACTTGGCCGGACGGACCGACCTGCTCTGATACCAATTGTAACACCCCGTTTTCCCCACATAAAAATTTCGCATAAATAATCAGAGTTTTTCAACATAAACGGAATGTCACATTCTTTTCTTAAAATCATAAACTGAATAAATAACTATTTATCCTTTAAAATTCAAATACAAGATCTTTAATACTTCGCAGCGGAATTTATTTCAATAACTAAAACAGTCTTTGGCACGAAGGCCTCTTCATAAATGTCGCATAAAAATCTAATCTAAAAACATAGTCATAAATCTTCAAAAACAATACGTAAGGAATAGAAAAGCAATAACAAAGTTCCCATCCCGTTACGTATCAGAGCACCTAAGACACACGAGAAGGAAAGCTCACACGACATCAACTATTCTTGGTTACCTGTTAGTTGCCCATGGTGGGCAAACAGAAGGGTGAGATTTCACAAACAATAATATTAAGCATATAATTCATCAATTACATTTAACAACATAAGCATCATCAATCATATTAACAACTCATAGACAACATCATGTAATCATCATAATATTCATCATAGATAATAATATATCATAATTCACTTCTTTAATAGTTCATATAAAGAATCACAGCTTTAAACAATTTCATGATTTAACAACTTAACAACTCGACAACTTGATAACTTGACAACTTGACAACTTAACCTCTTGACTATGCAACTTAATCTTCTAATCATGCATGTGGTACCAATCTTTGAGCGTAAATAGGCTCCCAAGGCATCAAGCCCTCAACTTTATTTGAGCGTAAAAAGGCTCCCAGGGCATCAAGCCCTCAACTTAATTGAGCAAAGGCTCCAGGGCATCAAGCCCCCAGCAATGAAATGCTAATGCATGGACTCGACCTCGTAATATCTTAAATCGACAACCTCTTATATAATCCAATAATTTGGAACTTCATCATCTTTATCAACTTAGACCAACTCATGCAGCTTAGTTAAATAACAACAGCAACACAACAGTATACAAAAACAGCATGACATAATAATATCAAATGCAAGTCAACAACGTCTCAATTATTTACATATAATTCAAGTAATGCATATACAATTATATCATATAACAACATCAAATAATAATCAACATCTTAAAACATCATATATACATATAACACTTCATCAATCATGGACAATATCGTATTCACAAACATATACATACATATACTAATTCATCAATCATAATCAATTATTCACTGTGACCTACGTTCAGTAATTTGACCATAACTCAAATTCTATAAATCCTTTTGAAGTCAAACCAACGGCATTAGAAAGCTAACATTTATACCTACAACTTTTGTGTTTACACCTAAGACCAATTCTGTACCAATCAAAACCGGTTTTCATTTCAAATTCAGACAAAGTTGTGCTGAAATTCATAAAAATTCACTAAGACCTCCTAGGAGTATTTTTATCATAACTCCTAAACCAAAACTCATTGTTACGCCACACCAAAGCCATTGGAAAGCTAACAAAATTATCTACAACTTTCATTTTTACACCAAAAGCTAGTTCAAAACGAAAACGTGTGCAAAAGACGCAAGAACATTAAACAGAAGATGCTGTCACTGTGCAGCTCTCGGGAAAAACCAATTTTTCACCCAAAAATCCCAATTTTGACTTTCCCAATGCCCAAATTTGATTCCAAAATTTGTCTAAACATTTATATAGATCAAAGAGACTCAAAATCATATAAAACTTGACCAAAAACATTATTTTAGAAAATCATCAATTAACCACTTTTAACCCTAATTCTCAAATTCTCAAAAACGAAAACCTACAACATGTTAAATCCAATTTTCAGAGTCAATGACTTAAGATTATTGAATGTTAGTCTCACCCTTACCTTATAACTCAAAATCGCAGCAATCCTAGGTCTCTTGCTTTTCTCTTGGCTTTTTCTCCCTTTTCTCCAAAATTGATCGTACGTTATGTTTTTTCTAAACTAGGTTTCTCCTATTTATAACGCTTTTTTTTTTTCTATTTTATCTTATTTCTCTTTCTCCCCCAAAACTCTCTAAAATCTCATAACAAACTCTCAACTCAATCTTATTTCTATTTTCAAATCTTATTCTATTAAATAACAACATAAGCCACTTAATAAATCACATAATCAAATAAATATATTTTAAACTCTTCTTAATAAATTTTAGACTCAATTAAATAATTAAATAAATCTAATAATTCAAAGAGGGCGTTACAACTCCACCCCCCTTAAAAGAATTTCGTCCTCGAAATTCAAAGCACACAAGAAAGGAATTCAATTATTGCCTAAACATCTTAAACCAAACATAGCCAAATAGAAACTTCAAACAAAACATGTAAGCCACATAAAAGTTAGTCGATCAAACATGATCACATAATAAACATAACCATTAGTCAGAAAACACAACAACAATCAAGACAACATAAGACAGTATTTCAATTGTCACACGACTTGACACGACTCAACTACTTGGCCGGACGGACCGACCTGCTCTGATACCAATTGTAACACCCCGTTTTCCCCACATAAAAATTTCGCATAAATAATTAGAGTTTTTCAACATAAACGGAATGTCACATTCTTTTCTTAAAATCATAAACTGAATAAATAACTATTTATCCTTTAAAATTCAAATACAAGATCTTTAATACTTCGCAGCGGAATTTATTTCAATAACTAAAACAGTCTTTGGCACGAAGGCCTCTTCATAAATGTCGCATAAAAATCTAATCTAAAAACATAGTCATAAATCTTCAAAAACAATACGTAAGGAATAGAAAAGCAATAACAAAGTTCCCATCCCGTTACGTATCAGAGCACCTAAGACACACGAGAAGGAAAGCTCACACGACATCAACTATTCTTGGTTACCTGTTAGTTGCCCATGGTGGGCAAACAGAAGGGGTGAGATTTCACAAACAATAATATTAAGCATATAATTCATCAATTACATTTAACAACATAAGCATCATCAATCATATTTAACAACTCATAGACAACATCATGTAATCATCATAATATTCATCATAGATAATAATATATCATAATTCACTTCTTTAATAGTTCATATAAAGAATCACAGCTTTAAACAATTTCATGATTTAACAACTTAACAACTCGACAACTTGATAACTTGACAACTTGACAACTTAACCTCTTGACTATGCAACTTAATCTTCTAATCATGCATGTGGTACCAATCTTTGAGCGTAAATAGGCTCCAAAGGCATCAAGCCCTCAACTTTATTTGAGCGTAAAAAGGCTCCCAGGGCATCAAGCCCTCAACTTAATTGAGCAAAGGCTCCAGGGCATCAAGCCCCCAGCAATGAAATGCTAATGCATGGACTCGACCTCGTAATATCTTAAATCGACAACCTCTTATATAATCCAATAATTTGGAACTTCATCATCTTAATCAACTTAGACCAACTCATGCAGCTTAGTTAAATAACAACAGCAACACAACAGTATACAAAAACAGCATGACATAATAATATCAAATGCAAGTCAACAACGTCTCAATTATTCACATATAATTCAAGTAATGCATATACAATTATATCACAATATAACAACATCAAATAATAATCAACATCTTAAAACATCATATATACATATAACACTTCATCAATCATGGACAATATCGTATTCACAAACATATACATACATATACTAATTCATCAATCATAATCAATTATTCACTGTGACCTACGTTCAGTAATTTGACCATAACTCAAATTCTATAAATCCTTTTGAAGTCAAACCAACGGCATTAGAAAGCTAACATTTATACCTACAACTTTCGTGTTTACACCTAAGACCAATTCTGTACCAATCAATACCGGTTTTCATTTCAAATTCAGACAAAGTTGTGCTGAAATTCATAAAAATTCACTAAGACCTCCTAGGAGTATTTTCATCATAACTCCTAAACCAAAACTCATTGTTACGCCACATCAAAGCCATTGGAAATCTAACAAAATTATCTACAACTTTCATTTTTACACCAAAAGTTAGTTCAAAACGGAAACGTGTGCAAAAGACGCAAGAACATTAAACAGAAGATGCTGTCACTGTGCAGCTCTCGGGAAAAACCAATTTTTCACCCAAAAATCCCAATTTTGACTTTCCCAATGCCCAAATTTGATTCCAAAATTTGTCTAAACATTTATATAGATCAAAAGAGACTCAAAATCATATAAAACTTGACCAAAAACATTATTTTAGAAAATCATCAATTAACCACTTTTAACCCTAATTCTCAAATTCTCAAAAACGAAAACCTACAACATGTTAAATCCAATTTCAGAATCAATGACTTAAGATTATTGAATGTTAGTCTCACCCTTACCTTATAACTCAAAATCGCAGCAATCCTAGGTCTCTTGCTTTTCTCTTGGCTTTTTCTCCCTTTTCTCCAAAATTGATCGTACGTTATGTTTTTTCTAAACTAGGTTTCTCCTATTTATAACGCTTTTTTTTTTTTTCTATTTTATCTTATTTCTCTTTCTCCCCCAAAACTCTCTAAAATCTCATAACAAACTCTCAACTCAATCTTATTTCTATTTTCAAATCTTATTCTATTAAATAACAACATAAGCCACTTAATAAATCACATAATCAAATAAATATATTTTAAACTCTTCTTAATAAATTTTAGACTCAATTAAATAATTAAATAAATCTAATAATTCAAAGAGGGCGTTACACTTTCACCTTCTTGCTGCCTTCAAAGTTTGCACATAGAGAAGCAAACATAGCCTTCGCAGTAGATTTGTCACTCATCTTCATGTATTCGGTGCGAGGTATAGAAGCCACAATGATTCCTCTTATCTTGTGGTGTTTCTTATAAAGCTTCTTCTGAGCAGGAGTATGTATTCTTTTGTCTATAGCAGCTCCTTCTTCATCTAAATCCAGATCATCAACTCCATCTTCCAGTATATCCCATAGCTCTTCATCCAATCCCATGATAAAGCTGTACATATTTGTTTTCCACCATGAAAACTCTTCTGGATCTCCATTAAACTTTGGAGCTTTTCCAGAGTCTGTTTTCTTGTCAGCAGTATCATAGTCATGCTTGACACTTGTGTATTTTGTAGTAACTGATTCCTCATCTCCAGACATGTTTTTCTAATAGATCTTGAACTGTAACACGGTTAAGTGCTGTGATAACAGAGCAAGCTCTGATACCAATTGAAGGTGAAAAACACAAGAAGGGGGGGGGGGGGGGGGGGGTTGAATTGTGTTTTCTTTTTCTCTTAAAAAATACTTCTTCTGATAAAACTTCAGAAGCAGTTTGAGTGCTTCTGATGAAATGATCAGAATCAGATTGCAGCGGAAAAGAACAGAGCAGAGAAAAGAAAGACAAAGACACAAGCAGTTATCCTGGTTCCTTCCACAACACGGAAGTAGTCCAGTCCTCCTTGCACTTCCAAGGAGATTTCACTATAATCACAAAGATTACAACTGCTCAATACTTTCTAAGTATGAGACTTCACAAAAATGCTCAAGCACACACGCAAGAGTCTTCCAATGCTCAAGCACTAAGCAAGAGACTTCTAATGCTCAAGCACGCAGGCAAGAGACTTCTAATCAAACAAAAATACAGAGAATTGAGTTTGACTTGAACACTTGATATACAATCAGTGGTGTTCACAATACAATACAGTAAAGACTCTAGACTTTGAATTTCTAAGATATATCAAATCAGTGCAGAAATTCAGTGTGCTTTGTAGAATCAAATTGACAGAGTTTTGGCGCTTTTGAACTTATGTATCTCTATCTACTATCTTCAAGTCTTCACACCTTTATATAGGGGCGTGAAAGAGACGTTGAGATAATCAGCACGTCTAAAGAGTCGTTTGAAATCCTTTGATCATCCACCAGTAATCCTTTGCCTGATTTGGGTGTAGTCCTTTGAAGAATAAGCTTCAAATTCATTCCCATCTTGAACGTACAACTTCTGCAGGCATGGCTATTGTTTTGTCTTGTAGCGTAGACAGAAAACAGAGTAGTGGAGGTAGTGGTTGTACACTTGTACTTTGTCAACTCTATTAACGAGAGACAAGTGCTCAGTGCTATCCATATATCCGTTGATACCTCCGTTTCAATTCTTCGTTCTTCTTGGATAAGACTGAATTGAGAATCAGCTACTTTAAATCTTCAGTTTGATTAAAGGATCAAACGTAGCTTCTGGTGAAGATATTGCTTCTGATGAAAACTTTTGCTTCTGATGACCTTCTGCTTCTGATGACGTCATCACTTCAGAAGCACTTCAGCTTCAGGAGCAGTTTTCTTCAGATGCTCAGAATTTCTTTTTCTTTCCATTGTTCTTCCAAGACCTATTGAAATAACTTGAGTAGCTTTTGGTCCTGTACACTTGAACAATTATTAGTAATAACCAATTGACAATTTTTAATACCTTGTTATCATCAAAACTAAATAAGGTTCATTGTGAAACACATTTTGTTCCAACAGGGTCTTGGTGGTGTGCTTATGCAGAATCGTCAGGTTGTAGCTTATGCTTCGAGGCAATTGAAAGTGCATGAGAAGAATTATCCGACTCATGATTTGGAATTGGCGGCTGTTGTGTATACATTGAAGATTTGGAGGCATTATCTGTATGGTTCTAAGTTTGAGGTGTTCAGTGACCACAAGAGTTTGAAGTATTTGTTTGATCAGAAAGAGTTGAATATGAGACAGAGAAGATGGTTGGAATATCTTAAGGACTTTGATTTTCAGTTGAGTTATCATCCCGGAAAGGCTAATGTTGTTGCGGATGCTTTGAGTAGAAAGACTTTGCATATGTCTGCTTTGATGGTTAAAGAGTTGGAATTGATTGAGCGGTTTCGAGATTTGAGTTTGGTTAGTGAGTTGACACCTGATGGTGTGAGGTTGGGTATGTTGAAGTTGACAAGCAATATTTTGGAAGAGATCAAGAAGGGTCAGAAGGAAGATTTGGAACTCGTGGACCGAGTGACGTTAGTTAATCAAGGTAAAGGTGAAGACTTTAGATTGGATGAGAATGGTGTTTTAATGTTTCGTGATCGAGTTTGTGTGCCAGATGTGTTTGAGCTTAAGAGGCAAATTTTGGACGAAGCTCATATAAGTAGTTTGAGTATTCATCCAGGAGCAACTAAGATGTATCAAGATTTGAAAAGGCTGTTTTGGTGGCCTGGAATGAAGAAGGAGATTGCTGAGTTTGTTTATGCTTGTTTGGTTTGTCAGAAATCGAAGATTGAACATCAGAGACCGTCGGGTTTGATGCAACCGTTGTTTGTGCCAGAGTGGAAATGGGATAGCATTTCTATGGATTTTGTTGGAGCGTTGCCTAAGACTAATAAGGGTTTCGATTCGATTTGGGTGATTGTTGATCGGTTGACGAAGTCAGCGCATTTTGTTCCTATCAAGACTGGTATGTCGGTAGCGAAGTTGGCTGAGATCTACATTGAGCAGATTGTTAGATTGTATGGTATTCCTTCTAGTATTGTGTCGGATCGGGATCCGAGGTTTACTTCTAAGTTTTGGGAGAGTTTGCAAGCTGCTTTGGGAACTAAGTTGAGATTGAGTTCTGCTTACCATCCTCAGACCGATGGACAGACAGAGAGGACTATTCAGAGTTTGGAGGATTTGTTGAGAGCTTGTGTTTTGGAGCAAGGTGTCAGTTGGGACGAATGTTTACCGTTGATTGAGTTTACTTACAACAACAGTTTTCATGCTAGTATCGGAATGGCACCGTTTGAGGCTTTGTATGGTCGGAGGTGTAGGACACCGTTGTGTTGGTTTGAGTCCGGAGAGAGTGCTTTGTTAGGACCAGAGGTTGTGCAAGAAACTACGGAAAAGGTTAAGATGATTCAGGAGAAGATGAAGGCGTCTCAGAGTAGACAGAAGAGTTATCATGATAAGAGGAGAAAGGATATTGAGTTTCAAGTTGGTGATCATGTGTTTTTGAGGGTGAATCCTGTGACCGGAGTTGGTCGTGCTTTGAAGTGTAGGAAGTTGACTCCTCGTTTTGTTGGGCCGTTTTATGTCATTGAGAAGGTTGGGGTTGTAGCGTATCGGATTGCGTTACCACCGTCTTTGTCGAATCTTCATAATGTGTTTCATGTGTCTCAGTTGAGGAAGTATGTGCATGATGCGTCTCATGTGATCCAAGTGGATGAGTTAGAAGTAAGAGATAATTTGACGGTCGAGACTTTGCCGGTTAGGATTGAGGATCGCGAGTTGAAGCGTTTGCGTGGCAAGGAGATTCTTTTGGTCAAGGTGATTTGGGTTGGACCAACTGGTGAGAGTGCCACTTGGGAGCCGGAGAGTAGGATGAGGGTTTCGTATCCGGAGTTGTTTCCTTCAGGTAAATTTTCGAGGGCGAAAATTCTTTTAGGGGGGGAGAGTTGTAACAGCCCGTTTTTTTAGCTAGGTTTATTTTAATTACTTTTATTATGTGTTTGTGTGTGATTATTGTGCTTGTGTGTATTTAATTGTCATCGGGTGCATTTACGTGAGTTTTCATATTAGAAGGGTATTTTGGTAATTTTGTGAGGATGGGTAAAATTATAATTTTAGTGGGAATTGCTTTTAGTAATTAATTGGGATAGTTATTTCATTAAGTTACTAGAGAGAGTCGAGATTTTACCGTTAATGACACTTTACCGTTATTAATTAAAATATCGTTTGGAGTGTAGTAACATTTTGGTTTGAATAGAAATGGGTTAAGCCCACTAGAAACTAAGTTAAGCCCATTAGTAGAGATAACACTAGAGTTGTGTTAGGAGAACCAATTCATTCATTTCACAAACATTTCTAGAGAGAGGTAGAGAGAGAAAGAGGTGAAGAGAAGAGCTTTAGGAATCAAGTGGGTGACTTAGGAGCTGAATTGAAGCAAGGATTAGGGTTAATCTTCTTCAAAGGTAAGGGGGTTAGTTATTATCACAATCATGTAATTTTTGCATTTACTCATGTTGTATGAAAATGGGTTGATGAACAATTCATGCTAAATTCGTGCTCTTGCTGTGATGTTATGTTTGTATGCATGAATTGATGTTAGTTGTATGATTGTTGGTGAAATTACATGTTCATATATGCAAAAATGATAAGTTATGAATATTGTGCTCAATTGGTGAATTTCTCCTAAGTTGTTGTTAAGTTGAGATGTGATGCTTGTTCAAATGATGTTATGAATGTTATTTGATAATATGATTAATGAATAATTGCTTGAGTTTGCATATTCATGGATTGATGATGAGAATTAGAGTTGTGTTGGTGTTTTGGTGAAAATCAAGAGTTAGCTCAAATGTCAAGTATTTTAAAGGTTGATTGTGCCTTTATGAGTCTTTTTAATCATAGTGACCTGTAAACATGTTCTGGAAACATATTTTGGGATTTGGGAATCAAATTGGGGGATTTTGAGTGAAAGGGGTTCCAAACCCGTAAAATTTCTGCAAACCTGTGAAGGTTCGCTTAGAGGTTCGCTTAAGCGACCTGGTAAACGAACATTCATAGTATTTTTCTGGGTTCAGTTCGCTTCAGCGAACTGTGAGCGAACGAGTGAGCGAAGATTTCTGGTTGCTACTGGAACTCGTTCGCTTAAGCGAACATGTCGTCGCTTAAGCGAACTGGTGAGCGACCAGTCAGCGACCAGAAAGCGAACAAGGCGAGTTGCTACTGTAACTTGTTCGCTTAAGCGAACCAGAGGGTCGCTTAAGCGAACAGCTTCAGTTTCAACCACCTTGATCTTTCGTTCCGGTCTTTGGGGACCAATCCAAGTTTTCTTAAAATGATGTTTTAAACATGTTAAACCACTGTTAATTCCCCAAAGCCTGCTGGAATGATGAGTGTTCGCATATACTTGGGATTTTTGAAATGAGTCTTAACTTGTGAGATTTTGAGAGTTCCAAACTTTGTCGAAAAACAAATTTGTAATCCAATGAGGCTTGCAAGTAGACCTACAGCTCATATAGACTTAGGTGATGCTTGCAAGGGTGGTCAATACCTTAATCAAAGTAAAATGATAATTTTGAGTGGGTAATGAAAGGTTGTGAAAACGGGATTCCTTTATGAACTTAAGTTGTGCTTGGTCTTGTATGATAGTCCGAAGACGACTTAAATTCATGTAAACATTATTGGATAAGATTGGTTAATAGTGTTCGACTTGTTCTAGTTGTTTCGTTCCGAGATAGTGTGGTGAATTATTCATGTGATAAGTGAATTGTGTGAAAGATATTGTTGATTGTTGATAATCAAGTTGTTTGTGTGATGATGAATACTATGATTTAACTGTGTGTGGGCATGTTTTCTTGGTAATGCAATGTTGTAGAGATAATCAATATAATTGGGTGTTGTCCTATATATTGAGTTGAGATTGAGAATTGTTGTCGCATTATCGAGTCATTACACATGTCCATGCATCATAGTCGTTGTTGCTGTAAAAGGGATGACTCTTTTACTTCGAGATTATTGTAAGGCAAGTGTGAGCCCTTACAATCGATGTGCAAGTGGCATCGAAAGGTGACGACCTTGTTGAGATTTGGTACCGCATGCATTTATGTGTCCATAAGTGCATATCATAGTGATGAGATAAAACCGCAAGTGTACGGTCTTACCGAAGTAGTATAAAAGAGTATCGTTCCGACAGGGAGTAGTTCAATTTAATTAACCTTTAGAGATGATTAGAAGAGAGAAGAGAATTGTAAGTTGGGGGTTTTTAAACGGTTAAAAAGCAAATTAATAAAAGAGCCTTGGGATCGTTGGTTTCATCTAAATAACAAGTCCTTCTCAAACCAAAACCATAAGCTTATAATGTTATGTTAGACCTAATTTCTCAAGACAGTTTCTCTTAAGTTCCTCTAGCAACCAAGCCTATTTCGCTGACTTGATTACTATTGGATTTTGGTTCCTCTAACAACCAAGCCTATTTCGCTGACTTGATTGTTATTAGTTCCCTTGAAGATCGAAACTATATGTCTCAAAGATTGCAAAGCCTATTTCGCTGACTTTGCAATCCTTGTCTGAATTCACTTGTTCGAATATCAAAGCTCCACTTTCGTTTTATGAATTGATATTTGGAATAATGGACGAACAATTATCAAACCCTCCACTTTCGTTTCCACAGTTTGATAATGGTTAATCCATGTTAAGACGGTGAATTCAGATAAGAAATTAGGGTTACATAAGATTAAGGCTTAGGGCTTGGTTTGATTAGGATTATGTCATTTAGACTTATCCAACAATCCCAAGACAAGAAGAAGTCTACTCACTCATGTTCATCGTAGACATGGGGGAGAAGAGAGAAAGCATGAAAGTAAAAGACAGGAAAATAAAGGAAAGGAAAAGAACTTTATTTAGAAAAGCAATTGTCACTTATTGTATTCCAAGTAAAGATGAATATTTGTGATGGCTAGCTACTCTATTTATAGTACACAATTGACTTAAAATCTAAGCAAGTATATTCCAAGAGTATTCCTCGGTAGATTGTGCGCCAAAATAGAATAGCTTGGAGTCCAAGCAAAAGCAGCAAAAGGTCTTCTGGAGGGTGGCACGGCCGTGCCAAGGCTAGCACGGGCCGTGCCAGGCTTCTGACTTGTGGGAGATATATTTTGTTTCCCAATCTTCGTATTTTCGTGTCCAATTTGCTCCAAATCCCTTTCTTTTGCTCCAAGACTCAATCCATCCAATATTCTTCCCTGAAATATAATAAATTGCAATTTAAAGTAAACTATCCTAAAAAGGAAATAATACTAATATAAAATTATATAAAATCTAAATAAAACTAAACTAAAAAGCATATTAAAATAGCATATAAATGACTCATCACATAGCATGAGTCCTATGTGAATTGGGTGATTGGTGATGATTTGAGATGAATGAATGTTGATAATGATTGTCTATGATTGATGTTGTGAATGAATATTTATGATTGGATAATTATTCATGTGATTGATATATGTGGATACGAACTATCAAGTTGTAGTATAAGTGTTTATGCATGGCTAATATTATTCAAGTACATGATATTATTTGAATTGATTATTATCTGGATTATGATAATGTAATGCTTACCCCCAGTGGTTTTAACCTCCTACTTGCCTGTATGGGTGAGTAGATGTTGTGCAGGAGTAGTCTCGGTGAGTCTTTGCGTGGGATATCGGGAGCTTCCTCCGATATCGGTGTCGTGTCGGCTCTGATTTAGGCTTGTCGTGTCGGTCTAGATTAGGTTGTTTATATTTCCATTTGGATTATTATTTTGTTGTTGACTACCCGTATGTTTGGGTTTTGAGATTTATCTTTGGGATGTGATTTATTTGCTCATGGCATGTATATATTTGATCACTCTGATTTATATTCCGCTGTAACTGTTGAGGTTTACATACATGTCTATCGGTTTTTGAATTTTGAATAAGACGTAATCTCTATTTCTTGAATAAATGTATTATTCGCATGTTTAATTGCTTTAATAGAAATAGGAGCGTTACACCTCCCGCTTTATATGCTTATGCAACTGACTCCACTTGTGTATATCTACATACAACTCAACAAATGCATATATGTGTATATGACTCACAACCCACTATTCAACAACATTTATGATTTAATTAAATAAAAGCATACATCACAGTCAACAACAGATCAGTATAATTAATCCAACAATTTCAGAAAAATGCACTATTAATAATAATCATGCTTAGACATCAATATCATTCAACAACATTCAATTAATTAACAATCAGCATTCAAAACTGGGCAAGTCGCCTCGCGAGTACATCTACTCGCTATGGCGAACTCAAGGATTGGGTTGCTCGCCGTGGCGAACTCAAGGCGAATGAGAAAAAGGGTGCTTTCGGGAGTTTTGACATTTTTCTCACTAAATCTTCATTTTTAAGCTCCCTATTCCTCTTTTTAATCTGAAAATTGTCTCAGTCCTCTCTAAAATCATCTAGGCACTCAAACCTATCCTTAATACACCTTATAACAACAATTCAAAAATCATGATCTCTTAGGCACATGCTCGCCGTGGCGAGTGGTTCTACTCGTGAGGTGAGCCATGAAGTTGTTCACTCGCCGGGGCGAGCGATGAACATCAGTACGGGCAGAATGCAGGTTTTTCCCAAAAATTTCATTTTCCTCCAATTCACTCCCCAAATTAGTTTACAGATACGAAATAACTTGCTGTATGCACTCAGAACCTATTTCAAACATCAAAACAGCAATCTCTACACTCAAATCACCCAAAAACCTAGAATTCAACATAAACCCCAAAATTCTCAATTCTATCATAAACCTGTTAAAATCAAAATCAGAATTCTACAACTATATTACTGAAGCAAACCTCACCCTTACCTTAATTCAGAAAGACAAATGCACAACGATCGGATTCTCTTGGCTCTTCTCCCTTGCTCTTGGTTTTTCTCCCAAAACTGACTGTTGTACGTAAAAACATTTCTGACCTTTCTTTTCCTAACTTCCCAAAATATAACTCCCCTTTATTTCATTTACTCCCCCTTAATTCTATTAAATCCTAATTAACTCCCCAACCTCCAAAATAATATTAATTCACACATTATTCTAATTATATTAAAATAAACTATATAATAAAATAATACACACCACATAATCAGCAAATATTATTTAAAATCATATAAAAGACTCTAAATAATTCAAAATAAATAAAATAACGACTAGGGTGTTACAATTTTCCTTTTATTTCCTTGTATTGTTGGCTTACTCCTTGTTTCCATTTCTTGCAGATTGAATGAGGTACTGAGATACGCTGAATTCCTTGAAGCAAAGTGACGTCGTCCCTATAGTTTCGGGCGGGACGTCAAATTTTCCAGTTGCAAGGGAGGTCGTTACTCCGAAGTCGGTCGTCAAATTTTCCATACCAATAACCGAACTCTCATCCAACACCACCAACAAGTCCACCAATAAAACTTGTTCCCAAACAAGCAATCTACGTCTCATCCTGAATTCCCACCTCCACTAACAATCTACCGAAACATCCATCCCACCTTAGACAGACCTAAAAACATTAAGGTCTAAATTAACAAGTGTGCACCTTTTCATTTAGAAATACAATTTAAATAAAGATGTGATAGATATTATATGTAAGTAATAAAACTAACTTTGTGAGAAAATTATTTTTAATTTGTTAAAAACTTTAAATTAATACTCATATTCTTTGAATTTTTAATAATAATTTTATATGCATATTTATATTTTAAATTACATTTTATATGGATAAATCAAATACTTTATTTTGTAAACCTATAATGTTGATTTCTAACTCGGTTCATATTAAGGATAAATAGTTTAAGGTTTAGTTCGTATTTTTTTTTTTAGAGACATTATCATGTTGTTTCACAAACATTGAATTCAATTATAATATGATACAATTATTTTATGTTTTTTATTCAATCACAAATTATCATGTTATTTTATTAAGGCAGCTATAGTCCCTCAAAAAAAAATTAAGGCTGCTATAGTATCGTTTAGTGCTTTATCCTTGTTATTTGCAATTTGCAATAAGAAACAGATGATAGACTAATTTGTTTATGTAAATATAATTTAAAAAACTAGGATTATTATTTATTTTTTGGAAAAAAAACTAGGATTATTTCAGTATAAATGTCAACACTTGGTCCCCTTAATTTCGCAAACCAAAAAAGAATTCCATTTAAACAAGTTATATGATATGAATTCCTCTGGAGCTTTAGCACAAAATTGCTTCAACCCAGATGCCAAATCTAATGTGAATCGAAATGTTGCTGATTATCACCCTAGCATTTGGAAGGATTATTTCCTTCAATATGCTTCAGAATCTATGGTACATATTTTTTTTTTTGTACATATTTAATTTATGTTCCTTTAAATTAGTGCTAATTAATATATTTATGATCAAATAGATCAGTTTGCTTGTACTTTTTTTATAAAGATTGGAACAGAAGTTTTTATTAATTAAAGTGACACCAATAACAATTTTACAACCATCTCCGATGTGATTTGAACTTTGTACTTCAAAGTTACGATGATAAGCTAGTACTAATTAATTTGGATTTTTTTTTTTTTAATTCGACACTGTGCAGGAACTTGATGAAAAAATTAGGCCACAAATTGAATCACTAAAAAAGGAAGTGAGGAACATGATTGTCTCAAAGATTGAGAATCCCTTTGCAAAAGTTCATTTGATTGATTCAATATGTCGTTTGGGTGTGAACTATCATTTTCAACATGAAATTGATGAAGCTTTGCTGCACTTTCATGAGAACTGTGTTGAAAATGGAGATCTTATTATTGAAGACAACCTTCACACCATCTCAGTGCTATTTAGGTTATTGAGGCAACAAGGATTTTGTGTTTCACCAAGTATTTTTCTCAACTCATCCATTTCAATTTTTATTAATTATTATTACTCTTTTCTGAAACATATTTTCTTTTTATTACTCTCTTCCTTTCAAATAGATTGTTAGAAAAAGTCAAAATTCACTCGTATTGGTGGATGAAGGCGGCTAATGTTGTTTTTGTTTTAGGGGGTCACAGTTGGCAGCCGTGTCCGCTCGCTTGTTTGGGCATTGGCTAGCCTTGTTAGTTGTTATTTTTGGTCTGTGTTTGTGAACTTTAGTTGCATTCTTTTGGAACATTTTGTGCTGGGATTGCGACTTTGTTATTGTTAATATATTTCATTTTTGCCTCTTAAAAAAAACATTTCATTTTTATTCAAATCATCGTTAATAGATTTGTGGGTGAAGAAATAGACAGTGGTTGTTAGATCTTACACCGAGTGTGGTGTCGGTGAAGTTTGAGGGTGATGACGGCGACAATGATGGTTGGATCTTAGGGTGAGGACGACGACGAACGAGGGTGGTGGACGAAGGGTGTTAGATCCGAGAGTGATGGAGGTGGTGGTGAGCTCGAGGGTGAGGACGGCGTACGACGGCGGAGGGTGGGTGTGGCCCATGATGGTATCAGGTGAGTGAGAAAGGAGAAAAAGGGTGAAGGAAGAGAACATCGTAGATGGTGGACGGCAGTGTTGACGGTGGCCGGTGAGTGAAAGGAGGAGGAGGTAGGTGACTAGGTAGTGTTGAAGTGGAAAGCTGCTTTCAATGAATTTTAAAAAGGAAAAACACATGTGAAGTTACTAAAATGCCCCTGTTGTAGGGTGGTACAAATAAAAAGGTGTCAACCTATATTTTTCCTTTTGTATAGACTAGAACGTGTGATTTAATTTTATGAGAGTGGAACCACTTGGGTTAAACTAGTGGTTTAGATTTGAGATCTTGGAGTGTGCTCCTCTTTAAGGTCTTGGATTGCATATCCCGAGTGGCTATTTAGGTGAATTTATTTAGCTTATTTGATCCTTTCATAAAAAAAATTCTGGTTAACACTTTAAAATGTTTGTATCTAATGCGCCTTTCAAACTTGTGGTTGTTCTAACACTAGATGCGTTCAACAAGTTCAAGGATACCCAAGGAAACTTCAGTGAAAAACTTGCCACTGATGTTGAAGGAATGTTAAGCTTGTATGAAGCCTCACATGTTAGAATTCATGGAGAAGACATTTTGGAAGATGCATTGAATTTCACTTATGCTTATCTTGAGTCAATTGCCAATCAATTGAACCATTCTCTTTCCTCACAAATCAAACATAGCTTAAGACAACCTCTTCACAAGAACATACCAAGGTTGGAGGCACGACGCTACATTTCTATTTACGAGCAAGATCCTTCCCATAATGAAATACTACTCTCTTTGGCAAAATTAGATTTTAATATGCTCCAAAAGCTACATCAAAAAGAATTCGGTAATATTTGCAAGTAAGCACTTCAATTACACACTCCTCCTATTGTATTGAAATATATATATATATATATATATATATATATATATATATATATATATATATATATATATATATATATATATATGGGTTTGCTAGAACACACCCACTAGTTTTTATGTGGGAGTGTTTTAGCAAAGCTACACCTTAAGGTGTATTTAACCACTTTTTAGTTATTCACTTGCTAAAATACTCCTTCTAAAAAATAAGTGGGTGTATTCTAGCAAATGCCTATAGGATTTGCTAGAACGCACCCACTTGTTTTTTTTTTAGAAGGTGTGTTATAACAACATACACCTTAAGTTGTATTTATTAACTTTTTAGTTATAACTTGCTAAAACACTCCCACATAAAAATTAGTGGATGTTTTCTAACAAATCTCATATATATATAAGAAATGTTAGCAATATACATTTTAATACATGGGACCCACCAAATTTATATGAGACCCACGTGATTTGGTGGGACCTATGTGAATTTTAACTAATCAAATATTAGTCCTTGTCCTTAATATTATTGCCTTTTGATTTTACTTAAAAGGTGGTGGAACGAGTTGGATGTTCCAAGAAATTTCTCCTTTGCACGAGATAGGATTGTGGAATGTTGCTTTTGGATTTTGGGGGTATATTATGAGCCCCAATTTTCTCAAGCAAGGAAAACAATGATGAAAGTAATTGCCATGTTATCAATCATTGATGATACATATGATGCATATGGAACCATCGAGGAATTAGAACGTTTTACTAACGCAATTGAAAGGTTAATAAGTGCATCATACATACATTTCTTTCTACTCTTTTCATGATAAAAGAAAAAACCTAAGAAATAAGAATGAAAGTGATTTTCAGGTGGGACATTAGCTGCTTAGATGATCTTCCAGAGTACATGAAAATATCTTATACTGCACTGTTGAAGGTTTATGAGGAAATAGAGCAAGAAATGATCATTGAAGGAAGAGTATATGCCCTGAACTATGGCATAAAAGAAGTATGAGTAGTGTTTTCTAATTTTTTTTTTAATTATTTTAATATTTCTTTATAATGTATATATTTTGAGGTTCTTATTCAAATTTTTTTCCTTATTCTCATAAAGAATAAATAATTTTTTTTTTAAAGTATCTTGTCTTTCAATTTTACAATTTCAATTATAATAAATAAATAGATATTTATATATAATTTACCAATTAAAATTAATAATTATTCTAAATAAATAATGTATATAAAGATATTATTTCATAAAAAGTTTTTTGAACACGACGTCGTTTAATCGTTTTTATTTTTTAAAAAATTAATTTTGTCATACAATTCCAACAACATATAACTCTAGTGTAACCATAATAATTTTGTCATATAATTTACATTCGAAATGCAGTTCAAAAAGACAGTCCAAGCTTATATCACAGAGGCTAGATGGCTCAATTGTAATTATTCTCCAACAACAGAAGAGTACATTAACATATCATCAGTATCATGTTGCTACCAATTGCTTGCTACAACATCATATATTGGCATGGGAGATATAGCAACAGAAGACATCTTCAGTTGGGTGACAAATAAGCCAAAGATTCTTTATGCTGCATCTGTTCTTTGTAGGCTAATGGATGACATTGTGTCCAGCGAGGTATACATAAAATTCAAATAAAAATTATTTAAAGGTGTGTTTGGATAGAGGTTTTAGGAGGGGAAGATTTACTTTTCTTTTTTAAATTATTGACGTTATAAAATGATTTTTTGCAAAAATTGAATTAACAATATGATAAATGATCATATAATACTTCAAAAACACTTAATTTATTTTAAAAAAATATTTTACCTTGTTCGTAATTTAAAAAATAAAAGTAAGTCCTCCCTTCCTTTCCCCTCATAAACCCTCAATCCAAACACACCCTAAAAGATTAGAGGTGTGTTTGGAAGGATGATACCAACAATTAAAATGTACCATAATGTTCTAAATTACAAATACTTTAGGAAAAAACACAATTATTTGTTCTTGCAGAAATTAAAAAAAAAAATATCAAAAAATATATGTCAATCAAATTCATCATTTTTAAAATAATAATAACATTTTACTCTTTTTGAGGGATTCATTTGATTTAATATTTAAAAATTGTAAGAATGAAATGAATGCTTTTTATTTCTCAAAACCAAATAGATTTTTTGTATATTTATTTACTCAAAGAACATTTTAGATCTCTACTCTAGTTTAAATTTATAAAAGGAGAAAATTATTAGATGATCATATTATTTTTTGTTACACAGTTTGAACATAAAAGAGGACATGTTTCCTCATTCTTGGAATGCTATATGAAGGAATACAATATATCTAGAGAAGCTTCTATTCAAGAATGCCAAAAAAGAGTTGTTAATGCTTGGAAAGATATAAATGAAGAATGTCTTAAGCCAACCAAAGTTCCAACGCTTTTTCTAACTCGCATTGTCAATCTCTCGCGTTTTATGGATGTAATTTATAAGCATGAAGACAACTACACGCATTCTAAAGGAGAAATGAAGACATACATTAAAGCTTTGCTTGTAGATCCGGTGCCAATTTGAGCATTAATGTTGATTATTATAATCAGAATAAAATTTGTATAGGGAGTATCCCACATTACCAAGGCTAGAGTTGTGCGTTTATTGCTAGGAGAAGTAAGGTAGAGAGATGAAGTAAGGATTCAGAAATATGGACAAATTTACATTGAAACTTATGATAAAATTTACCGTTCAAGAACATGAGAAAATTGTTCAAAAAATCAGAAGATTATAGTAGAAGAAAAGGGGGAAAATGAGTGTAAAATAAGAAGTTTAGGTTTGGTTGACTCGGAAGTTTAACGGCGATTATGGAATCCTTGAATCCCCATTCATCTTTGTTGGAAATTAAATCGAGAAATCAGTAGTTTATAACTTGTCTTATTTTTGGATTTAAGAAAGTAGAACATAAACATGTGATGAATTAGTGGAAGTTTTATTTAACGTCCCCACAATTCAACCATTACAATTGTAAGGTTCCCTTAAGATGAGTTATATCCCTGAATTCATACTTAGAGTCAATTATATTAGAAAATTAAGCAATTCACTACTACGTTGCTCCAATGGAATTATAGTCCTCAATCCTAATATGTTCTATTTACGATACGATATAGAAACGGACATATACGAATTAAATCATACTTTAGATTATAAATTGAATAAAAACTTTAATAATATAATCCAATAAATAAGGAGTTCATCGTGACACTCTAATAAAAAAAGGTTTAGTTGCTCATGGCAACCAACATCATTAGAAAACAATAGAAAAACATACCCGAGAGAGCTAAGAGAGAGGGGGGAGGATAGAGATCCTCTGCCTTGAAGCTCCTGATGTTTGACCTTTGCCTTGTACCACTGATGGGATAAAACCGCAAGTGCACGGTCTTACCGAAGTAGTATGAAAAGAGTATCGTTCCGACAGGGAGTTATGAATTCAATCAACTTTAGATAATGATTAGACTAAAGGTTTATAAGATAGAAAAGTTTGGGTTTTTAATTAAAAGCAAATAATAAAATAAAAGATAAAAGTCTTGGGGTTATTGGTTCATCCTAACGACAAGTCCTTCTCAAACCAAACTATTAAACTTATAACTTTATGTTAGACCTAATTTCTCAAGACAGTTTCTCTTTTGTTCCTCTAGCAACCAAGCCTATTTCGCTGACTTGATTACTATTAGATTTTGGTTCCTCTAACAACCAAGCCTATTTCGCTGACTTGATTGTTATTAGTTCCCTTGAAGATCGAAACTATATGTCTCAAAGATTGCAAAGCCTATTTCGCTGACTTTGCAATCTTTGTCTAAATTCACTTGTTCGAATATCAAAGCTCCACTTTTGTTTTATGAATTGATATTTGAGATGATGGATAAACAATTATCAAACCCTCCACTTTCGTTTCCACAGTTTGATAATGGTTGATCCATGTTAAAGCGGTGAATTTAGATAAGGAATTAGGGTTACATAAGATTAAGGTTTAAAGCTTGGTTTGATTAGGATTATGTCATTAGACTTATCCAACAATCTGAAGACAAGAGAAGTCTACTCACTGACGTTCATTGTAGACAAGGAGAAGAAGAGAGAAAACATAAAAGTAAATAGCAAGAAATTAAAATGAACTTTTATTAGAAAGACAATTGTCACATATTGCATTCCAAGAAAAGATGAATATTTGTGATGGATGGCTACTCTATTTATAGCATACATTTGACTTAAAATCTAAGCAATTACATTTGGGCTAAAAATAGAGTAGCTTAAAATCTAAGCAAAAAGCAGCAAAAGACACTCTGGAGGGTGCACGGCCGTGCCAATGCTAGCACGGGCCGTGCCAAGCTTCTGACTTTAGGGGAGACATATTTTGTCTTCCAATCTTTGTATTTTCGTACCGAATCGGCTCCAAGTCCCTTTCTTTTGCTCCAAGACTCAATCCATCCAATATTCATTCCTGAAATATAATAAAATGCAATTTATAGTAAACTATCTTAAAAAGGAAATAATATTAATATAAAATAAACTAAAATCTAATTAAAACTAAACTAAAAAGCATATAAAAATAAGCCTAGGCGGGTGGTAGGTAATGGTCGTAACACTTTCTTTTGGACTGACAATTGGTTGGTTGGAGTTCCTTTAAACATTCGTTTCAGCCGTCTTTTTGAATTGTCGGTGCATAAGGAATGTTCGGTTGAGGATATGGCGACATTGGGGTGGGAGGAAGGCGGAGGTGGGTGGAGATGGCGACGGCGGTTGTTTGCTTGGGAGAAGGATAGTGTGAGGGAGTGTATGAATTTATTGCATTACATTATTTTACAGGTTAATTCACAGGACAACTAGTGTTGGTTGCTTGATCCTACTCACGGATATTCGGTTAGTGGGACTTACCGTTTCCTAACATCTTTAGAGGAACCGGATGCGGTTGCTACAAACACAGATGTGTGGCATAAATTGGTTCCTACAAAAGTTTCTCTTTTCGCATGGCGTTTATTGAAAGATAGAATTCCGACAAGGTCAAATTTGGCGCGTCGACATGTTCTTCAAATTTGGAGGATGTGGTCTCATTGAGACGGCGGAGCATCTTGTTTTAGGTTGTGAATTGTTTGGGAAAGTTTGGTATTTTTTATGTCACTGGATTGGTATTTCTTATGTTCTTCTAGGTTCGGTTGCGGATCACTACTTTCAGTTTACTCATTTGGTGGGTATGCCACGAGCTTCATATTTTTATCTTAAGGTTATTTGGCTTGCCTGTGTATGGGCAATATGGAAGGAGAGAAATAACTGTTTATTCAAAAATACAGTAATTGATCCTTACAATATTGTCGAAAAGGTGAGGCTGGATTCTTTTTTATGGCTCTCGTCAAATTCTGTAGCTTTGGCATTTGGTTTTCATGATTGGTGGAGGCACCCACTTCTTTGTATAGGGGCTGCCTAATTTTTTATTTTTAGTTGTTGGTGACTTGGGTTTGTGTCAGTCACCTTGATTTTGTATCAGACTTTGAGTGATTCATCGTTTTTAGCATACCTTGTGCGGGATGAATCACTCTTCTTTTGAGCAATATATTCCATTTTGATTTGTTCAAATATTTTTTTTTTTACATAATCAGTATAACAATCGATCTAAAAATGAGTATTTCGGGTAAAAAAGAGATTAGGGTTTTAAAAAAGAACCGGACTTTTTAGGTTAGAAGCATAAAAATAGAAAAATATAAGATTAGAAGACTCACCCTTGAAGCAGAGGACACCACAAAGGATGTAGCCAGAAGACGGTAAAAGTAATGGCCGACGGCTAGGGTTGTGTGTTTGATTGAGAAGTGTTCTTTTTCTATTTTTTTTTATTACTTTTCGCTATAAATACCATTTCTGTTTTTTTATTATTTTCAGATATTGAGAGGGAAGTTTATTTATAAGTGGGGGAAAGAGGAACACACGCAAAACATAAAGAATGGAGTAGGTAGGTCATGTTCTCTCAGCATATGTGTATAGAAATAGAAAAAGATTTTATTCTTGAGGAGGAAAATAGAAAAGATTAATACTCCCTAAAAAAAAGATTAATAGTTTTTTGTATTTTCTTTGAAATTTTTTTATAGGAAGATGTAAAAATAAGTTTCATTGGCTATTGGTTATGGAAAAAATGAAAGATTGAATTAATTTGCATTTAATTTTATGAGAAACAACAGTTTTTTTTGAAAAAGAGATTTTTTTAAAAAACATGATTAAATAGGATAAAAGTTTGTCTTTTTTGCTTATATTTTGGGACAAAGAAAATGAGTTTTTTTTGCTTATATTATAGGACGGAGGGAGTATATTTGTTCGCTCCATATTGCTTCTCACAAGATTTCTCACATTGTGCTTCTCAAATGCCAACTCTTTCACCATTTTTTTTTATAGAAATGAGGGCCTAAGTCTGGAAACAAGGAAAAACTAAAAAGAACTTAATTGAGGAACTTTTTTTATTGTTTTCATTTGAGTCACTAAAATCACTTTTATCCTAAATCATGCAACTTCATAGGTGTTGAGTCTTTTTAGTGATAAATCATGTAAATCGACAAAATAACACATCAAGTGAATGATTGAGGATATGAAGATTGAAGTTCAGTGGTTCTTAGAAGTTATTTGAAGACAATACAAAGTAAAGAAAATTCATTTCAAGTTTCAAGACATTGCAAGACGGAAAAATGAGTGAAAGGGTCGAAAACTGATAAATTCACGTAGGAGGGGCTTCTTCATGCGCCCATGTGCATGAAGCCATGCTCCCTACCTATGGGACATCAATCTTTGCTGCCTCATGCTCCCTACCTATTGTAAGGATCAATTACTGTATTTTTGAATAAACAGTTATTTCTCTCCTTCCATATTGCCCATACACAGGCAAGCCAAATAACCTTAAGATAAAAATATGAAGCTCGTGGCATACCCACCAAATGAGTAAACTGAAAGTAGTGATCCGCAACCGAACCTAGAAGAACATAAGAAATACCAATCCAGTGACATAAAAAATACCAAACTTTCCCAAACAATTCACAACCTAAAACAAGATGCTCCGCCGTCTCAATGAGACCACATCCTCCAAATTTGAAGAACATGTCGGCGCGCCAAATTTGACCTTGTCGGAATTCTATCTTTCAATAAACGCCATGCGAAAAGAGAAACTTTTGTAGGAACCAATTTATGCCACACATCTGTGTTTGTAGCAACCGCATCCGGTTCCTCTAAAGATGTTAGGAAACGGTAAGTCCCACTAACCGAATATCCGTGAGTAGGATCAAGCAACCAACACTAGTTGTCCTGTGAATTAACCTGTAAAATAATGTAATGCAATAAATTCACACACTCCCTCACACTATCCTTCTCCCAAGCAAACAACCGCCGTCGCCATCTCCACCCACCTCCGCCTTCCTCCCACCCCAATGTCGCCATATCCTCAACCGAACATTCCTTATGCACCGACAATTCAAAAAGACGGCTGAAATGAATGTTTAAAGGAACTCCAACCAACCAATTGTCAGTCCAAAAGAAAGTGTTACGACCATTACCTACCATCCGCCTAGAATTATCATCAAACCAGCTCCCTACTCCCATTCCCCTCCCTTCCCTCACATGACACATCATCCTCCACCACCCTGAACCACTTCTTCCCCCTCCCTCAATTTGACCACCTACCTCCCCATACCTAGCCTTTAAAACACGATACCACAACCCTTCCTTATCAACCAACAACCTCCAACACCACTTCCCTAATAAAGATAAATTAAATTCCCCTAGCCTCCGAACCCCCAAACCACCACGATCCACAGGTAAACAGATAGAATCCCAATTTATCCAAGCAATTTTTTTAGAGACCTCACAACCCCCCAAAAAAAAAATTTAAATAAAGATTCGATAGAGGAAATTATACCTGTAGGTGCCTTGAAGAAAGAAAGAAAGTAAACCGGAAGAAAGGACAGAACAGACTTCAGAAGAACCAGTCGACCACCAAACGACAAGAATTTATTATTCCACGACGACAGACGGGCAGATAAACGATCAAGCACAGGTTTCCAAAAATTTAGTTTCCTAAAATCGGCACCAATAGGCATCCCCAAATATAAAAAAGGAATAGTACTAGTTTTGCAATTCAACACTGTAGCCGCATCTGACAACCAAATGGGATGAATATTAACACATGTCAGCATACTTTTATTAAAATTTACCTTCAACCCCGACACCTCCTCAAGCAATAATAACACAGCCCGAATCGTACGCACATTCAACCAGCACTTTTCACCAATAATTAGAGTATCATCTGCAAATTGAAGATGAGACAACTTAACCTCCCCTCGGTTTCCAACATCAAAAGGGCGAAATAAATTGTTTTCCACCGAGGCCTTCATCAGAACATTGAAACCTTCTACTGCCAATAAAAATAAAAAAGGGGAAAGAGGATCCCCCTGTCTAAGTCCCCTATTGATAGGAAACTCCTCAGTCGGACAACCATTCACAAGAACCGACGCCGTAGCCGTTCCTATACACTCCATTATCCACTTCCGCCAAAGTCTTGGAAAATTCATACTCAACATCACTGAATTCAAATAATTCAAATCAATCGAATCATAAGCCTTTTCAAAATCAACTTTGAACAACAACAAATCCTTTTTCATGCGTTTAGCCTCATCCACCACCTCATTTGCAATAAGAATGCCATCCATAATCTGTTTGCCACGAACAAAAGCAGACTGAGTATCGGACACCACCAAACCAATTACTAAACGTAATCGATTTGCAAGAATCTTTGCCAACACCTTATACATGCAACCCACTAAAGATATTGGTCGAAAATCAACAATCACTTGAGGACTATCGACCTTTGGAATCAACGCAATAAAAGTGGAATTGACCCCCTTTGGTAACCTCCCATTTCGATGAAACTCCACCAAAAAACGCATAAAATCATCTTTCAACTCATGCCAAAAATCTTTAATGAAACCAAAATTAATACCATCCGGCCCTGGACTTTTAAAACTCTCACAATCCCACACAGCCTTTTTAACCTCCTCCAAAGAGAAAGGTCGGACCAAATTAGTAGCTTGAGCATAAGACAGTTTCCTAAAATTCAACCTTTGCACACCTGGCCGACCTACATCTGAAGCATGGTAATGACTCGCAAAGTGATTAAAAACAGCTGTACGAATATTTTGTACCCTTTCCACTAGAACTCCATTAACGTGAATCATGTGAAAAGAATTCTTACGTTGTCTGCTTGACATCACATTATGGAAAAATTTGGAATTAGCATCTCCTTCCTTTACCCAATTCATCCTCGCCTTCTGCCAAATCATACTACTATGCACGCGAGACAAATAATGCAAATTCACTGACAACTCGTGAAGTTCCTAAATTTCTTCTTCAAGCAAATCGGCCTCCTCCCCTTTAGTGTCGAGGGAAGAAATTCGACTTTTAAATCCCAAAATCTTACCTTCAATATTTTTAGTATGTTGTTGATGCCATTCCTTTAAACACTGTTTAATCATTTTTAGTTTCATCTTCAATACATGAGCACCCCAACCATCCAAATGGAAAGAATTCAATTTGTCACGAACAAACTCCGAATAGCCTTGAAACTCTGCCCAACACTTCAATAAACGCAAAGGACGAGGACCCCAATTAGAGTCATCAACGTGCAACACCAACGGAACATGATCAGAGAGACCCCGCTGATGAGCCACCTGAATACAATTTGGCCAAGAAACACACCAATTAGTTGACACCAAAAATCTATCCAACCTGCTCATGGTCACCCCATCCCCGCGATACCAAGTAAAGAGTCTTCCACATAACGGTAAGTCTAACAGATAGCTTCCCTCAATAAAATTGTTAAAATTGTCTGCATCTAACTGACGAAACACTGTGCTTCTTCCTTTTCTTTCCACATCTGATCTGACAGAATTAAAGTCACCACAAATACAAACATTCGCATCTCCACAAGAAAGAATAAAATGAGTCAATCGACTCCAAAGAGCTTGTTTTGCCGAAATATCACACGGAGCATAAACATTAGCAATAATAAACTCTATACCAGAATTCAACACCTTCCCTTTAACAATCAGTACATGTCTAAGGCTTAAAGTACACCAAACCTCCACCACCGCTGAGTCCCACATAGTTACTAACCCTCCAGACGCCCCCATTGAAGCTTGATACGAATACCCACATAGAGAATTCCCCCATAAAGATTTTATAGCGATATCATCAATCACACCCAATTTAGACTCTTGCAGACAAACCACAAAAGGATGTTTCTCTTGTATAAACCGACGAACCTCTGCTCTTTTCTCAAACCCACCAAGCCCCCTAACATTATAAGATAACAACTTCATCGCCACCCCTCTCCTCCCCCACCAACACCCTCGCTGCCACCCCTTACACACCCTCACCACTCGGCCTCCCATCTCCCAACTCCCCTTCCATAAACACGCTCCCTCTTCCCGCCCTCCATTCTTTCCTACCTTCTCTTGTCAACAAATTACAACTCTCATTCTTAGATCCCTTAAAAGTAACACCCAAAGACACACCTACCTCCCTAACATCCTCCCTCGCCAAATTCTTATTTCCATGAAGCACCACCGAATTCTCCCAATCTTTATTTACCGAAGAATTAGAAGTATGTGAAGAATTAGATAGAGAATGTACCAAAGCCTTTGACCCCTTTGACTGCCTTCGTCTCTTTCTTTCTTGTTTCTTTAGAACTTTCAAAATCTCTTTTCTATCTTTTAAAGGTAGTCTAGCAATTCTCTTGAAAAAAGTAACCGGCTGTTTTAGAGCAACTCCGGTCTTATTCTTCTTATGCTTAGAACTTGTGGACTTCTTGACCTTAGAACTCTCTCCATGACCCACTTTTCCACCTTTATTATTACTACATGCAGCCGCATTATTATCAAGCTTTTCCAACATAACCTTTGCTGCACTAATTTCATCAAATTGCTTAGAATTTTCTATGCCATCCCCACTACCACCTTTGATCTCATCTTGTAAAGACCATGCCTTATTTAAGTCTTCCACTAGATCTTCCAATTCCCCTTGAACTTCCTCCATTATTGGCTCCTCATTATGATTAGATAACACTTCCACACTTGGAACCATTTCTTCCTCCGATAAAAACGCATCCTCGCCTAAATTACAACCCCATTCCTCCACCAATTTAACCGAGTGTACACGACCATCTATCACAACCTCAGATAGTGAATTAACCACCTCCAACGAAGTTGTTGAAACAAGAACACGAGCAAAGTCTAACCTCACCTTATCGACCGTACAATCATCCGCTCGAATGAATCTACCACACTGTGAAACACAAATCTTGAAAAACATTTCATTCCAAGCATGTAAAGGAGTACCACAAATCCACAACCAAGCACCACGTTCAAAAATTGCATCCTCAAGCGTCCATTTATGCAAATCAAAGAACAACATACCAAAGAAATGAATAGCATCATTAAACACCTTCCAAACATCTTCATCCCCCAAACAATGTAAAAATACTTTATCACTGCCTAATGGTGTCACTATGACATTCAAAAAATCTGCATCCTCCACTCGTTGTTGAAGAGATAAAGAGGAATCTCCTGATACCACAGTAGCCACCATTCCTCCAAAAGCCCACAAGCTATCCGCTGGATTCGAATGATACAATAACATATTTGCAGCCAAGTTAACCTTCAAAGTAACATCCTTCTCCACATTCGACTTCTCCTTTTGAGTCAAAACCTTCATCCCATCAACCCCCTTCTTCCCAATCCTGCCTAACACTTTTCCTTCCAACGCCTTCTCCTTAGAAATCACCTTAATTTTCTTTCCCACCTCTCCCTTGGCCTTTCCTTCTATAGATTTTTTCAACTTATTTTTTTCCTCCTTCTTCCCAACCCTAACCTCCACCGTTCCCACCTTCACCAAGTCGACAACTTCTCTACCTCTCTCCTCCTCCGTCGCCTTAC
Organism: Medicago truncatula; assembly: GCF_003473485.1. Classification (NCBI taxonomy): domain Eukaryota; kingdom Viridiplantae; phylum Streptophyta; class Magnoliopsida; order Fabales; family Fabaceae; genus Medicago; species Medicago truncatula. The sequence goes on from NC_053045.1 coordinate 25,545,640, forward strand.
TCACCCTCACATTTTTTACTCCCTCTCTATGAGTAATCACCACAGGACTTCCACCCTCCTTCCTCCCAAAACTCCTACCTTCTCGTACAACATTCTTGTTCAAAACATCAAATTGTGCAAACCTGTCAAACCTAGCTTCCCTAGCCCAAACCCTATGATCACCAATCCAGACATTATTCAAAGCACTTGCCAATTTTTCTATGTTCCTTACATTCTCAAATCTAACGAAACCGTAAACTTGACCACGATAATTGAGTTTTCTAGCAACATAAATATCAGACAATATACCACACACCTCGAAAAATTGACGTAGACGGAACAATGGCATACAGTCAGGAATATTAGCAAAATAAAAAGTAACCTTGCCATTGCTGTGATCCTTGTCCACGCTACCTGCACCCTTGAACGCAGCCATATCGTGACTGCCTGCATCCACCTTGAACCTCCTTCCATCAAGACACTGTTGATCAGAATAAAAGCCAGATGATGATCCTTTATACGCAGTGAAATCGCGATTGTCCACAACCCTAACCCTACGTTTGTCCTGCTGGTACTGATCAGAATAATACTGTGTTGTCAAATGATCCTCAAAAACCCTAGAATGCCTTCGCTGCCCTCTGAAATCTGTCTCATTCTAATACTGTGTGTTTCCCCTTGTCGTAATTTTCTTACTTTGTCAGCTGTATTTTCAAAACAAAACGTTCCAATTTTTTTAATTTGAAGTCTTAACCATATTATTTATGCATATATTTGGTATGATCGTGGATGTGTCGGAATGACAGTGATCAGCCATGATTTTTCAAAAACTACGAGAGTGTAGCTTTTGGAAAATCATAGATTCTAACCTATTCACCGTGATATCAAAGATACATAACATTCCTTTAAATTCTAAAATACTTGTTGTTTACATGGATTGAGATTTTGTGTTTAGATTTATTTTAGCTTCTGTTGCAACTATGTTGAAATTCATTCGGTGTATCCAAACAAAACCTTGGTATGATTTTCTTAAATATTAAATTTGCTAATTTTTAGTCACGGTTATTTTGTGATGTTTCATCCATTGTTGGGTTTCAATAAATTTCAATTTTAATTCATTATTCTTGTCATGTGTCCACGGTTGAGCTTAGCTTGTTGTGGCTTTGTTGCTTAGTGATTAATGAATATGCCTTGATTGCTAATTTTAGGATTTGGTTTGTTGTTCCTTTATTTTAATGTTTACTAGGATGTGGCAGTTGAAACATGACTACCAATATTTTTGAAGATTAAATATTGTGCCAATCCACTTTCAATATACTTTACCATCCATGGCTTATGGTCTATGAACAAAAATTCCGATGTAGTAATTGTGACCCACACAGTGGTCAACTGTTCAAATTTGTGTTGATTGTCTTGTGTGGGTCACGTCACAATCATGTGACTGAGAGTTTTTATTACTAGACCATAAATCATGAATGGTTAACAATATTGCATGTTGAATAAATGTCGGTGATCATGTTTCAACTAGCACAAAATGATGAAATGAAAGTACAACGGAAGGTGTTAGTGTTGATGGAGAAGGTGGTGGAGACCTTTTCCTTCTTTTACTGTGAGGTTTCTCTCGATGCATGTAAGATGTTTTTGATAATATAAGGGTTGAGGTGGGAGCAATGATATTAGTAATTGAGGAAGTGGAGTTGCAAGTGGAGGATCAACAAACAACCCAAAATGTAATAAAATATAAAGAAACCCGCTGAGGTGTCGGTCTTTATTATTCTCTGAATTTGTTATGTTATGGAGATTTTGTTCATTTGTCGGATTTTGGAGATTCTATGTATTGATATATTTGGAGTTTATAACATGTATACTTTAGTGATGTATGATTTATATCCGCTACGACTGTTGAGAATTTTTTATATGTACAGTGGAAACTCTTTAAATTAATACTCGGTAAATTAATAAACTCTCTAAAATAATAAATTTGTCCGGTCCCGACTTGGGCCAGTGTAAAAAATTGAATCATTCGATAAAATAATAAGATAATTTTTTGGAAGATCCCTTTATAATTTTCGGTCCCAAGAAAATCATAAATTAATAATTCATAGAAACTGAAAAAATATATATTACACTTTGTTGAAATATGATTCAATAGTTGTTTGTTTTCCTTTAAAGTTCAAGTATGTTTGGAGCTCATCTCTAACTTTTCTTATTGCATCCAATAGCTGAGGTGTTGTATTTTTGTATTGTATCATAAAGTTGTGAAGAGTGTTCGACGCCATAAGTGCTTCCTTTCGCGTAACAGGCTCCAAAGACACCGTATCATCTTCGTCGTCATCCTCTGCATTGTTCTCAATGATAGTACGCACAATATCTTCTAAACTCTGAACCTCCGAACATGCTTCATTTTCACCTGGGTAGTTCATTAGATTGTCGATATCCATCTTATTACGATAGCCATATTGATTGATCATAGTCTGGAGGTCTTGAGTTTCTACCGTCAGCCTTTCTTTATCTTGTTTTCTTCCTTCAAGTTGTTTTGTTGCCGGTGAATGATCAGCTTGTAGCCTATAAAACAACTCAGTTTCATCCATATTGAAAACATCTTTCATAGGGAACTGATCAATTTTCTCTCGAATCGATACCAATTTCTGCTCCATGTCTTGTACATCAACAGACCCACTCTCGCCAAAACGACGAAATGACTTTATGCCATGTCGGTGCTTGAATTTCCCAAGCCATCCTGTACAGAAGTTAAAATCTGAATCATCATGAGGGTACAAGAGTTTCATTGTATCTCTTGCCTTCTGCAAAATTAATTCTCCTGTGATATTCACACGTTCTTGATGCTGTAGAAACCACTCATAAACAACCTTCTCCATATCAGGATATTTTGCTTGTTTGTGTCTTTTGATCTCCGCTCTTCCCTTTTCTATTTCAGCAGAGAGATAGTCATTTGACCGCTTAAGTGTGTTTGATATTGTTCCTTGACTAACTTTCAACTGAAATTTTCCCTCAAGCCATCTCTGCAAGTCTTTTTGTGTGCTTGCAGGATTATCTCTCTTGTACTCGCACAACTCCTTACGTATTTGATCTGACATAGTTGATTTTGCAACACCTTTTAGATGAGAAGCCATCGCGTGAGTGAGATATGGTTTGAATACTTTTAACACATTCATGTAATTTATATATGCCAAACTTGCTTAAGAATACATTGAACATTCCACTTGTTTACATTTACTATACACTTCAAAAGTCAAAAGTCATATTTCCAATGGATATGAATACAATATTTATTAATTTACATTGAGTCCCAAGATTTGGTGCAACGTAATTCTAAGAGACATAGACTAATTTGCCTTTTTGTTTGGTATGTACAGTATAATTACTTAAAAACTCTTTAAATTAATAATTATTAATTTATCGATAAATTAATAACTCTATAAATTAATAAATTTCTCCGGTCCCGACATTATTAATTTATAGAGTTTCTACCGTATGTTGTTTGAATTTTGATGTGAAGACGTAGCATCTATTTCTTGAATAAATATTTTATTCGCGTGTATTATCGCTTTAATAAAAATAGGGTGTTACATTATACGTGCACTTTCACTATTAGTGGGATATATCCCTCTTTAATTACTTTTTTAGTTATAATTATTGATTGAAAACGGAAGAACGATATTCATATCTTCCATCTTTATTAATAAATAAAAGTCTCATTTGATATGCTTCATTTGACAAGTGTCAAATGTCAACCTGAAGAATAAACTTTGAAGCATATTTCCTTTTAAGATGTTGATGATAAATCATAGATGTTAGAGTAATTTTAACAAATATATAATTAAAAAAACTTTAATCCATTGATCCTTTTATTTTATGTCATTTTCAATTTTGATCCTTGGTTTTTTGAAATCTAATTTTGAGCAGGATGGACCCCTATTTCGCTTGCCCCCTCCATTAACTTGTGTAAAAGAGGCGAGAAAACTAGTTATATATGATTAAAAATATCACATCGCCCCTCTTTTGGTGGACCGACATATTGATGGATTGTCCGTCTATGTTTTTTTTAAATAAAATAAAATATTCACACAGTGTAAAATGTGTAATAAAAAATAAACATAAAGATAATTTAAGGAAACTAAAATATGTATAACTCCATTAAAAATATAAAATTTATCATTTAAATATACACGTTTCATCATCTTAAAATCTACAATAAGTCAACAAGACAACCAAAGTAAAAAGTTCATGACATCACCAAATGATAAACTATTAGAAACATGAGGTCGAAACCATGAAATCAAACTAATTAAATTAAATGACTTTTTCGCTCTACTTTATGGAGAATAAAATTGGATGACAAAATGTGACTTATAAATAAAAATAAGTGTAAGCGTAGAGTTTTTTTTTTAACCTAACCCGGAGGCCAACTCGCCCCATCACTGTCTCATTTTTAGTAGATCGGCCGACTAAAAACAATAGGCTCAAAATCTCAACTCATCCTACAAAAAAAAACGGGTTAAATGAACTGACCCGAGGAGTTCAAAATGTTTTGTTATCCCTATCCATGTTTTAATTTTTTATACATAATTATGAATTAGATTTGGACATGCAAACTCTATTTTAATCCATTGAATTGTGGTTTAAGTGAATTAGGTGGTCAAACTGGCATGATTTTAGAAGTAATTACATATCTAAAAAATGAAATGCAACTCTAGAAGAATACTTCAACAAGATATGATTTGTTCAAAAGAATACATTTAGACGACAAAAAAAAAAATGTATTTTTTGAATGTGTAAATTCAAAGTGATTTTGTGGGGTGGGAAAAGTTTTTGCCCATGATCTTAACTAAGCTCACATAAGTTAGCCCAAGTCATTTGTTTAGGAGCCAACACAAGAAGGCCCATGGGTAATTTTCCATATTTTATATTTTTTTTAGGTCTTGAGGCTTATATATTTGATGTTATTTTCTCCCTTCAATACTTATTTTTTGGATTGTTTCTCGCACATCAATCGCCTGTAAGCCAATCTTGATTTACTTTTCATTATATTATTCGTTTATCAAATGTTTAAATTAACTAAGTCTTGAAATTGTTTTACTTGAATATCATAGATTCGTTCTTTGTGAGAAGTGACATTCATGCTTGACCATTGCCTAAATCGTGAAATTTTTTGAAGCACAAGGTATGCATTTGTTTTGATTTACTCCTTTACATGTTGATCATGCAATATAGATTAGATTTTTGTGGATTCGTTGTGTTGGAACAAAATGTGTTTCACAATGAACCTTAATGAGTTTTGATGATAACAAGGTATTAAAAATTGTCAATTGGTTATTGCTAATAATTGTTCAAGTGTATAGGACAAAAAGCAAGTCAAGTAATTTCAATAGGTCTTGGAAGAACAATGGAGAGCAAAGGAATTCAAAGCATCTGAAGAAAACTGTGTCTGAAGCTAAAGTGCTTCTGAAGCTGAAGTGCCTCTGAAGTGATGACGTCATCAGAAGCAGAAGGTCATCAGAAGCAAGGTTTTCATCAGAAGCGAAATCATCACCAGAAGCTACAATTGATCCGTAAATTTAAACTGGAGATTCAAAGTAGCTGTTTAACATTTCAACCTTGTCTAAGAAGAACGAAGAATTGAAAGGGAGACATCAACGGTCATTTGGAGAACACTTAGTACTTGTCCTTCGTTAACAGAGTTGACAAAGTACAAGTGTACAACCACTACCTCCACTACTCTGTTTTTGTCCACGCTACAAGACAAGAAAAACAGCCATGCCTGCAGAAATGTTCCTTCAAGATGGGAATGAATTTGAAGCTAATTCTTTAAAAGGACTTCACCCAAATCAGGCAAAGGATTACTGGTGGATGATCAAAGGAACTCAACGACTCTTTAGACGTGCTAATCATCTCAACGTCTCTTTCACGCCTCTATATAAAGGAGTGAAGACTTGAAGATTGCAGATAGAGATATACAAGTTAAAAAGCGCCAAAACTCTGTCAATTTGATTCTACAAAGCACACTGAATTTCTGCACTGATTTGATATATCTTAGAAATTCAAAAGTCTAGATTCTGTATCGTATTGTATTGTGAACACCACTGATTGTATATCAAGTGTTCAAGTCAAACTTATTTCATTGTATTTTTGTTTGATCAGAAGACTCTTGCCTGCGTGCTTGAGCATTAGAAGACTCTTGCTTAGTGCTTGAGCATTGGAAGACTCTTGCCTGTGTGCTTGAGCATTTTGAGAAGTCTCATACTTAGAGAGTATTGAGCATTTGTAATCTTTGTGATTATAGTGAAATCTCCTTGGAAGTGCAAGGGGGATTGGACTACTTCCGTGTTGTGGAAGGAACCAGGATAACTGCTTGTGTCTTATTCTTCTTTTCTCTACTTTGATCTTTTCCGCTGCATATCTGATTCTGATCATTACATCAGAAGCATTTTCAAACTGCTTCTGAAGTACTATCAGAAGAAGTATTTTTTTGAGAGAAAATGAAAACACAATTCAACCCCCCTTCTTGTGTTTTTTCTCACCTTCACGTTGTTCCGTTTTGTAAAAAGAAATTGTGGATTTTATGATTAAATGCTAATATATAATGTAGTAATTTATTGGTGATTTATAAGCCAAATTAATTGAGTATTCTGAGACATATCTTTTGACCTAAAGACAATATGTTGACTATAAAAGCTTTTCTAAAAAAAAAAAAGTGTTGACCATGAAAGCTTGTTTTGAGAATAGTTGAGATTGAAATGTCTTCGGTATATTATGAGTTAGTTTAAGGCATTTTCTGTCGAAATTAACCTCTACTTGCACATGTTTAACATAAAGAAACATGAGGGGAAGTTAAATCCGTGAGCATACCAAACATCTAAAAGATTTTTGAGGGGTGAAACCCTAATCTCAACTCAATATTTTAAATATGCTTAATTCACCTTTTGATCTCTCTCAAGCATCTATTTTTTGTGATTTTTCTCATCAAAATTTTTATTCGACCATTTTGGATCTCCCATCGTTCCCCCCTTTTGCAATGAGAAGGCCCCTTGGTTTATTATAATTTTAATTATTCAAACGACGTGTTATAAATATTTAGTCTCTCATTTTTATTTATTCGAGTATTGTGATTGTGCATAATTGTGTCTAGTTAAGTTAACTAGTTTAAATTTTAGACTTAAATACATGAGTTAAATTTTTCTTATGTTTAATTCATGGTACAATTGAATTTCACACTCTCACTCTTTTCTCTCTCTCGATTCAAAGGTGATTAAGCAATGGCAGGAGAAGGAGGAAAGGGACTCGTTGACGCGAAAACCATTGCGGCTAACAAAGACAAAGACAAGAAGAAATCTACTTCTCGTTCTTCTCGTGCTGGAATCCAGTTTCATGTGGGTAGGATCCACAAATAGCTGAAGCAAAGAGTCCATGCTAATGGACGTGTGGGAGCAACAGCTGTAGTTTATCTGGCATCAATTCTAGAGTATCTGACTACAGAAGTTTTAGAACCGGCTGAAAATGCAACCAATGATTTGAAGTTGAAGAGGATCACACCAAGGCATTTGCAGCTGGCTATTAGGGGAGATGAGGAACTTGATACCCTTGTCAAGGGAACAATTGCTGGTGGTGGTGTCATTCCTAACATTCACAAGTCCTTGATCAACAAAACTATCAAAGAATGAGTTCTTTGCTTTTGTTGTCATGTGGTGTTGTTTATTTTAATTAGGGGTGTGTTTTTTATTATGACTTGAAATGATGGTGATCACAATATGGTACTTTTAGAATATTGCTTGAATTTAGAATTCTGAGGCATATCTAAGATATATTATGCGTTAGTTTAAGACATTTTTTGTTAAAATTAACATCTGCTTGCACATGTTTAACATAAAGAAACATGGGGGGAAGTTGAATCCCTGAGTCATACCCAAACATTTAAAATATTTTAAGGGGTGAAACCCTAATCTCAACTCAAACATCTATTTTTTGTGATATTGTTCATCAAAATATTTATTCAACCATTTTGGATCTCCCATCGTCCCCCGCTTTTACAATAAGAAGGCCCCTTGGTTTATTATAATTTTAATTCTTCAAGTGACATGTTATAAATATTTAGTCTCTTATTTTTATTTATTCGAGTATTGTGATTGTGCATAATTGTGTCTAGTTAAGTTAACTAGTTTAAATTTTAGACCTAAATACATGAGTTAAATTTTGCTTATATTTAATTCATGGTACAATTTAGGATGAAGCTAAGTAGAGATAGGATAAATATTTTAGTGTAGGGTACAATCCAATGTCCATAGATCCACCCATCGAACCGGTCATATTTTACAATTTAAAATATTTAGTGATCTGCACAAACCTCATTGCGGTCCCATTGTAAAATGAAAGAAAGTAAAAAACAACTTAGTCTTAAGATTAAATTACACTTTAGTCCTTTATTTTAATTTTTTAGATTTTAATTTGAAACGAAAAAACTTAAGAATCATAGTGAAATACAATAATAATTAAAGGGAAGAAAAAAAAGCATAATATAACCAAGTTATTGAATTTAATGGAAACTTAAGAACATCCCTAAATAACCAAAACCATGTCAAGATCTGGATTAAGGATTGAGGACCAACAACAACCATCACCACAACGACCAACCATCACTACTACCAACATCAATAGTATTAACAAGAATTAAAAATATTATTTTTAGTCATAATTCATATTATCATTTTAAATAATTAAGTAATTTATTAATAAAATTGAACGAAAGTTTTTAATTTTTAAAATGAATAAAGAATTGATAAAAGAGTGATAAAAATATTTAATTTTATTAAAAATATCTTTCATTAACCATACTTAATCGACTTTAGTAATTTTTTTACATATTTTAATTTTATTTTGGGTTGTTTCATATTTTATAATAGGGTTTAAAACTATACGTTAATGAAATTGTGAATAAAAAATAGAGAAAGATGTGTATTCAAAATTTGATTATAAAAATGAACTTGTAATGCTATTTTTCTTTGAAGTGTGTTGGATTATTAGAAATAAAAAAATTATTGAGGGACTAAAGCGTAGATTTTAACATAAGAGGGGAGGAGAATGTAATTCAAGCTTCTCTCAAGGGAGGGGAGTGAAATATTTTCTAATATATTTTGAATAAGATGGGAGGGAAGTGTAGATTTTAACATAAGAGTGGAGAGAAGTGTAATTCAAGCATCTTTGAGGGAGGGGAATGCAATTTACTATTAAGTTATGAGTCTTTTGTAATCAGTTTAGCTTTTCCTATATATAGAGGGTGATTTCATGAATAAAGGGGACATGAATTTTGATAAAAATTACACAATGTAAATTTTGAGTGAGAGTTTTCTGAGTTTTTGGATTAGAATTTATATATCAAATCTTATCAATGACTTCCTTATCATTGTGACGATTCCTCTTGGCTTAGCATTTTTTATAGGATTAGCAGTGAATCTGACATCTTCCTTACCATCTCTTTCTCCAATTCCATATTTTTATTTATCTTTTTATTCATATATGATTCGAGTTCTTCATCACCATGATAACCAATGAATTCCTCTATTACTCCTGCTTCCATGCCTCCATCGGAAGCCATTTATCTTCTTTTTCTCAATTACATCAACAAGCATGGTAGGGAGCAAGAACACACTCATGACATATGAAGAGATTGTTTGCAACACAGATTTTAGCATAACCTCTCTTCCAGCTTGCAACAAACATTTGCTGCTTCAGGAATTAATCTTTTGCCACACTGTGTCTTTGATAAAACTAAGAGTTGCTTTCTTAGTCCTACCAACCATTGACAGTAACCCAAGATATTTGCCAGTACCAAGTATTGCATGAACTCTCAAGATCGTGTGATATTATTCTGCAAATTAGTATCAACATTTTGGATATAAAAAAATTTAGACTTTGGAAGACTTATAGCCTAGCCAGAAGCTGCCTCATACTTAAAAGAATATTCTTCATTATGTGTGATTTCATCCCTGTTGTGAATTGCTCTTATTTTATTGAAAATTTAACTGACTTTTTAATTGATAACTTAGATTATGTTATAAAAATTATAAACTAGTTTAAATGAATAGTAAAAATGAAAAAAAAAAATCTAACATAAAAAGTGTATCATCTTTATATATCATTATAGAAGTAAATAAACGAACAAACAGACATGATGTCCATCTTAACGCATGCTAGTTTTCTATAGTTTAAAGATCTCCTTTTAGTTAATTTCACTGGGTTATGAACTAAATTAGTAAGAAAGTAATACTTAAAAACAAATTTAACTATTTATTCTCAGTTAACTTTTTAACTCAATTAATATGAACATTGCATAATACAGATTCGAGGTTCAAACCCAAACCACTTTATTTTGAATTTTCTAACTAAGTGTCAAGTTGGCAACCCGATAATTGTTCAAAAGATATATACAAGTGGTGAAGATATCTTGCGACCAAAAAAAAAAAAAAAAATCCTAATTAGTAGGTAAAAAAAAAACAGCACAGTAAAAGTAAAAGTAAAAGATAAAAATTGGGTATAAATAATGATGCATTGAACTTTACTTCATTCATTGAAACCACTGTTCAACTTCGACCCTAACTAACACCATCATCGTCATCATCCTTCTTCCTTACATTACACTTCCTCCTCGATTCGCCATCTTCTCTCCTCAAATCAACAAAGGTACTCTCTCTCTCTCTCTGCAATCTGATTATTAGTGCTTTCTCTGTTTCTTAATTGAATCCAAAAAAAAAATGGTGGAAAAAAATACCTATTTTCTCTCTGTTCTAAAATAACTTGATGCATGCATATATTTAATTTCTGTTTAATTTCTTCTATTTAATTTAACAACGATGTTTAATAATTCTTTGAGAGATCTCACCAAACTAATTCAATTTTCGTTTTAATTCATTAAGAGATCTCATCATTCCTGATTTTTTTTTTTTGTTTAATTCTTTGCCAATCAAAAATTTATATTAATTTTTATTTTATATTGAATAGAATATTGAGGAGGTTGTTGAACTATCAAAATCAACACCAAAATTGTGAACTGTTTGATTTGATTTTATTGACTGCGTGTGACTAGACGCGTTTTTCTGCTTTTTTTTAGCTCCCCCAATTTTTTCTCTTGATATTTGTTAGTTTTTTTTTTTGTTAATTATTTTTTATTTATATTAATTATTGGTGTTTGTTTATGATTGTGGTTCTAAGGGACTGTTTGGATAAACAACTTATTTGCAGCTTATAGAACAAGCACTTATCACGATAACCGCTTATGTGTTAGCTTACATAAGCTGTTTTTATAGCAAATGTTAAAATAAAGTTATATTGTTTTTGTATATGCTACAAGTTAGTTTCATTAGTTATCTTGGAGAACTTATGAAAATTAGCTAGTAGATAAGCTCGTCAATCCAAACAGACCCTAAATTGTGGATGCGATTAGTATGCTAAAAACCTTAGTATTGTGGCAGATTGCAGATCAATGCCTTATGTTATAAGATTCATTTAAAATCAGGAGATCTTAAAAATATAAATACTTCACTAAAGATAATGAATGTATAACCGAATCTTTGACTAATCTTTGACTTTGGTGATTCTTTTCATTAACTTAGTCATAGTAACGGCTGATTCAGTCCCAATTATAGTTGCAATGTTGTTGTAGAGATCTCTAAGACCTTTATATTGTGGCAATAATTGCGGTTGTTGGCCTTAATTTAGAACAATGAGTATGATATTGATTAGTCTATGAGTTGGGTTCTCCTCGTGGGATTAGGTCATAACAGTGGCTGATGCGATTGCAGTTGCGGTCGCGATGTTGCAGAGATCTCTAAAACTTTTATATTGCGGTTATAACTGCAGTTGCTGACTGTTTTAGTCTGTGTAATATCTGATTATTCTTTTGGAATGAGCCCTCCTCATGGGCTTCAGTCGTAACAGCGGCTGATACAATCGCAATTGTATAATTGGGATGTTGCAGAGATATCTAGAATCCTTAACACTGCAGCTGCAACTGTAGTTGTTGAACGCAATTTAGAACGATGTGTATAATATCTGATCAGTGATTACAATCGATAAAATTTGATTTTTTTTTTTTCTTTCCTTTTTTTCTGAAGGTTATTTAAAGAAATAATCATGAGTGGAAAAGCACCAACTTGGTCTGACCAATGGGGATCAGGTGGACTTGGCAGTGATGAGTATGACGACGGTGAAATAACGAAGAAGAATAGTAAGAGCAGTGGAAGTGGCAAGAAGATGGAAAATGCAAAGGCTATGGCATCAGTTAGTATGGACAAAGCCAAATCAGCCGCAATTGTTGGTGCTGACAAAGCTAAATCAGCTGCTGTAGTAGGTGCTCAGAAAGTGAAAACTGGAACTTCTGCTGGACTCAAATGGATCAAGAATCAGTACCAGAAAAAGACTTCAAAGTAAAAAAGAACTCACTCATTTTGTCTTGGACAGTTTCATTTCATGTCTTTGTTAAATACATCATTGATGCTCCATTATAGTGATTGAATATTATGATTTTGGTTTTTTAATTTGGAGTACAGCAGTTCATAATAGCTTATTATATTTTCTTGGTGGTTTTATTTTTCATTTGTTTATAGGAAAAATGTGGATTGCTATAACTTTGTTTTCTATCTTTTTGGGATTGGTTGGTCAATTGATAAATTTCAGAGATTTTCTTTTACATCATTTGGTTTGTGTTCATAGTTTAGGAGACTCACACATCGATTTCTCTTTATATTTGAATATCTAATCATGGTAGAATAGAATGGAATTATACCTGTTATTAAAATATGAACATCGTGGATGTCGGTTACCCTAGAATCACTTGATTGAAAATTTGTTCTTCAACTTTGACGATCCGGGAAAGAAAAAAAAAATAAACATCATGGATTATTAAGTTTTTTTTTATAAATGACATGGTTACATTTACAAGTGTAACCAAACTGGTGTAACGTAAGGAATAACTGTTGTAATATTCGGATTGGCTTGAACCAAACAACTGTTAAAACTGCTTACTTTTTAATTCAAGCCAATCCAAACTGTTGTTTGGCTCGGTTCGGTTCACTTGGCTCTTGTGTTTCTGAATTGAACCATTTTGAAGTTTTTCTTTTTTTAAATACCATTTTTGAAGTTAAAAGAACCAGGTTGTTTATATGTTACGAATTGAACTGAACCCTTTGCAACACTGTCTATATTTCTTTTGTCATTGGGGTGTTAAAGCCTAGTATGTTGTTTTACCATATAGATATTTCGTTGGTTTTTTCATCGTTGAAACATATCGACCTTCCGATTCTTGTGACTAAGAATTACACACACAAATAGGCAACTGAATAAAATAGATAAAAGATAAAACAAAAAACCAAGCTTTAAGAAATGTAGTATACAATTTATTAACCAATAAGTAATAGTTTTAGAATATTAACAAATCAAACTATAAATAAACCTGCATGCTGGATCCATTCAATGTAAGCAAATCAAAATCAAAGAACAGTGCATTATAGAAACTGAAAACCACATATACTAAAGAACTGGGATGGGTGGAGTTTTGAAAATTAAGACAATTCATACGTGATTAAGTAGAAAAAGAACTTTGGATGAACTAATGCGAGTAGCCTCGCTGCTTATGTTGACTCAAATGATAAGGAGTTAACTCACCTGCAAAATTATGAATTCAACTTCTGCTACCAACGTGAGGATCTCTTTAATGGATGATCTATAAATACACAGTTATAAGTTTAACTTCTGCTACCAACGTGAGGATCTCTTTAGTGGATGATCTATAAATACATTTGTTAATGCTCGCTGGACCTTGAAACATACTCTTATCCCAATGTTGACTCAAATGGTAAGGAGATAACTCGTCCGTAAAGTTATGAGTTCAACTCTTGCTACCAACGTGAGGATCTCTTTAGTGTTTGATCTATAAATACACAAAGTCATAAGTTCAACTCCTGCTACCAACGTGATGATCTCTTTAGTGGATGATCCATAAATACATCTGTTTACGGGACCTTGAAACAAAAAGGTTTTCATATTTCGTGTTCATAGAAAGAGTTTGCACATCACAAGAAATGCCCTATATTGCATCTCATTAACTCTCAGCAGCATAAGATTTTTTAACTAGGATTAGGGTTTGATGGTTCGTAACATTATAGGTGCAAATTGTTCTTTCTAGTACAGTTTGTTTTGCAAACTGTGTTTACAGTACTAGTGTAGTTCAAGAACTGTACAAAACAGTCAAGTTTTTACAGTGCAACACTAGATTTGGTTGACTTCAGTTCAGGTTTTTGATTTTTTATGAAATAGCCCAAGAATCAAGGCTTAAATGTCCAACTGAAAAACATAAAATTTTGAATAAAACTATATGACAATAAAAATTATTTTACTAGAAAATGAACGAGAATCAGAACATTTTTAGATAGAGAAAAGATAAACACAAGGCAATCCAAAATAAGCTCCAATACACATAATATACACAATTAAGCTGACTTCTTCATTAGCTTTTCTTCAGAAAGTTCTATTCACATGGTTGCCTGCAGCATTGAATTATACTTCAGATCATCATCCCAAATGTGTTCTCCCCACTGTACGTCATATATAGGAAACCATCTTCATCCTTATTTTCTTCATAGATCGCAGACATCATAGCCGCTGCACAAACATAAAATCATTGCTCAAATCACCAAATCAAGTACAATAAATTAATAACCATTATAAATAACAAAAAACATTGTTAATTTGAGATCTGGACGGCTCAAAATCAAATTAGTGAATTACACAATACAAAACCAGATTTAAACAATCTGTCATTAATTTACATCAGACAATTTAGATTGAAAACTTCGTGATGTGGTTACGGCAAGCAACCCGTTTCCTAAAATTTTCACGTATACTACATATGTACACACCCACACATACAAAAAAACACAAAAACTTTATGCATTACCGGTTGGTGGTAAAATGTTCTTGACAAAAATGAAGATAGCCTTCTCGGGACTCAGCTTGATTCTCTTCCGCACCACATACACAAACTGGCCAACAGTCAAATCAGCAGGAACAAGATACCTACATTCATCAAAAAGGGATCAATAATATACACCACGAATCAAAAGAAAATGAAAGATGATATGCGTCCACACAACACAACAAAAATTCAGTTTTTTGTCAATGTTTGTTTTCCTATGAATGTGAATTTAATGCACCGATAATATAGGTAGCATAGGCATATGAAAACATAGAGAATGTTAACCGTGTTCAGTCCCTCTCTATGGTAGTGGACAGTGGTCAACATTCCAACCAGATTACTCATTACTCTCAATTATAAAAGGCCATTATTCATTTTCACAATCATTTGTAATCTAGTTTTAGAGGATGATATGATGGTGAGTAAAAGTCATAAGTCATTGAACCGCCTATGTTTTACAACAAGACTACCACTGCCAAATCATCATAGGAGATATATAACTATACATAGTTCTCTTGCATGCACATATGTAATGCAGATATACATAATTTTGTAAAATACTATATCAACTTTCTAGTGCTTCTAATTGGTAACACCAAAGCCTCAATTAAAACCCTTGTCAATGTACAATCAAACTGGGACTTTTCTTACAGCTTGTATTTTTAAATTTATTAACGAGCTTTCAAATAAATGAACTCATAAAACGCACCCATAGATATAATTCAGTGTAGCAGCAATCCTTATTGCTGCAACTGGCATTGTAAAACTACTTTTTGTATTCTTTAACATTAACACAATTTTGTTTACCATGTTAAAAGCATAAAGTAATAAGGTTTGGTAGCTCAAGACCGTTATAATTTGATGCCATACAAATATACGGTAAATACACACAACTAGAAAGGCCTTAGCTCAACATTAAAGAAATTATAACCATGATGGTTCTAGTCCAAGTATTATATTTTCAATTTTCAGAGTAAGCATTCTATAACATTCAAAATGTCAAACAGATCAATCGGAACAAGTTTAATGCAGAAAGTAATCAAGGAACAAATAATAACACTTAAATAAGAAAATTGGAGTAAATTAACTATGCAATATTTACGGTGGCTCTTTCCAAAGAATAAAAAATCATACTTTTTCTTATCAATTTCAGGAACATCAGTCTTCTCTGCCCTTTCAACAATTACCTACATGAAAAGGTCAACAAATTAGTAAGCAGGAAATGAGATTACGATGATATATGCACAGAAAAAAGCAAGTCTTACTGGGATTCTATCAGGATACTTCTCTCTTATGCGAGCTGCTTCAGCCTGCCTCCTTTCTGTCAGGTAATGTTTGTATAAATTACTAAATTAGAAAACATATGTTGGGCATAAATCACCTAATGAATAAAACATATACAAGTTTCCTTGCACTTGGGAATGGCTTTTGGAGATAAAAGAGTTCTCTTATCACCAAAACAAAAAACTGAGAATGGAAAAGGATGATGTGAAGGTAAAACAAAAAAGGGGCACACACAAATTATTAACAAGCAACCAAATTCATAGGAAGTGAGGTAACAAATCATATAGATACAAAAACCAAAATTGCAATCCTATCTCCGTTCCTTTTTAAGTATAGTTTATAATATTGTCTTTTTCCTATGTTACACCATTTATTATCTTATCAAATTTTTTTCCGATAATTTATTATCTTATTATATTAAACCTATTTCAGTGTCTGCAATAAATACTTAAACATCTGTTAACAAACCCGTATACAATGTTACATTGAACTTTAAAAACAACAAATAAGTAGGAACAAAATTCTTCTTAAAACAGGCGAGCTAACCATTATAAACGAACGGAGGGTGTCGTTAATTCTCAAAACAGTAGAAGACAAAATATTACAAAACAGTACAAATATTTGTTTCGAGGCACAAGAATTCATGTTTTTGTCCCGTCTCTTCTACTTGTTTTGTCCAATCCTATAACCGGATTCTAAATCAAACTCGGTACAAAGAAGTTGTTCAGTCCCTTGTTTTTAGCAAATCAAACACACCAGAGTATAACAACATTACTTCCAACTAATAAACAAAAGCAACTAAGCTGTATTTAAGTTCTACAACATAAATCATTGTTTATGCTCAAAAAAGAAAGTTAATAACAGACAATAGCACTTGATTGAGTAGAAAAAAAATTAAAAGTTCAATTTCCAAAGAAGTACACATAAATTTCAGATCACAAGTAAACCCTATAAAAAAACAAAAAACTAACTGAATTGTAGTCAACAAAACACGGACACTCCTCGGATTAGACGTGTCCGACCGGACACATGTCCGACACCGACACATGAAAAGGTGTCGACGTGTCAGTATCCGTGTCGTATCCGTGCTTCATAGATTGTAATACTTGAAATCAAAAGTATAAAGTTTAATTCTTTTACAATAATGACATATGATAAAAATTGAGAGAAACGAACCAAGGGGGTGTTCTGTCTTGAATGAGCTCTTAGCCATGGAAAAAAAATCTGCAGCAGAAAACACATGTAAATAAAATAAATAAAAAACCTAATTTGGGAAACAGGGTTTGGTTCGAAAACAATTGAAACAGAAAACGGAGAAAAAACGAGTATATTGCTTACCAAGATGAGAAGAAGAGTGAAGAAGATACAAAAGTCGTTTAGAGAGAGATCGGAGACGAAATAAGAAACCTTCTTTTCTTAATAGACAAAGACAGTCCAAGTGCTGAACAACATTTGTTTCTTGAATACTGCTTTTCTCCCCCTCACTTTTTTTCTCGCGCCCCGCTGCCTTGCCGAAAATACCCTGCGTTAGTTAAATAACGTCTCACGTTAGGTGCTGTTTTAAATAAGGCAGAACACCTTATTTTTCATCTAAAATCTCTCTCAAATTACCCAAATCCAAAATTTCTTCAAGTTCAAATCAAACAACACTCCAATAACAAGTAAGTTTTCATAATCAAACACCATTAACCTTTTATGTTTATATGTTAGATTTTTTTCTCTCTTAGGGTTTGTTTACATTTTGGTTTTTTGGGCAAGAAATCATACAATATTTTCATGAAAAAGACTTGTGTTGCTTAAATATTTAGATGTTTGCATGTTTATGTTGTAGTTTTGAGTTTTAGAGAATTTTTGTAGATTTAGGGTTTGTTTAAATTTTGATTATGCTTGCAAGAAATGATACAATGTTACAAGTAATTGGCTTATGTTGCTTAATTGTGTTTAGATGTTTGTATGTTAATTTTGTAGTTATGAGTTTTAGGTTTATGTATAATTTGCACTTCAAGTGTTTGATGAAATGTTTGTATGAGTTTTTCATTGATTGTTTTTAATTTCTTACTGTGTAGATTTGAAGCAATGGTCGGGTGGATCGACCTTCATGCACAATTCAACCGCATAGAACCTCAGAGGTTGAAGGTTATGTGTCTTGGTGTAACGTTAAGAGGTCTCAAGGATGAACTAAATGAATTCAACCAAGGAGTCAACCCATGAGACACAAGGAGGGTGGAATACGTTCGGTATAAACGTCCAACGTTCGACGAGGGAAGAATATCATTCATTTGAGTCGAATTAACGAACGATAAAAACGTGACGAGCATGTTTTGGGAGCACAACATGTTCCAGTGGATCGATATGCGGGTAACGTTGCTGAGATCAACTAAAGATATTATCAACAGTCTGATTCCGCCAGAAGATCGTGATTAGGTAGGGAAATGCATCTTCCAACTACAACAATTGTCTTACTCTGAAATGAGGTAATTCAAACTTGTTAAACTGCAGTTCTCAATCATTCACCCGACATTCCTATTGTTCCTTTCAAAAGATTAAATTCTTGTTAGGCTGGTTTAGATAAAGGTATTGAAGTGTCAAGGAATGGACCTCATTCTTTTGACACTTGAATACCATCATTTAAATCAAGCCTAACAATAATTAAATCTTTTGAATGGAACAATAGAGATGTCTGATGAATGTTTGAGTCATGCTGTTTAGCGAATGTTTGAGTCATGTTGTTTAGCAAGTTTGAATTTACCCCATTTCAGAGGTAAGACAATTGTTGTAGTTTGAAGGTGCAACCCAAATGTAATGTAATGACTCATCTATATAAGTTAGGAACATGTATTATTGAGAATCAGCTATATAAGTTATGATATCAAATTCCTTCATATAAGATGAGTGTCACGGAATGCACCTCATTCTTTGTGTGATGACTTGTCTTGTATGAAGGAATTTGATGTGATAACATATATAGTTTATATACATGTTGTTTATGTAGTGTAATGTAACTTTTATTCGAATTTATTCAATACGCAAATTTTTTCGAATTCACGCTGAGTTTAATTAGGCCTTTTTTCGATTTTTTTTTAATACGTAACTTTATTCGAATTTATTCAATGCACAATTTTTACTCTAATTCATTTATTTACTTTATTCGAATTTATTAATTCAATACATAATCATAAAATAAATGCATAAATTAACAAAAATAAAGGAATAAAAATAATAGATATAAAATATCATTTTATTAATATAATTCTTATTACATTTACAATGGGGTAAAACTAAATCAGCGAAAAAATAAAAACCACCAGAAAACCTAGCTTCCGGTGGTAAAACTAAAAGAAATCCACAAGAAAATCAGCCTTCCTGGGTAAAACTAAATCTGCAGATTTAGTTTTACCGAATCTGGTTCTTTTTCCCAAGAAAGCTTCTCACTACTCATCATTTTATCCCCAGAATTGACCTTTCTCTTTTTACACCAAAATAAAGAAGGAAAAAAAAAAGGAAGGAAAATAAGGAGATTCATAGGGGGGAGAGTGAGGAGGAGAATGAGAATGTGAGATGGTGTGAGGACGTCGATTTTTCCAAAACTTGTTTTCCTCAAGGAAATGAAGTAGAATTAAGGTTGTATACTGATTATATGATTTCTAAAAATGGTAGTAATTGGTTTCATTGAGTTTTAACTTATTTTGCTTTGAAAATGGACTTCTTTCGAAAAAGTGATAAAGAGAGACGAACTTTGTGATTTTCATGATTTTGTCGTATTTAGCCGGTGAAACGTACATGCATACTCAAGTGCACTTATATGCGATCTAAGTGTATGCATAGTTGAGGCATTGGAATTTGTTTAATTGGTTTTGTTTCAATTGCTTCAATTATTTTAAAGTTGTAAAATGATAGACAAACTTTGTCAAAAATAATCTTTAAGATCAAATATTTGACAAATCTTTTGTGGATAGTTTGATATGATTATATGAAAATGTGTGAATGATTGCTAGGTGTTGAATATGATGTTTATCATAATGTGTTGTATTTTCTCCTTTACTTGAATTGTGAGAAATTGTATGAAGTTGTTGTGACGTTGGTTGATAGTTGTGATAATGAATATGTTGATAATGATGTGGTGATGACTTCTTATTGAATTGTGACTTGTTGATTGTGTGGATGTAAATACTTGATAATGCACTTGTTGTTGAAGTTGTTCAATATAAATGAAGGTTATCTTTTATATTGTTGTTGATTGTATATGAGGTGATTTGCATTGTCGAGTCTTTGCTTGTATGTCCATGCATCATAGTCATGTTGAGTTGTTGATGTTGTAAAGGGGTGTGCTCTTTTACTTCGGCGAAAATGTAAGACGGGTGTGAAATCTTAAATAGGATGTTCTGTTGGCATCTTAAGGTGACGACCTTTGTTGGTGACGGTACTGCATGCATTTAGGTTTCATGTATAGGCGCATAATACATTCTTACATGTGTCCTATGTGTACATGTGCTTGGTGATTGAATGTGCTTGGAGAATTATAAGTTGGTAATTGAATGAGATTGGTGAATCATACATGGACGATGTTGTGAAATTATGTATGTCGTTTAAAGTTGGATTATCTAGTGTGTAATTAATTGAGGTTCAATTAAATTCTTATCCTTTCAATTATTTATGGTGATTATGATTGATGTGAAGCTAATCCCCAGTGGTTTTGACCGCCTACCTGTTTGTATGAATGGATAGACAGAGTGCAGGATTAGTTGCTTGTTGGTGAGTGCTCGGGGATAGAGGGAGCTACCTCTATTTTTCTGTTCAATGTCTTAGATTAGGCTCTGATCTAGGATGTCTGCCGCTATTTGTTTATTTTGAACACGTTGTTGAGATTTTTACCCTTATATTGGGATTTGGAGATTTTATGTATTGATGCATATGGAGTTTTGACATGTATACTTGGAGATGTATATCCGCTGCGTAGTTGCTTGAATTTTTATGCATGTTATGTTTTGGAGAACTTTTGTAGATGTGACGTCTATTTCTTGAATAATTGCATTATTCGTGTATTTTATCGCTTTAATAGAAATATGACGTTACACCTTAAATTATCATGATTTCCCTTCAGTTTCTTCCATCATATTTCTTTTATTAGAGAGTACATATGTAGTTGATTTACGTGCTCTCATCTGTAACACTAGGGTCGGGAGTGATCAATTGATTATGTATTTTAAAGTTTAAAGTATTATAATTTGTGACTTAGTTTTGGATGTTGAAACTTGATTTATTCTGCTGAGTTTTGATAAACTATTTCTGCGGTTATTTGAGATATTTATATTACGAAATTGTGTTGATGTTGAGCATGTGTAACACATGTTTTTATTAAATATATTCTTTTATTTATTATTTTAAAATCGGGGTTTTAGGATGTTATAGGAGGAACCTACACAATTGTTGTCTTCACTCTCTCTCTCTCTCTCTCTCCCTCCCTCTCTCTCAACCTTAAATCATGTATTTTCTTTGTATATAATATAAAATAATAGATTATTATTATTGTTAATGTTGTCGTATATTGAACTAAAGTCCTCTATTTCAATTCCAGAAGCTTTTCTTTGCTCTCATATTCTGTTGAAATTCAACTCTTGTCGCTTTCTACTTGTTAATTATTTTATCCAAAAGGCTTCTTTCATTTATTTATTTCAAATCAAATTTCTATAATCTAGACAAGATAGGTAAAATAACTTAATACCACTAACATATACACAATAGATCTTGTTGAACTAATATCTTCTTCCTTTCTTTTCAATATTATATGAATATATGGTATAATATTAATAATTATAGTGTCTTTTAGGACTAAATTTTTTAATACTCATTAGAAAAAAAATCATATTTATTGAGTTTAACTATATTGAGTAAATAGGTAATTACCCTCTGAAATTGTAAGTTTCGTCAATTATTCCTTGAAATTAACAAAACTTCAATTACCCCCTGAAATTGCACAACGTTAATCAATTTACCCCCTCTGTCAAAAAAATTTGTTAGTCAACATGACGTTTTGCAAATACCCCCCCGAAGTTTTGCACTTATGTGCAAAATGCCCCCTGAACTTGAAAATTTATATTTTTTTCTTATCCTTAAAAGTGACTGCATTATCACTGATTGTGAAGCATATTAGTTAAGTTTTGACGGTATTCAACCATATATGTTCCCTGAAACGATCAAACTAATGCATGGCATACATAATGAAACACATAAATGACATATAATTGGCATAACCAAGATGTCAAAATATATGGCTGCGTTACTCCATATAAATTTTAGGATATATATGGATTAAATAGGCAATTACTCCATATATGGTTATAAGTGGTGACATATTATATTATAGTCTTGTCTTAGTTTAGAAAAGGAGTGACTATTGCTCATCTTTTTCATTTTGTTATATGATCGACTACATGTATTTTTGAATCCCTAAATGTGAACCATAATGAACCATTTTATTTGAGCAGCTTCGATTGCATTAGCTTTAAACTTTCAACGATTGAATATTTGTTTTATTGGCATGATTTTGAACGCTTTACCATTCTTTTGTTAAGTTCACTTTCAACGATTAAATTAACATATTTGATTACATTTTTAACGCTTTGCACAAGACCCTTTTGATCCTTTTTTGTTCAGCTTTCACCATTCTATAGTCACTCAGTTTGTTGGATAATATATCATTTTTCATTGACCAATTACTAAGTCCAAATTTGCATGTTTTGGATAAGAAAAGAAAATGAATTTTAGGATAAGAAAAAAAAATATGAATTTTCAAATTTAGGGGGCATTTTGCACATAAGTGCAAAACTTCAGGGGGTATTTGCAAAATGTCATGTTGACTAACAAAAAAATTTGACGTAGGGGGTAAATTGATTAACGTTGTGTAATTTCAAGGGGGTAATTGAAGTTTTGTTCATTTCAGAGGGGGTACTTGACAAAACTTACAATTTTAGGGGTGGGGGTAATTGCCTGTTTACTCAACTATATTTTGTTTCATTCCACTTTACTAAGTAATTGTAACTCGTTTAAAACTTAAGTTTTTTTTTTTTTTGTGGTGTCTGGGGTTCGAACTTCAGACCTTGCATATATTATGCATTATTCTTATCAACTGAGCTTAGCTCACGTGGACAAAAACTTAAATTTTAAGATATCTTTCTAAATTTATTCAAATTCTGCCTACAAAAATAATTGTAAATACTTTTGTTTTAATTCAAAACTCATGTGGGTATAACACATAATTTCCACATTGACAGGCTATAACTGCAATCTATAATTGTAAAAAAAAAAAAAAAAAAAAACCAATGATACTTTTATTTATGATAAATTTTTTCTTACATCTTCGATGTGTTATATATAAAACTAGTTGTTTTTATAATTCATCATATTGGTTCTTTTTTGGGATTTGATCTTTTACGATATACTAAAAGATAAATAAAAACTATAATGAACTTTCATGATTGTCAAACATTCTAATAGCGATGTTTGCTAAGGTTAAGTAATCAATTGAGTGATGTAAATAGATAAACTTGATTAATTGATCAGACATATTAGTATTAATTTCAAATTTTATTATTGACTTCTTGCCACTCCTAAGTGCTAATTTAATTGAAGCTTACTATACCTTTTTTTTTTACACAAAAATAAATTGCAGAAAAATAAATATAGATAAAAATAAGTAATTTAAATTGCTTAGTCGAAAATATCAACATTCCCCGGCAACGACGCTAAAAACTTGATGGTCAGATATGGCAAATGTACCAAATCGTTTACCAAGCAATAAAGTGATAAGTAGAGTATCATATCCACATGGATTGTCGTTTCGTCCAAACAATTCTCGTTACTTATATTTGTAAGTTGATGATATAATACAAGATAAAAGGGTTAGAAAGTTGCAATTTTTATCTGTTTGCAACAGAGCAAGTTTACATGTTTTGGTTGTAGAAAAGTAAGCAACGGTTAGGATGATTCTTCGAATTCCCCTGTTTATATTGTTGGATATTAAGTAAAAGTAATGTTGTGTTTATTTATCTTAGGTAGACTATACAGGTGATGAGGTCGTTGGGACGTTACTCACCTAATTTGGTTTATCCTTCCGATGACTAATTGCACCTGCTGATCACACGATGATCCTTACGTGTGGGGTCCTGCTAATTCAAAGGTAATTGAAGAATATACTTTAAGTTGGCTTTCTAGGTTTTCCAAAGGAAATTATGGTCACACTAAGGTTATACGTGCGCTACAGTATAGGGTTATAAATCCTATAGGATTCCGCCACCTTCATAAGGATTATTAGTGTGGGTCATGTCCAATGTTCCAGTAGGTCTACACATCTATGAATCTTAGGAAACTCATAGCATAACCTCTTACGCTCTTAGTTGTTATACAAACGGGTTGTCCTAATCAACGTCTACCTTACTAAGAGTTTCAAGAGAATGGTTCTATCAGGCTACGACTTATTTCCTTTAGTTAGGCACTTGTTTCCCTAATTACAAACCAGTTACATCCTAGGTTCGGTAGAGCACCACTCAATCTTAGTAATGTCACCTCCTAAGTACCTATAACTAGGGTAAAATCTCATTCGGTATCTTTCGCTAGTTAATAATCACTTACTTCCAATATAGATAGTTATCAGTAAAAGGATATACATATCAAGATATAAGCATCCAGTTAGTGATAACAATGTTAGTCCATGTCACAACCTAAGTACCTAATCTAGGGTTGCACCTATCACAACAATAAACTAAAGAATTTCCCAATA
Source organism: Medicago truncatula (assembly GCF_003473485.1). NCBI lineage: Eukaryota > Viridiplantae > Streptophyta > Magnoliopsida > Fabales > Fabaceae > Medicago > Medicago truncatula. The sequence goes on from NC_053045.1 coordinate 25,570,659, forward strand.
AAACTTAATAGCGAACAAAAAAAATAAAATATAAACGACATTAAATTAAATAAATATCCAACAAAAATAAACAAAGGTTCATCTTAGAACTATAACCTAAAAAGATTTAGTTACACATGGTAACTAAAAACAAATTCATAAAGATAAAAACATAGCTTAGAAAATCAAGGAGAAGATAGATTTTCCCGAAGCTTCAAAGTAGTCTTCCTCTTGAACTGCCATAGTTCTGAATGAGGAAGGGTAGTAATTATAGTGGAGATTTATAACTAAGTTTGGGCTGAAAACGCGGGTTAAACCCAGAAAAACAAATAAAATTACGCATGCGCCCATCGCATTTAAGATGCTTGGGGCACATATGCCATTCCCTAGGCGCATATATTTTATTTTTCTATATGCCCTAGGCGCATGGCTGGTCCTTCTTGGGCCTAATTTCTTCGATTTTGTCATTTTTAGGTCTTCGTCTACAAATAACTTGCCTCGGAATTTGGGAACAAAATTACTCCCTATGTAAAGTCTCCTGAGGCCTTTTGAATATTCATTTTTTATCTTCCCAGAGTCTTGAAAATTCTTCAGATGTTCTTGATTTGTCGATTTGCATTATTTCTTTGTGAATTGCTTCCAAAACCCCCCTAAAATTGCTATGTTTCGGGAAAATTAGGATTACAGACTCAAAGATAGAAAACACTACAAAAGTCCCGAAAACATAGGCAATCGTTCTAATACTCCTCCTTTTTGCTTCGAAAACTTACTGAATTGACTGAAAAACATGCTAAGAATAACGTAAGATGACCTATCATCACAAGGTGAGGTTTAGGTAAAGGTTTTGGAGAGGGGGTCTTAGATTTTTGTAAGTTTTTATAACTGCCTCCGAGTTTTGCGGCGTGTGATTAGGGGCAGTAAGAGCATATGCGTGGCGTGATCCTCGCACGGGGGTGCACTACTCTGTGTCACGGTGCACTCGAGTTGGCGTGTCCCCTCAGACACGGAGCCTTAAGACGATGTAAGTTATACCACGCGTTAACGTGTGTTTGGTCTTCTGACTGGTCCAGAACAAAAAAAAAAGTGGCTATTACATACAGTTTCCACATTGACATGTTATAACTGCAATCTAAAATTTTCTCAACAAAAACAAATATCCAATGATACTTTTATTTATAATAAACTTTTGGTTACATCTTCAATGTGTTATATATAAAATCAGTTGTTTTCATCATTCAACATATTGGTTCTGTTTTGGGATTTTATCTTTTATGATAGACTAAAAGATAAAATCTATAATGAACTTTCATGATTGTCAAATATTTTTAATAGAAATGTTTGCTAAGGTTAAATAATCAATTGAGTGATGTAAAGAGATACACTTAACTTATAGATTAGACATATTAGCATTAGTTTCAAATTTTAGTAACGACTTCTTGCAACTCCTAACTGCTAATTTAATTTAAGCTAATAAAATAATAAATGTTTTGTTATATATAAAGGGATAACTTTTTATGTTTATATCATGCAAAGGAGGAAAAATATGGCTCAAATTCTCTTTTATGTTTATGCTTTGATCATTCTTTTTTCTCCATTTCTTGCTGCACTAGTGAGTATGTCACTTTTCACATCATTTTTTAATTTTAATTTATATTACTCACAAATTTTTATCATCTTTTAGTAACATTCTTTTTACTTATTTGACATTGCAGTAATAGATCACCATAAACCATGTGTTTCTGACACCGATTGTGCATTTTATTTAGATATACCACCTACTGTTAAGTATTGCAGTGATGGCTTATGTGCGTGGTATTTCCCTGATAACCCCTTGCCCTAAGCCTATATATATATATATATATATATATGTGTGTGTGTGTGTGTGTGTCTTGTAGCCACAACCACCCATACCCCTATAAGTACTTAACTTCATCTATCACCAAAGGTAGTTGGTTTAGCTGTGATTTTGATCCGAAATCACCCATTTTAATCATTTTGTTCTTTCTTTTTTATTTAAACATGTGATCTTCCAATATATTTAGTTATTTTTCGTGATTTCTTTATCTTAGAGTGATGTTCGTCTTCTTGGTGTGATTTTATTTTGTTTTCTCGTCGTCTTGTTGTGGTGTTAGTTTCCTTCAGATTGTTAGATCAACTTCGATCAAGTGTAGATCCAATCAATGTCTATTCTTGAGATATGGCTTCAGATGAGCTTCGATCAAGTACATCTTCATTACAAATGCAGAGATATGGCTATTCCAGACAATTGAATATAGTCATATTTGTAGGCTTATGTATTTTACCATTTTATGTTATGAACATGAATGTTATGAGTTTATTCGGAAATTCATCATTTTAATTTTTAACGAATTTGTATGGTATCGACGTACTCTAACAATTTGAATGAAAAAATGTTGTCTATGTTTTGTAAAGAAAAAACAACAATATCCTTGCATAACTATAGCTAACTTAACAAATAAAGACATTATGTGATTATGCAGATTAATTATTTATTCTACTTCTACTTTTAATATTTCTACTATGAAATTTGTATGTATTTATAAAATTATTGAAACAAACTAAACCTAAAACAATTTGTTATGTTTTTGTGAGCATAACTCAATTGGCAGAGACATTGTGATATAAAAAGGACAGAGTTTGAATCTCAAATTCCTCACTTATTCACCTTAAGAGGTAAATTTTTAGCCATTACATCACTTGATCAAAGAATGAAATAATAATTTGTTATACTCATGAAATAAGGCTACAATACATATCAAATGTATGTAATTTAAATATCTAATATATCTATAATACATAACATATGCCAAAGGTTTTACCAAAAAGATAATAATTTCCCTAAAAAAACTATTATTATTATTTTAGTTATTATCGAAAAAATAATTATTTTAATATAATGATGTAACAAGTATATATACACACATATATGAGTTAGGATCCAATGACAGATAAGTGTCGGCGGATTCGTTACATCAAATCTCAAACGTTCACTACTCTTAATCTAAAGGCTAGAAATTTATTTAATAAAATCATAATATGGACATTCAACATTCAATACTATGTATCAAGTATTTGTTACAGAGTATAAGATATTAGACAAATTCATATAAATAATAAAATCTCAATTATAATATGCGTTTGTCGTTCTCCCTTTCATATAAATATCAGTTACACGAGTCACTACTCTTAAACTTATTCCTTCTCTTTTGACAAGAAAAAAATATCATATCACATACTTTTACTTTGACAACAAATTATACTAATCAAACAAAAATCATTAATTAATAAATCCAGTTATATTTTATTTTATGATGAGAAGATGTTTAGTTAAGTATACAAAAATTGTATAACTTTACTAATTTAATAGCCAATACGGATTTTTGTGAATCCAAGTGTTTAAAAAGTGTTATTTTATTTTATATTTGTTAATAGTTTTACTATATCATGTTAATATTATCTGTCTATGCATCTATTAATTTACATATACTAAAATATGGTTTATATTAGGCTTAATTGCACTTTTGAACCCCTAACTAATTTAAATACAAAACAGCCCCCTATGTTTTAATTCTTTGGCAGTTTTGGACCCCCAGTCAATTGTTGACTCGGTCAACGCTGACGTGGCACCCTAAGTGAGGTGCCATGTGTCAATTTTTTTTTTTTTTTGCCTTGGGGGTCCAAAACTGCCAAAGAATCAAAACATAGATGACTGTTTTGTATTTAAATTAGTTAGGGGGTCCATAACCGCAACTTTTGAAAAGATAAGGATCCAAAAGTACAATTAAGCCTTTATATTATTGTATGCATGTGTACCCATGAATATATTCATCCCGTACCAGTCTCTGATGAATTATTGAAATGTTACTGAAATCCAAATGTTTGAGGATTACAAACAAATTTATTATCACTATCAATATTTTCTTATTTGTTATTTTTTTTTTGTCAAAGTAGCATAATGGCTAGAGCACACAATTTAATTGTGGAGAAGTCAAGTGTCCGGGATTGAACCCCAACTTCTGTATATAATATACAATATCTCTACCAACTGAGCTAAACTCATGAGATATTTTCCATTATTTTTTTTAAAATGACTCTAGAACTAGTTAGGGGAGTGAGGTAGTATTTTATAAATATTTCTTTTTGGATGTTTATGTCACAATTTCTTTTTGTAAAAATAAACTCTTCTTAGTATCATAAACAATAAGAAGTTGGATTGACACTTGATCTCAACTCATTTCCCCGGTAAAAGCCACCGGAGTTCATCGCCGGCTTCCATCAACAGCGAAAAACTCATTCAGGTATTCATTTTCACAATTCGCGACATTGATTTTACCCTAGCGCCCTTAATTTTGCCGAATCCATAATTTTGTGCTTCATGTAATTTTTGGTTTATTATTATCAGTGACGATTGAAGGATGCAATTCTTTGGTGGTTCTGAGATAAGTCCGTCACCGCCTGCGCCGACGGCATCAGGAAACAATGGGCATATGTTGTATGTGTTTAATAGGAATGGTATTTGTTTGCTTTATAGAGAGTGGAATCGCCCCCTTCATACATTGAATGCTCAACAAGATCATAAGTTGATGTTTGGTTTGCTTTTTTCGCTTAAGTCGTTGACTGCCAAAATGGATCCTACTAGGTATGACTTTTATCATACATGTGCTGTTATACTATGATTTGTTTTGAAATGCACGAAGTAACTTATTGCGGTAAAAAGTGATTTGAAGAATGCTTAGGGCATGTTTGAGCTTATATACTGACATAGGATCGCTTGGATTGGTTTATTTTTGAGCTTATGTAATGGAGTTTATGCAAATAAATAAGTTTTTGTTGAAATTTGGGGCCTAACACATCCTTACAAAACCGGCTTGTGAGGTGAGGATTGCCCCCACTTATAAACTCTTCTTAAGAGTGCTATCTATCCTATGTGGGACTAAATCCACCCCCTCAAAGCCAAGGCTAACCAAAGGTCGCAATTTAGGCGACTAGAGGCGGACCGCAATTAAGGTGGAATTTCCAACAGTTTTTATGTATTATTCATAAGCTTGTCAAGGTAGTTTATGAAAAAACAGATTATGAAGATACAATTTTCGTTAGTTAGAACTTATGAATTAACATAAAAACTTATTTATTTGAATAAGCTATTTTTCATAAGCTCAAAAATAAGCCAATCCAAACATTTTTGGGATAATTTATGAAAATAGTTTATGACATGTTCATAAGCTGTTTTCAACTTATTTCCATGATAGCTCATGAAAATAACTTATAGATTGTATGAGAACAGCTCGACTTTATTTTACCTTGTGTTATAGAAATAGCGAATTAATAAGTGCTTATTTGTGGCCTAGTCGATACAGAGCTTGCTTTGCCTTTAAATGGGGCCCCAAATAGTGGACGGTGGGGTTGGTCCTTGTGCTGAATACCGAGTTTCCCCAAAAAGTGCTTATCTGATAAGTGGTTATGCTATAAGTTGCAAAATGAGTTGTTTATCTAAACAGGGCCTTATGCTTTTATATTCTTAGTGTATGTATGGTTTATAGTTTTGCAGTGTGGTAAAGTAGCGGTTATATGGGTGCTATAGCGTAGCGGAATTTTAACAAATTGTTGTTGTTTTGCGATACACGATTTAGTACAAATTGTTGTCATATAGCAGCTGTAGCAACAGTACACTATAGCATTGTAGTGGAATTTTAACAATCGAAAAGACTGAATTGTACTTTCGGAACCAGAGTAAGGATAGAGTTTCTTTGGGACAAACATGTGTCTGGAGAGTGAAGACAAACGGACACCAACAACTAAACAAGCATATTATTATTTAGTGAAAGGAATACTGATGAAAATTTATGATGTGGTGTTGTGAAATTTGCTAAATTGGCTTTCAAGCTATCACTTATCAGTCTTTACAGAAATGGACTCTCGAGGATAGCTTATGCAGAATTAATTATTTTCTTATGCGATGCATAAAAAAAGCTTATAATTGATAAAAATGAATAGCTATTCGCGACAGACCTGTGGTTTAATGTTTAGATTAAGATTGAGCCTGTAAATGCCAAAATGGACATGCTTATTTACTCCATGCCTTGCTAACATGTACAGATAGGATATTTAATAGGACATTTGTTTATTTTGAGGCTTCTGTCATTCTTTATCCCTATTCTTCTAGTTTTCTCAGATCCCTTACATTCTCATCACATGAGTATTTATTCTTTGCACATTTAATATTTGTTTATCTTTGCTTGTTTATTGTCACAGGCACATCAATGATCAACAATTCATGGATTTTATGATAGATATTTTGTGTAATTATTCATTGGTCTAATTCATTTTTCTCTAACTTATTGTGCAGTGCCGAGAAAGGAAACCTTGGTGTACCTCAGTTACCTGGCCAAGGTTGTTCATTTCACAGTTTTCGCACTAATACATACAAACTTAGTTTCATGGAAAGTCCTTCTGGAATAAAGGTAAGGTGCAGCTACATACGTGTTTCCTTAAAGGTCATTATTAGATTCTTGTGGATGCCGTCACTGCCTAATGCCTATTCATTGGTTAATGCAGCTATTTGGAACTTATTATGTATTTATCTGTAATATATGCTAATTACATTTTCTGTTAGAAATATGTTAGGTTTGTTAACCTCAATAACTTAGCTGTGAATGAAAAACTTAAGTGACAGAGAGCATGAAAAAGAAGAGAAAAAAAAAATAGTTAAAGAAATTTTAAACACATGTTTCCTTGGACCCTTCATTCTCCTCCCCTTTAGCAATCAATAGCTTTAGTTAAGCAATCAGGACACCAATAGGTGCTAGTCCTCCCACATTTAAAACACCAATAGCTCTAAGGATAAATTGTGGTACCCCTTGAAAAATATTTTTTTCTCTCCACTCTGAAATTTATTTTAACCCCCCTCCTCCTGTTTATCCACAGGCATTGCTCATGTATGTTATCTGACTCTGAAGAAAAGATGTAGGTTTTCAAAGAGAGAATACATAAATCATTTGGTTTTTCTGATATTTGAGGTTCAGAAAATGGTTAAAGAGAGTAATTCGAATAAGATTTAAGGTGCTTCTATTTGAGTTAAATATGGTGCTGATGGGGAATGATGGGTAGGATAAGGGAAAATATTATAATGAGTGGAGGGGATATAGGAAAGACTTTGAGGGACAAGGGAGAGGTAGAAAAGAAATAACATTGTGAGATGAGGAAGCCTATCCTAAAGCTGGAACTGAGGAAATGTAATGGATCAAATTGTAACCGAGATAATTGTTGCTATTGTATTGAATATGAACAATCAATTCAACTCCCAGTGTATAAACTAAGGAGGAATAACAACCAATTTGCAAGTAAAATAACAATAGAAAGAAGAACTTGAAGAAAGAGTACAAGGAATAAGAGAGAATCAGAGAGAGAAGAAGAGTTTCATCACATATCTTCCATGCTTACTTCCTTGGCTTTTCTCTTATTTATAAGGGTCCTATTTCTATTTCCCATATTGCCCCTGATTGCTCTTTGACTCATTACAGGAAAGTAGTCTAATGACTGAATAATATTTTTTTGTTTTGAAGAGGACATAATACTTTTTTTTTTTGTTCTCTCAGTTCTTCCGTATGTAGTTGTGAGCTTCTGATTTACTTTAATGCTTTTATGATGTTATGATCTCTTTGTCTGGCATTGGTTTGTCAGCACAATGGTAGTTGATAATTGAGTGAGGTAGATATGACTGAAATTTTCTGAGTTTTATTTAAGAAGTTATGTGAAGTAAAAAAGGCATTACTATTTAAACTGGGAACTATTTAAAATTGAACAGGTATGTTACAACAAAAAGTCACAAAAATTGTCATATTAGGCTTTCAGAAAAGCAATATTCATATATTGTTCCTTATACTACTAATTGTATTGTAACACTGCCATGACTCCATGCAGATTATCTTGGTAACTCATCCTAGAACTGGTGATCTTCGGGACTCCTTAAAGTACATCTACAATTTGTATGTTGAATATGTTGTCAAGAATCCACTCTATACACCTGGATCTCCTATCAGGTAATATAATTTTTACTTCTGTTTAAGTGACATACTAGTCCAATAACAAATAAGAAGAAGGGGCATTCTCGCCATTTGCATTTTTTTCTCATATTTATCATCCATGGGGCAATTTCCTTTCGAAAATATAAGAATTTTCATTTTTTCTCATTTTCAATGTTTTATTTTTTTCCCACATCTAAATGGGTCTTTTCCCTTTTCTTTTCCTCATTTTTTGTCTTTGCTTTTTCTAGTCATTAATGAAAATGATAAAATTAGCATAGCAAAGGTAGGGAATTGAAGATTTTTTTTAATTGTTTCTGGGTATTGAACTTCAAAAGTGTGATAAAGGCTGTTCATTATATGCTTGTTGAATGAAAGGGGATATAAAGACTGATCAAAATATTCCTGTTGATGATGAAATTTGGCGAGGACCTTCTTTCTTTTGTTGGATCTCTGCGTGCTTTTGTTGTTTTTAACAGCTGCTTCATGTTATTATGCTGGGCACTCATATTCTTGATTCAATTTTTATGTGTTGCTAAACAACTGTGTTCATTTTTTTCTTCTTCAATGTTAATGGGTTTATGGATTATATTTTTTGTCTTGGGAGTTCATGTGGAAAGAAATAAGGTTTTTCAATGGTTTGATGGATTTTCATAGGTCTGAGCTGTTCAATACAACGTTGGACCAGTATGTGAGGGGCATTGCATAGAAGCTGAGTGGTTACAGTTTACCATCATTGATGATGAACTCATGTGTTGTAGAATGGCTTATTTTGCATGGTGATCACTGCATTATCAGTCACAGACTCTCGGGAAATCCTCACATTGTTTGTGTTTATGTTAAAGCAATAGATGGTGTGATAATGTTAGTACTTGATCAGAATTCATTGCCCAAAATTTAAACCAAACAAGTTCTTAAATTTTATGTTGTCACTTGGTTACCTATGCATTGTTAACTCATTTTGGTTTTTGCGGATTATACTGAACTTTTTTCTTGTATATGGAGACTGTTGACAAATCTAAATCGCAAGCTTATTGCGGATATCTTAGTGTAAAAGTTGGTTTGATCAATAGAGTTGTTTTGGTAATAATCATTCTTAATTGAATTTGCTTTTGCGGATTGTACTAAACTTTTTTCTTGTATATGACGACTATGTCTGACAAAGCTAAATCGTGAGTTTATTTATCTTGGTGTAAAAGTTTGTTTGGTCGATATAGAGTTGTTTCGGCAATAATCATTCTTAATTGAATTTGGCTTTTGCAAACTGTATTAAACTTTTTTCTTGTATATGACGACTTTGTTCTTGATTGAATTTGAATTTTGCGGATTGTATTGAACTTTTTTCTTGTATATGACGACTATGTCTGACAAAGCTAAATTGTGAGTTTATTGTGGATATCTTTGTGTAAAAGTTTGTCCGATCGATAGAGTTGTTTTGGTGATAATCGTTCTTAATTAACTTTGGCTTTTGTGGATTGTACTGAACTTTTTTCTTGTTTTTGACGATTCTATTCTTAATTGAATTTGACTTTTGTGGATTGTACTGAACTTTTTCTTGTATATGAGGACTATGTTTGACAAAGCTAAATTGTGAGTGTATTACAGATATCTTGGTGTAAAAGTTTGTTTGATCGATATAGAGTTGTTTTGGTAATAATCGTTCTTAATTGAATTTGGCTTTTGTGTACTGTACTGAACTTTTTTCATGTATATGAGGACTCTGTTCTAAATTGAATTTGACTTTTGCAGATTGTACTGAATTTTTTTCTTGTATATGACGACTATGTTTGACAAAGGTGAATTGTGAGTTTATTGTGGATATCTTAGTGTAAAAGTTTGTTTTATCGATAGAGAGTTGTTTTGGTAATAATCATTCTTAATTGAATTTGGGTTTTGCGGATTGTACTGAACTTTTTTCTTGTATATGACGACTCTGTTCTTAATTGAATTTGACTTTTCTTGATTGTACTCAACTTTTTTCTTGTATATGACAGCTATGTTTGACAAAGCTAAATTGTGAGTTTCTTGCGGATATCTTAGTGTAAAAGTTTGTCTGATCGATATTGAGTTGTTTTGCAAATAATCGTTCTTAATTGATTTTGGTCTTCGCGGATTGTATTGAACTTTTTTCTTGTATATGACGACTTTGTTCTTGATTGAATTTGACTTTCGCGGATTGTGCTGGACTTTTTTCTTGTATATGACAACTATGTTTCACAAAGCTAAATCGTGAGTTTATTACGGATATTTTAGTGTAAAAGTTTGTATGATCGAAATTGAGTTGTTTTGGTAATCTTTTTGAATTGAATTTGACTTTTGTGGATTGTGCTGAAGTTTTTTCTTGTATATGACGACTCTGTCTGACAAAGCTAACCCGCGAGCTTATTGCAGATGTCTTCGTGTAAAAGTTTGTTCAATCGATATAGAGTTATTTTGGTAATAACCGTTCTTAATTGAATTTGGCTTTTGCAGATTGTACTGAACTTTTTTCTTAAATATGATAACTCTGTTTCACAGCTAAGCAACGAGCTTATTGTGGATATCATGTTGTAAAAGTTTGTTTGATTGTGATAGAGTTGTTTTTGGTAATAATCGCTCTTAATTGAACTATTACTAAATCACATTTACTTGAGTATGGGTCTAAATTTGAATTTAAAATTTTATCAAAATAATTTGTAAGGTTGGGGTTAGAGACAAACATAAATCGTCCTGTCCCATTCCTTGAAGACCCTACAAGCAACACAAAGGTGAGCTAACAACAATAATTGAATTACAAATTTAGTTTTGAAATTGTAGGACACTCTCAATTTAATTAGTTTATGAAACTAATAATTTAAAATTATCATTAAATTTGATTGTTTTTTTTAAGTTAATCAGTTTCAGTCAGATAATTGCAGAACTATATTAATTGATACAAAGAATTTATTTGATAATTTTTTTTTTTTTTCATTTCTAAACTATTTTAAGATATTAATAATTATCGGTGGTAATCAAATATCACACTTGAGTATTTTTTATTTTTTTGACAAATAGTCGAGTGTAAAACTCACACTATAAGTGTGAAAAAGTGGGGAATTCAGCATTTAAACCTCGATCCCTGTTTACCAACGTATGTAGAATTTATCAATCGAGCTATACTTATTGGACATGTTGAAGTATAATTTAAACTAAAAAAATATGGTGATTATTTCATTTAAAAATAGAGGGAGATGAAACGGTTGAGGAAGATGAAACAACAAATCAGGCACACATTTATGCAATCAACGAATTTGTGACCGTCTTATCTTAATCGAACCATCTAAAAAATAAACAAATTTTGATCTTTAAAAACTAAAATTATTCAACTTGAGATTTGAACTGTTCAATCTCAATCAAACGGATATGAAACTCTTGATTGCGTGAAAGTGTGTATCCATATTGATGAAACACTCTTATTATTATTATTATTATTATTGGTAATTAAAAGGGTGTAGGGTATATCTTTTGAATTGCCTCACACTACTGTACTTTTCTTTAAAAAAACAAGAGTTATTGGTACTTAAAAGAGTGTAGGGTATATGTTTTGAATTGCCTACTTACTAGTACTTTGTCAACATCACATATTTAAATGTGGAAATTTTTATTCCCCTCTCTCATTCACGTGTATATATGTGTATTCATCAAGAGGTAGCAGGACTATTTAATTAATGGTGTGGTATTAGTCAAATCTCCCAATAATATTATAAGTGGATCCAAAGCATATACATAAAGACTCAACTGTGTATTGTCCTTGTTCTCATAAATATATGCTGATGCTATGGAATTTCATGGAAGGAAGATATGTGGTAACAATGAAAATATGCATCTAGGCAAAAATATATATAAAGTATTTTTTATTTTTTTTTACAAATTATATAAAGTAATCACTAATTAACTGGAAATTTTACTCAACATGATATAAGTCTGGTCTTTAATCTTTATACATACATGGACTGTAATGAATTTAGTAAAAGAAAAAAAAAAGGATTTCTATGAATAAATGAGCTGTGATTTTTGATAAATTATAAAAAGTTAATTTTTTTTTTTGAAAGAAAATTATAAAAAGTTAATAGTGATCACAACCAATAATCTGTCTATAGAACCTAATATTTATTTAAATCTTGTCGTATTTGGACATGGCAATATAACCTCTCTAAGCCCGCCACAAATTTGACGAAAAAAACTTACCATTGACGGTTTTTGAGTGTGACTTTTGATTTTCTTCGAAATGCAAAGTTGGGGCGAGATGGGGCATTGATATCCTCCCCACATCCAAACCCGCCCCACTAGTAGTTTTATGTTATATACATGCTAATTTAATATTTTTTTATATCATAACTATTTTTTTCTGGGGTTACATGATAAAAATACAAAGACAAAAAGACATATAAAAGCAAAATCAAAAAATTATGTCCTAACAAAAGACACTCTTATAACATTAGCTTGTAAGGTCGAGGAGATAAAACGTAATAATTTATGCAACATCACAAGAGACTCTAAATGATTAGCATAGTTTGAAGAGCACATCCGTACAAAAGTTTTCTTCCCGAAGAATGTGATTTATGGATATATCTCAATCCTTAACCAAATAACCTTGAATAAGAATGTTGATTTCAATTGAAAGTTTTTACTTTTTAGACACTTGTTATCATGACATTATGTATTAGCGGATCAAAATCTCATCTCATCTCATATCTTTAAAGCGGAAAAGGTATGAACTAAACTCATACACACACGCATAACATACACTAAAGTCACGATGACTTTTCCATCATTAAAGTAAATAAATTTGTTTTCCTATATAAACTTGGAGTTAATGTTTGACTGTCAGTCAATATTGACTTAACCGATCATAAATTATGAGTTTAGTTCAGCCGATCAAGATTCAATTGAGTGTGATTCAACTGATCGGCAAATTTGTCCACTTTAATTGACTGATCGATATAATATTCAAGAAAATAATTTAATTAATAATATTTCTATCTTCTATCGAAAGTAGATTAAAGTTTATGAGAAACTAGCTTATCCAATAGTTTAGATGCAGTAATTCATGTCCTTATTGTTGAAATTAAACTTTGTTTGGAGGTTGGTTATAAGAAATTAGTTTGTGTTAAGCAAAAAAAAACAAGGTTTATTTTTCTGACTTTTTTATGTAGTACATTTGTTGTCAAATGAATCGTTGAGGCTTTACCATTATGCAAACCTCTTAAAATTTTTAAACATCTAAAAGTTAATATATATATTTTCACCATTTTCCAAAACAATATTTTTATTTTAATTTCATTAACAAATTCATTAGCATTTTCTCTTAATCTATTTTTAGAAATATGAGAAACAAGAGACTACAAAAGTCAAAATCTTATGTAACCACTTCCCTGGATTTCTGGATGAAATTTAAAGTATGTTTGTAGAGTGAAAACGTAAAAGCTGACTGGATGAAAGCATGGGCATTTTGTAAGTTGATTATGTCAAAAAGAGTAGATGAATTTTTACCTCATTCGAAATATGAATGTGAACAATATGGTCTTTTCATAGGTAGTTTAGTCGAAATAATGTACTATTATTTTCCATAACTTGGATTAACTGATGGGGCAATCAATCAAATTAATCCATCCAAGCATTTTTATCTATAAATTTGCTTATATTTTTTCTAATAAAAATTTAAGGTAAGGGGATTACGATATTACGAGTAAGGTGGAACTAGGTCAGACCAGTCTACATGTACTATACTTTTATGTTAATCAGGCAGAGTGATTAAGGCTTCTTTACAAGCCTAGTGCGGCTTTGGAATGGATCATGGAGTTTAAGTTCAATTGGATTATTTTTTCGATGGACTCCAAGTTAGTTGTCGACAAATTTAATCGACACCTCTCAATATAACACAAATGTAAACACCATTCTTGCTAGATGTAGGTTTTTAATGAGTTTTTGTACAACTCTCATGTGAAGTTTTGTGCGAGACATGCTAATATAGTTGTTCATTGCCTTGCAAAGACGACCATTCATAATATCAATTCTCATCTTTATTATGATATTCCAACATATATTAATAACTTGATCATCAATGATAGGAATTAGTTTTCCTCTTGTAAAAAAATAAAGGCTAAATTACATCAGCAGTTCTTTAAGTTTGAGGTTTGTAACAGATAAGTCTTTTAAGTTATTTTGATCACACATAAGTCTTTTAAGTTTGTAAACGTTTTCAATTTAGTTCTTCTGTTAACCAAACATTACAAAAACGATGATGTGGCAGTCAAGTGCATGACCAAAATAACTTAAAGTACATACATGTTACAAACCTCAAACTTAAAGGACCCAAAAAGGATCCAGGTCTATCCCAATTTCAATGTCCACAATTTTCACATGTGTAAAAAAAAATATCCACAATTTTCACATATCATTTTCTTAATATCTGTTTATGCAAGTACACATTTGAATTAACTTTTTTTTTTCCTCCAAAGTTTAAGTGATTCTGTTGTAGGAAAATAACTAGTCGGGTACCAAACACCCACCAATAATAAAGTATTGGTTACATCAATTATATTTCCCAAATTAAAACTAACAAAACCATAACTAAAAGAAAACTTTAAAACCAAAAAAGATCTTAAATTGCTTAGCTAGTTTTGGTACAACTAGTTTCCATGCCCATGTCTTGGAACCGGATCCCACGCCGTAACTACGTTAACATAGTAACAGCTACGGACCGACCGATCAAAAATGAAAAGTTAAGATTAAAACTGTGTGAAACTGCACTGTGTGAATTTAAACTGTTAGATTATTTTTCAATGGCTGTGATTGTCTATTGTGTAAAGCTGCGCGGAGCAGTTACAGCAGGCAATCCTGGTCCGCAAGTCTTAATAATAATCACTAACTTAACTTACCTTTTTATTTCTAGCAAAGAAATCAGAGGCATCTAACCATGTGACAATGCATACATCAATTGCATATTTGTAGTGAGAATCACTGAACCTAGGTATAATGCTATATTCATAAAAAAAGCTAACCCTAAACAAATTAAACACATTAAGCAAAATGGTTCTTTTTTTTTTACTGTTTGATACATAAATGCTGATTGAACAGAAACCAACATCCCCTATCCTTCCACACCATAGTGCCATAAATGCCATCACATTTAAAGCTACAGATTTGTCTCCTCTATGCTTTTTTCACGATTCTTGTACCCTCTTTAAATTAATATTCCAACTTCCTTAGTTGCTTGGTGGTTGAAAATTTAATGCAACTTCTTCAATGCTATCATCACTATTCTAACATTATTATTTTTGTGCTTTTCTTATGTTCTTGTTGGTCTCTACCTTCTTTAAAACTTTGAATTGGGAGTACCATCTATCTTTATTCTTTCTCTCTTTTCATCTCTCTCAATGTTGAGTTTCTTCTCCTTTCAAAAATTTACTTTAGTCACATAAACTTATTATATATGTGAATATTACATTATATATAGTTGTATTAGCATTCTCCAATTCCAAAAAGGAAAAAAAAAACATGCAATTGCATATTTTTTTTTTATTACTTGCTTGTTATTGTGTTATGGCAGATGGATGCAAATGAAGTAGTTTAAGCCGAATTGTGGTGGCATTATGGGTAGAGGGAACCGGTTCAAACGGGATATTGGTCCGGTTCAATAAGAAAGTAAGGCTCAAAATGTTGTGCCTTTCTTTTTGATTGAGCCGTGCCAATATCACGTCATCTCCGCACCCTCGAGCCTTCTTATCAAGAGTGATATTTCTTATTGCGTTTTTGGGTTCAATTTATTATTAAAAAGGTAAGGTTATTCTCTTTTATTTTATTTTTACTTCTCTTTTGACATATCTTTTGCGTACCGTTTTTTATTTATATATTACCATGTACTTGATTTGGAATCATTACGTTTTTTGTTATTCTTTTGAATGTTATGAATCAAGAAATAGTTTATGTCAATGATGCATGTGGAGCATAAAAGTTTGATGTAGAGTAGAACATTGGAAGCCTTGTGCAGTTGTTGAAGCATTTTTTGTGTTTTTTTTCTCTTTTCTTGGAGTTGGAAGAATTATTCTCTACTTTTCTATACATCAATGTTTTGTTTTACATATGATATCATTCTGAATCTTGTTAAACCGGTATCTCTCGGGCACCGATTAAAAAATTTAAAAGTAAAAATTTTATCTTGAAATATAAACTGTTATTTTTGATCAAGTCATTATTGCACCATATTTTAATAAAATTTTACTTCGTTTGATTGTTTAACGAATGTCCATAGGACAGTGTTTAACATTCTCCTATCTTTTTTTATATTTTTTTTAGACACAAACACAGGAACATGCTTGAATGCAGAGGTGGATAAGACTAAAAAAATTCATTTAATAATGCTGTTATATATTTTTTTTAGCTCCATAAAATTTACTAGACAAAAGAAATTTATAGTGACATGTTTGATAATGTTGTTAATAAAAAAAATCATTAAACATTTTTATAATATAAAAACTCGTAGAGAACAATTGTTATTTATTGAAGTTTGTATGTATTTTGAGTTTATTGTCACTGGATTTATTTATTTTGTAATATTTTTCTTTAGTCCATTCCTTGAATGTGATGAACAAAGAGTTATTAAAACAGAGCCACCTTCATAGATATGATGACAATACTATTAATAGAAAAGAACAAACAATTTGATGTTCATTTTGTTTCAAGTTCCCAAACAATTATAGTTACATCATCACATATAGTTTTATCACAAAGTATAGTCTTAGGTTTTTTATATTGATTCCAACTTATCCTTACAGAACCGACCCAATCAAATTTAAAGTTCAAACGGTGTCGGCAAAAGCCGACCTATAACTTTGTGACCAAAATTAATTTATATCTTTTTTTAGGGATCAATCAATTCATATTGTGAACATTCTAATTGAATTTTTCAGAAATTACTTTTTCCGGCAAGTTTTTAGGTTCTGCATATAATTTAGGGTTTTTCCTATAAACAAAAAGGTTTATTGAAAGCTAATCTTCTCCCCCAACAAATCCTCTTAGAAACAATTTTGGTTTGTGCAATTAAATCACTTCAATCTCCAATTTATATATCATTGAAGATAATACCTAAACTCTACCAAGCTTAGATAAAGATCATATACCTTGTATGAGAAAGAGCAATAGAACAATAGATTATCATTATTAATATTTAATATTATTATTAATTATTATAACTCTCACTAATCAAGCAAATCATTCAAGAATGGTCATGTGATTCAATTTACTTCAAAATTTAAAATGAAGAATATAATTTTATCTAAAACATATTTGCCAAAAGTAAAAACAATATCACTTATTTGAAAAGGGAAATATGCTCATTATTTGTAGGTTTAAAACAATATCACTTTTAAAGTAAAAAATATATATATATATATATATATATATATATATATATATATATATATCACTTATTTGTTTACATATGCTGTGAATCAGTTTACACATATAAGAAAATAATTACTTACACTCTACCTTATTTAACCTAAATTTACCTCTATTTGGCAAATTGTTGCATGAGTTCCTGATCAAAGTGGGACACAACTGAAATTTGCTAAAAAGATATATTATATGTCATGATTATAGTTTTTATTTCTTATTCTAAAACAAAACTATGAGTACAATATGAGTACAATATTCAAGCAGCATTATTAGTATTATTTAATAACGGTCTCTGAACATTTTTTTCTGCTACTTGCTGCAATGAATTTATACCAAGAACAATAAATAGAAAACAGTTCTACTATTGCCATTTTTGTACCTTCTTAGTACCAATACCATTTGTCTTATTTCTCGTTTTGATTTGGAAATTGATATAGTTCAACTTGAAGCATTTTCTTTTCATTTCTCACACTTCTTGCTTTTGATTCGATAAATAGTATTTTTTTTTTTAATAGTTACTATTGTTAGCATTATGTTGAGAAGGAATCTTTGTCACTTCACATGTTAACTCACCTACCCCAACTACCTATTTAGTACATGTTTGGATTCACTCTGAATTTTACAAAAACTTTGACATTGTGATTTTGTTTAAATTTCAATGTTCAATGGTTTTTGTTAAAATTAAGATGATATGTTTGACTCCACGGAACTTTTACTACCAATCCAATATAAAAAACTTGGCAAGTTGTGTTAGATATAGTTAGAGTACGATACACATTTATACAGCGATTATACGCAATTTCCTCGTCCTAATTTATAAGCAAACAACATCAATTCATATTTACTCCATTCGGTCACGTTTATAAACAAAATATGATTTTTTTAGCTGCATTATATAATTAATGTATCCGGTCACATTTATAGGTTAAATACATTAATTATTCAATACCTAAAAAATTGTTTTTGTTTATAAATGTGATCGGAGAGGGTACGTATTAAGAAAACTAAAACATAATAGTTTGAGGTATAATTTTTTGTGTTCTTCTTGAAATAAGTTTCATAGAAAAATGTATAACAAATTGAATGCAATTTGCATTTAATTTTATTTTAGAAAAAATGATTTTTTTTTAAATAAGAATAATAATAACATAAAAATTTGTCTATTTTACTTATATTTTAGGAAAAAAAAATGATTTTTTTTTTTTTTTAATAATTTGGGACAAATGGAGTATCCTTATATATAGTGATCCCAAGGTAACTAACATAACTAACTTCCACCTAATAATAAAATTAAGAATATGATACGATTAGAGTAAGATATACCTTTATACAGTGATCCCAAGGTAACTAACATAATTAACTTCCACCTAATCATAACTAACTTCTAACTATTTTAAACCATTCTGACAGAGGTTAGGTAACTCAATTGGTTGAACAATAATTAAAGAGTTAGAGATTCAGGGTTTAAGTCTTGTAAAAAAAATTAAGTTAAATTACATCTGGGGTCCTTTAAGTTTAAAATTTGTAATAAATAAGTCATTTAAGTTATTTTGGTCACACATAAGTCCTTTATTTGGTTAAAAATTCAGTCTAAAATACATCAACTTTTGTTGACCCAAATTTTTCTTATAAATAGGACCGGAGAGAGTATGCAAAATGTCATCTCTTATTTCTTAAAGTTAACAAAAGAACTAAATTCAAACCGTTTATTAACTTAAAGGACTAAATTGACCAATTTCACTTTTCAATATAATATTAATTAATTTTTTTCAATTATAACTCTAATTAATACTACTTTCATCGCTTTCAATTCAATATATTCCACTTTGCATTTATGATAGTAAAGAATCCACTAATACTTAACAAAATCACTTAAAACTATTTTTCTCTCTCCTTCATTTATATATTTTTCTTAATAGGTGTGAAATGAGCAAATGACTCGCTTAATCCGAGACGGAGAGAGTAACATTTGCCATTAAAAAAAGGTACTCCCTCCGTCTCACAATACTAGTCATTTAAGGTTTGTGCATGATTATTAAGAAAATAATTAATTGTGTTGATTGCAATGGTAAAATTAGTAACATTTACTAAAACAACCTTATTAATTGTAGTTAGTGGAGTAGTTAAGTTGGATGAAATTCAATAAATAAGGGTATAATAGTGGAAAAAACTAATAAATAGCTTCAAATTGTTGCTTTAGTTTTTCGGGAGTATCCAACAAAATAGGCGCCGCTTTGTTTGACTCCTTTTGTGGTTGCGGCGGTTTGTTTCCACTTTCAATACCATGAGCTTTCGGAACAACTCATGTTGATCCAAATACTCATCTTCTCAAGTCACCGCATCTTCTTTCTTGTGATTGTGCCACTCCGTAGATGATGGAGGTAGTGGACAACCATTCTTCAAATAAATAAGCACGAAATGATTCGGAATTACCCCAAGGCACATGATGGAAGTTTTTTGCTTACCCGGTGGTGGTGACCCTCTTAGTGGAAAAAAAGATTTCGATTTTCCAACTTCAAGATTTGTCAACACGACCACACACCCTTTGTAATAATTAGCAACAATGTATTCCATGTGCGAAAAAGTCAACCACTTATCAACAAGATGTGCACAACCTTTCATATTTGCGGGAGGATGTAAGCCATTTAAAATGTAGTTATAACGATTCTCACCCGCATATACTTCAACATAATCATCTCTATGATCTTTCAACTCTTGAATAAGATGTCTACGAATCATGATATGATTTTGTTCGGTCAATCCCATGAACTCGGCTATAGCCTGAAATCCACAATGTCCATCGCCTATAATATCCACCACTTTTTCAATAAATGGAAGCATGAAGCATGTCATATAATCAATAGGCCTCATAACCGGAATATGCTTAGGCTTTGGACACCGAGAAGGTGGTGGAAGTGGGGAAAGTGATGTTTTACCAAGACGAGCACATTTTTTTCTTTTAAATGATGAAGTTGTTGGTGATGGTGACAGTTGACTATCCAAATTTTGGGAATCAACAACATCCCATGAAGAAGAGATTCGACAAGTCGATGTAATTTTTCTTTAGACCTCGCAATGTCCACTTTTTTCTTGGCTCCCTTGGTTTGTACTTTTCGTGGTGGTGGAGACATCATGGTGGTTTCAGGAAATGCAAACTACCGCAAAACCTCTTTGACTTCAAGCTTCATATGGAAAGGGAGTTTCTTGAGACGTTCTTGAATACTCTTCAACTCATCCTCGACATAAAAACCATCTTCATTACTTTCTTCGCCCATACGTAACCTATGCCAATGGTGGTGTATCTCATCCAATAAAATTTGTTTCCCTTCAAGGAGTTTAGTAGCAATTTCGCATGCACATTGTAGCCCGTAAGATGTCCTTTGAACACAACCGAAAATTTCCTTGTCCATGCACAATGTTTTCCTACAACGTGACTCTTCCATAACAATGTTGTCCAAAGCATACACATGACCACCTAACCCGGAGTACAAAGTGACATCTTTGAATCTATGTTCCAATACGGTAACGCTCTGACCAAATGTTGTTTGTATTGCAGTGAACTGAAGCACCAACATGTCATTTATTTTCTCCCAACAAGTACCCAAAACACCCACGCTATTGTCCAAATATTTCTTTACTAAAGCATGAGCCGATTCTACCCTGTTGGTGGTTCTGCAACCAAGATGCAACACATGGTCTGTCCATGCCCTCACTATTTTCTCCTTCACTTCTTTCAAGGTGGTCATTGTTGAGGACAAAATCCTGATTTGATGTTGTAAAGATTACAAACATTTTATACTTGTTTTTTAACTTGTTATCTACTTTTGAATTTTGTGAGAAATGTTTCATGAGAATATTCTTAACATAAGAAGAAGGTTCTTTGCTCACAAGACAAATTGAAAACGTCCTTATCAAAGCAAATAAGCAAAAGGACATAAATGGACTTTTTGGTACAAAATCAAGAAGCAAAATATTCTCTATGTCTTGTAACGCCCGTTTCGAATTATTTAATTATTTAATTGAGTCTAGAATTTATTGAGATGAACTTATATTATATTTATATGATATATGTGTGATTTAAGAGGTTTATATGATTGAGGTGATTTTATGTGATTTATGAAGAGTTGTGACTTATTTTATTGTTTAATAAAATAAAATTTGAAAATAAAATAAGTATTGAGTTTAGGCAGAGAGGTATTTTGAAATACCTCATTTTTGTAATTGGTTCATTTTAGTCCTTTTGATTGATTTTATTTTTGGTTTCACTTTACGTTTTTTCCAAATTACCAATTTTAGTCCAATTTTATTTTAATTGCATTTTAGTCCCTGAAACAGTTTTTAAAATTGCATTTTAGTCCAATATTTTTTAAAATTGCATTTTTAGGTCCTTTTTGTAAATTACAGTCCAGTCCTTCAATTTTTTTTTTCTTTTTGCAGGGAGGTCCCTAAGTCCAAAAACAGGTGTTCCTCTCCCATTGGTCCAGAATCACACATGGCAGCCTATAAAAGGTGCATTCACTGCACAAATCCACACAGATCCATTCATTTCACGCCACCTCAACAAACAGAATCACAATTTCTCTCTCCATTCAGTTAGATCAAAAACTGAGAATCTGTCAAGAACATGAAGAACATTCATGAACCCTAGAATTCCAAAATCACAATTCATCAACAATTTCAACTAAATTCGTTCAGTTCTCAGCGATTCTTCAAAGAATCATCATCATTGAACCGGATTCTCTGCAATTCAAGGCGCGAATTCGCCATTGGCAAACTCAAGCACCGATCACAGAGAATCAGTGAAGAGGAAGAGGTGAAGAAGAAGAAGGAATCAAACCAGCCAGAACCGATTTATTTTCGGATTCACGCAACAAATCATCAAACAGAATCAAGCTCAAGTGTTTCCGAAGATCTTAATCTACAATTGAAACCACAGGCAAACACATAAACTTCATCTTTCTTGCTTAAAAACAACAACGAGGACAAATCAATGTAGATCTATGGAGTTTTAAGAAGTTTCGTTCAAAACTGGAAAACCTAAAAAATTTCATTCGAAAACCGTGAAGAAATTTCTAGATCTACGTTGATCCGAGCCTTGCATGCAAAAAATATGTTCAGATTCGCGTTTAAAACAAAAAAGGATATCTAAATATGTAAAAAATTTGAAAACGGAGAGGTTTCGCATCTCTGGTGCGGCGGCGCCGCCCTGTTGGGCCGGCAAACCACCACGCCGGAGCGGCGATGCTCGCCGGAGAAGATGAAGTTCATCTTCTGTTTTTCCAGAAACCGGCGAGGGAGGAGAAGAGGGAAGTGAGAGCTTCTCTCACTAGATTAGTGTAGAGAGAGAAGGAAGAAAAGAAAATGAATTAAACCGGTCCCCAATGCCTTTTATAAACAACTGAACCGGACCGGTTCAATTCCGGTTCATTTCTCCTTCATTGTGGCCGTTAGATCTAGGGTTTTTCATCCTGGATCAATCATGTGGCTCCTGTGTATCCAGGCCTTTAGGTGTTGGGCTTGGGCCTTTTCCTGTGGGTTTCCTGCGTTTTTTGCTATTTCTTGCTATGTGCACCCTCTGTTCTTGCTATGTGAACCTCCTGCTTGTCTAAATTTTCTTGTAAAAAATTCCTAAAAATTTCCATGTGCTTCTTGATGCATTTTTAATATTTTTTGTGATTTTTTTACATGTTAAAAAATGATAAAAAATATATATGCTGTTTTCTTGTTGACTTGTTCCTTTTTTTGTCTAAACTTGTGAATTTCTTGCTATGTTTTCTTTATAAAATTTTGACATATGATATGAATGATTGATATGTAATTTCATGATGAATATGTCTCTGATCATATGTGTGTTTTACTGTTTGTGTGATGTGAATTTTCATTTTCTTGTTTTGCAAGTAATGTGTGTTTTTGTCAAGAAATAAAGTGCAAAATATCTCTACAAATATGTCATAATTCTTGGCTTAAATGTGTCCTTGTTATTCTCACATTATGGTTTAAAATAAAACCCCTTTTAAAATTACTATGATGAGAGAATTATAGGTCATGTACATGTTTAGGTATTATGACAAGTTTTGGGCATATTTTACCACTTTATTACTATCTTTTTTTTTGCCATTCCATTCAATATTTCCTTACTTGTTTCCTATCATTTTATGCCTTATTTTACTAATCATTCTATTTCATGTTTCATTCACCTCATAAGCATTTCAATCATCTCATCTCAATTTCCTATAGTTTAGGTCTCTTGCCATTCAATTCCTATGCTAAAATTAGCATGTAAAGTTTAGGTAGTTTTAATTCCTCTTTTAATTTCTTGCAAGACCATAGAATGTAAACTAGGGCCAATGTAATGGACAATGGACTCTCTAATGATGTACACCGACACAAGCACCGACACGCACACACGTTGTATGTTGATTTACCGCTTTAGATGTATGCTTAGGAAACGCGATACTTAGAAAAAATATCAATTTTTCAAAATAAGGAAATTCCATCACTTGAAAATTTTTTCCTAATAAACCTTGGAGTCAAAACTCCATTGAATTTTCCCTTTATTTTCTTAAGAAAAACTCAAATGAACTCTAATTCCAACTTAGACCTTTTTTAATAATAATTGAACCAACCATTCACCATTTTCTTCTCTCATGCCTTTACGGCCTCTTTCTCTTCTTCAAAACCATTTTCCAAAACTTAAAATCAATTGAAACACACAAAAACATTTTTGAAAGAGAACTACATGGAATTTTGATCCCTTAAAAGGGTATGTAGGCAAGAGGTCAAAACCTCTCCAAGTCCAATAAAATAAAAATCCAAACACTCCTCCCCCCCATTCATAACATAAACAACTTCCTTTTTTAATAAATAGCATTAAAAATAAAGCGTAGACATAAAATTAGGAAAACGGTTCCTATAGAGTACTATAGTCGTTGCGGGTGCCTAACACCTTCCCTAACGAAGACGACCCCCGAACTTAGAATTTCTAAGGGTTTTCTCAATTTTGCCATTCCCAAGAAAAAATAGAGAATATCAAAGATTGAAAGGTTCAAGCCTAATTAATGACTTGATACCCCAAAATCGTGATAACAACAATAAATGGGAATACTATTAGCATTTATCTGATAGTCTTCCAACTGATGTTTCATCCAAAGTAGTTGTGTACAACAACTTGCAGCTGAGATGTATTCTGCTTCTCCTGTAGACATAGCAATAGTTGCTTGTCTTTTGCTAGCTCAGGATATCAGATTCTCTCCCAGGAACTGGCAGTTTCCACTGGTTGATTTTCTTTCAATCTTGTTACCAGCATAATCAGCATAACCAACTGATAATCTAGGGATTTCTTATAGAGGAGCCCAAGATTAGTTGTTCTCTTCAACTGCCTGAAGATTCTCTTAACAACAGTTAAATGAGATTCTCTAGGATCTGATTGAAATCTTGCACACAAGCAAACACTCAATAAAATATTTGGTCTAGATGCAGTGAGGTATAACAAAGAACCAATCATACCTCTATACAACTTCTACCCAACCTTTGTTCTAGTATCTTCTTTGCTTAAGGTGCAGGTTGGATGCATTGGAGTGTTCATCACTTTACAATCTTCCAGGTTGAACTTCTTCAGAAGCTTCTTTGTATATTTTGTTTGATGAACATATACTCCATCTTTGTTTTGATTAATTTGAATTCCAAGGAAGACCTTCAACTCTCCCATCATGCTCATTTCAAATTCATCCTGCATTAACTTAGAAAATTCCTTGCAAAGAGATGCATTAGTAGAACCAAATATTATATCATCAACATATATCTGCACAACAAGAATGTCTTTCTTAAGAGTCCTTCTAAAAAGTGTTGTGTCAACTTGACCCATTTTAAAATCATTTTTGATTAAGAAATTAATTAGTCTATCATACCAAGCTCTAGGAGCTTGTTTCAAGCCATATAGTGATTTCTTAAGTTTGTAAACATGGTCAGGATGCTTAAGATCCTTAAAACAAGGAGGTTGCTTGACATACACTTCTTATTCAATGACACCATTAAGAAATGCTTATTCACTTTCATCTTGCTCTGGATTTTCACTTCCAGGCTTTATGTCATCAAATTTAACGTGCATTGATTCTTCAACACAGAGTGTCTCTTAATTATACACTCTGTATGCCTTTGACCTTTCAGAGTAACCAAAAAAGATTCCTCTTTGGGCCTTGGCATCAAATTTCTTTAGGTAGAGCTTATTATTTAGAATGTAACAGGTACATCCAAATTGATGAAAGTAAGAGATGTTGGGTCTTCTTCCCTTAAAGAGTTCATATGTTGTTTTCTCCAAGAGAGGTCTAATATAGATTCTATTTTGGACATAACATGTTGTATTCACTGCTTCTGCCTATAAATGTTTTGCCAAATTGTTTTCATGAATCATGGTTCTAGTAATTTCTTGTAAAGTTCTATTCTTTCTCTCTACAACCCCATTTTGTTGTGGAGTTCTAGGAGAAGAGAATTCATGGACAATTTCATGTTTTTCACAAAAAAAGTTCAAGTGGCTCATTTTCAAATTCACCACCATGATCACTTCTGACTTTCAAAATTTTCATTTCTTTTTCAGACTATATTTGAGTGCAGAACCTACTGAATACATCATATGCATTATCTTTACTTCTTAGGAATTTGACCCAACTCTATCTGTTATAATCATCAACAATGACCAATCCATATTTACTTCCATATAAGGATGCAGTGTTAAGTGGTCCAAATAAATCAATATGAAGTAATTATAAGGGTCTGGAGGTTGAGACAATTTCTTTTGTTTTAAAAGATGATTTCGCAATCATCCCTTTCTAGCATGCACCACAAAGGGCATCTGAATGATAATCAATGTCAGGTAAGCCTTTAACCAGTTGTAACTTACTAAGCTTAGAGATTAATCTCCAATTAGCATGTCCCAACCTTCTGTGCCACATCCATTTCTTATCATTCACTGAAAGAAGGCAAATTAACTTCTCATCAACCAGTTCAGAAAAGTTAATTTTATAGACATTCCCTACTCTCTTTCCCTTGAATATTATGGATTTGTCATCCTTTTTTATTACTGTATAGCTGGTCTTACCAAACATCACATCATAACCATTATCACAGAATTGATTGATACTTAAAAGGTTATGTTCAATACCATCTACCAGACATACATTATTAATTGAGATAGAGGAGTTACCAATAGTTCATGTACCAATGATCTTGTCAGGTGAGCTTCCTCCAAACTAAACATTTCCTCCTTCTTTCATTGTAAAGGTGAGGAACATAGACTTCTCTCCTGTCATATCCCTTGAGCAACCGCTGTCTAGGTACCATGATTTTTGCTTTACTTTTGCTCTTAGACATATATGCAATATAGACATTTTCAGATTTAGGTACCCATTATCTTATGGGTCTTTTCAGGTTAGTTCTGGAAGTTTTACTCTTCACTTCTTGTACCTTGTGTCGTGAGTTTAATTGCTTCTGGTTACTCATTGCCTTAGGTTTAATACCTTTAGGTTCTGAGTCGTAAGTAGCAACCACTATTTTCTTTCTTTGAGACTTAGACTTTAAGATACCAACTTCTGGCTTCATCAGACTCTGAGGAACAGGTTCTGATCTCTTCAGAATCTTAATCTTTGAAGTCTTAGAATCAGAAGTTATCATTCCCTTTGGCTAAGAGTTCTTTGGCTTTGAAGTAATCTTAGCCTTAGAGCTAATAGCTTCAGGTTCTGACTGAACAACAGTTTCACTCTTAGCACCTTCAGGTACAAAGACGGTTTTCAATCCTTCCTTTATTCATTCACAACAAGCTTTAAGACTGATTTCATTTGGTTTCCCTTCTGAAAATCCAATCCCTTTACCATTGTTTTTGTAAATGTTATAAATCATAGAAGCAACTTTGCTTCTGTCAATACCAGACATAATATACTCCTCAAGAGCAATTTCCTCTTTACTTAAAGACTTTCCATTACACTTTTCTTGTAGCTTCTGACAAAGATGCTTGAGTTTTTCTTCATAAGTTCGATAAATGAAGTCAAACCCTCTAAGTCCTTCTTCAGAAGCTTTCAGATCCAATAGAGTTGATTCTTGTTGTTTCATCAAAGCAACATATTTTCCTTTTAAATCTTTCAACTCATTGGTTCTGTATTCAAAATGTGTAAGAAGTTCTTTTAGAGACTCAATCAATTCTTCTATGGGAAATTTAGAATATACCTCATTTTCATCTTCAGAATCTACTTCTGAAGTCACAGAAGCCACTAACCCAACAACTAATTTAGCATCTTCTTCAGAATCTTCCTTTTCAGAGTCTGAATCACTGTCTAAGTCTTCCCAAGTTGCCATTAAACTCTTTTTGATCTGCTTTCTAAATTTTCTCGTGTTGAAGCTCGACTTCTTTGACTTGTCCTTTGATTTCTCCTTCTGAAGATCAGGGCAATCAACAATGAAATGTCCAGGCTTCTTACAGTTGAAGCATCCCTTCTGATCTTCTTTCTTAGAGTTCTTATATCCACCTTTCTTTCTTAGAAACTTCCTGTTCTTCTTTGACAGATACTCAAGCTTATTGGAAAACATAGCCATCTTCTCAGTAGGATCTTCATCAGAATCTCCATCATGTGATTCTTCTTCAGATTCAACAACTTTAAGAAATTTTGATGACTTCCCTTTTTATGGTAGAGCAATGGATTTACTCTTTTTGGAAGGTTCATATTCATTAAGACTTATCTCATGAACTTTGAGAGAGCTGACAAGATCTTCAACACTTAAAGTATTTAAATATTTAGCTTCCTCAATAGCAGTCACCTTTGATCTCCATCTTGCAGGTAAGCTTCTAAGTATCTTGCTCACATGATCAGAGGCTACATAGCTTTTCTTCGGTATTTGAAGTCCAGAAACTAGAGTCTGAAATCTTAAGTACATTTGCTCAATACTTTCATCATCTTTCATTTTGAACAACTCATACTGATGAACAAGCATAAGAGCATTTGCTTCTCTGACTTTCTTACTACCTTCATAGTTAGCACAGAGAGAAGCAAACATTGATTTAGTAGTGGATTTGTCACTCATCTTCATATACTCTGCTTTAGGTATAGCTTTGACAAGTGCTCCTCTGATTGCGTGATGCTTCTTCTATAATTTCTTCTGAGAAGGAGTGTGTTTTCTTCTATCAATAGCAACTCCTCCTTCATCAACAACCAAGTCACCAGTACCATCTTCCAGTATGTTCCATAGTTCTTCATCTAAGCCCATGACATGACTATAGAAGTTGGTCTTCCACCAGGAAAACTCTTCAGGATCTCCATTGAACTTTGGAACTTTTCCATAGTCAGATTTCTTGTTGCTACCATAATCATATGGAATAGCATTTCTCGTACTGGATTCAGGTTCCGCACCAGACATGTTTTTCTCAGATCTTTTTCTGTTACACTGTAAGTGTTTTGACAACAGACCAAGGCTCTGATACCAAATGAAGGTGAGAAAAACACAAGAAGGGGGGGGGGGGGGGGGGGGGGGTAGAATTGTGTTTGGCTTTTTTTCTTCTTTTTCTCCTAAGCTGAAAACACTGATCAGAAGCAGATAGAGTTCTACTTCTGAAGTGATGTTCAGAACTAGATGCGGCGGATAAAACAGAGAGAGAGAGAGAGAGAGGGAGAGAGAGAGAGAGGAAAGACACAAAGCAATTATACAAGTTCCTTCCACAAACCGGAAGTCAGTCCTTTAGTCTTCACTCCTTTATATAAAGGTGTGAAAGAGACGTTGTGAATTGCCAGCACATCAAAATAGAGTCGTTTGAAGCTTTGATCAATCACCAATGATCTTTTGCCTGATATGGTTATTGTCCTTTGAAGGATCAATTTCAAATGCATTCCCATTGTGAAGTAACATCTTTGCTGGCAGAGCTGTTTTTCTTGCCTTGTAGTAGAGACAAAAAACAGAGTAGTGGAGGCAGTGGTTGTACACTTCGTACAATTGTACTTTGTCAATGTTCTTTGAAGAACAAACATTCAATGCCTTCAAATCCTTTCAAATTAGTCGTTGCTTCACTTTCCAATCTTCTGCAATGCTTAGACGAGATTGAATCCATTGAACAACTTTTGAAGCTTTAAGATTCATCTCCTGATGAACTGCAGCTTCTGGTGATTTTCAGCTTCTGATGAACTTGCTTCTGATGAACTCGCTTCTGATGACATCACCACTTCAGGAGCACTTTATCTTCAAGAGCGCTTTGTCTTCAGGAGCAGTTTTCTGGAGACACTTTAAGCTTTCCTTTTTGTTGATTCCTTTGCTCTTTGTTGTTCTTCCAAGACCTTTTTAGGATGTCAAAATTTTTTTATAGTCCTGTACACTTGAACAAATATTAGCATATCCAATTGACAATTTGTAAAACCTTGTTATCATCAAAACTCTCAAGGGTTAATGCTAAACATATTTTGTTCCAACAAATATTACACGCAATGGTTGAAGAAAATATTGAAGGGTTGTATCAAATGAATGTCACTTTTCAAATGAATATAACTTAATGCTTAAAAACCTTTTTGGATATGAAAATATAATAAGGTTTCACAAAACGGAAATTTGAAAGTTTAAGTGAGAAAATGATATTTGATCTTAGGATATTTGAATATTAAAGTTGGTTAATATTGTTTCGATCTGAAACATATTTATAGAGGAAAGTTCTCTACTCTTGTTTGGTGGTTTTTTCCACTTAATGAAAGTTCTATACTCTTATCCGGTGGTTTTTTCCCCTTATTTATTAAGGGATTTCCATGTAAATATTGTGTATTTAGTTTCTCTTTTTCTTGTCTATTAGTGAATCTTAATTCAATCAATGTTATTGTGAACATGTAAAGTTCACACTTATGGGCTCCTCTGCCCATGAAATATCTAGTAACAGGTCTTTCACAACAAAAACAATTATTACCAACCACGACTGTTATTTGGAATATCATACACCTTCTTTGAAGAAAGGAATGTTATTTGCTACTTTTATCACAATCATTTTGAAATTACTAATGGCTGAAAAATAGTTGAAGGAAATTAAACTCATTGTGAAGTTTTTTTTGCATAGCCAATACATATATTAAGGGCGACGTGTAGCTGGAATCAAGCACAGGTCATTTTTTCTTCTTATTGTAATCCCAAATGACTCGGTCATATCTAGATCTTCATTCTTCATTTCATTGGGAAGCTTCCAATCAAAATGGTAAAGTAATTGAGCAAGAGGCAACTCAATGTTGGGTATGCCAAATGCAATGCCCGGACAAATCCTCCTTCCAGCACCAA
Source organism: Medicago truncatula (assembly GCF_003473485.1). Classification (NCBI taxonomy): domain Eukaryota; kingdom Viridiplantae; phylum Streptophyta; class Magnoliopsida; order Fabales; family Fabaceae; genus Medicago; species Medicago truncatula. The sequence continues at coordinate 25,601,381 of NC_053045.1, forward strand.
ATGGTATGTATTCGAAATTCATGCCTTTGAAATCAATTGGGCTATTAAAAAACCTTTCAGGTTTGAAACTCTCAGCTTCAACCCAATACCTTTGATCTCTTCCAATTGCCCAAACATTAACAGCAACCCTTGTCTTAGCTGGAATATCATACCCGTTGATTCGACATTTTTCCCTACTTTGTCTAGGAATCAACAATGGTACAATAGGATGCAGCCTCAGTGTTTCTTTGATGACAGAATTTAAGTATATTAATTGATCCAACTCCGTTTCATCTACATACCCCTTTCTATCAAAAACACTTCTTACCTCAGCTTGTGCTGCTTCCATCACCTTTGGGTTTTTTATTATCTCAGACATTCCCCATAACACAATCCCAGACGATGTTTCGCTACCAGCAGCAAACATGTCCTGCAAACATATGTAAATGTAAATATATAAACTAGTCTTTAAATTGTGAAATGGATGTTTTCTTGTAGACTAACCTGGATGATTGATTTTATATTGTCATCAGTCAATGAATTTTGTGGGTAATCACTTTCTTGTTGAATCTTGATAAGAGCATCAACTAGATCTTCATCCTTGCGTGCTTTGTTTTGTCCATTTCTGTGATCATCTATGATATCTTGCAATATCATATCAATTTCCCTATGAAGTTTTTCCATTTTGGTTTTCACCTGACTTACCCTTTTAAGTATTTTGATAGAAGGATACAAATCAACAATACAAAATCCTCCCAACAAACTCACTATTTCCTCTATTGCTGATTTGAACACTTGTTGGTGTTTGTTCCTTTTCCCGAAAGCTGCTCGCGCCACTATCCCATATGTTAAAGAAGAAATCTTCTGAGTGAGATTAACAACACATCCTTCACTTGAAAATATTGATTTAACAAGATCTAACACTTCTTCTTCTCTTACCGATCTAAACGATTGGACACGTTTAACACTTAAAAGTTGTTCAACGCATATCTTTCGCAGTTGCTTCCAGTGTTCTCCATATGTAGAGAATACAATATCAGAAGCATTGTAAGTAAATATTGTGGACAAAAGAAGGTTAGGCCTATCACAAAAGGTAAGGTCATGTGTTTTCATAATCTCTTTGGCCATTGTTGGTGAACTAACTATTAGGTGTGGTACCTCTCCTAGTTTTAGCAGCATTAAGGGTCCATATTTATCTGCCAAAATCTTGAACCGGTGATGGGGAAGTGAGGAAGTGATAATTTGATGTATGTTTCCTATAAAGGGCAAAGTCCATGGTGCAGGCGGTGAGTTAATAGTAGGATTGTTACAACTCCATCTTTTAACTATTTTTAGTAGCACCAAAAGGAAGAGAAAGGAGGCCATGAAGGTGATATTAGAGAAAATATTGTGTAGCTCCATTATGGTGGTTAAACTAGGAGCTATAGAAGAATGCCTAGATGAAGGTATCTATCTATACAACTTATATGCCTAGATGAAGGTATCTATCTATACAACTTATATGCCTAGATGAAGGTATCTATCTATTCAAGAAAATGAAGACATGTTGATTTCTTTTTGTGTCCTGGATTCGAACCTTAAATCTTGCATATTTTATGCAACATCCTTACCAACAGAACGAGGAGTAGACATGTTAATTAGTACAATTATAAGACTAATATAAAAAATTAATGCAATATTAAAAGAAAGATACACGTGTGTGATTAGTAGTATAGTAGTAGAATACGATAGAAGTTGAGATTGATATATTATTTTTGTCCATTTCACCAACCACACTCAACTTGCCATGTTGCCTCAGGTTAAGTATTTTCCTTATTAAATAAATTGGTCCTATAATTTTGATGCTGCCTACGTTTTGGGATGCTCTACATATTATTAATAAAAAGGTTAAATAAGTAAATGGTCCTTCCAAATATACAAACATTTGATTTTATTTCCCTTAAAATATTTCTTAGATTTTTGGTTCCCTCGAAAATTTTCATCCATGAAATTAGTCTTTACTTTTTAATCAACGCATATATAACCTTCATATTTTTTAATGAAATTTTTCATAAATGGGTAGAAAATTATGACAATATTTTCCAAAAATAATTAGAATTTTTTTAAAAAAACATGAATTATATTTAAGATGAATTTTTTAACACCAAAAACATAAAAAATCATATTTAATTCATGTCTTGTTAAAAAATTTTTTTTTTTAGAGATTGTTATAATATTCTACCAATTTTTAGAAAATTTCAATAAAAAATATGAAGGTTAGACATGAGTTGACTAAAAAGTAGGAACTAATTTCATTAATAAATTTTTTTGGAGAGGCTAAAAACTAAGAAATGTTTTAAGAAGACTAAAATCAAATATTGATATATTTATAACATCATTTAATTATTTAACCCTTAATAAAATTACATCCACTAAGTACCAAGATGTAGTTTAAGTGGTTGATCTAGGAACTAAACAAGAAGACATCTTGCTATTAAAGGTATTTGTCCAAGTCATGTATATACATACAATTTACAATTTAAAGACAGCACAGTACATCTAATTTTTTTAAGGGAGCCGCCAGACATCTAATTAATTAATACAATGTTAATGCTAATATAAAAATCGGAGTTTGATATGTTTAAGTCACTACAAAATAGTCAAATTTTGTTTTTGCTTATAAAAACAAGGGTTAATGGTGCATTACCTCATGTAATATATGTCATTTTCGGTTTTCTCCCCTGTAAAATTTTCTTTTTGGATTCCGTCCTTGTAATTTGAAGTTTTTTGATTTTGGACCTTCGTGAATTTTGACAGTATAAAATCAATGACATGGTAGGAAGGTAAACCGAAATTTTCACAAATTAACAGGGGGTAAACCGAAATTTGCTCAAATTGCATGGGACGTAATCCGAAATTTCCTTAAATTATAGGGGCAAAATATTTCATGAAGGTCTAAAACCAAAAAATCTTCAAATTACAAGGACGAAATCTAAAAAAAATATTTTACAGGAGGTAAAACAATATTAACCCTAAAAACAAAATCTTACTATTTGTCCTCCAAATGATTTCTTTTAAGTAGTTTTAGTCCATATTGTTGTCATATGTCGACATATATGAATTGTTTTTTCCAGACATATTCAGAATCTAGTGCGGTGGTTCCTGATATTTGTAAGCTTCAAACGGTGGGAGGTGTGTACTTTCTGGAGGTGCCTTTCCTTCCTCAAATTCAGGAAAAATCTGTCCTTTTGTTACTATCAACTTATTATACCAAACATTACTATGCTTTGAAATTATAGCATCCTTTATAGGTCAGTAATAAGTGCTCATGGTGTCACTCCAAAAATGTTGGTTTAAACATGATGGTAGAATACGCACACAAATACTAATCCTAGTTTCAATTCTTATATTTCACTTTCATGTAGGGAAGAAAATAGCATATACCAGGTGACCAGTTCATAAAATCACCAAGACATTAAATTAGACTAAAAGATAATGCAATTATCTCAAGCAACTAAATTTTCTACACATATTAAACTCTAGGTTATTATCAACAACACATTATAAAGGAAAGAAAAAAGTGAATGTCAATTCGAGACGATCAAGAAATTAAGAAAAGAATTCATAATGATTTTCGAAACACAAACAAGTCGATCATATTTCAAGAGGCAAGCAATCCAGATCATCAAAATTCGAATCAGAACCATATTTATACGCTTAAAGGATAACTAAATGAATGCCACAAAAAGTACAGAGGACAATGTATAAAAATTCACAGATAAAACTAGTATTTCTATATGTTTTGAGCAGATAAATAAATAAAAAACTAGTATTTGTAACTTGTAAATTGATATTCCATGACCACAAATACGACCATGATGAGATCAATGAATTAGTAACAAAGATATGTCTATCACATAACATCCCTAGAGGAAGAAACTTGCCTCAATCATTTACAATGATCTTGTCTCCTCTACTGATAACATCATCGGCAACGAACCAGGTGCAACGGCCTTGCAGGTAAGAATCATGAAATATAATTTGAATCCCATTGCTAATCAGACTTCACAACAATTACAAGATTTCCTTGAAAAAATCAAGGTTAAGAGTATCGCGAATAATAAGGTATAACCCAAGAAGCAAAACAAGCATAATTCCCGATGACATGATCCGTTGCTCCACCTCCATAGGTAGCTTTCTCCCGCCCCTAGCAGCCTCAACGAGAATCAACGCCAATGTTCCTCCGTCCAAAGCCGGCAAAGGTAGAAGGTTTATAATCGCAAGGTTAATATTGAGTATGGCTGCAAATTGGTAGAGACCATCAATGTTCGACCGCGCAACTTCTGCACCAACAGCAATAATCGCTACAGGACCTGAAACCTTACTAGCTGTCTGAGAAAAGTTCAAAAATGTCTGCTTTAACCCATCAAAAACATTCGACGACAAACCCCAAAACTCTTTTGCAGTAAAGGTCACAGCTTCCACTACATTTTTCGGCCTAACCTTCGACAACTTGATATTTGGAGCTAACTGAACTCCAATTTTACCTGTTCCATCAAAATTCTCATCCGGGGTTACCCTAATTTCGAAGTTTTCTCCCCCCCTCTTAACCTTAAGCAAAACATATTTCTTAGGACTACTCTTAATGACATCAACAACTTCAGAAACAGAATTAGGCCCCGGTTTAAGAAACTGATTTCCATTAACTTCAAGGATCACATCCCCCGAAAGCAATCCATCTCGCGAAGCAGCCGAAAAAGGTCGAACCTCCGGTACATTAACACCAGGAAATATTTCTTGAACAGGCAAACCAACAGCTAGGATTTGAACAAATATAATAACTATTGCAAAAATAACATTTGCAATAACACCAGCTGAAACCACAATAATCCTATCTAATATTGGTCTATTCTTAAGCAAATTTACATCATCAACAGGAATATCACTATCTGGATCATTATCAGGAAACCCTACAAACCCACCAAGAGGAAAAGCTCTAATTGAATATTCAACATTTTTTGCATTAAACTTAGCTAAAATTGGACCGAACCCAACAGCAAATTTACTCACATGAATCCCTTGAAGAGAAGCAGCAAGAAAATGACCACTTTCATGAACAACAATGATAGCTGTCAATACAGCAGCAGCTTCAAGCACAGACTGAGGACCTTCAAAGCTTCCATAATCAAATCCACCAATTGCTCTACATGTCCTAAAACCAACCCTATTTCTTTTATTATGCAAAAACTGCTTCTTGGTGGTGAGTTTCACGTTTGAGGAAGTGAATGAAGAAGAAAAGAGTGATTTTGAGAAATGGGTTTTGAGACTTATTGAAGAATCTGAAATGGGTCTCTTTGAATTGGATAATCTGATTATGGGAGTTGAATGTGAAGGTGGAGAAGGAGAGAGGTATATGACCATGGTTTCTGAGAAATTGAAGTGGTAGTATTAAGGTGGAAAAAACTTGGTTGTGGTTTGAGAAGTGTAACACAACGTAGAAAATGGGAATGGATAATTGATTTTTCTTGTTTTATTTTCTCTAAATTGTTTTTTCTTATTTTGGAATTGTGGAGGAGAAGTGAGGAACATGTTTTGCTCTTATTTTCCACACAAGTTGTTTTTGTTTGTCACGTTTAGATAATCGTTTTCTTGGGGTCTAAACTCGAAAATTATTGGATTTTACTCATAGGGATTTTACTCATCTCACATAAAAAAATGGAAAATGGTAAATTGTGCGAGAAAATTTTCGTTGAATTTGACGAATGAACAAGAGCCGTTCATTTTACCTCTTAATTGTTAGGATTGTGTATTGTTATTGATGTTGATGATTGATGTAGCCACAATTTTTTGTAGTATGATTTTTATTCAGGGTAAAGTTATTTTTAAAGCTTAAATGTTGAATTCATCCTTTAACTTGATTTTAATTATCAGGCTGGTCTCATAAGTAATAAAATGTTTATTTTGGTCCCTTAACTTTATTTCAAGTATCGGTTTGATCCCTTATGTTAATTTAATGCAAAAAAAAAAAGTTAAATTTTGGTCCCTTAACTTATTTAATTAGTATTAGTTTGGTCCCTTAACTTTTTTAATTAGTATTAGTTTGGTCCATAAATTTAACGTTTTTTTGAATTAAATTAACAGAAATGACCAAACTGACACTTTAAATAAAGTTAAGGGACCTAAACGGACATTTTATTACTTATGAGATCAAACCAATACTTGAAATCAAGTTAAGGGACCAATTGAGCATTTAAGCCTATTTTTAATCTCTAAGAAAATATATTTTGGATCAACTATGTTTTTAGTCTTGAATGTAAATTTTTGACATGACTTAGTCGGAAGCGTAGGCTAGCAAACGCTAAACTTAGATTGAAGATGAACAAGTTTTCAAGCGACAAACTTGTGAAAATAGAGTTCTGAAATCCCCTAGAAATTGAGAAAACTCTATAAGAGAAAACTCTCTAAAATATTATTGAATGAATATAAGTTGCCTCTTAGGCTACAACTTTTAAGCTTGAATAGAGAAATAACAAAACCCTAATGAGCCGTAAATAACAAAGTGAAATAAAAACAGACAATTACTAAAATTGGACTAAAATAAAACACTCAACCGACCCACGATTTAAAAATATTTCATTAGCCTTTTTATTGATTTTATTTAACTCTTATTTTAATTTAAAATTAAAAAGAACAATACACTTTCTATTCTATTTGCTTTATTTTTAATTGTTAAAACCCATCAAATACACCTTCACTTTCAAGAAAAAGAAATACACCCATAAAAGGAAACTGGGCACGTTGAATTTTGTTCGTGCGGGGGGTTTTTTTTATCGTACCATATAGCACTGTTCTAAAAAAATTGCTCTTTTAACACCCCAAAATTACTTTAATACTCACAACGACAGTGTTGTCGCTTCCAACAACAGTTAATTGTTGTTTGCTAAATGAATCAACGGCAGTTAAGTGTCATTGCGTTCTTGTTATTTACTTTAATAATCAACGGCAGGAACCCCCATTTCTCCCAATTACATTTAAAACACAAAAAATCAAATTCAAAAACTATCTCAAATCAACAAACATCCAATTTTTTCAAATTCAAATCACCCATCACTCTGATAATAAGTTTTCATATTCTCTTAGCATCGACATTTTATGTTTTATATGTTACATTTTTCTCCTTACATTGGTAATATTTTAGTGTTTAGGGTTTATGTTAATTTTGATTTTTTTTTGGCAGTAAATAATTAAATGTTTGCATGTTTGTATTATGAATGCTTTTTAGATTAGGTTTAAGTTGAATATAGTAGTTTAAAATTTGAACTAACCCAATCAACCAAGAATGTATATTTTGCACTTTAAGTGTTTGATAAAATATTTGAATTAGTTTTTCATTTCGTATGTTGCATATTTGAATAATGAACACTTGTCTAGTAGATCTAAACACCAAGTTAGCTCCATTCTACTACATATTATAAAATATGAAATGTGTCAAACTCTCCATAACACAAGTTTTTACATAGTCTGATCACATTTCATATTATAAAATCTGAACTTGTCTAGGAAAGATTTTTAATTATGTACTTTGAAAAGTGCTCAAACTGTGGAGGTTGCTTAATCAACAAGGTTGGTTGGTTTCATGCATGTTTCATGTGTTTTTTTGACTGTTCGACCATGTTTTTGTAATTTACTAGTGTATTTACTCGGTGTTGCCCGGGTTAGACATATAATTGAAGATAACCAAAAATCTATATGTTTGTATCTGCAAATAAAGTTCATCACGTACCAATACGGGACATATATCTTAATAGGTACATCCAAATAGAATAAAATAAATCATATTTCAAGTACACATAAATTAATAGATGCACATGCAAAATAAATTAATTGAATTTAGTAAAATTATTAACATATATAGAATAAAATAAATATTTTGTAAGTACTCAGCCTCACAAAAATTCGTATCCATTATTTAATTAGTAAAATTATACAATTGTTGTATTACTTAAATAAAAATCTTATCGTCATGAAATAAAATATAACATGATTTTCTAATTAATGATTATTGTTTGGTTAGTAACTTGTTGTCAAGGTGAAAGTGTGTAGTATATTATATTTGTCTTATCAAAATTGAAGGCATAAGTCTAAAATGTGTAAACTCAGTGATAAAGAGCTAAACTCAGTGGTAAAGAGCTAGACTTTGTAACTTCAAGAAACAATATCTAAATCTCACATAGAAAAACCGTAAAATGACCATTAGTGCCACAACTAATAACAATAAAATTTCAGGTATAAATTCTACATATTTCAATTATTTTATAATAATGCAATTTTTTGTATAAAAAAAATAATTTTAAACATTTATATTTTTAAATACCTTAATATCCACTAATATTGGTCTAGGGGATATTTATACGAATGTGAGAACGGCATAAATATCATTTTTATGAAATAGAGAGTTAACTACTGCGTATACCTAATTACCTATGGACATCCATTATCATATCTGGTAATAGTATAGTAACAACAACAACAATAAAATAATTGACATTATTATAATAAAAAAATTAAAAATAAAGTAACACTTCCATTAAAAAGAAATAATCTCAAAGTATAAAGAGAGAAAATAAACTATTGATAGAGTCTAAAGAATAATACAAACATTACGATAATTGATTCAAAATTGATAAATGTTTATTTGGCATCAAAAATAGTTGCAACAAATTTTTGGTAATATATAAAGAAATAAACATCTAAGAAGAACAAAAGAAAGAAACATTGAGAAATTTAGCTTTTTCTTGTTGCTTGGCAACAGAAAAGGTCTTTTGCACAAGTGTTGTCACCTACGGCCAGTGCTTCTTGTGCACCTCTTCCTCAACCGACAATTCGTGGGGATAATCTTTCTATAAGAATTACCGACGATGTTACATGCCATCTTAGAACCGGTGTTACATGTTCAATAAGATAATGTGGAACCTCCCCTTGCGCAGCAACAGGAAGAGGTTTTTCCGCAAGGGGATTCAGCAAGGTTGGAAGGTGCGGCTACTTTCAATGCTACTGCCACACTGCCCGAACAGCATCCATTTGCAACTCTTATTCCGCACCACTGTCTGCTGATTACCAAAGATTTGGAGACAATTCAACAGGCCGTAGTCGTTACTATTGTTGATGATGAAGAGGGGTTTACTAAGGTTGTTTCCAAGAGCAGCCGAAAGAAGAAGAAATGCTATCAAACCCGCTCCAGGGGTCCGTTATCAACTTCGTCCCAATGAAGATTTTATATTGGACCATCAGAGAACTAGCAAAATGTAGAATGTATCAACTGAAAGAGGAGAACAATTTTCCTATCAACTACAGAAACATTTGTCAAAATCATTAGTCAACAATGGTTTCATCTTAAGGAGGACTCGAAATCATGAGATTGTTCCAGAAAGAAACCTATTTCAAGATTCCAAGAAGAAAGCTTCAGTTTTAGCTCAAAATCAAGGTGGAAAGGAAAACAAATGCAAAGAAAGTACAAATTCTAAGATGTGTTACTGTTTCAACAGATGTTACAGTAACTCATGAATTTTGGAAGATTGCTTTTCGATCACATGATAGCTTAATTCAACTATCTACGCTGGAATCTTCTTAAAAATTAGCATATTTGGATTTCGAAGTTGTGGAGAGTTTTTTTTTTGTTTTATACGGGAATGTTAATGCCGGTAGCTTTATTAGGATCAAGTTTGAATTAAACTTGTGCCCCCCACTTTAATGGGTTTAGGGAGAATTTGGATGTTTTACGTTTACATCTAATTTGTTCTTTATCGTTACAAGACCCTTTGTTTTTTATGCCCGAGTTTGTTTGGGTTTTTTTTTAGACTGGGTTACCTAATTTTCGTTTTCGTAATCTCTATTTTCTTTTGAGGGTTTGGTTTGGCCCCACTCTTATACATATTTTTTCCTTTTTTCTATATATATAATACATGAGTGAGCGGGAGAGGATTGGAGCTCCCTAGGGTGCCGACCTATTCGGGATGTCCAACGACTCCTTGATGTCTTCCTCACTCTTGATTCAGTAAAAAAGAAAAAGTTCAACATTATATACTTTTTTTACTTATATGCCACAAAGCATAATATAATAAAATCTAAACATACTAAAAAATAAATGAGTATCTTTCACTCTTTATTCTTAGTAGTAAAAAGAAATACCCATACAAAAAATAAAGAATAATGAGATGAAAAAATAACATAAACATAAGAAAAATTAGACAGGAAAGGGAATAGTCAAATATAAATATTGTATAAAGTAGGAAAAAAACCATAATAAATAGGCTTAAATGCTCTTTTGGTCCCTTAACTATTTAATTGGTATTGCTTTGGTCCCTTAACTAAAAAAAAGATTGTTTGAGGATTTTAAGTTTTTTTTAGTCTCGTTTTGGTCCCTTCTGTTACGTTTCCGTTAGTTTTAATAAAAAACGTTAAGTGTGGACACGTGTCACCTTGTCATTGGCTCTGAGATTCTTTTTTTTGTAAAAAATTCCTAGAACCAATGACAAGGTGACACGTGTTAACTCTGGGACACGTGTCACTTTGTCATTGGCTGTGGGATTTTTAAAAAAAATATATATTTTTAAAAAAAATAATAATTTTTTTTTGTAAAAAAAAAAAAAAACTCAGATCCAATGACAAGGTGACACGTGTCCAGGAGTTAACTTTTTTTTAAAACCCTTACGGAAACCTAACAGAAGGGACCAAAACGAGACTAAAAAAAAAACTTAAAATCCTCAAACAATCTTTTTTTTAGTTAAGGGACCAAAGCGATACAAATTAAATAGTTAAGAGACCAAAAGAGCATTTAAGTCTAATAAATAAAATGGTTGAAGAGAGAGTTAGGGAAAAAGAAGGCAAGATAAAACAATAATAATATTTTATAGACGTAATAATAAAATATATTACAGCATAAATAAAACACATAAAAAAGTGTGAGAATAATATAAGTGGTTAGTTTCGAAGGAAAGATAAATTATACGCAAGTGATTAGATACATATAGTGAAAATATAGGAAGTTGTTCCATGAAAATATAGGAATTTAATGAAATAAATTATGGTAAAATAAAATCAAAAAGTAATAAAAACAAACATAAAATATTCGGACGATACAATCAAAGTGGATATGGATTATTTGTTGAGATGTTTATGCTAGATAGGAAATTGATTTTTGTAAAAATAAAACATAAATGTTAATATGGGAGTGGCATGTGCATAGAAATTGTCATTTTTCATTGGATTATCTAAAAAAGAAAAACTTATAGAGAGGTAGTTATATTACATCAAATAGACCCAGGGTGAGATAAAAGTGAACATCATAAAGTAAATGTCAATTAAATATGTGACTCGTTTTTTTATAGATTAATTGTTACGCAGATTAGAATCAAAATGATTCTGATTTTCAATAGTTTAGAGATTTTTTTTTTTACATTTTACAAAAAAAATCGAAATATATTTTGTGTTTGTTTATCTTAATAAAATAATTTTTTTTAGAAAAAATTAGTTTGATTAAAAGAAATTTTTTGTTACAAAAACACATCAACTTTTGAACATTTATTTTCTCTCTTCTATAGACAATGTTTTTTGTTACGAAAGAGTAAAAATATGTTGTGGTGTCAAATGATTAAGATAGGAGAAAATTGTATTTTTGCGAGTCGTTAATTTTGATAAATAGAGAATAAAAGATAGACTATTAATTGATACTATTGATGAATAGAAAATTTTAATATATAATGAGTAGTTTGTTGAAATATTTATGCTACATAAATATGAAAAATAAATTAAAAACTAAAATAAAATATTTAGTTGAGAAGATCAAATAATAAATGAAGTTTGTTGAGATATTTATGTCAAATAAAATATTAGTTTTAAAAAATAAAAAAATATTAAGAATAAATATGGAAACGACATGTGACATAAAAAACCTTACTTTATATATATACTATACTATATATACTATACTATATTCCTTCAAAAAAACTATATATACTATACTATATATACTATTGATAATTTGACCATATCTTTTACTATTTGACCAAGGTTTGAAGGATCATTCATATAAATAATCCGTCATTCTTCATAATTTTTCATTTCAACTCACATTCTCTTATTTTCTTTCTTACTTTTCTTTTGTAGCGGTTATGATGTCAATGTTTTACTATTTGTCTTTTATGTTTATATGATGATCAACAAAGGTCTTGTGTCATCTTGTAGGGTTAGTATGAATGGTTAAAGGAGGTTCTTTTTCTACATATTGTATTCTAGATCTGTTTGGATTTTGGATTGTCATAGAAGTTTCCACCTTCTCCTGCTCCTTCATCTTGCATTCACAAATTTATTAGAGGGTGCATGAGAGGGATGACAAACCTTCTCCCTCTCGCTCGCTCCATATTCTTGTGCTACAAATATAGTTTTAGTTGTCAACTTTTTGTACTACATAGTGTTATGTTAATGTAAATGTATTATGTTCAATAAATAAAATATGCTGAATTATTAAATTTTGTTATAATTTTAAATTATGTGAATAGCTTTTTCGATTAAAATTTTACGAAAGCGTAGTTTTTAAATTTCTCTGTAAAAGAGTGTGACTATTGAATTTATGCACACAAATTGAATGATAAGAAATACTACCTCCGTCCCTTATTATAAAACCATTTTAGAAGAAAAAAATTGTCTCTTTTTATAAGACTCTTTTGATATTTTCAAGTGCATTAATTATTTCTTTACAAAATTACCCTTATTTACTCTACATATTTTTTTGAAAAGCAATAAATTATTTTTTCCTTTGATAAAAGAAGAGCAATAAGTTTATGTGGGACAACAAAAGAACAGTAACTCTCATTACCATTCTTTGAGATATTTAAGTTTTGAGCTTCAAAATTTAAATTTTGAGAAAAAAAGAATGATTCCATATTTTCGTGGAAAAAAAAGAAATGGATTGGTTATTCACATTTCATATTTTTTTGTGTCATGGCTTTTCCAAGTCTACATTCAATCCAGAGGTACATTCACGCTTCCTTTTTCAATTATGGGTACAATGATAAATTAATTTGGTGCATTATTTAAGTAGTAGTGGTTAATTAATATAGGAAAATAATGAATTGTGATTTCAATTATTAGAAGGGCAAACATGGAAAGAAATATTATTTGTCAATAAATTTAACACAATAATCAACTTTCTTAAAACCTGTGTTTTTTCTAAAAAGGTCCTATAATATGGGATGGAGGTAGTAAACAATGTGACAGCAACAATTCAATATAAATAAGAAATCCAACTATAAATTGTAATATGATCAATCAAAAGTTGATACACTTAATCAAAGCACAAAAATTATGACTATTTTAAACCAAACATATTGTTAAAAAAAATAGGCTTAATTGCACTCTTGGACCACTATCTTTTCAAAAGTTGCGGTTATGGACCCCTAACTAATTTAAATACAAAACAGCCCCCTATGTTTTGATTCTTTGGCAGTTTTAGACCCCCAGTCCATTGTTGACTCGGTCAACACTGACGTGGCACCCTAAGTGAGGTGCCACATGTCAATTTTTTTTTTCTTCCTTAGGGGTCCAAAATTGCCAAAGAATCAAAACATAGGGGGCTGTTTTGTATTTAAATTAGTTAGGGGTCCATAACCGCAACTTTTGGAAAGATAGGGGTCCAAAAGTGCAATTAAGCCAAAAAAATACAATACTTAAGAGATTGACAACTTGATACATGAAATAATTATGGACAAGTTAATTGTCAAGATGAAATGTGATTGAATTGAGTTTTTATAGATCTAAATCAATGAAAAATTGAGATTAGGTTTATACAAAATAATAAATCACTATCATATGGAAACTAAGTCGATTAATAACTTCATGTATCGAAGTAAAATGCTGAAATTAAAAGGATATGGGAAAGAAGAACATCAAATTTATAAAGGTTCCTTCTTTTCGTATTCGTTAGGGGTATGTCCTCTCTTCGTAGAAAAAAACACCTCTTTTAAGGGATTTCACTATTATGTTGAAAGTGTTTAGAAAGTGTATGATTACAAAGATTCCTTCGATTCATAATTTTCTATGCTAAGAAATCGCACAAAGAATCCAATCTTCAAATTCTTTTGAAATTGGACAATCCACAGGGTCTTTGAACCTCAAGCTTGCATGAAAACCTTCGATCTTCTACTCTGAGAAATCTTCTCTTCTATGCCTCCACTTCGATCCCCTTGAACCTTGAATGCTTGAGAACAAACTACAAATTCTTGTAAACAAGTTTGATTTGATTTTGCAAAGAAGTTGAGTTGATTGGTGAAAAGTAAAGGTTTGATTACATATTTAAGTGCCGATTAGGATTCTTCCAATCCTCTCTATTTCCTTGTTGGATTAATTCAAACAATTATCAGTTATATGATAAGGTTTCTATTTAAGTGGCTAATTTGGTGGGATCTGACATCCCTCCAGATGTCAAGTTGCTTCTCAATCACCCTAAAGGTCATGCGTGTTATACAGGGTATATGGTCGTTAATCCTACAAGGATCTGTATACATTCAGATAGTTATTATTGTGGGGACTTACTCTCTCACAAGTAATTGATACATAGACATAGTAGAAATTCCTAAATTGTCGTTTAAAGAACCACTTTTACCTAGGAATCTTAGAATTTCATCACATACCCTTGCTAGTCCCTAGTAGATTAAATGGATGGGCCTAAACCTATCTTACTAAGGGAGAAATAATGAAATTTATATGCAACGTTGAGAAAATAGACTATAATAACTTTTGTAGCCTATTCCTATGTTCGGTCAGAATAACTAAATATGTCACACTCCCTAGAATTCGTGAAAGAATTAAGCCATTTGCATATTAAAATTAAAAAGATCTCAAAACATAACTGAATAAAAGACTTAAATTTGATCCAACAATAAAATAGAGTTTCACCTTAGAACCCTAATCAATGGGAACCAATTATCTGACATTGTGGTGGGAATGTCACATGACATTGCCCAACCACAATGTAACACATAGTTTTTTTTTTGTTTCTTCTCTCTCTTTCACAAGGCTTTTTTGGTTTACTTTAATATGAGAAAGCCACATGTCACGTGGTTGGATAATGTCATATGACATTTGCACCACAATCTTACACATCTCGTTCCCCTAATCAATTGGTGTTTAGTTACTGATAACTAAAGATAAATTACAAAAGAAATAAAACATAACCTAAGAACAATGGTTGAGGATAAACTCATCCGTTGAAGCTCTAAGCGCTTGCCTTCCACTTGAACCGCCAAATTCTGAATGAGAAATTGTGAATGAGAACCCTTGTATTTATAGGCAAGTTTCCACCTTTTTTCCCCAAACACACAAAGAAAAAACAAGAAAACATCGCTTTTTCTCGGCCTCACACACGCCCCACACCAACGGCTACGCATGCAATGCGTGGGTGCTCAAAATAGTGTTTTGCAACACTGTTTCACACATCCGAGGCGCATGGCAGCACACTCTCGGGGTGCTTGGCTTCAACTTTTACTGCGTTTTTTATTTCCTTTTACTTTCTCTTTTTTAGTGTTTTCTTCCTCCAAACTTGTCTTGTGATAGAATTTTCCCAACTTGTAATGTCTTCGGAGGCCTCTGCTTTATTTCATGTCTTCCAATTCTTCATGAGGTGTCTTGCTTTGCTAAATTACATGATTTTTACCAGAATACTTACAAAAAATCGAAGAATTTCTTGGTTCAGGTAAAAACTAGAATTACATGACTTGATATGAAAACATTAGAAAATATCCCTTGAATCATGAACAACTTCTCTAAAGAATCTCTTTATTGACTCAAATCACTACTAAAATGGCAGAAAAATATGTTGAAAATAACGTAAGATGAAATGTCATTAAAATACATCTCCACATGCAAATCAATGAGTCCATTCAAGAAAACAACGACATACTCGAATGGATGGGAAGCCATCCAAACACAAACACCTTTCAAAGGCTCATACGGAAAAAGACGACAACAAATCTGCATAACCAGATCCAACAACGCTAACAATGCCCATAACTACCAAAACAAAGCCGACCTGAGGCCGACGGTGCAGTTTTACCCATAAACTCAGCAACGGTCAGTGTCGTGTGAGTTACCAGATCTAGAGAAAAAAATCCACGCACCAACAATAAAAAGTTATGGAGTGAATAAAGGAAGCCAACCCTGAAAGGGTTCCAAAACAAAAGGTGACGTCGACGCGACGGACTACGAACATCAACCTAGAACGGAGAAGAGGGTGATGCATCCGTAAGAACGGAAAACCCACCACCATGGAAACCATTATTGGTCGATATGACGATTAAACAAGGACTCTAGAGGGGGTGGATAGCTTCTTTTTGAATAAAGCTTTTGCGAAAGCGTAAGAAAACCTTTGAAAATATTTGTTACTATTAGATTTATGCTAACGATTCAAATGATAAGACTAAATTAATGTGTAAAAATAACAATTCAACTATGAATAAGAAGTTCAACAAATAATTGTATTTGCCAAATCAATAATTAATACACAATCTAAATCACAAAACTAAACTATCTTAAACCAAAACAATTGATGATAAAATACACTATCTAAGACTACGAATACTTGATATATGAATGAACTATTTAAAAGTTAATTTCCAAGTTTGATTGTCAATGAGATGAAAGTTTTTTCCAAGTTTGATTGTCAATGAGATGAAAGTTTATATACCTCAATCAAGAAGATTGAGATTAGGTTAATGTAAAATTAACACTCTCAACTAATTCATTCAATAGATTCATATATCAAAATTAAATTGCCCCCTTTTGGTCCTCGCTAGGGCTACCTTCTCTCTTCGTATAAGAATACATATCTCTTCTACGAACTTTCACTATGATAAAAATGTTTACAATATTCACAAATGTATGATCACAAATATTCCTTTGATTTTTAAACTTCTATGCTAAGAAATCACACAAGATTCAATATATAAATAAAAATTTATAAAACGAAGTTGTTAACCTAATGGTGTAGACGTCCCTTAGTTTGGTCATGATATTTGGTTTAGATCTTTCTTTGTGGTATGTAATTTGTTTTGATCTATATATTTAGTACCTTTAATGGGGATTTTATCAGAGTTTATAAAATAATAAGCTTAATTGTACTTTTGGACCCCTATCTTTCTAAAAGTTGCGGTTATGGATTCCTAACTAATTTAAATACAAAACAGCCCCCTATGTTTTGCTTTGGAGAGCTAAAACTGTCAAAGAATCAAAACATAGGGAGCTGTTTTGTATTTAAATTAGTTAGGGGTTTATAACCGCAACTTTTAGAAAGATAGGGGTCCAAAAGTGCAATTAAGCCAAAATAATAATCATCCTGATGTTTTGCATATTTGGCTTCCGAAACTAAAATAAAAAAGGAACGCCAAGAAATAAGGCCAAATCTAAACGTATCTAGTTGGTGCCGGCGACCTGATTATGATTGGTTGGGACTTGGGAGTAATGACAAAAATTAGAGAGCTTTCATACCTTTTGAATAGACTTTTGTTGCTCTTAATTATATATATTTGACCTAAGGAAAAAATCTCATTACAATTTGTAAACTCAATGAAATGGTTAATTTCCTTCCAAGTTCCAATGAGGAGTCTATGATGCTCCTCTCACGTCACTAATTGCATTTGGAAATTGATGGGTACTATCATCTTCATTTTTTTTTTTCTCACAGTAGTTAGGGGCTTGAACTCACATATTTAAATGTGTAGAAGTGAAGTGTGTGGGGTTTGAACCCCGATACCTACCTAAATTATGCAATGTCTTTACCAATTGAACTAAACTCAAATGAACTTAAACGATTTTACGTTGCATGCACTAGCTTGAATAAAGAAGACGATATACCATAAGTGATGAGTGCCACGGAGCCGTCGGAAGCAAATTATGAATAATGTTGGTGGAAATGGTGAAAAGACTAAAAAAATGAAGAAATGGAATGGATAGACAGGGACGCCACACTTTCTAATCCAAGAAAGTGATAAGTCTATGGATGCGAGGATCACCACAAGAAAATCTGATTTCTTGATAAGATCAAGGATGGTTCAATCCAGAACCACAAGAGACAAAGCTCTCAATACACATATGTGTAAAATTCTATAAAATTCAACTTATTTTATTTCATAATGAAACTTACAATTTATAGAGCTCTTGCTCAAATGACACTAATAAATTAAAATACACCTAATATTATTCTAAAGAAAAGAAATAAATGACATACTAGCCTTACAATTATTCTAAAAATAAAACACTAAAATTATTCTTTGAAAATTAGCGTGAATTGCATATTATCTTCATTTCCAATTGATGAAAGCTGCTCAAAATTCTGGAACCGTTACAGGCTGCCTCCCTTAAATGAAATGACTATCAAGCTGCATTCTTTAAAATCTAAAACCGTTGCAAAACCTTTGAATGACATTAATTGTATTTATTTTAATCTTCCTTGGACGTGATCTGAATGGTGGAGGCAATAAAAACCAACATGAATTGCCCTTGGTCAACTTGTGATCATTAAATCCCAATTTGTTGTATCAAATTATGCAATAAATCCAATGGCAATAAAATTATAAGAAATGAATGTCCAAGGCTAGTAGAAAATTAACGTGAGCTGCCACTTAATTTCCACATTCATGAGCTCAATTTTTATGAACTAGCAAACCGTGGCTGAACCATGGATACTAAAATTCACAAATAAAATATTTTTTTTATAGGTTTCCTTCCACATACTTAAAGAACTCATGATCTCATCAATAAGGTACCATGCGTTTAAATGAGAAAGGTGATACACCGCAAGATACAATGTATACAAGTGTCTTTATAAATAGAACTCTTGTACCGAAGCAAATAACACAATCCATTTTTCAGATACTCTAGCAGCCGCATTCTGAAATCACACACACTCTCTCTTAACTTCCATTCGGCCCAACTAGCACCGTGAGTGAAAGGATTTTGAACGATACCATGCTACAAAAGGTAATCATCCGATCATTGGTTCACGATCCTTCATAGTGATAAATCGAATGTGAATTTTTTTGAATTCCGTCACGATTGTATGTATTGTTTGCTCTTGATTTCCCTTCACCAACAAACACAGACAAATCTCGCCAAGTGCCCTCCATGAAGGGCTATCAAACCCAGCATAGGACATGTATATTCATCCACTCATATAAAGAACGAGAATCATTTAAACTAGATTTTAGAGTAATATTCAAACTCATTCAAATTTTTATATGTATTTACTTTTTTTTCAAATATACCTTTCAAACAAAAACATTACTCATTTTTTAAAAAAGACAAATGAGTTAATAAAAGTTAATGTATTTGATCTATATTATGAACCACATACATCAATTTTTATTCACTCATTTAATTCTTATAAAAAGAACACGAGGAAATATCAATTTATCTTGAAAGAATATGAAAAGTAATATTAAATGCATTTTAGAAATACTCACACATTTTAGATAAATTTATCGCTCCAACAACTTTAATTATTACCCTTAACTTTTATTATATATTTTTTACAAAAGGGACGGAAGGAGTATAAAGATCGATCACAATGCTAGTGCTTGCATTTTAAGATATTTACCGCAATTCATTTGTTGAAAAACATCATCATTCAAAGAGCCTGGGCAGACACATGATATTTTGGTATCCTTTAAACTAGCTTTTAGAGTAATATTCAAATTAACTCATTGGTTTACGTATACTCTCTATCCTTAATTATAAGACCATTTATAAATATATTTTTGTCACTAAATATTCCTTTTAAACATACTACTCCATGCGGTCATTTTTTTTTTTTTTTGTTATAAAAAACAAATAAATCAACAAAAGTTGATGTATTTAGTCCCTACATATAATAATACATGTTCCTGCCAACTGAACTATGCTCACGGGCACTCATTTATCTCTTATAAAAGGAACCAAAGGAAGTATCAATTTATCTTGGAAGAATAAGAAAGGTAACATTGAATGCATTTATATACAAATTGTATTTTTAAAAAGCGTCATGTTAACTTGTGCCTTTAGGGCACATGTTAAGCATTCAATTATTGCCACTAATGGCAAGTATTAATTGAAAAAATTAATATTAGATTTTTTAAACAATAAATTAACACAATCTCCGAGACATAATTTCTATTAATAGAATTCTTAACATGTGCCCTAAAGGTTCAAGTTAACATTTCCCTTTTAAAAATACTCACACACATTTTAGATAAATTTATAGTTCCAAACAACTTTTCTTATTACCCTTAATTTTTAGTACATATTTTTACAAAAAGGGACAGAAGGAGCATAAAGATCACAATGCTAGTGCATGTGTTTTAAAATATTTACCACAAATCATTTAGAGAGAAACATCACCATTGAAAGAGCCTGGGTAGATGCATGCTATTTTGGTATGGAATTTAATGCAAACTAGAGAAAGCCCCCACTTGAGTTTGAACCTTTAAGAGCTACTAGTCTGCCCATGACCCCTTTCCTGTAACCGATCCTTAACATTATTCTCAAGTAGATTCTTCTAATGCTTAAGCATCATGAGTATCCTTCACTAGTAGTACAAATCCACAACCACAATAAACAGAGAATTTATTGTTCTGTGTACTGTATAGTGCATGCTTATTAATTGATACAACTCATGACAAGGACATGAATATTTATAGTTCTAGTTCTAGGTGCATATATTTATTAACTGATACAACTCATGCATATGGAGGACAGTAATCAATATTCAATTCAGATCAAGGACTAAAGCCCTAGTTCTATTATGTTATTGCAAGTCTCTTATCATAGTATCATATATCTCCATAAAGTGGAAATATTGCAATTTTAAGAAATATGTAATTTTCTATGTCATTTTTGATTGATTACAACTCAATTGATTTTGTCTATAATGTAGCTTAAATGATAAAATAGTGCCAGGACATTTGATATATTGAGACACGTAACCATTTAAATTCAAATATAAATGGAGGGGCCGAGGTTCTTATCCCGGTCACATCATCAGGTCTAACGAGTTTAAATTTGATTAATATTTTTTTTCATGAATTCTATTTTAATATATTTTTCTCAGCTATTTTTTCTTTCTAGATATTTTTTCAATTTTATGTAATAGATAATGAATAGAATAATGGTTAGTGCAAGCTCTGATGGCCGACCTGATACGCCAATATTTCACCTACTCCTGCTGACGTTAATATGCATTTTCTTCATATAATTGTTCAACTATCTATATAACAAGTAATGTACAAATTTTTGAAATATTCGTTGAGATCGATGTTGTGGGGTTCTCAAGATTATTATTAATAAGAATTATTATTATTATTATTATAGAAATAGAGATTAAAAGGGTATATCAATCTAAGTTGGTGGCCACAATGGAGATTTTGTGATAAGAAGATCAATATTTTTGCATCCTACTCCTACCTAACACAAGACTCTAATGTCTTAATTTTATTATTCTTATGTAAATGAATATATCTTCTCTAATTAAAGTGATTACTATAGTTTTAAATTGCAATTTGCAACTCACATATAAATATTTTAGAGGTTTTATATTGCTATCACAACCGTAATTTTGGTTGCATCTACCGTATTTTTCAGCAATTAATATCAAAGTTCCAAACATAATTGGACCACAACTATAATTTAGAACCCTCCTAATCACATTTTATGTCATTTAGCTCATATATTAATGACAAATTCTCAATGAAAATGTTTCTATGGTTAAGCTTTATTTTAATTAAGGTAAGTTTAATTAATTGACAAAATATGCACAAAGTTCACATGGTTATTCTCATGGAAAACAAGTAGAGAAGAAACGTTCTTCCCAAGTTCTACACATTAAGGGAAAAGAAAAAAAAAACCAACTCCATAAAAGGAAATGGACAGAGATATGTGTGATTGTGTGAAGGAAAATTTGAGAGGAAAGAAAAAGAACATAAAAAGAAAATTTGAGAAGAAGATTTAAGAAGAATAATATTGATGAACACATATATATACATACCTGAAATTTGAGATTTAGAAGGGTACATGGAGATGAAAAGAAGTAGATCATGAGCGAGATATTGACGCGGCTCAATCAAATGACATGGTTAGTAATTTCATGTTAACCATGTCTTCAAATTGAGGCGCGCCAATACCTTGGTAATTTGTGCCCTTTCATCATGTAGCTCACACTTCTCTCCATCACCACAATTCTTACCCCAATATCTTGAGATCGAAGAAGCAAAGAGACTAAGAGCATCATAGTTTGGGCAGAATGAGTTTGGTTTGGCAAACTTTCATAGTTTTTATTACATGTTATATGTGTGATGTGATCTGCCTTGTATATATATACTTGGCAGGGTTTGGTGTCCATGGAGAAGTGAAAGAAATGGCATATATATATATATATATATAAATTGTGGTTATGTACGTACGTGTGCACAGTTGACTACATATTTTCCATCTTCCACAAAAAAAGAAATAATTGCACATATATTTTTGCATATTTAAAATCATTATTTTATTTTATTTAGAATAAATCATTAATCTACAAGTCCTAGCTCAACGGACAAAATGCCGAAATTGTTAGGCCAAATGCCATGACTGGGGTTTGAACCCCGGTACCTCCACTTATGTGTGTGAGTTTATAATGGCTTTGCAATTTCACCTATCTACATTTTTTTTTTTTAGGAGATAAATCATTAGATATGTTATTAATTACTCCCTTCATCCCTATATTTAAGCATCATTTTATTAGATACAAATGTTGCTTACATACAGGGACGAATGGAGTATTTTATAGGAAAAATAAGATACAAAGAGTATCCTAACATATTTACAGAGAGATGGTCTTATATTTTTTTATAAAACAAACTTATTATTGAAAATGAGTAAAAAGGTTAATCAATTCATTACATGATATCTTCTTTCTAATACATTGCAAACAAGGAAGATAACTCATCCACCAATTTGAGAAGATAAGATTTTTATTCCTATCCTCCCTAAAAATTGATGGATAATTTATTAAGGGTAAAAAATTGTCGTCAAGTAATAATTTATATTTATACCATATATAAAGGGGATAGGGGATTTTGAGTTTACTTTTTCATTATTTAAATTTATATTATATATATCCGTTAAATACATTTGTTGGTATCATTAAAAATATAAGAATGTACATTATATTTACTAGATTGTTGGTATCATTGAAAAAGATAAACATGATTTGTTGGATTTTTTAAAGAAGGGTTTGTTATAAGGAAAATTCTATGGTGAAGTCGTGGGAATGACTTTTCTGGTGAAGTTAACACTATAACATCAAAAGTTCAGTCTAGTATCATCAATTCATCAGATTAATGAGAATACACTTAATCTAATTTTATTCTACCTTGTTTTAAGTGTAACACCCCATGAAGTGTCACACTTAAGACTATCGCATGATATCAGCAACTCTATTTGCATATTAAAGATTTCAACAATAAAATAGT
Source organism: Medicago truncatula (assembly GCF_003473485.1). Taxonomy (NCBI): domain Eukaryota; kingdom Viridiplantae; phylum Streptophyta; class Magnoliopsida; order Fabales; family Fabaceae; genus Medicago; species Medicago truncatula. Next base: position 25,624,873 of record NC_053045.1, read on the forward strand.
ACATGTAAGTCCAAGATGTTGCAAGCATTACTAGATGAATTACTATTGATCATTAATCGGTAATGAACGATTTAAAAATGAATCAAACATTAAGATTAAAATTAACTTTTTCAAATAAGTCAATTTCATGACTGCACCGTAGAAGCTCCCTTCCCTTGTTATAATTTGAATGTCACAAACATTTATAACTATATTTTTAATCTAAATCAAAATTTAAAAAAAAAAAAAAAAACAAGAAACATCGTTCATAATTTACAAATGTTAGCTAGCTAAAAAAAGCGGAAAGACAGACAGATGAGTGTCTGTCTTTGTGCTAGTATTTATAAAGTTAAAATATGCATGGATTGTGAAATTTCTACTTACAACAACAATTATAAATAGGATGTGTAAATTGGAGGGATTCACGTGGCATAAGGTTAATTCACAACTGAGGAATAAAAACTGATAAAAAAATGATTGGGTCGTTTTCGATTCACTTTTCTGTTGCTTCTTGGTAACCATATCTAGATCGAGTTCATCTATGCTCTATTTAGGTGTGCTCAGTTTATCCCATTCCAAAGCATAGATGTATGAAACATGGCAAAAGAAAATTCAAGGGTTGAGATTAAATAGTATAAAATAATGTTTTATTTAATACATACATAAAACACGCTTCTATTTCTCTGTGTGACATATCCTTCCATCTTCCTCTCCATCATCATAGCCGCTCCGCTCTTCTCCTCATTGGCACCGTCACCGGCACTCCCTTTCCTCCCGCCCCATCACGATTCTCTTCCATCTTCCCCTCTCCCTCTCCGTCGTAATCTAGTTGTGCCCTTGAATTACATCTAATTTTACAACATACTATCCGTCTACAAAAACAGAAAAGAACCTCATATTTGTCGGTTATTTTTGTTGAGTGGATACTTGACTATGTTATTGAAATTCTGAATGTGAATTTGTTTTGTATTCATTGATTCAATTGTTATAAGGTTCATACTATAACTATATATAGAATTCTCTAACTCTAACTAACTCAACATAGTTGTAACAAATTCAATAGCTGGCACATGCGCCAACTGTGTCATGTCTAATAACTAAAAATCTCTCAATACATGGGTTGTTTATGGGACTGTAGGCTGCTGTCTGTTGTTTCGTCTATGTGGGCAGCAGTGTTGTGCTTCAGTTTGCTACCTTTGGTTTTCTTTTATAGCTTTGGGAGGGTCTGTTGTTGTAGGACTTTGATTTATGTTAGGGAGCATTTTTTTTTTGGTCTGGGCATGGTGGTTGGGATCATCGTTGGGATGGAAGGTAAATGGCGGCATCGGCGGCGAGAGAAAGAGGAAAGGTAATGATTGAGTTGATTTGAGGAAGAAGAATACCATAGATCAATCTCTATTTTAACATTTTAATCTCAGCCCTTGAATTTGTTTTTGCCACGTGTCATACATCTATGCTTTGGAATGAGATAAATTGAGCACACTTAAATGGAGCAAAGATAAACTCATCCAAAACCTACAATTGATTATTTAGAGTCAAGACGTTTTAACAAAATAGGTATGACCAATGTCTTGGCTCATAACCCTTATGGCAGATCACAACCCCTCAATGTCATAGGTGTGTTCCTGATCATTGAAGGTTTAATCATATGTTAAAACTATTGTGACAAAAGTGGTAATAAAATATATCTAAAGTTATTACAAATTGAAAATCAATTAATTTTAGGTCGAGTCACAAAAGTAGAGTTAATAATAATTCGAGAACTAGATTGATTAATAGATATATGCACACATACAAAAAGTATTAAGCACAAATTTTAACTAAATAAAACCTAAGTAATTCAATTGCAATCAAAGGTGCCCAAGGGATAACATGGCTCAAGGAACTATAGAGAAAATCCTTTACTTGACCTAATCTAGAAAACTATCCACACATATATGTAGTTTTCTAGTATTGTATCTCAGGTTTTTAATGATGTCATATATTCCTAGAATAGTTTTAGATTGTATTTTGGCCCTCTAAGTTTATGACTTATTCTCCTCTTGCATAAACATATTTTGCATGCATAAAACTTTTGCGAAACTAATGTTTTGAACCTACTTTGAGGTGGAAATCATATTTTATAAAATATAGGCTCTTAGTGTGTTTTAAACTATTTTAAAGCAATTTTACACTTGTGAATCAATTCAAATGTTATAAAGGACAGCTTGAATTGGTTCAGTGCAAATAAAGAGTTTTATGACATGTTTGAATCGATTCAAAACATGTAGGAGACTATATGAATTGATTCAATCTTCATAGTTTGTTCATTGAATCAATTCAATTTTCATCTGAATGGATTCAATCTTCAAACGAGACCAAAAATGTATTTTAGTCTCTAAATCGATTCAGACCGTCTATTTCCACATATAAATATAACTTCCCCTCATTATTTCCATTTACTGAATTCATTCATTACTTTTCTCTCAACTCTCTTTCTCTTGTAAACATAAGAAAAGACTTTCTTCATAGTTCTTTGAGAGAATTTGGATCTAGATCTAGAGAGACAATTGTAGGTTGTGTAATGGTTTGAATCTTTCAAGGAATTTGAGGTGCTCAAAGTTACAAAGGATACAAGAAACTTTTTTTTCTTCACAACTACGGGGTATTTCTAGTTCATCAATTTCTACTAAAATCAAAGGAACCTATGCAAAAGAAGGAATATTAACAAAGATTGTCGAAGGATCTCATAGGATTGAAGGATTTACGTGTCAATTTCATGGATTTCAGACTTGAATCAAGTTGAAGGTGATCTTGCTACATGTGGTTTAGGGTCTTGGTGATCTTTAGGGCTAAAGAGTCACAAGCTTCGTTAATTACTTGTTATCAAACCTTGTAGAACTTTGTGCAAACATTCAATCATATAAGAAGGCCATATGTTTTTCTACGAAGAGTGAACGTAAACAAGAGCGAGGAAGATTGGTCTACTCTTTTCCATTATCTTTTAATTTCCACATAAATTTTCTTGCAAATTGATGAATTATGATATATTTATTGAATGTGTTAAGTGATTAATAGCTTCAATAACTAGTTTTTGTTTGAATTGATAATAGGTAGGTGTTATAATTGAGTGGTTGATATTTGATAATGTGACATTAAATCAATCGTGAATATCTTGTTCAAAGTTTAATTTATTGTCTATATTCTTTTAGCTTGGTAATGCTAGTATTCACAATCACATTTCCAATAGTCATATTGATTTGTGAAAGTAATTTTGAAAAATCGTTCCCGCACGTATATTTTTTAGAGGGAATCTATTCACCTCTATGTAGATTTGTATTGTTATCATCATATAGATCAACAAGTGGTATCAAGAGCCATACTCTTTGATTGCGGTTTAACCATCGAAAGAGTTAATGTGACAAGTAAGCATCCAAAGGGAGAGTACAATAGAGCTTCTGCCTTTGGAGGAGAAAACTTTGACGGAGACATTAAATCAGTTAGTATGGAAGTTTGAAATGTCATAGTCAATGTGAGAAGCTGGTTGATGGCATCGTTCAAAATAAACCACAAGCTGGTTGGACAGTCGAGGATACTACGAAAGACATACAATTTGAAGGCGAGAAACATACTCTTTTACCAAATAATAAAGTGATAATTAGAATATCGTATCCATAGAAATTGTTGTTTCGTCTAAACTGCTGACCTCGGGTGATCCTTACGTGCGAGGTCTATACTATCTCGGTTGATCTATGTCTGTCCCTCTGATGGCTAACTGCATCTGCTGATCGTGCGGTGATCCTTATGTGCGGGGTCTTGCTAATTCAAAGGTAATTGAAACATAGACTTAAATTGGCTTTCCAAGATATCCGAAGGTAATGAAGGCCAATGTTTTTGTAGGTCTGACCATCTATATATCTTAAGACACTCATAGCACACTCTCCTTCCCCACTAGATAGTTCTGAAGGTGAAAAACACAAGAAGGGGGGGGGGGGGGGGGTTGAATTGTGTTTTCTTTTTCTCTTTAAAAAAAGGATTCTTCTTCTGATAAAACTTCAGAAGCAGTTTGATTGCTTCTGATGAAATGATCAGAGTCAGATTGCAGCGGAAAAGAACAGAGCAGAGAAAAGAAAGACAAAGACACAGGCAGTTATCCTGGTTCCTTCCACAACACGGAAGTAGTCCAGTCCCCCTTGCACTTCCAAGGAGATTTCACTATAATCACAAAGATTACAACTGCTCAATACTTTCTAAGTATGAGACTTCACAAAAATGCTCAAGCACACACGCAAGAGTCTTCCAATGCTCAAGCACTAAGCAAGAGACTTCTAATGCTCAAGCACGCAGGCAAGAGACTTCTAATCAAACAGAAATACAGAGAATTGAGTTTGAATTGAACACTTGATATACAATCAGTGGTGTTCACAATACAATACAGAAAAGACTCTAGACTTTGAATTTCTAAGATGTATCAAATCAGTGCAGAAATTCAGTGTGCTTTGTAGAATCAAATTGACAGAGTTTTGGCGCTTTTAAACTTATGTATCTCTATCTAAAATCTTCAAGTCTTCATTCCTTTATATAGAGGTGTGAAAGAGACGTTGAGATAATCAGCACGTCTAAAGAGTCGTTTGAAATCCTTTGATTATCCACCAGTGATCCTTTGCCTGATTTGGGTGTAGTCCTTTGAAGAATAAACTTCAAATTCATTCCCATCTTGAGTGTACAAATTCTGCAGGCATGGCTGTTGTTTTGTCTTGTAGCGTAGACAGAAAACAGAGTAGTGGAGGTAGTGGTTGTACACTTGTACTTTGTCAACTCTATTAACGAGAGACAAGAGCTCAGTGCTATCCATATATCCGTTGATACCTCCCTTTCAATTCTTCGTTCTTCTTTGATAAGACTGAATTGAGAATCAGCTACTTTGAATCTTCAGTTTGATTAAAGGATCAAATGTAGCTTCTGGTGAAGATATTGCTTCTGATGAAAACTTTTGCTTCTGATGACTTTCTGCTTCTGATGACGTCATCTCTTCAGGAGCAGTTTAGCTTCAGGAGCAGTTTTCTTCAGATGCTCAGAATTTCTTTTTTCTTTCCATTGTTCTTCCAAGACCTATTGAAATAACTTGAGTAGCCTTTGGTCCTGTACACTTGAACAATTATTAGTAATAACCAATTGACAATTTTTAATACCTTGTTATCATCAAAACTTAATAAGGTTCATTGTGAAACACATTTTGTTCCAACAATCTCCCCCTTTTTGATGATGACAAACAATAGTATTTAAAATGTTCAATTGTTGTTGATCTAATTAATAAGTTGACTACTGGGACAGAGGTTTGTAAGCTCCCCCTGAGTCTAATAGTTCTTTAAGGTGAGGTTTGTAAGCTCCCCCTAAGTTCTATTCTTATTAATTAAATTTCAATAAAATACTTATAAAATCAAATCAGAAGTATTTAAAAGAAATTTAGAAGTGGTTATAGTAGGGCTCAGTGCCTTAACAAATACTATACATTTACTCCCCCTTTTGTCATCAACAAAAAGAATAGAAACAAAAGAAAGAGTATCAGAGCAAGCAGCATTAAACAGTAAATATCATCAGAGTTAAAGCTTGTAAAACATATTGAAGGTGAAAAAGCACAAGATCCAGAAACAATGATAATATATATAAAGAAGATTAAGATACAAGGACACAGCTACGAAGAACAAAAGTAAAAAACAAGCTAGAGTTGGGTGTGCAACTAAGGTTGGGCTTGCTTATACAACTGTTCTAAGAGATACTTGATCTGATCATCCTTCTTCTGAAGTAGCTCATCCTTTTCCCTCATTCTTCGTTTAAATCCAGCCTGAATTCTAGCAGCCCTAGTGATGTACTCTTCTTCTGGATAGAAAGGAGTGATGTCCAGCAGAGGCACAAAATTCAGCTCTTTCTCCTTAGCTGCTTCATGCATATCATCCAAAAGCTTCTTCAGCATAGCAGAGTGAGATGACACACATTTAGTTCTAAGCTGATCCAGCAGCTCATCAAAGCTCTTCTGTAGATCCATCCACTGATCATAATAGTGAATAGGAGGTGCAGGAACTGTTCTGCGAAGAATCAGTGCCTGAATCTCATCACTAAGTCTAATCAGCTGTTCCTCTATATACTCAGACTCCAGGATATGGTCAGGGATGGGTGAAGGTTCAGTTTGAGTTGTATGTGATGTGGAAGGTTGGTCAGAGGTTAAGTCTATTATAGTGGGTGAGTCTGGTTGTTGTTGTTGTTATGTTGTTTGGTCAGAAGTTGTTTGGTCAGGAGCAACTTGTTCAGAAGCAGTTTGCTCCTGAACAGTTTGCTCAGGGATGGTTTGGGTTTCTGTTTGGGTTTCCAAGACAGTCTTTTCAGAAACTGTCTTCGAGGCCTTAGTGGGTGTTGGTTGCATTTCACCACCTAGATGTTTTTCTAAGTTGTGAAGGGTTGAGGATTCTTGGTGTTGGGGGGTTTCTGAAGTAGTTGCATCTGAAGCTACTTCAGAGGCTTTTTGTGGAGATTGGTTATTTGGTGAGTTTGTTTGGGTAGGTTCAGGTTGTTGTATACTAACAGGTTTTGGAGTATCTGGATATAGTGGATGAGTAGTAGGCAAATTGAATTTCTCACAAAGTTTTATCCTATTTTTTGAAAATTCTATTTGAGTACTCTCATAGTCAAGTGTTCCATACTCTGTTAGTTTGGTAGGTTTGGTTTTTAGAAGCTTGTCTATATGTTGGCTAAGGGGTTGGTCATCTGATTCTGTGGATGATGAAGAGGGTGAAGAGGGTAGAGATAGAGACTGAGTATTAGTTGGAGCTTTAGATGGATTACCTGAGGACTGAGCTTCTGGATGAATTGCTTCTGGAGCTGTTGAAACTGGATCTGATGAAGTTGCTCCTGAAGCTTGCTTATTCTTCAAGGCTTGAGAAAGCAGAGTTGCTCCATACTGAACTGTTTCTAACTCAGACGCTAAAGCAGCAATGTCAGGAGTAGGCACATACCCTGCAGCCTTGAGACGCTCATCCCTTTCTTTCTCAAACACTTCCTTCAACCTTTTCTTTTCTGCTATCTTGGATGCAGAAACCTCTCTAGCGTACTGCCTCATTTCTTCAGTCATTTCAAAACTGGGCATGACTATGGGCTCAGAAGTTGCAGTCCTTTTTGCCTTCTTGGGGCTAGAGTCTTCATCCCAGTTCTCTTCCAGTTCTTTCAACATTTCTTCCCTTCTTCCTTCAGCTGTCTTCAGATTTCTTGTTAAATTAGACCTCTTCCTTTGGATGGTCTGAAGAGCAGCTTCTCTTTTATTTTTGGGACTTGAAGGCTTTTCAGAAGCAGCTTGATCAGAAGCAGCTTGTTCAGAACCAGCTTGTTCAGAAGCAGGCTGTTCTGCTGTTTCTTGAGTACTCCTTGTCCTTTTTCTGATAAGAGGGACATCATCCAAATCCTCCACTTCCTCAAGAATGGTGGACATAGCAGATTTTTCCTTCTTAGCTTTCTTATGCTTCTGAGCACCCACCTCAGTAGCATCTTCAGCAAGGTATTCTTCCTTGGTGATCTGCTTCTTTTTAGATTTTCTGCCTTTGGCCACAGGCAGATCACCACCATACATTTCTTCTGGGATATCTTTCAGGCTGATTTTCTTGTTGTAGCTCTTGTAGTAGTCCAAGATGTAGGCCCTCTGCACATCCAGGGGATCTTTCTTGCAGATAGGGATGTGATGAGTGACTAGATCAGATATGACATCAGATTCATGCATATCTGTATCTAGTTTCTTGCAAGTTGAAACCAGCCTCATCTTGACTAGAGTTGCCCCATTGATTATTTTTCCTGTGACTGCTCCCAGCTTCTGATTATCATAAATACCCACGTCTTTCAAGGCACTTAGGAGTCCTCCTTCTTGAAAGATTATGGAGAGCAGCCTTCCATAGGGAACAAACTTCCTGTTCTCCATCTGGCTCTTCTTGAGTTCCTTGATCATGTATTTAAACATATACTTGGGAACGTTCATTGTTGTTTCCTGAGAGATGGTGTGATGCAGAAAGACTTTGTGACCAAGTGAAGGTTGATCATTTCCTCCACCTTTGGGAAAAATGTTTTCATTTTGGATCTTCAGCAGCATTTTCTTTTCCATGCTTAAGGTGCTGTAAGGCTTAGCATCCTTTGATCCGTAGATAGTGTTGTTTACTATCTCCTTCCATGGGCTTGTTCTGGGGTTAGGAATCTCTTCTCCATCGTATGTCCCAGAAGCATCCCTTCTCATGGCTTGAGCAATCACATGCTCATTGATTGTTACAGGAATCCCCATGACGTTTGATCTAATCTCAGTCCCAGTGAAGGCGAGTAGACCTATTTCTTCTCTGGTTTTTCCCTCCAAAGTAGGATCAACCAGAATCATCTGAGCTTCTTCCTGTTTAGCAGCAACTTTGTCAAACACTGAAGCTCTTACCCAGAATTGTCTGACAAGCACTTCATAAGTAGGACCGTTGAGAAGACTGAAGTAACTCATCAGCTTCTGCTTTTTGTAGAATCTTACCAAGTCGCATCCATGATGAGTTAGAGAAGTGAAATCCACTGGATTTTCCGCTTGAATGATTAGATCTCATTCCTCAATCGACATAGTTCTTCCTTTGATTTCATAAGCAGGAGTATCTATATCCATATTCGATGAAGAACCACCGGCAGAACTTGAAGATGCCATGATTTTAAGTAGAATTAGGGTTCTAAGGTGTTTTGAGAGGTTGAGAGAATGTGCTTACTTACACAGAGGGTTGAGAAGAAATTAGAAAGTGTTTGTTGTGAAGTGAGAAGTGTGTGAAATGACTTAGTGTTTTTTATTAAAACGTTTGTAATTCAGAAGGGACAAACAAACACAGCATTAATGACAAATTGGGGGCGCGTGTAAGTATGTTAAAAAGCGAATAAAACATCATTGCCCTTTTTGTTATACTCCAATACAAATAGACCACGTCAGAGACTCTTCAGAAAACTACTTTTTGGGTAATGGGACAGCTGTTTACATAAAGTAACTACCAACGTTCCCACTAACCAAGCTATTCAGAAGCAAAGAATAACACTTCTGAAGTTTTAGTGCTGACGTCATCTTCAGAAGCACATTTTCCTCAGAACCTCAGTTAAGAGCTTCTGATGAACCAAAATGCTCCTGAATAAACTTCAGAACCAAACTTCTTATTTAGAGGCAAGCAATTTTTCAATCAGACACAAAATGCATGTTCAAATTTTTCTTAATAAAATCAAATCTTTCAACAGACAAAGGTTTTGTAAATATATCAGCCCATTGATGTTCAGTATCAATGAATTGTATATCTAAAATTCCTTTTTGAACATAGTCTCTGATAAAATGGTGTTTGATTTCAATATGCTTGGCTCTTGAATGTAGAATTGGATTCTTTGACAAACAAATAGCAGCAGTATTATCACAATAAATGGGAATACTGTTAGCATTGATCTGATAGTCTTCCAACTGATGTTTCATCCAAAGTAGTTGTGTGCAACAACTTGCAGCTGAAATGTACTCTGCTTCTGCTGTAGACATAGCAATAGTTGCTTGTCTTTTGCTTGCCCAGGATATCAGATTCTCTCCCAGGAATTGACAATTTCCACTGGTTGATTTTCTTTCAATCCTATCACCAGCATAATCAGCATCACAGAATCCAATCAACTTATAATCTAGGGATTTCCTATACAGGAGTCCAAGATTAGTTGTTCCTTTCAGATACCTGAAGATTCTCTTAACTGCAGTTAAATGAGATTCTCTAGGATCTGATTGAAATCTTGCACACAAGCATACACTGAATAAAATATCAGGTCTAGATGCAGTGAGGTATAACAGAGAACCAATCATACCTCTGTATAGCTTCTGGTCTACTACTGTTCCAGTATCTTCTTTGCTTAAGGTGCAGGTTGGATGCATTGGAGTGTTCATCACTTTACAATCTTCTAGCTTGAACTTCTTCAGAAGCTCCTTTGTATATTTTGTTTGATGAACATATACTCCTTCTTTACTTTGGTTGATTTGAATTCCCAGAAAGAATTTCAATTCTCCCATCATACTCATTTCAAATTCATCCTGCATTAACTTAGAAAATTCTTTGCAAAGAGATGCATTAGTAGAACCAAATATTATATCATCAACATATATTTGCACAATCAAAATATCTTTCTTAAGAGTCCTTCTGAAGAGTGTTGTGTCAACTTGTCCTCTTTCAAAATCATTTTTAATTAAGAAATTACTTAGTCTATCATACCAAGCTCTGGGAGCTTGTTTCAAGCCATATAGTGATTTCTTAAGTTTATAAACATGGTCAGGATGCTTAAGATCCTCAAACCCAGGAGGTTGTTTAACATACACTTCTTCTTCAATGACACCATTAAGAAAAGCACTTTTGACATCCATTTGATATAATATTATGCCATGATTAATTGCGTAGGATAGAAGTAACCTGATTGCTTCCAATCTTGCAACTGGAGCAAATGTTTCAGTGTAATCAATGCCTTCTTGTTGACTGTAGCCTTGAGCAACAAGTCTGGCTTTGTTTCTGGTTACTTCTCCTTGTTCATTCAGCTTGTTTCTGAATACCCATTTTGTTCCAATAATGTTCTTCTGAGAAGGTTTGGGTACCAGATCCCACACATCATTCCTTTGGAATTGATTTAGCTCTTCTTGCATAGCTAATATCCATCCATCATCTGAGAGAGCTTCTTCAACAGTTTTAGGCTCAATTATTGAAAGCAGTCCTATTAAAGACTCTTCTTGTCTAAAATGTGATCTTGTTCTTCTAGGACTATCTTTGCTTCCAATGATTAACTCCTCAGGATGTGAAGATTTGTGCTTGAATTTAGGTTGAATAACCTGCTGAGTGTTATCTTGAAAGTCCTCAGAAGCACTTTCATTCTATACTTTTGGGCTAGGTTCTGCTTCTGAATTAGACTCAGCTTCTGGAGTGATTTCAGCTTCTGGACAAGATTCAACTTCTGTATACTTTTCAGAATCAGAAGGTTGATCAGATTCTGATGCATCTTCAGAATCAGTTGTACCTGCATTACTTTCACTTTGCTCTGAAGTTTTACTTCCAGGCTCTCTATCATCAAATTTTACATGCATAGATTCTTCAACACATTGTGTTTCTGAATTATACACTCTGTATGCCTTTGACCTTTCAGAGTAACCTAAAAAGATTCCTCTTTGAGCCTTGGCATCAAATTTCTTCAGATAGTCTTTAGTGTTTAAGATGTAACAAGTACATCCAAACTGATGAAAGTAAGAGATATTGGGTCTTCTTCCTTTAAAGAGTTCATATGCTGTTTTCTCCAACATAGGTCTGATATAGATCCTATTTTGAATATAACATGAAGTATTGACTGCTTCTGCCCAAAAATGTTTAGCTAAGTTGTTTTCATGGATCATGGTTCTGGCCATTTCTTGTAAGGTTCTGTTCTTTCTTTCTACAACCCCATTTTGTTGTGGAGTTCTAGGAGAAGAAAACTCATGGAGAATCCCATGTTTTTCACAAAAAAGTTCAAATGGCTCATTTTCAAATTCTCCACCATGATCACTTCTGACTTTCAAAATTTTCAATTCTTTTTCAGATTGTATTTGAGTGCAGAAGCCGCTAAACACTTCACATGCATAGTCTTTACTTTTAATGAATTTTACCCAAGTCCATCTGCTGTAATCATCAACAATGACTAATCCATATTTACTTCCATATAAAGATGCAGTGTTAACTGGACCAAAAAGATCAATATGGAGTAATTCTAAGGGTCTGGAGGTTGATACAATGTCTTTAGATTTGAAAGAACTTTTCACAATTTTCCCTTTCTGACATGCACCACAAAGTGCATCTGAATGATAATCAATGTTAGGCAATCCTTTGACCAGTTGTAACTTGCTAATTTTAGAAATTAATCTCCAATTAGCATGTCCCAACCTTTTATGTCATACCCATTTTTTATCATTCATTGACAGAAGGCAAACTACCTTCTGATCAGCCAGATCAGAGAAATTTATTTTATAGACATTCTCAACTCTCTTTCCCTTGAATGTAATGGATTTGTCATCCTTGTTGACTAGTGTGCAGTTGGTCTTACTGAACGTTACATCATACCCATTGTCACAAAATTGACTAATGCTCAATAGGTTATGCTTCAGACCATCTACTAGCCACACATTATTAATTGAGATGGAGGAATTACCAATAGTACCTGTACCAATGATCTTTCCAGTTTGGTTGCCACCAAACTTCACTTCTCCTCCATCTTTCATTGTAAGGGTAAGGAACAAAGCTTTCTCTCCAGTCATGTGCCTTGAACATCCGCTGTCTAGGTACCATGACCTTTGTTTCTCTCTTGCCCTTAAGCACACCTGCATTTTTGGCCAATTCGGATTTAGGTACCCATATCTTCATGGGTCCTTTTGGGTTAGTTTTGGAGGTTTTACTTTTCCTCCCTTGTACCTTAGGGTGAATGCTGAGTGGCTTCTGATCATTCAATACTTTAGGTTTGACACCTTTTGGTATTGTTTTCTCAGAAGCAGTAGCTGCTTTGTTCTTCTGATCCTTTTGTTTTGGAATTTTAGATTCTGGTTTAATCAGATTCTGATGAACAGGTTCTGATCTTTTCAGAATTTTAATCTTTTGACTCTTAGGATCAGATTTTGTCATTACCTTGATCTTAAGATTCTCTGGCTTTGATGTGATCTTAGCCTGTGAACCTGAAGCTTCAGGTTTTGACTGAACAGCAGTTATAGCATTTGTACCTTCAGGCACAAAGGTGGATTTCAATCCATCCTTGATACAATCACAGTAGCTCTTGAGACTGTATTCTTTGGATTTCTCCTCAGAATATCCAATCCCTTTGCCTTTGTTCTTGTATGTGCTGTAGATCATAGAAGCAACTTTGCTTCTGTCTATTCCAGCCATAATAAAATCATCCAAGGCAATCTCATGTTTATTGCCTGAACCTTTATCACATTTTTCTTGTAGCTTCTGACAAAGACTCTTGAGTCTATCTTCATATGTTGTTGATATGAGGTTAAACCCTTTGAGTTCTTCTTCAGAAGCTTTCAGTTCCAATAGAGTTGATTTTTGTTGTTTCATCAAATCAACATATTTTTCTTTTAAATCTGTCAACTCATTGGTTCTGTGTTCAAACAGTGATAAAAGTTCTTTTAGAGAATCAACAAGTTCTTGTCTAGGGATTTTGGAATATACCTCATTTTCATCTTCTGAATCTGATTCAGCTTCTGATACTGCTTCTGATGATACTGTTGCCACTAACCCAACGGCTGCCTTAGCATCATCATCAGCTTCTTCTTTATCAGAACCAGATTCACTATCCAAATCTTCCCAGGTCGCCATCAAGCTCTTTTTGATTTGCTTTCTGAATTTACTGGAGTTGAAGCTTGATTTCTTGGATTTGCCTTTAAACTTCTCCTTCTGAAGATCAGGGCAATCAGCAATGAAATGACCAGGCTTCTTACAATTGAAGCATCCCTTCTGATCTTCTTTCTTGAAGTTCTTGTAGCTACCTCTCTTGCTCAAAAATTTCTTCTGCTTCCTTGCCAGATACTCAAGCTTGTTGGACAGCATAGCCATCTTTACAGATTGATCTTCATCAGAATCTCCATCAGGTGATTCTTCTTCAGATTCACTGGCTTTGTAGGCTTTGGAAGACTTTGAGGTCTTTCCTTTAGATGGTAAAGCAATGGATTTACTCTTCTTAGAGGTTTCATGCTCATTTAAACTCATTTCATGCACTTTGAGTGAGCTAACAAGATCTTCAACACTTAAAGTATTTAGATCCTTAGCTTCCTCAATAGCAGTTACTTTGGGTCTCCATCTTGAAGGTAAGCTTCTCAAAATCTTACTAACATGATCAGAGGCAACATAGCTTTTCTTCAGTATTTGCAATCCAGAAACTAAAGTTTGAAATTTTGAGTACATTTCTTCTATACTCTCATCATCCTTCATTCTGAAAAGTTCATACTGATGAACTAGCATCAAAGCTTTAGCCTCTTTTACTTTCTTGCTGCCTTCAAAGTTTGCACATAGAGAAGCAAACATGGCCTTCGCAGTAGATTTGTCACTCATTTTCATGTATTCGGTGCGAGGTATAGAAGCCACAATGATTCCTCTTATCTTGTGATGTTTCTTATAAAGCTTCTTCTGAGCAGGAGTATGTATTCTTCTGTCTATAGCAGCTCCTTCTTCATCCAAATCCAGATCATCAACTCCATCTTCCAGTATATCCCATAGCTCTTCATCCAATCCCATGATAAAGCTGTACATATTAGTTTTCCACCATGAAAACTCTTCTGGATCTCCATTAAACTTTGGAGCTTTTCCAGAGTCTGTTTTCTTGTCAGCAGTATCATAGTCATGCTTGACACTTGTGTATTTTGGAGTAACTGATTCCTCATCTCCAGACATGTTTTTCTAATAGATCTTGAACTGTAACACGGTTAAGTGCTGTGATAACAGAGCATGCTCTGATACCAATTGAAGGTGAAAAACACAAGAAGGGGGGGTTGAATTGTGTTTTCTTTTTCTCTTTAAAAAAAGGATTCTTCTTCTGATAAAACTTCAGAAGCAGTTTGATTGCTTCTGATGAAATGATCAGAGTCAGATTGCAGCGGAAAAGAACAGAGCAGAGAAAAGAAAGACAAAGACACAGGCAGTTATCCTGGTTCCTTCCACAACACGGAAGTAGTCCAGTCCCCCTTGCACTTCCAAGGAGATTTCACTATAATCACAAAGATTACAACTGCTCAATACTTTCTAAGTATGAGACTTCACAAAAATGCTCAAGCACACACGCAAGAGTCTTCCAATGCTCAAGCACTAAGCAAGAGACTTCTAATGCTCAAGCACGCAGGCAAGAGACTTCTAATCAAACAAAAATACAGAGAATTGAGTTTGAATTGAACACTTGATATACAATCAGTGGTGTTCACAATACAATACAGAAAAGACTCTAGACTTTGAATTTCTAAGATGTATCAAATCAGTGCAGAAATTCAGTGTGCTTTGTAGAATCAAATTGACAGAGTTTTGGCGCTTTTAAACTTATGTATCTCTATCTAAAATCTTCAAGTCTTCATTCCTTTATATAGAGGTGTGAAAGAGACGTTGAGATAATCAGCACGTCTAAAGAGTCGTTTGAAATCCTTTGATTATCCACCAGTGATCCTTTGCCTGATTTGGGTGTAGTCCTTTGAAGAATAAACTTCAAATTCATTCCCATCTTGAGTGTACAAATTCTGCAGGCATGGCTGTTGTTTTGTCTTGTAGCGTAGACAGAAAACAGAGTAGTGGAGGTAGTGGTTGTACACTTGTACTTTGTCAACTCTATTAACGAGAGACAAGAGCTCAGTGCTATCCATATATCCGTTGATACCTCCCTTTCAATTCTTCGTTCTTCTTTGATAAGACTGAATTGAGAATCAGCTACTTTGAATCTTCAGTTTGATTAAAGGATCAAATGTAACTTCTGGTGAAGATATTGCTTCTGATGAAAACTTTTGCTTCTGATGACTTTCTGCTTCTGATGACTTTCTGCTTCTGATGACGTCATCTCTTCAGGAGCAGTTTAGCTTCAGGAGCAGTTTTCTTCAGATGCTCAGAATTTCTTTTTTCTTTCCATTGTTCTTCCAAGACCTATTGAAATAACTTGAGTAGCCTTTGGTCCTGTACACTTGAACAATTATTAGTAATAACCAATTGACAATTTTTAATACCTTGTTATCATCAAAACTTAATAAGGTTCATTGTGAAACACATTTTGTTCCAACAAGTTCTACAAATGGGTAGCCCTATCAGCGTCTACCTTACCTAGAGGTTGAGGACAATGGTCTTACTAGATTTATTCCCATTGGTGCTTGTTTCCATAATTACCAAACTAGTTACATTCTAGGTTCAACATATTTTACTCAATATTAGTAATATAACCTCCTAAGTACTTACTAATAGGGTTAACTCGCCTTTGGTATCTTTCGTCTAGTTTACTAATCACATACTTCCTAGATATGTAGTTATTAGTATAAGGATATCAATATCTTGAAATAAGCATCCAGATAGTAATAACAATATTAAGCTCTGTCACAACTTAATAGCATCCAGATAGTATAAGTACCTAATATAAGGTTGCACTTCACCAGAATAAATTAATCCTAATAAAACTTAATAGCGAACATAAAATAAACTAAAATAAAATAACATTAAATTAAATAATTATCCAACAAAAATAAACAGAGGTTCATCTTAGAACCATAACCTATAGATATATAGTTACACATGATAACTAAGACAAAAATACTATAAGATAAAAACATACCCTAAAAAAGATAGAAGATAGAACTCCTCCTAGAATCGCCTTCCTCTTGAACTGCTCCAGTTTTGAACGAGAACTTTTTAATAAGGAAGGCTGGTATTTCTAGGGAAAGTTTCCACCAAACTTGGGCTAAAATCATGGGCTTCCAGAGGCAAAAAAGTCACGAAAAGTGACTTTTTCCTCAAGTCACGGGGGCGCCTAGCGCTTGAAGTCATGCGCTTGGCACATGCGCCCATGAGTTTGAGGCGCCTTGTGCCTTCAAGAATGCGCCAGACGCTTTAGTGTGTCACTTTGGGGCTCCCCGAGCCTCTTGTTGTGCGTCGGGCGCTTTAGTGCATTACTTTTCTATTTTCTTGTATTCTTCGCTTGTTGAGGTGTTTTCTTTGTAGTTAAGATGTCTTGGAACTTGGGAACAAAATTCCTCCCTTTGTAAAGTCTTATGCGCCCATGAGTTTGAGGCGCCTTGCGCCTCCAAGAATGCGCCAGGCGCTTTAGTGTGTCACTTTAGGGCTCCCCGAGCCTCTTGTTGTGCGTCGGGCGCTTTAGTGCATTACTTTTCTATTTTCTGGTATTCTTCACTTGTTGAGGTGTTTTCTTTGTAGTTAAGATGTCTTGGAACTTGGGAACAAAATTCCTCCCTTTGTAAAGTCTTATGAGGCCTCTTGAGTCTTCATTCTTTATCTTCTCGAGGCCCAATAATCTTCAGAGGTCTTGTTTTGCCTGATTTGCTTGATTTCTTCGTGTTTTACTTCAAGAACCCCCTAAAATTGCTATGTTTTGGGAAGAATAGAATTGCATACACAAATATAAAAAACATTACAGATGTCATGAAATCATAGGCAATTGATCTAATACCCATTTGCTTTGCTGGTAAAACTTACTAAAATAGACTGAAAAACATGCTAAGAATAACGTAAGATGACATGTCATCACGTATTCAAGCTTTCTATTAGAAAAGACTATATTTTCAAAAACCTTTAGAACCCTATAAACTCCTTAAATGGCTTCGTCGTCTTCTCAACAAGCACTTATCGTAGTCTATTCTGGTAAAACTATGAAGATTAAGCCCATAACCATGAGGGTTAGAATGGATGATCTAAAGGTTATCATAGAATAAATGGTTAACTTTGATGAAGTTTCCCTTAGTGCTAGGTTTTTTTTGATGATGTTTTATTATGCTAGATTCTAAATTTTTTTATGATGTTTATTGTTGATTTGTTTATAATAGTTAGCATATGTTAAAGCACCTAGCAATCCATGTTCTTGGGTTCCTACGTGTGTCTAGTGTGTCAAGTAAGTGTCAAGTTTTATTGAAACCTGTTTTCAAGTCATATGAATTGAATTATGATTCGATTCACTGGTATTCAATTTTTTGTTCTTAGTTGTTCGTGACATTTTGAATCGTATCATGTAAACCATGATTCGTTTGATGTTGATTCGAATAAAAAATATCTTCAAAACCCTTGAATTGATTCAATTATCCTTTATACCCTTATGTTTGGCCTGGTTGATTCCTAGCAAAGACGAATTCGCGGGAAGCAATTCAAGGGATTGCATGGAAGCTTGAGTTTCAAAGACCTAGAAGATCTCCAATTTCAAGAGGAATTGAATATTGGTGGAAGTGTGGTTCCTTAGGATTAAAGATTTGGGAATCGAAGGAATCTTTTGTAATCACAACAATTTGTAAACATTTTTCATCATAGTGAAAGACCGTGTCAGAGACATTTTCTATCACGAAGAGAGGATGTACCCTGAATCGAGGACGAAAGGGGGAACTTATATCAATCTCAATGTTCTTCTCTTCCATATCCTTTTAGATTTCTGCAATATTTTTGTATATGATTTCATTCCTTGAAGTTATCTTGATTTGATTGTGAATTATTTTGTTTACTTAACCTAATCTCAATTACTTCAGTTGAGATTTTTTCAAATTCAGTTTCATCACAATCAAGTTGAAAGTAAGCTTCAAGGAAATGATTCATATACCATGTGTTCATTGGTTTTTAGTGTGATTTGTTGTTAATAGGTTTGGTTTGAGATTGTTTAGTTTTGCAATTCGAATGTATTTGTATTGATTGTTGATATGCTCCATAAGATTCATTATTTGAACCTCTCAATTCAGCTTTGAATCATATTAACATTGTCTTAATTTTGTTATCATCAACACACACAAATTCAATAGTCATACTTTTGGTTATCCAAGCTTTCGTAAAACCTTTTAAAAATGAAAAAACGTTATTCACCCCCATCTAGCGCACTTCCTAGTTTGTCATATACACTAACATTCGAGTCCTTCAGAATTAATGGATTTACTCTGGAAGGTTTGAAAATCAAAAGATGGTTGCTTTTCTTCAACATGTTGAATGGGTCAACATATACTAACATTATCAAGGACTTCTAGGTAAGGGCTGAGGTGTTTGATGAAATTGATGTTGAAGCTGAGGTAAGAGCAAAGGTAGATGAAGACAAGGCAAACAAAGTTAAGACTATGGCTCAAATGGGTCTGGAAGTGTTTATCGAAACATAGATTCGTTCTGCTGCGATAGGAATCAATGTCACAATAACCCAATCATACATTGCCCAACTCATAGGTTGGGATAAACAAGGAATGTTCGAGGTTAAGACCTCAAAGACAAGCAAGTACACTGAGGAAATCAAGGAGAAGTTGTTATAGATACCATCAGACTATGACAAAATCAAGAACATGCACAATAATTACATTATTTTGTTCAGAATCATTATTCACTGCCTAATCCCAAGGGAAGGAAGCATTGATCAGATTTCCTGGGATCACAAGCAGATTATTCTATTTCTGGTGAATGATCAGAAGGTAAACTTGGCTGCTACATTTTCCATCATCTTTGTGAGGCTATTAGAGAAACTAAGAAAAATCAGAAGAAGAATGTACCCTATGCAAGATTACTATCTGAGATGTTCCATCAGAGTAGACTCAATGACACTCGGAAGGAATATGGTGCATTCTCAGAACTTGATATGTGGATTACAAATATGTGACTCATACTAAATTTATCTAGAATATTTAACATGTGCGTTATATTTGATATCAGAGCAGGTCTATTCAGACCGTGCATTGGGTAATTATAACTCAATAAATGTAGTAGGATCATTGAGTTCCAGATATTTATTCTAACCGTCATATACTAGAACTTGAATGTATATTTAATATAAGATAGGAGATGGGTATAATTCAAGCTATATTTTAAGGGAGGAGAGTATAATTTACTCATATTTTTTGGACAGAGCAATTTCAACTTACACATTCATTGTTCTGGACCGGCCAAAAGGATCTTTGGCCAAATACACTCCAAAGCCCAGACACCACGTTTGGCAAAATTACTCGCGACACACCCCTTCCACGCGAGGGGGGTGCACGGAACGAAAGAGACTGGTTCTAACGAACCCCAACGTCTCTTTCCACGTTCCCGCAATAAACCCACAAGCGGTTACACTTCCCACGAATTCGTAACCGTCAGAGTAAGGTGTGCCATTACAACGGCTCTGCAGCCCTCCACCTCTATAAATAGGGGACTCAATGCAGTCCCCAAGGTAGAACCTTTCCTCCTCTCAAACCCTCACTCTCTGATCTCTACTGACTTGAGCGTCGGAGTGGCTGCAAGTACACACCCTCCATCCGCTCCAAGAAGCATTATGACGTATTCAACCACCGTCACCACCACCACATTCACGACACCGGCAGTCACCTTCTGATCAGGTACTATCATTCATGATTTTTATTTTTTTTGGGTCAAGTCACATTCATGATTTTAGCCGTCTTTATTTTATCGAGGGGAAGAATTATTTAGCCATCTTTTTTTTTTTTTGATAATTTTATTTTTTTAGCTGTCTTTATATTAGTAACCTCGTGTGTGCATGTGTGTGTATTTTTTTTTTTTTTTCGTGAGCTTAGTTCAATTGGTATAGACAATGTATAAAATATGCAAGGTTTGGGGCGAACCCCGCCACAACCAACAACAAAAAATTTGACAAATCTTATGCGTGTGTGTATATATATAGCTGCATAATTAAGTAAACTATTTCGCTATTTTGGCACATACATTTATTGAGTGGTAGTTGAAATTTCAAATAGATGTTAGATACGCATACCTATAGATTTTTCGATTTTTCAGATTGTGCCCATGTATACATATATAAATTTAAATTTCTATGAACTGCACCAACCACTCTGGACCACTGACAACGGGACAATGCCTTTAAACAATTGGAGAAGATAAATGACTACCCATTTCAAAGGATGAAATAAGGTATCTTATATATTCTCGAAAAATTTAATAGCTAATATTTTAATAAGAGTTTAAATATCTTTATACAATACGGTCAGTAATAAAAAAGTTTTTGTTTTAAGGAAGAAATCAAAGTATTTCAATAGCTAAAATGTGACAAATACATGAAGGTACATCATCTATAACATGGGGCTATGATTGGATAGAGTTGTTTGAGTTAACTCGTGAGTCACCCCATTCGTTTGCCTCCTATTGAACTCGACATAAGAGTTCTGAAATCTATTGACTAATAGTTGTTTACAAGCAAATATGATACAACCAAACTCGTTATTATTATCTACATGTGAATTCACAAGATCAACAACTCTTTTAGAATCAAGAGCAAAGTCCACATTATCAAACTGTTGAGTTGATACCCATTCCAAAGTTGTATGTAACCCGACAGCCTCCCCTATATTTGTGTCACACAAGGGAGCAAACGAATCTGTTTTGGCAAGAACAAAATCACCTGCATCATCTCTAAGACACAATACCAAACCTACTCTATTGAGAGAGGTAGAAAAGGATGCGTAAATATTACATTTATACTGCCAGATGCTGGTTTCTTCCATCCTTCGTCGTCTTGCCTTATGAGATTACTTGGGCTGCACTCCACTCATCCAGTAAATGTGTGGCACTGTAAACTACATGCGAGTTGGATTCATTCTGTTATTGCCAAAGTTTCAGGTTGCGACTCTTCCAAAGGCTCCACATTATCGTAACCATAAGCTCACACTAATATGAAGAAAATTGTTGCAAAAGAGTGAAAATAAGTGCATGTGTATTATAATCTTGACGAAGCCCCCTATCGATTGTGTCCAATAAATTTACATCACACCACACTTGAACAGCTTTAGGGCACTCAATGAGGATATGGATGATATCTTCATAATTGCTATTACAATGAACACAATCAAGTAGGCAGGGCACACCCCTACTACTAAGACGAGCGCGTGTAAGCAACCACAACACACGCGCCATATTAAATTCTTAACTTTGGGAGGCACCTTTAACTTCCATATTAAATTCCATCAGCCAGGGACATGCAAATGAGAATTATTTGCAATTTCAAACACATATATACAGTATGCACTTCAAACATAATACTTACCACTCTTATCCCCTTTCTAAATTAGCTTATCTTCCGAAACAAGAGGTTGTAGCGGTGTGTTGAGGATAACTTTCGTAAAAAAAAAAAAGAGTTTTATACTGTTAATAAATCATAACTACTTTCCTTCAACAACAAAAAATCACAACTAATAATATGGAAAATTTTAAAAATAGATATAAGTCAAACATGTATTATGATCACATAATTATGATTGATAGTCAATGAAGGTTAATATACTCCCTCCGGTCCTATTTATAATGAATATTTGATTTTTTTGATTCATTGCATAAATGATGTATGTGGTCTATATTCTAGACAAGATACATCAATTATACAATAAATTTAAAAAGTAATTTTTTTTTTGTATAAATAGGACCGGAGGAAGTAGCTTATCTTCCATAAAAAGTAAAGTCAAGAACATGCACATTGATTACATGATTCTGTTCAGAATCATTATTGACTGCCTAATCCCAAGCAGATCATTCTATTTCTGGTGAATGGTCAGAAGGTAAACTTGGCTGCTACATCTTCCATCATCTTTGTGAGGCTATTAGAGAAACTAAGAAAAATCAGAAGAAGAATGTACCCTATGCAAGATTACTATATGAGATGTTCCATCAGAGTAGACTCAATGACACTCGGAAGGAATATGGTGCATTCTCATAACTTGATGTGGATTACAAATATAACACTCATTAAATTTATCTAGAATATATAGCATGTGTGTTATATTTGATATCGGAGCAGATCGATTCAGACGGAGTATTGGGTCATTATAACTCAATAAATGTAGTAAAGTGCCCTTATTCTAATCGTCATATACTAGAACTTGAATGTATATTTAATATAAGATAGGAGATGGGTATAATTCAAACTATATTTTAAGGGAGGAGAGTATAATTTACTCATATTTTTTGGACAGAGCAATTTTAACTTACACATTCATGATTTTTTTTTTTTGGTCAAGTCACATTCATGATTTTAGCCGTATTTATTTTATTGAGGGGAATAATTTTTTAGCCGTCTTTATATTAGTAACCTCATGCGTGTGTATAGTTTTTTATTTTTTTTTGACAAATCTTATGCGTGTTTATACATATACATAGCTGCATAATTAAGTAAACTATTTCGCTATCTGGCACATACATTTTTTTTTTTTGGTACAAATCTGGAACATACATTTATTGGGTGGTAGTTGAAATTTCAAATAGATGTTAGATACGCATAACTATAATTTTTTCGATTTTTTCAGATTGTGCCCATGTATACATATATTAATTTAAATTTCTATGTCACGTGCTACTCGAACAAGTATTGTGACATTGTGATTGGTCAATGTCACCCAAGTGCTACCCGAATTGCACCAACCACTCTGGACCACTGACAACGGGACAATGCCTTTAAACAATTGGAGAAGATAAACTAGTACCCATTTCAAAGGATGAAATAAGATATCTTATATATTCTCGAAAAATTTAATAGCTAATATTTCAATAAGAGTTTAAATATCTTTATCCAATACGGTCAGTAAATTAAAAAAAAAAGTTTATACGGTTAAAAAATCCACAACTACTTTCCTTAAAACAAAAATTACAACTAATAATATGGATAATTTTAAAAAGGGTTTGTCTAACATGAATTATGATGACATAATTATGATTGATAGTAAATGAAGGTTAATATAGATAGTCATGAGTTGGATCAAGGTTATGAGTTCAACTTTCATGTGAAAAATTCTTTATTAGATGATTTATTAGTGTCTCTATAAGTACTCGTTAAGCTATGTGGTTTGTCCTAACCTTTGTAAGCTTTTGGAGTCTAATTCACTTTAATTTTTTCCCATAAAAAAGAAGACAATTACAATTGATTTATAGTGTAAAATATTTTTACAAAGAGTATGTATACGTATATGAATTAAATCCATCGTTTGTTATACATAGATAACTCGATATATTTACCATAATTTTTTGAGAGGTACATTTACCATAACATGTTTATTAATAATTTGAACTATTTACTTAAATTGATTTTTTAGTGTCTTATAAAGTGTAGTTTGGTATTCCTGTGAGCTTAGTTCAGTTGGTAGTTGGTAGGGATATTGATAATTCAGGGATCGGGGTTCGAATCTCGGACACCCGACTTCTCCTATTTTGACCTTGTAGTTTTAATGGTGTCTCCACACTCAACTCATCGTCTAGCGTCCAATTTCAAAATATTCCAAGGTTGTTGGGTTCGTTATTACTCATTCACAACGAGAGGGACTGCTGGTTCCATAGAATAGAATTGATTATTTGCAGATGATACATAAACTTTGGTGATCACAGCATGCATCACGAGGTTGAAATACTAAATTTAATATAAAGTATATTTTTAATCATCAATTGTAAAATTAATCATTTAATTGAGATAATTTTGTTAAAAAAAAGGTAAATAAAAACACTATCATGCTAATTGTTTAAAATCAAATTTACTATTGTGAAAATATTCAAAATAAAAATATATAACATTGTTAATTATTTAATGGAAAATATATAATACATCCATGTTAAAAAATATTTCAGGTGGACCACCAAAATATACTCTAAAATTTAAGTTGTAATAAGTATTAAACATATCGCCTAAAAAAGATTAAGCATAAAGTGGATCATCAAAATATTAAATTACATTCTTAAAAAAAATACATACCCAAAATATTTAAAATACCTCAAGAGGAAAGATATAGAAATCAGGAAACAAACCCGTTTAAAAGCACCCAAGTAAAGCCCCCTAGATAGTCACTATCAATCCCAACGAAGAACTAACTCAGCCACCCACTCATAGTGAGAACATAGATGACAAAGATGCCTGAAAGAAAAAAAAAACAATACTAAGAAATGTACTAAACTTTATCAACCAAATGCGCGATAGCTAATGTCATGCCATAAAACATTACATCATTACAAGCAAATCAAATAGATCAGACAACAAAATGTCATATTAAAAAAAAGGGTTAAATATGTTATTAGTCCCTACATTTTGCGCTACTTTAAATAATAGTCCTTACATTTCAATAAATATTTTTAAAATTCCTACATTTTACTTCCGTTAATACAATTGGTCCTTGCCGTCTATTTCATTAACAGAATCATGACAGAGCCCATTTTGTAAATAAATAAAAAAAAGACAAAATCAAAATTGTAAAATTTATTATAATGGACCAAAAAAAAAAGACCTTCATCTTTCTCATTCAGCAGTGGCAGCACAAAAACAGTGAAACCGACCGGCAAACAAACTGCAATAACAACACAGGGCTGGCAACCTCAAACAAACGGACAACAGCCGCGACAAATTTCCAAAACAGATGTTGCTGCCCACCAGAAACACCGCATGCCAAGGACAGACAACCACCATGAGGGTGGTTACGAGAGAGAGAGAGAGAGAGAGAGAGAGAGAGAGAGAGAGAGAGAGAGAGAGAGAGAGAGAGAGAGAGAGAGAGAGAGAGAGAGAGAGAGAGAGAGAGAGAGAGAGAGTTGAGAGTGGTGGTACGTTAGCGTTAGATAGCGGTGACAGTGGTGCTCCAATTAGAGACCAAAATTGGGGTTCTTCAAATATGTGTTGTTTGGAATTTTAAATCCCTAATTTCTGAAAGAGTGGATGATGATGATTCTAGAACGATTGGAGTACACAAGAAGAGGAAAGAGTGGGGTGGTGAATGATGAATGCCTATGAAATGGTTATGGATTTTGCAATGGAACTTCAAAGTTGCAGCGCATGGTGGAAATTTTTTGAAGACGGGTCAGATTCATGTGAACCGGGTCAAATTAGTGTCATTTGGCCCAAACCCGGTTTTAATTTTGACAAAAAAAATAAACTAAAATAAAAAATAATGCCACATCATTATACTCTTTACTTATCATGTAAAAAGAGACGGCAGGGACCAATTGTATTAATGGAAGTAAAATGTAGGGATTTTAAAAACATTTATTGAAATGTAGGGACTATTATTCAAAGTAGCGCAAAATGTAGGGACTAATAACATATTTAACCCTAAAAAAAAACCTCTCCTAAAATTCACTCTTCCAAACACCACAAAATAACTCAAAAAGTCATCACATCTCGCTCAAAAGAACAAATTTCTATCCTAACGGATTTTGGCTCCGATCCCCACACAAAGGGCACAAAATCTCCACATGGATTCCATTTAATAATTTTTTGGGTTAATAGGCTTTTACCCCCCTGCCATTTGGGGGACTTTTGGTTTACCCCCCTGTGGAAAAAAAACTTGGAGAATGAGAAAGAGATGAACATGATGAACATGAGAGGAGAAAGAGATGAAGATGATGATGTACACCAAAAGTCCCCCAAATGGCAGGGGGGTAAAAGCCTATTAACCCTAATTTTTTATTCATTGATCAAAATTAATTTGATTACGATGCATCAAAATTAACGTTGTATGTTAAAAGCACTAGAGATAACAATGAGTACAAATACATATAATTTAGTTGGCACAAACATTGTTTTATATACATGGATCGGAGGTTCGAACCTTATATTGCCTTTTATCCACCTTAAAAGTTATATTATAGTCACTATACTATTTAACCACAAAATAATAATTTATGTAAGGCTATAGAAATATTTTTTAAATACATGATATAAACATCCAATTTTGTTATTGAACTTGAAAATTACACGAGGATCGACTAATAGCTCTCCACAAGGATTTCCTTTTCTCAAGCGCTTACACTGAGAAAGGAACTATATTCCTTAGTCGCAGGTTTCTTAACTACTCTAAATAGTGTTAAGTTCGGTGTTCTAGGATGTTCAAGCTACTAAACTAAAAAATGTATAAAGTAAAGAATAAAGCAAATGAGTAAGTGATAAAAATGTGTATAAAATAGCTTGGTTCATTGATTGTAAATGTCAAATAAAATGTATAAGTCTAAACTTACTAGCAAAAATGACGTTGCCTATAGTGATTAGTCTTTCTCGGCTATTTTACGCAGGTTTCGTAATTCTTCCCGCCAAGGGATATATGGTGCCCCGCGTTTGACTTTCAGTCTTCCATTCTGCGGCGTTATCCATTGACAAAGTCCACTTGTGCGCAAGTTCCACGTAACATGTCCCCGTACTCATCGCTTCCTTCGGTTTAGTGGCATTACAAACATAGATGACGACTTAATTAAATGTCTAATATAATTGTCTAGTTTCACTGATTTTTGACCAAGTCTAATCTCGCCATGACCTTCATATACTTCGGTAGGATTGCGAATGATTCGACTAGCCCTCGTTTAATTGTGTTAATTGTGTTGAATATAAAAGTTAGGGTTAATAGGTCTTTATCCCCCTGAAATATAGGTCATTTTTGGTTTTCCCCCCTGTAAAATTTTTATTTTGATTCACCCCCTGTAAAATATTTTTGTTTTGATTTACCCCCTAATAGGCCAATCAAAAACGAAAATTTTTTGAAAAAAAAAATAAAATTGGTTTTTGTTTGGCCTATTAGGGGCGTAAATCAAAACAAAAATATTTTACAGGGGGTGAATCAAAATAAAAATTTTAAAGGGGGGAAAACAAAAAATGACCTATATTATAGGGGGTAAAGACCTATTAACCTAAAAGTTATTAAGAATATAACTGATCTCTCATTTATATATAACTTTTTACATTATATATATATATATATGTTATAATAAATTATATAAAGATAATGATTATAGTTTTTACTATTTAGGTTGAAATATCTATCCAAATTGTCAACTTACAATAGTAAATAATAATTACCTATTACCTGGGTAAATGCCAAATTAGAATAGTCAAACAAATAATTTCACTCATGTAATAGTGGTAAATTTAGTGGTATAAATACCACACTTTAGTTCATGTAAAAACACATCATTTTGAAATATCAAAATATAAACATCCTATTTCCTTCTCTCTTGATTTCCTTAGTTTGATAAATTCTAGTGTTATATATATTATTTGAAGTATTATATATTAAAGTAGTAATCTTATCATCCTATTAGTTCACTAATATCATAAAATAAGTATTTAAATATATAAATCTTTAACAAAATATATATATATATATATATATATATATATATATATATATATATATATATATATAAATATAACTTTAGAATCAAATTTCTTCTAATTTGGTGAAGAAGATTACCAATCTTCTACTACATCATATCATACTATAAATGAAAATATATTTTACAGTTGGTTTGTCACGGACAAATTAAGAATATGAAGACCCGTCTTTCCTCCAATTGTTTTAATTACCACAGATCTTCGGGTGGCACCTACTAACCTACTTGCTCATTATCATTTGATTTATCTTAAACATGCTGAGCTTAATTAGATGTGTATACAGGTTCTGGAAAAGGTAAGTAACAATCTCTTTCATCAAGTTTGACAAATTGTGTGATTGAGACTTAATTTATGATTAATTAATTGTATATCATCCAAAAAAATCCTTTTGATCAGCTTCGGATTCCATTGACTACCTATTCAATTCTGTACAGTCAATTTTCTTATATATCACTCACAGAATCTACACTACGCATGTGTTTGGTATGACGTTTCGGTAAAAGCCATGTTTTCTAGCTTTAGCCAAATCACGGTGAAAGTGCATTGAGAATTGATTTTAGGTTTCCAAACACATGCGTAGTCATACAGAGAAATTTGTTGTTGACACATCATCATTGGCTGAAAAACACCACAAAAAGACTGAAATGTTCCGGCGGCAGTTAACTGCCGATGGCGTAAAAAAAACCGACGGTAGTTTACTGCCGATGAAACCGACAGCAGTTAACTACCGCGAGATCCATCGGCAGTTAACTACCGATGCGATCCTGATACAAATTCAGGCAGAAGCTCTCTCATCCATTATTACTCTCAAAATCTCCAAATTTCTCAAAAATCTGTCTAAAAATCTCAACCAAATTTATTCAACAAAATCACAAGTAAGTAATCATAGTACTATAAACTTACATTTTAGTTATTATAAATGTTTTTCTTTTTAGTTTTTTGATTTTTTGAGTAGATTTATTTTATTTTAATTTTTGAGTAGATTTACATGTTATAATTCATTTTCAGAGTAGATGTAAGTTGATTAAATCTGTTAAAATGTTTGCATGATGTTTATGTTATAGTTTTGAATTTTACGGTTATTTTAAATTTTGGTGTTTTCTATTTTTTTTTAATTTTAGTTTTTGAGTAGATTTACAAGTAAGAGTATATGATTTATTTTAAGAGTAGATATAAGTTGATTAATTTTGTTATATTTTTTTGCATTTTTATATTATAGTTATGATTTTTAGGGTTTATGTATAATTTGAACTCCAAGTGTTTGATGAAATGTTTAAATGAGTTTCTCATTGATTGTTTACTTTTTTATGGTGTAGGTTTGAAACAATGACTGATTTATTCAGTGTTAGCATATGCTTCAATGGTGGAAATCCTCAAATGTTCAAGGTTCGGTACATTAATGTCACGTTAAAAGGTCTCAAGGATCAGCTAGATGAAATCAACCAAGGACTCAACCCCCGAGACACAAGGAGAGTGAAATACGTTTGGTATGAACGTCCAACGTTGGACTACAGGAGAATAACAATCAGTCGGCTAGAATTAAAGAACAACGACGACGTGAGGATCATGTTCTTGAATTTTTAGCAGCACATCATGGTTCCGTTTATCGATATGTTTGTCACGTTGCAGAGATCAACTGAAGATATTCTCAACAGTTTGATTCCGCCAGAAGATCGTGATTATGTAGGGAATGCACCTTCCAACTACAACAATTGTTTTACCTCTGAAAAGGTCAAACCTATTAAACAACAGCTCTCAAGCATTCACCCGGAAGTTCTATTGTTCTTTTCAAAAATAGGTAGTGTCTTTATTTTGTTGGAATTTAAATTAAATTCTTGTTAGTTTGCTGAAGATGATGGTATTCAAGAGAACACAACATGTATTATGCAGAATCAACTATGTAAGTTATGATATCGAGTTCCTTCATATAAGATGAGTGTCATGGAATGCACCTCATTCTTTATGTGATGACTCGTCTTATATGAGGGAATTCGATTTGATAACATATATAGTTGATTTTGTAGAATACATGTATTGTGTTCTCTTCATTCTTATAAGACACTTTAGTGCCAATATTTTCAGTAAACTTTCAAGAATTTAAATTAAATCCAACATCATCATGATGCTACATATATTTAGGGAGAATGTTATGTAACGTATATGATTTTAAATTTGAATAAATATGCAATTTCGCTTCAAATTTATTCAAAACGCAAGTTTATTCAAGATTATTCAATAACTAAACGTTCCAAAATGTGCGGCACATTCAAGATTATTACAAGCCATTACATTATTTAATCATCTCCCTCGTCGCTTATCTCAATTGGGTTGTCCTCGACAGTCTTTGGGGCACCTGCTTTTTGTTGAGGACCAAAATAGCATGTCCTCCTGCTCCTCCTCAGCCTTGAATGGTTGTACACCGGCACCTTCGAATCCTTTTTTTTACGGAACCATCACATTCGATTATGTGCCATGTCACAGGAGATTTTTCTTTCTTCTTCTCATCACCCTCCTTTTTGTTCAATGATTCTGATTCTGAGACATATCTACATAGAGAAATTGGTGATCAAAACCTACACTAATCCTAACAATTCTATCACAAATTCATAACACCAACATTTCGTAAAAAAACTAAACTAATCCTTACAATTCTACAACAATTCATCAAAACCTAAACTAATCCTAAAAATTCTACCACAATTTCCTAACAATTTTACAACAATATTATATTCAACTCTAATCTAACATCTAATCATAAAATCAACAAAACCTAATTATGTGATAATTTAACCAAAAAAACAAACAATTGAATCACAAAACAGCAATGTAATAAGATGGTAACAACTTACTTGATTTTGTGAGCGTAATTGACGTTGAATCCGCAACAATTGGAAAAATTGCACCTATTCAATTTCAATCCGCAACAATAGAGTTTTTGAAACTTCTAGGTGTTGTTATGTTCTTATAACAGACCCTCGGCACTTAACTGTCGATAGAATCCTCGACACTTAACTACCGCCGGTTCCATCAGTGGTTAACTGCCACCGGTTAAATGAATATCGGCACTTAACTGCCATTGATTATTTCAGTCATTTACATGTGTTTTTCAGCCATTGATGTGGTGTCAACAACAAATTTCTTATATAGATCCACTTAATCGTGATTATCAACTCTTCTCAATCAAGTAGATTAGTGTACAAACTTTCAAAAAATTACTACAAAATAACTAATAATTCATTAAAATAGTTTGCTAGTATATATTTTTTTGTTGAACAAGCTAAAATGGAATAAATTATCGAAAAAAAACTTAGTCTCTCAAACATAAGGAGTGCCAGAGGAAAACTAAGAAGAGAAAGTATCAGTTTGCTAGTATATATTAATAATTCATTAAATAGATTTTTAAAATATATAATTAAATGATCTGACCTGATCAGAAGAACGAGGTCCAGTGCGGTTAGCTTACTTTAGGTTAATGCTTGGGGACCCACTAAATCTAGAATGAAGATGAGTATTAAATATTAATAGATAATATGCAATCTGTTATCCAATTTTGCAATTTCTTATGCCATTTGTTATAAGTTTAAGCTTCTAAATTCTAATATAATTTTCCTTTGGACATGGGATGGCATGCTAGTTATAATTCAATACAAGTCACAACTAATCAATGTATCAGTTCTCTCCAATTGTTTTTCCCGGTTTTCTTCATCCTCATTATATTAGTAATCTGGCTTAATTCTGATGTCTTAAACTTCAATTACCTTCGTTTATGCAAAGATCCACTTCTTTCAAATTAAATAAAAACTGTTTGGCTATATAATATATTATATATCCATCACTTTTAATGTCTGATCTGAATCTGATGCCTCAAACACCACTTGCAATGTCACAGATACATTCAATCAACACCACTAAAATAGAAGAAAGTGACATTAATATGTTATGTTTGGGATGAAAATAGTTATGAACTGAAATACTTTAATTATTGCCTAACTAATTGGAAGATAAATGGATTTAAAAAAAAATACATGACATTCATTTTCTCAATTCATTTTAACTTCATATTTTTTTATCAACCTAATAAAATTTTAATTCATGCAGAAAAGGAATAAAGAAAATCGAAAAAGAGCTTTAAATCTCAGACATCCCACGTAGAAAATCATGTATCAAGTTAGCTTGTCTTGAAGAAAATATAGTAACTGTTTGTTGTAGGGCTCCAATTTTGTTTTGTCTATATATATGACTTCTCTCTCCAAAAAAAGAAAGAAGAGGCTCAGATGAAACGATACAACGTGCCTCTGTGTGGATTGTTGCCGATGTTGGTAAGGAGGGAGTGATTGATAATGAAGAAGTTCAGAAAGTTGTGGATAAATGTGTAGATCAAATAGAGTTTTCTTTTTGGATCCATATCAAATTATTTTTTTAATTATGATGAAAGTTTAAAAACATGAGAGGAAATCTTTACGCAATATAGCCTTTTTTTTTTTTTTTATACATATCAAATATATATATATATATTTTTTTTTTTTTTTCTTTTTCTTGTCAATGTCACAAAAGGCGCTAACGCAATCTTTACCAAAAACTTGACACAAATCCGCAAGCGTACGGTTCTTATCGAGTAGTAAAAATATTGTTCCTCAAAGAGTTATTGTACTTACCGATTTCTTTTTCAATTATGATTAGCTGAAATGATTAAAGTTAAAAATCTTAAACTAAACAAATTCCTTATATATTCCCTTATTCTATGTTAAGTTCATTTTCTTAAGACAAGATTATCATTGGTAATTCATGTTTCCTTTCAGAAGCCACGAATGTATCTCTATAACAATCAAACATATTCTCATGGTTGATTGTTATCAAGATCCTTTAAGTTTTAATTTTATTGTCTCAAAGTTCGCAAAACTATTCTCATGTTTTGCTTACTTTGTCTAATTTCATTTGTTCCAATAACGATCTTCAACTTTCGATCTTTCGATTGTTATTTGAAATATGACTTAAAGATTATGAGATTAGATAGAAAAGAATTTAAATAGAAAAAAGTTCTAGACTTGATTTGAATAGGATTTAGTCATTAGACCTTCCAACAATCCCAAGTCTAGAGATTCACTCATGTTTATTGTAGACAAAGGAAATAAAATAAAAGACATGAAATATAAAAAGACATTAAAATAAATTGTAAGAAAGTAAAGAGCAAGAGTAATAAATAACAAGAATGTAAAAGTGCATAAAATATAAGCAAGAACTTAGAACACAAATGATTACTTGATTGTAAAATGTATAGTAAGTTCTCAATGATCCAAGATGATCTTTATGTCTAATTGGAGTCCTATATATAGCCTATAACCTTAGACAAGACATTAAACTATCATTACTGAAAAGTGGGCACGGTCGTGCTTGTGAGGCACGATCGTGTAGAATCAGCCAGGATTGGCATTGGGAGGATGCACAGTAGTGTGTGATATCGTGTGTGATATGAGCACGGTTTGTGCGTGTCATTCGACATTGTTGCGCACTGCCAGAAGAAGTGGGGCGCACGTTCAGTGCAAAGTGAGGCACAACCGTGTGCGATGAAATTGCACCAGAGACTTGATTTTTCAACTTTTTTTCTTGGTTCTTTATCATGCTTTAGCTCCATAGAATTGTTCAACATCCTTTTAGCCCTGAAACATAAACACAAGCTTTTTGAAGTAAACTAGTTCTATAAAGTGACAAAAACACACATAATTCTAGTGAAATAAACACTTAGAAAGCACACAAACTATGACTTATCAAACTCCCCCATGCTTGAATCTTTGCTTGTCCTCAAGCAAAAGGCAAAGAATATCAGCAACATAACAACATTAACAACACAAACAACATAAATAAACAAATTCAAATTTTTATTTCCTCCAAGGCTTTGTTTTCAGCGTACACTTGTTCTTGAGACGAATGTTGACACATGCTTCTATGATAAATGAATTTAAAGATAATATGTTTGTCATTTTTGTTATTTTCAAAGAAAACATATAAAAGGTTTTTAAAAGAATTTTCAAAGTTTTTGCTTCAAGTATTAACATTAAAAATGGAAGAAATTTTGCACATAGAATAAAAAAGAATTCCAAATAAAGAGGCATATGCTCAAATTGATTTAATAGAGTGGTAACCGGCCAAAGGCATGGCTCCACGAATTACAAAATTTGGAAAATGGTAATTATATGGAGAAGGTACATTGAACACAATAACTGTTATATTCCCTAACAATTTTGAATTCTACTGCTTAGACGCTTCAATATCGGAGAACTTCAAACAACTAAAGTGCCCCAAGTGAGTGATGCTTTATGCAGTTACTTGTCCTAAATCCTTAACTTTTGCATAGATCACCCTTTTGGGCTTTCGACCTATCAAGATAATCATTTTTCTTTTTCTTTTTCTTTTTTCTTTTTCTTTTTTCGATTTCATTTTTTTTTTGTCTCTAATTTTTGCCTGGACCGCCCTTTCGGATTTTCGGCCTACCGAGCTGTTCTTTTATATATGTCTAGACAAAGTATTGCTTGACCGTATCAGAATTCACAGGACGAGATAACTCCTCTCCATCCATAGTTGTAAGAATTAAAGCACCACCAGAGAAAGCTCTCTTAACCACGTAGGGACCTTAATAATTAGGTGTCCACTTGCCCCTGGGGTCTGGTTGAAAATACTTGATACTCTTGACCACAAGGTCTTCTTCTTTAAATTCACGGGGAAGAACCTTCTTATCAAACGCTTGTTTCATTCTTGTTTGATATAGATGTCCATGACACATCTAGTCATGCGTTTTTCTTCAAACAAATTCAACTGATCATACCTATTCTGACACCATTCAGCTTCAGATAATTCAGCTTCTATCAAGACTCTTAATGACGGGATCTCGACTTCCACGGGAAGCACAGCCTCCGTACCATATACCAAAGAGAAAGGGGTTACCCTTGTTGAAGTACGCACTGAAGTACAATAAACATACAAATGCAGTCGGTGTTCCACAACATCAGGGTCTAATCCTGGCATATCCTTGTATGACCATGCAAATATATCATCATACTCTCTGAGAAGCTCAATTACTCTTTTCCTAACAGTCGCATCCAGCAATGCCCCGATCTTGATCTCTTTCTTGTCTTCATCGGTACCCAAGTTAATAATTTCCATCTCTTCATGATGAGGTTGAATGGCTTTCCTTTCTTGCTCTAACATCCACTTGATCTCAACAACGACCCAATTGCAGCAGCTTCCTCTAGGTGTCACAAAGAAAGGCACCACTTCCTCAGACAGGTCTTCAACAATTGCATTAGCCTCATGTGGAGCAATAATAAATCCAGCGCTATGAAAAGTACCTGTAGTTGGATTGAACACCCCTGGCTTATTATCAGAAAATCACAGACCTTCCTTACGCTTGTTTTCAGGCAACTTCACCAACTGACCCCAGCCCTCAGTTTTACCTTACTTTCTGTATCACCTTCTGAGCATCTTTCAAAGAAGCCATGCATGTTTCACCTTTCTTAGTGCTTCCTTCAACAGTGAGCCCTTGAAATGACGTCTCATCTGTACTACCACCACTGATGTAGGAGAAAGCCGACAAATGGCTAACCAATAAAACTGATTCACCGTTCACAATTATTAACTTCCCATGGCTTACAAATTTCAACTTCTGATGGAGAGTGGATCTTACTGCACCGA
Source organism: Medicago truncatula (assembly GCF_003473485.1). Classification (NCBI taxonomy): domain Eukaryota; kingdom Viridiplantae; phylum Streptophyta; class Magnoliopsida; order Fabales; family Fabaceae; genus Medicago; species Medicago truncatula. The sequence goes on from NC_053045.1 coordinate 25,660,363, forward strand.
CTTCATGAATCCAAGGCCTACCAAGTAGGCAACTATAAGATGCCTAGATATCTATAACCTGGAAAGTAATTTTAAACTCATGAGGGCCAATGGTAATAGGTAAGTTTATATCTCGTATCACTGACTTCCTAGATCCATGAAACGCTTTTATCATCACTGTACTGGGCCTAAAAAAGTCATCCTGATACGCAAGCTTGTCCAAAGTAGTCTTCGCCATCACATTGAGAGAAGAACCAGTATCTATTAAAACATTGGACTTAGAGTCCGACTTGCAGAGAACAGAGATATGTAAAGCCAAGTTATGATTCTTCCCCTCCGCCAAGAGGTCTTCATCACTGAAACTCAAGTTGTTGCACAAGGTCACATTTCCGACTATGTTATCAAACTGACCCAGAGTCACATCATGGTCTACATAAGCATGGTTTAGGACTTTCATCAATGCTTCCCTATGTGCATCAAAGTTTATCAGTAGGGACATTATGGAGATCTTAGAAGGAGTTTGTAGCAGCTGATCCACTACCTTATACTCACCCCTTATGATTAATTTCATAATTTCATCATTGTCGTCATAAACAATCTTACTAGCCTATCCTGTAGCTTTGCCTTTACCCGAGTTCTACGCTTCTATTGCTTCCACAATCGGAGCACTAGTCTTCCTTTGAACAACAGTGGGGAGAATACGTCCAATTCTCAAGACTTCACTACTCTCAGCAATATTACTCACAGATGCTGAAGGATGCAGAGGTTTACCGTCTTCCAGGATTGTAGACTCATACTTGTATGGAATAGCCTTCTGAGAGACATACGGCTTAGGTCCTGGTAAGCAAATCACTAGGGGGTGTGACCGCTGGCTTGGCACTACTATAGGTTATTTCAAGACGTTTCGGGTGCTCCGGGACTTTGAAACAGGAGTAATTGAAGGTAAATCGACATCAACAGAATAAGCAGCGAAATAAAAATTCGATTTACTTTCCTTGGATCATTACGAATTGGAACTTGAACCAGTGATTCGATTGTTACCTTGAACGATTAGTCTGAAGCGATCGGTGGAATCTGCGAACCGGAATCACGATCACAGCCAAGCAAACAGCAGAGCCTCTATCGAGTCCACACGAACAGTGCTCCTCCAAAACCTCGGTGCTAGCCAAGAAGACGGAAGTCAGAGAACTAGGGTTTCTGCAAAGAATACGTAACCGCAAACTATTGCACTAGGGTTCTATTTATAGAACTCCTTATGTGCTTTGCAAGTCAAACTCGTTTTTGACTTTACTAAGCCCAATACGAGTTTAGCAAATTTTGCTAAAGCATTAGCATTATTTACTAAGCGCATCCTTTATATAAGTCATACTTATACATATCTCTTTTGACTGCTCTTTGTGTGTGACCCTTTAGGTTCTAGTCACGTTGGCAATGATATTAAATCTAATATTTAATACCATAAACAATGAGCGGTATCTAGCAACACATCATTGCTACCCAAGTGACAAGAATGTCAAGTGATCTGACGAAACCTTTCATGATAACACATAGGTGCATAATTACTCCTTTGTCACAATATCTTCATTGATCCCAAGGCATAGATAGTGTCACCCTTGTATAGATCAATGTTTATTTATCTTGATTCCGAAATATACTATTTAACGAATAAGTCCAATATCTTATATTGACTTAGTTCGGCATGGCCATGCATATTTATAGTCATATTTCATCAAGAGGCCTAAAGATATATCTCCTGTTTATGAGGAGGGACAAATCCCATCTAGGACACTCATGACCCTCAGCATGATTCATCAAGTGCTCATCAACCAACGTTATTGTTATCCTTTTACAGACAACGTTAGAATGGCAACAAAGCACTTGAGTCCACATCTAGAGATCATAGTGGTTTCAGGTCTAAGAGTGATGTACATTATTATCATTATGAGAATATCTTATGACAATTTCATAACTTACTATGTAGTATTCTCACAGTGGGTCAATCCAATATAAATATTACTCCTAATATTTATATCTATGTATAGACTTGATATCTCATATCTATGACCCATGAGATGCGGTCATCAGTCTACATACATAATAGTCTCGACGCTTTATTATTATCCTTTATTCATATTAAAGCTTTGACTATGGATACATTTAATAATAGCGTTCTATAAGATAATGTAATCTCATGATTAAGTCACACTTAATATATTATTTCACGAACTATCTATTCTAAGGACTTTATTAACATTATCTAAATATAATAAAGAGTGCCATATATTATTCAATAATAAAAGTCATGATACATAAGATAGGTTTAACATAAACTATTGGCCTCTAGGGCTTACACCAACAGTAATAACACAGACACTTTTATCTTCTCTTGTAACAATTAGTTCCCTTTTATCCATCGGCCCTTCTATATCCTCTTGAACTTGTATTCACTCTCGAGAATCCCCAGAACACACTTCACAGGCGTCATGATGACTAAACAGAATTGCCTCACACATCTTGACATGTATTGGCACCAAAGGAGCTTTGATATCTTGGGCACTAAGAACGAGACCATCTTCCTGATAATGCTCGATCATATTGACAGCAGGCCCACGGAATGGCAGAGGGTTGTTTAGGACGTTTTCTGAATCTGTGAAGGACAAATCCTTGCTCTGGATCAACCTCTGGACTTCATTCTTGAGAGGGTAGCAATGCTCAATATCATGCCCTGGTGCCTCTTAATGGAAGGCATAGGTGCGGTCAGTGCGGTACCGGGCAGGCAAAGGATTTTGCACAGGAGGAGGCGGCTTGGTTTGAACTAGATTGCTGACAAGCAAAGAGGGTAGCAAATCTCCATATAGTATATAGTATAGGTATAAGAAGGATTTAGGCTCTTGGAGGGCGACTCTTTTGCTGAGGGGCTTGAGGGTGAGGGTGTAGTTGTTGAGGTGGTGGAGGGTAATATGCTTGTTGGTAAAATGGTTGAGGATTATATGGGTAAGGTTGCTGGTATAAGGGGGGATAGTATGGTGGAGGCCTTTGAGGATTTTGTGGTCGATAGTTTTGATTTTGTGGAGCTGGGATGGATAGTGAGATGTTAGCAACAAAGGGGTAAGCTGGGTACACTGGCTGAGATCCACCATGGGCCACCATGCCGTCCTCTTGAGCATTCTTCTTTAGATACCGATTTCCAAACTTCTTAATACCATCGGAAGAACCACCTGACGAACCACCTTCCTTAGTCACACGTCCCTTGCGGATCCATTCTTCAATACGCACCCCCATGTCTACCATATCAGTAAATTTTTGCGTAACACAGCCAAGCATTTTCTCATAGTAGAATGGACTCGGAGTTTCGAAGAACAACTCAGTCACTTCACTTTCATCCAAAGGCGGGCAGATTTCTGGATGAATCGTTGAGCATATTCCTTGAAGGTCTCCTTGTCCCCCTGCGTAATAGCTTGCAATTCTCTCCGGTTGGGTGCCAGGTATGAATTTTATTTCTACTGGTGGACAAAAGCACTTACCAACTCCTCAAAAGTGGTAACACCTTTCAAGTTCATATACCATATATTTGCAATACCAGCCAAACTATCTTGGAAATAGTGGATAAGTAAAGGTTCATTGTCCTTATAAGCTGTCATCTTCCTTGCATACATGATTAAGTGGTTTTGAGGGTAGGTATCCCCTTTGTACTTCTCAAAGTCCGGTGTCTTGAACTTGGGAGGTTTCACCACATTTGGAACCAAACAGAGATCATTCACATTCTGACTAAATGTATCTTTACCACAGATGGTCTTTAGCTTTTTCTTTACTGCATCAAATTTTTCTTCAAAGGTATCCACCTTGTCATCTCCCGCCACACTATCAGAGTGATAGATCTGCTCCCCTCATGTTGGGCAGGATGAACAATAGGTCCTGCATGAGTGATGGTAGCTTGAGAAAATGGCTGATCGGGTTGAAACAATGGTGTTGATTGAAAAGAAACGATGTTTCTGGAGCACCCGGACGAACACCTTCATTAGTCATGAGTGACATGCCCCATGGGTAACCTTGAGGCATGTAGTGCTGAGGAGTGAAAGTGAAACCAGGAGGGCCAGGAGGACGGAAGCCTGCATTGTACATATTTGTCCAATCACCAGAAGAGACCTCAGTCACAAGAGGTTGTGTAGTACCAGCGAGTGCAGTAGAACCAGGAGCAGTAGAAAATGGCGGCGGAATACCGTCAGATGCAGCGAAACAACAACCGTAGGAATCGGCTCCAAGACTAGTATGTGTGCCTTCTCGGCCATCATAGTTACCATCATAGCCGTTAATTTCTCCCTTCCTTCCTTGAGTGTAGCCACCTCTTCCCTAAGTTCCTAGTTATCCTGATCAGCGGATGCCATTCTTTTCTTGATATAAGCTCTAGTTCGGAGAGTGCGAGTATATTTGTACTGAATTCATGGGGCTACCTTTGCTTTTCTGAGGCAGAAAGGAGGAAAATTTGAGACTTGGTTTTGGACCCTTCATGAATGTAGTATGGTGCATGATATGTTGTATGCAAAAATATGCAATTTTTATTGTTTTATCGAAGAACCTATAGAAACACTTTTGTAAACATAACAACTAAACAATTTCATTAAATAAATAATGCATTACAAGATAATTCTCTTTCTAACAACAAAGCCAAGGGATAGACTTACAAAGTAAGATAATTCCTTTTTTACCAAACTGAGCCAAGGGATAGACTCCAAAGTACATAACAGAAAGCTAGAAAATAACATAAAAGTAAACAATTCGGAAACTCTCAAGCTCCTGAAGCAAACTTATCCACGAAATCTGAATACGGACCGTCAAAGAGATCCATACGCCTCTTCTTACTCCCGGGAACCCGGTCAAGTATGGCATCCTTCACTTCGATGGATTTTCTCATTTTGACAATTATCTTGCGACCTTCCCAAACTTCTTCCTCTAGTAGGCCCATTACGGTATCATAATCCCGATCTTTTTTTTTATACTCTCCTTTCACATGAATTTTTCGCGTCCTGCGTCAGCCAAACGCCCCTAAAACTCCTCCATGGTATGCAGGTGTAAGGGTAAATGTATTTCTAGAGTGGTCGAGGATAAGAACCTCGGTAAGGTGTAGGGCATATCAAAAGTCATAGCTCTATCAATAACCCATTGCGTATAGGATTTATGTGCAAACCTCTGCTTTTCCCCTAATTGGATTCCATCAAACTTACGAATAGAGTGTCAAGCTTGCATAAACCGCATCCTCATATTTGCATGATCCTTACTATTAAGATAGAATTCACTGAATAAAGAAAGGTTGTCAGGCTTCCCTTTTATAAGGTATCCATACTGCGCATGACAAGAGTTGGTTGTAAGTAATTCCTCTGCATGTACCGATAAGGGGCACATTATCAAATTCTCCACAACTGCCAATGATTCCTTAAGTTTTAGCGGCTGCATGGACCCAAAAAATGTCGATCGGGGTGAGAGGCATGATCCTTTGAGACTAAAGAGCTTTCCCGGTGTTTGCCTTGGAGAAGACAGATTAGGGTAAGTGTGAAGCATACAATTTGTATAGCAGAGGTGCACAACAAACAATAGTTCCATCCCCTTTGGAGTTTCTATGGTGGATTGAATGGTACGTGTTCGCAAGTAAGGTAGGAACAGGGTTCTTAGTTAGGAAAATTTTGATTGCATTGAGGTCGACAAAGTTGTCCATGTCGGGAAACAAGAAAAGGCCATATATGAGTAAGCCGAGGACAGATTCAAAGGCATCGGTCTTTTTGGCTTTAGCAAAGTCAGAGCCTTTTTGGTAAAGGAATTTAGCGGTTAGGCCTTGAAAATTGTTTTTGATGGTGAAGTGAGGATGGACTATGTCGAGGGTAAATACGTCAATTGAAACCATAGTCATTATCAAATGACGTATTTATCTTCGACTCCAACATTTTGGACCTTAACCTCACTATGTATTCTATGTCCTTTAGCATAACCATGCATTCATCCATAAATATTTTTTCCACTCATTAAATTATGGAGGGACTTAAACAAGCTTTTTGTAAACATTGTAGATGAATCCTCAAACAAGGAGTGTCAAGAAGTATAGTTTCAAGAAACCGGATTTGACAAGACTAAGAGAGCTAGGATCTCAAGTAACTAATCCAATTGATTTCCGAGATCGTCATGGGAGATTGCTGGACCTCCTCAAGGTGAAGGTTGAAGATGGAATCATGGAGACTTTGGTTCAATTCTATGATCCGACCTATCATTGCTTTACTTTTGCGGATTACCAGTTGGTTCCCACTCTTGAGGAGTACTCAGATTGGGTTGGCTTACTGGTGTCAGAAAGAGAACCTTTCAACGGCCTTGAACCCGCAACCATTGCAGCAGCTCTCCATCTTAAACCTTCCGACATAGTCCATCCTCACTTCGCCATCAAAAACAATTTCCAAGGCCTAACCACAAAATTCCTCTACCAAAAAGCCTCTGACTTTGCTAAAGCCAAAATGACCGATGCCTTTGAATCTGTCATCGCCTTACTCATATATGGCCTTTTCTTGTTTTCCAACATGGACAACTATATCAACCTCAATGCAATCAAAATTTTCCTAACTAAGAACACTATTCCTACCTTACTTGCGGACACATACTATTCAATCCACCAAAGAAACTCCAAAGGGGATGGAACTATTGTTTGTTGTGCACCTCTGCTATACAAATGGTATGCTTCACACTTACCCAAATCCGTATTCTCCAAGGCAAACACCGAGAAAGCTCTTTGGTCTCAAAGGATCATGCCTCTCACCCCGGCCGACATTGATTAGGTCCATGCAGCCGCTAAAACTGAAGGAATCATTGGCAGTTGTGGAGAATTTGAGAATGTGCCCCTTATCAGTACATGCAGAGGAATTTACAACCCAACCTTTTTCATGCGCCAGTTCGGATAACTTATGAAAGGGAAGCCTAACAACTTTTCTTTATCTTTATCTGGTGAATTCTATCTTAACATTAAGGTTCATGTAAATATGAGGATGCGGTTTGTGCAAGCTTGGCACTCTATTCGTAAGTTTGTGCAAGCTTGGCACTCTATTCGTAAGTTTGATGGAAACCAATTAGGGAAAAATAAGAGCTTTGCACATGAATTTTATACGCAGTGGGTTATTGATAGAGCTATGACTTTTGGTATGCCCTACACCTTACCGAGGTTCTTATCCACGACCACTCCAGAAATACCTTTACCCTTACCCTTGAATACCATGGAGGAGTTTCAGGTGTGTTTGGCTGACGAAGAACACGAAAAATTCATGTGCAAAGGAGAGTATCAAAAAAAGGATCAGGAGAATGATACCGTAATATGCCTCGATCTTGATTTCTTTCTTGTCTTCCTCAGTACCCAGATTGATGATTTCTATCTCTTCCTGATGAGGTTGAATTGTCTTTCTTTCTTGTTCCAACATCCATTTAATCTCATCAGGAATCTCCTCGTCCTCCTCTACCATAGCCTCGTAAACCGGGACTTCAAAGTTGGGAGGAAGCATGGGGTTACTTTGTTCAACGGGCTCATTTATGTTCAGTCTGGACATGATTCATGATTGATTTTAAAGAGTAAATGCAGACCTTTGATTTTGAAATTTAAAAGAAAAAGAGAATGATTTTTGGGATTTTTATAATACCATTTTTTCCATAAAAAGCACCAAAAAATAAAAATAAGGTAATAAAGGCTGTGACAGAAACGGCGATTTTCATTCATAATAAAAGTATTGGAAGCAAAGACAAAGCCCTACATGATTTCACTTTCGTCTTGGGCAGGACGAAAGGAGTTTTCTTAAAAGCAAAAAAGACAAAAGACAAGACCAACATATTAATTAGAACGGGGTATCGCAGAAGGAATGTCTACCACAATCTAGTTGCAGCAGGCTCCTCCAGGTGTCACAAAGATAGGTGCCACACCTTCAGGTGCATCGTCTGTAATTCCATTGGTCTCTGGCGAATCATGGATGAATCCGGCACTGTGGAATGAGCCTTTGGTAGGGTCGAACATCCTAGGCTTGCTGTTAGGAAAACCAATTCCCTCTTTGCGTTTGTTCTATGTTACTCCACTAGCTGACCTCAGCCTTCGGTTTTGCCTTCCTGAATTACCCTCTAGGCGTCTTTCAACGAAGCCATACAAGTCTCAATCTTACCTACACTTTCTTCGGCAGAGACCCCTTGGAAGACGACCCGTCTGAACTATTACCACCAATAACGGAGAACGCAAACAGATTGCTGATCAAAAAGGCTGACTCATCACTCACAATAATTAGCTTCTCATGACTTACAAACTTCAGCTTCTGGTGGAGAGTGGATGTCACTGCCCCAGCGTCATGAATCCATGGTCTGCCAAGTAAACAGCTGCAAGAAGCCTAGATCCCCATGACTTGAAAAGTAACCTGAAACTCATGTGGGCCGACTGAGATTGGCAAATCTATCTCACTATATACTGATCTTCTGGTCCCATCAAATGCCATCACCGTCACCTTACTAGGCCTCAAGAGAGCCACGGAATATGTCAATTGGTCGAGGGTTGATTTGGGCATCACATTAAGAGCAGAGCCGGTGTCTATCAGAACATTTGATAAGGAGTTTGTTTTGCAAAGTACAGAGATGAGTAATGCCTGATTGTGCTTCTTCCCCACCGCCGGGAGGTCTTCATCACTGAAGCTCAAACTGTTACACGCGGTCACATTCCCCACAATACTTTCGAACTGACCCAAAGTCACATCATAATCCACAAAAGTCTGGTCTAGTACTTTCTTCAGGGCATCCCCATTAGCACCAGAGCTTGATAACAGGGACATTATGGAAATCTTTGCAGGGGTTTGTAACAACTGGTCCACCACCTTGTATTCGCTCCTCTTGATCAGCTTTAAGATTTCATCAGCATCCTCATAGTCAACTTCTTTAGGCTGCTCCCCAGCTTTACCTTTACATGTGCTCCGTTCTTTTACTGTTTCTTCGACCGGAATACTAACGCTTTTCTAACCCACGGTAGGAAGGACGCGGCTGCTTCTCAAAATCCGACTACTCTCGGCAATATTGTCCGCATAAGAGGATGAAGTCGTTTCACTTCCGGGTTCTAGAATTGTGCCTTCATACTTATAGGGTACGGCTTTCTAAGAAGTAGGAGGCGCGGGCCTAGGCACACAGATTACCAAAGGAGTACCAGCAGGTCTTGCACTGTTAGGGTTAACCACAAGCGGCTTGCTGGCTCTAAATATCGGAGTAATAACACAGACACTTTTACTCTTGACTTCTCTTGTAATCACAGGTTCCTTTATATCTAGGAGACCCTGCACGTCATTCTGGACTTGCATGCAACCACGGGGATCCACCGAACATATATCACAAGCCTCGTGATCGTGGCTGAAGAGAGCCGCTTCACACATTTTCGCATGTATTGGTACTAAAGGGGTCTTGATATCACATGTGTGGAGAATGCAAGCCTCTTCCTGACAGTCTTGAATCATGTTAACAGCAGGCCCATGGGGAGGCAGAGGATTGTTCTAGAGTACAGGATCAGGGTCGGTGAAAGTTAACTCTTTGCTATTGATCAGTTTTTAGACTTCTTTCTTGAGGGCAAAACAACGTTCCACATCATGACCTGGTGCCCCTTGATGATAAACACAATGAAGGTCAGGACGGTACCAGCGTGGGAGATGGTCTGAAATGCGAGGATGCAGTATTGTTTGAACCAGGTTTTGTGCGAGCAAAGAAGGAAGTAATGCTGCATAAGTCATTGGTATGAGATCAAATTGTTGTCTTTGATTCTGTTGATTGTAGGGAGCCTGAGGACGGGGTTGTTGTTGTGGTGGGTAGTGTGGCCTTTGCTGGTATGGTTGTTGGGGGTAATATGGTTGTTGAGGGAATTGTTGTAGGTTGTATGGTGGTTGATATAGTGGTGGATAGTATGGTGAAGGCACTTGAGGTCTTGGTGGTTGATAGTTTGGGTTCTGTGGAGCGATCATTTGTGGGGTAATGTTGGCAACATAAGGATGATTAGGGTACACAGGCTGAGATCCGCCATGGGCCACCATGCCGACTTCTTGAGTATTCCTCTTTGAGTAACCATTCTCAAACTTCTTATTACCATTAGACGAACTTCCTGCAGAATTACCTGAAAAACTTCCCGAAGCACCAACTCCCTTACGAGCCCATTCCTCAATACGTATCCCTGTCTCTACCAGGTCGGTAAACTTCTGTGATGCACAAACAATCATTTTCTCTAAATAGCAAGAGCTCAAGGTCTCATAGAACATTTTTGATAATTCCCTCTCATCCAAGGGTGGACGAATCTGGGCGGCCTTCTGGATGAAGCGTTAGACATACTCTTTGAATGATTCTTTGTCCTTCTGGGTCAAGGACTGCAACTCTTTGCGACTAGGCGCCAAATATGTGTTGTACTTTGCATGAAAGCATCAGCCAACTGTTCAAATGTAGTGATGCCCTTCAATCCCATGAACCAGGTATGTGCAGGACCGGTCAAACTGTCCTGGAAGCAATGAATGAGCAAAGGCACGTTGTTCTTGTAGGTTATCATCTTCCTAATATACATAATCAGATGATTTTGTGGACACGTGTCCCCTTGGTATTTTTCAAACACAGGCACCTTGAATTTTGGAGGTATATTCACATCTAGTACCAAGCAAAAATCGTATATGTTCTGGACGACTGCTTCTTTACTACGCATGTTACTCATCTCTTTCTCTAAAGCACCAAACCTCTTTTCCCAGTTGACTGCTCTGTCATCCCCCATCATACTGTCGGAATGGTAAATTTGTTCTTCATTCCGCAGTAACCGAGAGTGGCCCGGCGTCCTTTCTAGATAAGCAGGGCAAGGATAGACTCACCAAAATTCAAGTCTCACACTTCCCTCATTTCTGCCGCAGTAACCGAGTGGCCCGACATATTCTGATCAGACCCACCCGCGTTCACAACACTCGAGCCCATATCAAGAAGAGGATGTTAGCTGCAGAATAGGAAAACGCACAGCTCAGAGAAGAACTTGGTAACCTCAAGGGCGAGATGGAAAGGATGGCAATTATGATGGAGACTATGATGGCTGAGAGAGAGCAAGCGGCAATCTCAGAGTCAACCCGTGTTGTGGTCGTCACAGCTGCACCGAAGGGTTCCTCGCAGCCAATTTCTACTGCTGCTGCAACTATCGGCCTTACCCAGCCTCTGATGATCGATTTTTCTTCTGGTAATATGGAAAATGTGGGCAACTCAGGCTTCCGTCCTTTTGGCCGCTAGGGTCTCTTCTCCACTCCTCAGTATTCCATGCCTCCAGGCTACCCATGGGGCATGCCGCTTGCAACTAATGAGGGTTTTCGTCCAAGTGCTACTGAAATGCCATTCGCTCACGGTTAACAGACTTCGCCACTTTTCCAGATGGGTCAGCTAATTCCTCATGCTACTATGACTCAAGCAGGACCTACTGTGCATGTTGAGCCACAACAGGAAGAACAGATTTACCATTCCGACAGTATAATGGGGGATGACAGAGCAGTCAACTGGGAAAAGAGGTTTGGTGCTTTAGAGAAAGAGATGAGTAACATGCGTAGTAAAGAAGCAGTCGTCCAGAACATATACGATTTTTGCTTGGTACCAGATGTGAATATACCTCCAAAATTCAAGGTGTCTGTGTTTGAAAAATATCAAGGGGACACGTGTCCACAAAATCATCTGATTATGTATATTAGGAAGATGATAGCCTACAAGAACAATGTGTCTTTGCTCATTCATTGCTTCCAGGACAGTTTGACCGATCCTGCACATACCTGGTTCATGGGATTGAAGGGCATCACTACATTTGAACAGTTGGCTGATGCTTTCATGCAAAGTACAACACATATTTGGCGCCTAGTCGCAAAGAGTTGCAGTCTTTGACCCAGAAGGACAAAGAATCATTCAAAGAGTATGTCTAGCGCTTCATTTAGAAGGACGCCCAGATTCGTCTACCCTTGAATGAAAGGGAATTATCATAAATGTTCTATGAGACCTTGAGCCATTGCTATTTAGAGAAAATGATTGTTTGTGCATCACAGAAGTTCACCGACCTGGTAGAGACAGGGATACGTATTGAGGAATAGGCTCGTAAGGGAGTTGGTGCTTCGGGAAGTTCTTCAGGTAGTTCTGCAGGAAGTTCGTCTAATGGTAATAAGAAGTTTAGGAATGGTTACTCAAAGAGGAATACTCAAGAAGTCGGCATTGTGGCCCATGGCGGATCTCAGCCTATGTACCCTAATCATCCTTATGTTGCCAACAGTTTGATCCCTACAATCAACAGAATCAAAGACAACAGTTTGATCCCATACAAATGACTTATGGAGCATTACTTCCTTCTTTGCTCGCACAAAACCTGGTTCAAACAATACCGCCTCCTCGCATTCCAGACCCTCTCCCACGCTGGTACAGTCCTGACCTTCATTGTGTTTATCATCTAGGGGCACCAGGTCATGATGTGGAACGTTGTTTTGCCCTCAAGAAGGAAGTCCAAAAACTGATCAATAGCAAAGAGTTAACTTTCACCGACCCTGATCATGTAGTCCAGAACAATCCTCTGCCTCCCCATGGGCCTGTTGTTAACATGATTCAAGACTGTCAGGATGAGGCTTGCATTCTCTACGCATGTCATATCAAGACCCCTTTGGTACCAATACATGTGAAAATGTGTGAAGCGGCTCTCTTCAGCCACGATCACGAGGCTTGTGATATATGTTCGGTGGATCCCCGTGGTTGCATGCAAGTCCAGAATGACGTGCAGGGTCTCCTAGATAGAAAGGAACTTGTGATTACAAGAGAAGTCAAGATCAAAACTGTCTGTGTTATTACTCCGATATTTAGAGCCATGAAGCCGCTTGTGGTTAACCCTAATAGTGCAAGACCTACTGGGACTCCTTTGGTAATCTGTGTGCCTAGGCCCGCGCCTCCTACTTCTCAGAAAGCCGTACCCTACAAGTATGAAGGCACAATTCTAGAACCCAGAAGTGAAACCACTTCATCCTCTGATGTGGACAATATTGCCGAGAGTAGTCGGATTTTGAGAAGTGGCCGCATCCTTCCTACTGTGGGTCAGAAAAGCACTAGTATTCCAGTCGAAGAAACAGTAAAAGAACGGAGCACATGTAAAGGTAAAGCTAGGGAGCAGCCCAAAGAAGTTGACTATGAGGATGCTGATGAAATCTTAAAGTTGATCAAGAGGAGCGAATATAGGATGGTGGACCAGTTGTTACAAACCCCTGCAAAGATTTTCATAATGTCCCTGTTATCAAGCTCTGGTGCTCATGGGGATGCCCCGAAGAAAGTACTAGACCAGGCTTTTGTGGATTATGATGTGACTTTGGGTCAGTTCGAAAGTATTGTGGGGAATGTGACCGCGTGTAACAGTCTGAGCTTCAGTGATGAAGACCTCCCGGCGGAGGGGAAGAAGCACAATCAGGCATTACCCATCTCTGTACTTTGCAAAACAGACTCCTTATCCAATGTTCTGATAGACACCGGCTCTGCTCTTAATGTGATGCCCAAATCAACCCTCGACCAATTGACATATTCCGAGGCTCTCTTGAGGCCCAGTAAAGTGACGGTGAGGGCATTTGATAGGACCAGAAGATCAGTATATGGTGAGATAGATTTGTCAATCTCAGTCGGCCCACATGAGTTTCAGGTTACTTTTCAAGTCATGGAGATCCAGGCTTCTTTCAGCTGTTTACTTGGCAGACCATGGATTCATGACGCTGGGGCAGTGACATCCACTCTCCACCAGAAGCTTAAGTTTGAAAGTCATGGGAAGCTAATTATTGTGAGTTGTGAGTCAGCCTTTTTGATCAGCAATATATCTGCGTTCTCCGTTATTGGTGGTAATAGTTCAGACGGGTTGTCATTCCAAGGGTTCTCTGCTGAAGAAAGTGTAGGCAAGATTGAGACTTGTATGGCTTCGTTGAAAGACGCCCAGAGGGTAATTCAGGAAGGCAAAACCGAAGGTTAGGGGTCAGCTAGTTGAGTTACCAGAGAACAAGCGCAAAGAGGGAATTGGTTTTCCTAACAGCAAGCCTAGGATGTTCGACCCTACCAAAGGCTCTTTCCACAATGCCGGATTCATCCATGATTCGCAAGAGACCAATACAATTACAGACAATGCACCTGAAGGAGTGGCACCTGTCTTTGTGACACCTAGAGGAGCCTGCTGCAACTGGATTGCTGTAGACATTCCTTCTGTGATACCCCGTTCTAAGTAATATGTTTGTCTTGTCTTTTGTCTTTTTTGCTTTTAAGAAAACTCCTTTCGTCCTGCCCAAGACGAAAGTGAAATCATGTAGGGCTTTGTCTTTGCTTCCAGTACTTTTATTATGAATGAAAATCGTCGTTTCTGTCACGGCCTTTATTACCTTATTTTTATTTTTTTGCGCTTTTTCTAGAAAAAAATGGTAATATAAAAATCCAAAAAATCGTTCTCTTTTTCTTTTAAATTTCAAAATCAAAGGTCTGCATTTACTCATTAAAATCAATCATGAATCATGTGCAGACTGAACAAAAATGAGCCCGTTGAACACAGTAACCCCATGCTGGATGAGGAGATTCCTGATGAGATTAAATGGATGTTGGAACAAGAAAGAAAGACAATTCAACCTCATATAGAAATCATCAATCTGGGTACTGAACATAAATCATATGCAGACTGAACATAAATGAGCCCGTTGAACACGGTAACCCTATGCTTCCTCCTAACTTTGACTTCTCTGTTTACAAGACTATGGTAGAGGATGATGAAAAGATTCCTGATGAGATCAAGTGGATGTTAGAGCAAGAAAGGAAAGCCATTTAGCAGGGGGTAAATCAAAACAAAAATATTTTACAGGGGGTGAATCAAAATAAATTTTTTACAGGGGGAAACCGGAAATGACCCATATTACAGGGGGTAAAGACCTATTTAACCTTATATTTGCATGGTCATAAAAGAATATGCTAGGATTAGACCCTGATGTTAAAAACATAAGGTTTATTCAATCGTTTCCCCTTTTCCTTGGAAAAAATAAAAGCTCGGTGGTGAACTTAAATTTGTGATTCAACGCTAACCAATAGCTTGATATCCAAAAATCACCACGAAAACGGCCATATTAGTCTGGAAGATCTAGAGCCCATTGAAGAATGTCTTTACGACCAAGGTCTCTTTTCCTCTCTCGAGTTTCGGTAAAAACTGCATTAACGCCTTATGTGACATTAACAAGCAAAAAATCCGCTACATTTGATATGAATCCAAAAAATAAGCTTTATTGCGTAAAGATTTCCTCTCTCACGTGTCTAAACTTTCATCATAATTAACAAAATAATTTGATATGAATCCAAAAAAAGTAGCTACATTTGACTTACACATTTATCCGCAATTTTCTGAACTTCCCCATTATCAATCACTCCATCCTTACCAACACGGGAAACGGTCCACACAGACGCACGTTATATCGTTTCTTCTTCCGCCTCTTCTTTCCTTTTTTGGAGCAAATATGCATAACAGAAAAGAGAAGTCAGTACAGAGAAAGCAGCATAGAGAAATTGGTACAAAACAGAAAATTCAGAATTGGAGCCTTACAATTTTACACATACTTTCCATATTTTCTTCAAGACGAGCTAACCCCATATGGATGTCTGGGATTTAAAGCTCTTTCTCAATTTTCCTTACTCCTTTTCTGCATGAATTAAAATTTTATTAGGTAGATAAAAAATACGAAGATAAAAATGAATAGAGAAAATGAATGTCAATGAAACAAAGGCATTACCGAAAATTCAGGAGTCAAACTCTGAGCTACAAAGGCATCCCAATGCTCTTGTTCTATGTGGGGGATACTTATCCTTAGGAGATTTGTCAACAACATCAAGATTAGTATCTCTCATATAAAGTCTTGTAAATGTGGTTTTGAATGTTGTAAACAACCTTCCAGCTTCCATTTTTACATGATTCTCATGCTCATCGCCAAATATGTAATCTTTCTGCAAGACGACAGAGATCATTACGAAATATAAATAGATAAACGTAATGATATGTTTTCAACTAGCTTGAGTATGTGTTTTACCCGTATCTCATCCAAAACATTTTCTTTGTAAGGTTTCATTTTAGGAGCTCTCCAATTTTCTATACTAATTGGAACCATCCGACAAACGATGACTCCTACATAACTGACAAAACCTTCGCTTTCTTTCCCAACTGGTTGACCTCTAGCATTCCAACGAACCTGAAGAAAGATTGCATGGTAGACAAAATGAATTCAGAAATGCATTAAAAGATAATGATCATCAATTCAGCAATACAAAATGAATTCAGCAATCCATAGGAGTAACCATTCAGCTCAAGCTTATCAAGACCATTTTGGATGAGTGTCAAACCATGGGAGTAACCAGATTTCAATAATGATTATCAATTCATACTAAAATGACAGCAAATCTTATCAAGACCATTTTGGATGAGTGTCAAACCGTAGGAGTAACCATTCCGCTCAAGCTTTTGCAAAGAAATTCCCCTAACTAAAAGATAACATAATTTTGTATTTTTTTAAATCCATTTATCTTAAAATTAGTTAGGCAATAATTAAGTATTTCAGTTCATAATTAAGTTTTCGGTCACTAGCAAAAAAACTTATGATGAACGGAACTTTAACTAGCAGTTTATTTGTCCAGTTAACATCAATTCATTGTCCACAAACAAGGAGTCTACATTAAATTTATATTGTCTAATATACCTAAATTATTAAAATCTCAACCATTAATTTTGCGACTCTTTTTAAAGGATAAAATTACTCATCGAAATGGCTGGTTGTTTGCATCGAACAATATATAATTATCTCCATCTCAAACATAACATATTAATGTCACTTTCTTCTATTTTATATCTCAACATATCTAGATTTAATGGTGTTTAATGTATCTGTGGCATTGCAAGTAATGACAATGAATTTGTGAAATTGCAAGTGATGATGATGAGTTTGAGACATTGCAAGTGGTGTTTGAGGCATCAGATTCAGATCAGACATTAAAAGTGATGGATATCTTATATAGCCAAACAGTTTTTATTTAATTTGAAAGAAGTGGCTCTTTGCATAAAGGAAGGCGATTGAAGCTTAAGGCATCAGAGTTAAGCCAGATTACTAATATAATGAGGATGAAGAGGGCAACCCAGTGCACTAAAGCTCCCGCATACGCATATGCAGCCTTACCTTGTTTTTACACAAGAGGTTGTTTCGAGGAATTGAACCCGTGACCTTTCAGTCACATGACAACAACTTTACCGGTTGCGCCAAGGTTACCCATAATGAGGATGAAGAAAATTGGGAAAAACAATTGGAGAGAACTGATACATTGATCAGTTGTGACTTGTATTGAATTATAATTGGACAGTAAAGAGATCTTGTAATGCAAAGTTAAAAAGAGCTCTAGTAAGTTAAAATTTCATTGATCCAAATTACCAAGTCTGATTACTAAATTGTAAGGAAAAGAGCTAATTGTGCGCTTTCAAATTAAATATGCTTGTTTGTTTGCAAATTAGAGGCTCCAAACACACATCCACCTTGCTCCTACCGTGATTTTTAATAAGCTACAAAACCAAGCTTCTGCATCACCGCAGTTTTGGCAAACTTGTCGCATGACAAAATAGACACTATTTCAAAATTCAACCCAAAATTAGAGGATTTTTGTGTTCACTATCCTAAAAATAGACCAGTTATGAAAATTAAACCAATAAAACTAAGAGCCTCTCACACTTAATTAATCAAAAAAGTAGAACATGTGCCAGTATCACGGTGAGGATATAAACATCCAAAACTAGTATTCCATATCCAAAGGAAAATTATATTAGAATTTAGAAGCTTAACCTTATAACAAATGGCATAAGAAATTGTAAAGTTGGATAAAAGCTTAACCTTATTAATATGCATCTTAATTCTAGATTTAGTGGGGTCCCCAATATGCATATCAATATTGACCAGAATATATTAGTACTTATAACCACAATCAAAAATTTAACTACTTATAACCACAAAACACAAAAACAACTATTTAACTTAACCAATGAACACATAACCAACTATTGAATACACAGAGACAAAGAGAAACAGAGACAAGTTGGTAAAACATATGGAGCCTTAAAACTCTATGAAATAGGAAGGAACGATTCCTTACCGTTCATGAAAAACAAACAGAGACAACGGGGACGGCCACAATGGATGCTCCTTGTCTTTAGTTCCAATCGATCAATCAACTGATGCTCTATAAGCAGAAGCTATAAGTAGAATCTGTAAGTAAAGACGATGAATAATTTAGAAGTTATACGAAAACCCCATAAGCATAGGCAACAAGGAAGATCCATAAGTATAAGTTATAAGCAAAAAAAATAAAAGTTACTCCCTCCGTCCCCCGTCCCTTAAAAAGTTAACTTTTTCTTATAATAAGGACCGGAGGGAGTAGTATTTATCAGGGGCATGTTTAGAAAAAAATAATGAATAGGTGCTAGGGATGGAGGGAGTATAAACTATAAGCAAAAAAAAATCTATAAGCTGAATCTATAAGCAGCATCGATAAACAATTAGAAGCAATAAGCATAAGTTACAACCAAAAAACAGAAAAGCTATATAAACTATAAGCAGAAGCTACAAGCAAAACACAAGAGCCATAAACAGACAAATTTATAAGGGAAAACAAACATGACCTACCGATGGTGAGAGAAATCGTCGGAGAATGGATCACACCAGAGTTAGAATCGGCGGCAGAGATGGTGAGAGAGCAAAAAGAAATCGATGAGTGAGTGAGTGAGTGAGTGATGGAGAAGAATGGTTTTGGGTCTATCACTAAATCTATGAGCTATTCTAACGGCATGATTTTCCGTGAGTCTGCCAGCGTGTACTTGTAGTTTGGAAATGGAGAGTATTTTGCTAAAATTTGGAGCTGGCCAGCTTGGAATGACCAACGTACTACCAACAACGGGTCAAGATCCTCCCATTTATAACTTTTTCCATTTATTGTAATTTGGAGAGAGATAGACACATAGAAAATAATGATGGTGGGATCCACTTAGTGATAGGACCATCACTTATTTTTTTTTGTCTATCTCTCTCCAAATTGCAACAAATGGAAAAAGTTATAAATTGAGAGCATCTTTACCCCCAACAACGGGCATCTCCAACGTTTTGAGTTTAATACTAATTCTACTTACTAGACTACCGTTACTCTTAAATTAGTCCACCTAACTTTACACCGAAGAGAATCGAATTTGATATCTCAAATAGGAGCACACTCAGAGGTCTCAAGTCAATACTAAGTGGGTTAGTGTCCCAGCGTTTTTAAGAATTAAATTATTAAAAGTAAATATTTTAATTTTCAATGCAATAAATACACAAACTTTTATATAATATTAACACTTTAGGTGCTTAATATTTCCCTTGAACATTTTAGACTTCTATGCTGACCTATTCCTAATTAACTACTCCTCCCTTCATCTAAAAAAAAAATGGTTTTGAGAGTCCTTGACAAGTATCGGTACATTCATCATTATCATAAATGTAAAGTGGAGGAAGTTGATTTAGGAATGATAAAACTAGTGCTCCCTTTGTTTTCACAATGATTGTCGTTTAAGGTTTTGTCACACAGATTAAAAAATAAAATAAAATAATCATTAGACATTGCTCTTTTACTAAACTACGCTTACTTTATAAGAAAAGGACAAATTTTGCATTGAAAATTGTGTGAGATAAAAGTTTGAGTATTTATTGAAGGTAAAGTTGAAAGAAAAAAAATTAAAGTTGTATTGGAAATGTAATGTGACATTCAGTTTGAAACATTTTTTTTTTTTGCTAAAGTGACACTCTTTGTGAAACGGATGGAGTATTAATTATATAATGTATAATTGAAAAAATAAATTAATATTATATTAAAAAGTAAAATAGGTTAATTATTTTGATATAATATTTTATTACAAATGGCTCAGTTATTTTGAAACGAAAGAAGTAGTAGTTATTATCATTCTAAAGGTTAGAGGGACTTAATAACTAATTTACTTACTTCTAAAAATCTAATACATAATATGGTTAAATATATTTTTGGTCGTTATAAATATATTAACTTTTTGTTTTCGTCACCCTAAAATTTTCCTTCATTTTTTTAATCTCTATAAAATTTTCTATCACTATTTGGTCCCTGTTTTTAAGTCAACTCATGTGTAGACTTTGTGTTTTTTATTGAAATTATGTAGAAATGTGTAGAATATTATAAAAATCTCTCCCCAAAAATATAGAATTTTTTTAACAAATCATGAATTAAATATGGATATTTAACCGCCAAAAATATAAAATTCATATTTTTTTTTACCTTAAAGACAAATTCATTAATGAAAGTCTCGCAATGAATCAAAAGCCAAGACTGCAGAAATACAAGGCGGAGTTTCTTCGATCCATATGCAATCTAAATTCTTAAGAGCATAATTAGCTAAGTAATGAACAGCTTGGTTGGCTTCACGCCTAACATGCAAAAAAATTATACTACGAAAACTACCCTTCAAACTAATACAATCTCGAATAATAGAGTCAACATAGTTAGGAGATTGGTGGTGAGTATTCAACGCTAAAACCACATTAGAAACATCTAATTCAACATACTTCATGTTTTGTTAAAAAATTCTAATTTTTTTTGGAGACGTTCTTATAATATTATAAATTTTCATGCAAAATTTTATTAAAAAATATGAATTCTACATATGAGTTACATAAAAAGAATGACCAAAAGTGAAGATAGAAAACTTTTGAGAGACTAAAAGTCAAAGAAAGTTTTTAGAAGGACTAAACGAAAAATTAATATATTTATAGGGATAAAAAATATGTTGGCTTAATACATCACCCGGTCTCTTAACTTATTTTAATTTCTCAGTTTGATCTCTTAACTATAAAGTGTTTCAATTTGGTTCCATAAATCTTCTGGCGTTTACTATTTTGGTCTTCACCGTTAGTTTTTAACCTTAAATGTCTAAGGTGAACCAACTTCTTAGGTGGTCTATCATAAACTTTATTAAATTTTTTAATTTTAACCGTTGGATCTTTTTTTTTAAAATGAAGATTGTTGGATCATGGAGGGGTCTATTCTAGCTTATAATGAACTACAATCACCTAATTTTTTTTCTTCCTTATTTCCCTACCAATATTCTTCATTTGCATCTTTATTCATCATCATCTTCATCTTAAACAAAAACCCAGAAATATCCATTTCCAAACCCAGCTCAATCATAAGCCATGATCCAATGCATAACACACAATTCAACAACAGAAGCTCATCATAAATCACACTACACAAGTTCATAATCAATCCAAATCTATAAACAACAACTCTTTCAATCCCCGTTCTTTCATTTCTTACAAAATCCCAACCCAAATTTCACCTTCCACATTCTACCCTCGCCGGAACACCCCCATTAACCACCATCTCCATTATTGAAGGAAGCTTGATTTTTATTTTTTTTTGGAGAAAATGGGTTTTGGTCTAATTTTGAGAAGTCTGGCTCCTTCAAAAGTTGTGGCTTTCTCTTAGACGATACTTTCAACCGTATACCAACGATACTTTGAGACGATACTTTAAGTAGATTGAATATATCTCCCTGTATCTTCTATGAGTGGAGTTGGAACCCGAACGAGTGCTTAAAAAGATGATTTGGGTGCGGTGTTTGGCTCACCCAGTCCATGGAATTTAGCTTTTGCTAGGGAGACTAACTTATCCTTTGTTTTGGCCTTCTGTTTTTTTTATGTCGGGTGTTCTGAACGTAACTGTGTTTCTGTGGAGTTATATCCCTTTATTAGCAGGTTTTTGTCTGCTTGTTTCTTTTGGTTCTTGCTTTATCGGTGTAGCGGTTTTTTTCCGACACTTGTTATAATGTGTCTTTTGGTGCGGTGCCTCTTTTATACGACATCTTGTAATTTTTTAGTGGGTTTGCGGTTCGTCTTGTGCAAGAAACTCTTTTTTTTTGTGGTGGCGGGGATTCGAACCACGGACCTTACATATATTATGCATTCTTCTTATCAAATGAGCTAAGCTTACGGGGACTTGTGCAAGAAACTCTTATAATACAGGCAAAATTACACTAGATGACATTTATCTTATTTATTTGTAACACATTAGTTCTTTATTTTTTGTCCCGTTTAAATCTTTTATCTGTATAAATATGTAAAAGTTTATAATTTTATTTTTTTATTAAAAAAAATACACCTTCAATTAACTCTTTTTTTGAAAGGGCAATTAATTTATTAAAAACCTTTCTTTTATAAATCCTTTCTTTCATTTTTTTTCATTAAAAAAATGCTGGAATAATAATTTTATTAATAGCCTTATTTTAAAAAGAAATTGTATTAAAAATAAAGAAATGCATAAACCATATGAACATCTTTATCCTCTTGTTCTTCATCCTTATAGTCTTCCTTAAACCAAATCAATGCCTAGTCAAATACACCTTCAATTAACTTACGTATCTTCACTTTTATCTTCTAAACGCATAATTCTAAATCCACAGATGTCAAAAAAACCTTAAATTTACAGAGAAAAAACCCCCAAATTCAATTGAAAGAGTTAAGGAATCAAGTTTGTTATTTAATCTTCACTTTCTCCCTAAACTTAAATGCAACTAGAACAAATGTTGTTTTAACATTTCTGTTTCTCTATAGATAAACACTTATAACAGTCCTATTCTATGGTCACTAATGTAAAGTAAGACATGAATCCACCAAGATTTTAGACCAAAAAAAGGAGTAAATAGTAATATTTGTATTTAAGTGTGGGCTTAAATATGGTTTTGGTCCCTGGTAAAAAAAAAATTTGAACTCAATCCCTGCAAAATTTTTTGTTTTTTAAAAAGATCCTTGGCCCCACTTTCTTGTCTATGTGTCTGATTTTTGCATATGTGTCACCTGCTAACTGTTCCATTTTGCACATGTGGCAGCCATGTCATTTAAAAACAATTTTAAAAAAACAGAAAATATATTTACTTAATAAAAATTAAAAAACAAATAATTTTAATTAATTGAAAAAAAAATATAATTGTGTAATTAGGGGGGAAAATTCTAGGGTTTCTCATTTCCCCCATTTCTTCTTAATCGTTCCTTTTCTTCTCATTCTTCATCTCAATCGTTCCATCTTCATCTGGTCCTTTTCATCGCCATTTTCTGATCAAAGTCATCCAAACTGAAATCTAACACAATCCATTCGTTTCAGGTATGTTGGTTTCGTGTTCGTGTTCGTCGTTCTTCGTTGAATCCGTTCGTGTTCTCCTTTTTCGTTCTGGTTTTGATTTCGTTAATGTATGGTTTGTGTTGGAGAAGGTACAACCGACGGCTAGGATCTTGTTAGGGATTCTTTATACTGTAAGTTTTCACAAAAACAACATATTTAATGTCGAAAATAGTAGTAGTTGTGTGTATTTATGCACTGTTTTGTCGTTTTCCTTGTGGGGACCAAAGTGGAAATTTTTTTTGATTTTTTTTTTGTTCCATTTTGCATGTGCAGCATGTCTGTAACCGTTGGGTTTCATCATGGTGGGTCTTTTGTAAGGGACTGGCTTATCTATTACAAAGATGGTGTAGAGTCAGTTATAGATGTTGATGCAGATAAGTTTTGCTATTTTGAAGCTAAAGGAATAGTGGATGAGTTAGTGAAACAGTTTAAGTATGGGGAAGATTATAGGTTGTGGTGGCAGGTTGATGAAGAAGTTGGGTTTAAATTGTTTAGGTTGGATGAAGTTGCTACTGAGATCATGAAATATGCAGCAAGAAAAAGATGCATGTAAGGTTACCATATATGTTGAGCATGATGTGGTTGATAAGGATGCTGATGTAAGGTTACCTAGGTGTGTTGATGGTGATATGGTTGATAGGGATGCTGATGTAAGGTCTGATGCAGAGGTTATGTGTATGGATAAGGGGAAGGAAAAGTTTGTTGAGAATGAAGAGGAAGATATAACATATGATACTTGAGTTTCAAGTAGTGAGGAGGATGAGGTCAGATGTGTTACACTTGATGATAGTGAAGATGAAAGAGGTTTGGGTTTGGATGATGGTTTTGGATTGGAATATTCCCTACCTAAGAATGGAACAAATAGAGTCATGATTGAAGGTAAAGAATATAGGGTGAAAAAGAGAGCATGCAAAAATCCAACCAAGAAAAAGACAAAAGTTGCAAGTAAAGGTCATGTTCTATTAGAGGATGTTCAGATTGATGGTGATTATGAAAGTGATGAGTTGGGTAGCAGTGACCCTGATGATTCTGATAGGGAGAAAGGTCCTAAATATGAAAAGTTTAGAAAGACACAACTTTGTAAGACATTTCAGTTTAAGGTTGGAGTGGAGTTCAGTTCTACTAAGGAGTTCAAAGAAGCAATAATTGAATGGACAGTATTAAATGGATATGAAATAAAGTTTGTGAAAAATGACTTGATAAGATGTAGAGTGGTTTGTAAAAAGAGGGAAAAGGATGACTGTATGTTTTTGGCTTTATGTAGTCAAGTGAATGGCCAACACACTTATAGGATTAAGACATGGGATGGGGACCACACATGTCTTAAAGTAGGTGAAAATAGATCTGCCACATCCAAGTGGGTGTCAAAAGCTGTTGTGCCAGCTTTGATTTCTAATGAAAACTTGAGGGTCACCACTATAATGGATGACATGAGGAGGGATTATGGTGTGGGAATAACATTTGGGAGGGCATGGAAAGCTAAGATGATAGCTAGGGAAATCATTGATGGTGATGCTACCAAACAATACTCTAACTTATGGAGATATGCAGCTGAGATTCATAGGGCTTCAGAGAAAAACACAGTGAAAATAAATGTTGAAAGAGTGGGACCAACACTTCAGCCTAGATTTGGATCTTTCTATTTTTGTTTTGAAGGATGTAGGAAAGGGTTCTTGAATGGTTGTAGACCTTTCATAGGTGTGGATGGATGTCACTTGAAGACACAATATGGTGGTCAATTGTTGATAGCAGTAGGCAGAGATGCTAATGACCAATATTATCCTCTTGCTTTTGGCATTGTTGAAGTTGAGAACAAAGAATCATGGAGGTAGTTTTTGACCTTGTTACTTGATGATATTGGTACTGAGAAGAGATGGGTCTTTATTTCAGATCAACAAAAGGTAAAATTGATTTGTTATAACTTTCTATTATATGCTTTTTTATAACTTTCTATTATATGCTTACTGTTTGTCATCATTAATTGAATTGATTTAGTTACTCTTTGTCTTCATGGTTGTGTTTTTTTGAAGGGACTTATGTCTATATTTGATGAGTTACTTGAAGTTTGTGAGCATGTACTTTGTCTGAGGCACCTATATGCAAACTTTAAGAAAAAGTTTGGAGGAGGTACTGCTATTAGAGACTTAATGATGGGGGCAGCCAAAGCAACATATTACCAGGCCTGGGAGCAAAAGATGCAAGAACTAAAGGCACTTGATTTGGGAGCATGGGAGTGGTTGATGCAGCATCCTACTAAGCTTTGGTGTAAGCATGCTTTTAATTATTACTCTAAGTGTGATGTTTTGATGAACAATTTGTCAGAAGCTTTTAATTCCACAATATTGTGTGCAAGAGATAAGCCACCCATTACCATGTGTGAGTGGATTAGAACATATCTGTTGAATAGAATTTCAACAATTAGGTATAAACTTAGTTCATGGCAACATAGGATAATGCCAATGTCTAGAAAAAGACTAAATGTTGAAATTGAATTAAGTGAAAACTGGAGGGTCATTTGGAGAATAGATGATGAATATGAAGTTATAAATTATATGGGGGATATCAGTACATAGTTGATATTGGGAAAATGACTTGTACTTGTAACTTCAGGCAGCTAGTAGGTATTCCCTGTAGGCATGCTATTGCTGCAATGGGTAAAAGGTCTCAGAGACCTGAGGATTATGTTGATGACTGTTATTCTAGAGCAACCTATGAAAGATGCTATAGTTATGGTGTAAGTGCACTTAATGGTGAAGATATGTGGCCAAGTGTGGATGTGGAAGAGATGTTGCCACCTTCTTATAAGAGAGGACCTGGAAGGCCAAAAAAATTAAGAAGAAGAGAACCTGATGAAGATGGAAATGGTAGAAAATACAAGAGGCAATGTATTAGATACAGATGCACAAAGTGTGGTCAGTCAGGACATAATAACAGATCATGCAAAAATGAAGTTGTTAATCCAGATGCACAGAAAAGGAAGGTAAAATTGTGATTACAATTATATTCGTGAATAATCTTAATATATTTGTAAACTTCTAATCAATTATAGTTTGTGAACTTTAACAGAGGAAGCCACCAAGGAATGCAGCAACTGTGGAAAACCAAGATGCAACTGTGGAGAACCAAGATGCAGAAATTGGAAATTCAGATCCTATCATTGCTGAACCTATCATTGTTGAACCAGACAACACTGCAAATGGAATTCCAGATGTTATCATTGCTGAACCTGCTGGAAAGCCTACTAAGCCAACTGTTAAACCTGCTAAGCCAACTGTTAAACCTGCAAAGCTTGCAAAGCCAACTGGAAAACCTACTAAGCCATCTGCTAAGCTTGCAAAGCCAACTGTTAAACCTGCAAAGCTTGCAACACCTGTTAATGACAAGAACCCTGTTAACCCTGTTCAGCCTCCATCAAAGGTTAATCTAACATGATGTTTTATTTTTTAAATTAACTTCTTTGATGAATTAATCTAACATTATCTTTATTTTTAATTCATAGAAAAAATCAGAGATAATCTATGATGTTACTCAACTCAAAAAGAAGGCAGCCACCAAATTGACATGGAAAGGAAGGACTTGTTGTGAAGGATCTACATCAAAATCAACTTCCAAAGTGCTAGTTTACAATTTCAATCATCTTAGAAGGAGTGGGAGGACATGTTACTTTGGACCACAACCAAAGGAAGGTGCACCAGGAACTGTTGAATCAAATCCTATTGAAGTTGGAGTAGAAGATAATGGGGAACTAACTCAGGAGAACTAGCTGACTAGTATATTCCATATTATGATGTAATGGCTGTAGACAATGCCTTATTTTGATGCAATGGCTTTAGACAATGCCTTATTTTGATGGAATGGCTTCAGACAATGGCATAAATGCCTCTATTTTGTATGTAATGGCTTATGATAGTGCCTTATTTTGATGCATATATCTATTTGCTATTTTCTCTATAACAGTTGCTTTTGTTTAAGATGCTTAAGGTGGTTTTACTTTTTGCTGTATCTGTTAAGGCTTATGCAGAGTCATAGATGAATAGCAAGTGCATTCATGGCTTAAGCAATGACAAAATTACACAATGAACACAATGAAACTTTTTCATTCAATTAACCATAGAGGTACATTAAAGTTCTTACACATGAGTACTTAAACATAAAGATACTAAAACATCAAATTACAAACAAACTAAGATAACTTCTTAACAGCCTAAACAAAGCCAACCAACTTAACCCAAACAGCCACCTAAAATTTTTCAAACCATACAAAGAAAACTCAGTTAATGATCATGATCAATGACATCCATTTAACCTTCTTATTCTCATCCCCATATTTTGTCTTCCATTTCGCAATTTCATTCGACTCGAATGCCTTCATAACTTCATCAATGTTTTCACATTTGCTGCAAACTTGATTTTTCCTTCCATCCATTGAACTATCTATTGCAGGTGTAACTTCGATCATTGTTGTAACACCAGGTATAATATCATCGTCCCAGATGTACAAGTTGCAGGTACACATAGTCTGTTGAATATATCCAGTACACAATCAATCAAAAAACAGGACAGCGATACATTAATGAAACAAGTAATTTGTGCATAAACTCACCTTGCTGTTCCAGTTACGACACCTCCAAAACATCCAACCTTGATTCGCATCAGTGTTGGCAATGTAAGCCTTCATTGGTAAAGTGCAGCCACAAGCTGGTAGGATAACTGGCAACGAATCAACATCATTTTCCGAGATATGACGGTGACTACAACGACAACCTTGAGTGTAACTTGCTCTAAATCTTGAAGTCGAATACGACTGTGACCCTCTACTTCCTGAATACCCACCTCTGCTACTTGACATTTTTGGTCGATGAAATCTGAAGCACAGGGTCGAGTAGAAAAGGATCGGCGATGCAAGGAAAGGATGAAGATGGATGGAACGATTGAGAAGAAAAGGGCGATTGATCAGAAAATGGCGACTGAGAAGAAGATTAAAGAAGGAAAGGAACGATTGGAAGAAAAGGAACGACTGAGAAGAAGATTGAGAAGGAAAGGAACGATTGAGAAGAAAAGGGAGAAATGAGAAACCCTATATTTTGTTTCAATTAATTAAAATTATTTGTTTTTTAATTTTTATTAAGTAAATATATTTTCTGTTTTTTTAAAAAAAAAAAATTAAATGACATGGCTGCCACATGTGCAAAATGGAACAGTCAGCAGGTGACACATATGCAAAAATCAGACACATAGACAAGAAAGTGGGGCCAAGGACCTTTTTAAAAAACAAAAAAATTTGCAGGGATTGATTTCAAAAAAAATTTTTACTAGGGACCAAAACCCAAATGCCCTATATTTGGAGGGACCAAAACCATATTTAAGCCTTAATTGTATAAGGTAAAATGGTCTTTAATACAACAAAATTACAAAAAAATATCTAAAATTTTCTTTTGTTGGTCATTTTAATCTTGAAATGTGTTTTTTGTTACTCAACTTAATACTTAAAAATGAAAATTAATAACCAAAAATATATTTCTAGGTATTATTAGAAGTTAGAACATATCACACATTTTTTATCAAAAAAAAACATGTCACACATTTAAAAATCAAAATAATTATTTTTTTCTCAATGTAAAAAATACAATCGTTATGCGGTTAACGATTGTAAGTCCGTGAAGAAGAAAATACAATCGTTATACGGTTAACGATTGTAAATTCGTGAAGTTAAGCAATCTTTTTTAGAAGGAGTGAAGTTAAGCAATCTATCGGCATATAATTCAAATCAATATCAATTATCCCCATCCATTCTAACCATTTGTCTACTACTAATTACTAAGCAAACAGTTCCAAAATTAACAAAAACTGAAAAGTGTTGAAGAGAGAATAGGAGGAAGAAAAAAAAATGACATCAATTAAAGTGTAGAATCATAACCCTGACCAAAAAAAAAAGTGTAGAATCATAACTAGTTCACACTCTCTCTTGCTTCTAAACTATTGTTGCAGTTACGCTGCGAACTTTGATATTGCTGCAAAATACAGGCAAATTATTTAGTCATAGCAATGGAAAAGTCGTTGCAGAGACCTCTAAAACTTTTATGATACGCCCATAATTATGATTGTGGACCGCAATTTAGAACAAAGTCCCTCGACTCAAGCTTTCTTCTCCTTAACTGGTGACATAAATAGAAACCGATAAACCATAGCAGCAGAACTAGCACCAATTAAAGGACATATCCAAAAAACATAAAATTGCTCCCAAGTATTGTGCTTATTGTTCATATAAGCCCAACCAAATGCATTAGCAGGGTTCATAGAAGGTCCAGTGTAGCCAGAACCTATAATAACCAAAACCAAAGTAGCCACAGAAAGCAAATAAACCTTCAACCAAGGATTTTTAGGACCCTTAAGCATAACAAGAAGAATAACAAAGTTATGAGTAAAAGTCAAAACCCCTTCAGCAATAGCACCTGTATGCAAATCAACCTTCAAAGATGGACCTTTCACCATGTCTTTGTATTCTGTTGGTATAACTTGAAGGATGGATTTGATGCCAATAGCTCCACCTATTGCTTGAGCAGGAAACCTTATGGCAAAAGATAGAAGAGATGAATCTGGTCTTAGTCCTAATGTGTAGAAGGAAATTGTGGATGAAGGGTTAAAACTAGCACCACCTAAGATTCTTCCAATAAGGCTTATTGTGAGGATGATTATTGTGTTTAGGATGGTTGTGATGAATAAGCCTGGTAGTGAAAGTGGTTGAAGGTTGAGAAAAAGAGATGTTTTTGTAGAGAGAATTCTTAATGTTGAGATGAAGAAAACAAATATTGATGTTAGAATTGCATCTCCTATGGCTGATTTAATCACTCCCATTTTTTTTTTCTTCTTGTTTTGTGTTTAGGTTGTTTAGGCTTTTTGTGTGTTCCTTGTTTATTGGTATTGGAACTTGGAAGATGAAACACTCTCACTCACATATTTTGGATGTAGTTAGAACACACTATCTTCTCTTTCTTGAAGAGCAATGAGCCAACACATAAATAAGGAAGGACATTCCTATTGGTTGGCATGTGTACTTTGTGGGGTATTGTTTAATAGTACTTCATGAACATCTTTTAAAAGAAAAAACAAGTGAATGTTATGATTCCTTCAAAAAAAGTGAAATGTTATGAAATGATACTCTTTAAAAAAAATGATTGAGATAATAGGAATCTTTGTTGGAGTATATAAGTGAGAAGTATGGACAAATTTAATGAATGGCTAATCTTTTCTTTATTAAAGTTTATTCTCTCAATTAAGTTCTTATAACCTACAAGTCTAAAACAATTGTAACAATGTGTATAATGTTTGGTAAACTAACAGGTTAATGTGATTAATCAAATTTTTCGAATGAGATTAATAGAAGAGGAATTTAACTAATGTTAACCAAGTAATTGAACTCAAGTGATCAGGGAGTTTCATTAAAGGTCAACTCGAATTTAATATTTTTATCTAAAGAAAAGTAGAGATGAACAAATTTAGATGAGTTGAACTCCAAGATTCATTAGAGTTTGAGTAAATCTCAAAACTCAACAAACATTTACATATATATTTATAAATCACGATTAAAAAAGTCTTTAACAAACAACATTGCACAAGAATCAATTTTTTACTAACTAAATCAACTTTCATTCGCAATAAATATTCTTTTTTTTTGTTAAATAGCCTAGTGGTTGGAGAAATTCATCTTAAAGAGGAATAAGTGGGGTGTCTATGGTTTAAACCTCGGCCCCTGCATATATTGCGCATTATTCCTTATCAAATAAGACCATCTACAATGGCCTATTGAAAATGATTTTCAACATGTTGAAACCATTGGAGTGCCCTATTGAAAATGAGAGAAGAGGAAAGAGGTGATGAAAGTGTTAAACATGTTGAAAATCTGTACCGAGTGCCACGCGTCGCGTTTCAATTGGCCAGGCTGAGTGTGTGCATCACACGCGCCGACAGAGTGCGTCTGGGGCAGGGCAACGCGGAGAGAGAAGATTTTCTGGATAATGTAGGGACATGTGGTGCTTCCTGATTGGATTTTTATCTTCTTAATAATTTGGACTCAATTATTTCATTACATATAATTTATTTTTTTTACCAAAATTCGTGATTTTTTTTCTCTCTACAAATAGAGACTTGGATCATTTGATTTGGACACGGAAAAAAAAAAACCAAATTTTTCACTCTCTTAATCTTATTATTAGCATTTCTTTTGAAGTTTTAGTCTTTGTTTAGTGAAATGAATCCAAATAATAATCAATTCAACACCCAAAATTCTTCTGATTATAAATAGTTAATTGTATTATTTTAAACAACTCAATAGTAGTGAAATGAAGACCATTTCTTTTAATTGTATTATTTTAATTTAATTATAATCGATAATTTTAGGTAATTATAAAAACAAAAATATAAAATTAAATAAGAATAACAAATAAAAGGTGGTGGGTTAGGGTGTTGAATGAAAAAACCATTGGGGAGGTAAAAAATTGAATAGATGTTGAATTATGAGAGAGAAAATGATGTGGAATGTTGGAATTGAAAAAGTGGATGTTGAAGGGTATTGAAATTTTTTTACCATTTAAGATGGTCTAAGTTAAACTCACGGGGACTATTCTTTATTTGGGAGAAATTATTCTTTTTCTAGATGCAAATCAGTAGTGCGATCCACATGCAAATACTATAATGGTATATGATAGTATGATATACACACATGTCACAGATGGAAACCGGGCAGTGGGCAACCACCAGTGGTTGGCTAATGCAGCGTAAAATATTTGTGGTCAATTATGCGAGAGATAAATGTGCTGAATTTTTTTATTAGAAAAAAAAGTTCTGGATTTTTATATAAAAAGTTAAAACATAATAAAATAAAATAAAAAGGTGCTGGAACTACAACTTAGTAAATAATTTTTTATAGGAAAAATATTTGCTCACAAGTATTTTGACACTCTATTTAAACACACTATACTTAGTCATCGTGAGCTTAACTCTCGTGAGCTTAATTCAGTTGATAAGAAATAATGCATAGTATATTTAAGGTAAGTTTAAATTCCGATCACCACAAAAATAAAACACACTATACTTAGTTTCGAATCTCCCTCTTTTTTTCTTTTTCTTTTTTTCCATTACATTGTAACACTACCAAAAAAAACACGCTATACTTGAGAAAAATTAAAAAATGAAAAGAAGAAAAATAAAAATAAAAAAGTATGTATTTTTTGTGTGCAAATTATGTAGCAATATAAATTTATGTTTTTATTACGACATGTACCACAATATTTCTAGAAGACTTCCTCTTTTTATAAATACTCCCTCCGTTCTTTTTTAAGTGTCTTTTTATGGTGAATTTTTCGTTCCTATTTAACTGTATTTTTGGTATTTTAAGGGTATGATTTGTCAATTATACCCTTGTTGGAGGAAAAGATAATAACAAACAATTGTTTGTTTCGAGAGAAAAATAATATATTAAATTTATTGGAAAGATAAAGTGTGTGAAAAAAATAGGAATTTATTGATGCATTAAAATTAGGGTATAATAGGAAGAAAATGTGCAAAAATACACATTGCTATTTTGGTGTTAATTTTCTAAAAAGACACTTCAAAAGGAACGGAGGAAGTAATAGACAAAATTCTTTTTTATATTTTTAATCATAAATTTTTTGTCTTATTTTTTTATTGAAGCTTTCATTGAAGATTGTTTTATTGAAGCTTTCGTTGAAGATAAACGGAAGCTTTTTTTTTTTTGTTACAAAAAGAGTTGGTTGTCGTTCCACCGCAAAGATTTAACATCATCGTATCGAAAGTCATTGCCGTCGCACTAGAGCATTATTCGCCACCGTTGCCGTTCATCGGTTCTCACCGAACATATCAATTCTCACTTACTACTATATACACCTTTTGGCATAAACTCATATTTATGTAGCGTTTTTAGTGTCTTTTAGAGTTTACGTAGCAAGTTTATGTGAATTTTAGTACAATTTTTGTAAAGGATTCTATAAAAAGTCATGGAAGAGCAAAAATTGTTGTGCTATACTTTCTTATAGGGTATATGATGGACAAATTGAAAAGTGCACCAAATCGTAGTAAGTAATAAAGTAGTAAGTTATAGTCTCCATAGGGATTGTCGTTCAACAAATTTATTTGGGTAAAAACAATAAAGAAAGTTGAATGGGTTTGCAAGTTCTAATTGTCTTGTGCAATGTGAGATTAGGTTTTTAATTCAGATGTTTAACGGTGGTTAGGGTATCTTTGAATCACCTCTACCTTCTTTGTTGGAGTTAACTCATTTTAATATTAATTATAACCTACCTTAATAAAAGAGAGTAAGACATGACCCCGTGATGTAACGGTGGGAAGTTCGAGTATTTGTGCCGCGACAAAGGTTATACTTGCGACGTTCCCCTAAAAATGAATCATAGCTATAACAATCATATTTATAATCGATTAAACAAGATTAATTTATAAAATAAGCAAGTTACTGCTATTCTGGTTCAGGCACCGACATGATAGTAAGTCTTATACCTTAGCCTATAGATCAGGTCAACTGCTAGTTGAAAAGCATTGAGCATGGAACATATAAAAATTAAATTAGGCAATTGAATCATAAACTAAATACAAAACTTTATGAATTGAATCCAAGAAATAAGTAGAGGTTCATCATGGAACCCTAATCAAGAGAGGTTTAGTTACACATGGTAACTGACATAGTTACAAAACAATAAAAAAAATATTCCCTAGAGAGAACAAGAGGAGGAGAAAACCCTCTGCTTAGTTTTCTACACAACTTGATGCCCCACAGCTTGAGCCATAGCTTCTAGTGCAGCAGCAATCGCAGCATCGTTTCTTCCAGCCATTCTTAGTTTTCTACACAACAAACAACAACAACATTCGAAACAACATAAGATAGTATACAACTGTTACTCAACAAGACACGACTCAACTACTTGGCCGGACGGACCGATCTGCTCTGATACCAATTGTAACACCCCGTTTTCCCAACATAAAAATTTCATTTAAATAATCAGAGTAATCATCACAAACGGAATGTCACACTTCTTAAAAATCATAAACGGAAATAAATAACAATTTATCCTTCAAAATTCAATAACATAAAAATTCATACTTCGCAGCGGAATTTATTTCAACAACTAAAATAGTCTTTGGCACGAAGGCCTCATCATAACATCTCATAAAAATCCAATCTAAATCACAGTCATGTAAAATCATAAGCAATACGTAAGGAATAGAAAAGCATGCAACAAAGTCCCATCTCGTTACGTATCAAAGCACCTAAAGACACACGTGAGAAGGAAACCACTCATGACAGCAACTACAGCAACTTATTCTCGATCACCTGCAAGTTACTCATACGAAGAGCAACATTTCCAAGCAGAAGGGGTGAGATTTCACAAAACAATAATATTAAGCATATAATTCATCAATTATATTTAACAACATAAATAACTTCAACATATCATAATTAATAATGCTTCATTAAACACTTCATTAAAATAAAACAACTTAACAATTCATGTACACAACTCTTCGACTTGACAACTTGACAACTCGACTCGACAATGCGACTTCAACTTGACTATGAAACTTAACTTCTTAATCATGCATGTGGTACCAATCTAGGGCATCAAGCCCTCAACGTATTTAAGTATTAATATACTTCCAGGGAATCAAGCCCTCAACTTAATTGAGCAAAGGCTCCAGGGTATCAAACCCCCAACGTGTTAAGCAAAGGCTCCAAGGCATCAAGCCCCCAACATGAATGAGTATGCATGGACTCAACAACTTAACATCTTAGAAACATCGACATCTTATACAACTCCAATAATTTGGAACAACTTCTTACATCATAGACTGACTCATGCAGCTTAGTTAATAAACAACAGCAACATAGACAGTACATAAAACATCTCAAGATATAACAATATCAAATAATAATAATCAACAACACTTAATCATCATATATAATCCACATAATGCATATACAAATATATTACATTACTAACAACATTAAATCATATTATAACAGCTTCACAGAACATCAGTATTATTATATTCAACCTCCATTCCTACCCCAAGGATCAACTCATAACATCTCGTGCGACAAAGATCGCAAAACCCTAAACAAGGTATTCTGTCTAACATGAGCTCGCGAGGCGAGGAACATTGCTCGTTATGGTGAGTTCAGGAAAAAAGGCATTCGCTTTGGCGAGTAAGCTAATCGCCTTGGCGAACAAGAAACTGGGTGCTCTCGGGAATTTGACATTTTTCATCCAAAAATCCATTTTTAAACTTTCTCGTGTTCAATCTCAATCTAAAAACTTGCCTAATCATTATTGTACATATTCAGGCACTCAAAATCATCTAAAGTTCGACTAAAGGAATTAATTCTCAAAATCAGGTTGACACACTGATCAACTCGCTATGGCGAGCTGCAAGGTGTAACTCGCGAGGCGAATGGATTTGCTCGCGAGGCGAGCGATGAAGTTCATCACTCGCGAGGGCGAGGATCATCCCTCGCGAGGCGAGCGATGAATACAGGCTCGGGCAGAATGCATATTTTTACGAAAATCCACCTAATCTCATGGTTCAAAGCTTAAAATTGATTCTAAACATCACCCTATGGATTATCTAAGGTCTATAAACACTTTCTACATCAATTCTACAATTCTACATCATCTAACCATCAATTCTCATTCTTAACCCTAATTTCCAACTTTCAAAACTAACCTACACATGTTAAATCTAATCATCAGAATTATCAGCTTAAGAGAATTGAATGCTAGTCTCACCCTTACCTTAATCAAAATCGATCAGCAGCTTCTCTTTGGTCTTCGCTCCTCTTGTTCTCCCTTTTCTCCCAAAACTGGTTGTACGTAAAAACTATTATGACTTAGGTTTTCTCCTATTTATCTCTTCCCATCTATTTTATCTTATTTCCTCTTTTTCCCTCAAAACTCTCTAAAATCTCAAAACAACCCCTCAACTCAATATTTATTTTATTTTCAAATCTTATTCTATTAAATAATAAAATAAGACCTCTCAAATAAAATATCACACATCACATAATCACATATAAATCACATAAATCATATAAATCATCTTAATAAACTCTAAACTCAACAAAAATAATTAAATAATCAAAAAGGGCGTTACATATAAGGCCATGTGTAACACCCTAATTTTCGACGATAATTATTAACTAAAAAAATATATAATTACTAGAGAGGATGTTACAAAACTTGACATTAAATCACAAAATAACAATAAGATGTTTTCTTTTAAATTAAATCCACTGTAGAAGTAGAAAATCTTTCATTGATCACATTAATAAATTCATACTTGCCTTTCAGCAATCATAAATAGAAAATAAAAAAGTTTCCAAGATTCAACTCAAAATGCAATTAAAATTTAAATCGTCACCCCCAACCCTAGTGTTATAATATCAGAGCTCATAGCGACTACATGCTTATTCAACTACCAAGCAACCAAACTAACTGGAGGGCATCCCCTCATCTCCAACTTCTAAAATGTCCCATAACTACTCCTCGTTAACCTGAGCATCTGTACTTAAAGTACAGTCACCATACGGAAAACAACACAGCAAAATAAGGGGTGGGAAATCCTTCCATAACATAATAATAGGAAAAAGCACACAATTAAATAAATATCAAAAGAATATAATCTCCATTATCCCATCACTCTCAACAGTTATTATATATAATCTCCTCATTTCACATATCACAGCAGCACATCATATTCACAATCAAACACCAAATACAACATCATCATATATATGCACGTGGACTCTCCTATCAACCTATATGAATGTGGTACCACACCTCTCAACATCAAGTTGCCAGAGATATGTTTCTGAACTTTTGAACACCAATTTACTAGAGGTATGTGATGACATGTCATCTTACGTTATTCTTGGCATGTTTTTCAGTCATTTTCAGTAAGTTTTAGAAGCAAAAAGGAGGAGTATTAGAACGATTGCCTATGATTTTGAGACTTTTGTAATTTTTTCTATAATTGAGTCTGTAACTCTAGTTTTCCATAAACATAACAATTTTAGGGGGTTTTTGAAGTAATTCACGAAGAAATCATGCAAATCGACAAATCAAGAACATCCGAAGATTTGTGAAGACTTTGGGAAGACCAAGAATAAAGATTCAAGAGTCATCCTGAGACTTTACAGTGGGAGGAATTTTGTTCCCATGTTCCGAGGCAAGTTATTTGAAGACGAAAACCTAAAACGACGAAAAATTAGAGAAACTGGCCCAGGAGGAAGCACCATGCGCCTAGAGCAGATGCCATGTTTCTAGAGCATGGCAAAAACCTACCATGAACCTAGAGCATGGTGGATGCGCACTGAGCATCTAAAATGCGCAGGGTGCAAGCATCTTTTCCTTCTTTTTGTGGGTAAAGCCGGCGTTTATAGCCCAAACCCAGTTAGAAACTCTCACTATAAATATCAGCCTTCCTCATTTAGAAATTCTCGTTCAGAACTTTGGCATTTCAAGAGGAAGACAATTCTAGAGCTTCAGAGGAGTTTCTATCTTCTCATTGATTTTCTAGGGTATGTTTTTATCTTTAGTAATTTGTTTTTAGTTACCATATGTAACCAATTCTTTTTAGGTTATAGTTCAAGATGAACCTCTATTTATTTTTGTTAGATATTTATTTAATTTAATGTCATTTTTATTTTATTTGTCTTTTGTTCTCTATTAAGTTTTATTAGGAATTTAGTTTATTTTTGTAGTAGCGCAACCCTAGATTAGATACTTAGGTTATGATAGAGTCTAATATTGATATTACTATCACGATGCTTATATCTTGATACTAATATTTATCTATCTATGAAGTAATTAGTTATAACTAGCGAAAGATACCGAAAACGAGTTAACCTTAGTAGTAAGTAAATAGGAGGTGACTTACTAATATAAAGTAAAATCTGTTGAACCTAGGAGGTAACTAGTTAATAATTCAGGAAACAATTGCCTGCTTGAAGAAAATAAGTCGTAGCCTAGTAGAACAATTCTCTTAAACTCTTTGTAAGGTAGACGCTGATATAGCTTCTTTTTTGTGGAACTAATAAGAGCGAGAGAGGGTGTGTTATGAGTGTCCTAAGATTCATAGATGGGTAAACCTACAGGAACATTAGCTAGGCCCATACAAATAATCCTTACGAGGTGGCAAAATCCTATAGGATTAATAACCCAATACCGTAGCGCGCGTATAACCTTAGTGTGACCATCATTGCTTTTGGAAATCTTGGAAAGCCAATTTAAGTCTATGTTTTAAATTACCTTTGAGGTGGTAAGACTGTACACGTAAGGATCACCGTGTGACCAACAGGTGCAACCAAACATTTGAGGGATAGACCTAGTCAACTGAGAAGTATAGACCCCATACGTAAGGATCACCGTGTGGCCAGTAGGTGCAGCTTGACGACCGATTAGGTTAGTAATGTTCCAACGGACTCATCACTTGTATAGTCTACCTAAGATAAATGAACGCGACATTACTGTTATTTAATATCCATCAATATAAATAAGGGGGATTCGAAGAATCATAATCTCTGCTTACTTTTATGCAACCAAAAACAGGTAAACTTGCTCTGTTGTAAACAGATAAAAATTGCAAATCTCAAACCCTTTACTCTTTTATTATATCGTCAACTAAAAATAAGTAACGCAAATTGTTTGGACGAAATGACAATCTCTTTGGATACGATACTCTACTTATCACGTTATTACTCGGTAATGATTTGGTAGACTTACTTAATCCACACATCGATATGTTACTGAACTTTTCAACACCAAATCAACACCATTTTTCCTAGACTCGATTCTATTATGCATGCATGGGGACTAACTCATCAAGTAAAACACATCAACATATTGTTGACATATCATTCATAATGTACGACTACCCTGACTAGGCACAACACCACAACAACAACAAGTACAACACCACTTCCGTCACCAATTATGAATACCTCTCATTCATGCATCATCGTATTTTCTACCCTTCACCATGTATAATCCATCACCACTCACAACACCAAGTATTTATCAAACATCATCGACATCACCACCATGATTACTTTTAACATTCACTAGTTTCCTCATCTATTTGATATAGACATTACCCCTTTTACCCTATTAATTTCTAACATCATTTTGTCCACTATTTCAATAATTACGCTCACCTAAGTTTATTATCATAACTCCCGTCTCCCTTGCATACTACAATTTTTTTTTAACAATAACATCCTTAGCATTACTACATTTTGATTATGGCCCTCTTACAAGTCACAACAAGCTTAGCTCTAGATTTTTATAATTACGTCCCTTATTACACTCTTAACTACATTTTCGTGTTATGTCCATTCAAGCCTTCGAAAACTACCTTACGCGTGACTTATTTCTACGTCAACATCCCTCTATTTTATTTTATTACTCATCTTACAGACATATTATGTCCTCGCATCTATTCTAGGCTCTCTGTATACTTTATTTCTAATATCATACCCTATTTCTCATCCTAAGTCTCAAGATGTTCTCTTATTCATTTTGATTACATATAACGTCTCCTCTCTCTATATAACTAGGTTCTTCCTCACTATCTTCATCAAATCTATCACACTTATTCTTCTAACCAAAGCGACTTCATATCTTATCACCTCGTTCTCACATTCGTCGTCATCTATACACCGACCATTCTCTTAAACTTGATTCGTCGTCACTAAAAGGATTGTGCTGAAGTTTCATGAAGAACGCAGTATGACCCAAGCACGATATTTTAATCATAACTCAAATTGTATAAGTCTAAAAGGAGTAACTCTAAAGCCACGTGAAAGCTAACATCCATATCTACAACTTTCATGAAGACATCTAAGTCTGCATCGATTCACATTTATATGAATCGATTCAACCAAGTCCATAAACTTTCAGTGATAAAATTCAAGGAGTCTGTCAATCGATTCGAAATCCCCAGATGAAGATTGATACAATTCACATATATTTGACTCGATTTAGAGGCCTGGAAAATAGAGTTTCCGGCCTCAGGATCAATCCTAAATCGTCCCAAACTCCCATTTTTGGACCCTTAACTTACCCAAAGAGTCCCCATTCATAACTCTAGGGTTACCCTACTGTTTGTACATTAATTCTCTTAGCCTATCCAATTTTACACTCTTTCAGGGTCAAATTCTCAACTCTAATCTCTAAAATGCATTTTCTTAGTTTTACTCTTTCAACAACAATTTTACATTCATTCATCATAATTTTTCAGTGGAATTCTTCATCATAACAACAATCATATCTTAAAAAATTAAACATCCCAACCAACAATTTCATCACCATTATAACACCACTCATTCTCTAATCTCTTTACATCCCCACAACAAAATATTAAACCCTAGAGATAAAGAGATTCTCCCATTTACCTCAACTCCGTCAAAATCTTCGGTTTTGCTTGATGTTGTTGCAATTAGGGTTCTGCTTCTCTCTCTGTTTCTCTTTTCCTTTTTCTCTGTCCAGCAAAACTGACTTCTAAATTCTAATATTCCTATTTATATTTTGGTCAGTCACTTGTTAAGATTCTCTTCTCCTCTACTTACTACTACCTCCGTCTCTAATTATAAGACCCTTTTGAGAATTTTTTTTGTCCCTTTTTATAAGACCCCTTTGCTATTTCCAACTACATTAATTATTTCTTTACATACATGCCCCTATTTATCATACATTTTTTTCTTCAATTAGCAATAAATAACATGTTCAAAACATAAACCAACTCTCTCTCTTAAAGGATAAAATTGTAAAAATAATAGTAATTACAAACATATTTAATACAAATATCCATTATCTTAATTCCCGTTATTTTTTCAAAAGGGCCCTATAATTAGGGACGGAGGTAGTATTCTTTTACACCTCCCCTCCCCCACTTATTTAAAACTTATATTCTCAACAACAAAATAATACTCAAGCAGCATCAATAATAATATTAATCAAAACTTCACCTATTAAACATCATTGAATTAATTAAAAATAGAAAAATTGGGGTGTTACACCATGTGCCTGGTCACGTGAGGCAGTCTCTAAGGACTCTCATGCGCCTGGGCACTTTTGCCATGCGCATGGGTGCTTTGGACAGCCCCATGGGGAAAGTTTTTATAGTTTTTCACCCTTTTTCGAGCGCTTTTCCGTCTTGAAATGCCTTAAAATTTGGGATGAATTTTACACAACTTGAATTGTCTTCAAAAATCTTTTAAGAATCACTGATCTTCATTCTCCATATCTCTTGATCCTTCATGTGATATCTTGCTTTGTCGATTACACGATCTCTCACTAAAA
Source organism: Medicago truncatula (assembly GCF_003473485.1). Classification (NCBI taxonomy): domain Eukaryota; kingdom Viridiplantae; phylum Streptophyta; class Magnoliopsida; order Fabales; family Fabaceae; genus Medicago; species Medicago truncatula. The sequence goes on from NC_053045.1 coordinate 25,701,996, forward strand.
AGCTTCAAAACACCTATGAAATTGCATGATTTAGGATAAAATTGAATTACAAAGACTAGAATGAAAAAGATACAAAATGTTCCTCAATCCATGGATAACTCCTCTAAATGTCCTCTTATTTGCCTTTAAATGTAAATAAAATAATTAAAAACATAGCCTAAAATATCATATGATGCTCCATCATCGATATATTAAGTGATTTCGTAGGGTATAATCAATAAGCAGTGTTTTAAAACCTGGACCAGTTATTTATCCGGCCAAAGCATTGGGTCGTTGAGTTACTGATCGGACCAATGAGTCACTGGTCGAACCGCATGATTGTTAATCCGGTCCATATAAAAAAATTAAAAATATTTATGACTTAGATTACATAACTATAAAATTTAATAAAAATACTAATAAAAGGTAATTTTTTATTATTTTTTTAAAAATGAACAAGAAATATAAAATTAACAATATTTTATCAATATGTTCCTAAAAATGAAAAGAGAAATGCTAATTTATGCCCTTAAGGCACAAGTTTGATTAAAATATGAAAATAGTTTATTGGAATGTGTGCATTACATTTAATCTTTAACTTTTTAATAAATTGATTGCATAAAATTTTAGAGAATGCTTTTTCTTTTAGATTTCTTAACATGTGCCCTAAGAGCCCAAGTTAACACTACCCAAATAAAAAATAATATGTTACTATCAATGTATTATAGATAAAAAAAAAAGATAGTATTTCTTTTGACTTTGAAAAAAAAAAGATGGTTGATGGTTAGGAAAAAAAAAAAGAAAATGAAAGGTTGCGTGAGTTTTTCTTAACAAAATAAAAAGGAAACATAGTTTATTGAAAAGAAAAGAGGGAAAAAAAAATAGATATAGGTGCTTCTTAATGAAAGTAATAAGTAAATATAGTTTTTTTCTAAAAAAAATAAAAATAAATAATTTAGATGCATTACTTGCAAGAAATTAAACTTGGTTGAGTGCGAGGCTAAGAAATGGAAAGCCATTGGCCCCGAGTTCAATTCCCTCTAGGCGTAATTTGGTATTTTTTATGAAATTTTCTTTCAAGCATCAAACCGGTTTGGTCTGATACTGGTTATACCGGTTCATCATATTTGGTCTCACTGGGTTATACCAATTTGTTTGCATATTTGATCCTTTAAGCAAACCGAACCGCCCACTCATCCAATTTCCGGTCAGATCGGCCCGTGTTTTATAACATTGTCACCCTAAGTAGATGAAAGGTGTAAGTAAGGTGCTGATTTTGAAGCTAAGAGTATGTTCAATATGAGCTAATCTGTGCTGATAAATTGACCCAAAATCAATACCATGAGGCATCAATATATTAAGAGGTTCACTCTACCAAAAGATTCCTCTTCGTTTTACATGCTAGATTCGAAGGCAAGAATCTTAAAGTTCCGGAAAACAAATGCTTCCTGGTCCATGATGTCTTTGTATAAAAGCTATTTGGATTTATTTTTCCATTCCCAGATGATTTAAGTCTAGTAAGATTGATAGACTCTTGGAGTCTTTCATCAGGTTTACCTAGGACTTTGTTTAGACTAATGATTGTAATTCTCACATTTTGCAGCAAACTAACTCTCAAATGTGGATACACATTCAAAGTTTATTTATAGTTAATTTGATAAACTTTAGTAGTTTCTGGAGATTTTTTTCCCGCTAAGAGTGATCCGTTGGATTTAAGGTTGGAGTAGAAGGAAAACTGAAATGGTCCTCGTGAGTTTGATCAGGGGTTGGAGTTCAAACCCCAGACACCCTATTTAGTCACCTGACTTGAATAACTACTAGATCACTTGACCAAAAAGAAAATTTTAAATTATTGTTTTTGATGTTATGTAAATCAGCTAATCCCTCAAGTAAAACTGCAATGGGTGACAAAACTTTTACGCAAAAGTTTTAACACTGCTGCATTTTAATGGTTGAATCCGAACATAGATTTCTAAATAGACTAGATGAGTTTAATTATTAATTTTTTTTTAGGAAGAGTTTAATTAAATTTAATAAACTATTATTATTTAATTTAATTAATCAACTTTTTTACAGACAAAATTAATCGAGTTCAATTAATTGTGTCATTGTGACATAGAATTTTTTTGGTACCCGCTGTCGAAATCAGATTTGCTACAGTTACTGTGTGATGCAGTAGTTAATTCCAACCATCTGATGTCAAACTAATGGATGTTATTCATGGACCAGCATTTGTTGCAGTTGAAAAATGACGCAGTTACGCACAATTTTTCATTTAAGGCATTGAGAATTGTTGAAGACACATTTGATAAAGGCTCAGAAACATTAGTAAAATATCCAAATACCTCATCTGCAGTTAACTGCCGAGGAATTCATAAATCGGCTGCAGTTAACTACCGAGAAAAACTTCGGTAGTTAACTGCCGAGAAAACTTCAAACCTTAATTTATTTATTTTTACAAAAATCTTATATTGTCATTATTAATATTTATTGATTTTAATACTATTTAATTCATTGTGATTCTTGTCGTTTCAATGAGTGTAAAAATTAAGCATTTGAATATAGTTGTAGAAATTAAGCATTTGAATATTATTTTTGAAAATAGTGGTAGAAATTCCTGTCATTTGAAAGATAATAATAATAATAATAATAATAATAATAATAATAATTTTTATACATTGTAAATATCACTAATATTTATTTATTTTTGAGCAAGCCACTAATATTTTCTTGACTTATTATTTAGCTAACAATTTATTTCATGAGATATTTTTTTATTTTATTTTTGACAAATTATTTCATGAGATATTGTTTTCCAGCTTATCCGTATGATCCTTCAAAGATTCATCAAATTTCATCCATTCTTTTTCCTAGAAATCCTTGTAGAATAACTTGGCTTTAACTTCTCTTAATAATCCATTTATTTCCTCTATATATGCACGTTGACATGGATGGAATCAAGAGAATGAATTCTGATTGATGTCATTCAATTGCTGAATTAATTTTGATTATTGCCAAAAAAAAAAAAATCAATTATGACTTTAGTAAGTAGAATAAACATCATTGATCGAAAACAAATTCACGAAACATTCACAATATAACTCCAATAAACATCATTTTAATATTAAAAAAAAAAAATCAAAGACGCTTTTGGCGGAAAAAAAATGGCAAGGCTAGTGTTTTTCTTGTTTTTCGTTAAAGCACTATTCGTGGTAAAGAGTATTTTCCTACTAAATAATATTAAAATAAATTTTTAATATGGTCAAATATGGTTCATGTTTTTATTTGTATGTGATTTAATTATTTTTTAATTAATGATTTAAATCAGCAAAGATATACAACTTTGATCGATAAAATCGAGTATTATTTTTTTGAGTGAAATTTTGATTTCATTACACAATTAAAGTGCTTTTATTGTTGCTTCTTTTTAAAAAAGAAAAAGAAATTCATAACTTTCTTGTTTAATTCTTTAATGTAATCCAAAACATTAAAAGAGTGTTGATTATGTTTTCTAATAAAATCACAATGAATTAAATAGTATTAGAATCAATAAATATTAATAATGACAATATAAGGTTTTTGTAAAAAAAAAAAAAGTTTGAAGTTTTCTCGGCAGTTAACTACAGAAGTTTTCTTCGGTAATTAACTGCAACCGGTTTATGAATTCCTCGACAGTTAACTGCAGATGGGATATTTTGATATTTTACTAGTGTTTCTCAGCCTATCAAATGTGTCTTCAGCAATTCTCTAGATTACAACATTGTGAAGTCTTGTGGTACAAATTCATCCAACGATTGAAATTAAACTTGTGGGAAAGTAACCGCACCAAGTCCCAATCCGTTTCACAACTATATGAAACTGCGTATAATATTTACAGTAGTGGATCCAGGTCCCCCGCTATCAATGCCAACCTTTCTTTTTCAAACATCTAACGACATGTAGACCCTAATGCACTATTCCTCGTTAGAAACATATTTATCCTTTTGTACCAAAAAAGAAAAACACATTTTCATCCCTAATTAATGATATGCTTAATCAGGTTAACTTCTTCACATGTTTTTGTTTTTCTAACAAGCTTCTTCACATGCTGATGCACATATAATGCATATATCATTGTTATAAAGTAAAAACTAATTTAAACCTTGGATAAAAGCTACATATGTAATGACTAATGAGTAACTTTAGAGGTTAAAATTATTATTTTATATCATTGTTAACACATTTTCCTTTTTGTCTTTTTGGTATGTATTTACATTTTTCTTTTTACAAAAAAAGCAAATTCCTTCCAGCTCCATAGTTTTTTAGGTAAATTTATTATTATTTTGGCTATGGATTCTTTTGCTTTTAATTTTTTCTCTGGTAAGTAACATTGTTAGAAAAATAACGGTCATACAAATGCCAATGCCAAAATCATGCAACATACTCGCTCCGGTTCTATTTATAAGAGAAAGTTAAATCAACAAAAGTTGATGTATCTGAACTGAATTTTTAATCGGATACATCAACTTTTGTTGATCCAAATTTCTCTTATAAATAAGATTGGAGGGAGTATTTCTGCCAATAACTTGTAAATAATGGAATGGTTATCATATGTTTGTTCGGTTGTTATTTTGGTTTTGTTCTGCCTATTATTAGGCATAATAGTTCTTGTCTCGAGATATAAAGCACAAATGCGGATAGAGACACCAGATACAACATTGACACGCACACACCACTTATCATTTAAGAAAATCACATAATTTAATGTAATTATATGTGTCGGTAGTGTTGGACACGTATGACACACCTGATCTGAAGAGTATATGAGCTTTATAGGTCTCAAACCATTATTCTTTGTAACTATAGAGTACTGTATAAATGTATCAATTGGTCATGCTAACTGGTGTCCCGGGACACTGTTTAAGGATACAAGAAAAGAAAGTTATTACCATAAAAAGAAACTTTTTTTAAATTTTTATAATTTAATTATATAATTTAAATGCATTAACTATTATATAATTTCATTTTTATTATACTTAACCAATCCGGTTAGCATTTTTCATAAATAATTGATTTGCTTAATCTCTCAATAAACATCAATAACTTAGCTGTGTTCAATTCAAAATATGATCAGTTTAATGCTGTCAACGTACGCTCTTAAAAGTGTACATTATATCTGATAGAATCCTTTGATGCACCGACATTATTCATCTTTATATAATAACTTTAGGACATTACATAACAGTGTTCTAATTCTAAAGCAAAAGGTAAAAGAAAAGTGTTACCAGTGACTGCTTTTCTTTGCACAAAGGAAAAAAAGGATATATATTTATTTTGCATTAAAAATATTCAATTGAAAGTGCATGGTAGATTTTTTTTGGTTTTGATTTTGTCATTTGAGTTGGAGAGGTGAGAAAAATCTGAAAAATGGGTTACTCCAAACAATGTTATGTCTTGTTGTTGGTAGTGTTACTTGTTGCATGTGCAAATGGAGAAGATCCTTATAGGTTTTACAATTGGAATGTTACATATGGAGATATTTATCCACTTGGAGTTAAACAACAGGTACTTAATTTTTCTTATTGTTCCTATTGCTGTTTTTTGAATTTCTAATTGTTTTTTTACTTCATAGTTCATAACATTGAGTTTTACTTCTTTCTTATGAATGAAATTTGGATGTTTTCTCAAATTATTAGCGGTGTCGGCGTGTCAGTGTCCATATATTAATTTCTATATGGTTTGTGAAATGTGCAGGGGATTTTGATAAATGGACAATTTCCTGGGCCACAGATTGAGTCAGTGACTAATGATAATTTGATTATCAATGTTTTTAATAGCTTGGATGAACCTTTCCTCATTTCTTGGTTAGTCTTGTTTCTTGTTTATTCCACTGGTAAAGTATTAGTTGCATAAGATAACTTGTAGAAAGTAATCTAGTTTTTCCTCCATTTTTTGCACCATTTATTGGAGTATATTGCATGGATGCGAGTCGATCACCAATTTAATATTTGAAATTCGACATTTAATTGATTTCGTCTCCGACAATATAAGGTTGGATTGGTGGTTGGAGCGAGGGAGTTAAGTGAAGTGATAACGAGATTGAGTGTTTGATCCTCACCTTAAACCAGAATACTAACAATACTAGTATTTATTGTTTAAACAAATCATATTGGTCTCTAAAATTTATGATATTATTCTCCATGATTACTTAAATTGAAAATCCTCGAGTTCCTCTGAAATAATTTCGACGAATAAATGGAACCATCCTCAAAGGACCAATACAATCGAGGATTTCAATTTCATATTTATTTTTAAATTCCGTTAATTTCAGAGACCTGGAACCTACATGAGACCTATAATTTTAAGGACTAAATTGGTGGTCCGCCGGTATAAAAGCTGACGTGATTATAACAATATCAGGACTAAGAGTACAATGCACATATTCTATCATCCGTGTTGAGAATTCAGTGTTTTAAGATTATGTAATTTTATAGGAATGGAGTGCTACAGAGGAGAAACTCATGGCAGGATGGAGTGTATGGTACAAATTGTCCAATCTCTCCAGGACAGAACTTCACTTATATTCTTCAAGTAAAAGATCAGATTGGTAGCTATTTCTACTTTCCTTCCCTTGCATTTCACAAGGCAGCAGGTGGTTATGGCGGTTTCACAATCGCTAGTCGCTCCGTGATTCCCGTACCTTTCGATCCTCCATCCGGAGATTACACCATATTGGCAGGAGATTGGTACAAAAGAAATCACACAGTTAAGTTTTAACTAAGAAATAGCCTTCACGGTTTAAGAAATCTTGAATAGGTCATGACTTCATCTGTGTTTTTTTTGCAGGATTTGAGAGCCATTTTAGATAGCGGAAGTGATCTTCCTTTCCCGGATGGACTTGTCATCAATGGTCGCGGTTCCAATGCTTACACATTCGCGGTTGATCAAGGTATACATGAATTTAGATCAATTTGTTTACTTGAAATTTGATACCATAGCAGACGTAGCCGATATTTTTTATTTTATTTTTTTGTATGAATAGTAATCCGCTGTTAGATATGTTTTTAGAGGGAATCAAATCCACAATCTTTTATCTCTTCAACGGTTAAGTTCCCCTCCAAACCACTTTATCACTTGCCAGATCCAACTCATATTAGTTAACTACTAGCGAGTAGACGGTACTAACATGCCCGTCTATCCGCTTTTCTCGATACAAATAATTGACGTTACAAAATTTTAAGCTATAATTAAAAAAAATTCATTTTGTAGAGATATTTTTGCGAGTTAAAATAAATCTGTTTATAATGAATGTGAAAGCGACCCGTTTACATAAAACTCTTACTTCATTGATAAGGTACTCGAATGTTTGCAGGCAAGACTTACAGATTCCGGATATCAAATGTGGGGATTACCACATCAATCAATTTCAGAATCCAAGGGCATAAGATAAAGCTTGTTGAGGTGGAAGGAAGTCACACTCTGCAAAACACTTATGACTCACTTGACATTCATTTGGGGCAGACGTATTCTGTATTGGTTACTGCTGATCAACCACCACATGACTACTACATTGTTGTCACAACAAGGTTCACGTCACAGGTGCTGAATGCTTCATCGATTCTTCATTATAGTAACTCGGCAGGAAGTGTTTCTGGTCCTCTTCCTGGTGGACCAACCACTGAAATCGATTGGTCCGTTGAACAAGCTCGGTCTCTAAGGTACTTATTTATTATTTCAATTTCAAAGTTAAACGATACGTGATTCATCGATTGTCCAGATTGCAGAGCAGTAAATACTTTTTTTTTTATCGATAAGAATTGAATTCGGTAGTAATTAGGGGCTTACGACACTCATACACACGACACACCGACCACTTGCACTAGACCTGAGTGGTAGGTAAGTAAATGAGAAATTCTATGAACATAGCAAGAGAATTACTCACGAATGCATTGCGACATAATGTGATTGGCTGTTCAATACCACTGCCGAGCATGTTTTCCATTATTTCCGGAACATTGTGCACACTTAACTCATAATAATATCCTTCGTGAAAATTCACAAGTGCACAATTCGCGATGTATAGCATCGCTCTAAGTAAACTTGTAAGTTGTATACTCATTTTTATCTACTTTTGTCTACTTCCGAAATGAATTATAAGCAAACTAATTCATGGCAGTTAGTTAATCATATCTAACGTGCGCAATTTCAAAGTTAGTTTCGTACACTGTTGTACATATAAGCAAACTAGTTCTTGAATATAAATTACTACACACATCGGTGTCCAACGCTCGTTAGACACCAAACACACTTTCGATCTCAAGTTTCCGTGTTTCATAGGATTTTATACTGCCATACTTGTTTGGTATATATATCTGAAATATATGTTACTCTCCCATGCTGACTTTAACAAATGGTTAATTGAACCAGGAGGAATCTTACAGCAAGTGGACCAAGACCAAATCCACAAGGATCCTACCATTATGGAATGATAAACACAACACGTACAATTAGACTTCAAAATTCTGCTCCAATTATCAATGGAAAACAAAGATATGCTGTCAACGGTGTGTCATTTATTCCTGCTGATACACCACTCAAACTAGCTGATCACTTCAACATCCAAGGGGTGTTTTCACTTGGAAGTATCCCGGACAATCCCACCGGAGGTGGTGGTTATCTTCAGACTTCTGTCATGGCAGCCGATTTTCGAGGTTTTGTGGAGGTTGTGTTTGAGAATCCTGAAGACACTTTGCAATCATGGCACATTGATGGACATAGCTTCTTTGTAGTAGGGTAAGTTCACTTAACTCCTTTCATGTGAATTTTATACTTTTATCATTCATGATTGAAGTTTTTTTTTTTGCCGTAAACCAGATATCCTCCGTGCGCAACATGATCGAAATATTGATTTGTCTCAAAATATTTGTTACTTTAGAATATTGAGAATATTAATTATATTTTTCATTAATATACTCTTTGTTATTGGTATCTCAAACTACTATATATAAATTAACCCATCTACCAAACTCTTGCTGTAATAAAGACATTTTAGTCAAAATTAAGTGAGACATGCTGAATTGCAAAGTTTAGGTTTTTTCCCCCTCCTTTTAAGTTGCATTTTTTTCATTCAGATAATATGGATATTTATTGGAATTTTCAGGATGGATGGAGGACAATGGTCAGCTGCAAGCAGACTAAATTACAACTTAAGAGATACAATTGCTCGTAGTACAGTTCAGGTAAATCAAGTTTGCTATCCTTTGTGATAAGTCTTAATGCTTTCTTTTGAGTATATAAAACTTTATTTTTATAAGGGATTGTAGATGATGTTATTTCCATTGACATATGATTTATGATGCACCTCTAATACTCATTCATATATTTTTTTAAATGGTTAATAATACTTATTTTACATATGATTTATGATGTACTTCTAATCCTGATTTATGATGCATATTACTGATAATCATTTTGGTCTTTAACATGATTAAGGGTTTGTCTTTCAATGTTTATTACACAGGTGTATCCAAAGTCATGGACTGCACTGTACATGCCATTGGATAATGTGGGAATGTGGAATGTGAGGTCTGAGAATTGGGCAAGACAATATTTGGGCCACCAATTTTATCTTAGAGTGTATTCATCTACAAATTCATTGAGAGATGAGTACCCTATTCCAAGCAATGCACTTCAGTGTGGCAAGGCAGTGGGCCACCACAATTAGTATTTGGTAGTTAGTTTTTTCATCATACGACTTTCTTGTGCGTCTTATTTGGATTCTAAAATTTGAAATGTTTTAACATATTTTGAAAGGTTTATAGAGTGTTTATGACGTTTAAATTCTATAATCCAAACTACATAAGGCGTACGAGAAACTCAATATCAAAAGAGAAAGTGCCTTAATATTTTTATTTAATCAGTGTCATTCATTTTGACCTCTTTTCACAACCCAAGATCAATAGAGTCTATTGACAAGAGTTCATTGTAGACAATAATAAATAAAAGATAAAGAAGTAAAAACTAAATGTTATGAATAATATAATTAACTTAGTGGAGGTTCATCCTTAGTCTTCACCTTGCTATAACTCTCATAAGTGTATGGATGGTTAGTGGTTCTTAACTACTTTGATCATTCACTTGCTCTGCTCATATTGTAGCCTATAAATAGGACCTCCATTACAATGTAATTACACACTTGTGAAGCAATGCAATATACTCATGTTCTATCTTTATTCCTTTTCTCTCTACTCTTATATACTTTACAATATCTTGCAATACTTTTGATCAATTTCATAACACGTTATCAGCACGAAGCTCTAACGATCTGAGATGAGTATGATAAAGAGTATGATATAGTTAAAAACAAGAACAAAAGATTAATCACAATTGTTACAATGAAAAGTGTTGAAGAATCTAAAGAAGCAATTTGATTTGAACATTTGATGGTTCTAGATAATGATTCAGGTTTGCTAATGGTTCATTACATCTCTATGTTTTAATTTCTTATTTTGTTTCGAATTTGTTTGAGTGAATTATCTACAATTTTTCAATTTCTCAGTTTAAAAGGTATGATAATTAGCCAAGGGATAGTTTTAATTTCGCACCCATGAAGCTTAAAAATATAGAACATGCTTCATGTCAATGGTTATTTTTATTTTATTTTGCACATAAATTTTGTTGAAAAAGTTCTTTAACTTATAATTATCATATCTATTTTCCTTTATTTTTGTTAAATTCCAGAAGAATTCAACAATGAATCATCCATGAAGGATAGTTCAAACAATGAAGATATTTTATGATATAGTTCTTGAAGAACTAATTTTTTTCCTTTTAATATTAAAGCATCCCTGAAGGATTGCTCAAAGAACGAATGTATATTTTTCGTTGTTATTCTCGATAGAGGTTTGTGGTGAGTTCTTGAAGAACTAGATCTTTATAAATTTAATTTTTTTTTTTTAGTTAACACATTACCATGTTTGATACTTTTGATAAATTTTTGAATAATATAACATTGAGTATTCCTGAAGGATTGCGCAAAAGAATTGTTCTTGATCATTATGAAGATCATGTGTAATATAATTCCTGAAGAACTAAATATATATGAAGATCAAAAGAATTGTCTCCGAAGGATTCCAAACAATCAATTTTTTTTATCATTGTTTATGAAGATTTGAGATATATATAGTTCTTGAAGAACTAAATATTTAAGATCAACCATCCTCGAAGGATGGAAAAAATCACGATCTTCCTTTGCGTTGATAGATTTATGGTTGAAAATAAGATCTATTTTGTCTTTGTATTATTTATTAAAAAAAAAAAAAAGATTGAAGAGTTACACGTTGAGAAGGTAATGTAGTTCTCGAAGAACTAATTTGTTATTTTGAGGATCCCGCTCAAATAAAGAAGTTTCTTGATCATTGTTTATGAAGATTTGAAATATAGCTTCTGAAGAACTAAAATTTAATATTACATCATCCTTGAAGGTTTGCAAAATTGTGATTTTACTTGCTTATTGTTCATATAGGTTTGTGGAGTTCTTAACCACAATTCAAATATATAAGATCTATTTGATCTTAGTATAAGTTCTATCTTATGAAAAAAAATATTTATGCCTCTTGAATGTTCTCCTGAAGTAGCAACATTGAGAAAACAATATCAAGAAAATCATAAAAGATAAATCACATTTGTGATTGAACATAAGAGTGGTCATTGATTGAAATTATGAAGTTTCGCCTGATAAATTAAACATTATTTTTAGATTGAATCGTCCATACTATTTGTTTCGTATAATCGATGTTGTGTTTATGGTAAATGATATAGTAGAAATTTTTATTCATCTAGGCGTTGAACATGTGAATATAGTAAAATTCTATTATTATGATTTATGATTATGAACTTGATGTTGTGTTTATGGTAAATGATATAGTAGAGATTTTTTATTCATCTAGGCTTTGAATATGTGAAGATAGTAAAATTCTATTATTATGATATGATTATGAACTTTACTATTTATGAGTTTCCACAAGACATCAAAATTAGAGGTAATTCATCTCTTTACATATTTGATACTTATAATTAGTGCTCCACATTGTTTTTTGATAGAATGCTCCACATAATTGCATTGCTAATGACATTTTGATTATTGCATGTTTGAATTTGATGTTATTACTTCTTTTGAAAAGATTAAATTTAAGAATAATATTGTTTTAAGAATAATTTTGAGGCGAAAAGCAAAGGGTTCTCCAGAAAGCGAATTCACAAAAAGACTTGAAAGGTTTGGGAGAGAGAAATGAGAAAAATAATAAAGTGACAAAAATGAGGAAGACATCACGTTTTGTTAGGAGAACAATTAAAACCGCCTCGAAAAACGCGTCAAACTGATCAATAAATGGAGACACGTGGAAAAAGTCGTTAGGATCATAATACGTCAGCGATACTAGAAGTTCACGCAATCTGGACCGTTGAGATCTCCCAGAGAAACGTGACTAGCTTGCCCATAACTGTGAAATAGCCCGTCCATAAATCACAGTAAAAGTAGTCGCCAAAAAACTGAAGGGGCTTTCTACGCCAGTGCAAATCACTTCGCCTTGTCCCAAGACTCGTACTTGGGGGGCTATGAGCGGTCAACCTATAAACAAACCAGATTACACACCCCCTAGAGAACTCTAGAAGAGGATAACGTACCACCCTAGGAAGGCTTTTCAAGATTAGTTAACAGATACCTATAAAAGATGTGCATAGCATAAGCAATGCACGAACAAAAAATTTCAAGCAGATTAATCACTTCGCCTTGTCCCAAGACTCATGCTTGGGGGTTGTGGACCGTCAATATATTCATAAAGGCTCAAGAGACCTTCAAAAGGGCTTCTAGACCCTTCCAGAGGTCCCAGCGCCCTCCAAAAGGGCCATAAAACCTAAAGGCGCATCCTTCCTAGGACGTCGCCTCTATCCGCTTCTAGAAGGCTCTAGAACGCGCTCGAATACCCAAAAAAAAAAACCCATTACTTGCTTCCCAAGTAACCACAAATCAGGCCCATATGATGCTATAAATACCACCTCCCTATCAAGGCGCGCACACAGACAGACAGACAGACAGAGAATGCCATAATATGTTTTATAATAGTTCACCATCTACATGATGACTAGTCCAGTCCATCCTATCTAGACTAACTTTTCCATATCCATAAGAGGGACTTCCTTCACTATAACCCATGATTATTTCACTTAAAGTATCCACCTCGAGATTTCATGAAGCATTAAAGTTTTCTAAATCCATTACATGGTGAACCAACCATTATATGTTACCTAACAATGATCATGACTTAGACTAGTCTACTAGATCTTCTCACACCTGTGAGGTCCAAAAACTGTTTAGAGTCTCTTCAGACTATCATTGAGTGTATTAAGTCTCCAGAATATTACAAAGGGTTGTCACTATTAGGTAGGATACACGAGTTTGTATATGTTTGATACAAATTTATTTTTAGAATTGTAACTTTCTAAGATAGGAGTGCACTTCAGACTACTTTATTAATTGACATCATGATCTAGATTGCTCTCTTTTGAGAGGATTTTCATTTTCCTAACTCATCGTCCTAATTATGGTGTTGTGAAAACTACACACCGATCTTACTTCTTCAAATTTCATGGAGGTTATACTGAAGGGGGATATATAATTAAGCATGACAACGGGGCGGGGTGAGAACAAATTTTACATTCCCAGTCCCCATACTCTATTTATTTGTTTGATAGCGAACTCTTCACAATGAATGATGTTTTAGAGATACACAACATTTTACTTTAGAAGATCTTTCAGATGATAAGCATTACGTCCAGGCCCAACCCTTGGGGGTGCAAACAGCTCAATGGAGCTGAGCCTCCCCAATGTATGAGCCTTTAGAAAAAATATTGCCCAGTAAACAAGTAATAAATATATGGCGCGTGATTTATATTTTAGTACTATTATAGCGGATTAGTGGTACAAATGCAAACTTGCATTGTATAGGTCTTGGGTTCAACACTCATCACCCATAATTTATGTTTTTTTTCTTCCTTTTTTCCTTTTTGCTTCTTTAATTAATATTTTTAATATGAGAGGGCTTTGATTTATTAAGGGCCTATTTTTACACGAGAACAGAGTCTCTTATTACACAGGAACGACCCTAATTACGTCCTTGTTCTGTAGTTCAATTAAGATGATAAATCGATTTGTCTTGCAAAGCATATGATTTCCTTCTGGTGAGGCCATATGATTGATGTTGGTGTTGTTGTGTTTAGGCAATCCAGAGGATCGTTTGATTTAGACAATTTTATTGATATCCTTTTGTGCTGATGAATAGTGTTACACTCGGGCACCAATGATGTTTTTAGCTTCTTGTTAACTTTGAGCCGACCGAGAGGATATGCTTGATCAACTTGTTTTGAGATTGAAAATCATTTACTTTGTGTTCATACTCTAACGAGTAATGTGCTTCTAATATCCTGCACATTTGAACACACGTTAGTAGACAATTTGTTCCTTGGCAAATAGAAAATGAAATGATGACATTCATTTGCTTTGATTGTTATGTTATCATCAAAACCTAAGGTGTTAGATATTCAAACCAATTCGGTTCTCATAGGATGTTCGTTCCAATTGAATAACTTTCTTAGATTTTCTAAAGTGTTGGTAGAAACTAAAAAAATCTAGGGAAATGTTAACTTGTACCCTAAGAGCACAAGATAAAGATCTTAAAATAGAATCAAATAATAAATATTGTATTGAAAAGATAAGTTTTTAAGATTTAAAATGCACAATTTCCAAGGTTAAGTTTCTATATTTAGTTTTTTATCTTGTGCCCTTAGGGCACAAGTTAATATGACCCAAAAACATATTACTTTTTTTTTTTGATAAAAAAAACATATTACTTATTCAAATTACTTGTGAACTTAGCATTTCTTTTTCTATGAAAACTGCAACAGAGAAGTTGATCAATTTGGCTCCATTTTATCCATCACAATTTTCTTTTGTAGTGCTAATGAGATTTAACCATCAAGTGTAAAGTATGTCATAGATTTTCGTTCTAGTGAACAACTTTTTAATTAGATGGGATTAGTGATCTTTCGTAAATGTTGATAAAAATTAGAAAAAATATTGTTTATTCCATAATATATTTACTTGTGAAGTTAACGTTAGTTTTTCCTATGGCAACTACGTCACATGACCATCGACTTGAAGATGCATCTTTTAGAGAACAATTTGCTAATTTAGACAAGGAATAGCGATCTTTCAAAAATGTTGGTGGAAAATAGAAAACATATAGCCTCTCCAATTGAATATTTACCTGTGAATTTAAGCATAATGTTTTTTTTTGTTCCATATCTATTACAATAGTTAAAAAGAGTTTTTGACATAGACAATGATGTATTTGATATTGTTAAAAATAAAAAAGTTATAGCCTATTCAAAATACGAAGAGACATAGAGAAAAATTATAATCTTCACATATTAAGGTGTCTTCAATTTCTTGATATGAAATCGATTTGGTTGGATCTAGGAAGATGATTTATTGGGTTGAGATCTGTTGTGTATAAGGATTTGAGTTTTTCGATGTGTATCTACATGTGCTCCAATGCCCAAGTCAATAAGGGGTTTAAGAGAGAGTGCGGCTAAAAATAGGGTAAGAAGTGTGTTACATGAATGTTAAGCATGAGTATCTATAGTGGATAAGTAGGGTTTTGATTGTCAAGCTTTCAACAAGGTACATCTGTCACCTGGAGAGGTGTGACCATATGGATGGTCTTCTGACATTGGATCCAGACTGGACGGTCAAAACTTGTTGGTCCAAACCATTACACAATTGGATTTAGGACATGCCCATTATATGATATAATCTTCTCTTTGAATCTTGAATCATACCTAAGTCTAACCGAAGTGAACCTCAACCCTGTTCAAAACAGAAATAGTATAATTTTTTTAAGCAAAAACAATATAGTTTTTGTAATCTCTAATATATATCTCAATGATAATTATATTGCATTGCTTATGAATTTATATCTCTATAAATATTTATAATATTTTTCTTTTGCGTAAACACACGTAAAGAATAGTCACGTTTACACAAAAAATAAGAGGAAGATACTTTTAGAAAAAATGAATTATTAATTTAAATAAGGCTTAAATATGTATTTCATCCTTGCAATTAGGAGTCGTTTAAAAATTGGTTGCTGTATTCGCTAATCTTTGCAAACTAGTCTTGCATTCATTAATCATTTAAAATTTCGTCATTTGACCAACTTAATCACTGCCACGTCACTAATTTGATGACGTGGCAATCACTGCCACACATGAAATTCCAATTTTGCCCTTAAGAAGAGGACAAAATATTGAAGAAAGAATTGGAAACCCAGGGGTAAAATTGGAATTTCATGTGTGACAGTGATTGCCACATCAAATTAGTGACGTGACAGTGATTAAGTGGGGAGAGGGACGAAATTTTAAATGATCAAACAATGCAAGAGTAAATTGCCAAGATTAGCGAATACAGGGACCAATTTTTAAACGACCCGTAATTGGAAGGATGAAATACATATTTAAGTCCTTAAATAAAGGCTTAATTGATCTGTCGGTCCCTTAACTTATTTCTTTTATTCAATTTGATGCCAGAAATCTTAACTTTCTCAAACACGTCCCTTAACTTATTTCTTTTATTCAATTTGTTCCAATTTTGATAATTTTAATCCCCTAAAAAAAGAGACCGTTGGATTACGGAGGTCTATCAGATTTTATAGTGTATCACCAACACCTAGTTCATTTACTTTCTTCTTCTTCTTCCCTCATCTTCATCTTCATTCATCCTTCATTATCTTCATAAAATAAAATTAAAAAACCCAATTTTAAATGTCCAATCTTTCCATCCATGGCATCTTTTGCAGCATCTTCATTAGAAAAGATGAGAAATCCAAAGCCTCTAGCTCTACCACTATTAAACTAATAATCATCGTCATCAACATCAGCCCAGGGGGTTGCATTCAACGGTGTCAGAGCCCAGAACGCAACCATTGTTTTTCTTGTCATTGTCTGATTTCTTCTTCTTCTTCAAAGTATCAAGCGCTGCAAAAAAAAAAAACGTTTTCCGCTTCAACCTTTTTATCTTCTTTCTTGCATTTTTTGGTGCGTTATTCTTCCTTCGTTGTTGATCGCGTTTATTGGTTGCGATTTGTTTTGATTCATGGTTCTGTGAATTTGATTCGTATTCCCTAATTTGCAAAATTGTAGGGTTTGCAGTTACGAATGAAACAATATCAGATGAAGTAGCACCTTTGGATAGAAAAAATTCAAACTTTGGCAAAATTATATTGTGGGATTGTAATGAAACAAACCATGGTGCTTTTCTATTGATGATTCGAATGTCGGAGTGTGCAAAATCACGATTTTTGAAGAAATTGATAACTGAATTAGGTTTTCTGCAAATTTGAAAAGAACATGTTTGTTGTTGAAAGCTTTGAAAGCAGATTTCAGGAGTGAAACCAAAATTGTCGATGAGATACGATACAGCAAATGGTGGTGTGACTAATTCTGACTCTGATGTTGTGGTGGAGAATCTTGTGAGTGAAATTGGGAACGAGAAGTATTGGTGCAGAAGAGGGTGGTTGGATTTTGCGGTGATGATGCCTTGAACAACATTCTGGGAAAGAAACCATTTCTTCATCATGGTTTGGAAAATTTAGTCAAAGGTTTCATTAAGTATTCTATGGTTTGTTTTAACAGGTTCATCATGTTTAAAATGGGTTTGTCTTTGTTTTTTAAGAATTTGTTGTTGAAGGGTGTGATTTGCATCAAGTTAGTAGTGGAAATTATATTTAAGAACTAAGAGAGATCGTGAATATCATAGAGCCAGATCTATTGTTACACTTCAGTTTAATGGGCTGAGTTTGTTTGAGGAAGATGATGAACTTGTTGGTGATGCAGGTGATGTTGTGATGAGATCAAGTGTGGAGTGTGTGTATGTTGAATGAAGATGAGGGATAAATTAAGTATTGCTGATACATTATAAAATCTGGTAGACCTCCGTAATTCAACGGTCTCTTTTTTCAGGAGATTAAAATTATCAAAATTGGATCATATTGAATAAAAGAAATAAGTTAAGGGACGTGTTTGAGAAAGTTAAGACTTATGGAACCAAATTGAATAAAAGAAATAAGTTAAGGGACCGGCAGATCAATTAAACCTTAAATAAATAAATTGAAGTTGAGAGTCTTTTATTTTGTTTTTATAAAGAATTTTTTAATATGATCCGGAAGTCCTAACTCAATCTACAAAATGCTGAAATTGTTAGACCGGATGTCATGATCGGGGTTCGAACCCCAGTATCTCCACTTGTGTGTGTGAGTTTATAATAAATTTACTATTTCGTCTATCTACTAATAAAAAAACGAATTTTTGAATATGTTAAGTCATTGTTTTTTTGGTTATTCGGATTACTGTTAAGTCATTGTTTTGGTAGTTCAAAGTAGCAGATCGAATTTAATTCTACGCAGAGAAGTAGTTTGATTGATAATGATTCGTCGGTAGAGTTGACCAAATTATTTCCGAGTCATCATGTGCCAGCCTGGACTTCGTTACCATTATCGGAAGAAAGAAAAACCTTTTTTTTTAAGGAAGAAAGAAAAAGGTTAACCCTAAAAGTATTGTAATCTTTTATAAAAATAAAATGAAAAAAATATTGCAAACAAGAGTGTAACGAGTAAGATTATGTTCAAATTTTATCATGTAAAAAATGAACAATTATGTATAAGACAAGTATTGTATTCTAGAACTTTTTTTAAGGAAAATTATGTATAGACAACCAATATCTATTTTACATCTAGAGAGATAGTAACAGAGAAGATGATAAGCAGGGAACGCGTCCGGGGTCAACGAATACTTTCTTTGTATCGCTACAAGAAATTTATAAGAAATTTGATTTGTATTGACAACCAAAATATGTTATTATGGGGCAAATTTCAGTAGCTAAATTCATCTGTCATTGTTAAATAGTTGTCACTGTTTGTTTTTCATTTTTACCTACGAATAAGGAGACCATTTTAAAAACATTATGGACCTCTACCTACGATTGTGGTTGTCACTAAAACTTATGATTGTTTTATTTTATTTTTTTATATTTTCTATTATACTGTGCATTCTAAAAATGAATAATTCGTAAAATTACCACTAAAATTAGTTTAATTAATATAATAAAATATTACAATCAATATCTGGAATTTGAAATTGATTACTATAATCAATTTTTAGAATAAATTTTTGAAGCGACTTAAGTAGAATAATTCTCCATAACTTTGAACTATTATACCATTCACTCAAACCAATACTCAATACTCACATAAATTGAAATTTATATATACTCCATTGCTCATTTAAGTTATGGTAATAAAATTTGAATCACTATTCATAATAGCTTATTAGACAAAATGACATAATATCAAGTTACAGCTTACAATCACTTAATACCTAAAAAAACTTACAATCACTTCTACAACAGGGCATAATAAATCAGATTTTAACTTCTAATTGTACTTTCATCAACAAAATGACGTGCCTCTTTTATTTCGATTTATGATTATTTATATATTATGTCACATGTGAATTTGCAGTCAAAATTTTGCACATGCTCGATAAAATTCCTTGCTCCGTCACTAATGATAAGATATGCTTGTGTTGTTTTTTCAAGTTCAGAAAAGTACATTCTTAACAAAATCGAAAACACCATGAAGATATTACCGGGTTGAGTCACGATCGCTTTCTTTAAGACGTTTCCCGGCACTACCCGAGTTTGTTCAAGGTAGACTAACAACTGCGCCACCTCCAGGATTAAACAACCCAGTTCACCTGTTCGATTACGTATTGCACCGTATGTAATCATTCGAGAAACAACACCTTCAAATATGGTTTAATCGTTCCATTAAACCACTCTATATGGTACGAAGACTACTCGAAACCGAAGAGACGGAAGGAGTAGAAAGAGGGAGAAGAGAGAAAAAGCACATGAAACATCAACTGGAATTTCAGTGTCAATAATAAGTGAGGCGAACTCTCCTTTTATAGTGAGAGTTCGTAACAAAACCGGAGTGACTTAAGGATTAAGTTCGCTTAATCCTTAATCAAACCGCGTTTTTTCAATTTCCTGATACTCGTTGGATCGGATCGTAGCAAATTTATTTGTTACAAAAAGCGCTTTCAAACAAAAAATATATTATATTTTTGACCCAAAGCCCAGCCGGACGGACAATGTCGTCTTCGCACGCGTGAAATATATATCTTTTCTAAGCGCTCATCCCGTTCGTAAAAGTGGGTACCCCAAGGGCACACCTTTGGAAGCCACCCCCATTTATATAAACATTTACTAGATAGTATGTCTCTTCAATGTAGGACATTCTTAAGTCATATCCAATACTAGATTTTACCAAGCTTTTTTCGCTATAACTTGTTCGTGTTCCTCCAACAGTTGGTAATGTCTTTTTTTTTTTTTGTACAAAAGAGGGCCTGAGGCCCAAACAGTTGGTAATGTTATAGGAAGAGATACAGAGAAATAATAAGGTCTTGAATGTGTATATATATATATATAAAACAATATGTAAAAGGTTTACGTCAATTAAGTTTCAAAATTTACTAGAGTCAAAGGTTTCAATTAAAGTGCAATTTTTTTTATAGAAGTCTCACACAACATTATCAACTTAAGAGTTCTGGGGTTGTGTTGCACCTCCTTATACAACTTACATCAAAGTAGAAGCACTTTTTTTTATACGTGTAGGTCATTTGGTTGAGTTAACATATTAAATTTTAGGTTCATTACATTGTTGGTTCAAGTTTACACCCTATTTTATTGTAAAATAAAAAATTACACCCTATTTGCCAGTATATTTTATTAGGACCCTTGAGGGAACTCATTTGTTGAATACATTTTTTTAGTAGGCAAAATTATAGAAATTAATAACCCCCCAAAGCAAGCATAATATACCCAAATCAAGGACAAAAGACATACACTCCACTGCACTACCATTAGTAGGGACAAAGGGGAAAAACACCACCCATAAAACTAAACCAAAACCACCGTAAACACATTTTTCAAACTTTTGTCTATGTGCATTTTTTCACTAATATAGTCTCAACATGTTATGTTTCATTTGACTAAAAAAAAGCTGGTTATATTGGTGAGGTCTACGTTACCCTCTCTTGTTTAGAGGGTAATTTACCATCTCATGATATCAACCAATTAAAATGTAATATATATAGGTAATATTAAATGTCAAATAAATGAGTAGATTTTTTCTAAAAATAAAAGAGTTAATCTTAATTTTTTTTTTGAAGGAGAGTTAATCTTAATCATAAGGTAACTTTTAATTTTTATTTAATTTTTTTTTTGAAACAACAAATAATTTAATTTTTTTATTTTGTATTAAGGTGTTCAATCTTAATTAATTTACACTACAAGACTTATAACAAATAAAATTTTACATCAAATTTCTTTCATCTGAATGTCCTTAAATTCATCATTTACATTCATAAAATTTCTTCCATTCCAGAACCCCAAACGTGAGAACAAAAACATCTCCTTCTTTCAAATTTCTTCTTCTTTATTCTTCCATATTGATCAATTTTTGTTTCTTTTTCATTCTTCTTCACATTTTGATTGTTCAATTTTGTCGTTCCAAATTGCCGCAATTTCCAATTATCGTGAGAATTGTCGTTTATTTAAGCAGCCAACCTAATAAAATCTGTTAACACGTATAGACTTGTCTCACTATCAACAAAAGTCTTTAAGTCCAAATAAAAGAACAAAAGCCTCATCATATAACCATTTCAGCAGCAACTAAAAAAATGCTAGCAAACTCCCACAACATCACAGCGGCAACACCTGCTAGAAGCCCTCAAAGTACAACGGATGATTTACTCAATTGTTATAATTAACTACCTCACAACCAAGAAAAATCAAATCAAAAAGAAAAATCAAGTCATCATACCTGACGTTGTACTGAAAATAACGACAATTCTAACGATATTTAAAATCATGACGATTCTCACGAAAATTGAAAAATGCGGCAGTTGGGAACGACAAAATTGAACAATCAAAATGGGATGAATAAATTTTATGAATATAAGTGATAAATTTAAGGACATTCAGATGAAAGAAATTTGATGTGAAATTTTAATTGTTCTAAGCCAATCCTATAGTGTAAATTAATTAAGATTGAACACCTAAATATAATTAAGGCAATATTACATTATGAGTCATTTATCTTATTTATTTGTAACACTTTGGTCCTTTGTCTTTATTTTTTTTTCCGTTTAGATCCTTTATCTCTCTTAAAAGCACATATACATCTTTTTTCGCATTTTTTTTTATTAAAAAATACATAATTTTATTTTTAAAAATATTTTTTTTTTATTAAAACTGAAAAAAAAAATCCAAAAATATGATGAAGATGTTCATCATCTTCATCTTCTTCCTTTGAATCTTCATCATCTTCTTTAAATAAATAAAAAATTGGCAAAATTACACTTTTAGTCCCTTAACTTAATTTCGGATAACAGTTTGGTCCTTTATCTTTTTTTTCATTTCAATTTGGTCATTTTTGTCCATTTTCATATGAATTTTAAGCTTAAAATTCATGATTTTATTTTCTTATGGTCCTTCAGTCTTCAAATTTATGATCCTCGTCTATGTTTGCATAAGAATATTAGATTTGAAGCTTGAAAATGTATATGAAAATGGACAAAAAGGACCAAATTGAAATGAGAAAAAGACAAAGGACCAAACTGTTACTTGAAATTAAGTTAAAGGACTAAAAGTGTAATTTTGTAAAAAAAAATTCTACTAAAATATATCTCCAAATATCATGAATTAATGTTATATTCACCTCAAATCTTATTTTAAACACAAAAATCAAAACCTTAATTTCACAAATGTTGCAAGGCGGATGGTGGAGGCTTAGTCACTGGCGGAAGAGTTAGGCTTTACGAAAGTTAAGATTGTTCTGGAAACAACAAAATTGATGTGCAAAGCTTCTATCAATTTTGGGATTATAAGAGATAAAAGACCTAAGCGGAAAAAAATAAAGATAAAGGACCCAAGTGTAACAAATAAATAAGATAAAGGATCTCTAATGTAATCATGTCTATAATTAAATAAAAATTAAAAGTATTAAAAGTTACCTTATGATTATAATTGATTTTTTTTTTAGAAAAAAATTGACTCATTTATGATTTTTAATGTTGACAATGTATATTACATTTTGATTGATTGATATCATGAGAGGGTAAAATATCCTTTAAATAAAAGAGGGTAATCTAAAAACAACCGATTATATTTCAAGAGATGTAAAAAAAAAAGGCGGTGGCATTAATGTTAGTCTACGTTCTCCAAGCTACGTATAGTTACTGCAGCTTATGAGCCTATTCAGTAAATATAAATATAAATAGAGAAATGATATTTGTACAATCACTTTATTACAACTTTTTGACAACTTTCTCTCTCATACTCACATTATATTCTTATTCTCTCTCTTCTTTTTTCTCTCTCTATTGTTTTGGACCAATGAAAAGAGAGCAAATGAAAGTTGTCATCAAAGTTGTATAAAATGGTTTTACAAATATCACTATTCATATAAATATTATAGTATCGTTTTGTTATTTATCAAGCCGTATTCAACATTTGCTTACACATAAATCACATATGAATAATCTTAACTTTTTTTTTTTTTTAGACAATGATTTTAACATTACCAAAAAGAAAAAGAAACCAAAAATAAGAAAACATGATGAGTGATGCTACAAGCATACCACATGCAACCAGAGTCCACGTTGGACTTTGACTTACATTATTGTTCAACTTGTTTTCGTTTAATGCTTCCCGCTACTCCCCCAACAGTTCACAACACGCAGAATTTAATACACACTGATAATGGACGAAGCTATATAAGCACAGTGGTTAATCTACTACAGCAGCAAAGTGCAAGAAGAAACAAGTACACAAGTGTTTTCTTTCTATTTGGCATTTATGGGTTTCCAAGGAAAATGGCTTTCTGTGAGTGTTCTTGTTCTCTTCATTGTTCTTGATCTTAGCATGTTTGCTCTTGGTGATCACAAGCTTGACCAAGAAAGGTTTGGGGATGATGATTGTCGATTTAGACGTGGACCTCGCTGTAGAGGTTGGGGTGGTCGCCGCGGTGGTGGTGGCTTTGGAGGTGGAGGTGGAAGAGGAGGAGGTTTTGGTGGTGGTGGAGGACTTGGAGGAGGTGGTGGTTCTGGAGGAGGTCTTGGGGGTGGTGGTGGCTTAGGAGGCGGTGGAGGTTTAGGTGGAGGTGGAGGAGGAGGTAGTGGTGGTGGAGGTGGATTGGGTGGTGGCTCAGGACAAGGTGGAGGATTTGGTGCCGGTGGAGGTGTAGGTGGTGGAGCTGGAGGAGGCCTTGGTGGTGGTGGTGGAGGAGGAAGTGGGGGTGGTGGTGGATTAGGCGGTGGCTCTGGACAAGGTGGAGGTTTTGGTGCTGGTGGAGGTGTAGGAGGTGGAGCTGGTGGTGGTGGAGGTTTAGGTGGTGGTGGAGGAGGAGGTAGTGGTGGTGGAGGTGGAGTGGGTGGTGGTTCAGGACACGGTGGAGGATTTGGTGCTGGAGGAGGTGTAGGTGGTGGAGCTGGAGGAGGCATTGGTGGTGGTGGAGGTGGCGGTAGTGGCGGTGGAGGTGGAGTGGGTGGTGGCTCTGGACAGGGAGGAGGATTTGGTGCTGGTGGAGGTGTAGGTGGTGGAGCTGGAGGGGGCATTGGTGGTGGTGGAGGAGGAGGTAGTGGTGGTGGAGGTGGAGTGGGTGGTGGCTCGGGGCATGGTGGAGGATTTGGTGCGGGTGGAGGTGTAGGCGGTGGAGCTGGAGGAGGCATTGCTGGTGGTGGCGGTGGGGGAGGAGGTGGAGGTGGTGGTGGTGGCTCGAACGGTGGCTCAGGACACGGGGGAGGGTTTGGAGCTGGTGTTGGCGGAGGTGCAGGAGGCATCGGTGGTGGAGGTGGCGGAGGCGGTGGCGGTGGAGGTGGTGGAGGAGCAGGTGGAGGTTCAGGACATGGTGGAGGCTTCGGTGCAGGTGGTGGTGTAGGAAGTGGAAGTGGAGCAGGTATAGGTGGTGGTCGTGGAGGTGGAGGAGGAATTGGCATAGGAATTGGTATCGGAATTGGTGTTGGTGTAGGAGCTGGAGCTGGCCAAGGAACTGGTACCGGCATTGGTTCTGGTAGTGGTGGAGGGGGTGGTGCTAAACATTAAACATGGATGCATGATCGATGCTATGTAACTTTAGCCAAAATATTTACAATTTACAATGTACGTACCTCAAAATGAGTTGTTCATGTGCAATAGCAAGTCTTTTATGTGATTACTTTCATATATTATTTGATTGATCAGTTTAAAGTTTGTAAAACTCTTATCACAATTAATGAAGATTTTGGATTCTTGTAGTATTTGTTTGCAAATGTGACCATAAATTACACAAAACATTATTTTGTACTTTAACATCTTAAAATTAGTATAAACACATTATAACAATTACAAAATTTGTATCAAAGATACCCATGTTGTAGATTTTACGTAATTTTTCGCTGTAACTTATTGTTTGGTATTTGATATATGATGTGTTTACTTATCAATTAATATCGATATACATAAAATAAAGAATCTCCATTAGCGTATAAAATTGTTCAATAGATGTTATCTTAATAATTAACGTTTAGTCTTGTAACCCCAACCGGCAGAAATTACCACAACATGTAAAATGGTCATTAACCTCTTTTGTTAATATAATTTCTCTTTACCATTTTTTAAAGATTGCCGTGCAAAATTAGTTCATTATAAAAAAAAAAAACTTATGTTATGAACAAATGATTTTGGTGGATGTTCATCCTTAGTCTTCCATTTTCTTATAACCTTCATTAGTGAGTGAATAGTTAGTGGACCTTAATTTCTTTGATCACTCACTTACTCATCTTGTGTCCTATAAATAAGGCTCTATTATAGTGTAAAGAAACCTTTGTGAACAAAATAATACAAAATGTTTTCACCATCTTCTTCCTCTGCTTCTTTGATATTGTGCTTTTAGTTTATTTTATAACACGTTATCAACATGAAGCTCTAACAATCTGAGATTGAGTATGATATAATCATAAACAAGAGCAGAAGATTAAACACAATTTTACAATGAAAAGTGTGGAGGAATCTAAAGAAGCAATTTGATTTGAACATTTGATGGTTCTAGACAATGATTCAGGTTTGCTAATGGTTCATTACATCTCTATGTTTTTAATTTCTCATTTTGTTTAAAATTTGTTTGAGTGAATTATCTACAACTTTTCAATTTCTCAGTTTATAAACTATGATAATTAGGCAAGGGATAGTTTTAATTTCGCACCAATGAAGCTTAAAATATAGAACATGTTTCATGCCAATGGTTATTTTTATTTTATTTTGTACATAAGTTTTGTTGAAAAAGTTCTTTAACTTATAATTATCATATCTATATTCCTTTATTTTTGCTAAATTCTAGAAGAATTCAACAACGAATCATCCATGAAGGGTAGTTCAAACAGTGAAGATATTTTATGATATAGTTCTTGATGAACTAATTTTTCCTTTTAATATTAAAGCATCCATGAAGGATTGCTCAAAGAACAAATGTATAATTTTAATAATTTAATATCGAGTATCCCTGAAGGATTGCGTAAAAGAATTGTTCTTGATCATTATGAAGAATGTGTAATATAATTCCCGAAGAACTAAATATATATGAAGATCAAAAGAATTGTCCCTGAAGGATTGCAAACAATCAAGTTTTTTTTATCATTATTTATGAAGGTTTGAGATATATATAATTCTTAAAGAACTAAATATTTAACATCAAGCATCCTTGAAGGATGGCAAAAATCACGATCTTCCTCGGCGTTGATAGATTTATGGTTGAAAATAAGATCTATTTTATCTTTGTATATATTATTATTTTTTTTTTAAAAAAAGAAGCATTGAAGAGTTACACGTTGAGAATGGAGGAGCCGAAGTTTGAACCTCAGTCACGACGTTTACCCTAACCATTTCGACACTGTTGTTAGTTGAACAAGGATTTATGGACAATTACTTCGATTTCAAGTAAAAAAATAAAACCAAATAAATTTAGTTATTTTGGATGAAATTTCAAGTTGATTGCATTATAGGTTTAGGTTTATACTTGTTCATCGTCAATTATATTGGTACATCTTTAATATCTATAGACTATTCAAAACATAATTTTTTTTTCTATCTCCATCTTTCCATTGTGAAATGATATTTGTACATCATTTTGTGACAACTTTCTCTCTTATACTCGCATTATGTTTTTACTTTCTCTCTCCATATTGTTTTTGTTTGAGTGTCAATATTCATTTTTCTTTGTAAATTTTTTGTTGTCACACAAATAGTTGTTCAAATAACACACCGAATGTTATTTGAATAACCATTTTATAGTACAATTTGTGAAACAACCAAAATATACAAAAGAATATTGGTCTTGACACAAAAACCAAATCAATAGAGAGAGAAAATGAAAACATAATGTAAATATGAGAAAGAAAATTATCATAAAAGTTGACACAAAATAATTGTTCAAATATCAATTCTCGATATTTTTCTATCAAGAAATGATATTTATACAACCACTTTTTGACAACTTTTGAAACAACCATCTCTCTCATACTCATATTTTTTTATTCTCTCTTTTTTCTTTCTCTCTTTATTGATTTTGTCCAATAAGAAGAGAGAAAAACTGGTTGTCAGGTTGTACAAAATTGGTTATATAAATATCACTCCTCTTTTCTATCACATCACATTCTGTTTTTGTTTCTCTCTCAAGGTGTAATAGATGTTAAGCGCCCATGAATTTTTATCAGGACCCTTGAGGAAACTCATTTTATGAATGTATTATTTTTCAAATATTAGTCTATGTACAATTTTTCTGTACTATAATATAGTTTCACCATGTTATGTTTCATCTGATGTTAGTCTACGTACATGTTATACTTACGCAGCTTATGAGCTTTATTAATAAAAAATATAAATTGATCTTAACATATAAATTGAGCTTATGTTACATACATCTGATGTCAATATGTAATGTTTATTTATACCTAAAACTCGCAAATGAATAATGATCTTAACATTCCTCTAAACATAAATTGATCTTAACATTATCAGAAAGAAAAGAAAAAATGAGTATATTGTATATACCACATGCAACCAGAGTCCGCGTAAGACTTTGACTTCGTTTATTTCTACTACTGCAGTAGTTCCATCCACTTGTATTCGTTTAATGCTTTCCCCTACTCCCCCAACGGTTCACAACACGTAGTGTTTAATACACACTGATATTGGACAAAGTCTATAAAAGCATATAGTGGTCAATCTATAAAAGCACAGCAGCAAAGTGTAAAAGGAAACGAGTACACAAGTGATTTATTTCTATTTGGCATTTATGGGTTTCCAAGGAAAATGGCTTTCTGTGAGTGTTCTTGTTCTCTTCATTGTTCTTGATCTTAGCATGTTTGCTCTTGGTGATCACAAGCTTGACCAAGAAAGGTATGGAGATGATTATTGCCGATATAGACGTGGACCTCGCTGTAGAGGTTGGGGTGGTCGCCGCGGTGGTGGTGGTTTTGGAGGTGGAGGTGGAAGAGGAGGAGGCTTTGGCGGTGGTGGAGGACTAGGAGGAGGTGGTGGTGGTCGAGGAGGTCTTGGGGGTGGTGGAGGAGGAGGTAGAGGCGGTGGAGGTGTAGGTGGTGGAGCTGGTGGAGGCCTTGGTGGTGGTGGTGGAGGAGGAAGTGGCGGTGGAGGTGGATTGGGTGGTGGCTCTGGGCATGGTGGAGGTTTTGGTGCTGGTGGAGGTGTAGGAGGTGGAGCTGGTGGAGGCATTGGTGGTGGTGGAGGAGGAGGTAGTGGCGGTGGAGGTGGTTTAGGTGGTGGTTCAGGGCATGGTGGAGGATTTGGCGCCGGTGGAGGTGTTGGTAGTGGAGCTGGAGGAGGCATTGGTGGCGGTGGAGGAGGAGGCGGTGGTGGTGGAGGTGGAGTGGGTGGTGGCTCAGGACATGGTGGTGGATTTGGTGCTGGTGGAGGTGTAGGCGGTGGAGCTGGAGGGGGCATTGGTGGTGGCGGTGGTGGAGGAGGAGGTGGTGGTGGTGGATCAAATGGTGGCTCAGGGCATGGTGGAGGGTTTGGAGCTGGTGTTGGTGGTGGTTCAGGAGGCGTAGGTGGTGGAGGTGGTGGAGGCGGTGGGGGAGGAGGAACAGGCGGAGGTTCGGGACATGGTGGAGGCTTTGGTGCAGGTGGTGGTGTAGGAAGTGGAAGTGGAGCAGGTATAGGTGCTGGTAGTGGTCATGGTCATGGTGGTGGAGGAGGAATCGGTATAGGAATTGGTATTGGAATTGGGGTAGGATCAGGATCTGGCCAAGGATCTGGTACCGGTACCGGTTCTGGTGGTGGAGGTGGTGGTGGTAAACATTAAACTGATGGATACATGAAGCTTGTAATGTGACTTTAGCCAACTTATTTACAATTTTCAATGTACCTCAAATGAGTTATTCGTGTGAAATAAGTCTTTTGTGTGATTATTTCCATAAATCATTTCATTGAGCTTATAGTATGTAAAACTTGTATTGCAATTAATGAAATTTTGGACTCTTGCACTAATTGTTTGCATGGTGATCATAAGTAATAAGTTACATGGAAAAAATGGAAAAAAAAATACACCTACCTCACTTAAGAATAATGTAAATGTTACTCATGTTCTTTCTTAGAAGCAACACACATAACCTAAATCACTTGGTTAAACTTTTTCGTTCTCTTTCTACGTTGGATTGCAATCATTCTCATTCTCATCCTCTTGTTCTTTACATAAGGTTATTTCTTTTGGTTCACTACCCCTTTACCATTTTATCCAAGCTCAACTTGATGCTTTAAGTCATGTTCTTGGTTCCAATTTTGTTGTGTTTTATTGTTTATAAGGGAAGGGGCAGGGACCACAAATGGAGTTGATATTGTGCAGAACAGAAGAAGGGGTCAGTGGGTGAAGAAATGGTGTAATTGAATTCTTCTGGCAACTGTGAATTAATTATAAGGTGTTCTCATGTAACATGCATGGTGATGTTAGTAGGAGAAGAATGTATCTCCAACTTCTTTTTGGTATTTTAAGAGGGAAAAAAAATGTTGAGAGAAAAGGGATGCTTTTATCTGTTGATAAAAATTTAAGGGAGGTTGATGTCAATTTTAAAAGGCTAAAATGTGCTTTTAGTCCCTGCAAATATAGCGAATTTGGATTTTGGTCCCTGGTAAAAAAAAATTTGAAATCAATCCTTGCAAAATTTTTTGTTTTTTTAAATAATCCTTGACCCCACTTTACTGATGATTTGGCTGATTTTTGCTTACGTGGCAGTTGGTGACTGTACCAACTTGAACACCTGGCGCACACGTGGCTTTTTAGCTTCTACGGTACACCTCACAAATTGAGGTGTACCGATTCTCTGCTTCATAAATTTATAAATTAATGATCATTTTATGAGATAAGTTGTTATTTGTCATTATTTATATTTTAGAAAACACCATCTCAGGAGAAAAAAAACATCATTTCATTGTTTATATGAATTAAATTAAATTTTTAACATTTTCTCATAAAAAATATTCAATATTCTTCATTATGAGCAATAAAAATTCAAAAAAAGTAAATTTTATTTCATCGACGCTTTTGGTAAATAAGATTTAATTATTATAATTGTCAATGATAGAAAATAATTATTTTTTCTTCAAAAAACAATCAATTTAATTATTAATTTAATGTTTGGTGTACCGGTACACTCAAAATGTTGGGTGTACCATAGAATTTGCCATTTTATAAATCATTTTAATAAAAATAAAATTGGTTTTTTTTAAAAAAAAAAAAAAACTTTAATTAAATTAAGAGGAATTAAGCACATGTTGCTGAAAGCCTGAAACACAGTTACACATTCATCTTCTTTATTTTGCAGAAAAATATACATCTTCATCTTCCACAACCCATTCACTCTATACCACCACTATCAACCTCTCATAACTGATCTACATCGTCAAATTCCTCCAAAAACCTAAATACAAACCCATACAATATTTTTTCAGAAAAATGAATAGAAAAAAACCCAAACACAAATCCTTGAGACCCAATGGATTACATCAATGAGTTGAAAGCAAAGATTGAAAATTTAGAATTAGTGCAACAAAAGAATCAAAACCCACTATTCCGATCTCTTCTCACACGGTTCCAATTTCTTTGTTCCAATCCCTCTCGTTTTTCATCGTTCTTCTCACATTGTTCCGATTTCTACACCCTCATTTTTCAGTTTCGATTTGTGCATATACAACACACAAGTTTCTATTTGTTCCATTCATCTCACTTTTCACTTTTCTGTTTTTTTAAAATCAAAGAATAAGGGACAATTGATGTTTTGGAGCTTGAAAATCATAAGAGTATAGATGGTGATGATATTACTTTTTTGGGTTGTTGTTGTTATTGTTGTTGGATCTTGGACTGTTTTGGTTGAAGCTTAGACTGTTATTGTTGGTGTTGGAGTTTCGATGGATGTTGTTGTTGTTGTTTATGTTGACAGATCTGAAAAACTTGTGGGTATGTGTTTGAAAATAGGTTGTTTAAGAATGAAAATTATAGAGAGGGATTAAGGAAATTTTTTAAGTATGATGAACTTTTATGGGTGAAGGA
Organism: Medicago truncatula; assembly: GCF_003473485.1. NCBI lineage: Eukaryota > Viridiplantae > Streptophyta > Magnoliopsida > Fabales > Fabaceae > Medicago > Medicago truncatula. The sequence goes on from NC_053045.1 coordinate 25,733,726, forward strand.
TGAACAATTTGGGGATAAAGAAGAAGATTAATGAAGAGGAATTTATGGGCAGAAGATGAATGCAGAAGCTACACAATATCAATGTTTTAATTAAATATTTTTTAATTTCAAATTTTTTTTTCAAATTTATTAAAATGATTTTTAAATCATTAAAATATGTTAAATGCCACGTGTATATGATTGTACAGTCAGCAATTGCCACGTAAACTAAAATGTGTCAAATCAGCAAGAAAGTGGATCCAAGGACTTTTTTAAAAAACAAAAAATTTTGCAAAGATTGATTTCAAAAAAAAAAAATTACCAGGGACCAAAACCCAAATTCGTTATATTTGCAGGGATCAAAAGCATATTTTAACCATTTTAAAATTAGATGGCATGTTCATGTCATTTTAAGAGACCTTATGGAATAAGGGTAATTTCCTCTAGAAATGTTTTGATGTAAATATTTTCTTTTATCATTTGTTAACTAGTGGCCCGTCATAAAAGGAACAAAATTACCACAACTATTTTTAATATAGAAATGAACAAAATTAATATTTTATGAAAGGATAAAAAACAAATTAAATGTTAAAATTAGTATAATCACATGAGTATTATAATTACAAAATTTGTATTAATGACACCTATCTATCTATCTATCACTTAGATTATACGTAATTTTTCATTGTATTTAATTTGTATGCATGTATTTGTTTATTTCTTTCTTGAAAACATATGTACCAGCAATATTTGAAAGTGATAGAATTTAAGGCTTTGCTAGGGTTTCCCCTAAAATGAACGCCAATCCACAATTGCATTCAATTCAGATCTTACGTGAATAATAATTGGTCATTGGTCATTCTCAACACAAAGATTTTTGCACAAATCCATACGATTGATGGAATTATTGGTGTGTTACGTGAATTATTCATCACCAAATTGAATTGCAATCATCAAATCAAATTGATTCCCTTCACCTTCCACTTACGGTATGGTTTGCTTTGCCCTTGACCCTTTCATGCACCACCTTCTTCGGTGGTACCGGTGGACAAAACCCAATCTTAATTATTTATTTTTTGCACAAAGTTGTTTTAATTAGCTATGAGAGACCAAGTTTCAATCTTAATAACTATCAAATCGCATATAGATCCATGTAGGATTGACAACATCGTGCATATGACTTGGGTGATCACCATGAGCAACTTGAGGATCTTAAATCCCTGAAACTAATTAATCGTTTAAATATAACATTTCTCTCGTAATTGATGACTGGATGTGTTGAACCAACAAGAAAATAGAGGGGATTTAGAACCCGTTTGTTACAATTAAAATAAAAATGACATAAAATAATTTAGAGATTATATGAAAGATTAGAATATTTATCTTGCGTTTGTTTCTAGGAACTAAATTGAGCTTTTGCTAGGATTGTTGTTTATTGAGGTAAGAGGGTTAGATTTCATTCATAATCCTTTAGTTTAATTTCTTCCCTAATTCTATGCATAATAATTAATTGAAATAAGTGATTATTTTGAATTTAATTGAAATAAGAGATTATTTTGAATTTAATTGAAGAATTTGGAATGGATGAAGTTCATTAAATCCAAAAATGGGTTTATTAGATTGAAATACCAACTCAGCGTGCCAAATATGCTATTTTATACAATCATCGCACCATATAAACCTATTTGCACAGTCAGACGAGTTTGGATGGACAATCAAAGAATCTTAAAAGAGATAGGATCCGTTGACACAGAACGAATTCGTTGACACCAAATTGTAGTGTTCCATTTATTTTAATCAATGGCTCATAATTAATCAAAGTAATCATAAACCCTTTTGGTATACTTTAATTTCGCTCTTTACATTTTTTTGGTAAACAAATCTCATTCTTTATGATTAGTCAAAGAAAAAGATCTTGTTCTTTATGATATTAAAGCTAAATGGAAGCATTTCAAGTAGACAAATGGAGGTTTTTTTTAATCGATATTCAAATGGATGCTTATAGCAACAAATGATTGTAAAATTCATATTCATGGTAGTTATTATATGATGAATAATTTAAATAAACTCGTTGAAAAGAGGATCACAATGAAAATGTTACTATACACCATTCCCTTGCAGCCATTTTGAAGTGTTTTATGCATCCATTAATTGGACACTTTTCCAAGGACGACACTTATCACCGTTCAAACATCCTCCATTTAAGTTTATTTTCCAATTGCAATGGAAGCACCTGTCACGTGATTGGTCGTAAATGTCAAAATAATGACGATGGGGGTTACCAAGCCATGTAAAACTGCAGGAGAATACCGTTGGATGAACAATTGGATATAATATTTTTGGTCTGAATGAAAACCTGTAAATTTCTCCAAACATGAGTGTATGAACTCCAAGATCATCATCTTTAGATTTGCAATTAAAAGTGATGGTTTTGGGAGTTGGATCAGTTACATTATTGGTGATAGTAACTTTTTCGGTAAGGCTAATAGCTATAGTTTCTCTAGCTTCAAATGAGAATAGTATGATTAGGAGTATCGAAAATTTGAAGGTAATTGTACTTGGAACTGCCATTGTTGTATGCACCATGCCAACAAGACCACATCAATCTTAATTTATAGAACATTAAACAAAAGGAAATGATTTGCAAATTCAAATTATTTCGTAATTTGTGAATTAAATGGTTGACCTGTTAATTAACCTGGTTGACCTATTAATTAGCCTTTCTAAAGGAAAAGTGTTTTTTTTTTTGCAAATGAAGGAAAAGTGTTATCCAACGACTTTTCTCATTTTGGTCATCCAAGAATAAATTGGCTTAATTAAGAACAAGCTAATTTGATTTATTTCCCATTTTTGCGATGCAAATTCAAATTTCATGTTTGTATTAATGATGAGCTTTGATTTTTTATCACCAACTGTATCAAAGCCAAGATTAACAGAATCATTGTTGGGACTGTATAGTTTTTTTTAGTTGGTTTCAAGTTTTTCTCAATATAAAGATTTAAATAAGTGTCCATAAACAACCACTCAATATAAAGATTTAAATAAACTACCTGTATTTATTTATTTTTTTACCAAAGTAAATTTAACTATTATCATTAATCAACTAATGTTAAATACAAGAATGATAAGAACAAAAAATACGGTAACTATCCCAAGAACAGGCCAAGAAGTATACCAAATTGAATTGCAATCATCAAATCAAATTGATTCCCTTCACCTTCCACTTATGGTATGGTTTGCTTTGCCCTTTCATGCACCACATTCTTCGGTGGTACCGGTGGACAAAACCCAATCTTAATTATTATTATTTTTGCACAAAGTTGTTTTAATTAGCTATGAGAGACCAAGTTTCAATCCTAATAACTATCAAATCGCATATAGATCCATGTAGGATTGACAATATCGCGCATATGACTTGGGTGATCACCATGAGCAACTTGAGGATCTTAAATCCCTGGAACTAATTAACCGTTTAAATATAACATTTGTCTCGTAATTGATGATTGTTTGTGTTGTACCAACAAGAAAATAGAGGGGATTTAGAACCCATTTGTTACAATTAAAATAAAAGTGACATAAAATAATTTAGAGATTATATGAAAGATTAGAATATCTATCTTGCGTTTGTTTCTAGGAACTAAATTGAGCTTTTGCTAGAATTGTTGCTTATTGAGGTAAGGGGATTAGATTTCATTCATAATCCTTTAGTTTAATTTCTTCCCTAATTCTATGCATAATAATTAATTGAAATAAGTGATTATTTTGAATTTAATTGATGAAATTCGTGCTTATGCTTTGATGTGATGTTTGGGTATATGAATTTGTTGATAATCAAGTTGTTGAGGATGAAATTATCTGCTCAATATATGTTTATATGTATATTTTGCTCAAATTGGCATAAATTAGTGTTGTTGTTGTTGATTGTGATGAATTCATGTTTAACTGAAGTTGTTGTGAATTAGATATGTTGTTGTTGTTGATTTGTACCATGGGTATTCCATTTTGTGAAGTTGTAGTTGAATTGGTGAAGTTTGAGTTAAGTTGCTCATGTGAAGGACAAAAATGAATTTTGTTACATGAGGTTGTTGACTGAGTTTTTGACATGGTTGAATGAATTGAACCTAGAAGAATTGATGTTTTCATGTTCTGGTTGTGTTAGTTGAGTCGTTTGGGAGAAAACGGGTTTTTCGTATGTAATGTCGACGATTAAGCGTTTTTGCCAATAAGTGATTATGTGAGGTTTTGGAAAATGATTTTTGAGATGGTTGAAACTTGAATTTTTCTGTAGGTTATGATAGAGCTAAATTCCAGGAGCATGTAGGCAAAAACGACATCAAAATTCGATTAACGGATTGAATTTTATGCGCGAAATGGTGAAAACAAAAAAATGGAAAAAAATTGTGCTGTCAGACGAGCACGGCCGTGCGTACAATCTGCCTTTTTTTGGCACGGCCGTGCGTGCTGTCAGGACTTCGATTTTCTGCGTTTTTGTGCTTTTTCACCCATTTTCGTTTTGAATTGGTCATCGGTGTAAACATGAAAGTTTTAGATAATTTTGTTAGCTTTCCAATGGATTTAGGTTTACTTGAAAATGTTTTGTGGATTTTGAGTTATGATGAAAACACTTCAAGTGGGTCTTGAAGAAATTTTAAGGAAACTTAGCATAACTATTTCCAAGTCAACCCAAAACTTATGGTTTGTTTCCAACCTTCTAAAATTGAGTATTAAGAGTCCTTTTAGGATGTTTAAGAGTGATTAACCTATGTCTTGTTGATTCTAACTTGATTTTGTTTTGAAAATGAATTGGTTTTGCAATATGGAAGAAATGATACGAACTTGTCGTAACTTTGTGATTTTGATGATTTTGTCGTAGTCGGCCGGTGAAACGCAAATGTATATTCATCTACACTCATAAGTGATCTAAGTGTATACATAGTCGAGACCCTAGAGTTTATTTTACTTGGCTTTGGTCCAATTGTTTCCATTATTTTAAAGTTGTGAAATAAGAGATGAACTTTGTTGAAAAGAATCTTTAAGACCAAATACTTGGAAAATCTTTTGTGGATAGTTTGATATGATTGTATGAAGATATGTGAATGCTTTCTAAGTGTTGAATATGATGTTTATCATAGTGTGTTGTATTTTCTCCTTTACTTGAATTGTGAGAAATTATATGGGGTTGTTAAATTATATGATTTAGTTGATGTTGGTTAATGCATATATGTTGATTGATTGTGATATTGTTGGTGAATACATATATGATTGATTGTGATATTGTCGGTGAATGCATATATGTTAAGTGATGGTGATTTTGTTGGAGATTGCATATATGCTAAATGATCGATGATGATGTGGTGATCAATATAAATGGAGGTTATCCTTTATATTTTTGTTGAATATTATGAGGTGATTTTGCATTGTCGAGTCTTTACTTGTATGTTCATGCATCATAGTCGTGTTGAGTCTTGATGTTGTAAAAGTGGATTACATATGATACTTTTGTTGCATCATGGGTGATGACCTTGAGGTGATTTGGTACCACATTCATATATGTGTCGTGTATAGGCGCATATCATATTGGGATGAGTCTTAATTGTTGCATGTGAATCATGATTGTTGATGATCAGTGTGTTTGATGAATACATACTTGTGATATTTGGAATTGATTGGTTGATGAATTGTGTCAATTGAATATGTGACTTAATGAATTTGTGCATTGGTGAAATTTGTTGAATGTTGTGATCTATGTGGATTGGTGTATATGTACAATTGTGGACTTTGTTGATGGTTGTAAATAATTGAGCTATGCTTTAATTGCATGCCTTACTTGTTGTGCTTATATACTTGGTGAATCAATTTGATGATAATTATTTTGATAATAATGATGTGGTGAGAATTGTATATGTGCGTGTGCGTGTGTCTATATATATATATATATATATATATATGTTTGCTAGAACACACCCACTAGTTTTTATGCGGGAGTGTTTTAGCAAAGCTACACCTTAAGGTGTATTTAACTATTTTTTAGTTATTCACTTGCTAAAATACTCCTTCTAAAAACTAAGTGGGTGTATCCTAGCAAAAGCCTATAGGATTTGCTAGAACACACCCACTTGTTTTTGTTAGAAGGTGTGTTATAGCAACATACACTTTAAGGTGTATTTATTAACTTTTTAGTTATAACTTGCTAAAACACTCCCACATAAAAACTAGTGGATGTGTTCTAGCATATATATATATATATGATGTAGTGTTTCCTTTGTTAATGATGATTACTTGCTTATAACTTTGAAATGACGATTTGTACTTGTTGAGTTATGTATGCTAAATGAAGAATAAGGTGAGTAATTCTTTCATTGATTAATTGTTGATAAATGATGAACTTATGTCGATGACTTGATTAGAGATTGAATATGCTTGATATGCTATGTTAGTAATGTGATAGTTTGAGGTGCATGGAATGGGGGAATAATAATCATGTGATGTTAGTATTCTACGAGGGATTATGATTGATGTGAAACTTACCCCCAGTAGTTTTGACCGCCTACCTGTTTGTATCAATGGGTAGACGAAGTGCGGGATTAGTTTGCTTTCGGTGAGTTGCTTGGTGATTGCTTAGATAGGCTATCTCCGTTATCGTTTTCTTTTGGGTCTTAGAGTAGGCTTTGATCTAGGATGTCTGTCTTTATGATTATTCTAGATTGATTATGCTGAATTTATGTTGTTGAGATTTTGCTCATGTGTCAGGACTTGGAGATTTTATGTTGATGTATATTGATCTTATGACATGTATATTTTGGAGATGTATGATTTATATCCGCTGCGACTATTGATGAATTTTTGTATATGCATGATGTTCGATATTTGTTGAAGACGTAACATTTATTTCTTGAATATTGGATTATTCACGTGTTTTATCGCTTTAATAGAAATAGCGCGTTACAAGATATATTTGAGAAAGTAGGCTAACAAAACAACTTGGAGTTATATGTCAACCCGCAGAATCCTTAACAATTCTGCATTACCAACCTTCCTTCCCTGTACCAAAACAAGAAACAATCCTCTCTATATTATACAATTCACACCATCATATAATATCTTCGCCATATTCACCATTAGCATTATCAAATATTTACATCGACAGAATCAACAAGTCATAATCAACAAAAGAGTCATCAACAAAATCATCATCAACATTTATTGCCACAAGAAACAACATCGTTTCACAAAACACAATTCACAAATAGAAGACAATCCATCAATTATGATAACCAACATAGTATACACCGATCAAACATTGATTCATTCTCATTTCATCATGAATACAAAGTCAATTGCAAGTCATCAACTAATAAACTTTCATTTTACCAAAGTTCATCTATTTTCAATTATTTCAACCAAAGTAAACTATTATGCTCCTACACCTCAACACATCATAGCATCTTTATTTCACAAAGTCCATTAAATTCTCAAAGTTCACATAGTTCGTCTATTTTTCACCATGATTCAAAATCAACCCATTTTCAAAGCAAAGCCATGTTAAACCACTCATAGAAGTTCAATTACACTCCAATTAAGCAGGGTTAGGTGTTTGGCACTCATAGGGATGCGTAAAAGTTCATAAAAATGCGAAAAATTGGACTTTCTGTGCACATGACAGACTACACGGTAGCGCCTATAGGTCGCACGGTCGTGCAGCCATACTGCGAGCCACACGCACGGTGCCTGCCTATAGGGTGCACGGTCGTGCTAGTTTGACAGCACAGATTTTCTAATTTTTCAACTTTCACATTTTCGCGCGTAAAATTCTGAATTTCAATCCTTTTTCGATCTCTTTTTCGCCTATGCGTCCCAACCAATTAAACCATTCAAGTTCTATTATAAAACATTGCTTTCCTATCTCAAATAAATTAATCCAATTTACCAAAATGACTTATTTCTCAAAAGTGCTTAAAGCAACGTTTTACTCAAAAATCCAATTTTCACCCAAACGATTTCACACCCAAAACATTGAATTCAAAACAGAAATTCTAAACACTATAACTCAACCTAACAACTTCATCAGTCCATTTAAATTCATCAAAATCAAACTTCTCCTCTTTTGACCCAATTTATCAAAAATCACCAAAACACAACAACTTAACAAAACATCACATTTATCATCATCAAACTCATGAATTCTCATCATCAACATATACTTAACAACAACAACATCGTCATTTTCACCAAGTTAAGCCAAATTCTCAAAGTAATCATTTAGACCCATATCAACAATGAAAATTAAGCATCAACAACTAGTTCCAACAATTTTCATATACCAAAATTTACCACATAATCATGAGCACGAAAATTAACATCCAAAATCATCAAAATCATAATTCATTCAAAAGCAATTATGACCCATAAGTGAAAACTAGATTATAGCTTATTAACTAGAGCAAACATATCCCCCTTACCTTGTATTCCTGAAGCTTAAACTAATCTCAAGAATCTTCACTCTCTCCAATGAATCCTAGCTTTCTCTTCACTTTTCTTCAAATGGGTCTTCCTCTTTCTCTTATATTCTTCTCTTCTTTCTCAATTCTCTCTATTGAGTGAAAGTGTGAAATGAGCTAACCATAATTTCCTCTCATAAGTTATCTATATATACTCCAATAATTGGTTAGGTTAATACAATTCATAATGGGCCTTAAACCTCTTACCACTTAATTCTAAAAAGTTACTACTCACTTTACTCTCTAAAACATCTCATAATTACAGTCTCAAAATAATTATCCCAAGTTACTTCTAACTTAATAAAAATAACCAATTACACTAAAACACTAAGATATTCTACATTCCAAAAATTACTAGTTCACCCATGGTAACTACATATAAATTACAAAAGAATTAAAACATACCCTAGAGACTAAGGTTGAGGAGAGAGACTCCTCCCACGTGCTTCTAGAACTTGCATTCCTCTTGAACCGCTTCGTTCTAAATGAGAATTTGTGAATGAGAGGAGTTGTATTTATAGGCTTATTACCAAGTGAGTTTGGGCTGAAAAACTAGACTTTTCCATCAAACCTGCAGGAGAAAAACAACAAAAAGTTGTTTTCTTTTCGATTGACATGCGCCTCCCGCGTGGATTAACACCTGGGATGTGCCAGTGCATTTTCTGCACACCTGGAGCGCCCTCATAGCCTGGCAGTGCATTTTCACCTTTTTCTTCGTCTTTTTAAGTGTTTTCTTTCATGAAACTTGTCTTGGGACTTGAAATAGAATTTCTCCTCTTTGTAATGTCTTCAAAGGCCTCTTGAATATTCAATCAATGGTCTCCCAAAATCCTCTTGAATATTCATTTTCATTTGAATGATTTTGCAGTAAATTTCCTTAAAAATACCTAAGAATTGCCTAGTTTCGGGAAAACTAGAATTGCATGACTCGAAATGAAAACATCACAAAATATCCCAAAAACCATAGGAAGTTGTTTTAAAACTCCTTTATTTTGGATCAAACATAAAGAAAATGACTTAAAAATACGCTGAAAATAACGTAAAATGACTTGTCATCAATTAACATCTATGAAAATAATTTTTATTTTTTAGATAAATAGATGCAATTTAGAATAATATACATGTTTGAATGATTTAATCATTATCAAAGAAGATAGAAAGAGAATATTAGAGGCAGAGTGTGAGTGAAAAGGATAAAAAAGAAGGAAAAGGTGTGGGAGCAGAGAACAATAGGGGAAAGTCATGAAAATAAAAAGGGGTAATAGTCATTTTGGTTCCTGAATGTGTAGCAAGTAGTCACAATAGTCCTTCAATGTATCAAAATTTCAAAAAAGTCTCTGATAGTCCACTTTGTTAGTCAAAATAGTCTCTAACGCTTAAATAATTCCTTAATACTCACAATAACTCTTTTGATATAGAAACTAAAATGACAATAAATAAGTACGTATAAGGACTAACATGATAATAAGTAAGTATATTGAAGGACTAATATGACAATATTAACGAAATATTTTAATATCAAGGACTATTTTGATTAACAAAGTGCACAATCAGGGACTATTTTGGAATTTTGATACATTGAGGGACTATTGTGACTACTTGTTACTCATTCAGGGACCAAAGTGACTACTTCCCCAAATAAAAATAAACATTACGTAATATAGTGAAGAGCATGATAGATGAAAAATATAAATACTACTAGTTAACACAAAAAGAAGTCTATTTAAAATATGCAGGTAAACAAAATACCAAAACAAATACTACCTCCGTCCCACAGTGTATGACGTTTTGGAAAAAATTTTGTCCCAAATTATAAGTCGTTTTGTAATATCAATGAAAAATTATTCATGTTCTTCCTAATTTGCCCTTGTCTATTCTCTTTTTCCAAAACTTTTTACTCAAGGTTCTCATAATCGATAATTCACTTTTTATTCACGGTTCCCATGTATGTATTGTTATTCACGGTTCCCATAATTATCAATATTTTGTGCTACATTGATGTTCAAATCGGGAGATGATGCGTTTCATTTGAATTTTGTTGCTGGACATCTCCATTATCAATTTCTTGATTAAAAATTTCAGCATTTAAATCTATAGTAAAAAGAGAAGATTCATGATTTGAAATCATATTGGTATGTTTTTGTTTAGTTCAATAATCTTAATTTATAGGAAAAAAGAACAGCCACATACTAATTTTTTTTGGAGGGAAACTTGAAATATTTTCATGAACAAATCGGAGGTTTTTTTTAAATCAAATGAATTTTTTCAAGTTTTTACATGGCAGAAAGAGCAAAGAGGTATCGTTGGATTGTTTCATTATTTCATTGCCTTGGTACTGCAATTGAAGAGAGAGAAGGAACCGTGTGAATTCATTGCCTTGGAGTTGGAGGAATTTGGGACGGTGGCAATCAAGTTGGAATAATTGTGTTGCCAAGGGTAAAAGAGGAAAAACATATCTAATTTTAACAAAGTTCACAAAAGTTAAAGATTTCTTAATATGTGTAAAAGTGCCAAAGCGACGTACAATTTGGAACGGAGGGAGTAAATAACAACACTAAGAAATAAAAATATATTTAATTTATAATTAATATAACAATGATGATTTTATTACCGGTGTAATTTCTATTACATGGAAGCATTCCTTACAAAAGGGGCAAACCAAAATACACTAGTGTTGATGGAAGCTGAAATTAGCTGAAGTCAGTTGAGCTTCCTCAACTGTGATTCCCTTTCTTCAAGCGATTAACGTTGGATTCCCTTGCTTCAGGCGATTCCCACTAGAACAAAAAACACTTTTAAAATGCTCAAAAAGGAAAGGAAAAAAATCAAAGTTTTTAAGTGTACGTTGTGATCCCACTTAATAACATGCTTAATTTTTTTTATTAACTATTGTCATTGCATATATGATTATAATACATAAATAAATAAATTAATCTAAAATTTCGTACACAACCACTAGTATAATATAGGCTAAAGTGCACTTTTCTCCCCTAACTTTCAAAAACTTGCAATTTTGGTCCCTTAAGTACAAAAACTACAATTTTGGCCCCCCAAGAATTATCCCCTTTGCAATAGTAGTCCTTTAGGTCAATTTTGACTTGGTCAACGCCTATATGGCAGACCACCTGTGTAATTATTGAATTAAAAAAAATTAAAAAGCCACATAATCATTTATAAATTAAATAAATTAAAAAAAAAATTAAAAGTAAAGGAAAAAGGAAGAGGCGTGACATTTCCAAGGTTTGTTTTGGATCGCACAAATTGGAAGGTAAACATTCTTACATCACTACTCATTCCATACATTATCTTCAGCTTGCTTTCTATAGTTTTCTATGTCATCAAGTGATTTGTCTTTCACACTTGATATTATCAAATATGTACCTTCATTTTTGTCACATATTATTATACTTATTTTTATGACTATGCAGAGGAGAGATTGGAAAATGAATTGCTTTAGTTGCTGTTGTTTTAAGGCTTTTTTTCACCACCAAAGATTGTTACCGAAGCATCGGTAATTATAGACCGGCTCCCTCTCTTTCCTTTCTACAACAACGATATACCTCATTCTCTCCCATGTTCCCACACTTTTCACTCTGACTGCATAAGCAATGACTCAACACGAATTTGGGGATTCTTTTGGGGTTGGGTTGGATTTTAAGATCTGTTGGTATGAATTTTGTTTAGGTTGTGGTTGAAGATGATTTTTTGGGGTTTTTTCATAGAGCTTGTTGTTGTTGTACTAGTGATTGATGTAGTACTGGAAATGGAAAAGAGTGTGGCTGCCATAGAATTAGGGGTGTACACGGGTTGGGTTGGGTAGGTTTTAGACTAACCCGTTACCCAACCCGTTGATCACATTATGGGTTGGGTTCAACATGGAACCCGCATTTACATAGTCAGAACCGAACCAAACCGTACTAATTTTTTTGGGTTGGTTCGGGTTGGGTTCATGGGTACCCGTTTAATACTTTCCCTGTCAATTTTCGTAAAATAGTATGAAGTAGAATTCATTCATATCTCTTCCAAAATCGCATGTATGTAACAGAATTCATTTCCCTGTCAATTTTTTGGGTTGCTATGTAACAGTAGTAGCAGAATTCATTCATTCATACTCATAGTATGAAACAAAAACAACTTAATAATAGTACCAAAATTGAGAAAACATATCTCTTCCACAAAAGCAAAAACAACTTAATAATAGTACCAAAATTGAGAAAACATATATCTTCCACAAAAGCAAAAACAACTTAATAATAGTACCAAAATTGAGAAAACATCTCTCTTCCACAAAAGCAAAAACTGTAGTAGCAAAATTCAAAAGTAAAAGCAGTAGCAGCAACATAAAATGCAGTAGTAGCAAACATCATCATCAACAGCAACAAAAATACACCATCAGCAGCAACAATTTCAGTAGCAGCACAAAAAACATCATCAACACAGCAACAGCAAATCCAGTAGCAACAACACAACTGCAAAATACAAACAACAATAAATCCCCCAAACACTACTAAACATAATAATAATTAAACAAATTAGCTAAGAACAATAACAAATAATAAGAGATTAATACAACATTAACAATTACCTTAATTTCTGGTATTAGTGATGGTGTTGGTGTTAAGCTCAGCTGCAGTAACACCGACATCAATAGTAACTAATCCAGCCAACTCTAAAAATTTAAACACAAACAATTACTAACCAATATATTTAAAACTATAATCAAATATATTTGAAATTAAAAACAAAAGTAGATTATACCTGACTCGATCTTTTCCACTTCAACCAACTCGGCATCTAAATCAATGACCTTGGGAGATTTGATCCAATTTTGGGTGCAGATCAAAGCTTCAACAATAGAGGGATTTAATGAACTGCGAAACGAGTCAAGGACTCGACCTCCAGTACTAAAAGCTGACTCAGAAGATACGGTGGATACAGGAATAGACAATATATCTCGCGCTATGTGGGAAAGAACATGATATTTATTTGAGTTTACTTTCCAAAAAGTGAGAATGTTAAATGTAGAAACATCATCTTCAGGACCATCCTCCAGATACCTTTCCAACTCATTTTTTTGTACCTCCCGTTGTTTTTTCTTCACTCTCATTCTGAACATTGTGTCCCAGTCTTCATCTTCTTCATTTCCAATTGTAGATTGAGATACCATGTTTCAAGATGACGCATTAGAACCACCACTTTCAGGAGAAACAGGATACAAAGCCTCATAATGCTCAAACAATCTATCAACAAGATTTGTTAACTTCTTCACCATAACTTTGGACTTCTCTTCACCATACATTTTGTGAGTGCAAAATTCAATATACTAAAGCTTATAACGAGGATCAAGATAAATAGCAACAAACAGAAGATAATTTATTGCACCACTTTCCCAATACTTGTCAAACTTAAGTTGCATGTTTGCGGTCATGGTTTTCAAAATCGGATCAGTAACATTGTGCCTCTATTTATTCAATGTTTTCTGAATTTCCATCAATTGCTTGAAAAAAGAGTTAGCACTAACATGCAATGACCCAGAAAAAGAAAGAGTTGCATCATAAAAAGTCTTCAAGAACTTCACAAAAACACGGGAACGTTCCCAATCATCATGATCAGGACATCCCCCTAACTCACCACTAAGACTAGTAACAAAGGCAGCATCAGCATGTTCTAAACGATAAAACACATGTTCATATTTTTCAGCAATGTTCAACATAAGATAGGTAGAATTCCACCTAGTTACTACATCAAGTGTTACCATTGCTTTAGAACATACACCTACAGAATCTGCACACTTCTTGAAAGTAGCCAACCTACTTGGAGAACTCTTGACAAACTTACATGCAGCCCTGATTCTCTGGACAGATGCATCAATATCTTTTAATCCATCAAGTACAATTAAGTTCAATATGTGAGCACAACATCTCATATGCAAGTACTCTCCATTAAACAAGGTACGACCATTCCAAACCCTCATGCCTCTATTTAAATAATTAATGGCCAAGTTGTTGGCACTTGCATTGTCAACAGTAACACAACAAATAGACCTAATACCCCAATCCTTCATGCAATTTTCTAAGGCTATTCCTATGGTTTCACCTTTATGGTCAGCAATTAAATTGAAACTCAATATTTTTTTCTTCAAAACCCACTCATCATCAATATAATGAGCTGTCACACACATATAATTCATGTTTTGAATTGATGTCCAAGTATCAGTTGTAAGAGACACCATTTGATTATTTGCAGACAACACAGATTTCAAGGTTTCTTTCTCATCAAAGTACAACCTCAAACAATCTCTAGCAACGGAGACACGAGAAGGAATTTTAAATTTTGGTTGAGCCTCACCCATGAACATCTTAAATCCTTCGTTTTCAACATGTTTAAAAGGAAGCTCATCAATAATAATCATTTTCGCAAGTGCCAATCTAGTCTTCTCTTGACTAAAATCAACAAGTTTAAAACTAACACTGTTAGGGTCATCCTCACTCCCCATTCCAATGGCTAAAGTCTTTTGTTTTTTATCAACTACCCTATATGGGTTTTTTAGGCACACCTTTAAATGTTTTCCCAGGTTAGTTGTGCCATGACTAGAACTATTTGCGGCATATTCTTTCCCACAATACTTACACACAGCCAAATTTTTGTTCCTATTAAAATGTCTCCAAACTTTAGAACAAGTTTGAGGTTTTTTTTTTTGTTTGCTTACCGCTGTAGCAGCTCCTACCTCAGTTACAGCCCCTGCTTCTGTTACTTCCCCATCTTTTCCTTGTTGTAAGTGAGCTTCTTGCACTCCTTCCACTTCCATTTCTACAACAATTTTGAACAAGCATGATTAAAACAACATCAAAAGAAACAGGACAGTGTATCATCTTTGAATAATATTTACATAAACATAACTTTTTCAAAATACATACAGAGGATTAAGTAAAACCATTAATTATTTTATTATACTTTAATGGTTAAATTATACATAATTTAACTAAATAATATAATTTAACTAAATAATATATTCTGATTTCATGAGTTTCAAATTATATGATTGTGCTTTAAATCAAACCAAAAAAATGTATGTCCAGAAAATCATATTTAGCTTATAAATGCTTAATGGTTAATTACCATGTGCACAAGCACAAGTGAATTTTCTTTCTATCCTTTTCACCTCTATTCACTCCAGTAATATACCGGATCCATATATTATTAATCCATCAAGTATATTATTTAGTTAAATTATACATAGAGAGGAATTTGAAATCGACATATTATTTAGCTTTCCAAATTTGAAACTCACCAAATCGACATAGAGTCTTATGGTTTTAAAAAATCACCAATTTCAAATCAACCTTTCCAAATCATAAAAAAGATGAATTGAAATAATAAAAGGATCCATATATTGTATAAAAGATGAATTGAAACAATAAATAGGAGTTGACAGATGAATGAAGAAGATCAATATATCATAATTCATAACCATGAGAGAACTAAGAAGTAAAAATAGCATACACACGATACCTGGTGTCCTGGTCTGCGGGAGAAGGGAACTGAGAAGGGAACTTGAAGTTTTGAAGTTGAATGGAAAAGAAGAGAGAACTCTGGACTCTGGAGGCTGCAGCCGCAGCGGCTAGGGTTTCTAAGTTTGGGAGAAAATGAAACGTACGAGGGTTTCTAAGTTTGGTTTTATGTGTTAATGTTTGGGCTTAGTAAACATTGGGTTTGGGTTGGGCTCAACAATACGGGTATACGGGTTGGTAAACCAAAACCCAATAACCGAACCAAAGCTAATGGGTTCATGCGGGTTGGGTCGGGTTAGACCCGAACCAGACCGGGTTCGGGTAAATTTTGGGTTGGGTTGGTTTGGATCGCCGGGTCTGCGGGTCGACCCGTACCCGTGTACACCCCTACATAGAATTGGGTTGCTGCAAATTTGAGGATGAAAGTGTGAAAATGAGTGGATTTGAGAATGAGGTGGAAAAAAAACAGAGAGGAGGTTGAAGTTTGAGAAACAAACCTAGAAAATGTCACGCTTCTTCCTTTTTCATTTTCTTTTAATTTTTAATTTTTTTTATTTTCTTTTTAATTTATAAATGATTATGTGGCATTTTAAATTTTTTTAATTCAATAATTACACACGTGGCCTGCCATATAGGCGTTGACCAAGTCAAAATTGACCTAAAGGACTACTATTGTAAAGGGGCTAATTCTTGGGGGGCCAAAATTGTAGTTTATGTACTTAAGGGACCAAAATTGCAAGTTTTTGAAAGTTAGGGGGGAAAAGTGCACTTTAGCCTATAATATATCATTAGATCAAATTTCATACCAAACTGTAAACAACTTCATAGTTACATAATCATTCATTAATATCATAAAACTAGATGTAAGTTAATAATTAATTGTCATTGTTTCAAAGTATGTTCATTGCTAGACATATAAATTACATCAAAATCTTTCAAGAATCAAACTTGCATAGCGTTCTTGAACATTCATAATTTCATCATCAGTAAACAGAGTTTTGTCAACAAAAACTTGAAGAAAAAAAAATATTAATTATAATGTCACGCATTCAACATTTTTTTAATGTATCTCTTAGAAGGATTTTTCCAACATGTGCAATATTGCACATGTTAAAGATTCTAAAAGAAGCAAACTCTAAAACCAATCTCCTCCCCCTTGTGTTTCTACTTTTTCAAATATAACACATCAAATTGATTATCTCTTGTCCTATTACATTTTTTTATTACACTGATCATTTGTGCCATTAAATTTTTTCAGTTACAATAGTCCACTGATTTATTGTTTGTATGTTACGCAGCCTTCAAAGCCTCTTAATAATAAAACTATCATTTATGACATCTTACATTCACTTATATCTTGCTTATGAGACAAGTTCACAAACTGAGTAAAAAAACATTCAAAAGCTAGCTACAATCTTTACAATAATGCTCACTAATATCAAAGGTTCCAAGTATCATTCACAAACTTTGGTTGCAAAAATATTGCCACTTAAACATTCCTATCATATTAGTTTTAAGGCTAAATTACACTAGGGATCCTTTAAATTTTATGTTTGTAACAGATTGGTCTTTTAACTCAAAATAACTTAAAGAAAACATTTGGGATGAAATTCAAGTAACACACTAACTCAATCTAGTTGTAAAATTTTATTTAAGTTAATCTATTTGCGGGGCTGTTCAAATAAAAGTTTAGAACTAAACTGAACCTTTAATTGAACTAATCTCCCTTTTCAGAAATTGAGCTATATTAAAGTTAATCTATTTCTATTTTTGTTATAATTGGTCATGATATAGATTGTCTTGCAGAAAGCTTTTGTGATTGGCGATGAACATCATGAATATGTATTGAGAGAAGCTGGAAAGTTGCATCGGGCGTTCAGAACCAAAATTTCCAAGTTTTTTCTGAAAGATAGTAATTGTGATTTTAATAAACAACGTCCTGCGAAATATTCTTATTGTATAAAACAAGAGCATTGGGATAACTTTGTAGCTCAACGTATGAGTATACATTTTCATGTAATATTTTTATTACTTAGTCACGGATCCTTAATGTTTTACATGCTAATAGTTTTACCTCATATATTACAATTTAAAATTCTAGTATTAGTGATATTGTTGGGGGATACCCTTTTATTAGGCAAATAACTTTATAATTATTGCAGAAACTTAGTATTGAAAATCGAGAAAGAGCATTGAATCCTCAACATCCATATAGAAAATCATGTTTAGGATGTGCTCGTCTTGAATAGGATATGGTAAGTTTATGTATAAAAGTGTTGTACAAGATGTTAAAAATGTTTTGTAGTTGTGTTAATTTGTCAAAATGTATATATAGATAGAAGAGTCCGGTAATGATCCGGTAACCCGTTGTCAAGTTTGGAAGGTTGCCCGTGTCAATAAGGATGGAGTGATTGATAATGAAAATGTTGAAGGAGTTGTGGATGAATGTGTAAGTCAAATATTAATATTTTGCATGCATGTCAGATTCTCTTGTTAATTATGATGATGGTTAACAAGTTTGTTCTACTTATCAATGTCAGGAGAAGTTAACACAATCTTTAACTGAAGAATAGAGAGAAGACCTTGGTCCTACAGATATATTTTTTAAGGCTTTAAATAATCCCAAAAACTATTGTGGCAGTGTTAGGAGTTATGGGTTTGGGGTATGTTCTAGAGACATATTTCCACGTCAAATTTGCCCCACACAAATGGACCTTGAAAAACTTTATGGCATTTGCAATACACTGAAGAATAGAGTTGAGGTGTTAGAGAGAGAGAGAGAGAGAGAGAGAGAGAGAGAGAGAAGCTGGAGAGAGAGATAAGTTAGAGAGGCAACAAACCAATGAAATAATAGAGACACATCAACCTGAAAGAGTGGCAGAAAGGCAACATACTCAAAAAGTGTCTGAGAGGCAACAAACTAAGAAAGTGGCTGAGAAGAAACAACATGAAGAAGTAGTGGAGAGATGACAACCAAAAGAAGAGGTGGAGAGGCAAAAACCTAGTGATAAAAGGTCTTGCAACGCTGTATCATTTGGCAACATTTCGGAGGTATTACTTTGTTTATTAACTCAGAAATTCCAATATTTATTCTTCTCAATAATGATAATAATGTTTACATTCATATCGCAATTGTTTAGGGTCTTTTGCCTGTTGATATCTATTTATCATCCCCAAGTCGGTGTTTGGATGCTCGTGGTAAACTATATAACACCGAAGGTAATATAGTGCACGACATTACATTACCACCTGGATATGTCAAGGTTAAGATCGAAGTTTCTATTGTGCCAAATGCTCTGTTGCCTATATCTGTTGAATATGAAGATGTATCCATGGTTGGTCAGGCAATAGGAACAATTGTGCCATGGCCACTTAAAATTCTTCAATTTGTTGGTGAATGTGAAAAGGTAAATTACTTATTATCTACTTTCTTGATCGAAGGGTAATATATACCTGTTTTATTATTTTATCACTAACCTTCATTAATGTAACTATGTAGATTTCTAATCATTTCAAAAACAAAGATAAGAATATCCAGGGAAGTACTGAATCAGTTTCATAACCTAACAAAAACAACAAAAAATTCAAAATTCAAGAGTCCCCTAAAGTTGGTGGCTCATCTGATCTTGCAAATTTACCGTTCCTTGAAATGTATACTACAAAGATGATGAAGGTTGGATCCTCAATTCATATAAATATGGAGGAGAGTATATTTGGTGAAGAGTTTTTAGAGCGTCTACGGGTAGATAATATAAAAGAGATTATTGATCATAACTGGTTAAGTGCCTCTATTATCACTGTATTTGCCAGGTACCTCTATTATTACCAATGTTCTCTAATCTGACTAATCAATTAATATTAATGTTATTTATATTGTGAGATAATATTAATATCTTTAATTGTTTTTACTTTGAAGGTACTTGTTTGAGAAGTTCATTAGTCCAAATGGATTAATAACCAAGTTCTCCTTTGTATCCCCACATGTATCACGGGACGATAATCAAGGAAATGCTATAGCAAAAACACTCTTGAAAGATAAGAAGTTCAAGGATAGGATGATTCTTGCACCTTGCAATATAGGGTGAGAATTCTATTCAATTTTTTTTTTTTACGTGAACAAGATATATTGAATGCAAATTTTTTATTGTAATATTTAAATGTTTGGTGCAATAAACATTAGGTGTTGCTTGTAATCAATCCTGATGCTGAGATGATATATTACATGGAGCAGTTGAATGGTGAGCCAACAAAATATCAAAATTTAAAAACAAAGTTTGATAAGTGAGTATCGACTCTTTTAATTTCAAATTTATGTAAGTATGTTTATTTATAATAATTACTCATTTGAAGTTAATTTAATCTTGACGGTGCTTTGCAAATTTATCGTGCCCATATTAATTCTAAAGTGTCAAAGTCAAAGAAAATCACATGGCCAAAAATAAAGGTAGTTTGAAATTAAAGTAGTTTTTATACAATTATATAGAGTAAAAGTAATCGATGTAATTTTATTTTTTTTGCGGTGCCCCCGTCAAATTAATGTTATTGACATGTGGATATTTTGTAATGCGATATATGAAAGAGGTCATCATGGAAAATGAAAATATGATCCCCATAAATGTACGTGGTTTTAATTATTATTAATTTGTAATCATATTAATGTAATTTAGTTCTAACTCAATTTTATTTATTTATTTATATTTGAAGTACTTTCCTAACCACAAATGCCGCACCTACTCTAAAGATAAGTTAACTAATGTCAAGGAGAATTGGGCTACCTATGTGGTAGATGATGTTTTTGGTGAGTTTTTGTTGTCTTTTTCTTTGTTTTTATTTTTCCCCAGTATAGTGTACCCTTTTTTATGATAAATAAAAACAAAGTTGGTAAGCATAAAAAAGTAATCTATCAGCTATAATGATGATACACAACTCAAGAAATTTCATATAAACATATGACTTAAATGTTTGACTTTTGAAAGTTGATAATTTTATTGTTTATGTTATAAGTAGTTTGTTACCTTGAGATTTTGAACTCGTTTTAGTTAATATTTTGCTTTGAAACTATCGATAAGAGAAAAGAGTACAGGTTTGTTCAAAATAACTGTTTAGTTGACCTTTTTGGTTTTTACCAAACTGTTTTGACAATTCAGTTTGACATAATTAATATTTCTTCCATGAAACAGGAAACCAAGAAGGTTGAAAGTGTTGGGGTTAATTTGTGGCTATGAAAGATGGACAATTTGGATTTTTTTGGTTCAGCTGTTGTTGCCTGCAGGTTGGAAAGTGCAATTAGTTGGGTGAAGCTGTTATTAGTTGTTGTTGTTGTTTTATCCTTGTTTTTTAATTTAGGTGGTAATTCTTTAGTTAAGGAAATATGAGTAGAATATTTGTTTGAAATATTTTTTTGAAAGAATATTTGTTTGAAATATTGATTTTAGCATTGTGGTTTTATCCACAATTTTGACTATGTAATGCTCTCTTTGTTAAGATATTTGTAGACAAGATTTTTCCATTAATGCAGATTGATTGATCATATTGCATATGCAATGAGTAATTTGAAATGTTATTTGGTATTGGAAATTGAATATAGGTTTTTAACCATTGTTTTGAAATTCTCAATTTGAAAAAGAATATGGCCTTTTAATATCACTTTGTAAAGGAAAGGCTATTAAAAATACACATATTATGATAGCACTTTTAAATAAAACGCTATTAAACACAGCATGAATCCTAATCTCCTCTTTGATAGCACTATAATGATACTACGATAACACTTTCAAGAAATGCTATTAAAAATCAGGCTTTTAATAGCACTTTAAAGTGCTATTAAAGAGGATGCACTTACAATATTTGCGCGTTAAAAAAAGTGCTATTAAACATCTTTTTTGGCGTAGTGTTGAGATTATACTTTACAATAAAAACATTAGCTTAAAAAACAAAAAGAAAAATACAACTCAAGCTGAAGCACAACATAAATATATGTAGTTCTAAACTTCTCTGATTCTGAACACCAGAAGATTAGGATTATTATTATGTATGTATAATGTCATAACAGTTCTTTTTCATAAATGTTATTTTAGAAAACTGAAAGCTCACCGAAGGGGAAAGTGCCACTACCTAGGATCCTAATTGACAACACAATTCGGAAGGCGATTCATATAACTAATAAACTTCAAGATTTAATGTAACTCATCCAGAAGAACTAGAGTCAATATAATACTTCCTTTATTGTGGCTAGATATCTTTTTGTCTTCTAAATATAACATAAATCAACAAAAATATTTTCAAAAAAATGAACAACTCTTCCTTTAGCTATAATAACAACCAACTCACCAGCACTACAACACAAAAATGAACATGCACATTAGAATAGTTAGGTGCTCTGTTAGATGTGTGACTTCACCTCTCGTAACCATGTCAAGCTATAGTTTTTTTAACTCTAAAGAAAAGCATCTACCAATAAAAAGCATTCTAATATTTGAAGGTCATTATAAGGATCAAAATTACTCAAGAAACACAATCACAATTATAAGATATAGGCAACATTTAAAAGTCCAAGTAACACTCTTAATCATCATTAGATATTACAAAGACCTGTTATCTTTCCAAATAACCATTGTGTTTACATCCTGTAATAACATGTCAAGTATTTCTTAACAAATAATAAACTTATTGATGTGTTATATTAATATAATGCATTATGATATACATTTCTTAATTATGCAAATTACTAACCTAGAGAAATATCAAATATGCTCCTTGATGATGGAACTCTTTATGCGCCTGCATGATATTTGTGTGAAAACCAATACAAACATATATTGGGTTTAAGAGATATTAACTGTCATAAAATCACTTCATTATGTAGATTTTTGTTCAAAAATTTCAACCACCAAGGTTTCTTAAAACAAGCTTATGTATATGTTGGCGTTTGCAAAATAAGTAGAAAAAAATAGAAGCCCAGACACGCGGAGAAGAGAGAAGATGAAGTGATTTGCATATTGTTTCTTCTAATCTTTTTTATTTTATTTTAATTTTAATAGACATAAAATACTTTTTAAGTGGGGTTAAACAACTTAATATCTATAGAAGCTAAAAACCTCTCATTCAGACAACTTTTTAAGTCATGTGGATATCAACCCACTTAAAATCCTTGTGCCAATAAGTGTTTTTTGTACTAATATCCCTTCGACAACTTTAACCTTGTCGTATGGAGAATAAGGTCATAACAATAACCCAACAAACTAATTAGAGAAATTTATCTTCTTAATCATAAGGTCGTAGTTTTTCTTTAAGTATTTTGAAAACCTATGCCCTTTCTTTCATTATGTTTCCTATTTCTTCACTTCCTAAAGTTTTTTCAGATCTTTGTATTTCCCCCCGAACTAGAACATGTCTGCCTCGTAGAGCCATTCTTCCACTCTAATCCAAAAACATGATCATTTTTCACTATACCCTTCGACTTTGATCGTTGAGAAAAGAACGACGTTATTTACCAACAACCTTCGTCCTGATTCCACATACCTTCTCCATTTTTTTTAAGACAGGTTTCCTACCGAGGGGAAAACTTCGGCTTTCCGGAAGTTTCCTCGCTCTATGATGCACATTTATCATGGTTGAAGTGAGTTGAGGCTACTCATGGTAAAACATGGAAGTGTTGGGGTATCTATAACATAATCAAACTCTTGAAGGCTGGTATATACTTCGATATGGACCTATTCTTTAGCTTCTTTGGGTACTTGTCAACTGGGGTAAACACCTTTGTCTTTCCTTAGGGGATGATGACTCCCATTATCCTTGATGTGGTTGTGATTCTCAATCTTTCAATCATTGTCTCTAGAGCCCATGCCTTTGAAATTTCACGATTTGGGAATTGTGTTTGAAAAAAAAAAAAATTATTACTCCTTCATCGTAGCCAATTTAACTACTCTTTCAAAAAAATTCAATGTTGAACTCAATGTCTTTTTTGTTATATTAGATTTTTAAATTTTCCGTATGCACGTACTGTAACGCTCGAGAACCTCACATACAATAATTAACTAATAATTCAACAATTATTCATCAAATATATCCAAAACAGTCATAAAGTCATAATCTCAAAATCTTAGAACATCAAAAACAGTCGCAGAGAAAATACATCTCAAACATCATAAAGTCATAATATCAAAATCTCAGATACATCAAAATAGAGAACTCAATGGTTACTCAAAACATAAATCCAAAAGACAATAAAATCCTTGACATCCTAATCATAGCACTACTACTAAGACTCCAAAAGCATAAGGATAAAAATGTGAAGGCATCAAGTTGTCCTTAGGTACTCACATCGACTCAAGTGTCCTCAACCTGCACGACGAGGATGTAGGCGATCAAAAATTCACTGGAGGGTAAGATATACGTTCAACGTAAAGAATATTAGAACCCATGCAAAATATTAGGATTCACAAATACACATATTCATTTCCTAGCAATACTATAATTACAAGCATTCTCATTCAATCAATTAAATAGATATAATAATTCTCAAATCATCAACACAAGATATAACATGTATTTCAGATTGTCGCTTAATCACCAAATCGAATATATATCATTCACACTTCATCCTCATCACCAAATATCACATGAACACACAAAGTCATAAACACATCTTCACATAGATTCACATAATCAAATCACGACTCTCACATATACTCATATGTATGTGATGTTCTAGTTCAACTCTATATGCATGTGGTACCAAGCTTTGGATGTCGGAGTTATGTTACCGAGTAATCCTCGTCTTTAAATAATTGGATAATCAGAGGTATATTACCGATTAACCCACCCGTCATCTAATACCCGTCATTAAATAAGACCGACCATGATGCATGGATACAAGTATAGACTCAACAATGCACGACTCCAAATAGTTCATGTTACATGATCACTTCATCATATAGCATAACAACACACCAATACTCAAGGCATTGTCAAATCAATACATCCATACACTAACAATTCATTTCTTCATCAACATTTATTCCCATTAATAATTCAACATCATCATAATATTCACATCAATCATGTTTATCACACCAACATCGTCTTTATCATCAATATAACATCATCATCATTTTCATCCACAATATAACATAAATAAAACAACATCACTTCATTTAGCTAATTTGCGTCTTAGACGATTTTCCACTTACACTTAGTTAATCAATATTTCATTCACATATCATTAACCAATTCGACTATTATTCATCACCTTATCATTATCATATAACAAATTACAAGGTTACATGCCATAATTCATCATTTCACAAAACCGTCTATTTTCACATCTTCACCCAAGTTCGTCTCTTTTCACATATTTCACAAAAACCAAGTTTCATGCTCACATACATCCTCATCAACCCAACATGTTATTTCTATGTATATCATCACAGTAGTTCAAGCATAACAACATCATTTCATTTGAAAAAATTATATTTCATTCTAAGCCATTTTCATGTTTCAAGTTACATTCCATTTCGTCTAAAAATAACATAACCAATTTGTTCATAAGCAAGCTTTGGTTACCTATATCATTCATCAAAAGAACACCTAGAAGCATGTCAAACCATCCCCCAAGCACCCAAATCACAAAACAACATTTTGGTTGTTCTGTCTTGGGCGTCTGGCGCTAGAGAGCGTCCAGTCAAGCGTTGGCTCTCTATAAATGGGCGCCTGGCGCCTCAGTTGCAGCGCTAGCACTATGAAAAGTGTGAAATTTGATGTTTTGGCATCGGATTTTCTTCAAAATCAACCCAAGAGTGTTTGTACCCAAAGTGTTTTAAATCATTTCCCAAGGCTCAAACACATCACTTAATCTCTTTTCACAACTACACAAAATAACATATACTACTTCAATTAACAAAGTTTTCACTTAATTCATCAAAACCTCAACAACAACAACTTAACACAAATAAACATAGCTTTTGAAATAATCAACAACATAATTCCATCACTTTCACATACCGAATATCATAGCAAGAAGATTGAATATAAATTTAACATCAATCATCAACAACTTCATGATTTTCACACAATTAAACTAAAACGCATAAACACCAACTCATCATAATCAAACATAGATTCCCATGCATCAACAACATGTTTTTACATTGTACTTGTAGTTGGTACAATATCAGATCTAGGGTTTAGTACTGTTTTTGTGATGATTTCAGAATGCTCCCGAGAGGGTTATTTATAGCCTTTTGTGGGCTTGTGTTTCCCATGACTTAAGCCCCAAGCAACCAGGGCCTTAAGTCATTTTACAATTCTCTAGATTCTTCTAGAAGCCTGTTGAGGTGGCGCCCCTAGGGGAACGCGTCTAGGCTTCAAAAGCCTTTTCGGAGGGCGTCTAAGAGCCCTTAGGAATAGATTGACGGTCCACACATACTTAAAATAATCATTACAATTGGGGCACAAAATTAACTTAATTCCACAATCAAATTCATGAAAACTTAAGAGCACACATAATCCACAACCACACATTAAGCTATATGGAGAAAATAACCTTCCATTTTACCTCTTAATCCAACTTAATCCAATTAAGCTAGCCTATAAGCTTTAATCTAACTCTTTTCTTTGCCTCTTCTAGCTTTCTCCTTTTTCTCATCTTTCTCCCTTTATAACCCTATTCTCTCTCTCTCTCTCTCTCTTGCCTCTATTTGCAAAACTTACCAAATGATTTCTTAACCCTAAATTGTGAAGACTATCACTCTTATATGTTGGAACAAAATGTGTTTAGCAATATTAATCCTTAAGTTTTGATGATAACAAAGTATTAAAAATTGTCAATTGGATATGCTAATATTTGTTCAAGTGTACAGGACTATAGACAAAAGTTTGACATTTTAAATTGGTCTTGGAAGAACAAATAAAGAGCAAGTACATCAACAAAAAGGGAAGTTTAAAGTGTCTGAAGAAAACTGCTCCTGAAATTTGAAGTGCTCCTGAAGTTTGAAGTGCTCTTGAAGTGATGACGTCATCAGAAGCAAGTTCATCAGAAGCTATGAATCACCAGAAGCTGCGGTTCATCAGGAGATGCAACTTAAAGCTTCAAAAGTTGTTTCAAGGATTCAAACTCGCCTAAAATTGCAGAAGACTGGAAAAGTATAGCAACGACTATTTTGAAAGGCATTGGATGCTTATTCTTCAAAGAGCGTTGACATAGTACGTTTGTACGAAGTGTACAACCACTAACTCCACTACTCTGTTTTTGTCTCTGCTACAAGACAAGGATAACAGCTCTGCCTGCAACAATGTTTATTCACATTGGGAATGCATTTGAAATTGATCCTTCATAGGACAATAACCATATCAGGCAAATGATCATTGGTGATTGATCAAAAGCTTCAAACGACTCTATTTTGAATGTGCTGGCAATTCAACGTCTCTTCCACACCTCTATATAAAGGAGTGAAGACTCAGAGTTTCAGAAAAACAACACTACGCATCAGCTAAGCCAAAACTCTGTTGAAATTGTTCTCCACTTCAAAGTTCACTTAGAATTTCTTAACAAAGCTTATATCTTAGGAATTCTAGAGTCTTTAGAGTCTGTATCTGATTTGTATTGTGAACACCACTGATTGTATATCAAGTGTTCAACCTCAAACAATTTTCTTTGTAATTCTGTTTGAATTCAGAAGTCTCTTGTAGTTGTGCTTGAGCAATAGAAGTCTCTTGATTGTGTTCAGGAGCATAGGAAGTCTCTTGCAGTTGTGCTTGAGCAATTTGAAGACTCTTACTAAGTTTAGTAGTGAGCATTTGTAATCAGATATTACATAGTGAACTCTCCTTGGAAGTGCAAGGGGGACATGACCGACTTCCGGTTTGTGGAAGGAACCTGTATAAATTGCTTGTGTCTTTCTTCTCCCTCTCTCTCTATCTGTTTTATCCGCTGCATCTAGTTCTGAACATCTCTTCAGAAGTAGAACTCTATCTGCTTCTGAATTGCATTTTCAGTTAGGAGAAAAAGAAGAAAAACCTAACACAATTCAACCCCCCCTTCTTGTGTTTTTCTCACCTTCATTATATGGTTATTGCTCTTCTGCCGTATGTTTTTACTCGTTCCTGTCAAAATAGCCTAGCGTGAGTTAACTAACGCAAGTGCATTTTTAATGTGAGTTAACTCTCATAAGTGATTTTTTCAGCGTGGGTTAACTCACGTTGAACATGAATGAGTAAGAACAAATGGGAGAAGACAGAAGAGTAATTCTCCTCTTATATATCCACACCTATTATGTCTGGTTCACTTAACTCCTTTTGGGCTTAGTCATTATTCTTACTCATAAAAATAACACTACATATTTACTTCACTCAAAAACCCCTTTTTACTTACACAATTATATTTTCTTAATTATTCAAAGTTATTACTAACTTATCCTCCACTCTTAAATTACTAAAATACCATTCACTCTCAAATTTCCAAAATACCCTTAACTCTTCAATCTCTAATAAAAACCAACAAATCCAATAATTCAAACACATCAAACAAGAAAATAAATAATAAACAATTAAAATAATAATAATCCTAAAAAACTGGGATGTTACACGATCTTTGTTGGTATAGTTCATGAACTCCAATTGTATCTTGCACTCTTGCTTAATATTGAGAGTAACACCATCTCCTTGAGTTCTTTTTTATTTCCCTTCTCTATCGATCGTTCTTTTCTATGTTCGAGCCGTTTAGTCAAAGAAATAAATCTTTTTTCTTTCCATGCTCTATCGATCGTTCTTTTCCTGTTGTGCTTCTTGTTAACTGTTACTAACATCCGTTACTAATTTCCTTACTATGCATTAAAAATGTCATTATGACTTATGTCAAATCTCAATTAATTCTAGTTATTTCTTCCTAACTTCCATCATTTACAAATGAATTAGGTGACACATTGCTTTGTTGCATGTAATGCAAGTGGAATTTGTGCGAGTTAGGAGTAACAAGTGACACAAGTCTTATTTGCATGAATTACACATGTCTTTATGCATGTAATTCTTGTTATATGCATGCATTTGATTCATATAATTCTTACAACTATGTCACTTCATGCTTCCTACTAAGTTAAATCTAGTAATGTTTCTAACCTCGATGTAAAATATGTCTACCGGATTTTTTCACTTGGTCTTGGAAATTTCGCATATATGTTATACGGATAATAATCCTTAACTATATTATATCCACCAAGTGATTATTCTCCATATGAAAAATATTATTTAACTACACCAATTAGTAAAAAATAAGAGATTAACCTAATATTATATAAGGTATAGTTCAACAACTCCAATTGTATCTTGCGCTCTTGCTTAATATTGAGAGTAACATCATCTCCTTGGGTTCTTTTTTATTTCCCTTCTCTACTGATCGTTCTTTTCTATGTTCGAGCAGTTGAGTCAAGGAAAACAATCCTTTTTCTTTCTGTGTTTTACCGATCGTTCTTTTCCTGTTTTGCTTGTTGTTAACCGTTACTAACATTTGTTACTAATTTCCTTACTATACATTAAAATTGTCATTATAACTTATGTCAAATCTCAATTAATTCTAATTATTCCTCCTAACTTCCATCATTTACAAATGAATTAGATTACACATTGCTTTGTTGCATGTAATGCAACTGTAATTTGCATGAGTTAGAAGCAACAAGTGACACAAGTCTTATTTGCATGATCTACACTTGTCTTTATGCATGTAGTAATTCTTGTTATATGCATGCATTTGATTCATATAATTCTTACAACCATATCACTTCATATTTCCCACTATGTCAATTCTAGTAATGTTTCTAACCTCGATGTAAAATTTATCAACCAAATATTTTCACTTGTTCTTGGAAATTTCGCATATAAGTTATACGGATAATTAACTATTACATTATTATATCCACCAAGGGATTATTCTCCATATGAAAAAAATTATTTAACCACGTCAATTAGTAAAAAATAAGAGATTAACCTAAAATTATATAAAATGGCCAAGAAATATTTGGATTTTTGAAATTAAAATTTTGAATTTTTGAAACGCACTTATGTTCTAAACAACTCAAAATTAAAGTTGTTCAAAAATTCAAGTTTTGAGTCATCTAATAATTTTGTTGCGAAAATTAAAAAGATTGAAGGAAATTTGTGTAAAGTAACAATGGTAAAATGAGAATTTGGGAAAAATGTTTTAAATCTACAACATCATATAAAGACAATTCTGAAGTTCATTAGCAAGTAACTAGTTTTATTGCCTGAAGCTGCTTTTATATTACCCTTAATGTATGTTTGTTTTATTATACTTAGTTATAATTTTTGAGGAGTATACTACAATCAAATAAATATTTAATTTATATTATTCGTATTGTATGTAATTATTCCGATTATAATAAGATTTTATTGATTTTTTAAATTGAATATTTAAATAATATTATATAAAAGACGATCTTATAATTGATTTATTCATTACGCATGTTGCTCTAAATCACGACGATCTCTTTTCCACTTGATTTGGCTTCGGTGTGTTTGAGTTTTGTGGAATGAACGGAATGATAGGCTATTTAGAAACAGAAAAAGCTCTTTACCACATATGTTAGATAAAGTAAAATCATCTTCTTTGTGGTAGTTAAAGGCTAGTAATGTTGTAGTTCACTTTGGTACTCATAATTGGTGGTCGAGCCCGCTTTTATGCATGAGCATCGACTGACAAGTTTGTAATCTTGACAGGACTTTGATCTTTTAGTGATTGTTTTGGCACACCTTGTGCTGTAACAATTACGTTGTCCGTGGTAATATAATTCATTTTTGCTTGTTAAAAAAAATATTATATGAAATATGAAAATATAATTAGAATATTTAACCTATAGGCGGGGATCCGCGAAAGCTAGACTTTTGGAGACCAATTTTAACCTGTATCATTTCAAGATTGTCGAACTGGAAATTTGTCATCTCGTTTGGTGGTCGTTTGATCCTTCTAAAATCTGTCATGTCATCTGTTTCGGTTTATTTTCTTTCTTTCTTCAAGGCCCCCCCAGATATAATTTCTTCCATAGAATCTTTATTTATTATTATTATTATTTTTTTTTTTGGGGGGGGAGGGGGTGAAGATATTAGAAAAATTGCTTGGTTTGACTGGCATTCTGTTTGTTCACCGAAGAGGGAGGGTGGGTTAGGTGTGCGGAGGTTGATGGAGTTTAATGTTGCTTTACTGGGGAAGTGGTGTTGGCGTATGTTAGTGGATAAGGAATGGTTATGGTATTGAGTCTTAATGGCTAGGTACGGGAGGGAGGGCGGTTGAAGGAAGGGAAGAGGGATAGTTCGGTGTGGTGGAGAATGTTGTCTGCTATATGTGGTGGTGTAGGAATGGGGGAGGGGGGCTGGTTTGAGAAGAACATCCGTAGAGTGGTTGGTGGGGGGAGTAGCACTTATTTTCGTCTAGACAACTAGGTGGGGGGCGCACCCTTACATGTGCATTTTCCACGCCTATTTGAACTGGCTGAAAATAAATGGGCGACGGTGAGTCAGATGGCTGGTAGATGATGGGTGGTTGGAGGTGACGCATGGGAGTGGCGGAGGCGTCTTTTGGCGTGGGAAGAGGGAGTGTTCGTCCTTGCTGTGTAATTTGGTTTTGCAGGATCATGTTCATGACAGGTGGCGGTTGGTTTTGGATCCTACTAATGGTTACTTAGTTAAGGGGACTTGTCAGTATCTCACGCGATCCGACACATCTGTGGAGTGCGGTCTCTATGATGCAGTGTGGGTGAAGCAGGCTCCGTTAAAAGTCTCAATATTTGTTTGGCGGCTTTTCCGCAACAGACTTCCTACCAAAGACAATCTTATCCGTAGGAGAGCTCTTCATCACGAAGACATATATTGCATAGGTGGTTGCGGTTTTCTGGAGACGACGAATCATCATTTTTTCAGCTGCAACATCTTTGGCATTGTTTGGCATCGGGTTTACCAGTGGCTCGGTGACTCTTTCATTTCTCCAAATGCTGGTCGTGACCATTTTCATCAATTTGGCCACATGGCGGGGTTACCGAGAGGTACAAATTCTTTCTTCAAAGTTATCTGGCAGGCTTGTGTTTGGACAGTTTGGAAGGAAAGAAACAACAGGATTTTTAAAAACGAAGCTTGGGATTTGTCACAGTTATTAGACACTGTAAAGTTTGTTTCTTTTTCTTGGCTAAAGGTTAATAGACTAACTTCAGCTTTCAGTTATAATGACTGATGGCGGCACCCTTTAGCTTGTATGGGGGTTATGGAGTAGTAGTCTTTTTTTTTTTTTTTTTTTTTCCATCACTTTAGATGTGTTTTATTTGGCAACAGATACTTGATTTGTATTCTTTTGAAGGCTGATTCTCTTTGCACACCTTGTACGAGATGAATAGCTCTTGGTGATTATTTATTCTATTTTGGCTTCTTAAAAAAAAAATTAGAATATTTAAATGAAAGGTATAATTCAAATATGAAAAAACTAGACGAAAAAACATTTTTTAGGGCAGCAAACACACATATCACCTTTATTTATATAGAATATAATAGATATAGATTTCAATTATTTCAAAAAAAAGATATATATTTCAATCTACCGTCTACATCACAAGTACAAAACATTTTCATTACAAATTTTTTCTTAAAATTTCAAAACATTTAAATCGAACATTCAAAATGAACATGTATTTAATCAGATCAGCCATATAAATATTTATAGAGATATTTCAAGAATAAACATATAAAAGTTACACTATAGTGTAAAAAAAACTTTACACCACCTATGTATAGAAATTAATCTCTCTTTGTACACATACAACAAAGCAGGGGTGGCCCTGAGCACGGGCTAAGGGGGCGGCAGTCCAGGGCACCATAATTTTAGGGCACCAAAAAATATATTTTTACTACCTATGTATGTATGTATACTCCTATAAAAAAAATGAAAATGTTAGTTGCTGACAATTACAAGGGCACTACAAAGTCAAAACTAATAAATGACGTTACTAAATTAAATATAAAACAAAATCAGTCAACTACATTTACCAAAAAAATATTAATTACGTCCATAATTTTAGCAACTAAACCGATGAGTCATGAGTGAAAAACAAGTGAATAATCTAATTGATGCATATATGAAGTATTAAGAATAATAAAGAGTCAAATTTTTTCCATTTGCATATTAAAAGTTGCAATATTTTACCTAATTTATGAGTCTCTTTTCTTTCTAATTCTTATTACTAGAACTTTTACCCGTGCTACCGCTCGGGTCATAAACAATGGAGAAACTAATATAACATCAACAATATTTTAGGACATACAACAAGTGTTCACACATTTTCGAATATCTCTTTATACACAACATTTGAAGTGGTGTAATTATAGTCCCCATTGTCATGCGCTAATAATATCTTCAGACCATCTCTTATCTCTTAATGTAACTCATCTCAATTTGTAAACAAAAACATCTCTCCATCTCAATTATGCAATTATTTAATAGTCAAACGAATTTTCACTTTCCAGGAATCAACATTGAATTATGATCCATGTGCGTTCTTTTGATAAACATATTGTCTTTAGTTAATTAAACTTGTCGAGTGAAGCCTAGATTTTGGAACATGGATCCTACCTTAGAGCTAATTGGTTCACACTTAAAAAATTCATACTTGTGTTCTTCTTGCACAATGTCAAATGAAATGTTTAATAGTCTTCTCATTCATTTATCTTAATCTTATCATTTTTTGTAAAAAATTTCTTTACAGGGGCACCACTCTCTTGATTCGTCTAAGACCTCCAAATTTGTAGGGCCGGCCCTGCAACAAAGTACCGTACACGAAAATGCAGATGGACAAACAATGTTCCCATTGTTTTTGGGTGAATTCTAGGGTCTATCTTTTCACTTGTATAAAAAAAAACAATAAAATTATTATTAACAAATATAAGAGATTATTTTTTATGCATTGACAGATTTTTTTACTACACGCATCTAATTAAATTATATCATAATAATAAATTTTATTTTAAGGAACTTATACCATTATGACAAGATTTGATCGAATTTATGTGTAAAAACTAAAAAGAGTTAAATCCATTATATACAAATTAAATCTCAAACATAACAATACTACTATACTAGTATCAATTTTGTTATGGTAAATAAAGGAAAAAAGTTCAAAAAAAATAAATACAATATCAATTTTCTTAATTTAATTAAAGATCATGTTAACCAATGTCAAGCAGTCAAAAAATGAAAAGAAAAAATAAAATCAGCATTGAAAGCAACACTTTTTCAAATTTCAAAAAATAAAATATACAATTTTTGAAAAAATATTTCCTTTTATAATTTCTTAACTAATGTTCCGGATAACTGGTTAACATTTCTTTAAACTATAGTTACACGGATACACCATACTCTCTGTGCATCTAACTAAACGTCTGAACCGTTGTTGACTTGAGTAGTCCGCGGCTTGCAAAGAAAGTTTCTTTAATATTCTTTACTTTTTTGGTCAAGAAAGTTTTGATAATTTAATACTACTACACTGTATCTTGGTTTCCACACTTAAACTTAAAATATGCCTTTTTATTGGAAAAATATAAATATGCATGAAAAATGAAGTTACTTTTTTCTTAAATAAAAGCAAAATAAATATTCTTGAAGCTGGACTTTATATTTTTTCAAATACACACCCAAAAAAAATTAACAAAAAAATATAAAAATTACTAATCGAACATAGTAGATTTAAATAATGACTTAGAGTTTTCATAAAAAGACTATTTAGAAAATAAAGAATTTATTACCCTAAACATAACTCAGTTGATAGATATTATAATATACAATAATTGTATCCACAGTCGTAAATTGACTTTTGGATTTCCACTTGTTCATCACCTATTTGATCATCAGAAATGAGAATTTATTTGGTAGCAAAAAAGAATTTTATTTTATAAAAAATAAAATAAAATCTTTTTTTTGCTACTAAATAAATTCTCATTTCTGATAAATGTGAACGGTAAATATTAATAGCTCTATCTTTTTAACACCTTCTCTAACATATACCTTTTCATTCGACAAAATTCATGTGCACCCGAGACTTTAGATTTCATATGAATATGAATTTCATCAAATAAAAAAATAATTGTTAAAAAGAATGTTTAAAAAGTAAGTGTTACTAACATTTATCGTCCAAAAATATTGAAACTATGAATCAACCTTATGGTAAAATTAATAAATTAAGATGGGGTAACACTATATTACGATGGTCCATACACAGAGAACCACCATCACTTCGCCATAACAACGCCTATAAATCCGTCTCTCTTCCCGCCGATTCACACAACAGTGTTAAGCGTGTTTTTACAATTCTCAACCATTTTCGTCTCATCCCATCCCATCCCAAAAACCGTTCCTCATTCGCAAACCCTAAATCCCACTTTCTCTCTCTTTTTCTTCGTTCGCTTCGTCAATGGAACTTCGTTCTCGTCGACAACGCGCTTCCGATGAAATCGATTCCGGTAACGAATAATCTCTCTTACCTTTACTCTCTCATTTCTCATTTTTTTTTTATTTTTTTTATTTTTTTATTTATTTTTTTCATTTTTTTTCTGTTGTTTTGATGTTAAATTTGTATTAGTTTAATGTAAAGAAGCTGTAAAGAATTATGAAGCGTTTGTGATTTTAGTTATTTTACTTTTCATTTTTTTAGTCAATGTTTTGATCGAAATCTGAATTGTGATGGTAAGGGTGGATACTTGATTGTTTTGATTTAGGGTTGTTGAAGATTCAATTTATTATGTATGATTTTCTGTAGCACACTTCTGATCGAAGTCGTGTCCTGTGTCTGTGTCAGTATAGTATCCTCCGACAACCTATACATTCAATTATATCATTTTCATTAATTATTAACGGCTAAAAAATTCAATTACATTCAATTGTATTATTTTCACCGATAATTGCCGGTGTCGACATGTTGGTGTGTCCTGTGTCTGTGTAATCGGTGCTTCATAGGTTCGATTTGGGTTTTTTTTTTTTTTTTTTTATTTCAAATGTAGCATTGACACTTCTGATCAAAGTTGTGTCCAGTGTCTATATCAGTATGCAATTACATTAAATTATTTAATTTTCAGTGATAATTGCCGGTGTCGACGTGTCAGTGTCTGGTGTCCATGTCTGTGTAGTCGGTGCTTCATAGGTTCTATTTGTTTTCTTTTTTTGTGTAGTGTGACGTTGAGTTGAGAATTTTTATTTCATATGCAGCGCGGTTTACTGTGTTACTGATTGCTGATTACTTTGTTATTTGTTTCAATGTTTTATGGATGAATTAGTGACTGATAAGGGGAAGCAGCCGATGGAGGATATTGATGAAAAGTTTGACTTTAATACAGATGAAGATGATCATGTCGCGTCTGTGAAATGCGATTCTGATTATGAAGGTATATTTGCTGCCTTTATTCATGTGTTTGAAGTCTTGTGATGATTTATCTATTTAAGATGTTATATTGCGAGTGTTATCTAGTTTATCACAAAGGACATGATACTGATGTTTCTGAAATGTTTGTTGTCTTAAACTTGAGGAAATGTTTGTGATGTGGGAGTTTGTTTATGATTCTAGTTAATTTGTGATTGGACTTTGAATGAGGAGTAAAATTTACTTGGATAACATTTTCTTTTCTGTTAAGATGAAAAATTGGAACCCTTTTATACTGCAAATTTAGTGATAAATTTCATTCTGGTGACATAGCTGAAAGCTTCTCTTTGAAAAACTTTAATGCAGCTGAAGAGATTGGTGGACAGCTCCCCTTTGACTTGAATCGAGATCCGACTATAATCATTAGTGATTCTGATGGAGAAGATAATACTTCTGATTCATCTGACTTTAGCGGGCCTTCATCTAAACGGAGAAAGACACGGTCCAGAAAGAGAGGTAGTAAATCCAAGATAGAATCTGCAGACCTGAGTGGTGTAGAGAGTGCGCTGGAGTTCGACCTGAGTGGTGTAGAGAGAGCGCTGGAGTTCGATCAAAGTTGTGTAGAGAGAGCGCTGGAGTTCGACCTGAGTGGTGTAGAGAGAGCGCTGCTGGAGTTTGATGATGAGTTATTTCCAATGGTTTCTGCTGAAGAGGCTCCATTTGATTTACCTTTACCTAAGCTGCCAAGGAAGAAAAAAGCAAAGAAGACAAAAAAGGGAGATCCTAAACCAGTGTTGTTATGGCATGCTTGGAAACAGGAACATGAGAAGTGGATCGATCAGAATTTGCTGGAAGATGTTACCCTCGATCAGAGTGAAGTGATGAATGAGACGGCCGAGGCATCGTCAGATCTGATTGTTCCGTTGCTGAGGTACCAAAGGGAATGGTTAGCATGGGCTTTGAAGCAGGAGGAATCTGTAACCAGAGGAGGAATCCTTGCTGATGAAATGGGTATGGGGAAAACTATTCAAGCAATTGCCCTTGTCCTTTCTAAACGGGAATTGCAACAAATGTGCTGTGAACCATTTGAACACTCAGATTCACCCGGGTCATCTAAAGTCCTTCCTGTGATCAAAGGAACTCTTGTCATCTGTCCCGTGGTTGCCGTCACTCAATGGGTTAGTGAGATTGCTCGATTTACTTTGAAAGGAAGCACGAAGGTTCTGGTTTATCATGGGCCAAAGAGATGGAAGAGTGCTGACAAGTTCTCGGAATATGATTTTGTAATAACAACATATTCTACTGTGGAATCGGAGTACAGAAAGCATGTGATGCCTCCTAAGGAAAAGTGCCAATATTGTGGAAGATTATTTCACCCGCCTAGTTTAGTTTTTCACCAGAAGTACTATTGTGGGCCTGATGCTATTAGAACAACAAAACAAGCAAAGCAAACCAAGAAAAAGAAAAGAGGTCAGAGTTCAAAGTTGGATGGAGAGTTGGAACAGGGCTCTATCAAAAAGAAGGAAGAGGATCTAGAAGGCAATGACAAGTCATTTCTCCATGCTGTGAAGTGGCAAAGGATCATATTGGATGAGGTCAGTTGTGATAATATAGCATTATGGTTAAGACTTAAGATCTAATCAAATTATACCACTGTCTTTCTGAAAAGTATTATTTTTTTGAATTCAAAGAGTCATTATGTATCTATTTGTTGTTTCTATTCTCTTTCCCTGTTTCTAAACTAACGTAAGTTGATTTTTTCCCCTTGTTTAACTACTGTTATAGAAAAATAAAGAAAACAATGGATTATGACTCAAGCTTAATGTTTTCACTTCGTAACTATATTTGTATATCTTATTGTGTTTTGTATTATTACAAATATTATATTGGGTTTGTCTAACATGTGCAACATTGCACATGTTAAAACAACTAATAGTAGTAACTTTTTCTTGAAAAACAACAATTATTTATTCAAAAAATTTATATTTAATATTAAATGTACAAGTTCCAATACAAAGTTTCTATTTTAAACTTCTTATCATGTGCAAATTTGCACATGATAGAAAAACCCATATTTATATTAGGACATCATCATATTATGTTATTTAACCTGTTGAAACTTCATTGAATTAGCTTATTTTTTCCATTAATTTGAAAACAGGCACATTTTATAAAATCTAGGCATTCTAACACTGCAAAAGCAGTTCTTGCCTTAGAGTCTTTCTACAAATGGGCATTAAGTGGTACACCCCTTCAGAATCGTGTTGGAGAGCTATACTCTTTGGTAAATTACCAGTCTTTTTGGCAGTAATATATTCATTGTTTTTTATATGATTTGTCAAATAAAACACTTCCTAAAAGCTGTTAGGTGAAGGATAAGGAATGTTTTATATAGCTTATAGCTTATCCAACATAATTCAAATACAATGACATGTTTATGCAGGTACGATTTCTACAGATAGTTCCCTATTCCTATAACCTGTGCAAGGACTGTGATTGCAGGACACTTGATCATAGGTATGGTTTACATTCCGTATATTCAATGCCCTTTTTGGAATTTAATTTAGCAGGCAGTGATTTTAATCAAGGACTTAATATATATTACTAAGTGTTTGATTATTATTTTTTATACTTGTTACGAAACTGAGTTGTTAGCTTATTTTTCTTATGTTATC
Organism: Medicago truncatula; assembly: GCF_003473485.1. Lineage (NCBI taxonomy): Eukaryota > Viridiplantae > Streptophyta > Magnoliopsida > Fabales > Fabaceae > Medicago > Medicago truncatula. The sequence continues at coordinate 25,772,785 of NC_053045.1, forward strand.
TCATCATATAAAATACTACTACAATCTTGAAGGACTTGATGTATCTAATGCCGTCTGGGCGCTGCTCATGTGGAACCGAGACATATGATATGCCTTCATTTTTGGAGGATATTCATATCTAAATCTTTATACTTAATATTGTTACAACTTTGCAAACATTTGATCCGTCTTCCGAAGCGTTTTCTCTGTTTGAATGATTTAATTAGAAGTTCTGTTTTTACACTATTGCATTGTTCACTTTTTTTTTATCATTATTTCATTGTTTACTGATTATATTCGCTATACCTGTGCTCTTTTGCAGCTCCTCTAAAGTATGTTCAAACTGCTCCCACAGTTCTGTTAGGCATTTTTGTTGGTGGAACAAGGTAAGTTCTGCAGTTTTTGGTCTTTTTTGGTTGGGTTCTCCATATTAGAGAGAATGAGAGAAGAGTTGTTCCTTGTAATTTTATACACAAGATGTTTTAGCTGACGTTTTTTTAACCATTTGTTTAATCTTGATTAGAATATTGCCACACCAATTCAATCATCCGGCTATGGTGATGATGGGAAAAGAGCTATGATTTTGCTCAAAAACAAACTTTTAAAGAGCATAGTCTTAAGGCGAACTAAAATAGGCAGGGCTGCTGATCTTGCACTTCCGCCTAGGATCGTGAGTTCTTGTTCCCCGATGACTAAGTATGGATTTCTTCATATGAAGAGACTACAAATTTATTTCTACAACATTTCTTCTTGCAGGTTTCATTGAGGAGGGATAGCCTGGATATAAAAGAGCAAGACTATTATGAATCACTATACAATGAAAGTCAGGCACAATTTAATACGTATGTCAAATTCCTTATCTTACTGCCTAAAATGTGGTAAAATGTAGTTCTGTATTTGAAGAAATTGAAATGTGTTTGACATGAATGACATTATATTTATTTGGTGGGGTTGGATTTGTGGATCAAATCACTAAACTGTTAGTGAGGGGAATATGAGGGTAGCAAGGCGAGGGAGGAAATCATTTTATTGTTGATTGTTGGTTAGGAGAGTATTCTCTCTGGTAGTAGCATTCCTCTGGTTTATTTCCTTTCATTGTAGAGCCTTTGTGCTCAATTTACAGGATAACTCGCATACTTCCTCTTTGAATTGACGGGTCTATCAAACTGCTTCTAGATTTCCTTCACGCATAATTATTTTTTGTTATTTTTTATCATTTTTTTGGTTGGTATAAGGAAAATAATTATTGTTAACCCACCATTTTACCTTTACAAAAATGAAGATGGAAAATTGGAAGGAAAATAAATGATGGTAATGTTTTGTTGATTATATACACTAGCAGAAACCTGTTTGTCACAGTTATCTTTTACGGTGAAAAATAAATTACAGCAAGAAGGAAAGGAGCCTCAGTAAAAGTTATTATAGAGGTTATTTTTTATTTTATATTGGGCTTGAGAAGTCAAGCGTTAACTGGACAATATTTGTGCACCCCAAAACCTGCTATTAATATTGTAGATAGTAATAGTTTAGTGTCTCTTTTTCTATTTAACCATGCTCAAATTAAATAGCTGTATACAAATGTTTAACTTATGAAATGCCGACAAGACAAAGCCTTGCATGATTTTTTTTATTTAAGCCATGGTTTTATGAATTTGCTTTCTCTTTTGCAGGTATGTCGAGGAAAATACTCTGACAAATAATTATGCTCATATTTTTGACCTCCTCACACGACTACGTCAGGTGAATGATAAGGGAACATAAGAAATCAGAATTTATTTTATGGAACATAAGAAATAAGAAATAATTATGGACACTCGAAATATTGGCCATGCATCGCTATTGTATTTTGAAGTTCTTGAATTTCTAATCATTTTATTGTGTTTCTAACTCTTTTTAGTTTTTCCTTGCTGGTGAATTCATTTAGAATCTAACATTGGTGTGGAAATTAGGTTTGGACTAAAATATACAGCCTGAACTTCAGCTTACACAGAAAACAAAGTCATCTCAATCAGCTATTAATTTACAAAAAAAGAAACTTTTTTCAAATTAGAATCTGGTAGCAAGAACAATAATCATAAATCGGAAAGGCACCGTAGGATAGCAATTCAATAGTTTTATTTTAAAACCAAGTGTCTGTCTGAAATATGGTCAAATGCTTTATGCTGTTTTTCAATCCTTATTTTGCATTTGGGAACTAGGAAGTAAGTTTCCTTATTTTCTAGTAAAATATGTATGTTTGTACTCTTTTGCCTCTGGAAGGTGTATGTGATTTTCTGCCCTCCGTCTTACACATCTCTGGCTTAAATATACAGGCTGTGGATCATCCATATCTTGTAGTGTATTCTCCAACTGCAGCAGCACGGCAAGGTGGGAACTTGGCTAGTAATGGTGATGTTGAACAAGAATGTGGCATTTGTCATGATACTGTTGAAGATCCAGTTGTTAGTACATATTTTCTTTTTCTAATTAAACTTACTTCGTGCTTCTATATAATATAAGCTCCTCCTGCTAATTTTAATGTACTACTGATTTTTCTCTTCAATTCTTTTACTATATTGATTCAGGTTACTTCTTGTGAGCATACTTTTTGCAAGGGATGCTTGATAGATTTCTCTGCTTCCTTAGGACAAATATCATGCCCCTCATGCTCTAAATTACTCACTGTTGATTTGACTTCCAACAAGGATGCAGTGGTTGATAAAACAACAACAATTAAGGGTTTCAGATCTTCAAGCATTTTAAACAGGATTCAGATTGAGAATTTTCAGACAAGTACTAAAATAGAGGCATTGGTATGTATAAATTTGTTGTTGGATGATATTATATATGATGTTAAGCGTCTTTATTCCTGGCAAGTATGAACAGTTCTACTAGCTTTGAGTTGTTTTTTTCCTTTTACCTGCAAGATGTAATTGATAAATGGATTAATGCTTGCTAGAATACATTTTGATTATCTGCAAGTGGGATATTGATGCAAAAGTTGAATGTTGCTGCCATGTGACCAAGAAGTAAGAGGTCTTGGGGGGGGGGGACTTGCATTTTGACAAGCATAACTTTTTTTTTAACATGGCAACACGATAATGCTTTTATCAGTGGTGGAAATTCTCCGTCAAGTGCATATAGTTTACTATGTAATTTATACTCTTCTTCTATCTGAATGAGTTCAAATTGTCGCAGAGAGAAGAAATTAGATTTATGGTTGAAAGGGATGGTTCTGCAAAGGCGATTGTTTTTAGCCAGTTCACATCATTCTTGGATCTCATCAACTACTCCCTGCAGAAGGTAAATTTACTTGTCACTTTCTGTTTTATTAATAAATGAAAAATAGGGATGATGACATGGTGAGCTAATTGCAGTCAGGTGTATCTTGCGTTCAATTGGTTGGAAGTATGACATTGACTGCTCGGGATAATGCCATTAAGAAATTTACTGATGATCCAGACTGCAAAATTTTTCTCATGAGCTTGAAAGCCGGAGGCGTTGCTCTGAATTTGACTGTAGCATCTCATGTGAGTAATCTCCTTTTGCATGTTTATGTCAATCTTTTGGTTTTTTATGGTGTTTAATTTTAAGTTGAGTTGTGAAATATCCGGAAGTATGTTCTACTAGTCGCATTTGGTTGTAGAAGTTAAGCAATCCATTTTCTGAGCTCATCATACATTCTACAATTCTATATAGGATGGGAGTTTAATTATTGGAGTTTTTTCCGATTGTTAAATTTCGGCTCTGCTTGGTAAAAGATAGCAAATAGTTGATAAGTGCATGGCGGAAAAACTAGCTGATGGAATTTCTAGTGTTTAAGTTATAAGCTTTAAGCTCAAAAACATGTCTTAGCAGATAGACCCATTGTCTTTCAATTGACTTTCAATTTTAAGTTATTGCGTTTCTATTTCTGTTTTACATACTTGATTCTCCTGCTATCCTGCTTTATATATTCATCCAATGTTTGACCCAAACGGACTACTTGTTGAATACTTATTGAATGTTTGATGGGTTTGAATATGTTACTTATTCCGCGAACTGTTTTCACCATTGAGTGAGACATGTAGGCATTAAATGGACTACTTAAATTTTCTTTTTTTATTTCTGTTGTTGCCGCTATTTAAACCTTTGATGTAGATTGTGACTGTAATCAAACATTTTTTTAATCTTATTTTGCCATTCTTAAGTTGGGTTTCTCTCACATGGTTAACACGTGCCTCCGTTCATTGCACAATTTCAGGTTTTCCTCATGGATCCTTGGTGGAACCCTGCAGTGGAGCGTCAGGCTCAAGACAGAATTCACCGGATAGGGCAGTACAAACCAATCAGGTACTGCTTCTTGTACTCTATTACTCTAACACTAAATTTTTAAAATAGAGTAGGAAATGCAAAAGTTAATAGAAAAACATGTAGGCTGGTCTTTTATTATGAAATTCCAACATTATTTTCCTGTACAGAATTGTGAGATTTGTCATTGAAAACACAATCGAGGAGAGGATTTTGAAACTTCAAGAGAAGAAGGAACTGGTATTTGAAGGGTAAGTTTGAAGCTATAATTAAATTGAAGGTGATCTGCATATTTTTCCATAATAAATAATGACATTTCCTTTGTTGTTCCTCCTTTAATAGGACTGTAGGCGGTTCTTCAGAAGCCCTAGGGAAGTTGACGGTGGCCGACTTGAAATTTCTCTTTGTTACTTAAGCTGGCCTGATAGCTTAACTGGAAAATTTGTTGATGCTTGATATACATTTTTTGGTGACTATTTTTTGATGAAATTTATCATGCAACTGCCATGTAGCTTACCAGTATCTATGAGCAGTAAACGCATTAGCATTAGCGTGAAACATGAATTATGCGGGTGTTGTGACTTTTTTTGTTAACTAAAATGAAATAATGGGTATAAATTTGGTTGAACCAAATACTTAATTTTAATTTTTTTTTTAGGTTATGTTTCATGTTTGGATTGACCTAAAAGGATAGAGCGAAGTGATTTATGTTTTAAATCCACATATAGTTCTGACACTTATTATGTTGAATTGAATAATGACTTGATAAGACATTGGATGATGAAACAATATGCATATGATTTAAGATTAAATTTACATATCCATTTAGGCTTGGTCTAGTGGTTGACTTGGGATCTTGGAGTGTGTCACTCACAATGTCTCGGGTTCGATAACATCTGGTGTCAATTTTGGTGGGCAAGTTCATACAGAGCTTTCCATATTGACGTTAAACATCCAAAAAAATCGGATCCGTTTACTTTGTGGAAAATATTTTTTTATTTTTCGTACTTGTTTTTAAAATTTCAAGTTTTGGAAAAATTATATTCATCTTCTTTATAACTTGTTTTTAGATAATGATTTTGTCATTAATCTTCTTTTCATGTCATTTTTGTTCATTTGTCAACCAAATAATGTGAACCATAAATTGTATGGCAAGGCTCAATGTTTCATTGTCCAAAGCACAAGACAATCCTAACCAATTTAAGATAGAATGTCATAGACAACTAAACCTTTCACATGTAAATAAAAGATGATGATTAAGGCTTTCCCTAGCACCACAACGGCCAAACCATTGAGAGCCATTAATTGACACAATCTTGTGCCTTACCAAATTGTCCTAGCTTGGAAGACGATTTTTCAGTAACGATTTTTTTTTTTAATGGCAAAATATATTATATATATAGATAGATTAACATAAGCTATAAGGGGATTAAATTCTAAGTATTATACCAAAAAGAAAAAATAAAAACACCAAAAACTTCCAATGAAAAACCACCGGCCAGCACCCTCAAATATGCTGAAACCCCTAACAACAACTCCTCCATGAACCATCACTACCAACAGAGTTCAATTTAGCACCCGATAACTATTTTTGCTTCAAACATTCAGCTTCGACCACCACTCAACATCTGGTCTGTCGGAGGAGACATCACAAAAGCCTAAAAGGACATAGGCAAAAAACTAGCTCCTGATCTCGAATCAAAAGTGATCGGCCCACTAGGCTCTCGACACCAATCATTTAGGCACCCCTCAACTCACGAACCACTAGAGTAGACACCTTAACCTGTCCAAAAACTCGGCCCACAATAAACCAAATGCCAAATTCCTAAGACAGAGAAAAGGTGAAACAATAGCGCAAAGCGAACCAGCTCGAACACAAACAAATCAAAACAAGCCACAAAATACATGAGCACCGTTACAGCGCCACCCACCAGCAACCCAACGAAAACAAACCACCATCACCGGAGGGAGACTACCACCCAAACGAGCACCTGAACCTGAATAGACCGGCACACACCCCAACCCTCGACTAGACAACCACAAACCATCACGATCCTTACGACGACGAACGATCCAGTAGTTACAAAGAATGATGATTAATCGTGAAGGATCTGCAACCGCCGGCAACAGAGCGGTCATGAAGGCCTAAAGTGTGACAAATGACTACTCCGTCAACACGAAGCATCTACACACCTAGCTCTTTTGAGCAACAACAACCAAACAACCAAATCTTAAATCCAAGAGAACAGGAGGCCCGTCGGCGGCAAGGCTCCGGTGACACAAAATGGAAACACATACAAAACACAGTTCCAACAACTCACGGAAACCGTCCTTGTACCACAAAAATGCAACAAAAACAAAACAAATCCAAGCAAAACAAAACCCCAATCCGCAAAACTAACCACCGAACTTGAATCATGAATCCAAAAAGCTTCTCACAAAACCAGATCTACAAAGAACTCAGATTCGCATAAAACGCTTCAGATAACACAAAACCAGAGCACGGAGGACACAAAAGGACCAACGTGAATCGAAGCAGAACGCCGCGGCAGCAGGCCGACGACGCGAAGGGTGGTGCAACCATATTGAAATAGTGAACTGGCACACAGTTGGGCAAGATCCACCCAAAAACAGTTGACCCCATCACAACGCATCAAACATACCTCATTCTATGACACTCTAAATCCCAAAAATAATTATTACTATTATTTAATTAAAAATAGAGTTTGATTCGCAGCAGAACGTGTCAAATAAAAACTTCTCTAATAATATAGGAATTCTTCCACAAGATTTAGGATATCACATTGACTCATAACAAACATAATTCATATTTCACTTCATTAAATATTATAATAATATTAACATCAAATCTTTTGCTTTTGAAAATACTTTCTTTTACATCATATACAATAGTTTTCTTGTACAAAACGAAATAATTAAGCATATCCCTTTTTCTGTGTCACTATCAGACCGGTGCTTTTCCCCAAAATAACAGACGACACAAGACAAGTCTTCACGAAAGGCATGTACTTGACTCCAAGACTCATAACCTATATAACTACGGTTTCACAACCGTAGGGCCAAGCCAACAAACACAAACAACGAAGGGTGAGTTCCGAGAAAATGTAATAGTATAAAAAAATGAGAAGAACACGTAAGCAGTTAAGTCAAGTCGTATCAAATCACAAACATAATATTCAGAACCTTGAAGAATATACTATATCATGTCAATCCATATTAGTAGAAAATATAATTACAGCTTAAGAACCAAAATCTTCACAAACACAATGTCACAATTCAATTTCAAACTAGTCACAACACATATAGTCACCAATAACCATCTTCATAAGAACATCAACAGATAATCACCTTCATCGTCTCACACAATTACTCTTATTCACCAAATACAAATCATCGTCAAATTTTATGCATATGGACTCAGTCCTAAGACCTATATGAATGTGGTACCACACCTATCGTCATAATTTGCCAGAGGTATGTTACTAGACTTTCATCGTCATAATTTACCAGAGATATGTTACTGGACTTTCATCGTCATTTCGTCATCATGATTCCTAGACACAACTCTATATGCATGCATGAGATAGACTCTTCAAGTATTAAAAGATCATAACATCACCAACAAATCAGAATCATAAATGCAGACTCTTCCTATTATGCACAACATCAAGACAAAACACATCATCGCCATTCACATCGTCATCATAAGTAAACATTGTCATTCTCATCATCGATGTATATTAAATATCACCATACGTCATCATTCTCATCGTCAATATAAATTAGACATAGTCATTATCATCATCAATTAAAATAGACATGCATTTTATCATCATCAATACATTTAGTAACATCACCCTAATCATTATTATAAAATGAACGTCATCAATATGTCTGAATGAGGTCAAACCAAAGATAAAAGAAAGTTAATACGCATATCTACAACTTTCATGAAGGAACCTAAATCCAATTCGATACAGAGAGGGGTGAAAAGGTTGGTTTTTCCTAAACCTAGACATAATGTACAACCGTGCTGACCTCTGTGTAGTATTTTGATCATAACTCAAGTTTTTGATGTTCTATTGGAGTCGCTCCAAAGCTGCATGAAAACTGACATCCATATTTACAACTTTTATGTTTATATCGAAACCTAGTTCAGAATATAAAATAGTTGAAAATTGGTTTTCCTAAGACTCGAAAAAGAGCACGACCCTGCTGACCCATGGGCAGTATTTTGATCATATCTTGAGTTCTAGCTTTTGGGATGAGGTCAAACCAACGCCCAATTAAAGCTAACACTCATATCTACAACTTTCATGAAGACACCGAATCCTAACTCTCAACAGAAAAGTCCCAGTGTTTATTTTTGTTTTCGAATTTTCTGCGATTTCGCCTTAGGGGACCTTTCCTAACTTCGTTTTCGACCCTAAATTCGCCAAACTCGACCCCAATCTTCACTCCGTGATTAACCTATCATTCAAACACTAATCATTTGTTAACCTACTGATTTATTCACTCTTTATAAGACTAAAAACTTAATTAAAAAAAACTAAACTAGTTTTCCTCAATTCTCATCTTTCAACTTCATCTTTTCAATTCGTTCATCATCATTCTCTCATCAAAATTCACATCATAATAGTAACAACATTTTAAAATTTAAAACAAATCTTCCTTCATAGATTAAGATACCCTAAAGTGCAAAGATTCTTCCCCTTACATCTATCCACTCGTTGGCCTAAGATACTCCTTAAGAGTACCATCTACAACATAAACTGGAACCATCACTACCTTGTCATATAAAGAATAACATCAATGCTTATTCATCTCAAATCAACATCCCATTCATCAACACTTATCATATTTTCGATCACACGTAATCATATTCCAATAGTCATCATATACATGTGACATACCAAAAATTACATTCAAATACATAACGTCACATCTATATCAATCATTAAATAAGTCATCAATCTATATAGTTGCAGCAAATCAAGCATAAGCACACACAAATTTATCCATGACTTCAAATACCACATATTCACATAATTCAAATCAAGCAACACCTTAATAATGTTTCTAATTCTTCTTTTAACCTCCCACGTCTAAATTTGCACATTAATTAATTATTCTCTCAAAGGGCTACAACCGTTGCGGTAAGCCTCGAATAAACTTTGGGAAATACGATTTTCCCGTTCATCTCAGTTAATTTACACTCATGATCTCAAACTCTTCTCTCTCACCCCATACCTGGTTTGATGCATGTAGGACACAAGGATAAAAAGAATTTCAGCAGCAAAAGAAGATCGGTAGCACACAACCAACAAGTTAAATGGTTCACCGGCAGAATCACGAATCAAAAATATGGCCATGAAACTGAAGTAGATAAAATAGTCACAAGGAAGGGGGGGTTTGAATTGTGACCCTTTAAAAATTAAACCTGTCACTTAAAAGTTATTCTCAAGTTGATAACTTGGAATGGTTAAGTTAACAGACAGACTTCAGAACGTTCTGAAGTGTTAGTATAAAAACAATTTAAATAATTAAATGTGTTTGTGTGTGTTGTGTTTACTGTAAGTAAATAGTAAAGAGAAGAGAAGAAAAACACAGAAATTTATAGTGGTTCACCCAATGTGGGTTAGTCCACTCCTCACAGTTTTGTGAGATTTTCCACTATGATGCTTGAGATAACTTCTCAAATCCTGCACCTTACAACCTTGTTCACCTGAACAATTACAACAACTGTATTCTCTTAGCCTCAGCAGGCTTACACCTTTCTTGCTAAGTTACCCACTTAGACTTTACACCTTTCTACTCAAACTAACACTTTAGTACCCCTAAAGCTAGATGAGACTTTCTTTACAATTTGTATGGAGTTTGAATGATATAGATCAGACAAGAGAAGAATGGAGGTTGAGATTTATCTTTGAAAAGATAAGAGAGATATTGATTTATACTTTTGAAGACTTCTTGGAATCTTTGTGATGATCAATATTTTTGCTAAAGCTTCAAACACTCTTATGTTGTTTTCTTGTATGCTTTGCAAAGGTGTATGTTATGTTGAGGTCTTGATCTCTATTTATAGAGTTCTTGAGCCTTTGTAGCCGTTGGAGAGTGACCACTGGTCTTATGTCACGTGTCCTGGGACCCACCAACTTTAACTTGAAATTCTGGGCAAACTGAAATACTTCAGAATGTTGTTGTGTTCTTGATAATACTTCAGAATGTTGTTGTGTTCTTTATGATCTTCATCTGGGTTCATGTGGATGAACGGTCATATATGCATCTGGGCTTTTGCAGATGAATGTCACATGAATTTCTGGGTTGTACTTTGAAGATTTGCTTTGTACGACTTCAGAATGTTGATAGAACAGATCTTCTTTGAAATCTGTCTTGGAGCGCGTGCAGGATCTCATAAAGTGGAGCTGTCACTTCACTTCCATGCTTTAGGGGATTTGGTTTGCTTTGTACAGTACCAACTCCCTTTTGTGTCGAGATCTTGTTGAATCAGATCTGATCTTGCTTTTGACTTTGCCTTTTGCTTTCCAACCATTGTACTGTTCACGTCAGAAAAAGCATGGAGCAGGATTGAACTTTCTGAACTCAGGGGACTTCAGAATGTTTCTTTTGTTTCACTTAGGATGATTTGTAAGACTTGTAATTGATGTAATCAATTCCTAATAGTGAAACATTTATGAAGTGCAGCATGGAAAACATCTAGGATGATATTCTTAATGGAATATTCCTAATGTTTTGTACTTCAAATGTTCATAGTCTTGAATGAACATTGAAGATGTCCTTTTTGACTTTAATCAAATAAATGGTTTTATTCCTTGATTGATCTTAGTCATGTACTTTTCTAGGCTTTCATTTAAGTCACGTGAACCTTGCATGTTCTTCATTTAGTTCATGAATTTCTGGACTTGGTTCTTGATGTTCATCATGAACAACCTTCTGAACTCTGTCCAACCTTCTGAACTCTTTTTAACTTTCTGAACTCTAACTGAGTTCTTAAGTCTTTATGTCCTTTGATTCTTTGTATCTTGATATGAATTGAAACTTGTTCTGTCTTAGTTAATCACTCAAGAGCACAAGTTAAATACCAACAAATTAATCAAAGTCCATTAATTCCTTAATCATCAAAGTTTGTTATCTTTAAAATAAATTAAAGATTTTGCCTCAACAGAAACTAATAGCTATGTTGATCTTGCTTCTGTTATCGGTGTTATTTCTACATGTTCTACCTTTGCTTCATAGCAGCCCTGTTTTTTTTCCTTTAATTTATTCTCAGGTTGCCTATTAGGTTATGGACATATACAATCGTAGTAGGCTTATACGTTGTTACACTAATTTGATCTACTGTGGATGGCTATGGCACTTGTTCCCTGGTACCCATCCTTGTCTTCCACGTCACTCAATATCTATTAATAAATGTGTCCCATTATTATAGGATTATTTAGCATAGGCATTTGTCATCGATTTTTCTTCTTCTATTAGTAATTACTAATTAGTAATAACAATAACAGTTCTATCTAATAATATTTTTTTTTGTCAACAAAATACTAATCAGTCAATCCACTCGCCCATGACTAAAATTTTAGACTCATAAATACTCATAGTAAACTACTATCATTTTTCTAAAATAATTAAAATAAAATATGCACACACTTCTTATTAATTCACACGATGTCGTAATAATAGACAAAAAAAACATGTATAAATAAAATCCCTTACAATAATAACTAGAGATTTATACCATGAACACACACATATATAATATGGAAAATTTGGGGTGTTACAACTTCCCTCCTTTTCAACCAACCACCCAACCTGGAATAATCTTGCGACGACATATCAAACAACCGACAAAGATATACCGAAGAAGAAAACCAAGTGAAAACGAAGAAGAAAAATCGTGGATTTGAAAACTAAGTGCTAGATTGCGAAAGATCTAATGCATCCACCGTATGAGGGAGGTGGCGTGGTGGTGGGGAGAACAATCTCGTCACACCTATAGTTGCATCTTATCACCTTCATCCACACGATTAAGAAGCCTATAACATCATTTACCGAATAAACATCGTTAACAGTAGACCTCCAAGACCACTTGTCGGATACATTTTCTTGAAAGAAAGAAAAAAAGTTATCCGATTTGGCATAACATATATAAAAGGATGCAAATGTACATGTGAAAAAACACAACTACTTAAGTAAAAAGATACACAATGAAGGAGTGCAATTGGACTTCTATAAGTATATGTAACTTGATGAAAGTTACTAACTTTTTTCGTGGTGGCTGGAGTTTGAACCCCGGACCTTGCATATATTATGCATTGTCTCTACCAACTGAGTTAACCTCAGAAGGACAATGAAAGTTAATAACTAACCAAAGGATTAAGGGTTCTCGCTCTCCAATAAAATATTTTTTAAATCAACCATAAAGAACAGATCATGAGAAAGAACAGATGAGAAATAGATAAACTGGAAATCAGATGATAGAGATTTATGTTTTCTATCATGGATGAAGGTACATTGTTTAAATGTCTTCAATATGTGAGAATTAGATGATCCAAAATCTTTATGATGTAGTTTTCTTAAACGTAAACATAAATGTGAAAACTATAACTTATAGTAGTATCTTCCGTATTACTACCCACTTTAACTAAATGATCAATAAACCAATTTCCATCTTCACATTCCACCCCATGAAAGATACTAAAAATGTTTCTCCATCATCTCGATACCACACTTTCCCTCTTAGTAATGTACGACTAAGACCTTGGAGTGCATTTATCACCTGATCTCAAATTCGAATTCTCTTTATGTCAATTTTTATGGGTTAGTCCATGCAAAATTTTGCTCGGACTTTAATTAGTTTCTCATATCAGTCGGTCATTGAACATTATTCTTAACTTTAATTCATTTTTATTTTATTTTTTGACAAGAAGAAACTTATTGAATTTCATTCATGATAATAGTAGAGATACAAGATGGAATCCTAATATGAATATGGAAACTAGCATGACTCGAAGCCACTCTAGCAAAGCTATGAGCAACTTCGTTGGCTTGTCTCCGAATAAACCTAACATCATAGGTTGCCAAATCAGAAGCTAACATGCGTCTACAGTCATTGATCACTGCGCTAAAATTAGAGACGCCACAATTACTACCATAGAGACTATCTACCACAGTTTTGGAATCAAGCTCAAAGTCCACAATACCTAGCTGTAGATCGCAAACCCAATACATTGCAGATAATAAACCTAAAGCCTCACCCAACTCCACATCAAGGAGCGGAGTCATCCATTCAGTTTTGGCTGACACATATCGACCTTCTTCATCTTGAATACACACACCAATGTCGACTCGATTCAGAGCTTGAGAAAATGACGCATCAACATTACATTTAAACCTTCCGGGACTTGGTTTAATCCACTTAAAATCATTCAGAGTAGTGGGAGACTTAGGGATGAGATGACGAATAGTCTGAGCATTCCTCCATCTAGTAAGAAGAGAACTTGCACGAGCACAAATAGCTTAAGCTGTTTCAGTAACATTGTTACATACCTTATTGTTTCGATGCTTCCATATACTCCAAAGGGCCGCGCTGAAAACTTGTTTCATATCTTTCATTCATAAAACTAAGTAAAATTAGCGATCAAAAAAATAAATAAAAAAAATTAAATTCATCAAAATTAAAAAAGGTAAATAAAAATAGAATCCATCAAAAAAAAAAGAAAAACTCAAATTCAAATCTAGAAAAAGCAAAAAAAGATACCTACCTAAACCAAAGGGTTTGTGTACTTTATTGGACCAGCACACAATCAAATCAAACACTTAACCCAAACCGACACGCTTCATCATATTCACTTCTCTTCACATTCTCATCTCTTTCAATTCCCTTTCATCTTTTACACTGACACACTAAATTCATCACGATGTTGCAGTTACTTTACACTGCGATTTTCGGCGAAATGCTATTGATCCTAACCCTAGTTTTCAAAACCCCACTTCGAAAATTGGTGATTGTTTCATTGGATCGAGTCAAAAGAGGTCGTGGACCAATCGTTGTTACTACAGTTGGTGCTACGTTGATCGTTGTGCTTTCTTCTAGTCTTTATAGTATGGCTAAGATCCAACAACGTACGGTGGAAGCTGGTGTTCTTAACCCCACTGATCAAGTTCTTATGTCTAAACATATGCTTGAAGCTTCTTTAATGGGTACTTTCCAATTTCACGTTTTTTTATGATTATTATTGTTTTGTTTTGTTTTATTTGAAATTAGCCCTATCTGGTAAGAATTTGTAATGGGATTGTTTGTTTTGTTTGATTAAATGATGGATTATATTATTTTATTTTATTTGAGAATTTTATGTTTTAAGGGTTAGACATGTATGAGTGAAGTCCTATTTTAGTTATGAGGAAAAACTGCCACACCCTATTTTATATGTGACGAAAAATAAAAGCTAATATGAAGCACAGACACTCCTCGGATTAGGCGTGTCCTTGTGTCTGACACAGACACATAATTACACTGAATTATGCGATTTTCTCAAATTATTAGGAGTGTTGGTATGTCCGCGTCAGTGTCTTTGTCGTGTCCGGTGACACTGTCCGTATCTGTACTTCATAGAAGCTAACTTATAGCTGACAAGCTTATAGTGGATGACTTATAAGCTAGTTATAACTGATAGCGGATAAACTAGTTGATTGTAGTGTTTGGTAAAATTAGTGGTTGAAGTAACTTATAAATATGAAATGACATGCAGGGGTAAAATTGAGATAAAAAGTGATAGGTTATAAGCTTTAAGCTATAGGCTACTTGAGTTAGCTTATTAATAACCGCTATAAGCTCAAGAAAATACGCTATAAGCTCGTGTTAAAATGGCAGTTACCAAACAAGTATTTTTTAATCATACGGGCTTTTAAGATATATGCCATAAAACTCAAATTTATGTCTTACTTACCAGAGTCTTAGGAGAAAAATAAACTACGACAATCTAGTCCTCTACCTTCTTTAAAGAGGCGAGTATTAAGTTTTTGAGGCAAGGACTAATTTGTCCATGGTTATTTTTCTAGAAGATTAAAACTTCAAAAGTGGCTTTGATTTTATTTTATTTTAGACTAAGTTGAGTCTTGCAATTTTACTTATAGACTAAAATAGGTATGCGCTCTGTTTTTTTTTTTGGTCAAACTCAGTATGTTTTTCGTCTCTATTGTTATGTCAAATTTTGTGTACCTATTTTTCAGTTCCTTCGAATAATAAAAACATATTTACCCTTTCTGCAATGATTATAGTTAAAAGGGAAATTTCTTTGAAGGACTAATTAGCTTGACAGTGTTTGGTTTGTTGATCAAATGCATTTTTGTTATTATCCATTATAAAGAAAATGCCGTATGTGATTGTGATCAACACAGAAGATGAATTGAAAAGATTGTGTTTTGTGCATTGCTAGTTAATGTTTATTTCCTTTGATATGAGTTCTATATAAGGTAGCTATGGACCTTTTTATTGAATGCTATTTGGTGTTATACACTCCTCTGACTTTTATGACATCGGATAAACAATGATTCACTTGATTGGTATCTGATCTAGCAGTTAACATCAAATGACTCAATATTTCGTGGTTTGTTTCGAATTTTCATGTTCGTGGGTTATTGTTTTGGCTGGGAATGGTGGAGTGTGTCTCGGAGTGGGGTTGTGATTGTGTGAATGTTTGACTTAAGCAGGTATCACTGAAATAACAGTCATCATTATCAGCTCAGCAATCGCCGCAAGCATATAATTGATTGCTTGAAATTTTTATGCTTGAGATGAGCAATATCTTTGCTTATGCCTATTCCATAAACTTTTCTGATCTTGTGTGATCATGCAGTGGATGTTTTATGGTTATTGGCTATGTATATAGCAATCTTCAAACCTTTTAATAACTCTTTGGTTGAGGGGGTGTTTGATGCAAAAGTTGGCTAAAGGGGAGGGAATACAAGGGGCAAAATTGGATGGATTTGGAATGTAGGAAAAAATAATTTAGAATTTGTTGACTTAACTATCCTGGTTTTTTCCCAAACTGCAATTATATTTCTCATTCCTGACAGTCCGTCTTAACATTGCCGCCTTTAGCGTCTTTACTTTCATATTGTGCAAGTCTCAATATTAAAGTTTCTTCACGTCAGTCTAAGTCATAGCAGTTAATGTTTTTGCAACTTATTTTCATCTACCTTGTTGAATATCAATTCTATTGTTTGTTGCTGATTTAGATATGATTTGATTGATTGATCCCAACCAAAAGATTATGAAGTTTTGAATTTTTTTAGTACCTTGCTATATAGTTTGGTTTCCCATTTTAGCTATCTATTTATTTATTTATTTTACAATAATGATTTTAAATTTATAAATCTGCATAATGTATTGATGGGGACTATGGTGATCTAGTGATTTTTGATATAGCTCATATTATTGACTAGCTTGATTGGCATTTCTCTGTTTTCTTGGCATAAATACTGAAAACAACAAGAACTATTTCCCACTAGGTGAGTTGCATTGATGGTATGAACAGAATCATTGTGTTTTTGTCAAAATTAAGTTATAGAAAAGGCCCATCCAGATCTAGGATTTTTGAATGGTTCCTCAGAGTTTTCCTTGGTCTTCATCAACCTTTATTTCCTGGGCTTCTTCAATTTGATAAATTCTTCTTCTTGCGACTTTCAGTCATATGGCTAAACCATTTTAAGTAAGCTCTATCATTTCTAATCTCATTTTTCTTGTCCATTCCACTACCGAATTTTCATCCTGGATACAGGTTAGGTTCTGATTGGCATTTTATCCCTCACCATTCATTACTGTAAACCATTGTTATTGTTGATTATAGCTGTTTGGTAATTTTTGTTTTATGAAATGTGAAGACACCTTTCGATCACTGATAATACACACGAAGCATTTTCTGCAATGTATCCACCTAGTTTGAGTTCGATGATTTACATCTCTCCATTTCTCCATCACCAATTATGATTGATAATCCAACTTTCTACTGAATCAAGCATTACTTTTATTTTCTTTCATTTCATTTAAAAATATTTGAAATATTCGAATTTATTACATGTAATATGCCAGCTGTCTTGTTTGGATAATGCTAATAGATTTGAATTTTGTTTTCATAGTTTTTGCTTACTGGGTTTCAAACCTTCCATTGCTTGCTTTAGACAGGGTAGAATTTTGATTTGTGTTTTCTTTTCACATTGCATGACTTTCCCTGCTACTTCTATACTAGTTCCTAAAGGTGGTTTATCTTGCCAAGATTCCTTGATGTAGCTTTTTTCCCTGTTTTAGCTGTTGCTTATGAAGCCCAGACGCTTCAAAAAATGGAGAAGTATAAATGTCCGACACATCCAATGCTGTGTCTGATACTTTCCCATTACGTATCCAAATATTTTTTTTCTTTCTATTTCTTTATAGAAATATTTTCACCGATATACATCTTCAATCCACCTCACGTGATAAAGACAGCTGTCTTCTGGATACTGTACATCTTCAATATGTCTTACTAACTTAAGACACGACTGTATGTTTTTGTGATGCATTCAGTACAAATACGTGGGGGAAATATATGTAACTACGCATACATTATGATCAAATACTTTCTTGTAACTGCTCATCATCATATATCGACTACTACTGATATGTTTTATGTTGTTAGCGAAATGACCTTAAGCTTTGTGGATTATATATATGAATACATTTTTGTAATGTATCATAGACGTGTCATAGTATCTTGATTCTTAAAAATTTCACATATGACACGTATTGCATTCTTAGACATGTCGTAGTATGTTGATTTTTAAAAATTTCATTTATGTGTCGTATTGCATCTGTATTATACTATGTATCCGGGCTTAGTTTATGTCAGTTGGATGTTTCTTTGTCTTAACTTTTTTATCAATTTTTTTCATCCTTATAGATGTTTTGGTCCTTGAATTTGATTTTTCACTTATAATAAAATGTGCAGGTTTTGTGCTGTTCCTCTCTCTAATGATTGATAGATTGCACCACTACATAAGAGAGCTTCGTTTACTCAGGAAGACCATGGAAGCTGTTAAGAAACAAACCCGAAGTTTTGAGGACGGTAAAAATGGCAGCACAGAGGAGCAAAAAGCATTGACCGAAGAAATTACCACATTGAAGTCTAAGGTTAAGAAGCTCGAATCTGAATGTGAGGCGAAAGGAACCAAGGAAAAGACATTGGAAACTGAAGTAGAGGCTCTTAAAAAGCAATCTGAGGGGTTCCTTATGGAATATGATCGTCTCTTGGAAGACAATCAGAATCTTCGGAGTCAGTTGGAGGCCATCGACCAGAGCTCTTCACACCTTGATAACAAAAAGAGTACATGAGGGTTAAAAATATCCATAGAAGAACAGTTTTCTTTGTTTCAAATGCTGTTTTAGTGTTCCATGTTTCCTTGATGAGTTCACAGTTGTAAATTTTATGGTCTAAAAACAGCTATGTGGATTGAGTATACTTGACTGTTATTTAAGCAGCTAGCTATATATTATTATAAAGGAACAGATTGTTATTGCCATAGGTTGATTTTGAATTTCATAGTTTGGATGCAATTATGCATCTCCTCTTCAAGGTCTCAAGTTCAATTCTCCTATATGCTAGTTTAGGTGGGCTAATTAAGCTTATTCAAAAAGGAATGAATGATGTTACCTAGCTGTTATCTTTCGAATGACTTGTAAAGAGGATAAATCATTCACAAATGTTGTGTAGATAAAGTACTTAGGCCTCACCTGCTGCCTGTGCATGGAGAACACAACTGCGGCCAAATAATGTCAGTTGGTTGTTCCTCATTCAACAAAATTCTCGTAGTGTTCTAAGAGCACCGACATCCATACTATCTAATTTAATGGACTTCACACCATAATTATTTAAACAACTCAACTATTTTTTCTAAATATCCCCAACAATTTTTTTTTTTTTTTTTTTTTTTTTTTTTTTTTTTTTTTTATCTTTTAGTATTGTTAAAGAATTTTTTTTTAAGAGGAAGGCATCGTTGCCATGGGCAAAGAAACTCAATTACCATGCTTCTCAAAACGGACACGGGTAATTGTGTTTCTTTGATGGTAAAATTTTACCATGTTGGATAACGAGAGAATCCAAATCCTTAATATATTCATCATATAATTTCAGCTCATGCATTTTACAACAAAGCATTGAACCCTTAGTATTTGTTACTTGTTAGATTATGCAAATATTTATCCATAAAAAAAAGAAATCTAATATGTAAATATTAATTTTTTTTTTTTTTTGAGTGATATCGAAATGACGTTCAAAATAAACCGAAAGCTGAAGAAAAACCGACTCATAATGTGCAAACTTGTGCTGAGATCACATGCTTTGAAGCTAAATGAAACACATTTCATGTGAGTGTATGTGTTAATTTTAGGCCTTCAAACATTAACCAATTTGACTCAAGTCGGTGAATAAAGCAATAACGTATTTCCTGTTATGATTTCATAGCACAAATTGTAATGGAAGCTGGCATATATATGCATGCTATAAAGCCAAATTTTAATGCTCCTTTTGTTCCTGTTACGTTTGATGATTACCACCGTTTCTAATCTCAATTCACGTTAAACCCTTTTACACTACATGGTTTATCCTCCTCCGATTCTATCCGTTGTATTTGATTACTTCACACATATTAAGAAAAGATAAAATAAAGAATAGTAATTTTTAAAATTATTTTAATCATTAGTGTATCTTTATCATCATAAATGCGAATAGAAAAATAATAATTTTCAAGTGAGACTCAAATATTAATAAGAGGGTATAATTAAAAAATGGGTTAAGTAAATAAATTGTCCCTCTAAATATACCAACATTTGATTTTAGTCCCTCTAAAATATTCCTTAGGCTTTTGATCTCTTCAAAATTTTCCATTCAAGAAATTAGTCTTTACTTTTTTAGTCAACTCATGTTTAACCTTCATGTTTTTTAATCGAATTTTCTAGATGAATAGAATATTATGACAATCTCTAAAAAAAATAATTTTTTTTAACAAAACATGAATTAAATATGATTTTTTGTTTTTGATGCTAAAAAAATTATATTAAATTCATGTTATGTTAAATTTTTTTTTTTTTTTTGGAAAATATTGTCATTTTTCTACCCACTTATGGAAAATTTATTAAAAATATGAAGGTTAATTAGACATGAATTAACTAAAAAGTAGGGATTAATTTCATGGATGAAAATTTTTGGAGGGACCAAAAGCCTAAAAAATATTTTAGGGGGACTAAAATCAAATGTTGATATATTTAGATGGACCATTTACTTAAAAAAATCAATTAAATTACTTTTAAAGTTGAAAGTAACACTCTTTTTAAACAATTAGGTCGTATTCATTATTTTCTTTTGTACCATATTTAGTTTTCACTGTATCATATTCAAGTTATTATACTTGTATCTATGATGATGATAAATATAACAATAGTTAATAGTCTTTATGAGCATAACTCAGTTGACAGGGACATGCATTGTTATATGCAGAGGCCCGGGTTCGAAAAAGTGAATTCTAGCCACTAAACTACTTGAGAAAGAAAAAAAAAAGAATAATAATTAATAAGTATATTGAAGGTTGGGTAGCTCAACTGATTTGAGTTAAAGGTTAAATGAGTTGAAAGTGAGTTAGAAGTGAGTTGAAAGTCGCAACTTCAAATTCAAACAAAAGGGTAAATATTAATCTAACTATTGACTTTTGCCAAACATAATTTATTAAAATTGTTATTTTCTTTTATGTGTAGCTTATCTTGTGAAATAGAGAAGAAAAAAAAAATATCTTGTACACTAATTATGAGATGGAGGGAGTTCCGTTTTATTTTATGTAATCATTGTAATGTAACTAATTGCACGGTGTTACTCATATCCTCACATGAAAAATGGTACAAATTTGAAATGATATTTCTATAACGTTTCAAAGAAATCATTGAAATCTTCCTCTTTAAGCATGCTTTTTGCTTTTATTCACTTCTATAAATTTCAGCCACTTTATCAACATTTCTCATCAATATCATTTTACAATAACAAAAAAAATGGCACCAACATCTTCAACACCACTCAAAATCATATCCTTCTCAATATTACTTCTCATAACCATCAACAACATAGCTAATGGTCAACAAAATCAATCAACCTTGGTGTTCTTCCTACAAGATGTCGGAAAAGGAGTTGGCGCAACCGTTCAACCAGTTATCGGCATCAATGGAAAGGTTTGGTCCTACAACTCATTTGGAACAATATTTGTAGTCGATGACCCTATTATGTTAAACCCTAATCCAGGTTCAACTCAAATCGGAAGGGCTCAAGGTATGATTACAGTAACATCTCTTGATGGTTCAAATGTGAGCATAGTTTTGTCACTTGTGTTCAACAATGGGCAATATAGTGGTAGCACTTTGGAGATTCAAGGTGCTAGTCGACAACGCGAAAATTCAAGAGAGCTTTCTGTTGTTTCCGGAACAGGAAGGTTTCGATATGCAAGAGGATTTGTTGTGTTTGAAACTGTATCTTATGATGATTCAACTAATCATTCTGTTCTTCGTTTGACTGTAACTTTGGCTATACCATCTTGAGAAAATTATGTATATGCTTGTTGGTAAATAATATCATATGGATGTATGATATCTGACAAGCTTTATATATGTACCAGCTTTCATAAAATAAAATAAAAGTTTAGAATATGTATCAATAAATTAAAAATTTAATCTAGGGTATAAGTTGAACTTTTATCTTCTTATAGGTTGCATATTGTTACAAAGAAACAAATTGTTATTGTTATGTCCGACACCCTAAATCTCATAACCATAAAACATCATTGAGACATCAAAACATCGAAAGAAACAAGCTTCCTCTAAGCATCACGTTGCTCTTGGAAAATTTGACTCTAAGTAAGACTAGAGAATCTTTCTTGGATACTCTACCACCTCAAATGCATATAGAATATACAACTTGAGAACTCAGACCATAGAAGAGAGTGATAAAGATGATCCTTACCTATCCTCATACAATATTAAGTATTGTGTTGGTTTTATCAAAAATAAATTGTATCGAACCACAAAGACTGGACTTAGTTTTGATCGTTTTTAAATTCAGAGAAATTCTTAATCAAAGTTTGTAAAAGTCGATTTGGTAGTAGGATCACAAATAAAATATGACAAGTTTAGAGAAAGTTATCGTCGGATTCAATTTGGATAACATCCCATCTAATGTTTCCACTTAATCAATTGCATACTTTTTTTTCCTTCAAATATAACTCCACTCATCCCTTGGCACACATCTCCATTCCTGGATGATGATGCAAAATCCATTAAACCAATTGACTTTCAATGCTCGGTGGCAAAATAGCTAATTTTTTTTTAATGGCATACAACCATATAGTTTTACATGAACATAGACCTAATCGCTATTTCTTGAGTATTAACACCTACACACGGTGTAAACCAGATATGTACGTTAGATATTAAGGCAATTCTTTACTTAAACTAAATCAAAAGTTCATTTACGAATTGCACGTCGGCAAAAGCAGTAAGAACACATTTAAACCAAAGATTATATTGAATGCATAAATCATATACAATCAGCCAGACTAAGAGTGCTACATAGAATCCTAGCTATTAAATCTAATCCCAACACAGAGAGTTCAGTTAGCTAGTGAGAGCATAACTAACAAAGAAAGGTTGGTTGTTGGAGAAGCATGAACAAGCTTGAATCCAAGCTCGCTAGCTTTCTTATGGTGATACTCACAACTTCCTCTCTATGTTTTTCTCTCTAAATGCATTAAACTTATGTGCATATACAACTCATAAATGCATTAAATTTTTTCAAATGGATGTAAAATGTCCATTTTTTTAGTGGATTTCTAAATGAAGAAGTTTATGTTCATCAAACTCTTAGTTTCATCAACAAGGAAAAACCTAGCCATGCTTTCAAACTCTTAAAATCTCTATATGGTCTCAAACAAGCACCAAGAAATTGGTACGAGAGATTGAGATATTTTCTAAAAGAAAATGGTTTTTCTAGAGGACATATTGACTTAACACTTTTCGTAAAATTAATCTAGTTAATATGATATGTTTATTATTCTAGTCTATGTTGATGATATCATCTTTGGCTGAACAAATGAAAATATGCGTAAGGAATTTTCAGACCCTGTGCAAAACGAATTTGAACCGAGGAGCATGATGAGAGATTTATTCATTTTTATTTTCTTGCAAATCAAGCAACAAACTGAAGTAATTTTCTCCGTCCTTTTAGGTGTTTGCTTCCATATAAGATGTCTTGGGATCTGAGAACATAATTTCTCCCTCTGTAACATCTTTCGAGGCCTTTTGAAACTTCATTCTTGATCTTCCCAAAGTTTTCACTAATCTTTAGATGTCTTGTTTTGCCGATTTTCATGATTTCTTTGTGAAATACATCAAAATACCCTAGAATTGCTAATTAACTTTCGGGAAGAATAGAATTACAGACCCAAATATAGAAAACATTACAAATGTCCCGAAATCATAAGCAATTGATCTAATACTCCTCTATTCCGCAATTAAAACCTACTGAAAATGACTTAAAAACATGCTAAAAATAACGTAAGATGACCTGTCATCACAAGTCCAGGCACAAAAATGATTGAAGTTCAAAAGATAAGAAGCAAGTTAGAATGACATCAGAAGTACAGATTGAGTAAACACCAAATGAAATGATAGAAGAAACATGTCTAAAGCTGAAGAAGATCAAAATCGAAGATCAGAAGCTGAGAAGAAAAGCACAAGGAATAACAACTAGTTTCAAGATTTACCTGGTCATCAAGGTAAACCACTAAAGGACAAAAAGAACTAGTTCGTAATGCCTATTTTTTTAATTTACATTTCTTATTAATCTGCTGTGTAAATATTTAAAAAAAATTGTGAGATATTGAAATGCGTTCAAAATAAACCTTTTTTTTTTTTTTATAACTCGCCGGTTCCTAAGGTAAGGGATTTCTAGTAATCCGGGGTTAGCCCACGAGATAAATAAAGTTAATAAAAAATTATTTCATCCAACAATTAAACTCGAATTCTTTCAAATAATATTTTTTTTGGTGGAAATCATTAACCACTTTATCTCAATCACTTTTTTGGCATTCAAAATAAACTGAAAACCGAAGGACAATACCGATTCATCATAACAATGTGCACAATCATGCTCACATGCTCTTTCTTACATACATGTAACAAGAATAATATGTTGAGGCCAAATGAAACACCTTTCTTGCTGGTTAGATTTCTTGCTAGTTATGCATCTTACGTTTGCATCAGGTCGGTGAATAAAGCAATAACGTATTCTCATGTCACGATTGTATAGCACAAATTGTAATGGAGGCTGACATGGTATATGCATGCCTATGAAAGCCAACTCTTAATGCTTGTTATACGTCTAACGTTTTGATTATCATCCACGTTAATTTCACTATACTAACTTTACACCATTTGGTACGCAACTTCCCTTTTCCATGATTAGTTTTGCTTCTTCATTGGTGGCTGAAGCTCACACATTTTACATGTAGAGAAGTGGGGTGTGCGGGGTTTGAACTTCAGCCCCTGTATATATTATGCATTGTTCTACTAACAGAGTTTAGCTCACGGAGTGTTTGTAATTTTCGTTGTATGTATATAATTTATTAACAGTGTTACTCGTACTCACATTTTTTTCTATAAGCTACCCGTATACTTCACATGATAAACGTACGACACATATTTCAAAATTAAATTGTTATAACATTATGTGAAAGAAAAGTCTTTAACATTTACGAAATCATTGAACCCTTCCTCTTTAAGCACAATTTCTGCCTCTAATCACTTCTATAAATTCCATCCATTTTAGGAAATAAACTCATCAACATTTCTAATCAATAGTTACAATAACTAAAAAAATGGCACCAACATTTTCAACACCGATCAAAATAATATCCTCAATACTACTTTTGATAACCATCATCATAACTAACGGTCAAGCACCAAATCAAACATCAACATTGGTGTTCTACCTACAAGATGTGGGAAGAGGATTCAACGCAACCGTTATGCCGGTTATCGGCATCAACGGAAGGGTTTGGTCTTACCACTCATTCGGAACAATATTTGTCGTTGATGACCCCGTCATGTTAAGCCCTAGTCCATTTTCAACTCAAATTGGAAGGGCACAAGGTGTAATTACAGTGACATCTCTAGATGGTGCAAATGTGAACATAGTTTTGTCACTTGTGTTCAACAATGGGGAATATAGTGGTAGCACTTTGGAGATACAAGGTAATAGTCGTCAACGTGAGAATTCAAGAGAGCTCTCTGTTGTTTCTGGAACAGGAAGGTTTCGATATGCAAGAGGGTTTGTTGTGTTTGAAACTATGTCTTATGATGCTCCAAGTGAACGTTCTGTCATTAGGTTGACCATAACTTTGGCACTACCTTGAGAAAATTATGTATTATTTATATGGTTAATGCTTGTTGATGTATAATATCATATGGATGTATGATGTCATACAAGCTTTATATAGATTAATTAATAAATGAAAATTATAAAGGAATAATTTATCTTGTCTTGTTACTAGTATTATTACTTTTTTCACCTTTTATATGATTTTATTAGTATTATTTTTTCTTATTCCATGTGGAATTGGGATTGTGATTAAAATTGACTAGCCTCTTATAAAAAAAAAATAAGGAAAAAGAAAGAGGTTAGTCGCAATAGTTAATATGAGTTCCAATATAAGAATGGTTGCCATTGGTTATTTATAGTGGAAAATATTGAGAGAAAAAAACTCTTCAAAATAAAACTTGTCTTGAAAACTAGACTTTTGTTCAAGATTCCATTAAGCATAGAACCTACAATGAAATGTGTAAATTATATATTTTGAGAAGATACGAATCCAAAGATCCAAATATTTTTTTTAACAAAATCCAAAGACCCAAATGTTGTTGAGCAGATTTTGAGGCTTTCAATCAGTTCATTGATGAAAATGTTTTGATTGATTTACCTTTTTGCGGGCGTAAGTTTACTTGGTTTAAGGGTGATGGAAAATCTATGAGTCGGTTGGACAAATTTTTGCTCTCTAAATCGTGGTATTTGGTGTGGCTGAATTGTGTTCAGGTGGCTCATCTGCGTCGGTTGTCCGATCATTGCCCTATTTTCTTATATGTTGATGAAGAGAATTGGGGACCTCGGCCCTCTCGGATGCTGAAATGTTGGCAGGACACGCCTGGTTACAAACAATTTGTTCGTGACAAGTGGAAATCGTTTCAGATTGTGGGATGGGGTGGTTTTGTGCTTAGAGAAAAATTGAAGTTAATTAAATTGGCATTGAAGGAGTGACATGTGTCCCTCACACATAGTCTTCCTGCGAAGATTCTTTCGCTAAAAGGGAGGCAGGCTGCTCTTGATATTAAAGGAGAAGGTGAGGAGTTATCGGAAGATGAATATGCAAAATTACATGGTATTATAACAGATATTCACACTTTGTCTCGTCTTAATAGTAGTATATGTTGGCAACATCCGAGGTTAAATTGGTTACGTGACGGCGACGCCAATTCTAAGTATTTTCATTCGGTTTTTGCTAGCTGGAGACGACGTAACTCTTTATGTTCGATTGTGTGGATGGTGCATTGGTGGAGGGCATGCAGCCCGTGCGTCATGCAGTTTACTCTCATTTTTCTTCACATTTCTGTGCGCACAATATGCTCCGGCCAGGTGTTGGACATCTCTAGTTCAGAGTGTTAACTTGTAAGGAAGAGGGCGCTTTGATCAAGCCCTTTTCCGTGGATGAAGTTAAGGCGGTTGTGTGGGACTACGATAGTTTCAAGAGCCCGAGCCCGGATTACATCAATTTTGGATTCATAAAGGATTTTTGGGTTGAGTTGAAAGATGATATTATGAGATTTATCAGAGAATTTCATAGGAACGGAAAGTTGTCGAAAGGTATTAATTCAACTTTTATTGCTCTCATTCCCAAGGTGGATAGTACTCGGTCTTTGAATGATTTTCGACCGATATCATTGGTGGGGAGTCTTTATAAATTTTTTAGCTAAAGTATTAGCAAACGGGTTGAGACAGGTCATTGGAAGTGTTGTGTCAGAACCTCAGTCTGCTTTTGTAAAAAATAGGCAAATTCTTGATGGCATTTCGATTGTCAATGAGATGGTGGATGAGGCCCAAAAATTCAAAAAAAAAAAAACTTATGTTGTTCAAAGTGAATTTTAAGGAAGCTTATGACTCAGTGGATTGGGGGGTAATTAGACGCAGTCATGGGAAGAATGTCCTTTCCGACATTGTGGAGGAAGTGGTTTAAGGAGTAATAATAACGATAATGATAATGATAATTGAAGAAGTGATGAAACTGAATTGTTACTTTTGAGGAATTAATCACGTACTGAGAATCACTGTTTGAGATCAAAATCACGTTTTGGGTCTGAAAGAGGAATCACGTTTGAATTAATTTCACATTTTTAAGAATCAGAATTGCGTTTTCAGATGTTGTTGCTGTGTAGGTTTTTGAATCGCGTTTTGATTAAAACCGGTTCCAAAAACCGGTTGCAATTCCTGTTTGACGAACAACACCTTGTTGAGAGGGTTTTGTGTTATCGCTTTTTGGATTGAATAAATGGATTTTAAGTTACAGTTCATGCGAACCAGTTTTTATGCATAACCCTACTTTCATCTATATGGTATGAGATTTTCTTTCACACGATCTCAAAGTGAAAAGGATCCATGGGTAGTGTCTTAGTTGCCATCGAAATGAGATTGATATGATTTCTCCAAATTTTGCGATCAAATTCGCGAAGTCACACTTCATAATTAAGAGCGGAAAGGAAATTGCTATGTATCTCGATAGTTATTGTCTCGAGAGATTCACGAGATAACATGTACGAACTCAATATTTCCTTTAAATTATGCCCCACCACCTCCCTTGATTTGTGGCCAGAAAGAAATTTAATTGGACAATTGATTATCGCTAGCCAGCCATTCCGGACAATTTCTCTCTGGAGAAATTAAATAGCATTGCTTGAGAGGAAATTAGGGTTAAAAGAATCGAAATAGATCAAATTTTACAATGCTTATATAGACCAAAATAAGACAACCATACTGTAACATAATCAATATTGCTCTCTAACATAATGCAGAATAGATTACTATAGATCAAATTGTGTCTTCTTTTCTTCTAGAATTTTTTTTGAAAGTCACTAGAATTTTCTTCTAGAATTAAAAGTCACTAGAAGGGTACCTATTTTCATTTAAAATCTAGAAATTAACAAGTGAACGATAAACTTGGCCAGGTTGCCAATTTTGTGGAATAACATTCTCTGCTATAATGGTGTTGTTACTTCCATTTCCATTTCCACTTTCTGTGAGCTTTGTAAGAACTAAAAGTTATTTCAGAAACTTGAAGATAATTTCATTCTACATCAAAATAAAGTTTCTGATACAATATATAGAAAAAACAGAAAAAGTGAACAGCAGGACAGCATAGTAGTCTGTCACCTAACCAAGATTACAAAGTCTTAAACACTCTAACAAGTATGGGTCACCATACTTCTGCAGAGGTAACTTCAACTACTACATTAAAATAAAAGAAAACATAAAATATCACAAAATACTATTGTGTACATCTGAAATCTCAATGTCTCAACACTCCTCCTTGAGATTTTGGATGGACACTCCAAGCAATTCTCGAAACTTTTCAAACTTAGCTCTTGGAAGAGATTTAGTCAATATATCAGAAACTTGAGAGTCAGAACAACAATGAATAAGTTTGATCTCTTGATTTTTAACAGCCTCGCGTATGGCATGGTACTTCACTTGAATATGCTTTGTTTTTCCATGTTGAACTGGATTTTCAGCAATAGCAATTGCTGATTTACTATCACAATAAAGCACAGTTGCTTCCAGCTGTTGTATTCCCAAGTCATCGAGTATTTTCCTCAACCAAATAGCTTGGTTTGCTGCTGCAGCTGCGGCTACATACTCTGCTTCAGCCGTGGATTGAGCTACAATTTCTTGTTTCCTCGAGTTCCATGAGAACATGCCAGAGCCTAAAGAAAAAGCATAGCCTGTAGTACTCTTCATGTCATCTATATTTCCAGCCCAATCACTATCAACATAGCCTAACAAACTTTCATTTTCACTTGGCTTGTACCATATTCCAAATTGAGTAGTACCCTTAACATATCTAAGTACCCTCTTTGCTGCAGCAAAATGTGTCTTGGTAGGATTCTGCATAAATCTTGAGAGTAAGCTTGCTGCATACATAAGATCAGGTCTAGATGAAGTAAGATAGAGTAGACTCCCAATCAAACTTCTATAACGAGAAGCATCAATTTTTTCAGCTTCATCTTCCTTTGAGAGTTTCAAATTCCACACCAAAGGAGTTGGAGCAGATTTGCAGCTTTCCATTTTAAACTTCTTCAAAACTTCACGAGCATACTTCTCTTGATTCAAAAAAATTCCATTCTCAGATTGATGCACTTCCAAGCCGAGAAAATAGTTCATTTCCCCTAAGCTAGACATCTCAAACTGGTTTTTCATCTCCTCCATAAGTTGTTGAACTTCTTGTTGATTATTGCTTGTTACTAGCAAGTCATCAACATACAAAGAGACAATTAAGGAACCACCATCCAACAATCTTCTTACATAAAGAGTTGCATCATTTTCACTCCTTTTGAATCCTTGATTAAGAAAGTGGCTATCAATTTTGCTATACCAAGCTCTAGGGGCCTGTTTCAGCCCATACAAAGCTTTATTAAGCTTATACACCTTGTCTTCCCTCCCTTTCACCAAAAAACCAGCAGGTTGAGCAACATAAATTTCTTCATCAAGGTTACCATTTAAGAATGCTGATTTGACATCTAAATGCCAAATTTTCCACTTCATTTGTGCTGCCAACGCTACAAGAATTCGAATAGTATCCATTCTTGCTACCGGTGCAAATGTTTCTGTGTAGTCAATCCCGGATTGTTGAACATAGCCCTTGACAACAAGTCTGGCCTTGTATTTGTTGATGGATCCATCTGGGTTCATCTTGACCCTATAGACCCATTTCACTCCTATGACATTCTTGTCTCTAGGCTTGTCAACCAGCTGCCATGTCTTGTTCTTTTCAATGTTGTCCATCTCCTCTTTCATAGCCTGGTACCATTCATCAACTTTACTAGCATCTTCAAAGCTGGTAGGTTCAAGGACAGCACTATTGCATCTTTGATAAATCTCTGAAAGAGGTCGGGTACCTCTAACAGCAAAGTCATCATCAACTTCTTCATCTTGATCTTCATTTGCATCCTCGAGAGAAGACAAAGTTGAACCTCTATCAACTTGAGAGGTCTCCCAATTCCAATATGCATCTTCATCCACTTTAACATCTCTATTAATGAAAATTTTATTTGAATCAATTCCATAGACTTTATAGCCCTTAGACTTTGAGCTATAGCCTATTAAAATTCCTTTTTCAGCCTTTTCATCCAATTTGCTTCTTTTCACATCTGGTATGTGAGTGTAGCACAGCGAACCAAACACTCTCAGATGCTTGATAGACGGCTTGAAGCCTCCCCAAGCCTCAATAGGTGTCATCCCTTCTACCGCCTTTGTAGGAAGTCGATTTTGGAGATAGACAGCAGTGTTTATTGCCTCTGCCCAGAAGGACTTTGGCAATTTCTTCTCAAAAATCATGCATCTAGCCATTTCAAGGACAGATCTATTCTTTCTTTCAGAAACTCCGTTCTGTTGAGGCGAGTAGCTGACTGTAAGTTGACGTTCAACACCCAAATCATCACAAAATTTATTGAATTCTGCAGAAGTATACTCCTTCCCGTTGTCAGTTCTAAGTTTCTTCAATAAACAACCACTTTGATTTTCAACAAAGATCTTAAACTTCTTAAAAACAGAAAAAACTTCAGACTTCTGTTTCAGAAAATAAACCCAAGTCATCCTTGTAAAATCATCAATAAAAAGAATAAAATACTTGCTTCCATTGAGTGAAGAAGTATTCATAGGTCCACAAACATCTGAGTGAACCAATTCAAGTTTATCACTTGCTCTCCATGTTGCTGAACTTGGAAAAGGCAACCTATGTTGCTTACCAAGTTGACAACCTTCACACACCTCCGAAAAAGTTTGAATATTGGGCAAGTCTTTGACTAACTCTTGCTTTTGAGCAAATTGAATAGATTTCAAATTATAGTGGCCAAATCTTTTGTGCCAAAGCTTAGAATCAAGTTCAGCTTTACTCATATTACATTCATGTTCAGAAACTAAATTCCAGTTAATAGGAAAACTTCTTTTTCTCATATTTACTTCAAATAATTCATGACCATTAACATCAGTAACCACACAACTTCCTTCTTTAAATAACAAACAATAACCTTTTTCAATCATTTGGCCCACACTCAACAGGTTTTGATCAAGTTCAGGAACTAAAAGTACATCAGAAATGTATTTAATACCTGTTGCAGTGTGAATTTTCACCGTTCCTCTACCTGTGATGGCAACTTTCTGTCCATTTCCAATCTTTACAGATCCTGCAGCGGGTTTGATCTCTGAAAACAGTTCTGGTTTGCTAGTCATGTGTTGTGTGCAGCCACTATCAATAAACCATGTGTCTCCATCCTCCGAACTCCTTGTAGTATTGGCCATGAACAAGAGTTCTTCACTATCTTCAATTTCAGTTACATTTGCCTTTTGAGAAGTATGATTTTGTTGATTTTGGTGCTGCTGTTTCAGCCTACAAAACCTCTCAATATGCCCAGTTTTATTGCAGTATCTACATTGAAATGGTGGTGGTGTTTTTCCTTTGTACCAACAATCACTTTCCTTGTGGCTGGTTCTTTTGCAAATTCCACATTTTGGAAATCTTTCCTTCTTCTTTGTATCTTTCCCAGAGTGCTCTCCAACAAATTTCTTTTCACCTTTGGTTGCTATGGATTTTCCTTTGTGTTTGACTTGTAAAGCTGTTTCTGATGCTTCCTCTTGTCTCAAAAGTCTTCTCTGCTCTTGAGCTTGAAGAGCATTTATAAGCTCTGTTAAGGTTATCTTGGAAAGATCTTTTGATTCTTCAAGTGCAGAAATCTTTGATTCGAATCTTTCAGGTAAAACCACCAAGACTTTTTCTACAATTCTGCTATCAAGAAATTGTTCTCCCAACAATCTGATTTGATTCACAACTTTCATAACTTTCGTCATGAAATCAATTATGTTTTCAGCCTCATTCATCTTTAAGGCTTCAAACTCTCTTTTGAGATTTAGAACCTGCATCTGCTTGGTTCTTTCATTCCCAAAAAACTCTTCTTCTAGCTTTTCCCAAACTTGTTTTGCTGTCTCCAAGTGTGAGATTCTCATGAAAACATCATCATTCACAGCAGAGTGAAGGATGGTAAGAGCCTTAGCTCTCTTGGCAACTTGCTCACTGTGGTATCTCATTTGAGCAACAGTTGGATTTTCTTGCAAAGGTGGTGGTTCAGCAGCTGTTTCCACCACTTCCCAAAGATCATATGCCCTCAAATGAGTCTTCATCTTCACAGACCAGATTTCATATTTCTTTCCTGTAAATACAGGAGGTGCTGGAAGGGTAATATTGTTTGAAGCCATCAAGAAAAATGGTTGGGTGTCAAGAAAGCAAGGGTTTTTAATCACAGGCCCTTTAAGAACAAAGAAGCTCTGTATACCATTTGTAAGAACTAAAAGTTATTTCAGAAACTTGAAGATAATTTCATTCTACATCAAAATAAAGTTTCTGATACAATATATAGAAAAAACAGAAAAAGTGAACAGCAGGACAGCATAGTAGTCTGTCACCTAACCAAGATTACAAAGTCTTAAACACTCTAACAAGTATGGGTCACCATACTTCTGCAGAGGTAACTTCAACTACTACATTAAAATAAAAGAAAACATAAAATATCACAAAATACTATTGTGTACATCTGAAATCTCAATGTCTCAACAAGCTTAATGGAAAATGGAGTTTGTAATGGTGAACCTGTGTTAAAAGCCCATCTTGAACCCCAAGAACGAAACATTGGATGCCATGTGTTTGATTGGCTCAATTCAACTTGAACTAGGTCACCATTTCCATTTTCATATTCTATTTCTGTTGCAAAACAGTATGGGTTGGCTCCATTATCAATTGTGAAGACTATTGAATTTCCAAAAGAGCATGCAACCCTGCAAGTTGAAATTATGGGAGGAATTATAAGTGTAGTGTTTGTCATACTAATACTAATGAAAAAGAAAAAAAAACACATACACACGCGCGATATGTAGGGGCCGGGTTTAAACCCTAAATACCTTGTGTACCGAATGTTAATTTTCCCAGCATTGCGAAGATTATCAGCTTGGTTTGGATTTGCAAGGGAACCAAAGGCAGTTCCACTTAAATCAAAATGGGCAGATTCACATTCGGGGCAATTATCTGTTATCACCACATTCACTGGACTTCCTGAGCATGCACTATTTTCGGTGCATTTCACCTGAAAATGTAACATTTAATATTAAAATATATTTATATTTAAAGTCGTACTAACCAATGCCACATTAAAGATTTTAGAAAAAGAAATTATTCTTTAAAAAAAGTCAAATATTTTAATTTTTAATTATTCTTTAAAGAAATTAGTTTCTTAAAACTGTTTCATAAAATACCTCTTATTATCTCTCTATTTTTATAAACAAGTATCATCTGTAACCAGAAAAATAATAAAAAAATAAGTATCATCTGTTTTATTTAATAGCAAAATATAATATAAGAAAATAAACGGCACCAAGCCAAATTAGGGCTACAGTACCAGAAGTATCACCTGTTTTATTTTTCTGTTTTTTGACAAGGAAATCCCTTTATGATTGTATTTGAATTAACAAGCAACACATTTTGTAGCAAAATTATGGTCACGAATCACAGATTTTTATACATAATTTTACAAGAAGACGAAGATCAGATGTATATTAATATTAAAAGAAAACTAATTCAGTATGATTTTTCTTGATAAAAAAAAAAAAAATCAGTATGATTTTTGAATGAAAAAAAATGAGATAAATCAAACCGACCCCGCGATGCGATCCTTATTTTAGTTGTTCAATTCCATACACATGGTTTCTTTTTTGAAATATTGTCAAAAATATAAAAAATATTAAAATGAGAAATTGCTTTTAATATTTACATAAAAAAAGGGATTTGCTAATATATTATAGACTGGTGCTAGTCACACCCCAAAAAAAACAAGTTACACCCTAGAATGACTAATATACCCCTAAATTGAACATAAGTAAACTTAATTTACATTAACCTAGATTGAACGTAAGTAAACTGAATTTACACTAACCTCTTATATACATATTATATACATATACGTAAACTAAATAACCTAAATTGAACGTAAGTAAACTTAATTTACATTAACCTATATTAAACGTAAGTAAACTGAATTTACACTAATCTAAATTGAACATACGTAAATTTGAATTTACATTAACCTACATACGTAAACTACACTAACCTCTTTTATATACATACACGTAAACTTAATTTACACTAACCTCTCACTTAAAATCAAATTGATAAGCATATCTCATACCAAAACAAACAATAAACAAATAGAAACTCATCGAAAATGAAATTCACTAACCTTTATGAATATAGTACATGTCAATAACAAAGATGTTGATTCAGATCTTGGTTGCACATCTATGGTGATTTGTGGATGAAAGGGGGTAAGGGTTCAGAATGATCATAAAAGATGGGTTTTTAGAAATTTACATGAAGAGGATAATTTTGGTATTATTGTAAAATTTTAAATAAATTTGGGTGTAACTTGTTTTTTTTGGGGTGTAACTAGCACCAGTCTATATTATATATAAAAAAAAAAAAAAACACAAACAAGAGTCCCATTGCATGCACCTGATAACAAGCACCACATCCTCTCCCGCCAAGGAAAATAGATGGACCTCCAGCTGATATCATTTTAGAAAGTGGAGGATTCTCTACACTTTCAACATATCCACATGCACCCCCTACACACAAAAAAATCATTTTTTTTACAAGTATATACATAAATCTTTATCAATGTAAGTAGAACATGAATATTATTTGTAACCTATGATGCATAGGTCGGACAATGGACATGACATGGGTATGCCGACACCACTAATAATTTAAGAAAATCACATAATTTAGTGTAATCATGGTGTCGGACACGTCTAATCTGAGTAGTGTTAGTGTTTCATAGTTTGTAACTAAAAAAACATGAGTATATTATGTATCACTCACCATCCGATCCAGCACCATTTGGGGCTCCATACCATGTAGCTATTGCCGTTTGCCATTGATCATTATCATTTTGAATTTCAGAAACATTTTTAAACAATTTACGGTTGAGGCAATAACAAGGGTTTAACATAAGAGAAGAAAATATTACAAGAGAAATCATGCAATTAAGAACAACAGCCATGATGCAATTTGCTAAAATGAATAGATAGAGGTATATAGTAGTCGTATTTAAAGTAAAAAATATTTTCAAAAATGGTATTATATTTTAATTTTCTCATAAAAGCTATATCAACCAATTAATCGTGTAATCAATTACTACTCCTGTAATGTACGAAATTATCGCAGGTATTTATTCATTATCATTTCATTTAGGAAATTTAATTAAGTAGGTATTTCAATATTTGAAAATAATGATATGCATATTATTGTCATTTACTCCCCCGTTTCAAAATACATGTCCAAGTCAACTACTTCACATATGTCAATGCACAATTTTGACCGTTAATATCTTTAATTATATAAAGTAAAAAATTATAAAAATTTAATATTTTAAAAATATTTGTCGAGACAAATCAAACAACATCTTACATGTTAATATTTGTATTTATACATTAGTTAAAATGTATGGTCAAAGTTAGTCAAATGAATAGTGCACATTGTAAAAATTGGACATATATTTTAAAATGGAGGGAATACAGTTTATCAACTGATGCGTTTATTTAGATGATTCCTAGTGAAGCATTTTTTGTATTTTCTGTTGTTACCAAGTACGAAGTTTTCAAGACCGTTTTCTTCAAAAAAAAAAAAGTTTTCAAGACCGTTTGATAGAAAAATTTACGGGACACATGAATCAGGTTCTTCCTTCTCAATATAATTTTTATTTCAATTCCTATATGTTTTGTGTTGTATTTTAATTTTACTAATTTTTTGATTTGGTCAAGTAGCCTAGTGGCTAGAACTCACACAATTTAATTGTGAAGAAATGGAGTGTCCAGAGTTCGAACCCCAACTCCTGCATATAAAGTGTGATATCCCTACCAACCGAGCTAAGCTCACGAGGATTATTTTACTAATTTATTTATTTCATATTGTTATTTTGTAGCCAAAAAAAATTCTTTTGACATGTTTCTTTTATTGCTACTTGCTCAATCAAAAACTTTTTTGTTTTTCTGAGAGGGCTTCGATATGTGACAAAAACTTGTTGCCATTTCATTATTTAATTTAACGCCGAGTCAAATCCTAACTAGTAGGATTTATAGTCTTAAACGTTGAAACAAAAAGTCTACAATTGATTGTGTATATACAAATCTACTATTAATATTAGACAAACCCATTTAATAAAATTAATGTCCACCATTTTTACTAATACTTCCTCAATTAATCTCATTAATTTAAAGGATAACATGGTCATTTTGTAAATCTTCTCAACTCTTATATTTGAGAGGAATAGTTAGAGCAATTTTAAGCAAATTCTTAACAAACACAAACTGTTGGTTGTCTAAAATCTATATTGTTCGTTGACACCAAATATTAACCGTTGATCTCTTTTAATCTAAGGGTTTATATTTGTTCATTTAAAATACCACGTGAACTACTCTCACAGGATTATCCTTCCGTATTTCCATTCTACCCATTCTTTCTCTATTAATCAGGAACAATACCATCCCACCAGAAGTTCACGATTCAGATTAATGTAATTTGTTTTTGAAGGAAGATTAATGTAATTTAAATTCATACGAATTAGGAATTAGCAGTCAATTAGGTTCAAGAATTTGGCTTTAAATTAGGTCAAATTGCTTCTCATGCTATTAATTATTTTAAAAATGTTTTTTGTACTAACACTGTTTAGCAGGATCATGCTTTGATGGATGAATCTATTCCTGAACTTCTGGATGATAATGTGAATAACCTTCTAACTATGACTCCAACTTCTGAAGAAATAAAAAATGCAGTCTTTGCTCTTAACATTGACAGTGCACCAGGGCCAGATGGTTTTGGAGCTAGTTTATACCAGACTTATTGGGAGATGTCAAAATAGATGTCATCAATGCAGTGTTGCAGTTCTTCAATACTGGCTGGATTTTACCAAATTACAATGCAAATACCATGGTGCTTATTCCAAAAATTTCTAGTGCTGACACAATGGATCAGTTTAGACCAATTGCTATGGAAAATTTCAAATTTAAAATCATTTCAAAGATAATAGCTAACAGATTAGCTCAGGTTGTGCCAAACATCATCTCTGAGGAGCAAAGAGGGTTCTTAAAGGGTAGAAATCTTAAGGGTTGTGTTTGTTTAGCTTCAAAAGCAGTCAATATAATGGATAACAGGGCTTATGGTGGTAATCTAGCATTAAAAGTTTACATTAACAGGGCTTATAGAGTTCTCAAGAAATTTGGATTTAATGATACATTCTGCAGTTGGATTGAGGCCATCCTTTATTCTGCTACTATCTCAATTAACATCAATGGCAACCAACAAGGCTACTTTAAATGCAACATGAGGGGTGAGGCAAGGTGACCCTTTGTCTCCTCTCTTATTCTGCATAGCAGAATATGTTCTTAGTAGGTTTGTCCAAACTTGTAGAGCAAGGCAACCTGGATCAGATGGCTGGAACAAGAAACACTAAGGTACCTTGCCACATTTTGTATGCTGATGATATAATGATTTTCTGTAAAGGAAAGATACATTGTGTGGAAGCTTTAATTGATTTGTTCACTAAGTATGCTGAAGAATCAAGTCAGAAGGTGAATCACAACAAATCCACAATTTTTGCTGGTTCAATTTCATCCACAAGATTGAATCAACTCATTGAGATTATTGGATTTAACCTTGACACTTTTTAATGATGCGGTATCAATCTCACTTGTATGGTCTATCCTAACTTAATGTGGTGTTCCAACCCAACGTAGTCTTCATCAGAACTCCAAAGACTATGATTAACTATTTTGTTAGTTTTTGAATGTTATTTATTTCATTTTTATATTAAATGTAAGTTTTTGGATGTTGTGTGCTTTCATACACTATTTTTTTTAATCAATCTCTATTATTTCAAGTCCTTCACTTTCGATCTTTGGTTGGATTTAACTATAGAAAAATGATCATTAGATTGTTGAGTTAACATAATTTGTGTTTATTAAAAAGATTTAAATTGTGTGGTGT
Organism: Medicago truncatula; assembly: GCF_003473485.1. Taxonomy (NCBI): domain Eukaryota; kingdom Viridiplantae; phylum Streptophyta; class Magnoliopsida; order Fabales; family Fabaceae; genus Medicago; species Medicago truncatula. Next base: position 25,811,542 of record NC_053045.1, read on the forward strand.
TTTTTAATGAGTATAAATTTTTGGTAAATTAATTACCCAAAAATCTTCAACTTTTTCAACACACATATATAAACAACTCACTCCATTCCTTATGACGTCGTCGACAGACACACAATTCTTTTTTTACCTTTATCATTTATCTAAATCTTAAAAAAAAAAAAAAATCATCTTCTTTCTTTTTCAATTTACTTTGTCTGTTTTAGTGAAAGAAAGAAATATGTATCTCCCTCTATTAAATTACCACCATCACGCCTTTTTTACTATGTTGTGCCTTCATTTGATCTTATTTGGCTATGTCAAGACAATATATATTTTTATTCAACATCTATTATTTGAAATTGCTTCACTTTTGGTCTTTGATGGAATCGGAAAAGGGAAAATTGTAGATGCATTATGCTAAGTTGACAAAATACACGTTAATTAGACATTTTAAATTGACGTGGAATATTTTAATGAGTTTAATATTTTGGTAGCATAATTACCCAATTATATATGTCCATTTTCTTCAACAAACCCATAAAATTACCAATAATTCACTATGTTTCCTTACCTTTTCTCTCATGATCAAATTCCCTTTTCATCTGATTTCTTTTTCTAATTTATTTTCTCTTTTCTCATTAAATAAATAAGTGAAACCACCCGTCTATGAAATGCCGCCAACCCACATTTTCCTTACCACTTTGTGCCTATGGCCTTATTTGGTTATTTCACCATATCATAGATACAAAGAGTTTCACGTTTAAAGAATATATGTTAATGTGTCATGTGTGAGTTAAACTTCTACACATTAGATGCAAGAATAGATATTGAGTACTAGGTAAGTAAGATGACCAATATACATAATGTCTTAAACTTGTTTACGAATATGTGGTGTCAATCTGATTTATGGAGTATCTCTTAATCAAGTACGATGATCCAATCCATTGTAGCTCCCTCAGAACTACAAACGATATGATGAAGTATTTTGTTAATTTTTTAATATCATTTGCTTATTTTTTTTATATTAAATATAATTTTTTTTGTTATTTCAAATTCCTTCTTTTTTGTTCTTTGGAAGAATCTAACAATGGAAAAACATGACAATATTATGATTAATAAATTAGGGAAATAATTTTATGAGTTACATATGTATGCAAAAAAAAAAAAAAAAAAAAAAGCACCAATTTTTGTCCATGGTAGATGAAATACTTGAGAATACAAACAAATGAAATAATGGTTAAGGTTTCAATTATTCTATTTTGGGTGTTTAAGTGGGTCCCACATGTACACATCATTCATTTTATAATTTTTTAATGTCAATATCAAATAACCACTCAATTCCTCCAACCCAGCACTACAATAAAATTTATTAATAGGTTCCACTAATAACTCTATATTATTACATTTTTAAAACACTCATTTATTTCATTAAAAAATATTAATTCAAATTCACACATAAAATGAAGAGAGAGAAGGTGCTTATATAGGGACCCTTCTCTATAAGCACCAATAAATATCACTCCACAATAGGGATGCCTATTTAGCCCGATGCTGAATAGGTGAAGCACCCACCATTGCGTATGGTCTAACTTTCTAAATCTGACCCAGATCTATTGAGATCTGCATGATCCAAAGATTATGGGTTTGCTTCCATTGTGTCAGAGTAATCAATAATGGTCTTAAAGTTATCTCAATTCCTTCATGATTGAATTCAGTAGATTGGTTACTGTTTTCAAGGTCCAGTTTCGAGGTGGGTTACGGTTTATGTCACGACGTCGTGTTCTAAGAAATCTGTTTCAGATTGTTTGGCTCGAAAGGGGCAATTATAGCTTGCTGTTGTTTTGCAGAGGGTTGATGGATCATTAATGAATGAGAGAATCGAGGACAACAAATGTACTCATTGCTCTTTAGAGTTTATATTATTAACGAAGCTATTAAAAGTTACAAAACATGTATGCATGAATTATTTTCTAAATAATAAAAACATGAACTTTTCCTTAAAAAATCTTGAATTTTTTTTTTCTTTCTATTAACATTTTTGCATTAAACTACCTTGTAATTGTTTTCGTCGTTTTCGTCAAATAAAATATATGTCTGGCTAAAAGAAGGTAACACTTTCGTCAAATAAACATTACTATCCCTCTTTTTACTGATCAAAACAATAGAGAGGAAAAAAAGGAAGAAAGAGAATAAAAATATAATGTAACTATGAGAGAGAGAGAGAGAGAGAGAGAGAGAGAGAGAATAAAATATAAACAAAAAAGATAAACTTTTCTTCTCCTAAGGTCCCTATCTCTCTTGTTTGTCCTTTGTGAGATTTTGTTGCCGATTGATTATCCTTAATCTAATCGCTTGGTGGATCTTTTGTTTCCCTTCGCCAGCATTCAATTCACCCAGATCTGGTTACGAGATTTGCGATTTTGCTTTGATTATGATTAACCCTATCTTCGATTGTACCAGTATGTTCCTGATTTGGCTTTCAAGGCAGAATCCAGCGAATCACTCATGGGATTCATTGCTCCTCTTCTTAGCTTTTTCGGAAAAATCTTGTCCAAAGTCAATGGTCTCAATATGTTTGTATCTGGGTCTTTATGGCTCTCAATCAACTCTATTTATACCAGAGTTATTGAGTAAGATTTGTTTCTACGTAGTATTTGTTTTCAGAATGTCCTATAAGTCTGTCACACTAAAGCCTTCCATCGCTCATTACCTTTTTCTCTTGATTCAATACTCTATGAGATACAACCTTATTATTTTCACATATATCACACTCCTAATCCTTAACCCAATTATCCAAATGGAAAACATCAACCTTAACAGTGACAGCAGCGCTGCAACTAAGAGACCAATCTCACCCAAGCTGAACTGCTTGATCTTTGTCCGGTTGGCCGAGTAATGGTGAACAAACCTATCCATCTTTCCACGCTCGAGGCACGGCTTGCTCCTATATGGGAACCAAAGTATCAGATGACGCTAATTCTGATGGAGGGTAACAAATTCATGGTCCAGCTCTACTCAAAGGCGGATCTCGCCAGAATCCTTGATAGAAGCCCGTGGTTACTCAACAATAACATGCTAATCCTGAAAAAAGTTGCTATTAGGGAAGATCATTTGACGTTAGCTATGGACACCACAGAGATATGGGCACAAATACATCAACTGCCGTTTGGGTTCATGGACGAGAAGGTCGGTGCGCTTGTTGGAAGCCATATTGGTAAGATGATTAAGTTCGATGAGGAAAACAATTATGGGCCATGGCGTAAGTACATGAGGGTCCGTGTTGAAATTGCGGTGGATGCTCCGCTGCAACAAGAGCTGATCATCGAGCGGGAGGAAGGAGATAATATTAAACTTGTCTTTAAGTTTAAGAAACTAGGTAAGTTTTGTTTTGTCTGTGGTGTCATAGGCCATTTTGAAAATTTTTGCAGCGACAAATTTGAGTCAAGCATGACAAACAACGAGAAGAAGTGGGGTGCCTACCTTCGAGCTGAGAACAATTCCGTGGGGAATGGAAGCAAAGAAGTCATCAAATGGATTATCGGTGGTCGGAGCAAGACTTCCGGCAATCGGAATGAAAATGGCGCAGCTATCAATGACATTAATTGTCATTCAAAAGTAATTACTAGTTACGGCGTTTCAAACCACATAGTCTATGGCCGCATTAAGGTTGGCATAAATGCGGAGACAAGATCCTTAACTTTCTTTAAGTACACAGAGTGTGAACGGTCAGACGGAACCGGGTTAGTGCGATGGTGGACCTACTGAAGTTAACAATGGTGGGATTAATCAAAAGGAAGTCAGAACTAATACAAAATTATTTGCTCCGAACCTTACCAAATCAGATCAAGTTAATAAAGTATTAGCGGAGGGGATGACGGAAAAGGATGAATTTCTGTATGCTAATGGTGGGGGTGCAGAAGCACTTTGGAAATTAATTGATTTGGAAGCCCAACAAAGGACCAGCCCACAATTGTCAAGGACTGGAGAGGAAGGAGCGCGTGCAGGCGCTGGTGGTAAGTTCCTAGCCGACAGCTGGGTCCCACAAGGGGACGGTCAACAGGCAAAACAGGGTCAACAACAACAAGTTGTCCCCTTTAAGGCTATTCAACAGCAAGGGGTCCCATGGATCAGTTAACCGACCCAGCCATCATTGCAGCAATCATTACCAATAAAGAAAATGTCTGCACAAGTTTATAGGCAACTTTTTGCAAAGGAGACAGCACCAATTAATGTCTCTTTTAACACTAATAATGTTGTTTTTCAGGTCCAAAAAGTGGATAAAGTTCATCATTTAATGACTGCAGGTCAATCATCAGTGTTGGTCCCCACTCTCAACACCACTGATTACCGTGCTGAATTTGCCTCTACAAGAGACAAGACAAGCCAGCCGAGCCAGAAGAGCCGAGCCCAAGCCGCCAGGAATGGTAAAGGACCGGCTGCCATTCAAAATCATGGGAAGCCAGCCATTGCACGCAACCCGGTGCAGCCAGATTCCTTCATGGCTTCTGCACGTGGGGCCAACAGAGCTGGTGGGCCTCAAGAAGATTCTGGGCCTAAAAAAAGGTCTAGAACAGATATTACTGAAGAGGGTGATCGTGGAAAAGAGGTGCGGAAAGAAATGTCTGTTGTTAACAACCCAGTGTACGAAAAAAATGAAACGGCAGGCCTGCCGAGACCGATGAGTATTATAGCATGGAATTGCCGAGGCCTGGGAAACCTGCGAGTAATTCCTAAAATCAAATTCCTTGTCCGGTATTATAAACCGGATATCCTTTTTCTTTGTGAAACAATGATTGAAATTAATAAAATAGAGGAATTTCGTTATCTTTTGGATTATGATTTTTGCTTTGCACCTACTAGAAATAATGGAGGCGGAGGTGTTGCTTTATTTTGGCAGAATACGGTTAATTGTAGCATTGTTAATTACTTGGCTAACCATATTAGCGCTAAAATTGAAGAAGGTAGTCACAGGGCGTGGATCTTTACAGGCTTTTACGGTTACCCAGAAATTGCCAGAAGAAGAGACTCTTGGAATTTTATTCGGAGTATTGCTAATTAAATTAATCTACCTTGGTGTCTAATGGGAGATTTTAATGATATCCTTCACTCCGATGAGAAGAAAGGAAGAGCCACTAGACCAAATTGGCTTATCAGGGGATTCCGTCAAGCTATACAAGATGTAGGGCTCATTGATGTTCATATGGAAGGTTATCCTTTCACTTGGCTTAAAAGTCTGGGTACTACACGTGCGGTGGAAGTAAAGTTAGACGGCCTTTAGCAACCAACTCCTGGATGCAGCTTTTTCCTAATGCAAAACTAGAAAATCTGGTTGCTCCATCATCAGATCATTTCCCTATCTTGCTAGATAGAACTCCAAAGACAAGAAGTCATAGAGTTGAAAGGTCGTTCAAATTTGAAAATGCATGGAGAATTGAGGAAGGAGTAAATGATGTTGTTCAAGGTAGTTGGCTTGGTAGTACAGGAAGTAATGTTATTAACAAATTAGCAAATTGTGCAGAAGACCTCACACATTGGAATAAAACTCATTGCAACAAACTTCAAACAAATATTGAACATTGCAGAAAGCAACTCAGCAGATGTCGTACTATCCACGGTATCCAGGATGAGGCTTACTTTGATAATCTCAGGCAGAAACTTAATCATTTGCTGCTTCAAGAGGATATGTTTTGGCGACAAAGAGCTAAAAATCATTGGTACCGAGACGGAGACCTGAATACAAAGTTCTTCCATGCTGCAGCAACCTCCAGGAAAAAAGTAAACAAAATTCTTTCTATTGAAAACAATGAAGGAATCTGCACCACTGATGAAGGTGGAATGCGTTCTATTGCGAAAGACTATTTCGAAGAGCTATTTGAAAGTCATGAAAGTATTCGTTCTCCTATCATCAATATGTTGAATCAAGTAATTGATAATGAGGACAATGTGCAATTAAGATCCCCGTTTTGCAGAGAAGAATTCAAAGAAGCAATGTTCTCTATGCAGCCTGATAAATGCCCATGTCCTGATGGCTTTAATCCAGGTTTTTATCAACACTTCTGGTCTATCTGCAGTGATGACATCTTCAATGAGTGCTGTCAGTGGATGAATGAAGGGAATTTCCCGCCATCTCTAAATTCCACAAACATAGCATTGATACCAAAAGGAGCAGAACAAAAAACCATGAAGGATTGGCGGCCTATAGCTCTCTGTAATGTATTATACAAACTCTTGTCGAAGGTCATGGCAAATCATTTGAAGAAAATTCTACACAAATGCATTGCTGATTCACAGTCTGCTTTTGTTCCTGATAGATCCATCTTGGACAATGCTTTAGTTGCCATCGAACTAGTTCATTATATGAAGACTAAAACGAAAGGCAAAGAGAAAAGTGTGGCGTTAAAGTTGGACATAAGCAAAGCATATGATAGAATTGATTGGGCATATCTCAGAGATGTTATGAGCAAGATGGGTTTTTCAGAAAAGTGGATCCAGTGGATCATGATGTGTGTGGAAACAGTTGATTATTCTGTCATCTTAAATAAAGAGAAGGTTGGTCCTATCATTCCAGGTCATGGATTACGACAAGGTGATCCGTTGTCACCTTACTTATTCATTCTTTGCGCCGAAGGACTCTCGGCGTTAATCAGAAATGCCGAAAGTAGGGAAGATCTTGAAGGCGTTCGAGTTTGTCGTATCGCACCAAGAGTATCCCATCTCTTGTTCGCTGATGACTGTTTCTTATTCTTCCAAGCGGATGTGAATAAGGCGACTGTCATGAAGCAGATATTGATGCAGTATGAGGAAGCTTCAGGTCAAGCTATCAGCCTTCCTAAGTCTGAGATTTTCTACAGCAGGAATGTGGAGGTCCCAATAAACATTCCATCACCAACATTCTGGGAGTTCGAGCGGTTTTAGGGACTGGTAAATACCTTGGGTTTACCTTCCATGGTAGGACGTAGCAAAAAAGCAACTTTCAGTTTCATCAAGGATAAGGTTTGGCAAAAAATAAGTAGCTGGAGTAGTAAATGTTTATCCAAAGCAGGTAGAGAGGTTATGATCAAGTCTGTTTTTCAAGCTATCCCATCTTATGTTATGAGTATTTTCAGGCTACCTAATACTCTCCTGGATGAAATATAGAAGATGATGAATGCCTTTTGGTGGGGACATGGTGGTTCAAGCAATAGAGGCTTGAATTGGCTTTCTTGGGAAAAACTTTCTGTTCATAAAAATGATGGAGGTATGGGCTTCAAGGATTTAGCAGCCTTTAATGTAGCTATGCTTGGTAAACAAGGGTGGCAATTACAAACTAACTTCGATAGCCTTGTTTCAAAGATCTTCAAAGCTAGATACTACCCAAATAGTAGTTATCTAGATGCTAAATTGGGACATAATCCCAGTTTTGTTTGGAGAAGCATCCTCAGCGCCAAGGTGGTGGTTAGTGATGTAGTATTTTTGCATCAAACAATTGTAAGTATTTATATCGTCTCCTCAGGGACTAGTGCGATATCGCGGACCGTTCGACACCAAATACCATTCCAAGTTGAAAAGATAATTGGTTGTTTGTTTTAGTAACTCATTTGCAAACGACAAAATTGAGATTAATAGGGCGTGAAACTTGTTAGGATTAGAGTTCCTTGATCAAGCGTCGCACGTAACCTAATGATCATACATGGATTCTAGCTTTTCTTTGATATTATCACGTATCCCTCGACAACACTATTCATGTCCAAACAATATTGTGAAATCAATTGTATCATTCAATCGTCGATGTCTCAAACTATTGAATGATTCAAGAGTCGATCTTATCGTCCAATCGATGATTTCTCGATCTATTGAATGCTAAGAAAGCTTTAGGTTTGGATACACAAAGTGATTATCAAAACATCGATTCCATGTCTAGAACCTATGTTTTGATAGATGATTATTCTAAACCTAGATTCAAAAGTATTTCTCAATCACAATTAAATCAAAGATAAAGATTAAAGTGCAAGAATAACATCAATATCAAATCAAATGCTAGAACCATATATTTATAGATCAAAAGATTACATGTTAAGCTAAGATCAAGTACCTCTAATCCCAACAAAGGAGATTTAGCTACTCATTGTCATGGAAGCCTTGCAAGAATGAATTGAAGGAGAAAGATTCATTTACAACTTGTGATTTCTCAACAAAGAATGAAGAATCCACTCTCTATCACTCTCACTCTATGAAGAACAAGCCCTATCTCTCTCTCTAGAAATATTCCAAGTGAAAAACTCAGAGAAAAACTAAGTAAAAAACTATATTTCAATGAAATGGTTGAGTGGGCTATTTATACAATTCTGACTCTGCATCAACTCGCCTCGCGAGCTCATTCATTCGCCATGGCGAGTTGAGGTTCCTTCGCCATTGGGTTTGTGCCACGTCAGCTGTGAGAGGCTAAACCGCCCTACTCGCCTCGCGAGTCATTCCACTCGCCATGGCGAGTGTTCTCGCCTTCCACTCGCCATTGCGAGTTGGTGGCGAAAGATCTTTGATGCTTACTGGAATTGCTCGCCTTTGATGCTTGCCATGGCGAGTTGGAGGCGAAGGATCTTTGATGCTTTCTGGAATTGCTCGCCTTTAATGCTTGCCATGGCGAGTTGGAGGCGAGTGATCTCATTTTTCTACCTTTTTGTACTCTTCTCCATTTTCTTCTCTTTGCTTGATGTCTTGAGTTCGAATCCTGCACAAATGGGTGAAGTAAGATAGATAAAGCGTAAAAGGGCAATAATCACTTATTTCTCGGCTTTTCCCTCAATAACTTGCAAAACAAGTAACAAAAGTGCCTAAAATATATCACTTAAAATACAACTTTCTAGCACTTATCAGTTAGACAAGGAGCTCATTGGAAAATTGGTGTGGGATTCGATGTCCCTATTATTAATGAACCATGGATTGGATCAGGATCTAGCATCCCACCCGTTGGTGATGACATGTTGGCTCTCCAACCTTATTCAGTTGGAAATCTAATTGACCAAGAGCGAAAAATCTAGAATGAACCGTTGATCTGTCAGCTTTTTGCAACAGAAACAGTACAGAATATCCTGAATACTCCTCTTCATCATCAGATCCAGAGGGATAAACTGCTCTGGAAGGCGGAGAAAAATGGCCACTATTCAGTTAGAAGTGCCTACCGGATCTGCAGAGAGGAAGTCATCAATAATGATCATTTGCGCAAACCAGGGTATTGGAGTGGTATCTGGAGACTAAAAGTTCCCCCCAAAGTAAAGAATTTGGTATGGAGAATATGCAGAGATTGTTTCCCGACTCGTATGAAGCTACGAAGCAAGGGCATCAACTGTCCTCCAGAGTGTGTCAGGTGTGAAGATCCCCATGAAGATAGCTACCATATCTTGTTTCATTGTCCGATAGCAATTGATGCTTGGCAGTCTGCAAATCTGTGGCACTTGATCTCCCCTTCTATAAACCAGTTTGATAATGCCCCCGATATTATTTTTAACTTACTACAAAGCTTGTCTATTGTCCATATCGAGAATATTGTTACCATAATGTGGAGTATATGGAAAGCGAGGAATTTGAAACTATGGCAACAAGTGTCAGACTCAACCTTCACAATTCTGGAAAGAGCAAAACATTTGCTACAAGGTTGGAGAAGTGCCAATTACAAGAAAACTCTTTTAAGGCATGACAATTCATCTTCCAATCCGAGTTCTTCTCACCAAAATAGGGATACGCCCGTCCGATGGAGTAAACCGAGTGTTGGAAGATATAAGTGTAATGTTGATGCATCCTTTCCAAATAATTCAAACAAAGTAGGGCTTGGAATGTGTATCCGAGACCCAGATGGGAATCATGTACGCTCTAAAATTATGAGTTTCTCTCCAGTTTGTTTGGTAGATGTAGGAGAGGCTTTGGGTTTATACCATGCACTTCGGTGGATACAAGAACTTCAATTAACAAATGTTGATTTCGAGGTTGACTCTAAAAGAGTAGTTGATTATTTCAACAAAGGTCATGGAGATATCACCGAATTTGGTTCTATTATGGATAGTAATATCCACTTTTGTAACACTTACTTAACAAACTCTCATGTCGAGTTTATTAGGAGGCAAGCGAATGAGGTTGCACATGTTCTAGCAAAGGCAGCCACATCTAGTACTAGCTTCCGGGTCTTTGATGATATTCCTACGTGTATTAGTACTCGTGATCTTTAATGAAATGATATAATTTTTTCTCTCTAAAAATAAAATAAAAATAAATAAATATTACTAATTATTTAGCATTTTAAGTAATGTCGTCTGATCAGACTATCCATAATTCATAAGGGCTATTCCTAAAAGATATCAGACTATATATATTGGGTCAGGATAAAAAGTGCTAAAAAAGTTGGGTTTCAATTTTAAGGTCTCAACCCCACATTTTATTCGGTTTGGTAGAACGACCCATATAGACTGAATTATTTTGATGACTTTAATTGATTTGGATCAATGAATTCTTATTAGGATTGATTTTTTTTTTTTTTCATTCTAAATTTATTTCAATTAAGAGACTGTGAAAATGGATCTGACCTATTTTCATGATTTAATAGATAAGAATATTTTAAATTTTAAATAATTAAATATATAGTTTTCGATATAGTATTTATAATTTTTTATTTCGTGATGTATTTTCTTTAGAAAAAAGTTTCTTAAATATTCTTTGATGATTTGAGCAAATATGATTGAACTTTCTTCCTTCCAATTGAGTAATATTTATTAATTAAGTTTTTTATGGGAGATTTATTATTTAGTTGCTTAATATAGATTTCCATAATTTGTGCATATTTGAGTAGCCTATAGTGATTCAAGATATGGACTGGTCCAAAGGTGGACCTTAATCATTAGTATTTTTTAAAATATTTTCAATTATTATTATTATCAATATAAAAATTAAATTAAAATTTTTGATAAAGCTATCTTAGACCATTTATTTAGAGATTTATCGATCACCTATACGAATTAAAAAAAATAAAAAAAAAAAAAAAACAAAGAGGATAACGATGTAACAAAAATATCAACACATGAAAACTTGCAAAACATGGTCCGAAAAACTTACTATATAATAACAAAAGTTATATTTGACTTTATCTTGACATTGTGGTCAACTTACTTACCTATGGTTTTGATTTAAAATTGTAATAACAACAACGATAATCGATTCCCTAAAAAAATTAATGAGAATTGATTTTTTTTAATTAACTTTTTATATGTTAATATGACAATTAATGTTTTTATATGCTATATCAATCACATTTATCGTGTTACCAACTTTTTGTATATGTTAATAGCGCGACAATTAATGTTTTATATGCTATCAATCACATTTATCGTGTTATCAAATATAACAGAGTTTTCCCTAAAAAAACGTATCAGAGTTTATTGTAATTTATGTTAACTATTTGGCCTCATAAATAGAATTTAGATACCTTTGTTGACAGAAAACAAAAGTTCATGTTTACAATTTTGAGCTAGAGATTTATAAATAAAATAATATTATATAGTTTAATTATTAATTCTTGTGAATCTTGCAACAATAAAAAGTTTATTTGCACATTAATATTAACCTAAAAAACAATATGATCATAATAATATTTCATAACAAAATAAATCGAATTTTCTTATATATAGGTTAACAATACATTTTTTGAAGGAAGGTTAATGAATACAAAAAATGGCACAATATAATTTATAAAAAAAAACCCACAATTCATAGATAGATAAATCCATAAAAAAAAATATCATTCTCCAATAATGATGTATATAAATAAAAATAACACAAAATAATTTTTTTTTTATAGAATGAGTGAAAACGGTAATCAAATTCGGAGACATTGCAAAATCTTTAACAAAAATCCAAAGAGGAATGAGCAAAAATCTAAAGAAAAAACTCTAATAGAATATATAATTGGTCGTTACAATCAGTTTAGATGAAAAGAAACGCCTACAGTAGACTTATCAAATACACATTATCAATTTTTTTTCTTGGTACATAAATCTTCTTCAAGTTACGTGATTAGATCTAGTGATAAGTCGTTAGAAAAAACGCCTACAATAGACTTATCAAATACACATTATCAATTTTTTCTTGGTACATTAACATTCTTCAAGTTACGTGATTAGATCTATGTGATAAGTCGTTAGAACATGAGTTTCTTAGGATAAACTTGTGTATTTGAACAACATACATGAAGATATACAATATATAGTAGATTAATATGAGAAATTGAATCAATTTTCAAAATTTGGAGCCACATGTTCTCCAAGGGAACCCTAAAAAGGTAGACTTAGCAATAAGTTACGAATAAAATAAAAAAAAATCAACCCCATAATTTACAATCATGCAATTTTCAAAATTTGGAGCCACATGTTCTTCAAAGGAACCTTAAAAGAGTAGACTTAGCAATAAGTTACAAATAAAAAAATAAAAAAATCAACCACATAATCTACAATCATGCAAATAAAAACACACTGAACCTTTTTTATGGGAGAAAGATGAAAATGATGAAAAATGAATTGTTGATATAAAGGGAAAAAACATGTATTAATTTACAAATGACTCGTTGATCCATTTTGATTGGTTCATAAAACACAAATGAGTCATAATCTTCTTTTATTGGTTGATATAAAATAAATGTATCATAATCCATTTTGATTGGTTGATAAAAAAACACTAAATGAGATATAAAATAATAGAGTGACACCTATACTTCAAAATTTTAACAACCCAAATATTTATAACAAAGATAAAGATTCTGTCTCTCATTTCACTTGGTGGGATAGCATGCCAAATTCTATTAAGGATTATTTTCATCGTAATAAATTAGTTTTACTTTTGTATAGATTTGTTGTTGTTGATTTCTGCTATTATATAATATGTATTCTTTTTTTTTTTTTTTTTTCCATTATCAAGGTTTTACCCGTGGAATTTTTTTTTGGTAAAGTTTTTAATGATGTAGAATGTTTTTAACACCTTATGTTTCTTTGATATTGGTCTCGTCCCCAGAGTTGTACTGTTTAATTTTGTTTATTAATAAAAAAATTAAAGTAAGGATGGAATGAGAGAGTAAGTTTAGGGTCTCAACCTAGTAGAGTTGTCATAACATTCACTTTGATGTTTTTGCACACTAAATTTAATGGAAAAAGATACATTGACACCCTTTAAAGGATATACCTTCCATACACACGCTGACATGGCAAAAAAAAAACTATTATTAAAAACTAATAAAACAAAAGAAAAAGGAAAAGATCCGGAAGAAGAAGAAGGTCGGAGTTCCAATCTCTCTTCCTCCAACCACTTTCTCATCCAAATCCTCTGACCGCTGCCGCCGCCTACCGTTCTCACCTCAGATTTTCTCTGCAACACGCCGGCGACCTCATCTTTCCCATCGCATATATGCGCCCACCGTCCACCACCCCACCGTCGTAGCAAAAAAAATCATGTTGTCTGCTAGCTCACGTCGTCGATGAGAACATAATTTATATCTGCACTGCCCCACCGCCGTCGCTTTAAAAGAATGGTAAGAGCCCCACCGCCGTCGCTTAAAAAGAGTGGTAAGAGCCCCACCGCTGTCGCCTAAATGAGTGGTGCGAGAAAGACAGAAACGGTGGTGAGAGAAGGAAAGAGAGAAGAGTGGTGTTGAGGACGGCGGAGAGAAGGAGGAGGGAGCGGCGGAAGGTGACGGTGGAGGAGGGAGGGGACGCTGAGGGGAGAAGAAGAGAAAACGTTCTGATTTTTTTCAATTTCTTTTTACACAGTTGTTATGAGTTTTGACAAAATTGCCCTCAATTAAGTATTGAAATATCAAAATTACCATGCCACCTAGGGGGTGTATAAGGATGGTTGGCAGCTATGTATGTCTACCTATGAGGACTCAAATTTAATAGATTCTAAAGTGTTACCCATGCTTTTTGTTAAAAAAATATTTTTTATCTTAAAAATAAGTCTACATGAATCTATAACCCAATCATAAAAACTATTTATATCCCTTTTTTATTTACGCCAAAATTTAACCACAAAATTAATTTCAAAGCTTTTTTTTTTTTGTGTGTGGAATCACGTTTGCAATAAAAACACAACTTCGGATTTCTGACTGTGTATCCAAACAACACAAAGTAGATTCCATTGTAGGTGTACTATATTGATAAATTACATATACAGTTTACCTATTTTACCTTTTAGTCGTGGAATTCCTCTATTCAAACGATCGAATCTTACAAGAAATGCAATGAAATGTGGTTACATACACCTACAGCTCAACCCATTACTCTAAATGGAAATTAATGTACTCTAGTTGGCCCTATGGTCTTGATTGTACATAATTCACTTATTTGAGAAAGTAACTCATATCTCTTGTGCATGCATCTGAATACTTTTTGCAAGAAAGAGATGTGTGCATGATGATGGAATGTAAGTGGATGTTACATTTGTTTGTGGGGGCAAGAATAAGTGTATGATAGGAACTTCATTAATTACCTCTATTAGACTTCTTGATCTACTTAATAAATGCTTGTTTATTTTTTTATAAGCTCATTTTCCATTTTGACATGTACTAAAAGAAGTTTATAGTGACTAGCAATGGTTGAGTTTAGCATAATGACTTAGTGCGTGTTTGATATTATGGTTAATGTGTTAGAATCACGGTGATCCAACGTGATTTTTCAAAAACTTCACTTCTTAGCTTCTGCAAATTCACGTTGGGTGTACTTAGACTCCCATAACGTATCAAAATTGGCTCCTCGATTGAAAGAGATACTTACATTTTAATTCCAAGTTCTATGTGTTAATTATTTACACTGTATAACCTTGATTAATATTGATAGGTTTGATGTTTAAGTCTCTTCAAAGACTAAGTTTTTCATGAGTTTTGAAAATCGTTGTGGAGAATTGTTAGTTCTTGGATATTCTGAGTTTGTTAATTAGTTAGGTATAGTCAGTTGTTTTTAGCATTTTAATTTAATAAGATTTTGTAATTTTAGTTGTATTTTTTGAGCTACTTTACTACAAAAATATATGATTTTCATCTCAGGTTGAAAAGCAAGATGGTTTGGTGGAAGCTTAGGCAAGAAAAGATCAAGAATCAAGGATGAAAAGGAGCAAAACAAGAGGAAAAACCAAACCGTGCGTTTTAGCATGCTGCATGACCAATCCGTGCGTATCAAAAACGCACGTTCCAGAAAAAAGAGCACATGACCGTGCGTTTTAGCACATGACTATGCGTTTTGGCGTGCTGCTGGGAAAGGGAACGTGCGTGCCCTGTAATGTGAAGCTGAAAAGTACACGATCTAGACTTCAGACCATGCGTTTTTGCTATCAGCTGAAACTGTTACAAAACTCTTAGTTTTCCTTGATTTTAAAGGTTGTAAATTCGTGGTTAATGCCTTGTCTTGAGACTTTAGACCATAAATAAGTCCTCTATCAGACTTGTAAACCATCTTGGATCATTGGAAACTTGCTTTTTATTGAAATACAAAGTTACTTTTGTTCTAAGTTCTTGTTATTCTAATTTTCTGCAATTTTACATTCTTACTATTTATTTTTCTGTTCTTTACATTCAGTCATTTACAATTATGCAATTTATTTTCTATTTTAATCTTATGTCTACTGTGATAATGAGTGAGTAGACCGTCTTGGGATTGTTGGAATAGTCTAATGACTTAATCTTATTCAAACCAAGTCTAAATATCTATTTGTTTAACTTCTATTTTCTAATCTAATTTCATCGTTTTCAAACTCAATAACAAGTATTTAACGAAGTACCAAAAGGTGAAGTTTAATAGTTGTTATTTCATCATCTCAAATATCAAATGAAGGATTGAAAGATGAAGTTTGATATTGGAATAAATGAAATTAGACAAGACGACACAAAACTTGATGGGAACACCCCAAATGAATAGTTTTGTGAAGTATTGAGGCAACAAGAGTCGCACTTAAAGGGTCTCAATCATAATCAACCATGAGAATATATTTTCTCCTTATTGAGATACATTTATGTATTCTGAAAGGAAACATAAAATACCTAAGTGATTCTTGCTTTTAGAAAAGAATTTAACCTAAAGATAGAGGAATAGACTTGGAATGTTTAGGAATTAACATTTAGATGAAACCAACGATGCCATGACACTTTTTAATCTGAAATTAAACTAAGAACATTGAAATCTTAATCCTTAATCTTTTCAGCTAATCATCACTGAAAACAAGATCGGTAATTACTTTAACTCTCTGTGAACGATAATCTTTTTACTACTCGATAGAACCGTATCCGTACCTTTGCGAATTCGTGTCAATTAGGTTATTAGGAAATATGTGCCCATTATTATATTAGCATCTCCTAACCATATGTTTCCATCCTAACCATCCATAAAATTCAAACTTGAAACCTTGGTCAAAGAATCTGAATCCCTTTCGGTCAAACCAATGTAATATTGATGCAGATATATGCAGTAGAAAATGTAAAGCATTATTGGATTGCAGCTTTAGAGGAAGTGAATCTCTCATGTGTATGTCTTGAATTATTTAAACATTATTGGATCACATCTTTCTCTTGCTGGCTGATCGATCTGGTAGGTGACCACAAGACAAACGTTTGGTTCTGTAGTTTTCAGACTCAGTTTTTTCAAAGGAGGAACATAGAAGCAATATTATATGCATGTTTCAAATCTGGATTTAGAAAATAATGATAAACCAGAATATTATTTGAGATGTTGAAAACTTATGTTTGTTGTCAAAATTCCAACTTAAATCTTAAAATTTAGGATTTTGCGATTTTCTTCATCTTTAAGGACTCAAATCCATAATAGAATCCTAAAATAAGCAAAATCCATCGATTTAGATTGCGATTTTACGATTTCTAATAAACTAAGTCATTTATGACTATATACCATTTATAACATATATTTAATATTATTTTTTTGTTGTAAAATCCATCGATTTTGATTGCAATTTTACAATTTCTTATATCGATTCCACAAAAGTAGTTGAGTATAATCTTTCAATTTTGTTTGCAATTTTACGATTGTCGATTTTGCTCAGCTCTTTCGACTTGAAGCAAAATGCCAGTTTTGACAACCTTATACCAAGTAAGAGGAACACACGGAAACATTTAAAAGTATTATTATTTTTATAAAAAAAAAATTGGTACAAAAGTATTATTTTATTATTATTATTATTAATTAAAATAGTACACTTCAAGAACGTGTATAGTTGTAAAAAGCAAATACAAACAATCAAAAGACCAAAGTCACCTAACAATTCTACTGTCTCATGCTTGAACCCTCCAAGAAACAGAAGGTCGCAAAAGACACCAGAGGTGGGCCAGTCTGCTAAATTCGATTTTCCCCCAAAAAAGGATTTAATAAATTAATTTGTCTAGATCAGAAGAAAAATGTGACTTTGATCTAATATTGAAAAATAAATTTGTCAATGGTTCATGGAAATTGAAGCATATAGTTTGACTTAAATGTTTAGTAAGATTTAAAAATAAAAAAGAATAGATGGAAGCCCGACCCCGGGTGAAAGTAACATACAAAATGAGTTTATTTATATATTAAATGTCTTAATTTTTAGTGAAATTATATTGTCGATACAACATTATATCTCTTAATCTAATGTAATGATCCACTAGTATTTCAATTTTCAAGCCCTTCTTGTCGACTATCATGTATTACGTTAATTTTTTGTTTCAAATTATGCATTAAATCAGGTTTCAAGTGTTTGCGTCCAAAAGGTGAGGCATCCAAGATGGTGCGCAAGGCACCCTAGGCAGCGGTGAAAGCTTGTTCTAGAAGACTGTTAGACATGAGGCGCCGGTTGCATGAGCCACTCTTTTTCGAACGGATCTGATATAAAATTGTTGTCTTTTGGAAGATTTTGACGAGCACACAGGCGCATGGCACAGCCTTGGGGCTGTCCAAAGAAAAAAGAAAATTTAGAAATAATGTGGAGTTTCTCTCATTTAAAAAACTAGGACGGACCACACTAGTTTTATTTCGTATCGCATTCTAAGTTATTTGAGCTTTTTTTTATCAAGCTAATAAAAATTTGGTAAATTAATTATATTATTGATATTTTTAAAATGGAACAATTATTTATTATACAAGTGAAGCAGCCGCGTATTCTTCGTAGTTTTTAATACAATACAATTTTATTTTTTTTGGTAGTGTTTTCATACAATACAATTATTATAAGTGGCAGGTCCTAAAGTACGTGAAAATAGTTGGCTTTTTTATTTTTTTAGAGGTAGAAAATAGTTAGCTTATATTATTTCGAAAATCCAATTTTAATATATGAAACACACACATTTATGGTATTAGGATCGTCCCTATGTTTGATATGCTTTGGTGTTTGACATTCGTAGGATACATAGCAGACAACATAGACATATCTTAGACACTCATTAAACACATCAATGTGAGATGATCATGTAGATACATGATCAATGACATGATTAAAAACATTAAAGTTGATTACATCATTTATACATGGATAATTGGTAATAGATAGATGAATATGGAAAATAGTATCATATACTATATCCGTCTCTAATTATAAGATCTTTTTGAAAAGAAAAAAAATTGTCCCTTTTTATAAGATCCCTTTGGTATTTTCAAGTACATTAATTATTTCTTTACCAACATACCCTTATTTATTTTGAATCTTTTTTTCAATTAACAATAAATATTATGTTGAAAACATAAATTAACTCTCTCTTAAGGATAAAATTGTAAAAACAATAGTAATTATATATAAATTTAATACTACAACCAACTTTCTTAATCTCCGTAATTTTTGAAAAATGCTCCTATATTTAGGGACGGAGGTAGTATTGTTTTAGATTCTTTTATGAAACAAATTGTTTGATTAGATGAACATATATATTTTGATTCTACATTTAAATATTTTATAATTAATGTTCATATTTTATTTAAATATATTATATCTATATTTTTAACAATAACATTATCAATATGTCTTTATTTTGAAAACTTATCTATGGGTGGTCGGTTGATTTTGCTTAAGTTCGTTCTGTCGTCCATTCCGGATTATTTTCTTTCCTTTTTCAAGGCACCCTCAGGTATCATTTCTACTCTTGACTCTTTATTTATTAATTTTTTTTGGGGTGGTAGTGAGGATGTGAGGAAATTGTTTTGGATCAAATGGGATACTGTTTGTTTGAAAAGGGAGAATGGAGGTTTGGGGGTGAAACGGTTGAAGGAATTTAATATTTCTTTATTGGGAAAATGGGTGTGGAGAGTGATGGAGGAAGGGGAGAGTATGTGGAAGGTGGTGTTAAGTGCGAAGTATGGAGAGGTTGGAGGGAGGGTGCGGTTTTGTGAGGGGGTGGGATCGATTTGGTGGCGCCACATAAACCAAATTCGATCCGATGTGGGGTTGATGGATACTAGGTGGTTGTTGGACAATATTGTGCGGAAGGTGGGAGATGGGTGTCACACTCTTTTTTGGGAGGATCCGTGGTTGGATGATGTTCTGTTAGCTGTGTCTTTCCCTAGGCTTTTTGAGTTGTCTAATTTTAAATTATCTACGGTGAGGGAGATGTTTATGTTAGGTTGGGGGCTGAAGGGGGTGCGTGGCGGTGGAGGCGTAGATTATTTGCGTGGGAGGAAGGTTTGGTGGGGGAGTGCGTGGGGCGTTTGGCTAACTTTGCTTTGCAGGTTGATGTTTCTGATAGGTGGGTGTGGAAACTCCACTCGACAAAATGCTATTCGGTGCAATCGGCTTATTCGTTGACGGAGGTGGATTCTAACATTGCTGAAGACTTCAATCATTTTTTATGGTTGAAAGCGGTTCCGTTGAAGGTTAACATTTTTGTTTGGCATCTCTTTCTGAATAGACTTGCTACAAAAGATAACTTGCGCAAAAGAAATGTAATTGATCCCACTCTTACGGCTTGCGCGACTTTGTTTGGTAAGGAAGAGGAAAGGGATCATTTGTTTTTTAATTGTGATCATTATGGGCGACTTTGGCTTTTATTTTCTCAGTGGCTTGGTATTGTTACAACTCTGAATGGTAATTTATACTCTCATGCTACTCAATTTTGTGCTCTTGGAGGTTTCTCAAAAAAGTCTAGGACAGGTTTTATAGTTATTTGAATTTCAGCTTTATTCGTCATTTGGAAAGATAGAAACAGGAGAATTTTTCAGAATCACTTTGATCATCTTGAAGCTCTTCTTGAAAGGATTAAACTTCAAACATTTTGGTGGCTGAAAGCGAATTACATTATGTTCGATTTTGACTACCCATTTTGGAGGAACAATCCTTTACTTTGTATTCAGACTGTGATGTAATGTCTGTTTCTGTTTCTGTTTCTGTTTCTTTGGCTGTTTATCGCCTGTCTCTTTTGTAATTAACATTTTTCAGCTTTCTTAAGCATACCTTGTGCTTGAGGGGCTGGTTGTTTCTATAATATATTTTGCTTAGCTTCTTCAAAAAAAAAAACATTATCAATATGTCCATGTCTTTGTAGGTTTGTGCTTCATACATTTTAACTAATCACCTATAAGAAGAATATAAGGAATTTTTATGCTTAGTTTAAAACCCTTTATATACCGAAAATTACACATGAGTGGAAGGTGCGGACAACAAACTGTACCGCTAAACCTTTTTAAAGGGAAAAATCAATTCTCGTACATCGAATATTCAAGACCCATTAAATAAATCACTATGTTCACACAAACTGCTCTATAAATCTACTTGCACTGCACCTTGTATAGCATCTTTGAAATGGGTGACATTGAAAAACAACCACAACAACACCACATAGTACTACCAATCGATCATCATAATCTTCCATTGACCAAAACTCAATCCAATTTCAACTCTAAAATCAATAACCAATCTTCATTATCTATCATCCTAACAAAAATCCATGCAGGATATTTTAGAATTAGTTTATCCCTCTCAGTTCAAGCCTTATTATGGAAAATCCTAATTGAACCAATCAAAGATGCACATATTCTAAGACACATATTTACAATGATACCCTCAACAGCTTTTACTCTCTTATGGTCCCTAGCCTTATTCACACTACTCACACTCTCTTTTCTCTATCTTCTAAAATGTTTACTTCACTTTGATAAAGTTAAAGAAGAATTCTTCAACCAAATTGGTGTAAACTACATGTTTGCTCCATGGATTTCTTGGTTACTTTTGTTACAATCATCGCCAATTGTACCACCTGCAGCACTTCATTACAAAATCCTCTGGTTATTGTTTGTTGTTCCTGTGGTTATTCTTGATGTGAAAATTTATGGTCAGTGGTTTACTAAAGGGAAGATGTTTTTGTCGATGGTTGCGAATCCGACGAGTCAAATGTCTGTCATTGGTAACTTGGTTGCTGCACTAGCTGCTGCACAAATGGGTTGGAAAGAGAGTGCAATATGCTTTTTTTCTCTTGGTATTGCACATTATTTGGTACTTTTTGTTACATTATATCAAAGATTGCCGGGGAATAATAAGATTCCGGCGATGTTGCGACCGGTGTTCTTCTTGTTCTTTGCTGCTCCTAGTATGGCTAGTTTGGCTTGGCAATCTGTTTGTGGTTACTTTGATACTGCTTCTAAGATGCTGTTCTTTCTCTCCCTCTTCCTTTTCTTGTCCCTGGTAATTTTCTTTTCAAAAATATTTGATGGACATTCACTTTTTCATACATCTGCGACACCTAGTTAATCATATGAAAAAATATTATTAATTTAGTTAAGCAAATGATTAATTCAATTCACGTTAAAATTGTGGTTAATTCATTTAGTTGAATTAACCACTATTATGACCTTGAATTAACCATATTTATTAATGTGATTCATTAAGAGTCGCACGGTGATTAAGAGTTGGTGTTCAATTGGTATGTTGTTTTCATGTAAAAGTAATTTTAAAATTTTTTTAATAGTAATTAGTGCCGTTTGGTTTGATGAATACTTTTTTAGTAGTTATTTTTTTAAAAATTAATAGTTATGTTTGCTATGATAAGCATTTTTTTATTTCACTACCTCTTTTTCTTAAAATTTGAAAACTAACTTTATTAATTCTATAAAACCAGCTTGTAATAAGGTGAGATATGTCTCCCACCTTATGATAAATAGAGTTTTTAAATTATATTTAATTTGACGTGAGACTCTCAACACACTACTTATCATGCCTAAGATTCGATAAGCAGCTCAATAGATTTCGAATAGCCTAAAATTTGAGATGGACTTTTCCCTACAAAATCATTCTTTGTTTGCAATTCCTAAGGAAAATTGATGTTGTCAAATTCCTTACGTTCCATTCTATTGACAAGCTTGATTTGTTTTGTTCATCTTTTGGAGGTATCTAAGTAGAAACTAGGAAGCTGGTCCTTTATGTTGACTATGACCTTTGTTGCAATATAAGTGGATAATTAACTTGGACATTTTCATGTGATTTTGTTTATGAGAAAATGCTATGTAGGAATTTTAATTTGGTGGTCCCTCCTCTTGTGTTGATGCCAACCCAATAGTTTTGTATGGTTGGCAATTCATAGTTCACATGAGGCAATTAGAAATCTAGGATAGATAAGTACTCATGTATTATTTATTAGAGAAGTTGACTTAAAAAAAGTTGATGTATTTAGACTGAATTTTAAATTAGATACATAAGCTTTTATCGATTCAATTTTCTTTTATAAATAGAACGGAAGTAGTATTAAACTGGCATCATGTACAACATCTCTGGTTGAAAGTGTGTCTCATGTCCGATAAATATAACATGAAACCAACATATTTGATTACATTTAATTACATTTATTTTCTCAAATTATTATGAGTTGTGTTTGATATTCAATGTTTGTCATGCTTCATAGATTTTGAATAATAAATAATAGTTTTAGTACTTAACTTTGTTTTGTATTTTTGAACAATAATCAGGTTTCAAGGCCTTTGCTATTTAAGAAATCCATGAGGAAATTTAGTGTGGCATGGTGGGCTTATTCATTTCCTCTAACAGCTTTGGCAATAGCTTCAGCACAATATGCACATGAAGTTAAGGGGATCATGGCTCATGTTATTATGTTATTCTTATCATTGATCTCAGTTTTAGTGTGTATCATGTTAATGATTGTCACTGCTCTCAACATTAGGATGCCTCAAATGTAAAAATAACCATGTGTAATTGTACTAACAAGAGAATTTGGGTTATCTAGATATTGTAATTAAATATTTTGAAATATAATTGATAAAGAAGGAATTTTTTTTTGTAAGGAATTGATAAAGAAGAAATTGTTATTAATAAAGGTAATATTATGACCATTTTACGAGTGGCCTATATGAGATAATTTGATCTACTGAGGTTATAAAGTCAAACTCTTACCATTAAGTTGACATCTTTCGTACTACAATTAAATATTAAACATATATCCATATACAAGAATTTTACCTACTTAATTCAAGAAATATTAATTTGTTGAACTAAGTAGGTGAAGTTGTTGTATATGTGTATATGTTTAATATTTAATTGCAGTACTATATTATAATTCTTAATTTGTATTGGAAAAATTCAAATTCGATGTTAAATAGAGAAAAAGTCTCAAATGAGGTGTAAAATTGAACAATCACTTTACAAGTCGATTTGTAAATATTATGTGATATCAAAGTCTATCGATCGTAAGTACCATTCACAACGAGTTACGCCGAATATAAAAATAGTTGGTGGCAAAGACCATATCATTTCATCTTGGTCTAGCTAGTAACATGGTTTGCTTTTATTTTGTTTTAGGCTACATAAGAGAAGGTTCCAACCTACTTCCTCTTCTGTTAGTATGCTAGCTATCATTGACTCATACCAAGAGGTGCCACGGATATTGATTGATACAACTTGATTAGGTATTAGATAAAACTTAAGGACTCAATATGTCAAAAAAATTCCCCACAAAAAATCAAAGTAGAGTCAATAAAAGATGGTTAAGCTAGTGAGTTTTGGTTACCTTGT
Organism: Medicago truncatula; assembly: GCF_003473485.1. Taxonomy (NCBI): domain Eukaryota; kingdom Viridiplantae; phylum Streptophyta; class Magnoliopsida; order Fabales; family Fabaceae; genus Medicago; species Medicago truncatula. The sequence goes on from NC_053045.1 coordinate 25,835,497, forward strand.
GTTTATTTTAGATGGTTATCAGTGTCACCAGCAAAAAAACACATATTTAGGAAGTACTTTTTTAAAGACATAAATTTGTTGCTTTCCTAAAACACCATTTGAGATGAGTCATTAAACATGTCATTTGATATTTCACTTAAAATGTGACTTGGATTCAATTCAATGCCTATCGCTAACAATCATTCTTGGTAGTACTAACGAGCTTTTTGTAGATCCACAAAAATTGTCTACAATTAGAAACTTAATTATGCTAATCTTGAAATGGAAAAACTTCTCTTTATTCCTATACTTTTCACCAAAAATATAAACCACAAAATTAAAAAATTTCATCTATATTTTATTTAAAATAAAAACAACAACATATAATATATCATTCAGAGTGAGCCTGAAGATGACGGCCATGTTGAAACAAAATTGGTTTGTACAAATCTTCTAAAGTTTTGATGATAATAAAAGTATTAAAGAAAAATTAAATATGTTAATATATGTTCAAGTGTGCAGGAACATAAATTAAAATTTAACAAGGTCTGAACATGTATAAGAGTATCAGAAGCACAAGAGAAACTCAAAGACTATGGTAGAAGATTTGAAGAAAGGTCAACCAAAAGTCAACACCTTGGATAAGAAGTAAGGATGCTACTCAGAAATTGAAGATCTACATCAGACTCTGAAGACTACCAGACTCTAAAGACCTCCTGACTCTAGAGTACAGAAAATCTTGAGAGACTCGGACACCACATCAGATTTGTCATCTTCTGTAGTTGTCTCTATCAAAGTCTGATAGTACAGTTTGTCCTCTTCTAACCACGGTAGAAACAAACAAGAAATTTCAAGGACGAAGAAAATGAACAAATAATTTCAGTTTCAACAAAGGAATTTTGAATATCTAATCAATGACATTATCCCTATCCGGCAAAGATCCAACGTCCCTGATTTGAAGCTTTTCAACAAATCTTAATGCGCTGACACTCTTCTTCAACGTCTCTCAAATCCTTGCCTATATAAGAAGCTAAAGACTTGAAGAATAAAACAAGACTCTGCTATTTTAACTGTGCCCTTACTCTGTAAAATCAAAAAGCACAAAGAACACTTACAAATTTCTTATCAAAGTTTGTATCTTGGAAATTCTAAGTCTTAGAGTTTGTTCTACATTGTATCCAAAAGTCTCTTGCTTGTGTGCTTGAGCGTTGGAAGTCTCTTTCAGTTGTGATTGAGCATTGGAAGTCTTTTGTTTGTGTACTTGAGTATTGGAAGTCTTTTGTTTGTCTACTTCAGTATTGGAAGTCTCTTTCAGTTGCTATTGATCATTGGAAGTCTCTTGCTTGTGTACTTGAGTATTTAGAAGTCTCTTGAGAGTGTCCTTGAGCAATTGTAATATTGTGTGATTATAGTGAAATCCTTTGGAATTGTAAGGGGCTAGACTACTCATGTATTGTAGGAGGAACCAATATAAATTGTGGTGTTTGTTTTCTCTCTTTCTCTCTCTTAGTCCTACTGTTTGATATATCCGCTACAATCAAACTCTAACCTTCCCCTTTATGTTTTTCTCACCTTCGTACCGAAGTTGTTTTGATGCGGTGAAAGATATCAACTGCTCCGTGGAAGCGGCAACATGACTGCAAGATTATAGTTCCTTATTAATCATTATTTTGAGAGTCATTTTCATTAAATTTTAGTTTATTGACAGACAAAATTCGTCATTAGAAATCAATTTTTATATACATGATGAATGCCCATGTCAAATAGTATAGTAAAATTAATTTTTAGAAAAGAATTTTGTCTTTCGGTAGAAGACTATTTTTTTTTTCTTCAAATTTCTTTTACGGAATCTTTCAAAAACAAAACTTTGGATGTGAATATTTATAACGATTGAAAGTGGAAGTGGATTCAAACATGTTTTTCGTAGAGCATGATTATCGATTATATTTTGTGGTATCTTAACTGACAACAAAGACATCGTGTCAGAAAAGTATTGATATTTGTCTTTGTAAAGTGATTTTAAAAGAGAAATGATATTTGAACATTCATTTGGTGATAACTTTTTTGACAACTTTCTCTCTCATACTCACATTATTTTTTGGCTTAAATGCTCTTTTGGTCCCTTAACTATTTAATTGGTATCGCTTTGGTCCCTTAACTAAAAAAAAGATTGTTTGAGGATTTTAAGTTTTTTTTTAGTCTCGTTTTGGTCCCTTCTGTTAGGTTTCCGTTAGTTTTAATAAAAAACGTTAAGTGTGGACACGTGTCACCTTGTCATTGGCTCTAAGTTTTTTTTTTTTTTAAAAAAAAAATTAAATATATATTTTATTTTTTGTAAAAAATTCCAGAACCAATGACAAGGTGACACGTGTTAACTCTGGGACACGTGTCACTTTGTCATTGGCTTTGGGATTTTTTTTTTAAAAATAATAATTTTTTTTTGTAAAAAAAAAAAACTCAGAGCCAATGACAAGGTGACACGTGTCCAGGAGTTAACTTTTTTTTAAAACCCTAACGGAAACCTAACAGAAGGGACCAAAACGAGACTAAAAAAAAACTTAAAATCCTCAAACAATCTTTTTTTTAGTTAAGGGACCAAAGCGATACCAATTAAATAGTTAAGGGACCAAAAGAGCATTTAAGCCTTATTTTTTTACTTTATCTCTCTATTGCTATGGTTTCCGTGTCAATACTACTTTTTCTTTGTAAATTATGATTGTCAAATAAGTTGTCACCAAATTGATTGTTCAAATAACACTCCTCATTTTAAAATGGCTACCGTAGCAATCTACTACCACCGTGTCTTAAGCTTGTGTTGGAATAAAATAATATATAAACTAAAAAGAACACATATTTTTTTGGGTTGTGATTGATTATTGTAAAATTAGTGGGATCCATTTTAAAATTTTGGATGAGTGGTATGGATATTTAGAAAATGTAGTTGAGTTGTCTAAATAATTGGAAAATGTGAAGAAATATAATATATCAAGTGGGGTCCATTTATACCACCAAATTGAGTGGTATGGATGTGGGTACTCTTAGGTTCTTATATCAATTACAGGGTTATGTGTCGAATCAACACAATATGCACTATGATACCAACAGGTGACAAATACGAGAAGGGGGATTTGAATTCTGTTTTCTTTTTCTGAAAAATCTTTTTCTAAGTAGTTAAACAAAACAGCTATGATAATCAGAGAGAGTTAGAGAAATGGAGAAAGACACTGCAAGCAATTATTTACGTTCACTCCACAATTTGAGGTTAGCTCTTTCTCATTGCAGGTCAAAAGTATTTTCATTATAATCACACAAGATTACAACTGTTTAAACACAAGTTTGAGACTTCTTTACCTCAGACAAGAGGACTTCTACAATTAGTTTGATTGATACTTTGTACACAGAAAGTGATAAACGAAAATGAAAGTTCAAGTAACTTCTGACACTAAGAAATTTTAAGATATAAAGTTTGTATGATTTTTTTTAGTGTTTGTGCATTTTTGAATTTGACAGAGTTTTGACACTTCTAAAATATTTGAAGTCTATTTATTGAGTTCTTCAAAATGATCAAGTCCTTATATATGAAAGAATAAGAGAGTCGTTGTTTGAAGAGTGTCAACGCATTAAAAACGTTCTTGAGAAGTTTTGATCAAATGTGAAAACTTTTTCTATAATAGATAATGCCGTTGAATAGTACTAGAGGAGTCCCTTATATTAATATACATTAGCACTTTTGATATGTATTCTAACGATATATCAAATTATTTTATAAACAAATCAATGTTTGTGTTGTTTTCGATGTATTTTATCAATTTGAACGAATATATCTTCTTAATTAAAAAAAAAAAAAATCACTCGAAATGGTTTATTTTTTCACCAAGTAAAAGTGAAAACAAGAAACAAGAAAAATATAACGAAATATGCTGCAGCCTAAAGCATCAACACTGGTAATTTAAGCAAGAAAAATATCCCAAATAGGTCTTCACAACGGAAAATAACAGATATATACAATAATTTGAAAATCTTACAAGCATAACAGCTATATATATACAACTTTACACAATTACATCTATGTCTTAACAAAGGAAAATAAACTACCAAGGTTTTGATGATAGCGTGTTATACATTGCGGCGCAAGTCTAGTCCGTAATTAAACAGAATCCAAATTGTCAAATCTAGCTCTTTTAATGGTCGAACTCTTTCGCCAGGATTCAATCACACGTGCGAACGAGTTAGCATCCTTATGAAACTGCAGCAATGCAAGCATAATAATTCATTTATTTGTCATTCACTATCACAATAAGTAATGCAAAAACAATCCCTCAACTGACATTCTACATGGCAGTCTGGAGAACAAGGTTCGATCTGACATGAGAAACAGTAAAAAAAACGGTAAAATCTATGGGAAAGTTGCAGCTTGCAACTAACATAGAGCAACTTTGAATTTCAGTTTTAATTTTCATTTTCCTCACATGAGGTATGGCTGCAATATGAAGTTTTGAAGTGAAGCATGATATTCGATCACACAGGCTTCCATAAGAAGATAAATAGCCACGTACCTCTTCGACTAACTCGGTCCCTTTACTATCTAACTGATCCAATTTAGCTGTTGCAGATTCTTTTTCTGAGGTAATTCTACTATTTGCGGCATCCACCTGTCGATTATATAGCATTGAAGATTTCTCATATAAATCGTAAAATAACATATGTTCTACTTCGGAGAGCAAATAGATTTTCTTTTAGACAATGTATAACAATAATAAAAAGAAGAAAAATAATAATGATAATACATTACTCGAGCATACACGGCATTCGTTTGGAAATGGAGTACCAACATTGCTTGCTTGCACAAGAACCTACCTTTACTTTGCGTTTCAACCTATTTGGCCTCAAGTGACTTCTCCGGTACGTCTTCATCACCAACCTTAGCTTTTAATGCTCTGTGATCCTTTTCAATTGATTTAGCAGAATTGGCCTATAGGAAGAGCCAAATAAATCAAACAAGAGCCTTTGCACAATAACTATCTTTGAAGTAATAAAAAGCACCCAAACCATAGTTAACCATCTCACATCTCTAAGACATACAAAAATAATATTTTTTTCCTTCTCCGATATACCGAGAAATAACCAGAAGACAGGGAATACCTGTTCTTGCATAGCCTGCACTTGTTTGTTGTGCTTTGACATTTTTTTGTATACCTGAAAAGGAATTGATAAACTGATATATATTACCTAGGACAAAAATTCTAAAAACACCATATTTTGAAATGGAGGGAGTACCATCCTGTGATCAAATACCTTGGAAAATACTTCAACGAGGGCAGTCTTCTCGTGGAAATTGTGCATGGCTAATCTTTCAGAATTTCTTGCCACGTCTCGAGCTAATTTCTTTTCCTCTAAAGCCCTCTTTATGCAAGACAAGGAAAGCCACAGCACGAACATCTAAAACAAGCATGCAGTTTTTGTTCATCTTAACATTGATAAAATATGTATGGTTAAAATAAATTTGTCTCTCTAGCATCTACTTGCTTTCAATTTATTATCTTTTCAATTCACAATTGCAAAAAAGGATCATCAATTGAGTGCACGCTGATTAGGAAAAGAGCGATTATTTCAAAGTACCAATGTTTTGGATAGGCTTTTATTTTTTTGAAACAAATAGAATTGGCTAATAACCAACATGAATGTTTTTTATCATAAGCTTATTCTAATTATTGAAGAATCAAATGAAAATACATGTACTTTATCAGGTGATTGAGCAATTTTCGAACGTAAATTTGCATTCTCTTGAACATTTTGGATCAGTCTATATTCAGCATCAGAAATCTGGGGCATCGAGAAGAAAATAAAAGTTAGAACCGTCGACGAGTAAAATAATCTATAACCAAGTACCAGCACATGAATTAGTATAATTATGACCTAATCAAATTAAGCTTTTATTGCTGATTGTTACAAAACAAAAATGAACAATGTATCAGACAAAAAGCTCACCTTTTCATCCATTTCCACATTCTCCTCCTTCAACTTCTTTAAATTAGTCGTCAACGACATCTGTTTGTTGTTCAGGTTTGGAATAGTTTGACGCAGCTCTTTAACTTTTGCATCCACCTCCTGAACAAATGGCATCTCCCTTTCTCTCGCTTCAAAGGATTCAGCAATCGCCAGTTTCAACTATAACCGAATGAAAATCAATCAATGAAACATGCAATTAAAAATTGGAAGAAAAAACATTCAATGTTATAAACCTGCGTAATCTTATTCTCCTTAATCTCCACTATCTTCTGTTCCAAGGCGTTGAATTCATCTACATATTTTTCTATGGAATTCATTCTCCCAGCTCTGATATTTAAAAGAATTTGATGTAAACAGTAAATCATGTGCTTGACTTTAAAATACAGACCAGAAAAGCCTTCTGTCATGTTTGACATTCACACAGTCGACACTTACATGGTTCTTGGATCACAATTGGACCGTTTAGATTACGAGCTCGGTAATTTTCTACTTAAGAATAATACTTAGTAACTACAATGAAATATAGGCTATGTGACTCCGATCTCGATCCAACGACCACAAATGTGTTGAATGCGGCAAATCCTTGACCACAAGCAATCTGATTTCTTAAAATACCTGGTAGGTATGATTGATCAACAATAGAAATAGTTTAACAGCACCGCCATCCAATAAGAATCTATCATATTCCCATTTAAGCATGAATTGTAAACATTTTTAAAATTAACGCGTCGAATTCTCAATTCTTATTGGACATAGTGTAAACTAGTGAGTGTCCCCTTCGTAAGGGGCTCTCAAATAGTTCCCTCAGACTATAAATATTTCCGACTCTATATAACCGTCAAATTGATCTCTATATTAACCACTTACTATCAATCAAATCCTTATAATTTAGCAACTCACTATCAATTCGGTATTTATATTTAACCACTTACTATCAGTTTAGTCTCTAACATATTCTCGTACTAATACGAGTAAAATTCGACAGTTTCATAGACCTTTGTGAAACATTCATAATAACGAACCTGTCCAGACAGAAATTGAGAAGAGCACCGAGAAAGAACTCGGTACGATGAGGATCAGGCTTAACAAGATCAGCCAAGTTAAACGTGTATTTCTTAGGACATTCAAGAGTATTAAGCATTTCCTTGATCTTATTATACACCTTGATAACAGGAACCGATCCAACGTGAAGATCAGGATTTTCGAGATGCTCAACTGCATTGAAATCAAGTTGATGATTGTCTTCATCAAGTAGAAAATCAAGGTGGTTGAGGATGCGGTTGTAGAGATGTAGAATGAAGTTGGGTCTAGGGTTGGAGATTTGGTGATCGGCGACGGTTTCGATTTCGAATTGGGAGAGGGTTAGGATTATTTCTGATCGACCAAGACGTGGGTATTCGTAGTTCGACATCGCAGTCTTCTTCTTCTTCAAAGGGTAATTGAAATATACTACTATATATACTCTGTCCCGCCCAAATTTTGAGCCTTTGATGATGGGTAGGAAGGGGAAGAGGGTGTGAGTGTGTGACAAGCTCTACGGACTGAGAATTTCTTTTTAGACCCCTCGATATTTTTTAGGCCCTCCAAAATTTCATTTTTTTCTCTATTATATATGTCTGAGAGAATCCACAAGTTCTAGCTCAACTGACAAAAATGCCAAAATTGTTAGGCCGAATGCCATGATCAGGGTTCGAACCCCGGTACTTCCACTTATGTATGTGAGTTTATAATGGCTTTGTCATTTCGTCTATCTATTAAAAAAAAAATATATGTCTGAGAGAAACCTTCAAGATGGTTAGAGTGTTATCTTTTGAAGGGTTATAGAGTTATCTTTCAGATGATTGTTTTCTATGACAAACTGTGAGCAAAAATGCCAATTACGTTGTTTTCGTGCTTCAAATTAAGTTTCCAAATCACTTTCTTTGCTCTCTAAACCTACTTTCGGGAAACGGGTTTGGGACGGAACTCCAGGAAGAAGAAAAAAAAGATTTCAATCCAATGTCCGGGAGATACTAACCGAAATGTTCAGGACGTATCTCTCGAATGTGTAGAAAATTTGAGCACTGCAAATGTTCTCTGTGTATCAGAACCTGTGATATGTGAATGTCAACAATATACACTTCAACAACCAAAAAAAAAAAATTAAACGAACAAATTATGTAAACAAAGCATGCACAAATGTTTGTCATAAATTACTTAAACCAAATACATAGGTTCATAACCAAACAAATTACATATCTTAATATCAAGAATGGGGTAAAAAGTAGGTTTGGAGAGCAAATTGTCATAGAAACTTTAAAACATCAAAATAACGTAACTGACAGTTTTGCTCACTGTTTTGTCATATAAAATAGTCTTCTGGAAGATATATAACTCCCTAACCCTCGGGTACGTATCTATTAGATGTAGATATTATAGGTAAAAACAGAATTTTGAAGTGTATAAGAACTCCGCCAACTGTCAAATTGTTTTGTAGAACACATGGGTTCAATTCATGGGTGAAACAATTCTCGCCTAAACTTTATTTACCTCTTAGTTGAACTCCAGATTACCGGAGTTTCTTTCCGTTGAGAATCAGAGGGTTAACTCAAACATAAAAGATATAAATGAATATTGAGTTTTATATACCTAAGAGGACTCTTATACCCCGATATCTTAAAATTTTAAGTAATAATGTGGTATACAAACTACTTAGTTGCTCTTTAACTCAACTAGACGATCCACTGTGCTCCCTTTAACCCATTAGTGTTTGACTAAAGGTTGTGTCTACTCCTTGTAAAATAAAGAGACTCTAAACTTTGGAACAAGTTTTTGTCTCTAACACAAATTATTTAAAAACATTAAAATACCATATTATTTTCTATTCAAAAGATAATTTCTCTCCCACACACACACATATATATGAGTGTAAATAATCAAGTAAGTGTAGGTTGCTAACTTGCACCTTAATAATTTTAGGTGGGTATAGCTTGCTAACGTGCACCTTAGTGTTTTTAGGTAGGTGTAAGTTAGCAGCCCGCTATATATATATAGATATTCAGCTCAAGTGGTTGATGAACTCTATCAAACGATAAATTATTTAAATCAATTTTTTATCATATTTTGTTTACTTTTCGACCGAACTCTCGATTACCAGAACCATTTTTACCGAAAATCAAAAAGTTGGCTAAGAGAAAATTTGATTTTGAGCTTTATATAAATAAGAGGATTCATATGACTAATATTTTAAGATTATAAATAAAGATACGGTGTTAAAATCACTTATGTGTTGCTCATCTTAACTCAATGGGACAGTCCACTGTACTCCCCTCTAATCCATTAGGGTTTGACTAAAGGTTGTCTACTCCTTGTAAAGTAAAGAAGAAAATTGCTCTTCTGACTTCAAAAACGTCATATTGACACAAGAAATTTACGTAAAAGCCCCCAGCGGTAGTTAACTACCGTTAGGCTAACCGGTAGCAGTTAACTGCCGCTAGTAACATTGGTAGTTAACTGTCATTGCTTTTTCCCCCCAAAACCAGAAAACCCTTAGGTCCTATTCACTCATCACCTTACCTCACCATACCATTCCACAAAAAATCTCCATTTCAAAAATCTTTTGTCAAAATCTTGGTTCCAAATCATTTTTGATCAATTGCTAGCACATTTCTACACACAATATGCATCAAAAAACAGGTATTGCAAGTTTTAACTCGTTTACATTTGATTGATTTTGCTGTTTTTTTTTTGTACTGACACGAATTCCAATGGCAGTCAACTACCGCTGGGTGTCAGCGGCTGTTAACTGCCGCCCAACACTTAAATTTTTTTTCAAATTTTCATTTGGCAGTGCTACAACCATTTTTTGTTTTTTTGTTTTTGTTTGTTTATGTTATTATATGATATTAGATACATGTTTATTAATTATTTTAGCAATTATATGTTGTTTATTTATAGATATGGTTGAGAATGCGGGTGATGATCCGGGTGATCGAAAACCTAGTGTTATCGATTCCATTAAGGTTGAAGCTCCCATTAAGGTCGAAGCTTCCGTGAAGGTTGAAGCTTCCGTTAAAGTTGAGGTTTCAAGAGTCAATTCCGATGTGTGAAAACTTCGTGACAACAAAGTGGACACGGCTCATTTCTTTTCTACCCGAGATACATTGAAAGATAAAGATGAATTGCTCGGTAAGGTTCGTCGACAAGCAAATATAGCCAGATTTACGGTTATCATTAGAAGATCTTGTGAAGGTAGAAATGCTATGTTGGAGTTGGTTTGTGAATGGAGTGGCGACCACAAAGTACCGAAGAGAAAAGTGAAGCATGAAGCAACGAGATCAAGAAAATGTGGGTGTTTGTTCAAAGTGCGTGGATATCTCGTCTGGGAAGACAAGGCTTGGAAATTGGCTATTCTTAATGGCATTCACAACCATGCGATGGTGCCGTATCTAGCTGATGGGATAAAACCGTAAGTGTACGGTCTTACCGAAGTAGTAAAATAAGAGTATCGTTCCGACAGGGAGTTGTTAAATTTAATTAACCTTAGTTGATGATTAGAAGAGAATCAAGTTGCAAAGTTGGGGTTTTCAAACGATTGAAAAGATAATAATATATAAGAGCCTTGGGATCATTGATTCATCTTAATGACAAGTCCTTCTCAACCCAAACTGTTAAACCTAAAACGTTATGTTAGACCTAATTTCTAATGACAATTTCTCTTTTGTTCCTCTAGCAACCAAGCCTATTTCGCTGACTTGATTATTATTAGTTCCCTTGAAGATCGAAACTATATGTCTCAAAGATTGCAAAGACTATTTCGCTGCCTTTGCAACCCTTGTCTAAATTCAATTGTTCGAATATCAAAGCTCCATTTTCGTTTTATGAATTGATATTTGGGATGATGGATCAACAATTATCAAACCCTCCACTTTCGTTTCCACAGTTTGATAATGGTTAATTCATGTTAAAACGGTGAATTTAGAATAGAGATTAGGGTTACATAAGATTAGGGTCAATAGCTTGGTTTGATTAGGATTATGTCATTAAGACTTATCCAACAATCCCAAGACAAGAGAAGTCTACTCACTCATGTTCATCGTAAACATGGAGAAGAAGGAGAAAAGCATAAAAGTAAATAACAAGAAAGTAAAGGAAAAGAAAAGAACTTTTATTAGAAAGACAATTGTCACTTATTGAATTCAAGAAATGATGAATATTTGTGATGGCTAGCTACTCTATTTATAGTTTACATTCGACTTAGAATCTAAGCAATTACATCACTAGAATGTTCCACAAGCAAAGGGCTTTTCGGTAAAACTAAAATAGAGTAGCTTAAAATCTAAGCAAAAGCAGCAAAAGGTTGTATGGGAGGTGGCACGACCGTGCCAAGCTTCTGACTTAGGGGAGACATATTTTTGTCTCCGAATCTTCGTATTTTTGCTCCAAATCAACTCCAAACCTCTTTCTTTTGCTCCAAGACTCAATCCATCAAATATTCGTTCCTGAAATATAATAATATGCAATTGAAGTAAAATAGTTCAAAAAGGAAATAATATTAAAATAAAATAAACTTAAATCTAATTAAAACGAGACTAAATATTATATTAAAATAGATAATTATTGACTCATCAAACTCCCCCACACTTGAATCTTTGCTTGTCCTCAAGCAAAAGGCATAAATATGGTAGCATAAAACAAGATTATCACATGACAATTTAATTAAAACTTATGTCTCCTCAGGGGCTTTTATTTCAAGCGTACACTAATCACAAACTCAAGCATTTCTTATAATCCTTATTCAACCCAACAATCAAGTTTCAAGTGAGTGTGTGTGTAGTCCAACCCTTTTCTTGCTCCTGTATAAGATAGATATTATGAGGAAACAGGTTCTAACCTTAAGCCTAAACCAACCGAGAAAAATCCTTTCTTCATTTCATATAAGAGAGATGGGAATTTTTGTGATCATTTGATCTTTGCCATTCATATGTATGGATTTTCAGCATACTTTATTTAAGGAAACAACACCTTCACGTAGGAAGTCGGAGGGCCTACCCCCTTCCCCAATCTAGATTCAATGATGTCCCTTAAAACATCATCTTCACGTAGAAAGTCGGAGGGCCTACCCCCTTCCCCAATCTAGATTAAATGATGCTTTTTAAAGTTTCTTAAGATAACATCACCTTCACGTAGGAAGTCGGAGGGCCTACCCCCTTCCCTAATCTAGATTCAATGATGCAACCTTGAAATTATTTTGGCTTTATAAACTCCCTTACACTAACTTATACTACTTTTACTCTGAGAATTTTTTAGGGTTAATATATCTTCAGAGTCAGAACGTGTTCCTTAAAATACTTATTCATACAATTACTCAAGGGATGCAACTCGTGCTTTTCTCATTGGAAAATTTATTCACAATAAAACATGATGTGGGTATATCAAGAAAACTTAAAACACAAGAGTTCACTTTTCATGTACAAGAAACAACTAATTTAGAGGAGACAACAAAAATTTATGTCATAATTTTTCAATAAAAACAAGCTATTTAATCATGCCTTTCACAATAAAACAAAAGAATAAAGTTCAAGATAGTTTGGAAACACTACGACTCAAGACACTTTATTAAGCCCCCCCCACACTTGGGAGAAGCATTGTCCTCAATGATTTAAAATAAGAAAAATGAAAGAGAAGAAGAAACAAGAAAAGAGGGAGAAAGGATGCAGAAAGCTCACAATTTGCCAAAAGAAGTGAAAAAGTGAACTCTGGAGGCCTGTCAGCTTGGCACGACCGTGCCAATATAGGCACGGGTCGTGCCATATCCCTGCCTTATTTGGATTTTTTTGTGTGTTGGATGCTGGCCTGGCACGGCCGTGCCAGCTTAAGCACGGGCTGTGCCACCTTTCTGGTTCTTGTATCTTCAATTTTTCTTGCATTTTCTCATCATACTCGGACATTTACCTACAAAACAAAGGGAAATAACAGGAAACAAATAAAGCAATTAAATTTGTGAGTTGCCTCCCACGAAGCGCTCTTTTATTGTCACTAGCTTGACAAAAACAAGGATGTAGATCCTCAAGGTGGGTCACTTAGTGTAAAATCAGCTACCACTTCATTTACTTCTCCATTATTATAAACCTTTAGCCTTTGCCCATTAACCTTAAATGATCCGGTTTCTTAAGAAAAAATCTCAATTGCCCCATAAGGATAGACCGTGCGGACTTGAAATGGACCGGACCATCGTGACCTTAATTTACCTAGAAAGAGCTTCAGCCTAGAGTTAAAGAGCAGCACAAGGTCACCACTTTTGAAGTGTTTTTTGAGGATTTTCTTGTCATGCCATTTCTTTGTTCTTTCCTTGTAAATGCGAGCATTCTCATAGGCATCTATCTTAAGTTCTTCTAGCTCACTTAATTGAAGTTTTCTTTTCTCACCAGCTAAATTGTGGTCTAAGTTGAGGCTTCTAATTGCCCAATAAGCCTTGTGCTCAAGCTCAACCGGAAGGTGACAAGATTTCCCATAGATTAGTTTAAAAGGAGTCATTCCAATGGGAGTTTTGTAAGCCATCCGATAGGCCCAAAGAGCATCATCAAGCTTACTTGACCAGTCTTTCCTAGAAGTTGAAACAGTTTTTTCAAGAATAGCCTTGATTTGTCTATTTGAGACCTCAACTTGTCCACTAGTTTGCGGGTGATAGGATGTTGCGATTTTGTGCCTCACTCCAAGCTTTTGTAAAAGTTTTCCAAAATGTTTAGAAATGAAGTGAGACCCTCCATCGCTTATCACAACCCTTGGCACTCCAAACCTTGGAAAAATAATTTTTTTAAACAATTTTATCACAACTTGTGCATCATTAGTGGGGGAAGCAATGGCCTCAACCCATTTGGACACATAGTCAACTGCTACCAATATGTATTGGTTTACAAAAGAGGAAGGAAATGGTCCCATAAAGTCAACACCCCATAAATCAAATACCATCTTCGTATGATAGAAACGAATAAGAAAAAATAAATTTTAGCTAATGTAATGAAGAGATAAATTATAGTTCCAAATACTCCATATGTTTTATTTATTTCAAAAACTCAGATATGTACGGAATAAAGACATTCATCATAAGCTTTATTCTATCACGTTAAAAAATTAAGCTGGGAAGTTGTGATTTAGAGTCACTACTGAGTAATTTGTTTAAGACGTCGCCAAAGCTAAGTATCCCGATGTTTCTCCTCACGGAAGGTGAGCATCAGAGTAGTAGGCATAGGAGTATAAGCCCTACAAGAACCTCTAGTGCACAATCTCCACCGTTTAATAATTTGACTTTTGTCCATGGGTCAGGAACAGTATTGTCTACTCCTGGTGGTGCTTTTAGTGTATCGCATACCTATTCTCCTTTTGTCCATGTGTCAAGATTAGTATGTTCTACTCCTGATGGTGCTGCTACTTTTCCGTATACAGGTTATACCAGTTATCCTTTTTTCCAGATGCCAGGATCAATGTTTGCCACTCCTCCTGTTGCTCCTCTTGCTATTGATCGCCAGGTTTGTTCCGAAATTTTGAAGAAAACAAAAGCAATAAGTAATCAATCCGTCTCTGCCATTGCTAACTATATTACTCCTGAAGATATGCATCAATCGGTATTTGGTACTGCAAAAGGCAGGAAGGAATTTGCGAAACAATTGGAAGGTATTGTTTTTTTTTTGTAGAAAGTATTGTTTCATATAATTCTAAATATGATTTTTAAGGGTATTTTTTCTACTTTGTTCTGTTTTGTGTTTTTTGCTTTTTGTTGATGACTATAGCTAAGTATGTCTATAGTCAGACTTAGAGCTGCAGATGAAGGTGTGGAGGTTGTTGGAATATGCAATTTAGTTTTAAGTTGTGATTTTGTTTTAAATTTAGAAAAGACATTTTATGTTCCAAGTTATGATTTTGTTTTAAATTTTAAATACAAAGATACAAGTTTTGAAACAAAAATTAAATTTTTAAAAAAACTTGGAACATAAAATGTCTTTTGTAAATTTAAAACAAAATCACAACTTAAAACTAAATTGCACATTCCAACAGCCTCCACACCTTCATCTGCAGCTTTAAGTCCGACCATAGACATACTTAGCTATAGTCATCAACAAAAAGCAAAAAATACAAAACAGAACTAATTAGAAAAAATACCCTTAAAAATCATATTTAGAATTATAAGAAACAATACCTTCTCTAAAAAAAAAAAAAAACCTTCCAATTGTTTCGCAAATTCCTTCCAGCGTTTTGCAGTACCAAACACCAATTGATGCATGTCTTCAGGAGTAATATAGTTAGCAATGGCAGAGACAAATTGATTACTTATTGCTTTTGCTTCCTTCAAAATTTCGGAACAAAATTGGCGATCAACAGCAAGAGGAGCAACATGAGGAGTGGCAAACATTGATCCTGGCATCTGGAAAAAAGGATAACCGGTATAAACTATATACGGAAAAGTAGCAGCACCATCAGGATTAGAACATACTGATCTTGACACATTGACAAAAGGAGAATAGGTATACGATACACTAGAAGCACCACCAGGAGTAGACAATATTGATCCTGACCCATGGACAAAAGTCAAATTATTAAACGGTGGAGATTGCGCACTAGAGGTTCTTGTAGGGCTTATACTCCTATGCCTACTACTCTGATGCCCACCTTCCGTGAGGAGAAACACCGGGATACTCAGCTTTGGCGACGTCTTAAACAAATTACTCAGTAGTGGCTCCAAATCCCAACTGCCCAGCTTAATTTTTTAACGTGATAGAATAAAACTTATAATGAATGTCTTTATTCCGTACATATGTGTTTTTGAAATAAATAAAACATATGGAGTATTTGGAACTACAATTTATCTCTTCATGACACGGTGTGGTTCTGGTGAAATTTGTTGTTTCATGACACGGTGTGATTCATTTTGTTGCCTCCATCTTTGGGGGAAGATTTTGCTAGGGTTAGGAATGGGTTATTTACTTCTGTCCCTAGTTTTCTGTATATATTTATGTTTCTTTCGAGGGTATTGGCATAGTCCCCCCTCTTTGTAATTATTTTTTTTCCTTTTTTTAATAAAATTTACGTATTGAAAAGGAGGTAGAGGATGGGGGAATTTGTTGGGTGTCAACCTAGTTGGGATGCTTCTGATTCTCCCGGATACCCAACCTTTCTCTTGGCCTTATCGAAAAAAAAAATCTCTTCATTACATTAGCTAAAATTTATTTTTTCTTATTCGTTTCTATCATACCAAGATGGTATTTGCCTAGACTAAGAATGGATCAATTATTAAATTTATCTCTTCATTACATTAGCTAAAACTTATTTTTTCTTATTCGTTTCTATCATACCAAGATGGTATTTGCCTGGACTAAGAATGGATCAATTATTAAATCTTGGATGGAAATTTATTTTACCTATTTCTCTCAGTAATCTATTATTAACAACTTCGTCTCAATTATTTTCACCGTAAAAGATTGATCTTCTAGATTCATTACTTGTCTCAAATAAGAAAAACAGTGCAAGAACTTAATGCTAAATTCGAGAAATCAGGGTTGTGTCATGTCATGAAGATAAAGGAAAGAAACATAAAAAAGAACCTTACCTTTTCATAATTTTCTTTCAAAAGATCAAGTATACGGCACACATCTTTAGCCGTTTTCAACTCTTCCACATGCACATCAAAGGGATTAATGCCTTTGTTAAAGAGCTCTGCCAGTTTTTGCCACCCATCATTGCAATTCAATGGTTTCAAACCGAAGTTCAAGAACTTTCCTTTTCCAGTATGGGCGTCCACGGTCAACTTTAGAAGTACTATGTCCTGATCAATATTCCATCCCTCTTGTGCCACAGAGATCATAAAATCCTGCACGGCCTATATGATCATGAAATAACCTAGTTTGTATTCTCATCAATATAAAGAAATTTCCAAAAACAATATATTATTTTAACTCTAAGTTATTGGAAAGTCATAAAAGCAGTTGTGCAAAGGTACGAAGATACAAAGATATAGGGGTGGTAAACCATCTCAATAACCTTTTTAATCCGAACCAAACCATCTCAAATTTTTATTTTTATTTTTGAATCTAGAACCATTTCTAGTTCATTCCAGCTAGAATGTAGAACACACTTTCAGTTTTCATCCACCAACATAAGCTATTAGAATTGATTTCACATTTTGATATAAAGATTGTGGTAAACTGATTTTTTCAATTAATGTTTGTATCACAATTTTATGGAAATGATATTACTCAAATACCTTTTCAATTCTTTTAAGTGTTTGGTCACAAACTTTAGACACACATACATAATTGAGAAAAAGATAGAGAGAAAATAATTAAATAATACTTATTTTTCAAATAATTAAATAAAATGTATTTTGTGTGTGAGTGCATAAGTGATGTGTCCAAGCTAGACTTTCTCACCAACTGGGTAGTGTTTGATAGTGAGAAGGGTCTCCTCACAATTCGTTTATATCCTAACAGCTTTTCTAACATCACTGTCTGCAAGAAAATGCTAATATACTACACTGCTTTGTCAGCTCATCAAAACAGTGATACTAACAAAATAGAAAGGGGTCATGAATATCAAATCGCCAAATCTGCTGACCAAATTGATAAAAACTTAGTAAAGGACACCATATAAAAAGCATAACCAATTTCCCGTATACTATATGCTACTATTATTGGTTACAATCTGGACTGTCGTAAAATACTCACTACACCTCGGGTTAGGCCCAAAGAACCTTGACCGAGTTATAACACCTCAAAGATACTTAGCCCATGATCAATACACTCAGTTGGGTGCGAGTTGGGAGAAGAGCATAATTCCACTCGGAATGAACGATATAAAGGAAAAGGAGGCCTAGAAGAAAACCTAAGCCCTTCATTCCACCTAAACCTTAAACACCCCGACCTTTGAGCGCAGATGTCATAAAAGTTTCTACCCTAGAACGCAATATATAGAACAATTCAACACAATATCATAATGTTCAACAACATTTCACTCACCACAATTACCCTATTCTTCTCTAAAAAAAAAATAAAAAAATTACCCTATTCTTAAAAAACTCAAGATAAATTAATGTGCAACTAAGGCTCTGTTTGGCATGACATAGTTTTCATCTTATAAGCTCGTATGAACAAAAAACACCTGTTTATTAAAAGTCATTTTCTCACAGCTTATAGCTTATTTTTCCTAACTTGTAGTAGTGTTTTTTGATAAACTAATTTAAGTAGCTTAAAGCTTATCAAACCAATAATGTGCTGCTATGAACGAATTACATACCAATTCATCACGTTTTTGTGCTTTCTCTGAACGAGCCATTGCAGGAGTACAACACGAAGAGGAAGAGGAAATACTGTGAAATTTGCGCTTCCTCAGAATAAAAAAACAAAAACAAATCAAAATACAACTATATCAAATGAAATCAATTAACCATAAATCAATTACCTTTTTGGAAAATAGAAATAGCAAAACGAAATCAAACTAAGTACCTTTCTGATGGTAGACACAGCTCTCTCCGTCCTTTCGCCAAATCTGTCCATGGAATACAACTACTCAAATCACTTATTTATATAATCACTTAACAATCAAAACAGCTTAAATAATTTGTACAAAAAAAACATCTTAAATAATCAAATCACTTATTTATATAATCACTTAACAATCAAATCACTTATTTATATAATCACTTAATAATTCAAATCACTAGATTCTAGAAACTGAAACATAAAATAGAGTTTGCTTACCTCAAATCAAATATCCATAATACCCAGGAATGTAATTTCTTACCACATTATGCTATATTCAAAATACTTCAAGAACAAACTACTGCAAGGTATCAAATAATAACTCACTTCCTCTATATGCTACACCGCATTATGCTAACAGGAAAATCAATACTATAGCTCTTATTATTTGATACCTTGCAGCAAACTACTACTGCAAAGTATCAAATAATAACTCACCAGTAAAACAAAAAGGTAACTCAGTTACTGAAATCCACAAATGCTATCTGATAACACTTGAAATTGACATCCCTTTACCTTTTCTATACACAATTACTAAAATCTAATTATCCAAAGAGAAATACATAAGTCCAAAATCAGATTCAAATTGAAGATGTATTATTCTATATCTTAGACATTGGATTGAAGTTACGCGAGAAAACCACAAACAAACAAAAAAACACAAACTTTTAGTTTCAAAACTCACCAGTAAAACAAAAAGCATAGTATCAACATTGAATCTTGTTTCCTCCTCTACACTCAAGATTCGTTTCTAATTGAACTAAAAAAAACAATAAATAGATCCAGACAATCGAGGTAGGGTTGAACGGAACTCACCGGAGAGATCTGAACGGAGTTGGGATGAAGTAAATGATACTCCCTCCGTCCCTTAATACTTGACCCATTTGGAATATTTTTAATTTTGACCTAACTGACTTTGACCGTATTTTTCAACTAATATACAAAGATAAATAACATCATAAGATGTTGTTAGATTCGTCTCGATGAGTATTTTCAAAATATCAAATTTTCATAATTTTTTCTAATATATTATTCAAGATATTTAAGCTCAAAGTTATGCATTGATATGTGTAATAAGGTTAACTGTGTCAAGTATTAAGAGACGGAGGGAGTAGTTATCTCCCGGGTAAAGATCCTCTCCATTTATAACTTTTTCCATTTGTTGCAATTTGGAGAGAGATAGACACATAGAAAATAATGATGGTGGAATCCACTTAGTGATAGGACCCACCACTTATTTTTTTGTGTCTATCTCTCTCCAAATTGCAACAAATAGAAAAAGTTATAAATGGAAAGGATGTTGACCCTTATCTCCCATCTAATCTGCCTTGATGATTATTTTCCTTCCCTATGTTACTATGACAGTTCGCTGCCTTGATGAATATTTTCCTTCCCTATGCTACTCTGCCAGTTCGCGAATGAATGTTTGAAGAGACTAGAGAGAGAGTGCAGCATCTAGGAAAATGAATCTTTGTTGAAAATAAGTATTGTGTACAGCTAAGCTAATACTGATAAGGCCATGTTAGGATTGACTTATTTTGAATTTATATGAACATATCTACTCCTATAAGCATTTTTAAGGGCGTTTGAGTAAATCAATAAAAATATCTTATTCTAATTTTATAAGCTGCTTATACCATGTTTTAATAAGCTCAAATTTTGAGCTTAACAATATGCTTATTAATGAGCTTATACAAATAGTAACCTGCTTCGATTCTTGGCTCCAATTTTTTCCAAGCGTATATTTTTATTATTATACTAGTTATCTTTTCCTATGAAGATAGCCATATACTTTTTTTTTTTTTTTTGTCAAAGATAGCCATATACTTATCCTTTTAGAATAATAACACATGTAACTTATCTTTTTAGAGTAACACATGTAAAATCATTAAAATAACAAACGTAACTTGTTTCTTTAGAATAATAACATATGTAACTTACTCCCTCCGTCCCTGAATAAGTGACCTATTTGTAAAAAATATTTGTCTCACAATACTTGATCTTCTCAGATTTCTAAGCAAAATTTGACAGATTTACCCCTTATAAAAACTTTTTGTGGTCCCCATGTTAAAGTTTGTAGTGGAACAAAGAAAATAATTATTACTTAAAAGTGAAAAAGTTTCAAAATAATGACAAGGGCAACTCAATAAAAGTATCACTCTCTTTCTTTCATCTTTACACTTTTCTTAATCTGTGTGAAATGGTCAAATAGGTCACTTATTAAGGGACGGAGGGAGTATCTTTTTAGAGTAACACATGTAACAATCATTATTAACAATGAAAATAACAACCGTAACTTGTTTTTTTGGTTTAATATATCTCCTGATCCATTAATTTATTTTAATTTCTCATTTTGGTCCCTTAACTATTAAGTGTTTTAATTTGGTCTCTTATGTCTTATGCCGTTTACTATATTGGTTATCTCCGTTACTTTTTAACCTTAAATGTCTAACGTGAAACAACGTTAAAAGTAGTCCACCATAGACCTTATTAATTTTATGAATTTTAACCATTTAATATTTTTTTTTAGGGTTAATGATGATTTACCCCCTGTAATATAGGTCATTTCCAGGTTTAGCCCCTGTAAATTTTTTTTTTTTTATTTACCCCCTGTAAAAGTTTTTTTTCCAGAATACCCCCTTAGTAGGCCATACAAAAACCAAAATTTTTGTATGGCCTATTAGGGGGTATTCTGAAAAAAAATATTTTACGGGGGGTAAATACAAAAAAAAAAATTACAGGGGGTAAACCCAGAAATGACCTATATTACAGGGGTTAAAACACTATTAACCATTTTTTTTTAAAAAGAGGACCGTTAAATCATTTAGATCTATTGTATGTTACGGTGAACTATCACCACTTAATTTTGTTTCTTTTTCTTCATCTTCATTCATCATCTCTTCATCATCTTCAACGACAATGTTTAGACTATTTATTTACACATCTAATGTTAATTTTGTCTTATACGAATATTGATAATATTTTTTGGGTTAATAGTGCTTTTCACCTCAGTAATATATGTCATTTCCGGTTTTCGGCCTTATAAATTTTCAGTTTGATTTGCATCCTCGTAATTTTTTTTTTCCAGAATACCCCCCTCCCCCATCCAACTCAGCAAATTCGCTTACGTGGCGCTGATTTGGCTTTTTTTTTTTCATTTTTTAATTGGCCACGTGTAAAAAAAAATTCACATCAGGTTTTATCCAAAATAGAAAAGAACAGGAAAATAGTCGGATTTTTTCCAAATCAGAAAATATAATCATATTTTTTTCAAAATTAAAAAGATTTTACAAAATTCTGGAATTTAAAACAGGAAAAAAAAATTAAAAATTAAAAAAACGTCAGAATTTTTCAAAAATATTATGGAATTTTTTTAAATAGGGTCAGATTTTCTAAATTTGTATACAGATTTTTAAAATAAAATTTTTTCCATAATTATTTTTTAATTTTGAAAATTTTCTTTTTTGTATTTGCAAAATTGAATTCCATAATTTTTAAAATCTTTTTAATTTTGAAAAAGAAATCTGATTGTATTTTCTAATTTTTTAAATTAATTAAAAATCTTATAATTTTTTCCTGACTTTTTAAATTTTTGAAAGAATAACTTTTTTTCTTTTGATTTTTAAACTTTTTGTAAAAATCTGACTATTTTTCTGTTTTTTTATATTTCTGAAATTTTTTTAATATTTTTCCTGAATTTTTAAAATAAAAATTTGATTTTTAAAATTTATGTAAATAAAACTGAATATTTTTAAAATTAATTTTCAAATATTTTTTTTAAAAAATCTGATGTGGATTTTTTTTTTACACATGGCCAATTAAAAAAAATGCCAAATCAGCGCCACATCAACGTATTTGCTGAGTTTGATTGGGGAGGGGGGTATTCTGGAAAAAAAAATACCGATGATGCAAATCAAACTAAAAATTTTATAGGGGCGAAAACCGGAAATAACATATATTACAGGGGTGAAAAGCAACATAAACAACCCAAAAAAAAAAATTTGGCAAGAGCACTGCCAAATGAAAATTTCTAAGTGTTGGGCGCCAGTTAAGAGCCGCTGACATCCAGCGGCAGTTGACTGCCGTTGAAACTCGTGTCAGTACGGAAAAAAAAAAAGAACAGCAAAACCAATAAAATGTAAACGAGTTAAAACTTGCAATACCTGTTTTTTTATGGATATTGTGTGTAGAAATGTCCTAGCAATCGATCAACAATTATTTGGAACCAAGATTTTGACAAAAGATTTTTGAAATGGAGATTTTTTGTGGAATGGTATGGTGAGGTAAGGTGATGAGTGAATAGGGCATAGGGGTTTTCTGATTTTGGGAGGAAAAAAAGCAACGACAGCCAAATTTGTCCATGGAATACAACTACTCAAATCACTTATTTATATAATCACTAACAATCAAAACAACTTAAATAATTTGTACAAAAAAAAAAAAACTTAAATAATCAAATCACTTATTTATATAATCACTTAACAATCAATTCACTTACTTATATAATCACTTAACAATTCAAATCACTAGATTCTAGAAACAGAAACATAAAATAGAGTTTGCTTACCTGAAATCAAATATCCATAATACCCAGGAATGTAATTTATTACCACATTATGCTATATTCAAAATACTTCAAGAATAAACTATTGCAAGGTATCAAATAATAACTCACTTGCTCTATATGCTACAGCACATTATGCTAACAGGATAATCAATATTATAGCTCTTATTATTTGATACCTTGCAGCAAATTACTGCTGCAAGGTATCAAATAATAACTCACCAGTAAAACAAAAAGGTAACTCAGTTACTAAAATCCACAAATGCTACAACACTTGAAATTGACATCCCTTTACCTTTTCTATACACAATTACTGAAATCTAATTATCCAAAGAGAAATACATAAGTCCAAAATCAGATTTAAATTGAAGATGTATTATTCTATCTCTTAGACATTGGATTGAAGTGAGGCGAGAAAACCACAAACAAACAGAAAATTTTAGTTTCAAAACTCACCAGTAAAACAAAAAGCACGGTATCAACATTGAATCTTGTTTCCTCCTCTACACTCACCAATTTTCCGACTATTTTGATAATGGATTCCACGTACAAAACCAATTTGTATAAGATGTCATTGTTTGAAATAGTTGGAGTCACCTCAACCTATTAGACATATTCGGTTGGTTTTGCATTTATGACATCAGAGAAGGATGATAACTTTACCTGGGCTTTGCAAATGTTGCTTAAACTTCTTGAAACAAATGGTGATATGCCTAAGGTGGTAGTGGCCGACAGGGACACGAGTATGATGAATGTCGTAGCAAATGTTCTCCCCGATAGTAGTGCAATACTTTGTTATTTCAATGTTGGCAAAAATGTTAGATAAAAAATCATCACCGATTGCAAAGTTAAACAAAATGTTGTGGTAGTGGATGAGCAAAAGAAGATTGTCGACGAGGCGAAGAATAGTAAGTTAGTTGATACCATATTTGATGCATGGGAAAAATTGGTTGAATCTCCTACTCAAGAGTTATATGCGGGTAATCTATTGGAATTCCAAGATGCTTGTAATGATTATTCAAAGTTTCTTCACTATATTGAAACTACTATTTTGAAGCCTTTTAAGGACGAATTAGTGAGGGCATGGACATACCTTGTGTTACATCTTGGGTGCAGGACCACGAACAGAGTTGAAGGAGCTCATGCTGTGGTGAAGGAATATTTGTCCACCTCCAAGGGTGATTTGGGTACTTGTTGGGAAAAAATAGATGAGATGTTGGCAAACCAATTTGGGGAGATACAATCATCGTTTGGTAGGAGTGTTATGGTCTGGGAACATCGATACAAAGATGTCACTTTGTACTATGGGTTGGGGGGTCACATGTCTAGACAAGCCATGCACTATATTTTTGTGGAAGAAGAGTGTGCAAGGAAAACGTTGTGCATCGAGAAGAAAACTTGCGGTTGGGTTCAAAGGACGTCGTATGGCCTACCTTGTGCATGCTTCATTGCTATGAAAATCCATCACAACAAGCCCATTCAAATGGATGAGATACACCAGCATTGGCATAAGTTGTATATGGGTGAAGAAGAAAATAATGAAAATTTGTTTTCGGTCGCGAAGGAGTGAAGTTGTATTCAAGAACGTCTCTAAAGAGTTTCGTTCCAAATTAAACTAGAAATCAAAGAGGGTTTGTGGTTGTTAGAGTTTCTGGAGACCACAATGTTGTCACCACCTCCAAGAAAGGTGCCAACCAAAAGAGCAAAGAAAAAATCAAATCTACACCAAAAAAGACATGTAGGATCCCATCTTCGTGGGAGACTATTGATTCTCAACAACCGGAAAGTCAATATTCACCACCAAAAAAATCTTCACAACGTAAAACAAAAGGTGTTCGCATTGGCATTTCTCCGGTTCCGGTTCCTAAGCCTAGCTTGATTTCAAGAAATTATGATCCTTCGAGTCCTATGTATCACATGCCAAAATTCATGAGACCATATATTGAGAGAATTGTGGATGTTATTGGCGATGGACATTGTGGGTTTAGGGCTATACCCGAATCCGTGGGTTTGACGGAAGAAAGTCATGTTATGTTGCGGAGAGCACTTATTAAAGAGTTGAAAGAGCATTGGAACAAATACATCGAGATATATGCGAGCGAGCGTCGTTACAACTACATCTTGGATGGATTGTATCCTCCCAAAAATGCTAGTAGTTTTGCACCTCTCGTAAAATGGTTGACATTGCCGGATATGGGACACATCGTTGCGTCTTGTTACAAGGCTGGTGGTAGAGATGACTACCCTTGATATTGTAGTCTCAGAGACTTTTTTTTTCAACTTAGAGATCGGCCTCCGGTTAACCCGAAAAGCAACATGATTTGCCTTGGTTTAATCCCAAATCATTTTGTCCTTCTTTCGTTGAAAGATGGTTGCCCACTACCTCCATCATCCACGGAGTTGAAAAATCAAAGGAGCAATGAGGCGACAACATGGGAGGATGAATTCTTAGATCATCACGATCGTTTTCGTACACTCATGGAGATTGAGCTAAAAGAGAGACCGGTTTCACCAAAAAACCAACAAATCAAGACAATTCTATTATGTTTGATGACACTGCGGTTAAAGCAAACAAAGAATTTGAAGATGTTCTGGAACATTTAAATAATTTATTTTTATTAGATGAAATATGACACTTTTTGGTCGGTGTTAATCCGTTTTTTTGTCGATATACACCGACGTAATTTTTTTGGATATATAATATAATGGCCATTTTTTGTGGCAAAGATGTAACTAACCTTTAATGAATTTTATATATATATATATATATTTGACTTTCGCATTTATTATAAATTAATGGATTTGTAATGTATTGCATAATGTGGAAAATTTGAGGAAGCTTTTGAAGTCAGAAAAGCAATTTTCATTAAAGAGTCTTTCGCTGAGATTTCAGAGAAACAACTTTGCTCATGGTCTAGAAGATTAAGCTTCATATATATTTTGGTTGACTTAGTTTTTGCCTCCAAATATTCTATTCATAGTGGGGGTTGACCAAATACTTCGATTCCAATGCCTTTCAACTTGTCCTGTTGTTTGCGCTGTATTCTAATAATTATGTAGTAGATTGGCAGAAAACCCACCAAACGTAATATCTGCTGCATATTCGTTATATGCTTTAACCGGGGCCCTTTAATTAATCTTTGGTACAATTTAATGAGTTGATGATTTACGTTCTAACCAACATCAACATGTGGGTTTGTGAAATTTATTCATATAAACCTACCAATACAAGACAAATCAAAATCACTAATACTCTCTCCGTTTTAAAATGAGTGTCGTTTTAGTCAATTGCACACAGATTAATGAATGAAATAAAATAGTCAAATGTCATAACAATTTTACTAAAATAACATTACTTTATAAGAAAAAGACAAACTTAAAGTTGCATTGAAAATTGTATGAGAGAGAAAAGTTTGAGTATTTATTGAGGGTAAAGTTGGAAGAAAAAAATTAAAATTGCATTGGAAATGTAAAGCGACATTCATTTTGAAACAATTTTTTTTTTGCTAAATCGACACTCATTTTAAAACGGAGGGAGTAGAAGATAGGGAGAGACATTGCTATGAAAGATGGCCACTTTGGTTCCCTTTGGTTCAAGTCCATTGGAATCAACTAGTCTATATAATAGGTTAGGGGTTGAGGATTTAGTGTTGATGCAACCAATTGGGACCAACCATGCCCACTTTGTTATGTTTCCTTTGTTTTTATCTTATTTGAATTTACTTTTTGACTAAAGAAATTTTATTGATTCTTAAATAATAATGACTACCCCTATAGATGGATTGAAAGGTTGCTTGTGTTTTTTATTGGTGGGTGAATAATTGAGGGATATTGCACTTCTATGATGTGGTTAATGAAAATGAGTACATGATATTCTATGTGTATAGTTTAAGAAGGATTATCTATTAAACTACTTATTAACAACCACTAAGATTTAGTTAATGGCACTAAGATGTACTTAATGGTTGGTTCTAAGTAGTTAGAAAAATTAATCCTTCATGATTTCTATGTGTAGAATATCATAAATTACCCAACAACTAATTAGTTTGTGTATCTTCGACACCAAATATCATTTGTTGATTAACATTTATCAATTTGCATCAAATTTTTCATATGAGAATTTGATGCTTAAGGTCGATCACAAAAGTGTAATGATACATGAATACGAATTTCAATATTTACAAAATAGCCATACCACATAGTAAAATAAAAGAGCTGAAAAATAGAATTTTGAATATTTAATATTGAATTATAAAACATCTAATGTTGATGGAAGTAGCATCTTGACAATGTCTGGCTGAAAATTAACATTACTACCTACAAAACTAGAAACCCTACAAATATGAGTGTGATCATTACAAAAATGCCCACTAATCCTATCTTTCACACTACTTTTTACCAACTCATCACTAGTTGAACCTATCTCTGACCCACAATTGCAAAAACCATCAACTTCCTTCCCTCTAATTGTGATCCAATTTTCATCATCATGATCATCATGCCACCATGCCAAACATGGTTCCCCTGCTAACCTTTTGATCCTATCATCAACCAAAGAATTCTCAAAACTTGTTGTGTGAATCAAACTACAAAAGCTAAGGCTTTGTGATTCTTCCATAGAACTCCAAAAGCATTGATCAAGAATACTAGTTGGTGAAATTGAATTAGATTCCAAAACTTGCTTATCATTAGAACATAATAATTCCCCAAGAAATGGATGCTTCAAAAGTTGACTAGCTGAAAATCTCTCTTTTGGATTCCTCCTTAAACATTTCCCTAAAAAGTCTTTTGCTTGATTTGATAGAAAACATGGAATTTGAGGAACATCATTGGAATATGCTATATGATAAAGTGTTGAAATAGGGTCATCTACATTAGGCCATGGTGAAGAACCAGTTGCCATTTCAATTATAGTGCAACCAAGTGACCAAATATCACTAGAAAACTCTTGTTCTTCTCCACGTGCCACTTCTGGTGCCATGAACACCGGTGTTCCGCGGATTGGCGCCGCGGCTTCATTTACACTTTTAGCACATCCAAAGTCTCCAATTTTAGCCCCATCTTCACCAATCATGATATTGGCACCCTTGATGTCACAATGCACCAACCCTTTTGAATGCAAATGCTCTAACCCCTTTACAACTTGCCTTGTATAGCACATGATGGCTTGCTCGTCGAGCATGCCACCGTGTTGGCTAAGCGTGCCAAACGGCATGTACTCCATGAAGAGATTGTACATGAACTTCTCATTATCCTTGGTAATGTCACACCCTTTATATGAAACCACATGAGGATTCGGATAACATAGAGAAGATAGAATTTTCTCCTCTCTTTGTAGAGGCTCTGATCTCGATAGCTCGGATGACTTGACGGCAAAGATTTCGCCGCTAACGGTGGCTAGGCTGACGGTTGATGTTGAGCCATGGCCTATAGCGTGGCCTCTGTTCCACTTCATATTTAAAATGAGGAACAAACTTTATGTTATTGAATGTTGAGTTTGAGTTGGTTATTGTAGCCTTTTTATACATGTAATATTTTTTGGTGTTAGTTAGGTGATATTTTTATACGTGTATTTGATGAGAAATTGAATGATGGAGACAAAATTGAGTTTGATGAGGCTTTGAAGGATGGTTTTATGAAAAGTGTCCTTTTTATTGGGTTGGCTACTTAATTTGGTTGGCGTTCACTCTCTATCTATTCTTCTCTCTCTTTATAGTTGTCAATGATTTCAACAAGAGTCTTATAGTCAATGATGTGTCCAAATTTGGGTGGTTCAAATTATTCGTCGGCAATGGCTTGGTAGTTAACACGTGGGAATGGTTTTATTAAGAGGGTGTCAAATGCAATCAAACAAGAATTTGGGTGGTTCAAACACAAATTTTGTACAACCCTTTTGAAACGATTTTTGGGACAATATTGTTTTTCTCGCTTCTTATTTGTTAAAATAAATAAATAAATAAAATGTTAATTAATGCTCTGGACATTAGTTAAGGATACAGTGTAAGTATGAGCGAAAAAATTGTTCAAAAGTTATACCAAAATGGTTGTACCTATGAATTACGGACACTCTTCGTATTAGGCTTGAATTATGGATACATTAAATTATATGATTTTTTCTCAAATTATTAACTGCATCGACGTGTTAATGTATGTATCGTGTCCGTATTCGTACTTCATAGATTTGTACAAATATCATTTCACGTAAATTTTGGGTGTGCAAATAAAGAAGAAAAGGGGTTAGAGTATGGATGAGGTAGATGAGATGGCAATCAAGAGTTAGATTCCTTTGTATTGTATTTTAATTAGTTATAGTTAGTTAAAGTTTGAAAAATTAATAGTGGGGGGTGGATGGGTTAAGATGAATTGGGTAGATTAAAGTGTTGAACCACCAAAACGGTTGGACTTTAGTATATCATATATATTTTGATTTGAAGTTAGTATTTTTGGTAGGGAGTTGAATTGTATAATTGTAGAGTGTGAAAATGTATAGCCTTTGACAAATTACAAGTCGTATATGGGACATTAAGGTGAAGAATAGTACAGGTCAACTGGTGCAGGTGCTTTTGGCAGATAAAACCAGAGAGAAAAAAAAAATTCTCTGTTTTGCTATTTCTATGATATTTACGAGTACCTTCAGTATTCCGTCAAAGAAAAAAAGGAGTACTTTCTGTACAAAGATTCTAGAAAATGTTCTGTTAAAAAAAGAAAACATTCTAGAAAATGGTTCACAAATGTATTTGAAGTTAACTTGGTATAACAGTTTAATTAATTTTTAATATAACAATGAGAAGCTTCTGACAGGTATACCGAATCCATATTAGAATGAGAGGGATTATGGGATCATGTAAAGGTTTTACAACTTGAGAGTTTACCTCAACTCATTTTGCTTAGGTAAACTCGACTCGAGAACTCGTATGAGTTTACCTAAAATTAAAATTAAATAAAATTTATTATTTATAGACATTTGTAAACTAATATGATATTGTAAAATATGACTAAATTATAAAGGTTTTCAACCACCATAATAAAGTATTATGTTCAACTAAGCATCAAAATACAAAATAAACTTGCAAAATCGGCGTTGCAACAAACACCACCACCGCAACCCTAACCGGCTTCGCAATCGGAATAGTTTTCCTTCCACCGTAACCCTAATTGGTATGTGCTCCCATGTTCATGGTTTGAGAACTAAAAGAATAATTGTTGAGTACTACTATTTGTCTATATGACATTACGGGAAGGATGCTAGAGGGACTGCATAGCGTTTTCAATTTCAAAATGTTTTACGAAAGTGTGAGTTAAAATAGTTTATGACTATTGAACGCAATCAAAGATTCAAATATGAATTGATAGGTTTAATGTTGAATCATATACAATTCAACAATCAATACACAAATTCAGAGTGCAAAACTAAACTAACACAAATAAAACATATTAACAATAAATCACACTAACAACTAATGAATACAAATATATGAATCAAATGTTTGAACCTTACTTTCAACTTTGATTATGAGAGAACTGAATTGAAAGAATCTCACTTGATGTATTTGAGATTAGGTAATGTAAAATAGTAAACACACAATTAAATTAAGGCTTAATTATACTGTTGGTCCTCGCATTTTGACCATCTCACGAAAATGGTCCTGCCTCTTTCAAATGGAACATAACCGTCCTAAACTATCATGTTTTTTGCAGTTTTAGTCCTACCTCCTATTTTCAACTCCAGAAACGTAGAGAAATGACAGTTTTAGACCTACCCCCTATGCTCAACCATGAAATAAACAAGGAATAAAACATGTGGGTACAAGGAATCTACTCTATTCAGCACACTAACCAAAAAACCTTCATTTGAAACATATCTTAGAAATTAGGGTTTTTTGGTTATGTGTTGAATAAAGTGGATTCCTTGTACCCACATGCTTTATTCCTTGTTTATTTCATGGTTGAGCATAGGGGGTAGGTCTAAAACTGTCATTTCTCTGCGTTTCTAGAGTTGAAAAATAGGAGGTAGTACTAAAATTGCAAAAAACATATAGTTTAAGGACGGTTTTGTTCGATTTAAAAGAGATAGGACCATTTTCGTGAGCTGTTCAAAATGAGAGTATCGAAATCGTAGTTAAACCTTAAATTAATATAACTTCACACAATATATTCATATATAATTATAATGCGGAACTCTAAACGGATAGGGAAGATATAAGAACACCAATATTTATAATATTTATAGAGGGTCACTTTTTTTGTTCTCATTAGAGGTATGTCATCTCTTCATGATAGAAAACGTCTCTATCACGGTCTTCCACTATAATTAGAAAAATGTTTACACATGTATGATAACAGATTCCTTCAATTTTCCAATCTTATATGCTAAACAATAACACAAGTTCAATCTTTAAGACCCCTTAAAATTAGACACCCACGAGTTCTTTGAATTTCAAGCTACTATGCAATCCCTTTAAGATGAATTGGGTGGATTGAAGTGTTGAATTACCAAAACGGTTGGACTTTAGTATCATATATTTTGATTTGAAGTTAGTATTTTTGGTAGGGAGTTGAATTATCTAATTATAGAGTGTGAACAATTAGCCCTTGACAAATTACAAGTTGTATATGGGACATTAAGGTGAGTAATAGTACAAGTCAACTGGTGCAGGTGCTTTTGGCAAATAAAACCGGAGAAAAAAAATTCATTGTTTTTCTATTTCTATGATATTTAGGTGTACCTTCAGTATTCCGTCAGAGAAAAAAAGGAGTACTTTCTGTACAAAGATTCTAGAAAGTGTTCTGTTAAAACAAGAAAACATTCTAGAAAATGGTTCACAAATGTATTTGAAGTTAACTTGGTTGGTATAGCAGTTTAATTAATTGAATAAATGTACGATCAAAATTAAGGTTAATTTAACTAAATGATTAATCAAAAATTTTAGGTGGTCTAAATTTATCATATACTTAATTATAATAATCACAATTTTACATGTAGGTGTAATATTAATCACAATTTTACATGTAGGTGTAAAATCACAATATAGGTGTAATATGTATTGTGAAAATTGTTACATTAGGTAGCATTATCTTATAGTTTTGAGATGACCGCAGTGTGACAACTCAGTCACATGTTATTCCACTATTATTTTTCCCAAATTTTGTAGTTAGTCTTTGTTTCACACGGACATAATTAATAATACTTCACATCGTTATTCAAAAATGTTGAATATGGTTTAGACAGGAAATGAGAATGGATATCTTTTGCAGCTTTCAACGGCGAATCCTATGGAATGCATTGAAAGGTAAAAGTGCTTGAAGAATCTCTATTGGTCCATTTGTTGCAAAGGAATAAGGAGAATTTCGTCCTTCTAATTTAATTTTAAATACACTTATATTGGTATTTTTTTATCAAGTTGTCTAATGACTAAAAAGTCATCTCTTAAGTGAATAAGTGGAGTGTCCGGGTTCGAACCTTGACCTGTGTACTGCCCGAGGCTAATGAGGGCAAGAGTGGTCGCCGGTGCCCAACAATGAGCGGCTCTTGACACCTTCTAGACGAACCAAACCACATCAAAATAAGATAGATCATGAGATCATGCACGTATGAGACTGTATGGTTAAATGAAGTCTTATAAAAATTGTTTAGTACAGTCTATACGGATAAGATGTATCTTCTTTCAGCCAGCCATTCCCTAAACAACACCACAATTAAGCGTGTTTGACGTGAATCAATTTTGGGATGGGTGAAATTTTGAGAAGTTTTTCGAAAAGCGTGCGAGGACAAAACACATTGAAAAGAATATTGTTGTTTTGTAGGGCCAGTCGACAATGTTTAATGACGTATGCAGTGTTATAAGTGGTATTAGAGTAGACCTCTCCCAATACGATGTTGTTCGAGGATGAACATAGTGAAATCCGGTGGACATGTAAACGTCTGAGGTTGACGAGGACGCAGGCTAGTTGTTAGTGCACAAGGCATGACTATGACCGGTTTCTGTTAGCTTCTAGACGAACTAAATCTACATCAGAATGAGAGGGATCATGAGGTCATGCATGTATGAGAGTGCATGATTAAAAGAAGACTTATAAGAATTGTATAGTACTACCTATATCAACATATCCATATTTTTTTTTTGTAGCTATTCCATAAGGAACTCCACCGTGGAGCGTGTTTGACTTGGAACAAATTTAAGATAGATGACCTTCTAAAATGTTTCTAAAAAAGTGTGCAAGTAAAAATAAAACACGCTAAAAAAACATGTGTTGGTTTGTAAAATCAATCGACAATACTTATGTGTAAATGGAGGGGTTACCAAAGAGACTGTGTATAAAATTAAATTGTATGAAAATTATTTCAGTAATTTTCTCCATTGTAAGAAACTCAAAACATTCCTCAGAAAAATATGCATAAAGCGATAAAAATGGTAGTATACTGGTGGTACATAGTTCATGTTGGTTCAATACCTCAACATTGGCCACACAAGAGAAAAGCACGTGCCAATTATCTTTATCATTACTCTCGCAACAATGTACATGATGATAGCGCAGCAATAATAACTTTTAAAAGATATCTGTTTTTAAAGAGAGAATTGAGAAATTGAGAGAGAAGAAGAGAATATAATTAACTATTGATTGTAAACTTGTTATTATCATTATCAATGAAAGTGTGTTTACATCATACTTATATACAAGCTTATGTATATTACTTGCTGATCAAGTAAATGATCAAAAGCTAACGATCTTTGTTTAAAAGTAGCTAACAACCATAACAAACCATCTAACTACTTTCTATCTTAACTAACTCTAAGTTTATCTCAACTAACTTGAATTATAAACTAACATTCTCTCTTAATTCAAGTTTTTTAGCTTCACCATTCCAATCATGCTTCTTATTTTGACAAATATGTCAATCTTCACAGCTTCTGTTAACAAATCCATTAGTTGTTCCTCTATTGAACAATGTATGACCTTAAACATTTCTTTGTTCACTTGTTCTCTAATAAAGTGAAATTTTGCCTTAATGTGTTTGCTTCTTTCATGAAAACACTTGATTCTTTGCTAAATCTATAGCAAATTTATTGTTAATGAGGAATGCAATAGGCTTGCAAACTTCTATCTTCAGTTCCTTCAACACGGAATCCAGCAATATTGCTTGACATGCTGCTAAACAACCTGCTATATATTCTGATTCTCATGTTGAGAAGGCTACCATAAGTTGTTTCTTTGTACACCATGATATTGGATAATTCATAAACATAAACAAGTATCCTAAAGTACTTTTTCTATCTTGCTTTTCTGAGTAAGCAATTAGATTCATATTTTCTTCATTGACATTTGTAGGAAAGAGTATACCATAGTATAAAGTTCCCTTGATGTATCTCATAACCCTTTTAGCTTCAAGTATATGAGAGATTATAGGTACACTCATAAACCTACTGATTATATCAAAGACATAAACTATATATGGCCTGCTATTACACGTATATCTCAATGATCGTACAATTTGTTTGAACAATGTAGGATCAACTAACTCCTCATCTTCATTCTTTACAAGCTTCAGATTCACTTCAGCTAGTGTAGATTCAAGATTGCAGCTCATCAGGTTGAATCTCTTCGAAATATCAATATATTATTTCTTCTAATGCATTGCTAAACCTTTCAAAGTCTTAGTGAATTCCATTCTCTTTAGAGAGGGTTTCCTTCTTCTCCTCTCTTCTTTTCTCTGGTTTCTACGTTCAGCAAAAAAAATTCTTCTAACTTTCAAAGGATAATTTGGTCAAAGGATAATTTGTGTAACAGGTTGCCGACAAAGGATAATTTGGTCAGATGCTACATTATTTCTCAAGAAGCTCATCATTGCGTGAGTGTGTGCGATAAAGTTGAATCAACTCATTACTTATTCCTTCACTGTGCATTATTCAGTTCTCTCTGCAGCTAGTTCAGTCTTGGAGAACATTTATTCAATCGACCCACACCATATTATGGATCATTTTATTCAGTTTTCTCATTCCACAGGAGGTTATCATGCCCATCGTTATTTCTTATAGTTCATTTGGCTCGCTTCGGTGTGAGTTTTATGGACAGAAAGAAATAACATGCTATTTAAATTCAAAGAAAAGTCTATTATGCAACTGTTAGATAAAGTTAAATTGCTCTCTTTTTGGTGGCCGAAGCTAAATATGCTAACTTTCTTTTTAGCTATCATATGTGGTGGCAAAGCCTTTTTCCTAGTTTGGGTATCGGTGGATTTTGCTAATTGTTATTGCTCCTATTATTGTAAACTTTTAGTGGTCTGTCTGGTACACCTTATGCTAGAGAAATTATTATTTTTGGATGGATTACTGTTGTTGTTTATTGGTTGAAAAGCTTAATCCGAAATGCTAGCAACATGCATTTTAACACACATTTTTCAACACACTCTTTTTGATTTATTAAAATTACATGAATTTCACCAAATTTACATGGATTCTACCTGATTTGGTGGGACTCATGTGATATTTAATCAATCAAAAAGAAAATGGTGAAAAATATGTGTTAAAATGTGTGTCATTATCATTCTTCTCATCTTAATGGCGTGTCAGAACCAAGTTTGTATTATAAAAATATATGAAAGAAGCTTTTCAACACACGCATGTCACGTGATCCTCTTTTCTTCCTTGTATATTGTGGAATTTTTTTTTTTTCTGACCCTATTTGCCAAAAAAAATCCAGCTATGACCCCCTTTGAAATTTTTTTACCGAAATGACCCACTTTTTTTTTTTTTTTTGTCTTTTTCCTCGTTCCCGCCATCTGAAATGGCGGGACTGAGCCGCCGGTACACGTGGCGCATCCTGACTGGCCACTTTTTTTTTTTTTTTTCTTTCATTACCGCCATTTGAAATGGCGGGACCCCGGCAGATTTTGACACGTGTCAGCCGTTATTTTTTTTTTGTCCTGTAGTGTATTCAGAAAATTGAGAAAAAATTTCAATTTTGTTCCCAGAGGGAATCTAACCAGGCACGCGTGAGACATTGCCAGGCTGCATTACCACCAAGCCAATGAAGATTTAATGTTAATGTTTGCATCCAATAATATATATATCATTTTTAAAACCAGATTCACACACCATGAGGCATGAACCATCCAATTTTTCATTTTTGTTTTTTTATTGGATAATTTAGGATCTCCGACGAAATATATTTTGATAAAATATCCGACGAATATATATATATATTATTATCCGACAAAATATATATTTTTCACCGATAAATTATCCGACGAAATGATTTATATATTATTTCAAGATAAAATCTAGAATCCAATTAAAATTATAAAATCTCCTATATTTATTTTTTTTATTGGATAATTGAGGTGCCCGTGGCCGGGGTGAATTTTTTTTTTTATAAAATCGCCTAGTGGCTAGAAAAATTCACCTTAAAGATGAATAAGTGAGGCGAATTCACCTTAAAACAATAAAAAAATTTAATGTGAATTCACCTAAAAAATAAATATAGGAGATTTTATAATTTTAATTGGATTTTAGATTTTATCTTGAAATAATATATAAATCATTTCGTCGGATAATTTATCG
This sequence comes from Medicago truncatula, assembly GCF_003473485.1. Lineage (NCBI taxonomy): Eukaryota > Viridiplantae > Streptophyta > Magnoliopsida > Fabales > Fabaceae > Medicago > Medicago truncatula. The sequence goes on from NC_053045.1 coordinate 25,872,117, forward strand.
GTGAAAAATATATATTTTGTCGGATAATAATATATATATATATTCGTCGGATATTTTATCAAAATATATTTCGTCGGAGATCCTAAATTATCCAATAAAAAAACAAAAATGAAAAATTGGATGGTTCATGCCTCATGGTGTGTGAATCTGGTTTTAAAAATGGTATATATATTATTGGATGCAAACATTAACATCAAATCTTCATTGGCTTGGTGGTAACGCAGCCTAGCAATGTCTCACGTGTGCCTGGTTCGATTCCCTCTGGGAACAAAATTGAAATTTTTTCTCAATTTTCTAAATATACTACAGGACAAAAAAAAAAAAAAACGGCTGACACGTGTCAAAATCTGCCGGGGTCCCGCCATTTCAAATGGCGGTAATGAAAGAAAAAAAAAAAAAAAGTGGCCATTCAGGATGCGCCACGTGTACCAGCGGCTCAGTCCCGCCATTTCAGATGGCGGGAACGAGGAAAAAGACAAAAAAAAAAAAAAAAAAAAAAAGTGGGTCATTTCTGTAAAAAAATTTCAAAGGGGGTCATAGCTGGATTTTTTTTGGCAAATAGGGTCAGAAAAAAAAAAAATTTCTATATTGTGTGAGAAAAAGAGTTTTTGCGAAATTTTTTTTTTTGTAACCCTTTTTGCCAAAAAAAATCCACATATGACCCCCTATGAAAAAAAAATACCGAAATGACCCACTTTTGAATTTTTTTTTTTTTTTTTTTGTCTTCTAGCGCGTTCCCGCCATCTGAAATGGCGGGACTGGCCGCCGGTCAGACTGCAGTCACGTCAGCCGTCGCGTCATGACGGCAGTTGTTTTTTTTTTAATTTTTTTTTCCGTTCCCGCCGTTTGATCTGGCGGGACTGATTATTTTAATTTTTTTTTCGTTTTTTTTTTTACATTAAATAATGAGGATAATAATAATGATAAATAATAATAATGATAAATATTTAATAAAAAAACTACTTTCTCCGCGGAAACCAATTACGCCAATGCAAACTATGACCTCCCGTAGCACATAATTTATCTTTTTTTCTTTTTATTTTTTTGGCAGCATTGTTTTACATTTTTTTTTTGAACAAATAGCATTTTTTTACATAAAATAAAACACAACAAATAATAATGATAGATAAAAATATATTAATTTATTTGAACACATAATACATAACGTTATTAACTACCGATTATTTAAACTCGGACAATTTCTCCTAATATGACCGGTATGCCGACACAACCCACACCGTCTCGGCGTTGGAGTCCTCTCCACCACCTCCTCGTCCATTTCAGTCCTTATGCGGGTACTATTGGGTCGACCTTTCTTTAGTCTTCGCATGTTTGGATTATGGCAAAGCACGGGACCGTCGTATGGAAGCCAATAACTCTTGTCGTGGACTACTTTGAAGGCTGTGTTGTAGATGGAGTAAACACTCTCGTTTTTGAACACAGGTGGAATAAGGGTTGTGTAGTCATGGCGAAATGAAGAACACGCGGCTATGACATGAGAACATGGCAAATGTAAAGCTTGAAATTTCCCACAATCACACCACCCCGCTCGTAGGTCCACCTTGAAAGTTCCCATTGGCCTTCCTTCCCTGTAGTTGACGGTCTCACGGACTGAGAAGGTATACCTTTCTCGGTCAAACTGTTCGACATGATGGGTGTTGGACTTAACAATGTCATCCTGAATCGCATTTTGGCAATATTCACTGAACAAATCTCCGGAACCTACCCTTGCAAACGCTTTTTGAGCCCTATCAGCAAAGAGACATGCCAGCCTATAGTAGGTTGATTGAACTATAGGTGTAACAGGTAGGTTGCGTGTTCCCTTAAACACAGAGTTCCACGACTCAACGATGTTGCTTGTCATTTGGCCCCATCGTCGACCCTCATCATATGCTTGAGTCCACTTTTCTTTCGGAATATTGTCCACCCAATCTAATGCACGCTGATTTGCCTCCTGGATTACACCACGATAGTAATTGAACAAGGGTACGTTTAGGGCATATCCTGCATGTTAAGAAAAAACAATTAGTTAGATAGTGAACCTATTTAATAATAACACGATATAAAAAAAAACTGTAACATAATATTGTTACCCATATTATTGACAACATCCTTAAGATCTCCATCCTTGATTGTCCTCATGAAATTCTGCTTAATGTGTCGAATGCAGTACACATGAGCTGAACCAGTTGCTTGCCAACCATTCCTTGGGTCATTGAATGCGCTTTTAATTGATTCATGTCTGTCGGAGACCATGCAGACAGATATTCCCTTTGTGACGTGCCTTCTTAGATTTTTCAAAAAAAAACTCCAGCCCTCCTTTGTCTCACCTTCGACAAGCGCAAAGGCGATTGGAATCGTTTTGTTGTTTCCATCTTGTGCTACCGCAAGCAACAATGTTCCTTTGTACTTGCCATACAACCACGTCCCGTCGACATGGACAACTGGTTTGCAATACTTAAACCCATTGATGCATGGATAGAAGGCCCAAAATAGACGATGAAATTGTGTCTCTCCATTCTCGCCAATCTGCGTTTTTAAATCGAAGACGGTCCCTGGCATCGTCTCCTTCATCACATTTAACCATTGCGGAAGATCATTATATGATTCCTCCCATTTCCCGTAAATAGATTCGATGGCAGTGTTCTTTGCTAACCACGCCTTTCGATACGTGGTTGTGTAGTTAAACTTTTCTTTAATGTGCGCAATGATCAATTTTGGCGTTACCGAGGCATCCGCATGCACAAGTGTCTTGATGCTTTGGCTTATAAGCTTGTAGTTGAGCTTGCGATGATCCTGCGACATTAAAGTCGATGTGCAATTGTGTGGACCCATCATGGTCCCAATCTTCCATTTGCCAGTCTTTTTTCTAAAGGAAGCTCTCAACTTAAATTGACAAGTCTCGAGTGTACATTGAATGACATATCTTGTTGGATCTGAGTGTATAACATCGTAATCCAGCGATTGTCGAATGTGGAAAGACTTGATTGCATGCAAACAATCTTCTTTGTTGTGAAATGTCATTCCTTCCTGAATAGCCCCATCGACAGGAACATTCGTATTCCAGTGATCGTCGGTAGTCAGAGCATCATAAGCATCAACGTCAACGTTACGCATATGCAACGGGGGACAGTAAGCGGCTCTGATCGGCACTGCCTGTAGCGGTGGTTGTGGTTGTGTGCCAGCCATAATGCTCCTCCAAATATTTTCTTCTTCATTTCTGTTTTCATGTTCGTCTTCTTGATCCGCATCATGCTCAAGTGCCTCGTCTTCTTCACTTTCACTTTCATTACTAGTTTCTTCTTCTTGATCTTGAATGGTGTCTGGGATGTCTTCAAACTGACGAGTGAAAAGATCTTCTAGGCGGGTTTGTGTTTGTGGTTGCGTTTGCGGTGGTGGTTGTGAAGATGATGGTTCAAATTCACATTGTGTTTGTGAAAACGGTTGGGTGTACGGTAATTGTTGTGATGAAGAAGGGGGGTCAAACTCATATTGTGTTTGTGAGAGTAGCTCGGTGTATGGTAATTGTTGTGATGAAGATGGGTGTTCAAACTCATATTGTGTTTGTGAAAACAATTGAGGTGTTTGACGCGGTTGTGGTGTTTGACGCGGTTGTGAAATCTCCCGGTTTTCAATAATAACCGATAACTCAATGGAACCAACCGCATTAAAATATTTGTGAGTGGCAAACATATCTGCAATGTCATCGTTGTCGTATATTTCGGTGTCATTATACTGGATATGACCTTGAACGAAGGCTTGTGGTGCTCGATATATAATTTTAGATATCACCTGAGATTCAGTGAGATGTAGTTTCTGCTCAATTCTTTTTTTCAAATGATCAATGTTGCTTTTGATGCTAACATAAAAACATTTTCTTTGCTCACTTTCAAAAAATGAACCAAATTGATTTCTTGAAACTTTTCCATTGTAGTGGACAATGAAAAATACATTCTCTGGTGTGGGTGCCATTGTTGCTATCTTTCTTGAATAATTTTGCTTGTTTCTAAGTGTTAAGAAGAGCCCATAATATAGAGGAATAACTGATAAATGCCATGCCACGTGTCAATTTTTTACTGGGCCAAGCCATTCCCGCCATTTGGACTGGCGGGACCAAGGGAAAAGCCTGCACGCGCTACAGGAAAAATCAGCTTTGCAGGCGCGTGTACAGTGTTGCCAGACGCGTGAACAGTCCTTGCCAGGCGCGTGTACAGGCTTTTCAGGCGCGTGAACAGTCCTTCCCTGAACCAGAGGACACGTGTTGAGTTTTCATTGGACCGGACGGTCATTCCCGCCGTTTGGAGTGGCGGTAACGGAAGGCAAATTCTGCAAACGTGAACAGGCATACAAATTCAAGATTCTTGGTACAATTGATGCATGCATTGGTTGAAAAGACCAAACTTAATAATTGAAAGTAGTAGTAGTTGTAGACATTAATTCAAGACTTCAATTTTTCTTCTATAAAATCAGTGTTCTAGTTTCACACTACTACACACCAGTTTTAAAATTCCTCTCAATCTAACATTTCTTTCCTTGTCAAAAGAAGCATACCGTAAAGCTTTTCTTACCTTCTAATATTAAGATGGGAGACATCCTTTATTTAGGCAACAAACATAGATCTCGTCATATTGCAGAAACTATTAATGTAAGTTTATATTATTTTATTTTAATTGAAAGTTAATTATATTAAAATTATTTTTGTTTAATTATTTATGTCTATCAATTCTATTAAGATTATGTTCTGTATGTATAATTAATAAGACTTAATTATTAACAATATTAATATTTTGTAGAACGAAGACCAACATTACCTTCGAGTTCGATGTCATCGTAAGATTTCCCCGGCGCCCCCAACCATTGAAGATAGCTTAAGGTCAGCCGGATTGTGGGACTTTGCTAATTTAAACAAATATAATGTTGATAATCGTTTAATTGTCGCATTATGTGAAAGATGGAGGCCGGAAACCCACACATTTCTTTTTCCATCGGGCGAGTGTACAATAACGTTGGAAGACGTTCATATGCTCCTTGGTTTAAAGGTTAACGGTGAACCGATTACCGGTAAAACAGAAGTTGGGTGGGAGATTGTTGAACCTATATTAGGAAGTAAGCCATTAAACTCTCGCCATGACGGGAAGAGTATAAGATTATCATGGCTTCAAGAATATATCAACGGTGTTGGTATGACAGGTCCACCCACGACTCTACATATGTTTAGAGCCTATGTCTTATACTTGATAGGCTCTCGAATAATGCCTAATAATACTGGTAATCTTGTACATTTATCGTTTTTGCAATTGTTGGATAAATCACCTGAGGAGGTTGGACAGTATAGTTGGGGTTCAGCTTGCTTGGCCACGCTATATAGATCCTTGTGTGACGGTGCAATATATGGCAATATCGAAATGCCTGGGTGCACAATTCTCTTGCAAGCATGGGCGTGGTCAAGAATGTCATGCTTAGCTCCCGTGCCAAGGATACCACCACAAGCTCATGCACAACTTCCGTTGGCAAATATGTAAGTAAAATAAATGTTATTTTTTTATTAATTTTTACATAAATTTATACAGACTTTACTAATTATAACATTTTCAAAATTAACTAGATGGCTAGAACATGGTAATAAATTCGTGGAAAATCCTCGGAATAATCTCGTATGTACGCGTTTAAAAATCGACACCATGACATATGATCAGGTATTACACTTTCTTTTAGTCATTGCTTTTTAGTCAACAATTGAAGACTAATATTCATTCTTTTTAAACAGTTCTCCTGGAGGCCTTATGTCAACTTCAATTACAACAACGAAGAAGAAAGCCAGATATGGTCTGCAAACACATATCTCATCTGTTTTCAGATTGTCGAGAGACATCAGACAGACAGAGTAAGGCTTCAATTTGGCTTACCGCAACACCCACCTTCCTTACCAGAAAATTTGAAAGATTTCCACAAAATTAATTTGTCAAAAGATAGAATTAAAGGCTCGTGGGGAGATAAGCATCATCGTCAAGTCCAAAACTGGAACCAACGTCATCAATTAGCACTTCACGGCGTTCGGTATAACCATGAGGTTTATCCAAATCGTCAATATTTTGCATGGTATTGGGAATTTTTCGGAGATTATTTGTGGCTTTCTAGACAAGTATTATTGTCAAACCCAAGGCAAGCATGTGCATCAATTTTACCAGGATTGCCGCGTGACTATCCTGCAGTCCCACAAACTTATACGGTGCCAGATGAAAATATGTGGTCAAATACACCTCCACCCTATAACCAATTCATGACACCTCCACCCACTAACTTTGACCAAACCTTTAACCCATCCACCAACCACAACTACAACCAAACTTACCAATCACCGCCACATCCCACAAACCAAATCTTACATAACACCCCAATCCCATATCCAAGCTATTCTCAACAAAGTCATCATGGAGAAAGCTCTCGAACATCAAACTATTCATTTGATGACTACAATCCAACTCAATACACCACACAAACCGGTTATCCAGACCAATCACAATACTCCTCGTTCAACCTACCAACCCCTCCACACTTTGTCAACTATCCCCAAACAAGCTATGCACCTCAATGGCCAAATTCACAAACAAATACCATAGAAAATCTGGCAGCAGGGTTTAATGACGATGACTTCGTCAATGATATCTGGGCCAATTCAGCTTCCCAAATGCAAAATGAAGTCGCTATGGAAACTAACGATGATGCTGAAATTCTTGACGAGGATGTGGAAGAGGAAGAGGAAGAGGAAGAGGAAGCGGAAGAGCAACACCAACGACCCGTACGGAACAAAAAAGATAAATTATGTGCTACGGGAGGTCATAGTTTACATTGGCGTAATTGGTTTCCGCGGAGAAAGTAGTTTTTTTATTAAATATTTATCATTATCATTATTATTATTATTTATTATTATTATTATTATTTATCATCATTATTTAATTGAAAAATAGAAAAAACGAAAAAAATAATAAAATAATCAGTCCCGCCAGATGAAACGGCGGGAACGAAAAAAAAATAAAAAAAAAAAGCTGCGCCAGCCTGACGCGACGGATGTCAACTCCGGCGGCCAATCCCGCCATTTCAGGTGGCGGGAACGCCACTAAAAGACAAAAAAAAAAAAAAAAACCAAAAGTGGGTCATTTCGGTATTTTTTTTTCATAGGGGGTCATATGTGGATTTTTTTTGGCAAAAAGGGTTAGAAAAAAAAAAATTTCAGTTTTTGCGTAATTATGGAAGAAAACTTGAATTTCTTTTTTAATAATAGTGGAAGAAAAATGAATTTAGGTCCAATCTAACAAGAAAGAGAAAACACGTGTGAATTGTAAAACAACACGTGTTATATACATGTGAACATAAAGGTGCTACGTGTATATGGTAGGAAACAATTCAAATATTGCATACAAGTTTTTTTCTTTTTGAGGAAACATACTGGTTATTTATATCAGCTTATGTAAGGAAAAAAATTAAATACAATTTCTTACATTTAGTATATACTCCTCCCTATGTTAAATTATACTATGTGCGTTTTGTTATTTTGGTACATATTAAAAAATATAGTTAATTTTGTATATATATAATGGGTGGAAAGGGATGAAAGTTTCTCAGAGGTGTCGACTTAGTCGGAATGTTTGCGCCTTCCTTTAATGTTGTTCTCACTTTTGGTTCATCGAAAATATCATCTTATACAATCAAGTGAGGTTTAGCCTGAGAATGGACGGTTATTTCCCACCATGGGAAAGTTTTTTTAACCATTGAATTAAGCATCATGGTCTGTCAGTCAGTGGCGGAGCCAGGAAATTTATGGAGCACGGGCAAAAAATTAATCGTAAATTCACATGTGACATAATATATAAACAGTCATAAATCAATTTTTTTTCCTAAAAATAACCGAAATAAAAGAGGTTTATCATTTTGTCAACAAAAGTACAATTTAAAATAAGGTTATTAATTGAAATTGACCACGTAATATACGTGAAGTCTGAAAATTGACCCTGTAATTAAATAATATGTATTCTGACCATGTAATTCGAGATTTTTATTATTTATAACCTGTAATATACGCGAAGTTCAAAAAAGCTGAATTTTTTCATGATTTCCTAGAGGCGAGTTAAGAACGTTAAAATATGGTTTTAACAAAAAAATTATAAATTTTCGACAAACGACAAATTAATTATGAATTTTTAAAGTGTCAAAAGCTCAAAAAAACAAAACAACAGAAATCTCGATCTATAAATCGAATTTTAAGCTCATTATTTGCAGAGACATCTATAAAAATATATAAAAAGGATCTGTAAAGTTTCATAGCATTTCGAAGTCGTTTCAATTTATTTTGATTTTTGAACTGAAACGTGCAAAATTGAAATTTTGTTCCGCGTAAGCGTATACTCACAAGTCAAATTTAGTTCCCTAATTTTGTAGGTATGACTAGAACAAACATGATAAGAACCTTCACAATGAAATTTTATAATTTTTAAACGAGATACAAATTAATTATAAATTGTTTAAGAAATTCATAATTATGAGGGAATAAAAATTCATAATTAATTTATCCCTGGTTGAAGAAATTTAATTTTGTGTAAAGCTATATTTTAACGTGCTAAACATGTATGAAAAAAATAGTGAAAAAATTCAACCTGTAGGTCACATTTTTAGACTATATGTATATTATAGGGTGATCAAAATTAAATAAGAAGAAATTCAAGTTACAATGCTAGAATATATGTTTTGTATTTTATTTGGTCATTTTTCAAACATAAAGTATATTACAGGGTCAATTTGAACAATTAACCCGTTAAAATAAGAGAGATGAACCGATCAATAATGTGCTAAATAAAATTTCCAAGACCTATTTGCGTGTAACAATTTTCAAATTGCCCAAATTTTTCTTTTTGTAAATGTGTTAATGGGCTTTTGGGTTGAGTCTAATGTGCAAAAATTATCGATCGAGTCTGGGCGACCGCCAGGGTCGCCATACGGTAGAACCGCCCCTGCTGTCAGTACCAGATCTAACTACTCATCCTCCATTATCATCTTCCTCCTAACCTCACCACCTTATCGGACCTTCCACTACGACCTTCCGCCACCGTCTCTTCCTCTGATACTACAGTTGCACACACTTTGTTAATATTTTACACCACGCTTCATATCCCGACACTAAGATAATGGTTTTGTTGAAGAGATACAAGCTGGTGAATTGCCTAACCACCATATCAGTCCTTTCCTAGCAAATCTTGCATTTTAAGAAAACCAATAAAGCAAAATAAATTTTATTATTTAATTTCTTTTTTTTTTTTGAAAACCCATCGGTTGGATTTTAAAGGTGCCCACCTTCTGCTAAATAATTTTTTGTGTTGTTGATTTGATTTTTCAGTATAATAATGGTTTTATTCAATTGAAGGGTGTTAGTTTTTTTGGTAATCAAGTCAAACTTGAGTTTGCAGACTCGTTCATCACGGTGATGGTGATTCTGGTTTGGTGGTGCCATAATCCATCTAGGTAGGATGAGGGGAGGTCGAAGAGGTTGTGAGTGGACGACGATGAGGAGAGCGTAACAAGTGGAAATCGACGGCAGGGACGAGAAATGAGACGTTGGAAGGGAGAATGGAGAAGGCGGTGAAGATCGTTGGTGGAGTGTTAAACTCTTCCTCCACTGTAGATGTGTAAAATTTCAGATCTGAAGGTCGAAGAAATGTGAAAGAAAAACAGAAAAAAAAAATATAGTGCACATAGACCATGATAAAATCAATACACCTCTTTAATCTAATGACTAAAATTTACTTTCCCATGATGGGAAACAACTATCCATTCTCATGCTAAACCCCACCATACAATCAACACCAACTTTGAACCTAATTCGATTCTTCTAAATTATTCCCTCCGTCTCATTTCAATAATCATTTTTGAGTTTGCGCGGTTCTTATAAAAATGATTAGTTGAGTTGATTTTAAAGGTAAAATTAATATAATTTACTAAAATACCATTATTAATTGTAGTTTGTCGAATAATTAAGTAGAGTTGAATTCAATAATATAAGTGCATATTAGTGGAAAAAAATAATAAATATTACATTCATATTTTAAAATGACAATTATTTTAAGATAAAGAAAATATTAAAGTGACAATTAAAATAAGACAGAGAGTACTTTGAAACTTTTTCTTTAAATAATTCATTCAATATGTTGTGATCTTGACAATAAGTCTCACAAGATTGGTCACAAATATTATGTGAAGATTTTGTTACAACCACATAGCTTCCAATTTCATGGATGTCGCCTAGATTTTCAAATGTAGTTTTTCGCGTTTGTTTCAGTTAGTTATTGTTTTTTTTTAATTGTTTATCATAAACTCTCAATTGAATTCAATTCATTTAAGATTAGGGCTTCAAATTCATAAATTCTACGATTAGTTGTACCTTTGTCATTGAGTCTCAATTGATTTTAACTTATTGAAGCCAAGGGATTCAATCTCATTGAACATTAGTTTTGTACCATTGCCATTGAATTAGGCGTTAGTGGATTAAGGATAAGGCCATTTTGATGCATAAGATTTATGATTTACAAAATAAAATAATAATAAAAATGTTTAATTTTGATTTAATTATAGACTCAATTACAATAAATAAAGATATAATGACACACATTATATGCAGATGTGCAACACACTATATAATCTGACGCGACATGAATTAAATACACAATGCTTAATAATTAGTCATAGGATTAACTTCACCGGAAAAGTTACTAATAATGCAAATGCTAAACTTCTCATGTTAATTTTTTTTTCATAGCTTAATGAAAGATCTCTTTCTCATGTTAATTTTTTTTTACACCAATTCATGCTAAACACGTATGCAATTGTGATTTTTTTTCTCACGCCATTTGTTCGTAGTATATAATAGCAATACATTGATAGAATAATGAAGTGCATTAAATTAATACACAAGATATGGCCATGAAAAATGTGCCTCCTTCTACTAAAAAGAGAAGAAAAAAAAAGTGCCTCCTTCACATGCATAGCCTCCTACAGATGGTTTGAATAAGATTGATAAACTAATAGTAATTGCTAATATTTTATAGAGCTTATAGGACTTGATCATTGATGTAACTATATGATCTTTTCTTTGTTTGATAACGAAGAATCTTTCTCCATAATAAATCAAGAGAAAAACGAAGTAGTTAGAAGAAGAAATATATCATGAGACTTTACTACCGGACATGAGAATATTATAAAGGATACAAATCATCAAAGAAATTTTACGGTTAACTCTACTTTTTTTTTTTGAAAGGAGAGTTAACTTTACAAATACTATAAGATATAGTCTCATAAATTTTATTGCAACTAAATATCATATAAATGTAAAATATTCACCTAAATTATCAAGAGCAAACCTAATTTGATTCTCCTCCCAACACCAAGACTATGGAAGACCTTAAAGAGAGCACCCGCCCATCCTATCTACCTAGTGACACCATACCATACCTGTGAGGCAAAAGGACAAGTGACAAACAAGTGCAGACGCCTACACATTGACCTCACAAAACACACATATATCCCCTCCCGAATCCACACACAAGAGGTTCTAGCAAGTAGGAACCCAAAGGAGCAGACAAAAAATAAGTTTACTTTAAATGGAGCAAATATTGTCATTTAAAAAAACAAATTAAGTCAGAAAATTAGACTAATACATAAGCAATTGAAAAAAATCGCACTTTATACTAGATTTTTTCTAGTCACACCTCAAAAATATTCGATTACTCCTAAATTTAATTCAAATTATATGTAAATACTGAAATTTCCCATGTTCATGTAAAGATTTTTTTTTTTTTTTTTTTAAAATAAACTTTTTCATGCTTTACTCAAAATCTTCACATATCTCCCATATACATCCATGGGTAGAAATTGCCCTCTTTTTATTTGAAGTGTGACTAGACAAAATCTTCATATATATAATTAGAGAAATAACATACTCCAACATGAAAATACACAACAAAAAATAGAAAAAATAATCTGACTAAATAAAAATATTTTGTTGTTTTGGCACAAAATTTCATAATACCTTTGAGGGATCATATAACCACCAACATCAAATATTCCTCCCAAAAAGAAAAAGTATCTATGAAAAATATGAGTACTTCCTGAATCCAAAGTAAAATAACAGATGAATAAAGATAAAAATTGAAACAAAATCAACTAAATCTTTGAGCCATAAAATTGAAGTTTAGGTCTTGTAATTGATATTCCTGATTTTATTCCTTCCCATCATTGTTGGTGCTACCTGTGGTATTTCCATTGTTATTACCTTTGTGACATTGTTCCCATTATTATTATCAGCTGCAACAACGGTGTTGTTTGGCTGAGTATCACCAATCTTGGAAGTAAGAGTAGCTGACAAAGTTGCAGGAAAATTTGGATTAGCAGCAATGGCAGCATTAACTGCCTGAGCAATATGTGGTACTGCCAATAGTTTTGAAGGGACAGCTGCAACTTTTGACATTGGTAGTCCAGAAAATTTTGATTGGTTCTGATTAGGTGTTTGAGAGACCAGAGAAGATGAGGAATTTGAAAAATTTTGACAAGTTAAAGGAGTTTGAAATTGATTTGGGTTCCTTTGTGGAGTATTCGAAGATTGAGTATAATCAAGTGTAATGGTTGGAAATGGTGCAGAAGCTGAGATAGTTGCAATACTTGAAGAACAAGGAAGGGGCGTTCTTTTGAGTAAATTGGCATTCAGTTGTCCATCATTGCTTGATGTTGATGTTGAAAGAAGCATCTTTGCAGCTGCTGAAGTTGTTTTTGCCATTTCTTTGGCTGTTGCAGGTAAAGGGTGGTTGTGATTTCCTTCATATGTTGTGATGACAACTGTTCTATCAAGATCACACCTTTGTACCTGTTAAGTTTGAATTATAGTGAATAATATTGTCATTACAGTACATAACACTTCATAAGTATTTTAACTAACCTAGTTAGGGAGCTACCATTTTGGATTTGAGTTTGTTGAACTCAGCAAATTCATGCATTCACATAGTAAGTACGTCGATGGTCGTTGTATCGAAGATAGCATGATCCAAACTTCAATGCATACTTTGATTTTTAATGGCCATCGATGTGCTGGCTGTGTAAATGCATGGATTGCGAAATGGAGGAAATCCAAATCCATTTTCTAGCATAGAAACATGAACTTTAAAAGTGGAAACACAGTTCAATTAAATTCTATTGTTATTCAACCTTGTGCAATGCATATCAAATTAATCATTACTAACAATTTTTATATATGTTAAGTTATTTTGTAAGTAGTTGAAAACATACATAAAGATAATGATTAAATACCAAGGTTTTAAAATATGCATGTTTGTGACTCCGATGAAGGCAACAATCGAAGAGTTTAATATCATTGCGACTTTAATGCAAGTGACTTTGCATAAATTCTCTATAATATTGAATGTAATAATGCGAATGCAATCATTAAGGTGTGACAGAAATTTAAAACCTTAATAAATACATGTATTTTAGATAGTTACAGAAGAAGTTACCTGTTTTCGAACTGGGCAACCACAAGCCATGCTGCAACGATAATACGCTTTAGGACATGGGTTTCTTTTCGTCAGTTTCTGTCCATACTTTCTCCAGTGACATCCATCAGTGATCTAACAGAATAAAAATAATTTCTTTTAGCGAAAAAGGACAACAATTTGTTATATAAAAACTTGCAAAGTTGAAAGTTAATATACACTTTAACATACTTACCATGGTTTCTTGTGATCTAGCTCTAATAGTAACTCTTGCTTTTGTCGATGTAGCCTCGGCATTATCAACATTAACATCCTCATTCTTACTTAGGACTAACTCCTTCGAAGCCTCCTCGATGCTTTTTAACGTCGATCCTAACTGATCCTTACTTCTAGGTTTTCTCATTGATGAGGAAGAAGCTTCATGATCCATCGCAGTCTCAACATTATTAATCAACACAAGATCCCTACATTGCCTTTGCACCAACTCTCCACCATTTTCAATTCTCGTTTTCTTTTCAAATTTACCATTAAACACTTCTTTAACCTTATTAGTAGCCAACCCAGCATCAACAAATTTCCTTTTCACTAATTCTCCACCATTCTTCATTCTCTTTTTCTCACCAAATTTTCCATCAGAAACATCTTGTCCTTTAACTTCCTTAACCTTATTAGTAGTCGATCCAAGATCCATAAATTTCCTTGGCTCCAATAGTCCACCATTCTCAATTCTTTTTTTCTCTTTAAATTTTCCATCAATGGCTTCTTTTCCTTTAACTTCCTTTACCTTACGGTCTTGCATCACTTTCTTGTTATGCATCCGCATGTTATTGTAATCTGTTTTAAGCTGATCATACATCAATTTTAATCTACAGTTCTCCATTTTTGTTTGTTTAAGCTCGCCTTGAAGAATAGCCAACTGAAAATAGTTCAATGAATTCAAACATCATTAGATAAAAAAAAACGGATTTGGATCATCTCACGTTCGAATAAAACATGTTGGGGTTATCATAATCATTTCACCATTAAATTGCATTCGATTATCCATAAAAAGACAAAATGCATTGGACCCCATCATGTTAATAGTGTTCTAAGAGTGCAATGCATTTTAATAGTGAGATCAGTAACATAACTGACATTTTTTTTTCACAAATAAGAGGATCCAAATCTTATTTTTATAAACACTAGACAAAACAATAAAGTTGACACATCAACAGCCAATATTAATTTCAGAAAATAAAACATTAAAATGTAATTGTTTATGTCCGTATCATATATGTGCAATGTTGGGCCTGAAAAATTTGAGTAGTGAGGGCAGTATTTAAAATATTGAATAAATAAATTCAATTTAGGTTTAAAATATTAAACAAAGTATGTTTTAAAAAATGAAACCAAATAAAAGAAATATGAAAGAAATTATTTAGTGTATTTTGTTGGTGTACAATCATTTTACACATTCATCAAATGATGTGTTGCTACATCAATTAATAAATATGAAAACATATAAGTTGTGATATTCATTAATTACCGTGATAACATATCAATGGATACATGTATAAAATAATTGTACATTGACAACACATGCTAGTTAAACTCAATATGAAAACATAATTATTATCCATGGTTAAAATAAAAGGGGAGAAATGGATGACACTAATGGTTGCATATATTATTATATTGTATTATACTTATAAATATAGTTGATCCAATCAAATGGAAGGAAAAAAAATTCTTCATTAGATAAAACTTCATTAAATTCAGCTAGGTGTCAATAACATTACCTCCCTCTTAGTTCTCTTGTCTTCTGAATTAGGTGACATGCCATCATCCATCATAGATTGATCACTACTAGTATTGGTAGTAACAGGATTGGGACCAAGCTGTTGCAGAAAAAAAAATTGTATTCGACAAATTAACAAGATGATCATAAAAAATAAATGATTGTTTGCGATTACAAATTCAAAAGCTATGAAATTTAAAAACAATATATTTAATATATTAAGTAAAAAAACAATAATAAAATATTGAATTATGATCACTCACACTCAGCTTGAGTTCCAACAAAGATGATGTATCAGTATGAATATGATCATTGTCAGGGACAGAGGCAGAGACAACTTGATGATGGTCATTGTTGTTGTCCTTAAAGAAATCAAACTCTATTTTTGTTTCATGAGATGAGATTGGAGAGTTTTGATTTTCATTGGAGGACCTTACATTGACTAGGAAAGGGATAGTACTATTAAGTGGATTTGAATCCATGGAGAGGCTACTCTCTCTAACAATGAAATTCTAAAGAGTGCTAGATAAGTGTTTGATGTTTTGGATATTTGAGATGGTCACGAAAATTGTGTACTTGTGATATATAAATTAAAAAAAAGGTATCTTTTCTTTATGCTTTGAATGTTGTTATATTATATTTTAATTTTTCGTTGACTCATTAAAACATATATACTTTAGAAAAGAAATTCAGTTGTCATATGGTCAATATCTTCTATAATAATAAAGGGGTAATGAATATTCATTTTTTTTTCTTCTTAAATAGACGAAATGACAAAGTTATTATAAACTCACACACATAAATGGAGGTACCAGGGTTTGAACCCCGATCATGGCATCCGGCGTAACAATTTTGGCATTTTACCAGTTGAGCTAAGACTTCTGGATTGAATATTCATTCTATTACCATAAAAAATTTATTAAACAAATAATACTTAGTATACCTTTCTCTTTTTTTTTCTTCTTCAAGAGAATATTTTACTAATTTATTTACGTTAAAGAGTATTTTATTAATTTAATAGAAAAATTAGTATACCTTTTGTATCTTTAAAAAAAAAAAAACTTAGTATACCTTACATTTTTTTTATTTGCTTCACTTTTCACAAATTAAATTTCGTAACGTGCAATTACACCATTAAGGTTTTTTTTCTAGATTACCCTCTCTTGTTTAGACGGTATTTACCCTCTCATGATACCAGTCAATCAAAATGTAATATACATCGACAACATTAAATGTCACAAATGAGTGAATTTTTTCTAAAAAAAAAAAATCAATTATAATCTTTTTTTTTTGAAGGAGAATCAATTATAATCATAAGAAATTTTTTAATACTTTTAATTTTTATTTAATTATAGACATAATTACAT
Source organism: Medicago truncatula (assembly GCF_003473485.1). Taxonomy (NCBI): domain Eukaryota; kingdom Viridiplantae; phylum Streptophyta; class Magnoliopsida; order Fabales; family Fabaceae; genus Medicago; species Medicago truncatula. The sequence goes on from NC_053045.1 coordinate 25,888,787, forward strand.
TAGAGATTTTTTATCTTATTTATTTGTAACACTTTGGTCCTTTATCTTTATATTTTTTTTGTTTAGGTCTTTTATCTCTTATAAAAGCACATATACATCATTTTTCTCATTTTTTTTTTTAAAAATACATAATTTTATTTTTTAAAATATTTTTATTAAAAATGAAAAAATCCAGAAATATGATGAAGATGTTCATCTTCTTCCTTTGAATCTTCATTGAATAAAAAAAATATTCACCTCAAATCTTCTTTTAAACACAAAAATCAAAACCCTGTAGAGAAAGAGATTTAGTTTCATCGCAAAAAAAAAAAAAAAAAAAAGATTGTGACACCGTATATTATTATTATTATTTTCTAACTCAATATTCAAACCCGACATAAAAATAACCTCAAAATTGAAAGCAACTTTGCACATCAATTTTGTTGTTTCCAGAACAATCTTAACTTTCGTAAAGCCTAACCCTTCCGCCAGTGACTAAGCCTCCCCATTCGCCTTGCAACATTTGTGAAATTAAGGTTTTGATTTTTGTGTTTAAAAGAAGATTTGAGGTAAATATAACATTAATTCACGATATTTGGAGATATATTTTATTAGATTTTTTATTTATTTAAAGAAGATGATGAAGATTCAAAGGAAGAAGATGAAGATGATGAACATCTTCATCATATTTCTGGATATTTTTTCATTTTTATTAAAAAATGAGAAAAAAGATGTATATGTGCTTCTAAGAGAGATAAAGGACCTAAACGGAAAAAAAATAAAGATAAAGACTAAAGTGTTACAAATAAATAAGATAAAGGACCTCTAATGTAATAATGTCTATAATTAAATAAAAACTAAAAGTATTAAAAGTTACCTTATGATTAAGATTAACTCTCCTTAAAAAAAATGATTAAGATTAACTCTTTTTATTTTTAGAAAAAATTTACTCATTTATTTAACATTTAATTTTACTTATATATATATATATATATATATATATATATATATATATATATATATATATATTACATTTTGATTGATTGATATCATGAGAGGATAATTACCCTCTAAACAAGAGAGGGTAACGTAGACCTCACCCACTATTAATTACTTGATTTAAGTCAAATTAACATTTACACATTTTGAGAATACATTCTAGTAAAAATACAATTAGACCCAGTCTCGATCAATTATACTGATGACCAATTTTTTTTCTTCCGAAAAATCTAGCTAACCTTCTCAAATGAAGTTCACTTTCGACCATATTTTCTCCATTCATTAAATTTGAACATGAGACTTTACTTATAATAATAATATTTGAGATTAGCCTCTCAGATAAACATATAATTTTAATCTTTAGTTCTCTCGGTTATTGGTTTTTCTCCTCGGGATTTGGCTTCTATTGGGCATGAGAATATTATAAAGAATACATATCATCAATGAAACTATAGAGTTTTTTTTAAGAGGCTAAAATGATATATTATATTACCATAGCAGAAAAGTCATCCAGCACAAGGCGTGCTAAAGAAGACTTAAAGGATCCAAATTACAAATTTGAAAAAGAGAAACAAAATAAAAACAAGGACCAAAAAGGAGTTAAGTCAGAGAAGTTAGACAAAACATAAGATTTTGCCTCCAAAAATTGTAGTCAAAATCGAATAAAACAGACTTCGATTTAAACCACCAAAACACTAGAATCTTAACCTGTCCGTACATGGAAAAAATATGCTCCTCCTTATGTTGGAAAATAGGCTTATTTCTCTCTTTCCAGGTAATGGAAACAACCACTAACCATAACATCTTGAACACTAAGCACATATTTTTAGAGAAACCTCCCAAGCCGCAAAACTGATTTAGATGCGCAATTAAATTCTGAGAAAATGCTAAATAAATCCCTAACCAACTTCAAATCACATACCAAATGTTGCTGAAAAAATCACAAGAAATAAACAAATGATCTCTATCCACATTTTTCCCACATCCTCTTGTACAAAGCTGCTCATCAATGGGCAACACGCCTTCTCAGTAAATTATTTTTGGTAGGAAGTCGATTAAGTAACAGACACCAAACAAACAAATACACCTTTAACATAACCGTCTTTAACCACACTATATGAATAAAATTACTATGATGAGTAACAATTGTGTCATGATCAAAAGCATCAATCAAATACTCGTATGCATTGCTCCCTGTGTATTATGAGAAGAATGAGCCCTCCAACTTCACATATCCAGCATCCAACACTTCACCCTTCAATACAACAGAAGATAACAAATCCACACACTCCTTCACCAAATCCTCCTCCCATGCAAACAACATACGCCGCCACTTCCACGCTTTCCCATACTCACCCCAACCTAGAGAAAACATATCAGCTACCGTAACCAATTTATTCGCAGGCAACTCAAACAATTTGTTAAAATTAGACGAGAGTGAAATTCCACCTAGCCAAGGGTCCTTCCAAAAAAGAGTGGTAGCCCCATCACCGACCTCTCAAACAAGCCGACCCCCTCAATGGCATTATTCAACTGTTGCCACCAAACCGCAATCTACCCCCTTCTTCCTCATACCTAGCACATAACATCCTATACCACAAACTTCCCCGTACCCTATAGAGTTAACTTTACAAATACTATAAGATATCCTTTAATAAATTTTATTGCAACTAACTATCATATAAATGTAGGTTATTCACCAAAGTTATCAAGAGCAAACCATATATTTTCTTATAAAAATAAAAATAAGGCTTAATTGAACACCCGATCCCTTAACTGAATTCTCTTTTTCAAAACTGTGTCATAACTATTAAATTTTTCAAGTTGGTCCTTTATATGTGTTTCCATCAGTCAATTTGGTCCTATTTCGTCAATTTTAATCCCCTAAAAAAGAAGACCATTGGATAAACAAGGTCTATGAGATCTAACAGTGTATCACCAACACTTAATTTATTATACTTTTCTTCATCATCTTCATCTTCATACAACATTCATCAACAAGGAATTGAAGACCGGCTTTGCAGCTTCTTGAGGTTTCCTTCTTGGCAGCACCAGAACTTAGGGTTTTGCCTCTACCAGCCATTGACGATGAAATTGAAAACGAAAAAACAGAGATTTGAAGAACGATGATGTTTTTGAATCGTTGAGAGAAGAATGAAGGTCGAAGGTGAGAAAAATGGGTGTTAGTTTTGAATTGAGTTTGTGGTTGAAGATGAACTAGATTTATGGTTAAAGGTGAAAGATTTGATAAATGTATGTTAGTTTTGATTGCTAATCTAGTTTTAAGGGTTTGCTTGATTATGTGTTTTTGTTGAAGTTGAAATGATGAATTTTTGAAATAAAAAAAATGGGTTTTTTTTATGAAGATGATGAAGGTTGTATGAAAATGAAAATGAAAATGAGAGGAAGAAAAATAAAATAAATTAGGTGTCGGTGATACACTCTTAGATCTTATAGACCTCCTTTTTCCAACGGTCTCCTGTTTTAGGAGGTTAAAATTGATGAAATAGGACCAATGTAACCGACAGAAACACATATATAGTCACAACTTGAAAATTTTAATAGTTATTTGACCAATTTAAAAAAAAGAATTAAGTTAAGGAATAAGGTGTTCAATTAAATTCTAAAAATAAAAGAACAAACTGGTTATGATTATAGTTCATAGTAAACACAGATTTAACAAATGAAAGATGGAATAGTTTACAAGAGTTTAACTCATATATCTCTAAAGAACATGGTTCGAGTCTTGCTGCCGAGGAGTACATCGTTAGTCATAAATTAATCATTAAGTATGTCTTTAAGCAGTTTTCAACCTTTAATTTCCCTGATTCTAGTGAGTTTGAAAATTTATTTTTGATAAACAATCAACAATCTCATGACAACGTGAAAACTTAAAAGAGGGAAGAGTTCTTAGCTTTTATAACAGGTAACTAGCTTTTATAACAGGTAACAAACACTTGATAGTGCAACAACTTTTCTTCAATCGATTCATGAATTTCTCTCAGTGGTAGATAATTCTCTCTTTTGATGAAAAGAAGAAATCTATACGGTATCATTATTTAACGGATATCATGGCTAATAGCTTATTAATTAAAACCTACATAGAATTTTGTTTTAAATCAAATCTATCTATTCATATTTGAATCACAAAAATAACTTAGTTTGAATGCAAAAGGATATAATATATGAACAACGAGAAAAGGTCGAGATTCAATCACACAACACAAACCAGAAGTGCTATGTACTCACAAGTCACAACAAGGGAAAAAGAAAAGAAGAAATACAACTAAATTTAGAAGAGAAAAAAACGAAATTAGACAAACAACAGAAAGCCCCATAAAAACCAAATTTGGGGGTCTAAATCCCTCAGTAATGTAATTTTGATTTGGTTAGTAATTTGAGGAATTCTTGTAGTGAAATACTCAAACCAAACAAATTAATCACCTTAAATATGGAAGAGGAAGGGACATCACCAAAGGGAGCTACCATACAATGTGCATTAGTGGCCAAATGCCTTATCAAAAAACCTTTTCCTAGAGACAAATTTTGATCTTATTCACCTGTTGGTCCACAAATGATACCCTTTCAGAGAAGATAAAATCATTCTTAAATTTTTAGATGGACCACACAACAAAATATCAAACCAACAACAAACCTAACTTGACCCTCCTCCCAACACCAAGACTTTGGAAGACCTCGAAGAGACCAACCTCCCGTCCTAACTACCCAGTGACACCATACCACACCTATGAGAAAAAAGAACAAGTGTGCAGACACCTCGATATTGACATCACAAAACACACACGTATCCCCTCCTAAATCCACTAGAACCCTCCGCGTCAAGAAGTTCTAGAAAGTAGGAACTATCTTAAAGGAGTAGACGAAAAAGAAGTGTATTTAAGTAGAGCCCAACAATGTCATTTAAAAAAACAAATCAAGTCAGGAAATCAGACTAATACACGAGCAATTGAAAAAATTTGCACTTTATTTTAGATTTTTTTTCTACCCACACCCAAAAATTATTCAGTTATACCCAAATTTATTTAAAATCATACAATATAATAGAGCAAACATAGTTCTTTTTAGTTTTCAAGTTGGTTACAAATTAATAATATTACTAAATCTACAATTACCATAAGAAAAGGCTTAATTGCATGTTTGATCCCTTATGTTTATTTTAGTTTTCAAGTTGGTCCCTTATGTTTTAAAAGTTTCAAGTTGATCTCTTATGTTTTAAAAGTTTCAAATTGATCCAAAACGTTACTCACATTGGAATAAGTTAGTCCATTATGCGACATGATATTGAGTTTAATAAATCAAAAAAATTAGAAAAAATGTTTCAACACTGATTTTCTAAATGAGTAAGTTTCATCACCCATATTGTCAGCCCGAATCTTTAAATGTTAAGTGACTGAAGGGACTAACTTATTCCAACGTAAGTAACGTTTTGGTCCAACTTAAAACTTTTAAAACATAAGGGATCAACTTGAAACTTTTAAAAAATAAAGTACCAACTTGAAAACTAAAATAAACGTAAGAGATCAAACATGCAATTAAGCCTAAAAAAGACACCTAAATTTAAGAGGACTCGTGAGAAGCTATCCAACCTCTAGTTGATAAATCGGTGGAACATTTTCTCTTGTGTCGTATAATATGAAACGAAAAATTAATTAACATGAATTTCCAGCACAACCAACGGTTTAAAATAACTCAATTAAAAAATGCAAATGAAAATTGTTGAATCACTTACTAGCCTCTCAAACATTTTGGCACAGTCACATATATCTTCTTCAATTACATTCAAAAACTCTTCGACACGATCAAACTCATAATCATTTGACGTATCTCTCACATTGCTCCTCAAATCAGCGGACTCAATTTCTTCTTCCCCGTGCGTTGTCCAACATGTATAGATTTCATCAATAAAAGTAAATTGTGGTATCTCTCACATTGTGGTAGTGTTGTTTAAAAACTGATTATAGGAACTCAACATAAATTTCTATGGTCACATTAATTTATATTAATAATTTGGAAAACTTGATTTTAAATAAATTAAAGTAAATTGCTATCACCTATTTCCTACAAATTGTCTTTCTATCAATGTTATTAGCTCAAATTTTATCCAAAAATTAGTAACATTTTTGTTTGCTAGAAATTGGCTACAAATTAGCTACTAAAACGGTTAATTTTTTTAATGTTGCTGATAAGACTCTCAAGGATTACTAAAATAATTTAGTAACACGGAGTTTATCTAACATTTATCCAATGTTACAAGATCTAAATAGTAACATTTGTTTTTGATTTAGTTATTGTTGGAAAATATACAGTAAAGAGAGGGTGTGGTGGAGTGTTTAATAAAATGGGACAAGAGGACACATGTTATGAATTAGCTCATTGTAGGAGGAGAGAATATGATATGGTGAAGCCTTCAATATTATTGACACATTGCATCTCAAAGGCTTGAATACAATTTCACACATATAAGTCTATTTATAAGCGCTTGTAGATGTTTCTAGAACTAGAATAATCTAGGCCTTTGTTTGCCTTATCTACACAAGATTATTATAGATGTTTCTAGGCTTTAACTTAACCTAGACATTAATAGAATAATCAAGAAACATGTAGCAACTTTATGTTAATCTAGCTTTCTCTAATGTATTCTAGAAATATTTAGAAATGTGCATCATATTTCAACACTCCTCCTTGATGCATATTTCGAAAACTTCAAATGTAGTACGTAGTTGCTCAAACATAGATTTTCGCTATCATCTCCTCTTGCATTGATACTCTTCATAGTTGATCAATTTGACAGGTGTTACCATGATAGGAAATTTGTGCCACCTCTTGCCATAATATTTGTTATTGGTCTCCTTGTGATCTTGTTGAAGACTTCTGCATGGACCATTCTTGCTCCTTAGGTACTCTAGTAATTTTTCTTGTTGGTCTTGTTAAAGACATCTAACAAGGATCACTTATGCTGCTTAATTGCATGTGAATCTCCTTATCGACATTGTTGAAGATTTCTGACAGGGAGTATGTTGGAACAAAATGTATTTATCAATGACTCTTTGAGTTTTGATGATAATGAGGTATTAAAAGTTCAATTGGATATGCTAATATGTGTTCAAGTGTGCAAGACCATATACTAAAATTTATAAGTCTAAAACATAGTATTGGTTCTGGAAGAACAAATGAGAGCAAATTTTTTTACAAGAGAAGCTTAGTTGCAAGTCAGAGTCTGAAGACATCAGAGTTTGAAGGCCATCAGAAGCTGATTGTCAGAGTCTGAAGTGAAGAACCTGAAGTTAGTTATTCTTTAAGACACAAATATGCAGAAGGAATAGAAGACTGATGGAACAAATATTTTTGAAGAATTAGAAGGCATTGGATGCTTATCCATATAGAAAGGACAATAGTACAATTGCACAACCCCTACTCCAACATTTCATTCGCATAGTACAAGCTACATTGGTGTTTCTGCTGGTTAATTCTCCATACAAGGAATGGTTTTCAAATTATACCCTCCTAGGACATTAACCATATCAAGCAACAAATCAATGTTGATTGATCAAGCTTCTACGACGACTCTTTGATGAGTTGGTACCTCTACAACGTCTCTTTCATACCTCTATATAAAGGAATGAAGACTTGAATATTAGTAGAGACTCTACAACATTCAAAATGTGCCAAAACTCTGCTGAAATTATTGTGCATCAAACACTTAGAATTTTTTGACAACTTTGATATCTTAGAAATTCTAGAGTCTTAGAGTCTGAATTGTTTTGTATTATGAACACCACTGATTGTATATCAAGTGTTCAAACCAAACTGAATTCTTTGTAATTTGTTTGTTTAGAAGTCTTTTGCTTTTGTGCTTGAGAATACGAAATATCTAGTTTGTGTGCTTGAGTATTTGAAGTCTCTTGCTTGTATGCTTGAGCATTTGTAATCAGAATGGATTATAGTGAAAATCTCCTTGGAAGTGCAAGGGGGGCTGGACTACTTTCCGATCATGGAAGGAACCAGAATAATTGCTTTGTGTCTTTATCCTCTTTCTCTCTCTCTTTCTCTCTCTCTCTCTCTCTCTCTCTCTCTCATCTTTTATATCCGCTGCATTAGACTCTGAACATTGTTTCAAACTCTGAACTCTATCAGACTCTGATCTCATAACTTAGTTTAAAAAGAAGAAAAAGCTAACACAATTCAACCCGCCTTCTTTTGTTTTTCTCACCTTCAGTTGGTATCAGAGCCTGGTTATGTTGTTTTAGCACTTAACGGTGTAACAAAAAAGATCTCAAAAAAACATGTCTTCTGGTGAAACTAGAACTCTAATACCGATGTTCCTTATGATTACAGTACTGATGATAAGTCATCTGGTTCCACAAACCCCCTATGGTCAATGGAGATCGTAATACATTTTCTTGGTGGAAACCAAAATGTATAGTCATATCATGGGCATAGATGAAGAACAATGGGATATTCTTGAAGATGGTGTTGATGATCTGGTTTTGGATGAAGAATGTGCAGCTGCTTACAGAAAGAAACACACTGCTGCTCATAAAAGCTTTACAAGAAATATCACAAGATCAGAGGCATTCTTGTTGCTGCTTTACCTCACAAAGAATACTTGAAGATGTGTGTTAAGTTTACTGCTAAAGCTATGTTTGCATATTTGTGTTCAAACTAAGAAGGTAACAAGAAAGTCAAAGAAGCTAAAGATACTATGCTTATTCAACAATATAAAATGTTCAGGATAAAAGTGGATGAAGACATTGAGGCTATGTACTCAAGGTTTCAGACTATAGTATCTGGACTTCAAATTTTGAAGAAAATCTATATAGTTGATGATCATGTGATGAAGATTCTAAGGAGCTTACCTGCTAGATGGAGACCTAAGTTGACAACTATTGAGGAAGCAAAATATCTAACTACACTCAGTCTTGAAGATCTCTTAAGTTCTCTCAAACTTCATGAGATCGGGCTCAATGAACAATAACATGTTAGAAACTACAAATCTATATCACTAAAGTCTAAGGGAAAGTCTTCAAAATCTCTCAAAGCTAATGAATCTGAAGATGAATCTCCTTGGTTGAGGTTCTGAAGTGGTTACAAAGGATCAGGTTCAAGGAAATAAGATCAGAAGAGATGATTCAATTTCAAGGAACCTGGCCACTTCATTGTTGTGTGTCCTGATTTGCAAAAGGAGAAATCAAAGGAGAAACCTAAGAAAGCAAGCTTCAAATCCAACAATTTCAGAAGGCAAATCAAGAAGAGTTTGATGGCTACTTGGGAAGATCTAGACAATGAATCAGAATCTAAAAAAGATGAAGCTTAATATGAAGCTAATGTGGCTGTGGGATTAGTAGCTGTGGGATTTGGAGGAAACCAGACTGGCAAAATCATTGGTATGTGAACTGTTGGTAACTCTTATATCTCTATTAATAATGTGTGGTTTATTGATGGACATAGATATAAACTACTTAGCATTAGTCAATTTTGTGGTAGTGGTTATGATGTGATGTTTTATACGAACAACTGCACAGAGAATGCCAAATTCACAATGTTCAAAGGAAAAAGAAAGAACAATGTTTATAAAATTAAATTTTCATATTTGACTGATCAGAAGGTGGTTTGTCTTCTATCAGTGAGTGATAAGAAATGGGTGTAGCACATAAGGTTACGACATGCTAACTAGAGATTAATCTCTAAGCTAGGTAAGGTACAACTAGTTAGAGGCTTACTAGATAATGACTATCACTCACATGCACCTTGTGATGCGTATCAGAAAGGAAAAATTGTGAAATCATCTTTTAAATCTAAAGACATTGTTTCTAATTATAGACCCTTATAACTAATTCATATTGATTTGGACTGGTAAGTACTGCATCAATTAATGAAAGCAAATATGGATTATTTATTGTTGATGATTATAACAAATGGACTTGGTTAAAATTCATTAGAACAAAATATAATGCATATAATGTGTTTAATAACTTCTGCACTCAAGCACAATCTGAAAAGGATATGAAAATTTTAAAATTTAGAAGTGATGATGGTGGTGAGTTTGAAAATGAACCATTTAAATGTTTTTGTGAAAAACATGGAATTATCCATAAGTTCTCTTCTCCTAGAACTCCACAACAAAATATGATTGCAGAGAGAAAGAGATGATCTTTCCAAGAAATGGCTATAAGTTATAAATATCGTTATTATTTTATGGATATTGAAATTCTCACTTTACGAAAACATTCACACTTTATATTATACTTTTTCTAACCACACCACAAAAATATTAGTTTACACACAAATTTAATTAAAATTATATGTGAATACATAAATGGCCCTTGTTCATGTAAAGAAAAAAACTTTTTTTATAATTTACTTAAAATCATCACATCTCTCCCACATACATCCATGGGTGGAAATTGTCCGTTTTTATATGAAGTGTGATTAGAAAAAATCTTCATATATATTATTAGTGAAATAAAATATTCCAACATCAAAATATACAACATAAAATGGAGAAATAATCTGAGTAAATAAAAATACTATGTTGTTTTGGCACAAAATTTCATATACCTCTGGGGGATCATATAACCACTAACATCAAATCACCATCCAAAAAAAAAGTATCAATGAAAAATATGAGTACTTCCTGAATCCAAAGTAAAATAACAGATGAACAAACAAAAAAATGGCAACAAAATCAACTAAATCTTTGAGCCAAAAAATTGTAGTTTAGGTCTTGTAATTGGTATTCCTGATTTTATTCCTTCCCATCATTGTTGTTTCCAAATGTGATGTTTCTGTTGCACTTGGCTTCTGTGACATTATTGTTGCTACCATTGCTATTTCCTTCGTTGACATTGTTGCAATTATTATTATCAGCAACAACAATGTTGTTGTTTGGCTGAGTATCACCAATAATGGAAGTAACAGCAGCAATGGCAGCATTAACTGTCTGAGCAGTAATATTTGGTATTGCCAAGAGTTGTGAAGGGTCAGCTGCATCTTTCGACATATGTAGTCTAGAAAATTTTGATTGGTTTTGATTAGGTATTTGGCAGATCAGAGAAGCTGAGGAATTTGCAGAACTCTGAGGGATTAAAGGAGTTTGAAACTGATCTGGGTTCCTCTGTGGAGTATTTGGAGATTGAGTATAATCAATTGTAATAGTTGAATATGGAGCAGAAGCTGAGATAGTTGCAATCCTTGAAGAACAAGGAAGGAGTGTTCTTGTGAGTAAATTTGCATTCAATTGTCCATCATTGCTTGATGTTGATGCTGAAAGAAGCATCTTTGCAGCTGCTGAAGTTGTTTTTGCCATTTCTTTGGCTGCTGCAGGTAAAGGGTGGTTGTGATTTCCTTCATATGTTGTCATGACAACTGTTTTGTCAAGAGCACACCTTTGTACCTGTTAAGTTTTAATTGTATTAAATATGTTATTCCAATACATACCACTTCATAAGTAGTTTAATTAACCTAGCTAAGTAGCTACCACTTTTTATTTGAGTTTATTGCATTCAGTAACTCCAGGCATTCATGCAATAAGCACTTGATGGTTGTTGTATCGAAGATTGGATGATCCAAACTTCAATGCATATTTTGATTTTCAATGGCCATCGATGTGTTGGGTGCATAAATACATAGATTATGGAATGGAGCAAATAGAAATCCATTTTCTAGCATAGAAACATAAGCTTTGAAAGTGGAAACACAGTTCAATTAAATTATATTGTTATCCAACCATGTGCAAAGCGTATCAAATCAATCGATTACTAAAAATGTTTGTGCATGTAGAGTAAATTTCTAATTATTGAAAACATACATAAAATAATGATTAAAAACCAAGGTTTTAAAATATGCATGTTTGTGACTGCGATCTAGGCAACAATCAAAGAGTTTAATGGCGTTGCGACTTTAATGCTATTGACGTTGCATTAATCATATTTGATTATAATTCTCTATAATACTATTGAATATAATCATGTGAAAGCAATCAATAGGGCGACATAAATTTAAAACCTTAATAAATACATGTAATTTCAATATTTACAGAAGAAACTTACATGCTTTCGGACTGGGCATCCATGGGCTGTGCTGCAGCGATAATAAGCTTTAGGACACGAGTTTCCTTTCGGTAGTTTTTGCCCATACTTTCTCCATTGACTTCCATCAGTGATCTAACTCAATAAAAATAAATTATTTCAGTGAAAAGGACAATAAATTATCTGCAAAGTTGAAAGTTAATATACACTTTTACATACTTACCATGGTTTCTTCTGATCTAGCTTTAATACAAACTCTTGCTTTTGTCAATGAATCCTCAACATTATCAACATTAGCATCCTCATTCTTACTTAGTACTATCTCATTTGAAGCAAAATCGATGCTTTTTATCGCCTGACTTCTAGGTTTTCTCATTGACGAGGAAGAAGCTTCGTGATCCATCGCAGTCTCAACATTAGTAATCAACACAAGATCCTTACATTTCCTTGGAACCAACTCTCCACCATTCTCAAGTCTCTTTTTCTTTTCACATTTTCCATTAAACACTTCTTTTCCTTTAACTTCCTTAACCTTATTAGTAGCCAATCCAGCATCATCAAATTTCCTTTTCATTAATTCTCCACCATTCTTAATTCTCATATTCTCTCCAAATTGTCGATCAAAAACTTCTTGTACTTTAACTTCCTTAACCTTATTAGTAGTCGATCCAAGATCCATAAATTTCCTTGGCCCCAGCACTCCACCATTCTCAGTTCTCGTTTTCTCTTTAAATTTTCCATCAAAGACTTCTTTTCCTTTAAGTTTCTTACCCCTATGGTCTTGCATCATTCTCTCGAAACGCCCTCGCATGTAATTGTAATCTGTTCTAAGCAGATCATACATCAATTTTAATCTACAATTCTCCATTTTTGCTTCTTCAAGCTCTCCTTGAAGAATAGCCATCTGAAAACAATTCAATGAATTCAAATATCATATAAAAAAGCGGATTTGGATCCTCTCACGTTCGAATAAAACATGTTAGGATTATAATAATCATTTCACCATTAAATTGAATTCGATTATCCAACAAAAACAAAATGCATTGGACCCGATCATGTTAATAGTGTTCTAAGAGTGTCATGCATTGTAATAGTGAGATCGTTAACATAACTTACTCTTTTTTTTTTCACAAATAAGAGGATCCAAATCACAAAAATATTCTATAAACACTGACATACACATAAAATCGGACAAAACATTAAAACTGATATGTCAACAACCAATAATAATTTGAGAAAATAAAACAACAAAATGTAATGGTATATGTTAGGATCATATTGGTGCAATGACGGACCCTGAAATATAGGTCATATATTATTATATTGTATTATACTTATAAATATAGGTCATATAAGAGTAAGAGACAAACATTAACAAGCCAAACCAACCAAGAATCATATATATATATATATATAAATAAATATTTCCTTTCCGCAAAAAAATAACATAGATATAGTAGAAAAAATTAAAAAGAAAGTGAGGACCTTGGCCCATATTTTTGTCTATGTGGGTCCGTCCCCGTATGGGTGTCACATATTGACGGATCCAGACACCTTTAAATCTAAAGAGTGTCGATGCTATATATAAAATCACTCGGTTTGGACTCAATAAAATTAAAGGAAAAAAATGTTCATCATAGATAATTTCATTAAATTATGTTAGGCGTTAATAACATTACCTCCGTACTCTTAGTTCTCTTCTCTTTTGAATTGGGTGACATGCCATCATCCATCATAGATTGATCACTACTAGTATTGGTAGTAATAGGATTGGGACCAAGCTGTCGAAGAAAAAAAATACACATTCATCAGATTAACAAGATGATCATAAAAAATAAATGATTGTTTGCAATTACAAATTCAAAAGCTATGAAATTTAAAAAAAAATATATATATATATATATATAATATAATAAGTAAAAATAAATAAATAATAATAAAATATTGAATTATGGTCACTCACACTCAACTTGAGTTCCAACAAAGATGATGTATCAGTATGAATATGATCATTGTCAGTGACAGAGGCAGAGACAACTTGATGGTCATTGTTGTTGTCCTTAAAGAAATCAAACTCTATTTTTGTTTCATGAGATGAGATTGGAGAGTTTTGATTTTCATTGGAGGACCTTATGTTGACTAGGAAAGGGATAGTACTATGTGTAGCATCCATGTTTTTGTTGGGACTAAGTTTCAACTCAAGGTTGTTAGTATCTTCAGGGAAAGAGTTGTTATTAACTGGAACTGAAGCCATGGATACTCTCTCTAACAATGAAATTCAAAGAGAGTGCAATTGAGATATATAAATAAATAAATAAGTGTTTTTTCTTTATGCTTTGAATGTTGTTGTATTACATTTGAATTTTTCGTTGACTCATTGAAACAAATATACTTAGGAAAAAAAATTCAGCTCATATGGTCAATATCTTTTATAAATGATAAACGTGTAATGAATTAATTCTATTGCCATAAATTATTATTAAATAAATAATACTTAGTATACCTTACTCTCTTTTTTGAAAAGAATACTTAGCATACATTGCATCTTTAAAAAAAACATAGTATACCTTGCTCTTTTTATTTGCTTTATTTTCACAAATTAAATTTCTTGTCGTGCAATTTTTACGATACTAATTACTTTTTTTTTTTTTTGACAAAACGATAATAATTACTTGATTCAAGTGCTCTCCACCAAGAGTTTTATCATTTACACATTTTATGAATGCATTATAGTTATTCATCAAAATAATGTTGAGAGAAAAATTTGCTTTAAGAATACACCTAGATCACCTTAATACTTTAAATAAAACACGTAAAAAATGTTTATAAAAAGTTGAATATGAAAAATAAAAAGAAATGTTTATATTAATACTGGTCTTTTATTTTACTTTTAAAATATAATTCTCATAAATTCAGTCAAAAAAGAGAATTACCTTTATGATTATAATAATAGAGAATATTATTGAATATAGGTTTGACAATAGTTTTAATATTATTTTCAAAATATAACTATATATGGGAGGTTTTATTTTTTTTACAATATATGGGAAGTTGTTCATTCTTAATATTTGTCCTTTTTATTTAATTGAGGGTTAATTAATTTTTTAGTCCCTACAAAATAAAATCACACTTTTTAGTCCCTGTGACATTTTCTTTAAGCATTATAGGGACCAAAAATGTTGATGGAAATTTTTTACAGGAACTAAAAATGTTGATGGAAATATTTTATAGGGACTAAAAATGCTGATGGAAAATTTTATAGGGACTAAAAAATGTGATTTTATTTTTGTAGGGAACAAAAACAAAATTCTGAATATTTATAGGGACCATTTACTTAATTAAACTCTTTAATTAATTTATGTGTTTTTTCGTTTCCAGTAAGTAATTTACAAATATTATAAAATTTTCTTATAGAGAAATTTTATATATTAAACCTCACGACGAAAACATTAATTAATTAGTTGCCCAAGTCATATGAAGGTAAAACTTGTTTTTGCACAAACCAAAATGATATATATTAATAACCATGATGATACAACTTGCACAAGGCGTGCTAAAAGTGAATCACCGAGCAAAATGTACAAAGGTCAGGTGTCTAATAAAGGGAGGCACCACCCAAAACAAACAAAAATAAATTTCTGATGAACACTCATACAATGGAGCGGGTGTGTCCACCAATCATAATAACAATAACTAAAAGTTGGTTGCATTGATTTCACCCACAAAAACGAGTTCAGATTATCGATGAACACCCATACAATGGAGCGGGCGTGTCCACCAATCATAATAACAATAACTAAAAGTTGGTTGCATTGCTTTCACCCACAAAAACGGGTTCAACTTGACTTTATCAAAGAGGATATATGGATGTAAGGCCGCATTTTTAAAGATACGGTTATTCCTGTCCTTCCATATGATCCAAACACAAGCAAACCATATAACCTTCAAAAATGAATGAGTACTCCGCGATAATTCCGCCATACAAGAAAACTGAATATAATGACCATGAAGCTCACCAGGAATCACTGAAGATTAGCCTAGCCAATTCCAAACCTTATACCATAAAGTAGAGATTGTTTCACATTCCAAAAATAGGTGGTGGCCAGTTTCCCGTGCCTCACAGCCAGCTGCACACAAGGATTCCGTAGCAAAGAGTATGTTCCTCTTTAATAAATTAGCCCGCGTCGGAAGTCTATTGCGAAGAACGAGCCACACAAACAAAGATACCTTCGTCGATATATGCATATGCCAAACATCGTTAATGACACTCCTATCCACCTTCTCTCCTGAGTTGGTAATAAAACGATATGCCTCCCAAATCGAAAAACCATGTGAAGGGTCTAGAAGCCAACTTCACTTATCAATAACATTAACCTCCAAAACAATGTTATGTAATAATATTGAGCACTCCCTCACACTTTCCTCATCCCACGCTAACAACATTTGTCTCCACACCCACGTCCTTCCCCCATCCCCCCACCCCGCTCTTTCCATCTCCTCCACTGTGCACTCCTTATTTACCGCCAAATCAAAGAGTCGAGGAAACTTGAAACGCAAAGGCGTATCCCCAACCCAATGATCGATCCAAAACAAGGTATTACAACCATCACCTACCAACCTACAAATATTACCTTCAAACCAATTACCCCCTTCCTCACCATAACGTGCTTTTAATACACGATACAACAACCCCTCCTTGTCAACCAACACCATTTTACTAACAAAGATAGATTAAACTATCCCAACCTCCAAAACCCCAACCCTCCATCCTCCTTTGGAACACAACTAGAGTCCCATTTAATCCAAGCTATTTTCCTACTATCCTCACTCTACCCCCCAAAAAAATTCTTTTAAAAATAGATTCAATAGAAAAAATTATACCTACGGGAGCCTTGAAAAAGGAAAGAAAGTAAACCGGAAG
Organism: Medicago truncatula; assembly: GCF_003473485.1. Lineage (NCBI taxonomy): Eukaryota > Viridiplantae > Streptophyta > Magnoliopsida > Fabales > Fabaceae > Medicago > Medicago truncatula. Next base: position 25,905,734 of record NC_053045.1, read on the forward strand.
AGATGGCATGACATATTTCAATAGTGTTAGACGACCACCAAACGACAAAAACTTGTTATTCCACGAAGAGGCGATCAACTATGCGATTAACAACGGGTTTCCAAAAACCCAATTTCCTAGAATCTCCACCAATAGGCAGTCTCAAATACACAAACGGAATAGTCCCCCTTCTACAATTCATTACCATGGCCGCCTCCACCAGCCAAGGTTCAGTGATATTCACACCAGTCAGTATACTTTTATGAAAATTCACTCTTAAACCCGAGATGTCCTCAAACAAAAGCAATACTGCACGCATGGAACGTACATTCTGCCAAGTCTTTTCACCTACAATGATAGTGTCATCAACGAACTGAAGGTGGGTAAGTCGAACCTCCCCACCTCGGACAACTCCATAGCCCCTGTAGATTTGCGCCTCTACCATTGCTTTCATCAATGTATTAAAGCCCTCGGCTGCCAGCAAAAATAAGAACGGCGACAGAGGATCCCTTTAACGAAGGCCCCTCTTGATCTTAAACTCATCCGTGGGGCATTCATTGACAAGAACCGAAGCTGTTTCTGTACCTACGCATTCATAAATCCACTTCCTCCACAACGTTGGAAAGTTCATGTTTAACATCACAGAATCAAGATAACTTAAATCCACTGAATCATATGCTTTTTCAAAATCCACTTTGAACATTAGAAGTTCCTTGTTCAAACATCTTGCTTCATCGACAACTTCATTTGCAATGAGGATGCCATCTAAAATTTGCTTTCCTTTAATAAAAGCGGATTGAGAGTCGGATATCACACTACCAAGAACACCACCAAGAACACCACGGAGTCTATTGGCCAAAACCTTCGCAAGCACCTTGTACATGCAGCCAACTAGAGAGATAGGCCAAAAATCATTAAGTTGTTGAGGGCTTGTCACTTTCGGAATCAAAACTATAAAAGTAGAATTAACTCCTTTCGTCAATCTCTCATTCCGGAGAAATTCCACAATGTATCTCATAAAATCTTTCAACATATCCCAAAATTCTTTTATAAATCCAAAGCTAATATCTTCCGGTCACGGGTTCTTAAAACTATCACAATCCCAAACCGCTTGCTTCACCTCTTCAATCGAAAAAGGTTTTGTTAAATTTCCGGATTCGCCATATGATAATTTTCGAAAAGAAAGTGTTTCCACACCTGGCCGAGCAGCTGCACTATTTTTGAAGTGAGTAGAAAAGATGTTGAAGACTGTTGTTCTAATGTTTTGAACCCCTTCCACACTGACACCATCGACATTCACCATTGAGATATTATTACGGTGACGACGGTTAGACATAATGTTGTGTAATTATTTTGAATTCTCATCTCCCTCATGTAACCATTTCAACCTCGACTTCTGCCAATTAATATTCTTTTGAACCCGAGACATGGAGTGCAAATTTATAGACAAGTCATGTAACTCCTTCACTTCCTCTTCTAGTAGCACGTTAACCTCTCCTTTAGAGTCAAGAAAATATATTCTATTTTTTTACCTCTGCATTCTTACTCTCCATATTCTGAGAATGTTGTTGATGCCACTCTTTCAAACTTGCTTTCATCATTTTAAGCTTTTGTTTCAGCACATATCCTCCCCACCGCTGAACATTGAAGGAATCCCATTTATTTCTCACAAAATCAGCATAACCAGGATACTCAGACCAACATTTGAGCATCTGCAAAGGAAGAGGTTCCCAATTAACATCGTCAACATGTAAAACCAAAGGAATGTGATCAGATAGACCTCGTTGATAAGCTACTTGAATACAATTAGGCCACGCCTCACACCACTTTTCAGACACAAAAAACGATACAATCTACTCGTGGAAATACCATCACCGCGACACCAGGTATATAAACGACCACTAATAGGCAAATCAATCAATAAAGTATCGTCAATAAATTTATTAAACATGTCTGCTTCCATCTGTCCGAAAACCGTGCCCCTCCCCTTTCGTTCCTCCATGTTACGAACCGAATTAAAATCTCCACAAAGACAAACAAATAAATCATTCTTATCAATAATAAGTTTTTACTCCATTTAATCGTGGTTGACCGTTTCCATTATATGCTTTTATGAAAGAATATTTTCAGTTTTTTATCTAAGAATTCTTCAAAAGGAAACGTTGTATATTTGCTTCATACCGAGTCAAATGCAATATATGAAGTTCCTATTTATTAGCTAATTTTAAGGCATTATTTTGCTGAACTCAACGGTTATAGGTTGCCTACAAAACAATTTTTTATTGACATACTAAATGGAAGTTGCAGGTTTTGACTTGTTTTTGTGCAGCATAAATAGAAAAAACAATTCTCTCCTTTAAGGTTCTAATTGTTTAGTGGTTCAACATTTTTCTTTTTCATAGAAAAAACCCCTCATATTCATGCTTAGAGATATAAGCAATTTTAATGAGTTTATAACACAACGTTGGGTTATAATCATTCTGAAAATATACTCTTGCTAGTTCCGAATCCTTGATTTATTAGCGTATAATTACGCGGAAAATGCTTAAGCACAGTGCGATCAGCACGTCTCAGACTATTTTCACTGTTTGTTCATCTTTTTGGCTAATTCTACAATGAGGTTGATTCAAGTTGTCCCAAGACGGTGATCTAATTCTACAACAAAATCAAGACATATAAGTTTCCTTGAAACCTCTCGATTATTCTCATTAACATAAATTGATTCTTATATTTATATATTGATTATTATTTGTAGAGATAATTTATGTCTAAATTTACAACAATATCTGATTACAACTGCTCACGAGATTTCAAACTACTCAAGCGCAACTACAAGAGATTTTCTATGCTCAAGAACTAAATCAAGAAACTTTCTATCCTCAAGCACAACTGCAAGAGACTTCTATTCAAACTACTGAAGTCACTGATCAGAAGCAGATAGAGTTCAGCTTCTAAAGTGATAATCAAAATCTAAATGCAGCGGGTAAAAACAAAGAGAGAAGAAAGACACTAAAAAAAATATAATATCTGTTGTAATTATTGGATATTTCAAAAGTATTTTATTATCAATTTGAAGTATTTTGGTTCAAGAGTTATTGGTATCAATAATAAGTTTTTACTCCATTTTATCGTGGTTGACCGTTTCCATTATATGCTTTTATGAAATAATATTTTCAGTTTTTTATCTAAGAATTCTTCAAAAGGAAACGTTGTATATTTGCTTCATACTGAGTCAAATGCAATATATAAAGTTCCTATTTATTAGCTAATTTTAAGGCATTATTTTGCTGAACTCAACGGTTATAGGTTGTCTACAAAACAATTTTTTATTGTCATACTAAATGGAAGTTGCAGGTTTTGACTTGTTTTTGTGCAGCATAAATAGAAAAAACAATTATCTCCTTTAAGGTTCTAATTGTTTAGTGGTTCAACGTTTTTCTTTTTCATAGAAAAAACCCCTCATATTCATGCTTAGAGATATAAGCAATTTTAATGAGTTTATAACACAACGTTGTGTTATCATCATTCTGAAAATATACTCTTGCTAGTTCTGAATCCTTGATTTATTAGCGTATAATTACGCGGAAAATGCTTAAGCACAGTGCGATCAGCACGTCTTAGACTACTTTCACTGTTTGTTCATCTTTTTGGCTAATTCTACAATGAGGGGTATTCAAGTTGTCCCAAGATGGTGATTTAATTCTACAACAAAATCAAGACTGATAAGTTTCCTTGAAACCTCTCTTGATTATTATCATTAACATAAATTGATTCTTATATTTATATATTGATTATTATTTGTAGAGATAATTTATGTCTAAATTTACAACAATATCTGATTACAACTGCTCACTGCTAAAACTAGCAAGAGACTTCAAACTACTCAAGCGCAACTACAAGAGATTTCCTATGCTCAAGAACTAAATCAAGAAACTTTCTATCATCAAGCACAACTGCAAGAGACTTCTATTCAAACAAAATTACAAAGAAATATGTTTGAGGTTGAACACTTGATATATAATCAGTGATGTTCACAATACAAATCAGATACAGACTCTTAAGACTCTAGAATTTCTAAGATATGAAAGTTGTTAAGAAATTCTAAGTGAACTTTTGATGCAGAACAATTTCAGCAGAGTTTTGGCACTTGTAAATTGTTGTATGAGTCTTGTCATTCTCTAAGTCTTCACTCCTTTATATAAAGGTGTGAAAGAGACGTTGAATTGTCAGCACATCAAAAAGAGTCGTTTGAAACTTGATCAAATCACCAATGATCTTATGCCTGATTTGGTTATTATCCTATGAAGGATCAATTTCAAATCCATTCCAAGTATGGAGGAACACTGGTGCAGGCATAGTTGTTGTTCTTGTCCTATTGCAGACACAAAACAGAGTAGTGGAGATAATGGTTGTACACTTCGTACAATTGTCCTTTTTCAACGTTCTCCAAAGAATAAGTATCCAATGCCTTCAAATCTATTTGAATTAGTTGTTGCTTCATTCTTTCAGTCTTTTGCAATGATAGGCGAGATTAAATCATTTGAACAGCCTGAAGCTTCAATTCTTTCAACTTCTGATGATCTTCAGCTCCTAATGATCTTCAGAATGTTTAATGAAGACAGCTTCTGGTGATCTTGCTTCTGATGAGGTGCTTCTGATGACGTCAGCTTCTGATGTACTCCACAACCACTTGTCTTCAGAACCTCTTTTCTTCAGATGCTTCAAGCTTCCTTCTTGTTGATTCCATTGCTCTCATTTGTTCTTCCAGAACCTATGCTTGAAAGAGACACTAAATTTTTGTCTACGGTCCTGCACACTTGAACAAATAATAGCATATCTAATTGACAACTTTTAATACCTTGTTAACATCAAAACTCAAAGGGTAATGTTAAACACATTTTGTTCCAACAAAACTCATAGAGGACCAGACATTAATAATAGAACTATTCCACACTGTTAAAATACCACCAAAAGCTTCCACTAACGGTTGAAATGAATACCCATAAGGAGCATCTCCCCAAATCGCTTTAATCACAACATCATCAACATAGCTCAATTTTGATTCCTGAATACACAAAACATATAGATTTTTTTCTTATACCATAAACGACGTACCTCCACCGCTTCTCACCTCCTCCTAACCCCCTCACGTTGTATGATAGTACCTGCGTTATAACCACCCTCCTTCCCCATCCCGACCAACACAACTACTGTCAACACCCTACATCCTCTCCCCTACCCCCACAGCTCTCCACCTGCTTTAATCACCTGCTTTTTTTTTTTTTCTTCCTACCAAACAGAACCATAGAGGACATATCTAGTGACAATGCTATTCTTATATGAGAATGATGAGAAGAGTTAACAGCCTTTAGATTAAAATAGACGGTTCAGATTAAAATTTTATTTTAAATAACACGTGTGATTTTCCACACTCAGCCTAATACTATGAACTTTTACCCTTCTCCAATCCAGCGTCATCTGCATTTTATTTTATTTTTGCAAGAGTTTCAAACCTCTCTTAATCGGTGACTTTTAAGGTGCATAAATGATTAAATTTGTGTACCAATACACAAATGCTCATTGTACCATTGATTCAAGAGTTCAAAATTCAATGGCTTAGATTTAAAAAAGACAACTCACTAGTGAGTAGTGAACCTTCAAGAAAATGAAAATTGCTTTTATATATTCATAAAAAGTATAATGAAATAAAATAATTAGCTGATATTTGATTGGTGTTTGTGTTAAACTCTATTTTATTACATATTAATAATTCAATACCTTTCGGAAAATAATTTAATTAAAAACATAATTTTATAAAAAAATATAATTAATAGATATAACTTAATTAAAAATATTATTTTATAAAAAATAACTAAATTAGTATATATAAAAAACTTATTTATGCACGCATTCAATATTCTTTTTACGAATGTTTAATTAATTTTTTCTTCTTAATCAGTGGTACATCTTCATCGTAAAGTTTGCTCTAAGAAAAAAGAAAGTAAACATAAAGTTTGCTCTAAGAAAAAAGAAAGTAAACAAAACGTAACCAAAAATATAACTTGGGAAAATTACCACCAAAATGAAAATTTAGTGTAAAAGATTTTCTTTAGTTTTAGCATTTGTATGGTACTTGAAGTCGTATACATACTTTATAATTTATTCTGTCCTGTCAGTCACGCACGACCGTGCGTGTTTTAGCACGGATCGTGCGTACCATTCGCACTTGGTCCGCACGACCGTACATAATGGAGGCACGATCGTGCCAACCTTGCAGGTGTCTGGAATCTTGATTTTTTCGCATTTTTAAGGATCCAAATGCATCCCTATGAGTCTCAATCACCTACCCCAACCTAATTGCAGTGTAATTGAACTTTTATGGGTGGTTTAACCTGACTTTGCTTTGAAAATGAATTGGTTTTGAAACATGGTGAAAAATAGACGAACTTGAGAAATTTTGAGAAATAAACGAACCTTGTGAAACCAAAATGCTATGATTGATTACCGAAGATGTTATTTGATATGTAGGGATGTTTTAATGACATGTAAGAACATGGAATCATACTTTTATTGAGAAAATTTGGAAATAGACGATTTTACGAAAATAGACGAACTTGCTCAAAATAAAGTTTTATGATCGGATAACTTGCAAATGGCTTTGTGAATATGATAACTTAATGAAATATGAATGAACCAATGTTTGTTGGATGTTTAATAGGTTGGTTATCATGATGTGGTCGATGGTCCGTCTATTACGTGATTATGCTATAAGAAGTGAGGTAGTTTCTTTGTGCTGATGATTACTTGACAAATGTTTCTGATTATTGATTATGAATATGTTGAGATGATTGCTTGATGATGAATATGTAGAGATGATTATTTGATGAATGCTTGATGTGTGGATGTATTGTTTGATAATGCAATGTGGAGAAAATGTGGAGAATAAGTAGAATAAATTGGTGTTGTGCATTATCGAGTCAATACTTGTCATCCATGCATTCATAAGTCCTATATGTGGAGTATATGTAGAGATATGAAGAGATAGTAGAGGGATCAATCGGTAAAATTACCTCCGACATCCAATGGTACCACATGTATGTAGAGTCGAGTCTAGAACATCACATGCACTAGAAATGTGTGAAATGTGTCATATTTGATTACTTGACTTGGTGAAATATGTGAACTATGTGATTTGATGAATGTCGGAATATGTAGAGTTGTGAATTTGTATATGTTGTATTGATATGCTTGAGGAATAACGTCGATACGATAATTCATTTGGAATTTTGATTAATATTTATTTGATTATGTTTATTATGTGGAATATTATCTACCCCCAATGGTCGTTTGGTAGACCGCTTACCAAATTGTATGAATAGGTAGACGGCTTGCAAGATTGAGTTTCATTTGCTAGTGAGTTTCTTGAGGATAGCGTGGAGCAACCTCCTTTCTCTTTTGCTCGAGTCTAGTTAGGCTCTGATTAGGGTGTCGGGTATTTATGTTTATTGTTATCTCTCCGTTGTTGGATTTTATTTGAGGAAATTATAATTATGTATTTGAAAATGGAGATTTGGTGTTGAGATTTATTACTTATGTATTTGAGGATTGTTGCATGTTGATGAGATATTATATATGATATTATCTTCGGTTGCAAGTTTTTATGAAAACCAGATTATGCATGTTTTAAAAAAATGTAGACATATCATCTAAACTAGAGCTGTCAAAATGGGCCGGGCCGTAAGGGCCGGCCCGAAAGCCCGAATAAAATGTAGGGCTTGGGCCGAATAATTGGAGCCCGAAATTTGAAGAGGGCTTTTTAGCCCGGCCCGTAAAAGCCCTTGGCCCATTAGGGCTAGCCCGTCCGGGCTCCGGGCTGCCCGGAAGCCCGCAAAAAATACAACTTTTTTTTTTTTTTTTAATGTTACTATGGATAATTGTTATTATCTTGGATCAATCTTAATTTATCTTTTGTTCACTATTAACCTATTTGTGTATATTTAAGTTATTATGTTCAATCCTTAAAGAAAGGAAAGGAAAAAAAAAAAAAACTGATACGGGCCCGGGCTGGCCCGTTAGCCCGGCATATTTATGTATGTTTCGTACTTAAAAGAATGGAAAAGGGAAGAAAAAAATACGGGCCAGGGCTGGCCCGTTAGCCCGGGAGCCCGTATAGGGCCGGGCTCGGGCTCATTTTTTGCAGCCCATATTCAAACCGGGCTTTTTAGCCCGGCCCTTAAAAGCCCTTGGCCCGGCCGGGCCGGGCCTAAACGGGCCGGGCCGCCCGTTTTGACAGCTCTAATCTAAACTCTTTGATTTTATTCGATTAATTGCATGATTATTGCACATGAGATTTAGGGTGTTACACGAACTAAAGACCATGTCAACAGATCATGTCAAGGAGAGAAGGCTAAAACCAAACGGGGGGCACCATGGTCCCAATAGCAAGGAAGTTAACCTGCACAACTCGTGAAAGTAGTTAAGCAAATGTTCAACACTCTAGATCATGTCGTATGGCTAATAGGCCTAGCTTTTGCTATATATATATAAACAATCAAACTAGTTTTTTCTCTCTGTATTTTTATCGCTTTACATTTTTACCTTTATATTTATGTTAGTCAGGAAACCCAATGTTGAGAGAAAGAGTTCCTCCCTCAACGTCAATCACTTGAAGCAAAGGAAACTAGAAATGAGGAAACTCAACCAACCTCGTCTAATTTCAGCTTCTATCAACAATTATTTAAATTATTGATTTAAAAAGTTAAATCCAACTAAACTAAGATTAAGGTAACGTTTGGCCAGACTTTTTTTTCGGTCTAAAAGCTACTTTAAAACAAAGTTAAAATAAAGCTTTTTAAGAAAAAGGTTAAAGTTGTTTGGTTTCTTTATTTTTTTTTAGTTCTAAAGTTATTTTTGAGTTAAAAGTTGTTTGGCAAAATATTGTACAAAACTTTGAATTTATTATTTTTTGGTGGTGTGTAGGGTTCGAACCCGAGACCTTGCATATATTTATGCATTGTCTATAAATAAAAAAACTTTGAATTCATTATGAATTAACATAATAAATAAAAAAATGTCTAAAATATTTTTTGAAGGGAAAAAATGTTTAACATATAAAAGATATATTTTTACCAATACTATATTTACTCAATGACGTTTATTTTGTGTAACATGAATACAAATTTGTATCATCATATAAACGACTTGTTAAATATTTGAATAGGAGAAATAATTTAAGGAGGCTCAAATAATAACATAAATAATATCAAAGTAGTTTGGAAAATTAAAAACAATAATCTTTTTTTTTTTAAAAAAAAGACATAAATCATCACAAACTCAAACATTTCTACTCTCCATCAACGCAACTCATATTTGATTTCTAACTTTATTCATGTAGCCTCCATCTTGCACTCTTCCTGGATTATATGAACTGATTTCTTCATTTATATTGCTTTCTTCGTCACGCTCAATCATATATTCAGAGATAACATCACATTTATTAAATTCTTCATCTTCAACTCCACACATTCGAATAAAGTTGTGGAGTGTTGTTGTTGAAACTATGATCTTTTGTTGTTTGATTAGTGAAAATGGTCGCATATCACATAAGATATGCTACCTTTTTTTTCCAAACTCCAATTGTTCTTTCAATGACAATTCTCAATGAAGAATGTGCATGGTTGAACACTTCATGGATACCTTCTGCTTGACTACCATCTCTAAAATCAGGAATGTGATATCTTTCACCTTTGTATGGTGAAAGGTACCCTTTCATGTTTGGATATCCAGCATCAACCAAATAATATTTTCCTAAAAAATATAAAATTTATTGTTAGTTTATGTGTAAACTTAAATTTAAAGATACACGTGTTTTGAAATTTATTATAAAATGAAATTATGCGTACCTTCAGAAGGATGTGGGAACACACTTTTCATTTCTTCAATCACAGATGAAAGAATACGAGTGTCATGTGCAGTACCGGGCCAACCAACAACAACAAAAGTGAATAACATGTCTAAGTTGCACACTAACATGACATTTTGTGTTGGAAATCCTTTTCTACCAATATAACGAATTTGATCTTTAGTAGGAACAATGGTTGGAATATGTGTTCCATCTATTGCACCAATGCACCCTTCAAAATGAGGTCAATACCTACGATCATTTTTTATCTTAGAAGGAGTTTTTTGCGAAGTTAAAATCCGGAGGCCTTACAATTTCCTTTGCTAATAAACATAAACTTTCCAAAACTTCCCCAAACTTTCTACTCACAGTCTCTCCTGATTTTCCGAATTTATTCTGAACATTTCGATTAGTTTCACTATGTGCGCAAGTCCAAAGGAACATAACAAGTGCCTCCAATGATGTCATTTCTTTAGATGGATGTAACCATCTTTTACTCACCAATAAATTTTCAAGTTTCAATATGGCATGAGATTCCATCCTAAACATGTTATAACTTTCACCCCTAGTGTTAAGAGTTTCTCGAACCCAAGTCTATCCACGAGAATAAGAAATCTATTACATTGCTTTATTAAGTACTTCATGTGATAATCATAAGCGATTGCTGCTGCAACATAGCATATCTTATAAAACCCGCATTTTCCTTTTTTTACTTTTCTCGAATGCTTATTGATTTGATTAGAAGGCATCTGTAAGATAATTTTATAACAAGAAAACACATGTGAATATGTAATCATTGAATTAGTTCAAATGCATAAACATAAATCTCAATGCAAAATTCTCAGCCAAATGCTCAATAGCAAATACCAAATAAGAAAGGATAATATAGAATATAGAATTTAATTGAATCTTAACTAAAAGCAAATAGAAAATAAAAAGTTGAATCTAAACTTAAAATTAGATAGTTTTTATTGTCACTCATATTTGTCTCATTGATACTTGTATAGAATCCAGTCTACCAAAGCATCCATAGAATCTTTTAAGGACATCAGTAAGATTCTATTATCTTCATCTTTAAGCATCTCCAAAGCATAACTAAATTGTCGATTATTCAAATGTCCTTCCTCCTTCGAACTTTTCAATATTGTAACACAATCAGGAATTGAATATTGTCCAAGAACATTAGATGTTGCTGCAATTTCGGCCTTCTCAATTTCATTATGACCTTCTGCTGCTTGAACTAATCGCTCAAATGTGTTTCTCATAGTTGTTGCAGTCCCAACCTTGGTCTTACCCTTTGTAACTTTCTCACCCATATCTGGTGAAACCTTTCTTTTCTTTCTTGATTTGTTACTTTCCATAGGGATAATATCATCCTCTTCTGATTCAATAATTTCTAGTGGCACATCATCAATAGCATTTTTGCCACTAGATTCATGTGGCACCCTAAAGCTGGTGTCCATTGGCATTGACTTGTTGTCACAATCTCTCCAAATATAAATTTCAATTCCTCACGAAATTTCAATCCTTGACTTTGAAATTTTGCATATTTCACATTCTCCTGCATTGCCAATAAAGGAGATTTAGACAAACCCTTCTTTTACTCAATGTTCACCAAGTAAAATTAAAATATTCATAATACTCACCTTAATTTTAGCCTCCCACCAAGCAGGATCAACATCAATATTTCCTATTTCGGTATTCCATCCTAGCCCTGTTTCTTTACCAATTAATTGTTTCCAGGTAGTCCAATCCGTTCTCAAATTATCCATTCTATTTTTCAATTGTTTTTTAGTATAGTTTTTACTAGCATTTTTATTGAATTCGTCACGTATTTCTTCCCATTTCTTATTCTTAAAAGCAACTCCCGGTTTCCCATATTTTCGAATCTCATCCATACAAATGTCAAGTAATACTTTGGTATAAAATGGGTTGTTCCACTTTGCTTTTTCTAAATTTTCAGATTTAGAAGAAATATTTTCTTTGGTAGTCATAGCTGCATTTATATATAGATAATAGAGTAAGCGGATTAAAAATTAAAACATGCATGGAACAATCTAATTATTATACAATACAATAATATACATCTAATAGGTATCAACTATGTTATAAAATAAATAGTTAAATTAACAAAACAATGAAAAGAAAGAACCTGATTGATTTTGACAAGAGGGTATTCGCAAGGTGCCTCAGTGAAAAGAATTGTGGAGCTGCAGAATATATCTATAATATGTATATGTGTGTATATATAATGAGAATAATTGATTTTTTCTTTTCCAATTATACTCTATAACAAATTTTGTTATAAGAATACCATATTTTTAGTGTTGGTCAAAAAGATAAGAATTTATATTATATAATATTATATTTGTTACATTGCTGGTGTCATTGAAAAAGATATGTTTAGTTTTTTTAATAAGAAAAAGATATGCATAGTTTGTTACAATACAAATGCGTAAATTATATATAAGTATAATTTTTTTAGGCAACTACACTTGTACTTTTAATTAAAATCAAAATTTTATAAAAATAATTATACGCATTACACAACACTAACAAAAATTATACGCATTAGCATAACAAAAAAAAAACAGAAAGAGGAACATAAAGTATTACTCTAAACGCTAACGTGTGTGTGTATTTCCATGGTTGAAGAAAGAGAATAAAAATATTCGATGTCATTCATTGACAGCGTGAATACAAATATTTGCGAGGTTGTGATGATCAAAAGATATTGAAATTAATATATAAGTGATAAAAAGATAATAAAATTCCTTAAAAAAATAGGTAATAAACTTAAATGGAACCTCATTAAAAAAGTAAATGGACCGGTTAAAAAAAATAAAATAAAATAAAATGGAAGAAAAAAGCATATTGAAAGAATAAAACAAAAGGTTGCCAGCAGGAGTTGAAGAGAGGTGCTTGTGAAATAAATTGGAGAGAAATAGTTTTTTGAAGTAGCATTCAACAACTTTTGGTTAAAGCTCATTCCATTTAATTTTATGTATTCTAAAAAAAGTACTTTTTTTCGAAGGTACTTTATTGATATTGTGTTTGGCCTAGCTTCTCCTTAAAAACGTAGAAAAGCTGGAAAAAAAGCCAGGCCAAACGGTCCCTAGCCTTTATTGGAGTAACTTGAATTACACCAAATGACGAAACGGATCATTTCAAATAATCAAATGTTGAACAATTATTGGACAAACTTTACTTACCTTCCGACCAAACTTACGACTATCAAAACCCCCTTCCTTGAAAAGGTTAACACAAAAAAATATTCTCATGCCATGAAGAAATTAATTGCTTAGAACTCACAAAATGCAGAATGTACACATCCTCAGGTATCATGACAAAGCAACCACAAACTCCCAATAATCCCAAAGTACATCACAAACTGCCAGCTACCATCACAATTCAGACAACCATCCATTTTTCTTCATGAAGTGAAAGAACAAGAAGAACCTTCAATGGGTTATTAATTTGTAAGGCTCAACTTGCTATTTAGATGAGGGAGGAATTTTCCTCACCTCCAATCCCTAAAGTCACTTAGGAAATACAAATCAAGGGAAAGCAATTTGTGTTGTCCGGATGAGTATCTCCGAACAACACAGTTGTTTTCCTAACGGAAGTACAACTCCAAAATCATGTGACTTTTTAGAAATGCAGGAGGTGAGTAAAGTTGATCTCTTTAGATGATATATGTGAGACCTGATTCATCCCAACCATCAAGTTAAATATAAACATATCGAATGGTAAATGCTGTAGGTTCAAGTTAAGACACTTATATTGCGGGTTCACTAGAGTTTCAACCCAATATTTATTTATTTATTCAATCAACACTCCATGTTGAAGCATTAATTAGAACACATACATCGTTAGATGAAACCATTACAACAGTACTTCCTAAGATAGAACATGGCATTACACAATATCTCAGCTAGTAATAAATTACCTAGCTGGACAAGTACTGTGTCATCCACGATTGGAAGCGAGACCACGCGAGCTGAACTGAAGCTTCATCTTCATCAGGCAATCCCATGTTCTTCCTCCTATTGATTCCTTCAGTTGACCGGTTCATGAATGCATGACTGTTGCCAGGGTATATGTGTACCTCATGTGGAATTCCAGATGCCTTCAACTTCTCCTCCAAAGCCTTGGCAGCCTGCATGAGACATCAATCAATCTCAAAACATCATTTTTCTTGAATCATCAAAGAGTTTACTTAGGATGCAAGAGAACAGAAAACCAAACACGGTTAGAGGATTTATTATTTATAAAGCAACTGAATTAAATTCAGGGTCATGTTAACTTGTGCCTAAGAAGAGCACAAGATATGAAACTAAATGCAGAAATGTAATCTTGGAAATTGTGCACTTATTTATATTAAGAGCTTAAAAACTTATCTTTCAATGGAACATATATTTTTTAATTCCAGTTTTAGATCAATGGAAAATAGGATTATAGGAATGATAGAAAGGTTAAAGCTTATTGAGGTTTTGCTTATTTGAGTGGTAAAACTCTAGGCGCACAAGGTGGGGAATTCTCTCAACCCTCCCCGAATGTGTGAACGTTCCCTTTTAAGAGACAGCTCATGTCGGGAAACTGGAATTGTCTTAGGGTATGTTTTGCTTGGTAAGGAGGGTGAATTATAAGATGAAAGAATAAAAATGATGGAAGAAAGAAAGGAATGAATGTAAATTGTTGAAGCTTGAAAGAAGAGATGAATATGCATGAATGTTGGTCTAGTTGCAAGTAAGATAGAATTTCGAAAGATCAATGCAAACATTCTCATACCGTAACATCTGAAAAGCCAACAAAATTGTCCAGCTCTCCAAAGTGAGCCTGAACAGGAGCCTTGGCTTGAGCAGGGTCTGCAAGTTCTGAAGAAGGAACTCCATAGAAAGCTACAACAGCATCAACATGCGGAACCAAGACAGAGCTTGCAATTGCAAGAGCACCCCCCATACAGAATCCAGTTACACCAGCCTGTCAAAATGAAAGACAAGTTCACATTTATTTTAACCAATGTTTACCTCTAATTTAAACAAAATTAAGTTTTTTAAATTTAGACAACTAACCAAACATAAACCAATAATTGAATAAATAGATTGAGTGCACATTAATCTATGAGGACTTGAGGATCTTAACAATCGAATTAGTATTCACCCGTGCTCTCTACCCACAATAATTACCTCAAGTCAGTAAACTCTATTACTTTCAAACCACATTTATAAACATTGCTGTAAATGTATTGCAGGTCTACTGTCATACTCAAATCAGTTTGAGTAAGTCTTTACATTGTTAGTGATTTGAATAATCTACATCTTCTAGAAATTAAATATTGGCCTCCTAGTTCATTTTCACATTAGTAGGTTTGAAAGATGTGGGCTGAAACTTTTCTATTATTCCTGTAAGGCTATAGCCACATAAGTTAATAAAAAAGGTCAAGTTTTTATTCTTTCACTATTTTGAGTACCTACTAGCTTCAGTATTAGAGATCAATGACTCTAAGCAAAGTAATCAAGGCTTCAAATTCATTAGGTAGGCCATTGAGTATAGCTTCAAGATGATCGCAAAAGGAGACTGGATCTCCACCGGAGAACAAGATATTGATGATAACTTTTATTCGTTGTAGATAATTAGACATGGTCTGTAAACCCTTGGAGAGGCTTTGTGCATCCATGAAAGTATTTAATCGAATCTAAGAGGGATGAGAGAAGTCACACAAACAATGGGAGGTCCTGTATTGTCACTCAAAGTATGTTGAATATACGCGACTAAGATCACAATCCTCTTCAGAAAGGAAATGTGGCGTGTTTGAAGATTTAACCACAAAATTTTGGAGTTATTGTTCTCAAATCACATCCTCAATCTACATTTTCCATGGATTTCCACGGAAATAGGTTTTCTCAACCAATTTGATGTTGTTTTAGTGGAAAAAAGTGAATGAAATAAATAACGGGGATCAATTTTCAGAGATAGGATTGTTGAAGGTTTTCAATGTAACAGGTCCTAGAAGGCTCTTATACCATATTAGAGAAAGTCTGAGACAGTGAAATTCTGAATTTGCTATTGTATTTTCATTGCATTGATCTGAATAGTTCGTGAGGCTATTTATACTAGTATATGAAACTCTCAATTTGCAGTTGCTATGCCTATAACTGTAATACAGTTAGAATTACAGCAATAATCTCACAACTGTCTGTAGCAAACTGCAATGCAACCACGAGAAAGATCTAGAATGCAAACTGCTAAATACATAAACATTGGCTATGCACAAACACGCATAGAACGATTACAAAGCTTGTGTTAAGTAAAAAACAACAGTAAGATATATTTAAGATATCATAAGATATTTTTTATATCTTCCTACATACTCTCAAATTAAAATTTACAAAGTTTTAAGCTTATTGCTCATATACCGTTTAAAAATAAAAAAAATAAAAACCCATATTTCCTCTGAAGAATAAATCAATAGAGACAAACCTTCTTTGAACCATTTGCTTTAAGCCAGTCAACTGAAGCATGAATGTCCTTCACAGCACCTGGCCAATCAAGACCATCAAACAAATGCTGTGCTTCTGCAACATCCAGACCAACCTTTCCTCTATACAGGCTGCGGAAAATGACAAAACCAATCAAACATCATCCAAATACAGCATATATCACTGCAGAACAAAGATTAAATATTTCTAGGTAGCACCATTTTCTTACTCTGGGATAAGAGCTTTAAATCCACGGCCAAGTTGAGAAATCATGGCAGCGTGATTTTTAATTTCAAAATCCACACCCCACCACTCCTGGAGAACAACAATTCCAGGAGCATCGTGTTTGCCAATGACGTAAGCATCAAATGTCTAATCATCAAAAACAACAATGTTATAATAGAAAATCAGCAATGAAGTTCCACTGCAGGTAGAAAACATGGAAACCATGCCTGATCACTCCACATGTTTCTGATTTTTCATTTTTACTTCAACTAATAAATATAAGAGAAAACCAATCCAATATTTCTCACAACATTTTCTTTTACAAAATTTGAAAACATATTTAGCACTCGAAAATTTGAAAATGTCAAAACATTGTTTTCATTGTTTCTGAAAATGCATTCTCACTAACTAGTCTTCCATCTACTCTCTATCACAATCATTGTTGTCGATGACGGAATATGCCAAAGACCAAAGAATCTCCATATAAACACACCAGTGGCAATGACGCCGTCATGGTGGGCATCCTTTGCAAATTGGCTACAGAGGTTGTCAAAAAATCTGCCACGCCATGACCATCATTTAACAACACTGATCACAATTATAGACTACATTTGTCTTCCATCTACGTGTTTAAAATTAAAAAAATTAAAACATATTTTAGTAATCAAAATCAAAAAATTAAAACTTCATCTCCTACTTATGACTCAGAAATTTGTATTGAATACATCTTATCAATCTAAATCAAAACTTTATGCTGCAATGTAAAATCCACATCTAAGCTGCATGCAAATTCAACAATGATCCTAGATCACTATCAAAAATCAACCAGAGTGAAATAACCTAAGTTCAAACTCAAATTCATTGCAATCCAATTACAAAAACAATATTAAAAAAAGTCAAACATGATTTTCCTGATGATTATACATTATCATAGCACATTTATAATAAAAAAATCAAAACTTTTCTCACTACAAAAGCTCATAACAACCATCCCGAATCAAAGTCAAAACCCCATTTCCCAAAACTAAAAAAATTCCCTTTAAATTGAAAGGGGCAGAGACTCACTGTGTTATCATCCCTTTGAATCTGGATTTTGCTGAAAGGAGCAGCAGAGTCAGCCATGGAACGAACTGATAAGCGAGATGAAAAGGGTGAAATGATGTGAAAAGGTTTTGTGGGGAAGAATTTGGGCGCAGATGATGATGTTATAAATCTCAGCATTCCTTTTACTCACAACAGTGTTATAAATCTCCGGACGAAATTTTGATCTCTAATTTTAGCACATTAGAGTTATCTATCAATCGCCGTTATGTTTGAGCTCTAACCACTAAACTATTTGAAAAAAAAAAGGTTTAATTGCACTTTTGGACCCCTATCTTTCCAAAAGTTGCGGTTATGGACCTCTAACTAATTTAAATACAAAACAGCCACCTATGTTTTGATTCTTTTGCAATTTTGGACCCCCAGTTCATTGTTGACTCGGTCAACGCTGACGTGGCACCCTAAGTGAGGTGCCACGTGTCAATTTTTTTATTTATTTTTTGCCTTGGGGGTCCAAAACTGCCAAAGAATCAAAACATAGGGGGCTGTTTTGTATTTAAATTAGTTAGGGGTCCATAATCGCAACTTTTGAAAAGATAGGGGTCCAAAAGTGCAATTAAGCCCAAAAAAAAAAAAAAAAAGAGCTATCTTCCATGCTCAGTAGACCGAATAAATAATCTATGGACACACTTAACATGAAGAGATTATCTTTAAAATATTTAATTATTTTTTATCAATTTTCTATTTATGAAGAAGCGGTGCTAATTTTCTTTAAATATGAAGAAGTGGGGTGTCTGGAGTTCGAACCCGACACTGCATAAATTATGCAATATCCTTACCAACTGAGTTATGCTCACGGGGACAAAAAAAATCTAGTTAATATAGAGCTAGTTAGTTATAGTTTTTTTAAGAAAAAAAACTTTATCCAAAAATATAGCATCCGTTTATTACAGAATTTTTTAAAACACCATAATCGAAAAAATATAAAAATAAGCTTCTCTTCAAGTAAAAATCTCTTAAGAGTAGCTTCTTAAAAAAATTTAGATGAGAGAGAAAATAAAGATCAAAATATTTAACTAATTTTGTAGCAAAAAATCATATTTATATAGTTGTATCTAAACAAACTAAATTATTTATAAAAGAGGTTAATGATAATTTTATAAAATCTTTAAAAATAATCTTTAAATTATTCAATATCAAAATCACTTTTATTTTAATATGTAACAAATCGACTCACGCAGGGGGCGGTTTCACCGTCCGACGACCCCGGGTGGTCGCCCGGGCTCGATCGATAATCAGTGGCGGATCTACCTTGGGACCCATGGTACCCCAATGTTTCTATATATATTATATCAGGCATAACATTTACATGTTTTCTAGGAGGCGCAGTGGAAAAGTAGTTGCTTTATCTTTCAGATGTCGCAAGTTCAATTCTTCCTTTTTCTCCCTTTTTGGATTCGAACACACGCCTCTGCGCCAAATTCATTTAAATTAAACCACTACAGCAATTAACATTTTTGATTAATCTTTCAAACCGCTGAATATATATTTCATAGAATTTTGGTACCCCCGAGAAAATAACTCAAGATCCGCCAGTGTCGATAAATCCTTCAAACAACTTAATATGACGATCCTTTTTTATTTTTATATATGACTATTTATATATATATATATATATTTTTTTTTTTTTTTGTGAAGGAAGGAATTTATATATCACATGTGAATTTGCGATAAATTTTTCGCTCAGGCTCTATGTAATTTCTGGCTCCGCCACTGGACTCACGACACCACCAAAATCCGCATTTTATTTTATTTATCATAACAAAAAAAAAGATCTTCAGCTTTTTGTAGGCCGAAAAACTTGGGTACAAAATTTCAGTTTGGTTGGTGGGTAAATTACCCACCATTCTTCAAAGGTAATCTAGAAAAAACCTCGTATCAAATATTTGAAGTTGCTTTATTTTTAAGCCAACTCCCGCTATATATTATCAGAGGAGGAACATAGAACAAATCTCCATGTACCACATTGCCGGCTAATGGCCCAAGACCGTACATTCTACCCTTTCTTTCTTTTCCTCCATCCGGTCTTCCTTCTTCTGCAGCCTTCGCCCATAATTGAAGTTTAATGGGGAAGGGAATTTCCGGATACGATGGAATCTCAAGATTCTCCTTCAAAAACTCAGCTGCATTCGTGCGATAAGCTGCCTATAAAGTAAAGTAATCAATAATAAAGTCAAAACCGAAAAGAAAAAAAAAACAAATACACAGCAGCAGCAAGCTATCAACACCAAAACAGAAAAGCCACATACAGAAAATGGATCACCTAAAAAACTCACTCCCTAACCACTGTCAGTAACAAAACAGCATGCCATTGGTGTTGTGTTCGTCTTTCGGCTAGTACACGTAATAATAGTCATTTCCTTTTTTCATAAACCATTGATATCAGCATGAAATGCAATAATATTTTGATAACTAACATACTTATTAGGCTCTTAGCAGGTAGGTACTTTGGCATCGTTAGCATGATACTATATATGTAACAGAAGCTGTAGAAGACCTTTTGATGTATAAACTAAAGATCCAGCTAGTACAATTCAATTCACTAAAGATCAAGCTATAAACCATATGACTGACACACGACCCACATCCTTTGAACACAGCAGAGAACATAAAATTATTAAGAATTTACCTGGGTATTGCTAGCTCGAGCATCAACATACCGACCAAGATTCTGACTGAAACGAGTTACATCATGGATCTCTTCCGGATAAGGAACTCTACCCAATCTATTTCGCTAATTGTACACACAAATATTAACCAATTAGAACATTTGGCAAATTGAATATATACATATATATAGAAATATAAATAGTTAAATATTTTTTTTTACCAAATCTCTAGCATAGGTAGCGGTACTGACAGAACCTTGTGCGTGCAACTGCCCTCCTACAATAGATGCCCTATTCACCTTGTTAGCTTTGGACCGATTCTTAAAATGTGGATCTTCATTCCAATACTTCAGCAATAACTCCCAGCTTTTCTCTCCGATCCATTGTGTACGATAATTGCCCTTACGTTTTTTCAATTCCTGCCGTTCATCATATAACAAATCTGATAAACGTCTTGCAGCTACCCTATGAAAGTTTCTCTCTACAAGAGTGTGATGATGAGGTTCCCATCTACAAAAATCCTACAATAAAAAAAATTATTAGACATTCAGTAATGTAAAAAATAAACCATATTTTAAAGTAAATACAATTATTTAATATTCAATAAAATGTGTTTACCGAAAAGTATTTAAAAATGTCGTTCCTGTCATCGGTAGTAAGATCTGAATATACGGCCCAACGTCTATCTTTAGGGTAAAACGTCTGGATCGCCATTCTAATATGTTCTGATACTCCGTGGGATGGCTCTAACCTACAAATTTGAATTGTTAATTAAATTATGCATTTAAAAAACTGATAAGAATTAAGTCAAACATAGGTAACAAATTAAATTTTTATTACTTACGTTTCAGGTGTTGGTGTAACCACAACAAGGTTATCCACATACTCCCAGTCTTCAGTGATTTGACGTCGTTGTCGTCGTCTTTGATCAGCCCCAGACGGTACCTCTTCATTTTGGTTGCTTTGTTGTTGTTGTTGCTGTTGTTGTGGAGGTCGTTGATCAGCAAGTAAGGCTAGGAAATTTCCAGTTTGCATAAGATCTTGCATCAGTTCCGTTGATGATTGTGATGGAACGGATGTGTTAAAGCCTTGTCGGACATTAGATCGGGTGGTGTTGTAATTTGGCGAGTGTGTCGATGGCGGAGTAAATCCAGGCATGGCAAAACCAGGACTAGAATATATGGGGGGCTGGCTAGTAGTAGCATGACTAGTAGTAGCTGCTGGAAATGATGCGGGAAGAATATGTGAGAATGGTGCGGAAGGGGGCTGGCTAGTAGTAGCTGCTGGAAATGATGCGGGAAGAATAGGCGGGAATGGTGCGGGAGGAATAGTCGGGAATGGAGTGGGGTAAGGAGGTGGAGTAGTAGCAGTAGGAATAGGAGTACCAGTAGGAATAGGAGTACCAGTCCGTTCATCAATGTTACGGAAGGTAATCCCCGTCGGCCGAACCCACTGTCTGGTAGGGTCTGAGGAAACATCTATTCTTCCATTCTTCTTTTTCTTTGGCTTCCCATGATCTACAACATGAGCCTTACCCTTATCCTTGTCTCGTCCAGACATCCCTGTTTGCTTGCCTAAACAGTCGGGAACATAAATAAAAAGAGTTGATTAATGCTCTAAAATACGCACAGGTTTAACATCAAGAAAAAATGCAATGATACATTCAATTCAACTACACTGTATCAGTAATTCAGAAAGATGGATGGGTAGTACGCATGGTATTCAAAAAGGTAAACACATGTTAACTCTCAACCCACAATTCATAGCTCTTACCTAACCACGACGGCGACACCTAATGACGAAACTTAAATGCACACTAACAGATTTGAATCAGCATAAAGTTACTTTTATACTATTATGTTATGGTAATAATGTCATAGATTAAGAAATGTAGAAGTATGATCAATTGAGTAAGTGAAAAAAAGAAAAAAGAGGAATAGATTGAAATTTTGACTTTTGCAGCAAATTGGTAAAACTGCTAACATGTTTCTGTACCTGTACACGTTCATTAGTAAAACTGTACAAATTGGATATTTAAACACCAAAAGTAAAATTATATTTATATTCTTGACATTCTAAGCTTTCCAGGGAATGTTCGTTTACTCAATTCGGACACCGTTTGATATTTTAATTAAATAGAGGAAGTTTAAGTCTGTTTACGAACAAAACTGAACTTTTGGATTGGTTTTGTAGAATTACACTGAAAACCCTATGAAGCACGGACTCGAACACGGACACGGGACACGGCTAATCTAAAAAAACTTAGGACACCGACACGGCTATATCATGGTGGAAAAGGGAGCAGCGAAAACACTACCTCAAGAATTTAGTGAAATTCAACTTGGAGATAAACAAAAGTCAGAATCTTCAACCAAAAATTGTGTTATAAGCTTATACTACAACTAGATCGTCTACCCGTGCTGCCGCACGGGTCATATATAGCCAAAAAGATAATATGAAATTCATTCTACTATATCAAATGAAATTAATGCAACTTATGTGACAAACCGATGCATGTTAACAATTCTTATTTTAATTGAAAAAACAACTTCATTATCCATAACTTTATATACACAGCCATCAATGTGCAACATACACTACTGCACATTCAATCTAATAGCACTTTTCCAAAAAATTTGAGTTACAAAACGTGTCTTTTAACATGGGTATTGACCGCAACAATGGCTAACATCATGAACAAATCACCTGCCAACATACATTTAAAAACAGATACAACATGTATATATATCAATTTGCAAGTAATGTTTCAATTAAAAGTCAGCCGGTTTCACATTTAAACATACCAACAAAGGTTTGTACACTTCAAAGCATAAACCAAGTGTGCCAGCAACCTTACACAACGATGTTAGCTTGCTGAAGATGAAGCTAGTGTTGTCTAGACAAATCAAATAAGAAAAAGACCTTAAAATAAACTCATGCTCAAGCACCCAAACACATAATTGAATCAAAGATTCACAACACGATGCATATCATAAAAAGAAGTTAAAGAGTTAACACCATTTAGAGTGTGAATGTAGATGAAGGAAAGTAAATAGCTCCACGATGCATGTCATCAATTCAGGTAGCTGGCTAGACAGTTATTGTAGTAGATGTGTGGCTTTAATCACTGATTGATTTCTAAATCATGAAAAACTATGCAGTTAAAACATCATTGACTTAAAGTATAAACGCAGATAAAAATGCAGAATTGAAATATCAAATATGCAGAAATTTCATAGCCAGAAAGTGATATTGTGCAGTAAATCAATCTGACTACAAAATGCAATTGAAACCGCAACAATTAAGAGTAGCACAGGAGTATTTGTAACAATTATTTGTCCAAAAATTTGACTTATGTACTTTATATATATATAGCTAAATTATGAGTCACAGTTCACTGCTTTAGAAACCTGCGCTGAGCATGCTAATGGAACAGGCTATATGACTTTTTCAATTTTCAATTTTTTGTTGAATCAGGATAGATATAAAAGAGATGCACACTTTCAAAACTTTTAGGGGTTGCATATCTTTAATAACAAAGAGCAAGAACTTTTGTTGAATCCTAACACATTAGTAACAAACCTGATGAACGGCGGCAGCGGTATACAGTGAAGGAAGGAAGGAAGGACGGCGACAGTGGTTTCTTGAGCGATTGAGAACACGGCGGACACGGCTTCTAGAAGAAGAATAAAAAACGACCACACAGGCTGCAATTATCATAGCATAGGTAAATGCAATATGAGTCAAATTAGCACAGGTCTTATAAGCAAAAAAAATACATTCACAATGGAATTTGAATAAATGAATTAGAAAACAACTTATAAAAGTTGAATGCATTGTTCAGCTCCATACTTTATAGCATGAATGCAACAGATATCATCACCATAAACACCATTTGATCAACCTTGTAGTTACATAAACCATACATCCAAAGATTTATTTTTCAAACAACATGTTATGAAAACCAAAAGAACATTAGGGAACCCAAATCAAATTTTATATGTATACAAACCAAAAGAACCCAAACGTGTTAACTTATCAAAAGAACCCAGACCAAATCAGAAAACCCTAATATTTTAAATCACAAATTAGTAGCAATAAAATCAATTTAGCAAAGGTGATTCACTAACCTTTTAGAGCAATAAAATCAACGGTGATGGATTGTGGACTGAGTGAGTTGGAAACTGAGCAATTGTAGCACCGATTGGAACTATTGGACCGATTGTGAGAAGCTAGGTTTGGAAGTGAGAAGAATCTGAATCGAGTGTGTAGGCTAGGTTGGGAGTGTGAGAGCGAGAGCGTGTGAAGCCATAACGAGGAAAAGGAAGGAGGAAGGAGTGAGGAGCGACTGAGTTGGTGAACGGCGACTGAGCGACTGAGTTGGTGAATGGCGACTGAGTTGGTGAATGGCGACTGAGCGACGGAGCGAAAATTGAGATTGATGAGTGAGTGAGTTTGAGATTTTAGGGTTTTGGAGGTGTTGGAGGGAGATTGAAATTGGGGAAAAGAGGTGGGAGGGAGATTGAAATTGGAATGGAAAAGTAAGCTACGAGACCCTTTCTTTCATTTTCACAACATTTTATTTTATTTATTTTACAATATCTTATAAATAATTTTTTAATATATGAGTTAGATAATAAATGATATAAAAAATACATTAGATAGATAATTAATACTCCATTCGGTCCTATTTACAATAGACAATTTACTTTTTAGATACATTAAATAATTTATGTATTTGGTTTAGGTTCTTGACTAGATACATACATTATTCAATGTATCTAAAACGTCAATTTTCTCTTGTAAATAAGACTGGAGGGAGTATTAAACATAAATGTTTCATTATTATGATAAAATAATTACATTAAAAACATCATGTGTTTTATGAAGGGTTATTCATCATCGTCACAATAAAAATCATCCACATTGTTGTTGTCAGGGTTATTTGCATCTTCCTCATTGTCTCTAGAGTTACTTGACTCCTCCCCACTATCAGTGTCAATAAGTAACATTTGAGCTAACGTTTCAGCATCAAGTTGTTGACCGTCAACATCTCTGTCAACCAAATTTGTAACAGGATCAACTTCAATCACATCTGGAACTTGTGATATTTCATCATCTTGGTAAGGTATTTCTTTATCTGGAACTTCTGTCTCAAATTTACCTCTTGGTTTACACTTGATAGCAGCACACCATCCATGTTTGCGCCGGTGATGAGAAGGATAGGGTACATAATACACTTGACTAACTTTACTTGCCAAAATGAAAGGGTCAAATGCATTATACATCCTGTTCATTCGTACATCAACAGTTTTATGCTTTGGATCAATTTTCATCCCATTTGCAGGGTCAAACCAGTCACAATAAAACAATACAACTTTGTTAAGTTGATCTACATATAGGTAAGTTACTTCAAATATGTGTTTGATCACACCATAGAAGTCATCTTCACCTCCATCACTGATTCCTTTGACGTAAACACCACTGTTAATTGTTTTTTTGCCCACTGACCGTGATTGAGTATGAAATTTAAACCCATTGACAAAGTAAGTGTCCCATTGTTTGACTTTTCTTCCCGAACCTTCGGCTAATCCCCTCAAATGATATATTTGTGTAGTCGGATGAGAATTTAACAATTGATGCTTAAACCATCCTTGAAAACTTGTATATATGTTGCCGATATTTAATCCTTGAAATATCTCAATGTATGGTCCAACTTCGCTACAATTAATCATCACATGAATTGTCGCTGACTGCAACTCTGCGTCGTTCATCCAGTAATATTTCCTTGGATGACAAGGACGTCATTGGTGACGAAAAACTGATAAGGCAGACTGAAACCCTTCATTTTCAACAATAAATTCATTTCGTGTATTTCTTGGGGTCAACATCAACGGGTTGAAGTAATGAGAGATGAAATAGTTTGTTTCCCGACGCACATAAGCTGCAACTATTGATCCCTCAACCCTTGCTTTATTTCTCACCATTCGCTTTGCATAACCCATGAACCTTTCAAAAGGATACATCCACCTATATTGAACAGGTCCACCGAGCCAAGCTTCGTATGCGAGATGCACAGGAAGATGTTCCATAGAATCAAAGAAACCCGGGGGAAAAACTTGCTCTAGTTTACAAAGAGTGATAGGCATATTTTGATCCATTTTAACAAGTTCATCCATCCTCAAGGTTGAAGCGCACAAGTCTTTAAAAAAAAGGCTAATTTCAGTCAAGGGGTTTAAGACATTGTTTGGCAATGAGCTAAACGCAATTGGAAGTAAGCGTTCCAAGAAAACGTGGGAATCATGACTTTTCATTCTATGCAGTCTTCCTGAGTTGACGTCGGCACACCTCGACAAGTTAGAACAATATCCGTCTGGCATCCTCAACTCTTTCAACCATTGACAAACAGATTTTGCTTCATCAGCAGTAAGACTATAAACAGCCTTGGGTTTTAGATGTTTTCCATTTTGAAGAAGTTGTAGCTCCATTTCTGGTCTCTTACAATGCAATGGCAAGTCCATTCTAGCCTTCTCATTATCTTTTGTTTTACCAGAGACATTCATCACTGTGTGAATTATATTGTCACAAAAGTTCTTTTCAATGTGCATAACATCAAGATTATGTCTCAGTAAATTATCTTTCCAGTAAGGGAGATCCCAGAAGATACTTCTTTTGGTCCTATGGTGCTCGTTACCGTATTGTGGGTGTCTGACTCTTTTGCCAACATCTGTGAATTTCAAAAGTCCTAGTTCATTGACTCTACGGTATACTTCCTCTGATGTCGTCCTAGGAGGCGGGCCATCTTTTTCTGTTTTTCCTTTAGTAAACAAATTCTTCTTCTTACGAAATTCATGTGTCGCGGGTAAAAACGGACGATGACAGTCAAACCACGAATGCTTTCTTCCGTGATGCAACCATATGGCCTTTGTTTGTTCCATGCAATGTGGACAAGCCAATCTTCCATGAGTCGACCATCCAGACAACATTCCATATGCAGGAAAGTCATTAATAGTCCACATCAGAGCTGCCCTCATTCTAAAATTTTTCTTCCTTGCAATATCATATGTCGATACACCGTTCCACAATCTATTCAAATCATCAATTAAGGGTTGTAGATACACATCTATACCATCTAATGGGCTCGTAGGTCCTGGTACAATACAACTCAAAAACAAATAAGGCTTTGACATGCACATCTCAGGAGGAAGATTATACGGGGTAAGAAGAATTGGCCAACAAGAATAAGGCGTTGCTGATGCTTGGATATATGGAATAAATCCATCAGAGCATAATCCAAGCCTCACATTACGTGGATCTTCTGCAAAATCACGATGTACTTGATCAAAGTGCTTCCATGCCACCCCGTCACAAGGATGTCGCATCACACCTGAATTAGTTTTATTGTAATAATGCTAGGTCATTTTATCAGCCGTGTGAGTTGATGCAAACAATCTCTGTAATCTTGGTATTATTGGCAGATAAAATATTGACTTGATTGAGACTCGTTTCTTCTTCTGAGAACCGACATCATCACATACTTCATACCTCGGTGCATTGCAAAATTTACACGCCACCAACGCCCCATCATTTTTACCAAATTCGTTGTCGTAAAACAACATGCACCCATTAACGCAACAATCAATAATTTTAACTTCCAATCCCAACTTCTCCACCAACTTTTGAGCCTCATAAAAACTCAAGGGCAAATTGTCCTTTACAGGAGTTGCGTCCCTCATGATATCTGTATAACACTCTGAGCCTTCTTCCGCTACACTCCAATCTGACGCGGCAGCTAAAAGCCTCACACTCATTGATAACTTAGAATCAGACGACCCTTCAAACAACGGCTTGTTTACTTCTTGCATCATCTTGTAAAACTTCAACGCTTTCTCATTCGGGATTGTTTCCTCTTCACCACCCTCGTTGTAAGACAGGTTCACCCCAAGTGCATCACCGACCATATCTTCCATCACGCCAAAGTTTTCACACTCCATACACGCCTCGCTGCTTGAAGCGTGCATATTAACATCAGACTCGGTATTATTTGTAGGCTCTTGTTCATCGTGATAAATCCACACATAATAATTCTCCATAAAACCAATGTCCTTTAAATGGTTTAGAACATCTTTTGGGCTCCGAATCAACCTACACGTACATTTAACACACAGACATCTTATCCCTCCCTCCAATTGAAAGGCATCTTGCGCCATGGCGTAAGCAACAAAATCACGAACTCCATCCACAAAAGCCGCCTTAAGTTTCCTTTTCCCCGGATATTTTCTATCGTACATCCAACTACGATGGAAAATATGTTGATCCATTTTTCGCGTCGCTGCAGTTGACTCAAATTAGTACCATATATTTTTATACGTAAATATTTTTTTAATATAAATAACAATTTTTTTCTAATCACCTAAATATTTAAAAATTTGTACAAAACAAACATGCTATCGCATAAAAATTATATAAGATTTTATATTTTATGACTAAAATATATAACATTTTCTAATCTATATCAAATTTTCTAAAATTTGTATGAAATAAACATTGCATGCATATACAAATTGCGAACCACAAATAAATGTTAAGCGCGGACGCCAGAATTGGTTCCCACAAAATAATTCACATATGTCATATTAATTAACTTCATAATTTTTTTGCTACTTTACATTATTTTT
This sequence comes from Medicago truncatula, assembly GCF_003473485.1. Classification (NCBI taxonomy): domain Eukaryota; kingdom Viridiplantae; phylum Streptophyta; class Magnoliopsida; order Fabales; family Fabaceae; genus Medicago; species Medicago truncatula. The sequence goes on from NC_053045.1 coordinate 25,934,709, forward strand.
CTAACAAACTTAATTATACATATTTCTTTACTAACTTAACTTTTTTTTAAAGAACTACGGTAACATTTTTACTAGCTACATTTATTTTACGTAAAACAAATTTGATCTAAATAACATATTTACTACAATTTAATTTTACTAACTATGTTTCTAATATCTAATATTTTTAATACTAATCCATTGAATAAATTTTAAATAAATAAAAGATAATAACCTCAAATAACAAGCCAATGAACAAGTGGATCCAAAAAAAAAAAAAGCAACAACCAGCTAGCAGCAACACCAACTTTAAAATGGATCGAAAACAAGGAAACTACGAAAAATAATGCAACATATTTTAATAACTAAATTAACAATATATATAAATACACACATTTTTAAAAGTAAACATTTTTAACTAAACTACAAGTTTTTCTACAAGCTAACACTTTTTTCATTATACTCTCTCTAACACTAATAAGTTGAAATTTAATTTAATCCCACTAAATATTTTTTTAAAGAAGTTAATCCAACTAACATTTTTTTTTAGAAAAATCCCGCTAACGTTTTAATTAATTACAATATAATAATTTTAGTAACTATTTTTCTAATAATTAATATTTAGTACTAATACCATTGTAGCAATAGTTAGAAATGTACCAACCTCAAATAATAAGTCGACGAACTAAGCGGAGGCAGCAAAATCAACGGCAACGAACAACAACACCAACCTCAAAATGGATCAGAACCAACATAACTATAAAAAAAATGTAACTTATTTTAAAATATAACAATATTAAATATTTATAAATTCAAACACATGTAAAATTGAAATCAATTATAAGAAAATATCAATAATTACCTTTGTTAGAAACTTCAACAATGATAATAATATTATGGAGAATAAAATTTGAGTGATATTAAAAAAAAAAATTGAGTGAGAATAGAGTGAAAATTGTAAGGAAGAAAATAGAGTGAAGAGTTGTATATTTATAATGCTGCAACGGTAACAAACGGCTAGTTAGAATGTGGGTCCCGTGTTTTCCTACGAAATTTTCGTAGGTAATTTCCACCAATCACAACCAGCCACACACCTATATCCAACGGCTTTCTTCATGTGGGGCCGCAGCTTTCCTAGGAAAATATTCGTCGGTAATGCAGGCCAATCACATACTCCCACGCGCCCTTTTTCTGCATGTGGGGCCGCTGCTTTCCTAGGAAAGTATTCCTCGGTAAAAGCAGCCAATCACAAGCTGGCACGCCCCACTTTTCTGATCCTTTTTTACTGACATGTGCTTTCCTACGAAAGTTTCGTAGCTAATTCGTAGGAAACCCTTTCCTAGGAAATTTCGTCGGAAATCTTTGTAGGAAAATTCAATATTTCTTGTAGTGTCGAAGCTGATCAAATGTTTGCCAAGGTAAATTTTATATTGGGTATTATTGGAGATATAGTTAGATATCTTTTTATATAGTTCTTTCGGATTGAATCGGGTATCCTCTGCGCTCGTAGAGACTAAATCTTCAAGCTAGTAATTACTTCCAAGTAAATATATAGGACATACTAGGTCCAGGGAATGGTTTTGATTTACTGAATTTGTCATGCATTGGTTTGGTTGCTAAATATGATGGTTTCTTAATTTACTTAATAATTGTGAAACTTTATTGTTGCAGGATGATGGATTCAGAGATGATTCCCTGAGGATAATAGAGAAAACACAAAAGTTCAATTCAAACTGTCAGGTTTGTTGATTCTCTTGCTTAGTGCACTTGCAAATATTGAATCTTTTTCGGCTTGATGCTGTTGTATTACACTGATTATTATTTGTGCATGGAGTGGATTGGATAAGTTGTCTATCGAGAAGGGCTGTCGTAATATTGCTAGACTAAAAGGCCGCCCACTTATGGAATGCTGAAAATTATATGAAGATACAAGCATATGAAAAGATAAGCGGAGTTGAAGGTCGGAGAGATTGAAGGTGACTAAGGATTGGCTTGTGTTTTTGCAGGTTCTCTTTTTTTCGGCTACATTAAACGACATTGTCAAGAATTTCGTTACAAGGATTGTTGCGAAGGAGCATAATGAAATTTTTGTGAAGAAAGAGGAGCTACCTTTAAAAGCAGTGAAGCAGTACAAAGTGCATTGTCCCGATGAACTCGCTAAGATTGAAGTGATTAAAGATTATATATTCAAAACAGGAGAGAATGTGGGGAAAACTATTATCTTTGTGCGCACTACAAATAGTGCAAAAATGTTGCTAAAGCTCTTGTTGATTTAAGCTATAAGGTCAATTCCATACTAGATGCTCTTGAACATGAAGAGAGGGACAAGATGGTCAAGGAGTTCAAAGATGGCTCGACTGGTGTTCTTATATCAAACGATGTTCTTGCCCGTGGCTTTGATCAGGATCAGGTGCTCATTTGGTTTCTCTATCTATGCATTACCATTATTTGTCCATGTATCAAATTGTTTTTTATGCATCTTCCATCTTGTTGTTTAGGTTAATTTGGTTATCAACTATGATCTTCCACTGAATTACACTGCTGAGATCACCTGTGGCGGTAAACCTGAGCTTGATTGTGAGGTGTATTTTCACAGGGTTGGTAGGGCCGGGCGATTTGGACGCAAGGGTAAGTTTTCAAAACTGTCTGCTTAGTTGAAATTTAGCATGTTTATGCCGAATATTATTCTCACATAGTAGTATTTTAGCCATGCTCTTTCCAACATTGATGATATTTTGCTCAATGTCGTCAATGAAGTTCTTTGATGCACATCAGCCTTCAGTCTCTATCGGGGTCTCTCCTTCAGCATGTTTTGTTTCATAGTATTCCAACAATTTTATCTTACATTTGTTTCATTTGATTTGAACAGGTGCCGTATTTAATCTGATATGCGACGAAAGGGATGAGAAGCTAATGTCAAAGATTGAAAACCATTTCGGTAACCATGTCACAGAGGTATATGCTACTTGACAATGTACTTGGATTATGATTATGATGATCCTTGCAGCATGATGTAGAACATTAAAGATTAAACCTTCAAAATTTGCAAACTTTGAACACTTTATATGCATGTGCAAAGGGTTATGACTTATGACCATATAAATCTTACATAAATCATTGTTAATTTCACTGTGGATGTAGGTGCGACAAAAATGTGTTGAAGACTATAAAGATGCTTTTAAGAAAGCTGGTTTACTTTACCGATGTTGATACTGCTTTGGACTCCTGAAGATTCTTTATTTTACTAACATGGATACACATCTTCGGTTATTTGTTTATGATACCTTAATGGTTAAAATGATGTAATTATATATATACAATAAAGTTTTATTTGTTTGTGATGGATTTTCTTACTCGTTGTCCCTAATCTTGCTTCTTTGAATTAATTTAGAAATAGGATGTCTAGTCCCCTAAGTTTTTGTTTCTCTTTTTCATAATATATTTTTGTGTTGTTTTGAATAGGGTTATGGACCATAAACATGGTTTGGATGTCCGATATCGCAAATGATGCATAGATAATCAATAAATAAAGAATCTTGTTTTTTTTTTTGAAAGGACTCCAAAAAGAATAATAAATTATTCCATAAAAAAGTCAAATATTACAATTAACAATGCATTGATTACAAAAAATTTCAAAAAAATTTTACCATTTAAAAGTCTTAAAGAGTGCTCCAGAAACACTAGTTAACATTTCCCATAAATAAATATTCCCCGCACGTAAGGATCACCAGGCGATCAGCAGGTGCAACTTGATGAACCAACTAGGTTAGAACGTCCTAACGGCCTCATCATTTGTACAGTCTACTAAAGATAACTAAACGCGACCTGAATGTTATTTAATTCCAACAAAATAAATAGGGAGGATTCGAAGAGTCTTAACCGTTGTTTACTTTTCTACAACAAACCATGTAACTTGCTATGTTGCAAATAAATAAAAATTGCAATCTCTAACCCTTAACTCTTTTATTATTATATTGTCAAAACAAAATAAGTAACACGAATTGTTTGGACGAAACGACAATTCATGTGGATACGATACTCAACTTATTTAGTAAACGATTTGGTACACTTGCCTAATCCGATCATCAAGTTTTTGGCACCGTTACCGGAGATTGTTGTTATTTTTGACTAAGAAAATCAAATTACTTATTTATATCTATTATTTTTCTGTCATTTATTTTTTTGCATTTTCTTTTTCTATTTTAAAAAAAATCAAAAAAAATCAAAAAATTTAAAAATACCAAAACTATTTAGTCCTAGTTGCGTCATTTTATTTTTAAAGTCTAATTTTATCATATAGTTTATCGTTACTGACATAATTTACTTTTCTGTTTGCATTTAGTTTATTTTTATCCATCTTAGTACTAAATATTTTCTTTTCTTTTCTCATTTAAGAACTAACCCATTTTATTTTCTTTTTATTTCTTAGAGTCATAGTTTAGTTTATAATTAGTTGCATTCCATTTTAGAGAGTCATAGTATAAATAACAGTTGTTATAATATCTATAGTCATTAGATCGAGTCTACTTAAATTTAGGTCGTTTAATCATAAGGGTCAGTCTATTTAATTTGCATTTAGGATTAGGATTAGCATGTAGTCATAATAGTCATAGAGTCATGATTAGAAGTAGGTAATAATATAAATAGTTAAATTAGATCGAGCCTACATTGCATTTAGACAATAAATAGTCAGATAACCACATAGGAGTTAACACCAACCGATAGATATTTTAGCAAGTGTACTAAATACTATTGAAGTAATAAAAATATCGTTCTCACGAGGACTGTGTTAATCTCAATTTAGTAATAAGGTAAATAATTAAGATGTATAAATTTCTTTTAGTTGCCCTAGGCAGTAGTTTTGGTTTGCATAAAATTAAATAAACAGAATGTAAAGATAGAGTTGGAAAGAATGAGAGAGAGATGAGATCAGGTCTTTCGAATCATCTATGTTCCCTAATTGGTATACTGCACCTATTCTTATGAATGATTTTCTAGTTCCACGATAGTTAACAAAATAGTCCTAATCAATCCCTTGAGTTAGGACCCTCTTCTCAAACTACAGCCCCTAATTCCTTAGGTGGTCTAATAATCTTTGAAGGTTTTAAGAACATTAACCTAATATCACTAACAAACGATTATCCATTCCTAGACTAACCCTGTTTATTAGAACAATTCAATTCTGTCTAAGTAGAAAGCTATGGTCAGTAGTCATTCATTCTCACTAAATCATGTTTATATTTGATCAGGATATAAAAAGCATTAAGAACAGTTGAATTGAATAAAAACTAGATTTTCATTCACAATAAATAGAGTTTCACAGCAACATGGTTCAATTAGGGTTACAAAGAATCATCCCAGACCTAATCTCTAAGAGATTTAGCTACTCATAATTGAGTTTACAAATAGCATAATCAATAGTGGAATCAAAACATACATGAACTGATAGAAGGTTGAAGAAATCGCCCTCCTAGCCGTCTTTAGGTCTCAAAATCGCACTTTGCTCTCTCCAAATCGTAACCCTTGTCTTTGGAATAGACTTCAGCTTAAATAGGCACATAATTCCGCCTAAAATCGTGCCACGATTTAAGTAAATCGTGACACGATTCTCCTTGAATCGCAAATCACTGAATTAAGGTTTCCTCAGATCCTGCCACGATTATGCTATCGTGACACGATTTCTTCAATGTCGAAGCTTGATTTTGATCTTCTAAAATCGTGTCACGTTTTTACCAAATCGTGAACTCCAATTTCTAAAATCTTTGTATTTTCTTCAGTTTCCTACTCTTTTGCTGCATAAGTTGCCTTGTGAACTCCAATTTGTGATCAAACTACATATAAAAAGACTCTAAAAATAGCGAATGACGGACTATCATCACCAACCTAAATATTTTTCAAGCACAACCTTAATTTTGTTAGGAAATTTTCTCGAACTTGCAACTATGGTGTGAAATATGTTAGCATGGAATCAACCAAAAAGGCACAAGCAATGACTACTAAAGAGGAGATGGAAGAACAAAATTGGGAGCACTTGATCTCCTCATTCAAGAAGGTTAAGGTGACGACTTCTTTTGTGGAGAAGCTGGAAAAAGAGTCGGGATACCTCGAATTTTAGCAAGAAGTAGATATAAAGCGATAAGAGTTGTTGAAGTCAACACAAGCTCGAAAAGATGAGCAGATCAACTCGATAGAAGTGGTTGAAGATAAACCTTAGACGGAAGATGAACAAGAGGACAATGAAGTGTTGTATTTTTATTTAAAATGTTTCAAAAGTTAATGCAATTAACTACCACATTTAACTTGTTTTCAATAGTTACGTTTTCATTCCCAACGTCCAAAATTTGGTTGCTATTATTGTGGCATTATTTTTGCATGACTGAGTCAATTTTGTTGCTGTAATCCCTCCGTCCTAAATTATATGTCACTTTAGAAAAAATATTTGTCCCAAATTGTATGTCACTTTAGAATACCAATGAAACATTAATGTTACTTTTCCTATTATATCCTTAACTATTTATTACTCTTTCTTTTTTCAATTCTTTCATTTATCTTTCCCATATCATTTATTAAGGATAATTTTGTAAAACAACTTATAATATCTCTTTCCCACACAATATTAATTATATTTCTTAATATGTGTGAAATGCCTAAAACGTCATACAATTTGGGACGGAGGGAGTATAAAATACATTTCTGACGTGAACAAAAACATAAAAAGAAAAGCTCTATTCTTCTTTCTCATACTTGATCAGTAGCAACAAAATAAAATCACACACATAACTCAACTTTGTTTTCTTCTCCTCCAATTTTTCTAATTCCTGAGTTAAACATCTACCTGATCAAATTATCATTCGTGTTGTTCTGTAACCTCCATAATTAGGAGAATGACATGTTGAATCCTGAGGAGTTAGCGCACATTGAGGCGGATAAATTCCAATGACAGTCTTCGTGACGCCTCAGGTTAATGCTATCCATTTAATTTTGCAGGTTTAATTTCTAGTTTGTTTTGCAGAATCTAGTTCGTTGTTATTTGAAGTTGCGGTTGCCGGTTATTATTTGAAGTTGCGGTTGCTGTTTACACATTAGGTACAACAATCTTGGAATTTATCCTTTATAACTGTGACCGCAAGTTAAGGTTTGGGTGATTGGAAAATTAGTGCAGACCTTCTACGAGGTACACAGCTTTCATTCAATAATTAATTGACAAAATATTGCCGTGAACTTCTATCTGTTATATATTTGTGTTTTGAATTAGAATCATTATTGTTCATCTAACAATTGATTTCCAAAATAAAGTGCCGCAACTTATATTGTTATTTATTTGCCTTTTGAAATAGAAACATTGCTATTCATTCACTTGGTCTCATACGTGATTGCAATTATAATTATTATTATTATTATGGAATCTGCTTTGTTGAAAAGCCCTTACAATAAAATTGTTAAATCAAAAATTGGACACCATATTCCTTAATATAGTTACAAAGATGAAAACAACCAAGCTATCGATGTTAAATTAATTTACAAGTTTTGACAGATGATATACATGTGAATGTTGTTTCTCATACAATACTTTCAATGAAGGAAAAAACATGGGTGGTAGACTCAGGCTCTACCTCACATATTTCTTTTAATTGTGAAAAAAAAGGCATTATACATGAAATAACTCCTCCTTATTCTCCTAAATCTAATGGCGTAGCTGAAAGGAAAAATAGGACTTTAAAAGAAATGATGAATTCTATGCTAGTTAGTTCTCATACTCCTAATAATCTTTGGGGTGAAGCTTTATTGTCTGCATGTTTTTTATTAAATAGAATACCTCATAGAACTACCGGTAAGACAGCATATGAACTTTGGAGAGGTTATCAACTTAACTTGAAATATTTAAAAGTGTGGGCGTGTCTTGCTAAAGTCATGTTACCTGAACCTAAGAAAAGAAAGTTAGGATCTAAAACATCTTATTGTATGTTTATAGAATATGCTCAAAATAGTGCTGCCTATAGGTTTTTTGTTTTGAAAAGTGATGTTTTAGATTGGGCTCAGTCTAGGGTGGGAGAGTTTGATAGGTCTCCCACCGTGAGCAAGTTTAATGTATGGTTAGATTGTGAGGTTCCACAAATATTATGATGCACCACCATCAATTTATACATTCCCTTTCTCTCTCCCCTAGCTTTCTCTCTTCTTGCTACTGAGTTCCTTTCCTGTTTCCTGTGTTTTCTTCTACCATTCCCCAACTACTTTTCCAAATTTATCCCATTCTCGCTTTCTTTGATTTATCTTTCAACCTTCTCAGTTTCTTCTTAAAATCCATTCCCCAATCTCAACTTTTCATTCCTCTCTTTCATCAATTTTAAGAACTCTAATCCCAATTTCAAGTTCAATTTTCTCTTCCCATAGACTTAAATCACTCATTTTGGAAATTTTCTCTTTATAACCCATCTGGGTTTTGTAATTCACTTCAAAAGTTTTTAAATTGAAGGGAAAAAAAATCAATATTTTTTAATTCAATTTTCTAATTTTCACAATTGGGTTTCTGAGCATTTTGTTGAAAAAAGGGTAATGTTATGAAGTTGTTTTGATTCTCTAAAAATTTATTCTTTAATATCAAGGTTTTTCAACTTTGAATATAAGTGTCACTCAAGTCCACTCAATAGAAAATTCAAGCTTAGAAAAATAGCTTAATTTGTTTTAGAAAATGTAACTGACACGTTCAATGAATTATGTTATGTATTAAATGATGATTTTTTTTTTTGAAGGATAAATGATTATTTGTTATCTCTTAACATCTAGATACACTCCTTTGTTGCCAAGAGGAATTCTGAATGATTCTTCATAGTCTATAAATTAGTTTCAAGCTTTTAGGTTTCACCGTATGATATAAAATTAGAGAGAATAGATTTTTATTTTTGGGATTTAAGTCCACATAAACAAAAAAACTCTTTTCAAGAGCAATCTAAAATTCTGGATTTTACTAAGTTCATATAAGTAATGGGTGGTGGTGGAGTAGTTGTAGAAGAACGCAGGAAAGAAACAACAGGGAGGAGAGGAGAGAGATAAAAAAAGGATGTGTAAGATGTGTGTGGTGCATCATAACATTTGTGGAACATCATAATCTAACCGTACATCAAACTCACCTACGGTGGGAGACCTATCAGGCTCACCCATCCTAGACAGCGCCTTTAGATTGCAATACAATTATGGAAACTAAGAATGCTGAATTTTTTAAAAGTATTTTTCCTTTGAAATCTAAATCTGAAGGTAGCTCTAAGCAACCTTTAGAAATTAATTTTGAAGGTCCTAATGAGGAATTAAGGAGAAGTACACGACAAAGAAAAGAGACATCTTTCGGAAATGATTTTTATATTTATCTTGTTGATAATGAGCCTATAAAATTTCATGAAGCTATTTCTTCTTCTAATTCAAAATTTTGGAAAGAAGCTATTGAAACCGAAATTGATTCTATTACCAAAAACAAAACTTGTATTTTAGTCGATTTACCTCCAGGATCAAAAACTATTGGTTGCAAATGGATTTTTAAAATAAAATATAATTCTGATGGGTCAATCGATAAATACAAAGCTCGTTTAGTTGCAAAAGGTTTTTCTTAAAAAGAAAACATTGATTATTTTGATACTTTTGCTCTAGTAACGAGAATTTCTTCAATACGGATTTTAATAGCTTTAGCTTTCTATTTATAAACTTGTTATACATCAAATGGTGTTGATGTTATAGAATAGTGTTGAGGGAGGATCGAACATGTTCCCTGTTATGGAGGTGGTGTTGGTGTTCTTCCCTGGCTCGGTGTCCTTCGGTGTACTCCACTGTTGGCGTACACGGACACGACTTCAAAATTCGACTTTTGAACGGTCTGGGTGTCCTTGGGCGTACTCCAATGTTGGAAAACACAAGCACAGCTTCGAAATTCAACTTTTGGGCGGCCTTGGTGTCCTTGGGCGTACCCCACTGTTGGCATACATGAACAATATAACACCCTTGAACCCCACAAGCAATATTTGATGCAAATAAATCAATTAATGAAAGACTTCAAGAAGTTACGTCGTCATTTTCCCAAAACATGCATAATTCGGTTGTCATAAAGATCGCAGCGGCATAAAAACATCTCAAATATCTCGGATACATCCAAAACATCAAAGTGCATGAATCATAATATCTCAACAACATATCTCAAGTATCATAATACATAAACCATATGGCCTCGACATAAATCTCAAAATAAATAACATATAATTATGACAATCTTACTAGAAGCTTATACAAGACTCCATGCAATAAAGAAAAACGAGGAATGCACCATGCAAACTCGGGTACTCACGTCTCCACGAACAATCTCAAGCTGGACGTCTACACCGTTTTTAGAAATGGTGAGGCGGTCAACCAAACGACCACTCGGGGGTTGGATAACATTCACATAAAAAATATATAAACATAAATATAGCATTCTAGGATTCAAGTAAATCATGAATATATACAAATTCATCATTCCTAGAATACTAGCTTCACATGAATATCATCTTCAATAAATCATAACCTCATCAACAAGTCATCACATTATCCACAATTCCATAACATCATCTTAAGTGTACAGATATCATCAATCAATTATATAGAGTACACAACATCACATCATACACATAATTCACCAAAGTCACATAATCAAGTATTAGACATTTCACATAAGTTATATGCATGTAATGTCCTAAACACACCTCTACATGCATGTGATACCATTTGGATATCATATATAATTTTACCGAGAGATCTGCCATCGTTAATAACCATCAACAACAACCATCGACAATAGGACTTGATCGTCAATGCATGAACATATGAGTCGACATTGAATATATCCATACACTATAACACAAGTCATCAACAATCATCAACAATTTCCATCGACAATATTCATCACCAATAATCATCAACAATGTCCATTAACATTTCCATCAACAATATTCTTCAACGATATTCATCACCATTATATACATATATACATCACCAAGTCATACATATGCATATACACACCATCATGAATTTATTATCATCAATAAATAATCTTCACCAAATTTATCATCAATTCAATCATTAAATATCACTTAAACAATAGGTAACCATCATTTACAAGTTAACCAGCATAAATCATCATTTAACAAAGTCCGTCTATTTTTCTCCAAAGTTCGTCTATTTTTCACTTTCACACAATTCATCATATCTCATGCATATTAGTCATCAAATCAATCATAATCCAACATATTATCATGAGCAAAAAGTTAATTTCAAGCTAACAAGTCATATTTCAACATTTCACCAAAGTTCGTCTATAAATTCCAAAGTTCGTCTATTTTGACATTTTTCATCAAAACCAAGTTACATGCCCTTATAGTTCTTCATCAATCCTACATGCTTCACCTAAGTTCATCATTACAGAAAACCAATCATAAAATCATCATTTCACTTAAGAAAAATTATCATTCGAATATTTCAAGTTCATGTTCATTTCTCATTCAAAGTTCGGCTCAAATTAATAAAACCAATTCAAATCCAAGTAGTTCAAACGACTATATTAGTCAAAATACATCAAGAGGAACACTTGGGGATGTCCAGAAACAACTACAAAGGCCCGAAATGTGCAGAATAGCATGTGATGTTCAACACATCTCGCCACGGTGAAAACTAATTCGCTGGGCGAGCTATACAGGACAAGGAACCCAGAAAATGGGTTTCCTATTGGAAACTCACTCCAAAAACACCCCAAAATCCCAATTTTTATCCCAACTGACCTAAAATCGTTGTACAAACATCATCAACAGATAACACAAGTATAAGGAACGATTAAAATACTTAAAACATGGATTCATATCATCACTTAATCAAGTTTTCATAATCACACTCATTTTTCACAAAACACTCCAGAACTTCACAACTCAAACCAAACTTCACAACCAACACCAACAATTCATAACCCATCAATATTCAAACATACCCAATGATTCAACAAGTGATTTAAAACATCTTTGAGCAATAATCATCAACAAAATTCAGGGTTTTCACACAATTAATCAAAATTCTCAAAAACAACTTATTCTACATCTTCAACCACAACTTAAGCATATAAACAACTTAATTCTACAAAGTTCATGATACCCATAATTAATACTTAATTATAAGCACGAATTTCATCTCACATAATCATCAATTTCACAAGTTAATCAAAACAAACATGACCCAAAAGATAAAAATATGATTATAGCTTATTATGAGAACAAACCTATCTATCCCCCTTAGCTCAATCTCCTAAAGCTCAAGCTAGGGCTTTGATATCCTCTTTAAGCTATGTTCTCCTCTTATAAGAACTTCTTCTTCTTTCTTCTTCTCTCTATCTCTCTATTTTCTCTCTCTAGCTACCTTTTGGTAAAACTTATGAAATGAATGTGTAACCCTTATTTCTTACTAAAGTTATCCTTATATAGTCTCACTATTAGGTTAGACTTTCTACTCTCTTAATGGGCTTAGTAACTTCTCATCTCATTAAAATGTTACTACAAAATTACTTTATTAAAACCTCCCATTAACTACTCATACACCACCATCTTAATTAATTATCTCAAGTTACTACTAACTCTAATAAAATAACTCATCACACGAAAATAATAAAATATCCTCCAATTTTAAGATTACTAAAATACCCTCACTCATCAAATGACCAAAATCCCCTTAGCCATGAAATGACTAAAATACCATTCTCATATAAAAATCCACTAATCTCAAATCAAACACACAAACAAGCAATTAAACACTTATATTAAATAAATAAATAATTCTAGCGAAAAATGAGCTGTTATAAACACGACCTCAAATTTTGACTTTTGGGCGGCCTCTCTAGACAGCTACCCATCCACAAGCGCGAAACATCTCAATTTGTTTGTCGGATACAGGAGCGGACTCGTCTATAACTGTTGCCACACATGAGAACGGATTCACTTTGAATCGTTACTGACATGAGCACGGATTCCTTCACACTGTTATCAGAGGCTTGATCACGAATTCGCCTTGAACTGTTGCCGGCACAAACCTCCGAAACAAAAACAACTTTTGGACGGTTTGGAATGGTGTGTCCCTGTCTTCAAGTCAATCTCACCCTGGGAACATGAAATTTTGCGTCCATGGAGCCTTGATTATGCAGCTTAATTAAGCCGCCAACAGTGAAGGTGGTGTTTCCTTCGTGGTTTTGTAACCATCAACACCGAACGTTGATGCAGTTACGCTGCAATTATTTTGATGATTATATTCTCATATTGACGAAGTAGATTTTCCTCCTAACGAACTAGAATTCCATTTCACCTTCTTTCGTAGCGAGATGGAGGGATTAGAGTGTAACTGTTTTCGGATTCGAACGCGTAACTGTAACCGTTTCAAGATTCATAGGTGAATGATTTAGTTTCAATTTTTTTCTATTCCCTCCCGATTCATTAAATTGCAATGGATGTTCATATATGTAAACAAAGCCTTCGGTCCCCATGGATGAAGCCTTCTCATCCTTTGTGTGATGACGATTCGTGTCCCAATTTTGGATTTTAAAGTGTACCTCTCTTTGATGATGAAGAATGATGCAGATTCAGAATGAATCCTATTGAAGCAGTGTCCCTGAACTTCACTACTTCACTCCTTTTCGAATCGTAACGATTTCGATGTCGCATAATTGTTTCCCCCATTGACAAGTCTCGATGAAGCTTCAAGATAATACCTTGATTATTAAATTTTACTAGGATCTTAATGAGATCCAAAGAATTTTTGGCCGAATCCTTTGAATATTGTTAAATCTTGTTGAATTTTTCAAGATCAGTCGTGATATGTAACACCCCGTTTTCCCAACATAAAAATTTCATAAACATTTATCAGAGTAAACAACATATAACAGGATATCACACTTCTTAAAATCTCAAATAGATAAATAATAATTTATCCTTCATCAACAAAATAGCAGCGGAGTTAATTCAAACGTAATAAATAGTCTTGGCACGCAGGCCTCATAAAAGTCATCTCATAAATTCAGTTAAGCAACATGAAAACATAGCATATACGCAAAGGAAAGAGAAATAGCCACTAAAGATCCCCTCCCGTTACGTATCAGAGCAACCTAAGACTCGGTGAGGCAAGGCCACTCACGACAGCACAACAGCAACCTACTCTGGATTACCTGCAAGTTACTCAAACGAAGAGCAACATTTCCAAGCAGAAGGGGTGAGATTTCACAAAACAATAATATTAAGCATATAATTCAACAATTATATTTAACAACATAAAACATCTTAATAAACAACATTGATAATAATATATCATAAATTGCTTCATTCTTTAATCACAACTTAGTCTTTATTATCTTCATCGACTCGACATATGCAACTATGCAACTTAGACCTCTTATATGCATATGGTACCAATACAGGGCATCAAGCCCCCATCGCTATTTGAGTATTAATATACTTCCAGGGCATCAAGCCCCCATCGCTAATTTTGAGCTAATGCTCCAACGTGGTGAGTACAAAGCTCCAGGGCATCAAGCCCCCAACAATGAATGCTAATGCATGGACTCGACCTCTTAAAACGACTTAATTCGACAACCTCTTATATTAGTCCAATAATTTGGAACATCATCAACTTCAACAACTTAGACCGACTCATGCAGCTTAGTTAAATAACAACAGCAACATAGGCAGTATACAAAACAACATGACATGATAATATCAATTTCGATTCATCAACATCTTATGTATACAAACATTCTTCAAGTAATGCATAAACATTATATCACATCATAATCAACAACGACATATCTTATACAGCTTCACAGATTATAATTAACCTCATTGTTAAGTCTTAATCCTACCGAAAGGTTCAACTCTCGACAACTCGTGCAACAAAAGTCGCAAAATCTAACAAGTCACTCTGTTTCTGGGTCGCTCGCGAGGCGAGAGCCTCTGCTCGCCGTGGCGAGTTCAGCTCAGAATCTCACAAGTTTAATTCCAGGTTCAATCTCATGCTACATCCTTTCCTAATCATTATTAGACATGTTCAGGCACTCAAAAGCATCTAAGGTTCAACTCAAAAGTCAAAAATACGAAATCTTGCATGCTCTCTGGTCTAGCTCGCTAGGCAAGTTCATCTGTTCGCTATGGCGAGCTGCGACATGCAACTCGCGAGGCAAGGGAAAAATGGTTCGCGAGGCGAGCGATGAATGCAGGCTCGGGCAGAAGTGTAGTTTTCACGAAAATTCATCTTTTCTCAAGGTTTTAAGCCTAACATTGATTCCAGAATTCATCCTACACATTATCTAAGGTCTAGGAACAGTTTCTACATCAATCTAGCAACTTCTCACCGCTTAATCATCACTTCTATCAATTTGACCTAATTTCCGATTCCTCTTAAACTCATCCTAATTCATGTTAAATGTAACCATTGATTCATAGACTTAATAAAATTGCAAAGTTAGTCTCACCCTTACCTTATAGATGAAAATCGCAGCACTCCTAGGTCTTTTCCCTCCTCTTGGCTTTTTCTCCCTTTTTCTCCAAAAACTGATCGTACGTACTATGTTTTTCTAAACTAGGTTTCCCTATTTATATCTCCTCCAATTATCTTATCTTATTTCTCTTTCTCCCCCAAAACTCTCTAAAATCTCAAAACAACCCCTAAACTCAATATTTATTTTATTTTCAAATCTTATTTTATTAAACAATAAAATAAGTCACAACTCCTCATAAAATCATAAAAACCACCTCAATCATATGAATCATATAAATCACACATATATTATATAAATATAATATAAACTCATCTAAGTAACTACTAGACTCAATTAAATAATTAAATAATTCGAAACGGGCGTTACACGATACAAGATTGAGATTCAAGGGATCGAAAAAAAAAGTTGATCCCCTCCTTCTAGCTCCAATGATCTGTCCGGTAAAGATGTTATATGGATCAACATAGATCATCTCATAGTTGACGATGGATTGATGAAGAAGGTGCTTCGTTGTTGAAGATATCACTAGAATCCATGGAAGAAACCGCGTTGGAGGTGAGACGGAAGGGGGTGGTACCTGCACATACGCTTCGACATCCAAGTCAGGTGGGAAACAAGGATCTTGTGAGGTGTTTTTGGGATAGAATGGACTTAACTTGGAGTTTTACTGGAGTCCCCTTTATATAGGCATAAGAGAGTGTTATGGGCTTGGAGCCTTATTGGGTCTTACCATGTAAATGAGCCTTGCTAAGTCGACATGACTATACAATTCTAAATTGTGCCCTTATTATGTTAAATTCAAAAGCGCATTAATGTAACGCCCACTTTCGTTTAATCGTTATTTAATCGAGTTTAGGCAATTATATTATAATTATATAATATATGCGTGATTTTGTTATGTTTTGGTGATTCATGATGAATTTAGTGATTTGATTGATGACGTGATAAGTTATGAGTTTTGGAGGATTTGATTATGATATGAGATTTATTTTATTGTTAAATAGAATAAAGATTTGAAAATAATATAAAATATTTAGTTGAGGGATGTTTTGATATTTTAGATAGTGTTGGGGGAGAAAGTGAGATAAGATAAGTATTTTAAGAGGAGATATAAAAGGTTAGACCTAGTTTAGAAAAACATAACGTACGTACGACTGTTTTTGGAGAAAAGGGAGAAAAAGCCAAGAGAAGAGGAACCTAGAGTGAGGGCTGCGATTTCTTCATACAAGGTAAGGGTGAGACTGATAATTCAATAATGTTATTTGCTGTAATTCTGATGATTAGTTGACAAAGTTAGGATTGATTTAGAGAAGTTTTGGAATTAGGTCAAAACCCTAAAAATTGATGATCAAACGGTAAAACTTGTTAGATTGATGAAAGAACCGTCCTTTAACCTTAGAATATGTTTAGGATGAATTCTGGAATCAAAACCACGCTTTGAACCATGTTGTTTGATGGATTTTTGAGAAAAACCCTAGTCTGCCTGAGCTTCTGTTCATCGCTCGCCTTGGCGAGTGATGATCCTCGCCTCGCGAGTGATGAACTTCATCGCTCGCCACGCGAGCCCTTTCCTTTCGCCTCGCGAGTTGTTTGGTTCAACTCGCCATGGCGAGCAATCCCCTTCGCCTCGCGAGTTGTGTGACGCAGCTCGCCACTGCGAGCCACCTTACTCGCCATAGCGAGCTAAGGCAGAGTGCATGTTAGATTTCGTGTTTCGACCTTTTTAGTTGAATTTTGTATGCCTTTGAGTACCTGAACACATCTAGTATTGATTAGGAATGAATGTAGGATCAGAGGGAACCCAGAACAACCTTGGTTTGGGAGCTGAGTGGTACTCGCCATGGCGAGTAAGTACTCTCGCCTCGCGAGCACAACCAGAATGGAATGGTTTATGTGTTTGTGCGATTTGTGTCGCACTTGATGATCAAGAGTGAACCCCTAACTGGTAATGAGACCTAGTGATGTGGTTTAATGCAGACTCTAGAGTTGTTTAAGTTATATTAATATTAATTGAATATGAACTGTTGTATTGTATATTCATGCAAGATAAGAAGATGTGATAAAGATACAAATTATGTGCTTTGATATAATGATATCATCTTGTTATGTGACCTGTTTATGCTGCTTCCGTTATTTAACTAAGTGCATAAATATATGATGAAGTTTAGCTCCAAATTATTGGATGCATGTTGATAAGTTGATTACGATGTTTTGTGTCCATGCATAGCATATCATTGAGCTTAGTCCTCACCACGAATATTAGGAGCTTTGTCCTCCGCACGATTAAAGTATATTAATACTTATGATGACGATTGGTACCACATGCATATAAGGAGTCTAGGAGCATTGTCACATTGTCATGATTAAGATGCCTTGTTGATAATGAATGAATATGTGATTACGTGATAAGTGTTTGTTGATTATGTTATGTTGTTCATAATGAATTGGATATATGATTACGTGATAACTGTTTAGCATTTATGCAAAGTTAATAATGGAATGATTATGATGTTAATTTATGATTCGCAATTACATTGATTAATGTTATTTTATTATGAAATCTCACCCCTTCTGCTTGAAAATGTTGCCCTTCGTATGGGTAACTTGCAGGTGATCGTGCTTAGTGTAACACCCCGTTTTCCCAATATACAAATTTCTTAAACATTTATCAGAGTAAAAACCATAAACGGGATATCACATAGAAACGTAATCCAAAAACAGTTAAATAATAATTTAACTTCCACATAATATCTTAACATAGCAGCGGAGTATTAGTTCAGAAATCATAAATCAGTTTGGCACGCAGGCCCCAACAAAGTATCTCAAAAGAGTTAATCAAAACAGAAATTATCATAATAGTTCACGTAAAAGAACGAAGCATGTTATAGCATATAACCCCATCCCGTTACGTATCAGAGCGACCTAGACGACACAGAGAAGGCAAGGCCACTCACGACGATAACTGCACACTAAGCACGATCACCTGCACGTTACCCACGGTCGAGGTAACATTCAAACAGAAGGGGTGAGATTTCATAACAGAATGACATTAATCAATGCAATAAAGAATCATGAATTAACATCCTAATTAATCTTGATCATAATCAATTTAAAACATAATCATCATTGTATCCTTAATAAGCATTTGTCAAGTAATCACATAATTAATCATCTTCAACAATATAACGTTATCACGTAATCACATAATCAATCATCATCAACATAGCATAATAGACATGACAATGTGACAATGCTCCTAGACTCCGTATATGCATGTGGTACCAATCGTCATCATAAGTATAAATATACTTTAATCGTGCGGAGGACAAAGCTCCTATAAAACGTGCGGAGGACAAAGCTCCTAATATTCGTGGTGAGGACTAAGCTCAATGATATGCTATGCATGGACTCTTAACAACAAAACATCGTAATCATGTGCATTCAATAACTTGAAGCGAAACGTCATCATTTTCATTATATTCATAAATAAACATGGCATACTCAGTTAAATAACAGCAGCAGCATAGTCAAGTCACATATCAGCAGGGAGATATCAATATATCAACAGCAATTCAATAGAATCATAATCGTTTCATTATATCTCACATAATGCATAATACATTAATCAAGCTCAATTAATATCAACATATCTTAATAGCTTTTACAGACTGCATTAAACGTTATCATAAGGTCTCATTACCAATTAGGGGTTCACTCTTGATCAAAAGGTGCGACACAGATCGCACAACCACTCAAACAGCTACATTCTGGACTTGCTCGCGAGGCGAGAGTTCTTACTCGCCATGGCGAGTACCACTCAGATTCCCAACTAATGTTGTTTTGGGTTCAATCCTGTCCTAAAATCATTCCTAATCATCTCTAGGTATGTTTAGGCACTTAAAGGCACTCAAGGTCCAACTAAAAAGTCGAAACTACAAAATATGACATGCACTCTGCCTAGGCTCGCGAGGCGAGGAAGGTTTACTCGCCATGGCGAGTTGCACCAAACAACTCGCGAGGCGAAGGGAAAAGGCTCGCGTGGCGAGCGATGAACTTCATCGCTCGCGAGGCGAGGATCATAGCTCGCTGTGGCGAGCGATGAATGTCGCTACGGCCAGGCTTCCTAAAAACACCAAAATCCGTCGATTCGCATGGTTCTAAGCTTGGTTTTGATTCCAGAATTCTTCCTAAACATATTCTAAGGTTAAAGGACGGTTCTTTCATCAATCTAAACAAGTTTTACCGTTTATTCTCAAATTTTAGGGTTTTGACCTAATTCCAAAACTTCTCTAAATCAATCCTAACTTTGTCAACTAATCATCAGAATTACAGAGATTAATGCTACTGAGTTATTAGTCCCACCCTTACCTGGTTATGAAGAAAATCGCAGCCCTCTTGGTCTCTCGCTCCTCTCTAAGCTTTTTCTCCCTTTTCCAAAAGTTTTCACGTACAATGAGTTTCTAAAATATTAGGTCCTCTCCTATTTATATCTCTTCCTAATTACTTACCTTATCTCACTTTCACCCCCAAAACTATCTAAAATATCAAAACAGCCCTCAACTAAATATTTTATATTATTTTCAAATCTTTATTTTATTTAACAATAAAATAAATCTCATATCATAATCAAATCCTCCAAAACTCATAACTTATCACGTCATCAATCAAATCATCAAAACATACCAAAATCATGCATATACTATATAATTATAATATAATTGCCTAAACTCAATTAAATCAACGATTAAACGAAAGTGGGCGTTACAACTCTCCCCCACTTAAAAGATTTTCGTCCTCGAAAATTTACCTCAAGCAAACAACTCTGGATAAGACTCCAGCATCTTACTCTCAAGCTCCCACGTCAAGCTTTCACCAGTCGCTCCCGACCAAACGACTCTCACGAGAGGTATCTCCTTGCCTCTCAACGTCTTCATTTTACGATCATCAATCCTCAACGGTAAAGTCTCTACCGTAAGGTTGTCTCTACCGTAAGGTTGTCTCTAATTTGCACATCGTCGCTTTGGATTACATGAGATGGATCCGGAACATACTTTCGAAGTTGCGACACATGGAAAACGTTGTGCAAATTCGCAAGATGCGGCGGTAAACCCACTCGGTAAGCCACCGTTCCAACTCTTTCCAATATCTGATACGGACCAATGAACTTCGGGGTCAACTTCTTTGACTTCAAAGCACGTCCTACACCAGTCATAGGAGTGACTCTCAAAAACACGTGGTCTCCTTCCTGAAATTCAAGATCTTTTCTACGCTTATCATGATAACTCTTTTGTCGACTCTGCGACGCCTTCATTTTCTCTTGGATCATCTGAACTTTCTCAGTAGTTTGCTGAACAATCTCTGGTCCTAAGACCACTCTTTCTCCTGATTCAAACCAACACAACGGAGTTCTGCATCTCCGACCATACAAAGCCTCGAACGGTGCCATTCCAATACTAGAATGATAACTATTATTATAAGTGAACTCGATCAACGGAAGATGACTATCCCAAGTTCCTCCTTGCTCAAGAACACAAATTCTCAACAAATCCTCTAGCGACTGAATTGTCCTCTTCGACTGACCATCTGTCTGTGGATGATACGCCGAACTCAATCTCAACTTCGAACCCAAAGCCTCTTGCAAACTTTTCCAAAATCTAGAAGTAAATCTTGGATCTCTATCTGATACAATGCTCGAAGGAACACCATGCAGCTTCACAATCTCTTTGATGTAAATCTCTGCCAACTGGACAACAGGGAAGCTAATATTAATAGGTAGGAAATGAGCTGACTTCGTCAACCGATCAACAATAACCCAAATTGCGTCGCTCCCTCTCGGAGTATTCGGCAAACTCGTCACAAAATCCATCGATATACTATCCCATTTCCATTCTGGCACGTCTAAAGGTACCATCATCCCAGCAGGTTTCTGATGCTCAACTTTCGACTTCTGACAAACTAAACAGGAATACACAAACTGTGCCACATCTCGTTTCAAACCAGACCACCAGAAAATCTTCTTTAGATCATGATACATCTTCGTAGCTCCCGGATGAATACTCAAGCTACTTCTATGACTCTCTTCAAGAATCATCTTCTTAATCTCTTCATTGTCTGGGATACAAATTCTTCCTCGGAATCTCAACACACCTTGATCATCGATTTTAAAATCACTGTCTTCCGTCTGATCTCTAGCAACCAACAAGTCCACAAACTTTACATCAACTTTCTGTGCTTCCTTGATACTTTTCAGAAATTCACTATCAATCTTCAGCATACCCAGTTTCACACTCTAAGGTGACCATTCGCAAACCAAACTCATATCTCTAAACTGTTCAAGCAATTCGAACTCTCTGACCATCATGGCGGACATATGCAATGTCTTCCTACTCAAGGCATCTGCAACAACATTAGCTTTACCTGGATGATAATTCAAACCAAAGTCATAATCCTTCAACAATTTGAGCCATCTTCGCTGCCTCATATTCAATTCCTTCTGATCGAACAAATACTTCAAACTCTTGTGATCACTAAACACCTCAAATCTCGAACCATACAAGTAATGTCTCCATATCTTCAATACAAAGACTACGGCCGCCAACTCGAGATCATGCGTAGGATAATTCTTCTCATGAATTCTCAACTGTCTTGAAGCATAAGCTACCACTTTACCTTCTTGCATAAGTACACCTCCTAAACCCAACTTGGACGCATCACAATAAACCACAAAAGGTTCATCTGACTTCGGCAAAATTAACACTGGAGCAGTCGTCAAACGCTTCTTCAATTCACCGAAACTTTTCTCACAATGAACGTCCCACACAAAAGTTTTACCTTTACAAGTCAACTGTGTAAGCGGAAGAGCTAACTTAGAAAACCCTTCAATAAACCTTCTATAGTAACCAGCTAAACCCAAGAAACTTCTAATCTCAGTAACTGACTTAGGAGTCTCCCACTGTGATACCGCTTCAACTTTAGACGGATCCACTGCAATTCCATCACCAGAAATAACATGGCCTAGAAAACTCACTTCTTTCAACCAGAATTCACACTTAGACAATTTAGCATAAAGTTTCTTCTCTTTCAACACTTGTAAGACAATCTTCAGATGCTCAGCATGTTCTTCTTCAGTCTTGGAGTAGATCAAAATATCGTCGATAAACACAACCACAAACCGATCCAGAAATGCATGGAAGATGCGATTCATATACTCCATAAACACTCCAGGTGCATTGGTCACACCGAAAGGCATAACTTTATATTCATAGTGACCATAACGCGTTCTGAAAGCTGTCTTCTGCATATCTTCATCCTTTACTTTAATCTGGTGATAACCTGATCTCAAATCAATCTTGCTGAAAACTCGTGCACCCACTAGCTGATCCATCAAATCATCAATTCTCGGAAGTGGATACCTATTCTTGATAGTTACCTTGTTCAACTGTCGATAATCAATACACAACTGCATACTACCATCTTTCTTCTTTACTAACAAAACCGGCGCTCCCCAAGGTGAAACACTTGGTCTAACAAACTTCTTCTCAAGCAAGTCTTCCAACTGTTTCTTCAACTCAGATAACTCAGAAGCAGACATACGATAAGGTGCCATCGAGACCGGCTTCGTTCCAGGAACAAGATCAATAGAAAACTCAACTTCTCTCTCTGGAGGCACATCAGGAATCTCATCTGGAAAAACTTCAGGAAATTCACCCACCACCGGTAACCTATCAATCACTGCTTGATTCTCAATAGATAAAGTAGCCATTAACGAAAACATCAAGATACCGTCGCGTTCCAGTTGCTTCAGCTGCTTAGTAGATAAAAACTCTGCACCACTTTCCTCTTCGACGGAAGAGAAATGTACTGACTTGCTAAAACAATTAATAAGAACGTGGTTGTACTCTAACCAGTTCATACCCAAAATCACATCCATACCACTCAAAGGTAGACAAACTAAATCCATTTCAAAATCACGACCAAACATAGACAAAGAACATTTCAAACATACGAGAGAAGTAGTCACCGAACCCTTAGCTGGAGTTTCGACAACCATCTCTCCATTCATATCAGACAAATCAAGACCCAAAGCAGAAACACAATCGAAAGCAATAAAACAATGCGTAGCACCAGTATCAATAATAGCAACTAAAGGAGTATTATTAATATAGCAAGTACCTCTGATCAAACGATCCTCATTCTCTGTCTGAGTCCCAGTCAAAGCAAAGACCCTACCAGTAGTCGGCGCCCTCTTAGGCTGAGTACACTGTGAACTAATGTGACCCTCTCCGTTGCAATTAAAGCAAACAATGTCTGTACGGTTGCAATCAGCCACCACATGACCCTTCTTACCACACCCGACACACTTCTTGATTTCCTCAGAACAGGCGTTGCTCTTGTGGCCTTTCTCACCACAATTGAAGCACACAATCTCTGCAGCATCCTTCCTCTTAGGCCGCCTAACATCGACCATCTTCTGTTTCCCTTTGTCAGCGGGGGCACTGTACGGCTTAGGACGACTCTGCTGTCCCTTGCCCTTCCTTTCATTCACTACCTTGTAGTGAGCCTTCGTATCCTCTTCGTAGATCCTGCAGCTATTAACCAAATCCTGAAAAACTCTCAGCTGTTGGTATCCAATCGCCCTCTTAATGTCGGGCCTCAAACCGTTCTCGAACTTGATGCATCTCGAGAACTCAGCATTCTCAGCAGTATAGTGCGGATAGAACTTAGACAGCTCCACGAACTTGGCAGCATACTCTGTCACGGACATATTTCCTTGCTTCAGCTCAAGGAATTCGATCTCTTTCTTCCCGCGAACATCTTCCGGAAAGTATCTTCTCAGGAACTCTCTCCTGAAAACAGCCCAAGTCACAACAGCTCCCTCCTGCCCAAGGGTAGGCAGAAGAGCAACCCACCAGTCATCAGCTTCCTCGGCCAGCAGATGAGTACCAAATCGCACTTTCTGATCCTCCGTGCACTGCATAACCCGGAAAATCCTCTCAATCTCCTTAAGCCACGTCTGGGCTCCATCAGGGTCATAACGTCCTTTGAAAGTCGGAGGGTTCTTCTTCATGAACGTCTCCAACATCCTAGCTTCAGCATTTGCACCAGCATTCACGTTAGGTTGTTGTCCCACAGCTTGGGCAACAGCTTGTAGAGCAGCAGCTAACGCAGCATCGTTTCTTCCAGCCATTTCCGAGATTCTACAAAAGTAGCAACAACAACATAAGATAGTAATATAAATATTACTAAGACTCGACACGACTCTCTAATTGACCGGACAGATCGACCTGCTCTGATACCAATTGTAACACCCCGTTTTCCCAATATACAAATTTCTTAAACATTTATCAGAGTAAAAACCATAAACGGGATATCACATAGAAACGTAATCCAAAAACAGTTAAATAATAATTTAACTTCCACATAATATCTTAACATAGCAGCGGAGTATTAGTTCAGAAATCATAAATCAGTTTGGCACGCAGGCCCCAACAAAGTATCTCAAAAGAGTTAATCAAAACAGAAATTATCATAATAGTTCACGTAAAAGAACGAAGCATGTTATAGCATATAACCCCATCCCGTTACGTATCAGAGCGACCTAGACGACACAGAGAAGGCAAGGCCACTCACGACGACAACTGCACACTAAGCACGATCACCTGCACGTTACCTACGGTCGAGGTAACATTCAAACAGAAGGGGTGAGATTTCATAACAGAATGACATTAATCAATGCAATAAAGAATCATGAATTAACATCCTAATTAATCTTGATCATAATCAATTTAAAACATAATCATCATTGTATCCTTAATAAGCATTTGTCAAGTAATCACATAATTAATCATCTTCAACAATATAACGTTATCACGTAATCACATAATCAATCATCATCAACATAGCATAATAGACATGACAATGTGACAATGCTCCTAGACTCCGTATATGCATGTGGTACCAATCGTCATCATAAGTATAAATATACTTTAATCGTGCGGAGGACAAAGCTCCTATAAAACGTGCGGAGGACAAAGCTCCTAATATTCGTGGTGAGGACTAAGCTCAATGATATGCTATGCATGGACTCTTAACAACAAAACATCGTAATCATGTGCATTCAATAACTTGAAGCGAAACGTCATCATTTTCATTATATTCATAGATAAACATGGCATACTCAGTTAAATAACAGCAGCAGCATAGTCAAGTCACATATCAGCAGGGAGATATCAATATATCAACAGCAATTCAATAGAATCATAATCGTTTCATTATATCTCACATAATGCATAATACATTAATCATGCTCAATTAATATCAACATATCTTAATAGCTTTTACAGACTGCATTAAACGTTATCATAAGGTCTCATTACCAATTAGGGGTTCACTCTTGATCAAAAGGTGCGACACAGATCGCACAACCACTCAAACAGCTACATTCTGGACTTGCTCGCGAGGCGAGAGTTCTTACTCGCCATGGCGAGTACCACTCAGATTCCCAACTAATGTTGTTTTGGGTTCAATCCTGTCCTAAAATCATTCCTAATCATCTCTAGGTATGTTTAGGCACTTAAAGGCACTCAAGGTCCAACTAAAAAGTCGAAACTACAAAATATGACATGCACTCTGCCTAGGCTCGCGAGGCGAGGAAGGTTCGCTCGCCATGGCGAGTTGCACCAAACAACTCGCGAGGCGAAGGGAAAAGGCTCGCGTGGCGAGCGATGAACTTCATCACTCGCGAGGCGAGGATCATAGCTCGCCGTGGCGAGCGATGAATGTCGCTACGGCCAGGCTTCCTAAAAACACCAAAATCCGTCGATTCGCATGGTTCTAAGCTTGGTTTTGATTCCAGAATTCTTCCTAAACATATTCTAAGGTTAAAGGACGGTTCTTTCATCAATCTAAACAAGTTTTACCGTTTATTCTCAAATTTTAGGGTTTTGACCTAATTCCAAAACTTCTCTAAATCAATCCTAACTTTGTCAACTAATCATCAGAATTACAGAGATTAATGCTACTGAGTTATTAGTCCCACCCTTACCTGGTTATGAAGAAAATCGCAGCCCTCTTGGTCTCTCGCTCCTCTCTAAGCTTTTTCTCCCTTTTCCAAAAGTTTTCACGTACAATGAGTTTCTAAAATATTAGGTCCTCTCCTATTTATATCTCTTCCTAATTACTTACCTTATCTCACTTTCACCCCCAAAACTATCTAAAATATCAAAACAGCCCTCAACTAAATATTTTATATTATTTTCAAATCTTTATTTTATTTAACAATAAAATAAATCTCATATCATAATCAAATCCTCCAAAACTCATAACTTATCACGTCATCAATCAAATCATCAAAACATACCAAAATCATGCATATACTATATAATTATAATATAATTGCCTAAACTCAATTAAATCAACGATTAAACGAAAGTGGGCGTTACACTTAGTGTGCAGTTGCCGTCGTGAGTGGCCTTGCCTTCACTGTGTCGTCTAGGTCGCTCTGATACGTAACGGGATGGGGTTAATGCTATAACATGCTTCATTCTTTTACGTGAATTGCCATGATAATTTATGTTTGATAAACTCTTTTGAGATACTCTGTTGGGGTCTGCGTGCCAAAACGTTTCATATGAATTATGTTTATGATTTTCCGCTGCAATGTTTAAGATATTGGTTAAATTATTATTTAACTGTTGGACTACGTTATATGTGATATCCCGTTGTTTGATGTTTACTCT
Source organism: Medicago truncatula (assembly GCF_003473485.1). Taxonomy (NCBI): domain Eukaryota; kingdom Viridiplantae; phylum Streptophyta; class Magnoliopsida; order Fabales; family Fabaceae; genus Medicago; species Medicago truncatula. The sequence continues at coordinate 25,961,964 of NC_053045.1, forward strand.
GATAAATGTTATGTTTTTAAAGAAATTTTGATATTGGGAAAACGGGGTGTTACAATTAATACTTAAGAATTTCTTACCGAGTTTATATCTTAAAAATTCTAAGTCTTAAGAGCCTATTCTATTTTTATAATTGGTTACACCTCTGATTCTATATCAAGTAAAAAGGTTGTATATTTAATTTTTAATTTATATTTTCTATTTATGAATTATAAAATTAAGGAATTAAAAAAATGAGAAGTAGTCATTAAAAAGGTATAGATTGTTTTAATATCACTATATCAAAGATTGTATATTATATTTTTATTTTGGCTTAAATGCAATTTTACCTCCCCTATTTTGATTGAATCTGAATTTTACCCCCCCTATTTTAAAACTCGGAATTTTACCCCCTCAATTTTGATTGAATCGGAATTTTGCCCCCTTTATTTTAAAACTCGAAATTTTACCCCCTCTATTTTACGTTTTTTTAGAATTTTACCCCCTATTTTAAAATAAAGAATCAAAAAATACTAGAAAAATAAAGAAACGATTAGAAAATATTAATTTGGTAAAAAAATATAAGGAAAACAAGAAAACACAAAAAAAAAAAAAAAACTAAAAATAGAAAAAATTTGTAATTACAAGAAAAAATTCAATTAAGAATACATGAAAAAACTAGTTTGCACCTCTAAATATTTGCTATTTTCATACTAATTTTTTATTTTATTTTTAGAGATCATACTAGTTTAATGCATTTTTTTCTAGTATTTTTTATTCATTTTTTTTAGTATTTTTTTGGTTTTATTTTTATTTTTTCATTAAAAAACATTTAATACAAATAATTAATTATGTGGATAAAATAGAGGGAGGGGGCAAAATCCTGAAAAACATAAAATAGGGGGGGGGGGGGGGGGGTAAAATTCCGAGTTTTAAAATAGGGGAGGCAAAATACAGAATCAATAAAAATAGGGGGGGTAAAATTCCGAGTTTTAAAATAGGGGGGGGGGGGGGGGGGGGGGGTAAAATTCAGATTCAATCAAAATAGGGGTAAAATTGCATTTAAGCCTTTTATTTTAAACTTCTAAATTCATTTATCCTTATAATATTTTAAAAAAATAGAAGGAATATTTCTCATTTATATTATACTTTTGTTCATTAAAGTGAATTCAACTTCTGCTTTAGCCTTGGTCAAATACTCACTATCTAGAACTTAATAGAAGGAGTTTACCAACCAAAAAAAAACTTAATAATTATAAAAAGAACATAATCAATTTTTTTTATTTATAAAATAAAATTATAAAAAACAAACAAAACAATAAAATATAATAAAAGTACGTTATATATTTATCATATAATACAATTTTTTAATTATTTAATAATTTACTTTATATTAATCATGATGTAGTCAAAAAAGTATATATATAGTAATAATGTTCTTATAAAAAAAGATTAATCATGAATGTTGAACAAACATTAAATATTTGTTTACTATGTGTAACGTAAAATTACTTCAACTTTTGTTTTTTTAAATAACTTTTCACGCTTTACACATGAAGACCTTTGTTAAATCAAAGTTTTTTTTACTTAAAATATCCTTCAAATTCATCTCCCTTTGCCATTTATGACTCAACAAAAAAAGCCTATAAAATATCATAGGGTGTTCTACTTCTTCACTCATCTCACTTTTCTCGGTGTTTTGTTATATCATTCAAATTGGGGGTGTTTTGTATTTTTTGGGTGTTACTATAGGTTGCAAAAAATTGAAAACTCACAAAAACATAGTGAGGGTTTGGGTGTAAACCAAATAGGGATGGACAAAAGAAATATTTCTTTTCAGCAAACAATTGATTTTGAAAACAATATTATATCTAGCGGTAGACATCTATATCCTTATTCAGATTTTTACGTGGTTCACGAAGATGAATTCAAGAGTTTTGTTCAGCATATTACGGGAAAGAAATCAAATGTAGTAAGACCACCAATTCCTATTCATGTTTTGGCTCCAGTACCTCCTTCACAGGCTCTATACAATGCACTTCCAGTATATCCTATGCAGCCTATTACCGGTAATCATCTTGTTGAAAATTCACAAAGTAATATTGTTGAGTTTCCAATATCTTCTTTGATGAGAAACTCTCAAGACCTATTTCCGCTGAACATTGGTAATTCAGGAGGTAATCAGTTTCAGCCTTACCCTCATCAATCACAAGTCTTCAACAATATAAATTTTCAATATCATCCAATAATTAAATCTCAAGAACATTATTATCCTACTAATGGTAGTAACCAATTTGTGAATGATTTTCATTCCTTACAAACAAATGCTAATAACCAAATTCTGAATGGTTTCCCTTCAACACAAACAAATATGGCTAATAATTCAATGTATCTTAATGGTACCAATCAAATTTTCCATGTTAACAACAATAACCAACTTGTGAATGGTTTCTCTTCCACACCAAAATCTCAGGAAATGGTTACAAGGTTGCAGAAGATTCGGCCTCCACCATTGTCCATTGTAAGGCAACCGATTCCGGTTATGGTTTCAAAACCAGTACCTCCTTCACAAGCTCCATACAATACACTTCTAGGACATCATGTGGAACCTATTAATTTTCCACCTATTGTTTACAATTCAGAAAATAATCTTGTTGAGTTTCCAGTGTCTGCTTTCATGAGAAACGTTCAAGACCCAACAATGAACTTTGATGATTCAAGAGGTAACCAGTTTAACCTTTACCCTCTTCAACCACAAGTATTAAACAATATAAATGGCACTAATCAAATTGTGAATGGTTTCCATTCTTCACAAACAAATGTCATTAATGAACTTGTGAATGGTTTCCCTTCGACACAAACAAATGTGTCTAATCCTTCAGTATCTCTGAATGCTACCAACCCAACTTTTTATATGAACGACCGTAACCAACCTGTGATTGGTTTTTCTTCCTCACAAACAAATGACCCCCTATCACCAACTTCTAAATTTATGTTGCCATCACCGAAGAGTAACATGAATTTCATATCCCCCCAATCACCTTATAAGCCTTTGCTATCACCAAGCCTTTTTTCTTCACCTTCATCACCTGAATACCCTTTATATTCACATTTAGTTCCCGATCCCCCGTCTCCACTTTCTTCAAGCCTTTTTCCTTCTACTACAAGTCCTAAGAGGATAGATTATCAATAGTTTGATCATGCTTCATTAAGGGTGCTCCATTCTAGATAAATTTATCTTAATTCACAGTCTCATAAGAGTTTTTTTTTTTTTTTTTTATGTAGGATACTCTTTTGTAATATACAAGGGGATTTTTTTAGGTAGGGATACTCTTTTTTATGTAGGGATGGATACTCTTTTGTAATATAAATAAAATTTGTCTTCTTTTATTGTTGTATTTCTTTACTATATGTATGGAATTAATTTTTAAATATTGATTTTATTTGGCAAGTGAATTTGCAATAAAAGATACTATGTACTTCTTCAACATTTATATTCTTATTTGTTCGAAGGTTGTTTTGGATGATTTTGTTTGCTAACGTGAATGGAAGAAAAGAATAATAAAAAATATAACTTTTGTACTAAATTTGAGTGAATTTCCTAGCATTAATTTGGTTTATATATTTTAATAAATGGAATCAACATATTAGGAATTATTGATGTTTTCCTGATATAGTAGACAAAAAGTGTGTAGCACTAAAATTTATTTTGACAAATCAAGAATAGTACTATTTTATTTAAGACGTTTCCTTAAAATATATATTGTGCACTCTTAGAAAGTCTTAAGTCAGATTAGAATAGCTAGATTTTTAAAATTGAATGTATCGACATATTTATAGATTTTCAAAGTACATGGATTTGCATATCACATTATTGGTTAAACATCAAGATATCAATTAAATTTGCTTATATTCTATACTAATATTACATTTCTATGTTTAGTTATAAGTTCGTGAGAGTTAGTTTAGGTTTGATTTCTATTCTATGTTTGAAACCAGTAACATGACTTGTGGTAATGTAATTCCCTGAACTCCCATTTCAATTTTACTTTTAATACATCTCTCAGAAGAACATCTATTCATAATTCACTTTATTATCATTTTCATATTGATTTAGATAAGGATGATCACACCCTTTTCATTTAAAAAATATTATAAATTTCTTTTTATTTTCTTATTTATATGTATTTTGCAATTTTCTTGTGGTATTTTGAGGTATATTGACAAGGGTTTTGAAATGAGTAAATAGTCAATTTCCCCCCCTGAAATTGTAAGTTTCATCAATTACCCCCTGAAATTAACAAAACTTCAATTACCCCCCTGAAATTTCACAACGTTAGTCAATTTACCCCCTCTGTCAAATTTTTCTGTTAGTGAACATGACGTTTTGCAAATACCCCCCTGAAGTTTTGCACTTATGTGCAAAATGCCCCCCAAACTTAAAAATTTATATTATTTTTTCTTAAAAACAAACAATTAATAGTTAAATATTAAAACTAACTATTAATTTTGGAATTTGGGAAAACTACATGCATATATACATCAAAATAGGCTCCAAAATGGGGAAAAATATGTATTTTTTAAAGTGGCAATAATGGGATGATTTGTGGATTAATATTGGGGGTTGTGTAGTTTAAATGGTTTGAGCAAATTGTTGAAGGAGTTGGAGGAGTTAAAAGACTAAGATGGTGAAGGAGAAAAATATAAATTTAAATATGATTATTAATTTGTTTATAAACCTCTAAAAATAATAATTTGTCTATTATAAATAACCATTATTGTCACTTTAAAAATACACATTTTTTCCTATTTTGATGTATATATGTATGTTAGTTTTTCCAAACTCCAAATTTAATAGTTAGCTTTAATATTTAACTATTAATTGTTTGTTTTTAAGAAAAAAATAATATAAATTTTTAAGTTTGGGGGACATTTTGCACATAAGTGCAAAACTTCAGGGGGGGTATTTGCAAAACGTCATGTTCACTAACAGAAAAATTTGACGGATGGGGTAAATTGACCAACGTTGTGAAATTTCAAGGGGGTAATTGAAGTTTTGTTAATTTCAGGGGGGTAATTGATGAAACTTGCAATTTTAGGAGGGAAATTGACTATTTACTCGTTTTGAAATGCACTTAAAAAAAGTTTCAAACGTAGAACCTCATTTGTTTTTGTAAAATAGTAGATTTTACAAATAAAATGGAGAATGAATTTAGTATTTTACTAAAAACAGGGTGAGTTTTTTTTTCTTTTACCTTTTTATGAGGTCATATAAAAAACATTCATATTAAAATTGTTCCATTTTTGTTAAAATGAAATGCATCATGTTTACAACAATCTCGTTTGGATAAGTAGTTATATTATGCAGTAATAGTTTATATATCAGGGGTTTGGATAGTTCAACTAATTTGAATTAAGGGAATAAGAGTTAGAGGTTCTGAGTTCAAACCCGAACGAATGAGAAAAAACTAAGATGACAATTAACTACTAACATTTTTCATTAAAAAAAAGAGCATAAGTAAATATTTTAGAGTGTTTATGCAACAAAAGATAAAATACGAATTCCTTTCATATAAAATACATATAACTTATTTTAGTAAATTATCTTGAAGAGTTTAAGAAAATAAGCTAAAACTAATTTAACAATTATATAAGATAGTTTGTCGCAACCAGTCTTACAATTATATGTGCTAATAAATAATTGGAACTAATGATCAATTTACAACCGATGTCAAAAGATTTAGAATTCAAAACCTTAAGTTTAAATTAAAAGACTAAGCTCTTATCACTGAGCTAAATCTTCAAATGTAATTAACTACAATGGACTCCGGGCCCGTTTGTTAGAGATTTTAAAATAAATGAATTTTTCTTTGTATTTCAAATTTTTATTTTTATTTTGAAAATTTATTTAAAAATAGTAGAAGTTATTTCTAATTCATTTATTATAAGTTAAACAAGAAATTTCGATATTCACTAACTTAAATATTAATCTTTGAAGATTTTACATAATAAAAATCACATATGTTTTTAAAAATGTATCTTTTAAAAATGATTTTTATGGAAGACTATTTGAAATATATTTTTATTTTAGAGATTTTTTGAAAATTTTATTGTTCAAAACAATTATAAAAAAATGATAAAATATTTAGAATGTCATTTTAAAATAAACTGTTCAAACAAATTTTTCATTTGAAGTTTTACTTTAAAAAAATTATAGTAAAAAAACATTAGACTACAAAAATCTATTTTAAAAAAGCTATAACAAACTAACGCTCTACTCCCTCCGTTCCAAATTGTATGACGTTTTGGGCATTTCACATATATTAAGAAATGTAATTAATATTGTGTGGGAAATAGATATTATGAGTTGTTTTACAAAATTATCCTTAATAAATGATATGTGAAAGATAAATGAAATAATTGAAAGAAGAAAGAGTAATAAATAGTTAAGGATATAATAGAAAAAATAACATTAATGTTTCATTGGTATTGTAAAGCGACATATAATTTGGGATAAATTTTTTTTCTTCTAAAGTGACATACAATTTGGGACTGAGGGAGTATATAATTGAAACACTGGATCAGAAGATATCTTTAAATTTCTTGTTTTTCTCTGGTCTCGTAGTTTGTACCATGATTTGTCCTAACCCTAAGTTACATCAAAAACAAGAAAATAATACTCCATTTCTGTCATAGTCCATTTCTGTATTAAATTAACCCCTAGTTTATACCAATGATTTAATGAGGATATTAAATTGACCATTTTTCTTTATTTTTGTGTGAAATTATTGATTCATCTATAAAATGGTTTACCTCGTTAATTAACTTTCATCATAGTCCATTTCTGTCACAAATTTATGTACATGATCATTGAATCATATACTATAAAGAATACTTCACCACTTAGAATCATAATTAAACTACCATTAACATCAAATATACTGCATTCTATTTAAAAAATTACAAAGACATTATTGGATGGAATATTTTGTGAACATACGTAGTTTCAATCACTAATTTTGAGGTATCTTATAGGTTATTTTTTGAATAGAAAAATATGATACTCCCTCCGTCCCTATATATAAGACCCTTTTGTCAAAATCACGGGAATTAAGATAGTGAATATTTGTATTAAAGTTGCTTGTAATCACTATTGTTTTTACAATTTTATTCTTTAAGAAAAATGTTAGTTTATGTTTTCAACATGTTATTTATTGTTGATTGAAGAAAAAGATGTATAATAAATAGGGGCATGTATGTAAAGAAATAATTAATGTAGTTGAAAATAACAAAGGAGTCTTATAAAAAGGGACAAAAAAATTCTCAAAAGGATCTTATAATTAGGGACGGAGGGAGTATTAAATAAAAGGGAGAACAAGGAATACTCACGTTCATTACAAGGCAGAAGCATAAAGGAGAGCCTATAAACTGGATAAACAAACCAATTGATTATTATGTCATTCATGGAATAAACAAGGCCTAATAGATGGGGTTTAAATAGCACAACTAGCTTGAATTGAGGAATAAGGAGTTGAAGGTTTTGGATTCAAATCAGACGAAAGAGTAAATATTAACTTAACTACTCCCTCCGTTTTAAAATACATGTCCAATTTTTGCAATATGCACTATTCACTTGACTTACTTTGACCATATTTTTTAGCTAATGTATAAATACAAATATTAGCATGTAAGATGTTGTTTAATTTGTCTCGACAAATATTTTCAAAATATTAAATTTTTATAATTTTTTACTTTAGATAATTAAAGATATCAACGGTCAAAATTGTGCATTGGCATATGTGAAGTGGTTGACTTGAACATATATTTTGAAACGGAGGGAGTAATTACCAAGGCTAAAAGATACTATTCCCTAATATATTGACCTTATTAGAAAAAACAAACCCGTTCCTATGCCCCAATACATGCATAGCACTGTGTAATAAATTAACAATAACTTTCTCATAATCTTTTTATACCCCCCTCTTATAGATTATTTTGAGGAAAAAAGTAAGTCAATAAAAAAAGATACAAAATTTCATTAACATTAATTAATATTTATAATAATAGAAAAGTTGATACATATGAGCATCTCATTCCTACTAAAAATTTACCAAAATTTATAATATGTTCAAAAAATAAAAATGGAAATGGATTAATTCCTCTTATATATTTAGATGAAATAGTTATTACATGGATTTCCTCATTAATAAACTCTACCATGTCATATTTTCAATCTACGTAGAAAATTAACGTTCCTTGTAGAATTAACAGGAGGAGGTCTAAAGTTAGAGAAATATTCAAGTTATGCAAGCAAATATGATTCTCTTTGAAATTATATCAAAATTTCACAAGAATCTGTTGGTTGGTGTTAGAGGGTCTTGGATGTTAGAAGCTTCCATGGTCTTAAATTGTAATTTTGGTCAGATTTGTTTGTCTATTTGGATCTTTCTATTGGTGGCAACTTTGCCCGCTTGTCTCTTTGGCTTCCTTTGATTTAGGGCATTTGAAAAAGGTTATCCAGTTGGAAGAGCAAAAACATGTCTATGTTTGGTTGACTTATTATGATCAATTATGTCTTTTCTTTGCTCCTGATTTATTTTCTCTCATTCTTCAAGGCACCCACATGTATTCTTTTTTTTAATTCAATACATTTTTAAATCTTTTTTTTTTTTTTTGGGTTGGTGGGTGAGCATCCTAACAAAATTAATTGGATACATTGGGGTAAGGTGTGTTATGAGAAGTAATTATGAGGATTGGGAGTTCTTAAAATTAGAGAATTTAACATAATTTTATTGGGTAAGTGGTGTTGTAGATCTTATGTTTATTAAGGATTATTATTGTATACAGTTTTAACAACAAAATATGGGGTAGATGGAGGTCTTATTAGGGGGAAGGTGTCTAAGTGGTGGAAAGATTTTTGCAGTGTAAGATAAGGAGTAATTTGGGTGATTGAGGGATGTTGGTTTGAGTGTGTGAGGGTGGTAATAGTTAAAGTTCTTCTTTTTTAAATGATCATTGTCTTGAAGTAGGCCTTTTACGTTTAAGGTTTAAGCGGCTTTTTGATATTCATGTTTATAAAAATATTTTAGTCGATGAGATGATGAGTTTAGGCTCGGGGGTCGAGGTTCAGGGTTGGCATTGGAGGAGGAGACTTTTTGTTTGGGAGGAGAAACTTTTAATGTGATGTTGTATTACATTTGATTGAATAGGGAATGTATTTAACCTGATATGCCATGAAAGTGAGAAAATACTCATGTCAAAGATTAAAGAACATTTTGGCAAGCATGTAGAAGAAGTATATGCTACTTGATAATGTATTTGGATTATGATTATGTATGATTATGATGATCCTTGCAAGATGCAGAACATTGAATCTTCAAAAATTTGAAGACTTTGTATTCATGTACAGAGATTTATGTATATATGCATCTTACATAAATTACTTTGTAAGTTTCATTGTGGATGTTGGTGCGAGAAAAAAGTGTGGAAGACTATAAATATGCTCTTAAGAAATTTGGTTTACTTTATTGATGTGAATCTCAAAAAGTTGAAGGATGTTAATGATGTGCTTGACTCTGGAAGATTGGATATTTCTATATTTACATGAATACATGCAGATCATGATTTTATTGTTTGGTAAATTCTATGGTGAAGTCATGAGAATGATTTTTTTAATGAAGTTAAATGGTCAATCATTAAGCATTTGTGTATTAATTCATGTCACGCCAGATTAAATGATGTATTTCACATTTGCCAATAAGGTGTGTCATTGCATCTTTACTTATTGCAATTATGTCCTAGATTAAATCAAAATTAAACATAGATTGCCATTTGTGTGCTAAGATTGAAATTCCCCTTTATATTTTCTATGAGGACTAATTTGTAATAAGGTAAAATTTAGTTTTAGAGTGGTCCACCAACAGGACACTAGCTGACATGACATCGACAGTTATACTATTGGCTAAATAAAATAACTTTTTCAAAAAAATGAATTTTCTGACTGCATCGTAGAAGGCCCCCTTTATGTTTTTTTTGGGGATGGAGGTTTCCTATTTGTTTATGACGCAACATGATGGATTTTTTTATTCCTTGTACTATATTTTGCTACCTAGAAGTTTTTTTAGAAGTTGTATCTTTCTTGTAATAAATTTATCGAAATGTTGAATCGAGTTTTGGCCTAGTCCTCCAAATTATTGCTTTTTTTTTTTTTCTTGATATATTTGTGGTACCATAATTGATTGGTCGTGTCTAGGGTGTCAACATTGTTGAGATGTCAAATTTCACAAATGATAGATTTGCACTTATGAAACGGTGACAAAGAACAATAGTCACGCCTAGATGTAATCATTCACAAATTTATTTACAGAACAATCTCCACCGACCTTCTTCAAACAATCTTGTCACCTGGTTCAACCGCATATCAAGCATGGGAACAAATGAGAAATATTTTCTGGGACAACAAAGCTTCTCATGATGTCCACCTGGAAAAACAATTCACACATATCCATTTGGATGACTTTCCCAACATCTCGGCATACTCAAAGAACTCAAGATGACTGTTGATCGTCTGTCAGATGTTGGTGCACAACCATAGCCAGCACCAAAGGTATGCACTACTCTACTCATCAAAAACAGATTTGGTGATTAAAACTCTGGTCACAGTCGTGTTTAAATTTAAGTTTTCGATAATCCAACACACTACAACAATTATGGTAAAAAATGATGTCAGAATAAAAAACAACAATTGTGGTATAAATGGTGGTTGTAGAGGAAGACATCATAGTAATAATAGTCACAAATGTTGACAACAATACAATCCACGTCCATGCCAGCAACAAAAGTGGTCATCATACTTCCAATGGGGACGGTGGGAACAACAACCATGGGTACAGGGAGTCCTCCACCATAAGTTTACATTTCTTATGTGCAAATTCCTTCAAATTATGCACCTACTGACATCGATGTTGTGATTCAAAATTTGTCCTTGAATGTTCCTGATGAAACTTGGTACATGGACATTGGTGCAACTTCACACTTGACTGGATCTTATATTCTAGTTTGAGCTTTAATAAAAATGTTGTTGATGGCAGTGGATTTGAAATTCTTGTTCGTGGTTATGGACAAACATACCTTTCCCCACCATACCCACCCTTATCATTAAATAATGTCCTTCATGCCTCTAAAATCATTATAAACTTAATCTATGTGCGTCGTATCACCATTGATAATAATGTTACTATCGAGTTTAATCATTTTGATTTTTCTATGAAGGATATTCAAATAGGGATGCCACTAATGAGATGTGATAGCACATGGGATCTATACCCTATAACCATAACCACTAGACCTCAATCCATCTCACCATCAACTTTTATTGCTTTCTCTCTTATTTTATGGCATAATCACTTGGGACACCCTAGAATTAATGTTTTAAATTTTCTTAGCAAACATAAATTTGAGTGTAAACAATTTCCTTGTTCTTCTTTTTGTCAATCTCGCATTTAATGGTAACATATTAAATTACGTTTTTTTATTTAAAATTCTACTACTTCCAAGCCTTTTGGTATAATTCGTTGTAATTTGTTAACATCACTATTTTTAAATTCAGTAGATCATAAACATTACTTTTTTTTTCTATGTTTACACCAAGTTTGTGTGAACATTCCCCATTGGAAGAAAATCACAAGTCCCTTCGATTTTTCATCATTTCATGCATTCATTGAAACCCAGTTTGGAACCACAATCAAATGTTTTAAATGTGATAATGGATGAGAATTTAGTAAAAAAACACTTTACACAATTTTGTCACAAAAAGGGCATGGTATTCCATTTTTCATATCCACACACTTCACCACAAAATGACAAAGCTAAAAGTAAAATACAAGCAATTATTAATTTCATCCATACTATCCTCGCTCATTCCTCCATGCGACCGTCATTTTTGCACCATTCCCTACAAATAATCACTTATTTTCAAAACATTATGCCAAGCAAGATTCTCTGTTATCGCTCTCCCACCCAATACCTCTATTGAAGGGATCCCTCATACACATTTTTATGACTCTTTGGGTGTTTGTGCTATTCTCACTTTTCCACAACCACCATCAATAAACTAAAAGTCCGCTCCACCCCATGTGATTTTTTTAGGATATCTACAAAATCATTGTGGTTACAAATGCTACGATATTTATTTAGCAAGAAAATAATAATTTCTAGACATGTCATATTTGATGAGACTAAATTTCCATTTGCCAAAATAAATACTTCTTCCTCTCACACTTATGAATTCTTAAATGAAGGCCTTCGTACGCTCCTACAGTAAAACCTCCAAAATCATTCGAAATAAGAGGAATCATAACAACCTATGACCGAATCACCACAATCTACATTAACACCAGCCTCACCAATCAATGTGTCGAACCAATGAATAATACTTCCTTCAAATATCCATATTAACCCATTGCCACATGCACTTGTCTCAACTAAACTCACATCTCCTCCACATACTCCACACCAAATCCATCAAGAACAATCTCGAACTATGGCAACCCACAACATGCATGTGATACATATATAAACCTAAAAGTAAATTCAACTTGACCACCTCAATTACACCATCACCTCTTCCCCACAACCCTAAGGCAACCCTGTCCGACCTGGACGGAAAGCTGCCATGCTAGAAGAATTTGATGCTCTTATTAAAAATAACATATAGGAATTGGTGGCTCGTCTCCCAAATGTTAATGTTATTTGATCTATGTGGATATTTCATCACAAAAATAAATCAGACTCGTAATTTGTGAGGCCCAAAGCTCGACTTGTAGGTGACGGCATGTCTCAGCAAATTGGATTGGATTGTGATGAAGCATTTAGCTCAGTCGTGAAACCAACGACTATTCCAAAAATAAGTAAATGACCCCTCTAAATATATGAATATTTGATTTTAGTCCTCCTAAAATATATCTTAGGCTTTTAGTCCCCCAAAATTTTCCATCTATGAAATTAGTCCCTACTTTTTAGTCAATTCATGTCTAACCTTCATATTTTTTGATGAATTTTTTCAGAAATGAGTTGAAAATTATGACAATATTTTCCAAAAAAAAATAATTTTTTTTAACAAAACATGAATTAAATATTAATTTTTATGCTTTTGGTGTTAAAAAATTTATATTAAATTCATGTTTTGTTGAAAAATTCTATTTTATTTTAGGAGAGATTGTCTTAATATTACAAAAGCCTAAGAAATTATGAAGGTTAGACTTGTGTTAAGTAGGGACTGATTTCGTGGATGAAAAATATTAAAGAGATCAAAAACCTAAAAAATAATTTAGGGGAACTAAAATTAAATGTTGATATATTAACAGGGATCATTTTTATTTAACCCAACGAAAATTACAATACACCCAATCAACTGAAACGTTGAGGTTCATTTACAATTCATCGATTGACAAATCAATCATAATACAAACACGAGGCTCCATTCTTCGTTCACTAAAACCACTTCCAGGATTTATGTTTGGTTAAAAGAATTTAATCAATTATTACAATTTCTATATATTTTATTATTACTAGTAAGAGTATTCGCGTGTCCATCTTTCTGCTTTTTTATTGTCCTAATGCGTATATATTATGAAAGATATTTTATAGAAATTTTGATTTTGATTAAAATTATTAATACCAATATTTGTGACTTTTAAATTGTAATATGGGAGTTTCTACGGTACACCCTTCAATTAAGGTGTACCAGTACACCTATTTTATAAATTTATAAATTAACGATAATTTTTATGTGATAAAGAGATATTTATCGACTTTTATATTTTAGAAAATATTATCCCATAAGAAAAAACATCATTTCATTTTTTATAAGAATTATACTAAATTTTTTAACATTTTATTGAAAAAAATAATCAATATTCACTATTATGAGTAATAAAAATTAAAAAAATTTGAATTTTGCTTTGCCGACACTTTTGAAAAATAAAATATAATTATTATAATTATAAATGATAGAAAATATTTTTTTAAAAAGAAAATAAATCATTAAACTATTCATTTAAATACACGGGTGTACGGTACACTCAAAATTATCGAGTGTACCATAGAAATTGCCTTGTAGTATACCCAAAAAACTATGTTTTTCTTTTTCAACAACAATAATTTAACAAATATAATATAAATGCTTATCTTTTTTCAATATCTCTAACAATATAACATGTTTTTTTTGGTCATGTAGCTTAGTGGCTAGAGCCCACACAATTTAATTGTGGAGAAGTGGAGTGTCCGGGGTTCGAACCCCGGCCCCTGCATATAAAATGCAATATCCCTATATGTTTAAGAGTGTAATTGAACTTATAAAAATTTCAACCGAAAATCTATATCCCCTTCAGCATAGATAATATTGTTCTTAATGTTGTGGGATATTTTCCTTTTAATGAGATTTAATTTTTTTAATTAAAAATTTAAAAATAATAATATTAATAGATAAAATAGTAAATAAAATAGTTTAAATGAAGGTAAATCTGAATTGAAAAGTCATCTCAAACTCGTGTATTTTTCTTTAAAATATATTTAGGTAGTTTTCAAGTTTTTATTTTTAGAAAACATTTAGACCATAATTGTACAATAATTTTCCGCCATAAATAAAAATTACCGTTGATTTCACTTATATATTTGAAGTTGCTTTATTTCTATGCAACATTGAAGTTGCCTACAAGTCACACTTTGTTTCTACGCAAACTTGAACTTGCTTTCTTTTTAAGCTAACTCCTTCTCTATATATATTTTCTGTGCTTCACTTTGTTAATATAAAATTTTCACAACCTCTATTTCCTCCTCCATATATAACCCTAACCCTAACCCTAAGAGTAAAATCTCGTTTTCTTCTTTTTATCATCATTTCCTATAATGGCAGAAGAACCTTCACAACCTCCCTCCGCTGTAGAAAGCCTATCGTTCGAAGCATTAATTATCGATGAGAACAAAAGTTCTCCCAACTTGCCCGGCGGTCCTAATGACTCTAATATTGAAACGGTTCGACATTGATCTTCTTTCTTCCTTGGCTTTAAAATCAAGGCAAGAAATTAACTTTAACTCATAGGGTTTTTGAATTTTCGTGTAGGAGGTTAACTCGGGGTACTCTCCTTACACATCTGCCGCAACATTCGAAGAGCTTTCCCTCTCTCCGGAGCTACTGAAGGGACTCTATGTGGAGATGGGGTTTATAAAGCCTAGCAAAATTCAAGAAATAACCTTGCCGATGATTCTTAACCCTCCACATAAGGATTTGATTGCACAGGCACGTAATGGTTCTGGTAAAACCACTTGTTTTGTCCTCGGAATGCTCAGTCGTGTTGATCCAAACATGAAGGCTCCTCAAGCTCTCTGCATATGCCCTACTAGAGAGTTAGCTATTCAGGTTATATGCTTTTCTTTTTGCCTTGATTTGGTTTGTACTTAATTGTTTTTCTTTTAGACCATGTTTGGATTGTGGATTGTGGTATCATAATGAATACCTGATTTGATTCTTTTAAGCCAGAAACCCTAATCTGAATGCAAGGCATTAACTAATATGTATCCGGAACCCACTTGGGCCGGCTTGGTGGTATTGGCTTGAGACCTGGGAGTGTGCTCCTCCTCGAGGTCTCATGTTCGTTTCCCTCCGGCACCAATTTAGGTTGGCTAGTTTAGCTTCTTCAAAAAAAAAAACTAATATGTATTCAGTGATGAATTCAATTAAGTTGTCATGAGTCATGCTAGTCAAGAATCACTACTTGTCAATATTTTAAAGTATGATTTCAGGGTTAATCTTAGTGATTGTAAACAATGGTGGAGATTTAAACTACTTAATTAAGTAGTTTATTTGATTTGATTTGATTTAATTTGAAATTCATAATTAATGTGGTGCTAATGTTCATTGTTGTGTTTGTATTAGAACAATGAGGTTCTCCAAAAGATGGGAAAGTACACGGGCATTAGTTCGGAACTTGCAATTCCTAGCATGGACAAAATTCCACCATCAAGACGGCCACCTATTATGGCTCAGGTGGTTATTGGTACTCCTGGCACAATTAATAGCTTGAAGAATCATAAGAAACTCGGGGTGACGAGGTTAAAGATTCTCGTTTTTGACGAGGCTGACCAAATGCTTGCTCAGGTAAATTTGGTCATCTTGATTAGATGTTGTTTAACTAGGCTCGCAATTTGCGTACTAGTACAACTCTATCATGTGTTTTTTCTTTCTTTACTTTTTAGCAGATTTGGTTTCTTAAATATGATGTGCCCTAATTTACTTAATAACTGTAAAACGTTGTCGCCGCAGGATGGGTTTAAAGATGATTCTCTAAGGATAATAAAAGAAGAGTGGTGATACATGTACATCCCCACCTGGCAATACACCTCTTACACCCACACAAAATCCTGACATGTGGCAAGGAAAAGGGAGAGGAGATGAAAGAGAAAGTATGGTTGTGAGATGAATTTACCAAAATATCCTTAATGCATGGGGTGTACAATAGGGTGTATGATTAAAAGGTGTTCATGTAACATTTTCCATAAAAGAAATAGAAAAATTCAATTCAAACTGCCAGGTTTCTCGATCTATCTTTCTCTTGCTTAGTGCACTTGCATGTATGGTATTTCCATTCACAGAAGAAATTCTTGCATAGACTTAATCTAAAATTTCATTAAATCCCTCAATAGTGCAAGTTTTTTTCTCGATAGAAATTCTTGCAAATATTGAATCTTTTTCTGCTATAAAAATGCTAATTAAAAGTGCATGGAAAGCTATCCTGCCAATGAACCAAGTAATGGACATTCAGGATTACTATAATTTCACGTTTCTTATGTTTTATTTGTTTACATCAGTTTTTGGAACTTTTTTGCTGTTCGAATCTTCATCTGAAGCTTATTACCATGTTATGCAACTAATATGGGAATGTTTATGACATTTGGAATTTATTTGAAGAAGCTCACACCTTTTTATTCCCATCTTTTTTTTTTCTCTTTTTTTTTTCTATTTGCCAACACATCATGGTTTGGGCATTCAATTGACAATTTCTTACGTTGGAATAACTCAAGCAATAACCTGACAGCCAACTTTGCTTTTTGGAATTCTTCTACATAATGTTAGGGAATACTTGTAGGATGTATTAGTCATTTATTTGCTTTCTTTTAGTTTATGATTAAAATTTAAATATTTTAGTTGTAATTTGAATTATTTAGGGTTTATTGTTTGAGTCAAATGAAACTTGAAGATCTATATCTTTTAATTCAAAATATGGAATAAGAAAGTTAAATTTTATTTATATTTTGTAAATTAATAGAGATTCTTTTCTCTTTAGTTATTGTGACCAGTCTTGGAGCCTAGTGGTTTAGCCCATGACGCTTGTCCCTGACTTATCAACCGGAACGTCCATATCCAGTTGTGATGTCTTCGTGAATTTTTAATCGGATATCCACTCCAATTTTGTTATTTATTATGCACTCTTCCACCATCGATCCCAGCCCTCGATTTGATTTCAAAGGCTCCTAGGATTGCATCAGTTTGTAATCGGAGCTTAGGTTAAAATGATATGGGTAAGATGATGGTGACCAAGGATTGGCTTGTGTTTCTTCAGGTTCTTTTGTTTTCTGCTACATTTGATGACACTGTCAAGAACTTCGCTACAAGGATTGTTGCGAAGAAGGAGCATAATGAATATTTTGTGAAGAAAGAGGAGCTATCTTTAGAAGCAGTGAAGCAGTACAAAGTGAAATGTACCGATGAACTCGCTAAGATTGAAGTGATTAAAGATTATATATTCGAATTAGGAGAGAATGTGGGGCAAACTATTATATTTGTGCGCACTAGAAACAGTGCAAAAATGTTGCACAAATCTCTTGTTGATTTTGGCTATGAGGTTACTTCCATACAAGGTGCTCTTCAAACTGAAGAGAGAGACACAATCATCAAGGAATTCAAAGATGGTTTGACTCAAGTTCTTATCTCAACCGACGTTCTTTCCCGTGGCTTTGATCAGGATCAGGTACTCTCCCCCTCCCTCCCCCTATCTCTATGTGTGTGTTTTCCGGTTTATGTTTGCTTGTACTCATTTGTTTTTCTTGCATCCTTCGATTGCGTTGTTTAGGTCAATTTGGTTATCAACTATGATCTTCCCCTCAAGTACACTCGTGGCCAAGAACCGGAGCCTGATTGTGAGGTCTATTTGCACAGGGTTGGAAGGGCTGGGAGATTTGGGCGCAAGGGTAAGTTTTCAAAACTGTCTGCTTTGTGTTCTGTGGCTCATTTAAAATTCAGCATGTTTATGCAAAAGATCATTTAACTCACATAGTAGTATTTTATCCTTGTTGGTATTATATTTAAAAAGTTTTATATTAAATTGCAATTTCAAGAGTTTTATCTTATCCTTTATTGTATTTGCACAGGCTTAGATTTTAACATATTTGAAGTCAATTTGTAATTTCACCCTCAGAATGTTATGCATGATATTTTCAGCAGTGGTGTAATAACAAGTTTCGGTGTTTTACATTTGCTTTATTTGATTAAACAGGGGCTGTATTTAACTTGATATGCCATGAAAGTGAGCAAATGGTCATGTCAAAGATTGAAGAACATTTTGGCATCCATGTAGAAGAGGTATATGCTACTAGATAATGCACTTGCACTATGATTATGACGATCCATGCAGCATGATGCAAAACATTGAATCTTCAAAAAATTTAGAAATTTTACTGTCAACTTTATGAACATATGCATCTTACATAAATCATTGTCAATTTTACTGTGGATGTAGGTGCGAGAAAAAAGTGTTGGAGACTATAAAAATGCTCTTAAGAAAGCTGGTTTACTTTACTGATGTGAATCTCCAAAAGTTGAAGGATGTTGATGCTATGTTTGATTCCTGAAGAGTGGCCATTTCTATGATTCTCTATTTAAGTTTTGGGGATGGATAGCTCCTCTTCAGTTCTTATATAATTTTGTGGTACTCCAAGTGATTGGTAGTGTCTGGGTGCTAACATAGTTAGGATGTTAGATGTTACAAATCACATTTGCAATTATCAACCAAAAAAAAAGGAAAAGTTCTATTTGCTATAATAGTGTCCCTTTCAGGAGGCCCGTTTCTAAGATGTTGGTGGCCTGGGCGAATCCACAATTTAGACCCTATGAATATTTATAGATGCAAAGTCAATAATAATTGTGTATGCAGTAGTATGTTCTATCATATCTTTTTAGATATGAAGTTTTTCAATAATTTTAACTTCGAAAAACTTCTTTCTACACATACAACAATCATCGACATAGTTAAGAGAATTTGATAAGCAATTGAAACATTTGACAAACTCATGAATTTCAAATGCTAACATCAACACATTTAACAAAGATATTTGTAACACAATACATAAGAAAAATGATATGCGTCAACATTCGACAAATCCTTATAAGAAAACGCAGCCTCAAAAATTTGTTTAAGGTTTTTCTAATTTATCATTATCCAATAATTTTAAGGTTCTTGCATCAAATAAAAATTCAACAATACTTTCAATGAAGTTATTGTCATACCAACAACCACGAAAAAAATGAATGACTCTAAGGTTTTGTTTGGGAGTTTGGAGGGGAAGGGAGGGGAGGGCTTTGGGGGGTTGGAAATATATAGAAAAATGGACAAAAAATTCACATTTTTTGAAAGAACAGTTTTTTAGAGAATGATAAACTAATAATATGACTAATATACTTTTAATTTTAAGAATATTATATCAACATAGATTGAATTTGAAAAATTCATATAGACCCTCCATAACCCCCAAAACCCTCCCCCAATACAATTTTTGAGTTCCCCCAAATGAGAGAGGCTTTTTATTATGAGTAAAAAATTAACCTCCAAAGCCCTAATGTCTTCTATTTCTTCCACTTGCTCCTTCTTTTTTTTCCAAAACCCTCCCCTCCCCTCCAACCTCCCAAACAAAGCCTAAAAGATTCCTTGGGTGATTGTATTTACTCATCATTATCATTCTCATAACATTAAATAGATGAGAGCAGGAAATTGAACAATTGAATATGGTTCTTGCAACTTTCAAGTTTTAAATTTTGACTTTTGATGTATATAATGCACTTTTGGCAGGGACTAAAAAGATTTTAGGTACCGTTTGGCCTGGCTTTTTTTCAGTTTTTCTACGTTTTTAAGGAGAAGCTAGGCCAAACACAATATCAATAAAGTACCTTCGAAAAAAAGTACTTTTTTTAGAATGCATAAAATTGAATGGAATGAGCTTTAACCAAAAGTTGTTGAATGCTACTTCAAAAAACTATTTCTCCCCAATTTATTTCACAAGCACCTCTCTTCAACTCCCGCCGGCAACTTTTTGTTTTATTTTTTCAATATGCTTTTTTCTTCCATTTTTTTTCTAACCGATCCATTTAATTTTTTAATGAGGTTCCATTTAAGTTTATTATCTATTTTTTTAAAGAATTTTATTATCTTTTTATCACTTATATATTAATTTCAATATCTTTTGATCATCACAACCTCGCAAATATTTGTATTCGCGCTGTCAATGAATGACACCGAATATTTTTATTCCCTTTCTTCAACCACGGAAATACACACACACGTTAGCGTTTAGAGTAATACTTTATGTTCCTCTTTCTGTTTTTTTTTTGTTATGCTAATGCGTATAATTTTTGTTAGCGTTATGTAATGCGTATAATTATTTTTGAGTAAATAGTCAATTTCCCCCCTGAAATTTTAAGTTTCATCAATTACCCCCCTGAAATTAACAAAACTTCAATTACCCCCCTGAAATTTCACAACGTTAGTCAATTTACCCCCTCCGTCAAATTTTTATGTTAGTGAACAAGACGTTTTGCAAATACCCCCTGAAGTTTTGCACTTATGTGCAAAATGCCCCCCAAACTTAAAAATTTATATTATTTTTTTCTTAAAAACAAACAATTAATAGTTAAATATTAAAGCTAACTATTAATTTTGGAGTTTGGAAAAACTACATACATATATACATCAAAATAGGGAAAAATGTGTATTTTTAAAGTGACAATAATGGTTATTTCTAATAGACAAATTATTATTTTTAGAGGTTTATAAACAAATTAATAATCAGATTTAAATTTATATTTTCTCCTTCACCATCTTAGTCTTTTAACTCCTCCAACAATTTGCTCAAACCATTTAAACTACACAACCCCCAATATTAATCCACAAATCATCCCATTATTGTCACTTTAAAAAATACATATTTTTCCCCATTTTGGAGCCTATTTTGATGTATATATGCATGTAGTTTTCCCAAATTCCAAAATTAATAGTTAGTTTTAATATTTAACTATTAATTGTTTGTTTTTAAGAAAAAAATAATATAAATTTTTAAGTTTTGGGGGGCATTTTGCACACATAAGTGCAAAACTTCAGGGAGGTATTTGCAAAACGTCATGTTCACTAACAAAAAAATTTGACGGAGGGGGTAAATTGACTAACATTGTGAAATTTAAGGGGGGTAATTGAAGTTTTGTTAATTTCAGGGGGGTAATTGATGAAACTTACAATTTCAGGGGGGAAATTGACTATTTACTCAATTATTTTTATAAAATTTTGATTTTAATTAAAAGTACAAGTGTAGTTGCCTAAAAAAATTATACTTATATATAATTTACACATTTGTATTGTAACAAACTATGCACATCTTTTTCTTATTAAAAAAACTAAACATATCTTTTTCAATGACACCAGCAATGTAACAAATATAATATTATATAATATAAATTCTTATCTTTTTGACCAACACTAAAAATATGGTATTCTTATAACAAAATTTGTTATAGAGTATAATTGAAAAAGATATTGTACAAATTTGTATTCATGTTACACAAAATAAACGTCATTGAGTAAATATAGTATTGGTAAAAATATATCTTTTATATTTTAAACATTTTTTCCCTTCAAAAAATATTTTAGATATTTTTTTATTTATTATGTTAATTCATAATGAATTCAAAGTTTTTTTATTTATAGACAATGCATAAATACATGCAAGGTCCTGGGTTCGAACCCTAGACACCACCAAAAAATAATAAATTCAAAGTTTTGTATAATATTTTGCCAAACAGCTTTTAACTTAAAAATAACTTTAGAACTAAAAAAAAAAATAAAGAAACCAAACAGCTTTAGCCTTTTTTCTTAAAGAACTTTATTTTAACTTTGTTTTAAAGTAGCTTTTAGACCGAAAAAAAGTCTGGCCAAACGGTACCTAGTGTTGCAAAATATCACAATTTGTTGTTATTTTCCTAAAGAATGGCCATGCAAGCTGAATAATCATCTCGGTTAAGTTAATTAGTTTAACTTCAGTTGATTAATTTGTATACTAACCATAGCATAATTAGTTCAACTTTATGTCCTAGGAATTATCTTGCAATCGCAAATACAAAATATGTGACATGGTCGGTGGCGGATCTTGCCGAAAATATTGGGGGGAAGGGTAAATATGAACTAAATATTATAATTGAAATTCATAAAAGTTATATACAATTTCATCCAAAAAATATCACCGCAATAGCTCAAACACGAGATTAAAGCTCCAAATCTACTATATATCAACTAGAGAGATAACATATCCTAAACTTAGAGGATCAAAACCAGCCAGATGCTTGCCACATGCAGAATAGAAAAACAATCGCACCAGACTGCTTCATATATATATAAACATAGGAGACATTTACCTCAATTTAAAATTTAACGGTTCGGTCTTTTTTAGACTTGAACTCGTCAATAATTGAATCAGTACTAAATTGATCAGCTATTTCTTTTTCAATATAAAGCATCATACTGTCAGCAAGAAATTCATCCTCCATCTTGTTACACAATCTTGTCTTGATTAACTTCATTGCTGAAAATGATCTTTCTGTAGTAGCTGTAGAAACCGGAAGAGTTAAGATAAGGCGGATTAAACGATCAACCAAGTAATGTGTATTCGCCTTCCCTGTCGTATTGAGAGCTTCACACAATTCAGATATAGTTGACAACTTATTCAAACCTGGATGACTAAGAGCATCAAGATGGAAGTAATGAAGATGATATCTCAAACTTTTTTTGTCTTGCTCACTGAAATCTAATGGATAAAAAGAGCACATATATTATCTATATCAAATGCTTTGTAAACATCCTTTGGAACCAAACTATTGCTTAGAATTAAAAGCTCCATTGTTTCCAGACAAAACCTGTGATTCAATTCCTGCAATTGTTGATCAATTGTAACACAAAAGAGATTCACTCTAAAATGCTGACCCACTGTGATGTGATCCATTTGATGACGAGCGCGACCTTAACTATACAATTTGCATCTTCCTTATGGACATGAAGTATTCTTTTATAAAATGCTTCAAGTTTCTTATGTCTGACTTTCCTCATACTCCTACAAAATGCACAATTCACACATAAATTACAAGTAACAAAATCAAACTAGAAATGGTGAATATGAACAATGACTTGAGCATGTAATTAAAAAAAAAAACATTATCAAAGAACACAAAACAAAGAGTAATAATATGTACAGTACATAATCATGTCTTGTTCAAAATATGAATTAAGTCACTATCTTCTAAGTTCTAAAAATAGAATTGAATTGAATCAGCAGCATAGGAACAGAATTGAATTGAATCAAACAACATAGAAAATCAAGGATTCAGTTTCCCCCAATTTTTTATTTCTAGGGTTCAAGGCTTCAAGCAAACTGAAGTGAAAAGGAATCAAATCAAAGGAATGAAATTATAACTATTAAGAGAACGAACTGAAGTGAAAAGGAATCAAATCAAAGGAATGAAATTATAACTATCAAGAGAACAAACTGAAGTGAAAGGAATCAAAATCAAAGGAATGAAACATAGAATGACAAGGAGAAGAACAAACCTGAACTGAAAATCAAGAAAACAACAAACTGAAGTGAGGTGTATGAGAGTTCAGAGGAGCACCGTGTTGCTGTTGCCTCCACATCGTCACCGTGATGCACTTATGTTGCCGTCATCCGTCGCGTTGCCGATGGTGAAGAGTGGGGAGACCGTGAGAGGTTAGAAGAATCGCGTTTTGATATGTGAGGATGGAGAGGAAAGGGGGTACCGAGAGAGAGACAGACAAAAACATGTGTGAATTCAGGGAGAGGAGAGGGAGATCGTGAGAGGTGAGAAGAATCGTGTTTTCAGTATTCAAATTTTTTTTTTTATTAGGGGGTGCCACGGAACCTGGGGGTCTCAATAGAGATCCGCCCCTGGACATGGTAAGGTAGTATACTAGCAGTAAAAAACCCATTTGTGGTGTAGGCTTGAGATCTCAGATTGTGATCCTCTTTAAGTCTCATGTTTAAATTTTCACGATACTAACAATTCATATGTTGTTTTAGTCTATAGCGACGGCTAGTTTTGTTCTTCCTCAACCGGTACTTTTATGCTTCTAGTTCTCTTCAGATGGGGAGAAGAGAATGTGTGTACTGTGTATTGGGGATCATGGCCTCTTTTATATTTAACAACCATTAGGGTTTTCAATTATTCCGTTAATGGGTCATCCTGACATCCCCTCATTGAGTCCATATTAATTAATCAAATATTTAATTAATTATCTAATTGGAAATCTAATAGGCTTATTACTTAATTTAATCACTAATCAATTCAGACTCACAATCGATAAATAGCTAATATAATTATTATTACGATATTTTCCCACATAATGATATCGAAATATTATTAAATAATAAAATATTTCAACAATCTCCCACTTGGACTCCATATCTTAATAATTATACCATAATTCTTTAGGCGCGCGTCTAAATGCTATTTATCCTTAGATTTCTACGTATAACGTGACGGAACCCCAACGAACATCATATTAATATCAATGCACTTGATGACAAAGATGGATATGGATGAGTGACATGGAAATTTTATGTAATGTGTGCTCATAAATCATGCCTATTTTCAACTCGTCCAACTAAAAACTTTAGTGAGATCAAAATTGAAGTTTGCAAATTCAATATTTGCATAAAATGATATAGAATTGATTATAACAAACATAACCTCATGAACTTTATTTTTGTAGAAAATCATAACATAACGTCTGTATCGATACCAAAACAAAAGTATAGAACTTAAAACAAAAGAGACTCCCACTAATCCAAGACATCCTTAATGACATCAATCATATGAAAGATCTTATGTGTCATGTCTTAGATTAGTGAGTCGGCTAGTATTAAAGTCCATCTTTATATGTTCTATTCAGTTCAACAACAATAATCTATAAGGTAATGAACTTTATAAAATTTGTTGTTGAAAAACTATACGACTGAATTATGTCACTAACTCTACACCCATTTTTAGAAAAACTTTTGGAACAACCATTTCTTCCCTCTTTTTTAAAGAGATAAACAATAGAGATACAAAGAGGGACAGAGAGAATAATAACACAGTATGAGAGAAAATTGTTACAAAAGTTGTTACAAAATAGTTATACACGTATCATTTTTCTGAAATTATATGTATTTAGTAAATTTAAAATGTATAATCAGGGTTTTTCTCAAACATTCATTTTCTTTTGGTCAATTAGCCTAGTGGTTAGGGCTCACAGATTTTAAATATAGAGAAGTGTAGAGTCTGAAGTTCAAACCCAACCTCTATATAATATTGTCCTTATATCTAGCAACTGACTTGGGCGTACATGATCACAACCACACCAATAAATATCATTAATAACATTTATGCGTTTCCATATTTTTTTAGGGTTATATATTTATATTTATAGTATAATTTTCAATTAAAATGTGATAAAGTTATGTAATGCCCAAGGCTGAGAAGGAATGGTAGTGGTCGGCGATGCACAAGGTATGACAATGTACGGTTCCTAGCAACGTTTAGCCAAATCAAATTCACATCAGAGTGAGAGAGATCCCGAGGCCATGCAGATAAGTGATTTCATGGTTGAAGGTAGGCTTATAAGAATTGTTTGGTACTACCTATACCAACAAGATGCATCTTCTTTTCGATAGCCCAACCCATAAGAATTCCACAGTTGAGCGTGCCTGACTTGGAGCAATTTTGAGATGGGTGACCTTCTAGGAAGATTCCCATAAAGCGTGTGAGTGAGGACAAAACACACTGGAAAGACTTGTGTTGGTATGTGGAGTCAGTCGGCAATCCTGAAAAGCGGTGTTGGATTTTACAAGTGGTATCAGAGCCGACCTCTCTTAATATGATGTAGTTTTGGGATGAACCAAGCTGAAACAGGTAGGCATGTAACGCCCGAGGCTAAGGAGGAGGATAGTGGTTATCAGTGCATAAGGTATGGCGATGTGAAGCTCTTGGCAGCTTCTAGGCAAATCGAATCCACATCAGAATGAGTGGGATCCTAAGGTCGTGCAGGTATGTGAATGTATGGTTGAATAAAAACTTATAAGAATTGTTTGGTACTACCTATACTAATAAGATGCCTCTTCTTTTTAGAAGCCCAATCCAAAAGAATTCCACATTAAGCATGCTTGACTTGGAGCAATTTTGAGATGAAAAATTTTCTCGGAAGTTTCTCATGTTGATGTGTGAAGTCAGTCGACAGTCTTAAAAGCAAGCTGAGATTTTACATGTTCCTTAAGAAAAGACTTTAGGATAATTATTTAACTATAAAATAACACATTTCTTTTCTTGCATTTTATCCAATATTGTAGTAAGATCATATATTAAAAAATGTTGGACAAAAAATGACGAGTGTATAAGTCCACCACTTGAATTAGGATAATTATTTTCTTGAGAATAATTTCTATGTGCATTAACAGTGTAATAATTTTTACACATGCTTCCAATTAAATCATACAAAATAGATATTTTTAGAGATATTTCAATAACTAAACTAAAAATAGGACATCATGCGTAAAAAGATTTTACACCATCAGTATATGCAGATTAAATTGTTTTATATTATAGTAATATATATTTCCTATTTAATTTAGGATATAAAATTAAATTAATGTATTCCACCAAATTAAAAAAATATATATATTTCATGTTTTTCTTATTAAATGACTGACATGTTCTTTTTTTTTGTGGTGACCGCCGAAATTCGAACCCCGAACCTTGCGTATATTATGCATTGTCCCTGTCAACTTAGCTAAGCTCACGAGGACAATGATTGAAAGGTTCTAGAAAACCTTTAAAGAAACAAAAAATTATAAAAATTCATTAAAAATGTAGCTGTTTTCTTTTGTAGGAAAAACTGTTGCTAGTTAGAAAACCGCTATACTAAAAGTTGTATATTTTATTTTTAATTTATTTTTGAGAGGTTAATTTTTAATTTACATTTCTCAATTCATGAATCATAAAATTAAGGAATTAAAAAAAAAGAGTAGTCAACGAAAAGGTAAATTTTCTTAATATCACTGTATTAAAGATTGTATATTTTATTTTTATTGTGTACTTCTAAATTTATTTATCGTAATAAAATTTTAAAAAAAATAGAAGGAATATTTGTCATTTATATTATATTTTTTTTCATTAAAGTGAATTCAACCTCTACTTTGGCCTTGGTCAAATACTCACTATCTAGAACTTAATGGAAGGAGTTTACCGACAAAAAAAATAACTTAATAATTATAAAAAAATATAATAATTTTTTTATTTAGAAAAATTCAATTATATATTTATCATATAATACATTTTTGGATGAATTAAATAATTTACTTATATATTAATCATGATTTAGTCTATATATATATATATAGTATAAAAATGTTCTCATAAAAAAAGATTAACCGTGAACTTTGAACAAACCACATTAAATATTTGATTACTGTGTGGAACATAATATTATTTCAATTTCTTTTAAACAACTAAAATATTATTAAAAATTAGACAAAACCACAAGCTCTTTCAGGGAGGGCACAAATGATACAATGGAGCAAAAACAATCAAGCAGAACACCAAAACCAGGGGCACCACACCAGGAGCAAAAACCTAGGGGCAAACAAAAACATAAATATTTGTCAACCATATTATCAACTTAATATTTTATTTCAACCTAATATTTAATTTTAAATAGACAAACTATTTTCCAACCATATTATCAGAAGATTAATAATATTGTTTGTCAACATATTTTTCATTTAAAATAAGTGTTCACGCTTTACACGTGAACATCTTAGTTAAATCGAAGTTGTCTTACCTAAAATACCCTTCAAATTCATCTCCTTTTGCCATTGCTGACTCGACAAAAAAAAATCCTATAAAATGTCATAAGGTGTTCGACTTTTTCACTCATCTCACTTTTCTCACTTTTTTGTTTTATCCTTCAAATTGGTGGTGTTTTGTACTTTTTGCGAGTAACAATTTTTTGAAAAGTGGGGGTTTTGATTGTGTAAATTCTAAGGTTGCAAGGAATGGATAACTCTCAAAAGCATAATGGGAGTTTGGGTGTAAACCAAACAAGGAAGAACAAAAGAAAGATTTCCTTTCAACAAACATCTGATGGAAACGATATTATACCTAACGGTAAATATCTCTATCCTCATTCAGATCATTATGAGGTTCACGAAGATGAATTCAAGAGTTTTGTTCAGCACATTACGGGAAATAAATCAAATGCATTAAGGCCACCAGATCCAGTTCAGGTTTCGGCTCCAACCCCTCCCTCACAGGCGCAATACAATGCAATTCCAGTACATCCTGTGCAGCCTATTACTGGTAATCCTCTTGTTGACAATCCACGGAGTAATCTTGTTGAGTTTCCAATATCTGCTTCGATGAGAAACTCTCAAGACTTATTGCCGCTAAACATTGGTAATTCAGGAGGTAATCAGTTTCAATCTTACCCTAATCAATCACAAGTCTTCAACAATATAAATGTTCAATATAATCCAATAATTACATCTCAAGAACATTATTATCCTATTAATGGTAGCAACCAATTTGTGAATGGTTCCAATTCCTCACAAACAAATGCTAATACCCAACTTCTCAATGGTTTCCCTTCATTACAAACAAATGTGGCTAATCCTTCAATGTCTCTTAATTGTACCAATCAAACTTTTAATGTTAACAACAATAACCAACTTGTGAATGGGTTCCCTTACATACCAAAGTCTCGGGAAAAGCTTACAAGGTTGCAAAAGGTTCGGCCTCCGCCATTGTCCATTGTAAGGCCATCAATTCCAGTCGTGGTTTCGACACCACTACCTCCTTCACAAGCTCCAAACAATACACTTCTAAGAAATCATGTGCAATCTGTTAATAGTCCTCCTAATGTTTATAACTCACCAAATAATCTCATTGAGTCTCCATTGTCAGCTTTCATGAGAAACTTTCAAGACCCAATAATGAACTTTGATGATTCAAGAGTTAACCCGTTTCAACTTTACCCTGCTCAACCACAAGTATTCAACAACATAAATGCTCAATATCAGCCAATAATTCAATCTCATGAATATTACGATCCTCTGAATGGTAGTAACCAAGTTGTGAATGGTTTCCCTTCAACACAAATAAATATGTCTAATCCTTCAGTGTCTCTGAATGCTACCAATCCAACTCTCTCTATGAACGACAATAACCAACTTGTGATTGATTTTTCTTCCTCACAAACAAATGACCCCCTATCACCAACTTTTGAATTTATATTGCCTTCACCAGAAAATAACATGAATTTCCTATCCCCCCAGTCACCTTATAGGCATCTACTATCACCAAGCCTTTTTTCTTCGCCTCCATCACCTGAATACCCTTTATATTCACATTTAGTTCCTGACCCCCCGTCTCCACTTTCTTCAAGCCTTTTTCCTTCTACTACAAGTCCTAAGAGGCTAGATTATCAATAGCCTGGTCATGCTTCATTAAGGGTGCTCCATTCTTGCAAAATTTATCTTATTCACACTCTCATGTAGGGATACGATTTTGTAATATAAATAAATAAAGACAAGGGGATTTCTTGTCATGATGTCTTCTTTTATTGTTATATTTCTTTACTATGTATGGAATTAGTTTTTAATATTGATTTTATGTGGCAAGTGATTTCTCAATCGAATATATTATGTACTTATCCTTATTTTGGATGATTTTGTTTGCTAACATGAATTGTGGAAAAGAATAAGAAAAATTATAACTTTTGTAGCAAATTTGAGTCAATTGACTGGCCTTCTTTTGGAATTATTTACGTTTTTCTTTTTTTCTTTTTTTGTTGACAAATTTACGTTTTTCTTATATAGTAGACAAAAAGTGTGCAGGTACTAACAATCATTTTATGAAAGCAAGGATTGTACTATTTTTAGACGATTCCTTTATGTATATTGTGCACGCTTAGAAAGTCTTAAATTAAATTGGAATATCTAGATTTTTCAAATTGAATCTACCAACATATTTATAGATTTTCAAAATGCATGGTTTACCTATTGCATTATTGGTTCAAAATTGAGATATCGATTAAATTTGCTTATTTTTTATACTAGTATTAAATTTCTGAGTTTAGTTATAAGTTTTTGAAGATTTGTTTTGGTTAGATTTCTATTCTTTGTTTGAAACCAGTAACATGGCCTTTGGTAATGTAATTCCCTGAGCTCCCCTCTCAATTTTACTTTTAAGAAATCTCTTTCACAAAAACATCTATTCATAATCAGCAAGGATAGGTTGACACCTTTAATGTGTACACTCATTTGTACCACTCCGAAAAATTTTAGTTAACCAAATATATGGTCTGTGTGACCACATTTTTTAGATGCATGACCACAATTTGTCCAAAATTTATTTGGTTAACTAAGTTAAAAAATAGTGGTCACGCGCATTTTAGTTGCGTGACCATATTTTTCAAACTTCTAGATGTGGTCACGCAACTGAAAAAATGTGGTCACACAGACCATATATTTGGTTAACTGAAATTTTTCAAAGTGGTACAAAGGGGTGTACATATTAAGGGTATCAACCTATCTTTATTCATTCATACTTCATATTTTCCCGGATGCCTAACCTTTCTCTTGGCTTTATTGGAAGAAAAAAAAATATTCATACTTCACTTTATCATCATTTTTATATTGATTTGGTAAAATGATGATCGCATCCTTTTCATTTAAAAATATTATAAATTATTTTTGATGTATCTTGCAATTTTCTTGTGGTATTTTGAGGTATATTAACAAGGGTTTTAAAATGCAATTAAAAAAAAAGTTCCCAACGTAGATCCTCATTTTTTTTTAGTAAAATAGTAGATTTTACAAATAAATTGGAGGATGAATTTAGTATTTTACTAAAAACAGTGAAAGTTTTTTTTTTTTTTACCTTTTTATAAGGTCATGTAAAAGCAATTATATTAACAATGCTTGACATTTTTGTAAAAAATAAATGCATCAATGTTTCAACAATCTTGTTTGGATATTCAATGCTTCACATTTTTATAAGGTCATGTAAAAGCAATTATATTGACAATGCTTCACATTTTTGTAAAAAAGAAATGCATCAATGTTTCAACAATCTTGTTTGATAAGCAGTTTAAGCACTAATAGTTTAAATATCAGGGGTTTAGTTAGTTCAACTGATTTCAGTTAAGGGAATAGCAATTGGAGGTCCTGATTTCAAACTCGAACAAAGGAGAAAAAAACTAACATAACAATTAATTACTAACTGTTTTCCTTAAAAAAAAACATTAGTAAATATCAGTGTTTAATTAACAAAAGATAAAATACAGCCAAATTCCTTTCATATAACATATATGTTACTCAAGTAAATTATCTTGAAGAGTTTGTGAAAACAATATAAAACTAATTTAAAAATTATTTTAGACAGTTTTTTCCAACCAGTCTTACAATTGGTTCTGCTAATAAATAATTGGAACTAATGGTCAGTTTAAGACTGTTGTCAAAGGCTTTCAAATTTAACACCTTAAGTTTACAAGGTTACCACTGAGTTAACACTTCAAATGTAATTAATTTCAATGTACTCTAGGGCCATCTGTTATAGATTTAAAAATTAGATGGGCTCTGCTAGGGTTTTTTCCTAGCCGCCATTCTTGATTATTGGTGGTGGTTTCTTCAAAGAAATTCACTGTGATTCTTTTTACTTTACGTTGCCACTCAATTGGAATCCACCAATTTATTTTCTCATCACGTTTGTTAATTCCCAAACGGTGGTGTTGTGTATTCACGTGGATTCATTAATACTAAATAGGGTTTGCGATTGCTCCCTCCTCTTCTGTATTGTTTCCTTCATCTTTTCTTTGATTGTTGCTTCACGATTCTCTGCCATGCCGTTCGATTGGCAGGCAGAATTAACATCACCGGCCTCTCTGCCGTCAATTCCGGTACGGATTGCTCCTACGCCAGTAGCCTCTACTTCTGTCACGGCTGCACAATTGATCAAATCCCCACCAAAATCCTTTATGGCGGCAGTAAGGGGTTTCCACTCCCCTCCGGCGGAAGAACCTCCTTATCCAGTTCCTTGTATCAAAGGTGATTCCCTTTCCATACGAATTTTCCATGATGAATGTTAGTTTGCACTACGTGGAAGGCTAACACTGTCTAAAGGCGACAAACCATACACCACTCGAGATTTAGCTTCTAACCTTGGCAAAATTTGGAAGATGGTCCATCCATGGAAAATGGTTTCTCTTGGTCGCGATTTCTACGATTTTTTATTTGAACATCCGGATGACTTTAGTCTGATTTGGGCGGCGGGTACAATTTCACTACAACCGGGACTCTTTCGCTTTTCCCAATGGACGAAGGATTTTAATCACTATTCTCATACAAAAACACATGCATCATTATGGATCAGACTTGTCGCGTTGCCTCAGAAATATTGGCGCAAGAGAACATTGAAAGAAATTGAAAGCGCCATGGGTACCCCTGTATCTATTGATGGACCGACACGTAATAGAGCCTTCGGACACTATACACGCATCCTTTTGGACATTGATTTATCGAAGAGGGTTTATGATGAAATCCTTGTTGAACGGGAGGGCTTTTCTTTTAACGTCGAGGTGCAATATGAAAGATGTCCTTTGTATTGCCACCACCGTTATGTCATTGGACATAATGAAATGAATTGTAAGAGGTTGAATCCTGATACTGCCAATGTCCCTGACCGTGGGAAGAAACAGGTTACTGATGCAAAAGCTCCAACATGTGTTGGGAATGACACTTCTTCCTCAGGAACCCTACGTTACATTCAGGTTGTTCCCCCACCAGTGGCTGCCCCCTCTACAGCGACACACATTGTTGTTCCCCTACCAACGGATGCCATCCCCAATGATAATACAACAGCTGATGATCCGCAGCCATCAGCTGCCACCTCCCATGAAACTGTCCCCCATAGCGAAGCAACAGGTCCCACTACCAACAATTTTGCCAGATTTTTTAGAACCAATTCCTCAAGGTAATTTACCTCGGCTTGCTATACCTGTCTTGGAACTAGCAGAACATGCAAATGTACAACTTTCATCCGAGACAACTCCTCTGCTGGCTAATAGAAACAATGAAGTTCAAACTCTTCCGGCACATCTTGTTTTCTCTGTTGAACATGGTGAAGATTATGATGATGATGATGATGTTGGTGATGACATTGATATTATGCTTGATGAAGATAATATAGCAGTAGCTGCATCCAAGGATGCAAATGCTTCCATCCCTCTTGACATGGCAGCTGACCACATGCCTAGTCCAGCTATGCCTTTGTTTTTGACGGATCCTTCTGATGGGTCTCTTAATGGTGACGTTGAACATGATATTAGCATTCAGGATGGTACAGTTCTACACGTTGTAACAGAGGCCACAGTAGCGCTAGAATTCAGCATGACCTGGAATTATGGCGTAGAGTTAAGGAGTATGATCAAAAAGCTGCGGAAGTCCCTTTTATTCCTATGTTAACAAGAAAGCAGAAGAAGCACCTTAAAAAGACGACTATCGGTAAGCCTTACAAAACCCGCTCTACGGGTGATAATTCCACCTCTGATCAATGATAGTTATGTACTGGAATGTTCGTGGTTTTGGTAACTCGGACACTAAAGTTGCCTTGAAAAATCTTTATGTTAAACCTGTCTTTATTTTCTTGGTTGAACCTATGATTAGTTTCTCACTTGTTCCTTCTTGGTCTTGGTATGATATTAGATTTACTAGTCTAAATGATAGAGGTCATTTGTTACCAAACTTATGGGCTCTTTGGAGAGATGAGGTGAATGTTATTGATCATGTCTCTCATCAATGCATTTCTATTGAAGTCCATCAGAATTTCAGCAGAATATTTATGCGGACCGGTGTGGTTCACCTCGGTTTCCGTAGAAGGCTATTATTTTGGCTCTTTTGTCTGTTTTATGTTTTTTTCCGAGGGTTTTGGCCTAGTCCCCCCTCTTGTAATTTCCCCCCGTTTTTTTTTAATAAAATTTGAGATTGGCGGTATAGAATAGGAGTTCATCATAGTGCCAACCTAGTTGGCATGTCGTTATATCTCATTGATGTCTGTCCTCTCTCCTGGTTCACGTAAAAAAAAATTATAGATTTTTTAAAAGAAAAAAACTTCTGTATTTATAAAAAAAAAAATTTTTGGAAATTTACTTAATAATAGTAGAATTTATTTCAAACTCATTTGTTATAAGTTAAAAAAGATATTTTGACACTCACTAACTTAAATAATCATCGTAGAAATTTTACATAAATTAATTTGATTTTTAACTACTACAATTGTTCGAACATACACTTTTTGGTATTTGCCGATTTACCCTTTATTTTTATCCTGACACATTAGGGCAATATGAACATGTAATAGAATGTAACTCTTATTAGGTTGAGTGAGAAAAAGATAAAATAAAAATAAAATATAAAAAAAAAAAATGTTCAACGTGAAGCTACATAAAATAAAAAATTTTGTTTTTTACAAAAAAAAAAAATAATAATAATAAGCTTTTTATATTATTATTATTGTTATTGTTGTTGTT
This sequence comes from Medicago truncatula, assembly GCF_003473485.1. Taxonomy (NCBI): domain Eukaryota; kingdom Viridiplantae; phylum Streptophyta; class Magnoliopsida; order Fabales; family Fabaceae; genus Medicago; species Medicago truncatula. Next base: position 25,996,883 of record NC_053045.1, read on the forward strand.
ATTATTATTATTATTATTGTTATTGTTGAACTATGGATGGATTTTGTTAACTTCCCTCCTTCGTGGTTGCATAGATTAGGATTCAAGATTTTTTTCTTCAATGAAAGAGAAAATATTTTACCTAATCTATGGTGTATTTGCACTCTTGACCTTAACCGTAATATCATTGACCTAGATAACCAACAAACTTCCTTTAATCTCCATGTAAATTACTCCTTATTTCACTGAAATTTATGTTTCTACCAATCATATCACCAGAAGAAACCTTTGGAACAAGCTCAACACCATGCAATCTACTTTTTTTTTTTTTTAAAACTCGGTATCCGATCAAGAATCGACTAATCCGAGGGGACCAATATCACCGCCCACTTGAACCTTGATTGGAGACTTTAATGCTATTATGGGTTCCCATGAGCACAGTGGCAGCTTCAACCCTGCAAGACACCTATTGAAGACTTTGTTTTTTAGTCTGACTCAAATGACCTCATTCATCTTCCCACTAGAGGAGCAAAATTCACCTGGGACAATGGCAGGTCAGGCAGATGGCATACCAAAAGAAGGTTAGATATAGTAATAGCTAATCAGAAAATGATTAACTTTTGCTCCTCTATATCTTGTTCCACCCTAACCAAAACAAGATCTGACCATTACCCTCTCCTGTTAGATTTTTAGATTGATAATCACAAATTTGCTTCATCCTGCAAATTCTTAAAAATGTGGACTCTTCACAAAGACCGTAAGCAACTCATCTCTGATAGTTGGAATGTTGACATTATTGGCTGCCCTATGTATATACTTAACTCTAAACTCAAAATCCTCAAAGGTAAACTCAAGCAATGGAATAAGGATGTGTTTGGTAACATACATTCTTATGTTGATGATGCAAAAACCAGGCTAGTTGACATTCAAAATCAAATCAATATCTCTGCCCACTCAGATTCTTTACTAAACTCTGAAAAACTTTCCCAAATTGACCTTGATCAAGCTCTCAATAAACAAGAAATATTCCGGAAGGAGAAAGCTAAGGTGAACTGGCATGTGAATGGTGATAGAAACGCTAGTTTTTTTTTTCCATAGAATGAAAAAAAAAAAAAAAAAAAAAAAAAAAAAAAAAACCAAAGTTATTTCCTCCCTCATAAATGATGAGGAGCTCATCACAGATCCTCAAAGAATTTCTAATCACATATTTAACTATTATAAGCATTTATTTTCTACTAACTTTGTTTTGCAGGACTGTTTACTTGTAGAAGAAGTCATCCGTAATCTCATTGATGATTATACCAGAAAGTTGATCACCATGATTCCATCTTGTGAAGAGATCAAAGCTACAGTGTTTAGTTTGAATGGTGATGGGGCCCCTGGCCCTGATGGCTTTGGAGCCTGTTTTTTTTCACACATACTGGCAGATTGTTCAAAAAAATGTCATTGATGTTGTTCAAGAATTCATTCAAACTGAGTGGTTGCTTCCAAATTATAATGCTAACTCCCTCATTTTGATTCCAAAGAACTCTAATGCAGATACATTAGACCAGTTCAGACCAATAGCACTTGAAAATTTCAAATTCAAAGTCATATCTAAAGTTCCAGTTGACAGACATGCAAGCATCCTCCCTAACATTATATCAGATAAGCAAAGGTTTCAGTTTGCATCAATGGCTCTCAAGAAGGTTACTTCTGCTGCAGATAAGCATCCTCCCTAACATTGTTTTGTATTACAGAAGAGGTTTTAAGCAGAGGAATCAAAAGACTTGTTAATGAAGGTAAGCTTGATCTCATTAAAGCCTCCAGAAACACTAATATTCCCTCACACTGCTTTTATGAAGATATTTATTATGGTTTATTGTAAAGGGAAAAATGGCAGGTTTAGAAGCTTTACAAGATTTATTCACAACTTATGCTAACTGCTCGGATAAATAATGAACATCTGGAAATCCTCTATTTTTGATGGTGGAATCAGGCAAAAAGGTTGGATCATATTGTTAACCTCCTTGGTTTTTCTATAGGGTCTTTACATTTCAACTATTTGGGGCCCCAATTTTCAAAGGTAGGCCAAAGAAAATATACTTTCAGCCCATTGCAGACAAAGTCAAATTGAAGCTAGCCAATTGGAAAGCTTACCTTCTTTCCATTGCAGGAAGAGTCCAACTAGTGAAAGTTGTGGTATAGTCAAATGCTCCTTCATACCATGTCCTTTTATGCTTGGCCATTCAGCTTGCATAGAGATGGTCACATCACAAAGAGGAAGATGGTTACTATTGCTTGGAAGAAGATTTGTGTTTCATATGATGAAGGAGACTTGAATCTCATATCCCTGATTTGTCTTAATGAAGCTACTAATATGAATCTTTGTTGGGATACTCTTCATTCCAATAAGCAATGGGCAGTTATTTTGAGGAGCAGAGTTTTGAGAGGTGTTAATTGGATTAATCATCATATTTTCTCTTCACTTTGGAGTACCATAAAACATGAGCTCCCTGTAATCAAAGATAATTCAACTTGGTTAATTGGCAATGGAAAGCACATCAACTTCTGGCATGATGACTAGTGTGGTGGTACTTTATTTCAAATCTTAAATGTCAATACAAACATGATTGCAACTATTCCAGATTCTTTTAGTGATTACATTGAAAATTTTCATTGGAAACTGCCTCCTAATCTGACTCAGACTTTTCCCACACTAAGGAATCTTGTGCATCAAGTAACCCTTCCTATGCAGAAACAGACTGATAGTTTGGTGTGGAAACATAATACTTCTGGAATGCTATCCCTAAAAGATGCTTTTGAATTCAAGAGAAACCACTTCCCTAAGCTTAATTGGACTAAAACTATTTGGTCTAAAGATATCCATCCCTCTAAATCATTACTGCCCTGGAAACTCGTGCATGACAAGTTGCCAACTGATGAGAATTTGGCTACCAGAGGCTGCTCCCTTCCCTCCATGTGATCTCTTTCCAAGTCTCAATCTGAAACATCATTCCATCTTTTTTTTCAATGTGCTTATGCTATCAACATTTGGAGATGGTTTGCATCCATTTTGAATCTTAGACTGCAGTTCCAAAACATGGAAGACATATGGACCCTCTATCACATGAATTGGAATCCCCAATGCAAGCTAGCCATCACTGCATCTCTTATCAACATCCTCAATGCATTATGGTTTGCAAGAAACCAAATGAGATTTAGAGACAAAACTGTTAACTGGCAATCTTCTATTTCCTCCATTATCTCAAATGTTTCTCTCTCTAGAAACTTATCAAATGTTGTAGCTTCCTCATCTATCTCTGATTTCACTATTCTCAAGAAGCTTAACATATCTCTTCATCCTCCTAAGGCTCCTAAGACCATTGAGGTGGTTTGGAACCCTCCCATACTCAATTGGATAAAGTGTAACACTAATGGAGGGCCATTGAATTAGCAGCTCAGTACAATTGGAGTTCATTGTGGTGAGAGTGTGATTCTGCCTTGGTGATCAATGCCTTCAAAAACCAATCTCTGGTTCCTTGGAGCTTAAGAAATCACTGGAACAATTGCCTTCTTATAACCAGTAACATGAACTTCTTGGTAACTCATATCTACAGAGAAGGGAATTGTTGTGCAGATGCCTTAGCAAATTTTGGTCTTATTGTTCCTAATCTTACCATTTGGTTAGAGGTCCCTCCTTGTATCACTCATTATTATATTCAAAATAGGCTAGGTATGGCTTGTTTTAGGTTTGTCAACTTTTGAATGGATTAGTCAAAAGAAGATTTTTGTGCTTCGCTTTCAACCAACCAAAAGATTGAACCTTTATGTTGTCAAACAAACTTACACTACTACATAAATGACATCTCACATCGGTTGGAATTGACATTTCACATCGGGTCCTAACCGATGTCACTAAAGGTGGGTTGTATGTCATTCACATTTCACATTCCACCAAAACACAAACATACTACCACAATCGAAAACTATAACACACAAATCCTTTACCCAAATTGATCTCAAAGGAAAGGGTGTATGTTGTATTGTGAAGGAAAACGCGATTGTGTATTTTCATAGAAGAGGGAAAAGTAAAAGATTGATGTTTTTCCCTTCAAGCATTATGCCCCCATATGTGTAATCTAATTCATCATAATTACGAATTTGCCACTATGTTTTTTTTCCTTCAGCTATTATATGCACTGATGTCAAAACATGTTGTCAATTTCAGAATAATTACGAAGTTGCCACCGCGTTGCGTTTAACCTCAGGTATATTTTGACCGAAGTCAAAACCATGATGTTAAAATTCATTTTACTTCCTTAAAAAAAAAAAAAATCATTTTACTAGTAGTGTTATTTATTTGGGGGTAATCTATGTGAAATTGATTTATTGTGTGTAATTGAATTGGAAGTAATAGATAAGTATTGATTTTTTTTTTTTAGGAGCAAATAGCAATTTGGATAGTTGAGTTAGAAAACATTTGGACTTCCCTTTGTCACTAAAAAATTTGGACACACACCTCTCATTTATGCTATTCATCACACCTAGGATTTTATAACAGACTACAATTGGATTTTTCTCATTTTTTCACTCCTCGCATGAAAAATGTTCTAGAAGGATGGATTCATTTCCATCTTATTTCTCAATAGATGTATCAAAACGGACTACCCCACCCATGTTTGGATGTCTCTAACGAGCTCCGGGCTTTACTAGGATGGGCCAAAATGCCCTATTTTAATAAGTACTCGAAAAATATTACCTAGACTTTTTCTTATACTGACCGTGGGTTAACAAACCGTCCCTTATTTCTTTTCAAATTTTGAAAATATAAAAAAAAAAGTTCCAAAAAATAAAAAAAAATATTATAAGCATTACTTTTTATTCATACAAAAATTATAATTAAAAAATACAATAAAGAAAATGAAAAAGAACATGAATATTTTGGAGTAACTCAATCTTCCTTCTTAAAAACTGGAATTTTTTTTTTATTATTATCTATGCTTTGAACTATTTTGTAATCGATTTCATGAAATAAAATATGTGTGTGACTATAAAAAGGTAAAACTTTAGTAATTCATAAATTTTACTGTTCTTTTTTTTGGTACAATAAATTTTACTGTTTTATTTTAGCATTTTTAGTTATGTTGGTCAAACGAGCTACCCATGGCTCATACAAACTAGCCCTAATGGATAATGGACTATTTAAGACCCACTAAAAAGTCCTAAATAATTTTAGTAAAGATCATATGAGTAACCCATTTTGACAGTTTGTCACACTCTTGTTGGATAATTTTCACTCTCTAACATTAGTAAAGATCTTCTTCAAGAATATGTCATCATAGTATTTTAATTCCTAATTTGAAAGACTTCATTCAAAAAGTAAGACATTCTAAATAAAGAAACTTCTTGATTCTCTCATGTCTTTTGTTTGCTCACAAAGGAAAGTTATTTGATTCTGATTTATCTTTATTTAGTCAAAGAATCTTTTATGTTTACTAGGCAAGAAACCTTATTATCACTTTTCTATTTGCTCCCTCTTTACACACCTAAATGTCTCATTTTTATTGACCATGATAACTCCTCTCCATTTTTGTAAAAAAAAAAAAAAAAAAAAAAACTCCTCTCTATTCTTATTGCCTATGACACCTCATCCCTTTTCTCTTTGGCCACACTGATCTATTTAAACCCACTTGAACGCACACTCATCACTTCACTCTCTATTCTTGTGAATCAAAAACACTTGCAAATCTCTATTATTCCCTTCCGTGCGTTTGAACCATTTTCCTTTGTTATCACTTTGTTAGGGTTTTTTTTCTTGAAGTTCCAATTTCCCTTGTGGTGACCTATTTTGAGGGGATACATGTTTCTAGGAATAAAAGCACCTAAGGTAAGGACACTTTCTTGAAACTAAGTTTAGAGTTAGAATTACGAATTTTATATGCATGTGTTGATGCTTTAAGGGAAAAGTTCAAATTTTTATGATTATTTTTATTGTTAATGTATAAAGTTTTGATTTTTTTTTAAGGGGATAAAGTCTTGAATTTTGCGAGTTAGTATGATACAAAATTATAAATGTGTATTTTTTTCTTCTTTGAATATAAAATTTTATTAATCCTAACCAAAAAAATTATTAATAACATGTCGAGGACAAGGTTCCTTTCAAAAAAAAAATGTCGAGGACAAGGCGTACCGAAACCCCCCCTTAAAAAAGGTGTACCGAAGTTATAGATTTGGATCCTCTCCAACCATTTCTCTCATTAAAAAAAAGGTGGACCGAAGTAAAAATATAAAAAAAAAAAAACAAACAAACAAAACATTAAAATATGATAAAAGCAAGTGATATATTTATCATGTAATTTATTTATTTTTTTGAATAATTTTATAATTTATTTATATATTAATCATGCTGCAGTAATAAAAATAAATAATTATGTTTTCATACAAAAAATGAAAAAGATTAATCATGAACTTTTAACAAACAATTTAAAAAATTTCTTTACTATTGTTAAACTAATATTATTTTAACCTAATATTTTATAAAGACAAACTATTTATCAACATCTTTTGTATTTGCAATGAGTGTTCACGCTTTACACTTGAACACCTTGGTTAAATCAAATTTGTTTGACCTAAATTCCCTTCCAATTCATGTCCTTTTGTCATTGCTGACTCGGCAGAAAAACCTATAAAATCTCAGGGTTTTCTACCTCTACATTAGTCTTACTTTTTTCTCAGTTTTTTCTCATATCCTTCAAGGTCTCATCAATAGACTCTTGTGTCAAGGTTCATATGTGACCTAGCACAACAAACCACTCTCCAAGGGAAGGGTAATCTTTTTTGCATTTTCTCTTTCGGTTTCCTTGAGTGAACATGATGCTCAAGGATGGTATGTTTTTCCTTATCTCTCATTTTATAATTTTGGTTTGTGGTTTAGTTTTTTAATTGAGTCTATTTGTGTAATGGGTAATGTTTATTGTATTTTGATGGTGTTAATTTAATTTGTATACTGGGGGAATTTGATTGTGTAACTTTTTAGGTTGCTAAAAATGAAAAACTCGAAAAAGCATGATGAGAGGTTGGGTGTAAACGAAATAAGGAAGAACAAAAGAAAGATTTATTTTCAAGAAACTATTGATGTTGCGAACAATAGTACAACTAGTCAGTCAAACTTTTATGAGGTTCACAAAGATGAATTCAAGAGTTTAATTAAGAACATTACAGGAAATGAATCAAATGCATCAAGGCAACCAGTTCCGGTTCAGTTTTCGCCTCCAGTACCAAGACATCATGTGCATCCTATTTCTGGTCCTCTCCTTGTTAACAATTCACAAAGTAATCTTTCTGGGTTTCCAGTATCTACTTCCATGAGAAACTTTCAAGACTCAACGCCGCTGAACATTGGTAATTCAAGAGGTAACCAGTTCCAACCTTACCCTCCTCAATCACAAGCCTTGAACAATACAAATGTTCAAAATCATCCAATATTTCAATCTCAAAAACATTATTATCCTATCAATCATAGTAGCCAACTTGTGAATGGTATTCATTCCTCACAAACAAATTACAGTAACCAACTTGTGAAAGGCTTCCCTTCAACACAAACAAATGTGTCCAATCTTTCAACGTCTTTTCATGCTACCAATCCAACTTTTAATGTTAACACCAATAACCAACTTGTGAATGGTTTCCCTTCCTCACCAAAATATCAGGAAAATGTCACAAGGTTGCAGAAGATTCGGCCTCCACCATTGTCCACTGTGAGGATACCAATTTCGGTTAAGGTTCCGGCTCCAGTACCTCCTTCACAAGCTCCATACAATGCGCTGCTAGGACATCATGTGCAACCTATTACTCGTCCTTCTCTTGTTTACAATTCACAGAATAATCTTGTTGAGTCTCCAGTTTCTTCTTTCATGAGAAACTTTCAAGATCCAACATTGAACTTGGGTAATTCAAGAGGTAACCAGTTTCAACTATGGCCTCCTCAACCAAAAGTATTCAACAATATAAATGTTCAACATCAGCCAATAATTCAATCTCAGGAACATTTGTATCCTATGAATGGTAGTAACCAAGTTGTTAATGGTTTTCATTCTTCACAAACAAATGGTAGTAACCAACTTGTGAATGGTTTTCCTTCAACACAAACAAATGTGTCTAATCCTTCAGTGTTTCTGAATGCTACGAGTTCAACTTTGCCTATGAATATAAGCAACCAGCTTGTGAATGGATATTCTTCCTCACAAACGGAACCTCTATCACAAACTTCTGAATTTATGTTGACTTCACCAAAAAGTAACATGAATCATATATCCCCTCAATCACCTCATAGACCTTTACTGTCACCAAGCCTTTTTTCATCACCTTCATCACCTGAATACCCTTTCTATTCACATTTAATACCTGATCCTCCGTCTCCAATTTCTTCAAACCTTTTTCCTTATACTACAAGTCCCAAGAGGCCTGATTATCAATAGCCTTATCATGCTTCACTAAGGCTGCTCCATTCTAGTCAAGTTTATCTTAATTCACAACATCATATGAGATTTTTTTATTTAGGGATACTCTTTTGTGATATAAATAACTATATACAAGGGGATTTCTGGTTAAAATGTCTTATTTTATTTTATATTGCTTTACTAAGTATGGAATATATTTTTAAATATTGATCTTATTTGGCAAGTGATTTTTCAATAAAAGATATTATGGACTTCTTCAACATTTATATTCCTTTTTCTTCGAAAGGTTGTTTTAGATGATTTTATCTGCTAACATGAATTGAGGAAAATAAGAAGAAAAGTTACAACTTTTTTTTACCATATTTGAGTGAATTGACTAGCCTTCAGTTTTATGTATTTTCAATAAATGGAATGACATTTTAGGAATTATTTATGTTTTCATGATATATCAGACAAAAGAGAGTGTGTACGTATTAAAATAGTGTGTACGCATTAAAATTTATTTTATGAAATCAGAAATAATACTCCTTTCAAAGGATTTATTTATATATATTTCACACTATTAGAAAGTCTTATATTAAATTAGACTAGATTGCAAAATGAATTTATTGATATTTTTATAGATTTTGAAAGTACATGCATTGGCCTCTAATATTATTGGTTCAACATCGAGATATCAATTAAATTTGCTTATTTTGTATATCAATATTACATTTATGAGTCTAGTTTTGGTTTGATTTATATTCTATGTTTGAAACCACTAAAATATGACTTGTGACAAATATAATTCCCTGAACTCTCCTCTCGATTTTATTTTTAATATGTCTCCCTCACTAAAGCATGTATTTATAAAGTTTTTGTTGGTGTGTTATTAATAATTGGGCCTTTCCATGTTTTTTTTTCCTCTTTATTGGGCCTTTCCACGTTTTTTTGAGATTTACTTTACCCACCATGCTGCCTTCTCACGCGCCCTGCAAAAATTTCAATAATACCCCTGGTCCGGATTTCGTTTTCCAAACCAGATTTTAGTGTTTTCAGAAAATAAAATCCAGACGCATACGCTACGAATATTATGTGTCTTTCTTTAATGTCAAGGGTCTCTGTTGACCGTTATAGACCCCCGCATAACCTGCAATGCAATTGCAGGGGTAGTATGAGCGGTCAACAATGACCATGACACCACAAACACTCCTAAAAGCTACCTAAAAAACTTCAAAAAATTGAAGAAAATGTAAGAAAGGAGGTGCAGAAGAATGAAGGAAAATGTTGAAGATCCAAGAATTTTTATAGCCTTAAATAAGTCATAGGTCTTAATTACAGTCAAATAAAATGTATTCTATATTCAAAACCGTCAAAAAATGCATTCAAACTCCACTAACCGACCTAACCTTTGGTGAAACTTCACTGGCCAAAATGTTTCTGAGGGTTTTCAGATTTTATAGTCCGGAATGCATGAAGTTATTCCGGATTATAAAGTCCTTGGATCGTTTTCATTGCGAGTGCCTTAGAAAAAAAAAAGAACAAAGGTACATAAAGAAAATAGTTTTAGGTTCTTATATAATAAGATTAGTAATAGTTTTAGGTTCTTATGTAAAAAGCTTCAACATTTGTAATGTATTATTCATACATTAATAAAATGACTTCATTTTATCTTTGTGTTCTTTTTATTTCTGTTTTATATTCCTATGTGCAGTTATTTTACGAATTTCAAAGATTAAAATGAAAAAATTCTGGAAAATGATCGTTCCAGATTTTAAAAACCGAACGAATCTGGAAAACATTGACAATGCGTTTCGGAAAACTAAATCCGAACCAGGGGTCAAAGTGAAAAAAAAAATAGGGCGCGCGAGGAAAGGCATAGAAAAGGATTCTGATTTTACATGTTGGGCCGAGAAAAGGATTCTGATTTGGGCCTGCTAATACGAATTATTATACGCACCCCCACCTTTTTACTTAGTTTTGAAATATACACCCTCCAATAAAAAATGTTTTTGGGCCCCCTACGGGCAAGGGCCGTAGGCCGTCGCACTCCCGGCCTATGCCTAGGGCCGGCCCAGGTTGTGATATAGGTGTGTGGGGACATGAAAGAGAGAGGATGGAAGATAGTGTAAAACAATAATATAGTGTTGAGAGAGTAAGATAAGAATTTATTTCTTATTTAATCTAATGGATATAATCAACTTTCACATAGTGGAAAAAAAACTCCACTAACCCATGCTAAACCCAACATATGAAACACTTAGTATAGTTTTCTGAAAGATTGTATATTTTATTATTATTTTGTACTTTTCAATTCATGAACCATGTCCCAAGAATATTTTAAAATATTGATCAACATTTAATAGAATTTATTAAAAACTTTTCATTTATTTCGTACTTTTGTTCATTAAAAAGAATTCAACCACTGATCCTGCCTTGGTCAAATAGTCACTCACTAGAACTTAATTGAAGGAGTTTACCAATAAACTATAAGAATTTAATAGAAGTAAAAAGTTAAATAATTTGGTCAAATTTTTTTGTTCAGAAATAAAATTAATTCAACAAACAAAACTATGGGTTTTGACCCTCTTTTTCTAACAAAATAAAAACTGTAAAGTCTAAATAAAATAAAATAAAAATATATAATATGTATGTTTATTAAAAAAAAACCAAACAAAACGTCTGTGTACGTGTGTTTTTACAAATAAAAAAATATACCAAATATTTTTGACCCGTTTAATAATTTATTATATAGCAATCGTGTTGTAGTCAATATATATATATATTGTAAACCACATTAAATATTCTTATAAAAATATGAATAATCATGAAATTTTATAAACCACATTAAATATTTTTTTACTATATATAATAATATTTTTCACCTAACTTTTTAACAGAATTTTTTTTTTCAAAGTAGAAATAAAATAATTGTTTGTCAACCTTTTTTTATTTACAATGATTATTGACATTTTTTCATTTGAAAAACTTTGGTAATATCGAAATTATTTTTACCTAAAATACCCTCTCAATTCATTTCCCATTGACATTGCTGACTCAGCAAAAATATTCTATAAAGTGTTATTGGATTTTCTACTTCTTCACTCGTCTCACTTTTCTGAGTTTTTCCGTTATATCCTTCAAACTCTCATCAATAGACCCTTGTGTCAAGTTTCAATTTTTTTCTCATTTCTCACCCGTCTCACTTTGCTTTAAACAATACATAAACACATTTTTATTTTTATTTTTGAGAGGTTCTTTGATTAGTGAGTTGGGTAACAGAATGCTGAAGAATGATATATTTTTCTTCTTTCTTTTTAGGTATTGTTAATGTGATCAACAACCATAAATTTAGAATTTGAATTTGGGGTTGAGTTTTTTATTTGAGTTTATTTGTTAAATTATTTGTGTTTTTGTGTTTTTTGAGTATTATTATTAATTTGTTAAGTGGAGGATTTTGAATCTGTAACTTTTTTGGATTTACAAAAAATGGAAAATTCAAAAAAGCATAATGATAATTTGGGTTTAAACAAAATAGGGAAAAACATAAGAAATGGTTATTTTCAACAAACAATTAGTTTTGGCAATGATATCATAAGTAGCAGTAGACATCTTTATCCTGACTCTGATTTTTATGTAGTTCCCCAAGAAGAATTCAAGAGTTTTGTTCAGAATATTACTGGAAAACAATCCAATCAACCAAAATCTCAAGCTAAAGTTACAAGGTTACAGAAGAATCGACCTCCACCATTGTCCATTGTGAGGCCCCCAATCCCAGTTCAGGATTCGGTGCCTGCACCTCCTCCAATGGGTGCATACAATTCAATGTCGGGACATCCTGTACAACCAATTACTGGTCCTCCTTTTGTTTACAATTCAGAAAATAATCTTGTCGAATCTCCAATTTCTGCTTTCATGAGAAAATTTCAAGATTCAATGATGAAATATGACAATTCAAGAGGTAGCCAGTTTCAACCTTTCCCTCATCAACCACAAGTAGTCAACAATTTAGATGTCCAATATCAACCAATAATCCCATACCAGGAACATCATTATCCTATGAATGGTAGTAACCAACTTGTGAATGGTTTCCATGCCTCACAAACAAATGACAATAACCAAGTTGTGAATGGTTTCCCTTCAACACAAGAAAACGTGTCTAATCCTTCAATGTCTCCGATTGCTACCAATTCGAATTTCCTTGTGAACAACAGTAACCAACTTGTGAATGGGTTCCTTTCCTCACAAACAAATGGCCCTAGATCACCAACTTCTGAATTTTTATTGTCTTCACCGAATAGTAACATGAATTTTCTATCTCCTTCGCCATCATCTCCCGAATACCCTTTTTATCTACAAAATGGGATTTTAATCCCGGATCCTCCGTCTCCACTTTCTTCAGGTATATTTCCTTCTTTTACAAGTCCTAAGAGGTCAGGTTTTCAATAGACTTCTTCATGCTTCATTGAGGGTGCTCCATTCCAACCAATTTTATCTTAATTCAGAGTCTCAAGCTTTTTTCTTTATGTAGTGATACTCTTTTGTAATATAAATAACTATACAGAGAATTGCTTGTTGAAATTCCTTATTTATGGTTATATGTGTTTAATACTATATGTAATATACTTTTAAGTAATAATATTATTTGGCAAGTAATTTTGAAATAAATGATATTATGTACTTCTTCATCATTTAGATTCCTATTTCATCGATGGTTGTTTTGGAAGAATTTATTTGCTTACATGAATTTAGAAAAAGAAGAAAAATTACAACTTTTTTAGCAAATTTTAGTGAATTTAAAAGCCTTCGTTGGATTTATGTATTCTCAGTAAATGAAATGAACATATCAAGAAATGTTTATGTTTTCGTCATCTATTAGACGAAAGAATGATTACATACATATTAAAATTCATTTTATGAAATCACGAATGTTACTCTTTTCATAGGATTCCTTTAAGGTTTTAATTAGAATAACAATGTATGAAAGAGAAAGTGTGTACTCTAATGTGTGTTCAAGTGTGCAAGACCATATAATTCATTTCTGACTTCAAAATCATGTTTTTGGTTCGAATACAACAAGATCCGAGCTTAAGGAAAGCATTATGGTACTCAAGAGAAGCATTGGAAACATATGATGATTTGAAAGAAGATCTAAAGAAAGGTAAAGATAAAGTCAAAGCTCTTATCAAAAGATGTTGTGAAGACTATGTTATGAACAAGCTCTAGTGAATTCCGCCTCTGAAGAAAACAAGTTTTGATGATGTCATCAGTCTGGGTGACTTTGACCAATTTTGCTTTCCTATGATGGAAGGTCACTTTCAACCTTTGATAGTACAGTTTGTCTTCTTCTAACCACGTGCAGAAACAAGCAGAGAAATTTAATAGCAAAGAGAATGTAACGTATCATTCCATAAGAAGCAAGGGATTTCTCAAGTACTACTCAACGACATTATCCAATTGAAGAAATATTTTCAAATTTGAACAAAATCTTATCAAGAAAGATTTTGATGAGTTGGCCAGCATCAAACAACGACTCTAATATTTCTCTCCTATAAGAACTTGATAAAGTTTAAAGAAATCAAGTGATTGAGAATTATTATAAGTGTCAAAACTCTGTCAAATTCTAAAGCACTCAAACGCATACAAAATTCTTACAAACTTAGTATCTTAGAATTGATTAAGTGTCATAAGTTTCTTAAGCATTAAGATAGTTTACCACAAAATTTAAGTGTGTCAAAACTCTGTCAAATTATATAGTGCACAAAAACTTAAAAAAATTCTTAAAAAATTTCAATCCTAGAATTTCTTAAGTGTCAGAAGTTTATTGAGCTTTAAGTTAGTTTACCACTCTCTGATTATCAAAGTGTAAACATGACTAAATTTATTTATAAACTCTTATTGTGGATGTCCTCAAGTGTGAGGCAAGAAAATCTTAGACTTGTATGTCTAAGTAATTGTCATCTTGTGTGCTTATAGTGTAAAATTTGTTGGATGTGCGGGATGGACCAGGATAATTCCTCTCTCTCTCTCTCTTTCTTTCTTTCTCTCTCTCTCTCTCTCCCCTCTCTCTCTCTCTCTCTCTCAATTGAATCTTCTGATTGTGTTTTTATCACCTTCACATATAACACCACCTAATACAAAACATTGGGTTTCATTGTCATCTTGTGTCTAAGTAATTGTCATCTTGTGTGCTTATAGTGTAAAATTTGTTGGATGTGCGGCTCTCTCTCTCTCTCTCTCTCTCTCTCTCTCTCTCTCTCTCTCTCTCTCTTCTCTCTCTCTCTCTCTCTCTCTCTCTCTCTCTCTTCTCTCTCTCTCTCTCTCTCTCTCTTCTCTCTCTCTCTCTCTCTCTCTCTCTCTCTCTCTCTCTCTCTCTCTCTCTCTCTCTCTCTCTCTCTCTCTCTCTCTCTCTCTCTCTCTCTCTCTCTCTCTCTCTCTCTCTCTCTCTCTCTCTCTCTCTCTCTCTCTCTCTCTCTCTCTCTCTCTCTCTCTCTCTCTCTCTCTCTCTCTCTCTCTCTCTCTCTCTCTCTCTCTCTCTCTCTCTCTCTCTCTCTCTCTCTCTCTCTCTCTCTCTCTCTCTCTCTCTCTCTCTCTCTCTCTCTCTGAGAAACCTGTTGCAAAAGAATTTGATGAGACTTATTATAGATAAATTTTTCATATGAGGCAAATATATATTATATTAAAAAATTATTGGAGAAAATTTATACAACGAATACAATAAGTACTTGATACCAAACACCAAAGCGAGAGCAAAAAGAGAACTACAGAACAAGGAAAAGGTAAAACTTAACATACCTACAACAAGCAAATAACATAGCTGTAACTTTCACTTTTCACTCATAGTAAATACGGGAGTGACCAGAGGTATTACCTAGAAACCACTTATACAAATTGTTCGACAATCACTAAAAATCAATGTCATTTTGGAGAAAATAAATTAACTAACAAGATTTTTAAATAGACCGCACAGTAATGTCAAACCAAAATCAACCTTAGCTTAACCCTAGTCCCCTCCCTGAGAGCCATAACACTACAAACAAACATAACATATCTAAGGTGAGTTATATGATATTTTTATGATAAGGCGAGTTTCATGTTTCTAAATATATTTGCTAGAAGTGGTAGTGTTTTTAATTTATAATCTTGCTTTAATTTGTACTATGATTAGTAGTACTTTGAATTTGTCTCTAATATAATATAATTGCTTGTTTAATGGTGTTTTCTGCTATATATGCAGGTGGTGGAGAGTGAACGAAATTTGAAAATGAATGATGATTTGCCTGCTTGTTTTGGATAAAAATGTTGAGACGGCCAAGAAGATAGATGAAGACTGCATGCTACCATAGAAGATTTTGATCTTTATGATAACTAATTAGTTGTAACTTAGAGATGTCCATGTTATGATATTAGTGGCCATACATTTCTAACTTTTATGCTATATATACATATATTTTTTATGATATGTTTAAGTTTTATTTGATAAATAATATTCTCAATTTTAATGTGCCAAAAAATATATATATATATATATTTCCCTTAGAAAAATTATATATATATATATATATATATATATATATATATATACAACACTATCTATAAAAAAAAATAAAAAACTCTGACAAAGAAAATAAAAAAATCTGACCAAAAAAAATAAATAATGATTTTTCCAGCGCTTTTTTTATGCATAAAGCGCTATCTAAACCTAGTGTTACATAGCGTTTTAAAATAAAAGATGCTATTTTTTACTAGTGTATGCAGTATTTTAAACGCCTTTTAGATGGCATTTATTATTGAAAGCGCTAACTAAGTAGAATCTTTGCTAGCGCTTTTTGACAAAAAGTGCTATATAAACCCATTTTTGTAGTAGTGACATCACTAACTCCCACTTCAACCACGTATAAATATTATACCACACCCGAAGACCGAACTCACAATGTACAAACAAATGACCAAACGACTACACCAAAGAGCCACAAAACACACATGAGATACTTCTAGGATCCACAATAACCCTCTATTAGAAAAGAATTTGATGAGTAGGAATCCTATCCTGAAGTTACTTCTAACAGAAGATGATGACCTTAGGATAGGGGTCATCAACTCTTCTATACCTTAGTCAAAATTTGGGCTTCCTCCTCAGTATGATCTCCTCCACCCTGGGAGGCTCTAAAGAAAACCGAATAAGCTAAACTAACCAAATAAATGTCTTTGGCATCAAGACCAAGCCCGAAAATCCTCTACAAATGAGAAAGTGGCCTTGAGGATAACCATGACCAAGTTAGCCACCAACTTAGCTTTTAAACAAAGCTAATTAGTTTTTAATTTTATCTCCATTTCCAAGCTATTTTATATTTCTTACGTTTGAGTTCTTCATCAAAGTTTATTAAATTTGATTCATTTTATTCATAAATCAACAAGTTCAATAAAAATATTTCAAAGTAATTAGATTTAAGTTAGTTCGATTCATTATGGGTCATTGTATATGTTTTGGACTGAGTTAAGAGTCATTTCTTCAACAGACTGAGTTGCCTTAAGTAAATAGCACTCACGCTGATTATGACATGGACTTTCCCTAAATTCACAAAATTAGGGTTGGATAAGCTATATGGATGACCATACCAGACTCAAGGTTTACTTATCCGTATCTACACACAGACGTCCTTCGAGGACGATTGTCAGAATAAAGCCTTCCATATAAAGGCTTACACATGGTCTCATTTCATGTGCACACTTTTATACCCTAAAAATCTCGCATATTCAGCTCATTCTTATTTAATCTTCAAATTGTTTGGAGGTACACTACCCCCTCTAAAGAAGAAGGAAGATATTGATCGAATTTTGCCAACTCAAAACAAAACCATCACCATCACCACAATGTCGTAGATCTCTGGTCCTGGATCAATATACAATAGATTCTGAATGTATTAAAATATCAATATTTAATTCTCTTTGTATTTCGTACTTACTTTAAAAAAGCTAAATTCTATAGATTTGGTAGTCACAATATTAAAACAAAATTGTGACCAAGCAAACAACTCTCTTTTTCTTTAAATATTGCATCACCTCCTTATACACATGCATACAAA
This sequence comes from Medicago truncatula, assembly GCF_003473485.1. Lineage (NCBI taxonomy): Eukaryota > Viridiplantae > Streptophyta > Magnoliopsida > Fabales > Fabaceae > Medicago > Medicago truncatula. The sequence goes on from NC_053045.1 coordinate 26,014,368, forward strand.
AAATTTCTTATCACCTTAGCTAAATTCAATGGCCAACCCAAACTCTCTTCCACTCTATGAAAAATATTGGTACAAACACAATTACAAAAGGGTATTAGATAGCTTGATTTTAATCCTCCTTTTGTTGTTGCTTGGTTACCGTGTTATGTATGTGAACAACTACTCTATTCCTTGGTTTATTGCTTTGATTTGTGAAACATGGTTCACCTTATCTTGGATTTTCACCATCTCCACTCAATGGAGTCCAGCCTTTATTAAAACCAACCCTGACCGTCTCCTCCAAAGGTATTTGACTATTAATTTCCCTTTAGTATCTAACTGTAAATATACCTTCATAACAACTACACCCTCCAGTCACTAATATAAACAAAATTTTGGTTTTTAGATTCATTCATTAAATAACGTATATAGACTATAATAAAGACTACATATAATCTACATATATCATTTAATGAATGAATCTAAAAATCAAATTTTTGTTTATCTTAGTGATCGGAGGGTGTATTTTATCATCATCAACCTAATTAATGATTTATTTCCTTAAAAGCTTTAATACTTACTTCCTCAAATCACTATTATAACAAAAATACATTTTTTATGTTTATTGAAGAGCTGGTGTATCTAGTCTATAATATAGACCAGATACATTGGTTATTCAATAAACCTAAAAAGTCATTTTTAATTTATAATAGTAATCGGATGGAGTAATTAACTATAAGTACATACATATATATTTTTTACGAGCAATGTTATATATTAAGAAAATTTCAAGAATGACATGGCAGAATAATCACCCTTAGATTTTATCAAGAAATAGTCCTGAAATTAATGTTAGCCAATAAAATCTCAGCCTGGCCGGAAATCATGGGATGATGGGTGTTATATGTATTTTTTTTATGAAAGGTTAATAAATGAGACTGAAATCTAAAGGTAATTATTATGTCATGTCATTCTTAAATCTTTCTTGATAAAATCATTCTTAATATCTAGCATTTTTCAATTTTTAGATTAAGTTTTCATTCAAAAACGCTTTTAAACCTTCCCTCAAATGGCATATATTTATGGGCTTTAAGTGTTATGATATAAAAATTAGACTTAAATATACTTTCGATCTTCCTATTTTAGTTGATCCTGAATTTTAGTCTCTATTTTCAAATTCGAGTTTATGGTCCCTCAGTTTCTCACATTTTTCTATTTTGTTCGCAATTTATACTTTTCACCCAAAAATTAATTATTTTTGACCCCAAAAGTGGTATTTTTTGCTCTAGTTTTGATATTAAATATAAAACACAGAAATATCACTACTGGGGACCGAAAATCACCACTAATGTCTGATACTTGGTGTATTCAATAGATAACTTTTTTCATAGATAATTTTTTTAATAGTAATAGATATATGGTGTTTTTTTGTCAATTCAAGCAGTGTGCAAGAACTTCCAGCAGTGGATTTATTTGTGACAACAGCAGACGATGAGTTAGAACCAGCAATCATCACAATAAACACTGTTTTATCACTATTAGCACTTGATTACCCATCTCACAAGCTAGCTTGTTACGTTTCTGATGATGGTTGTTCTCCTCTAATCTTCTATGCTCTTCACAAAGCTTCAAAATTTGCAAAACATTGGGTACCATTTTGTAAAAAGTACAATGTACAAATTAGGGCTCCTTTTAGATATTTTTGTGATGACAACGATTGCACGACCAATGATGAAGAATTCAGACAAGAATGGTTACAGATGAAGGTACGTAACAAGTTTTATTTTTTTATATAGGAAAGGTAAGTAACATGTTGTTGCCGGTGATAATAATAATGCAATGTTGATTCTGTTGACAAGATAAAGATTTGTCTGACCACAAAATGTTAAACGGTTTTTGTTTCTCTTATGTTGACAGGATTTGTATGAAAATCTTAGCCATAAAATAGATGTGGACCCAAAATCTATTCCAAGCTTACTTGAAGAAGAGTTTGCAGTTTTCTCAAATACTAACCGGACAAATCATCCAGCCATAATCAAGGTATTGTTTTTGGACCGGGCTCCCGGCAGTCGGCAACCACACATATTCACATTTTTTTTTTGTGGTGGCCGGGATTCGAACCTGAACCTTACATATATTATGCATTGTCCATACCAACTGAGCGACACATTCACGTGGTTTAGATTCAAGTTTGATATTTTAAATTATACAATGAAAATAAAATATATTTTTATTTATCTATTTGATTTTGATGAAACGTTCATCAATATTGAAACACTCCCTTCGTTTTAAAATATGTGTGGTTTTAAGTATTTACATACAAATTAGGAATACAATAAAATATTATCAAAAGAAATTACACTTTTACGAAATTATCTTTATTATCTATTGATGTATTTTTAACAATCATAAATACAAAAATAAATATAATGATTTAAAAGTAAACGGCACGATATCAAAATCTAATTAATTCCAAGTTGAAAAGTGAAAATAACATTAATTTTGAAACATTCTTTCAAAAAAAATAAAAAAAATTTGAAACATAAATATTATTTGCTAAAGTAACATTCATCATGAAATTACCTTTATTAAGTAATATTATGATTTAACTTACATAATACTTGCAAACACAATACTGGCGCTCCTTGCAAAAACTTAATTAATTTTGTTCAAAAATAGTTTACCTTAATTACCAGTTAATTAAATAACAAGAGAAAGCATGTCTAACAAAACATTAATGCTCACATCATGAATTTATAAGGTTATATGGGAGAACAAGGAAATGGCTGAAGATGGATTGCCACATTTGATCTACATATCTAGAGAGAAGAGGCCAAAGCAACCACATCATTTCAAAGCCGGTGCCATGAATGTGTTGGTAAATTCTTTGAACTATGCTCACAATTACCAAAACCCTAACATATTTTCAATTTGTATTTGAACTATGATCTCATTGATTATATTCAGACAAGAGTCTCTGGGTTGATTACCAATGCACCCTTCATGTTGAACGTGGATTGTGACATGTTTGTAAACAATCCAAATATTGTTATGCATGCCTTGTGCATTTTGCTTGACTCCAAAGGGGAAAAAGAAGTAGCTTTTGCTCAATGTCCCCAGCAATTCTATGCTACACTCAAAGACGATCCTTTTGGAAATCAAATGGCAATTTTGTATAAGGTAAGTGTAATTTGATAATACAAAGTTATAAAATACACCATCTGATCGTTATTATAAGCAAAAACTCACATATTTGGTTCATTGAATAAATGATGTATGTAGTTGATAATGATAATATAGACTACATATATCATTTATTGAATGAATCTAAAAAATAAAGTTTTACTTATAACAATGATCGAATGGTGTAGTAATTAACCTTTGTTAATTACTATCTTAAGTTGGATGTTTTATGAATAAGTTATTTCATTTATTACTCATTAATTTTATCAATTCAATTTTTAACTAATGTAAATTACAGTACCTTGGAGCAGGATTAGCAGGACTGCAAGGAATTTTCTATGGAGGAACGAACTGCTTTCATAGAAGAAAAGTTATTTATGGCCTCTCTCCGGACGATGTAGAAAAGGGTACATATATATATGTTACGAATTTAATTAGGGTTTTTCTATCATGTTTTGACTGTTTTTTGGTTACCCTACACTCTCAAACCAATGTTGCAGGAAACAACTTATCTGAAGTGGAGTTAAAACAAAAATTTGGAACTTCAAAGGAACTTATGAAATCAGTTGGTCATGCTTTGGAAGATAGGACCTATTCAGCTAGCGATATTAGTGTTAACAAAGCTGTTGAGGAAGCTATTCATGTTGCTTCTTATGGATATGAATACGGCACGGGTTGGGGTAAACAGGTTTGTCATACAAACTTGTACAAACGTGATAGACGCTTGTGTTTTGTTTTGTTTTGTTTTGTTTGCTTGCTCTGTGCGTCTTGTGCAGATGTAGCGGTTAATAAATTTTGGTTGTTTCAAAAAAAAAACTATAACAGGAAATTGGATTGATCTTGTTGGAATTTTAGGTGGGTTGGATGTATGGAACAATGACTGAAGATATACTAACTGGGCTGACGATACACAAAAAAGGTTGGAGATCGGAATTATGTACACCGGATCCAATAGCCTTCACAGGTTGTGCTCCAATTGATGGCCCCACCTGTATGGCTCAACATAAGAGATGGGCCACCGGAATGCTCGAGATCTTCTTTAGCAAACATTGTCCTGTTTTTGGTGCCATTTTTGATAAACTTTCTTTTAGGCAATTCTTAGCTTATATGTGGATCATGAACTGGGGATTCAGTCCAGTTGCTCAAGTATGCTATGCTTGTCTCGTTGCATATTGCATCATTACCAACTCTTATTTCCTGCCAAAGGTGAGCATTGAAAAACACAAACACAATACAATTTTACCTTGTTTATAATAACTTATATGTAGCACCGACACTTCATATTAAAAGCATGTTTGACGTCACTAACACTAACACCATATTTAAACATATGATTACATTCAATCACATTCATATTTAAAAGTACTACGGATCACTGATGTCTACGTGCTGTTTTCATCGTTATTGTATTTAGTGTTCATGTATGTGTGTTTGTTGTTTATAGCATCATAATTTTGTTAGAAATATTACATTAGAGCTTCTTATTGAAGAATCAAACATAGTTTCTATAATTCATGCATGTAAATGTTATTCACGCAAAAATACTATCAAAATAATAAATGTAGTGAGTTATGTGTAACTTTAAGATAAATATGTACTCCATCTGTTTCAAAATATAAGCAAATTTTACTTTTTAGGTTCATTCAATTAATGATGTATGTGGTCCATATTTTGAACCACATATATCATTAATTGAATGAATCTAAAAAGTAAAATTTGCTTATATTTTGAGACGGAGGGAGTATAACAGTATAATGTTTCCTTTTATTGTTATTGAATTTGTGAAAAATGTAGGGCTATATATAGATTTATGCTCACATAATAACACATAATTATTTTTTTTTTGAAGGAATAACACATAATTATGTTTTTTACTTTCTATTTATTCCAACTCTGCAGATCAATTTTATATTAACATGTATTCAATACAGGATTGGGGAATGTATATTCCTACTGCAATATTTGGGATTTACAAAGTATATACTCTATACGAATACTTGGCCTCAGGACTGTCAATTAAAGCATGGTGGAACAATCAAAGGATGTCGAGAATAACACCTATGAATGCTGGATTCTGTGGATTTATTACCGTCCTACTCAAATTGTTAGGAATATCTAACACTGTTTTTGACATAACAAAGAAAGAACTTCCTCCCTCTAGGGATGATCGACATGATAAGAATGCCGGTAGATACACTTTCAACGAGTCGTTAGTTTTCTTGCCAGGAACTACCATCTTGTTGTTGCAATTGACAGCAATATTTATCAAGTTGTTTGGATTTCAGCCACAAGGACTAAGTCGGAATTATGAGTGTGGACTGGCTGAAATGTTGATTAGTGTGTATTTGATCATATGTTACTGGCCATTTTTGAGAGGACTATTTGAAACGGGTAAATTTGGAATTCCTTTGTCTACAATATGCAAAGGAGCAACTTTGACATGTATTTTTGTATGTCTAAGTAGAAGGACAATTTCTGGTTGATATATCTTGTCTAGAATATAGATGGCGTGATCATATCGTGTCATAATATTTGTTTAGACATTTCCTTACAAATTGTAAATTATTTAATGCTAGTAAAATATTCAAAAAGTGTTTTCTTACCAAAGTGTAGTACTTGTCCAAGACTGCAAACATTGCACTTGTGGATTCTTGTTTGGGATGAGTTTCATTAGAAAAAATGCAGCTTATTCTTTTTACAATCATGTTTGAATAAAAAGGCTTATTAGGTTTAAGTGTTTCCTACCTATTCTTGATCAAGTGGGATAAATCCATTCTAATAGATCATAATTAATCAATGGATAAGGATTGAGACGAGATATATTTTTTTAAGCTGAAATCATTGACTCTTCATAAACATCATCTAGTAATTGAAAGAATTAATCGATTAGATTACTATTTGTTTAATTAAATCAAATGCCTAGTCGGTTAGTTTGAAAAGAAAAAAATTAATCGTTAATATTGTTCAATCAGAAACATAAATAAGTTATTTGATTGGATTTGTGAATTTGCTTAGAAGTATAATTTATTTGCATAATGGCAACAATATTTTAAATCTTTTGATGATTGGAGACATATTGTGGTGATCCTAACCTATATTACCTAAATTCTCAATGGTTTTAAAGGTTCTTCGTTTATTGAATCTTTAGACGTCATCGTACATAATCTTCCTCTAGGTATTTCTACAAACGGGCAGTCCTATCTCGTCTATCTTACCAAGGATAAAAGAAGAATAAAGTTACTATGCTGATTTAAGTCCCCCAAAGTTACTACAATTTCCCTAATTACCGTAATCGTTATCTTAGTTACTTCCTGATTTAGGTAGGTTTACACCAATATTAGGTAAGTCACTTCCTCAAGTACCGTTATCTCAGGAACGGTTCGCATTCAGAAGAAATAATTCACATAATAAAAATAAATTAAATAATTCAACAAATAAAATAGAGGTTCATCTTAGAACCCTTCCCTAGGGTTTAGTTACTCATGTAACTAAAGACAAATGACAAAAGAAATAAAACATACACTAGAGACTTATAGTGAGGAGAGACTCCTCCCTTGAAGATCTAGTGCTTGCTTTCCTCTTGAATCAATTCGTTCTAAATGAAAAATTCTGAATGAGAGAAGTTGTATTTATAGGCTTGGTTTCCACCTGGTTTGGGCTTGAAAAATGGGATTTTTTTTTCACTTAAAAGTAGTAAAAAAAAAAACGTTTTGTCCCGCTCCCAGCATGCTAGGGGCACATGAGTGCAAAAACCCAAGCCCATGGTGCATGGTGCATGCCGGGGGCGCATCAGTGCTATTTTCCTGCAGGTAAATGTTTGTTTCTTCGTCTTTTGGGTGTTTCCTTCCTTATAGGATGTCTTGTAACTTGGAAAAAGAATTCCTCCCCTAGTAATGTCTTATGAGGCCTCTTGAATCGTCATTCATAGTCTTCCCATGATCTTCACAAGTCTTCAAGATGTTTTGTTATGCCGATTTGCATGATTTCTTCTTGAATTACATCAAAACACCCTAGAATTGCTATGTTTTGAAATAAAAATACTAGAATTACATGACTCAAATGAAAAACATTATGAAATGTCGAGAAAATCATAGGCGATTGTTCTAATACTCCTTTATTTTGGATTAAAACTAAATAAAAAATGACTGAAAAATATGCTTAGAATAACATAAGATGATCTGTCATCAGATACTAAAAAAAGAAAATAAAAAAAGAATCTATAATACTGTTGCGAATTCGTTGAAAATCACACCAATAACAACTTGATGTGTGGAGCAAGGGATAATCAAGCAATCAAACCAAAGTGTATGGAACAATTATAATCACATGCCAAAAGTAGAAAACAACAGCGAGAAAAAGAAGAGAGAACACAAAAGAATTTGTTGACCCAGTTCGGTCCAAATTGACCTAGTCTGGGGGAGAGAGCAGCCCTCCGATCCACTATATGATGAGTAACGTTACAAAAGAGAAATCAATGGGTTACAAGAATAAGTCTCCCGCCTAATTCTACCCAAAGTCCCAGTCTCTTCCTGTAACCAAGAGACTCAATCCTAATAGTGTTTCCCAAGGTGAATCAACCCTCAAAACCTAGTGTTTGTTTCAAAGAGACAAACCCTAGTTTTGTTGTTGCCTTTCTAAACCCTTGTTTCAGCCCCCTCTATCTCTCTCAAAGTTTGCTCTGATACAAGGTCTATATTTATAGTAAAAGTATAACTCATAAATTTGGAACAAATACCACACTGAAGATACTTTTTTTTTTCTCCTTCAGTGAAAGAATATTTGCATCAAAAATATAATATTCCCTTTCAAAATATATTTGCATCAAATCGTTCTTCGTACGGTACAAAAATATATTTATTGTCCATAAATATATTTTCAGCACAAAATATATTTAAAACAAATCTTTTATATTTTTAGCAACAATATTCTCCATCCATCAAATTTGTAGTCATACTACAACAAATACTTTAAGTTATGAATGAGAAGGGTCCGATCATCGTTGGATATAATTGATATGCAAATGGTAAAGTGAACTCTAAATATATGTTTTAGGGAGGTCGAGGTATTAAAAGTAAAACTAAGATGGGAGTTCAAAGAATTACATTATCACAAGTCATGTTACTTGTTTGACACATAGAACAGAAATCAAATTAAAACTAAATTTGACAAACTTCTAGCTGAACTCAGTATGGTAATATTGATATAACAAATAAGCAAATTTAATTGATATCAAGATATTGAATAAATAATGTGAGAGGCTAATACATGTACTTTGAAAATCTGTAAATATGTTAGTAAATTTAATTTGCAAAATTTAGTCTAATTTGATTTAAAACTTTTCAAGAGTGCAGCAGTTTGCAAAAACATAAATATTTCTTGATATGTGCATTCCTTATACTGAGAATATATAAACCAAATGAAGGCTAGTCAATTCACGAAAATTTGCAAAAAAATGTTGTAATTTTTCTTCTTTTTCTTAATTCATGTAAAAAAACAAATTCTTCCAAAACAGCCATCGATGAAATATGAATCTAAATGATGAAGAAAAACATAATATCGTTTCTTTGAAAATTACTTGCCAAAGAAGATTATTACTTAAAAATATATTACATACAATAGTAAACACATATAACAATAAAATAAGAAATTTCAACAAGCAATCATCTGTATAGTTATTTATATTACAAAAGAGTATCACTACATTAAAAAGAAAAGAAAAAAAACTAGCTTGAGACCTTGAATTAAGATCAGATTGGCTGGAATGGAGCACCCTCAATGAAGTATGAGGATGTCTATTGAAAACCTGTCCTCTTAGTACTTGTAAAAGAAGGAAAAATGCCTGAAGAAAGTGGAGACGGAGGATCCAGGCTTAAAATCCACTTTGTAGATGTGGATAAAAAGGTTATTCGGGAGATGATGGCGAAGGAGGTAGCAAATTCATATTACTAGCTACTCGGTGAAGACAACAAAAATTCAGAAGTTGGTGATCGAGGGCCATTTGTTTGTGTGGAAGGGAAACCATTGACAAGTTTGTTACTATTGTTCACAAGGAACTTCGGATTGGTAGCAACCATAGACATTAAAGGATTAGACACGTTTTCTTGTGTTAAAGGGAAACCATTCACAAGTTGGTTATTGTCATTTGTTTGTGAGGTATGGAAACCATTCACAAGTTGGTTACTACCATTCATAGGATAATGATGTTCCTGGTATGGAATTATTGGCTAATATTGGACATCTAAATTGTTGAATACTTGTGGTTGATGAGGGTAGGTTTGAAACTGGTTACCTCTTGAATTATCATATTCATCATTGAATCTTGAAATTTTCTCATGAAAGCAGAAATTGGAGACTCAAAAAGATTATTTTCTGAATTGTAAACAAAAGGATGACCAGAAATAGGTTGCAGAGGATGTTTTAAAAGTGAATTATATGCACCATTTGGAGGAGGTACAGGCTCTGAAACCTGAACAGGAATTGGTGGCCTAACAATTGACAACGGTGGAGGTCGATTCTTTTGTAACCTTGTAACCTTGGCCTGAGATTTTTCTGAATTGTAAACAAAAGGAGGATCAGTACTAGGTTGCATAGGATGTTCCAACAGTGAATTGTATGCACCAATTGGAGGAGGTGTAGGCTCCGAGCCTGAACTGGAATTGGTGGCCTCACAATGGACAATGGTGGAGATCGATTATTCTGTAAATTTGTAACCTTAGCATGAGATTTCAGTTGATTGGATTGTTTTCCAGTAACATTCTAAACAAATCTCTTGAATTCTTCTTGGCGAACCAAATAAAAATCAGAGTCAGGATAAAGATATATGCTGCTATTTATGATATCATTGCCAAAACTAATTGTTTGTTGAAAAGAACTCTTTCTTATGTTCTTCTCTATTTTGTTCAAACCCAAATTATCAAAATGTTGTTTTGAATTTTCCATTTTATTGTAAACCCAAAAAAGTTACAGATTCAAAATCCTCCACTTAACAAATTATTAATAATACCTGAAAAACACAAAAACACAAGCAATTTAATAAATAAACTCAATTAAAAAACGCAACCCCAAATTCAAATTCTAAATTTGTTGTTGTTGTTGATCACATACACAATACCTAATAAGAGAGAGAGAGAGAGAGAGAGAGAGAGAGAGGAGAGAGAGAGAGAGAGAGAGAGAGAGAGAGAGAGAGAGAGAGAGAGAGAGAGAGAGAGAGAGAGAGAGAGAGAGAGAGAGAGAGAGAGAGAGAGAGAGAGAGATCCTTCTTGAGCATTACGTTCACTCAACTCACTAATCAAATAACCTCTAAAAAAAACATTTTATAGATTGAAACGAACCTGAAAGAGGAATGAGAGGAAGATTGAAACTTGACACAAGCGTCTATTGATGATGAGACTTTGAAGGATATAACGGAAAAAGACAGAAAAGTGAGACGAGAGAAGAAGTAAAACCCGATAACACTTTATAGAATATTTCTGTTGAGTCAGCAATGTCAATGGAAAATGAATTGGGAATGTATTTTAGGTAAAATTAATTTTGATTTTACCAAAGTACCTCTTAGTTGTAAAATGTGAATACAGTTTTTTTATTTTTTATTTTTGGTAGAAAAAGAGGGTCAAATCATATAGAGTTGTTTGTTGTATTAATTTTATTTGGGAACAAAAAATTTGACCAAATCATTTTACTTTTTACTTCTATTAAATTCTTATTGTTTATTGGTAAACCCCTTCAATTAAGTTCTAGTGAGTGACTATTTGACCAAGGAAGGAGTAGTGGTTGAATTCAATTTAATGAACAAAAGTATGGAATAAATAAAAAGTATTTAACAAATTCTATTAAATGTTGGTCAATATTTTAAAATATTTTTAGGATATGGTTCATGAATTGAGAAGTACAAAATAATAATAAAATATACAATCCTTCACAAAAAAAAAAATATACAATGTTTAATATAATGATATTTTATGCATAAAAATTTATAATGATATGAAGAAAAAACAACCTAAGTACTCATTTTTTCATTCCAAAATTATATGATTCATGAATTGCGAATAAAAGTTAAATATTAATTTTTTTAAAATTGTTATATTTTAATTAGCTATTATTTTAGTGAATAGTTTATTTATTTTTTATTCCTAACTAGTACTTGGATTTGTGCGATGCAATCGAAGTTGATTATCTCATTGACTACTAAATGTCGTAGGTTATCACTAAAAGAAATAATAATTGTTGTTCAGCATGAGTTATTGCTTCAAATAGGCGACAACAACACAATAACCAAACATTATCCCACTAAGTGGGGTCGACTACATGGATCGAAATACGTCATATTGTTCTATCATATTTTCATCTAACTCATTAATCTATAAATCTTTTCTAATAGTTTCTCTTATATTTTTTCTAAGTCTTCATATATCTCTTGTAATATGACTATTCTCTATTTCATCTACTCTTCTTACTACATAATCTACATGTTTTCCCTCTACATGTCCAAACCACCTAAACCTATTTTTCACAATATTTATACTATAGGTACTAACCCAACTATCTCTACAATGTTGTCATATATAATCTTATCTCATCTAGTTTTACCACACATCAAATGCAACATTCACATCCCCTTACAAATACTTTATTATCATGTTGGTTCTTAAATGCCCAACACTCTTCCATAAAATATCGATGGTCTGACAACTGTCTGATATTTTTGCACTTCAACTTAAAGGGTACGTTTGTATCACATAAAACACATGATGCTCTTCTCCATTTCAACAATCCAACTTGAATACGATGATTTACATTTGCTTTTATTTCTTCGACATTTTGTACTTTGAACCCAAGATATTTAAACTGTGTAACTTGTATGATATGATCTCTAACGTTCACCTCTAAGATAGAAATACTTCGCCTTTTGATGAAATTGCATTACATATATTGTCTTGCTTCTACTCAGACGAAAGTCATATGCTTCTAAGACTTGTATCCAACATCCAATTCAATTCCTTCCTCGACACTCCAATTAAGACTACATCATATTCAAAATGCATACATCTCGGTGCTAGTTGTTGGATGTGTTATGTAAGTACATCCAAAACTAATGTAAAAAGATAAGGGATTAGGATTGGCCTCCAATCCTTGTTATGAAAAAAAAAAAATCATTGGTGATGCTTTCAAAAGAAAAATAATAAAACTCCGAGGTAAGTTAGACTTCATATCATTACACCAGAGAGATTGTTGATAAGAATTATTTAAAATCTTTTGTTGACTCCAATACAATATAATAGATAAAAAAATAGAGAAATAAAAATACAAATACATCAAAGATTGTAATTACATCTATAGGTGCTTCCCCAACTATCTCTACAAGGTTGTCATTTATAATCGTATCACATCTACCACACATCCAACGCAACATTCTCATCTCCGCACAATTACTTTATTATCGATTTGGTTCTTAAACTCCCAACACTATGTTTCATAAAACATCGCTGGTCTGACAACTGTCAGATATTTTTGCACTTCAACTTAAACGGTACGTTTGTATGTGTAACACCCCGTTACCCAAAAGAAATAAAATAGCATATAAACATCAGAGTATTACACCAAACGGGCATGCTACATCGCAACATCGAAATTCTTAAATAGAAAATAAAACTATTTAATTCAACAACAGTCATAACTTCAAATTAATGCAGCGGAAAGTTTTGCATTTTCAATAGCAACAACAATATTTTAATCTCCAACAACATCTTGGCATTAAGCCTAAACAACAAAAGTTAGCCAATGAAAGGGCACATCAACAAGTTCCAAAATTTGATACATGGAAGGGAAAACAACAATGAAATAATAAAATGACTCCCAACCCACGTATCAGAGCCCTAGACACGACTCTTGAGCCACCACCGACTACTCAGGATCACCTGCAAGTTACCCATAGGAAGGGCAACATTTTCAAGCAGAAGGGGTGAGATTCACAACAATAAATATAGATATTAAAATCATCAAATGAATCTAACACCCTATAACTTCAACATGTTCACTTGCAAATATTATAATTATTCGCAATCACAACAACATCATCATAATCATCCACTTAACAAGTAGTATACAATGTATATAATATCATCAACATCAACAATACACCAAGACCACAATGAATACACATATATAAGAATGTATATCAACCATCAACATCATCATTACATCAAGACTCATGCAAATGACATGACCACTGCTAAGACACCATCTTAGACTTCTTAATGAGATGCAATTATGCATGTGGTACCAATCAGGACCGAGGCCCTCACCGCTTTTGAATGGTTAAAGCATTCATCAGGACCGAAGCCCTCACCGCTGTTGAGCAACTAGTACTCCAGGACCGAAGCCCTCACCGCTGTTTTTATGCATATGCAATGGACCTACCTGTGTATATCTACATACAACTGACCATGCAATGCAACTCCATATGACACCACTTAAATGACATGTATGACTCAATAAATAGCATACAATCAACCATCATCAGTATTCGGTAATGCAGCACTCCAATCAACCAAAACAATGCATGATTATATATACCCATGCTCAAACAACAACATCAACCATTATTATTCAAGCAAGCAATTTCAACAATCAGGGACTGAGCAGCTCGCCTCGCGAGCACATCTGCTCGCCATAGCGAGTTCACGGAAAACACTAGCTCGCCGTGGCGAGTTCAAGGCGAACTCGAGGCGAGTGAAAATTAGGTGCTCTCGGGAAAAGTGACATTTTCTCACTCAAACTCCATTTCTAAGTTCCCTATTCATCTTTTTAACCTAAAACTTCCACCATTCCTCTTTATTATCATCTAGGTACCTTAAACCATCCCCAAAACACCTTATAACAACTTTTCAAAAATCAAGTTTTATCCGGGCTTACTCGCCATGGCGAGTTGGACTGCTCGCGAGGCGAGCTATGAAGTTGCTCACTCGCCATGGCGAGCACAGCTACTCGCGAGGCGAGCGATGAACTTCTGCACGGGCAGAAAACTGGTTTTACCCAAAAATCCCATTTTTCTCCCAATCACTCCCCAAATCAGTTTACAGATACATAGTTAAGTGTTCTACGCAACCAGAACCTAATTCTAACCCCAAAATCAAGCTTACAACTTCAAAATCATCATTTTATCATAAAAACCCCTTTTTCCCAAATTCTCACCAACACTCTGTTAAACACAAAATCAGAATTCAATAACTATAATCTTGAAGTAAATCCCACCCTTACCTTAGAAATTGAAGAAGAAATGCACAGCAATGCTCAGCCCTTGGTTCTCTCTTGCTCTTGGTTTTCTCTTGTTTTCTCCCAAAAACTGCTTCTACGTAAAACTACTCTAACTTCTCTGTATTAACCTCCCACCAAAATGTAACTCCCTTTAATTATACTTAACTCCCCATAACTTCTAATAACTCCTATTATTTCCCAAACTCCAAAATAATTACCATTTCATACTTATTTTAATTATTATTAAATAAACCATATACTAAATTAATACACCACATAAAACATCCAACAATCACATATATACAAATATATGCATATACTCCACATAAACCACCAAACATCATATATAATAATATATATACATACTCCACATAATAAAATAATTAAATAAATAACTAGGGCGTTACAACTCTCCCCAAATTACAGAATTTCGTCCTCGAAATCTTACCTCAAGCAAACAACTCTGGATACGACTCCCGCATCTTACTCTCCAGCTCCCAAGTCAAACTTTCACCAGTCGCTCCACCCCAAACGACTCTCACAAGAGGTATCTCTTTACCTCTCAAGGACTTCACCTTTCTGTCATCTATCCTCAATGGCATAGTCTCAACGGTCAGGTTGTCCCTAACCTGCACATCATCATCCCTCGGAATCACATGAGAAGGATCCGCAACATACTTCCGAAGCTGAGAAACATGAAACACATCGTGCAAGTTCGAAAGATGTGGTGGCAAACCAACTCTATATGCCACTGTACCAATTCTCTCTGAAATCTGATACGGTCCAATAAACTTAGGAGTCAACTTCCTCGACTTCAAGGCACGTCCAACACCCGTCAAAGGAGTGACCCTCAGAAAAACATGATCACCCTCCTGAAACTCAAGATCCTTCCTTCGCTTGTCATGGTAACTCTTCTGTCGACTCTGCGAAGCTTTCATCTTTTCTCTTATCAACCTGACTTTCTCAGTAGTCTCATGTACCAAATCCGGTCCCAACACAACACTCTCACCCGACTCAAACCAGCATAAAGGAGTCCTACACCTCCGACCATACAAGGCTTCGAACGGTGCCATACCAATACTCGAGTGATAGCTGTTGTTATAAGTAAACTCAATCAAAGGCAAGTGACTGTCCCAAGCTCCACCTTGCTCAAGCACACACACTCTCAACAAATCTTCCAATGATTGAATTGTCCTTTCCGACTGACCATCTGTTTGAGGATGATAAGCCGAACTCAACTTCAGTTTCGACCCCAAGGCGTCCTGTAAACTCTTCCAGAACCTAGAAGTGAACCTCGGATCCCTATCCGACACAATGCTAGACGGAACACCATGAAGCTTCACCACACTGTGAATGTAAATCTCTGCTAACTGTGCTACCGGATAACTGATATTAATAGGAATGAAATGTGCCGACTTCGTCAACCGGTCGACAACTACCCAAATGGCATCATGTCCTTTCGAAGTGTTCGGTAAACTCGTTACAAAATCCATGGAGATACTGTCCCACTTCCACTCCGGTACATCTAACGGTGTCAACAACCCTGCAGGCTTCTGATGCTCAACCTTGGACTTCTGACAAATCAAACAGGCATAAACAAACTGAGCAACATCTCTTTTCAAACCGGACCACCAAAACAGTTTCTTCAAATCATGATACATCTTTGTAGCCCCCGGGTGAATACTCAACCTACTCTTGTGACTCTCCTCAAGAATCAACTTCTTCAACTCTTCATTGTCAGGAATGCAAACTCTACCTCTGAACCTCAAAACACCTTGATCATCAACTTTGAAATCACTATCCTCAGTGTCATTACCAGAAGTCATCAAATCAACAAATTTCAAATCTTCTTTCTGAGCTCCTCGGATACTGTTCAAGAAATCACTATCAATTTTCAACATTCCCAACTGTATACTCTGGGGTGACAATTCACAAACAAGACTCATGTCTCTGAACTGTTCTAACAACTCAAACTCTTTCACCATCAAAGCAGACATATGCAAAGTCTTCCTACTCAAAGCATCAGCAACCACATTGGCCTTACCAGGATGGTAATTCAAGCCAAAATCAAAATCCTTCAGTAACTCTAACCACCTCCTCTGCCTCATGTTCAGTTCCTTCTGGTCAAATAAATATTTCAAACTTTTATGATCACTGAACACCTCAAATCTGGATCCGTACAAATAATGCCTCCAAATTTTCAAAACAAAAACCACCGCAGCTAACTCCAGGTCATGTGTAGGATAATTCTTTTCATGAACACGTAACTGCCTAGAAGCATATGCTACCACTTTACCATCTTGCATCAGAACACCACCTAAGCCCAGCTTAGATGCATCACAGTACACAACAAACGGTTCTTCTGGTTTAGGCAAAATCAAAACAGGAGCAGTTGTCAATCTTCGCTTCAATTCATTGAAACTACTCTCACACTGAGCATCCCACACAAAAGATTTACCCTTACAGGTCAACTGTGTCAACGGAAGAGCCAACTTCGAAAACCCTTCTATGAACCTGCGGTAATAACCAGCCAAACCCAGAAAACTTCTAATCTCAGTTACCGACTTCGGAGTCTCCCATTGTGATACCGCATCAACCTTTGAAGGATCCACTGCAATACCACTACCAGAAATAATATGACCCAGAAAACTTACTTCCTTTAACCAGAACTCACATTTTGACAACTTAGCATACAACCTCTTTTCCTTCAACACTTGCAACACTATTCTCAGATGCTCTGCGTGTTCCTCCTCATTCTTGGAATAAATTAAGATATCATCAATAAATACCACCACAAACTTATCCAGAAAAGCATGGAAAATTCGGTTCATGTACTCCATAAAAACACCAGGCGCATTAGTAACACCGAAAGGCATCACTTTGTACTCGTAATGACCATAACGTGTCCTAAAGGCCGTCTTCTGCATATCCTCATCCTTCACTTTTATCTGATGATAACCGGACCTCAAATCTATCTTACTAAATATTTTAGCACCAACCAATTGATCCATCAAGTCGTCAATTCTAGGAAGCGGATACCTGTTCTTGATCGTAACTTTGTTCAACTGACGGTAATCTATACACAGTCTCATACTACCATCCTTCTTCTTTACCAACAACACCGGTGCTCCCCAAGGTGAAACACTGGGTCTTACAAACTTTTTATCCAACAGGTCCTCCAACTGTTTCTTCAACTCAGCTAACTCAGAAGCTGACATACGGTACGGTGCCATCGACACCGGCTTAGTTCCTGGAACAAGATCAATTGAGAACTCAACCTCCCTCTCTGGTGGCACATCAGGAATCTCATCAGGGAATACTTCTGGAAATTCATTCACTACAGGTAAACCATCAACCACAGCTTGATTTTCTAACGACAATTGTGCCATTAGAGAATACATCAGGATACCATCACGTTCAAACTGTTTCATCTGTTTCGTAGACAGAAGCTCAACCTCACCTTCTTCTTCAACAGAAGAGAAATGTACCGTCTTACTAAAGCAGTTGATATGAACCCGATTATATTCTAA
Organism: Medicago truncatula; assembly: GCF_003473485.1. Classification (NCBI taxonomy): domain Eukaryota; kingdom Viridiplantae; phylum Streptophyta; class Magnoliopsida; order Fabales; family Fabaceae; genus Medicago; species Medicago truncatula. The sequence continues at coordinate 26,032,313 of NC_053045.1, forward strand.
CCAATTCATACCAAAGATAACATCCATACCCGTCAACGGTAGACAAACTAAATCAATCACAAAATCTCTACCAAACATAGATATAGGACACCGCAGACAAACAAGAGAAGTGGTTACTGAACCCTTAGCTGGAGTTTCAACAACCATTTCCCCTTTCATATCAGATATATCCAAACCCAACTTATAAGCGCATTCAATAGCAATAAAACAATGAGTAGCACCAGTATCAATAATAGCAATTAAAGGAGTACTATTAAAGAAACAAGTACCTCTGATAAGTCGGTCCTCGTTAGGAGTCTGCGTACCAGTCAAGGCAAACACCTTTCCACCAATTCTAGTCTTCTTCGGCTCGGGACACTGTGAACTGATATGACCTTCCCCATTGCAGTTGTAACAGACAATGTCCCCACGCTTGCATTCAGCTAAACTGTGACCCTTCTGACCACACCTGAAGCACTTCCTATCATCTCTTCCACAAACATTACTCTTGTGGCCTTTCTCACCACACTTGTAGCAAACAATCTCAACAGGAGCATCTCTCCTCTTGGGCCTCCTATCATCACCCATCCTCTGCTTTCCTTTGTCAGCAGGAGCACTGTAAGGCTTAGGACGATTCTGATGTCCCTTACCCCTCCTCTCACTCATAATCTTATAATGAGCTTTGGTGTCTTCTTCATAAATTCTGCACCTATTAACCAACTCAGAGAAGACTCTGATCTGCTGATACCCAATAGCTCTTTTGATGTCAGCCCTCAACCCATTCTCAAACTTGATACACTTGGAGAACTCAGCGGTCTCCGCACTATAATGAGGATAGAATGTGGCAAGCTCCACAAACTTTGCAGCATACTCTGTGACAGACATGTCACCCTGTTTCAATTCCAGAAATTCAATCTCTTTCTTACCTCTGACATCCTCTGGAAAATACCTGCCCAGAAACTCCTTCCTGAACATGGCCCAGGTAACCACAGCATCATCCTGCTCCAACACAGGCAACAAGCTAATCCACCAATCATCGGCCTCTTCAGCTAGCATGTGCGTCCCAAACCGCACCTTCTGAACCTCGGAACACTGCATGACCCTGAATATCCTTTCAACCTCCTTCAGCCACTTCTGAGCACCGTCAGGATCATACCTACCCTTGAAAGTTGGTGGATGATTCCTCAGGAAAGTCTCTAGCATCCTGGTTCCATCACCACCAGTCTCAACCTTAGGTTGCTGTTGAACAGCTTGAGCTACGGCCTCAAGCGCAGCAACAAGAGCAGCATCACTACTTCCAGTCATCTCGAGATTCTACACGACAAACAACAACTCGGAACAACAACAAAAAGCAACATTAAAGTTGACACTCTATCCTAGGTGGCTCAACAAGACTCTACTACTTGGCCGGACGGACCAACCTGCTTTGATACCAAATTGTAACACCCCGTTACCCAAAAGAAATAAAATAGCATATAAACATCAGAGTATTACACCAAACGGGCATGCTACATCGCAACATCGAAATTCTTAAATAGAAAATAAAACTATTTAATTCAACAACAGTCATAACTTCAAATTAATGCAGCGGAAAGTTTTGCATTTTCAATAGCAACAACAATATTTTAATCTCCAACAACATCTTGGCATTAAGCCTAAACAACAAAAGTTAGCCAATGAAAGGGCACATCAACAAGTTCCAAAATTTGATACATGGAAGGGAAAACAACAATGAAATAATAAAATGACTCCCAACCCACGTATCAGAGCCCTAGACACGACTCTTGAGCCACCACCGACTACTCAGGATCACCTGCAAGTTACCCATAGGAAGGGCAACATTTTCAAGCAGAAGGGGTGAGATTCACAACAATAAATATAGATATTAAAATCATCAAATGAATCTAACACCCTATAACTTCAACATGTTCACTTGCAAATATTATAATTATTCGCAATCACAACAACATCATCATAATCATCCACTTAACAAGTAGTATACAATGTATATAATATCATCAACATCAACAATACACCAAGACCACAATGAATACACATATATAAGAATGTATATCAACCATCAACATCATCATTACATCAAGACTCATGCAAATGACATGACCACTGCTAAGACACCATCTTAGACTTCTTAATGAGATGCAATTATGCATGTGGTACCAATCAGGACCGAGGCCCTCACCGCTTTTGAATGGTTAAAGCATTCATCAGGACCGAAGCCCTCACCGCTGTTGAGCAACTAGTACTCCAGGACCGAAGCCCTCACCGCTGTTTTTATGCATATGCAATGGACCTACCTGTGTATATCTACATACAACTGACCATGCAATGCAACTCCATATGACACCACTTAAATGACATGTATGACTCAATAAATAGCATACAATCAACCATCATCAGTATTCGGTAATGCAGCACTCCAATCAACCAAAACAATGCATGATTATATATACCCATGCTCAAACAACAACATCAACCATTATTATTCAAGCAAGCAATTTCAACAATCAGGGACTGAGCAGCTCGCCTCGCGAGCACATCTGCTCGCCATAGCGAGTTCACGGAAAACACTAGCTCGCCGTGGCGAGTTCAAGGCGAACTCGAGGCGAGTGAAAATTAGGTGCTCTCGGGAAAAGTGACATTTTCTCACTCAAACTCCATTTCTAAGTTCCCTATTCATCTTTTTAACCTAAAACTTCCACCATTCCTCTTTATTATCATCTAGGCACCTTAAACCATCCCCAAAACACCTTATAACAACTTTTCAAAAATCAAGTTTTATCCGGGCTTACTCGCCATGGCGAGTTGGACTGCTCGCGAGGCGAGCTATGAAGTTGCTCACTCGCCATGGCGAGCACAGCTACTCGCGAGGCGAGCGATGAACTTCTGCACGGGCAGAAAACTGGTTTTACCCAAAAATCCCATTTTTCTCCCAATCACTCCCCAAATCAGTTTACAGATACATAGTTAAGTGTTCTACGCAACCAGAACCTAATTCTAACCCCAAAATCAAGCTTACAACTTCAAAATCATCATTTTATCATAAAAACCCCTTTTTCCCAAATTCTCACCAACACTCTGTTAAACACAAAATCAGAATTCAATAACTATAATCTTGAAGTAAATCCCACCCTTACCTTAGAAATTGAAGAAGAAATGCACAGCAATGCTCAGCCCTTGGTTCTCTCTTGCTCTTGGTTTTCTCTTGTTTTCTCCCAAAAACTGCTTCTATGTAAAACTACTCTAACTTCTCTGTATTAACCTCCCACCAAAATGTAACTCCCTTTAATTATACTTAACTCCCCATAACTTCTAATAACTCCTATTATTTCCCAAACTCCAAAATAATTACCATTTCATACTTATTTTAATTATTATTAAATAAACCATATACTAAATTAATACACCACATAAAACATCCAACAATCACATATATACAAATATATGCATATACTCCACATAAACCACCAAACATCATATATAATAATATATATACATACTCCACATAATAAAATAATTAAATAAATAACTAGGGCGTTACAGTATGACATAAAACACCTGAAGTTTTTCTCTATTTATACCATCCAACTTGAATACGATGATTTACATTTGCGTTTATTTCTAAGTCATTTTGTACTATGAACCCAATATATTTAAACTATATAACTTGTATGATATGATATCCAACTTTCACCTCTAAGGTATAACTACTTCGCCTTTGTTGAAATTACATTACATATAATGTCTTGCTTCTACTCAGACAAAAGTCATACGCTTCTAAGACTTGTCTCCAAGTCTCCAACATCCCATTCAATCCCTCCCTTGACACTCAAATTAAGACTACATCATCTTCAAAACACATACATCTTGGTGCTAGTTGTTGGATGTGTTTCGTAAGTACACCCAAAACAAATGTAAAAAGATAAGGGATTAGGATTCACCCTTGGTCCAATCCTTGTTATGAAAAAAATCATTGATAATTCTTTCAAAAGAGAAATAATAAAACTCTGAGGCAAGTTAGACTTCATAATATCTCTTATTGACTCCAATGAAAATAGATCCAAAAATAAAGATAAATAAAAATAAAAATACATCAACAATTGTAATTTCCTCTATAGGTGCTTCCCCAACAATCTCTACAATGTTGTCATTTATAATCTTATCTCATCTAGTTTTACCACACATCCAACGCAACATTCTCAATTATGCACAAGTACTTTATTATCATGTTGGTTCTTAAACACCCAACACTCTATTCCATAAAACATCGATGGACTGACAATTGTTTGATATCTTTTCATTTCAACTTAAAAGGTATGTTTGTATCACATAAAAGCAAAATATTAGGAAGGAAATTTGCAACAAGTTTTTGGGCTCCAAAAAGTTGTTTAAGAGACTTACGAACTTTAATAAATATGATAAACATTTCTAGAATATATCTATCATTTAAATAATTTAAAACTGAAGTAAATAAGATAAAAGATCTAGCTGAATAAAAAAGAAATTGACTTAAATAAATCTTTAGTCTCTGAAAATAAATAAAAATTTTATTTTAGTTCATAAAAAATAAAACGGGATATTTTTGTTCTCACAAAATTTTCTGTTTCATTGGTACATAATTAACATATTTTTGCATGTCCTTGACATTTATTGAACATAATATTTACTTTAAAAGGTTAGACGTAATAGATTTTCATATTTTTCACAAATCTTAAACATAAAAGTGGCATAACTTAGACATTTATATGAATATAATTTGGTATTGGAGGACTGAAAACAAAAGGGACAAATTTGGGAGAACGAAAAACATCTCTTTTATTTTTTAGGGTCTAAAATAAAAAATCAACTATAATTTTAGGCCAACTTATTTAACTCATTCAAATATTTTTTGTTAGATTTTCTTATTTTTACTCGAATTTTTTATTTTAATTCATATCATAAACTAGATAGGAAATGTACATTACTATAATGTAAAACAATAATTTAAATTGCATACATTGACAATATCTAATCTCCGTACATGTTCTGGACTGTCCAAAGGGCTCTGCTCAGCAATTCATACTACAAACCTAGGCCCATTGCCAACTTGGCCCTTTTTGTACACTTTTGGCATGTTCGCTAGCTATCGAACATGGATCCAAACTAAAGCTCATATCTTAAAGGTCAAAATGTTATATGAACTGATGACAGTCAGTCATTCACTATTTTTAAAGTCATTTTTAATAAGTTTTTAGTCTATTTTTATTAGTTTACTATTTAATTTAGACTCATTTTATATATTATAGTTTTTTATTTATCGAGTCAAGTAGTGTATTTTTATCTATTATTATTGCTCAGTAGCTACATGATCAAACAAGAGAGAAAGATAGCGTGACATACAAAGGAGGGCTGGATTGAAAATAACAAGAACATGTATTATGCATTAGTATTGATGGTGGTATTGGATGAAAAAGTGGACCAAGGAAGCATATATCATGCTGACATATATTTTTGAGTTATATACATTGGCATCAAAAGATTAAAACAAGCCACATATAAACATTGAAGGAAACGTGGAATTATAAAGTGGGCTTTGACCCATGTTGTTGGTTGACCCGAGGGTTGGAACTTCAGCTTTGTTATAAAAAAGGCCAATTCACGCTTTGGTACAGAACCAAAAAGGAGCAGAATCACGTTTTGGGATTAGGATTATTTTGGGAACCAGCTACAGCAGCAACACGAGAGATAGAAGAAGGACTTCCATGATAAAAGAAAACTTCACGAGCGTAACATCTCTGTTTGTAATTTCTTTTATTCATGTTGTTTAATTTTCTAATTATGAGTAGCTAATTTAAGCCATGATGAACGTATTGTAATATATGAATTAGTAGTTGATACTCTCTTTATTATTAATGTTATTCAGTCTTTATTCAGAATCTTTATTCAAAATTACTTGTGTTCATTGCTTTTTAAATAATTGTTTTGTATGACTATTAACCCTAGCTTCGTGCAATTACATGAATTGATATTAGGAATTGAATGACTATTAACCCTACCTTTTAATATCGGTTTAAGATATTAAAAGATTATAACTTAGGAAAGGGTTTTGAGTCAAGAGATTGATCAAAACTACTTAGTTAATTTGTCGTAAAGATTGAATAGTAATTAGTAATAAAGGGAGGTAAACTACTCATATAAAGCAATAGTGGATTCATCGGCATAATCATCCTTCTCGAATCATCTTTCAACAACTTTTATTTACTTTTTATGCACACAAAACTACTGCCTCAGGCACTTACAAAATTTACACATCCTAGATATTAACTTTATTGCTAAGTTGAGATTAACATAGTCCTCGTGGATACGAACTTATTTTATTACTTCGATAGTTTTAGTACACTTGCTAAAATATCTATCATGAACCATTATCCAAAAGTGGTCAAGAGGCTTGATGACAAATTTGGAAAGTGCACCAAACTGTAACAAATAGTAATATAGTAAGTTATCGTCTTCGTAAGGATTGTATTTTCGACTAAGCAATTTTCTACTTATTAATAAAAATAGTAAAATGGGGGAGTTTTCAAGTTTTGTTTGATTGCGTAAAATGAGTTGATTTGATTGCAGAAATAGTAAAATGGATTTAATTCAGATGATTAGCGGTGATTAGGATTCTTCACATCCCCTCTACCTCTTTCTTGGACTTAATGAAAATATTTTCAACAATTATGAAATAAGGTTTATATAAAAGTGATTAGTTTTTGGGATATAATCCCTCCATATGTCTCGTTGCTCCTATCACCTTAAAATCCATACATGCAATGCGGTAAAAGGACTTACACACTCACATGTAATTAAAATGATATAAATGTTGAAATTCCTAAATTGTCATCTAAGGGAACCACGCTACATATGAATCTTAGAATTTAACCACATACCCTTATGATCCCTAATTAATAAAATATGTTAGAATAAAGTTCGTATGCATTGATTTTGATCAAGGCAAATCTTAAGCTTTCAACCCTAATCTAAGTTCAGTCATGCTGACAAGGTATGTCATAGTCCCTAGTGCTAGAAGGCATTAAGCAAGAAACATATGAAAATGAAATATAATTCATATCATAACTGAATAAACGACTTGCATTCATATAATCCAGAAATTTAATAGATGTTCATCTGAGAAACCTAATCAAAAGTTGTTTAGTTACTCATGGTAACAAGATAAATAATAAAAAAAGAAATCAAACATACTCAAAAATAGAAGTTTTGGAGATGTGATACTCCTCATTTATGCTCTAGATGTTAGCCTTACTTTTGAACCACCAAGTTATGAATGAATATTTGTGTGTGGAATGAACTATATTTATAGACATATTTTAAATTGGGATTGGGTTGAAACTTTGGGATTTTTCCTCCAACCCGAAGAGAATAATCAACAAAAAACTGATTTTTCACCCAACAGCATGCGCTTGCGCATGGTCATTAAAAACGAGAGTTTTTGCTCTCTTTGCCATGGGTCTGGGGCGCAAAGGGAATGCGTGAGGCACACAACATTGTACGTAGGTGCGAAAAAAGTAGTTTTTCACTATTTTTTATTATTTTCCTTCATTGACTTGTTCTTCCATGTCAACAAGGTCCCAAAACTCCATGAGTTATCTTCCTTGCCGAATTATACGATTTATCAATGAAAGACTCAAAACACCTTTGAATTGTCTGGGTTACGGAAGAATTTGAATTACAATGACTGATGGCCGGATTAGGCAAGTGTACCAAATCGTTTACCAAGTAATAAAGTGATAAGTAGAGTATTGTATCCACATGGATTGTTGTTTCGTCTAAACAACTCGCGTTACTTATTTTAAGTTAACGATATAAAATAAAAGAGTTAAAGGTTAGAGATTGCAATTTTTATCTGTTTGCAACAGAGCAAGTTACCTGGTTTGGTTGCAGAAAAGTAAGAAGCAGTTAGGATTATTTGTATCATTTTGTTGGATATTAAATAACAGTCATGTCGCGTTTATTTATCTTAAATAGACTATACAGGTGATGAGGTCGTTGGGACGCTCTAACCTAATCGATTGTCAAGCTGCACCTGCTGATCGCACAGTGATCGTTACGTGCAGGGTGTATACTATCTCGGTTGATTTCGGTTTATCCCTCCAATTTTTGGTTGCACCTGCTGGTCACACAGTGATCCTTACATGTGGGGTCTTACCACCTCAAAGGTAATTGAAACATAGACCTTATATTGGCATTCCTAAATTTCCAAAGGCAATGAAGGCCAATGTTCCTCAAGGGGTTTCCCATCCATGAATCTTAGCACACTCTCTCTCACTCTTAGTAGTTCTACAAACGGGCAGCCCTATCAGCGTCTACCTTACCAAGGGTTTATGAGAATGGTTATATTAGGTTTCACTTCCTAGAGACACTTATTTCCTCAGTTAAGAATTACTAGTTACATCTTAGGTTCAGCACATTTCACTCAATGTTAGTAATGTCACCTCCTAAGTACTAACTACTACGGTCAATGCACTTTTGGTATCTTTCGTCTAGGTTTTTAACTAATTACTTCCTAGATAGGTAGATATTAATATATGAGATATAAATATCAAGATATAAGCATCAAGATAGAAATATCAATATTAGGCTCTGTCACAACCTAAGTACCTAATCTACGGTTGCGCTCCTTTAAAATAAACTAATCCTAATAAAATGTAATGGCGAACATAAAATAAATAAAATATAAACGACATTAAATTAAATAATTATCCAACAAAATAAACAGAGGTTCATCTTAGAACTCTAACCTGGTAAGATTTAGTTATACATGGTTACTAAAGACAAATTACTAAAGATAAAACCATACCCTATAAAAACAAGGAGAAGATAGAAAAACTCCTCCGGAAGCTCCTAGAATCACCTTCCTCTTGAACTACTCCAGTTCTGAATGAGAAATTGTGATTGAGGAAGGCTGGTATTTGTAATGAGAGTTTCCACCTGGGTTTGGGCTAAAAACCTGGGTTTGGGCTTTGCCCCGATAACCAATCATAATTTAACAGTTACAATACAAGACCCAACCATTTGTAACCATCAGTCAAATGAATAATTTCACCATCACTCCCCTGGATTCAACATCATATCTTATATAATGAGTACAAGAATGTCATCCTAAGTACGATTCAATCTATCCTTAGACTTTTATACTCCCTCACATACTGACTTGAGCATCGGAATGCCTTTTGTAGGTACCCCTCACTATTTCGACCACTCACTCAAGCTCGTTGGATGTCGTTGTTCTAATCTCCACAAATCTGTAGTTTTGTCTGTGGGAAACTATTTTGCCTCGTCTTTTTCCCTTCAAAAGATCGAAACTACAAAATACCAAAAAACATCCATTATTAGAATAGATATCGATCAGGAAGTTGGAGCCTTTAGAGTTGTTAGATGACAATTTAGGAATCTCAATTCTTTTATTTTTCAATTACCTCAGAGAGAGTAAGACCCCACACTAACATTTCATATGTTGGCCTAATGACTACTGTAGGATTGACAACCTTGCACCCTTTAGTATTGCATATAACCTTAGAGTGATCAATATGTGAAACTTGACATTTGGAGGGACATACTGACCCATAAACTCATAAAGAGAACCCTTATCGAATAAATGAATGATGACTTGTCTTTTAAATCTAACAAGGAAGTAGTCCTAACCGTCGCTAACATTCTGCAATCAAACCAGATTACTAACTCACTACTACTTTATGCAATCAAATCAAACTTGTGAAACCCCCCGTAATTTACTAATTGTGTTATTTATTTTAATTGTATTTATGTTATGTTCTATTAGGTAATACTAATTGCTAAGTTGAAACGACAATCTCTGTGGAGATGATCTTACTTATCACCTCATTACTTGTGAACAATTTGGTATATTTGTCGGAATTGTCCATCAACAGGGTGGTTTTTATGTCTGCTACTGATGATATTTCATGATATATGGACTACTTTATGGATGTTTATAGGACGAACAAGTGTTGGAATAAAATGTGTTTGACAATACTACTTTGAGTTTTAATGATAACAAGGTATTAAAAGTGTTAATTGGATATGCTAATATTTGTTCAAAGCAAAAGTAAGACGGGAGTTCAAAACATTACATTATCACAAATACTTTAGGGAGGCCTGAGTTCAAAGCATTACATTACATTAACCTTGTAACCTTGTTATGCAAATGGTAAAGTTAATTTAAATATATGTTTTAGGGAGGTCGAGGTATTAAAAGTAAAAGTAAGACGGGAGTTCAAAGCATTACATTATCACAAATCATGTTACTTGTTTGACACAGAATAGAAAATCAAATCAAAACTAAATTCTCCTTAAAAAAAAAAAAAAATCAAAACTAAATTTGACAAACTTATAGCTAAACTTATTATTGTAATATTGGTATAGGAAATAAGAAAATTTAATTGATATTAAGATATTGAACAAATAATGTGAGACGCTAATTCACGTACTTTTAAAATCTATAAATATATCAGTAAATTAATTTGTAAAATCTAGTCTAAATATTTAAGATTTTCTAAGAATGCAACAGTTTGCAATATACATAAAGGAATCCTATGAAAAGAGTAATATTCGTGATTTCATAAAATGAACTTTAATACGTAATCACTCTTTTGTCTAATATATGAGAAAAACATTAATATTTCTTGATATGTTCATTCCATTTACTCTCTATAAATATCAATTTTAACATGACATACACCATCTTTAAGTTTAAAAATCTAAACGAGGACCAAAACTAGGTGATTTTGAAATGGAGGGACAAATTATCTGAGTGAGTGAAAATGGGATGACCAAAGCTACAATTAAGCCAAAATTAAACAAATGACTTCCAAAAACTAAAAAAACAGTACATCTTAATGTTGTGAGTTTAGGGGGATCCTATATTGAGTTTGATCATCACGTTAGATTAAAAAAAATCACACAAGTGAGTTTGACACCACATCTTCACCCTAAACCTTAAGTCATTAGTATATGGGTTATATCACTTATATGTTGTTCAACATCTATTAATGCATCCAATGTGGAACTTTAAATCACACTTGACACGTTAACTTCTTTCTCTCAAGTATGAGACTCTCCGCATCTCTATAATCTACCACCAAGAACTACTATTGTTTCCCCCACAAAGTTGAACCGGACTATGGTATTGTCGTTGGACCATATGGGAGAGACAACACCGGTGTGGATTGACTCATTGAACACAAAGCGACCATACAAATGTGCATGATGCCACATCTTCACCCAATATATTAAATTTGGCGAAAGTCTAGCCCGTACTTGGCACGGGTTTCCATACTAGTTCACTAAAATTTACTAAAAAAGTTGTGATTTTTCTTCTTCTTAATTCATGTAAGCAAATAAATTCTTTCAAAACGGTCATCGATGAAATAGGAATCTAAATGATGAAGAAGTACATAATATCATTTATTTCAAAATTACTTGCCAAATAAGATTATTACTTAAAAATATGTTAAATACAATATTAAACACATATAACAATAAATAAGGAATTTCAATAAGCAATCATCCTCTGTATAGTTATTTATATTACAAAAGAGTATCACTACATAAAGAAAAAGCTTGAGACTATGAATTAAGATAAAATTGGTTGGAATAGAGCACCCCAAATGAAGCATGAGGAAGTCTATTGATAACCTGACCTCTTAGGACTTGTAAAAGAAGGAAATATGCTTGAAGAAAGTGGAGACGGAGGATCCGGACTTAAAATCCCATTTTGTAGATGTGGATAGAAAGGGTATTCGGGAGATGATGGCGAAGGAGATAGCAAATTCATGTTACTATTCGGTGAAGACAATAAAAATTCAGAAGTTGGAGATCGAGGGCCATTGGTTTGTGAGGAAAGGAAACCATTCACAAGTTGGTTACTATTGTTCACAAGGAAATTCGAATTGGTAGCAATAAGAGACATAGAAGGATTAGGCACATTTTCATGTGTTGAAGGGAAACCATTCACAACTTGGTTATTGTCATTTGTTTGGGAGGCATGGAAACTATTCACAAGTTGGTTACTACCATTCATAGGATAATGATGTTCCTGGTATGGAATTATTGGTTGATATTGGACATCTAAATTGTTGACTACTTGTGGTTGATGAGGGAAAGGTTGAAACTGGTTACCTCTTGAATTGTCATAGTTCATCATTGAATCTTGAAATTCTCTCATGAAAGCAGAAATTGGAGACTCGACAAGATTATTTTCTGAATTGTAAACACAAGGAGAACCAGTAATTGATTGCACAGGATGTCCCGACGGTGAATTGTATGCACCCATTGGAGGAGGTGCAGGCACCGAAACCTGAACTGGGATTGGCGGTCTCACAATGGACAATGGTGGAGGTCGATTCTTCTGTAACCTTGTAACCTTAGCCTGAGATTTTGGTTGATTGGATTGTTTTCCAGTAACATTCTGAACAAAACTCTTGAATTCTTCTTGGCGAACCTCATAAAAATCAGAGTCAGGATAAAGATGTCTACTGCTACTTATGATATCATTGCCAAAACTAATTGTTTGTTGGAAATAACTCTTTCTTATGTTCTTCCTTATTTTGTTTAAACCCAAATTATCATTATGTTTTTTTGAATTTTCCATTCTTTGGAAATCCAAAAAAGTTACAGATTCAAAATCATCCACTTAACAAATTAATAATAACACTCGAAAAACACAAAAACACAAACAATTTAATAAATAATCTCAACTAAAAAACTCAACCCCAAATTCAAATTCTAAAATTGTGGTTGTTGACCACATTAACAATACCTAAAAAGAGAAGAAGAAAAACACATAAGTTTTGAGCATTATGTTCACCCAACTCACTAATCAAAGAACCTCTCAAAAATAAAAATAAAATGTGTTTATGTATTGTTTAAAGCAAAGAAAAAATGAATATGAAAGAGAAATGAGAAAAAGATTGAAACTTGACATAAGGGTCTATTGATGAGACTTTGAAGGATATAACGGAAAAACTCATAAAAGTGAGACGAGTGAAGAAGTAGAAAATCTGATAACACTTTATAGAATATTTTTGCTGAGTCAGCAATGTCAATGGAAAATGAATTGAGAGGGTATTTTAGGTAAAAAGAATTTCGATTTTACCAAGGTTTTCAGATGAAAATTGTCAATAATCATTGTAAATAAAAAAAGATTGACAAACAATTTTTTCTTTTTGGATATGATAAATGTTTTTCTGTTAAAATGTTAGGTTAAAAATATATTGTTATAGATAGTCAAAAAATATTTAATGTGGTTTATAATATATATATATATATATATATATATATATATATATATATAATTTCATGATTACTCATTTTTTATGAAAATATTTAATGTGGTTTACAATATATATTGACTATAACACGATTACTATATTAATAAATTATTAAACGAGTCAAAATATTTGGTATATTTTTTTATTTGTAAAAACACGCGCGCACGTTTTGTTTGGGTTTTTTAATATATATATATATATTACATTTTTTATTTTTTTATTTTATTAGATTTTACAGTTTTGTTTGTTTGTTTTTTTGGTAGAAAAAGAGGGGTCAAAACCCATTGTTTTGTTTGTTGTATTAATTTTATTTGTCAACAAAAAAATTTGACCAAATTATTTAACTTTTTACTTCTAATTAAATTCTTATTTTTTATTGGTAAACTCCTTCAATTAAATTCCACTGAGCGACTATTTGACCAAGGCAGGAGTAGTGGTTGAATTCAGTTTAATAAACAAAAGCACGATATAAATGAAAAGTTTTTAATAAATTTTATTCAATGTTGGTCAATATTTTAAATTATTCTTGGGATATAGTTCATGAATTGAGAAGTACAAAATAATAATAAAATATACAATCTTTCAGAAAGAAACTATATTAAGGCTTTGTTTGAGAAGTACAAAATAATAATAAAATATACTCCATCCGTTCCAAATTGTATACTATCTCCTTCTTTATATATAAGATCATTTTGCTAAAATTATGGAAATTAAGAAAGTGGATATTTATATTAATGTTGTTTGAAATCACTATTATTTTTACAATTTTATCCTTAAGAGAGAGTGTTAGTTTATGTTTTCCATATTATATTTATTGCTGATTGAAGGAAAAAGATGTATAATAAATAGGGACATATATATAAAGAAATAATTAATGTAATTGGAAATAGCAAATAAGTCTTATAAAAAGGGACAAAAAAATTTCTCAATAGGATCTTATAATTATGGACGGATATCACTTTAGGAAAAAAAAATTCTCAAATTGTATGTCACTTTACAATACTAATGAAAACATTAATGTTATTTTTCATATTATATCCTTAACTATTTATTACTCTTTCTTTTTTCAATTTTTTCATTTATCATTCTCATATCATTTATTAAGGACAATTTTGTAAAACAACTCGTAATATCTTTTTCCACACAATATTAATTACATTTCTTAATACGTGTGAAATGCACAAAAAGTCATACAATTTGGGACGGATGGAGTAGTAATTAAATAGTGGCACAATCCTAAGTTCCTAATATTGATTTGTCTTAAATTTATACTTCACCTTCAGAATTATGTTGGATTTCGAACATGTGGACATTTGAAACACTCCTGATCCATAAGTCTATTGGGGAAAGTCCCAGAAAAAGGATGGGTTTCAAAGCCTCGTGTACAAATGATCTTGTATGCAACGTAGTGTATAGGTTGGTTTCACGTTGCCAAATTGTTGAATGAAACTTCTGCATTACCTTGATCCTAAACATTACTGTTTTCATTCTGTTATATGTTTCTGACATGGTTTATTAGTCTAAATATTTACGCTAATTCAAAGTAAGAAATAATTCTTTTTTAGGGTAAAATTTATGCTTTAGGTTTTACATTTGATTCTTTGACCATTGTCTAAAAATCCCGGGCGTCCCTGAGGGGGTGCAAACAGCTCAAACGAGCTGAGCCTCCCTCAAGGATGGGCCTCAATTTTATTTTTTTTATACCTAGTATAATATATATCCTCCAATAAAAAAAAAGTTATGTCATTCCCTCACAAAAGTTTAAACATGTTTCCTCGCTCTCATCACCGATTTTTCCGATTCACAACCACCATCACTGATCAATCATCAACTGATTCACCTCTGGGTGTACCGCATATATACGGCACCTTGTATTTATCTTTTAAAAAATATAAATAGAATATTGCTCTTTTAAAAAAAATACGTTTTGATTTTATCACTGGTCTCTTTTCATTCCCAGAACCGAGCCTCCGAATTCTCAGAGACGGCCCTGCTAAAAATGTAAGGTATCGACGTTATCGTTAGGTTTGTCAATTTGTTCTCTGTTCCATTTCAATGTTCAGATATAACAAAGTCTGACAAGTTGCTCATAGAAGAAGCTCAAATGTAATGAGTCGAACTAAAGACACAATTTGTTTTCTATGTCCTTCAGTTCTTCATATGTTCAGTTCATCTAGTTGTTAGCATCATTTTTATCTTATGTCACTGAAAAATGCTTCCAAAACCTATGATACATTGTATGCTTATGGGTTTTATCTTATGTCTCTTTCGTCAATAGCATATACTTTTAATTGCAGCATTTGTTACTAATCATGAATTTATAATACTTGTCAAGACATGGAGCAAACTATGATACTGGTATTTACTATGTGAAACATACTTGAAAAGGTAGGAGACATTAGCAATTGGGTATTGAAGGTTCAACTATAAAGAGACTTGTGTTTCTTTTAATTTTATTATATGATGAGTGCAATTGTTGTTCTACACATCTAACTTGTTTTGATCGCAGAAATGATTAAAAATTGTATCTTCTATAAAAAAAAAAAATGTTCTGGAATGCATTGAATTGCATTATTTTTTTAAATAAATAAATTCATTTTCTATGGATTTACAATTGGATTATATTTCTCTTCATAACAATTCATGCAACTGTTTCTGCGGATTTTCCTGCATCGTTGCTACGAAAGTACATGTGAGTAAGTTTGTAGGAAACATGCTTACGGGCAGGAAGACACCTCAAACATTGACCGAATGTTTCCTCCATATATTTTAACATTTTCTACAGATATACCTTTTCTACGGATCCTAAGAAAATAATTACCTACAAAAGTATTACCTGGGAACCTAAGTCTTTGACAAAATCCGCATGAAATGGATTTCACCCAAATCAAGAAGTAATTATGGAGGAAAATCAAGAGTTTCCAGTAGTGCATATTCAAATTATTCAATTTCCTGCTCTCCTTTTTTTAATGTTATGTCAGACTTGTCTACCAAAGTATTAATACACATGGTGGGTCATACCAGGCAGTGTGTTACTTACCGTCTTATGTTTGTTTCAAGTTTTTGTATCTTTAGATGAGTAAGAGTGTTAGGACTAGATTCAGTTTTATTTTGATCTGAAAAAGGAATTTCCTTTGATCGATCTCACTACGTAAAGAAGATCTTAAATAAATATAATTACTTTGACTGTAAAACTACATACAAACTTTATGATTCAAGTGTAAAACATTTTAAGAACACTGAATATGGTGTTAGACAAACTGAATATGTGAGCATCATCGATAGTCTCAGATATGCCACTGACTGTACTAGTCTCGACATTGCCTATGTCGTGGGACTCTTATGCAAGTTTACAAGTAGGCTAAGCAATGAGCATTGGCATGCACTTGAGATAGTCATGAGATACCTAAAAAGGACCGTGACGTTAGGACTGCATTATCAAAGATACTTTGGTACTTGAAGGGCATAGTAATGCAGATTCGAACACCTTGTCAGATGATTCCAAAGCGACCAGTGGCTACATATTTAGCATAGTTGGAGGTGTTGTTTCTTGGAAATCTAATAAACAAACCATTCGGGCCCAGTCCATAATGGAATCTGAGATGATAGCATTATCTACTGCAAGTGAAGAAGCATGTTGGCTAAGATGATTGCTAGCTGAGATCCCTTTATGGGAAAACCCGTTGTGAGCTGTGTTAATTCCTTATGATAGTACCGTGGCTATTGTAAAGATTAAGAATCGTTATTACAATGGTAAGAGATGACAGATAAGGTGAAAACACGACACGATTAGAGAATTTCTCTCTAATAGGGCGGTTAGAGTAGATTTTGTACGTACGGATGAAAACTTAGCTGATCCTTTGACGAAAGGACTAACAAGAGAGAAAGTCCAAAATACATCCAATAGGATGAGACTAATGCTTATATCTCACTAAGTGATGTTAATCCGACCTATATGACTGGAGATCCCAAGATGTAGATTCAATGGATAATAACATGTCATGAGGTGATAGAATATGCTATGATAAGACTAGAGAAGCACGACCCTGCAGTGAAAGAATGATGAGATAATATAAATTGTTAATGAGATCTATACTTTATGTTGAGTGGAGTACATGGCTACATGAGTAATCTTGATAGACTCACCAATACGAATGTTGAACTGAGCTCGGCTCCCATCAAATTTTGAGGCAGAATTCCTAGATCGTTTGTTAAAAATGAGTAGACGTGTAGGGCCTTCAACAGACGGGCTTTTAGAATACCTATGTTGAGTGGAGTATGTAACTAGAGGAGTACTTTTGATAGACTCACCAATACGAATGTGGAACTGAGGTAGGTTCCAATGGAATTTCGAGGCATAATTCCTAAATCGTTCGTTAAAACTGAGTAGACATGTAGGGCCTTGAACACGCGGACTTTTAGAATGCATCTTAGGAAAAGGTTTGTGTGTGAGTTTTATGTCTAAAATAGAGTTCAATGCTACGAGCAACTCTTGTTAAATCGGAATAGTATCTGTTATGCAAATGTTCAAGTTGTAGACGACACCTTTGCTTATTAGCAACCTTATAGAGACGTCTTTGACGTTATTTTCTCGAGACCATTTTTAAATTCAAGTGGGGATTGTTGGAACGCTAGTTGAATTTAAGTGGAAGTTGGAAGAGTAAACACAAGTCCTATTGGATAGAACTAGTGTTGGTGTGAATTAAAAAAATATCCCACATAGGAAAGGACACGCCCAATAGTAATGTTTATATAAGTAGGGGTGACCTCCAAGGGATTTGCCCTTGGGGTACCCACTTTTGTGAATAGAGTGAGCGCTTAAGAAAATATATATCACATGCGCGACGATGACAATGTTATTTCTAGAACTATTACTTACGGTATAGTACGTAATCGCACATGTGAACTGAGCTGTTTTATCCTGGAGGCAGCACGGTTGATAGCCTACCTTGCACAAATTTGGGTAGTGCAGAGTCTTAAAAGAGCGATCTGGTCGTGACTCAACTCGGTAATCTCTTCGGTAGTGATTTTTCCTTTTTAAAATACTTTTTCTAATTCCTAAAACAACATAAATTATTTGAATTTTTCACAAAATACAATATATATAATATATATCATGTTATCGTACGAAGATTATATCATCATTTTAGTGGTGACTAATCTTTGAAAATGGATTTCTGCAGTAATATTCTCTCCAGGTTTCTCAAGTGTAAGGATTTACATCATTAATCATTTTATTTTATCTCTCCTATTTTCAACAATTTAATTCCATGCATTATTTTTTCAAGCGTTGAGATTTTACTAGACCTTGTGGTCATTGCAGAGGGTCCCACTAATCTCCATGAAAATTTATGGGCCCACAAGGTAGCATCTATTTGAAGGTTTAAGTCTCTTACTTATTTAATTAAGTAATTAATTTGATTAAATACTTGATCTAATGCCTCTAAGTAGTGGTTCACCTTAGTGATTGTTTGGATATGCGGCAGGTTTTTTGTGTCCTTAGACAATTTTGCCGTGAAAATAACAAAGCTACACTATGTAGTATTAGAGCAAACGTGTGTTTTTTGCACTTCCACCGCTACAACAAACACAAGATTAGATGTCATAATTTATGACTTTCATTATTTTATTTTTGGGTTGAGAAATGATATTTGAACATTCATTTTATGACAACTTTCTCTCTTATACTCACATTACTTTTTACTTTATCTCTCTATTGTTTTGGTTATTCAATATGACTTTCATTATTTTATTTTTGGGTTGAGAAATGATATTTGAACATCCATTTTATGACAACTTTATCTCTCATACTCATATTACTTTTTACTTTATCTCTCTATTGTTTTCGTGCAAATACCAACTTTTTCTTTGTAAATTATGGTTGTCCCAAAAGTTGTCAACCAAATGGTTGTTCAAATAACACTCCTCTTTTGGAGTCATTTCAGTCCCTGAAAGTATAATAAGTAGGCAAAAAAGTCCTTCAATATATCAAAATTCTAATATTGTCATTGATTATCCATTTCGTTAGTAAAAAAATGGTAGCTAACTTTAAAATAGTTTCTCAATGTTCACAATAATTTTTTATTGCATCAATTGATATAACAATAAGCGAAGCAAGTACTTATGAGCATTGATATAATCGTAAATAAGTACATTATAGGACTGATACGACATTATTAACCAAATATTTTAACACGATGAGCTATTTTAACTAACAAAGTATAAATTGAAAGTATTTTTTTTTTGTCAAGTAGCATGGTGACTAGAGCTTACACAATTAAATTATGGAGAAGTGAAGTGTCCGGGATTATAACCCCGGCCCCTGCATATAAAATCCAATATCCCTACTAACTGAGTTAAGCTCACGGAAATAATTGAAAGATTATTTTAATATGACTATTTGGTACAGATTCAATCAAAATGACTATTATCTATTTATTTTTTAGAAGAAAAAAAAAGACAGACGTATTTTACGGTGCCACATTCAATTGAAGTCATAAATTAGGAGAAGATCAACTAAAAAAGAAAAAGTAGATAGATCGATCGAAAGAGGAGGAACCAGTAGCATAGCACTAGCAGCAGCATTACTTACCGACGCATACGCCGACACAAACACAATCTCAACTTCATTTCATTCAACTTCGAGAACGAAGCATGGCTATGAACAAATCAAGTGTTACGCTATTACGAGCAACTTTGATAATAGTTGCTGTATGCATAGCAGGTTATATATTAGGTCCACCACTCTATTGGCATTTCAAAGAAGGTTTAGCTGCTGTTAAACACTCTTCTTCTTCTTCTTCTTCAACTTGTTCCCCTTGTCTCTGTGATTGTTCTTCTCAACCCACTTTCTCAATTCCACAAGGTGTGTGTTTGTTTCTTTATGATTTTTGTGTTTTTATTGATTTTCCTTAATTGCCTGTGTTAAGATCTAGTTAAAAATTTGATCTTTTCTTAATTGGGTTGTTTAAGTTAGGTTTGGATCACAAGAAGAAGAAAAAATTGAAACTTTTTTAGATCTAAGTTCTATGAGATGATTTGAATTGATACTTAAACTTTTGAATTTGATTTGATCCTTGAACTAATGAATTATATGATCCCATATGAGTAATGATTTAATAAAGAGATACTTTGATCTTAATCTTAATCTTTCAAATTATGGTGTATATTATTTTTCTTCTTTAACATTATTATGATAGGGTTTTTTGTTTTTTTTGTAAGCAATCAGTAGACCAATTTGATGTGTAACTTGATCTAAGTTCCCCACTCTGTTTATGTTATACTTTATCGAATTTTTCGATTTGAGAGTAAGAAGACCTAATTAAGTAATGGACAATAGTTCATCTTACTGATGCTGTCATAAATTGCAATAAGGTTAATCCGCGATACATTCACCGCCGAAATTAGACAAGGGTTTTAAATAGATGTTGCGGTAGAGATTGTGGTTGTGTCGCGATTTTTGATATTGCAGATGGTTGTTGTCAAATACTGCCGATGCGGCAACATCAAAATTCAAAACCAGTTATGTTGCCACTCAGATTGAGATTGCAAACCTTTATTTTAAACCCTGTTGATGAGGTATAACCACATAGTTGTCTCCACTTAACCTATTTTTGGATTTTGCTACGACACTTATGAAGTTACAACCAACCAACTTTTTATCAACAAGAAACTTGATGTAACTCCCCAACAAATTCCCTCTGTTCATGTTATACTTCATCAATGCTTTTGATTTGATATTAAGAATAAGACCTAATTAAGAAACTAATGGTCAATTACCTCAAAAAAAAGAAACTAATGGTCAATTATTCAACTTACTGAACTAGTCTTAAATTGCAACAGTAATCGGCAGTACATTCACCGCCAAATTGATGGTCAGAGTTTTAAATAGCAGTCACTATAATAATTACGGTTGCAAATTGTGGTCAATGGTTGCATCACAGATTTGGCAACATTAAAAACTGTTATGTCACGGCCCAAATCATGACCGTAAATTAAAACCCTATTGCTGAAGCATATCCCCATAGTTTTCGTCATATAATTATTTATGTTATCAATTTAAACAAAGGTGAAAGTAGGCACCATAACCGTAACAATATAATATCTTGGTTATCGCTAATTAATTGGAAATTGTTAATCAACAGCCACGTAAATTAGAGCTTCAGTTGAACATTGTCATGGTTTTGTCATAATTTACTGCTCTTTTCTATTCAATTAAAGGCAAATTGAGCACATACTTATTTCAGTTTCTTTCACTGTGTTTCTGCAGGGCTGAGCAACATTTCCTTTGGAGGTTAGTTTCTGTATCCTAGATGTAGTACACTGAAATCCGTAGAAACATTCATTTCGTTTTTGTTATACCTTGATTTACACGTTTATGATGGTAGGAATGTAGGAATTGGAGTACCACTGTTGGAAGTCACTTTGAGCACTATGATAACTTATTTCTACTTTGCCAGAATCATCATTTACAATAACAAAATAATCTCATGTTGCTGATGTTTGTTTTCCAGTTCGGTTTTTTCATAGGATTCATTTTTTGGTTTGAATTTTGCTGTTTAAAAAAATATTAAATAAAGATTATATCTGGCGTAGTTTTTTGTCAAAACATGAATAAGGAATTATAGTTTTTGTACTGGATAGAACTCTGCTATAAATGTCATGAAAGCTCAAAAGCAGAAAATTCATCTTGCGCACAGCAGTGTTGTTGTATAACATTTTTTACCTGTGTTTTATGGCTCAGCTTCCTTCACTAACCAATTCTCTTTTTCTTTTCTTGATTGGAATTGCTATTTAGATTGTGCTAAGCCTGATCCAGAAGTTAATGGAGACACCGAAAAGAATTTTGCAGAGCTATTGTCGGAAGAACTAAAGCTACGTGAAAGTCAAGCTTTGGAAAATCAGCGACGAGCTGACATGGCTCTGCTTGAAGCAAAGAAGGTTGCATCTCAGTATCAAAAGGAAGCAGACAAGTGTAATTCTGGTATGGAAACGTGTGAGCAGGCAAGGGAGAAAGCCGAGTTGGCATTAGTCGCTCAGAAGAAAGTAACTTCTTTGTGGGAACTCCGAGCTCGCCAGAAAGGATGGAAAGAAGGGGCTGCGAAATCTAATACTCAGTCTCAAGGAAAAGTACAAACTTCTTAGAAACATAGCATGGCCTCCTCAATGGAGTGTTTCTTGCATATCACTTTTCAGTGTGTTTTTAACTGCTTGTAATAGTATATCATGTAGTTCTCATATGTGAACATGAAAGGTTAAGTGTAAAATACAAATGTTTTATTTCTACCATCCAGTTTTGGCCATTGATTCCACATGTACCACTATTAAAAGCTAGAAATCGGTGTTTTTGTTTACTGTGATAAAGCTTTACATGGAAAATATTTTACAACTGGCTTGTTTTTGGAGGCTCAGACTTGAATCTGTGTTCAGATTGTTGCTTCTTTAATTTTGGAGGTTCAGATTTGAACCTACAAGTTAATGTACACTACTTCAACCCTTCACCACTAGACCAATCCATGTGGTATAGGTTCTTGTTTCTTTGTTTTTACTCGATTATTTTAATGTTAATTGAGAGGGATCGAAAGGGAATTGTGTGGGATTATTAACTAAATCAAACTGTGGTAAAAAATATAAGTGGATAAGTATAAGTTTTTTTTTTTTTTTTTTTATGTAAATTGTGTATTGCATAAAGATTAATTTATTGAGCTAAATAAGACTACAAAGATTGACAAATCTTTTTCAAAAGATTTAATATTGTTGTATTTTTATAGTTGAATTCGAACAAAGGACCTCAAGTTAAATTGAAAGAGATATTTGTCTTCCTATTTAAGTGTTTTTGATTAATCTAGTTTAAAGTTTTAGGTAGTTTTCCAAATCCGACATATAGGATGACTTCAAATCTTTAATAGGGTTAATTATCATTTACAATGAAAAATATAACCCAAAATAGTAACTCACATTTTGGCTGGCCAATTAGTCTACCCTTTAATTTAGACTTAATAAAACAGAGACACGTTTGTCCCCATATGAAAATACGAGGGACTAATTTGGGTATTAATTTTTTAGACCGTGTTTAACTGGAAGAAAATTGTGAGACTAAATTAAGTCAATAATTTTCTCTTTCACGGTAAACAAATACTGAGCACCAACATATGTTAATTGAGTTTAACGTCAGTATAAAGTGAAGGCTGCTCAAAAAAAAAAAAAGTATGAAGTGAAGGCAAAAAAATTTACACTATCAATAAATTACAAGCATTCATACATTCCATTGTAAAAGTAGTTATGATTAAAGTCAAAACAGTTTTATTTTAATTTAACGGTGTAAAAGTAGTTATGATTTGACAATGTATAAATTTTACTTTATTTTTAGCTATTTTAAAATCATTTGCTTGATTGGTTGTGATTTACTAAAAAATAAAAAATAGGTAAAATTACACTTTTAGTTCCTTAACTTAATTTCAGGTAACAATTTGATCATCTTTTTTTCATTACAAAAAGAATTTAGATTATATTTTTTGTTATATTGTTGGTGTCATTGAAATAGATAATTTTGGTTAGTTTTGTTTGTTATAATTTGAAAGCAACAAACATTTCTATTTTTCGTTTTAATCAAAAACAAAATTTCATAAAAAAACACTGTTCATAATTTTTAAACATTAGCACAGTAAAAAAACGGAAAGACTTGCCCGTCTTTCCACTAGCGTATATAAATTAAATTCTATGAACTAGATCAAAAAAGTATGTGAGGTTTTTTTAAGAAACCAAATAACTGAATCACTAAAACAACAGAAAAAATCAACCAGAATGGTTTATCCCCATTTCTGAGAAGTGGTTTCTTCCTGCCATGATGATTTTGATTACATCCCAAGTGATAGTCACAACCCCGATCTAGGATACACGGACTGTGGTGTGTACCCTGTTAACCATTGAAACAGTGGTCCATAACTATTAATTTTCTATTGTAACATAAGAATCATAAAGTGAAACACAGCATACAAATCTGCAACCAAATGATCAGTATATTAACTAATTTATGATTACTTGTGAGAAATATGATTAATTTAGTTTGATATTTGTTAATACAGAAAATGTAGGCTGGGGTAGTGCTATAACAGTCAGTCAGTCATTCATCCATTCATCAACTTTGAGTATTTGACACAAGAATCAATCCAAATTATAGGATACAAATGGGAGCACAACATGAGTTAACTCTGTCATGAAGAAGAGCTAATTTACATCTCAATAGATCAGACAATTACTTGATGAGACTTGAACAACCATAACCAAAAGCGACATGTTACAATCTCCATCTGAAAACTGAAGCAGAAGCTCACGTCAATTGTATGATAAGGGTATGAATCAAGGAAAAAATATCAATTGACAATTGAGATTAAATAGTTTTTCTATAAGGAATTGAGATTAAATTTGTAATGGTCAAATTGGACTCATAACTACGGACTAATTTTTAATTTAATTTTTCTATCAATGTTTTTCAACCAAATCTGTTATCTATGATCCTCTGCTAATCTATTGACCCAAAAAAGAATGGACAGAGTTCATCATAACTAGGTAATGTCTATGAACAAAAGTATGGGTGAGAACTTTGAAAGCAGTGATTGAATTATATTATTTAAGTTAAAAAATTTAACATAAAATTTCAAAAAAGCTACTTTTATATAACAATTTAAACTGATTGAAGCAAGCAAGAAAAATTGATGAAAGCACGTCCATCAATCCCAATTAGACAGAAAGTGTATCAAAAGAAATCATAAAAACACTTACCGAACTATTTTCTAATTCCTGAACTGCAGAATTAATGAGTATCACCAACAGGTGGAAGGCATATTGAAAGATCATCCAAGTTGGGGAAGCTTTGGATACTCAATCCTTTCTCATTTGCCAAATGCAGTAAACATATGAAGCACAAATGAGGAGAAATGTCACTGATGTTTGCAGCGGCATTGCATTCACCAGGAAAATTAGCCAATAAATTTTTGAAAGATACTATCTCTTCTTGATCCTGTAGAATAGAGAGTCAACAGAACAAAACAATGCAAGAATTAGAACTTATCATTCAGTGGCAAGGCAAAAATAAACAGCTTTTGTAATGCTCTAGAATCCTATGGAGAGTTAAAATAGCACTGTGTCTTAACAGAAACTAACTGTAGCAAGTTTCATTTCAGTCAGAGAAACCAGAGAGGGAAGGATAATTGTACCCTGGATTTCTTAAGAAATGGAGGAATTTTGGTATACCTGAACAGGAGAAAGCTTAACAGATTCTTGAACGTGGTCCCAAAGAGTAACTTTTAGCACTTGAACATCAACCTGTTTGGACGTTTTGTCATACTGGACTTCTATTTTACTGACCTGTTATTTGGAAATAAGCATATATTATTATACTTGAATTCCTGCTGCAATATTTCGACTGAAA
Source organism: Medicago truncatula (assembly GCF_003473485.1). Taxonomy (NCBI): domain Eukaryota; kingdom Viridiplantae; phylum Streptophyta; class Magnoliopsida; order Fabales; family Fabaceae; genus Medicago; species Medicago truncatula. The sequence goes on from NC_053045.1 coordinate 26,058,071, forward strand.
ATTAATGACTAGTATATGCACTGATGAAAGACGTCATTCTTTCATCAGTGTGTATAATACCTAGAGGAATTTATTAAGAGCAAATGTGTATGTTCAATAAAACCTACCTGACGTGGCTGTGTAATAAGAGTGCCTGGATCCTCTATGTCACTATGATGATCACCTTCATAATCACCAGCCTCATCATCACCGCAAGCACTTCCATTGTCCCAAGAAGGGAATGGATCATTCTCGTTGAATTGATCTCTAGATCCATCTGCATCTGCAAATGCACCTAAGCTTGAAATACAATCTAATGACAGCTGAAGACATTTTAAATGATCTCTATATGTACAAGCATGGTAACTAGTCTACATTTTTAAAAAGGTAAATTTTAAACATTTTACCTGAGAATCTTTTTGCCCTCCTCCCAAGACACTAAAGAAAAAACACGAATCATCAGAGATAAATATAAATTAATATCACTCCATACAAGAAAGTACTTTGAAACTGATTGCTACGTCTTGCAGAAACTACTTTCTTTTGATCAAAAAGAAAAAAACTACCTTCACATCCGGAAGCAGAAATAGCTTGACAAGTTCCTCTGGCTGGTAGTGGCAGTCCTCTGGAAGTTTTGTGTTGCAAGGCGATCTGCTTTCAGGGAGAAGTAATGTTTTGGGATTCTTCGGAGGAGCAAATATATCAGACAAGTCTTTCTCCAGAGAATTTGTGAAATCTAAATCAACTTCGGCTTGTTTCTTACTCTTTGTCTGCCTAGGTTTCAGGGTTGACCCATCTTCGGAAGTAGGTTGAACCTCAGAGACTACAACAAAGTAACTAGAATAAATAAATAAAATGTTCAATTCTAAGAAACATAGAACATTAAAATATCTTTATCTGGCCTCCAAATCCCACCTTTGGATTTTTTATACTTCCAATGATCAGGGCCTGCCCATGCATTATGTTTTGAATTAAAACCCAGACTCAAGAATAAGAAACCATCAACATTTTCAAATCTATCATCCATATCAGAATCTGTGGAGGGAAACTGCTCATTTTCCTACAAAATTCAGAATTTTACTTTAGCAGCTGAACCACTCACTTGTTAGAATATCAAAAGAGGCTATTTTAAAATCTCATCCTAAACAGTCATAGAGGTTTATATGGTTAAAACATGACAAACCTGAGGATAACTAGAGAAACTTGGGTCTGCATCATTAGAGCCTAGGTCAGCAATGACTGGTTGGTCATCATGATCATCACTCCAGGTCGCGCCATTGTCATATTCTTCTCTGTCAGCGCCATTTTCACAATTAAAATCGGCATCAAGCTCTTCCGCTGAATTCTGGCCAGGAAGTTGAAAACCAGTAGGCCTTTTATTATTTTCATCGAACTGGTTTACTATAGTCCTCAGAGTTGGAGAAATTTCATCTTTCACACGCATCTCTAATACTATCTCCTCAACACAATCTACAAAGAAAATTAAATCACCAGTAACCACATTGAATGTGTTTCGGTTTGCAAATGTAACAAGAAGTTTCACCGGATATTTCACAAAGCAGCACACCTCTGGCAAAAGAAAGATCAATGGTATCTGAAATATCAGGTTCATTTTGGCTTTCCATACACTTTGCAGGTACTTCTAGTGAATCAAACAGCAGCCTACATCCACCATATACACCGAGATTATTCATTAAAAGACCTTTGGCTCCTCCTTCGTCAAATTTTGCAGTTGTCTGGCGATACAGGGGATCAACGACAAAGGCAGCTGAAAAAAATATATAATAGCATATACGCTTTCAGCACAACCTCAACCATGCTGCTTATAACTAGTAACAGAAATAGAATAAGGATTTGTGATCACCATCAAACTTCTTTACATTGAGAACCTCAAAAGATGATTCCAGTGTTGACAAAGGTGACAACTGCATGAACAAACAACTGTTCAAACTAAGCAAAAACTATCATAAACAAGTCATGATAAAAAAAAAAATCCAGACTATTGACCTTTTTATCTGTCTCTTTCCTGCTTCCTTCTTGTCCATTTTCAACATTAACACCCTCCAGTGTAGTGTCTGACATTATGACCAAGCATTAGATTAAACTAATATAAACAGAATATTTCAAAACCAAAAGTAAATGTACTGGAGTTTGAAACCGTTTGAATTTGTACATTCATAAGATATCAAACATTAGGAAATATAAGATACGTTGTACGCTATACTATACAATACAGAAGAAAAGTAATCCCCTGTAACTCATCCACAAAGCAATCATCGAGAAACAAATGCAACTTGTGCAGATAATGAAGAAAAAAAGAGAGAATCAGAATATGCTAGGCTTTATAAGAGGGTAATAAGTGTAACCTTGCTCAGCTTCTTGACCTGCTCTATTCATCCCACCAAGGACTTTATATGCCTCAGAATGAACCGAATCCACCCTGAGTGAATAAATTTTGACACCGGCCTCAAGAGTGCAGCTTGCCTGCCCAAAATAAATTTTTAATGAAACTACCTAAAGTATACACATACATAACTTTTCCTGTTCACCCCTATGTTGTTAATCCCAAATAGCAGCGCGTAGCGCCGAACCCAAAAAATGCTATAGTGGGATGACCGCTATTGTGAAGACTAAAAAACAGTTTACTTTATAGTGAGATGACCGCTATTGTGAAGACTAAAAAACAATATACAAACTAAACATAAATTCCAACAAGATACATAAATACTCAAAAGTACAAAAATACAAAACTTAAAGGGACATTCGTACTTAATAATTCTAATCAACTTTGTCATCTTCGATCAAATAAGTTCTAAATGTAATTAAAATGGCATAGCATTGAAAATGACAAAATCCAGTTCTAAAATTAAACAAAATGACAAGCCATCAAAATAAAGTTTTAAAAGTAATCAAAATCATGCTTCCGCGTCTATGTCGGCCTCATCTTCACTTCTAAGTTCCACCACATCAATATTAACTAAAGTAATCACTTGATTCAAACTCTTGTTTTTCCATCTCCAACTCCTCATCTTCATCCCCATCTCCATTAAGCACAGCTGTAGTGGGTCTAGATTGCTATAGTGGATAGTGGGATGGCCGCAATTCACGACCACAAAAACCACCACTGTTAAGGCAGCTTGCAGGGAGATAGTGCTGCGTCACTGCTACGCAATTCCGCTATAGCAGTGCTATTGACAGCATAGGCTCACCCTAGAAAGCTATATAGCACCAAAACTTCAGATTGAAGTTCTGTTTGTTTCTAAAACGACACGGACACATGTTAAATTACTTCCATTTTCTTAAATTGTTATCAACATGTCAGTGTCCAGTGTTCGTATCTATGCCAGTGCTTTATAGCTTGTCGGTTCATATGTCCAATCCATAATCTAATATCTAATTCCTCTAATCTAGTAGATTTTTTGAATAATTGCACATGACCTCACACATTACAACAAAATTTTACAGCAAACATCTAATCTCTTAAATTATAAAACCAAAACTCAAATCCAAAATTGAACCAAGAAATTAAAACAAACAACGCGAATTTTAAGCATACATACCTTCTGAAAATTAGTCTCAGTATCATTCTCTTCTTCAGCCTTAATAATATCAGTAAGATGATCAATCAAGTTCAACTCCCAAGTATTTTTCTGATTAATTTTCTGCACAAAAAATTTCCCAAAATCAAAAAATCAAACAATAAGATTAAAAATTAAAACTGAAATTTCAATTTCAAATTTTGTTTACATTTTCGCTGGCGAGCTTTATACAATTCTGGAACAAATCGAAGATCTGCTGTTTATTAAGACACGGATCGGAGTCGGCCTCGAGAGATTGCGAAACCGGGAGATTCTTGCGGCGGATTGCAGCGGCGCGTGCTGCACGTGCTTGAGCGCGTTCGAGCTGGTCGTCATTGGAGCCTAAGATGAAGGGGCTGGTGGGAGATTGGATGCGTGCAGCAACTGGGAGACGGTGTTTGGTAGGACTTAGGGTTTCCGCCATTGGAAGAAGAAGGTAGGGTTTGGAATCGAGAGAGTGATGAGGAAGATGAAGTTAGAGAGATTTGTTTGTTCCCTCCAGTTTTGCAATTTGAATTGGTAGCTTTTTTTTTTTGTTAGTGATAATTAGAAAGATGTTCAAAATAAAAAAAAAAATATATATATATATATATATATATATATATATATATATATATATATATATATAAATGATGTGATGTGACATAAAGAACACTAAAGTGCAAAAAAATAATCATCCAATGGTGAGATCTTCGCTATTTAAGACCCGATATCTAATAGTTATCTTTATTGGAGATTTTTTTTTTTGGGTTTTCTAAGATCCAGGGTCTCACTTCCTCATTTTTGAGTGGACCCCACATTACTTTTCATTAAAATAATCATTGTAGTGTTGGAATGTAAATGATGAAGAGTTAGTGGTGAGACCGATTTAGACCTTTTGTTAGAAAGTCTTCACTTGAGTGATTGAGTGTTTATTAGATAGTGTTATTAAAAAAATTATAAAAAAAAAAAAAATGATGTGTACACGTGATACCCATTTAAGAATTCTAAATTGAAGGTCTCTATTATGGATGCTCGGATATTCATATTGTAAATGTTTGATGGTTTGAGACCACAAACTATGAAAATATTAAATTGCTAACTCAAATTGTTTAAGTTAGTCAAAGTGTTCCTTTCGTAAAATAGTTGTGTTAGAAATATTGATGACTCATGTTAAATAATATCGTCGTTTGTTCATGTTGATGTTGTGTAACACACACTACTAGTTAATAACTTTAAAAAAATATGAAAATAGAAAAACATGGGGTGTAAATAGAAAAACTCATACTCTTTAGATAGTGGCTTTTTCTTTTTTTATTGCCACGCGTGAAAAACATTTTACATGTCATTAATAATTAAAAAAATATGAAAATTATTTTTCAAAAATTATAAAAAATGAATTAATTAGGAGAAAAATAATTTGTTTTTAAATTTAGAAAAAAATTATAAAAAAATCTCAAATTTAATATATTTCAAAATTTTCGAAATCTTTTAAAATAATAAGGAAAAAGATTCTAAAATATCCAAATATAAATTAAAATTAAAAAAACTTTGAAAAATATTATATTATCTAATTGTTTTATTTTGAAAATTAAGTTCCAGAATTTTTTTTTAAAATATTCGTAATTTCGAAAAAAAATTGAATTTTTTTCATTTTTTAATTTTGAAAAAGATTTCATAAAAAATTATAATCAGAATTTAAAAAATCTTCAAAATTTCGTAAAATCAGAATTCTGGAACAATATTTCAAGATTATATCAAAAAAATTGAAAAAAAAAAAACTGATTTTTTTTAAAAATTGAACGTTTTTGAAAAAAATCTGAAGTTAAGATTTTAAAAATTTAAATTAAATCGAATTTTTTTTCAGATTATATCATTTGAATTTAAAAACATTTTTATCTAGATTTTTAATAATTAAAATATTTTCCAGTATTTTTATTTTTTGTAGAAAAAATTTAAAAAAAGTTTTTTATTGCGAAAAAAAATCTGATTTTTTTTAATTTTGAATTTTTCTATTTAAAAAATTAAATTCCACATTTTTTAAATATCTTCTTAATTTCGAAAAAGATATGAACTTTTTTCTATTTTTTTATATTTCGGAAAAAAAAATCTAAATGTTTTTTAATTATTGAAAAATAAATCTGGTTTTTTTTTCCGATTTTTTTAATTTAAAATAATAATTTGAATTTTTTCAGATTTTTTTAAAAAGATTTTTCGTTTTTTAAATTTTTATATTATTTTTTTTAAATATAAATGATGTGTAAAATATTTTTTACTCGTGGCAAACAAAAAATAAAATAAAATAAAATAAAAAACCACCTAAATGTCACATCAAATATTCTGCTGAGTCAATGGACTTCGGTGGCAATCGTGAAGAATCTTCATTTTACAATGACGAAATCTAAAATAAAAAAATTACAGGGGGCAAAACCAAAAGTGTCTTATATTACAGGGGGGTAAAGGACTATTAACCCTAAATTTTATTATCTTATTCACTTAATTATTTAAAGGGTTAATAGTGTTTTACTCCCCTATAATATAAGTCATTTCCGGTTCTCCCCTATGTAAATTTTTTTTTTTTAATTTCATCCTTGAAATTTGAAAACTTTTTGGTTTTAGACCTTCATGGAAAATTTCACACCCTGTAATTTGAGCAAATTTAGGTTTACCTCATTGTAATTTGAGCAAAGTTCGGTATACCCCCTATAATATAAGCAAATTTTGGTTTACCCCCTGCCATATCTTCGATTTTGTACTGTCAAAATTCATGAAGGTCCAAAACCAAAAATCTTCAAATTACAAGGACGAAATCCCAAAAAAATATTTTACCGGGGGTCAAACCAGAAATGACCTATATTACAGGGGTAAAACACTATTAACCCTTATTTAAATAATAAACAAATAAAACATAACTTGTTAAGTTTCTTCCTCTTTCCCTACCAAATAAATAAATAAAATAAAACGTAACAACTTACCAATGCGGGTTTGGTATAATATATTTGGAAGGGCTAGGTATTTCAAGGTGTCTACTTACTATATTATAAAGATAAATCCCTATGATTTTACCATTTTGCCCTTAGGAGGGACATTTTAGTAGTTTTCTATTGATGGGTGTGGTTAGTGCCATCTCATCATTTTTAGGATGCATTTTCCATTTTGCCCCTCACCATTTTTTTTATTTATTTTATAATTTTTTATATTTTTAATAACTTTTATAATTTTTATATTTTTAACAACTTTTAACTATTTTCCAATTTTTATTTTTTTAACTATTTTTTTATTTTTTCACCCAAATTCAGTTGCTTCCACATTGCCGTTGTAGGAGATTAAGGTATCGTTTGACCCGACTATTTTCCAACTTCTCTACATTTTTAAGGAGAAGTTAGGTCAAGCACGCTATCAATTATTTTAATTTCAATATTGTTTAATCATCACAACCTCACAAATATTTTTATTCACACTGTCATTTAATGATACCAAATACTTTTATTTCTTTTTTTCAACCTCGCAAATATTTACACACACACATTAACATTTAGAGTAATATTTTATGTCCGTCTGTCTGTGTTTTTGTTACGCTGATGCATATAATTTTTTGGGTTAATAGTGTTTTTCACCCTTGTAATATATGTCATTTTCAGTTTTCGCCCTTATAAAATTTTCGGTTTGATTTGCACCCTCGTAAAAATTTTATTTTCCGGAAAACACCCTTAATAGGCCATTCAAAAACCAAAATTTCTTGAAAAAAAGATTCTGAAAATGGCCTATTAGGGGTGTTTTCCGGAAAATAAAAATTTTACGAGGGTGCAAATCAAACCGAAAATTTTATAAAGGCAAAAACCGGAAATAACATAAATTACAGGGTGAAAAGCACTGTTAACCCTAATTTTTTTTAGTGTTGCTTGGTTAAGTACTGCCTCACCAATTTTTTTAACTATTTTTCAATTTTTATATTTTTAAAAACTTTTAACTATTTTCTAATTTTTTTTATTTTTAACTATTTTTCTCCCAAATTCAGTTGCTTCTACACTGCCGCTGTGGGAGATTAAGATACCGTTTGAACCGGATTTTTTTACTTCTCTACATTTTTAAGGAGAAGTTAGGTCAAACACAATATCAATTAAGTACTTACTAGAAAGGAAAGTTTTTTTAATGCATAAAATTGAATGGAATGAACTTTGGCCAAAAGTTGTTGAATGCTACTTTAAAAAACTATTTCTCGACAATATATTTCACAAGCACCTCTTTTCAGCTCGCGCTCGGAACCTTTTCTTTTATTTTTTAATATTATATTTCAATATGTTTTCTTTTCATTTAACTTTATTTTATTTTATTTTTTTGAACCGTTCCATTTAATTTTATTATCTTTTTATCACTTATATATTTAATTTTAATATTGTTTAATCATCACAACCTCGCAAATATTTTTATTCACGCTGTCATTTAATGATACCAAATATTATTATTTCCTTTCTTCAACCTCGCGAATATATACACACACGCACATTAACGTTTAAAGTAATATTTTATGTTCGTCTGTCTGTTTTTTGTTACGCTAATGCATATAATTTTTTTAGTTCGACTTCTTCTTAACGTACTTCGTACAACGGTTTTTCCAAACTGTCTCAGGTTAAGCCAATTGCTGAATTTATAAACTTAGTCAATGTCTGCTTATTTTATGCACAAACATGCTTTGAGTTTTTTTACGCACAAATTAAAAATACATATTGCATTATTCTTTATTTCATGTGCATAATTTGTGTTAGGAAACATACTGCATCACTATTTGGAAAACAACTAAATTCAATCCTAACCAGTTTGGATTGTATTATGAGAGTTGCACCAAATGTTCGAAGACATGAATGTCAAATGGTGCTAGCTATATATGCACATGCGGAAGTGATGCTTAATTTCCATTTGTTTCAACAATGTTAATCGGTCAACGGGTTACATATAATGTACATGCATGCATTTATCTAGACTTTATAGGAATATACTCCCTCTGTTCCTTTTTTAGTGTCGTTTTTGAAGAAATTTTTTGTTTCTATTTAATTGTCACTTTTAAAGTTCAATGCAACATTAAATGCAAAAGTAGTAACAATCATTGACTATCTTGGTTTATGTAAAATGTCAAAATATGACAATTAAAAAGGAACGAAGGTAGTAATAGAAAGATAAATTAGAAGTCATGCTACATTTTCTTTAGCTTAAAATCAGTTATGGTACCTTTATTTTATAAATTATATGTAAATATATTCGCATACATCTTATCCATGTAAATATGCATTAGACTAATATTGCAGTTATTTTCCTGTTTAGCATTTCCCAAACGAGGTGTCAAAAACAATTCTGAAAGGAAAGCGCAAAACAATCAATCTCATTGATGACCAGACACAGAGACCGTATAACTGTCACCTCATTACGGCCGATAAAGCAAGCTATGAAAATTACTTGGGTGGGCAGTGGTTCAATTTCTGCAGATAACGAGTGATAGAAGAAGGTAGTAAGCTCATCTTTGATCTCGAAAAGTCACAGAAGAACTTGCAAATTCGAGTTGTTCCAAAGTAGATCTTTGTTGTTGAACTATTTGAACTTCTACTATTTTGACGTATCGCTTTAGACTGTAGTCGTAAACTATCTTGACTTTGGGATGTCATTTGTTCTTTTCATTTTGTCTGGTTTAAATATTGATAAAAAAACCCTTTTTGGTTAGTCTATGAAACTTGCAATCTCTTTTATAAACATAACTATTATGTAACGTTAATCTGCACATTTTTGGTTCCTTCATTGCTTCCAATTAGTATCATGTTAATTGTAATGTTGTTTTCCTAATCTCTTGAACGAAATAAAACATGCTCTTTTCTTACGGTAAATCTTTATAATGCTTTGGTAAATGTTTTAGAAATGTAAGTATATATAACTTCTAATTAACACTGCAATTTGTTTTATACCTAGCACTTCTCAAATGAGATATCAATGACATATCTAAAAGGAACACGGAAAACAATCACACTCATCGACAAACAAGCTCAAAAAAGGTGTAAGTGTCGTTTGATAACGGAAAAGAGAGCAAGCTACAAAAAATACTTAGGCGGCCAATGGTTCAAATTTTGCCAAAAACATATGTTAGAGGTAGGTGATAAGTTAATTTTTAATCTAGAGAAGCCACCTAAAAATATGCATCTTCAAGTCGTTTCTAAATAAAGATTTGGTGTTCATGATCCGCACTTTCAACAGATCACATTAACTCTAATCCTAGACTAGATTATCTTCACTCACCGATGCTACTTCTTTGCTTGATTTCATTTGATGTAAATATGGGCATCAATCATTTTTTGGTAACTCTATAACAACGTCACTCTTTTTTATAATTTTGGATAATATGTAAATTCACACATTATTGGTTCCTTTACTGGTTCCAATTGTTTTCATCATAAATATTATGTCAATTCCTAATCTCATAAACTTATTATATGCTCTCTTAATCAGCTCATACATATTTTATGATGAATCATAATGTTCCGTCGTTTTAACATCTATTCTTTCGAAGATTTTTTTTATCGAATACGTTATTGAACCCGTGCTTGGCATGGGTTTGTAACTAGTTTAGAAGATAAAGATAATGGTGAAACTAATAGTAGGGTATATAACGGAAAGGAAGAGAATTTGAAAACAATTATATAATTTCATAATTGTTCTATTACAATTAAAAGACCCTTTTTAGAAGTGATATAATGAATGATGAATTTTTAATTTATGTTATTTAATTATGTTTAAGTCCATACCATATGCCACAAATTTGACCAAGATAAATTTCGATGATAAAGTTGATCATCTTATTCACGTATGTTGGAACAAAATATGTTTAGCAATAATAATCTTTCAGAGTTTTGATGATAACAAAGTATTAAAAATTGTCAATTGGATACGCTAATATTTGTTCAAGTGTACAGGACTATAGACAATATTTGACATCTTAAATTGGTCCTAAAAGAACAAGTAAAGAGCAAGTATATCAACAAAAAGGGAAGCTTAAAGCGTCTGAAGAAAACTGTGTCTGAAGTTTGAAGTGCTCCTGAAGACAAAGTGCTTCTAAAGTGATGACGTCATCAGAAGCAAGTTTATCAGAAGCAAGTTCATCAGAAGCAAGTTCACCAGAAGCTGCAGATCATCAGAAGATCAACCTAAAGCTTCAAAAGTTGTTTCAAGGATTCAAGCTCGCCAGAAAATTGCAGAAGACTTGGAAAGTTAACAACGGCTATTTTGAAAAGCATTGGATACTTTTCAAAATACAAATCACTATCTGCACTACTCTGTTTTTGTCTCTGCTACAAGACAAGAATAACAGCTCTGCCTGCAAACAATGTTTATACACATTGGGAACGCATTTGAAAGTGATCCTTCATAGGACAATAACCATATCAGGAAAAAGATCAATGGTGAATTATCAAAGCTTCAAACGACTCTATTTTGGATGTGCTGGCAATTCAACGTCTCTCTCAGACCTCTATTTAAGGGACTGAAGACACAAAGTTTCATAAGAACAATATACGCATCAGCTAAGCAAAAACTCTGTTGAATTTGTTCTCCACTCCAAAGTTCACTTAGAATTTCTTAACAAAGCTTACATCTTAGGAATTCTAGAGTCTGTATCTGATTTGTATTGTGAACACCACTGATTGTATATCAAGTGTTCAACCTCAAACATTTTTCATTGTAATTCTGTTTGAATTTAGAAGTCTCTTGCAGTTGTGCTTGAGCAATAGAAGTCTCTTGATATTGTTCAGGAGCATAGGAAGTCTCTTGCAGTTGTGCTTGAGCAATTTGAAGTCTCTTGCTAGTTTTAGTAGTGAGCAATTGTAATTAGATATTACATAGTGAACTCTCATTGGAAGTGCAAGGGGGACAGGACTGACTTCCGGTTTGTTGAAGGAACCTGTATAAATTGCCTGTGTCTTTCTTTTCTCTTTCTCCCTGTTTTATCCGCTGCATCTAGTTATGAACATCTATTCAGAAGTGGAACTCTATCTGCTTCTGAACTACTTGTTTCAGTTAGGAGAAAAAGATTAAAAAAAAAAAAAAAAAAACACAATTTAACCCCCCCCCCCCCCCCCCCCCCCTTGTGTTTTTCTCACCTTCAACGTATTTATTTAAATGATTAACAAATAAAAACATACCAACATGGGTTGGATTCTTTGGATTTGGAAGGGACTAGTATCCTCTACAACATGGTGAACCTAGGTTCGAATCTTGCTTAAGAGGGTGTATGATAATTCTACAAGTAAGATTGATTATAATAACCTCTGAACCCACTTGGGTTGCTACGGTGGTGTTGGCTTGAGACTTTGGAATGTGCTCCTCTCAAGGTCTCAGATTCGATTCTCACCAATATCAATTTTGATGACTTAATTTACCTTATTCAAAAAAAAAAAATATGAAACTTAAAGAGGAATAATAAGTTATCTTATAAACCTATCATATCCTAACCACAAAATACATAAAAATAAAAAAAAATAAAAACTCTAAGGGCCCGTTTGATTGTTCTGATAGGGAGCCAAAATATGATATCATATCTTTCTTAAATCTCATGTTTGATGCACCAAAGAGATAAGATAAAATAAACTGTTTTCTTATCCTATCTTGTCTTTCCTTTGTAATTTTTATCCTGAGTATAAATTGAGTTAGAAACTATCCTGATAGAATTAGAAGATAATTTCTTATTTATTATCATGATATTCTTCCATTTTTAAAATGTTGTCATTTTTAAAATAATGATATCATGTATTTGTTATTATAACTAGCGAAAAGACGGGCACTCATGTGCCCCTCTTTCCGCTCTTTTTACTGCGCTAACGTTTGAAAATTATTAACCGTGTTTTTTTTTATTAAATTTTGATTTAGATCAAAACTAAAAATATAAATCTTTGTTGTTTTCAAGTTATAACAAACCAAACTAATCATGATTATTTATTTCAATGACACCGACAATATAATAAAAAAATATAATCTAAATTTTTTTTTTTAATGACACCGACAATAAATATTTATATTTTTAGTTTTAATCAAAATCAAAATGTCATTAAAAAAATCCACCGTTCATAATTTTCAAACGTTAGCGCAATAAAAAGAGCGGAAAGATGAACACGTGAGTGCCCAACTTTCCCCTAGTATCTATAACTAAATATGCAAAAAGAAAAAAATATTTGTGTTTTGTTAGTTTTAAGATATTTCAAAATTTTAAAAATATGTATATTAGATTAAAGTAAAAAGTAAATAATCAAAACAAAAAGTAAAATAGATTGCATTTGAAATATTATTAATAAAATAATAAACTATAGTTGCGTGGAGATGATACCCGGTTCACCCACAAAAAATGTTTCAAATACAATATTGTTAGTAGATGGATAACAAATTTTTGAAATAGTATTTCGTGTATTAAATTAAAGTGAATGTTGTGTTTTTATCTCCACAATGAAATACTGAATTGAAATAAATTTTCAAACCTCAAAAGTAAAATAAAATTATTTTTCACCGACATAAATTTTAAATAGGAGCAGAGCCCTTAATAATCTGGAGCTCTGAGAGGTAAATAAAGCATGATAAATAATTGTTTCATCCAGAAATTAAAATTTGGTTCTCCCGACTATTTTATTTGATTTAGCATCAATAGAAAAAAATCATGTTAATTAAGAATAGTATTTAATAATATTTAATTTTCTTTATACAATTAAAAACTTCGTGACAAAATATAAGAGAATGAGATGAAAAAATTCAAATGTATTTGGTCTAAAATTTAGACAAAGTGCATTTGGTAATTAAATTATTTAAAATGATATAAGATAAATTCCTTTTTTAATAATAAAATAATTTTTTAAAAGTATTTTTAAATAAAATTAATTAATTAATGTTTACTTATATTTTATATTGTTTTATTTGTCATTTTTGCTTGTAAATACCCACATTTCTTGTGACTGAAATGTATACAGAGGAAAACAAAAATTCTTCTTCTTTAAAAGTAATAGGTCTTGACAGCAAATTCTATCTCATTTTAATTCTTTTCTTCTCTCTGTCTCATTCACTTTAGTTCTCTTCTTTAACCCAATTCTCAAATTTCCCAAATTCGTCTCAATCCCTAATTCCTCTTTCTTCAACCTTTCCATTATCTCATTGGGAGCGTGCTTCGGTGTTTCTGCGCTGCTCTATTTTGTGTATTAATTATTTTTCATTTAATTGAACTGTTACTATACTATAAATGACGAATGTTAGTGATGCTGAACAATTCGTGATAAAGTATAAAGTACGTACAGGGCACAAGAGAGAGTTTGCCTTTGCACTTAACTCTCACTCTGAGATCGGGATCTCATTGAGTAAAACCCGACCTCGTAAGAACCAAAATATGGTTCCTACTCCTAAACCTAAGAAGACACGAATGTCCAGTTCACAGGAAGAACTAAACGACAATGTTGTTGAAGAAATCTTCACAAAAAATGGTGATGATGATAAGAAGAAATTAAAGAATAAGAAGGTGAACAAAAAGAATAAGAAGGCACCAACTCGAGGGAAAAAGCCAGAGTTTTGTGTGAATTGCAGAGGTTTGTAAATCATATGTTTAGTTTCCCACTCTTTTCTTGATGTGTTTGCATGCCTATTGCATAAAATCTAAGAAGTGATCTTGAAATATTTTTTTCAATTTGAAGATGTCAATGTTGTGTCAGGACTAGTCTATAGTTCATGTGAGGAATCAAAGAATAGTCAACCAGGTCCAAGACATACAACTCAGACCAGTAATAGTCATGTCTCACCAACAACCGCTAATTACAGGTATTTTGTTTGTTTCATAATCATAATTTGATTTACTATATAATGGTACATTATAAAATATCTTTGTTGTGATGGGGATATAACACCCACTATCTAATTATCTCAGATCTCGCAAACCGATTGTGCCTCAAAGTTCATCATACAAAGGAATGAAGTGCATCACATATTGTGATAAGAGTCCCCAGAGACTAACTAGGAAGTACGTTTGATTTTGTTTCTCGAATATAAAACATTTACATCTATTTTTATGGATGTATTAATCTCCTATGTTATAATCTTATCCTTTATTACGTTTTTTAAATTTTATAGGGATCAATGCTTGCATAAGTTGGTGTTTCATGAAAGTGTGTTGAAAGATGGAGCTGCAGTAGGATATTTTGTTGATGGAGAGGTTGCTTTGATGATGACTTGTTCTTACATACATTTTCTTTCACTTTAACTTTCCTGAATATGTTTTTCATGTATTGACAGAAACAATTACATGGAGAAATAAACATAAACAAATTTGGTATTTTGTGTGATTGTTGCAACAAAGTGGTAATTTTTTTTCTTATCATGTAGTATATTTTGTCTCATTTATCAGCTTCGAGTAGACATTGACATTTTTTTTTTGAAAAATAAATAATCAAATGAGCAGGTGAGCCCTTCTAAGTTTGAAGCACATGCAGGTTGGGCATCACGAAGGAAACCGTGAGTCTTTCTTTAAACTTTATTACTAGATGTTGGATACTTGGTATATATATTACCTTGGATTTGAGTGCCTATGAACTTGTCTCCCTAACTTTTAATAGGTCAGTCAAGCAAGCTTGCTCATTCATAGACATTTTTTTTATATATTTGAGTTTTATCTTGTAGAGTCCTTGAAACATGGGGAAAATCACACCCTCCTCAACATGTCTAAGGTCGTAACTGCATGAAAAACGTTGCAATCAAAGACTCGTTATATTTATACATTGGATTTTATCTTCATGATTATATTGTTTTTTCTTTTTTCCCTAAATTTTCATATTTTAGCTCTTATTTATTAATGCCACGAAGAATTCTAGTATGGTGTTTTGGGAATCAACGACTGTTTTCTTATTGTAGTTACTCGCACATACGCACCTCTAATGGAGTCTCACTACATGAGTTGGCCATTAACCGGAGAAATTCTATGTCTGATAGTGATGAACATTGCAGTAGTTGTCAACAAAGAGGGGATCTTTTATGTTGTGATGGATGTCAAAGATCTTTTTACTTAGGTGAAGTATTGATTACTTTATTTATGTTTTTGCATTAATGCAATTTAAGTTTTCTATTGCATCTTTCATCATAATGTTTGCATCTATTATATGTTTATACTTTATTTCATCAAGAGCTAGAATAATAAGTTTGGACTTTTTCATTTGCAGATTGTATTGATCTTAAATCCCAATCAAATAGCAAGTGGTACTGTAAATATTGGCGTAATAAATTCCAAAAGGACAAAAATGTAGAGCATAAAGCAAATGATGTGCCAACTGGAAGGATTGCAGAGGGTGGTCCTTCAAAACAAATAGTCGAGATAAGCACCCTTTCAGTAAAACAGAAAGTGGTTGAGGATAGTTCATGTGCATTGTGCAGGTATTCCTGTTTTATTTTATGAGTTATGTCATGATCATTTTTCTTGTTTTTTTTTTCAATTTGTTGTTTTGTTCTTGATCAACGTTAAAAAAATTATAGTGGCTTAACATAAATTTGTTAAATGTTTTAGCAAACAAGATTTCAACAATAATGAGTTTGGTCCATGGACAGTAATGATTTGTGACCAGGTATTGGTTCATGTGAATCATTGTTTTTCTTGCCTTATTCATAAATTCGTTTCAATTCTCATATCAATAAATGTTTTGATTAAATTACTTTTTTATATGTTCTTGCAGTGTGAGAAGGGATATCATGTTGAGTGTTTGAAGGATCATAACATGGCTAACCTAGAGGTACCAAATGTTCCCTTTTTCCATGATTTTTGCTTTTTTTTATTCAATATTATATACAATTGTTGATAAACGTTTTTCTTCACCAGAAAGTACCTGAAGGTAATTGGTTCTGCAACGTAGATTGTGATGATATTCACATGAAACTAAAGAGTTTTATGGCTCGTGGGGATTCACTTCTTTCAGATTACCTCTTAAATTTGATTAAAAAGAAGCAAGAAAAAAAAGGGTTTGAAACTGAATTAGGTCTTGATATAAAATGGAAGATTTTCAACACGAAGTTGATTGATTCTGGAATTATTACTAGTTCGTTCCTTTTCAATGTTGCTGCTATTTTTCATGTGAGTATATTCTTCTTTCTGTGTTTTACTTTAGTTATAGATATTTGACAGATTTGATTCAATTGAATGCGCAATTTTATTAAGGATTGGAATCTATGTTGTCTAGGAACAATTTGATTCCATAGTTGATACTGGAACAGACATTGATTTAATTCAAGCAATGCTTCGTGGGTAAGAAGCATTTACTTCTTTTTCTAAAGTTGATTTTCTTTTTGGACATTGTCGATCAAGTGAATGGAATTTGCTTCTTTGTTTGGTTGGATTTCTATAGGACGGAGATCGATGATAAATATTATTTTGGTGGAATGTATTGTGCAGTGCTCATTGTCAAGTAAGGCTGAGTGTGAAGTATATATGTTTTTTTGTTAACTGCATATTTCTTTTAAAACAATGCTTGATTTTTGTGTGAATTTCATGGTTTTATAGCCAAGTGGTTGTATCAGCTGGGATTTTTCGCGTGTTTGGAAAAGATGTGGCAGAGCTTCCCTTAGTTGCAACTAAGGCTGAATACAAAGAACAGGTTGTTTTATTTATTTTAGAAATGAATTTGACCTTTCTCCTTAGTGTTTTTTAATTTGAGTAATTATTTGAATTTAAATTGGATTATGTGAAATATTTATTTACGAAAATGTTATTGTTTTCTTTTAGGGTTTCTTTCGTTCCCTATTTTCCTGCATAGAGGATGTACTTATACAATTAAAGGTAAAATGGTTAATTTTACCGGCAGCTCATGAAGCTAAGTCAATGTGGAAAAAAAAATTCGGGTTCACAACGCCCAAACAAGAGTTGGTGAGTAACTTTTTTTTAAGTTTTTTATGGAGTTTCATTTGTTATTACTTATTAAAATTGACTATCACTATCATGGCAGATGAACGATTTTAGGAAATTCTACCATAATTTGATGATATTTGAAGGGACGTCGTTACTACAGAAGAAGTTAGTTCCTCCATCTCAATAAGGGTGTTGAGCAGAATACCCATTTGAAGTATGTACATGATTTATATTTGATGTATAGAAAAGCAATTGATTCTTGTTGCAGTCATAAAAAATTTGCAATACGGGGGGGGGGGGGGATTAGATTTCAAGATAAAGGAAACTCGGACACATGATTTTTAGAAACTTGCAAACTTTGGTGCTAAAATCATTTACTTGTTATAAAACCTATTCATTTCATTTATTGAGTTTATGAATATTCATTTTTGTTGTTAATATGAATCCTAGGGCTTTCAAAACTATGCTGTTGTGGGAAACTTCAATCCTGTCAGAAGTTTGCATTATCAGATAGTGTTTGCTTCAAAGAAGGTTAGCAACATGTGTTGTTTTATGGCAAAGAGGAGTAATAATAGATATCCATCAACAATGGTTTGCGCAAAAGGAGTTTGGGATACCATTTTTAATTGCTTGTGTGGAATCCGACTTTGTGGGGGGGGGGGGTGTAAGGAGAATTTTTTTTTGCATCGTTCAACTCTCTTATAAAAGAGAAAAATAAGTATATTGTATCTCAATTTTATTGTTAACTACTTGTTGGTGTTCATTTGGTTGGAAAGAATGACATTATTTTCAATGTAAAAATGACAAATTAAGTGGAGGTGATTGATAGCATTAAAATATTATTTTGTGTGTGGCTCATTAGTTAGGAGGGCAGACACAAAAATTAGAGAAATGATAAATAGACACACATTTTTTGACACAATAGAGACATCATGGGCAATTTAGACTTTTCAACCTTAAAATATGGGCATTGTTGTAAATACTTCTCACCCCTCTTCTTCCTCTCTTCTCTCTGCGTGTGTAGAATTCGCAATCCTCCTCTCTTCTTCTTCCTCAACACTTACCACTACCATCAACTTTCTTCTTTCCTTGTACCTTCTCTCTTGTCTTCCTCCACCATCTTCCTCACCTCCGTCCAACACGAACCACCATCTCTCTCTTCTCTCTCAGATCTAGATATCAGCCGCCGACACCATCCTCTTCTCCCTCCGTCGCCGGATATCCGTTCATCCGCCTTCCATCATCATCCGTTCTGGACCTCCACTGCCGGCGACATTCACACCACAACCTCCTGTTGTCTAACTTTCATTCATTCTAGATCTCCTATTCATCTGTATTTCTTTGATTCCATTTGTGTTGCAGATCTGAGGAGAATGAGAGGCCGACCATCGAGTTGCAGAGCCGGTGGTGGTACGAAAGAGAAAAGAGAAGGGTTGCAGGGAAATGAAAATAAAAAATAATTAAAAAAACAGCAAGAAAAATGGAGTATAAAGTAACAGTGTTAAAAGAAGGAAAATACAGTATAATGGTGTCTGTATTGTGTCACAAAAAATGTGTTCAGTTATCATTTCTCCAAAAATTATGTATTTTTGGATTGGTGAAATAGTCATTTATCTTATTTTTAAAGTGTGTAATACAATTCTTTTATAATGAGTTTTGAGTAACTCTTATACTTTCATCAATAAACTTTTGCGTATAAAAAACCTGAAAAAGTTTTTTTTTTCCTATAAATTGGAAAGTTTAACGGGAACTCATCCCATTGATAAGAAAAGAAGAAAAAAAATTCTCATCCTTAATTCACACGTTTAAAGTACCTCCAATGGTGAACTTCTCTAAAAGTTACTTTGTGTGTTCTATTAAGTCACACCATCTTGAAACAACTCACTTTTTTTTTTTAATGAACTTGTTTTAGGTCCCATAACTTTACATCACATATTAATACTTTTTTTTGGTCTAGTAGCCTAGTGACTAGAGCTCACACAATTTAATTGTAGAGAAGTGGAGTGTCCGGGGTTCGAACTCCGGCCCCTACATATAATTGTAGGCATTCTCACAATATCAAGTTTTTTTTTATTAAGTTGTTTGAGAAACTATTATTTACTACTACCAAACATGGTTTGTTAGAAGTGTGGGAATTGAGGAACAAAACAACCATGTTGTGCATATTGTTGTCTGGAGACAATAACCAAGACAGAGACAAAAACTAAAATCAAATTGAGGAATTTTAGGATTCAATAAAGGATTTGGATTTAGAGAGATAGTGGGAGGTACTGATGGAACGGTTGATGCGTTGCGAATATAGCAAGTGTACCAAATCGTTTACCAAGTAATAAAGTGATAAGTAGAGTATTGTATCCATAGGGATTGTTCTTTTGTCACAATTCTCGTTACTTATTTTTATAATTTGACGATATAAAAGATAAGGGTTAAAAAGACTTGAAATTTTTATATGTTTGCAACAGAGCAAGTTTACCTGTTTTGGTTGCAAAAAAGTAAGTAGCTGTTAGGATTCTTCGAATCCCCTATGTATATATTGTTGGATAATAAGTATCAGAAATGCCGCGTTTATTTATCTTAGGTAGACTATACAAGTGATGAGGCCGTTGGGACGTTACTAACCTACTTTGGTTTATCCCTCCGATGGCTAACTGCACCTGTTGATCGCACGGTGATCCTTAAGTGCGGGGTCTTGCTAATTCAAAGGTAATTGAAACATAAACTTAAATTTACTTTCCAGTGTTTCCCAAGGCAATGAAGGCCAAGGTTCCCTTAGGTCTGCCCATATATGAATCTTAGGACACTCATAACACACTCTACATGCACTTTCTTAGTAGTTCTAGAAACGGGCAACCCTAATCTACGTCTACCTTCAGCTAAGCACTTGTTTCCCTAATTAATAACTAGATAAATCCTAGTTTCGGTGGGGTACCACCCAGTCTTAATGGTTTTCAGCCACTAAGCACTTACGTCTTAGGGTCGACAATTCATATGACATCTTTGCCTGGTTAATAATCACTTACTCTCTAGACAGATAATTATCAGTAAAGGGATATAAATATCAAGATATAAGCATCTAGTTAGTGATAGCAATATTAGGCCCTATCATAAAAATAAACTACTTCCTAATAAAACTTAATAGCGAACAAAAGAATAAATATATAAAATAAACGACATATTATATTAAATAAATATCCAACAAAAATATATAGATGTTCATCTTAGAACTCCAACCTGAAAAGATTTAGTTACACATGGTAACTAAAAACAAATTACTAAAGATAAAAACATACCGTAGAAAATCAAGGAGAAGATAGATTCTCTCCCGAAGCTCCAAAGTAGCTTTCCTCTTAAACTGCCACAGTTCTGAACGAGAAATTATGAATGAAGAAGACTAGTATTTATAATGGAGATTTCTAACAAGCTTTGGGTTAAAAACGCGGGCTTTACCAACAAAAAGGAATAAAATTACGCCTGCGCCCCTACATTTTGAGATGCTTGGGGTGCATCACATATGCCCTAGGCACATGGCATCATTAAACTTTGCCCTAGGCGCATTCTTGTGTGCTTCCGGGTCCAATTTCTCCGATCTTCGTCGTTTTTAGGTCTTCGTCTTCAACTCACTTGCCTCGGAACTTGGGAACATAATTCCTCCCTATGTAATGTCTCATGGGGCCTCTTGAATCTTCATTCTTGGTCTTCCGAAAGTCTTGACAATTCTTCAGATGTTCTTGATTTGCCGATTTGCATGATTTCTTCGTGAATTACTTCAAAACCCCCCTAAAATTGCTATGTTTCGGGAAAACTAGAATTAAAGACTCAAATATAGAAAACATCACAAAAGTCCCGAAATTATAGGCAATCGTTCTAATACTCCTCATTTTTGCAGCTAAAACCTACTGAAAATGACTAAAAAACATGCTAAGAATAATGTAATTTGACCTGTCATCACTCTCTTCTTGTGTTTTTCTCACCTTCAGCAAATTCATTGACACATTCAACAAGACTTGATAGAACATATATGGGAACGTTTTGGGCATGAGAATATCCACATCTAAAAATTATTTTAAACGTTCATTATGTTTTATGCTAGTAGTTTATTTTAACGTTTATCTATTTTTTATTGTATTTTCTTATAACTTATTTGTGTCAAGTAGTACGTTATTTAATATATTTTCATTTGATTTTTTTTTTTTTTTGGATATTTTGATTCATTTTAAGTATGGGAGCCCTTAATATGGACCTCTTTTATTAGGGTCCATCCGTGGTCCTTACAAATTGACCCGCTGTAGCAGGTAGTTTTTGTTCCTTCCATTTTTATTTTTTTATGATCTCTTCCTTCTCATTTTACACAGTAAATTGAGAAAAAAAAAAGTAAAGGTTGTTGGGTTGGGTATTATGTTGGAAACCACCGCCACTACCACTTAATTCCACAATTCACGACAACAAATTTACATGGCTGAAATGTAAAATGAAAGAATAATCCAATTTCCAACAAATCTAACTCACTATTTTTTTCTACACCTTCAATTTCATCCTTCAAAGGCTGACGAAAAACAACAACAACAAACAATGAATCACAATTGACACAGCAAAATCAACAAAAGTGTTCGTTGGATACTTCCAAAAGCACGGTAATATCCTTGAAGCCGTTGTCATTTCCGACTAGCTTATCAACAGATTCAAATGCTAAGACATCCTTGTTTGATCAAATTACATTTACACCCAGTAAATTCATTCCCAATTTTTAATTTGATCTAATAGTGATAAGAAAGATTAGCATTCAAGGAAGTATATGCATGGAAGAAGGCTTGCGAGGAACCAAGTGTGAATATCACTGGACACCAAAGCACACCTTCTCTTCTAGGTGCTGGCTCACGATGGTCTTCTAGCATGGAAGAAGGATATGAAATGTGAAATGGAGCGAAGAAATAGAAGGGAAATGTAAAAGTGATTTCTGCAGCTTAAATCAGAAAGGAACAAAATCTACCTATTATTGTAGGTCAATTAGGAAGGACCATGGGTGGACCATAATAAAAGAGGTCCATATTAGGGGCTCCCTTTAAGTATATTGTGAGATACATTTTATATATTTTGATTATACATTTTATATATTAATTTAAAATATAATTTGGAGTATATGGTAAGATTAGTGGGATCCATTTTAAGTTTTGGAAAAGTGGTATGGATATTTAAAAAACGTAATTGAGTTTTTTTTGAACAAATCAAAATGGAATATATTACTCAGAAACAGAGTGATTCACCCCGCACAAGGTGTGCTAAAGTGATGAATCCTCTAATATCTGTTACAACACCACATCACCTAAAAATAAAGATGCCACCACCTAAACATAAAAGACGAAAACAACTTAAATCACACCCATACAATAAAGGGGATGTCTCCACCAATCGTAAAAGCCAAAAGAAATAGGCTCAAGATTCGAAGATAGCCAGAGAAAAGAATTTAACTTAACTTTTTCAACAATATGTAACAGATCAATAACCGTATCATAGAAAACACGGTTGTTTCTCTCCTTCCATATTGCCCAAACACAAGCAAGCCAAATAACCTTAAAAAACACGTGAGTAGATCTAGGCAAACCCGCCAAGTGAGTAAACTGAATGTAATGGTCCTTAATAGAACCTGGATGAACAAAAGAAAACCCAAGCCAGTGACAAAGTAAGACCCAGACTCTTCCAAAAGATTCGCAACCAATGAAGAGATGACATGTCATTTCGGATAATCCACACCCTCCAACACACAAATTGTCGTTTGGTTGAAGAATGAGACGACGCACCAAATTTGCTCTTGTAGGAATTCTGTCTTGTAGCAACCGCCAAGCAAAAGGCGACACTTTTTTCGGAACCAATTTGTGCTACACATCAATAAAATCCTCATCGGCCAACTGTTCTTCAGAATTTGTGAGAAAATGATAAGTCCCACCAACACTACATCCATGAAGAGGATCTAATAACCACCTTCAACGATCATGAATATTAACCTGCAAAACAATGTTATCCAGCAAAGTGATACACTCCCTCATACTCTCCTCCTCCCAGGCTAATAACCGCCGTCTCCAAACTCACCCATTGCCGCCCTCAACCCACCTAAAAAATGTAATTGAGTTGTTTAAATAAAAGCATTAAGTAATATATAGTATCATGTGAGAACCGTTTATACCATATAGATGTGTGCTCTAACCTCTCAATTAACAAAAATAGGTAAAAAAAAAAAAAAAACATGTATACTGTTGAAAAAGATAAATGACTAAAACAAACATTAGATAAAAAGATTAAAAAAAAAAAAAAAGTAAAACAAATATGAGATAAATAAAAGATAAATTAAAAAAAAAAATACAATTTTAGCTGTATAGTTGGAGTGTATTATAAAAGAAAAACCAACCGCATATCCATCTCTACTTTCTCAATTTATTTTTCTCTTTCTTTTCTTCTTTTCAACTTTGGTAGGCGCACCTCTAAATTTTGTTTCATATATTCATTCTCTTCGTACTTTCCCTATATCTCAATCCAACACTTTTTCAAATAACCCATAACTACAATCTTCATTAACCTTTCCAACTTAAAAAGTAGAAAGAGAAAATCACAAACAACACACTTTCTCTCTCATCGTTTTCGTTTTCGTTTTCAATCTCAATTTTCGATCGATTTTGATCATAATTCAAAATGTTTAACGGTATGATGGATCCTGATTTGATCCGAATCGCTCAAGAACAGATGAGTCGTATGACACCTGCTGATATGGCCAGGATCCAACAACAGGTTTTTTTTTTTTTTTTTTTTTTGCATGTTGATTTGTAGAATTATGATCCATAATTGTTGTTATAATGTTATAAGAAACTCAATTTCATTGTTAATTCACCAATCTTAGTTTGTGACAATTCAATAGTTTTTATTGTTTTGGTTTGATCTTGTTGTATGGTTTTTTAATTGATCTTGGAGATTTAAATTTGAATGTTTATGATAGATTTTCAATCGCAGATCGCGGAAAATAGTTGTTTGTTTAAATTCCGCTGCACAACGGTGCTATAGCCACAATTTGAAGATAGTTTGTGCTAAATACATTAGTGATTTGTTCAAATTCTGCAATGTTATATAGCTATAATGCTGTTGTAGCTGTTATTTAACAAAATTGGATATCTTGCATCGGTTTTTTGAGGCCGAATATAGGATTAGGACGTTTTGCCTCCAAAATTGATTCTAATTTAAATTTGAAATTCGAGCTTTTGATTATAGAATTGATTTTTGCACTCAAATTTATTGTTGAACACACTTTTGATTCTAGTATTGAATTTGAATGTTTAAGATATTATGCATTGTTTTTTGAAGCCGAGTCTTGGTATTTAGGATTAGGACTTTTTGCGTTTAAAAGTATACGTTCTTATTGATATAATGTGGAGACTTATTGATGTGTTTTGTTGTTTTGGAAATATAGATGATGTCTAATCCAGAGTTGATGAGGATGGCTTCAGAAAGCATGAAGAATATGAATCCTCAAGATTTTAAAATGGCGGCTGAACAGTTAAAGCATACACGGCCTGAAGAGATGGCTGAGATTGGTCAGAAGATGGCTAATGCATCTCCCGAAGAAGTAGCAGCTATGCGTGCTCATGCTGATGCTCAGGTCAAATATCAATTGAGTGGGGCTGAGATGTTGAAGAACCAGGTCAGTAGTAATATATATCAGGTGTCTTTGTAAAACATGAAATGCAAGCCATGGTCTTTTTTATTTTCTTTTTTATATTGATGCGTGTGACATGAGATGAATCCGAAGGATACAAGAAGTTTGGAGTAAGTTCCACAATTCTCGTAGCACACCCTTTGTAATTTCAAAGTGTCGCTGAGAATTGGGAATCTATCACATTGCGATTTTTCATGATGGAAGCATGGTATCTGACTATCTGCATATATTGGTCCTTAATTTTTAATTTTCTGCTGAAAAACCAAATTATGAAGCCATGAGAAAAACCCTTTTCCTCAATTGTTTCAGCTTCAAGAAGGATCCATAAATGGAATTACATTTGAATAAAGTAGCTTCCATAGAATGATAGAATGAATGGTTTGATCGGAAATATACATGGGCTCTGTTTGGTAAGGCCACACAGTTAGCTTATAGCTTATAGCTTATAAGCTCGTTTGACAAAAAAAGCTCTGTTTGGTAATGGTTTTTCACCACGAGCTTATAAGCTATTTTTCAGACGCTATTCCAAGTAGCGTTTGAGATTATAGCTTATTGTTTTTTCTTCCACTTTTGCCCTTACTAATTTATCTAAAATCCCCTTTTACCCTTTATAATTTATTATAATATAACTAATAGATATAATTACCTTATAAACATCCATAGCCTTACCTTATAATTACTCGTTTTGATCTATTGCATTCTCTTGTATTCTCGGTGCAACTGCAATATAGCTCCAGTGCAATATATTATTTTTTTTCATAAATAAAATGACCATTGCCTTCAGTTTAAATAAATATTTTTTTATGAATTAAGTTATATTTTTTTTTCATAAAAAGGACACATTTAATTTTTTTTGGTTACGTTTAAATTCTTTTTGTTAGGCTTAAATTGTTTTTATGAAGGGTGTTAGGCTTAAGCTATTTTTCATATATCATTTCACGTCTACATTTTTTTACGTCTAAATCATTTAAAACCCTAGTTAAAATAATCACATTTTAATACTTTTTCTAGGCTTAAATTCACTAAACTCTTTATACTTTATTGACATGCTTATTTTATTTTTTAAAGAAATATACTTTTTTTTGTTTTGTCCAAATCTTTCCAATGATAATGCATAAAAAATATATTAAATTAATAAATTATAAACACTTAAATATTAATTAATATAAATATTACTATGAAATAAGATTGTCCTTTTATGTCATTTTACATTTATAAGTTAGTTGAACCACTAATTTTACCAAACACTTCAACTAGCTTATCAGCTATAAGTCATCAACTATAAGCTATAAGCTATAAGCTATCAGCTACCTTATAAATTATCCGCTATTTTTACCAAACAGAGCCATGGTGTCATTGCATAAAGATATGAAGTGTTACTCTTTGTATGACCCTAATAACTGATTACAATTTTTTATTTTCTGTTAAACCAGTTGGTGTACTGTCTAATCTAGCGTTTGTCTTGATGATTTAAAATAAAATTGTACAGGGAAATGCACTTCACAGTCAAGGAAAGTTCGATGAAGCTTTGCAGAAGTATAAGCTGGTAGGTGAACTTTACTTAACTGTTACCTTCGCACCTTTTTTTTCTTCTTCTTCTTATTTATCTCTATTTTGAGACTAAAGGAAATTATCAGTTTTAAAGTCTATCATGTTTTAATTTAATTTTACATTCCAGGCTAAGGAAAACATTAAAGAGATTCCATCTTTTCAAAGTAGAAAGCTTCTTTTGGCGCTTTCACTAAACTTGATGTCCTGTTACTTGAAGACAAGGCAGTATGAAGAATGCATAAATGAAGGTTCTGAGGTACACATAATTCCTTTCATTTTGTCATTGCAATGGGATGTTAATTGTAAATTTTAACTGTCATCTCCAACATGTAAGCAGTGAGATTATTTTGGGAAATTTTATCAGCCAAGGAGACTATAAAGAAATTTACATAATAATTGTATTATGTAAAAGTAGGATTGCTACTCTACTCTGATACAATGCAAATATTATATTTGATTTTAACCGGCTATGAATTTACTTTCAATTCTGAAAATTGACTGTTTCATCCCAGCAATGCATTAATGCTCTTCTAACTATGGTAGGTTTTAGTATATGATGCAAAGAACCTCAAGGCTCTTTATCGAAGAGGTCAAGCGTATAAGGAACTAGGCCAGCTACATGTAAGCTTCAAGTGACTCAAATAGCTCTTCGTATTAGAATTGTCAGTGTATGTTTGTTCACTTCAATATTTAATGGCATTCCTGGTTTGTGTAGGAAGCCGTTTCTGATTTGAGCAATGCAGTTGAAGTGTCTTCTGGCGATGATACAATTGCAGATCTTTTACGGTGTGATCTTGCTCCCTTTCACATACACGCATCTCTCATAGGAACATAATTATTTGTTCATCTACATACGACATATATGATACATCTATATTTGTGACTGTTGTGATTGACAATTTTCTAATTATGGGTGGCTTTCATCAAATTCTACAATCAATTAATCGTTCAATCAATCAATGTAAACAATGGATTGGATGCTGAACTAAGTATATCTGTAATGTGTTCACAGTTTTGTTTTTTCGATTGAATATTGAGTGTCCTCTAATAAAGGAGTTGATACGGTTGAAGTAAACTGGTGTTCTTCCTCTATTCCTCTTCTGTAATTAATTAGAGGATATAATTGTTATTCTTTTTTTAAAAAAGGGGGGAACTCGGTCATTAGAGTTTGGAGTAAACTGGTCTTTAGAGTTTGGACTCCTGTTTGATGTCATCAACTGTTTGTTTCAGGGATACCAAGGAACAGTTGATAAAGGAAGGTGGTGATCGTGCACCCAGAAGTATGTGTTCCCGTCCTCTTTTCCTTTTGACCCCTTCATTTACTCCTAGCCTCCCTTAAGTTTATGGCTCTAAATTTTTAATGGATGTTAGATTTAACCTTTTTTAAATCGTGCATGTAGAATTAGTAATTGAAGAAATAACTGAAGAAGACGAGAATGTGCCTTCTGGAAACAACAGAAGCTCTTCTTCTGAACAAAAAGTTGATCAACCAAAAAAGTTTGGTGACTCTTCTAAGAGTAAAAGTATAGCTAACAATGGGAATCCAAAATCAACTTCAGAGAGTTTAGATGCACTGAAAAAAGATCCAGAAGCCATCAGGTAGTTGGAATTTTCGTAAATGTGGGAAGCACATTTTGTTTTAATGTTTTTACAATAATCATTAATCTACAAGATTGATTCACTGTCTCTTTTTATTCTACAGATCATTCCAAAACTTCATTTCAAATGTCGATCCTGCCACTCTGGCTTCTTTAAATAATGGACAATCCAAAGATGTGTCTCCAGATATGATTAAAGCATCCTCGGAAATGATTGGCAAGATGTCACCTGAGGAACTTCAGAAAATGCTTGACATGGCATCTTCATTTCAAGGGGACAATCCATTTTTTGGAGGAGGTTCCTCTAATTCTCCTTTCAACCCAGGATCTATTCCTCCCAACGTGACACCCGATATGTTTAAAACTGCAAGTGATATGATGAGTAAAATGCCACCAGATGAGCTTAAGAAGATGTTTGAAATGGCATCCTTACTGAAAGGGAAAGAATCTATTCCATCATCAGCAGCTGTGGACAAGAATGAAAGAAATGTTTCACAGTCAAACTTCCCATCCTCAAGCACCACTCGTGCTTTTGGAGAACCAAGTTCTTCTAACAATGCGTTTTCAAATATTAGAAATGCTTCAGAGCCAAACTTCCCATCCTCAAGTATTGATTTACAAGAACAGATGAGAAACCAGATGAAAGATCCAGCTATGCGGCAGGTATGTTCATAAAGCGCATGAAATTATCAGCATCCTTCCTCTACATGCCTGTCTAGAATAATTGCAACCAAATTTTATCTTTCACCTCTCTCATGTTACTAGTCAGTACTCCCTCTAGTCTTGTATACAGTATACCAGTGATAAAATATTTAAAATTGGTGTTCTTAAATATAAGCAAAATTCAACTATCAATTCTGTTTAATCATTTAATGTTGTTATTCCAAAATTTCTCTTGAATTAAATTTTAATTCATCTTTCCAATTATATTTATATATTATATTGCAAAAAATGTGAGGAATGCCAAAAGTTGCAGTTTTGTTTAACATGAGAAGACGAACAAAATAAGATATATGATTATTTTTTCATCACTTAGATGCAGTTAACCAACTTTTCTTAAGAGGTGTGCATCATTTTTTTTTAAATTAAATATTTGACCCGAGGGAGTTATTGGTAATTTCTGATTAAGTATACCCTTTAATTGTTTACTTTGGTTTTTAGTCGTTACATTCCATGTCTGAGATTTACTTTCATCCTGGTCAATGTTGTGCACTTGTGTTTTTCTTTCCGGAAGTACTATTCATAATTTATATCTTGCACACATTCTGATGTTCAGTATTATTATGTTTGTTTCCTTATTTTAATTTCTAAGTTTATGTTGTTTTGCAGATGTTCACATCAATGGTTAAAAATATGAGCCCAGAAGTGATGGCAAACATGGGAGAGCAATTTGGTTTCAAGCTTTCACCAGAAGAAGCAGCAAAAGCTCAGCAGGCGATGTCATCCTTATCACCAGAGAACTTGGATAAAATGGTATCTTCTTTTCCAAAGTCTAAAGTTATATAAATTTGTATTCATCAATAAAATTATGCACCTAAGATTAACAAGATGGTAAGATGAAGGTGTGGCCATACTAGGAAATGTAACAAAATGTGAGAGTATATGAGCTTGTAAAACATTTGAATACAAGTACAAGATAATTCTGCGGCTAACTTTACACACTTTTCTGTAACTGGTTGATATTACTTACGAGTTTGAGCCTGTGCAGAATAACAAATACATTGGGTTTCTGCTAGCTGTCCCAGTGTTTCCAATGGGTGGGATGGCACATGGCACAAAAATCTGCCATGGTGCCGCATGGTTTAGATTTGCAACACGGGTCCTAGCATGTCATCAGTGCCATGCCTAGTAGGGCCATGGGGTGCCTCCCGTAGTATTAGGATACATAATAAAGGAGAATTAGAGCAGTTAAGATTAGCTAGAGATGTATCACGTACATGGATATAGAGGAACTCTTCACATATGTAGACACCTGCTTGGTAGAGCAGTGACTCTATTGGTCAAGGGAAAACCATCAGAGGAGGGATCTCTCTCTATTCAGATATGTAAACACTTGGTAAATAGAGTAATGACTCTGTTGTTGAAGGGGAAACTATCATAAAGGGATTTCTCTTATTCTTTCAATTCAATTTCTTTGGTTCCTATCCTAACACATAGCTACCACTTTATTTTAGAATAAAATAACATTGGTGTTATGTTCCTTGAAATTGTTTAGTTTCAGTTATTTTGTTATACTAGAACTGAGATGAACCTTTTCATTGTCTTGACAGATGCTTTGGGCGGACAGGCTTCAAAGAGGAGCTGAATGTGCTAAAAGAACAAAGAATTGGTTGCTAGGAAGATCAGGCCTTGTCTTCGCAATATGCATGCTCATTTTGGCTTTCATTCTTAACCGGTCAGGTTTCATTGGTAGCTAGAATAAGTGTTGCATATTATATGAGTTTCCTTAGTGGTTCAAACTCCGGCATGGCCTTGTGAGGCAAAATGATTGAATGTCATATCTGCCAAAGTAACCAAGGAGAGAAGAGGTTGAAACATAGTAACATACCATTGATTATTTGGAAAGCAATGCCATAATGTTGTCTCAACAGATTTTACAAATTGAGGATGTGATTGACACTTTATTTCCCTCTCTGTAATATATTAGCTTTTGAATTATTTAATGTTTATCATGTAGTACTAGGAAGAATCCTTCCATTCAGTAAATTTAGTCATTGCCATACCCTAATTTTAATGCTTGTAGTTGTAACATTCACTCCGGTAGCCAAGGTTTGTGGAATCATTTCTGAATTTTTCATCTACTGCTGCACGGAAACGCGTTATGTATCTAATTTACACTTATTTGTTTTCAGCACACATATGAAGCTTTACTAATTAAGAACCTAATTCTAAATGGATGTCAAGGTCAATGTCACATGATTGATTAAATCATTTGTCATCTCATCACAGTATCTTTTTTTTTTTGAAGGAATCTCATCACATTATCCATACCATAATTTAAGGGAATATCTAAAGGTCATATATTTTTCTTTAGAAATTTGTCCTTGATCCAAATATTTTCAAATTTAAAGTTAAACCTTTATCTTATGTTTTTTTTTTTAAGCTAAACCTTTATCTATATCTATGTTATATAAAGGAGGAGCAAAATGGATTCTCTCCTTCCAATCACTCTCTCCTTCTCCCTCATTCCAAAATATGTGTCTATTTCTCTCTTGATCTTCTTTTCTTATCCAAATTCTAAAAATATGGTAATTAAAATAAGGGGATAGTAGATGCTGAAAATATGGTAACTAAAGCTTAACTTTGGTCATAGTCGAGGCTGACTATGTCTCCATTCAAGAAAAGCAGAGAGCCACCACTAACCTGTATAGCAGAGTGACATACACTTGATAGTTTTGTTAAAGAAATTTTTGTATCACTAAGTGTAGTTCGAACATTCTCTTCAAGAGTATGTTGTCTAACAAATCATTGCTTTCCAAGTTTACACTTGAGAAAAGTATTTACTAAGTGCATAAACAAATTTTAAAAAAAGGGGTCACAAAATCAAACATCTCTTTTAACCATTACAAAGAGACAAATAAAACAATTGAAAGATAACATTTATATATATTTTTCTTTTGATCTATGTAATTATGTTTAGTTTTGTATTTATATATAATTTTTTTTTAAGGACTGCAATAAAAAAATAAAAAAATTACTACACTCTCCATCTTAAATTATATGTCATTATAAATAAATGTAGTTTGATAGTACAAAAGTTATAATAAATCATTAATGTCAATTTTCTAATACCTTTACAATTTACTACTTTCTCTTTTTACAATATTTTCAACTTATCTTTCTTAAACTATATGAACGATATTTTTATAAAATAATTCATAATTCTATTTTTCCATACAAAATTATCTATGTTTCTTAATGTGAAATTTTAAATAAGTTAGCCTAACTGAAATCAATTTTTCCGAAAACAAATCACTCAATCAATTTTTCACTACTACAGAAATGACATTTCACATCGGTTGAAATCAACTTTTAACATCGGGTGCCAACCGATGTACCTAAAGGTGATGTTGTATGTTCACACCTTTTCCCATCGGTATCTACCCGATTTGGTAAGTAATTTTACCCTTGAAGTTAGGGATGTTTGCAGTGCGATTTGATTTAGTTTTGATGCTAAAATGCATCCTGACACCAGATAAAAGATATGTAGTTTGATTTGGTTTTGTTTTGTTGGCTTTTAAAATAAAAAACGAATCAAACCAAATCGACGTGGTTTGGGTTGATTAAGTTGTTGTGGTTTTTTGCGACATTAAAATCAAATTAAAAGTTAAAACAACTTATTTTTCGCAGTTTCAAAATCCATCGAACATTGCAATTTCATTTTCATCCATCAATGTTCTTATCAACATAAACCAAATTAAAAACATGCATAAAAAGGTAAGAGTAAATTACACTCCCCTCCCTTTAAAGATGCTTGAATTACACTCCCCTCCCCTCTTATGTTAAAATATACACTCCCCTCCCCTCTTATTCAAAACATATTAGGAAAAATTTCACTCCCTTCCATTAATAGAAGCTTGAATTACATTCCCCTCCCCTCTTAAGTCAAAATCTACACTTTACTCCCACAATAATTTTTTTATTTCTAATAATCTAGCAAAAAAAAAATAAAAATCGAACACACTTTGAGAAAAATAATATTGCGGGTCTATTTTATTATTATCAAAATTTGAATACATATTTTTCGCTATTTTTTATTCACAATTTATTAACATATAGTTTTAAACCCTATTATAAAATATGAAACAACCAAAAATAAAATTAAAATATGTAAAAAATTACTAAAGACAATAAAGTATGGTTGCTTAAAAGTTAATTTTATACTCTAAATTATAAAATTAATAGTAAAATATTTAAATTTAATTATCATTGACACTTAAATATAAATTAATTAATTTATTTAATTTAATGATGGTTCAAAATTGGTATATAATATAAAAATATTTATTTATCTTAAAATAGATTAAAGTTTAGTGTACATTTAATTATTAAGGGTGAGAATTATAATTCAAGCATCTTATAGGCGAGGGGAGTATAAATTTTATTTTTCAAGGGAGGAAGGTGTATATTTTAACATAAAAGGGGAGGGGAGTGTAATTTACTCAAAAAGTAAACATCTTCGATAAGAAATGCAAAATACAAAAAATTTTGTCATTATCTAAAAGTTTTCATTGCATATCAATGATTTAAGATATATACATTTTTAAAATAAAAAGTAAAGAATAAACTTAACAAAAGAAAAACACATGCCATTCCATGAAGGATCTCATTGAGCTTCTATGAGTGTTGGGTTGGATGACATAAGTTTAGTCGATACTTCCCTTAAGTTGCGGTTTGATTTGGTTTGATTGTTAAATTAAAACAAAAGTCGTAAATATAATCAAACCGAACTGTTGAGTCAAAAAAATGGTTCAAATACATTTGAAACAAACACGGTTTTTTTGCTGTTTCGATTTATGTTAGTTCGGTTTAAAGTTTTTTTATTAGGTCGGTTCTATTTCAACAACCTATAATATTTCTTATAAGAAAACAACAATGGGATGAATCCTTTCCTAAGAAGTTAAAAGGAAAAAAATTAAAAAAATTAAAAAAAATGACAGTTATTCAGATTATTATCCTTAATAGTATGATTATGAAACGCATACACCACACAAAACCTTCTCTCTCCCTCTCAAAGTGCAAATCCGTTACGATATTTGCCTAAACAGTCGCTCTTGATAATTCATCTCCATATATTATTCCTTTTCTTATCTTTTTCCAAAATCTCTCTTCATTTTTTTCCCTTCTTATTCATTCTTCTTCCAAAATCATGCACAACAACAAATGACGACGACGAAGACAAGCCATGCTCTCACTCATTCACGCACAACGCCGCGTGGTAAAAGACGCGGCGTTGGCGAAACAGCAGGCAGCGCAGCAGCAGAATGCGCTGCCGTATGCTGTTGCTGTCCATGCACGGTTGTCCACGTCGTCGTACTCGCAGTCTACTCCGTCCCGATCGCGCTTTTCAGAAAAGCCGTACATCGAAGACGACGTAGGTTAATGAAAAACAACAACGTTAACGTGAAGAAAAACAACGTTAATAACGACGTGGTTTTGTTGCAGTCGCAGAGATCAAGCAGTTTTTGTGGGAATGATATGAAGATTGATTCGTTGGAAGAGCATTTCGTGAAGGAACGTGCGGCGGAGGAGAAATCGGAGGAGGTTGCGTTGGAGAAGGAGATGTGGGCACGGTTTGCGGGAACCGGGTTTTGGAGAAGTGATTCTCAACGTCAACCGTGAGTTAGTTGAACCGGTGAACCAAACCGAACCGGTGAAACTGTTGTATATAAAAAGGATCGGTTATTTCGGCAGAAGATGCGTTCGTTGATTAAGGCAAATGCAACGTGTTGATGGTTGCGGAAATATCTAGAGTTTGTTTATTTAGATTAATAATATAATGTATTTTTGTGTTTTTTAAATAATTATTAGTTTTTGGAAATGAATGTATATATTTTTTCTATTATTATATTATTATGTAAAATTTTGGAATGTAGTGCAACATTCTCATGATGCTTGATTGTCAATTTTTGTGTTTGGATCATTGCATAATTTTGGTCGACATGGAAGAACTGTTGAATTGATATATGTTGATTGGTGTGGAACTTTTTTTTTTATTTTTTTATTTTTTTTATTTTTTTTTTATGAATTGATTGGTGGTACTAGTGCAAGGTTGATTACAGTGGAAATATAATGAAATAACACCCACTTTATTTTCAAAGATACAACTTACATAAATTCGTATACATAGAGATATCACAACTAGCTAGTGGGAAATATCAATTATTTGGTTTCTATGACCTAAAATCAGATACCTTAAAAGCTACTGCAATTAAAATGTTTGAAGCATTCAAACATTATTCCCTTAATATTTCTCAATGAATTGCTTGATGACCAACATCAATTCTTTTGATGGTTCTGAATTTGGATCAATAGTGAAGAACCCATGCTGTTGTCCTTCAAATTCTACATACTCTATATTTTTACCCCAATTCTTAAGCCTTCTTGCATAATCCTCTGTCCTATCTTTAAGCAAATCATTTTCTCCAACCACCACAAGAATTGGGTCAAGATCAATTTCCTCAAGACTCTTACTTCTTGGTCCAAATGGATTCACAAGTGGGTGATCAGTATCTTCTCCAATGGGTATAGAAAGCCTCCAATACCTGTTCAATATTAAGGCATAATAACAAATCAATGTTCTATTCTATACACACTATAAGTTTGACATTAATTTTATATTGTTTACTTCCTTTATGGTACTCATACTTTAAATTGACGGCGTGTTTGATATCTGACACATATCGTTCAATACTACTACACATGATTTGATTCAATCACTTCAAAAAATTAAATTATTATTGGTGTCGGATATGACATGTCTTGGTGTCGGATATGTAAACACGACACCTGTGCATGATTACGTCTAATCATGTCATTTTATTTTAAATTGTTTAGTACCAGTACCATGTCCGATGTTTGTGTCTGAGTTTGTAATTCATTGCTCATAACTAAATGATTATAAAATATTAATAGATGTTTTTGCTTGGATAATGTAAAATATTTGGTATGCAAAGTGAAGATAGGAAATCAAATTACAGAACCTGTCAATATATTCCAAGTTGAGAAAAGCATCAACCGGTCCTTCAGCTTCTGACTTGGTCCTCACGGTTCCACCAATAAACGGTGCCAACAAAACATAACCCCTAACCCGAACCGGTGCCAACTCAACCGAACCAAACCCAAGCCGAACCGCCAAATTATGAGCTATATTACCACCAGCCGAGTCACCCGAAATAAAAACCCGGTTAAAATCAGCCACATGGCTCAACCAAGGATCCATCTCACTCTTCAAAGCTTCTTCTTGAAGCCACTTAACAGCCATGAAACCATCTTCAATAGCACATGGAAGCCTATTCTCCGGTGCAAGTCGATAGTCAGGCGCAACAACTACTGCTTCAAGCTCAGAAGCGAGCTTGAAGCAGTAGTTTTGACAATTTGGCCATGTTCGTGATCCGATGCAGAAGCCGCCACCGTGAATGTAGTAAAAGATTGGTAGCTTTTTGGAGGGTGATGAGTTAGCTGGCTTATAGAGTCGAAGGTGAAGATTGTGTGTTGAGGAGAAAACAACATCTTTCCATAAAACAGTACCGCTGTCTTGAACTGTGATGTTGAAAGCTGGGTTTAAGGTTCGAACTATGGAACCGTCGTTATAGACATGAAGAACACCACGACACTCGTCAACTATAGTTTTTGACATTTTTTAGAAGCAAAGAAAATATGATTAATGAAAATCACTAAGGTTTTGGTGAGTGTGTGAGAGAGTGAAAGAGAGAGAGAGAGTTAATTTAAAGTTTGGAATATAAAGAGAAAATGAATGAATGTAGTTGATAGATTATTATCGTGAAGGAATTGTTATGCTATAGTGGCGTTTTGTGGAAGTAGTTTCTTTGCAGACGTGTTTGCAATGTAAGACAAACACGACGATTACCAGCCCAGAAAAAAACGACACGGGGAAGGGACCAAAAGGGGCGTGGAGAACCAAAGAGTGTCTTTGGATGATGCAATGTTTCGGGCGAATTCAAATATTTTTGAATGAATTCTATTGAATAATAATATAAAGAATTTTTAAAATGATGAAAATTTATGAAATATTTTGTTCAAATTGAATTTAGAGAATTTTAAATTTGGATGGGGGAATGTTTTGTGGGAATTCAAATACTTTGAGGTGAATTTCATTGTTTGGATAATAATTTGAAGAATTTTCAAAATTATGGAAATTTACGAAGTATTTTGTTAAAGTTAAATTTAGAGAATTTCAAATGACAACTAAAAGTTAAGAATTTCAAAATTCTTCATTGTTATAATTTTTCAAATTTTTCATTTTGGTCCTCAAATTTTCCAAAAGTTTCAATTAAACCCCTATAAATTTCCAAAAAACTGTAAATTGACCCCTCAATTTTTTCAAAAATTATAATTTGACCCCTTAATTTTTTTGAAATTTACAAATTGATCCCTGCCCAAAAAAATTAATTTATAAAATTTGCCCAAAAATGATGACAATGAAATATTTTATCAATTTTTCCAAACAAAAGTATTGTGAAATGAAAGTAATTTAATTGAATCATTTAAATTACCCTAAATTCTAAATTCTTTAAAAGTTAAGAATTTCAAAATTTTTCATTCTTATAATTTTTCAAATTTTGCATTTTGGTCCTCAAATTTTCAAATTGACCCAAATAAATTTACAAAAAATTGCAATTTGACCCCTAATATTTTTTCGAAATTACAAATGTACCCTTAACTTATTCTAAATTATAATATTGACTCCTGAAACTTTTTGAAATTACAAATTGACCCTTAATTTCAATTTTCAAATTTGGCCCCAAAAAATTAAATTTATAAAAGTTGCCCAAAAATGATGACAATGAAATTTTTTATTATTCCATCCAAACAAGAATATTTAGAAATGAAGTCAATTTAATTGAATAATTTGAATTGCTTAGAATTCTAAATTCTTCAAAAAAAATTCAATTACCTCATCCAAACACACTCTAAGGATTTCGCTTGGGTGTCATTAGTCTTTCGTGTTTTTGGTATCTTTAGTGTATTTAACATTTAAAATAATTAAAATGATAAATAATGATTTGTTAATAGAGAGATATGAACATGTCCTCGTGAGCATAGCTCAGTTGGTATGGATAATGCATAATATATGCTAGGTTCATGGTTCAAATTCCGGCCACCACAAAAAAAAATATGAACAGTCATCGTAAGTTTAGCTCAGTTGGTAGATATGATGCATAATAAATGCAAAGTGCATGGTTCAAACCCCAGCAACCACAAAAACAAAAAAGAGATATGAACAAAAACACGAAAGATTAATAATCCCATATGAAATCCAAATAATGAGGCAAATGAAAAATGAGAAAAATTTGAGGAGTAAAAAGATGACTATTATTCTAAACTAT
This sequence comes from Medicago truncatula, assembly GCF_003473485.1. Classification (NCBI taxonomy): domain Eukaryota; kingdom Viridiplantae; phylum Streptophyta; class Magnoliopsida; order Fabales; family Fabaceae; genus Medicago; species Medicago truncatula. The sequence continues at coordinate 26,096,407 of NC_053045.1, forward strand.
ATTTGATCATAAAACTGTTTGTGAGGTGAGAATTAACCTCAATTATAAATATATTGTAAGATTATCTCATATCTGATGCGTGACTTTTATCGAAGATCGGATAAAATACTTTATCCTATATATAAGAAAATGGATTAAACTTTTACAAAATTCTATTTCATTAGACAACAAAGGGTATTTCAAATCCAATCAGAAAAATTAAAAGATTTCTGCGTATCCTCCGTGAATATATATCATTCCCCCGATATTACTTCAAAGTATCCTCTCTTCAAAGTACGTCGTCTTCAAAGTACGTCCGTCAACAAATTATAATGAGAGTTTAAATACTCTTTTAGTCCTTTAACTTATATAATTAGGTCCCTTAATTTTATTTAAGGTATCAGTTTGGTCATTTCTATTTATTTAATTCAAAAAAACGTTATATTTTGGTCCCTTAATTTATATAATTAGTATTAGTTTGGTCCCTTAACTTATTTAATTAATATTAATTTGATCTTAAACTTAATATAAAAGAGCATTTAAGCCTATAAAGAACACACTATAAAATTTGAAGAGTACTTGGTCAATTTTTTTAAAGAATACGGTAGTCTTTATTTAACTTTGGCTGACGCAAGCAAAGTATTATGGAAAAAACAAAAGAGACGTCCATTCTTAAAAAAAGTTGCACCTTTGGGTAAAAAAAAACAAAGAAATTAAACCTAATCATTTTTTTTTTTTTCTTCAGAGAATCTAATCATAAATATATACAAAACAAGTAAGACGTCCATTCCCGCAATAGTTTAAGAAATACATTAAATAATATAATAAACTGCTTAATGTTTCCGGACGAAAATTAGTCACTATAAACCGCAATGAAGTTTTCGTACTAGTATCATAGTAAACAAAAAAAAACAACCTTAATTTATTAATTTTTTAAAAAATAATTCTCTCTCAAAGATAATTCTTTCAAAAATAAGTTAACCCATGTGATGTTATATTATTCATTTCACTTTTTATATTTAAATGAATTTCTTTCGACTTTCTCTTGTAAATAAACAAATATCCGTCCTCGTGAACTTAGCTCAGTTGGTATGAACCTTGCATAATATATGCAAGGTCTGGGGTTCAAACCCCGACCACCACAAAAAAAAAAGTAAATTACACTCTCCTCCCCTCAAATATGTTTGAATTACACTTCTCTCTCCTCTTATGTTAAAATATACATTCCCCTCGCCTCTTATTCAAAACATATTAGAAAACTTTTCACTCCCCTCCCCTAAGAGAAGCTTGAATTACATTCCCCTCCCCCTTATGTTAAAATCTACACTTTACTCCCTCAATATTTATTTTTTATTTCAAATAATCTAGAAAAATAATAATAATCTAACACATTTCGAAAAAAAATAGTATTACAGGTCTATTTTAATAGAATAAAAAATTAAATATATATTTTTCGCTATTTTTTATTCACAATTTCATTAACATGTAGTTTTAAACCCTATTATAAAACATGAAACAACCAAAAATAAAATCAAAATATGTGAAAAATTACTAAAGACAATAAAACATGATTATTTAAAAGTTAATTTTATACTCTAAATTATCAAATCAATAGCAAAATATTTAAATTTAATTATCATTGACAATTAAATTGTAAATAAACGAATTTTTTTTTTAAATGATGGTTCAAAATTATTATATATCATAAAAATATTTTGTTTGTGTTAAAATAGATTAAAGTGTAGTGCATATTTAATTATTAAGGGAAATGGCTGTAATTCAAGCATCTTATAAGGGAGGGGATTGTAAATTTTATTTTTCAAGGGAGGGTAGTGTATATTTTAACATAAAAGGAGAGGAGAGTGTAATTCAAGCATCTTTGAGGGGAGGGGAGTGTAATTTACTCAATAAAAAAACGAATATCTAAAATTTATATTGTAATCATTATAAAATATTTTGAATAATTTATAACCAAAATTGTCTTATAAATATTCGAAACTATATTTAGTATTTCTTATCACCATTTTGATGATTCATATAGACAAATCCATATGCGTATTTTACTTTTTAAAGACTAATCTATATGCTAATCAAAAAAGAAATGTGCTTTGAATTTACCATTTTGCTCCTATAAGGGGCAATTTGGTAATCTACTAATTGGTTGAGTTTTTTTTTTAACAATGTCTATGAATTTCCATTTTTTCCCCTAACCAATTTTTTTTAATTATTATCTAATTTTTATATTTTTAATAACTTTTAATTATTTTCCAATTTTTATATTTTTAACTATTTTTCAATTTTTTCTCCCAAATTCAGTTGCTTCTACATTGCCGTTGTGGGAGATTAAGGTATCGTTTGACCCGACTTTTTTCAAACTTCTCTACATTTTTAAGGAGAAGTTAGGCCAAACACAATATCAATTAAGTACTTACTAAAAAAAGTACTTTTTTTGAACGCATAAAATTGAATGGAATGAGCTTTGACCAGAAGCTGTTGAATGTTACTTTAAAAAACTACTTCTCGACAATTTATTTCACAAACACTTCTTTTCAACTCACGCCAGGAACCTTTTTTTATTTTTTAATATTATATTTCAATATGTTTTTTTTTCATTTAACTTTATTTTTTTGAACCGTTCCATTTAATTTTTTAAGGAGGTTCCATTTAATTTTATCTTTTTTTCAAAGAATTTTTTTTTTTTTTTATCACTTATATATTTAATTTCAATATCTTTTAATCATCATAACCTCACAAATATTTTATTCACGCTGTCATTTAATGATTTCAAATATTTTTATTTCCTTTCTTCAACCTCGCGAATACACACACACACATATTAACGTTGAGTAATATTTTATGTTCGTGTGTCTGTTTTTTTTGTTACGCTAATGTATATAATTTCTTTAGTGTTGCTTCGTTGAGTGCTACCTCACCAATTTTTTTTAACTACTTTCCAATTTTTATATTTTTAAAAACTTTTAACTATTTTATAATTTTTTATTTTTAACTATTTTCCAATTTTTTTTCTCCCAAATTCAGTTGCTTCTACACTGCCGTGGTGGACGAATAAGATACCGTTTGACCCTTTTTTTTTTCCAACTTCTCTACATTTTTAAGGAGAAGTTAGGCCAAATACAATATCAATTAAGTACTTACTAAAAAATGCACTTTTTTTAATACATAAAATTGAATAGAATGAGCTTTGGCCAAAAGTTGTTGAATACACTACAACATTTCCATCTTACGACAACGCCAAAGAAGTGTAGCAAAATGCAAAAAAACTGTTGCTATTGTCTACGAGAACGGTTTACCGTCTGAGGCAAACTGAGGCGTTGTCTTATCATTGCACAACGGTTTTCTTCACAAAGGGCAACGATGTGGGAATAACCGTAGTTGTAGGGATCAAAAGAAAACGGTTTTTGAAGTTCAAAACCACAACGGTATTTTGCCGTTTTGAAAATAAAAGCGTAGCAATTGGTTCCCTTTAGACACAGTTTTCTAGGGGATGTCGCTACGCCTCTCACCGTTGCTATTGTGGAAACCGTTCTGGAAGATATGTATCTAATGGCCTCTGCATATCTACCCCAAAGGTCAAAAAGCGTTGCAAAACACTTTATTTTAAAAAAAAAATTATTTCTTAAATGAATTAAAAATAAAAGAATGTCAAAGAAGGACAATAACATAGATAAAAAAAAACTTTATTCATATAAAATTGTAATCTGATATTTAATTAAAATATTGCAGAAAAGGAAATAGTTATCAATCGTTATTGATCACACCGAAAGTAACATCTTCAAAATTACATACATAATAAATTTTTTGGATTTCTAATGAATACCCTTAGAGATATTGACAATTACACTACCAAAAGAAAAAAGATATTGACAATTATTATTGATCACATTCAATATAACATCTTTAAAGTGACCATTAATATCAGGAAAAAAAAAAAACATCAAATTTATATCTCTTCATCTTGTACTTTCAAATCTTGAAATTCTTCGTCCATATCATCATTATTCTTCTGGAATAAAATTAAAATGCTCAATAAGTAATGTGTAAAAAAATTCTCTTGCACAATACAAATTCCAAACATAGTAATAGCAAATAGAGGCAAAGAACCATACATGGAGGTAAACTAAAATGCTATATTTGAGCACATAAGATTATTACTTTTCTATATCATAAGAAACTTTAACAGATCAAAACAAAGAGAAAGAGATGAAAACCTTAATTATTTTTTGCTTTAGATGTATCAACTTGCCGAGTCTCATTGAAGGCTACAAAATTGATGATTAACCTGCCAATAAAAAAAATAAATATCAGTGAGAAAACACAAATGCAACAAAATAATTAAGGCAGTATTGTCTGCGAGATAACACAAATACAACAATAGTGTAAAATATATGGGACACCAACAAAATACATATATAAGCATCTAACTTGAGCAAGTTATTTCATTAGAAAAAGTTCTAAAGCAAGATATCGTAGTATTTGACCTTTTATTTATTCATCTACTATCAAAAAAGCTAAAAATGTTATAATCAACTGTAATGTCTATTACCTCCTAATTAATCAACATTTCTCAAAACACATGTAACTCTTGTATCTACGATATGTGGAAGCAAGAGAGAAAAAAAAATGTTTCATATATTTGTCAGAGTTGTCCGACACGGCTCGTATGAATGTTATAGAGGTGTCGACACCGGTCCTAGGAGTGTCGAATTAAAGAAAAAAATATTTTATTTGAGACACCGATTTTAGTTGTCTGACACGTGTCGAACAAGTTTCATAGGAGTCCTAGAGGTGTTTGTGCAACAAAACATAGACATGCTTTGAGAGGAGAGAAAAGTAGAACCTGTTCCTGATGCTTTGTAGAAAGCAACATGTACAGCAACTATTTCTCCAGCATGAGCCTCTAGAATCTCCTGCCAATTTGGGAGAAGAATCCTGGTTAGATTTTAAAAAGAGATATGGTCGAACAATTACACAAAAGCTCTCCAAAGACATTCGATTTAATAGGAAGATCCAAAAATCATGATGAAAATCTAACAGTGACCCCACCTCATCATTAGGCACCCCAGTCAAAAGAGTAATTTGCATATTCATAGAAGTAAGGCTTCAGGCACATAATCATTTGTCTCAAAATGCAAAAGAGTATATTTAAGTATCCATGGACCGGACGTGTGTCCTCCATGCACTGTGTTAGAGACTTTGATCCATGGACTAGTAAGAAGTGGATAATTTGAGGTAATTAATATTGCAAGATCCCACAATTTTGTGTATTTTTGTTATTCATTCTTCCCAAGACAGAATTTAATTTACAACAACTCTTTGTAGATTATCATAAATTCAATCTTGAATTGAATTGTACATTTATAAAAAGTGAACAAATTGAATAACAAAAAAATCAAGATTGGGTACCATAGCAAAAAAGAAAAGCAGATCCACAACGCAAAACACGATATGCATAAGACCACTGCAATCAAACTAGAACAGTGAGAGATGGGAACTTGCAGCTCATGAAGCAAGGATAACACCTTAGAAGTATCTAGGGCTATGAATCACCAAGTTAGGACCAAGACATAAGAATGCCTCGGAAGTAGACCTCGTGATATCTATATCAGAGGCTGTTAAAGGACAGAAAAGTAGAGAGAATCTGAATATATTCATATATAGGAAATGAGAACTACAATCTAATCGGCAAAGTCGATTCCGGGAATTTAAAAAGAACTTAAAATTCTATATTGAAAAAAATCATTGCACAATCAATCATCATTGTCACAATCAAAATAACAATCTGATCTATAAAAAATAAAAAAATAAAAACTTTAGCATCAACATCCATCCCTTCATTTTGTGCTTCTAAATCATGAAATATTTCATCGATATCATCATAATTCATCTAGTAAATAAGAAGAGTCCATATATAGAGAAGAAATAAAGATATATTCAAGTTCTTATAGCTAAGAGTAAGTGCAAACAAATCACATATCCCTATGTCCATAAGAAGAGTCCATATATAAATAAGAAATAACTAAGATATATTCAGGCTCTTGTAGCTAAGAGTAAGTGCACACAAATCACAAATCACTATGTTCAATACTCCATCATCCTTAATGCACTAAGACTTCAACTAACACAACGGCCCATTTATCAGTCCAAAAAAAATAAAAATAGAAAGCTTAAACCATATAAATACCTTCTCAAAGAGATAAAACCACTTAGAATTATATGAAAGAGTCTCAACCTTCTCACTTTAATAGCAGTTATCTCAGAATTAAACTAGATACTATTATTTCTTTTAGGATCACTTACAAACAATTAGCAATTCACAAATTGATCATATTTGTAATCTAACATTGTTATGATTAATTTTAAACAAATTAGTATCTACGTATGCTCAACAAAAATCAAATAATTTAAAAACAAATTGGTAACCAGGTATGCCCAACATGTATAACACAATATTGAACAAATCACTTTCATCTATATGTGAAGAAAGAAAAAAACAGAACCATGAAAAGTGGGAACAAATCACTTCCCCAGCTTACTAAATAGATGATAGAAACATATGAAGCATAGACGCATACACACATTCACCGACACTGACATGCCGACGCCCATAACAATTTAAAAAAATGACATAATTCATGTAATCATATGTGTCGGTGTCTAACACCAATGTGTGCCGACACCAGGACACACCACACCTAATCTGAGGAGCATCAATGCTTACAAAAATTGGCGAAATTAATGCCAATACACAAACGCATAACTTATATCCTACCAACATTAAACAACTACCAAAAAAATAACACCAAAAAAAAGATACCATTCAATTGTTATCCACAGAGCAAACCAAAAACAATGTTTAACCAAACCAGATACCAATCGATTTTTATCAATTGACAATACACAACAAACAAGAGAAGTAGAGAAAAGGAGAATCTGTTCAATAATCTACGTTGGGTAAAAAGAAATTACCTAAAAATCACAGCAAAACAATATATCTTCATGTACCTTCCTCAATCGCAACAAACCGTGTCTTTGCGTTTAGATATTGATTGAACAAGATGTGAGCTCTGAAATTTCGAAAGAGTAAGGATTTCTCGAAGGCTTCATAAATTTTTTCGAAGGGGGGCAGATATTCTTCCAAGGAAGAATCAAAGAAGGAAAAATGGGTTCTGAGATTTCCACAGAATTTGTGGGTTCTTCGAAAGATTGGGATTTTCGAAAGGGATAGAAGTGTGAGATTGATGATTTTCGTTGAAGTTTGAGGGTTTGAGATTCAAAAGCGTGAGACTGATTCACTGATAAGTAAAATTTTTAGATCTAAGCAATTTTCGATTCAGTTGTTATTTTCTATTTTTTTTGGGGGCAAACTTCTTTAATTTATGTTACCACATATGTATATATTATTAAAAAAATAAAATATAAAAAATCATACCACAACGTTATTAGGAGTAGCCAAAAGTAATTAATAATAACCGTTTTGCTTTCCTATACCATAACTCTTATGAGCCGTAGCGTAAAAATTGAAAAAATTTCATACCCAACCACAACAAAATACGAAAAGCGTTGTCTTTAATACTCTTTTAGAACAGTTTTTTTACCGTCAAAAAATTAGACGTTGTCGTAGGGCCAAAATGTTGTAGTGATACTACTTCAAAAGTCTACTTCTCGATAATTTATTTCACAAGTATCTCTCTTCAATTCACGTTGGGAAGCTTTTCTTTTATTTTTTAATATTATATTTCAATACGTTTTTTCTTCCATTTAATTTTTTTTGAACCGTTGCATTTAATTTTTTTTGAGGAGGTCCCATTTAATTTTATTACCTTTTTTTCAAAGGAATTTTATTATCTTTTTATCATTTATATATTTAGTTTCAATATCGTTTAATCATCACAACCTCACAAATATTTTTATTCACGCTGTCATTTAAAGATACCAAATATTTTTATTTTCTTTCTTCAACCTCACAAATACACGCACACACATTAGTGTTTAGAGTAATACTTTATGTGTGTCTGATTTTTTGTTACGCTACTGCGTATAACTTTTTTTGGCGTTGCATAATGCGTATGATTATTTTTATAAAATTTTGAGGTAGCAGTCCTTTGCTGCACCTCTTTTTTGGTTAAAAAATAAATAAAATTGTAGATGTCTTTTCTTCAGAAAAGGTCTAAATGCCTAAAAAAATTGTACTTATATATATATATAGAGGACATTTCAAATGAGAGGAGTTTTAAAATGAGAGGATGAGAGCATGAAATAGTGGCCATTGGATTAAATAGATGGCTGTTATTAAATGTTAGATTTGAGTGACTCACGTGACACTCTTTGCCAAAGAATTAAACACGTTTCTCTCACTTTGACTGTCTCTATGCCTTCACTGTGAATGTTCCTTATTCATCTTCTTCCCTTCATTCAACGTAAATGCTTTCTCTTTCTGCCGAAACCATTCTTCCTTGCTTCCTTGTCTTTTCTTCTTTGCGTCCTTGTCTCTTCCTTGTTCCTCCACTGTTTTTTCAAGCTATTTATTTCTTATGTTCTTCCTTGTTCCTCGAGTGTTTTTCAAGCTGTTTATTTCTTATGTTCTTAAGTTATCTTTTATGTTCTTTCAATCACTGATTGTTCCTTGTTCCTTCTTCATCGCATTTTCTGCGACATCACAAATTAGGGTTCCAAAAAATCACGAGATTAACTTGCACTTCTATTGAGTTACGTTCATCATTCTTTATGGACAAAGATACATCAACTTCTTTTCAAATTCCTCAGGTATATTATAATTAGTATGGCTTAAATTTCTCATGACTTATTGTTCTTTTTTCCTGCTACAGTCTGTGTTGTTGATTATATCTTGTTGATGGCTTCTTAATAAAATATGTTTATTGAAGATATTTATTTTGTTAATTTTAGGAATATGAATGTGTGCCAAATTGTGATGATGAATTAAAGCCTAAGATTGGACAAGTATTTGATACGTTACAAGAAGGTAAATTTTTTTACGAAAAATACGCACTCTCTATCGGATTTAGTGTGCGTTCATCATCATCGACTATAGATAAAAACGACTTGAAGCGTTGGAAGTATTTTGTTTGCTTGAAAGAGGGATATTTGCCAAATAAGACGGATGATAAGGAGCAAAGTGAATCTATTGTCAAGGCTAAAAGAAGAAGGGCTTTAACAAGAGAAGGATGCAATGCAAATGTTGTTTTTAAATGGGTGGGGGAAGGTAAGTATGAGATAGCTCGATTTCATGAAAGCCATACACATCCACTTGCTTCACCTATGAAGAGACCGTTTCTAAGGTCTGCAAGGAAAGTGAATTCAAGTCACAAAAGCTTATTACTTGCATGTAGTAGAGCAAATATTGGACCTTCAAAAGCTTTCCACTTGTTAAAAGAACAACGTGGGGGTTATGAAAATGTTGGATGCACGCAGAGAGATCTTCAAAACTATTCCAGAGATTTAAAGACTTTGAATAAAGATTCTGATGCACATGTTTTGATAGACTACTTTAGAAGGAAGCAAGAAGTTAATTCATCTTTTTATTATGCGTATGAGGTAGGTGAAGAAGGCCGACTGAAGCATGTTTTTTGGGCAGATGGTATTTGTAGGAAAAATTATTCCTTATTTGGAGATGTGGTTTCATTTGATACTACATATCAAACAAATAAATATCATTTGATTTTTGCACCTTTCACTGGGATAAACCATCATCGACAATCTATTACCTTCGGAGTAGGACTTATAACAAATGAGAAAAGTGATTCATTTGTATGGTTGTTTGAAAAGTTTTTGGAAGCAATGGGTGGACATAAGCCAACACTTATAATAACCGATCAAGATCCTTCCATGAAAGTGGCTATAGAAAATATTTTTGATACTTCTACTCATAGATTGTGCATGTGGCATATCATGAAAAAAGTTTCTGAAAAAGTAGGTGTTTCCACGAACGACGATGATGAATTTAACAGAAGCTTCAAGTCATGTGTTTGGGGTTCAGAGACACCAAATGAGTTTGAAGAGACTTGGGCGTTTTTGATGACAAGGTTTGAGTTAGAAAAGAATAAATGGTTGTTACATATGTTTGATATTCGAAGCATGTGGATCCCAGCATACTTCAAAGACACTTTTATGGCTGGGATATTGAGAACAACATCAAGATCAGAAAGTGAGAATTCTTTTTATGGTAATTTCCTGAATCCTAATGTTAACTTGGTTGAATTTTGGATGAGGTTTGATTCAGCAATAGAAGCGCAACGGCATAAGGAGTTACTGGCTGATAATAACTCAATTCATTCTAAACCAAAACTAAAGTTGGAACGTGGTATAGATAGATATATATATATATATATATATATATATATATATATATATATATATATATATATATATATATTCCACCTTTATATTGTAACAAACTATGCATATCTTTTTCTTATTCAAAAAAACTAAACATATATGTTTCCATGATACCAACAAATATAATATCATATAATATAAATTCCAACATTTATAATAGTAATTTTTTTAAGAAATCATCGGACAATGCCAATTGGGACTAGAAAGAAACTGTGTACAAACATTGTGTTGAAAGATAAAAGGTATTATTTTCTAATTTGTCAGCATAAGATGATAGGATTTTGTATAAGTTTGATAATGACCTGAAAGATGTCTTTTCTTATGCAGTGAGAATATAGTTGATGAAACACTATGAGAAAAATATTTCGTAGCTTTATCATTTACCATCTATTTACCTTGAGTTCTTTGCTTCCATTTTGTAGTCAATGGAAACCCAAATATATGTAACAATTGGTCAGGTTCGAGGCTGCTCATCAACCTACATTATCCGGTAGTTGAGAAGTTTAAGACTTAGTAAGTTTGCATTATGATTTCACATACAGTGTTAGAGTAAATTATTATTTCACAATCTGATTTGATTGTTTTTTTACCATGTTTCTTGAATTGTTGTCGTGACCTTAACACTTCTCAAGCTCAGAGTCAAAGCATCAGTATGAACTTAAGTCAGAGTTCGGCTTCTTCTCAATGTATTCGTACAACGATTTTTTCAATCTGTCTCAGGTTAGGCCAATTGTTGAATTTATAAACTTAGTCAAGGTCTGCTTGATTTATGAACAAACATGCTTTAAAATTTTTTACGCACAAATTAAAAATACATATTGCATTATTCTTTATTTCATGTGCATAATTTGTGTTAGGATACATATTGCATCACTATTTGGAAAGCAACTAAATTCAATTCTAACCAGTTTGGATGATATTATGAGAGTTGCACCAAATGTTCGAAGACATCAATGTCAAATGGTTCTACCTATAGATGCACATGCGGGAGCGATGCTTAATTTCCATTTGTTTCAACAATGTTAATTGGTCAACGGGGTTCATATAATGCACATGAATGCATTTATCCAGCTTTTTTAGGAAGATAATAGGAAGATAAATTAGAAGTCATGATACATTTTCTTTAGCTTAAAATCAGTTATGCTACCTTTATTTTATAAATTATATGTAACTATATTCACATACGTCTTATCCATGTTAATATGCATTAGACTAATATTGTTGTTATTTCCATGTTTAGCATTTTCCAAACGAGGTGTCAAGAACAATTCTAAAAGGAAAGCGCAAAACAATCACTCTCATTGATGACCAGATACAGAGAAAATATAAGTGTCGTCTCATTACCGTCGAAAGAGAAAGCTATGAAAAATACTTGGTGGATAGTGGTTCAATTTCTGCAAAGAATGTGTGATGGAAGAAGGTGGTAAGCTCATATTTGATCTGGAAAAGTCACCGAAGAACATGCATGTTCGAGTTGTTCCAAAGTATATCTTTGCTGCTGAACTATTTGAACTTCTACTATTTTGACGCATCTCTTTGGAATGTAATCGTAAACTATCTTGAATTTTTGGATGCCATTTGTTCTTTTCATTTTATTTGATGCAAATATTGACAAAAATCCCTTTTTGGTTAGTCTATGACACTTGTAGTCTTTTTTATAAACCTAACTATTTTGTAACGTTAATCTGCACATTGTTGGTTCCTTCATTGATTCCAATTAGTATCAAGTTAATTATAATGTTCTTTTCCTAATCTCTTGAACAAAATAGAATATGTTCTTTTCCTACAGCAAATCTTTATAATGCTTTGGTAAATGTTTTAGAAATGTACTTATATATAGAACATCTAATTAACGCTGCAATTTGTTTTGTACCTAGCACTTTCCAAATGAGATATCAAGGACATTTCTAAAAGGAACAGGGAAAAAATCACACTCATCGACAAACAAACTCAAAAAAGGTATAAGTGTCGCTTGATAACGGCAAAGAGAGCAAGTTACAAAAAATACTTAGGCGGTCAATGATTAAACTTTTGCCGAGAACATATGTTAGAGGTAGGTGATAAGCTAATTTTGATCTAGAGAAGCCACCTAAAAATATGCACGTTCAAGTCGTTCCCAAATAAAGATTTGGTGTTCATGATCCGCACTTTCAACAGACCACCTTAACTCTAATCCTAGAAAATATTATCTTCACTCACCGATGCTACTTCTTTGCTTGATTTCATCTGATGTAAATATGGGTATCAATTCTTTTTTGGCAACTCTACAACAACAACACTCTTTTTTATAATTTTGGATAATATGTAATCATAATTCACACATCATTGGTTCCTTTTTGGTTCCAATTGTTTTCATCCTAAATATTATGTCAATTTCTAATCTCATAAACTGATTATATGATCTCTAAATCAACCCATACATATTTTATGATGAATCACAATGTTCCGTCGTTTTAACATCTTTTCTTTCGAAGAATTTTTTTTTTATGCCATGATTATCTAAGGTTATTATTTTACCTTAGATAAACATTAATTGTAAAAGTGTGGAGGAAAAAATTAGGTTAAAATTAGAGCTGACATTTTGCATAAATTAAATCTAGGGTTAATATAGTAAAGACACGCGAAAAAATAGGTTAAATCTAGGGTTAATATTGTGTCACGGGTTAACATTTAAAAATAAGAGATGACATTTTGCATAAATTAAATATATGGTTAATATAGTAAAGTCACACGAAAAAATTAGGTTAAATCTAGGGTTAATATTGCGTCACGAGTTAACGTTTATAAATAAGAGATGACAATTTTCATAAATTAAATCTAGGGTTAATATAATTTGTTTAGTAAAATTAAGAAGAAAAATTAGGAGCGATTTGTTTATTTTGATTTCCCTAACAATTAACGTTAACATTTTGATTAAATTAAATAGGGTTAATACAGTAAAATTAATCAAAGAAGTTAGGTTAAATTTAGGGAAAAATTTTGCGTTCCGGTTAACTTTAAGGAATAAGAGATTACAATAGTTGTTATGTTATTTTTTATGTAGTGTTTTAGGCTCTGTGTTGCAAAATTTTGGTTTACACAGCTTTGATTTTCACATTTATAAAGGACAACAATTTTCCGTAATTTATAAGATTTCTCCTTCGAAACTAAATTTTAAAAAGATACGTTATTCAACTCATGCGAAACACGGGTTTGTAACTAGTTTGGTAAATATAATTAAATAATGAATGTAATGATACTAATTTTGAAATTTAGACATAAATTATGCCCAAAACGAATATAGAAACAATCTATTTTACAATAATTATATTGAGATTCCATCATAAAAAAAACAGTTATATTGAGATTTTATCCGATATAAAGAAAATAGCTGGTTGATTTTAGTACAATTTTCTTGGCACTGTGAAGAAAAAAATAAATAGGCACACCTGTTTGACTAGATGTTTGTTTGATAATAATGTCAATGTCGAATTAAAAAATGGTCCACAATAACCTTTACTGTCTCCCATAAATCCAAGTTTTGATCGTACTTTTAGGGGCGTTATGGTGAATTCAAACTTCTCACCTTATTCCTTGCCAACCACTTAAGAATATGCCAAATTACTAATTATTAATAAATTCCAAAGCTACCTCAAAAAAAAAAAAAATTCCAAAACTAATAAAAATACCAAAAACAATAAAATAATAGCAACCAAATTATCCCTAAAAGAAACATAACTTAATTATTTGGGCCACCGACAAAATTCCAAATGAGACTAGAAATGAGCAACAACCATATACACCATAGTCACGGTGGGGTTTTCTTTAACTTCACAAAGTAGCAAATAAAAAGTTTAGAAGTTGGCACACGTTTTCCTTTTAAAAAAGACAAATTTTATGATATAATTTTTTTAACATTCCTACTCCTCTTAAAAAAAGAAGAAAAAAAAAATCCTACTATAGAGTAGAAAAATCGACTATTTTGATACTGATATTTACATACTTTTGTTGAGATGGAGAAATCTTAAACAACCGATCAAAGAGTATTAGATATCACAAGTGATCTAATACGGGGGAGCTTAAACATGCAAATGAGTTTAAAAACATGCAAATGAGTTTAAACATTTAGCTAAAATCTTAAGGCATTAAGGAAATGAATCATCTCATTTATATGTTGTTTATAATGAAATTTTAACTTACAATGTTGCCCAAAAAAAAAAACGAAGGGCTTCCCCGTTCTTGTCACTGTTCGACTAGTTGGGGAAGTGAGAGTTGTTCTTAGTGTTGGATCAAAGACGCCACACTTAAGGAAGATATTGTTGTGATGTGTCAAATGTGAGTTGAAGTCGCACATTGACATCGCTCAACCCTTTTGTACGTCTTCGTATCACCTAAATAAATTTTAGTGTAAGTGGAGCCAACCTATGAAGGTTTAAAAGTATCCGTCTTTGTAAGAAAATAGACCACATTCCTTAAATATTGCTTGGAGTTGTGTATCAATTAATTGGTGTAGCGTACCACATTCCTTAAAATGTTTATGAAAATCTTTTTAAGAGTTTTAACAAAAACAGAGCAGGAGATAATCAGTGAGAGAGAAGAAAGACAACATAAACAAATTATTCTGGTCATCTCATAATCCAAGGTCAGTCTAGTTCCATTGCACTTTCAACAGATTTTTCACTATAATCACACAAGATTACAATTGCTTCAATGCATAAGTTAGAGACTTATTTGGCTCACACAAGAGGACTTTTACAATCAGAGTTTATTAAATGAATTTGAATGTGCATACACTTTGTACTCAAAGAGTGGTAAACTAAACTTAAGGTTCAAGAAACTTTTAACACTAAGAAATTATAAAATATGAATTTTGTAAGAATTTTCTAAGTGTTTGTGCGCTTTTGAATTTGATAGAGTTTTGACACTTGTAAAATTTGTGTAGTCTCTTAATTTCTTCAAATTGTTCAGGTCCTTATATAAGAGATAAATGAGAGTGTCGTTGTTTGAAGAGTGTCAACGCATCAAATTCTTCCTTGAGAAGTTTTGAAAATTTTGCCTCTAATGAATATCGTTGAATAGTACTAGAAAAATTCTTTGTTACTTGTGGAATGATCTGTTACATTCTCTTTGTCATTGAACTTCTTTGTTTGTTTCTGCACGTGGTCATAAGAAGACAAATAGTACTATCAAAGCTTTGAAAGAGTTCCATAAAAAGAAGACAAAATTGGTCAGAGTCACCCAAATTGCTGATGTGTCCTTCAAAACTTGCTTCCTTCAGAGTCTGAATCCATAAGAGCTTGTTATCATTAGAGTCTTCAAGGATTGATACATTTTCTGATCAGAGCTTTGACTTTTTGTTGACCTTTCTTCAGATCATCTGCTAAGTCTTCAGAAGTTTCCAATACTTCTCTTGAATACCAAAATGATTTCCTTTATATTTAGAGCATGATGTATCAAAACCAAAACTTAACTTTGAAATCTGAATTTAATTCTACAATCTTGCATACTTGAACACATCTTAGAATATCCAATTATTCTTTCACACATTATCATCATCAATACACATGTATAAATTACATTAACATATTGCTATAATCTTTTATCTTTGATTAACGGCTTTACTATATAGATCCAATTTTAGGGAGTTCACGTGTTTAGCCAAACAATTGATATAATCATCTGTTTTATATTTCTCCTTAAAAAAAAAAGTAATCTTAACTTAAATTTAATTGTATTAATATTTTATTGATCTAATTATAAAATTAGAAATTTTTTTATTTGTTGAATTTTTAAGTTTCATGGAAAGTGATTGATTCATTAATTCATATGAATGTAAAAAAAAAAACATTGATACGAATCAAAAAGGAAGGAGTATAGAAGGTCTCGATGCTTTGCCTCTCTCATGTATTAGTACCTAACTGTTGAGGGATACACCAAACCAAACTCATTTAATATTATGACCAAAATCATTGTTAATCATACAATAATGGATTCTTCTACCATTCCACCAAATACTCATTATAGAATAATTACGTTCCTTAATCACTTCTACTTGTCCTTTATGTATAGTCCTTTCATTTTTATGTGACTTCATTGGTGTCAGGTACGTAATTAATTGTGCACCATACCATTTTTCCAACTTTCTTCTTCACGGCATAAACCTACTAATACTACTATTTTATCCTATAGTTATGTCTTATACTTCCAAATAGTGGTTGATGTAAGTGCTTATGAGATTTAGTTTTATAAACCTAAATCAAATTATGCCATGGTAATAGAAATTTTAGAAAATTTGTAAACTTTAGTAAACTACATTATACTTAGAGAAAGTTTAACCCATATACAATTATCTTGTGAAAGTTTAATTCATATTCACCGATAACTGCACAGACAATCAAGTGTAGCGTATGAAAAAAAAAATAATGAGTGTAGTAAAGCGAATAGAGCGAAACGACTATATAAATAAATTTTGAATTGTACTCACTCCGTCGAATATAAGAAACAATTTTTTTCTTTTCAGATTCATTATATTAATGGTGCATTTGATTTATATTATATATCATATAATTATTTATTGAATAAACCTTTAAAGGTGATAAATAAAAAAGAACATAGAGAGTAATGTTTGATCACAATATATATATATATATGGTTTGCTAGAACACACCCACTAGTTTTTATGGAAGTGTTTTAGCAAAGCTACACCTTAAGGTGTATTTAACCATTTTTTAGTTATTCACTTGCTAAAATACTCCTTCTAAAAAATAGGTGGGTGTATTCTAGCATGCCTATAGGATTTGCTAGAACACATCCACTTGTTTTTTTAGAAGGTGTGTTATAGCAACATACACCTGAAGGTGTATTTATTAACTTTTTAGTTATAACTTGCTAAAACACTCCCACATAAAAACTAGTGAGTGTGTTCTAGCAAATATATATATATATATATATATATATATATATATATATACTGTTTAGTCACATGAAAAATATTATTGAAAGATGTCAATCAATAATTTTCTTTATGGCACACAGCTAACTAAGGGATATCCTGGATTAAACAAAAACAAAACCCTTGATTAAACCATGCAAATGACAAAAGCAAAAATTGTCTAATTCAGAATTTATTTCTCCATCAACCAAAGATTTTTAACTTTGACATTCATGAGAATTAGATAAAAGTAAAGATAAAGCAAAGAAAGATAAATATAGACAGATTAACAGCTTGACGGTGGGGGACAAGTCTCATTCCACACATTGAACACTCGTGTTTGCTAGCTATTGAAAACAAACTAAAGTATCTATCCACTATTTCTATTTTCTATTTATAATCTTCTCCACTACCAAATCATTTACTTTCCTTTTATATCTTTTCTTCCAAATAATATTATCTATTACACTTTGCTTTTATTCTTCTTTAATTAATATTTTCCTACTACAAATATTCACCAATACTGTTCTGGACTGGTCAGAAGATCAATCGCACGTTGATACATGGCCGAACTTACACCGTCTTAAGGCTTCGCACGTCAGCTTGCATGCACGTGCCACATAGAAGCGCGCCCCCACACGAGGATCACCCTACACGTGTCCTCCTTCATTCCTAATCACACGTCGCATAACGCAGAGACAGTTATGACCAACACGCATCTATAAAAGGGGGCTAACATATCTGCAGACATCTTTCGTTCCACCACTCAACCGTTCTAACCGGACAAACCATATACCTAATTAATTATACATTGCTATAGATGACAAACTTGTATTTATCTACCAAATAGTGTGTATAGATAACTTTTTCTAGAACGTTTTGTATATGGTAAATTCCTTGTTAAGTATTGTTTTGGAGTGTTGATTTAGGTTATACTATAGAGTCTATGAAGGACAGAAACAGCTCAGCTAATTGATGCTGTATCAAATTACACATATGACCAACAACAAGTGGAGGCAAAGTGGGGTCTACACCAGATTGATGAACTATATGTCACCATAAAAAGATTGCTGAATTATATTTATATTAAATGAACACAACAATCATGCAACATTTATGAAGTATTATTCAACGCTTATACCACTAAACTTATTCTATGCGTGCGAATTGTTGTTGTGTGAACTGTGAATGAGTGAGGTAATCCAGCCTTCAAAAAAAAAATTAAAAAAAATACGTGTGACAAAATAATTTGTTAATAGATTTAAAAGACTTAAGTCGTGAGAATACTTTGAGTATAATTTAGTTAGTATTAATGTATTATCCTCAAATATATGAATTAGAAATGATTTTTTTTACTTAACATGTAAGGGATAGGATTCGAATTCATAATTTTACACTTATTTACTTTAAGAGTAAAATTTTGATCACTAAACTACTTGATAAAATAAATAAATAAGTCAGACAAGCATATCAATAATGATAAAGTAAATAAGTTTTTATAATTAAGTTTTTAACATGTTATTACAACTTACTAATAAAAAATAATGCAATTAAAAACTCATAATAATTAAAAAAAGATGGTCTTTCTTTATTTAACCTACATAATAAGATGAAAGACAATCCACACAAAGAGACGGCCAAGAAAGATAAACAAATATAGAAGGGTGAATGAAGATGTGAAACTTTATTATTATTATTTTTATCATGTAGTTTAATGTCTAGAATTCTCTAGGTGAATAAATTGAATGTTCGGGGTTCGAACACCGACTTCTGTATATATAATAATATATTGTCCTAACAATTGAGCTATGCTCACCAGACAATGTGAAACCTTATAATAGATTTGTAATGATTTTTATAACATTTTTTTTTTCATACTCACGTTATATTTTACTTTTTATTATTTTTATTTTTTATGTCAATATCTATATTTCTTTATACATTTCTTTATAAATCTATGGTATCTCATAAATTATCATGCATTTTATTACAATTTCTAATACTAATAATGAAAGTGGGTGTGTTTATTTATCCTTCATTAATAACTCATCACAAGGTGTTAGAATCACAAAAAAAAATATCAACAAGGGCCAGGTAGTAGCAGTTGGGAGAGTACTATACCCCACACTCAACTCCTAGTTCAATGTCACACACCGCACTCTTCCCCTTCAATCATACCACGCCACGTGTCCTTAGACTTTCACAAAGCAACCGACACTTCTTAATTTACCCATAACCCAAAGATAAATAAAAAAACAAAACCAGCATTACCACCTTAATCACCAAATTAACAACACAACAAAACTCCATTTAACAATCATTCATATCTCTCTCTCTCTTCTCTTCTCTTCTCACACTCACATTACAACAACACAACACAAACATAAACATAAACATAAACACAGAGGTAGCGTTTGGTTTATGTTCTTGTCTGAACAAAAACAAAACCAAAACCTTAAAAAATGGCCATGGATTGCGGCATCTATGGTTTCATCAACATCAAGCACCGCACGTTCTTCTTCTTCTTCACTTTCTTCTGTCTTGTTCTATCTTTTTCATCATGTTCTTCTTCTTCAACAGTTCAAATAAACTCAAACTCAATCTTAGTGGCTCTACTAGACTCACATTATACAGAACTGGCTGAACTCGTTGAAAAAGCTATGCTTCTACAAACACTAGAAGACACTGTCGGTAAAAACAACATCACAATCTTCGCACCAAAAAACCAAGCTCTTGAACGAGATCTTGACCCGAATTTCAAAACTTTCCTCTTAGAGCCACGAAATCTTAAATCTCTTCAGACTTTGTTAATGTCACATATTATTCCTACACGAATCAATGGATCTGTATCCAGCAAAACCGGGTCGACCCGACATAGAACATTGTCGCTTGAGCACAAGATAGTGATACAGTCGAATGAAACATCGCAACAATGGTTGGTTAATGGAGCTAAGATTGTTCATCTGAATGATGTGACAAGACCTGATGGTGTTATTCATGGAATTGAAAGGCTTCTGATTCCAAGGTCTGTTCAAGATGACTTTAACCGTCGTAGGAGTCTTGTTTCTATTGCTGCAATTAAACCGGAAGGTGCACCGGAGGTTGATCCGAGAACTCACCGGTTGAAAAAGCCGCCGCCACCGCAGAATCCTGGCTCGCCTCCGGCTCTTCCTATTTTTGATGCATTGGCTCCTGGACCTTCTCTGGCACCGGCGCCGGCACCAGGTAATGAAAGCTTTTTAACACTAACACTTCTGATGGAAGACATGTCTGGTGTTGGTGTCGGTGTATGAACGACACCAGACACCAAAACATTAAATTTTGTTATTTTAACAAATTATTAGTTGTCAATTGTGTAGTGTCTGGTGTCCGTGTGTTTGTGTCTGTCGGTGCTCGAAACTAATTTGTAACTAACTTGTTTTTCAGGGCCTGGTGGACCCCACCATCATTTCAACGGGGAGGCACAGGTGAAAGATTTCATCCAGACACTGATACATTATGGAGGTTATAATGAGATGGCGGATATTCTGGTGAACTTAACGTCGTTAGCGACGGAGATGAGTAGGTTAGTATCAGAGGGTTATGTTTTAACAGTTCTAGCTCCAAATGATGAAGCTATGGCTAAGTTAACAACGGACCAATTGAGTGAACCGGGTTCACCGGAACAAATTATGTACTATCATTTGATTCCTGAGTATCAAACTGAAGAGAGTATGTATAATGCTGTTAGAAGATTTGGGAAGGTGAGGTATGATACTTTGAGATTGCCTCATAAGGTTGATGCTGAAGAAGCTGATGGGTCGGTTAAATTCGGGCATGGTGATGGTTCGGCATATTTGTTTGACCCGGATATTTATACGGATGGGAGGATTTCTGTGCAAGGGATTGATGGAGTTTTGTTTCCACATGAAGAAAAAGAGGAGGTTGTTGATAAGGCTGTGACCCAAGAACGGAAGGGTAAACCCGCTAAGGTTGTGGCCAAGCAAAGAAGAGGTGCGTTGCTTTGATTTTTGTTTTCTTGTTCACTTTTTCTTTTACTTTATTTTGTTTGGGTGTGTTTTAAGTCAAGGAGAAAATAGGGAAAGAATACAAAAAGGTGATTGTGATGTGTTTAATTTGGTTGGATTAAAATTTTCTTTGCGTTTAACTTTATGTGCTATGCTTTTGGATGTGATTCTTGTGGTGTTTTGTTGAAGCTTAGAGGTAGAAATAATTGTGATGCAAGCAGAAGAAAGTGTTTACTTTGACATTTGGTTTATTAGGGAAGAAAAGAATTTTCAAAGAGAAGTGTCTAGACTAAGTGTGTGTTTGGCTTTGCCATCATAAAAATTTATCTAGTTAAATTGACTTTTGTTTAAGTTAGTCGATATAAAGTGATTTGTGTTTGGAAACCTTCGCGAGAAAGTGAATAGAACAATAAGTTAGAGGCTCTAAATCATTTCTAAAAAAACTTCAATCTCAGTTTCATGTTATATATTCTAGAGACAAAACTAATTCTACTCAAGAACTCCTTAAACATGTCAAAATCAACTTTTTTTAGTTCAGGATCACTTTTGTGAGACAAAAATGATTCCAAACATGCACTAAGACTTATATTATAGGTGATCTCTTGAAGTGGGCCTGTGGAATATGTGATTTAAGTTATACTATTGTAATATGGAGGACTTGAGTTGTTGATGTCCAAGTATTTTTCTTTGCTAAGTTGTTTTCTTCTGATATCCGAATGTTAGGTTTGATTTTTAGGAAATATAGAGAATTGATGTAGCAAATAGAGTACTTAACGTTTAAGAAACTAGTCTAAACCTTAAAAAAGAAAACGTCTTAATTTCTTTCTAATATTAATTAAATATATAAAGTGGTTTTCCTATTTATGTCACTGAAAATTGCAAGGCAACTACCTAAGCTTTAGCATTTTGAACTAAATATCAAATTAAAAATGAACAAGATAGTGTCACATCACTTTAGTAATTAATCTTTTTCACTTGGAATGGTTTCTTCTCTAAGTTTTATACATAATTAGTTAACTTCAAAAGTCTCTCATCTTCTTATTAGCGAGTTAAAGCAAATGCATTTTTTAGAAAATGAAAACAAAAGATGTTTTCACAGAGTAAGTGGACCCTTAATTATTATTGATGTAATTAGGATCAAAGCTTGTAATAATTAAATAGAGATCACTACATAATATCTCTTTAAGCTAAAGTTTGATTGAAATGACAGGAAAATTGCTGGAAACGGCTTGCTGGATGCTTGGAACCTTTGGACAGCATTCTAGATTCAATTGTCAATAAACAAAAAAGTGAGATTATTGCTTCATTTCTTGTGATTCCTCCTTATAGCTAGCTCATTAATGTTCATTTATAAACTTGTGCAAAATATTAAATCATTGAAATTTTCATCTGTTTCGCTTAATGTTCTCGTAGTCATGTTGATGTTACTGAAAATGCTTCCTAGTTGGTGAAAGTAGATGCTCAATGCAGGTTCTCTAACCTTCGGTCTTAGGAATTGGATCCATGTATTCACATAGTTGTAGATCTCGGCCCTTGAAATATTAGATGACTCCTATTTCAAGTTCTATTTTAATCTGATTTGGCGAAATCATGAGTCATCTGATCTTCGTCCGAGATCCCTTGGCTGCGTGTTGTCCATGGTTTGTAGGGAATCTGAGGGACTGTTTGGATTGACGTATTGGCTAAACACTTGTGAGACTGTTTGGAAGAACTCTTGAAAACAGCTTACGACATGTTCATATGTTTTAAGCTTATTTTCATAAGCTCTGCAAGATAGCTTATACGTAAACAATCTAACTTATTTTTCTTTTATTATAGAAATAGCTTATAAATAAGCGCTTATCATTACAAGTGCTTATGCTATAAGCTGCAATTTAAGTTGATTATCAAAACGGTCCCGGAGTCCTTGGACCTGGTGGTTGTGGTGGTCAGCAACTTCTCCCTCTCCTTCCCCCATGTGATTTCAAATCCAAAATACCAAATCATAAATAAATAAATGCATGAGAAGCTTTACTTCTTTTTAATTCCATATTTTGGTTTCTAAGTTTACCTAACCATTTAATTAGCTTTCTAAGTTTACTTCAACATTATTTATTAGTACATTCTAATAGATCGTGCTATAATTGCAGATGCACAGAAAATTCCAAAGATGTAAAAAGTCAACGGAATATGAAGGCCAGCTTTACTTGAATGAATGGCTAATAGCAGCTGCTATAATATGGGTTTGGTTTAGCCAACTTTTTGTTTTTTCTTCTCCCTCTTTGTTGATTTGGGTCCTTGATGAGAGCACAAAAGTTTCTATATAGTGCATATATTATTAATATATATGTAATTAGGTTCAATTAGTATTGCTGCTATTATAATTCAATAGAAGGTTGTGGGGTGAAAAGGTTTTGTGTAATAAGAAGGGCGATAATCCGTTCCCGATTCAGTAAGTAATTTTACTCATGAAATTGAAGATGGAATAATAAAATTATTCTTTACTGTAATATGATCTTTTATGGCTGCCTCCTTATGTCTCTTTTTTTTCTGATGTCTTTGTTTTGCTATCTCCCGGCAAAGTTTGTCGACTTTGCCGGTTTCTGAATCTGCATCGATCTTGATTTGTGGTGTAAAAACCGAATTGAATTGGATGGTTTAACCAATTGAACCGTAAATTCGTAGTATATATAGTTTAGTTACTTGGTTATGGTTTTGTTTAGATTTGAGCAGTTTAATGCAGGTAAATTTTTAACTTGGAAGGATTTGCTAGTTTGAGTTTTGAAGAATTGATTAAAACTTTAGTTACAAGCTCCCATAATGCCCTCAAAGTGGTATCAAATATGGATTTTAGATGTTTGTGTACTACCAAAACTAATTTCTCTAAACTGTGGAAATATCATAATTCAGGATTTAAGTGTCAATGAGGGAATTTCTTTTTTTAGAATAACCTCCTTAAAACAAATTCACTATACCACACTCCTCCAATTGAACATCTAATACCTTGCAAATATGACTCCTCAACTAATTTTCTTTCATATAAATGGGAAGTTGCTTTTAGGAGATGGCATTTTCCAACTTCTCTTCTTATGGAAAATTTGATATTTTCTTCAAAAAAAATTATCAAATGAATGAGTTAGTTACTTTGAAATTGAGCAAATACTTGAGTGTCTTTTATTGATGTTTGAAGTAAAGAAACACTAAAGGTATTGCTTAGAACTTCCATTGATCAACTACTGTGTCTTTCAATTATATTTAATCGGGAGACTTGAGTATATTGCAATGTTAAAAATAATTACAATGTGGGTACCATAACTTTTTTCTTCTCTATTATTTTTCTTTGATTACTAGACAAACCATAATGGACATTATTTAAATTTTGAAGCTGTGGATGCCTACCTGTGTCTTATATAAAGAAGCAAAGTAAATGTAGTAAGCTATCAAATTGATCTTTGACTTTCAAACAGATTGAAATATTTAGTAGTAAAATGAAGTTACACACATGGCTTATAAAGTGGACTTAAGTATATATGAGATGGGATCAAGGCTTAGATCAACCTATAGAGAGATTAATGAATGGTTAAGACTTAAGAGTCAAATAACTACAATGTGATTTATTCTTTTTTTATAGAATACAATGTAATTTTTATATAAGCATAAAAGAAATTCAGGATATTTTAGATATCATGAGCATCATAATAATAGGAAGAGATACCAAAAATGTGGAGAGTTGTTCATAAATCATGGCAAAGTACTTGAGTTATATATGTTTCTAAATCACATCCATTTTTCTTATAATCTTCTAGGTGGTAAAAAAAAATGGTATATTAAACATAAAAACGTCAATTTGACTCAAGGGATAATAGTCATTTTGATCTCTGAATATGTAATGAGTAGTCACAATAGTCATTTCAATGTATCAAAATTTCAAAATAGTCCCGAATGTGCATTTTTTGTTCTTCAGAGAATTCATAGTCGTGGAGGTTAGGGTAGACCCCAATGATGTAAAAAAATAAATATCTGGACCAAAAAAGGGAAATTATACAGCAAAGAATGTGACAGAGTCATAGTGGAATTTTTATTATTCTTTGTCCATGCCCAACACTCTGTCCTCACATGGTTTTTAGTAGTTGCTATGAATTTAAATATATACAGTGTTTATATTAAAATTTGGGTGGTGTTTTAAACAAGGGTGCGACATATACAAAAACTGTAATATAGTATCATGAGATTAGATACATCAAATGATAAAGTAAGCTCTTGTGAGGTGCATGACATGAATGGTCACGTAACCTAGCATGTACCTTTTCTATTTCCTTTTTCTTTTACTCAAACTTTCCTATACACATCTAAGATAAAATATTTAAAGTAATTAGATGGCTAAGAAGTGGTTTCTTCAAATTACAATGCATTTGACTACCTTATCAATAATATATTAGGACTTATCTACTAGCAGATGGACTTGTTGGAGAGTTTGAAAAATCTTATGAAACTAATTTCAGCAAACTTTGGATATATAACTTGCAAAAACCAGCTTACAATTTATAGGAAAATATCCCCCAAAAAAAATTATAATATTTTTTCAATACACATTTTATCTTTATGTTAACAACATCACATTTTCTTGTAAGTTATAAAAAAAGTTTATATGATAAACAGATGGCACATGGATGCATGCATTACTTCTGAATTGTCCTATATATCACTTCTCAAGACAAGAAAAATGATAAAAAAAAAATTCGCAGAAATACTCATTTAGACATAACTATGGAGCTTATATAAATATATAAAATTAAGGCGAAATTGCATCCACCTCCCAAGGTTTTCATCGAATCCCCTCCAGTTTTAAACTCAATTTTACCGAGAAGGTCCCCCCCCCCCATCTTTTGTTAACGTTTACCGAGAAGCAATTGGGGTTTTGGAAAGAAGCAGGCAGGGTGAGAGTGATAAAGATTGATGGCAGAAAAGCCTCAAATCAAATTTGTATCCATAGTAGAGTTTAACATTGGAAACTTGGCATATCGATGAGTTAAAATATACTGAATTCATTAAAAATGGAAGTTGAGGGAATAAGGTTGTGAATCGGCACCGAGTGGCTTCTTCGCTCTTCTCTGCAAATCAATTTGGGAGTTTCTTGCTTCTTCAAAAAAAAAAAAAAAAATTGGGAGTTTCTTACTAACATCAACAACTAACTCTTATACCACCCAGTGAAATCGACTCCATAGATCAAACTACATAGCTTTTACCTCAACTGTTTGTAATGTCATATTTCTAATCTTATATCTTCTAATATTTCTATTCATCTGGTGCAACATTTTCATCAGTGAATCTGTTCTTTTGTGCTTTTTACCACCTACCACCAAATCATATACAACATTTCCGATCTTATAATTGTACCACAAAACTTTTCTTTTAGTTTGAGGTGATTTTATATCACAAGGCATCATTTGCATTTAAGAAAAACGATCACAATACATAGGTTCACAAAATCCTCCTAAAAACTTTCTAAAAAACAATTCAAAAATTTAGAAAGACCTAACATCAATTACATGAATAGTAGGGTTCACATACAATTCGTCCAAGTAATGACCCCAGAAATAGGCACGTTTAATATTACTTCACCTTTTTCTTTTTGCAGGAGTCTTTGACGTTTGAGCACCCTTCTGCGCAGATGCAGAAGCACCTTTACCTCTACCACCAGATACCTTCTTGGAGCTTCCCGATCCCTTCAATTCCAATTGTACTTGCACGCCTGCATAAACAAATATAGATCATAATCAGCTACACTCTTCTATTTAAAGGATAAAATCGCCCAAAATTCAAATCAATAAACATGCCAATAGCACATGTCTTACCCTTTGAATTCAAACTTTGAAGTTCTGACTTCAGCTTCTCGCCAGTTGCGGCACCTTCTATTGCATCATGCATCATAGAATAATGTATAAGCAATCAATTAATGAGAGTAATAAAATGCTAGAGAATTCCAGTCATTGGAGTCCAATGATTGTGGATCTATTGTAATATATGAAGAATAATAGAAGAAAAAAAAAATATTACTAACCTGACTCATCTACATCAGAGGTGTTCTCTTCTTCACTCTCATCCAAAGTGTTGCCACCATCACCCTGTTCCACTCCTTCATCAGCTGGTTCTAAAATAGCAGCAATCCGCTTCTTGGGTGCCTTTTTTATTCCAGGAAGAGTAATTAGATCCGCAGCTCTAACAGTCCGAGTTTTGCTTAGCTCTTTGTATGCTTTTGTCAAGGCTGACTTAACGGCAGGCTGTATGCCATCTAGCGGATTAGGACGACCCTGATGAATAGAATATCAAAAAATTAACCTGAGGTTGAGATCACTCTGAGGTAAAGAGAGAGTGGTAAATATAGTTAAGGAACCTTGAATTTCGATAACTCTACTATAGTGTCAAAATCTTCCTGACTGATTGAATACGTGTTCATAAATTCCACAACTTTCTCAACAGCTTCAGCCTGATAATTTCCAGAAACCCATGCGTGAATCAACTAAAATTCGACAGTTCGGCTTAAAACATTTCATGTCTAAAACAAAAAATTTCCTTCAAAAAAAAAAAAATTGTACTACCAACCTTAGGCAAAACTCGGAGGGGTTCTGTCAAGTTCTTAAGAAGAGTAGTAAGGTATTCCAGGCGAATAGTATCCCTGCAATATGTTGTGAAAGCACAATGAATCTACAAGACAATGTTGTAATGAAAACCTTTGCCTTTTAAAAAGTCTATTGGACATAATAACTTCCATACCCTAACAGACATGCATGCATAGACCACGACCAAATTACAACCCAGATTCTTAGAGGTACATAGTTCCTAACATTGACTTGTACGTTAACACAACTAAAAATCAGCTTCTTGACAGCTGATCAAATTCACAGGGTTTAAGCTACACCTGGTTTCCATCCAAAACCTTACCAAAATAATCAAAGGCTTACAATTAATTTGCAAGTACTGACAGAAGAATCAGCAAGTCACCGGATGAAATTAGACTCTCTGAGCCAGATGCATGAGAAAGCATGATAAAGTAAATGTTGCACTCATATTTACCTTCCCGAACTAGATTCGCGAGATGCAAGAATGTGAACATGCAGGTCATCCATAAGCCTCATGTTTTTGCCCATTGTCGAGTTCTTCCCCAGCCACCCACCAAATCGGTTGAAATTCCGTTCTCCCTGCAGAAATAATACCAGTTATGATGCAAAGCTAAAGCCTAAAATCAATATCAGGTGAGTTCAATGGGGGGAAAAAACAGTAGAAACAAATACCCCACGAAAGCCAGTTACATATGACTATTGTTCAAGATATGAAACCATTCGTTAGACTCTGGATAAATCTTTAGTTATAAAGATCCATTAATCCTATTATATCTCTAACCAGGTATTTGGACTGGGGATTGCAACCAAACTAAAAGTCAAATGTCTCGCCTAGATAGATTATCGCTAAGATTTTGTTTGCCTATTTTCTTGATTTGTTTCCTTATTTAATTAGGATTAAAAGTCATGTATTAGTATGTCATATGTCTTCTATAACAACACAAAGTAGATCAATCATATTACTACCAATAAAATTTTATTATTTTGGGTATTACTTTTTCCAGCCTCCATATCAAACAAGATTAACCCTATAAATTCAACACATAATACATTCAATTCAAGGACTGTGTTAATGTAACATTTTCTGAAACCCTGAGCCCGAAAAATAAAATAAAATAAAAAAAGGGGGTCAGGGAAGAGATGATATATTGCAATGATACGCACGGAACATTCCATATTTTACCTGTTCAAGTATTTCCCTACTCCCATGTAGCAATGAAGCACTGAAACAATGATAAAAAGAAAAGATGAACAGGATGGAGAAAGATTCAATAAGGAAATTTCGCTATTTTCCAGAGCAGTGACAAGGCTACGTACGGAAGTATACATGATGCAACAGAACTAGTTTGAGAGAGCTGCCACTGTCGATATCTGCGAATCTGTACGCTCACTATATCTCCAGTAGCAATAGACTCGGCAGCACGGGCAATCAGATTCATGCGCTTTAGACCATTGTCATCCTTACCGGCCGAGCTTGGTCTATAATTAATATAATTTTCCTGCCATATAGTGTCAAAAAGAAAAAAACATGAGGAATATTTGAACAACAAGTACACAACATTAAGGCAATCAGGGCTATCCGGCAATAAAGTAAATTACTACTGAATATGAAATCAGCAAAAACTATTTTTAACTAATATATTATTCCATGTAAATGAAAATTCTTCACCACTTCCAACCCTGAGATATGATTGCATTAGCAGCAAACACACGGGCCCAGATAAATCTATAACCTTCCCTTGAAGAAAGTTCATGAATAAGAAGATTATGAAAGGACCAATTAATATGGCAGGCTTTAAATGTTTTTTGAAAATGGCCAATTCCAACATATACTATTTGGCAAGTTAAATGGTGTTGATGTCATTTTAATTTAAATAAAATTTAAGTTCAATCAGCCATTGATTTTTATTAACTAGATATATTGATATGACTTGATTATAAGATGAGAAGCCAAATTGGTCTATCAAAGTTGAACAAGGTTAATGCAAGAGGTGGTATAAAACACTAGACCACTAAGTGAAAATTTCATCATATAATTGGCCTGCTAAGATGAGTCCGAAACAAAACAAGGCAGAAAAAATTGGAAATGAATTAACGAACCTGGATAAGTAGAGGAACAAGATCAGGGTCACTCATGCTAAGATTAATCCTCTCATCCATTTTCATCTTTCCAGCATTAAAACCAAAAAGCCTACAAGACAAAAAAAAAAAAAAAAAGGTGTCATGCAATTTAATTTAGTCACAGTCTTCTGGACAGTTAATGCTTCAGATTTCAAAGGACGAAATTATTGTCATGCAGAGCCCACCTTGAATCACTGACGAAATGAGTCAAACGACAACAAATTAACAGATCTACAACTTATCATAAACCTTATAAATGTCACCACATTCACACTTGTCATTGAGCAAATTAAATAGAGATTACAGATTAACCATTGAAATGAAAGTCAGGATCCTCATAATCATTCCAAGGTGGCATCACACGGAGTGACAACTTGTTATTTATTGGCACAAAAGATAGCAAAACCAAAAAGAATACTCCTCTGGAATGAAATAGAAGCAAAAAGGTAGTTGAAAAGTTGATGTATGTGGACTTAATTTTAAACCACATAATCAACTTATCAACTACCATTTTGGCTTATATTTCATTTTGTAGTAGTATTTTACAAGGATTTTATATATAGAATAAAACCCTACTTTGCTACCAGAAGGCCACAACAGTTGATCCCTTACAGTCAAACATATATTTTTCCTTACCCTATCAGATTATATTATGCATGAATTTGAAAATCCAGACAGCCTCCGATTGAGGCTATGTACAAAAGTTATCCCAAAATCTAGCTATAATTAGATGATATTTGCACCAAAACTAATTATGTAAGAATAAAAATTTATTGTAAAAGCCTTTAATATAAGCACAATCAAACTGCAATGTCATGAATGAAAGCACGGAATATCAGAGCAATCTGATCACATGATTTGACAGACCACTGAAGGTCTTGGACTAATAAAAAAGGTTAATAAAATGTAGCAGATTTAATGGAGAAGAAAAATAGAAAGTCAACACAACCACAAATATTGAGAACAAAGATACACCAATGCAAGCCAAAAGGAAATTAGAATCAAGAGTGTGACAATAAAGCATGTTTAAGTGCAGTACTTAGATGATATGAATATCATACTTATCAACAGCTGTGAATGGTGAAATGTCTTCATCTTTCGCATTGGTAAGTAACCGCTGCCTAATATCATCGTAGTTGATAACTGACATGGAGAGGCCCATATATTGTAACTGGTTTAGTGCCATGCGCATATCCCCATTAACTCTTTCTGCTAATTCCTCAAGAGCAATCTAAAACAAACATGATGAATGATTTAAGAAAATACATTAGTCATTTGTCAATATGAATTTACAAAAAATTGTGAGACGGATATCAATGATTCCAAGAAAATGTGTACCCTCATAGCCCACAAAATCAAGTAGAGTAAAGCTCTCCAAGATATAAGATAGACTATGTTGGCAGAAATTACCTCATTAACTTGAAGCCCTTCAGCCTTAGCAACCTCCATAAACTTCTTTGCCATCTGGCATAAATAAAAATTTCAGTTTTAAGCTGACACACCTCGGCATGCTTGTTTTAACATATTAAGCATATTTTCAGACTTAAAAACTAAAGCTACAAGCTGTAAGATAACTCGCGTTCTAGAGTAAGCAGGTCTGATACAAAAACTTAGACAACTAGACCCTCATATATGATACACCATATGCCATTAGCAATGAAATTCACTTTCATGAGGATAGAACAATATTTTTTTATTCAGATATACCCCCATCTTTCAATATTAGGGGGGCAGAGGGAAAACAGTGGGATAACATGCTACACATCACTGTCAAAAAGGTAAGAACAAACAATTTTTGCATCCATCTCAAAACTGTTGAATGATTTTAAAGTTGACGCAAACGTTAAGACACTGAACAGAGTTGCACTTGGATGAGGTTCTTTCACCCAAAACTGTTGAATGACTTTAAAGTTGAGGCGAAAGTTATAACCTTGAATAGAGTTACACTTGGATGAGGTCATTTCATTTGCTATCCAATTATCATTTATTCATCACTGCATTTACTATTCATATTTTTGCTGAGTATAAGAATTCCCCTCATTTAATTTCACTTTGCAAAGGTTAACCTCCCTTTTTTCTTTTTTCTTCTGAATCTTCCCTTTTTTCATTATCTTCTTTATCAAACTAGATAAACGTGAATTTTCTTAAAATGAGACTGGCCCTAGATATTTCACCAAGGAGGTAGTTTAAAATATGGAGATGAGAGAATAAGTATACTTTCTCTATTATATAAGATTTACGAATTTTAACCAGATTCACTCAAGGGTAACAAGATAGCCAAACTAAGTCGTCATAGATGAAAACTCAGATCATTGAAAACTAATCCAAATATTAGAGATTCAAGAAAGTCACACATTAAATTTGGCCAAAGTGGAACATCAATATCGCAAGAAAGACAGACATGTAAGTTAATGTTGAAGTTTATGACATTCAAGAACTGAGCAAACTCAATTAATAGAAATAAAACAAGTAAATCATGTTCTTGTTAAATAGTCAAGTAACATAATGTGGTCATGAAAGAGAGAGTAATTATCAAACAAAAGGACATATTAGAAATCAAATATTAGCCTTGATAAAAATGGTATATTTATCTCCCATAAGTATTGAGCAATAATAACACTCATTTGTTCAAGTAAATGGCAAAGTCAACTCTATTATGGTGAATATAGACAACCATTAAACAATTGGCGGGGCCACCCCTAATATTTGTACAAACAAGGGATTGCTATTCTTTTCACATGTTAAATAAATAGAACTTGAACAAAACGACTTGATGAAAAGAGAGAAACAAAAGGACATAATCTAAATGAATGATGATTTTAAATTTTATATAAAAGAGAAGCAATAGCATCTAGCAGTGAGCAGTATGCAAGAAAGACCTGTTGCTTTGTAGGCTTCCGGTAACTAAGAAGCAAACAGTAGTTCATTAGGCTCTTCAGTTTCTGACTGTAACGGTCATTACAAATGCAGATAATAGGAATTTTTGATATCTTGATGCTAGCAATAAGATCAGCAACACCACCCCTATCACCAGCTGACATCCCATCAACCTCATCCATAATGAGCACAGTTTTGGACTGTTTTGACCTGAAATTTACAATTAGAGAGACTCAACAATGTGTAAGTTATTGACTTCCAGATTACTTATTACGATAATGAGTGACCAACCTATCCATATTACGACCAAGGGCCTCGTTGGTCACAAGTTCCTTGATAGAATTTGCATTGCTTCCACTAATTCCTTTTTCAATTTTGCTGTCAGCTTTTCCACGGCTATCACTAGCATTTACCTTCAACACAAACATGGACATGCGAGGAAAATCAGGTGATGAAATACCGTTGGCACATAAATTTCATACGAAATGTCCCCACCTCTATGGCTTGGAAACCAAGCTCCTGACACACCAGCTTTGCTGAAGTTGTTTTGCCTATACCAGGGGTTCCACTTAACAAGACAGCCTTTTTAGAAGCAGGGTCATTCTGCTTTTTTCCTTTTTTATTACCACCAGTGTTAGAAAATTGCTCGTGCCAACCTTTCAACCAAGTTCGAAGCTGTGCAACCTATTTACACATTTCAGAAAAGGGAAAAAGATGATCCATATCCAAGTATACATATGATAAAAAGTAACCACTGAAATATGGTAATGACTAATGAGGACAAGTTATTATACCAATGACTGATTCCCTATGATATCTTTGGGATTTTTAGGTCGATGTTTCTCTGTCCACATCAAATTAGACTGAGCAGTAGCAGCTTTCTTAGGCTTGGCTTGGTTGGAAGGTGAGTATGAAGGCAAAGAGGCTGCATTTGTGATAAAGGAATGCAACTCAGAACATAAATAAATAAACAGCTTTTGATTGAACAGCTTTACTCTAAGAGCTGCTGCTAACTCTTCAATAATAATAAGGGCAATCAAAAGGACAACACAAGTAATGTAAAACTACAAAATGTTTTATAGGGTTTACCCTTTGTTTCTGCTTTCGGGAGAACTTTTGATGGAGATGGCACTGGAACAGCCTTAGTCACAGATTTCTTGCATTCCTCTTGCTTAGGAGCTTTTGCAGGTTTAGATGCCCGAATCATGTCGAACAATCCATCTTCTGTGAGGAATGAAGTTCTATATGAAGAGAAACATAAGTGTTAGCAAAATATGAAAACTTTTTAAACTACCTAGTAATATTTAAAAGTATAAATATAAGAGTGCCAACCCTAGCTCTTTAGCTTTTTCAGACTTTCTTCCCCCAATATCATCGTCACATAACAAATAGTTCTGCAAACAAAAATGTTAATCACATACTGATTAAGTAAATTTAATTGCAATTGAATAAAAAGCATTTTATTACTGTTTTCTTGCTGACTGATCCGGTGACACGGCCACCATGGCGTTTGATCAAATCTTCCGCTTCTTCTCGTTCCAAACTGTAAAACATAAAAACTGAAGAGAGTGAAAATGACATGAAATAATTAATAACCTAAACACTGAATATGGAAAGAGAGCCTAGACATCAACAAATAAGGTAAACAACTCATTAGTGAACTAACTTCCGCTTGGTGCAAGTCTAGAGATTTATATGAATACCTGTCCAGTGTTCCACTGATTACAAACGTTAAACCAGCTAAACAGTTAGGAGCACCTTCAGGGACTTCCTGGAACAAGAAAGAATTTTCAGATAATCATCAAAGAAAAAATTTCAATTGAAAGATCCAGATATTTGATAAATTTGAACCTTTTCTCCCTTGTGTGGAGGATCTTTTCTTTCACCGAAATTCATGAATCCACCCCTACCACCACCCCCTCGGCCCCTTCCACCAGATGGTTGTGCTGAGGCTCCTCTTCCACCCCGACCCCTTCCACCAGATTTGGCAGCAGAAGCAACATCTTTCTCGTCATCTTCGTCATTTTCTTCCATAGCTACAGATTTCTGGGCAGTTCCCCTTACACCCCCTCGGCCCCTTCCACCAGATGCTGGTGTTGATGCTCCTCTTCCACCACGACCCCTTCCACCAGATTTAATAGGAGTCACAGCATCTTTAACATCCTCTTCATCACTTTCGTCCAAATCTACAGATTTCTGGGGGATTCCCCTACCTGATCCACTCTTCAATTTTTTAGTAGGAGTGGAACCAGCTACCTTCTTTTGATTAGTGGGAAGAACAGAGTCATCTCCATCATCTTCATTAGTCTTTCTTTTAGCTGGTAGCACTTGTGTTTCTACCTCATCTTTCGCCTTTGACTTATCTGTATTAAAATATTTGCTAGTTTTCTTTCTGCCTGAACTTGCTTGACCTTCAGCAGGTACCTGCAAAAGGACATTGTTTTTCCTTACCATTCGCAATTTTTCATATAAAAAAACCAACTAGTCCTAAAACCCTATGAAGAGACAATTAGTTCGTTGAATAATGAATCTCCTGATGAAACCCATTAAGCGCGGGTGATCATTTACGAAGAACCATTAAGGGTGGGTAATCTCCTGATGGAACCCATTAAGCGCGGGTGATCATTTACGAAGAACCACACTTTCACTCCTTGATTTAACTAACATGTGACACCCGGTCCAGACCGATGTAGACACACGTGTTATTACTGATACTAGTTATTGCTATTTGTTACAACCGGCAAGAAACATACAAACGCGTTAAAACCTCCTCTCTCACGCGCGCATATTATTTTTAAGTAAACAAATTATGGTTACTTCCGTCTTTAACGGGAAATCATATCTGGGTAACTGTTAAAATGAGCCAATTAAAAGCATTCATAATACAATCATCATTTTCCTAATAAAAATGGGCAACCAAAAAAAAAAAAAAAAAAAATCTAATTATTTTACTTGTACATGCAAAACAACATTTTGGTTCAGTGGGCAATGCAAACATTTCAAAAAAAAAAGCTTTGGCATTCTTCAAATTTCATAGCTTTTTCATTCATGCATCATACAATTGAATCAACGAATTCTGAAGCAAAATCATTATCTTAACTTCACAGAAAAAAAAAAATATAAAGAAAATGAATTACTAAAATCTAAGTATATGGAACGAAAAATTGTAATAGGACTAACCGTTTTTGCCGGGTCGGGTTTAGCCGGAGGAGGCTTGGGTTTGTTGGAGGAGTTACCGGCGGCGGCATTGTTGGGCTTATCGTGTGTTTTCATGAACCATTTTCTTATATCACTCTGAAATTCGAAAATTGAAAGATTAATAAGAAAAGAAATATTAGATAAAGAAATTGAAAGAGAAATCGATTGAAGTTGAAAAAGAAAGAGGAAGAAAGAAGAACCCTAAGATACCATTTGTGCGTCGAGGCGGGAGAACGAAAAGAAACTTTCTTCGAGCTGTGACTGTGATGTTAGTGTGTGTTGAAACTTCACTCTTGCCCTCTAATATTATTTTTTAATTAATTTTAATTAATAATAAATACATAAAATTTGGGCTTGTTGAGGAAGGATTCTCAAACTACTAGCTTTCATGAAAGTCATCTTATTTTTATTTCTTCTTATTCTTTCTTTTTATTTATATTTTTCAAGAGTATAAATGAAGTTCGTATTCACCAATTTCATTGATGATTAGTTTTTGTTTGGGACTATAAGACTTGTTTGGAGTGACTTATTTTCAGCATATGTGAGTTCGTCTATAAATATAAGGTTACCTCGAAGGCCCCTGCAAACACATCATCATTAACTAAGGCATCATGGCGATTCCAGGTCAAACGGTCTCGATGACGCAAAAGGAGGGTCATTCACCTCAAGAATCCAAAACTACCGCATCTATCATCAAACTGGAGAAGCCATTTATGTTTGACTCTAACAGTCAATCCACATAAGCACATCGAGAATATTGAAGCTTTAATTGATTACGTGAACGTTTGAGGTGTTGTGAAATGCAAGTTGTTCACCACCACTTCGAGGAAGGGTGCGATGATGTGGTATATGGTTTACATCAATAATTTATTAACTCGTGGAAGGAGCTATGTTGATGGCTCGTCGCTCATTTCCTAACCTTACGACAACAACCGAAGACCATCATAACTTTAGAGGCTATTTTTCAAGGAAAGAATGAGCCAAGTCATAACAACATTTAAATGTTCAGCAAGGAAATTTTACATGTTTAGGGAGCTGACAAGAAGATAAAATTGGAGAGGGAGAGGGAGTGAGGGAGGGAGGGAGGGAGAGAGAGAGAGAGAGAGATCTTCACCGGAGAACTGACTTCACCCTACCAGACAATTTCATAGATGTGACGTCACAAACTGTCCAAACTTTGCTTACAATACAATCCAAATTCTCAAATGTTTCATATTATACAATTTGAGTGCATGCCCAATACTGGTTCAGATTTTATAAGTCAAAATATGAACAAGCTGTGTTAAACTTGTGCTTTGGAGGTTTTCGGCACGTTTCAGATTATATAATCTGAATCGTGTTCAGAACACAGAAAATAGAAAAATCTATCATTAAATCAAATTCTACAAAAATTACAACATAAATTAAACACAAACAAGATCATGTATCAGCCAAACTAAATTCTTTATTTGGTTTATCCTTGCAAGTCTTGATTTCTCTGTAGGTTGTTCTGGGCCGAATCAAACTTTCCTGAATATCATGAGAGTATATGACAAGTGAAGCATCTAATCGGATCGCCCTTTTGAACAATGCAAACCAAATATGGAGAACATGGTTGTCACGTCATCGTTCTGAAGCTTCGTCTAGGTGAACTAGACACTTCCATCTGAGTTAATTGACGTATGGTGGTACTCAACATTGTCCATCCCTCTTGTGTATATCTGGTTGAGACGTTAATTAATTTGGTCAAACTAATCCTTCAAACCAAACAATGTGACATTAACATGGACCTTAAATAGATTACGTCCCCGACCCCGCGTTGTAGTAAACTGCAACTAGCTTAATCTTCATATCTATTTAGTAAGTGTTCATGGTTTCGTGTTGTGGTTTGCAAATGAACAAAACACGCCAATTTATAAAAGGTTGTGTACCACAGAAACAATTGGTGCAATGTGGACCACATAAAAATCTCTATATTTGGCATGCTCTGATTATATAATCTCAAATTCGTCAAATCTTCCAAAACACAAGTTTTAACAAAGTATAAAAAGGTTTAAAATTATATAATATGAACCCTCACTACGCACGAGTTCGGACTACATAATTTGAAACATTTCAAAATTTAGACGTTGGCTTGGTTAGCAAGGGTTGGAAGGTCAAATGATTCTGAAAGATCAAATGATATATTCAGTTGGATTAACCTCAGATACAGTTCAACTTTATCTATAAGTAAATTTTCTTTCTTCCATATTCTTCATTCTAAAACTCATCTTATCTTCCTTCTTTCATTTTATTTCTTACTTTTCTTTTGGGACGGTTATGATGTCATGATATTACTGTTGGTCTTTTGTACATAGGGTCAAGAGATACCGTATCATCGTGTGGGGTTAGTATGAATGGTCAAAGGGGGATTGTCCCATATCAACTTTTATTTTAGATCGGTTTAGATTTGACATTATTCATATTAGTTTCCACCTTCTCCTACTCCATCATCTTGTGTTCCCAAATTCTTCGCAGGGTGCGTGAGAGGGATGACAAACCTTCTCCTTCCATCTTCTTGCACTTAAAATTTAGCTTTAGTTATCAAATATTAATGTAAACGTATTAAGAAATCTTGTTCAATTAATAAAATCTGATGAATTGTTAAATTTTGTTGCCAATTTTTTTTTTAAGGGTCAATCATAAATTATGTCATTTTAATAAATTGAGTTGAACCTGAGCAAAATTGAATTAATACAGTTCGGATTTTATAATCCGAAAAACATCAAATACACATCAAATTATAGAATCCAATTGGGGTAAAATGATCAAATCGGAGGTTGCACGAGAAGGACATAGGCTGGAAAAATATTATATCAAAGTGTCTGTCACGAGGGATGGTTTCAGTTGTTGCAGCATTTGGGTTGTGATACTGATAGTAAACATTGGTATTCCATTTCACAAGGCTCGAATACTTGAGTTTTTACAATTGGAGGAAAAGGAACCTCTTTTCAATGGAATTCTTTGTTTTAGAAATCAATTTATACATAAATTTTCGGTGAACATCATAACACATTCTTATTATATTTAATCTTAATTTTTGTTGATTTCAACCAAAATAAGGCAATATGGAATGAACGGTCATCAGAAGATTTCTATGCCACTGATTAGGTACATTACTGACAAGGCTAAATAACAAATAAACTTGTCATAGAGCTGAAGATCAAAGGTAGAAAAGAAGTTATTATAGTTTATAAACTGCAATAAAAGGCATAAGAACACTTCCAATCCAAAGTTGACCATCTTTCTCCTCTACTTCACTCACTGCTCTAACAACTTTTCCCTCACTATCCTCCAATATCTGCAGCAATTTACCTTCAGGACTATACTTCACAATCACACCATGTAACTTACCTCCGATTTGAAACAGATATTGATTCTTTGTTGGTATTGGAAGCTTAAGTATAGATTTCCTTATCTTTGGATATAAACCAGTATAGTATGCAAACATAGATCTTCTACAGTGAAGTGCCACCCAAAAATCACCATCTTCATTCACCCTCACATTGTCGGGAGCTCCAGGTAGGATAGCTAAGATCTCCGATGTCCCATCCTTTTCTCCTTTTAACCAATATTTACGTAATCTACACAATAAGAAATTATTGAAATGAAAAGGTATCAATTATTAAAGTGACACTTCAGGGCTATGGTCAAACTCTAACCACTAAACTGATTATGACACCTCGTGGACAATATAATATATGACTTGAAAACATTAAGCTTAGTTTATAGGTTAACACGCTCTTTTAGTTTTTTAATTCTTTCATCGAAATAAATCACTTTAAAAGAAAATAGCATGTTAATCCTGCTATAGCAGATAAAATTTTCAAACAGGTAGCTCGATTAGTGAGCTTAGAACACCGAAATAGTACTAACTAAGAGGTCCAAGTTTCAAACCTAAGAAACTAGCAAAACGCACTAATTTAATAACACTCTAACATTTGCTCATAAAAAAAAAGATGGCTAGCTAAAGAGGTAAGGTTTACAGACCTGCCGATAGACCCTTCACAAAAAACAAAGAAGGAACAATCTTTGCTTAAGGAAATGCCATTTGGGAATTGAACATTCCTCACTAGAACAGTGGTTTCCTTTGTTGCAGGGTTGTATTTCAAAACCTTTCCACTATCATCCCCGGAAAATACCAGCTGCATGAAATTCCTGTACAGAAATTATGTCAGAAACCAGACGATGAAATGAAAAACTTCAAGGTACATGCAATGCGAATAAAAAGCTTGACTTATGCAAAGAAAGTACGTATAGGAGTCAAAACTCAATAATCATCCCAGTTAAACCATTGTCCTTAATAACACATTTTGCACATCAAAATTACTTCCACGAAACTTATATATGCAGGTAAGTGCCCTCTTAAGATCATGATTATTCCCTTCATGCAGTTCTCACATGTTTCCAAGGAACTTCAAATTTATTTGAATACTTTTTACACACAAAATGATGGAAATTTAAAAAATAATTAATTCAGCATCTGAAAGTTTAACAACAGAACCATACCTCCTCTGATAAATAGAACTGCTTTCCGTAAAATAAACATTTCCTTCCGAATCAACATCGACATCGTTAGTGAATCTTAGAGGCACCCCTTCAGCCTCAGTTGCAAGAGATGTTGCTAAACCTCCCTCGGGCCCCACCTTCAACAGCCCAAGATATGCATCTGCAATGTACAATTCACCTGTTTTCTTGTCGAATCTGAGTCCCAAAGGCCTTCCACATATGTGCTCAGTCTTCACATAACTAAATGGTGTCGCATTTGCTATGGGATTACATAGTGACCTGTTTTTGAAATAGAAATATAGAAGAAAGTTCATTACCATTTAATCAAAGGCTATTGCAAAAGACTTTTGCTAAAGCTTAAAAATAAGCTAAAACATGTTTTTTTTCCCTTTATCTTTTACTTAAAATTAATTTGTCATTTATTTTTAAAAGATTCATTTTGGTTATTTATCTTAGCAATGCTGAACAAACACATCCATCTACTACCTACATTAAATTGTCCTAACTGTGAGTTGAGCTAGCCGTGAACTATCCAACTTAGCCTGTGACATGTCAAAATATCCATCAAATACCACTTACGTGGTTATTCTCTTCTCGAAAATCCCTAATTTCAGTAGGATTCATGATTTTCAAAGTTTGGACTTTGGACATGGGCTCGTGACATGCCACTGTAGGTTCTCTTCAATGGACATTCTAACTAAGGATTTATCAATATTCTAAACTGGATTTCCCTCAATGCAACTAATCTAAATTAGCATATCTCATTACTTCTAACTTCTAAATAGACACGTCAAATAACATATAGACCATGGGCCTATTTAGATTAACTCATTTGAGCTTATATACTATTATACTAGCATTAGCACACTTTTGAGAGAACTTATATGAAAACAACTCATGACATGTTTAGAGACTGTTTTCAGCTTATCTTCATAAGCTCTCTAGGATAGGTCTACGAAAACTGCTTACAGGTTTTATGAAAATAGTTTGACTTTATTTCATCTCTCGTTATCGAACTAACTTATACAAAAGCTATGTTTGGCAAGGCCAATTCTCGAGCTTATAGTGGATAGCTTATAGCTTATAGTCCTAAGAAGGGAATTGTGATGTAACTTACCTGTTGGGCGAAGTGTAAGCAAAGTCAACCCAAGAAAGTCCATTCCAGAACAAAATTCTACCATCAGCAACACCAGTATAAGGACCACGACCAAGAGGGTCAAACACAATGCTCTCAGGTCCTTGTACTTGGTTCAAAAACCTTATCTCTGATTTTTGCAACAAATTATGTTCGTCTTTGTCTTTAGGAACCTCAGACCAATCAGGCATGTCAACCTTTTTGGCCTCAAATTCTGGGAAATTTGCTATGGTACTGTGCTTGAATGGGTCTAGACCACAGTATAGAGCAAACAAGAGAAAGATAATGGCAATGGATTGAGTAAGAGTCATGATGTTATTGAATGGTTGAAATGTGAATGTTATGGTACTAAGATGAAAATAGAATATGAGTGTAATTGGGTAGTGATGAATGAATAACGTGTTTGTTAGGTTTCAATTGAATAGTGGGTAGGTGAGGTAGCAAGCAACGTGTGTGGAAATTGAAATCTTTGTTTCCCAATGTCTCTGTTTCAAGTTTCACCATACGTTGAATTTACCGGTTTGGAAGACAACATGGATCCCAAAATTTGGTAATTTTCCATCAACAACTTCATTATAGTATAGGAGGAGTGTCAAAAAAAAAAAACTTTATTATAGATTGTTACATAATAAACAATTTATAATAAAAATTAAGTCGAATATATTTCAAAGTCGTTTAAGTTTGACGTTTTTATCGGATTAATTTTAAGTTTTTTAAGTTTGAGATTAGTTATTTAAGTCACACAACGCTTGCAATGTTACTAACGAGGCTTATGTAGTTGTCAAACGCTGACGTGGCAAGGTTAAATCGCTAAAAAGATTTTTTTTTTTTTTGAGTTTGTTATGATCTTCTTCCTCTTTATATACATCACCATTCATCATTTTCTCCCCCTTTTAAAACTCAAACCCAAAAAATCCAAGAGAAAAATACTGGGAATCGAAGTTTCATTCACCTCTTTTTCAACTCAATTTTAGTTTCAATTTGTTGTCTTAATGTGTTTTTCTGCTTCCAATTTTTCATCTTTATAGTTAAATTAGTATGATTTTTGCTCATTCCTTTTAAAATGTCAAACTTTTTCCTTATCTTGATAGTCGACTGTTAGGAGTCAACATCGAGAAGATAAAAATGTTTGATGTAATACTTAAGCCATGAAGCTCTCCCTTTTAATGAACTAGTCTTTTGGGTTTGACGTGCTTATTGAGAATTGGACCACGAAAAGGACTACATATTAGACTCAATTAAGGTGCTCCACCGAATATTTAACAAAGGTTGGATGAAAAAGGGTAACGTTACAAACGTTGTGTGACTTAAAGACCAATTTAAAAATTAAAAAACTTAAAAGACTAATTCGGTAAAAACATTAAACTTAAATGTCCCCTAAATATATTTGACCTAAAAATTATTATCTTATGTGTATATATTGTAAAATTGTTAACGGTGAGAAATAGTGAAAATACAATAAATATGAAGAAAAAATGAGGTAGATTAATTTCTTTTGAGAGAAATTAAAATTAAAATTAATTTGACTCAAAGTCATTGCCATTTAGACATTTTCGCTCTTACATATGAAAAATGAGCTAGATTTTAGAAGAATAATAATCGAGCAGAAAAAGTTGGAAATTGAGCGAAAGTGCGATGGCGCCGGAGTTAACCTCTAAACGACAGAAAGAAGAAGCAAACACCGGCGGAGCCACCGACAGATTAAGCACTCTACCAGAACCACTCTTATGCCACATCCTCTCCTTCCTCCCCACAAGAACCTCCATAGCCACCCTTCCTCTCGTCTCTCGCCGCTGGAACAACCTCTGGAAGCATCTCGACGCCTTCCACTTCGACTCCAACACCGACTCCGACTCAAATCCTAACAGAGAATTACGAAAGATTTTCAAAAGATTTGCGTTTTTCGTCAACGCCGTCCTCTCGCTCCGAAAATCCCGCGAGATTAGAAAGTTTCATCTCAGTTGTAGTATCTCTGATGTTTTCAAGTTTTCTGGAGACTGTGTTGATATGTGGCTCCGTGCTGCTATTGGACCCCACCTTCAAGAACTTTCTCTCGAGATTGATAACTCCCGTGGAGCTCAACTTTTACTTCTTCCCAATTCATTCTTTCATTCTACCAATCTTGTTTCCCTCAGGTAACTTCATTTTCATGCTACTATCAACACACAAAATTTGTTTTTAGAATCTTTAGTCTTTTAGATGATACGTCGAAGCTTGCTTTATTGATTTATCTCAAATTATAAGGTAATATACATAGAATGTTATGTAACCTATCTTTTGAAAATATTACAGTCTTATCGGTTCAATCCATGTGATGAT
Source organism: Medicago truncatula (assembly GCF_003473485.1). Taxonomy (NCBI): domain Eukaryota; kingdom Viridiplantae; phylum Streptophyta; class Magnoliopsida; order Fabales; family Fabaceae; genus Medicago; species Medicago truncatula. Next base: position 26,140,453 of record NC_053045.1, read on the forward strand.
TCAACATTCTTCAGTTCATTTTCCATCGCTCAAGATGTTGAAAATCGACCCAGGCATCGTGGAACTTGACATAGACATTGTAGAATTTGAGGCAGACATTGTGGATTCATTACTTGAATTTCTCTCTGGCTGCCCCGTACTTGAAACTCTGGATACTTATTTTGATCCCGGATTCTTGACCAAAGTTCCCGTGCCACCTTCCTCCAAGAGGTTGAAATTCACTGACAGGAAATTCTCTTGGACTTGCCTTGAGATAGATTCTGATTGGTTCGATGTAATGAACGGTGGTAGTGGTAGCGGTAGCATCACAAAAGCCACATTGGGCATCATTGGCAACTTGCAGAGTATGGAGGAAGCATATCTTGATGTCTTTTCCCTGCGTGAAAGTGAATTTGTCGACCCTATGCTCAGCCTCCTCCGAAAGAGAAACCATGATTTACATCTACTTTTGCGTCATTCGACATCAAAGGTGAGATATTATTATTATGGTTTATATGTATTTATATATGTAGTTTTGTACTAATATTGTGCCCTCCCTTGTTTTGTGCACAAGGCGTGGCCACTTTGCACCCCCATTCTAAATTATCCAGAATTTCGCAATTTAAATCATCTAAAGTTCATTCTTCCCTGCTTCAACTCGAATCTTCTGCTGGGCGTGCTTGAGAAATGCCACATGCTTCAAGTTCTCCTAATTCAGAGTTGCAAGGTTTGTTGAGTTCTCGAGTTCAATCAAATGTATGTATCTACACACACAAATATATTTTTGAGTCACGTTTCCATTGTTGTTGGTAGGAGGAGGAACCGTCGCCTTTTGGAACATGGGAGCCAAAGTCAACAATAGTTCCTAAATGTCTCGAATCCAATCTGACATATATTCACATAGAAGGATATCAAGGATTTGAAGAGGACCTGGCATTTGCTGAATATATCTTGCGTAACGGACTTGTTTTGCACACAATGCTTATATTTTTTGATACTTCAATGGATCTAACTAACAAGTATCGTTCCCTCAAAAGATTAACCGATATACCAAGGGGCTCTGTCACATGCCAACTTAAATTTGATTCAACTGTGTCTCCTTAAGGTGCAAATTCTTCCTGTCTCTTTTTTTTCTGGCTTACTGAATTAATGATGATCAAGATTGGATTTAGTCTGCACAATAAGATATGTTTCAGGATAATAAGTTTGTTAGCGTTTCTTTTTGTTAGTGATGTAGTTAGTATCCCATAAGCTCTCCAAGTTATAGAAAGTTGTACTCATTTCTCTCGAACTTTAAGCTCACAAGCTTCCTTTTTCCCTGCCTTCCTCTCATCCTATAACTTCCACCAAAATTAGATGTACCTTGTATTTTTACATGGATGTCACTGTCACTGTCACTGTGACCATATTTAACACAATTTGTAGCAGAACTATGTAATTCCATACCCTCAAGTATCCACTTTTTATTTGATCTTGTTAGTTTCTCATTGTAATGCCTAATTGGGATTGGCCCTATGTACTAAAAGGAGCTTCTCATTTAGCAATGCTTGTTATAGGATTTCAAGCTTTCAGAAAGTTGAGATCCGCAAGATTTATTAGGTTGAAGAAAATGATGACCTTTTGCCTACTAAAATTGAAGGAAAAACTTGTGAATTTTGTGGCACTTATTGCAACTTAGTGATGTGTAATCTTGTTATTATTGCTACCAATTATCAAATCTTTGTTTATTTTAGTCATTGGTGTTCCCTTTGATGAATTTACATCACCTTTTACAATGGACAACTTGTTATAATCTGGTTTTGATTTTTGTATTTAAGAAATTGATTGATCTTCTAGAAAGCCTAAAATCAGAGAAAACATTTTCAACTTTTGCAAATATTGAAGAAACAAGCCACTTTTTATGTTCACGAGTTTTCCTTTTTTTGCACTAGTTATAGCTATTGTGTGATTATACTATTATAGAAGGTTCAACAATATTTTATTCTAATTCTATTTTACATATTATGATATTTTCGAAGCATATTTTGTTTTTCCTTAAAAGAGAAGTATAAATTAATTTAATTTGTGTTTGTTAGGATTTTTCAAGAATATTTTCCCTCTTGATATACACAGAGATGCTTAGAATGTAGATCTTGTTGAAATTTCTTGGTTTATCCTGTTGATAGAAAGATCAAAATTTATATTCCCCCCCTCCCTCCTTTTGTCAAATGCTTTGAAGGTATCCATGAACAGTTGTTATCAATGGCTTAATATTGCACTTCAATGTATACTAATGTTTAATGTTTTTTATTGCTTTGAATGTCCTTGTCTATATTCAATTAATGTTGATGTTAACCAATTCTTGCTAATTTTGCGTACAAAGTTTATACAAGTATATGATGCATTTCATTTCAAAGTCGTTTGTGTTAGATGGTCGTAGCTTTTGTTGCAGATTTGGCTACTTGAAAATATTATTTATGGAACAAGAAAAAAACTTTTTTTCTTGCAGCGAAGGCGTGCTTTTAGTTCATTGATATGGCAGTTGTATCTGTTGTATTTTTTTTACTGAGATCATGTCTATGTACCTTATAAGTTGACCTAGCATGCATGCCTAAACTCAATTTTGTAAGAAGCAATACTTTCTTGTGTGAAAATAATTTTGAAAGGGGTGGCCAAAGCAAAAACAGATAAACTAGTCTGTTTTTGTTGGTTGAGAGCAGTTCTTATGATTCCACCTGATCTCTTCATTTCGTTTGCTACTTTTATACGACTAGCTGCGGGAAAGAAAACTAAGGCCAGTTTGAAACTAATTTGGCATGTAGTCTTGTGGTGGATATGGAGGGGGTAGAAACGATCAGATTTTTAATAATTTCTTTTCGACCGTTGATGAAGTGGTGAATAATATTAAGGAGCTGTCTTAGCGTTGGTTTCTAGGAAGAGTGGCATCAAATCCATGTATGTTTTACGAATGGTTCTGGGATCCGTTGAGCAGGATGGCTGGGCGACTCAGTTTGTCCTATGCTGATCAGATGCTTTGTGGTCGATTCAGTTTTGGCTGTGGTTTTGGTTTGCTTCGGTTGCAGGTTCAGGTTTGTTTCGAGCCTCATTTTGCGGCGGTCTGTGTTGGTTTTTGGTGAGCTATTGCGGCTGGGGGATTTTGTTTTGATAGTACGAGTATAGTGCTTTTTTGATTGGGTCTGGTTGGCTTGAATGCTTGTGTTTCATGGCCTTGTGTCTGGTTCTGGTGAAGATTTTTCCACGGTTTGAATGATTACGAGGGATGGTGCCACTATGGCTAGTTTATTTGCTGCGCAAAGTTTATGTTGTGGCTATGTTATGTTTTGTTCTATCTTGGATTTATGTTGAGATTCTCTTTGTTGGGGGCTGGTGTATTGCTATGTGCCTGTTATTTTTTAGTTACTTTCACCCTGCTAGTGCAGCGGTCTTGTACAATAATTGGCACAATTCCAGATACATCTTGTGTTTGGTTTGGTGTTTTATCAATATATTTGGGTGACAAAAATAAATCTGTTTTATGTTGCTGTCGAGCTCGACTTGAGTTGTCTCAAATTATTGTAAAAGGTTATGTTATGATTTGTAAAACTTGATTATGTCTATGTATTGAACTGATCTGACTCACTATTGGTAGATTTTTGTATCGCATTATCGCAGCAGGGTTTTGGCATTTGCAGATTCTTTACCTTTTAGTCTTGTTCGTAGTAATTTTTTGTTCTTTGAATAACTTTTTCTGCTAAATGTTTGGCAGTTTGCACTTGGAATGCCGGGATTTATGAAAGTGGCCGAATCATGTTTGGTCAAATATGCTTGGGGCTTCATTTAGAAGACGTGGGAGCAAATTTTACTATATTTTTGAGGTGCAAATTGGTAGTATGCTGCATATTTTGATCACAAGAATTTGATTTCCTTTACAGAGCCTTGTGTGGGGTAGTCATGCAGTTCTAGACATGAATACTTAGAATATTAGTTACTTAGAATAATTTGATTTCCTTTACAGAGCCTTGTGCGGAGTAAATTATAATTGTTATTTTGGTTATCACATCTGTTATTCGTTAAAAAAGGATTTTGTTAACGAGTGTTCTCGATGATACTTTTTAAACATTCTAAATTAAGCTGTTTTTATTTTAAAATGTCCAAGTTTTCTATTTCCAATCACTTTATTGCATAAACTTTCATAACAATTGCCATTTATAGTCCTTAACTAGTGCCTCGAGGGCACCATCACTAGTTGACATTTCCCTTAAAAAAGATATATCATGCCATTCCTCTATTCTTTTGAAAACACAATTACTTCATTCGGTGCCAACAAACAATTACATGCCAGAAATGGTCTAAATCATTATTTAAAATTAGAGAAATGTTATTTGAACAACAATTTTATGTGACAACTTGTGGGACAATTAAAATTTACAAAAAAATGTAGATCTTGGCAGAAAAACTAAAGCAATGGAGAGAGAATATGAGAACATTATATGAGTATGAGGGAGAATGTTGTCATAAAAATTGTCACAAAATAATTATTCAAATATCAGTTCTCTTAAAATTAAGAGAAAAGTGGATAACAACAGATGAAAATTCTGGTTTATGTCAATTAGCTCGGCGAGCAGGGTAGCTCGTTTAGCAAATTGAAACAGATAAATATGTTTTGTGCAGTTTCAACATTTTCAAGAGTTGGTCCATTCCACTTGTTGTTTATGCATGCATTTTGATTGTAATGCACATAAAACTTCAAAATATCATGTGGAGTGCTTCTATTCACAATATTTACAAAATTTTAAGAGTTCCACATTTGATGTGTGTGATTATGATAAGAAAAATATAATTAAAAAAAAAGTATCTATTAAACTCACTTGAGTTGCAGGTGGTGTTGACTTAGATCTTTAAGGTCTCAGATTCGATTCTCTCTAGTGTCAATTTCAATGAACTAGTTAAGGCAATGTCTTCAATCTTTATGAAAAACAAACGCACCAAGATTTGTGTACATTCTAATTTGAGAGGTAACATGTCAAACCTTAATCAAGATATTTCAATATTTTCATAACATTTTATAATGAAACACAAAGGGGAAACATGCAACTCTTCATACAAACATTTTTAACTTAAATGATGAAATGAAAGATGAATACAAGTGTGAAAAGTTGGAATCTTTGAATGGGTGTCCCTTGGATGCAAAATCAAGATGAAAGACGCGGTTTCTGGGTTGTCTACCAATAGATGCTTGTTTAACGTCATTAGATTACCACATGTATCCGGTGAAAGATCCATAAATTTTCGACTGTGGGGGCAAAATTTATATATAAATTTGTAGTATTAAAAATGTTACATTTTTTTTTTTAAACTTAATTTGTAGCTAATTTAATTGACTGGTCTGGACATTTTGGCATTTTTTCAAACTTTGAAAAACTTTTTTGTATATAGTTGGTCGATAGAGCGATGCACTGTCAAAGAATGACAATATTTGATAATATTGGAATGGAATCCTAATGTAATATGAGGTGCTTTTTTACTTTTCTTGTCTTTTTTATTCTAATGGGTAAGATTTTTGTCCCCCCTTTTCTTTTTCTTTTTTCATAAATAAATTTCTAGCTTATTAAAAAAGATTGCTAATAGTTTCATGTGGAGAGAAAACAAACTTATAACATTTCATTAATCAAAGTATTTTCAATACAATCTGGTATTTTAAATAGAGTCTGGAGACTAGTTGACAATAAGGCCGCCTTAGCTAATTTATGAGCAATCTTATTTGCTTGTCTCCGTACAAACTCTACAGTCGAGTTTTCATAATAATGCCTAAAGAGAGTTTTATAATTTTGGATAATGATACCAAATTCGGTAACATCATGTCGAGAAGATAAAAAACTATCCACCACTCTCTTCGCATCCATCTCAAAGTCAATAGGTCCCAAGTTGAGCTCATGCACCCACTCTAGTGCTGAAATCAACCCAAGAGCTTCTCCAATATGAACTTCACATATGGGACTAAACCAATCAGTTTTGGCAAGGACAAAAGTACCATGTTCATCTCTAATACACATACATAATCCAACCTTGTTCAGGTGCTTCGAAAAGGATGCATCAATATTGCATTTGTATCTACCTGCATTTGGTTTTGTCCAACAAATATTACCATGTTACTGCCGAGGCACAAAATCTGTTTGCTGCAGATTACTAGCCAATTTCCACTCATGCAAACTGTCTTTCGCGCGAGATAGAACAAAGGTGTTTGCATCTGTAACCTTATTCCACACCTTATCGTTCCTTTGCTTCCAAATGCTCCAAAGAATGCAACAAAAGGCTGCTGCATCTTCGGCTGCCAACACCTGCAGAATTTTAAAAACAATTGTTTTGCTGTCATAGTCTTGGCTTAAAATAGCATAAATGGAAGAATATCCTTCCCACATACTCCAAACAGAACAGCTACTTGGGCAATGAAAAAAGAGGTGAAGAGTATCCTCTTCTTCCGAGTTACACAGTGAACAAACAATATCACAATTAACCCATTTGTCTCGGAGTCGCATTCGAGTTGGAATACAATTCCTACAAATTCTCCAAATAAAGTTTTTAACTCGCGGCGACATTTTTAGTCTCCAAATTATATCCCAATAACCGAAAATCTTAAAATGAGATACATCAAAAATTTCTTGCAAACACATACGATATGCACTCCTAACCGAGTATTCACCATCTATTTCCTTCTTCCAAACTAAACGATCTTCTGTCACAGAAGGATAGAGAGGTGTTTGTATTATGTGTTCCACCAACTGCGGACTGAAGTTAACTTGCAGAAAAGGAACATTCCATGCTTTTAGATCTTGTAGCAGGCAGTCCTTTACTCGCAAATCTGCTTAAGGAGAACCATCACCGACTGACGGTGTAATAATAATATTATCCAATAACCAATTATTATTCCACACCGGTATAGAGCTCCCATCACCTATTTGCCATCTGCTACCCGCTCTTAAAATGAATTTGGAATTGCAGATACTTCGCCAAACAAAACTAGGATTATGGCTTAAAGTTGAGTCAAGAAAATTGCATCTTGGAAAATACTTGGCTTTATACATCCTAGAGATGAGCGTGTCCGGATTAGTCATAATTCTCCAACCTTGCTTCCTCAACATAGCAGTATTAAAAGTTCCTAGACTTTTAAAACCCATACCGCTATCTTTTTTGTGCATGGAAAGTTTGTCCCAAGATAGCCAATTAATTCCTGTTCTGTGACCCTGAGTGACCCCACCAAAAAGAATTTAACATTTTTTCAATTTCATCACACAAAGACGATGGTAGAGTAAACAGACTCATGAAGTAGGTTGGAATGGATTGAAGCACCAATTTAATTAAAACCTCTCGGCCAACCTTAGAGAGGCACTTACTACTCCAGGAATTAATCTTTTTCCAAATTCTATCTTTAATAAACCCGAAAGTTGCTTTCTTACTTCTACCAATCATAGAGGGCAATCCAAGATACTTCCCCGTTCCCAAGACTGTTCGAACCCCGAGTATGTCAGCAATATTGTTATGATTAGTGCTAGAAACATTTCTACTACAAAAAAATTCTGACTTTTGAAGATTCATAGTCTGCCCAGATGCTTTCTCATAAATATTCAAAATATTCTTCATCTTCAAAGCTTGAGAATTATTTGCTCTAAAGAACAGAAAACAATCATCTGCAAAGAGTAAATGAGATACAATAGGAGCATAGTATACTACATAAATTGGTTTAAAGTATCCTTTAGTTTTGAAATTCTATTGGGTTCAAGAGTATGTTTGTATTATTGATAATGAGGTTGTCCATAAAATTTTGATCTATTTTTCTCACATTGTTGGGCATAATAGATGTTGTTGTAACCATGGTCAGTTATGGTTTCTGTCTGATTGAGAATCTTAAAAAGAACTGGTTAGCGAGAAGAATATATTTGTGATGAGATCAAGAGTTCATTGAGCATGTGGAAAGAAATCTATAAAAAAATAAAAATACACACAAAAGATGAATATTTTATTTATTTTACTAATCACGGTTTCTTTTATCAAAGTTTAACTCACGATTTGTTTGGTTTTGAATTATGGGAATTGCATTTCCTTGGTCCATGATTTTTCCTTCAATAATTAAAAAAAAAGGGAAGAACTTGATAAGATACTTGAATAGCTTGAGAGCAGCACGTGGAGAATTACTTGGTCATTACATTGACAATTAATTGGATGAATGATTTCTATTGGCCTTTGGAGTTGACAATATTTAAGTGGATTTACGTTGCTGCATGAATAAAAGGAAATGGCTCATACAATGCTTTAATGAGTCATTACTTCTGTTTTTTGGTATGCACATTCACGATTTCAGTAGCAGAGACAGCTGATATCTTGGTCCGTTGAATTGATATGTTTTTAGGGTTGCATGTATAAGAATTATTGTAATGCATAAATACTATTTAGTAGTTTTCGATTCTAAATTAATAATAGGTGATATTCTAATTTATTTGAGTTCATTAGAGCAAGAGCTCTATATATTGTAAGTTTCTCAATGAAATGAAGGAAGTTGAATTTTATACAATTTTACACATATGTGTATTGAGAGCTCTTCTCTTGTGGTTATGGATTGATCGAACTATCTTTGATTTTATCAAGAAATCACATTTCTTGTGGCGATCCTTGCATGTACCGGCTTATCAATCTTTCTTGGATTAGAAAAAGTGCGGCGCCCCTGTCTCCAGTTCATTTCATCATTTTTTTAAAATCTTTTCACCTTTTCCATCAAAAATATTCCTAATTCGCTTATGACGGTTCTGCGACACTCATCAGTCTGACTAGCAACTAGGGTTATACTAAAAACAAAGATTATGTACAATATATATATAAAAAAATACAATTACTTAAAACAATAAAACTTGTTGTGATGATTCACTACTACAAAATACCCCCTTTAATAGCATTCATTTTAGCGTTTGATAACGCTTTTGAAGCACTAAGAAAGCCCCCCCATTATAGGTCAGAACCCTATAATAGCACTTTTAAAACGCTATTAAATAGTAGTGGTTCAATAGCGCTTTTAGAAAAGCGTCAATATAGCCTGTTTTTTTGTGCTATTAAAGTGGATTTTTAAACAGGTGTTTCTTAGCGTTTTACAAAAAGCGCTATCGTATTGAACCCACTTTAAAAGCGCTTATATGTCTCATATTTTTTAAATTAAATCCACCAAAATATCGCTAATTAAATACTACCTCCGTCCCTTATTATAGGACCCTTTTAGAAAAAAAAAATTGTCCCTTTTTATAAGATCCTTTTGATATTTTCAAGTGCATTAATTTTTTCTTTACAAAATTACCCCTATTTACTCTACATATTTTTTTGAAAAGCAATAAATTCTTTTTTCCTTTGATAAAAAAAAGAGCAATAAGTTTACATGGGAAAACAAAAGAGTATAACTCTCATTCATGCACTGAAGGCTGCCTTTATAATTATGATATTCATGTCCCACAATAAAAACAGTGGTAACTCCCAATTCATGCACCTCTTTGGTTCAATTTTTTTTTTTACTTACAATGTCTGTCAAAGAGCTTGCAATGGAACTTGCTGAAGATTCTATGGAAGGTGTTGAAGTGGAGATGGTTGAGGATTCCTTTGAAGGTCTTGAAGTTGCTGATGATTCCTTTGAAGATCATATAATGGAAATTGCTGAAGATTCCATGGAAGGTGTTGAAGGGGAGATTGTTGAGGATTCCTTGGAAGTTGTTGCATTTGAAGAGCTGGGTGATGAAGTTCAGTCCAACAACATTGAAGATTGTCCCTTTCCACACTTGGATTTAAACAAATTTCCCGAGGATGATTATGAAAATGACATCTATGAAGAAAAGGAGAAGAAACAATTGTTGATGACTTTTTGTAGGATTTATCTTGATAGGTTTTATTAATGGTTATGTTATGTCAGTTGTATCCATTTTCTGTACTTAGTTTTGAATGAAAAGAGACACCAATTATGAATAAAAAGATTTTTCTTACCACCTAAAGTAAGAGAGATAGAAATTGAATGTACGTATCAGTGGACGTGGCTTTAAGATAATCCAAAATATAAAAGAGTGTTGCTATAAAAGAGTGCTAGTGCATGTTCATTATGATATGTAACGTAGACATATATTCATTTTTTTTTCTATAGTTCATCATTAGCAATGTTTACAATTGGATTATTATCAACTTGTAAATGTTTTGGATGCGCACAAAATGTGTTGTGCTGACATAGCTTGAAACTGTTTTGGATTCTTTGAAGATATATTCAAGTTGTTGCCACTGTTATTGTGATATCCCTTGATCCTACACCAAATGCACTCAAAGTTGTTGCTACTGTTTTGGATTCTTTGGAATAGCTTTAAGGTGCATTTTTTTACATTTTAAGAGTATGCTCTAGTTTTTTGAGTGATTATAATTCAAAAAGGGATCAAAGTTATACTTAATGTAAAACTTCAGCAGCATATAAACATCCATTTTCATTCAAAAAGGGATCAAAATATCAACAGTTACTACAAAATTTCAACATGTCTCTTTTCATTAAAAAATGGATTGAAATTGCAACATCTTTTATTATTGTGGATCAAAACCAAAAAGTACAGAGATCAAAACCCAAAAGTACAAATCAAATATACTAATGCAAATTCAAATGATCAAGCACTTCTTCCACTAATGATGAATCACATTTGATAGACACCGGTAGCCGTCCTTGTCTTTGCATAACATCTTTCTTTATATGTGGAACACTGAATTTGTTCGAACCTTTTGCCTTCATTATCTCTACCATACATGTTTGTACTGATATGAACATCTTATTGCCCAAGTCGGGTGAAAATATTTCAAATGATTTTTCTACTGCCGCAACTAGATCATCAATAGTCTTCGGTGTTTCCTTATGTTGCAGTGATTGAATGGCACTAAAGAACCCAAGGTCTAAGACATTTAGTTCAGGGGAATTGGGAGGTTGACACATCAGTCGAATGTCGAACCCATCTTGTGAGGAAGCTTGACGAAATTCAATGTCGTTCTCATTGACGTGACATCTTGCGTTATCTTGTTGAATGAAAATTGGTTGGCCTATTTTATCTCTTGGCCACTTTTCTTTTATGACAGGAATAACTTTTTCGATCAAAAACTTTCTACAAACTTCTCTATTGACTGAAGTGATGGATTTTGTTTCAAGAGTTCCTGCAACTCTATTTACACTATTTCTCTTTGCTGGCTCTTTGAAGACGAACGGAAAAACACCTATTTTACCAGAAAAGGTTTCGTTCCCTTCAGCATCAAATATGAAGTTTGTAGAAATATGAAAATTGCAGCCATAACTAAAAACATATTACAAATTGTTAACAAAACTCATTGCATTCATGAGTAATCCAATCCATTCATTAGAAATAAAAACTAGTAATGTGTAGTGTACACTTGCATTAAAATGCATATATAAAGCTCATACGTGATTTAAAAGCCCATGTTTTCTTTAAAGACGAGCTAACCCCAACTGATAGACCTTGAGTATTCCAACGAACCTAGTTCAATGGAAAATAACCATAAAAATATCACTTGAACACAACAACCAACAGAACCATATAAAATGCAAGGACATAAGTATGTCCAACAATAACTTCAAATTCATGTTAAACAAAAATATGGAACCACAAAAATATAGATCACAAAAATTGTTAATAAAGCATGTAGTTACCTCAAGATTAACTCCATGGCTTCTAGCATTGTGAATTTTTCGCATGCAGCTTTGTAATTTTTTCGTATGCGGGGTCACACCATGTTTACCATTAGTTGAAGTCATTCACCTGTAAAAAATGTTATTAACAACGAGAGTAACATTAAGAATAATTAACATTAAAAATGAGAATCAATAACAATAAACCCATAAAAACAATAGTTTTTTTTTATTATGGGCGAAAACAAAAATAAATTTATGCATATACTTTTTTTATTTGATATACAATCATACATTATCGCTTTCATAAAAGCGCTAAGGAAGGGTAGCCAAATATTAGCGTTCACATAAAAGCGCTAACTAAGGGTAGCCAAATATTAGCGTTTATACATAAGCATTATCTAAGTGGTAGCAAATAATAGCGTTTGTGCAAAAGCGCTATAAAAGTGGCGCTATTATATGTCAAAATTGTAGTAGTGATTGATGAACAAAATACCAATTGTACATATAGTCATCCATACAATTTATAAAGTTCGTATCCACAGAGATTGTGTTATTTAAGTTAAACTATTGCGATGATGATTATGATTTATGTAACTAAATGAGGGGTTTTGCACTTGACAATATGATTGATTGTTTTACTTAAGAAATAGAGAGAAAGACAACTAGGCCATGTCAGATTCCCTTATCCGAATTGTTTGTGTAACTGCAAACTATGGATCTAACTTAATTGATTACTTTAATTTTAAGATATTTGATCAAATTAGTTAGGTCAATGTCTTTGTAACTAACTCTATTCAATGTTATTACTCCCTAATATTTTAGGTGAGCCTATAACCAATGAAGGTTTAAGGACGCCAAACTAAGTACATAATCATGCTTAGAATATATCTATGTTGAGCAATAACTGAACAATTATATTATTTCGTCTACCAAAGATAGGGTTAGTAGTCCTTGGATTTGGATCAAATCATGAACATTAACAAACACACAAATTGCATCAAACACAAGTATAATTGAATAAAATAACAGAAGTAATTAACTGAAAGTCATAGAATCATTGAAAGTCACATGATCAAACAATTACATGGAAGTTATTCTTTCATGACCTAACCTAGAGGTAATTAACTACTCATAGCTTCTAAACATAAAAAAAATATTGAATATAAATAAAAAAAGTAAAGGATCACTGGTTGATGATTTTTTGACTCCCGAATGACTCCGACCTCTCAAATTCTTCTGAAATCGTGTTTCCATCGTCTACTCACCTTTTCACTAACCGGTATGATATTTATAGGATTTTGTTTCCCAAGATTTTAGGGAAATTCGGTCTGTGACGCAAGTATAAATCTTGCAAGGCGAGCTCTGACGAGGATGATTATGCTGCCTTTCCTTCAGATGCTCGTGATGCAGAATTGATGGCCTGCAATGCCGAATAGTACAAGGTTGATCCTTGATAAAACTCTCTGAACTCGAGATGCACAGCTCATAGCACGCGTCGTGAGTGATGACGAGGTTAGTTTTACTCAATCTTCACATTTTTCTCCATGTTTTCACACTTGAACATCCGTGATGACTATGCCCTAAGAATTAACATTGATAAACTTGTAAAAAGGCATAACACAGTCACCAAGTTGTCTGGTTTGTGTATATTTTCATGGCTTTAAGCATATTTTCTTTTTCATGCCCTTTCATGATTTTCTTTTGAATTCTTTACAAAACTCGACTAAAAATACAATTAAACTATCTACTTCTACTCTAAATTGACTTTAAAAAAGGATAAAAAAAAATCCTACATAATTTGTTGTCATCAATACTCCACTATCTTAAACACAACTCAAGAACAACATTACCATTTTGATGTTGTAGTTTTTAAAAATCAAAATTAAGTACTCATAGTTATCTTATCCTTATGAACTCGTGAGATACCAAATATGTTCAACAAAGTTATTGTTTCAAGTTAAGAGTGGAAGTGAGTTTTGTTTCTTAATGTTGTACAAAATGTTAAATCAAAATCAAAATAATAATGAGATAATATTTTTGGGATTCGATTTCATTAACTAATCCTTTGAAGTATCATCTTGATTGATTATATACTTTTAGAGTTTTAGTCATATTTTCACCTATCGTTCATCATTTGTTTTCATGTCTGATAAACAAAGATAGGTCTATATGAGTAGTATAAGCTTCAATGTCAATAACTTGGTGCTCAAAATAGGAAATGTCCTAAATCTGCAGCTTTAACATGCACATAATATCATGTAAATATTGAAAACCCTTTGTTGGAATCAACAATGTTTCAATGTGTGGTGGCTTTGAAGCACGACTCCAATTTAGGAAACAAAGAGTGTTAATTGGAGGGTCATCAAGTTGATTTTTGCATCTTCCGGTACAATATCTATCTCTATAGTCTTCATCAACATTATCCTTCAGTTTCATATGAACTAGTGGTTGAATAGACACTCAATCTTCATATAATAATCCTAAAATAAATCCAAAAAGTTTCAATGGTCTTTTAGACTGTGCCTTTGAGTTTGGCTCACATATAACAATCAATTTTATTAGATATGAGTCTAGCTACATCCAATCCCTTTCTTGCCACAATACACCATAGTAGATGATAAGTATCAAAAGTTGAATAAGAGGTGTGACTCTTGGGCTTTATGTTGTGTAAGATTGAAAAAATGAACACTTGTTTCATGGTGGTTTTGTAGGATCTCATATGTACTTCATCACTAATAATTTTATATGTATTCACTTCTTGACAAATGTTAGCAGAAATGACTTCCATACCCCAATTCTATTGGCTTATTGTATTCCACACTTAATAGCTGATTAAGAATAACTTGAAATGGTTCACCGAGGAATTTGTTCATGACGTAACTTGAAATGGGTGATCGAGATAAATTATGAAGTAATTCATCACCAATGGTAGTTTGAACAAATGTTTATCTCACCAATAACAATACCATAACACAATATTTTATTTCATCAATAACAACGCCTTAACACCATAATTATCTCATCAATGACAACACCATAACACCAATATAATATACTCAACTCTTCTATATTCAAAGATTTTGGTTTGTACTATGCGCAACAATACAATACAAAGTAATACCTATGTTACCATCCACATCTAAGATGAGACGTTGTTGTTATCATTGCACGTTTGCTTTTGTTACCATACCAGCTTGCAGTTTTACACTACCAACATTTGGTTGGACTTGAACTGGGATAGGAAATTGCTTCTATTTATGTCCTTCCTTCTCTAAAAAAGGAAAGCAGGATTGAGTATAAAGTCAAACCATCTTGTGAATTGCAAATAAATATAGTCTGCATGTTTGAATGTACAATTAAAGTTTTTAACTTTGCTTTTGTGATTAGAGTTTAAGAGGAAAAATGACACATTAGATCACTAATGGGGGAAACGCAACCGATAAAAATTGTGAAAAATAATGCATCTAAAGTGAATATGACTTGAACTTTTTAAATGGGGTGAAAATGACTTTTTAAATCAGTCATGTATCCGACTTATAGGTGGCCGATTTAATAAGTATTTCACTTTTAAGTCTATTGCTACATCCGATTTAATATCTTTTTTTAAATTGGGTAACCCGACTTAAAATCTATTAATTAACTCGGTTGACCAAATTTAAAAGAGGTTCAATGGATTTTCAGTGTTAAAAAACATACCGATTCGACTCAAAATCACACCTTTTAGGTCTGTTCAACCGATTTAATATCTACTTATTTTTATTTTTATTCCTTTTCCTTTGTTTCTCTCATATTGTAATGTTGGAACAAAATGTGTTTAACATTACCCTTTGAGTTTTGATGATAACAAGGTATTGAAAATTGTCAATTGAATATGCTAATATCTGTTCAAGTGTGCAGGACCATGCACAAAAAATTTAGTGTCTCTTTAAAGCACATGTTCTGAAGAACAAATGAGAGCAATGAAATCAACAAGAAGGAAGCTTGAAGCATCTGAAGAAAAGAGGTTCTAAAGACAAGAAGTTCTGAAGACAAGAAGTCCTAAAGAAGCTGACGTCATCAGAAGCACTCTCATCAGAAGCTAGTTCACCAGAAGCTGACATCATCAGGAGTTGAAGATCATTAGAAGCTGAAAGAATTGAAGCTTCAAAGGCTGTTCAAATGATTTAATCACGCTTATCATTGCAGAAGACTAGAAGCAATGACTATTTCAAAGGAATTTAAAGGCATTAGATGCTTATTCTTTGGAGAACGTTGGAAAAAGGACAATTGTACGATGTGTACAACCACTATCTCCACTACTCTATTTTTTGTCTGCTAGTACAAGAACAACAGTTGTGCCTGCACCGGTGTTCCTCCATACTTGGAGTGGATTTGAAATTGATCCTTCATACGACAATAACAAAATCAGGCAAAAGATCATTGGTGATTTGATCAAGCTTCAAACGACTCTTTTTGATGTGTTGACAATTAACAACGTCTCTTTCCAACCTCTATATAAAGGAGTGAAGACAGAATTAAAAGACTCATACAACAGTTTACAAGTGCCAAAACTCTGCTGAAATTGTTCCACATCAAAGTTCACTTAGAATTTCTTAACCACTTTCATATCTTAGAAATTCTAGAGTCTTAAAGAGTTTGTATCTGATTTGTATTGTGAACACCACTGATTGTATATCAAGTGTTCAATCTCAAACATATTTCTTTGTAATTCTGTTTGAATAGAAGTCTCTTGCAGTTGTGCTTGAGCATAAGAATTCTCTTGATTTATTTCTTGAGCACGGGGAAATCTCTTGCAGTTGTGCTTGAGTAGTTTGAAGTCTCTTGCTAGTTTTAGCAGTGAGCAGTTGTAATCAAATATTACATTTTTAGTGAACTCTCCTTGGAAATGCAAGGGGGACATGACTACTTCCGGTTTGTGGAAGGAACCTGTATAATTGCTTTGTATCTTTCTTCTTCTTCTTCTTCCTCTCTCTCTCTCTCTCTCTCTCTCTCTCTCTCTCTCTATCCGCTGCATCTAGATTATGAACAGTGACTTAAGTAGGAGAAAACGAAGAAAAAACAAACACAATTCAACTCCCACTTCTTGTGTTTTTTTCACCTTCATATACATGATTGTAACGAGGTAGAACTTTATATACAGTTATTTAATACAAAAAATATCATCATAAATCTTAATTTCATACTTGTAAATAATATCATAGCTACAAAAGCATCCACAATTGGCAGAAAAATGAAGTCTCACCGCCTAAGAGGAACAAGTATCACTTAGCATATTA
Organism: Medicago truncatula; assembly: GCF_003473485.1. Classification (NCBI taxonomy): domain Eukaryota; kingdom Viridiplantae; phylum Streptophyta; class Magnoliopsida; order Fabales; family Fabaceae; genus Medicago; species Medicago truncatula. Next base: position 26,157,382 of record NC_053045.1, read on the forward strand.
GCCTTTTTTTTAGCATGAAGTAATTTTCACCATATTCGTTACGTCTCTAATGACACATTGAATCGCTAAGTGAAGTATACGCTTGATTAGCAAATTTTCTATTCCAAATCATTTTAAATATCTAACTCGATCCACTAAGTCAGTTGATGGCTCGCTTAGCCAAATAATCAAACCAAGAGGGTGGATTTCATATAATTTTTTACAAAACAATTGAATTTGCATCATAATAATATATTTTATTTTAGGTGCATTTTAAAATTATCAATCACCTCCTAGATCACGTAGGTATTCCCTCTTAATGTTTTATGTGATGCAACAAATAGATCCTCACAATTATGCACATCTAGTGTGTGTTTCTCGCACTTAGACTTGTCAAGCCCTACTTATACGATGAAACTACACACATATACTTCACTAGACTATTGGTCATAACATGCTTCTAAAAAATGAAGAATGTCTTGACCATTTTTTGTTTTATTTTTTGAAGAGTGCCATTACAATCTCGAAAACAAACAACAATTCACTTAGACACAAATTAACAAATATGCACTTTCACATAGATGATGCATTGCTTCAAATAAACAAATCACACTATGAGGAATCAATTGACATAATAGATTCACATATTCATTTAGGAAAGCTAATAAGGACAAATTGAAATTTGTCAGAATAACAAGAATGTGTTTGTGGGTATCTTCATTATAGATTATGCTCTCTTCTCATCACATGCACTTTATATGTTGCATTTACATGTGGGGTATTGAATAGTTGGATTGATGCTAACACTACGTCAATATTGTGACATTTTCTTTATTTATGCCTTATATTTGTTTAGTTTTGATGAGGCATTCTAATGAGTTCTTAAACACATTTTTTTTTTTTTGTTTAGTTCTCTTTTTGAAAGATAATAACGGCAAAACTATAGACAAACAAACTCTAGAAATAACAGGGAATATTTAGTCCACGAAATCTATGTGGTATTTTACACATTTAATATTATGAAGGCTGGAGCGACATAATATTCAGTCCACGAAATAACAAGGAGTACTCAGTCCACAAAATCTTTGTGGTATTTTACACAGAAATAACAAGAAATATTCACTCCACAAAATCTATGTGGTATTTTACACAGTTATTAGATCACAGAAGAACGTTTGATTGATTTTAATCATAATCAGTAATTGATCTAAGGAGGGATATAATTAGATCCTGACCCCTCCCTAAACCTTCTCTTAAGCTAACATTATCTTATACAAGTGTTTAGAGTTTTCACACTTTTTTTACTACATTAATGCATGTAAACTATAAACAGTGTGCAATTATGCATATTAAATTTGATGATAAAGTCTGTTTTTGATAAGTAATTGCAATAATTACCTATGTCATTTATGCCTTTTGCCATGCATTTTTTTCCTATGCTACTTTCTGGTCCACTATATTGCAGTTATGCATATAAGTAGTTATTGTATCTCTATTTTTTTGGGCCTGGTTTGCTAAAAGTAGTTATGCATATTAAATTTGATGATAAATTTGATGTTGTAGGATTCTCTAGTGTCAGACGGATTTGTGTGAGATGGACGTAAGGACATCTTGGCGGAAGCCCTTGGGCAAGTTGAACACCTTGGTCATGTTTGTTATGTTTATCGAGGAGTGGGATTCGAGAATACTTTAGATCAAAATCTCATTCCACCCCATATGTTATCAATGATGCCCAACTAACAGCGTTAACTAAGAAGATTACACAGAACGTGCTGCAGTCTCTTAACTTTCAACAAAATCAAAATTTCCCAATTTATTATCCCAATACCACTCAACTTGTTAGCACAAAGGGTAGTTGCTCTATTGTTCCACAAACGCCAGATTATGAAGAGGATGTCCTAGAAGAGTGTGAATTGTATATTGATGGAAGCAATAATATGGTGGCACATGCTAATGTGTACAACCAAAGGCCCACTATACACAATCCGGTGCTAACTAATGATATGGTTAAAGTGGCTGTTACCAAGGTGATATATGGAGTACATGTGCCCCCTGATGAGGTGACAACAATTGCTGAGGCCGTCAACACTTTCATTAAATGGTCGAAGAGACTTTTGCGAGTTATTGCAAATAAAGTATTTATTATATTTATGTCTATCACTATTTACACTTGAGACTATTTAGACTTGTGTAATGTTTTATCCTAATGTTTAGAATGTTGATATATCTATGAAATTTGATGTTCCATCCAAAAAGTCGGAACCTATTTGTCAAAAATTGATAATGAAAGCAATGTATATGGAACAAGCTTTGAAGTTTAAGGATGAACATAGTGGGATTGATATTGAGCTACCAAGGGATGATATCATGGACTTGCGTTTGGGTAAAAAAGAATTACACTTCACTATTTGCAAGTTTGGCTGACGTAAGTATATTTTATTTGTAAATTTAATGGTCATTCAATTACTTAATTTCATTTATAATGTAATTTTGTTTCACTATCTTAGGTATCTACATCGTCGTTGTGTTAAATTGGGAAAAAGTGGCATGTACGGATTTCTTGATCCATATTACACTCTTAATCAAAATGACCCATTTAATGTTCAAACCTACATTCAAAACACGATGGAATATAATAAAAAAGATTTGTACCTAGATCCTTACTTTAAACAAGTAATTCTCTCTCTCTCTCTCTCTCTCTCTCTCCCCAATCACTTGGAATAGAGAGATTTGTATTTTACAAGTAATTTAATTGTTTATTTCCCTTGTAGTCATCATCGGCAGTTGCTTATAATTAATCCCAATAAGCGTGAGGTAACCTTTCTATGTTCGTTAGGAAAGAAACCGACAGATAAAAAAATACCAGTCATTGTTGATTCATAAGTATTCAATTTATTTATTGTACATGAACTGTGATATGTTTAATGATACAAGTTTAACGATAAAGTATTAATTATTGTAGAGCTTTGGAAGGTTATAATAAGCTACAACGGAGAAAGTATAATAAAGTAGTATGGTTCTATCCCACTGTAAGTTGTTTACACATGCATGCTACTGCTTCGTTTATCATCTTTGTGGTGTTTTTGTATTAAATAACAATATTTTTAATAGTATTTACCAACTAAACGGCCACATTTGACCATATTCAATTTTAGAGTCGAAAGCAATCAGTTTGTTATAAGAGCAGCTACTTTGTCATGCTACATATGTTGAACATCATATTTGGTACTGTTGTGGATTAATGGATGCAAGTACATATAATATTTTTTTGATAACTAGTATAAATTACTTAATTTTATTTTCACATGTTTATATGATAAACTAACATTATGTCAACATTTATTTATTCATATATTTGCAGATTCAACCCCCTTTCATAAGGATGAAGTTAAAAATGTTCAAGAACACTGTGCAAATTTGATTCTGGAACTTATTGAAGCAAATGCAGATTCATCTTAGTGTCAGACTGAATTTTGGAGCAGGTGGGGTGAAAACTTTAGTGCGGGACTGGTTTTATTGAGCAGTTCGAGTTTTAGCTTAGTGTTAGCCCCATTTTGAGTTTTTTGGTCTATTTGAATTTTGGTCCTAACAAATGTACTTTACCCTGTTAGTGCAGTGATTATGTTTACTTTCGTACGACATTATAGTTTTATGGTTTTGTTTAATTAGTACATGTAGATTTTGGTTATGGTTGCTTTTGACTAATACATTTATTTTTGGTCCATCTCTTCAATGTATCTTTCTATTAAACAAGTTAATTAATGGTATTAGATATTCTTCATGTATACAGTGAAAAAAAAAGGGTTGCAGGAAAATAAAATAAAAGGAAGCATACTCTGCATGTATGCAGAAAAAAAACTAACTTTTTAAGTTGGTTAAATTTGGACGACTTAAAAAGTTAAAACTTCTTACTACGGCTAATATTAGGTCAGACACGCACCCGACTTAAAAATCCCCTTTTAACTGACTTAAAAAAGTTTTTTACTAGTGACAAGATCACGTTAAATACAACAAAGTCATAATATAGTCGTTTACAACACAACAGAGTCTTAACAAAGTCACTTACAACATAACAGAGTCATAATAGATCTATCATAGCATAGCCGAATTAAAACACAATTATTTTGAACATAATAGATCATAATAAAATCAAAACTTAATGAACATTTAATAAGACTTAATTTAAGATAAATCATACAACACCTTAATAAAGTTACTAATCCATATTTTAGTCTTTCTAGTAAATGTTGTTAGTTTAATTAAATTAAAATACAGTTCAACACCGGGTCAAGCTCCAGGCAAGGCGGGAAATAGATATTTCCTAATTCATCGTTAATCATCATTACATAATAGCCGAATCAAAATCCATCCCACACTCTTATCTTTAGTGAAGCTTTACCACAAAAGTGGTTTTAGATACCAAAGATTAAGTGACAATACTAGAAACAACTATCTCTATTAACAATGAAGAAAATATATTGAAATCATAATTTATGAAACTCAAACAATTGATTACGGTATAACACTCACTCTCTTAAGAAAAGCTAGATCTCCATCTTCCAAGTGAATATGGTGAGATTTATAACACTAAAAAGGAAGTATATGAACTATATAATCAACAAATGAAATAATATTATGATGGAAGTGTTTGGCGCTCACAAAATTGTGCTAATTGACCACCAATCCGTAGCGAGAGATCGAGAGAGAGAGAGAGAGTAAAACATTGGTTATGGTGAAGTTTCACTTTAAATACTGGCTTTTGTGTTTTCGTGTGCCTGACACTATGCGTCGCGTATGCACACTTTTTTTGTTTTTATTTCAGATTTCCTCTTTAGTCGCATACGTGGTACCAGTTTTCAGGTACACACCTTTCATGTTTTCAAAATTGAAACTGTGGTTTCTTCTGTGTGAATGCAATTTATGTGTGCGAAAGCATTTAGATTAAGGTTCCTTATCAAACTTGTTCCCTAAGCTTCCTAATTCTAACCACTAGGGGTGTCCATGGTGCGGATTAGTTCGATTTTGAGGCTAAAAGTCATCCTAACGCAAGATAAAAAGCATACAGTTTGGGTTAGTTGGCTTTCAAAATAAAAACTGAACTAAACCAAACCAAATTAATGTGGTTTGAATTGGTTCATTTGTTGCGATTTTTTATGGCACAATACAATTTTTTGGTTTCCAACATTAAAATCAAGTTAAAAAGTTAAAATTAACTTATTTTTAGCAATATTTCAAATTTCATCAAACATTACAATTTCATTTTAATGCAATAATGTTGTCATCAACATAGGCCAAACTAAAAACATAGACCAAAAAGAAAACTCGATAAAAAGTGATAAAAACTAAGATTTTATCATTCTCTAAAAGTTCTTATTGAGTTTCCACTCTCTCTGTCCCAAATTGTAAGCAAAAAAATCAAATCACACTTATTAAGAAAACTAAAAAAAAAGAATTTGAAGTATAGTTTTTTGCGTTTTCTTTGAAATAAATTTTATAGGAAGATGTAAAAACAATTTTCATTGGCTATTGATTATGGAAAAATTGGAAGAGAGAGAAAATTGAATGTAATTTACATTTAATTTTATGAGAATAAACAAAAGTTTTTATTATTGGAAAAGATGATATTTTAAAAAAACAAGATTAAATAGGATAAAAGTTTATCTTTTTGCTTATATTTTAGAATAAAAAAGTGAATTTTTTTGCTTAAAATTTGAGACGGAAGGAATATAATTTAAGATATATCTAGCATACCTAAATGTGAAACATAGATACATTTTTGAACACTCATATACTTTTGTCCATATCCTCTCCTCCTAAGAAAAAATATATATTTTTGTCCATATTTTCAACTTGGCTTAAAACATATTCCTTCACATTTTCCTCTTGGCTTTCACATGCACTCATTAAGAGGACACACATGCTAAACTAAACATGTCTCTGATCCCAACAAACTCTATAAACAAGAATCTAAACATTCCAAATTTCCAAAGCATCAATAATAATTAATGTCTATTTCGCCCCCCTCTTCCGCTACAGAAAAACCAGTCCAGTAGTATGGTTATACATGATGATGGGTCACTCACACCCACACCCACTCATTCTCTCAATCATCACACATCATTTCTTTTCCTCACTCTCTTCTCTTGTGTCTTATACACACGCGCATGCAATATCACATTCCAAACCAAGATTTCACATTATCCCATTCTTTTGTCTATGCAAATAAATCAAAAAACACTAACCCCACTTCAGACCAGACTAGTCCCATCCTAATTATTTTTCACATTGCAGACATTTGTTTGGTTTCGCATAGATTTTCTCCACGTAAAATAATCTTATTTAAGGCGTGTCAGATATTAAATTTGATATCTCTTCAATTAAAAATTTTAATATTAAAGTTAACATAAGTTAATTAACAAGTATGTTTTTTTTATGAAGTAAAATTAACCCATTTAAAATTAACCCATTGGGTTAATTAACAATTACTGTTAATGGCACATGTTAAAATAAACTAGATATATAAATATTATCTTGATTGTATCAAAGAAAATAGCTTAAAAGTTGTATATTTTATGTTTTGATAGTTCAAAAATTGGTTTTTTAACACAAAAATTATTTTTTAGTAGCTCTTTCTTAATTCCTTCAAAATGCTCTTAGGTCACATGTTAAAAAGACACACAAATATATATATATATATTTTAAATTATTGTCTACAATCGTAATTACAACCTTAATCTAAATGATTTAGAGATCTTTATAATCATTTTACAGCTGTAATTATGGTCGCATCAACCATATTTGTCCACATTATGGTGCAATATCATAGTATGCAACAGAGTTGCAATGAGAGTTAAATAACACATACAAATACGCACATATTTTTTTGGAAAGACATACAGACAGACACATGTGTGTGTGTTTTTCTTTTTACCATATTTTTGTGTTACTATTGTATAATAATAAATAAATTGGTGGATACAGCTATTTTTTCATATAAAGACCGTGAATTTTAACATTGATGAATTATATTAAATTCTCTTATTAAAAATGATTTTTAAGCAAGTTAACTAGGTCTCCTTACACTTTGTAGGAGTGATTTTTTTCATCCACTTTGAAAGAAAAAATAATATATTAAAAAAGCATCTGTCTATCTATCAAGATAAATGTTTACTTTTGGTTTTATCCAACTCAAATTCTAAGATAATATTAAAGCCTATCCAAGATCAACCGAATGAGTTATTTTCTTTTGACTGAGTCTCATTGTAATGGATTGGAGTAATACTCTACTTTACATTAATATTTACATAAATTTTATTTAACATTTAAAAAATAATAAAAAAAATAGTTGATATGGTGGTGATGATCACTTTTTCTATGAGCCAAGTGATTGTCTCCTTTATAAATCCACTAAGCACACTCTCAAACTCAAAGGACAAACACATTTAGAAAGAGAAAAAGAAAAATGTCAATGGACATGATTGCAACAGAACGTGTTTGTTATGTTCACTGCAACTTCTGCAACACCATTCTAGCGGTATAGTATTCTCAATTTCCATCTCTTCTTTTGTGTTTTCTCTTTCCCATTCATTATTTCTTTCACCACCATCTAATTTGGCAAATTGAGTTTCATTTAATTTCTTCCATCAAGATCATATGAGATCAAATAATATATAAATGAAAAAGATTTTTAAGTTTAATTAATCATGAAAACAATAATAGAAATTCAATTGAGCTAAGACCTATTGATTATAATGCTTGTATTGGAAAATTGACCTTATAGGAACATTGGAATTAATTGATCCATCATGTTGAAGTGAATTTTCTTAACACTATAAAAAGAATTCTTCTCCTAACTTATATTTTATGAGAAATTGAAACTATATTTTGCTCTTCATAAACTCTAGATTTTATGGTAAGAAGCTTGTAAGAGATAAGCACAATTGTTGATTTTCAATGAACAAAGTTAGGTATGTCTAAATTTGAGAGATCAAGCAAAGTAATTCTCTGATCTAAAATGAAACAATTTTAAGATGCTTAAGAACAAAATAAATTCACAAATTTAAACTCATAGCTAGATTCAAATTTATGGTCTAGCTAAAAGTCCATGATTAGGGTTAATATCAGAATCAGATATTAGGGTTTCTTTGTTTTATTTTCTTTTTTAAGAAAAATCAAAATATATGGCATCTTATATATTCTCAAATGCTCATTTGTATACTATTTTTATTTAATATGTAATTTACCAGATTTTTTTCTTGTCATTTTTCTGTACAAATCCATGTGATGGCAAGCATGATTTGGTTTCTCTCTCCTATGTCCTTGATTTGGTGCAATTCATCAATTTCTGTTCATCATGAATTTCCACCATAGTTCTGTAAAGCATCAAGATCAAGTAAATGTTTTCACATTTTAAGGCTTGTTGCATCCCTTAAGTACAGATGTAGTGTACCATCTTTATTTCTACAACAATTTGTGAACATTTATGACTAAATCTCTCTCTTCTTTCTCATAGTATAGCAAATTGAAATGACCTCTTTTGAGAAAGTAGATTAAATCTGGTTCATGATATTGTATAGAGTGAGTAATAATAACTAGTGGTTAAGACTTTGCTGGTTTGTGTTTTTGTCAAGTCATTTTCATCTCTCTCTTCTTTTAAACCAATTTCTATCTTTTATCATCTTGCCTTGCAGTGTCAGTAAAAAGTGATGCGCACTGAGAACATTGTTTGTGTTGTGATGAATGAGAGTACTAAATATTTAAATTCATCTATGTCAGTTTCTCAGCTTTTTTTTCTGTTACAATATATGCCACAAACACAAGTAGTGGACACAACCCCCTTAAAAGTAGACTCTCTCTCAGAATGAATGTGAAAAGATTGTTACACTCACTTCCTTCTCACTCCTGCTACATTATTTATCATCTTCCTGCCAACCATATACACATTTTGTTTCTTTCTTACTTCCATTTATTTTCTCATCAACTCAATGTTTTTGCTTTGGAAGTTCCTATGTAATTAGTAAATTATATAGTTGTAACCTAAGTTTTAAGATATTTCAGCCTTTGGCAATGTTTGAAGAATGTCTGTTTTGGTGTATGAATTTTCTTTTGTGTGTTCTGTCTATATACGATGCCCTTTGCTTTGTAGTTTTTATGCCGATCTTTGTTCGTCTTGTGCAGAGACTTGGTTAGTAATAAACTTTGTTCGTCTTGTGCATAGACCTAGTTAGTGAAATTAATTGTAAATGGTGAATGATATTATATATTTGTTTTGAAATTGGAAATGGATTGGCAGGTTAATGTTCCATACAGCAGTTTGTTAACCATAGTAACAGTTAGATGTGGACATTGTGCTAATTTGCTATCAGTTAACATGGTAGCACCATTACTTCAGCCATTTCCTCCTCCTCAACTCCCTCAGGTATGTTTCATACTCATTTTATTTGGTAGCCCTCAAGTTAGGTGGAGTTAATATCAGTGTTGTTACTGTTTTCTTTCGGGTATTTTGCCTATATACGACGTCTTTTATTTGTAGTTTATAATTGTTGATCCCTGTTCATGTTGTGCAGGAACTTGATTATTAATAAATTTTGCCGTTAAAAAAAAAACTGAATGATTTTTCATTTTCAAGTTTTCTATTCTTATTGTTTTTTTTTTTCAAAAAATAATCATGCGGAAGATATTTTGTTAAGGAGTGTCCTAAAGACATTGTCCATGAATTCCAAAATTTGTGGTTATTAATATAAAAGTTTATTATATTTCTTTTCAACGTATTAAATACACATTCTTAAAATCTCTCTGAACATAGATCAGTTCACAAGTAAGTTGCGGTACATACAATTGATTTGTTTTTAATTAGCACAAATGAGATTTATATAAATAAAAGGATAGAGTATAAGAGATACTCTAACTCAATACAAAGAGGGAGCACACCATGTTACATGAACATGACAAAATAAGTTCAACTATAGTATAGTACTTCCTTCGTCTTAAATTATAAGAAAAAAAAAATCATTTCATATTTATTAAGAAAACTAAAATATGATAATTTGGAGTATAATTTCTGGTGTTCTTCTTGGAATTAGTTTTATGGGAAGATGTAAAAACAATTTTCATTGGTTATTTGTTATGGAGAAAATGAGAGGGAGAACAAATTAAATGCAATTTGCATTTAGTTTCACTTTGGAAAAGATGATATTTTTTAAAATAAAAAAGTTTGTCTTTTTTGTTTATAATTTGGAACAAATAAAATGAAATTTTTTGCTTATAATTTGGAACAAATGAAGTATACATAGTTGAGATCAACGATCATTTCATAATATAGTTTTCCTTGAATATTAGAACCCTCTCCTGTAAGATTATAATGCCAAACTATTACAATTGAACTAACCTCTCATTTGAATTAAAGTTCAACCTTCAAACACTGCTAAAATAAATAAATTAGCTAAGGAAAATATAAAATGATTTTTGGTAAAACAAAGGGGTCACTTTTATTTTATGTGTAAGAACCATTGGTTTGTATCTTTAGGTAATCACTTTATGTAGATTTTAGTGCTTCAATAATTGTCTGTGCTAGCTCCTTCAAACATTATAATGAAGATTTTTTTTTAATTTTTGGTGACTTTATAGTGAATAATTTTTTAGTTTGAGTACCACTTGTGCTCTAATCTATATAGACAAATTCTATGGTCCTGTCTAAAAAAGTACTGGATCGATCCTTTTTTTTTATAAAATAATAGAAGAGTAAAAAAAAAAAAAAATTAAAGGAAAACCAAGGATAGATTACAATAATACCAAATATCTTTTAGGTCTTTTGAAACCACTTTAAAATGTTTTTTTTTAATAATTTTTTTAGTATTGATACCAAATAGTTAAGGATTAAGCATAAGTTACATTACATTCATTAAAAAATAAATAGATTAAAATTTGTATTTAACACCTTTTTTTTTTTTTTATAAAATTTGTATTTAACAATTAAATACTATTTTTATAATTTTGATAAAAATATTTTGACGAAATAAAATTATTTTTTGTAATTAAATTTAGTCAAAAAGAAATGAAAGTATTTATATTACTAAATGATACCTTAGAAGCTATTTTGACATTGAACCATGGATGGGTATATACTATATAGCACTTTTGTTAGGAGAATGATGTCTATATACTCAATCAAACACATGAATATTAAAGTGATCTCCTTACTTTTTTAGATGGTGAAATAATGCTTCTAGGATTTAGGATTTAGGAACTTATTATCAATTTTGATTAATTACTTTTCTCCTTAATTAATCTATTGCTAATTATAAGCCACAGAAACAGCACATAATTGATGAAGAAGCAAGCAGCAAGGAAATTGGATCATCATCTTCAAAATGCAACAAAATAGCATCATTTGAGGCAGTAGAACATCCTAGGATTCCTCCCATTCGTCGTGAGTCACACTCTAATTTTTGTATTAGCTTTTTGGTATCAAAAGTTCAACTTTGTACTATTACTCTAAATTTGAATAAACAAAGTGGCAACTACTAACTAGGCCCCCCTGAATGACACAACAATCACACATTCACATATTAACTAGCTAGCATAAAATTCTTCAAAAAAAAAGTAAAAAATACTAGCTAGCATAGCATAGCACAGGTTAGTTAAATTAGGGTTAATAGGTCTTTACTCCTGTAATATAGGTCATTTTCGATTTTTCTCTGTAAAATATTTTTTTATTTATCTCCTGTAAAAAAAAAATTGTTTTGATTTACTCCCTAATAGGTCAAACATAAACCAATTTTTCTTTTTTTTTCAAGAAATTTTCGTTTTTGTTCGGCCTATTAGGGGTAAATCAAAACAATTTTTTTACAGAAGGATAAATCAAAAAAATATAAAAAAGATGACAAGGGATAAAGACATATTAACCTTTAAATTAATTAATCAAGGTAAGTAATAGCATAGCAAAGAAAAACCTTGTCATGAAAATAGATGCTTAATTTATGAGTCGGTCCATCATTTTTTAGTAGTAACAAATTTGAATTTGTTTTATATATATTCATATAGGTTCCCGATTTGGGAATTTTTTTTCTTCATCAATTTATTTGGCCTGGCCCCTCCAAGATTGTGACGTTACGTAACGAAATTGACCCATCCTTAATTCATTGCTGTCATCCTATGCCCTAGTAGAACACATGCATGCATATATATAATATAATATAAATTATATTTACTTTTGAGATTTCATTCACAGTAGCAGAGTTATGGTAATTAATATATTATTGGCATTGATAATTGTAAATTATTACTGGTACTTCAGTTAGTGATCGGAGTTTGCTGCTGATGAAGTGAAGTGACATGAACAATAGAGACAAAAACGTTTTAGAAATAAAATAACTAATAAAACCTAAATAAATGACTCTTGGATAAAATTGGAGCTTCAATAATATGTGAAATGCATAAAATATAATATAATACATGATCCTTAATCTATTAAGTCTATCAAAAAATGAGGTATGTTCTTGTGAAAAAATGATATGATCAATTAATTTTTTTTTTGAAAGATGATAAATTAATGTATATGATGAAATTAAATTTTTTCTTACTCAAAAAGAAAAAAAAAATTACGATTTTATTGATTGAATTATGTTAAATTCCAATATAAATTTAATATTCAAAACTAATTGATCTCATGATTATTATTACCACAGCTATAGAGAAAAGACATCGTGTTCCTTCAGCTTACAACCGGTTCATTAAGTAAGTTATTTTTTCTGAGTATTTACAATTACAATTTCAAATCAGTTCATGCTTAGGTGCAGGATTTAGACTTATGATAACTGAAATATCAACACTACTATTTTTGAGAAAAGTTTAGTACTATTATCATTATTATATTTACTTTTAATTTGAAAAGAGGGTGATAATGATTACTCTTGATTACCCTACAAAAAATAAATTTAAGCACATAACATAACCAAAATTTACCAATGTTTATATTTATTTATTTATTTTTGGTGATGAATATTTATATCTTAGAGTACTTTTCTTTAGGCTATTGATCGTACCGTTTAAGTAAAGCAAATAAGAAACTTTCCCTATTGCCTTGTTTGTAGGGAGGAAATTCAAAGGATTAAGGCCAGTAATCCAGATATCAGCCACAGGGAGGCTTTCAGCTCAGCAGCCAAAAATGTGAGTATTATATCTAATATAAAAATTATTTAAAATAAATAAATAAAGAAAAGTTACTTTAACCCGTATAAAAAAGACCTAATAGGAAAAATATTCCACCCAGCAAAAAAAAAAAAAAAAAACTACCCAAAAGACAGTGATAGAAGAGTATGCCAAACTAATATGGTACAAAAATTGTCGGTAGTCTCAACAAAAGGTTCAAAGGTGTGGACTCCCATGTTTTTTAATAAAATAGTAAATTTTGTCAAAAAAATTAGCGGGAAATCACACCTTTGAAACCTTTGTTGAGATTCATATTAAGGAGACATGCATCTTCCGTACTTTCATGAGGTCGGATAACTAAAGTGTTTTGAGTTTGAAGATAAAAAGAGTTAATGATTTAAAAGTCTATATCAAAAGAGAACTTCATTCATATGCTAAAAGAACCACTATATCAAATTTATTATGTCGTGCTAGGGCATTCCCCATTCTTGAGAAGGATATCAAATTAAAAGATAAACCAATAACCATACAAGAAACCATAGAATGAATACAATGATTGGGGGCATCAAGCCCATTTTGAATCCTAGCTTCCAACAAAACAATCGCTTCCTCTGTCGGGTCTTGGACATAGAAGAGATGAGAGGCCCCAATCTTAAAATTTATCTTGTTACGGCAAAATGCATTTGTTGGACACGATTCGACTTTTAATGGTCTCGTAAAAGTCCATTTTAAACCTCTGATCAAAAACCATTTGATTGTATGAGAGTAACCAAAAAAAGGATTCAACCACAATATTCTCTACACACACAATGGTTTGTCGACATGTTGATTTCTAGGGTATTTTCAGGAACAGATCAAGAGTGCCGTTCACAAAATGAGAAAAAACACCAAAAAATGCAATAGATCTCAAAATGAGGAAATATGAAGCAATTAAACACAATGTTTCCATGGTGGTTTTCGAGGGGGCGCTCGAATGTCGTGTCAACCATTGAGATGACAACCCTATCAACAAGATCTAAAGGCGACGAATGAGGCTGATGACGATTAATCAGAGAAATCTTTGGAACGGTACAACTCCGCGGAGATGAAAGCTTTTTGGGAAAGAATCCAATTTTGAGGTGGAAGTGAATTGGGGTCGGACGTGATTTAGGGGATAATCCAATTTTAGGGTGAAAGTGATTTGTGGCCGAAAGCGATTTGGGGTTGAAAACATCGATTAACATGGTAAAGGTGTTTGAGAAACAGGACGAGCCGATCAAAACACGATGAAAACGGATATGGGAGGCACTATACACCATTCTCCCTCAAACCCTAGCAGAGGAAATGGAGGGAGCGGCACAAGGACTTAAAAAGCTTATGATAATATAGAGATCGTCTATGATTTAAGTCTTGGTAAAGAGAAAAATATTAATATAACAATTTATATGCCTTCATGTAGGGTCCATATTAATGTTCAAATGGGAAAATTTTAAATATGACTAAAAATATCTAAAGGTGTACCTCGAGATTTTAGTAGAATACAATGGTATTCTTTCCCCATTTAAAGTTTTACAAAATGTATTATTACTATATCATAAAGAGGTAAATTTATATATAAAAAAAAAAGTAATTTTCTGTTGAAAAAAATTCAAAACAAGTGGAGATGCTATAAAATAAGTGGAGATGTGTAGTAAAAAATAAGTTAATAATATATAGCCACTAATCAACAGAAAAATAAGACTTCATTAATATATCTAATTCTTAAATTCAACCATTTTAATTTGTTCAACCATATGCCATATATTATAGTTTTAGTTGAAATACTTTACAAGTCTTGATAAGCTAGTATTTTTATATGTTTATCTATATGCAGTGGGCACATTTCCCTCATATTCACTTTGGGAAGCAGCAAGCAAAGTTGGATCATGGTGAAGGGACTCGTGAAAAGACTAATGGATTCTACTGATATAAATATCGTAGCCTTTGTTTGACCTAAATCTGTGAAAATTAATGAGGTTTTCCTGATCCTACAACAAAGATTGGAGACTGGTCTGCAAATTAATCTCAGCTTCTCACCAATGTTTAAAATATTATATTAATTATATGTATTTCCCTTTTCTTTCTTTTGTTATGAAATTACTGCTATTTTTGTAATATTGCATTTATTATTATATATTTTTTGGTTATTATTATGGACTCACCTAAACCACTTAGATGATTTCGAAAACTTAAAAAAATGTTTATTTTCTTTAACAACAAAAATTATGAAAAAATTACAAGTAACTTTTCAAAAAATTTGTCATTAATATTTTAAATACTATTTAAATAAACAAAATTAAAAAAATGTTCTAAAAATTAGAGTAGTATTCCAGTGGTATAAGTTAATATACCAAAAACAATATATATGCAAGAGAGCAAAAATCGATTCCTACTGACATTTCCTCCTAACATGACAAACCAATCACAATAACATTTGCATAAAAAACAAATTATTAAATCGTCAATTTATTCTTTTTATGATATAAGAAAAAGAAAGTACTCCAATGCTTCAACCTCTATAAGAGGACCACTTGGACAGTGCTTTTTTTATGTCATTTTTTGAGATGGTTTCTGTTTAACCATTTTTATGTATATGGTGGCTTCTACCCAAAGGTATACTCTATTAACCACTATATTTGCATGAGTTGCATAAAAATGAATATAAGATATTTTATTTTATTTACCTTCTTCAATTTCTTTCTCTTTTTTCTATTTGTATTTATGGACCATCCTGTTCAGTTATGGTGTACAGCCCTATTAAAAGAGCAACATGTAGTGCAGATGCAGCATGCATGTCTTCACCTGTCACACTCTCAGAACTCAGATTGTTTTTAATTTTTAAGTAAAAAATGTTATGTGTATTGTAGTGAGTAAGATAAATTAGAAAAGCGACCCAAATGTTACTTTCAATCTCTTCTAAAAAGCGACCCAAATTAATATACTTAAATTAACAATAGGAGCTATAAATTAGAAAACGAAGGAGCTATGATAAGTCAAGATAGGAAAAAAGATTGAGAAAAAATCTAATTAGTCATTCTAAAGTAACATCATATAATTCAGCTGTTTTATTTCAACACACAATTTTCAACAACTTATTTCAGATACCCTATATCATTGAGTGATGAGTGTGAACATCACTCTCAAGAATTAGGTTGCGCTTTATTTGACAGGAGGAGAGAAAGATATATTTGTACAACTATTTTTTAATAATTTTTTGACAATTTTCTCTCTCATACTCACATTATTTTCTTATTCTCTCTCTTCCTTTTTTTCTCCCTATTATTTTTGATCAATCAAAAGAGAAAAAACCAAAATTATCATAAAAATTGTACCAAAGAATTGTACACATATCACTACTCAAATTTAAAACTCAAAATCCATAATAGATGAATTTGGTATGTTCTCGGTCAAATCATGTAGGTTGCGCTTTCAAAAAAATTCCTAGCATCCTTCAAAAAAAAAATTCCTAGCGGCCAAATTCTTGAAATGCTGCTTTCAGAAGATGTGTGAGAGCAAATTGGGATAGTTTGGCCCGTTTGAGTTGACGGTTCGAACCTTTGCTTTAGCATGGCAACGGCGGGTCGGAGGCAGGTTTAAGCATTTTCGTCCCTAACCCCGTTTCCATGCACTCGCCCCCGCCTCCGTCCCCAAATTATATTGGGGGTAAAAATTGAACACCCAATTCCGTCCTCAATGGAGATGGGTCTCCCGGCCCCAGCCTCGCTCCTACATGCAAAAACTCTATTTTTTATAAAATATTTAAAAAATGTATATTTTTTCATTTTTTCATAGCAACGAAAAACAAAAATTATATTAATAATTAAAGATCTAATAATTTTTTTACAAAATAGCAAAATAATTATAATAAACATTTTTCTAAAGAGTAATAATATATTAAAATAGGTTGGTGCTTATGGAAATAAGATTATAAATTTTAATAAAGTAAATTTCAAAAAGCGGGTGCGGGCGGGGGTGGATGCAGGGCGGGTGTAAGCATCCCCGCCCCCGTACTAAAAACTCATATTTCCCTCGCACCCAGTTAAGTCGGATTTTCCCCGATAAATTCAGGGCGGGGGCGACCGTGTAACACCCCGTTTTCCCAACGTGAAAATTTCATTTATTTAATCAGAGTAATTCACCTAAACGGAATGTCACATTCTTTTCTTAAAATCATAAACTGTATAAATAACTATTTATCCTTTAAAATTCAATAACTAAAAAGTCTTTAATACTTCGCAACGGAAATTATTCAATAATCAAAACAGCCTTTGGCACTAAAGCCTCTTTACAATTATGTCATAAAAATTCATTCTAAAAGCATAGTCATAACTCTTCAGAAACAATACGTAAGGAATAGAAAGCAATAACAAATTCTCATCCCGTTACGTATCAGAGCACCTAAAGACACTTGAGCCACCACTCCTACTAATCATTAATACCTGCAAGTTACTCATACGAAGAGCAGCATTTTCAAGCAGAAGGGGTGAGATTTCACAAAACAATAATATCAAGCATATAATTCAATAATTATATTTAACAACACAAATAACTTCATCTATTAGTAATAATAATTCTTCATGTAATAATTCTTAATAACTCAACCAACTTCTAATTATCATTTAACACATATTAACCAAATCGTAACAAACATAGATCATCACATCATAGTCATAGTTCATATATAGCATAACAACATCTTAATTCTAATTCATATACAACATAACAACATCATTAATTCATAATAATAATAATTATTCATCAAACATCTCATTATCAATTCATTAATAAAAGACAACTTATCAATTTAACATAAACATCATCAAGTACACTTAACAACTCATAGATATCATCATGTAATCATCATCACTAATAACTTTAAAACAACACAATATAATCATCTCTTATTAATAGTAATAATTATCTACATCATAACATAAACATCTTCTTATAATAATATAACAACAACGTAACATGATATTCACTTAATAATAATAATAATATATAGAACAACATATTCATCACTTAATAGTAACAATTATACACAACATCATAACAACTTAACAATATCATAATCAATATCTTAAACAACGTAGCAACATAACAGTATCATAATCAACATGTTAAACAATGTAGCAACATAACAATATCATAATCAATATCTTAAACAACGTAGCAACATAACAATATCATAATCAACATGTTAAACAACTTAGCAATATTTTAGTCAACATCATATAATTCACATCGTAAAATCTTCGTAGGTACTTCTTTAACAACACATGGGTAGAACATGTAACACCCCGTTTTCCCAATATACAAATTTCTTAAACAATTATCAGAGTAAAAACCATAAACGGGATATCACATAGAAACGTAATCCAAAACAGTTAAATAATGATTTAACCTTCACAAATATCTTTAACATAGCAGCGGAAAATCATAAACATAAAACATAAACGTTTTCGGCACGCAGGCCCAATAAGTATCTCAAAAGAGTTTATCAAAACATAAGCAGTTCACGTAAAAGAATGAAGCATGTTATAGCATAAAACCCCATCCCGTTACGTATCAGAGCGACCTAGACGACACAGTGAAGGCAAGGCCAACTCACGAAGCAACTGCACACTAAGCACGATCACCTGCAAGTTACCCATACGAAGGGCAACATTTTCAAGCAGAAGGGGTGAGATTTCATAATAAAATAACATTAATCAATGTAATTGCGAATCATAAATTAACATCAATCATTCCATTATTAACTTTGCATAAATGCTAAACAGTTATCACGTAATCATATATCCAATCATTATAAACAACATAACATATTCAAATAACACTTATCACATAATCACATATCCATTCATTATCAACAAGGCATCTTAATCATGACAATGTGACAATGCTCCTAGACTCCTTATATGCATGTGGTACCAATCGTCATCATAAGTATTAATATACTTCAATCGTGCGGAGGACAAAGCTCCTATAAAACGTGCGGAGGACAAAGCTCCTAATTTTCGTGGTGAGGACTAAGCTCAATGATATGCTATGCATGGACACAGATGAACAAAACATCATAATCATCGTAATCATGTGCATTCAATAACTTGATGCAAAACGTCATCATTTTCATTATATTCATATATAAACATTGCTTACTCAGTTAAATAACAGCAGCAGCATAGTCAAGTCGCATAACAGCAAGGAGATATCAATATATCAACAACAATTTACTAGAATCATAATCATTTCAATTATATCTTACATATTGCATAATACCTTAATCATGCTCAAATAATATCAACTTAACTCAATAGCTTTACAGACTGCATTAAACGTTATCATAAGGTTTCATTACCAATTAGGGGTTCACTCTGGACCAAAAAGTGCGACACAGATCGCACAAACACATAATCAAGTTCATCCTGGTTGTACTCGCGAGGCGAGAGTACTTACTCGCCATGGCGAGCACCACTCAACTCACAAACTAAGCTTGTTCTGGGTTCCCTCTGATCCTACATTCATTCCTAATCAATACTAGGTAAGTTCAGGTACTCAAAGGCATACAAGATTCAACTAAAAAGGTCGAAACACGAAATATGACATGCACTCTGCCTAAGCTCGCGAGGCGAGGAAGGTTGCTCGCCATGGCGAGTTGAACCAAACAACTCGCGAGGCGAAGGAAAGGGGCTCGCGTGGCGAGCGATGAAGTTCATCACTCGCGAGGCGAGGATCATCACTCGCCGTGGCGAGCGATGAACAGAAGCACGGGCAGACTAGGGTTTTTCTCAAAAATCCCTCACACAACATGGTTCAAAGCCTAATTTTGATTCCAGAATTCATCCTAAACATGTTCTAAGGTTATAGGACGGTTCTTACATCAATCTAAACAAGTTTTACCGTTTGATCATCAATTTTTAGGGCTTTGACCTAATTCCAAAACTTCTCTAAATCAATCCTAACTTGGTCAACTAATCATCAGAATTACAGTAATTAACATTATTGAATTATTAGTCTCACCCTTACCTGGTTATGAAGAAATCGCAGCTCTCTCTATGCTCTTCTCCCTTCTAAGCTTTTTCTCCCTTTTCCAAAAGTTTTCACGTACAATGAGTTTCTAAAATATTAGGTCTTCTCCTATTTATACCTCTTTCTAATAACTTATCTTATCTCACTTTCTCCCCCAAAACTATCTACAATATCAAAACAGCCCTCAACTAAATATTTTTCAAATCTTTATTTTATTTAACAATAAAATAAATTCTCTAATCTTATCAATTCCTCCAAAACTCAGAACCTAACACGTCATCAATCAAATCACCAAAATCACCACAATTTATCAAAACATATCAAAATCATACATATATTATATAAATATAATATAATCACCTAAACTCGATTAAATAACGATTAAACGAAAGTGGGCGTTACAGAACACAACTCGACAAACTCATGGATGATAATTCATCGACAACTTAACAACTCATGGATGATAATTCATCAACAACGACCTTGACTCGACATATGCGACAATGCAACTTAGACACTTATATGCATGTGGTACCAATCGTCATCATAAGTATTAATATACTTTCATCGTGCGGAGGACAAAGCTCCTAAAACGTGCGGAGGACAAAGCTCCTAATCGTGGTGAGGACAAAGCTCAATGAAATGCTATGCATGGACTCTTAACAACAAAACACCGTAATCATCGTAATCAACATATCATCATGCATCCAATAATTTGGAGCTAAACGTCATCATTTCATCATATATATAGACATCATGCACTTAGTTAAATAACAGCAGTAGCACAGTCAAGTCACACAACAACAGAGAGATATCAATATATCAATTTCAATTCACAACATAACAATATTAATGTGAAGCATCAACAACTTAAACATCAAACATCTTCCACATAAGGCATATAAATATTTCACATAATCAACAACAACAACATAGGCGACACATGAACATCTCAGGATATAACAATATCAAATGATAATCAACAACAACTCATGCAACTTAGTTAAATAACAATAGCAGCATAATCAGATCATATCAACAGCTTAATATCAATTCATTTTCAACAACTTCCTGATCATTCAATAATAATTCAAGTAATGCAATCAATCAATAAATCACATTATAAACACTTAACATTTCAATATAGCTTCACAAATAACAGTTAACATCTTAGATAGGTCTCATTAGTACCTAAAGTTCCATTCCTAATCCATTCAAACGACTCAGGTCTCAAATTCCTCAAAAGCACTCAATTCTGGATGTGCTCGCGAGGCGAGAGTTCTTACTCGCCATGGCGAGTACCACTCATCTCCCAAACTAGTGTTGTTCTGGGTTCAATCTGATCCTACATTCAATCCTAATCAATACTAGGTATGTTCAGGCGCTCTAAGGCATCCAAGGTCCAACTAAAAAGGTCGAAACACAAAATAGGACATGCACTCTGCCTAAGCTCGCGAGGCGAGGAAGGGTTGTTCGCCGTGGCGAGCGATGCCAGAAACGCTCGCGAGGCGAAAGGAAGGGGCTCGCGAGGCGAGCGATGAAGATCATCACTCGCGAGGCGAGGTTCATAGCTCGCCGTGGCGAGCGATGAATGTCGCTACGGCCAGGCTTCCTATTTTCACAAAAACTCGACGATTCACATGGTTCTAAGCTTGTTCTTGATTCCAAAGTTCGTCCTAAACATTATCTAAGGTCTAGGAACACTTTCTACATCAATTAAACCAATTCTCACCGTTTGATCATCAATTCTAAGGTTTTGACCTAGTTTTCGTTTTCTCCAATTCAATCCTTTCTCAGGGTTTTAAGCCTAATTTCGATTCCTTAATTCATCTTAATCATTATCTAAGGTCTAAGGACAGTTTCTACATCTTTTTAACAAGTTTCCACCGTTTATTCATTAATTCTACAATTTTAACCTACTTTTCAATTCCTCAAAAACTCATCCTACATCATGTTAAACCTAACCATTGATTCACATACTTAATAGAATTGCAAAGTTAGTCTCACCCTTACCTTAAAGTGAAGAAAATTGCAGCCTCTAGGTCTTCTCCCTCTTCTCTTGACTTTTCCCCCTTTTCTCCAAAAGCAGTCGTACGTACGTTATGTTTTTCTAAACTAGGTCTCTCCTATTTATATAAATCTTTAACCTACTTATTTTTCTCTTAAATCCAAATATTAATATTCTATTCTAATATATACATATATATATATATATATATATATATAATATTTCTAAATCAAATAACATATATATTTCTAAATCAAATAACATATATATTATATTAATAAATATATAACATATATCATAACAAAATATCACTCATCAAAATAAATCACACAAATCATATAAGTATATTCTAAACTCATTTAAAATAATCAAATAATTAGAGAGGGCGTTACAGACCGGGTCTGGACGGGCGGGTTTAGTTGCCATGTCTACTTTGCTTTGCAATTGTTCCTTCGAAGGTTACCAACCCGTGGGAACCTTTCAAAAAGAGGTATTTTAAAGATGAAGGGGTCGTAAATTGTGTGTGGTGTCCAAAGACTTTAGAGGAAGAGGATCATTTTTGCTGGACATGTTAATTCGCGGAGCCGATTTTGTATCACATTTTCAAGTGTGTTGGAACGAGAGTGATTTTGTTTGTGAGTGTGTGTTTACTTTCTGAGTGTATTTCTAGACTTTTTTTGAAGGAGTGTATTTCTAAACTTTGTTGGAACAAAATGTGTTTAACATTGTCACTTAAGTTTTGATGATAACAAGGTATTAAAAGTTCAATTGGATATGCTAATGTTTGTTCAAATGTGCAAGACCATAGACTAAAATTTATAAGTCTTAAAACAATGTATTGGTTCTGGAAGAGCAATTGAGAGCAACATAATTTACAAGAGAAGTTTTGTTGCAAGTCATAGTCTGAAGACCTTCGGAGTCTGAAACTGAAGTCAATTATTTCTGCTATTTGAAGACACAAATTTGCAGAAGAAATAGAAGTTTGGAGCAACGGCTATTTCAGAGGAATTAGAAGGCATTGGATGCTTATCCGCTGAAGGAGAACAGAGAAAGGACAATAGTAAAGTTGTACAACCACTACTCCACTATTGTCTGCGCATAGTACAAGCTACAGTTGTGTCTCTGCTGGTTAATTCTCCATACAAGGAATGGTTTTCAAATTATTTCTTCATAAGATATTAACCAAATCAAACAATTGATCATTGGTGATTGATCAAGCTAACACAATTCAACCTTTCCCCCTATGTTTTTCTCACCTTCAGACTTGAGTTTTATATCGATAGATGTCAAAACTAGACTTCGGTTAGAATAGAATTAATGCACCTATCTCCCTCTAGCATTTTTCAACTTGTTAGAATCATTGAGAAACATTTTCATTCATGCATAATTTGCTTTTCATTAAAAATCACATTTTTTTTTTTTAAAGTGATCTACATGATTTGAATCATTTTTGTCGTCAAGTAGTAATTTTTCTTGTGAAAGAGTTCATATCGACATGGATTGCCTAGCTTCAACGTAACTATTGTGAATATTGATTAAAAAGGGGGTTTTGCATGTGGCAAAAGATTGGATTTAATGACCTTAAGATAGAAAGAGAGAAAATGATTATATGTCCTGGTATATTCCCTTCCCTGAATCAATTGAACAGCTACAAACTATGAATATAGTGCCATTAATTAATATTTTTTGTTACCTTTGATCAAAATATTTAGGTCAATGTGTTGGTCACTGACACTCTTCGATCGGTCACACTCCCTTCTGACTTAGGGAGCCCTAACCGGATTCGAAGGTTTAAGAACGCCAAAGTGATAACTATTATTAGGTACTCTTTAAGCTAACAAATTGTTAGTAACAAGTATTATTAGTTTATGTCTAAATCTAATCAATAATTGAATGATTAAACTAGGTCAACCCAGCAAAGTTAGGGTAAGTAATCATTGATGACATGAAAAGCATTAAGAACTGAATAACCAAATAAAATACAAAGTAATCGACTGATATTCATAGAATGATTTAAAGTTACATGAACAACTAATTACAGAGGAGTCCCTCTTTCATAGTTGATTGAAGAACACCAAATTGTAAACAAGTAATAAAATAATAAGTTTATCGTATGCACATAAAACTCAACATCTCAAGACTAGATTTATTTAACCCTGTGCTCACACCGCCTCCTCCACCGTTACTCTTCTCACGTCGTCGATCAGAAGAAGACGGCTGCCGGAATTGAGAAGAAGATGAGGCTAGAGGTGGAAGGTTGAGAGACAGGAAGAGAAGAAACACAAAGCATAACCAAAAACGAGTGTGTGGGTTTGGGAAATTTGGCACGTGATTCACTTAACGTATCTTTTTAATCTCAGCCCTAAAATCTAATCTAAAGGCTAAAATTTATCCTTACAATTCTCATATAAAGATGGCATTCTCACTTGGTATGCATCCTATATATATACACCAAATGGGTGGTAGCTAAGATGCTTTTTTTTTTTTTGAGGGATGGTAGCTAAGATGCTAGCTAGCTAACCCTACAATATACTAATAAAGAGAAAGCAAAACACCAAAATCAATAAATGAACCTAAGACTATGCCAACCTAGTTTATTTTTCACATAACTTAATAAACAAAGGGTCATCCTGCCAAAACCTAATAGAGCTCATAGTGAGGCCCTTGTTAGCAATAATGTCTGCAACTTGATTTTCTTCTTTAAAGATGTGACTAACAATATAGTTCATGATCCTGAGAAGATGCAACATGTTCTGCCATCTATTCCTTTGAGGCCAAGGAACCTGACCTGATTACCTGAAAGATAAGACAACAAAAGATGAATATATTTCTACCAAAACATTATTGCAGTTATTATCATAAGCAGACTCAATTTTCCTCATAGCACCACAAAGCTCTGCTCGATAAGAAGTGGTATGACTCAGAGGATCAACAAAAAAACATAAAAGATCTTCTTCATGGTTTCTAAAAATGCCCCCATAAGATGAATTGCTAGGATTCCTATAGAGGCTCTAATTATATTGTATTTTATCCAGTTTTGCAAAGGAGGATATCAAAAAATTTCTCTAGTTGTAGGAGCCTTTGGATGATGGATAGTTACTTCGAAAAGTTTGAGAATCGAGAAATCTATGATATAATTTGTTAAAGTCTTTCTAGGATCAAAGACATAGCTGACTTCCACGACACTCCTTTGTTGTTAAATCTTGCTTGGTTTCTTGCAAACCATATTGTCTTGATTAAGTCAAAGAAGTGTTCGCAATAGTTTGTCTTGATTATATTTCAAAGGGATGGTAACTTGTTGAGTAAGTTGTCTGAAATTAGGGAACTTTTGATTCAATTACGGAGGTAATTTTCATTGACCATTGAAAAGTTGATATTCTCCAAGGTCTTCATAGAATCCTTACAGGTTGTTTTATGCGTGGTGTAGATACAAGTACAGCTTGCTATTTGATTTCGACATCGATAAAACTTGAAGAGCAATCTGGAAAGCCATTCGAGAAGCAAGAGAAGCACAAATAGCAGCAGCTGTTTCACTACCAAGTTTAAGTGATTACTCATATGACGAAGAAACGTGAGACGTGGAACACATCACACTTGGAGATTACGGAAGACTTGACAACCTCGACAAAGTTGTCCAAGGGTTTCAACCGGCGAATCCCGTTTTCTTTGACATTAAAACTGTTGTTGTTGCCACTCTAAAGGAGAACCATGATTGTAATGCACATATGACATATTTTTTAGAAGCATGGAGAATTATTATCAACCCTGCTGGAGTTTCATAGTCCGACAAAAGGATATGTTTGCATCCCAAATTACATAATTTTTTTTGGTAGATAGTCGAAATGGCAAAGCCATTATAAACTCACACACACAAATGGAGGTACTGGGGTTCGAACTCAGTCATGACGTTCGACCTAACAATTTCGGCATTTTGCCAGTTGAACTAGGACTTGTGGACCAGATTACATAATTTATCAGTAAAAGACTCAAAACACTTACTTATAAAATTATGTTTATGAAATAAGCAAAATTATATGACTTGATTTTTTATTTTTTTTTGTCAAGTAGCTTAGTGGCTAAAGCTCACACATATAAATATGGAGAAGTAGGGTGTCAGGGATTCGAACCCCGACCCCTGCATATAATATGTAATATCCCTACCAACTGAACTAAGCTCACAGGAATATAACTTGATTGAAAACAATACAAAATGTCCCTTAAATTGTGGAACCTTTTGGCCAAATAATTCTCCCATGGAAATTGCACTTTCATGCTTCCACACCAACAATATATTAAATTTAAAGATAAAATATGTTTTTAGCCCTATAAATTATAACTTTTTAGGTTAAGTTCTTGCAAAAAAATTATTCAATTTTTGTCTCGATTTTTTAAAATTTTACTAAAAAAAGTGTTTTTAGTCTTGGATTTAATCTCTATGACAAAAAATTAAGGACTAAAATTAACCAAAATCTTAGGAACTTAACTAAAAAATCACAAGTGTTGTAGAGACTAAAAACAAAATAATCCGAAAATTAACCAATACATGAAAATTAACTTAGAGCAACAACAAATGATAAACATTAGACAATAGCTATTTAAAAAAGTTGGGCAAAATGCGTTTAAAGAAGTCAATTTTATCCATAGTTGATTGTTTACAAAATAGATTAATAATGTTTTTTTAATGTAAACAAATAGTAAGTTATTTTGCAAGAAACTCATTGCCCATTGAATACTACTGTCTTGATAATTTTTATTGTTGAATAAGTTTTCTCTATAGTTGTTATTAAGATTGGAAGTACCAAACCAATACATATAAATCTATCAAACATGTAGTAACTTTTTTACTTTCTCATTTATGCTAATTTTTTACAACTAAACTTATTTAGAATAGCTCAAAATTTATTATTTGGGATAGTCGGATATATAAATACATACCAACTAATTTAAAAAAAAAAAATAAAAAAAATTGGTAGCTAAGGCTACCCCTTGTATATAAATGGCTACACCCCTAATTGGTGGCTGGTCGTTGGTGAGGCTAGGTTGATGAGGAACAGTGTTGTTAGTATTGGTTGTGAATTTTTTTCTCGAGACTCTCTCTCATCTCTCTAAACAATTGTCCCTCTCTCTATCTATATATAACTTGTTGCTCAAAAATCGTATGTTCGAAAATAGAATTCATTTATTTATATTATTTAGTCATATTTGGGTTGGTCTAGTGGTATTGGTTTGGGATCTGGAAGTGTGCTACTCTTCGAGGCTTTAGATTCGATTCTCCTTAATGCCAATTTAGGTAGGCTAATTTAGCTTCTTCAAAAAAAAAAAAAATTCATTTATTTAATTAACAAATATTTTATCAATATATCTTATTTTTCGTACATTTGGAATAATACAAAAATGCTAATGCAGAGTACTAACTGGTGTCTGCAGATAGAGTTTTTTCTTGGCAAGACTCTATAAAGCTATGAAATACTACCTATTCTCTAAGTGCTTGACGTGACCTGTAATGTTTGACATATATGGTCGACATAACATTTTTTTTTTTATTCTACTATTTGGCTTCTTAAAAAATTAATATGAATTTCTACTATTTGGTGATGTCTAATTGCAGGGCCGGTCCAAACAAGGGTAAACTCCTAATGTTACGAGTTTGCAATTTTTTTATGTCTGTTTTTAAAATATACTAATAGTTTGGTCGGTTTTTTTTTTTTTTTTACAAGAATTTAGGTCATGTGTTATAAGATATACTGATTTTATTTTTACCATTATTTAGTGTTGTTGTATTGAGGGAAAAGTATTATATTTGGATGAGTTTGTTGTTTTTATGCAATTTCACTTTTAATTCGCCATTTTTTTTGTCATATAAAATAAATTTATTTAAAACTTGCTTATTAATGTATACTTCTTTTTTATTTAGGGAGGGAAGCATGGTTTTAACTATATATTTACTTCTTTACTCAAAAAAAAAAAAAAAACTATATATTTACTTCTTAGGGAGAGAAGCATAATTTTTACCATATATTTATTTCTTAAGAGGAGTGCATATATTTACAAAATATGAGAGAGTGTAATTCAAACTTATCTTTAAAGAATGGCTATAATGTACTCTTTTTTTATGCTCTTTGTAAATACTCTCATGAACTATTTGGAAGAGTCTCACAATGGTCCGCTTTAAGAGTCTCACGTCTTTTTATTAGCGAGTTAAAATAAACACATTTAAGAAAATAAGAATAGAAAATATATGTTAACACATTTATATTGTTGAAGTTAAAAGTGAAATATTAATTAATTCTATTCTATTTGCAATAGAATGTAGTATATCTAAAAAATATATCCAAATTCTTCCACATATTTAAAAAATAAATGCAAGGAGTTTTATTTTTAATACACAAACACATCTACCGAGCAAGTTTTTTTTCTTTTTTCTCTAAACTGTTTTAAAAACATTGTTATACACTATTTTCTTTCTTAAAAATAATTTTCAGAATAATTTTTAGAACAAAAGTTCCCCCTTGATGTAATGGTTGACAGGGAGATAGAGATATGAATACAAATTAGCCTGCCCCAGTTTATATAAGAAGTTAATTGTATCATGTCATTCTTCCTAACTAATTGAAGTCTTATGCAGTTGTCCTCCTGGGAAGTCCTTGTGTTGCACCTATCCCACCCTCACCACCAAAAAAAAAAAAAAAGGAATAAAATTATTTCATAGTTTTGAATGGTATTGAATTTCACAAACACAACAAACATGCTAGTCACACTACATCTAAATGCATGTATGCAATTTAAATTGTACATAGTACAAACCGAACATGAGAGCTGAACTTTTGGTCAAAACTTAGTTGTAATAACGTGAACCAGTGTCATAGACACGTCCCCCGGGATACGGACCTCTAGGTTCGAATCCTTGATCTCTTGCACTCCCAAGAAATCGAGATTGCTCTCTGTAGGGATCAAAGTGATCAGCAGAATAGCCTCGTTGGGGTTCCCCACCCGAAGCTGAAGCATTTACGTTGCTATGGGCATGAGGGCCTCTGGATGCCGTGCCACTACCGGAATAAGGATCCCGAATTATTTGTTCATACTGCTGTTGTCTTGCACGTGATTCCCTTTGAAGAAATTCAGTTCTACGCTTTCCATGCCGAGCTCTGAGTGCTTCCAGTTTTTCTTCATACTGAGAATTGATCGCATTTATTTTCTGATAAGGAGAAATATAAATAGACTCGTTAAAGATATATGGAGAAATATAGTTTTAGAGAATATGTACATAACATATCTAGTTCGAACATGAAAAAATTTAGCAATTATAAACTGTTATTAGTCAACATCAGTTTATCCAAGTATAAAACGTGCATGGATTTCATAACTAAAAGGCAGGAAAGGTGCAAGTTGCAGAACTAGACTGGGTGCTGACATTCAGCTGACAAATGAACCTAACTAAAAGTATCAAGATCAGACAACATTGGAAGTCTGTTTATACTTTAATCGATGCAAAAAGAAGCAAGTCCTCAGAAATCCATTGATGAGCTTGCACCCCAGGGATACAGTCCAATTCATGCTAATTGAGGATTCTGCAGGAGGACCTGTATCTGATACTAATTTACTCCAACAGCATATCCTCTTAATTTTCTTTTATGGGAATTTCTGAAATTGATTATAGAGAAGATAACAATCGAAAAGGTCTAGAACTCTCTGATAGGGGAAAACTATAAGCCTGAGCTATAATGATCTCCTCGCCGTTAATCTCTCAGTGATCCCAAATTTCTCACTTAAAAGAACGCTAGATAATCCCTCAATCACTCTCTATAGTGTTTAAGGCCTCCATAGCCGCAGTTCTTTTTCCAACTTTGTTAAAGGATATCCGGTTCATGCACCCAACTTTCTTGATATCTGGATTTGAGATCAATTTTTCAAATAATTCTGTCTCCCAAACAACTCATTAATCAAGTCGTCCACTACTGGGACAGGGTGTTTATAAAGAATTATTACCCTGTTTAGAGCTATGTAATCCACACATAATCTCCATGATGCGTCTTTCTTCTCAAACCACAGAACAGGGCTGGAAAATGCACTCATACTAAGGCTGATCATATGAGCTTGCAGCATTTCCCTACTTGCTTCTCGATTTCTTTCTTCAGTTATCCTCACAAACTGATCGGGCCTTGTTCAGACAGCAGTCTTATGTAGGGAACTAGCTCACGCTCATGTGGCAACCTTATATCCTCCAAAAAAAATTAGGTGAAACTTGCTCAATTATTTTTTACCAAACTTTCCTACTGTTCTATTATCAATTCCCCCCTCTCCCCCTTCAACATCATTTACATCTATTTGAGTTATAACCATCAAACTTTTCAAATTTATGTTTCATTGGTTCTGCTTACTCTTGGCTTTCTCCCGCTCCCCTGTAGTGTTACCAACTCATCGTGGTGATTAAAACTGCATTGACAGGTGCTTCTAATTCATCACAACTTTGCCCTAGGTACTACGTACTTGGCCACGAAATTCCCATCAAGATATCTTTCAGCTAACACAAAAGGGTCCCCGACAAAGTTGTGTCCCCAACCTAACCTCCAAGTTCCTGCATATGTCCTTGGTGAAAATCAAATAGTCATCTCATAGGCAAAGTTACTTCTCTGGACATTGGGGAAGAGAATGAAATTTGTCTCGTCATTTAAAACAGAGGCCATGGTTCTGATTTTCGACTTTGTCGCTCACCATCGTTTTTCATGCTCGTCAACCCTACTGGTGAAGAGGAGTGCCGATTAGGTTTAGTTGACTCGAATTTGGGCACATTCCCTCATAGCAGCCCATCCTCCCATTCTTCTCCCACACATTCGTTCCCCAGTCCTCGTCACCATCCCCTCCACGCAACTCTTCCTCTACATTTTTTGATATCATCGTTTGCATTCATGTTTGTGGGTTGAATGTCCGAGTTCACATGTGAAGGATGAAATACCCCAAATATTGTTCCTTGGGAACATGCACTTCTTGAGATGACAGTAGTTCAAAGAAAAAGGGCTCCACAAACTCTTCTATGCTCATTGTTTGCCTTAGTGTGGCAAATTCATTAAAGGGGTTTTCTAAATGACGTCCAACGTAGAGTGGAATGAGCAGGATTCTTCAACTTCTCCCATGATAGTTCATCTTGCGTCTCCATTAACAGCGTGAACCGACTGATGAATTGTGGATCCCTCCTTGCTTAGTCAAGCAAGCATTCGTTTATTGTCCCCTGGAGTACCAAGCACATCAAAGTAAATCTCATCTTGCATTATCTACGTGACCAGATCCTCCCTTCAGAACATAGGTAGTTCAGCCTTCTACGCAAACATTCGGGATTCATCGGAACTACTCATCATATCAAAATTCAGGGGTCACACAATAGCTTGTTATGTGTTTCCCTACCACCTTGCTCAACTATGTTAGCATTCTACTCTACTGTTAAGGCTTGTCCACAAGAATTTGCATTGTCCCTCTAACTTCTCCTGCCTAACTTCTCTGGTAGCATTTACATCACAGGACACGCTCTTGGCTAGATCCAGCAGAGCAGATCAATTGATGAGGATTAATACACAAATAATAGGGAAATTTATGAATTGTTTTGATCATTATAGAGAATATGACAATTGAAAAGGTTAAGAACTCTGATAGTGAAACTATCAGCCTGAGATATAATGCTCTCCTCACCATGAATCTATGGTGATCCCCATTCTCTCACTATAACAAAATGCTAGATAATCCCTCAGTCTGTCTCGTTATTCCTTATAACTACCTATTGCTTACATTCCCCTGGGCCCACCCATGCCAGCTCAGCCAACTAACTCTTATAACTACCTATTGAATACACAGGTATTTTTTAGTTTAATCATAAACCATAATTAATTTTATTAATGATGGTCATTTGTTTATAAAACGAAATATCTGCAAAAGCAGTCTAGACTCTAGATGGCTCTTTATGTTTCTCCTGGTTTCAGTATGCTGAAACCCCGGTAGGTATGTGTATGTTAACCTTGCAGAATATGTACTAAATCCATCAAGTGTGTTGCAAGATTATGAGTTCATCTATTATGATAGAGAAAGAAAAAAACAAACAAAGCTTAACAAACTTGTAGCAGATTTTGGGTATTTAAAGAACTGGGTGAAAACTAACCTCTCTGTGCCTGGCATGTTCTGCATCTTCAACATCGTGCTGTTCTTTAGTCAGTTTAACAATGTCATCATGAAAATTCTGCTCAAGACCTTCAAAAGTTTGTGATAAATGATTTCCTTCATATCTAACATCTATATTTTCTTCATGGGCCTGAGATCTGGAATCACTGTTGCTCCGGCTCTGCAAAGCCAATTTAGGATCAGGCCTCTGTCCTTGAAAATAGGACCTTGAAGCATCACCACCTTGACCTGCACACGCAAAGATTCCCTAAGTTTCAGAAACTGAAAAACCGTTTTCATCATATAAATGGCAAACCTGTAACTGGGCCTTTTAGACATGGTAGCTAATGTTCTAACAATTAAAAAGTAGGATAGGTTATGCAGATATGGCAATGTTTTCTGAACAAATATACCATTGTAAACAACTTAAAATACACACCAGGAGCTTTATTCATCTTATATAAATGAGGAACTGCTTTTAAGTCCATTGATTGAAAAATAAGCAGATTTGATAGCTAGGGTTACAAGAACACCAGGAACATGAATAATATCAATACACATTTAACAGATTTGGAAGCGCCGCATTTACGTAAACTTTTCTGCCTAATCAAGTCACATGATACCATCAACAATCTGTTAAGCAATAGACTTTCTACCATAATTTCCAGGATACACACGCATAGTGTGAGTTACATTTTTCATAATAGAATTTATCATGTGTTTGACTCTTCTAGCAACAGCATATAAAGCAGAAACTATATCAGACACACTCCGCTCAAGTCTTTATACACATTCTAAGTCAGTTTTTTCTAATACATGTGTAGTTGTTGTCTAGGTTAATCAATGTTGTCAATCGCAGAAAATAGTAATTTGTTCAAATTACTCTGTTATATAGCACGCTAATAGAGCCTTTAATAAAGCGGGGCATAAGCAATCATAAGGTGACAATGAATAACACTCACCTTCATTATACATATGAGATGGCATTGAATTAGACATCTTCGATTCATCCGATTCCCATCTCCACTGACCCTCTGGCTTAGAATTCGGATACGAATTCTCCCTTTCCGGAGTGAACGCCTCTAACCGTCCTTCAAAGTTACCAGACTTTGTTTCCATACTTTGACCAGCCATATGATGATTATGATTATGATTATGATGCATCTGTGAAGCCCCATAACTATTCGCAGATGCATCACCATACTGCCCCTGTCTCCTCATTATTCCGAAAAATTCCTGTGTCAACAACATAACCTATCAGACACTAAACCCACAAAAGCTACACTAGGATTAAGGCCTTGTTTGGATAAACAACTTAATTAAGGCCTGTTTGGATTAACTTATTTGAGCTTATCTACTGACATAAGTTCTGTGAGACTATTTAGGAGAACATATGAAAACAGCTTATGACATTTTTCATAAGCTTTTTTTAGCTTATTTTCATAAGTTCTCCAAGATAGCTTATGAAAACAACTTATAGCATATAAAATAACAATTTAACTTAATTTTATGTAAGCTTATTCAAAAGCACTTATTATAATAAGTGATTGTGCTATAGGCCTTGTTTGGATAAACAGCTTAATTTGCAGCTCATAGCATAAGGGCTTATCATATATAAGTGCTTATGATAAAATGAAATTAAACTGTGTTTGGTATAAGTTATAAGCTGTGTTTTGATAAACTTGGATAAATCTAAAGATTGAATAGAAAATAAGAGTTTCTGGTCTGAGTGATATTGCAACGTACCAAATCGCCGGACACTGTCGAGGTCTATTCGATTGCTGCCCTTAAACGAAGAAAGTGAAAAATTGGGATTTCTCTTCAATTATACTACTAGTTATGAGCTTTTTGGAATAAGGGGGCGAATTATTTTGTTTTACAAATATTTAGAGTTTTTCCCTAAAAAAGATATAATTTAGAGTTTTTTTTTATACATATTTTTAACAGAAACTAAAGTTAATTTTGGTTCATACTATAGTAGAAATTACTCTCTCCAAATCAAAATAATTGAATTATTTAATAATTGAGTAGATTTTTTTCAATTGATGTTGTTTTAAAATTTACGCTTTTTAGGAGAGAGGGTTTGTTAATGTTGCCAAGAGTATTTATTACATATTCAAGAAAAAATATGTAACATAAATAGGGGTATATTGATGAAGAAATAAGTGGTTTTTATGAAGATATTATCTTTTAATATTAGGGGGTTAGGGGCGCCAGAGAAGAGGAGGGAGATTAATAGGTTGGTTTCTGAGAGGAAGCCGACAGTGTTATGTATACAAGAATCGAAGTTGGAGGTGGTTGATGAATTTTTGTGTCGTTCTCTATGGGGGTCTGCTCCAATGGCCTTTTCTTTTAAATCTTCAGTTGACGCATCTGGTGGTATTATTACGGTGTGGGATCCTAGTGTGTTGGATGTTTGGATGACTGTAAACATTGCAAATTGCTTGATGATCAAGGGGACGTTCTTAAAAAATAATGAAATGTTTTGTTTGGCAAATATTTATGCTCCTTGTAATAATAGGGGACGTCAGGTTTTGTGGGATGCGGTCTCTAATTTGTTTCTGGTACACGGTGATGTAGCTTGGTGTGTGCTTGGTGACTTTAATGTCGTTCGTTCTAGTGAAGAAAGAAGAGGTTGTGTTGATAATACCTTTTCTACTGACTATGCTATTTTCAATCAATTCATTGACGGTAATTTTCTCATTGATTTACCTTTATGTGGTCGCAATTTTACCTGGTATCGGGGTGATGGTGTTTCGATGAGTCGTCTAGATCGGTTTTTGTTATCATAATCATGGATGTCTTTGTTTCCTAATTGTATCCAAGTTGCGCTTCCTATAGGTTTATCGGACCACTGCCCTATTATGTTAATCGTTGATGAGGAAAATTGGGGGCCTAAACCTCTTAGAATGCTCAAATGTTGGGCGGACATTCTAGGATACGGTGATTTTGTTAAAGAAAGTTGGCAGTCGTTTCATGTGCAAGGTTGGAGTGGTTTTATTCTGAAAGAAAAACTTAAAAAATTAAAAGAAAGTTTGCGGAGTTGGCACTTGAATCATACTCTTAACATTGACAGCAAAATTCAAGGTGCTAAAGTTAGAATGGTTGCTTTGGATGCTCTTGGAGAGAATAACTCTCTGAGTGATGCGGAAGTGACTGAAATTCATATGCTCTCGGCTGACATCATGGCTTTTTCGAAACTTCATGCTAGTATGCAATGGCAGAAATCACGGGTTAACTGGTTGAAGGAAGGCAACTCAAATTCAAAAAATTTCCATGGTATTATGTCTTCCAGAAGGAGGACGAACACTATCATTTCTTTGGCGACAGAAGGTGGTAATATTGAAGGTGTGGTACCTGTGCGCCATCTGATATTTCAACATTTTCAAAACAATTTCAAGAGGACTCTGCAGCCGCGGCCAGATATGGGGGGTTTGACCTTCAAATCTTTGTCAGTGTCGGATGGGGCTGACCTTATCAAACCCTTTTTATTGGAAGAAAATAAAGCAGCGGTGTGGGACTGTGATAGTTTTAAAAGCCCCGGTCCATATGGTATTAATTTGGGTTTTCTCAAGGACTTTTGGGAGATTTTGAAGATTGATTTATTGAATTTTTTGCGGATTTTTATCACCATGGTAAGTTAACTAAAGGCCTTAACTCCACTTTTATAGTTTTGATTCCAAAGGTCGAAAGCCCTCAACGGGTGGCTGATTTTCGTCCTATAGCTTTGGTGAGTAGTGTTTATAAAATTTTATCAAAAGTTTTAGCCAATCGTTTGAGAACGGTGGTAGGGAATGTTGTGTCTGCTTCTCAATCTGCTTTTATAACGCGTAGACAGATTTTGGATGGGATTCTAATAGCTAATGAATTGGTAGATGATGCGAAGTGTAATAATAAAGAGTTACTTATGTTTAAAGTGGATTTTGAAAAAGTGTATGATTCCGTGGATTTGAGGTACTTAGATGAGGTGATGGTTAAAATGAATTTTTCGCACCTGTGGTGCTCTTGGATTATGGAGTGTATTACAACGGCTACAGCATCAGTATTAGTAAATGGTTGTCCGACAAATGAGTTCCATTTTGAGAGAGGCCTTCGTCAAGGGGACCCTCTTTCCCCATTTTTGTTTTTGTTAGCTGCTGAAGGTCTTAATGTGATGATGTCATCGGTTGTTACAAATGGTTTGTTTACGTCATATCATGTAGGGGCGCATGATCCAATAGCAGTGTCCCATCTTCAGTTTGCTGACGACACCTTATTGATTGGTATTAAGTCTTGGGCTAATGTTCGGGCAATGAAGGTTGTTCTCTTGCTATTTGAAGCTGTTTCAGGGTTGAAAGTTAATTTCCACAAAAGTATGTTGTTCGGGGTGAATATTAATGAGTCTTGGCTGCATGAGGCAGCGGGGGTAATGCATTGTCGACACGGTCGGTTGCCTTTCATTTACTTAGGTTTGCCTATTGGTGGGGATCCTCGTAAACTACATTTTTGGTATCCGTTGGTTGAGAGAATTCGTCGGCGGTTATCCGGATGGAAGTGTAAAAATTTATCTTTGGGTGGTCGGTTGGTTTTGCTAAAGTCCGTTTTGTCGTCCATTCCGGTTTATTTCCTTTCTTTCTTCAAAGCTCCCTCAGGTATCATTTCTATCATTGACTCTATTTTTATTAATTCTTTTTGGGGTGGTGGTGAGGATTCTAGGAAAATTTCTTGGATTAAATGGGATGATATTTGTTTGAAAAAGGAGAATGGGGGTTTGGGGGTGAAAAGGTTGCGGGAGTTCAATATTTCTTTATTAGGGAAATGGGTGTGTAGGGTGTTGGAGGAGAGGGAGAGTTTGTGGAATGTGGTGTTGCGCGCGAAATACGGAGAAGTTGGAGGGAGGGTGCGGTTTTGTGAGGGAGTTGGGTCGATTTGGTGGCGTCAGTTAAACCAGATTAGAGTTGGTGTGGGTTTGGCGGAGACTACATGGTTGGTTGATAACATAGTTAGGAAGGTAGGAGATGGGAGCACTACCATGTTTTGGGAGGATCCTTGGTTGTTAGATGTTCTGTTAGCTGTGTCGTTTTCTAGACTTTTTGAGTTGTCGGAAAACAAAAATGTCACAGTGAGGGAGATGTTTATGTTGGAGTGGGGGGCTGATGGGGATGCGTGGAGGTGGAGGCGGAAATTATTTGCATGGGAGGAAGAGTTGGTGGGGGAGTGTGTGGAGAGGTTGGCTAACTTTGTTTTGCAGGTAGACATGTCTGATCGGTGGGTGTGGAGACTCCACTCGTCACAATTATATACAGTGCATTCAGCTTACTCTTATTTAACAACGGTGGACATCAATATCACTGTAGAGTTTGATCAATTTTTATGGCTTAAAGTGGTTTCCTTAAAAGTTAACATTTTTGTTTGGCGTCTCTTTCTGAATAGACTTGCTACAAAGGAGAATCTTCGCAAGAGGAATGTCCTTCAGGCTACAGATGCTTCTTGTGCGGCCTTGTGTGGTAAGGAGTGAAGTAGATAAAATAGTCACAAGGAAGGGGGGTTTGAATTGTGACCCTTTAAAAATTCAACCTGTAACTTAAAATTGATTCTCAAGTTGAAACTTGGAATGGTTAAGTTAAAACAGACTTCAGAACGTTCTGATGTCTGATTGCAAAAACAGTTTAATAAAGTAAATGTGTTTGTGTGTGTTGTGTATGCAGTAAGTAAAGAGTATAGGGAAGAGAGAATCAACACACAGAGAATTTATAGTGGTTCACCCAATGTGGGTTAGTCCACTCCTCACAATCTTGTGAGAGTTTCCACTATGATGCTTGAGATAACCTCTCAAATCCTGCACCTTACAATCCTTGTTCACCTGAACAATTACAATCCTGTATTCTCTAAGCCTCAGCAGGCTTGCACCTTCTTGCTAAGTTAACCACTTAGACTTTTACAACCTTTGCTCAACCTAACACTTTAGGACCTCTAAAAGCTAGATGAGACTTTGTTACAATTTGTATGGAAGTTGGGTGTTTGTAAAACAAACAGTGGAAGAAGAAGAAGAGGTTATCCTACAGATAACAAGAGTATTGATTTGCACTAAGTTGATGAAAGACTTAGAGATTGATCAATTTCAGTTTGCAAAAGCTTCAAACAATCAAGTTGTTTTCTTGTATGCTTTGCAATTTGTTGTGGAGTTTGAATGTTTAAGAATCAAACAGAGGAGGAGGAAGAAAGTTATCTTTGCACGAGATAACTAAGAGTATTGATTTGCACTAAGGAAACAAAAGCCTTAGAGATTGATCAATTTCAATTTGCAAGAGCTTCAAACAATCTTTGTTGTTTTCTTGTATGCTTTGCAATGGTGCAAGTTTTGCTAATGCCTTGATCTCTATTTATAGAGTCTTTGGGCTCATATAGCCGTTGTAGGATGTCCAATGGTGTTATGCCATGTGTCCTGGGTCCCACAAGCTTTAACTTGAAATTCTGGGCAAACATTCTGATCTCTGATGAACATCAGAATGTTGTTGTGTTCATGATGATCTTCATCTGGGTTCATCATGTTCTTCATCCGGGTTCATCATGTATGAATGAACACATGAAGTTCTGGGCTATGCATATGCTTTCCATATGAATTTCTGGACAATAACCAATGTATGGACTTTTCTTCATACATCAGAATGTTCCTTTCCCAGATTTTTTCTTGGAATCGGTGCAGGAGGATTTAGTGGGATTCTGTATCTTCATGCCCATGCTTTGAGAGATTGTATTGTCCTTGTTCAGTACCAACTCTCAGACGTGTCTATCTCTTGTTGAAGATGACAGATTTGCTTTTCACCTACTGTACTGTTCATAAAGTAGGCATGTGCTGAGCTGAACATTCTGACCATCAGAATGTTTGATATTCATGATGTTCTTCATCTGGGTTCATCAAGGATGAATGTCTGATGGGTTTCTGGGTCCATCCAATACGTGACATGAGATTTGTTCAAGTTTTATCCTTCAAAAGTTACTTCTCCATATGCATCAAAAGTTGCTTGAAAAAGTAGGATAAAGTTGAATCAAATCTGTCTTGGATTTGGTGCAGGAAAGAGAGGATAGTGGATCTGCAATCTTCAGGCCCATGCTTCAAGGAGATTTGCTAGAGTACACGTTATCTCTGATGCAAGATCTCCTTTTGCTAGCTTTTCCATCTTTCCACCAACTACACTGTTCATGGCTGGAAGCATGTGCAGAAGTGAACATTCTGATCTCAGAATGTTTCATTTGTTCTTACTTTAGGTTGATTTATAAGACTTAACTTTTAATGTAATCAAACCTAATAGTAAGATACAACTGAAGTGCAGTGAATGCATCATCTAGGACAATATTCTCTTTGGAATATTCCTAGTACTTTAATGTTCATAGCCTTGGATGAACATTAAAGATCCTTTTGACATAGATCCTTGTCCATGCCTTTATTTGTTGATAGATCCATGCAGATGTACTTTTCTGGACCTTTTATTCATGTCAAGTGTACTTGCATGCTCTTCATGTTCTTGATAAATCTGAGTTGCTTCTGAACAACCTTCTGAACTGGGTTGCTTCTGAACAACCTTCTGAACTGAGTTGCTTCTGAACAAGGTTGCTTCTGAACTCTCATCAGAACGTTCTGATCAACTTTCTGATCAACATTCTGAACTAACTTTTTGAACTTCAGAATTAGTTCATGGATTCAATGTCCTTTGATTTTATGCATCTTGGTATGATTCAGACCTTGTTCCTGTCTTAGTGAAAACACTCAAGAGCACAAGTTAAATACCAAGGAATTAATCAAAGTCCATTTAATCCTTAATCATTAAAGTTTATTATCTTTAAAATTAATTAGGGATTTTGCCTCAACAATCTCCCCCTTTTTGAAGATGATAAACTTATGATTTAGGATTTATGGATTTTGATTATAAATGAAGAATTTTAGAGCTTGAAAATTTTATTTTAATGCTCCCCCTCATTTTTATAATCCATTATGAGTTTTTAGAAGTTTTAAAAAGCTCCCCCTCATTTTTATAATCCATAGCATAAATAAGAATATGCAAATTTGAACCAACATCAATATTCATTCATTAATATCATTCATGAAGTCTAATTGTATGATGAACATGGTTCAAAAACAAAAAAAAGCATATGAACTAAGTTTGATCAAACAAAAATGAAGTTTTATAAGACTTCAATAACTATTGATCACTAGCCTACTTAGGGCCTAAACTTAGAGAACTTAAAGACATAAAATCCTAAAGCTTCTCCCCCTTTAGTCATCTGCAAAAAGGTTAGGGAGTAGGACCAGAAATGATTCATGGAGTAGAATCCCCAGAATCTGAGGATGGTTCAGATTCAAAAACTGTTGGATCATCAAAGACAGGTTTGTCCACTGCTAAACCAAGAGCCTGAACATCCCTTGTCCAGTTAGCAAGTGCACACACAATTTTGTGAGTTTTAGTGGCAACTCTTAGAGCCCTTGCAGCCATTTTCTCAGCCTTAGAAGGCTTGGCAGGTGCAGTATTACCAGAAACATCAGCTTTTCCTTTGTTTGCTGTGACAAAAGTGTTTAAAGAATCAAACAAGGAAGACATATTTGGGAGATTCTGAGTTGTTTTGATTTGAGGTGGAGGTGGTGTGAATGAAGGAATGGTACTTGGTGTTGGCAGGGAAGACACCAGATACTTGCTTATTCCAGCAGTAGACCCCATTGTTGATGTTGACAAGTTTACAAACTGAGCTTGTTCTATGTTCTGAGCAGATGGAACATTCTGATCTCTCTGAACATTCTGACCAGTTTGAGCAAGAAGCTGAACTTTCTCAGAAGGCAAAGATCCTGAACCCAAAGGATTAGGATCTGCTGACAGCTACTCAACAGGTGCAGTAGGAACATTCTGAGCCACATCCTCCAGAACATTCTGATCAGTGTTCTTTTGAACATTCTGATCATCCTGCTGAATGTTTTCTCCTTGAGCATCTTGAAAGAGCTCATCATAGAGATCATTTGTAGTGTCTTCAATGTTGAGATCAAAGTCAGGATGAGCTTCAACATTTTCTTGTTCCAACACAACTTCTTCTTCAACATCCATTGGTTGATTTTCACTTCCAAAGGTGTTGGATACTAGAATTTCTGCAGTTTCTCTAGTATCTGTATCAACATTCTGAGCTTGTAGCTCAATATTTTCTTCAACTCTAATATCTTCAGAGGGTGCTTCAACACCTTGATTCAAAGAGTCTTCAACATTCTGATGATCACCATCAGATTCTCCAACCTTCTCAACAGCTTTCTTAGCCAGCATAGCTTCAAACTGTTCTTGGCTTGGTTCAACTAGCTCTCTTGCATGTTCAACAACATGAGCAAAGACTTCAACAACTGAGGAGTCTTTCCTTTCTCAACCTTCTGAGAACTTGAACCAATTTCCTT
The DNA here is from genome assembly GCF_003473485.1 of Medicago truncatula. NCBI lineage: Eukaryota > Viridiplantae > Streptophyta > Magnoliopsida > Fabales > Fabaceae > Medicago > Medicago truncatula. Next base: position 26,199,114 of record NC_053045.1, read on the forward strand.
ATTGGCAGGCTTGTCAGCTTTCTGCTTCTTCCTCACTTCCTGAACTTTCTGATCAGCAAGTCTCTTAACTGATCCAGTCTTTTGAGGAATAGGCATGTTTGAAGTTGTGATGTGAAATTGACTAATGGTTTTGGCTGTGAATCTCATAAAGATATCCTGACCTTTTTCTTTGTCTAGAGAAATTCCAGCAGCTTCAAATATGGGTGACAAGTGCATCCCATATGGCAACCCAGCAACTTTCTTCATTCGGGATGTTCAGAATATTTGAGAGAAGGTTCTGAGAAACTTGGATTCTCACTCCTTTGACTGTGGATTCCAAGAACTTTTCTTCATTTTGTTCCTTTACAGTCATGTTGGCATATAATTCCTTCACCAAGTCTGGAAAAGTCTGACATTGAGTGGAAACAAAACTTGACCAGTCTTGAGGATATGTGAACTTCTTCAGATTCCATCCTTTTGTCTTAAGAATTTCAAAGTCAAGGTACTTAGCTCTGCTGATGAGTCTGTTAGCCATCTTTTCAATACTTTGAATCTTTAAAGTAGAAGCAAGTATGACAATGTCATTGCCTTTTCCTCTTTTCATAGGAACATATTTCTCTTCCTCTGTTTCCACTTCTTGTTCATCTTCAGATGAGGTTTTCTCTTCAGGCAGAGGCAAAGCTTCTTTTGCAATTTTCTTCCTTCTTAGGTAAACTATCTTTGCAGCCTTGGCCATTTCAAAGAGAGTTTCCTCAGTTTTCTCAGAGGTTGCTCCTTCTTCTGCAACTCCTTTTCCTTTTCTAGAGGATTCTTCTTCAACTTTCTCAGAAACATTTCTCTTTTCATAAATGGTTTCTTTATCAGAGTCTCTATGCATCTCAGGGATGATTACATCTTGTAGAATTGTATGAAGAGGGGTTTCATTGAGTGGAGAATGATTCGAGGGTTGATCATCAGCAGCGGTTGGTGGTGATTGAGAACGAACGCGTGAAGAATTTTTGGTTCGTGCCATTTTTCGCAAGAACAGAGTATGAACTTTGTTTTGAGAAAAAATTGGTTTGAAAAGAAGAGGTGTGATGGAAATAATCTGAATAGTTGTTGGTTATTATAGGAACCAAAACGTGTTCAGTTGAGGGAAGAAAGAGGAAGTGACTTGACAGTTTTTGCATTGGAAAAGATGAAACTGAAAAGTAGTGGTCAGGAGAGAGAAACTAGCCGTTTGAGGAAAAGTGAATGGATGGTTAAGGTTTTACATGGTGGTTAAACCTTAAACCTATCTTCTTATAACCAAACATTAAATGCTTCAGATTATAGTGAGATTTTTGGTTAAAGTCAACACAAAATCTCTCGTTTGAGATTTCTGACCCAGAATCCAGATCCTGAACATTCTGATAAATAAGAACATTCTGACCTGTATGAACAAACTGAACGGATGAACATTCTGATGAACATTCTGATGAATTGTTCATATTAAGATTGATTTAACTGAAATGAATCAGATAACATCAAGGGGGTAAGTTCAAGGCCCTTAGTGATTAGTGATCAATCTTTATTGGGATTTTTCATGATTTGCAATTTTTCTTTAAGAAAATTGAATATATCCTCAACAAGGGGTTTTGTAAAAATATCAGCTAGTTGATTTTCAGTATCAACAAAGCTTAATACAATATCCTTTTTCTGAACATGATCTCTTATGAAATGATGTTTAATTTCAATATGTTTAGACCTAGAATGTTGTACATGATTTTTAGAAAGATTTATAGCACTATAATTATCACACATAATAGGAATATTTGTGTACCTTAGTGAATAATCTTCCAACTGATTTCTGATCCACAAAATCTGAGAGCAACAGCTTGCTGCAGATACATACTCAGCTTCAGTTGTGGAGAGTGCAATGGTGTTTTGCTTTCTGCAAGACCATCCAATCAATGCTTGTTCCAAGAATTGACAGGAGCCACTTGTACTCTTCCTCTCAATTTTGTCTCCAGCATAATCAGCATCCAATAAGCTACAAGATCAAAGCTAGAACCTTTTCTATACCAAAGGCCAAGATCAGTAGTACCTACTAGATATCTACAAATCCTTTTAATTGCAGTTAAATATGATTCTTTTGCACATGTTTGACATCTAGCACATATTTACATGCCATTGATGTTTACAACTCTATCTTTGTCTTCAATTTTTGTAATTAAAGTAAGATAATTATTCAACAATGCTTAAATCAAATTTTATGCTCAAAGCAGGGCCAATATAAGTGTAAGAACAAAATATGCAGACCTTAGAGCAATTTTTGAAGATTATAACAAGATCACATACAACATCATAATGAAGATCAAGTATATAAAAATTCTTCTAATGATAAATTCAAACATAAGATTCATTTAAAATCATGTTTGATGAATGATATTTTCTTAAACCATATCAAAGTTAAGTGAAATCTTCACGTTTCAGATTATTCTGAAGTTTGACAAATTAAGACAGTTTTATGTATCATATCAATGAACAATCATGATTTAACATTTATGATCAAACATAAATCTTCCTATGAATCATTTAACAACAATGATGAATTAGTTTCCATCTCATGTCAATAACTCGGATAGAAATGCTTAAGAGTCATTTATTTCAAATGTGAAGAGATAAGTATTACAAAATGATGTAACACATTTAACATTTAACATGATAGTTAAGAAATAATTTTGGGGCAAATAATGAGAGAATATTATGCATGAATTTATACATAACAGAAACAACACATTGTTCAATTATAAGAACATTAATTCATTTTCAATGCACCCTTAATATATCTTGTTAAAGCATAAGACATCATGCAATGATTTCAGTCATTAATTATGATGTGTGCAGTTGTAAATGAGTATAATACCATCATGAAAGGAGTATGAACAAAGTATGAAACACTTATTTGCATTTAAGTTCAAACATTTGATATATGCACATATTAGACATGACAGAATTTGATGCATTCAATCATATATCATATTTATTATAGTGCAAATAAATGTGTACCTTATGCGATAATATCCCTCACTTTTGAGATTCAATGAAGAGAGCATGTTTCTCTTTCTTTGAAATACTTTCTCGTCTGGATGGAGAAGTCCAAGCATCAATAAGAAAAACCTTCTGAAGCAATTTAATCATCAGTAGCTTTCTCTTCTTCTTAGTCTTTTCAGCTTTCTGATATAAGTGTCTTTTAACATATTCAGAAGTTCCAGGATTTGCAGACATATGATCAACATATGGAATGCTTTGTTCATGAAGAATGTTTGCTTGAACATTCTGAACTTGATTTGAAGGAATTGTTCCATCATTTTCATCTGAGAATCCTCAAAGACACTTGCATTGAAGTCTGGGCTGAATTCCTCCACATTTAGTTCAAAAACCATCTTGATTTCAAGCTAGCTCAGCTTCATCAGATTCCTTTGTGGTAGTGTTTCCACTAAGCATATGTGTGGCTAGAACTTTAGCAACATCATACATATCATGATCTTTTAATGACAGAGGGTCATTTCCCATATCAGATTCTAAAACAATTTCTTGTTCATCAAACTGGAGTTTACTCATGATGTTTGTAACATCACTTCAGATTTTGAAATTGTTTCAGCAGTAGAAGATTTAAAGGATCCTTCTCCAATAAAAGCTTTCAGCTTTGTTAGCTTTCTGAGGTATTTTTTTTAAAAGCTTTTTCAATTTCATTAACCTTCTGAAGTTGTTATGTAGGAACTTCATCAACTTTTTGAGTTCCATCTTTTAGTAGCTGCATCAACTTTTCTGAATTCATGTTTCAGTAGTTGCATCAGCTTCCTGAACCTTATTGGCTGCAATCTCAATATTTGAGGTATTGCTTCAACTTGCTGACTTTCATTCTCAGCAACATCAACTTCCTTTTGAAGTTCTTCAACATTCTGAACTTCATCAGCTTTCTGAACAACTTTGTTAGCAATGTCAGAAGCTTTTTGGAAGGTTTCTCCAGGGATGTCTTGATCCATTGTTGGAGAACCTCATTGTTGTCAAATTCTTTAGTTTAAAGATTTGATACTCCTTCTCATACACTTCATTTTTTCAGAGGCATATTAAAATGCTTGAGTGTGAGTGTGAAAGCGAATTCATATAAAATATGAGAAGTCTTCTTGTTCTTCAATCATATGTTGCAGAATCATGTAGTTGAGATTTGAAAGAAAATTTTGTTGAGAACATGATATATGATACATGATCAACATTAATGACATTCTCAAACACTTCCAAAGTTATTTCTGCCTTGCTTGAACACAAAGGAATGAACTTTGAAGCTTTCAACTTTTAGGATTGAGTAGCTTCAGCATCAAGAGCATTTTCCTGAACATTCTGATCTGCAGACACATGAACATTCAGATCTTCAGTTTCAGATGTTTCTTGCACAATCTGAGCTGTTTTTTTCTGAGCATCTTGAAACACATCAGTGTTGAAGTCTGAGTTTAGATCTTCTATGTTGAGACTAAAACTAGTTGCAAATTCCATTTGCTCATCTTCTAGTGATTGAACATTTTCTCCACATATCATCTTGGAAGCAAATATTTCTGCATCACAGATTGGCAAAGCTTTTGGTACCCATATTACTTTGGGTCCTTGAAGGTTAGTGTTTCTCTTCTTGAGAGATTATTTCTTATGACCACATTCTGATTTAAGATAATCAGCTTTGTTGTAATAAGAACATTATGTTTTACCAATCTCAACCTTTTGAGACCAATCTAATTTAGGATAAAATGTCTTTTTGAAATGAGGATTTTTCTCAAGTTTCTTTTCATAAAACAATATACAGGTTCAAAATGTTGAATCCTTTTTCAAAATGATCATTTTTATTTACCTTATCACTTTTGTTTGGTATAACATATTTTCATGACAATTTTGTTTGTGATAGGTTATGAATCCTAAACCATCCTTTTTGAAAGGTCTTAACAGACTTTATAAAGTTGGTTATGTCCTTTTTCAAAATATTACTTCGCTTTTCAAAATAACATTTTATTTCAAAAATTCAGACTTTGCTAAATCTTACAATTTTTGCTCATTGAGAATCTTATGTTTCTCAAATATTTTAAAATGAGAGTTCTACAATTTTTGAATGGTTTCAAGATTAGCAGTTTCACATTTTCTTTCTTTATACAAGAAAAGTTATTATTTTAAAAGTTCATACTTTTAAGATAAAATGCATGAGTCATATGAGATAATAGTAAGCACTTTATATAAAAGATAAGGATCAGATTTCTTACCTCTTTACTTTATCTATTGTCTTTTGCTCATGTGTTGACTTCTTCTTCAAACTCATCTCCGAATGCCATTTTTGCATTTTCTTCTTCAGAGGGATTTTACTTTTTAAATATCCCACATTGTTGCATATGTGATATGCACTTTGGCTTGCAGGTTTTGACATTACTTCTTTCTGGATCTTTTCCTCATACACTGTTAAGTGCTCAACCCATAGAGGCAGGCTCTGATACCAATTGAAGTAGATAAAATAGTCACAAGGAAGGGGGGGTTTGAATTGTGACCCTTTAAAAATTCAACCTGTAACTTAAAATTGATTCTCAAGTTGAAACTTGGAATGGTTAAGTTAAAACAGACTTCAGAACGTTCTGATGTCTGATTGCAAAAACAGTTTAATAAAGTAAATGTGTTTGTGTGTGTTGTGTATGCAGTAAGTAAAGAGTATAGGGAAGAGAGAATCAACACACAGAGAATTTATAGTGGTTCACCCAATGTGGGTTAGTCCACTCCTCACAATCTTGTGAGAGTTTCCACTATGATGCTTGAGATAACCTCTCAAATCCTGCACCTTACAATCCTTGTTCACCTGAACAATTACAATCCTGTATTCTCTAAGCCTCAGCAGGCTTGCACCTTCTTGCTAAGTTAACCACTTAGACTTTTACAACCTTTGCTCAACCTAACACTTTAGGACCTCTAAAAGCTAGATGAGACTTTGTTACAATTTGTATGGAAGTTGGGTGTTTGTAAAACAAACAGTGGAAGAAGAAGAAGAGGTTATCCTACAGATAACAAGAGTATTGATTTGCACTAAGTTGATGAAAGACTTAGAGATTGATCAATTTCAGTTTGCAAAAGCTTCAAACAATCAAGTTGTTTTCTTGTATGCTTTGCAATTTGTTGTGGAGTTTGAATGTTTGAGAATCAAACAGAGGAGGAGGAAGAAAGTTATCTTTGCACGAGATAACTAAGAGTATTGATTTGCACTAAGGAAACAAAAGCCTTAGAGATTGATCAATTTCAATTTGCAAGAGCTTCAAACAATCTTTGTTGTTTTCTTGTATGCTTTGCAATGGTGCAAGTTTTGCTAATGCCTTGATCTCTATTTATAGAGTCTTTGGGCTCATATAGCCGTTGTAGGATGTCCAATGGTGTTATGCCATGTGTCCTGGGTCCCACAAGCTTTAACTTGAAATTCTGGGCAAACATTCTGATCTCTGATGAACATCAGAATGTTGTTGTGTTCATGATGATCTTCATCTGGGTTCATCATGTTCTTCATCCGGGTTCATCATGTATGAATGAACACATGAAGTTCTGGGCTATGCATATGCTTTCCATATGAATTTCTGGACAATAACCAATGTATGGACTTTTCTTCATACATCAGAATGTTCCTTTCCCAGATTTTTTCTTGGAATCGGTGCAGGAGGATTTAGTGGGATTCTGTATCTTCATGCCCATGCTTTGAGAGATTGTATTGTCCTTGTTCAGTACCAACTCTCAGACGTGTCTATCTCTTGTTGAAGATGACAGATTTGCTTTTCACCTACTGTACTGTTCATAAAGTAGGCATGTGCTGAGCTGAACATTCTGACCATCAGAATGTTTGATATTCATGATGTTCTTCATCTGGGTTCATCAAGGATGAATGTCTGATGGGTTTCTGGGTCCATCCAATACGTGACATGAGATTTGTTCAAGTTTTATCCTTCAAAAGTTACTTCTCCATATGCATCAAAAGTTGCTTGAAAAAGTAGGATAAAGTTGAATCAAATCTGTCTTGGATTTGGTGCAGGAAAGAGAGGATAGTGGATCTGCAATCTTCAGGCCCATGCTTCAAGGAGATTTGCTAGAGTACACGTTATCTCTGATGCAAGATCTCCTTTTGCTAGCTTTTCCATCTTTCCACCAACTACACTGTTCATGGCTGGAAGCATGTGCAGAAGTGAACATTCTGATCTCAGAATGTTTCATTTGTTCTTACTTTAGGTTGATTTATAAGACTTAACTTTTAATGTAATCAAACCTAATAGTAAGATACAACTGAAGTGCAGTGAATGCATCATCTAGGACAATATTCTCTTTGGAATATTCCTAGTACTTTAATGTTCATAGTCTTGGATGAACATTAAAGATCCTTTTGACATAGATCCTTGTCCATGCCTTTATTTGTTGATAGATCCATGCAGATGTACTTTTCTGGACCTTTTATTCATGTCAAGTGTACTTGCATGCTCTTCATGTTCTTGATAAATCTGAGTTGCTTCTGAACAACCTTCTGAACTGGGTTGCTTCTGAACAACCTTCTGAACTGAGTTGCTTCTGAACAAGGTTGCTTCTGAACTCTCATCAGAACGTTCTGATCAACTTTCTGATCAACATTCTGAACTAACTTTTTGAACTTCAGAATTAGTTCATGGATTCAATGTCCTTTGATTTTATGCATCTTGGTATGATTCAGACCTTGTTCCTGTCTTAGTGAAAACACTCAAGAGCACAAGTTAAATACCAAGGAATTAATCAAAGTCCATTTAATCCTTAATCATTAAAGTTTATTATCTTTAAAATTAATTAGGGATTTTGCCTCAACAAGGAGGAGAAAAGGGATCATTTGTTTTTTCAATGTGATTATTATGGTCGATTATGGCTCTTGATATCGAATTGACTTGGTTTTGTTACGGTGTTTCATGGCAATTTATATACACATGCTAATCAGTTTTGTGCTCTTGGGGGCTTTTCAAAGAATTCCATGAAAGCTTTGTCTATTATTTGGATTTTGGTTTTATTTGTTATTTGGAAAGATCGCAACATGAAGATTTTCCAAAACCATATGGATCATCTTGAAGCTCTTCTTGAAAGGGTTAAACTTCAAACTTTTTGGTGGATGAAAGCAAACTTCATCATGTTCACTTTTGATTATCCCTTTTGGAGACAAAATCCCTTATGTTGTTTACAGACTGCCTTGTAATGTCTGTTTTTGTTTTTGTTTTTGTTTTATGGCTGTTCTAGCCTTACTGTATTGTAATTAACTATTTTCAGCTCCCTTTGTCACACCTTGTGCTTGAGGGACTGTATGTGTCTTTAATATATTTCTTTTAGTTTCTTTAAAAAAATTAAAAAAAATTAAAAAAAAATCTTCTAAAAAAGGACAAAGAAAAAATTCAAAAGAATCTTATAATTAGGAACAGTTGTTTATGACATTCACAGTGCCTCTTAAAACTCACCGTCTTCACTCTTCATCTCTATGACATGACATCCAAGGTTTGGATGGTTTAGACATTGTAAAAAAAATAAAATTACTATAGTTACAGTGTAGAAATGTTTTATAACTATAAATAGTCTTGCACCCTTCAACATTTTCATCCAATCTTCACTTTTCATTCATTCTTAGGATGTTATGGTCAATGCTGACCATTCATACGATACCTGAAAACGTACGTTGGTCAGCAAAAACTTTTGGTATCAATTTTACACCATTTATGGTTTTCAAGAGGTTTATGATTTGTATAATCTGAAAATCATTTTATATGAGTTCGAAATATATAATCCAAACAAAGAGTATTTTAGAAGAAAAAAGAAATAGGGCGTGCAAGAAACCCATAAGGTGGAAAAAAATAAAAGCCTAGGAAAAAATAATTAAACTTTATTAATATTGTAAAACAATATAAAATGAGACAATGTTTTATTAAAATTTATATTGTGGGGTGGAGGGAGAAATTTTAAGTTTATATCGCAAATAGTTTTTCGCCTCATTTTCCAATTCAATATACATGAATATGAGTTATGGAAATAATACTTCTAATCCAAGTTCACAAATGAAGGAAGATTCACCATTCAACTTATAGAACATTATGAGTTCATGTCACTGTATAGTGTATATAACTTAAACATTTGACAACATTGGCCCTAGTCACAATGACTCTTGAAAGGTGATACACAATACACTTTACAGTAAAAAAACACTGGACAACAAAGCAAAGAAGTAACCCTCCAGATCAAGCATGCAGAGTATAACACTTCACATGTCAGACACAAGAGCTCCGAAAACGATTTTAAAATTAAACTTAATGCAAGTTAACTGGCCACCCTTGTCATCCTTCAGTGTCATCTTCAGAGCATAAGGTCCCTGCAAACACACATTAATGTAATGTTAAAACAAAATAGAAAAGGTTTCCCTAAATAAAAGATCCAAGTCAAAAATGATTAAAACAAGAACCAGATTGAAAGAAAATGTGGCAATTTATGTGGCAATCAGTGTTGATTTGATTGCTACTTTACTCATGCATTACCTTATATGCATCAAGTTTCAAACCATATGAAACATTAGTTAAGACGGATGGACATTCTCCCTTACCATTATTGGTACACAGAATTTTCAATAGTTAAATTTTCAATAATTCAAGCAATCCCAACAATGACCACTGATCGTGTGTCTAAGTTAAAACCCAATCAAATACTCGGACCTAAAGTGCAGGGCACTGCTTTGCACACCTTTTGATCCTCGGGGTTCACGCCAAGCATCTAAGTTCAGTCACAACTCAAGTATGAACACTCACAAGTCAGATTGAAAACTTCAACCCGCGGTCCCTAAAGCAAGGTAAGTATTGTTGTGAAGGTTGAAACCACACCATTTTGCTTAAGTGTATATCCCAGGCCAGGACTTTCTCTAAGTTTACATGTTCCATCTCCAACCTCCTTCTAGCTTCTTTGCAGAAAAGCCACTCCCTCGTCTGTATTCTATCATCTATCCACCAACGCACGAATGAGCCTGTCAACCCTAGTAACTTAAGTCCATTCTATTACTTTCTGCCTAACAAGCTTCTATTATATGACTAGGCTTATAAGAAAATTTTCCTCCCCTCCAAAACCCGCCATTCAAACATAGCCTGAGATTCGACAGCTTGACTCCTAAAAAAGACAAGGTTGTACATGGATGCATTTAAATGTCCTTTATTCAATCATCATTTTGTCTAACCAATTGCCGATGGGTACTAATGACAAAGGATGGTACTTCTAGAGAATCTAGACTAGCTTCATAAAATTCCATAAATTTGGAGAAAGGATTTGGAATCTCAGAAGGAACTTAAGATGGAAGCATGCCAATAACATTATAAAGCAATTCAAGTGTAAACATTTGCATAAACACATTACATATTTATGGTTTGTTGAGGAATAAAAAATGGATTAAAGATTTTGAATAGTGAATTTTTCAAAATTTAACTTCCAGACAAAAAGCATGGTAAACCTGAATCAATCACCAAAAGTCTTACTCCTCTAGATGAACTCTAAACTAAGGTAAAATCAAACTTTCAATAAAACCATTCAGAGCAAAGGTCTTATTTAATGACTTCAAGTTTTATTAGGACTTCCCCTACCATTTTTTTAATTATATTCAAGTTGATTGACTTTCCTTGGAAAGTTTCTATTGCTATTCTACTCATATGTCGAAAATCACATTTAAGTGACCATAATCTTATCCATACGTTCCATTCTAACTTTTTCCTTGATATATTTGTTCCTTAACTCCTTTTTTTTCTTTTATGTCCAATTACCTAAACATTGTCATCTCTACTATACTTAATTACAGATCTTGTTGGAATTTCACTGTCCAATATTCTCTATCGTAGAACATTGGTGGTCGTGTGATCCACCGACCGTAGAATATTCATTTGATATTTCTTCATTTTATCCGCATACCTTGAGTCCAATGTATGACATCCCAATCACTTCCTAATAGACCCAAGATACTTCAACCATGCAACATATAGTATCACGTAATGAAGGAAAAAATGACGACATGACTCACAAACAAATTAACAAAAATTGCTTAAAATGATGTAAGAGAGGTGGAGAAGTGAGAAACCACAACCTCTTCAATATACACCATAGCACTGCACCCTAACCACTATGATGTAACTAACGGGTGCAAGGTGGAGTGGGGAAAATATGTTATAGTTCAAAAGGAATCAGAGAGCTATGTAGCACCAACACTATAGATTGAAGGTGTGCCCAGTGTTCAACACGTATCCAAGTCCGACGAAACACCGATACGTGTGGGGGTACATTTAATTCTACCATTTTTCCAAATTACTAACGGTGTAAACATGTTTGTGCCAGTGCTTCATAGTCCAAGAGTAAATATAATAGAATATAGATGTAGTATGAGCTGAAGTAAACATCCAACATACCTACTGAAGACAGGTACACGAGATAACCACTATCAAAAATCTTGGTTTTTAATTTTTACCCCCCAAAAATTTAGTTTTATAGTGAACAGAGACGCTAAATTTACGCAAACAGAACAAATAAGTAAATCAGCCAAAGTTCTAATCCATTATTGTTTCACTGCCTTTATCTCTTTCACCATCGGTGGTACCGGTTGCAGGTAGCAAACCATGACAGAAAGCCAAAAATCCGCTATCTTAAGCGTCATTTCCACCATAAAACGCCATGGCACCGCCATCCTTTGCATTGGCCATAGCAGTTATAAAACTTCCGCTACTGCAATCTGTCATGGATGCTGTTTGATAACGCTGATGATCATAATGGACAAAGACAGCCTTCTGACACACATTTGCATGTTCACAATGCTAAAATGATTTTTGATTTTACATGTAGGTGATACATGATGTCATAGATACAGATCACGTCATATTCTTTTAATTATATTTGTATGAAGGAAAATCAGTTATGTGAAAGCAATGTAAGTTTCGATCTCCTTTTACAATAAACCTACTTTTCAAATAGCAATACACATTTGTGTAAAAGAATTACATGTTATAACATATTGAAAGGCACACCACATGTTACATGTTTTAAAACATATTGAAAGAGTTACATGTTATAACATACTGAAAGGCACATCACATAACGTTTGCCATTCTAAAAGGATTAGTATAATCACTCTTGATTGAAGTAACATTAACCTTGCCAAATAAAATAAAAATTGAAGTTATAAACCCAAAAGGGAAATGGAGCAATACGCTAGGGGAAATTCACAAATGGAAAATAACTTTAAATTTAGCACCAAAATCGAAGTTATATAAAGTTCTTAATGCCAAAATGAGATTAAGCATCTTAACTCAGGGGGTCCCAAAAAAGATATTAAAGGAAGTTTTATTTCAAGATAGGATGATTGTAGAATGCCTTCGGCATTGCTACAAGTGTTAATTTGATAAAATGGAACTCACCGGTGGAGTAATTGCAGGCAGTGTCTGGCTGTGAGAAATCACGAAATTGCCATTTGCAACTGGACAAGATACTTCCTTACACAGATCAATGGTTTCAGAATGGACAGGCACCCCAACATAGGAAACTCCAATTACCACATCTCCGCCATAAAGAGCTTTACCTGCATGAAGTATAGACAGAAATTCCATTTACAATTTAGTAGAATAGATAAGTGGCATGTTAGTTTGATGAGGCAGCTCCCATAAGCATAAAGAACAAATAGAGTGAGTGAGAAAATAAATGATATGTTGTACAAGTCATCCACGGCTTTTGCAAACAACAAAAGTTTAGACGAAATACTAATTTTACACTTAAAACAATTCAAATGTAAGCATGAAAAGTAAATGTCTAAGATCAACTTCGGATTGAAGGTAATGCAATGGCCTCACACAATCAACACATCAAAATTAGGGTTTTGAAAAAAAATTGTGACTACAATCTAAGGTGTTTGATGTCTCACAGACCGCAACACGATTGCAATTAGGCTGCACTAGACTCCAATTTCCCACATCAGCAAAGATTGTGACTGTGATTTAAAACTATGACCGAAGAGTTGTGTTATTTTGACATCAAATTGGATGGTTAACGTAGTTTAAATATGTGGTTAATTACGTTAAGTGGATAATCACTTTAGGAAATCAAACACACTCTGTGTTATATTAATTTACCACCGACAACATGATTAACTGCATACTTAAACAACGTTAACCATCCAAATTGATGTCACAAAATATAATCAATACAAGTTTGAAAACAGTAAAAAGTAAAAAGAGAGAGATAAAAATATAATTACCAGAAGTAGCTGAGATCTTAAAGGTGGCTGGAGCACCACTGACAACAGGGTTTGGTAATATTTCAATTCCAGTCACCTTCACAGGATAGTCTGCCTTCTTATCTACATACATACACAGGTAAAAACAAATCTTAACAATAAAATGATTGAAATTTGCAACAAAATTAAATGAAAATCTAATAAAAATCAAATCTTTTTACATAATACTCAATTGGGTAAGTGTCAAATTAATCCACCACAGAATGATGCAATTAAAAAAAAAAAAAAAAAAAGGAAAGAAAGAAAGTGATGGAGTTAGTTACTACCGCAATATTTGAAAGTAACGTTAGCTTGAGATGAAAGGAAGAGGGTGGAGAAGGAGAGAAGAAGGAAGAGATTGGGAAGAGAATGAAACTCCATTTTCTCTCCTTCTTTCGTTCTAACAGTGAATAACAAATTATTTGCTTAGTTAGGTGTCCTTGTTAATATTATATACTACTGAGTGAGAATTGAATTTTGTTCAGATGGACGGACACCGTGCGAACTCATCAACCAAACACCTGTAAAAATTATAATAATCACATCAAATTGACATCGATCAATAACGACAAATCATGTTTCCTCTAAACAAAAAATAATAATTATATGAAAACGATAAAATTGTCTCGGTTTTAAACTGATTGTATAAATATCATTTTTTTTATTAATCACTTAAGCTAATAGATATTAGTATTGTGGTGCGGTTTGGTTCAGTTTTGAAGCTAAAAGTCATCTGAATCGTAAAATAAAAAAAATGCATGCAATTTGGTCGATTGATTTTTAAAATGAAATTTGAACCAAATTAAATCAATGTGGTTTGTGTTGGATGGTTGGTGCGGTTTGTTTAGACAATATAGTTTTTTTGTTTTCAACATTAAAATTGAGTTAAAAAGGTATAGCACAACATATTTCTAGCCATGTTTTCGACAATATTTTAAATTTCATCCAACATTACAATTTTATTTTCATCAAACAATATAAACGAAATTAAAAACGTGAATAAAAAGTAATTCTATAATCTATGAAATGTAAAACACTAGGATTTTATCATTCCATAAAATTTCAAATATTACATAAGTATATTTTTTAAATAAAAAAAACAATGAAAAAAAAATATATCATTTTTTAAAAGTTTTTATGAGTATTGGTTTATGTGAGATAGTTCAATTAACATTTTTCTTATATTGCGGTTTAATTTGGTTGATAAAATAAAAACCGCAAATCGAATCAAACCAAACCATGCGATTGAGTAAAAAAGTGATCCAAATACGTTCAAATCAAATGAGGTTTTTTGCAGTTTCGGTTTGGGTTGGTTCGGTTTGCGGTTATTCTATTGGATTGATTCAGTTTTGAACACCCATAGACACAAGTCACATTTCTTTTTCTTTTTCCTTCGAAAAATGCTAAATAATGATTTGGGGTATTTGTTAAAAAATCAAATATACTATAAATATTTTGGAAAATGTGTAATCAACCTCTTAAAAATACAAAAAAAAATCTTCTTTTCAATATAAAATTTACTTTTTTTTCCTCAAAAAAAAAAGTGTTCTAAAAGAATTAGTTAACGTGTCCATTTTTTTTCCATATTTTTAATATTAGTTTTTTATTATTTTTAAGAAAAGCATGTGAATCAAGAAAAAATATTGTATTTGATTCTTGTTAGCGTTATAATTTCATACTCTAAATAGACTGAGTTAATATTGTTTGTTTCTTATATTTCAAAGAAACACAAACGAAGGAGAAGAGCTCTTTTTTTGGGTTCTAAAGAAGAGCTCTTTATATAGACAAAGATCTAAGAACGGTTACAAAATCGATAGATCAAATCATTTGACCATTACAAGAGTTTGACTAGTGGGAGGGAGTGTGCTGGACACACATTGGCATGTGCCATACACATGTTGACTTGTGAAAAATGCTTACTTGACGATGATGTATACCAAAAATAAAAATTAATTTAAAGTTTTAGGTCATTAAAAAATAATACACTACATAGCTCATACCTAGACTCGACTGAACGACAACAACGTCAAATTTATGGCGGTCATGTTGATTGTGTCATCTCTCATTATAAAGTTGTGTACCCCTAAAGACACGTCCTTTGGAGTCCTACCTCCGTCATAATGTTGAGTGCAAACTCTCCCATGTAGGGCTTATAGGAAATTTTCAATTTACGCACAAACATATCTAGTGTTCCAACATATTATCTATTTTATTCTTAGCCATGTATTAACTATTTTTATTGCTAACAAAACTCTTCTCCTTTATTGGTAATATGGATCAACTTTTACTTATATGTTTTTTCAAGAGGAAGTACTAAATTGAATGATAAGAAGCTTGTGATTTGGAAGAGAAATATAAGAGTTGGAGAGATACGAAGTTATGATTCAACTCTCCTGATAATATTTTTCATTTATATAAAACTTGAAAAAATCTATGTGTAAAAATTCAAATAACATATAGATGCATGGCAATATATTAAAGAAATCAAACAAGTGCATGGCATCTTTTTAGTTTGGTTTGGATTTGGTGCAACCAACGAATAACCCCGATTTGAATAGGCTTGAATTCGAATATTATTTTGGTAAAGGATATGTTTTTTTAAGATAGACGAAATGGCAAAGTCATTAGAAACTCACACACACAAGTGGAGGTACCGAGGTTCGAACCTCGATCATAGGATCCAGCCTAACAATTTCGACATTTTGCCAGTTGAGCTAGAACTTTTAGATATGATATGCTTTTCTACCCGATCTTAATGTAAGTTTAATTGACCTGTCACTTCAAGAAAATACTGCAGAATATAATTTAGTCTTTAAAGAAATAAAAACAATTTTTAGTTCTTAATAAAAATAAGGTCAAATGCATCTAAAGGTCCTTTAAGTTTTTCGTTTTCCCAAAGTGGTCCTTTAAGTTTCAAAAGTCTCAAACAAGTCCTTATAGTTTTTGAATCGTTTCAAACAAGTCCTATTGTAGATAGCATAATTGGTAATTGCTTCCTTGAACTCATCTTTGATACCAAATCTGGCTCCTAACACCCACTTAAAATTAGTCATCTTTTAGGCATGGCAAATGGTGGATAATGCTCTTTGTTGCTATCATCTGAATCATCACCATCATCCTATAAAAGGACTTGTTTGAAACGATTCAAAAACTAAAAGGACTTGTTTGGAACTTTTGAAACTTAAAGGACTTGTTTGGGACTTTTGAAACTTAAAGGACTTGTTTGGGACTTTTGAAACCTAAAGGACCACTTTGGGAAAAACGAAAAACTTAAAGGACCTTTAGATGCATTTGACCTAAAAATAAAATGAGACAATATCTCATGATAAGTGTCGGTTTATTATAAGCTCACATAAGTTATTTATATAACAAAGGGTAAAATAAAGTTAAGGAAAATGTTATTTCTCTCGAAAAATAGCATCAAGAATTTTTCAAGACACAGTTGGCAAGTTTTAATTGCATGATTTATTTGTTCACTTTCTATTTTTCTGTCACACCTCCTTGAATTGTGGCGTGCATTATGATTGACTGCTTTTTAATCTTGAAGAATTTTTTATGTTATTTTTCTAGAGATATAGCATTGCTCGTTAAGTTAAAGTGTTATAGATAACTAGGGTAAAGACGGAAACTCCTATCTTCTTTTCTATTGTACTTAACTGTACGTTTTTCTATTGTGAAGCCATTGTTACGGAGCCAGAGCATGGTATCCCTGGGTATCATGCACATAATAGCAGGCTACACTGAGCCGGAAGTCTTGATATGTTGACCATAATGATAATCTGGATGGAACGTGAATGGGAGCAAGGTCATCCTCTCCACGCCGCAAGAAAACGGAGAGAACGGATAGATCTAAAGTGATTTAACTAATTCTATAAATTAAAGATTTAAATAATATTATAAAAAAGATAAAATTGTAGTTATAATAGTTTAAAATTTAAATGAAAGGTATTTTTTTTTGTTACTTAAGAGAAATCAAAGGAGAGAAAAAAAAACAATAAAGAAAAGGAAAGAAACTAAGTCCTAATAGAGGACCCTCGAACAATATCAACTAGTAAAGCATTGCCCTCACTAAGAGTATTATGGAGAGAATAAATCCAATATTTCTTCATGCAATCTTTAATAATCTTCAACATATACTTAAATAATAATGGGGGATGCTTAGAGATACTAATATTAAAAAGGAGAGATGTAGTTAATAGTTGCTTGTATTTCATTCCAAAAAGTATAAGGTAAAATTTGCTTATATAATTCATTCCAAAAGGAGCATGAATTATTTACATACAATTTTCCCGGGGTTTGATTTGATGAGGATGTATAATGTTTTCCTCTGTCTGATTTTGAACACAGTCCTTTGATCTTATGAAAATATATCTAAACTCCTTATAATTTAAGCATGATTTCGTAGGATATATTTCTGGTTTTCATACAAATTCTGAGCCATTGGTCAAAATGTTTACAACAATATAATACTGTAAATTAAGCTAATGAAGCAAAGGGTTGTTAAGCTTCTTAATTAACACACTTACCAAAAGTCTCAAACTAACAAGTTGCAGCAAAGACTTGTTAAAAAGCATAGTATGTTTATGCAATATGCACCAAGAACATCAATTTTGATTATGTTCCTCAAATAACTTGTCAATATTTAGAACCAACAACATGGCTTCTTATTGATTTATTTCTACATGTCCCATTTATTTATGCTTCTTGTTGCACACACTAAAAAAGCAGTGGAACAGAAGATTTCAAACAGTATGTTATTTTCTGAATCATATGAACATTCATTTACAGCTACAAATTCAGAATATTACAAAGCTTACTGCTTTGTACTCAATCTGAATAGCTAAGTAAATCCAATGGTGTGGCAATCAATAGCATCATTTGGATTCTCTAAAACAAGTTTACAAGAAAATCATCACAATAACATGCCCCGTTTTCTTTTTCCTTCAATTCATCCAATGAACTGATTTTCTTCCACTTATGCTTCTCCTGCAAAGAAAACAAATCTAAGTGTTTCGTGGCAACATTTTTCACAAAATGATTCAGAAAGAAATGAAAGATGGTGATTTAGAAAAGTAGTTACACAATATCAACAAGTGACTAGTTTGATTCATAATCAAGCCAATTTCATACCAAAACTTGAAGAGTTATTCCAGATGAATAGTCATATCTCAATAAAGGCAACCATTTCTATCAAACAAAGTAACAAACTCGAATTTCCTGGTTATATAATCCTAAGTGTAACAGTAAAAGACTGATTTTTCTAAAATTTCCTCTAAAAAATGTAGCAGTTTAACTTTATATAACAAATGCGCATAAGCTTTGATTAGTAAGAAACAAGTTTTTTCACATGAATGGAAAGTTCTATAGAAAAGTCTCAAACTAACCCAAATTACATCAAGTGACTCTTTGAATAATAGTTGTACCAAAAACTAGTTAAGAAACATACAAAAAAAAAAAATCAGATATCATCAAATGTCATACATTAGTAGAGTATCTTAGGAATATTATTTTACTCAAGCAGCACGCTAGTATTTAGAACCAATAATAAATAATGTAGATTCTTATTAATCAATCCACTTATGTTATAGTAGAGATGTAAAAGAAAAGTGTACCTTGAATAGGAACGGCAAAGCAGCTCTTCCTTCTCTTACTCTACCGTGGCTCATATTGTGACTTGGTCCTCAATTTCTATGACAGGGATGTGAGCAATTTTGGACCAATGTTCCTGCCTTTTATACCTTTCTTCTAATATAGGGCATCGCCAAATGACCAGTCGCTTAAGAGAGGAAGGGAGGCTGTCTTCTGGTAACGACTCAAGTCTTTTACAATAACAAAATTCAAGCGATTTCAGTGAGGAAGGGAGGCAGTTTTGTGGCAATGACTCAAGTTGTTGACAGTTAAGAAAGTCAAGACTTTCAAGAGAGGAAAGATGTCGAAGTCCATTTCCATCAAAGGAGTTCAGATTATAGAGATGACAGATAGTCAGAGACACGAGGGATATTGGGAGCAACGACTCCTTCATCAAGGTGTTCACTATATCATCATCCTTTCCAAGACTCAATGATGAAAGAGCAGTTAGGCCTTGGAGACCCCATTCTGTTACAGGCGGGGCTGTTGTTCTTCGGGAATGAATATCAATTGATTGTAACTTGGGAGGTAGGGAAACTCCTCCACAAAATGACAACTCTCGACATCCTAGAGACAGTTCTTCAAGAGCAGTGAGTGTGTCCATTCGAAGCTTGACTTTAAGAGATCCAATTGAGTAATGAGATTTGATTTTAAGTGACCGGAGGACTGAAGGCTGATGTGAAGGACTTTCTGAAATAAAAATTGAATCTAGATTCTTACAACTATAAATGTGAAGTCTTTCGAGCGCAGGAAAACCATCCAATGAGAAAGAGGTAAGTGCATCGCAGCTGCTCCATAACTCAAGACTCGCAAGTGATGTGTAATTGTTCCACGTTTCAGGAGGCATGAAGGATAAATTCTTACACATACTAATATGAAGTGACTGCAATGAAGTGAGTTGAACATCCGTCGGAAATGCAGTGAGAGACGGAATATCATTGAGTGTCAAGTGTTGAAGACAAGTGCTCCTCATAATCATTTTAGGCAGGGACAATAGCTTATCACACCTTTCAATCGTTGCATATTGCAGCTGACAAGCAGAATCACTCCCAACCAACGACCATTGAGATCTTTCAGAAAATCCTTTAATATGTATTTTTTTAATTGCTGATATCCAATGGAAAGTAGGTGGTGTTTCCAATAGACGAGCACAGCCTTCTATTTTAAATACTTCTATTGAAGAAAGGTGGCTAGGGAAATACCCCCTAAGTTTAGGACAATTAGATAAAATCAGAATTTTAAGACGAGGAAAAGCAAAATTGATGCCTACAAAGGGAAGCCATTCCTTCCAATTTGGCATGTTGCGAAACATTAAACACTCAAGGGACGGAAATGGTTGAAAGGAAGAATTGGAACCTTCTCCTGCCTGGACATGATAGAACTCTGGACCGATTCTCTCCAATATCTCCATACCACAAATTAGTAGGTCCTTCAGAGAAGGTAGCTGCCCCAGCGGTGGAAGTGTCATGCAATGTTCACCATTACTGATGCCCAAGAACACGATGTTAGAAAACGAAGAATCTCCTAGCCAACTTGGAAAACTTGTCCCACCATAAAAGTCAATGCTTAGTTTCTTCAGGTTAACCGATGGTTGCAACATATCAAGCACGTCTTTTTCTATTCGCGAGTCTTCAGTTTGTTCGCCCCATTGTAGCTCCAACTTCTCCATTTTCTCTTTGCTTTTCAAATTGGCATCACCTGCATCTCTGGCCTCAATGACATCATGCAGGTTCTTGATGGTAAGTGTTCCTTGTAGATGTGGAAATTTTCTAAGCTCTTTGATACTTAATCCTACTTGTCGTTTCCCCACTACAAAAACAGTCAAAGTTTGAAGGTTTTCTAGTCTAGCAATTTCCACAGGCAACTCCTTTATTGTCGTCCCACTTATATCAAGGTGACGTAAATTGATTAAATTTCCAATATGTAATGGCAATTCAGTGAGAACCCGACAATATGCTAAAATCATGGTTTGCAAATTGTAAAGGTTACTTGTTGTATTGGGCAAGCTTTTGATTTTAGTGAAGGAGAGATCTAGATAACGTAATTGCACCAAATTGGCAACTGAATCTGGTAGCTTGGTGATGTTTTTATAATTTGATAGCGATAACACACGCAACCTTTTGAGCTTTGGTAGGAAATCATCAACCACCTTGATGGATAAGTAATTTCCTGCCGTTGAGAAGTAAATAGGAAGGAAGCTTCGCAGGCGTTTGAAATTGTATAAATTCTTAAACTTCATGAAGATATCATACTCTCCTTGATTGTATGACAAATGACGGATATTTTCAGAGATGTCACCACATTCAAACCTGCAACAACTTTTTCCAGATACGACTGTAGCTAAGTCGTAGACAAGGCCGTGCATGAAAAACTTTTTCTCATGAGAATCATCATTTGTTTGTTGAATTAAGGATCTGGATAACAATTCAGAAAAACAGTCGTCACCCACTTCCTCTGCTGCTTTTCCCCCTTGAGAATAGTCGAGGAATCCTTCTGCCATCCACAACAAAACCAATTTCTTCCTATCAAATGAGTAATCCTTTGAGAAAATTGAACAATATGCAAAACATATTTTCAAATGAGACGGAAGATATTGATAACTCAAATGCAAAGCCGGGAGAATTTTATCATTTTGTAATTGCCATATATCGCTATTCAGAATTGCAGTCCACTCATTTTCATCTACCTTCGAGCGCATTAGTCCACCGAGTGCTTTGGCAGCTATTGGCAAGCCATCACACTTTCTAGATATCTTCCTGCCAATTGCTTCTAAATTTGAGTATTTACTGTGACCAAGGTCTTCACCTCCAAATGCATGCTTTGAGAGCAAAGACCAACAATCTTCATCGGATATAGGTTCTAATTTATGAATTGGAAATGTGCGTGCAACCTCCGCAACTTTTTTTAGGCGTGTTGTTATGATGACCTTGCTTCCAGCTTTTCCCTTAAACAAGGGAGTTACTAGCTCACTCCAATCAACGTAATTGTCATTCCATAAGTCGTCCAACACAAACAAAAATCTTCTATCCATCAATTGTTTCATTAATTCAACTCGGAGGATATCAAGATTATCGCTTTCCCAGACCTTTGAAGCAGCAAATGTTGTATTTCTAACAACAGATTCAAGGAGAGACTTGGTTACTCTCACAACATCAAAATCTTCTGATACACAAACCCAGGCTTTGAGATCAAAATGATGTTCAACCTTTTCATCATTGTAAACAAGCTGTGCAAGGGTCGTTTTACCGACACCTCCCATCCCCAATATTGCAACAACACCTAAATTGTTATTTATGCTGGTGCCTATGTCTGATACCAGCATACTGACAAGTCTATTTTTATCATCATTCCTTCCTACCATGACAGATTCATTTACCACGGAACTTGAAGGGGTTCTACGAGAAACTCTACCACTTACCGTTCTTTGCAAGCAAAGGATGTCTTTCTGCTGGACAAAAGTTTGCAACCTTTTACACATCTTCTCCATCTTCAAATTGATCTTTATAGATGAAGGTAAATTCTGCAGCTGATCAACTGGTGTTTTCTCCACCTTGCACCTCAAGGCATCGTAGTTGATTAAATCGAGCAGATCTTCCGTGTCAAAGATAGCGTCTTTCAAATCATCAAGCCATTGTTTGACAGGAAGATCGTTGAATTGTTTCTGTTCTGCATCAACCAGCACAGCTTGAAGAGAAAACAGTGTCGTTTTCAACTCTTTCAGTTGTGAGTAATTGAACTTGGTGCTTCTGATGAAACTGCGAAACTCCGATGAGCTTAGCTTATCTGCTATGGTTTGAATAGTAGCAGAGAGAAATGCACCTGCCACCAAAGTTGCAGCCATATTTGATTGGTAAAGTAAAGCAGCAAGGAAGAAAGTGTAAAAGAAAGTTAAGAGCTATGATGATTGAAGGATAGTAGTAATTGCAATTAAGGAGCAAAGACTCAATTGTGAATGAAAAGATAATAGTACTGCTTTTGGATGGTTGTTGGCAGTTCAAATAGTTAAGGTAGACTCACCAAGACTTATTTGTTGCTTAATGGACCCACATCCAACAAAATAATATATGTATAGAAAGAAAAGTTGCACCTCCAAAATGCAATTGCATTTGTGGACTTGGAAGTAAACAAAAAAAGAAAATGGAATGAGTAAACACTGTCCAATTAAAATTTTCAGGACAAAGATGAGTCCTGCTTGAGAATCTGAAAATGACCTTTTGCTTGAGAATCTTTTACATCTATGATTTTTATTTTTAAACTCGGAAAAATACAACTTACATAGGCTGTGCCAATTTCGATGGTCTAGTTTGAATTCTTTAAAAGAAACAATTCGGGAAAATATGAGAACACAAACTCCTAACCCAGATATTTATGGGTATATACTTAAATTGCCAATCCACGAAGTTGAAAGGAAATAGTGAGCATGTAAGTGTTGCATTATACTTGCATACTATAACTGTGAGTTTGTTAGCTTTAGGTAATATAATAGTGTGAGAAACTGGGATGTTTAGTGACAGGGAACAATTACAACACATTAGTAACTTATTGTAGGACGAGAATAATAGTATGGTGAAGCCGTCAATGTTATCAACATTGAAACTCAAGGGCTTAAATTGTACTGTAAGTTTGCCACCAAGCTAAAATGACCCATAAATTAAAAACCAAGTTCAACACATCAGAAGCTTTATATGTCAAATCTTTCTTTTTCATTAAACAGACTGACCCGTTTTTGATCTTGAACTGAAAAAGGTTGAGGGAAATAAAAATACCAGTCTTTACAATTGAAATCCTTGTAGCAAAAATTGTGCATGTTAATTTTTTTTTTCTTTTCCTTTGTCCATAATTTTTATTAGTTCTTTCATCATCATAAAGGAGCATTATGGGAAAATGAGCTATAATATCTCAAAAGCCAAGATATAGATGTTTCAAAAATACCAAAACATAAGTATTTTGGATGTCAGAATGGAAGTTATCCCATCGATAATAAATATAGAAAGCAGTAAAGTGTTCACACTCTCAAGACCATTGAACCAAACTACATAGGTTCTGTCCACACAATGGTTAAAAAACAGTAACATTATCATTATCATTTCATCACCATCATTTTTTCTGATTCTACTGCTGGGCGCATTGTACTCTCTGTGCCCCACCAGGCATATCATCATCCTCATCATATGCTTCCTGTTGTTGTTGCTGTTGTTTCCTCCTATTCTCCTCTTCCATATTGACATCATGAAGTGTAGTTTCCTCACACTCGTCGATCTCCATGTCTGTCAACTGTGATGAAGGTTTAGCTGGAAGAACAGCCTCCAAACCTTTCACCTGATCAAGACTTAGGGTGTCGGGGAATTCCACGGTGAAGTGAATGTAAAGCTTGCCCTTCATAAATGGCCTCTGGTACATCGGCATTCCCTCGTCGTTAATAGCCTTGTATGAATCTGCATGTATAACCACCAAAAATTACAAATCTTTTAACAATCCATGTGTTGTCAATTGAGCATTGAAGAAAATAGCCATTTGTTTGAATTTCACTATGCTACATTGCTATAGTGTTGCTACAGCTGGCTATTCGACAACACTATCCGCATTTTAAGAGCGCTGAAAACTGATATTTTAATCAGAAAGCAAAACTAAGGGTAACATGCTAGATGGGAATCATTTACATACCAGGCTTGACAACTTCTCCGGGGTTTGATTTGATAAGAAGTTGGCGACCATCCAAGTGAGTAAGCACAAATTGGAAACCACACAAAGCCTCGGTAAGAGACAGTGTGTGCTCTACAAAAAGGTCTTCACTCTTTCTTTTGAACTTGGGATGTTCTTTCTGCTGAAGCACAAATACGATATCCCCAGTAACTGTGTCTGGCTGCAAAACACAAATAACTCAAAAGTCATTATAAATTCTATATGATTTTTAAAATTCAATGTCAATATTACTGAGGTTTTCAACGTACTGCTTCATCAGCTTCACCAGGGAATGTAATCTTCTGACTGTTCTGCATTCCTTTCTCGACATGAACTTCAAGTACTTTCTTCTCTTGCACAACCTTTTCTCCCTTGCACTGCGGACAGCGGTCTTTATCATTGATAGTTTCACCGGTACCCTTACATTCATTGCAAGGATGCTGCATTTGCTGAATCATTGATGGACCAAGGTGTCTAATAGAAACCTTCATACCAGTTCCTTGACAACCAGCACATTTCATGGAAGCCCCAGATTTAGAACCTTTGCTGTACATAATTACAAATAGCAACTAATGTAAGCAATGGTGTCACTGAATTGAGAAACATTTATCCAACCAAAAAAAATCTTGCTTATAATTGAACTAGATTGTTAGATTTAATTGTGTACCAAACACCATCTTCAAAGAAAGAGTTTCAAACAGAGCATAATAAAAAATTGGGTAAACACTAAACAGTCATTTTGATCCTTAAATGTGTGATGCGCTGTAAACGTAGTCCTTCAAATTTGAATGTATCGAACTTAAAAACAGACCTAAATGTGTATTTTGTCAGTAATTTGGTCATCAAATGTGTGTTCAGTTGGTTAAATTTTGGATAACATATATAAGAAATTAAAACATAAGAAAATGTGAGATGGAATTAGTAGAATGGTGAGACAAAAACTCAGCATCTGTGGATTCCATCTCTACGGTTGTCTGGCCGCTGCCCAATTACACAAATCTACCATATTTCTGAAAACAGAGATCCTTCTTTGTGAAGGAAAACATATTAATCAGAAACAAGAAGTAGCTATAATCAAGCTTTTTCTGTAAGCACTGAATCTTCAACAAGAAAACAACATACAAGTGTTTCCCCGTCCAAAACAAAATCAGTGCAAAAAAAAAATACTTGGACACTGGAAAGAAAAGAAAAGAAAAAACTAGAAAACCATGAAAAATAGAAGTGTACATAACTATAACAATTGAAAATCAGATGAGTGTAAGGCTCACATCAAGCGTAAATTTAGAAAGATCTGTCACTATGGAAAAAAAAAAAAAAAAAAAAACCTAATTCCATTTGAAGGGACGAAAAGAAAAAAGAAAAAGAGAAGAAAGACAAAGATAGAATCTGAGATACCAAAGCAAAACCCTTTGGTGAAAAGGGTGTGGCGGCACCTTCAAGTTCTGATCTTCTTGTTGCTGTTGGGTAAAGAGCTTCAATATCTATCTATCTATATATGATAATGTATCTACGGAATTGGGTATTCCCACTCAAGGCCTCTCTCATTTTAATCACTGCCCTACAGTTTCGGCTCAACAAAACTATTAAAACCCAGTCACTGAATGAGTTTACAAACAAAAAGACATTTGGGATGTGTTTTGATACATTATAGGACTATAGTGAGAATGCCTCACACATTCCGGGATAAAAATGATTGTTTATCATTTTATCCATAAAAAATTCACTGGAAAAAATGAAGAAACTCACACATTAAAATTGATCAAAATATTCAAAACCAAAACGCTTATGATACCTACCCACTGCATTTTGAGCACAAGACATTTCTCGAGAGAGAAAGCTTCTTAGATGTCCCAAGGTAAAGGTCCTCCAAAGAGACCTTGAGAGGATGAACCACATCTTCTCCACGTCTCTGCCTCCGTCCTCGGCTACTACCACCACCTCCACCACCTGGTCATACAAGCCAAAACTCCTTTAAGAACCATACAACAATTGATTAAGGAAAGATTGATCCAAATAACAAAAAACAGGAATTATTACCAAAGAAAGACGAGAAGATGTCAAATGGGTCATGGCCACCACCACCTCCACCACCCATTCCTTCCTTAAGAGCATCCTCACCATACGTGTCATATATCTCACGCTTCTCAGGATCGCTCAGAACCTCATAAGCTTGCGCTAGCTCTTTGAACTACACATCCACAAAAATATAAATTAAAATTCAATAGAAACACATAAACCTGACCTCAATTGGTTTTGCAATCTCACTATTATACAATGCAATCAAATTTCCCAACAACACAAATTGAAAAGAGAAAATCTCAAGTGCGTGTTAGGATTCTGAAGACAACATTGATTTTCCAATGTTTGGTGGTTCTCGACTAGAATTTATTTTGCCTCTAGCATTGATTCTATCTTGAAGCTATGATTTGCAGCTTCTTCATCCAAAAAACATGATTTTTACACTCAATTTTATTGTCCATAATCATATCCAAACATAAACTATTTCTCCTTAAACTCACATTTACCAAAGACGCACAAACAACACCTGAAAATTTTCTACAAAACCTAACCCTAAATCAATCACCAAAACTTTCTAATATATACATAAAACATCAAATCAAAGAATTCAAAATCAAGAAATCAAATAGTCAAAACACATAACAATAATGAATCAAATCAACATAAACAATAAATAAAAATTATGAAATTAAAAGAAAACAAACCTTCTCGGGATCACCACCCTTATCAGGATGATTCTTAATAGCAGCTTTTTTATAAGCTTTCTTCAAATCATCCTGAGAAGCTGTCTTAGATACACCTAAGATTTCATAGTACCTCGTACTATCACTTTTCTTCGGTGCTCTTCCAAACATCTTATCCTTGTACAGATCGAAACAAAACAAACCCTAGTAGTTCAAACAACAAGAACAGGAACAGTTTGTGTTGTAGATCCGAATGAATGAGAGAGAAGAGAAGTAGTAATTGTAACACGCCAAGTTTGTTATAGTGGTTGGATTAAGAGTGAGATGGAATGGATGGTTGGGATTGTGTTTGAGTTTTGGGTCCCACGGAAGAAGGGTCTAGAAGAGTGGAAGTACGGTGTGAGTTTTGTTACGCGTGTGAAAGTTGTTTGGCTTACGTGGAATTGTTCTTGTTGGATCCTTTCCTAGTAAGTGGTATGAAATGTTGTGGAAATCAACTTACTTCTACTAATATTCCATCATTTAATCTAACAACAAACATTTTTCAACTTAATTTTTCTTTTATGGATTAAAATTTACATGGGTTCCATCAAATTATATGAGTCTTCAAATAAATTTTGTAGGTCTCATGTAAATTTTAATTAATCGAAAGAATATGTTAAAATGTGTGTTGCTAAGATTTCTCTTCCTCTTTGATGAAATAGACAAATACCTTCTCAAATTGTAAAATCTTGTAATTACCTTTTGAAATTTGAGAAAATATAAAAATTTAATGAAATTGTCAAATGTTAGCCAATTTTCCCCATCTGTTAATCAACATGATGTGGTCGTTGACTACATACGTGACACTGTTACGTGGTCTGACATGTCATGTCACGACGTATGAGGTATTTGCTTTTTTTTTATTTCTTTTTTGAAGAAAAAAATTAGAAATTTTTTAAAACGGTTATGAGCAAATATACCTCTCAAATTTTATACTTATATGCAAAATACCTCATGAAATTGATAGTAATCAAGCAAATTGGTCCTTGTGACAAACAAATTTTCTTGCACTCTCTTACGAGATTTTTCTTTTATATAAAAACACACATATATTTGCAATAAAGAAAAACTCAAGCAATATGATGTAGTTCTTGAATAGAAGATAAATTCATTCTTCATATTTTTCATATCCACCGCTTCATGGAGAGTGTTGCATACTTCTAGTTTTATTGAATCAGCGCGACAATAACTTCTTTCACCCCCATCATATAAAAGTGTAATTTATTAATAACATGAATTGTACACAACTCTTTGCCATGACAATGCTTTCTGATAATGTTCATGATACTTTAAGGTACTAAGGTACTTTAACACATGACAAATTAATGCTTATATTATGAGACAATGATTACATGATAAATTAGTGTTTCCATTGTGACAAATTAACTCATGACAGGAAAACTAAGTAAACATGATAGGAATTAACAGGCAAAATATCCCCTGAAATTTGTCACTTATAGTCAATCATCCCTCTGAAATATTTTAATTTATGTCGGTTACCCCTCTGCGCAACATATACAACCAGAACAGAACACACAAATACCATTATAACATAGTTAACACCCATTGTCCTGTGAGCATAGCTCAGTTGGTAGGACAATGCATTATTATACGTAGGGGCCGGAGTTCGAACCCCGAACACCTCACTTATTCACCTTATAAGGTGAATTCTAGCCACTAGGCTACCTGACAAAAAAAAAAATAGTTAACACCTACTAAAACACACATGAGTAGCGAATAGTGATATGTTAGCATAACAATTCAGCATGTCAATTTGTTGTTCTCTCAAATATGCGTAAGCATCTAATAATTTGTTATAAGATCCGAAGTTGATATTAGAGATTATTATGGACGGAAGAGCTTTGAGTTTGAGAAAGTTGGTATTTGTTGCGAGTGTTCTTTACCATCTAAGAAGTGATGGATATGAAAAATAGGAAGAATGAATTCATTTTCTATTCAAGAATTACCTCAAATTGCATGAATTTTTTTTAATGGCAAATATATGTGTGTCTATAAAAGAAAAATCTTTCAAGAAAGCACAATAAAAATTGTGTCAGAGGGACCAATTTGCTTGATTATTATCAATTTTAGGGGACATTTTGCATATAAGTATAAAATTTTAGAGAGGATATTTGCTCATAACCGTTAAAAAATTCAAATTTAAAAAAAAATGAAAAAAGGCAAATATCCCTTATGATGTGGCATGATATGTCAGACCACGTGCAGTGTCACGTAGGCAGTCAACGACCACATCATGTTAACTACCGGAGGAGGTTAACGGAGGGTGCAAATTGACTAATGTTGACAATTTCATGGAGGTTTTTCCCTTTTCTCAAATTTCATAGGGGGTAATTGCAAGATTTTACAATTTCAGAGGGTATATACCTATTTACTCATCATTTTTTTTAACGTGTATTAATACTTTATTGTAGAACTGATAGTAATATACTATAAAACAAATTAGTTAGCACCCGTTAAATTCATAATCTTCTTAATTTTATTATTAACTTTGGTTAAATTCACAATCTTCTTAATTGTATGGGTTTAATGGTTAAAATGCGTTGAGTCTTCAACTAACAATCATTTTCTTAAAATACGACCAATTTATCTAACAATCAACTGCCTTAAAATTTCGTAAATTATTAGTAATAGTTCCAGTTATCAGAACCAACCCAAATTACCCCTTATCCTCCCCTATAAAATGATAAATCATCTTCTTCTCACCACTACATTAGTCGAACTCTTCCTCACCAACCATATGCAACCCAATCGTTTTCTCACCACCACATCAACCAAAATCTTCCTCTCCATCATCATATCTTCCAAATTTACCATCATTCTACCAAAGTAAAAATGAAGAAACCATTTTGCATGATACTGGGGTAGATTAAGTCATCCCCAAGCTTCTCTCTCATATCCATTCTCATATTTTCCTCCTCACTAACCGCTCCACCATCCTCATTCTATTAGGGCATGATTCTAATCAGTCCCTACTTAGGATTCGGTCCATATTATCCCTCAATAAAAACATCTTCGTCTAGCGATGGAAACCACAACAATTCTCACATGTTTACTCCAATCTATTGTGGAAAAACTTTCGTCTCGTCAAGTCATCTATGTCATCAAAAAATTCTACCTCACCTACTCCCAACTCCATCAATTAGTTAAATATATTGTGGATCATTTGATCTCTGCTAGAATCAAACTCAACAACTTCCTCACTTTTACCTCCCCTAAGAAAATAAAAAAATAAAAGAGAAAACAAAGCAATGAACAAGAAAAAAGTAGGATAAGGGGATCCACTTACTAATACGACTATTCGAATAATAAATATTATAAATAAATTATTATATGAATAATATTCGCATCAAATTATTGAGATTAGTCCCAATTAGCCTTTATTTCCCTAATTTTTTTGTTGGAAACCAAGAAGCCTTTCTTATATAATGGATATGGTCAAAAGTATGGAAAAAACCATCGATGTTTATTATCCAAAAACCGGGTTGAACTTTGCCATTTTGGTCAAAGTCTGGTTTGAAAATCGCTTGTAAATGACCCAAAGTTACTTTACATGCCACAAATTCATAATCATGAACAACCAACTCAAGACTTTTTCTTTGATGTATTACAAACTTTCCCAATCCCCCGGGACGACAGTCAAAATGTATCGATTTTAAATTTAGAGGCAAATCAATAAAGATTTTAATGCTATTGGCCAACTCATTGATATGAATGGTTTGATTTTCTTGAATCATGACATCTTTTGAAGCATTACATAGAGAAGTTATCAGAGCAAGAAAGAGATGGACATAGCATTTGACTAACATTTTGCGGTTTGATGTGTGAGCTTTCATGAATTTATATATATATATATATACACACACACATATATATATTGATGAAAATTTTGTTTGTTTAATAAATAAATAGATAAGTAAATATATAGGAAAAACATATGTATTTTGACTAAACATTAAATATTTACATATGTATTTTGACTAAACATTAAATGGTTACGTATGTTTTTGACTAAACATTGTTAAAAAATATATATAAAGTTAAAACATAAATGTTATGACTAAACATTAAACACATGTATTTTGACTAAAGTTATATTTATTTAGTAAATAAAAATCAAGTAATAATAAAAATAAAATAACATAAATTTACTATTATTTTAAAATTAGCCCCTTTAAAATTTTGTTTTTAGTTTCTATAAATTTAGGATAAACTACGCAAAAGGTCACCGAAATATAGGGTGTTTAGGTTTTGGTCATTGCAAAAAAAAAAAAAATTGAAATATACCCTTGCAAAAAAAATTGTTTTAAAAATATTCTTCACCTCATCTCCATGATTTGACGCTATTTTCCCATGTGATTGTTTGTACACGTGGTATTTAATTATTTTTCAAACATTTTATAAATGAATTTATATTAATTTCTTTAATTTTAAATTAATAAAAATTGAAAGGGGGAAATTGAAATTAGGATTTTATCATTTCTTCATCTTCTTCTTCCTCAAATGAATATCAGCAAAGAAAAATGAATTTTCACTATATCTTCTAACCCTTTCTTCTATGTTGCCCCACCCTCTCTTCGTTTCCTCACCCTCTACAAAAGGGATCGACAATCAAATCCACCCTCAAGGCTAACGACCCTAAAGCCACGGCTGGATATCGTTCGGTTTAGGTCACACTCGGTCCCAAAACCTGAAACCGCACTAACCTACGATTGCAATACCTAAGACCAATTTAGCCCAAAATATGTATCAATTTAGTTGGTTTCGGTTTAATCAGTTTAGGCGGATAATCAGGGTGGGTTCAATATGTTAATTCAGAAAAAGGGCCAGCTTGAAATCCTATCATTAATTTTTACATTTCACTGAACAAATAAATTCTTGTTTAGATTCATAATAATTTGAAAATTTATCCTAAGTTGAGATTAATTTTAAGCCCATTCATAATCGTTTGAGGGCTAATCAAATATCATAGGCTAAAATAAAAGTAATTTTCAATATAAAACTGATGTCACTGATCTAAGGCCATTCTGTAATAATTTTAGAACACCGTTTGGGTCCAAGGCCATTAATACTATTGTAATATGCTTGCATCAGTTCAAAATACATCACAAACTACAACAACACAACCAATAAGTTTTAAGTCACAAGTATTAAGTATTAAATTACAATCATCCAAATATTAAAATTAAACATTCAGATATTAAAATGAAATCAGCAGCTTGTCGATGCTTCAATACGATGAAACTTGAGTTGCGTCTAAAAAAAAAATTAAAGTTTTTTATATGCAAATCAGAATAGCACCTAGCAACTAGAAATATAGCTCACCATTTTTTCATATAAAGAATGTCTTTTCAGCTTTTACTAATTTTCTATTCCTCAATATTTCCCATTGCAAACACCTAACAAATAAAAGAAAAAACAAACTCATCACCAATTCTAAGCTACATAATCAAACAACTACTTATGCAACATGCTAGGGAAAACAATATACATTGTACAACCAAGCAACCAGCAGAAAGGACATCACAATTAGTCCAGATTTACCATGGAGACAGGCAAGCAATTAGAATTCATTTCAAAATGAATCTAAAATAAAGAGAGGCACATGCTGTGTGCTACGAGTCATATGTGACTCCATAAAAGGATTCAAACTGCATATGAATTGATTATAACATAATTATAATAATCAACCATACCAAAATTTAAAAGACATAAGAGTAAGTTCTAATCTACTTACTAAACATAATTATAATTTTGCTCAATCATAACTAAATGGTTGTTGGCATAACACCTAAAACTGCTTCCCAACACCAAATGCCAATGGTCGATCCTTGATTTATTTTCGTCATCAAACCAAAACTAAAAAAATATTAAATACCATCATTGAATAATACCATCATTAAATACCTATAACAAATAAAAAATTATAGGGAAAGAAATTTAAGACACTTGAAACAACATCATCATTGACCTCAAACTCTTACGTTGGCTTCAACCAGTTTCGAGAGCCTATCAAAGCTTCTACAACTCTCAGACTAAAGGAACTTTTATAAGTATCCAATATCCTGACTCTCTTGTTGAAAATGCTCTCTAAAGCTATTGTAGAAGTTGGTATGACCAAAATATCTTTAACAATGAAGTGGGCAGTTTGGGAAGTGTAGGTAAAGTTTTGAATAGAAGTCAATCGATAGGTACTAAGTGCTATCCTACTACAGTCAGAGTTAGAATAAGTTTTGATCTGAAATTTTCATCTCGATACATTTTAAAACAATACCTAGCCACTAATCTTCTAGAAGAGATATTCAAATGGGGCTGCAATTGCTTACATAAGCACTTGAAGCTATCATGCTCAGCTACTCTAAATGGCATATTAGAAACAATAACAAATCTAGAAATTTCCTTCCTACAAGCATCACTTGGCAAGAGAGCATCGACTGCTTCAGTTTCAACAATTGCATTGCACCATAATCAAATCAAATTCAACATACATACGAATCATACGTGTTCAACACATTTACTTATAAGTAACATTAAGTGAATAAACAAAAACATACAAACAAGTATAGATGTTAATACATATATTGAAATGACATTTAACTAAAAATGAGTACAATCACAACATTATAAATCATACAAGAGAAACCAATGTACATGTTCATCATAAGTAACAAGATTACGAAGCAAATTTTATATACACCGAATTACATATAAACCAAATTTAGGCTTAAATATGGAAATGGTCCTTGCAAATATCTGGCGTTTTGGTTTTAGTCCATATAAAAATATTTTTTTGGTTTTAGTCCATATAAAAATATTTTTTTGGTTTTAGTCCCTGCAAATATAGAATATTTGGTTTTGGTCCTTGATATTTTGTTTTAATCCTTGTAAAATCATTTCATATTGAAAATGGTCCCTATAATATTCATTTTAGTCCTCGTTTTGAGGGACTAAAATCAAATATTCTACATATTACAAGGACCAAATCCAATATGAATCAATTTTACAAGGATTAAAACAAAATACCAAAGACCAAAACCAAATTTTTTATATTTGCAGGGACTAAAACCAAAAAAATATTTTTACAGGGACTAAAACCAAAATGTCAGATATTTGCAGGGACTATTTTCATATTTAAGCCCCAAATTTATTCAAAATCATGTTCAGAAAGCATACTCTAGTTTTAAAATCATTTTAACAAGGCATTAGAAATTACAGGCTGCAATTACACCCTCCATAGCTCCAGGTCTAGCTCCAATTATGCCCTCCATAGCTCCAGCTCCAGTTATGCCCTTCACAACTAATTTTACAGAAAAACACAATTAGAGGTATATACATATTCAGAATACAGACATTACTCATGTTAACTCAAAACATACACAATATATGCAAAGAATCAAACTAAAAACAGACACACATGTGCAAAGAATAAAAATTACTTATCATTTTTCATATTTATTGCTTCATTGCTTGCTTGAGCATCTATCTTTCGTCTTTCCAAGTAATAACTAACAAACATACACATAAACAAATACAAAGAAAAGGAAAAAATTAGTTAAAAGATCATCTTTAAAAGGTTGGAGCGAATCAACACTACAAACATAGTAATAAGTAAACATTTACCTCTGATCTTTAGCCAAAAAATGTTTATTATATGTATGAAACATAGAGAAACAAATATTAGTAAAGCAACGTGAAAAAACCGCAAAAAAATTAGTTAGCTTAGAAACATGATCAACGAGGATAGACATGATTAGAAACACAAAAGACGAACGAGATTTGAAAAATGGTAGAGGAACAACGGCGGAAACAAGTGGAAAATTGAGAACTTCCCACCTTCTCAGACACTCAACAACGACTTCACAAACACAATGGGGGAAAACTAGGGGTTCCTCTCTAAATTAAGCTTGTATATGTATAAGCTTGGCTAAAATTGGGCTTTCAACTTGGCCTGAACGCTGGACATATGGATGAGAGTGATACAAGGAGTATTTTACGCGAGTCTTACACAAATCACATATGAGTGCATTAGTGTATACATCAACGTCTCATAGGCCAAATCACTTAAATTCCAAAGTTTTGCCAAGTTCACATCATTTTACCGCTTTTCAAAGAAATTCAAGTTTTCAGGCCAAAACCAAGTTAAAGTCCATGAATCCCATCCAACACATTTTTACAACTCATAACAATACTAGACAACCTTAGTCGTACACTTTTCCCTTGAGAAATTGAGTTTTCGAAAAATTCATATTCTTGAACTATTTTCAAAACGTAATGATACGATTTACAAAACCAAGTATAATCTAACTCAATTGATGTTACTAAAGGTTTAGAGAGCTTAAACACATTTAATTACATCAAAATAATCAGTTTAGGACCATCCGGATCGACCATGGATGCCCGGAACATCAAACAAGGAATGTTGTCACTGAGCACGTTCGCTTCAAGCGATCGAACTCCAGTGAGCACTCGCTTCGAGCTCGCTCAAGCGAAGTTCCTCCAGAGAGTACTCGCTTGGAGCTCGCTCAAGTGAACAGTCCCTTGTTCCGGATGAACTCTTATGGGTTCACACCATTTTTCACCCAAAATTTTCAATTTTGATTCCCCAACACCCAAATTCGTCCCCAAAGCTTGTTTATACGCTTATGTACTTAAAAAGGCAATCAAATTTGAAATCAAACACCATTCCAACGCAATTTATCAATTCAATCCATTTTTCACAAAAACTCTCAACAACTACTCAACTTCATTGTTATGAATTTCCATGGCATAAATCAACAACAACAACATCTCACAACAACAACAATATCGTTTAATAATGAATTCATCAACAATTATAACCACAACATCATTTTACACCAATTTGAGCAAAAATCAACAAAGTTTGATATAACCACAATTCAAACATGCAAATTCAACAACAACATGTTTAGCATCAATTTCACATACATAAACTTAGTATCAAAGTGGGTACACAAAATTCATCCTTTAAATCCACAAAAATCTCAAATCACAAAATAAGTGCTTATGAAATTAAGTGGAAAAGGAGATTCTAGCTTAAATTATGAATGAACATTATCCCCCTTACCTCAATTGAGCACAATCCTAGCCTTAGCTTCATTTTTTCTCGTTGAATCTCTACCCTCCTCTTGCCCTTCAAGTTCTTCTCTCCAACCCTTGTTCTTGCTCTTTCTCTCTCTACCCCTCTCCAAAGTTTTGTGAAAATGAGTGAATGAGTCTCTGGCCTAATTTCTCTAAAGACTAGAGTTTATATAGGCTCTACACAAATGGGCTGAACTCTCAAATGTCTTAATAGGCTTAAAGTCTGCACTAACTAATTCACAAAGTTTCTACCCACTTAACGGATAAAATAACGAATAGTTACTGGCTCTTAATTAATTACCTCACTTTACTAGTAACTTAATAATATAGTGATTCCCACTTAAAACACTAAAAATAATTCTCGTAACCAAAAGAGTATTTTATCCTTACTCACCAAATGACCAAAATGCCCCTAAGTCTAAAATGACTAATATACTCTCCTTAAGCCAAAATCCACTAATCCTGAATAAAATACATACAAAGACAAATAATCACACATAAGTATATATATATATATATATATATATATATACACACACACACATAATAATTAACAAAAATAAATCTAGCGAAAATCGGGTTGTTACACCCTGGAATGCAAATAAGTTATGGAGCTTGTTGATGAAACTGGGATAAGAAGAAGTGTCAGTGGTTTTGGTCACAGCTATGAGATGATGATTAAGGAATTTATTGTCTACATTCCTAAGGACTGTGATAGTCCTCTCAACAAGGAATATAGGAAGGTCTTTGTTCGAGGGAAATGTGTGGATTTCTCTCCAATTGTCATAAATAGATTCTTAGGCAGAAGTGAGGATGAGTATACGGAGGTAGAAGTAACTGACAACACTGTGTGCAAGGAGATCACATCAGGTCAGGTTACGCAATGGCACATCAAGGGTAAGCTGGTCTCAAGCAAGCTCAATGTCAAATACGCTCTACTTCATAGGATAGGAGCTGCAAACTGTGTGTCTACTAATCATACCTCTACCATTGCAACTGGTCTAGGTAAATTCATCTATATTGTTGGTACTAAAGGGAAATTCAATTTTGGTGCTTACGTCTATGAGCAAACCCTGAAACATGCTCAAACCTTTTCCATAAAGATGCCCATATCATTTCCTTCCATCATTTGTGGTGTCATCTTAAACCAACACCCATGCATCTTGGTAAGTACTGATGTGGTGAGGAAGAGGAAATCTCCTATATCTCTCCATCCGAAGTTATTTACAGATACACATGTCACAGACATTGCTGTAACATCTGAACAGGAAGCTGCCATTTCTACTTCTAAAGAAGGAATTCTTGCAGAGCTTCAAGAGATGTCCAAAACCTTGGAAGAAACCATCAAGTCCAGCGTTGAAAGGAAGCTGCATGTGTATAACCTAATCCAGTCTATAATTACTAAAGAACATGTTGAAGAGATGGCTGAATTAAATAATGATGCCATAGGCAATAAAGATGAGGAAGCTCCTGGGAATACAGAGGATGGCAGTACTAATGAGGAGCTGGAAATACTGATGATGAAGATGGAAATGATGATCAGGAGGATGAATCTGAAGCTGAGGCTTGATTTTTTTTTCCACCTTATTTCGATCATGTATTTTCTTTTCTTTTATGGGCTATGCCCTGGATTTATTTAGCACTTTACGTGTTGGGTCTGTAATATTTGCACTCTTATTTTCTGCAATGCTATGTCATGCTACTCATGTCCTGATACTTTTATTCTGCACTCTGTTATTTTGCTACCTCGGTACTTTAATTATACTTCTTAGGCTTGAAGTTTGTCAGATTTTATGGCTAAAAAGGGGGATTATATATGCTAATGTTCTGATCATATATATATATATTTTGTTATAACATGTTATATATGCATGACTTCTGGAATTGAGGGGGAGTAGCTCGATTGGTATGGCAGATTATTATGCATGTTCTTAAAGAAGTTTTGTCTGAGGGGGAGCATAATTTTTTTTCTTCTGATCTACTATTGAGGGGGAATACTGTTGACTAGCCTGATAATGCATGTTTATATATTGCTAGTATGAGGTTGATGAATTAATGCATGCGGGTCTGTGAGTTCTGATAAACCGATGTCCTATCAAGAGTTCTGACATCCTGATGATTTGAGAAATTTATTTTTTCTCTGATGCATTCTATGCGGGAGTTTATTTCTCCATGGGCTGATTAATGTTATATACTTATGAGAATTTATTTCTCTCTGTGGAGTTTATTTCTCTTGATTTTTTATTTGTGAGGCTGAGTTTTATTCTATTCTGTTGTGTATGCCTCTGATGTGATGGATGATGTCTCAACATGTCCATCTGGAGTTCATCTTTGCTCCATTTAGCCTTGCTCCATTTACTCCTTTTCAATGCATAGATGCATGACACATGGTAAAAATAAATCCAAGGGCTGAAATTAAATGGTTAACATAGAGACCTATCCATCTTATTTCTATCATCATCACAATCACAGGTGCACAAACACCATACATCCTCCATTCTTGAGCAATTCCAGCAACATCATGTGCTCATACTTGTTAACATTGAGATTCTGAGGCCAAGCATGAAGAAATTTGTGAAAGTAATAAAACATATCCAAAGAAGAACCAAACATTTTAGGTCCCAATTCATACCACCAGATGCTTCCTTTTCTTCTTTTTCATCACCTTCATTTTTCTCCAACCTCTCCAACCTTTCTTCTTCCACTGATTTTTCATCGTCCACTTTAGCCTTCTTCGAAACGATGTCGTCTTTGGGTTCCTCTTCTTCTCTTCGAAATCACTTTTCTCGGCAACGTTTTCAACTTCCATGTCTACGGTGGCGGCGACGGTTGTGTTGGGATCAATGATTTTGTGCGCGGTTTCTTCTCTGCTCCAAATCTGAATTCCATTCAATAAATTTTCTGAGTTTATCTTTGATTCCTCTGCTCCAAATTTATTCAACTCTCTTGTTTTACGTTATGGATTTTGTTTTGATGCCTTTGCTTCAGATCTGATCAAATGCATAAAATTATTGATATCACATAGTTGTTTTGATTTCTTCTTAATTTTAGGGATTTCTTCTTAATTGTAAATCAATGAATCAGAATGGGTATCTTGATTAAAACACTAATTTCATGGTGGTTGGGATTATAACTGGACGGAGAGGGGCAGTGGTGGTGGTGGAGAGAGAAAGAGAGAGAGGCGACAATGGAGATTAGGTGACGAGGAGAAGATAGATGGAATAAGATGGATAAGTGTTTATGTTAACCTTTTAATTTCAGCCCTTAGATTTATTTTTACCATGTGTCATGCATCTATGCATTGAAAAGGATTAAATGGAGCAAAGATGAACTCGTCCATCTGTGCATTATTTTTAAAGTTGATCTTTTTTAATAATGTTGAACTACTTCTGTTATCTTCTTTCATGTTGAATTCTTATGTTAAATTGACAGAAGGTATGACCAAAGGATCTATCGCTCTTTTTGTCCTATCTATGCAAGTTACTTGGTATCTTGAAAATTTATGCAAAGATTGTTTTAGCCAAAAATTTGTCAAAGGGGGAGATTGCTGGGGTTTGTAGACATGTGTTGGCTACATTTTGTTAAAACAATAATTCTAGGAAGATGTCAGACAAGATGTCTTAACATGTTGGTACGACATCATAGCGTGTCTTGTTCCGCTTACTTGGAGATTTATTTTAAACGTGAAGATTTCCTTAATATTCTCCGAAGATTTAATTCACGTAAAGAGATGACCAAGAAGCGTGTTTCTAGAAACAAACATAGGCTATTTATACTTAGCTTAATCCTTAAGAATGTTGTTGTAACATTTAAGGAAACATCAGATCTGCTTCAGAATAAATGTGCTGAAATCTCGTGATTCAGATGATGTTTAGCCAGATTTGTGCATCAAGCTCATTTTTCAATAAGGCTATATAAATAAGACTCAAGACCTAATTGACTCACTGAAGCCGTCGTTTACAAAAGTGTCATGTAGGGTTTTAGTATGTTCTTTGTTATTTGTGAGTCACTCTTGTATCACGTTGATGCATTGAGCTGGACTTTGTAGTTGTGTTGTAATTCTTAAAAATCACTCAAAACTAGTAAGCACGAGTTGATTCTTAGGATTAAGAGAGTGTCTCCATTCTTGTTATTTCCAAAAGGACGATCAATGAATCTGTGATTAAGAGGAAGTGGGCAGAGGTTCTCATATCTTGGACTAGGTAGAAATTGCACAGGTAGTGATTAGGTGAGAAGCTAGTAGACCGAGGATTTTTATGTATACTTTGAATTGATACTACTTAGTGAATTTCCTTCCTGACTTGGTAGCCCTCAGATGTAGGTGAAGTTGCACCGAACTGGGTCAAGAAATATCTTGTGTTTCTTTATTTACGATCTTATTTATCATTAGTCATTTGTGTTATCTCAATGTCTTGACATAATACTTAACATCACACTTGTCTTGATATTGTGTATAACATCTTTACTGCGTGCTAGAATTTCATAAATAAAAGTACTAATTTGTTAACTAAAATATAATATAAAACTATGCAAAATAACAAGTTATGAACTACCCACATAATTAGTCAAGAAGATGTTGAACACCGCAGGCCACTTTGTTTGGCTATTAATGATAGGTTTTTCATATAATCAGTGACAGACCCATAAATTTTAAGTAGTGTAGGCCACATAAATATAAGTAAATAATTATTTAACCATTTATCTTCTATGTAATTTTGCATCCAATTCTCGTAAATACCCGTAATAAAGAAAATTATTTGAATCCCCGTGAGCTTAGCTTAATTGGTAGGGATATTGCATAGTATATACAGGGGCCGGGGTTCGAGTCCCGGAGACCCCACTTCTCCATATTTAATTGTGCGAGTTCTAGCCACTAGGCTACTTGACAAAAAAAAATAAAAAATTTGTTTCATTAGTTGCAGTTGCCATGTTTTTTGGTTGAATGGGGTTTGCAATTTGGGAATTGAGATATACACTATTTGGTTTTTAGTTTATTGTAAAATTACATAATTCATCTCTTAATTTAATTTTTGGAAACACTTTCGTCCTTCATCTTTTTTCGTCTCGATTGAGTCCTTTATGCTATAAAATGACAACACCTTATCAATTTTTATGAGATTTTTCAATATGATATGATTTTCTAGGTTTGAATGATGAGAATTTGAATTTGTTTATGAGTTTGATAAATTGTTTTGTAGTTTTTGATTATTTTTTTCATAAAAAAAGGACAATTATGTTGATATTTTATAACATAAAGGATTAAATCGGGACTAAAATGTTACCTAAAATTAAGTTAAGAAGCAAATTTTATGTAATTTTATTTTAGTTTATTAAATGTAAGCCTTTTATCATTCATCAATTTATTCGTCAATGGAGTAGTATATATTTGGAGTAGTATATATAGGTAAAAAAATGTTGAAAATGTCAATGTGTTTGCCGTGGGTCCATCCCTGCATATAATACTCAATTTGTATGTTGTAATCACACACATCCAATCAAACACAAATTATTTTACTATTTTTATCTCTTAATCAATTTGTCTTTATTTATAATTTTTATACATGTCGTTGTTTAGTAGCTCAAAAACCCTAAAACAACTGCACTCAACACTTTATGAAGAAGTTATGGAACCCAGACTTAAATGACAAAATTTCTCCCTCAATATTAATCAATGGGAGAAAAGAAATCACAATTAAGAATATCGTCTAAGCCTCGATTAAATTTTTGTTCCACCAATAGTAGAAAACTAGCCTAAGACTTTGTTTGGGAGTTTGAAGGGAGAATTTTGAAAAAAAAAGAAAGGAGCAAGTGGAAGAAATAGAAGACATTGGGAGGAGAGGGCTTTGGAGGTTAATCTTTTTACTCATAATAAAAAATCCCCCTTATTTGGGGGAACTCAAAAATTGTATTGGGGAGGGTTTTGGGGGGTTATTGAAGGTTTATATGAATTTTTCAAATTCAATTTATGTTGTTATAATATTCTTAAAATTAAAAGTATATTAATCATAAGTATTAGTTTATCATTCTCTAAAAAATTGTTCTTTAAAAAAATATGAATTTTTTGTGCATTTTTCTATATATTTCCAACCCCCCAAAATTCTCCTCTCCCTTCCCCTCCAAACTTCCAAACAAAGCCTAAGTGTAACAAGACATCAAGTAAGGATTGTTGTTTTGCATCTGTTTTTTTTTTTTTTTTGGATTAGTTAAAAAGTTTTGGAATAATTAAAACTTTTGCGGTTATATATATATATATATATATATATATATATATATATATATATATATATAATTTCACAAGATAATTATTTCACTAACAATCCTCTCAACCCCTAAAAAAAAGCTAATCCTCTTAAAAAAATTCACTAATGATGAATCAAACTCACAAAACACTAACATTTCACAAAAGGCATATGGTCCATATGCACTATTTTTTTTAGTAATGGCATGTGCCACTATGGAATTAGTTGTAATAATGCATGAAACTTACACATTTACAAATTAAAAAGCCTAATAGCATATGCCTACTATACTATAAAAAGGAATGAATAAGTAATAATAGAATAAAATGAAGAATGGGGTTTGGTTTTGGTTAGACATAAAAAAAGAGGTCCCGTGATTGACTCAAAATCATCTCCCATGTCCCTCACCAAAACGTGGGACGACAACGACAATTCCTTTGTTCCATCAAAAAACAAAATAGACAATTCGTTTGTTTCCTCATCCATCGTTATACGACATCGTTTTCTCTTCTCATTATTAACCCCGGCGCACGTTAGACGCCACTTGTTCTCCCCCTTTTCTGACCGCTTGTTTGTTTTTTCCTTCATCCTCTATTAATCAATCAATTAGCAATTACTAACAAAAGTATCTTAAATTAGTTATTATTTATTTTACTTAGTTCCTAATTATAATTTTTTTAGGGAAATTATAGAGCAAATTTTAAATGGTCACAAGTCTTCGATACAATTAAAATATAAAGTTAACTTTTTGATTATTGTCTGAATAATTAGAAGGATAAAATAAAAAGTAGATTTTTTTT
This sequence comes from Medicago truncatula, assembly GCF_003473485.1. Classification (NCBI taxonomy): domain Eukaryota; kingdom Viridiplantae; phylum Streptophyta; class Magnoliopsida; order Fabales; family Fabaceae; genus Medicago; species Medicago truncatula. The sequence continues at coordinate 26,242,609 of NC_053045.1, forward strand.
TTAACAAACAAAAATTGATTATATTAACACTGCTAAAGCAGCCCTCTCAGCACATGATGTACCGAAAAGACTAACTTAAAACGAAACAAACAGTTTACATAATTACAACAAGTGGTTAACCAATGCCTAAACACGACAATGGATTCGACAACCACATCTAATCACCAAACATAAGTACAACCCTATTGGCTTTCAGCCACCACAATGAATGATACTTTACTTTATCTAATAATTGTACTAAAGAACTTTCTTTTTGCTTAAAAGCCTGTTATTTCCTTCATTCCAGATAACCCACATCGTGAGTAACCAAATAAGCTGAAGAAATGATCTCCTTGATTTCAAACCACCTGTGTAAAATGAAAAATGAGCACAATGATTTGAAATATCACAATGATCGACACCATCAAAGCCTATCCAAGACCTCACCAAAGACCATAAAGAACCAAAGAAGCTGCACGACAAAAATAAATGACGAGCATCTTCCACGAAACCACATCCTGACACACATAAGCACGCCTCTGAATTCAAGATACCACAATATGCTAAATTAGACATTGTAGGAAGTCGATCTCGAAACAACCTTAAACAAAATTAAAATTATAAGTAATATTTTATGAGTGTATATAAAAGTTTTTTATTTGATCTTGTGATCATACAAGAATAATTCATTGTAACAAAAAATACAAGAATAATTCATAATTATAAGACATTTTTCACTTTCCGTATAATTTAGCGAATGTAAACAAGAGTTTTATACTAAAAAGGGTTTTGCTTATTTGTTTCTTAAGAAATGTTTTTTTAGGGAATTATGGAAATATGATAGGGGATAAAAAATATAGTAATTTTATTTTTGAAGCGATTATATAGTAATTTTATGTTGAAGAAAAATAAACTTTTAACTTAAAAAAATGTAGTAAGAAAAACTTTAAAAACTTTTAATGCATAATTTTTAAAATAATATTTTATATTGAATTCTTTAACATATGACATATTTTCAAAATTTCATGCATGTTATTAATCATCAGAAAACCTTTTTTTTTTTTTTTTTTCTATCTTAAAAAAAGTTTCAACTCCTTTTGAACAGAAGGTAAAAATAAGTTTGATTACTTCTCTCATTACATATAACTAATATTATTAATTATTAATTAAAACTAAAAAACCACAAAATTAGAAAGAGCACAGAATCCCATAAAAATAGTGTTAGAGAGAGATAGAGGTTGCAAACAAACACAGTGTCAACTCTAAGCTGTAAGCTGCAGAATTTGGATGATGGGAACTCAACTCGGTACTATTTGACTCACTGACTCATTCATCATTCAACTCCTACTAAAAAGTAAGTAAAAGGGTATCTTCTCTTCTCTCTCTCTCTCTCTCTCTGTTGCATCAATTTCAGTGTTTCAGGTGAATTCAGCTTCATCTTTCTCATCTCTGGATCTACAGTTTTTCCTGCCCAATTGGGTTCCTTTTTCTTCCTAAAAGTTTCAAACTTTTTGTTTTCCACCATTCAAAAATTCAACTCTTTTTTCAAACTTTTTTTAAACTTTAGGATTATGAGGTTATAATGCTCTTCAGCAACTTAATTTATTAACTATGTGTTGATTTAGAACTAAAGAATTCAAACAGTTATTCATTTATTTTCCATTATCTCAATTGTTGTAAGATCTATTGTTTTTTAGGAATGTTTATTTAATTCATGATGTTATGATCAATTGTTCATGTATGGTATGCAATTAACTCTAATTTAGTTGAAAAGACATTTTTTTTAAGCACGGACACAGACACCCACACTCCGGCACTGATACTAATTTTAGAAAATGACATAATTTAGTGTAATCATATGTGCCGTGTCAGTGTCGTGTCAGACACCGACGCTTGTCCGACACCAGGACACACCTAATCCAAGGAGTGTCTGTGCTTCATAGGTGTCTGGTCTATGTTTACATTTTTCTATTGATTGGCGAATGTTAGTGGTTAGTTTGATAGGCGGGAGGAATTTGTTAGCAGCAGACATCAAACCTCAACCTCCAACATACACCTTTGCGGGGACTTGTAGGGGATGGATTTACTTCTAACTCAAAAGTTCATCGTATGTGTTTAATAACTATGTGAGCTCAAGTTCTCATTCTACACTGTATACGACTTCGGTGATTTAAGGATTGAGGCGTTGAGAATTAACTTTGTGGTTCCCCACTTCTTACATTTGTTTAAAGATCCAAGCTTTAGAAACTCATTAGTTAACTACTAGCGTTTAGGAAACCAAGAAAATAGACCAATCAAAACAAATATTGACTTTGAAGATCACTAGAAAACCTCTTAGTACTATGACTAAACTGAATCATTTGTAACTTTTAAATAGTTTTTATCGGTTAAGCATGTTGTTGCATCCTTTGCTATTTGTTTCATCGTTCATGTACCTCATAGCTCAATTTAGTCCATGTTTTGGGTAAATAAGATTTTGAATTATAACTGACTTCTTTGAATTGATTTTGGCTGAAATTTGCCAGATTCGGGCTAGATTGAGATAAAGTGTACGACGCTATGGGTGTCCCAGGCAAGTGGATTAGAGCATTGGTTGGCCTAAAGAAATCAGAAAAGCGTGAATCCTTAGAGAAGGATGGAAATGTGAGTATAGCCCTCTCTCGATTTCTTTCTGTCTATCTAATCTTTTCTATTCCTTTGTACTATTCATGACTTGTTGTAGTTATTGCATTTGTACTTTTGGCTTTATTTGTATAATCACTTAGTTCTTATGTTCTTTCCTCCACCCATGCTGCCAAAAAAATTAACCTGTACGGAAAGCATATAATTTTGTTTTCTACGGTTCACCTTGCCTGCATATTTTTGGTTTATATTCCTGAAATCCGAAGGAAGTGTGTTTGATTAATGTAATTGAGTTCATTTTATCATTCAAATCTGTATATTAAGGCGAAATGCGAGAGAATGAAAAGATTGTATACTATATCAGTTAAAGACCTGAAATTTTGGTCCATCCTTGTTAAGTTCTCACTACAAGGCTGTTATCAACCTTCAGAACGGTAAACACTGGCTATCTGGCTGTAATCAACTCTATGTTCTGCTATCAGAGAAATTGTGTTTGATTATACAAAAGACCAAGCACTAAGGACTGATTTATACTGATATTGATTAAATAAGAAAATTCAGCATACACCACAATACAATTCAACCCAAATATTTCAAGATATTTTCCATATATTCTTATAGTTAATAGCAGAACTTTCACCTTTTTTTTTTATCTCTGTGATTGTGAATGACGAGAGAGTTTTTGGGAATGCTTTACAAGTTATCATTTCTGAATCATACTTCCACTTTCATATTGTTAAACTATTAATGTCTAAGTTATTCTATGCTTTTTGCATAGAACTGTATAACGAACTGCTTGACAAACTTCTTTATGGCTATTCTATAATTCCATGGTACTTATCATAAAAAACATGTTCTTCAAAAATAAAATAATATTTGATATTTTCAATAATCAGCAGGCTAGCAAGTTTCGCCATCGGAGAAAAAATTCCGTTGAAATTGACAACGGAAAACTTCAAAATGAGTTTGACAATGATGGTGCTGCACCTATTGGAGATGCAGATCATGCGAATCCCCAATCTAACCTTGAAGCCCATTATTCTCCTTCTACTTCACAACAAGTACAGGATCCTGCACATAATCATCAAATCACAAGCGAAGAATGGGCAGCAATATGCATTCAAACAGCGTTTCGTGGATTTCTGGTAATTTATCACGTCATTTTGTTTTTATTTATTACAACATTTTAAGCATCACAGTGGCAGACTAAAATGCTTATATCTACCAAGGTTTATTTTCCAGATTTGTTTATCTTGAAATGCACTTCATACAAATGTGATTTTTTTTTTTTGCTTTAACCCTAACTTAAAAACTTATTCTGATCAGTTTAAATATTTAGTTGCTAACAAGGCAACAAATCTAACCAAATGTGGGTCTATTTTGTATATTAGGCCAGGAGAGCACTACGAGCTTTGAAAGGATTGGTAAGGCTTCAAGCCCTTGTAAGAGGCCATGCAGTAAGAAAACAAGCTGCAATAACTCTCCGTTGTATGCAAGCTTTGGTGAGAGTTCAGGCTCGTGTTCGGGCAAGGCGTGTTCGCTTGTCATTGGAAAGTCAAACAGAACAACAGAAACTTCAGCAACAGCTTGTAAACGAAGCTCGTGTTCGAGAAATTGAAGTAAGCAGTACTATTCCCATATTTTGTTTTATTAATATGGAATATTTTTGTCTCTTTCATGATTTTTATTTTTTTTATCTAGAGCTAAGTATTGAAAAATTGAGCTTTATAGATTCGACGTAGCTTCCTTTTGATCACTTGTGTCATGTTACAAAATTGTACAACTTTACATAATAGTGAGCAGCAACTTATGTTGTTTATTTTTCGTACTTGTTTGGTACAGGAAGGTTGGTGTGACAGTGTGGGATCTGTTGAAGAAATTCAAGCCAAAATATTAAAGAGACAGGAGGCTGCAGCAAAACGTGAGAGAGCCATGGCATATGCTCTAGCTCATCAGGTAAATTTACGATTCCATCTAATGGAAATTAAAAGGGCAGCCATGATATTTGATCAATCTTTCTGTTACTTGTATGAGTAATTGCTATTCTAGTATATGTGGTATCATTAGTCCTTCTCATCAGGTCCTTGATTGTTATGCTCCATGATGAGATGTAAGTAATTACTTGCTATGTAAGTATTTGAAGTTGAATCTGAAATTGCAAATTTCAAAGAGGATGGGGTTGATTAATTTAGGGACTGTTTGGTTACATAATGTTTTAGGGAAAGGTAGGGGGGGGCTTATTTTCTTTTCTAAATTAAGGAAGCTATAAAATGTTTCTAAACAGGAATTAGTGTGACTGAAATGTTCTACGATCATCTATCATTGGAAGCTTCTGTTTATTGAGTCATAGAATATAGAAACCAGATGCTATTGAGCTCTAATTTCATAATCCTAATCATTTACTACTATGTAAGGGGAAAACCGTGGGGCAACTGTATTGGTCCTGCATGCAAATTCTTGTCAATGAATTTGAAAATGAACTGCAGATGCATCCTTCACTTGCAGTGATTTTTTATGTGTCTGTTTTAATCAAGAATGATACGATAAGATTCTATCATATTGATAAGGAAAAAGATGATATTTGTGAAGCATATGGTGTAGATATATGACACCGATTTAGTCCCTAATATTTTAGCAGTCGGGTATGGTCCCTAAAATTAATGAAATTCTAAAGTTATTCATGAAATTAATAATCCTTGGTCATATAATTCCCTTTGCGTCAATCTCATCGACTAAGTTGACCGACCCTGAGGGATCATTTTGAAATTTTGTTAACCAAAAGCTTGTAATTCCATAGACGAAATTGGCGATTGACCCCAATTTCGCAATGTATTATTCTAATGTACATGATAAGACACGTTTTTCCAAAATTATTTTCTTTGCAATTATAAGTATGAAGGGTGATTGCAAAGAAAACTGAATTTTTGAGATACTATTTTGTCTAACTGAATTTTAATATTGCTGTCCCTGTCGGTTGTTATTCCCTTATATTATCTATGGACACAACACATTGTTTCCTTTGGTTCATAATTTTAGTTGTGAAATATTTTTGTTCCTCTTTTCCACTTTGCAGTGGCAGGCAGGATCAAGGCAGCAGGCCATTTCTTCAGGATTTGAACCTGATAAAAGCAGTTGGGGTTGGAATTGGTTGGAAAGATGGATGGCTGTACGTCCTTGGGAGAATCGTTTTCTTGACATTAATACGAAGGATGGAGTGAAGGCAGACGAAAATGATGTTATGGATGGTAGAAATGGAATCAGACCTCAGTTCAAGTCTACTAACACAAAATCTAATCTGGCAAATATTCATCCAAGCGTTGTCAGTCACAAAACCGGCCCTTCTCTTTCTGATGGCTGTGATTCTTCTTCCACTAGCAAGTCAGCAGGTTTGCTAGAGACATCGAATACACAATCTGTTAAACCAAAATCTAATGCAAATGTTCAAAATCCCGTTGAAGAAACCAACTCAAAATCTGGAGTTCAAAGATCTCAAAGTAATCCAAAGGAGAGAAACTCACAAGTAGATAAACCGGCGAAAAAGCGATTATCTCTTCCCAACCATGGTGAGTTTGTTCTCTTTCTCTGCATTGTCCTTATTGTATTAGATTATCACCTCTGCGAGTGCTAACATCATCCATGTTTGCTTAACATAAAACATGTTCACAAATATTTTCTAAACCTGCAAAGAATCACTCTCCAAATTTGATTACACAGTTCATGTAATTATCTTCCGATCATACTAAATTCGCAAATGATGATACAGTTTCCTTGTAAGTTAGCGGGATAAGAAGCATGCTTTTGCCAAATCCTTTTGAATAATGTGTTAGATTAATGGAACATGCCATTTTTAAGTTTTTTGTCTTGTATTTTAGCAGGGGTTGGTTCCGGGGCTCAAACAGCCAAATATCCTACCAGATCTAACATGAAAGGGACACGTAGCACGCAAAAGCCTACAAGGGATAAACCTAAGCTCAATGGAGGAGGGGATGTGAATCTTACAAAATCAGTTCCACCGCCTGCAGTTGTGTAACTAAGTATTAAGAAACTACTCCATTCTCCATTGAGGTCCTCGGGTGACATTTGTCTGTTTGTACATGCAATGCGTGACGCGAAGTGTTGAGGGGTCGCAACCACAATGTAAATGTTCCTCTCTTCTACGAAGACGCTGATGTGGTTTGATTGTTGAGATTGGCTTGGGCTTTCATGGTTATAAGATTTGTCAGGTAGATACATGCATCTGTTGTAATTATATGCATATTTGTTTTTGTGAGCTATGTATAATGCGGTATAATATTTATGTTCAAATGTACAACTTTCAGAGTGCCACTGCCTTCCATTTTATTTCTATTGCCAAGTTGAAAGTGTTTTCTTATTGCCTTGTTTCTAGATATTGTTTTCTTATTGCCTTGTTTCTAGATATTATTTTATAGGAAAGGTGGGTTGCAGCATTGTATTCAACCAAATCTCTGGGTCACTACTAATCATAGTGGAGATGGTTTCAGAGTTTGAGGAAGTCATGGGATCAATTTGCTGTTAAGCGAATTAGAAGGATAAAATACCATATAAAGAAATATATTTGCATGAATGATACAAATGTTCAGCGAAATTCTACAGTTTGTTACACGAAACACATTGGATTAGGTTTACAATTTGAATTTAAAAATTAAAAATAGATTACAATAACAAACTATGAGGATATTAGTTCAACAATCCTAAACTGTCACACCATAAAACCCATATTCAATTTGGAGATATCTTTAAAACGGTCTCGAGTAATCGAGTTTGGCTATTAACTTGTTCGGACTCCTATACTAGCACTAAAAATAAATCTCTTATTTTATTACTCTTGTCATATTTGCACCAAACATATGATAGGATAATGTCTCTATCGTATCACTATTATATCTTATTCTTGCCGAGCTCTTTATCCTATCACATTTCTATCATATTTTGCGCACTAGACAAACTTTTAGTTTTAGGTGTTGAAAGAAAAATCATATTCCGAATAACATAAAAGAACCCCTTGGTTCTTTTTATTTTGGTATGAACTGGTTATCTTGCGCACAAAGATTGATCCTTGAGACAAGTAAAACCGTAATGGATGACAAAGTTGCTTTCTCTCAAGAGATTTAAACCGTTGAATATGTAGGGTTGTAATCGAAATTAAGACCTCTGGTTGAAAGAGATGTCTTATGATCTCATCCAAGTGATCTTGGATACCCATAATTCTTTACGTTAATTTTTTTATAGCTTATAACATTTTTTTTTGTCAAGTAGTCTAGTGGCTAGATTTACACACATTATGTTGGAGAAGTAGAGAATCCGGGGTTCGAACCCTGCCCCTGCACAAATTATCCATGAAAGCTACTAACTGAACTACACTTACGGGACTGCTTTTAAAACATTAGCACCATCCAAAAAAAATTGTTCTGTAATTCTTTTTCGTTTTTGTTGTTACAATTTTGTGGTAATATTGATGTTAAATATTTTAATTTAGACAAAAAATCTACAGTATAATTATTTTTGTTTGAACTGTAAATATCTTTTGTAAATTAGGTGATAATAAAATGAGGGTGCTTTCATCATCCCTTGCGATTGTAGTAGCAAATTATCCACGTGGCAGAAATAAAAAATATCAGAAGCCAAATCAAAATCTTAAACCCTAAAACTTCAACGCAAAACAAAACGGTGGCGCTTTATACCTGCAAAACGAAACACATTAACACCATTTCACCTTTCATCATAGAATAGAATCAATCAATTAGGGTTTTCAATTTCGCAAAAATGGGGAAAAACCAAAAAACCGAGCTAGGTCGTGCCCTCGTAAAACAACACAACCAAATGATTCAACAAACAAAGGAAAAAGGAAAAATCTATAAGAAGAAGTTTCTTGAATCGTTCACCGAAGTTTCTGATATCGACGCTATTATTGAACAAGCTGATGAAGATGTCGATGAACAACAGCTTCTTGATATTCCTCTTCCTCCTCCCACTGCGCTTATCAATTTGTAAGTATCTTCATCGATTTTTCAATCATTCAAAATTGATTTTTGCGTGTTTTTGTGAAAAAAAAATGTAATTTTTATTGTTTGATGTGAAATCAGGGATCATGCGTCTGGAAGTGATTTTAATGGTTTGACGGTTGAAGAAATGAAGAAGGAGCAGAAGATTGAAGAGGCTTTGCATGCTAGTAGTCTCAGAGTTCCAAGAAGGTATTTTTCTTTTTTGGGAATTCTGGATTGGTAGTATAGTTATTAAATGAAATGGAATGAAACATGCTAGTTAGATTTTTTTTTTTTAAATGTTTTTTTTTTTATCAACGGGTTGAGTCTAGCAGAAGGAGCCGGACTCCCATAACATGTCTGACACGTAATGGGTTGGGTGTAGACACTGGTTGGGAGATTGCCCGCATTTAGTGTCTGACACCCGAAGAATATGATCACGATTGTTTGGATTGGTAGAATATAACATTAAGAGCATGTTTGGATTGGCTTATTTGAGCTTATAACACTGTTTGGGAGAGTTTATGAGAAAATCTTATGAAGTGTTTATATGTTGTCTATAAGCTCGCTAGGATACCTTATGAAAACAGCTTATAGATTATACGAAAAAAGTTTGAATTTATTGTCATGTGTTATAGAAATAGCTTATTTGTAAGAATAGAAGCGCTTATGCTATAAGCTGCAAAATTGCTATTTATCCAAACAGGGCTTAAATGAAATGGAATGGAATGAAACAATCCAGTTACACTTAGAAAATAATGTTTTCCACTCTTGTACCATATGTCACAATTCCAAGCATACTATTAGGGACTGTTTGGTTCAATTTAGGGGATGAAGGTGAGGTATTTTATGTGTTTCATATATGTGTCGCAATATTTTTAAAATGGAACCGAACGACGAGACCTCTTGGTCCTGGTTCAACTGTATTAAACCACTCAAACTATGTTCTGTTGATGAGAAGAGATGAGGGATTTTGGCTCTGTTTCGATAAACAACTTAATTTTTAGCTTATAGCATAAGGACTTATCATGGTAAGTGCTCATGTGTAAGCTATTTCTATAACAAAAGATAAAATAAAGTTAAATTGTTTTTGTATAAGTTATCAGTTGTTTTCATAAGCTATATTGGAGAGCTTATGAAAATTAGCTGAAAACAACTTATGAACATACATTTCATAAGTTATTTCCATAAGTTCTCCCGAACAGTCACATAAGTTTTTTACATTTGAATCGTGACGAAACCGCCAGACTAAGCTGTAGTTAAGATAGGTTCAACTGGTTGAACCATCCAATTTGATTTTTAAAATACTTATATGTTGTGTTTGGTTTGATAAGTGGAGGGGATGAAAGGGATTTTAAATCGATGGATTTGAAAAGGATATTTAAGTAAGTTTTAAACAAATATTCTCTCCTTCCAAACTTACTCCTCTCCCTCCAAAAACAAATAATGTTTAAAATAACTTCTCCCCTCCAATCTTCATTACCCTTAATTTTATGGTTGAGTGATTCATTTGTTTCTTTTTCAGGCCATTTTGGAGTGCTGAGATGTCTGCCGATGAGCTTCATGCCAATGAAACACAACATTTCTTAACCTGGCGTCGCAGCCTAGCAAGGTAAGTTCCATATTATCTACTGTTCTTTTCCTTGTTCTTAATTAGTTTGCAATTACAAGCTGGGAATCAGATGTAAAAACCACTAGCTATGATAGACAATGGTTTCTGTTATGGGATCTCTTTAAAGAATTTAATTGCTTTTGTCCATGTTTTTAATTTTTATATTGATATTGATGGTTTGGTGATGTTTTTCAGACTTGAGGAAAATAAGAAGCTCGTCCTTACTCCATTTGAGAAAAATCTTGATATCTGGAGACAGCTCTGGAGGGTTGTTGAGCGCAGTGATTTGGTAAGTTGACGTGCTCTTCAAAGTTTTACCTAGAAATATCGATTTTTGCCTTGGCATATTTATAGCAGTTATTGTGTTTTCATCTGATATCCATTTCAAGTATCACCGTATGCTCTTTGTAATGTTGGTTCATTCATTTTATATAGATTTTGATGATGGAAGTCGGACTATGTTACATATATAATCATGTTGGATATGGTTCCCACTTATGTTAATGTGACTTCCAGCGGCTCGTCTGGTTGTCCACAGATTATTTGTTGGTGTTGGATACTTGGTTTTTTATTTTTTCATGGTCTTGCTTTTCTGTTGACGGGTCCTAATCTCACCCCCCTAATGTCATTAGCAAGATATAGTACCTGATAGTGCTGGCAAAACAAAGTTTAATATTTGTAGTTTTAATATATTATATATATCCCCGCTGTTCTATTAAAGCCGAACTCCACTTGGTGGGAAAAGGCTTGGTTGTTGTTGTTGTTGTTCGCTGTTCTATTAAAGATGGTTGTTATCAGCATTTTAGTTGGTAAAGAAGTAATTTCACATATACTACAATACTTTATGATCTTTTGTTATTGTTTTCTGTTCAACTAACATTGATTGCATTGATTAGATTTCTAGCTGCCTTGTCTTCAGTTTTGCTTGTTCAAACAAAAATAGTGGAAAAAGCCTATTCATTTTCCAGTTAAGACCTGCATCATGAGCTTGAAACTAAAGGATGATCTTGGAAGTAACATTCAATTTTATTTTATTCTGTCAAAAAAAGCCTATATTTTATGAAAGCATTTGGATAATTGGTATTTGTGTTTTCAGTAGTTGTCGTTTTGTACTTGTGTAGAAATATCCAGTGTTGTAAATTTTTATTTGATATATGCTCTGTATTGTCTCCAAGTGCAAAAAATATTGACATCAGTGATCTCATTATCTCACTTTCTTTTTCAGCTTGTTATGGTTGTTGATTCAAGAGATCCACTGTTCTATCGCTGTCCTGACCTTGAGGTATGATGTTTTTCTCTTCCTTAAGGAAATGCTAACTTGACAACACTAGCAATTCCTAAGTATGTAGCAAATCTATGCACAGATACAGACAAAGACTTCGTGCTTTATATTCTTTCACGGCAACTTTGCTATTGTAATGTAACAAAAAGTCACAGTATCATATCAGAGCCTCTGTTATTCTTAATAAATGCTTGTGTGAAATGCAACAAGCAATAGTGAGAGATTTTACCATATATCATGTGTCCGTAATTTGTGTAGACAACTTTGGACATTTTATATTATTGTTTTAAGAATCACTCTCTCATGAGTGCCTATCTCCTGTGTGCCTTGCATGACCTTTTTTGCTTTTATTTCGGAACAGGCTTATGCAAAGGAAGTTGATGTGCATAAAAACACATTGCTTTTGGTTAATAAGGCAGATCTTTTACCTGCTTCTGTCAGGTTTGGATATCTATTTTAGGTTTATTTTGTTTCAAAACATTGCTTTTGAATTTCTCTATCTTTCTAAGATCCTTATTATTTATTCTCTGTCTTTCTTCTGTTCCCCTGCAGAGAGAAGTGGGCAGAATACTTCCGTGCTCATGATATTCTCTTTATCTTCTGGTCAGCTAAAGCTGCTACGGCAGTTTTGGAAGGCAAAAAGCTCGGTTCATCACAGGCTGATAACATGGCGAGCGCAGATAACCCAGACACGAAGATATATGGAAGGGATGAGCTCTTAGCCCGCCTCCAATCAGAGGCAGAAGCGATAGTAGACATGAGAAGAAGTTCAGGCTCCTCTAAATCCTCAGATGACAATGCTTCTGTTAGTTCATCATCGAGTCACGTAGTTGTGGGATTTGTTGGATATCCTAATGTAGGAAAAAGTTCAACTATCAATGCACTGGTTGGCCAAAAAAAAACTGGTGTCACCTCTACCCCAGGAAAAACAAAGCACTTTCAGACATTAATTATTTCCGAAAAGCTGATCCTTTGTGACTGTCCTGGATTAGTTTTTCCATCCTTCTCTAGCTCAAGATATGAGATGATTACTTGTGGGGTGTTGCCAATTGATAGGATGACCCAACACCGGGAGTGTGTCCAAGTTGTCGCTAATAGAGTCCCGAGACATGTAATAGAAGAGATTTATAATATTAGTCTTCCTAAACCCAAGTCATACGAGTCCCAGTCCCGCCCTCCTCTAGCATCTGAACTTTTGAGAACATATTGTGCTTCTCGTGGGCAAACTACTTCTAGTGGACTGCCTGATGAAACCAGAGCTTCTCGTCAGATACTGAAAGATTATATTGATGGGAAGCTGCCTCACTATGAAATGCCGCCTGGCTTGTCAACTCAGGAATTAGCTTCAGAAGATTCCAATGAACACGACCAAGTTAATCCACACGTGTCAGATGCATCTGATATTGAAGATTCTTCTGTTGTTGAGACTGAACTTGCACCAAAACTTGAACACGTATTGGACGACCTTAGTTCATTTGACATGGCTAATGGTCTTGCTTCAAATAAAGTTGCACCTAAGAAGACCAAGGAATCTCAGAAGCATCATAGAAAGCCCCCGAGGACAAAAAACCGTTCATGGAGAGCGGGGAATGCAGGGAAGGATGATACTGATGGGATGCCAATTGCAAGATTCCATCAGAAACCAGTAAATTCAGGTCCTCTGAAGGTTTGATAAGGTCATACTACTGTCTGGTATATGTGCAATAACTTGTCTGTTAGACCCATACGTACATACTTTCTCTGAGGTGAGCCACGTATAATTTTTGCAAGGCATTGCGGGAATTGATCACGCAGGCTATCACTCTGAAGCTCGCCTCGTAAGAGGAAAAAAGGTATTTGGGAAAATATTGTATTTGCAACGTTTAGTTATTGTTCTGATTGTTGGGATGAAAGTGATGTAATATGATTGGAAAACAAGTTACCTTGATTATCCAGATTTAAGTGCCCATGCTTTCTTATGTTTGTATGTTATCAAGAATAACCGAAACGGTTGATTTAGCAGTATTTTTATTTTATTTCATTCTATTCTTTTTATTAATCCGAACAACGAGTAAGGAGTGTCTATTTGATATTTATGGTATAAAATATAGATATTGACAAGTCATTCCTTTAATAATTTGAACATTTTGAATGAGGTTGCTTTGAGAGATATATAGTTAAGTTGGGGTTGTGAAATTGAAAGGAAGAGTTCTTGTCACAAACTAGAAACATTTTTGCTAAAAAAAATATATTGAATCAGTCGACCAAAATGTTGGCAGTGCTGCAACTTAGTTAACATGGTGAACTATATACATTTACTTAATAATAAAAAAATGCAATAGTAGAGATTACATTTGTATTATTTTGTTATTAAATCAATTGGTTATTTTGTAGTTTATCATGATTGAGCAATAAGCATGATTCACAATGTTATCATTCACCAGCTTTTTAGAAAAAATGAAGGAGAAACTTTAATTAATTTCAATTGAAATCAATGGTCATTTTACAAATGTGTGGAATTTAAAAAGTTAAGTTCTTACCATTAAGCTAACACCTCAAGTGTATCTGACTGAGATGTTGAACAATCTTTCGTTCATTCATACAATGCTAAATTTAGTGTGTGGTTTTATGGAATCACACCTCTCATATTACTACACTCATGGGCGGTTCTATGGCCAGGCGACCCCGGGCACTCGCCCGGGCTCCGGCCCAAATTTTTTTCAATTTCTTATGTAAATTCCTATGAATTTCTTATATAACCCCCTATAAATTGGGCAATTTCTTTAGATTTTTTTATTATTTGCTTGCAATTTCTTATGTAAACCCCTATAAATGTGTTGCAATATATTTTTGCCCCGGCTTTACAATAATCCTGGCTCCGCCACTGACTACACTATCGGTTTTATTTAGTTAATTGCCTTTGTTCGAAAGTATTCATTATTAGATGTTTAGTTTGGATGTATACTTCTAAGAAGAAGAAAAAATACAACAGTAGGAGAAAAAATGGAGATACAAAAAGCCATCTAACGGCATAACACTGCATTGTTATAGTCTAGATGATACACAAGCAGCAGTGACATTAGGACAAAGTTTCAACTGGGAAACCTGAAAATATTAAGACCAAGAGTTTGTTGCCTCTCAGTGTTTCAAAGCATGAATACAACTTCATAATTTTTTGCTATTACTGTTTTTGGGATCAATATGAGTCAAGTCTTGAATATTACTGTGAACCAATCCATCTGTTTTTATCATTATGTTAGGGTAAATAAAAGTAGAATGAAAACTTGTCTCAGAGTTAGACAGATTAATGATGTAAAAGCATCATTAGGAGGTTAAGAAAAGGCCTTAAATGTGGATCTACAACTATCAAAATGTTGATTTTCATTTCACATGGCATTGATGCTTTGCATTGTGAAAAGGAAATCTAGAACAGGTGACAAGAGAAATTGACAGAAGGGTTGGTAACTTGGTATTGTAGTGTGTGTACTGTGTCTATGTATTGTTAAAGCCCACATCGACTAGTTTACAAATAACAATAATTGTTGATGTTATAAAATCAAAGGACTTCTTTCATTATAAGCCACGGAGCCGTGTGATGAGCACATAGCGAACTATTCTTTCGCCTTTTACTAAAGAATACCGTGTGCACGTCACTAAAAGCGGCATACGCTAATTTTTGAAAGAGTCCTCCTTAATGAGGGTTCTGCAATATTAGTTTAATATTTTATTTTTTATAGTAGCAATATTAGTTTAATACTTTATTTTTTATAGTATAATATAATTTTCTTTTGCCTTTTTGGTTTTGATCTATCCATTTTTGCTACCTCTTTGCCTAGTGTTTGCGTCGATACTTGAAATACTATGAAATAAGATAAAAACCATCTTATCTTGAAACATAGCCGGTGCGAAAATATTTTTTTAACAAAACATATTATTTCTTCATTGTTTATTGCTCTCTATGATACACAAATACCTTTTAGACTAGACGTATTTCGGTGTTGGATACGTATCGTGTTTGACACTGACGCACATGTTTGTATCCATGTATGTATCGTGTATGTGTCATGTGTTGCGTGTTACATGCTTCGATTAATATCACTTCCCTTTCACTCTTGATCTAATAAATAATAACTTTTAGAGTTATATTCATTTCTGCATCCAAATTATGAATATGATCAAAATATCACAATAATTTAAAATTGGGGTAAAAGTTGAAATGTAAATCAATTGAAGAAAGAAGCAGTAAACAATACAAGTGAAATCATTTTTAGGCTAAAATTGCATAGAAACGGCGCAACTCATAAAATTATACGATAGTTAATATCAGTTTTTGAAAACCATTTCAACTTAACGATTCATGATTTAAAGGAAAGAAAAGAAGGATTTGGTCAAAACAAAAAAGAGCATTGTTGCTTTGACGGTAATTGTGAAGGATGTTTGGATGAATTTTGAGTCAAAAACATGGGATCATTTTGGATTAATCCTTTTTAAAATTTTGACCCCATCCGAATTAATTATTTTAAAAATAAATATTATCATTAATTAATATTATAAAATTCCAGCAAAGTAATAAATAAATTCCTTTGAAAAAAAAAAGTAGTAAATTCCTTAAAAAAAAATTATGCAAAATATAACAAATAATATACTTTTTTTTTTAAGAAAAATAACAAATAATATACTTGATTTCATACCTTGTACAAGTGTGTGTAAAGTCACGTCACAATGTTAAAACAATATATGAATGAGTTCAGAGACTCGTATTTTTTTTGCCGGAGACTAACTAAGCATGTTGAACTCATTTGGGTTATCTGGCTTGTAATAAGGCGAGATATGAACATCTCAAAAGATACTTTCACGACTTTATGGACCTTTTTGTAAAGTAAGAGAACCATAGGAGAATAGCTCGCTTAAGGGAGCAAGGAAAGATGATGCACTTTAAAGTGTTAAATGCTCGTTGAAGTTTAATTCTAATATTGAATGAGGTTAAGTGTTCACATAGATTTATCTTCCCATCATACTCCTTTGCTGTTGGGAATCTCATGCCCTTTGGTATTGGCTTATCTTTGATCTCGCATGTAAAAGGAAGCTACATTGCATCATTTTTTGGCCTCTTCCTTCAATTAGGGCCTAAAGACGAAGTGTTACTTTCTGATTTTGAACTAGCAAAATTGTTGTAGGAAAAAGGCATGACTTCTTTAGAAACCACATGTAAATTCTCTGGACCATTTTCATTTTTATACCTAGATTTCCAGCTTACATAGTTCATCAGTCAAGTAATTTAAATAATTTTTATAATCATCAACATCTATATATGCCAGATTAGAAACTTCCTTACAAAGATACACTAAATTGGTGTGTCTCATCTTCAGTCAAGTAATTTAAATAATTTTTATAATCATCAACATCTATATATGCCAGATTAGAAACTTCCTTACAAAGATACACTAAATTGGTGGGTCTCGTCTCACAACCAAATGTAAATCTCAATAGTGTGAACCATCTTCATAATTTCCATGGTTTGATTCTTTTGCAAATTGTGACAAACGATTCAACAAAAGAGACTTCGAGAAATCAACAATATCAAGATATACCAACATCGCCTCAATATGCTCACACATAATCTTGATAGATTCCATTATAATACAAGAGTATTTAAATTTATCGTTGAATGGACAATGCAAAACACGCCAAACATATCATTCGTCTCGATACTTTGTCACGAAATAAATTGAAAAGGACGCTATATCTTAAGTATCTAATAGTGATATTAGGAAAACCTTTTTAAGGACCGAACACGCCAAGATGAATATTTTTTTGGTAAATTTTTTTGAAGCTGACCTGTCGAGCAACCTTAGATTGGTCTACAACACTGTCTGGCCATATTCTAATTGGAAATCAACTTCAACCTCTCTAAAGCGAAAATATTCTACACATATATGGAACTGCTTAACAAAATAAGTCATATTCATATTTGAATGTACAAACACGCTCATGTGGCTATGAATGCTTCACACTGAGACATAGTTAACTTTTTTGCATAAAAAATTCCCCTAATGTTAGTTGTTGCCCACATATTCCTTCTCTTGAACATCTTATAGATCTAACTGTTGTCTTCTTGATCAAACCTAATCATCATTTCATTCCAAAGTTTTTCAAATATCCATACTTCATGATCACCAAGCATTAGCAATGTTAGACATTGCAATGCAAAGCAGATGCCAAACACAAAATCTATGGTAAATTTTGAAAAACACTCGCTTATCGCGTCCCTCGTAGCTAAATTACAGTATGTTATTACAAAAATTGGATCTTGCATTCATTGCAACCAAAAACTACTCCAACCACCAAACATGTCTCCCTTCAACCTTATTAGAGACTACGCTAGTAGCAAAAATAATTGTTTGCTATGAAGCTCCGATACTTCAAAATGGACGACGTACCGTATCTCATGCGTATCATACACCGATACCTGCCCGATACTTCCCGATATGTATCAGAAGAGTATCCGAAGATTAAATTTTATTTTAAAAAAAAATAATTATATGATACTTCCCAATACGTATCAGGAGAGTATCCAATCATTATCCTACACCAGTATCTGCCCCGATACTTCCCAATTAATGTTAACAAAAATAACTTAACTCTTGAGTACTGATGTGTTCTTTTTTGAATATAGTGTTTCTTTTTTAGATTGATATAGTATAACACTAACAATGTTCCTTTTGAATATAGTATAACACTGATGATGCTCTTTTTGGTTTATATTGTGTATGTAATTGTCTAATAATCACTCTCTTAATCGTCAATATTATTTATATTTATGTTGATGTGCTGCAAGCCTATGACTGATTTATGTTGTTTGTTAATATATTTTCATATTAAAAAAATGGTATAATTATATTGAACATATATATAAATTTTTTTTATTAACGTATCTAAGCCGTATCGTATCTTGATTTTTGAAATTTTTTCGTATCGGTGCAATATCGTATCCGTATCGTATCTCGTATCCAGGCTTCATAGATTGTTTGGTTATGGTGACTAACACCAGAAAATACAACAAATGAACACTTGTACTTATTTTTCTTGTAGGTAAAAGTAAGCATATCACCGAAAACTTCATAATCTTTTGATGTTCCCCATCACTCCATAATAAGTTTTGACTTTCACTATCACTCCATAATAAGTTTTGTAACCTACCACTTGTATCAAACCTATGCGCAACAAACATTAAAGGATATTTAAGACGAAGATCTACAAAGTGTTGTAATTTTAGTTGTTATTATTATATTTCAAAAGTTAATTAAAATTTAGCCCACCAAAAATATGTTTCACATGTTTAATTACTTGCTTACTTGGTCAAAGGTTTTATGTATGAGTTATCATTCCTTTATTACTTAAAATTAGGAACTATCACCACACTAGTATTTTGATACATAACATTCCTTATTTTTCCTTATCTTTTGCTTATATGTTTCTGGTGATTATTATTTAGAGATAATTCTTATGACTATTACTAACTTGATAGAATTTATTGAGATGAATTCTAGACATAGTGTGCATAATTTTGTGATTAAAGAAAATTGAAGTGACTTTATTTTCAATATGAGCACAGGTTTCCCACTTATTGGAAAGCTATTGTATTGTTTATTTGATGAGTTAAAATTTTAGTGTGATGGTTTTTGAACTCATGAAAATCTAGCATGGTGGAACAAGTAATGTATACTAGGATAATACAATGATATTTTATAAAACTTGTTTGAATTAAAATTAATATTTATGTGAATTTATTGTCCCTAATTGTAGAGGTATTGTCATTTGGATAATATCTAAGAAGATCTAGATAAAAACTCATTTATCTTACTAAATGTGGGGGTGCTGTCACTTGAAAATTATTCAAGTAGACATTTTTGATAAATTCACACGTGAATTTAATTTTCCCTTTGTAAAGATGTTGTCGCTCAGTATTTATCTAAGTAGACCTGATGAAGTATATTATGAAAATTAGTTTGACAATATATGAGATATTGTTTACAAAATTGATAAACCTTTGTATTAAAATAATACAAAGATGTCAAATAGATATGAATCAAATGAGAATAAATTTATAAGTAGATTTATTTTATTGATGAACATGTTGTCGCTTAGTAGGCAACGCCTTGTATTAGTTTATTGTGTAATCCGAGTTTATTTATATAAACTTGATGAAATATGAGGTTAATTGACTTAGAAACGTCTTAGTCAATATTTGTGAATTTAGCGAATCCGTATATAAAATCCCTTGGGAGAAAATTTAGGGAAATGAGACTATGCCACTAGAAAACGACAAGTAATGAGAACCCAACATTTGTGATTGGAGATCCCATGAAAAAGGTTCAATGGGTAAAACACAAGTTACATGTTAGTTATGTTAGCACTAGAATAATTTTGTCCCATTTCTATAGTGTATGGTAATGAATATGAGAAGTACTAAATAATATAAAATTGATGAGTAAGCTTTAAAAGTTTTTAATGATTACGATAAGAATTCGATTATGTACATCTTTTAATAATATAAAATTTGATTATGATAATTTGATTACCATTTCTATAGTGTCTTCGAATTTGATTATGTACATCTTTCTTCAAAAACTTGACCTTATCATACCCTATCAACAACATTTCTAAATGCACCAATCATTCGAGTAACTTTTTACTTTAAATTTGCCAAATTTATTGATTTGAATCTTATTTGACTTTTTTAGCTTCCTGTGTGCAGCCAACAACATGTAATGCTTCTCTCTTAACATATCATGATTGTGCTCATAACTAAAAATTATGATGTACCAACTGCCCGAATTTATATCAATAGGCATGCAAAATTTTGCACCATAACGACACCTAGTTTCGTGTTTTGAACCACACTTACGTTGCTTGGATATTAACCCTCTGTCTTGCCTAAATCATTCTAGATTATAGATAAATGTTTGCTGAACAACATCTCCATTCTTATTTCTAATAACCTGACCTTTGTGGATGGCTAAACCATTCATCTTTGCAAACCAAGAGTAAAACTTGTACGCAACTTCAAGATTAACAAATTATAACTTTGAAACATCTTCATTTTTCAAGTTAAACACATCCATCTTCACAATATCGCCTACATCATCAATTAAGTAAGATTCGTCTAGATTTTGATCTTTGTATGTTGATTCATTGAAACTATTTGAATTTTCGTCGAAATCGTCAACATTGGTGTCGTTGTTGTTTGCATCTCTGTCAAAACACTCCTCACCATAACATAATCACTATCACTATCACCAGACTCATTATCATCATATTCGCTTACTTGAAATTCCACATCTTCATCGTTAACGCATTCTTATCAACCACATAATTGCCAAGATTCGCATCCCCTACTTCTGTAGAAAGTCGTCCTTTAGCATCACGTACATTAACACCTTCACCATTCACAATCACCATTACCAGTATTCTCATGTCTTATCTCATCAAGTGTTTGCTATAAAAAACCATATAAACAACACAATCATGAAATCAACAAATACATTAATGGTTACAATCACAAGCTAAACATATTTTAACTTACAAAATATGCTCACATTACTTTGTGGGTAACAACATCACCATCACCATCTATATTAGAATTCGTGAATCCACATTTAAAATAAAATGTATTCAATTTCAATCAAATATTTCTTCAGACTTACATAATTACATCAGTGTAAAAATGTGAGACCCAACCTTTGTACTTGATGAACCATGGTTTCGACTCAACAAAGCACCAAGAGCTCGTACACTACCTCCAGGTCTTCAAATTCGATACACATTTTGCTTTTCAATTTCACGTTCTAATGCAAATATCACTGTGAATTCAAGAAGCTAGACACTTTAGAGTTTTATAAACGCACGTTGAAAACAATATCAAAAACAAATGCATGGTGCAAGGTACTAAACAATGGAGTATGAGTACATCATCTACAACAACCAAGTAAAAAATTTATCTAGATCTAAGATTCAAAGAGGGATAACAATATTTTAATTAACTCCCTCAAAGTCCTATATGACACACCAAAACAATATTTAGGTTTATTTGGACTCATTTTTGAACTTATAACTTAGCTCACGCAAGTAGAAAAAATCTATTTGACAATAATCATTTACCCACAAGCTTATAGTTTTATTAACTTATAGTGGTTTTTGATAAGCTAATTCAAGTATCATATAAGACGTCTATCATATAACCTAGAACTTATAATATCATTTTTTTCGTTTAATTTTAATATGGTAGTCTTAATTGAAAAAAGCTTAAATATTCAATAATATATTTTTTTTATGTTATTTCAAATTTATAAGTTTGTTCAGCCGTTAATTTCATCAAACACTAAAAATTCAATCATTTAATTTTTCATACCACGAATGAAGTTTTTTTTTTTTGTAAAATACTCTTCTATACAACACAAATTACATTTTTTAGTATATACAAAATTGTTAAAATGATATATAATTTGAGACGGTACGCGGATATATCTTTAAGAAACTTCTATACAACTCCCATTAAAAATGCTTCCTTTCAAAAAAAAAAAAACTCCCATTAAAAATGCTCTTTCAGATTGTAGCACATCAATGTCCTCCCTCGAGTAGTGCAGTTATCTAAAATGTACTTACAATCCTTTTCTTACATACATTTAACTCGAACAATATCTAACGAACAAGATTTTTTGTCATCCAAATATAGTACTTTGGACACCTATTCCATTTACAACAACACACGATAAAGAACAGAAAAACCAAAATCGTGGGTCCCCTTGCTTAGTTGTCACCCCCAGTTGTATTAAACAAACCTCCCTTACAACTATTCACCGGTAAACGCCGGTCCCTCCGGTTTCTCCGACCCGGTCCTCCCTTCCTCCGCCGACACATTTTCTTCCGTTCAATCCCCCACCGGCACATTCCGGTCACCAACAAGAAAAAAATGAATTATATATATTTTAACTAATTCAAAAGCCAGAAAAAAATAGAGAAAAAGACCCAATCCTCTTTTCTCTCAGATAAAATAATCAAGTTTTTTTTTTTAATAATTATCTTTAATCTTAATTAAAAATTAAAAAAATAATTTGATTATCGATTTTGTTTTTTGCTGAAGGTGCTTTGAGATTTTCTTCTCCGTTCCGTTTTGTTTTGTTTCGTTCATAGCTTCATTTCATTTCATTCTTCGAGTTCGTTACAAAGAGAACGAAGAAGCGTATAAGAGAAAAACATAATCGAAAATTCAGAAGATTTTCGTGTTTTTTTTTTGTTCTTCTTCTATCTGAATTGAAGAATTTAGGATCTGAGTTAGGGTTTTCAATTTTGCTTTGTGTTGAAAATTTCTTCAACCGAATCGAAATGTTACTTCGAATTTCGCAACAATTTTAGCTCCGATCTTAGGGTTAAACAATGGATGTTGACTCATCGATGGCGTCGGAGAATGATAACGACTCAAAGGTGGCGAAAATTGAAGAGGGAGAACAGTTAGGAGGGAATTCGATTCCGGCGCCGTCGCCGTCGTCGTCCGGTGGATCTCCGGCGGAGCAACAATCACAGCAACAAGGTGCTGCGGCTGGTCAGGTGCAGCATAGTTCGGTTGTTGGACCAAGACTCGCGCCGAGCTATACAGTTGTGGATGCGATTTTGGAGAAGAAGGAAGATGGACCGGGGCCGAGGTGTGGTCATACGTTGACGGCTGTGCCGGCGGTGGGAGAGGAAGGTACACCGGGGTATATTGGTCCGAGGCTGATTTTGTTCGGTGGTGCCACTGCCCTTGAAGGGAATTCAGCGGCGTCAGGGACTCCTACTTCTGCTGGAAATGCAGGCATACGTAAGTATTTTACTTTCATGTGTGGTTTTTCAGTGTTTGCTTAGAATAGCTAGTAACATAGATGCAGTTGCTGAGTGTTTTTGAACTGGTATTTAATGTTTGTTTGGTTCTGCGGTGACAAAAATTGATTTTGAGTGAA
The DNA here is from genome assembly GCF_003473485.1 of Medicago truncatula. Classification (NCBI taxonomy): domain Eukaryota; kingdom Viridiplantae; phylum Streptophyta; class Magnoliopsida; order Fabales; family Fabaceae; genus Medicago; species Medicago truncatula. The sequence goes on from NC_053045.1 coordinate 26,266,081, forward strand.
TTGATTTTGTCAAATTTGAAATTGGCCAAAAGTGAGTCGAAGATAAAGTGATTTTATGTTTGGAGACATTCATGTGAAAGATACATTCATGCAAAAATGATGTAAAAGTGAGTTGTACAGTAAGTTTGATTGCAGAATTCAATTATAGAATCAAAAGCTGCAATTTTTAACTTCAAGTTAGATTCAGTGTGTGTTTGGTTTTGGTTATGTGGCGGTGATAATTGATTTTGTATAATTGATTCTGCTGAAAGTGAGTTGAATGTAAAGTGATTTATGTTTGGATATATTTAGGTAAAAGTGAATTGAACAATAATTCCAAGGCAAAGATCAATTGTAGAAGCCAAAAACTATATATTGTTGCTTCAAGTAGAATCAATTCTACAAGCAAAATCAATTATACTTTAAACCATCCAAACATGATACAATCAATTCTACAACCTCTAGAATCAATTTTGACCCCTCTCCTAAATTAAAATCCAAACATTCACTCAATTCCAGAGGTAAAATCAATTCTATATGAGAGCAACAAAACATTTCAAAAATCAATTCTACATCTCTAGAATTAATTTTGGTCCTCTAAAACTGGAACCGAACATACACTTAGTTTGATCAGAATTTGGAAACTACGCTAGATGTGTTGTATGCTTGATTGGTGTCTTTTAAAGCAGAGATAAATTTAGCTTTATAGGTGGGCTTTTGTTTTTCGTCTAGTTATTGTGGATGTGTAGATGCAAAGGTCTCAATTATGTTGCCGCTTTTAGGTCATATAAATGAAATGACAGATGGATGGTTTTCCTGAACTATTATTCAATTTTGTAGCATCTATTTGGTTTTTGGTCTTTATGAACAACTAACTACATGTTTGAATTTACTTTTGTGAGAGGTAAAGTGGTTGTAGACACATGAAATTGATTTTGATATGTCTGAGAGAATTACTTTTGCCTACAAAATAAGTTCGAACTTGAAGCGGAGGTTTGGAGGTGATGCCTCCAAACATGATTTTTGATTTCAAATTTATTGTTCAACGTACTTTTAGATTGTATTAAATCATAAACCATTTTACTTTTATATTCAAATTGAGTCATATTGCAATTATGCAATACTAGAATATGTTGAAAATGTATACAATTTTTATCATTTGCAGTTTTATAACTTTGCTCCCTTTATTCAATTGGTGAGTAAAATTGGAACTTCATAAAACTACTTTTTAAAAACATTTCCATTGGCACGGCTCTCTGCCCCCTTTTGCAGAGAATAGGATAGGAAGTGGCAAAAATATACGGTTGGGAATACATCATTGTTTTGACTATCTTTGCTTCAGTCTAGTGTGCCCAAAGCATTGGTAGTAGTTCTTTCCATTGTTTTCATTTACTCTTGATTCTGTTTTATTTCATTCCGATCAACTTAATTTTATTTACTCAATTACTCCCGCATTCCCTCTATGCATATTTGAGTGTCCGATTCTATTTAATTATCATTTCCAGCTTCAGTTAAAGACGAATTGTGGGGAGAACCCAAATTCAAATTATGGCTTGAAAATAATCCTTGGCAAGACTTTACTTATCTCCCGACCAAACTCCGGATCACTAGGGCACCTTTCCTCCGGATTTCCGGAGGTTTAAGATAAATTTTCTGGCCCCATAGCCTGATTCAGCCAGTGGAACCCTAATTCCATTTGCTGTAGACTATGTATTGTTTTGTGCGTCTGAAGATATTTCTTTTCTATTCTCCCATTGACTTCCTTGGATGTTTGATATGTCATATATGAAATGTACATTGCTAAATATATTTTTTGAAATGCTGATTGTCATGTATTGAGGAAATATTACTTGCACTTCATAAAACTTCGAATTTTAGAAAAGTAACGGTGATTTGTCTTTTTAGGATTGATGATGTTTGCAGTATTTGCTTATTTGTATGTTTTTTGAATACCCAAATGTCTAGTTTTTCATAAATTACATAAAGAAGTAGTGTCAATAGTAAATTCTCCCTAACTATTGCACAAAATGGGTTGGTTTCACATGTTTGATGGTTGGTTGTTGCTGTTTGTGGGGTGATAGTTTTTATCTTGTAATAATCTCAATTATTTAGTATTTAGTATACTTCACCGGTCGAAGAATAACAAAAAACCAGATTTAGAATATTATTAGGTTTCTCATTTATTATCAGGCTACAAGTGTGTTAGGAACCCAATGATTGCGTTCCAAAGAAGGAACCCTTTTTATTAAAAAGTAGGAAATAACAAGAGAGCACGTTCTGCTACACTGGATATAAAACCAATCAAAAGCAAGATTTGCCAAAGATCCTTTTTAGGGAAGAAGGTTTATAATTATACCTTGAGTTACAAAGTGAAAGGGATAAGGATCCATAATAACTAACCTCAAACAGAAAATACAACAATAAACAGTACAAAAATATAAACCTAACTAACTAATCAACTAACTTAAACCTAACTTACTCCCTAGCTGCTTATATATTATTCTATATCCCTCCCTAAACAAAATATATTCTATATCCCAACAATACAGCCCTCCTCAAGACACGAACATAAAGTAAGCGTAGCAGAAATGAGGATGTTGCGTTGGATGTGTGGTAAGACTAGATGGGATAAAATTAGAAATGACGACATTAGAGACGGAGTTGGGGTAGCACCTATAGTAGAAAAGACGGTAGAAACTAGACTCATGTGGTTTGGGCACGTAGAGAGAAGACCTGTGGATTATGTAGATAGGAGAGTAGATCAGATGGAGAGGAGTCAGATCATTAGAGGTAGGGGTGTCTGTAGAAAAACTTTAAGAGAAACTATCAGGAAAGATATAGAGATAAATGAGTTGTAGAAAGACATGGTTTTTAATAGAGCACTATGGCGTTGTTTGATTCATTTAGCTGACCCCACTTAGTGGGATAAGGCTTGATTGTTGTTAATTTTTTTTATGTTGCCACCTGGATCTCACAAAACCAATGAGTAAATAACCCTTACATCCTTTGAACAGCAGCTTTAAATAGCCCCTATCCATGATACCTATGATGATTGCATATAACTTGGGTCTGATTCTTTTGGGCAACAAGTTGGTCCACTGTCCGACTAGCATCTCGCTCCTTCCCATGTGAGGCAACCCAATCTGAAAGTAACTCATCAACCCTCTGCCTTTGCCTTTTCGTCCAGCCCTCCAACGTTTATCGCTGTCCAATCTGCATATGGTGGTTTTGGCAGTGAATGCTGGACCAGCTTGCTTGTACACCATGGCTTTGCCATAGTTTATGACTCCTCGCTCACTTTGCAAACAATGGTGCTACAACTTTCCTCCAATCTTCATTTTTCTAAATTTCGACCATCAATGACTAGAACGGCGCTGCACTCCGTGATTGCTTCTTCCTTCAGAGTCATGACAGTTACTGTGCTATTACCGCTGTCTGGTGATTCTGAGTGTGGCATATGGATCAATTTTAGAGTTAGATGGTGCTCCCCAAATTTTGCAGTCCATCTGGTTTGCTTGAAACCCATATTAGCACCAAGGTGGAAGTCTCTTCTTTTCGATTTTCCAAAGTGCCTCCCCACCAACCTCATCTTTTCTTCTATTTCTTCTCTTGTTGCCGGTGATCTAATTCCTTTTGTGGCTGAACTTGAATCTGGATGTTCCGGTGGCAGCGGTGGATTGTCCATACTTCAAATCATGACCCTTTTACTGAGACCATGACTTTGAAGGTGAAGACAACACCATATTCCCTCTTTGACTCCTCCTTCAGAACCACAATAATCATCATGCGAGTACCACCATCTGGTGGTTTGGTGGAGGTGGCGACTTGATCAATGTTAGCGGTTTTGGTATTTGTAGGGCACGCCTCAAGATGATCGGCGTCCAATGATCTTAGCGGAGGTGCTTGAATCTTTTTTGTTGCCACACACGATTCTTGATTTGACTGTTCTGACGAAGACACAAGGCTGGCCAGAATCTTTTGAGACCATGAACAGGTCTCGTCATCTTCGTGCTTCCACTTATCTTCTTGTTTTACCATTTCATCGAGAATTTGTTTGTAGGCTTTGTCTCCTTTTGCCTTACAACTGCTGTTTTGCCCTCCAAATCTACTGCTCAGACCAGTGGAAAAAGATTCCCAGGTTGGATCTGGGTTTTCTTGATACCAAGAACGAAACCAAAACAGCATCCAAGCATCATACCTCATGAACGTTCACTGCACTTTATCGAACCCCTGAATTTCTTGCTCCTAAATTTTTTCCAACCCTTGCAATCCACTCAATTGGATCTGTCGATGTAAAAATTGGTAATTTCACCATTTGTGCAGTCTCCATCTCCAAGAACACTGACATTTCTCGAAGATCTGGCAGGTCGGACCAATTGTTAGGAACACAAAATTGGATTCCAAAGAAAGAACACTTTTGATTAAGAAATAGGAAATAACAAGAGAGCAAGTTCTCCTACACTAGTTATAAAACCTATCAAAACTAAAATATGCTAAAGATCCTTTTCTAAGGGAATGAGGTTTATATTCTTGACCTCCAGTTACAAAGTGAAAGGGTTAAGGATCCATAGAAAATAACTAATCAGAAAATACATCAATAAACAGTACAAAAACAACAGCCTAACTAACTAACTAACTAAATTAAACGTTAACTAACTCTCTAACTGCTTTAACTACACTAAATTCTAATATATAATATTCTATATCCTAACAAAGTACCAAAATCCCAGGGAAGCAATATAATTCCTGTTTCCATGTAATGTACTTGCCCTCATTTACTGCCTGCTGGGTTTCCAGTTCGAAGCCCCTCGATGTCTTTTTCAGGTTTTGTTTGGATGCCCTTCAATGTCCGTTGACAAAACCGAGTTTTGTCCTCACCTCATTTATTTATCTACCTATTTAAAAACGAACTGTACATCTTAAAAAAAAAACCGAACTGTACATTATTATATTATTATCGATACTATGCAGTGCGTGATTGGATGACTAAGATCTGAATTGCTTGATTTCATTACTTTGTTACTAATTGTAATACTTACGTTTAAAAACCATGAAAAGGAGAATTACAAATTAAAAGCTATTCTGATTTTTTTTTAAATGAGAAAATGTTTTAAGAACAATAATTTCATACACCAGGTTCTGTTAAAAAATGCATGAAATTCACCACAAAAATGATAATTTTACCTTTGGTATATGCAATCTAACTTTTTTTTACTGGCTAGTTTTGCAATCTAATTAGTTATGCATTTAAATGTGAAATTATATTAGACTTTTCTCTATGTATTTTTAATTGAAATTATATTAGACTTTTCTCTATGTATTTTTCTTGTTAATTTGTTATTCTACTTTTTAAGTTGGAGCATATGCATTAGCATGTTATTCTATTTTGTACTCTTACCATGATTGTATTAGATATTTCTTTATATTTATTTGCTTTTGTTATTAATTAAATATTCTTATTAACGAAACCTATTATTATTATTATCATCATTCTATTATTATTATTATAATTATAACAACTATTATTATTATTATTATTTGTGCAGATTATAATTTATTTGACAGTGATATGAAATATAATATTAAGGAGTACATTATAAAACTATACTCTTTTTGGTAATTACATATTCAAAAGAACTTTGATTAATGTCATTCAAATATTTCATTTTATCTAACATACATTTGCAAAAAATTATGCATACATATATCACATTACAGTGAACTCATTTTTATAACCAAACACATGTTTTTGTTAAATGACATTTCATAAAAAATCTCTCTGCAAGAGACTATAATCCAAACATTGCCTTAAAGTTTCCTAATTTATTGGGAATTTGGCATCATATTCTTTCACCTTGTGAGGGTTAGTACATGTTGAATAATGAATTGTCTAGATTTTATACGTTTTTCCCTTAAATAAGAACTGATATTGATTGAAAAGATAAGTGTCTATGCTTAAATTTTATCATGATTGGCATATTTACATTTGGCCTGCAGGTTTAGCTGGTGCGACAGCTGACGTCCACTGCTATGATGTCTTGACAAATAAATGGTCTAGGTAAGCATAGAACTAGATTATATTTCCCAGCCTTGCTTAAATACTGCTTGTATGCCCTTATGTGTATTGATTTAGTGCTTACGAGGAGGTTTTGATGCAGGATAACTCCCTTTGGAGAGCCTCCAACCCCAAGGGCTGCACATGTTGCTACTGCAGTGGGAACGATGGTAGTTATCCAGGTAGTGTTGAGTGGTTATCTCTTATGTTTAATTAGTATTGGTTAATATGTTTCCTTTCCTTAAATTATTAGCTTAATTCTGAGTGGAATACTGCATGTAAAACAGGGTGGCATTGGTCCTGCTGGATTGTCGGCGGAGGACCTTCACGTTCTTGATCTTACACAGCAACGGCCAAGATGGCATAGGTTAGATTAGTTCCCTATCTCCACTCCATTTGTAATTGCATTTATCTGACTCTGTTCTGGATTTTATGTAGAGTTGGTGTTCCTGGGCCCGGACCAGGGCCACGCTATGGACATGTTATGGCTTTGGTGGGGCAGAGGTATCTCATGGCAATTGGAGGCAATGATGGTAGCCACCCAAATGCTTTTACATATTAAACTCGGTTGTTTGTTTTTTTTTTTTTTGTAAATTTATTGCATGTTACATTTGTTTTACCACCACTTAACAGGAAAGAGACCTTTGGCTGATGTATGGGCCTTAGACACAGCTGCCAAGCCTTATGAATGGCGCAAATTGGAGCCAGAAGGAGAGGGCCCGCCTCCATGCATGTACTGAGTTCATGAATTCTACCTTTTCTTGACTAATATTTTGACTTCATTTATATCAGTTTTATATGCTATATGTTTATAGCTTTTTTCCTATTCCATAGCTTTATAATGTCTCGAGATACATTCTGAGGGCAGTTTTTCTTGTTTCGTTTTGATTTAAAAGCCTCGATGTCTTGAACTAGGTTGTGTAAGGAAAGTCATAAACTAGGTTCAGTAGAAATTAGCCCCTTGTTTCCAGTTTGTTAGATCATGTAGATATGTTTGTTTGTTAGATTGATGTGTCTTTGGACTGATGTTTTTGTTTGTTTCGCTTGGTTTTATATTGTGACTTCGGATGTCAATGAGACGGTTGCACCTAGTTTTAAAACTATTTTCATGTTTAGGATCAATATAATCTTGAATTTGTTCTTAATGTACTATTTCTCTCCTTTTCAATATAGAAATTTGATTTGATGTATACAAAATCAGTGCAAACTGAGTTTTCTATACTTCCACTTGTTCAGCTATGTCAAGCATGGTGTTAAGAGGCCAACATTGGATGAGATAAGGCTTGAACATAAGTTTATAAGTGGGGGTAATCCTCACCTTACAAGCCGGTTTGGTAAGGCTTGAGTTAGGCCTAAGCCAAATTCTAAGATGGTATTAAAGCCTATCCTAAATCTGTTGGGCAACCTGCTATCAGGTTTCCGCTATCGTACCACTCGGGTCACACTCCAGATGTCCTGTCATGGGCATGAGGGGTGTGTTAAGAGTCCCACACTGGATGTGATAAGGCTTGGACTAACAACCCGTTGTTTACTATTGCCTTGTATGTTCTTGCTCGTCTGGTCTATTGGTTAGTCATTGCTTTATTCTTTCTTCAGTTTGGGAGCTTATTGATATCAGAGCAGGATCACCTTTATGCATGCCTTCATGTGTGTTAATAATAACATTGCAAATCTTGAGTAGGGCCCTGTGAATTGAAGTTTGACATATAATGTTGAAATTTTTGGAAGCAGAAGTGTGAAGTTGTGGATACTATCATTCTGTAATAGAAAAAAGGCTCCTCTAAATTGAAGTTGTCTCTAACATGAACAAGAATGGTGTCTGATGCATATCCACTTTTAGTTTAATAAAGTGTATTGTGATTTTAACCCACTAAATAAATGATCTAAGAGTATATATACACTTTTACTTGCTCATATTGGAGAGAAGCGGACTTTAGATGACCTTTTTCCTTTTGTAATTTATTTCTTATTATTTGATCAATCTTGACACATTTTCGTTAAATCGCTAATCAGCATTGATGTTTGTTTCCGGAATAAAGTAACCTCATGGTTGCTATGTTTTTTTTATTTAGCAAAATATAATACTTTATGAACCATGGTTGATGTCATCAAATTACTATCAAAACTTTTTCTATTTGTTTTTTGTCGGCTATCACGTTTTGGTTGGATTTTTTTTTATAATGCGAGGTTGAGTTGCTCTTTTTTCATTTTCTTATGGGTAGGTATGCAACTGCAAGTGCACGCTCTGACGGGCTTCTTCTGCTTTGTGGAGGGAGGGATGCCAGTAGCGTTGTGAGTTATCCATCTGCTCAGAAATTTTCATTTTCTTATTCTGTTGATTTGATTCACCATGCAATCTTTTAATCACAATATAATCTGGATTTGTCATCAATACTTGATATCACTTTCTCTTTATCCTTTAGTCAATGGCTTGTGTGCATAGTGATCCAGCCAGAGTTAATTACACTTTATATTTGTCTATTTGTTGAAGTAAAGAGTTAATTATATTTTTACTCTGAAGCTAAACATGCAGCATATGATAGTTTGCTCAAGTTGTCTAGTCTCACACACTAGATAGGTCCGTGTTTTTCGGTTTTCTATATTTAAGCTTTATGAAGTAAGGACACTAGGGGTGAGAACAAGGTATTCTCAAGAGTAGAAAAAATTAAAACAAACAAAAACATGGTTAACTGGCATGCAACAGAACAGTTGATTCTTTATGAAAATTGGATTGATCAGAAGGCATTGACATGAGTTGAAATGTATAGTCATGATTATTTTATGTTTTATGAAGTAAGGACACTGGGGGTGAGAACAAGGTATTCTCAAGAGTCGAAAAAATTAAAACAAACAAAAACATGGTTACCTGGCATGGAACAAAACAGTTGACTCTTTATGAAAATTGGATTGATCAGAAGGCATTGACATGAGTTAACTCTTTATTTCCTATCAATTTGTCATTCTGCATTTTCTTTAAACAAACATTACTGGGGGGCTTCATGTAATTTTGTTAAACTGATAGATATTTTTATGTTACTCTTCTATATTATTTACTTCTAATATTTGGACTTATATTGATTCCCCCATGCCCTTCTCCCCAAATTTTAAATACAGCCACTTGCTAGTGCATATGGACTTGCTAAGCATAGAGATGGTCGTTGGGAATGGGCAATTGCACCTGGTGTCTCACCATCTTCAAGATATCAGCATGCAGCGGTGAGATACAGTTCGTTTTATTTATTTTTTAATTAGTTATATATTCTAATGATCATAATTTACTTGTTTGATGATTCTAGGTGTTTGTTAATGCACGGCTCCATGTGTCTGGCGGGGCTCTTGGTGGAGGACGGATGGTAGAAGATTCGTCGAGTGTTGCAGGTAATTGATTGTGGTATTGCTTAAAATTTGTTTGTTCTTTTGACTGGTACTTTTTTCTTTGGCCATGTTTGACCTTGATTGCAAATATAACAAACTAGTTATTGTTTTTTTTGTCTTTGCTCTCTCAATCTTCCTTCTTCTTCCACTCTTGTTTAGTGTGCACATGTAATTTTCATATTTTCAAAGGTGTGACTTATTTTCAAAAGTGTGAAAATATAGAACGAGAACATACTTGTGGAAACCTGGATGACTCTGTTTAAGTAATAATAACAAATACTTTCGGAGTTTCATTATTACTGTAGCTACTGTTTGTAGGGTAGCTTGCTGGTGCCTAGTTGCTGCTGTAACGTTTAGTTATAGTTTACCAATGGTAATTTTGTGTACTTAATTTTTATGGGAAGGCAAGATTTATTCTTGTGCCAATTGATGCTATCTTTAGAAGCTTATTTTTACGTTTATTGTTTCCATTGTAGTGTTGGACACTGCTGCTGGTGTTTGGTGTGATACAAAATCTGTTGTTACTACTCCAAGAACGGGTAGATACAGTGCTGATGCAGCTGGTGGAGATGCCTCAGTCGAGTTGGTCCGGCGTTGCAGGCATGCAGCTGCTGCTGTTGGTGACCTAATTTTTATTTATGGTGGTTTACGTGGTGGTAAGTGATAAATCTAATTTTTTGTACATTCATCTTAATGGAATCTATTTCCTGTTTTGTGGTAGTTTGATCATTGCAATTCGTTAGGCCAGCCTGCTGTCTAATGACAATTTAGTTAGTTTGCCCCTTTTGGTATTCATTTAGATTTAAATGGTCTATTATTGGGAAATGATTCATGATATGATATAAGATTTGGTGGTGGTTTTTGTTGCTGTCTTCGGTTTACATGCTTCTTATACATATTTTGTTTGAATTCGTTTCTGTGGATATTTGTTTGGATTTGAAGCAGAAGGTAGATAATTTTATTGTCCTATATCAGAATATGAACAACTCATAAATGATGCTAAAAGAAGAGTTGGGATATAGAAAACTTTGGAAAAATAGAGTTTGAAGAGCATATCTAGACTGTTAAGAGAAACATCATGTATTACTATTCAACTAGGTTTACCATTCGCATAGGCTATAACATGAGTGAACATTTATGAGAGATGATTTCATTAACACATTTGGACTGTTCTTGAGCATGTCGCATCATCAATCCCTTTTCATCTTGCAAGCTTAAATGTTTTCTTTCGTATTCCACAATTTTATCTTATGGTGAGTTCTAACTTTTTATTTTATGAGCATGACTGGTCATAATATTGTGTTTTTGCTACAGGAATCTTGCTGGATGACCTGCTTGTTGCTGAAGATCTTGCTGCTGCGGAAACAACAAGTGCTGCTTCACATGCTGCTGCGGCAGCAGCTGCGTCTGATGTACAAATGGGAAGAGTACCAGGACGATATGGATTTGTTGATGATAGGACAGGACAACCAATGTCCGACGCGGCTGCTGATGGTGCAGTCGTTTTGGGAAATCCAGTTGCCCCCCCTGTAAATGGTGACATGTATACTGATATCAGCACTGAAAATGCCTTGCTTCAGGGGTCTAGGTATGATAGGTTTTACGGTAATTACACTCTACCACTAGAGAGAGATACTTAAATTATACGTCATATTATGTTTTTAATTATAATCCTTTCCCTAGTTGTAAGATGAAATGCACTACCCTTTAGAACATTTAATGCAATAAACCCCCAATAGATTTTTCCATTTTTGCAATTACAAGTGTAATTAGCAACTAATTGTGAAAACTTTATCATTGATTTTAGTAATTTAAATTATGAAATGACAAATGAAAACTCCCTCTAGTAATTTGCTTTGGAACTTCACGCAAAATTTTCTTTTATCTTCTATAAACTTGACAATAGGAGTGCAAAATTTTACTGAAAGACAGAGAAATAAAAATGCTCCAAAGAGGTTTTCTTTTGACATTTAATCTTTGATGGGATGGAACTGTGATTTTTGAAATTAGAGGAGAGAGTAGTGTCATTTAAATATCTATCGGCTGAGGGAAGTACAGTTTGCCCTAGTTTTTATTATCTCATTAGGGGAAATATTAAAATTTTTCCTCTCTGGCTCCATCATTTATGTGAAAAACTTTGAACAGGAGAACCAGCAAAGGAGTTGAGTATCTGGTTGAAGCATCTGCTGCAGAAGCTGAAGCTATCAGTGCCACACTGGCTGCTGCGAAGGCACGGCAAGAGAATGGAGGAGTTGAATCACCTGATCGGGACCGTGGGGCTGAGGCTACCCCTAGTGGGAAACAAATATCTTCCATGATTAAGCCTGAACCTGGAGGCCCGAATTCTGGTGGAGTCAGGCTGCATCACAGAGCTGTGAGTAGTAAATTTTGATTACTAAGGAAAATATATATTGTCAAGTTTTCATGATATATTCAAGTACAGTTTTGTCTGGAATGTTTCTCAGGTGGTTATTGCCGCAGAGACTGGTGGAGCATTAGGTGGCATGGTTAGGCAGCTTTCAATTGATCAGTTTGAAAATGAAGGCAGACGGGTCAGTTATGGGACTCCAGAAAGTGCAACTGCTGCTAGAAAGTTATTAGATCGGCAGATGTCTATCAATAGTGTCCCAAAGAAGGTATATTTGTCTCTAATAACTAACTTACTACTGAGTGCAGAGGGTGCATATAATTGTGACGGTGGAAAATGTTTTCAATTGGCTATAACATTTTGGACTTGTGATTTCTGTACTGTCATTTCATTAAATATTTCAGCCTCTAATAGTGTTTATCATGGTCAAACTCAATTAAATAATATGAAAACACATGATTGGGTGATCAAAATTAATTTCTATTAGGAAAGTTATATACATTTCATTTAATAGTTCAGCAATGGATCAGATGCATTATTCTGATTGGTTTTAAACAACACAAATTATTTAATGCCGACATTTCCTTTAATGGTTCAGCAATGGATCAGGTGCAGAACATCTAATAAGTTATGTTCATTAACCTTCCTTTTGTTGTCGTTCTACTACATCACATCTTTCTGACGATGGGTATAATCTGAGTGTTGTACTGAATCTGGTCCGATGTTGAGTTTTTCATACCTATTTTGTTGAATCACTTCTCATACTTATTTTATTGAACTCATCAAGCTTGGCTTCATTTTATGCTCAGCTTGTTTCTAATTAAGTTTCTTAACCTTCTACGTAGGTCATAGCACACCTCTTAAAGCCTCGTGGCTGGAAACCACCAGTTCGACGGCAGTTTTTCTTGGATTGCAATGAAATTGCAGATCTTTGTGATAGTGCAGAGAGGATATTTTCCAGCGAACCAACTGTTATACAGCTTAGGGCACCAATTAAAATATTTGGTGATTTACATGGGCAGTTTGGGGATCTCATGCGTCTCTTTGATGAGTATGGTTCACCATCAACTGCCGGTGATATAGCGTAAGTTCCTTAGTTCCCATGGATGGTTTTATATAAGTACTGGATAGTTACTTTGGGCCATTAGTGGAGTGCATTTCTTGTCTATTTTGTAGCTTAAAAGGCCAATAGGTTGTTTAGTAATATGTCTAAGCATGCTTATTAGTGTATCAAGATGTCAAAACGACAACCTGCATTATTTAATTATTTGTGCCACTTAGTTTGTTACCACTTGCCATCACCAATCTAACTATCGACTATCAGGTTTTACTTGCCATCACCAATATGCATTGCATGCATTCCCATTATGGAATACTATGATAGTTTTTTGGGATTACATTGTGCTTTTGTAGTTTTTTTTTGTTTACATTGTGCTTTGATTGGGATTTCTGTGACAGTCTGCATCGGATTGCATTGTAATCTGTAACAATGATATATTGCGAGATTTAGTGCATAAAAACGAAAAAAAATTCATCTGCTCATCTGATAGTCGATAGTTAGAATAAAATAATGATGCCAAATTTTTCTTGCCTGATAGTTAGCATTAGCATGTAAATAAGCATAATGATAACAATGTAGGCATCCAATTTTTTCTCTTGCTAATTTTGTGTTAATGACAATCAGATATATCGATTATCTATTCCTAGGAGATTATGTTGATAGGGGCCAACACAGCCTGGAAACTATAAGTCTTCTGCTTGCTTTGAAGGTACTGTGGATTTATAGGCTGTTTCTTTGTATTGCTTATCAAGCTTGATGGTGTCAGGTTTATGTATGATTATGTGAAATTTGCAGGTTGAGTATCCAAACAATATTCATTTAATACGTGGAAACCATGAAGCTGCAGATATTAATGCCCTTTTTGGTTTTCGAATTGAGTGCATTGAGAGGATGGTAAGGAATTTCATACATGGGAAAACATTTTATACATAGAAAAACATTTTTTGGGTAATGAAGCAACATTGTGATTTTCTGCTCAGGGTGAGAGAGATGGAATTTGGACATGGCATCGGATAAACCGTCTGTTTAATTGGCTTCCTCTTGCAGCTCTAATTGAGAAAAAAATTATTTGCATGCATGGGGGTATTGGCCGGTCAATAAATCACTTGGAACAAATCGAGAATATTCAGCGTCCTATTACAATGGAAGCAGGATCAATTGTGCTGATGGATCTTTTATGGTTAGTGCATTTCTAAGCTCTTGATGATAATTTATTTTCACGACCTTTTGAAGAATGACAGCATGGAACGGTTCTATAGGTCTGATCCTACAGAGAATGACAGCGTGGAAGGGCTGCGACCGAATGCTAGAGGTCCAGGGTTAGTTACTTTTGGGGTGAGTGATTTTTACTTACTTATTTTGCAAAATGATTATTTTATTAATTAGTTGCATTTTGCCTGGATAATGATATGAATAGATATTACATATGATGGTAAGTACTTTGATACTGATTAATACAATTTATTTGATTGAATTTGATGAACTTAGAATGCTCATGTACTGATTTTTTCTTCATTCTAGAAATTATATTGATTGATTTGTGTACTGAGTTTTGAAGCATCGTTTGAGACTTGGAGATCAATTGTACAATATTTATGTCCTAAATCGTTTGCAATCTTAAGGCACATCTGTTAGACAATTATATTTGAAGCCGTGCTTGTTTTGGAAAAATGATTTACATTTATTTACAACTGATTACATAAATAGAATCCTGACTGGAACAGTTTTTGGACAAACTTTTCTTACCTACTGACCGAACTCATGATTACCAAGGCCCCTTTCCTTGGGTTAAGACCAAAAAAATAGGGTGAATAAATAGAAGATAAACTGGGTCTGAGCATCAATCTAATCCTAAAATTCAGGAGCCATAATCTCCTCAGAGTCTGTGTGCTAAAAACAGAAAAAAGAAAATAATACACTCGAGCTATTAAAACAAATTGTTAATGCCTAGCTGTACACACATATCAAATGATGATCATTTTTTCACCAATGTTATCCACCGATACTATGTATAAAGACATGAAGTACGAAAGGAAACAATGCTGATTATTTCCATCTATTTGTAGTTGTTATCAGTCTTACATTGGATGAGATAAGGTCTGAAAACAAGTGTATAAGTGGGTGGCACCCCTCACTCTACAAGCCGGTTTTGTAGGGTTGAGTTAGGCCCAACCCAAATTTTAAGATGGTATGAGAGCCTATCCAATTGGACCACTTGCTATTGGGTCTCTTGCTACCGGGCCACTTGGGTCAACCCAAAGTCTAACGTATTGTAGATTCAAAGAGTTGCACTACATTTATGACTCATATATTCCCTTCTCATTTACTGATGCTACTGTCATTGCCAGCATTTGATATTTCCTCTAATTTTAAGATTCCCTTTTATGACGGATGTAATTTTTGTCGTTAGTTACAGGCGCCTTGTCATATATTATTGATTGTACTTTTTTGAATATTAAATTTGTGCTATATAAGAGGTTAAACTTGTGTATATTGTAATGGTATTATGCCCTTCTGATATCTAAATGTTATTTGCTGTTGCAGCCTGACCGTGTAATGGAATTTTGCAATAACAATGATCTTCAGCTGATTGTTCGTGCACATGAATGCGTGATGGATGGCTTTGAGCGTTTTGCTCAGGGACATTTAATCACCCTTTTCTCAGCTACAAACTATTGCGGTATTTGTTCACGTCTTGTATTTTGTGCATTGCACTTCCCTCAAATTATTTTCCCTATTAAATTTTGGCATGTGTGGGAATAGGTACTGCAAATAATGCTGGGGCGATATTAGTTTTGGGAAGGGATCTTGTGGTGGTTCCTAAACTGATTCATCCATTACCACCTGCACTTTCACCAGAAACTTCGCCAGAACGTCATATTGAAGATACCTGGATGCAGGTATTCTGTCAAATATTTTTTATAAAATGGTTTGCAGTTGGCACCCTCTTAGTGCTGCTTAAAATTGCACCTGTCAAAATTCAAATATACACATGCACATCTAAGTAAATTTCGAACTGATCTATTGCAAAATACTAGGATTGGACTTTCTCTCTGCACTTTATTTATTATAAATAATTTTTTTTGGGGTGTTAATTACAGGAATTGAATGCTAACAGACCACCAACGCCAACTAGAGGTCGTCCTCCTGTCGCAAATGACCGTGGCTCGCTGGCTTGGATATAGTGATAATTAAGAATGCCCTTAATGTTTATGCAATGAGGTTGTGGTTGTGCTATCACCTGAATTTCGGTGTTATGTACATAGCATGATGCCATTTACCATGGGAATGCGAGCTTTCTGATCTTTAATACTGTGGAAAGCTTGAAGACTTTCACAGTGCTGGTTCTCACAAGTCACTCAGCAACCCTTTAGAAGATATACGTTCAAGAAGCAAGGTCGGTACCTGCTGGTAGGTACACCGTACACTACTCATACAAAGCTAGAAGATGCAGTTGGGTTTCCACCCACCCATTGTAAATGAGCCATTGGTACAAAATCAAGATCATGGTTCTGTATCATGGATTGTTAGTGTTGGCTATTTTTGTCATTGTTTTTTATATATTTTTTACTCATCACCCCATGTTATCATTCTTTTACAAAATCACAAGGACAACGGGGTTATAATATTTTTTTTCTTTTCTTTTCTTTTTGTGATGGTGAGATATATGAGAAATCTTTCTTGGGGGTCCCTGTATCATAGGTGTTGTTGTGTTATTCTCAATCAAGCAATGTACAATTAATTGTGTGAATCAACATATTCCGACACAGAAATGTGAATTTTGATAAAATATTATGTATTTTTATGTATTTTTCCTTGTGCAGCAAAGAGCTTGGGGGACTGAATTAAGTTCCTTTATTGTTGTTGTAAGTTCTTTATGTATTTTTATGATGTAATCTGAGACATCCTCGCTCGACTTAGTTATACATGATAAAATTGTAGTTGCCTCATGCATGCTTATCAGAGTTGTCGTGCATAATAGCCATATAGAATATAGATTTTAATTTTTTTTTCAAATAATGTTGTAATAACATCTTTGTAGAAGCGGAGTTCGGGTATGTTCCATTTAGGCTAAGTTCCATTTAGGGTTTGGATGCAAGACATGTGGCAAAAAAATATCCAACAGTTGAGATTTTAAATTAAAAAACAATAAAAGGGTATTTCATAGTTGGGTCCCATCTCTTATTATGTACCTAAGTTTTCTCCTTTCTATTAAACAAATATTATTTCATTGTTGTTATTATGTATTTCTATTAAACAAATTTTTTTTTTAATTTAAAATATCAACCGTTGGATATTTTTTTGCCACATGTCTTGCATCCAAACTTTAAATGGAGTAAATGGAACTTAGCCTAAATGGAGCATATCCGAACTCGTAGAAGGGTATTTCATAGTTGTGTCCCATCTCTTGATGTATTCAAACTGGAGACTCATGAACTGTTATAAATAATGGAAAGCAAAAATTGCTTTTTGGACATGGAATACTTCTTATTGACACAAGTAATTTATTAAAAAGCCCCCAGCGGTAGTTAACTACCGTTGGAAAAATCGCCGACAGTTAACTGCCGCTGGGACTCGGCGGTTGTTAACTACCGCTGGGACTCGGCGGTTGTTAACAGCCGTTGCTTTTTTCCCCCCAAAACGAGAAAACCCCTACCTCTCCTATTCACTCATCACCTTACCTCATCATCACCATACCTAAAAAAATCCCATTTCAAAATTTTGTGTCAAAATCTTGCTTCTAAATCATTGCTGATCGATTGCTAGGACGTTTCTACACACAATATGCATCAAAGAACATGTATTACAACGTTAAAATCCATTACATTTGATTGATTTTTCTGGTTTTTTTTTTTTGTACTGTCACGAGCTGTAGCGGCAGTTAACACCCGTTGCGTGTGAGCGGTTGTTAACTGCCGCTGGTATTTTCAAATGGCAGTGCTATTGCCCAATTTTTTTTTTTTTTTTAATTTTTTTTCCTTTTTTTTTTTTTTGTTTGTTTATGTTATTATATGATATTAGATACATGTTTATTAATTAGTTTACAAATTGTATGTTGTTTATTTATAGATACGGTTGATAATGCGGATGATGATCAGAGTGATCGAAAACTTAGTGTTGTCGATTCCGTTAAGGTTGAAGCTATCATTAATGTCGAAGCTTACGTGAAGGTTGAAACTTTCGTTAAAGTAGAGGCTTCAAGCGTCAATTCCGACGTGTGTAAACTTTGTGACAACGAAGTGGACACAACTCATTTCTTTTCGACACGAGATACATGGAAAGATTAAGAGGAATTGCTCGGTTGGGTCCGGTGACAAGCAAATATGGATGGATTTACGGTTATCATTAGAAAATCTTGTGAGGGAAGAAATGCTATGTTGGAGTTGGTCTATGAACGGAGTGGCGAGCTCAAACTACCGAAGACAAAAGTGAAGCATGAAGCAACGAGATCAAGAAAATGTGGGTGTTTGTTCAAGGTGCGTGGATATGTCGTGAGGGAAAACAATGCTTGGAAATTGGCTATTCTTAATGGTGTTCACAACCATGAGATGGTGCGGTATGTAGCAGGGCACCTTCTTGCCGGAAGATTAATGGAGGACGACAAGAAGATTGTACATGACTTGACCGATTCTTCGGTGAAACCAAAAAATATTTTGATTAATTTGAAGAAGAAAAGGAAAGAGTCCATCACAAATATCAAGCAAGTCTACAATGAACATCACAAATTCAAAAAGGTAAAAAGGGTGACTTGACAGAAATGCAATATCTAATCTCAAAGTTGGAAAAGAATGAATATGTTCATTACGTAAGAGAAAAGCCGGAAAGTCAAACCATTCAAGACATATTTTGGACTCATCCAACATCGGTAAAGTTGTTTAACACTTTTCCGACTGTTTTGATAATGGATTTCACGTACAAAACCATTTTGTATAGAATGCCATTGTTTGAAATAGTTGGAGTCACCTTAACCCATTTGACATATTCGGTTGGTTTTGCATTTATGACGTCGGAGAAGGAGGATAACTTTACTTGGGCATTGCAAATGTTGCTTAAACTTCTTGAACCAAATAGTGATATGCCTAAGATGGTAGTGACTGACAGTGACCCGAGTATGATGAAGGTCGTAACAAATGTTCTCCCCGATAGTAGTGCAATACTTTGTTATTTTCATGTTGGCAAAAATGTTAGATCAAGAATCATCACTGATTGCAAAGTTAAGCAAAATGTTGTTGTGGTGGATGGGCAAAAGAAGATTGTCGACGAGGAGAGTCATAGTAAGTTAGTTGATACCATATTTGATGCATGAGAAAAATTGGTTGAATCTCCTACTCAAGAGTTATATGCAGGTAATCTAGTGGAATTCCAAGATGCTTGTAAGGATCATCCAAAGTTTCTTGAATATGTTGAAACTACCATTTTGAAGCCTTTTAAGGACAAAATAGTGAGGGCATGAACGAACCTTGTGTTACATCTTGGGTGTAGGACCACGAATAGAGTTGAAGGAGCTCATGGTGTGGTGAAGGAATATTTGTCCACCTCCAAAGGTGATTTGGGTACTTGTTGGCAAAAAATAGATGAGATGTTGGCAAACCAATTTGGGGAGATACAATCAACGTTTGGTAGGAGCGTTACGGTCTTGGAAAATAGATACAAAGATGTCACTTTGTACTCCGGGTTGGGGGTCACATGTCTAGACAAGGCATGAACTTTATTTTTATGGAAGAAGCGCGTGCTAGGAAAACCTTGTGCATCGAGAAGAAAACTTCGGTTGTGTTCAAAGGACGTCGTTGAAGGTGAAAAACACAAGAAGGGGGGGGGGGGGGGGAGTTGAATTGTGTTTTCTTTTTCTCTTAAAAAATACTTCTTCTGATAAAACTTCAGAAGCAGTTTGATTGCTTCTGATGAAATGATCAGAGTCAGATTGCAGCGGAAAAGAACAGAGCAGAGAAAAGAAAGACAAAGACACAAGCAGTTATCCTGGTTCCTTCCACAACACGGAAGTAGTCCAGTCCCCCTTGCACTTCCAAGGAGATTTCACTATAATCACAAAGATTACAACTGCTCAATACTTTCTAAGTATGAGACTTCACAAAAATTGCTCAAGCACACACGCAAGAGTCTTCCAATGCTCAAGCACTAAGCAAGAGACTTCTAATGCTTAAGCACGCAGGCAAGAGACTTCTAATCAAACAAAAATACAGAGAATTGAGTTTGAGTTGAACACTTGATATACAATCAGTGGTGTTCACAATACAATACAGTAAAGACTCTAGACTTTGAATTTCTAAGATGTATCAAATCAGTGCAGAAATTCAGTGTGCTTTGTAGAATCAAATTGACAGAGTTTTGGCGCTTTTGAACTTGTGTATCTTTATCTACAATCTTCAAGTCTTCACTCCTTTATATAGAGGCGTGAAAGAGACGTTGAGATAATCAGCACGTCTAAAGAGTCGTTTGAAATCCTTTGATTATCCACCAGTGATCCTTTGCCTGATTTGGGTGTAGTCCTTTGAAGAATAAGCTTCAAATTCATTCCCATCTTGAGTGTACAAATTCTGCAGGCATGGCTGTTGTTTTGTCTTGTAGCGTAGACAGAAAACAGAGTAGTGGAGGTAGTGGTTGTACACTTGTACTCTGTCAACTCTATTAACGAGAGACAAGTGCTCAGTGCTATCCATATATCCGTTGATACCTCCCTTTCAATTCTTCGTTCTTCTTTGATAAGACTGAATTGAGAATCAGCTACTTTGAATCTTCAGTTTGATTAAAGGATCAAACGTAGCTTCTGGTGAAGATATTGCTTCTGATGAAAACTTTTGCTTCTGATGACCTTCTGCTTCTGATGACGTCATTACTTCAGAAGCACTTCACCTTCAGGAGCAGTTTTCTTCAGATGCTCATAATTTCTTTTTCTTTCCATTGTTCTTCCAAGACCTATTGAAATAACTTGAGTAGCCTTTGGTCCTGTACACTTGAACAATTATTAGTAATAACCAATTGACAATTTTTAATACCTTGTTATCATCAAAACTTAATAAGGTTCATTGTGAAACACATTTTGTTCCAACAATCTCCCCCTTTTTGATGATGACAAACAATAGTATTTAAAATGTTCAATTGTTGTTGATCTAATTAATAAGTTGACCACTGGGATAGAGGTTTGTAAGCTCCCCCTGAGTCTAATAGATCTTTAAGGTGAGGTTTGTAAGCTCCCCCTGAGTTCTATTCTTATTAATTAAATTTCAATAAAATACTCATAAAAATAAAATCAGAAGTATTAAAAATTTAGAAGAGGTTATAGTGGGGCTCAGTGCCTTAAAATACTATACATTTACTCCCCCTTTTGTCATCAACAAAAAGAATAGAAACAAAAGAAAGAGTATCAGAGCAAAACAAAACAAAAGAATAAACATATAACCTTTAAAATTAGTATTTCAGAGCAAGCAGCATTAAAAACAGTAAATATCATCAGAGTTAAAGCTTGTAAAACATATTGAAGGTGAAAAAGCATAAGATCCAGAAACAATGATAATATATATATATATAGAAAAGTTGAGATACAAATGCAGTGCAACTAAAGTACTTAGAACAAAGATTAAAACAAGCAAAAAAAATAGGTGTGCAACTAAGGTTGGGCTTTCTTGTACATCTGTTCCAAAAGATACTTGATTTGCTCATCCTTCTTCTTGAGTAGCTCATCCTTTTCCCTCATTCTTCTTTTATACCCAGCATGAATTCTTGCAGCCCTTGTGATGTACTCTTCTTCTGGATAGAAAGGAGTGATGTCCAGCAGAGGCACGTAATTCAGCTCTTTCACTCTAGCTGCTTCATGCATATCATCCAACATCTTTTGCAGCATGGCAGAGTGAGATGAGACACACTTAGAGCTTAGCTTATCCAGTAGGTCATCAAAACTCTTTTTCAGATCCATCCATTGATCAAGATAGTGAATAGGAGGTATAGGAACTGTTCTGCGAAGAATCAGTGTCTGAATCTCATCACTAAGCCTGATTAGCTGTTCATCTATATACTCAGATTCAAGGATAGAGTCAGGGATGGTTGAAGGTTCAGATTGAGTTGTATGAGATGTGGAGGGTTGATCAGAGGCTGTTTGTTGGTCAGAAGAAGTTAGGTCAATTATTGGTGGTTCTGGTTGTTGTTCAGGTTCTGATGATTGATGGTCAGAAGCAACTTGTTCAGAAGCAACTTGTTCAGAAGCATCTTGTTCAGGAACAGTTTGTTCAGGAACAGTTTGCTCAGGAACATTTTGCTCAGGGATGGTTTTTGTTTGTTGGTTTTCTAACACAGTCTTTCCAGGGACTGTCTTAGGGGCCTTTGTAGGTGTAGGTTGCATTTCACCACCTAAGTGTTTTTCTAAATTGTGAATGGTTGAGGATTCTTGTTGTTGGGGGATTTCTGAAGTAGTTGCTTCTGAAACTACTTCAGAGGCTTTTTGTGGAGTTTGGTTAGGTTCTTGGTTGGGTTCAGGTTGTTGTACACTAACAGGTTCTGGAATATCTGGATATAGTGGATGAGTAGTAGGCAAATTGAATTTCTCACACAGTTTAATCCTATTTTTGGAAAATTCTATTTGAGTTCTCTCATAGTCAAGTGTTCCAAATTCTGTTAGTTTGGTAGGTTTGGTTTTTAGAAGTTTGTCTATGTGTTGGCTAAGGGGTTGGTCATCTGATTCTGTGGATGATGAAGAGGGTGAAGAGGGTAGAGAAGGAATCTGAGTATAGATGTCAGGTTTGGATGAATTACCTGAAGATTGAGCTTCTGGATGAACTGCTTCTGGAGCTTTTGAAGCTGGTTCTGATGAAGTTGCTCCTGAAGCTTGCTTATTCTTCAAGGCTTGAGAAAGCAGAGTTGCTCCATACTGAACTGTTTCTTGCTCTAACTCAGAAGCTAAAGCAGCAATGACAGGAGTAGGCATATACCCTGCAGCCTTGAGACGCTCATCCCTTTCCTTCTCATACAATTCCTTCATCCTTTTCCTTTCTGCTATCTTGGATGCAGAATACTCCCTAGCATATTGCTTTAATTCTTCAGAAGCTTCAAAACTGGGCATGACTATAGTCTCAGAAGTTATAGTCCTTTTTGCCTTCTTGGGGCTTGAGTCTTCATCCCAGTTTTCTTCCAGTTCTTCCAACATTTCTGCCCTTCGTCCTTCAGCTGTCTTCAGATTCCTTGAAGATCTCTTCCTTTTGATGGATTTAAGAGCAGCTTCTCTTTTCTTTTTAGGACTCTGAGGCTCTTCAGATGCAGCTTGTTCAGAAGCAGGTTGTTCAGAAGCAAGCTGTTCTGCAGTTTCTTGAGCATTCCTTGTCCTTTTTCTGATGATAGGGACTTCATCTAGGTTCTCCACTTCCTCTTGAATAGTGGATAGAGTTGATTTTTCCTTCTTGGCTTTCTGATGCTTCTGAGCATCCTTCTCAGTAGCATCTTCAGCAAGGTATTCTTCCTTGGTGATCTGCTTCTTCTTAGACTTTCTGCCTTTGGCCACAGGCAGATCACCACCATACATCTCTTCAGGGACATCTTTCAAGCTGATATTCTTTTTGTAGGTTTTGTAGAAGTCCAAGATGTAGGCTCTCTGCACATCCAGGGGATCCTTCTTGCAGATGGGGATGTGATGAGTGACTAGATCAGATATTGCATCAGATTCATGCATATCAGAATCTAGTTTCTTGTGAGCATTTGCTGGAATCAACTTCATCTTCACAAGTGTTGATGCATTGATTATCTTCCCAGTTACTGCTCCCAGCTTCTGGTTATCATAGATGCCCACATCCTTCAAGGCACTTAGAATTCCTCCTTCTTGAAAGATTACAGAGAGCAAACTTCCATAAGGAACAAATTTCCTGTTCTCCATCTGACTCTTCTTTAGTTCCTTGATCATGTATTTGAACATGTACTTTGGAACATTCATTGTGGTCTCTTGAGTGATGGTGTGATGCAGAAAAACCTTGTGACCAAGTGATGGTTGATCACTTCCTCCACCTTTGGGAAAGATATTCTCATTCTGAATCTTCAGCAACAACTTCTTCTCAATGCTCAAAGTGCTGTAAGGTTGAGCAACCTTAGACCCATAGATGGTCTCATTGACAATTTCCTTCCAAGAGCTGGTTCTTGGATTAGGAATCTCTTCTCCAAAGTATTTGCCAGAGGTATCCCTTCCCATGGCTTGAGCAATAACCTGCTCATTTATGGTTACAGGAATACCCATGACATTTGACCTGATCTCTGTACCGGTGAAGGAGAGTAGACCCATTTCTTCTCTGGTTTTTCCCTTTAGAGTAGGATCAACCAGAATCAGTTGAGCTTCTTCCTGTCTAGCAGCATTAATGTCAAATATTGAAGCCCTTATCCAGAATTGTCTGACCAGAACTTCATAAGTTGGACCATTGAGAAGACTGAAGTAACTCATCAGCTTCTGCTTCTTGTAGAACTTTACTAAATCACATCCATGGTGAGTTAAGGAGGCGAAATCCACTGGATTTTCTGCTTGAATGATTAACTCCCATTCTTCAATAGACATGGTTCTTCATTTGATCTCATAAGCTGGAATATCTATTTCCATATTTGATGATGAACCACCAGCAGAACTTGAGCTTTCCATTGATTTGAAGGAGTTTTAGGGTTCTACGGTGTTTTGAGAGGAAGAGTGAATGCGCTTACTTTCGCAGAGGATTGAGAAGAAAATAGAAAGTGTTTGTTGTGAAGTGAGTAGTGTGTGAATTGACTTAGTGTTTTTAAGTAAAACGTTTACAATTCAGAAGAGACAAACAAACATAGCATTAATGACAAATTGGGGGCGCGTGTTAGTATGTTAAAAAGCAAATAAAACATCATTGCCCTTTTTGTTATACTCCAATACAAATAGACCACGTCAGAGACTCTTCAGAAAACTACCTTTTGGGTAATGGGACAGCTGTTACATAAAGTAACTACCACCGTTCCCACTAACCATGCTATTCAGAAGCAAAGAATACTACTTCTGAAGTTTTAGTGCTGACGTCATCTTCAGAAGCACATTTTCCTCAGAACCTCAGTTAAGAGCTTCTGATGGACCAAATGCTTCTAAATAAACTTCAGAACCAAACTTCTTATTCAGAGGCAAGCAATTTTTCAATTAGACACAAAATGCATGTTCAAATTTTTCTTAATAAAATCAAATCTTTCAACATATAAAGGTTTTGTAAATATATCAGCCCATTGATGTTCAGTATCAATGAATTGTATATCTAAAATCCCTTTTTGAACATAGTCTCTGATAAAATGGTGTTTGATTTCAATATGCTTGGCTCTTGAATGTAGAATTGGATTCTTTGACAAACAAATAGCAGTAGTATTATCACAATAAATGGGAATACTGTTAGCATTGATCTGATAGTCTTCCAACTGATGTTTCATCCAAAGTAGTTGTGTGCAACAACTTGCAGCTGAAATGTATTCTGCTTCTGCCGTAGACATAGCAATAGTTGCTTGTCTTTTGCTTGCCCAGGATATCAGATTCTCTCCCAGGAATTGACAATTTCCACTGGTTGATTTTCTTTCAATCCTATCACCAGCATAATCAGCATCACAGAATCCAATCAACTTATAATCTAGGGATTTCCTATACAGGAGTCCAAGATTAGTTGTTCCTTTCAGATACCTGAAGATTCTCTTAACTGCAGTTAAATGAGATTCTCTAGGATCTGCTTGAAATCTTGCACACAAGCATACACTGAATAAAATATCAGGTCTAGATGCAGTGAGGTATAACAGAGAACCAATCATACCTCTGTATAGCTTCTGGTCTACTACTGTTCCAGTATCTTCTTTGTTTAAGGTGCAGGTTGGATGCATTGGAGTGTTCATCACTTTACAATCTTCTAGCTTGAACTTCTTCAGAAGCTCCTTTGAATATTTTGTTTGATGAACATATACTCCTTCTTTACTTTGGTTGATTTGAATTCCAAGAAAGAACTTCAATTCTCCCATCATACTCATTTCAAATTCATCCTGCATTAACTTAGAAAATTCTTTGCAAAGAGATGCATTAGTAGAACCAAATATTATATCATCAACATATATTTGCACAATCAAAATATCTTTCTTAAGAGTCCTTCTGAAGAGTGTTGTGTCAACTTGTCCTCTTTCAAAATCATTTTTAATTAAGAAATTACTTAGTCTATCATACCAAGCTCTGGGAGCTTGTTTCAAGCCATATAGTGATTTCTTAAGTTTATAAACATGGTCAGGATGCTTAAGATCCTCAAACCCAGGAGGTTGTTTAACATACACTTCTTCTTCAATGACACCATTAAGAAAGACACTTTTGACATCCATTTGATATAATATTATGCCATGATTAATTGCGTAGGATAGAAGTAACCTGATTGCTTCCAATCTTGCAACTGGAGCAAATGTTTCAGTGTAATCAATGCCTTCTTGTTGACTGTAGCCTTGAGCAACAAGTCTGGCTTTGTTTCTGGTTACTTCTCCTTGTTCATTCAGCTTGTTTCTGAATACCCATTTTGTTCCAATAATGTTCTTCTGAAAAGGTTTGGGTATCAGATCCCACACATCATTCCTTTGGAATTGATTTAGCTCTTCTTGCATAGCTAATATCCATCCATCATCTGAGAGAGCTTCTTCAACAGTTTTAGGCTCAATTATTGAAAGCAATCCTATTAATGACTCTTCTTGTCTAAAATGTGATCTTGTTCTTCTAGGACTATCTTTGCTTCCAATAATTAGCTCCTCAGGATGTGAAGATTTGTGCTTGAATTTAGGTTGAATAACCTGCTGAGTGTTATCTTGAAAGTCCTCAGAAGCACTTTCATTCTGTACTATTGGACTAAGTTCTGCTTCTGAAATAGACTCAGCTTCTGGAGTGATTTCAGCTTCTGGACTAGATTCAACTTCTGTATACTTTTCAGAATCAGAAAGTTGATCAGATTCTGATGCATCTTCAGAATCAGTTGTACCTGCATTACTTTCACTTTGCTCTGGAGTTTTACTTCCAGGCTCTCTATCATCAAATTTTACGTGCATAGATTCTTCAACACAATGTGTTTCTGAATTATACACTCTGTACGCCTTTGACCTTTCAGAGTAACCTAAAAAGATTCCTCTTTGAGCCTTGGCATCAAATTTCTTCAGATAGTCTTTAGTGTTTAAGATGTAACAAGTACATCCAAACTGATGAAAGTAAGAGATATTGGGTCTTCTTCCTTTAAAGAGTTCATATGCTGTTTTCTCCAACATAGGTCTGATATAGATCCTATTTTGAATATAACATGAAGTATTAACTGCTTCTGCCCATAAATGTTTAGCTAAGTTGTTTTCATGGATCATGGTTCTGGCCATTTCTTGTAAGGTTCTGTTCTTTCTCTCTACAACCCCATTTTGTTGTGGAGTTCTAGGAGAAGAAAACTCATGGAGAATCCCATGTTTTTCACAAAAAAGTTCAAATGGCTCATTTTCAAATTCTCCACCATGATCACTTCTGACTTTCAAAATTTTCAATTCTTTTTCAGATTGTATTTGAGTGCAGAAGCTGCTAAACACTTCACATGCATAGTCTTTACTTTTAATGAATTTTACCCAAGTCCATCTGCTGTAATCATCAACAATGACTAATCCATATTTACTTCCATATAAAGATGCAGTGTTAACTGGACCAAAAAGATCAATATGGAGTAATTCTAAGGGTCTGGAGGTTGATACAATGTCTTTAGATTTGAAAGAACTTTTCACAATTTTCCCTTTCTGACATGCACCACAAAGTGCATCTGAATGATAATCAATGTTAGGCAATCCTTTGACCAGTTGTAACTTGCTAATTTTAGAAATTAATCTCCAATTAGCATGTCCCAACCTTTTATGCCATACCCATTTTTTATCATTCATTGACAGAAGGCAAACTACCTTCTGATCAGCCAGATCAGAGAAATTTATTTTATAGACATTCTCAACTCTCTTTCCCTTGAATGTAATGGATTTGTCATCCTTGTTGACTAGTGTGCAGTTGGTCTTACTGAACGTTACATCATACCCATTGTCACAAAATTGACTAATGCTCAATAGGTTATGCTTCAGACCATCTACTAGCCACACATTATTAATTGAGATGGAGGAATTACCAATAGTACCTGTACCAATGATCTTTCCAGTTTGGTTGCCACCAAACTTCACTTCTCCTCCATCTTTCATTGTAAGGGTAAGGAACAAAGCTTTCTCTCCAGTCATGTGCCTTGAACATCCGCTGTCTAGGTACCTTGACCTTTGTTTCTCTCTTGCCCTTAGGCACACCTGCATTTTTGGCCAATTCAGATTTAGGTACCCATATCTTCATGGGTCCTTTTGGGTTAGTTTTGGAGGTTTTACTTTTCCTCCCTTGTACCTTAGGGTGAATGCTGAGTGGCTTCTGATCATTCAATACTTTAGGTTTGACACCTTTTGGTATTGTTTTCTCAGAAGCAGTAGCTGCTTTGTTCTTCTGATCCTTTTGTTTTGGGATTTTAGATTCTGGTTTAATCAGATTCTGATGAACAGGTTCTGATCTTTTCAGAATTTTAATCTTTTGACTCTTGGGATCAGATTTTGTCATCACCTTGAACTTAAGGTTTTCTGGCTTTGATGTGATCTTAGCCTGTGAACCAGAAGCTTCAGGTTTTGACTGAACAGCAGTTACAGCATTTGTACCTTCAGGCACAAAGGTGGATTTCAATCCATCCTTGATACAATAACAGTAGCTCTTGAGACTGTATTCTTTGGATTTCTCCTTAGAATATCCAATCCCTTTGCCTTTGTTCTTGTATGTGCTGTAGATCATAGAAGCAACTTTGCTTCTGTCTATTCCAGCCATAATAAAATCATCCAAGGCAATTCTCATGTTTATTGCCTGAACCTTTATCACATTTTTCTTGTAGCTTCTGACAAAGACTCTTGAGTCTATCTTCATATGTTGTTGATATGAGATTAAACCCTTTGAGTTCTTCTTCAGAAGCTTTCAGTTCCAATAGAGTTGTCTTTTGTTGTTTCATCAAATCAACATATTTTTCTTTTAAATCTGTCAACTCATTGGTTCTGTGTTCAAACAGTGATAGAAGTTCTTTTAGAGAATCAACAAGTTCTTGTCTAGGGATTTTGGAATATACCTCATTTTCATCTTCTGAATCTGATTCAGCTTCTGATACTGCTTCTGATGATACTGTTGTCACTAACCCCATGGCTGCCTTAGCATCATCATCAGCTTCTTCTTTATCAGAACCAGATTCACTATCCAAATCTTCCCAGGTTGCCATCAAGCTCTTTTTGATTTGCTTTCTGAATTTACTGGAGTTGAAGCTTGATTTCTTGGATTTGCCTTTAAACTTCTCCTTCTGAAGATCAGGGCAATCAACAATGAAATGACCAGGCTTCTTACAATTGAAGCATCCCTTCTGATCTTCTTTCTTGGAGTTCTTGTAGCTACCTCTCTTGCTCAAAAATTTCTTCTGCTTCCTTGCTAGATACTCAAGCTTGTTGGACAGCATAGCCATCTTTACAGATTGATCTTCATCAGAATCTCCATCAGGTGATTCTTCTTCAGATTCACTGGCTTTGTAGGCTTTGGAAGATTTTGAGGTCTTTCCTTTAGATGGTAAAGCAATGGATTTACTCTTCTTAGAGGTTTCATGCTCATTTAAACTCATTTCATGCACTTTGAGTGAGCTAACAAGATCTTCAACACTTAAAGTATTTAGATCCTTAGCTTCCTCAATAGCAGTTACTTTGGGTCTCCACCTTGAAGGTAAGCTTCTCAAAATCTTACTAACATGATCAGAAGCAACATAGCTTTTCTTCAGTATTTGCAATCCAGAAACTAAAGTTTGAAATCTTGAGTACATTTCTTCTATACTCTCATCATCCTTCATTCTGAAAAGTTCATACTGATGAACTAGCATCAAAGCTTTAGCCTCTTTCACTTTCTTGCTGCCTTCAAAGTTTGCACATAGAGAAGCAAACATAGCCTTCGCAGTAGATTTGTCACTCATCTTCATGTATTCGGTGCGAGGTATAGAAGCCACAATGATTCCTCTTATCTTGTGGTGTTTCTTATAAAGCTTCTTCTGAGCAGGAGTATGTATTCTTCTGTCTATAGCAGCTCCTTCTTCATCCAAATCCAGATCATCAACTCCATCTTCCAGTATGTCCCATAACTCTTCATCCAATCCCATGATAAAGCTGTACATATTAGTTTTCCACCATGAAAACTCTTCTGGATGTCCATTAAACTTTGGAGCTTTTCCAGAGTCTGTTTTCTTGTCAGCAGTATCATAGTCATGCTTGACACTTGTGTATTTTGTAGTAACTGATTCCTCATCTCCAGACATGTTTTTCTAATAGATCTTGAACTGTAACACGGTTAAGTGCTGTGATAACAGAGCAGGCTCTGATACCAATTGAAGGTGAAAAACACAAGAAGGGGGGGGGGGGGTTGAATTGTGTTTTCTTTTTCTCTTAAAAAATACTTCTTCTGATAAAACTTCAGAAGCAGTTTGATTGCTTCTGATGAAATGATCAGAGTCAGATTGCAGCGGAAAAGAACAGAGCAGAGAAAAGAAAGACAAAGACACAAGCAGTTATCCTGGTTCCTTCCACAACACGGAAGTAGTCCAGTCCCCCTTGCACTTCCAAGGAGATTTCACTATAATCACAAAGATTACAACTGCTCAATACTTTCTAAGTATGAGACTTCACAAAAATTGCTCAAGCACACACGCAAGAGTCTTCCAATGCTCAAGCACTAAGCAAGAGACTTCTAATGCTCAAGCACGCAGGCAAGAGACTTCCAATCAAACAAAAATACAGAGAATTGAGTTTGAGTTGAACACTTGATATACAATCAGTGGTGTTCACAATACAATACAGTAAAGACTCTAGACTTTGAATTTCTAAGATGTATCAAATCAGTGCAGAAATTCAGTGTGCTTTGTAGAATCAAATTGACAGAGTTTTGGCGCTTTTGAACTTGTGTATCTCTATCTACAATCTTCAAGTCTTCACTCCTTTATATAGAGGCGTGAAAGAGACGTTGAGATAATCAGCACGTCTAAAGAGTCGTTTGAAATCCTTTGATTATCCACCAGTGATCCTTTGCCTGATTTGGGTGTAGTCCTTTGAAGAATAAGCTTCAAATTCATTCCCATCTTGAGTGTACAAATTCTGCAGGCATGGCTGTTGTTTTGTCTTGTAGCGTAGACAGAAAACAGAGTAGTGGAGGTAGTGGTTGTACACTTGTACTTTGTCAACTCTATTAACGAGAGACAAGTGCTCAGTGCTATCCATATATCCGTTGATACCTCCCTTTCAATTCTTCGTTCTTCTTTGATAAGACTGAATTGAGAATCAGCTACTTTGAATCTTCAGTTTGATTAAAGGATCAAACGTAGCTTCTGGTGAAGATATTGCTTCTGATGAAAACTTTTGCTTCTGATGACCTTCTGCTTCTGATGACGTCATTACTTCAGAAGCACTTCACCTTCAGGAGCAGTTTTCTTCAGATGCTCAGAATTTCTTTTTCTTTCCATTGTTCTTCCAAGACCTATTGAAATAACTTGAGTAGCCTTTGGTCCTGTACACTTGAACAATTATTAGTAATAACCAATTGACAATTTTTAATACCTTGTTATCATCAAAACTTAATAAGGTTCATTGTGAAACACATTTTGTTCCAACAGTCGTATGGCCTACCTTGTGCATGCTTCATTGCTATGAAAATCCGTCACAACAAGCCCATTCGATTGAATGAGATACACCCGCATTGACATACGTTGTATATGAGTGAAGAAGAAAGTAATGAAGATTTGTTTTCGGTCGCGGAGGAGTGGCGTGGTATCCAAGAACGTCTCGAAAGAGTTCTGTTCCAAATGAAACTAGAAATCAAAGAGGGTATGTGGTTGTTAGCGTTTTCGAAGACCACAATGTTGTCACCACCTCCAAGAAAGGTGCCAACCAAAGGAGCTCCCAAAAAAATCAAAACTACACGTAGGATCCCATCTAAGTGGGAGACTATTGATTCTCAACATCTGGAAAACCAATCTTCACCATGAAAAAAATCTTCACAACCTAAAAGAAAAGGTTCTCGCATTGGTATTTCTCCGGTTCCTAAGTCTAGCTTGGTTTCAAGAAATTATGATCCATCGAATCCTATGTATTACATGCCAAAATTCATGGGACCATACATTGAGGGAATTGTGGATGTTATTGGTGACGGACATTGTGGGTTTAGGGCTATTGCTGAACGCGTGGGTTTGACGGAAGAAAGTCATGTTATGGTGCGGAGAGCACTTATTAAAGAGTTGAAAGAGCATAGGAACAAATACACCGAGGTATATGCGAGCGAGGACCGTTACAAGTACATTTTGGATGGATTGCATCCCCTCTAAAATTCTAGTAGCTTTGCACGTCCCGACAAATGGTTGACATTGCCGGATATGGGACACATCGTTGCATCTTGTTACAATAGGCCGGTGGTGGAGATGAGTACCCTTGATATTGGAGTCTCCGAGACTTTTTTCCCACTTAGAGGTGTGCCTCCGGTTATCCGAAAAGTAACATGATTTGCCTTGGTTTAATCCCAAATCATTTTGTCCTTTCGTTGAAAGATGGTTGTCCACTACCTCCATCATCCACGGAGTGGAGAAATCATAGGAGCGATGAGGCAAAACCATGAGATTATGAATTCTTGGATCAACACGATTGTTTCCGAGTACTCATGGAGATTGAGGACAAAGAGAGACCGGTTCCATCAAAAAAACCAACAAATAAAGACAATCCAATTATGTTTGACGACACTCCGGTTAAAGCAAACACCGAATTTGAAGATGTTCTGGAACATTTAGATGATTTGCTTTTATTAGATGAAATATGACACTTTTTGGTCGGTGTTAATCCATTTTTTGGTCGATACACGCCGACGTATTTTTTGGGATATCAATTTTTGGGGTGATATGTAACTAACCTTTAACTATATATATATATATATATTTGAGTTTCGCATTTATTAGTAATTAATGTACATTACGTGTAACGTGTTGCATAATGTGGAAAATTTGACGAATTTCAAACAATTGTGAAACATTAACGCATTATCGGTTTTGTGTAATGTTGCCGAATAATTGATAACCTATGAAATGTTGATGTTTGTGATTGCTGGATGTTGTTGTTTCGGTTTGATTTCCTCCGGAATCGCCGTTTGAAATTATAGGTAAAACATGACAAATTTCCTTGGGCTAAACCAGTGAATAATGCACTGGTTCTGTTAACTGGTGCGAACGACAGTTAACTTCCGCCGAGTTCCAATGGTTGTTAACTGCCGGCGCTTATCCCAACGGTTGTTAACTGTCGCTGGGGGTAAATGCATCATTTACTTGTGTCAATAGGAAGTTTCCTATGTCAGAAAAGCAATTTTCATGGAAAGCTAACATTGGGTTTAGTCATGGGTGCAATTAGGGGTCTAAATGGGGGACTCTTCATGAGTTCAATTATTTGGGTTAGAATTTTTAAAGTTGTTCATTTGGACTAATATTTTTTTTAAGAAGAAAATACTAATAAGTGCTCTAATAATTAAGGCTTAATTAATGAATTGGTCCCTTAAGTTATTTATTGGTTACAATTTGGTCCCATAAGTTATTAACGTTACAAAATGGTCCCTTAAGTTACACTCCGTCAGCCAATTAAATCCCAACCGTTAAGTTTTTGAAAAAAACGTTAAATCATTCTACGTGGCATATGATTGGGTGGAAAACAGGCAAATAATTGACGATGACGTGGCATAAGTCTGATGGACTTTAGTTTTTAGAGAGAGAAGGTCTCATTTTAGAGAGAAGAAAGAACGACAAGAGAAAGAAGAAAAAGAACGACTGACGGAGAGAAAGAAGGTAGAACGACGAAGAGGAGAA
This sequence comes from Medicago truncatula, assembly GCF_003473485.1. Lineage (NCBI taxonomy): Eukaryota > Viridiplantae > Streptophyta > Magnoliopsida > Fabales > Fabaceae > Medicago > Medicago truncatula. Next base: position 26,299,860 of record NC_053045.1, read on the forward strand.
AATCGCGATCTACATTAAGGTATTTCATCTTCTTTCTTCTTCCTTCATCAATCAAAATCGAAAAAACATCTGTAACAGTTTTCAAAACCTCAATATCCTTACAACCACACTCTATCAGATCTTCTTCTCAACACAGACCCAACAGTTGTGGAGTTTGAGCTTTGTTGAACCCTATAGTTGTTATGGCTTCTGGAGCTTTGGCTTGCATTAGACATAGTGGAATTGAAAGAAAACGAAGCAAGAGAAGGAGAAGAAGATGCACATCGATGAAGAAGGAGAAGAGATCGATGGAGAAGGAGACGCGGAAACAAAGTACGATTGAGAAGTAATGGAAATTGGAAAGCAAAAAAACCTAATTTCATCTCCAATTTATGTCCTTTAAACTTATGCCACGTCATCCTCACTCATTTGGCCGTTTTTCACCCAACATATGCCACGTAGGATGATTTAACGTTTTTTTTTCAAAAACTTAACGGTTAGGATTTAATTGGCTGATAAAGTGTAACTTAAGGGACCATTTTGTAACCTTAATAACTTATGGGACCAAATTGTAACCAATAAATAACTTAAGGGACCAATTCATTAATTAAGCCAATAATTAAATAACCTTGAATAGTAAATTTTTATAACAATATATGTATTTAAAGTATTTAAAATTGAAGTATTTAACTTTTTCAATAAATAATTTTTTTATCTGAAATTTTTAAAGAATGCATTTAGAACTTTGTTTGCAAGATCCATTCTAAAATGTCTATATATATTTTTTTTGGTACAAAAAAATTGTCTATTTAGAAACAGTATATCAATAAAGTGGACCGACCATATTTCAAAGGAAAATCCTCCACTAACATTTGATGTTTGTTATTAAGATTATAGAACAGTTCCCTTAAAAAAAAAAAAAAAAAAAAAGATTATAGAACAGTAGATGCGTAAGGTTTCACTAACATTTGTCATTAAAATTAGGCTATTACCTTTCCCACCCTACGGCTTTCTCCCGCGCCCTGCAAAATTTCCAAAAATGTCCTTGTGCATTTCGGATTTAAAATCCGGATTCATGTTTACTATTTCGGATTTTATAATCCGGACAATTCTTATGTATAATCAGCCATCAGACTCTCTCACATTTCAGCAGTTTTGAGTTTTTCTTTTAAAAATAACAAAAAAAACTAAGTAAAAAATGCTAAAAACCTGTCAAATAAAATCATAAAAATAGCACCCAAAAATTCTAAAAATCAAATCAAACTAATGCAAATTTTTTCGGATTTTTCTGAGAATATGAAAAATAAAAAAAAATAAAAAATGGGTCTAAACTATGGAATTTTGGATTTTGAGAGGCGGAATCTCTTAAGAAGTTCTTTCTAAGGGAGTCATGGTCCTTGAATTTTTTCTGATTTTCTGGAGAAGTTTCGGAGCAATCCGATCAAGTGGTCTGAAAATCTGATTTTTTACTAAGAACAGGTAACAATGACCCAAAACAGAAGGATGAGAGTTAGGAAGATTAATAATGTCCCTAAAATGATTATCCATGTTACAAACATGTTTAGAATTTGTGCTGATACTGTTCGGATTATATAATCCGAACTGTTTTACCTTAAAAAAGGGTGTTTAAGGGGTTTCCAGATTATGTAATCCGGAAACATCATGTAACGCGCCCTATTTTTTGAAGTTTCTGGATTACAAAATCTGGAAAAATCCGTTATTCATTTTTGCACCCTTTAACAAAAGAAAACATCATTCCAGATTATATAATCCGGAATGCTCCGAAGGTAATTTTAAAAAAAAAACATAAGGCGTGTGAGGAAAGGCATAGGGTGGGAAAAGTAATGCTCTTAAAATTATAGAAACGAATAAGGCTGATATGAACCACTTCTATAGCTGGTCCATAGTGTAATTCAGTCATTAAATTCATCTACTAATCCACACACTATTATGTTGCAAAACCACTACCACAGCCTTGCATCAATGGCTATGCAAAGCAAGTTATCATAATTTACCATTTCAAGAATTTAAGAGATCAAATTGCTATAATTCTATGGACTAAAGTTGTTTTTCAGTCAAAAATCTTATCAAAAACATGATAACCGTGCTAATCATAGTGATCTAGGATTCTAATTGCATTTTTCCCAATGTATATTGACATGTGATACATGCAATACCATTAACAACAAATTGGAAACAAAATCACACTCCATGATTGTTAATTATTTAATCCTAAATTTGTGTTGTTTTGTTATCCATATTGGTAAGTTGTCACCCCCACCATCAGAAAGTGGCAGCTAAATAAATATATTTCAGTTGAAAGCTGATGATGTTGTCATCATCACGATCATTTGTTTTCATGTTTTAATCATATCATAATAAAATGTCCTCATGACGTTCAAATATGGCAATAATATTCACTTTTTTTTTTAAAAAAAAAATAATAATTTGTAGGCCCTTGCCAATGTATTTTGAATGCATGGCTAGCATCTCTTGTCTTTATGCTTAAAGGTTTGTCTTTCAATTGATAGAATAATCCAATGATAGAGTAATTACATGAATACTAAGAACCAACCTTTAGTTATTGAAATTATTGGACACTGACTTTGATAATCAATTAGTTTGATTATTTAGTACAATAGTGATGATCTTCTAATCAATGTCTTCACCTTTTATAATCAAAGATTGGTCCTTGGATTGTTGAATTTATCATGCAACTGATTATATTGATTTTTCAATAATTATATTAATCCAACAATCAACCCTATATAATTGTAAAATCTAGAGACATTGTAGCTTTGATATTAGAGACCATATATGTAAGTAGGATAAAAAACCTTGGTGTAATCAACAAATTAGTATGAGTTAGCCTTTTGATTCTAAAATCTTGAGTATGAATTAGTCACCATCCAGAAGGGGCAAAACAAATCAAGGAATGATCATAGTGTTCCCAAAAATAAGACCAATATTTAGACATGACACAACCCATTCTGAAACCTCATTGGCTTGTGGATTACAAAAGCATAAAAGTTTGAAAAGTTAAAGAAACAATGATGATAGATAGATCATGTTTTAGAGCAAGACAAGACATTCCCACCAAGTCAAAGATGAGCTAAGATTATGTTGTACAATGTAATTGATTATTAACCAATGATAAAGAGTAATAGATATATATATTATATATTATAAATTATTTGACAACTTACAAATAAGTAGTAATTCTCGCTATCCCTTTTCTTTTATTTGACTACACTACATTACGCCTTCTTGAAGGATTTGAACTTAGTAGATATAATATATAGAGCAGTAAATACTACCTCCGTCCGTAATTATAAATCTCTTTTGTCGAGTGCAAAAGAGTGTTTATAAAAACAGACGAAGCTAGCGGTGTTTGAATTTAAGCAATGGATGTTGTTGGATTAATTAGAAGCAGTAATAGTAAATTTTTGTGACTGTTGTTGAGGTGTGACTCATGAGGTAGCAATGCAATATGGTTCCCAAAATAGAAAAGACCTTCTTGAATCCTTGCAACTCTTCAAATTATGAACCAAGTAATCACCATTCTTCCCTTTAAGAACCAAAACTTGTTGCTTATCATTTGAGACATGGTTGATGTTCATGTTCTTCATATCTCCTGCTGCAGACACAACAATCTTATTCTTATTGTTGTTATTATTATTATTCTCTTGATAAGGTCCAAGTGGATAATTACCACCTTTTGTTGCTGTTGTTGTTGGTTTTGTGGTCCTCCAATAATGTTCATAAGCATTTAAATTGAAAGAACCAGTTGCTGCATTTGGTGCTGATGGAATCAACCTAGCCACTCTTGGCCTTGGTGGAAGTGATTTTACCATTTGACTAGCTTCCACAACTTGAACATCTTTGTCTTCAAAATTCTTGTTATCCACTTCATTATTGAACTTCTTTGACCACTTTGGATTCATGTTCACTACTCCAATTGGCTTATTCACCATCTTATTATTTGATCCTATCCAATGAATACTACTCTTTATAGTAGTTTTATCAAATGACATAAATGACCCTTTCTCTATCACACTCTTAGATCCTCCATCTCCATCTGCATCTTCAACTTCCTCATCTTCAATTTCATCTTCATATTCATATGGATCATCCTTTTCTTCCTCAAACCCTTCAAACTCTTCTTCCAATTCACCTACTCCATCATTTTCTTTCTCATCATTCTCACCAATTTCTTGGTCTTGATTTGCAAAAGTGAGGACAAGTCTACCATCTTGGCGTTGAACACAGAAGTTGTTCAATGAAGGAAGAGACACAGCTTCTAGAACCAACCTTCCGTTGTCGCGGTGTGGCCTCATTTGAAAAGAAGGACCGTCTTGGCGAGAAAGTGAAGGAAGTGGTGGAGGGAAAGATCGTGGTGGTGATTTCTTAGTAGTCGCGGCAACACCACCATAATTGAACCTTGCCACCTCCAACACTTCTTGTTCTTTGTCTTCCACTTCTTTTTTGTCTTCTTCAGGTTCTTGTTCTAGATGGTTTTGTTGATGTTCCTCAGTATCCTCTGTCTCTGACGGAGGATCAGAGGACAACAGTCCATCAGAACCTGTATCGGATCCGAGACTTTCAGATGGAGGATAAGAGGACACCGGGCCATCTGAACCAGTCTCGGATCCGAGACTCTCAGTACAAATTTCAAGACTCTTCCTAGACAAAGAGCTTTTTGTCCTTTTAGCAAGAGGGTGAATGTAAGGTGGAAGAGATTTGGAGATTTCATCATTAGTCTTCAAACACATGAGTGAACCCCATGTATCAAATGACCCACCTTTTTGTTGCTCTTCCTTCTTGTTTTTCTGGATTGAACTCCAAATCTCAAGCCTCTCTCTTTCAGCTTCAGCTTCATCATCCAGCTTTGTTTCTTTGAACTCACCATCTTCCTCAGAGGATGAAAATGAGTTGTTGGGGTGCAACTGAAAGAGATTTTCAGATGATGAAATCTTCTTGATGAGATTAGAGGAACCCTTTGGAGGAAGCCATTTTTTGGAGGACATGTCAGCTGAAAGAGTTCTTCTGAGAGAAGGTGGTGAATTAGGTGTGAAATTAGTGTCACTGTTACAGTTCAAGATAGTGACTATGCCTTGTTTCTGATTGAGCACAGTGTCTTCTTCTATCTTCATGGTCATGCAAGTTGACATGTTCGATACAAATTGCACTTATCTGCATATACAATACAATAACTCATCAATATTTTGAACACTAAACACCAAAATAATAACAAAATCCAAAAGGAGCAATATATCACTATTATTATTTTTGGCTAAAATAAAAGCAATTTTTGTTTTAGTTTATTATCTTAAATTATTAGCAAATTTTTACTAACTTATCTTATTTAATATAATTATTTCAAAAATACTTCTCATTTAATTCATGAAAAAAGTAAAATGCCAGGATACTTTATAAATAAATATCATTGAGAGTAACTTAAAGAATAGATTAATTTTTATATAAATTACTTAAAAATATTACATCAAATTAACTAATATTTTTTGCATGTATATAAATAGTTTTTTTTTTTTTTGTTTATAGTTGAGTTCAAAGCGGCATATACTAATAATAATAAAAAATAAATTAAAAACACTTGAAATTTTTTATTTTTTAATAAACTTGGTTACTCTACAACCTCTATATAGTTTAAGTGACTATATATATACATTAGATAAAGAGAAGAAAATTTCTTCTCTAAACCTAACTTATTGTAGAGGATCCAGATTTGAGTGTGAGATAAGTGTGGAAAAGGAAAAAAATTTCAAGTTACTAGGAAGAGTTGGGTAACGTGCATGTATGATTTTGGAAAACACAAAGTAGGAAAAATACAAAGTATGTGCCATGATATTGAATAAAATAATGAATTGATGATTGATTACCTGTAAGGTAGCAAAGCAAAGCAAAACAGCAAACAGAGGTCTCTCTCTAGTGAGAGATAGAGACCACTGTGAGAGTGCAAATAGCAAAGCAAGAGGGAGATATATGAGAATGTAATATTTGTATATAGTTGAGTTGAGAGAAGTGGAATGGTTTGTGATGGGAATGCAGGATGGGGGAGAATGAAGAGGGTATTTGTAGGGAGCTAAAAGCTTTAAAGAACCGTGTTCAGTGGACCCCTTTTATGCACCATGATAATGACCCACTTTATTGCATTACAGGTTTTTATTTTATTTATTTCAATTCTTTTCCACATAAAAAATTACTAGTATTATTTATGGACACAAGTTTGTGATGGATTTGAATTTTTTATGGTAACTATGTTATTGGTGTGAAGTAATCACTCATTTTTTAAGGATATTTGTTAAGAAGTTTAAAGTGAAAAATTAAAAATAATGTATTCAAAATATTGAAGTATTAAAAAACACTTTTTTTATATATAATATTTGTCAAATTTTTTTAATGCTTAATAAGTTCCTTTAGCTCTCTTAATACCATACCCTTGCGCGCGCGCACACACTTATATACACAAAGATTAAACTCAAAACCTTAGAGTGCATTTGGATGGAGGGTTTAGGAGGGGAATGGAGGGAAGAGTTTAATTTTCGTTTTTAAATTATGGACATTATGGAATGTTTTTTAAAAATTTAAAATAATAACATGATAAACGATCATATAATACTTCAATCACACTTAATTTATTTAAAAAAAAATATGTTATATAGTTTGTAATTTAAAAAAGAAAAGTAAACTCTCATCTCCCTTCCCCTCCTAAATTCTCAATCCAAACATACCCTTAGTTAGGAATTCCATCCATACCAACATAAAGTTAATAACGTGTTTTTAAAATTATGAATTCGTGTATCTTATAGAATTGATGAACACTTGTTATAAGTATAGATAAAGTGGATCATGAATACCAACTGGTTATAAAAAACCATCAACCAATATTTTCAATATGAGAATTTTTTTGGGATGGTAAAAAGGTTTGGAGGAAAGCTCATGTATGGATTCAGTGGCCAAATAGACGGGAGTAATGCTTATGCGACAGTAACACAAATCTAAATCATTCATACACATATATAAATATGGAAAAAAGGTAGAATGTGAAAGATTTTTTTTATTATTATTATAATTAAAATAATTAAATAATATATATTTTTGTATGAATGTGTCTAAACAATTTAAGTTTGTGGAACGACCATACAAAAAAAAAAAGTTTGCGGAACGACCATACAATGATATCCAAGAGACGGGCTGTGTTAGATAATTTTTGTTTGAAGGCTGAAAGGGTGGATCTAGATATTTAGTAGTATATGTGTGACTAAAATTTAAAAAAAAAAATGAAGCAAATTACATTAAAAATAAGAAATAATATTGTTTGAAGTCATTATAAATAATTTTTATAAAGCAGCTTGGCAAAATTTTTAGAGTGATACTGTAAGGGAGTAGAAGATTGTCAGAAGGTGTTAAGGGCTCGGTTGACTCTTAACAAATTAAGGAGACAAACCTTATTCTGCACGTGATCTCAGTATTAAAATTGATAAGACTTGGAAGACAATGGCAGGATGGAAAATGGTGTCTCTTGGCAAGGGGTATTATGACTTTCATTTTGACTCGGCGGAGGATTTAAAGAAAATATGGGTAGCAGGCACGGTAAATCTCAAGCCTGGTTTGTTGAGATTTTCACAATGGACCAAAGACTTTATAATTTTGACGTAGAAACAGACTCATGCTTCGCTTTGGATTCGTTTGGTGGAGCTACCACAAGAGTATTGGCGGGAGAGAACCCTGATGGAAATTGCAAGTGCAGTTGGTACTCCTATAGATATCGACGGGCCAACTAGAAATCGTTCCTTTGGTCATTATGCTCGCATTCTAGTGGACATTGATTTATCTAAGAAAGCATATGATGAGGTCCTTGTGGAACGTGATGGTTTTCCGTTCATGGTGGAGGTACAATATGAACGGAGACCTTTGTTTTGCCATCATTGTTACTCCATTGGACATAATATCACCACTTGTAGATGGTTAAATCTGCAAGCTGCCAAAGAGAAAATGGATCGTGGAAAACAACCGGCCAAAGAAACTCCCCCTAAGCTTAATGGTGAGGGTCCCTCTACTTCGGCTATTGGAGGTAATGGATCGTGGATTCCTATTTCTGTCAATTCCACAGTTACAACCACTTCCAGGACTATGGTCCCAGTCCCCCAAACAACACAGGCTACATCTTCTCGGATTCAAGTCAACACTATTACTCAATCAAATCCGGTTTCTTTACCTGTAGTGCCGGTTTCAAACATTGCCTCAAATTCGTTTAGTTTTCCGCTTCATAATGTTTTTGACTGTATTGACCGTATTCCGACTGATGAGTTACCTTTGACTAGTAATGTGTTGGAGGAGGTTTTTTCCCTTGTAGCGCACGATGACGTGCAACCCGTAGAAGTGGGGAGGTCACATCAGACATCACATGAGGTGTTGGAGAACCCCAAGATGGCTGACGTTACTAATCCGCTTCTGAATAGTGTGGATCATAATCTTGTGAGCCCGACAGAGCTGGTGGAGAGTGCTAAGGGTTCTAATGAGCGTGATACACACTCATCCCCTCTTGGGCGTGAGGACATACGACCCGACGGAGTGGCACAGACAAATCAGACATCGCGGGAGGTGTTGGAGAACCCCAAGGTCAATGATTTTTCTGAACCACTTCAGGATGTTGTGGTACATGATCATGTGAGCCCATGGGAGCTGGTGGAGAGTCCCAAGGGTGCTCGTGAGAGTGTTGCACGACCATCCCTTGTTGAGCATGATGACATGCATGAGGTATCTGTTGGTTTTAAGGACCATCACGATATTTCTCTCATTGATCCTCCAATTGTTACACTTGAGAACTTTGATGGGTCTCTGGATGGTATAGATGATGTTCTTGCTGTTTCACAAGCCTTGAAATCGCCTATGGTTACCGAACCATCAAGTGTGGTTGATGGGGGTATGCCCACGACAAAGGAACAAAATGTGGTCATTTTGCTAAGACAAGAGGTTCATCCAAGCAAAAATATCCAACATGGTTTAGATTTGTGGGAACGAGTCCGTGCTTATGACGCAAGATCAGTAGCTGAAGCAACTGATGGTTTCATGCCTGTTCTTACACGAAGTCAGAAACATAAGCTTAAGGTACAACACATCTTATCAAAGCAGCCATCCAAATCCCGTGTACGGGGTGACACTCAACCGTCTGCTCAATGAATTTTCTCTCGAACTCTTCTTCCAGATGAGGTGAAGATTGATTTTTTTTAGAGACAGATGTGGGTTACCTAATTATAGATTCCCTTAATCTATTTTTGGGCTGTTTTGTTGTATTTATGTTTCTTTTTCTATTTATAGCGGTTTTTTCGGAGGGTTTTGGTATAGTCCCTCCTCCTTTTGTATATATCTTTTCCCCCTTTTTTAATAAATTTTTCGAGCTTGGCGGCATAGGATGGATGTATCCCAGGGTACCAATCTAGTTGGAATGTCGATGATGCCTCCCGATGCCTGTCCTCTCTCCTTGCTTATAAAAATAAGAAAATTTTAGAGTGATCAAAATATAAAGATTACATGTTCATGATCATGATTAGAACATAGTTTTTTCAAATAATTATACAGAACATGATCATGAACTTGCGTTTTACTTAACACCATTATACAGAACAACACCAATAAATTTACATACTCTTCCTCAAGTAACCAAACCAAACAAATATCACCGACATTCATTCACATCACAAAACAACAATGTCCAAATTTGATTTATCATAATTCATAAACAATTCTAAAATCCTCAATTCCAATCAACAATGTGTTTATATTAGAGAATTGGATGTGTGGCTTTAGTCACACATGGGCATGGCCATAGCCTACATCCGTCCCTGAGGCTGTGCTATATATCACTCCAATCCAATTGTTAATATGTCATTTAGTTGTAGAGAGTAGTATTCCATTTTGTTTCAATATTTCATTATTTTATTTTCAAAGTTTTGGAGTAACTTAGATGAATAAAGGACTTTTGGACTTTTTTATGAAAATAATTTCGGGTGAGAAAGTGGTGTCTTAAGAAGAACACCTTATAACTCAACTTACAAGTGAATTTACATTTGCATCCCATCAAAGATACTAGCAGAACTTGATACTAAAACTTCTTAGTCCAATATTTAAGACCCATTAATTATAGTTTTTTAAATAATTTTATAATATTTTATAATTTTGTAAAACATTTGTTGATAAATAATTTTTTAAAGAAAGCTTCAAATAAGAAATTAGTTTACACAACTTATTAGAAAAAGTCATTTTTAATATTTCATACATTTGCTACGAATTTTATGAAAAAAAAATGTAATTTTATTATATATTCTTTTATGTAGTATGATTTTTATTATGTTAATCTCTAACAATAAGTATATTAGTTACGCCCAATGTCATAATTACTCTTTTTATTTAAAACGAATGAGTTCAAAATAACTCAAACTAATTTTTAGTAAGTTTTCATAAAAACCATTTTTAGAAATAAATAGGCTTAAAATTTTATACTATTATTATTTTTATATTGATGCAGATATTTTGTGACTTAAATGACTAATTTATAACAAAATTAATTTTTTAAATAATTAATTTGTTATAACTATTTAACTTAAGGACTGCCGATGGTATTTGGTCTTTAATATTTATAAAACTGTAGTGGTAAAAGAAATGGAGATCATAATGAAAAATGTAGAGGAGATCAATTTAAATTACCTAAGGAAAGAGGACCAAAAATATGATCGTAATTCGATAAAATACTACAACACTTTTGTTTCAAGATATCTATCTTTACTATATATAAAGAGAATATGATATTTTAGATTGACTTTGCTAACAAAAAAGAAAAAATTATATTCTTAAACAATTTTTTTTTGTAATAATGTTAAATTGTTGTTGTTATTGAAAAAGATAATAATTTTTGTTATATTATTGTTGTTATTGAAAAAGATAAATATGGTTTGTTTAATTTGTTTTATTTAAAAGTAACAAATATCTACACTTATAATTTTAATCTACATCAAAATTTTTATATAAAATATCGTTTGTAATTTACACACAAAATTTCTATAAAATACCGTTGATAATTTACACACATTGGCGCAATAAAAAGAGCGGAAAGACGGATATGTGAGAGTCTTATCTTTCCGCTGGTACATATATAATAAAGTAATATTATTTTATTGTTTGTGAATTAATTATGGGTATTGAGGAAAAAGTAGTTAAAAGTATTGAAAACTTAAAGAATGTGTAACGAACAAACAATAAAATAATTCACACAAGTTGTAGTTATATTATTTTACTTTTAATAATGATTATTATATTCTTTGTAGTTGCACTGTTTAAATTTAGTTATAATAATGATATATTTTTTTTGACAGAAATTATAATAATGATATTCTTCATTTACTTTAAAAAATAAAGATGATATTTACTCAACGAACTTGAACCTGGACAAATCAAAATGCATAGTAGAAAAGAATTTGTGCTAATTTACCCTCTTTTTTAAACATTAATAAGTGTAGTCGCTTTATTTGTTTATTTATTTTTTGAAAAGAGTCGCTTTATCTTTTGACTTGATTGCATTTTTATAGTTTATTTATTTTTATATGCTTTTGCACAAAGTTTCATTTTTATAGAGGCACAAAGTTTCACACGAGGGGGAAGAGGACCCTCACATGTGAGACGAGATTATTTTTTTTTTTTTTGAAGTAACGAGCAAAAGATGATGACACTTATTATTTTTCCTGTTAACCTTCCAATTTTTATGGGAAATGTTCCTGTTAATTTAAAGTTTAATTGGGAGGTAAGTAAAAATCTAACAAAGAATTGTTTTAGTTAGAAATTAAATTCAGAGGTCCTTCTGAATAATTTGTATTGAATTTCGTTAACCACTTGAGCCTAATTAATTGATTTATGACACTTATTAATTTGACAAAAAAAATTAAAAGATAAAACCAAATTTGACATCGATAAAAGATTATTGTGTTAAATTTAGTTTATTGTTCAAGGTCAATAGAAAACTAAATTTTAGGGAACAAGACGATTTCGTTAGCCTATCTCCTAGCTTGAGGAGCAAGACATAACCGACCCATGCGAGTTTTAAGGAACAAGCAACCTAAGTTGATCATGAACGAAAATACTTGCACAATTCTAAGAAAACACCACTCAATCGTCACCTAAAACCCTAAAACTCACGCTATATAGAGGCCGGCATTCACTTTTTACTCCCATATACTACATACATAGGGCCTAGGGTTTTGTACATCAACTAGGTCTAACCGTCTCTCTTCTTAGCAAGAACAATATCTAAATTGGACGATAACCAAAATGCAACCAAAATTGACATTGATTTGTGAAATACCTCTAAATCATTAGTCGTCAATGTTAGCGACAAATTTAGTGTTTGGTTTGACATTTTCGGTCTCTAAATTGATGACTATATGACACACATATAGTTTTTTTTTCTCCTTAAAATAAATACATCTATAGATAAGTAGTTAAATCGATAAATAGAAGTTGTTCACTAATATTGAATGTTGGAATCGAATTTGAAGAAAATAAACTGAGCCACAAAACGAAGCACGGTGTAATAAAAAAGAGTGAAACGTATACTTAGTGGTGCATGCCAGTTGCCATGTAAATATCTTGGAGTGGCATCTGCCTTGGCATCATGCAAGTCGACCATTTGGTTCAAATTGAAAACAAATAGAAAAAAAAAAAGATTCATAGTCTATAGCGTTGAACGTTGTAGATAAGCTTTGTAGGTTGAGTGAGTGGTGTTGCTTTATAATTTTTATAGGCAGACAAAGGGCATCTTGTTACTATCTTTGCATTCAAAACCATACTACTTAGTTTTCAATTTCATTATGTATATTAATAACTGAATTATTTTATTGAACTTTTTTATGTCATTTTTTATAAATAAAACTTTAACATATGGGAGTGTTTATGTAAGCAGTATAAACTTCTTAGGGTTGGCTCGACATTTATTCAAGCTTATAGTAAACTATAAAGTAAGGCATTGGCAAAACAAAATAGAGGTATTTTTTATGCTAATGATAATTTTATTTAAATTTTTACCTGTAACTTTTTGAGATGCAAAATATTCTAATTAGGTATAAAAATTGATGTATATAATTTGTTGGTTCTTTTGAGTTCTGAAACATTTTCTCATTGTATTTTTTTAAAGAAGTCAAACACAAAATATATTAAAAAGTTCCTATCAAGCACAAGATATGACTAAAAGGGATCAGAACAAAGTGACAAAATATAAAAGTAAAAGCCGAACAAAAAGCCAAACAACAAACATATATAGTGGTATAACCAATACAAACTGATGTTGGACCAAAAATAATGGAAATAAAAAAAATGATATGGTTTGCGAGTGTTTAAAACCACCACCAAGAATGAAGCTTGATGTAATCAAGTAACTCCTCCTAAGAAAGTTGTTTGTTAATAATTCTCCACGCAAAAACCGATACTTAGACACAGTTTTTTCTTCAAATTATGTCTGAATGCATATTGTCATCAAGCTACTCCTTACGAGTGAGAATCTGATAAACTCCTTTTACCAAGTAAGCATCAACATGATCATGTTTCCAAATTCATTTATCCATAACATTATCCTGCAAAAAAAAAAAAATGCTAGCTAGCAACAAAGCACATTTTGGCACTTGCTCTTCCTCCCAAACAAAAAGTCTCATTCTCCACCTCCGCCCATACCCTTAAACTTCCCAACCTAATATCCTCATATGAGCTACAGTAATATTAGTGTCTACAAATAACTTAAAAGACTACTAAATCAAGACAAAAGATTTTTAAGACCTAAATATACAAGAGAAAAATAATTTTTCTTAGAATTAATAGCGTAGGCCTTAAGACGGCCATGGACATTTCAATTACAAAATTTTTGAATTAACACAACCCCATAAAACCTGTTTATGATGGAAAACTTGCCCCCCACTAATAAGTAATTCTTCAAACTATCTCTCATCCAATATGAAACTCTTTAACACTTCCCCTCATGCCCAGTGCGTGGATATAAATGTAGAGTGACCTAATAGTTGAAACTTGATAGTTTGTGGCCAAATATATTTTGGAGGAGGCTTTAATATCATCTTAGAATTTATTGTTGAGGCTAATACAATCATACAAAACCAACTTTTGAGGTGATCACTACCCCCATTTATTAAAACTTGTTTAGACAATCTCTCGTTCATGATTAGACTCTTTTAACACAAATAATAATGGATGTTAGGTGAATGTGTGAGTAATTTGCAATTGTTAATTAGTTTATGTTGTTTCTTATTTCGTATGTTATTATTCTATACGTATATACGTAATTTGCTTTTGAATTGATCAACATCATAACCTTTTTAGTATGCACCTAGTAGTGGATGTAATTGGCCCTATATATGTACAAACAACATGACATTTCACACGCACATATGCAAACTATAAACAGTGACCAAACATGTGACAGAGAGAGAGAGAGAGAAGAGAGAGAGAGAGAGAGAGAGAAGAGAGAGAGAGAGAGAGAGAGAAGAGAGAGAGAGAGAGAGAGAGAGAGAGAGAGAGAGAGAGAGAGAGAGAGAGAGAGAGAGAGGAGAGAGAGAGAGGAGAGAGAGAGAGAGAGAGAGAGAGAGAGAGGAGAGAGAGAGAGAGAGGAGAGAGAGAGAGAGAGAGAGAGAGAGAGAGAGAGAGAGAGATAAGGTGAGGTGAGGTTTGTATCCAAAAGGGGTCCTCAAAATCAAGACCGTGACGCGCGTTCATTTGTTTTCCACATAACATTATATTATATATTCCTTTTGATTAGGGCTTAGCTATAAGAGATTGTGTTGTGTGTTTTTTTAGCTGCCAATCATATCCTCTTCTTACAAAGTTGATTCCTTTGCTTCCTTCTTAAGCCACATTTCAACCAATAAATTTCCTTTTCTGTCTCACCTATAGTTTGATAAATATATTAGTTATGTAACCAAATTGTTTGGGCAAGAGCTCCTTCGAAGGATGTATATGGGGAATAGCAGATTCGATTTTCAGGGGAACAATTCTTGACCAGTGCGCATGCTTCTACACATGAGTCAGATTAGTTGTCCACTTTTGGTGAGTCGAAAACCGTTGCGAAAGCTAAAAAAATAAATAAATATATTACTATGTGCATGGCATGCTTTGCTTTTTCTTCATTGAGTAAGGTTATGGTGTAAATTAATTAGCTCACTTTTCTTTTCATGGTCACATTTGCATTTCTTCTAATAATGAATATCACTTTTATGCTTCCTCTAATTATTTTAATATTTATTTTTTTGGTTTTGAGTGCGATGGGTTATTTTTACTTTGCTTTTATGTATATGCTTTTCCCCTCACTCAACTTGGAGATTTCTTACCTATGCTTTTAAGATTTTACATTCTTAAGTATTGGTATTGTTGCATGTTAATTTCATATATCAGAATATCAGATGACCAACGTATGGCTATCAATATTTTTTCAATGGGATTTGCTAACGTTCACTCATTTAACTTTTAGAATGAATACTTTAACAAGTTATAACAAAAATAATTAAGAGTTAAATAAGATTTTTGTCCTTATAAATATAACGAATTTTGATTATACTGTCTAAAAGTTTAAACTGAATGTTTTCATTCTCAAAAAATTATTTATTTTGTTTTTGGTCCTTAATGACTACGTATTGTTCATAAATGTCAAGATTATAATTCTTTTATGTTCAACCTTTATATATTCATATTATGTTCAAAAAATTTCAAAAGCATGTCAAAATTATATCCATTAAGGACAAAAAATAAAGCAAATTTTTTTGTGAGGATGAAAACATCTCATTTTATTTTTTAGGGACTAAAATCAAAATTTGATATATTTATAGGGATGAAAAATTTATTTAACCCAATAATTAAATACATCAGATGTTGTAGTTTACTAGCAGACCCCTCCATGCAATTTTTTTTAAGTCAAACTAACCAACCAAAATTGATATCGAAAAGAATCGAAGCTGAAACTTTAAGAGGAGCATACTCAAATATCACAACCTAACACCATATTGACCTAAGTGGGTTATGCATGCTGATGATTATAATGACCCATTGTAACTTTAAGCGATTAATCCTCTCACCCAAAAATAGAAGGGTGATCCAAGAATTTGATAGATAGAGATAGTTGGGTACCAAATTCGGACGATCAAAACCTAAGCACATATGCTTTACAAAATCTGAAACCTTTTACTGATAATAAATATCCTTTCAACATATAAATATAAAATAGAGAAGGAATCACATTCCAATTGTTTAACGTGTGAAAGGGAAAAAGAGTTTTGAATGCAGTCAGTAATTAAGGCTCTAATCAACGGTTATTGATAATAAGTACACTAGAACATCGACCCGTGCATCGCACGGTCCAACCAACCAAAAAAAGTCACCATATAACTAAAATGTAATTGAATAGTTTTTTTTTTTTTTTAGGGGAATTGAATAATTCGCATGATGATTATGATGTATTACACAGATCATATTATATTTTTGAGGCTTGAACAAAGAGAGACACTAATATATTTGAGAAAATTGCTATTTAGAATGATGCAGCCACAAATTTTAGGCGCGATACCTAAAGAAACTTATATCAAATACATATATATTTTTTGGGTGGTGGTCGGGGTTTGAACTCCGAACCTTACATATTTTATGCATTGTTTATACCAACACTTACTGAACTAAGCTTACGAGGACTATATTGAATATATTTAACAAAACTTAATCATTTCCGTCACTTCAAATGATATTCAAGAACATGGTAGGGTTTACAAAACTTGAAACTTAAAAGTAAATTTGCAAGTTGTTACTCGTTAATCATTCCAACACGTGTAACCAATTAATAAGATCAACATGCCTACTTTGAACAACTTATTAATGAATCCAATATCTTCATTCTTATGTGGAATGTGTTAAGCTACCTCGGCTTTCGCATTGGAGTCTTAGTTGTAGGGTTTTGATTAGGTGTCAGTCTTGAGTCGTTTATTTTTTATATCCTTGAGACTTATTCACTCTGTGTTGAGATGAGATTTTATATTTGGTGATGTAGTATGATTATATGACATGGTTACTTTGGAGGATTTTATTATATGTTGTTGATATATTATTTTCGCTGCGATGTTTTGAGAAAAATTATTTATGCATGTGTTGAACTTTTAGAAGAAGTAGCATCTAAATTCTTAATATAATTGTATCTTTTACGTAATTTATTGCTTTAAGGGTTTAGAGTGTTACAAATACAGTCTACATCTTGATCAAGGGCTTTTAGATAATCGGCGGAGAGAAGGGAAGTGGACGATGGCAGTGACGGTGAAGGATTTTCTTCGATTGCTAATATATTCATTCAATTTACTAAAAATATATAAACCAAATCAAGACTAGTTAATTCACTCAAACTCAAACTTGGTACAAAAGTTGTAATTTTGTTTCTTCTTTTCCACATTTCATGTGAACAAATAAAATTGTCCTAAATAGCCATCGATGAAATAGAAATTGAAATGATGAATAAGAACAATACTTACAACTTTATTCCCTACATAGTAAAGAAATATAACAATAAAATAAGGCATGTTGGTATGCAATCCTACTGTATATTTTTTTTGACAGAAACAAAACGATATTCATTCATTCAAATCGATAGAGTATATCAGATACAAACATCGCTAAAAAATGTAAAGGGTGAATCTGCGAACAAACTCACAACACCCAAGTTAATAACATACAAGAACAAAATGCATACATATAATATGATAAAACCTAAGTCATCAAAATACCCATTCTTCCGGATCTGCAACGTTGACGCTCCAATCATTGGTTGAATTTGTAATTGACTGATGTAGATCTTTCAATAGGAATTAAACGAACACCGCGACAAAACGCAAAATCAAACGCCGCACAACACGACAAACAACACAACGCCGCACTTAGACGACGAAATCACAAAAAACACAAAAGGAAAAACTTGATATGTGTGAAAACCACTTATTTCTATTGAAAACCACCTATTGTATATTTGTTTATATTATAAAAAAAGTATTCCCACATCAACAAAAATAAGCTATAAGTCTATGAATTAAGATAAATTTGAACAAAATGGAGTACCCTCAACGAAGCTTGAGAAGTCTATTGATTATTTGGCCTATTAGGACCTGTACAAGAAGGAAAAATACTTGAAGAAAGTCGAGATGGAGGATTGCGGAATAAATTTCCATTTTGAAGATATGGATAGAAAGGGTATTTAGGTGATGAAAGCAAAGAGAAAAGGCTTGGTGATAGTTGAGGGCTATAAGGTGACTGAGGGAATAGAAAATTCATGTTACTTTCTAGTGAAGGCAACAAAAACTCTGAAGTTAATGATTGAGGGCCATTTGTTTGTGAGGAAGGGAAATCATTCAAAAGTTGGTTATTAGGGAACGTCGGATTGGTAGGATTAAAAGGAACTGAAAGATTAGACACATCTTTTTGTGTTGAGGAGGAACCAGTCACTAGTTGGTCACTGCCATTCATAGGATAATAATATTCTTGAGATTGGGTTATTGGATTATATTGGACATTTATATTGTTGAATAATTGTGGTTGATGAGGGTAAGGTTGAAAAGGGTTACCTTATGAATTACCAAAGTTCATATTTGACTCTTGAAAGTTTCTCATGAAAGCAGAAATTGGAGACTCGTCAAGATTATTCTGTGAATTGTTAACTAGAGGAGGACTAGTAACATACTGCACATGATGTCCTGGAAATGCGTTATATGGAGCCTGTGAAGGCGATAATGCATCCGGAGCCTGAACTAAAACCGGTGGCCTCACAATGGACAATGGTGGAGGTCGATTCTTCTGCAACCTTGTAACCTTAGTGTGAGGTTTTGGTGAATTTGATTGATTTCCAGTAATACGTTGAATAAAACTCTTGAATTCATCTCTATGAACCTCATAAAAATTTGAATAAGGATATAGATGTCTACTGGTAGTTATAATATCATTTTCAAAATCTATTTTGTGTTGAAAAGAATTATCTCCTATGTTCTTCCTTTTATTGTTTACACTCAAATTCTCACTATGCTTTTTAAAGTTTTCCATTGAAAAAACAACTGAAACTTGACACAACAAACTATTGACAAGAGTTTGAAGGATATAATATAAAAAAAATTAAAGAAATTGAGATAAGTGAAGTAGAAAGCCCCCCATTCCACTTTATAGTAAATAAATATTTAATGTATTCATGATTCTTTTTTTTTTTTTTTATTTTAAGTGAGAACGTGATTATATATATTGACTATAACATGATTACTATATTAATAAATTGGTCAAAATATATTATTTGATAAATATGTTACATCCCCTAAATTTTATTTTCTAAATTTTTTTTGACCAAATTATATAAATTTTCCTTCTATTGAGTTTTTATTTATTTATTTGGTAAAATCGTTCTTTTAAGTTCTAGTGTGAATATTTGACCATGACTGGAGAAAATGGTTTTTTAACGCGCAAATGGTTTTTCTGTTAATGGATTTCAGGAGCAAATGGTTTAATTCCGTTTAATGAACCAAAATATAATATAAATGAAAAGTATTTAATATATTCTATTAAATGTTAAATATTTGTTAATATTCTTAGGATATGGTTCATGTATCGAGAAATACAAAATAAAAATAAAATATACGGTGTTTATTTTATTTGAACCGCTGCTTGCTTTTCTGCAACCAAATCAGGTAACTTGCTCTGTTGCAAACAGATAAAAATTGCAATCTCTAACCCGTCACTCTTTTATTTTATATCGTCAACTTAAAATAAGTAACGCGAGCTAGTTAGACGAAACGACAAATCCAATGGATACGATACTTTACTTATCACTTTAGTACTTGGTAAACGATTTGGTACACTTGTCTAATCCGACCATCAATGGACTCCCAATCTCTCCAAGAAATTTTCCTATAGTCCTCACTTAAAAAAAACGAATTAAAAGAGATTTAATAGAGAAGATGATATGTGAGGGAGCTTTGAATAAGGAAAGTGCATAAACAGAAAGAGATGTCAGGACAGACTTAAGGAGAACAAGACAACCACCAAAAGACAAATTTATGCTTTTCCAACTTGACAGGCGGGATTTAATACGATTGATCACCGGGTTCCAAAAATTCAGCTGACGAGAGTCACCACCAACAGGAAGACCCAAATACAACACATGTAACCTTACAATTCAATACCGATGCAACTTCATGTAACTAAGACCCACCAACATTGACGCCAACAAGCTCACTTTTGTGAAAATTAACCTTCAACCTAGACATAACTGTAAGAAGATAAAATACGACGCACATAGCCCTGACAATAACCCAACTTCTTTTCCCCCAAAATCAAAGTATTGCAAATTGAAGATTAGAAATTGGTACAGGCCGCTCCTGACCAGCCTTATAACCAGTAAAAATATTATTGTCAACCATAGACTCCATCATGACATGAAACCCCTCCGCCGTCAAAACGAACAAGAAAGGGGTGAGGGGATCACCTTGTCGCAGACCCCGAGGCATGGGGAACTCATCATTGGGGCTGCCATTCACTAGAATAGCCGCAATAGTTGTGCCAACACATTCTTTCATCCATTTCCTCCAAAGATTCGGAAACACCATTTTACCTATAACACCATCCAAATATTTCCAACATACTCGTTAATCATTCCAACACGTGTAACCAATTAATAAGATCAACATGCCTACTTTGAACAACTTATTAATGAATCCAATATCTTCATTCTTATGTGGAATGTGTTAAGCTACCTCGGCTTTCGCATTGGAGTCTTAGTTGTAGGGTTTTGATTAGGTGTCAGTCTTGAGTCGTTTATTTTTTATATCCTTGAGACTTATTCACTCTGTGTTGAGATGAGATTTTATATTTGGTGATGTAGTATGATTATATGACATGGTTACTTTGGAGGATTTTATTATATGTTGTTGATATATTATTTTCGCTGCGATGTTTTGAGAAAAATTATTTATGCATGTGTTGAACTTTTAGAAGAAGTAGCATCTAAATTCTTAATATAATTGTATCTTTTACGTAATTTATTGCTTTAAGGGTTTAGAGTGTTACAAATACAGTCTACATCTTGATCAAGGGCTTTTAGATAATCGGCGGAGAGAAGGGAAGTGGACGATGGCAGTCACGGTGAAGGATTTTCTTCGATTGCTAATATATTCATTCAATTTACTAAAAATATATAAACCAAATCAAGACTAGTTAATTCACTCAAACTCAAACTTGGTACAAAAGTTGTAATTTTGTTTCTTCTTTTCCACATTTCATGTGAACAAATAAAATTGTCCTAAATAGCCATCGATGAAATAGAAATTGAAATGATGAATAAGAACAATACTTACAACTTTATTCCCTACATAGTAAAGAAATATAACAATAAAATAAGGCATGTTGGTATGCAATCCTACTGTATATTTTTTTTGACAGAAACAAAACGATATTCATTCATTCAAATCGATAGAGTATATCAGATACAAACATCGCTAAAAAATGTAAAGGGTGAATCTGCGAACAAACTCACAACACCCAAGTTAATAACATACAAGAACAAAATGCATACATATAATATGATAAAACCTAAGTCATCGAAATACCCATTCTTCCGGATCTGCAACGTTGACGCTCCAATCATTGGTTGAATTTGTAATTGACTGATGTAGATCTTTCAATAGGAATTAAACGAACACCGCGACAAAACGCAAAATCAAACGCCGCACAACACGACAAACAACACAACGCCGCACTTAGACGACGAAATCACAAAAAACACAAAAGGAAAAACTTGATATGTGTGAAAACCACTTATTTCTATTGAAAACCACCTATTGTATATTTGTTTATATTATAAAAAAAGTATTCCCACATCAACAAAAATAAGCTATAAGTCTATGAATTAAGATAAATTTGAACAAAATGGAGTACCCTCAACGAAGCTTGAGAAGTCTATTGATTATTTGGCCTATTAGGACCTGTACAAGAAGGAAAAATACTTGAAGAAAGTCGAGATGGAGGATTGCGGAATAAATTTCCATTTTGAAGATATGGATAGAAAGGGTATTTAGGTGATGAAAGCAAAGAGAAAAGGCTTGGTGATAGTTGAGGGCTATAAGGTGACTGAGGGAATAGAAAATTCATGTTACTTTCTAGTGAAGGCAACAAAAACTCTGAAGTTAATGATTGAGGGCCATTTGTTTGTGAGGAAGGGAAATCATTCAAAAGTTGGTTATTAGGGAACGTCGGATTGGTAGGATTAAAAGGAACTGAAAGATTAGACACATCTTTTTGTGTTGAGGAGGAACCAGTCACTAGTTGGTCACTGCCATTCATAGGATAATAATATTCTTGAGATTGGGTTATTGGATTATATTGGACATTTATATTGTTGAATAATTGTGGTTGATGAGGGTAAGGTTGAAAAGGGTTACCTTATGAATTACCAAAGTTCATATTTGACTCTTGAAAGTTTCTCATGAAAGCAGAAATTGGAGACTCGTCAAGATTATTCTGTGAATTGTTAACTAGAGGAGGACTAGTAACATACTGCACATGATGTCCTGGAAATGCGTTATATGGAGCCTGTGAAGGCGATAATGCATCCGGAGCCTGAACTAAAACCGGTGGCCTCACAATGGACAATGGTGGAGGTCGATTCTTCTGCAACCTTGTAACCTTAGTGTGAGGTTTTGGTGAATTTGATTGATTTCCAGTAATACGTTGAATAAAACTCTTGAATTCATCTCTATGAACCTCATAAAAATTTGAATAAGGATATAGATGTCTACTGGTAGTTATAATATCATTTTCAAAATCTATTTTGTGTTGAAAAGAATTATCTCCTATGTTCTTCCTTTTATTGTTTACACTCAAATTCTCACTATGCTTTTTAAAGTTTTCCATTGAAAAAACAACTGAAACTTGACACAACAAACTATTGACAAGAGTTTGAAGGATATAATATAAAAAAAATTAAAGAAATTGAGATAAGTGAAGTAGAAAGCCCCCCATTCCACTTTATAGTAAATAAATATTTAATGTATTCATGATTCTTTTTTTTATTTTTTATTTTAAGTGAGAACGTGATTATATATATTGACTATAACATGATTACTATATTAATAAATTGGTCAAAATATATTATTTGATAAATATGTTACATCCCCTAAATTTTATTTTCTAAATTTTTTTTGACCAAATTATATAAATTTTCCTTCTATTGAGTTTTTATTTATTTATTTGGTAAAATCGTTCTTTTAAGTTCTAGTGTGAATATTTGACCATGACTGGAGAAAATGGTTTTTTAACGCGCAAATGGTTTTTCTGTTAATGGATTTCAGGAGCAAATGGTTTAATTCCGTTTAATGAACCAAAATATAATATAAATGAAAAGTATTTAATATATTCTATTAAATGTTAAATATTTGTTAATATTCTTAGGATATGGTTCATGTATCGAGAAATACAAAATAAAAATAAAATATACGGTGTTTATTTTATTTGAATCGCTGCTTGCTTTTCTGCAACCAAATCAGGTAACTTGCTCTGTTGCAAACAGATAAAAATTGCAATCTCTAACCCATCACTCTTTTATTTTATATCGTCAACTTAAAATAAGTAACGCGAGCTAGTTAGACGAAACGACAAATCCAATGGATACGATACTTTACTTATCACTTTAGTACTTGGTAAACGATTTGGTACACTTGTCTAATCCGACCATCAATGGACTCCCAATCTCTCCAAGAAATTTTCCTATAGTCCTCACTTAAAAAAAAACGAATTAAAAGAGATTTAATAGAGAAGATGATATGTGAGGGAGCTTTGAATAAGGAAAGTACATAAACAGAAAGAGATGTCAGGACAGACTTAAGGAGAACAAGACAACCACCAAAAGACAAATTTATGCTTTTCCAACTTGACAGGCGGGATTTAATACGATTGATCACCGGGTTCCAAAAATTCAGCTGACGAGAGTCACCACCAACAGGAAGACCCAAATACAACACATGTAACCTTACAATTCAATACCGATGCAACTTCATGTAAGCTGACTGCGTATCCGAAATTACACTACCAATAACACTTCGATTAGCTAGTAACTTCGCCAACCCCTTATACAAACTTCCCGCCAAAGATATTGGACGAAAATCATTTAAACTATGTGGACTATCCTTTTTTGGGATTAGAGTAATGAAAGTATTCTTTATACCTTTTCAGAAGTTTACCGTTCCGATGAAAATTTGTAACAAAACGTATAATATCAGCATTCATATGATCCCAAAAATCCTTAATAAAACCAAAATTAACCCCATATGGACCGGGACACTTGAAACTGGCGCAGTCCCAAACCGTGGCTTTAACCTCTTCAGAACAAAACAGCTTAACAAGAACCACCCACTCCCTATTCGACAAGGTGCGAAAGTTCAAGTCTGTAGCTCGGGGACGATTGATATTAACCTACTTAAAATGATCTGGAAAGTGCATAAAAACAACCTCCCTGACATGAAAAACACCTTCGACCCGAACACCACCCACACGAATAGTTGTGATAACATTAACTTGCTGCCGGCTAGACATGGTACCATGAAAATATTTTGAATTAGGATCCCCTTCCCGGAGCCACTGTAAGCGAGACTGTTGCCAACTAATACTAGTATGGATATGAGTTAAAAATGGAGCTCAGTAGAAAGACAATGTAACTCCTTCACTTTCTCATCTCCCAAAGAAAAATTTAATCTTTTTCATCCAACACCGCAATGCGCTCCTTCACATTAGTAATTTTACCCTGAATATTGTGAGCGTACTTATGATGCCATTCACACAAAGACAATTTAATTATCTTTAGTTTCTCCTTCAACACATAACCCCCCACTCCCCCACCTGAAAATACTGCCATTTATCACTAACAAAGTTCTTGTAACCCGAGATATCTGCCCATTATTTCAACCTCTGAAATAGTCGCGACCCCGAATTTTGCTCATCAACTGAAAGAACTAAAGCACAATGATCAAACAAACTACGCAACTGGGTCACTTGAAGATAATTCGGCCACCTCAAACGCCAACTTTCAGATAACAAAAATCAAGGCGACTCATAGAATGACCATCACCTCGATACCAAGTGAACTGACGACCAATAAGAGGGAGATCGACCAAATAGTTATTAGTGGTAAAACTATTAAAAGAAGAACCACCTAACAAACAATGTACTGATCCAACACTCCTTCGTTCATCTATTCCCCTGACAGCGTTAAAATCACCACAAACAAACACAATCCTCCCTATGTGGCTGGAAAGTCTAGAAGAAATACTCTCCCACAACACATGATGACTTCCCGCATCACACAGATCATAAACATTAAAAATCAGAAGATCATCATTTGATTGAATAAACCGGGCACTAACTGTAACACCATAAACCCTTAAAACGATAAATCACACAAATAATACAAACATGCAAAGGATTTAGATGCTACTTCTTCTATAAGTCCAAACATGCATAAATAATTTTCTCAAAACATCACATCGGAATATCATAACATATCATTAACAACTAAATAAAACATCTCCAAAGTAACCATGCCACATAATTATACTACATCACCAAATATAAAATCTCATCTCAACAGACTCAGTGATAAAATATCAAATAGTCATAAAACATAAATAGACACACACCCTAATCGGAGCCGACACACTAAGACTTTGAAGGAAAAAGACGAGGTAGCTCCAAATCTAGCCTCCAACATACTCACCAAGCAAAGCAACTACTCTTGCACGTCGTATACTCATCCATACAAATAAGGTAGGCGGTCAACCAAACGACCATTGGGGGTTAGTTCACATTCCATAATTAAAGTATAATAAAATGAAAGTAAAACGGCACAATTAATTTCAAATGATTAAACAACACTTAATTAAATCATTCATAACACCTCAACATCATTGATAAACCGTCAAGTATACAAGAAATGCATATAATTCACCACTTTTGAGTATTCACAACAATCACCAAAATTCACCAATGCACATACACACTGTAACACTCCGTTTTCCCAACTTGAATTTTTTTACATAATAATCAGAGTAATCAACTTGAACATGATGTCACACTACTTTAAAAGATAAATAGAGTAGAATTACTATTTATACAAAACATCTCATGTCAACAATTCAAAATACATTGCAGTGGAAAACATTCATTTAACAACACAATGGCACAACGGCCTCAACATAAACAACATATTAAAATTCCATTCTAGGTGGTTCATCAACATAATCATAATAATACGTAGCAAAGGAAATAAACATCAAAAGTCCCCATCCTGTTACGTATCAGAGCGACTCCTAAGATGACACAAGGATTCAACTCACATCTGCGGTTACTCCTGGTTATCTGCATGTTACCAACGTAGAGGCAGCATTCAAACAAAAGGGGTGAGATTTCACATTAAATAATAATAAACATATAATTCTATAAAAGAATTTAACAACACATAACAACATCTATTCATCATTAGCAATACTAATAAACAATAACTCATGTGAGAGAAATCACCAACACAAAACAACGGCAAATCATCATCATAATATACTTCATTATTCTCATCGCCAAGATAAATTAATCATCATCATTCAAATCATCAACAACAATGCTTCACATAAATTCCAACTATAAATCATCAATTAACTTTACTCAACAATGCAACAACAACAACTCATCAAATGCCATATGTATGTGGTACCATCAGAGCATCAAGCCCTCAACTTTAATATGAATGATTATACATTCCAGAGCATCAAGCCATCTAGTTTAATATGAATGATTATACATTCCAGAGCATCAAGCTCTCAACTTTAATGATTATGCATGGACTCAACAACAAATGTAACAACAACCAACAACTTCAACGACATCGACAACAACTTACAACTTTAACGACAATAGCGGCAATGTTCTAGACTCGTCTAGATGCATGTGGTACCGACTGAATTCCGAAGATAATTTTACCGTATTGAACCCACTATGCAATCCCCTCCAACTACGTACTAACATAACTCCCTTCGGTTATGTTCCCACCATGACTTGACATGACTATGAATGCATGGACATGTAAGCAAAGAATCGACAATGCGATAAATTACAACATCATATTATATGATCCCTTCATCATATAATATTCCCACCAAGAATCTACCAATGCATCATCAAGTATTTACGTCCATACATTTCAACAAGTCATATTCAACAAGAGTCATAAACGTATTCAACATTCATCCATCACAAATAAAACACAATCTTCTCACAATTCACCATTTTGCATGAAAGTAGACATATAACACCATTCGTGATATTCAAGCATCAAACACCTAACAATCATCATTTCATCCTCAATTCATCCTATTATCATGTTTCTAAGGCCGTTTAGAAGTTACCTAATCAAGACAACTCATTTCAACGAAGTTCGTCTATTTTAACAACTTTCATCATTTTCTAAGTAATTTGACAAAACAAAGTATACATGTTCAAAGACCTCAACAAAGCATATCCACTGCTCGGATATGATCACAGTAGCATATGCATATACGCATCATAGGCCAATTCCCATTAATTCAAAATTTTCTCTAAGTTCATCTCACTTTATCATTTTTTCAAAAGAATTCCAATTTTCAAAGTAAAACCAAGTTAAAACTCATTAATAACATTCAAAACTATTTTATAAATCATAGTTACAGTAAACAACCCTAACCCCCACCTTTTTCCTTTGAGAAAAACGAGTTTCGGAAAATTATACGTTCTTGAATATTTTTCAAAAAGTTTGATTCGATTCATAAACCAAGTTTAATCTAATTCATTTGATGTTTCCAAAGGTTTAGAAAGCATAACCACAGTTAAATACATCAAAAGCATAATTTAGGAAAGTCTAGATCGACCCCGAAGTACCCGGAACTCAAAAAATATGGGCTGTTGTACTGAGTAACTCACCACAACATGTAGTCACTCACTCAACGAGTTCATCAGTATAGGGAACCCATATTTTTTGGTTTTTTTCGTGAACTCGCTCAATTTTTATTCAAAAACTCCGATTTTGATCCCCTTTGACCCCAATTTGTTCCCCAAACTTGTTTATTATTTAATATACATCAAAAGACAATCAAAACAACATCAAACATGGAATCATAACATCAGTTCTCATCATTATGTTCATTTTTCACCAAAACTCACAATTTTCTCATTTTTCATTCAAACTTCACAAACAACCACACAAATTCAAACCCCATCAAGATACAAACATAAATAAGCATTTGTGAAGTGAATTTAAACATGTTTCAACAATAATCACTCATCAATTCATGACTTACACTCAAATAAGCAAAAATCACCAAAACAACTTATCAACAACAACTTTGAGTTTTAAGCACATAACATAACAAATTCATGAAGTTTATTATACCAATAAATTCACTTGAGTTAAGAGCACAAAATTCATCATGAAAAATCACAAAAGTCCCAATTAGCACCAAAGCACTTAAACCCATAATTGAAAATAAGAGATTATAGCTTAACTATGAAAAAGAAACCACCCCCCTTACCTCTAGTCTTCAAAGATCCTAGCTATGGCTTCAATTTAGCTCCTAGTTCTTCAAACCCCTAGATCTCTCTCTAGCTTCCTCTTCTTTCCTCTTGATCCACATTCTCTCTCTATATTATGTTTTTGTGAAATGAAATAATGAAAGCTTAACCTAATTTCTCACAAGAGTTATGCTTATATATCACCTTCTAATTGGGCTAGGTTTCTAATTGTCATAATGCGCTTAACATCCTTAACAACTAATTCTCAAAAGTTACTACTCACTTAAACCGTTAAAACACTGAGTAATTATAATCTCTAAATAATTACCCCAACTCACTAATAACTTAGTAAAAATAATCATTCTCACTAAAAACGTCAAAAATAACCTTAATAAAAATGACTAATTTACCCATACTCGCCAAACGACCAAAATACCCCTTAGTCTAAAAATGACTAAAATCCCTTAAGTCCACTAAGTCCAAATTAAATACACACAACGACAAATAAGGCACACACAATTACATACAAACACATATAATAGATAATTGAAATAATTCAAACGAAAAACGGGCTATTACACTAACCATCAAGACATGATCAACAGAAAAGGATTAACCAACCTCAACAACATCACTATCCCACATAATTAACAAACCACTAGAAGCACCTACCAATGATCTGAAAGTGTAGCCATAAAGTGAGCTACCCCACAACGGCGAACAGACAAAATCATCCAACGTCTAAAGCTTTGTTTCTTGTAAACACCAAATATAAGGCTTTTTTTCTTCCACCAACTTTTGAACCTCCTTTCTTTTTTCAAAACTCCCTAGCCCCCGTACATTCCAAGATATTATCTTCATCGGACTATACCCAGAACCCTAAAAACACCGCCCCTCACACGGACCACCACTACATCCTCGCAACCTCCCCATTCACCCTCCCACCATCCACGCCCGAATCTCCATCACCAGAATGATTACTTCTCCCACCCCTAGACATAATGTTAAACATATTGGCCTTGTCCTCGTTATACTTCACACCTATCGACTTCCCTATACCCCAAACATCGTAACGCCCACTTTCGTTTAATCGTTTATTTAATCGAGTTTAGGTGATTATATTATAATTATATAATATATGCATGATTTTGATATGTTTTGATGATTTGTGGTGATTTTGATGATTTGATTGATGACGTGATAAGTTATGAGTTTTGGAGGATTTGATAAGATTAGAGAATTTATTTTATTGTTAAATAAAATAAAGATTTGAAAAATATTTAGTTGAGGGCTGTTTTGATATTTTAGATAGTTTTGGGGGAGAAAGTGAAATAAGATAAGTTATTAAGGAGAGATATAAAAGAATAGACCTAGGTTTAGAAAAAACACTTTGTACGTGAAAACTTTTGGAAAAGGGAGAAAAAGCTTAGAGAGGAGCAAGAGACCAAGAGGGCTGCGATTTTCTTCATAACCAGGTAAGGGTGGGACTAATAACTCAGTAACATTAATCTCTGTAATTCTGATGATTAGTTGACAAAGTTAGGATTGATTTAGAGAAGTTTTGGAATTAGGTCAAAACCCTAAAATTTGAGAATAAACGGTAAAATTAGGATGAATTCTGGAATCAAAACCAAGCTTAGAACCATGTGAATTGACGGATTTTTGTGTTTTTAGGAAGCCTGGCCGTAGCGACATTCATCGCTCGCCACAGCGAGCTATGATCCTCGCCTCGCGAGTGATGAAGTTCATCGCTCGCCACGCGAGCCTTTTCCCTTCGCCTCGCGAGTTGTTTGGTGCAACTCGCCATGGCGAGCAACCCTTCCTCGCCTCGCGAGCTTAGGCAGAGTGCATGTCATATTTCGTGTTTCGACCTTTTTAGTTGAATCTTGTATGCCTTTGAGTACCTGAACATACCTAGTATTGATTAGGAATGAATGTAGGATCAGAGGGAACCCAGAACAACCTTAGTTTGGGAGTTGAGTGGTACTCGCCATGGCGAGTAAGTACTCTCGCCTCGCGAGTACAACCAGGATGAACTCGTTTATGTGTTTATGCGATCTGTGTCGCACTTGTTGATCAAGAGTGAACCCCTAACTGGTAATGAAACCTTATGATAACGTTTAATGCAGTCTGTAAAGCTATTAAGATATGTTGATATTAATTGAGCATGATTAATGTATTATGCAATATGTGAGATATAATGAAATGATTATGATTCTATTGAATTGCTGTTGATATATTGATATCTCCCTGCTGTTATGTGACTTGACTATGTTGCTGCTGTTATTTAACTGAGTATGCAATGTTTATTTATGAATATAGTGAAAATGATGACGTTTCGCTTCAAGTTATTGAATGCACATGATTACGATGATTAAGATGTTTTGTTGTTAAGAATCCATGCATAGCATATCATTGAGCTTAGTCCTCACCACGTTTTATTAGGAGCTTTGTCCTCCGCACGATTATTAGGAGCTTTGTCCTCCGCACGATTAAAGTATATTTATACTTATGATGACGATTGGTACCACATGCATATACGGAGTCTAGGAGCATTGTCACATTGTCATGTCTATTATGCCTTGTTGATAATGAATGAATATGTGATTACGTGATGAGTGTTTATTGATTATGTTACGTTGTTCATAATGAATTGGATATATGATTACGTGATAACTGTTTAGCATTTATGCAAAGTTAATAATGGAATGATTATGATGTTAATTTATGATTCGCAATTACATTGATTAATGTTATTTTATTATGAAATCTCACCCCTTCTGCTTGAAAATGTTGCCCTTCGTATGGGTAACTTGCAGGGGATCGTGCTTAGTGTGCAGTTGCCGTCGTGAGTGGCCTTGCCTTCACTGTGTCGTCTAGGTCGCTCTGATACATAACGGGATGGGGTTTTATGCTATAACATGCTTCATTCTCTTACGTGAACTGCCATGAATATTTACTGTTTTGATTAACTCTTTTGAGATACTTGTTGGGCCTGCGTGCCAAAACGTTTCATGAATTATGGTTAAGACTTTCCGCTGCAAATGTTTAAGATATTGGTTAAATTATTATTTAACTGTTGGATTACGTTATATGTGATATCCCGTTGTTTGATGTTTACTCTGATAAATGCTATGTTTTTTTTAAAGAAATTTTAAATATTGGGAAAATGGGGTGTTACAATCCACCACTAACTCCTCATTACTATGCAAAACAATCAAATTCTACCATTGTTAACAAAAGCTTCAAAATTATCCGCTCAAGAGTTATCACTCCAAACTGAAACCTTCAACCAATTATTTACAGAACCTCCGCGACACTTACAAACCTGTTTCTTGAACTCCTTAAGATTCACTTTTATGTCTTTCGTTGGCATCCTTGCTACCTTTATGAGAATCGATACAGAATGGCGCAAAACATTGACCGTTTTTTTCTTATTCACCTGCTGCACTTGTGAAGGTTGAACTTTATTCTTAAACCTTTTTCTAGACAAGAAAATGACTCCTGCATCCTCATGATCATGATCATACAACCACACCAAACTCCACGACCCTGACACCACCGAACGAGTACGACCTGGAGGACATGAATTAGTGCTCTTACCATGCTTCCGTTTTGCACCATTATGACTACAAATGTCAGTATGAAGAGATTGATC
This sequence comes from Medicago truncatula, assembly GCF_003473485.1. Classification (NCBI taxonomy): domain Eukaryota; kingdom Viridiplantae; phylum Streptophyta; class Magnoliopsida; order Fabales; family Fabaceae; genus Medicago; species Medicago truncatula. The sequence goes on from NC_053045.1 coordinate 26,332,150, forward strand.
ACCCGCGACCACCAGGTTGACGGTAGGGGGTGTCAAACTATCCACAATTTGATTCATAACCGTATTACCTCCCAATCAATTCCCACATCTGCATCACACGCCGTCGGATCACGCTGTAAAATCGGCACTTTGTCAACACCAGAACAAGAACTAGCTATCTTGGACGAAGAAACCTGTTCATGAATAGAATTAATATCCTCAAATTTGTTTTGAGACCGAGAGGCTCCACCCTCATTATTATATTGTGAATTAATTCTTTGTTCCTGCAGTCGGTCCTCCTCCATCCATTCCTCCGACATCTCATTCACCAAATTATCTACGTCATTATTCACAACTAAGTCACCATGATCCTCTGCTTCTTCATTATCACCACAACCCGGATCATCCTCAAATAAACAAGCATCCTCGCCGAACGGAAAACCCAAATCCTCTACAATTTTAATATTCATCAAAGCATCATCAACCAACAAATCTGCGTCGGCTTTTATAACCTCCAAGGAAGAAGCTGGCAATAAAATACGAGCGTAATCATACCTTTCTCTATAAACCGTGCAACTATCCACCCGTAACATTCGACTAAAATCAAAAGCACATAATCTAAAAATAAAAATGTTCCAAGCTTGTAGAGGAACTCCATAAATTCAATGTGTTCTTGTTAAAATATGTGAAGGGTACCCTCTCAGTGATGTACCATGCTCAAGGCTTAATTGTAGCTTCTTTTTTTTAGTGTGGCTTAATAATAGCTATCTATGGGGTAAAAGTTAATGAATAAAGGTTTGCCTAGGGAGGAGCATAAATGGATAATCTCATCATGGTCACTATCATGGCCATGATCTTGGAGATATGCACCAAATATCTATTCTACTCCTCTTCACGATCGTGGCTTCTTGACCCGGTAGTAAGGAACATGATTGTTTGTTGGAGTAATAAAGTAGTAAGTTATCGTCGCTATAAAGATCGTCCATCAACTTAGCAATTAGGAAATTTATTAGAGTAAAAATTGTTATTAGAGTAAAATCAATTAAAGAGATTTATGGTTGCAGGTTTTTTAATTAAGTTTGATTCATATGTAATTTAGCAACGATGACTAAAATTGTTGATCTAGCACAACATGCTCTGATTTCACAATACAATTGTAATTAAATACCAAAATACGTATATAAATAAAAAGGAAAATGTTAACTTGTGCCCTTAAGACACAAGTTAAAAAACTAAAGATAAAAACATTTTAGGGCACAAGTTAAAAAAATTAAAGATAGAAATATTTTATAGGAAATTGTGCATTCTATATTTTAGAACTTTAAAATCTTATATTTTTAAGATAAAATTTATATTTTAATTCCTTTTTTACGTTCTTAACTTATGCGTTTAGGGCACAAGTTAGCATGACCCAAATAAAAACCATTGATAGCTCCATCACTATCTATCGGAGAGCACCAAAATTCATCAAGAAGTTCTAGCTCAACTGGCAAAATGCCGAAATTGTTAGGCCGAATATCATGACTGGGGTTTGAACCCCGGTACCTCCACTTATGTGTGTGAGTTTATAATGGCTTTGTCATTTCGTCTATCTATCAAAAAAAAAAAAAAAAAAAAAAACACCGAAACTCCACATTAATTTGTAAGCCACGTGTTCAAATTCTTTTTTTTTTCTTATGCTATTTTTTGCTTTTGTTGTTTTTTTTTTTTTTCACAACAATTAATCATCAAAGTAAACCAAATTTACAAATAAAAGTTTTAGAGCTTAAACAAAGTGGGTAAAACTTAAAAAGAAAGAATACATAATAAGATAATTCTTTTATGATTCACATTAAAATATATCACTATGAATTCCCCATCTAAGAAGCCGTTAGCTTTCACATTAAAAAGAAAGAATACATAATAATCCACCATTTTTTTAAGCAAATACATTATGTTTTTTAGATTTGGTCTGACTCAATTCTTTTTCAACAAAACTTGTTCTCTCTAGAGAAATTCGTAAATAGAAATACAAAGAATAAGAAATAGTAAACCGCAAAGAAAAATATAGAAATACAAATAACTCACGTGGGTTTCTTTCATTGTTCCTTTGAGTTTTGACACATCTTATTTAAACTAATAAATAGAAAGTTAACAAAATTAGAAATTGTGTTGATGATGCAAGGAAAATATATTGAAAGCATATTCAACTCTCTTATTTTAAAATACAAATCTTATTGGCTCGGCGAAAGAGCACAAAATATATTTTATGCATCTTTTTCTTGTCAAATATAAGAGCACAAAATATACTTACAATAAAACATGAAGAAAGCTTAATGTATTTATTTATTTATTTTTTTGACAAAGAAAGCTTAATGTATGGTCAATAGCAAAAATGTACCTTGTAATAACAATAACGACCAATAGAGCAATGTATGGATAATTATTTTGAAATAATATACTTACTATCACACTTTCAAATCATTTGAAATGTATGGATAATTATTTTGAATTTTTAAGGTATATAACTTTATTTTTTGATGGTCAACTTTGTGCTTGATGCTTATTAAAATATAAATTTTGTATATATATATATATATTACAATTTATTTTTGTAACCTCCCTAAACTCCTGGCTCCGCCACTGCATCTCCGAGCACTGATTCGTGGATTCTTCTTCCCATATGGAAGCTTAATCATGTAAGAAAAGCGACAACAAATATTTATAAACTTTTTTTTTCCGGAGAAAAGGTATAAATTTTTTTATATAGATCATTTGGCAAACAAAGAAATATTCTAAAATCAAATACAAAACTAATATACTAAAGTACACTAAACCAAACCAAATGACATAAACGGATTTTGAAGAAATTACATGCCCAAATAGAGCAAGGAGCTTCTAAGTTTGAAGGAAAAAAATAATTAAGACAATTAAGGTGAACTGATAGAGTTTATATATACATACATGCATAGATATATAAAATTTTCAATATATGAAAGAAATAGAAAAAAAAAATGTGTGAGAAAAAGCAAAATGAGAAACCTTAGACATGAAACATATATATTGCTTTTGGAAAAAGTCTCAATTGTTTATAGTTTAGATTAGATGGAACATTAGAACCCTTTCACCCATTTTTTTAACCTTGTTGCCTTGTTGTTATAATGTTTGACCTACAAATTTGAATTAACTCATTTTTCTATTTCTGTTGGTTCTTTTACAAATTTCTTTTCCTAGATCAGTAGACACCACACCATCCAGTTAATTAATTAGTACCTTTTGCATTAAAAAAACAATATTAACAAATATTTTATCTAAAAGGATTGCCCAAGAGTACTGCATTAATTGGGTTTTATTTTAAAGTATTGGATTGGGCATCGTTGACAATGGTGGTGATTAAGGATATAATATCTATAAGCACACAAATGAAATGAACAAGAATGAGAATTTTTCCCCTTACGACTATCATTTACAATATTTTAGAATTTGTAAAAGAACTACATGTACCTCTTAGCATGCACCCCTCTTCAATTGTTTATTTATGTCAATAAGAATAAGACTTTATTGCAAACAAAATGCATTGGGTCTCTAATCATAATAGAGTTCATTAAAAGAACGTGTGACGCAGAAGATTCTAGAATTAAAATAAAAATAAAAATTATCATTAGCATGGTGATTCTAGAATTAAAAAAATACATGACTAATAAGACTTTCTTAAAAGAAATCATACTTTTAAGAAGAAAAAGAAAATGATAACCTACGTATCAAAGAGGAGAGTCTCACCAACAAAGGATTGGTACAAGTGGTATGTGACTTAAGGGCCTTAACATGTTGTTAGGAGTTCGATTTTTTTACTGATGTGTTTGAAAAAAATTCAGTTGGAAGGGGAGAACCTATCTCGTGTGTCGTATAGGTTCTTCAACGAAGATTAGTCATCGTTAAGCAGCTGTGGAAACTTCGTACCTATATCATGATAACCCAGACAAAAGGGGTTAGTCTCACCCAATGCGGTCAACAAAGGTCCGAATTTCACTTGAGAGAAATGTCCACATTTTCTCAAATAGAATTAATTAATTTTGTAAAAATAAATAAATAGAATTAATTACTTTAATCCACAATTTCTAGCTCAATTGGCAAAAATGCCAAAATTAATAAGTCGGACACCGTGATCAGAGTGCAAACCCAAACCCATCCACTTGTGTGTGTGAGTTTCAATTTGGTGATACTCTCTAATGCAAAATCAAACAAGACATATCGTATAGTCTAATAACTAAAACTCTATTCTTATGAAAGTTTATCGTGTGATTAGTAACTCTGATTCTCAGATGAAAACAACTTCTACAAATAGTACAGTACAAGTTATACCCAACAACTTTTGTGCGGATTTTGGCTTTTTTTTTTTTTTTTTTTTGTGGTGGTTGGGGTTTGAACCCGAGACCTTGCATTGTCCATACCAACTGAGCTAAATTCACGAGGACGGATTTTGACTATTCTCGCACATCAATAAGTATACTGATTTTTACCAAAAATAAATATCAAAGTTACAGAGTGCGAAATAGTTTCAACCATTCTAATTTTGCATTATTCTAAATCTAAGTTTAAGAAAAAGTTGTTTTAATAACATATTGTAAAAAGAGTTGAAAATATACGGAAAAAAAAAAGTTTGTGTTGGGATTAACTAAACTAGTTAATCATTCAATGTATGTGTTCTCTTGATTTATTATTACTTTCTAATTTTCAATTATATTTCCACATGTCCTCGTCATCATTTCCATGTTTGGCAAACGCCGCGAGATCATAAAAAAAAACTGCCAGTATTTTCTTTGTTCTCTTGTCTGCCTATGTTTTCGTGGAGAGATAGAAAATGTTTTTAAACCTACACAATTCAAACCCCTGTGCTTCCCATTCTCTAAATCACTAACTTGAATCGTCAAAGTGTTTACTGATACATCATTCTTTCAGTAAGTCAGTCGTAATCCTCATCTACTACCCGTCTCTCAGGTCGTCGATCTAGGTCCCACTCCCAATCAGCTAATATTACGATTCATTTATTGATACTTACACAATAAGTAATCAATCGGTAAGTAATTGTGATTTATAGCATATTATTTTGGCGCGTTTGATCTCACTTTTGACCAGCAAAATACCATTGAATCATATAACCAGTGGGAAAGAGCCACGTAGTGAAGAGCAAAAAATAAAACATTTGCAACATAGGCCACTACTTTTACCTCAAAACAATACACAATTGTCATATAAAGGGAAGCCAAACGTAATGGAAATTTTGTAAAGGGAAAGCATACGGTTCTGTCCTCTTTTCCACTTGCTCACGCACGGATGGAGATAAACAGCTGACAATATTGGATTTCTACTTATGTAACATGAGAGGGAATTTTAACATGAGAAGGAATTTTCAATAATAGTTAATGTATTTATTGTAGTAATACATCTTTTTTTAATCAAGAAAAGATGTTTTTTTTTTACATTATCTTAATTTGAGTATTTGTGCCCTAATCAAATTCATAGAATGTTCTTAAGGAAAATGTTATTTCTCTAGAAAAATAGCATCAAGAATTTTTCAAGACACAACTGGCAAGTTTTAATTGCATGATTTATTTGTTCACTTCCTATTTTCAGCCACACCTCCTTGAATTGTGGCAAATAGTGCATTGTGATTGACCGCACTTTATTCTTGAAGAATTCTTGATGTTATTTTTCTAGAGATATAACATTGCTCTATTCTTAAACAAGCTTCGATTTCTATTAGTTAATGCTAAATAATTGCAGATAAAATTCATCGACTCATATTTTTGTTTCAAAGAGTTTAACGAAAAAACTCACACACTTTAGTACAGTGAATATCAATATTGTAGGTTCCTTGCCTTAAAGTTCTTTGTTCATCTGTATTTGATGTCTTAGATCTTGGTTGGATGTGTTGTTTTGTTTGGCTCGAAAGGGTTGTCATACTTGCTGTGATTTTCTGATTTTATTGCATGGGTTGTTGGTCCTTGGATCTGATCCGTGTTGGTGATTGGTTCATAAACCATATTTCATACGACGGTTTTCTACAGTTCGCTTTCTTTAAAGGTTTCTTGGAAGGTGGTTGCGGAACGGTTGTTGAGTAAGAAATGGTTGTTACTTTGCTGAAGATCGACAACAAACGGTTGGTGTGTGTGGTTTCACTAATTACCGTGTTAGCGATCGAATCCATTTTCCACTATCAACTGTCCGTGGTTTCGTAGATTGAAATGAGATTGTGTGGACTCGAAAGAGTCGTTAATGCTTGCTGCTATTGTTGTAGGAAGTTGATGATATGTGATCCGATTTTGTGTTGACGGTCGTTTTATTGGCCAAATTATAGATTTGTTTGGTTCTCACAAATGTAATGATGTTTGTTTGTTAAAATTGATCAGGGTTGTTGCTCTTGATGTATTACCTGTTAGGCTTGATTCACATGGATTGATTGGGTCAGGTTTTATGTCTCCCAATTTTATGTAATTTTTCCCTTTTTTAATAATATATATAAATAATTGACAAAAGATTAAAGCAGGGCACCAACCTAATTGAACACTATTCTTTTTTATATCATTTTACTCTTGCCTTATAAAAAACATCATACATCATAATATCAAATGTTTTTACTATGTTCCTCCAATCTATAGGAATATCTTTTTGGCTATATGAGATATTTTCCGAAGTTTTGAGTATGTAATGAAGAGAATGATGCTCATTAATATTTAATAATTAACCTATTCTCTACAAATTAAAAGCAACCTATAATTTTTATGCAAGCTCATCTCAATTCTCATGCATGATATGTGACGTTCTATATTTGGGAATTGGGAATATTACTTGTTTTGACAGTTATCCTGCTATCTTTTGTCGGTTTCTTTCAAGTTCCAACCAATAAGAATTTAGCTTTTTAGGGCTACTTTCTACTTGGACTTTGTGCTCCAACTACAACTACTACAAATAGTGCGCGCACTGTACTTCATCAGAACATGTGCTCAATCATTTTAGGAATAATGACCCATCACGTTATCGATGAGTTTATTCAGTTTTAGGTTTTCTATGAAGCTTCCATGCATGATTTCATCTTAGCTTGATTCATTTTCTTTTTCATTATAAAATAAACTTCTTTAATACGTATGTTATGATTTTTTTTGGTGGCAGGGAATAGGGATTCTGGATTCGAATTAGCAGTATGTGTGATTTGAACAATTATACACCATCAAAACAAATATTCTCTTTGATACGATATATCAATTAAAATTTTGAGGAAATTTTTAGAGAAAAAAAAAAGGATTTTGAGGGAAATATATAAAATAGAACCTGATGTGAATTCGGACAATCCAATGAAAAAAACAAATATGTGTGGAGCAAAGTTTGTAGTAATCAATGGATAAAGTGTCCTCAAGCAACAACAACAACAAACAGTCCTAAAACTAAGTGTAAAGCATAACCACAAGCATAATCAAAGCAACAAAAATAAGAAAACAAACACACCAAGATGGTAACCCAGTTCAGTTCTATATGACCTACTCTGGAGGAGAGAGCAGCCCTCCATTCCACTAAGATGAAAGTGATACAAATGGGTTATAAGAAATCAGCTTAAAAGCTCACAAAGAAACAAGCCCTAATTTCTACCCATTTTCATGTCACCCACACTTACAATGAATCCTAAGAAAAAACACAAAATGAAGCTTTTTGATCCTTCCAATGGTAAAATCTCATTACCCAAGGGGTTTACAATGTTTTCCATCCCAAGAGAACCTCACTACAAATACACTCAAAGTTAACTCCTTTGTAATCCAAGTTTCTTTCTCTTCAAGCTCTCCTTCAAAAACTGAACAGAAACACTTATGTAACATTCATGCATTGTCAAAATCGTGTCACGATTGACCAAATTGTGTCACGATTGATGTGTACGACCAACTTTATCTTTAACGTGTCAAGCATGCCAAAAATCGTGTCATGATTGCTCGAAATCGTGTCACAATTGAACACCCAGAAAAACATGCTTCCTGCCGAGAAAATTGTGACACGCTTGCATAATCGTGTCACGATTTTGAGCTTTCATCCATCCACAATTTGAAGGCAAATTTAAACAAAACCGCTTATGATTTTTTTTTCATCAATCATTTTTTACAGTTGCTATAAGTTATTTTGTGAGCCTCTCTATTCTCTTTGGACAATTTCTATTTTCTAGTTACATCCCAAACATATCCGGTTACACCCAAATCTTTTTAAAAGTTATTCATAATACTAAAATTGTCCTTTTTATGGGTTTTTGAAAAAACAATCTTTGGTCTTTCATTCTGAATTTTCACATACTTGATGAAAGATTAAAGATGAAAACACAGGATATTTTTTTATTAATGTTGTGTAGTTAAGTGAATTTTTGTGTGTTGAATGATTTTGGTTTGTTTTTGTTTTCCCGATGATTACCCGTATCTGAAGTGACTAGAGATATACGTGATTTTAGCTTGCGTAACCCTATGTGTCACAATTTACATAGCATTATGTGATTTTAATTCACGTTATACCACGTGATCTTAATCATAACAAAAATCAAGGGAAATGAAAGCCCCATAAACATGGTTGAACATAACCATGTGGAATTTTTTTTTTGTCTCTTATAATGAATTTTTTTTTAAATATGCCCTACATGAAAAAGAAAGTCCAAAACTATCCTACTTTTTCTCTTTCTCTTTATTCCCTGCAAAACAGGTTTGGGGGGTGTCTTTCCCAGCAATTTCATTTTAGGGGAAGGCCCTGTTTTTTTGTCGTATTATGTTCTTGGGCCCCCACAAAACTGACTTGCGGAGTGCACTTTTCAGAATTCTTTTTGTTTTTTATACCCCATTTTGCGGGGTACACCCCCCCTCTTTTTTTGTTTTTTAATTATTTTTATTTTAGGATCATAAAAAAAAAATTCCTTTTAAAAACAATTAAAAAAAATATTTGGAACAACAATTTATTTAATAAAACATGTGAATTACATAAAATAGAAATACATCTCTAATTACATAAAATGAAAATACATCTCTAATAAAATAAAATACACTAAGATTACTACTGATGATCAGTACTAATACAATTTTTGCAGGAATGACCGGTCATCCTGCATATACCGCATTTTCTAGCAGTCCTTTCCTTAACATCCATCTCGGTCCTAATGCGAGTAATTGTTGGACGACCTTTCTTTGCTCTTCGCATGACTGGATTGTGAACGAGCTTTACGCCTTGATAAATGGGCCAATACTGTTGGTGGTGAACCACGTCGAAATGGATGTTGTATACAGAGTATACACTCTCATTTCGAACTTTTCATGTACAAGGCTTTTATAGTCATGGCTAAAGTTAGAACAAGCGGCAATGACATGCGAACAAGGAAGATGTAATGCCTGAAATTTTCCACAGCCACACTATTTATTTTGCAGGTCGACCTTGTATTCTCCCTTTGGCAATCCTTCTTTATGGTCGATGGTTTCACGAACGGAAGGTATATCTATTTCGGTCGAACTGAGTGACATGGTGAGTGTTGGATTTAATGACCTCACCCTTCAGAAATTTCATGATATTCTCTGAGAATGGCTTACCAGAATTTACCCTTGCTGCCACCTCATGGCCTCTTTTAGCAAATAATGCCGCCAACCTGTAGTATGTAGCTTTAACAATAGTTGTGATCGGGAGGCCGCGAATACCCTTAAACACATTGTTTTGTGACTTGACCAAGTTACGTGTCATGTGGCCCCATCTTCGACCATCATCATGCGATTGAGTCCACTTTTCTTTGAGAATGTCGTCGACTCAAGCTAAAGCTTGTCGGTCTGCAACTGCGATTTCATTGCGGTAGTACTCGAAAGAGGGTATGTTCATCGCATATCCTGCATTGTTTGAAAAAAAAAGTAGTTATTTATGTATACGTTAGAGAAATAATATGTGGAGTTTATAAAGAAATGAATAAGATTTTTACCCATGCACGTTACTTTTTTCCTAAGCTCTCCATCCTTCAGTGCTCACATAAATTTTTGTGCAATGTGCCGGACGCAATACACATTGGAAGTTGGAGCATTGTGCCATCCATTTCTTGGATCATCATATGCGCTCTTTATTGATGCATGTCTATCAGAAATGAGGCATAAGTTATCTTGTGGTGTGACGTGTTGCCTCAGATTTTTGAGAAAGAAACTCCATGCCTCCTTGGTCTCACCTTCCACGATTGCAAAAGCAATGGGAAATATTTTGTTATTCTCTTCCTACGCAACAGCCAACAACAATGTTCCTCTGTACTTACCGTACAACCACGTTCCGTCAATTTGGACTATTGGTTTGCAGAATGGAATACCCAAGATACATGGACGGAAAGCCCAAAATTGAAGATTGAAGATTGTGTCACTACTCCCCCAACAAAATACAATCCCACCACCACCACATACTACATCGCAATATGGTTATCAACCAAATGATGGAACTTCTTATATGAACACTTCAATGCAAAAATATGGATACCAAGATCAAAACCAAGCTGGCCCATCATATACCAACTACCCACCAAGCAACAACCCACACTACAACAACCCACCACAACCAACAAACCTTGAACCCATGTTCATGTCGGCAACTGAGTACGATTTTTCGCTTTCACCAAACCTAGACGTAGAGTTCGGTCATCGATCATTGAGTCGTCTGTCATTGAACTCAAATGAAAATAATGACAATTCATTTTTACAAGACATGTGGCTTAGGAGAGAAGAAGACATGCCATCCCTTCAGATGACTTTAGATCAAACTAATCAATTGCCAAAGAACCAAATAACAATGACGAAGACCAAAATCAACCACAAATCAATCGTCAAAGAGCTCGCCATCAACTAACGCCTCAGCCGACATGAAGAAATCCAAAAAGATATGCCGGTGTACCAGGGTGTGGAACATGAAAAACACAAATAATTATTTTATTAGTGTATTTTATTTTATGTTGCTTATATTTTATTAATGAAATTATTATTATTAGAGATCTATTTCTATTTTATGTAATTCACATTTTTTTATTAAATAAATTGTTGTTTCAAATATTTTTTTTAATTGTCTTTGAAAGGATTTTTTTTTTATGATCCTAAAATAAAAATATTTAAAAAACAAAAAAAAACGGGGGGGGGTTGTACCCCGCAAAATGGGGTATAAAAAGCAAAAAAAAAAATCTGAAAAGTGCACCCCGCAAGTCAGTTTTGCGGGGGCCCAAGAACATAATAGGACAAAAAACAGGGCCTTCCCCTCAAAATGAAATTGCTGGGAAAGACACCCCCCAAACCTGTTTCGTGGGGAATAAAGAGAGAGAAAAAGTATGGTAGTTTTGGACTTTCTTTTTCATGTAGGGCAGATTTAGATTTTTTTTTCTCATTATAGGGCAGACAAAAAAAAAGTTCTAACCTTGTGTTAGTTGTGTTGCTTATAATATACTTATTCAAGTCAACACTTGGGACCAACAATTTTCTTTGCTAAGAGTTTCAATTATATTTCTACAAAGTTTAAGGGATTTAGGCATAAAAAATGAGAGAATTGGGTATCATAGATTTGTGTTACAGGATTCTAGAATGATTATGGTTTAATTTGGAAAGGAAAAAATAATTTAAAATAAAACAATGATGTGTCATGTTTTAATTTGTTGCTTGTAAGAATGAAATGTTAGGTTCGTTCCTACACAAGAATTTCTCTTTCGAAATAGGAATATTTTGGTTATTTTGGGGTGTAACGAGATATTCACGGGGTGTTACTAGAAAAAAATATCCTCTATTTTTTCATTCATTTATTCTTCAACCTCTTGAAGAATATGAATACTTCAGTTTGGTCTTAGACTTTGTAAAATGATTATTGAATCCTTGCTTCTATGAATGTTAGTTGGTAATGGCTTTGATGGTTATGGCATGTTCATTAAGTATACAATTGACAACTAAAATGTTCCCTAACTTTGTAGGGTGCTCTCAATAATATACGTGATTATTAGAATATGTCTATATTCATTGTTTGACTTGTAAATATTGATTAGGCATTCATTAGTATTGATTAGCCATGAATCACTATTTATAAGTGTCGCGTCATTTTTCGGAGATCAAGGCTATTTGATTAGCTTTTGACTCACTAATTTATTTCACGACCGAACATTTAATTTTTAAGGAAAAGGGGAAAAAAGTTCAAAACACCCCATATTGAAAAGATTTAGGGTTCGGGGGTTAGTTACATAAAGGGAAGGTATTAGCACCCTTTACGTCCGTAGTACTCTACGGGAACCTCTTGGTTTTATTTAATTTAATGTGCTATAACTTGCTTGCTTTTGAAAAGAAAGAAGTAATGTGATGAAAAAGAAAATAAAGTGAGACCTAATTTATCTACATTTTTTATTGTTTGGAAGGACGAGTGTCCTCTGCCTACGTACCCGTGAAGGATCAAAACCTCGTAGTTCGGGGTAGAAAACGACGTTTGATTGGTTTTGTGTTTTTTATCAGTTTTTGAAAAAAGGTTTAAAAAAAAAATAAAAATAAAAGCCAAGTGGCAAATAAGAATTTGTTTGTGTTTTTTATTAAAAAAAAGATAACTCGAAGTATGATTAAATTGATTGATATTTGATTAAGAAAATAAAATGAAAAAAAGGACGATCACTTGATTTAGGATCAAGGTTTATTATGGGAAAATGTTTTTTTTTTTTTTTTTTTTTTTTTTTTTGCCCCTAATTTTTGCCTGGACCGCCCTTTCGGGTTTTCAGTCCACCAGGGCGCTCTCTATTGCCTAAGTCGCCTTTTCAGGTTTTCGACTTAGCGAGCTTTGATTTTTTTGCATTTATATTTTTTGTATTTTTATTTTTGGACCGCGACAGCATTTTGCTCAAGACAGAGGTCCTCTCCACAATGCTTAGCCATGATTCTCTTTCAGAATATAATCGTTCTCGAGACGGATGCTGATGTATGCTCCATCTACTCACGAGTTCAAAGAGAATGTGTTTGTTGTTCACACTTTTCAAGAGATGTAAAAAAAGTTTTGTATTTTGAAAAAAAATTTTGCTTTAAGAAGAAATTATGCAAATAGAATAAATGAGAGTTCCAAATAAATGGGCACAGGCTCAAGTTTGATGAATTGAGTGGTGACCTGCCAAGGGCATGGCTCCACGGATTTTTTTTGAAAATTTTGGAAAAATGGTAAATGTAATGGGGAGGGTACATTGAACATAGTAACCATTATTCTCCCTAACAACTTTGAATGCCCCTGTTCCGAGTCTTTGATCTGCAGATGCTTCGAGTCGGAGGTCTTTTGATAGCTGGACGCCCCAAGTGGATTGTTCCTGACCGAATGCATTTACTTTGTCTTTTGATCCTTAACTTTTGCATAGATCGCCCTTTCGGGTTTTCGATCTATCAGGATAATCATTTTTGTTCATGTCTCTAACTTTTGCCTGGACCGCCCTTTTGGGTTTTCAGTCCACCGAGACGCTCATTTTTGCCTAAGCCGTACTTTAAGGTTTGCGACTTATCGAGCTTTATTATTTTTTGACAAAGTATTTCTTGACCGCACCGGCATTCATAGGAAGTGCGAGTTTGTCATCCATGGTTGGAGAAGTTATTGCACGCGATCCTTCATAGTTAGGCGTCCACTTGCCCCTGGAGTCTGATTGGAAATATAATATCCTTTTGGGCACAAAGTCTCTTTCTTGAAATTTGCGGGGACGAACCTTCTTGTTGGAACTTTGTTTCAACCTCTTTTGACATGATTGTACAAGGTCGTCATGCATTTTAAGTTTAATAAAGCTTTAGACTTCGGCAGAACTCCTATTGTCGGGACTTCGACCTCCACGAGAAGCACGACCTTCATGTTATATACTTGAGGGAAGGAGGGGGATTGCCCCTGTTGAAAAGCATGAGATCTGAGCAAAGAGAACGGTGGCACCTCGAGCCAGTCTTTGTAAGCGATTGCCATCTTCTGGACTATCTTCATGATTTTTGTTTGTAGCTTTGACGGCTATGATGCCCCAGCATGTGAGAGATCTCATCGGGAGCCTCTTCACTTTCCTCTTCTTCAGCTTCGGATACAAGGAACTCAAAGTTGATAGAGAGTACATGGTTATTGTGTTCAACGGGTTTATTAATGCATGATTTGATTATTGATTTTGACAAGTAAGTATAAGTTATGATTATGCAGATATTTGAGAATGATTAAGGAAAGATTTTTTTGGTTTTTTGTATTACCATTTTCCAAGAAAAAGCACAAAATAAAAGCAAAGTCGGGATCAAAACGACCTTTTTTATAAATGATGACAATTCTTAAAGCAAAAAGCCCTACACCAGTTCACTTTCATCTCGGGCGGGACGAAAGGATGTTTTTTTTGAAAAGGTAGTAAAAAAACAAACATATCACTAGAAACAAATCGAGTAGCAGAAGAAGACATAAACATCAACCCAATTGCAGTTACACGCTCGGATTCAAATTCTTGAAAGGCAAAACATCATCGTCAATCAGTTTCTGGACTTCAATCTTCAAGGAGAAACAATGCTCAACGTCATGACCTTGTGCCCCTTGATGGAAGGCACAAAAGAGGTCAGGTCTCCACCTAGCCGGTAATTTCTTAGGTATCGGCGGAGGTGGTCTGGTCTGGACAAGGTTTCTTTCAAGCAATGAAGGAAGCAGCTCCGCATATTTCATAGGAATCGGATCATACTGCGGTGTTTTCTGAGCCTGCTGAGGTGGATTTAATTGCGGATGAGCCTGTCGTCGAGGATGACCTTTCGCCATATTCACTTCTTGGTCTTTCTTTTTTGAACTGCCTGCGGGGACACTTTCGTTGACCAATCGTCCTTCTCGGACCCCTTCCTCCAACTGTACACCCATACCAACCATCTCAGCAAAATTCTTGGGCGTACTTCCAACCATCTTCTTGTAGTAGAACTGATTGAGAGTTTTTAAGAAGAGCTTGGTCATCTCTTTCTCTTCTACACGCGGGATGACTTGGGCAGCGGTATCCCTCCATCGCTGGGCATACTCCTTGAATGTTTCCTTGTCTCCCTGAGTCATTGCCTGAAGATCGCTTCGGTCTGGAGCCATATCCACATTATAACTGTATTGTTCCACAAAAGCTTCACATAGATCCCGAAAAGTTTGGATTTTTGCTTTGTCTAGATTCGTGTACCATTTTGAGGCGGGGCCAGTCAAGCTTTCTTGGAAGTAGAAAATTAGGACCTGATCGTCCCGAGCATATGCATACATCCTTCTTACATACATTTTCAGATGTTCCTCAGGGCAGGAGTTCCCTTTATACTTCTCAAAATCTGGAATCTTGAACTTGTGAGGTATCTGGTCATTCGGCACCAAACAGAGATCATAAGCGGTCTTTCCAAATTTTTCTTTCCCGAGGAGAGCCCTCACTTCTCGATGCATTTCATCATATTTTTCCCGCAAGTCATTCACTCTATCATCGGGCTCCATGTTCCCTGAATGGAAGATGGGTTCTTCATTTTGTGGGATGGAAGTCATGGCAGCTAGAGGAGCTCTCACAGGAGGCGGAGGAACACAAGCTGTATATTGATGAGTAGGCATCCGAGTTTCAGAAGCAATAGGCTGGAATACTTCACTGAGACAAATAGGGACACCCCAAGGACGACTTTCTGGCATAGAATTTGGTGGAATACTGACAGGTATCGCCCATTCAGGGGCAATAGAGACAATTGCTTCGGCCTGAGTGCTGATAGGGGGAGGAGGTGGTGGCTGATTATGTGCAGCCGTCAATGCTTTCATCAATTCAGTCATTTCATCTATCTTAGTTCGCATGGCTGCCACTTCCTCACGGAGCAAATGATTTTCTTGTTCGAGAAACTCCATCTTTTCCTCATGATTGTTCGAGTGTTGTAAATGCGAGTGGGTTCCAGACGAGGACGCCATGACTCTTTTGAGATGGATTGACCTTTAGTAGAAGAGACACAGTGTAAGACTCAGACTTGAAATTATGAATGCAAAATGATGCATGATAAAAAATAGACATTTTTTATTCGAAGGACTTGTCAAAGTAATGGTAAACTTGATAAGGAACATTGTTTTATTTGAAAATTGTAAAGATGTTGCAATTGATTCCCTTTCAAAAGTAAGAACGAAACCAAGGAAAAAGTTCTTAAAAAACTAAAGCTTCTTTTTGAAGTTTTGGGTTTCTTGGTGTTCCTTCTTACAAGGACCATATCTTTGATGTTTACGAAAACTTATCTAAGTCCTTCGATATTTTGATGGAAAAAAAAAAGTTTTTTTTTTTTATGGATGAATGCATGTATGCATGATCATGCATGGTGAGGTTAAGTCCACAATGTTGGAGCTTTAGGGTAACAATGCCATTTGGTAAGGACTATGGTTTCATTTGTACCTGTATCACGGGTTCTACCAAGTTCCCAAAGTCATTAACCACTTCCGAATATTATCGGGTTACAAGACTACTCTTGATCCAATAAGATTCGTATGAAAGTTTCGTTTGAGTGTAGTATCGCGTATCAACTAATTCAAGACTACTCTTGATTAGCCACCGCACTACGTCCTAAAAGGCCAAGATGGGTTTAAGGTAACTAAAGGTCCTCAACTTCGACGGTCACTTGAAAATATAATGCCAACACGACTACTCATGCCGACATAAATTACTTCCAAGATCCCTCCATTGAGTGGGGTTGTACCACATGAACCCAAACACGAGACTTGACTCTCGGAAAGGCACTTTGGTTATACCACCGTCCTATCTTATGTTTCTCTCAAGCCCGGGTGTAGGACTTATCTCACCACTCATGTTTAAGAGAAAAGAGGAGAAAGAAAAGAGAAGATATGTACAACTATTTCCATCTTTTTGTTTTTTGTTTTTGTTTTTTTTTTTGTTTTAAGCAAGTTATAGCATAGAGAATTAAATAAGGCCAAGTTAGGCTCAACCCTCTTTAGGGGGTATCCCCAGTGAAGTCGCCATTTCTGTCGCGTCATTTTTCGGAGATCAAGGCTATTTGATTAGCTTTTGACTCACTAATTTATTTCACGACCGAACATTTAATTTTTAAGGAAAAGGGGAAAAAAGTTCAAAACACCCCATATTGAAAAGATTTAGGGTTCGGGGGTTAGTTACATAAAGGGAAGGTATTAGCACCCTTTACGTCCGTAGTACTCTACGGGAACCTCTTGGTTTTATTTAATTTAATGTGCTATAACTTGCTTGCTTTTGAAAAGAAAGAAGTAATGTGATGAAAAAGAAAATAAAGTGAGACCTAATTTATCTACATTTTTTATTGTTTGGAAGGACGAGTGTCCTCTGCCTACGTACCCGTGAAGGATCAAAACCTCGTAGTTCGGGGTAGAAAACGACGTTTGATTGGTTTTGTGTTTTTTATCAGTTTTTGAAAAAAGGTTTAAAAAAAAAATAAAAATAAAAGCCAAGTGGCAAATAAGAATTTGTTTGTGTTTTTTATTAAAAAAAAGATAACTCGAAGTATGATTAAATTGATTGATATTTGATTAAGAAAATAAAATGAAAAAAAGGACGATCACTTGATTTAGGATCAAGGTTTATTATGGGAAAATGTTTTTTGTGATTTCTTTTGGTTATTTGCATGTTTTTATGATTTTTGAATAAATATATAAACTAACGGAGCATAAAGAATAAAAGCGCGGTTACCCTAAGTTAGGAATATAAAATCTATGACTATTACATAAAAAACCTATTTACATTCTAAGGTCTGCAATAAAATTAAAATGCTAAGAAAAATAAATAAATACGAAAAAGAATAAAGAAAAGGTCCAAACACATGGTGGGATGCAGTGGTAAACAGGGGTGTGCAGAAAGCAGAAAAAGGAATTGGGCTTTAAAGAAACGAACCGGGTCGCGGGTCATGGGTTATGGGTTGACCCGGTTTGGGGGATATATAAGGGTTGTAAACCCTAAGTTTCTCATTTCTTCTCCCCCTTTCTCTCTCTTCCGTCTCCTTCTCTCTCTGTTTCTCTCTTCTTCTCCGGTGGGAGATGGGGCGGCCGGGAGGAATCCGGCGCGGTGGCCGGCGAGCCATCGCGGCTGCGCCGCCGCGCCGGAGCTAACAAGTTTTTTTTGGTTCTTTTTGCTTATTCTTTCCCTCTCTACTTGAATCTGAAACTATATTTTCAATAACCCACACTTAGAGACCTAGATCTAAAGGTGAAGTAAAACTACCTTTTGAGCTTTTGATTCGGATTTGGATCGCACTGGTTACGGTCGGTCTGGCTTGTGCCGCCGCGCGCCTGGGGGTTGTGTCGCTTCTATATATGTGTGTGTGTTGTGTTGCGCGTGTGTGTGTGCTGTTGTGTGTCTTTGTTTTTCGTGTGCTCTGCTCTGTGTTGCTTGCTGTTGTTTTTCGTCTTGGCTTCTCCGCCGTTTTGTCTTTCCCGTGTTCTGTTGTGTTTTTTCTTTGTTATGCAGGTTATGTATTTATAGTGCTGTTTGGGGACAAGGATTTGTTACAAAAATTGCAGATTTTAGGAGATTGAGACGGAGATAGGCGCGTAACAGACTGGATGAGGATGAGGATGATGGTTTGTGATTTGTTACGCATGAACCTGGACTGTTCTTGGGACTCATGGACATTTTTGGGACTTTGGACAATTTTGGGATTTAATAAAAAAGAAAAATTAATAATAAAAGGATTATATCTATATTTTTTGGTTTTAAATAAAATAAATAAAAAAGAAAAATTTAATCTAATCTTGGACTAAAATTAAAATTAGAATTCTAAAATAAAATAAACAAATAAAAAAAATAAAAGATGGAAATAAATAATTAAAGACTGAGAGGAGAGGGTCCGATTCGGAACTTTATGAGGTATTTCAAAATACCTCCCTGCCGAATTTTTCACTGAAATGTGAGTCTGATCCGAGTTCGGAGACGTGTGTCAGTGGGACTTTAGGTCAAAATTTGGGGTATGACAATAAGAATTTATTTAATTTCCTAAATAAGTTTGTAAATAGTTGTATATAGTTTCACAAATGATATCAATACAATCAGGGAATTATACTCTTATATGGTATCAACTTTCTTTTTGATCCAGTAACCCTAAAATAATCAAAACTGCTGCCCCTCTTTCCTCACTTCTACAATGGCTGAACCTAATTCCCCCAAAAATAATGTTGATGACACTTCATCAGCATCCGTCCAATCTACTACGGCGGTGAAAACCACCACTCATTCCGCTTTCACCATTAACAATGTCAAAACCATCATTCTGGTGACATTGGACAATGATTCCAACCTTTATCTTTCTTGGTCTGCACTTTTTTTGGTGCAAGCTCGTGTCCACAACCTGCTCGATCATATCATCCCTCCATCTGATGAAAAATTCATCCGCACGGCAGACGATCTCAAAGCCAACGATTCTGACCTTTGGAATCGTCTTGACGCTGTTGTGTTGCAATGGATGTATGCAACCATCACACAGGACATCCTCAACTCTATCATTGTGATTAACGATACTGCCGAAGCATGTTGGAATCACATTGCTGCCATGTTCAATGACAACAAACACTCGAGGGTTGTGCAACTTGAAAACCAGTTTAGCAACACCAATCTTGAGGATTTTCCTTCCACCAAGGCTTACTGTAACTGCCTCAAACTTCTCTCTGATCAACTTGCAAATGTCGATTCTCTGGTTTCCAATACTCGCTTGGTATTGAAAATGATTTCTGGACTCACCGACACTTACGTCGGATTTTTGACCTACATCTAGCAACACGACCCTTTACCAACCTTTGTTGCAGCCAAATCCAGATTAGATCTCGAAGAATCGACTATTCTTCAACGTGCTGCTCGTGATTCTTCCACTTCAACACCAGCGGCACTTGTGGCTAACACCACCACACCACTGACTGATGTCTCTCCTCCGTCCCATTCCATGAGAAACGGGCACAATCGCAACAATTCTCGCGGTCGTGGAAAGAAAAACAACCGCAACAACAACGGTGGCCGAAATATGGAAGAGGTGGTCATGGAAAGCAAGCACCTTGGCAACAACAATGAACACCATGGCAACAGTGGGCAACTCAATGGAACATGCCACCATGTCCTTAATCCATTTACAATTGGAACCGGTCTAACAATATTGTACCAGAAGGACCAATTCTTGGGCCAAAACCACAAGCTACCCTCAATGTGAATGCACCCTCTCCAACTGATATTGAGAATGCTATTCACACCCTTAATCTTGCTCAGCCGAATCAATCGTGGTATATGGGCACCGGTGCTACCTCTCTCTCACATGACATCCTCACAAGGTAATCTCTCTTATTATACTAAATTGAGCGAATCTAATAAAATCATCGTAGGAAATGGCCAGTAAGTTCCAATATATGGTCTAGGTAGTGCATACATTCCCTCACCCCACCCTCCTCTTATCCTAAAAAATGTACTACATGCCCCTAATTTGATTAAAAATTTAGTATCTGTTCGTAAATTTACTACAAATAATAAAGTTTCAATTGAATTTGACCCGTTTGGTTTTTCTGTGAAAGACTTTCAGACGTGGACGGCTCTAATGAGATGTGAGAGTCGTGGCGACATATACCCTATCACCACCAGCACCATTTTCATCAATAAAGTCGAGCCTACATTCTCGTTTGCAGCTTTGTCGTCGTCTCTTTGGCATGATCGTTTAGGTCATCCAGGAAAACTTGTTTTAAATTCTCTAGACAAAATAAATTGATTGAATGTAATGATTCTAGGAAAATACATTCTCCTTTTTGTCAATCTTGTCCTCTTTGTAAACATGTTAAATTGTCCTTTATGAATTATCATAATCATAGCTTGTTGCCTTTTGATATTTTACATAGCGATGTATGGACATCTTCGGTCTTAAGTTCATTAGGTCACAAATATTATGTTTTGTTTTTGTATGATTACTCAAATTTTTTTGGACATTTCCCATTTCACAAAAATCTCAAGTATACTCTTGCTTTCAAAAACTCTGTGCTTACATAAACACACAATTTCAAAAGGAAATTAAAACCATTTAGTGTGACAATGGTTGTGAGTTTGTAAATAACAATTTTCGAAAAACATGTGAAACCAAAGGAATTCATTTTTCGTTTGTCTTGCCCATATACATCTTCTCAAAATGGAAAATCTAAACAAAAAATACGTTCCATTAACAATATTATTCGAACTTTGTTACTTTGTGCATCGTTACCATCATCATTTTGGCATCATGCTCTAGAAATGACAACCTATCTTTTGAACATTTTACCTGGTAAAACTATCAATTTTGAGTCACCCCTTAAAATGTTGTATCAAAAATATCCATCTTATTCTCACTTACGTGTGTTTGGATGTTTATGTTATCCTATCATTCCTTCCACTACAATACATAAACTTCAACCTCGCTCTACACCATGTGTCTTTCTTGGGTACCCGTCAAATCATAGAGGTTACAAGTGTCTTGAGTTATCTTCAAACAAAATTATCATCTGTCGTCATGTCCTATTTGGCGAAACAACTTTTCCTTATGCAAAGATACACACTCCAAACCCACAACTTACACATTCCTAGACGATGGTTTGTCATCTTACATCATCAACCACCTCTTGACTCAAACTCAATCCGACCCAAATCAAAGTCCACCGGCTCATCAAATTTACCAGCCTTCCTCACCAACTTCGAACTACCAAAACACTCCACCTAATCTTAATTCTTCATATCAGCCACCCACCTCCCCTTCTCCTACAACACGGACCAGCCCTCAAAGTTGTACCACACCTCTTTCCCACACCTCAGTTACACCATCACACTCTCAAATAACAAACCAACCATCACCTCCTCTTATTTTCCAACCGGTTTTACAAACAGACACCAAACCGGTAATTAGGAGTCAACATGAAATTTTTAAGCCAAATCCAAAATATTGTGACCTACACAACAATGTTACCAAATCTCCTCTACCTAAACACCCAGTGTCTGCACTTAAAGACCCAAATTGGAAAATGGCCATGGATGATGAATATAATGCTCTAATTAAGAATAAGACGTGGGATTTAGTACCACGACCACCTGATGTCAATGTAATAAGATCTATGTGGATTTTTAGACATAAAGAGAAATCTAATTGTTCTTTTGAGAGGCATAAAGCCCGTCTTGTAGGTGATGGTGCAGGTCAACAGGTTGACATTGATTGTGGAGTAACATTTAGTCCAGTTGTTAAACCAGCAACAATTCGGACTATCCTTAGTATTGCTATGTCAAAATCTTGGCAAATTCATCAATTACATGTAAAAAAATGCTTTTCTACATGGCGAGCTCTAGGAAACGGTATACATGCATCAACTGTTAGGCTTCAGGGACCCGACAAATCAACATCATGTGTGCCTTCTCCGTAAATCTTTATATGGTCTAAAACAGGCTCCTAGAACTTGGTATAAACGATTTGCAGATTATGTTTATTCAATTGGTTTTTCTCAAAGAAATTGTGATCACTCTCTCTTTATCTACAAGAAAGGTACTCATATAGCTTACCTCCTCTTATATGTGGATGATATTATTCTCACTACTTCTTCCGATAAATTGAGAAAATCTATCATTTCACTACTAAGTTCAGAATTTGCTATGAAAGATTTGGGACCCCTGCACTTCTTCTTGGGTGTTGCAGTCACTCGCCACTCCCAAGGTTTATTTCTCTCACAGAAGAAGTATGCAGAAGAAATTCTTGTCTGTGTTGGCATGTCATCTTGCAAACCCTGCCTCACACCGGTTGATACAAAACCGAATCTAAGTGCAACTGATAGCTCTCCATTTGAAGATCCAACTCTCTATCGAAGCCTTGCAGGTGCACTTCAGTATCTCACTTTCACTCGACCAGACATTTCTTATGCAGTACAATAAATATGTCTCTTCATGCACAATCCCATGGAAGCTCACATGCACGCTCTCAGACGTATTTTACGCTACATTCGAGGCACCATCCAACAAGTTTTACATCTTTATCCATCATCTACTTCCTCCTTAATTTCTTATACAGATGCTGATTGGGGAGGGTGCCCCAACACTAGACGTTCCACCTCTGGTTATTGTGTGTTTCTTGGGGGATAACCTACTTTCATGGTCGTCCAAGAGGCAACCCACATTATCTCGCTCTAGTGCTGCAGTTGAATACCGTGGAGATGGACATCCATTTTGTTAGTGAAAAGGTAGCTCGAGGTCATGTTCGCGTTCTTCACGTTCCCTCAAGATATAAAATTGCAGATATCTTTACCAAGGGTGTTCCCTTAATTCTTTTTCAAGATTTGAGAGATAGCCTGAGCGTTCATCAACCTCCCGCTTCAACTACGGGGGAGTATTAGAATATGTTTATATTCGTTGTTTGACTTGTAAATATTGATTAGCCATTCATTAGCCATAAATCACTATTCATGATAATTTATTTAATTTCCTAAATAGGTTTGTAAAAAGTTGTATATAGTTTCACAAATGATATCAATATCATGGAATTATAGTCTTATAGTGATGACACTTGTTCGTAATCATGGAATCTCAGGGATAAATGTCATAGTGATCATCAAGAAAGAGAGTATAAGAGTATTTATGTATGAGATACTCATAGAGACTCATAGTAGAATGAATATAAAGATGAGAAAAACACAAGAAGGGGAGATTGAATTGTGTTAGTTTTTTCTTCTTTTTAAACTAAGTCCAGAGTTCAAAGTCTAATGCAGCGGATAGTGTAAAGATTGAGAGAGAGAGAGAGAGAGAGAAGAAATACACAAAGCAATTATTATGGTTCCTTCCACAATTCGGAAGTAGTTTACTCCCCCTTGCACTTCCAAAGAAATTTTACTAAAATCAAGTTCTGATTACAATGCTCAAGAACACAAGCAAGAGACTTCAAATACTCAAGCACACAAGCAACAGATTTCTTATGCTCAAGCACAAAAACAAGAGACTTCAAAACAAACAAATTACGAAAAAATAAGTTTGGTTTGAACACTTGATATACAATCAGTGGTGTTCACAATACAAAACAAATTTGACTCTTAAGACTCTAAAATTTCTAAAATATGGAAGTTATTAAGAAATTCTAAGTGATTGGTGCACAAAAATTTCAGCAGAGTTTTAGCACAGTTCAAATGTTGTAGAGCTACACAAATCGTCAAGTCTTCATTCCTTTATATAGAAGTATGAAAGAGACGTTGTAGAAGTGCCAACACATCAAAAGAGTCGTTGTTGAAGCTTGATCATCAATAATGATTTGTTGCTTGATTTGGTTTGTGTCCCATGAGGAAATAATTTGAAATTCATTCCTTGTATGGAGAATTAACCAACAGAGGCACAACTGTAGTAGTACTATGCACAGACATGAGTGGAGTCATGGAGTAGTGGTTGTACAATTGTACTATTTGTCCTTTCTCTGCGCTCCTTCAGTGGATAAGCCTCAAATGCCTTATAATTCCTCTGAAATGGTCGTTGCTCCAGACTTCTATTCCTTATGCAAACTTGTGTGTTCAATAAATATAACTAACTCCAGGTTCTTGACTTCAGACTCTGACGAACTTCAAACTATGGGTGACTTCAGACTCTGAGAGTCAGCTTCTGATGGTCTTCAGACTCTAATTGTCTTCAAGCTCAAACTTGCAACATAAGCTTCCTTTGGTCTCATTTGTTCCCATTTGTTCTTCCAGACATACCTTGAAGTTCATAATTTTTATAATTTTACAAACATATGTTGAAGTTTATAGTTTTTATTTTTTTTAGTATCCATGTTTATGTTATTGAAAATTAATGTCAAATTTATTGTGTTTTCTTAATTTTATATATAACTTATAATCCAACAATTTTTCATGCTCCACCGGATGAAAATGATTTCTTCAGAGGAACTTTATTTCGTGAAAGAAAATTGTACTACCATCTTGACAATTAATTGAAATCATTTCTTTTATCAGACAAAAGTTTGTGATAACTCTGTTATAACACAAACATAGGAAGAATGTAATTTGTTTGCTTGCTTTGTTACTTGTTGTGAGAGAGCTGAATCAGTGGTAATGTGGAGTTTTTGTTCTTTTTTTCATTTTATTTTAGAGAGAGAGAGAGCGAAAGAGAGAGGGGGGAAAGAGAAACATTTTTAGTTTGAGATTTGGAGAGAGAGAGAGAGAGAGAGAGAGAGAGAGAGGAGAGTGAGTAGTAGTGGCGAAGAAGTGAGAGTACGCTACGTTGCGTGTGAAGGAGACAATGTCAGTGATTGAGGTTTTAAGTCTCACTCAACTTTTATCAATGTTTTTTCTTCTTTATTTCTTGCTTTCGATGGTGTCATATAAAGGACGCAATCTTGATAAGCTAAAGTTTCCTGTAACGCAGAAGCAAAAGTCGCGAGAACTGCATCATCAGATTCTTCATCTTCATCAATTTTTGAATCTAAAGCAGAAGCATCATCATATTCATCCCTAGGGTATCGCTCTGATATCATGTAAGTAATCATGAAATCCCACGGATAAAGGTCATAGTGATTAGCAAGAAAGAGAGCATAAGAGTATTCATGTGGGAGATACTCATATAGACTCATAGTATAGTGAATAGATATGATAAAAGATAGTGAATGAGTACAATAGAGTGAGATATTTATAGAATAACTAGGAGTAACTAACTAACTAACCAACCTATTAACTATAGTTTACCTATCAACTAACTATAGTTGATTATTCATACTATAATAGGTAAGTATTTTGTATGTTTTAGTTTATTATAATGAATTGGAGAAATGTTCATGAAAAAGTACATAAAAGACCCTATAAGAAGCTCAAATTCATATATATATATATATATATATAATATGTCCATATTTAATATCCATGAGTCTCATTATAAACGTAGTTTAATATTGCGAAGCACACTTTTTCAAAATAATAAGTTGACTTTAATAGGGTTTTGTTTGTGAGTTTGGAGAGGAAGAGAATGGAAGGTATGGAAAAATGGAAAGAAATAGTGGAAGAAATACAGGACATTGGGAGGAAAGTGGGGGTTAATTTTTCTTCAAAATATAAAACCCTCCCCATTTGATGGAACTAAAAAACAGTATTGGAGGAGGGTTTTGAGAGGTTTATATTAGGGGTGCTCACAGTGCAGTTTGGTTCAATTTTGATTCTAAAAGTTATTTGAACCGCAAGATAAAAAGATATGCGGTTTGGTTTGGTTCAGTTGACTTTTAAGATAAAATCCGAACAAAACCAAACCAATGTGGTTTGGGTTGGATCGGTTGGTGCAGTTTTTCTAAGACAATACAATTTTTAGTTTTTAACATTAAAAATCAAGTTAAAAAGTTAGAACACAACATATATCCCAACAATGTTTTCAACGGTATTTTAAATTTCATCAAACATTACAATGTTCCCAACAACATAAATCAAATTTAAAAGGTGGGCAAAAAGTTATCCTATTCCATAAGAAATCTTAAATGTTAAAATTTTATCATTTTTTAGAAGTTCAAGTAGAACATAAATACAATTTTTAAATCATAAAAAAACTTAACAAGACCAAAAATATGTCATTTCATAAAAATTTCCATTGAGTTTCTATTTGTATTGGTCTAGATGACATATGTTTAATTAATGTTTTTCTTATGTTGTTGTTTGGTTAGGTTTGATTTGGTTTGGTTGGTAAAATAAAAACCGCGGACCAAACCAAACCATGAGATTGAGTAAAAAATTGATCCAAATACATCCAAACCAATTGCAGTTTTTTCCGATTTTGGTTTGGATTGATTTGATTTGCGATTTTTCTTTTGGGTTGGTTCAGTTTTCAACACCCCTAGTTTATATGAGAATTCTTCAATAATAATATATGTTGTTGTAATATTCTAAAAATTAAATATATATTAATCATAAGCTTTAATTTATCACTCTTTAAGAAAATACTCTTTCAAAAAATGTGAAAGATTTCTCAATTTTCCTCTATATTTCTCGACCCCCAAAGTCTTTCCTTCCCTATCCCTCTAAACTCGCAAGCAAATCTAAAGAAAATGTTAACAATGCAAAAAGGTTATTGACCAACGATGGTTGGTATTATGATTCATGGTAGAATTCATAGATAAGAAAAAATTACATAGAATAGAATTATATTGATTAATTAATGAGATAATGATTAGCTACATAGAGAGATACAACATGGACTATATAACCAATGAGAACATCTAACTAGTCTATCTTAACTAATTAGTGTACATAATTATTGTAAAATCTAATAGTTGAGTTTAGCCGAAAAATATTATACTCTCACGTTATGGGACTAAGATTTTAATATCTAAGAATTGCATATAATCATCTATCTTTCTATTAATTTTCTCTTCTTTCATTTTCTGCGGTCTATCATTTTTTTTAATAACAAAAACTATTGAATAACAGAGAGAAATACAAAGAGTATTTAACCCATCAAAATATATTGATCGATAACAAATTATTGAATAACAGAGAGAAATACAAAGAGTACTTAACCCATCAAAATATATTGTTCGATAAGTGTTCATGACATATTTCTCATTACAATCAAGTTGTATTTACATGTTTGAAATCCCACCATATACTTATCCTCTGAGATGGCGATATCAATTTGACATACTTTAACAACCGGTTGAAGAAGTTGACTAACGGGAATGTTACAAATATATGTTGAAGTTTATAATTTTTATTTTTTTTAGTATCCATGTTTATGTTATTGAAAATTAATGTCAAGTTTATTGTTTTTTCTGAATTTTATATATAACTTATAGTCTAATAATTTTTCATGCTCCACCAGATGAAAAGGGTTTGTTCGAAAGAACTTTATTTCAAGAAAGAAAATTGTACTACCATCTTGACAATTAATTGAAATCATTTCTTTTATCGGATAAAAAGTTTGTGATAACTCTCCTATAACACAAATAATTTGTTTGCTTACTTTGTTATTTGTTGTGAGAGAGCTGAATTAGTGGTAACGTGGAGTTTTTGTTCTTTTTTTCTTTTTTTGAGAGAGAGAGAGAGAGGAGAGAGAGAGAGAGAGAGAGAGAGAGAGAGAGAGAGAGAGAGAGAGAGAGAGAGAGAGAGAGAAGAGAGAAGAGAGTGAGTGTTTGTGACGAAAAAGTGAGAGTACGCTAAGTCGCATGTGAAGGAGACAGTGTCAGTGATCGACATTTTAAGTCTCACTCACCTTTTACCCAATGTATTTTTCTTCTTCGTTTCTTGCTTTTGATGGTCATATAAAGGATGCAATCTTGATAAGCTAAAGTTTCCTGTAACGCAGAAGCAAAAGTCCTGATAATTGCATCATTAGATTCTTCATCTTCATCAATTTTAGAATCTGAAGCGGAAGCATCATCATCTTCATCCCTAGGGTATCTCTATGATACCATATTAGTAATCATGGAATCCAAAGGATAACTCTAGTTTACCTATCAATTAACTATAGTTGATTATTCATACTGTAATAGGTGAGTATTTTGTATGTTTTAGTTTATTGTAATGAATGGAGAAATGTTTATGAAAAAGTGCATAAAAAACCCTATAAGAAGCTCAAACTCACCTTATATATATAATGTCCATATTTAATATCGATCTGTCTCATTATAAATGTATTTTAATATTGCTAAACGCACTTTTTCAAAATAATAAGTTGACTTCAATATGGTTTTGTTTGTAAGTTTGGAGAGGAAGGGAATGGAAGGTATGAAAGAATAAGTGGAAGAAATATAGGACATTGGGAGGAAAGAGGGGGCTCATTTTTCTTCAAAATATAAAACCCTCCCCATTTGATGGAACTAAAAAACTGTATTGGAGGACCGTTTGAGAGGGTTTATATTAGGGGTGTTCACTGTGCGGTTTGGTTCAGTTTTGAGTATAAAAGTCATTTGAACCGTAAGATAAAAAGACATGCAGTTGACTTTTAAAATAAAATTCGTACCAAACCAAACCAATGCGGTTTGGGTTGGATCGGTTGGTGCGGTTTTTCTAAGACAATACAATTTTTTGTTTTTAACATTAAAAATCAAATTAAAAAGGTAGAACACAACATATATCCAACAATGTTTTCAACGGTATTTTAAATTTCATCAAACATTACGATGTTCCCAACAACATAAACCAAATTAAAAAGGTGTGCAAAAAGTGATCCTATTCCATAAGAAATGCTAAAATTTTATCGCTCTCTAGAAGTTCAAGTAGAACATAAATACATTTTTGAGATAAAAATCAAAGAAGAAACTTAACAAGTCAAAAAATATGTCATTTCATAAAAGTTTCCATTGAGTTTCTATTTGTATTGTTCTAGATGATATATGTTTAATTAGTGTTTTTCTTATGATGTTGTTTGGTTTGGTTGGTAAAATAAAAAACGCAAACCAAAGCAAACCATGTTGCTGAGTAAAAAAGTGATCCAAATACAACCGAACCAATTGCAGTTTTTTACGATTTCGGTTTGGATTGATTAGGTTTGCGGTTTTTCGATTGAGTTGGTTCGGTTTTGAACACCCCTAGTTTATATGAGAATTCTTCAAAAATAATATATGTTGTTGTAATATTCTTATAATTAAATATATATTAATCATAAGCATTAATTTATTACTCTTTAAGAAAATACTCTTTCAAAAAATTTGAAAGATTTCTCAATTTTCCTCTATATTTCTCGACTCCCAAAGTCTTTCCTTCCCTACCCCTCTAAACTCGCAAGCAAACCTAAAGAAAATGTTAACAATGCAAAAAGGTTATTGACCAATGATGGTTGGTATTATGAATCATGGTAGAATTCATAGATAAGAAAAAAATATATAGAATAAAATTATATTGATGAATTAATGAGATAATGATTAACTACATAGAGAGATACAACATGGACTATATAACCCAATGAGAACAACTAACTAGTCTATCTTAACTAATTATTGTACATAATTATTGTAAAATCTAATAGTTGAGTTTAGCCGAAAAATGTTATACTTTGACGTTATTGGGCTAAGGTTTTAATATCTAAGGATTGCATATAATCATCTATCTTTCTATTAATTTTCTCTTCTTTCATTTTGTGTGGTCTATCATTTTTTTTAATAACAAAAATTATCGAACAACGGAGAGAAATACAATGAGTACTTAAGCCATCAATGGCGCGCCAGGTCGGGTAATTCTTCTTTCTGGTCTTGTTTGTGGAGCACTCTCAGATTTATAGGGTGCCTACCTCCTTACATTGACATTCATGATCTTCTTTTGACGGTAAAAGATGTAATATCATCAAACAATCCTCATACAAATATCCTCTACAGCCAACTACCTACCTTTGCGGCTGACACCATCAATAGCATGCACTTCAAATTTAATGCTTCAGTGGATGATGTTTTCATTTGGTCCAACAACAAGAATGGCATCTACACCGCCAAAAGCGGATATTCTTGGCTGCTCTCTCTTTAGGATCCGGTAATTATTTCTAATCCTCCTTCTACTTGGTCTTGGGTTTGGAAGTTTTAGCTGCCGGAAAAAATCAAATTTCTTTTTTAGTTGGCATGTCACAACTCGGTGCCTACCTTATCCATGCTCAACCATAGAAACATTGCTCCTTCCCCAGTTTGTTCTCGGCGAGGCCACCATGATGAAACTTTCCTCCATTGTGTGAAAGATTGTAACCATTCTAGAATCATGTGGCAACGCCTCGGTTTTAATCAGCCTGATTTTTTCACAAATTCTGTAACTCATAATTGGCTTAAGACCAATTTTGTGGGCCCTCTGACGTTCATTTTTGCAGCTACAATTTGGTGGGCGTGGAGGAATAGAAACATGATGTGTTTAGGCAACGAAAATTGGACTATAAATCATCTTTCCTCCAACATTCAAGGTATGGTTGACACTTTTAAGTCTTCTTAACCTTCGTCTTCTAAAATCACTATGGAAGATAAATTTGTCAAGTGGAATCATAACAACCATCCTAACGTCATTCTTAATGTTGATGGGAGTTGTCTTGGCTCCCCCACTAGAACTGGTTATGGAGGAATTCTTAGAAATGATGCAGGCTTTTACTTGTATGGGTTTTCCGGATATATCCATGATTCTTCTGTCATTCTTTATGCTGAGCTCTATGTCATCTATCAGGGCCTCTCGCTAGCCAACGAGAAGGGTATTGTTGATCTTTTTTGCTATTCTAATTCATTATTATGTATCAACATCATCACCGGCCCCCTCTTGAAGTTTCATGCTTATGCTGTTTTGATTCAAGACATAAAAGAGTTGATGGAGCAGACTCAAGCAACTATTAGCCACACCCTTAGGGAGAGAAACCAATGTGCGGATTTTATGGTCAAGCTTGGTGCCTCGTCTAACTATGAGTTCATGCATCATGATTTTCCACCTACGGAGCTCTTACCCCTCCTTTAGTCTGATGCTGATGGAACTTTTTATTTGAGACTATAGTTCTCTTTTTTCTTCATGTTTTTTATCGTTTGTTTCCTTGCTCTTTAGCCTTTGTAACCAAAAAAAAACCCATCAAAATATATTGATCGATAAGTGTCCATATTGACATATTTCTCATTACAATCAAGTTGTTTTTACGTGTTTCAAATCCCACCATATACTTATCCTCTGAGATTGCGATATCAATTTGACTTTCTTTTTGACAACCGGTTGAAGAAGTTGACTAACGGAAATGTTACAAATATATGTTGAAGTTTATAATTTTTTATTTTTTTTAGTATCCATGTTTATGTTATTGAAAATTAATGTCAAGTTTATTGTTTTTTTTTTTTTTAATTTTATAGATAATTTATAGTCCAACAATTTTTCATGCTCTACAAGATGAAAAAGATTTATACTGGGCAGCTTTATTTCGTGAAAGAAAATTATACTACCACCTTAACAATTAATTGAAATCATTTATCTTTTACTTTTATTGGACAAAAGTTTGTGATAACTCTCCTATATGTGGTACGTGTATCATCAATGATGATCAAACATGGAAAAGGACGAGATGTCTAAGGACAAGAATAATTAACAATCATAGCTGCAACTTGAATTTTTTGAATCTGGAATTCTGAAGCTTTATGAGATAACTGATTGAAAACATATAACGATCATATGGTCCAAGGTATTATTGCCTCATCTTAGTATCACAAATTCCTTACGTAGTGTTAGTGTCACCATTTTGTAGGTAAATAGGCAAATGATAATTTAAGAGAGGCAATTACTAGTATTGTTCTCTTGACGGCTTCTTCTCAACAGGATTTTCCGAGAACTACACACAATCCAAACTCCCTCCCTTCATCATTAAACTGCTATTTAGACAAAACGAAGATTATAATAGATAAAAAAAACGAGACACAAAGATTGGATGGACATTAGACCTGACCCAGGAGTAGCGATATGTGATAAATAAAATCTAGTGATCAGCCTTAATCTATCCTAACAAAGAATGCACTAATAACAGGCGCAACCCAACGAACCCGCGTACGGGTGCGAAACCTAATTACAAGAAATATGACAAGTGAACATATGAAAAGAACAATTAAGGTTTAATTTCGACGAATGGATCGACCGCCAACACAATATCAAACTCCTAGTGACAACAACTCCCTGAACAAAGCAGCAAGCATAAAGCTCTTTCGAGTATAAAGTATCAATGTGTAGCAGACAAGACGACTTGAAATCTGCAGATCTCAACAAATCTGGAAACATCAGAGAGACAAAGAAGTCATGTCACCAAACACAATTCAAAACAAACATGTAAGAACTCAGATCGATGGATGAGTTCAATACGTTAGTAACCAGACCCTTTCGGGTTGTAGAACCAGACCCTTTCGGGTTTTTGAGTCACTAACACGTAACCACTGCAAAAGTGGAGTACAAGTCTAAATCACCCAATCTCGTATCGAACAACAAAATAAACACAAAAACATCATCTGAACAAACAAAATAATAAAAGCTCAAAACAAACGATCGAAGACGCCGACAACCAATTGCGCAAAACCCAACCGGCGGGCAAAACACGCGACCGGCGACAAAGTGGCAACAAAGTTTCCACGAACCAGGAGTCACAAACCAAAAAGACTACCGCAAACAAGAACCACATCCACCATGAGATTAGATCCAGTGCATAAACCCATGAACACCAAGATACAACGGATCTTCAAGCCACCAAACCTTACGAACCACCAAGCATGGTGGAGGCGAGAATACGGTAGCAAGGGAGGAAGCTCCGAACCAAAACTAAGACAAACGAAAACAATGGCGTCAACATATTGGAGATGGTGATGAGGAGGTTAGAGATCTCGTCGCACCACCACTATAATTGTCTACACTGTGAGGTAAGGGTTTGGATTTGGAGGAGGAGGAGGAGGTGGGTGGCGGTTTGTGTTGGATGTTTGTGGTGGTTTGATGTTTCACAGGAGAGAGAACAGAGAACTCCAGTTCATCTAGTTCAAAATGAACTAAACCTAATTAGATTGGCTCTTTCCTTCAATCCATCGTCCTTTGAATTATGTATATTTATTTTGTGGACTTTGAATTTGAGTCATTCATGACTATATACAATTTATAACATATATTTAACATTATTTTTGTTTTGGTAGAATCTTCGATTTTGATTGCGATTTTATTATTTATAATTTTGCTATGCTATATCGATTTTGATTGCAATTTTATTATTTACGATTTTTCAATTCCATTACTACCTGAAGTAAAATTCTGATTTTGAGAACCTTGATTAGATCTATTTTGAGCAGCTAAAATTGACAATAAGTCTTAATTTAAACTGTTGTCATTCAAGAGACTTCAAATTCGTATTTATCAGAATTTTGTGACTTTATACCGAAAGAGATTTAAACACATATATGTCATCATCACATTCCAAATTCTTTTTGGGAAGCTAATTAAATTATTCAAACAAAGAGAGAGAAGGTAATGTATGACTGACTGAGAGAGGAAAAAAAGTGGAGGGATGAAAGAAAAGGGAAGATATTCGTTGCCAACAAATGTTGCTTTCTGTGATAAAGGTCTCTTTAACGCAACATTATTCCCATCACAAACAAGATCTTCTCCCATTATCTCATTGATTGGATGATGCATTATGGTGGTACAGAAACAAAGAAAAGGAAATTAATATGCTAGAATATTTTTGGAGTATTCCCTTACATATATATCCATGTAAAATTCTAACTTATAATTATTATTAAAAAAAATACTAGAGCGTGAACCACACAATTCATGTTTTTTTTTTGTTGACAAAGACACAATTCATGTTTTCTTCAACAAAAAAAAAGAGACACAATTCATGTTTATTTTCATACCATGGCTTGGAAAAATACTAGGATAATTAAGGTATTGTTTGCTTTGTGAAAATATTTTCAGTTTTTATTGTTTTTGTTTAACTAAATTGTTTGTTAATTTGAAATTTATGTTATTTTTAATTTGTCAACAAGAATATTGAATATTCTCGTAGTGAAAAATTATGATGTAGAAAATGAAAATTAGATACGAAGAATACATTTTTTTAATACAATAAAAATAAGTCTAAATTATTGTACTTTTAATCCCTTAAATTATTTTTAAGTTTTACAATTCATCCCTTATATTTTTTTGTTTTATTTTAGCCGTTTAAATTACAAACGTTTAACACATTATTTTCGAAAGTTGTTTTAATTCATTTTGTTCCTTAAAAAATATGAGACACTTTTTTTTTTTTTAAGAAGCTAAACTAACCCACTTAAATTGACACCTTAGATAATCGAACCTGAGACATTGATGAGGAGTATATTCCCAAATCCCAAGTCAATACCACTAAACCAACCCAAATGGGTTTATGGGACACTTAATTCCTTAAGTTACAAATATAAGACACATTGACCCTTTGTGTTAGTGTCTAACGATCTAACTTAAGGGATTAAAGTATCCAACATTTCTAACTTAAGAGACCAAATTATCTATGTTTGTAAGCTAAAGGATCGATTTGTTTAGCTTATGTACTCTAAGGGTGTGTTTGTTTTAAGTTTGCCAAATTTATTCTTAGGAATAACATTCCTTGAAATATAAAGATGGGAATGTATTCCAAGGTATTTAGAAAAAAAGATGTTTAGGGTGTGTTTGTTTCAAGTTATAATTGTTGATTCCCGAGAATAAAATTATAGAAATGTATATGCCTATGTTTGTTACAAGTTTACTAAAATTTATTCCTTGGTATAAAATGTTCCTGGGAATAAAAAAAATTTCCAAGGAAAAGGGTGAGAATAAAGTTCCCATGGAGATGAGAATAAATTCATAAATAGTTTACCTATTATAATCCCTATTTTTATGGTTCCTAGGAATATTATAAAGCTAACCAAACATATTTTTCCTAAATTCCTGAGAATAAAATTTCCATCTTTATATTCCAAGGAATGTTATTCCTAAGAATAAATTTGGTAAACTTGAAACAAACACACCCTTAATTAACATTATAATATTTCTAGGAACCATAAAAATAGAGATTATAATAGGTAATTACACATGGATTTATTCCCATCTTAATGAGAACTTTATTCCCACCCTTTTCTTTAGGAAAAATTTTCTATTCCTAGGAACATTTTATACCTAGAAATAAAATTTTGTAAACTTGTAACAAACATAGATATGTATATTTATATCGTTTTATTCTCGGAAATCTCTGAATATAACTTAAAACAAACACACCCATGAATCAAAACGAAACGGAAAAAGCTTGAAGAATCAAAGTTAAGACCAAAATTGTATTAACTAAAATGTAGTGTTTTTACCGTCTCAAAATTTTCGTGGAAGTGAAACTCCCTAAATTTTTCATATTCTATGGATGGTTTATAATTCTTATGACAATATAAAGTTCACGCATTCTCCATATAGTATATATGCACATGCTAATGGGCAAGGAGAGGCCATTAACCTAAGGATTTTACTTTATATATCCAGCAGTTTTTTTTAATCCTATTTTTTTGGTTCTAAAATACATTTTGTTTGGATTATATAATCTAAACTCAGATATAAGGATTTTCGAATTATACAATTCAATATTTACTGAAATGCAAAATTGATGTATAAATTTATATTGAAGATCTTTATAGACCACCGAACGATCCCCACAAAAACTGCAAATTAATTTCAGGGATCGTATTGTATCAATGGTCATCAATGACCATGATAACATGAACCTCTCTTATTGGAAAAGTAAGAAAGGCAATTTTAGAACAAATGAAAAGTGAAGAATTAATAAAATGTTGAAGGATACAAGTCTATTTATAGAAATAATACGTTCCTAGACTATAATTATAGTCAAAGGAAAAGTTTACAATATCTAAACTCACCAAAATAGCGTTAAACACACCACAAACTGTCTAAACATTGCTTGTAACGCCATCCTCCATATTATGGGATGGTTCAGATTATATAATATGAAATCTTTAGAGAAGGATTCAAATTATGTAATCTGAATCATTCTAGAATGTGTTAATACTAGAGTTTTTAGAGGGTTTTACAGGATTTAGAATTCATGAAAACGATAAAATGTAAAACGATAGAAAACAATAAATGTTACAATAAAACAACTGAAATTATAAGATGAGTGGCGATGAAAGGGAAGGTTATCTAAGATGTTGTTTTGAACTTGATCATGTTGTCCTGCCAACAGACATATTTCTATTGGCAGGACAACATGACAACTACAAAACTACATCTTGGGGTTTAGATCTACATGATAAGTGTCCATGGTTATTTGTTGTCTTTTACAGAAAATGAACCAAGCTCACCAATTTATACAAGTTTATTTGATTCGTGGATCACAAAAACTATTGGTGCAATGTGGAACACATAAAAATTCATGTACTTTACAGGTTTAGATTATAAAACTTGAAATGTCCTTCACCCTACAAAGTTTAAGTTTTAGCATAGTCTTAGATCAGTTCGGATTATATAATCCAAGAAATTCTAGAGATGTTTCAGATTATATAATCCAAACCAATTTAGGATGTGGACGGTGGCTTGGTCAACAAGGTTGGCCGATTCAACACATGTCTTCATGCATTTACCATGAATTTTTAACTTTCCATTGACTTCGTTAGACTCTATGTTTTAATTTACCCTTATAAATATGTTCTCATTCTTCACAAATTTATATTCCATCTCACATTATGTCCTTCTCTTTTTTTAATTTACTTCTACAATGTTTCATTGTTGGTCTTTCATATAAAAATGTTACTCTAATGTTTTAGGGATTGTATGAATGGTCAAAGGACAATGTCCCACTCTACAAATTGACACAATTTGTCTTGGTGTAAGGTTGCTCATCAGAGTATCCTTCTCCCAGTAGATTTCGTTTTGCCCTTATCTCCCTTCTTAGGATGGGTGAGGAACATATCTTACCCTACCCTCCCCTCCTCTATCTTCTTGCAGCACAGATTTATCATTAGGTGTTTAATAATTTCTTGCAATAAGATTCATGTTGATGTAAATGTACTATGAAAGTATTGATAAATTAATAAAATGAGAATTGATATCATGTTTGTCTTTGTGTCTCTTTACATTTATTTTATTTTTCGTCATTTCCAATTATATCATCTTAGTAATATATGTCATCTAATTGATAATCTTGTGCAAAACAAATGTACGAATTGTATAATCTGAAACTCCCTATGAACGAGTTTGGATTGCAAATTCGAGCAAATGGTATTCCGGAAAAAAAAAATAGGACGCGTGAGAAACCAATAGGGTGGAAAGAGTAAAACCCTTAACCAATTGTCATTTTAGGTCGCATGAAACTTTCTAAGAAGTGTTATGGGCTTTAAGGAAGTATAAGTCCACTACCATATAATTGAATCTTTATCAACTAAATTAAGAAATTGCTCTCATGTATCCAAAATGATCTTCAATACTACCAACGATAGTTAACTGTCGTTCGCTCTTTAACATTTAGTTCAGTAGTGAATGCCACTTAATTGTAGTTGGGGTATAAAGTAATTTTCTGATGCGTGAGAGCAAGCTTAGAAGATTAAAGAGAAATTCCACTAAATTATGGACAAATTACGAAAATTTTATCGGAGATCAACGTGGCTTCACTTATAGTGGCCAAGCAGAATAAGCTATGCATGGATGAGTATCGATAGTCAAATAGGATTTCATTTCTCATCCTACTAGCTTCTCGTGTGCCTTATGAATTCCCCATTTTACCTCCATCTGTATTATATAATCTAAACCATTTTTACCATTTTTTTGGATTATATAATATAAATACCCTACAAATTTAGAAAACAACTGAAAATTGCCCAGATTCCTCCAAATCTTGTTTCAACACGATTCAAAAATTAAAATAAATCAAAAAAAATAATATCAATACAATTTATATAATTTCAAAGCTGTCAAACCCCCACATACCAGTTTCAAAGACCAATTGCATTTCATAAGTTTTTATAGTTTGGATTATATAATCTGAAGGTAAAATTCAGGTTCAGATTATAAAATATAAACTCAGTTAGCACATAAACTAAGTTATTGTTCATAAGTTAACACATTATTTTGACAAATTGACGACAAATTGCTTGCAATGTGACTTTAAACAAATTATAAGCACATATCTAATGGAAGAATTTGAAACAATTTCAAAATTTACATAAACAATTTCAAACATAAATTAAAACCACATATTATCTAAATGTTACAATACACAAACAACACTATAGGCGCCTCAATTTTTTCTTTTTGTCAAGGCCAAGTGTTGGGCTCACTTATAAATCTCATTATATATTTTTTTAACTCCTGTCTAATGCATTTTTTTTTTGGTAGATAAACAAAATGGCAAAGACAATGGCACTCCTGACCTTGTCCACCATCTCGGTCTTCTCCACTTGTGACATGGTGGCCGGTAACGCACCTTCACCCTTCAAAGCTTTCTCACAACTTTGTTGTATTAACATCGCTTCCATCTTTACCTTCCATAACCCAAAATCGTTATCTCCGGTAAACTTCTCAATATCCCACTTTGAACCCATGGTACTTGATTATCCTTTGACCCTTGCCCCACGATGGGACCAAATTGTTGTGAATTCGATGAAAAAATCACACCAATAATAAACTTGATGTGTGGAGCAAGTGATAGTCAAGCAACCAAAACAAAGTGTATGGAAGTTATAATCACAAGACAAAAGTAGAAAATAGCGAGAGAAAAAAAAAAAAAAAAAAAACACGAAATTTGTTTACCCAGTTCAATCCAAATTGACCTAGTCTGAGGGAGAGAGCAACTCTCTGTTTCACTATAATGATGGGTAACTTACAAAAGAGATATCAATGGGTTACAAGAATAAATCTCCCGCCTAATTCTACCAAAAGTCTCAATCTCTTCCTATAACTAAGAGACTCAATCCTAATAGTGTTCCCGAAGGTTAATCAACCCTCAAACCCTAGTGTTTGTTGCCAAGTGACAAACTCTATACAAACCCTAGTTTTGTTGTTGCCTTTCTAAACCCTTGTTTCAGCCTCTCTATCTCATTGTTTACACTGATACAAATTCTATATTTATAGTAAAAGAATCCTAAAAAAACTGGAACAAATCTAGGCCCGAAAATATGTGTCTGTTTTATTTTCTACTGTCAAATTTGGCCACCGAAAATTTACGAAACAGAAGCCCAAAATAAAACAGGTCAAATTCGGCCACCGTGCTCTCCAATTCGGCCACCGATGTTGACAAAACCATAACTCCAATTTCTTCAATTTTGAGTCACTTTCTCAACACAAATACATGCCTCCAATTCTTTTTACGGGATTAATGCACAACTGTTTAGTTGTTGTACCAAAAAAACTGGATGTGAAACCAACATATCCTTCTCAATTGACAAATTTGTCAAACTCATCATTCTCTCTTTTGACATTGATGATTTCAAGTAAATTTTAATCAACTTCATTTTAACAAACTTCTTTCAGTTGGCGCTACGGTCACATGCACTATCAGTAAAACTTTATAAGCAATTGCAACATACGGACAACATTCTGCAAGTTTGACAAATTTAACAAAACGATTTGCAAAACTAACAAAAGAATTAACAATTTATTTCAATCTCTCAATAAAAGAGAAGACAACGAGCGTGCATGTGGATTTACTTTTTATTGTTTTGGTGTTATTTCTCCAATTTACAGGAGAAAGGCTCTAGTAATCTAAAATTCAGCTAAGAGATAAGTAAAGTTTGGCCAAAAATTATCCCCGTAGAAATCGGAATCATGTTCAAATGAATAATTATTCATTTGATTGAGTTTGTTGACCATCTTAAACTCAATTGTTTGGTACATCACGAGAGTACAATGTTCTGTAAGAAGTTGAGTACAATTTTTTTTTTGTCCCCTACAAACGTGGGCCTGAGACGGTTGCACCCTAAGCCTAAGCCTTAGCCCAAGGCCAGTTATGTTGCTACATGCTAGTATTTCTCTCTTTGATTAACCTTTATCTCCTTAATTATTTTTTTTTCTTTTCGAATAGACAAATGTTACTACATTATCTATGTTAAATTTTTCTTCTTTACAAACCTTGGTCCTTCAACTTCTATAATTTTTAGCTCAGTTAAGTTACCTAACTCCCAGCTCTTTTGATTCTTGGTTCAACCAATAGAGCTACACTTTGGTTCAATCCTTATCGTTAGAAATGTACGTACCATATAACTATAAGAATTTTCGTACCTTATTCGATGGATAATACACGCAGCCCATATGGATAACATTTTGCTATAGCCACTAATTTTGTTCTTTTTAATTCAATTACAAGGTTCTGAAGCATATGTTTTTTACCCCAATAAGAAAAGACATTAATAAAAAGGTTTGTGAGAGTATTCATTCCTAATGTCGACCTCCTTTTTGGATAAAGATTGGGAAATGCAAAAATTGCCGTACGTAAGTGTGATTAGTCACTATCTAATAGAGCACTCAACATATATACAAATTATATATCACTCCATTTGCTTCACATGTAGCAAGCTGTAGTATAAGATAAAGAAAATTGTTGTTGACACATTTGGTTTGGCTGAGAAACACGAGTAAATTATTCAAATGTCTCTCGGCAGTAAACTTCGACAGTTAACTGTCGAGGGGCATTTAAGTAATTTACTCGTGTTTCTCAGTCAAACTAATTTTTTAAGATAAATGAGTGGACGTATGTATATATCCGTTGCATGTTAAACTTTTGGGTGTTACAATATATGTATGCCTTATTCTTACAACTAGCATATAAATTTATAACTTGGTCCATAGTACTTAGAGTACATACAATTCATAGCAAGTGGGGTAGAACACAAGATTTTGGTCCGGTTGAAGAGCGTTATATTATTTAAAATAATTTATAGTATTGCATATTTTGTGTTTAATTAGTTTTTACTAATATTTTGAATGAAATTTCTCATTAGATGATGGTATACATGGTGTGTTTTTCTTAAAGGGGTTTTATTTATATCCTTTTCGTCGAGTGTTTAGTAGCAAAAATGAAAATATTGTTTTATGAGAGGAAAATACAAAATATTGTTCCTATTATTAAAGTTTATCTGTGAAATAATTAAGTCTGAAAAAAAGTATCTAAAACATTAAACACAACCGTACCGAAATTGATTCAATATTTGTCTTGAATTCTGCTCTTCTCCCAACACATATTACTTGTGTCCTACTAAACTATCGAAAATACCTCTATATTACTTAACTAACGTAAGTGTTAAAATCTGCGCAACTTAAGTCATGCAGCGTGAGTTAGTGCAGCGTGGCGTGACATAACTCACGCTACGTGATGTTTTAAAGACGGATAGAACTTCATTTCCTCATTTCCCATCTAAAATCTCAAAAATTTCTCTCAAATTACCCAAATTCAAAATTTCTTCAAGTTCAAATCAAACCACACTCCATTAACAAGTAAGTTTTCATAATCAAACACCATTAACCTTTTATGTTTATATGTTAGATTTTTTCTCTTAAATTAGAAATTTTTTAGATTTAGGGTTTGTTTAAATTTTGGTTTTTTTGGCAAGAAATCAGACAATGTTTACATGAAAATGACCTGTGTTATTAAATGTTTAGATGTTTGCATGTTTATGTTGTAGTTTTAAGTTTTAGAGAATTTTTTTAGATTTAAGGTTTGTTTAAATTTTGATTTTTTTTCCAATGTTACATGTAAATGACTTATATTGCTTAATTGTTTACATGTTTGCATTTTTATGTTGTAGTTATGAGTTTTAGGGTTTATTTATATTTTTCACTCCAAGTGTTTGACGAAATGTTTGATTGAGTTTTTCATTGAATGTTTTAAATTTCTTATTGTGTAGATTTGAAACAATGGCCGATATGTTCGACATTCATGCACAATTCAACGGTGGAGAACCTCAGAGATTGAAGATTCGGCACCTTGGTGTCACGTTAAGAGGTATCAAGGATCAACTGAATGAATTCAACCAAGGAGTCAACCCCGGAGACACAAGAAGGGTGGAATACGTTCGGTATAAACGTCCAACGCTCGACGATGGAAGAATATCATTCAGTTCGGTGGAATTAATGAACGACGATAACGTGAGGAGCATGTTTTGGGAGCACACCATGTTTCAGTGGATCGATATGCGTGTAACGTTGCTGAGATCAACTGAATATATTATCAACAATTTGATTCTGCCAGAAGATCGTGATTAGGTAGGGAATGCACCTTCCAACTACAACAATTGTCTTACTCTGAAATGGGGTAATTCAAACTTGTTAAACGGCAGTTTCCAAACATTCACCCGACAGTTCTATTTTTCCTTTCAAAAGATTAAATTATTGTTAGCTTGGTTTAGATGAAGGTATTGCAGTCTCAAGGAATGCACCTCATTCTTTTGACACTTGATTATCATCTTTAAACCAAGCTAACAAAAATTTAATCTTTTGAATGGAACAATAAAACTTCCGGGTGAATATTTGAGAGTTGTTGTTTAGCAAGTTTGAATTTACCTAATTTCAGAGGTAAGATAATTGTTGTAGTTGGAAGGTTCTAGCAGAATCAACTATATAAGATATGATATTGAATTCCTTCATATAAGATGAGTGTCACGGAATGCACCTCATTCTTTATGTGATGACTCGTCTTATATGAGGGAATTTGATGTGATAACATATATAGTTGATTTTGCATAATACATATTTAGGAACTTTATGTATGTAATGTAATGTAACTTTTATTTGAATTTATTCAAATATGCAATCTTTATTCGAATTCACGATGAGTTTAATTATTCTTTTTTCGTAATTTTTTAATACGCAACTTTTTTTGAATTTATTTAATACGCAATTTTTATTCGAATTTACACTGAGTTTAATTATTCTTTTTTCAAAAAAAAATTTCCAAAATAAATAAAAAGAATGGAACAAAAATAATACATAAATAAAAAGAATAAAAATGAACAAAAATAATCATAAAATAAATGCAAATACAAATAAAAACAATGGAACAAAAATAATTCATAAAACATCTCATTTTATTAATATCATTGATACAATTACAATAATTGGTACATTTTATTCGAATTTACTAAATCTACTTCTTTGGGGTAAAAAGAGACCAATCATGAAGTAAAAAGAGACCAATCATGGGGTAAAAAGAGACCGATCTTTTTGGGGTAAAATGACATCAACCCTTGGTGTAAGTCTAAATCTGGTTCTTTTTATACCTCAAGAAGATTCTTTTTACCCATGGTAAAAAGTTTTAGAGGTAGAAAGAAGCAGATTTAGTTTACCCCAATGGTTGATCTCTTTTTACCCCATGTCGATCGACATATTTTTACCCTTCGATTGACCTCTTTTTACACCAAAATAAAGACTAAAAAAAGAAGGAAAAGAAGGAGATTTATAGGGGGAGAGAGTGAGGAGGAAAAAATGTGAAATGATGTGAGAAAATGAGGAAGTTTGGAGGAGTATATATAGGTGGGAATGATAACATAGGTTATAACTACCATAAATGTAGTAAAAAAAAACGTGTAGAAGTTGTAAAAAACGTGTAGCTTGAAGGTTGAAAAGCTGACCACCGTCCAAAAAACATGTGTTCTTGAGCTCTAACCAACCGATCAACTTTCGTGAATTATCTTGGGTACAGGCCAGTGGTACGTGAATTAACTTACGCATGAGTATTTTTGGAAGTTCAGCTGAGCGCGAGTGATTTTTATTGAATAAATAGCAGAATTCATTTGTCTTTTGGTTTCAAATGTAATCCAATAACAACAAATGTAATCCAATAACAACAATCTAAAATGTCTAAATCATCAACTTTAATCTATATACATTTTAGTAGCATCTACAATGGAGATATTTTACTTATTTAGCTTCAAACTAAACAAAAACATTATTCTTATCTTATGTTGTTTTGATTAATATTTACATTTTAGCATAGCAAACACACCCTAACCCTAATATTCATAATAGTTTGCAGGTGTATGCCTAGAAATTTGATTTTAAACTTGCCATAATTGATTGTATATACCGAAAATTTGAATATTAAAATTGCTGGTACTATACATGTTTCATCAAAAAAAAAAATTGGTAGCTGTTTCATCAATTTTAAGATTGACATTCTTAATACATAAAATAAAGCTTAATGATCCCTTATGTTTATTTTAATTTTTAAGTTGGTCCCTTATGTTTTAAAAGTTTCAAGTTGGTCCCTTACATTTTAAAAATTTCAAGTTGGTTCAAAACGTTACTCACGTTGGAATAAGTTAGTCTCTTCCGCGACATGATACTGAGTTGAATAAAACAAAAACAAAAATTAAAAATGTTTTAAAATTGACAACCCGAATCTTTAAATTTAAGTGACAGAAGAGACTAACTTATTTCAACGTGAGTAACGTTTTGGACCAACTTGAAACTTTTAAAACGCAAGGGACCAACTTGAAACTTTTAAAACATGAAGGATCAACTTGAAAACTAAAATAAACATAAGGGATCAAACATACAATTAAGCCATAAAATAAAATCCAAAATTTTTAATAAAAATAATGGTATATAACGTTAATTTTGTAGGAT
Source organism: Medicago truncatula (assembly GCF_003473485.1). Taxonomy (NCBI): domain Eukaryota; kingdom Viridiplantae; phylum Streptophyta; class Magnoliopsida; order Fabales; family Fabaceae; genus Medicago; species Medicago truncatula. The sequence continues at coordinate 26,377,102 of NC_053045.1, forward strand.
TGTGGAGGTGAGAGACTTAGCTGAAATTTTTATTTTTATAAAATGTTTACTTTTATAAAATATTTATTTTCTAATAGTATAATGGACAACTTGGATTTTAGACAAACTGTGGGGGTAGAAGTAGTATTGTAGGGATACAAAGTAAATATTTCCAAATTTTACGGGACAAAGCGATTTGTGATTGGGTACTTGTCTTGCCGTCAGGTTGGCCCGTTAACATTACTTTCTATTAAATCTGCAGGAACAAATGAGAGTGTTAGAATCAATACCATGGACTGGTTAGGTCAATCATAAAAAAAAGATTTTTTTAAGAGGAGAGAGAAAACTTGGTTCAAAAGAATGAACTAATTTGGTAATAAAAAAATTTATTTTTTATAGTTGTATGCAAGCAAACTAAATTATTTAAAAAAAAAAAAACGATTTTTATTGCAACCCAATAACAAGTTTGGTGGATGTTCTTTTTCAAAATAGACTATAGAAATCCAAATACAAGAGCTTTGGAGATCCAAAAAGCATACTTAGTCAAAACTTTGTAGAACTGGACATGAGGCATTCAACCCATACTCAATTATTTATAGCATCATTAACCACAAATAGATATGCAAGGAAGCATGTCTTAAGGGGGTTGCGTACATTGGACTTTGTCAACAAATTATGCCACAAAAAGAAAAGTTGTCAGCTGAATGTGGAGCGTCACACACCCCCTCAATGAGGAAAAACAAACATACAACCCACGTAATTAATGGAGCAAGGCTAAACACCGCAGACAATATTGTTTGATTAGTAGGAATTTTTTTTTTTTTTTTTTCCATTCTATATACTCATCTTATATAATCGTTTGGGACTGACAATCAATTAAACATAAAACTCCGAAAGATTGTATTTAACGCTTTACTAAAGCAGTTAAGGAAACCCATAGTTGAGAGACAAAATTATTTCTTCCGCATGAAGAAAGAGAATGATAATTAAGGACTATAAGTCGATACGTCAACAAAACTCTAGTTTGATATAAGAGTTTAACTTACAGGTTAAATTTGAATTTAATTTGTGCTATATGTTAATGACATGTGTGTATGAAAAAATTTCTTTCAAAAAACAGATGTTTATGTAAAATTAGCATATTTATTTTAAAGGTGGTCGACCCCTGGTGAAATCAAACATACAAATAGAAAAAACAGAAAAGCAAAACTAAAACTGCAAAGTAAAGAACAGACAACAACAGTCATTTAACTGAAACACCAGTATGGAAAATTTAAATGGGTAACAATTACATGGTTAGGTTAATCAAAAGAAATGCATGCTTGCTTTAACATATATACATTCGGTAATCAAATCATGTTGTTACTTAGTGTTAATAATAGTGATATTGACATTATTATTAGTTTTAGGGTTTAAAACATGCAGCATCATCGCAAAATGAACTAAAAGGTAAAATCGCTAAAAAATAAACAATGAGAGAGAGAGAGACCAGGTGCGATTTCTTTGAGAACGGTAAGCATATTCTGGAGGTTTGAGGGTTTCGTAAATGTCAATGTCATGGGCACCAGCACCAGTGTCCTTCTTGAACTTTTCAAGGTAATCGATCACATCAAAGTCGTCTTCATCGCATGGTTGTTCAAAGGAGATCCACATGTTTCCATCCCATTGTCCAAACCTCGGATCGCCCCATTCCGGCACCACCAACTTCTGATCGCCCTCGTCCATTGCTGACGTCCCTCCCAACTCTAGACCCCCCCCCCCCCCCCCCCCCCCCCCGGTTCTTTGTAGCCGTCTCTTCACTCTTCACAAACATCGGGAATTCTTTGTCATCCGATTCGTAACTCGCGTCATCTCTCCCAACCCTTGTTCTTTGTTTCGTGGACTTTTTTTCTTTACAAAAATGCCCTCAATGTTAAATACAAATAACATATAAAATTTTGATTTTGATTAAAACTAAAAATATGAATGTTTATTGCTTTTAGGTTATAACAAATCAAACTAACCATCATTGTCTATTTCAATGACACTAAAAATATAACAAAAAAAAAATAATCAAATTTTGTTTAATGACACTAACAATATAAATATACTTATCTAATTTGTTACATTTTTTAAATGATAAAGGAAAATAAAATAGACATATATTCATATCGTGTTTGTTACTTTTTTTTAATATTTAAAGTTATTTTTATCTAGAGTTGTTAAATGTGTTATTTGTATTGAAAATTAAGAGCATTTTTGGAAAGAAAAAGTCATCCCAAACAAGCTGAAAGGGGTTGTTTTCTTTATATATCGTATAGATAAAGAAAATAACGTATTTTTTGGACTAACTTTTTCTCTTTTCCAAGAATGTCTTTAATTTTGAATACAAATAACATATGTAACAAATAGATAAGAATAAATTAAAGCCTATAACGTTGAACGTTGTAGATAAGCTTTGTAGGTTGAGTGAGTTTTGTTGCTTTATAATTTATGAGAAAACTTAGGTACAATTCCTTAGGTGCTTTTCGTATGGTTCTTAACTAAAAATATATATTTTTTGGATATAACAAACTTTGAGAAAATTATGGATTTGAGGAAATCATGGTGAATTTAATTAAGAACCATACAAAAAGCACCTAAGGAATTGTACCTAAGTTTTCTCCTATAATTTATATAGGCAAACAAGGGAAATCTTGGAAATTGAAATCGTGAAGTCTTTCTTCTGCGATTCCAAGGTTCACCCTTCTTCTACTTCTTTTTTGCAATTCTTCTCAATTCAAATTTCTTTCCAGTGACCGTTGCCCCAACAATTTTGTCCCTAAATCTAAACCCTTTTGCTGCCGTATCGCCGTCATGTAACCAAGGTAGCTGGTGATGCGAACAACCTCACGGTCCCAGCTGCGTCACCACCAAACCCCTTTGTGGTAGATTTCTGAACATGTTTTGGGTGGTTTCCTTTCATGTTGCCGGCACCTTTGGTGGTTTGCTTCACTGCTATGTCTTTTATTTTCAACCCAGAGAAGTCTGACGCAGCATCTCTTGCGGTGGTTGCAGGAAGGTCAAAGGGTCTGGAGTTTTGGTTCATGGTTATTAAAACAACCTCTGCCTCCTTAACGGTGGTGGTTGGTCTCTTCTTGCTTATGGATGTTCATATCTCCTTCGTTTGGGTCAACACTCAAAAGCTGGAGATGGGATTTGTGTTCTTCACTGTGGTGGAGAACATAAGTTTTGGACTGTGTAGTTATGGTTCTACTTCAAAACCCTTGCTAGTGTGCTTTACCTCAGATGTGGTTCGCGGTGTGCGGGGTCTGTTGGGCTCGAAAGGGCTGAAAATACTTGTTGTGATTTGTCGCATGGGCTTTTGGTACATGAATCTTGTCCTTGTTGGCGGCCGATTCAGACACCATCCCTCAAAAAGATAAGCTCATGCTTGTCTCTGATTAATTTGAGTAGACGTGTCAGATTAGACGTTTTCCTCTCTGATGATTAAGCTTCAGCTCGGATTCCCAACCTACCGTCGTCGTCATCCTCAAGGTTGTCGTCGTTCTTCAAGGTCTGATAAGGGCCGCACTGTTGTGTTGATCCAGATGCTTCTCGATGGTGGTTGCGATTCTGGTCTTAAGTTTTAAGTATTCCTCCCAACGTCGAAATGAGGGTCTTATTTGGTCTGTACTTTGGGGAAAAAAAGAGTGTTTATCTTGTTGTGCTTTGCAGGGAAAGGATGGTACGTGGATCTGCTCCGTGTTAACGGTTGGTCCATTCACCGCAGTCTAGACCTCTACTTAAGAGGCTGTTATAATTCATTTGTGTTGTTTTTAAATTTTAATATCACATGTTTGGGTAGACCTCCATTTTATGGATAAACTAGTTAGGTTTATGTCCCCCCAGTTTTTTATTATGTATTTTTTCCTTTTCTTAATAATATATTTATGAGCATTTGACAGAAGATTAGAGATGGGTGCCACTCTTTTCTTTTATGTCATTTGCTCTTGCCTTATTAAAAAAAAAATTATTGAAAAATATGTAACAAACACAATATGATTATATATATATATATATATGCCTGTTTTTTTTCCTTTATCATTTCAAAAAGTGTAACAAATTAGATGAGTATATTTATAATTACTTTTTCATTATTTCAATTATACCCTTGAACAATTTTTTCTATAATAAAGATCGTTGTTGATGTCATTAAAAACAAGAATTTACATTGTATTCATTTTATTGTTATATTGTTGGTGTCATTGAAATAAATAATCATAATTAGTTTGGTTTTTTATAACTTAAAGCAACAAAATTTCATAAAAACAACATAGTTAATAATTTTCAAACGTTATCGCAATAAAAAGTGCAGAAAGACGGGCACGTGAGTTTGATTACTGTTTTCACTAATAAACCTACTGGAACATAAATTGGAATGGATTAATATGGTTTTGATGAATCGAATTGGAATTTATTTGAAAACGTTCATGAACGCATAATTTTCCGAAACTCGTTTTTCTCATGTAAAATGATAGGGTTGTGATTTGTTTACTGTAACTATGAGTCTAGAATGATTATGCAAGGAGTATGTAGGCTTAGAACTTGGTTTTACATTGAAAATGCATTACTTTTGAAAAATGAGGAAATGAGACGAACTTAGGGAATTTTTCTAAATAATCGGATTTGAGTTATGATGTGAATATGTATGAGCTATTGTGATCATATGTGATATGTGGATATGCTTTGTTAAGGTGTTTGAACGTGAATGACTTGTTTTCGATGAATTAGTTGGAAAATTATAGTTTTAGTGAAAATAGATGAAATTTGTCAAAGTAATGTTTTATGGTCGGATAAGTTGTAAATGGTTTTGTATTCATGATGATAAGATAGAATAAGAATGAATCAATGATGATTGGGTGTTTAATTTGATAAATGTTATGATGTGGTTAATTGTCCGTCTTTTATGCAAAACGTGATTTTAAAACGATATTGTTTCCTTAAGGTGATAGTTGTTGATGATGATTATGATAATGATTCCTTTGTTGAATTTAATTTGATGATTTGATGATGACTCTTGTTGAATTAAGACTTGTTGATTGTGTGGATGTAAAACTTGATAATGCATAAGGTGTTGAATTATGAAGAATGTAATTGGAGGTGTACTTTTACATTGCTTTGGTGAATATATAGTTGATGTTAGGTGCATTGTCGAGTCTTACTTGAAGTCCATGCATTCATAGTCATGTTGAGTCTTATGATGAATGTAAATGGAGGTGTAATTTTACATTGCGTTGGTGAAATACGTAACTGGAGGTGTACTCTTACGTGGGTGAGAATTAAAAACGGTAAAATTATCTCCAGAATTCTATTGGTACTATATGCATTTAGAAGAGTATAGAACATTGCATGCACTTTATAATTGGTGAGTCGTGTCATACTTGACTATGTGAATTGGTGTTTATATGCATTTGTGAGACTTGGTAAATATTGTGAATACTTGAAAAAGGTGAACTTGTATACGTTGCTTGATTATGCTTGTAAGCTTGATGAATAATGTTGATGTGGAATTTCATTGTGCATGATTTAATTAAGTGTTTAGTTGATCATTGAATACGAATATACGATTTTGCTTTCAAGTTGATTATATATTATTTGTGGAATATTATCTAACCTCCAGTGGTCGTTTGGTTGACCGTCGGCCTATTTGCATGAATGGATAGACGGCTTGCAGGATTAGTTGTTTTGACCTTGCTTGTGAGTATGCTTGAGGACTAGCTTTGAAGCTGCCTCGTCTCTTTTCTTTGGAGTCTTAGTTTAGGGCTCTGATTAGGATGTCGGTATTTTATCATTTATTTTATGTTTGATGAGACTATCACTCAGTATGTTGAGATTGGATATTTTATTTGGTGAAGTATTATGATACATATGATATGGCTACTCAGGAGTTTTTTTTTTATTATTTGTCGATGAGATGTTATGATATTATTCCGTTGTGAGTTGTGAAAAATTATTTATACATGTTTTGGATTAATTGAAGATGTAGCATCTAAACTTTTTGAATAGTTGTATTATTTATGTGTTTTGTTGCTTTAAGGATTTAGGGTGTTACAATTTCCAACATCATTGTATTGTCCTGGCTTCAACCTTGAGGAGAAGGTTGATTTTAATGGTGGGAGTAATGTTATGATCTCAACGGCTGAGAATGACCAAGATTGAGAGTTTAAGAGACACTCGACATCTGATCCACAAATGAAGGAGTTGAGGAGAGAAAGAGCTAACAGAAAAATATTACTGTACATGCTATAAGAGGCAAATGAAAGGATTGGCAAAGGGGTGAAGAATTTGATGAACCTCTCTATTCCTCCCTTGGCATTCTTCAGAATGATTCCTTCTTCTTCTTAGTCTTGTGCTAAGCTCTATCTTACTTTTAGAATTTTTCCCTTCCATACATTGTAATGTTACATTGGTTTACTGGTGTTAATCTCTGTTATGGTTAAATAGTTCAATTATATAGTTTATTATTTTCTAAATTGATTCCATTATCATCTCCCAAAAGTCACAAACCCTTACAAAGTTGTCATTGAGTCTATTAGCGTACTTGCTGAAACAAAACAGATGATTAATGATGTATTGCTAGTATTTGTGATAGAATAACACTCTCGTATTTGTGACTTTTCTGAGTAATGTTAGCAACACTCTCTTTTGAATACTTTATTTAATATTCACTTTTTTATTGGTTTAAATCATTGTAAATACATACTTTAAAAATTAAACACACACAGTGGTGGGACATACATTGATTTCATCTAATAAAAAAGTGTGTTAGAGAAAGTGTTAAATCATAAGTGTTGCTAACATTCCTCTTTAGTTAAAAGCAAGAAAGGTGTCCTTATGACTATGGAAAAAATATGGGGTGAGAGGAGCAGTCTTGGAGGCATAATAATTATTTTAAGGGTTAACAGTGTTTTTCTCTGTAAAATAGGTCATTTTCGATTTACCTCCATAAGAAATTTTCGTTTTGAAATTCGTCATTGAAAATTATTTTTTTCCGGAATACCCCCTAGACCATCTGACTGTACAAAATCGATGATCTAGCAGGGTAAACCGAAATTCGCTCAAATTACTAGATGGAGCGAACCAAAATTTTCTCAAATCACAGATAACCTGAAATTTTCTCAAATTACAGGGGACGAAATTTGTCATAAAGGTCCAAAATAAAACAAAAAAATTAGAAGGACGAATTCCAAACCGAAAATTTCTTAGAGGATAAACCGAAAATGACCTATTTTATAGGAAAAAAAAATACTAACCCGTGTATTAAAAAAAGGTGTCCAATACAAAATTTATTTTTGTGTTTTATTAAAAACATATATTAATTTTTCAATTTTAAAGAATATAATGACGAAACTCACACACATTAAAAAAATCTAATGACAAAACTCACGTATTAAATGTTGTAAAGTGAAAAATCATGGGGTTGAAACTTCACTCCTACCTAACAAATGTCCCTACAACTCTTATCTAACTTGCACTTTTTTTTATAAGCATGTAAGTTGTACTAATGAAGCTCCATAACACAAATTCTATTCGATAACAATTTTGAAGAAATCGAATTTGCCTATTAATTATACTTAATTTTGACACATGAAATTCTCATGTTTTGAAGAGTATGAAATTTCCATGAGAATTGCTATAGTGCGATAATGAAGATAGTTGGGTAAAGAGACACACGAGAAAATAAAGCACGTGTTTTTTCATATTAAAGCACGTGTTATATAACTAACTTTATTAGTTTACGCAGCACAAGTGCGTTCATTTCACTTTATAAAAAGCATTCAAATTTATATATGTGTAAACTTTTTCCCTTTTGGATTTAGCCTCGTTTGCAATTTATGAAAAGTGTATGTAGTATGATTATGAACTAAAGTAATGATATTCTTTCCGTCTTAATAAACTTGCTTTGATTAAAATTAAAGGTGATTCTTTTCAAATATCGTCGTTAATATGTCAAGAAAAATGTTATTTGGACACTCATACATTATCTATATATATTGAGTAGGCATGACAATGGGGGATGGGGACGGGTTTTACCTCCTCCATTCCGACTCCCATATATTTACATGTTACCCTATCATACCTAACGGGGATGAGAAATTGATTCTCATCCTCGTCCCCAATATGTTTGGGTATTCCAGCCCCATCCGCGTCCTCGCGGTGAATCAATTTTTTATTTATTAAAAAGAGTTTTTTTAAGCTTCAATGGCAATATTGTAATGCATTATCTAATAATTTGCGCTTATTTTAACTTTTCCTTACCAAATAATTCAGTTGCTCCTTTAACTATCAATGAAAGTTTTTATATCAAGATAGTTATCAAACCAAATAACATGACATATCATTATCAATTCCCTCAACAAAAACAAAAACATGACCTTTCTACATTCGGGTAGGGTTTAGGTATGGGTTCGGGATGAGTACATATATCCTCGTTACCCGTCCCGTATCCGTATTATGAAATTGGAAAAAACCCGAACTTATACTCAAACCCAATCAAATAGGGGAAAACCTGTCAAATCGGGGTTGGTTTGGGTGGATACTCATGGGCACGGGTTTTGTTGATATGCCTAATATTGAGAGAGAAAGAAATAAAGAGAGTAAAAATGATAAATATTTTGACCATATGATTGAAAGAGAGTGGGAGTGAAATAAACCGAAGGAAAAAAATAAGTGTTCAATGAATGTTTACAAACTAAAATGTATTAGTAAAAAATTTATATTTTAGATTCATTCAATTAATGATGTATATGATCTTTATTATAAATCATATACATCATTTAATGAATAAATCTAATATATTTATTTTTGTTTATAATAGTGACCGGTAGATATATTTAAATTTGTCCAATTCTTTTTTCCTTTCGTGAGGAGTTTTTCTCCTCCGCCATCACATATTTTTAAACATTCTCACATAAACTTTATTGTTGATAAACTTCCGGAAATAAAAAAAAATACTAGAATTAGATCGGCTTATATAGGGTCTCTTTGAATTGACTTATTTATAAACTTATGAAAAATAGCTCATGAAAATAAATAAGCTTTTATGTTAATTCATAAGTTTTCAATAACAAAAATTGTATCTTCATAAATTGTTTTTCATAAACTACCTTCACAAGTTTATGAATAATACATAAAAGCTTATTTATTTGTATAAATTGTTTTGCATAAGCTCAAAAATATGTCAATTCAAACGGGCTCATAAAGAGTATGTTTCAATTACATCGATATTAATATTACACCGCTCAATAATATTTTACTCAATATATATCAAATTTGAGCATTAGATTGAAAATTTATATAATACAGATTATCTATATAAATTTTAAAATAAATCTAAAATTATTTGATACGTGCATGATGATTAATGTCGTATAATAAAAGTGTTTAAGACAATAATTTTGATCTACTTCAATAATGTATAAACTGATTTAGATTTATTTAAAAATTTATATTGACGGTCTATATGATATAAAGGTACATTAATAAGAGCCATATAATCAAAGTTAAAAAAAATAAAATAAAATAAAAAGCACCATGTAATGTTGATACGATCCAATTCAAGCGGGTACATTTGTTACTTAAACGATGATGTGAAACTACTTAAACAACAAACAATATCTAATTTTATGTCTAGTTTTTTTTGTTCAAAGTAACCTAGTGACTAGAACTTACATAATTTAACTGAAGTGGAATGTTCGGGTTTCAAACCTCCACCCATACATATAATATGCAATATCCCTACCAACTGAGTTAAGTTCACGGGATATGTCGAGTTTTATTTAAGCAAAAAAGATGATTAACTATGCAAAAAGAAAATATGTCATACAACGAAGAAACTCGAACATAAAAAACAAGATGATTTTCAAAATGGAGGAAATATTTATCAAAATATAGGACCTAGAGTTTAGGCATCTTAAACGATCATATTGTTGCAAACATTGGAGCCTTCGTTGGCAACTAGTCATTCTTGTTGGAGGTGTTGAAATGTTAATTTGTAATGATGTTGAAAGTGACGACTTAACAATTTTGGTCTTGTAGGAGAGTCTTATTGTTGTTCTAAAGAACTAGATACATATAAACTAACTATTAACGTGTACCTTGATCTTGGATGGCAATTGAGAATATGTTGAATAATTATCTGACCTAATAGGATAGTCGGTATTTATAAATATGGAGAGCGACCTCTCAACATGTGTATTATGAGAACCGATCAACTCATCACGAACCGTTTCTAATTACATCATATTAATATTTAACTATTAATTTAATGATTTGGTGTACCAATACACTCATATCTTTGGGTGTACCATAGAATTTGCCAATATATATATATATATATATATATATATATATATATATATATATATATATATATATATCATTTTATTCAATGCAATATTATAATTAAAATTAATAGTTAATATAATAATTTATTATTTTAATTGTTGATTAAGGTTAATCCATAAAATTCAATACTTATCCTTCAAAAAAAAAAAAAATCAATACTTATAGCACAAGCACTTACCATGATAAGTGATTATGTATAAGATTACATGAGCTATTTTATGGCAAATGGTAAAATAAAGTTAAATTGTTTTTGTACATGTTATAAAATGTTTTCAAAAGCCATCTTGGAGAACATATAAAAATAAGTTGGAAAAAGCTTATGAAAAATGTCCTAATTTTTTATTTTTATTTTAAAAAGTTTTCCTAAAGAGTTTCACAAAATTTATGTCGGTAGATAAACTTAAATACCTAGTACAATATTTGAACTTCTACTTTGAGAGATATATAGGTACAGAAAGAGCTTTCCTTTCTTCAAAGTACAATTTGATTTATCAATTCAAATTAAAAATGATTAAGTACTCTTACATTGAAGGCTTTTTTGTTTTCTATCTATATAGAATGTACACATTAAATGGTAGATACGTTTTTGCACAATATACATAGTTAGTTATATAACTTATATTTGATCACCTTTGGTGCCTTGTTAACAAGTACAATTGTATGCATGGAGAATTATTCCAAGTAGTGGAGTGTAACCTAAGTATGTCTCTTGCTTTCTCTTTCAAATAAGAAGCACAATCCGCTTGCATTACCATGCAAAGCTTGGAAACCGCTCCAACTTGCAACATCTCTAAAACAAACTCTTTCGACGTTGAATTCTTCGCAATCACTGAAAGTACTTGAATCGCTAGGTCATCGGTTGCGGCTGAAACCCTCAAAATCCTCTTCGAAATCATCGCTATGCCCGCTGCATGCCTCATAAATTGTTCTCTTCCATCCGCGCACGAACACAAATGTGCCAAAAGATTGAACACAAGCTCAGTCACATTCTTCTCCGGTTTTTCAAGCTCGAGTTCAATGAGTTCGGTTATTCCACCCGCTTCCACGATCTTTGTTCGGTTTCTACCCAACGGGCACGTCTCTATAAGCACATATAAAGCTGATTTAATAGCTTGTTTGGAGAATAATCTTCTCTTTCTAAGTACTCTAACCATTGTTACAAAGAATTCAATGTTTAAATTTCCTAAAAGGTTTGAGTCCACAACATCAATTGTCAACTTTAGTAATGGCATAACTTCATTTACCATCTCAAAATTGTTAGTATCAATGTAAATTTTCAAAATCCAAGTCAACGAGTTCATGAAATCCATGTTTTTGCCAACCAAAGGCTTCATCATGTTGTTGATCATTGCTTCATTCCACAAAAGACGAATAATTTTCAAAGCTTCTTCTAAACCATTGGTATTTCCTTCTTTGAATTTCTTTTTAATCACCATAACCATAGCCTTTGTTACACCTACTTCAACCATGCATATTCTATTTCTGTCACTTTGTTTAGCAAGTTCAAGAATCTTCTCCATTGATGCTTGAAAACAATTAGGAAGCTCAAGATTCTTGACAAGTTTTTGAAGATGGATTCTATTGAGAGGAGATTTTGGAGATTGAATTTGATTATCAACCACTTTGGCTTCATTTGATAAAATCCATGCTTTGATTAGCCTTTGAAGTGTGTGATTTGGAGTCAAATATTCTGAACTTCTTGGTAGTGATTGATTTGTTACCGGACATACACAAATTTTGGCTTTCATTAACCATTTTTCAATGCTTTTTCTATCGTATGTTATTCCTGTCACTGTTGTCACAGGTTCTTCCATGATTTGAAATGAAATTGGACATACAAAATATGGAGGAATTTCAATTTCAGCCATAATATTGTATAAAATAAATGTTATAGTTTTTCTACAAATGAGGTGTTATTTGGTGAAGAGAATGAAAAAGAAGAAGAAAAGATGAAAATGAATTATGCTTGTTTTGGTAAGAGAATGCGGCTTGATAAATCTTAAGGTCTTAAAGAGATGATTATATATAGTATGCATTAAGGAAGGAACATTTCTAGAAAAGTCATAAAAGGTGTTAAAAACTTAGAGCAAAATTTTCCTATGATTTTACTTGTCATAGATGCATACTAGTATTTCATATGAATATATAAATGAAAGGGACCGACGTACGTTCCGAAGACACTCTTTAAAGGTTTTTTTTTGTAGATAGGAGAGATGACAAAGCTGTCATAAATTCACGTTCAAACCCCGATTATGACATCCGATCTAACAATTTTGACATTTTCGCCAGTTGAATTAGGACTTATGAGATCTTTTAAAGTTTTTAAATTGTAATTTTATATAAAATCATAATCAATGTATTAAAAATTAAAATATTTTACTTTTTATAAAATATATTTTTTTAATTTTTTTTAAAGACTGCTCCAAGGACATCCTTTAACAAGAACCAAAATGAATATAATATTCCATAATTTGTTAATATAGAATTTGGGTGGGTGGTCAAAGCTTGTAGCTTGTAGCAACGACTTGAAATTATACATAATTGTCGATATTGACTTTTAGATGCAAGAATGAATTTTTCCAAGTGTGCATCGTGCTTGCTACGTGCCTAACTTCTGTTGGTCATTTGTCTAGTTGGACGTTTGATTACTGCTGATTTTTTTATTATAGTGTTTTCAAACCTTAATTGAGAGGAACATTTCAACGTGCCAGTGGTGGCTAATTAGAGGAGGCTAAAATTTAATTAAGATTGATTAATTTGGTTTAATTAGTGTTCATCATTTTTATTTATTACTATTGGCTAACTAATGACTAACACTTCTTTAATAGAAAGATTTCATTGAAAAAATTAAAGTAGTTCAAGGATTTGATTATGACATAGTTTAGGGATTTATCTAAAATTCTCCAATAGTTTAGAAATAATATGCATATATAGTGATTAAACCTTACTGGCCTCTTTGGTAGTCAGGGAGATATGATAGGTTAACTATAAGATTATCTTGAAACCTTTTTTAAGAAAATCTTATCTTGAAACTTATTCATTCATGTCTCTTTAATACAAATTTTTACCATGACCATGTCTTGAAATTATAAATTATGAAATTTCTGTTACAGAAAAGAAAGAAAAAAAAGTATGCATTATTTATGCATGCAAGAACACAAGTTTTTATTGTCTAAAGAAAAAAAAAGTTTAGTTTTTGGTCCCTATAAATATGTCAACTTTTTGTTTTAGTTCCTAAAAAAAAATTCTTTAACTTTTAGTCTTTAAAAATTTTTCTATCTTCACTTTTGGTCCCTCCTTTAAAGTAAACTCATACGTAGAATTCATATATTTTTTAATAAAATTTTGCAGAAAAATTCATAATATTATGAGAATTTCTCCAAAAAAAATTAATTTTTTTAAACAAAACATAAATTTAATATGAATTTTTATATTTTTCACGATTAAAAATTCATATTTAATTTGTGTTTTGTTAAAAAATTCTAAATTTTTGGGAATTTTTTTTACAATATTCTACACACTTCTGCACAATTTTATTAAAAATTACAAAAATTAACTTAAAAATAGGAACCGAAAGTAGTGATTGAAAATTTTATAGGGACTAAAAGTTGAAGGAAATTTTTAGAAGGGCTAAAACGAAAAGTTGGTATATTTGTAGGGATCAAAAATATATTTAACCCAAAAAAAAAAAACTATGGGTGAGAAGTTTAATTAAATGCTTTTTAACTTTTGCACTATGTTTTTTTACCTAATTGGAGGCGTATAGAAGAAACAAGATCAGTTTGGGTTTAAATTTGAGAATTTCTTATCATGCATTTCTTGCTTCTCGTGTGTTTTCAGTTGCTTCTCGTGTGTGGAAACTAATTAGAAGAAACAAGATCAGTTTGGGTTTAAATTTGAAGTTTAATTACACTTCTTCAGTCCCTTGGCCAACATGTACATATGTGATATCCTTAGATACCATCTCATATAACTTGGTGATGTATCCCACCCATGGAGGAGTGATCTCCTAGGTCATCTACGACCAACACATGATCTAGAAAATTGGCATAGGCCTCCAACACCTGCAATTGGGTCACTAAAGGTGAAGCTGAAACAACTAGATATGAAATTACTTATAATAGTGATCAGATGGTGTAATAGTGATCAGAGGGTGTACTTCTCAAATGTATGTGGTAAAATTCATCCAAACTACTTCTACGTGTGAAATGAAATTACTTTTATGCAAAAAAAAAAAAGTATGAAATTCCTTATGCATGCAATTCAATGAACACGAGATTTTGTTGTCTAAAGAGAAAAAGCTATGGATGAGAACTAAACTGCTTTTTAACTTTTACACACGAGTTTAATTATGTCAAAAGTTTCCACATGCCAATACGCCTATAATATACTCCCTCCTTTTCAAAATAAATGTCGTTTTAGCAAAAAAAAAATTATTTTAAAATGAATGTTACTTTCGGTTCCCATTCAATAATAACTTTTTCTTTTCAATTGTACCCTTCAATTAATACTATGTTACACTACTTTCTAAGTATTATTTTTTCTTTAAAGAAAAACAAACGAATAGTTGATTATGATAATTTGGTAAAATTGTTATGACATTTGACTACTTTATTTCATTCCTTAATATGTGTGCAATTGGCTAAAGCAACACTCATTTTGAAACGGAGGAAGTACTCAAGTACATGATAAAATAATACTCCCTCTGGTCCTATTTACAAGAGAAAGTTGACTCTTTTTAAATACATTGAATAATGTATGTATCTAGTCAAGAACCTAAATCAAATACATAAATTATTTAATGTATCTAAAAAGTAAATTGTCTCTTGTAAATAGGACCGAAGGGACTAATAGTTATAGATGTAAATTTTTTTTTTTACAAATCAAAATTGAATATATTGCTCAAGAGCAAGGTGATTCACCCGCACAAGATGTGTTAAAAGTGATGAATCACCCAAAGTCTATTACAAACCACATGCACCTAACAAAGATGCCACCACCAAAGCAAAAAAAAAAAAAAAAAAAATTACATACACCCATACAAAGAAGTGAGTGTTTACCCCAATCATGAAATCCAAACGCAATAGATACGAAATTCAAAGAGAGTCATAAAAAGGAATACAACTTCACTTTTTAACAATACTGTGAGAAACGATAACCGCATTTTTGAAGATACAATTGTTTCTCTCCTTTCAGATTGCCCAAATACAAACAAGCCAAATAACCATATTACAGTTATAGACGTAAGTTAAATGACGATAACGATTGAAAACTCACGCATAACTAGAGGAGTTCGATGTTCGAACTCCGGTCACGGCTCCCGGCCATTGTTGTTATACTTTAAATACTTTTAAGAGATATGTGGTAAAATTCATCCAAACTACTTCTGAATATGAACTTCCTAATGCATGCAATGAACACGAGTTTATATTATCCGAAAACAAAAAGCTATGGATGAGATAAGTTTAAACAGCTTTTTAACTTTAGCTCTGTGTTTTTTTGACCCAATTGAAAACGTATACATAAAACAGGATCAATGTTGGTCCTTGAGCAAGTTTCAGTTTAAATTTTGTTATGCTACAAAGAAGATTGAATACGGCTGAGTTTGAATTCAAATAGTCGCAATGAGGACCACTACGGCGGGTTTTGGGAAACGAATTGGTCAGCAAAACTGAATAATTTCTACCTATATTATACTCGTAGTCTCCTACTACCATTCAACAACATGTGACACATCCTTTCAGGAAGAAAAAAAACAATTAGTAACACATTTTTATAAAAAAAAAAATACAGCCCTCTATGTATTTTGGATCTTTGACAATTTTGACTCCCAAGACCACTTTTGGCCCCCTCTCTTTCCACTTTGGGGGCCAAAACTGGCAAAGATCCAATACATAAGGGGCTGTTTTGTATTTTAATTAGTTAGGGGGCTAAAATCGCAACTTTTGTTGGGGGTTTTGTGATTTTCTTTGTTGCAGGTGCTGAGTTTGCAGCTGTTAGGAAAATACAGGTTGTCTGGTGTTTTTGTGTGATGGTTTTTCCTTCCGATCCAAATCTATGCGGAGGAGATGATGGTGGTGTGAGGTGGTGATGTAGGCCACATTTTTGGTGGTGTGAGGAGGTGACGGTGGGTCTTCAACGGTTGGGTTCGATCAGAATCTTCTCATCCGGTTCGACTACTCTGTTATATAGTGTTTTGTCGATGTGGATCGATGATGTGGCTGCCGTGAAGGTGGATTTTGTTGTTGGGCTGGTTGTTGTTTGTTGCAAAGGTGGATTCGTTAAGGTGACATCAATTGTTGTTGCGGCGAAGGTGGTTGTTGTTGTTTCAATCGTTTGTTTTTCAAAGGTTTTTGGTGGGGGTTTGGGTACAACTTTTGTTTTCCTTTGTATATTGCTACTTTACGATACCTTGTGCTAGTTAGGATTCATTGTGATTTTAATAAATTCCATTTTGACTTCTTAAAAGAAAAAAAATTATCAACATAACCGTTTCCACCCCCATAAAAAATGATGTTACAATGATAAAGCTCACAACAAATTTATTAAGAGTTACTCATCCAGTAATGGATAGTTGATCACCCTTCCAAGAAGACAATATCATCTTCATAGCATCAATGATAGACTTCTAAATTGAACATCGCCTTCGACTAGAACCTATAGGTATACTAAAAAAGTCTCTCAATATATTGGAAATTCCGATAGCACATATTGTAAAATACGTTTCCGTAGGTTTTTTTCTTTTTTTCCATCGGAAGCTATCTTCTCATTGGACTCTTTCATGGTGGGGGTCTATAGAAGAACCTTTACCCAAAAAGTTGAAAGAATTTTCTGAATAATTACTAGATCAAGAATTTTACTGTAAATAAGTCATCTAACAACTAATTTTAAACATAATTTTTAAGGAAACAAATACTCATTTTCTAACAAATTTCAAAGTAACGCTAAAATTGAGAATCTGCAAAGGTCACATTTATGTACAAGTTTTAAACCATCGTCCATATACTATACAGATTATTTTCTATGTTGACCAAATTCGCCTGACATAGCCCGTGCAACGTGATTTCATGTTCCGTAAATTATTTCGTTACTTCGTTAACTACACCTTACGAATTACCAGACAAAGCATCTATTGATTGTTATGGATACAATGAATGGAGTTAAAAGCTACAATAATTAAAACAGTACTATGAAGATATTAATCATCTCCCCATGCTTCATCTTTCAACTTTTGCCTGTTAACAATGCGTTCCCTCCTTGTATCTTCGTGCCTTTTATGTTCTCGGGACCCTGTCACGTGGCTCGGGGAGGGTAACTTTATTCCCATGCTGTTAGCAATCATCCTCTGGGCTGCTGTGGCCGAGGTTTTTGGTCTTTGCTGAGGCGGTTTCAGGTCTGAATAAACAATGAAACAGGAAAACCATGTGAGACAGACAACACTAACTGATCATACAGTTAATTAATTCAAAAGTGCAATAAACAATGGAATTTTATTTCGATTCAACGAGAGTGTATAAAGTTGTAGTACTCTATCAGTCAAAGAACCTGCTCAGTACGCAAAATACCCAGCTCCTTAAAGATGAATTTCAAAACTATTATCATTGATTGAAAATGAATTTTAACAACTTCATATTTAGTTTAATATATTGCAAAATATCATAGATCTCAGGAACTGCATTTTAGTCAACTGCAAATGCTAGCTAGCAATAAAACCAAGTTTGAGGGAACAAGCAAGGGTGTCTAAAAAGTCATGAAATACAGGAACTGCCATGTTATCAAGTCTTTAACACAAAATAGCAGTCAAATGAGATTGAACCAAAGAACCAGGCTGTATAGTGCTCCAAAATACCTCCGTCGATACGAGACCACACAATATTATCTAAGTAAACTATAATTATGATGCACCAATATGCAAATTTTGATGTCGTATCGTCCTCAATAGGTATATTGATACACTGATACGACACAATATGCCATCAACACGTATCGACCAAGTATGAGTGACATTTATTATCAAAAAATAAAATATGTTCGATACGCCTGCAACACGCTGTAGAAAAGTTGTGGACACACTGCCAATACATCGTCGACACTCTGCAGAGGCGGTGTCAAACTCTGAAACTAGCAGGGCTGCGTTTGTGTTGCAATCAGAACTTGAATGTCACAAGAAGAAACATGCCGCGTCTGGTAGATAAAGAAAGAAGAGAACTGGGAGAAGTAAGAGACACAGTTGCTGTGCAACACAATTGCGAAAATGCTATCACAACAAATTTGGCACACTTTAAACATCAAAAAGAGCTTCTGAAACAAGGCCATACTTAGATTTCCTAAAGTAAATGCATCGCCAAGAAACTTTATTTTAAGCAAACCTTATATCACCCTGAAATAGCAGAAAGATAAAGCAGTATTTTACCATTTGCTTTAAGTGAACTGAGAATAGCATCATCTTCATCAAGTATCCCTATACTCATATTAAATGAACATCGAACATTGCTTTGAGCCTGGAGTGCTGCGTTATAAAAGTAATGGTATTGATTAGCCATTGTCAAATTACTGTTACCAGTTCATTATAAAGTTAATGATATCGGGTCATTATAAAATTGATTGTATCGAATAGTCAAGTAATGAAACTAAAAAATAATGCATATAAAGAAGTCCAACAAGATGCAATATAAGCATACAGAATGTTGTTATACATCATATATCATGTGAACAATACTGGAAAAGCATTAAAATAAATTAAAGTTTAATCCAACCAACTTCCCGAAAAGGGGTAACAGTATGTCACTCTGTATGTTTGTCTAGATAAAGTGGTTGTCACGGGTAACAGTATGATTAATGATGAGAATTTAACTGCTAAAGAGCACATCCTCCTAGTATACATAGAATGGTAAACAAAGATAAGCATTTGCATACTTAAGTAACACCAAACCAGCTACCGATGACACACTCTACATATATTGCAAAGGCAAGAGATGGTTCTTAATGATGATAAAATAATTAGTACCAGTGTTTACTCAAATGTCACATTCAGACTGATGTCAATATGGGGTATATACTATATACCAGCTTCAAAATGGTTTACACTACATGCTTTAGGCATAGAGAATGATGTTGTTCAAGAGAGAACTGAAGTGGAAGATCCATATAAACGGGTTCAAGTAGACAAGTACTAGTTTTTTCATTGAGACATACTACACAATCATAATATCATGTTTATCATATTTTAAATAAAGTATCATGTTTATCATGTCAAAAAGTATAAACTTTAGAGGCACGCAACCATAATTCACCATCATAATACATAAACAAATAAGCATAGTTGAATATAATAAACATTATATTACAGAAATAATAAACCAAGTAATTTTGTAATTACCTTCTGCAGGAGTTCGGAATACTGCAAGTGCAACTGTATCATTGACCCAGCGAATCACAAAATCACAATTTTTTATGTCCTCAAAAACCTTCTCCAAGTCGGTTGTTCTAGTGCTTGGTGAAAAGTGAGACAGCAGAAGAACATGATTGGTCCCATATTGTACTGAGTTGAAAAAAAGTATATTAAAATCTAAGTGTTTTCAACAAAATATATTATGCTGACAACCTAATTATACCGGAACATGAAAATTATGATCAGGGGTATTTAAGAAATCATAAGTATCTAACTATCCTCCATTTAAAATAACTAATGTGATGCAATACAAAAAAAACTATGGATGTAAAAAATAAACAAATCTAGATTTTACTGAAAAGATGAAACATAACAAGGTGTACTTACAGTTAGTTGTATCTTTCTTATCTTCTGAACCACGATTAGTTTCATCGTCCTCAACATCATCAATAATCGAACCATCAAGTAACCGATCACTATAAAGTTTATCTTTATCATAAGAGAATGTTCCCCTTCCACGCCGCTTTGGGGTTGGACTTTTGGAGTCCTCCAATTTAATTTTTGACACTCCAGTTAAAATGTCTGAAGACACCATGGGCACTAACTTGTCTGGTTCACGATCTGCTATTGCTTCCCAATCTGTAACGGTTAGGCCAACATGCCCATTCATGAACAACAAGAAAACAAATCTAATATCAAAATGAGGCTATAACATAATGTACGAGTGACCTCTCAAATTCAATAACCTATTATCCTAGAACTATCCCTTCATGAATATCAAACTTGTCTCTAATAAACCCTCATCTCTGCTTTGATTGCTCTTCCTTTATGACAAGCCATCCATATATGTACCTTCTGCCTGCTCACTAAAACAGTAGCCAAGAACCAAACAAGACCTTAATATAGTAACTAACTTTTGCTGAGTCAGCAAAGTCTCAACTGATTAAGAATCAATTCTAAATGGGATATGATGAAATTTGGGGCCTAACACATCCTTACAAAACCGGCTTGTAAGGTGAGGAGTGCCTCGGGTCTGGATACAAATCTAAAACCTAAAGAGGAACACCACTCCGGGTCGAAGCCTACACCAGCACGAAAACGCCGGGTGGGTTTGCTACATTAAAATTATTACAATAAAGAACATTAAAAACATACCGTCATCAGCAGAAGAAGAATTTTCAATAGAATCTAGTGAAGCAGGATTGGTCGGTGATGGTGTAACACCAACGTCGTAATTGGACTCTTTCGCCACTAGGGTTTCAACTAAGTCTTCACTGCGATTCCCTTTCTCCATTGGTTTCGATCTCAGAGGGCAATACACTCTCACTTTCAACCAGAACGCAAAATTATCAAGTTTCGTTGTTTAAGGTGTTGCGGTATTTGGATTTGTTTTTAACTTTCTTGTTTTTTTTTTTGAGGGTTTTGTAAAGTATCTTTAATGAGTAAATAATCAATTTTCCCCCTGAAATTGTAAGTTTCATCAATTACCTCCTGAAATTAACAAAATTTCAATTACCCCCTGAAGTATATATGTATGTAGTTTTTCCAAACTCCAAAATTAATAGTTAGCTTTAATATTTAAATATTAATTGTTTGTTTTTAAGAAAAAAATAATATAAATTTTTAAGTTTGGGGGGTATTTGCAAAACGTCATGTTCACTAACAGAAAAATTTGATGGAGGGGGTAAATTGACTAACGTTGTGAAATTTCAGGGGGGTAATTGAAGTTTTGTTAATTTCACGGGGGTAATTGATGAAACTTACAATTTCAGGGGGAAATTGACTATTTACTCTATCTTTAATATATAGGTCATTTCTGATTTCACCTCTGTAAAATAAATTTGGTTTAAATATGCCTTTAGTCCTTGCACTTTCATCAGATTTTGGCATTGGTCCCTACACTTTTTTTGTTTGGAATTGGTCCCTGCACTTTGTAAAAATATTGGTATTGGTCCCTCTGTTAACTTTCTGTTAAAAAAAACACAAAACTATTGGTATTGATCCCTGCACTTTGTAAAAATATTGGTATTGGTCCCTGCACTTTGTAAAAATATTGATATTGGTGCCACATGACGTGAAATGATTGGGCCACGTGGCACTCCGTTGGTTTTGTGTTTTTTTTTAACAGAAAGTTAACAGAGGGACCAATACCAATATTTTTACAAAGTGCAGGGACTAATGCAAAACAAAAAAAGTGCAGGGACCAATGACACATTTAAACCAATAAATTTTTATTTTGATTCATCCATGTAAAATATTTTTGTTTTGATTTACTCCCTAAACAAAAACCAATTTTTTTTTTTCAAGAAATTTTCGTTTTTGTTTGGCCTATATTACGAGGGGTAAAGACCTATTAACCCTTAATTTAATGTCATACTCCCTCCGTATTTAAATAAAAGCAAAATTTACTTTCTAGATTCATTCATTTAATGATGTATGTGGTCCATATTATGAACCATATACATCATTAAATGAATGAACCTAAAAAGTCAATTTTATTTATATTAAAAAACGGAGGGAGTGTATATTTTTTATATTAAATTATTTTTAAATAAATTTAAATTTCGGCATGCAACACATTAGAAAAATGGTATCAAAATACTTAATGTTAAAAGTTCAAAGTCCACAAAATACACACACATAAATATATATATATAAACGACTCAAAATCTAAATGTCAAATATTTTTTAGTAGTCATGATAATGTTAAACAACCTAAACAAAATACTTAAAGACAAATCCTAGATGTTTGACAAAATACTTGATCATAAGTGAGAAAGTGGCTATAAGTTTTAAGGCAAAGAAATCACCAATTATATGGATTATCCCAATCATATCAACACGTTCATCTTCATCATTTCCCTCATTATAGTACCGGGTCATGGGTACCAATCGGGTCATTTGACGAACCGAGTCAAAAATTGACTTGTATAAAAGAATAAACAAAATCCATCAAAATCTTGCGATTTTGAACGAATTTCAAGATTTTGTGCGATTTTGATAGTATTTTGCTGGTTTTTGGAATTTGTTATAGTTTTGAGTCGTTGAAGCTAAGTAAAGTCGCAAAATCCTAAATTTTGAGACTTAATTCGTGATTTTGACAACAATGATTCAATCTATTTCTCTCTTTTTTTTTTCCATCAAATTCTTACTTATCTCTCTTTTTTTTCACCCTATCACTTGGATTATTAAATAAAAAACTATATCCCCTTTCATACAATTCCTGACCGTGACAACCACTTAATTCGATCTAACTTTGATCTAACTTTATATTTGTGACTTTCCCATAAAAAAGAACATCGTTATGTTTCAAACAAATACTCCATGTTGATGATAACCAAATTAAACATGATACTTTCATCACTTCTTCCCTTTGCATAATAAATTAAATATCAAAATATTATCAACTATTTCAGCACCCTAGCCTTCTACTTTTCAATCTAACCATTTAAGTATTAAATCTGAAAAATTATTAGTATTTATTCTACTTGAAAATGAATATCATGCATATTTAATATATAGACAAAACTTGCAACTCTATTGACGCACATCACTTATGGCCTTTCTCCTACACATGGCCGTTTCTAGAGTTTTACGAGTCTTAGATATAATATGAGAAAATGGTCCTTTACATAATACATTATAAATTTTTTTAGCTCATTGTTGTGTTTTTTCTCTCTATCTTTGTTTGTAATTTGAATGAATGTTTAGTTTTTTAGTGTTTATTCAGTGAGAAAATGTCAAAATTTATGAAATATTTGGGTTTCGGTTATTTCACAATTTATTTTTTTGGGTCTATTTTTTGTTTGTCAAATGTTTTGAACATAATCTAAATCAAAATGACAAGGAGGGGTGCTCGATTGCTGTGACTATGGATTGTTGAAGATGTCAATTAATTTGTATTTGTGTTTGATTTGGGATTTTTTGTGTGGTATTAAGAATGTTTATTTGAGCATTGTTATTTCAAATGTAACATGATTTACTTTTTGTAGCAGGTTATTGATTGCTTTGTTCATGATTTTGATGTTTTATGTATGAATTAGGGGATGTGAAGTGGAAATAACCAAAGGATGATACTGATAGAAAATATGGCAATTGCACTGATGAAGATGATTTTGTTGCGTCTTTGATATCTTATTCTAATTATTAAGGTATATTTTTTCACTTATCTTCCGCTATTTGAAAATTTGTGATGAAATGTATGTTTAAGGTTTCACAAGTATTATCTATTTCATGACAAAAGTCATGACATATATATTCTTGAAATTTTTCTGATCTTAAACTTTAAAAATGTTTATGATATGTCAGTATGTTTACGATAGTAGTTAACTTATGATTAGAATTTTAATGAGGAGAAAAATTTACAAGATAACATATTCTTTTTAGTTAAGTTGAAAACAGAAATCCTTTAGTATTGAAAACTTGGTGATAAATTTCATTATGGGGACATAGCTGAAACTTCTCTTTAAAAAAAATTAATGAACCAAAAGACTTTGTTGTGCATTTCCTTTTTGAGTTGAATCAATAACCAACTTTAAGCATTATTGATTATGATAGAAAATATAATGCTTATGATTTGTCTCATTATAGAGAGCCTTTATCTAATGAGATAAAGGCGCAGTCAAGAAAGAGAGGAATAAAATCTAAGATAGAAACCGGAGACTTGAGCGATGTAGATAGTGTGTTGGAGTGCGATGATGAGTTATATCCAATAGTTTTTAAGTGAAGAAGCTCCAATTGATTTATCTAAGGTGAAAAAGAATAAAAAAAAGTAAAGAAAACAAAAAAGGGATATCCTAAGCCAAGATTATTATGACTTGCGTAGATAGATGAACATGGGAGATTGATTGATAAAAATTTGGTAAAAAGGGAACTTCTCAACAAAGTATTTAGCTGCATTGAATTTTTTAAAGAGACGGTTTTAGCTATGTTACAACAATGAAATTTATCACCAAGTCGTCAATGTAAAATGGTATCAGTTTTCATCTTAACCGAAAATAAAATGTTATCAAGTAAATTGGTCTTCTCATTCAAAGTCCTATCACAAGTAAACTAGTATAGTAATCAAACTAACATATCATAAACAACTTGTCAAGTGTAAGATCTTAAAAATTCCAAGGATATGAATATTATGTCCTTTGTGTAGGCTAGATAAGACTTTCTACATCTTATACAGATAAATAATAAAAAAAATTCAAACAAGAGAAGAAAAATGACAAAATATACTTTCATAATCGTTATCAGATTTCAAAGACACAACATGATAATTTTCATCATTATCAATTCCATATTTTCCATCAGTATCATCCATCGGCTGCTTCACCTTCCTAGCCATTACATCATACATAAAATATTGAAACAAATAACAAAGAAACCAATATTCAACAACAAAAATTAAACATCTCGTACATTTCAAAAAATGCATCCCTTTAACAATCTAGAATCAGAAAAATCTAGCACACTTCATTATTATTTCAAAGGTGATCTAGGGTATTACTATAATGTATCCCTTATAAGGTATTGCTAATTTCCTCTTCTCATGGTACGTGATCTAGGGTGTTTGATGAGATAAATTAGTTAACTTATATGTATTTTAGTCGAGTTTTGTAAAGAAATCATTCAAAAATCATAGAAAGATAAAAGAAGAGAAAAATCCTTGAAACCATGGAAATCCACCCAAACAAGGCAACTATATGATTGTGCTATGTTTTTTACAAGTTTATCACTGCCAATCTTGCATCAAGGGCTACGGGCTTTGCATCGTGAGATACTATTGAAAAGAAAGGTGATCGCCACTATCTATCTCACATCGCAGGCTCTCATCCTCACATCGCTAGAATGGAATGAAGGGCCAAAGGGGAGCTTATTGTTTGTCACGCATTGCGAGATTTGGGATCGCATAACGAACCATTTTTCCTTAAATTTTATGGAAACACTTTCCTGTAAGTATCAGATTCCTAGGTAAGTAGGAAAACACCTTTTGAAGAGAAGAAAAATGTAGAAACGCGATTTCGAAAGGATTGGATCGACTAGAGCCATTCGAGATTAAGGAATCATCAACTGGTGATTCCTTTATCATAGTTAATCCTCAATAGGTTAGGTCATGAAGGAGGAATTTTTCTGTAATTGTTTAATTATGTAAATTTAAATGATTCTATGAATTTCAGTCTATTACTTTGCCATTTTATTTGGTTAATATTATTTTTCATGCCTTTTATGCATCTAGGAATGTCCATGTATTGATATAGGTCATAATGAATACTAACACTATCTTTGATTTCTTGACCTATTTTAACCGTTTAATTATAGATTAGATTTAGATATAAACTAATGATAATTGTGTACTTAATTTGACATTCTTAAACCTTCGAGAATTATGGGCTTCAAGAAGACATTGGTGGGTACCAACCATTGAAGAGAGTTAGTAACAAAGACATTGACCTAGCTATTTTGATCAAATGTCTTAAAATCAAGTAAACAACAACATTGGGTTCATAGTTTGTAGTTACCCAAGCTCTCTCTCTCTCTCTCTCTCCCTCTCTCTCCCTCCCTCCCACCCTCCCCCCTCCCCCCCCCCCCCCCCCCCCTCTCTCTCTCTCCAAGAATTAAAACCAACCAATTTGCCACGTGCAAAACCTCCCTTTTTGTTACAAATATCTTAATCCTAATCACAGTTTTCAAGTTGAAACTCGACATACCCTATGGAGACGAATCTTTTATAAATATTACTATTTATCGACACACTAGTTGGTACTTTTTCATCAAAGTTCTTGATTATCAAAAGTGATTTTTGGTGTTAATTCTCTAGAAGCTATGTTTTTTCTTGTGTGTTGGTTTTTTGTTTTGTGGCTATTTTTGGTTTGTGTCGTTTTTAATTTTTTATTCGGACTTGAATACCCCTTGTACTCATAAACTATTGTATCCGCATATTTATTTTTAGCTTCTAATGCTTGTGTCTGTATATATAATTTTTTTTACAGTAGCAAAATTAACTATTATCAATAATGAACCAATGTTCAATACAAGAAGGATAAAAATTAAAAATACGGTGACTAGCCCAAGAACAGGCCGCCCTAGCTAAAATATGAGCAACCATTTTCGTTTGTCTCATAACAAACTTCACCTTGAAGTTGGAATATAAAGATAACTGATAAATAATACTAGAAACAATAGCATAGAATTCTGAATCACCATGGGCCAAAGACGATATAGCTTGCACTAGTAGATGAGTCGCACTCGAAAATAACCCGGTTCCATCTGTTCGCAACAGCAAAGTGTAGGGCCTCGAGTAAGGCTACTGCCTCCCCCTCCAATACTGTCATATTTTCCCGCTTCCATTTCGTTTGAGCCCGAATAAATTGCCCATGGGAGTCTCTAACACAACACGCAAAAGTTGTAATATGGTTGCGGTCATGGAACGCGACATCCGCATTGCACTTCAACCACGTCTCGCTCGGTTTCTCCCAAACAGAGTTGTTACCTTGCACTCTATTTTGTCTGTATTGCACAACCGGTGATGAGGTTGTTTATGAACATCTTGCCATTGTTGCCATGCATATAGTGTTGTCCTCCCAATGCTCATTAAAGTATGATGAGCGTCATTCCAAATGACATCATTACGTGTAGCCCAAATTTTCCAAAGAAGTAAAGCCACCTGACCAGCAATATCTCGGCTTTCTGAGCGACATATATCAAATACAAAATCTGCCAAACTGCTCATAGTTCTAATTCGCAGTTGCAGCACAGTCAAAAGCCATGTCCAATACCAACTCTCACGCGCCACCGTACAACCCACAAAAGCATGTCAATCATCCTCAATAGTCGTATCACACCAGGGGCAGAACATCTCACATTGTACAAATATATATAATTATCTTAGTTATTAATCAAGGAAAAAGACATCCCTCGTAATAACATACAGAAAGAGTAGTTTGTTGTTGTGTCCAATCTAACTAAGATTCTCGGTATGTAACACACTATCTTCTTCATGGTATAGTATGGTTATGGTATATTCGTTTTAATTGCTCTTTTTTTTTGTACTTACATTGTTTTATAGATAATTCCTTAAAAACTAAGATCATTATTCAATCAATTGATAACATGCTAATTTTTTAATAAGATATTTTCATTTTTAATTAAACAAGTCCATAAAAGCTTTAAACTTTGGTGCATTTGACCCTTATTTATTAGTTTATGAGACATAAAACTTATCGATTACATGGACATAGACAGTCATACTCTTTCCAAAATATATTTAAAAATCTCATTAATAAAAAAAGGTAAGAAAATATAAAGTTTTTTGACGTTGGATTTGTAACTTTTCGCAACAACTGGCTGTTCAATAACATTGAAACACCGATTTTATAGCTATTAGAAAAAGCAAAATTTCATTCGTTTTGGTGGTTAAAAGTTGATAACACCACTTTTGTGTACAGTTCTCAGAAATGGTGGTCGAACCCTTTACTTTGTTTGAGTATCGACTGACCTTGTTACCGTAATTACTTTGTTAAACAGTTGTTTTTCGGGGTGGTTTCTCTGGTACATCTTGTACTGAGGAATTTTCATCGCCGCTGTGAATATATACCATTTTGATTTCTTAAAAAAAAACAAAACTAATGGTTTGGTAGTAAAACCTTCTTCAAAACAAGTAACATTTCCTCTTATATTGCGTTTTCAATTCGTCCATTTTTCTGTCATTCTATTATTCTTCAGATTTTAAAATCCAAACTTGTGTTTTCTTTATCCGGATACTAAAATTCAAAATGTATGAAGAGTTGTAGATTCACTAATTTCTCATGTACTTCAATGATTTTTCTTGTGTTCTATATTCTTATATTTTTATAAGAAAAGTTTGTAACTATGAGAGGGTACTCAAAACCCATTACAACAACTCAATATCAAATACATAGAAGACAAGATGGTAAATTAATGCACTAATTTGAGAATAAAATGTACTTATTTCTACCATCCTTGCATATAAACTAGGACCATGACAATGCATAATTCATTCTAACTTTACATTTGCGATTTTCCCATAAAAAAACGTCATTATGTTTCAAACAAATAATCCAAGTTGATGCTAACCAAATTAAATTATAATTTGTCACTGTTTCCTATTGCATAATAAATTCTTTCTTTCGATGAACTAACAGATAGGTGAGGGATCAAGGTGAGACTGAGACATTCTAATTAGGTTGACATCGAACATCATATGATATTTTAGGCTATGTTTTTTTTTAAAAAATCTTTGCATTTAAAGGCAAATTAGAATTCATTTAGAGTATTGGTTTGAGGAACTCTTTGTAATGTTTTCATTCGAGCCGCTGTAATTCAGTTTTATCCTAAATCACGCAACTCCATAGGTATTTTAAGTCTTTTCCGTGGGAAGTCATGTAAATCTGCAAAACAAGACATCACGTGAAGGATCGATGATACAAAGATTGAAGATCAATGGTTCTTGGAAAGTGAAGAAAATTCATTTCGTTTTTCAAGGCATTGCAAGACGGAAGAACACTCGAAAAAGGGATGAAAACTGCAAAATTTGTACATACGGGCTGCCAAAAGTGCTCATGCACCTAGACCATGCTCCCCTGCACATGAGGCAGCATTTTCTATTGCATAATGTGCCCTTGCGCTTTACTCTACGTGCCTTGCACATGAGCACGGCCAGGAAATGTTGGTTGCTTGGTTTTTAAGCTGTTTTTAGTGGAAAAACCCTAGTTTTCTTCTTTTAAATCCTAGTACAAGGAAAGGGTCAAGAATCAGAGTTTCAAGGCGGAGGATCTCCATCCTCCTCTTGTTCTCATTAGGGTATGTTTTTATGTTGTTTTGTAATGATGTTGGTGCCATGAGCAAATAAACATCTTTGATTAGGGTTCCACGATGAAACCTTCTTATTTTTTGGATTCAATTAATAAACTTTCTTATTCAATTTATGATATAAAGTATAATTTAATTTGTATATGTCCGTTTATACCATATCTCTATATGAAGCTTTGTAGGATTGACAACCTGAAATCCATTCGAACAAGACAGTAGTAAATTGCTTAGTTTTTAAATTAAATTCTTTTAATCGATATTAAAATAAACTTCCATTGATTCATCCCGGGGCCATGTTCTAATTTGTTAAAGCCAAAGAGACAAGTCATAAACTAATAATGAATTTGAACGTGAGAATAACACAAGAAGGGGTTTTTCTGAGTGTTGGAACTGGTCAGATTCTGATGGGTTCAGAATCTGGCACATAGTCTGAGTGCAGCGGAATATAACATAACATAAAGATAAGAGAGAGAGAGAGAGAGAGAGAGAGAAGCAATTTATATTAGTTCCTCCCAGAACACATGAGTAGTCCAGTCCTCTTGCACTTCCAAGGGATTTTCCTATAATCTCACAGATTACAATTGCTCAAGGACTCTTCCAAGAGACTTCCAAATGCTCAAGCACACTTGCAAGAGACTTCCACTGCTCAAGGACAACTCCAAGAAACTTCAAATTCTTAAGCACACAGGCAAGAGGCTTCCAATGCTCAAGGACAACTCCAAGATACTTTTACAGCACAATCACAAGTGAAAGAGACTGCTAGTGCTCACGCTTCGCATGCAAGAGACTTCTATATGTTTACAAAGAAAAACAATTTTTTTTCATACACCAGATAAACAATTGGTGGTGTTAACTGAACAATGTTTGAACAGACTCTAATGACTTTAGGATTTCTAAGATACAAAAGCTGAAACGAAAATCTTAAGTGTTTTGCGCAATTTGATTTGGAAGAGTAATGGCACAATAAAATAATTGAGTCTTGTTGATCTTTTTCAGGTCTTCAGCTCCTTATATAGGCAGGGATTTGAGAGACGTTGGAGAATAGTGTAAGCGCATTAAGAGTCGTTGAGAAGCTTTAAACCAAGGATGTTGAGCCATATCCTGATATGGTTAATTATGTTGGATAGTCATTCAAAAATCCTTTGTTGAAATTGGAAGTATCCGTTCCTTCTTATTGTCCTTCACGTTCTTTGTCCATTTCTACACGTTTTCAGAAGAAGACAAAACTATACTCATATCCTTTGATGGAGACAACTATAGAAGACGACAAATCTGACGTGGATCCTGGGTCCCTCAGGTTCTTCTGAAGTCTGAAAGTCTTCCAAGTCTGATGGGGTCTTCTAAGTCTGATGATCTCCGTCTGATGAGGCTAATCTTCAGCTTCTAGGAGACGTCCTTTTTGTTTGTTTCTTTCTTTCTAATCCAAGATGTTGACTTCTGGTTGACCTTTTTTCATATCTTCTACCATAGTCTCTTAAGCTTTTCTGGTGCTACTAATGCTTTAATACTTGATGGATATATTCTAAGATCCTGCACAATTGAACAAATATTAGTATATTCAATTGTACAAACCACTTTTGTTCCAACATAATCGAGTTAATTCCAACAAAGATATAAGGGGGATTCAAGGGTTCCTTAATGACCATATTACACCTCTAAATCACAAAACCTAATCTCGTATTGGGCAGGACAATTAAAACCCTTCGATCAAAACCACTTTATCTCTTTTAATTATGTTATTTATAATAAATTCCACTAACTACCAAGTTGAACAACAATTCATGAACAAATGATAAAATCAAACTAATTACCAAGTTAAAGGACAATCCCTTGAAGATGATAACTTACTACTTTTTTTTTACTTTATATGATTCGGTGCACTTGCTGATTTCAATCATCAAGTTTTCGGCGCGGTTGTCGGAGATTGTTAATATTTCGACAAGGTAATCAGTAGAATTTATTTTTTGAACAATTAGGATTATTATGTTAGGTAAGTTTTATTTTCTGTTTTTATTTTAAATTTTCGATTTTAATGTTTTTAGGGTTAGTTTATTTTCCTGTTTTTGGTTTTAGGTTAGTTACTAGAAATTAGGGTTAATTCATATTTTCTAGGTTAGATTTATCTTTTAGGATTAGGTTTAGTTTTTAAATCTTTTTAGAATAAGTTATTTTTTATTTTTATTGTTTCTAGGTTAGATTGGATTTAGTTTGTTTTTATTTTTTTTTATCTTATTTCAAAAATACAAAAAAATAATTAATTTGTTTTATTTTATGGTAATATCTAGGTAAGATTTATTTTGTTTTTAAAATTTTGTTCAATTTTATTTATATTCCTGAAAACCGAATTTGTTTATTTTATCTTATTTCCTTTTTTTATTTAGTCTAATTCTCTATCGCAAGCTCTTCTTAAATCCGTTGCGAGTTGTTTTATGTGTGGTAAAGATTCAAGTACCTTGTTATTCGACTTCGACTTTGATAAAACCGAGAGAGCTCTTCGGAAAGCAATCCGAGAAGCAGTAGTAGTTGCATTTCGAAGTCTAAGTGATTTCACTTCCGACAAAGAGTTGGGAGATATGGAATGCATAACACTAGGAGACTACAGGAGACTCGACAATATTGACGAAGTCGCCAAAGGGTTCCAACTTATGTTATTCTTAGCATGTTTATGAGTCATTTTTAGTAGGTTTTACATCCAGATTAGAGGGGTATTAGAGAAATTGCTTATGATTTCGGGATATTTGTAATTTTTTCTATATTTGAGTTTGTAATTCTATTCTTCTCGAAACATAACAATTTTAGGGTGTTTTAATGTAATTCACGAACAAATCATGCAAATCGGAAAAGCAAGACATCTGAAGACTTGTGAAAACTTTGGGAAGATCAAGAAGGAAGATTCAAGAGGCCTTAGAAAACATTACAGAGGGAGAAATTATGTTCCTAGGTCCCAAGACATCTTATATGGAAGCTAACACCCAACAAGACGAAGAAACAAATATTTATGCACTGAAACACACTCACAGGCACCTCGAGCATGGGCTAGGTACCCCGAGAGTTCATTTTCTACACTCTCATGTGCCCCGAGCATTGCTGAAAATAGGCCGTAACTGATTTTTGCTACTTTTAAGTGGAAAAGCCCAATTTTGAGCCCATCTTCAGGTGGAAACTCTCTCTATAAATACCAAACCTTTCATTCATAATTTCTCATTCAGAATGAAGTGGTTCAAGAGGAAAGCAAGCACTAAAGCTTTAAGGGAGGAGTTTCTCTCTCCTCAATCCAAGTCTCTAGGGTATTTTTATTTCTTTTGTTATTTGTCTTTAGTTACCATGAGTAATTAAATCTTTTTAGGATAGGGTTCTAAGAAGAACCTTTATTATGTTTGTTGGATATTAATTTAATTTAAAATATTTATTACTTTATTTCTCGATTGCTATTTAATTTTACTGTAGTGCGTAAGATTTGTCTCGTCTAGAGAATAACCCTGATAACTAGGCACTTATGGAGGTGACATACTTAATATTGGTTTATACCTGCCAAAATCAGCAAGTAACTAGTTAGTAACTAAGGAAACATGTGACTTCACGACTTAAATTAGCCCGGTAACTTCATTCTCCTTGCACCTTGGAAAGGTAGACGTTTGGGGCTTCCCGTTTGTAGAACTATCGAGAGGGGGAGTGTGCTATGCACTTCTAAGATTCAATAGGCGAGGAACCTATAACACCCTTGAACCCCACAAGCAGTATTTAATGCAAATAAATCATTTAATCAAAAGAGTTCAAGATGCTACGTCATCATTTTCTCAAAAACATGCATAATCCAGTTTTCATAAAACTCGCAGTAGAAAAAAAAATCTCAAATATCTCAGATACATCCAGAATTTTAAAGTGCATGAATCACAAAATCTCAACAACCTATCTCAGGTCTCATAATACATAAACAATATGGTCTCAACATAATCTCAAAGATAAATAAACATAGACTCCCGACAATCCTAATAAGAGCCTAAACTAGACTCCATGCAATAATGAAAACGAGGAGTGCGCCATGCAAGCCTTGGGAACTCATGTCTCCACGAACGTCCTCAAGCCTGCACGTCTACACCATTTTTATAAATGGTGAGGCGGTCAACTAAACGACCACTAGGGGGTTAGATAATATTCACATAAAAACGTATAAGCACAAAAGTAGCATTATAGAATTTCAAGTATCACATATTTACATGCACAATATTCTTACAATACTAACATCATGTGAATATTATCTTCAACTCAATCAAGGCATATAAAAGCATATTTCATTTTTCAAGACAAGTAACATTCTCTAATCACATCATCATCAACAAATCATCACATCATTCTTACAACTACAACATCATCTCAAGTGCACTAACATCATCAAGTAAAGATATCCAAGCACACGACTTCACACAAAATCACATTGTTCACTAATCACATAAATCACATAATGCACCAAATCACATAATCACCTATGACATGTTTCACATAACTCATGTGCATGTAACACTCTAGACATGACTCTACATGCATGTGGTACCATTTTGAATTTCGGAGATAATATTACCGAGTGATCCACCCATCATTGCCAAATTTTTGGATAATTCGCATTTATCTCAGTAGTAGACACAAATTCAGTAGAATTATGGGGTATGGGGTTAGAGATAATCAAGTTACCTGACTTCAAAGGCACTACGTAAGTATTAAGATCTGTAATCTCAGAGATCTCTGGCAGATCATCAGCAATAGGAGGCACAAATTTAGAAGAATTCAATATGACACACATGGTTCCTTCTGCGATCTGCTAAGTCCATGTGAATGATCAGATCTGAAAAGCATGCTCTCATAGTGTCCTTGTTAGCCTTCACTTGCTCTCTTCCACATTCTTTCAGCTTCAGCAGAAACTAATCCACTTGATTTTTTAGCTCATCCCATTTCTGATCATTATCTCCAATGGAATCAATCTGAGACCTCTCATCTAACATATTCTTCACCGCATCATAAATAGTTATACTAAACACTTCATGTTTTGGGGTAGATAGAGTATGGACGTTTTTATTTAGTAAGATTGAAAGTTGAAAAATTTATGGGTGATTGGATATCTGCTGAGTCCATATTTGTTGACCTAGTTCTAACTCTGTGTTTTGTGGTTGTTCTGGTTATTGGGTTTAAGAGCTTTGTGAGGAATGTACATCTATATTAGATAATGTTTCAGAATTACCTTCCTCATCTAGTTTTCTGACGAAGTTACTTTAGTTTTTTGACAAAGTTTCCCCAACAATGCAAAAGACTTGCCAAGGCCTCTATTCCTTAACACCAAAAGGGGACATAAAAGCAGCTGAATCAGACATTATCAAAGTGCAACTTCACAAGTAAAAATTCCACTAAGAAGTATATTATGCGCAATTTGTCAAACAAGGTTCATGGTAATGAGAATGTTCTTGAACACAATGAGCTATAGAAGAACATCTCTGGTGACATTGCATCTCCTCTTAATAGAGATTCTGATATTCATGTTAGGATGAAAACTTCTCATGCCATTGACAATGATATAGCTAAAAGGTGGATAACACAACTAATATTATAAGCCAAAGTATGCTTATGCACCATACCTCTGAGTTAAAGTTTATTATGTCTCATTTTGAGCCTGTGGTGAAGAAAACATTGTTGCAAATGGGGGTTTCAGGTGCACCTCACTTTAGTCTTGTTAATGACAATTTATTATAAGACATTTATCTCCTCTTCTACTTCTTCCCAAGCTCAATATATGGTACACGTTCATGGTACTATAACAAATATTATTGTTGTTGGTAATTCTGATACTGGCTTGTATGTTCCTTGTTCTAAGACTTTGATTAACCCTGCTTCATCTTTTGTCTCCAATGAGAAAATAAATAAAAGTTTGCATATTCTCAAAATGTTTTGGGGTGAATTGATTTCAGAAGACGAAGAGGAGGCAACTCATAAATACACCTGAATAACATTGAAACTGATAAAGATTTCACTCCTCATATGTCTAAAAAAGGCAGAAAAAAGAGAAACTATCCTATAAGTCTCAAGGAAACATAGGTAGCATCCAAACTCACTCTAGGAAGGGAACAAAAACGATATCTCAATCTGAAGGGGCTCTATTGGAATATTAGAGATGAGAGTTAATAGTTTTAGCTTCACTTCTAAGTATCTTGATTCTGCCCAGATAAGTTATGTGATGATTCAGCATCCTACTACTCGTTGTTTCTTAACAACTCTACTTTTTTAGTAGGGTTTTTGGCTTTTGAATTGCTTCTCTATTTTTCCTCAGGTTATGCTTCTTGTATTCCCCAACCCCAGTGTTACAGATCAGAGAACATATTTATTCGACTACTTAATATTGCAAATAATAGCTACGGGGTATAACGTCACCACCTTCTAAGCGTCCCGCAAAGTTAAAGCTCACCGTTCTGAGAATCTGTACCCCAAGGGTACAGACACCAAACTACATAAACAACAACAAATGGGTGAAAATTCACATCATAACATATATTGGAATACATAAATTATAAAGTAGATAATCATATCATCATCAATCATTCATCATAATATTCATACAATTTATTTCATAAACATTATTAACACATACATCTTATTCGCGCGCGCACACACACATACACACACCATATTAACATCATTAACACATATCACAATTCATCTAACATGACCTATATGCAACATACTTCATTCCTAGACATACATGCATGCCTGGATCATATCGTCATAATAATGTAGTTTAGAGATGTGTCACTGAAACATACATTTCGTCATTCGTCATTATGCAGTATGATATGATGCATGAAGACTCACCAAAACATTATTTAGAAAGACACATAAACAACACATCATCTTTACATCATAGTCATTCGTCAATTTTTTTGTCATTCATCATTTTTTGTCTTTCGTCATATTTCATCATTCATCATTTTTTGTCATTCGTCTTATAACAATCATAATGTCGTTTCACATCATCATTAACACCTCATCATTAATTAACACCATATGTTCATATAATTATATCTAACACATTTTCTTGTTAAAAATCACGTCATGTTTAGAACTTGCACTCATTATTGGTTTTCTCTAAATTTTCTGCATCTTTTACTCCTAGTAACCTACCTTATCTTTCATTCTTGGTCTTTACGATTTTTGCTACTCCTTTTGCCTTTCCTCATAATAACTTATGTTTATACGACTAGGCTTATTAAGTATTAAGACCCTATCGTTATATATTAATTTCATTATTATTGTCGTCTATTACCTTAGACCAATAACATCGTACACTTAATTTACTCATTTGTACCCTTTAAATCTAGATTAAATCATTAGAGTCAACCCTTACTCTAGGGTTCTACCTCGCCAACGTCATTACCTCACACACACACACACACACACACACACACACACACATATATATATATATATATATATATATATATATATATATCCTCTTATATCTGTCTTATTCTCCTTAAACTTAAATTCGTGTTTTTAGACTCACAATGTAACCACACAATTTACACTATTATTGTTTATTTTTAATAATCTAAGGCAACTCGATATTTATCCTTACCGCTATCATTATCCCTCATCATATCCATTTATTTAACCCCACATCTCCTTTACCTCGTTTATATATACCTTATAAATCCTTTAACATTATCGTTTATCTTAACTCTTATCCCTTACAACCTAACAACTTTCCTAAGCTCATTATTATTTTAGGGCGATTATGCTTAGCCTCATCAATTACCCTTAGCCACCTGCTCCATCATTCCCCCTTATCATTGTCTTTCTCACTTCCTTAACCTATGCATATTTAATGCCCTATCTCCATATTTTCGATCAATCATTATACCATCGAGCATCATAACTACTACCACTGTATTCTTTGTTTATTCTGCATTATACCATCTTAATTAACTTACAATATTAGACTCTTTAAATATCCAAAGGATTACTCTCGTCGTTATTAATCCACCATGAAATGCACATCTATATCTTCGCAGGCTTCATCTAAATCACTTCTAATTATGCCTAAACACACTCCATCATTTATGAACATAGTTTAGGACCCTTACTCTTACATTCCATGCTAACAACTTTCTTAAAACTCATTATTGCTTTCATAAGTGTTTTAGAGTCCATTGGGAGGGTTATGCTGAAATTTCATGAAAAACGCAGCTTGACCCATGTGTAGTGTTTTGTCATAAGTCAAGTTCTAGATGTCTAAATGCACTCAAACTAAAAGCAAATGAAAGCTAACATCCATATCTACAATTTTCATGAAGACACCTAAATCCAATTCGGAACAGAAAGTGGTGGAAAAGTTGGTTTTTCTAAGCCTGAACAGGGTGCACGACAGTGTTAACACACATGTAGTATTTTGATCATAACTCAAGCTGTGGATGTGGTATTGAGGTCAAACCAAATCCTATTGAAAGGTAACATCCATACCTAAAAATGTCGTGAAGACACCTAAGCTTGATTCGGAGCAGAGAGTGGTGAAAAAAAGTGATTTTATTAAGGTTTGGAAAAGTGCATGGTCATGCGTCTCTAAGTGCACGACCGTGTGTTTTAAACACACAAAAGGAAAATTGGAAGAGAAAAATGCACGGTCCGTGCATATAACATGCACGGTAGTGCGTTTCACCCAATGTATGTAGAAATCACAATATTATGCAATTTCATCTTGGGGGACCTTCCCAAACTCCGTTTTTCGACCTTAAACTCGCCAAACTCGTCACAAATCATCGCCCTAAGGTTACCATATCATTCCAACACTAATCCTCCATTAACCCATCTTATTATCTACACTTTTTAAGTCTATAGACTCAATTCAAAACCCTAAACTAGAATCCCTCAATTCTAATATTTCAACATCATCATCATGTACCTTCATCGTTATTTTCTAATCAAAATTCACATCATAACAACATTAACATCTAAAGAGTTCAAACAACCCACATCATAAAATAGATACCCTAATGTGAAAGGAATCTCCCCCTTACCTAGAATCTCTGAAGCCTCAGCTTTTTGGCTCTCTTCTCTTGAATTAGGGTTTTCTACTATTCTTCTCTCCTCTTCTATTCTCTATTTATATTTGGGCTAATCTCATACTATTATTCCTTCCATTCTATTTTCTATTATTTTTACTTCTCCCTCCCCCACCTAATTAAAACTTCTATTCTACACCTCCTGCCTCTATATTATTTTATTCACTTTTTTCCTTCATCATAATAATCCTCCTAGCATGTCATTAATCATCGTAAATCTGTTTCTTCATAGCTAACATAATATTCCAGCATCATAACATCATTATAATCATAAGGGTTAATAGGTCTTTACCCCCCTGTAATATAGGTCATTTCCGGTTTTCACCCCTGTAAAATTTTTATTTTGATACACCCCCTTGTAAAATATTTTTGTTTTGATTTACCCCCCTAATAGGCCAAACAAAAACGAAAATTTTTTGAAAAAATAAAATAAAATTGGTTTTTGTTTGGCCTATTAGGGGGTAAAGCAAAACAAAAATATTTTACAGGGGGGTGAATCAAAATAAAAATTTTACAGGAGTGAAAACCGGAAATGACCTATATTACAGGGGGGTAAAGACCTATTAACCCTAATCATAAAATCAAGAATTCTTCTAATTAACTTCGTTAAATCATCACATGTAATGTTCGGGGTGTTACAAACAAACCCTTAGTCTTGTAAGTACTTCATCTATCCCTAATTATAAATCGCTTTGGAAAAATAATCATTCGAAGTTATTGGTCTCACTTCTTTCAGTTCTTTAATTTATTTTTCCATACCATCAATCAATGATAATTTTGTAAAATAATTCATAATTTATTTTTCTCCTACGAAATCAATTACAATTCTTAATTTATCTTAATCGACCAAAACGACATATAATTTTGGACGGAATGGGTAATAATTTAGACTTGGATTTGAGTACCTTGTATAGAAAGGTATAGCCACCAACACTAGGCGTGAGAGTGTACAACAAAACTAATTGCGAGGTGTCTATTAAATGTAACCCCTATTTAACATTACATAATTTAATATCGAAACATAAAACGGACCACACCTTTTAAATCTCACCAGTCATCACTCATCCACCATATCTGTCCTTTTAAATATCATACATTTTTTTCCACACCCAAAATTCACTTGGACAAGAAAAATACTTATACACACCACCACAATCATAATAGAGCTAGCAATCAATCATACTCCAAACCCTCCAAAAGTTCCATTAATCTTTTCTTCCCCTCCTCGTGCGGGAATTCCAATCCTTGTAGCTGCCTTTGTCTACTAATTAATTGCAAATGGTACGATCACACTGAAAAGTGAAAAGAAACTGGTTTGTTTCTTCAATATTGCACACTTTTCTTTCTTGATTAGTTTTATTTTTCTCTTCAACAACCTTGCTAGCTACTTTCTTCTTCATCAAGATTTTATAATTCAAGTTCAAATCCTGTATGAAACAATTATTAACCAGACTTTACTTGCTTGAAATCTAGATTATCAGCGAGTTCTTCGTTCGAGAATCAGATGATTATAAGCTCATGTGTTAATATGTAAGTTATTTTCTTAGATTCATTAATATGAATTAATAAGTTTATTTTGCCATGATTTTCAGGATCAACATCAACCACCAAGTTATGAAAATGAAAACAAAATCACATGGTGGATATCAAAACCAAGCTTATAGATCAAGACACACATAAACCAAAAAGGTTTTTTTTTTTTTTTTTTTTTTTTTCATTTTTCAACAATCCAAATTATACGTTAAAGAATTTTCGTACGGAGACAAAAAAGAGAATTAATTCTGACAGATATGGCAACGTACTTTCATGGCAATAGCAACAGCAACAGTTCTGAAATCCAACCGTCGGTAGAAGGTTTACAGACACTTTACCTTATGAATCCAAACTACGTACCTTACTCTGAGGAGGAACCACAAAATCCAACACAAAACATGCTTTTCGCTAATCCCAACGCTACCACTAACAATAATACTTCTCCCCACGCGCTTCATGGATTCAAGTTTCCCCACGCGCCTTCATCACTCAATCAACACCACTTGCTTGGAGTTACTATTCCACCTTCCAACTTTCATGGATCCAACACTACCGACACTCCTACACAACCATATGAAGTTTCCACTTTCCATCCATTTGCCTCCTCGGCCACCGTGACTCCTCGTCCCCATTATAACATGTGGGGATCAGGTAGCTTTATACCTGATCACACTGTCACAGCAACGACAACTGATAGATCAGAATGTTCAGATGTCGTTGCTGTGACATCATCTACAGAGTTTCGCTCGCAGCAAATTGGTTTTCACAGACCAATTTATCAACGTGGTTTGTCTCTCAGTCTTTCTTCGCAACAAACGCCTTACCGGTCAGCCTCTGGTGAGATTGAGGTATCTCCAGGTAGCCGTGGAGGCGAAGAAGGCGGTGGAGTTTCGACCATGAACGGTGTTGTTTTCGGTTCAAAGTATTTGAAAGTAGCACAAGAGCTTCTTGATGAAGTTGTGAATGTGGATAAGGGAATCATCAAAGGAGAATCTGTGGAAGGAGGTAATAGTAATAACAATAAAGAGAAGAGGAAAGTGAATATTGAATCTAGTTCAAGTGGTGGAAGAGAAAACGATGGAGGGAAACAAGTAGCTGAATTAAGCACTGCACAAAGACAAGAACTTCAAATGAAGAAGTCAAAGCTTGTTAGCATGCTAGATGAGGTACGTTATACATGCACGTAATAATTAACTTTCTACAAAATAATTAATTATGATTCATTAGAAATAAAATATTTGTGGGATCATGTGAAAGTACGGTACATATTGATTAATTTGATTCTGTACTTGTTTGAATAAAAATAATAATGTGTTATTATGTGTATGGTGATTCACACAAATGTGTTATTATGATGATAATTTTAAGCTTATTACTATATTTTGTGTTTAAAAACAAAATTGTGAAGGATTCAGCTTTTGACACTGAAGAAATAATAAAGATTGAGACAATGCAAAGGACAGAAATTGACAGGATTGTTTGTCAGTTATCACTTCTTAGTTGTTTGTTGAAAATATATGTTGAGGAAAGGGAACTAATCACAGCAAAAAAGCCATTTGATCTGGTGAATGTCAGAGAGAATAATTTGGGTCGGGCCCAATTGAGTCAGTTTCATGTTTAGTTTTCATAGTTTGAACTACCAAGTGAACCCATTATTGATTGAGAGTGAGAAGAAAAGTAAAGGTTACATTAAAACATAAAATTAAAGTGAAGTCTTCATAAATTCATAAACACACTCATGTTGGGTCCAAATTTTCTTCTTATGTGTGTTATTTCATGAATCATCTTAATAGTACACTTTTTTAATATATATATATATGGTCTTTTTCCTTTAATTGATTATAATTAAAGGACATTAAACATATTAAGGGAAATGGATCACATGCAACAGCTGTATGGTGTAGCCGCTTTGAAGATCGTTAGATCTAGATAGAGAAAGTTTTGGTTTTAGATTAAACGGTCCCTACACTTATTTTACCATGGATCCGCTGGAGCGGATCCAAGTGGCAAGTAGCATATTAACATAACAGTTCAAAAATGTTTCCTGATTATATCAAAGTTGTTATTTTGTCTTTTTCATGAGTAATGTGTAGATATTATAGATTGTATTTTTAAGAAATAGTTATTGGAAGATTGTATGTTACTCATTTACTCCTACTTTGTTGTTAGGGGTATCTGCATTTTGAGGGTGCTGGTGGTTTTTCTATAGGGGTTTTTGGTGTTTTTATTTTCTCTTTTTGGTGTAATACTTCAGATTTATTCCCCTTTTTATCTAATATATTTTGCCATTTAAAAAAAAAAAAACTTACTTCTACTTTTGTTTTGCATGAATAGAGTTTCTGCTTTCTTTGTTCCTTTTGTTTTTCAATTGAAATATTCTTTATAGGCTTTTCATAAATGTCTTTTGCTTCAATAATTACACTCTACTTCAACATGTGAGTAATAGTGTCATTGTAGAAGGAATGCACAACTCACATGGTTTTTATTTTTTTTTCTACATATATAGCTATATATCAAGATACAATAACATGAGATAATGTGTTTCGTTATATCTTTTGTTATTTTGTTTGCAGCTTCAAAGTGTAACTTTTACTAGAATAGCATAAGCTCACCGTAATTTTGTCAAACTTATTATAGGTCCGATCATGCACTTAAATTATAGCTTTTAATGCAAAGGAATATACAAGAATAATATGATTTATGACTCTTTTGAAATGAACAATGTAGGTAGAGCTAAGGTACAGACAATACCACCATCAAATGCAAAGTGTGATATCATCATTTGAGCAAGCAACAGGATATGGAGCATCAAAATCTTACACATCCCTTGCCTTAAAGACAATCTCAAAGCAATTTCGAAGTCTAAAAGATTCAATCTCTTCACAAATTAAGACGGCTAGC
This sequence comes from Medicago truncatula, assembly GCF_003473485.1. Classification (NCBI taxonomy): domain Eukaryota; kingdom Viridiplantae; phylum Streptophyta; class Magnoliopsida; order Fabales; family Fabaceae; genus Medicago; species Medicago truncatula. Next base: position 26,420,191 of record NC_053045.1, read on the forward strand.
AAGACTTTGGGCGAAGATGATTGCTTGGGTGTTAAGTTAGAAGGTTCTAGGCTTAGGTATGTCGATCACCAACTCCGACAACAGCGAGCACTTCAGCAACTTGGAATGATTCACAGCAATGCTTGGAGGCCTCAGAGAGGCTTGCCTGAACGAGCTGTTTCTGTTCTTCGTGCCTGGCTTTTTGAACATTTCTTGCACCCGTAAGTATTTAATATTACTAAATTTCAAAAAAAAAAAAATATTTAATATTACTCCATTCTATAGGTCTAGAGTTACGTCCAGAGTTGCATTTTTTTTTTTTTGTCAATTTTTATCAATTATTTTACACTTATAGTAAAGACACATTCCCCTCAAAAAGAATAAATTAATAAAGACACATTTTTGTCAATGTGTTGTTCTCGTGAGTTTAACTCAGTTGGTAGAAACAATGCATAATAATATATGCAAAGTTTATGGTTCGAACCCCGTCCACCACTACAAAAAAAAATATTAAACATTTGCTAATTTATAAAAATAATTTATTGATTTGTGCAAATTTTAATAGATTTATTTTATCTACAACCATTTTTTTTTTCATGCAACTACAACATTGGGTTAATTAAGTGCAAAATTATGGCTAATTCAATTGAATATATAGTTTTTAAATTCACGTTAAGAATTGTAGTTAACTCATGTAGTTAAATTACCATAATTTTGGTCGTGAATTAAACTATTCATCCATTCAATTGAATTAATCATATTTTTCAACGTGATAATTCAGGTGTCGTGCTTGGCTACAAAAAGTGAAAGTACAGTTTTAAAATATATGTACTGTATATACATTAAGAGTTTAAAGTTTGACATTTTTTATCTCTTCCTTACTTACAAATTTTGATATAGAAAAATTTAGTATTCCGATAAGTTTCCATTCAAGAATTTCTAATTGTGACCTGCAGTTATCCCAAGGACTCCGATAAGGTTATGCTTGCAAGACAAACTGGACTTACTCGTAGTCAGGTACATTCCAATCTATTTCTGTACTTTTAATTGGATGGTTAATATATTGATCTTAGACAAGGTTGTCAAAATCGAGATTTTGCTTCAGGTTGAAAGGAAAGAGCAAAATCGACAATCGTAAAATCGCAATTAAAATCGAAGGATTTGACTTAACTAATTTTGTAGAATTGATATAAGAAATCAAAATCGATGGCTTTGCCAAAACAAAAGTAACGCTAAATATATGTTATGAACTGTATATAGTCATAAATGACTCGGTTTAAAGTCCACAAAATACTTATACATAAATGATTACAAAAATGGACAAAATCCTTCAAAACCGTTTAAAATCCTGCAATTTTGTATGAATTTCACGATTTTGTGCGATTTTGATGGACTTTTACTAGGATTTTGCCTATTTTAGGATTCTGCTATGGATTTGAGTCGTTGAAAGTGAATACAGTCGCAAAATCTTGGATTTTAGGATTTTAGTCGGGATTTTTACAACAATGTATAGAAAGTGTTTGACACTTTTAAGTTTTTAATGCAGGTATCTAACTGGTTTATAAACGCCAGAGTTCGGCTGTGGAAGCCAATGGTTGAAGAAATGTACTTGGAAGAAACCAAGGAGCAAGAGGAGAATAATGACTCCAAGGATAACACAAATAAATCAAAAGAATTAGGTGTCACAAAACTTGATCAAATTAATAATCTTCATTCAAAGGCAGAAAACTTCAACAACCAAAACCCTTCTCCAACAGTAATTTCAAGTTCCAATAATTCAATGTCAACATCAACAATGGGAGGAGAAGGAGGGTCCTTTCAATCCAATTCTGGTTTCCATCTTGCAGGATCATCTGATGTACAAAGGAGTCCAAAAAACTCCCATCAAGGTAGTTTCCTTTCAATGGACATGGAAATGAAGTCTAATAGAGAGTCTAACATAGAGGTTGAAGTTGAAAGACATAATCAAGACAAAAATGGTTACCCTTTAATGAGTGGAAATGAAAATCATCATGATGGTGGTTATGGATCATTCTCAATGGAAGATATTAGAAGGTTTAATGTTAGTGAGCAATTAGCTCCTAGGTTCCATGGAAATGGTGTTTCTCTAACTCTTGGACTACCTCATAATGAAAATATCCCTCTCTCTTCAACCCAACATGGATTTCTCTCTCAGAATTTACATTTAGGAGGGACGATTGATGAAATGGGAAGCAATGAGAATGAGTTTTGTACCATCAACACTACTCCTTCTCATTCAGAAACAAATTATGAGAGTATTGATATTGAAAACAGAAAGAGGTTTGCTGCTCAGTTATTGCGAAATTTTGTGACCTAGAAATTAATGTGATTTTGACAAAAACTACACTTCGAAGTTTCAACAAAATCCTGGTGTAATGTGATTTCATCAAACTCAGTGCCAGTTGAAGCAAAACACTTAATATATAATTATAAGACTCAAGTTGAGTTGGATCAAGTTGGAGAAGGTATACATACTTTAATATAATATTGGAAAAAATTCCGTAGTCTCTTTGGCATACCTTTGCTGAAGAGATTGCGTGTCAGTGTTAATATATATCATTTTTGTTTGTTAAGAAAAATTATGGTATTGGAAATTTAACCAGGTATGTAGGAGTTGAATGATTTCTTTAAATATATATATACACACACAGACATGTATGCGTTACTTTGTGATCCTGCATGAATGTAATTTGTATTTGGTAAGTACGTAGATGTGGTGGAAATCATTAAAGGTATAAAGATGTACAAAAATTTGGATGCATTCATTAAGATATGAAAGTGATGTGTATGGAATTTGGATGAAATTTTATTACGTATTTTCCATACCCTACAGCTGCATGCATGCAAAAAGTAAATTTATCTATGCAATTACTTTTATGAACTTATTTAATATGAGCTAGATTTAAAAGAACTAATTTTATTATATGGAGTTTGGATCGATATATAAATCGAGATGTTCATTTGTAGAAAGATTTGCATGCTAAATAATATTATTTTATTGATTGACCTACTCCCTCCAAATGGATCTCCTCATTTCATATAGAGGAATCCAGAGGCGGAGCCCCTCATGGGCCAAGGTGGGCCATGGCCTACCCCCAATTTTTTTTTTCTTATTATATATATTATGTTTTGTAATTATATGAAGATTGTGTAGCATGATGTAGTGGTTAAGTGTCTTTTTGCCAAATCTTATGTGCTAGGTTCAGCTCTTGTCAAAGCCATTTTCATTACTCTTTTATTTTCTTTTGTATAAAAAAAGCATTCATAATTGTTAAAATAATCCTTTTTTTTTTGTTACTTAATCCTTTCTTTCTTTAATAAAACATAACTCCTTTATTCAATTTAAAATAATCTTTTCCTTCCTTACTCTTATTTTTGGGTACAATTGTCTCTTTACTCTTTTATTTTTTATTTTTTTTTATAACTTCATCTCTTTTTTTGTCAAAAAATTCTCTTTTAAAACACATAACATATTTTTTATTTAAAAGAGGACCTCAACCATCTTTTATAATGCATAACATATAACATAAATGTTAAAATATCTTTAAAAAAAACATGATATCATAAAAATATTTAATTGTATAAACATTATTTTTTAGGTAAAAAAAAATACTTCCCTAAAATAAAAGGTAAAAAAAAAATACTATTTTCTTTATTAAATGGTGACAACTAGGGTACCCATAGAAGAATGGTGGGTGATTTACCTCAACCAATACACATTAGCCACATAAGCACATTTTTAAGTGATATCCATGAACTATCTTGACCCCACCAACAAATTGCTCATTTTCATTGGTTGGTGGGTAAATTACCCACCATTCTTCAAAGGTAATCTAGAAAAAACTTAAATTCAAATATATTTCATTATTGTACTTGATTATAAGTATATTTTCTCATGTAATGATCTTTTTTACATTAATATATATGTCATGAGTTTTATTTTAATTTTTTTTTACTCGGTCGTTTGATTCAATTCGATTTAATACCTATACATCTTTTTATTGAAGTCGAGTCATTTAATTCAGTCGTTAGGTTCAATGACCTAGTTGTTCGATCAATTATCTTGTACTTTTATTAAGGTTGATAAACGGTTCAGATTTTAAAATACCGGTTTGAATTATATTCAACAAATAACAAATTTGTAGTGATTGGAACTAACCAATGATAAAATGTACCTGTAAGAAAATTAAGCTTCATCATTATTTATGGCCCACCCTAGACTTTTTTCTAGCTCCGCCACCGGAGGAATCCATCTAACTATTTGTCACCATTTAATTAATTAATGAGTGAATATTTTTATACATTAATTATAACTTAGACAGAGAGCATTAACTGATCATGTAATCGTTTAAAGTGTAAAAGGAAATTATGTTTAAGAAAGGGTTAATTTTACCCATGTAATATTAGCGGTTTCCGGTTTGTCTCCTTGTAAAAAAATTATTTAGATTTCAACCTTTTAATTTGAAGATTTGTTTTTACAATCTTCAAATCTTAATCTCAACTACCCAAATCCCAAATTTGACAGGAAACATTACCTATTGTTGTTCTACAATCTGAACATCAATTTTCATGTTAATTCATTGGATTACCTACACTTTCAACAATCAAATTGTAATTTAAAACCTAACTTTTATAACATCAAAACTATTAACAACTACAAAATTAAACCCTTTTTCAGAATTATATACTCATGATTAAAGAAGGTTAGTCCCACCTTTACCTTAGATTGGTTAAATTCTCAACTCTACAAGCTTTCCCTTCTTCTTTTCTCTGACTTCTCACTTTCTCTCAAAACTGTTTTACGTGTTCTGACTCTCTATTCCTAACCTCTCCTATTCTTAACCTAACACATTCTCCCTTATTCCAATTATGCCCTTATGCCTCATTAATCTTTTTAATTATATTCTCTCACTAATAATGCTCATAATAACTACTAATAATTACCAACATATAACACATTACCCGTTATTCAAATAAATTATACCAAAAATGCACTAAACTCGATAAAATAAATAAATAATAAAATAGGGTGTTACATCAAGGACAACATCGTTTTCTTTAAGGTTCATCGGTCAAGAATCAGAGCCGTTTGAATTTGGAGAATTTGGATTGTCGAACACGGTGCTTGAGAGGTGGCGGAACGACTCGCGGTGGTTCTTCTGCGAGTTCCAACCATTACTTCAAAGGTATGAGCAGTGACTGTTAACCGTTGCGGTGGAATAACGTGTAACTGAAAACTATTACGACGAAGATGTGCATAACTGAAAATGGTTACGGTGGAGGATCGTTGGACCATGGTGGTTTAGAAAACGATCCCCTCCTTCTAGCGCCAAATGATATGTCTGGTAGGAATGGTTGAGTCGCAACGGTTGTATAGCGTGCTCCGATGATCGTCAAGTGCTTCTGGTGCGGCGGCGATGCATCTTCTACGATGGAACGAAGGGTTCCTGAAGGCACGTTAGCACTCTAACACTCAAATCAGTATGGGAACTTAGAGAGAAGGTGTAAGGAGTGTTGTGAAAAGTGTTGTGTATCTTGAGGGTGAAACAATTTCATCCTTATATAGGCGCGCTTGTGGCATAACCGTCTCCGGGTTATGCGGCGTATGATTAGGATCGGGAAAGAACACATTTAGCGTGATCCCGACAATGAGGCGTGCTCCAGTGTGGCACGATGCAGGCATGTTGGCGTGCTCCTTTGAGTGTGTAGCCTTAAGGCGACGTATTATTGTACACATGTAGCCTTGTGAGTGGTTCAGAACATGTGCAATACGCGGTAAAGGGTCGTCACTCCTCTATGGTACCATACATTGTTGAATAGTTATTAAGGCAAAGACTTACACTCCCATAGGTAATTGAAACTTAAGTATTGTAGATATTTCTAAATTGACATCTAGAGGAACCAATTTTACCTATTAATCTTAAAATTTCACAACATAACATTGATCGACCATAATCGATTAAATGGATAGGCCAAACTCTATATTACTAAAGGAAAAAGGATAAAGTTCATATGCATTGATTCTTATGTAAGCTAGTTAATACCAATCGTCACCTATTCTAAGTTAATTCACACTAACTAGGCATGTCACTCTCCCAGGGCAACGAAAGCATTAATAGGAGATGCCTACAAAAATTAAATAGATCTCAAATCATAATTGAATAAAAGACTTGTATCAAAAAATCGAAAAAACAAATAGAGGTTGTTATCACGATTTTGGGGTATCAAGTCATTAATTAGGCTTGAACATTTTAATCTTTGATATTCTCTATTTTTTCTTGGGAAGGGTAAAATTGAGAAAACCTTTAGAAACTCTAAGTTCGGGGGTCGTTTTCGTTACGGGAAGGTGTTAAGCACCCGTAACAACTATAGTATTCTATAGGAACCGCTTTCCTAGCTTTATGTCTACGCTTTACTTTTATGCTTATTTATTGAAAAAGAGAGTTTATTTAGGTTAAGGATTTGGAAAGAAAGTGTATGAGATTTCATTTTATTGGACTTGGAGAGGTTTTGACCTCTTGCCTACATACCCTTTTAAGGGATCAAAATTCCATGTAGTTCTCTTCCAAAAGTATTTTTGGTGTGTTTCAATTGATTTTAGTTTTTGAAAATGGTTTTGAAGAAGAGAAAGAGGCCGTAAAGGCATGAGAGGAAAAGATAGTGAATTGTTGGTTCAATTATTAACGAAAAAAGTGTCTAAGTAGAAATTAAGATTCATTTGAATTTGATTAAGAAAATAAAGGAAAATACAATGGAGTTTTGACTCCAAGGTTTATTAGGAAAGATTTGAGTGATGGAATTAATTTGCTTTGAAAAATGAATATTTTCTAAGTATCGCGTCTCCTAAACATACATCTAAAACGGTAAACATACAACGTGTGTGCGTGTCGGTGCTTGTGTCGGTGTACATCACTATAGAGAGTCCATTGTCCTTTACATTGCCCTAGTTTACATGCTATGGTCTTGTAAGGAATTAAAAGGAAATTAAACTACCTAAAATTACATGTCCATTTGACATAGAAATTAAAAAGGTAAAGTGGCTAAACTATGAGAGATGGGGATGAAATGGTAAAATGCTCAAGAAATGGATGAAAAATGAAATAAAATGGTTAGTAGTATAAGGCATAAAATGGTAAGAAAAAAGTAAGCAATTGAATATGAGATAAAACGGAAAAATGACGACAATAACCAAAATATAAAAGGAAACACATTACTTGAAACACAAGAAACTAACAAAACATATTAAAAACAGTAACACAAGCATATGATCAGTAGCATATTCATCACAAGATTGCATATTAATCACTCATACCATGGATCAAGATATTATGAACAAAAAGTGGCAAGAAATTGCACAAAATTCCACTAGAAAAGAAGAAAAACAATCAAGAAAATACACATATATTTTTTATCAATTTTTGACATGTAAAAACAACACAAAGATATCAAAAATGCATTAAAGAACACATAGGGATCTTTTAGGAATTTTATGAGAAAAATTGAACAAGCAGAGGTTCAAACAGCAAGCAAACAAGGTGTGAATAGCAAGAAAATAGCAAGAAAACAAAGAAAACTAAAGACAGAGGCCCAAGCCCAACGCCTAAAAGCCTGGGTGCACAGGAACCACAAGATTGATCCAGGGAATCAAACCCTAGATCAAACGGCCAGGATTGAAGGGAAATGGACCGGTTTTGGACCGGTCCGGTTCACTGGCCTATATATATGTAAAGACACCGGTTTATTTCATTTGCAATACTCCTTTCTCTCTCTAACTCCCTCGCTCTCTCACTAGCCTCTCGTCTTCTCTCTTCTCTTCGCCGGTTTCTGGAAGGAGACAGCCGGAGAAGATGAAGATTCATCGGAATCTTCATCGACTCCGCCGTGAATTCCAGATTCCGGCGAGCCCTAACCTCACCAGAAAATCATGAATCCTACATCAATCAACTCGTTTCTTCACCCTAAACATGAATCTAACGCCAGAAATCACATGCAAGGCTTGAATCTTTGTAGATCTACATTCTTTGTTACGGTTTTGAAATTTTTTTTTTTTAGGTTTTCAAATTCTTTGAAAGAAACTGTTTGAAACCTTGAGGATCTACATGGATTCGTCCTTATTGATGTTTTTTAAGAAAGAACGGTGGAGTTATATGTTTACCTGTGATTTAATCGGAGATTTCGAACAAGATTTTTTAGAAATCTTCGATTTGATTCTGTTTGTTGATTTTTGACTTGAAACCGAAAATAAATCGGTGTTTCTTGCTGGTTTGATTTCTTCTTCTTCTTCACCGGATCATATTCTTCATCTTCTTTCTTTCTTCTTCTTCTTCAAAAACTCTGTGATCGTGCTTGAGTTTGTCACCACTTGGTGATGAATTCACACTTGAATTGCAGAGGAAAACGATTCAATGATGAAGATTCACCATGGATCACTGAGAATCGATGAAAATTTGATGAATTTGTTCATGAATCTAGTTCTGGAGAATTAGGGTTCTTGCTTGTTCTTGATGGTTTCTGAATTTTGATCTAACTGAATGGAGAGAGAAATTGGAGTTCTGTTTGTGATGTGGCGTGAATTCAAAATGCTTTTTCTGACACTGTGCACTATTTATAAGCTACCAAGTGTGCCTTTGGACCAGTGAAATGGTGACACCTGTACTTGGACTTGAAATGGCTCGGCCTTGTACAATTAGTGACTTGGGACCTTTCTGCAAAATAAGAAACTTGAAGGACTAATCTGCAATTAAAAAAACCTAAAAATGCAATTTTTAAAGAAATTGGGACCAAAATGCAATAAAAATAAAATTGGACTAGAAATTGGTAAATTGGACAAAACGTAAAGTGAAATCTAAAATAAAATCAACAAAAGGACTAAAATGAACCAATTACAAAAATGAGGTATTTTAATGGGAAAAGACCAAAATGCTCCTAGGGACTAAACTGACTCAAACTGACTCAGATGCAATTTTTGAAATGATTTTTTAACAAAGTCTCAACAATGATTTGTAAAACAAGTTGAAAAGACTCAGAGACAAACACAGGGACTAAAATGGGTTCCACTGCAGGAAATGATCAAAATACCCTTCTTGTACGATTTTTGCAAATATTTGAATTAAAATGCAAGAAAACAAAGCAATGATTCAGAGAGACCTTTTTTTAATGACTTGTAACACAAGAAAAGACACTTTGGATGGTTTTATGCAAGAAAATCACAGAAAAAATCACAATTGAAAATACTTTGAGACAGAGACAGTAAAAGGTGCAGATGAAACAAAGTAAAGGTTCAGAGTAAAACAACAGTAAATTGACAATTATCAGTAGTAGAAAATAAATTTGAATGAGTATTTTTAGGTCCAAAATCAGGGTATAACAGAGGTTAATATTATATCCCTTTTTATTTAGAGAGGTGAATATTATATCCCTAATAAACAGGTGTTTAGTTACTCATGATAATAAAAGACATGATACAAAAGAAATAAAACATACTTTTAGAACAAAGGTTGAGGAGATAGACTCTTTTTTATGCTCTTAGCGCTTTCCTTCTTCTTGAACCACCAAGTTCTGAATGCAATTTTTTGAATGAAAGCTCTTGTATTTATTGTCATATTTCTAGCTAGGGTGTATGGTTGAGAATGGACTTTTCCTCAAACTTACTGAGAAAATACAACAAAAATCAATATTTTTTCCAGAACAGCATGTGCTACACGTGGAGAGATGCATTAGGCACGTAGAAGCACTCAGAAATAAGATTGCTCTCTATCCCACATGCCTGGGCTTGTAAGGCATGTGTGAGGCTTACGGCCTCAACCTCCAGTGTTGATTTCACATTTTTCTTCGTATTTTTGAGTATTTTCCTTCTTCGCTTTAGTCTTGCGACAAAATTTTACCAGTTTGTAATGTCTTCATAGGCTTCTTAAACTTCATTACATGTCTTCCGAGATTTCCATGAGGTGTCGTGCCTTGCTGAATTACATGATTTTTCACTACAAGACTCAAAACACCTAGAAAATTATCTCATTTAGGGAAGAAACAAAAATACATGACTCGATTTCAAAACATTACAAAATATCCTTTAAACCTTGAGAAACTTCTCTAAAACTGTTTTTTGTTAACTCAATTAACTACTAAACTGACTAAAAATCATGTTGAAAATAAAGTAAGATAACCTGTCATTATAAGACTAAAATCATACGACTAAACTAGCACCTATACGTCCGGAAACATCAATTAAAACTACATTCCAAATTGATAGTGACACTCTTGTTGACATAATTAATTTTACAAATGTGACAATTATTAGACCACCCACAATGGGGTTATTGAAAGCCATTTTCAACTATTTAAACCATTGGAGAAGGGTTATTGAAGATGATGTGGATGAAAGAGATGATGAACCAATTCAACAAGTTGAAAGTCTGTCACGTATGCCACGCGTCGCGTTTCTGTTCGTTGATTTGGGCACGCGTGATGCTCGCGCCGACAGGGCACGTGGATTGAAGCTAGACGCGGAGAGAGAAGATTTTCTGGATAATGTAGGGACACGTGGTGCTTCCTGATTGGCTGCTTGGATTTTTATCTTCTTAATAATTTGGACTCAATTATTTCATTGAAAATGATTTTTTATTTTACCAAAATTTGTGATTTTTTTTTCTCTACTAATAGAGACTTGGATCATTTGATTTGGACACAGAAAAAAAAAATCATATTTTTCACTCTCTTAATCTTATTATTAGCATTTCTTTTAAAGTTTTAGTCTTTGTTTAGTGAAATGGATCTGAATAATAATCAATTCAACACCAAAAATTCTTCTGAATACCAATTTAGCTATCAAAATCCCAACAATATCAACACTCAAATCAATTTCCCAACCAAAAATAAATAGTTAATTGTATTATTTTAATTTAATTATAATCGATAATTTTATGTAATTATAAAAACAAAAATATAAAATTAAATAGGAATAAGAAATAAAAGGTGGTGGGGTAGAGTGTTGAATGAAAAACCATTGGAGAGGTAAAAATTGAATGGATGTTGAATTAAGAGAGAAAAAAATGATGTGGAGTGTTGGGAATTGAAAAAGTGAGAGTTGAAGGGTATTAATTTTTTTTTACCATTGGACATGGTCTTATGTGATGAAATCCAAAACTCACTTTGGTTGGTCTTGTGGTATTAACTTGAAATTTGGTAGCGTGCTCCTCCTCAAGGTCTCATGTTGGATTCTTTCCGGTATCAATTTAGGTGAGCTAATTTATCTTCTTAGAAAAAATGTAATCAAATCCAAATTTAATTTTTTTATTAATTTTAATAAAATAATGTCTGGTTTTTCCAATAAAATAAAATAAAATATACTTTATTTGTGAAATTAAGATACTTAATTTAGCATTTATGTAAAGTATCCAGTCCAATTTAATTTAATAGCATTTAATTGATAATGAAATAAATGTAGAGAAAATCATTTTTATTTACTATAAGGAAGATGAAAATAAGGTATTTATTAAAAAAAAACCAAATAAAATTTACTTTATTTGTATTTTTGTATTAATTCAATTTCTTATATGAGAGTTGAAAATTTGTTCTTTTTAACCCAAAATTTCAACAAAAAAAAATTATTTAACAAATGTCCTAATTTTTTAATTTCTTTTTATTAAAAAAAGTAGGGAATGGAAAATTTCATAAATAAAAGTGACATTAATGACTGTATCACAACTGTCTTGGGTAGGATTGAAGCTCTATCCTTTGATGTTACAAAATCAAGATCTAGCAACTGGGCTGATATATTCAAAATACCCTTTAATATATTATAATTGGAGAAAAAATCTTTGTAAAATAAATAAATACACACACACACACACACACATATATATATATATATATATATATATGGGATTTGTTAGAACACACCCACTAGTTTTTATGTGGGAGTGTTTTAGCAAAACTACACCTTAAGGTGTATTTAACCACTTTTTAGTTATTCACTTGCTAAAATACTCCTTCTAAAAAATAAGTGGGTGTATTCTAACAAATGGCTATAGAATTTACTAGAACATATATATATATATATCGGTTTGACAAACTTAGTCCATTTAAATTCACTTAAGATAATGAAAGATTAAATATATTTTTCGTCCCTACAAAATTATCAATTGAAGAGACTATTCTCTCAAACCGGGTTGGTGCATAATAAGAGACTAAATTACAAACTTTTATATTTTGTCGAAATAAAAAAAAAAAAAAAAAGGAACACTTTTTTATCCCTATAATCAAATATGGAAAAGTAACATAAGAAATATATTTAAGTGGATTTAATACGATAAAGTGACAAACTAAAATAATAAATGTCTTAGGTACTACATTCAATAAAACAATAGGGTATGAGTTGTCCATCATTATCAAAATCAACCAACCCCATAATTTATTTGTATAAATAGCACATAAATCAATACTTAAAACATCTCATAACTTCATCTAAAAAACATCTCATAAATTTTATTCTCTTTATTTTCTTACTATTATCTTGAGTAAGAATGCCGCCGAAGAGGTCATCCAAAGGAAAACAAAAAATTGAGTTGAAAAAAATTGAGAAAAAGGATGATCTCTTTGTTGCATTTACAACGAGAAAGTCTGGAATTTTCAACAAGGCCTCTGAGTTAACAACACTTACAGGGGCCTCAGTTGATATTCTCATGCTTTCTCCAACGGGAAAACCATTTTGTTATGGAGATCCGTCTTCGGAATCTATAACAAAAACAATTTTGAATGAAAATCCTTCAATGGAAGAGGAAATGATGAAACCTGAGATTATAGAGCAAAATGAAAAAAATGATGATCTTTTGGATAAAAAGCATGTTGCGGAAGCACAACGTAAAAATTTGAAGATGATGGAAACTTCTGGATATTGGTCGACAACAAAGGACCAATATGATCAAGTGAAAGAAATTGACAAATCCTTAGTTGCTGTTACAAATAAATTGATAACCAATGTCTTGAAAACTGGAGGAGAGATTCACCCTGATGGTATGTGTACATCTTCTAACTAACTATGTGTTATATTTGATCTTTTTACCTAATTATTTTAAGTGAATATGGTTATAATTTTTCGTAGCAATTTCTACCATTGAGGAACTGAATGGAGTCAAAACAAATCTTCCTTATGTCTTTGAGGACAACACCAAAGATCATGAAGTTGGTGCAAGTAAGAATTCTCATTCATTTTTTTAATTTTTTTTTGCTTGAAATATTCTAGTGACGACACTCACACATTAAACTTTTAGACAAGAGATGTTGTTCGTTAATTATGTCCCGATACATCAAATATTTTTAGATACAACTTTTACCATTTAAGTTGCACTTATGGGAAAAATCCCAATTATTTTTCTTCTTAATTTACATTACTAGGCATGCAAACATTTACTTTTAATATTTCATGCGACAAACCTAACATATATATTGTATTTCCTTTCATTGATTCAATCTTTTTGATCCAAAAGGTAAAGATATGGTTGCTAACGCTTCTCAAGACATAGCTACAAAAAAATCACAAGGAGTCAACCTTATTGGTGTAAGTGGAATAGGATATGGAAGTGGTGTTGATCATACTTCTCCAGATATATGACATGGTAGAAGAACCTTCTGTGTGTATGATCAGATAAACATGCATTGGTCTAGACTATGGCTTCAACTATTTTATCATTTGGATGGTTCCTGGTTTATATTTACCTATATTGTGTCTCAAATAAGTTATTTGTTTTTCTTTATTATTATTTTATGGTCCATTTTTAGTGTTGTTGTATTGTGTGTGAATTGTGGTCTATTATGATTATGATGTATTTTTTAGACTTTTGATAATGATTCTATTTGTTTTGAATAACTTTGTATTTTTTTAATATAAATTTTGTTAGTCATTATAAAAATATGACCGATTTACAATATAATAATAATAATAATAATAATAATAATAATAATAATAATAATGATGATGATAATAATGATAATGATAATGATAATCATCGACGATTGTTAACAATAGGATAATGAGTTAGACTCCTGCGAGACAACAAATCTAACTTCAAATCTCATTTGAAGATATATCCACATTTAATCTCAATTGCACTTAAAAAATTATTAAATCATGAAAATGATAAATTAAAATCATGAATATTTTTTATAATTAAAAAAACATAAACTTAATTTATTAAACATATGAAATTGTTTATTAATAAATAAATATGTATGTATATAAGGTAATTTAAAACTTTGTTATTAATACCATTCTAAATATTTGTTTTTATTTAAGATATGTGATATTGAATATCTGTAAACACCTAAGTTTAAACTTTGTTATTAATAACTTCCTAAATAATTATTCTTATTTTCTTTTCTAAAGATTTATTAATTAATGATTGTTCTTGTTTAATAGATATAATTAGGTCTTATTTTAATGATTTGGCAATGAAACAAATAAAGTTGTTGATCACTGTTGTTTACAGGATCAGGCAATGTTTTTTTTATTTTGAATAGCAGACTTGTATATTAATTGATGATATTTTGAAATATTCTATAGGCTTAATTATGCAAATCAAATATGCAAATAGATGTCACTTAAGTTTTTGTTCATGTAATTACAAATCCTTTTAAACAAACCTTGCAATTACTAATCATTTTTAACTTCATCAATAAGGTCATTTTCTAGATGGTGTACACATGTATTTGTTAACGTGTCCATGGAAACAATAATAGAATGATGATGACGCATTAAAAACTAGACTAGGAATCGGAGTCCGAGTCCGAGAAGATTACCTCAATTTTAACTTTCTTCATGTGACCCATGAAGCATAAATCATCTTCTTCTTTGTTTTCGCTGTCACTAGTATTGGAGGTAAATTCGCTTCTTCCCAAGCAATGTAAGCCTTGAAGGTGAGAAAAACACAAAAAGGGGGGGTTGAATTATGTTAGCTTTTTCTTCTTTTTAAAATAAGTCTAAAGTTCAGAGTGTGATAGAGTTTAGATCCTGAGACAATGTTCAGAGTCTAATGCAGCGGATAAAGTAAAGATAGAGAGAGAAGAGAAATACAAAAGCAATTATACAGGTTCCTTCCACAATCCGGAAGTAGTCATGTCCCCCTTGCACTTCCAATGAGAGTTCACTAAAATCAATATCTGATTACAAATGCTCAAGCATACAAGCAAGAGACTTCAAATACTCAACCACACAAGCAAGAGATTTCCTATGCTCAAGCACAAAAGCAAGAGACTTATGAACAAATAAAATTACATAGAAAGATGGTTGGTTTGAACACTTGATATACAATCAGTGGTGTTCACACTACAAATAATAATGAGACTCTTAAGACTCTAGAATTTCTAAGATATGAAAGTTTATAAGAAATTATAAGTGTATGATGCACAACAATTTCATGAGAGTTTTAGCACTATCAAAATGTTGTAGAGTCTCTATAAATCTTCAAGTATTTACTCTTTTATATAGAGGTGTGAAAAAGACGTTGAGAGTTGCCAGCAAATCAAAGAGTCGTTACTGAAGCTTGATCAAATCACCAATGATCTGTTACTTGATTTGGTCAATGTCCTATGAGGGAATAATTTGAAATACATTCCTTGTTTAGAGAATTAACCGGCGTAGACACAGCTGTTGCAATCAAATGGTTTCATGAAAGTCCATCTCCAACCATTATTCATTCAAGCCAAAGTTGACGAGATTGGAGTCAACAAAGTATTGGTAGATGGCGGTGCTGTTGTGAGTCTAATGCATGAATCTCTACTTAAGAAGATTGGGAAATGTGGTACATATCTAAAACCTCATAACATATTCATGTCGAACTATGATGGAAAAGCTGGATTTTTGCTTGGTGTTGTTCAAGAGAATCTCACCGTGTTCATGGTAGTTCCATAGAAAGCTAATTTCAAATTGATCCTAGGGAGAGAATGGATACATGGAATTGGTATTGGTCCTTCCTCTATACATCATAAAGTAATAATTTGGAAAGAGGATGGTTCGGTTGAAAATGTTGAAGCTGACCAAAGTTACTTTTTTGCTGAAGTTAACAATGTCACAAGAAAAACCTTGTTCATTTGCTAAAAATGGTTGTAATTACCAAATAGATGTGAGTTCTCTGAGACTAGACCCAACCCATGGTTTCATATCGGAAGAGGGAGTACTTAATTCAGAAATTACGGCAAAAGATATAATTCCCCCATCCAGGAGGATTGGTTCAAATGATGATCATGTCTGAGTAATATACTTGGAACAGGATTACGACTTATTTGGCCGAAAATAAGTCCAAAAGAAAGCCTTAGAGGCTAAGTCACTTCAAAAATTATGGTAACCATTGAAAAAAGATATTGTCGAGACAATTGGTGAAAACCAAGATAAACAATGGGTAAACTGTTGGATTTTCCCTAATTAAGTTATTTATTTTTAATTAAATAAATAAGTGGTAATTACCCACTAAGTGCACATAGTGGTAATTATCCATTAATTAGAAAATGGTCTTTATTCTTTCCCTTAAATTTAGTAACTGCCCATTATGAGTGAGTGGAGGAGCAATTTTGTTTTGCACGTTCAGTAACTTCTTGATGGCAGAAGTTATATAAAGGAGTGCAGTTCATTTGTTTTGGTTCCCTAAGCCTAACATCTCTATTCAGAAGACTTACACCATCAAAGTGAGATTGTGGAAGGTTTAGAAGAGCCTCAACTTCTTCAAGCAGGAGCAATGGTTGGAGGTATGCCTTGATCCTTTAATTTAAGTTTCCGCTGTTTAAGTAGTTATTTCTTTTGTTCTTTATGAAATAACTTACATGTGGTATCAGAGCCAATTTCATCCTCTGCCTTGTGATTTTCGTTTTCTACATTTGGGCAATTTTGTCAAAATTTTCGATTTCAAATTTCAGTGTTATAATTGCAGAAAATAATTTAAAATCATAAGAGAATGTTTTTGGTTCATGATTCTGTGTTGATTCATGTTTTCTGGTGTTAAATTGGTCTGAAGTCGCAGTTTTAAAAATGAGTCTGTGAGTAATTTCGGGTCAATAAACCCATTCAGAGGTTGAAGAAGCAATTTGTTTTGTGTTTAATTAAAATAATTATTACTTGCACAATATGTAGCGTGTCTCATTGTTTTGAACTGACACAACACTGTGCACGTAGACCACTTTTGTTGATTTATTCCTGTCAATTTGAAACTGCTTAGACCAATTCAATTATATAATATTATTGTATCATTATATGTTTCATGTGTAGTGGTTTCTACTTTGTATGATGTTACGGTTTTAATCATGCAATTGTGTGAATTGAGTTTAATTGCCGTAAATAACTTTTGACTTGCATTATTATATTACTATCACCACTAAATGCTATATGCTACTATAAGTGGTTTAGTCAAGTTCTAATGACATTATAATATCATATGTGGGCATTCATAGTTGCTTTGTACAGTATATGTTGGGTCTGTATTTGCATTATTTATGGTTTTGGAGATTGCATGATAATATGACTTCAATCATGCATCAAATACAGATTAATCAATTAAATTAATTGCCTACTGTTTTACAATTAATCATTTAGAATAAATGTCAATATCATCTATATGATTTTAATTAATTAGGGACTAGCCACAACATCTTTAATTATGCAAAATTGTATATTAAGTTTTAAGATCATGGTTGTGACATTGATGGTAATTAATTATATTGAACATAGTAAATCTTATCCTACAGGAATTTTTGTTATGTTTTGTATAATTAATTAGGGTGAAATATCAATTTATATTTTCTAACTTACCCTCAGGAATTAGAAAAAGGAACATAAATTGATAGTTTTGTCATTGAGTTATATGAATCTAATTGAATAAAATTTTAGCCTACAGGTAAATTTTATGTCATTAGGTTCATAGTTTGAAACATGATTTACGTTGGTAAAACATGATATTTGTTTAGTAGTCTCAATTTTAATTATAAGCATGTATGTTTAATTTTTGCAGCTATGCAGCCTATGAATTTTTCTGATTTTAAGTGTGAAATTTCCGAACTAAGGGGTGAAAACTATAAGGTGTGGAAGGAGAGAATTCTTCTTCACTTAGGGTGGATGGATATGATTATGCTATTCGGAAAGACGAACCACCTGCAGTTACCGAAGCTAGCCTTCAGGAAGATGTTGATCTTTATGAAATGTGGGAACGGTCTAACCGTCTCAGTGTGATGTTCATAAAGACCAACATCTCTGCTAGTATTCGTGGTTGTGTCGATCAGCATGATAATGTGCAAGCATTGCTTAAGGCTATTGATGAACAATTCAAAACATCAGATAAAGCACTTGCTAGCACCCTTATAATGAAGTTTTCATCCATGAAGCTTATCACTGTGAAAGGTGTGCGTGAGCACATCATGCAAATGAGGGACTTAGCAGCACAACTAAAGACTCTTGAGGTTGATATGTCTAATTCTTTTCTCGTACCTACATTCTGAACACTCTTCCACCTGAATATGGACCTTTCAAGATTTCTTATAACACACATAAGGACAAATGGTCAATTAAAGAACTCCTGACCATGTGTGTTCAAGAAGAAGGAAGGTTGACTATGGAAAAAAGTGAGAGTGTTTTTGTTGCAACTGAAAGAAAGAACATGAATCAAGCGAAACATAAGGGGAAAGGCAAAATACCACCTCAAGGTGGAATTAAGAAAGAATACAAGTGTTTCTTTTCTAAAAAGAAGGGACACATGAAGAAGGATTGCCCCAAGTTTCAGAAATGGCTTGAAAACAAAGGTAAATCAATCTCACTTGTCTGTTATGAGTCTAATATGGTTAATGTTATTTATAACACATGGTGGATTGATTCTGGTTCTACAATCCATGTTTCCAATACCTTGCAGGGTATGACAAGCCTAAGGAAACCACTTCCAAGTGAGCAAGGCATCTATTCAGGAAGCAAGATGCGTTCTCATGTGGAGGTTGTTGGAACATGCAATTTAGTTTTAAATAGTGGCTTTGTTTTAAATTTGGAAAAGACATTTTATGTTCCTAGTTTTTCTAGAAATTTAATTTCCATTTCAAGACTTGTACCTTTGGGATACTCTTTCAATTTTTATGAAACATCTTTCAATCTGTTTTATAAATCTAATTTTGTTGGAAATGGTGTATTATCCGATGGTCTTTTCTCAATTAATTTGCAAAATAATGCCACTAATAATGTTATGCATGTTCAAGCTGGAACTAAACGTTGTGTTATAAATGAGGAATCCTCTATTTTGTGGCACCGGAGATTAAGACATATCTCCATTCAAAGAATCAAAAGACTAGTGAATGATGGAGTACTTGGCACTTTAGATTTCACTGATTTTGAAACTTGTGTAAACTGCATTAAGGGAAAGCAGACTAACAAGTATAAGAAAGGTGCAAAGAGGAGTTCTGAAATATTAGAAATCATACATTCAGATATATGTTGTCCAGATATGGACATACCAGGTCCGGAATACTTTATCTCTTTCATTGATGATTACTCACGATATATGCATGTCTACTTGCTTCATAATAAGTACGAAGCATTGGATGCCTTTAAAGTTTTTAAGGCTGAAGTAGAAAAGCAATGCGAAAAGCAAATCAAGATCGTGAGAACTAATAGAGGTGGAGAATATTATGGTAGATATACCGAGGATGGATAAGCCATGGGTCCATTTGCGAAGTTTCTTCAAGATAATGGGATAGTTGCCCAATATACCATGCCTGGTTCTCCGGACCATAATGGGGTGTTAGAAAGAAGAAACCGAACTTTAATGGACATGGTTAGGAGTATGCGTAGCAACTCCAGACTTCCAAAGTCCTTGTGGACTGAAGCTCTTAAAACGGCAGTGTATATATTGAACCGTGTTCCAACCAAGGCTGTCCCAAAGACACCGTTTGAGTTATTTAAAGGTTGGAAACCGAGTTTGCGTCATATACGCGTTTGGGGATGCCCGTCTGAAGTAAGAGTTTACAATCCACAAGAAAGGAAACTAGACCCTAGAACTATAAGTGGGTATTTCATTGGATATGCCGAAAATTCTAAAGGGTGTAGGTTCTATTGTCCATCTCATAGCACTAGGATTGTGGAATCAAGAAATGCAAAATTTCTTGAAAATGACTTGGTTAGTGGGAGCAATCAATTTCAGGACACTGGTTCTGATAAAAGTCAAATTGATGTTGAACCGTCCACTTCAAGTGACAGATTGATTGTCATTCAGAGTATCCCTCAAGATCAAATGGGTATTAGACAATCATTCATTGAAGTTCCACAAGCAGCTGATAACAATCTAGTAAATAAAGATGTTCAAGAATTTCCAGAAATTGTTGAACAAATGGTTGAGCAACATGATCCTCCGGAAACTGTTGAACCAACATTAAGGAAATCTACTAGAGAGAGAAGGTCAGTTATACCTAGTAACTATGT
Organism: Medicago truncatula; assembly: GCF_003473485.1. Lineage (NCBI taxonomy): Eukaryota > Viridiplantae > Streptophyta > Magnoliopsida > Fabales > Fabaceae > Medicago > Medicago truncatula. The sequence goes on from NC_053045.1 coordinate 26,440,625, forward strand.
TGTATATTTACAAGAATCGGACTATAATATTGGTGTTGAAAATGATCCTGAAACGTTTTCACAAGTCATGAGTTCTAGAGAGTCAAATTTATGGTATGATGTTATGAAAGATGAGATGAATTCAATGGCATCTAATGGAGTCTGGGATCTTGTCGAGTTGCCTAATGGTTTAAAAGCCATTGGTTGTAAATGGGTCTTTAAGACAAAGAAAGACTCATTAGGCAACATTGAGAGATATAAAGCTAGACTCGTTGCCAAAGGATTCACTCAAAAGGAAGGAATAGATTACAAGGAGACTTTTTCCCCTGTATCTAAGAAGGATTCTCTTCGCATCATCTTAGCATTAGTTTCTTATTTTGACTTAGAACTACATCAAATGGATGTGAAAACTGCATTCTTGAATGGAGACCTAGAAGAAGAGGTTTACATGAAACAACCAGAAGGATTTTCTTCTAGTGGTGATGGGCATTTGGTATGCAAGCTTAAGAAATCCATTTATGGACTCAAACAAGCTTCCCGTCAATGGTATTTAAAATTTCATGATGTCATCTCTTCTTTTGGATTTGTAGAGAACATTATGAATCAATGTATATACCAGAAGGTCAGTGGGAGTAAAATTTGTTTCCTTATTTTGTATGTGGATGATATTTTACTTGCTACCAATGATAAAGGTTTGCTTTATGAGGTGAAACAATTTCTCTCTAAGAGTTTTGATATGAAGGATATGGGTGACGCTTCTTATGTCATTGGCATTAAGATTCAAAGAGACAGAGTTCGTAGAATTCTGGGCTTGTCACAAGAGGCTTATATCAATAAGGTCTTAGAGAGGTTTCGGATGAAAGATTGTTCACCAAGTGTAGCACCTATTGTGAAGGGTGATAGGTTCCATTTGGAACAATGCCCGAAGAACGACTTTGAAAGGGAACAAATGCTTAATATTCCATATGCTTCCGCTGTTGGAAGCCTAATGTATGCTCAGATTTGCACACGGCCTGACATTGCATTTGCTATTGGAATGTTAGGCAGATATCAGAGTAATCCAGGTATGGAACACTGGAAAGCTGCAAAGAAAGTGATGAGGTACCTTAAAGGAACCAAAGACTACATGCTTATGTATAGGCGAACTGGAGATTTAGAGGTCAAAGGTTACTCTGATTCAGACTTTGTTGGTTGCGATGATTCAAGAAAATCAACATCCGGTTACATTTTCATGTTAGCCGGCGGGGCTGTTTCTTGGAAAAGCGCAAAGCAAACCTTGATCGCCACTTCCACAATGGAAGCTGAGTTCATATCTTGTTTTGAGGCTACATCACATGGTGTATGGATGAAGAGTTTCATTTCTGGGTTGAAAATTGTGGATTCAATTTCTAGACCACTAAAGATGTACTGTGACAATTCAGTTGCTGTTTTTATGGCTAAGAATAATAAAAGTGGAAGTCAAAGTAAGCATATCGACATTAAGTACTTAGCCATAAGAGAACGCGTTAAAGATCAAACAATTGTTATTGAGCATATTAGCACTGAATTGATGATTGCTGATCCGTTGACTAAAGGCATGCCACCGTCAAAATTTAAGGATCATGTAGAAAGTATGGGACTTGGTCCCATATCTGATTTTCGTTGTAAGAACGATTTTAGTTTTTTGAAACTCTATGTATGATATTTTCTCATATTTGATCTCTAAAGTGTATACATTTGATTTTGAGAAATATCAATTAAGTTTGGAACCAGAATAAACATAAATGATATGAGTTTATTCATTAAGTTATATGATTTGGTTAGAGACATAATACATTGTGATACATAGAAGATAATACTCAATTAAAGAGGATCTGTCGCTATGATCCGTGTGTTTTTGTTTCTTATTATTGTAAGTGAAAGAATATGTCAACCAAGTGGGAATGTTGGATTTTCCCTAATTAAGTTATTTATTTTTAATTAAATAAATAAGTGGTAATTACCCACTAAGTGCACATAGTGGTAATTATCCATTAATTAGAAAATGGTCTTTATTCTTTCCCTTAAATTTAGTAACTGCCCATTATGAGTGAGTGGAGGAGCAGTTTTGTTTTGCACGTTCAGTAACTTCTTGATGGCAGAAGTTATATAAAGGAGTGCCGTTCATTTGTTTTGGTTGCCTAAGCCTAACATCAGTATTCAGAAGACTTACACCATCAAAGTGAGATTGTGGAAGGTTTAGAAAAGCCTCAACTTCTTCAAGCAGGAGCAATGGTTGGAGGTATGCCTTAATCCTTTAATTTAAGTTTCCGCTGTTTAAGTAGTTATTTCTTTTGTTCTTTATGAAATAACTTACATAAACAACCAAAAACTTGACTACATTTTTTACAAATTTCAACACAAGTTCTTTCAGGGTATATGATTTGATTTCTAAACAGAGATTACAAGAGTGGATGAAGATCAAAGATAAATTGGTTCTTAGAGAACGCCATTTGACAGAACGGTTAATGCTAAAACATGTGGGGGCAGAAGACAAGAGGTTATTCCAAGTTTTCCAATTCAAGTGTCTTCAAGTTCGAGGGAGCCATTTTATATCTTAATTTGTTTGCACAACAATTGTGTATGTCCTGAAATTTCATATCCTATAATTTTTTCAAGTTTTTTCCATTAACAATTTGCCAAGGTAATCACTTGTTGACAATAAAATATTTTAACACAAAATGGCAAATATATTGAAAGACTATAAGCTTGTTATGAAATGAAACTTGGCATTGTTAAGACCAAGTTAATGCTAAGAAATAAATTGTCTAAATCAGGACATTATTCAATAATACAAGGGTAATTTCGACGAAGGATAAGAAAACTTGGCAGTGAATTTGAACTTAAAGATTAATGCTAAGGGGCAGTTTTCTAAACTATTAGAAATTGTCGAAAATTACAAGAAAGTATTGGGAATCGAAAATGGTATTTTTCATTAAATCAAAAGCCAACTAACGGGTCAAAGTACAATGTCGAAATGTGGGTGCAACTAGTTCAAAACTGTCACGGTGATTTTTGGAGATCAAACTACTAATTAGCATTGACTCACAATTTTTATTTCACCACTGAACTTTTATTTTTCCAACGGAAACGAGGGAGAAGTTCGAAATAACCCATATTTTTTAACGATTTTAGGTTCGGGGGTTAGTTACGTAAAGGGAATGTGTTAGCACCCTAAACACTATAGTTTCCTATATGAATTTCTTGTTTTTATTTAATCTTATAGTATCCTAAAGGGAATTCATTTTCTTAAAAATAAAATTAAAGTGATGACTAAAAAAAGTAAAATTGTTTTTTATGATTTTTTGAATTTGAAAAGACAAGTGTCTTTTGGCTACGTACTCGCGAGGGATCAAAACCACGTAGTTCGAGGTAAAAAGTCGAGTGATTTGTTTGATGTTTTTTATTATTTTTTAAAAAGGTTTTAAAGATAAAAGCCAAATGGCAAAAGAGGAAATTTGTTTGGTGTTTTTTAGTTTTAGAAAAAAGTTTAAATATGATTAAATGCATTAAAGTTTGTATTAAAGAAAATTAAATGAAAAATTCTCTTGATAAGAATCAAGGTTTTTTAGAAAAAAAGAGTTCTTTATTGAAATTGGTTTTTTTATTATTTGAATGTTTTTTTGATTTTTTTTATTTATTACTTAAAGCCTAAAAATAAAGTGTGACAATAAAATAAAGTGCGAGGATTTTCATAATGACGTTGGATCAAAATGAAACCTCTTTCCCTTGGATAATTTACTAACCTAATCTTTTTTTCCATTTTTTTATATGTAAAAGCGGAATAAATAAATAAAAGTAAAAGACACGTGCATGATTTTTTTCATTTATAGTTACAATGACCTAAATACATTCTAAATCCACAAATAAATAAATGAAGAAATTCAAATGCCCATGATGGTGATACACATAAATAAAATGCAATGCAAAAATGCTAAAAGGAAATAAAATGCAAGAAAATAAAAGATATGGACAACCGAAGAAACAAAAGTACCGAAGGAACAAAATTTCGAAGGGACTTTTTCCGAAATGACAGAAATAATTAGAGGAGAGGAAAAGAATAGCTCGTCAACTCAAGCTAAAGGAGGGAGAAGAGAGAAAAGTTGGGACAACTCAAGAGAACTTTTGGTGTGTCAAATTGTGTCGAATGAGAGCTCTATTTATAGGTTTAAAGGTTGATGAAAATGGAAAATTGATTTAATGAATTTTGATGGTGATTGAATGTGATTTGAATGATTTTTTAAATGGGGAAGTTGACAATGTGACTTACCACCAACGGTAGCGCGGCTCAGAAATTTTTTTGGACCCCTTTGACCACTTTTTGGACTATTCTAAAACAGAAAATAAAAAATTCAAAATAAAATAAAAGGTGAAAATGAAAAAATAAAAAGCAGGTCCGAAAACGAACCAAAAATGAGATATTTCAAAAGACCTATCTGTCGAAATTTTCTTTGAAAAGTCAAAGAATTTTTCGGATAAGAGAGTGTATGAAAGTAGGATCTTAGGTAAAAAATTGAGGTATGATAGATGTCCCTATTTAAGTTTCTTCGTCTGGAGATTTGATGATGAAATCTTTGATTTGACGGGCGGAAGACACTTAAATACAGAGTACACCATTTTTTGAGCTAATATGCTATGAAATGCTCATGATGCAAGTATTAATGCAGGACGGAAAAGATGATTTGACTGATGGAGTGAAACAACAACATGATACCCAAGTTCGTTAAAGAAAGGGATCCGACTCCACTATGGGGTAATGTAGTTTCACTAGGGAAAATGGTTGTCTACTATCGTATTGGTTCAGAACGATAGCTTAATAAAGAAAAAAGCTTTTTAGTGACACATCTTGACCAGACACACTGGAGATTGACACCTTTGATAAGATAAGAAATTGCAAGCTATCTGCTTGGCTTATGAGGAGTGACATCTCGTTATCAGACATATCGGGGGATGACACTTATTGACACCTCGTATCCAACATACCGGGGAATGACACTTTTGACGTTCTGTTATCCGACAAACCAGGGAATGACACTTTTTGTGAAAATAGAAATTGAGTGACATCTCGTTATCCGACATACCGGGAGGTGACACTTTTGACATTCCGTTATTCGACAAATCGGGGAATGACACTTTTTATGAAAATAGAAATTGAGTGACTTCTCGTTATCCGACATACCGGGAGATGACACTTTTGACATTTTGTTATTCGACAAACCGGGGAATGACACTTTTGATAAAATAGAAATTGAGTGACATCTCGTTATCCGACATACCGAGAGATGACACTTTTGACATTTCGTTATCCGACAAACCGGGGAATGACACTTTTGACATTCCGTTATCTAACAAACCGGGGAATGACACTTTTGATAAAATAGAAATTGAGTGACATCTTGTTATCTGACATACCGAGAGATGACACTTTTGACATTCTGTTATCCAACAAACCGAGGAATGACACTTTTGACATTCTGTTATCCGACAAACCGAGGAATGACACTTTTGACATTCTGTTATCCGACAAACCGAGGAATAACACTTTTTATGAAAATAGAAATTGAGTGACATCTCGTTATCCGACATACCAGATGACACTTTTGACATTCCGTTATCCGACAAACCAAGGAATGACACTTTTGATAAAATAGAAATTGAGTGAAATTTTTGTTGCCGCATCCCCGCTTTCACGTTCTGTATAGCATATTGACGTGCATGAATCCCCCATACTGAATTTATCTGCTTCTATTCTGGAAAAGAGTCCCTCCCAACTTCATGATTCACAAGCGATACACACGGATCTGATCATGCAGGTTCGGCCTTAGCTTGCAAATGTCACTTCTTCTATTGTCCGGGAACAGTCGGATTTGTGTGGAATGGATGACAGTACCGCAAGGCATCAGGTGCACAGCCAGGTGCAGCAAGGTGATATGGCGGTTCAGCAGGTATACACCAGCAGCTCCCATGAGCCTGTCACAACCATGGGGGAGCAGCACAGCTCCGCACCTTTCCAGCAAGCATTTTCTAGCATTCAAGAGGACATCCCCGTGGAAATCTTGGCAGAACAGCACCCCAATCTTGTCATTCAAGGTACCTTAGATTTATGGAACAAAATTCAAGAATATGATCAACGCACAGCAGAGGAAATTTTCACTCCGGTTAATTATATCCAAAAAAAAAGAAAAGAAAAACAGCTGAAGGCACAAATTCTTGGGAATCCGCCGTATAGAACCCACTCATGGGGTGATCCATCTCCAACTGACCAATGAATGTTATTTATTCGAACGCTCGAGAGAGATGAGCCCCTCGCTTGCCCAGCTCAATGAATCACAATCTGAGGTGCATACATGTTCACCCCACCTGCACTCACAAGCCAAAATTTCTGCTGTTACGGCCATTGCTACTTCTGAGCAGCTCGCAGTTCAGTCTGCTATTCTAGAAGATCCGGTGGCTCAGCAGGTTAATGGTAACGCAAGTTCTGTCATGTCTGAAGGCAGTAGCATGCTCGCGGTTCAGTTTAATTTTTTGGCAGATGCGGTAGTTCTTAATGGTAACATAGGTTCTGTCATGTTCGAAGGCAATAGCATGCTCACGCATAGAGAAATTTTAGTTCATCACAGCAACCCAAGTCCTCTATTGGAATACTCGAGGTTGGTTTAGGTGGTGCACTAGAAACACTCTATGAACAGGATTTGGTGCCAAGGAATATCACATGTTGGGAATTTACTTACAAGGCTCCTGCATTTATCTTTCATTTTTTTCATTCATTATATCAATTATATGGTTCTATTTGAAGTTTCTAGTGTTACTTCCCCAATCTCAAGACATTGCTAGAACAACAGCACTCTATATGAAGTTTCTTATACCAGGATTATTTGCATATAGCATCTTGCAAAACATGTTGAGATTTCTACAAAAGAAAATCTGTAGTAATGCCTCTGGTTATCCTTTCAGCTATCCCAACATTGATTCATGTTGGAATTATTGCCTATGGATTTGTTCAATGGAAAGGTTTGAATTTCATAGGTGGACCAGTTACAACTTCGATTTCACTATGGATATCTTTGATATTGGTAGGATTTTATGTCTTGTATGCAAAGAAGTTTAAAAATATATGGAGAGGAATTTCAATGGAATCATTTCAGTACTTGTTTACAAACCTAAAACTAGCTTTTGCAATGGTATGTTTGGAGTATTGGGCTTTTGAATTCTTAGTTGGATTAATGCCTGATTGCTATATGTGAAAACAAAGAATTCATTGCTTACATGATCACTTATGGTCTTAGTGCAACTGCCAATAAATTGGGGGCAAGCCATCTTGAAAGAGATAAACATGCAATGAGATTCACTCTAAAGCTCTCTGTCTCCTATTATTTAAGAGGAGTTTGCTTCAATAACACCCTTGCTTTCTAGGGTGTCTTCTCACGGGTGGTTAAAGGATGTGGTTGGCGGCACTTAGTTGTTTATGTCAACCTTGCCACTTTTTATCTCATTGGTTCACCCATTCTAATTTGAATTTTGCTCTTCCCCAACACATTTCGCTCGTGCCCTGCAGCCATGCCAAATATACCCTTGCGCACCTTAAGTAACGCTGCGCGTGATGTCATAGTAAATGTGCCAGGTGTGGACTTGGGGGAGAATAAGGAAGAAGACTTCTGGAAGACCGTGTATTATCCACTTCTCAAAGATGATAGCGACGTTGATTACATGTTTAGGTTAATGGTTGAGAATAATACTTTGTATCTTTTTGTCGATCCGTTGAAGTGTAATATTTATTTAAGTGTAATAGTGTAATGTTTTCCGAATTTGTGTCTGTATTGTTGAATTTTAATGAATTTGTGTTTATGTAATTTAACGATGAATTTGGGTAAAATTGACCGTTTATGTCAGATTATGTCATTTTAGAAATTTAAGGACAAATTTGTGTAATTTGGATCGTTTACGTGTCATTAAGTGTGTTTAAGTGATTACGGGTCATTACCGGCGAATTTGTGTAATTTGGATTGTTTGAATCGTTATGTATGATTATGTGATTGTGAGAAAAATGATGTTTTTGTGTAATTTTGATTGATTGTGTCATATTATTCGATAATCTTGTTAAACTGGCGTAATTCGGTTCAATTACGAGGGTCTTAAGGTTACGGGTCTTTGACGACACAATTTGCATTCAATGCATATCAGTACATCATTTAATGTTGTACTGATATATCAGTAGATAGAGCGTGAGTTAACTCGTGCATGTGTTAACACTATGCGTGAGTTAACTAACGCAGTATTTTACACTTGCGCAACTTAATTAGCGCGACGTTGGCTAACTAGTGCATAGTTTTACACTTGCGTTAGTTAACTAACGCAAGGGTATATTTGGAAGGGCTACAGGGTGTGAGCAAAATGTGCAGGGTAAAGAGCAGAATTCTTCTAATTTGGGGCCTAGTATGTCAAATTAGGACAATCTTATTTTTGACAAGGCATGCCAAATGGACTAAACTTAATCTATCAGTGGACAAAGATAAAGACCAACCTATTATTGTTTAACTACTTATTTCCATAGTCTGCTGCCCTTTTCTTTTTCTTTTATTTTCAATTTTTGAGGGTTTTAGTCTAGTCCTTCCTCTTGTATATGTTTTTCCCCTTTTTTTAATAATATCTTTTTTGAGTTTGGCGGCATAGGATAGATGTTTCGCGGGGTGCCAACCTAATTGGATGTCGTTGTTTCCTCTTGAATCTTGATGTATGTCCTTTCTCCTGGCTTACCTAAAAAAAATGAAAAAAAAATATTTATCTTTAATTGAAATTCAATAATCATGAATTTAACCGCTTACCTAAAACAGAAGAATGAGAATTATGAAGATAAATATGGTCGTTAAACTAGTTATCCATGTTACAAACAGACTCAAAATTTGTGATGATACAATTCAGATTATATAATCTGAATTGTTTTTTACCTGAAAAAGAGTGTTTAGCGAGTGTTCGGATTCTATAATCAGAAAAAAAAGCAAGTAACGCGTCCTATTTTTTGAGGTTTTCTGATTAAAAAATCTAAATTGGTGAAAACTATTTTTTTTCACTCTATAACAACGAAAAAACTCAGCTCGGGTGCTAAAATCCAAAAATCACATGGGCATTTTCGTAAAAAAACAGGGCGTGCGAGAAATGAGTAGGGTGGAAAAAGTAATAATCCTTTTTAAAAAAGCCAACTATGGTCATAATTGGGCTTTAGTCTAACCTTCTACTTTGGGAGAATTTCTTTTTCCACGCTCCAACATTCAATTGCACCCTACTTGATTATAAAATTTGAAAATATGATGTGGTTTTTAACGTAATTTACGTTTTTGGAATATATGATCCAAAATTTATTGGGACACACTTTCAAAATATATAATCCAAAAATTAGTGGGGCACACGAGAATTCAATAGGGTGGGATAAAAAATTCTCATGTTTTTGTAGTCATTCAAACATTTTAAGGCTAGTTATTTATTTGAACTGAATTCAGAGAAATCTCATAACTCCAACCTATATCATGAATGAAAATGATACACACTATTGTCAAAAATGTTGGGAGTCTTACACTAAAAATGCTTAACTATTTTTATTAAAAAGATTAAAAATGCTTAGCTAATTTTCTTGTAAGTACAATTTTGTTTATAGTTGCATTGACATTTATGTGTTAAGGCACAAATTGAAATTAGATATTCCTTATTTCTCCACATTTAATACGCATAATTCTTACCATTACAAACAAAAAAAACAAAATTTAATATTTGATTCATTCAATAAATGATGTATGTGATCTATATTAAAGATCACATACATCATTTAACGATTGAATCTAAAATGTCGATTTTTGCTTATAATAGTGATCAGAAGGAGTACTTAACTATTCGAGGATGACGTCTTTAAGTCTTTTAATCATATCGAATTTTGCAAATTTTGCAACAACAAAAAAATCTAAATAAATTTTAACTTGTGCCCCTTAAAACATGTTACAAAAGCCAATAATGTTTTAAAATATGTACATTCAAATTCTCAAAAATTTTAAATGATTTCTTATAATACAAAATATTTATTTTTGAATAAAGTTAGCAAGACTTAATTTTCTATTTGGTAGTAATTGAGTCAAATGAATCATCAACGGATCAAATGGGTGCTTGCATGAGATAAAATCCACAACTAGAAGTTGTAAAACTAATATGCTAAACCTACTTAATAATTTTCACTTTCGGTCAAATGTCGTTTAAAAGCAAAATTATAAAATTGTTTAGACTCGAGTAAGATCGTAAGTTACTTTTTTTTAAAATCATATCAAGAAATTAAATTAAATGATTGAACTCAAATGGATAATAAACTTCACCAAATAACAATTTGTTTAAAAAAAATCGAGTTTGATTCGCAAATAAAACAATTTTTGAATAAGAGTTAACCCCAAAAATAATTCAAAAACATGACAATATGTGTGAACACAGCTAATTTATTTTTCAGATAATGTTTGAATATATGTTTTTTTTTGCAGACAAAACGTTTTAATATATGTTGGAATGAAGACGTATCCTACTCTAACACGTCTTGGAGCAAGCAGTTCCACAACCAATCAAAAGTTTCAAACAAGGAATTTAACAATATAGTTTTGTGCAAGTGCAACGTACATGTCCATATATGAATGGATATTATGAGTTTTACTCATCGCCATTTCTGCATAGTGCTCCTTCTATAGGAACTAATTAATGGTGTTTCCTTGACTTTGTCTTGTGGGGATGTTACAAATGATTTCTACAAGTGTACGTGGGCCCATTTTTTTATTTTATTTTAGGAAGAATGTTGTTCATACTTCACTCAATGTTAAGAAACACTAGTAATTTACCAATATAATTTCATCGGCAGTTAACTGCTGATGGATTTTAACCGACGGCAGTTAACTGTGATAGACATTTATGTCTTTTTCTGGTGTATTTCAACCTTGTTAGAAGTGTTAACATCAATTTTCTTATTTTAGAAGTGTTTGTGAGCATCCCATTTGTTATTGAATAGAAAAGATGATTTTAGGCTATGGTTTAAGGGCCAAACTTATACAACATAGTATAATGATTCGAACTTTGGATAAAGTGATGTTCATATTTAGTATATGAGAGTGTTTTAAATAGAATCCTAATCTTCAATAATTTTGAGTTATATTTTTAAACAAGACATAATATTTCTTGTTTGTTTTCCAAATTAAAAAAAATAAATAGTAGCTTTTTTAGAAGCATCTTAAAAAAAATTGTAATAGAAATTACTAAAAAAAAAAAAACAGTTTACATTAAACATATTTTCTTCTAATTTTTTTATTAAAATATGAAATAAATATTATTCAAAGTTAATGTAGGCAAGCTAGCTGCACGTATTGAAGATGAAATGACGCGCAAGAAATGTTCAATGGGAATAGTACAGATTTGATATCTAGTGTCTAATTGACTCAAATTATACCTTTTCGGAATGGAAATTTACACGAGCATCTGAAGGCGCAAAATTAGATTTTTATTATTTCAGCACAAATTTATTATTTTTCTGTTTTTGATTCAATTTGTTATTTTCGGTTCATTAGAGTTTGTTTTTTCCTTAATATTTAAACTAAACATTGGTAGTCTAAGAGATAGTTTTTCATTCAATAAAATTATCGAGAACTTTTCTCAATTCTGATAGATTCCGGTAGCTCTTTTTTGATAGGTTAACTTGTATATCAAATTAATTTCTCTTTATTAAAAAAAAAAAATGGAACAAACCGCCTATATATAACTTTGCCAAGTTAAAAGTCAAACAAGAAATAACATGAAAAGGTAATTAAAAGTTAAAAGGAAAAGTTTGTGCAATTCTATCTTTTTAAGCAGATCAATTCTTTTTGCAAACACAATGATGGATCATTATGCTTCTGTTCAATTTTAGAGTAAAATGATACTATTGCTTTCCCTGATCTAAATATAATCATACATATTTTACCTTGTTGTTAGTGATGCATATATATCAACTCAAACGTAACCTCTTTTTTTCTTCCTGTTCACAAGTAGTCTTTAAATTGTCAACGATGCTAGATGAGGTATACTTGATTCTCAAACAGAAAAGTAGATTGTGTTTAAAAGTAAGATTTAAAGGGTTTTGGACTATGAATCATCAAATATTAAGTTGGTATATGAAGCCGAAAGTATATAATAAAACAATATAATAATGACATCCCTTACTTTACGGTTTATATATGTATGCATCCATGTAATATTTAGGTAGGTTCCCATTTCAATTATTGGGTTGTATGTTTTTTAAGGCCAAATTAATATTAATCAATTTTAAGGGCACATTAACATCAACCAATGCTATTTTAATTTTTAAGACTTTATTGTATCCACGTTCATATAGGAGCTTTGAGGCAGTGGCGGAGCCCTTCATGGGCTGGGGTGGGCCACGGCCCACTCGGAAAAATTAAAAAATCAACGATTATAGGTCTATTTTGTGAGATTTTATGTAATTTTATGTCGGTTTTATGTTTTGGTTGATCCAAATTCCTGCAAAGTGGTGTAGTGCCCCACCCGAAAATTTAAATAATTTAACTATAGGTCTATTTTGCGAGATTTTATACAATTTTATGTCGGTTTTAGGTTTCGGTTGATCCAAATTCCCGCAAATTGGTGTAGTGGCCCACCCGAAAAATTTAAATAATTCAATTATAAGTCTAATTTGCGAGACTTTAAACAATGTTTCAATAGTTAATTTTAGTGACCCACCCTAACATTTTTTTCTGGCTCCGCCACTGCTTTGAGGATTGAGGATTTTGGCTGAAAGGGTTGCTCCAATATGTTATTGTATCCAAGTTTTGTTCATGTGCTATTTCAACAACTTTATAAGTTTTTTTTTTGCTAAAAAGCTTTATGGATCTCTTCGATGTTGCTTTCTCGGACACTACCTAGTTGAGAATTAGGGTTTGTATTCTTGCATGATAACTGGAGATGGACTTGTGGATGAAAAGCTTGTTGGTTTTGAACCTAATTGATCTTGAAAGAAGTGTTTATGGGCAAGTGACTCAAAAAAAAACAAGTGTGAATTTGGGAGGAAGAATGAGGTGTTGTCTACATCATATATAATTACATTAAATTATATGATTTTTTTAAATTATTATCGACGTCGACGTATCAATATCTATATCATATATAATGTGTGTTCGTGCTTCATAAAGTATTGTGTATTCAAAATGAAGTGCAAGAGCTTTTTTATATAAAAAAGTAACATTTGATTTCAGCTTAACATGTTCACGTAGGAAAATGTCCCATTTACTTTGGTTTTGGACACTTATCTCATATTCATGATTATTTTCTTGGGGCAGCTCAACTATCAAAGAGAGTTTGGAGTTGAGGAAAAAAAAAAAGTATCGATCAAATAGCACAACAACCAAAAGTACCATATTATTGCTTCATAAATTTCTTGTTAAAAATACATCGGGAAATTTGATTTGCAAACGTGGATCCAAACACACCATTAGTATCACATATACTACATCTTAATCTTTTTTACGAAAGTTGTCAAAAAATCATAATGGATAAGGACATAGTCAGATTTGAGATAGGTTGCGGGTTAAGATAAGGAGATCCTTGTTTCCTTTCCTTTTTCTAGCAGCAGCTAAGGGTTTAATATATTGATGAGAAGAGCAGTGGAGTTGTTCAAGTGCACTAGTTTTATATTTGATATGGGTGACTAACGTTTTACTCACTTAAACTACGTTGATGATACTTTGATCATTGGTAAGAAGAGGTGGTCAAATATTTGAATCAAAAGACAAATTTGTTGCTATTTGAAATGATGTTAGGCTTAATAGTCAACTTTCATAAAAGTATATTGGTTGGCAGTGGCGGAGCCAGGAAAAAAATTTAGGGTGGGCCATGGCCCACCTTGACCAGCAAATATATCTAGTGGATTTAAGATCTAATCCCCTAGACTCCCAAGGACAACAAATATGAGACCAAGCCAAATTATAAATCTTTTCAGAATGAATGTCACAACTCCAAATAAAATTTGTGATCCATATATCTAACAACAAAAGAAGTTTGATAAGCCAACGATAAATATGAAAAGAATAAACAAGCATACCATGAATAATAGATTTAACAAGATGAACCGTGCCCATAACAAACAGAAGCGCACCCTTCAAAATTTCCAACTTCACATTAATTTTATCAACAATAGCTTGAAAGTCAACAATAGCTCGAAAACTTCAGACTAAAATTAGAAAGTTTGAAGCAGATTGCGAATATTTCTCTTGGAAGCAAAAAAAAAAAAAAAAAAAAACAAGGATGTCGTCCGCATAAAGAATATGAGTTGGAATAAACACCCCCTTGCAGTAAGCCATCATTTTTAATTTATCGACAAAATCCGCCAAAGAGATTTCTCAACTCAGTACCTCCTCAACAACACATAAAAGTAATAGATATAAAGGGCCACATTGACAAACACTCATGGAGCAAGGGAAGAAACCCACCACCTTACCATAACCAAAATTGATGACGACCTGAATGAAAAATGGTTGTGTTCCAATTGCACCATAAGGGAGAGAAATCGAATTGATTAAGCACAAGCAAAAGAAAATTCCAATCCAATGCATTGAAAGCTTTTTGAAGGTCAATTTTAAGGGTCAAATTGTAACAGCCCGATTTTCGCTAGATTTATTTTTAATTACTTTTATTATGTGTTTATATGTGCTTGTGTGTGATCATTCATCATCGGGTGCATTTTCATGGGATTTCGTGTTATGAGGGTAATTTAGTCATTTTGGACTCAAGGGTATTTTGGTCATTTTAGGAATAAGCGGGAATTAGTAAATTTTGGTGAGGATTATTTTTAGTATTTAGTGAGGACCGTTATTTTACTAAGTTACTAGAGTAGTAATTAGTATTCTACCGTTAAGTGACCGTTACTAGTGTTTTACCCAGCGGCGAAGCTAGCAATAATTTTATGAGGTGGCCACCCGAAAGTAACCAAAGTCATAAAAAAATGACTACATCTAAAATCGAACCTGGGGTAGCCAAATATATATTATTAGGGGTAGCTAAACATAAAAATATACCTACAAATTCAATTTTTTTTTTTTTTTTGGGGTAGCCATAGCTACCCCTCTCTTTAACAAGCATTCGCCCCTGGTTTTACCATTGTGTGTGTAGAAACATTTTAGATTTGAATAGAAATGGGTTAAGTCCATTAAGGTTAGGGTTAGGCCCATTTAGGGGACATCCTATAAAAACCTTGTCTTAGAGGAAATTTCCACACACTTTCATTTCACAAGATATTTTTGAGAGAGTTAGAGAGAGAAAGTGGGAGCAAAGAGGAAAAGGGTTAAAGAGAAGGGGGAAACTTGAAGAATCAAGGATTGGAAGAAATCTAGGAGCTAAATTGAGGCTTAAGCTAGGGAGATTAATCTAACTAAGGTAAGGGGGTTAGAATTCATCATAATCATTTATTGCAATTTTCAATTATGGTATGAATAGGTGCTTAATTGTGTAATTGATCAATTGTTCATAATTGTTAGAATTCGTGCTCCAATTATGATGACATGTTCGTATGTATGAAGTTATGATAATTGAATTGTTGTTGGTGAAACTTCATGATCAAAGTATGAGAAAAATGGTATATGTTGAAATGTGCTCAATTGGTTGGATGATGCTATGTTGTTGTTGAATTGTGTTAAGATTCATGATCAATTGTTGCTGTTGTTGTTAAGTGATGTTGTTGATGGTAACTCATGGCTTGGGTATGCATGATTCATGACTTGTTGTTGAGAAATGAGATGTTGTTGGTGGTTTGGTGAAAATTGGTGAATTGGTCCAATTGTCAATTGTGTTCATGTTTGTTGAGTCTTGTGAGTCATTTTGGTCTTATAGACCTGTAAACAACATCTGGAAACACATTTGGACATTGAGGGATCAAAATTGGGGATTTTGGGTGAAAAGGGGTTGAAACCCGTAACGTTTTCTGTAGAACTTTGAATGTTCGCTTAAGGTGTCGCTTAAGCAACCGGTAAGCGAACATTCATATGAAGTTCTGGGTTCAGGTCGCTTAAGCGACCTGTAAGCGAACCTTACTGGTAACTACTGGAACTCGTTCGCTTAAGCGAACCATGTGGTCGCTTAAGCGAACTGAGGAGCGACCAGTAAGCGTACCTTTCAGGTGGCTACTGTCACTTGTTCGCTTAGGCAAACCAGGTGGTCGCTTAAGCGAGCAGGTCCAGTTTCAGCCACATTAATCTTTTGTTTCGGTCTTAGGGGGGCAATCCGAGCTTTGTAAAATGATTCTTTCAACATGTTTAACTACTGTTTAAACCCCTAAACCCACTGGAACATGATTAGCTTGCCTAAACTTGAAATTTTCCGTTTGAGTCTTAACTTTGAAGTTTTTGAGAATTTTTGACTTTTGTCGAAACAAACTTTTGTAAACTAATGGAGCTTGCAAGTTGAACCTACAGTTCATATAGACTTAGGTAAAGCTTGTGAGATTGGTCAAACATCTTAATCATGTCAAAAGAGATATTTCGGGTGGGAATGTGATGGATTGTGAAATTGAGTTTTTCATACGAACTTAAGCTATTCTTTATACTAATGTCCAATAGTCCTTAAGTAGCTTAGGCTCATGATTACATGATTGATTAAGATTGTTTCAGAGTTCAATTTGTCTATGTTGTTAGTCTTGGGGATTATCAATGTTGGTCGTTTGCCACTTGATACGGTATTGTCGAAAATGGTTCTTGTAAGTCAATAGGCTTATGATTGATTGAGATTATTCTTATATGACTAGGTGAAGTTGTATGTTGGATATGATGTTTATCATGGAATGTTGTATGCTCTCTTACTTAGGATGTAAGAAATGTTTGAAATGGTAAAACTATATGAGATAGTTGTTGTTGAATGACATTGTTGATTATTGATGATCATGTTGATGTGGTGATAATGAATCTTATGATTTGATTGGGTATGGACATGTTTTCTTGATAATGCAAATGTTGTGAAGATGATCAATATATTTGGAAGTTGTCCTCTATATTGTGGTGAAAATTGTGGATCGATGTCGCATTATCGAGTCTTTGTTACATGTCCATGCATCATCGTCGTGTTGATATTTCATATGATGTTTTTTGTTGCATCATTGGGCTCCGGCCTAGCAGAGATCATTTAGTGATCTAGTTTTGTGGACTTCGGTCTTGCAGAGATCCATTAGTAATCTAGATTGTGGGCTTCGGCCTTGCAGAGACCTTTGACGGTCTAGATATAGGTGACGACCTTGAAGTGAAATGGTACCACATGCATATATGTGTCAACTAGGTGCACATCATGACATGAGTTTTAATGGTGAAATATGAGTGATGACTGTGCATAAATAAATGTGATTTGATGATTATTCATGAAACATGTGATTGGTGATTAATTGATGTGAGATATTGAGATTATGGTATGAATATATTTGTGATATTATTATCGGATTAAATGCATGATATTTAAATTGAACTATTCATGTTATTTGTTATATGGATTATGATGATGTGATACTTACCCCTAGTGGTTTTGACCGCCTACCTGTCTGTATGGATGGGTAGACGCTGTGCAGTATTAGTTGCTCTAGTGAGTTCTTGTTGCTTAGTGGATATCGGGAGCTATCTCCGGTATCGGTGTTAGTCGAGTTAGGTTGGCTCTGATCTAGGTGTCTGTTAGATTCCTAGGTTTATCGGTTGGATTTTTATTTCATGCTGGAGATTTGCCCGTTGTTGGGATTTTGAGATTCATCTATGTTGATGTAATAATGACTTGTGACATGTATGCTTGAAGTACTCTGATTATATTCGCTGCGAATGTTGAGGTTTATATGCATGTATGTTGGTTTTGAATTTTTGTATGATGACGTAGCATCTATTTCTTGAATAAATGTATTATTCTCATGTTTTATTGCTTTAATAGAAATAGGGTGTTACACAAATTACCACCAAAGCCCCTCTTATCCAGAAGCTAAGCAATGATAACAAATATAGAAATATGCCTATGTCGGATAAACTGACGCTGATTTTCAAAAATTATTCGAGAAGATATTGAAGCTAATCTGTCAGCCAAAATTTTAATAATAATTTTAAATTGGCAGTTAGCCAAAGCAATAGGCCGAAAATCACCCATGAAGGACGCACCTTTCACCTTTGGAATGAGCACAATTATATTTGAGTTGAGATTGGGAAGAATAAGACCAATGCGGAAAAACTCTTGAACTGAGAGAATCACATCGAAAACATTGTTTTTTTAGTAGTGATCATTGGCGACCATGTTCTAGAATATTTGATAGAAATGACCCCCATGGGGTAGAAACTACAAGAAATTCACCCACCCCCATGGGTGAATTTCAAATTTACTTGTCTCATGTGGTTCAAGATAATGTTGGGGAAAATATAGTGTAAGCATTCCACCATAAAATATATGATCCTCTTTAATCTAATAGTAAAATTTTTTTTTTTTTTTTGAAGAGATAGTAAAAATTAATTCATCCATGGTTATTTTATTTTTTTTATCTTTTCCCATCCTAAATGCCACCTCAATAGAGTCAGGGTCGCTAGTCCCCATGAGTATAACTTAGTTGACAGGGGACATGCATTGTTATATGCAGGGGTTGGGGTTCGAACTCCGGACATCCCACTTATTCTCCTTAAAAAAAGAAAATTCTAGTCAATAGACTACCTCACCAAAAAAAATAGAGTCGGGGTCGTAGAACATCAAATCCGTCTTTAACTACCCTGAGGAAAATGATATTTCTTATTTTGATAGTTCCTTTAAAAAACAATAAAATAGACTAGTAACAAAACCTAAACATCTCTTCTTCTTTTTTTATGAAATGAACATCACTTATTTGACAAATTTGATTCCTTCTATAAATTATTAGCTCTTGTGCAATAAAAAGAAAGAGGGGGGGGACGGGGGACAGAAAATGCTGTTCCTTAAATTTAGCTTTGCCTGAAATAAGGGAGAAAGAGTCTGTGATGTGCCATCCTTTTCTTGCTTTAAGATAGGTGACAAAGAAAATGACCAAACAAATTAAACATTTTAATTAGTCACTATAGTCACATTGTGCATTTGAAAGGGTGCATAATAGAATTAGTTTGTTCATAATTAAACAAAGTGTTAAGCCTTAACACAACATGAAAGGGCATTGTATCTATAATAGGTGACATACTCTTGATATATATCTTGCTTCAAAACAAGTCAAATGCCTCTATTCGCTGATTAAATATGCTAATTTGATTTGCTAGATCTTTACCAAATTCATTCAAAATGACCAAGTGTATTTTTTTTGTTTATAAATAATGACCAAGTGTATTTTTTTTGTTTATAAATAATGATCAAGTGTATTTTTTGTTATAATAATAATAAAAAAGACCAAATGTGTATCCCATCTTTTGCATGTGATGTGTACACACCACGTGTAAAACCTACGATTACTAGAGTTGTTTGTTCCCTTGATTCCATAACACCCCTACAATCATTATGAAAGTGTATATGATATGAGAAATATAACAATGCTCTCTCATATCACATTGCTGAGGTCAAAAACATCTTTCTTTTTCGATCACTCTTTTACGAGCTAAATTAGTTCATCCAAATTAATATCAGAGATAATTAAATATGAGACTTTGAAAAAGAGTACATTTTCATGAGTTGTTCATCCTTTTACAATTAAAATCATACTATAATTGCATTCATTTTAATCAATATCACCGGACTGACCTAATTAAATTATGTCTTAAAATGACTCTTGAGTAAAGATAAACAGAAGAGGAATCTTATTTGGTGTGTTAACTAGAAGCATAATTTAACTAATTTTATTCTATTTAGAGCATTTTTTTACGGTTTTATTTTCCAAAAAAACCCACTTTTCGAAAACAAAAATACATCCATTTATTACAGTTTTTAAAAATGATATCTAGATATAAACCAAAAACTATTTTAAATGACTGCTTTTTTTTTTAATTAAGAAAATAATTTTATTTATAGCAAACAAATAATAAATAAAGATATAACTGATTTGATTGATTATATCAAAAAAGTTAAACAGGTTTACCAATTTTTTGTGTTTTGACGGTTTAACTATTATATTTAACTAGTGTTCCGTATTCTAATGTCCGTTTTTTTAATGCGTTAACTCATGTAAATTATAAACAATGTTTTTTTTATAAAATTTTGATTTTAATTAAAACTATATATATAGATATTTTTTTACTTTTAAATAGTAGCAACAACAGTATAACAAAATTTTTTTTTTTCTTTTTCAATTAACAATTAAACATTCTTAAAAGGTATAGCTAGAATAATTAAAAATTCAAGCAAAAAAATCTTGCATTCTCATTATATATTATTATAGATATGTGTATAATTATTTAATTTTGGTTAATTTAAAATCTATTAGGCCATGTGTAATCTAATATGATGTCAACGCCTTCTTTTTTTCTTCCCTAAGTTGTATAATGGCTAGATTTCACATTTTAAATATGGAGAAATGAGAAATTCAAGGTTCGAATCTCGTCCCTAAAAATAATATCTCTGATAGTTTTTAACTTAGCCACACTTACAGAACTACTTTTATCACACTTGTCTACATATTGAAAAATAATATTTAAATGAGTGTCTTCAACACATATAAAATATAATTTTACTTAAAATTAAAGTTATTCATTTATAAGTCGAATTTTATGCTAAATCATTGTAATTAGGACCTTTGGTCCGAATATGTGCCTCAAGGTATCTTCAAGACTTGAGATATTTGTTTATGTTATGATATTAATCCTCAAATTAGTTGTAAAATATTCATTTTTCTTTTTTATATTGTACTTAATAGCCTTTCAAATGGGTGATAGGAAAGTACCGCATAAGTTGAAGGAATTTTTTTATCGGATAGTAGTAAGATAGATGATGTTGTAAGGAACAGAGTATTGATGGTGAAGAACCAACACGAACATACGGTAAGCATAGCAGAAATGAAGATGTTGTGTTGGATGTGTGATAAGACTAGACGAGATAGAACTAAAAATGACGACACTAGAGAGAAAGTTGGGGTACGTATAAGCAACTCATATTATTTTAAAAGAAATGATATTTGTATAATCAATTTATGGCAACTTTTTTATAACTCTTTTTCTCATACTCACATTATGTTCTTATTCTCTCGTTAGCTTTTGATCAATAAAAAGAGAGAGAAAAGAAGTTGTCAAAAAAATTATCTCAAATAATTGTTTAAACTCTATAAAAAATATGTAAATGTGTCTAAACTGTTTTAATAAATTCTTTGCATTTATAATAATCAAAATGATTATTCTCTTCTTTTTCTTTTTTTTTTCTTTGAAAGAAGATGATTATTCTCTTGTACACTACAAAGAGAAATGGACAAAGTTGATACTTAATCATCGTACCGTCCAATGGTCTGGCAGAGGATAAAACTTTGGAAATGTCTCCTTCCTCATAGCCCCACTTTTTTTTTTTTCCTTTTTTTTTGCTTTTTTCTTTTTCATTTGGCTGCTTGATATTTACTTTTTTTTTTTCTTTTATAAATGATTTATTTAATTTTGTTTCAAAGAACTTAATAGTAAAATTCATAGACATTAAACTGAATTTACAAAATTGTTTGATTTTTTTTCAATCGCATTCAAACCATAACCAATTAATTAATTGCATGCACATGTATAGTGTGATTCCTCACCGTATAAATTGTGTGATTATTGCTTCCCTTGTCATCCTTATCTTGTGTAGTACTATATATGATGATAATAATTATAAGAGAGATTAGTCACTTTATTGCCTCAATAGGAAAGAGTCGTCATTTTAGTCTCAGAATACAAATAGATTGAAAAATAATTTTTAAATGTAAACTATATTAGCCAATTTAATCCCTGAATGTAGACTCTGTTAGTCAATTTAGTCCCTGAATTTAGACTCTGTTAATCACTTTAGTCTCTGAAATTGACCAACAGTATCTACATTCAAGAACTGTTTTACAATTTCTCTGCACCCAAGAATTAAAATGACTACTCATTTTTCATCAGGGACAAAAGTGACTAATTCTTCCCATTATAATTATAATTCTTAGACTCATTATCTTGTCACATGAAATTATAAGGTTATGGTTATTTTGAGTAAAACTTACTCCTCGAATTTTAAAACATGAATATTGGCGAGAGATAGCATGACAATTGAAGCTAGCTAGCCCAGTCAAAATTATTAAAAGGGGGGATAAAGGATTGAATATCATTATCAAAGTTCAGAGAGGGGTGGACATAAACATAAAAATAGGAATCTTTTTTACCCATTTCCCCACAAATATTACTATACCCTACGTTTAGGTGAAATAATAAAAGTAAAACAAGCCTAGTAAAGAAAACGCACACTCATGTATCTAGGTGTCATCAACTAGTGTTGTGTCTTTTTTTTGTGTTTGTTTATTTGTCAAAACACAAAATGAAAGACAAAGAATGTGGCAAACCAATCAACTACAATTCCATTATCATTGGTATTTGGTTGCTTAGTCAGTGCTTGATCAACATTTTGGAAACATGGTCAGAAACCTCTCCTCTCCCCAATGAGCATATAACTATATAGGTTGGCAGTAGAGACAAGACAACAATGGGATGGGTTTGAATGAACAAATTTGGATAGTCTGCTTACAACAGAAAAAAAGAGAGTGAAAAGATACCCAAGATGATGAGGAAATGGAAATATGACAATTGTGTTCTTCGTTTGGATCATCAATGTGTTTGGCAAAATAAAGTGTAAATTTTGTAAAAAGTAACTCAATTGATTTTAGACAAAGGATTAAATAAGTTAAGAAGTTAAAAATTCAGGTTCAAGTATTGACAAGGAGAAAAATATGTGCCAGCATATTAACAATTGTTGTAATAAGTTAAGAACTTAAAAGTCTAGGTTTAGGTGGCATTTCACATGGGAAAGGTTAATCCTTTCCCACCATGGAAGAAAAATACGTACTTACATACTAACAATTGTTGTGTGCAAATGTAAGTTAAAAGTCTCACATTATTAAAAATTGAAGGTTAAGTATTTTGTATGTGAGTGGACCTCATAAATTCATTGATTTAAGTTTATTGGTATAAGTGTACTAGGTGTAGGGGCGAATGCTTGTACAACAAAGGGGTAGCTATGGCTACCCCAAAAAAATAAATTTTATTGAGTCAGTAGATTATGTTTAACTACCCCTGATAATATATATTTGGCTACCCTAAGTTCGATTTTAGGTGTAATAATTTTTTGTGAATTTCGTTAGTTTTGGGTGGCCACCTCATAAAATTATTGCTAGCTTCGCCGCGGAGTGTGTGGTTGCTTTTGTATAATGTAGACGGTCCTCCGATCTTCCATGTGATCCAACAATTAACATATTAATATTTGTTATTAAAAAAGAGTGTCATTGAACATGATTTTCACGATCTGACCATGAGTCTAAGCATGCACAGAGGAAGAAGAAAATTAAGAAATAAGAGCGACCAAAGCAACAACAATTCTTAAGAGTTTTTAAGTTTAAATAGAATCTCCATAACTAATTTCACAGCCGAAGAAAATTGATGTGCACGTGCTTTAAAGTAGAAAAAAAATGTAGGAGATGCATACGAACAGAAAATCCAAGTTTAGTTTGAATAGGTGATAAATTTCCAAAAGAGTTATTTTTTTGACAAAAATAAACGATATTCATTCATTTAAATTGATAGAGTACATCGATACAATACAAATCCAAATTCGCTAAAAACAAAAAGGATGAATCTGTGAACAAACTCACAGAATCCATGTTAATAGCATAAAACGGCAAAATAACTATGCCTACAAAAGTAATAAGTATCTTATATATATCCTTTTTAAGGCAAGATCGTCTATATTTTTAGAAGTAAAAGTAATAAGTAGTTGTTTTTAGAAGGAATTATGTGATTTGTGTTAGACGTGTACCAGTATTGAACTTAACTGAAAAATAGAAAAAGAATTACAAATCTATTTAGTAAATAAGGTCGATGTTATACAAACGTCTGCATTTGTTATCTAAGCCCTGCTCGGCCATGCAAGGCACCACTCATATCGTGCAAGTGCACAAGATTGCACCCTATTTTAGGGTTTTGCACCACTTGATTGTGGATTCCACCACTTTTGAGCTCATTTTTATGGCATCCAAGGCTCAAAGCATTGTTAGAGAAATTTACGACCATAATTTTACACGAAGATGACGGAAATAGTTAAATAAATTTTTAGTCTCTATAAATATAAATTTATTAAATTTTGTTGGCATATTTATGTCTCTATAAAAAAATTCAATAGTCCGTTTTAAATTTAAATTTGTTTAATTATTTTTAAACTTTTAAATGACTTTTAGCAAACGTTTAGTATCTTATAAAAAGTTTTTTCATAAAAAATTAGATTTTTTTATAACATAAAATGAATTAAATATGAATTTTTTAAACTATCAAAAGCTTTCAAGATAAAAGAATTGAAAATTTAGACGTAAAAATCATATTATGAGCTCATTTTTGTTGAGAAATTTTTTATAATATTTTAAACATGTCTTTTTTTGATGAAGTTTTATAACATTTTAAACATGTCTGAAAATTCAATTAAAAATTTAAGGATGATTAAACAAATTAGAATTTAGAATACACTAAAACTCCATGCTAAAGTTTTTTATAAGGACTATCACCGGCCACTTTTTTTACGAAGACTAAAAATAAAATTTGGTTTAATTATAGGGACTAAAAAAATACTTATTTAACCTTGATGGAAAATTCTCGAATTTCTTTCCTTCAAAATTCTCGAATTATAATTCTATGTATCTTAATTGATAAATAACTAATTTAATTAAATAAAGCTACATGTTCACATAATAATATTAAAAAAAATAATTAAATACAATATTTCATAAAATTTTCCATCAATTTGATCTTTTAACCTCAAGTAATCGAGTTCAAGTTCCTTTGAATACCGTTGTGGCTTTGTTTTTTTGTTTTACTTCAATTATTAATATTTCCCTATTCACCCATTAACAAAAATTTCAGAAACCACTAAAGTGTCAGCCAACCAGAGTCTTGCACAAGGGACAGAAAGATTAGAACACAAAAGCAGAAATATATAACTGCCAAATTGCTTATGAGGCATTTTACTTTTTATTACTATCTTTTTTTTTTTTGAGAGGACTTTTTATTACTATCTATCTAGGATTTTTTAATTAAAAAATGAAGTGTTTTTGTTATGTTCTATAAAGACATAAAAAACCAAGAACATATGGAATCTATATTATGAGAATAAATAGTAGCCAATGGAAACATTAAAATATACTAGAAGTGTTCATTTTAGTTTCAATTTCTAAATGCCACCCAAAGCAATGAATATTTCATCAAAGGGTTAGGTAAATGCATCATGCTTCATGCATATAATAATCAATTGCAGCCTTGATTCATACACACAATTAAACATGTAAAGTGGCATCTTTCAAAAGAAGAAAGAGCACAAATGCCAAACTTTTGTATATTAGAAAAATGTAAGACAACATTTTATTTTACTCTTTTTCCTTTTTAATTGAAAACAGAGCGATCTCTACATATAATGAACTGAATTCATTTTTTTCTTAATAGGAAGAAGATTCAAAATAAATTTAGTAATCGATCATTATTAGGATTTTTTATAATCCATAGTTTTCTTTTTATAAAATTAAATCTATTCTCAATCAATAATTTTGTGAAAAATATCAGCACGTTGATTTGTAGTATCAATAAAATTTAAATCAATAATCTTTTTCTAAACATGATCACGAATGAAATGAAGTTTTATTTCAACATGTTTAGATCTAGGATGTCGAATTGATTATTTTTTTGTTTTTTGAAAGATTTATGGCACTTGTATTGTCACACATAAATATAATGTTAGAGTACTTTCATGAGTGATCCTCTAAATGATTCCTGGTCCATAGAGATCGCCCTCGAGGTATTTTAGGATTGTAGCAAAGGAGTTATATCGATCAGTTTTAGATAGCTTCTCCATGAAAGATAGTAAATTAGGAGACACACCCGTTGCTAAAGGAGACAAATTTTGTCTCAAACAATGCCCCGTTACGGATCTTGAAAAGGAAGAGATGCAAAATATTCCCTACGCTTCGGTTTTGGGGAGTTTCATGTATGCTTAAGTATGCACCCGTCCCGACAAAGCTTTCATTATAAGAGTTCTTGGTAGATATTTAAGCAACCCTGGTATACATTACTGGATGGTAGTAAAGTGTGTTATGCGTTACCTAAAGAGAACAAGAGACTTTATGCTCACTTATCAGAAGTAGGGCAACTTGGAGATCGTCAGATATTCTGACTCTGATCTTGCAGGATGCCTAAATAGCAGACGTTCCACATCTGGTTATACATTCCTCTTGGCTGGCTGGAGGAGTCGTCTCCTGGAAGTATGCTATGCAGACTTTAGTGGCTCCCTCTACCATGGCAACGAAATTTATGGCTTGTTTATAGGCATCGAATCATGGAACTTGGCTGGGGAACTTTGTCACTGGCCTACACATCGTTGGGAGCATCTAGAGGCCCTTGAAGATTTACTGTGACAATATTGCAGTTGTACTCCACTCCAACAAAAATATGAGTGCTACGAAATCAAAATTTATCGACATTAAGTATCTTGTTGTGAAAGAAAGAGTTCAAGAGAAACAAATTTCGATAGAATGCTAGTTGATCTACTAACTAAAGGCTTGACACCTAAGGCTTTTCATGGACATGTTGCAAACACGAGCCTTGGTTTTTCGGTTGCCTTAGATTAGTAAGAGTCTTTTCCCGATTTTTTTGTTTTATGTTCTATATTATTGATGTAATTTTGGTACAAACTTTCAGTTATGTTTGAATTTCTGCAGAAATAAAACTTATGTGGTGTTATTGTTATAACACTATCAAGTTTAAATTTATTATGTGCAACTAATGAATTTTAATTGCACCTTTTGAACTATATTATGTTCTCAATAAAGACTTATGTTGGACCAGTTGAAAATAGACATGATTTAGAGATCACATTGCATGAAATTTTCATGTCACTCATGAGATATCTATCTATGTCATTGAGTTAATTGATATGGTGGTCGTCGGGGTTTCGTCACGCTATATGTCAGTAACGACATATGTAGTGGTTCCATTATTAATGTATGAGATGAACCATATTATAAAGTTGAAATCTAACGATAGATAAGAGTCAGACGTGCACCTATAGTTGTTGTTAAGATATATTGTGCAAGTGGAAGATTGTTAAAAAATATTTAATTATTATATTCCAATGATTATTATTAAAAAGTATAGCTTTGAAAAATCATGGTGGGTCACCTTAATTCTAGCGTATGAGCAAGTCTTACTTGAATACAAATCTAAATGAAAAAATGTTTAAGCACACTCTCATAAATATAGAAAAATAATTGAGAAAGAATTTAGTCACATCATTCAATTAATTTCTCATATAATTTTTCCAATTTATGTGTATTTATCTATTTGTGTTTGTGATCAAATAAGTATTTCTCCTAGCATGCATACTCCCTTGATACTAAACATAGGCTAAGAAGTACTTTGACTAGATTCTTGACCGTGAAAAGATGACATGGAACCAACACTCTAGGAATCTATGGCTGAAACATTGTGATAAAAACACATTTTTCTTCACCTCAAAGCCTCTCAAAGAAGGAATAGGAACTAGATCTCATTTGTCAAACCGTGAAATGGTTCTATGTATAAGAATATTAAGGATATTCATCGTGTATTTATCGATTATTTTGAAATTTCTGCCATCTTTTACCAATGGTATTGGAACATTATTGGTACTAATGTAATGTCTCCTTTTTTGTACTTGTTCAAAACAAAATGTCTCCTCTATTGTACTAGATTTTCTTAATAAAAGTTTAGACCCTAGTTGTTATAATAAACTTATATTTGTGTGATACCAAAAATTAAAAAACCTTCGTTTCCTAATAATTATAAGCATGTTTATTCATGTAATGTTTTATAAGATAGTTACTAAAACTATTGCTAATAGAATAAATATTTTTCTCCCTGACATTATTGGTAGTTTCCAAAGTACTTTTTTTTCTTTCCATGTAGGCTCATAACTAATAATATTCTTTTTGTTTGTGAATATTTTCATCATATAAACCATTCTTGTTCTGGTAAAATGGGTTGTGTTAGCATAAAACTTTACATGAATTCAGAGGACTTCTACTAAGCTTACAACCACTATATATTGTGCATTGTGCTTTCACTATCTCCTTCATTATCCTTCTTATTAATGGCTCTCATACCGGTTGATTCTCTCCTAAAAGGGATTCATTATTGATAAAAACACATTTAATATGCTTTTAAACAAAGGATCTTGCTAATGAATATCTTGCAGGTATCCTTTAAAGATTCTTAATTAAGAAAATATTTATTAAAAATATCTAATACTTACTCTGTTTCACAATACTTGTCGCTTTTAGAGCATAATTTTGTTTCACATTTCTTGTCACTTTCAAGTTTCAATGCAACATTAATTATTGACTTGTCAATAATATTCTTACTTATTTATTATAGAGAGAGAATAATATAATGAAATAATAAATTGTCAAGGTATTATAGAAAAAACACACAAAATTTCATCAAAAATAACAATTTTATTTGATTCCTTAGTACACCTAAATTCCTCAAAAATGACAAATATTATGAAACGGAGAAAATACTTCAATTTTCAATATATTAAATACACAAATTTCTATATGCATTACTATCTAAAATCCTTAAAAAATGTCGTTGGTTAACATTTCCCACAACATTTTTTTTTTTGAGAGAAACATTTCCCACAACATTGTGATTTACAATATTACAATCATTGATGTAAAACAAAGATCCAACCATCATAATTGCAAGGATCGAATTTTAGCATTACCACAACTTTAAAATGTCCAAAATTATGCTTACATGGAAAATAATTTCGGATTTTAAAGTCATTGAAACAACAGACCATATCCTTCATAATCCTGCATCCCAAACCATCGTAGGCATATTGTCCCATCATTTTCCCACCTCAGCCATCCATGATGTCTCATGATCATGATTCATCAGCATTCAACTTCAAACCATTACCTACTTTTTCTATGTCCGAGTCTAATTTTAAAGTTATAAAAATTATTAAAAAAAATTCTCTAAAAAATAAAAGATCATTAAAAAAAAATAACCTAGAAATTGATTTTGTCACTACACAACCAAACACCTTATCAATGTTACACTACAAAAAAAAAAAAAACACCTTATCAATGTTGTGAATTTATGATCATAGAAAATGCAAGCATCATTCAATTTAGTCTATTAAATTTGAAAAAAAAAAAGTAATTTACTTTTCAAAATTAAATAAAGTTAATCAAGATTATGTGTAATTTGAGTATTCTATGCACTCAATTGCAAGATCAATTCATAAAGTTGAGTATAACTACTACAGATGATATTTAGCCGTTTTTGCATTCTAACAACTAGATTTGAACTCAAGACTTGCAATAATCGATAACAAGACAAAACTCTTAATGTATGTTTGGAAATTGGAATATCATTTAATCTCCAAATCTTGTGTTTCAATGCATTTCTAAAGCTTCAAATTGAAGCTTAAACATGGATGCGCGTTTGATATCAAGCCAAGATAGAAACAAACATACACTCCATTAAGAGTTTTTTATGAACTTAATTCCAACGTAAGAGATTGATTAATTTAGTGTATGTTTGATTATGTAGTAACAATAACTGATATTGTTAAATTGATTATGATAAGTTTTTTGACATGTTCATGTAAAAATGAATTGGTTTATAAATTTTTTTGTAAACATTAATTCTCGAATAAAAAACTATAAATAATAATTTCAAGTAAAATCAATTCTGAAGACAAAATCAATACAACTTAAAAACAATCAAATATGTTTGAATCAATTTAACATTTTCAGAATCAATTTGACCCTCTAGAACTAAAATTAATTATACACTTAATTCTTCCTCCAAAATACTCCATTCGTCCCAAAATTGGTCATTTTGAACTAAATACATTAACTTTTGTTGACCAATTTTCGCTTCCATTTTGGGATGGAGGGAATCTCTCTCTCTCTCTCTCTCTCTCTCTCTCTCTCTCTCTCTCTCTCTCTATATCTATATATATATATATATATACCTCCCGTAATATAACCAGAAATATCACTTTGTAATTTTTTTTTTTTTAGATTCTAACTATGTAATTAGAAGATTATTTCGTTTTAGACCTTAATGAATTTTTATTGTGAAAAATTGATGATATGGCAGGAGGTAAATCGAAATTCGCTCAAATTAAAAAAGACGAAAATACCTTAAATTTGATGTCATGAAGATCCAAAATCAAAGAATCTTCAAATGAAAAAGTCGGAATCTAAACAAAAACTTTTAGAAAAGGATAAACCAGAAATCGTTAATATTACCGGAGTAAACATATATTAACCTAAAAGTTAATGAATTACCTAAATACTAGTCCCTCCATCCCATAATAAGTGAACATTTTGTAAAAAAATATTGTCCTAAAATAACTGACCCCTTTTCACTTTTCAATGCAATATTAATAATTTTTTTTCTTCATATATAACTATAATTAATAATACTTTCATCACTCCCAATTCAATATATTATACTTTGTATTTTTTATGGTCGGGATTTGAACCCAAAACGTTTGCATATATTATGCATTGTCTCTGTTAATTGAGCTAAGCTCACAAGTATATTTTACTTTGCATTTTTTATAATGGTTAATGCAAATACATTTTTTTTAATAAATGTGAAATGAGCAAAATGCTCATTTAAATTGGAACTGAGGGAGCACTTTAACTTAAATCCTAAACAATCAATTTCATGCAACAAAAATACTAAAACATTACTCGTTCTGTCCCATAATAACTGAGTCATTTGCAAAAAAATATGTCGCAAAATAAATTAGTAATTTCGTTTTTCAATACGATATTAATTACTTTTTTATTTTAATAACTCTAATTAATACTATTTTCACCACTTACACTTCAATATATTCCACTTTGTATTTATGTTAGTAGATAATGCACCAATACTTAACAAGAATACTTAAAAATATTTTTCTCTCTCTTTTAAATTATACATTTTTCTTAGGGTTAATAGTGTTTTATCCCCTGTAATATAGGTCATTTCCAGTTTTACCCCCTATAAAATATTCTTTTTGGATTTCGTCCTTGTAACTTGAAGATTTTTTGTTTTGGACCTTCATGAATTTTGACTGTACAAAATCGAAGATATGACAGGGAGTAAATCGAAATTTGCTCAAATTAACAGGTGGGTAAACCAAAATTTCCTCAAATTACAAGGGGGTACACCTAAATTTGCTCAAATTACAAGGGGTGAAATTTTCATTGAAGGTCCAAAACCAAAAAATCTTCAAATTACAAGGATGAAATTCAAAAAAAACATTATACAGAGAAGAAAGTTGGACCTATATTACAGGAGGTAAAACACTATTTTCCCTTTTTCTTAATACGTGTGGAACGAGCAAATATCTAAGCTATGGGAGGGATTGAGTATTTCATTAACCCTCTCAATGATGATGAACCATCATCCTTCTTCCAAGAAGTTGGTAGTATGGCACACTAGTAATAAAAAACAAAACGAAGGTGAAATGATTAAAATGACGTCATGTAGATAACAACCCGCACTAGCTTATGGTCACCACCACTGACCACACCAAAGCTTCACAATCCGACAAAACCATTTTCTTCTCCCAATGTCTCAGACTCAATGGCTCCCTTTGTAATATTCCTTCAAAACCGTTCCCTTTTCTTAACAACCCTCAATAACAACAACACTCACTTCCATTTATTTTCAGTTTCACATCAAAGGGTCTTCACTTCAAACTGTCTTTGAGAAAAACACACAACAAAAAAACATAACACAAAGAGAAAGAACATAACATAACACAAGAGAGCTATAGCAACAGTTTTTTAGTTTCTACTTCGATTTAGCTACGAAAAAACAAACCTTTTGTGTTTAACCAATTTTTTGATATACCCTTTTTCTGTTAACCATTTTTTTCATCTAAAATGGAGAAAATGATACCTCTTAACAACCTTGAATCTCGTGGGATAGTGTAGTTTTCATCAAAGTTTTCATCTTTGTTTGTTTTTGCTACAAGCTTGTTCTGTAGTTATTGTTCTTCTTTCTTTCTCTACTTTTTTACTCTCTCTCTTTCTCTCTCTCTCTCTCTCTATATATACCGGAGGATGGAATTCCGGTGCAAGAAACTGACAGTAGTGAACTTAGATCCAGAGAGAAAAAGAAGTGGTGGTTTGAGGACAAAACAAGCAGGGAGAGGATCGTGTCGTGGTAGTTAGTTTCTAGGTGAAGGAAAAACAAAACATGTTTCTTCTTTGGTTTTGAGAGTTACCCTTTTGTTCATTCTTAGTTCTGAATGCTACTTTGAATCCATTGGTTTGGAAAAAGTGAAAATTTGAGATAAAATATGGGGTTTTTGTTGAAAGAAGCTTTGAAGACTCTTTGTGCTAGGAATCAATGGTCTTATGCTGTTTTTTGGAAGATCGGTTGCAATAATTCAAAGTAAGTAGTTTTGTTCAAGGAAGTGATTATTTTTTTGCTTTGGATTTTGAGAAATTAATTCAGTGGAAAAAAAGTAGATTTGATTATGGAACTAATATTTTGCTTTTTGGTTTTCTTTGATTTTGCATTTTGAGAAATTTAGTGGGAAAAGAGTAGTTTTGATTAGGGAAATGAGTTTTTGCTTAATGGTGTTCTTTGATTTTGGATTTTGAGAAATTTAGTGGGAAAAAAGAAGCTTTGTTTTGAAGATTTATTGGGTTTGGATAAATGTTGTTGGTGTTTGATTTGGACTTTTTTGGAAGCAAAGGGGTATTTTTGATTTTTAGATTTAGATTCTATTTCTGTGGTTGGTTCATTTTCAAGATAAAGTCCACATTTTTGTTCCTGTTTTGGAACTTTTTTATATGTGCTTTTGTTGCTTCTGGTTTGTTTTGAAGAATCTTTGTTTCCTTTTTTTGTTTTAATTAAAGAAAAGTTTTTCTTGCATTGTCTTGTAAGATGCAGTTTCTATTTAGGTTGATTTGTCTGTGAAAGAATCTATTGGTTCAGTACATGTTTAGCTTGTTTGAATCTGTTTGGTTTTATATTCTTGTTCCACTAGTAGAAATGCTCAACTTTTTCTGATCTATCTTTGCCATTAATCACTTATGCTGCTCTAATAAGTTCAAAAATCAGTTCAATTGTAATTAAAATATGTTAATGTCTTGATAAGTTTCTTGCATGTAATTAGTCATGTCTCTGAATCAATCAGGAGATGGAATCAAGGTTTGGTTGGATCAGAATCTTAAATTTAATATTTGTAATTGGGCAAATTATTGATACTTTTTTTAGTAAAGAAGTCATATATACTTTTTTTATTTAATCTTTGAATCTATTATTGCTTATCTTCTCAGTCTTTTATTTGCTTGCACACAACAAACTCCAAACAGCCATATGATTGGAGATTGGTCATAAGTCATTTACTTTGACTTTATGTCCTTATTGGTATAACGGTCTGTTTCGATTAACTTATTTGAGCTTATCTACTGACATAAACACTTGTGAGACTAGTTGAAAGAGCTTTCGATAAGCTGTTTTCAGTTTATTTAGTAAGCACTATGAACCTTAATTAAGCTCTTATATGATAAATGTTTATGCTATAAGCACTTAATTAAGTTGCTTATCCAAGCAAAGCCTATTTGTATTTGAGTTAACTAAGTATGTTTGACTTTGCAGGCTGTTAATCTGGGAAGATTGCTACTATGAACCTTTGCCATCAACTTTCCTTCCGCAAAATGTTGGAACGTCTAATTTGCCTTACCAAGACAGGGAAGGGTGCTGGTTTTCTTCCGATTCTCAGCTAAGGATTCAAGAGGACGATAGAGTCTGCTCATTGATTAACAAAATGATGGTGAATAATTCTGTCAATGTTGCTGGTCAAGGGTTGGTGTTTTCTTTGATTGCCTTTTCCTCGTTTATTGAGATTCAGGATCTTAATTTTTAATGCTTTCCGTATCGTTGCCATCTCACTCGAGTGCCACTCTTTGCTGTTATGCAGGATACTTGGACGGGCTGCATTCACAGGAAATCATCAATGGATTCTTTTGAACAATTTCATCAAAGACGTATATCCACCAGAGGTATGGAGGTTTGATGATCTGCTTCAAGTTATATTCTTTGAATGTTTAAATGCTTTGAGTATGAACCTATGAAGCACGGAAACTCCTCTATTTTGTTTAAATGCTTTGAGTATGAACCTATGAAGCACGGACACTCCTCAGATTAGGCGTGTCCTGGTGTCGGACACACGTCGGTGTCCGACACAACACTGACACATATGATTACATTGAATTATGTCATTTTCTCAAATTATTATCGGTGTCTGTGTCCTGCGTCCGTGTCGGTGCTTCATTGGTATGAACTCATGAGCTGCATTCTCATTTCTCTCTATTTTGTGTACCTTTAGGTATTAAATGAGGTGCATTGCCAATTTTCAGCTGGAATGCAGGTTTGTAATTTTACTTAGGCTTCGCATTTTGTTATAATTCGTTTATTACTTTTCCTGATCCAAGTTATTCCGACATTATATTTTCGTTTGCAGACAGTGGTGGTTATTCCTGTGCTTCCCCATGGGGTTGTTCAACTTGGTTCTTTCTTGCCGGTAAGTTTTTCTAATTGTTCTGTCTTTGAAGAAACTCAGCGACCTTGTCTCTGATAATTCTTGTTAGGGAATAACCAAATTTCTCTATTAATTCTTGTTAGATAATGGAGAATATCGGATTTGTCAATGATGTGAAGAACTTGATCTTTCAATTGGGACATGTTCCCGGTGCACTTCTATCCGAAGACTATTCAACAAGACTTTCAAGTGAAAGACACACCGGATCTGTGACTGATTCTGTTCCTGTGTCTTCTAATCCACACGTCATTACCTCAAACTGCGTTCCCTTAGTAGCTAATGGATCGAACCAACCAAGTAATTCATTGAATAGTACAATGCCTGTTCTAAGGGGAGAAATAAATAGTTACCATAGTTCTGTATGGACACCTCAATCCCAAAACCTAAACCAGATATTTGATAGCATTTGCCAACCAAAGGCTCAACGAGAGAATACAACTGTGAAGGCTGAAGCTGAAGTCATACCTGCAAGTCTTGATTCTTCATGTCTGCAACGGCGTTCTGTTTCATATAACGCAAGATCTGCATTCAATGAATTAACTGATTCCAATCTGAATGGTTTCGGTCTTAAACAAATGGAGCAACAAGTCTTATCAGGTATTGGGAGGCAAAGTCACGGTAACCCTAATATGAATCCATCATCAAGTGTCTTCAATATGTCTCAACCGAAAACCGATGGTGGTAAAATTTATTATCAGAATTCTAACAACACTTCACTTCTTGGAGGAATCCCAATTTGTAGTAGTGGGATGAATAGTAATATTTTAAGGACAAATATGATTAACTGCTCAGTTTCAAACCTTCCTGAATTATCCACTACCGATTTTTCTGGAAAACAAAAAGTAGGGTTTGGAATTCAAAACAATAATTCAACTAAAGCTGCCAATCACATGCATCTAGAAGGCTCTTATCAGAAGAATCTTCCAGTTGATTTAAAGCATGATCAAGATGCTTTGGCTACCTCGGATCAAAGGATAGATGATTTGCTTCAGTCCCTGAAGATTCCATCACCGTCTCTTTATCGTGAGGAGCATGTGTCTATGAATGATCACATCCCTGATTTTCTTCGTGATTGCCTCGATAAAGATGTTACTAACCAACACATGAAGACAAATTTTGAACACGGAGAAGCTTGTACGCAACTTTCATCGGGTGATGATGACTTGTTTGATGTCTTGGGCATGGACTTCAAAATGAAACTGCTGAATGGAAACTGGAATACATTGTTTGCGGATGAATTGGATGGCAATGCAGAAACACTGGATAAAAAGGCAATGTCTACGAATTTTCCGATTGTAGGTCACGATAATATTTATCCGGTTAATGAAGCAATATCAGGCAATGGCATCTTCTCAGGAACAAAATCTGATCACCTCTTAGATGCCGTGGTCTCGACGACTCAATCTGTTTCCAATCAGAATTCTGATGAAACGTCGTGCAGGACCACAGTAACAAGGATTAGTACCGCATCTGTACCATCTACCAGCATGCAAATTATGCGCGATCATGTTAGTCAGGGGGGGTTGTTTGATTTTCCCAAGACGGAGGTCAAAACAAGCCCTGCGGAAACAAGTTCTATTAGATCTGGCTGCAGCAAAGATAATGTTGGAAACTGTTCTCAAACCACTTCAATATATGGTTCTCAACTTAGTTCATGGGTGGAGAGTGGTAGCAGCAATGTGAAGCGTGAAAATAGTGTTTCAACTGGATACTCTAAGCGACCAGAAGAAGTTTCCAAATCAAACCGTAAAAGGCTTAAACCTGGAGAGAACCCAAGGCCTCGACCCAAAGATCGCCAAATGATTCAAGATCGCGTGAAAGAGTTACGTGAAATTGTGCCTAATGGAGCAAAGGTATATACCTCTTTGTTGGCCTTTATCTCATTCCACATTTATTTATTACATATCACATTGTGGTGCTGAATTTGTTTTTGTTTGTCTCTTATAATGATAACGAATCAACAGTGTAGCATAGACGCTCTTCTTGAAAGGACCATCAAACATATGCTTTTCTTGCAAAGTGTAACAAAGCATGCTGATAAGCTGAAACAGACGGGGGAATCCAAGGTAAAGACGTCGTCTGTTGCATTTCCCTTGTTTGTTAGGCATTTAATCCCATTTTGATGTGGCGAGTTTTCATTTTCATTGGTATATATTGGTATCTATACCTATATATCTACATTCTTTATATAATAATAATAATAATAATAAAAAATATTATGCTGACAAACTCTTCACAGGAAAAAAATAAAATTATCTATATCTTTTATAAGAATGATGATGCTTTTCTTTCAAGAAATTTACCGTCTGCGGTCTGCTAACCGATCTTTATTTTTCTAAATGTGCAGATTGTTAGTAAAGAAGGTGGATTGTTGTTAAAAGATAACTTTGAGGGAGGGGCTACATGGGCATATGAGGTTGGCTCACAATCAATGGTTTGCCCTATCATAGTTGAGGATCTTAATCATCCCCGTCAGATGCTAGTCGAGGTACTGACTGACCAATTCTCTATAATCTCATACATTATTTTGCCTCTAATAATTTATATTTTATCCGTTACCTCTATAACCTGCTTGCTTGGTTATTCTCACAGATGCTTTGTGAGGAAAGGGGTTTCTTTCTGGAAATAGCCGACTTAATCAGAGGATTAGGGTTAACCATCTTGAAAGGGGTCATGGAAGCTCGCAATGACAAGATCTGGGCACGCTTTTCTGTTGAGGTATTAAACAAGTAGTTGATTGCAACTCATAATGAACTGTTCATCTTATAAGATGGTAGTTGTAGTGTCTAAAATATTACCACAATTTCAGCTATGACTGAACCTTAATTTTGCACGTAAGCCTGTTTGTTTTAAGAAAATATACTCTAATAACATATTTTATGCATTACCTCCTAAACCTGATTGTGTAATTATTTTGATTTTGGAGGGCTATGTATGTTTATATTTTGAAATATTTTTGATATTTTAAAAAAAATGAAAGAACATGATAAATGATCACATAATGCTTCAATCACACTTAATTCATTTTTTAAAAACATTTTATAGTGTTCATAATTTAAAAAGAAAAGTAAGCCCTCCCACGGCCCTTCAAACCCTCCATCCAAACATATCCTTAGTTCGCGTTTGGATTGGCAGTGAGTTTGGCGAAATTACAGTGACACCGTAATTTTATTAAAACTCCAAAGTGCAGCTCTTACCAAAATCACGATTACACACTGGCACTGTGATTTTGCCAAACTCCTCACCAATCTAAACATGGACTTAATTGTATTGCCAAGTAAAAAACCATGGCTGTAAATATTGTGAGGTTAAATTATCATAATCAGAATACTTCATCCTATTCTGTCACCAGTTTAAATTCAGCAAAAAATGCGCGTTTATATCAACTCTTTGTTCATTATTAACAAGACATCCATTCACTTTTAATTTTTGCAGGCAAATAGGGATGTAACAAGGATGGAAATATTCATGTCACTAGTTCGACTTTTGGAGCAAACAGCAAAGGGAGGCGCAGCTTCATCAAATGCTCCAGTTGATAACATGATGGTTTATCATTCTATCCCACAACCCACCTAGTTTTCTTGGTCTGGAATGTTGTTGAGAGCACATATGCTTGCCATGATTGACATCAAATCTAGTCTTATTAGACTTCAGGTGATATTAACTTTCTCTAACCGCAGTTAGTGAAGAGCATCTCAAGATTAATATGCCTTCTGTACTTTGCCAAGATAGCGTGATACGTTAGGCAACTATTAGTTAACTTGCATTTTCTTTTTCTTTGCTGTAATTTGATTGGTGTGTTGGTGTTATGATTCAGATGTATAGATATTGTAGGATTTGGACATAAGGGGGGTTAAGGTGTTTACCATCATCAGCCTATGCAATTATTCTTCTTTTTGACCTTTTTTTCTTTCTTCGAGTAGTGATATTTTGTTGTGTTATAAAATACTAATGTTATAAATATTAGCTTTGTGTGGTTTGTATTTGTGTTGTCTATATGCTAAATTAGAGTAATATGCCTTGTTGTTATCGTGTTTTCTGTTGGCGTCGCACTCATTTCCTCAGTGAAAGTTAAGGTAAAAAGGTTACTCCATTCTTGGGAAGTTTAATTTTGATACTAGGGTTGATCCTCTCAGTCTGTTTATTTTGTCAATTTTTATCATCAATAAAACTAAGATTAATCTAACACTGGAAGACCAAACAAAAGATGAAAATGAACATCAACGTGCGCAGAAGATCATTGACTATGTAAAATAGTTTTACACTATTATCTAGTAAGAAATCATCAATCCGCAATGTCATACAACTAATTTGAAAATATATCTGATTTGGTAGAATACACGGTGCTTATTGAATGTCAAGTGTAAAACTATTTTACACTGTCAATGGCTCATCTATTTTCTCGACGGAGGCAGCAGGTGGCCAACCTCTACAGCAGCTTGACATCATCTAATTTGAGGGTGTTGTTAGTCGAGCTTCATGGGGTTGTTAAATGGACTTCATCTTCTGTTGATGTTGATGTTGTTGTCGCGGATCTAATTTGAAATTCTTATCTTTTTAAATGATACCAATAAAATAATATTCTTATTGTCAAATTTGTTTAAGCTCCTAAAGCATAGATATAGTGTAACAAAAAAAAAAAAAAGCATAGATATAGATGTATAAATTTAAATTTAGTGGTATTCAATCAAAAATTTAAATTTGTCAAAAAAATAAATAAAAATTACTAGTGTATATTTTATGAGCAGTGTTATTGAACAACAATTTTTGTTAACGACTTGTGGGACAACCTAAATATACAAAGAAACATGAGTATCGATACAAACACCAAAACAATAGAAAGAGAAAATAAAAATACAATGTGAATATGAGAGAGAAAGTTGTCGCATTTTATCTCAATCATTTATCCTTGTTGTCCCTCTCCTTGTTCATTTATGTCTTTACGTTTAAAATTGATGGAATTTATAAAAACTCCAACATTTCCATGTGTGTCGGTCTTAAAATCATTCTGGACTACAGGGGGGCCTGAGGTGCATCAAGCATTGTGTTACTCTCAT
Source organism: Medicago truncatula (assembly GCF_003473485.1). Lineage (NCBI taxonomy): Eukaryota > Viridiplantae > Streptophyta > Magnoliopsida > Fabales > Fabaceae > Medicago > Medicago truncatula. The sequence goes on from NC_053045.1 coordinate 26,480,482, forward strand.
GAATCTCCTTGGAACTGTTATCAGCTGAAAATGACCAGGTTTATGTTCTTTTTAACACAGAGTAATTTGCTTGATGTTGAACCCTAAACCTCTCGTTGTAAGTATTGCCGGTCGAATAATAGTTTTTTTTATTGTTTGTGTTGAGATTTCCTTTGGTTGTTTTCCAACAATAAGTATCAGAGCAAATGTTCCGATCAAGGGCGGAAGAGACACATAGTAGTGTGTTGCGTCATTCATTTGAAGAGAGGTTAATTTTCATCTTATTTTTCTTGGATAGTGTTATGGTTGCATTGAAGTTCAAAGTTTCTTTGTTTTGTTTGGATTATGACAATGCACAACCAAAATTTATAAAGGATTTATACAACCTAAAAGAGAAGTTATACAAGTTGAAGAACATCCTTCTACAAATGTCGTTAGACTTGAAACTAACCTTACTTTCTTTCTAAAGATGAAGTTGACAACAAAGCAAACAAATCTGAGACTTCTGATGAATGAAGGATACGTTGTGTCAAAGTTGGTATTCATCCAAGTCACACATTGAGTATTTTGGTGAAAAGAGAAGTGAGAGACATATCGTATAATTATTGAATAAGAGAGACATATCGTAAAAATTACGTGTTTAGGTTGCACCGTAAATATTGTATTAATTACAATTAATGGAACATGGAGAGGAATAATTCAAGGAATATGCTATGCTAAATACTCCACACTATATTTATAAATATTAACAATAATCATGAAGATATAGTTTGAGTTTTTTTCACCACAACTCTAGTTCTTTCGTTGTGTTACGAGTTTGAATATTTGAGTGTCGTTTTAAGAGAGTTTGTAGTTTTTTCAGTCAGAAATTGTAGTTGAGACAATTTTCATTTTTTTCATGCAAAACTTGCATAAGATGGTTTGCAATTTTCTCCTTGTAAAATTGGAGGTAGAGTAATAAATTGTTATTGTGAGTTGTATTTTACTTATTTTTATTTCTTGCATGGAGATTTCCTCTCGACGTTTTTTCTTACAGTATAAAAGGTGACACTCCAATATGTGCTAGAGCTAACAAAAAACATAGTACACAAAACTTATCTATTGTTGTCATCCTTAGTTGTATTTAAATTGAAATATCTTTGCCAATGAAAGTTAGTTACGTTGGTTCATAATCTCGCAAGGATGTGAGGTCAACTTCCGCTACGGATGTGAAAACATTTTGGTGTTCTTTGTGGTCTATCTTATTTTGTTAAGTCTCGAGAATTCAACTCATCTAAATTTTCATAAATCTAAAAAAGTAATTTAAATATTTTTTCTAATACACTAGTTATGTTCTTAATTATTAATTTAAGAGGGTTGGAAAATTATTTTAGTATTTTTTTTAATACTTATTCTATAATTTTTTTCTCTGTCAAATTTAGTGGTTAAAAATTCACCTTTTTAATATGAAAAAGTGGGGAGTTTGAGGTTTATACCCCAAACCTATATTTATACCCCAAACGCATTATATATATATATATATATATATATATATATATATATATATATATATATATATATGGATAGGATCAAATGACACCATGGTGTCAAATTAAATTTGACACCAAATCATAACCATTAATTCAACTTTAATCCGACGTCTCTCATCAATTCATTAAATGCTCATATGCTTATCAAATTATCTAATTTTTAATTTTAGAAACAATTTATTCTTTCTTTTTTTGATTAATTATTTACCATTTGATTTCTCCCTACAATTTCTTTTTTTTACTAATCTTTGTTCAATCATCTTTGGATTGACTACTCTTTCATTTGTTGGATGGTAGTATTCTTGAGTTCATGCTGCTAATATTCTTGTATCGGATGTTCTAGCATTTGTGTTTTGCTTTCGTTTAGTAGCATAAGTTTTTATTTTTTTATTTTTTGGTGCAATGTGCTCTTTATAAATCAATTTCCTTTGGTTCTTCTAGGAAAAATAAAAATAAAAAAGGTTAATAGGAATAAAAAAATAAGGATGATAAGCCCTAAAAAAAAGAATGACAGTGAATAATTTTTGGCAAACAAACTATAATAATACCAATAGAGAATTTTTGGTAAATAATTAATCAAAAAAAGAAAGAATAAATTGTTTCTAAAATTAAAATTTAGATAATTTGTTAAGCATGTGAGCATTCAATGAATTGATGAGAAACGTCGGATTAAAGTTGAATTAATAGTTATGATTTGATGTCAAATTTAATTTGACACCATGGTGTCATTTGATCCTATCCCTATATATATATATATATATATATATATATATATATATATATATATATATATATATATATATATATATATATATAATGCGTTGTTTTTATTAACTGATTAAATTCACTATTAATGAAAATTGTGTAGTTTCTACCACTCTTTTTTTTTTTGAAGAAATGTAGTTTCTACCACTTTAAAAATAGATCTTATAAAAATATTGGTCAACTACTTCCCGCGGTTCTTTAAGTTTGATGTTTATATCAAGTTAGTTCTTTTAGTTTTTTTTGTTGTTGTTACCAATTAGCCATTTAAGTTTTTTTTGTTAGAAAATGATCCTTTAAGGCATAATTTTATTTTTGAAGAATCTTTAAGTCATAAAATATTTACACTATCACCAATTTTTTCAACCAACTTCATTAACAAGTGCTTATGAATTTAATATTTATGTAGTTGGTCCGAAAGTGCTTACGACATCAAACATGTATGCTTACACACATTTTTATTCTTCTTATTTTTGAATTCAAGCCTAATTTTACAAATAAATATTCCATCAACAATATTATAAATCAAGTATATTATCAATTTTGTTTCAAATCAAGATCGAATAACACACATGTGAACCATAGTTTTGAGAGCCCTGAACTAGGACATGTCAACTTAACATATTAAACGCCCACCTAAAGACTTTTCGGTTGAGTTTAATGAAAATAAGATAGTGGTGCATATATTTTATGACTTATATGTTCAATTTATAACTAAAAAACTTAAAAATTAATTTATTATAATTATATAACTTAAAGATCAAATATGGTATTTGGCCAAAAATGTATATAAATCTCACCTAATAAGAAATATTGTATAAGAGAAAAGATCAGAATGAACGTTGCTTACACTTTTTTATTAACTTAATTGTAGATCCTTTCTTTTGAGCTATACTTCTAGTAGCTTAAACCTTTATCACTTGTAGTACAACCGTAGAATTAAAAGAAAAAAAAATAGAAAGCACAAATTTAAGTGGATGTCTCGATCAAGTAGATCTAGTTTTATAAAGAATAGAGTGTTGTTTGTACAAAACTGCTAGCAACATTTTTCTTTTCCAACAATTTCTCTTGATTGTTAAAATATATGAATTTTATATAATGAAGTGATCTAATGGGTAAGTGATTTGAGTTCTTTAAACGAATGGTTGTGAATGTAATTTGAGTTCTTTAAATAAATGGTTATATATTTTTTTTATCAAAGCAATAAAATATAAAAGACAGGAGAGGCCTGAACCAATATATCAGAGTCACATAAGGAAAACCTACAAAAACAAAAACCGGATCTATCCCAAAAAATGAAAGGTCCTAAGGAAAGAGGTTTCAAAGACAACCAATGGACATAAAAACTAGACAAATTATGACCATTCTTGGCCAAACAAAAGCTAATAGACTATACTCTCTATGAAAATTTGAACAAAAGTATTCATATTCCCGAATATTCTGCTGCAACTGAACCAACTATTCTATATCTGCCAAGTCGACTTTGGAGGCATCCTTTTGAGCACGGATCCTCATTCCGGCTGACAACGTACTAAGTGTGCCTCACAAATTGAATCATTTCCATTTGTATATATCCCTCGTGATCCATAGAGGGCTTCTTCCCATTGGAAGTTGACCATATTTTTCTCTCTATTGTTGTAAAGAAAGCAAGGGTTGGACCTTCCTTCCGTACAAATTAAACTTTGTACTATGCTTCAACTAATAATAAAAAGTTGTGTTGAAAACATTGAATTAAAGAGCATAATGACGATTTTTTTTACTTTAATAGTGAATAGAAAATGCCAAAAGTGAGACTGATCTAAGTGCATGTCATTATCAAGTTTAGACCAGATAACCGATGCACCGTACATTCAACCACAAACCACGACCAATTTTTTTAGAAAGATAGTGCCTAACCCTGTCCCTAGCTAATGCCAAAGCCACTGCTTAAGCGCACTAGTTATTATTTATTTATTTTTGGTTACTATGATCTGTTTGGTAATGATAAGAGATTTGTAGTGGTGATTCTTCCTAAATTGTCGTTGCTGTCATGGTGGTGCGCAGTGCGCGAGCTCCGGTGTGGAGGAGTGTGTGCTTCTTCGCCATAGGAGAATGATGCATTCAAATAAGTATGTGAAAGAGGTGGATTGTATACGAAAATAGGTGAATGAAAATGTGTCTGGTGTTAAATGAGCTTGGATCTCATACCAAAAGCTCGCTCAAAGGATGATGGTACTCAAGCATATTTATATGCTAAGCAATGTGGGATTAGAAATAAACTACATACAACTTCAAAACCACTTCAACATCCAGCCTCACGCCTAAAGTGGCCTGGGTCCAATTCCAACATTGCAATTCTTAACCCGGCTCTGATACTCTGTGAAATAGGCTTGGATCTGCTCCCAAAAGATACCTCAAAGGATGAGGGTACTCAAACATATTTATATGTTCAACAACCCGGAAACCTGAGCAATGTGGGGTTAGAAACAAACTACAAACAACTTCAAAACCAACTTCAACACCTGGAACATGACGCGGAGTCACCCTTATATAGTTGAGGAGGTTGATAATTGCCATCGAGTTTTGCGGCATGCATGATGAAAACCGTTAAAGATGGCTTGGACGACCAAGATTTGACCTAGACGTGCTCCTGTGCGATAATTCGCACAGAGCTTCCTATGCACCTTCGCAGTGTTCTGCTCCGAGTGTTGTGGGCCTTAGTCTTGTGGGCTATTCTCATTAGGCATTATGCTGGTCCGGAAGAGTTATGTATAGAAGTCTCTTAATTAACTGTTTTTTTTATTTAAAAAAAGTTTTTTCAATTTATATTCTATTATGAATAAATGATTAAAAATTATTTTTGTTAAACAATCTAACTACGCTATCTCTTTTTTTAATAAGAAAAATTTAAGATTATTATATTGTCTCACTCCGTGATATATAGCACCTTAGAGTTGAAGATCATTTCACACATAAATTCATATATTCCTATTTTTAAAGGAATTAGCCGGACTCAAACTAACAAACATGCACAACCAAAGCATGTCTTAGACCTCGTCCTTGAGATTGTAGGTGTTGTGTGTAAATATATATATATATATATATATATATATATATATATATATATATATATATATATATATATATATATATATATATATATATAAGGATGCCTAATTACTAAAATATTATGATGCTTGCATTGTTTTTGGACAAATCATAAATAATAAATCAAGATATTCTTAAATAACTACTCATTATTTATCAACGTTTCATAAAAAAAAAACCCACTATTGCATAAAAAAACTATTCATGATCAAGATTAATTCTTTATCGATTATATACTTCTTAAATCCATCTTATATAAGTTGCTAAAAATGACTTATTTTGTATTCCTATTATCTCAATTCTTTAATAGACAGAAAATTATTTCCAACATCATTCTCCAACCGTAGAATATTAAGCACCTTATCATAATATTCTTGATAAAATGCGGCTCTAAGTACTCAAATATCACGCTAGCATAACATAAAAATAAAAATAACCAATCAGAAAAAATAAAATAAAGTCTCACGTACAAAGACAAATCTTAGTAGATAATATAGATCATGTTTTGTTCACATGTTCACCCTCTAATATTAATAACCACCCCACATATCATCGAATATATCGAATTTTTTTAGGCATATTGGTTAAGTTTATAGAGGGAAAATGCAACGTGAGAAGAACCATAATCTAATATACGAATCTTATATATCCAAATAATGGTCACAGTTTAATTTCACCAAAGATCTAAATGATAGTGATTGATAAGGTTCACTAAAATAATAAATTGCTACCTGGCATAACATACAAGAATATATTCAAATCATGTATATTCTTAATGTCCATAATAAGGTTATCATTATAGTGTGGCAGTGTTCATAAGTACAGCTTCTTAATGAACGTTAAAGATTTCACCAAATTTAGTACACACAAAGGGTCAAGTCTCAACCGCATGCTTTGTTTTAAGGTACAATGAGAAGAATCAAACAAGGTAATGGAAAGCATCATCTGAGATGTAAGGATAGGAAAAAGATATTGAAAGTGATGCTTTATATCATTATCCATAACTATGTATTTCTTTTATTCTTTGGTTTAAATGCATTTTTAACCCTTAACTTTTAAAAAGTTGTGATTTTGGTGTCCTAACAAAAAAATAACAATTTTACCCTCTAACTTTATAAAACATTGTAAAACTGTTTAGAAGACGCCGCATGTCTCAAAATAGGAGGGGAAGGAAACTCTTAACATTTTGTAAAGATAAGGGGGCGAAAGAGCGTATTTCCTAAAGAATAGAGGGCTAAAAGAACATATTTCCATATAGATAGATGGTCAAAAGAGCACATTTTCCTAAAGATAGAGGATACAATTTTTTTTTTTTTTTGTTATGGGTCAAAATCGCAACTTTATTACGTTTAAAGGGTCAAAAATACATTTGAACATTATTATTTTCTTTGCGATGTCATCTGATTTGAGTTCTAAAGGGTCAAAAATACATTTAAACATTATTATTTTCTGTACGATGTCATCTGATTTGAGTTATAAACCCACTTATGGTCTCATGTTCGATTCTCTCCGGTGTCAATTTAGATGGACTAATTTAACTTCTTCAAAAAAAGTTATTGGGTTTGTTATAATTAGTTTATTAATTTGTTTTTTGATGAAAAATAATTATTTATTAATTAATCAATACAAATGTAAAACATGTTCAATGACTATAATTAAACTTTTGTGCGTAAATATCTAACATTTATCTATTTTTCTTTATTTTTAAAAATCAGCACCGATAGGATCCTTGTTTAAGTCGTTAGGGCAAAGAGGAACATAATTTTTGCTTTCTTCGAGAATGTAGTGTGATTGTCATAATGTTTTAAACCATTCTGTTTTGGTTTTGCCAAATAGAAATTGAACGTAAGTATTCAAACTCTTATTTTGAAATAAGAGGATAACAAGTTACAAATTAGGGAAAATATCTATTTATAAAGATCACGTACACTGTTATTTTGTTCCAAAAAGACAAATGAAAATTCATTCATGCAATTTGTCTCATATGAAATTTTGGCAATCACCTTGCTTCATAATATTAACCTAACAAGAGTTACAATCTAAAGAAACCCGCCATTCTAGAATTCTAGAATATGGGAAGTTGATGAAGTATTTTGATATAATCATATAATAACATATATTTAAAGTTGCTATAGTATGCGAACAAATTCACAACATTCACATAAATAGCATAAAATTGCAAAGTAGACAAGCTTATAAATATCACTATTCTCAAGCTAATCTGTCAATCTGGATCGAATAAAAACCGTACTAAGATGTTAAATAAAAAAATACCACACAAAAGATGAAAAATAAAAAACAAATAACACGTGATAAGACATAGAAATCACAAAAACATGCGAAAGAATACTAAAAGTATGTGAAAATCAATTTTGAACTAAAATAGAAAGAAAACATAATTTAGAGGGGTGACGGCTATGGTTTGACAAGGAGAAAAGAGAGAACATCTTTTAATTCCTTAAAATGTTTTATTGTCAAACGTTGACAATAGTTTTCTTAATTAAGTAAAACACACATTATAAACTATGATGTATGAACCAAATAATTGAATTCAAGTAGTTGATGAGCTCGATCAAAAGACGAATTGTTTTTTGAAAGAGTTTGGGTTTGATTTTGTAGATGAAGCAATTTTTGATCAGACTTTACTCATCTTTCAAACGAAATCCACGTTACTAGGGACCATTTTCCTATAAATTGAAGGGTTAAACACAAAAAGAAGAACATTTCAATGGCCAACATTCACATAACACCCGTATGATACGTATTAGATAACATATAGAAGTATTCTTAGAAAAACTATTTTTTTCTTGTTTAGATACACCTTGGACACTCCTCAGATACACCATATATCCATTTACAATAATAATGTACATCTCTTAAAAGTTACAATAAAAAAAGATTTTAAGATAGTATAGATAGTATTTTAATTGAGTATTTGATTTCATTTTTGAGTAATGATATTTGACTACAACTCTTTGACGCCGGTATATTTCCCGATAAAATACACATCCAAATCTAAGATGTCTATTTGTCAATACATACAAAACAAAAAATTCCTTTTTTTTTTTTTTTTTTGGATAATCCTAGAAAAGTCCAATTAAACTAGCCATACACTTTTTCAGCATGTCTATTAAGAATAAAATGCTATAATGAGGATTTGATATGACATTTATTTTCTTTTTAGGTGGAAACACATATGCTAGTTAATAATTGAATATTGCTTAAAAACTCCATAAAGATTACTATAACATATACTTTGAACAATTATCAGAAATCAGAAGTATATCCATTCCCCTTTGAACAATTAATATACATTATATGATTTTAATTTTAGAATTTAATTTGCAATGTGTTGTCACATATCACTTAAAAAATTTAGATTGATGTTAAAATACATAATTTGTTTGAAGCTTGTGCATGATGATTATTCTCTCTGTTACTATTGTCAACATCTTGATGAAATTTCTTTTGGCTCTTGTTTGTACAACTCATATCATCGGGCTTTTTTTTTTTTTTTTTGGATTCAAAACTCATTAATCACTATCATTGAATGTGACTTGAATTTTGGATAAATATGACTATATATTTTTAGATGTTAGTAAAAGGGAAAAATGTAACAAATTCAGGAATGTTTGCTCAAAAAAAAAAAAAATATTAAGGAATGTATCAATTGTACATTATTTGTTTCCATCGACAACCTCATATGGGAATATGTTTTTGCAATTGACAAACTTCAACTATTGCAATAATATAGAAGTTTATTTTCTTGCAATAATAATATATAGAACAATGACATACTAAGGAAAAAATAAACAGGATATCCCAGTGTAATAAATTATATTTGAATAAATCAAGACTAGTCCTTTTCATGAAAATATTATAGAAGATGAAGTTGAATAGTTGAAAATGATGGCAAGTTACAAATTATTTTGTATGGCTAGCAAAATCTTTAATTACTAGATGTGTACCTTAGGTCCCTGTAAGGCTGTAACCTCAATTTGATGTGATTTGATTCTCTATAAGATTGAGGACAATGAATTGAGTTGAGTTTTAAGCCTTTATACCATAATCCATATTTTAGCATTATTCGTATAAAATAGTTTGAAATCTTAAAAGTATAATTTTACTCTAACATTTACAAAATCTGCTTGTAAAGTGAGGACTTTTTATTCAACGTGGGACTTCTCAACACACCCTCCTCATAGTTTGGATATGATTAGATAGTGAGTGCCGAACCAATGTTGAATAGACTCAAAATATAATATCATCTTAGCGTATGTTTATCTTAGAAATCGTGGTTGGATCTAACACAACCCTACAAAATCGATTTGTGAGGTGAGGATTGCCGCCACTTATAAACACATTGCCATGCCATCTCGTATTTGATGTGAGACTCTTAACACCCCCCCTCACGCTCATGACTGGACATTTGAAGCATGACTATAAATGGTGGGTGGCCGATAGCGGAAGCCTGATAACAGGTGGCCCAACAGATCTTGGTCTTGAAGGAGGCTCTGATACCATCTTAGAAATCGTGGTTGGGTCTAACAAAATCTCACAAAACCGATTTGTGAGGTGAGGATTGCCCCCAATTGTTAACACATTGTCACACTATCTCCTGTCCGATGTGAGACTTTTAACAGTTTGGACCATCATCGTTTTGCCATGCGTCTGCGTGATTTCTAAAGCAAAGATGTCGTGATTTTCAGAAGCTTGAAACAAAAGCTTCCACGTCGCCATTGTTTTCACCAACCTATTGCACATTCAAACATATATATACACTTAAAATTTAGGCTGGGCGTCATACGAACAACGTGAGACTTCACAACACAATACATACTCGTTACATCTAACATATGGAGTGTGATCTGAGTAATCTGATTGTAGATGGTGGCTGACTAGAACTTTGATAAAATTAATATCATATTAGAATTTAGATGGATTGCAATCACAATCTCATACAATCATGTAGTTAAATTAGTTGTGGGTGACCGATTAGAATTTGGATAAAATTAATATCATTTTAGAATTTAGATGGATTGCAATCACAATCTCATACAATCATGTAGTTAAATTAGTTGTGGGTGACCGATTAGAATTTGGATAAAATTAATATCATTTTAGAATTTAGATGGATTGCAATCACAATCTCATACAATCATGCAGTTAAATTGATCAATATCATATATGCAAGATGATACAGTACGTATCATAAATTTATCACTATCAAGTTATTATCTATGATACAATCACTTTTTCACATAAGGGAATATTTTCAGAATATATAGCAAGTTAGAGTAATCATCTATAACATTACTGCGTGATCTAGTTACCATTAGCTGTACTCCAATTATATAATTTCAGTTTTTACACCTTCATTTAATTCAAGTGGCTATAGTCACTTATTTTTTCCTTCCTAATTTGACATAGCCAAGTGTCGCCACCTTTTGATTTTAACATTTCAAGACTTGTGGGCTAGCTACTTGCAATGTGTAATAACATCCATACACGTCTCATAAAATGCACATCATTGTCATTTTTTGTCGTATAGCACCAAGTTAATTATTGTAATATTTTTTAGTCAAATATTTATGACAATAATCCTTGCTTTCCCACCTTATTTATTTAGTTCAATCCACTTTAGTAATCAAAAATGTCTTTGTAATTGTACTCTAACCGTACAATTTAATCCACTAATCCATATTATTATTATTTTTGTGTAAAAAGTTTAAGTGAATTAGGTCCCGGAGATTCATCAGGCTCAGTACAAATCTTCAGATAAAGAGAAACACTATACAAAATGGGATTTGGTGATGTTATAACGTCATGTTGTAACATATCTTGACCGTCTGATTTTCATTGATGACTGTGATCAAACTGTGTGATAACTGGCCAAACAAATCTAAACCATCGAATCATTTTTCTATGGCTGAGATCAATTACTCCGTGTAACTGCGTGAAGCAGTTACATCAGAGGATCTAGGTCCCTAATGGTACTTATAAATAATCTATCAATGATATCCTTATACTGACAGCAGAAGTTGAATTCACATCTTACGAAATATGAGTCAATTTCTTACTAACTAGACCAACCTGCGTTCGACCACTATCCAAATTTATATCATTAAATTATTATTCTTGAAAACTTCAATCAGGTGCTTTGTCTTGGCCTTCTCTCTATATATATACATACAAACATTTAAGGTGACTACAAGAAAATCCAAGTAGCAGAGCATCTCCAAAACATCTTCAATAATCTTTTGCTCCTCTCATAATCTTCTTCTAGTGCATACAATATGGTGTCTCCAAACATGAATCAAGAGAAAGCATGTGTACTAGTTAGAGTATGGGAGCAAATAAGAGATTTTCCAAAGGTTCTTATGAAGAAGGTGCTATGCATTTGTAGGTTATCAAAAGAAATAGCACAAGATGACCCAAGAAAAGTGATTCATTCACTAAAAGTTGGACTTGCAATCTCTTTGGTGTCTCTATTTTACTACTATCAACCACTTTATGAAAATTTTGGTCTTTCAGCAATGTGGGCAGTGATGACTGTGGTGGTGGTTTTTGAGTACACAGTTGGTGAGTTTGCATAATTAAGCACAATCTTTTACCATATTCTACACAATAGTACAAAACTATAAATTAATTAATTTTTTATTTTTTTTTTAAGAAAAATCATGCAAGCTTCGGTGCAATGATAAGAAACGGTGGCACGTATCTATTTCCTCTCCATGCTCCACCTGGTGGAAGCCTCATGCACTAAGCTGCTTTTTTTTTTTTTTTCCCCCTAAAAAATACATTATTACTATTATTATTATTTATTTTAAAAAGTATATTTCATTTGATTTTGATAAACTTTAGATCATCTCTTTAGTTTCATAAAACATGATACCTAATAGATTTCTCCATTGGAGAAAATTAAAGGAGAGGTAGTAAGAAGAAATTCTACTTTAAGCTTTTTTTTAAACACTCTTTTTTAACATTATACTATTTAATATAGTGATATAAGTTGATATAAAATTATTAGTAAGACACATTTAGTATAGAATTTTTTTTGGTGTTGATTGGAAAGATTGAGTGTTAATTAAGTATTACTATTTTTTTTAGAGAAATTAAGTATTATTATTAAAAAATTATAAATGAATAATCCATTGAGGATGCACTTAGTAATATGCATTCATTTTGTGTAATAATTATTTAATTTGTTGAGCTAACTATATATAATATGTCACATTTTTAGGAGCTACTTTAGGAAAAGGTTTGAATAGGACAATGGCAACATTGGCAGCTGGTGCTTTAGGTGTTGGGGCTCATTACTTAGCTAGCTTATCTGGAGAGACAGGGGAACCAATTCTAATTGGATTCTTTGTATTTCTACAAGGTAAACAAAAACATAATTACCCAAAAAAATGTAATAATAAAGATAGTGGAAAATAACAAGTTGATTGGGCTCTAGTGGCAAAAAGCTCATTCCAAGAACGTATCTGGGGAATACTATATTTGATCCCCAGGGGGAACAACACTTGGTCAGTGCGCATGCCTCCATGCACGAACCAGATTATTCGTCCACCTTTTGTGGGTCGGAAACCGGTGCGAAAGCCAAAAAAAAATTGTGGAAAATAAAATGAATGATAAAGAAAAATTAACATAATGTTTTATTTTTTTATTTTTGCAGCTGCTATAGCATCTTTTATAAGGTTCTTTCCCAAAGTGAAATCAAGATATGATTATGGGATGCTTATATTTATCTTGACATTCTCTTTAATATCTGTATCTGGATTTCGTGATGATGAAGTATTAAAAATGGCTCATAAGAGGTTATCCACCATTTTTCTTGGAGGTTCTGCTTGTGTTATGATTTCCATTTTTGTTTGTCCTGTTTGGGCTGGTGAAGAGTTGCATGATTCAATTGCTATCAAGTTGGAAATACTTGGTGACTTCTTAGAAGGTTAGATTTAATCAAAACTATGTCTATAAACTTATTATAAATTGCATTTTACTGCACCAAACATAATAGATCATGGATGTTACTTACTCCCTTCCTCTTAAGATAATTGTTTCTTTAACATTTTTCCCATGTCTGAGAATAATCATCGTTTTAGAATATCAATGTAATATTTATTATTATTTTTCACTATTATATCATAATTTATTGAATTTCATCCTAGTTAACCACTCCACTTACTATAATTAATAAAACTATTTTAATAAATCATACTAATTTTACCATTAAAATTTATATAATTAATCATTTATGTAAAAATCATGCACAAACCTTAAACAACTATTATTTTGAGACGGATGGAGTAATTGCACAAATAACACGTCTAATACAATTATATGTCACATATAAACATGTATTTTTTTTTTTTTTTTTTTGCAGCATTTGTTGGTGAGTACTTTAAAACAACAAAGGAAGAAGAATCTAAAGATAAAAAGTCATTTCTTGAAGGTTATAAAAGCATTCTAAATTCTAAAAGCAATGATGAGTCACTGGTGGGTAAATTAAAGTTGTTGTTACACATTTCTTTTCATATGTGAAAAATTTATTTATGGCAAATGTCTAATAAAATTTTATCTTTACTTTATTATAGGCCAATTTTGCAAGATGGGAACCAGGTCATGGCAAGTTCAAATTTCGTCACCCATGGAATCAATACCTTAAAATTGGTGCACTTTCTCGTCAATGTGCATATCGAATGGAAGCTCTAAAGGAACAACTCAATTCTGACACCAAAGTATACATCATATACTGTAAATCTAAAATATTCATTTATAAAGTCTAAGCAATCTATAAATTTAGATCGTCTGCCGTCATAATTCCATGCAATCAATAGCTCAGAGTCATTTGATTAACATCAGACGACTATGATGTCAAGTACACTAAAAGTCGATCTTGATCTTCTTGATCCAACGACTCTGAGTTGCTGATCACGTGAATGCAAGGAAATTATGATCGTCTGTAGTCATAATTTCCATGCAATCGGTAGCTCAGAGTCATTAGATTAACATCAGACGACTATGATCTCAAGTATACTAAAAGTTGATCGTTTGATCTTGATCCAAGGACTGTGAGCTGCTTATCACGTGAAAGCAAGGAAATTATGATCATAAATAATCCAAACTAGACACAAGTCTAAGATTAAACCCTAATTAAATTTAGATCTTCGTATATTGAGAATATCGAGAAAATGTTGAGCACGTGCTTATTAATTTGACGCAATGTTTTGTTGTATGTAGGGATCACACGAAATTCGTAGTACAATCCAAGAACTATGCACAGAAATGTGTTTAGAATCAAGCATGGCTTTGAAACAATTGAGTTCATCAATAAAAACAATGACAAGAAACTCATCACCAGAAACTCACGTCGCAAACGCAAAAGCCGCAGTAAAAAGCCTTAACTCATTGCTTCAATCAAGTTTATGGAAAGAAGCAGATCTTTTATCAGTTATACCAGCTGTGACAGTTGCTTCATTACTAATTGATATTGTTGATTGCACTGAGGAAATAGCTGATTCTGCTAATGTTCTTGCTTCAATCATAAATTTTGTTGTTGATGAAACAAATGAAAAATTACCTAAAGAAGTGTCACAATCTCCAACTTGTGAATGTGCTGAACCAGATCCTAAGATTGAGAATTCACATGTGGTTATTATAGTTGATGATTCAAAATGTAATAAATGTAACAAAATTTGATTGTTGATATACATGTATATGACTAATCAAGAGACATAATTTAATTTTGTTAGTGGAATAAAAAATATACCATGTTGGTATACCCTTATGATTAGTAACATTTTCATTTTTGATTAAGATTAGTTTGCTCTAAAATAATGTTCATTTTGTAATCTGAGTTTTAAATGGTTAATGAGGATCATTTTTATTTTAATTTCTTTATGTGGTTGGTATTCATTTGTCAATTTGTAAGCAATATTTTGATACAATTTTATTTTTATTTTTGAGAAAATATTTTGATAGAATATATAATAATTATTTGCAACATATTTATCTTGTCAATTTTATAAACTACATTTGATAAGGTCAGATATAGGATCTTATCATTTGTTGATTCCCTTGTCCACCTTCACGTTTTACTTAAAAAGGGTAATATTAATAACTAGCGTATGAAGAACACAAGTATGAATAATTAAGCAACTGAAATTTACTAAACTAGAACTTTGATCAAATTCTCGAGCAATATTTTTTACGTGTGATATGGGAACTCCAAAAATATATAAGCTTGCTAATTAACTTAAGTTTCATAAGTAATGCTACTAATATAATTGGAGAATTCTTTGATACCCATCAGAAATTATATTCACTTAAAATAATTAAATGTGAAAAAATAATGTGGATAGTATACCCAATATAAACTCTCGAACAAGTATATTACCAATATAGTGGGTCTTTTATACACTTGCGATATTATGGTTGGTCAATGTCACATGACATTGACGCCCCAATGTCACGCAAGCTCTACCCGATTTTAGAGCTGCTTGTCTTATGGTAAAAGCCGGCCATGATCCCTAATCCAACGAGTGGAACTCCGGTCAAGTCCACACATGCATGTTTTCCTTCTACCCATCCGTATACCATAACATTTGTAGGCCTAAGTGTCGATCTTCAATCTAGTGGGTCGTTAGGAAGTGTCGTGAATTCGATGAAACTCACACCAATAAAATACTTGATGTGTGGAGCAAGTAATAATCAAGCAACCAAAACAAAGTGTATGGAAGTTATAAACACAAACAAAAGTAGAAAATAGCGAGAGAAAGAAAGAGAGAACACACGAAATTTGTTTACCCTGTTCGGTCCAAAACTTACCTAGTCTGGGGGGGAGAGCACCCCTCCGTTCCACTATAATTATGAGTAGTTTTACAAAAGAGATATCAATGGGTTACAAGAATAAGTCTCCCGCCTAATTCTACCCAAAGTCTCAATCTCTTCTCGTGACCAAGAGACTCAATCCTAATAGTGTTTCTCAAGGTGAATCAACCCCAACCCTAGTGTTTGTTGCCAAGAGCAAACTCTATACAAACCCTAGTTTGTTGTTTGTTTTTAAACACTTGTTTTCAGCCCCCTCTATCTCAAGGTTTACTCTGAATCGAGGTCTATATTTATTGTAAAAGCATCCCTCATAAATTGGAACAAAATCAGGCCCATAAAAAAATCGTACTCCAATTTCCAGATCGTGCTCCGACTTTTTACGAATGGGAAGTGCCAATTCTACTCTAAAAATCGTACTCCGATTTTGACAGCTTTAGAACTCCAATTTCTTCAATATTGAGTCACTTTCACAACAATCTCCACCTTGACTCTAAATTAGTGATGCTGCCAATTTAACATCAACACCTTGCTGCTCTTTTCCTTGCTTCCCACTACATCATGTAGCTCCACAAGTTTACACCTTACCTCTTCAGCCATTGGAATGCCTTCCGCCTCTTGAAGATTCTTGCATCCAACTACACTAGAAATTTTAGGTAGGTTCAAAAATACACACCTTAACCCCTTCAGCCATCGGAATGTCTTCCGCCTTCTCGAAGGTCCTTGTAGTCCACACTAGGAATTTTAGGTAGTTTCACAAATATCCATCTTAACCTCTTCAGCCATCGGGACGTCTTCCGCGTTCTAGAAGAGCCTTGCAGTCCAACTACACTAGGAATTTTATGTAGTTCCACATTCCACAAGTATCCACCATAACCTCTTCAACACGGGACATCTCCCACTTCCTTGAAGATCTCCTTGCATCCAATCACCCTTGGCTTTTTAAGGTAATCCCGCAAGTCGTGATATACATTCTTTAACCTCCAGAATGTTGTTCGTCTTTATGAAGAAATCCATTGCTCACCACTAGAGCATAGCACCCAAGGTCCTCCATAGTCGTACCATTCCTGGTGTGTTAAACTCCACCTCAAGCTGAGCTTTTTACCTCTCAACTAGAAAATGCGTACATCGCACTATGTCTTCAACCTTAAAACTCCACCTCAAAGGTAGATCATGAATATTCTTACCACCGCCTCTCCAGGCTGATGTTGAGTGTTTAACGTCTCTCCAGACTAGGGGTGTTCAAAACCAAACCAATCCAATAGAAAAACTGCAAACTGAACCAACCTAAACCGAAACCGCAAAAAACCGCATTTAGCTTGGATGTATTCGGATAACTTTTTTACTCAACCTCATGGTTTGCTTTGGTTTGTAGTTTTCATTTTACAAACCGAACCAAATCAAACCAAACCGCAACATAATAAAAACACTAATTAAAATTTATGCCAACTAGACCAATACTCATATAAACTAAATGGAAACTTTTATAAAATGACATATTTTTTCTCTTGTTAAGTTTCTTCTTCGCTTTTTATTTCAAAAATGTATTTATGTGCTACTTGAACTTTTAGAGAATGATAACATCTAAGTATTTTACATTTCTTACACAATAGAATGGCTTATGTTGTTTGGTGAAAATGAAAATGTAATGTGGAATGAAGTTAAAAACATTGTCGGAACCTTACTGAAAATAAGTTGTGTTTTACCTTTTTAACTCGACTTTAAGGTTGGAAACAAAATATTGTATTGTCTCAAAAAAAACCGCACCAACTGATCCAACTCAAACTGCATTTGTTTGGTTTTGTTTGGTTCGGATTGTGTTTTAAAAGTCAACCGAACCAACCCAAACTGTGTGCTTTTTTATCTTGTGGTTTGGATGAATTTTAGCTTCAAAACCGAACAAAACTGCACTGCGAACACCCTACTCCAGACGACCAACGCTTTACCAGGCATCACTCACAAGGTGAGAAACATCACCTTCTTCATCCTCCAAACAACACACCACCAAAACACTTGCATCCTCAAAACCCTCAGAGATAATATTTTCCAAGTCATCAAGATTCTGTTGAACTCCGCAAGTTGCTCCATGATGGCCTTCGACTCTTCCATCTTGAATGAGTAAAGTTGTTGCTTTAGGAATTGCCGATGAGCCAAAGACTTTGTCATATACAAATATACGAACTTTGACCACATCGATGCCGCGATTGGTTCCTTCGCTACATCTCTTAAAACTTTATTCCCGAGGCACAAGACAATGGCACTCTTGGCCTTGTCCACTATCTCGGTCTTCTCCGGTCGTGACTTGGTGACCGGTAACACACCTTCACCCTTTAAAGCTTTCTCACACTTTCCATCTTTACCTTCCATAACCCAAAATCGTTACCTCCGGTAAACTTCTCAATATACCACTTCGAGCCCATGGTACTTGATTATCCTTTAACCCTTGCCCCACAGTGGGCGCTAATTGTTGTGAATTCGATGAAGTTCACACCTATAAAATACTTGATGTGTGGAGCAAGTAATAATCAAGCAATCAAAACAAAGTGTATGGAAGTTATAAACACAAACAAAAGTATAAAACAACGAGAGAAAGAAAGAGAGAACGCACAAAATTTGTTTACCCAGTTCGGTCAAAAAATGACCTATTATGGGGGAGAGAGCAGCCCTCCGTTCCACTATAATGATGAGTAACTTTACAAAAGAGATATCAATGGGTTACAAGAATAAGTCTCCCGCCTAATTCTACCAAAAGTCTCAATCTCTTCCCGTGACCAAGAGACTCAATCCTAATAGTGTTTCCTAAGGTGAATCAACCCCAACCCTAGTGGTTGTTGCCAAGAGCAAACTCTATACAAACCCTAGTTTGTTGTTTGTTTCTAAACCCTTGTTTTCAGCCCCCTCTATCTCAATGTTTACTCTGATACAAGATCTATATTTATAGTAAAAGCATCACTCATAAATTGGAACAAAATCATGCCCATAAAAATACGTTTTATTTTTATGCTTCCGCGCAAAATCGTACTCCGATTTTGCTAGATCGTGCTTTGATTTTTTACGAATTGGAAGTGCCAATTCTGCTCTAAAAATCGTACTCCGATTTTTCAAATCGTATTCCGATTTTGACAGCTTCAGAACTTCAATTTCTTCAATTTTGAGTCACTTTCACAACATGAAGTTCATAGGGCCTCATTCTTTAATGATATTCTCGTCTGTCTAAATATATAAAAAATGACAACTCTAACAAAATCATGTATGCACTTACCAATGTCAGAAGACATATAAACTTTTTAGATTATAATTATTTAAAATTTAACCCAATATTTTATAAACTTTTAGAATTGACTTCTAAGAAAAGAAGAGAAAAACTTAAATTAATGCATGCACTCTAAATCCACTATGATCCAAGTACACTACGGAAGATAGGTAAGGAAAACCTTTCGGTCGTTATCATTATTAGAAACTTGATTTCACTCATCACTTGTCATGATCCTCATGAAATAAATAAGTAGTTTAATACATAGGTATGGCTTTTAATTTTGGTCAGTCACTATATGTCACATGTTCTGTTGCTATTGTATTATTATTTTTCTGCTGCAAAGAAAAGTGGAGTCATCTAAGTGGATTAATTAAAGCTTTTCACCAGCCCATTTAATTTGTTGAATAAAAATGGAACTTGCTTTGATGTTTCCGAACAATTAAGAGTCGTAAGCAATAAGCTCTGCTTCTGATTAACGGTGGAAATACATTTAACATATAAGGTTGTATAATCTGTCAGTCGGTCCAGATATTTTCACCTGTAGTTATGAAAGGACTTTTTTTTTTTTTTTTAAGTGTACCTATCGTCTTATCGTTAATATATCGGAATTACGATGATCCACGTGAATTTAAAAATGTTATAAAATATAATTTTTAAAAAATTATAATGAATTATTGTAATTTGATATATTTACTGTGATGCCAAATATATGCTAATTCCAATTTAATATTTGCAAGTGTTTTTTTTTGATACACTCCGATACTTGTCCGTATCATTGTAAGTGTCTTATTTCAATCCAAAATTATTTACAAGCTTATAGTTTTAAGACAAAATATGTTAACTTCTCCTATGTGTTTTGAAGACACCTTCTAGTAGTTTTGAGAGTTTTTTTTTTTATGATATATCCACGGAGAAATGCTAGCAACAATAGTCTTTTTTTAACATTACTTCTAACACTAATTTTTTTTTTATTGAATATAACGACTTTATTTTTTGGTAGGATTCATTTCTAAAGTGTTGAGATCGTCTTTTACTAAATAAAAAAGTGGATATTAGACACACTTTCAATAAGAGAGTGTTATGAGACACTCATTTATATCAATGTCTACCATTTCTAGAAATTTGTATGTAATTTCGTAGTTTTTTCTCGCCTCTTTTATACAATTATTTTGCGACAATTTTTAAAATAATTATCTTTTATACTTACATTGTATTCTTACTCTTTTTCTATGACTTTTGTTACAAAAATCATCTCTATGTTATTTCAAAAATCTACAAATATAATCCCTCTTTAATTAATGTGGACATAACTATTCCACTTCTATCAATCTATATATCTCTCTATATATATATTACATGAAAAAGTTTTGATGGGAATAAGAAAAAGTTGATAACTAATACAGAAAAAATTAACAATATATTTGTCTCTTTTTTTTTTTTGGGTTAATGCAATATATTTATTTCTTTATCGTATAAACGAAATATCAAATATGTACATTTTATAAACATTGATTTTACTACATTCCACTCTTCGCATGAGTCTCAGATCTCTTTATTACTCAAACAAGAGAGAAGCTTATCTAGTCATGAATCAGTCATTGTGGTGATGAAATTTTCGTATCACCTTATTTATGGCCAGTTTAGCTGTATTCATTATTAACCAAACATTATCCAAGCTAGATAGTGGTGTAACATAAAAGAAGGAAAAAATATCTACATTTAAACAATAGGGAAGAAAGTAGAAGTTTCTATTTGCTACCCGCAGCTAGACCTATATAACCCTACAAAACCAGTGCATTTAGAAAATGGTCCATTCACATGTATTGAAAAAGATTTAATTGTACATTTGATCGATCTCCTAATTTTTCAATGAAAATTGCTCTCATATAAAAAAACAAATTTGACACAATTTTATTGTTAAAATTTATGTAATTACAATTTTTTTAACAATTTATAAAAAAATTTATTATTCATGGATATTTGTAAATATCCGTGAATACTTAAAAATTTGTTGATAGCCTATCTAGTGGATACTCACACAGATATGAGATGGACATAAATATCATATTTATGCAACAGAGTGAAAATGAATATCATACTTTTTTTTTTTATCGACAAATTTATAATAACCAAGTCCTTGCCGAGGCGAACAGAGACCAGCAAGACAAAAATTATATAGCAAAAGGCGTCATATATAGCAAAACACTCAAAAGAAACATACACAGTACATCATAAACACCAATAAAGACATAACTCAACCGAGGTCCGAGGGTTACCACCAATACCAATAAAAAACAAACCTCTCGGTCCAAAATCAACACTAAAACCAAGTTAAACCCCCACAACCCTGCAAAAACGAAAAACTTGAGAAAAAACCTCAAACTTCATCGAGAATGACCACATATACAAAATTCAAACACATACCGTTCTCTATTCACACCAAAACCCTTCCCATAAAAACCACCACACCTTCCAAAACCCCTAACAAACTGCTCCTCACCTTCTCATCACCATAACTCAATCAAAATAAACATCCAAAATAGGAAGCATTAATTTTTAAATTAATCCTAGTGTGGTTATATATTTTATTTTGAAAACTCGCGATTCAGTACAATAACCGACTAATTTGATAGATCTAATCTCAACGTGATCTTGTGGAAGTCGCATGTAATGTGGTTAGATATTATAATAAGCACAATTGAACGTATATGCTCAAGAAACATAAGTGGGGATAAAAGCAAAAACAGTGATTTTAAAAAAAGTGGATACTGAGTTGTTTTCCACCACGGTTGATATATATATGGTTGTTTAATAAACAAGAAAACTAATAAAGGCACATTGGTTGAAAAACAAGAGTCCATTAATTATGACCTTCTTTGATTTGTTATTGCATATATCACTTTTGTACATAAATAACCAACTCCACTTATCATATATGTGGAATATCAGTTTTTCACTCATGCAACATATAGAGTAAGTGGAAGATATATTGCAAAGTAATTAGTCTATATATGTAGAATCTGATTATAAGTAGTCTATATACAATGTGACAACTTATTTTGGTTAACTTTTTAAATTTTAATATTAGTTAGTGGAAGTTTTTGAAATAGTTTATAAGCAAGTGGAAGACATTACACACTAACCAGTCCAACAAAAGTACATGTGTACGGCCACTCTAAAGTTCTACAAAGTTCTTTAAAGTGTAGTAAACATTGATTTGGTGTCTTTTTTAGAAAATATAAAAGGCTCATGAAAACATTTTATATATTTGATTTTTCAAATATATGTTCATTTCAACATATGTAAGAGATTCTTGAAGTGAAGTATTACGATGGAAAGAAGATGAACGGCTAGTTTAAAATGGTGTATTGATGGTTTTTGTGAGCTTAATTTAATTTAGTTGATAGAAACAATGCATAATATATACAAAAATCGATGTTCGATTTGGAACACTTCACTTAATTTTAAAGGTTAATTTCTATACCAGATTGTCAGAGTCAGTCCTAGCATTTTACAGGTCTTAGGCATAGTACGAGAAAAAGACCCCTTGCATAATACGTCATAATTTTTTTGTGATAAACGATGAATGAGACATGCATTAGTTATGACAGTCGACGATATATTATCCAGTTTTTATTACTAATCTCATCAATGCTTCATTTTCTTGAATAACTCGCATGAGAAATCCTAAAATGTTTGTCATTGAAAAAATTATGATTCATTTTAATAATAGGCTCATTTTCAACTAGAATATATATATATATATTGATTTGCTATTAAGTTTCTTCCAATTTCTTGGATCATAAATATTAAAATGAGCTATTTCAATATTAGATGATTTGGCACATCATCACCAAGATTGGAGATGAAGGATTTGGCACCCTTGATGTCTTTTTTCGATCGTTTGCGTTTCTGTAGAGTTTTCATTTATGTTATGTCGTGATTTAGTTTGTTAAAGCTTTGTGTTGCTATACAAACCATACTTTTGCATTAGTATGTGGCCTTTTGATAAATAAAAAAAAAAAAAAAAAAGGTTTAAAGCTTGCTGGGCTGAAACTTTGATAATGCTGACATTGGGGTCCTTTTGGTACAATTGCTATACAGACCCCTTCAAAAGCACGTATTGATATATACACCCCACATATTAAAAACTTTTTTGGGCCCTACATGCATGGGCTGTTGCACCCCGAGCCTATACCATGGGCCGGTCATGCAGACTGCTTGACAAAAAAAAAAAAAAATTTTTCCCATCCTATGCCTTTCCTCGCGTGCCCTATTTTTTTCTTCCCAAAATACCATTTGTTTGGATAACAGAATACGAAACCTTTCCGAAAAATAAATTCCGGATTTATTCGTGTATTTTGGTACTTCATCCACTCTGATGGATGATGGTGTCAGTTATGAATAGATAGATTCGGATTATATAATCCAAAAAATTTAGATAGCTTTCGGATTATATAATCTGAAACGTGTAAATCACCCCGTTGAAAGTCAACAAAAGGGGGTGGTGAACGATGGTTTCGGATTATATAATCCGGAACGTTATAGACCGCTCCAGATTATATATTCCGGACTGCATCAGTACAGAGGCATAAGCCATCTGTTTTAGCTAAGCCTCTGTTTTAGAGTAGATTTAGTCAATTTTTTTGGCCTTTGACCATATGCAAACCAAAATATCAAGGTAAAACATCAAAATTAACTACACAATATAATTTTCAAACATTAGTAAGACATAATTATCCAAATGTTACATAACAAAATTATCCAAAATATTCAAACATTAAAATTAAATAAAATACAATCAACCCCCAATAACTACACCCCCAACACCTCTTCCGCAACTCCTGCCACCACCTCTGCCACCTCTGGCTTCCCTGCCACCCTCAGTAGCTTCCCGACGACGGTAAACTTTCCCATCATGCACCTATTTCAATGCATCCTCCAAATGCTGCCATTCCTCAGTCACTTTCGGCACCAGACCATTTCTCATCACATCATAGATGTGGTCTCTGATGTGGCTCATCCTTCCGCTAAGCTGTAAGTAAGCAAGGTCTCCATCCTTCTGGGCAGCTTGTGCATCAAGGACTTCACGCTCCGGTGGCCTCGGCATCGGTACCAGCATGTTAGGAAGAACCATGCGTGGATCGGAATGGCGATAAAAGCATTCGATGTATCCATCTACTACCTCTACACCATGAACTGCAGTCTCTCCCAACTTCTGAGGTGTCATCGCATAATCAAGTGCACGCCGAAAGCGGTTTGTGATCTCCACCAAATTAACTTCAATAGGTGCACTCTTAACGGGATGTCTCGTTATGGTCTGTGTAACACCCCGAAATTTATATTTAATTTGGTGAATTATGCTAGTTAGAGAAATTCTTGAGTTTAAGATTAAATTGATGTTATGATGCTTAATATATATGTTAACTATGGGGTAATAGATTACGATGGCTAACGACGTACTAGGAGAATTGACAAGATGAGGAGGAAAACAAATAAATAAAATAAGATAGTAAAGGGGGAGGTGTCGAATAGAAGAAAATAACTAAGTGGGGGAGGGAGGAGTAAAAATAATAGGAAATAGAATAGAAAGAATAATAGTAGGAGGCTAGCCCAAGTATAAATAGAGAATTAACAATCTAAAGTCTCAGTATCTACTGAACGTGCAAAAGAATAGAAGAGAAGAGCGGAGGCAAAAAGAACCCTAGTGCAACAAGGTCAATCCAAAACCAGATTTTTCGGAGGATTCGAGGTAAGGGGGAGATTACTACCACTTTAGGGTGTTTAATCTATGATAGTTTATTTAGCATGAGGTGTTATTGTGATGTGATTTATGATGAAATTATGGTGCTACATAAAGGCGATGATGTTGTTGAACAAACGAGATTTATGAGATTAATTTAGGGTTTATGAATTGAAGATTTTGATCTCGAAAAGAGTAGGTAATCCGATGAGATATTGGAAAAGTTAATGTTTAGATGATAAGGTAACCCTAGGTAATGTCACCTATCAATTTAGGATCAAACGAGGTCAAAAACAGAGATTTCTAGCCAAGTTAGGGGTAAATTCGAGGGCAAAAACGTTGTTTTCTGGGTTCTGAAAACTGCCCAATCGTGCCACGATTGAAGCCCAACGTGCCATGATTTTTCCAGCAACTAAAACCATTTTTTTAAGTTGTCCCAACGTGCCACGATGGGAACTCAACGTGCCACGATGCAGTGTGGACTTAAACTATTTTTTAACCTATTTTTATGCCTCCAAAGGGTTCCTAAGATGTATAGTAAGGCTCCAAATCAATAAACCTAAGTGAGAGGGATTTAATTAAGGGTTATGGGAGTAGTTTCTTTTGCCATAATGTATTTAAAATAAGATGGTTATCAAAAGTGTTAGAGAAGAGTAAAGGTGGAGATAAGATTTGTTAGAAATAGCACGAACTATAACGAACCAAGAATACGAAGATGGAATTCTAGGGCATAGATGGCAATAATGTGGAACTGATATATGAGGCTAGGATCTTAAGGACGTATAAGCTAGATGAATATGACAAAATTATGAGTTAGTCATAAGTAGACAAATATATGATGTAAATTAATGATGAGTTGCTAATGACGTAAGATGATGATGTAAAATGATGTTATGATTATTAAAGACAAATGATGTAAAATGATGTATGACGAAAGACGTACTTGTTTTCTAATAACAAGCAATATGACGAGTAACTATGACGTAAAGATGATGTGTTGTTTATATGTCTTCTAAATGATGTTTTGGTGGGTCCACATGCATCATATCATACTGCATAATGACGAATGACGGATGCAAGTTCAGTAACACACCTCTGACTTACATTATTATGACGATAGGATCTGGTACCGGCATGCATGTAGGTCTAGGAATGAAGCATGTTGCATATAAGTCGTAAATAGGCAAAAATGTGGTATGTGTGAATGATGTGATTTGATGTGAATGTTCAGTTTGTGTGCATTATGATGTATGTGTTTTTATGACTATATGAAGTGAATGGTGTAAATATTATGTAGAGTGACTGGTGATAAAATGATGATGTGACTATGATAATGTGATGATGCAATTTCTTTCTCATGAATCCTAAGATATGTTATGATGTGAATTCTCACCCTTTGATGTTGTTTGTGTGTTCGGTGTCTGTACTCCTAGGGTACAAATACACAGGAAGATGAGATTTAGCCTTGCGGGACGCTTATAAGGTGGCAACAGGAATATACATCCGTAGCTATTTATCTTTATCATTGAGTAGTTGAATAAATGCGTGCTCTGATCTGTAACACTTGGGGTTGCGGTTAAACGTTGAATGTCTTTATTTTATGACGTTAAAGAACCATGACTTTTTATGTTATTTATCAACATAGGCCGATGAAGAATTTGATGTCTTTGAATTATGAAGTTTTATTTTAAGCATTTTCTATGGTTAAGTGCGATGCACCATTTACTTATTTATTGTATGACAGAATAATGAAGAAGTGTAACATCCTTTTTATCTTAATATATACTTATTATTAAATAAAAACAACGTCGGGATTTAGGGTGTTACATAGTTGGTATCAGAGCAGGTCGGTCCATCCGGCCTACGATTTTAAAATGATAATCTACCATGTAGGCAACATGTGTATAAAGCACTGTAGATGCCTAACCCCGTGATGTACTTGTCTTGACAATGCAGATAAGATATGGCTGGAAGGAACGATCAAGCGATTGCAAATGCCATGACTGTAGTGGCTCAAGCCTTGAACAATGCATTGCAAGGACAACAGAACCAACAAGGAGAGGCTGATGAGCTCCGTCTAGACCGTTTCATAAGAAACAAACCGCCTAGCTTCAAGGGAAGGTATGACCCTGATGGTGCGCAGAACTGGTTACAAGGGATCAAAAGAATATTCAGGGCAATGGCGAGCACTAATGGACAGAAGTTCAGGTTAGCGACACATATGCTGGCAGAGGAGACTGAATTTTGGTGGGAGAATACTCGTCAGAGACTTGAGGGTACAGGTACTGTGATTACTTGGGAAATTTTCAAGGAAGAATTTTTGGGGAAATACTTTCCTGCTGATGTGCGGAACAAAAAAAAGATTGAATTCCTCAAACTGAAACAAGGAAGTATGACTGTGGCGGAGTATGCTGCAAAATTTGAAGAGTTGTCTAGGTTTTGGCCGTACATTAATGCAGCAGATGCAGAAGTTTCCAAATGTTTAAAGTTTGAGAATGGACTACACCTCGAAATCAAGCAGTTCATTGGTTATCAGCAAATTCGTCAATTTTCTTCGTTAGTGACCGCCTGCAGAATCTACGAGGACAACAGTAAGGCGAGGACCAATCATTACAAAATTTCCAGCGAGAGGAGGAGTAGGGAACAGAGTCGTAGCAAGCCTGTTCCAGCTGATAAGGGAAAACGGAAACTACAACATAATGGTACGAGTGAAAAGGAAACAAGTGGGGGAAACAATCGCCCTCCTCTGAGGTGTTTTAGTTGTGGTGCTGAGGGTCATCGTGCTTCAGATTGTAAAGAAGGTGTTAAGTGTTTTAACTGCAATGAGTTGGGGCACATTAGTACTAATTGTCCAAAGCCGAAGAAGATACAGAATGGAGGGAAGGTGTTTGCTCTAAGTGGGACAGATGTCCCTAGTTTTGACAACTTGATTCGAGGTACTTGTTTCGTCAACAATTTCCCTTTAATTGCTATTATAGATACTGGAGCTACGCATTCTTTTATTTCTCTTGATTGTGTTAAAAGACTAAACCTTGAAGTAACTTCTATTTCGGGTAGTATGATAATAGATACACCAGCTAGTGGCTCAGTAACAACCACCTTAGTATGTAAGAATTGTCCGTTGACTATTTATGGAAGGGACTTTGGCATGGACTTGGTTTGTCTAACTCTGAGTAAACTTGACGTTATTTTAGGAATGAATTGGTTGGAATTTAACCGTGTTTACATCAATTGTTTCACTAAAACTGTGTTGTTTCCTGAACCGGAAGAGGAGAGAAACTCAAAATTCGTAACGGCTAGAGAGATAATGACGTCTTTTAGGGAGGAAGCATAGTTATTTATGATGTTTGCTTCCCTAAAGTTAGAAAGTGAGCCCAAGGCTTTAGATCAACTAGTAGTGTGTGATTTTCCGGAAGTGTTTCCAGAAGATATTAGCGACTTACCACCGGAGAGGGAAGTCGAGTTCATCATAGACTTGGTACCCGGGACTAGACCTGTGTCCATGGCACCCTATAGGATGTCTGCGACCGAGTTGGGTGAATTAAAGAAACAATTAGAAGAGTTATTAGAGAAAAAGTTTATCAGGCTTAGTGTCTCACCTTGGGGAGCACCCGTGTTACTTGTTAAAAAGAAGGATGGCAGTATGAGGCTATGTGTGGATTACCGTCAATTGAATAAAGTCACTATTAAGAATAAATACCCGTTGCCCAGAATTGACGACCTGCTGGATCAGTTGACGGGAGCTTGTGTATTTAGTAAAATTGATTTGAGGTCAGGGTACCACCAGATACGAGTGAACTCGGGAGATATATTGAGGACTGCCTTCAGAACCCGTTATGGTCATTATGAGTATTCGGTGAAGCCTTTCGGAATGTCTAACGCGCCAGGAGTGTTTATGGAGTATATGAACAGAATCTTCCATCCGTATTTAGATCAGTTTGTTGTGGTATTCATTGATGATATTTTGGTGTACTCTAAATCGGAGGAGGAACATGCAGAACATTTGTGGGTAGTGCTGCAGACGTTAAATAGAAGAAGTTATATGTAAAAATGTCCAAGTGCGAATTTTGGCTAAGAGAAGTGAGTTTCTTGGGGCATGTAATTTCATATGGTGGTGTTATACCCTGTTTTTGGACCTAAAAATACTGGGCCCAATTTCATTTCAAACTTTGTCAATTATCAAATTTCAACTGTACAGTTCGAATTGTCTCTGCCTCGCAGTATTTTCAATCGCAATTTTACCTATGTTTTTCTTGCATAAAACCTTTCAAAATGTCTTTACTTGTCTTGTAAGTCATTCAAAAGTGTCTCTGAATCATTGCATTGCTTTTTCTACAGTTTATTTCAAAATTTGCAAAAAGTCGTACAGAAGGGTATTTTGGTCTTTTCCTGCAGTGGGACCCATTCTCATCCTTGTGACTGTCTCTGAATCTTTTCAGATTGTTTTTTAACATTTCATCAGTAAACCTTGTTAGATTCATTTCAAACTTGCATCTGAGTCAGTGTCGAGTCAGTTTGAATCTGTTTAGGTCATTTTTAGCCCTAGGGGCATTTTGGTCATTTCACACAAAATTTTGGCATAGAGAGGTTACTTTGAAGTACCTCATTTAGGCCATTGGTTCGTTTTAGTCCATTTTGTCAGTTTTATTTTTTTGTTTCGCTTTACGTTTGGTCAAATTGCGTTTTTTATTCAATTTTATTTCAATTACATTTTGGTCCCTCATTTGAAGTCCCAAAATTACATTTTTGTCCAAACAGTTTTCTATTTCATTTCAGTCCTTTTTTATTATTATTTTTTACATTTCAGTCCTTTTAGGGTTAATTGCAGTTTAGTCCTTAAGTTTTTGTTTTTGCAGAAAGGTCCCAAATTCATTCTAAGTCCAGGGCCGTGCCACTTTGATACAAGTCCAGATGTCACAATTCCATTGGTTCCAATGCACACATGTCAGCTATAAATACATTGAGTCAGATTTCAGAGCCATTAATCACACGCCAACTCATAAACACAATCAGATTCTCTCTCTCCATTCAGTTGGATCAGAAACAGAAAATTTCTCAGAATTTCTCAAGAACACCAAGAACAAAAACCCTAACCGTTTTCCAGAAACTCAAAAATTCATCAGAATCAACAATTTTTGGATCAATTCTCAGAGATTCTGTGGAATCTTCATCATTGAACTGATCGTTTCTCTGCAATTCCAAACGCGAGCTCGCATTGAAGCAAGCTCAAGCGTTGATCACAGAGAAAGAAGAAGAGGGAAAGAAGCAAGGTTTACACTGGCGAAGAAGATGAAGAAGCAGAATCAGTGAAATCACCGGTTTATTTCCGGTCCAGCAACCAAATCAACAACACAGAAAACGAAGAATCAAGTGTTTCCGAAGAAATTCAACAGAATCTCCAATCAAAAACTTCAAGTAAAACTCAAAACAGAATCTCTTTTCAGAAATAATATCACAGTTAAACCTATAAAATCACGCGAGCAAGCATAATCAAAATTTCCAGAATTCAAAGAAAGCCGTAACCGTAAACACAAAACCTAGATCCATAAGGATCTAAGTCTTGAAAACAAGAACAAGTACCAGGAAAGCAGTGAACGACGAAACGATGTAGATCTTCAAACGATCTAAACGTTTTCTTTCAAAAAAATCAAAAAAAAATCAGTTTCCAAACCGTATAAAGTTTTTCAAGATCTACGTCGTTTCAAGCTGTATTTGAAAAAATAATTGCTGGATTCGTGTTTAGGGTTAAAGGACGAATCAAAAGATGCAAAAATCTTTGAGATCTGGAAATTTAGGTCACCGGAAACTGCAGGAACTCGCCGGAGAAGATGAAGTTTCCGGCGGACCTTCAAGGTCTCCGCCGTAGCTTCATCCTCGCCGGCGGCGAGGTTAGAGGGAGGTGAGAGATGAGAGAAGAGAGAAGAACGTAGAGAGAGAAAGGGAAGTGAAAAATGGAAAAAACCGGAGCTCCTCCCCTTATATAGCCAGTGAACCGGACCGGTCCAGGACCGGTCCATTCTCCTTTGATTCCTGGCCGTTTGATCTAGGGTTTCAGAATCCTGGATCAATCGTGTGGTCCCTGTACTTTCCTGTGTTTTGGCTTTGGGCTTTGGTTTGGGCCTAGGTCTCTTGTGCGTTTCTGCCTCTTGTCTTGCTATTTGCACTGTTTTTCTTTGCTATTTGAACCAATGTTTTGATTAAAAATCTTGATAAATTTCCTAGAAAATCCATGCTTACTTCTTGATTTTTTCTTGATGTTTTTATGGTACTTTTGCATATTGGGATTGGCAAAATTCTTGTATGATTAATCCATGGCATTTTAATTCTTTCTTGGATTATTTCTTATGATTTTTTTGCCAATTTTATCATTGATTTGTGAATATGTGATAAAGGCCTTTTGATATATTAATGTGAGGTGCTCATGCCTACAATCCTATGTTGATTTTGCTGTTTTAGATTGATTCATGAAACCTTGATTTTATGAGCAATGTATGCATATTCTAGAAAATAATAAAATGCTAATTCTATCCCAAAATTGGTATGAAACTAAGCTTGCTTGTTTCTAATGATCCTATGATTATAGCTTGAGATAAAAAAAAAAACTATTTCAAACTTGTTATAGCATGAGAATTAGAAGCTACAAATGCCTTAGGTTTCATATCAAAATTTTAGGGTTTATTATCATTTTATTACTATCTTTGTGGCATTTTATGCGTTGTTGCCTCTTGCTACTCTTTATGCTTTATTTCACTAACAAGTTTATTTCCATGTTTCATGCATCTCATTTAGCATTCCCTCCACTTTTTTTAGCCTAGCATTTATTTTCGCAAGTTTTAATTCACTTGGTGATGTAATTTGTTATCATTGGTTTGTAGCTTGGCAAAGGGGCCATAGAATGTATTTAGGCAATTTTTGTAATATGGACTATGGACACTATGACGCACCGGCACGCACACACTCACCCTAGATGTATGCCTAGGGTTGTATGTGTAGATGTATGGCTAGGATTGCATGGTTAGATAAACGCTTAGATTTAAACACTTAGAGAAAATCCAACTTTTTCCAAAACATGCAAATGACTTCACTTGAAAACCTTTTTTTGAAAATAAGATAGGAGTCAAAACTCCTTATTTCTCTTTTATTTTCTTAAGTAAAATTTCTAATAAATTTTAACTATACTTGGACTTCATTTTGAAAAAGCTAACTCCACCTCACTTTTTTCCAAATCTCATGCCCTTGAGGCCTCTCATCTCTATTCTTCAAAATCTCTTTTCAAACTTAAAATCAACCAACAAAAACAAAAACTATTTTTTGAGCAAGAACTACGCCGGTTTTGATCCCGTAAAACGGTACGTAGGCAAGGGACTTTAACCCCTCCAAGCCGAAATAAAAATCAAAATTCTACTTCTTCTCACCCCCATTCTTCACTAATCATACCTTCTTTTTTACAAATAAGCAATAAAACTAAAGCGTAGAAATAAACTTAGGAGAACGGTTCTTATGGAATACCATAATCGCTCCGGGTGCCTAACACCTTCCTGTAGTGAAAACGACCCCCGAATCTAGAACTTTTTAAGGGTTTTTCTCCTTTTACCCTTCCCAAGAAAAAAGAGAGATATCAACGGTCAAAAGGTTCAAGTCCAATTAATGGCTTGGCACCCGAAAACCATGATAACAGAAATGGCGACTTCACTGGGGACTCTTTTTAGCGGGTCACGCCTAGTTTTCCTTAGTTTATATTTATGCTTTGTTTTATTGCTTACATATGTGAATACTTGTTTATTTTCATTTGACGTGTGGGGTGAGAATATCAAAAGTCCTATACCCGGGCTGAGTGAACTTATGTTTAGGTAGAGATATAATCGACAATTCGATCCGGGGGTTGCCTCGTGTATTGGATTATGCGATCAATCTCACATAGCTGAGGCATTTTGAAGGTGATATTGTCGGCGTGTGTTGTCATGCTTAGGCACTTCACTTTCAATTGTTCGACGAAGCTATGAACCGTAGTTACCAAACCCATCCTAGCCTTTTTAGGACGTAGTGCGGTGGCTAAATTGAGTGTTGTCTCAAACTTTAGTCGTCACGCGATACTACACTCAAACTAGACCTTCTCACAAATAATCATGGAACGGGTGTTGTCCTGTACTACCATGATATATGTGAGAGAGGTTGCAGTTTGGGAACTGTGTTAGAACCTTGGTTACTACTATACAAAGCCTTAGTTCACCGGACGCCGTGTCCATCCGTGGCCCTGTTACTTTGAATCTCAACCCACCTTGTTCTTTAACAACACAAATCATGCATACATACATTCATGCATAAACTTTTTTCATGCATTCATCGAAGGGTTTAAACAAATGGAAATTTTTGTAAATAATCTCAGGTATGAAGAAGACTAAGAGCTACAAGTTCAAGGAAGTGGATTTGGTCAGTTTAAGAGAGTTGGCACTCAAGGTCAAGAGTCAAACAGGGTTCCGACTCCGGTATGGGGGATTGCTTACTTTGCTCCGAACCGATGTGGACGAGAAGCTAGTGCACACTCTAGTGCAATTTTATGATCCAAGCTTCCGTTGCTTCACTTTCCCGGACTTCCAGTTGGTTCCTACCCTCGAGGCTTACTCCGATCTAGTGGGTTTACCTATAGCCGAGAAGACGCCTTTCACCGGTCCCGGGACTTCTCTTACTCCTCTGGTTATTGCTAAGGATCTCTACCTCAAGACTTCCGACGTCTCTAACCATCTTATTACCAAGTCCCACATCCGGGGGTTCACTTCAAAGTATCTTCTTGAGCAGGCTAATCTCAGTACTACTCGTCAGGATACACTCGAGGCTATTCTTGCTTTGCTTATCTACGGGCTCATTCTCTTTCCGAACCTCGACAACTTCGTGGACATGAATGCTATCGAGGTCTTCCATTCCAAGAACCCGGTTCCTACTTTGCTAGCGGATACCTACCACGCCATTCATGACAGGACAGAGAGCCAGAGGACGGCGAGACTTCTTTGCCAGATACTGTGATTCAGATTCCGAGTCCGATGATGCTCCGACTACTTCCTATGCTTGAGGGCTTCATTTGTTTATCTTGTTGTAATTTCAAAGTCTTCCTTTTGAAAATGCTATGTAGTTTTGATTATTTGCAAGATTTCTATTTTGTTTAAAAATCCTTCGATGAAAAAAGAAGTCTTTTGCATTCGCATTTGCATATCATGCATCATATGCATCATGCATTGGTCACAAAGGCTTCCAAGTGCTCACTATCTCCTGGTTTCTCTGCCTCAGTGTGAAAAGTGGCTCGTGCTCAGAGGGTCTACGAACCTGATAGAACTGATCGAACCAGAGAATACAGAAGAAAGAAAAAGGCTATGGAAGAAGAGAACGCTCAGCTCCGCACCGAGTTAGCCACTTTAAAGGAGGAATTGGCCAAAGCTCATGATGTCATGACTGCTCTGCTAGCTGCTCAAGAGCAATCAACTACAGTTATCCCTACAACCACAGCTGCACCGGTAACCACAAGCGTGCTCCCAACCACTTCTGCAGACGCTCGCTTTGCTATGCCAGTTGGGTTTCCGTATGGGCTTCCACCGTTCTTCACTCCCAGTACTGCAGCAGGCGCTTCGGGCACTGCTAACAATGTTCTGATCCCTGCAACAAATGCTGCCTCCATCAATGCTACTTTGCCACAAACAACAGCAGCTGTCACTGAGCCTCTTGTGCATACCCTGCCCCAAGGTGTTAACATCAACACGCAGCACGGAAGCATCCCCGTAACCAAGACCATGGAAGAGATGATGGAGGAACTTGCTAAAGAACTCCGTCATGAGATTAAAGCCAATCGGGGGAATGCAGACTCTTTCAAAACTCAAGACCTTTGCTTAGTGTCAAAAGTGGATGTTCCTAAAAAGTTCAAAATCCCGGACTTCGACCGGTACAACGGGCTAACTTGTCCTCAAAACCACATCATCAAATACGTCCGAAAGATGGGCAATTACAAAGACAATGATTCACTTATGATCCACTGCTTTCAGGATAGTTTGATGGAAGATGCAGCAGAGTGGTATACTAGTTTGAGCAAGAATGACATCCATACCTTTGATGAATTAGCCGCTGCTTTCAAGAGCCACTATGGGTTTAACACTCGATTGAAGCCGAATAGGGAGTTTCTCAGGTCCCTATCTCAGAAAAAGGAGGAAAGTTTCCGTGAATATGCGCAAAGGTGGAGAGGGGCAGCTGCCCGTATCACTCCTGCTTTAGATGAAGAAGAAATGACCCAGACATTCTTAAAGACCTTGAAGAAAGATTATGTTGAGAGGATGATCATCGCTGCCCCGAACAACTTTTCGGAGATGGTCACCATGGGAACCCGTCTTGAGGAAGCCGTCAGGGATGGAATCATTGTGTTTGAGAAAGCTGAATCCTCTGTGAATGCATCGAAGAGATATGGTAATGGACACCACAAGAAGAAAGAAACGGAAGTGGGAATGGTGTCAGCTGGAGCCGGTCAATCAATGGCTACCGTTGCTCCTATCAATGCAGCTCAAATGCCTCCGACATACCCATATGTGCCGTATTCTCAGCATCCTTTCTTTCCGCCTTTTTACCATCAGTACCCCCTGCCACCGGGTCAACCTCAAGTACCCGTCAATGCAGTTGCTCAACAGATGAAACAACAGTTGCCGGTTCAACAACAGCAACAAAATCAGCAAGCCAGACCAACTTTTCCTCCTATACCAATGTTGTATGCAGAACTTCTTCCAACTCTACTCCAGAGAGGGCATTGTACAACTAGGCAGGGTAAGCCCCCACCTGATCCGTTGCCTCCAAGGTTCAGGTCTGATCTCAAATGTGATTTTCATCAAGGTGCCCTAGGTCATGATGTCGAGGGGTGTTATGCTTTGAAGTATATCGTGAAGAAGCTCATTGATCAAGGAAAGCTGACTTTTGAGAATAATGTCCCACACGTCCTCGACAATCCTCTTCCAAATCATGCCGCTGTGAATATGATCGAAGTGTGTGAGGAAGCTCCTAGACTTGATGTCCGCAACGTCGCAACTCCTCTGGTGCCTTTACACATCAAGCTGTGCAAAGCCTCTCTGTTCAGCCATGATCATGCCAAGTGTCTAGGATGCCTCTATAATCCTTTGGGTTGCCATGCTGTTCAAGACGACATCCAAGGCTTGATGAATGATAATTTTCTGACTGTCAGTGATGTTTGCGTGATTGTGCCAGTTTTTCACGATCCGCCTGTCAAGAGTGTACCTTTGAAGAAGAATGCTGAGCCTTTGGTTATAAGGTTGCCCGGACCGGTACCGTATACTTCAGAGAGGGCTATCCCGTACAAATATAATGCTACTATGATAGAAAATGGAGTAGAGGTGCCTCTAGCCTCCTTTGCCACAGTGAGCAATATTGCCGAAGGGACTTCTGCAGCGCTAAGAAGCGGGAAAGTCCGTCCGCCGTTATTTCAGAAGAAGGTAGCTACACCGACCATTCCACCTGTTGAAGAAGCAACTCCAACCGTTGTTTCACCCATTGCTACAGATGTGAACCAGCCAGGCAAGTCTATAGATGATTCGAATTTAGATGAGATTCTGAGGATAATAAAGAGGAGCGACTACAAGATTGTTGATCAATTGCTGCAGACTCCTTCGAAGATATCTGTCTTGTCGTTACTCTTGAGCTCGGAGGCTCACAGGAATACCTTGTTGAAAGTGCTGGAGCAGGCTTATGTTGACCACGAAGTCACGGTAGATCGTTTCAGTGGCATAGTGGGAAATATTACTGCTTGTAATAACCTCTGGTTTAGTGAAGAAGAGTTGCCGGAAGTGGGAAAGAGTCACAATCTGGCTTTACACATCTCGGTGAATTGCAAATCAGACATGATATCAAATGTGTTGGTGGATACCGGTTCCTCACTCAATGTAATGCCCAAGACAACTCTAGATCAGTTGAGCTACCGAGGGACCCCTTTGAGGAGAAGTACTTTCTTGGTCAAAGCTTTTGACGGATCTCGAAAGAATGTGCTGGGAGAGATAGACTTGCCGATAACCATTGGCCCTGAGAATTTCTTGATTACCTTCCAAGTGATGGACATTAATGCATCCTACAGTTGCCTGCTGGGAAGACCGTGGATACACGATGCGGGTGCAGTAACCTCCACCTTACATCAGAAGTTGAAGTTCATAAGGAATGGAAAGCTTGTTACCGTTCATGGAGAAGAAGCATACTTAATCAGCCAGCTGTCTTCTTTCTCTTGTATTGAAGCAGGGTCTGCTGAAGGGACTGCTTTCCAAGGTTTGACTGTTGAAGGTGCAGAGCCTAAGAAAGCTGGGGCTGCTATGGCTTCTTTGAAGGATGCACAGAGAGCCGTCCAAGAGGGTCAAGCTGCCGGTTGGGGCAAGGTGATACAGCTCTGTGAGAACAAGCGTAAAGAAGGTCTCGGGTTCTCCCCGTCATCAAGGGTTTCCTCGGGAGTCTTCCACAGTGCTGGGTTTGTTAATGCTATCATTGAAGAAGCCACTGGATCTGGTCTCAGGCCTGTATTTGTTACACCAGGAGGCATTGCGAGAGATTGGGATGCCATTGACATTCCTTCAATCATGCATGTTTCCGAGTAATGTGTCTTGTTGCTTTAGTGCTTTGTTTTCAAAATAACAATCCTCTCGCTCTGCCCAAAGCGAGAGTGATATTTTCTGTAAGGGCATGTTTGTTTCGGCATTGCCGTTGATTAATAAAATTTTGTCGTTTCTTCCACGACTACTTTTTTTAGTGCTTTTTCCCTTGGAAACAATGGTAATGCCAGAAAAAAAACCAAAACGTCTGTATTTTCTTATTAATTTCAAAAATCTGCATGAAAAAAAAAAACTCTTTCTAAAATCATCCAATCATTATATGCAGGTTGAACCATAATAAACCCGTTGAACACAGTAATCCTGCGGTTCCTCCGAATTTTGAATTCCCTGTGTATGAAGCCGAAGATGAGGAAGGTGATGACATACCATATGAGATCACTCGGTTACTTGAGCAAGAAAAGAAAGCCATTCAGCCTCACCAGGAAGAGATTGAGCTTATCAACATAGGTACCGAGGAAAACAAGCGAGAAATCAAGATTGGTGCTACTCTAGAGGAAGGGGTTAAACGGAAGATCATCCAACTCCTCCGGGAATATCCGGATATTTTTGCATGGTCGTATGAAGATATGCCAGGTCTAGATCCTATGATTGTGGAGCATCGGATCCCCACCAAGCCTGAATGTCCTCCCGTCAGGCAGAAATTGAGAAGGACTCATCCAGATATGGCTCTCAAGATTAAGAGCGAGGTTCAAAAACAAATTGATGCGGGTTTCCTCATGACAGTCGAGTACCCTGAATGGGTTGCCAATATTGTACCTGTGCCAAAGAAGGATGGTAAAGTCCGGATGTGTGTTGACTTCAGAGACCTGAACAAAGCTAGTCCAAAAGACAACTTTCCATTACCTCATATTGATGTGCTTGTTGATAATACTGCTCAGTCTAAGGTGTTCTCCTTCATGGATGGTTTCTCCGGTTACAATCAGATCAAAATGTCTCCTGAAGATAGAGAAAAGACGTCTTTTATCACTCCATGGGGTACTTTCTGCTACAAAGTGATGCTGTTCGGCCTAATCAATGCTGGTGCTACCTACCAAAGGGGAATGACTACTCTGTTTCATGACATGATTCACAAAGAAGTCGAAGTATATGTGGATGACATGATTGTGAAGTCAACAGATGAGGAGCAGCATGTTGAATATTTGACAAAGATGTTTGAAAGGTTGAGAAAATACAAGCTTCGATTGAATCCCAACAAATGTACATTCGGCGTCAGATCCGGGAAGTTATTAGGCTTCATTGTCAACCAAAAAGGCATTGAAGTCGATCCTGATAAAGTCCGGGCCATCCGAGAAATGCCAGCTCCACAGACAGAGAAACAAGTCAGAGGTTTCCTCGGACGTTTGAATTACATCTCCCGATTCATATCTCACATGACCGCAACCTGCGGGCCGATCTTCAAGCTACTCAGAAAGAACCAGCCTGTTGTATGGAATGATGAATGCCAAGAAGCTTTTGATAGCATCAGGAATTACCTGCTGGAACCACCTATCCTTGTCCCACCCGTGGAAGGAAGGCCTTTGATCATGTATTTGGCAGTATTTGATGAATCCATGGGATGTGTACTTGGTCAACAAGATGAGACTGGAAAGAAAGAACATGCCATCTACTATCTAAGCAAGAAGTTCACCGACTGTGAAACTCGGTATACAATGCTTGAGAAGACTTGTTGTGCTCTAGCTTGGGCTGCTAAACGCCTGCGTCATTATTTGGTGAATCATACAACTTGGCTGATATCCAGAATGGATCCGATAAAGTATATCTTTGAGAAAGCAGCCGTTACTGGGAAGATTGCACGCTGGCAGATGCTTTTGTCTGAATATGATATTGTGTTCAAAACTCAA
Source organism: Medicago truncatula (assembly GCF_003473485.1). Lineage (NCBI taxonomy): Eukaryota > Viridiplantae > Streptophyta > Magnoliopsida > Fabales > Fabaceae > Medicago > Medicago truncatula. The sequence goes on from NC_053045.1 coordinate 26,520,141, forward strand.
AAGGCAATCAAAGGTAGCATTCTTGCCGATCATCTTGCCTACCAACCTCTTGATGATTATCAACCAATTGAGTTCGATTTCCCTGATGAAGAGATCATGTATTTGAAGTCCAAAGACTGCGAAGAACCGTTGATTAATGAAGGTCCAGATCCCAATAGCAGGTGGGGTTTAGTCTTTGATGGTGCTGTCAATGCTTATGGTAAAGGAATTGGGGCAGTCATTGTATCCCCGCAGGGGCATCACATTCCTTTTACCGCCCGAATTTTGTTCGAATGTACCAACAATATGGCTGAGTATGAAGCATGTATCTTCGGGATCGAGGAAGCCATTGACATGAGAATCAAACACCTCGACATCTATGGAGATTCTGCGCTCGTCATCAATCAGATAAAGGGTGAATGGGAGACCCACCATGCTAAGTTGATTCCTTATCGTGATTATGCGAGACGTTTGCTGACATATTTTACAAAGGTTGAGCTGCACCATATTCCTCGTGATGAGAACCAAATGGCTGATGCTCTTGCTACTCTATCCTCCATGTTTCGAGTAAACCATTGGAATGATGTGCCAGTAATCAAAGTGCAACGCCTTGAAAGACCTTCGCATGTGTTTGCTATTGGGGATGTGATCGATCAGGCTGGCGAAAATGTGGTTGACTATAGACCCTGGTACTACGACATCAAACAGTTCTTGCTGAGTCGTGAGTATCCGCCGGGTGCTTCCAAACAAGATAAGAAGACCCTGAGAAGATTGGCCAGTAGATTCCTGTTAGATGGAGATATTCTGTACAAGAGAAACTATGACATGGTATTGCTAAGATGTGTTGATGAACACGAAGCAGAGCAGTTAATGCATGATGTACATGACGGTACCTTCGGAACCCATGCTACAGGGCATACTATGTCAAGAAAGTTGTTACGAGCAGGTTACTACTGGATGGCCATGGAGCATGATTGCTACCAATACGCCAGAAAGTGCCACAAATGCCAAATCTATGCTGATAAGATTCACGTGCCTCCGCACGCGCTCAATGTTATTTCATCCCCATGGCCGTTTTCAATGTGGGGCATCGACATGATTGGAAGAATTGAACCGAAGGCTTCAAATGGTCATCGTTTCATCTTAGTGGCAATTGACTACTTCACCAAGTGGGTGGAAGCAGCATCTTATACCAATGTGACCAAGCAAGTGGTAGCTAAGTTTATCAAGAACAACATCATCTGTCGATATGGTGTTCCCAGCAAGATTATTACCGACAATGGTACCAACCTGAACAACAATGTGGTGCAAGCTCTTTGTGAAGAATTCAAAATTGAGCATCATAACTCTTCTCCCTATAGACCTCAGATGAATGGTGCAGTTGAGGCCGCCAACAAGAATATCAAGAGAATTGTCCAGAAGATGGTAACCACTTACAAGGACTGGCATGAGATGTTACCCTATGCTCTGCATGGCTACCGCACTACTGTGCGCAGTTCAACCGGGGCAACCCCTTTCTCTCTTGTATATGGTATGGAAGCAGTTCTTCCTTTGGAAGTGGAGATCCCATCTCTCCGTGTGATCATGGAAGCAAAGTTATCCGAGGCTGAATGGTGCCAAAGCCGGTATGATCAGTTGAATTTGATTGAGGAAAAACGTATGGATGCCATGGCTCGTGGACAGTCATATCAAGCAAGAATGAAGACTGCCTTTGACAAGAAAGTCCATCCTCGAGAATTCAAGGTAGGGGAACTTGTATTGAAAAGGAGGATAAGCCAGCAACCCGACCCAAGGGGCAAGTGGACGCCTAACTATGAAGGTCCTTATGTTGTCAAGAAGGCCTTCTCCGGTGGTGCTTTAATCCTTACACACATGGATGGTGTAGAACTTCCAAATCCAGTGAATGCCGATATAGTCAAGAAATACTTTGCCTAGAAATATGAAAAGAACAGCGTGGTAGGTCGAAAACCCGAAAGGGCGGCCTAGGCAAAAATGCGCTTCCCGGTGGATCGAAAACCCGAAAGGGCGGTCCAGGCAAAAATAAGGGACAAAAAATATGAAAAAAGCTCGCTGAGATTGCATGCAACTCAGGCAAGAATGAGCGTCTCGATGAGCCGAAAACCCGGAAGGGCGGTTCATGCAAAAATGAGATTGAAACAAAAGGCAAGTAACTATATCTAGCCAACCACCGTCCCCTTGGGGCATCTGCAGCTGTTAATGACCACCTTCATCAAAAGCGAATGCTTGCGAATTCAAAGTTTCTAGGAAATGTCATGATCACTGTGTTCAATGTACCACCAACCAATAAAATTACCATTTTCCAAGCTTTGTAAATCCGTGGAGTCACGCCTTCGGCTGACCACCACTCTTATACATCAATTTGAGCCTGTGCTTTTGTTTGAAACTCTGTTTTCTTTTTACTTTCAAAGCTATGTACAAAAACATTTTCTTTCTATTTTGATAATGACAATGCTTGAAACAAACATTTTTTTTGAAAATTGAAAACTTTTTGTCTATTTTGAAAAGCAAACCTGAGCAACAGGGTACATTCAAATGAAACATGCATGAGCGAGAGTATGTTGATGTCTATTTCAATATATGTTACAAGCAGGTTCTCCTCCAGGATAGTCTGTGGTCAATGGCAAGAATGAAAAAACAGAATGAAAATGCATGAAAATGAATGAGCTCGCTAAGTTGAAAACCCGAAAGGGCGGCTTAGGCAAAAATGAGCACCCCGCTGGATTGACAACCCGAAAGGGCAGTTCAGGCAAAAATGGGGCATTGAAAAGAATTTATTTCCCCGGTGGATCGAAAACCCGAAAGGGCGATCCAGGCAAAAATGGGATAAAAAAAAAATAAAAATGGAAATGAATGAAAATTGAAAAAAATAACATGCAAAAAGCATTGACCACAGATGCGACGTCCACGAGACATCCGGCATTATTCCCAGTAGAGTCTTCCGAGATTCTATCCCCAGCAAGTTGCATACCTACCTGCCCTCAGCCATGGTTCCGATACGTCTCCCAACGACGTCATCTCCAAAGAGGATTTCCAAGAATGTGTAATATAGCACGAGCCACTACGTGCCCAATACTCTGGTGTCTTGTCTTCCCCGTGAAGTCGTGCCTACAAACTGCCAACAGTCATGCATTACAAGCATTCATACATGCATAATCATGCATATTACGTGCCCATGCATTTAATGAAACTGTTATATCATCCATGCATATCGCTTTTCCAATGTCAACATCAGTCTCAATTCAATACTCATGTCAGGTTCTCTGTCAAAACCTTGTGAGCCAATAGTATCGGTCAATTTCTGCCTTTCAATTCAAATCGACGTCAAGTCAATCTCAATCTATATTTTGTCAAAAAAAAACCAATCCCCAGTGAATATGTTTCTGTTTGGTCAAGTGGCTAGTTCAAGTCCAAGAACAGCTTGTACCTATCAATTTGCTTATGTTATCGGTCGAGTGCCCAGCTCAATCCAAAAGCAGCTCGTACCTGTCAGTATGTTTCTGTTTGGTCAAGTGGCTAGCTCAATCCAAGAGCAGTTTGTACCTGTCTATCTGTTTCTGTCCGGTGGAGTAACCAGTTCGCATCCAAGAACAAGCTCGCACCTGTCTATTTGCCTTGTTTTCAGTCGAGTAACCAGTTCGAATCCTTAAGAACAACTCGTACCTGCCAATTGTACATGTTTTCAGTCGAGTCACCAGTTCAAATCCGTAAGAACGACTCGTACTTGCCAATTTTCTCTTTTTTCCAGTCGGGTCACCAGTTCGAATCCATAAGAACAACTCGCACTTTCCAATATCCCCAAGTGAGTTACCAGTTCGAATCCATAAGAACAACTCATGTTTGTCCAGTAACCTCTATCCCCTGTGAAGTGACTAGTTCAAATCCGTAAGAACAACTCGCAGTTGTCTGTTTGTTTCATCCCCGGTCAAGTGGCTAGTTCGAATCCAAGAACAGCTTGTACCTGTCCAACTTGTTTCTAGTTTCCCGTTACTCTGCTATTCACTATCTTTGTCAATGTCTACCAATCCCGCAATGGATACGACATATTTTGTTAATTCCAATCCCCATGAGGTCTTGCATTCATAATCCAAATGATGCATGGCATGCATATTATTTGAAAATGGGTAGGCGTATTTCTACGTCCAAACACAGTGCAAATGCTAATATTTAAGTATCTTCGTCCTGTCAAGCCAAAGACTCCGTCTCTTGACTTTCCAGACAAAGAAACTTAAATAGGGGCAGCTGTTATACCCTGTTTTTGGACCTAAAAATACTGGGCCCAATTTCATTTCAAACTTTGTCAATTATCAAATTTCAACTGTACAGTTCGAATTGTCTCTGCCTCGCAGTATTTTCAATCGCAATTTTACCTATGTTTTTCTTGCATAAAACCTTTCAAAATGTCTTTACTTGTCTTGTAAGTCATTCAAAAGTGTCTCTGAATCATTGCATTGCTTTTTCTACAGTTTATTTCAAAATTTGCAAAAAGTCGTACAGAAGGGTATTTTGGTCTTTTCCTGCAGTGGGACCCATTCTCATCCTTGTGACTGTCTCTGAATCTTTTCAGATTGTTTTTTAACATTTCATCAGTAAACCTTGTTAGATTCATTTCAAACTTGCATCTGAGTCAGTGTCGAGTCAGTTTGAATCTGTTTAGGTCATTTTTAGCCCTAGGGGCATTTTGGTCATTTCACACAAAATTTTGGCATAGAGAGGTTACTTTGAAGTACCTCATTTAGGCCATTGGTTCGTTTTAGTCCATTTTGTCAGTTTTATTTTTTTGTTTCGCTTTACGTTTGGTCAAATTGCGTTTTTTATTCAATTTTATTTCAATTACATTTTGGTCCCTCATTTGAAGTCCCAAAATTACATTTTTGTCCAAACAGTTTTCTATTTCATTTCAGTCCTTTTTTATTATTATTTTTTACATTTCAGTCCTTTTAGGGTTAATTGCAGTTTAGTCCTTAAGTTTTTGTTTTTGCAGAAAGGTCCCAAATTCATTCTAAGTCCAGGGCCGTGCCACTTTGATACAAGTCCAGATGTCACAATTCCATTGGTTCCAATGCACACATGTCAGCTATAAATACATTGAGTCAGATTTCAGAGCCATTAATCACACGCCAACTCATAAACACAATCAGATTCTCTCTCTCCATTCAGTTGGATCAGAAACAGAAAATTTCTCAGAATTTCTCAAGAACACCAAGAACAAAAACCCTAACCGTTTTCCAGAAACTCAAAAATTCATCAGAATCAACAATTTTTGGATCAATTCTCAGAGATTCTGTGGAATCTTCATCATTGAACTGATCGTTTCTCTGCAATTCCAAACGCGAGCTCGCATTGAAGCAAGCTCAAGCGTTGATCACAGAGAAAGAAGAAGAGGGAAAGAAGCAAGGTTTACACTGGCGAAGAAGATGAAGAAGCAGAATCAGTGAAATCACCGGTTTATTTCCGGTCCAGCAACCAAATCAACAACACAGAAAACGAAGAATCAAGTGTTTCCGAAGAAATTCAACAGAATCTCCAATCAAAAACTTCAGGTAAAACTCAAAACAGAATCTCTTTTCAGAAATAATATCACAGTTAAACCTATAAAATCACGCGAGCAAGCATAATCAAAATTTCCAGAATTCAAAGAAAGCCGTAACCGTAAACACAAAACCTAGATCCATAAGGATCTAAGTCTTGAAAACAAGAACAAGTACCAGGAAAGCAGTGAACGACGAAACGATGTAGATCTTCAAACGATCTAAACGTTTTCTTTCAAAAAAATCAAAAAAAAATCAGTTTCCAAACCGTATAAAGTTTTTCAAGATCTACGTCGTTTCAAGCTGTATTTGAAAAAATAATTGCTGGATTCGTGTTTAGGGTTAAAGGACGAATCAAAAGATGCAAAAATCTTTGAGATCTGGAAATTTAGGTCACCGGAAACTGCAGGAACTCGCCGGAGAAGATGAAGTTTCCGGCGGACCTTCAAGGTCTCCGCCGTAGCTTCATCCTCGCCGGCGGCGAGGTTAGAGGGAGGTGAGAGATGAGAGAAGAGAGAAGAACGTAGAGAGAGAAAGGGAAGTGAAAAATGGAAAAAACCGGAGATCCTCCCCTTATATAGCCAGTGAACCGGACCGGTCCAGGACCGGTCCATTCTCCTTTGATTCCTGGCCGTTTGATCTAGGGTTTCAGAATCCTGGATCAATCGTGTGGTCCCTGTACTTTCCTGTGTTTTGGCTTTGGGCTTTGGTTTGGGCCTAGGTCTCTTGTGCGTTTCTGCCTCTTGTCTTGCTATTTGCACTGTTTTTCTTTGCTATTTGAACCAATGTTTTGATTAAAAATCTTGATAAATTTCCTAGAAAATCCATGCTTACTTCTTGATTTTTTCTTGATGTTTTTATGGTACTTTTGCATATTGGGATTGGCAAAATTCTTGTATGATTAATCCATGGCATTTTAATTCTTTCTTGGATTATTTCTTATGATTTTTTTGCCAATTTTATCATTGATTTGTGAATATGTGATAAAGGCCTTTTGATATATTAATGTGAGGTGCTCATGCCTACAATCCTATGTTGATTTTGCTGTTTTAGATTGATTCATGAAACCTTGATTTTATGAGCAATGTATGCATATTCTAGAAAATAATAAAATGCTAATTCTATCCCAAAATTGGTATGAAACTAAGCTTGCTTGTTTCTAATGATCCTATGATTATAGCTTGAGATAAAAAAAAAACTATTTCAAACTTGTTATAGCATGAGAATTAGAAGCTACAAATGCCTTAGGTTTCATATCAAAATTTTAGGGTTTATTATCATTTTATTACTATCTTTGTGGCATTTTATGCGTTGTTGCCTCTTGCTACTCTTTATGCTTTATTTCACTAACAAGTTTATTTCCATGTTTCATGCATCTCATTTAGCATTCCCTCCACTTTTTTTAGCCTAGCATTTATTTTCGCAAGTTTTAATTCACTTGGTGATGTAATTTGTTATCATTGCTTTGTAGCTTGGCAAAGGGGCCATAGAATGTATTTAGGCAATTTTTGTAATATGGACTATGGACACTATGACGCACCGGCACGCACACACTCACCCTAGATGTATGCCTAGGGTTGTATGTGTAGATGTATGGCTAGGATTGCATGGTTAGATAAACGCTTAGATTTAAACACTTAGAGAAAATCCAACTTTTTCCAAAACATGCAAATGACTTCACTTGAAAACCTTTTTTTGAAAATAAGATAGGAGTCAAAACTCCTTATTTCTCTTTTATTTTCTTAAGTAAAATTTCTAATAAATTTTAACTATACTTGGACTTCATTTTGAAAAAGCTAACTCCACCTCACTTTTTTCCAAATCTCATGCCCTTGAGGCCTCTCATCTCTATTCTTCAAAATCTCTTTTCAAACTTAAAATCAACCAACAAAAACAAAAACTATTTTTTGAGCAAGAACTACGCCGGTTTTGATCCCGTAAAACGGTACGTAGGCAAGGGACTTTAACCCCTCCAAGCCGAAATAAAAATCAAAATTCTACTTCTTCTCACCCCCATTCTTCACTAATCATACCTTCTTTTTTACAAATAAGCAATAAAACTAAAGCGTAGAAATAAACTTAGGAGAACGGTTCTTATGGAATACCATAATCGCTCCGGGTGCCTAACACCTTCCCGTAGTGAAAACGACCCCCGAATCTAGAACTTTTTAAGGGTTTTTCTCCTTTTACCCTTCCCAAGAAAAAAGAGAGATATCAACGGTCAAAAGGTTCAAGTCCAATTAATGGCTTGGCACCCGAAAACCATGATAACAGGTGGCATATCGGTTGACCCTTCAAAAGTAGATGTAGTTTTGCAATGGGAGGCCCCGAAGACGATTTCAGAAATCAGGAGTTTCTTAGGTTTGGCAGGATATTATACGAGGTTCATCGAAGGGTTTTCGCAAATGGCGTTACCTTTGACACAATTGACTCGGAAAGAACAAGCATATGTGTGGAATAGGCAATGCAAAGAAAGCTTTCAAGGACTTAAGAAAAAATTGACAACGGCGCCGGTGTTGGTTCTACCAGACCCAAGTAAATCTTTTGCAGTCTATTGTGATGCATCTAATAGAGGATTGGGGGGTGTGCTTATGCAAGATGGGCATGCGGTAGCTTATGCTTCGAGACAACTGAAGATTCATGAGAGGAATTACCCGACACATGATTTGGAGTTAGCAACTGTAGTGTTTGTACTTAAGGTATGGAGACATTATTTGTATGGGTCGAGGTTTGAGGTGTTTAGCGACCATAAGAGCTTGAAATATTTGTTTGATCAAAAAGAGTTGAATATGAGACAGCGGAGATGGTTGGAGTTCTTAAAGGACTATGATTTTGGAATAAGTTATCATCTAGGGAAGGCCAATGTAGTAGCTGATGCCTTGAGTAGGAAGTCCTTGCACATGTCAGCACTTATGGTTAAGGAGATGGAATTAATTGAACAGTTCAGAGACATTAGCTTGGTTTGTGAAGTAACACCTGGTAGTGTGAAGTTAGGAATGTTGAAGCTAACAAGCCAAGTGTTAGAGGAAATAAAAGAGGGACAGAAAATAGATTTGGAGTTAGTTGACCGCTTAACACTAATCAACCAAGGGAAGGAGGTGGATTTTAAATTAGGTGAGGATGGAATTTTGAGGTTTCGAGATAGGGTCTGTGTGCCAAATGTGCTAGAACTGAAGCAGAGTATTTTAGAGGAAGGTCACAAGAGTAGCTTAAGTATACACCCGGGAGCCACTAAGATGTATCAAGATCTTAAGAAGATATTTTGGTGGGCAGGTATGAAGAAGGATATAGCCGAATTTTTGTATGCTTGCCTAATTTGTCAAAAGTCAAAAGTAGAAACATCAGAAACTGTCTGGATTGATGCAACTCTTGAGTATTTCGGAGTGGAAGTAGGACAACATTTCGATGGATTTTGTGGTGGGTTTGCCAAAGACCGCGAAGGGGAGTGATTCCATTTGGGTTATCGTGGATAGGTTGACCAAATCAGCTCATTTCCTACCCATCCGAATAAATTACCCACTACAAAGGTTAGCTGAAATTTATATTGAGCAGATAGTGAAGTTGCATGGTGTTCCTTCGAGTATTGTTTCGGATAGAGATCCAAGGTTCACATCAAGGTTTTGGGGAAGTTTGCAATGTGCTTTGGGAACTAAGTTAAAACTGAGTTCTGCATATCACCCACAAACTGATGGTCAGACCGAAAGAACCATCCAATCATTGGAAGACTTGTTAAGAGCATGTGTGCTGGAACAAGGAGGGAGTTGGGATGCTTACTTGCCATTAATTGAGTTTACTTATAACAACAATTTCCATTCTAGTATTGGGATGGCACCATTTGAGGTATTGTATGGTAGGAGATGTCGAACACCTTTGTGTTGGTACGAGTCTGGCGAAATTGCAGTGTTGGGACCAGAGATTGTTCAGCAGACGACAGAAAAAGTCAAAATGATTCGAGAGAGAGAATGAAAGCATCACAAAATAGACAAAAGAGCTATCATGATAAGCGAAGGAAATCATTGGAGTTTCAGGAAAGGTATCATTTGTTTTTAAGAGTCACTCCGGTGACGGGCGTTGGGCGTGCTTTGAAGTCTAAGAAACTTACTCCACGTTTCATTGGCCCTTATCAGATTACAAAGAAGGTTGGTGAGGTGGCCTACCAAGTTGCTCTACCGCCGTCACTTTCAAATCTTCATGAAGTGTTTCATGTGTCTCAACTTAGGAAGTCTGTTCATGATCCGTCCACATAGTCCAAATGGATGAGTTGCACGTGAGAGACAATCTGATTGTTGAAGCATTACCTTTAAAAATAGAAGATCGGAAGTGAATGTTTTGAGGGGCAAGGAAATAGCATTGGTAAAGGTGGCATGGGGAGGGCCAGCCGGTGGGAGCATAACATGGGAGTTGGAGAGTCGGATGAAAGACTCTTATCCAGAGTTATTTCCTTCAGGTAAATTTTCGAGGACGAAAAATTGTTTAAGTGGGGGAGAGTTGTAACACCCCGAAATTTATATTTAATTTCGTGAATTATGCTAGTTAGAAAAATTCTTGAGTCTAAGATTAAATTGATGTTATGATGCTTAATATATATATATATATATGTTAACTATGGGGTAATAGATTACGATGGCTAACGACGTACTAGGAGAATTGACAAGATGAGGAGGAAAACAAATAAATAAAATAAGATAGTAAAGGGGGAGGTGTCGAATAGAAGAAAATAACTAAGTAGGGGAGGGAGGAGTAAAAATAATAGGAAATAGAATAGAAAGAATACTAGTAGGAGGCTAGCCCAAGTATAAATAGAGAATTAACAATCTAAAGTCTCAGTATCTACTGAACATGAAAAAGAATAGAAGAGAAGAGCGGAGGCAGAAAGAACCCTAGTGCAACAAGGTCAAGCCAAAACCAGATTTTTCGAAGGATTCGAGGTAAGGGGGAGATTACTACCACTTTAGGGTGTTTAATCTATGATAGTTTATTTAGCATGAGGTGTTATTGTGATGTGATTTATGATGAAATTATGGTGCTGCATAAAGGCGATGATGTTACAGAAATGAATGGCAGGAAAGAGCAGGTTGACATCATACTTAGGGCCAGCCCTGGAAAATTGGATAAGGTCAAAAATACCAAAAGTTTTACCAAAGTTGGGATTTTTTAAGTTCTATTTTGTCTGACCACTTGACATAAGTAAGGTTACTAGTGGAATGGGCTGATCAAAACACTTTATGTGTTGTATTCATGAAACTCATATTATAAGGACCTTCAGAGAATATCTTGGGGGTTGCACCCTCACACCCAAGGAAGATTTTCTTAATGTTATCAAAAGCCATAGTAGAATCTGGTAAAGGCCCTAGGAAAGCATAAATAGTGTTAGAGACAGAGTATGGAATCAGTACTTAGGATCGCCATATTTTTGCTTCTTTCGCTTTCAGCTAAGGGTTTGGTGCATAAGCTTGATTGTTCTTCGTATGAAGGGCATTCAAATTCGCAGCCTCAGGAATCGAAACATTGAGGTAGATGATGATGCCATTGAAGTGGATTAAAAGGTTCTTAAAGAAAAATGTCAAAGATTGAAAATTTCTGCAAAAATGAGGAGGTTTTTGAAGTTTTTTTTTTCAAACTATAACAATGGGTTTTTCTTGAGCTTTTCAGAGAGAGCAAGAGAGATAAATTTGCAGAAAAGTGAAAAGAAAATAGAAAGGTATGTTTTATACTTTCTGTAGAAAGAGAAAGTTGTGAGGCTTTTGAGTTCTACTCCAGTAAGGAGGTGCCACGTGGTCAAAAATTCAGAGTAGTGGACGCATGATGAAGGTTTAAATGACAGTTATGCTTTTGAATATAGTGACGTGTCCCACTAACTTTATGAAAAAGTGCACCTATGAAGGGCAATTTTGTAGGATGTGAGTTGAAAGGACAAGTTTGAAAATAGCAATGATGATGATGTCATTTGTTTTTTCTTGGAAGCATGATAAGTTTTCAAAAATGTCAATCTTCTCTTTCATTTCTTCATTAAAAAATGACATTTTTGCGGGGAATTTGTTAGCTTGTATTTTAAGTGTTCTTTTTTTACAAGTAATGTAGTAGTCATAGAATATGTTCTTCAAAGGCAAGTTAAGTAGTTCGAATTCAACTGAAAGGGAATTCAAATTCTATCTGAAGAGGCAAGGAGGCATAGTGAGAAGAACCTGGAGAGATATTTCATCATAGTAATTCATCAAATTTAGTAAACTAGAAGTAATGGGGAGTCTCTTTTCAGCATAAGGGTTGTATGAGCATACGGGTAGTGAAGAGTGTTGTTTTATATTGTTTTGCATGTTCTTTTAACGAATTCATGTTTAATTCGTGCTCTAATTTGCTGATGTGATTTTGGGTATATTTTTGTCTCTGTATTCATTTCATGTGCTAAATTCATAGTTTATTCATGATTATGTTATGTTTTGATCCTTGAGTGATAAAGTGTGAAAGAGTCTTATAAATTGATGGTTAATTGATGGTTTAGGGTGAAATAAGTGCCTAATGATTGCATAAACAACATAGGTAATGTTTGCTACCACTTTGGGCCCAAAGGGGATAGAAAAATGGAATTTTCGGACAATTTAGGAGTGAACCCGAAGCCTAAAATCATAGATTGCGTAGGCATCACAGCGCTGCGCTGCAACTGGGGCGCCTAGCGCTCTGCTTAGAGAGAGTTGGCACCTCAGGTGGTCAATTCCTAGCGCCTAGCGCCCAATGACCGAAAAACACGAGCTTTATATCCGTTCCGGGAGAAGAGGGAGTGTTTTGCGCATTTGACGCTGATTTTCTACTGTTTTGAGGCGTTGGTGAGAGAGGACGAGTAATTAATATGAATTAATGTTAATAATTTAGATTGGAAAAAAGAAACGTAATGGTTATAGGTTTGGTTCCACATGCATATTGGTTACCTGTGTTTTTTGTAAACAATAAGACTAGTTTTAAAATGTTACTTGTGGGATCAAACTAGAAATCCTATAGAATGTTGTGCAATCCTTTTCCAGAAAAAATTGAAGGTTAACCATATTCATAGTTCGCTTTATGAACAAGATGAATAAAACTGTTTTTGTATGAAGATAATTGTCTTTCGACAAAAATCAGTGAAGAAATGCAAGTAAAACTTAAAAATGCAGATAATAAAGAAACTTAAAGAAAAGTAAATTGCATTGCATTAATTTAAAGGATGGTTCAGAAAATCATTACATATATTCTGACTCTTATCTCTACGTTGGTACTTTCAGTGTATGAATTATGTAAATGAGATCTGTGAACAATTTTTCATATGAAAAACTACTATATATACATAGAGAAAAATAACTACAAAGATCAACTGCTAGAAACCACATTTCCTTTGACAACTCTAGTATGCTTTCCACGTATTTTAACCTCCAAAACCTCTCTTTTTAGAAAGAACTTAAATTTGTTTGAAAAACCAAGCATTATGTCGAACCAAACATCCTGTCGAACCAAGCAATCTAGTCAAAGACTAAAGTTCTCGTCGAAACAAACAGCTACAGAGACTTGAAAAAATCTTGCACCTTCAACCTTTGAACATACATGTTGAAAATGTATAAAATAAAATACAGGCTAACACATATACAGTTGAGTCTAGGAGCATTGCATACATTATTGTGTTTTGTTGATGAGTTGTTCATTCCTTAATTGATGATTGATTTTGTTTTAGTGATTCTTGTTCATTGTGATTTATTAAATGATGTGAATGTGGATTATCTAACAATGTGAAGTTGATTATTTAACGATGTGAAAATATGATTATCTAACGATGTGAATGATTTATAAATGAATATATGATTGATGATGCTTATGTGTTTTATTCTTTCTTTCTATTTATTATCATTATGCGATTCTTATTTTGGATATATTCTCATCCCGGTGTTACCCTGTAATTTCGATAGACTCATTTAGTAAGGTCAACACTTGGTTGACCTTAACTTTGCAGGAATCAAAGGCTTTCTCATTTCAATGTGAAGATTTCGACAGGATGGCATGCCTAGCGCGCATAGTCAAAAGTTTGACAAATCAAGGCTGAGAGGGCAATCGAGTCGACGAAAGCATTCAAGGGGGGGAAACACGATTTCAAGCTCAAGAGCGATTCCATTAGTGGAAACGTGGAGACAAGTGTAACACCCCAATTTTATTTATTTTAATTAATTCCATGAATTTTAATAGGTGAAGTGTTGGTTAATATTATTATTGATGCTGCTTTAGCTTGAATGTTATTTTGTTTTTAAGAAGATAGAATATTGATGAGGATTGATAAGTAGTACGAGAATTTATTTTAAATAAAGAGAGGCATCAAAACAAAATAAAATAGTGTTGGAGGTGTAGAATATAAGTTTCAAATAACTGGGGGAGGGGATGAGTAAAATAATAGTGAATAGAGGAGGAGAAAATTATAACAAGTGATTGACCCAATTATAAATAGAAACATTAGGAGTTAGAAGGGTCACTCTTGTTGATTGTTGAAAATAGAGAAGAGGGGAGGAGAAAAGGAGAAACCCTAGCTGCGACGGAATCAAGCCAAAGCTGGAATTTTCGAAGGGATCGAGGTAAGGGGGAGAATCTTTGCACTTTAGGGTATCTTAATCTATGATATGAGGGTTGTCTTTTAATATGTTGTTGCTGTTATGATGTGAATTTTGATGAGAAAATGATGATGAAAGAATTGAAAGATGAGAATTGAGGAAAAACTAGTTTAGGTTTTTGAATTGAGTTTTAGTCTTAAAAAGAGTGGATAATCTGGTAGGTTAACGAAGAATTAGTGTTTGAATGATAGGGTGATGATGGAGTGAAGATTAGGGTCGGGTTTGGCGAGTTTAGGGTCGAAAACGGAGTTAGGAAAGGTCCCTTAATGCTAAATCGCAGAGAATCTGCAATTTCTGTACCCGAAATAAAATCAAAAGCTGGGACTTTTCTGTTCCGAATTAGGTTTCGATGTCTTCTTGAAAGTTGTAGATATGACTGTTAGCTTTAATTTGGTGTTTGTTTGACCTCATTCCAACATGTAGAACTCAAGATATGATCAAAATACTACACATAGGTCAGCTGGGTCGTGATCTTTTCAATTTCTGTAACCGAAAAAGAAAAATAAAAGCTGGCACTTTTTGGTTCATAATTAGGTTTTTATGTCTTCATGAAAGTGGTAGATATCGATGTTAGCTTTCACTAGCCTTTGGAGGGACTCTATTTAAGTATCTATAACTCAAGATATGATGAAAATAGTGCACAGGGGTCAGCAGGGTCGTCTTCTTTCCCCAAACATAGGAAAAGTCAATTTTTCTGCCACTTTATGTTCTAAATTAGGTTTGGGAGTCTTCATGGAAGTTGTATATGTGTGTGTTACCTTTAATTCCCCATTAGTTTGAATCCATTAGTCGCTCTATAACTTGAGTTATGATTTAAACACCACGTCTGGGTCATGCTGCGTTGTTAATGAAATTTCAGCACAATTCTTCTAGTGGACTCTTAACTCCTATAAAAGCAATAGTAACTTTAAGAAATCCATTAGTGTTTAAAGTAAAAGTTAGGACCCCTAGGCTACATATCTATACGAGGGAATGTGTTCGAGCATAAAAGAAAGCGGTTGTTTCGAGATGAAAGCAAGTCTAAATATGAACCAAAGATAGTAACCTATGAGAACCTAATGATGCTAAAGACGGCCTAGCAATAGGGAGCGAAATACAATGATTGGGGGGGGGGGGGGGGGGGGACAGGGGTGACGTTTAAGATAGATGACTAAAACAGTGAAGTAGTTTAAGTATAGAAGGGGAAGTAGAAGAGGTATAGATAGGTTGTTCATGGCGGAGTGACAATGACGAGAGTAATCCCTTAGGGTATTTAAAAAAGTCTAATGTGGCAAGTCTATCACCAGAGCATAAAATAGGAAAGATATAAAGAAGTGAAAAAGACGATGATGAGCGAGGATATGAAATAGGTGCTTTTCGAGTAACCGACTAAGTCAAACTTAATCTCTGTAAACCAACGATGAGCTTAGGAGTATTGTTAATTGAAGAGTGAGATGGTAATCAAATAACTTCAGGCAAATGTTATATAAGAACGTATGAAGTGTAAAAACGAATAAAGAATATAGTGTAGTCGAATTAGGGGATCGTAGAAGAAATGTAAGGAAGAATAGAGAGTTGTGAAGTAAGTAATGAAAGATAATAGGAATGATGATATTGATGAGTAAGATAGATGACTAAAACAGTGAAGTAGTTTAAGTATAGAAGGGGAAGTAGAAGAGGTATAGATAGGTTGTTCATGGCGGAGTGACAATGACGAGAGTAATCCCTTAGGGTATTTAAAAAAGTCTAATGTGGCAAGTCTATCACCAGAGCATAAAATAGGAAAGATATAAAGAAGTGAAAAAGACGATGATGAGCGAGGATATGAAATAGGTGCTTTTCGAGTAACCGACTAAGTCAAACTTAATCTCTGTAAACCAACGATGAGCTTAGGAGTATTGTTAATTGAAGAGTGAGATGGTAATCAAATAACTTCAGGCAAATGTTATATAAGAACGTATGAAGTGTAAAAACGAATAAAGAATATAGTGTAGTCGAATTAGGGGATCGTAGAAGAAATGTAAGGAAGAATAGAGAGTTGTGAATTAAGTAATGAAAGATAATAGGAATGATGATATTGATGAGTAAGATGGGAATCGATTAGAAGAGACCAATTAAGATGAATAGGAAAGAAAGCAGATAAGAGGTAATAGTTATAATGTTTGACGATAATAATAATGACTGGTATCGAGAGAATGAAACCTTGAATTATAATGAAGTCTTGGTGAGGGAAGTTTATGAAGTCGAAAGTAATGATAAAGTGCGATAATAACTTTAAATTAGAACGAGGTTCAGATTAGGAGAATGGTTTACGTATAGATGAAGATCAATGTGAGGACGAAGTAATAAAATGTAAAGGTGCATTAATGAGATAATATGTATAAGGAGTTAATGACGATGGTTAGGTAGAACCTATTTGTAAAGGGAGGAGATGTTATGATAACGAATAAGTAAACAAATTAAGACTAAGAATGAGAAATATGGTATGATATCATAATAAAGTATATATAGATCCTAGAATAGATGAGAGAATAGGGTATGTCTGTGATATGGATAATAAAATAAAATAGATGGTTAATGACATGGAAATGAGTCGCGTGTAATGGTTAGATTAATGATGGGATAATATGGTGATATAAATGTCTTGATAGGAACAAAATGGTGAGGAGTCTTAGGACTATAATGAAGAGTGATGATGAGTAATGTTATGTAAACCTATAAATACGTGCGATGAAAGTTGATGAGGTTTGTATCATAAAGATGAAGAGAGTGATGATGTTTATATTACGATATGAGAACTGATGATGTTTATATTATAATGATGACGAGAATGGTGAAGTTTATTTCCAATAAAAGATGGGAGTGAGGAAGTTAAAGATCATAGAAATAAGAATAGGTGTTGTTTGTTTATATGAGTGATGAACTTGGAGATGTTTAAAGAGTATAAGGACGATAATGGTGACGTTTATTTTAGTTGATGAAGAAAATAAAGAGGTTCAAAATAATTACGGTGGTGACGTTGGTGATGTTTAACAATATTTGGTGATGTAAGCGGTGATGGTTATATATGGTGATGTTTAGAGAGTAAGGTGAGGAAATGGTTGAGAATATTTATAATTGGTGATGAAAATGGTGATGTTTAAATATGGTAATGTTCTTGTTTATGTTGTGTGTTTTGCATATTAGGGAGAGTCGTGCATTAATGAATGATGTGTTAATGATGTGTTGATGCGTATTTACTTGACGAGTCAGTCCCCATGCATGCATAGTAGAATTAAGTCTAGGAAAAATGGTGATGAACTGGTGATGAAAAGTCCAGTAATATATCTCTGGCAATTTGTTGATGAAAAGTCCAGTAACATATCTCTGGCAACTTGGTGATGATAGGTGTGGTACCACATTCATATAGGTCTTAGGAATGAGTCCATATGCATTTAAATGACGTACTTGTTCTTGATATTTTTAAATGTGAAGTGTAATATGTTGGTGTGATATACGATGTGTTGAGAAAGAATAATAGATGTTGATGATCTTGTAATGGTGAAATATTGTTCTTATGATATTTTAATATTGTGAATGTTTCCTTATAATATGTTATGGCTGGATTTCTCACCCCTTTATTGTTGTTGTATTTATGGTGTCTGTACCCGTGGGGTACAGATACTTAGGACGCGGGACGCCTAGAAGGTTGCGACGGGACTTATCTTCCGTCAATTTTATTTTAGTGATGATTAGACATGTAGTAGAATATGAGCTCTGATATGTAACACCAGGGTTGACGTTGAGGATGAATATATTTATCTTTGAGTTTAAATCTTGAGAACTATAGTTATTTATATTTCGATGTTAAATGACAAGAGAAATTTTTATTAATGATATCAGAGAATTGTTTTCTGCTATTGAAATTATTATTTAAAAGGAAAATTTAAACTATAATGTGATATCATGTGAAGTTTTGTAACATCCTAATTATTAAATTTATTCTAATTATTTAATAATTATCGTCGGGAAATAGGGTGTTACAACAAGCGGTTGTCCAAGATGAAGAAAGTTCTAATACTAGTTCGCCAGTTAGTTATTCTAGTATAAATAAGTGTTTCCAAGCTGGAAAATGGGTCGCAAATCATTTATAGAAATTCTACAACACTCAAACTACCGGTGTCTAGGGAAACAAGTTATACAGAATATATGTAAACTGATTCGTAAACCACCTTTATTTTTAATGCAATGCATTTTACATTTCCTTTAAGTTTATGTGTTTAAACTTTCACCCTTTTCCTTTATTTTATCTTGCTTTTACTTGCAATATCAAACCTATCGAGAGACAGTGCCTTTTTTACTCTAAAATTTGTCCTGCTCTCTAAGTAACCTGAGTGCATTTCGTGGCATTTTTCAAACAGTTTTCAATCAAAACCTTTGCACACCCGGTTGCGGATTGGACGCCTATGCCCTTGTGGTGTCGAATATTCAGGACAAAGAACCGTAGAAGTCGTGAGTCGGAGGACGACAAGGAGCCTTTCTCGTCATTTTATTTCGCTGCTTGGAGTCTTTCATTTTAATTTGAGTCAAAGTCTGATTCTATAACATTAGGATTGAGGTTTATTTTCATTTAGTATATTTTGTTTTGGAATTCATGATTTGAACTTAGTTTATTTTATTAAGAAAATGTAACGTTGTTTGAACTTATTTTCAACTACGATATTTTTAACTAATTTGAAGTGATTTTTGATCGACGATATGTGTGACACGGTCATATGTTTAATTTTTAAATTGTATTTTTATATACAAAATACTTGTCGGGAATAGGGCACCCCCACCACATGTAACATCCTAATTTTTAATTTATTATTATTTTAATTATTTAGAGTTTAGTTGTTTGTTTGATGGGGTTGATTGATGGGTTAGTTGACTTTTAGTAGAAAATGAGGATTAAATAGTATTTTGGTAATTTATGAGTGAAGGGTATTTTTGTGAATTTATTAGAACGTATGAGTTTTTGAGGAATTAAAAAAATAGTGGTGTATGAGTAAAAGGGAGGTTTAAGTGAAGTAATTGTGTAGCGTTTTTTTTTATGACGAATGAATAGAGACTAAGCCCATTAACACTTGTGAGAACTAAGCCCAAAACTAGTGGATATAAATATAAAGAGTTTTACTTTTTCCACCCTGTCTTTCCTCGCGTGCCTTATTTTTTTTTTCCAATTTTACCCTTGATCCGGATTTTGTTTTCCGGATTACATTGTTAGAATTTTACAGATGTTTCCGGATTTTAAAATCCGAAATAATATTTTACCAGAACTTTTGCAATTTTAAGCTTTACAATTCGTAAAATAAAATGCAAATAAAATAAAAAACAGAAATAAAAAGACACAAACATAAAAAAAACTCATTTTATTAATATATGAACAATACATTACAATAATTTTCAAGCTTAGTACATAAGATCCTAAATCTATTTCTAATCTTATCTTATTACATAAGTTATACCAATGGCTCCAGCCACTGGTAGAGAGGAAAGAGGGGGGGAGGAAAGAAGATGGCGGGGAAGAAGAAACCAATGCTGCCTCGTTATTTGAACAAAACTGACTAATTTGAAATTTATACTTAGTTAAATCATCTTTAGGTGAAATAACCACAATTCCGATTTCATTGCCATTTTTATGGCTGGATCCATCGAAATACAATTTCCAGGATTGATTTTCGATGCCCTTTGGTAAAGGTTCTTCGACTGAATGATCAACAATAAAGTTAGCCACAATTTGGCCTTTAACGGATTTCAATGATTGATATGTCAATGAGTATTCCGTAAGTGCTAAGGCCCATTTACCAACTCTGCTATGCAAAATTGGTTTTGGCAACATGTGTTTAATTATATCAAAATGAGAATAAACATAAACATCAAACGACTTTATATAATGCTTAAGTTTTGTACATGAGAAATACAAACAAAGACATAACTTTTCACTAGGATGATATCTTGTTTCAGAATCATTTAATACCCTACTAAGATAATAGAAGGCTCCTTCTACGCCATTTTCATCCTCTTGTGTTAACATGCTTCCTATAGTACACTTAGATGTTGCTATGTACCACTTCATTCTTCTACCTTTTAGAAGTGGTGAAAGTATAGGAGGATTAATCAAATATGATTTGATTTCTTCAAAAGCCTTTTGGTGTTCTGGTTCCCATTTGAACACATCTTCTTCTTTAGACGAAGTAATGGCGAGAAAGTTTTTGTTTTGCCGCTTAGGTTCGATATGAACCTTTTGAGAAAGTTGATTTTTCCTAGCAAAGACTGCAACTCTTTCTTTGTCGAAGGGGCTTGAGTCTCCATTATTGCTTTGGTTTTGTTTTTATTAATCTTGATTCCTTTTTTGTGGACAACAAAACCTAAAAAATCACCTGCACAAACACCAAATGCACATTTTAATGGATTAATTTTTAATCCATATTGCCTCATCCTTTCGAATGATCGGCGTAAGTGATCTAAGTGTTTATCTTCTGAAGATGGTTATACTACGATATCATCGATGTAAACTTGCATGAAATCCTCTATGAAGTCATGAAATATCGAATTCATCGCTCTTTGGTATGTAGCACCAGCATTTTTTAGACTAAACGACATTACCAACCACTCATAGCAACCTAATGCCCCCGGGCACCGAAATGCAGTTTTGGAGATATCCTCCTCAGCAATAAAGATTTGATTGTAACCTGAATAACCATCAAGCATACTCAAATACTTGAATCCCGCTGTTGAATCTACCAGCGTTTTTGCCACACGCATTGGGTATTCGTCTTTAGGAGTGGCAAGATTTAAATCTCTAAAGTCTATACAAACTCTTATGGTTCTGTTTTTCTTTTTAACAGGGACTACGTTTGCTAACCAATCTACATACCTGGCAGTTCTGATGAAACCGCATTTCAAGAGCCTTTCGATCTCTTCTTTAATCTTTGGTATAATTTGTGGTACAAATCTCCTAGGAATCCGCTTCACTGGCTTCTTGTCTGGTCGGATTGGCAGTTTCAACTCCACCATTTTCCAGCTTAATCTAGGCATTTCAATATAATCCCATGCGAAGCAATCATTGTATTCCTTCAAAAGCTCCACGATTCGATCTTTGAAATCCTTGGGAATTTTGGCACTAACATAAGTTGGTCTTTTGATGGTGCCATCTCCTAGGTCTACCTCTTCGAGGGGGTCTTGAGCCCTCATTTTGGTAGTAGATCCCATGGGATCTTCTTCGAAACCCAAAGGTTCATCATCATAAATACAATCTAATTTTTTTATCATCGACGAGGTCATCAGTAGGATCTTCCATCATGGTTTCGATCACCTCTTTTTGCAGACTTCGGCCTCTTTGGCCGAATTTAATTTATTTTCGGCCACATAGGCCGTAATTTTATCCCAAACATTGGGCTCAGTCATGGACCACTCTTCGATATCCCACCTAGTTGGTGAGATGGCATACCCAGGAAATCCTGGAGTGAGGTCGTTAGTCACCTTCTTGTATGCAGAGGCTCTCGTCCTGAGCACATTTTCCTCCTTTAAAGGAGTATCTTCATGATCCACAATTATGTAATCATACTCAACAAATTCTATTTCCCAAACAAAACCAGATCTTGGTTGAAGTTTCATGGAATACATTTCATCTTCTAAGATCGTCTATTTGGGACCTAGAGACATAATTGGAGGAATATTTTCAAGCTGTTTGTCGAAGTTCTTCTTAGTAATGTTTTTTACTTCAGCCAAGAAGTAACTTTGGTCAGCCTCGATGTTCTCTACCAGACCATCTTCTTTCCATATAGCAATTCTTTGGTGCAAAGTGGAAGGCACTACCCCCCACACCATGGATCCATTCCCTACCGAATAGCATATTGAAGTTTGCCTTGGATGAAACCACCAAGAACATGGTTGTTCTGCTTACACTTCCCACAATCAAATCCACTTCGACGACACCAAGGTAATTTCCAGTCGTCCCTTCATAATTAGTGAGAATCACGTTATGGGGCTTCAAGTCGGAATCGAAGAGTCCAATATTTCCTAAGAAAGACTGGGGTAATAGATTGACAATAGCGCCTCCGTCCACCAGCACCTTATTTACTCCCACACCATTTATCTTGGCTTGGATAAACAAAGGTTTGAGCTGAAGTCTCATTGAGGCATCCGGTCTCTCGAATACGGCGTGTTGATCTTCGACACAACCATTATTCATAACATAGTAGCATAATGGCTTATGAATAGCCATTTCATCAATGAAGTCACTTTCCACTTCATTGACCTCCGAAGGAACATCGTATTCGACTAGTAGCACTGACACGACATTGCATATTATGTCGAGACTCGGGTCAGATTCAGAAAAGTTTGACGTCATTTCTTCATCTTCCTTTGGAGGATCTTTCTTCAAAGTTGGCAAAGGATGAAATATCCTCTCAGTGGCTGATTTTTTTACCATTTCGAAAATAATCTCCTGTTTTCCCTTTCCTTTGTCAACATTGGTGATATCTTGCAAGGCACCTGCCTTTTTCTGGCGTTGGTACCTACGCCATTGGGTCTTTGTCATAGGGTGTTTACCCTTGTAATTGTTGTTGTAGGCATACGTATTGGAATCCGATGCCACTTTCTGATGAGATATGGTGGCCACTCTTTTCACCCATTTGGTTGGTGGGGCAGAATAGCCAGATTTTTTGCCCCCTAAGAAGACCCAAGTATCTGTAGGGGATCCTGCAGGCGGATTGAATGTTTTCTTATGAGTCCTGCTTGGGCGATTCTTGATGAGTCATTTATTGCTTACTTTTATATGATTTTTAGTTTAGTTTTATTTAGATTTTATTTTATTTTATGATAGTATTATTTCCTTTTTAGGATAGTTTACTTTAAATTGCATTTTATTTTATTTCAGGAATGAATATTGGATGGATTGAGTCTTGGAGCAAAAGAAAGGGACTTGGAGCGGATTGGATGCAAAAATATGAAGATTGAGAGACAAAAATATGTCTCCCCCATGCCAGAAGCTTGGCACGGCCCGTGCTAACCTTGGCACGGCCGTGCCACCCTCCAGTGTCACTTTTGCTGCTTTTGCTTAGATTTTAAGCTACTCTATTTTTAGCCCGAATGTAATAGCTTAGATTTTAAGTCGAACAAATGCTATAAATAGAGTAGCCATCCATCACAAATATTCATCTTTACTTGGAATTCAATAAGTGACAATTGCTTTTCTAATTAAAGTTCTTTTTTTTCCTTTATTTTCTCGTCATTTACATTTATGCTTTCTCTCTTCTCCCCCATGTCTACGATGAACATGAGTGAGTAGACTTCTCCTTGTCTTGGGATTGTTAGATAAGTCTAAATGACATAATCCTAATCAAACCAAGCTCTAAGCCTTAATCTTATGTAACCCTAATTTCTTATCTGAATTCACCGTCTTAACATGGATCAACCATTATCAAACTGTGGAAACGAAAGTGGAGGGTTTGATAATTGTTTATCCATTATTCCAAATATCAATTCATAAAACGAAAGTGGATCTTTGATATTCGAATAAGTGAATTCAGACAAGGATTGCAAAGTCAGCGAAATAGGCTTTGCAATCTTTGAGACATATAGTTTCGACCTTCAAGGGAACTAATAGCAATCAAGTCAGCGAAATAGGCTTGGTTGTTAGAGGAACCAAAATCTGATAGTAATCAAGTCAGCGAAATAGGCTTGGTTGCTAGAGGAACATAAGAGAAACTGTCTTGAGAAATTAGGTCCAACATAACATTATAAGCTTATAGTTTTGGTTTGAGAAGGACTTGTTCTTTAGATGAAACCAACGATCCCAAGGCTCTTTTTATTATTATCTTTTCAAACGCTTAAAAACCCCCAACTTACAATTCTCTTCTCTCTTCTAATCATCTCTAAAAGGTTAATTAAATTGAACTACTCCCTGTCGGAACGATACTCTTTTATACTACTTCGGTAAGACCGTGCACTTGCGGTTTTATCCCATCAATTCTCTAAGGATTTCATTTTGTAAGGGACACCTCTCTTGTTGAAACCGAATTTAGGGCGGTTGTCAACCCATCCTCCCTTGCGCTTCGCCTGTGGTTGAAATCCTTCGACAGGCTTTGCGGCTTCTTTATCGAAGACTGCGCTGCACCTTGGACAAAGCATGGCATTGGTGTTGGAGATCTTGCAGTTGTTTAGAAAATCAATTAAATCTTCCTCTGCTTTAGGGTATGCCACTTTCATATTTTCGGCAAATTGGTCTTCACTAACCATTGCATTCTCGAACTGATGGTCCTCAGTAACTATCTCAACATCATTTTTTGGATTTTCTTTGAGTGCCTGCGCTTCGATAGGGAGTTTGCTGTCAAATTCTTATGCAACATCTACCATGTTTTACCAATCACTTCGGCGTACATGGAGTCAGCTTTCTTTAAAGGGTCAGCATCAACTTGCATTGGATGTTGGGTTTTTTCCCCAAACTTCAACCTTCCCTCATTGAGAGACTTCTGCACAGAATCCCTGAAACGAGTACAACGAGATAAGTTATGTCCTAAAAACCCATAGAATTTACAAAATCCTCTCTTTTTCCTTTGTTCTAAAGGAGGCAATTTCATGTTCTTTGGCACTAAAATTATGCCATGAGTGACTCAAAAATCGAAGATCTCTTCACATTTAGAAACATCAAAAGTATATGTTTTAGGAGGATATTTGTCATTTTTAGGTTCTTCAGGATTTTTTTCCATTCGATGGCCTTAGTAATTTGCAGGCATAGAGCGGTCCATCTTTTAATTCTGCAAGATTTATTTCATTATCTTCGACAGTATCTGACCCCCAATCGAATTCTGGGTCACTGTTTCCAGTGTCTACGTAGGCAACTTTCTCCCTCTTAGGGAACTTACTTGTCCGGGCTTTTTCAGCCTTAAGCCTTTCGACTTGTCGGACTCTGTCTGCCAGCTATGCCATATCTCTAAGGTATTGAGTGTCCAACTTCTTTCGAACAGAATAATCCAGGCCGCTTGCGGCCATTTCAACCAATTCATGTTCTGGCACTGATGTGAAACATCTAGCCTTAAGAAGACGGAATCTGTTTAGATAATCATCTATTGACTCATGCGTTTTACGTCGAACGCTAGTCAGTTCTTTCAAACTAATCTTGGATTGACCCATGTAAAATTCTTCATGGAAAGCCTTTTCCAATTGATTCCAACTAAAAATGG
Source organism: Medicago truncatula (assembly GCF_003473485.1). Taxonomy (NCBI): domain Eukaryota; kingdom Viridiplantae; phylum Streptophyta; class Magnoliopsida; order Fabales; family Fabaceae; genus Medicago; species Medicago truncatula. The sequence goes on from NC_053045.1 coordinate 26,545,473, forward strand.
AATGGGGAGGCACTGTTGTAAACCAAGTAAATGCATTTTTTGTTAGAAAACTTGGAAAATATTTCATTTTCAGATTCTCATTGTTTGCCATATCCCCAGCCTCCATAAGATATCGAGTGATGTGTTCGACTGTTGATTCATTAGTTTCCCTAGCGAATTTAGTGAATTTGGGGATTTTAGTATTTCTCGACAAATTAGTCTCTAACACATATTCAAATAATGCCGACACAAAATTGGGCCTATGTAGTCCCATATTGAAACCATTCTGGGCTAGCAAGGGTTCGACCACATTGGCTATATTATTTTGGCCCCCGTAATTGTTTCGACGGGCTTGCATAACCACTTGGTCCGCATTTTGGTGCATGTTTACTATTATGGGAGCCCTCACAGGTTCCTCTGGTATTTCTGGTTGCACTTCATGTGCTTGATTTTCAGGCACTTGATTAACCTGTTCTTCGACAGGATTTTCTCTTTGCCTCACATTTACATTTTGAGGCACTGGGGGAGCGCCCAAGAAATTGGCCATCCGCTCCATTTCAAGAGACAGTGCTTGATAACTGTTATTGGTATCTCGAATTAATGGGTTAATTACTGTACCCACTTGTTGAGTAACCAAATTAACCATTTTGTGATTGGTTTCCTCCATTTGTTGCCTTAGGGCGTTCAAAGAGGCGTTAGTCAACGATTGTTGGGGTGTCCTGAACGGGATATTTACCCCAAGGTTAAATAATTGAGGCATTGGTACGTTCAAACTTTCAGAGGATACAGATGGGCTCGTCTGAAGGTTCTGCATCAAGGAAGTTGGCATACCATATGGCGTCCTACGACCTATGCCAAGATTCAAAAATCCTTGAGACGATGCACTTCCCATGGCTTGCGAAGTTTGCGTGGCCATCGAAGCCGCTGGAATGGCCCTAGAAGTTGATGCGGCCATAATATTCGTTGGAATGGCCTGGGAAGTTTGTGCGGCCATAGTATTTCCCACTGGAGTTAATACAGACTCTGTTACTGTGGCCGTAGTGCTAGTTTGACTCGATTGTGTAACCCCTGGTGGTACTGGTGGGTTGGTTGCTGTTCCTGACGCAGTGGCGGTATTCGATGCCGCTGTGTTCGGAATGGGAGGAGGACGCGTCATTTCAGGAAGTTGTTTCTTATTCCTCAACTGCATACACAACACAACCTAATAATCTTAGTAATAAAATTTCAACAAGAAGTTTATAAACAAAAGCACAAAAGGTCCCACTGGGCGTGCCAATTTGTTTACACTGAATATTGGTAAACAACCGCTGGTTTAAAAATATTTACTTGCAAGATCAATCAGTAAATCTTAAGGACATATTGTGTTTTGTTATTTTCCAGAAATTTAATATTGTTTTGAAGAACGTGATAAATAAAAGAAAATAGAAAGCAATCGAATTCAACCCAGTTGAACCCAGTCAAAATTTGTGTAAATAACTGTAAATGAATTGCTAAAAAGAAACAAGTAAATTGTAAATTGCAAAGACATTTAAGAAAATGAACTTAAAGTGTATTGTTTGAATGTAAATTGGTACACATATTCATTCATTGCAACTTGTGACTCGTTTCTCTCTTCCATGCGGGTAATTTGAGTGTAAGTTTTTGTATGATAGAATTGTGACCTTTTTTTCTAGGGAAAACTACTATTTATACAAATAGAAATAATTGCCTAGATTTGAATTTAAAACAATAATTGCAGTAACTAACGAAACTTATCCATTCAATTTGAATTTCGAATGCGTCTTGAAAATATCCGTTGTTTTGACCTTATCCAAAAAGAAACTGCCCTTCGAGAGTTTTTTGTCTGTCGAACCGAGACACGCACCTTCAAGTATCTCCAGCAAGCCCAACTTTGATAAGGATAAAAGAACAATTCCTTCGATTACAAGGTCAACCTACTTTGACTGCATTTAATGATAGCCTTTAAAAATATTGACTAACAGGAGAAAATCAGAAATGACATATATTACAGGGATAAATACTTATTAACTCTAAAATAAATATTGAGCATAGTGACCACTAGCAATATCAAATGTGCAAAGTGTCAAATGCTCGACGTGTACTGTATTTTTGCCTCTTGGCTCTTTGGCTTTCATAATCAATATTTTGACGTGTGTATGATGGATTATTAAGGTTGGTCGAAAAAGAACGAACACATGTAATATTACGAGGCTATGTAACGTGAGCATAATGAATATAATCACCGTCAAAGGGGCCCCAAAGTCTCAAGCTGACCATGCTTTCGTTGGTGTATTAATGGTCGAGTAATTAAGAGTCTTTGAGTAAAAAGATTGTTTAATCAAAGAGTCGCCATATATTTTAAGTCGCTATTTTCAATTATCACGTGGTTAGAATTATTTTTTACTATATTTTTAGCAGAGCACATATTAAATTATTTCATTCATTCATAAAAAATAAAAAAAATAAAAAAACTCATTTCATTTATAAATAATTAGTTCAACGTAGTTGGTACATTAAAAAAAAAGTGAGGCTATGACTATGATATAAGAATGCTCTAGCAATATTATAAACAAGGCAAAATTACACTTTTAATCTCTTAACTTAATTTCAGATAACAGTTTGGTCCTTTATCTTTTTTTTTATTTCAATTTGGTCTTTTTTGTTCATTTTCATATGAATTTTTAAGCTTAAAATTCATGATTTTATTTTCTTATGCTCTTTCAGTCTTCAAATCTATGATCATCGTCTATGTTTGCATAAGAATATAAGATTTGAAGCTTGAAAATGTATTTGAAAATGGACAAAAAGGACCAAATTGAAATGAAAAAAAAGATAAAGGACCAAGCTGTTACCTGAAATTAAGTTAAGGAACTAAAAGTGTAATTTTGCCGATAAACAATCTTATTAGTTTGTCTCCATACAAACAAAACTATATAAATATATAAGAAATGTATGTATTGACACGAAAACCAAAACAATAGAGAGAAAATGTAAAAGTATAATATGAGTATAAGAGAGAAAATTGTCACAAAATAATTCTACAAATATCATTTCTCTTAGTGGAGTATATTACATAAGAGATTTCTATTGATAACTCACTTGGGTTGCCATAGTGGTGTTTGTTTGGGATATTGAAGTATGCTCATCTTAAGGTTTCAGATTCAATTTTCTCCGGTGTCAATTTTAATGGGATAGTTTAGCTTCTTCAACGACTTTTATAGATATAAGATCATCCACAATGATAAATCTTAAGAGTAGTGATATTTGTACATCCAATTGATGACAACTTTGGTGACAACCTTGCTTTTCTATCTTCTTATTGGTCAAAAACAATGAAGAGAGAAAAAGTAAAAGAGGGAATAAAAATATCATGTGAGTATAAGAGAAAAAGTTGTCCAAAAGTTGTCACAAAATGGTTGTATAAATATCATTTCTCAAATCTTAAAAAGGACTTTTATCAAGATATAAGAGCATCCACAATAGATAAATCTATTTTTAAATACTTGAATAACTCTCACGTATACACACCACTTATTTATATATTTTTTAGGAGAGTGCACAATAAGTACCCAATCCCTCAAATATAGGACATAACACAAATTCTTTATGTGGAACCCAGTAACCATATATCAATAACTTTATATAATTACAATTTATTTTTTAATAAAGACATGTGAGACCGACAATGAAGAGAGTGCTTATATGCATTTTAAAAAAATGGTTATAATTCTATTGTACATTTAATTATATAATTTTTTTATTAACGTATACAGACCGTATATCGTATCTTGATTGGTAAAAAATTAAAGGGAAATTAATTAAGAAATTAAAAATATAAAACCTGTACGTATTGACAAGTGAATGTTTTGAAAATATTACTCCTTCGTTCAAAATTATATGTCACTTTATGAATTTCACATAGATTAAAAAATGTAGTTAATATTGTATATCATTGTGATTTGTGTTACAAAATTATCCTTTATTAATGGTATGAAAAACATAAATTGAAAAATCAGAAAATGTGGTATATAATTTGCAACAAACAATTTTTTCTAAAATAACATAATTTTGGACAGAGGTGTAATAATTAATAATTTTACATATAAGTTAACGGCAATTGGTTAATTGTCATTAATGATAATTGACTAAAACAGTAGTTTGCACAAAAGCGAAATATTATTCAAAAGAGGCAGAAAATAAGAGAGGAGGAAATTTTGGACAAGAGACGATCATTTAAAAAAAAAGAAAAAACAGAGAGAGAGAGAGAAACGATCTTTTTCTTTATTAGCATTATGTTTTAAAAATTTCTACCAAAAAAAGCATTATGTTTTAAAAATGAATCATAAATCGAATGGATGGGACCTACAAATCAGATAATAAATAAAAAATAATGTTGAAAAATGGATATTTTTGTAATGATAATATGTTATGGTACTTTTCCCTTACTCCAACTATGAATTTTCAACGTTTTAACTCTTAACTCACACCAGTTGAGTTATGAATATCACCATGTTAGAGAATGAAATCTAATTAAACTAACAATAGTTCAACTCATTTCAACCGATTATCGCGGTTCAATTTGATTCAATCAAACTATAATACAATCACGACAAAATCAACAATTGAATATGTGGTCAATTGCTTCATTCAATTTAGTTTTAAAACGTTTTTGTATAATCACGCATGAAATGTTTTAAAAACTATAAATTCAATAAGACGATCAATAAAATCGTTCAGTCTACTTCTAAAATATTTTTTAAAACCATGCCAAAAATGTTATATTTTTATGGAAATAAGTTTATAACATTTCATTATTTTAAATGTGTTCAATACAATATAGTATTTCTATCCAAATTTAGAAACTAATCGTGAATGTGGTCGTCTTAGCTAATCCATAAGTTGTCTCGTTTCTTGTCTCCTCACAAACTCAACACTAGAGTTGATATAATATTGTTCAAAGATATTTTTACAATTACTCGAAAATGTTTTATAAACTATAAATCGGGTTAATCGATTAAATTATAAATCATCGTCATTTATAAGCAATTTGACCGTTGTTTTGTCGTGATCGACGATTAATTTAAAACATTTGAATCATGATCAAAAAGTCTCGCGTATTTAATATTTTATTTTTAAAATATTCCTTCTTTATTGTTTTGACAAAATTAAAATATTGCTTATTTTCTTCCTTGAACAAAAAGAGTTCCACACACTCTTTTAACAACTTTGTTCTCTTTTCTTGTCTTCTCTCTCTACTCTTTCACTTCACCATTTTGTGAATAGTGTTTCCTTTTAATTTGTTTATTCTTCTTTGTCGGTGAGAGGAACAACCAAACAACAAATGTACAAACTCTCACTCACCAATGTTCCTGTTTTTCATTTTTACAATCTTGGTCTTTTTGTTTCAATCTCATTTTCATCATAGAATTTAGACACATATTGATCTTTTTCACAAATGGGGTTGTGAGTTTTCTTGAAAAGTTTCAACCTTGATCATCATTTTCACAAAAAAGTTAAGTTAGCCATGGTAGTTTTTCAAATTGAAGTTTTCATCTTTTTGTTATTTTTCTTTATGATTTCAATGTCTTATGGTGAAACCAACCCAAATGATCTCAAAATTCTGAATGATTTCAAAAAAGGGTTGAAGAATTCAGAGCTTCTGAAATGGCCTGAAAATGGTAATGATCCATGTGGTTCACCTTCATGGAATTATGTGTTCTGTTCTAAGGGTAGAGTTACTCAGATTCAAGCTAAAAATCTTGGTCTTAAAGGTTCATTGCCTTCAAATTTTAACCAGCTTTCAGAGCTTCAGAATTTAGGTCTTCAAAGAAATAATCTTAGTGGAATGTTACCTAGTTTTAGTGGATTATCCAATTTGCAATATGCTTTTTTGGATTACAATGAATTTGATGCAATCCCTGTTGATTTCTTCAATGGACTTGATAATATTCAGGTTTTGTCTTTGGAAGAAAACCCTTTGAATGCTACTAATGGTTGGTTATTTCCATTGGACTTGAAAAATTCAGCTCAATTAACAAATCTTTCTTTGGTGAATTGTAATTTGGTTGGTCCATTACCTGAGTTTCTAGGCACATTGTCTTCTTTGTCAAATTTGAGGCTTTCAGGTAACAGACTTTCGGGTGAAATTCCGGTTAGTTTCGGTCAATCTTCGATTCAGGTTCTGTGGTTGAATGATCAACAAGGTGCTGGAATGACAGGTTCTATTGATGTTATTGCTTCAATGACATATTTGAGACAGGTTTGGTTACATGGAAACAAGTTCAGCGGAACAATTCCATCGAATATTGGAAATTTGACTGCACTGCAAGAGCTTAACCTCAATGGTAATAAACTTGTAGGTTTGATTCCATATTCATTGGCAAATATGGATCTTAAGTTACTTGTGTTAAATAATAATATGTTTATGGGTCCAATACCAAAGTTTAAGGCTGCAAAAGTATCTTATGATTCTAATTCCTTTTGTCAAACTAAACCTGGTCTTGATTGTGCTTCTAATGTTAATGTTCTATTGGATTTTCTTCGTAATCTGAATTATCCATCATTTCTTGTTACTCAATGGGTTGGTAATGATCCTTGTGGAGAACCATGGTTTGGGTTGAGCTGCGGTAACTCGAAGGTATCTAGAATCAATTTGCCCGGACGAAAGCTTAATGGTACATTGAGTCCTTCACTTGCTATGTTAGATTCATTACTTACAATTAGGCTTGCAGGAAACAATATAAGTGGTAAAGTTCCTAGTAATTTTACGGAATTGAAATCATTGAGTTTGTTGGATTTGAGTGATAACAATTTGGAACCTCCATTGCCGAATTTTCGTGATGGTGTGAAGGTTATTATTGATGGTAACCCTCTTTTTGATAACCAAACTCGAAGAAGTCCGGTTCCTGTTAAAAGTCCATCACCTGTAAGTGAACCACCTTCACCACACAACGTGCGGCCATATCTGACGCCACCGCCATCGCCATCACCATCTGTCGTTATTCCACCTTCCCCTAGGCAAAGTTCAAGCTCCAATCAGTCTAGGAATGGCGAATCAAATACTCAACAGAGTAACTCGAATAAATTCAAAACAGTAGCAATCGTGGCTGGAGCTGCAGTTTTTGCATTTGTAGCTGCATTGGTTATTTATCTCTTTATATGCTGTTGTGCGAAGAAGAAGAATAAAAAACACTCATTGGATGGTTCTAGCTCTATCGTGGCTCAAAGTCAAGATGGATCCGATCCAAAAGTGATGGTTAAATTAGCAGTGTCGGATAGCACCAACGGGAGCTTATCGACAAAGACAGGAATAAGCTCTCTGACTAACAATAGTGGTGAAACCGAAAGCTATCATGTATTTGAATCCGGTAACCTAGTTATCTCAGTACAAGTTCTGCGCAGGGTCACCAACAATTTCGCTTCGGAAAATGAGTTGGGCCGTGGTGGATTTGGAACGGTTTACAAAGGTGAACTTGAGGATGGAACAAAAATAGCAGTGAAAAGAATGGAATGTGGAGCTATTGGAAGCAAAGGAATCGACGAGTTTCAAGCGGAAATAGCCGTTCTTTCGAAGGTTCGGCACCGACATTTGGTATCCTTGTTAGGCTATTCTATTGAAGGAAATGAGAGGCTTTTGGTTTATGAATACATGCCTCTTGGTGCTCTAAGTAGACATCTTTTCCATTGGAAAAGCTTGAATTTGGTCCCTTTGTCTTGGTCACAGAGGCTTGCAATAGCCCTTGATGTTGCTAGAGGAATAGAATACCTTCACACTCTTGCACGACAGACGTTCATCCATCGAGACCTCAAGTCTTCTAATATTTTACTTGGAGATGATACTCGAGCTAAAGTTGCTGATTTTGGTTTGGTGAAACTTGCACCGGATGGTGAAAAGTCTATGGCAACAAGACTTGCTGGAACATTTGGATACCTTGCCCCTGAATATGCAGGTACGTTTTTACTTTAAATCACCTCTGGAAATTCCTTATTTACGATCTTGAAACAGTTTTCAAAATTGAGAATAATAGCACAGTTTATGTTAATATCTGCATATTACCACATTATTTTACCGCAATATAAAGGTTTGCAACGTAACCGTAACTGCAATTTAAAACCACGAGCATGTTAAAGAATATAGGAGCTATATGATTCTTGTATTGTATCCCTTAGATTTGCTTTATATTTATACAAGGTATATATGTGATTATATCACTACACTTATTGATCATTTGTGTAAGTTTGACGCATCTAACTTCCCACAGACTAACTAAAAGTTTCTGAGTTTCAGTAATGGGAAAAATCACGACTAAAGTGGATGTGTTCAGCTACGGCGTCGTATTGATGGAACTCCTAACCGGATTAATGGCTCTTGACGAAAGCCGACCAGAGGAAAACCGTTACTTAGCCGAATGGTTTTGGCAAATAAAATCGAACAAAGAAAAACTGATGGCTGCAGTCGATCCAACACTTGAAGTAAACGAAGAGACTTTCGAGAGTATTTCAATTGTAGCTGAACTTGCCGGACATTGCACTGCTAGGGAGGCAAACCATAGGCCAGATATGGGACATCCAGTCAAAGTGCTGTCAGAGTTAGTCGAGAAATGGCGACCAGTTGATGAAGAATTCGATTATGCCGGTGGCATTGACTTCGGTCAACCACTTCCGCAAATGTTGAAAATTTGGAAGGAAGCAGAAGGGAAAGGTACAAGCTATACAAGTCTTGAAAATAGTAAAGGAAGTATACCAGCTAAACCTTCTGGTTTTGCAGATTCATTTACTTCTGCTGATGCTAGATGATTTGGATGTAAATCCAATGCATTGTGTCCTTTTGAGTAAAATTCACTTTCATATTTGTTGTGTCTGTTTTGGCAACCAAAAAAGGTATAATCTGTTTGTTTCAAATTTGTTGCTTTTGCACTTTAGAGTACTTTAAGGTACTAGTACTAATACGGATATGAAAATGTAGATAACAAAAAGATATTTATTTTTATACATTTTTTTTCTGCAAGCACTCAACATAAGGAAACTATGCTGCAAAGTAAGTCAATATTAAGTTATTAACCAATAATGTCAATGGCAGTTTGAAGAAGTTGAAGAGTGTGAGTTTTTTTGTCAACAAGATCGAATTACTCTAATTTTTTGTACCGTAGAGCTATTGTAGGAGATCTAAATCCCTAAAAGGCAGTGTTCCATTCCACCATCAAACACGACACATTGGTCCGTTTCGAGGTATTCTCTGCTTGGAATGTAATTCTTTCATGGTTTTGTGCTTTATAAAATGCGTCCCGTTGGATTGAGGAGTGTGGTGTTGTATATAAACTACCATTTGTCTCGATTCTGTTCCATTCCACCATCAAACACGACACATTGGTCCGTTTCGAGGTATTCCCTACTTGGAATGTAATTCTTTCATGGTTTTGTGCTTTATAAAATGCGTCCCGTTGGATTGAGGAGTGTGGTGTTGTATATAAAATACAATATGTCTCGATTCTCAAGCAATGTGAAACTTTTTAAGGTGTATCGGAAAAGTTGTCTCCCAATGGAAGCTAAGAGAGAGTTAATGGGCCCGCTCCCCTGTGGAGTCACCAATGTTTCATTCCACTCTCTCAAGTACGCCATGTAGTGTTTCGATGTATTGTCTACTTTGAATGCAAGTCTATCACGATTTTATTCTTTATAAAAGACGTCTCGTTAGGCTGAAAAGTGTGACTGTTATATATGAACTATAATTTGCCTTAATTCTCAAACAATAAGACTTTTTAAGGTGCACCGGAACAAGTGGACAACTAGGATGCACCTACATGTAACATGTTAGCATTTGAGGCATTTGCTCACATTAGGATATTAGCCATACAATATATACATTTGGTTGGTGTCTCTCTACAAGTAGAAACTAATCTCGTGGAGTAATATTGAAGATTGAAAACATTAACAAATGATTATGTTCTTAGAAGAAAAGGTGCAACGCGTGAGTATTTCACATGGTACACACATGTATAGTGCTTTTAGTGAGAGCCTGTGAATAGTAAAAAGCTCTTAACGGTTTCTTTTACCTTTTGTTGGACCACCATTTTCTTTTCTTTTTTCTTGCCTCTTCTGACCTTTAAGCAGCTACAAGACTAATCTCAAGTGAACAATATTCTGTGTATGAAATTTTTGTGTTGAATTTAAGTTTGTGTTATTATCAAGATAAGTTTGTGCTATCATCTTAACATGATGATGTAAACCAAACACATATGTAAGTGTTATTTGAGAAGCTTTTCTCCACTTTGGTTAGTGTATGATATCCAATTCAGCTAAATTATTTTAATAAAAAATAGCATGATAATAAATACCAACATAAAAATAAATTCAAAAACGTTTAGATGAGATGATTTATGTCTCTTTCAACCAAATTAGATGTTGTGTGTTTGGTATCGTGGGTAGGTCAAAATCATGGTGACCTACCCTGATTTTGTAGAAGATCTATAGTGTAGCTTTTAGAAAATCGTGTTGGGTCGTCATGGTTTTGGTATATAACTGTGATACCAAACATATGAAGCACATACACTCATCGAATTAGGCGTGTCCCGGTTTCGGACACGACATGACACCAACACATATAATTACACCGAATTATGTGATTTTCTCAAATTATCAGCAGTATCGACGTATCGATATCTGGTTTTCGTGTCCATGCTTCATAGTGCCAAACATAGACATCATAGATTTGAATCTAGCCATGAATATTCCTCAACACTTCAACTCGTGACAAAAATGCTTTGCCGTCCATCGTAGACCTACCCGACTCGAGAAATTATTGTTGCATATACTTGATTTAAGCCAACAATTTCAATGCAAAAACTTGATGATACTAGGAAAAGCCACATATCGCGGATGATACTACCCACCTATATTCATGACCTTGATTATAGCGTTGGTATTCATAAGTACCACCAAAACTTTCATGATCTTATTTAAAGTACTGCCCCCCAATGGAAATGATTGGACTCAAATTTAGTTCGTTAATCATGTGATGTGGGGACCAAAATATAACTTCAGAAGTACGAGAGTAGGTTTGAATTTAAATAACACCTAAAGTTTAGGAATTTAATCTTCACCTGTCTCATCGTACAATTGTCTTAATTATAGTGGGATTCAAAGCATGAGCCATGTGAAAGAAGCCAGATTTTTAAGAGAATTTTGAGTTTTTTTTTTTTTTTTTTTTGACAAATTTTGAGTATTGTTTCTTCTTATCTATATAATTATCTAAAATCCATATATCACTTGTTTCTTCTAAAACAAGGAATAGCCATTTCTGTTTCTAGTAGTATAATACAGGACCATGGTGTGAGTTGATTCTCTTTAAGTTACATATCAATTTTTCGTTCTTTAGAATTTTTTAAAAAGCAAAGAAAATGTATATAATAACTTGTTCTAAAACTAAATAACTCGTTAGCTAAGATCACGAGACAAGTGAGTTTAAGATCAGACGAGTTTCTATCGGTCGATTGGTTGAGTGAGTACAAAACCATCTAAAGTATATTGAGATCCACACACATCGTGGGAGTGTTAGAATCAGTTAAAATTCGATGGAATTTGACACTTTGACGGTGTACTCATGTTCCATGTTTATAGCGCCATTAACTGAAGTAGTTATGTGCACGAAAATACGTTATGGGTAAGTTGTGAACCCGTGGATAAAGTAAATGTTAATGTTGCAAAAGAGAGAAGATCAAATCAAACGTGGGGTGCCACGTACCCCACCCATGAAAGAATTTGCACTATGGGCGTAATTAGCCGCGAGGCTAACTTTTGTATGCTACATTGTTTTGTCCTGTGGGATTTGTGTTTACCTATAAATATTGACTTGTACATTTTTTCAAAACACACAATCAATGAAATAATTTTCTTACCTAAGTTATCCCATTATAGTTTTGATTTACTTACATTTTATGTATTTCACAGTTTAATAGTAGCTCAAAGAACATCCAAATTACGTACTTAATACTCATCTACGTAATAAATTGAAGAAAAGAGAATCACATTTGAGAGCTATTAGTCGATATTTCAACTAATTTTCAGATTCAACAGCAATAATCATACATCAACGTTAGAATTTTTTTATATAAAATAATAAATATACCGTTTTATAGAAGTAGCAAAATATTGATTCTACTATATTATGCGATCCAGTGGCTACAGGATATTAGTATGGATGGTGTGGATTTCATAGTTGATTTGAAGACGACTGCTGACACTTTCAACTCAGTACATACCAATGTTACAAAATTTGATCAAGTTATTACGGTATGTCGGTCTTTGTTCTCCTCTTACTTTGTAAATTTTAAGTTGGAGTTTACTGAACGACAAGCAAATATGGTGGCACATGCCCTTGCACGTGAAGCCACTTTAATAGGTAGTCCCACAATTTATTTACATACACTTGATTGTATTGCTACTCTTATTTCTAATGAAATCTATAAGTATCTTTTTCTAAAAAATGGAAAAAAATTAATTAATTCTACCCCTCACCCCTCAAAAAAAAAAATTAATTCTTTAACCGAGTAATTTGACTCAAGTGGTTAACGGGCTCCACCAAATGATGAATAGTTGTTCAAGAGAACATGGATTTAATTCCTAAGTTGAACAATTATTGATCAAACTTTACTTATCTTCCGACCAAACTCCATATTACCGAGATCTTCTTCCCCTAAAAACCGAAACGTTCACACCAATTCAGGCTTTAACTTAATCGTGAGGATGGAGAAGCATAACATTTGTTGAGTGAGAACTCCGTCGTTCATTGTGATTCTAGTCAATTCGATGGATTAGTCAATTGTGCACAAAGAATATTCTATTTAAAAATATACATATAAGTCCTTTTTTTAACCTTCCCTAGGGTGAGATAGAATGTACTTGTATTTTTTTTTATAAAAAAATTATCACATCTCAGGTTAAGAGTTTGTGTGTTTGTTGATTATTTGGGTAATGTACTTTTTTTTTACTATGAACTAAATATAGATAACATGTAACTATTCGACTTTCTTAAAAAAAGGCCCTTCTTTGCACGAGTTGTTGCTAGTACTGGTTTATTTTTCTTATTTTTTTGAGAGGTTGTTACTATACTACTTGTTAATTATTACCTTCTTGGGGGTTGTACATTGAAAATTGGACATATGGCAGAGACACACAAGTAAAATACATTTTTGCCTCCTTGGCAGTTAACTGTCGAGGAATTCAAAAAACGGCTGCAGTTATCTGCCGAGAAAAACATTTATGCAGACAGTGGATTCTGCATAATTGTTAAGCATTTCCAAGCCATTTTTCGGCTAGTTTTTACTTGTAATTCAACCAGAGTATTTCCAAAGGCAATATAACTTATACAACATTTAAACTCACTCATAAACAAGTAAAATACAATATCTTTTACAATTGTCCATAATTAAATCAAACCGACATTTGATTCAAAATACACAAAAGTTTGAAATTCATCAAAATGTTACATAGTGTCCATAATTAAACAACACATTACAACTCATTACACATCATTAAATTAAATCACTTCTTACATTCAACGCAATTGCATATAGAACTAACATACATATATAATATATTATCTTCTACCATATTCCGAAACATAAATTCGACGTCGCTATCGTCTTCAATTAGCCAAGGCATATAGCTTGCCGTTTTCCATGCGTATTCATCTCTATCTTCTCATAGGTCTATGCATGACATTTGACAAAACAAGTGACGTGTATATTGATTTTCATCAAGATGCTAAAAATAAGTGTTAAGTTGTGCCTTCAAATCATCAAGAGAGTCTGTCGGCGTTATCATAACCTTAATTGTCTTTTTAAAAAGCGGAGTACCTAACACGGCCTTCAATTTTTGCAACCTCAGACATGTTTCACTTGACAAAAGCTTTAAGAAAAGAATCATAGATTAGAACAAAATTAAATGAAATGTAATAACGAATAAATCAAATGTGTAAACATTAATAACGAATAAATAAGTATTGCTCTAGTTTCACCACATAAAAGTCATATTATCATATATATCAATATAAATTACATAATGTTAATTATATATTGCCCACAAAAAATTGACGACGTTACAATTTTGACCCCAAAATATATGTCGGTGTAATTTCTACAAAAAAAAAAGGACTAACACCGACAAAAAAATCACTCATTAAAGACCAAATGATTGGGGAAGATAAAGTGAAATAGAATCTTCCTCATCTTCCGCAATAACTTCAAATTGTTGCTGTGGTTTTTCGAGAGTGTCTAACAAAATAGGCGCCGCTTTGTTTGACTCCTTTTGTGGTTTCAGTGGTTTGTTTCCACTTTCAATAGCCATGAGCTTTCGGAACAACTCTGTTTATCCAAATACTCATCTTCCCAAGTCACCACATCTTCTTTCTTGTCATTGTGCCACTCTGTAGATGATGGAGGTAGTCGACAACTGTTCTTCAAGTAAATAAGCACGAAATGATTTGGAATTACCCCAAGGCACATGATGGGACTTTTTTGCTTACCCGGTAGTGGTGGCCCTCTTAGTGGAAAAAAGATTCTGATTTTCCAACTTCAAGATTTGTCAACACGACCACACACTTTTTGTAATAATTAGCAACAATGTGTCTCATGTCCGGAAAAGTCAACCACTTATCTACAAGATGTACACCTCAAACTTCGAGATTAAATATTGCAACGGCTTCTTGTCACCTCTATTTGTCCATATTTGTTGACGTTCATTGTACACTTGCTTCACATTTGTCATGCAATGCGGTCTTTTGTTCTTCAAATGTATCAAAATATTTCTTGGAAGCATCTTGCTCTTGGTCAAGTCACCTACAATCTTCTTGTCGTCCTCCTTTAATCTATCGGCAAGAATGTGTCATTCTAAAGCCGGCTTCATTGCATGGTTGTGAACTCCATTAAGAATGTTTAATCCTCATTCCTTTGTTTGCTTACTTTGATATCCACTAATCATGAACAAGCACCCACATTTTCTTGATCCCGTTGTTGCATGCTTCGATTTTTTTTTTCCGGCACTTTGTGAGCTCCACTCCTTTCACACACTAGGCGGAACATTGGATTGATCAAGCTTGATCTTTGTGTAACAATTGTAAATTCCGTCTTATTTGCTTGACGACGTGCCCACTCAAGCAATTCTTCTTTATCTTTCGACTTAACGTCGTCTGAATAAAACCTAGCTATGTCAACTTCGTGGGCTTGAAGTGGGAGGACACCAGAGTCAACATATTTTGAAGCTTCAACATGGACGGAAGCTCCATCAATGTTTGGTTTCGCTTCAACCTAAGGCGGTTTGACATCTCTAGAAATTTCGACAAAATTTGGTTTTGTCTCTCCCGAAACATCTTCCGCGTTATCTACCATTACTATAATTAAACAACACAAAAATATGAATTAACAACTAACTAATGCATAAACATCAATGCCATAATGAATTAAAACAAAAACAAAAAACAAAAACAAAAAATTTGAAAAATGGCAGTAGCTGCCATTTTTCCTGTGTGAAATTTTTTTCACAGGTATTCCTCGGTACCTTACTACCGAGGTTTTCCTTGGCAGTAAACTACCGAAATTTACTTCGGTAGTAAGCTACCGGGGATTCTCATGACAGAGTTCTACGTAAACTGACGTAAAAACCCATAACAAAGCCTAAAAATGAACGACTTAAAATGCTCAAATACCTATTTTTTTACGTCAAAAGTCTGTTGATACCTCCTATGCTTGATGCTTGAATGATTTTGGAGCAAGATTTGATGAAAAAAAATATTGGATTTGGGGTTTGGATGGAAGTGGTATGGAAGTTGATGATGAAATAGTGTGTAGGGGGAGCAGGTGGTTGTTTCATCTGATGAAACATAATTCTCGGCAGTTAACTGCAGCTGGTTTTTGAATTCCTCGATAGTTAAGCAAAATTATATTTAACTTGTGTGCCTCAACCTTATGAAATGTGTCAACAACAATTTTCTTGTACATTAACACAATAGTATTTGAAATTTGAATAGAGGAATATCCTATCCACTTTATGTCACCCAAGCAAGCCGGCATATCAACGACATTTTCTATCATATCGTACTTAGCTCATTATGCAATTTGGACTCTATAGTTAGATATGATAACTGAGACTCCAGGTTAGCTATCACTTATCACAAACAAGGATCTTTCCAGGTACACATTTCTAATCAAAATATCAGTTCTACCGTCAAAGGTTAAAAAAGAGCATATGATAAGGATTCAAATAGAAAAATAATTTATAAGTTTTACGTAAAAATGAATTCCTTTTAAAAGTTTCAAAATATTGAATTTATTATTTTTAAAATCTTTTTTAATGATATTTATTTGCATATTTACCTAGGTATGAACTTTGTATATTTCTATCCGTTAAACACCTTTAGGATAGGTTTAATTATAATTCATTCTTGGCATTTTTTTTAGTTAAAAGGCTAAACATCTATAAATTTGACCTTTTTTTTTAATTATATTATTCAAGCAAACATGTCAAACCGAGTTATTTGTGATGTTTAAACAAGTCAAACTCAAGCTAAATTTTTTTTATTTCGAACTCGAATCAAATTCTAAGATGAATATATTTTTATCCAGTCGAGCTTTGACGTGTTGAACTCGACTCATTTTCAACTCTAAAAAAATAGTAAAAAGACAAAATTTTAATTGATAAAAGTTTGGTCTTTTAAATGATTTTAAAGAAAGGATAGAAGTTAACATACACTATAGTGGTTTGTCTTATAATTTGCGAATAAGAAGACACAAAACACATTATCTCACTACTTTCTATTTATATCCAATCTATGAGATTAGGATTCTCTTGCGAATATGAATGAATGTCGAATTTCTTTTTTGAGGGGTCAAAAGAGATACGACAAAAGTGAATTTTCTCATGTTAATTAATGTGAATTTTCAAGAGTTGTATCAAGTTTTCAGGAGTCGGAAGAAATGGCGTAACATGAATTTTTTCCAATTAGTAATCATAAATTAATTTCCAAAGTCATCTAACAATGGTCCAATTAGAGCATGCCACATGTAAGAGAAAATTCATGTCACCTCAATTTAATCAAAATATGAGTAGGGGTGGTAAATAAAAAAAGGCTAAAATGCATTTTTGGTTTCTCAAGTTTCACAAACTTGCGATTTTGATCCCCAAATTTAAAAATAGCACTTTTGATCCCTTAAATTTTACCTCCTTTGCAAACTTGAGGATCAAAATTGCACATTTTATAGATGGGTCAAAATCACAAAATTGTGAAACATGTGTCAAAAATGCAATTAAGACTAAATTAAAAAACTAACTCCTAAATAAAAGGTACTAACATAGTAACATATATAGGGTCTGTTTGGGAAACCAAAAAAAGAGCTTTTAGCTTTTAGCTTATAGCTTATAAGCTCGTTTGACAAAAAAAGCTCTGTTTGGTAACACTTTTTCACCATGAGCTTATAACTTATTTCACGAGCTTATAAGCTATTTTTCAGAAGCTATTCCAAGTAGCGTTTGAGCTTATAGCTTATAGCTTCTCACTTTTTCTTCCAATTTTACCCTTATTATTTCATTTAAATTGTATTTTTATCCATTATAATTTTTATAATAAGCTACGTAATAAAGACTACTATCCATTTATTCCAATTTTTGTATATATATCAGCTGGCCTTTTTTTTTTTTTTTTGAAAAAATATATACCTTAGTTTTTTTTTTTTTTACGGAACAAAATACTATTATTCTATTAGTGTTACTTTTTATTTTATTTTTTTGAGGTAAGTGTTATTTTCTTTATTCTCTGTTATTAATATTACTCTATTAGTGCTACTTTTTTATTTTTATTTTTGAGGTAAATGTTATTTTCTTTATAAAGTAGAAACACTTAAATGATAATAAATATAAGATAAAGTTTTAGTGAATAAAATTTAATTTAATTTATAATACATAGGATATATTAAATTAATAAATTTAAAGTATTTTTTTAAAGAAAAATTAGTTTACAAAATTACAAATACTTAAATTAATGATATAATTTTTATTATGAATTAAGAATACCCTTTATGTCATTTTACATTTATCAGCTAGTTGAACCGCTATTTTTACCAAACACTTCAGTTAGCTTATAAGCTAAAAGCTATCAGTTAACTTATCAGCTATCCGCTATTTTTACCAAACAGAGCCATAATCAACAAAGAGAAAGTTGGAAACAAGCTGAAAATATCCCACAAGACTACACAACACACTAAACTTTTTTTTGAAGGATTACACAAAATACTGAACTTAAAAAGTTCATATTGATTAAACTAGCTACATAATGAAGTAGTCAAATTACTACCAAAAACTAGCAAGAAAGTAAGGCACAACAACAGGATAATTCCAATAGCATTAAGGTGTTTCAGGCTTGGGGGTGCCACCATTGTGATGCAAAGGATCTGGCCCTGAAGGAATCTTCCTCAACTGATCCCAACTCACTGATTTTTCATCATACATATAACCATTGTTTTTCAAAACCTGCACAAAAACACAGATCAAAATAATTTTATTTTTGATTTAAAAAAAAAAAAAACAGAATATTTTGCCCTAGAAAAAATAAAGTTTGTATTGAACAAAATTATGTGTGCTTTTAGGAAACAAACCTTCCTGTTTATAACCTCCTTGGTACCAGAAGGCTCTGCCATCATAAACAAAAACAACAGAATCAATACAATGACAAAGGCGAAAATTGTCTTTGATGCCATCAATATTAATGTATACAAAGAAGGTTTAAAAGTTCTGAAAGTGTTACAATGGTAAAGAGAAAGTCACATTTTATAGAGAAGAGGTTTAAGGATTTGAATGATGGCTAGTAGTACAGCCATTTTTTATAAAGAAAATATTTAAGTTTTTTTTTTATTATAATATGACAGAATGTAGCAGAGTTAATTATGGCAAAATATTCGAGTATCTGATATCGCCGTCTAATGTAGTTGTCGAGCCACCTGAATTAGGTTTGCAGTATCTGATGATAGATGATGTCACAAACAAAATAATTAACCTAGAAAAATTACAAAAATGTATATGTGGTCTTCCCAAATCTAATTCTCTGCAACAATTATTTGTTTGTTGAGAGTCAAGATTCTGCATTGATATAAAAGTACTATATAAGTAAATAAGTAATAAATACTTTCTCTGTCTCTAATTATAAGTAGGGAAACGCTAAAGAATACCCTTAAGACATTAGTTAAAAAGATAAATAAAAATGTTATATTAGAAAATGGTAAATAGTGATGAGCTTAATTTTTTTGAAAGTCATAATATTGTTGGATCGAATGCAAACCTATTACTTTTGATTTCTTTAACAAATGTCATAAGTGTATTTGTTAGCATAACTTGTATAAGTTTTCTTTGAAAAATATATATTGTCTATAAATATAAGTCCTTATATAAATTAGTAGATACATTTATTATTTTTATTCTTAAACATACCTTTAATTAATTCTATTAACTTATTTAAGAATATAAAAAAGTCAAATTAAATACACATACAACAAATAATGATTTAGCTAATAATATTTACGCATAAAATAAACATATTAACTACGCTACCAACTTTTCTTAACATAAGAGACAAAGGGAATACATAAATTTGTCCCGTACATACAACTTTGAGCAAGGCCAGAGAAATATCTTTTAGAGGTCTTAAACAAGTTTTCCGATGAAGTCTTTTAAAATATAAACTTAACTCAAGGTTTATAAAAAAAAATAAAAAAATAAAAAATTGCCGAGTCAAAGATTTAACCCTGAGTCAAGGAGGATACGAGGACCTTATCATAGCAAATAGAACATTCTCGAATGTTTTTAAATTGGTAGACAAGTCGGCACTACAACGTTAGGAGAAGGTTAGATTTCCATCTATTTCTTTATGTGTTGAGTTCCTTTATGGTCAGGCAATGAAGCTATGCATTGGAGATGGGCATATTATGTCAGCCGTTGGAGTGCAATAGGGAGAACCGTTGGGGCCTCTATTGAAGTAGATATAATTGTCACAAGAAATGGAGGGTTTGAATTGTAACCCTTTTTAAAATTAAATCATGTACTTAAAAAAACTTCTCAAGTTGAAACTCGGAAGGACAAAGGTAAAACAAACTTCATAATGTTCTGAAGTGTTACTATAAAACAAAATATTAAATATGTATAGTTGTGTGTGTGATATGTATACTGTAAATAAAGAGTATATGGATAGAAGATTAGGACACACATGACTTATAGTGGTTCACCCAATATGGGCTAGTCCACTCCTTATAACTGTGAGAATTTTCCACTATAATGCTTGAAACAACCTTCTCAACTCCTGCACCGTACAACTTTGTTCCTTTGGAACAATTACAACCTGTATTTTCTAAGCTTCGACAAAGTCACGATCTCTTTTGCTAAGTCACACAAGACTTTACAACTTTCTACTTAACCTACACATACCCTTAAAGCTAGATGAGATTTTTCTCTTACAAATGAATTGTAAGTTTGAATGAATCAGACAAGAAGAAAAGGAAGGAGAAGATTATCTTTGAAAAGATAAAGAGATAACTGTTACACACTCTTTGAGATTTTAGGAGTCTTTAGAGTTGATATTTGTAATCAGTTTTGCTAAGAAGCTTTAAACACTTTTATTAAGTTGTTTAAGTATGCTTGTAAGTCATGTATCTACAAAGTGAGCCTTCAGTCCCTTTTATAAAGTTTCTTGACCTCTTGTAGTTGTTAGGACGTGTGCAATAGTCTTGTGTCACATGTCCTAGTACTTAACAACTTTTGCTTGAAAGTCTTGATCAACATTTTGAACTTCAGAATGTTTATGGGTTCATTAGAATACTTCAGAATGTTCAAATGTTCATCAATTATGAACTTCAAAATGTTCCTAGGTTCATATGTATGAATGTTAGATGAATTTCTGGGTTCATATGTATTAATATCAGATGAATTTTTGGGCTTGTTCATGAATCTTATTCTTCGTATAAAGATGAATTAAAGCCTAAGTTTGGACAAGTATTTGATACTTTAGAAGAAGATGAACTATTTCACGAAAATTATGCACATACTGTTGGATTTAGTGTACGTTCTTCAACATTAACAAAAGATAAAAATGGTGTGGAGCGTTGAAAATATTTTGTATGCTTGAAATAAGGTTGTGAGAGTTAACTTAAAATCAGAAATCTGGAGAATCGTGCCACGATGGAGAAGCATCGCACCACGATTGTTGAAGCAAGATTCTGAGGAAGCTACTGGAAAAATTGTGCCACGATGAAGCCGCATCGTGCCATGATGGTCGCGCTGAAGATAAAAATAAAACGTATTTTTCAGTTAGATTTGTTTCAGTTTTTTAAGGGTTTACTTTCCACTATAAATATAAGCCTTGTATCAGATGATAAAGTGTGTAGAAAAATAGGGTTTAGAAACCAACATACAAACTAGGGTTTATAGAGAATTTCTCTTGGCAACAACACTAGGGTTGGGATTGTTTTGATTCACCTTGAACAAAGCACTATTAGGATTGAGTCTCTTGGTCACGGGAAGAGGCTGGGACTTGGGTAGAATTAGGTTTGAAGACTGGTTCTTGTTACTCAATATCTCTTTGTAAAGAAACTCATATCATTATAGTGGATCGGAGAGCTGCTCTCTCCCCCAGACTAGGTCATCATTAGACCGAACTGGGTAAACAAATTCTTGTGTTCTTTCTCTCTCTTCCTTTTATCTCTTGCTGTTTATTTTTGTTTGAATTATTTGCTACCCGCTTGATTTGATTACTTGGTATTAATTTGCTCCACGCATCAAGTTTTTATTGGTGTGGTTTTCTCAACGAATTCACAACAAAGGTTATTTACCAACCAAGACAAAAGAAGTGGATCAAAGGGAATCAACCGTCAAGACTAGAATAAGGACTCTTACAAGAGAATGATGCAATGCAAAAGTTGTTTTCAAACTGATAGAAGAAGGTAAATTCGAGCTTATTCGATTACATGAAATACATACACATCCACTTGCTTGGCCTATGAAGAAACAATTTCGAAGATCATATAGAAAAGTTTCAAGGCAAAATTAGACTAGATGCCTAACAAAATATTTAAAATAAAACCTACGAAGAAACATTCAATTATATTGATTATCCACCATCATATCAACACCAACACGCCCATCTTCATCAATCTAGATGAAGAATACAACTACAATTAAGGCTTAAAAAGCATATATAATAGAAAGAAATATTATTTCAGCCCAAAAAAGGAATAATTCAAATCATCTATTATGTAAAGGTAAATATACATCACTTACAAAAGCCTCCATTCACAAAACTTACAAAATTCAAAATGATAAACAAATACAACTGCAGGTACATTGGAATTCAATGGAATACAATCTGAAAGAAAACACAAGATGAACACACACATACACAAATAATAACCAGGAAAAATGAGTTGAATAATCATATGCACACAATATCAAATTAAGATTTTTTAACATTAGGTTCAAGTCCTAATCCCTTTCTTGTTTTCCCAACAAACAAATCTCCTGATTTGATCATACCAGGAAGCCTTCCAACAATTGTCATGAAAGGAAATTGTGCAACACCATGTTTTCTTCCAAGTGAAACAATAGATATGGCTGGTTGTGCCTTGTAAGTACCTAATTTACGTTCTTTCGCTCCTCCTTCTATCAATAGCTTCAGATTCTTGGCAACTAATTGAGCATGACCTTGTGCATACACTCCTTGTTTTATTTCCTGTAACATATATTTCAATTTTCAAATCAAACAATGTTGCATTAACTATGATGGTTTGTGTGAAAATAGCAAACTAATAAATACTGAAAGATATCGATCATGTTATGTTCCGACTATATAAACCAGGTCTAATGCAACAACTTGATTACAAAAAACTACTTGGCTATGTGAAGTCCTAAGTTTGAGCAGCGAGAGTAACTGTTATTTTCCGGTATCTGGGATTGACAATAGCTGACTGGTCAATCTCAGATAGCGGAAAATATCAGTTTTTCAAATTCTCCTATGATACGATGCTATGACACTGCTAAAGGCACTATCTGGCAACCGTTTGTGCTAAATAGCGTATCGCGGATCAATAGAGAATTGTTCAAATTCCGCTACTATAGCCACTATTTGACAAGACTTGTTTGATGGAAAGGAAAAAAATATCTCAAAGATAAAAAAAATAAAACAAATTGACTTAGATTTGGTAAGCACTTACTTGAATATCTGTAATGTCTCCAATAGCGAAAACGTTGTTCCTTCCCTTCACTCTCAAGTATTCATCAACTTGGATCCTTCCATGACCATCCAAATCATCTTTCAATAAAGTTTCACCTAGCCATGCTGTGGATAGTGGTTTCCCTATACATAGAAAATGTGTATCTGCTTCTATACTCTCTCCAACTGAAGTTTGATATGTCCTATTTTCATTTGTGAAGGAATCTAAGTCAACTGATTGTTCGAGTTTTACATCAACTTTCCTTGATTTAAGCCATTTTAATGTCTTTCTTGAAGCTTTTGGTCCAATATATTCTAGCAATCTTGATCCTTTATGCACTATTGTAACTTTTTTGTCAGGAAAATCAACAGCAATCTCTGCTGCTAGCTCAACACCAGTTGGACCTCCACCAACAATCAGAACCGAACGTGCAGATTTTATCTTCGTATTTTCTGTCATTGCAAGAAAAGAGTTCACATCACTCATATGAAATTGATATATCGAAAATCTTTGACTTGACACAAATAGGGAATAACAATTTGTATTCAGATAGTCTGCAATCCACAATCTCACCATCGCACAGTAAGCACATCAGTGGTCGTTGGATCGAGATTGCACGATTCAGATTTCAAGTTCAGTATTTTAGATTTAAATAAAAATTCAACACTTGCATTGAAAACTGAACCGTTCATCACAATCAAACAACCACCAATGTGCTGACTGCGTCAATGAGTGGAATTGTTAATTGCATGGAATCCGAATTCTATCAATTAGTTGTATGGTGGAACTTCGATCTTGATATGTAAATATCTCTTCGACCGCAAAGTAACTGCTATTGATGAAGCATCAACAATATTTAACTGTGACTTCCTACTATATCAAGTATCATTGCTTACCTCCTTTGTATTGGTCAAGTCTTTCAGTCCTTGTTTTAGGGATAGATTCTGTGTGACCAGTTGCGATAACAAGATAATCATAGGCAAATTCACGGCCATCAGCCGTGAAGACTTCAGATTCAGTTATGTTGATGGCACTTGATATAACAAGGTCACCTTTTGTGAAATATTCTCTATGGTTGATTACTGTCCTTTCTGCAAAGGATGGCTCCACCATTGCCCTCAAACTTGCCCATGGAATCTCAAAATACTCCTTCCTGTGTTCAACAACTCTTATTAGTCACTATAACCACTTTACACTACAAGTTTCGGGTACGGTTTTAAATAAAAGTCTACGACTGCGATCAAACATAAATGTCTCCGGTATTGAAGACTTTTAAAATTACCATTAACTTTTTTCTTTTGACCCTCAAATTCCTAGAGAAAAACCCTATGATCCATAGTTCGGTCAGAAGATAAGTAAAACTTCAAGTAAAGATCGGCTCGATTGTTTTGGTCAGGGTTTGGACTCGAAAACTTCCAATCGATTTAATTGAAATTACCATTCAAATTAAATTTGACACACTATAAGAAAACAATGATACACAATTGAATTAAACAAAAAAAAGAGAGCATGGATTGAATTGAACTACAAAAAAACATAGAGAAAGCTCACAGATCAATAAGAGTGACATTAGCATGATGTTGTATAGTTTTAGCAAGGACAGCACCAGCAACACCACCTCCTATAATCACAACTTTCTTTTCCACCATTTTTATTTTATCTTTGTAATTAAGCTTCTTCCTTTGATCAAAGTTGAAATATTAAGTTTGTAATGATTGTTCTATTGTCACAATAAGATAAGGAAACAATATAAATAGATGTTGTTACGTCATTGCATGTATCATCAAAAGAAAACTTAGTAGTTGAATTTAGACATAAACATGACCAAAGCCAAATGGCAACTATAGTCAACTTTACAACCTGAATGAGGTGGTGTAATGCAACTTCTCATTTTCAACTTTTTAAGGAATCTTTTAGTATTACTTTTTTTTTGGTATAAGGAATCATAATATTTTATTTTTGTTTTTTATAGGCTTACTATACCGGTTTGTTTGGTTCTGCTTTGACCAAAATTGATTATAGTTAAATATACATTGAATATAAAGTTGTTTCTATTTAGAAAAATACATGTAAAAGTAAGTACATAATAAATATGAAAGTAAAATTGGGTCAAAGTTCGAACTCCAGATTTCTTACTTCATATTTAAAAATATGTGAGCCAACTACTATATTACTTGAGGAAAAAAAATCTTATTTAAGATATTTATCTTAATGGAGACACGTCTTTAATTGAAAAATTCAAATTTAAATTCTATATTTTTTAGAGATTAACATCTTCTGCTAAATTCATTGTTGTCCTGTGAATCATCAATAGTATTTTTATATAAAAAAAAAGACTCAAACATAATAATATTCATGAATCTTCATGATGATGTATACTTTTGTAAAATAAAAGTATAATGGCCAGCTTGCATAAGCTCAATCTTGTATGTCAAGACTATATTGTTCAAATAAGGCAGGGGAAAAAATAATAATATAATTGAAATTTTCTATTGGTTTCTTTATTATATAATTAATTCCTCTATCATAAGCTGAAAGTTGGCGTCATGAAATAAGATTCTTCTAGTTGTGATTGCATGCTGGCGTCAAGTCTCTAGTATCTTCTTAGTATTACAGTTTTTTTTTTCTTTTTTTTGTTTTAATTTCATTGTCACTTTAATCTTAAGAAATAGAACTTTTCCTACTTGTAATAATCATCAAATACCTAACTATAAACTATGTGCTTGATTTATTCCAAATTTGTTTGATTTAGGATAAGATATTTTCCTGTGTTCAAAAAAGGATAAGATCCTTATCCGTTACTTATCAGATTTTGACTAATTTTGTTGGAAAATTACCTTTATCTTCAATCTAGATTTTTTTTAGGGGATTGAATCTAGATGTGGGGCTTGGAAATTCTTATTGCTTGTGTGTTTTATGGCTTGGGATTTTTCATTGGGAAAAGACTGTTCCAAGGGATTGAATAGTACTCCATAGAAAAGGCATGAAAAGAAAGAAGCAAATGATATTGAGAGAGTTGAGAGAGGTAAAGATGAAATGAATAGTGTTTGGACACACGAGATTATTTCTAATGATAAAAAAGAAATTGATAAAGAAAAACATTGTTCATTTCGTCATGTGATCATAGAAGAATGCCTTGATAGTGAAAATGAGATAAATTTAAGGACCAAAATTCATGGTGTTTCATGGAACACCTAAATTGGTGGTCCATGATAGAAACCACCCTTTCATGATACTATTTCTTGAAGCATACAAATAATTTTGACAGGCATAAGGAACACGCATTGTCGCCAACCTAGAAAAAATCATATAACTCGAACTAAAATAACTACTTCCTTACATTTACAAATATTTTTGACAAAATTGGAATGGTAAATGAACAAAATTTGTCAGGAGTCAGGACTAAGGGATAGTTCAACTTCAGTACTTCCATAAATAAAATCTGCTCCCCTAAGACAAGAACCATGAATCTTGGCTGCTATAACATCAAGATCATTTAATAAGGTCTGAATTTCCTAGCAGCTCTCAACTGCTGCAGACGTTTTTTATCCTCCTCAAATTTGCTCTGCAATTCCATTAGCTCTGCAAGCAAAACATTAATGGTGGTTTATCTCAGTTTGATCATCGAAAAAACAACTTTGAATGTTACCATGTACTCCCTCCGTTTTTAAATATAAGCAAAATTGACTTTTTAGGTTCATTCATTTAATGATGTATGTGATCCATATTATGAACCACATACATCATTAAATGAATGAACCTAAAAAGTGAATTTTGCTTAGATTTAGAAACGGAGGGAGTACTAGTTTAAGAGAGCACATAAAAGTATGAATGAACCTCGCATAAAATCATATAATTTTTAAGGTGATCCACCGAACAAGACAGCGATCATTTCATGAACATCCATAAACATTACTGCTAGTTTTTTTGTGCATAGAATCTTAATTTAATGGCAGAAGCGTTTTGAATCATAGAAACAAAGATATATTAGGGAAGCGAGATATATCACAAATAGGGCTAATGAACCTTTTATACTATTAGGTCTACCACTTGTAGTATATGACTAAAACAACACTAATAACCCTACTATTTTCATAAACTAAAAGAAACACAAATAACATCAGCTATAAGATCTGCTCCATGTTGGTGCAAATTTAGATGGAACGCCCCCCCCCCCCCCCCCCAATTAACATCTTTATGATTTTCCTTTATTTAAACCAGTTGGTTTAAATTTAACCATTCACTATATGTAGGATATAAAATATGGCAGAATATTATGAAAAACAAGTCATACCATTTCTCTGAGCTTCTCTTTTTTGAAAGCGGTAGAAATCTTGACCAACTTCTTTATTTTTCTTTTTGGCCAATTTATTCTCTAGAGCAGCTTGAGCAACCGAGCCCACAGCAATCCCACTTTCAGAGTCAGTAGTTTTCTTCCTACCCTTGTGGTGTTGAACCACCGTCCATCCCCCTTCTGCAGCAAGGGCTTCTTTTGCTTTTCTTTCCTGCATTGACCAAAAAATAATTGCATGGAAACCAAAATAAGTAACAAATACGAGATCATTCATAGCTGTAAATTGAATATTGAACATTACACACTTGAGTATGGCAAAGTGAGTTAGTTTGGGGTGTGAGATGAGAGATTATAATGGGCGTTGCCGTGGAAGAGTACTAGGCCTTTCGTCCTGCTAGGATGCTGAAGAAAATTAATTTTGAAAGGACAAACCCAACTTAAGGAAGAGAAAGGTGTTAGAACTTTGAGGGAATATGAGAAGTGAAGCTTGAAGGAGGAATAGGTCTCTATTGGGTGGTTAAGCTTTATGTTTGTTCCGTGTCTCATTAGGTAACCATTTTGGATATGTCATTTCAGTTGTCATGGTCAAGGTTCTCGTGGGAAGTAATTTACATTTGCATTCCAAGTTACTTATGAATTCACTCTTCCACTTGCTGAAACATGTGCCATAGTTGCTGTAGCAATGACCAAAAGAAAAATACAGACAAATATATAGATTTCTTTAGAGACAATAATGGCAAAATAGATGTCACTTCTAAAACTATTCAGCTATCTATCGTTTTGACTCGTGAGCATTGAAGGTCTGTGGAACCCACCAGAGGCCATTATTGGCTCTCATCTGTATCTTGGTAATCATGTATCAAGATTGGAACCATATCTATCGTTGTGGAATGTTTTCAGCAAATAGAAGAACGTTTCGGGGGACTATTGATTGGTATCCATCAGAACTATTGGTCAGGACTCGGGATTTCTTAGCTAGATTAGTTGAGCTCAGAAAGTTAGAAGAAACAAGGCATGTTGGGTAAGGAGGCTGCAGACCCTCAATGATTCTGCATTACTGTTCTGTAATCAAGGGATAGATTCCTTATTCTTACTCATAAAAACCGTATTTCTATCAATTACTCTCTTTCTTGATGAGTTATATTCTAGTCATGACAAGTATACATGATATGTCTAGAGAAATACACTTTCTATGCTGCCTAGGCCAAAGAAATCAACCTCAACTCAAAAAGCACATAAGGAAAAACAATATTCAAATGATATGCACGCTGGATACTGTGTCTATGGCTTTACAGCTGTGAGATATAATATATATATATATATATATATATATATATATATATATATATATATATATATATATATATATATATCAATTCATCAAGATACTCTATGAATACAAATTGAACTATCCTCCACATCCTAACACCTTATTTAGCACCAACTACCATACCCCATAAACAGAAAAGCTCTGTCAAAAGCAGACAGCATCAAGTGCTAAGCACACAAGACAAAGCAGCAATAAACCTTATACAACTATAACTTGTATTCATATGTTAAAGCCCAGATGAATGAAAATGACTTTTACAAGTTATTTTCCAAGGCCATAGAACAAGTCAGTCTACAAAAAATAACTCTAAATAAAATATTTTCAACATCAATTTAATTTCGCTGTATAATAAAATTCATGGCATGATTATTATCCCCACTGATAAGAGGGTTATCTGACTATAATTAGGAAGAAATCTGCATAAAGTAGCAAAATTTTGAGACAATATCTGACAAGAACATCCAGCTTCTGTTTTGCTTTAAGAAAGTTGTTCAAAATGTTTACCTCTTCCAATTTTTCTTCGTAAGTAGTTAAAAAGTCTTCAATTTGATTTTGCAACACCTCCAACCCTGGTCTATTTTGATGGTATTCCATGATCCACTCTGTAGTTTGAGTATTCCCAAGTCAAAAACTATATAATTATGATAATAAATAGACAATAGCATACAAATTTGCAGAAACTATACCATGTATAACAATAAATATTAAATATACAATAGCATACAAGTATGCACAAAGTACATGGGTGCACCACAATCCAATAGTCAACAGGTGGAAAGAATAATGGTAAACAACATGCTCACTCTTAGGTGGTAGGGTGGAATGTTGGCAAAGGATGAAAGACATATGCACATGATAGTTAACATAAAGAATGTTAAAATGTTTATCCATTACTTTATGTATATGTATGGCAACTACTATTGTAATTTGTTCCATCGTTCATGTAAAAATAACCTCACAATATGTAACTATGCTGACATTACAAAAATATATGTTCATATCATTAAATTTGTGCACGTTAATTGTAATTTTAAGCAAATATAAAGTAATTCTGCGAAGAAAAAGAGGAATTCATACTTTTAATTCCATGTGAGCAGTCATCATCTCCAGAGGAAATAATATGAATGTCATCCTGATGATTTTGTTCTCTCTTTTCTGGTGATTTTATAACTTCCTTTCTTCTTTTCTTCTTGGCTTGCTTTGACTTACCTACAAAACAAAGAAAAACTCTATGAGGAAAATGATGTTTCACAATACGACAATGGAATCAACCAGAAAGTGCAGTTTATTACAGGGTTTGATAGCTGCTTCAACATTAGAATCTCTATGCTTCTTGGAGTCTTTGACTTCCTCTTCTTTAGAATCACTATGTTCCACTACTCCATCTGAAATCATTGAGGAAAAAAGGTAAGATCAACAAAGAGTAGTTCAAAATATTTTGTTCACAGAATAGAAGTCACGCCATAACCATCAACTCACCATTTTTCTCTTCGAAATCAACTTCATCTTCTGGTGTTTGTCTTCCAACTAGATTTTTGTCCTTGTTCTTCCTTTTTCGACTAGTAGTAGCTTTCACCTTTCTTCCCTTTATAATCTCCATTTCAGGATCCACTGAAACAACCGATTTATTTCAGAGAAAGTTCAACAAAGTGCGACCAGTACAAAAACATAACACATTTATACACTTATAGACAGTAAAATATCTTGTTCACAATCACAGTAGAGAATCCACGCCACTGTCATCAACTCACCATTTTGCTCTTCTAAATCAACTTCAACCGTTTCTGGTTTTTCTCTTCCAACTAGATTTTTGTCCTTGTTTTTCCTTTTTCGGCCAGTTGAAACTTTCACCTTTTTTCCCTCTGTAACCTGCATTCCATGATCCACTGAAACAACCAATTTATTTTAGGATAATTCAAACATAGTGCAAGCAGTACAGAAACATAACACATTTATATACTTATAGTTAGTAAAATATCTTGTTCACAATATACAAGCCGAAAAATACTAAATGTCACGAAACATTGTTACCACAGAACTCACAAAAGTCGGATGCCTTAATGCAATTGGTTTGGCGTTTCAACTCACGCATCGTGTGAATGGTTATGCGGGCCGACTACTTGGCAGTTTCCGACTTCGTGATATTGTGAATAATAATTTCATGACAAATAGCAAAAACTGATAGAAGGCACACCACAATCATTAACTCACCATTTTTCTCTTCTACAACTACGTCAACAACTTCTGGTTTTTCTCTTCCAACTAGATTTTTGTCCTTGTTCTTCCTTTCTCGGATAGTAATAACTTTCGCCTTTTTCCCCTTTATAAGCTGCATTCCATTATCCACTGATACAACAAATTTATTTCAATGAAAATTCAACAAAGTGTGAGCCATACAAAAGCATAACATATTTATATACCATCATTGTTCACTGTAACATGTGTCTCAACATCAGCATTTTGTTCCATGTTACTCTTTTTCTTCTTTTCCCCAATTCGTATAACTTTTTTTCCCTTACTTACTTTCGCCATGACAAAAATTCAACCTGTGAATCAACATAAACACAATACACACATATAAATAAGCTTTGTTTGGATAAAAAGTTTAGTTAAGCGCTTACAGCACGAACATTTATCATATAAGTACTTATGCATAAGGTATTTCTAGAGATGTCGAATCAATTTAGACAAGTTTGATTTCTCTCAAGTAAAATTGATTTTACCTCCAGAATTGATTCTAACTTGAAGCTATAATTTGAACCTTTTGATTCTATAATTGATTTTAACATTCAAAGTTATTGTTAAATTCACTTTTACTCGAACTTATCCAAATATAAACCACTTTAAATTCAACTCACGGTTATTAAGAATCAATTTTTGTCACTGCAGAACCAAACACACACTCAAACTATCCACGAATAAGCTCAAATAAGCCAGCTTAAACGGCCAAAGCTATGTAATACACGCAAATTATTGTTTTTAATCCATAAATTATGAACCAACTACACAGAATGAAATAAATTCATGTTACAAAGCATCACATTATAATGAAAATTAATTAAAACAAACAAAGAGTAAAGAAATACAGAAAGCAAAATAAAAAAAATATAAAAAAAACTTAAAAATTAAAAAGAAAAAGAAAAAAAATACCCTCAGAGTGTAGTTGAATGGTGTCAATCGCGGAATCTCGAAGGGAGGTGCTATTAGCGATCAGATTGCGAGTTTGAGTGGAACTGCAACTTGTTTTTGAGACAAGGGAAAAAGAGATGGTGGCTTTGGTTTGTTTGGATTATATACAATCCAGTTTTCCCTTGTTTTGTAAAAGGCTTAAATATTTAAATCGTCCATGTAATTTGCCGTGTTTTTGGTTTTCGTCCCTGTATCTTTTTTTATTCTAAAACAACCTCCGTAAGTTAATAACTTTTTGATTTTCGTCCCTCCCGTCAACTTCCGTTACAAAAACGCACATGTGGCAAACGGAGGATGACGTGGTAGTGCCTGACGTGGCAGACGATGCTGACGTGGCAAACTCATTCATAAAAAAAAAATACAGGGACGAAAACCAAAAACACGCCAAATTACAGGGACGATTTACATATTTAAGCCTTTGTAAAATTTGTTTTTCACGCTTATTCCGATAATAGTACAATCCGAACACAATAAATAATTCATATTTTATCCGCGCGTGTGAGCTTAACTCGTTTGGTAAGAGATAATGAATATTATTGTGTTTTTTTTTAAGAAACGTATATTATTGTTTGGTAATATACCTGAGTCAGGTTTCAAACTTTGAACAACCCACTTATGCATCTTAAAATGAATTTCCCAAGCCGCTATGTTACTTGAAGAAAAGAAAAAAATAGTTTAGATTTTTAATTGGCCAAATGCCTCCCTGAGTCCTTTGAGTTTCAAGTTTGTTTCAGATAGGTCCTTTAAGTTTCTAAGGTTTCAGATAGATCATTTAAATTTCGAGTTTGTTTCGGATAGGTCCTTTCTGTCAATCTTCGTTAAGCCAAAATTGTTTTGTCCGTTAAGCCAAAGTTGATATGTCCGTTAAGTGGGTGAGGTGGTTCTCTCTGACACTTAGCATCAATTTTTTCCCCAACAATATCAACTTTGGCTTAACTGACATATCAACTTTGGCTTAACGAAGGTTGATAGAAAGGACCTACCTGAAACAAAATCAAAACTTAAAGGACTTATCTGAAACCTTTGAAACTTAAAGGACCTATCCGAAACAAACTCGAAACTTAAAGGACCTATCTGAAACCTTAGAAACTTAGAGGACCTATCTAAAACAAACTTGAAACTTAAAGGACCCGGGGAGGTATTTGGCCTTTTTAAATACAAAAACTCAATAGGACATGTTTCTTGTTCTTTTGTATTTATTTATTTTATAGATCTTAAAAATTCAAATACTCATGTGCATTTTTCTTGTGTTAAGAATTTAGAAAAATTGGTTCGGATTTTATAATACAAATGAGTATGTTTTTAACGGATAGTCAGTTTAAGAACACTTTAACCATCCTAACCTCATCCTTATCAACCTAGTAAAAAAATCCAGTTTTTAGGCTATTTGATCGGGCCGCTCTGAAATTTGCCTAAAAATTTTATAAAAAAAAAATAAAGATCGGGTTAGGCTGGTTAAAATGGTTCTTAAATTGGCTATCCTGCTAAAAACTAACTCAGTCTTTGTCATATAAAACCTAAACTAGTTTTCGCTGAATTCTTGGCAAAAGATGGGGTATATAGAGAATTGGAATTTTATAATCCGAGAAAGAAAAAAAAAAAAAAAAAGTGTCATGTTACATTGGGTTTTTCGATTTTAACATCCAAACTACTTATTGTGTTTGTATAATCCGAAAAGCTGAAAAACTCATTTTCCATCCAAAAACAGAGGATGGATCAACCAAACTAAATTTTTCTTTGGGTCTAGCCATGCACATTCTATTTCCTTTGTCTGTCCTGGGCATAATCAAATTTTCCCAATAGTCATGAACACATCTCACCAAGGTAATCTCTTTGAACTATATTAACTAAATATAAAGAATGTGGCTCTCACGTCACAGTTGTTATTATGGAGTTTCACCTTTATGAATCGAACAATTTTATATAAGTCAACATTATTCACCTTTCTTGTGTCTTAGTGATTGAGACAACCACTAATTTGATCTAGTTAATCCTTCAAGTGACATAGTGTAACATTAACACGAATACTAAATAGATTCGGTTTCCATTGTTTTAGTAAATTGCATATAGGTTAGTGTTCATTTCTATTGGATACGTGTTAATTGTTTTATGTGTGGAGTCCAAATGTATCACATCAATTTATAGATATTTTTATGCGTTATGCACCACAAAAACAATCAGTGCATTGTGGACCACAAAAAATCTTGTATTTGTCTATAAAAAGTCTTGTATCGTCCAAAACGTAATACATTAACATTAACGTATAATGTAATAAAATTGTAATACAGTAGCGTTCAAAAATATTCAAACGTGTCAGGATTTAGAAAAACGATATCCACAAGACCGGCTATCTAGCCAATTCAATTAAAGTAAAAAGAGGAATAAATGCCTAATTCTTAAACCCACTCAAAGGTATATCTTCCGACAACACTGCATCACCATCTTCATGTGGACTAGGTGATGAAAAAACGGGAGTGATTCTTGGTTTTATCATATAACTTGAAGGAAGACATACTAAAACAATGAAAAGCCTACAAAAATTAGTAACTCTGATCCTATTACGGATGATATAAACTGAATATGATGAATACGTTTTAGATTATATTTTCCAAAACACATCACTAAACTAGAAAATAAATTCCGCTAAACGACAAAGACTTGAGAAAATGTATCTTACCTCTAATGTAGTTGTGCGAAACGTCTCTAATTTGAAGGATTCAACGATATTTAGTTGAAAGTTGACACAATGAGAAAATATTCGGATTTTGAGGGGCTTCTGGAAGTTTTTAGGTTAAGTTTTGTAAATGGGTGAGGTTAAGTTGTTGACCTATGCGTATATAATTGTACGATTCATATTATATTTTGCGAACTGTTTTTCTATGTTTTCAGATTGTAAAATCCAAATGGGGGCGAAATTGGAAATATGGAGTATTAGTCTATATGACGATTACAAGAGTAAGCTATAGGTAGGGTGAATAGCTTTTTAAGATTAAAAACGGCTGCGAAAGCGTTAGTTTGAAAACTTTTGAATTGCAATGATGACTATTGGAATTATCTTGAATAAGATGATAAGATTAAAATAATGTAAAGAAATAAGACTTCCGCTACGAATAAGAAATTCACTAACGAATCTTACTTGACAATTCAAAAATCAATACACAATCCAAATCATAGAACTAAACTATCTCAGACCAAAACAATTTATAACAAATCACACTAAATATGAACTTGAACAAATGATATATGAATGAATTAAGTTGAAGCTAATTTATAAGTTTGATTGTGAACAAGTTAAGAGTTTGATGATCTCAATTAAGGAAATAGAGATTAGATTAATATGAAATCAAAACATCATAATCAAATGGCTATTGCTTCAATGGATAAATTCATATATCACAATATATGCTTAAAGTGTTGGGTATTTGTATTGGCTGTATTGTTGCTAAAACAAATATCCTTGTTCTGTAAGTTGGAACCAATGTTTCAACATGTGTTTAGGCGTCTGTGGAAGATGTTGGATACGATGCTCCAACATCCTGGCACGGTTCAGTGTGCCTGAGTTCTCGCCTGGTTGTATGTGCGCCCTTTATTGTTTAAGGAAACAATATTTACTTAACTTATTGATCAAGCAACGCGCATATCTTCTAAGAATCAGCTGTGAAATATTTCTAAAGTGTATTTTATACTTTAGGAAATATTTATTATAGTTTGAAACGATCCTATAAATGTTCCGACATTTTAGGACTTTCCATATTTGTTTATGATTCTTGTTTTGCAGATTAAGCTGAATCGATCTGCATTGTGCTGAAGCCCAACGAATTATGTAGCCCAAGCTGCTTCAGTATATAAGAAAGACTTCAAGAACTAATTATTCATTCAAGCCGTCATTCTAAAAGTTAGATTTTTAGGGTTTGAGTCTTCATGTATTCTGCTCTTGTATCGTTTGTGATGCAAGTTTAGAATCTATTGTGTGTTCTTCTTGTATCGTCTGTGATACTAGTTAGGACTGTGTGTGAGTATTGATTACTCTTTTTACTACACCGAAGTTGTAAAACAAGGTGTTAGTTGTAACGCCCACTTTCGTTTAATTATTTATTTAATCGAGTTTAAGCGATTATATTATATTTATATAATATATGTGTGAGTTTTGTTGAATTAGGATGATTTAAGTTGATTTGGCTGATTTGATGTGTTTTGGTGATTTAATAAGATTATGAGACTTATTTTATTGTTAAATAAAATAAGATTTGATAAGAAAATAAAAATATTTAGTTGAGGGCTGTTTTGAGATTTTAGATAGTTTTGGGGGAGAAAGTGAGATAAGATAAGATCTTAGGAAGAGGTATATAAGAGATAGACTTAGTTTTAGAAAAACATTGTTGTACGTACGTTTTTGGAGAAAAGGGAGAAAAAGCCAAGAGAAGAGTGAACCAAGAGAAGGGCTGCGATTTCTTCATACAAGGTAAGGGTGAGATTAATAATTCAGTAATGTTAATTGTTGTAGTTCTGATGATTAATTGACAAAGTTAGGAATGATTTAGAAAAGTTTTGGAATTAGGTTAAAACCCTAAAATTGATGATCAAACGGTAAAACTGAGTTAGATTGATGTAGAAACCGTCCTATAACCTTAGAATATGTTTAGGATGAATTCTGGAATTGAAATTAGGCTTAGAACTATGCTAGATGATGATTTTCGTGTAGAAAGTGCATTCTGTCCGAGCCAAAATTCATTGCTCGCCATAGCGAGCTATGAACTTCGCCTAGCGAGTGATGAATGTTCATCGCTCGCCACGCGAGCCATTTCCCTTCGCCTCGCGAGTTACAAGTCGTGACTCGCCACGGCGAGCAACCTTACTCGCCATAGCGAGCTTGACCGGAGAGCAAGTTATTTTCCGAGTTTTTTTGACTTTTGAGTTGAACCTTAGATGCTTTTGAGTACCTTTAGGTGCCTACTACTGATTAGAGAATGTTTTAGAACGAGATTGAACATAGAACAACCTTGGTTGGAATTCTAGCTTGTACTCGCCATGGCGAGCTGATGCTCTCGCCTCGCGAGCACTTCCAAAACTGAATGTTTTTGAGGATTGTGAGACCTGAGTGATTTGGAATGGTTAGGAGAGTAACCTTAGGTACTAATAAGACCTATTAAAGAATATTGACTGAGAACTGTGAAGCTTTATGAATTGTTAAGTGATTATGAAGTGAATTATGGATTGAATTATTGTTGAATGATTGAGAAATGATTGAGAATGATTTGTTGTTTAACCTGATGTGATTTGATTATGCTGCAATTGTTACTAAACTAAGTTTCATGAGTATGAATAAGTTGACGATGAACTCCAAATTATTGGAAGTATAAGTGATAAGTCGATTAAGGTGTTTTGTTGTTAGAGTCCATGCATTAGCATTCATTGAGCTTTGTCCTCACCATGATAGGAGATTTGTCCTCCACACGTTTTAGGAGCTTTGTCCTCCGCACGATTAAAGTATATTAATACTTATGATGACGTTTGGTACCACATGCATATAAGTGTCTAAGTTGCATTGTCGCATTGTCGAGTTTTAAGGATGTTATGTCATTGATGATGATTGAAGTTGTGATTAAGTGATAATTGTTTATCAAAGATGCAATGTTGATTTAAGACTGATTATGATGTTAGTTATGATTTTTGAATTATAATGATTGATATTGTTGTATTATGAAATATCACCCCCTTCTGCTTGAAAATGTTGCTCTTCGTATGAGTAACTTGCAGGTGATCGTGCTTAGTGTGCAGTTGCTGTTTGTGAGTGACCTTGCCTCACTGTGTCGTCTAGGTCGCTCTGATACGTAACGGGATGGGGTGTTTGATATGCATGCTTCATTCTATTACGTGAAACATTTATGTTATCTGAATAATGTTGATTAACTTTTGAAGTACTTTGATGGGGCCTACGTGCCAAACTGATTTATGGATTTTTGAAATAATTTTCCGCTGCAACGTTTAAGTTATTTGGTTAAATTGTTATTTAACTGTTATTGGATTATGTTAAATGTGATATCCCGTTGTTTAAGTTGTTTACTCTGATAATAGTTTAAGAAATTTTCATATTGGGAAAACGGGGTGTTACAATTGGTATCAGAGCAGGTCGGTCCGTCCGGTCAATTAGAAGAGTCTTGTCGAGTCTTAGTAATATTTGTATTACTATCTTATGTTGTTGTTGCTACTTGTTGTAGAATATCAGAATGGCTGGAAGAAACGATGCTGCGATTGCTGCTGCACTAGAGACTATAGCACAAGTTATTGGACATCAGCCTAATGCTGGAGTGACTGCTGAGACTAGGATGTTGGAGACCTTCATGAGAAATCATCCTCCAACTTTCAAAGGAAGATATGACCCTGATGGAGCCCAGACGTGGCTTAAGGAGATTGAGAGGATATTCCGTGTGATGCAGTGCACTGAGGTCCAGAAGGTACGATTTGGTACTCATCAGCTAGCTGAGGAAGCTGATGATTGGTGGGTTAGTCTTCAACCTACCCTTGAGCAAGAAGGAGCTGTGGTGACTTGGGCTGTGTTCAGGAGAGAGTTCATGAGAAGATACTTTCCGGAAGATGTTCGCGGGAAGAAGGAGATCGAATTCCTTGAGCTGAAGCAAGGAAACATGTCTGTGACAGAGTATGCTGCCAAGTTCGTGGAGTTGGCAAAGTTCTACCCACACTATACTGCTGAGAATGTTGAGCTCTCGAAATGCATCAAGTTCGAGAATGGTTTGAGGCCCGACATCAAGAGGGCGATCGGATACCAACAACTCCGAGTTTTCCCTGATTTGGTGAACAGCTGTAGGATCTATGAAGAGGATACCATAGCTCATTACAAGGTTGTTAATGAGAGGAAGACTAAGGGCCAGCAGAGTCGCCCTAAGCCTTATAATGCCCCTGCTGATAAGGGCAAGCAGAGAATGGTCGATGATAGGCGGCCTAAGAAGAAGGATGCTCCTTCGGAGATTATTTGTTTTAACTGTGGCGAGAAAGGCCACAAGAGTAATGTTTGTCCTGAAGAGATCAAGAAATGTGTCCGGTGTGGCAAAAAGGGTCTTATTGTAGCTGATTGCAAGCGAAATGATATTGTGTGCTTCAATTGTAACGAGGAGGGTCATATTGGTTCCCAATGCAAGCGGCCGAAGAGGGAGCCTACTACAAGTCGAGTTTTTGCTCTGGCTGGTACTCAGAGAGAGAATGAGGATCATTTGATTAGAGGTACTTGCTATATTAATAATACTCCTTTAGTTGCTATTATTGATACTGGTGCTACGCATTGCTTTATTGCTTTCCATTGTGTTTCTGCTTTGGGTCTTGATTTGTCTGATATGAATGGAGAGATGGTTGTCGAAACTCCAGCTAAGGGTTCGGTGACTACTTCTCTCGTATGTTTGCGATGTCCTTTGTCTATGTTTGGTCGTGATTTCGAAATGGATTTAGTTTGTCTACCTTTGAGTGGTATGGATGTGATTCTGGGTATGAATTGGTTAGAGTACAACCATGTTCATATCAATTGTTTTAGCAAGTCTGTGTATTTCTCTTCCGCTGAAGAGGAAAGTGGTGCATAATTCTTATCTACTAAGCAGCTGAAGCAAAGGGAACACGATGGTATTTTGATGTTTTCGTTGATGGCTTCTTTATCTATTGAGAATCAAGCAGTGATTGATAAGCTTCAAGTGGTTTGCGACTTTCCTGAAGTTTTTCCAGATGAAATTCCTGATGTGCCTCCAGAGAGGGAAGTCGAGTTTTCTATTGATCTTGTTCCTGGAACGAAGCCGGTGTCGATGGCACCATATCGTATGTCTTCTTCCGAGTTAGCTGAGTTGAAGAAACAGTTAGAAGATTTGCTTGAAAAGAAATTTGTTAGACCAAGTGTTTCGCCTTGGGGAGAGCCAGTTTTGCTAGTAAAGAAGAAAGATGGTTGCATGAGATTGTGTATTGACTATCGTCAGTTGAACAAGGTAACTATCAAGAATAGGTATCCACTACCGAGAATTGATGATTTGATGGATCAGTTAGTGGGTGCAAAAGTTTTCAGCAAGATTAATTTGAGATCAGGGTATCACCAGATTAAAGTGAAAGATGAAGATATGTAGAAGATAGCTTTCAGAACGCGTTATGGTCACTATGAATATAAAGTTATGCCTTTCGGTGTGACCAATGCACCTAGAGTGTTTATGGAGTATATGAATCGCATCTTCCATGCATTTTTGGATCAGTTCGTAGTTGTGTTTATTGACGACATTTTGATTTACTCCAAGACTGAAGAAGAACATGCT
Organism: Medicago truncatula; assembly: GCF_003473485.1. Taxonomy (NCBI): domain Eukaryota; kingdom Viridiplantae; phylum Streptophyta; class Magnoliopsida; order Fabales; family Fabaceae; genus Medicago; species Medicago truncatula. The sequence goes on from NC_053045.1 coordinate 26,585,802, forward strand.
GAGCATCTGAAGATTGTCTTGCAAGTGTTGAAAGAGAAGAAACTTTATGCTAAATTGTCTAAGTGTGAATTCTGGTTGAAAAACGTGAGTTTTCTTGGCCATGTTATTTCTGGTGATGGTATTGCAGTGGATCCGTCTAAAGTTGAAGCGGTATCGCAATGGGAGACTCCTAAGTCAGTTACAGAGATTAGAAGCTTCTTGGGATTGGTTGTATACTATAGAAGATTTATCGAAGGATTTTCCAAGTTAGCACTCCCGTTAACACAGTTGACTTGTAAAGGTAAAGCTTTTGTGTGGGATGTTCATTGTGAGAACAGTTTTAGTGAATTGAAGAAACGCTTGACGACTGCCCCAGTTTTGATTTTGCCGAAGTCCGATGAGCTTTTCGTGGTGTATTGTGATGCGTCCAAGTTGGGTTTAGGCGGTGTGCTTATGCAAGATGGTAAAGTGGTAGCTTATGCTTCAAGACAGTTGAGAATTCATGAGAAGAATTACCCGACGCATGATTTAGAGTTGGCGGCTGTGGTCTTTGTATTGAAGATATGGAGACATTACTTGTATGGTTCGAGGTTTGAGGTGTTTAGCGATCATAAGAGTTTGAAGTATTTGTTCGATCAGAAGGAATTGAATATGAGACAGCGAAGATGGATAGAACTGTTGAAGGATTATGACTTTGGTTTGAATTATCATCCAGGTAAAGCTAATGTTGTTGCTGATGCCTTGAGCATGAAGACATTGCATATGTCCGCTTTGATGGTTAGAGAGTTTGAGTTACTTGAACAATTCAGAGATTTGAGTTTAATTTGTGAATGGTCACCTCAGAAAGTGAAACTGGGAATGCTGAAGATTGATAGTGAATTTCTGAAGAGTATTAAAGAGGCACAGAAATTTGATGTCAAGTTTGTAGATTTATTGGTTGCTAGTAATCAGACTGAAGACTGTGATTTTAAAGTCGACGATCACGGTGTGTTGAGATTCTGAGGTCGGATTTGCATTCTTGACGATGCAGAGATGAAGAAAATGATTCTTGAAGAGAGTCACAGAAGTCTGGGAGCTACGAAGATGTATCACGATTTAAAGAAGATTTTCTGGTGGTCTGGTTTGAAACGTGATGTGGCACAGTTTGTGTACTCCTGTTTAGTTTGTCAGAAGTCGAAGATTGAGCATCAGAAACCTAATGGTATGATGGTATCTTTAGATGTGCCAGAATGGAAATGGGATAGTATATCCATGGATTTTGTGACGAGTTTGCCGAATACTCCTAGAGGGAACGATGCAATTTGGGTGATCGTTGATAGATTGACGAAGTCGGCTCATTTTCTACCGATTAATATTAGTTTTCCTGTTGCCTAGTTGGCAGAGATTTATATCAAGGAGATTGTGAGGTTACATGGTGTTCCTTCGAGCATTGTATCAGATAGAGATCCGGGATTTACTTCTAGGTTTTCGAAAAGTTTGCAAGAGGCTTTAGGTTCGAAGTTGAGATTGAGTTCGGCTTATCATCCGCAGACAGATGGTCAGTCGGAGAGGACAATTCAGTCGCTGGAGGATTTGTTGAGAGTTTGTATTCTTGAGCAAGGAGGAACTTGGGATAGTCATCTTCCGTTGATCGAGTTCACATACAATAACAGTTATCATTCTAGTATTGGAATGGCACCTTTTGAGGCTTTGTATGGTCGGAGATGCAGAACTCCGTTGTGTTGGTTTGAGTCAGGTGAAAGAGTGGTCTTAGGACCAGAGATTGTTCAGAAGACTACTGAGAAGGTTAAGATGATTCAAGAGAAAATGAAAGCGTCGCAGAGTCGACAAAAGAGTTATCATGATAAGCGTAGGAAAGATCTTGAGTTTCAAGAAGGAGACCACGTGTTTTTGAGAGTCACTCCTGTGACTGGTGTTGGACGTGCCTTGAAGTCAAAGAAGTTGACTCCGAGATTTATTGGTCCGTATCAGATATCGGAAAGAGTTGGAACGGTGGCGTATCGAGTGGGATTACCACCGCATCTTTCGAATTTGCACGATGTTTTCCATGTGTCGCAACTTCGGAAGTATGTTCCGGATCCATCTCATGTGATCCAAAGTGATGATGTGCAAGTCAGAGACAACCTTACGATAGAGACGCTACCGGTGAGGATTGATGATCGTAAAGTGAAGACGTTGAGGGGCAAGGAGATATCCCTTGTTAGAGTCGTTTGGGCTGGAGCAACTGGTGAAAGCTTAACGTGGGAGCTTGAGAGTAAGATGTTGGACTCTTATCCAGAGTTATTTGCTTGAGGTAAATTTTCGAGGACGAAAATCTTTTAAGTGGGGAGAGTTGCAACGTCCACTTTCGTTTAATTATTTATTTAATCGAGTTTAAGCGATTATATTATATTTATATAATATATGTGTGAGTTTTGTTGAATTAGGATGATTTAAGTTGATTTGGATGATTTGATGTGTTTTGGTGATTTGATAAGATTATGAGACTTATTTTATTGTTAAATAAAATAAGATTTGATAAGAAAATAAAAATATTTAGTTGAGGGCTGTTTTGAGATTTTAGATAGTTTTGGGGGAGAAAGTGAGATAAGATAAGATATTAGGAAAAGGTATATAAGAGATAGACTTAGTTTTAGAAAAACATTGTTGTACGTACGTTTTTGGAGAAAAGGGAGAAAAAGCCAAGAGAAGAGTGAACCAAGAGAAGGGCTGCGATTTCTTCATACAAGGTAAGGGTGAGACTAATAATTCAGTAATGTTAATTGTTGTAGTTCTGATGATTAATTGATAAAGTTATGAATGATTTAGAAAAGTTTTGGAATTAGGTTAAAACCGTAAAATTGATGATCAAACGGTAAAACTGAGTTAAATTGATGTAGAAACCGTCCTATAACCCTAGAATATGTTTAGGATGAATTCTGGAATTGAAATTAGGCTTAGAACTATGCTAGATGATGATTTTCGTGTAGAAAGTGCATTCTGTCCGAGCCAAAATTCATCGCTCGCCATAGCGAGCTATAAACTTCGTCTCGTGAGTGATGAATGTTCATCGCTCGCCACGCGAGCCATTTCCCTTCGCCTCGCGAGTTAAAAGTCGTGACTCGCCACGGCGAGCAACCTTCCTCGCCATAGCGAGCAACCTTACTCGCCATAGCGAGCTTGACCAGAGAGCAAGTTGTTTTCCAAGTTTTTTTGACTTTTGAGTTGAACCTTAGATGCTTTTGAGTACCTTTAGGTGCCTACTACTGATTAGAGAATGTTTTAGAACGAGATTGAACTTAGAACAACCTTGGTTGGAATTCTGGCTTGTACTCGCCATGGCGAGCTGGTGCTCTCGCCTCGCGAGCACTTCAATAACTGGATGTTTTTGAGGATTGTGAGACCTGAGTGATTTGGAATGGTTAGAAGAGTAACCTTAGGTACTAATAAGACCTATTAAAGAATATTGACTGAGAACTGTGAAGCTTTATGAATTGTTAAGTGATTATGGATTGAATTATTGTTGAATGATTAAGAAATGATTTGTTGTTTAACCTCATGTGATTTGATTATGCTGCAATTGTTACTAAACTAAGTTTCATGAGTATGAATAAGTTGACGATGAACTCCAAATTATTGGAAGTATAAGTGATAAGTCGATTAAGGTGTTTTGTTGTTAGAGTCCATGCATTAGCATTCATTGAGCTTTGTCCTTACCATGATAAGAGCTTTGTCCTCCACACGTTTTAGGAGCTTTGTCCTCCGCACGATTAAAGTATATTAATACTTATGATGACGTTTAGTACCACATGCATATAAGTGTCTAAGTTGCATTGTCGCATTGTCGAGTTTTAAGGATCTTATGTCATTGATGATGATTGAAGTTGTGATTAAGTGATAATTGTTTATCAAAGATGCAATGTTGATTTAAGACTGATTATGATGTTAGTTATGATTTTTGAATTATAATGATTGATATTGTTGTATTATGAAATCTCACCCCTTCTGCTTGAAAATGTTGCTCTTCGTATGAGTAACTTGCAGGTGATCGTGCTTAGTGTGCAGTTGCTGTTTGTGAGTGGCCTTGCCTCACTGTGTCGTCTAGGTCGCTCTGATACGTAACGGGATGGGGTGTTTGATATGCATGCTTCATTCTATTACGTGAAACAGTTATGTTATCTGAATAATGTTGATTAACTTTTGAAGTACTTTGATGGGGCCTACGTGCCAAACTGATTTATGGATTTTTGAAATAATTTTCCGCTGCAACGTTTAAGTTATTTGGTTAAATTGTTATTTAACTGTTATTGGATTATGTTAAATGTGATATCCCGTTGTTTAAGTTGTTTACTCTGATAATAGTTTAAGAAATTTTCATATTGGGAAAACGGGGTGTTACATTAGTTGTTTGTGTTGGAAGGTAACTTTTAATTTTTTTTTTGGTTTAGGTCTGATAGTTCACAGGGGTTGTGACTGACCATTAGGATAGTGAGATGGGATCTCAGATCTAGTAGTCCCTAGGTTGAAGTCTAGACGGGTATGTCCTAGGTCATATAGTGTAAACGAGGAGTTTGTTGAGAGATATTGAATAAGGACTACACTAGTGGATTTCCTTCCTGGCTTGGTAGCCCCCAGAGTAGGTATGTTTGTCACCGACTTGGCTCAACAAACTCACTATGTTCTTTACTTTCTTGTCGTTTATTTTTCTTGTTTATATTACTGGTTATCGCGTAATGTTGAAACATTGAACAGAACATAACGCTTAAAACATTACACAGAACATATTAAAACAAGTGTGCTAGAATTTCATAAAGTATAAAAGATAAAGGATAGAAAAACATCGAGATTTATACAGGTTCCCCCTTTTCGTCCTCGCTACGGGTACGTTCTCTTCGTGATAGAAAATGCCTATATCACGGGCTTTCACTATGATGAAAATGTTTACAAATATATGATTGCAAAGATTCTTTTGATTCCTAATCTTCTATGCTAAGCAATCAGAATAAATCCAATCTTTAAGACCTCTTGAAATTGGACAGCCACAAGGTCTTTGAATCTCAAGCTTGCATGCAATCCCTTAAACTTCTACTCTGAGAATTCGTCTTTGCTATGCCTTCGCTTCGATCCCCTTGAACCTTGAATTGATGAGAAACAACCCCCACAATTCCCTTTGGAGGTGAAAAGAGCCTTCTTTTCCTTTAGGTCATTGATCGACCACCAAGACCCTTGAGAGAAACCAATCTTACAAATCATATAACACCCTAACAATCTAGACCTCACACTCTACAAAAGTTCTTAGAAAAAGTGTTTAATCTGAAGAAGATGTAGAGATAACAGGTTTGGTGATTTCATAGACTATTTGCAAATTGATTAAATGAATGAGAAAATGAGTGGATGAAAGTATATATAGGTAAGTGAGATAGGAGTAAGTTTGGCCTAAAATAACACTAAAAAATTGAGTTTGAATCGAATCAGGAAAACCTTGAATCGATTCAAAAGTGTAAAATGCGAAATCCAGGCTTGCTTGAAGATTGAATAGATTCAGAGAAACTTTGAATCAATCCAAAGAATTGTAGATAAAGATTGAATAGATTCAAAGAATCCTTGAATCGGTTCAAAGAAATCCCGAACAGATTGTTATCCATTTAAAATAATTTGAATCGATTCAAATGAATAGAATCAAAAAAACTCTTGTCCAAATCAAAACTTTCCATAACCAGTTTGAATCTATTCAAAAGCAATTTTCATGAGCCAAACACCCGAGAGCTTGAATGTTTCGATTCAAAATATATATGAAGCAGATAGATTTTTAACAAGTTTTCATGAGTCAAACACCCGAGAGCTTGATTGATTCGAATCAACATATGCAATGAAATATATGAACCGAATGAAATCACTAAAAATGGATTTTGAAGAAATCGAACATAAAGCTTGACTCAAAACTTCACAACCTTTCTAATGACACACTTCTGCGAAGTATGTGATCTAAACTGAAAGGGTGCTATTACAAAAAATAATGACATCACTCAAAACATAAACTACTACTTAATCAAAAGATGGAACGACTTTCATGGAGGGTGCACAAGAATGATGAAGACTGGGAAAAGAATTTCTCTTGTCATATTTCAAAACCCCAATTTCTTTTTTGTAAAAATACTAAAAATACTCTTTTACTAAAATACTCTTTTAATGACAGGTGTTTCATCACAAGTGATGAATATAGGCTAGATGAATGCGAAATGGAGGAATTGCGCTCTATTTCGTTAAAAGTGTGTTCTCTATTTAAGATTAATTGTAGTATGCAATGAGAAAAGGAGAGATTGTTGTGGATTAAAGAGGAAGATCCAAGTTCAAAATTCTTCCATGGAGTAATGTCTAGGAGAAAACGAAGAATTGATATTATTAGTAGGGACTTTGTCATTTTTCAACCTCTTTCTTTAAGTAATGGAGCAATTATTGCATATAGAAGCCTACAACTTCTTTCTTGAAGCTTCTCATCTACAAGAACTTGGTCATAAGTTAACTAGTATTGTCATCAAACTACCGGATCTTAAAACATCTTGTCAAGTTTAAGATATCAAAAGTTTTAGGGATATGTATATTATGCCCTTTGTGATACTCTAGATAACACTTTCAACATCTTAAAAAAAGAAATAGACACAAAGTTTCAATCATGGGAAGAAAAGGGACAAAATATACCTTTATAACCGTAATTAGATTTTAAAAACACAATATGACCATCTTCATTAGTATCACCAGCAAATTCTTTGTTAGAGAATTTGGAAAAAAAACGTTAATCTCAAATTCTCATAGTTTGCAAGCCTCCGTTAAATAACATGTTATATGTTCGACGGTGGACTCACTAGCATCAGCAAATGTTGTGAACTTAGTAATTTTATAACCCTTAAAAAGGTCAGTTTGTAGAACATATTCTAACAAAGGAGATATAAAGGTTGGCCTATGTAAATTCCGTTACTAGTCAATAAGTCACTTATTAAATAATGAAACAAATAAAAAGATTGGGAAGAATTTTTTTATAATGTTCAAAACATGGTCGTAAAAAATCTTTTCAAAAATTTAAAATTTAAAGAATAATTTAACATTTGCAGAGATTAAAACAAATTGTAAGATACTTTAGTAGGAACTAAAAACTGAAGAATTTTTTTAAAGAGACTAAAATAAAAATGTTGAAATTTTATAGGATCTAAACACAATATCAACCATATACTTTTTAACATTTGTTACAGAATAAGTATACTCAAAGATATATTGATAAAAAATAATTAATGTAGTACAAATTTAAAAGGATTCTATAAAAAGGGACATGAAAAAGTATCAATAGTGTGGTATTATATTTATATAAGAAAAATTAGTAATAATTAAATCATTGAGATTTTGTCAAAAGAAAAATTAATATCTTTGAGAACCAAAGTAATATGATCATATTGAAATTTTATTTTTAAATAGGAATTCATAATATGATCATATTGAAATAGGAATTCATAAAGGTTGGCATCACCATTGGCTAGAAACGGATTCCATGTTGGTAACTTTAGCCTTCAAATTCAAAACCGTTGTTCCTTGGCAATTGAGAAACAGATGGGAAAACTGCTTGCATCTCACATCTTCAATGTCCTTTGTTATCACTCATATTTACAGGGAAGGGAACCATTGTGCGGATAAATTGGCTGCTATAGGTTTAGAATTGAACACTTTCTTCTGGTGGGATCATCTTCCATCTCAGCTTTGGATGGATTTTGTTAGAAATAGATTAGGGCTTCCCTATTTTATGTTTATTAATCTCTTTTGAGGGTTAGGCTGCATGTCCCCCCTCTCTTTTGTATCATGTTTTCTTTCTTATTAATATATTTTGGGTGTAAGTCTCTTTTGGTTAAAAAAAAAAAAAAAAGGAATTCATAATATGGATTTTTTTTAATTGACCCAAATATCAACTCTTACCATTTAAAAATTTAAATGTTGACTTTTACATTTATTATAAAAATTAGTTCTATATTAGTAAAAAAATTGACTTTTGGATGGATGTTTAAATTGTTATAGTTTACTCATTGAGAAATTTCAAAATGCATGATTCAACCAGGCTTTGCTTATTTCACGAATTTTTTTTTTTTTTTTGGTCTATTTTGCTTTGAAAATGTTTTAAACATGATCTGAATCAAAATTATATGGAAGAATGCTCGATTGTTGTGAGATTGGATTTTGAAGATGTCAAGTAACGTGTATATGCGTTCGAATCAGGTATTCTTTGTGTGGTATTAATATGTTCATTTTAGCATTGTTATGTGTGATTTACTTTTTGTTCTTGATTATTGATTTCTTTGTTAATTATATTGATGTTTTATGTATAAATTAGAAATCGGGACGTAGAAACAACCAATGGATGACACTGATGGAAAATGTGGCATTAAAATTGATGAAGATGATCAAGTTGCGTCTTCGAACTCTGATTATGAATATGAAGGTATATTTTGTCACTTTTTTCCCTCTATTTGAAACTTTGTGATGAAATATATGTTTAAGATGTTGTAAGAGTTATCTAGTTTATCACAAAGGTCATATTATTCACATTCCTGAATTTTTTTTTGGTCTTAAATTACATGAAAATTGTTTATGATTTGTTAGTCGATTTACGAAACTATTTATCTTATCATTGGGCTTTGAATTAGGTTAAAAATTTACTTGATAACTTATACTAGTTAAGATGAAAGTTCAAACCCTTTAATATTGAAAACTTAGTGATATATTTTATTACAGCGACATAACTGAAAACCCCTATTTGAAAACCCCTCTTTGAAAAAGTAAATGCAACTAGAGAGTTTTGGTTCTGCTTGGATATGTGCTTGGAAGTACAACTTCCCAATACTCGGCTCTACCAACGGAGTTAAAAGGGATCTCTCCTGTTCCACCTACAGCAAACGACGACTCTGTCTCCAGGGCTTCCTCCCCCAGCCAAGAAGAGGCAGGTGCGGCAACTTCCTCGTTCGCCATGGAAAACCTTGTTAACTACCGTTGTATTTTTCCCTCAAAACTAGAAAACCCCTACCTCTCCTATTCACTTACCACCTTACCTCACCATTACCATACCTAAAAAAATCCCATTTCAAAATTTTGTGTCAAAATCTTGCTTTCAAATCATTGCTGATCGATTGCTAGGACGTTTCTACACACAATATGCATCAAAGAACATGTATTACAACGTTAAAATCCATTACATTTGATTGATTTTTCTGATTTTTTTTTTTTTTGTGCAGTCACGAGAATTAGCGGCAGTTAACTGCCGTTGGTAACTTAGAAAATTTTGCAAAATTTTCAAATGGCCGTGCTACTGGCCAAATTTTTTTTCCAATTTTTTTTTTTTGTTTTTTTTTGTTTGTTTATGTTATTATATGATATTATATACATGTTTATTAATTAATTTATAAATTATATGTTGTTTATTTATAGATACGGTTGAGAATGCGGATGATGACCGGGTGATCGAAAACCTAGTGTTGTCGATTCCGTTAAGATTGAAGCTCCCATTAAGGTCGAAGCTTCCGTGAAGGTTGAAGCTTCCGTTAAAGTAGAGGCTTCAAGCGTCAATTCCGATGTGTGTAAACTTCGTGACAACGAAGTGGACACGACTCATTTCTTTTCGACACGAGATACATGGAAAGATAAAGAGGAATTGCTCGGTTGGGTCCTTCGACAAGCAAATAGGGATGGATTTACGGTTATCATTAGAAGATCTTGTGAAGGTAGAAATGCTATGTTGGAGTTGGTTTGTGAACAGAGCGGCGAGCACAAATTACCGAAGATAAAAGTGAAGCATGAAGCAACGGGATCAAGAAAAAGTGGGTGTTTGTTCAAGGTGTGTGGATATGTCGTGAGAGAAAACAATGCTTGGAAATTGGCTATTTTTAATGGCGTTCACAACCATGAGATGGTGTGGTATGTAGCAGGGCACCTTCTTGCCGGAAGATTAACTGTCATTGGTGGCAGCGGTTGTTAACTATCGACGTATTATTAAACAGTTGTTAACTACCGCTAATTTACTTATGTTATTGTGAACTTTTCTATGTCTGAATAGCAATTTTCTAGAAGAAAAGGTAATAGGTTGGCACATTTTATGGCCCAACTAGCTATCTTGGTATCAGATAAGGTATCGATGGAAGATCTACCATGCCCTTCCTTTGTACTATTCTGACCTTATCTCTTAATATGTATCTTTTTAAATAGCACGCTAAAATCATGCAGGAGCGTACAACAATTTTAAATATTTTTGGCTGGCTAGTAAGAAAAAATAGTTTTTTAACGTATAAATTTACATATTTTAAGAAGTTTAAAAAAAAAAAAAAATTTAAATTTATGTATTTAATATTAAATATGTATCTTTTTCATACATAATTGTTATTTTTTAATAAAAAAGTTTTCCATTTTAGTTGTTATAACACGTACAATATTAGACATATTGGACAAGCCCATAAAAAATTGTGGAGTGTTATTTGAACAACCTTTAATTGACAACTTATGGGGATAATCATAATTTGTAAAGAAAGAATAGGTATTTGCACGAAAATCAAAACAGTAGAATGATAAAAGAAAAAATAACGTGAATATGAGATAGAAAGTTGTAGCAAAAATTATTACAAAATGGACGTTGAAATATCATTTTTCTAAAAAATTATAGATGACAAGTGACAACTCACTAAGATGCTCACTAAAGCAGACCTAGCTAGATGATTATAACAGTGTGAAGAACTAAAACAATAATAATGATAAAGAAGAAGAAAAACAACACCATGGAAATTGAAATGCCTGTTGTGATTGTAGGTGCAGGACCTGCTGGTTTAGCAACCTCAGTACGTCTTCACAAACTTTTCATTCCAAACATTATCTTAGAAAAAGATGATTGTCATGCATCTCTTTGGAGGAAAAGAACCTATGACCGTTTGAAACTTCACATTGGTAAAAAGTTTTGTAACCTACCTCACTTACCTATCCCATCTGATTTACCAAACTTTGTTCCTAGGGTTGATTTCCTTCGTTATTTAGACAATTATGTGAATCATTTTAAGATCTGTATTCGGTACAACCGGTATGTTGATGATGCATCTTTTGATGTCAAGAGTGGGAAATGGAGGGTTTGTGTGAGGGATAATAGATTAAATATTGATGAGATTTATGTTGCTGATTATCTAGTGGTTGCAACTGGAGAAAACTGTGATGAATATATTCCCATGATAAATGGGCTTGAAAGCTTTGAAGGTGAATACCTTCATAGTAGCAAATATCTTAATGGAAGGTCATGGTATGATAAGAATGTTTTAATTGTTGGAAGTGGAAATTCTGGCATGGAGATTGCTTATGATGTCTCAAATTGGGGTGCAAATACCTCCATCGTTATAAGAAGTCATGTAAGTTCCCCTCTATCTTCCAAAACAAATAAACACTCATCTCTCTCAGTAAAAAAAACAACATTCTAAAATATGTATATGGTTCCAAATTTAAACTATATATTATCTTTGACCGATCTTTGTTTATATAATCTAACCCTGTAATTTGAGATTCTTTCTATTTTGATGACAGTCTAATTTTTTCATAATTCTTTTTACTCTATATTTTTTTCTACCATTATTGAGGGGCTGAAATAAAATAAAAATAGATAATTTTTCTGATGAAATTAAGTCTAGAAAAGTGACATAGAAGTTGAAGTATTTCATTTTTTTTTCAAACATGTTTAGGAGATTAAAATAAGGCCTCCCACATAAAATTTGAATTTTCCAATTAGAGACAAATTAATTATAAAATTTTGATCGAAATGTGCAAAATTACAATTTTGTTCTGAGAAAGCATATACTCAGGGGTCAAATTTCCCTCCCCCATTTTGTAGACATGTTTAAATTATCATTAGAACCTCCACCATGAAATTTTGATGATTTTAAACGAGTGACAAATTAATTATGAATTTTTAAAGAAATTCATAATTGTGGGGAACGAAAATTCATAAATAATTATTCTCTCGTTTAAAAGCTCCAAAATTTTGTGATTAATGTTATTATGATGTTATAAAACTACTTGGAAAATTAACGAAAAAAATTAGACTCGTGAATATATGCTTTCTTTGAACGAAATTGTGATTTTACACGTTTTGTTTGAAAATTCAAAATAAATTGAGGTACTTTCAGAATACTAAGAAACTTTGGCGATCTTTTCTATGTATTTTTTTAAAGAAGTTTGTACAAAATATCAGCTCAAAATTTGATTTCTAGGCTAAGGTTTTCGTTGTTTTGGTTTTTGAGTTTTATGTGGTTTAAAATATCATAATTAATTTGTCCCTTGTTAAAAAATTATAGTTTTATTTGTGAGGCTCACTCTAACGCTCTAGACATGCCTCCAAAGAATCGTGAAAAAATTTGATCTCTAGTTCATTTTTCTAGACTTTATGCCTATAAAAAAAATGGTACATTTTTGCTTGATTTCAGCCCCATAATTGATGTTAGAAAAAAATTGATGCAAAAAAAATTGTGAGGCAAAAAAAAACCGCATCAGCAAAAAAAAAAAAAAAAACATGCGGCAGCATCCACGTGGTAAGATTCTATGTTATGTCAGTGTTGTTTTGTGTGATTGAGCTTTTGGAAGACCAAATTAATTAATTAGAAAGAATATCAAATTACGAAGGTAAAATCTGTGTTTTATTTTGTATGGGGATCATTTATAAACATCGTGCATATTACATGAATTATTTTAACAATTAACTCTTTTGTCACCAAATCAATTGTTTCTATCCGTTGAGAATAAATATATGTTTGTTATGTTCTTCAAAAAAAAATGTATTTGATATGTTCAGATGCATCCTCTTACAAAAGAAATGGTGTTCGTGGGAATGTGTTTGATGAAATACTTAAGTGTAGAAAAGGTGGACAAACTGTTGGTGTTTATGAGCAAAATGATGTATGGAGATATGTCTAAGTATGGTTTGATCAGACCAAAGGAAGGACCTTTCTCCATTAGAGTTAGGACGGGTCGTCCCCCTAGCATTGATGTTGGTTGCATTAAAATGATCAAGAAAGGCAAAGTAAAGGTATACACACTCTCTAATCACTATTATAAGCAAAAATTAATTTTAGATTCATTCATTAAATGATGTATGTGGTTTATAATAAAGATCATATGCATCATTAATTGAATAAATCTAAAATGTAAATTTATATACGGAATCACGGTTTTTAATGTCAACCATCTAATCAACCGCCTCATCCATGGAAACGTGTGAAATGTCTGCTTGTTACAAAGTTCAAATCGGTTAATTTTCTCATGTAATGTACTCAGGTGTATCCGACGATTTCACGCATCAAAAAGGGCAAGATTGTTGAGTTTGTAGATGGAAAAAGTGGACAATTTGATGTTATAGTCTTTGCTACTGGATATAGAAGCAATGTGTTGGAGTGGCTTAAGGTGCATTATTAATTAATTATATATATTATTGTATAATGACACCAAAATGTAGATTTGACACTATAACTAATTATAGTGTTGTTTATGTTGAAAATATAATGCAGGATTACAAAGAGTTGTTCAATGAGAATGGAATGCCTAAAGGCTGTTATCCAAATCACTGGAAAGGAGAAAATGGACTATACTGTGCATTCTCAAGAAGAGCATTACAAGGCATTGTTTATAGTTCACAGAAAATAGCAAATGATATTAGTCTCACTATAGATGCAAAGAAGCTGCTTGCTGAAGCTGTTGAGGTCAATGCTCGTATCAAGTTATTAGATGAATGAGTTTTTATATGAAAGACAATAAAAAGTGTCAAAACTATGTAATACAAATAGAGTCCTCTTATTGGAACACAATTTGATGACATCTTAGTTGACATCACACCAGATAAAGGTAGGGTTGTGTGTGCATGGAAGCCGAGGTAAGCGAAACTATTGTTATGAAAATCCAGATATATCAAAACTACAATAATGCATCATTCATTAACATGATCCACATCCAGCTTTTGACTCTTGCACAATTACATCTCAAGAAACACTATTTCTCAGCAGCATAAAAAGTTACATGTTCAAATAAATTACATATTACACAAACTACGAAACAGATTTATTTATACACACTAAGCATTTAATAATATCAAGTCAAGTTTCTACAATATGAGGGCTGAGCCCCATTTGTTTTCTTGTTCTACCAACAAACAAATCTCCAGACTTGATGTAGCCAGGAATTCTTCCACTTATCGTTAGGAATGGCAATTGTGCGACTGCATCATACCTCCCAAGTGAAACTATTGCCAATACTGAATGTGGTTTGTATGTTTCCCTCCAACATTCTTTACCTCCCTCAATCATCATCCGCAAGTTCTTCGCAACCACTTCTGCCTGCTTCTGTGCCAAAAACCCTTGCTTGATTTCCTGTTGTATTGAAGTCCATTAAGAAATAAACTATCAGGAGGAAGCTTGTAAAGAGATTAAAATGCAATAGGTTTATAATGGAGAGTCAAAGTTTACATAGGACAAAATTAAAGAAAGAGTTGTATGTGTACATAAGCACTCAATAAATGCCAACACTAAAATCAGTAGGAAATTATTCATATTATGCCTACTTTAAATATTTTATGTCGCACAATGTTTCATGAGCTTGCTATATTTTGTTTAAAAAAGTCAAGTCAACTATTTTGTTTCATAAGTTGTACTTCTGATTCATTTTGCATTAATATCTTCATCATTATTCATTAGTGAGTAGAACTCAATTCTAGTCAGAATTTGGGTGGGTAATAAAGCATGGTCTGAGTTTAGTTCAACGAGGAACACACAACATCATTGGAGCATCACAAGACTAAGGGCCTATTTAGTATTTAGATTGACGTATTTGAGCTTATCTACTGACATAAACACTTGTGAGACTGTTTGGGAGAGCTTATGAAAACAACTTATGAAGTTGTTTTCAGCTTATTTCCATAAGCTCTCCAAGATAACTTATGAAAACAGTTTATAACTTATATAAAAACAGTTTGACTATATTTTTCCTTTTGTTAAAGAAATAATTTATACATTTTGTACTAATACGATAATTTTTTTTGCTATAAGCGATTAATTAAGTTGTTTATCCAAACATGACCTGAGCAACTTGTTGGAGTTGAGTGTGCTATGAAAGGGAGTGGTTACATATACAAACAGTGGTCAAAGAAAAAACAGAATATGTTGCTAATACAAGCACTTACCGGAATGTTTGTAATATCTCCAATTGCAAAAATGTTGTTTCGACCCCTGACTCTCAAGTTTTCATCTACCTTTATCATTCCCCGAACATCCAAGTCATTTTTCAACACAGATTCTTTAAGCCATGACGAACCAAACGGTTTTCCCGTGCACAAGAAATGACAATCTGCTTCGATGGTATCCCCTGCTGAAGTTCGATAGATTTTGTTATGTCCATCTGTGTCACTGTTTAAGTTGACTGCTTGGTTTAGCTTCACCTCAACATTCTTAGATTTCAACCATCTTAGAGTCTTATCAGCAGCTTTTGAGCCTATGAATTCCAACAGCCTTGGTCCTTTGTGCACCAGTGTAACCTTCTTATCCGGAAAATCAACAGCTATCTCTCCAGCAAGTTCTACACCAGTAGGACCTCCTCCAACAATCAGAATCGAACGAGAAGACTTTATCTTTTCATTTTCTGCAGAGAAAATGAACTTCATAAATCAAGTGCTGACAGTAACAATTTATTACATTGCCATAAAATGAATCTATTCCATAAATCATTCATGATACGCTATACTAAATTGAACAGTGTCGGTATATGATATGACTGAATCAAAAACAACAATAAAAATTAGTCTCAGTTATTTTGGGTTCTTATATTTCTTCCATGGTGATACAAAAAGTCGGTGGTCCTTTTATTTAACGAATACTATACGTTGATTCATTTCATACCATGTAAGGAAGGCCTTGCAGTCAACTTTAAAGATTAGCCTACCTGAGTTCAAAGGAAGAAACTCAAGTAGTGTTCGAAATCACGGTTTAAAGTCTTTTAAACTCATGATGAAAGTGTAGTCAAATAGCAGATATAGCAGCACTAAAGCGCTATAGCATAGCAGAACTTCAACAAACCTCTATTGTTCCGCATTACATGGTGTAGTACAAAGTGATGTAAAATGGAGGCTATAGCAGAGTTGTGGCATTGTAGTGCAGCGGAACTTGGACAAACCACTGTTTTTTTACTATCCGTGATTGACAACACTGGATGAAAGGGAAGCTACTATTTGGAGCTTCAATGTAAAGGTATGGTGGGAGTAAAATAACCGTGAAAACAAACATATGTTCAGTCTACTATCCTCAAAGATTAGCTAAGCAATTATAATGCCATAAACACTAAAAGGCGGTCATTATGGCACTCTAGGCTCAATCAACTGTCTATATATTTTGCGTCAATTCAAATTCATAACATTGTCGTCATCTTACTCAATAAAAAATACAAGTTCAAGTTTACCTTCTTTATATTGATGAATTCTTTCGCTCCTAATTTTGGGTACAGGGTCTGCATGGCCGGTGGCAATAACAAGATAGTCATATGCAATCTTTTGGCCGTCTGCAGTCAATACTTCGGTTTCCGTCACATTAACAGCACTGGATGTAACAAGGTCACCTTTTGTGAAATACTGTCTATGGTTTATCAATGTCCTTTCTGCAAAGGATGGTTCCACCATTGACCTCAAACTTGCCCATGTAATCTCAAAATATTCCTTCCTGGATTCGATTGAATTCAATTAGGAAAAGCACAGAAAGACAATTACAATTCGACAGCCATGTGCATGGAAAACTAACTATATTGCACCGACACTTCAGATTGAAGACGTGTCTGAATGTCTGACACGTGTTGGTGTCTGAACGTAACACTTGTAATTACATACCATCACTTTTATTTTCCGAAAAGTTAGGCTCTATTTGTATAAACAACGCAGTAAAACGCTTATAAAATAAACATGTATCATATAAGCGCTTATGCATAAACTATTTCAATAACAAAAGATAAAATAAAGTCAATTGGTTTTCATATAAGCTATAAGTTGTTTTCACAAGCTATCCAACAGAGCTTATGAAAATGGGCATATCATAAGTTGTTTCCATAAGCTCTTCGGAACAGCTTCAAGGATCTGTTTGGATTGGCTTATTTAACTTTACCCCTGATTGGATTGAGCTTATTTTGAGCTTATGAAAAATAGCTTATGCAAATAAATAAGCTTTTATATTAATTCATAAGTTCTCACTAACGAAAACTTTATCTTCATAAGCTGTTTTTTCATAAACTACCTTAACAAGCTCATGGATAATAAATAAAAGCTCAATCCAAACGGGCATCTTTTGCTATAAAAAGAGCTAATACATAAGCACTTATAACGACAATATGAAACAGTTTTCAACCTCAAAATTGAAACTTGAAAAATTGGGAAATTCTAAAAAGCAATTAAGATTCCAAAAACACAAAAGGGTATATCAAAATTGAAAGTAAAAGAATAATTAAACAAAGTTACAATGAAAAGAAAGAAGATTGAATAATTACGGATCAATGAGGATGACATGTGCATGAAATTGAAGAGATTTAGCGACGATAGAACCAGCAATACCACCACCTACGATAACAACTCGTTCTTCATTTAGTTTTCTCATTTTCTCTTCCTCGCTTTCTTCTTTTCTTACACTTCAATAAATACTTTGCTAAAGGCTTTTCTTTTAGGTTAAGATAACTCTCTTCATGATGCTTTGCTTCTTGGGTTAGGTTATGACAAAAGATAAATTGGGTAAAAGTTTGTTTTTTTAATGTTTTATTATCTTAACTGTAATTCAACTAATTTATCTTGATCTATGCTTGCATGGATTGGATTTGGCTGTATATTTCCCTTTTCAATTTTTGTTTTATTTAAAATGTTTTTTAAAAAGATAATCATGTTGTTACAATTTAAAATTTGAAACATCTATGTATATAATTTTAATCAAAATCTAACTAATTTCATTAAAAAAATATTGTTCATAATTTACGTGCGTTCACGCTATAAAAATAGCATACAAAACTTAATTGTGTTTGAATCACTTATTTTATTATGTAGAGTGGATTGTAGGCGAGTAGCAACAACAATTTTATTATCTAAATCAACACTTAATTGCATTTGGATCACTTGTTTTATCATGTACACTGATCACATATCATCTTACGTTATTTTCAGCATGTTTTTCTGTCATTCTAGTAGTGATTTGAGTCAATAAAGAGGGGTTTTAGAAGAGTTGGTCGTCGTTTAAGGGACATTTTGTAATATTTTCATATTGAGTCATGTAATTATAATTTTTTTTTCTCTAAACAAGCAATTATTATGTGTTTTGTAAGTATTCTATTGAAAAATCATGTAATTTGGCAAAGCAAGACACTTTATGAAGAATTGGAAAGACATGGAATGAAGATTCAAGAAGCCTCTGAAAATAAACCATTTATTTCAAATCAGTTTTGATCTTGAATTTTCATATCAAATTTCACCTTCTCATGCTCCATTGTCTTGTGTTTCCAAATTCTTAGAAGGGCGCACGAGAGGGATGACAAACCATCTCCTTGTATTGTTGGTTTAGCTTTAGGTGTCAAACATCTTGTACTAATCAGTGTTAAGTTATTGTAAATATAATATAAATTCTTCTTTAATTAATAAAATGTGTTGTATTATTAAATTTTATTGTCAATTTTATATCATGTCACTTTAAATTATGTAACCACATTTTGGATTTCATAATCCAAAAAACGTCAAATACGCTTCGAACGGGTAAAATGGTCAATTTAGAGGGGACATGAGAAGTGCATGAGGGTGGAAAAAGAAATCTCTTACAAAAATTAAAAGGCTAAACTGAAAACTTAATGGGCCTAATTTAATTCATTGGGCTTTGAAAAATTTATTTGTAATAGCTATATGATGGAAGTTTCTTTTCTCACCCTACTCATTTCACACGCACCCTCCACATTTTCTATTTTATCTTTGTTCAAATTATATAATCTGAAGCATTTTTATATTATTTCAGGATATATAATATAAATCCTCTAAAAACTCATAAGTCAGTGTTTTTCAATCAAATTATTTTAATTCATATTTGAAAACTTTTTGCATTACATAATCCGAAGAACTAACGAAACATTTCGGATTATATAATATGAAAAGTGTTAATCCTCAAAACATGTTTCAACCATAAATGGTAGTCAAAATATTGACATATTTCGGATTAAAAATCCAAAGAAGTAAAATACGTGTTGGGTATCAACACAGAGACCATACCTATTTGTATAAAAAGCACATTTATTTGCAATTTTACACTGATCTTGCAACACAAATCAAACCACATTATTGATACGCATCAAAATATAACCTATGATAATATTATGCACTAATTAGATCAAAATTTACACTAACTTTGCAACATAAACCATACCATAATATTATACCTATGATAATCCAAATCATGCAATATATCTGAAACAAAACATTTAGTGGTGATGGCCAAATAATACAGAGTCATAAAACTCATATAAAACACACAAAGTGATAAACCCTACTATGTAGCATGCCCCTTAGCCACCCCTTCCACCCTCTGGCGATACATCATTCTTGCATGAGCCTCAACAATGATCTGATCCAAACCTTTCTAGACTAGACCACCCTGCACCACTTGGCCATTAGTCAGTATCTAGCGGCTATTGTGCTAATTCAACCTAATGGTGGGTCCATATTTAAATGCAATCATGATAGTTTTGTTGCCTCTAACACAATCGGGTTGTGCATCTATATTTAAATGCAATCAAAATCACATATGCAATTCAACAAATTAACATTCGATGCATATGAGTATGTTTTAGATTATATAATTCGAATCTGAATAATTTGTTTTAGATTATACAATCTTTATAATATGAAACAAATGCTTGAACCAATGTGAACTAACATTTTTTTTTTTGTTGAAATTGAAATCCCATGAAATAGACCAAATTCACTTCAAGAATGACACAACATATGGTAGTTTGAATTTTGGGTGGTTTTGAGAAGTTTAGGTCAACAGATTGTATAATTCGAAGTTTTTTTTTTTAAAAAAAAAAAAATTATATAATCCAAATTGAGACAAAATTGAAAGTTTGAAGGATGCGTGAGAAAGAGAGGGGGTTGAAAAAGGAATTCTGGATTCTTTAAGTGGAAAAAAAAAAATCATTTGAAATATCTGTCATTTTGAAAATATGCCATTAAAAAATTGTTTGGAAAAACAACATAACTAAAGAAGTTAAACATCCTTCGACCAAAAAAAAAAGAGTAAACATCCAATAATGACATTCACTTAAGTTTCATAAAAATGATCATTGATGGGTTGTTTTGTTTGTCATCATTCATTGTTTGTTTGGATATGGACATATAGTTTGCATTTTCCTACTAATTTTAATCGACAATAACAAAATAAAAGTTCTAAGAAAGACTCAAGAGAATGTTTGGTTAATGACTTAATGGACTTTAACTAGAAAACAACGCTATTTAGACAATCCTTCAACAACAAAACAAAAAAAATGTTATAAAGTTTAATTTTAGTGAATTACCACTTCATCTGAGAAAAAAAAATGCTAGATAGACTTATAAGAGGATTATTTTTTTGAGGGTACTTATAAGAGGATTATTGTGTTGCTATGATGTCTTCAAATCACTACAACAATATTCTAAACTGAATTAATATAATTGACCTGAAAATGAAGCCACACCTTTTTTTCAAAGTTCACGTACAAATCAAGAAAATGAGAATGAAGCCACACCTTTTTCTTAAAGAAAACCTGAACTTGAAGTCAATTTGATATCTTAGACTACTAAACATATCGATTTCACATTCTAATCTAATAAATTATCTCAAGCAACAAAAATAATATTATCACTAATTAATTACTTGTTAGTTACGAATATGACAAATCTTCCTATAGGTGCCTAAAATAAACTATCATTTATAGTATTTTCTTTTGTTTGGTTACACACCGAAAAATTAAAATTGATATGAAACTCACATCACGTTTATTTTTTTATTGAGAAATTATATTTGTATAATTATTTTGTGACAATTTTTTAACATCTTTCTCGTTTATATTCATATTATATTTTTATTCGCTCACTTCCTTTTTCTTCCTCGATTGTTTTTTATCAATAAGAAGAGAGAAAAATAAGGTTGTCTTAAAAATTGTTTCAAAATGGTTGTATAAATATCATTACTCATTTTCTTTAAAATTAAATGAAGAAACGTAAATCTTTTTAGGTCTTTTTTCTGGTTTATTGCTTTGATTTCTTACGCCTGGTTATAAGAAATAATTTTAGGATTTTTTTTTTTCAATGGAAAAAAAAAATACTTCATATGAGATTACACAATACACTTTTTTTATTTTCATCTCAACCTCGATATTTAGCGAAAAGGGCCGTTGTTATTCAAAGTATGATCGAAAGGTAAATAAAATTTGTTTAAGAATTATTTCAACTTCGAATCTAAATTCTCCTAAAATATTTGTCTTTAATCGGAAGAATTGTTTAAAAGAATCAGAATTAAAATTTGATTGGAACAATTTTTGTTTAGACTTTATCTCATATTAAATATATGTTGCATCCACTCCTCTCTCGTATAATATTTTTTTTCGGTGTTAACCATCAACTTTTCATGGAGAAAAGGGGGGTTTGATAGTCTGAAGTTTGACCATGAGGTAAATATAACTTGACGAATAATTGTTTTACATAGAAATCGAACTTGAGTTCTCTCAAACTATTAATAAGTTCTCGATGTATCAAGGTAGAAGCAAAACATATTATTTGCTATAAAAAAAAAAAAAAAAAGAACTAAGCATATTACATAAACTATTTTGGCAGTCCCCGTGAGCTTAACTCAGTTGATAAGGACAATGCATAATATATACAAGGTCTGGGGTTTGAATCCCAGACACCGCCAAAAAAACTATTTTGACAAAATTACACTTTTAGTCACTTGACATAATTTTAGATAACAGTTCTCGTCACATATCATGAGATTAGTGATCTTAATTAAATCATCAAGCAAAAAAATAAATAGCCAACCATAGACATAAAAAAAGTCTCAATCACAGATTATCAATTAAAATTGGCATCCCATAATATAGAGGATCGTAGTATGGATATATAGTCAGATGTTTTCTGATACGCAAGATCCTCATTTCAGAGGTGAGTGTAGAGAATACTAGCATCTCTATGGAGAAAATTATGATATGAAGATAATAACTTAATTTTGTCCTTTTGATCCATTTATATATGAATGTTCAAGCTTTAAACTCATGCTTTTATTTTCTTATGACCTTTCAATCTTCAAATCCATGGTCTTCATCTATGTTTGTATAAGAATATTAGATTTGAAACTTGAAAATCCATATAAAAATTTACCAAAAAGACAAAATTGTAATGAAAAAAAGATAAATGATCAAATTGTTACATAAAATTAAGTTAAAGGACTAGAAATATAGTTTTGCCAACTATTTTTCATTTTATCTAATCAAATAATTAAAAAATATATTTTTCTTATTCTTATGTAAGTTAATATCATACGAGGTTGATGAGCTCAACCAAACAATAAATTATTAACTTAAACCGATTTATAGTTTGAACAAATTTTTACTAGGCTTCGATTATCTTCCAACCAAATTTTGAATTACTAGACCATTTTTCTAAAAATTGAAAGCTTAATACCAAAAGATCAATTAGACGTAATTTGATTGGAGGATGCAATAGGTAAAAATATAGATGAGGCAAGAGATCTCACTTAATTTTCCAAACGTCTATGTCGTTTCCCTTAACTGCATATGCTGATGAAGTACAAAGCCATGTGCTTTATACATAACATAATAATATAATTTCAACGTGGATGAGAAATTTGCACATGACATGGTGTTCCTATAGTACGACAGAGCACTGAAACCATGGCACAGGTTGCATTCTTAATGTTTTCTAGTTGCTTGATCTTATTCAACTTCCATTATTCGTATAGTATCATAAACTAATCATTGTTTTTTCTATCGTTTTCAACTCATTGAACTTTGTGTAAATGCTGGTGTCGTGGTGGTCCCTTATGTGCAATTTTTGTTAATTCCATTATCTACTATGTGTTTGACAAATAACACAGTAAAATAATCACTTTCGTGGATAAAGTTTCTTTTTAGAGAATCTTTCATTGATAAAGTTTTAAAATCTTGAACCTGGTGTGCTTTTACTTCCTCTATTTCTATTATTATTACTATATTAGGTAAGATAAGATAGTGGGTTGTCTTGGTCATCAAGAATTCATGTTAACCTAGCTGGAGTAGGAGAGATACTGATCCTAAACATAATCTATTTAGAGTAAATAAAATAAGAACTCTAGTTTATTTTGAGAAACAAGAACTTTTAATAAGAACATGAGGATAATGTTATATCGGCGTAGTGGGAAGTGTGAGATGATTAGAAGTTTCATGTTAGATGCAAAAGTGAGTATTGAACAATGTATAAGTGAGAGAACTCATAAATCTGATGTATTAAGATTTTGGGTTAAGATGTAATGTTCAAGTCACTTGTGTGAGTAAAATGAATGAAATGACTCACAATCAATGGAAAGAATGTTGTGAAAAATGTGAGGTGAGTAGAAGTTCCATATTATATGAAATTGGAACAATGTTTTTTTATTTATTGTGTGATTGCTCTTGACTCAATGTAGATGATCTTTTAAGCACCCTTTTTGACTCAACAATATTTTGCAAAATTGAGTATTGAATTGAAAGTTTATATCATATTGATCATATCTATAAAATATGGTCAAGTCAAGGTTTATATCGACTATTGCCACCTGAATTTGGTTACTTCAAAGGACGGGTATCCAAGAAGATTTGATCCACAATTGATGTCTCAAATCAAAGCTGAAGTAGATACACTTCTAAAAACGATATAAATTTGAAATGTGGCGTGGTTGTCTAATATAATGCTCGTCGTGATTACAAAATATGGTCAAGTCAAATTTTGTATCGACTATTACGAACTGAATTTGATGACTCCAACGGAATCAACTAGTTGGGATCCACATTTGATGTCTCAAATCAAAGCCGAAATAGAGATGCTTTAAGGAAAACTTAATTTAAACGACTATATGATACGAATAGTTGTCCAATATGGTGTTCGTGATAAAAAAAATATGGTCAAGTCAAGGTTTGTATTGACCATTTCAACTTGAATTTGACTACTCCAGAGGAGGCTAGTGATGCAGATCTCACATTCATGGAACAAAAATAGTTAATGTCAATCATCTCTTTATATGAGTGAATTATTATGTCATTCAAACTTAAGAATGTTATTAGTTACTTTCAAGTTCAACAACATACTCAAATCCTTGCCATATGTACCAAGTCACTTTGTTACTCCTAATAATTTCTTTTATTTTTAAATTTTTTTTAAAATCTTGGTATCCAATCCATAATATTTTTTAGGGTTAATAGTACTTTTCACCCCTGTAATATATGCCATTTCTGGTTTTCGTCTCTATAAAATTTTCAGTTTGATTTTCACCCTCGTAAAATTTTTATTTTTCGGAAAACACCCTTAATAGACCATTCAAAAACCAAAATTTCTTGAAAAAAAATTCTGAAAATGGCCTACTATGAGTGTTTTCCGGAAAATAAAAATTTTACGAGGGTGCAAATCAAACCGAAAATTTTATAGGGACGAAAACCAAAAATGACATATATTACAGGGGTGAAAAACACTATTAACCTTATTTTTTATTGATAGCATTATTTAATATTTATTTTATTAACAATCAATCCTTCATGATTTATCCAATATATTAATTAAGGCACATGCATTAGACATTCAATCTGCAAACTGATGGTGACAAATGAATGAAAATTAACATGTTCCTTAATTACCATGGAAAAATAAATAGATGACTGTCGGTAACATCAGTACTTTTTTGTTTTTGACAGCAGTATATTTCTTTTTCTCCCACGAAGTTGACAGTACCATTCGTACATTATTAGCATCACCATCAAACCAACATTGAATTATGAATGGAGAATAAGAAGAGGAAGAAGATGCATGATGGAAAATAATTATAAACCGACCAAGTAGTACTTTTTTGTTATACAACACGTTATACTTCTTTATCTATACCTACGGTGCATAGTTTTGCTCATTAATCAAGCCAAAGCAATAGTTTCTTTTAAATGCATCAATTTTAGTACGGATAGCTTTTTAAATTACGTAATTGTTTACCTAACTTCTGCCAAATTAGAAAAACGTGAAGAATATGATTCTATCAATATACAACAACATTAATTTCACACCAATTGCAATTAGAACAGATTAAGAGTTACATAGCGATGTGCTTTACATAGTCTAAATTTTTATTTATATAAAAAAAATGTTTAGTATAACAACTTAGCTAACAAACATTTTTTATGAGAATGTCTTGATCCATACTTAGCTAGTTAGCTTACCAACATTTGAGACGAGTGGAATTTAATAAAATTGGAGGATTCTTAAATGGAGGATATCTCCAAAATTTTTAGGTCAACTGATTTAAGTTAAGAGTTTGGAGGAGTTAAAGGATCAATGCGACTCGAAATGTCAAATTTTGGTTGAAAGAAGTGTCCATTTGTGTCCATATTTAATACACATGTGTTTACATTTGATATGGGACAATTAGTGACGGATTCAAAAATATCAAATGACGTGGCAATATTATATATGAAAAACACATCAACATATGAATGATAAAAATATTAACATAGCAAAAATTTATAGACCTAGAAAAAAATAATTATTACCATTGTTTGATAAGTGATAACAATTAGGGATGACAAAAAAATTGGTATCCAAAGAAATTTGCAGATAAAATTGGTCACACACTAAGCAACTATCTTAATGGATATCCGTGGATAAAATAAACATATATTTTTTAAGGAATAATAAACAGATATTTTAAATACCTTAAACTTAATGAATACATAGGCGACTTAATTAAATTATTTAAATATCCTTACAAATATAAAAGTTATTAAAACAAAAATAAATCTTCAACAAATTTAGCCTTAAGGAGCTAGAATAATATGTATTCTTGTGTTGGATGTGATGAACTTTGTTTTGGTTAGAAATGAAATGTACTAGTATGAATATTATTATGTTTTGATAAAAATATTGAATAATAAATGTAGTGTGTTAAATTCAAAGTGAAATGAATGTAATGATCTTTTGTTGTTAAATTTTAAATAATTACAATTTTTTTAGAAAAAGTCTTTTTTAAATATAAAATAAAATAACCTTATCCATAAATATCTGTAAATACTGGTCGGTACTTTAAATTTCGTAGATCATCCATTTATTGGACACTAGTGCGAATATGTGACATACATAAATATCTATTTAGTTTCTCCCAAAAAAAAATATTTATCTAGTAGTCATACATTTGGACCGACCCTAAGAATGTAAAATTGAAAAGTGTATGTATATTATTAACTCATATCAAACATGCTAATGTGTTTTTTTTAGAGAAAACATGATAATGTTATATTTGTAACTCACTTTTCTAAAAATGTTTATGATAATCTTAAAACAAACATACACAGTTATAATTAAATTTTCTTATACTTATAGAATTATTTTATGTATATACTAACTAAAGCACACACATAAGAAATTCAACCCACATACTATTGGTGACAATTGAAATGTTACTTCTTATAGCAAAATAAATAGATAATCTGACAGCAGTATAGTATAGTATCTTTTTCTCCCATGAAGTTGACACTTTTTTTCATACTTCATTTTCACCATCAAACTAACACATTGAATTATCAATTATCAAACAACAACAAGATTCAAATTGCAAAAAAAAAAAAAATAGTAAAATATCAAAATTAAAAAAAAAAAACATTAAAAAAACATGAAAAAATTGTAAGCCTTGAAATGAACCTGGTAGACCAGCTGTGACTGTCGGCGAATAACAAAGCACACCCATAAGCCCCCCTTGTTCTTCTCTCTCTCTAAAAAACTCTTCAACTGTTAAACATAAGAGAGAGAAAGTGTGTTTTTTTTGTACTTGGTGCTTGTTTTTTCTTATAGCATTGGTAACAAAGATTGATACTTTCAATCTTGTTTATTGTAGTTTCATAGAAAAAACATTGAGGGTCATGCTATTTTTGTTGCTCATTGTATAAAAGTGAGAAATATTTTTGATGGTGTGTTGTTGAAGCAATGTAGGAGAAGGTTTTTGAACTGTTTGAGGTTGAAAGTGAGGATTTTGAGAAGTGGGTAATGGTGTAAGATTGGTTACTAAAATTGGGTTTTGTTTTGTTTGGTGAATTGTGTTGAATTGAGAGTGATGGAATCTAAGATGGATCAGTATGAGATCATGGAACAGATCGGTCGTGGAGCTTTTGGTGCTGCTATTCTTGTTAATCATAAAGCTGAGAAGAAAAAGTAATAGTCAACACTTAATAATTTTTTGGGTTTCAATTACATTTATGGGTTTATCTTTGTGTGTTTTTTGATAAGAAATTTGATGTTATATAGGTTAATAAGTTTGATGATTTAATGTTGTTCTTTTCTGTTTATGGTTTGTAGGTATGTGTTGAAAAAAATCAGGCTTGCTAGACAGACTGAAAGATGCAGAAGATCTGCTCATCAAGAGGTGAGTTTTTTATTATTATTATTTTTTTATTTTTTTCAATTTTTGGAATATCCCTTTTTGTTGATTTGATCCATAGACTTGGAATCTGCTTTTATTTGTGTGGTGCGAATCTTAGATGGCTCTTATTGCAAGAATCAGGCACCCTTACATTGTTGAATTCAAGGAGGCTTGGGTTGAGAAGGTGAGATATTTTCTTAGTTTTTGTATGATGTAATCATAATAGTATTTGCTGTTGCCGAGACCGCTAAAACCTTAATACTTGCAATTGCGGCTGTGGACTTCAATTTAGAACTATATATTTGTGTTCTTAAATGAAAACGAGTGGATCATGATCGCGTTGACAGTTGTGTTGCGATTCTTGATGTTGTGAAGAATAGTTGTCAAATGCAGCCTCGATTGAGGTGGAGCTGTGGTGATGCAGACATAAAAATTGTGATGTCACTGGTCCGATTGTGCTCGCAATCGTGTTTTGAAAAATACCAGATAGTGATTGTTATCTTTTAAACTAAGCATATTCTACTTGTGTTGTAGGGTTGCTATGTCTGCATTGTCACTGGATACTGTGAAGGTGGAGACATGTGAGTCTATCTATTGATAATACCTATGAACTTGCAGTTTCATGTAAAAGTTCATAAATTTTATATGCCAAATTTCTTAATGTTTGGTATACTCTTTTCCCTACATTCAATAAAAATATTTGTTTTTCTCCTCAAATTGGTAACAGGGCTGAACTGATGAAAAAATCAAACGGTGCTTATTTTCCTGAGGAGGTATTCTTTCCCTCCAATTATTAATTTTTCTTGTTTTTCTCCTCAAATTTGTAACACATTTCTTTATAACCTTTCTCTTTATGTATTTTTTTTCTTTCGAACATCTTGATTAATGTTAAAAGAATGTAATGGCTCACACTGGAAGTTTTGATATTGTTCAGAAACTCTGCAAATGGTTCACTCAATTACTGCTGGCAGTAGAGTATCTTCATTCAAACTATGTTTTACATCGCGACCTAAAGGTATTCTTATAAGAAGCAAAATATATGGCCTACATTTCTTGTCTTCGATTTGAAAGATAGTTTAAGGTCTGATTTGTTGATTCTGCTGACAGTGTTCCAACATCTTTCTTACCAAGGATCAAGATATTCGCCTCGGTGAGTTCATTGTCTAGTTTTTCTTACATCCGATGTAGATATTTAAGTTTCAACTTTTCATCCTAAATTTGTCTGTATTTTTCTGGCATATAGGTGATTTTGGACTTGCTAAGACACTAAAACAAGATGATTTGGCTTCTTCGGTATGTATGAAATACATAAATTGTTTCTTTCTTCTTTAAAGTCAAACTATTTCCTTAACCACAAGTTAACAAGTGCATTTCATTTATGTACAAGTACACAGTTACAAGATGTGGAATTAGTAGTAATTGTTATTAACGTTTCTATGCAGGTGGTAGGAACTCCGAATTACATGTGTCCTGAACTGCTTGCAGATATTCCGTATGGATTCAAATCTGATATTTGGTCATTAGGTATATATATATATTTTTTAAGAAAGCATCTGATACTTGCAGATTTGGTTTTTGTCCAACTGAAATTAATTTTTTTTGTTTATTCAGGCTGCTGTGTATACGAGATGGCTGCTCATCGTCCTGCCTTTAAAGCGTTTGTAAGTTTCTTCTGACCTTTTTTACTTTATAGGCAACACGATGAATGCTTGCCATGTGATTCTCTACACTGTTTTGTTTTAGATTTTTATGTATGTGGAGATATCACACCGTGTGTAATTTCTTTAATTTCTTGCGTTTTTAACAATGTGTTGTGAATTATGCTTCAGGATATGGCAGGATTGATAAGCAAGATAAACCGTTCCTCTATTGGACCTTTACCTCCATGTTATTCTCCTTCGTTGTAAGCATCCATCTATCTATTTTTGCCATTACGATCAATACTATTTTGTTATAACCTTTTCGACGAAATCAGACTTATAACAAGATATAGTTGCTAGTTTGCACCTGTGTTTTCTGTTTTCTGTGTTTGCGCACTTAACGACATTGTTATAGGCCACGTTTTGTTGCACAACTTCATTTTTGTTTCCGTTGATTTTGATAATTTTCTTCATTGAAACCGTGGATCTGTTTACTTGCTACAGGAAAATACTAATAAAAGGCATGTTGAGAAAAAGTCCCGAGCATCGACCAACAGTATGAATCTCTTGAGAATACATTTTTTTCCAATTTAGAAATGATTTATTTATTATCCTTGTTTTTTTTTTCCTCCCAAACAAGCTCACTATATTTTCTCACAGGCATCTGAGGTGTTGAAGCATCCTTATTTGCAACCTTACGTCGATCAATACCGTCCATCTTTCGCTCCTCTAACAGCCTTTTCTCCTGAAAAACCGATTTCTTCTGCCACTTATACTAAAAGACATATGGCTGAAAGTCAGAACAGTACTAGTTCAAGTAGTGACAAAGACAGTTTACTGTCAAATGAGAGAAATATTGAAACAACAGCGCCGAAGTGTGATAACAAAGCCACTGAGATGGATATTGCATTGATCGATGATGATGGCTCCGAGCAAGAGGTGATAAAATCATCTCAAAATGAACAGCATTCTAATGTTGAATCTAAACAGCCAAAAACAATTAGAAATATAATGATGGCATTGAAAGAAGGGAAAGGTAGAGAAGCAACTTCTCCGATGAGAGGCAGTCGTCTAAAGGCTGGTGGAGTATCAGCGCAGAAAGTAAATACAGACATATCATCTAAATTACCTAAACCTACTTTCATTGCTCCGAGTTTGAAGCCTAATTTTGAGTCGCCGACTGTTCCACTTGTAAAGGCATCCCCTGATTCTTCAAAACGGATATATGGATCACATCAGTCAAAACTACAGGTACATTACCTTTTGAAATTGGATTTGATTGATATACATTGTCAGTATTACTCTTTTTTACACTTTCAATTAGTTGTAATCGTCAAATCATAAAAAAGTTAGACTTTAACTGAAACTATCTTTAAAGTCACATACATGATTGATGGTGATTTCTTGATAGTGTAAAAAGTTTTACATAGTACCAGCTATTTTCGAAGATTTCCTCATAGCATTAAAATTATTTACTTCTATGTACTGGCAGTTACTGATGACCGAGCCCTCACCGAAAGTTAAACCGAAACATGATATGACTCCACCATCTGCTTCTATCAAACAAGTAGAAGGGGATGGAGTTCCTCCTAGGCCAAGACAAAGAACTCCTCCAAGCTTACTTCGGCGGCCTACTTTTCCAGGACGAATGAGGCTGGCAGGGTTTGATGTTCCAAATGCAGCGAACGATAGCGGGAAGCTAGGTCCAAGTAATACAGACCAGGAATCTGAGATGAGCCATTGTCATTTGTTCAATGGAAATGTACCGCGTATTTCTAGACCAATTACTAGAGAACCTCACAAGGCTTTTGAAAGAAATTCTAAAGCAATGCAAACAGAGAGTAGTAATTCTGCCTCGTCTTCGGTTTCTATTCAGGGATGTGAACTTGCTGATGATGCAACAACTTTTATTGACATGAGAGAACATATACTTCCTGATCATGACAATGTAACAAAAAGTGTCGGTGTAGACTCACGTCCTGACAGTAGTCCGTCGACAACCTGTTCGCGTTGTACGATGGCTGAAGAAGCGTCAGAGGAAACCTCTGAAGTCACCCTGAATTTTCAGAATACTATTAGTAATGATGAAAAAGTGAGTTCAAATTTAACACTTGATCAGCCTGTTGAAAATTCTAAGAAAATGTTTGCTTCCGAAGATAGTCTTCCGAGAAATCAGACAACTGTATCTACTGCTTCTATATGTGATGATAGATCAGTTGATATACCTACTGCTTCTATGTGTGATAATAGATATGTTGATACATCTACCGAAGTGGCCGAAGAAATCGAAGGTCTTCGAGATACTTCTAATGAAATGGCTTTAACCAAGTCTCTTAAACATCCACACTCAGTTTCTGGAGAAAAGTCTATTTGTGAAGAAGTTGGTTCGGTAAACAAACTCAATAATAGACCTGAAACTGTCACCGATGATGACAAATTCACGGTGAAGGAGCGATTGTCATTGGTCTCTGAAACTGCTCCTGTAATTACCTCTACCAAAGCATCGAGCCAGAAAGTTTTGCAAGAGAAAGGAACTGTAACGCAGAATCCAGCACAAGAAAGGCCAGATACTAGTCATCTTCCTGCAGCCTTTGATGACGTGATCCATGTTATACGCCATAGTAGTTACCGCGTTGGGAGTGATCAGCCGGTAATGGAATCGGTTGAAATGGGAGTTCAGAATGTCGATGTTGGCAAGTTTATCAATGTTATGAGGGATGACATAGAAATGAGAAACACAAACCCTCAAATGACTCTTAAATCTTCGAATTCCTCTGAAGCTGAAACCTTGAAATCTAATATATCTGATCAGTTGGAGATGAGAAATACAAGCACAAGCACCCCTCCTACACTTAAATCCTCAAGTTTCTCCGATGCTGCAAGCTTGAAATCATCGAGCATTTCTGAAAATCCTCAAGATGTGAGTAACACTGTTTCTTTAGTTTCGGAATCTGATTCATCTGAGCACAGTAAATGCAACATGCCTACAACCAAAGACAAACCACCGGAAAAGGAAATACTTGACGTGAAATCATTCAGGCAGAGAGCAGAAGCACTTGAAGAGCTCTTGGAATTGTCTGCAGAGTTGCTGCAACATAATCGATTGGAGGAACTTCAAGTTGTACTAAAGCCATTTGGAAAAGATAAGGTCTCCCCAAGGGAGACGGCGATTTGGTTAGCAAGGAGTCTTAAGGGAATGATGTCCGAGGAAAATGGAGGACGTTGTTCATCATGAGGTATCTTGATTCTTTACTTGATGAGTTTGTTTGTATTTGATGTTCAAAGTTTTCTTTTGTAGTTAAAAGCTACCTAAGAGAAAAATGTTTGGCCTTGCTTCTTCTTATTTTCATTATTGTAATTCTTTCAGTACTTTTTTTGACGCTGTAAATAGTGATCATACAAATAATAATACCAACTTACGGTTAATTGTATGGACATTCTGTGCCTTGGAATAGTTGTTAAATATTACAGTAAACATCCAATCTAGTCTTTAGAAAACATCTAAACTAATTTTATTTAGCCACTGAAAATGCAAAGTACTAATTTGATCCTCAAAAATCTGAAATATCGGTCAAAGTAATACTTTTTTCAGAACATTTTACTCTCCATTTGATCAACATTTGAAAATTTTGAAGATTACATTAGTAATTTTCGTTATTTGGGAATTTTTTTTGTTGTTGCTGAGGACCAATTTCAGTTTAGTCTATATTTTTGGAAGTGTACATTTGAGACTGCATAGCTTGTCTGAAAGTGTATTTTTGGATGGTACTAAACTCATGATGTATGATAGGAAAAGTTGAGCTTATTTTCTAATCATACAGATTACAGAAGCAGAAACCAATCTTTGTTGATACTATAATTTTCAACAAAGCACATAATGAATCTTTCCTACTTTGAGAGAAAGTAATAAATGTAAATGGACCTACCTTATTAGTATTATACAAAATAACATAGTTTTTGTCATTGAAAGGGACCTACCTTAAAAATCAGTAGTTCCTACACTTCCACTAAATTTCCATATATGCACATTTTGCTTTCTAGGAAGCATCAAAGCTACTCTATCTCATGCAACATTTAACGCGTTTTCTTACTTTATTAATGTGTGGTTTTTATTTCTATCTCCTCATATTCAAATTCATGATATACTTTCTTTTTTTGATCACTGCATCACCTTCACCATCATAACAAATACCTATACCAATACACTGCTTTTGAAAGATATATAGTAAGATTAAAGCACAAACCTTATTTTGAAAATCCAAAGTAATGAACATGGAGCACCCTCCCACTAGAAATATCCCTACAAGATCTTCTGACATTGGTTTTGTCCGGCGTCTGACGTTGACAGTGGTAACCATCTTTGTCATTTTCATGGCCATCATTGGCATAGCTTGGTTTGTCATGCATCCACACGACCCTAGTTTTACGGTGACATCACTTTCTGTCTCAAACTTCACTGTGTCTGATTCACAGCTTACAGGCGTGTTCGAGGCGGGACTGACCATAACAAACAAAAACAAAAAAATCCAATTGATTCTCGACAATTTCGGTGTGGTGATACTTTACGGTGAAACCGTGCTCTCGGAAGCTGAGGTGCAACAACCTATACTTTTGGTAAAGATGAGTAACAAGAGTATGAAGGTTGACTTGGTAACGACGAATTCAGCGAAGTTCGTGCATAAGGTGGTGCAAGAGAATCTAGTTGAGGAATGGAACAAAGGGGTGGTGAATTTTGATGTGAAGATGGTTGTTAGAGTTGGATTTGAAGCTGGAATATGGCCAAGCAAGGAAAAGACATTGTGTGTTTCTTGTGGGGACTTGGATGTGGAATTCTATTCTACAAAAGACACTGGAAAACTATTGGGTATTGGGAAGAACTGCAACATAGTTGAAGCTAAACCATAGTTAGTTAGTTATTGAAGATTGCTTAATTATAAGTGGAATGTTAGCATAATCTAACGCTATTTTTAGTTTTTACACACCACTACTCTTTATCTTATTGAATAAAATGTACGTGAAATTGTTAGAAATCAAGCGAGTGGTTATATTCCACATCGACTTGAAATGGAGAAAATGTCGGATATACTAGATAGACGGTCCGTACACCTAGTGTCTTTAGGTTTTTGGGAAATATGTGGTGTTAAGGTCTTGTACCAGTCCTGGACGTTTAGTTAACTGCCGCTTCTAAGACTCTGCAACAAAGATCCTTCAAATCATATAGGTTTTACCTTTTCTTTGATTGAATTCATATAAATTTTACATTAATATTTGAGAGTGTGTAAATATCATGTTTTTTTTGTGAAGTCATTTTTGGTGGTGTTAGAATAATGCGTTGGCTAGGGAGCATGTGCTCACATTTTGTTGCTTGTAACTTTGTTACCTTAGTTTAAGTTAAATTGGATCCGTAGGGACCATGTTGCATAATGAGAGAATAAAATATTTATGAACTGTCCACGCGCCTGTATTTGAATCACACATCGTCAAGATTCTTACATCGCGCAATGCATATGTATTTGGAGACAGTCGTCTTATAAACTACTTTTGAGATTGAGATACAAACCTATTTAACATCGTATAAGATTTTGTATGACATGTGAGAACTAGACCCATACTCATTGTTGCTTTTATCCCCCACTCAACTAACCAACAAATTTCTGTTATGCTGTTCAACTATATCTGAAACATCATAACAGAAAACTACTTAAGTAGTTAGTAACTGTAACAATCCCAGTAACTGTAAACATAAATTAAAATGGAAATTTTAATTTAACCTTATGAAAAAAACTAATAGAATATGTTAGTATTTGGAACCTACTGCTTATAAAAGGCATTATTCACTTCACATTATATTCATACTGAGTTGTTTAATCTTGAAACAACTTCTTTCAATTCTGTTATATCTTCTCTTTCTCACATTCTCACAAAAAATCTTTCAATCATGAAGAACAACAAAGAACAATCTCTTTACACCATTGATCTTGATGATTCATCTTTGAATCAAGCTTATGCAACAGCAACTACACTCTTTGCAATTCTTGGTGAATGGATGATCTTGATTCTCACATGTTCAATCGCATTGTTCTTCGTTCCTCTAACTCCTTCTTTCACACTCCATTCAACAACTTCAACTGTTCTTAATGTCACCAATGGAAAAACCTTCACAGCCAACTTAGGTGTCGAGTTTCTTGCGGAACACTCCAACACTATTGGAAGCACAATTCACTATGACTCTCTTCATCTATCACTCTTTCACCGTCAAGAAAACCTCTCAACTTTCTCTATTTCGAAGCCTTTTTACAACAAACCTGTGGATGCTTCAACTCAAGAAGCAAAGTTTCGTAACGTGTCTATGATGATCGATGGATGGAAAGTTCATGGATTTGGAGAGGCTTGCGGGTTGGTGTATTTGGATTTACGATTTACTGCTAATGCGAGATACATTCAACCAATGTGGCCGGTTATGAAAGACAAGCTTGTAGGTCATTGTGGAGAAATGAAAGTTGAAATGTGTGATTTAGGTTCAAGCGTCGTTGTTAACCCGTTTCTTGCGTCGTGCGATGTTTATAGTGATTTGGTGACTAACGTTAGGATTGCGTTGTTTGGAATGTTGATCTTTCTTCTTGTGATTGCTGTGGCTGTTCCTCTTATTGTTGAGCATTTCTTTTGTTCTGCCATTTTTTCTTGAGTCTCAGTTTTTTCTTCTTCTATAGGAATTGTAAATATGGTTTCTTTCATTCTTGATGGATTTCAATTCCATGTGTTAGTTGTGTTGTAGAGTTTCAGTTCTTTTCTTTCTTTCTGAATGATGAAAGTGTAATAGAGATAAACAATAGTGTAATAATAATATGCAACACTTTGGATGATTGAAAGTTTGTATTTGTTCAAAATGTAATAATGCAATGCCACTTTCTTCCCTTTTACATTTTTTTCTTTATCAATCCAATAGCCCTTTTTCTTTTCTTTAATTATTATTGTTTCTATGGATATTTGTGTTATATTGTTTTTCAAGATTCTGCTGAATTAGAACTACAGAATAGAATTTCATTCTTCTGAATGGAGGTATCTACTAATGGAAGCATCAAGAGACCTAAAAGTTAAATCTTTGATTGCAATAATTTAGATAGATAATAATAAAATGGAGCTCAAAAACAGGGTTAACAATTTTGATAACCTTTACTCTTGTTTTTTGGAATAAAAAAATTATTTATTAAAGTGACACTAACGGTCATTTTACGATCATTACTTGAATGTATTTGAACTCCGCACTTAAGGTTAAGAGCTTGTTGACCATTTTCTGTTGTGAGTCCTGAAATTATGAATGTTTTAACATCATCTGTCGATATGAAAATATGTACATACTCTTGTATTCTTAAAAGCAATTTAATCATACATACATGACTAGTACATTGTTTTAAAAAACTATACCAAGATGGATAAAAAAGAGACTTGCTATTAATTACAAACCCGAACTTTGACGAAACACAAGAATACTTTCGTTTCTTTGTTCGATAAATAGCTTTTCTGCCAGATGTGGAAAACAGAACTTCTGTCTCAGAAACTTACAAGCTCTGATATTCATCTGATTTTCTGTTTCTATAAGGATTGGTGAATATCACATCCTGCTCTATGCTGCTTTTCTTCTTGAACACAGTGGATTCCAATTTGTCTACTAAGATTGAATTTCTCAAAACTCTCCAATGCGAGCGAGTTTGGAGATTCTGAGGTGCAAAGCATATCAATACTCACTTCCCGTTCGAACAACCAATGGATTCTGCAGTGCGAGCGACCTGTAGACTTGTCGCATGATGACTAAAGATGGTTTCCTGTGAATGCTTAGTTTTGGTTAGAGAAAAGTTGTTTTGGACAAAAGATACACATTTACATTAACAACCAATGATAAAATTAAGGCTTCTTTCTAACATATTTATCAACCAACATTTGTATTCAAAAGATCTTTCATTGAGATTATGATTAAAACCATTTATACTTTCAAAGTATAAGGATCTTACTTGCAACAACATTCATCTAGGATCCGCCATAATTTATTAGACGCTGCGTGAAAGTGGCAAACGTCCACTGCACCTTTTAGAAGTTCGGGACTGAAGGGATACATCTGGAGGCACTGACAGATGGATTCCCATACTTTCTTCAGACCTGGTTTCTTCTGATGTGTCTGAAGCATCCTTATGAAATAGTTGAACAAAAAATCAAGTTATAACAGATGTGATAACTAACACAATATACATTTATGCTGCATTTAAGATAGTCAAATTTTTATCAGTATTGTTTCAATGCCAATCATATGACATTGGGATAGATACATGATTAAATGCATTAAGATATAATAGATGTCACTTCCTATCAGAAACCCCCGTGAAAAGTGATTAAACTATTCCAAATCCAATCTGAATCATAATTAATGAGATTAATAGTAAATTTAACTTCATCCAATAATATTCAAAAACTTTTTCATTAACCAATAAATTTACTGTGTTTAAAGGCTATTAACTTTTTCACTCAAAAGATGCATTCAATCCATATAGAACAATAAGTACATAAATAGAAGGGGAGAACAAGCCTAGATTTTCTTAATCTTTACAATAACTCATGAAGACTTTCAACATCAAATGTCTAAAATTTACAATAAGATGGTCTACTTATTGAACTTTAAGCAGTTGCAAACTCTGAGAACCTTTATTTCGACATTCTGAACCAATAGAGCAAGGAGAAAAACAAAACAAAACAAAATTGGTAAAAATTATGCGTAACAATGTTAAGTTATAATTTCTAAAATTTCCATCAATCGAGCTGGAAAAAAACATGCTTCCTATGAAATACCGACACAGACACGGACACCAGACTCGACACTGATTTGTCAACACCAATAGCGAGAAAATCACATGTGTCGGTATTGGATGCCCTGGATCAGAAGTGTGTGTCTACAAAGCATTTTCGACAGAATCTTAAATCATGTCTCATCATTTGAAAAACTCTTTCAGGTAGAGACAATTAATTGGTTTATAAAGATAATAATGACAATGATGTACCTGGACCAAGGAATATATCTAGCCATGGTGTTCCTTTTCTATTGTTTCAGTAAGCACCAAGTTCCGCATGCCTGACACTAAAGCTAGATGTTGCTGCTGCAAAATTTCTGTCTCTGAAACTCCCACTTCCACAAATCTATGCTTTTTCAGCGAAGGATGAAATTGTGATAATGAAGCATTGAGATATTCATCTAATTTTCTCTTTCTACTATAAGGATTAATGAATATCACATCCTCATTCGTGTTGTTTTTCTCCTTCAACACGTGGATTCCCATTTCTGTACTTCTTAACCTTT
Source organism: Medicago truncatula (assembly GCF_003473485.1). Taxonomy (NCBI): domain Eukaryota; kingdom Viridiplantae; phylum Streptophyta; class Magnoliopsida; order Fabales; family Fabaceae; genus Medicago; species Medicago truncatula. The sequence goes on from NC_053045.1 coordinate 26,624,456, forward strand.
GAACCACATCCGCAGGCATCCTACTAAACTGAACCTTAAACTCCACATAGATCCATTCATTTTTTAAAAGTGCTATGTGAACTATATTACAGAGTTCAATATTTTCTTCCAAATTCATATCAAACAAATATGTATGTCCCAAAAAATACGGCAATTTAAATTCGTGTTTTGGAACTGTACATTCATAACCATTGACAAAAAAATTAAATCTGAAAGAAATATATTGAACATCCGGAAGAATAATAATAGAAGTTATAGAAGGGATCTTTTTACGGAACCAGAAAGAAATTGATTGACCCCTGCTTTGATGCTCGAACCAATCTGGAATCCTAATCCCCTCTGTTCCGTTTGGGAAACAAATATTGGTGCACCCAGCCTCATGTAATTGCTGTTAGTTTAGCATAAGATATATATTACACATTGTTGATTATATGTGAAATACTACATATCAAATACTATTGCAAGAAAAAACAACAACAAACCTGACTCAATAACATTCTTCTACTTGAGGAACTCAATGATTTACATCCTATTGCTTCAAGATATTTGAGATTCGGTGGAAACCCTCTAATTTCCTCTAGATGGTCGTTGAAATTCAATACGAGGGTCCTCATAAGGTGACATTCATTAAGGTACTCGGGAAGAATTTTGAAATTGCAACGGGATAAGCTTAGAAATTTCACATTAACACACGACTTGAGAACTATTTGGAGACATTCATATGGGAGATAGTAAGCATCGAGATGAAGAGTTTCCACATTTGAAAACATTATAGAATACATTTTCTCATTATGTTTTGGGAACCTGAGCATTTTACATGCCAATAATGATAAGTGGAGATTTTGAAATGAAAATGGCAATTCTCTTGTGGAAGTTATACACATTCCAATCTCTTTTGTATTTGTCATCTTACATAATAGTTCTGGAAAACACTTGAGTCTCTTACAATAAGAGACGTCCAATTCCTTAAGAGAGGGCAGCCATAAGGGTGGAAAACTCTCAAGCTTCCTGCATCCCCATGCATTTATGATTTCAAGTTTATTTAGGTTCCCAATCGAATCGTGAATTGCAATTAAATTCCTACAAAATTGAAACGAGAATTTTTCTAAATTAGGAAGACCTGAGACATTGGGTATATGGGTTAAATATTGACAATTGTCCAATGTCAAGACTTTCATATCCTCAAACCTCTGCATAAACACAAAGAAGAAACAAACAAATAAATTAAAAATCAAACACTATACTCTCATAGTGATATTATTTTCTTGACAGAAAGAAAATCATTGTGAATTTATAAATATATACAATTAGAAAATGAAATTATTTCACTTGCCTTGCAGAAAATAATAGATGATAGAGACTCTGAAGAACATCCATTCAATTTCAATACTCTCAAACTGCATGGAAGATACTTGGGATCTTTAGAAAAAGAGACATTTTCAATAATAAGTGTTTTGAGATTTGTCATCTTCTTGAAGGCCTTTCCATTCCAGTCTATTACCAGATCCATTGAGGGAGAATTCAGATATATCATCTCAATTTTACTTGTTCCCTTTTAACAGAGAAAAAACATAAAAATGAATCAACCACAATACAAATAAAATATTGAGAACATGTAAATGTAATTAAGGGTAAAATAAATATTTGTTCATAGATATCAATCTTACTTTGTTTTCCTGTAAAATATGAACTATGTCATTGCGACACCACAACCTACTACGCTTTTCACGCTGTTTAGGTGATTCTTTCCGGACGATTTCTTTACCCATGACCTCTAGCAAGTCATGTAATGTCACTTTATTAAAGTTGCTCTTTATGAGAGACTTATCAACCAACCCTCGAATGTGGCTCTTTATGCAATAACCATAATGACTTTGAAGTATCTCTTCGACTTCTGCCAATCTACATCCTTTGAACAAACAAGCAATATCCAAAAAGACACTTTGTTGTTCTTCGTCCAAAGCATCAAAACTTACTTTAAGTATCTTTTGGATATCTTCATGTGGAATTCTTTCATACTTATCTAATGTAGATTCACATTCTGCAATACTCTTTCCAAACAAGTTGGAACCCACGACTTCTATAGCTAATGGAAGGCCAGAAGCATACGCAACTGCACGGTTTAAAATCTCTTCATAACTTGAAGGAACTTTGTAAATTTTAAAAGCCATCCACCTCAACAATTCAAGAGCATTTTCCGTAGACATCCCTTTTACTTCATGCATAATTTCTATCTCATGATTGCTTAGTAAGTGTTTGTTACGAGTGGTAATGATAACTCTGCTTCCACAACCGAACCAATCACGTCCTCCAGCCAAAGCATGCAGTGGTTCCAAATTGTCCACATCATCGAGAATCAAAAGAATCTTCTTTGTATGTAGCCTTTCCTTTATATAAGGAATTCCCTCACTAACACCTCCTAACTTAATTTTCAGTGAAAGTGTTTTTAAAAGGAGTTCCTCCTGGAGATGTTTCAATTGATTTGAAGATGAATTTTCTCTCACATTTTCAAGAAAACATGAGCATTCAAATTGATCAGCAATACAATTATTAATTGATTTTGCAAGTGTTGATTTTCCCATGCCTCCAATACCATAAAGTCCTATCATGCGGACTCCACCATCAGATCCTTTATCAAGAAGCGATTTCACTTGTTGTACTCGAGACTGCAACCCAACAGGGTAACTGGCAGCATGTAAGGGCTGACGACTGATCTTGTTGGAGACATATTTGACTATCTTTCCAATAAACTTGTATTCATATCTATTCATGTCCAATAAGATAAATCAGTGTGTAACAACATCACAGTCACATCCATTTACTCATAATATATCATACATTTCTAACTATTTTGACTTATAAATAACTAATACTTGTTTAAAAATGTAAATAAAAAGGTGTTTCGAATTTAGGCTTTAAGATGGTATCATTGAGGAATAAAAATTAAATAAATAAAATGCAAAAAGGAAAACATGAATTAAGTGAAGAGGAGTACCCAGGACTAGAATGGTAGCCGGACAAGTTAGCAGCTTCGGTCAGAGCCAACTTCCATTGATGCAACCGCTCCATGTTTTTCTTGTTATTTTGGAAATTCTTTCTGTGCTTAGTGAGATGTTCACCATAACTTCCAGTTTGATGTCGTATGTGAGTAGGATCCACGCCATAGAAAACAGGAAAAACGAGACGACCCTTTGTCTTGTAGCAGTGAATGATGCGGACAAGTTCGTCCAAACAAAATGAAGAAGAGGCATAGTTGATAGAAAACACAGGAATAAAGATCCTAGACTCTTGAATGGCATTGTCGAGTGATGGTTTGATTTCATCCCCACTTTGCAGCTCACGGTCATCAATGAAGGTGTGGATTCCCTTGTCAGTAAGAGCTTTGTAGAGATGCCCAGTAAAACCGTTACGAGTGTCACTGCCCCTGAAGCTGAGGAACACTTGGTAAGTGAATCGATAGGAAAATGAAGAGGATGAGGAAGGTGATTGCCTAGCCATGAAAATTGAGAGAAACTGGATGAAAAAAGAGTTTGAGAATGCAGAATATGAGTTTAAGTTTTTGTGGTATGTGATGTGGAGTCTTCAGTATGTAACAACTTCCTGAACTACTTTCTATAGCCGTGTGGACCAATCACACAGTAAATAACATTGTAATGCCACATCTTCTTGGCAATTTCTTCATGTTTTCATTGTACTATTAGTAGGACCCTCTGATTTTATTTGGTTCTACACTTTTGTTAAAATAGCCGGAAGTTATGTGAAGTTAGTTAAGGTAGTTAGACTAGAGTTAGTAATCAACTATAGTTAGTTGATAGCTAAACTAGAGTTAGTAGCTTAGTTAGAAGTTAGTTAGAGTTAGTTACTCAAACTAATCTCTATATATAGGAAAACTATTGTACTCATTCATCATCTTTTATCAATCTATTCATTTCTACAATGAGTTACTTTGAGTATCTCCCTCATGAGTACTCTTATGCTTGCTATCTTGCTTACATCTATGACTTTTCTCCCTATGATTCCATGATTCTTAACAACTTTTACCAAGTGGGAATTTTCCTTGCCATTTCGTACTTCTGTAAAGTAACTTTAGCTAAAGAAAGGTAAAAAAAAGGTAAAAATTTATGTCTCTTGGTATAAATAATACTATTTGTATCTTTAACATTTCTCATGCACATGCTTTTAAAATTGGTGACATTAGTTAGATATTTGTTTATACACCAAATAGCCACTTGACTATCTGCTACTATAATAGAATAATGAGTGTGATAGCAAATGAAGCAACATGACTATCAAATGAAGCAAGATGATTAACAATAAGGATTGTTAAGTGAAGTGTTAGAAAAAGTTATGCGTCAACATGTGAAGTCAACAATGAATGATCTTTATGGAAGTTTTGTGGAAACAATCAAATGAAATTGACAGTCCCACCACCAATAATGCTCTCTGGATTTTTACTTAATAGCTGCTGAAGTTTCTTCTATATGGAAATAAAAATGTTAGGTGAGAAAATAAAAATCTTCACTACTGTAGGTCATAACCAGTTGAATTGCTTTGTAAGAGTTTTGCTTGCTTAACCATTGCTCCGGGCCACATTTAACATTCTCCTTAATGCTCCGGGTCATGACTATTCAATCCCGTAAAAAATAGTAAAATGTAATTTAAGTTATTAGTTTTTTTTATTGGAAATTAGTTATTACCATTTATAGTTGTGAAGTTTGGGTACTTCATGATGCACTCAGAAGCGTAAGCTAGAGAGCACTAAACCTAGATTGAAAAGAAAAAAGTTTGCATGCGACAAACTTGTAAAAATAGGATTTCAGAATCCACCGGAAATTGAGAAAACTCTATAAAATATTATTGAATGACTCTATAAAATATAAAATATTATTGAATGAATAAAAGTTTCTTCTTAAGCTATAACCGTTAATAAATGGAAATATAACAAAACCCTGATGCAGTGGCGGATCTTTTTGGGAGCGGAGGGTAGCCACGGCACCCCCCACTTTATTTTATTTTATTTATATATAGTGCTAGTGCAGAGCTCATCTTCCATGGCTGAACACTTCTCCCTCATGGCACCCCCATATGTTCATTTCATTAACCATCCACACAGAATCTTTCGGCCAATGATCTCAAATTTTCATATCCATGTCGCCGCAGATTCGAATCTCAATTCCTTTCCTTCCTTTAACTCTCCTGTTTTCTCTCTTTTGAAATTCCATTGCCTTTGATTAGAAAGAATACAGTGATACCTTTAGTGTTCTGGAAAGCCCAGTTAAGATTTGAATTAGAGATGGGGTTGGAGAACATAACCATCTGAAGAAGACGAAAGGGGTCAGGGGGTGTAAGATAATTGGACTGAACAGAAGAAACAAAAGTGGGGCAGAAGATGATGATAATGGAAAATGGGGAAAATTGATTGAGAAATTATTGTATATTCAATTTGATTGAGAAACTTGATATAAAAATTGATTGAGAAAGGTTTAAGGGTTTGGAGAAGGGGTGAAGAAAACGATAGAACTTCTTTTCACCCTTCTCAGATAGCTAATAGTTATAAACTAGTAGTAGTAAATAGTAGTATTAGTAAAAGTGGATGTGGGTAAATTAATTCTCTTATCATTATTATTTGGAGGCTAAAATATGGTTTTGGTCCCTGCAAATATGTCTCGTTTTGGTTTTAGTCCCTGCAAAAAAATTTTGTTGTTTTTGGTCCCTGCAAAATATTTTGTTTTTTGGAAATAGTCCCTGCAGGGACTATTTCCAAAAACAAAATATTTTGCAGGGACCTTTTTCAAAATCAAAAGATTTTGCAGGGACTATTTCTCTAATAAATGGTTAAGTCATCATGTGACACGTGTGCAAATTATCACAAAAGTGGAGCTAGGGACCAAAACCAAAATGAGACATATTTGCAGGGACCAAAAACAACAAATTTTTTTTGCAGGGACTAAAACCAAAACGAGACATATTTGCAGGGACAAAAATCATATTTTAGCCTTATTTGAAAGAGCACTGGTTCTAAAAGCTCACAATATGCTAAGTGCAACAAATGGTTTTAAAAGCCTACATTATTACTTTTTTTTTTACAAGAAAACCCTCTCCTTTAATAGATATTTTACTTTTTTTTTTTCTTTCAGAAAAAAAGTATATAAATCTCTTATGAATTTTAATTATAACATTTTAGTTAGGTCAAATGCATCTAAAAGTCCTTTAAGTTTTTCATTTTTCCCAAAGTCGTCCTTTAAGTTTCAAAAGTCTCAAACGAGTCCTTTTAGTTTTTGAATCGTTTCAAACAAGTCCTATTGTAGATAACATAGTTGGTAATTGCTTCCTTGAACTCATCTTTGCTACCAAATTTGGCTCCTAACACCCACTTAAAATTAGTCATTTTTTAGGCATGACAAATGGTGGATAATGCTCTTTGTTGCTATCATCTAAATCATCACCATCATCCTCTAAAAGGATTTGTTTGAAACGATTCAAAAACTAAAATAATTTGTTTGGGACTTTTGAAACTTAAAGGATTTGTTTGGGACTTTTGAAACTTAAAGGACGACTTTGGAAAAAATGAAAAACTTAAAAACCTTTAAATACATTTGACCTTTTAGTTAATATTTGCGGCTCCCCCTAATATTTTGATCAAGATCCGCCCCTGCCCTGATGGGTTGAAAATCCAAAATAGAACATAATCCAATGCTTTGTTTGCGAGTTTTGAGGGGAAGGAAAAGAAAGGCTAAGGAGGGGAAGGAAAGGAAAGGGAGGGAAGGGAGAAAGGAGGGAAAACCTTCCCCTTGTTTGGGAGTTAAAACACCCCACCAAGGAAAGGAGATGAATGACTTATGTTATAATTTTACTATTTTACCCTTTTTCTCTTAAAATTAATACATTGTGTTATACTTTGTAATTTATCTTCTAATTTATTCAAAAGAGCTTATCTCATTAAAATAAATTATTTATAGAATAAAAAAAACTTATTACAATCACTTTATAAAAAACAACTTATTTATACAAAACAACTTATTACGGTCTCTTTTTAAAAAACAACTTATCTCCTGAAAAACAAATTATTACGATCTTTTTTTTAAAATACAACTTATTCAAAACAACTTATTTATGCAAAACAACTTATTACGATCTCTTTTTTCAAAAACAGCTTATTTATTCAAAACAGCTTATTACGACATCTTTTTCAAAAACCGTTTATTCAAAACAACTTATTTATACAAACAGCTTATTACGACATTTGTAACGCCCTCTTTGAATTATTTGATTGTTTTAATAAGTTTAGGATATATTTATATGATTATGTGATTTATTAAGTGGATTATTTTATTATTTAATGGAATAGGATTTGAAAATAAAATAAGATTAAGTTGTGGGGGCTGTTTTAGAAATTAGATGAGTGATATATTGTTAAGTTATATGTTGATATTTATTAGTATAATATATATATTTTTTTTTTTGACAAAAGTATAATATATATGTTATTTGGTGTAGAAATATATATGTTATAGAAATATAGAAATATTTTATATATATATATTAGAATAGAATATTGAGACTTGTAGGGCATATTTGGAATTAAGAGAAAATAAGTAGGTTAATGATTTATATAAAAGGGGAGAGTTAGATTAGAAAATAAGGATTACGTGCAAACTGTTTTTGGGAGAAAAAGGGAGAAAGTGAGAAACCAAGAGAAGAGAGAAGTCAGAAAAGAGAAGAATCTTGTGAGAAGAGGAGCAATCTTGTAGAGTTCGATCGATTAACCTAAGGTAAGGGTGGGACTAACATTCAATAATCTTGAGTCTATGATTCTGAAAATTGTATTTAACATGTTGTAAGTTTAGTTTTTGAGAATTTGAGAATTAGGGTTAAGAGTGATGATTGTGATGATTTTGAATGAAAGTGAAGTTGAATAATATAGGTTGCTTTTTCTGATTTTTCTTTTCATCTCTGCCCTGAATTTGAAATGAAAACTGGTATTGATTGGTACAGAATTGGTCTTAGGTGATAACACGAAAGTTGTAGGTATGGATGTTAGCTTTCTAATTCTGTTGGTCTGACGTCAAAACGATTTAAAGAACTTGAGTTATAGTCAAATTACTGCACGTAGGTCACAGTGAAATTTTATGAATTTCAGCACAACTTTGTCCGAATTTGAAATGAAAACTGGTATTGATTGATACAGAACTGGTCTTAGGTGTAAACACGAAAGTTGTAGGTATGGATGTTGGCTTTCTAATGCCGTTGGTATGATGTCAAAACTATTTATAGAACTTGAGTTATGGTCAAATTACTGCACGTAGGTCACAGTGAAATTTTATGAATTTCAGCACAACTTTGTCCGAATTTGAAATGAAAACTGGTATTGATTGGTACAGAATTGGTCTTAGGTGTAAACACGAAAGTTGTAGGTATGGTTGTTAGCTTTCTAATTCCGTTGGTTTGACTTCAAAATGATTTATAGAACTTGAGTTATGGTCAAATTACTGCACGTAGGTCACAGTGAATAATTGAATATGATTGATGAATTAATATATGTATATGTATATGTTTGTGAATACGATATTGTTCATGATTGATGAAGTGTTATATGTATATATGATGTTTTAAGATGTTGATTACCATTTGATGTTGTTATATTGTGATATAATTATATATGCATTACTTGAATTATATGTGAATAATTGAGACGTTGTTGACTTGCATTTGATATTATTATGTCATGTTGTTTTTGTATACTGATGTGTTGCTGTTGTTATTTAACTAAGCTGCATGAGTCGGTCTAAGTTGATTAAGATGTTGGTGATGATGTTCCAAATTATTGGACTATTTAAGAGGTCGTTGAATTAAGATGTTTAAGAGGTCGAGTCCATGCATTAGCATTCAGCGATTGGGGCTTGATGCTCCGGAAGTATAATAATACTCAAATAGCGATAGGGGCTTGATGCTCCGTATTGGTACCACATGCATATAAGAGGTCTAAGTTGCATAGTCAAGTTGTCGAGTTGTCAAGATTGTCAAGTTGTCGAGTTGATAAGTTGTAGAAGTTGCGTTGTCGTTGTCGTTGAGCTGTCATTTGTCAATGAGTTGTTAATAAAGAACTAAGTGAAGTATTAATATTTATTAATCATTGTTGTTTATGTGTTATTATTATTATTATTATTATTATAAGATGATGAATATGTGTTATTATATTATGATGAGATGATGATTATGTTGTATTATATATGATTATTATAATTAAGTGATGATTATGTTGAGTTGTATATGATTATTATTATTAAGTGATGATTATGTTGTGATTGATTATTATCATAAAGTGATGATTATGTTGTGTATTAAAGATGATATTTATGATGTGATGATCTATGTTGGTTATGATTTGGTTATTATGTGCTATATGATGATGTTTATAGTGTGATGAATATGAAGTTAATGATAAACAGAAGTTGGTTGAGTTATAAAAATTATTACATTAAGGATTATTATTACTAATATATGAAGTTATTTATGTTGTTAAATATAATTAATGAATTATATGTTTGATATTATTGTTTGTGAAATCTCACCCCTTCTGCTTGGAAATGTTGCTCTTCGTATGAGTAACTTGCAGGTGATCGAGTTTAAGTTGTTGTTAAATTGCTGTCGTGAGTGGACTATCTCTCACGTGTGTCTTAGGTGCTCTGATACGTAACGGGATGAGAACTTTGTTGCATGCTTTTCTATTCCTTACGTAATGTTTATGAATTTACATGACTAAATTGTTAATTTGATTTTTATGAGATGTTTTGATGAGGCCTTAGTGCCAAAGTTATTTAAGATGTTTGAATAAATTCCGCTGCGAAGTATTAAAAATTATGTTATTGAATTTTGAAGGATAATTAGTTAATTATTCCGTTTATGATTTTAAGAAAAGAAGTGTGACATTCCGTTTATGTGAATTACTCTGATAAATGTTTTGAAATTTTTACGTTGGGAAAACAGGGTGTTACAACATCATTTTCAAAAACAACTTATTCAAAACAGCTTATTTCTACAAAATAGCTTATTACGATCTCATTTTAATAAACAGCTTATTCAAAACAACTTATTTATGCAAAACAGCTTATTACAACCTCTTTTAAAAAAACTACTTATTCAAAAGAGCTTATTTATGCAAAACAGCTTATTACGACATCTTTTTCAAAAACAGCTTATTCAAAACAACTTATTTATACAAAATAGCTAATTACGACCTCTTTTCAAAAAACAACTTATTTATAAAAAAACAGCTTATTACGACCTCTTTTCCAAAAACAGCTGATTCAAAATTGTTTATTTATGCAAAACAGCTTGTTACGACCTCTTTTCAAAATACAACTTATTCAAAATAACTTATTTATGCAAAACAGGTTAATATGATCTCTTTTTAAAAAAACAACTTATTCAAAACAGCTTATTTATCCAAAACAGCTTATTACGACCTCTTTTCAAAAACAGCTTATTTATACAAAACAACTTAGTACGATCTCTTTTTCAAAAACAACTTATTTATACAAAACAACTTATTACGATCTCTTTTTCAAAAACAGCTTATTCAAAACAACTTATTTATAAATAAAAAAACAACTTATTACGACATCAATTTCAAAACCAGCTTTTTTATGCAAAACAGCTTATTACGACCTCATTTTCAAAAACAACTTATTTATGCAAAACAACTTATTACGACCTCTTTTAGAAAAACAACTTATTCAAAACAGCTTATTGATGCAAAACAGCTTATTATGATCTCTTTTTCAAAAACAACGTATTCAGAACAACTTATTTATGCAAAACAACTTATTACGACCTCTTTTTCAAAAACAACTTATTCAAAACATATCGTAATAAGTTGTTTTGCATAAATAAGTTGTTTTGAATAAGCTGTTTTGCATAAATAATCTGTTTTGAATAACCTGTTTTTGAAAAAGAGATCGTACTAAGTTGTTTTGTATAAATAAGTTGTTTTTGAAAAGAGGTCGTAATAAGCTGTTTTGGATAAATAAGCTGTTTTGAATAAGTTGTTTTTTAAAAAGAGATCATATTAACCTGTTTTGCATAAATAAGTTATTTTGAATAAGTTGTATTTTGAAAAGAGGTCGTAACAAGCTGTTTTGCATAAATAAACAATTTTGAATCAGCTGTTTTTGGAAAAGAGGTCGTAATAAGCTGTTTTTTTTATAAATAAGTTGTTTTTTGAAAAGAGGTCGTAATTAGCTATTTTTTATAAATAAGTTGTTTTGAATAAGCTGTTTTTGAAAAAGAGATCATAATAAGCTGTTTTGCATCAATAAGCTGTTTTGAATAAGTTGTTTTTCTAAAAGAGGTCGTAATAAGTTGTTTTTGAAAATGAGGTCGTAATAAGTTGTTTTGCATAAAAAAGCTGGTTTTGAAAATGATGTCGTAATAAGTTTTTTTTTTTTTTTTTTTATAAATAAGTTGTTTTGAATAAGCTGTTTTTGAAAAAGAGATCGTAATAAGTTGTTTTGTATAAATAAGTTGTTTTTGAAAAGAGGTCGTAATAAGCTGTTTTGGATAAATAAGTTGTTTTTAAAAAAGAGGTCGTAATAAGCTGTTTTGCATAAATAAGTTGTTTTGAATAAGTTGTTTTTGAAAAAGAGATCTTAATGAGCTGTTTTGCATAAGCTGTTTTAGAAAAAAGAGGTCGTAATAAGCTGTTTGGCATCAATAAGCTGTTTTGCATAAATAAGCTGTTTTTGAAAATGAGGTCGTAATAAGCTGTTTTGCATCAATAAGCTGTTTTGAATAAGTTGGTTTTTGAAAAGAGGTTGTAATAAGTTGTTTTGAATCAATAAGCTGTTTTGAATAAGTTGTTTTTTGAAAAGAGGTCGTAAGAAGCTATTTTGCATAAATAAGATGTTTTGAATAAGATGTTTTTGAAAATGAGGTCGTAATAAGCTATTTTGCATCAATAAGTTGTTTTGAATAAGTTGTTTTTTTGAAAAGAGGTTGTAATAAGCTGTTTTGCATCAATAAGCTGTTTTGAATAAGTAGTTTTTTGAAAAGAGGTTGTAATAAGCTGTTTTACATCAATAAGTTGTTTTGAATAAGTTGTTTTTTAAAAAGAGGTCGTAATAAGCTGTTTTGGATAAATAAGTTGTTTTTAAAAAAGAGGTTGTAATAAGCTGTTTTGCATAAATAAGTTGTTTTGAATAAGTTGTTTTTGAAAAAGAGATCTTAATGAGCTGTTTTGCATAAGCTGTTTTAGAAAAAGAGGTCGTAATAAGCTGTTTGGCATCAATAAGCTGTTTTGCATAAATAAGCTATTTTTGAAAATGAGGTCGTAATAAGCTGTTTTGCATCAATAAGTTGTTTTGAATAAGTTGTTTTTTTGAAAAGAGGTTGTAATAAGCTGTTTTGCATCAATAAGCTGTTTTGAATAAGTAGTTTTTTGAAAAGAGGTTGTAATAAGCTGTTTGTATCAATAAGTTGTTTTGAATAAGTTGTTTTTTGAAAAGAGGTTGTAATAAGCTGTTTTGCATAAATAAGTTGTTTTGATTAAGCTGTTTTTAAAAAAGAGGTCATGTTTTGTATAAATAAGTTGTTTTAAATAAGCGGTTTTTGAAAATGAGGTCGTAATAAGTTGTTTTGTATAAATAAGTTCTTTTGAATAAGTTGTTTTTGAAAAAGATTGTAATAATTCAGTAATGTCTAAAATTGAAATTTTAAATTATTATGAGTGCAAAATTATCAATTTGTATGTTTAACCCCCCCTAAAACCTCCCAATTTGGGGGAACTTTAAAATTGGACAAATGAAGCCCTTAAAAACCCCCAAAACCTTTCCCTTGTTTTTTTAAAACTCGCAAACAAAGTCTTTCCTTCCCCTCCATTCCCCTCCAAAACCCAACTCGCAAACAAAGCCTAAGGAAACCTCCTATCACTTCAATAAGAGGGAGTTACTCACTCTTACATGAAAAATAAACAAAAATGGTAGTTAAAAAGTTGATGTATGTGAAGTATGTTTGTAAGCACATACATGGACCTATCAACTACTATTTTTTATTATATTTTATTCTGGATAGAATATCTGACATCAACCTCCAACACTATTGGAAGCACAATTCACTATGACTCTCTTCATTTCCACTCTTCCACCGTCAAGAAAATCTCTCGACTTTCTCTCTGTCGAAGCCTATTTACAACGAACCTGTGCATGCTTCAACTCAAGAAGCAAAGTTTCGTAATGTGTCTATGACGATTGATGGATGGAAAATTCATGGTAAAGGAGAGCCTTGCGGGTTGGTGTATTTGGACTTACGATTTAGTGCTAATGCGAGATACATTCAACCAATGTGGCCGGTTATGAAAGACAAGGTTGAAGGTCATTGTGGAGAAATGAAAGTTGAAATGTGTGATTCAGGTTCAAGCGTCGTTGTTAACCCGCTTCTTGCATCGTGCGATGTTTATAGCGATTTGGTGACTAACGTTCGGATTGCGTTGTTTGGAATGTTGATCTTTCTTCTTGTAATTGTTGTGGCTGTTCCTCTTATTGTTGAGCATTTCTTTTGCCCTGCCACTTTTTCTTGAATCGTTTTGCGGATGAGAAAGGGGTTTTGTGGTGGTGGATGAGAAGCGTTTTGCGGTTGATTTGGGGTTTTTGGTGACAGTTTTGAACGTATTTAAAGGTTGATTTTGGTAAAATTGTGCAAAAACCTCACCCCCAAATTTTTTGGATCTGCGTTTATTTTCTTAGGCTTCAGCTGCAAAATCAAGAGCATCAGAACTTGCAGGATATGGGTTCATGAATGTGTTCATCAAATGTTTACTTTGTTTCATTGAGTAAACTGACTCTAAAAGAAGAGACTTTTTTACATGATTTCATGAACATAGCTATGTTTGAGCACCTTACTTGTTAACTTGGATGAAGCTTTATGGTCGTTGTTGTTTAGATAATTTATCCATGTTTCTTGTGAGAAATTTATGTTTATATATTGAGTTTGTGTCAAAAAAAAAATTATGAAAAAAGAATTTGAAGTTGCTGGGTTTGATGAATTGTGGGGGTAAGAAGATGAAGGAGGGAAGAGATTGATGAAGAAAGAAGGGTTGGATTCTCACGTGCCCCCTTCCAATTCCTTTTTTATTTTTTATTTTTAATTTAAAAATTACACATGTGACATAACTAATTCAAGACATTCAAGACATGCTATTATCAACAAACTTCTCCATACAACATTGTCATAGAGAAGGAAACCAATGTGCAGATTTCATGGTAAAGCTTGGTGCAATTTCAAACGAAGAGTTTGCAAGACATACAACCCCACCTTATGATCTCATTCCTTTGATTAGATTAGACGCCATGGGAACTGCGTTTCCTAGAGCTTAGGCGTGTTTTTACCTTTTTCTTTCCTGTCTTGTTTTTTCTTTTTCTTAGCTTTGTAACCAAAAAAAAAAAAAAAACTCACTCAAGTGAAGTGCCACATAAGCGTAACCAGTCAAAATTGAGGTTTTGCTAAAGGGGGAAAATATGGAGGGTCACTTTTGCCATTTTTTTTAAAAGGGGGCCAAAATTGCAACTTTTGCAAACATAAAGGGTAAAAAGTATGTTTAAGCCAATTTCATATTGTTCCACTTTTGGTCCCTCCTTTCATCACGTCAACAAAATCTGCATAAATTACGTCCCTGTAATTTCAGATTCCTCCAACTTTTGGTCCCTGTAATTTTAAATTCCTCCACTTTTGGTCCCTCATTTTACGTGCCATGTATGCAGATTCTACTGACGTGGTGGAATAAGGGACAAAAACTGGAAGAATCTGAAATTACAGGGTCAAAATCTTTTTTTTTTTTTTTTACAAGGATTAAAACTGGAATTCGCTAATATTACAGGGACGAAAAGAGGTATTAACCCTTTTCTTTATATATAGTAAATATGTGGGTTGAAAATACGGGTTCACTATTACATAACTTTTATGAGACATAAATGCGGGTTGATTATTATGTCGACGAATTCTTTAACGGTAAAATTATCTCCAGAATCCTACGGTACCACATGCATCTAGAAGAGTATAGAACATTGCATGTACTTATTACTTGGTGAGTCGAGTCCTTACTTGAATATGTGAATCAGTATATATGTGCATTGGTGAACTTTTGGTGATTGTTGTGAATACTTGCACAAGATGAATTATATGTATGCTTGATTGAGCTTGCATATTTGTTGATTAAATTTATTAATTATGTGAATCTTTAATTGTGAATTATGAACTATATTTTCTCAAAGGCATCTCAGGTGTTGAAGCATCCTTAATTGTATGGACATTTTGTGCCTTGAAATAGTTAACAGTGGTCAAATCTAGTCTTCAGCAAACATCTGAACTAATCTTATTTAGCCCCTGAAAATGCAAAGTACTAATTTGATCCTCAAAAATCTGAAATATTGGTCAAATTAATACTTTTTCAAGACAATTTTTTGGAACATTTTACTCTCCATTTGATCAACACATCTGAAAATTTTGAAGATTACATTAGTAATTTTGATTATTTGGGAATATTTTTCTTGTAGTTGTTGAGGAACAATTTCAGTTTAGTCTATATTTTTGGAAGTGTACATTCAGACTGCATTGCTTTGTCTGAAAGTGTATTTTTGGATGGTACTAAATTTATGTTTTTTCAAATCTATACATCTAAACTCATGATGTATGATAGGAAAAGTTGTTCCCATGAAGCAAAGCACAAGATATCAAGATTTTGTTTTCTAATCATACAGATTAAGAAGCAGAAGTTAATCATCCTTTGTTGATACTAAAGGGACCTACTTTAAAAAATAATATAGTACTTTTGATCACTGCATCACCTTTACCTTCACCTTCATAACAAATACCTATACTAATGCACTGCTTTTGAAAGATATATAGTAACAACACTAGACCAAACTGAATTGGTTACTAGCTACTATAGCTAGCATCATATCACTAATCACTAATAAGATTAAGGCCATACCTTATTTCCAAAATCCAAAATAACAAACATGGAGCACCCTCCTACTACAAATATCCCAACAAGAAGATATCGGACGCCGGAATCTGGTTTTGTCCTGCGTCTGACCTTGACGGTTGTATCCATTTTTGTCATTTTCATGGCTATCATTGGCATAGCTTGTTTGTTATGAAGTGGTGGAGCCCTTCATGGGCTAGGGTTGATCACGGCCCACCTGGAAAAATTAAAAAATTAACGATTATAGGTCTACTTTGCGAGATTTTATACAATTAATTTTGTGTCGGTGACAGGTTTCGGTTAATCTAAATTTCCACAAAGTAGTGTAGTCGTCCACCCGCAAAATTTAAATTATTCAATTATAGGTCTATTTTGCGATCTTTAAACAATTTTTCAACGTTTATAGTTTTATGCGATTTCAAAAGTGGCATACGTGATTTTTGTGATGCTTATACTTAGCATATTGTCATGTCAACTGAAAATTCTCTCAGTACAAAAAAATCATAATTTATAGTAGTTGTTAAATACGTAATTATTTAAGTATCCACCCTAACTTTTTAGTCAAACTCCGTCATTTCAACTTGCGTACTTAATGTTGATTACAACTTTAATTTGTGTTTATATATTATAATTAATTTTAGTGCCCCACCAAGTTTTTTTTTTCTGGCTCCTGCACTGTTGTTATGCATCCTCACGACCCTAGTTTTGCGGTAACATCACTTTCTGTCTCAAACTTCATTGTATCGAATTCACAGCTTACATGCATGTTCGAGGTGAGACTGACCATAACAAACCAAAACAAAAAAATCCAATTGATTCTCAATAATTTCGATGTGGTGATACTTTACGGTGAAGATAAGCAACAAGATATGAAGGTTGACTTGGAAACGACGAATTCAGCAAAGTTCTTGCATAAGGGGGTGGTGAATTTTGATGTGAAGATGGTTGTTAGAGTTGGATTTGAAGCTGGAATATGGCCAAGCAAGGAAAAGACATTGTGTGTTTCTTGTGGGGACTTGGATGTGGACTTCTTTTCTACAAAAAACACTGGAAAATTGTTGGGTATTGGGAAGAACTGCAACGTAGTTGAAGCCAAACATAGTTAGCTATTGAAGATTGATTAATTATAAGTGGAATATTAGCATAATCTAACGCTCTTTTTAGTTTTTACACACCACTACTCTTTATCTTATTGAATAAAATGTATGTGAGATTGTTGGAAATCAAGCGAGTGCTTAAGTCCCACATCGACTACAAAATGATGAAAATGTTGGATATACTAAATAGACGGTCCACACACCTAATGTCTTAAGGTTTTTGGTAAATATATGGTGTTAAGGTCTCGTAGGAGTCCTATACGTTTCGCTAATTGTTGCTTCTTGGAGTCCGCAACAATGATCCTTCAAATCATATAGGTTTTACTTTTTCTTTGATTGAATTAATAGAAATTTTAAATTAATATTTAAGAGCGTGTAGATATCATGTTTTTTTTTTATATGAAGTCATTTTTGGTGGTGTGTTAGAATATAATGTGTTGGCTAGGGAGCATGTGCTCACATTTTTGTTGCTTGTAATTTTGTCACGTGAGTTTAAGTTAAATTGGATCCGCAGGGACCATGTTACGGAATGAGATAATACATTATCCACGTGCATCTTAGCGGTTTATATTGAAGTTGTATTTGAATCACACATCGTCAAAATTCTTGCATCGAACAATGCATTTGTATTTGGACACAGTCGTTCTATAAACTATTTTTTTATTGAAATTAGTGTTGGGCGTCTGTTGCAATAACTTGACCAAGAAGATGATAAAGATGAACATGATGAAGTGTGCACATAAATTTCAAAGATTGTTGTATATCTTGATTGTTGGGAAGTTGCTGCTGCACTTGAAACCTGAAAAGTTTAATGGTTATGCATGTAAAATTCAAAGCGCATGGAGTTGCCACACTAACCTTTAGGTTCGATTCACACCCCACCAATAACTATATATTGAATGCAATAAGGAATGACCGGCGAATCCCTTCAGGATACTATGAGTTCCTTCATGTATTGCACAACCACACCAAGTGTATCTCCTAACAATATTTTACAGATTTATGGTTCCAACAAGTCACTCATGCATTAGAGAATTGATGGATGATTTAGAGTAAGAGAATGAGGGAGAATTATGTTGTTAATGCAACATAATTCTGGTTTCTATTGTCTTTGTTGTGTGTCCAAATTAATTCCCAAATGCCAAGCATTTATAGTCCATTATATGACCCTTCACATGAGAGAAAGCACCCATTTGACTTGAATCAATGCTATGGTTCATTAAGCCCTCTTTTACCAAAGGTTATCTTCATATACACTTGAATCAATGTTATGGTTCATTAAGCACCATTTTGCCAAAGGTTATAACCATATACACTTAAATCAATGTCATGGTTCATTATTTATCAATAAATAATAATGTACCAATGTATATGAATGGTTCCCATGAAGATAATGTGAAGTGAATAATTGTTTTTATAACCTAATGGTTATAAAAACAATTATTCACTTCACATTATCTTCATACTGAGTTGTTTAATCTAGAAACAACTTCATTCTCACAAAAAATCTTTCAACCATGAAAAACAACAAAGAAGCATCTCTTTACACCATTGATCTTGATGATTCATCTTTGAATCAAGCTTATGCAACAGCAACTGCACTCTTTGCAATTCTTGGTGAATGGATGATCTTGATTCTTGCATGTTCGATCGCATTGTTCTTCATTCCTCTAACTCCTTCTTTCACACTCCATTCAACAACTTCAACTGTTCTTAATGTCACCAATGGAAAAACCTTCACAGCCAACTTGGGTGTTGAGTTTCTTGCAGAACACTCCAACACTATTGGAAGCACAGTTCACTATGATTCTCTTCATTTCTCACTTTTCCACCGTCAAGAAAACCTCTCAACTTTCTCTCTTTCGAAGCCTTTTTACAACGAACCTGTGGATGCTTCAACTCAAGAAGCAAAATTTCGTAACGTGTCTATCACAATCGATGGATGGAAAGTTAATGGTATTGGAAAGGCTTGCGGGTTGGTGTATTTGGATTTACGATTTAGGGCTAATGCGAGATACATTCAGCCAATGTGGCCGGTTATGAAAGACAAGCTTGTAGGTCATTGTGGAGAAATGAAATTGAAATGTGTGATTCAGGTTCAAGCATCGTTGTTAACCCGTTTCTTGCGCCGTTCGATGTTTATAGTGATTTGGTGACTAACGTTAGGATTGCGTTGTTTGGAATGTTGATCTTTCTTCTTGTGATTGCTGTGGCTGTTCCTCTTATTGTTGAGCATTTCTTTTGCTCTGCCACTTTTTCTTGAATGTTGAGTCTCATAGTTTCTATGTGTTAGTTGTGTTGTAGAGTTTCAGTTTTTTTTCTTTCATTCTGAATGATGAAAGTGTAATAGAGATAAACAATAGTGTAATAATAATATGCAACACTTTGGATGATTGAAAGTTTGTTAACCATGTTTTTTTGGATAACAATTTTGACGATAATATTTTTGATAACCTTTACTTTTCTTTTTTGGAATAAAAAAATTATTTATTAAATGACACTAACGGTCATTTTACGATAATTACTTGAATGTATTTGAACTCCGCACTTAAGGTTAAGAGCTTGTTGACCATTTTCTGTTGTAAGTCCTGAAATTATGAATGTTTTAACAACTGTTATAGATAAATAGGAAGTTAAGAATGCAATCTTTAGAATAGGAGTTTGGCAATCTCTTGGACCATATGATTTTTCTGTTGTATTCTATAATAAAAACTATTTGAATAAGTGGTGGACAATTTTTATCAGTTGGTGCAAGTATTTGGAAAAGTAGGACCTAACAATCAAATAAATATACTCACAAAACTTGATAGGGTAAAATTCTGTATTATAAGTATGTGCACGAGTAAGGGTAGTTACCTGTACAAATGTGTGTGTTAAAGGGTGTGTTGCTAGTACTCCTCGCAATACAAACACACATTTGTTTAGAGTGTGACTAAACCTATTTTGAAATGCAACATACATTACATTGAAATACCATAATGTAATATTTTGGTAACTGATAGAATTTTGGCAAGTGTACCAAATACTATCGAAGTAGTAAAAATATCGTTCCACAAGGATTGGTTTTAATCTCAATAATTCAATTACGTTGTAACTTAAGATGTATAAAAGTTCTTTTAATTTGCCGCTAGGCAGTTGATTGATTTGTTTGCATAAGCAATAACATAAAATAAAGATTGGTTTAAAGAATAAGAGAGAGATGAGTTTAGGTCTTTCGAATCATCTATGTTCCCCTAATTGGTATACTGCACATATTCTTGTGAAAGAGTCACTAGTTTTACGATAGTTAACAAAATATTCCTAATCAATCCCTTGAGTTAGGACCCTCTTCTAGGGTTAAAGCCCCTAATTCCTTAGGTGGTCTAATAACCTTTGAAGGTTTAAGCACGTTAACCTAATATCACTAACAAACGATTATCCATTCCTAGACTAACCATGTTTATTAGAACAATTCAATTACGTCTAAGTCGAAAGCTATGGTCAGTAGTCATTCGTTCTCACTAAATCATGTTTATATTTGATCAGGATATAAAAAGCATTAATTGAATAAAAACTAGATTGTCATTCACAAATAATAGAGTTTCACAGCAACATGTTTCAATTAGGGTTACAAAGAATCATCTCAGACCTAACCTCTAATGGATTTAGCTACTCATAATGGTGTTTACAAATAACATAATCATTAGAGGAATCAATACATACATGAACTGGTAAAAGAGTGAAGAAATCGCCCTTCTTGCCGTCTTGTAGTCTCAAAATCGCACTTTGCTCTCTCCAAATCGTAACCTCTGTTTTCAGAATAGTCTTCAGCTTAAATAGGCACAGAATTTCGCCTTAAATCGTGGCACGATCCTCTTTGAATCGCAATTTACTGAATCAGGGTTTCCTCCAATCGTGTCACGATTCGACCATCGTGACACGATTTCTTCAATGTCGAAACTGGATTAAGTCTTCTCGAATCGTGGCACGTTTTCTAGAAATCGTGACACGATTTGCTTCTTTGTATTTTCTACAGAATTTCTGCTTTTCTTGCTGCATAAGTTGCTTTGTGAACTCCAAAATGTGATAAAAAGTACATAAAAATTACGTAATGACAAGATGTCATCAGTAACTAATAATCAAACACTTGAACTGATAAATTAAAAAATATAAGCTAAGCATCAAACTTTTTGAAATGAAAGTACACATCATTGTACAGATATTTTCATGAACCATCATCTGTCGATATTAAAATATGTACAAAATCTTCAATCATACATACATGACTAGAAACAATATCAAGATGGATTAAAAAAAAGACACTTGCTATTAATTACACGAAACACAAGAAAAATAGCTTTTCTACCAAATATGGAAAACACAAGTTTTGTCTCAGAAACTTCCAAGTTCTGATCTTCATCTGATTTTCTCTTTTCTTCTTGAATACAGTGGATTCCAATTTGTCTACTAAGATTGAAATTCTCAAAACTCTCCAACTGAGCTAACTGAGGTGCAAAGCATATCAATACTCACTGCCCTTTCGATCAACCAACGGATTCAGCAATGCGAGCGACCTGTAGACTTGTCGCATGATGACTAAAGATGGTTTCCTGACAATGCTTAGTTTTGGTTAGAGAAAAGTTGTGTAAATTACCAACAAATGTTCAATTTTATGAGAGAGATTGTTGTTAAAAAGTGGAGATAGGGAGATATAAGGTTGATATTAGAAACATAACGTCCTCATGTTTATTTCAACATGAGAGGATCATTGTCTTACAGACCATTATGCAGAAAACAAACATTGTAAGTTTGTAACGTAATTCAGTTCTCTTCTGGATGTATAATCCACTCATGCCAACCTTAACGTAATGCTTGGAAGTACAAAACCAAAACTGATTTATGAAATGAAATTCTCCACTTCCATTTTCAAGATAAAAACAAAATAGAAAAAAAAAAGATTCTTTATACCATCAAGGTCATATAATGTTTCCACAACAGTTTTTTTTTTTTTGTTTTTTTTTTTTTTTTGCAAGTTTTAATCTTTCAAACTAGCTATTGAACTATGATATAAGATTAAGTTTCTATCTAATATGACTTTTTGGACAAAAGATACACATTTACATTAAAACAACCAATGATAAAATTTAGGTTCTTTCTAACATATTTATAAAAATATTACTATGGAATGACAACCAACATTTTTATTCAAAAGATCTTTCATAGAGATTATGATTAAAACCATTTATGCTTTCAAAGTATAAGGATCTTACTTGTAACAACATTCATCTAGGATCCGGCACAATTTATTAGACGCTGTGTGAAAGTGGCAAACGTCGACTGCACCTTTTAGAGATGGATTCCCATACTTTCTTCAGATCTGGTTTCTTCTGATGTCTCTGAAGCATCCTTATGAAATAATTGAACAAAAATTCAAGTTATAATAGATGTGATAAGTAACACGATATACAGTTATGCTGCAGTTAGCTCACTGTAAATGTCCTATGTGCTTATAACATAGTCGAATTTTTATAAGCGTTGTTTCATTGCCGATCATATGACATAGGGATAGATACATGATTAAGTGCATTAAGATATAATAGATTATAGATGTCACTTCCTAGCAGAAACCCCTGTGAAAAGTAATTCAACAATTCCAATCTGAATCATAATTAATGAGATTAATAAAAATTTAACTACATCCAATAAAGCTATTAATAACCAATAAATAGTGTTTATGCTATTAACTTTTTCACTCAAACGATGCATTCAATCCACATAGTACACAATAAGTAAATAAATAGAAGGGGAGAACACGCCTAGATTTTCTTAATCTTTATAAGCATAAAGTGGCTAAAATTTACAATAAGATGGTCTACCTATTGAACTTTAAGTGGTTGCAAACTCTGAGAACCTTTATTTCGACATTTTGAACAAAACAAAATTGGTAAAAGTTATGTGTAACAATGTTCAGTTATAATTTCTAAAATGTCCATCAATCAAGCTGGATAAAAAAACATCCTTCCTATGAAATACCGACACAGACACGGACACCAGACTCGACACTGATTTGTCAACACTAATGGTAATTTGAGAAAATCACATATGTCGGTATTGGATGCCTTCGATCTGAAGTGTGTGTCTACAAAGCATTATCGACAGAATCTTATATCATGTCTCATCATTTGAAAAACTCTTCTAGGTAGAAGCAATTAATTGAGTTATTAAGATAATAATGATAATGATGTACCTGGACCAAGAAATATATCTAGCCATGGTGTTCCTTTTCTATTGTTTCAGTAAGCACCAAGTTCCGCATGCCTGACAATAAAACTAGATGTTGCTGCTGCAAAATTTCTGTCTCTGAAACTCCCACTTCCACAAATCTATGCTTTTTCAGCGTAGGATGAAATTGTGATAATGAAGCATTGAGATATTCATCTATTTTTCTCTTTCTACTATAAGGATTGGTGAATATCACATCCTCATTCGTGTTGTTTTTCTCCTTGCACACGTGGATTCCCATTTTTGCACTTCTTAACCCTTGAATCACATTCTCAGGAATCCCAATGAAAAAATGAAACTTCAACTCCACATAGATCCATTCATTTTTTAAAAGTGCTTTGTCCATTGCAGACTCGAAATTGATCCCGTAAAATATTTTCAAGTGTTGAATATTTTCTTCCAAATTCATATCAAACAAATATGCATGTCCCGAAGAAAATCCCCATTTAAATTTAAAATCTGGATATGTACGTTCATAACCATTGACAAACAAATTAAATCTGAAATGTTGAACATCCGGAAGAATAATAATAGAAGTTATAGAAGGGATCTTTTTACGGAACCAGAAAGAAATTGATTGACCCCTGCTTTGATGCTCGAACCAATCTGGAATCCTAATCTCCTCTGTTCCGTTTGGGAAACAAATATTGGTGCACCCAGCCTCATGTAATTGCTGTTAGTTTAGCATAAGATATATATTACACATTGTTGATTATATGTGAAATACTACATATCAAATACTATTGCAAGAAAAAACAACAACAAACCTGACTCAATAACATTCTTCTACTTGAGGAACTCAATGATTTACATCTTAATGCTTCAAAATATTTGAGATTCGGTGGAAACCCTCTAATTTCCTCAAGATGCTCGTTGGAATTCAATCCGAGGGTCCTCATACGGTGACATTCATTAAGGCACTCGGGAAGAATTTTGAAATTGCCAAAGGATAAGTCTAGAAATTTCACATTAACACACAACTTGAGAACTATTTGGAGACCTTCATATGGGAGATTGCAATAATGGAGATGAAGAGTTTCCACATTTGAAAACCTTATTGAATACATTTTCTCATTATGTTTTGTGAACCTGAGCATTTCACATCGCCGTAGTGATAAGCTGAGATTTTGAAATGAAAATGGCAATTCTGTTGTGGAAGTTATACACATTCCAATCTCTTTTGTATTTGTCATCTTACATAATAATTCTGGAAAACTCTTGAGTCTCTTACAAAAAGAGAGGTCCAATTCCTTCAGAGAGGGCAGCCATAAGGGTGGAAAATTCTCAAGCTTGGTGCATGCCCATGCATTTAAGATTTCAAGTTTATTTAGGTTCCCAATCGAATCGTGAATTGCAATTAAATTATCACAAAATCGAAACGAGAATTTTTCTAAATTTGGAAGACCTGAGACATTGGGTATATGGGTTAAATATCGACAATTGTCCAATGTCAAGACTTTCATATCCTCAAACCTCTGCATAAACACAAAGAAGAAACAAACAAATAAATTAAAAATCAAACACTATACTCTCATAGTGATATTATTTTCTTGACAGAAACAAAATCATTGTGAATTTATAAATATATACATTTAGAAAATGAAATTATTTCACTTGCCTTGCAACAAATAATAGATGATAGAGACTCTGAACAACATCCATTCCATTTCAATACTCTCAAACTCCTTGGAAGATACTTGAGACCTTTAGAAAAAGAGACATTTTCAATAATAAGTGTTTTGAGATTTGTCATCTTCTTGAAGGTCTTTCCATTCCAGTCTATTACCAGATCCATTGAGGGAGAATTCAGATATATCATCTCAATTTTACTTGTTCCCTTTTAACAGATAAAAAAATAAAAATGAATCAACCACAATACAAATAAAATATTGAGAACATATAATGTAATTAAGGGTAAAATAAATATTTGTTCATAGATATCAATCTTACTTTGTTTTCCTGTAAAATATGAACTATGTCATCACGACACCACAACCTACTACGCTTTTCAGGCTCTTTGGGTGATTCTTTCCGGACGATTTCTTTACCCATGACCTCTAGCAAGTCATGTAATGTCACTTTTTTCCACCAAATAATTTTTATGAGAGACTTATCAACCAACCCTCCAATGTGGCTATTTATGCGATAACCATAATGACGTTGAAGTATCTCTTCGACTTCTGCCAATCTACATCCTTTGAAGAAACAAGCAATATCCAAAAAGACATTTTGTTGTTCTTCGTCCAAAGCATCAAAGCTTACTTTAAGTATCTTTTGGATATCTTCATGTGGAATTCTTTCATACTTATCTAATGTAGACTCACATTCTGAAATATTCTTTCCAAACAAGTTGGAACCCACTACTTCTATAGCTAATGGAAGGCCAGAAGCATACACAACTGCACGTTTTAAAATCTCTTCATAACTTGAAGGAACTTTGTAACTTTTAAAAGCCATCCACCTCAACAATTCAAGAGCATTTTCCCTAGACATCCCTTTTACTTCATGCATAATTTCTATCTCATGATTGCTTAGTAAGTGTTTGTTACGAG
Organism: Medicago truncatula; assembly: GCF_003473485.1. NCBI lineage: Eukaryota > Viridiplantae > Streptophyta > Magnoliopsida > Fabales > Fabaceae > Medicago > Medicago truncatula. Next base: position 26,650,342 of record NC_053045.1, read on the forward strand.
TGGTAATGATAACTCTGCTTCCACAACCGAACCAATCACGTCCTCCGGCCAAAGCATGCAGTTGTTCCAAATTGTGCACATCATCGAGAATCAAAAGAATCTTCTTTGTATGTAGCCTTTCCTTTATATAAGGAATTCCCTCACTAACACCTCCTAACTTAATTTTCAGTGAAAGTGTTTTTAAAAGGAGTTCCTCCTGGAGATGTTTCAATTGATTTGAAGCTGAATTCTCTCTCACATTTTCAAGAAAACATGAGCATTCAAATTGATCAGCAATAAAATTATAAATTGCTTTTGCAAGTGTTGATTTACCCATGCCTCCAATGCCATAAAGTCCTACCATGCGGACTCCATCATGAGATCCTTCATCAAGAAGCGATTTCACTTGTTGTACTCGAGACTGCAATCCAACAGGGTAATTGGCAACATGTAAGGGCTGCCGACTGATCTTGTTAGAGACGTATTTGACTATCTCTCCAATAAACTTGTATTCATATCTATTCATGTCCAATAAGATAAGTCAGTATGTAACAACATCACAGTCACACCCATGTACTCATAATATATCATACATTTCTAAATTCAAACTATTTTGACTTATAAATAACTAATACTTGTTTAAAAACGTAAATAAAAAGGTGTTTCCAATTTAGGCTTTCGGTTGGTATTATTGAGGAATAAATATTAAATAAATAAAATGCAAAAAGGAAAACAAGAATTAAGTAAAGAGGAGTACCCAGGACTAAAATGGTAGCCGGACAAGTTAGCAGCTTCAGTCAGAGCTAACTTCCATTGATGCAACCGCTCCATGTTTTTCTTGTTATTTTGGAAACTCTTTCCGTGCTTAGTGAGATGTTCACCGTAACTCCCACTTTGATGTCGTATGTGAGTAGGATCCACGCCATAGAAAACAGGCAAAACAAGTCGACCCTTTGTCTTGTAGCAGTGAATGATGTGGACAAGTTCGTCCAAACAAAATGAAGAAGAGGCATAGTTGATAGAAAACACAGGAATGAAGATCCTAGACTCTTCAATGGAATTGTCAAGTGATGGCTTGATTTCATCCCCTCTTTGCAGGTCACGGTCATCAATGAAGGTGTGGATTCCTTTGTCAGTAAGAGCCTTGTAGAGATGACCAGTAAAACCGTTACGAGTGTCACTGCCCCTGAAGCTGAGGAACACTTGGTAAGTGAATCGATAGGAAAATGAAGAGCATGAGGAAGGTGATTGCATAGCCATGAAAATTGAGAGAAACTGGATGAAAAAAGAGTTTGAGAATGCAGAATATGAGTTTAAGTTTTTGTGGTATGTGATGTGAGAGTCTTCAGTATGTAACTATATAACAAGGAGAAAACTTATGACAAAAATGGTCTGTTAAACTTCCTGACTACTTCCTATAGCCGTGTGGACCAATCACACATTAATTAAATAACATTCTACTGCCACATCTTCTTGCTAATTTCTTCAATGTGATTGCTGTTCAACTTTCGGAAAAAACTAAAATAAATAAATTAAAAACCAAAGAATAGTGTAATAAGTACCGGAACTATTATTTTTGTTTTTGACGCTTATAGTTTTATTTGGACACATAAGTCAAATTAAATACAAACAAACAAATAACAATTTGGTAATATTAAAAAATGTGAAAAATGCAACGAGTGCTTACATAATTGCAAGGTTGATTATATTAGCTCTAGAGTACAATGGGGGTTCTTAATTTAGTTTAATGGAATATTGGTTAGACAGCAAGAAGAAAACAAGATTATGAACAATGGCAACATCCAGGAAGTTAGACCATTGACCAGAGGATTAATTAAAGAACTTGCTTACATCACTATGTTTTCTTATAATTAATAACTTTAAAAAGAATCAGCATTAGGTCCAAGGTTTGATTCCTGACCGATGTATGGAAAAACAGAAGAATTATTAATTTAATATCTTTTTTTATGTTATTATTAAAATATAAAGAGTATCTCTAAAAAAAATATTAAGAGTAAAAAATTTAGACGTAAAAAAAAAAAAAGACAATAAAATATAAAGAGGTGATTATTTGAATTGGTGTTAGACATTAAAAAAAATACAGACCTGAAAATGATATAGGAAAAACAATTTAAACCTACCAATAAAAAATTAAACGTCGCATTTGCATGTGTTAAGAAGTTCAAAATAGTAAATTTTGTATCGTTGTGTACAATATTGCACAAGTCAGACAAATCCAAGATGTTTATAACATTTCCAAGGTATAAACATCAACGAAAATCCTAGAGCTAACTAAAAATATAGTTACTTCGACTAAGACATGAGTGACCTTATTTATTTGTCTCTCAAGCACAATGTGAGAGTTTGTAAATTAAGAAGCAAAACTAATTATTCATTATAATAAAACATAACCAAACAATGTATAGCATCCTCTCTAACATTGTTGAATGCTTCCACCACTGCTTTATCGAAAACAAAATTCAAGTTATAAAAGTTTAGATCATGAATATCGCTTCACCCAAATTCATATTACACGTGTTTCTGGCGATCACAAAAACACCTTCATCACCTCTTAAGCACATGCCAATATATGTCCAATTTTGCCGAAATGAAAATTAAGCATCTATATTGCACTTATACCTTCCTTCTTGCAGCCCTTGCCACCGTGCTTTGTGTTGTCTGCTGCATCATCGCAATCTTCTGCCACATCAATTGTTTTTGATGTACGGGAGCCATGCCTACCTCTTCTGGTCGTGGCATTAGCTATGAACCAGTCCTCTTGATGCCACTTCTGCAATTTACTCATTCACATCTTGTCAAACCTTCCTGCTTTGTTGCTTCTATAGACTCCATAAAGTAACAACCATATAGTTAGCAATAACAAGAAGACTGTTGTGTTTGTTGTATTTGTTTTCAATAAATCTTTATTTAATTTCATTCCATATCCTTCAATCCAATAGCCCTTTTTCTTTTCTTTAATTATTATTGTTTCAGTGTGATTCTATGGATATAATTATGTGATTCTATGGATATTTATGTGATTCTAAAAAAGAAATTCTGATTGCAATATCCTTCAACACGTACTTCTTAACCTTTTTAATCACATTCTCAGGCATCATAGATAAAATCTGAAGCTTAAACTCCACATAGATCCGTTCATTTTTTAAAAGTGCTTTGTCCATTTCAGACTCCAAATTGATCCCGTGAAATATTTTACAGCATTGAATATTTTCTTCCAAATTCATATCAAACAAATATGTATGTCCCGAAGAAGGCAGACATTTAAATTGGAGTTCTGGAAATGTACATTCATAACCATTGACAAAAAAATTAAATCCTAAAGTATACTTAACATCCGGAAGATATATATTACGCATTGTCGATTATATGTGAAATACTACACATCAAATACTATTGCAAGAAAAAACAACAACAAACCTGACTCAACAACATTCTTCTATTTGAGCAACTCAATGATTTACATCCTAATGCACGAAGACATTTGAGATTCGGTGGAAACCCTCTAAGGTGACATTCACTAAGGCACTCGGGAAGAATTTTGAAATTGCCAAAGGATAAGTCTAGAAATTTCACATTAACACACACGACTTGAGAACTATTTGGAGACATTCATATGGGAGATAGTAACTTCCGAGATAAAGAACTTCCACATTCGAAAACATTATTGAATACATTTTATCATTATGTTTTGGGAACCTGAGCATTTCACATCCCTGTATTGATAAGCTGAGATTTTGAAATGAAAATGGCAATTCTCTTATGGAAGTTATACACATTCCAATCTGTACAAATGTGTGTGTTAAAGGGTGTGTTGCTTGTAATCCTCGGAATACAAACACACATTTGAATTTATTTATTTATTTTATGTGGAAATTTCTCTTTAGAGTGTGACTATATTTTGAAATGCAACATACATTACATTGAAATACCATAATGTAATATTTTGGTAACTAATAATCAAACAATTGAGCTGAAAAATTAAAAAATATAAGTTAAGCATCCAACTTTTTGAAATGAAGGTTCACATCATTGTACAGAGATTGTGACGAACCATCTGTCGGTATGAAAATATGTACATACTCTTGTATTCTTAAAAGCAATTTAATCATACATACATGACTAGTACATTGTTTTAAAAAAAAAATATCAAGATGGATTAAAAAAAAGAGGCTTGCTATTAATTACAAACCTAAACTTTGACGAAACACACGAATTCTCCCGTATCTTCTTTCGATAAATCACTTTTCTGCCAAATGTGAAAAACACAAGTTCTGTCTCGGAAACTTCCAAGTTCTGATCTTCATCTGATTTTCTCTTTCTATAAGGATTGATGAATATCACATCCTGCTCTATGCTTATTTTCTTCTTGAATCAGTGGATTGCAATTTGTCTACTAAGATTGAAATTCTCAAAAACTGAGCTGCAGTACAACTGAGGTGCAAAGCATATCAATACTCACAGCCCTTTTGAACAACCAATTACGGATTCTGCAGTGCGAGCGACCTTTAGACTTGTCGCATGATGTCTAAAGATGGTTCCCTGACAATGCTTAGTTTCGGTTAGAGAAAAGTTGTTTTGAACAAAAGATACTTATTTACATCAACAACCATTGATAAAATTAAGGCTCTTCTTTCTAACATATTTAGAAAAATATTACTATGGAATAACAACCAACGTTTTTATTCAAAAGATCTTTCATAGAAATTATGATTAAAACAATTTATGCTTTCAAAGTATAAGGATCTTACTTGTAACAACATTCATGTAGGATCCGGCACAATTTATTAGACGCTGTATGAGAGTGGCAAACGTCCACTGCACCTTTTAGAAGTTCGGGACTCAAGGGATACATCTGGAAGCCCTGAGTGAAAAGTCAAATTTAATACAAACAAACAAAGGACAAGTTGGTAATATTAACGCACAAAATAAACACATTAATTGTATTAACAACTTTTTTTAAGAAATATAAAAGATGCAACGAGTGCTTACCTATATGGACGAAAAGAGTATTTAGTAAACTCATAAAAAAGCTTAATATTCTCTCCCCAATTTAACGATTCAGGTTTTCATTGCACTATTAGTAGAACCCTCTTTTATATGGTTCTACACTTTTACCAAGTGGGAAACTTCCTTCCCATTTCGTATTTCTGCAAAGTAACCATCATTTTTCTTAAAGAAAGGTAAAAACAAGGTAAAAATTTATGTCTTCTTAAATTGGATAAAATGCTATAACCTAAAGGTAAAGTATGTTATTTTAATGGTAAAGTATGCAGACACTGCTGAAACGAAATGCTATAGGCATACAAGGAATTCCTTGTTGCAACAAATTTCTTATAGAAAGTTGCCCTTAAGTCTACCAATCAATTAGCTACTAAAAATAAAGTATTGTCTAGAATTGTTCCAAACCTGCATGTTAGAAATCCTTGACTTCATAGCACATGTGTTTGTTCAATTGAAGGTTAAGTGTTCTGAATTTGCAGGCTCTGAAGTGTAGATTGTGGTATTTTTGTTGACGATTTAATGAAGGAAATAAAATGAATTTCATGAAACTTAGGATGCAGCCATCTTGAATTTCATGAAAGTTAGTAATGCATATCGTTGGAAGTGGCGAGATATTGTTATAGAAATTGAAAGAGAGAAAATAATAACCTAATGCACCAACACAGACACGCTGACATGACAAATGTGATTACATTCAACCAAACTCGTCCCTAATTGCTCAGCCCTACATATGCATACATGCATGGTTTTATAGATTTGAGGAAACTATAATTTCAACTTGTATTTCTTTGACATTTTAAATATTGGTTAATACACACTTCATAAAGCTATCTGTATTTATAATATGTTAGTATTTGGAACCTAACGCTTATTTCACATTATATTCATACTCAGTTGTTTAATCTTGAAACAACTTCTTTCAATTCTGTTATATCTTCACTTTCTCACATTCTCACCAAAAATCTTTCAACCATGAAAAACAATAAAGAACAATCTCTTTACACCATTGATCTTGATGATTCATCTTTGAATCAAGCTTATGCAACAGCAACTACACTCTTCGCAATTCTTGGTGAATGGATGATCTTGATTCTCACATGTTCGATCGCCTTGTTCTTCATCCCCCTAACTCCTTCTTTCACACTCCATTCAACAACTTCAACTGTTCTTAATGTTACCAATGGAAAAACCTTCACAGCCAACTTGGGTGTCGAGTTTCTTGCGGAATACTCCAACACTATTGGAAGCACAATTCACTATGATTCTCTTCATTTCTTCCTCTTCCACCGTCAAGAAAACCTCTCAACTTTCTCTATTTCAAAGCTGTTTTACAACAAACCTGTAGATGCTTCAACTCAAGAAGCAAAGTTTCGTAACGTGTCTATGACAATCGATGGATGGAAATTTCATGGTATTGGAGAGGCTTGCGGGTTGGTGTTTTTGGATTTACGATTTAGTGCTAATGCGAGATACATTCAACCAATGTGGCCGGTTTTGAAAGACAAGCTTGAAGGTCATTGTGGAGAAATGAAAGTTGAAATGTGTGATTCAGGTTCAAGCGTCGTTGTTAACCCGCTTCTTGCATCGTGCGATGTTTATAGCGATTTGGTGACTAACGTTCGGATTGCGTTGTTTGGAATGTTGATCTTTCTTCTTGTACCATATGATTTTTCGGTTAAATTCTGTAAATAAAAACTATTTGGGGAAGTAGGAACTGTCAACCAAACAAATATTAGAATTGATGCATATAACATGAATCATTAGGAGAAAGGGAGTTTTTTTTTCTTCTTCCTATTAGAGTTGATTTGCATAAGGCTTTATGGTAATGGATGACAATTGGAACCAAAGTCATTGGATACTCACAAAAATTGATAGGGTAAAAATCTGTTTTATACGTATGCGCATGGGCAAGGGTATGATTAAAACCAACATTTTTGTTCAAAAGATCTTTCATAGAGATTATGATTAAAACCATTTATGCTTTCAAAGTATAAGGATCTTACTTGTAACAAAATTCATCTAGGATCCGGCACAATTTATTAGACGCTGAGTGAAAGTGGCAAACATCGACTGCACCTTTTAGAGATGGATTCCCATACTTTCTTCAGACCTGGTTTCTTCTGATATCTCTGAAGAATCCTTATGAAATAGTTGAACAAAATTCAAGTTATAACAGATGTGATAACTAAGTTGAACTAACACAATATGCATTTATGCTGCATTTATATCACTCTAAACCTCCTGTTTGCTTATAAGATAGTCAAATTATTATCAGTAATTTAGAAAATAACATATGTCTGTATTGGGTACCCCAAACATGCCCTCGATCAGACGTGTGTCTACAAAGCATTTTCGACAGAATCTTATATCATGTCTCGTCATTTGAAAAACTCTTCCAGATAGAAACAATTAATTGGTTTATAAAGATAATAATGATAATGATGTACCTGGATCAAGGAATATATCTATCCATGGTGTTCCTTTTCTATTGTTTCATTAAGCACCAAGTTCCGCATGCCTGACACTAAAGCTAGATGTTGCTGCTGCAAAATTTCTGTCTCTGAAACTCCCACTTCCACAAATCTATGCTTTTTCAGCGAAGGATGAAATTGTGATAATGAAGCATTGAGATATTCATCTAATTTTCTCTTTCTACTATAAGAATTGGTGAATATCACATCCTCATTCGTGTTGTTTTTCTCCTTCCACACGTGGATTCCCATTTCTGTACTTCTTAACCTTTTAATCACATTCACAGGAACCCCAATGAAAAAATGAAGCTTAAACTCCACATAGATCCATTCATTTTTTAAAAGTGCTTTGTCCATTTCAGACTCGAAATTGATCCCGTGAAATATTTTACAGCCTTGAATATTTTCTTCCAAATTCATATCAAACAAAAATGTATGTCCCGAAAAATGCGGCGATCTAAATTTGAATTCTGGAAATGTACATTCATAACCATTGACAAACAAATTAAATCTGAAATTATATTGAACATCCGGAAGAATAATTATAGAAGTTATAGAAGGGATCTTTTTACAGAACCAGAAAGAAATTGATTGACCCCTGCTTTGATGCTCGAACCAATCTGGAATCCTATTCCTAATCCCCTCTGTTCCGTTTGGGAAATAAAATGAGGTGCACCCAGCCTCATGTAATTGCTGTTAGTTTAGCATAAGATATATATTACACATTGTTGATTATATGTGAAATACTACATATCAAATACTATTGCAAGAAAAAACAACAACAAACCTGACTCAATAACATTCTTCTACTTGAGGAACTCAATGATTTACAATCATATGCATCAAGATATTTGAGATTCGGTGGAATCCCTCTAATTTCCTCAAGATGCGTGTTGAAATCCAATAGGAGGGTCCTCAGAAGGTGACATTCACTAAGGCACTCGGGAAGAATTTTGAAATTGCCAAAGGATAAGTTTAGAAATTTCACATTAACACACGACTTAAGAACTATTTGGAGACATTCACATTCATATGGGAGATCGGAAGTATTGAGACGAAGAAATTCCACATTTGAAAACATTGTAGAATACATTTTATCATCATGTTTTGGGCACCTGAGCATTTCACATCCCTCTAGGTATAAGCTGAGATTTTGAAATGAAAATGGCAATTCTCTTGTGGAAGTTATACACATTCCAATCTCTTTTGTATTTGTCATCTTACATAATAATTCTGGAAAACTCTTGAGTCTCCTACAATAAGAGATGTCCAATTCCTTCAGAGAGGGCAGCCATAAGGGTGGAAAACTCTCAAGCTTCCTGCATCCCCATGCATTTATGATTTCAAGTTTATTTAGGTTCCCAATCGAATCGTGAATTGCAATTAAATTATTACAATCTTGAAACGAGAATTGTTCTAAATTTGGAAGACCTAAGACATTGGGTATATGGGTTAAATATTGACAATTGTCCAATGTCAAGACTTTCATATCCTCAAACCTCTGCATAAACACAAAGAAGAAACAAACAAATAAATTAAAAATAAAACACTATACTCTCGTAATGATATTATTTTCTTGACAGAACAAAATCATTGTGAATTTATAAATATATACATTTAGAAAATGAAATTATTTCACTTGCCTTGCTGCCAATACAAGATGATAGAGACTCTGTAGAACATCCATTCAATTTCAATACTCTCAAACTGCTTGGAAGATACTTGGGATCTTTAGTAAAAGAGACATTTTTAATAATAAGTGTTTTGAGATTTGTCATCTTCTTGAAAGCCTTTCCATTCCAGTCTATTACCAGATCCATTGAGGGAGAATTCAGATATATCATCTCAATTTTACTTGTTCCCTTTTAACAGAAAAAAAAAAAAAAAAAAGAATCAACCACAATACAAATAAAATATTGAGAACATGTAAATGTAATTAAGGGTAAAATAAATATTTGTTCATAGATATCAATCTTACTTTGTTTTCCTGTAAAATTTGAATTATGTCACCACGACACCACAACCGACTACGCTTTTCAGGCTCTTTAGGTGATTCTTTCCGGACAATTTCTTTACCCATGACCTCTAGCAAGTCATGTAATGTCACTTCATTCAAAGTGTAACATTCACTAATTTTTATGAGAGACTTATCAACCAATCCTCCAATGTGGCTCTTTATGCAATAACCATAATGAAGTTTAAGTATCTCTTCGACTTTTGCCAATATACATCCTTTGAAGAAACAAGCAATATCCAAAAAGACACTTTGTTGTTCTTCGTCCAAAGCATCAAAGCTTACTTTAAGTATCTTTTGGATATCTTCGTTTGGAATTCTTTGATACTTATCTAATGTAGACTCACATTCTGAAATACTCTTTCCAAACAAGTTGGAACCCACTACTTCTATAGCTAATGGAAGGCCAGAAGCATACACGACTGCACGGTTTAAAATCTCTTCATAACTTGAAGGAACTTTATAACTTTTAAAAGCCATCCACCTCAACAATTCAAGAGCATTTTCCCTAGACATCCCTTTTACTTCATGCATAATTTCTATCTCATGAGAAGATAGGCAAGAGCTTTGTACCTTATCGGGTAGTCCACCCTTGGATCCTTTGTACTCCAACTCCACTGCTTTGGTGGCACACTCGTCCAGGATATCATCAAGGACGTAGGCAGCATCTTTAAGCTTAAGCAACCAATCCTTGATAGCTTTGTTAGTAAATTGTTTCTCCTCAGTATCTTCAAGTGTAGCTTTGATTGTAGTGAGCATGCTTGAAAAACTTTTGAAGTCTTTTTCAAAACCAAGAAGTAGGCCAAGCTCCTTCTGAACGAGTGAGCTCAAATTATCAAGGACAAGTTCAAGCACAGCTTCAGCCATCTTCTAGGTTTACTCGCAAAATTAAAGAACAGGTTTGTTTGTATGACTGAGAAATGTAGTGTGGTAGTATAAAGCAAGAAGATTAACAATAAGGATTGTTAAGTGAAGTGTTAGAAAAAGTTATGCGTCAACATGTGAAGTCAACAATGAATGATCTTTATGGAAGTTTTGTGGAAACAATCAAATGAAATTGACAGTCCCACCACCAATAATGCTCTCTGGATTTTTACTTAATAGCTGCTGAAGTTTCTTCTATATGGAAATAAAAATGTTAGGTGAGAAAATAAAAATCTTCACCACTGTAGGTCATAACCAGTTGAATTGCTTTGTAAGAGTTTTGCTTGCTTAACCATTGCTCCGGGCCAAGTTTAACATTCTCCTTAATGCTCCGGGTCGTAACTCTTCAATCCCGTAAAAAATAGTAAAATGTAATTTAAGTTATTAGTTTTTTTTATTGGAAATTAGTTATTACCATTTATAGTTGTGAAGTTTGGGTACTTCATGATGCACTCAGAAGCAGCTAGAGAGCGCTAAACCTAGATTGAAAAGAAAAAAGTTTGCATGCGACAAACTTGTAAAAATAGGGTTGCAGAATCCACCAGAAATTGAGAAAACTCTATAAAATATTATTGAATGACTCTATAAAATATAAAATATTATTGAATGAATAAAAGTTTCTTCTTAGACTATAACTGTTAATAAATGGGAAAATAATAAAACCCTAATGGGCTGAAAATCCAAAATAGAACATAAAAATAGACATTATTAAAATTGGCCTAAAATAATAAATTACTAAGGCTTTGTTTGAGAGTTTTGAGGGGAAGGAAAGGAAAGGCTAAGGAGGGGAAGGAAAGGAAAGGGAGGGAAGGGAGAAAGGAGGGAAAACCTTCCCCTTGTTTGGGAGTTAAAACACTCCACCAAAGAAAGGAGATGAATGACTTATGTTATAATTTTACTATTTTACCCTTTTTTCTCTTAAAATTAATACAATGTGTTCTAGTTTGTAATTTATCTTCTAATTTATTCAAAAGAGCTTATCTCATTAAAAATAAATTATTTATAGAATAAAAAAAAATTATTACAATCACTTTATAAAAAACAACTTATTTATACAAAACAACTTATTACGGTCTCTTTTTTTAAAAATAGCTTATCTCGTGAAAAACAAATTATTACTATCTTTTTTTTTAGAAACAACTTATTCAAAACAACTTATTTATGCAAAACAACTTATTACAATCTCTTTTTTCAAAAACAGCTTATTCAAAACAACTTATTTATATAAAACGGCTTATTACGACATTTTCAAAAACAACTTATTCAAAATAGCTTATTTCTACAAAATAGCTTTTTACGACCTCATTTTAATAAACAACTTATTCAAAACAACCTATTTATGCAAAACAGCTTATTACAACCTCTTTTAAAAAAACAACTTACTCAAAAGAGCTTATTTATGCAAAACAGCTTATTACGACATCTTTTTCAAAAACAGCTTATTCAAAACAGCTTATTACGACCTCTTTTCAAAAACAACTTATTTATACAAAACAACTTATTACGATCTCTTTTTCAAAAACAGCTTATTCAAAACATATTATTTATGAAAAACAGCTTATTCAAAATAACTTATTTATGCAAAACAACTTATTATGATATGTTTTGAATAAGTTGTTTTTGAAAAAGAGGTCGTAATAAGTTGTTCTGAATAAGCTGTTTTTGAAAAAGAGATCGTAATAAGCTGTTTTGCATCAATAAGGTGTTTTTCTAAAAGAGGTCGTGATAAGTTGTTTTACATAAATAAGTTGTTTTTGAAAATGAGGTCGTAATAAGTTGTTTTGCATAAATAAGCTGTTTTTGAAAAAGATGATGTAATAAGTTTTTTTTTTATTTTTATAAATAAGTTGTTTTGAATAAGCTATTTTTTGAAAAAGAGATCGTAATAAGTTGTTTTTTATAAATAAGCTGTTTTTGAAAAGAGGTTGGAATAAGCTGTTTTGGATAAATAAGCTGTTTTTAAAAAAGAGGTCGTAATAAGCTGTTTTGCATAAATAAGTTGTTTTTGAAAGAGATCTTAATGAGCTGTTTTGCATAAATAAGCTGTTTTCGAAAAAGAGGTCGTAAGAAGCTGTTTTGCATAAATAAGATGTTTTGAATAAGCTGTTTTTGAAAATGAGGTCGTAATAAGCTGTTTTGCATCAATTAGTTGTTTTGAATAAGTTGTTTTTTGAAAAGAGGTCGTAATAAGCTGTTTTGCATCAATAAGCTGTTTTGAATAAGTTGTTTTTTGAAAAGAGGTTGTAATAAGCTGTTTTGCATCAATAAGTTGTTTTGAATAAGTTGTTTTTTTAAAAAGAGGTCGTAATAAGCTGTTTTGCATAAATAAGTTGTTTTGAATAAGCTGTTTTTTAAAAAAGAGGTCGTAATAAGCTGTTTTGTATAAATAAGTTGTTTTGAATAAGCAGTTTTTGAAAATGAGGTCGTAATAAGTTGTTTTGTATAAATAAGTTGTTTTGAATAAGTTGTCTTTGAAAAAGATGGTAATAATTCAGTAATGTCTAAAATTGGAATTTTGAATTATTATGAGGGCAAAATTGTCAATTAGTATGTTTAACCCCCCAAAACCTCCAAATTTGGAGGAACTTTAAAATTTGACAAATGAAACCCTTTAAAACCCCCATAACCTTTCCCTTGTTTCTTTAAAGAGAGTTTTTTTTCTTCTTCTTATTAGAGTTGATTTGCATAAGGCTTTATGGTAATGGACGGCAATTGGAACCAAAGTCATTGGATACACAAAAATTGATAGGGTAAAAATCTGTTTTATAAGTATGCGCATGGGCAAGGATAGTTACCTGTACAAATGTGTGTGTTGAAGGGTGTGTTGCTGGTACTCCTCAGAATACAAACACACATTTGTTTAGAGTGTGACTAAACCTATTTTGAAATGCTACATACATTACATTGAAATACCATAATGTAATATTTTGGTAACTAAGAATCAAACTCTAATAGAAATTGTGATGAACCATCTGTCGGTATGAAAATATGTACAAACTCTTTAATCATACATACATGACCAGTACATTGTTTTTTTAAAAAAAAAAATATCAAGATAGATTAAAAAAAATAGACTTGCTATTAATTACAAACCAGAACTTTGACGAAACACAAGAATACTCCCGTTTCTTTGTTCGATAAATAGCTTTTCTACCAAATATGGAAAACACAAGTTTTGTCTCTGAAACTTCCAAGTTCTGTTCTTCATCTGATTTTCTCTTTCTATAAGGATTGATGAATATCACATCCTGCTCCATGCTTTTTTTCTTCTTGAACACAGTGGATTCTAATTTGTCTACTAAGATTGAAATTCTCAAAACTCTCCAACTGAGGTGCAAAGCATATCAATACTCACTGCCCTTTCGAACAACCAACGGATTCTGAAGTACGAGCGACCTGTAGACTTGTCGCATGATGACTAAAGATGGTTTCCTGACAATGCTTAGTTTTGGTTAGAGAAAAGTTGTGTAAATTACCGACAAATGTTCAATTTTATGCGAGAGATTTTTGTTAAAAAGTGGAGATAGGGAGATATAAGGTTGATATTAGAAACATAACGTCCTCATGTTTATTTCAACATGAGAGGATCCACTCTTGAAATTGTCATACACACCATTATGCAGAAAACAAACATTCTAAGTTTGTAACGTAATTCAGTTCTCTTCTTGATGTATAATCCACTCATGCCAACCTTAACGTAATGCTTAGAAGTACAAAACCAAAACTGATTTATGAAATGAAATTCTCCACTTCCATTTTCAAGATAAAAACAAAATAGAGAAAAACTTTTTTACACCGTCAAGTTCATATAAATGTTTCCGCAACAGATTTTTTTTTTTTTTGCAAGTTTAAATCTTTCAAACTAGCTATTGAACTATGATATAAGATTAAGTTTCTATCTAATATGACATTTTGGACAAAAGATACGCATTTACAACCAAAGATAAAATTAAGGCTTCTTTCTAACATATTTATAAAAATATTACTATGGAATGACAACCAACATTTTATTCAAAAGATCTTTCATAGAGATTATGATTAAAACCATTTATGCTTTCAAGGTATAAGGATCTTACTTGTAACAACATTCATCTAGGATCCGCCATAATTTATTAGACGCTGCGTGAAAGTGGCAAACGTCCACTGCACCTTTCAGAAGTTTGGGACTGAAGGGATACATCTGGAGGCCCTGAGAGATGGATTCCCATACTTTCTTCAGACCTGGTTTCTTCTGATGTCTCTGAAGCATCCTTATGAAATAATTGAACAAAAATTCAAGTTATAACAGATGTGATAACTAACACAATATACATTTATGCTGCATTTAGATCACTCTAAACATCCTGTTTGCTTATAAGATAGTCAAATTATTATCAGTAATTTGAGAAAATCACATATGTCTGTATTGGGTACAGACACAAATCGGACCCCGAACATGCCCTCGATCAGACGTGTGTCTACAAAGCATTTTCGACAGAATCTTATATCATGTCTCGTCATTTGAAAAACTCTTCCAGGTAGAAACAATTAATTGGTTTATAAAGATGATAATAATGATAATGATGTACCTGGACCAAGGAATATATCTAGCCATGGTGTTCCTTTTCTATTGTTTCAGTAAGCACCAAGTTCCGCATGCCTGACACTAAATGTCACGACCCAAAATTCACAATCGTGACCGGCGCACGAACTAGAACATTCTAGTCCGGCAAGCCTATTGACGACACATGACAACTATAATTTACAATTTATAAATTGCTATCAACTGAAATTTCGACAGAGTATCCTCCGTATTTTTAACATTTTCCAAGGTTTTAATCCTGTTTATAAACCTGTATTCTCATCCGGAGTTTCAAATTGACATATTTACATATTTGTACATCTCAAAATAAAACATTCCTAAACTCCAAATAGCTGCAGATAATCTGACTCAACAAATACATAAACAACAGAGACATCCATCAAAGAAGCCTACCAAAAAAAAGTGACGCGGCAGAACTTGAGTCTACTAGCAGCTCTCTACTTAGCTGCTTGGAAATCTGAAAAAAATAGAGAATGAAAGAGTAAGTCACAAGGACTTAGTGAGAGACAACAACCACCACCACTGGAAGGGAAACACACAAGGGCACGATTATTTACTTTATCAAATCTATTGTCAATTTACAAAAATAGTAACCGTATAAAATTATATTAATCCGCAATCGTTTATACGCATGAAATTTACACATGTATAAATATTTTCAATCAAGTAAGAATAATTCAAAAAAAATCCAACATCATAAAGAGGTGAAAATAAAGTTACAAGCCTTTTAAAGAAATTATAGAAAACTCCGTTTAGAGAAAATAATCAACTTCAAATAGAATATAAAATCGCGTTCAGTTTAATAATACCAAAATAATCAACTTTATAGAAAGTATTGAAATCCAACTTTAATGAAAATAACCAAATGGGTGAATCGAGAACTAGCTCCATCTCGTTGATAGCCCTCTCCTCCTAATGGTGGCCTTCCCATGGGGCGGCTCCATCTAACGGATAGCTCTTTTCTCTCGACTCAAAACAAAGTGTAAACATTTTCAATTAGGGAGTTTACATCTCATTGATAGCCCTCTCCTCCTAATGGCGGCCTTTCCATTGGGGTGGCTCCATCTAATGGAGTAACTACCTAATCGAAATCACATACTAGGTGCACCTAGGTCGTCGTCATTATAACCATAATTTTCAAAACACCATTCTTAAAACACAATGCTAAAACCATATTTCACAACATAACAAAACTTATTTCAAAATACGTATCATCAAAACTCAATCGAAAATCTACTACTTATAATCATAAGTAAATCCAAATTCAAATCCAAATCCAAATCGCGTACAAATTAATATCAAATCCTTTCAAAGACGCATATTTCAAAACCACGTTTCACAACATATCAAAACTACTATGAAAATACATACAATCAAATTCTCCATTTCAATCCCTCTACTTTATAAATCGCAAGTAAAATCCAAATCCAAATAGAGTGCATATTAATATCGAAAGTTTCCAAAAACATACATTTCAAACCGTATTTCTCATATCTCCAAAACACATGTCATAATATATGCAGCCAAATCTCAATTTCAACCATTGGCCCAACAAATCATAGATAAATTCAAACAGAGACCATAATAATATCGATGACTTTAAACACGAGCATCATTGATAAGAAAAAGTTCAAAGGGTGTGTTCCCCATTTTTTTTTATAAACACTTTAACATAGAAAATTATCAAAATATCAATAATATTAATAGGGAAAATATGCGATAATGATCGTTATCAACTCACCGATATGACGAATCGATTAAATTTGCTCTCCAACCACCCTAGGATAAACATTCAAAGCAGCATCCCACATTTATTTCCAGAAAAGCCGAAGTAAAAGGAATTGATTCCAATTTATTTCTTCCCAATGCAGCAACAAGGTTCGCCATGGTTTTGGATTCCTTTGAACAGCAACAACCGTGGCACCATATTACAATCTTCTTGGTTCCATAATCTTGCAATATACAGACTAATTTGTCACTGTACTTGTTGGTTATTATGGCTCTAAGCTTCCCAAAACCTCAAAGAATCAAAATGACCAACTTTCAATGAATGGGCTCTTGTACTTCTTTACTACATTTACCCTAATCCCAAATTTTATCCAAGTGTACTTGTAGAATTAGGGAAAAGTTATGCTTAGATATGTAATTCATCTCATGAGTGTTTGAATTTTGAAAGGAAATTGGTTATTGAAAGAGAGAAGAAGATTGGGTCATGGGTGAAGGATGGCAATGGAAGTAGAAGGTGAAAGAGAGAACTAGAAAGTTAGGTGGTGGTTTCCTCTAGTTTATATATTTTTTATATATATGTTGTCCTTTTTTTATTTTTATTTTTTTTCTCACTAAAGCTAGATGTTGCTGCTGCAAAATTTCTCTCTCTGAAACTCCGACTTCCATAAATCTATGCTTTTTCAGAGTAGGATGAAATTGTGATAATGAAGCATTGAGATATTCATCTAATTCTCTCTTTCTACTATAAGGATTGGTGAATATCACATCCTCATTTATGTTACTTTTCTCCTTCCACACGTGGATTCCCATTTCTGTACTTCTTAACCCTTTAATCACTTTCTCAGGATTCCCACTGAAAACACGAAGCTTAAACTCCACATTGATCCATTCATTTTTTAAAAGTGCTTTGTCCATTTCAGATTCCAAATTGATCCCGTGAAATATTTTACAGAGTTCAACATTTTCTTCCAAATTCATATCAAACAAATATGTATGTCTCGAACACTGCAGCCAATTCAATTCAAATTCTGGAAATGTACAGTCATAACCATTGACAAACAAATTAAATTCGAAACTATATCCAACATCCGGAAGAATAATAATAAAATTTATAGAAGGGATCTTTTTACGGAACCAGAAAGAAATTGATTGACCCCTGCTTTGATGCTCGAACCAATCTGGAATCCCCTCTGTTCCGTTTGGGAAAGAAAATTTGGTGCACCCAGCCTCATGTAATTGCTGTTAGTTTAGCATAAGATATATATTACACATTGTTGATTATATGTGAAATACTACATATCAAATACTATTGCAAGAAAAAACAACAACAAACCTGACTCAATAACATTCTTCTACTTGAGGAACTCAATGATTTACATCGATATGCATCAAGATATTTGAGATTCGGTGGAAGCCCTCTAATTTCCTCAAGATGCCTGTTGAAATCCAATAGGAGGGTCCTCAGAAGGTGACATTCACTAAGGCACTCGGGAAGAATTTTGAATTTGCCAAGGGATAAGTTTAGATATTTCACATTAACACACGACTTGAGAACTATTTGGAGACATTCATATGGGAGATAGTAAGGATTGAGATGAAGAGCTTCCACATTTGAAAACATTGTAGAATACATTACATCATCATGTTTTGAGAACCTGAGCATTTTACATCCCTTTAGTGATAAGCTGAGATTTTGAAATGAAAATGGCAATTCTCTTGTGGAAGTTGTACACATTCCAATCTCTTTTGTATTTGTCATCTTACATAATAATTCTGGAAAACTCTTGAGTCTCCTACAATAAGAGATGTCCAATTCCTTCAGAGAGGGCAGCCATAAGGGTGGAAAACTCTCAAGCTTGCTGCATCCACATGCATTTATGATTTCAAGTTTATTTAGGTTCCTAATCGAATCGTGAATTGCAATTAAATTGTTACATTTTTCAAACGAGAATTCTTCTAAATTTGGAAGACCTGAGACATTGGGTATATGGGTTAAATATTGACAATTGTCCAATGTCAAGACTTTCATATCCTCAAACCTCTGCATAAACACAAAGAAGAAACAAACAAATATATTAAAAATCAAATACTATACTCTCATGGTGATATTTTTTTCTTGATGGAAACAGAATCGTGTGAATTTATAAATATATACAATTAGAAAATGAAATTATTTCACTTGCCTTGCTGCAAATACAAGATGATAGAGACTCTGTAGAACATCCATTCAATTTCAATACTCTCAAACTGCTTGGAAGATACTTGGGATCTTTAGAAAAAGAGACATTTTCAATAATAAGTGTTTTGAGATTTGTCATCTTCTTGAAGGCCTTTCCATTCCAGTCTATTACGGGATCCGTTGAGGGAGAACTCAGATATATCATCTCAATTTTACTTGTTCCCTTTTAACAGAAAAAAAAAATAAAATGAATCAACCACAATACCAATAAAATATTGAGAACATGTAAATGTAATTAAGGGTAAAATAAATATTTGTTCATAGATATCAATCTTACTTTGTTTTCCTGTAAAATATGAATTATGTCATCGCGACACCACAATCGACTACGCTTTTCAGGCTCTTTGGGTGATTCTTTCCGGACGATTTCTTTACCCATGGCCTCTAGCAAGTCATGTAATGTCACTTCATTCAAGTGGCACTTTATGAGAGACTTATCAACCAACCCTCGAATGTGGCTATTTATGCGATAACCATAATGACGTTGAAGTATCTCTTCAACTTCTGCCAAACTACATCCTTTGAAGAAACAAGCAATATCCAAAAAGACACTTTGTTGTTCTTCGTCCAAAGCATCAAAGCTTACTTTAAGTATCTTTTGGATATCTTCATGTGGAATTCTTTCATACTTATCTAATGTAGAGTCACATTCTGCAAAACTCTTTCCAAACAAGTTGGAACCCACTACTTCTAGAGCTAATGGAAGGCCAGAAGCATACACAACTGCATGGTTAAAAATCTCTTCATAACTTGAAGGAACTTTGTAATTTTTAAAAGCCATCCACCTCAACAATTCAAGAGCATTTTCCGTAGACATCCCTTTTACTTCATGGATAATTTCTATCTCATGATTGGTTAGTAAGTGTTTGTTACGAGTGGTAATGATAACTCTGCTTCCACAGCCGAACCAATCACGTCCTCCAGCCAAAGCATGCAGTTGTTCCAAATTGTCAACATCATCGAGAATCAAAAGAATCTTCTTTGTATGCAGCCTTTCCTTTATATAAGGAATTCCCTCACTAACACCTCCTAACTTAATTTTCAGTGCTAGTGTTTTTAAAAGGAGTTCCTCCTGGAGATGTTTCAATTGATTTGAAGCTGAATTCTCTCTCACATTTTCAAGAAAACATGAGCATTCAAATTGATCAGCAATAAAATTATAAATTGCTTTCGCAAGTGTTGATTTACCCATGCCTCCAATGCCATAAAGTCCTAACATGCGGACTCCATCATCAGATCCTTTATCAAGAAGCGCTTTCACTTGTTGTACTCGAGACTGCAATCCAACAGGGTAATTGGCAACATGTAAGGGCTGACGACTGATCTTGTTGGAGACGTATTTGACTATATCTCCAATAAACTTGTATTCATATCTATTCATGTCCAATAAGATAAATCAGTGTGTAACAACATCACAGTCACATCCATGTCCTCATAGTATATCATACATTTCTAACTATTTTGACTTATAAATAACTAATACTTGTTTAAAAACGTAATTAAAAAGGTGTTTCCAATTTAGGCTTTAAGATGGTATCATTGAGGAATAAAAATTAAATAAATAAAATGCAAAAAGGAAAACAAGAATTAAGTAAAGAGGAGTACCCAGAACTAAAATGGTAGCCGGACAAGTTAGCAGCTTCGGTCAGAGCTAACTTCCATTGATGCAACCGCTCCATGTTTTTCTTGTTATTTTGGAAACTCTTTCCGTGCTTAGTGAGATGTTCACCATAACTCCCACTTTGATGTCGTATGTGAGTAGGATCTACGCCATAGAAAACAGGCAAAACGAGACGACCTTTTGTCTTGTAGCAGTGAATGATGTGAACAAGTTCGTCCAAACAAAATGAAGAAGAGGCATAGTTGATAGAAAACACAGGAATGAAGATCCTAGACTCTTCAATGGCATTGTCGAGTGATGGTTTGATTTCATCCCCACTTTGCAGGTCACGGTCATCAATGAAGGTGTGGATTCCCTTGTCAGTAAGAGCTTTGTAGAGATGGCCAGTAAAACCGTCACGAGTGTCAGTGCCCCTGAAGCTGAGGAACACTTGGTAAGTGAATCGATAGGAAAATGAAGAGGATGAGGAAGGTGATTGCATAGCCATGAGAATTGAGAGAAACTAGATGAAAAAAGAGTTTGAGAATGCAGAATATGAGGTTAAGTTTTTGTGGTCTGAAATGTGGAGTCTTCGGTATGAGTTTGTGGTGTATATAACAAGGACAAACTTAGGAAAAAAAATGGTCTGTTAAACTTCCTGACTACTTCCTATAGCCGTGTGGACCAATCACACATTAAATAACATTCTACTGCCACATCTTCTTGCTAATTTCTTCAATGTGATTGCTGTTCAACTTTCGGACAAAACTAAAATAAATAAGTAAAAAACCAAAGAATATAATGGGGGTCTTTGTACTAGTGGTAGTTTAATGGAATATTGGTTGCACAAGAAACTTGTAAAGAAAATCCTTGGCATATGACGCGAAAAAATGAAGAAAGACAGCAAGAAGAAAACAAGATTATGAACAATGGCAACATCCAAGAAGTTAGACCATTGACCAGAGGATTAATTAAAGAACTTGCTTACATCACTATGTTTTCTTATAATTAATAACTTTAAAAAGAATCAGCATTAGGTCCAAGGTTTGATCCCCGACCGATGTATGGAAAAACAGAAGAATTAAACTCTTTAATGGATAGATTGGTTCTTATTATTATCACTGGTTTATTAATTTAATATCTTTTTTTATATGTTATTATTAAAATATAAAGAGTATCTCTAAAAAAAATATTAAGAGTAAAAAATTTAGACCTAAAAAAAAAATAAACATGACAATAAAATATAAAGAGGTGATTATTTGAATTGGTGTTAGACATTAAAAAAAATACAGACCTGAAAATGATATAGGAAAAACAATTTAAACCTACCAATAAAAAATTAAACGTCACATTTGCATGTGTTAAAAAGTTCAAAATAGTAAATTTTGTATATTGCACAAGTGAGACAAATCCAAGATATTTATAACATTTCATTAATGTGTAAATAATTTATACATGTTGGTACATCAACGAAAATACCAGAGCTAACTAAAAGTATACTTACTTCGACTAGAACATGAGTGACCTTATTTATTTCTCTCTCAAGCACAATGTGAGAGTTTGTAAATTAAGAAGCAAAACTAATTATTCATTATAATAAAACATAACCAAACTATGTAGCATCCTCTCTAACATTGTTGAATGCTTCCACCACTGCTTTATCGAGAACAAAATTCAAGTTATAAAAGTTTAGATCATGAATATCGCTTCACCCAAATTCATATCACAGGTGTTTTTAACATCCGGAAGAATAATAATAGAAGTTATAGATGGGATCTTTTTACAGAACCAGAAAGAAATTACTTTGATTTTTGAAAAGATGATTGTGATTGAGGTTGAAAACTCTCGGAAAACAATTAGGCTATATTTCCTACTTCACAAAAAGAAACATTTTAACATGTAGCTTGAACATGAAGGAAGCAAAGGCCCTGGAACATTTTTCGTCATTAATAGATATACATTTTGTGTCATCAATTTAGTAGACTTTTTGATGTTGCGTTGGATAAGTAAAAATTGGTTGCAGATATGTTTGAAGAGGAGGGTTGAGTTAAAATGAATTTCAATAGACAGTAAATAAAATAAAAAGGTCCAACTTCTCATAATAGCTTTCCAAAAACCTTGTCTTGGTTTCTCATAATTGTGTTGGTTTCTCAGTATGCCAAGACAAGGTTTCTGGAAAGCTATTCAATCTTGTTGTCATGAATTAAGATAACTTTTTATCGCATTTCACATAGTATTACTATTCGTTGTGTCTACATTTGTAAGAAAAGAACAGGAAATGAACAACATTCTCAAGAATATCACATGAAACAAGACTGATGCAATAGTTTTCCAAAAATACCCTAAGCTAGTAAATTATTTGAAGTATGAAATAGTTTTCAGAATTACTAACAAACCATTGCAAAGCTAATAAACCAAACCAACAGGGTAAGTAGGATCATTATTTCTCTAGAATGAATCAATTCACACCATTTGAAAATGTATGCCCGGAATCTTTTGAGACCGAATAAGCAGGAACATCAGCAGAAGTCATTGTATATCTAACAGACCCATTGGCGGTAAAAGTATCTCCAGATTCAAGATGAGCATCAAAAACAAAAACAATTTCTCCAGCATGAGCTTCATCAACTTCCTCGATTTTATTAACTTCGTCTCTTGCCCAAACGAGGAATCTGAATCTTCTTACCAGTGTTAACATTTGTAATAAAATCACCCTTCTTAATAACACCCTGATAGATTCTTAGATAAGTTAATTTGAAATACCTCTCATGCCAATTTGCAAAAGCCTTTGCAACAAATGGTGCATCAATACTTCCAGACAATTCAACTTTCTCACCATTCTTATTTAGATCAAGAGCATAATTACTAACATCGATTGGACTTGGCAAATACCTAATTACACCCTCCATTAATAGTTTTAACGTCTCATAGCTCTCATCACCAATGATAATTGGTACAAATTTCATTGATATAGTTGCCCTACGAATTGCATCATCGAGAACAGACTCTGGAATTTTGCTGCCACCATGAAAAGCTTTAGAAAGTTTATCATCAACCTCTGACACAATTTCAATGAGTTCGCGTCTTTTCTTCAACACAAAGGCTTGCATATCTTCGGGTATTTCTCCTACTTCTACATCATAATTATAATCAGGTGTTTCAGAGCGAAAAAAGTAGGCCTTTAACTTATCAAAAAGTCTAGCAAAGAATTTAAGGGGGAAAAAGTAGGCCTCTAACTTGACAAGATCAACAAATCCAATATAATAATCGTTAAAGTGTATTGGAACTTGAATTGCAGCACAACGATGATTAAGCTTAGATTTTACTTGATCTACAATGTTCCATAGATCTGCTCCTTCCTGATACAGATCGTCAATAAATATAAGCCTAGGAAGTTGAAATCTTGTCATTTGTTGATCCATAGTAATGGATTTGGTTTTAACACCATCAACACAAGAAAGAACAAGAATTGCACTGTCGAAAATACGCGAAGCTAGCTGAACATCAACTTTGAAATCAACATGATCAGAACATATCTTCTCCAAAAAAGTATCAAAACAAGAAATGTCAAATAGGGTTTTATTTTTATAGGAAGTGACATATGTTTTGGTATGTATGTTGTCTATCTCGTCCTCATATACAAAACGTGGGTCTTCGTAGTTCGGATAGCGATGACTTTCTAATAATACTATTTCCCTGTCCGTCCGCTTCTTAACGTAGTCGTATCCAGACATCCAGACGTGGCGCAGCTTCTCCACTGACTTGTTGGAGAAGTGACGGAGGTGGAGAGGGCTGGGGAGAACGGAGGAAGATGGATAAATAGAGGAGGCGGAGGAGGAGCGTACGGTGGAGTAGAGAAGCAGTGGAAAGGAGGACCTTGAGAAGAAACGATTCATGGCGGCAAGGGGTTTGATGGAAGCTACAGTGTAGTAAGCAAACCTAACTAGGTTTTGTTTATTTGGATTAATATGCCTTTACCTTTTTAATAGGCTTAAACACACTTTTTACCCCCCTAAGTTTGCAAACGTTGCAATTTTGGCCCTCTATTAAAAAAAATGGCAAAAGTGACCCCTAATGTTTACCCCCTTTTATAAAATTCCAATTTTGACTAAGTCAATGCCTACGTGGCAGCTTATTTGACTATATGACATGCCACGTGTGTAATTAATAATTAAAAATAAATAAAAATGTCACATAATCAATTAATCATTTTGAAAATTAAATAAATGAAAAAGAAAATTAAAAACCCATAAAATTCATAAATCTTCATCTTCAACACAAGCCCTGCAAAATCATCTTCAACACCCACAAACTCATTTTCATAGAAATCCAAAAAATCAAATCCAGTTACACATTCTTTTCTAAATCTACATTATATTTCCATCACAGAATCACACAAACAACCCTTTTTAATCCTAAATCAAAAACCGATTTTGAAACCAAAATCGAATACCCAAATGGCTTATTAATCAGATCCACCTTCTTCCTCAAAATGGGTCACTCAAATTTCCCACCATGGAAAGACACCAACACACATCAATGGCGTCTTATCAAACTCATTTCCATAGCTTTCTTCACATTACTCTCTCTCTTCTTTGTTCTCTTTTACAACACCCTTTCCGGACGCCGGTGTTGTGGCTCCGTCCATCATTGCTGGAGGAGACGGTGGTTTGTTTGATTCCGCCGCAGTGGAAACTCTATGTTGTGTGGTCACTACGTTCTTTGAGAGGCTTCATGATTGAGTGAAGAAACAGAGTTAAACCTCAATGGCTTTTTTTTGAAGTTGCGAGAGTTTGGATTTTGATTGTGGAAGTTGAAATCAGAAATGAAAAAAACAGTGGAGAAGTTGGAGGAGAGGGAGAAGTGAGTTTAAGGACACATGGGGGTGAGGACTCCAGGTTTATGAAGGAGGAAGAACAAAGGGAAAAATGTTGAAGATGGAAGTTGTTGATGATGATGGCGTGTTGTTGTTCTTGTGGTATTTTTAATTTCTTTTATTCTTTTAATTTATTTAATACTTAAATGATTATTTGGCTTTTACAAAAAAAAAAATTAATTAAAAAATTATCCAGTTGGCATCTTTGTGGGTTATGTGGCATGACACATAGGCTTGACTAAGTCAAAATTGAGGTTTTGCAAAAGGGGGCAAACATGAGGGGTCATTTTTGCCATTTTTTTTTAATATGGGGCCAAAATTGCTACTTTTGCAAAATTAGGGGGTAAATAGTGCGTTTAAGCCTTTCTAATATTAATATTCTTTTTTTTTTTAAAACATGACTAGACAAAATCGCAGATGTGTCTCGCTGTTGGTAATTTTGATGACATGGCAAGCTTACTAGGCTTTTAAAATAATTTTTCATTTATTTTTATTTTCAATTGTTTTTTTATTAATTTAAAAAATAAAAAATAATATATAGTTTTAGAAAAAATAAAAAGTTTTATTTAAAAAAAATATATTTTATTTTCCAGAAGATTTAATTTTTTTAAAATAAAAATAAACTTATCTAATTTTCAAGAATTTTATCTTTTAGAAAAAATAAAAATTTTTTCGAAAAAAAAATTAATATTTCTAGAATATTTTAAAAAATTTACAAAAATTAAAATATTAAAATATATGTTTTTTTACTTATCTAATTTGTTACACTTTTTAAATGATAAAGAAAAAATAGACATATATATTTCTATCGTGTTTGTTATATTGGTTTTAATATTAAAATTTATTCTTATTTATTTGTTACTTGTTTTATTTGTATGGAAAATTGAGGACATTTGAAAATGCAAAGTAAACATTTAAAATGCAAAGTACTAATTTGATCCTAAAAAATCTGAAATATTGGTCAAATTAATACTTTTTCAAGACAAATTTTTGGAACATTTTAATCTCCATTTGATCAACATTTGAAAATTTTGAATATTACATTAGTAATTTTGATTATTTGGGAATATTTTTCTTGTAGTTGTTGAGGACCAATTTCAATTTAGTCTATATTTTTGGAAGTACTATTCGTTGTGTCTACAATTGTAAGAAAAGAACAGGAAATGAACAACATTCTCAAGAATATCACATGAAACAAGACTGATGCAATAGTTTTCCAAAAATACCCTAAGCTAGTATATTATTTGAAGGGAGCAAACATGAGGGGTCATTTTTGCCATTTTTTTTAATAGGGGGTCAAAATTGCTACTTTTGCAAACTTAGGGGGTAAATAGTGCGTTTAAGCCTTTCTAATATTAATATTCTTTTGTTTTAAAACATGACTAGACAAAATCGCAGATGTGTCTCGCGGTTGGTAATTTTGATGACATGACATGCTTACTAGGCTTTTAAAATTATTTTTCATTTATTTTTATTTTCAATTGTTTTTTTTATTAATTTAAAAAATAAACAAAAATATATAGTTTTAGAAAAAATAAAAAGTTTTTTTTCCAGAATTTATATTCTTTAGAAAAAATAAAAAGTTTTATTTCAAAAAATATATATTTTATTTTCCAGAAGATTTAATTTTTTTAAAATAAAAATAAACTTATCTAATTTTCAAGAATTTTATTTTTTAGAAAAATAAAAAGTTTTTCGAAAAAATTAATATTTCTAGAATATTTTAAAAAATTTACAAAAATTAAAATATTAAAATATTTGTTTTTTTACTTATCTAATTTGTTACACTTTTTAAATGATAAAGAAAAAATAGACATATATATTTCTATCGTGTTTGTTATATTGATTTTAATATTTAAATTTATTCTTATTTATTTGTTACTTGTTTTATTTGTATGGAAAATTGAGGACATTTGAAAATGCAAAGTAAACATTTAAAATGCAAATTGTACTAATTTGATCCTCAAAAATCTGAAATATTGGTCAAATTAATACTTTTTCAAGACAAATTTTTGGAACATTTTAATCTCCATTTGATCAACATTTGAAAATTTTGAATATTACATTAGTAATTTTGATTATTTGGGAATATTTTTCTTGTAGTTGTTGAGGACCAATGTTTTTTCAAACGTGTACATCCAAACTCATGATGTATGATAGGAAAAGTTGTTCCCATGAAGCAAAGCACAAGATATCAAGATTTTGTTCTCTAATCATACAGATTAAGAAGCAGAAGTGTTGATACTAAAGAGACCTACTTTAAACAATAGCATACTAACTCCATCCCTAATTAATTATAAGACCCTTTTAAAAAAATAACGGAAATTAAGATAGTGAATATTTGTATTAAATATGTTTATAATTATTATTATATTTACAATTTTATCCTTTAAGAGAGAGATCGTTTATGTTTTCAACATGTTATTTATTGCTGATTGAAGAAAAAGATGTATAATAAATAGGGGTGTGTATGTAAAGAAATAATTAATGTAGTTGGAAATAGCAAAAGAGTCTTATAAAAAGGGACAAAAAAAATTCTTAAAATGATTTTCTAATTAGAGACGGAGGTAATATTATTTATCATTGAAAGGGACCTACCTTACCTTAAAAATCAATAGTTCCTACACTTCCACATATATGCACATTTTGCTTTCTAAGAAGCATCAAAACTACTATCTCATGCATAGTTTTGAAAACCGGATCTGCGTCAACCTGTGTGACTAGGCCAAACTCGGCGGTTTGTTGGACAAATTTAATGCTGAAGCAGGACTTTAATTAAATGGTTTGTATTAAAAAATGGCAAAGTAGGGTGTTGAACTGAGGACAAAAACCTGCATTGCTCTACCTTAGTCATCTACGTTGTTATTCCTGTGTGATATTGTGTGCTCAATTCTCTCTAAAAAAAACAACTTGTTGTGCTAAAAAATAATTTGTCAGCAAAATGGACAATACTATCAAAATATAACTATACAATACAAAATATTTTTTTATAAGATAGAAGAAATTAATATAAACATTTTACTTGATTAAACCTATTTTTGTTAGCTTTATTCAAAAAATTCTATTTGTTGTAGCACATTTGTTTTTATTTTTGTCGTAGATGCAAAATGAAATATTTTTTAATGTTTATTTAAATATGTACTATATCTCATAAAGAATATATGAAGCTATTCAAAGGCACCTATATCAAGATGTTTCTATTTATATTGCTAAAAATATGCATTTATTTATGTTAAAAAAATAATTTTTTTTAAAGATCAAGGTCACTATTTGTTAAAAAAAATTAAAATGGAGATAACATTAAGTCGGTTCAGTATAATTTAATATAATGATTTTTTTTACGTAGATCGAGTCATATAACCGAGTCATTCGGTTCAATCCGATTCAGTCGTGCGGTTCAACCAATGACACAGTGGTTCAACAATTGAACCAGTGACCTAGTACCGAGTCGATCACCGGTCCGATTTTTAAAACTATGATCTCATGCACATATGTACGCGTTTTCTTACTTTATTAATGTGTAGTTTTCTATCTTCTCATTCAAATTTATGATATACTTTCTACTTTTGATCACTGCATCACCTTCGTGAGCTAGGGTGGACCACGGCCCACCCGGCAAAATTAAAAAATTAACGATTATAGGTCTACTTTGCAAGATTTTATACAATTAATTTTGTGTCGGTGACAGGTTTCGGGTAATCCAAATTTCCGCAAAGTGGTGTAGTCGCCCACCCGCAAAATTTAAATTATTCAATTATAGGTCTATTTTGCGATCTTTAAACAATTTTTCAACGCTTATAGTTTTATGTGATTTCAAAAGTGGCATACGTGATTTTTGTGATGCTTATACTTAACATATTGTCATGTCAACTGAAAATTCTCTCAATTAACAGTCGTAATGTACAAAAAAAAAAAAATCATAATTTATAGTAGTTGTTAAATACGTAATTATTTAAATATCCACCCTAACTTTTTAGTCAAACTCCGTCATTTCAACTTGCGTACTTAATGTTGATTACAACTTTAATTTGTGTTTATATATTATAATTAATTTTAGTGGCCCACCAAGTTTTTTTTTTTGGCTCCGCCACTATTGTTATGCATCCTCACGACCCTAGTTTTGCGGTAACATCACTTTCTGTCTCAAACTTATTGTATCGAATTCACAACTTACATGCATGTTCGAGGTGAGACTGACTATAACAAACCAAAACAAAAAAATCCAATTGATTCTCGATAATTTCGATGTGGTGATACTTTACGGTGAAACCGTGCTCTCGGAAGCTGAGGTGCAACAACCTATAGTTTTGGTGAAGATGAGCAACAAGATATGACGGTTGACTTGGAAACGATGAATTCAGCGAAGTTCGTGCATAAGGTGGTGCAAGAGAATCTAGTTGACGAATGGAACAAAGGGGTGGTGAATTTTGATGTGAAGATGGTTGTTAGAGTTGGATTTGAAGCTGGAATATGGCCAAGCAAGGAAAAGACATTGTGTGTTTCTTGTGGGGACTTGGATGTGGAATTCTATTCTACAAAAGACACTGGAAAACTATTGGGTATTGGGAAGAACTGCAACGTAGTTGAAGCCAAACCATAGTTAGCTATTGAAGATTGATTAATTATAAGTGGAATATTAGCATAATCTAACGCTCTTTTTAGTTTTTACACACCACTACTCTTTATCTTATTGAATAAAATGTACGTGAAATTGTTGGAAATCAAGCGAGTGGTTATATTCCACCTCGACTTGAAATGGAGAAAATGTCGGATATATTAGATAGACGGTCCGTACACCTAGTGTCTTGAGGTTTTTGGGAAATATGTGGTGTTAAGGTCTTGTACCAGTCCTGGACGTTTAGTTAATTGCCGCTTCTAAGACTCTGCAACAAAGATGTTGTGAATTTGATGAAAAAACCACACCAATAACAACTTGATGTGTGGAGCAAGGCATAATCAAGCAACCAAAACAAAGTGTATGAAAGTTATAAATACAAGCCAATAGTAGAAAACAACGGCGAGAAGAACACAAAGAAGAAGAAGAACACAAAGAAATTTGTTGACCCAGTTCGGTCCAATCTGACCTAGTCTGGGGGAGAGAGCAGTCCTCCAATCCACTATATGATGAGTTTCGTTACAAAGAGAAATCAATGGGTTACAAGAATAAGTCTCCCACCTAATTCTACCCAAAGTCGCAATCTCTTCCCGTAACCAAGAGACTCAACCCTAATAGTGTTTCCCAAGGTGAATCAACTCACAAACCCTAGTGTTTGTTCCGAAGAGACAAACTCTATACAAACCCTAGTTTTGTTGTTGCCTTTCTAAACCCTTGTTTCAGCCCCCTCTATCTCTCTCTCTCAAAGTTTAGCCTAATACAAGGTCTATATTTATAGTAAAAGTATAACTCATAAATTTGGAACAAATACCACACTGAAGATACGTTTTTTTTTTCTCCTTCAGTGAAAGAATATTTGCATCAAAAATATAATATTCCCTTTCAAAATATATTTGCATCAAATCGTTCTTCATACGATACAAAAATATATTTATTGTTCATAAATATATTTTCAACACAAAATATATTTGAAGATCTACTTGAAGACTATACCATAACCTCTTCAATATGAGACATCTCCCGCTTTCCTTGAAGATCTACTTGTGCCCAATCACCCTTGGCTTTTAGAGTAATCCACAAGTATACACCTCAACCCCTTCAGCCCTCGGAATGTCTTCCGCCTTCTCGAAGGTCCTTGCAGTCCAACTACACTAGGAGTTTTAGGTAGTCCCACAAGCATTCACCATACCGTCTTCAACGCAGAACATCTCCTGCTTCCTTGAAGATCACCTTGCATCTAATCACCCTTAGCATTCTTTTAGGGTAATCCCGCAAGCCGTGCTACACATTCTCCAACTTCATGAAGAAATCCCTTGCTCACCATAGAGCATAGCACCCAAGGTCTTCATAGTCGTACCATTACCGGTGTGTTCAACTCCACCTCACGCTGAGCGTACTCTACCTCAACTAGCAAATGCGTACATCCCACTATGTCTTCAACCTTGAAACTCCACCTCAACAGGTAGATCATGAGTATTCTTACCACCGCCTCTCTAGCTGATGTTGAGTGTTTAACGTCTCTCCAGACGACCACCGCTCCACTAGGCATCAATCCCAAGGTGAGACACATCACCTTCTTCATCCTCCAAACAACACCACACCATCAGAGCACTTGCATCTCCAAGACGCACCTCAATGATCTCCAAATCACCTATGATTTTGTTGAACTCCACAAGTAGCACCATGATAGCCTTATACTTCACCATCTTGAATAAGTAAAGTTGTTGCTTTAGGACTTGCCGATGAGCCAAAGACTTTGTCATATACAAAGATTCCAACTTTGCCCACATTGACGCCGCGGTTGCTTCCTTTGCTACTTCTCTCAAAACTTTATCCCCGAGGCACAAGACAACGGCACTCCTGGCCTTGTCCACCATCTCAGTCTTCTCCGCTTGTGACATGGTGACCGGTAACGAACCTTCACCCTTCAAAGCTTTCTCACACTTTTGCTGTATTAACACCTATTATACCTTGATTTTGGACCTAAAAATACTTGTTCAAATTTCTTTTCTACCACTGATAATTGTCAATTTACTATTGTTTTACTTTGAATCTTCACTTTATTTTCATATGTATATTTTACTGTCTCTGCCTCAAGGTATTTGCAAATCATGATTTTGCCTGTGTTTTTCTTGCATAAGATCATCCAAAGTGTCTTTCTTACATTACAAGTCATTTGAAAACTCTCTGAATCATTGCATTGCTTTTCTTGCATGTTATTTCAAAAATCATACAAAAAGGGTATTTTGGTCATTTCCTGCACTGGAACCCATTTTAGTCCCTGTGTTTGTCTCTGAGTCTTTTCAACTTGTTTTACAAATCACTGTTGAGTCTTTGTTTAAAAACCATTTCAAAATTGCGTCTGAGTCTGTCTGAGTCAGTTTAGTCCCTAGGGGCATTTTAGTCTTTTCCTGTCCAAATTTCGACAGAGAGGTATTTTAAGATACCTCATTGTTGTAATTGGTTCATTTTAGTCCTTTTGTTGGTTTTATTTCAGGTTTCACTTTACTTTTTTTCCAATTTACCAATTTTAATTCTATTTTATTTTTAATTGCATTCTAGTCCCTCAAGCAAGTTTCCAGAATTGCACTTTAGTCCAAAGCTTTTTAAAAAAATTGCATTTTAGTCCATTATTATTAATTGCAGTTTAGTCCTCAATTTTACTTTTTTGCATAAAGGTCCTTAGGTCACAACAAGTCCAAGGCCGAGCCATGTTCATACAAGTCCAGGTGTCACCATTTCATTGGATCTCAAGTACAAGTGGCAGCTTATAAATAGTGCACAGTGTCAGAGAAATCCACAGAGACCCATTCAACCAGTGCCACATCACAAACACGTGAAAAATCTCTCTCTCTTGGCAGTTAGGATCAAAACAGAAAATCCACCAAGAACAATTCACAAACCCTGATTTCCAGAACCAAATTTCATCAACAAATTCACTGAGATTGCATCAATTCTCAGAGATTCATGGATGAATCTTCATCACTGAACTGAAATCCCTGCAATTCAAGGCACGAATTCCTCACCGGAGGTGAGAAACTCAAGCACCGATCACAGGGAGAAGAAGAGGAAAAGAAGAAGAGTTTCAAACCGGCGAAGAAGATAAAGAAAGTGAACCGGTGAAGACACCGATTTATTTTCGGTTCCCAAGCAAAATCAACAAAGCAGAGCCAAGAATCAAGTTTTTCCGAAGAATCTCGTAAAATCTCCGATTAAAAAACTCAGGTAAAACTCAAACTTCATCTTTCTTTCTCAAGAACAGTAACAAAGACGAAACTATGTAGATCTGTAGGAGTTTGAACGGTTTCATTCAAAAAGTTGAAAAAACCTAAAAATAATTTTCAAAACCGTATGAAAATTCTAGATCTACGTTGTTTCAAGCCTTGTTTGTGAAAATCAGTGTTAGATTCGTGCTTAGGGTTTAAAGGCAAGTAGAAAGACGTAAAAATCTTGAAGTTCTGGTGAGGTTAGAGGTTGCCGGAAACTGGAGATCTCACCGGAGAAGGTGAAGATTCCGGCGGACCTATGAAGGTTCTAGCCAGATCTTCATCTTCCCCGGCCGTTCATCCATGAATCCGGCGGAGAAAGTTAGAGAGAGATGAGAGAAGTGAGAAGTTAGAGAGAGAAAGAACAAATGCAAATGAATAAACCGGTGCTCCCCTCCTTTTATAGGTCAGTGAACCGGACCGGTCCAAGACAGGTCCATTTCCCTTCAATCCTGGCCGTTTGATTTAGGGTTTGATCCCCTAGATCAATCCTGTGGTTCTTGTGCGTCCGGACCCCTTAGGCTTGGGCTTGGGCTTGTTCCCTTTGGTTTTGCTGCGTTTTTGCTATTTTCTTGCTATTCACACCATGCTTTCTTGCTGTTTGAACCACTGTTCGTTCTAATTTTCTCGTAAAAATTCCTAAAAAATTTCTATGTGTTCCTTGATACATTTTTTACTTTTTAGTGATATTTTACATGTTATAAAATTGATAAAAATATATGTGTTGCTTTCTTGATTACTTTTCTTTCTTTAGTTGAATTTCATGCCATTTCTCGTTTTTTTCGTTCGTGATATCTTAGTCTATGGTGTGAATGTTCGATGTGCAATTTCATGATGAGAATGCCACTGTTTGTGTGCGTGTTTCGCTGTTTTCAACATGATTTGTTAATTTCTTGCCTTGCAAGTATTGCATTTCTCTTTGTATTGTGGTTATTGTCGTTATTTTACCGTTTATCCTATATTCCTTAATTTGCTCTCTTTGCCATATTTTCATGCCTTATTTTAGTAACCATTTTTTGTTCTATGTCTCATCCATTTTATAGCATTTCATCATTTCATTCCTATTCATTTTTTATGTTAAGTGGACATGTAGTAGTTCTAGGTAGTTTAATTTCCTTTTAATTTCTTGCAAGACCATAGCATGTAAACTAGGGCAAAGTGTAAAGGACAATGAACTCTCTATAATGATGTACACCGACACAAGCACCGACACGCACACACGTTGTATGTTTACCTCTTAGATGTATGTTTAGGAAGCGTAATACTTAGAAAATGTTCATTTTTCAAAGCAAATTAATTCCAGACTCCGGGGAGTTAAATTGATCTCTCCCCAGATGGTACCATCCGGAAGCAGGGAGAAACTCCCAGAGCTCACTCAAATCTTTCCTAATAAACCTTGGAGTCAAAACTCCATTGTATTTTCCTTTATTTTCTTAATCAAATTCAAATGAATCTTAATTTCTACTTAGACATTTTTTCGTTAATAATTGAACCAACAATTCACTATCTTTTCCTCTCATGCCTTTACGGCCTCTTTCTCTTCTTCAAAACCATTTTCAAAAACTAAAATCAATTGAAACACACCAAAAATACTTTTGGAAGAGAACTACATGGAATTTTGATCCCTTAAAAGGGTATGTAGGCAAGAGGTCAAAACCTCTCCAAGTCCAATAAAATGAAATCTCATACACTTTCTTTCCAAATCCTTAACCTAAATAAACTCTCTTTTTCAATAAATAAGCATAAAAGTAAAGCGTAGACATAAAGCTAGGAAAGCGGTTCCTATAAAATACTATAGTCTTTACGGGTGCTTAACACCTTCCCGTAACGAAAACGACCCCCGAACTTAGAGTTTCTAAGGGTTTTCTCAATTTTACCCTTCCCAAGAAAAAATAGAGAATATCAAAGATTGAAAGGTTCAAGCCTAATTAATGACTTGATACCCCAAAATCGAGATAACAACACCGCTTCCATCTTTACCTTCCATAACCCGAAATCGTTATCTCCGGTAAACTTCTCGATACCCCACTTTGAACCCATGGTACTTAATTATCCTTCGACCCTTGCCCCACGGTGGGCGCCAATTGTTGTGAATTCGATGAAAAAAATAACAACTTGATGTGTGGAGCAAGGGATAATCAAGCAACCAAAACAAAGTGTATGAAAGTTATAAATACAAGCCAAAAGTAGAAAACAACGGCGAGAAGAACACAAAGAAGAAGAAGAACACAAAGAAATTTGTTGACCCAGTTCGGTCCAATCTGACCTAGTCTGGGGGAGAGAGCAGCCCTCCAATCCACTATATGATGAGTTTCGTTACAAAGAGAAATCAATGGGTTACAAGAATAAGTCTCCCACCTAATTCTACCCAAAGTCCCAATCTCTTCCCGTAACCAAGAGACTCAACCCTAATAGTGTTTCCCAAGGTGAATCAACCCACAAACCCTAGTGTTTGTTCCGAAGAGACAAACTCTATACTTTGTTGTTGCCTTTCTAAACCCTTGTTTCAGCCCCCCCCCCCCGCTCTCTCTCTCTCTCTCAAAGTTTAGCCTAATACAAGGTCTATATTTATAGTAAAAGTATAACTCATAAATTTGGAATAAATACCACACTGAAGATACGTTTTTTTTTCTCCTTCAGTGAAAGAATATTTGCATCAAAAATATAATATTCGCTTTCAAAATATATTTGCATCAAATCGTTCTTCATACGATACAAAAATATATTTATTGTCCATAAATATATTTTCAGCACAAAATATATTTGAAACAAATCTTTTATATTTTTAGCAACAATATTCTCCATCCATCAAATTTTGAGTCATACTACAACAAAAGATCCTTCAAATCATATAGGTTTTACCTTTTCTTTGATTGAATTCATATAAATTTTACATTAATATTTGAGAGTGTGTAAATATCATGTTTTTTTTGTGAAGTCATTTTTGGTGGTGTTAGAATAATGCGTTGGCTAGGGAGCATGTGCTCACATTTTGTTGCTTGTAACTTTGTTACCTTAGTTTAAGTTAAACTGGATCCGTAGGGACCATGTTGCATAATGAGAGAATAAAATATTTATGAACTGTCCACTCGCCTGTATTTGAATCACACATCGTCAAGATTCTTACATCGCGCAATGCATATGTATTTGGACACAGTCGTCTTATAAACTACTTTTGAGATTGAGATACAAACCTATTTAACATCGTATAAGATTTTGTATGACATGTGAGAACTAGACCCATACTCATTGTTGCTTTTATCCCCCACTCAACTAACCAACAAATTTCTGTTATGCTGTAAAACTATATCTGAAACATCATAACAGAAAACTACTTAAGTAGTTAGTAACTGTAACAATCCCAGTAACTGTAAACATAAATTAAAATGGAAATTTTAATTTAACCTTATGAAAAAAACTAATAGAATATGTTAGTATTTGGAACCTACTGCTTATAAAAGGCATTATTCACTTCACATTATCTTCATACTCAGTTGTTTAATCTTGAAACAACTTCTTTCAATTCTGTTACATCTTCTCTTTCTCACATTCTCACAAAAAATCTTTCAACCATGAAGAACAACAAAGAACAATCTCTTTACACCATTGATCTTGATGATTCATCTTTGAATCAAGCTTATGCAACAGCAACTACACTCTTTGCAATTCTTGGTGAATGGATGATCTTGATTCTCACATGTTTGATCGCCTTGTTCTTTATTCCTCTAACTACTTCTTTCACACTCCATTCAACAACTTCAACTGTTCTTAATGTCACCAATGGAAAAACCTTCATAGCCAACTTAGGTGTCGAGTTTCTTGCGAAACACTCCAACACTATTGGAAGCACAATTCACTATGACTCTCTTCATCTATCGCTCTTTCACCGTCAAGAAAACCTCTCAACTTTCTCTATTTCGAAGCCTTTTTACAACAAACCTGTGGATGCTTCAACTCAAGAAGCAAAGTTTCGTAACATGTCTATGATGATCGATGGATGGAAAGTTCATGGTATTGGAGAGGTTTGCGGGTTGGTGTATTTGGATTTACTATTGAGTGCTAATGCGAGATACATTCAACCAATGTGGCCGGTTATGAAAGACAAGCTTGTAGGTCATTGTGGAGAAATGAAAGTTGAAATGTGTGATTCAGGTTCAAGCGTCGTTGTTAACCCGTTTCTTGCGTCATGCGATGTTTATAATGATTTGGTGACTAACGTTAGGATTGCGTTGTTTGGAATGTTGATCTTTCTTCTTGTGATTGCTGTGGCTGTTCCTCTTATTGTTGAGCATTTCTTTTGCTCTGCCAATTTTTCTTGAGTCTCATAGTTTTTTCTTCTTCTATAGGAATTGTAAATATGGTTTCTTTCATTCTTGATGGATTTCAATTCCATGTGTTAGTTGTGTTGTAGAGTTTCAGTTTTTTTCTTTCTTTCTGAATCATGAAAGTGTAATAGAGATAAACAATAGTGTATTAATAATATGCAACACTTTGGATGATTGAAAGTTTGTATTTGTTCAAAATGTAATAATGCAATGCAACTTTCTTCCCTTTTACAGTTTTTTCTTTATCAATCCAATAGCCCTTTTTCTTTTCTTTAATTATTATTGTTTCTATGGATATTTATGTTATATTGTTTTTCAAGATTCTGCTGAATTAGAACTACAGAATAGAATTTCATTCTTCTGAATGGAGGTATCTACTTTTGGAAGCATCAAGAGACCTAAAAGTTAAATCTTTGATTGCAATAATTTAGATAGATAATAATAAAATGGAGCTCAAAAACATGGTTAACAATTTTGATAACCTTTACTCTTCTTTCTTTGGAATAAAAAAATTATTTATTAAAGTGACACTAACGGTCATTTTACGATCATTACTTGAATGTATTTGAACTCCGCACTTAAGGTTAAGAGCTTGCTATTAATTACAAACCCGAACTTTGACGAAACACAAGAATACTCCCGTTTCTTTGTTCGATAAATAGCTTTTCTGCCAGATGTGGAAAACAGAACTTCTGTCTCAGAAACTTACAAGCTCTGATATTCATCTGATTTTCTGTTTCTATAAGGATTGGAGAATATCACATCCTGCTCTATGCTGCTTTTCTTCTTGAACATAGTGGATTCCAATTTGTCTACTAAGATTGAATTTCTCAAAACTCTCCAACTGAGGTGCAAAGCATATCAATACTCACTTCCCTTTCGAACAACCAACGGATTCTGCAGTGCGAGCGACATGCAGACTTGTCAGATGATGACTAAATATGGTTTCCTGACAATGCTTAGTTTTGGTTAGAGAAAAGTTGTGTAATGCTTGGAAGTACAAAACCAAAACTGATTTATGAAACGAAATTCTCCACTTCCATTTTCAAGATGAAGACAAAATAGAAAAAAAAAAATTTATACCATCAAGTTCATATAAATGTTTCCACAACAGATTTTTTTTTTTTTGTTGCAAGTTTTAATCTTTCAAACTAGCTATTGAACAAAAGATACACATTTACATTAACAACTAATGATAAAATTAAGGCTTCTTTCTAACATATTTATAAACATATTACTATGGAATATCAACCAACATTTGTATTCAAAAGATCTTTCATTGAGATTATGATTAAAACCATTTATTCTTTCAAAGTATAAGGATCTTACTTGTAACAACATTCATCTAGGATCCGCCATAATTTATTAGACGCTGTGTGAAAGTGGCAAATGTCCCCTGCACCTTTTAGAAGTTCGGGACTGAAGGGATACATCTGGAGGCCCTGAGAGATGGATTCCCTGCACTGCACCTTTTATGCTGCATTTAAGATAGTCAAATTTTTATCAGTATTGTTTCAATGCCAATCACATGATTAAGTGCATTAAGATATAATAGATGTCACTTCCTAGTAGAAATCCCTGTGAAAAGTGATTAAACTATTCCAAATCCAATCTGAATCATAATTAATGAGATTAATAGTAAATTTAACTTCATCCAATAGTATTCAAAAACTTTTTCATTGACCAATAAATTTACCGTGTTTAGGCTATTAACTTTTTCACTCAAAAGATGCATTCAGTCCACACAGCACAATAAGTAAATAGAACGGGAGAACACGCCTAGATTTTCTTAATCTTTATAAGCATAAAGTGGCTAAAATTTACAATAAGATGGTCTACTTATTGAACTTTAACCAGTTGCAAACTCTGAGAACCTTATTTCGACATTTAGCAAGGAGAAAATCAAAATAACACTAGTAACATTTATGCGTAACAATGTTTTCAATTATAATTTCTAAAATTTCCATCAATCAAGCTGGATAAAAAACATCCTTCCAATGAAATACCGACACAGACATGGACACCAGACTCGACATTGATTTGTCAACACCAATAATAATTTGAGAAAATCACATGTGTCGGTATTGGATGCCTTCGATCAGAAGTGTGTGTCTACAAAGCATTTTCGACAGAATCTTATATCATGTCTCGTCATTTGAAAAACTCTTCCAGGTAGAAACAATTAATTGATTTAGAAAGATAATAATGATAATGATGTACCTGGACCAAGGAATATATCTATCCATGGTGTTCCTTTTCTTTTGTTTCAGTAAGCACCAAGTTCCGCATGCCTGACACTAAAGCTAGATGTTGCTGCTGCAAAATTTCTGTCTCTGAAACTCCCACTTCCACAAATCTATGCTTTTTCATCGTAGGATGAAATTGAAATAATGAAGCATTGAGATATTCATCTAATTTTCTCTTTCTACTATAAGGATTGGTGAATATCACATCCTCATTCGTGTTGTTTTTCTCCTTGCACACGTGGATTCCCATTTCCGTACTTCTTAACATTTTTAGCACATTCTCAGGCATCCAAATGCGAGACTGAAGCTTAAGCTCCACATAGATCCATTCATTTTTTAAAAGTGCTTTGTCCATTTCAGACTCGAAATTGATGCCGTGAAATATTTTACAGCCTTGAATATTTTCTTCCAAATTCATATCAAACAAATATGTATGTCCCGAAAAATGCGGCGTTCTAAATTTGAATTCTGGAAATGTACATTCATAACCATTGACAAACAAATTAAATCTGAAATTATATTCATCATCTGGAAGAATAATAATAGAAGTTATAGAAGGGATCTTTTTACAGAACCAGAAAGAAATTGATTGACCCCTGCTTTGATGCTCGAACCAATCTGGAATCCTAATCACCTCTGTTCCATTTGGGAAAGAAAATGTGGTGAACCCAGCCTCATGTAATTGCTGTTAGTTTAGCATAAGATATATATTACACATTGTTGATTATATGTGAAATACTACATATCAAATACTATTGGAACAAAAAACAACAACAAACCTGACTCAAGAACATTCTTCTACTTGAGGAACTCAATGATTTACATCCATATGCATTAAGATATTTGAGATTCGGTGGAAACCCTCTAATTTCCTCAAGATGCTTGTTTAAATTCAATATGAGGGTCCTCATAAGGTGACATTCATTCAGGCACTCGGGAAGAATTTTGAAATTGCCAAGGGATAAGTTTAGATATTTCACATTAACACACGACTTGAGAACTATTTGGAGACATTCATATGGGAGATAGTAAGGATTGAGATGAAGAGCTTCCACATTTGAAAACATTATTGAATACATTTTATCATTATGTTTTGGGAACCTGAGCATTTCACATGCAAATAGTGATAAGCGGAGATTTTGAAATGAAAATGGCAATTCTCTTGTGGAAGTTATACACATTCCAATTTCTTTTGTATTTGTCATCTTACATAATAATTCTGGAAAACTCTTGAGTCTCTTACAATAAGAGAATTCCAATTCCTTAAGAGAGGGCAGCCATAAGGGTGGAAAATTCTCAAGCTTGATGCATTCATATGCATTTAAGATTTCAAGTTTATTTAGGTTCCCAATCGAATCGTGAATTGCAATTAAATTCTTACATTTTTCAAACGAGAATTTTTCTAAATTTGGAAGACCTGAGACATTGGGTATATGGGTTAAATATTGACAATCGTCCAATGTCAAGACTTTCATATCCTCAAACCTCTGCATAAACACAAAGAAGAAACAAACAAATAAATTAAAAATCAAACACTATACTCTCATAGTGATATTATTTTCTTGACAGAAACAAAATCATTGTGAATTTATAAATATATACAATTAGAAAATGAAATTATTTCACTTGCCTTGCAACAAATAATAGATGATAGAGACTCTGAAGAACATCCATTCCATTTGAATACTCTCAAACTGCTTGGAAGATACTTGAGACCTTTAGAAAAAGAGACATTTTCAATAATAAGTGTTTTGAGATTTGTCATCTTCTCTAAGGCCTCTCCATTCCAGTCTATTACCAGATCCGTTGAGGGAGAATTCAGATATATCATCTCAATTTTACAAATATTTGTTCAAGCACAATACAAATAAAATATTGAGAACATGTAAATGTAATTAAGGGTAAAATAAATATTTGTTCATAGATATCAATCTTACTTTGTTTTCCAGTAAAATATGAACTATGTCATCACGACACCACAACCGACTACGTTTTTCAGGCTCTTTAGGTGATTCTTTACGGATGATTTCTTTA
The DNA here is from genome assembly GCF_003473485.1 of Medicago truncatula. Taxonomy (NCBI): domain Eukaryota; kingdom Viridiplantae; phylum Streptophyta; class Magnoliopsida; order Fabales; family Fabaceae; genus Medicago; species Medicago truncatula. The sequence continues at coordinate 26,692,263 of NC_053045.1, forward strand.
CCCATGACCTCTAGCAAGTCATGTAATGTCACGTCAGTCAAGTGGTTCCACCACCCACTAATTTTTATGAGAGACTTATCAACCAACCCTCCAATGTGGCTCTTTATGCAATAACCATAATGTTGTTGAAGTATCTCTTCGACTTCTGCCAATCTACATCCTTTGAAGAAACAAGCAATATCCAAAAAGACACTTTGTTGTTCTTCGTCCAAAGCATCAAAACTTACTTTAAGTATCTTTTGAATATCTTCATGTGGAATTCTTTCATACTTATCTAATGTAGACTCACATTCTGAAATACTCTTTCCAAACAAGTTGGAACCCACTACTTCTAGAGCTAATGGAAGGCCAGAAGCATACCCAACTGCACGGTTAAAAATCTCTTCATAACTTGAAGGAACATTGTAATTTTTAAAAGCCATCCACCTCAACAATTCAAGAGCATTTTTGGTATACATCCCTTGTACTTCATGCATAATTTCTACCTCATGATTGGTTAGTAAGTGTTTGTTTCGAGTGGTAATGATAACTCTGCTTCCAGAGCCGAACCAATCACGTCCTCCAGCCAAAGCATGCAGTTGTTCCAAATTGTCAACATCATCGAGAATCAAAAGAATCTTCTTTCTATGTAGCCTTTCCTTTATATAAGGAATTCCCTCACTAACACCTCCTAACTTAATTTTCAGTGAAAGTGTTTTTAAAAGGAGTTCCTCCTGGAGATGTTTCAATTGATTTGAAGCTGAATTCTCTCTCACATTTTCAAGAAAACATGAGCATTCAAATTGATCAGCAATAAAATTATAAATTGCTTTTGCAAGTGTTTATTTACCCATGCCTCCAATGCCATAAAGTCCTACCATGCGGACTCCATCATCAGATCTTTCATCAAGAAGCGATTTCACTTGTTGTACTCGAGACTGCAATCCAACAGGGTAATTGGCAACATGTAAGGGCTGCCGACTGATCTTGTTAGAGACGTATTTGACTATCTCTCCAATAAACTTGTATTCATATCTATTCATGTCCAATAAGATAAGTCAGTATGTAACAACATCACAGTCACACCCATGTACTCATAATATATCATACATTTCTAAATTCAAACTATTTTGACTTATAAATAACTAATACTTGTTTAAAAACGTAAATAAAAAGGTGTTTCCAATTTAGGCTTTCGGTTGGTATTATTGAGGAATAAATATTAAATAAATAAAATGCAAAAAGGAAAACAAGAATTAAGTAAAGAGGAGTACCCAGGACTAAAATGGTAGCCGGACAAGTTAGCAGCTTCAGTCAGAGCTAACTTCCATTGATGCAACCGCTCCATGTTTTTGTTGTTATTTTGGAAACTCTTTCTGTGGTTAGTGAGATGTTCACCATAACTGCCACTTTGATGTCTTATGTGAGTGGGATCCACGTCATAGAAAACAGGCAAAACGAGACGACCCTTTGTCTTGTAGCAGTGAATGATGTGGACAAGTTCGTCCAAACAAAATGAAGAAGAGGCATAGTTGATAGAAAACACAGGAATGAAGATCCGAGACTCTTGAATGGCATTGTCGAGTGATGGTTTGATTTCATCCCCACTTTGCAGCTCACGGTCATCAATGAAGGTGTGGATTCCCTTGTCAGTAAGAGCTTTGTAGAGATGGCCAGTAAAACCGTCACCAGTGTCAGTGCCCCTGAAGCTGAGGAACACTTGGTAAGTGAATCGATAGGAAAATGAAGAGGATGAGGAAGGTGATTGCATAGCCATGAGAATTGAGAGAAACTAAATGAAAAAAGAGTTTGAGAATGCAGAATATGAGGTTAAGTTTTTGTGGTCTGAAATGTGGAGTCTTAGGAAAAAAACAAGGACAAAACTTAGGAAAAAAAATGGTCTGTTAAACTTCCTGACTACTTCATATAGCCGTGTGGACCAATCACACATTAAATAACATTCTACTGCCACATCTTCTTGCTAATTTCTTCAATGTGTTGCTGTTCAACTTTCGGACAAAACTAAAATAAATAAATATTGGTTGCACAAGAAAGTTGTAAAGAAAATCCTTGGCATATGACTCGAAAAAATGAAGAAAGACAGCAAGAAGAAAACAAGATTATGAACAATGGCAACATCCAAGAAGTTAGACCATTGACCAGAGGATTAATTAAAGAACTTGCTTACATCACTATGTTTTCTTATAATTAATAACTTTAAAAAGAATCAGCATTAGGTCCAAGGTTTGATTCCTGACCGATGTATGAAAAAACAGAAGAATTAAACTCTTTAATGGATCGATTGGTTCTTATTATTATCACTGGTTTATTAATTTAATATCTTTTTTTATATGTTATTATTAAAATATAAAAAGTATCTCTAAAAAAAATATCAAGAGTAAAAAATTTAGACCTAAAAAAAAAATAAACATGACAATAAAATATAAAGAGGTGATTATTTGAATTGGTGTTAGACATTAAAAAAAATACTGACCTGAAAATGATATAGGAAAAACAATTTAAACCTACCAATAAAAAATTAAACGTCATATTTGCATGTGTTAAGAAGTTCAAAATAGTAAATTTTGTATATTGCACAAGTCAGACAAATCTAAAATATTTATAACATTTCATTCATGTGTAAATAATTTATACATGTTGGTACATCAACGAAAATACTAGAGCTAACTAAAAGTATACTTACTTCGACTAGAACATGAGTGACCTTATTTATTTGTCTCTCAAGCACAATGTGAGAGTTTGTAAATTAAGAAGCAAAACTAATTATTCATTATAATAAAACATAACCAAACTATGTAGCATCGTCTCTAACATTGTTGAATGCTTCCACCACTGCTTTATCAAGAACAAAATTCAAGTTATAAAAGTTTAGATCATGAATATCGCTTCACCCAAATTCATATCACAGGTGTTTTTAACATCCGGAGGAATAATAATAGAAGTTATAGATGGGATATTTTTACAGAACCAGAAAGAAATTACTTTGATTTTTGAAAAGATGATTGTGATTGAGGTTGAAAACTCTCGGAAAACAATTAGGCTATATTTCATACTTCAAAAAAAGAAACATTTTAACATGTAGCTTGAACATGAAGGAAGCAAAGGCCCTGGAAAAATTTTCGCCATTAATAGATATACATTTTGCGTCATCAATTTAGTAGACTTTTTGATGTTGCGTTGGATAAGTAAAAATTTGTTGCAGATATGTTTGAAGAGGAGGGTTGAGTTAAAATGAATTTCAATAAACGGTAAATAAAATAAAAAGGTCCAACTTCTCATAATAGCTTTCCAAAAACCTTGTCTTGGTTTCTCATAATTGTGTTGGTTTCTCAGTATGCCAAGACAAGGTTTCTGGAAAGCTATTCAATCTTGTTGTCATGAATTAAGATAACTTTTTTATCGCATTTCACATAGTATTACTGTTGATATTGGCTTCAAATTTGTGGTCTGGAAGAACAGAGAAATCGTGACACGATTTTGGCATCGTGACACAATTTCAAGTGGCCGTGAGCTAGTTTGCAGGACGCCAAATCGTGGCACAATCTTGGGAAATCGTGACACGATTCAGAAACTTGCTCGTTAAGTATCACTGATAAGGACTTGTCAACCTTGGGTCCGTTGCAGATCGTGACACGATCTAGGGAAATCGTGGCACGATTTCTTCAGGGGAAGACTAGTATATATTGTGTTCTTGTGCTTTTTTGAAGTAAGACTTAAGAGAAGAACTTAAGAGAGCTTGTATGAGCTTTTAGAGAGAACTTGGATAGCAAAGGAGGGAACCAATGGGTTGAGTGTCTTTGTTGAGAGAGTGTCTCTTGGGTTGGGAAAAACATTGTAATCACCTTGGGTTTTAGGGTTCATAGTGTGAGAGTGGGAAAATACCAAAGGGTAGAATCTAGGGTTTGTTCATGTGTAAAGCTTGAAGGCTAGAGTCTTGTAACCTTTTGTAACACTTTCTCATATTGGATTGGAGAGTTGCTCTCTCCCCCAAATTAGGCCATATTGGCTGAACTGGGTCAACAATCTTGTATGGTGTTTTGTTCTTCCTTTTCTTGCTTATCTTGTTTATGCTTTGGAATCTCTTGAGTGGTTTTGCTATACACTAGTTAGGGCTGTTTTGTTGTTGTTGGCTTGGAGACCATTTGTTCTCATTGATTATCACTATCACTTGCTCCACACATCATTGGTTTATTTCATTGGTGTGAAGGTTTCTTTGGAACCGGATTCACAACAATTGGCGCCCACCGTGGGGCATAGGTGTGATTGATAGTTGGTATCATGGGGTCAAAGTGGGACATCGAGAAGTTCACCGGAAGTAATGATTTCGGGTTGTGGAAGGTTAAGATGCAAGCGGTTTTGACACAACAAAAGTGTGTAGAAGCATTGAAGGGTGAAGCGGCGATGCTGGCAACCTTGACACAAGAGGAGAAGCGTGAGATGGTAGACAAGGCAAAGAGTGCTATTGTCTTATGTCTCGGAGATAAGGTCTTAAGGGATGTCGCGAGAGAAGCTACCGCGGCATCGATGTGGGCAAAGTTGGAGTCATTGTATATGATGAAATCTTTGGCTCATAGGCAACTCTTGAAGCAACAACTCTATTCATTCAAGATGATGGAGTCTAAATCGATCTCGGAGCAACTTACGGAGTTTAAAAAGATTCTTGATGATTTGGCCAACATTGAAGTTAACATGGAAGATGAGGATAAGGCTTTGTTGTTACTTTGTTCATTACCAGAGTCCTTTGAGCATTTCAAGGATACCATCCTTTATGGTAAGGAGGGCACTACTACTTTGGAGGAGGTCCAAGCAGCTTTGAGAACCAAGGAATTGACCAAGTTCAAGGACATGAAGGTTGATGAAGGTAGTGAAGGCTTGAATGTTACAAGAGGGAGGAATGAGCATAGAGGAAAAGGCAAAGGGAAATCAAGATCCAAGTCTAGGTCCAAGGGCTTTGACAAATCAAAGTATAAATGCTTTCTTTGTCACAAGCAAGGTCATTTCAAGAAAGATTGTCCGGATAAGGGGGGCGACGGTAGTCCTTCGGTTCAAGTTGCGGAGGCTTCAAATGAAGAAGGTTATGAGAGTGCGGGTGCACTAGTGGTAACAAGTTGGGAATCGGAGAAGAGTTGGGTTTTGGACTCGGGATGCTCTTATCACATGTGTCCTAGAAAGGAATATTTTGAGACTTTGATTCTAAAAGAAGGAGGAGTTGTTCGACTCGGAAATAACAAAGCTTGCAAAGTCCAAGGCATGGGCAACGTTCGTCTAAAGATGTTTGATGGCCGTGAATTCCTTTTAAGGGATGTGAGGTTTGTTCCCGAACTTAAGCGTAATTTAATTTCCCTAAGCATGTTTGATAATCTAGGTTATTGCACTAGAATAGAGCATGGGGTTTGTAAAATTTCGCATGGTGCATTGATTATGGTTAAGGGGTCTAGAATGAATGGTTTATACATTTTAGATGGTTCCATAGTAATTGGTAATGCATCGGTAGCTAGTGTTGCATCTCATAATAATTCTGAATTGTGGCATTTGAGATTGGGGCATGTTAGTGAGAGGGGTTTAGTTGAACTAGCTAAACAAGGTTTGCTAGGGAAAGATAAATTGGACAAGCTAGAATTTTGTGAGCATTGCATACTAGGCAAACAACATAGGGTGAAGTTTGGGAGTGGCATGCATCATTCTAGTAGGCCTTTTGAGTATGTGCATTCGGATCTTTGGGGTCCTTCTAAGACTCCTACTCATGGGGGAGGTTCCTATTTTCTTTCTATCATTGATGATTATTCTAGGAGAGTGTGGGTCTTTGTTTTGAAAAACAAAAGTGACACATTTGAAAAGTTCAAAGAATGGCACACTCTCATAGAAAATCAAATGGAAACTAAACTAAAAGGTTTAAGAACTGACAATGGCCTGGAGTTTGTTTCAGAGCAGTTTAATGAGTTTTGCAGGTTGAAAGGAATCAAGAGGCATAGAACCATACCAAGAACACCGCAACAAAATGGTCTTGTGGAACGCATGAATAGGACTCTTTTGGAGCGTGTGAGGTGTATGATTCTAGGAGCTGGGTTACCTAAGAGTTTCTGGGGTGAAGCCGTGACTACGGCTGCTTATTTGATCAATAGATGTCCATCAACGGGGATAGACTTCAAGACACCTATGGAGGTATGGAGTGGGAAACCAGCAGATTACTCCTCTTTGAAGGTTTTCGGAGCTTTGGCATATGCGCATATCAAGCAAGACAAGCTTGAGCCTAGAGCTTTGAAATGTGTCTTCATTGGTTATCCGGAAGGTGTGAAGGGGTACAAGTTGTGGAAATTGGAATCTAGTGGAGGATCAAGAGTCTTGATTAGTAGGGATGTTACCTTTGATGAGACCCGTATGGGGATGAAGTGTAAAGACCTAGAGACTCAAGTACCGGAAACTATGGTGGAGAAAACTCAGTTTGAGGTGGAGCTTCCAAATGAAGAAGAAGAAGATGTAAAAGATGAAGCTTCGACATCGGATACAAGTGGAACTCAACCGGTAGTGGATCCTGAGTATCTATTGGCAAGAGATAGAGAAAGAAGGACTATTACGGCTCCTAAGAGATTCGGTTATGCGGACTTGGTGTGTTTTGCTCTAAATGCGGCGGAAGATGTGCAAGACTCGGAGCCTAGAAACTTCAAGGAGACATTTGAGAGCAAAGAGAGCAAGTATTGGTTGAAGGCGGTGAATGAAGAGATGGATTCATTGGAGACGAACCAAACTTGGAAACTTGTGAAGCTACCTAATCGCCAAAGGGTAGTTGGATGCAAGTGGATCTTCAAGAAAAAGGATGGCATTCCGGGTGTTGAAGGTCCAAGGTACAAAGCAAGACTTGTGGCAAAGGGTTTTACTCAAGTGGAGGGGATCGACTACAACGAGATCTTTTCACCGGTGGTGAAGCATTGTTCCATAAGGATACTTATGGCTATTGTGAATCAATTCAATCTTGAGTTTGAACAAATGGATGTGAAGACCGCTTTCTTACATGGTGACCTTGAAGAGACAATCTACATGGAGCAACCGGAAGGTTTTGTGGAGGACAAGTCTAAGGTGTGTCTTTTGAAGAAATCTTTGTATGGGTTGAAGCAAAGCCCTAGGCAATGGTATCGTCGGTTGATGAGTTTCTTTTGAAGACTGGCTTTGTGAGAAGCGGATATGATTCTTGTGTGTACATGTTGAAGAAGAGTGAGACAGTCATTCTCTATCTTCTTTTATATGTGGATGATATCTTGATGGAAAGCTCTAGCAAGGATGAGATTATGAAGCTCAAGGAGAGGTTAAATGGTGAATTTGAGATGAAAGATCTTGGTCCGGCAAAGAGAGTTCTTGGGATTGATATCGTGAGGAATCGTGACAAAGGCGAACTTTTCTTATTTCAACTTGGTTATTTGAAGAAGGTGGTGGAGCGTTTTAGAATGTCAAACTCTGAAACCGTGAGCACTCCCTTGGGTCACCACACAAAGTTGTCCATACAACAAAGTCCTCAATCCGAGGATGAGAAGTAATTGATGGAAGGTACTCCCTATGCAAGTGGGTTTGGAAGCATCATGTATGAAATGGTTTGTAGTAGGCCGGACTTGGCTTATGCGGTTAGCATTGTGAGTCGGTTTACGGCAAATCCGGGAATTGTGCATTGGCAAGCTTTGAAGTGGGTTTTGAGGTATTTGAATGGGTCGTTGAAGGGCGGTTTGAAGTACACAAGGGTAGCTCAAGATGAAGACGCTTTGGAGGGGTATGTTGATGCGGATTATGCGGGCAACGTAGACACTAGAAAATCCTTATCGGGGTTTGTGTTTACTCTTTATGGCACGGCTATTAGTTGGAAGGCAAATCAACAATCCGTGGTGGCATTATCTACAACTCAAGCGGAGTACATAGCACTTGTTGAAGGTGTGAAGGAGGCCATATGGATGAAAGGGATGATTGGTGAGTTAGGAATTACTCAAGAATGTGTGAAGATACATTGTGATAGTCAAAGTGCCATTCACTTGGCAAATCATCAAGTGTATCATGAAAGGACAAAGCACATTGACATTCGCCTGCACTTTGTTAGAGACATGATTGAATCAAAAGAGATTGTGGTTGAGAAAGTGGCATCGGAGGAGAATCCGGCGGATGTGTTCACCAAGTCATTGCCTAGATCAAGATTCAAGCATTGCTTGGACTTCATCAAGTTTGTCGAAGAGTAATTCCCTTTTGGAGAGAGCAGCATGGTGGTTGATGGTTAAACTGACATCACCACCAAATTAGAAGTCAAGGTGGAGAAATGTTGATATTGGCTTCAAATTTGTGGTCTGGAAGAACAGAGAAATCGTGACACGATTTTGGCATCGTGACACGATTTCAAGTGGCCGTGAGCTAGTTTGCAGGACGCCAAATCGTGGCACGATCTTGGGAAATCGTGACACGATTCAGAAACTTGCTCGTTAAGTATCACTGATAAGGACTTGTCAACCTTGGGTCCGTTGTAGATCGTGACACAATCTAGGAAAATCGTGGCACGATTTCTTCAGGGGAAGACTAGTATATATTGTGTTCTTGTGCTTTTTTGAAGTAAGACTTAAGAGAAGAACTTAAGAGAGCTTTTAGAGAGAACTTGGATAGCAAAGGAGGGAACCAATGGGTTGAGTGTCTTTGTTGAGAGTGTCTCTTGGGTTGGGAAAAACATTGTTATCACCTTGGGTTTTAGGAATATTTTAAAAAAAGTTATGTAATAGTTATGTAATAGTGAACCCGTATTTTCAACCCACATATTTTCTAGAATATTTTAAAAAATTTACAAAAATTAAAATATTTGTTTTTTTACTTAACTAATTTGTTACACTTTTTAACTGATAAAGAGAAAATAGACATATATATTTCTATCGTGTTTGTTATATTGATTTTATTATTTAAACTTATTCTTATTTATTTGTTACGTGTTTTATTTCTATTGAAAATTGAGGACATTTTTGGAAAAAGAAAAATTCAGCCTAAAAATGCTGAAAGAGATCATTTTCTTTAGGGTAAATACCAATTTTCGTCCCTGTAAAAAAAACGATTTAGATTTTGTCCCTGTAATTTCATATTGTTCCAATTTTGGTCCCTCCTTTCATCACGTCAGCAAAATCTGCATAAATTACGTCCCTGTAATTTCAGATTCCTCCCTCTTTTGGTCCATGTAATTTCAAATTCCTCAACTTTTGGTCCCTCAGTTTACGTTCAATGTATGTAGATTCTGCTGACGTGGTGGAATAAGGGACCAAAACTGGAAGAATCTGAAATTACAGAGACAAAATCTAAATCTTTTTTTTACAGGGACGACTAAAACCGAAACTCGCTAATAATACAGGTACGAAAAGAGGTATTAACCCTGTTCTTTATATATAGTAAATATGTGGGTTGAAAATACGGGTTCACTATTACATAACTTTTATGAGACATAAATGCGGGCTGATTATTATGTCGACGGATTCTTTAACGGTAAAATTATCTCTGGAATTCTATGGTACCACATGCATCTAGAAGAGTATAAAACATTACATGTACTTATTACTTGGTGAGTCGAGTCCTTACTTGGATATGTGAATCGGTATATATGTGCATTGGTGAACTTTTGGTGATTGTTGTGAATACTTGCACAAGATGAATTATATGTATGCTTGATTGAGCTTGTATATTTGTTGATTGAATTTATTAATTGTGAATTATGAACTATATTTTCTCACAGGCATCTCAGGTGTTGAAGCATCCTTAATTGTATGGACATTCTGTGCCTTGAAATAGTTAACATTGGTCAAAACTAGTCTTCAGCAAACATCTGAACTAATCTTATTTAGCCCCTGAAAATGCAAAGTACTAATTTGATCCTAAAAAATCTGAAATATTGGTCAAATTAATACTTTTTCAAGACAATTTTTTGGAACATTTTACTCTCCATTTGATCAACATTTGAAAATTTTGAAGATTACATTAGTAATTTTGATTATTTGGGAATATTTTTCTTGTAGTTGTTGAGGACCAATTTCAGTTTAGTCTATATTTTTGGAAGTGTACATTCAGACTGCATTACTTTGTCTGAAAGTGTATTTTTGGATGGTACTAAATTTATGTTTTTTCAAATGTGTACATCTAAACTCATGATGTATGATAGGAAAAGTTGTTCCCATGAAGCAAAGCACAAGATATCAAGATTTTGTTTTCTAATCATACAGATTAAGAAGCAGAAGTTAACCATCCTTTGTTGATACTAAAGGGACCTACTTTAAAAATAACATAGTATTTGTCATTGAAATGGACCTACCTTACCTTAAAAATCAATAGTTCCTACACTTCCACCACCAAGTTTTCATATATGCACATTTTGCTTTCTAGGAAGCATCAAAACTACTATCTCATGCACATATGTACACGTTTTCTTACTTTATTATAATGTGTGGTTTTCTCTCTCCTCATTCAAATTTATGATATTTTCTACTTTTGATCACTGCATCACCTTTACCTTCACCTTCATATAACAAATAACTATACCAATGCACTGCTTTTGAAAGATATATAGTAACAACACTAGACCAAAATTGAATTGGTTACTAGCTACTATAGCTAGCATCATATCACTAATCACTAATAAGATTAAGGCCATACCTTATTTCCAAAATCCAAAATAACGAACATGGAGCACCCTTCTACTAGAAATATCCCAACAAGAAGATCGGACGCCGGAATCCAGTTTTGTCCGGCGTCTGACCTTGACGGTTGTATCCATTTTTGTCATTTTCATGGCTATCATTGGCATAGCTTGTTTGTTATGAAGTGGCGGAGCCCTTTATGGACTAGGGTGGACCACAGCCCATCCGAAAAAATTTAAAAATTAACGATTATAGGTCTACTTTGCGAGATTTTATACAATTAATTTTGTGTCGGTGCACTACTAAAAAAACTAAATTTAGTAAGGAAAAACGTAAAATCCCTCTCTAATTCCGTCACTAAATTTTGAGACCAAGGAATTTGTGAGGAATTTTATTTTTTCCGTCACTTATTTCCCTCGCTAATATTGCTTTTTCTAGTAGTGGTGACAGGTTTCGGTTAATCTAAATTTCCACAAAGTAGTGTAGTCGTCCACCCGCAAAATTTAAATTATTCAATTATAAGTCTATTTTGCGATCTTTAAACAATTTTTCAACGTTTATAGTTTTATGTGATTTCAAAAGTGGCATACGTGATTTTTGTGATACTTATACTTAGCATATTGTCATGTCAACTGAAAATTCTCTCAAATAACAGTCATAATGTACAAAAAAAATCATAATTTATAATAGTTGTTAAATACGTAATTATTTAAGTATCCACCCTAACTTTTTAGTCAAACTCCGTCATTTCAACTCGCGTACTTAATGTTGATTACAACTTTAATTTGTGTTTATATATTATAATTAATTTTAATGCCCCACCAAGTTTTTTTTTTTCTGGCTCCTCCACTGTTGTTATGCATCCTCCCGACCCTAGTTTTGCGGTAACATCACTTTCTATCTCAAACTTCATTGTATCGAATTCACAGCTTACATGCATGTTCGAGGTGAGACTGACCATAACAAACCAAAACAAGAAAAATCCAATTGATTCTCAATAATTTCGACGTCGTGATACTTTACGGTGAAACCGTGCTCTCAGAAGCTGAGGTGCAACAACCTATACTTTTGGTGAATATTAGCATAATCTAACGCCCTTTTTAGTTTTTACACGCCAGTACTCTTTATCTTATTGAATAAAATGTATGTGAGATTGTTGGAAATCAAGTGAGTACTTAAGTCCCACATCGACTACAAAATGATGAAAATGTTGGATATACTAAATAGACGGTCCACACACTTAATGTCTTAAGGTTTTTGTTAAATATATGGTGTTAAGGTCTCGTAGGAGTCCTATACGTTTCGCTAATTGTAGCTTCTTGGAGTCCGCAACAAAGATCCTTCAAATCATATAGGTTTTACTTTTTCTATGATTGAATTAATATAAAATTTTAAATTAATATTTAAGAGCGTGTAGATATCATGTTTTTTTTTTATATGAAGTCATTTTTGGTGGTGTGTTAGAATATAATGTGTTGGCTAGGGAGCATGTGCTAATACAATATTCTTGCATCGCGCAATGCATTTGTAATTGGACACAGTTGTCCTATAAACTACTTTTTGTTGGAACTTGTGTTGGGGGTCTGCTGTAATAACTTGGCCAAGAAGATGATTAAGATGAACTTGATGAAGTGTGTACATAAATTCCAAAGATTGTTGTATATCTTGATTGTTGGGAAGATGCTGCTGCACTTGAAACCTGAAAAGTTTAATGGTAATGCATGTAAAACTCAAAGCGCATGGGGTTGCCACACTAACCTTTAGGTTCGATTCGCCCCCACCAATAACTATATATTGGATGCAATAAAGAATGACCGGCGAATCCCCTTCAGGATACTAAGAGTTCTTTGACGTGTATTGCACAACCACACACCAAGCGTATCTTCTAATAGTATTTTACAGATTTATGGTTCCAGCAATTCACTCTTGTATTAGAGAATTGATGGATGATTTAGAGTAAGAGAATGGGGGAGAATTATGTTGTTAATGCAACAAAATTCTGTTTTCTATTGTCTTGTTGTGTGTCCAAATTAATGTCCAAATGCCAAGACAATACACTTGTTGTGTGTCCAGAATTATGTTTTCTATTAACACCCATTTGACTTGAATCAATGCTATGGTTCATTAAGCTCTCTTTTACCAAAAGTTATGATCATATACACTTGAATCAATGTTATGGTTCATTAAGCACTATTTGGCCAAAGGTTATAACCATATACACTTGAATCAATGTCATGGTTCATTATCTATCACTAAATAATAATGTACCAATGTATATGAATGGTTCCCATGAAGAGTTACAACTCTTGGTGAAGAGTTACAGTTTTGGTTCTAAACTGATTCCATTATTTTGGAAATCACCGACACTTTTGAGACTGAGATACAAACCTATTTAATATCGTATAAGATTTTGTATGACATGTGAGAACTAGACCCATATTCATTGTTGCTTTTATCCCCCACTCAACTAACCAACAAATTTCTGTTATGCCGTTAAACTATATCTGAAACATCATTGTAACAGAAAACTAGTTAAGTGGTTTATAACTGTAATAATCCCAGTAACTGTTATAAACATAAATTAAAATTAAAATTTCAATTTAAATTTCGGAAAAAAAACTGAATTTCTTTTTTTCATTTCAGCAAAACCTAATGCTTATATAAAAGGCATTATTCACTTCACATTATCTTCATACTCAGTTGTTTAATTTTGAAACAACTTCTTTCAATTCTGTTATATCTTCTCTTTTGCACATTCTCACAAAAAATCTTTCAACCATGAAAAACAACACAGAACAATCTCTTTACACCATTGATCTTGATGATTCATCTTTGAATCAAGCTTATGCAACAGCAACTGCACTCTTTGCAATTCTTTGGTGAATGGATGATCTTGATTCTCGCATGTTCGATCGCATTGTTCTTCATTCCTCTAACTCCTTCTTTCACACTCCATTCAACAACTTCAACTGTTCTTAATGTCACCGATGGAAAAACCTTCACAGCCAACTTAGGTGTCGAGTTTCTTGCGGAACACTCCAACACTATTGGAAGCACAATTCACTATGACTATCTTCATCTATCACTCTTTCACCATCAAGAAAACCTCTCAACTTTCTCTATTTCGAAGCCTTTTTACAACAAACATGTGGTTGCTTCAATTCAAGAAGCAAAGTTTCGTAACGTGTCTATGATGATCGATGGATGGAAAGTTCATGGTATTGGAGAGGCTTGCGGGTTGTTGTATTTGGATTTACGATTTCGTGCTAGTGCGAGATACATTCAACCAATGTGGCCGGTTATGAAAGACAAGCTTGTAGTTAATTGTGGAGAAATGAAAGTTGAAATGTGTGATTCAGGTTCAAGCGTCGTTGTTAACCCGTTTCTTGCGTCATGCGATGTTTATAGTGATTTGGTGACTAACGTTAGGATTGCGTTGTTTGGAATGTTGATCTTTCTTCTTGTGATTGCTGTGGCTGTTCCTCTTATTGTTGAGCATTTCTTTTGCTCTGCCAATTTTTCTTGAGTCTCATAGTTTTTTCTTCTTCTATAGGAATTGTAAATATGGTTTCTTTCATTCTAGATGGATTTCAATTCCATGTGTTAGTTGTGTTGTAGAGTTTCAGTTTTTTTCTTTCTTTCTGAATCATGAAAGTGTAATAGAGATAAACAATAGTGTAATAATAATATGCAACACTTTGGATGATTGAAAGTTTGTTAACCATGTTTTTTTGGATAGCAATTTTGATGATAATATTTTTGATAACCTTTACTCTTCTTTTTTGGAATAAAAAAATTATTTATTAAATGACACTAACGGTCATTTTACGATCATTACTTGAATGTATTTGAACTCCGCACTTAAGGTTAAGAGCTTGTTGACCATTTTCTGTTGTGAGTCCTGAAATTATGAATGTTTTAACATCATCTGTCGATATGAATATATGTACATACTCTTGTATTCTTAAAAGCAATTTAATCATACATACATGACTAGTACATTGTTTTAAAAAACTATACCAAGATGGATAAAAAAGAGACTTGCTATTAATTACAAACCCGAACTTTGACGAAACACAAGAATACTCCCGTTTCTTTGTTCGATAAATAGCTTTTCTGCCAGATGTGGAAAACAGAACTTCTGTCTCAGAAACTTACAAACTCTGATATTCATCTGATTTTCTGTTTCTATAAGGATTGGAGAATATCACATCCTGCTCTATGCTGCTTTTCTTCTTGAACACAGTGGATTCCAATTTTTCTACTAAGATTGAATTTCTAAAAACTCTCCAAGTGAGCTGCAGTACAACTGAGGTGCAAAGCATATCAATACTCACTGCCCGTTCGAACAACCAACAGAATCTGCAGTGCGAGCGACCTTTAGACTTGTCGCATGATGTCTAAAGATGGTTTCCTGAGAATGCTTAGTTTTGGTTAGAGAAAAGTTGTGTAAATTACCGACAAATGTTCAATTTTATGAGAGAGATTGTTGTTAAAAAGTGGGGATAGGGAGATATAAGGTAGATATTAGAAACACAACGTCCTCATGTTTATTTCAACTCTTGAAATTTTCATACACACCATAATGCAGAAAACAAACATACATTGTAACATATTACAGTTCTAAACCAAAACTAAAACTTTTATGTTATAGCAATTCAGTTCTCTTCTTGATGTATAATCCACTCATGACAACCTTAACACAATCATTGGAAGTACAAAACCAAAACTGACTTATGAAACGAAATTCTCCACTTCCATTTTCAAGATAAAAACAAAATAGAAAAAAAGATTCTTTATACCATCAAGTTCATATAAATGTTTCCACAACAGATTTTTTTGCAAGTTTTAATCTTTCAAACTAGCTATTGAACTATGATATAAGATTAAAACAACCAATGATAAAATTAAGGTTCTTTCTAACATATTTATAAAAATATTACTATGGAATGACAACCAACATTTTTATTCAAAAGATCTTTCATAGAGATTATGATTAAAACCATTTTTGCTTTCAAAGTATAAGGATCTTACTTGTAACAATATTCATCTAGGATCCGGCACAATTTATTAGACGTTGTGTGAAAGTGGCAAACGTCGACTGCACCTTTTAGAGATGGATTCCCATACTTTCTTCAGACCTGGTTTCTTCTGATGTCTCTGAAGCATCCTTATGAAATAGTTGAACAAAAATTCAAGTTATAATAGATGTGATAAGTAACACGATATACAGTTATGCTGCATTTAGCTCACTGTAAATGTCCTATGTGCTTATAACATAGTCGAATTTTTATCAGCGTTGTTTCATTGCCGATCATATGACATAGGGATAGATACATGATTAAGTGCATTAAGATATAATACATGTCACTTCCTAGCAGAAACCCCTGTGAAAAGTAATTCAACAATTCCAATCTGAATCATAATTAATGAGATTAATAAAAATTTAACTACATCCAATAATATTCAAAAACTTTTTCATTAACCAATAAATAGTGTTTATGCTATTAACTTTTTCACTCAAACGATGCATTCAATCCACATAGCACAATAGGTAAATAAATAGAAGGGGAGAACATGCCTAGATTCTCTTAATCTTTATAAGCATAAAGTGGCTAAAATTTTCAATAAGATGGTCTACCTATTGAACTTTAAGTGGTTGCAAACTCTGAGAACCTTTATTTCGACATTTTGAACAAAACAAAATTGGTAAAAGTTATGTGTAACAATGTTCAGTTATAATTTCTAAAATGTCCATCAATCAAGCTGGATAAAAAACATCCTTCCTATGAAATACCGACAAAGACACGGACACCAGACTCGACACTGATTTGTCAACACTAATGGTAATTTGAGAAAATCACATATGTCGGTATTGGATGCCTTCGATCTGAAGTGTGTGTCTACAAAGCATTATCGACAGAATCTTATATCATGTCTCATCATTTGAAAAACTCTTCTAGGTAGAAGCAATTAATTGATTTATTAAGATAATAATGATAATGATGTACCTGGACCAAGGAATATATCTAGCCATGGTGTTCCTTTTCTATTGTTTCAGTAAGCACCAAGTTCCGCATGCCTGGCAATAAAACTAGATGTTGCTGCTGCAAAATTTCTGTCTCTGAAACTCCCACTTCCACAAATCTATGCTTTTTCAGCGTAGGATGAAATTGTGATAATGAAGCATTGAGATATTCATCTAATTTTCTCTTTCTACTATAAGGATTGGTGAATATCACATCCTCATTCGTGTTGTTTTTCTCCTTCAACACGTGGATTCCCATTTCTGTACTTCTTAACCCTTTGTAATAATGAAGCTTAAACTCCACATAGATCCATTCATTTTTTAAATGTGCTTTGTCCATTTCAGACTCCAAATTGATCCCGTGAAATATTTTACAGAGTTCAACATTTTCTTCCAAATTCATTTCAAACAAATATGTATGTCCCGGATAAGGCAGACCATAATTAGATTCAAATTCTGGAGATGTACACAGTCATAACCATTGACAAACAAATTAACTTTGTGAACAAATCCAACATCCGGAAGAATAATAATAAAAGTTATAGAAGGGATCTTTTTACAGAACCAGAAAGAAATTGAATGACCCCTGCTTTGGTGCTCGAACCAATCTGGAATCCTAATCCTCTCTGTTCCGTTTGGGAAAGAAAGTGTGGTGCACCCAGCCTCATGTAATTGCTGTTAGTTTAGCATAAGATATATATTACACATTGTTGATTATATGTGAAATACTACATATCAAATACTATTGCAAGAAAAAACAACAACAAACCTGACTCAATAACATTCTTCTACTTGAGGAACTCAATGATTTACATTCTAATGCTTCAAGATATTTGAGATTCGGTGGAAACCCTCTAATTTCCTCAAGATGCTTGCTTAAATTCAATATGAGGGTCTCCATAAGGTGACATTCATTAAGGCACTCAGGAAGAATTTTGAAATAGCCAAAGGATAAGTCTAGAAATTTCACATTAACACACGACTTGAGAACTATTTGGAGACATTCATATTGGAGATATTTAGGATTGAAATCAAGAGCTTCCACATTTGAAAACATTATAGAATACATTTTCTCATTATGTTTTGGGAACCTGAGCATTTTACATCCCCATAGTGATAAGCTGAGATTTTGAAATGAAAATGGCAATTCTCTTGTGGAAGTTATACACATTCCAATCGCTTTTGTATTTGTCATCTTACATAATAGTTCTGGAAAACTCTTGAGTCTCTCACAAAAAGAGAGGTCCAATTCCTCAAGAGAGGGCAGCCATAAGGGTGGAAAACTCTCAAGCTTGATGCATCCAGATGCATTTAAGATTTCAAGTTTATTTAGGTTCCCAATCGAATCGTGAACTGCAATTAAATTATCACAAAATCGAAACGAGAATTTTTCTAAATTTGGAAGACCTGAGACATTGGGTATATGGGTTAAATATTGACACTTGTCCAATGTCAAGACTTTCATATGCTCAAACCTCTGCATAAACACAAAGAAGAAACAAACAAATAAATTAAAAATAAAACACTATACTCTCATAGTGATATTATTTTCTTGACATAAACAAAATCATTGTGAATTTATAAATATATACAATTAGAAAATGAAATTATTTCACTTGCCTTGCTGCAAATAATAGATGATAGAGACACTGAGGAACATCGATTCAATTTCAATACTCTCAAACTGCTTGGAAGATACTTGGGATCTTTAGAAAAAGAGACATTTTTAATAATAAGTGTTTTGAGATTTGTCATCTTCTTGAAGGCCTTTCCATTCCAGTCTATTACGGGATCCGTTGAGCGAGAATTCAGATATATCATCTCAATTTTACTTGTTCCCTTTTAACAGAAAAAAATAAAACTGAATCAACCACAATACAAATAAAATATTGAGAACATGTAAATGTAATTAAGGGTAAAATAAATATTTGTTCATAGATATCAATCTTACTTTGTTTTCCAGTAAAATATGAACTATGTCATCACGACACCACAACCGACTACGTTTTTCAGGCTCTTTAGGTGATTCTTTACGAATGATTTCTTTACCCATGACCTCTAGCAAGTCATGTAATGTCACTTCAGACAAGTGGTAGCACCACCCACTAATTTTTATGAGAGACTTATCAACCAACCCTCCAATGTGGCTCTTTATGCAATAATCATAATGTTGTTGAAGTATCTCTTCGACTTCTGCCAATCTACATCCTTTGAAGAAACAAGCAATATCCAAAAAGACACTTTGTTGTTCTTCGCCCAAAGCATCAAAGCTTACTTTAAGTATCTTTTGGATATCTTCATCTGGAATTCTTTCATACATATCTAATGTAGACTCACATTCTGCAATACTCTTTCCAAACAAGTTGGAACCCACTACTTCTATAGCTAATGGAAGGCCAGAAGCATACGCAACTGCTCGGTTTAAAATCTCTTCATAACTTGAAGGAACTTTGTAACTTTTAAAAGCCATCCACCTCAACAATTCAAGAGCATTTTCCGTAGACATCCCTTTTACTTCATGCATAATTTCTACCTCATGATTGGTTAGTAATTGTTTGTTACGAGTGGTAATGATAACTCTGCTTCCAGAGCCGAACCAATCAGGTCCTCCAGCCAAAGCATGCAGTTGTTTCAAATTGTCAACATCATCGAGAATCAAAAGAATCTTCTTTGTATGTAGCCTTTTCTTTATATAAGGAATTCTCTCACTAACACCTCCTAAGTTAATTTTCAGTGAAAGTGTTTTTAAAAGGAGTTCCTCCTGGAGATGTTTCAATTGATTTGAAGCTGAATTCTCTCTCACGTTTTCAAGAAAACATGAGCATTCAAATTGATCAGCAATAAAATTATAAATTCCTTTTGCAAGTGTTGATTTTCCCATGCCTCCAATACCATAAAGTCCTATCATGCGGACTCCACCATTAGATCCTTTATCAAGAAGCGATTTCACTTGTTGTACTCGAGACTGCAACCCAACAGGGTAAGTGGCAACATGTAAGGGCTGACGACTGATCTTGTTGTTGACATATTTGACTATCTTTCCAATAAACTTGTATTCATATCTATTCATGTCCAATAAGATAAGTCAGTATGTAACAACATCACAGTCACATCCATTTACTCATAATATATCATACATTTCTAACTATTTT
Source organism: Medicago truncatula (assembly GCF_003473485.1). Lineage (NCBI taxonomy): Eukaryota > Viridiplantae > Streptophyta > Magnoliopsida > Fabales > Fabaceae > Medicago > Medicago truncatula. Next base: position 26,712,074 of record NC_053045.1, read on the forward strand.
GACTTATAAATAACTAATACTTGTTTAAAAATGTAAATAAAAAGGTGTTTCCAATTTAGGCTTTAAGATGGTATTACTGAGGTTTAAAATTTAAATAAATAAAATGCAAAAAGGAAAACAAGAATTAAGTAAAGAGGAGTACCCAGGACTAAAATGGTAGCCGGACAAGTTAGCAGCTTCGGTCAGAGCCAACTTCCATTGATGCAACCGCTCCATGTTTTTCTTGTTATTTTGGAAACTCATTTTGTGCTTAGTGAGATGTTCACCATAACTCCCACTTTGGTGTCGTATGTGACTAGGATCCACGCCATAGAAAACAGGCAAAACAAGACGACCCTTTGTCTTGTAGCAGTGCATGATGTGGACAAGTTCGTTCAAACAAAATGAAGAAGAGGCATAGTTGATAGAAAACACAGGAATGAAGATCCTAGACTCTTCAATGGCATTGTCGAGTGATGGTTTGATTTCATCCCCTCTTTGCAGGTCACGGTCATCAATGAAGGTGTGGATTCCCTTGTCAGTAAGAGCCTTGTAGAGATGACCAGTAAAACCGTTACGAGTGTCACTGCCCCTGAAGCTGAGGAACACTTGGTAAGTGAATCGATAGGAAAATGAAGAGGATGAGGAAGGTGATTGCATAGCCATGAGAATTGAGAATGCAGAATATGAGTTAAGTTTTTGTGGTCTGAAATGTGGAGTCTTCGGTATGAGTTTGTGGTGTATATAACAAGGACAAAACTTATGACAAAAATGGTCTGTTAAACTTCCTGACCACTTCCTATAGCCGTGTGGACCAATCACACATATTCTGACCGATGATGTAAGCAAGTTCTTTAATTAATCCTCTGGTCAATGGTCTAACTTCTTGGATGTTGCCATTGTTCATAATCTTGTTTTCTTCTTGCTGTCTTTCTTCATTTTTTCGCGTCATATGCCAAGGATTTTCTTTACAAGTTTTTTGTGCAACCAATATTGCATTAAACTAGCACTAGTACAAGGACCCCCATTATACTCTAGTGCTAATATAATCAACCTTGCAATTATGTAAGCACTCGTTGCATTTTTCACATTTCTTAATATTACTAAATTGTTCTTTGTTTGTTTGGATTTAATTTAACTTATGTGTCCAAATAAAACTATATGCGTCAAAAACAAAAATAATAGTTCCGGTACTTATTACACTATTCTTTGGTTTTTAATTAATTTATTTTAGTTTTTTCCGAAAGTTGAACAGCAATCACATTGAAAAAGACATGAATACGAGGTATATCTTTTTTGGAGGGTACAAAAAATCCTAAGAAAAGTTGAATACCGGGTATATGTGATTCTTTTGTAAACTATGTTTTCTTATAATTAATAACTTTAAAAAGAATCAGCATTAGGTCCAAGGTTTGATCCCTGACCGATGTATGGAAAAACAGAAGAGTTAAACTCTTTAATGAATAGATTGGTTCTTATTGTTGCCTCGTTAGTATTTCTCGGTGTCAGAATTTTAGGTCAATTATTAGTAGAGCTAACTAAAAATATAGTTACTTCGACTAGGACATGAGTGACCTTATTTATTTGTCTCTCGAGCACAATGTGAGAGTTTGTAAATTAAGAAGCAAAACTAATTATTCATTATATAATAAAACATAACCAAACTATGTAGCATCCTCTCTAACATTACACGTGTTTTTGGCGATCACAAAAACACCTTCATCACCTCTTAAGCACATGCCAATATATGTCCAATTTTGCCGAAATGAAAATTAAGCATCTATATTGCACTTATACCTTCCTTCTTGCAGCCCTTGCCACCGTGCTTTGTGTTGTCTGCTGCATCATCGCAATCTTCTTCCACATCAATTGTTTTTGATGTACGGGAGCCATGCCTACCTCTTCTGGTCGTGGCATTAGCTATGAACCAGTCCTCTTGATACCACTTCTGCAATTTACTCATTCACATCTTGTCAAACCTTCCTGCTTTGTTGCTTCTATAGACTCCATAAAGTAACAACCATATAGTTAGCAATAACAAGAAGACTGTTGTCTTTGTTGTATTTGTTTTCAATAAATCTTTATTAATTTCATTCCATATCCTTCAATCCAATAGCCCTTTTTCTTTTCTTTAATTATTATTGTTTCAGTGTGATTCTATGGATATTTATGTGATTCTAAAAAAGAAATTCTGATTGCAATATCCTTTAACCTTTTTAATCACATTCTCAGGCATCATAGATAAAATCTGAAGCTTAAACTCCACATAGATCCGTTCATTTTTTAAAAGTGCTTTGTCCATTTCAGACTTGAAATTGATCCCGTGAAATATTTTACAGCATTGAATATTTTCTTCCAAATTCATATCAAACAAATATGTATGTCCCGAAGAAGGAAGACATTTAAATTGGAGTTCTGGAAATGTACATTCATAACCATTGACAAAAAAATTAAATCCTAAAGTATACTTAACATCCGGAAGATATATATTACACATTGTCGATTATATGTGAAATACTACACATCAAATACTATTGCAAGAAAAAACAACAACAAACCTGACTCAACAAAATCTTCTATTTGAGGAACTCAATGATTTACATCCTAATGCACGAAGACATTTGAGATTCGGTGGAAACCCTCTAATTTCCTCAAGATGCTCGTTAAAATTCAATAGGAGGGTCCTCATAAGGTGACATTCACTAAGGCACTCGGGAAGAATTTTGAAATTGCCAAAGGATAAGTCTAGAAATTTCACATTAACACACACAACTTGAGAACTATTTGGAGACATTCATATGGGAGATTGCAATCATTGAAACGAAGACCTTCCACATTTGAAAACATTATTGAATACATTTTATCATTATGTTTTGGGAACCTGAGCATTTCACATCCCTGTATTGATAAGCTGAGATTTTGAAATGAAAATGGCAATTCTCTTATGGAAGTTATACACATTCCAATCTGTACAAATGTGTGTGTTAAAGGGTGTGTTGCTTGTAATCCTCGGAATACAAACACACATTTGAATTTTTTTTTTTTTTTTTTTTTATGTGGAAATTTCTCTTTAGAGTGTGACTATATTTTGAAATGCAACATACATTACATTGAAATACCATAATGTAATATTTTGGTAACTAATAATCAAACAATTGAGCTGAAAAATTAAAAAATATAAGTTAAGCATCCAACTTTTTGAAATGAAGGTTCACATCATTGTACAGAGATTGTGACGAACCATCTATCGGTATGAAAATATGTACATACTCTTGTATTCTTAAAAGCAATTTAATCATACATACATGACTAGTACATTGTTGCATGCAACATTTTTGTTGCATGTAATTTTGTTTAAGTTAAATTGGATCCGCAGGGACCATGTTACATAACGAGAGAATAAAATATTTATGAACTATCCACGCGCATCTTAGCAATTTATATTGAAGTTGTATTTGAATCACTCATCGTCGAGATTCTTGCATCGCGTAATGCATATGTATTTGGACACGGTCGTCTTATAAACTACTTTTGAGAGTGAGATACAACCCTATTTAATATCGTATAAGATTTTGTATGACATGTGAGAACTAGACCCATACTCATTGTTGCTTTTATCCCCCACCCCACTCAACTAACCAACAAATTTCTGTTATGCCGTTCAACTATATCTGAAACATCATTATAACAGAAAAGTAGTTAAGTGGTTACTAACTGTAATAATCCCAGTAACTGTTATAAACATAAATTAAAATGGAAATTTCAATTTAAAACTTATAAAAAAAAACTGAATTTCCATTTTTCATTTCAGTAAAACTTATAGAATATGTTACTTATAAAAGGCATTAACCACTTCACATTATATTCATACTGAGTCAGTGAGTTGTTTAATCTTGAAACAACTTCTTTCAATTCTGTTATATCTTCTCTTTCTCACATTCTCACCAAAAATCTTTCAACCATGAAAAACAACAAAGAAGCATCTCTTTACACCGTTGATCTTGATGATTCATCTTTGAATCAAGCTTATGCAACAGCAACTACACTCTTTGCAATTCTTGGTGAATGGATGATCTTGATTCTCGCATGTTCGATTGCATTGTTTTTCATTCCTCTAACTCCTTCTTTCACACTCCATTTAAAAATATAAGCTAAGCATCCAACTTTTTGAAATGAAAGTTCACATCATTGTACAGAGATTGTGATGAACCATCATCTGTCGATATTAAAATATGTACAAACTCTTTAATCATGTTACCAAGATTACATTGAAATACATACATGACTAGTACATATTTATTTTTTTTTAAATATCAAGATGGATTAAAAAAAAGTGACTTGCTATTAAATATTAATTACAAACCTGAACTTTGACGAAACAGAAGAATAATCCCGTTTCTTTGTTCGATAAATAGTTTTTCTGCCAAATGTGGAAAACACAAGTTCTGTCTCATAAACTTCCAAGTTCTGATCTTCATCTGATTTTCTCTTTCTATAAGGATTGGTGAATGTCACATCCTGCTCCATGCTTCTTTTCTTCTTGAACACAGTGGATTCCAATTTGTCTACTAAGATTGAAATTCTCAAAACTCTCCAACTGAGCTAACTGAGGTGCAAAGCATATCAATACTCACTGCCATTTCGATCAAACTAGCTATTCAACTATGATACAAGATTAAGTTTCTATCTAATATGACATTTTGGACAAAAGATACGCATTTACAACCAAAGATAAAATTAAGGCTTCTTTCTAACATATTTATAAAAACATTACTATGGAATAACAACCAACATTTTTATTCAAAAGATCTTTCAGATTATGATTAAAACCATTTATGCTTTCAAAGTATAAGGATCTTACTTGTAACAACATTCATCTAGGATCCGGCACAATTTATTAGACGCTGTGTGAAAGTGGCAAACGTCGATGCACCTTTTAGAGATGGGTTCCCATACTTTCTTCAGACCTGGTTTCTTCTGATGTCTCTCAAGCATCCTTATGAAATAGTTGAACAAAAATTCAAGTTATAACAGATGTGATAACTAAGTTGAACTAACACAATATACATTTATGCTGCATTTAGATCACTCTAAACCTCCTGTTTGCTTATAAGATAGTCAAATTATTATCAGTAATTTGAGAAAATCACATATGTCTGTATTGGGTACAGACACATATCGGACCCCAAACATGCCCTCGATCAGACGTGTGTCTACAAAGCATTTTCGACAGAATCTAATATCATGTCTCGTCATTTGAAAAACTCTTCCAGGTAGAAACAATTAATTGGTTTATTGGTTTATAAAGATAATAATGATAATGATGTACCTGGATCAATGAATATATCTAGCCATGCTGTTCCTTTCCTATTGTTTCAGTAAGCACCAAGTTCCGCATGCCTGACACTAAAGCTAGATGTTGCTGCTGCAAAATTTCTGTCTCTGAAACTCCCACTTCCACAAATCTATGATCTGTCAGCGTAGGATGAAATTCTGATAATGAAGCAGCAACATATTCATCAAATTTTCTCTTTCTACTATAAGGATTGGTGAATATCACATCCTCATTTGTGTTGTTTTTCTCCTTCAACACGTGGATTCCCATATCTGCTCTTCGTAACCTTTTATTCAAATACTCAGACACCTGAATGCTAAACTCCACATAGATCCATTCATTTTTTAAAAGTGCTTTGTCCATTTCAGACTCCAAATTGATCGCGTGAAATATTTTACAGAGTTCAACATTTTCTTCCAAATTCATTTCAAACAAATATGTATGTCCCGAATAAGTCAGCCAATCCAATTGATCTTCTAGAGGTGTACAGTCATAACCATTGACAAACAAATTTAAGTCGAACATATATTCAACATCCGGAAGAATAATAATAAAATTTATAGAAGGGATCTTTTTACGGAACCAGAAAGAAATTGATTGACCCCTGCTTTGATGCTCGAACCAATCTGGAATCCTAATCCCCTCTGTTCCGTTTGGGAAAGAAAATCTGGTGCACCCAGCCTCATGTAATTGCTGTTAGTTTAGCATAAGATATATATTACACATTGTCGATTATATATGAAATACTAAATATCAAATACTATTGCATGAAAAAACAACAACAAACCTGACTCAATAACATTCTTCTACTTGAGGAACTCAATGATTTACATCCAAATGCTTCAAGATATTTGAGATTCGGTGGAAACCCTCTAATTTCCTCAAGATGCTCGTTGAAATTCAATTGGAGGGTCCTCATAAGGTGACATTCACTAAGGCACTCGGGAAGAATTTTGAAATTGCCATCTGATAAGCTTAGATATTTCACATTAACACACGACTTGAGAAATATTTGGAGACATTCATATGGGAGATATTTAGGATTGAAATCAAGCTCTTCCACATTTGAAAACATTATTGAATGCATTTTCTCATTATGTTTTGGGAACCTGAGCATTTCACATTGCTGTAGTGATAAGCTGAGATTTTGAAATGAAAATGGCAATTCTGTTGTGGAAGTTATACACATTCCAATCTCTTTTGTATTTGTCATCTTACATAATAATTCTGGAAAACTCTTGAGTCTCTCACAAAAAGAGAGATCCAATTCCTTAAGAGAGGGCAGCCATAAGGGTGGAAAACTCTCAAGCTTGATGCATCCAGATGCATTTAAGATTTCAAGTTTATTTAGGTTCCCAATCGAATCGTGAATTGCAATTAAATTATCACACAATCGAAACGAGAATTTTTCTAAATTTGGAAGACCTGAGACATTGGGTATATGGGTTAAATATTGACACTCGTCCAATGTCAAGACTTTCATATCCTCAAACCTCTGCATAAACACAAAGAAGAAACAAACAAATAAATTAAAAATCAAACACTATACTCTCATAGTGATATTATTTTCTTGACAGAAACAAAATCATTGTGAATTTATAAATATATACAATTAGAAAATGAAATTATTTCACTTGCCTTGCTGCAAATAATAGATGATAGAGACTCTGAAGAACATCCATTCAATTTCAATACTCTCAAACTGCTTGGAAGATACTTGGGATCTTTAGAAAAAGAGACATTTTTAATAATAAGTGTTTTGAGATTTGTCATATTCTTGAAGGCCTTTCCATTCCAGTCTATTACGGGATCCGTTGAGCGAGAATTCAGATATATCATCTCAATTTTACTTGTTCCCTTTTAACAGAAAAAAAAAATAAAAATGAATCAACCACAATACAAATAAAATATTGAGAACATGTAAATGTAATTAAGGGTAAAATAAATATTTGTTCATAGATATCAATCTTACTTTGTTTTCCTGTAAAATATGAACTATGTCATTGCGACACCACAACCTACTACGCTTTTCAGGCTTTTTAGGTGATTCTTTCCGGACGATTTCTTTACCCATGACCTCTAGCAAGTCATGTAATGTCACTTCCAAGTGGCACTTTATGAGAGACTTATCAACCAACTCTCGAATGTCGCTCTTTATGCAATAACCATAATGACTTTGAAGTATCTCTTCGACTTCTGCCAATCTACATCCTTTGAACAAACAAGCAATATCCAAAAAGACACTTTGTTGTTCTTCATCCAAAGCATCAAAGCTTACTTTAAGTATCTTTTGGATATTTTCATGTGGAATTCTTTCATACTTATCTAATGTAGACTCACATTCTGCAATACTCTTTCCAAACAAGTTGGAACCCACGACTTCTATAGCTAATGGAAGGCCAGAAGCATACGCAACTGCACGGTTTAAAATCTCCTCATAACTTGAAGGAACATTGTAATTTTTAAAAGCCATCCACCTCAACAATTCAAGAGCATTTTCCGTAGACATCCCTTCTACTTCATGCATAATTTCTATCTCATGATTGCTTAGTAAGTGTTTGTTACGAGTGGTAATGATAACTTTGCTTCCACAGCCGAACCAATCACGTCCTCCAGCCAAAGCATGCAGTTGTTCCAAATTGTCAACATCATCTAGAATCAAAAGAATCTTCTTTGTATGTAGCCTTTCCTTTATATGAGGAATTCCGTCATTAACACCTCCTAACTTAATTTTCAGTGCTAGTGTTTTTAAAAGGAGTTCCTCCTGGAGATGTTTCAATTGATTTGAAGCTGAATTCTCTCTCACGTTTTCAAGAAAACATGAGCATTCAAATTGATCAGCAATAAAATTATAAATTCCTTTTGCAAGTGTTGATTTTCCCATGCCTCCAATACCATAAAGTCCTATCATGCGGACTCCACCATTAGATCCTTTATCAAGAAGCGATTTCACTTGTTGTACTCGAGACTGCAACCCAACAGGGTAAGTGGCAACATGTAAGGGATGACGACTGATCTTGTTGTTGACGTATTTGACTATCTTTCCAATAAACTTGTATTCATATCTATTCATGTCCAATAAGATAAGTCAGTATGTAACAACGTCACAGTCACATCCATTTACTCATAATATATCATACATTTCTAACTATTTTGACTTATAAATAACTAATACTTGTTTAAAAACGTAAATAAAAAGGTGTTTCCAATATAGGCTTTAAGATGGTACAGTATTACTGAGGAATAAAAATTAAATAAATAAAATGCAAAAAGGAAAACAAGAATTAAGTAAAGAGGAGTACCCAGGACTAAAATGGTGGCCGGACAAGTTAGCAGCTTCGGTCAGAGCTAACTTCCATTGATGCAACCGCTCCATGTTTTTCTTGTTATTTTGGAAATTCTTTCTGTGCTTAGTGAGATGTTCACCATAACTTCCAGTTTGATTTCGTATGTGAGTAGGATCCACGCCATAGAAAACAGGCAAAACGAGACGACCCTTTGTCTTGTAGCAGTGAATGATGTGGACAAGTTCGTCCAAACAAAATGAAGAAGAGGCATAGTTGATAGAAAACACAGGAATGAAGATCCTAGACTCTTCAATGGCATTGTCGAGTGATGGTTTGATTTCATCCCCACTTTGCAGCTCACGGTCATCAATGAAGGTGTGGATTCCCTTGTCAGTAAGAGCCTTGTAGAGATGGCCAGTAAAACCGTTACGAGTATCACTGCCCCTGAAGCTGAGGAACACTTGGTAAGTGAATCGATAGGAAAATGAAGAGGATGAGGAAGGTAATTGCATAGCCATGAGAATTGAGAATGCAGAATATGAGTTTAAGTTTTTGTGGTCTGAAATGTGGAGTCTTCGGTATGAGTTTGTGGTGTATATAACAAGGACAAAACTTAGGAAAAAAATGGCCTGTTAAACTTCCTGACTACTTCCTATAGCCGTGTGGACCAATCACACATTAAATAACATTCTACTGCCACATCTTCTTGGCAATTTCTTCAATGTGATTGCTGTTCATCTTTCGGAAAAAACTAAAATAAATAAATAAAAAACCAAAGAATAGTGTAATAAGTACTGGAACTACTCCCTTCGGTCCCATTTACAAAAAATAATTGACTTTTTAAATTCAATGAGTAATTGATGTATTCGATCTAAAATATAGACCAAATACATTAATTATTCAATGAATCAAATAAGTCAAATATTTCTTAGAAACAAGATAGGAGGGAGTATTATTTTTGTTTTGACGCATGTAATAGTTTTATTTGGACACATAAGTTTGGATATTGTACTTGGACAGGTGGAACACTAACAAGTAAAAAATTGTTTTTAAATATAAACTCCTTTTCAAATCACTAAATACATTTATTAATTTTTTCCTAAACATACCCTTAATTAATACCACTAACTTATTTTAAAATATGAAAAGTCAAATTTAATACAAACAAAGGACAAGTTGGTAATATTAACGCACAAAATAAACACATTAATTGTACTAACAACTTTTTTTAAGAAATATTAAAAATGCAATGAGTGCTTACCTACATGGGCGAAAAGAGTATTTAGTAAACTCATAAAAAAGCTTAATATTCTCTCCCCAATTTAACGTTTCATGTTTTCATTGGATAAAATGCTATAACCTAAAGGTAAAGTATGTTATTTTAATGGTAAAGTATGCAGACACTGCTGAAACCAAATGCTATAGGCATACACAAGGAATTCCTTCCTTGTTGCAACAAATTTCTTATAGAAAGTTGCCCTTAAGTGTACCAATCAATTAGCTACTAAAAATAAAGTATTGTCTAGAATTGTTCTAAACCTGCATGTTAGAAATCAAACTCAGTTCATTAGAGTGGTAAACTTTTGTATCAAATCCTTGACTTCATAGCACATGTGTTTGTTCAATTGAAGGTTAATTGTTCTTAATTTGCAGGCTCTGAAGTGTAGGTTGTGCTATTTTTGTTGACGATTTAATGTAGAAAAAAAAAAATGAATTTCATGAAACTTAGGATGCAGCCATCTTGAATTTCATGAAAGTTAGTAATGCATATCGTTGGAAGTTGCGAGATATTGTTATAGAAATTGAAAGAGACAAAATAATAACCTAATGCACCAATACAGACACGCTGACATGACAAATGTGATTACATTCAACCAAACTCGTCCCTAATTGCTCAGCCCTACATATGCATACATGCATGGTTTTATAGATTTGAGGAAACTATAATTTCAACTTGTATTTCTTTGACATTTTAAATATTGGTTAATACACAATTTAGAAAGGTATCTGTATTTAGAATATGTTAGTATTTGGAACCTAACGCTTATAAAAGGCATTATTCACTTCACATTATATTCATACTCAGTTGTTTAATCTTGAAACAACTTCTTTCAATTCTTTTATATCTTCTCTTTCTCACATTCTCACAAAAAATCTTTCAACCATGAAGAACAACAAAGAACAATCTCTTTACACCATTGATCTTGATGATTCATCTTTGAATCAAGCTTATGCAACAGCAACTGCACTCTTTGCAATTCTTGGTGAATGGATGATCTTGATTCTCACATGTTCGATCGCATTGTTCTTTGTCCCCCTAACTCCTTCTTTCACAGTCCATTCAACAACTTCAACTGTTCTCAATGTCACCAATGGAAAAACCTTCACAGCCAACTTGGGTGTTGAGTTTCTTGCGGAACACTCCAACACTATTGGAAGCACAATTTGGTACGACTCTCTTCATTTCTCACTCTTCCACCGTCAAGAAAACCTCTCAATTTTCTCTATTTCGAAGCCCTTTTACAACGAACCTGTGGATGCTTCAACTCAAGAAGCAAAGTTTCGTAACGTGTCTATGACAATCGATGGATGGAAAGTTCATGGTATTGGAGAGGCTTGCGGGTTGGTGTATTTAGATTTACGATTTAGTGCTAACGCGAGGTACATTCAACCAATGTGGCCGGTTATGAAAGACAAGCTTGGTGGTCATTGTGGAGAAATGAAAGTTGAAATGTGTGATTCAGGTACAAGTGTCGTTGTTAACCCACTTCTTGCGTCGTGCGATGTTTATAGTGATTTGGTGACTAACGTTAGGGTTGCGTTGTTTGGAATATTGATCTTTCTTCTTGTAATTGCTGTGGCTGTTCCTCTTATTGTTGAGCATTTCTTTTGCTCTGCCACTTTTTCTTAAATTTGAGTTTCATAGTTTTTTCTTCTTTATGGATTTCAATTCCATGTGTTAGTTATGTTGTAGAGTTACAGTTTTTTTTTCTTTCTTTCTTCCTTTCTAAATCATGAAAGTGTAATAGAGATAAATAATAGTGTAATAAGTTGTATTTGTTAAAAATGGAATATTGCAATGCAACTTTCTTCCCTGTTTCATTTTTTTTCATCAATCCAATAGCCCTTTTTCTTTTCTTTAAATATTATTGTTTCAGTGTGATTCTATGGATATTTGTGTTGTAATATTTTTGAAGAATTTCCTGAATTAGAACTACAGAATGAAGGTATATACAACAGGTCATAATTAAGATAGATAATAATAAAATGGAGCTAAAATACATGGTTAACAATTTTGATAACCTTTACTCTTTTTTCTTTTTGGAATAAAAACATTATTTATTAAAGTGACACTAACGAAAGTGCTTAAGCTCCACATAGATCCATTCATTTTTTAAAAGTGCTTTGTCCATTTCAGACTCGAAATTGATCCCGTGAAATATTTTACAGCGTTCAATATTTTCTTCCAAATTCATATCAAACAAATATGTATGTCCCGAAGAAAGCTCCCATTTAAATTCGAGTTCTGGAAATGTACATTTATAACCATCGACAAACAAATTAAATCCTAAAGAATATTTAACATCCGGAAGAATAATAATAGAAGTTATAGATGGGATATTTTCACAGAACCAAAAAGAAATTACTTTGATTTTTGAAAAGATGATTGTGATTGAGGTTGAAAACTCTCGGAAAACAATTAGGCTATATTTCCTACTTCAAAAAAAGAAACATTTTAACATGTAGCTTGAACATGAAGGAAGCAAAGGCCCTGGAACATTTTTCGTCCAGAATCTTTTGAGACCGAATAAGCAGGAACATCAGCAGAAATCATTGTATATCTAACAGACCCATCGGTAAAAGTATCTCCAGATTCAAGATGAGCATAAAAAACAAAAACAATTTCTCCAGCATGAGCTTCATCAACTTCCTCGATTTTATTAACTTCACGTCTCTTGCCCAAACGAGGAATCTGAATCTTCTTACCAGTGTTAACATTTGTAATAAAATCACCCTTCTTAATAACACCCAGTTAGATTCTTAGATAAGTTAATTTGAAATACCTCTCATGCCAATTTGCAAAAGCCTTTGCAACAAATGGTGCATCAATACTTCCAGACAATTCAACTTTCTCACCATTCTTATTTAGATCAAGAGCATAATTACTAACATCGATTGGAGTTGGCAAATACCTAATTACACCCTCCATAAATAGTTCTAACGTCTCATAGATCTCATCACCAATGATAATTGGTACAAATTTCATTGATATAGTTGCCCTACGAATTGCATCATCGAGAACAGACTCTGGAATTTCGCTGCCACCATGAAAAGCTTTAGAAAGTTTATCATCAACCACTGATACAATTTCAATGAGTTCGCGTCTTTTCTTCAACACAAAGGCTTTTCATATCTTCGGGTATTTCTCCTACTTCTACATCATTATAATCAGGTGTTTCAGAGCGAAAAAAGTAGGCCTTTAACTTATCAAAAAGTCTAGCAAACAATTTAGGGTTAAAAAAGTAGGCCTCTAACTTGACAAGATCAACAAATCCAATATAAAAATCCTCAAAGTGTATTGGAACTTGAATTGCAGCACAACGATGATTAAGCTTAGATTTTACTTGATCTACAATGTTCCATAGATCTGCTCCTTCCTGATACAGATCGTCAATAAATATAAGCCTAGGAAGTTGAAATCTTGTAATTTGTTGATCCATAGTAATGGATTTAGTTTTAACACCATCAACACAAGAAAGAACAAGAATTGCACTGTCGAAAATACACGAAGCTAGCTGAACATCAACATTGAAATCAACATGATCAGAACATATCTTCTCCAAAAACGTATCAAAGCAAGAAATGTCAAATAGGGTTTTATTTTTATAGGACATATGTTTTGGTATGTATGTTGTCTATCTCGTCCTCATATACAGAAATCCAGAAATACTATTTCCCTCTTCGTCCGCTTCGTAACGTAGTTGTATCCAGAAATCCAGACGTGGCGCAGCTGCTCCACTGACTTGTTGGAGAAGTGACGGAGGTGGAGAGTGCTGGGGAGAACGGAGGAAGATGGATAAACAGAGGAGGCGGAGGAGGAGGAGCGTACGGTGGACAGTGGCGGAGCCAGAAAAAAATGTCAGGTTGGGCGACTAAAATTAACTATTGAAAAATTGTTTAAAGTCTCGCAAATTTGATCTATAATTGAATTATTTAAATTTTTCAGGTGGACCACTACACCAATTTGCGGGAATTTGGATCAGCCGAAACCTAAAACCGACATAAAATTGTATAAAATCTCGCAAAATAGACCTATAATTGAATTATTTAAATTTTCGGGTGGGCCACTACACCACTTTGTAGGAATTTGGATCAACCAAAACATAAAACCGACACAAAATTGCATAAAATCTCGCAAAATAAACCTATAATCGTTGATTTTTAAATTTTTCAGGGTGGGCCGTGGCCCACCCCAGCCCATGAAGGGCTCCGCCACTGACGGTGGAGTAGAGAAGCCGTGGCAAGGAGGACCTTGAGAAGAAACGATTCATGGCGGCACAGTGTAGTAAGCAAACCTAACTAGGTTTTATTTATTTGATTAGTGATACATAGACCACCTTAAGTGGCATGTACCACTTGTACACCCACCTTATTTATTTGGGTTAATATGTGTTTACCTTTTCTAATATTAATATTCTTTAGTTTTAAACCATGGGGTAATCTGACTAGACAAAATCGCTGATGTGTCTCGTTGTTGGTAATTTTGATGACATGACATGCTTACTAGGCTTTTAAAATTATTTTTCAGTTTATAATTATTTTCAACTGTTTTTTTCATTAATTAAAAAAAAATATATAGTTTTAGAAAAAATAAAAAGTTTTTTTTTCCAGAATTTATATTTCTTTAGAAAAAATAAATTTTATTTTCCAGAATATTTATTTTTTTTAAAATAAAAATAAACTTATCTAATTTTAAAGAATTTTATTTTTTAGAAAAAATAAAAAGTTTTTTCGAAAAAATTAATTATTTTCTAGAATATTTTAAAAAATTTACAAAAATTAAAATATTTTTTTTTTACTTATCTAATTTGTTACACTTTTTAACTGATAAAGAGAAAATAGACATATATATTTCTATCGTGTTTGTTATATTGATTTTAATATTTAAATGTATTCTTATTTATTTGTTACGTGTTTTATTTGTATTGAAAATTGAGGATATTTTTGGAAAAAGAAAAATTCAGCCTAAAAATGTTGAAAGAGATCATTTTCTTTAGGGTAAATACCAATTTTCGTCCCTGTAAAAAAAATAATTTAGATTTTGTCCCTGTAATTTCATATTGTTCCAATTTTGGTCCCTCATTTCATCACGTCAGCAAAATCTGCATAAATTACGTCCCTGTAATTTCAGATTCCTCCCACTTTTGGTCCATGTAATTTCAAATTCCTCAACTTTTGGTCCCTCATTTTACGTTCCATGTATGTAGATTCTGCTGACGTGGTGGAATAAGGGACCAAAACTGGAAGAATCTGAAATTACAGAGACAAAATCTAAATCTTTTGTTTACAGGGACTAAAACCGAAACTCGCTAATAATACAGGGACGAAAAGAGGTATTAAGCCTTTTCTTTATATATAGTAAATATGTGGGTTGAAAATACGGGTTCACTATTACATAACTTTTATGAGACGTAAATGCGGGTTGATTATTATGTCGACGGATTCTTTAACGGTAAAATTATCTCTGGAATCCTATGGTACCACATGCATGAGTGTCATACCCCAAATTTTGACCACTTTTATCTATTCTTACCCATTTTATTCGTATTTTTAAAGTCGGGAATTTTCGTCGTTTCAGACGAAATTTTGGCAAAGAGGTTACTTTGAAGTACCTCATTTTTTATTCCGAGTTGGACCCTCTTTCCTCTTTTTATTTTCTTTTATTAATTTTAATTTTAAGATTAGTTACTTTTTTTATATTTAATAATTTTTATTTTCCATCTTTTAATTTTATTTTTCTTTACATGATTTAGTTTAATTTGTTTTATTTTATTTCGTATTAGATTTATTTTATTTTAATTAATTAGTGTAAAAAAAAAAACAAAGTGTCAATAGGTCCAAAATAAAATGTACAAGGTCTAATTTTTTTTTTTCAAATCAAGTGTCAACTTTAACATTCCTTTTTCAAAATTCACCATAATTGTCCATCATTTCCATTAAATCATTTTTCCTTTTTTCATCAACCTCCTCACCTATAAATAGAGCCCTCATTCCACCCAATTTCACAGACCAAAAGTTCTCTTGAGTTGTCAAAGAACTTTTCTCTCTTCTCCCTCTTTAGCTTGTGTTGACGGGCTATTCTTTACTTCTCCCTCTTTTTTCTGTCCCTTCGGAATAAGTCCCTTCGGAAAAGTCCCTTCGGAATTTTGTCCCTTCGGTAGTCCATTTCTTTTTATTTTCTTGCATTTTTATTTATTTTTAGCATTTTTATATTTTATTTTATTTCTATTTAGAATTTTAATTATTGTTATTTATTTTCCAGCAATTAGAATGTATTTAGGTCCAATGTAAATATAAATGAGAAAAGTGTGTGGGTGTGTGTGTCCTTTTATTTCCTTACCGCCTTAGATATATCCAAAAAATGCAAAAAAATTAGATAAGGGATTTTGTGGTGATCCAACGTCACTACAAAAATCCACGCGCTTTTATTTTTATTGCTCCGTTAGTTTAATTTTATTTAATATTCCAAAAAACAACAAAAAACATGCAAATAATCAAAATCCAAAAATAGTTTCTTAATAAACCTTGGTTTGTAACCCAAGTGTTTTTTCCTTTTATTTTCTTAATCAAATGCTTAATTGAATTAATATTCATAATAGACTTGATTTCTTTGTAATTAAAATTTGACCAACCTCACCTTATTTTATCTCATGCCTTGAGGCCTCTTATCTCTTCTTAAAACTATTTTCAAAAAAAATTAAAATCAACCTAACCCACCAAAGAAATTCTTTAGGTGAACTACATTGGTTTTGATCCCTTTTCTTCAAGGGTATGTAGGCATAGGATTTTTATCCTTCCAAATCAAATAAAAATAACCAAAAACATATTTCTTCTCTCCCATTCTTTCACTTAGATTTTTAGGTAATTAATTTTCAAATAACCAATGAATTTAACACAAGGTAAATTAGGTAAGAGGTTCCTATGGAATACCATAGACGCTTAGGGTGCTAGCACTTTCCCTTCGTGTAACCAACCCCCGAATCCAAAGTCTCGATAAGGGTTTTTTACTCATTTTTTCCCTTCCCATGAATAAAAATCGTGAGTTCAAAGATTGACGATTCAAATCAATTAATGGTTTGATATCCGAAAATCACGAGCACAATGAGTATAAAACATTGCATGTACTTATTACTTGGTGAGTCGAGTCCTTAATTGAATATGTGAATCGATATATATGTGCATTGGTGAACTTTTGGTGATTGTTGTGAATACTTGCACAAGATGAATTATATGTATGCTTGATTGAGCTTGTATATTTGTTGATTGAATTTATTAATTATGTGAATCTTGATTATGTTTAATTGTGAATTATGAACTATATTTTCTCTCACAGGCATCTCAGGTGTTGAAGCATCCTTAATTGTATGGACATTCTGTGCCTTGAAATAGTTAAATATTACAGTAAACATCCAATCTAGTCTTTAGCAAACATCTGAACTAATCTTATTTAGCCCCTGAAAATGCAAAGTACTAATTTGATCCTCAAAAATCTGAGATATTGGTCAAATTAATACTTTTTCAATACAAATTTTTGGAACATTTTACTCTTCGTTTGATCAACATTTGAAAATTTTGAAGATTACATTAGTAATTTTGATTATTTGGGAATATTTTTCTTGTAGTTGTTGAGGACCAATTTCAGTTTAGTCTATATTTTTGGAAGTTCATTCAGACTGCATTGCTTTGTCTGAAAGTGTATTTTTGGATGATACTAAATTTATGTTTTTTCAAATGTGTACATCTAAACTCATGATGTATGATAGGAAAAGTTGTTCCCATGAAGCAAAGCACAAGATATCAAGATTTTGTTCTCTAATCATACAGATTAAGAAGTAGAAGTTAATCATCCTTTGTCGATACTAAAGAGACCTACTTTAAAAAATAATATATTATCTCCGTCCCTAATTATAAGACCCTTTTAAAAAAATAACGGAAATTAAGATAGTGGATATTTGTATTAAGAAGCATCAAAACTACTATCTGATGCATAGTTTTGAAAACCGGACCTGCGTCAACATGTGTGACTCCGCCGAGTTCACAAATTTAATGCTGAAGCAGGACTTTAATTAAATGGTTTGTATTAAAAAATGGCAAAGCAGGGTGTTGAACTGAGGACAAAAACCTGCATTGCTCTACCTTAGTCATCTGCGCTGTTATACCTGTGTGATATTGAATGCTTCTACTTAATTATATATGTTAACCAAATATTGGATCAAAATTACAATATCATCATCAACTTCTGTTACATATACTCGATTATATTCTTTTTTTTTTTGTCAAACTTGTGTGCTCAATTCTCTCTAAAAAAAACAACTTGTTGTGCTAAAAAATAATTTGTCAGCAAAATGGACAATACTATCAAAATATAATTATACAATACAAAATTTTTTTTTATAAGATAGAAGAAATTAATATAAACATTTTACTTGATTACAACTATTTTTGTTAGCTTTATTCAAAAAATTCTATTTGTTGTAGCACATTTGTTTTTATTTTTGTCGTAGATACAAAATGAAATATTTTTTTTAATGTTTATTTAAATATGTACTATATCTGATAAAGAATATATGAAGCTATTCAAAGGCACCTATATCAAGATGTTTCTATTTATATTGCTAAAAATATGCATTTATTTATGTTAAAAAAATAATTTTTTTTAAAGATCAAGGTCACTATTTGTTAAAAAAATTTAAAATGGAGATAACATTAAGTCGGTTCAGTATAATTTAATATAATGATTTTTTTTTACATAGACTGAGTCATTCGGTTCAATCCGATTCAGTCGTGCGGTTCAACCAATAACACAGTGGTTCAACAATTGAACCAGTGACCCAGTACCGAGTCGATCACCGGTCCGGTTTTTAAAACTATGATCTCATGCACATATGTACGCGTTTTCTTACTTTATTAATGTGTGGTTTTCTCTCTTCTCATTCAAATTTATGATATACTTTCTACTTTTGATCACTGCATCACCTTCATGAGCTAGGGTGGACCACGGCCCACCCGGCAAAATTAAAAAATTAACGATTATAGGTCTACATTGCGAGATTTTATACAATTAATTTTGTGTCGGTGACAGGTTTCGGTTAATCCAAATTTCCGCAAAGTGGTGTAGTCGCCCACCCGCAAAATTTAAATTATTCAATTATAGGTCTATTTTGCGATCTTTAAACAATTTTTCAACGTTTATAGTTTTATGTGATTTCAAAAGTGGCATACGTGATTTTTGTGATGCTTATACTTAACATATTGTCATGTCAACTGAAAATTCTCTCAGTTAACAGTCGTAATGTACAAAAAAAAAAAATCATAATTTATAGTAGTTGTTAAATATGTAATTATTTAAATATCCACCCTAACTTTTTAGTCAAACTCCGTCATTTCAACTTGCGTACTTAATGTTGATTACAACTTTAATTTGTGTTTATATATTATAATTAATTTTAGAGGCCCACCAAGTTTTATTTTATTTTTTTGCTGGCTATGCCACTGTTGTTATGCATCCTCACGACCCTAGTTTTGCAGTAACATCACTTTCTGTCTCAAACTTATTGTATCGAATTCACAGCTTACATGCATGTTCGAGGTGAGACTGACTATAACAAACCAAAACAAAAAAATCCAATTGATTCTCGATAATTTCGATGTGGTGATACTTTACGGTGAAACTGTGCTCTCGGAAGCTGATGTGCAACAACCTATACTTTTGGTGAAGATGAGCAACAAGATATGAAGGTTGACTTGGAAATGACAAATTCAGCGAAGTTCGTGCATAAGGTGGTGCAAGAGAATCTAGTTGAGGAATGGAACAAAGGGGTGGTGAATTTTGATGTGTAGATGGTTGTTAGAGTTGGATTTGAAACTTGAATATGGCCAAGCAAGGAAAAGACATTGTGTGTTTCTTGTGGGGACTTGGATGTGGAATTCTATTCTACAAAAGACACTTGAAAACTACTGGGTATTGGGAAGAACTGCAACATAGTTGAAGCTAAACCATAGTTAGTTATTGAAGATTGCTTAATTATAAGTGGAATATTAGCATAATCTAACGCTCTTTTTAGTTTTTACACACCACTACTCCTTATCTTATTAAATAAAATGTATGTGATATTGTTGCTTAAGCCTCACATCGATTAAAAATTGAGAAAATACAGGACATGCTAGAGAAACGATGCATATACCTAATATCTTAATGTTATAGATAAATATGCGGTGTTAAGGTCTCTTACAACTCCTAGACATTTAACTCATTGCCGCTGCTCGGACTCTGCAACAAAGGTCCTTTAAATCATATAGGTTTTACTTTTTCTTTGGTTGAATTAATATAAATTTTACATTAATATTTAATAGTGTGTAAATATCATGTTTTTTTTGTGAAGTCATTTTTGGTGGTGTTAGAATAATGTGTTGGCTAGGGAGCATCACTACAAGAAACAATGAAGTTAGCTAGGAAACATTTCCTAGGAATAGAAGCCAAATTCCTAGGTAAGCAGGCTTTCCTAGAAAGTTTCCGAGGAATTATTTCCTAGGTATATTTAAAGTTGTGCCTAGGAAATTTCCGAGGATTCTCCGAGGAAGTTGTTAGCTAGGAAAACACCTAGGAAAATTTCCTAGGAAACCTCCCTGCAAAAACCTGCCACCACTGTCCATGTGAAAATTAAAAATAAAAAATAATTTAAAATATTTTGAAACAATTAAAAATAAAATTCGAAATTCAATTTAAAATATTTTGAAATTCAAAATATTGCGCCAAAAATTTAAAAATTTTGCCAATTTTTTTTTATTTGAATCAAAAAAATTTGAAAAATTCAGGATATTTAATTTTTGTTTCCTAGGAAATATTCCTCGGAAAACTGCTAAAAAATAAAAATAAAACCAAACAATATACAAATTTTCCCCTAAAATTATGTTAATTAAATAATAATTTTAAATATTATTTTACATTTCAAATACTCAAATAAACGGAAAATATATTCATCGACGAGAGGGTGTAAGACACACCCGCAACTCGCGGAAGAAAGTACAAAAAGGACCGTATATAAGCGGTACACCAAAACCCAAAAAACAAGACCCAATAATGATGCGAGGAATATACACAAAGGGCCACAATAGCATATCCCTGCATCAAAATCGAACAAAAAGGGCCACCAGCCAAAACAGAACCTAATAACAGCCACTGTAGCATCAACAAGCCAAGATAGAAGAACATAGTTGCTGCAATATCAAACTGCAACATTCACATGGTCCATAAAACTAGCCTAAAACTATCTAAAGCATCATATTTAAACAAAGTAGTCAAAATATTCTTCTCATCTGAAGCATCAAATTTAATTGGTGTCATCACTTTCATCCTCCTCAATGTTGGGATTGTGTGACTCATCTGAACCATTTTCTTCAACACCAACTCGCCTTGATGTGCTTGCGATCAATTCCTCAAATCGTCGATCAACGCTTTCTTGAAATGCTCTATATTGCTCAGCGTCCCGTTCCATCTTGTCCCGCAACTCTTGCTCCATTAGCTTATGAGCCTGCAACTCCTGTGTCAAATGTTCTATCTGGGCAATCACATGAGGAGGCAATGTTTCCTGGTTACTTGAAGACCCTTCTCCAAATGAAGGCTCATTGATTACAGATCCATGCTCCATGAGGGGAGCATTCCGACCAAGACCATACCACTTATGCTTTGTCCCGGGTCCTGATACCTTCCTCCAAAGTTCGAGCTTGATCGCATCAGGCAATTCTTCATAGGTCGAATATTCTCGTGACTCTTCCAAGAATAGTCGTACCTCCTCCCGAAAAGCTACCTGTATACATAAATAATAAACGGAAATTGCTTAATAACTCTTAACTGCAAAACCAAACAGCACAAACACTCCAAACCAGAACAGCCACAATAGACAACAGTACTAGAATTCCAAATTAGAAAATAACGCCATATTGATGACAGATACAGAGAATGGCAAAATTGATTCCTATTTAGATTATCTCTCTTTTTGTCAAGAGAACATATCCTTTTTAACTCTTAACTGCAAAACCAAACAGCACAAACACTCCAAACCAAAACAGCCACAATAGACAACAGTACTAGAATTCCAAATCAGAAAATAACGCCATATTGATGACAGATACAGAGAATGACAAAATTGCTTCCTATTTAGATTATCTCTCTTTTTGTCAAGAGAACATATCCTTTTTAATCAAAAGAAATGAGACTAAATTAAATAAAAAATTTAACACAATGATAACTTGATGCTCTGCAGAGCTTAAATAGTGCAGAATAGTAACAAATAGTGCAAAAGAAACTTGCCATGTTTGCATATAGTAACAAATAGTGCAGAATTTAATGTATTGCATATAGTATCAAAGTATAAATTCACCTGTGTATTATAGGAGCGATCATCAACGTAGACATCCGTACCATGTATAATATGGTTTTCTCGATGAAGCTCGTCTACATAGGGATCTCTTCCAAGATCTTTTGCCTAATTTATCACAAAAAGTTAATTAATTACATAACCTGAATAATTGAATAATTAAATATATACGTATAAAAACATGTACAAAGTTAATATATTTTTACCATATGTCTCGCGTGGGTTGCACTAGTAACCGAACCTTGTGTGTGGCGAGCTTGTCTTGAACTTGCTCTATTCCTTTTATTAGCCGTGGAACGCTTTTTATATCTGTCATTTGTAGCCCAATAGGACAGCAAGGCACGCCAATGGTCTTCGGCCATCCAATGAGGGCGATAAGAACGATCTTCAGCAATATTCTTCCGTTCATCATATAGCATATCTGACAGACGTGAACTTGCTAAACGATGAAAAATGCGCTCAACATCAGATTCATATTGAGGATCCCACACACAGTGTCTCTGCAAAAAAATAAATCAACCATATACAAATAAAATATAATGATTAAAGATTTAGTTATTAAGAATTTCATTTTTTTAAATCAACCCCATAGAAAATAAAAGATTTAATTATTTCTTTTTACCTTAAACTCTTTAAAAACTTTATCCCCAATTTCTTTCTTAAGATCCTTATACACGGGCCACGGCTTTTTATACACTGCTTGGATTGCCTCCCTTATGTATTTTGAAGAGATTTTCGATGGCTCCAACCTGAACATTTAAATGGATAGTTAATATATGACTTTAAAAAAAAAAAAGAAATAAGTATGAAATGAAAGTAAGTAGCAAAAATGTGTTTAATCACACCATAGAAGTCATCTTCACCTCCTTCACTGACTCCTTTAACGTAAACACCACTGTTAATTGTTTTTTTTCCTACCGTCCATGATTCGGTATGAAATTTAAATCCATTAACAAAGTAAGTGTGCCATTTTTTTACACGTCTATGCGGACCATCAGCTAATCCTCTCAAGTGTAATATATGCATATTGGGCTCAGCATTTAACACTTGATCTTTAAACCATCTTAGAAAACTAGTGTATATCTCCCCAACATTTAACACTTGAAAGTAATGAAGGTATGGTCCAACTTCATGACAATTAATCAACACATGAACTTCGGCCGACTGCAACTCTGCATCGTTCATCCAGTACTCTTTCCCTGACCCAGAAGGACTACCGAGAAGACGAAAGACTGATAAGGTTGACGGACTCCATTCATTTTCGGCAATAACTTCATTTCTAACACTTATTGGTGTCAACATCAAGTGATTGAAGTAATGAGAACAAAAATTCAAAGCTTCGCGAGCACAATAAGCTGCAACTATTGATCCTTCAACCCTTGAATTGTTCTTCACCGTTCGCTTTGAATAGCCCATGAACCTTTCAAAAGGATACATCCACCTGTATTGAACAGGTCCACCGAGCCAAGCTTCGTACGCAAGATGTACCACTAGATGCTCCATAGAATCAAAGAAACCTGGGGGAAAAACTTGCTCCAATTTACAGAGAATGATAGGAATATTATGATCCATTTTAATAAGTTCATCCTTCCTCAATGTTGAAGCACACAAGTCTCTGAAAAATTGACTAATTTCAGTCAACAGATTTATAACATGGTTAGGCAATGAAGAAAACGCAATTGGAAGTAAGCGTTCCAAGAAAACATGATTATCATGACTTTTCATCCCGCGCAATCTTCCATTTTCTACGTCGGCACACCTTGACAAGTTAGAAGAATATCCATCTGGCATCCTCAATTCTTTTAACCACTGACAAACAGATTTCGCTTCAGCACTGGTTAAGCTATAAACAGCCTTGGGTTTCAGATATTTTCCATTTGGAAGAAGTTTTAACTCAATATCTGGTCTCTTACAATACTCTGGCAAATCCATTCTAGCCTTCTCGTTATCTTTTGTTTTACCAGAGACATTCATCACTGTGTTAACTATATTGTCACAAAAATTCTTTTCAATGTGCATAACATCCAGATTATGTCTTAGTAAATTGTCTTTCCAGTAAGGGAGATCCCAAAAAATACTTCTTTTGGTCCAATTGTGTTCTACACCGTATCCTTCGTATCTGACTCTTTGGCCAACATCTGGAAATCTCCATAGAGCGTTGAATCTACGAAATATTTCATTTGATGTTATCTTAGGAGGTGGACCATCTTTTTCAATTGTGTCTTTCCTAAACCGATTCCTCTTCCTCCGGAATTCATGATCGTCTGGTGTGAAGCAACGATGACAGTCAAACCACGAATTCTTTCGTCCATTTTTCAAGTAAAATGCCTTTGTATCTTTCATGCAATGAGGACAAGCTAATCTACCATGAGTCGACCATCCAGACAACATGCCATATGCAGGAAAGTTGTTAATAGTCCACATTAAAGCTGCCCTCAATGTGAAATTCTCCTTCTTTGCAATATCGTATGTCACTTCACCAACCCACAACCTTCTCAAATCATCAACTAAGGGTTCTAAAAACACATCAATACCGTCAGTTGGGTTCGACGGTCCTGGTACAATACAACTCAAGAACATGTAAGGTTTTGTCATGCACATCTCAGGAGGAAGATTATATGGGGTAACAATTATTGGCCAACAAGAATAAGGCCTAGCCGAGGCTGTGTTATACGAAGTAAATCCATCAGAGCATAATCCAAGTCTCACATTACGTGGATCGTTTGCAAAATCAGGATGTACCTTATCAAAATGCTGCCACGCCACGCCGTCACAAGGATGTCGCATCACCTCTGAATCAGTTTTATTGTAATAATGCCACGTCATATGACCAGCCGTGTGCATTGATGCAAACAATCTCTTCAGTCTTGGTATTATTGGCAGGTAAAACATTGACTTGACTGCGAGTCGTTTCTTCTTATGATCAATATCATCGCCACTCACTCCATACCTTGGTGAATTGCAAAATTTACACTCCTCCAACGCACCATCATTCTTACCAAATTCATTGTCGTAAAACAACATGCACCCGTTAACACAACAATCAATCTTTTTTTCTTCCAATCCCAACTTCATCACCAATTGCTTAGCTTCATAATAACTTAATGGTAAATTTTCTGGTATAGGAGTCGAATCCCTCATCATTTTCGTGTAGTACTCCGCACATTCTTCGGGTACATTCCAATTTGACTTTCCAGCTAAAAGCCTCACACACATGGATAACTTCGACTGAGATGACCCTTTAAAAAACGGTTCATTTACTTTTTTCATCATTGAGTAAAACTTCAATGTAACACCCCGTTACCCAAAAGTAATAAAATAGCAAATAAACATCAGAGTATTACACCAAACGGGCATGCTACATCGCAACATCGAAATTCTTAAATAGAAAATAAAACTATTTAATTCAACAACAGTCATAACTTCAAATTAATGCAGCGGAAAGTTTTGCATTTTCAATAGCAACAACAATATTCGAATCTCCAACAACGTCTTGGCATTAAGCCTAAACAACAAAAGTTAGCCAATAAAAGGGCACATCAACAAGTTCCAAAATTTGATACATGGAAGGGAAAACAACAATGAAATAATAAAATGACTCCCAACCCACGTATCAGAGCCCTAGACACGACTCTTGAGCCACCACCGACTACTCAGGATCACCTGCAAGTTACCCATAGGAAGGGCAACATTTTCAAGCAGAAGGGGTGAGATTCACAACAATAAATATAGATATTAAAATCATCAAATGAATCTAACGCCCTATAACTTCAAACATGTTCACTTGCAAATATTATAATTATTCACAACCACAATAACATCATCATAATCATCCACTTAACAAGCAGTATACAACATATATCATATCATCAACATCAACAATTCACCAAGACCACAATGAATACACATATATAAGAATGTATATCAACATCAACATCAACAATACATCAAGGCTCATGCAAATGACATGACCACTGCTAAGACACCATCTTAGACTTCTTAATGAGATGCAATTATGCATGTGGTACCAATCAGGACCGAGGCCCTCACCGCTTTTGAATGGTTAAAGCATTCATCAGGACCGAAGCCCTCACCGCTGTTGAGCAACTAGTACTCCAGGACCGAAGCCCTCACCGCTGTTTTATGCATATGCAATGGACCTACTTGTGTATATCTACATACAACTGACCATGCAATGCAACCCATGTGACCCAACTTAAACAACATGTATGATTCAATACTTTACATACATTTCATTCATCATCAGCAATCATCAATCCAGCAATCAAAACAACCACAATAATGTATAATCATACACAATCATACTCAAATACAACAACACCAACCACTACTGATCAAGCTAGCAAAAACAACACTCTGGAACTGGGCAGCTCGCCTCGCGAGCACATCTGCTCGCCACGGCGAGTTCACGGACATCACTAGCTCGCCACGGCGAGTTCAAGGCGAACTCGAGGCGAGTGAAAACTAGGTGCTCTCGGGAAAAAGTGACATTTCCTCACTCAAACTTCAATTCTAAGTTCCCTATTCATCTTTTTAACCTAAAACTTCCACCATTCATCTTTAAAATCATCTAGGTACCTTAAACCACTCCCAAAACATCTTATAACAACTTTTCAAAAATCAAGTTTTGTCTGGGCTTACTCGCCATGGCGAGTTGGACTGCTCGCGAGGCGAGTAGTGACATTGCTCACTCGCGAGGCGAGACATGAATGCTCGCGAGGCGAGCGATGAACATCAGTACGGGCAGAAAACTGGTTTTTCCCAAAAATCCCGTTTTTCTTCCAATCACTCCCCAAATCAGTTTACAGATGCAAAATAACTTTCTGTGTGCAACTAGAACCTATTTCTAACATCAAATTCACTCCTACAACTTCAAAAACTACAATTTCATCATAAAACCCAAAATCCCCAATTTTGACCAAAACCTGTTAAACTCAAAATCAGACTTTAAATTCTACATTACTGAAGTAAACCCCACCCTTACCTTAGAAATTGACGAAGAATGCACAGCAAAATCAACTCTTGGTTCTTCTCTCTCTTGTTCCTGGTTTTCTCTCCCTTGGCTTGGTTTCACGTAAACTGCTTCTGACATCTATTTCCCAACTTCCCTCTTAACTTAACTCCCTAATATTTCCACTAACTCCCCATTAATTTTAATAAATATTAAATAACTCCCCTAACTCCAAAATAATTACCATTCCATTCTTATTTTAATTATTAATAAATAAACCATATACTAAAATAATCCACCACATAAAACATCCAAAAATCACATATATATAAATACATGCATATACTCCACATAAATCACCAAATATCATATATAATAATATATATATATACTCCACATAATAAAATAATTAAATAAATAACTAAGGCGTTACAACTCTCCCCAAATCACAGAATTTCGTCCTCGAAATCTTACCTCAAGCAAACAACTCCGGATACGACTCCCGCATCTTACTCTCCAGCTCCCAAGTCAAACTTTCACCAGTCGCTCCACCCCAAACGACTCTCACAAGAGGTATCTCTTTACCTCTCAAGGACTTCACCTTTCTATCATCGATCCTCAATGGCATAGTCTCAACTGTCAGGTTGTCCCTAACCTGCACATCATCATCCCTCGGAATCACATGAGAAGGATCCGCAACATACTTCCGAAGCTGAGAAACATGAAACACATCGTGCAAGTTCGAAAGATGTGGTGGCAAACCAACTCTATATGCCACTGTACCAATTCTCTCTGAAATCTGATACGGACCAATAAACTTAGGAGTCAACTTCCTCGACTTCAAAGCACGTCCAACACCCGTCAAGGGAGTGACCCTCAGAAAAACATGATCACCCTCCTGAAACTCAAGATCCTTCCTTCGCTTGTCGTGGTAACTCTTCTGTCGACTCTGCGAAGCTTTCATCTTTTCTCTTATCAACCTGACTTTCTCAGTAGTCTCATGCACCAAATCCGGTCCCAACACAACACTTTCACCCGACTCAAACCAGCATAAAGGAGTCCTACACCTCCGACCATACAAGGCTTCGAACGGTGCCATACAATACTCGAGTGATAGCTGTTGTTATAAGTAAACTCAATCAAAGGCAAGTGACTATCCTAAGCTCCACCTTGCTCAAGCACACACACTCTCAACAAATCTTCCAATGATTGAATTGTCCTCTCCGACTGACCATCTGTTTGAGGATGATAAGCCGAGCTCAACTTCAATTTCGAACCCAAAGCGTCCTGTAAACTTTTCCAGAACCTAGAAGTGAACCTCGGATCTCTATCCGACACAATGCTAGACGGAACACCATGAAGCTTCACCACACTGTGAATGTAAATCTCTGCTAACTGTGCTACCGGATAACTGATATTAATAGGAATGAAATGTGCCGACTTCGTCAACCGGTCGACAACTACCCAAATGGCGTCATGCCCTCTCGAAGTGTTCGGTAAACTCGTTACAAAATCCATGGAGATACTGTCCCACTTCCACTCCGGTACATCTAACGGTGTCAACAACCCTGCAGGCTTCTGATGCTCAACCTTGGATTTCTGACAAATCAAACAGGCATAAACAAACTGAGCAACATCCCTTTTCAAACCGGACCACCAAAACAGTTTCTTCAAATCATGATACATTTTTGTAGCCCCCGGGTGAATACTCAACCTACTCTTGTGACTCTCCTCAAGAATCAACTTCTTCAACTCTTCATTGTCAGGAATGCAAACTCTACCTCTGAAACTCAAAACACCTAGATCATCAACTTTGAAATCACTATCCTCAGTGTCATTACCAGAAGTCATCAAATCAACAAATTTCAAATCTTCTTTCTGAGCTTCTCGGATACTGTTCAAGAAGTTACTATCAATTTTCAACATTCCCAACTGTATACTCTGGGGTGACAATTCGCAGACAAGACTCAGGTCTCTGAACTGTTCTAGCAACTCAAACTCTTTCACCATCAAAGCAGACATATGCAAAGTCTTCCTACTCAAAGCATCAGCTACCACATTGGCCTTACCAGGATGGTAATTCAAGCCAAAATCAAAATCCTTCAGTAACTCTAACCACCTCCTCTGCCTCATGTTCAGTTCCTTCTGGTCAAATAAATACTTCAAACTTTTATGGTCACTGAACACCTCAAATCTGGATCCGTACAAATAATGCCTCCAAATTTTCAAAACAAACACCACCGCAGCTAACTCCAGGTCATGTGTAGGATAATTCTTCTCATGAACACGTAACTGCCTAGAAGCATAAGCTACCACCTTGCCATCTTGCATCAAAACACCACCTAAGCCCAGCTTAGATGCATCACAGTATACCACAAACGGTTCTTCTGGTTTAGGCAAAATCAAAACAGGAGCAGTTGTCAATCTTCGCTTCAACTCATTGAAACTACTCTCACACTGAGCATCCCACACAAAAGATTTACCCTTACAGGTCAACTGTGTCAACGGAAGAGCCAACTTCGAAAACCCTTCTATAAACCTGCGGTAATAACCAGCCAAACCCAGAAAACTTCTGATCTCAGTTACCGACTTCGGAGTCTCCCATTGTGATACCGCATCAACCTTTGAAGGATCCACTGCAATACCACTACCAGAAATAATGTGACCCAGAAAACTTACTTCACGTAACCAGAATTCACATTTTGACAACTTAGCATACAACCTCTTTTCCTTCAACACTTGCAACACTATTCTCAGATGCTCTGCGTGTTCCTCCTCATTCTTGGAATAAATTAGAATATCATCAATAAACACCACAACAAACTTGTCCAGAAAAGCATGGAAAATTCGATTCATGTACTCCATAAAAACACCAGGCGCGTTAGTAACACCGAAAGGCATCACTTTGTACTCGTAATGACCATAACGTGTCCTAAAGGCCGTCTTCTGCATATCCTCATCCTTCACCTTTATCTGATGATAACCTGACCTCAAATCAATCTTACTGAAAATTTTAGCACCAACCAACTGGTCCATCAAGTCGTCAATTCTAGGAAGCGGATACCTGTTCTTGATCGTAACTTTGTTCAACTGACGGTAATCTATACACAGTCTCATACTACCATCCTTCTTCTTTACCAACAACACCGGTGCTCCCCAAGGTGAAACACTGGGTCTTACAAACTTCTTATCTAACAGGTCCTCCAACTGTTTCTTCAACTCAGCCAACTCGGAAGCTGACATACGGTACGGTGCCATCGACACCGGCTTAGTTCCTGGAACAAGATCAATTGAGAATTCAACCTCCCTCTCTGGTGGCACATCAGGAATCTCATCAGGGAATACTTCTGGAAACTCATTCACTACAGGCAAACCATCAACCACAGCTTGATTTTCTAACGACAATTGTGCCATTAGAGAATACATCAAGATACCATCACGTTCAAACTGTTTCATCTGTTTCGTAGACAGAAGCTCAACCTCACCTTCTTCCTCAGCAGAAGAGAAATGCACCGTCTTACTAAAGCAGTTGATATGAACTCGATTATACTCTAACCAATTCATACCAAAGATAACATCCATACCCGTCAACGGCAAACAAACCAAATCAATCACAAAATCTCTACCAAACATTGATATAGGACACCGCAGACAAACAAGAGAAGTGGTTACTGAACCCTTAGCTGGAGTTTCAACAACCATTTCCCCTTTCATATCAGATATATCCAAACCCAACTTATAAGCACATTCAATAGCAATAAAACAGTGAGTAGCACCAGTATCAATAATAGCAATTAAAGGAGTACTATTACAGAAACAAGTACCTCTGATAAGTCGGTCCTCATTAGGAGTCT
Source organism: Medicago truncatula (assembly GCF_003473485.1). Classification (NCBI taxonomy): domain Eukaryota; kingdom Viridiplantae; phylum Streptophyta; class Magnoliopsida; order Fabales; family Fabaceae; genus Medicago; species Medicago truncatula. Next base: position 26,743,159 of record NC_053045.1, read on the forward strand.
GCGTACCAGTCAGAGCAAACACCTTACCACCAATTCTAGTCTTCTTCGGCTCAGGACACTGTGAACTGATATGACCTTCCCCATTGCAGTTGTAACAGACAATGTCTCCACGCTTGCATTCAGCCAAACTGTGACCCTTCTGTCCACACCTGAAGCACTTCCTATCATCTCTCCCACAAACATTACTCTTGTGGCCTTTCTCACCACACTTGTAACAAACAATCTCAGCTGGAGCATCTCTCCTCTTGGGCCTCCTATCATCACCCATCCTCTGCTTTCCCTTGTCCGCAGGAGCACTGTAAGGCTTAGGACGATTATGTTGTCCCTTACCCCTCCTGTCACTCATAATCTTATAATGAGCTTTGGTGTCTTCTTCATAAATCCTACACTTGTTAACCAACTCAGAAAAGACTCTGATCTGTTGATATCCAATGGCTCTCTTGATGTCAGCCCTCAGCCCATTCTCAAACTTGATACACTTGGAGAACTCAGCCGTCTCCGCACTATAATGAGGATAGAATGTGGCAAGCTCCACAAACTTTGCAGCATATTCTGTGACAGACATGTCACCCTGTTTCAATTCCAGAAATTCAATCTCCTTCTTACCTCTGACATCCTCTGGAAAATACCTGCTCAGAAACTCCTTCCTGAACATGGCCCAGGTAACCACAGCATCATCCTGCTCCAACACAGGTAACAAGCTAATCCACCAATCATCAGCCTCTTCAGCTAGCATGTGCGTCCCAAACCGCACCTTTTGAACCTCAGAACACTGCATGACCCTGAATATCCTTTCAACCTCCTTCAGCCACTTCTGAGCACCGTCAGGATCATACCTACCCTTGAAAGTTGGTGGATGATTCCTCAGGAAAGTCTCAAGCATCCTGGTTCCATCACCACCAGTCTCAACCTTAGGTTGCTGTTGGACAGCTTGAGCTACAGCCTCAAGCACAGCAACTAAAGCAGCATCACTACTCCCAGTCATCTCGAGATTCTACACGACAAACAACAACTCAGAACAACAACAAAAAGCAACAATAAAGTTGACACTCTATCCTAGGTGGCTCAACAAGACTCTACTACTTGGCCGGACGGACCAACCTGCTCTGATACCAAATTGTAACACCCCGTTACCCAAAAGTAATAAAATAGCAAATAAACATCAGAGTATTACACCAAACGGGCATGCTACATCGCAACATCGAAATTCTTAAATAGAAAATAAAACTATTTAATTCAACAACAGTCATAACTTCAAATTAATGCAGCGGAAAGTTTTGCATTTTCAATAGCAACAACAATATTCGAATCTCCAACAACGTCTTGGCATTAAGCCTAAACAACAAAAGTTAGCCAATAAAAGGGCACATCAACAAGTTCCAAAATTTGATACATGGAAGGGAAAACAACAATGAAATAATAAAATGACTCCCAACCCACGTATCAGAGCCCTAGACACGACTCTTGAGCCACCACCGACTACTCAGGATCACCTGCAAGTTACCCATAGGAAGGGCAACATTTTCAAGCAGAAGGGGTGAGATTCACAACAATAAATATAGATATTAAAATCATCAAATGAATCTAACGCCCTATAACTTCAAACATGTTCACTTGCAAATATTATAATTATTCACAACCACAATAACATCATCATAATCATCCACTTAACAAGCAGTATACAACATATATCATATCATCAACATCAACAATTCACCAAGACCACAATGAATACACATATATAAGAATGTATATCAACATCAACAATACATCAAGGCTCATGCAAATGACATGACCACTGCTAAGACACCATCTTAGACTTCTTAATGAGATGCAATTATGCATGTGGTACCAATCAGGACCGAGGCCCTCACCGCTTTTGAATGGTTAAAGCATTCATCAGGACCGAAGCCCTCACCGCTGTTGAGCAACTAGTACTCCAGGACCGAAGCCCTCACCGCTGTTTTATGCATATGCAATGGACCTACTTGTGTATATCTACATACAACTGACCATGCAATGCAACCCATGTGACCCAACTTAAACAACATGTATGATTCAATACTTTACATACATTTCATTCATCATCAGCAATCATCAATCCAGCAATCAAAACAACCACAATAATGTATAATCATACACAATCATACTCAAATACAACAACACCAACCACTACTGATCAAGCTAGCAAAAACAACACTCTGGAACTGGGCAGCTCGCCTCGCGAGCACATCTGCTCGCCACGGCGAGTTCACGGACATCACTAGCTCGCCACGGCGAGTTCAAGGCGAACTCGAGGCGAGTGAAAACTAGGTGCTCTCGGGAAAAAGTGACATTTCCTCACTCAAACTTCAATTCTAAGTTCCCTATTCATCTTTTTAACCTAAAACTTCCACCATTCATCTTTAAAATCATCTAGGTACCTTAAACCACTCCCAAAACATCTTATAACAACTTTTCAAAAATCAAGTTTTGTCTGGGCTTACTCGCCATGGCGAGTTGGACTGCTCGCGAGGCGAGTAGTGACATTGCTCACTCGCGAGGCGAGACATGAATGCTCGCGAGGCGAGCGATGAACATCAGTACGGGCAGAAAACTGGTTTTTCCCAAAAATCCCGTTTTTCTTCCAATCACTCCCCAAATCAGTTTACAGATGCAAAATAACTTTCTGTGTGCAACTAGAACCTATTTCTAACATCAAATTCACTCCTACAACTTCAAAAACTACAATTTCATCATAAAACCCAAAATCCCCAATTTTGACCAAAACCTGTTAAACTCAAAATCAGACTTTAAATTCTACATTACTGAAGTAAACCCCACCCTTACCTTAGAAATTGACGAAGAATGCACAGCAAAATCAACTCTTGGTTCTTCTCTCTCTTGTTCCTGGTTTTCTCTCCCTTGGCTTGGTTTCACGTAAACTGCTTCTGACATCTATTTCCCAACTTCCCTCTTAACTTAACTCCCTAATATTTCCACTAACTCCCCATTAATTTTAATAAATATTAAATAACTCCCCTAACTCCAAAATAATTACCATTCCATTCTTATTTTAATTATTAATAAATAAACCATATACTAAAATAATCCACCACATAAAACATCCAAAAATCACATATATATAAATACATGCATATACTCCACATAAATCACCAAATATCATATATAATAATATATATATATACTCCACATAATAAAATAATTAAATAAATAACTAAGGCGTTACAACTCTCCCCAAATCACAGAATTTCGTCCTCGAAATCTTACCTCAAGCAAACAACTCCGGATACGACTCCCGCATCTTACTCTCCAGCTCCCAAGTCAAACTTTCACCAGTCGCTCCACCCCAAACGACTCTCACAAGAGGTATCTCTTTACCTCTCAAGGACTTCACCTTTCTATCATCGATCCTCAATGGCATAGTCTCAACTGTCAGGTTGTCCCTAACCTGCACATCATCATCCCTCGGAATCACATGAGAAGGATCCGCAACATACTTCCGAAGCTGAGAAACATGAAACACATCGTGCAAGTTCGAAAGATGTGGTGGCAAACCAACTCTATATACCACTGTACCAATTCTCTCTGAAATCTGATACGGACCAATAAACTTAGGAGTCAACTTCCTCGACTTCAAAGCACGTCCAACACCCGTCAAGGGAGTGACCCTCAGAAAAACATGATCACCCTCCTGAAACTCAAGATCCTTCCTTCGCTTGTCGTGGTAACTCTTCTGTCGACTCTGCGAAGCTTTCATCTTTTCTCTTATCAACCTGACTTTCTCAGTAGTCTCATGCACCAAATCCGGTCCCAACACAACACTTTCACCCGACTCAAACCAGCATAAAGGAGTCCTACACCTCCGACCATACAAGGCTTCGAACGGTGCCATACCAATACTCGAGTGATAGCTGTTGTTATAAGTAAACTCAATCAAAGGCAAGTGACTATCCCAAGCTCCACCTTGCTCAAGCACACACACTCTCAACAAATCTTCCAATGATTGAATTGTCCTCTCCGACTGACCATCTGTTTGAGGATGATAAGCCGAGCTCAACTTCAATTTCGAACCCAAAGCGTCCTGTAAACTTTTCCAGAACCTAGAAGTGAACCTCGGATCTCTATCCGACACAATGCTAGACGGAACACCATGAAGCTTCACCACACTGTGAATGTAAATCTCTGCTAACTGTGCTACCGGATAACTGATATTAATAGGAATGAAATGTGCCGACTTCGTCAACCGGTCGACAACTACCCAAATGGCGTCATGCCCTCTCGAAGTGTTCGGTAAACTCGTTACAAAATCCATGGAGATACTGTCCCACTTCCACTCCGGTACATCTAACGGTGTCAACAACCCTGCAGGCTTCTGATGCTCAACCTTGGATTTCTGACAAATCAAACAGGCATAAACAAACTGAGCAACATCCCTTTTCAAACCGGACCACCAAAACAGTTTCTTCAAATCATGATACATTTTTGTAGCCCCCGGGTGAATACTCAACCTACTCTTGTGACTCTCCTCAAGAATCAACTTCTTCAACTCTTCATTGTCAGGAATGCAAACTCTACCTCTGAAACTCAAAACACCTAGATCATCAACTTTGAAATCACTATCCTCAGTGTCATTACCAGAAGTCATCAAATCAACAAATTTCAAATCTTCTTTCTGAGCTTCTCGGATACTGTTCAAGAAGTTACTATCAATTTTCAACATTCCCAACTGTATACTCTGGGGTGACAATTCGCAGACAAGACTCAGGTCTCTGAACTGTTCTAGCAACTCAAACTCTTTCACCATCAAAGCAGACATATGCAAAGTCTTCCTACTCAAAGCATCAGCTACCACATTGGCCTTACCAGGATGGTAATTCAAGCCAAAATCAAAATCCTTCAGTAACTCTAACCACCTCCTCTGCCTCATGTTCAGTTCCTTCTGGTCAAATAAATACTTCAAACTTTTATGGTCACTGAACACCTCAAATCTGGATCCGTACAAATAATGCCTCCAAATTTTCAAAACAAACACCACCGCAGCTAACTCCAGGTCATGTGTAGGATAATTCTTCTCATGAACACGTAACTGCCTAGAAGCATAAGCTACCACCTTGCCATCTTGCATCAAAACACCACCTAAGCCCAGCTTAGATGCATCACAGTATACCACAAACGGTTCTTCTGGTTTAGGCAAAATCAAAACAGGAGCAGTTGTCAATCTTCGCTTCAACTCATTGAAACTACTCTCACACTGAGCATCCCACACAAAAGATTTACCCTTACAGGTCAACTGTGTCAACGGAAGAGCCAACTTCGAAAACCCTTCTATAAACCTGCGGTAATAACCAGCCAAACCCAGAAAACTTCTGATCTCAGTTACCGACTTCGGAGTCTCCCATTGTGATACCGCATCAACCTTTGAAGGATCCACTGCAATACCACTACCAGAAATAATGTGACCCAGAAAACTTACTTCACGTAACCAGAATTCACATTTTGACAACTTAGCATACAACCTCTTTTCCTTCAACACTTGCAACACTATTCTCAGATGCTCTGCGTGTTCCTCCTCATTCTTGGAATAAATTAGAATATCATCAATAAACACCACAACAAACTTGTCCAGAAAAGCATGGAAAATTCGATTCATGTACTCCATAAAAACACCAGGCGCGTTAGTAACACCGAAAGGCATCACTTTGTACTCGTAATGACCATAACGTGTCCTAAAGGCCGTCTTCTGCATATCCTCATCCTTCACCTTTATCTGATGATAACCTGACCTCAAATCAATCTTACTGAAAATTTTAGCACCAACCAACTGGTCCATCAAGTTGTCAATTCTAGGAAGCGGATACCTGTTCTTGATCGTAACTTTGTTCAACTGACGGTAATCTATACACAGTCTCATACTACCATCCTTCTTCTTTACCAACAACACCGGTGCTCCCCAAGGTGAAACACTGGGTCTTACAAACTTCTTATCTAACAGGTCCTCCAACTGTTTCTTCAACTCAGCCAACTCGGAAGCTGACATACGGTACGGTGCCATCGACACCGGCTTAGTTCCTGGAACAAGATCAATTGAGAATTCAACCTCCCTCTCTGGTGGCACATCAGGAATCTCATCAGGGAATACTTCTGGAAACTCATTCACTACAGGCAAACCATCAACCACAGCTTGATTTTCTAACGACAATTGTGCCATTAGAGAATACATCAAGATACCATCACGTTCAAACTGTTTCATCTGTTTCGTAGACAGAAGCTCAACCTCACCTTCTTCCTCAGCAGAAGAGAAATGCACCGTCTTACTAAAGCAGTTGATATGAACTCGATTATACTCTAACCAATTCATACCAAAGATAACATCCATACCCGTCAACGGCAAACAAACCAAATCAATCACAAAATCTCTACCAAACATTGATATAGGACACCGCAGACAAACAAGAGAAGTGGTTACTGAACCCTTAGCTGGAGTTTCAACAACCATTTCCCCTTTCATATCAGATATATCCAAACCCAACTTATAAGCACATTCAATAGCAATAAAACAGTGAGTAGCACCAGTATCAATAATAGCAATTAAAGGAGTACTATTACAGAAACAAGTACCTCTGATAAGTCGGTCCTCATTAGGAGTCTGCGTACCAGTCAGAGCAAACACCTTACCACCAATTCTAGTCTTCTTCGGCTCAGGACACTGTGAACTGATATGACCTTCCCCATTGCAGTTGTAACAGACAATGTCTCCACGCTTGCATTCAGCCAAACTGTGACCCTTCTGTCCACACCTGAAGCACTTCCTATCATCTCTCCCACAAACATTACTCTTGTGGCCTTTCTCACCACACTTGTAACAAACAATCTCAGCTGGAGCATCTCTCCTCTTGGGCCTCCTATCATCACCCATCCTCTGCTTTCCCTTGTCCGCAGGAGCACTGTAAGGCTTAGGACGATTATGTTGTCCCTTACCCCTCCTGTCACTCATAATCTTATAATGAGCTTTGGTGTCTTCTTCATAAATCCTACACTTGTTAACCAACTCAGAAAAGACTCTGATCTGTTGATATCCAATGGCTCTCTTGATGTCAGCCCTCAGCCCATTCTCAAACTTGATACACTTGGAGAACTCAGCCGTCTCCGCACTATAATGAGGATAGAATGTGGCAAGCTCCACAAACTTTGCAGCATATTCTGTGACAGACATGTCACCCTGTTTCAATTCCAGAAATTCAATCTCCTTCTTACCTCTGACATCCTCTGGAAAATACCTGCTCAGAAACTCCTTCCTGAACATGGCCCAGGTAACCACAGCATCATCCTGCTCCAACACAGGTAACAAGCTAATCCACCAATCATCAGCCTCTTCAGCTAGCATGTGCGTCCCAAACCGCACCTTTTGAACCTCAGAACACTGCATGACCCTGAATATCCTTTCAACCTCCTTCAGCCACTTCTGAGCACCGTCAGGATCATACCTACCCTTGAAAGTTGGTGGATGATTCCTCAGGAAAGTCTCAAGCATCCTGGTTCCATCACCACCAGTCTCAACCTTAGGTTGCTGTTGGACAACTTGAGCTACAGCCTCAAGCGCAGCAACTAAAGCAGCATCACTACTCCCAGTCATCTCGAGATTCTACACGACAAACAACAACTCAGAACAACAACAAAAAGCAACAATAAAGTTGACACTCTATCCTAGGTGGCTCAACAAGACTCTACTACTTGGCCGGACGGACCAACCTGCTCTGATACCAAATTGTAACACCCCGTTACCCAAAAGTAATAAAATAGCAAATAAACATCAGAGTATTACACCAAACGGGCATGCTACATCGCAACATCGAAATTCTTAAATAGAAAATAAAACTATTTAATTCAACAACAGTCATAACTTCAAATTAATGCAGCGGAAAGTTTTGCATTTTCAATAGCAACAACAATATTCGAATCTCCAACAACGTCTTGGCATTAAGCCTAAACAACAAAAGTTAGCCAATAAAAGGGCACATCAACAAGTTCCAAAATTTGATACATGGAAGGGAAAACAACAATGAAATAATAAAATGACTCCCAACCCACGTATCAGAGCCCTAGACACGACTCTTGAGCCACCACCGACTACTCAGGATCACCTGCAAGTTACCCATAGGAAGGGCAACATTTTCAAGCAGAAGGGGTGAGATTCACAACAATAAATATAGATATTAAAATCATCAAATGAATCTAACGCCCTATAACTTCAAACATGTTCACTTGCAAATATTATAATTATTCACAACCACAATAACATCATCATAATCATCCACTTAACAAGCAGTATACAACATATATCATATCATCAACATCAACAATTCACCAAGACCACAATGAATACACATATATAAGAATGTATATCAACATCAACATCAACAATACATCAAGGCTCATGCAAATGACATGACCACTGCTAAGACACCATCTTAGACTTCTTAATGAGATGCAATTATGCATGTGGTACCAATCAGGACCGAGGCCCTCACCGCTTTTGAATGGTTAAAGCATTCATCAGGACCGAAGCCCTCACCGCTGTTGAGCAACTAGTACTCCAGGACCGAAGCCCTCACCGCTGTTTTATGCATATGCAATGGACCTACTTGTGTATATCTACATACAACTGACCATGCAATGCAACCCATGTGACCCAACTTAAACAACATGTATGATTCAATACTTTACATACATTTCATTCATCATCAGCAATCATCAATCCAGCAATCAAAACAACCACAATAATGTATAATCATACACAATCATACTCAAATACAACAACACCAACCACTACTGATCAAGCTAGCAAAAACAACACTCTGGAACTGGGCAGCTCGCCTCGCGAGCACATCTGCTCGCCACGGCGAGTTCACGGACATCACTAGCTCGCCACGGCGAGTTCAAGGCGAACTCGAGGCGAGTGAAAACTAGGTGCTCTCGGGAAAAAGTGACATTTCCTCACTCAAACTTCAATTCTAAGTTCCCTATTCATCTTTTTAACCTAAAACTTCCACCATTCATCTTTAAAATCATCTAGGTACCTTAAACCACTCCCAAAACATCTTATAACAACTTTTCAAAAATCAAGTTTTGTCTGGGCTTACTCGCCATGGCGAGTTGGACTGCTCGCGAGGCGAGTAGTGACATTGCTCACTCGCGAGGCGAGACATGAATGCTCGCGAGGCGAGCGATGAACATCAGTACGGGCAGAAAACTGGTTTTTCCCAAAAATCCCGTTTTTCTTCCAATCACTCCCCAAATCAGTTTACAGATGCAAAATAACTTTCTGTGTGCAACTAGAACCTATTTCTAACATCAAATTCACTCCTACAACTTCAAAAACTACAATTTCATCATAAAACCCAAAATCCCCAATTTTGACCAAAACCTGTTAAACTCAAAATCAGACTTTAAATTCTACATTACTGAAGTAAACCCCACCCTTACCTTAGAAATTGACGAAGAATGCACAGCAAAATCAACTCTTGGTTCTTCTCTCTCTTGTTCCTGGTTTTCTCTCCCTTGGCTTGGTTTCACGTAAACTGCTTCTGACATCTATTTCCCAACTTCCCTCTTAACTTAACTCCCTAATATTTCCACTAACTCCCCATTAATTTTAATAAATATTAAATAACTCCCCTAACTCCAAAATAATTACCATTCCATTCTTATTTTAATTATTAATAAATAAACCATATACTAAAATAATCCACCACATAAAACATCCAAAAATCACATATATATATAAATACATGCATATACTCCACATAAATCACCAAATATCATATATAATAATATATATATATACTCCACATAATAAAATAATTAAATAAATAACTAAGGCGTTACATTCAACGCCTTCTCATTCGGGATTATTTCCTCTTCAATGCCCTCATTGTAAGACAAATTCACCCCGAGAGCGTCACCAACCATATCTTCCATGAGGCCAAAGTTTTCACACTGTGTATGCGCTCCACTACTTGAAGCCTGCATATTAACATCAAACTCATCCGGCTCTTGTTCACCATGATGTCTCCACACATAATAATCCTCCATAAAACCAACATCCTCTAAATGTTTTATGACATCTTTTGGGCTCTGAATCAACCTACACGTACATTTAAGACAAGGACATCTAATCCCTCCCTCACTTCTAAAAATATCTTGCGACATGGTGAAAGCAACAAATTCACGAATTCCTTCCTTAAATTGAGCTTTAAGTGTCCTTTTCCCCGGTCTTTTTCTATCGTACATCCAACTTCGATGAAGAATATACTGATCCATCTTCTGCATCATTGACATTAATTCAAATTAATTTATATTTTCTATAAGAATATATTTCTTTTTAATTAACAACCTAATTCCTTAGAAATTAGCTTTTTTACTAACAAACATTTTTATATATACTGTTCTAGCTACGATGACTCACCTAATATGACCACTATTTGTTTTTTATATGGATTATTTTGGAGGACCAAAAATATATATTTTTTGTAAAAAGTTTTCAAAATAATGACTATTATTAAAATTTTTAATATTCTGCATCATTCACATTAATTCAAATTAATTTATATTTTCTATAAGAATATATTTCTTTTTAATTAACAGCTAAATTCTTTAGAAATTAGCTTTTTTACTAACCAACATTTCTATACTGTTATAGCTTTGATGACTCACCTAATATGACCACTGTTTGCTTTTTATAAGGATTATTTTGAAGAACTAAAAATATCTATTTTTTGAAAAAAGTTCTAAAAATAAGGATTATTATTAAAAATTATAATTTTTTGGAGAACTAAAATTATCATTAAAATTTTATAGGAACTAAATTTAAAATATTAATTATTTTTATAGGGACTAACTGTTCTAACATTAAATAAAAAATACTAGAAGAAAAAAACACCAGCAAAAATAACTAAAATAATTACTAACCTAACATTATTTTTACTAACTAATATTTTTATCAATAACTAAGACAACAATTTAACTTCCTTAAAAAAAACAACAATTTTACTAGCATCTTTTAATAGATATTAACAAACAGTTTAAATGTTAATCACAAGATTTTTTTACTTATACTTTTAAATAAATAATAAAAACTAACCTCAAATAATATAATTTGATGACAATGCAGATCGAAAAAGTAGTAGCCAGCAGCAACAACAACTTGTAATAGGAAATTAAATTAAATATTAACTGCAAAAAATAATATAACATATATTACATTAACATTTTATTTATAAATATAAAAGTTGAAATCAATTAAGAAAATAGTTACCTTATATGAAGAAAAAACACATGCAAGAGCAATTGTTGAATAGTAGAGATGGAAAATAAAATTGTAGTGAGAAGTGTCAAAAATATGGAATGGAAAATGTAATAGAGAAGTGTTCAAAGACATATGTATTCACATGAAGCCAATTAAATAACCCAACAGTGCATTTCAACGTTCACCTGCTAATATCAATTGCATCTGCCAGGCTTTTTCACTCTCCAACATAAAAATACAGCTGCCATGTTACCTTTAACAGTAAAAAGCTGCTGCATTTTGTACCATGTGTTTACCTAGGAAATATTTCCTCGGTAACACCTCTATTTCCTCGCTAACACACATGCTGACAGCTTTAAAGTGGTCAAACGGTCAAAGAAGCTTACCTAGGAAATTTTCCTCGGTATGCAATGTCGCTAGCTAGGAAACTTAATTCCTCGGTATAATTCCTAGCTAACTTCAATGTTTCTTGTAGTGCATGTGCTCATATTTTGTTGCTTGTAACTTTGTTGCATAATTGGATCCGTAGAGAACATGTTGCATAATCATAATGAGATAATAAAATATTTATGAACTATCCACGCGCCTGTATTTGAATCACACATCGTCAAGATTCTTACATCGCGCAATGCATATGTATTTGGACACAGTCGTCTTATAAACTACTTTTGAGATTGAGATACAAACCTATTTAATATCGTATAAGATTTTGTATGACATGTGAGAACTAGACCCATACTCATTGTTGCTTTTATCCCCCACTCAACTAACCAACAAATTTCTGTTATGCTGTTCAACTATATCTGAAACATCATAACAGAAAACTAGTTAAGTGGTTACTAACTGTAACAATCCCCGTAACTGTTATAAACATAAATTAAAATGTTAGTATTTGGAACCTACTGCTTATAAAAGGCATTATTCACTTCACATTATCTTCAATATACTCAGTTGTTTCATCTTGAAACAACTTCTTTCAATTCTGTTACATCTTCTCTTTCTCACATTCTCACAAAAAATCTTTCAACCATGAAGAACAACAAAGAACAATCTCTTTACACCATTGATCTTGATGATTCATCTTTGAATCAAGCTTATGCAACAGCAACTACACTCTTTGCAATTCTTGGTGAATGGATGATCTTGATTCTCACATGTTTGATCGCCTTGTTCTTTATTCCTCTAACTCCTTCTTTGCAACGAACATTTTTATTCAAAAGATCTTTCATAGAGATTATGATTAAAACCATTTATGCTTTCAAAGTATAAGGATCTTACTTGTAACAACATTCATCTAGGATCCGCCATAATTTATTAGACGCTGCGTGAAAGTGGCAAACGTCCACTGCACCTTTTGGAAGTTCGGGACAGAAGGGATACATCTGGAGGCCCTGAGAGATGGATTCCCATACTTTCTTCAGACTTGGTTTCTTCTGATGTGTCTGAAGCATCCTTATGAAATAGTTGAACAAAAATTCAAGTTATAACAGATGTGATAACTAACACAATATACATTTATGCTGCATTTAAAATAGTCAAATTTTTATCAGTATTGTTTCAATGCCAATCATATGACATTGGGACAGATACATCATACATGATTAAGTGCATTAAGATATAATATATGTCACTTCCTAGCAGAAACCCCCGTGAAAAGTGATTAAACTATTCCAAATCCAATCTGAATCATAATTAATGAGATTAATAGTAAACTTAACTTCATCCAATAATATTCAAAAACTTTTTCATTAACCAATAAATTTACTGTGTTTAGGCTATTAACTTTTTCACTCAAAAGATGCATTCAGTCCACACAGCACAATAAGTAAATAGAAGGGGAGAACAAGCCTAGATTTTCTTAATCTTTACAATTTCAACATCAAATGTCTAAAATTTACAATAAGATGGTCAAAATAACATTAGTAACATTTATGCATACTCTGAGAACCTTTATTTCGACATTTAGCAAGGAGAAAATCAAAATAACATTAGTAACATTTATGTGTAACAATGTTTTCAATTATAATTTCTAAAATTTCCATCAATCAAGCTGGATAAAAAACATCCTTCCTATGAAATACCGACACAGACACGGACACCAAACTCGACATTGATTTGTCAACACCAATAGTAATTTGAGAAAATCACCTGTGTTGGTATTGGATGCCTTCGATCAGAAGTGTGTGTCTACAAAGCATTTTGGACAGAATCTTATATCATGTCTCGTCATTTGAAAAACTCTTCCAGGTAGAAACAATTAATTGATTTATAAAGATAATAATGATAATGATGTACCTGGACCAAGGAATATATCTATCCATGGTGTTCCTTTTCTTTTGTTTCAGTAAGCACCAAGTTCCGCATGCCTGACACTAAAGCTAGATGTTGCTGCTGCAAAATTTCTGTCTCTGAAACTCCCACTTCCACAAATCTATGCTTTTTCAGCGTAGGATGAAATTGTGATAATGAAGCATTGAGATATTCATCTAATTTTCTCTATCTACTATAAGGATTGGTGAATATCACATCCTCATTCGTGTTGTTTTTCTCCTTGCGCACGTGGATTCCCATTTCTGTACTTCTTAACCTTTTAATAATATTCTCAGGAATCCAACTAAACTGAAGCTTCAACTCCACATAGATCCATTCATTTTTTAAAAGTGCTTTGTCTAATATTTTATAGTGTTCAATATTTTCTTCCAAATTCATATCAAACAAATATGTATGTCCCGAAAAATACGGCAGTCTAAATTCGAATTTTTGAACTGTACATTCATGACCTTTGACAAACAAATTAAATCCTAAATAATATTCAACATTCGGAAGAATAATAATAAAAGTTATAGAAGGGATCTTTTTACAGAACCAGAAAGAAATTGAATGACCCCTGCTTTGATGCTCGAACCAATCTGGAATCCTAATCACCTCTGTTCCGTTTGGGAAAACAAATGTGGTGCACCCAGCCTCATGTAATTGCTGTTAGTTTAGCATAAGATATATATTACACATTGTTGATTATATGTGAAATACTACTTATCAAATACTATTGCAAGAAAAAACAACAAACCTGACTCAATAACATTCTTCTAGTTGAGGAACTCAATGATTTACATTCAAATGCATCAAGACATTTGAGATTCGGTGGAAACCCTCTAATTTCCTCAAGATGCTGGTTGGAATTCAATAGGAGGGTCCTCATAAGGTGACATTCACTAAGGCACTCAGGAAGAATTTTGAACTGACCAAAGGTTAAGTCTAGAAATTTCACATTAATACACCACTTGAGAACTATTTGGAGACATTCATATGGGAGATTGCAATGATTGAATTCAAGAACATCCACATTTGAAAACATTATAGAATACATTTTCTCATTATGTTTTGGGAACCTGAGCATTTCACATGCCAATAATGATAACTGGAGATATTGAAATGAAAATGGCAATTCTCTTGTGGAAGTTTTACACATTCCAATCTCTTTTGTATTTGTCATCTTACATAATAATTCTGGAAAACTCTTGAGTCTCTTACAATAAGTGAGGTCCAATTCCTTAAGAGAGGGCAGCCGCAAGGGTGGAAAATTCTCAAGCTTGATGCATCCCCATGCATTTAAGATTTCAAGTTTATTTAGCTTCCCAATCGAATCGTGAATTGCAATTAAATTGTCACAATATTGAAACGAGAATTTTTCTAAATTTGGAAGACCTGAGACATTGGGTATATGGGTTAAATATTGACACTTGTCCAATGTCAAGACTTTCATATCCTCAAACCTCTGCATAAACAAAAAGAAGAAACAAACAAATAAATTAAAAATAAAACACTATACTCTCATAGTGATATTATTTTCTTGACAGAAACAAAATCATTGTGAATTTATAAATATATACAATTAGAAAATGAAATTATTTCACTTGCCTTGCTGCAAATACAAGATGATAGAGACTCTGAAGAACATCCATTCAATTTCAATACTCTCAAACTGCTTGGAAGATACTTGGGATCTTTAGAAAAATAGACATTTTTAATAATAAGTGTTTTGAGATTTGTCATCTTCTTGAAGGCCTTTCCATTCCAGTCTATTACCAGATCCATTGAGGGAGAATTCAGATATATCATCTCAATTTTACTTGTTCCCTTTTAACAGAAAAAAAACATAAAAATGAATCAACCACAATACAAATAAAATATTGAGAACATGTAAATGTAATTAAGGGTAAAATGAATATTTGTTCATAGATATCAATCTTACTTTGTTTTCCTGTAAAATATGAATTATGTCATCGCGACACCACAACCGACTACGCTTTTCAGGCTCTTTGGGTGATTCTTTCCGGACGATTTCTTTACCCATGACCTCTAGCAAGTCATGTAATGTCACATCATTCAAGTTCCACCCACTAATTTTTATGAGAGACATATCAACCAGCTCTCCAATGTGGCTCTTTATGCAATAACCATAATGTTGTTGAAGTATCTCTTCGACTTCTGCCAATCTACATCCTTTGAAGAAACAAGCAATATCCAAAAAGACACTTTGTTGTTCTTCGTCCAAAGCATCAAAGCTTACTTTAAGTATCTTTTGGATATCTTCATGTGGAATTCTTTCATACTTATCTAATGTAGACTCACATTCTGCAAAACTCTTTCCAAACAAGTTGGAACCCACTACTTCTAGAGCTAATGGAAGGCCAGAAGCATACACAACTGCATGGTTAAAAATCTCTTCATAACTTGAAGGAACTTTGTAATTTTTAAAAGCCATCCACCTCAACAATTCAAGAGCATTTTCCGTAGACATCCCTTTTACTTCATGGATAATTTCTATCTCATGATTGGTTAGTAAGTGTTTGTTACGAGTGGTAATGATAACTCTGCTTCCACAGCCGAACCAATCACGTCCTCCAGCCAAAGCATGCAGTTGTTCCAAATTGTCAACATCATCGAGAATCAAAAGAATCTTCTTTGTATGTAGCCTTTCCTTTATATAGGGAATTCCCTCACTAACACCTCCTAACTTAATTTTCAGTGCTAGTGTTTTTAAAAGGAGTTCCTCCTGGAGATGTTTCAATTGATTTGAAGCTGAATTCTCTCTCACATTTTCAAGAAAACATGAGCATTCAAATTGATCAGCAATAAAATTATAAATTGCTTTCGCAAGTGTTGATTTTCCCATGCCTCCAATACCATAAAGTCCTATCATGCGGACTCCACCATCAGATCCTTTATCAAGAAGCGATTTCACTTGTTGTACTCGAGACTGCAACCCAACAGGGTAAGTGGCAACATGTAAGGGCTGACGACTGATCTTGTTGGAGACATATTTGACTATCTTTTCAATAAACTTGTATTCATATCTATTCATGTCCAATAAGATAAGTCAGTATGTAACAACATCACAGTCACATCCATGTCCTCATAATATATCATACATTTCTAACTATTTTGACTTATAAATAACTAATACTTGTTTAAAAATGTAAAAAAAAAGGTGTTTCCAATTTAGGCTTTAAGATGGTATTATTGAGGAATAAAAATTAAATAAATAAAATGCAAAATGGAAAACAAGAATTAAGTAAAGAGGAGTACCCATGACTAAAATGGTAGCCGGACAAGTTAGCAGCTTCGGTCAGAGCCAACTTCCATTGATGCAACCGCTCCATGTTTTTCTTGTTATTTTGGAAACTCTTTTTGTGCTTAGTGAGATGTTCACCATAACTCCCACTTTGATGTCGTATGTGACTAGGATCCACGCCATAGAAAACAGGCAAAACAAGACGACCCTTTGTCTTGTAGCAGTGCATGATGTGGACAAGTTCGTCCAAACAAAATGAAGAAGAGGCATAGTTGATAGAAAACACAGGAATGAAGATCCTAGACTCTTCAATGGCATTGTCGAGTGATGGTTTGATTTCATCCCCTCTTTGCAGGTCACGGTCATCAATGAAGGTGTGGATTCCCTTGTCAGTAAGAGCTCTGTAGAGATGGCCAGTAAAACCGTCACGAGTGTCACTGCCCCTGAAGCTGAGGAACACTTGGTAAGTGAATCGATAGGAAAATGAAGAGGATGAGGAAGGTGATTGCATAGCCATGAAAATCGAGAGAAACTGGATGAAAAAAGAGTTTGAGAATGCAGAATATGAGTTTAAGTTTTTGTGGTATGTGATGTGAGAGTCTTCAGTATGTAACTATATAACAAGGAGAAAACTTATGACAAAAATGGTCTGTTAAACTTCCTGACTACTTCCTATATATAGTATGTAACAAGGAGTAAATAACATTCTACTGCCACATCTTCTTGGCAATTTCTTCGTGTTTTCATTGTACTATTAGTAGGACCCTCTGCTTTTATTTGGTTCTACACTTTACCAAGTGGGAAATTTCCTTGCCATTTCGTTCTTCTGTAAAGTAACTTTAGCTAAAGAAAGGTAAAGTCTCGTTGTATAAATAATACTATTTGTATCTTTAACATTTCTCATGCACATACTTTTAAAATTGGTGACATTAGTTAGATATTTGTTTATACACCAAATAGCAACATGACTATCAAATGAAGCAAGATGATTAACAATAAGGATTGTTAAGTGAAGTGTTAGACAAAGTTATGCGTCAACATGTGAAGTCAACAAGGCCCCCCACTAATAATGAATGATCTTTATGGAAGTTTTGTGGAAACAATCAAATGAAATTGACAGTCCCACCACCAATCAATGAGGCCACCAATAAATTTTTACTTAATAGCTGCTGAAGTTTCTTCTATATGGAAATAAAAATGTTAGGTGAGAAAATAAAAATCTTCACTACTATTGTCAAAAATGGGTCGGGCTCATGGGCCCATATTTTTGTGTCGGGTCTAAAAAATAAACCAAAAAATACATTCGGGCTTTTTCGGCCCAAGCCCATTTGGGCCATACAAAAATTGGGCTGGGCCGGGCTTTGGGCTGGGCCGGGCTTTGGGCCGGCCCATAAGCCCATAGTTCATTTTATTTTTGTTAAAAAACATATTTTTTTTAAAAAAATTATCAACTAATTTAAAATTTATTAACAAAAAAATATTTAAATAAATAAACTTAATAAATATGGATGAATTTAGCTTACAGTTTTAAAATTTTAAAGTTTATAAATTATTAATTTGATTTAATTGAAAGAATAATCTAGAGTTTAGTTATTATTCAATGTTAACGTAAAAATTATTTATATTTTTTAGTCCATCCAATCATATTTTAGCATAAAATAATGGTGAATAAGTTGTTTTTGAAAAAGAGGTCTTAATAAGTTGTTTTGCATAAATAAGTTGTTCTGAATAAGCTGTTTTTGAAAAAGAGATTGTAATAAGCTGTTTTGCATCAATAAGTTGTTTTGCAAAATAAGTTGTTTTTGAAAATGAGGTCGAAATAAGTTGTTTTGCATAAATAAGCTATTTTTGAAAATGATGTCGTAATAAGTTGTTTTTTTTATTAATATTTGTTTTGAATAAGCTGTTTTTGAAAAAGAGATCGTAATAAGTTGTTTTGTATAAATAAGTTGTTTTTGAAAAGAGGTCGTAGTAAGTTGTTTTGGATAAATAAGCTGTTTTTTTTTAAAAAAAGTCGTAATAAGTTGTTTTGCATAAATAAGTTTTTTTGAATAAGTTGTTTTTGAAAAAGAGATCTTAATGAGCTGTTTTGCATAAATAAGCTGTTTTGCATAAGCTGTTTTTGAAAAAGAGGTCGTAATAAGCTGGTTGGCATCAATAAGCTGTTTTGAATGACTTGTTTTTTGAAAAGAGGTTGTAATAAGCTGTTTTTCTTAAATAAGTTGTTTTGAATAAACTCTCTTTGAAAATAAGGTCGTAATAAGCTGTTTTGCATCAATAAGCTGTTTTGAATATGTTGTTTTTTGAAAAGAGGCAGTAAGAAGCTGTTTTGCATAAATAAGATGTTTTGAATAAGCTGTTTTTTGAAAATGAGGTCGTAAGAAGCTGTTTTGCATAAATAAGATGTTTTGAATAAGCTGTTTTTTGAAAATGAGGTCGTAATAAGCTGTTTTGCATAAATAAGATGTTTTGAATAAGCTGTTTTTTGAAAATGAGGTCGTAATAAGCTGTTTTGTATAAATAAGTTGTTTTGAATAAGTTGTTTTTGAAAAAGATTGTAATAATTCAGTAATGTCTAAAATTGGAATTTTGAATTATTATGAGGGCAAAATTGTTGTAGCACATTTGTTTTTATTTTTGTCGTAGATGCAAAATGAAATATTTTTTAATGTTTATTTAAATATGTACTATATCTGATAAAGAATATATGAAGCTATTCAAAGGCACCTATATCAAGATGTTTCTTTTTTTTTTTTAAGAAGAAAAAATGGAATATATTAATAACGCCCGCGAATCCCCTAAAGCATAAGATGTGCTTAAGCGGTCGCCCCAAAAAACAAGCTGTGTCACTGTACATAGTGTGAAACAAAAGTTAGTCAATACCCAAACAAAGTAACGGTTAGTGACCACCACCTTTGAGTACCTAATGCAAAAGAAATGTTATTGGCTTTTAGCCACCACAACGAATTAAACTTAACCTTTTCCAACAACTGTATCGTGGAATTTTGAACATTATTGAAAAGTTTGTTGTTCCGTTCCGTCCATAAAATCCACACTCCAAGTAACCAAAGAAGCTGCATAAAAGATCTTCGTATCCTTGAATATCCTAAAGCATAAGTAAACTGCAAAAAATGGTCATTAACGGAATACAGATCAGCTCCATAGACACCTAGCCAATGATGTATATGCTGCCATAAAGCTCCAAAAGTATTGCAATGAAAGAACAAATGAGGAGCCGTTTCATCGTTTCCTCACCCCGTGACACAGTACTTAGCCGTAGGGTGGATAATGCCCCGCCTTAGCAGATTGTTTCTTGTTGGTAGCCTCTCCCGCAATAGTCGCCACGCTAGGATAGAGACCTTCACAGGCACATGTTTATGCCATACAAGCTCTCCAATGTCATCATCTATCTGTTGCACCTGGTGTGCTAGAATATCATATGCCCCGCGCACAGTATACCCACTCGAAGTGTCAAGAAGCCACTGCCACCTGTCAGAAACATCAGTATGCACAACAAAATTATCAAGTAAACGGCGACACTCGTCTATCATCTCCTCCTCCCAATCCCACAGTATATCAAGATGTTTCTATTTATATTGCTAAAAATATGCATTTGATCAAGGTCACTATTTGTTAAAAAAATTAAAATGGAGATAACATTAAGTCGGTTCAGTATAATTTAATATAATGATTTTTTTTTTACATAGACCGATTCGTATAGCCGAGTCATTCGGTTCAATCCGATTCAGTCGTGTGGTTCAACAATTGAACCAGTGACCCTGTACTTTTACCGAGTCGATCACCGGTCCAGTTTTTAAAACTATGATCTCATGCACATATGTACTTGTTTTCTTACTTTATTAATGTTTGGTTTTCTCTTTTCTCATTCAAATTTATGATATACTTTCTACTTTTGATCACTGCATCACCTTCGTGAGCTAGGGTGGACCACGGCCTACCCGGAAAAATTAAAAAATTAACGATTATAGGTCTATTTTGCGAGATTTTATACAATTAATTTTGTGTCGGTGACAGGTTTCGGTTAATCTAAATTTCCACAAAGTGGTGTAGTCGTCCACCCGCAAAATTTAAATTATTCAATTATAGGTCTATTTTGTGATCTTTAAACAATGTTTCAACGTTTATAGTTTTATGTGATTTCAAAAGTGTCATACGTGATTTTTGTGATGCTTATACTTAACATATTGTCATGTCAACTGAAAATTCTCTTAGTTAACAGTCGTAATGTACAAAAAAAAAAAAAAAATCATAATTTATAGTAGTTGTTAAATATGTAATTATTTAAGTATCCACCCTTACTTTTTAGTCAAACTCTGTCATTTCAACTTAAGTACTTAATGTTGATTACAACTTTAATGTGTTTATATATATAATTAATTTTAGTGCCCCACCAAGTTTTTTTTTTTCTGGCTCCTCCAGTGTT
The DNA here is from genome assembly GCF_003473485.1 of Medicago truncatula. Classification (NCBI taxonomy): domain Eukaryota; kingdom Viridiplantae; phylum Streptophyta; class Magnoliopsida; order Fabales; family Fabaceae; genus Medicago; species Medicago truncatula. The sequence goes on from NC_053045.1 coordinate 26,764,486, forward strand.
GTTATGCATCCTCACGACCCTAGTTTTGCGGTAACATCACTTTTTGTCTCAAACTTCATTGTATCGAATTCACAGCTTACATGCATGTTCGAGGTGAGACTAACCATAACAAACCAAAACAAAAAAATTCAATTGATTCTCAATAATTTCGATGTGGTGATACTTTACGGTGAAACCGTGCTCTCGGAAGCTGAGGTGCAACAACCTATACTTTTGGTGAAGATGAGCAACAAGATATGAAGGTTGACTTGGAAACGACGAATTCAGCAAAGTTCTTGCATAAGGGGGTGGTGAATTTTGATGTGAAGATGGTTGTTAGAGTTGGATTTGAAGCTGGAATATGGCCAAGCAAGGAAAAGACATTGTGTGTTTCTTGTGGGGACTTGGATGTGGAATTTTATTCTACAAAAGACACTGGAAAATTATTGGGTATTGGGAAGAACTGCAACATAGTTGAAGCTAAACCATAGTTAGTTATTGAAGATTGCTTAATTATAAGTGGAATATTAGCATAATCTAACGCTCTTTTTAGTTTTTGCACACCACTACTCTTTATCTTATTGAATAAAATGTTTGTAAGATTGTTGGAAATCAAGCGAGTGCTTAAGTCCCACATCGACTACAAAATGATGAAAATGTTGGATATACTAAATAGACGGTCCACACACCTAATGTCTTAAGGTTTTTGGTAAATATATGGTGTTAAGGTCTCGTAGGAGTCCTATACGTTTCGCTAATTGTTGCTTCTTAGAGTCCGCAACAAAGATCCTTCAAATCATATAGGTTTTACTTTTTCTTTGATTGAATTAATATAAATTTTAAATTAATATTTAAGAGCGTCTAGATATCATGTTTTTTTTATATGAAGTCATTTTTGGTGGTGTGTTAGAATATAATGTGTTGGCTAGGGAGCATGTGCTCACATTTTTGTTGCTTGTAATTTTGTCACGTGAGTTTAAGTTAAATTGGATCCGCAGGGACCATGTTATATAATGAGATAATACAATATACACGTGCATCTTAGCGGTTTATATTGAAGTTGTATTTGAATCACACATCGTCAAAATTCTTGCATCGCGCAATGCATTTGTAATTGGACACAGTCGTCCTATAAACTACTTTTTGTTGGAATTTGTGTTGGGGGTCTGCTGTAATAACTTGGTCAAGAAGATGATTAAGATGAACTTGATGAAGTGTGCACATAAATTCCAAAGATTGTTGTATATCTTGATTGTTGGGAAGATGCTGCTGCACTTGAAACTTGAAAAGTTTAATGGTTATGCATGTAAAACTCAAAGCGCATGGGGTCGCCACACTAACCTTTAGGTTCGATTCGCCCCCACCAATAACTATATATTGGATGCAATAAAGAATGACCGGCGAATCCCCTTCAGGATACTATGAGTTCCTTGACGTGTATTGCACAACCACACACCAAGCGCATCTTCTAACAGTATTTTACAGATTTATGGTTCCAGCAATTCACTCATGCATTAGAGAATTGATGGATGATTTAGAGTAAGAGAATGAGGGAGAATTATGTTGTTAATGCAACAAAATTCTGTTTTCTATTGTCTTGTTGTGTGTCCAAATTAATGTCCAAATGCCAAGACAATACACTTGTTGTGTGTCCAGAATTATGTTTTCTATTAACACCCATTTGACTTGAATCAATGTTATGGTTCATTAAGCTCTCTTTTACCAAAAGTTATGATCATATACACTTGAATCAATGTTATGGTTCATTAAGCACCATTTTGCCAAAGGTTATAACTATATACACTTGAATCAATGTCATGGTTCATTATCTATCACTAAATAATAATGTACCAATGTATATGAATGGTTCCCATGAAGAGTTACAACTCTTGGTGAATTAGAGTTACAATTTTGGTTCTAAACTGATTCCATTATTTTGGAAATCACCGACACTTTTGAGACTGAGATACAAACCTATTTAATATCGTATAAGATTTTGTATGACATGTGAGAACTAGACCCATACTCATTGTTGCTTTTATTCCCCACTCAACTAACCAACAAATTTCTGTTATGCTGTTCAACTATATCTGAAACATCATAACAGAAAACTAGTTAAGTGGTTTATAACTGTAATAACCCCAGTAACTGTTATAAACATAAATTAAAATGGAAATTTCAATTTAAACTTGGGAAAAAAACTGAATTTCTTTTTTTCATTTCAGCAAAACCTAATGCTTATAAAAGGCATTATTCACTTCACATTATCTTCATACTCAGTTGTTTAATCTTGAAACGATTCAATTTTGTTATATCTTCTCTTTTGCACATTCTCACAAAAAATCTTTCAACCATGAAAAACAACAAAGAATCATCTCTTCACACCATTGATCTTGATGATTCATCTTTGAATCAAGCTTATGCAACAGCAACTGCACTCTTTGCAATTCTCGGTGAATGGATGATCTTGATTCTCGCATGTTCGATTGCATTGTTCTTCATTCCTCTAACTCCTTCTTTCACACTCCATTCAACAACTTCAACTGTTCTTAATGTCACCAATGGAAAAACTTTCACAGCTAACTTGGGTGTCGAGTTTCTTGCAGAACACTCCAACACTATTGGAAGCACAATTCACTATGACTCTCTTCATTTCTCACTCTTCCACCGTCAAGAAAACCTCTCAACTTTCTCTCTTTCGAAGCCTTTTTACAATGAACCTGTGGATGCTTCAACTCAAGAAGCAAAATTTCGTAACGTGTCTATGACAATCGATGGATGGAAAGTTAATGGTATTGGAGAGGCTTGCGGGTTGGTGTATTTGGATTTACGATTTAGGGCTAATGCGAGATACATTCAGTCAATGTGGCCGGTTATGAAAGACAAGCTTGAAGGTCATTGTGGAGAAATGAAAGTTGAAATGTGTGATTCAGGTTCAAGCGTCGTTGTTAACCCGCTTCTTGCATGGTGCGATGTTTATAGCGATTTGGTGACTAACGTTCGGATTGCGTTGTTTGGAATGTTGATCTTTCTTCTTGTAATTGCTGTGGCTGTTCCTCTTATTGTTGAGCATTTCTTTTGCTCTGCCACTTTTTCTTGAATCTTGAGTCTCAGTTTTTTCTTGTTCTTGGAATTGTAAATATGGGTTCTTTCATTCTTCATGGATTTCAATTCCATGTGTTAGTTTTTGTTGTAGAATTTCAGTTGTTTTTTTTCTTTCTGAATCATGAAAGTGTAATAGAGATAAACAATAGTGTAATAATAATATGCAATACTTTGGATGATTGAAAGTGTTGTATTTGTTCAAACCAATAGCCCTTTTGAGGGTTTGCGTCTGCCCTCCACCCTTCTGTAAATGGCTGTGTCATGATATTAAAAATTGTAGTCAAGTGCATCAATTACACACATTCGTGTATTTTCGTCGGAAAAAAAATCTGTACCATATAGCATTGTCTTACTAAAAAAATTAGTACTCATTGTTTTTTGACTATCAAAATTACTTTGTGGAATGTTTTTCTTTTTCTTTTTGGTAGATAGAGGAGATGAAAACAGCAACTGAGACGAGACTCATACACTTGAGTGAAAGAATCGGAATTTAAACTCCAAACACTTTTATGCCATTTGAGTATTTTTTTTTTTTTTTTGCCCTTCTTTCAATCAATTAAGAAAATGGCAGATACTTTTTTGGAAAATAATTGTCTTAGCGGGGGAATGTAGGTCTCTTCTTTTAAATGTTACTTTGTAAGATATTGTTACAGATGTTTGGCTATGGCGCCCTAATGTGGGTGATGGCTATACAGTCCGTGGTGTGTATCAAATGCTAATGAGGCAGGAGATGCATAGCTACGATGCGGTTTCTAAGGCAATTTGACATAAAAATGTCCCTCTGAAGGTTTCTATTTGTGCGTGGCAACTTCTCCGCAATAATTGGCCTACAAAGGACAACTTAGTGCGTCGCAGTATTATTCCGTCTGATTCTCAATTTTGTGTGTCTAGAGGTGGTAATATCGAGTCTGCAAATCATCTTTTGATTCACTTTCCTATTTTCGGTATGTTTTGGCAACATGTCAAAACTTGGATAGGTGTGGAATCGGTGGATCCACAACAAGTTCAGGATCATTCTATTCAACTTGCTCATTCTTCAGGAGCCTTTAAATCTCGTCGAATGTTTTTGCTCTGATACTGTGTGGGTGTTATGGAATGAAAGAAACTAGGGGTGGGTAAAAAAACCAAAAAACCGAACTAAACTGCTGACTGAACTAAAGCATTACTAACAGTTCAGAAACTAAACTGAAACAATTTTGTTCAAAACACAGTTCAGTTCAGTTTGGTAACTAAAATTCGATTTTGTTTTTTTTTTTCATTTTTTTTCAAAGGTATCAATTATAACAGTTCGGTTCAGTTCGAAACAGTTCAGTTCGGTTTGAAACAATTCAGTTCAGTTCGAAATGCAAACAATTCAGTTCTATTATTTTAAATTTAGCAAATAGTTCATTTTGATTCGGTTCAGTTTTTATCCCAAATTGAACCATGTCCACCCCTAAAAAAAACAACAGGCTATTCTTTAATCAAGTTAAATCAAATATGCAGCTACTGAAAAAAGTCAAATCTACTTCACTTCAGTGGCTGAAAGCTAAAAATGTTTGTTTTACTTTTGGTAACCATACGTGGTGGCAGCAACCACTTATCTGTTTGGCCATTAGTTGACTTTCTTTTTTGTATTTCTTCAGATTAAGTTGATGTACTTTGTTGTGCTCTTCTTTGCACATCTTGTACTAGAGAGTAGACTAGTTTCTTTGGTGATGATATACCTCATTTTTGTTCGTTCAAAAAAAAAATTAAGAAAATAATTTAGTCATTTCGGTTCATTCGTGTTTCACTCATTTTTTAGACATCTAAATATGAAAACAATTTCAATGTGAGAAAATCAATCAAAAACAAGAATATAGAGAGGAAGGAGAGGAAAAAAAATTAGAAAGTATTATATTTATTTATGTTTTGGTCTAATGATCTAATGACTATAAATTTGGTGTCTCGAATTCTAACTTCGACCTCTTTATATATTACACAATATCTTTTATGAAATAAACTAAACTCAAGAAAATATTTTTTTTTTATCAAAAGAAAATATTGTACAATACTATGCAAAATGTGTCTTTTGAGGAATAAAAAGTGGTGGTCTTTCCATTATTGAAATTCTTTTGTCAGATAGCCTAGTGGTTAGAATGAACATTTTTCAAGGTGAATAAGTGGGGGTGTTTGGGGTTCGAACTCCGACCCCTGCATATAATAATGCATATCTCTGCCAACTGAGTTGTGCTTACGGGACCCATTATTGATATTTCTTTTAGTAATATTAACTAAATTTTTTAATACATATGAAAATGTCAAAAACGACTTATAATAAAATACAGAGAAGTATATATGTAAACATGTAATTGTTTTTTATGAAGGAAGGCCTCACCAATTATTATTAGTGGTTTTTTTAGGAAATGTAATTATTATTGATATTTTGAACATTATTATTATTATTATTATTATTATTATTTTTATCATTGTTGTTGTTGTTGTTATTCTGATTTTTTGTTTTGTTTAAGTATTGTTATTCTGATTTACTAATTATAACTTTGCGGATAGTATTGTTCTATTATGTACCTACAATTTAAAAAAAAAAAAAACAATTGACCTTCAATTTGATATTTGATTTTCACAAAAAAAATAAAAAATTCTATAAAAGAGTTAAATACTTATTCCGTCTTAAAATATTAATCGTTTAGGGTTTGTGCACGATTTTCTAAAAAATTGTTAATTATATTGATTTCAACGGTAAAATTAGTGTCATTTATTAAAATATCTTTATTAATTGTAGTTAATGGAGTAGTTAAGTTGGATGAAATTCAATAAATAAGTTTATAATAGTTAGAAAAAAAATACTGCATCGGTATTTTAAAGTAGAGAAAAATGTTACAAAAACAATTATTTTGAGACGGAAAAAGATTTTTTCCTTGAAAAAAAGGTTAAATATGTTTTTTTCCTCTCTCGACACTATACCAGCTTTTATATCTGTTCCTGTAACAAAATATTTTGTTATCAAATCTCTATTTTTTTAACAAAAATTCACGTTGAATATTCGAAGTGATTTTTTTATGATACGTTTTTGTTTTTATGAGTTGATGATATGTTATTTATTTAGACCTTAAAATATCAATACCTTAATAGGCTAAATTATTTAATATTTAATTTGATGTTATACACATATTTATAAATATTAAATTATAAGGTCAAATACCTTTCAGAGTCCTTTTAATACGTAATAAATTAATCATTTTTTTATTTTTTTATTTATAATAAATTGATAGTTTAAGTCATAAAATATTTACATTGTCATTTAATATTGAGGTGAAAAGTCCAAAAAGTGTTTATGACATGAAACATTTTTAGTTAAACACGTTTTCTTCTTTTTGTTTTCAAATTCAAATACAACTTTACAGATAAATGTTTTATGAACAAGGTTATGCATTAAGCAATCAATAAATTTTGTTTCATTCAAACAATTTTTTTTTGGTCAAGTAGCTTAGTGGTGAGACCTCACAAATTTTAAATGTGTATATAAAAAAAAAAAAAAATATTTGACAACATAAAAAAACAAATTACTTTTTTTTTTGAAGGAATAAAAAAACAAAATTACTATATACTACTATTAGGAAAATTATGATGTATACAATTATTACTGAGATTCAGTGTATTGAATAACCATCGATCAAGGGAAAGAGAGGGAGATAATTTCTGCTTAATTTTTCCAAGTTAATGTCTATATAAGTGAAAAGGTTCTTCCTAATGATACTCACACTAATCACTCACAGATCTTAGTAAAAAAAAAAAAAAGAAAAAAAAAGTTACTCAACTATTGATCAACTATAATGGTGCTGTCTACTCGATCAATGGTTTTCAATGTTATCCTATTCATAGGTTATTGTTTTTGTCTTGGTAGAGCTATTGATTGTGGTGGAAATCTTGTTGCAAAAACCATTACTGTTGATCAAAAAGGAAGAGGAATGTTCAAAAGGATTCAACAAGCTGTTGATTCAATAAAGCATAACAATGATCGCTGGATTAAGATTCAAATTATGCCTGGAAAATACAGGTAAGTTTTTTTTATTTGTGTTTTTTTTTTTCCCTTACAGAAATGCATATATTGTTACTTGTAAAGTCCACAAGATTCAATTAAGCATAACATATTTTTTTCACCTAAAAAGTGTTTACGTGGACGTTTAATGTTATGTTTGGCATGTCAAAGTTCATCGCTCTCGAAATTATGGTTCATAAGTGTGTTATTCAATCTTGATTTGAAACTAAATTGATCGGTTACTTGATTTGTAATATTGTTAATGAAATATTTATAATTTGGATTGGATTCAAAAACTAAAAGAAGAGAATGTGAGTAATTAATCATGTTTAATGTCATATGCACTACCTACCACCTCAATGCTAAATAGTCCAAAAGAGCCTCCACTAGAAGAACATCCATAATGGAGACACCCATTTTTTGTACTTAAATGAGCCTCACATGTACGCATTTATTTATAATTTTTTTAATAGTAGTACCTAATAAGCACTCAATCCCTAGTGTGAATCTGGATCATCCAGATCTCCTTTTCTTGACTTTGAATGCATGTGGTAAACATAATCGACTACCAAGATCTCGCTTCAGAAAAATGTCAAAGCAGAGGATCTATACCCGTCTTAAGTGAGATCTTGGTCTTATAAAACCCTAAATAATTTTCTCACCAACTTGGTACCTAATAGGTACCAAGTCGTAAATTGAAAATTCTTATAAGACCCCAAACAATTTTACAATTTTTTGTGAAGTTATTAAAAACTGAAAAATAGTCTTGAAAGAAAAACCAAACATATATTACAAATTTATTTTACATTGTTCTCATGTTTTAATTTTTTGATTGTGTAGGGAAGAGATTTCTATTCCATATGACAAGCCATGCATCATTTTAAAAGGATCCGATAGAAGAACCACAACAATTTATGATGATGATATTCAATCAAAAGCAATATTCACTTCATCTCCACCTAACGTGGTTTTGAGTGGTATTACAATTGAGGTAAACACAAGAAGGCAACAATTTGAGACACATACGAACACGGACACCGATATGAGACGGACACTGACATGCCGACATTGTTAATAATTTGATAAAATCACAGTACTTATATAATTATATGTGCCGGTGTCGTCGTATCGATGTTGGATATGACATGTGTCTGACACTGTGACATGTTTCATATGAGGAGTGTCCGTACATCATAGGTTACGTTGGTTTTTTGTGGTGCTCAAACCTTCAACACTCTAATTAGAATTTTTTCAAGTTACCTCCGTACACTACCAGAAAAAGCAAAATTAGTGACGGAAAAAATGAAATTTCTCACAAATTTCATGGTCATAAAATTTAGTGACGGAATTAGAGAGGGATTTCACGTTTTCCCTCACAAAATTTCCCTCACTAATTTTTGTTTTTTTAGTATACGTATGAAATGATTTTAATAACTTGCTTATATATAATTAATTGTTGCGTAATTGCAGAACACACATGGAAGTAATGGAAAGGCAGTAGCTGCTACTATATTCGGTAATAATTCAGCTATCTTTGATTGTAGTTTCTTAGGTTATCAAGACACTCTGTGGGATGCATTGGGACGTCATTACTATAAGAATTGTTATATTCAAGGTGAAGTTGACTTCATTTTTGGTCAAGCCCAATCTTATTTTGAGGTAATAAGAACAATAATAATTATAATACATATTTAAATTTTTATATTTCATAATTTCTATATATTTTTACTTTGTTTTTAGAATGAAACAATTAAAAAAAACGGGTTTTCGTATGTTGTAGGATTGTGTGATAAACGCAACACAAGGTCATGCTCAACCTGCAGGTTTTATCACAGCACAACGTAGGTATTCATCAACAGAATCAACTGGTTTTATTTTTAAAGGAGGACGTGTTGAAGGAATTGGTAAAGTGCATCTTGGAAGAGCATGGGGTCCTTACTCTAGGGTTTTATTTTGGGGAACACACCTTTCTGCAGTGGTACTCCCTCAAGGATGGAATGCTTGGAATTACCAAGGGCAAGAGTAAGTTTTATGAATTTAATACATTTAAAAAAAAGGAGAATGTTAACCTCCAAGACATTGGTTAAACATCCAAAACAAGCAAGTTTTTATAAAAAAAAATTGTGTAATCATTACTTGAACAAAATTAAAATGCTCTGAGGGCACTGGTCAGGGCATTGGTTAGCAACACCCTTTAAAAAATTATGATAACCAATGATCTTTTGCATGTCTTTTAAAATGAGAAATTATATATATTTTTTATTATAAAATGAGAAACTATATGAAAAGCATGCATATATATAGAGTCTTTCATAGGAAATGAGGAAGATACATGCCATGAAAAAGCAACATATAAAATCATATGTACTTGTAAGAAGAAAAAAAATGTTGTATATTGTAACTATACAAAAATACAAAAATTTAAAAATATTGGGTTCGAACTTGAACTTCTACATATTACATGTAACGTCTCTACCAAATAAACTATGCTCACGAAACTTCAAGGAATAATACTCTAGATGATTAAATACAAACTTTTTTTTTTATTTAGTAACAAGCATTTTAATGTCTTGTATAACTAATATTAATTCATAAACGATGCAGGAACAACTTCGTGTATGCAGAAATAGATTGTACAGGACCAGGGGCCAATACTAGAGAACGTGTTAAGTGGACGAAGAAGCAACACAAAGAAATAAATATACAAGAATATTCTTTATCATCTTTCATAAATAAAGATGGATGGCTTGCTCACATACCAAAATTATAAAGGATATGGTTTTCTATAAAGAAGTCTTTAGATGAGAGATTATTACAAATTTACAATATTAGGTTATCAATAAAACAGTGGTAGGAATTTTGCAGTTAGGGCAGGGGTGAATTTTTTTTCTGTTTACATATCTTGCAGATATTTTGTACTTGTTAATCAAATGCATTATTTATAGTAAGATTCACTAAGTTGATTTATCCCTAACAATATATGAAGAACAATTGAAAAGCAATTTTCTATTGCAAGTTTTGGACTTTAGAGACACATTCTATCTTTACTGTCTTGTTCACCGTTCACATTGCTAGTGCTAGATCTGCATTTTTTTTTTTAATAATTTGGCAAGTGAATCTTGATAACTGCAAAAATGTAAATGATAATTTTTCTTCTCAAAAAAGCTTAAATTCATAAGTTCAATTGGTGGATTCTATAAAAGAGAATGTTGGTATAAGTGGTTGACAATGTTTATCAGTTGGTGCATTTAGCAGCATTTGGGGGAAGTAGGAACTGTCGATCAAACATATATTTGTCTCATCCTTATAATCCATTAGCATGAATTTGCTTCTCAATTTCAATCGGTAAATTTCCTAGTGAAATGCATACCATGAATCATATCATATGACGATACAAAAGAACGTTATTTTGCTATTGGATTTGATTTAGAGAGGTCAACTTTTTTGGGAAAATATCTTGGTAAGCCCGTTAGGAAGAGATCAAAAAAATCTGATTATCTATTGAGTAACTAAACTAGGAGTCTCTCTTCAACAATTTTATGTTTTATTTCTTCTGTAATTTGTCTTTAGTTACCATGAGTAACTAAACATCTATTGAGTAGGGTTCTTCCTTCACAAAAAAAAAAAAAAAAATTATTTAGTAGGGTTCTAAGATGAACCTTTCTTTGTTTGTTGGATCAAATTAATTCAAGTCTTTTATTCGGTTATGTTTTGAAATCTATTTAGTTATTGTATGCAAGAGGCTAAATGTTTTCACCAATTCTAAGGCGTGTGACATAATTAGAAATTTTGATCGAACAAAGAAATAGGCTACCGAATTTATGTTGGTTTACTTTCTTAATGTTGCATATAAACTTTATTGTTCCTCTGTAGTAAGATGGGGTTACGCCTATCCATTTAATCTACTAGGAATATGTGAGCGTGTGTGGTGAAATTCTAAGATTTCTGGGTATAAGTTGTTCCTTTAGATGACAATTTAGGAATTCCTACCACGCTAATGTTTAAATTACCTATGAGAGAGTAAGCCCACACCTTAATTAACTATCTAACCGCATGCGGATCCTTGTAGGATTGACGGTCCTAAACCCCGTATAGCATGCGTGACTGTTAGGGTGATTGAGGAGAAACTTAACATATGGAGGGATGTTATATCCCACCAAACTAATCACTTAAATAAGAATCCAGTCTATCGCGCACAGTCGTGCCTACCATTTCACTAATCGTGTGCCCCTCTTAAAGAAGTCGTGTCAAGCAATGTCAAGAGCTACGCATAGACCGTGCGCGATCCCCACTACTAAAAATCTGTCATTTTCGGACGGTTTTGGGACGGAATTTACGGAACTTTCCCACGGAATTCGGACGGAAATGCATTTTCGGACGGAATTCGGACAGATTGGGCGTTGTCCGAAAAAGCCGCGTCGCAAATCGTATTTTCGTCCCAAATTCCGTCTGAAATATAATTCAGACGGATTTCGTATGGTTTTCGCACAATCACAATTGTAGGATATTGGACTAAATTTCAAACGGATTTCGGACGGAATTGAATTTAATTTCCTACGGTTTTCGGACGGAACTGAATTTAATTTCCTACGGTTTTCGGACGGAATTTAATTTAATTTCCTACGATTTTCAGACGGAATTGAGTTATAATTTCCTACGGTTTTCAGACGGATTCAAGATAAATTTTCAAACGATTTTCGGACGGATTAAAATTGCTTTAAAATATTTTCCACGCTTTTAACAAAACCAGCAGTAACATAAAGCTACCAGCAAGAGAACATACTCTCTTAATTAATTAACCAAATGCTTAGCTAACTGGTTCTAGTTTACTATATAACATGTGTTGCCTCTAAGAGTTTATTTATATTGGTGTCAAGGATGTTATTGGAATAATTATTTACATTTTTTTTGTTAGTAATACCTTGAAATCACTGTATTTTAGTAGTGATCATAGATGAAATTGTTATTAATTATTATCCACTACACAAAAATGAAGGCTATTTGGGCATAAAGTGGACACTATCATTCAACTGAACAGAACTTCAGAGTTTTTAAGCTTTCTTGGAGAGTCAATGTAGACCTCACAGATGTAAAGGTAAATATTTGGTCCTTAAAATAATTACTAGTAAATGTACCTATGCAAAGTACTAATGAAATTAAGATTACTAATGATTGTTTTGCATTTTTTTTCTTCCAGAGATGTGCCATAGATGATGATACTTATTCAATTGTTGAAAATACACACACACACTAAAAGGGGGCTTGCTTTACTAATTTAGAATATTACTTGTTGCAAAAGGGAGCTTGCTTTACTTTGGAAAAGCATCATAAACAATCCATCAGTACCAATCTAAAGGATGTTCAACATTTATTTTAATGAAAAATGTAGACCACATATCAACTTTACCTATAGATAATGATAATAACAGTGAAAACTTCTCTATAATACAAACTAGAAGAAATAGAATAGAAAGTAGAAGTGAATACCATTACACCGATTGAGTCTTGTACAATCATAGCAAAGCTTCCCACAAGATCAAAGTTATTTCACAATATTTTTCAAGCTACTTGTGTCAAAACTCAAAAACAGTAACAGAAAAGAAAAAAAAAAGGGTCATACCAAAAAAATAAAAAGGGTATGTAATAAGGCCATTGATGAAAACAAAATTGAATCTTTAACAAAACAGAAAAAAAAAATATAAGTACTTGAAATTGAACGAAGAAATCGTGAAAGTGATTAAGCAGGCACAATAAAATTAAGCACAAAACCCACAATTATTGTCAACAGCAAACATGAATCTAAGTCTAGGTAGTTAAGCACACTAAAAACCCTAATAAGTAAAACAAAATAAACCCTAATAAGTAAAACAAAATAAACCCTAAAATTGAACAAGAATCAGGTACAAGTTTATGGTAACATGCTAGATTTGTTGAAAAAAAACAGTGAGAAATTAAAAAAAAAAATACAGAGAATCCTCATATCTGAAGAGAAGAGAAGAGAATCTAACCTTGGTGAGCTTGAGAAATCGATTGACAGACTTGAGAAGATGTTGGAAGAAATTGATTAAAGAGAAGGACACGAGAAGTTGATTGAAGAGAGCACACTGAGAAATTGATTTTTGAGGGTTTTAGGGTTATGAGAGAGGGAGATGAAATTTTAGGGTATGAGATAAGCGGGAGATGAAACTTTCCCAATTAAAACCCTCAAAAATATAAGCCGTCCGAAATCCGTCTCAATATTTCACACGGTTTTGGGACGGAATTGTTTTTTAAAAGAAATCCATGCGAAATTCGTGGGAAAAAACCCTGTTTGAACATGTCATGCAATTTTCACACGATTTTGGGACGGATTTGGGACGGAAATTTCGCTCCGTGAAAACCGTCCCAAATCCGTCCGAAAAATTCAGACAAAATTGTATCCGTCCGAAAATTCCGTCCGAAAACGCTGTTTTTTTAGTAGTGCCCAACCTCCAAAATGTTGCTAATTTGGTGCATATTTATGTGCTGATTTGGTGCATATTTATGTGTTGATTTAGTGCAAATTTATGTTTCGATTTGGGCTGTTTTTATGACCGATTTTAGTGCATAATAATGTGGAACTATTTCCTTTTTCTAGAGACTGGCTTTTGCTATATAATAGATAGAGCAATCAGACTTGTAAATCTATCTTTGAATCCTCGAATATTTTGTGACAATTGTTTCAATTGAATCAAAGTTCCTTATTTTTTCTGCAACCCTAATTGCTTGTTCTTTACTTTCTTGTTCTTTACAATTCTGCAACTTTACTTTCAGCCGTCTACTTTCATGTCTTTCTATTACATCCCTTTAATCTATTTGTCTACGATGAACATGAGTGAGTAGATCTCTTTGTCTTGGAATTGTTGAATGAGTCTAATGACCTAATTCCTATCAAACCAAACCCAGAACCCTAATTTTATGTAAATATATTTTCTAATCTAATCTCACCGTTCTTAATTCATATTTCAAATACTAACCGAATGGTCAAATGATGAAGGTTAGTATTAGAACAAGTGAGATTAGACAATGTTTGCAAAACATGAGAATAGTTGAGTAAACCTTGAGACCTTAAAGTTTCGTTCTTAATGGATTTTGATAGCAATCAACCATGAGAATAGGTTTGATTACCGTTAAAATACACTTGTGGATTCCGAGAGGAAACATAAAATACATTAGAGAAACTTGTCTTTAGAAACGAATTTAACCTAAAATTTAAATATAGGTTTGGGTTGTAGGTAATTGGTCATTATGATGAACCAATAATCCCGGGACGCTTTTTATTATTTTATATCAATCAATTTGCTAAACTTTTAAACCTTGAACTTTTCAGCTAATCAACCATGAGAATAGGTTTGATTACCGTTAAAATACACTTGTGGATTCCGAGAGGAAACATAAAATACATTAGAGAAACTTGTCTTTAGAAACGAATTTAACCTAAAATTTAAATATAGGTTTGGGTTGTAGGTAATTGGTCATTATGATGAACCAATAATCCCGGGACGCTTTTTATTATTTTATATCAATCAATTTGCTAAACTTTTAAACCTTGAACTTTTCAGCTAATCACAATTAGAAATAAAATCAATAATTACAATAACTCCCCGTGGAACGATATTTTACTACTTTGATAGAATCATGCGCTTGCGGATTTCACACATCAATGCACTAGGCACATGAGTTGTTAAATCCATGCCCAAGGCGCATGGTGTCTGTCTCCTGGGCCCAATTCTTCGATTTTCTGGCCCTTTTAGGTCTTCGTCTTCAAATAACTTGCCTCGGAATTTTGGGAACAGAGTTCCTCCCGTTTGTAAGTCTTTTGAGGCATCTTGAATCTTTATTCTTGGTTTTCCTAAGTCGTCACAATTATTCAGATGTTCTAATACTCCTCCTTTTCACAATTCTTCAAAACCCCCCTAAAATTGCTATGTTTCGAGAAAACTAGAATTACATACTCAAATATAAAAAACATTACAAAAGTCCCAAAATCATAGGCAATTGCTCTAATACTCCTCCTTTTTGCTGCTAAACCCTACTGAAAATAACTGAAAAATATGCTAAAAATAATGTAAGATGACATGTCATCAACTACTCAAACAAGTCATAATGAGAGAAGAAAATCCTCACATCACTCTAAGAGACTCTAGGAGACTATAAAATGTTGAAAACCTTGGGTGAAGTCTTTCTTGGATTCCAACCAGCAAACCCATTGGTGTTTGATATCAAGAATAGTGTGTTGAATACTTTAAAGGCTAACCAATTTTTAAGTAAGGAGTCAAAAGACTACAAGCTAATCTGACAAACTTCCAGGAAGCATGCGGCACAACCAACCCAACAAGGTTGTCTGAATCAGAAAAACGACTTCGTTTGTTCGGGTATTCTATAGGTGGAAGGGATAAGGATTGTGTAACAACCAGAGATTTTCAAACTGAAAGTTTACTCAATAAAAATATGACACAAAAGAGATAAATTGAAATATAACGTCAAATACAATCAGCCACATTTTACAAAAAGGGAGAAGTTTAAACTATAATTGAGAGTTCTAGACTTTAGACATTTGTGATTCGGTATCCGACAGACTTCAAAATAACTTATACCTGAAAAAAGAAATCAACATAATGGGATGAGATACGATCTCAGTGAGTTCCTAAATCAAGAAAAATTAACATAGAATGCCAAGTTGAATTCAATTGTTAGTTAAACCATAATGAGAACAATAATTTATTTTAATAATAATATAATGTACCTTATCAGTTAACAACAAGGTTTAATTACACTTTTGGTCCTCGTGTTTTGGCCTACTCATAAAACTGGTCATGCCCTTTTAAAACAGAACAAAACGGTCCTTCAAATATCATTTTTGTTGCATTTTTCGTCCCACCTCCTATTTTCAAACTCCAGAAACGCAGAAAAATGGCAGTTTTAGGCGGTTTTAGACTTACCCCTATGCTCAACCATGAAATCAACAAGGAATACAACATGTGGGCATAAGGAATCTATTTTATTCAGCATACTAACAAAACAAAAAAACCTAATTTGAAACATATCTTAGAAATTAGGGTTTTTTTGGTTAGTGTGTTGAATAAAGTGAATTCTTTGTACCCACATGCTTTATTCTTTGTTTATTTCATGGTTGAGCATAGGGGGTAGGTCTAAAACTGTTATTTCTCTGCATTTTTGGAGAATAAAATAGGGGGTAGGACGTGTTGGAACAAAATATGTTTCACAATGAACCTTATTGAGTTTTGATGATAACAAGGTATTAAAAATTGTCAATTGGTTATTACTAATTATTGTTCAAGTGTACAGGACCAAAGGCTAGTCAAGTAATTTCAACAGGTCCTGGAAGAACAATGGAAAGAAAAAGTATTCCAAGCATCTGAAGAAAACTGCTCCTGAAGAAAACTGCTCCTGAAGTTCAAAGTGCTTCTGAAGTGATGACGTCATCAGAAGCAGAAGGTCATCAGAAGCAAAGTTTCTCTTCAGAAGCAAAATATCTTCACCAGAAACTGCATTTGATCTCTTAATCAATCTGAAGATTTAAAGTAGCCGATTCTCCATTCAGCCTTATCTAAGTAGAACGAAGAATTGAAAGGGAGGTATCAACGGTCATTTGAATTGCTCTAAGCATTTGTCCTTCGTTAACAGAGTTGACAAAGTACAAGTGTACAACCACTACCTCCACTACTCTGTTTTGTCCACGCTACAAGACAAGGCAACAGCTATGCCTGCAGAATTTGTGCCTTCAAGATGGGAATGAATTTGAAGCTAATTCTTCAAAGGACTACACCCAAATCAGGCAAAGGATTACTGGTGAATGATCAATGGATTTCAAACGACTCTTTAGACGTGCTGATTATCTCAACGTCTCTTTCACACCTCTATATAAAGGAGTGAAGACTTGAAGATAAGAGAGAGAAACATACAAGTTCAAAAGCGCCAAAACTCTGTCAAATTGATTCTACAAAGCACACTGAATTTCTGCACTGATTTGATACATCTTAGAAATTCAAAGTCTAGAGTCTTTATTGTATTGTATTGAGAACACCACTGATTGTATATCAAGTGTTCAAGTCAAACTCAATTCTCTGTATTTTTGTTTGATTAGAAGTCTCTTGCCTGCGTGCTTGAGCATTAGAAGTCTCTTGCTTAGTGCTTGAGCATTGGAAGACTCTTGCGTGTGTGCTTGAGCAGTTTTGTGAAGTCTCATACTTTGATAGTATTGAGCAGTTGTAATCTTTGTGATTATAGTGAAATCTCCTTGGAAGAGCAAGGGGGACTGGACTACTTCCGTGTTGTGGAAGGAACCAGGATAACTGCTTGTGTCTTTGTCTTTCTTTTCTCTGCTCTGTTCTTTTCCGCTGCAATCTGACTCTGATCACTTCATCAGAAGCAATCAAACTGCTTCTGAAGTTTTATCAGAAGAAGTATTTTTTAAGAGATAAAGAAAACACAATTCAACCCCCCCTTCTTGTGTTTTTCTCACCTTCAATTGGTATCAGAGCTTGCTCTGTTATCACAGCAATTAACCGTGTTACAGTTCAAGATCTATTAGAAAAACATGTCTGGAGATGAGGAATCAGTTACTCCAAAATACAAGAGTGTCAAGCATGACTATGATACTGCTGACAAGAAAACAGACTCTGGAAAAGCTCCAAGGTTTAATGGAGATCCAGAAGAGTTTTCTTGGTGGAAAACTAATATGTACAGCTTTATCATGGGATTAGATGAAGAGTTATGGGACATACTGGAAGATGGAGTTGATGACCTGGATTTAGATGAAGAAGGAGCTGCTATAGATAGAAAAATACATACTCCTGCTCAGAAGAAGCTTTACAAGAAGCATCACAAAATCAGAGGGATTATTGTGGCTTCTATACCTCGCACTGAATACATGAAGATGAGTGACAAATCTACTGCGAAGGCTATCTTTGCGTCACTATGTGCCAACTTTGAAGGCAGCAAGAAGGTGAAAGAGGCTAAAGCTTTGATGCTAGTTCATCAGTATGAACTATTCAGAATGAAGGATGATGAGAGTATTGAAGAAATGTACTCAAGATTTCAAACTTTAGTTTCTGGATTGCAAATACTGAAGAAAAGCTATGTTGCTTCTGATCATGTTAGTAAGATTTTGAGAAGCTTACCTTCAAGGTGGAGACCCAAAGTAACTGCTATTGAGGAAGCTAAGGATCTAAACACTTTAAGTGTTGAGGATCTTGTTAGCTCACTCAAAGTGCATGAAATGAGTTTAAACGAGCATGAATCCTCTAAGAAGAGTAAATCCATTGCTTTACCATCTAAAGGAAAGACTTCAAAATCTTCTAAAGCCTTTAAAGCAAGTGAATCTGAAGAAGAATCACCTGATGGAGATTCTGATGAAGATCAATCTGTAAAGATGGCTATGTTGTCCAACAAACTTGAGTATCTGGCAAGGAAGCAAAAGAAATTTTTGAGCAAGAGAGGTGGCTACAAGAACTCAAAGAAAGAAGATCAGAAGGGGTGCTTCAACTGCAAGAAGCCTGGTCATTTCATTGCTGATTGCCCTGATATTCAGAAGGAGAAGTCTAAAAGCAAATCAAAGAAATCAAGCTTCAGCTCCAGTAAATTCCGAAAACAAATCAAAAAGAGCTTGATGGCAACCTGGGAAGATTTGGATAGTGAATCTGGTTCTGATAAAGAAGACGCAGAAGATGATACAAAAGCAGCCATGGGGTTAGTGGCAACAGTATCATCAGAAGCAGTATCAGAAGCTGAATCAGATTCAGAAGATGAAAATGAGGTATATTCCAAAATTCCTAGACAAGAACTTGTGGATTCTCTAAAAGAACTTTTATCACTGTTTGAACACAGAACCAATGAGTTGACAGATTTAAAAGAAAAATATGTTGATTTAATGAAACAACAAAAGTCAACTCTATTGGAGCTAAAAGCTTCTGAAGAAGAACTCAAAGGGTTTAACCTCATATCAACAACATATGAAGATAGACTCAAAATTCTTTGTCAGAAGCTACAAGAAAAATGTGATAAAGGTTCAGGCAATAAACATGAGATTGCCTTGGATGATTTTATTATGGCTGGAATAGACAGAAGCAAAGTTGCTTCTATGATCTACAGCACATACAAAAACAAAGGCAAAGGGATTGGATATTCTGAGGAGAAATCTAAAGAATACAGTCTCAAGAGCTACTGTGATTGTATCAAGGATGGATTGAAATCCACCTTTGTGCCTGAAGGTACAAATGCTGTAACTGCTGTTCAGTCAAAACCTGAAGCTTCTGGTTCACAGGCTAAGATCACATCAAAGCCAGAAAACCTTAAGATCAAGGTGATGACAAAATCTGATCCTAAGAGTCAAAAGATTAAAATTCTGAAAAGATCAGAACCTGTTCATCAGAATCTGATTAGACCAGAATCTAAAATCCCAAAACAAAAGGATCAGAAGAACAAGGCAGCTACTGCTTCTGATAAAACAATACCAAAAGGTGTCAAACCTGAAGTATTGAATGATCAGAAGCCTCTCAGCATTCACCCTAAGGTACAAGGGAGGAAAAGTAAAGCCTCCAGAACTAACCCAAAAGGACCCATGAAGATATGGGTACCTAAATCTGAATTGGTTAAAAATGCAGTTGTGCCTAAGGGCAAGAGAAAAACAAAGGTCATGGTACCTAGACAGCGGATGTTCAAGGCACATGACTGGAGAGAAAGCTTTGTTTCTTACCCTTACAATGAAAGATGGAGGAGAAGTGAAGTTTGGTGGCAACCAGACTGGAAAAATCATTGGTACAGGTACTATTGGTAACTCCTCCATCTCAATTAATAATGTGTGGCTTGTAGATGGTCTGAAGCATAACCTATTGAGCATTAGTCAATTTTGTGACAATTGGTATGATGTAATGTTCAGTAAGACCAACTGCACACTGGTCAACAAGGATGACAAATCCATTACATTCAAGGGAAAGAGAGTTGAGAATGTCTATAAAATAAATTTCTCTGATCTGACTGATCAGAAGGTAGTTTGCCTTCTGTCAATGAATGATAAAAAATGGGTATGGCACAAAAGGCTGGGACATGCTAATTGGAGATTAATTTCTAAAATTAGCAAGTTACAACTGGTCAAAGGATTGTCTAACATTGATTATCATTCAGATGCACTTTGTGGTGCATGTCAGAAAGGGAAAATTGTGAAAAGCACTTTCAAATCTAAAGACATTGTATCAACCTCCAGACCCTTAGAATTACTCCATATTGATCTTTTTGGTCCAGTTAACACTGCATCTTTATATGGAAGTAAATATGGATTAGTCATTGTTGATGATTACAGCAGATGGACTTGGGTAAAATTCATTAAAAGTAAAGATTATGCTTGTGAAGTGTTTAGCAGCTTCTGCACTCAAATACAATCTGAAAAAGAATTGAAAATTTTGAAAGTCAGAAGTGATCATGGTGGAGAATTTGAAAATGAGCCATTTGAACTTTTTTGTGAAAAACATGGGATTCTCCATGAATTTTCTTCTCCTAGAACTCCACAACAAAATGGAGTTGTAGAGAGAAAGAACAGAACCTTACAAGAAATGGCCAGAACCATGATCCATGAAAACAATCTAGCTAAACATTTTTGGGCAGAAGCAGTTAATACTTCATGTTACATTCAAAATAGGATCTATATCAGACCTATGTTGGAGAAAACTGCATATGAACTCTTTAAAGGAAGAAGACCCAATATCTCTTACTTTCATCAGTTTGGATGTACTTGTTACATCTTGAACACTAAAGACTATCTGAAGAAATTTGATGCCAAGGCTCAAAGAGGAATCTTTTTAGGTTACTCTGAAAGGTCAAAGGCATACAGAGTGTATAATTCAGAAACACATTGTGTTGAAGAATCTATGCATGTAAAATTTGATGATAGAGAGCCTGGAAGTAAAACTCCAGAGCAAAGTGAAAGTAATGCAAGTACAACTGATTCTGAAGATGCATCAGAATCTGATCAACCTTCTGATTCTGAAAAGCATTCAGAAGCTGATTCTCGTCCAGAAGCTGAAATCACTCCAGAAGCTGAGTCTAATTCAGAAGCAGAACCTAGTCAAATAGAACAGAATGAAAATGCTTCTGAGGATATTCAAGATAACACTCAGCAGGTTATTCAACCTAAATTCAAACACAAATCTTCACATCCTGAGGAGCTAATCATTGGAAGCAAAGATAGTCATAGAAGAACAAGATCACATTTCAGACAAGAAGAGTCTCTAAGAGGATTGCTTTCAATAATTGAGCCTAAAACTGTTGAAGAAGCTCTCTCAGATGATGGTTGGATATTAGCTATGCAAGAAGAGCTAAATCAGTTTCAAAGGAATGATGTGTGGGATCTGGTACCCAAACCTTGTCAGAAGAACATTATTGGAACAAAATGGGTATTCAGAAACAAGCTGAATGAAAAAGGAGAAGTAACCAGAAACAAAGCCAGACTTGTTGCTCAAGGCTACAGTCAACAAGAAGGCATTGATTATACTGAAACATTTTCTCCAGTTGCAAGATTGGAAGCAATCAGGTTACTTCTATCCTATGCAATTAATCATGGCATAATATTATATCAAATGGATGTCAAAAGTGCCTTTCTTAATGGTGTCATTGAAGAAGAAGTAGATGTCAAACAACCTCCAGGGTTTGAGGATCTTAAGCATCCTGACCATGTTTATAAACTTAAGAAATCACTATATGGCTTGAAACAAGCTCCCAGAGCTTGGTATGATAGACTAAGTAATTTCTTAATTAAAAATGATTTTGAAAGAGGACAAGTTGACACAACACTCTTCAGAAGGACTCTTAAGAAAGACATTTTGATTGTGCAAATATATGTTGATGATATAATATTTGGTTCTACTAATGCATCTCTTTGCAAAGAATTTTCTAAGTTAATGCAGGATGAATTTGAAATGAGTATGATGGGAGAATTGAAGTTCTTTCTTGGAATTCAAATCAACCAAAGTAAAGAAGGAGTATATGTTCATCAAACAAAATATACAAAGGAGCTTCTGAAGAAGTTCAAGCTAGAAGATTGTAAAGTGATGAACACTCCAATGCATCCAACCTGCACCTTAAGCAAAGAAGATACTGGAACAGTAGTAGACCAGAAGCTATACAGAGGTATGATTGGTTCTCTGTTATACCTCACTGCATCTAGACCTGATATCTTATTCAGTGTATGCTTGTGTGCAAGATTTCAATCAGATCCTAGAGAATCTCATTTAACTGCTGTTAAGAGAATCTTCAGGTATTTGAAAGGAACAACTAATCTTGGACTCCTTTATAGGAAATCCCTAGATTACAAGTTGATTGAATTCTGTGATGCTGATTATGCTGGTGACAGGATTGAAAGAAAATCAACCAGTGGAAATTGTCAATTCCTGGGAGAAAATCTGATATCCTGGGCAAGCAAAAGACAAGCAACAATTGCTATGTCTACAGCAGAAGCAGAATACATTTCAGCTGCAAGTTGTTGTACACAACTACTTTGGATGAAACATCAGTTGGAAGACTATCAGATTAATGCTAACAGTATTCCCATTTTTTGTGATAATACTGATGTTATTTGTTTGTCAAAGAATCCAATTCTACATTCAAGAGCCAAGCATATTGAGATCAAACACCATTTTATTAGAGACTATGTTCAAAAAGGGATTTTAGATATACAATTCATTGATACTGAACATCAATGGGCTGATATATTTACAAAACCCTTATCTGTTGAAAGATTTGATTTTATTAAGAAAAATTTGAACATGCACTTTGTGTCTGATTAGAAAATTGCTGGCTTCTGAATAAGAAGTTTTTGATTCTGAAGTCTATTCAGAAGCAGCTGATCCATCAGAAGCTCTTAACTGAGGTTCTGAGGAAAATTTGCTTCTGAAGATGACGTCAGCACTAATACTTCAGAAAAGGTATCTTTTGCTTCTGAATAGCAAGGTTAGTGGGAACGTTGGCAGTTACTTTTTGTAACAGCTGTCCCATTACCCAAAGGTTAGTTTTCTGAAAAGTCTCTGACGTGGTCTATTTGTATTGGAGTATAACAAAAAGGGCAATGATGTTTTATCTGCATTTAAACGTACTAACACGCGCCCCCAATTTGTCATTAATGCTATGTTTGTTCGTCTCTTTTGAATTGCAAACGGTTTAATAAAAACACTAAGTCAATTCACACACTACTCACTTCACAACAAACACTTTCTATTTTTTCGTCTTAACCCTCTGCGAAAGTAAACGCATTCTCTCATCCTCTCAAAAACTCTTTAGAACCCTAAAACCACTTCATATCAATGGCTTCTTCAAGTTCTGCATCTGGTTCATCATCAAACGAACAACAAGGAGAAGCTCCTGCTTATGAGATAAAGGGAAGAACCATGTCCTTGGAGGAATGGGAATTAAACATTCAATCAGAAAGTCCGGTGGATTTTGATTCTTTGGCTGCTCACGACTGTGACGTTGGCAAGTACTACGAGAAACAAGGTCTGGGAAGGTACTTCAACCTTCTGAATGAACCAACTTATCAAACACTGGTTCGACATTTCTGGGTTAGAGCCAGCATCTACGACAGGGAAGCCGCCAAGATTGAAGAAGATGAAAAAGTTCTTCTCAATCCTGAACTCAAAGGGAAGTCTAGAGCGGAAATGGGCTTGGAAACTTTCTCCAAAACCCAGATAAGATCAAGCATCATGGGAATCCGTGTCTGGATCACTGAGGACACTATTGCCTTTGTCATCAGAAGACCAGCAGAAGGAGAACATGAGGCTGGGATTTCAAAGCCAAAGGACAGCCCCTGGAATGCTATTGTTAACAGAACTCTCTACAACAAGGTAAAGGACTTTGCCTATTCTGATATGAACAACAAGACAAAAGTCATGTTGAAGATTCAGAACGAAAACCGACTACCAAAAGGTGGTGGTAGTGATCAGCCTTCTCTGGAACATAAAATCCTCTTACACTTTGTCATAAAGAGTGTAGAGGCAAATATTCCCAGATACATATTCAGACATATGGTTCATCAACTCAGAGAGAGTCAACTGAATAAAAGGTCTTGGGTACCCTATGGAAGACTACTCTTTGAGATTTTCCATCAGGGAGGAATTATTGAGATGCTGAAGGAAGCTCAGATCTTCACAGATGAACAGTTGGGAACTGTTAGAGAGAAGATTATCAATGGTGAGACTCTAAGGGCTATGCATCTGATTAAAGCAAAAGATGTGAAGAAGAGTCCTACTGACTTGAAACCTTCTGATGCCAAATCAGATCTTATCCCAAACTTTTCTCTCATCTGTAAACAAGATCCCTTGGAGGTTCAAAGGGCATATATCGTGGATTTTTACAAATCCTACAAACAGAAAATCAGCTTGAAGGATGTTCCTGACCAGATGTATGGTGGTGCTTTGCCTGTGGCCAAAGGCAGGAAATCCAAGACTAAGCCAATCACCAAAGAAGAATATCTTGCTGGTGATGCTTCTGAGAAGGGTGCTCAGAAGCACAAAAAGGCTAAAATTGTCAAATCTGCTATGTCTACCATTCAGGAAGAGGAGGAAGCTTTGGATGATATTCCTCTTATTAGGAAGAGGACAAGGAGTGCTCAAGAAACAGAAGAACAGCCTGCTTCTGAACAAACTGGTTCTGAACAAGGTGCTTCTGAAAAGCCTCCTAGTCCCAAAAAGAAAAGAGAAGCTGCTCTTCAGACCATCAAAAGGAAGAGGTCTAAATTAACCAGAAATCTGAAGACAGCTGAGGGACGTAAAGAGCAGATTCTGGAAGAACTGGTAGAGAACTGGGATGAGGACAGAAGTCCTAAGAAAGCAAAGATAACTACCAGTGTTGAGCCTGTAGTCATGCCCAGTTTTGAAGCATCTGAAACTCAACTCAAAGAAGCTGCAGAATACGCTAGAACTAGAATCTTAGAGAAGAAGAGGTTGAATGAAATCGCTGAAAAAGAAAGGGAAGATCAGCTCAAGGCTGCAGGGTATGAACCAGATCCTACTCTTGCTGATATGGCTTCTGATGTGGAATCCATTAAGCTTGGAGCATCCCTGCTGACTCAAGCCTTGAAGAATAAGCAAGCTGCAGGAGCATCATCATCAGATCCTTCTACAGAAGCTTCTTCTAAAGCTATCCCTTCAGGTAATCCATCTTATGCTCCAACAAATACTCAGATTCCTACCTTTCCTAATCTACCTTCTTCACCCTCATCAGATTCATCAACAGAATCTGATGAACCTAACCTGAACATAAACATAGATAACCTACTCAACACCAAACCCACAAAACTAACAGATTCTGGAATTTTTGATTTTGAACAGACTCAAATTGAATTTTCTCTAAACAGAATCAAAATCTGTGAGACATTCAATTTGCCTGTTGATCATCCACTGTATCCAGAAACACCAGAAGCTGTGAGTATACTTCACCCTGAAACCAACCCTCAACCTAACCAAGAACCTAAACAAACCAACTCACAAAATAATCCAACTCCACAAAAAGCCTCTAAAGCAGTTTCAGAAGCAACTACTTCAGAAACCCCCCAACACCAAGAATTCTCAACCCTTCACAACTTAGAAAAACATCTAGGTGGTGAAATGCAACCAACACCCACTAAGACCTCTAAGACAGTCCCTGAAAACACTGTTTTGGAAACCCAAACAGAAACCCAAACCATCCCTGAGCAAACTGCCTCTGAACAAGTTGCTTCTGACCAAACAGCTCCTGACCATCAAACAATACCTTCTGACCAAACAACAGAACAACAACAACAACAACCAGACTCACCCACTATTATAGACTTAACCTCTGACCAACCTTCCACATCAAATACAACTCAAACTGAACCTTCACCCATCCCTGACCATATCCTAGAGTCTGAGTATATAGAGGAACAGTTGATCAGACTTAGTGATGAGATTCAGGCACTGATTCTTCGCAGAACAGTTCCTGCACCTCCTATTCACTATTATGATCAGTGGATGGATCTTCAGAAGAGCTTTGATGAGCTGCTGGATCAGCTCAGAACTAAATGTGTGTCATCTCACTCTGCTATGCTGAAGAAGCTTTTGGATGATATGCATGAAGCAGCTAAGGAGAAAGAGCTGAATTTTGTGCCTCTGCTGGACATCACTCCTTTCTATCCAGAAGAGGAATACATCACATGGGCTGCAAGAATTCATGCTGGGCATGTAAGAAGAATGAGGGAAAAGGATGAGCTACTTAAGAAGAAAGATGAACAAATCAAGTATCTCTTAGAACAGCTGTATAAGCAAGCCCAACCTTAGTTGCACACCCAACTCTAGCTTGTTTTTACTCTTGTTCTGTGTAGTTTTATCTTTGTACCTTAACCTTCCTTATAAATATTATCATTGTTTCTGAAATATTATGCTCTATTCTTTTAACTCTAATGATATTTATTGTTTTTAATGTCCTATGCTCTGATACTTCTTGCTCTGATACTTCTTATGTTTTTATTTGGTTATATGCTCTGCTACTCTGTCTTTTGTTCTTATTCTTTTTGTTGATGACAAAAGGGGGAGTAAATGTATAGTATTTTTAAGACACTGAGCCCCACTATAACCACCTATTTAAATACTTTTGTTATTGTTTTTATATATACTTTATTGAAATTTAATTAATAAGAATAGAACTCAGGGGGAGCTTACAAACCTCACCTTAAAGATCTATTAGACTCAGGGGGAGCTTACAAACCTCTATCCCAGTAGTCAACTTATTAATTAGATCAACAACAATTGAACATTTTAAATACTAGTGTTTGTCATCATCAAAAAGGGGGAGATTGTTGGAACAAAATATGTTTCACAATGAACCTTATTGAGTTTTGATGATAACAAGGTATTAAAAATTGTCAATTGGTTATTACTAATTATTGTTCAAGTGTACAGGACCAAAGGCTAGTCAAGTAATTTCAACAGGTCCTGGAAGAACAATGGAAAGAAAAAGTATTCCAAGCATCTGAAGAAAACTGCTCCTGAAGAAAACTGCTCCTGAAGTTCAAAGTGCTTCTGAAGTGATGACGTCATCAGAAGCAGAAGGTCATCAGAAGCAAAGTTTCTCTTCAGAAGCAAAATATCTTCACCAGAAACTGCATTTGATCTCTTAATCAATCTGAAGATTTAAAGTAGCCGATTCTCCATTCAGCCTTATCTAAGTATAACGAAGAATTGAAAGGGAGGTATCAACGGTCATTTGAATAGCTCTGAGCATTTGTCCTTCGTTAACAGAGTTGACAAAGTACAAGTGTACAACCACTACCTCCACTACTCTGTTTTGTCCACGCTACAAGACAAGGCAACAGTTATGCCTGCAGAATTTGTGCCTTCAAGATGGGAATGAATTTGAAGCTAATTCTTCAAAGGACTACACCCAAATCAGGCAAAGGATTACTGGTGAATGATCAATGGATTTCAAACGACTCTTTAGACGTGCTGATTATCTCAACGTCTCTTTCACACCTCTATATAAAGGAGTGAAGACTTGAAGATAAGAGAGAGAAACATACAAGTTCAAAAGCGCCAAAACTCTGTCAAATTGATTCTACAAAGCACACTGAATTTCTGCACTGATTTGATACATCTTAGAAATTCAAAGTCTAGAGTCTTTATTGTATTGTATTGAGAACACCACTGATTGTATATCAAGTGTTCAAGTCAAACTCAATTCTCTGTATTTTTGTTTGATTAGAAGTCTCTTGCCTGCATGCTTGAGCATTAGAAGTCTCTTGCTTAGTGCTTGAGCATTGGAAGACTCTTGCGTGTGTGCTTGAGCAGTTTTGTGAAGTCTCATACTTTGATAGTATTGAGCAGTTGTAATCTTTGTGATTATAGTGAAATCTCCTTGGAAGTGCAAGGGGGACTGGACTACTTCCGTGTTGTGGAAGGAACCAGGATAACTGCTTGTGTCTTTGTCTTTCTTTTCTCTGCTCTGTTCTTTTCCGCTGCAATCTGACTCTGATCACTTCATCAGAAGCAATCAAACTGCTTCTGAAGTTTTATCAGAAGAAGTATTTTTTAAGAGAAAAAGAAAACACAATTCAACCCCCCCCCCCCCCCCCCCCCCCTTCTTGTGTTTTTCTCACCTTCAGGACGAAAAATGCAACAAAAATGATACTTGAATGACCATTTTGTTCTGTTTTAAAAGGACATGACCAGTTTCGTGAGTAGGCCAAAACACGAGGACCAAAAGTGTAATTAAGTCTAACAACAAATAATGTATACTAGCATTACATGCCTTCTTTTATATACTTCAATATATAATGTACTATATTGAAGACAACTGCGTCTAACCTATCACTCATATGTGAGCAATCTTAAGAGATCGACTCTTCCAATATAGTATGCTATAAGCTAACCATTGTAAATGGCGCCCACTTACTACATACACTGAAAGTGACACCTAAGGGATCCCTCTATGCTTAGAGGAAAGATCCTTAGCTCTTCTCTACCCACACAACTTGTATATATAAACCTAGTTGCATATATCACAACTACTAATAATATAAAGACATTGATTTAGTTAGTTGCACATCACAAAACCATTAAATACGACAAGTTTATTAGCAACATTACCTTTTATACACAATGCAAGGCATCATGTTTACTTACCTCATTTTAGATTCTATTCTAGTGTCATTAACCAATATCAGGTTCACACCGTATACTTTTATTAAACTATATGTCTTTTATATTGACATGTTTCTACTTGCATTGTTGGTGTGTACAACTTAAATTCCTATTTTAAATTATAGTAATATACATTTCCCATCTAAATTAGGATGAGGGGCGGATCCGAACATTTAATATTGATCTGACAAAACTGTTAAAGTAACTATATATATTAACAAAGTAAAGTATTGATACCTTAAACACTACATCAAAATGATTTGGGTGAGAGCATTTTACTAGTGTGTTACAGGTTCGAAGGACACGCACTCACCAGGAGTTGAACACATAACATGCAAATCATCCATAAAACATATATTGCTAGGCCATGAAAGGAACTATGATATTAGAATGACTTACATTATATATAATAATTATATAAGTCAAGTATATGAAAAAAATGATAAATAATTTAGCCACACCTTGCCTTAGGGTAGATCCATCCCTGCTTAGGATATAAAATAAAATAAAAAAACAAAAAATATTTTTATTTTATTTGTACTATTAAAATAGATTTTATTTTTATCACATTTACTACGGTTTTACTTTTTAAATTATAGATGTGTTCTAGAAAATTTTGTGAGGAATCAAAATGCAAGCTTTTTAAAATATAACTATCACAAAAAATTTATAGGAATGGCATGATGGTCTTTTTTAATTCAAGGTTTTGGAATTAATCCCTCCATTCTTTTGTTTTATTTTTTCCTAATAGAATTTGCGCACTTAACAACAAAAATATAAATTTTATTTTCAAATTCTCAATTCATTAATAAGATAATTAAAAAAATAAAAAAAAAAAGACAAATAATCATTACAAAGGTAGATTTTTTGTAATATCACTATATATTTTATGAATGATAATGTAAACGTATGTTTTAGGCATAAAATATCACTGTATAATAAACATTGTCTATTTTCCTTCAAAAACAAAAATAAATAAACATTGCAAAACAAAAATCATTACAAAGGTAGACTTTTTGTTTTATATTTATCAATACATGATCCATATCCTAAGAATATTATCAAATATTTGACAACATTTAATAGAATGTATTAAATACTTTTCGTTTATACTATATTTTTGTTCATTGAACGGAATTAAACCATTTGCTAATCAAATCCATCAACAGAAAAACCATTTGCGCGTTAAAAAACCACTTTCTCCGGTCGTGGTCAAATAGTCGCACACTATAACTTAAAAGAAAGATTTTACTAAAAAATAAATAAAAACTCAATAGAAGGAAAATTTATATAATTTGGTCAAATTTTGTTTTGGAAAATAAAATTGAAAAACAATAATAAACATAAAAAAAAAAATGTAACATATTAATCATTCTTTGAGGGGATGTATCATATTTATCGTAAAATATATTTTTACCAATTTATTAATATAGTAATCATGTTATAGTCAATATATATAATGATGTTCTCACTTAAAAAAAAATCATGAATTCATTAAATATTTGTTTTACTATAAAGTGACATGGGTCTTTCTACTTCTTCACTTATCTCACTTTTTTGAGTATTTTTTTATATTTATATGCTTCAAAATCTTATAATAGTTTGTTGTGTCAAGTTGAACTTTTCTCAATGGAAAACTTTAAAAAGCATATAGTGAGAATTTGAGTGTGAAAAATAAAGGGAAGAACACAGGAGAGAATTCTTTTCAACACAAAATTGATTTTGACAATGATATTATAACTATTGGTAGACATATATATCCTTATTCGAATTTTTATGAGGTTCATAGAGATGAATTCAAAACTTTTATTCAACATATTACTGGGAATCAATCCAATTCACCAAAACCTCACACTAAAGTTACAAGGTTGCAGAAGAATCGACCTCCATCATTGTCCATTGTAAGACCACCAATTTTAGTTCAGGCTCCATATCCATTACCACCTTCAAAGGCTCCACATAACACATTTCCAAGACATCATGTGCAGTCTGTTACTGGTCCTCCTCTAGTTAACAATTCATAAAATAATCTCTATGAGTCTTCAATTTCTGCTTTTATGAGAAACTTTCAAGAGTCAAATATGAACTTTGGTAATTCAGAAGGTAACATTTTTCAACCTTACCCTCATCAACCACAATTATTCAACAATATAAATGTCCAATATCAGCCAATAACCCAATCTCAAGAATATTATTATCTTATGAATGGTAGTGACCAACTAGCGACTGGTTCATCCTCAACACAAAAAGATGTGTCTAATCTTTCAGTTCCTTTTAATCCTACCAATCCAATTTTCCCTATGAACGACAATAACCAACTTTTGAATGGTTTCCCTTCCTCACAAAAAAATGGCCCTCGATCATTAACTTCTGAGTTTTTGTTGCCATCATTAGAAAGTAACATGAATTTTATATCCCCTCAGTCACCTTATAGCCCTCAACTATCACCAAGTCTTTTCTCTATGCTTTCATCACCTAAATATCCTTTCTATCCATATCTTCAAAATGAAAATTTATTCCCCGATCCTCCATCTCCATTTTCTTCAAGTATTTTTCCTTCTTTTACAGGTCCTAATAGGTCGGATAATCAATAGACTTCCCATGCTTCGTTGAGGGTGCTCCATTTTGTTCAATTTTATCTTAATTCATAGTCTTATAGTTTTTTTTATGTAGGGATACCTTTTTGTAATATAAATAAATATACAACAGGATTGGTTGCCAAAATGCCTTATTTTATTGTTGTATTTATTTACCATGAATAAAGTTATAAGTCTTGTTCTTATTCATCATTTCAATTATTACTTCATTGTTGGCTATTTAGCAAAATTTTATTTACCATTTGCAAATTGAACAATTCTTGCGATTTGATCGGAAAGTGATCAATAATCAGGCGGAGTTTGAAGCACTTATATGTGGGATGTCTCGAAGGAAATGCGAGCGAAGAATTTAAGGGCGTGGAGTGACTCTCAAATAGTCACAAGCTAAATCGCCTGAGAATATCAAGCAAAAGACGCTCAACTCGCCAGATATATGAAGAGAGTACAAGACCTCGCCCAACACTTCACCTTCTTTGAGGCGACCTACGTATCCAGAGAGCAGAATTCATGAGAGTACCTCCTCTAAAAGCTAGCAAGCACAAAAAAGCAGGGACTTAACGATGATGTGATTCAAAAGACCCTACATGTGCCCAGTACAGAAGCCATTATGGTTGACGCCATCGAAGTAGACACAAAGAGGTGGATGACCTCGATAATTCAATATTTGGAAGAAGAGTTCACACCATCGAATGCTGAACTTTTTTCCTCTTTTCCTCTTTGTCACAAGGTGTATACACTCATAAGCTATACAAGAAATATTTTATGACAAGTTTATATTTTATACTCGCATTATATTTTTATTTTCTTTCTCTGTTGTTTTGGTTTCATACTCATATTATGTTTTTACTTTTATCTCTCGATTGCTTTGGTTTTCATGTCAATACCTACTTTTCTTTATAAATTTATGGTTGTCTTAAAAGTTATCACACAAATAATTGTTTAAATAACACACATCTTTTTCAAACGTTTTCCAAAAGTTTGTGTCACTTAATAGTATTATTTATTTTTTTACCAAGGTTACCCAATAGATTAGACGGTTCATGTTTTACATTTGATTTGATATATTAAAGTATAAACTCTAATATTTATTCAACTTGAGATTTGTTTTTTTGGTGAACAACTATTGAGATCTGTTGATTGCAGCAATGAATTTTTTGGCCGGACTGCAGCAGTGTGCCATAATTGGCATTTCCTGCCCCATACTTTCTGATAATTATTTTTAGGGCCCGCCATTGTCTTCACCTATATAGAACCGTACTCAACTTACATTGAAGGGTAGGGTACCAGTTCCACGAGTACTATTAAACCTATTTTGCTTACCCAGATTAATTTTGAATATGATTTTCACCAATAATCTGAATTGAAAATTAAGAGTCTATATATTGTACAATATAATTAATTTGACCTTCTTTTAATTAGGGAAACTAACTTTTTTTAATTAAAGTGGAATTAATAATCATTTTATAATTGTCCTCGTATGGATTTGAACTTGGTAATTTGAAGTTACAACGATAAGTTCTTACGGTTTTAGGTAACACTTAAAGAGAATTGAGCAACTTAACTAATTTGAGCTAAAGATTAAAGGTGTCGGGGTCTTATATTCAAACTCGAGTGAAAAAAAACATTAACAACTATCTTTTACAACCGAGATATTTGTGCATTTGAAGTATCTCAAACACCGATATCAATAATATCACATTCATGATGTCATTTTTTATTTCATGTTGTCTCAGGAGATATAGAAAAATGTTATTTAAACAACCAAAGCTTGATAACTTAATTCACAACTATATAAAAACATACTATTTTTATAACTATAAATTTGACTCGAGGAGAGAGAAAAACTAATCAAAAATGATGTTGTATCTATAAATAAGGAATAGTGTTACATAAACATCATTTACCCTCATACATCCTTGTACACCCATGTATTAGGAAGAGAAAAAATGAGATGAAAGAGAAAATGTGTTTGTGTGGGATTTACATGACCACATGTCAGATTTTTGTGTGGGTGTTAGGGGGTGTATGATACATAAACATCCTTATGTACCCATACACCCTCTAACACCCACACAAAAATCTGACACGTGGTCATGTAAACCCCACACAAATACATTTTCTCTTTCATCTCCTTTTTTCTCTTTCTAGTACATGGGTGTACAAGAGTGTATGATGTCTATGTAACATTATTCTATAAATAAATACATTGTTGGATAACTGAATGGCAGTCCAAATAACATTTGGACATGATATAAACACATTCACATTGGGAGGGTTCACCAAACATTTTCCTCTCTTTTATTTATTTTTCCATTTATTTCTCACTATATATAAAAGCAAACCTTGTGCTAGAAACAAGATCTAAATTTGGTGAGTAGAGATTTTAACACAACCAACAAACACACACATCGTTGTAGCTTCTTAGTTATCAAGCTATTATAGCAACCACCATGTCCATCAAAGAATGCGGCCACCACGACGACGAAGACCGACGCAACTTCCTCCGCCGCATAATCGCAGCCGTAGGAGCCTTCATTCTCCTAATACTCCTAACCATCTTCCTAATATGGATCATCCTTAGACCCACAAAACCACGTTTCATGATACAAGATGCCACCATTTACACTTTCAACATCTCTTCACCAAATTCCAATCCCTTCCCTATACCAAACACACTAACCCTAACAATGCAAGTCACACTCACAACTCACAACCCTAACAAAAGAATAGGAATCTACTATCAAAAACTTCATGTCTATGCTTCTTATAAGAGCCAACAGATCTCACTACCAACTTCAATTCCTGATACTTACCAAGGTCATAAAGATTTTACCATTTGGTCGCCGTTTATTTACGGTGTTGGCGTGCCGGTTTCGCCTTTTACGCTAAGTAATCTTCAGCAGGATCAGAATAATGGAATGGTTTTGGTTAATCTTAAGGTTAACGGAAGGGTTAAGTGGAAGGTTGGAAGATGGATCTCTGGAAGGTATCATATTTTTGTGAACTGTCCTGCTTATGTTAGGTTTTCCGGTGACCGGAATAATGGCGCCGGAGTTGTAGCTCCGGCGGTTAAGTTTCAGCTTTTGCAAAATTGTCATGTTGATGTTTAGTTATCATGAGTAGAAGGATATTAGTTCTTTCTTTTTTCTTTGTTAGAGTTGTTAGTTCATGCACTCTCCACCATGCCCTTTTTTGTGTTCACAAATTTCTCATTATCTTTTTTTCTTAGTAATTGTAATGTAATTTTTATTTTTACTTGTGGTTAATTTATTAGATACAATATAATTGTCTTTTTAAGTTTTTATTTGAAATAATTAAATTGCATGAAATTGTACTTTTTTGTTTTTATTGTCACGAACGTGTCTAAGTTTGTACGATTTTTATAATTTTTATATATATGCTATTATGTATATAGTGTTAATGCACCGACATTGGAGCACCCAATGAGATTGGATTTTATGGTCAAGCAAAAATATATATATATATATTACTGGTGCATAGTTTTCAAGAGTTTAATTTTGATACACTTTTGGTGTAAGAAATTCTACACGGTATATACAACACAACTAACCATGTGTTTAAGTCAAATTTTAATGATCACATGACCTTCATTATATTTTTCTATGACATCACATGACTGTTATAGTTTATTGACAGTGTAAAAAGATTTTATATCAACAATATATATGAATTATTTAAACTAAATTTTTAAAGCCTTCAAATTACTCCATATCATCCCCTTCTTCTCTTGTAACAAAAAAAAATTCTTCAAAGCTAAAAAAAAAAAAGTTCAATCAAAATACTTAATTTATTTTGTCATCTGGTCGAATTTATCAATAATAATAATTAATTTTATAGAAAGTTGATATGTTCCATTGATTCCAAAATATAAGCAAAAATATAAACATAGGTCAATGTCTTTGATATAAATTTTGAGCCAAATAAATAAATTTTTGCTTATAGAATTGAGTAGAATGTTATGTAGCTGACCAAGGTTCTCGGTATTGGGAAGCAACATTGGATCCATTGCCATACAGAAATTAAGTATTTTTTAAATGAAAAAACGAGAAGACTAGCTAATCCCACTGTACGTATAAATCTTGATATTAGAATTTATTCAAATAGAAAAGGGGTGTCAATTTTTTGGACATATTTAATTTTAGTGATATTTATGATTATCATCAATGCTTCCATAGCTTTAGGATCGTGTCCTTAGTTCATACAACACACATTACCATTGATCACAGTCATAACCCAGTATTTAATTAATTTTAGGGCGACGACAAAGTGTCTCATTGGTAAAACAATTCCCATGTTAATTCTAGGAAAAATATAGATAAACATGTCATTTTGCACTCATTCTTTAAAAATAAAACATGGACTGTATCTCATATGAAGAGGGGTCTTGCCCATTTTTTATAATTAGGTTAAACAATTTGAGTCAAATATTGCCAAGAGAAAAGAGAAATTTGGATAAATGACTCTTGAGATTTTCGTGCATTGAGCGACAAATACTTTTGTATACACGCAAAGGTTTGTATTATAAGTAGATTAAAAAGATGTGATCTGATGGAATTTGAGTTTGAGTCTAAGAAGTTGGTTGATAATTTTCGTTCATCTATACAAAATGTTACCAATTTTGGAGATATCATGAAATAATGTAAACTTATTCTCTAATTATTATAGTCTTTAACGTTGAGTTTGTGAAAAGACAAGTAAATAAGATTATTAGGAGTTTAGTTAAGGTGCTAATAAGCTCGTTCTTGTAAACCTCCTAAAAAATAAGATCCGATCTTGTTGACCTTTTTTTACTCATGTGATTTAGTTGACTTGGTACAACTTATATTGGAAAGTTTTATATGAAATAATATTGTAGCATTCCGTCTTTATGAATTTAGTTCAATTGATAGAGACAATACATAATATAGGTAAGGGTCGGGGTTCCGGCCACCACATGGAATTTTTTGGGACCACATTTTTTTTTTTTTTTTGAAGGGAGGGACCACATATATATGGCATGAGGAAATAATGGCATAGTTGAAATTGGACATTTCATTTGTTACGACAGACATGATAATTAAATGCATATATGAGAGATGGAGTAAAGAGAAATATTAATGGTGGTTTGTTTTACCTGAAACACAAAGCAACTTTATAGGAGTATCAAGTAAGGCTCGTTGGATTCTAAAAGGAGAGATCGATTAACTCATTCCACCAACTTCCACATGCCATAAGGAGGATCAGTATCACAATCTAAAACATTTTCTAACACATTTTCTTTTATTGATTAAAATTTACAATTAGTTTAATATAGATTTAATGAAATCCATATGAATTTGACTAATAAATGAGAGTGTTTGAAAAGTCTGTGTATATTGCTAGCAGGTCTTTCATGCCCGGTTTTGTGCTGTCAAGTAAGGGGTTTGTGCTGGACTTTTGTTTCTTTAGGTCCGGTTTTGTTTTATGACAGCTTATGTGTTAAAAAATTGTTCTTCTTCCGAATGATTTTGCTCACTCCTATATAAAACTATCTATTAAAATTGTGAGTTTATTTAATAGATATAGTGATGGTTGAAAAATTGGTAGATGATATTGTTGAGCCGAAACCGGCCATGATTGATGTTAAACCTACCGTTGAAGGTTCGGTTAATGTCAAAATTCTCTTTCAAGCTTACATTCAAGCAAAACATACTAGTATTTTCAAGCTTCGCGATTATGAAGTAAACACTGCCTCATTTTTTTTAACAAATGATAGATGGCGAGAGTGAGACTATTTTTCTAGTTGGGTTCGTCGACAAGCGGCAATGGATGGATTTACTATATCTATAGATAAATCTATTATAAAAACAACCAATGTCGACGTTGTAATGTGAAAGGAGTGGTGTATACAAACCACCAAAGAGGAGGAAGAAACTGAATCTTGAAAGCACGGGCTCAAGAAAATGTGATTGTCTGTTTAGGTTGTGTGGTTACTTTGAGAAGAAAAGAGATGATTGGTCATGCTTAATGGAGTTCACAACCATGAGTTGGAGCCAAAGTTAAGCGGTCACCTTGTTACCGGTAGACTAAAAGAGAAGGATAAGAAAAGAGTTGTTGATATGATGAAGAGTTTGGCGTTGCCTAAAAATATTCTAATGGATTTGAAGGAGAAAAACAAAGAAAGTGTGATGAATATCAAACAAGTGTAGAATGTGAAGGTGAGAAAAACACAAGAAAGGGGGTTGAATCGTGTTAGTTTTTTCTTCTTTTTAAAACTAAGTATAATGTTCAGAGTCTGATAGAGTTCAGAGTCTTATGCAGCAGATAATGTAAAGATCTAAGAGAGAGAGAGAGAGAGAGAGAGAGAGAGAGGGGAGAAAGACGCAAAGCAATTATACAGGTTCCTTCCACAATCCGGAAGTAGTCATGTCCCCCTTGCCCTTTCAAGGAGAGTTCACTAATCAATATCTGATTACAATTGCTCAAGCACAAAAGCAAGAGGTTTCATATGCTCAAGCACACACACAAGAGACTTCCTATGCTCAAGCACAAATCAATAGACTTCTAATTAAACATAATTACATAGAAAATTGTTTGAGGTTTAAAAACTTGAAATACAATTAGTGGTGTTCACGAATAAAAATCAGATACAGACTCTTAAGACTCTAGAATTTCTAAGATATGAAAGTTCTTAAGAAATTCTAAGTGAACTTTTATGTGAAAACAATTCAGTGGAGTTTTGGCACTTGTAAATTGTTCTTGAGTCTCTTGCAATCTTCAAGTCTTCACTCCTTTATATAGAGGTGTGAAAGAGACGTTGTTGATTGCCAGCACAGCAAAAGAGTCGTTGTTGAATCTTTATAATCACCAATGATTTGTTGTTTGATTTGGTTATTGTACTAGGAGGGAACAATTTCAAATTCATTCCTTGAATAGAGAATAACCAGCGTAGACACAATTGTTATCTTGTACTACTGCAGACATGAAGAGTGGAGTAGTGGTTGTACAATTGTATTATGTTCTTTTCCTGCGCTCTTAAGTGGATAAGCATCTAATGCCTTCTAATTCCTCCTAAATAGTTGTTGCTCTAGGCATCTATTCCTTCTGCAATGATGTTTCTTCATAATAACAACTTTTAACTTGTTGGAACAAAATGTGTTTTACAATAAACCTTAATGAGTTTTGATGATAACAAGGTATTAAAAATTGTCAATTGGTTATTGCTAATATTTGTTCAAGTGTACAGGACCATAGGCAAAGTTAATCAATTTCAATAGGTCTTGGAAGAACAAAAGAGAGCAAAGGAACCATCAAGAAGAGTAACCTAAAGCATATGAAGAAAACTGCGTCTGAAGCTATGAAGTGTTTCTGAAGTTTCGAGTGCCTCTGAAGTAATGACGTCATCAGAAGCAAAGTTCATCAGAAGCAAAATTTCATCAGAAGCTATATGATCACCAGAAGCTACAGTTGATCTGAAGATTCAATCTGAAATCTCAAAAGAGCTGTCTCTTTAAGTTAACCTCGTCTAAGAGAGCAAAGGATCAAAAGGGAGGTGCCAACGTTCATTTGAAAAGCACTGGGTGTTTGTCCTTCATTGAAGAGTTGACAAAATACAATTGTACAACCACTATCTCCACGACCCTAAGTGTGTCCTCGCTACAAGACAAGATAACAGCTCTGCCTGCATAATTGTTCCTTCAAGATAGGAATGAATTTGAAGTTGATCCTTCATAGGACTACACCCAAATCAGGCAAAAGATTACTGGTGGATGATCAAAGGAACTCAACGACTCTTTAGACGTGCTTAAGATCTCAACGTCTCTCTACACACCTCTATATAAGGAAGTGAAGACTTGAAGATTAGTAAGAGACATTACAACAAGTTAAAAGCGTCCAAACTCTGCCAAATTTGTTTCTCAAAAGCACTTTGAATTTCTGCACTGATTTGATATATCTTAGAAATTCTTAAGTCTAGAGTCTTTAATTGCATTGTATTGTGAACACCATTGATTGTATATCAAGTGTTCAAAGTCAAACAATTTTCTGTGTAATTCTGTTTGATTAGAAGTCTCTTGCTTTAGTGCTTGAGCATAGGAAGTCTCTTGCCTGCGTGCTTGAGCATTGGAAGTCTCTCGCCTGCGTGCTTGAGCATTTGAGAAGTCTCCCACTAGGCAGTATTGAGCAGTTGTAATCTGTGTGATTATTTCATAGTGGAAATCTCCTTGGAAGTGCAAGGGGGACTGGACTACTTCCGGTTTGTGGAAGGAACCAGGATAATTGCTTGTGTCTCTCTTTCTTTTCTCTACTCAACTTTTATTCCGCTGCGTATCTTCATATCTGATTCTGAACATCATATCAGAAGCATTCTCAACCAGTTTCTGAATTGATATCAGAAGAAGAATTTTCTGAGAAAAAGAAAACACAATTCAACCCCCCCCCCCCCCTCTCTTGCCTGCGTGCTTGAGCATTTGAGAAGTCTCATACTAGGCAGTATTGAGCAGTTGTAATCTGTGTGATTATTTCATAGTGGAAATCTCGTTGGAAGTGCAAGGGGGACTGGACTACTTCCGGTTCGTGGAAGGAACCAGGATAATTGTTTGTGTCTCTCTTTCTTTTCTCTACTCTACTTTTATTCCGCTGCGTATCTTCATATCTGATTTTGAACATCACATCAGAAGCATTCTCAACCAGTTTCTGAATTGATATCAGAAGAAGAATTTTCAACCCCCCCCCCCCCCCCCCCCTTGATTGTATATCAAGTGTTCAAAGTCAAACAATTTTCTGTGTAATTCTGTTTGATTAGAAGTCTCTTGCTTTAGTGCTTGAGCATAGGAAGTCTCTTGCCTGCGTGCTTGAGCATTGGAAGTCTCTCGCCTGCGTGCTTGAGCATTTGAGAAGTCTCCCACTAGGCAGTATTGAGCAGTTGTAATCTGTGTGATTATTTCATAGTGGAAATCTCCTTGGAAGTGCAAGGGGGACTGGACTACTTCCGGTTTGTGGAAGGAACCAGGATAATTGCTTGTGTCTCTCTTTCTTTTCTCTACTCAACTTTTATTCCGCTGCGTATCTTCATATCTGATTCTGAACATCATATCAGAAGCATTCTCAACCAGTTTCTGAATTGATATCAGAAGAAGAATTTTCTGAGAAAAAGAAAACACAATTCAACCCCCCCCCCCCCCCCCCCCCCCCCTTCTCTTGCCTGCGTGATTGAGCATTTGAGAAGTCTCATACTAGGCAGTATTGAGCAGTTGTAATCTGTGTGATTATTTCATAGTGGAAATCTCGTTGGAAGTGCAAGGGGGACTGGACTACTTCCGGTTCGTGGAAGGAACCAGGATAATTGTTTGTGTCTCTCTTTCTTTTCTCTACTCTACTTTTATTCCGCTGCGTATCTTCATATCTGATTCTGAACATCACATCAGAAGCATTCTCAACCAGTTTCTGAATTGATATCAGAACCCCCCCCCCCCCCTTGTGTTTTTCTCACCTTCATAACTAACTGCAGCTTCCAATCTTCAGACTCTAATGAATTTCAGCTTCTGATGATTTTTAGACTCTCTGACGTCGGCTTCTGGAAGTCACCTTCTGATGGTCTTCAAACTCTCTTAGTCTTCAGACTCTGTCTTGCAACATAAGCTTCCTTTGTAGATTACTTTGCTCTCTTTTGTTCTATCAGAACAAATATTTGACTTATATATTTTTTGTCTATGGTCCTGCACACTTGAACAAACATTAGTAATTCCAATTGACATTTTAATACCTTGTTAACATCAAAACATAAGGTAATAATGTTAAACACATTGTGTTCCAACAATCTCCCCCTTTTTGATGATCACAAACACTTATATTAAATGTTCAATTGTTGTTAATCTAATTAACAAGTTGATTTTAGGGTATGAGGTTTGTCAGCTCCCCTGAGTTTGATAGTTCTTAAGGTGAGGTTTGTAAGCTCCCCCTGAGTTCTATCCAAGTTAATTAAATTCATTTTAAACTTAAAAACATCACTCAAAAAAATCTTACATGAAATCAAAGACTAAGAGATAAGAAACACGTTCTCCTAAATTAATTTTAAGTTAATTTAGTGGGCTTACAACCTAAATGTATTATATCTACTCTCCCTTTTGTCATCAACAAAAAGTATAAAATAAGGACCAAAAAGAAAAGTAAGAAAACATGGTTGTAAGAATGATTAATAAACATGTTAAAGTAACGCATAACAACCATATAATAAGAATATCAAAGCATAAATCGTGAAGTACTAGAAACACAAGTTATCATAGGCATAAAGTGATAAACATAACATCAGAAGCATAGACAAAATAAAGACAACAAAAAAAATGGTGTGCAATCTATAGTTGTTGTTGCTTCTTCATCATGGCCATCATATCAATCATCATTGCCTTCTGATCTTCTGGCTTGAGCTTCTTCTCGTACTTTCTGCTCTTCTTTGAATTCAGCAAACTGTATTCTTAACCCCTCAACCAATTTTGATTGAGTAGGGTAAAGTATTAAGCAAGTTGTGTTTAAGCAAGGAAAGTCTCTTGGAGTTGTCCTTGAGCATAAGCCTTTAGGTAGTGTCCTAGAACATAGAAGTCTCTTGCAGTTGTGTTTGAGCATTGAGAAATCTCTTGGTGTGTCCTTGAGCAAGTTGTAATTCAAAGTGATTATAGTGAAATCCCTTGGAAATGCCAAGGGGACTAGACTACTTATGTATCGTGATAGGAACCATTATAAATTGCTTTGTATTTCTTCTCTTTCTGACTCTTTATTTTTTATCTTTGTGTTTTTTATTTTCGCTGCATTCAAACTCTAAGTCGAAATTTGCAACATCAGATTCTGACCAAGTTTTTATAAACACTTAGAAAAAGAATTTGTCAAAAGACCCACACAATTCAACCCCCCACCCTTCTTGTCTGTTTTTCTCACCTTCAAACTTTACAGATATTTTTTCCATCTTGGTGTAAATCAAACATCTCATATATTTTGTACAGGTTCCATGGTGAACCTGGCGGCGGATAAAGATGAAAACAGTTGGAAGACTGTGTATATTCCACAAGTTATTGATGATAATGGCAACGTAGATTACATGTTTAGACTAATGGTTGCAAATAACATTACATCTTTGTTTCTGCTCCATTGAAATGTAATATGTATTAACGTGTAAAAGTGTAATATGTTCGAATATGTGTTTGTAATGTTGCATTTTAATGAATTTATGTCAAATTTGTGGATCGGGTATTTAACGACGAATTTGTGTAATTTAGATTGATTATGTGTGATTATGTTATGATGAGTATTATGTTGTTGAAATTGTGTAATTTGGATCGATTATGAGAGTGTATTGATTACATGTCATCTTAAGGGAACGACACAATTGATACTAGTTAAATTGCGACGATATTAAAACAAATTTTCACTGATTTATCACAAGGTTATGTTCTACTTTCTTAAATCCAAAAAGACAAGTCATAAACTAATTATTAATCGAGTTAGTTTCAACAAAGACAGAGACATATTGAAGGATTCTTTAATCACCATT
Source organism: Medicago truncatula (assembly GCF_003473485.1). NCBI lineage: Eukaryota > Viridiplantae > Streptophyta > Magnoliopsida > Fabales > Fabaceae > Medicago > Medicago truncatula. The sequence continues at coordinate 26,807,386 of NC_053045.1, forward strand.
ATACCTTTGAATTAACAAAACCTAATCTCACATTGGGCATGACAATTACAACTCTGCAACCACCTTTCAATCTATTATTCTTTTATTTTATTTTTAAATAAATTCATCTAATTACAAAGTTGAACGACAATCCACATGGAAACGATAACTTACTACTTTATTACTTGAGTACAATTTGGTGTACTTGCCAATCATACACAATCCAGGTTGATATTTCGATAAGGTAACCAGTATAATTTATTTTGTGAATAATTAGGTTAGCTTAGGTATATTTTAGTTTTTGTTTTTATTTTAAATTTTATTGGGTTATTTTAATTTTCTGTTTTTGGTTAGATCCTAAAAATTAGGGTTGGTTCATACTTTTTAGATTAGGTTTATCTTTTATTATTAGATTAGATGCATTAGATTAGATTAGTTTCAAATATTTTTAGATCAGGTTAGTTTTATTTTGCTTATTTCTTCTAGGTTAGATTAGATCTAGTTTGTTCTTATTTTATCTTATTTAAAAATATAAAAAAAAGATTTAGTTTTTATTTTAGGTTAGTATCTAGGTTAGAACTAGTTTGTTTTAAATTTTAGTCATTTTTTATATTTCAAAATATATATATATATAAAGACACACACACACACATTAGTTCTAGTTCCTTTTGTTATTTAGTCTAATTATCTATCGCAAGCTCTTCCTAAATTCCTTTGAGTTGTTTTATGCGTGGTGTTGATTCATGTATCTTGCCATTCGACTCCGACGTCAATAAAACTAAGAGAGCTATTTGGAAAGCAATCTGAGAAACAGGAGAAGCAGCAAATGTTCCACTTCCAAGTTTGAGTGATTTCTCATCTGACGAGAGATGGGAGACATGGTAACACTAGGAGATTACAAGAGACTCGACAACATTGACGAAATTGTCCAAGGGTTCCAACCGGTGAGTCTAGTCCTCTTTGACATCAAACATTCAATTCTCGCGCGTTCTAAGGGAGAACCAATTCTCAGGTAGGGAATCTGAATAGTGTAATGCTCATCTAATACACTTTCTAGAAACTTGCAACACCATCAATCCAACAGGATTTTCGGGGTCCGACAAAAGGCTCTTCTTGTTTGTCTATTCTCTAAGTGAACAAGCGAAGGATTGGCCAACTCACTTCCAAGTGACATCATGGCTACTTAGGATGATTTGAAAAAAGAATTTATCCGTCGCTTTTTTCCAACAAGAAAATACCTCGAAAAAAGGAAGGAGATAACTGGTTTCCAACAAAGACAAAGAAAATCTCTACGATGCATGATAGATGTCCAAGTTACTACTCAAGCGTTGTCTTGGGCAAAAAATTTCAGAAATGGGAATTGCATTGAATTTCACAAATGGTTTTAAGCCAACAGCCTGCATGCTCTTAGACACATCAGTCGGAGGTACCATAAAGAACAAAACTAAAGTAGAAATTTGAGATCTCATTTATAAATGTTCTTGAACGAGTATCACCCTCAAAGCGAGAATAGGGGCACAGAGAAGAAACAGATAGTTCTACGTCTGGAAACACATGATACCTTACTAGGAAGCAACAAACACATTAGTGACAAGATCGAAACACTCATTAATAGATTGGAAGTGCAAGTAGCAAAGTTGTCAATCAATTGTGTAAGTTGCAACTTTTATGAGCAAGCTCATTCAAATTGTAGCATTTGTCCTTTAACTTGTCGCAAAATCATTCCAAACTTAAATGGTAGCAAGATTCAAAGGCCATTTCCCTTAATGAATTGGATCAATATTTTGTGGCATACTTACCTATTGTTCATCCTCATTCGAATTGTCATTTTTGTTGTCATTTTGATTGACAGTATTATTTCAGGTGACTCTAACATTGTCTTTGAACTTCTTCATTTTGGTCCTCGAAATAGTATTTTCGATTCCAAGTACTTTGCTTGTAATAATTTTATTATAAATGATATTTGTATAACCACTTTATAACAATTTTTTTATAAATTTTTCTCTCATACTCACATCTTAGTTTTAATCACTCTATTTTTTTTTCTCTCTATTGTTTGAGTAATAAAAAAATAGAAAAAATAAAGTTATCACAAAAATTGTCTTAATTGATTTTTCAAACATCACTACTCTAATTTCATTTTTCAAATTGTTTAGATTAAAAATACCCTTTGTCCCCTTATTTTTTTAATCGAAAAAACATTTTAAAGTTAAGATAATTTTTTGGTGAAGTTTTTGAGAAGGTCACATCAACCAGCACGCACAGATACCGTAAAATAATGATGATAAAAGATTAAAAGGTGTGGATTTTCTATGCTCTAACGTTTGGTTTCCTTATCGTCCAAGTCTCTTGAATGGTTAGTTTGGGTTCCTTCTAGTTCTCACCCAAAGGCCACATCAGTCTACTCTAAGGATTTGCTGTTCGTTTGAATGATTATGTTAAAAAATCAGAATCGATCCAATTTAAATATATGCGGTTTAATTTGGATCAATTTTTGGATATCCAAAGTATAGTATGTAATTTTTTTATTAATATATTATTCATACACAATAAAATAATAGGTTTGATATAAAATATGTCACAAATTTATCAAAAAAGGTAACATTACAGAATAAAAATGATTGATTATATTTGAAATAGATGAAGTAGTAATAATATAGATTAAATTAATGCAATATATAAGATTAAATACCAATAAAAAATATATTAGTGTAATATATAATACTAATAAAATAATAAATAAGTATAAAAATTTACTTTTGCGGTTTAGTTTAGTTCGATTTTATTTTGAAAACGTAATTCGAAATCTGATCTGATCATAACGGTTTTTCCAAAACAAAATTCAAACACATCCAAAAATATTCGATTTTTTTTTCTTTCAGTTTTTGGTTTTATTTTTGTTTGGTTTGGATTTGAAAACCCTATGGTTGAATATACGGTAGCACCGCAAGTTAAGAAAATCATTCCACCCTGTTCTGTTAAACATTATTTTAATCATAAAATTTTTTTTTTAAAAATTTATACCCAAACCTATCTAAAACATAACAATCTTAAACAAACGGATCTAATGTAATAATAATACTTTCAAATAATAATAGATGTTTATTAACCACATACTTTCTCTATCTCTAATCATAAAGACTTTCTTTTCACTTATATTTTTCTCCTATGTTATGCAATAATTTCAAATTTCACAAGCATTTGATACCAATTTCCTTAAAAAAAGCATTTGATACCAATAATTGTATAAATAGATAAGTAAAAATAACCCACAATTTTTTATAAATTTACTCATTCCGTTCCTTTTTAAGTCTCACTTTTGTTGGATTTTTTTTCTTCAATTTAACTGTCACTTTCAAATTTCAATGCAATATTAAATATTCTTTTACCAATATTATCTTTAGTTATTTATTGCGGAGAGAGAAATATATGAAATGAAATATTAATTGAATAAGGTAATTATAATAAAAGTATATCTTATTGCATCAAAAGTAATAATAATTATTGATTATCTTAATTTGTGTAAAATGTCGAAAAATGACAATTAACCGAGCGGAAGTAGTATTTATCTTTGATATTGATGTTCTTGAGACAAGGGAATAGTAACTACTTTTACATTTCCAAAACCGAGCGTGTTATTCAGTCTCTTCATTTTCTCACCCCACTCCCTCCCCCTTATCATGTCAATCATGTTTGGTTATGTTTCTGTTTTTTTCAACAACTACTTCGGTAAAACCAAAACATAAATATTTATGAGTGTGTTTCATTTGCAAAACTAAAATTGAGAAATTGTTACAAGCACTACAAAAATACAAGCCCTAGCAAAAGAGAAACATATTGAGAAGTTGTGATTATGGGTGTTCCATCGTTTTATAGATGGTTACTCAACAAATATCCAAAGGCGTTTGAAGACATTAACCCTAACACAAACACTACAAATGTGGAATATGATAATCTTTATCTTGACATGAATTCTATTATTCATCCTTGTTTTCATCCTAATGATGATGATAACAACAATGTTTGTTACTTTCTCTTTTACTACTTTTCATGCTTCTTTTTATTATATTTTAGTTTCTGAAGTTAGTTTTATATATTTTTCAGGGTACTCCTCCAACAACATTTGTGGAAGTGTTTGCAAATATGTTTGAGTACATTGATCGTCTTGTTACTATTGCTAAGCCACGCAAGCTATTGTACATGGCTATTGGTGAGACATATTAACACCACCTTTTACTTGTTTTACACTTTAGCCAACCTAAGTGGTTCCCTAAAATAGTTCTATAAGGTGTCGAACAACTTTAAGTTGTCAAAATATATTTTTTAGTGATGTTAATATAGTAATTTATTTGGTTAAAACAACACCCATCATATAGTACGAACACCTCTGATTGAAAGTGTGTGTTATCGGTCATGTGTCACGGATCAACATTAAACACCTTACATTTAATAATTTTAAATAACTGCGTATTAGTGTTGGTGGTAGTGTGTTTGGTGTTGGTAATATGGTCTTTTCGGATTAACTTATTTGAATTTATGTGCTGGCATAAACATTTAAGAAACTCTTTCCGAGAACTTATGAAAGCAACTTATGACATGTTTTTCAGCTATTTTCAACTTATTTTCACAAGTTCTCCAAGATTATTTAAGAAAATAGCTTATATCCTATGGAAAACAATACAAGTTTATTTTATCCTTTGTTATAGAAACGACCGATATACAAGTACTAATCATGATAAGTGCTTATGATATAAGCTGCAAGTTAAGTCATTTATCCAAACAGGCCCCTAATGTTATACATTTGCTTGTGTTTGATCAAATAACTCAACTAAGGATGTTATGTATGTTTTTCATATCGACCAGACGGAGTAGCTCCACGAGCAAAAATGAACCAGCAACGGACTCGACGTTTTAGAAATGTCAAAGACGATGAAATGCGCGTAAGTATTTCATCTATTTGAAACAAATAACAAATTGAATTTATAAAACAGTAGAATGATCAAGGCTTAATTGTATTTATAGGAAGTCGAGGAAGAGAGACTAAGGAAGGAATTTGAAATGGAAGGCAAACAAGTTCTTCCTAAACAAGAATGTGAAGTGTCAGATTCTAACATAATAACACCAGGGACAGATTTCATGCACCAAATTTCAAACGCTCTTAAGAGTTACATTTCTTCAAAGATATCCTCTGATCCTTTATGGAAGGGTATTATGGTATGATAATAACACCATCAATCACTCTTTTTTAACATTATTATAAATAATTGATTATTGACTTGTTTCTACATTATTAAGCTAGTAGTAGTATTTCATTGTTTATTAATTTGGTTAATGTTTTTTGACTTAGGTAATTTTATCTGATGCTAATGTTCCTGGAGAAGGTGAACATAAAGTTATGTCATTCATAAGGAAACAGCGTGGTCTTCCAGATTATGATCCAAACACGGTTCACTGTCTATATGGATCGGTACCAAATCTTAGTTTTTTTTGTTGACATTGCAAATTTCATCAGATATTTGAAATGTTTGAGATAAAACTTTTTATTTTGTTGTGCAGGATGCCGATCTTATAATGCTTGGACTGTCATGCCATGAACCTCATTTTTCAATTCTAAGAGAGGTTATTTTGGCACCATATTTAATTATTTATCAATAGACTATAGATTTGATCTTCTATAGTTTAACATGAAAATGAAAAATCTAATCCAATGAAACCCTTTTGACTTTAGTAACGTGATTGTGAATCGAGATGCATAAATTCATAAATAAATACCTATTAAGCATTAAGGCAAACACTGACATCGGACACAATTCATAATTTGAGAAAATGAAGTAATTGAATGTAATTACACGTGTTGGTGTCAGACATTGACATGTGTCGAACACACTTTCAATCTAGAATGTTGGTTCTACATATTTTGAAATACATTTTGCTGATGTGGTTCAAAATTAATTCCTTGCATGTGCAGGATCCACCTGATCGTTATGAGAAGCTGCCACCAAATGCTCCAATGCGGTTCAAGGTTTAATTATAGTGATTTTATTTAGTCTATAACTTTAAAGTTGATATAATGATTCTGATTTTGATTCTATTTGCTTGCTTGTAGCTCTTGCATATTTGGTTGTTGAGGGAATATCTTGAGATAGAAATGAAGATAGAAGATCCTCCCAAAAACTTCGTCTTTGATCTTGAGCGGATTGTTGATGATTTTATCTTCATTTGTTTCTTTTCTGGAAATGATTTTCTGCCTCACTTGCCGTCTTTGTATATTCATGAGGTATTTAGTAACATTTTTTCCTTTAGTTTTATAAGTTCAATATATATAGATCACTTATGTTTAATTGTTTGGTTCCATTTTATTAGGATGCAATTGATTTACTTATGACTGTTTACAAGAAAGAGTTCAGTAAGATTGGTGGATATCTAGTGGACATAAACAAGGTAACACTAAATAATGTTACATTCAAATCCCTTGTTTATTTTTCTATATTAAATCTCTGTGTTTTCACTTGATATAAATTTTATTTTGAGTACTTTTTTACGTGACCATGATATGAAAACAGATAGGGGAGAAACATGGTGCTTATGTGAAGCTATCAAGAGTTGAAAAATTCGTTCTTATGGTTGGTACATATGAAGAAAAAATCTTCAGCAAAAGAACTGCAATTAGAGACAAGAAGTTGAGGAGGCTTATTAGTGATAATGAGAATTCGGTAAGTTCATGCATATTTTATTTGAAAAAATGTAAATACATTAACTATGCATTCATTGACTTATTCGATTCCCTTTTTGTTGTTCCAGAAGCAAGAAGAACTTAATTCACATGATTGCATGGATTTTGACAATGAAAATAGTTCAAATTGCGCTCTTCGAATTAAAAAGGCTGAAGCTTCCGACAATGTTTGTCCACAGTCTGATGAAGAAGTAAGTACTTATATTTTTTGATGTTTTCCACACTAGAATGTAGTATTGGAGTTTGATGATGTTGAATTGTCGATAATCTTATTGATCCTTATTTTTAGATTTTGAAAAACACAAAGGATTTGAAAGAGAAATTAAAGAAATGCATAAAAGATAAAGGGGACTTGTTTAAAAGTGGAGATTTCTTGACTGACAAGGTATTCACTTTTTCCCTCAAGGCCTTTTACATTTGATCTTAGTTTTTTTCTTGTTCTTGTTTTTGTTATCTGATAAATGGATATGAACTTATGAAGCATGATTATGTTAAAATTCAATTCAATATGTGATTGATTAGCAAGTGTTGTTACCATTCTTTTTAGATTAAATTGGGAAATGTTGGCTTTAAAGAGAGATATTATAAAGAGAAGTTTTCTGTGGAAGGCTCCACCAACATTGAGCTAAAAAGGAAAGAAATTGTAAGTTTTTTTCCCACAGCTACTACGTTGATATGTCGATGATGATTTTAAATAGAAGCCTCGTGTTTTGCATAATAATATCATTCAATAATGTTGACTAGAGATTGCAATTTGACTGTAGGTTCAGAAGTACACTGAAGGATTGCTGTGGGTTCTTCAATACTACTTTTCAGGAGTTGCTTCATGGACATGGTAAGTCAATATCAATGTTCGAAAAAATTCAATCGGAAATCAAAAAGGCGAGACCTAGTTCATGTTCAAATTGCCATAAAAAGTTCAAACCTAGATGAAATGAAACCTTGATTGAACAGGGAAAATAACAAACCGTATTAAACGGCGGCTCAAAGTTTAACACGTTTGAAACAGTCCGTTTTGGTTCAGTTTTTAAAACACTGGCAATTATAGTTATGGAACAAACTTGGTTATATTCCATGTCATGCATTTTATGAGTGGAAAATAAGAAATAATCACCGCAAAATACAGGTTTTATCCCTACCACTATGGTCCATTTGTTTCCGACTTAAAGGGCATGGCTCAAGTGAGAGTAAATTTTGAGAAAGGTGTTCCATTCTTACCTTTTGATCAACTTTTAAGTGTTCTCCCTCAAAAGAGGTAATTTTCTTAATTATAATTATGTTATGCTATCTTCCATCACATCTATTAACATTCTTTATCCTTGGTAAATATTATTTGATTTTACTTCTATGCAGTGCTTATGCACTTCCTAAAGCCTATGCACAATTGATGCTGGATGAACAGTCGAAAATATTTGACTTGTATTCTCAGGGTAAGCTTTTAATTTTTTCAAGTATGCGAGCCTTTGAACTTGTTTTGTTGTTCTTATACTGTTTTTGTTTTGTTTTATAGATTTTGAAATTGATATAGAAGGAAAGCGCTTCATGTGGCAGGTAATCCCCCACTCAGACACCGACACACACGACACAAACACGTATTAAAACATTTAATTACTCCTATTTTCTCAAGCTATTATGAATGCGGTGCAAATATAAATACTGACAGAAATTAACGATATTTCTTATTTAGGGTGTATGCAAACTTCCATATATGGACGAAAAAAGACTTTTAACTGAAACCAGAGAACTGAAGAATGAATTATCTGTACGAATCACTCAGCCCTCGATTTTTTTAAACATGAAATTTGAGTGTTTTGTGAATGCCCTTTAAATTTCCAACTATGTTTTGTAGGAAAGTGAAGCGAAAAGAAATTCAGTTGAAGTTGATAGGTTGTTGGTTAGTGGCACTACCAAGTTAGCAGAAAAAATTTGCTCACTGAAGTTAAACAAATTGGATACAAGCATAAGGTTTGTCATTCTTGAAAATTGATGGTTTCGAACAATATGTACAGCTTCTGAATATATATTGTGTTAGAAATAAGGAAGTGTTTAGTTTTTTCGTGTTTTGTCATATGTTTTCTCATATTTTTTAGCAGCGACGGCATTGGAGGGATCATAAGTCTTTGCCACGAGTGTGTTGAGAACAACAAACATGAAGATATTGTATTGTATGCTATTAAACATCATATTCATTTTGTTATTTACTTTGCATTTAGCTTTAATTACATTTTGATATTGCTTTATGCTGCAGCTGTGTCAAATACGAGCATCCTGTTGGTGGTACAAGTCATGTTCAGCATCTACTATGTGGTGTAAACCTTCCCGAAAAGGTAAAATTTTGTTGGTTAATATAAACGAATTTCTGATCAAGAAAATTTGTTAGCTAACGACAAAATCGATTAGGATGGACAAAAGGAAGGTTATAAGAAATGTGACTTATATTACCTAATACTACGAGGGTTTAGGTTGCGATATGCTATCTTGGTCTCTTGTGGTCTTGGTCATTATCGTAACACTCTCGATACTTCCTGAAGACAATTCCATTTGTTTTGCAGACTATCTTTGAAAATGACATAAATGAGACGGTACTTTGGCATGATCAAAGTCAGCAATATAGTTGTTTTGGGAGGTACGGCTTATTAATTCACTATCTTTCCCATTTACTCTGTGGATTGTTATGTAATAATCCAAAATAGACAGTTTACAGTCGGTTTTATGGGGCAGCCGACTGCAGACTGTATTACGTTAGACACATAATTTTACCGTCAACAGCTTGTTGCTTCGTAAAGCTAACTACAGAAGATTCAATTTTATAAAAATCTTGGACTAACCAAATTGAATATTCAGGGCAAATAATCAAGACAATTGGAGGAATTCAAACAAAGAAGGAAATGTTTCAAAATTTCACCCTAACTCGACTAGTTTTGGTGGAAGAAGCTTTTCACGAAATGCACCTCCCGAATCAATTCACAAAGGAGCTGGTGTTGGATGGGGTTCAGGTAGAGGGAAATCAGAAAGGATTGATCACGAGACGATCAACGAAAGGATGTCGTCGTTTTCTCCTTTTCATAAACAACCTAATGATCATGGAGGATCTTATCATCAACACCAACGTTCGCATGTGCCTTTTGGGAGAGGACGAGGAAGGACTAGTCAGAATCCGAACAATGTGTATGCATGGAGTGATTCAAAGGATAGAAGTCGTTGGTAACTTGGTAGAAAGAAAGATATCTCAGAAGACTAATACCTTTTTGTTTTGTTAAGTGATAGGGTAAAAGTGAAAACAGCTGGTTTCATTGTTTTTACTGAAAATCATTGCTTTTGGTGGTTGAAATGATCATTTTGGTTTCATTTTGGCATTGGGTTGTATAACTTAGCACCATTTACTAGTTTTGTGCTAGCTGTTATATGGATACACTAAATTAGTGTTAAGTTTGTATTTTGATTAAACCACAATTAGTGGATTTCCCTAATCCTGCTGCTTCAAATCTTAATTGTGTATTGAAAGATCTCGATAGACTATTTTGTTGTTTTGAGTAATACAATGGTCTATGATTAACCATTATTATAATTGAATTAGATTTCTTGTAGTTACAATAAAATTATATAGTCAATGTTAGCCGTTTGATCGAAAATTTACGTTCAAGATTATTTTAACTAACAAGACACATTTAAATTCAAACCATACGATATCATATCATATTAGCGACCGAGATAAAAAAAACTGTGTGTTTATTACATTAATAAATCTGGGTCGTCGAGTCGAACAGTTTTAAGAAGAACATACTTGCTTTCAAAACACTGGATTGCGTGTCCAGAGGATCAGAACAAACACGTACAGCAATATGCACACATGACAATTCGAACCATTGAAGTTAGTAGAGTTAAACAAAGTAACGAAAATTCAACTCTAAAACTAGATTCATTATTACTACTCCGATCTTATTAGCTTAAAATCATCTTGTATCAAAACAAAACTAAGGAATTGCATCAAAAAAATAAGATTAAAATCATCGTAATTATGACATTTGTTTTATAAAAAATGTATAGATGAATTGAACTTCATGACTTCTAAAAGTACCTCCAATGGTGAGCTCACTCAAAGTTATTTTGTAGATCCTGTTAAAGCCACATCATCTTGAAATAACTCACTTATTTTTTCCTCCAATGGTGTAACTTTAAAAACTCATTTTTAGTCCCACAATTTTACCTCACATATTAATATTTTATTTATATTTGGTCCCACATAAACTTGTTAACAAACATTTATGTAGACTGGCCCCACAAAATAACTATGAGAAAATATAGGATCAAAGAGATGAAGATGAAGTTCATAGGAGAAGTAGGCATTAGAGGTAGAAACAAAAGAATTAGATTGAAAAAGATAACCATAGAGTACAATATTGAGAGATATTTATAGAGTGAGTTTGTTATCATGGTTTTGGGGTGCCAAGCCATTAATTGGACTTGAACCTTTCGACCGTTGATATCTCTCTTTTTTCTTGGGAAGGGTAAAAGGAGAAAAACCCTTAAAAAGTTCCAGATTCGGGGGTCGTTTTCGCTACGGGAAGGTGTTAGGCACCCGGAGCGATTATGGTATTCCATAAGAACCGCTCTCCTAAGTTGATTTCTACGCTTTAGTTTTATTGCTTATTTGTATAAAAGAAAAGTGTGATTAGTTAAGAATGGGGGGTGAGAAGAAGTAGAATTTGATTTTTATTTCGGCTTGGAGGGGTTAAAGTCCCTTGCCTACGTACCGTTTTACGGGATCAAAACCGGCGTAGTTCTTGCTCAAAAATGGTTTTTTGTTTTTGTTGGTTGATTTTAAATTTGAAAAGAGGAATTTTGGAAGAATAGGGATGAGAGGCCTCAAGGGCATAAGATTTGGAAAATGTGAGGTGGAATTAGTCATTTTGCTAAATGAAGTCTAAATATGGTTAAGGTTCATTAAAAGTTTTACTTAAGAAAATAAAAGGGAAATAAGGAGTTTTGACTCCTATTTTATTTTTGCAAAAATATTTTCAAGTGAGGTTATTTGCATATTTTGGAAAAAATTGGATTTTCTCTAAGTGTTCAAAACTAAACGTTCGTCTAATCATGCAATCCTAGCCATGCATCTATGCATACAATCCTAAGCATACATCTAGGGTGAGTGTGTGCGTGTCGGTGCGTCATAGTGTCCGTAGTCCATATTACAAAAATTGCCTAAATACATTCTATGGCCCCTTTGCCAAGCTACAAACCAATGATAACAAATTACCCCACTAAATGAATTAAAACTTGCAAAAAATAAATGCTAAGCTAAAGAAAGTGGAGGGAAAGCTAAATGAGATGCATGAAACATGGAAATAAACTTGTTAGTGAAATAAAGCATAAAGAGTAGCAAGAGGCAAAAACGCATAAAATGCCACAAAGATAGTAATAAAATGGAAATAAAACCTAAAATTTTGATATGAAACCTAAGGCATTTGTAGCTTCTAATTATCATGCTATAGCAAGTTTGAAATAGTTTCTTTTATCTCAAGCTATAATCATAGGATCATTAGAAACAAGCAAGCTTAATTTCATACCAATTTTGAGATAGAATTAGCATTTTATTATTTTCTAGAATATGCATACATTGTTCATACAATCAAGGTTTCATGAATCAATCTAAAACAGCAAAATCAACATAGGATTGTAGGCATGAGCACCTCACATTAACATATCAAATGGCCTTTATCACATATTCACAAATCAATGATAAAATTGACAAAAAAACAATCATAAGAAATAATCCAAGAAAGAATTAAAATGTCATGGATTAATCATACAAGAATTTTGCCAATTCCAATATGCAAAAATACCATAAAACATCAAGAAAGTATCAAGAAGTAAGCATGGATTTTCTAGGAAATTCATCAAAATTTTTAATCAAAACATTGGTTCAAATAGCAAAGAAAAACAGTGCAAATAGCAGAAAATAAACAAAAACGTGAAAAGAAACCTAAGCCCAACCCAAAGCCCAAAACTACAAGGTCTGGATGCACAGGAGCCACACGATTGATCCAGGATCCTAAAACCCTAGATCAAACGGCCAGGAATCAAAGGGGAATGGACCGGATTGAACCGGTCCGGTTCGCTGGCTTATATAAACAAGAGAGCACCGGTTTTTTCATTTTGCAAAATCCTTTCTCTCTCTAACTCTTCTCTCTTCTCTCACCTCTCTCTAACCTTCACCGCCGGTGAGGATGAAGTGACGGCGGAGACCTTGAAGGTCCGCCGGAAACTTCATCTTCTCCGGCGAGACTACGAACTTCCGGTGGCCTAAAAATTCCAGAACTTAAAGATTTTTGCATATTTTGATTCGTCCTTTAACCCTAAACACGAATCCAGCAGTTATTTTTTCAAATTCAGTTTGAAACGATGTAGATCTGGAAATTTGTCGTACGGCTTTGAAATTGATTTTGATCTTTTTTGAAATAAAACGTTTAGATCCTTGAAGATCTACATCGTTTCGTTGTTTAGCACTTCTTTGATGTTTGTTCTCGCTTTCAAAACTTAGATCCTTATGGATCTAGGTTTTGTGTTTACGGTTACGGTTTTTGTCTTTGAGTTCTGGAAATTTTGGATCTGTTGCTTGCGTGATTTTTACAGGTTTAAACTATGATTTTATTTGTTGAAAAGAGGTTCTGAGTTTTACCTGAGTTTTTATGGAGATTCTGTTGAGTTTCTTCGGAAACGCTTGGATTTGGCTTTTGCTTGTTGATTTCCGGTTTTGAAACTGAAAATAAATCAGTGATTCTTCTTCTTCTCACTGATTCCGTTTCTTCATCTTCTTCGCTGGTTTAGAACTTTGCTTCTTTCGCTCTTCTTCTTCCTCTGTGATCAGCGCTTGAGCTTGCTTCAATGCGAGCTCGCGTTTGGAATTGCAGAGAAACGGTCAATTCAGTGATGAAGATTCCACAGAATCTCTGAGAATTGATCCAAAAAATGTTGATTCTGATGAAAATTAGGGTTTCTGGAAAACGGTTAGGGTTTTTGTTCTTGGTGTTCTTGAGAAATTCTGAGAAATTTTCTGTTTTTGATCTAACTGCTGAGAGAGAAAGTTAGAATTGTGTTTATGAGTTGGCGTGTAATCATTGCTTCTGAAATCTGACTTAATGCTTTTATAGCTGACATGTGTGCATTGGAACCAATAGGAAACTGACATGTGGCATCTGAACTTGTATGAAAGAGGCACGGCTTTGGACTTAAAAAATGAACTTTGGACTTTTCTGCAAAAATAAGAACTTGAGGACTAAACTGCAATTGACAAAAAGGACTGAAATGAAAATTGGAAAAGAAACTGGACTGAAATGCAATTTTGGACCTCTTCGAGGACCAAAAATGCAAAAATAATAAAAACAATAAAAATAAAAATAAAATTGGTAATTTGACCAAACGTAAAGCGAAATACAAATAAAATTGACAAAACGGACTAAAACGAACCAATGGCCTAAATGAGGTACTTCAAAGTAACCTCTCTGTGCCAAAATTTTGTGTGAAATGACCAAAATGCCCCTAGGGCTAAAATTGACCTAAACAGACTCAAATTGACTTGACACTGACTCAGATGCAAGTTTGAAATGAATTTAACAAGGTTTACTGATGGAATGTAAAAAACAATCTGAAAAGACTCAGAGACAGTCACAAGGATGAAAATGGGTCCCACTGCAGGAAATGACCAAAATACCCTTCTGTATGACTTTTTGCCAATTTTGAAATAAACTGTGGTAAAAGCAATGTAATGATCCATAGACACTTTTGAATGACTTATAAGACAAGTAAAGACATTTCAAAAGGTTTTATGCAAGAAAAACATAGATGAAATTGTGGTTGAAAATACTGCGAGGCAGAGACAATTTGAACTGTGCAGTTGAAATTTGATAATTGACAAAGTTTGAAATGAAATTGGGCCCAGTATTTTTAGGTCCAAAAACAGGGTATAACAGCTGCCCCTATTTAAGTTTCTTTGTCTGGAGAGTCAAGAGACGGAGTCTTTGGCTTGACAGGACGAAGATACTTAAATATTAGCATTTGCACTGTGTTTGGATGTAAAAATACGCCTACCCATTTTCAAATAATATGCATGCCATGCATCATTTGGATTATGAATGCAAGACCTCATGGGGATTGGAATTAACAAAATATGTCGTATCCATTGCGGGATTGATAGACGTTGACAAAGATAGTGAATAGCAGAGTAACGGGAAACTAGAAACAAGTTGGACAGGTACAAGCTGTTCTTGGATTCAAACTAGCCACTTGACCGGGGATGAAACAAACAGACAACTGCGAGTTGTTCTTATGGATTCGAACTGGTCACTTCACAGGGGATAGAGGTTACTGGACAAACATGAGTTGTTCTTATGGATTCGAACTGGTAACTCACTTGGGGATATTGGAAAGTGCGAGTTGTTCTTATGGATTCGAACTGGTGACTCGACTGGAAAAAGAGAAAATTGGCAAGTACGAGTTGTTCTTACGGATTCGAACTGGTTACTCGACTGAAAGCAAGGCAAATGGACAGGTGCGAGTTTGTTCTTGGATGCGAACTGGTTACTCGACTGAAAGCAAGGCAAATAAACAGGTGTGAGCTTGTTCTTGGATGCGAACTGGTTACTCCACCGGACAGAAACAGATAGACAGGTACAAGCTGCTCTTGGATTGAGCTAGCCACTTGACCAAACGGAAACATATTGACAGGTACAAGCTGCTCTTGGATTGAGCTGGGCACTCGACCGATAACATAAGCAAATTGATAGGTACAAGCTGTTCTTGGACTTGAACTAGCCACTTGACCAAAATAGAAACATATTCACTGGGGATTGGTTTTTTCCTGACAAAATATAGATTGAGATTGACTTGGCGTCGATTTGATTTGAAAGGTAGAAATTGACCGATATTATTGGCTCACAAGGTTTTGACAGAGAACCTGACATGAGTATTGAATTGAGACTGATGTTGACATTGGAAATGCGATATGCATGAATGATATAACAGTTTCATTAAATGCATGGGCACGTAATATGCATGATTATGCATGTATGAATGCTTGTAATGCATGACTGTTGGCAGTTTGTAGGCACGACTTCACGGGGAAGACAAGACATTAGAGTATTGGGCACGTAGTGGCTCGTGCTATATTACACATTCTTGGAAATCCTCTTTGGAGATGACGTCGTTGGGAGACGTATCGGAACCATGGCCGAGGGCCGGTAGGTATGTAACTTGCTGGGGATAGAGTCTTGAGACTCCACCGGGGAAAACGCCGTTGTGCTGGGTATGTTGTAGATATTGCATCTGTGGTCAATGCTTTTTGCATGTTATATTCTCATTTTCATTTTTTGCATCCCATTTTTGCCTGGATCGCCCTTTCGGGTTTTCGATCCACCGGGGAGATAAATTTTTATTGCCCCATTTTTGCCTGAACTGCCTTTTCAGGTTGTCAATCCAGCGGGGTGCTCATTTTTGCCTAAGTCGCCCTTTCGGGTTTTCAACTTAGCGAGCTCATTTGTTTTCATGCATTTTTGTTCTGTTTTTTCATTCTTGCCATTGACCACAGACTATCCTGGAGGAGAACCTGCTTGTAACATATATTGAAATAGACATTAACATACTCTCGCTCATGCATGTTTCATTTGATTGTACCCTGTTGCTCAGGTTTGCTTTTCAAAATAAACAAAAAGTTTTCAATTTTCAAGAATGTTTGTTTCAAGCATTGTCATTATCAAAATGGAAGGAAAATGTTTTGTATATAGCTTTGAAAGTAGAAGAAAATAGAGTTTTCAAACAAAAGCAAAGGCTCAATTTGATGTATAAGAGTGGTGGTCAGCCAAAGGCATGACTCCACGGATTCACAAAGCTTGGAAAATGGTAATTTTATTGGTTGGTGGTACATTGAACACGGTAACCACTACAGTTTTTAGAAACTTTGAATTCACAAGTACAGAAGCTTTTGATGAAGATAGGCATTAACAGCTGCAGATGCCCCAAGGGGGACGGTGGTTGGCCAGATATAGTTACTTGCCTTTTGTTTCAATCTCATTTTTGCCTGAACCGCCCTTCCGGGTTTTCGATTCATCGAGACGCTCATTCTTGCCTGAGTTGTGTACAATCTCAGCGAGCTTTTCATATTTGTTTTTTTGTCCCTTGTTTTTGCCTGGACCGCCCTTTCGGGTTTTCGATCCACCGGGAAGCGCATTTTTGCCTAGGCCGCCCTTTCGGGTTTTCGACCTACCACGCTGTTCTTTTCATATTTCTAGGCAAAGTATTTCTTGACTATATCGGCATTCACTGGATTTGGAAGTTCTACACCATCCATGTGTGTAAGGATTAAAGCACCACCGGAGAAGGCCTTCTTGACAACATAAGGACCTTCATAGTTAGGCGCCCACTTGCCCCTTGGGTCGGGTTGCTGGCTTATCCTCCTTTTCAAAACGAGTTCCCCTACCTTGAATTCTCGAGGACGGACTTTCTTGTCAAAAGCAGTCTTCATTCTTGCTTGATATGACTGTCCACGAGCCATGGCATCCATACGTTTTTCCTCAATCAAATTCAACTGATCATACCGGCTTTGGCACCATTCCGCCTCGGATAACTTTGCTTCCATGATCACACGGAGAGATGGGATCTCCACTTCCAAAGGAAGAACTGCTTCCATTCCATATACAAGAGAGAAAGGGGTTGCCCCGGTCGAACTGCGCACGGTAGTACGGTAGCCATGCAGAGCATAGGGTAACATCTCATGCCAGTCCTTGTAAGTGGTTACCATCTTCTGGACAATTCTCTTGATATTCTTGTTGGCGGCCTCAACTGCACCATTCATCTGAGGTCTATAGGGAGAAGAGTTATGATGCTCAATTTTGAATTCTTCACAAAGAGCTTGCACCACATTGTTGTTCAGGTTGGTACCATTGTCGGTAATAATCTTGCTAGGAACACCATATCGACAGATGATGTTGTTCTTGATGAACTTAGCTACCACTTGCTTGGTCACATTGGTATAAGATGCTGCTTCAACCCACTTGGTAAAGTAATCAATTGCCACTAAGATGAAGCGATGACCGTTTGAAGCCTTCGGTTCAATTCTTCCAATCATGTCGATGCCCCACATTGAGAACGGCCATGGGGATGACATAACATTGAGAGCGTGCGGAGGCACATGAATCTTATCAGCATAGATTTGACATTTGTGGCATTTTCTGGCGTACTGGTAGCAATCATGCTCCATGGCCATCCAGTAGTATCCTGCTCGTAACAACTTCCTCGACATAGTATGCCCCGTAGCATGGGTCCCGAAGGTACCGTCATGTACATCATGCATTAACTGCTCCGCTTCATGTTCATCAACACATCTTAACAGTACCATGTCGTAGTTCCTTTTGTACAGAATATCTCCATCTAACAGGAATCTACTGGCCAATCTTCTCAGGGTCTTCTTGTCTTGTTTGGAAGCACCCGGCGGATACTCACGGCTTAGCAAGAACTGCTTGATGTCATAGTACCAGGGTTTATAGTCAACCACATTTTCACCAGCCTGATCGATCACATCCCCAATAGCAAACACATGTGAAGGTCTTTCAAGGCGTTGCACTTTGATTAATGGCACATCATTCCAATGGTTCACTCGAAACATGGAAGATAGAGTAGCAAGAGCATCAGCCATTTGGTTCTCATCACGAGGAATATGGTGCAGCTCAACCTTTGTAAAATATGTCAGAAGACGTCTCGCATAATCACGATAAGGAATCAACTTAGCATGGTGGGTCTCCCATTCACCCTTTATCTGATTAATGACGAGAGCAGAATCTCCATAGATGTCGAGGTGTTTGATTCTCATGTCAATTGCTTCCTCGATCCCAAAGATACATGCTTCATACTCAGCCATATTGTTGGTACATTCGAACAAAATTCGGGCGGTAAAAGGAATGTGATGCCCCTGCGGGGATACAATGACTGCCCCAATTCCTTTTCCATAAGCATTGACAGCACCATCAAAGACTAAACCCCACTTGCTATTGGGATCTGGACCTTCCTCAATCAACGGTTCTTCGCAGTCTTTGGATTTCAAATACATGATTTCTTCATCGGGGAAGTCGAATTCAATTGGTTGATAATCATCAAGAGGTTGGTAAGCAAGATGATCTGCAAGAATGCTACCTTTGATTGCCTTTTGAGTTTTGAACACAATATCATATTCAGACAAAAGCATCTGCCAGCGTGCAATCTTTCCAGTAACAGCAGCTTTCTCAAAGATATACTTTATCGGATCCATTCTGGATATCAACCACGTTGTATGATTCACCAAATAATGACGCAGGCGTTTGGCAGCCCAAGCTAGAGCACAACAAGTCTTCTCGAGCATTGTATACCGAGTTTCACAATCGGTGAACTTCTTGCTCAGATAGTAGATAGCATGTTCTTTCTTTCCAGTCTCATCTTGTTGTCCAAGTACACATCCCATGGATTCATCAAATACTGCCAAATACATGATCAACGGCCTTCCTTCCACGGGTGGGACAAGGATAGGTGGTTCCAGCAGGTACTTCTTGATGCTATCAAAAGCTTCTTGGCATTCATCATTCCATACAACAGGCTGGTTCTTTCTAAGCAGCTTGAAGATCGGCCCGCAGGTTGCGGTCATATGAGATATGAATCGGGAGATGTAATTCAAACGCCCGAGGAAACCTCTGACTTGCTTCTCTGTCCGTGGAGCTGGCATTTCTCGGATGGCCCGGACTTTATCAGGATCGACTTCAATGCCCTTTTGGCTGACAATGAAGCCTAATAACTTCCCGGATCTGACGCCGAATGTACATTTGTTGGGATTCAATCGCAGCTTGTATTTTCTCAACCTTTCAAACATCTTTGTTAAATATTCAACATGCTGCTCCTCATCTGTTGACTTCACAATCATGTCATCCACATATACTTCGACTTCTTTGTGAGTCATGTCATGAAACAGAGTAGTCATTCCCCTTTGGTAAGTAGCACCAGCATTGATTAGGCCGAACGGCATCACTTTGTAGCAGAAAGTACCCCATGGAGTGATAAAAGATGTCTTTTCTCTATCTTCAGGAGACATTTTGATCTGATTATAACCGGAGAAACCGTCCATGAAGGAGAACACCTTAGATTGAGCAGTATTATCAACAAGCACATCAATATGAGGTAATGGAAAGTTGTCTTTTGGACTGGCTTTGTTCAGGTCTCTGAAGTCAACACACATCCGGACTTTACCATCCTTCTTTGGCACAGGTACTATATTGGCAACCCATTCAGGGTACTCAACTGTCATGAGGAAACCCGCATCAATCTGCTTTTGAACCTCGCTCTTAATCTTGAGAGCCATATCAGGATGAGTCCTTCTCAATTTCTGCCTGACGGGAGGACATTCAGGCTTGGTGGGGATCCGATGCTCCACAATCATAGGATCTAGACCTGGCATATCTTCATACGACCATGCAAAAATATCCGGATATTCCCGGAGGAGTTGGATGATCTTCCGTTTAACCCCTTCCTCTAGGGTAGCACCAATCTTGATTTCTCGCTTGTTCTCCTCGGTACCTATGTTAACAAGCTCAATCTCTTCTTGGTGAGGCTGAATGGCTTTCTTTTCTTGCTCAAGTAACCGAGTAATCTCATATGGTATGCCATCACCTTCCTCATCTTTGGCTTCATACACAGGGAAATCAAAACTTGGAGGAACCGTAGGATTACTGTGTTCAACGGGTTTATTATGGTTCAACCTGCATATAATGATTGGATGATTTTAGAAAGAGTTTTTTTTTTCATGCAGATTTTTGAAATTAATAAGAAAATACGGACGTTTTGGTTTTTTCTGGCATTACCATTGTTTCCAAGGGAAAAAGCACTAAAAAAAAGTAGTCGTGGAAGAAACGACAAAATTTTATTAATCAACGGCAATGCCGAAACAAACATGCCCTTACAGAAAATATCACTCTCGCTTTGGGCAGAGCGAGAGGATCGTTATTTTGAAAACAAAGCACTAAAGCAACAAGACACATTACTCAGAAACATGCATGATTGAAGGAATGTCAATGGCATCCCAATCTGTCGCAATGCCTCCTGGTGTAACGAATACAGGCCTGAGACCAGATCCAGTGGCTTCTTCAGAGATAGCATTAACAAACCCTGCACTGTGGAAGACTCCCGAGGAAACCCTTGATGACGGAGAGAACCCGAGACCTTCTTTACGCTTGTTCTCACAGAGCCGTATCACCTTGCCCCAGCCGGCAGTCTGACCCTCTTGGATGGCTCTCTGAGCATCTTTCAATGAAGCCATAGCAGCCCCAGCTTCCTTAGGCTCTGCACCTTCAATGGTCAAACCTTGGAAAGCAGTCCCTTCAGCAGACCCCGCTTCAATACAAGAAAAGGACAACAGCTGGCTGACTAAGTATGCTTCTTCACCATGGATTGTAACGAGTTTTCCATTCTTCACAAATTTCAACTTCTGATGTAAGGTGGAGGTAACCGCGCCCGCATCGTGTATCCACGGTCTTCCCAGCAGACAACTGTAGGATGCATTAATGTCCATCACTTGGAAGGTAACCAAGAAATTCTCAGGGCCAATGGTTATCGGCAAGTCTATCTCCCCCAACACATTCTTTCGAGATCCATCAAAAGCTTTGACCAAGAAAGTACTTCTCCTCAAAGGGGTACCACGGTAGCTCAACTGATCTAGAGTTGTCTTGGGCATTACATTGAGGGAGGAACCGGTATCCACCAACACATTTGATATCATGTCTGATTTGCAATTCACCGAGATGTGCAAAGCCAGATTGTGACTCTTTCCCGCTTCTGGCAACTCTTCTTCACTAAACCAGAGGTTGTTACAAGCAGTAATATTTCCCACTATGCCACCGAAACGATCTACCGTGACTTCGTGGTCAACATAAGCCTGCTCCAGCACTTTCAACAAGGTATTCTTGTGAGCCTCGGAGCTCAAGAGTAATGACAAGACGGATATCTTCGAAGGAGTCTGCAGCAACTGATCAACGATCTTGTAGTCGCTCCTCTTTATTATCCTCAGAATCTCATCTAAATTCGAATCCTCTATAGATTTGCCGGATTGGTTCACATCTGTAGCAATGGGTGAAACAACGGTTGGAGTTGCTTCTTCAACTGGTGGAATGGTCGGTGTAGCTACCTTCTTCTGAAATAATGGCGGACGAACCTTCCCGCTTCTTAGCGCTGCAGAAGTCCCTTCGGCAATATTGCTTACTGTGGCAAAGGAGGCTAGAGGCACCTCTACTCCATTTTCTATCATAGTAGCATTGTACTTGTATGGCACTGCCTTGTCCGAAACATAAGGAATTGGTCCTGGCAGCCTTATCACCAAAGGCTCAGCATTCTTCTTCAAAGGTACACTCTTGACAGGTGGATCGTGAAAAACTGGCACAATCACGCAAACATCACTGACAGTCAGAAGATTATCATTCATCAAGCTTTGGATGTCGTCTTGAACAGCATGGCAACCCAAAGGATCACGGAGGCATCCTAGACACTTGGCATGATCATGGCTGAACAGAGAAGCTTTGCACAGCTTGATGTGTAGAGGCACCAGAGGAGTTGCGACGTTGCGGACATCAAGTCTAGGAGCTTCCTCACACACTTCGATCATATTCACAGCGGCATGATTTGGAAGAGGATTGTCGAGGACGTGTGGGACATTATTCTCAAAAGTCAGCTTCCCTTGATCAATGAGCTTCTTCACGATATACTTCAAAGCATAACACCCCTCGACATCATGACCTAAGGCACCTTGATGAAAATCGCATTTGAGATCAGACCTGAACCTTGGAGGCAACGGATCAGGTGGTGGCTTGCCCTGTCTAGTCGTACAATGCCCTCTCTGGAGTAAAGTTGGAAGCAACTCAGCATACAACATTGGTATAGGAGGAAAAGTTGGTCTAGTATACTGCTGCTGCTGCTGCTGTTGTTGTTGTTGAACCGGCAACTGTTGTTTCATCTGTTGGGCAATTGCATTGACGGGCACTTGAGGCTGGCCCGGTGGCAAAGGGTACTGATGATAAAATGGCGGGAAGAAAGGATGCTGAGAATACGGCATATATGGGTATGACGGAGGCATTTGAGCTGCATTGATAGGTGCAACAGTAGCCATAGCTTGACCGGCTCCAGCTGACACCATCCCCACTTCTGTTTCTTTCTTCTTGTGGTGTCCATTACCATATCTCTTCGACGCATTCACAGAGGATTCAGCTTTCTCAAACACGATGATTCCATCCCTGACGGCTTCCTCAAGACGGGTTCCCATAGTGACCATCTCCGAAAAGTTGTTCGGGGCAGCGATGATCATCCTCTCAACATAATCTTTCCTCCCTGCCTCTGTATTAGCAGTATAGTACAGCGGAAGTCCGTAAGGATACCCGGATGGCATGATAGAGCGGGGATCAGTTGTTACGGTAGGAGTCACATTTGCAGCTGTAGAAACTACAGGAACTGGTTGTTCCTGAGCAGCCAACAGAGCAGTCATAGCATCATGAGCTTTGGCCAATTCCTCCCTTAAAGATGCCAATTCAGTACGAATCTGCGTGTTCTCTTCTTCCATAGCCCTTTTCTTTCTTCTGTATTCTCTGGTTCGATCGGTTCTATCAGGTTCATAAACTCTCTGAGCACGAGCCACTTTTCACACTGGGGCAGAGAAACCAGGAGATAGTGAGCACTTGGAAGTCTTTGTGACCAATGCATGATGCATATGATGCATGATATGCAAATGCAAATGCAAAAGACTTATTTTTTTCATCGAAGGATTTTTAAACAAATTAGAAATCTTGCAAATAATCAAAACTACATAGTATTCTCAAAAGAAAGACTTTGAAATTTCAACAGGATAAACGAATGAGGCCCTCAAGCATAGGAAGTAGTCGGAGCATCGTCGGACTCGGAATCTGAATCACAGTAGCTGGCAAAGAAGTCTCGTCGTCCTCGGGCTCTCTTGGAATCCCTCATAAGCAGCTCGTCTTTCTCTTCCAATTCCCTCCGAGCCTTAGCTAGTTCTTTCTTCAACATTAGATTCTCATGAGTCTTCTGCTCATCTCTACCATCCAAAGTCATGATTAGATTCTCGGCTTGATTGTACCGAGCTTTCCATACTTGCTTCTCACAACTCTCCATGGCTAGGTGCTCCTGATACATATCCTGAGTCACAGGGAGCAGAGGTAGAGGCATAGATGGAGTAGACGAAGACACGTATCTCATAGCTGGATAAGGCATACCAATCTCCTCAGCTCGATCTATCACCCACTGAGTGTAGGCCTCATGAGCAACACCGGATCTCACACCTAGATGCTTCACACTCTTCCTTCGAACCTTGGACCAAGCATCCATGAAAGCTTTCCTTTGTCCGGTAGGAGCATTCGTGTAGAAGAAGAACTCTGGAGATGTAGCAAGATTGATGGGCTTCGACTTCATAGGGAAACCAAACTGTCTCATAGCAAGCTCGGGGTTGTAGTTGATTCCTCCACGGGTACCAAGAAGAGGTACATTGAGAAAGTCTCCACAACCTATGATAATTTCCTTGGCTTGAGCGGCGGGAGTGATCCAGACCACCTCATTAGGAGTGAGAGCCATAATCCGCTGAGAGTAGGACCAATTTTCCGAGTTATCATGGAAGGAACTCGGAAGGTGCGAAATAAACCACCTATACAAAAGAGATATGCAGCAAAGAATATACCCACGGCCCTTGAGAGTCCTGTCATGAATGGCGTGGTAGGTATCTGCTAGCAAAGTAGGAACCGGGTTCTTGGAATGGAAGACCTCGATAGCATTCATGTCCACGAAATTGTCGAGGTTCGGAAAGAGAATGAGCCCGTAGATAAGCAAAGCAAGAATAGCCTCGAGTGTATCCTGACGAGTAGTACTGAGATTAGCCTGCTCAAGAAGATACTTCGAAGTGAACCCCCGGATGTGAGACTTGGTAATAAGATGGTTGGAGACGTCGGAAGTTTTGAGGTAGAGATCCTTAGCAATAACCAGAGGAGTAAGAGAAGTCCCGGGACCAGTGAAAGGCGTCTTCTCGGCTATAGGTAAACCCACTAGATTGGAGTAAGCCTCGAGAGTAGGAACCAACTGGAAGTCTGGGAAAGTGAAGCAACGGAAGCTCGGATCATAAAATTGCACTAGACTGTGCACTAGCTTCTCGTCCACATCGGTTCGGAGCAAAGTAAGCAATCCCCCATATCGGAGTCGGAACCCTGTTTGACTCTTGACCTTGAGTGCCAACTCTCTCAAACTAACCAAATCCACCTCCTTGAACTTGTAGCACTTAGTCTTCTTCATACCTGTGATTATTTACAAAAATTTCCATTTGTTTAAACCCTTCGATGAATGCATGAAAAATGTTTATGCATGAATGCATGTATGCATGATTGTGTTGTTAAAGAACAAAGTGGGTTGAGTTTCAAAGTAACGGGGCCACGGATGGACACGGCGTCCTGGTGAACTAAGGCTTTGGATAGTAGTAACCAAGGTTCTAACATAGTTCCCAAACTGCAACCTCTCTCACATATATCATGGTAGTACAGGACGACACCCGTTCCATGATTATTTGTGAGAAGGTCTAGTTTGAGTGTAGTATCGCGTGACGACTAAAGTTTGAGACAACACTCAATTTAGCCACCGCACTACGTCCTAAAAAGGCTAGGATGGGTTTGGTAACTACGGTTCATAGCTTCGTCGAACAATTGAAAGTGAAGTGCCTAAGCATGACAACACACGCCGACAATATCACCTTCAAAATGCCTCAGCTATGTGAGATTGATCGCATAATCCAATACACGAGGCAACCCCCGGATCGAATTGTCGATTATATCTCTACCTAAACATAAGTTCACTCAGCCCGGGTTAGGACTTTTGATATTCTCACCCCACACGTCAAATGAAAGTAAACAAGTATTCACATATGTGAGCAATAAAACAAAGCGTAAATATAAACTAAGGAAAACTAGGCGTGACCCGCTAAAAAGAGTCCCCAGTGAAGTCGCCATTTCTGTTATCATGGTTTTGGGGTGCCAAGCCATTAATTGGACTTGAACCTTTCGACCGTTGATATCTCTCTTTTTTCTTGGGAAGGGTAAAAGGAGAAAAACCCTTAAAAAGTTCCAGATTCGGGGGTCGTTTTCGCTACGGGAAGGTGTTAGGCACCCGGAGCGATTATGGTATTCCATAAGAACCGCTCTCCTAAGTTGATTTCTACGCTTTAGTTTTATTGCTTATTTGTATAAAAGAAAAGTGTGATTAGTTAAGAATGGGGGGTGAGAAGAAGTAGAATTTGATTTTTATTTCGGCTTGGAGGGGTTAAAGTCCCTTGCCTACGTACCGTTTTACGGGATCAAAACCGGCGTAGTTCTTGCTCAAAAATGGTTTTTTGTTTTTGTTGGTTGATTTTAAATTTGAAAAGAGGAATTTTGGAAGAATAGGGATGAGAGGCCTCAAGGGCATAAGATTTGGAAAATGTGAGGTGGAATTAGTCATTTTGCTAAATGAAGTCTAAATATGGTTAAGGTTCATTAAAAGTTTTACTTAAGAAAATAAAAGGGAAATAAGGAGTTTTGACTCCTATTTTATTTTTGCAAAAATATTTTCAAGTGAGGTTATTTGCATATTTTGGAAAAAATTGGATTTTCTCTAAGTGTTCAAAACTAAACGTTCGTCTAATCATGCAATCCTAGCCATGCATCTATGCATACAATCCTAAGCATACATCTAGGGTGAGTGTGTGCGTGTCGGTGCGTCATAGTGTCCGTAGTCCATATTACAAAAATTGCCTAAATACATTCTATGGCCCCTTTGCCAAGCTACAAACCAATGATAACAAATTACACCACTAAATGAATTAAAACTTGCAAAAAATAAATGCTAAGCTAAAGAAAGTGGAGGGAAAGCTAAATGAGATGCATGAAACATGGAAATAAACTTGTTAGTGAAATAAAGCATAAAGAGTAGCAAGAGGCAAAAACGCATAAAATGCCACAAAGATAGTAATAAAATGGAAATAAAACCTAAAATTTTGATATGAAACCTAAGGCATTTGTAGCTTCTAATTATCATGCTATAGCAAGTTTGAAATAGTTTCTTTTATCTCAAGCTATAATCATAGGATCATTAGAAACAAGCAAGCTTAATTTCATACCAATTTTGAGATAGAATTAGCATTTTATTATTTTCTAGAATATGCATACATTGTTCATACAATCAAGGTTTCATGAATCAATCTAAAACAGCAAAATCAACATAGGATTGTAGGCATGAGCACCTCACATTAACATATCAAATGGCCTTTATCACATATTCACAAATCAATGATAAAATTGACAAAAAAACAATCATAAGAAATAATCCAAGAAAGAATTAAAATGTCATGGATTAATCATACAAGAATTTTGCCAATTCCAATATGCAAAAATACCATAAAACATCAAGAAAGTATCAAGAAGTAAGCATGGATTTTCTAGGAAATTCATCAAAATTTTTAATCAAAACATTGGTTCAAATAGCAAAGAAAAACAGTGCAAATAGCAGAAAATAAACAAAAACGTGAAAAGAAACCTAAGCCCAACCCAAAGCCCAAAACTACAAGGTCTGGATGCACAGGAGCCACACGATTGATCCAGGATCCTAAAACCCTAGATCAAACGGCCAGGAATCAAAGGGGAATGGACCGGATTGAACCGGTCCGGTTCGCTGGCTTATATAAACAAGAGAGCACCGGTTTTTTCATTTTGCAAAATCCTTTCTCTCTCTAACTCTTCTCTCTTCTCTCACCTCTCTCTAACCTTCACCGCCGGTGAGGATGAAGTGACGGCGGAGACCTTGAAGGTCCGCCGGAAACTTCATCTTCTCCGGCGAGACTACGAACTTCCGGTGGCCTAAAAATTCCAGAACTTAAAGATTTTTGCATATTTTGATTCGTCCTTTAACCCTAAACACGAATCCAGCAGTTATTTTTTCAAATTCAGTTTGAAACGATGTAGATCTGGAAATTTGTCGTACGGCTTTGAAATTGATTTTGATCTTTTTTGAAATAAAACGTTTAGATCCTTGAAGATCTACATCGTTTCGTTGTTTAGCACTTCTTTGATGTTTGTTCTCGCTTTCAAAACTTAGATCCTTATGGATCTAGGTTTTGTGTTTACGGTTACGGTTTTTGTCTTTGAGTTCTGGAAATTTTGGATCTGTTGCTTGCGTGATTTTTACAGGTTTAAACTATGATTTTATTTGTTGAAAAGAGGTTCTGAGTTTTACCTGAGTTTTTATGGAGATTCTGTTGAGTTTCTTCGGAAACGCTTGGATTTGGCTTTTGCTTGTTGATTTCCGGTTTTGAAACTGAAAATAAATCAGTGATTCTTCTTCTTCTCACTGATTCCGTTTCTTCATCTTCTTCGCTGGTTTAGAACTTTGCTTCTTTCGCTCTTCTTCTTCCTCTGTGATCAGCGCTTGAGCTTGCTTCAATGCGAGCTCGCGTTTGGAATTGCAGAGAAACGGTCAATTCAGTGATGAAGATTCCACAGAATCTCTGAGAATTGATCCAAAAAATGTTGATTCTGATGAAAATTAGGGTTTCTGGAAAACGGTTAGGGTTTTTGTTCTTGGTGTTCTTGAGAAATTCTGAGAAATTTTCTGTTTTTGATCTAACTGCTGAGAGAGAAAGTTAGAATTGTGTTTATGAGTTGGCGTGTAATCATTGCTTCTGAAATCTGACTTAATGCTTTTATAGCTGACATGTGTGCATTGGAACCAATAGGAAACTGACATGTGGCATCTGAACTTGTATGAAAGAGGCACGGCTTTGGACTTAAAAAATGAACTTTGGACTTTTCTGCAAAAATAAGAACTTGAGGACTAAACTGCAATTGACAAAAAGGACTGAAATGAAAATTGGAAAAGAAACTGGACTGAAATGCAATTTTGGACCTCTTCGAGGACCAAAAATGCAAAAATAATAAAAACAATAAAAATAAAAATAAAATTGGTAATTTGACCAAACGTAAAGCGAAATACAAATAAAATTGACAAAACGGACTAAAACGAACCAATGGCCTAAATGAGGTACTTCAAAGTAACCTCTCTGTGCCAAAATTTTGTGTGAAATGACCAAAATGCCCCTAGGGCTAAAATTGACCTAAACAGACTCAAATTGACTTGACACTGACTCAGATGCAAGTTTGAAATGAATTTAACAAGGTTTACTGATGGAATGTAAAAAACAATCTGAAAAGACTCAGAGACAGTCACAAGGATGAAAATGGGTCCCACTGCAGGAAATGACCAAAATACCCTTCTGTATGACTTTTTGCCAATTTTGAAATAAACTGTGGTAAAAGCAATGTAATGATCCATAGACACTTTTGAATGACTTATAAGACAAGTAAAGACATTTCAAAAGGTTTTATGCAAGAAAAACATAGATGAAATTGTGGTTGAAAATACTGCGAGGCAGAGACAATTTGAACTGTGCAGTTGAAATTTGATAATTGACAAAGTTTGAAATGAAATTGGGCCCAGTATTTTTAGGTCCAAAAACAGGGTATAACAGAGTTTGTCTCCTAACTAACTCTTACTACCTAACCAAGTAACTAACCATAGTTTACATATTATCTAGTTATGGTTTATTCACTATACTCTAATAGTCCCCCTCAAACTCAAAATGGGAAAATTCACCAATTTTGAGTTTGAAATACAATGAAATTACAATACGAATGAATTAACAAACGAAAAAAAAATGTAAAATTTGGTAACCAACCAATCTAACTAACTATGGTGGTGTAACTAAGGAAACAAGGGGGAAACTAAGTAGAACAACTTTGCTGCAACATAGGCGCAATTCATCTATACCTATTAATACCTATTAATAAAGGCAATATTTTTTTTTTGGTGTAGCCTTTTTACCTTCCATATTTACCCTTTTGTACTTTAAATTTTAAATAAAAGAAAAAGGCAGCAGTTGCATATGAACAGGAGAGGAAGAAGTGGTTTACAACATCTAGGATGGATTTACTTCCACGGAGAGTGAACTTTATTTTTTCTGTCATAAAATTGGAGTAAAATTTATCTAAGAAAAGGGAGACTCAAACCAATTTTTATTTGTTAATTCAATTCCTTTAAATTGCTGACAATGAGATTCTTTACTTCTACTAGAATTAAATTAAGGAAACTGCAAATAGACATGGAATTGTGGTCAAACCTTTTCTTCCTTAATGTAAGTTTGACTTTAAGTTATTTTTGTGATTGATTTGAAGCCATATTTTTTTGGTTCGAGTTGCAACATTATGAACATTCAATGATGTTTGTCTTTTACACACCTTCCATTTTTATTTCTTATAAATGACATCTATTTTATATCTTCAGTCTATTTGATTTTTTAGCAAGAATATCTATAACATCTAATAAAGGTAAAACACTCTTTTGGTGTAGCCTATTTTATCTACACTCTTGTTAATTTTTGATATTTTTGTCACGTTTAATAATTAATTGGTGCAGTTTTTCTTTTCAAATTTGTTCTTATGTTCACCAAAGTTTGTTACAGTTTGAGGCAGGAAAGAGGAAAACCCAACATCTTTTTCAAAGTGCAAGTGACTGTTTGTATATGAGTATATGACAATGCCAATATGCCATTCATTGTCATCACAGAAAAAAGAAAAAAAAATGTCATTTAACATGCATTTCTGGCACTATTGTCATTCCTTCATATAAGTTACTCCAATTGATGCATCTTCTTATAATTTGCACTTTTGATTATCAATCACAATTTTGTATCTTTTTCAGTTTGTAGATGCCCTCAAATTAACAATCCAGAAAGCAAAGAGGAAAAAATACATCTTCCAAACACAAAAGAAAGGGGGGAAAGAAAAAGAAAATGGTAGAAAAGTAGGGGATATGGAGGTCACCCTCTAATGGTGGCTTCAACGTAGACTATACTCTCTTGGCAATCACACCAATGATGGAAGGATAAATGTTGCGCAAAAGACCGAGAAAGTGGTTTATTCATAGTTTTCATTGCATGTTACAAAGTTTTAACGAAAGCACAGTCACTTTGTTTTGAAAACATAGATTGTTTTCTTCTAAATTTTTTAGATTCTTTTTAGTTAATTTCTACTCTTAATTTTATCTCCAACTAATTTACTTCTTCCCCTTGATTTTGTGTAGTGACGTTGCGATGCAAATTGAAAGGATGGCCATTTCTTATAATTAAGAAACTCTAATGGAAAGAGATAACAAAAAAATTTTAAGGGGGAGGAGTTGAAAGGAAATGGAAAATTCTATGACGTGTTTCAAATTAAAGGTTATGACTTGAAATTTAATTACTTTACCATTTTTTTTTTATCCTTTAGTATTATATTTTTATTTTTTATCCTTTAGTATTATATTGTTTTTTTCATGTTTTAATTGATTATCTTCCTTGGTTGTAAAAAAAAAAAAAATTGATTATCTCCCTTACTTTGAGTGGATTTAACAAGTATAATATAGTGAACATGTCATAGATAACCACTTACTAGAGAAACATGTAATTGATCCCTTAAAAAAAACTATAAACTAATTGTCACACATACAGACACTAAAGTGAAATTGGAAGCCTGTTAATCATCAGAAAATGAGGATGAGAGAAGAGAGATGAACATGCATGGATACAAAAGGTAATGAGCTGGGAAGCCCACACGGTCGTAGCCAGAGGACAACATGCATATGGACCATGGTGGTGGTGGTATTTCTAACCCTTTGGTTCTCTCTCTTTGTTGGTTATTAACAAAAGATTGCGAGAAAGACAACAAAGAGATAGAACCAAGAAACCCCACGATTATTAACACGTAAGTTCTCTTTGGATTGAAACACCTGCTAAGATTAGGAAATGAGGTAGACAAGGAGATTAACATATGATATTTTTGTAACAGGAAATTGCCACCAAGAAACTTGGTTGTCGCAATGTAGCGCCATAGAAGCAAATTGATTGTTCGAATATTCATCTTTCACCTAGGAGACGGTGGTTAATCAAGCATTGTACCATATTAATGACAATGACTATTCATCTTCACTCATGACTTCTCTCTATATATTTTCTATGTTTGATGATTGTTTTTTTTTTTTGTTGACATTTTTAATTTGGTTTTATGGGTATT
Source organism: Medicago truncatula (assembly GCF_003473485.1). Classification (NCBI taxonomy): domain Eukaryota; kingdom Viridiplantae; phylum Streptophyta; class Magnoliopsida; order Fabales; family Fabaceae; genus Medicago; species Medicago truncatula. Next base: position 26,839,273 of record NC_053045.1, read on the forward strand.
CAACAATTCCATGGTAATGGAAATATCTTTCTTTCTTTTCAAGTTCAGATCAAGGCGTTCGTGTTGCATGGATCAATGAATAATATTTGGTTCATAGCAATGTTTATTCTCATTTTAATAAATAAATTACAAAGGTGATAAACCCTTTTATATATGTAAGAGCTTATTGTGCATCATATTTAATTAATAAAAAAGGAAGTAACAATGTAATTTGGTGTGTCAAATAATTCATATATTTTTTTGCATATGTTTGGTTTTTACTTATTTCCGTTCTAGATCAATTCTTTGGTGCTCTTAGGTATCTATTGTTTGTTTCTTTAATCAAGCTATTGATTTAGGATTGTTATAACTTTGACACTTGATTTAAAAATATATATTCTGCTTTTTTTTTTTTTTCCTCTTCTACTTTTCAGTTGCCTTTGAGGAAAACTTACATATAGTGAATTTTCATTGGTATTGTTGGGAGACTTTATTTTTGTGTGTAAGAATCTTTCAAAAAATTTATTTGTTCGTTGGTGAGAAATATTGATTGTGATTCAACATATTATGGTTTTTAGAAATGTTTTTTTTAGAATGGTGTGTTTAGATGGAAGATTCATGAGAGGAGGGCTTACTTTTCCTTTTTAAATTACAAACACTAAAAAAAAACCACCAAAATGACTTTTTTTCATACTTTTTGTGGTTTTGATTAAACTGAATTCACGACATAAAAAAAACCAACAAAATGACTTTTTTTTCAAACTTTTTGTGGTTTTGATTAAAGTGTACTAAAACGGAAACTCAATAGTAGGGATAAAAATGATTAGACAAATGCAATAATAGAGAGGTAGATTGGGTAAAGAGGGAGCTTTTTTTTAATAGGAGAGATGGAGAATGGGTGAATATTAGTCAAATGCAAAAAGATTAAACTGTAATCAATAAAGGTTTTTATAAATTGTGTTAGCGGTAGGAAAGATTTATTGTCTTCGTGAAACCCACTCCCATAAATTTCACTCATGTTTCATGCATATTCATATTTCTTATATAGATGAGTATGCATCACAAAACTAAGTAAATCGTAAATAACTCCATGTTAGAGAAGTGCATGTATTATCTATCTTATATTTTTTTTATCACATTAGAACTTTCTCTTTTTGAGGGGAATGTATGATATTTCTTTGAATTCTAATAATTTTCTCCAAGATATATCAAGAAAAACTAAACAACATTGATGTTGAAAAACATACTATTTATGAGTTACATGCGTTAGCGCAGTAGAAAGAGTGGACAGACGGGCACGGGAATGCCCGTCTGGACGCTAGTGAAGCCTAATGTGAAATCCTGATCCAAGTCCAATTGAACACATACTGAGAATTATGAGCTGCACTTTTCTTCTTCTTCCTTCCAATATTCACAACCAGCTTTCCAGAAACGTGATTATGCCCAAAGCCCTTTTCCAAAACAGCTTATTATTAAAAATGAAATTGAACCAAAGCAACTTATTGAATACACAACTGAGCCAAAACAGCATGCCCAAAAGAAACTTGTCCCAAACGGGCTTTTGCAAAACGCACTTTTCAAATCAGCTTTTCTAAATCGCGTTCATACAACACGATTACGCTATTGAACTCATTGTCATTTGTGCATTCCAGAATCTCTCAACCATAGCAGAATTCATCAATGTCGTGAAACAAAATACTTCGAACCTGCAAGTGTTCGCCGGAAAACAAGTATGCGACGGTTGTGTTGATTTTCACGAAAACAACGAAAGACGGTTCTTCCCTCTGTCCCATGGTATCCACTGTAGTCAATCAATACCAAAACTTGTGAACTTGAAAAATGAAATTGAAAAAGAAATTGATAGAAAAGAGGGCAACAAACCGCAAAGATTTCCACCGGGATTGAAATCCACAATTGCCTCGTCATGTAACTAGAAGCATTGAAGCTTGTTGTTGAGTGTGATTACATCATGTTCCTGTTCTCCGACGAAGAAGAAACTAACGCCGTAAACAGGTACAGAGCTTGAGAGAACAAAATCGGTGAAGAGACTCTTCGAGTTCCTGATCGCTACTTCAGAAACGGTGAAAACAAATTTTCGATTGTTCAGTTTTGTAGATTCAGCAAATGCGTGAAACAACAAATCAAGACTATGTGAATTCTTGTTTTCTTCCGAAGCATCAAACACAAAGTTGCGCTCAGTGCAACAACGTGAATTAGCGAGAAAGCAAGGAATTTCACCAATCTTGATGGCGAATCCATCAACTGCTGGCTGAAACGAAGCATTCCACGGTGAAGAAACAGAAGTGGAAACTGAATCACCAAAACTACCGAAAATGAAGCAATCTTGCGAAGTGGAGGAACACGAAGATTCTGCAGCAGAAGCTTCAAGATCTTCATCACCAACCGAATCCTCTTCATCACCAACAGAATCCTCTTCAGAATCACTATATGTGCAACAATATTGCTCTGATACCATATCGGAAACTATAGGATCAAAGAGATGAAGATGAAGTTCATAGGAGAAGTAGGCATGAGAGGTAGAAACAAAAGAATAATCCTTGTAATTCATATTGAATTAGATTGAAAAAGATAACCATAGAGTACAATAGTGAGAGATATTTATAGAGTGAGTTAGTTCGTAACTAACTCTTAACTACCTAACTAAGTAACTAACCATAGTTTACATATTATCTAATTATGGTTTATTCACTATACTCTACTAATAACCGTTGCTTCAGCAAGCAATGGTCACGCCACTCTCACGGTCTCCAATGAAAAAAGTGATGAAAAGTTCAAATTACATGCTGACAATCTCACAAAATAACTAACCGCTGGAGCTGCTCTAAGATAAGAGCAGGTTTTTGACGTACGTTAACAAACATACTTACGTATCATCATCAGTAAAGGAACATTGACGGTAAGTAAACTCTCTTTACCACAAATTAGAGAATATCCCCTAAATTATAAATCTTTGTATCGAAAATTGTACCCTGAAGTAAGTAAAATAAAAATAATGAAGTTGAGTACATGGTGGTTATGTTATGTAGCACTGGGGACTGGAGGAATATAAAGTCGGGACTACCGTTAAAACGTGGGTGTGATTCGCGCTGATTCCTAACCGAACAGAGGCAGTTTTATTAAAAAAACACGGCCAAATTTCTTCCATTGTCTTTTTCCTTTTGGTACACGATCCAAGTTTTTATATTTATTAAATGAAAATAAAATTTCCCTAAATAGGATTTAATTAATTTTAAAAAAAACTAGGATTTACTTCACATAAAATGTTTACACACACTATTAACTAAGAGAAAGAAGTCCTAACTCAACTGGCAAAATGCCGAAATTGTTAGGCCGGATGTCATGACCGGGCTTCGAACCCCGGTACCTCCACTTGTGTGTGTGAGTTTATAATGGCTTTGCCATTTCGTCTATCTACCAAAAAAAAAAACTAACAGAAAATATTTGACTTCCATTATCTATTTAAATTATACATATAATAACATTTGACTAGTCAACATAATACATTTTTTATTGTAAAAAAACGTTATAAATTTTTACGTTAATATTGTATTAAAATATTAAAATTAAAATCTAATTAAAAAGTTTGTTTTTTTCATTTGATTTTCTTAAAATAATATTTTTTATTTATTTTCAGTTTCTAGTAAATTCTCTCCTTTAAAATAATCATATTTAAAATACTATCCGACATTAAATATAATCATGAAAATTCTAACTAATATTTTCACAAGTAAAATATCGGTTTTAATTTATAAAATCTAACTCAACTAACAATACAAATATTTTTAAATCAAACATTTTCATCTGATTCCAATATGAAACCTCACAATCATAGTGTGTCTTTTGGTTATGTTTATCATTTCGTCTAGAAAATTATAACCCTTGTGTTAAACAATTAAAACCTGCTCATTTTGTCTAAAATTAGTCCTTGTGACTTAATTTTAAGTTGAATAATTTTTTGTAAAACTTTATTTATCTTTCCAGCAACTTATTATCAGATTTTTTTTTTTAAAACCAAAAGGGTTTACACACAAAAAAATAAAATAAAATAGTGTAATAAAATAATAATAGTAATAATTGATATTGAATTGGGAACTCATTATTTATTTATAAGCACTTCCCTCCACATCAATATCCGAACCAAATTCCCTCCATCATCATCTTCTTCTCCCTCTCCCTCTTCCCTTTCTCTCTCCCGCTTTTTCCCACTTTCCAAACACATAGATCTCTCTTCCTTTTCCCTCCCATTTCCTTCCATCGCCGGCAGGTGGATGTCGGGCACCCGAACTCCTCCCGCCACCGCCGCGCCGGACCAGATCATGCAGCAACGTCAACTCCCTTTCTCCTCCATGAAACCTCCCTTTCTCGCCGCCGCTGATTATCACCGCTTCGCTCCTGACCACCGCCGGAATCAAGACCTAGAAACTGAAGCTATTGTTGTTAAAACTCCTGTGAGTTTTCTATTTTTTTATTATTATTATTATTTTTTTACGTTTTTTGTGATTTTTTTTATGGTTTTTAGTTTAGTTTTTGTAAGGTGATTTAAAGAACTAGGGATCTATTGAATTTTAGGGTTTAATTTCTATTTAGTTATTAAATTGTTGGGATTAGTTGCTGAATTAGTTCTTAGAGTTGAATATTAGTTAGGTTTTACTAAAAAAAGGAATTTTTTCCGTGCTTGAGGAATCAAACTAAGTTATGCTAGTGTCTGACACGTGTGTGAGACACCAACACGACACTAACACATGTGGTTATATTCAATTACGGGTGTCGACCTGTTAGTGTCGTGTCAGGTGTTTGCAACAGTGCTTCATAGAAAAAGAGTGTGTGGGTGTGTTTATTTTTTATTTTTAATATGTGCTGTTATATGAGCTTTAGAGCCTGTTTGGATAAATGGTTTATTTGCAGCTTATGGCACAAGTGCTTATCATATAAGCACTTTTGCATAAGCTTACATAAGCTGTTTTTATAAGCATACACATAAACTTTATTTTGATAGAAAAAAAATAAGCCATAAGCTGTCTTTATTAGTTCTCTCAAACAGTCTCACAAAACTTATGCTAGTAGGTAAGCTCAAATAAGCCAATCCAAACAGGCCCTTAGTCCTTAGGTTTAGTACTTGATCAATGTATTGAGGAACTTGAGAGGATGTGATTGTAACTTGGTCAATTCTAGGCGGTAAGAATCACGTTGCAATGAAAATAATTGGTCAATTCTAGGTGGAAAGGATCACATTGCAAGGAAATGAATCTGTCTATTGGATGCTTTAAAATGCTCCTGAAAAGCCCCATTTAGTTTATGAGCTTACTTTTGCCTGGTTGTTTTTAAATGAGGTTTCTATTTGGTGCAAAGATTTTCTGTAAGAAATTTGGCAAATAAAGGAAATGGGTTACCATACTCGGTCGAAATTTTTTTATGTGGATAAAAAAATAACTCTGCTTCAGAAACCACATTTCGTGAGTTTTTAAGTTTATTTTTGTAGTCTTTCGCTTTTTCCTTTTTGAATTGAATCCATTTAGTCAACTTAGTAGTGTTGCCGTTTGCCAAATACATACGTTTTTAGGAAACTGACCGTAACTGAGTTATTCTATCATTATGTTACTCGTTAAGGAATTCTGAGGGTATCTTGCACATCCTTAGACTATGCTCATGTAAAAAACTAAATTGTGCATAACTTTTCCATTTCTCATAAATGCAAGTAGGGCGCTTCCCTTTTTCTTATTCTTTGCAAAATCTATTGACATAGTTAAAAGTATTGGGTTATGCTTGTGTTGTTATTTGTAGATATTATAAGTAAATTTCTTTCTTCTAATTGATGTGAAGCTATATATTTATGGTTGCTATTAAAAATGCCTCATTACATTGAATTGCGGCTTCGTGATACGGCTGGAGGCCTTGGCTGCCACGCTAAATGCAAATGCAGCGGAAATCGAGTATGGTGTTTGCGGCTGCGTTTCATGGTGGAATTGCTTATTGCGGCCGAAGCAAGGGTCTTACTGCACAAACCCATTCACTCTGGCCACAAATTGGAAGTTTCTTGCCATGAGCTGGTGTTTTTCAGTAAGAACACCGACAGAGAAAAATATAGAACAATGGAGTACAAGAAAGACGCGAGTAGAAACAAGAAAGGAGGAAAAGTAACTGCAATGTGGAGCTATCTAATTTTTTAATATCGGGAAGGGAACATTTTAAATTTAGGGTTTCCGAAATTAGGCTTTAAGTTAGTCTAATGGTGGTCCACACCCCCTTTTTTTCTACCGACACCCCCTTTTCTACATAGTGAAGACTAAAATACCTCTGTTCTCACCTTTTCTACCCCTCTTTCCCTTCCCCTCGCAAGCACTATCCCAGTTGTATAATCGATTGCTCTGCACCAATATCCGAGATTAACAACATTGATTTATGATTAATGGATTATTTATGAAAATACGATTCTTACTATTCTAACTTACTCTATATAATCTTTTTTTTTAAGTCAACTTATCTCCGCGAGCACCTGCTTAGACTAATCCATAATCTTTTCTATTTATTGTTACTTACTATTATATTCACACATTTCAGCAATTGAAGCGGAAGAGTGAAGCAGCTGATTTTGAAGCTGATTCAGGTGATAGGATGACTCCTGGGTCCACTGCAGCAGCCAATAGTTCTGTTCAGACGCCTGTATCTGGAAAGGCGGGGAAAGGAGGAAAATCCTCTAGGATGACAAAATGCAACAGATCTGGAACTCAAACCCCTGGCTCAAATATTGGTGAATATTTTTTTCGAAACTTTGTTAAGTAGGATTCTACATTTATCATTTTCCTAATATATTCAAAGAAAATAAGGGTAGCCAATATTTTGGTTGACAACTAGATTTCTATCAACTAACATACACCATCATTCCTTTAATTATCGATTTTGGCTACCAAAAAGTTATACTTTTTATATAAATTTGGCAGGTTCTCCTTCAGGAAATAATCTCACCCCTGCTGGTCCATGTCGATATGACAGCTCATTAGGTATTGCCTAATTTTTCAGTTTTGATTAGTTGATTGTTGATCATCGGTGGTTTATTGTTATTCAATTCTTTACAGTTTAAGTTACACATTAAACACTTGTAGTTTCTCCCTTTTCAAACAACCTCCACCAACCTTTTTTTCATGACGCTCAGTCACTTAACCTCCCTCAACTCTGGTTTAAGTTGAAAATGTTGATTTTGGGTAACTTTAATGTCGATCATTGTTTACTTTACACATTACCCTCCTAACTAAATGTAATTTGGTGGCAAGTTGAGAAAATGTTAAACATATATTTAAATTAAATTGAAAATTTAATGTTTTAAGTTAAACCAATGTTTAGGGGGGGTTAAATGGCTAAAATAGGTTAAGTGGGTTTGTAATGAACCCTTTCTTTAAATGTTTTACTGGTGAGTGAAGATTGTGGGTACATTTTCTCACCTATATCATATTGTTAAAAACAAATAGGTCTGTTGACAAAAAAGTTCATCGCTTTAATAAAACAAGCAGAGGATGGTATTCTTGATCTAAATAATGCTGCTGACACATTAGAGGTAACATTTGCTTCCTGTCTAAAGATTACATGCTCATTACTGGAATGTTTGAGAATTTCATGAAGCTTTTGTGTCTACAGGTGCAAAAGAGGAGGATATATGATATTACAAATGTTCTTGAAGGAATTGGCCTTATAGAAAAAAAGCTCAAGAACAGAATTCAGTGGAAGTGGGAGTTCTTTCCATTCATCAGTCATTGTTGTCATAATTTTATCCAAAATTTTGAAACACTTTTACCAATTTCTTTGATGATTGACCAGGGGGCTGGATGTTTCAAAACCAGGGGAGGCCGATGATAGTTTTGCTAGTTTACAGGTTAGGAAGGACTAAATTTTTATCTTTGGAATTCACATGTAGATGATTTTCTTTAAAAGTTAGAAAGACTGGTGAGATATTCATGTTTTCCTGTCAAGAGCTTCCCATTATTCAAGCTGAAGCTACCTTATCTGTAAATCATTTTATGTGTGACTGCTTGTAAAGCATACTTTTTTATTTGGTTGAAGTAAATTTACAGACTTTTTGACTTATATAATTCATGGCATATAATAAATTTGATGGTAGTATTAAATCCTTATAAATGTTGGTGTTTGATTTGTTTTTGTTTCTCATATGCAGGCAGAAATTGAAAATTTAACAATTGAGGAACGCCGGTTGGATGAACAAATAAGGTTTGGATGTTTGCCTTTGCTGATTCTTCTTTGTTGCATAATTGCAGTTTTTGCCTGTTGTCTATTAAGAGTTTATTTTTATTATTATTGCAGGGAGATGCAAGAAAGACTACGGAATCTCAGCGAAGATGAAAATAATGAGAAGTAATATTATTTTTCCTTAATCCATATTTGGGTCTTTTAGCCGTACTTTTATGTTCATAATTTTATTTAATGTATTTTTTCTTTATTTTCTTTCCACCCTCAAAAGGTTTCTTTTTGTCACTGAGGAAGATATAAAGAACTTGCCCTGCTTCCAGGTTAGTTTCCCTATTTATGAATTACAATGAATATTTTGATGTGGTGTTTCTGTTTCCTTTGCTTCTTGTATATAAATTTATTTTGGATTTTAACTGGTTCTATTTTCCTATTGCCAGAATGAAACCTTGATAGCAATTAAAGCTCCACATGGTACCACTTTGGAAGTACCTGATCCTGATGAGGTAATTTAAGAGGATATGAGAAGTTGGTAGAAGTAATCAACAGATTTGTCTTTCTGAATGCAAATTCCCTTTTTCCTATTAGGCTGTTGATTATCCCCAGAGAAGATACAGGATAGTCCTCAGAAGCACAATGGGCCCAATAGATGTTTACCTTGTTAGGTATGCTTAATGTTTTTGGGTGTTTTGCTAACATTTGCTTCAAGGGTCATTTAGCTGTTGCAATGACATGTCAGATGACAATGCCATATGAAGCGATGATGCTTGAAGCTTGCAACATGCTATAAAGTTGACATTCTTGATCTCACCCTTTCACTGCCATTGTAGTCAATTTGAAGAGAAGTTTGAGGAGATCAACGGTGTTGATGTTGCATCCAAATTTCCACCCAGTCCAGAAGTTAACAAAGTTAACAAGGATCAATCAACCGTGGTCCCAGAAGATAAAGGGAAGGAAATAGAAGTGCAGAGACAAGATGGTGAAGGGCCTAGTTCAGATCTTAATAACAATCACGACTTCGTGAGTGGGATCATGAAGATTGTTCCTTCAGATGTTGCTGTAAGCATCACCTCAGTCTGTGGGATATTTGTTTTTTGCATTTGCAAATTGTTAGGAAAGAGTGTATCTTATGTCCAGAGTACCAAAATCTGAAGGGTGTTAGCTTTCAAAATATATAAGTTATTGCATGTTTTTTGTTGTGAAGGTTCTAGCGTTGTTTCTGATTTAAGAAAAAAAACCTTGGAGCTAATTTGAAATTGTGATATCTTTTTGCAGAGTGATGCTGATTATTGGCTTTTATCTGATGCCGATGTTAGCATAACCGACATGTGGAGAACAGAACGTATTCTCTCTAGACACCTTAGTCTCCATTTCATTCATTATTCATACACATATACACACACAAACACATCAAAAGAGAAGGGGTTTGGAAGTTCCATAATTTTTTTTTGTAATTTCCTTGATATATTTACAGCTGGAGTTGAATGGAATGAACTCGAAGCACTTCAAGAAGAATATTGTATGGCTCGTGAGCAATCTACAACCCCAAATCATGCTTCAAATATTGGTGAAGTGCCTTCTGCATCCAACCCTACTGTAGGATGAAGCCTCAAAAGGATTTATTTTGAACCTGAAGAGAAAGTTGTGTTCTTTCTCCAACTGAGAACCTATGACATCCACCCAGACCTGCGAGGTTGGATTGAAGGTTGCTAGAAGATACTTTCTCAATGTTTCATCAAGAAGCTTGTCCTGGGGAACTGAATGGCCAGTCAAATGGCTAATTGTACAGTTAGAATTACATAATCCAAGTGACTTTGTACTTCTAGAGGAAAAAACATGTGGCTTTTGCGAACCCAACTTTGTATATTGTAATGGTGGGGCATTCTAGACTACTTAGCGCGATGTGTATGTTTGAAAGGCAATAAAAACACATTTCAGATTGCTAATTGAAGTAGAATTTTGCTCTCAGGCAGAGCACTGATCAAATAAAAAGTTTCATGACATTCTATGGTCATTCTGTTTCTTTGATCCCTTGTTATTAACTTCTACTTTCTACCCGTTACTCTTTCTTCACGTTGCAATATCAGAGTCACCATTGACACTAGTAAGCTACATAAATTCTAGAAAGGGGTGCAAATGTTGGATGCAACCATTCAAATCAATTATAGCAATATTAGTAGATAAAAATTGTTTATTATTTAACATGACTTTAGCTATTGTTGACAATAATATGGATTTACATGTCCACGACGGTGGAAATAATATTCCTCTGGCAATGGAGATGAAAGTATGATTACAGGTAGAATTATACTACAATCAAACACTGGTATTTGCTGCTACCACTATTAGCTTACTTATCTTTATCAGCTTTCTTTCCAATCCATCCAGCTACGATTGGGGTAAGAGCTACCGTAGGTGGAAACCTAATTGGAGATGCAGCTTTGTGTGCAGCATATGCCAAAGCAAAGGTACCGACTTTTTCGCCGGTTGCATCAGTACTGATTCCTACCTGCAGATATACAGACATAATGTGTTAATTCATAGAAGTTATTTTGTTTTCATTATACTTCAATCCACATTTGGGTTATGTATGAGCATTGCACCTTCTGAAGCAAAGTTTGAACATCTACTCCAGCATTGATTAATACATAACAAAGAGCGAAAGAGATCAATGACAGAGTAATGGAGGTGGCTAAGTATGCTCCTCCGTATTTTGCCAGCAACTCCTTGGCTTGATCACCTTTTGATTTCTGTTGGTCCCCTTCTTCCTTTGAACTGAAAATCTGCAAAAGACCATAATTTTCATTTTAAACGGAATGAAAAGCGCGGCTTTGATTTTAGGGTGAGGAAGTGTCTCGTATAGTCTACAGTAAACTAATGATTGAAAATCGTTTGGAGCTCTACTGACACGATGCCACTCCCTTAAGTAAGTAAAAACCGATGTCATTATTCATCCTCTCCATTAAAACGATAACCCAACTGGTTGAGTCGGCAAAAATCAAGGAAACAAATTTCACTGCCTTAAAACTCAAATTATATTTCTGATAATTTTTAACAAATAAACACTGATTAAATTACTATCTCAAAGGCAAAATTGTTGGAACTTGGAAATTCTAAACTTCTATTTTAAATTGGCGACACAAGTGGTCGGAATTTTGATCGATATTCAAACATTGGTACTCAATCTTGATTCAGTACAGAACATTTCTTGAAGGTAAAATTTCACCCAAAATACATCTTTTGCTCCCTCAAAATCAGGGAAAGATACAGTATGCTAAAGTAAAAAATGGAAAGAAAACCTATACTAACAAGAACAAGAACCAACCCAAAAACATGAATTTCTAACTTTGGTTCATGAATTTGAAACTTTATACTAACAACATAATGATAATTAAACCAAAAAAGAAAAGAGAAAGAAATGGGCACCTTCCAAAGACCAGCTTCAAGACCATACTTCTTGGTTACTTCTTCAGGTGAAGATTGCTTTGAAGAGCTTTTGATTTCCTCAGTTTTCTCTTTAACAGCTCTAACTCTCAACACTTTAACATTAGATTTACGTGACTGAATGGAAGCAAGACTGCAAAATCTTGAACTCTTCTTGTTGCTCAGAAAAGAAGCACAAGAAGGTGATGGTAGCAACGAAAACGTTGTCATTGTATAGGGTTTTGAATGTTCCACAGAGAATCTTGTATTCAATATACTCAAAGCATGTGTTGTTTGATTATCAAGATTGTAAGGGTTTTGTGTGAACTCACTTGAGCCAACAGAAAAAGAGTAAATGATAACGATGCAATAAAATATCAGTTAGTTGTGTCGTTCATCTTACTCTATTGCTTGCTTACTTGTCACAATGGGGAATTCTCCTTTGTATATATAATCATGGGCTCTCCAAGATAAGCCCAATAAGAGAAGTGGCTAGAAAATTGCTCTTTACACTTAAAGATTGCTCTCCCACATCTTGAAATTACCTAAATAACCCTAACGACAATTAACGCGAATGACAGTTAATTGCCGTTGGGAGTATTGAGGGTAATTTTGAGGTGTGGGAGAACAATTCTTTAAGTGGGAAGAACAATCTTCAAGTGGCTAGGGAAAGTAATGGGCTCTCAAAGATGGATCTATAATTTTTTTAGAATTTCTTTTCACACCCTACTCACCTCTCGCACGCGCTCAAAAGTCCACATTTTATCCCCGTTGAATTTTATAATCCGAAACGTATTTGACGTTTTTTTTTAATTATATAATCATAAATGTGTTTGGTCCAGTTTTGTGTTGATTCGATTTATTAGTTCAACATGATTTGCTAAAATGACATAATTTATAATTGACAATCAAATTGATTAATTCAATGCAATTTATTAATTGAACACAATTTCATAATACATTTACATTAAAAGCACACATTTTAGTACAACACATGTTTGAACTCTAAAGATAAATATGTAGTGCAAGAAAATGGAAGAAGAAGATGGGAATAATCCCATCTCCGAACTGGTTGAGAATTATGGAGTACAAGATGAATGGAGTAGGAGAAGGTGGGAACAATTCTAGTTACAAACCGATTTTAAATAAAAGTTGATGTGCGACAACTTACTTTGACCAATCATACTAACCCCATAACTACCGATACATATGTCTCTATTGACAATTGTACTAACTCCGTAACGATGAAACCATGGCATCACAATCATCCCCAAAAGGAAAATAAGAATGAAAAGGAAGTAAGGTGAGGTGGAGTGAAAACTTGTGAGGCATTAACGGCTATTTATAGCCACAATATAAGCATTGATCGTAACGATAAACAAAGATGCATGAAACATGTTTGTGCATATGAGATTAGATAATAAACATGCATAATATGAATGAAGTCGGACAAACTTAATGACCAGGCCATCATCCACAATTTTAGCATGTTTCAAATTATATAATACTCATTTCGTTCATTTTTAACTGTCACATTTGCTAAAAAAATTTGTTCCTATTTAAGTGTCACTTTTAGAATTTAAGATTGTAATATGTCAATTATACCTTTAACCTCTCAATTACTAAATTTGATACATTAATTGCATAGTATATTATTGTAGCGTAATCCAATTCCTCTACTCCATCAGACACATTTTACTGAGGCCACAAAAATGCTTTATGCTGATAAATGCTTCCCATGCTCTTATAAAAAAAACATGAGCCATGCATTTATGTAGTGAACGGTTAATTGATACCAAGGAAAAGTTACACTACAGATATTAAGGGTAGAAAAGACAAAAGAGAGCTAATTATGCTTTGCCTTGGTTATAGAAAATTGGGCAAAAGCGACACATATAAAGGAACATAGAGAGTATAAAACAAGTAGTTGACTAGTTCACATTAGATGCAACAGACGGACACTTAGTGCCTGTTTATATGATGATGATGATAATAATAATAATAATAATAACAACAACAACAATATATGAGTGAGAGAAAATACATAAGATGACAAATAACTTCAACGGTTACAATTGTCATTGGAAATATCAATCCCCATTTTGATTTTTTTTCATTAAAAATATGTTCATTTTCTTCATATAAATTGCTCATCTCTCTTAATATCTTAGTATTTTCTGGTTCACCCAAAAATTCAATACTTTGCCTCTAGTTTCACCATCTCCATCGATCTTCAACTGTTCAAAAACACACAGTGTGATGCGACTCTATAATGATTTAATTTTTAGACATATCTAAGTGCCAATTTTCTTCTTCTTCAATGGATAATGATAATTGGGATCAATTTTCTATTGTTCGTAGTTGCAACTCTACCACATTTACTACTCCTACCACCATTTTCGAAAATCCACCGCCACCTCAAATTGAAACCACTACCAATAACATCACATTCCCTCAAAGTGTCACACCATTTTTCTTTGATGATTTTACTTTTAACCAAGAAAATAGTTTAGTCTCTTTTGCCCCACTTAAGCTAAATGACTTCATAGATCTAGATAAATTGATGATCAATTTCAATCCCATCCCCACCCCCAACTACCACTAGTATGCCAAAAATCAAATTCCACCACCACACCTTCCCCCACTACCACCACCTACACGATCCCATACCCCTTGACCACCACTATACCCACCCACATCACCAACATTAACAGTAGTGTTCATATTATCCACACTCCCATCACTCCCCTTACCATTACCCCCATTATCACTGCCACTATAATCACCCTGACCACTACTACTCCTATCATATCTGCTACGAGCACTACCATGACAGACACTAGTGTTCATGAAACCAATTAATATTCCACCAATTATAATATCCTAATACTCGTCGGAAAACAACATATTCAACAAAACATCAACAATCAAGCGTTTATTCCCAAACTTGTTGCATGCATTGATATCATAATCACTCATTTTGATCGCGCATACAACCATCCATCAGTTGCACTATGCGGATCGAGAAAAGGTAAAGTATTTATTCTATTATTTCATATATTTTTATTATAAATCTATTTTATTGTGTCAAAATAACTGAAGTATTTGTACGTAACTTAGTTCAAGTGGACTAAAATCATTTTACCTTTCTTTTCTTATAGAAAACATAATAACCAAATGACATTAGTGTGCTATATGAGGGAGGATGAACTTTCAAAAGACTTATTGGGCATGGAGGAAATATGGGCAAAAACTCATTAAGGGTCTCCACATCCAAAGTTTACACACATTCAAAACTATATTGTTAACTTGATTCTCTTTTCTTTCACATTAAAAACAATAATTTTGTTACCTAAAACAAACACTCCTACCTTCGGGTTTTAAATAGTGATTGTAAGCATTCGGATCCATGTCAGTCCATATAATTGTAATTAAATTCAACATATGTTATATGAATCATGGTTGCATTTGTGTTTCAATTTTGAAAACATAAAAAAATGGTGTATATTTAGTCCATACATGATGTTGAAAGAAATCAATAAATGATGTTGCATGAGCTATTACAAATGTAGCACTCAGGTAGATTGTCCAGCAAGCAGAAAGGTTGAAAAATGTAAAACTCAAGAGAACACTTATATCGTGACATATGAAGGAGAGCACAATCATGCAAACTTGTGAAGCATTAAAGGCTATTTATAGCCACAATATAAGCATCGACCACAATGATAAACAAAGATGCATGAAACATGTCTGTGCATATGAGATTAGATATAAACATGCATAATATGCATGAAGTAGACAAGCCATCATCCACCATTTTAGCATGTTTCAAATTATATAATCTGAAACAAGTAGTTGACTGGTTCACATTATATAATATGAAACGTGTCTAAACTGTGTAAAAACTAGTACATCAGGGTGGAGGGGGTGCACATATCAAATGATATAATCTGAACCAACAAATGCATGATTTTTTGTGTTTCACATTACACAAGAGTTTTGTGTGATCCACGACACACAAAACCTTCTAAAAATTACAATTTTGGTTCATTTGCAAACAACACCACATAACCATGAACACGTATACCGTAGATATGAACACTAAGCTAGCTAATAAAATGTATTATAACAGGGGAAATCTTATCTGTTTCGGGTAAGTGTTGACGTTACACCCTCTTACTTGAAGGACCATCTAGATCGAATTAATGGTGTCTCAACCATAAAGATATAAGAATAATGAGCAGTGTGGAGTATCGCCGTACGTCAATCAACTTAGATGTGTGCGTTCGGATTACCAAGATGAAGCAATAGAAAGACAACGTTGTGAGAACATGTTCTCTATAGTTGATCAACATAGTTCGAAGGGACTAATTGAGTTAAAAGCTTCTTTAGTGAGATCTTTTCATGGATAAATTGGATGAAGAATTTAGTTTGGTTGATCCATCATATTGTTTTTGTCTAAATTATGTTGTTGATGCTGTTGTAGAATTTGATTTAATGACATATTTTTCTCTTTTATGTGTTATGAATACGTTCAAATTATATAATTTGAAATGGATCAAGCCCCCCCAAAGCATAAGTTTTTACCTAGTCTGAGCACATTTTGAATTGAATTATATAATCCGAACCAGTCAACTACTTTGTTTCAGATTGTGCAATCTAAAACATGATCAAACTATGGACAATTGCTTGATGAACGAGGTTTGGTCGGTAACTTGTTTGTCTCATCCAATTTGGTGGTTTGACACGTGTCATTGAATGTCCTATAGTTGATGCTTGTATTGAGGCTTTAAATAACCTTATAATATTCTAACCATATCTATAAAATTTATTCAAAAATTATAACAAAAATATTTGATGGACTAAAACTTGATAATTATTTTTATAAAAAACAAAAACTTACTTAACCCTAAAATGTTATGGATCATCCATGTGCATGCTTGAATCACAAAAACAAGCCATCACGAGGGCATTTGGTAGGTTTGCTGTAATGGATTAAATAATGTACCCCCCTAGTACATGCAATAGAAAATTGTTGACTAAATTAGTTGCGTTGGAGCTTTGTATTTTAATGTTCCCCTATAAAGTAGCCAAGTATGTTAAAAGTATGATGGAATGCTGAAAAACCATATGGCAAAATCTAAGAACAAGATAGAGTCATATATTACACGTCAAAACTCAAAACTAAGACGGCAAGACCAAGTATTTCTCTATTAAATAAACATCAGAGATGTGAACTTCTGAATTTCTTTTTCATTTTAGTTATATTACAGTATATAAATATTGCCACACTATCATTGTTTTTCTAAGTTTTAAAATTCAGAAATTTGTAGCAATACCACAAGAATAAAAGCATCAATTACTTGTGACAATTATATGGGACAGGTGGAAAACCAACACTTTCGTACTATAGTTTTTTTGAGTTGATAGTCAAATGTGATGTATGATTTAATAATAATAATTAAAAATAAGCCTAAAAAATTAATATTTTCTTTTGATAAATATATATTAATATCCTTTAACTAAATTTATTGCGAAGTGATATGAAATTATTTTTACAACTGTCAAAAAATAATAAAGTGTTTAATTTAAGTGACATTATGTTAACAACTTTAGCAGCAGCTAGTGGCAAGTAGTTGAATGAAGTATATCATTTTACTTGTTTTAAGGTGCTACAAAAAATAATGCTTATGCACCACAGAACTTATGTACCATAGAACATGCTATTTGAAAAAGGCTTTTAATCTTCCATCATTGTGGCAGATTATAACTATTGGTATAATGACTATTGAATGTTGTAACTTTTTCTTTGAATTCATGAAGCGGCATATATATATATATATATATATATATATATATATATATATATATATATATATATATATATATATATATATATAAACCGGTTTTCTTGGAACATTGATTAAGCAATTAAAAAAGTAAGTTTTTAATTAAAAATAGTGTAGTCATTACTTGATAAAGCATGAGAGCTTATTTTTTCAAATAAAACTTTTATTTATGGGTTTCTTAACCAATGCACTTAGGACATTGGTTAACAAAACTATATATAACATATATTATTCTTACCGCAGCATTGAGCCATTTTTAACTTTAAAAAGATTCTAATTGACAAAACTTACACATGTTGAGAAGATAAGTATTGTCGGTTTGAACCCGCACTCAACATATCAAATGTCTAAGTTCATTTTAAAGTTTTTTTTTTTTTTTTTTAATGAAAAAACAATATGAAGCCACCTTTTGCATTACAACATGAATTTTTTTTTACTAAACTTTACCTTATGGTTGAAGCTATTTAACTTAATAAGAGCATCTTTAATTCATGCTTCTAATATGACTCAATATAAGACACAAAACTTCGTGGACAAAGTCTTGTTTCCTTGGAAGCCAACTTTATTGACAGAAGCTTCTTTTGTAGTCTAAGGTAATTTACCTATCATATAATTATGGAAAAAGTTTACTGTGAATTAAATAACGTAAGGACAACATACAAGAGTTACCTGTATCATTCCATGCTTTGTAGATACAATAGCAATTGGTCCAATTCAAATATTTAATCATAAGTAGAAAAATTAATTTAAGTTATTGAACAATAAGCTCATTATGACTAATTTAATTTTTCCCCAAAGATTGATGAAATGATTAATCCCTTATACTCTTAGCTACGTCAAATAATACCCTTCATAAAACTAAACCACCCTCTAATCTGATTTTTCACCAAACATTTTGGAAAGAGACCCATCTAATATCAATAGTGCATTAATTGTACTAACTAATCATCATCTATATATTATTAATTTTCCTAAATATCTCCAAAATTAAAAAAAAGTAATAATAATAACCAGATTCATCCATGTATTAATATTTATGAGAATTATAATATTTTTTAATTTGAATTATAATGTTTTTTTTAGGGAATTTTGAATTATAATGTTATTAAGTTGATAATGTTGAATATGTATTTGAATCTAAATGATATCGTAGATTCATTTGAAAATAAATCCGGACAGAGGGCAACATATTGTTATATACAGGATCCAGATTTAAATCTTAAATATCCTATTTATTCACCTATTTCACATTAAAATATGAATTCTACCCCACTAGACCTTGATAAATAAAAGATCCGGACAAAGGGCTAAGAACTAAATTAATATTTATAATTTCAAAAACATATTTTATATATAATATTGATATTGTGTATGAGTAAGTTAATAAGACAATTGTGTATGACTAAGTTAATAGGACAATTTGAAAGATGAAATTAAATATTGACTCATTTTCAATCCAACTCACACTAATTTAATTTCACACTATCCTCTTTCTAATATCATTTGTATATATAAAGCTCAACTCATCATCACATAGTTAGTTCGAAAAGGAATCCTACCAAACATACACCCTCTACCTTAACATATCCATCTTTCTAACTTTTTTAATTTTCTCAAACACATCTTTCCAACTTTGTTGTACTTTCATTTCTCATAACACCAAGATTCAAAATCTACGTCCCATCTCTTTTTCTATACCATATTATATATACATATTTGTGTGTGAATACTAATTTACAAGGTTATACTATAATGTCTTCCAACAAGAAAAACCTTATAAGAACATTTTTCACATCAAATGGAAGTTGTGGATGTGCAAAAACAAAAGCAATTCAAGTACACGAGCCAAAGCCAACCCAAAAACCCAAAAAATTCATTAAGCAAAGGATCACAAACCCAAGTAGTAAGGGTTCTTCAACTACAACTTCAGGTGAAGGATATGGCGCCGTTTGTAGCATCGATGATAGCGATGATTTCTCCACCACGACGTTCTCGGATGTTAGCACAACAAACAACTACTCTGCACCCAAACAAAGCCCACTAATGAACACGGTGGCGGTAGAGAAGGATTCTGAGGATCCGTATCATGATTTCAAACATTCTATGCTTCAAATGATCTTCGAGAATGAGATCGATTCAGAAGACGATCTTCAAGATCTTCTCCGGTGTTTTCTTCATCTCAATTCTAGTTGTTATCATGGTGTTATCGTAAAAGTCTTCAATGATATATGTCATGAAGCTTTCCCCGACAAGGTTGGTAGCACTACTATAAAACCTTCCGGGTAAAATTAGAAAAAATTGAATTAACAACGAAAATTAGAGACAGAAAAAATGAAAAGATGAAATAAGTTTTAAATTGTGGTGTCTCTAATCTTCAGAGACAAAACTAGAGATAATTTTCATTTTATCGTCTTTATATTTTCGTTGTTAATTGTATGAATCTTACAAAAGTGTGATCAAGATCAATATGACAAAGAATGGATGGTGGTCAAAGCAATTCTTGCATCAACATATAAATTGAAATATTCAAATGCATTGAAATAATAATGAAAAAGGTTTACTTTGATATGATTTTGAATTTTTTATAAACTGTGTTTGCAGTGCAGTAGTTAGGCCTGGTTCACGCATTAAATTAAAAATTTGGAACAAGCTACGTGTAAATATAATTGGCTCATGTATATTGTTTCATTATTTTAATTTTGTGTGATTACTTGTTTGAGGTTGAAAGGTGTTGGACTTGATATTTTCTTCATTTGTTTCAATTGCTTTGCAAGTACTACAGAAGCATTTATTCGAAGTAATTGTGTACTATTCAATGTGTATGAATGAATGAGAAATCGAGAGGTGGTGGTTACGGGATCTAACCTCACTTTTGTTGAAATGCGTGTGTTGTTAATTTGTTTGAGTTTGAACTTTTAAGGACATATAATACCTTGATTGGCTTATTTTATCCAATTGCTTCTAGACTAGAATAAGACTTGCAAAATGCAAACTACACTAAGGCTTCTTAATTTATTGGAAAATTAGTCACTTTAGTCCCTGAATGAGAAATGAGTAGTCACTTTAGTCCTGGATGCAGATAAATTGCTAAACAGTCCCTGAATGTAGATTCTGTTGGTCAATTTCAGGGACTAAAGTGACTAATGGAGTCTACATTCAGGGACTAAATTGACTAACGAAGTCTGCATTCAGGGACTAAATGGACTAACAGAATCTACATTCAAGGACTATTTTGCAATTTATCTGCATTCAGGGACTAAAGTGACGATTTCTTTCCTAGAGACTAAAGTGACTAATCTCCCTAATTTATATTTTTAGCCTATAGGCTAAAATATGGTTTTAGTCCCTGTAAAAAAAAAATTGTTTTTGGTCCCTGCAAATTTTTTTGTTTTTGAAAATAGTCACTGGCCTCACTTTTGTGATGATTTGCATACGTGACACATTATAACTGAACCAACTTTGTAGTTTTTGATCCCTGCAAAATATTTTGTTTTTAAAAAAGGTCCCTACAAAATTTTTTATTTTCAAAAACAAAAAATTTTGCAGGGACCAAAAACAATTTTTTTTTTACAGGGACTAAAACCAAAACAAGACATATTTACAGGGACTAAAACCATATTTTAGTCTATATTATATTAAACAAAAATTGTGATAGTTTGCCATTTCACATAAACTAAGGAAAATTTATAAATGAATTAAGTAGAATAATAGTTTTATCAAATTAGTCCCATTAACTATCAATTATTCTCATTATCATAAATATAAAGTAGAAAATAAGTAATACACATAATATTAAGGCTTAAATATGTATTTGATCCTTACAATTAGGGGTCGTTTAAAAATTGGTCCCTGTAATCGCTAATCCTGGTAATTTACCCTTGCATTGTTTAATCATTTAAAATTTCGTCTCTCTCCCCACTTAATCACTGCCACGCCACATAAAATTCCAATTTTACCCCTGGGTTCCAATTCTTTCTTCAATATTTTGTCCTCTTCTTAAGGGCAAAATTGGAATTTCATGTGTGGCAGTGATTGCGACGTCATCAAATAAGTGACGTGGCGGTGATTAAGTTGGTCAAATGATGAAATTTTAAATGATTAATGATTGCAAGGTTAGTTTGCAATGATTAGCGAATACAGGGACCAATTTTTAAACGACCCCTAATTGCAAGGATGAAATACATATTTAAGCCAAATATTAATTAAACGGTATGATTGGAAAATAAAAATTAATGTTAAATTAAAACTTGAAAATGACAATTACTATTTTCGATCTTTTTTATGTGTAAATGTGAAAAATATTGTAACATAGAGAGAGTAACTAGTACATGCACCCGTGCGACAAACATGTTTGATTTTGTTGGTGGACTAAATATTTATACATGTAAAGATAACTTATGAAGGACAATCGTTACTATGTCTATTGAAAGATTTCTTCATACCTCACCATTCACCTATCAATATTTATTGTGACAACAAATCAGCTCTACACATAGCAGGAAATCCTATCTTTCATGAGAGAACTATACATATAGAAATTGATTGTCATGTAGTGAGAACTGAGAAACGAAATACAAGCAGACATACCTGTACTTGCTTATATTACAATAAATCGGAGTTTCTCTTTGTTTTTTAGTTTAGACTATGTAACTTGCATAGCAAGCCACTAGAGTTCAACAAGTAGTAAATGGCCGAGGAAGGAGGGATTTAGTGAAGAAGTCTGCAAGTTGATCATGTAAAGAAACTGGAAGGATAAAGGTGATATATGGTCTGGTTGCATTGAGATACAATAATCTGCCAACAAGTCTTCTATAAGAAAGAATGTCAGGATAAGGAGATGAAGAATCATTATAGAGCTTGATGGAAGGATCAGAAGGAGTAGATACTGGTTTAGAGTCTAAAAATCCTGAATCAATCCAATCAGTCAGTTTAGACAATATTTTTTTTCGGCACAAAGAAATACCAAGCTGAGAATGTGCCACTTCTAATCCCAAAAAATATTTGAGTTGCCCCAAGTCCTTGATTTTGAATGAATTGTTCAGTATGATTTTGATGGAAGTGAATTCATCAAAAGAATTACAAGCTAATATTATATCATCAACATAGATGAGCAAAACTGTAAAACCAGTATCAATCTGTTTAGCGAACAAAAAGTGATCTGCTGATGCTTGGTAGTAACCATGTGAAATCAGAAGATAAGCCAATTTTTCATTCCATTTTCTACTGACTTGTTTCAAGCCATAAATAAACTTAAGAATCTTGCAAACCTGATTAGGTTTGTTAGTTGACACACCTGGTGGAATCTCCATGTACACATCTTCTTGGAGGTCACCATACATAAAATCATTATTGACATCTAGTTGATGGAGATGCCAATGGTTCAGTGAAGCAAGTGGTAAAACCAGTATTATGGTAGTGTGTTTAGCAACTTGGGAGTAAATTTCAAATTAGTTTAAGACCTCTATTTGATTGTAGCCTTTAGCAACCAATTTAGCTTTGTATGTCTCAATACTCCCATCTGCATGGTGTTTGATTTTGTAAATTCACGTACAACCTATAGGCTTGACATGATCAGGTAAGTCAACTAATTTCCAAATTCCAGTTTTCTCAAGTGCAGTGAGCTCAACTTGCATAGCTTGCTTCCAACACTCAAACTTGCTAGTCTCAACATAAGATTTGGGCTCAATATGTGAATGAAGAGACAAAATGAAATGAGAGTGAGGGTTAGATATTTTGTTATAAGATATATAATTGGAAATAGAGTAAGCATGATTAATAGACGAATGCGAATTATGAAAAATAAAATCTTGCAAATAAGTAGGTGAATGTTTAGTTCTAGTATATTTTCTGATGGTGGAAGGTTGACAAGGTATGGTAGGTAGATTAGGGGACACAAGTTCAATATCAATGGGAATATTGCTAGTGGAAGAAGGAGGGCCAGAAGTATCACCAGGGGTATGATTGAGGTGGTGTGATGTATCGAGTAAAATGTTATCAGAAGTAGAAGTGAAATACTCCCAGTTTTGGCTTTGAGAAGATGGAAGAGCTTTATAGGGTAAACCATTCTCATGAAAAGTAACATGTCTGGAAATATAAATCTTTTTGGTATGCAAATCAAACAAGACATAACCTTTGAAGTCTGCCTTATACCCAAAGAAATAGACTTCCTGGCTCTAGGTGAATGTTTAGTTCTATGGTTTTGAAGGGTGGAAGCATGGAAAAGACATCCAAAAACCATGAAGGTGGAGATATCAGGTGGTTTGTCATGAAGCATATGGTAAGGAGATTTATTATGAAGCACATGTGTGGTAATTCTATTTATAAGAAAAACAGCAAGAAGGAAAGAATATGACCAAAATGACAAAGGTAATTTGGATTGGTAAAGTAAAGCTTTTACTATGTTGAGTATTTGTTGATGCTTACTCTCTACTCTCCCATTTTGTTGGGGAGTCTCAACAGATGATATATGACGTAAAATGCCTTTTGAAGCATAAAAGTTATGGAGTACAAACTCAGAACCATTGTTAGTTCTTATTATTTGGGGAGCGATGTGAAATTGGTTTTCTACCATAATGATGAAATTTACGACATGTAATGAAACTTCAGACTTAGATTTCAAAAGAATGATCCATAAAAATCTGGTATGGTCATCAACAATAGTAAGAAAATATTTATGTCTATGTACTGAATTAATGGCAAGGGGTCCCCGTATGTCAAAATGAAGCAATTGAAATTTAGAAGTAGCATTAGAAGAACTGTGAGAAAGGTAATTTCTTATGACGAGCAAAACGACAAACATCACAAGCTACTTTATTATCAACGATTATAGAAGGGTACAACTAACACGTAGATGATAATCTTTGATTTGACAAATGACCTAACTTGAAGTGCCATATAACAGTTTCATGAATCAAAGTATTATCTATTACATTATTAGAATTTGAAACAATAGAACTAGAAACATTGCAAACATTGTGATCATGTTTATTAGAATGAAACTGAGATGAACTAGCAAGCAGAGACTGCAATCACTAAGAGACAATTTGTAGAGGCCATCAGATTGATCACCTAAACCAATCATCCTCTGTGATTTCACATCATGCATAACACATTTGTTAGCAAGAAATTTGACATTGCAAGACAAAGAACTACATAGTTTAGAATTCAGGTGAATATAACACATGATTCAAATGTAAATGTGGAGAAAAATACACATTACCAACATAATGCACATATATGGTGTTACCATTAGGAAGACTAACATGAACATGTTTAATTTTATAGAAAGAGGTAAAATGAGACTTGGAGAAACACACATTATCATTAGCATCTAAGTCTATGATCCAAATAGATAAAGATGCAATATGCAATGAACAAGAAAAGACACTTTGTATACCTGAATGGTTGTGATTATGAGGAATAACAGAAGAAGTGCTAATATGATTTGAGGTAGAAACAGGTTGAGACACAGTTGAGGGCATCAAGGTTTCTTGTTGAAGCAAGGAAACAAGGTGCTCATATCTGTCTTGAGAAATACATAAACTTGAGTTGTTACTTCCAGACTCAATGCTACCAACATGTGCAGATTAAACTAGAGCATTGCTAGTGGATCCATTATTAACAGAATTTGTATTGCTTGTTTTGTTAGAATTTGGATATCCATGCTTTTGATAGCAAGTATCAACAGTGTGCCCAGAACGGTTGCAGAAAGTACAGTATCTTGAATCTTTCTTTTGATTATCAGGCACACCTTTACCATGTAATTTGGTTCATCAATAGTGAGAGAGAGAGTAAAGGTGCATGGTTACTTTCTTCTTGAACAAAATACACCTTGTTCAAAGAAGGAAGAGGATCCATAAGCAAAATTTGAGTCTTAACAACTGAAAATTGCTCATTGAGACTTGTAAGAAACTGAAAATTGCTCACACAAGAGAACTCATACCATATTATGAATTGAGAGAAGTGAATGAATACTCATTGTTTGATTGACTAGAATGGTTCCGTATATCATGTATATATACAATGGTTCAACACATTCTGCTCTCTATCTAGACTGAAATTTTTATATTTGAAAAAAAAAAACACAAATTAAGAAAGATGCAAAAATTATGTTGGAGGGAGTTGAATCGGCAACTAGCATGTCTAAAACTAGTACTCCCTTCATTTATTTTCTTTTGATGTTTTAGAACTTCAACTATATTCCAAAACTTTCGATGTTTTAGTGAATATATATTATTGTTTTCTCAAATTTATCCTTGTTAGAAAACATCATAAACTATTAAAGTAGTTGTGACATTTGATTTATCACATGTGAATTTAATGATAAATAAGGACATTTTAGTTAAAAACACACAAATATTTATATATTTTAATTACTCCTTAAAATTTGTGCGAAAAGATAAAACATCAAAATAAAATAAATGGAAGGAGTATTGTTTAACCACTAAAATGCCCTTCAAACATAGTACATATACGCCACAATGTGATATATAATATAATATTAAAGTATAATATATAATATAATTATATGCTTATTAAAATAGATTTTTTTTTTGGGTTTGGGTGGGCCAGACCCACCTACACTCATGAGAAGATTAACCTCTAGACTCGACACTATTTCTAAAGTATTATATTCGATGTTGTGAAAAATATATAAATAATTAATAAAATTAGTTTGGTAAAAGTGTCATGTCTATTATCAGGAATATTACATTTTTTAGTAGGAGAATTAGTCATTTTTGTCCCTGAATGAGAAATGAGTAGTCACTTTAGTCCCTGAATGCAGATAAATTCAAAACAGTCCCTAAATGTTAACGCTGTTGGTCAATTTTATGGACTAAAGTGACTAATGGAGTCTACATTCAGGGACTAAATGACTAACGGAGTCTGCATTCAGGGACTAAATGGACTAACAGAGTCTACGTTCAGGGATTACTTTTGCAATTTTTCTGCATTCAGGGACTAAAGTGACTAATCTTCCTATTTAATATGATATTCATTTTAAAATAGAGAGAGTATTTCACAAGACTATCCAATAACGCATCTACAAAAGTGAGCATAGATCCAGTCACCACGGCTTAGTACATTACAACTTCAAATAAATGCTTGTATTGAACTTGCAAAAGCAAATAAAAAAGCAGTGATGATCAAGCCCAACTCCTTTCAACCCCATAATCACACAAAATTAATAATGAAAACGATATACGTGAGCCAATTATGTTTATAGTTTACATGTAGCTTCTTCCAATTTCAATTTTTCTGCCCAGCTGTTGTTGGTAATTAAAATTTGAGAAAAAGGGACATGTAAGGTTAGTGTAATTTTTTTTTTACATGGACAACCAAGTTTTCAAAAAAGAAAAAATCAAATATTTAACGGTTACTTTAAAATGTAATCTTAAAGTGTATTTTACGTGGTAAAAGTTTTACAATGACGATACATCTCATTAAATTTTTAAGGTGTGTTTCTTTCAAGATAAGAAATTATATTATTTGGAATAATATTCCCAAAAATAATATTTTGGAAATAATATTCTTACTCATCTGTTGAGCAAAAATTTCGTTTTTTTGTAAATGTTTTAGAAATTTATTTAACTAAAAAAATAAAAATAAATGTGAGTGGCAGTGGGAAATTATTACAAATTGAGTTCTATTTTCATTATAATGTGAATAACAATAGAATAAATCAAGTGTCAATACATGGAAAGAAATTTTCAAAACTTGAAGCAAGCATGAGATGGTTGCATTTCCACTCTCACATTTAAAATAATATTACAAACCTTAAAATCAACTCACCCTATCTATTTGAATTTTGGATTTTGGAGGGTTTTGTAGGAATAGATTTATATTGTAATATATATACTTGAAATATTAAAAACTTGAAAGAATAAAGGATATATGAATATGATATGATGACATAGCAATTTAATTACACTTTAATATTCTTTCTTAAAAAAAATACATTTTACTCATTTTCATAAACATGTATATTAGAAGGTTTGATAGCAGACGAAGTAGTAGTACAAACCTTGTCGTCGGAAAAAGCTTCATGACATATATCATTAAAGACTTTAACGATGACAAGGTGATAACAAGTATCATTGAGATGAAGAAAACACCGAAGAAGAACTCGAAGATCATCCTCCGAATCGATCTCATCCTCGAAGATCATTTGAAGCATAGAGTGTTTGAAATCATGATATGGATTATCAGAATCCTTTTCAACGACCACAGTGTTTGATAGTGGGCTATGCTTGTGTGGAGAGTAGTTTTGTGTAGTTTCAGCTTCAGAGAAAGTGGTGGTGGAGAAATCGTCGCTGTGATCGACGCTACAACCGGCACCCTTTCGTTCACCTAAAGTTGTGTTGGATGAAGCCTTGCTAATTTGGCTAATGGAAATTTTGGTCTTTTGAATAGGCTCGTGGACTTCAATTGCTTTCTTTTTTGCACAGCCACAACTTCCAATATTTGTTGAGAACACTCTTCTCATAAGCCTTTTCTTGTTGAAAGACATTGTAGTAACCTACTAAATTAGTATTCAAACATACACACACATCATACATGCATGTTAGATATATGTTAGACTTTAAAAAATGTTTCTTCTTAGACCATGTAGCCCTATTAGACTACTTAGCACATTTCCACCCATGCAGAGGCTAAAAAGTTAATACATAGGCTAAAGAGAACAAACATACATTTAATAGGGATTGAAGTGTTTGTCTATATAAGATAGTCATTTTCATAGTATACATCATTATATATAAACATAATAATAGAGTAATATATTGGAGTTGGATAGCTCAACTGCTTTGAACAAAGACGTAATAAAGAGTTGGAGATTCTGGTTTTCAATCCGGACAAATGAGAAAAACTATTCTAATTACTAATTACTAACATTTGTCATTTAAAAAAATGTATTGTGTTAAATTGTTTAATAAAGTACAATTTACTTAATGCTTCAACATCAAATTTTATTTTAGGAGAAATAAAGTTGTCCACTCTATTCGTTGTAGGATATTTAAAATTTAGGTAGATCTCTAGATAGACCCAAGCTAAAAAGCAATTAGGATCACCCCCACATTACCAAAATAATAATTCATTTGTTTCAAGCGTATTACGTTTACAAATTAATTAATAAAAATATTGCTGCAAGCCAATACTTTTCTCTGCTCCTTAAGAAAATTTTTAAAAAACTTTTTGGTTCTATTTATGAGAAAATGTCATAACTTTTAAGGTATAATTATTGTTTAAAAGACTTTTCTACCCTCATTTAATGATTATCTTTTTAATATTAGTGGGTGTATTTAATGTTTCACAATTTTTTATGAGGGTATATTTGTAAAAATAATTCAAAAATTTATATTAATTAATGATTACATTGGTTTTGATGTTTTTTGGTTTTATTTCTTATAATAAGGACCGGAGGGAGCAGTGTTTTTTTAATAAAAAAGCAAAAGATAATCCTTCTTCCTTTAAAAAACAAAAGAATAATCATTCTTAAAGAGTACTGTGATTTGTGATCCATATCATTCGCCTCTTGTAGAAACATCAAGGTTAACATGTGCCACAAAAAAAAAAAAAAAAACTCTTGTATTAAACCAATTTTATCCACAAATCTTAACACAAGAGTCATTTATTGCTTTTTGACTCACCAATTTTCTCATGAATATGCCTTTTCACCCTACTATACAGAATTTGTAAAAACTCTTTTTGAATTTGATGTGAAGTATACTTGCAATTATCTGGAGGATTTTCCAACACAAATTTTGCAACTTCATTATTGTAAGATGCTAAGAGTTTTAACAACTCGAGAAAATTGCCTTGATTTTTTGATCCACTAGTTTCGTCATTTTAATCATGACCTCTAATTGTCAAGTATAGTCTTTAAACGTAGTCGATTGCCCATAATTTAAGTCGAGCTTTGAATTTGAATGACATTCATAAGATGCCCTTCTTGATTCAACATGTCTTGACAATCCTGCATTGCATTGTTGTGGGGTAAGTTAGTATTCTTTCCTAACCTCTAAAACTCGTAGAAATGAAGACATGTGACCTGGGACGTCCACTTGGTTTTTTTCTTTCTAAAAATATAACATGGTAAGCAATACTCAACATTTTCCGACAATGAATATGCTTGCCATAAAGGAAGCTGCTAGTCGAAGTGTGTTGATACCATCTTGGATGGTCATTGTTGCCGAACAATGGATAAGAATAAACAACTCTTCAACAGAACTTGAGTAATTCTTTAACAGAGAAAAAAAATGTGATAAACAACATGGAAATGTAGGTTTACATGGTACCGCTCCTAAAAATACACATTGATTTATTTAAATGTACATAAATTATTCTTTAACAAAGTACAAAAATGGTATAAGCAACAAAACTATCAAGAGTTAAATGTCTGTGTAGTGATTGAAAGATCTCTCAGCTGTTGGGGATCCACCTTGGAAGGCGATCTCGTGAGGGCACACTGTGCAGTTGTTGTTTTTGGGAAAGCAATGACATCCCTGATTGAATTAGCACCAGCTAGCAACATAACCAATCTGTCCAAACCAAAAGCTATGCCTCCTGTATTTGATATATATAATAACAATCATCGATAAAATCAACTGTGATTTTATAGTAGTGTTCAAATGAAGATACACCGGTTATATTTCAAATGAAAATATGGTTGTGCACAGACAAATGCTACTCTAATAAGATAATTCAGTTTATCGACAAAGGGAGGAATGGGGCTATAAACCATTTTAGAAGACTTACCATGTGGCGGAGCCCCCATATCAAGAGCTTCAAGAAGATATCCAAACTTCGCTTCAGCCTGAAAAAGAAATTATAATGCATAATTCAGATCAGTCGAAGCCAGACATGTGTTGAAGGCATTATAAATATAAGCATTCTACCCTATTTCCAAAATATAAGGAATGGAGTCGGATGTACTAGCCTGCTCCATTGAGATGCCTAAAGTCTCAAAAACCTTCTGTTGTATGCCGCGTTTATAGATTCTCAAACTCCCCCTACCAATCTGACATAAAGTATAATATATTGCGTATCAGTCACAAAATTGTAAGGCTCGCAAGTTAAAGGGAGAGGAAAGAAATTAGAAATAAATCTCAATCACCTCCACCCCGTTGTAAACCATGTCATAAGCCAATGCACGAGCCGATGCAAGGTTGTTCATGTCTTCCGGATTTGGTGCAGTGAAAGGATGATGAAAAGCCTGCACAATCCCATAATTAAGAATAATGAAAAGAAAAATAAAAAATGTAACTAGATAACTTATTTATTAAGAATTACATTTTTGGATGTTATTAAAAGCAAAACTGACCTCAAGCCTCTGCTTCGAATCATCCCACTTAAACATTGGAAAGTCGGTAATCCACAAAATTGAATGTTTGGCCTAAAATTCAAACAAAAATAACTAGATAACATAAGTGAAATAAATAATGGAGAAAGATCGAAAAAAATTTCATTTAAAAAGCAGATGCCAACTTACATGGTCGATCAAACCTAATTTATGTGCCACATAAACTCTAAGATGACCTAGAGTTTTATTTACAGATGCATGATGACCAGCATGAAATAAAATCAGATCACTTGGTCCCGCGGAGCATCGCCTTAACAATTCCTCTATAGTTGCAGAATCCATACTTGATACTAAAGAAGAAAATCCCCCAATACCTAAAATCAAAGGATTACACAATAAACAAAGGAATATAACAAACATGTTTCAAAATATGATAAAATTGAGTATTGATAGGGAATTACTAATTTACCATTCTTCGTGATCCAAAGAGTAGTTAAACCCTTTGCACCATATTTTTCTGCTTCGTTGTAAATATCAAGTATATATGAGTCCTTCGTTGCACCAGAAGGTACACACAATACTTTAATAACTCCACCACACTCCAAGGAATCAGAGAAAATCTTGAAGGAAGTCCCTGAGAAAATGTCAGATACCTGAAGCCAATGAAAAAGTTATATCTCAGCAAGATGAAGCAAATCTAGGTAAACTCTTAGGTAGAGTTTGCCGCCAATTTGGATCCTACAAGGCTCAAGGGATTAGTCTCCGCAAGTTGCGCACGGAGGATACCTGGTTTACACGAATAAAAACTGAAACACAAACAGTGATTCAACACAGGATTACCGTAAGCTATATCAAATGAGAAAGACATGAAATTATACGAGAGGATCATAGAAACTACCATATGCTACAAACCACAAAAGTACTATGGAGGAGGTGTAATAAAGATCCTTACATCTTTTAATTCTAGATCAAATCTGGTATCTGGATGGTCCGAACCATATCTATTCATTGCTTCAGCATATGTAAGCCTGGGGAAAGGGTTTGGTAATTCCACGCCCTTAATTTCAAGAAAAACCTACAAAATTAGCAAAATTAGCCATAATATACATGCATGATTCGATTTTTATGGTTTTCTTTATGTAAAACCATGTCCACAGAAGATCTATATCAAACTAAATATACAGACATCAACCCCTTCCCATTTCAACTTATATCTTTTCCTGAAATAAGTGAGACTGCAAATATCAATACCTGCTTCTAAATCTTTAATAGTATCATTTGATATTTCAAATCACCAAAAGAAGTTCATCATATCTATTCATTTAATATATGTTTCCAATAATTCAAATTTGTGGATAAAACTAATATTATTACAGATGGCATAAACTAACCTTTCTGATCAACTCTTCATTAAGAGACAAAATATCCTCTAAAGGAGTAAAAGCCATTTCCATATCTAGTTGTGTGAACTCAGGTTGTCTATCATGAACAGCTCTTAAATCTTCATCTCGAAAACATCTACAAAAGGCATCACAATCTTTTTAATGTAATTTTGGTTTAGCTTATAAAAGCAAGCATTCTGTATAACATAAATGCTTTTTGTGTGGGAAAAGGGAAGAGTTTTTACAAGTTCTCCATAACATAAGCCAAGATACAAATAAACTCAAATTAATAATTAAAAAAAATGAATTATACCTTGCTACTTGATAATATTTATCAAAACCAGCTACCATTAGCATTTGCTTATATATCTGAGGGCTTTGTGGCAAGGCATAGAATGTTCCTCGCTTCATAATTCATGTGACAGAATCAACAAAGCGTAAAATAAATTACATCTCTTAGAAAATAGATAAAACATTCATATTGCTTTTCATCTTAGCAAAAAGGTAAAGATCTAAATACCTGGATTCTTGATGGAACTAAATATTCCCGGGCACCTTCTGGTGTGGATCTTGACAGTATCGGAGTTTCAACCTACCTTATGAACAAAAAGGTAAAGATCGACACAGCATACCAAATACCAACAACCAAAGTACGACGTGCAGACTAAAATTCAAATGATGAACCTACTAGATAGTACCTCGACAAAACCATGTATGTCTTCTAGATATCTTCGTATGAGTTTAACCACATTATGGCGCAGCAATATGTTAGAATTCATTTGTTGCTTCCTTAGATCAAGACATCGATACCTAAAATTTGTAATTTTAAGCAATAAATCTCTCATCTCATCTTGTCAATAGTTTACAATTGGAGGTAAGACAAATGAAAACATCAACCGCAATCAAACATTTGTCAGCAGCATATTCAACCGCATCATTAAACTTCATAAAATATCATAATTTTACAACCAGACAAGGAATTAATACTAAAATCAATCATTTGGTAAAAAAAAAAACCAAAAGTTATAGAGCAACTTATATTAAATTCCACACTCAAGCACGAGATATGGACACCTTAGAAAGCAAGGAATTAACCACTTCCAAACTTGATTTCAAGCTTCAAGACTATTCAAAAATAAAAAATCATCACAGCTTTCACCTAGATATGGATACCTTAGAAAGCAAGTACATGCCTTCAACAAAAGATAGCACATGAAAAACCATGACAGAATGCTGGTCTTACCAGTGAAAAAATGGTAACTTTACATTCATAGAACTAAGGCTATTACCTCAAACGGATTTCCTCATTAGGAGAACCTTCTGCATCATCAGAATTCAATTCAGGAATAAGTGTTAACTTTGCATTCCTAGAATTCAACTCTTGAACCTCATTTGCAGCAACCTCGATGAAGCCGGTTTTCATCTCGTAGTTGATTGATTGAGTTGAACGAGACCTAACAACGCCTTGAATGGCAGCCACATACTCGCGTCTTAGGTTTTTGTTAGCAGAATGTGCGACTGGAAATTCATCTAGACGTGTCTTAACCTGAATAATGCCGGTCTGGTCTCTAAGAATGAGAAAGGCGACTCCACCGAGGCTTCTGTGAAGTTCAGCCCAACCACAAAGACGAACGGTTTTACCGACATCGTTGGAAGATAATTCGCCGCAATGATGAGTCCTTGAAATCCATTGGAGGGATTGGTTGAGGGGTTTAGGCTTTTTGAAAGTGATTGCTTTCTTGGTTTTGGGTTTAAGCTTTTCATAATAAGGGAGTGGTATTTTGGTTTTGCGAAGGGATGGGCTTCGCCGAATGGAGATCAAAGATAATGCTTTAAGGAATAGAGACCACATATTCTTCTTCTTCTTTACTAAGAAAGGGTAACAAAATCAATAAATATTCGAGAAAACAAGAATTGAAAAATTATAAATTCATTGAAAAACAGACACAATATCGGTTTGGTAGGAAATGATGAACCTTACATGCATGCAAACCATAAGAGGAAGAATTTGGTAAATCCAAAGAATCACTACGTACCTGTATGCAGACAGCTGAAAAATGGAATCCACCAGAACCGAACTGCTATAAGGTAGCTATGTCTTTCGCATGAGACAGTGATATTCGAATTTTCGAAATGTTGTGGGTTGTATAACTAGGTTTAGGTTTATACGCAGGGAGAGAAACGGCGGCTATGAAGCACGGACACTTCTCGGATTAGGCGTGTCCGACACCGATACAACACAAAACCTACTTTTAGTTACATTGAGTTATGTGATTTTTTCAAATTATTTTCTGTGTCAGTTTCCGTGTTGTGTTCGGTGTCCTTGTCAGCATCCGTGTTTCATAGATGGCTCACATTTGAAAATTGTCTTTCTCACTTTAAAATTGCTCTTTCATATCGCAAAATTACATAATTGACCCAACGGAAGTTAATTGCCATCTAAAGCTTCCAACGGTAGTTAACTGCTGCACGAACATAAAAATAAAAGGAAAATAAAAAAACTCCAGCACAATTAAGTGTAGTTGGAATCTCAAACATATTCTTGTATATATATTTACAGCATTTTCCAAACATTTTTTTGTTATAATGCAGTGAGTAATAATGATAAGAACTTCCAACTTTGTTCAAAAACCTTTGACAACAACATATAAAGTGCCAATGGTACACTTGTCGGTGACTATTTTACAAGGATGTCACACAGATTTCCCTATTTTACACTTGGAGCAAGAATGGCATCTTGTCGTGGGACTATAACTTGACATACAAATATAACCGAACTTCTATTTAGCTGTATATGAACCTACTATAAAGTCCTTCATGTGTGCATTTTTAGTAAGAAGATACTAGGGTTGAAAATGAGTCAAGTCGAGTTAAATCGAATTCATCTGAGTTTGACTCGGCTCGAAAGTCGACTGGCTCGAGATATTTTTAATCCAAAATCAACATGTGGTTGTAAACAAAGAATAAAAAAGATATGTGATTCCATGTGGTGCTAATATGTCCTTTTCCATGAGAGAAACATAAATAATGGCGAAACAAGGAAAACTAGGAACCAAAAAGGCCTCATTGTTATGCTCGGAGAAGCAAATACTTGCATATCATTTAGAATTCTGCTCTTCACCCAGCACAAAACACTCGCGCCTTGCAGCCGTGCCCAAAATACCCATGCACTATTTAAGTAATGCTGCGCTACTTAACTCACGCCGCGTGAGTTAAGTCACGCAGGTTTTATTTTTGCATAGTCACGCAGCTATAGCTTCTTCCCCTGTTTTTCCCTGTATTTCATAAACCATCTTTCAATATTCATTTTTTGTTGAATCAAATTCACATACACTGCATGCTGCATATTGTTGTTTCATCCTTAGAAACAAGTCTTCAATAATATTATTACAACTATTATGATAATCACTTGATTTTCTCTTCTTCCTCTGATCCTTGCTTGCAATCATCTTCAATCTCAGATTCTTGTTTAGGACTATCACTATCAAGTGCCCTTTTCTCTCTCTTGCTCTTCCTCATCAACATCATCTTCATCTCCCAACCCATTATTTTCCCTCCTCACAAGACCACCATTTTTTGCATTCCTCTCTGCTCTCACCTTCAATATCTCCAACAATTCATCCACAACTTTCTCTTTCTTCCTCCGATTCTTAATCAAAATGATAAAATGAAGAAGAAGAAGGACAAGAAAAAGAAGAGGTCAAACAATTGATGATGAATGAGTTGGTTTAGATGGACAATATTAATGAATTGTATTGACTTGGATAAAATGAAGTGAAGTGGAGTGGAATGAATAGTATTTTGCTGTTAGCTAATAATAACAAATTTAATTAAAGGCAATAAAACATAAGTGAAGTGGGTTGTTGTTCATGCTTCATATTTCAAGTTTTCTCAAGTTTGCAAATTGCGTGAGTTAACTCACGCTGGAGATAACACTTGCGTGATTTAACTCACGATGCGTGACTTAACTCACATATGGGTATTTTGGGCACGGCTGCAGGGCGCGAGTGTTTTGTGCTGGGTGAAGAGCAGAATTCTATCATTTAAAGTATAAAGAGCCTTCAAAACAGTTGCATTTTCTGTTGATAAAAAGGTGCATGGATGAAAGTTCAAGGTACGGCATTTTAAAAATAACAACATTAAATAGGATGAAGTTAGCTAAATTTTGCTATTGTTTGGTCCACTAAATATGACCATTTCTTTATAATTGAGTTCATTGATAGTTGCATAATCAATTCCTTTTCATCAGCGCTATACACTTTGATTCCTGCAGCCATATATATTTAGATCAACACAATTAGCATCTCAAAAGATTGTTAAATAGAACATGGGTTCACTTTCTTGGTGGAACAACTCGTAGCCAAAATTTACTTACCGAACGAACGAACTCCAGAATACTAGGATCCGCTTCCCCTAAGAATCGGAGGTTAACATTAAAAAAAAAAAACACAGTTAGCATATATTGGCCTAAAGTGTACACTTATTTTATGATATTTTTGCTGATTGTTATAAATACCTTGAAAAGTTGGTGGCAGAGCCCAAGTTATGTTCTTCAAATTCAACAGAATCAACTTTGTACTTTGGAATTTGTTCAGCAATAATAGGCTTTGCTATAGTTCATGCAGTCTTGCAAATTGTATTTAACATTCAACCAATTTTGGTACTCTTTGAAAATTGATATTCAAAGTTGTGAGAGTTAACTTAAAATCAGATTTTTCTGCAGAATCGTGGCACGATTGTTGGGAATCGTGGCACGATTGGAGGTTTCAGTTTTGAGGCAAGGTACTGGAAAAATCGTGGTACGATGGGGTCGCATCGTGGCACGATGGTGCGCTCGCGGGGAAAAACAGAAACATATTTTTGGGTGCAGATTTGTTACAAATTTAAAGCAGATTTGTTACAGATTTTAAGCAAGACTTTTACTATAAATATAGACCTTGTATCAAAACAAACTTTGAGATAGAGGGGGTTGAAACAAGGGTTTAGAAAGGCAACAACAAAACTAGGGTTTGTATAGAGTTTGTCTCTTCGGAACAAACACTAGAGTTTGTGGGTTGATTCACCTTGGGAAACACTATTAGCATTGGAGTCTCTTGGTTACGGGAAGAGATTGGGACTTTGGGTAGAATTAGGCGGGAGACTTATTCTTGTAACCCATTGATTTCTCTTTGTAACGGTACTCATCATATAGTGGATTGGAGGGCTGCTCTCTCCCCAGACTAGGTCAATTTGGACCGAACTGGGTCAACAAATTCTTTTGTGTTCTTCTGTTCTTTGTGTTCTTCTCGCCGTTGTTTTCTACTTTTTGGCTTGTATTTAATTATTCCATACACTTTGTTTGGTTGCTTGATTATCCCTTGCTCCACACATCAAGTTGTTATTGGTGTGATTTTTGATCAGATTCACAACAAAAGTGGTGGTTTTCTCTTGGCAATAGCTCCTGAACCGTATTCCTACCAAAGATAATCTCTTTAGAAGGCGAATTCTCCCACCAGAGTCTACGGTGAGGTGTGTTTTTTGTGACCAAGAGGGAGAAACGGCGGCACATCTTTTCCTACATTGCCATTTGACCTTCAAAGTGTGGGCGAAGGTGTGTGTTTGGTTGGAGATTAATTTTATTACACCTTAAACTATGTTTCAACATTTTGAATGTTGGAGTGGGGAGATTGGGAAGAAAAAGCTTTGTAAAGGGTATTGGTTGATTTGGCATGCGGTATTATGGACGATTTGGAAAGCAAGAAATGATAGGATTTTTAATAATCTTGTGAAAGATCGTGATGAAATTGTTGATGACATTAAGGTGCTTTGGTGGAATTGGGCGGTTACTAGACTTAAAAGTCCTCCCTGCCTCTATTACGAGTGGTGTTGGAACCCCAAGGAATGCCTATTGAGATAGTTGGGGTAGTTTTAGAGGTGTCCGGGACTTTTGGCATCTTAGGTTGCTGGTGTCAGCAGTTTTTTTTGGCTTTTATTTTGAGTCTGGAATTGTGCTGTTAGGCTGCAGATTTTTCTGTTATAGAGGACTGTTTTGGTTTTTTTTCTTCTGGTTTGGCTGTTTTGTGCTTTGCTGTTAGTCTCAGAAATGTTATCCACAACATAGTATTTTTCTTTTTGGCGTTTTAGTGCCTTCGCCTATTTGTACTTCTCGTATAAGTTGGTGATAATAATATAAGCTGTTTAAAAAAAAAAATTTATTAATCACTTATACTATTTTTTTAGAGGGCTTAAAATTTTAAATAATAAAAACATACATGGTCATAATCAGGAAAATATATTTTTTTTCTTAAGAAAACCAAAACAAACGCACCCTTAATCTCGAACCCATTGATAATAGTAAGTGGATACATAAGGTGTAATATTGAAATCTCCTTCATGAAACATTCAAAATCCATTGATAAGAGTAAGTTTTATTTTTCTTGTGAGGAAATGGTAAGTTACAGAGTATAATTACATAATATAATAGTTTTCTTCATTCTCTTTGCACACAAAAGAAAAAAGAAAATGATTTTGGATGTAGAAAAGTTCGGCTTTCAACCTGCACAAAAAGTGATTCTTTTTATAAACATACCCATGCCTTGTGATAAGAAGAAACTACTCTGCAAAAGAACTCAATGAAGGAATGAAACATTTCCTGCATGCAAACACCCTTTGATGAATTGATGGCATATTCATTAAAGAACACACTTATTAAAAATGATTTAAATTCAAAAGTCACAGAGATATAAAAACTCTTAAAACAAGCCACAAATAAACATATCCCTTTATAGAGTTAAATTCTCATGGTGCTCTTAGACTTCCATTTTTTTTCTCCACTTGCTCCTCCAGTGAGTAATAAACAAAATTGTATCACGACTATTCAGGCAAGACGCAGAAATGGCCAAATGGTCTCTCGAAGACTTGACAAAGAAATTTGTGATTTAAGATGGAGAATTCAATTCTCAGAGGCCACAGTAGAGCATTTAGTAAGAAGTCAATCTGATCACAATCATCTCCTTCTTCATTGCAGTCATCCCACTCCTTCCCCCATGGAACGACCTTTTCGCTTTCAAGTAGCTTGGTGCACACATGTTGATTACCCTTCTTTGGTGAAACAGGCTTGGAATCGTGATAAAGACAATGTGGTTAAATCTCTACGTAAGCGGGAATTAGAGGCTATCAGGCTAAACTCAAGGATCCAGCGCATGTTGGCGAACATTGACTCAACTAGTTTAATGGTTTTGCATGGTAAGCTTTTACATGAATATGAACAGATTTTATTTCATAAAAAAACTTTCTGGTCCAAAAATCTAAAGAGAAGTGGATCAAGCTTGGTAGCAGAAATACTTCTTTCTTTCGCACTCAAACGATCTTTTGAAGAAAGAGGAATAAGGTTCGTAGTTTAAACCTCTCGTCTGGTATTTGGTGTACAAATGCTAATATTTTGAAAGATGAAATTGTCAAGTACTCCCTCCGTCCCG
Source organism: Medicago truncatula (assembly GCF_003473485.1). NCBI lineage: Eukaryota > Viridiplantae > Streptophyta > Magnoliopsida > Fabales > Fabaceae > Medicago > Medicago truncatula. Next base: position 26,878,877 of record NC_053045.1, read on the forward strand.
AATTAGCTAAGCCATTTTTTTATTTCACACATATTAAGACAAATGTATAAATGAAGGAGAAAGAAATATGGTTTTAAGTGCTCTTGTTAAGTATTGGTGCATTCTCCACTATCATAAATGCAAAGTGAAATATATTGAATTGGAAGTTGTGAAAGTAATATTAATTAGAGTTATAAAGGGAAAAAAGTAATTAATATTTTATTGAAAAGTGAAATGACTCAGTTATTTTGGGACATTTTTTTTTACAAATGGCTCAATTATTGTGGGACGGAGGGATTACTTTAAAGATCTACTTAGTAGAGACGATGAAGTGAGGGTGGGATCTCATGGTCTTTGTAGAACCCACTTATCCGACGATGCTTGTGAGCACTTTCAAAACCAGCTACCAACCCATCTTCTTCAAAATGTTTTGGAAGGAAGTTGGAGATGATCTTTGTCATTTTGTTAGGAAAGCTTGAGACAGGAACATTCGATGTTGCCACAAGAGACACTCATTTGGTTTTGATTCCTAAAGGAGATCATCCAAGAGGCAGTTTCGACCTATTAGCTTGTGTAACGTGACCTATAAAATCATTTCTAAGGTGTTGGTCACTCGTCTAAGGCCATATCTAAATGATATTATCTCGACTCTTTAGAGTAGCTTCACTCCGGGAAGAAGTACTATCTCGACTCTTTAGAGTAGCTTCATTCCGGGAAGAAGTACTAAAGACAACACCATCATATTGCAAGAGATTATATATCCTATGAATAAGAAAAAGAAGAGAAAAAGGGATATGGTGTTAAATCATATGATATGGTGGATTTGGGATTCCTTAAGCAAACTCGGATCATGTCTGGTACATCATGCAGATGTCTTCACTCATCACTACGAGATTGAGACGGCTACTATAAGAAAGTACATGGATGAAGCTTGGGCTTTTCTACTTTGTCACACTCTCAGGGAGGGAAATATGTGTGCTGACTTTTTAGCAAAGCTTGGAATATGGTGTACTAGTGAACTCCTGACTATTCTTGATCCTCCAGCTGAGCTTCGCTTGCTTCTTATGGCAGACAATATGGGTGTTAGTTATTCCCGTGGTCATTAGTTTTCTTTCTGTTTTTGCTTTCCCTTTTCTCATGTAACCAAAAAAATAAAATTTGTAATCAAGTCAGGACTTAAATAAAATCAACATGATTTTCTTAGGCCCGAAAAAATTGTGATAAACAACATGGAAATGTAGGTCTAGATGGTACTCTCCTAAAAATACACATTGATTTATTTAAATATGTATAAATTATTCTTTACCAGAGTACAAAAATGGGTATAAGCAATATAACTATGAAGAGTTAAATGCCTATCTATGCAGTGATTGAAAGATCTCTCAGCTGTTGGGGATCCACCTCGGAAGGCGATCTCGTGAGGGCACACTGTGCAGTTGTTGTTTTTGGGAAAGCAATGACATCCCTGATTGAATTAGCACCAGCTAGCATCATAACCAATCTGTCCAGACCAAAAGCTATGCCTCCTGCATTTGATATATAATAACAATTATCGATAAAATCAACTGCTATTAAACATATTGAGATACAATCGGTGCGCCTGTGTTCAAATAAAGATACGCCGATTAAATTTGAACTTGATAAATGTTATATGTATTTATTGAAATGTTTACAGTTTAGTGGGAATGGAAAGTAATATTATATTATTTCTAAACTTAAAACTGATGTGTGAAATGAGACAACAGAGCAATGAAACGTTAGATATCGACAAGGGAGGAATGGGGCTATAAACCATTTTAGAAGATTTACCATGTGGCGGAGCCCCCATGTCAAGAGCTTCAAGAAGATATCCATACTTCGCTTCAGCCTGAAAAAGAAATTATAATGCATAATTCTGATCAGTCGAAGCCAGACATGCATTGAAGGCATTATAAATATAAGCATTCTACCCTATTTCCAAAATATAAGGAATGGAGTCGGATGTACTTGCCTGCTCCATTGAGATGCCTAGAGTCTCAAAAACCTTTTGTTGTATGTCGCGTTTATAAATTCTCAAACTCCCCCCACCAATCTGACATAAAGTATAATATATCGTGTATCAGTCGCAAACTGTAAGGCTCGCAAGTTAAAGGGAAAGGAAAGAAATTAGAAATAAATCTCAATCACCTTCACCTCATTGTAAACCATGTCATAAGCCAATGCACGAGCCGATGCAAGGTTGTTCATGTCTTCAGGATTTGGTGCAGTGAAAGGATGATGAAAAGCCTGCACAATCCCATAATTAAGAATAATGAAAAGAAAAATAAAAAATGTAACCAGATAACTTATTTATTAAGAATTACATTTTTGGATGTTATTAAAATCAAAACTGACCTCAAGCCTCTTCTTTGAATCATTCCACTCAAACATTGGAAAGTCGGTAATCCACAAAATTGAATGTCTGGCCTAAAATTCAAACAAAAATAAATAATGGAGAAAGATAGAAAATAAATTCATTTAAAAAACAGATACCAACTTACATGGTCGATCAAACCTAATTCATGTCCCACATAAACTCTAAGATGACCTAGAGTTTTATTTACAGATGCATGGTGACCAGCTTGAAATAAAATCAGATCACTTTGTCTCGCAAAGCATCGCCTTAACAATTTCTCTGTAGTTGCATGATCCATACTTGATACTAAGTCAGAAAATCCCTCGATGTCCCCTAAAAATCAAAGGATTACACAAAAAACACAGGAATCATAAAATTGAGTATTGATAGGGAATTGCTAATTTACCATTCTTCTTGATCTTGAGAACAAGTAAACCCTTTGCACCAGATTTGTATGCTTCATTGTAAATACCACTTATATAATAGCACTTTTTTGCATCATAGGGTACACACAATACTTTAATAACTCCACCACACGCCAAGGAATCAGAGAAAATCTTAAAGGAAGACCTTGAGAAAATGTCAGATACCTGCAGCCAATGAAAAAGTTATATCTCAGCAAGATGAAGCAAATCTAGGTAAACTCTTAGGTAGAGTTTGCCACCCGCACAAAGCAAAAAAAAAACAGTGATTTAACACAGGATTGCCATAAACTCTATTAAATGAGAAAGACATGAAATTATACGAGAGCATCATAGAAACTACCATATACTACAAACCACAAAAGTGCTATGGAGGAGGTGAAATAAAGACCATTACATTCTTTAATTCTAGATCAAATCTGGTATCTGGATGGTCCGAACCATATCTATTCATTGCTTCAGCATATGTAAGCCTGGGAAAAGGGTTTGGTAATTCCACGCCCTTAATTTCAAGAAAAACCTGCAATAAAAATCAACTTCAAAATTTGCCACAATATTATTTGATTCAATTTTTATGGTTTTCTTTATGTAAAACCACGTCCACAAAAAATCTATATCAAGAAAAATCTACTATCATTTCCACCTTCCAATTTCAACATATATCTTTTCCTGAAATAAGTAAGACTGCAAATATCAAATCACCAAAAGAAATTATCATCTGCTGATACCTTATTCCTCCATTCTAAATTTTATTTAATATATGTTTCCAATAATTCAAATTTGTGGATAAAACGAATATGATTATAGATGGCATAAACTAACCTTTCTGATCAACTCTTCATTAAGAGACAAAATATCCTCTAAAGGAGTAAAAGCCATTTCCATATCTAGTTGTGTGAACTCAGGTTGTCTATCATGAACAGCTCTTAAATCTTCATCTCGAAAACATCTACAAAATGCTTATAAAAGCAAACATTCTGTATAACATAAATGCTTTTTGTATGGGAAAAAGGGAAGAGTTTCTACAAGTTCTCCATAACATAAGCCAAGATACAAATAAACTCAAATTAATAATTAAAAAAAAAAAAGAATATTATACCTTGCTACTTGATAATATTTATCAAAACCAGCTACCATTAGCATTTGGTTATATATCTGAGGGCTTTGTGGCAAGGCATAGAATGTTCCTCGCTTCATAATTCATGTGACAGAATCAACAAAACGTAAAATAAATTACATCTCTTAGAAAATAGATAAAACATTCATATTGCTTTTCATCTTAGCAAAAAATCAGTTGCACAATACAAACAACTTACTTATGGGAAAATACTACAATTTTTGCAATCAGTTCTACATAGTCAAAACACAACAGATAAATATAAAAAGACGATCCTTTCTGTGCATACGCACAAGGTAAATCTGCACACATTCTACATTAATGCCATTGAGGTATAGATAATATTAGTAAATATCTTTTGAAGGTGGGATCATAAATCCTATCAATTACTATAAATTCAATGTTGCAATATCTAATTTAGTGTTTGGAAAAACAATTAATTGATCTGATTAAGCAAAAGATAAATCTAATTGTCTGGCTGAACTTCTGACGAGACCAATATTTTTAAAGTTCGATGACTTATTTGCTCTATTTTAACTACAATCCGTACTAAACCAAGAGAAAGAATGACTTATAAAATGGTAGACAACTATAATGAAAGAACAATCTCATGCAATAGGTGAAAAAATCTAAATACCTGGATTCTTGATGGAACTAAAAATTCCCGGGCACCTTTTAGTGTGGATCTTGACAGTATCGGAGTTTCAATCTACCTTACGAACAAAAAGGTAAAGATCGACACAGCATACCAAATACCAACAACTAAAGTACGACGTGCAGACTAAAAAATTCAAATGATGAACCTACTGGATAGTACCTCGGCAAAACCATGTATGTCTTCTAGATATCTTCGTATGAGTTTAACCACATTATGCCGCAGCAATATGTTAGAATTCATTTGTTGCTTCCTTAGATCAAGACATCGATACCTAAAATTTGTAATTTTAAGCAATAAATCTCTCATCTCATCTTGTCAATAATTTACAATTGGAGGTAAGACAAATGAAAACATCAACCACAATCAAACATTTGTCAGCAGCATATTCAACCGCATCATTAAACTTCATAAAATATCATAATTTTACAACCAGACAAGGAATTAATACTAAAATCAATCATTTGGTAAAAAAAAAAACCAAAAGTTATAGAGCAACTTATATTAAATTCCACACTCAAGCACGAGATATGGACACCTTAGAAAGCAAGGAATTAACCACTTCCAAACTTGATTTCAAGCTTCAAGACTATTCAAAAATAAAAAATCATCACAGCTTTCACCTAGATATGGATACCTTAGAAAGCAAGTACATGCCTTCAACAAAAGATACCACATGAAAAACCATGACAGAATGCTGGTCTTACCAGTGAAAAAATGGTAACTTTACATTCATAGAACTAAGGCTATTACCTCAAACGGATTTCCTCTTTAAGAGAATCTTCTGCATCATCAGAATTCAACTCTTTAGAAAAAATTGGTACATTTGCATTCCTAGAATTCAACTCTTGAACCTCATTTGCAGCAACCTCGATGAAGCCGGTTTTCATCTTGTTGTTGATTGATTGGGTTGGACAAGACCTAACAACACCTTGAATGGTAACCACATACTCGCGTCTTAGGTTATTGTTAGCAGAATGTGCGACTGGAAATTCATTTAGATGTGTTGTAACCTGAATAATGCCGGTGTGGTCTCTAAGAATGAGAAAGGCGACTTCACCGTGGCGTCTGTGAAGTGCAACCCAACCACAAAGACGAACGGTTTTGCCGACATCGTTCGAAGATAATTCACCGCAATGGTGAGTCCTTGAAATCCATTGGAGGGGTTTAGGCTTTTTGAAAGTGATTGCTTTCTTGGTTTTGGGTTTAAGCTTTTTATAATAAGGGAGTGGTATTTTGGTTTTGCCAAGGGATGGGTATCGCCGAATGGACATCAAAGATGTTGTGAATCCGGTTCTACAAGCGAACCTTCACACCAATGAAATAAACCAATGATGTGTGGAGCAAGTGATAGTGATAATCAATGAGAACAAATGGCTTCCAAGCAAACAACAACAAACAGCCCTAAGCTAGTGTATAGCAAAACCACACAAAGAGCTAACAAGCATAAACAAGATAAACGGTAAAAGGAAAGAACAAAACACCGAGCAAGATTGTTGACCCAGTTCAGCCAATATGGCCTAATCTGGGGGAGAGAGCAGCTCTCCAATCCAATATGTGAAGTGTTACAAAAGGTTACAAGACTCTAGCTTATCAAGCTTTACACATGAACAAACCCTAGAACTACCCTTTGGTATTTTCCCACTCTCACACTATGAACCCACAATCCCAAGGTGATTACAATGTTTTTCCCAACCTAAGAAACTCTCTCATCAAAGGCAAACACCCCATAGGCTCCCCTCTTTGATCTCCAAGATTTCTCTCTTAAGCTCTCTTAAGGTTGTCTTCAAAAAAGCACAAGAACACAATATATACTAGTCTTCCCCTGAAGAAATCGTGCCACGATTTCCCTAGATCATGTCACGATCTGCAACGGTTCCCAGGTTGACCAGTCCTTATCAGTGATACTTAACCAGCAAGTTTCTGAATCGTGTCACGATTTCCCAAGATCTTGCCACGATTTTGCATCCAGCAAACTTGGCTCACGGCACCTCCAATCGTGTCACGATTCCAAAATCGTGTCACGATTTCTCTGTTCTTCCAGACCACAAATTTGAAGCCAATTTCAACATTTCTCCACCTTGACTTCTAATTTGGTGGTGATGCCAATTTAACCATCAACCACCTTGCTGCTCTCTCCAAAAGGGAATTACTCTTCGACAAACTTGATCAAGTCCAAGCAATGCTTGAATCTTGATCGAGGTAATGACTTGGTGAACACATCCGCCGGATTCTCCTCCGATGCCACTTTCTCAACCACAATCTCTTTTGATTCAATCATGTCTCTAACAAAGTGCAGACGAATGTCAATGTGCTTTGTCCTTTCATGATACACTTGATGATTTGCCAAGTGAATGGCACTTTGACTATCACAATGTATCTTCACACATTCTTGAGTAATTCCTAACTCACCAATCATCCCTTTTAACCATATGGCCTCCTTCACACCTTCAACAAGTGCAATGTACTCCGCTTGAGTTGTAGATAATGCCACCACGGATTGTTGATTTGCCTTCCAACTAATTGTCGTGCCATAAAGAGTAAACACAAAACCCGACAAGGATTTTCTAGTGTCCACGTTGCCCGCATAATCCGCATCAACATACCCCTCCAAAGCGTCTTCATCTTGAGCTGCCCTTGTGTACTTCAAACCGCCCTTCAACGACCCATTCAAATACCTCAAAACCCACTTCAAAGCTTGTCAATGCACAATTCCCGGATTTGCCATAAACCGACTCACAATGCTAACCGCATAAGCCAAGTCCGGCCTACTACAAACCATTCCATACATGATGCTTCCAACCCCACTTGCATAGGGAGTACCTTCCATCAATTGCTTCTCATCCTCGGATTGAGGACATTGTTGTATGGACAACTTTGTGTGGTGACCCAAGGAGTGCTCACGGTTTTAGAGTTTGACATTCTAAAACGCTCCACCACCTTCTTCAAATAACGAAGTTGAGATAAGAAAAGTTCGCCTTTGTCACGATTCCTCACGATATCAATCCCAAGAACTCTCTTTGCCGGACCAAGATCCTTCATCTCAAATTCACCATTTAACCTCTCCTTGAGCTTCATAATCTCATCCTTGCTAGAGCTTGCCATCAAGATATCATCCACATATAAAAGAAGATAGAGAATGACTTTCTCATTCTTCTTCAACATGTACACACAAGAATCATATCCGCTTCTCACAAAACCGGTCTTTAAAAGAAACTCATCAAACCGACGATACCATTGCCTAGGGCTTTGCTTCAACCCATACAAAGATTTCTTCAAAAGACACACCTTAGACTTGTCCTCCACAAAACCTTCCGGTTGCTCCATGTAGATTGTCTCTTCAAGGTCACCATGTAAGAAAGCGGTCTTCACATCCATTTGTTCCAACTCAAGATTGAATTGATTCACAATAGCCATAAGTATCCTTATGGAACAATGTTTCACCACCGGTGAAAAGATCTCGTTGTAGTCGATCCCCTCCACTTGAGTGAAACCCTTTGCCACAAGTCTTGCTTTATACCTTGGACCTTCAACACCCGGAATGCCATCCTTTTTCTTGAAGATCCACTTGCATCCAACTACCCTTTGGTGATTAGGTAGCTTCACAAGTTTCCAAGTTTGGTTCCTTTCCAATGAATCCATTTCTTCATTCACCGCCTTCAACCAATATTTGCTCTCTTTGCTCTCAAATGCCTCCTTGAAGTTTCTAGGCTCCGAGTCTTGCACATCTTCCGCCGCATTTAGAGCAAAACACACCAAGTCCGCATAACCGAATCTCTTAGGAGCCGTAATGGTCCTTCTTTCTCTATCTCTAGCCAATAGGTACTTAGGATCCACTACCGGTTGAGTTCCACTTGTATCCGATGTCGAAGCTTCATCTTCTACATCTTCTTCTTCTTCATTTGGAAGTTCCACCTCAAACTGAGTTTTCTCCACCATAGTTTCCGGTACTTGAGTCTCTAGGTCTTTACACTTCATCCCCATCTGGGTCTCATCAAAGGTAACATCCCTACTTATCAAGACTCTTGATCCTCCACTAGATTCCAATTTCCACAACTTGTACCCCTTCACACCTTCCGGATAACCAATGAAGACACATTTCAAAGCTCTAGGCTCAAGCTTGTCTTGCTTGATATGCGCATATGCCAAAGCTCCGAAAACCTTCAAAGAGGAGTAATCCGCCGGTTTCCCACTCCATACCTCCATAGGTGTCTTGAAGTCTATTCCCGTTGATGGACATCTATTGATCAAATAAGCAGCCGTTGTCACGGCTTCACCCCAGAAACTCTTAGGTAACCCAGCTCCTAGAATCATACACCTCACACGCTCCAAAAGAGTCCTATTCATGCGTTCCGCAAGACCATTTTGTTGCGGTGTTCTTGGTACGGTTCTATGCCTCTTGATTCCTTTCAACCTGCAAAACTCATTAAACTGCTCTGAAACAAACTCCAGGCCATTGTCAGTTCTTAAACCTTTTAGTTTAGTTCCCATTTGATTTTCTATGAGAGTGTGCCATTCTTTGAACTTTTCAAAGGTGTCACTTTTGTTTTTCAAAACAAAGACCCACACTCTCCTAGAATAATCATCAATGATAGAAAGAAAATAGGAACCTCCCCCATGAGTAGGAGTCTTAGAAGGACCCCAAAGATCCGAATGCACATACTCAAAAGGCCTACTAGAATGATGCACGTCACTCCTGATGACAGTCCGTCATATCACATTTTTAGAGTCTTTTTAAATAAGTTTTCAGTCTATTTTTATTAGTTTAGTACTTAATTTAGAGTCAACTTGAATAAAGTAATGTTTTTTGGTCTATTAAGTCAAGCAAAGAAATATTGGAATTTATGGGTTATTATCATGATTATTTGTTATGTGATCAAACAAGAGAAAAACAAGAAGTGCTAAAAGCAATGGTTTTAATATGCATATAAAAGATTGGGCTTGAGAAAATCAAATTAAAGAAAGGCGTGACTTGCTTGTGGAGAAAGAAAGGAACTAGGTTACATTCCTATATATAAGAAAGGCAGCCGCACATACCATGGGAAGTGGACGTTGGGAAAGTGAGCCGTACAGGAGATCACGATTTTGGCCACATGGTTTTGGGAAGACAACAACAGCACGGTGGGATATAAACTGTGGAGCAAAGGCGGTAACGACGGAACTCTATCAATTTATTGTCTTTAGTATGTTGTTTATTCGTTTGATCATGTTTAGCTAATTTCCTTGTTGATTAAGCCATGATGAACCTATTGTAATATATGAATTAGTAGTTGATACTCTCTTTATTATTAACATTATTCAGTCTTTATTCAGAATTACTTGTGTTCATTGCTTTTCAGATAATTGTTTTGTATGACTATTAACCCTAGCTTCGTGCAATTACATGAATTGATATTAGGAATTGAATGACTATTAACACTAGCTTTTAATCCTGAAATAGTAATCCTGTTTGATTCAACATAGGAACCTAGAGATAGGAAATTGAGGATCATGACTCATGAATTAACGCTCTTTTATCGCTTCCGCGGTTATTCAATCGGTTTAAGAGATTAAAAGGTTATAACTTAGGAAAGGGTTTTGAGTCAAGAGATTGATCAAATCTACTTAGTTAATTTGTCGTAAAGATGGAATAGTAATTAGGAATAAAAGGAGGTAAACTTCTCATATAAAGCAATAGGGAATTCATCGGCTTAATCATCCTTCTCAAATCATCTTCCAACAACTTTTATTTACTTTTTATGCACACAAACCTACTGCCTCAGGCACTTATAAAATTTACACATCCTAGATATTAACTTTATTGCTAAGTTGAGATTAACACAGTCCTCGTGGATACGAACTTATTTTATTACTTCGATATTTTTAGTACACTTGCTAAAAGTTTATCAACTCCCAAACTTCACCCTATGTTGTTTGCCTAGTATGCAATGCTCACAAAATTCTAGTTTATCCAATTTATCTTTCCCTAGCAAACCTTGTTTGGCTAGTTCAACTAAACCCCTCTCACTAACATGCCCCAATCTCAAATGCCACAATTCAGAATTATTATGAGATGCAACACTAGCTACCGATGCATTACCAATTACTATGGAACCATCTAAAATGTATAAACCAATCATTCTAGACCCCTTTACCGTAATCAATGCACCATGCGAAATTTTACAAACCCCATGCTCTATTCTAGTGCAATAACCTAGATTATCAAACATGCTTAGGGAAATTAAATTACGCTTAAGTTCGGGAACAAACCTCACATCCCTTAAAAGGAATTCACGGCCATCAAACATCTTGAGACGAACGTTGCCCATGCCTTGGACTTTGCAAGCTTTGTTATTTCCGAGTCGAACAACTCCTCCTTCTTTTAGAATCAAAGTCTCAAAATATTCCTTTCTAGGACACATGTGATAAGAGCATCCCGAGTCCAAAACCCAACTCTTCTCCGGTTCCCAACTTGTTACCACTAGCGCACCCGCACTCTCATAACCTTCTTCATTTGAAGCCTCCGCAACTTGAACCGAAGGACTAACATCGCCCCCCTTATCCGGACAATCTTTCTTGAAATGACCTTGCTTGTGACAAAGAAAGCATTTATACTTTGATTTGTCAAAGCCCTTGGACCTAGACTTGGATCTTGATTTCCCTTTGCCTTTTCCTCTATGCTCATTCCTCCCTCTTGTAACATTCAAGCCTTCACTACCTTCATCAACCCTCATGTCCTTGAACTTGGTAAATTCTTTGGTTCTCAAAGCCGCTTGGACCTCCTCCAAAGTAGTAGTGCCCTCCTTACCATAAAGGATGGTATCCTTGAAATGCTCAAAGGACTTTGGTAATGAACAAAGTAACAACAAAGCTTTATCCTCATCTTCCATGTTAACTTCAATGTTGGCCAAATCATCAAGAATCTTGTTAAACTCCGTTAGTTGCTCCGAGATTGATTTAGACTCCACCATCTTGAATGAATAGAGTTGTTGCTTCAAGAGTTGCCTATGAGCCAAAGATTTCGTCATATACAATGACTCCAACTTTGCCCACATCGATGCCGCGGTAGCTTCTCTCGCGACATCCCTTAAGACCTTATCTCCGAGACATAAGACAATGGCACTCTTTGCCTTGTCTACCATCTCACGCTTCTCCTCTTGTGTCAAGGTTGACGGCATCGCCGCTTCACCCTTCAATGCTTCTACACACTTTTGTTGTGTCAAAACCGCTTGCATCTTAACCTTCCACAACCCGAAATCATTACTTCCGGTGAACTTCTCGATGTCGCACTTTGACCCCATGATACCAACTATCAATCACGCCTATGCCCCACGGTGGGCGCCAATTGTTGTGAATCCGGTTCTACAAGCGAACCTTTACACCAATGAAATAAACCAATGATGTGTGGAGCAAGTGATAGTGATAATCAATGAGAACAAATGACTTCCAAGCAAACAACAACAAACAGCCCTAAGCTAGTGTATAGCAAAACCACACAAAGAGCTAACAAGCATAAACAAGATAAACGGTAAAAGGAAAGAACAAAACACCGAGCAAGATTGTTGACCCAGTTCAACCAATATGGCCTAATCTAGGGGAGAGAGCAGCTCTCCAATCCAATATGTGAAGTGTTAGAAAAGTTTACAAGACTCTAGCTTATCAAGCTTTACACATGAACAAACCCTAGAACTACCCTTTGGTATTTTCCCACTCTCACACTATGAACCCACAATCCCAAGGTGATTACAATGTTTTTCCCAACCTAAGAAACTCTCTCATCAAAGGCACACACCCCATAGGATCCCCTCTTTGATCTCCAAGATTTCTCTCTTAAGCTCTCTTAAGGTTGTCTTCAGAAAAGCACAAGAACACAATATATACTTGTCTTCCCCTGAAGAAATCGTACCACGATTTCCCTAAATCGTGTCACGATCTGCAACGGTTTCCAGGTTGACCAGTCCTTATCAGTGATACTTAACCAGCAAGTTTCTGAATCGTGTCACGATTTCCCAAGATCGTGCCACGATTTTGCATCCAACAAACTTGGCTCACGGCACCTCCAATCGTGTCACGATTCCAAAATCGTGTCACGATTTCTCTGTTCTTCCAGACCACAAATTTGAAGCCAATTTCAACATTTCTCCACCTTGACTTCTAATTTGGTGGTGATGCCAATTTAACCATCAACCACCTTGCTGCTCTCTCCAAAAGGGAATTACTCTTCGACAAACTTGATCAAGTCCAAGCAATGCTTGAATCTTGATCGAGGTAATGACTTGGTGAACACATCCGCCGGATTCTCCTCCGATGCCACTTTCTCAACCACAATCTCTTTTGATTCAATCATGTCTCTAACAAAGTGCAGACGAATGTCAATGTGCTTTGTCCTTTCATGATACACTTGATGATTTGCCAAGTGAATGGCACTTTGACTATCACAATGTATCTTCACACATTCTTGAGTAATTCCTAACTCACCAATCATCCCTTTTAACCATATGGCCTCCTTCACACCTTCAACAAGTGCAATGTACTCCGCTTGAGTTGTAGATAATGCAACCACGGATTGTTGATTTGCCTTCCAACTAATTGCCGTGCTATAAAGAGTAAACACAAAACCTGACAAGGATTTTCTAGTGTCCACGTTGCCCGCATAATCCGCATCAACATACCCCTCCAAAGCGTCTTCATCTTGAGCTGCCCTTGTGTACTTCAAACCGCCCTTCAACGACCCATTCAAATACCTCAAAACCCACTTCAAAGCTTGCCAATGCACAATTCCCGGATTTTCCATAAACCGACTCACAATGCTAACCGCATAAGCCAAGTCCGGCCTACTACAAACCATTTCATACATGATGCTTCCAACCCCACTTGCATAGGGAGTACCTTCCATCAATTGCTTCTCATCCTCGGATTGAGGACATTGTTGTATGGACAACTTTGTGTGGTGACCCAAGGGAGTGCTCACGGTTTTAGAGTTTGACATTCTAAAATGCTCCACCACCTTCTTCAAATAACCAAGTTGAGATAAGAAAAGTTCGCCTTTGTCACAATTCCTCACGATATCAATCCCAAGAACTCTCTTTGCCGGACCAAGATCCTTCATCTCAAATTCACCATTTAACCTCTCCTTGAGCTTCATAATCTCATCCTTGCTAGAGCTTGCCATCAAGATATCATCCACATATAAAAGAAGATAGAGAATGACTTTCTCATTCTTCTTCAACATGTACACACAAGAATCATATCCGCTTCTCACAAAACCGGTCTTTAAAAGAAACTCATCAAACCGACGATACCATTGCCTAGGGCTTTGCTTCAACCCATACAAAGATTTCTTCAAAAGACACACCTTAGACTTGTCCTCCACAAAACCTTCCGGTTGCTCCATGTAGATTGTCTCTTCAAGGTCACCATGTAAGAAAGCGGTCTTCACATCCATTTGTTCCAACTCAAGATTGAATTGATTCACAATAGCCATAAGTATCCTTATGGAACAATGTTTCACCACCGGTGAAAAGATCTCGTTGTAGTCGATCCCCTCCACTTGAGTGAAACCCTTTGCCACAAGTCTTGCTTTATACCTTGGACCTTCAACACCCGGAATGCCATCCTTTTTCTTGAAGATCCACTTGCATCCAACTACCCTTTGGTGATTAGGTAGCTTCACAAGTTTCCAAGTTTGGTTCCTTTCCAATGAATCCATTTCTTCATTCACCGCCTTCAACCAATATTTGCTCTCTTTGCTCTCAAATGCCTCCTTGAAGTTTCTAGGCTCCGAGTCTTGCACATCTTCCGCCGCATTTAGAGCAAAACACACCAAGTCCGCATAACCGAATCTCTTAGGAGCCGTAATGGTCCTTCTTTCTCTATCTCTAGCCAATAGGTACTTAGGATCCACTACCGGTTGAGTTCCACTTGTATCCGATGTCGAAGCTTCATCTTCTACATCTTCTTCTTCTTCATTTGGAAGTTCCACCTCAAACTGAGTTTTCTCCACCATAGTTTCCGGTACTTGAGTCTCTAGGTCTTTACACTTCATCCCCATCTGGGTCTCATCAAAGGTAACATCCCTACTTATCAAGACTCTTGATCCTCCACTAGATTCCAATTTCCACAACTTGTACCCCTTCACACCTTCCGGATAACCAATGAAGACACATTTCAAAGCTCTAGGCTCAAGCTTGTCTTGCTTGATATGCGCATATGCCAAAGCTCCGAAAACCTTCAAACAGGAGTAATCCGCCGGTTTCCCACTCCATACCTCCATAGGTGTCTTGAAGTCTATTCCCGTTGATGGACATCTATTGATCAAATAAGCAGCCGTTGTCACGGCTTCACCCCAGAAACTCTTAGGTAACCCAGCTCCTAGAATCATACACCTCACACGCTCCAAAAGAGTCCTATTCATGCGTTCCGCAAGACCATTTTGTTGCGGTGTTCTTGGTACGGTTCTATGCCTCTTGATTCCTTTCAACCTGCAAAACTCATTAAACTGCTCTGAAACAAACTCCAGGCCATTGTCAGTTCTTAAACCTTTTAGTTTAGTTCCCATTTGATTTTCTATGAGAGTGTGCCATTCTTTGAACTTTTCAAAGGTGTCACTTTTGTTTTTCAAAACAAAGACCCACACTCTCCTAGAATAATCATCAATGATAGAAAGAAAATAGGAACCTCCCCCATGAGTAGGAGTCTTAGAAGGACCCCAAAGATCCGAATGCACATACTCAAAAGGCCTACTAGAATGATGCACGTCACTCCCAAACTTCACCCTATGTTGTTTTCCTAGTATGCAATGCTCACAAAATTCTAGTTTATCCAATTTATCTTTCCCTAACAAACCTTGTTTGGCTAGTTCAACTAAACCCCTCTCACTAACATGCCCCAATCTCAAATGCCACAATTCAGAATTATTATGAGATGCAACACTAGCTACCGATGCATTACCAATTACTATGGAACCATCTAAAATGTATAAACCATTCATTCTAGACCCCTTTACCGTAATCAATGCACCATGCGAAATTTTACAAACCCCATGCTCTATTCTAGTGCAATAACCTAGATTATCAAACATGCTTAGGGAAATTAAATTACGCTTAAGTTCGGGAACAAACCTCACATCCCTTAAAAGGAATTCACGGCCATTAAACATCTTGAGACGAACGTTGCCCATGCCTTGGACTTTGCAAGCTTTGTTATTTCCGAGTCGAACAACTCCTCCTTCTTTTAGAATCAAAGTCTCAAAATATTCCTTTCTAGGACACATGTGATAAGAGCATCCCGAGTCCAAAACCCAACTCTTCTCCGGTTCCCAACTTGTTACCACTAGCGCACCCGCACTCTCATAACCTTCTTCATTTGAAGCCTCCGCAACTTGAACCGAAGGACTACCATCGCCCCCCTTATCCGGACAATCTTTCTTGAAATGACCTTGCTTGTGACAAAGAAAGCATTTATACTTTGATTTGTCAAAGCCCTTGGACCTAGACTTGGATCTTGATTTCCCTTTGCCTTTTCCTCTATGCTCATTCCTCCCTCTTGTAACATTCAAGCCTTCACTACCTTCATCAACCCTCATGTCCTTGAACTTGGTCAATTCTTTGGTTCTCAAAGCCGCTTGGACCTCCTCCAAAGTAGTAGTGCCCTCCTTACCATAAAGGATGGTATCCTTGAAATGCTCAAAGGACTTTGGTAATGAACAAAGTCACAACAAAGCTTTATCCTCATCTTCCATGTTAACTTCAATGTTGGCCAAATCATCAAGAATCTTGTTAAACTCCGTTAGTTGCTCCGAGATTGATTTAGACTCCACCATCTTGAATGAATAGAGTTGTTGCTTCAAGAGTTGCCTATGAGCCAAAGATTTCGTCATATACAATGACTCCAACTTTGCCCACATCGATGCCGCGGTAGCTTCTCTCGCGACATCCCTTAAGACCTTATCTCCGAGACATAAGACAATGGCACTCTTTGCCTTGTCTACCATCTCACGCTTCTCCTCTTGTGTCAAGGTTGCCGGCATCACGCTTCACCCTTCAATGCTTCTACACACTTTTGTTGTGTCAAAACCGCTTGCATCTTAACCTTCCACAACCCGAAATCATTACTTCCGGTGAACTTCTCGATGTCCCACTTTGACCCCATGATACCAACTATCAATCACGCCTATGCCCCACGGTGGGCGCCAATTGTTGTGAATCCGGTTCTACAAGCGAACCTTTACACCAATGAAATAAACCAATGATGTGTGGAGCAAGTGATAGTGATAATCAATGAGAACAAATGGCTTCCAAGCAAACAACAACAAACAGCCCTAAGCTAGTGTATAGCAAAACCACACAAAGAGCTAACAAGCATAAACAAGATAAACGGTAAAAGGAAAGAACAAAACACCGAGCAAGATTGTTGACCCAGTTCAGCCAATATGGCCTAATCTGGGGGAGAGAGCAGCTCCCCAATCCAATATGTGAAGTGTTATAAAAGGTTACAAGACTCTAGCTTATCAAGCTTTACACATGAACAAACCCTAGAACTACCCTTTGGTATTTTCCCACTCTCACACTATGAACCCACAATCCCAAGGTGATTACAATGTTTTTCCCAACCTAAGAAACTCTCTCATCAAAGGCACACACCCCATAGGATCCCCACTTTGATCTCCAAGATTTCTCTCTTAAGCTCTCTTAAGGTTGTCTTCAAAAAAGCACAAGAACACAATATATACTAGTTTTCCCCTGAAGAAATCGTGCCACGATTTCCCTAGATCGTGTCACGATCTGCAACGGTTCCCAGGTTGACCAGTCCTTATCAGTGATACTTAACCAGCAAGTTTTTGAATCGTGTCACGATTTCCCAAGATCGTGCCACGATTTTGCATCCAGCAAACTTGGCTCACGGCACCTCCAATCGTGTCACGATTCCAAAATCGTGTCACGATTTCTCTGTTCTTCCAGACCACAAATTTGAAGCCAATTTCAACAAAAGATAATGCTTTAAGGAATAGAGACCGCATATTCTTCTTCTTTACTAAGAAAGGGTAACAAAATCAATAAATATTCGAGAAAACAAGAATTGAAAAATTAGAAATTCATAGAAAAGTTTGTATAAACACTATCCCCTTGCCCTAGAAAAAATATTATATATATTTTTCAATAAATATTCGAGAAAACAATAATTGAAAATCACAGACTTGACTGTGAAAATTAACCTGTGAAAATTGAATGTTTCAATTCAATACCAACAGTTAGACACACAAATACTACATTTATACCAAATTAAAAAAATTAGGGTTTATGTCAAAAGAGGGAAATAACCATAAATTTGACAACAGTAGAATCCAAGTGTGGGTACTCAAATGAATGAATGAAGAAGAAGAGGATGAAGGGAACTTACGTACGTTTCTGATGCGGCAAAGGTGGTTAGATTGATGCGGCGATATTGGTTCTTCTCCGGCGGGACATGAAATGAAGATATGCATGGATACGTGTTTATTGTTTCTCACTGTTGGATTTCTATTTTTTTTTTATAACTATAGCTATTATACTCCGTTTTCCACCCTCCAACTAGAGCTGTCAAAACGGACGGCTCGGGCCTAACGGGCTTCGGGCTTTAGTGGACCGGGCCAAAAAGCTCGGTTGAAAAGCGGGCTTGAAATATACTACCTGAGTCCGGCCCTACACGGGCCGCGGGCTAAACGGGCCGGTCCAGATTAAAAATTATATTTTTTTTTATTTTAAAAAAGTACTATAAAACATTGCTATAATTTTTTTATAAATAATATTTTTTATATGTTTAAATAATGTCTAATGCAAAAATAAATTGTAAACATTTTCGTACAAACGTCGTAAACTAAAACGACGAGAAAAATGATTTTGAATAAATTAGATACGTTATGGTTATAGATACTTTTATATTCGATCTTTAAAACTATAAATAACGAAAAGACTAAGTATAATTTTATATTACATTTATAGTTGTGTTAATTCATTGAATCTTCACTTTTGTTTTTTACTTTTATAATCAACTAAGTAAAGAATTATTTGAAAAATATATATAATTTATAGGATTTTTTTTTTTGTATGCGGGCTACCCGCGGCCCGTTCGGGCTAGCCCTAACGGGTATCGGGCTTTTAAGGGCCGAACTAAAAAGCCCTATTAAAATTCGGGCTCAATATTTTAGGCCCAAACCATATTTATTCGGGCTAAACGGGCCAGGCCACCTCCAACCTTCTTGGACACCCTTTTTTGAATTATAAAATCCAAAAAAATGATGTGTTTAAGAGGATGATGTTCTGATCCAAGATAGTGAAGACTTTAAGAGGAAATTCCGCCTTAATCGCGGACGCCTCCAGTCACCTAAATTGAGGGAGTGGATTTAATTCTACATTGGATGGATAGTACTCTTGAAAAAAGTTTATAAAGAAGAAACACTTCTATCCTTATAAATCGATTTTATGAGGATGAGTTAGGCCCTAAATTTCAGTATTATGCTCTTTACTCAACACATTTTGCTGGTATCAAACCATTCATTTTTTCACTTTTTTGCACTATGTGCATATGTGTGGGTGGGGTTAACTCATATTAATAAAATAGTATGACGCATGTGACTAAGATTCACTTTTTTATACTTATTTACGACCATGTTTAACTTGATTTTAATAAAGAAAATGATGGAGTCGGTCTGTTGTCAGGATAACAGGTAAGATAAGACAATTCAATATAGTCTTATTAACGAAAAAGAATCATATGTATAATTGAATCATATGTGACGGTGGGAAAGAATCATGTATATGTGCAAAAAAGTGAAGAAAAAAAAAATGAATGGTTTGTTATCAACGTGAGTTAACTCACGCAGGTGTAATTTTGAAATTTCAGTTGGGAATGAGCAAAATGTGTTAGGTTAAGAGCAGAATTTGTGGTATCAGAGTCTATCCTAAATGTATCGTTGGGCTTCCCGCATCCTCTACGCTTCATGCCCATTGGGCTGGGCAGAAGCGTGATGGTGTGTGTTGGAAATTCCGCCTTAATCGCGGTCCGCCTCTAGTCGCCTAAATTGCAACCTTTTGTTAGCTTTCATTGTAGCAGCCTCCAACACCTTCATTTCATTTTTTTAATGACTTTTCAAAAAGAAAATGAAGAAATCCTAACGTTTTTTAATTAAAACTAACGGAATGGACAAAAAGGTGTAACAGAGAGCAAGTTAAGGGACCAAAATAAATCGAATTTTAATTAAAGGATCAAAGCGATACTACCTAAATAGTTAAGGGACCAAAAATGCAATTTAGCCAAAATATTATCCATGCTTACATATTGCTTTGAAAGCAATTAATGTTATTAGTAAATATAAACATGATATGTGTACTTTAAAAAAAATTGGGTTGGTTTTTTCTTTTTTCAAAAATACTCGTTTTCAATACAAATAACATATGTAACAAATAAATAAAAATAAATTTAAATATTTAAAAGGATGTAACAAACACGATATATATATATATATATATATATATATATATATATATATATATGGTTTTTTTCTTTATCATATAGAAAGTGTAACAAATTAGATGAGTATATTTATACTTACTTTTTTATTATCACAATTATACTCTTAAACAATTTTTTATGTAATAAAGATCGTTGTTGGTGTTATTAAAAAAAGTTTAGATTATATTTTTTTGTTATATTATTGGTGTCATTTAAATAGATAATCATAGTTATTTTTAGTTTTAATCAAAATAAAAATTTTATAATAAAAATACCGTTCAAAATTTTCAAACATTAACGCTAATCGTTTTGCTAGTAAAGAAAAAGATGCTGTCGTGGGTTGTTGTTGTATGTTGGGGATGGAAATTTCTATTGGATGATGAACGTGAGCATACTTAAAATATCCAACATATAGTACATACATAGAAATAAATTCTCAAAACTTTGTGCGGGCATGTACTCTGACACTCCTTAACATGCGTCTGTCCTCCCTAGTGATGTCTACATTTTCTGTTTACGAAAATCCTGTGACACTCCAGGTTATTAACTAGGAAATAATATAGAAATGTTTGCTAAGGTACTAGCAATTGGTTGAAAGTTGAAACTCAAGGTTTAAAACTAAAATAAATATAGTACTTATTACATGAAATATTCAAAGAAGTACCAAGTCATGTACTTCAAATTATTAACGAATAGAAGTAAACGAAACTAAGAGAAAGGCTGCCATGTCGAACAACTCCTCAAGTCTCCTTCGCCTTGGCTTTACCAGTTCACTTATCTGATTAAGATGGTCAGTAATGATGCCAAAAATTGTTGGAACCGTTCTTGTTGTTATTGGGAGCTAAGGGTGAGGGTTTTTGGTTTTGTTTAACATGAAGTAGAAAGTGGGGAGGTTTTGAGAAGTCTCCTCCCTAATTGTTGACTTGGTCTTAATTATAAAGACTTATGATTGTAAAATGACAACTTTGTCATTACTCTTTATTTTCTTCTCCATAATAACCTTATTTGCTTCTATCCCACTAACACACTCATAAACTATTATTTTAAATTAAGGTGATGTAGTAAATAGTAGCTAATAAGAATATACTATTAGTTTTGGGGTGCTACATTTTTACCCCCTTAAGGAAAATTTCGTCCTCGAAATTAAAGCTTACCTTGGAACAAATGAGGATAGGTCTCCATCATCTTTGATTCTAATTCCCAAGTTGCCTCACCAGGAGGTGATCCTTCCCATCTAACCTTCATAAGAGGGATTTCCTTGTTCCTTAAAGTTTTGATGTTGCGGTCAACTACTTGAATTGGATGAGGTTGGAAGGTTAAATCCGATCTCAATTCCACCGTTTCAAATTCTAGAGGTTGAAATGGTTCTGGAATATACTTCTTAAGCTAAGATACATGAAAGACATCATGTAAACCTCACATTGAAGGAGGTAAGGCTAATTGGTATGCAACAGGACCCACACGTTTGATAATTTGAAAGGGTCCAATGTATCGTGGATTGAGCTTCTTTGCCTGGAACGCTCGTCATATCCCTTGTTTAGGGGTTACTCTCAAGAAAACATAAATTCTAAAGGCCTCCTACGATTATCAGCATAACTCTTTTGTCGGCTTTGAGAAATCTTTAATTTCTCTTTGATCAATCTAATCTTTTATGTGGTCTCTTGGATGATTTCTGAACCAAGAATTCCTTCATCCCCCACTTATGTCCAACATGAGGGTGTCCTGCACTTTCGTCCATACAAAGCTTCGTACGGGGCCATGCCTATACTAGAGTGATAACTGTTGTTATAGGCAAATTCAATCAAGGGCAAGTGTTTATCCCAGCTGCCTCTATCCTCTAACACACAAGTTCTAACCATGTTCTCAAGGGTCTGAATGGTCCTCTCTGTTTGACCGTCTGTTTGAGGATGATAAGTTGTGATGAGATTCAAACGGGTCCCCAAAGCCTCATCGGAAACTTTCCAAAGTCTCGAAGTGAACTTCGGATCCCTATCGGATATGATGCTGACTGGTACTCCATGTAGTCTTACAAATTTCAGAGATGAACTCCTCATCCAGTTTAGCCGACGTGTAAGTAGTCTTGACCGGTAGAAAATGTGCTGACTTAGTCAACCTATCGACCACTACCCATATTGAATCATATCCTGCCTGCGTGCGAGGTAGTCCAACTACAAAATCCATGGAAATTCTCTCCCATCCAAACTGGTATCTCTAATGGTTGAAGCATGCCAACCGGTCTCTGGTGTTCAGCTTTGAACTGTTGACATACTAGGCATTTCGCCACGAATTCTGCGATGTCGATCTTCATTCCTGACCACCAGTAATCCCTCTTTAAATCATGATACATTTTTGTAGAATCCGGATGTATACTAAAACTGCTTTTGTGGGCTTCCTCCAAGATCCGCTTCTTAAGATTTGTTTCATTTGGCACACATATCCTTCCTTCAAAAAGAATGACACCATCGACTGCCATTGAAAATTCTGGCTTACTCAATTTGGATTGTAATTCTTCGTCGCATGTCTAAGCCTGACCAATTTGTGCTCGTAAGTCACAAGAGATTTCAAGTTGGTTTAGTAAAACTCATCTGTTTAACCAGGTGACATTCAAATTAAGGTTTCTAAAATCTTCATACAAGCATAACTTATGCATCATTAATTGGGCCGTATATAATCATCTCCCACTCAAGGAATCTGCAACCACGTTTGCTTTTCCTATATGATATTTCAACTCAAAATCATAGTCTTTGAGGTAGTCCATCCATCTTCTTTGTCTCATGTTTAACTCCTTTTGATCAAACAAGTATTTTAGGCTCTTATGATCACTGAACGTCTCAAAACGGACTCCATACAAATGGTGTCTCCATGTCTTCAAAGCATAAACTATGGCAGCCAACTCTAGATCGTGGGTAGGATAGTTCTCTTCGTGTGGTTTGAGTTGGCGGGAGGCATAGGCTACAACCTTCCCTTCTTGCATTAGCACGCAACCTAGGCCTTCCAAGGAAGCATCACAAAACACTTGATATTCTCGGGTTGAATCTGGAATAGTTAAGACTGGTGTAGTAGTTAATCTAGTCTTCAGTTCTTCGAAGCTCTGCTCACATTCTTGATTCCACGTGAATGAATTGCCCTTTCTAGTAAGGTGCGTCAAGGGTGAAGCAATCTGGGAGAAACTCTTGATAAATTTCCAGTAATACCCTGCTAATCCCAAGAAACTCCTCACTTCAATGACGTTCTTTGGAGGACTCCAATTGAGCACAGCTTCTACCTTAGAGGGGTCAACCATCACACCTTCTTTTGATATTACATGACCGAGAAATTTCACCTCTGACATCCAAAATTCACACTTACTATACTTGGCAAATAATTTCTTCTCGTAGTATCTATAACACAATCCTCAAGTGTTCTTCATGTTCTTCTAAACTTCGAGAGTAGATTAGTATATCATCAATGAAGATTACCACAAATTTTTCAAGATAAGAATGAAAGATACGGTTCATATAATCCATGAATATAGATGGGGCATTGGTCACCCCAAAAGGAATTACTAAGAATTCATGATGACCATACCGTGTTCTGAATGCAGTCTTTGGTATATTTGAAGTCTTAATGCGGATTTGATGGTAACCAGATCGTAGGTCAATGTTCGAGAAAATTATGGCTCCTTTGAGTTGATCCAACAAATCATCAATTCTCGGTAAAGGATATTTATTCTTTATGGTCACTTTATTCAATTGTCGATAATCAATGCATAATCTCATTCCTCCATCCTTCTTTTTGACCAATAACATTGGCGCACACCATGGAGAGACACTGGGTGTTATGAAACGTTTCTTGATAAGGTCTTCCAACTGAGCCTTTAATTCCTTCAATTCTAATGGAGACATCCGGTAGGGTGACACTGACACTGGTCCTGCACCCTGAATTAAGTCTGTGGAGAATTCCACTTCCCTGTTTGGAGGTAAGGATGTAATGTCATCTGGAAAAACGTCAACAAATTCTTTCACTATTGGGATAGAACTAACATCTAATTAGGGCTTAAAATCTGTTGAGAGCATAAGAATGAAATTTTGTTCACCACCAAACAAACATTGAATCAATTGATGTGTACTATCTAATAATGTGGAGAAGACTTCTCCTTCTGTCATAGTTTTAGGAGGAACAAAGATTACCTTCTCTCTACACCCAATATACACTTGATTAGCAGATAGCCAATCCATACCTAAGACCACATCAATAGCTTTCAATGGCAAAAAAATCAAGTCTACAAAGAACGTCCGTTCAGAAACTATGATAGGACAATTTTCACATACATGCGTCGTTTCTACACTACCCTCAGTCGCGGTGGTAACCAGCATTGTATTTGGTATTGGTGATAAATCTAAATTAAGTCTCTGAACACATTTATTAGAAATAAAGGATTGTGTTGCTCCGCAATCAAAAATCACAATAATAGGTTCATGACGTAAATAACACGTACCCGAGATTATGTTGTTGCCTCCTTGTGTCTTCTTTGCGTCCAACACATACACTCTCCCAGTTGCAGGTGCACTCCTCTTAACTACTTCTTTCTTCTTCCAAGAAGGACAATCTCTCATCATGTGTCATGACTGCTTGCATGAGTAACATAGTCATTTCCCTACCAAACATTTACCTGAATGTTCTTTCCACAATTATCACACTCTAGTGGTTGGGTAGACCTGGAGTTTTGAGCTCTCTTGTCCTTGTTTTGTGGATTCCGCAGCTTAAGTTGCTGGGAAAATTTGTTGGAGTCCTTCTTCCTTTATTGCCATTGTTGTTCTTTTTCAGCTTGGACCCCCTTCAAGCTTTCTTCAGCTATATAACATTTATGCACTAAGGTAGCATAATTAGTGACATCTTGGACAGACACACTATAACGAATATCAGCCCTCAATCCCTACTTGAACTGATTCATCTTCCATTGGTCATCCGGTGCATAGAGGGCTTGTGAGGAGAAACAGGCCAACTCTTCAAATTTTGCGACATACTCATTCATAGACATACTCCCCTGCTTCAGATGATGAAATTCTTGTTCTTTTTGAATTCTGACGCTATTAGGAAAATACTTGTCAAGGAATACAGGCTGAAAGTGTTCCCAATATAATGGCAAGTTGTTGGCCACCATGTAGGCACTAGCTCCCTCCCACCAGGCTTCAGCAGCTCCTTTCAGCATATGCACAGCGAATGTTACTTTTTCTCCTTCGGTGCATGGTACTACTCTGAAAATCTTTTCCATCTCCTTTAGCCAGCCATGAGCCTCTAGAGGTACAGTACTTCCCTCAAAAGTTAGAGGTTTCATCTTGAAAAACTCTTGGAAAGCTCCATGCCCTCGCTGTGGTGGAGGTGGCGGGGGAGGTGGAGCTTGTTGAGCATTTCCAGCTATGTTAGTGAGATGGTTCAAAATGTTCGTCGAGAGGGTCTGTTGTTGCTGCATCATTTGCATCATCTGGGCCCAACGGTTATCATCTCTGTCATTTGCGGGTCGTCTACCACGCCCCCTTCCAGACATATTGTTCTGCATATCACATACAAATATCAAGCTGATCAGACTTAATACTTAATGAAATGATAATTGGAAAAATATATTTGAAACTAAGGTGACGTTAACCTATTGGCTCATAACTACCCAAGGTACTATCAAGTTCGACCTGCTTTGATACCAAAATGTGACACTCCATATTATTAACTACTAAATAATATAGAAATGTTTGCTAAGGTACTAGCAACTGGTTGAAACTCAAGGTTTAAAACTCAAATAAACACAATACTTATTACATGAAGTCTCTAAAGGAGTACTAAGTCACGTACTTCAAATTATTAACAAATAGAAATAAACGAAACTAAGAAAGGTTGCCACATCGAACAACTCCTCAAGTCTCCTTCGCCTTGGCTTTACCAGTTCACTTATCTGATTAAGAGGGTCAGTAATGAGGCCAAGAATTGTTGGAACCGTTCTTGTTGTTATTAGGAGCCAAGGGTGAGGGTTTTTGATTCTGTTTAACGTGAAGTAGAAAGTGGGGGAGGTTCTGAGAAGTCTCATCCCTAATTGTTGACTTGGTCTTAATTATAAAGACTTATGATTGTAAAATGACAGCTTTGCCATTACTCTTTATTTTCTTCTCCATAATAACCTTATTTGCTTCTATCCCACTAACACACTCATAAAACATTATTTTAAATTAAGGTGATGTAGTAAATAGTAGCTAATAAGAATATACTATTATTTTTTGGGTGCTACAATGTCATTCGATCATATATTTATTAAGTTCCTTTTTTTTTTTTTTATAAAGTATTTAAAATAAACATGTTGTATTTTTTTTTATTAGATGGTGTAAATCTTGACGTAGTTTGGTAACATATCAAATCATTTTAAATTCA
Source organism: Medicago truncatula (assembly GCF_003473485.1). Taxonomy (NCBI): domain Eukaryota; kingdom Viridiplantae; phylum Streptophyta; class Magnoliopsida; order Fabales; family Fabaceae; genus Medicago; species Medicago truncatula. The sequence goes on from NC_053045.1 coordinate 26,905,288, forward strand.
TGTTAATTAGTTATATAGATGATGTATGATCTTTCTTTTATTGGATTCAAAGAGAAAACTAGATAGTGACAAAACTCTCATGTTAAGTGAAGAGAAATGAAGAATTAGAAATATTATGAGTTGTTTTATAAAATTATGTTTAATAAATGGTATGAGAATAATTTTTTTTTTTGAACAAGCCAAAATCGAATATGGTATATCAAAATATGAGATTCATCTCGCATAAGGTGTGCAAAAGAGAACCACCCAAAAGTGTTACAAAGTCAGGTTACTGATACCACTGCACAATAAACATCACGAAAAAAGAAGAAACAAAACAAGTCACAACATAACACCCATACAAGATAAAGGGTGTTGCCACCAGTCAGTGTAACTGTAGGCGAACGTAGTCATACTAGCCTTTAACCATTGATAAGACACCTGTTTTACGATATCTGTTATTTGATGAAGATCCAAGGCATTCTGATTGAAAAATTGATTGTTCCTTTCCTTCCGAATTACCCAGACACTCACAAGCCATAACAATGTCATGAAGGAATGAGTAAATCGCGGTAACCTTGCAATGTGACTGAACTGATGAAAGTGGTCGCCGACCCTGTTTGTAGCAACAAAAGAAATACCTAACCACTGAAAGACAAATAACCACACGCGTCTAAATGTAGCACAACTCAAAAATAAGTGACTTTCAGTCTCCTCAGCATCGCAACCTCCGATACACTTGTTGTCGTCATGTTGAAGCACACGCCGCCGCACAAGATTATCTTTTGTTGGTAGGATGTTGTGAAGAAGTCTCCAAGCGAATAGTGACACCTTCAGCGGAACATACTTATGCCATACATCGTCGAACATACCCCTTGCAAGAGGTTCATCAACGATCGTGAGAACATGATAGGTTGCCCTTAACGGAATAACCATTAACGGGGTCTAGAAGCCATATCCACCTGTCAGTAATAGCATCCTGCAAAACAACATTATCCAGCAAAACAGAGCACTCCATAACACACTTCTCCTCCCATGCTAGCAGGTGCCTCCTCCACATCCAGGCATCGTCCCCGTCATGCCACCCACCCCTCGCCATCTCCTCCACTGTCGTCCATTTATTTACTGCCAAAGCAAAAAGGCAAGGAAATCTAACCTGTAAGGGAACACCTCCAACCCAATTGTCCGTCCAAAAGTAAGTGGTACCTCCTCTACCAACCACCCAAAAAACGTTATCCTCAAACCAACTACTGACTCCCAACCCCAAACCTTCACGTATACCCACCACCATCCGCCACCAAATGGAGCTCTCCGACCCCCCCGTCTCTCAAACAACTCCCTTCCTCCCCGTACCTTGCCCTTAAGACTCGATACCAAAGGCCCTCCGTATCTAAAAGCAACCTCCAACACCATTTACCTAAAAGTGAAATATTAAATTCGCGCAGCTTCCTAACCCACAGCCCTTCATCCTCCTTAGGTAAACAAACCGAGTCCCAATCGACCAAAGAAATTTTCCTAAAATCCTCACCTCCCCCCCCCCCCCCCCCCCCAATTTTTTTTTTATTTAAATAAAGATTCAATAGAGGAAATTATACTTGTGGGAGCCTTGAAGAAGGAAAGAAAGTAAATCGGAAGAGACAATAGGACAAATTTCAAGAGAATCAGGCGGCCTCCCAATGAAAGGAATTTACTGTTCCAATTCGACAATCTAGTAGTAATGCGGTACAAAACAGGTTTCCAAATTTCCAACCTCCGAGCATCCTCACCAATAGGTAGCCCTAAATACACAAAGAGAATTGTTCCCTTTCGACAGTTCATCACCACAGCGGCCTCTGACAACCAAGACTCAGAAACATTAACTCCCGTTAACAAACTTTTATGGAAATGAACCTTTAGGCCAGACACTTATTCAAAAAGAATCAAAACAACCCACATGTGACGCACATTAGTCCAAGTTTTTCACCAAGAATTAAAGTGTCATCGGCAAATTGAAGATGAGATAAACAAACACTTTCGTGATGCCTAACATGATAACCACGCTACAATCCCCCATTCACCAACGACGTCATCAACACATTGAGACCCTCTGCCGCCAGTAAAAAAAAAAAAAAAAAAAGGAGAGATAGGATCTCCTTGTCTAAGCCCCATCTCCAAAGGAAACTCTTCTGTAGGGCTTCCATTCACCAATATAGAAGTCGTAGCTGTTCCAACACACTCAAATATCCACTTCCTCTATAGTGTTGGATAATTCATTTTCACCATAACAGAGTCAAGATAATGCAAATCAACCGAGTTGTAAGCCTTTTCAAAATCAAACTTAAATAACAACAATTCCTTATTACAATGGCAAGCTTCATCGACAACCTCATTAGCAATAAGAATGCCATCTAGAATCTGCTTCCCTTTGGCAAAGGTTGACTGTGAATCTGAAACAACACTCCCGATAACCGCACGGAGTCGATTTGCAAAAAATTTTGCCAAAATTTTATACATGTTGCCCACCAATGAATAGGTCTAAAATCATTCAATCTTTGATGTTATCCACCTTTGGAATGAGTGCAATGAATGTGGAATTGATCACCTTCGTCAGCTTGCCGTTTCGATGAAATTCAGTTAAGAAACGCCTAAAGTTGTCCTTCATATCTGGCCCAAATTGTTTGATGAATCCAAATGAAATACCAACAGGTCCCGGACTCTTGAAGCTATCACAGTCCCACACCGCTTGCTTAACCTTTTCTATGGAAAAAGGACGAATTAGAGAACCTGAATCCATAACTGATAGCATGCGAAATTCCAAGGCCTCCACCCCCGGACGCTCAACATTAACAACTTTAAATTGTGAAGAAAATGAGTATTAACAGACTCTCTGATGTTATGAACCCCCTCAACAAGACTACCATTAACATTGAAAGAAGATAAAGTAATAAATAGTTAAGGATATAATAGGAAAAATAACATTAATGTTTTATTGGTATTATAAAACGACATATAATTTGAAACAATTTTTTTTTCCAAAGCGACATACAATTTAGGACGGAGGGAGTACATAAGAATTTTTTTATGAAAAAAGTAAAATAGTTTAATTTCTAAGATATTGAATTCATTAATTTCTACAAAAACTTACTCCATCCGTCTCATTTTAAGTGAACATTTTGTTCATTTCACACGTATTAAGAAAAAGTGTATAAGTGAAAGAGAGCGAAAAATAGTTGAGTGTCTTATCAAGTATTGATGCATTTCTCCTTATCATAAATGCAAAATAGAATATACTACCTCCGTCCCTAATTATAAGACCCTTTTGAAAAAATAATTTGTCCCTTTTTATAAGATCCCTTTGATATTTCCAGGTACATTAATTATTTCTTTACCAACATACCCTTATTTATTTTGTATTTTTTTCTTCAATCAACAATAAATATTATATTTAAAACATAAATTAACTCTCTCTCTTAAGGATAAAATTGTAAAAACAATAGTAATTTTATACAAATTTAATACTACAACAAATTTTCTTAATCTCCGTAATTTTAGCAAAAGGCTCCTATATTTAGGGACGGAGGTAGTACTTGAATTGAGAGTGATGAAAGTAGTAGTACTGATTAAAGTTATAATTTGAAAAAAGTAATTAATATTGTATTGAAAAGTGAAATAGCTAAAAAATTTGGGACAATTTTTTTCTGCAGATGGCTCACTTATTATGGTATGGGGCGGGGGGTACTATTTAAGGTTGTTAAAGTGTCTTTAGGACACTTGATAACATTTCTCTTTTTTTCTTTCTTTTCAATCCTTATAAAATGGGTCATGTTAACTGATTCCATGTGGGATTGGGTAAAGAAATCTAAAAAGGAAACTTTAAATCGAAAAAGAAACTTTTTTTACTTCTAAAGGATTAGCTACACAATTTTTAATGAAATACCTACTATATTTTCTTCATTAACCGGTGCTCAGAGGCACTAGGGCTATGCTAACTTGTGCTCTAACGGTACGTGTTAAGAAATGCAAAAGTAGAAATCTTCTCTTAAATTTTTTCATTTGAATAATCAAAAATAAAAACTTAAACTCAAATGCATTGTTTGCAACACGATATTTCTACTTTTGACTCGTTAATTTGTGTCTTAAGGGCACAAGTTAGCATTTTCTTAAAAAAATTAAGACCGCTTAACTTTTTTTATGCATATTAATAAAAGGAAAATGCTAGCATGTTCCCTTAATTAGGGTACTGTTTAAAAATCTAAAATCATTAACATTTACCTAGTTTTTCTTTTGTCGCCATGTTTCTTTTTTTCTTGGTAACCCTTTCTCTCTAATTCTCTTCTCTATTTATAAGTTCTAATTTAGTTTGTTATTAATCTTTTCAGATTACTATATGTACCTCTAAGTTTGTTACTAATCTTTCTGCAGCTACACCGCCTTTCTATTCTCACCTCCCTCTACTTAAATCATTAAAACACTACTCAGCTCACTAACTACACCTCTTTTCTACCTAATTTTACTAATCCACCTCTGTTCACACTCTACTCTCTTATTCTCTCTAAAAACTCTTTTTTTTTTTTCTAAACATTATTTTCTCCCACTCTTTAACCGACCAACTAACCCATCTACTTTCTCCTTATCTATTCGCCCCTACTTAAAGAATTTTCGCCCTCGTAAATTACTTGACTCAAACAAGTACCGACAGTGTTTGCACACATGTCACATACAAGGGAATAAAAAAAAGTTATAAATTGGTCTGACTGGACCGACCTATTCTGATACCAACTATGTATCACCTTAAACCCCACATTTATTTTCTAGTAAAAAAATAATAATTAATTAAGCATGCAAGGGTGTCACACATCTCTATAAAATCAAAAGTGCCTTATTTAAATTAAAAACGTCGTAACAAAATAATTTTTAAAACATCAAAATAATTGTCACATCTTTGCATCAACATCAAAATTGAAGTCGAAGACGAATTTTGAAACAAAGTATGAGATAGAATGAAACCCCAATCCCTAGTGTTACTGATTAGAGCATCGACTCGATAAAAACTCCCTAAAGCGATAAACAAAAACGAGAAGGCTCCAACGCCATCCTCCGAGACTCACTGTTACTAAGTCACTTCTTCATGGGAATTTGTACCAAACGAGGGTACAATCCAATAGATAGTGGGAAAATATCCAACATAAGAGATGCATAAGCACATGTATAAATTCAGATAAAAGAACAAATCAATCACATTTAGGCATGTATACATCACAGTCAGATAATATTCACATTTAACGGATACATTCAATTAATAAGATTTAGGCATCAATCAACATCTTATATTAGCATGTAAGCATTAACACCATTTAAGAATATCAAGTAGACATTTAGCAAAGAGCAATGATATTTGAACAATCATTTGCTAACAACTTTTATGACAACCTCCTTTTTCTCTCTTCTCATTGGTCAAAAACAATGGAGAGAGAAAAAGGAAGAGAGAGTAAGAATATAATGTGAGTATGAGAGAGAAAGTTGTCTAAAAGTTGTCAAAAAATGTTGTACAAATATCATTTCTCTTTAGCAAAATACAACCATTCACACATAACCATATAGAAACACAACATTAAATATCTCATCTTTAAATAGTTACACATCTTTAAAAAGAACATCTTTTAATTACACATATTCATATAGACTTGCAATTATGTATGCAATGTCCCTAACTCGATCTATACATGTGGTACCAAACTTATCACTATCATTAAATATTTTGGACATCAGAGGTATGTTACTGATTTCGTCCACACCATCGTCAAATACAACATCGTTAAATAGACTTGACTATGAATGCATGAATGTTAAACAATCACATCAACACTACACATCATTCAATGACTCGACAATACACATCTTTAAATAGCACCATCGTGAAATATCACATCTTTATATAGCATGTATTTAAATCACACATCCTTATATAACACATCTTTATATAACACATCGTCAAATTTTATTTTTTTGAAGAAGACATCGTCAAATATTTTATCATTTACACATCATCAAATAATTCATCAATGCAAGCAGCATAATTTTTGCTTTGAAAACTCGGTATCTGATCCAAAAATTGACTAATCCGAGGGGATCAATCCCACTACCCACTTGTGGGGGCCCGTTTAAAGCCAGAGCAAGCTCTGTATGGACTTAGCCCACCGAAATTGACATCAGAGGGAATCGAACCTGAGATCTTTGAAGAAACAAACTCTAAAATCCCAAACCAACCACTATGTCAACCACAAATGGGTTAATGCAAGGAGCATATTACTGCAAATACCAGAGATAAGATATAAGTGACACATAATAATGCCATAGAAAATATTTCACCATATATGGAGCAGAATAACATAACAATTTGCATAAGTGTGTGATTCAATATATTAATATAGAGAAAGTGAGTATTATCATACTACAAACACATGCAGATCACATAAATTCAGCACAAACAATATAGGTCACAAGATCGGCTAACAACAACGAAAACTAAAAAAAAAACAACGCTACAATGTCCTTAACTCGACTCTATATAATTATTATATTATCTATAATGGTGCGTGTTTCAAAATGTCTTAATCAAGATTACTGGTGTGTCTCCCCTTATGGTGGAGTGGTCATGCTTCTTCCTTTGAGGATGTTGATCAACTTTATTTCTCATTTAGGTATTCTAATTAGTTCTAGTTGTGGAATTTTGTTGGTTGTTGTACATGTTACCTGTATCAATTTTGGTATGGTTTTATATTTCTGCTTTGGGGTGTTTGTGGTTAACTATGTCATTAGTTTTCTATATTCAGGTCTAAACTTTATATTTGTATATATTATTTGTACGCTTGGGATAACTCGTATTTTATTCAGAGAGTGGTTGTATTCTTCTTCACAAAAAAAAAAAAAAATACTTAAAAACACATTATTATTTTTAAGGAACACCATTTTAAATATTAAAATACTTCTAACGTCTTTGTTTTTGGAGCTTTTTAAACCGTATTTAATATTTGTTTTGAATTTTCTGAAAAATAATATTTAAAAAAAAAAAGAATTTTGAATGGATTCACCTTAAAACGAAAAGAAATATGAAAAAACGAGTTCAAGAGTCACAAAAAGACAATTAGATATATTTTAGTCTTGTCTTAATTTTCATTATTCTTTTTAGTGTTAATAGTTCTTTACCCCATGTAATATAGTGTACTTTTAGTTTTGTTCCATGTAATTTTTTTTTTTTAATTCGCTCCTTGTATAAGAAAGATTCTTCAAAAATACCCCATATGCCATCTGACTCACCAGATTCCATGACGTGGCAGTGACATGGATTTTTATTTTTAATTTTCAATTTTTTTTGTCTGCCACACATGAAATTAATTTGACACGTCATTTATAATTAAAAATAAATAATTTTTTTTATGTGAGTTAAAAACCCAAAGTTAACTTATATTAAAAACAGAATATGAAGGGATTTATGTTTTTCATGAAATTAATTGAAAAGAAAAAAGAAAAAAACACAAAATTCATGAAATTAAACCCAAATCTCAATCCTCTACTTCATCCCTTCGTCCAACCCCAATATTCATCTTCAACAATTGTGGGTTTAAATTTAATTGATTGTTTTTAAAAGGATTTTACATTATCCTCCAAATCTATTGATTTCTCATCAACACATTCTCTTCAAATTCCACCTTCTCCTCCTTCAGTGTTAAATCCTTAACCATTATCCTATCTCTAATCAAATTATGATGAGGAAACAACCTATCTTCAAGCTCATCATTGTTCAACCCATTAACCAAACTATTTTCCATCATTGGCTTAATTTTCTTCAAATCTATGATCAAAAAACAATTTGGGGGTGAACAACGTGCTTTCATGCGAGAGAGAAGCTGGTAAATCATAAAAGCTAGTAATCCTTTAAATCTGCAAATCTATGATATTTAGTTTTGAATTTTTTTAATTATCATTAATTAATAAAAATAAAAAAAAGTGTAACAAAAAATGAAAAAAAATGAAAAATCAGTCTGCCATGTCATCCTTTTTACACAGTCATAGGTGATGCCACATCAGCTTAGTTACACAGTCAGATGACATAGAGAGTATTTCTGAAGAATCTTTCTTTTAAGGACCGAATCAAAAAAGAAAATTTAAGGGGGCAAAATCAAAATTGCCCTATATTACAGGGGTAAAACACTATTATCCCTTCTTTTTGAAATGATGTGTTAAGTCTCTTTTAAACATAAACGGAATCATATGACGACAAAACCATAGACTTTCTCTTTTGTTCAATCTTTGTCTTTTTTTTTTTTTTTAAATGCCAAAGAACTAAATTTGTTGCCTTTGTTTTAGAATAATCTTTATGTTTTGTTCAAGTAAAATCTAACGAGTTGAATATATTAATTTGAATTGAGTTGTTCGTAAACTCGAAACTATTCGATTTAAACTAAAATAATGTTTGTATCAACTCAATAACTTTTAGCTATAGGTAGTTATTTTTGTTCTGGCTAAGACTATTACATATCCTTGTACTGTTTCGATGGATATGGGAAAAGCTTTAGGGCTGCACTCTCCTTTGCAATGGTTGATTGATATGCAGATTGATAACGTCGACTTTGGAACAGACTCTAAATTAACGGTTGATGCCTTCCTTTTTACTAGGAACGACTTGTCTGAATTTTGTTGCATTATTTCCTCATGTCGTTCTTTGTTTTGCAATTTATTTTCTAACTCTAGGGTGGAGTTTGTTAGGCGACAAGTCAATGCAGTTGCTCATGCTTTTGCACGAGAGGCCACGTTTTTAGCTAATCTCGTCGTTTATTATGATATACCCACTTGTATTGAAACTATTATTATTAATGAAATGCTATAAGCACGCACGTTTTCCTAAAAAAACAGCTATAGGCAGTTAGGCACAACCGTTAGTTCTAGTTAATACGTACTGACATTAATCTCAGAGAAAGCTGTTAACTAAAATGATGTGTGTCCAGAGTCCAGACCGTGAGACATAACAAAGAAAGAAAAACGAGTTGGAAGAAAGCAAGAAATAAAAGTAATGAATATTTTAAAAGTATAAAAAAAAAAAAAAAAACAGAAAACGAGTTGTTATTTCATTTTCTCATCAGTTATTACTGTTGTACTGCATCTATACATTAAATTTTAAATTTATTGGGATCAGAAGGAGGTTTAATGTTCTGTCGTCGTACCCAAATAAAACCTTTCCAAAAAACTGAGGTTAAAAAAAAAAAAAACCTAAATTGGCGCATTTAACTTCCCTTTACTTGGTTTTCCTTTTTCCTCATTCCTTATGATGCTTTTGAATCATTTATATTGACACGAAATCAGTATTCTAGGTCGTTTTTTTAACTCATTTTTTTAAGTAAGTGGTTTCTAATTGATCTAATTTTTCTTTTGTAGCTTTTTTCCGTGGTTTTCTCGTCTTAGTGCATCGTTGTTTTGTTCGTCGTTTTAGTGAAACATTGTTTGATTTTTCATCGTGTTGTGCTGTTTGTGATCCATTACAATTACAATAAATGATGCATTTGTCAACATTACATATCTTAAGACATGTGTACTTCCATAATTTTAATTGCCACTGGTAGCGCCTTTTACTATTTTTTTTATAATAGTATTAATTAGGCTTAATTGCAGTTTTGGTTCCCTTATTTTAATTATTTTGCAAAATCGGTCGCCCTATTTTAAAATTCAACAATTTTGGTCACTCTATAAAATATTTTGTCTAAAATACTGTGATATGATATGTTTTAAATGAAGTTATCAAGGAAAATTTGTTACAATTTCATCGATGTTGATCTTTTTCCATCTTCAGATCATATTCTACGACATATAAAATTTATCAAATAACATTTTTTTAGTTCAAAAATATGATGGAGGGACCAAAATTGTCAAATTTTAAATTAGGGGGATCAATTATGCAAAATGGTGAAAATAGGGGGACCAAAATTGCAATTAAGCCTATTAATTAACTTAATTTTTTTTTATTTTAAGTAACAACTTTTAAATTTTAAAAAAATTTGACAACACATTTTCTAAAAGAATAACTTTGTCCCTAATTATAAGATCCTTTTGAGAATTTTTTGTCCCTTTTTATAAGTCCCCTTTGCTATTTCCAACTATTAATTATTTCTTTACCTACATACTCTTATTTATTATACATTTCTTTCTTCTATCATCAATAAATAACATGTTGAAAACATAAAACAACTTTCTCTTTAGAAGGAGGGTCTTATATTTATGGACGAATGTAGTATTATATTGGTCTTTTTAACTTGTGTCCGTAGAGTTTAAACACTCGTTATTTTATTGGAAGATGTATTTACATTTATTATTCGACATATCTCAATATGATTACCTTTCGATGTTGAAATTGTTGTTGTGTACAAGTGTGAACACCTTATAAGTAAGATGACCTATAAACCTATTTCCTTAAGGTTTTGGGTAAGAGTGTGACGTCTCTTTTGGTTGTGTGGTTGTTCTAGCTTCGATGTGGACGGTCCTCCGAGCTCCCCCAATGACCCAACATAAACATCGGGAAAAAAAAGAAGAATAGGAGGTAGTGTTTGTATATAAATAGGACCTTGTATTGAGACATATTGCATTTTTTAGTTTATGGTCAAAATCAAAATTCATCCATTTTACAAAACTTAAAGAAGGTATGTATAATGTGAATGTTTCTCTTTTCAAGTGTTCTATTTATATTCATTTCAAGTATTTCTATATCAAGCATACAACTTTATAACTTGCTTTATGCAGTGTTAAAATAAAGAAACATTTTGCTTATATTTTCATCTTCTTCTTTATCAGATTGATAGATCTATGGATTTGAGAAGCTCTTCTTCATCATCTTCACTATCTTATACATCAGATTTGACAACTGAGATTTCACTTTTTCTACCAACTGAAGAAAATACTCCTAAGGAAACAAAGGGACCAATAATAAATAAGGCCATGACTCTCATAGGATGTCCAGGTTGCTTCTTGTATGTTATTTCATCAGAAGAGAATCCAAATTGCCCTAAGTGCAACACTACCTCGTTTCTAATAATTGAGTGGTGAAGAATACTGCAAGAATAAACTTTTCTGATTTATGGTTATGTAAAAAATAAAGAGGCTATATGTCTTAGTCAAATTATTACTACTCCTATCTTTTTATTTTCTGCTAGATATACCCGTACTACTACTTATTAAAAATATTATCCTCAAAATTATCTTTTTCATTTGTTTTCTTTCTATAGGCAAAAAAATATAACTTAAGGGAGTGGACATTTCCTCTCCAGCTTCAACTTATCTTGAATGCAAATATTGAGTAACTGAGACATGAGAAATGATATATGTACAACAATTTTATGATAACTTTTAGACAATTTTCTCTCTCATACTCACATTATATTCTTATTCTCTATCTTTCATTTTCTCTCTCCATTATTTTCAACCAATAAGAAGAGAGAAAAAAGATGTTGTCATAAAAGTTGTAAGCAAATTATTGTTCAAATATCATTACTTTTAAGACATAACATTTAATACTCAAACGTAGAAACGAAGTTTAATGTTGTCAAACTCTTTATAGTTATGTACTCCATTAACAATTGTTCCTTTTTATGAAATCTTTACAGTTTTGTCGCATTTTTTTTACCAACAAAAATCAACATTTTAAAATCATTCATAAAACGATGTATTTGATTTATTATAGATACTATTCCTTCCGTCCCATATTAAGCGACACAGTTGTCTTTGTCACACATAACAATATACAATTTTGATCTTAAATAACTTTACTAATTTATTATAAAAATTATAAAAATTTGATATTTTGAAAATATTCATCGAGACGAATCTAATGACATCTTATATGATATTATTTATCTTTGTATATTAGTAGAAAAATATAGTCAAAGTATATTAAGTCAATAGTTCACATTTTCAAATAGGTCATCTATTGTAGGACGGAGGGAGTAGTATATATAACATTAATTGAATGAATCTAAAATGTATATTTTTGGTTATAATAGTGATCAGAATGTAGGGGTGTTTAAAACCGAACCAATCCAATAAAAAAACCGTAAATCAAACCAACTCAAACTGAAACTGCAAAAAAATTGCATTTGGTTTGGATGTATTCGAATCACTTTTATACTCAACCGTGTAGTTTGGTTTGGTTTGCGATTTTTATTTTATCAACTGAACTAAACCGAACCAAACCGCAACATAAGTAAAATGCTAATTGAACCTGTGTAGCACAAACCAATAGTTATAGACACTTTTAAAAATTGTTATATTTTTTCTCTCTTGTTAAGTTTCTCTTTGATTTTAATTTCAAAAATATATTTATGTACTAGAAATTTTATAGAATGATAAAATCTTAGGGTTTGACATTTCTTACATAATAGAATTACTTTCTGTTTACCTTTTTAATATTGTTTATATTATTTGGTGAAAATAAAATTATAATGTTGGATGAAATTTAAAATATTGTTGGAAACATTGCTAGAAATATGTTGTGTTATAGCTTTTTAACTCGAGATTTTGAAATTTGTAGATACTCTTATATTCCGTCACAAATATTAATTAATTAGCATGCAATGTTAGTGTTCTTTTTATTTTATTTAATGAAAGATAAAACTTTTTTTTACAATCTTTTTTTCAAGTAACCTAATAAATGGAGTGTCACTGTTTATATTTGTTATACGAACCGGTATACTAAAAATGCTCAATGGCTTTGTGGATTCGATTCCTACCAAAGCCAATCTTAATTTTTTTAAACGCAAAAAGCCAAAAATACTAATAAAAGCTTTCGTTTAAGGGTTTTTCTATCATGTGCAAATTTGCACATGTTAAGAAGTTTAAAATAGAAATTTTGTATTGGAACTTGTACATTTAATATTAAATACTATCTCCGTCCCTAATTATAAGACCTTTTTGAGAAAATTTTTTATCCTTTTTTCTAAAACCTCTTTTCTATTTCCAACTACATTAATTATTTCTTTACATATATATGCCCCTATTTATTATACATCTTTTTCTTCAATCAACAATAAATATAATGTTGAAAACATAAGCCAACTCTCTTTCTTAAAGGATAAAATTGTAAAAACAATAGTAATTACAAATATATTTAATACAAATATCCACTATCTTAATTCCCGTTATTTTTTCAAAAGGGTCTTATAATTACGGAGGTAGTAAAAAACTTCTGAATAAATAATTGTTGTTTTCCAAGAAAAAGTTACTATTATTAGTTGTTTTAAGTTAATGTAAAAAAAAAAACATGTGCAATAAATAAGAGGTTTGAGCTAATCACCACGCGACACATGGTAGAATATCAGAGAAAGCGGTTAAAAGGAGTTGGAAGAAAGCAAGAAATAAGAGGAATGAGTATTTAAAAAAGAGTTGTTATAAAGAGAAGTGTTATTTGAACAACCATTTGGTTGACAACTTTTGGAAAAATCATAATTTACAAAGAAAAAATAGGTATTTGTACGAAAATCAAAGCAATAGAGAGATAAAGTAAAAAGTATTGTGAGTATGAGAGAGAAAGTTGTCACAAAAGTTGTAGCAAAATAGATGTTCAAAAATCATTTCTCAATTTCATTTTCTGATCAGTTATTGTATGTTGAGTCTGTGGTACTGCATCTGTACATTAAATTTTAAATTTATTGGGATCAGAAGGAGGTTTAATGTTCTGTCCAAATAAAACCATTCCAAAAAACTATGAAGGAGGTCCAATTTTGATAACCCTGTTGTATATAAATTGGACCTTGTATTGAGACATATTGCATGTTTTAGTTGTAGGTCTATATCAAAATTCATCCATTTTACAAAACATAAAGAAAGTATGTATACTGTGAATATGTTTCTCTTTTCAAGTGTTCTATTTATATTCATTTCAAGTATTTCTATATCAAGCATACAACTTTATGACTTGCTTTATGCAGTGTTAAACTAAAGTAACATTTTGCTTATATTTTTTCTTTTTCTTTATCAGGTTGATAGATCCATCATCCATGGATTTGAGAAGGTCTTCCTCATCATCTTCACTATCTTATACATCAGATTTGACAGCTGATATTTCACTTTTTCTACCAACTGAAGAAAATACTCCTAAGGAAACAAATGGCCCAATAATAAATAAGGTCATGAGTCTCATAGGCTGCCCAAGATGCTTCTTGTATGTTATCTCATCAGAAGAGAATCCCAAGTGCCCTAAGTGCAACACTACCTCGTTTCTACAAATTCTCCCTTGTCTGGAAAAGTCCAATAATAATTGAGGTATGAAGAGACAGAAGAGTTGTGAAGAATACTGCAAGAATAAACTTTTCTAATTTATGGTTATGTAAAAATAAAGAGGCTATCTTTATTACTGTCCTTTTATTTTCTGCTAGATATATGTAGAAATCAGTGCCTCAAGACGTTATGGTTAAGGAAGAAAAGAAAAAAAAAGTTGAAAATAATATTTTTTAGACTTTTGAAGAATTGACTATACCATTTTCAATGCAATACTACTATATTTATTTTCATAACTAGTGTCCTAGATGTACCAGTTAACATTTCTCATTGAAAATATTATCCCATAAATTACCTCTTTCATTTTTTTTTTTTAAGGAAATTACTTCTTTCTTTTGTTTTCTTTCTATAAGCAAAAATATATTTAAGTGAGTATAATGGATATTACTTTTCACAGGCACGATTGCCCATCATGAAATGCATGTTCTCTTCAAAGAAACCTGTAAGGTTAATCATAGGAGAATCACTCTCACTTCTCTCTTGAACTTTTCCCGTCTTTTTCCTCTGCCATTTCAAACCCTTTTTGCAGCCATGTAACTCCCATGACTGGTGGTGCGATGAGTGGCTTTGCCCTCCGCACCACCTTTAAACGCCATCCCATCTTTTTCCTCTGTCATTTCTTCATTTATGGCAACAAAATCATATGAATGAAATCATAAAAATAATTATGTTTAATTCCTTAAAAAGATTAAATAATTAAATTTAATTAAGGAAAATTTAGGTGTATTTCCTTATTTAATTTTAGGTTTGAAATTCCTCGGCAGTTAACTGCCGAAGTTTTTCTCGGCAGTTAACTGCAGCCGGTTTTTCAAAATTTCGGCAGTTAACTGCCGAGGGGCATTTGAGTAATTTACTCGTGTTTCTCAGCCAAACCAAATGTGTCAACATCAATTCTCCTGATGATTTATAAGACTCGGCGTTGCCTTGCTGATTCGTCTCGATGTGGTTTGGATGTTTCTACGTAGCTATCAGAGTTTGTTGTGCTCGAAAGGGTCGTGCTTGTCGTGTTTTGTTACAAGGTTGTTGGTACATGAATCTTAGTCGATGTTCGCGGTCGATTCATAAACCATCCTTGAAAAATTGGCCTAAAAACCCGCAAGGGTTTATTGGTTTTCGACGTGGTAGACTCGTTGGTATGGGCTCTCGCATAATGTTCATAGGAAATCGGTTGAGGTTAGCGATTCTGATCGTTGATTCTCTGATGTTCCAGGTCTGTTGAGATCTGCATGTTCAAAGATTTGGGCCTGCTTCCTCTCCGGTACCGGTACGAGGGCCAAAATGACTGTTAATTTGTTGTTGCTCTTTGTTCTTCGCAGTAAACAGTAGATGGTATGTGAATCGACTTCGTGTTGACGGTCGATTCATTCGTCAATATTTAGACCCGTTTGGTAATAATCGTTTGTTAGAATTATTCAAGGTTGGATCCACTTGATGGCTTTTTTTTATATATATATTTTCCCCGCTAGGCCTGTTGACTGAGTCAGGTTTTATGTCCCCCCAGTTTTTATGTAATTTTTCTCTTTTTTTAATAATATATATGAGCAATTGGCAACAGATCAAAGTAGTATTCCAATTTAGTTGGACATTATTCTTCTTTGATGTCATTTTGCTTTTGGCTTATCGAAAAAAAAAATTATAGGCAATCATCAACTGGTCTTAAAACCAATCATAACAGTCCTCTTGAGCTTATCTCAGTTGGTTGGAACAATGCATAATATTAGTAAGGTTCGGGGTTCAAACCCCAACCACCACAACAAAAAAAAAAACCAATAATAACAAATCAAACTAATCCTTGTAGCTTATGTAACTAACTTCATTACTTGTACAAACAACCCAGATTTCTCTTTTATAGTTAGAGTACAATGTTGCATATATCGAAAAAAATAAAATAAATTGTGTTGCATATTTCAAATTTACGTCAAATTTATGACACACACAAAAGATAAGTCTTCTCATCAGGCCCGACCCTTGGTATGTGCAAGATGAACTACGGTGCCGGGCCTCGCAATCTTAAGAGCCTAAAAAAAGATGTAACTAACTTCATTACTTGTACAAACAACCCACATTTCTCTTTTATGGTTAGAGTACAATGTTGCATATATCGAAGAAAAAAAAACTGTGTTGCATATTTCAAATTTAGGTCAAATTTATGACACACAAAAATGATAAGTCTTCTCATCAGGCACGGCCCTTGGCATATACAAGGTGAGTTACGGTGCCGGACCTCGCAATCTTAGGAGCCTCAAAAAAGAAAAATATATCACTTAAAAGTGTTAGGTATATAAAATAAAATATAAAAAATCAATAGATATCTTGGAATAGTTTAGTAGTAGAATAAAATGCACTTGAGTCATCGGTCTTGAGGTTCAACCCAAGCATTTGTGTGAATTTAAACCAAATATAAAAGGCTCAGTCACATACACAACTACTAGGCCATTAATTGCTAATTTTAATTTCGGTGGATAATAATCATTATACGAGTGTTATTTTCAATTTAAATAGAAGATTAATCTTTTAAAAAAATTGTACGCTTTTTTTATTAGGGATCTATTTTTACTACAAGAGTCGAGCCTCTAGTTTTATAGGGACGGCCCTGCTTCTCATAAAAAAACAAAGAAGATAAATCTTGTATTATGCGTGATATTTTTCAAACCATTAGATTAATAAGTCTCAATATTAAATAAAATTAAATAAATTAAATATGACGTAATTTATTGATTTAATAATAAAAAGTAGACTTATACATAATCTAAGAGTAATTTATTTGTTCATATTCGACAAAATCTCAAAGTTGACATAGTTTGAATTTTTTTGTTCATCTGTGAAACGAATTTTATTGAAAGAATTTTGCTCTTCCCCCTGCACAAAACACTCGCATCCTACAGCCATGTCAAAAATGTCCTTACGCTAGTTAAGTAGTGTAAGTGTTAAACTCTGCGTGATTTAACTCACGCTAGTTTCAAATTCCAAAAGTGGAGAGTTCTGTGCTTGTGCCTTTCATGCACTTGATATTTTGGTGCAGCCTCTGCTTTATGCGAATGAAATGAGTAGAAAAGTAGTAAGTATGATTCAATTTCAGTACTGTATGATCATCACCACACCCCCTCATTGGGTTTTCTAATTACTCATTTAGTGGACAGACATATATCATTGTCCGCAAAGCCTTACAAAAAGCTTAGTACACTGCTTGCCAACTAAAAGTTCATTCTCTCACTTTCTTTTTTATCTCTCTTCACTATCATGCCATGCCATGGTATTAGTATATATGAAATGGATAACTCCACTATATTTCATGCACTTGAGATAGCCTAGATTCGTATTTCAAATAGCTATGGGGATGTATATAATAATTCGTATTTCCAGAAGTGTAATGTTATGGAGATACTACTTTAGCTTCAATGATTATGCTTGTTGAATATCTTCTCTCAAAAATGAATGGTTTGTGTAACAACGTGAGTTGATGTTAGGTTTAACACTTGCGTAAGTTAACTTACGCGGCGTGACTTAACTCACGCAGCATGATGTTGGGTTTAACTTGTATGAGTTAACTTACGCGGCGTGACTTAACTCACGCAGGGGTATATTTATATGGCTGCAGGGCGCGAGCGAAATGTGCTGGGTGTCCAGCAAAATTCTTATTGAAAAAGGATAAGAATAAGTACACAAGTGGTCCTCTAAAAAAAAAAAAGTACACAAGTGGTATTAAATTCCGACAGAGAAGTTAATAATCGTTATCTTTTGAAAATATAGTAGTAATCTTTATCTTTTGAATAAAGGCCTTGTTCCTTTCGGACAATTGCGAAACCCGAGATACATTCTTTCTTTTCAAATATCTTATGAACATAATGAGCACGGTTGTTATAATGAGCAAGATTTGTAAAATACTTCAATAATGGACTGTTCAAAATCTTAACTTGTTATAAACACAAACTTTAGAAGGAGATGACTTTTTATCGTTTGCGATCTCACACTAAGAGTGAGGTTGAATCCATGGCCCTAAGAGTGAGTTGTTTCACTAGTCTTGGAATCATGGTCGGAAAGTAGTCTTATGACAAACTTTTCATGATCTAATTTTTTTTAGGAAATGCATTCGTAGAGATAATGTAAGCAATACAATAGAGAAGACCTCATCCTTAAAAATGTATGTTCTAGCTGAAAAGATGGAATACGATTTAGTTTGTTTGTCGTAATGATGAACTCCAGTGATTGCAAGACACTTTTCCTCGTAGTATACTTTCAAAACAAAATCAATTAGTTTTCTAATCATCTTGCATTCATCATATAAATGATAAAAGTTTTAGGATTCAGCCATTAATCACTAAATATAAATTATAGCATATCATCAGTAACAAGCAAAGAATAAGAGGTTGTGTACCTTTAAGGATTATGGATTTGTTCATAAAGGATAGCTGTCAGAAGGAATCATACATATTCATCAACTAATGAGTGCTTAATACAATAGACCATATTATAAATTATAACATTAATTTATAATAATTGATTATTGTCAACTCTTAGAATTTATTTATATGCACAACAAAAGAGAAGAATGAAAATGTTTTCATATGTGCAAAATATATGATGAGTCACTAAGAGGATAAAAAATAATTAAATCACGACTTACCTCGTAGTGTGTGACATTCATTCCTATGCTTAGAGCCAATGACTTTTGATAACTTAACGAGAATATCTTATAATATAGTCATCTCAAAATAATCATGAATAGAGAATAAGTCATTATAACTAAACATATATGAGACTCTAATTATAAATCATTATGATTTATATAAGTGTTCAGTTGTAAGATGATTTAAAATTGCATGAATTCTTAATATGTTGTTTTGATAAATTTAACGGATAAACAACAAAGAGGTGTGCAAATTTTAATTCATAAAATTGATCCAAACATTTATTTGCGACAAGACATATAATTGGATTATTAATAGTGTTTGTCACAATATTTAGAGTAATAAATTACAGGTCTGAGTTAGAGAGTATAGTATAAACTATAAGAATGTATATTAAAGAGAAATATGCCAATTTTAGATTCAATTAATATAAATGACATAAATGATATACAACTTACTATACTCATATTGAAAACAAAATATTATTAGGATCCTTTAAATCAATTTGTGACAAAAATTAGAGACAAGTGTCTAAGCTTAAATATGTCTCAAAAGAATGATCGATTTGTAAATTTGGATCTTTTTGCTAAAACAATATGAATTAAAGAATATATTATATTAGAATATTTATAATGCCAAGAATATTTAAAATCGTAAAATTTAGATTAATTATATTTGGCATTAAAACTAATAAATTGAGCCTTCTACAAATTCACAATAGTAACATTTTAATTGATTAGATAGTTAGCATTACAAATTTAAGAGAGGATTTTCAAAACAGTTTAGGCTCAAATATTGAGAATATATATAGATTTAAAAGAGATTATTCTCAATTTAGTTTATATATGATCTTTTCAAGATTTGACAAAATTTTGAAACCCATAAATAAGAATATATATAGTATAATAGTCAAGTTATTCTTGACAAAATAAATAATTTTGAGGGTATCAACAAATCTCAAAATATATATTAATATAGAATATTTGATGCAAGAATATAAGTCCGAGTCAAAGAATTTTCACAATTATAACACTTTAACAGAATAACTCACATATGTGTTATTAACATAAAAGGATGTTTTCTTATAGAATAATTTAGACTCAAATCTAAAGAATATATGATTTAAAATAGTACATGATTCACATTAATTTAAAGAATATACGATTTAAAAGAGTGATTCATATTAATTTACATCAAATATTTAGAGATTTCATAAACCAATTTTAATCCTAAAATTAAGGGTATAGAATAAATCAAATTTTCACGGATATTTTGGGTGCAAAAGAAATTATAGTTCTATCTCAAATTAATAGAATATTTACAAGTTAATTAGGGGATAAATAATTCCTTATTGACACATGGAGTAAGAGAATGAGAATTTTCTCAAAGAGCCGTAAAAGAGTAAGGAATCTTCACACAAAATTTGAGAATGTGATATTTTAAAATATAATTTATTCCCCAACCAAAAAAAAATAATTGTATAGGTTATAAATTTATATCATATTTGAATCCAAAAAATTATATAATATTTATGCTTAAGAGAGTATGATAAGTTTATATCATGCATAAATATCTTCATAAAATTAGGCCCAGATAAACAAGAAAGTAATCAACAAAATAAGATAAGTGTTATAAATATTAATAGTGGATGTCCAAATAGCAAATGTGTTAGTGGGCCATACTATTAGGTTATTGGGCTTAATTCATAAGCTACTCTATTTCCCTATAAATAGAACTCATTTGTAACATTGATATACACATTAGTGAATAAGAATATTTCTCCTTATTCTCTCTTCTTCTCTTTCTCTCTATTACTCTCTCTATTTACTTATTTTCACAACAATAAGGATAATGACCATATTTAAATAAAAAAAAGAATTGGACCCAGATCAATACTAAAGAATTGGATCGGTCAGGGAAAAGATATGGATTGGGTTAAATAGGAATCCGACCCAGTAACTTTTAACTGTCTTGGGTTGAGATGACCCACGAATCACGATCGACACGACGAGTTCTTCCCGATTTTGCAGTTTTAGATTAAGGATTTTACATGTCAATTTCATTAATTAAGTGTTACTAATACATGATAGATCATCGATTGAAAAAAAAATGGGTTAATCGAGATTTATAAACATTGATTTCTCATTATGTGGCACAGCAACACTGCAATATAATTTGAGTTTCATCGCGATTCAGAGTTTAAACAAAACCACAAGCCAATTTCAACAATCAATGGTTTATTCATGGATTTGAATTTTCGGTACACGACGATAGTGAAATCGTACGTATTCATGAAACAAGTTTCTCCATATAAACTTTTGGGCTATATGTCATCAATCATCATAAAATATCATATATGGATCAACGATGGCTCTAAACATATTCAAGATTTATCTATCGCAATCAAAGATTTAAGGGTTTGTGATATTGTGAATTAATTAACAACAACCATCATAATTGAACACGGGTATAATTCATACGATTCAACACAAAAATATTTGATCATCAGATTATAATAGAAATAGCCATAAAACGTATCTATTTGGCTCTGATACCAATTGATAAAAGTTTTAGGATTCAGTCATTAATCACTAGATACAAATTATAGCATATCATCAATAACAAGCAAAGAATAAGAGGTTGTGTACCTTTAAGGATTATGGATTCTTTCATAAAGGATAGCTGTCAGAAGGATGAGACATTCAGTGTAGCACCAGAAGAGTTCATAATAGTTTAACTGTTGATGGGATGACGTTTAAATAGCTAAACGGCTGAGGGCAGGGACCTCTCATTGGGCTTAACTAAATGGTCTAACCCATCACAGTCCATTCAAAAAGAATAGTCCAATCATACATATTCATCAACTAATGAGTGCTTAATACAATATACCATATTATAAATTATAACATTAATTTATAATAATTGATTATTGTCAATCCATAATTGATTAATTAAATAATTAATCCAACAATGAAAACATAAAAGAAAATTTTCTTTATTTGCATACTTAGGAGAGAGAAAAAAAAACTACTACATTGAGATTCACAAGTCCACGTGGGATCAATATTTTATTACGACGACATAACCATATGCACTTATGGGGTAATATCAAGTTTTTGGTGTCGTTGTTGGGACTTATTGTAAATCGCTGTGAATTTTTTTCTCTTATCATATTTTCTTCCTTACTTTTACTTTCTTTTGTTACAATTATTCACCAACATGGATGAAAATTTACTCATAAAACCTAGCTTGGTTAAAATTTTACAAAAAAAAAAAAAAAAAGTTTTTTCCCCGATTTGGAGTCAGATGACCCGCAATTGCATCTCTTGACTTTTCTAGAATATCGTGATACAATACAATTTGGTTGTGCATCCAACAATTCTGCAAATAATATACTTTTCCCTTTCTCATTAAGAGATAAAGCTAAGAATTTTCTATATTTTATGTCCCATAATGATAAAAAAAAAAAAAAACACATGGAATAAAGTGGAGGAACCTAAGACCAAGAATATAGATGAAGAGAAATTCTTGTGTGCAAACAAACATAACACGTCATCCTATACAAACAACCAATCAAAAATTTTTGTTTAATAAAATTAAAATTAAAATTAAATAATAGACACGTTCTATCCTCTTCTTCTCTGGCGGAACCAAAATTCAAGTAGCATATACTTCCTTCCTTCCTTCTTTTCTTCAAACCCCACTCTGACTCTGATGAATTATATGATGGTATTTGTTGCTTCTTCCTCTTACAATATCCTTATTTCTCACTTTCTTATTTAAATGCAGCTTGCCCATCGATTAAAATTTCAATCTTTTCTATTGAATTTTTCGTGGTACGTATATGTAGATTACTGGTGTTGGGTTTTTGCCATCATGTAATCCCTTCATGAAAATTATATTCCAACTCCCACTTTCAATTACACATGTGCGCATATGTAATCCCTTCATTAGGATTTTTCGATTTCTTTGTTTTCTGTCTTTAATGGAATACATGCACTTTTCTTGGTTTGTTTGCTAAATAAAAGGCAATAGAAATTGCATTGGTATGAAGAATAGGTTGTACAGTAGACCATGTGACAAATGAGTATGGTTTCTTAATAACAATTAGGAAAGAAAATTTGATGTGATTTGGAGGATTTGAGGTGGAGGGTTGAAGTTGACATGAATGAAAAGCCTATTAGGGACTTTGTCTTGCTATTTCTAAAACTACTGATTTGAAGTTGGGTCTTAGAATTGATGAGGAGGAGAAGATTGGTGGGGATTGTGTTGTGACTCCAAAGGAAAACGATGGTGATAAGGAGAGCAAGATAGATTCTAATGTGTCTACTTATTTTTACCCTGAATAGTTAAGCGTGCTTGAATTTAGTTTTGTATGTGATGTCTATATTATGATGCTCATCAATGAAAATAAAAAATTGTCAGCCCTCTTAACATTGATTAATAACAAATATGCTAGTTCATTGCCAACTTATACCTAAAAGTTATATATTTTAGATTGGTTAATTCATTGTATCAAGTTTTGTGTGATTATTTAGTTAGTAATTAAATTGAAATTTTAACACATGTCATAGTTTGCTGCCACACGTGGAGACATCTTAATATTAGCATTTGGATGGGTAAAGCACAAAAATATGGTCAAGTTGCTTGGATATGGTTCTATTACCTATCATATTTTAGCTTTGAAGGAAACACATCATGATCACAATGTGTTAAGAGATAAGTCATGTATCATCATAGGTGTGGGGGATATGAAGACTGAATGGTAAAGATTTAATTTAATCCACTATCCTTTTGATGAACCACACGAGTTCTACAATATGTTACAGATTTGTAAATAACATGCTTAAAGGAATATATTGATGAAATTGAGCTATATAATTAACGCAACAATAATATACAGAGCCTCTACTTAAAAATATGTAAAAATACATTAAAGTATCCTATAATGACATTCCATTCATAATATTTAACTTCATTTTATGACTACTCTACTGGCAAGTGAATCAGAAAGTGCAATATACTCATGCGAGGCCTCACATAATTTTTTTACAAAGGACATCAAGATTTGAATCAGAAATATAGAGTCTGAGGTAGTAACAAAGTTTTTACAAAGCTGCATCAGTGGTAAAAAAATATGAAACAAAAGAAAACAACACAAATAAAAGATTCCTCCACAAGGAACTAAGCGATCAACCACAACACTAATGAAAACTGATACATGCTTAAACTATGAACGTGCATTCCAAACACAAAAAAACGATGTTGAAGCGCAACTGAACTTGAGTTATGAACGTAAAAACCGAAACCTCCCATTACAGACTGTCCAAAACCGAATCTGTAGTGAAAAAACTGCATCTTCAGCACGCCATCAAAAAACACAATAAGGCACAAAACCAAATCAGAAACCTAACGATCAGGCACAGTAGCAAAACAGAAAAGGACAAGCAGCAGCAAGGCACCACTGCAAATAGAGAACACGGACCAAAACAACAAAAATAGCAGGGAAGAACCACTTGAATGGACTCCCAAATAGTACCAACAAAAAGTATCATCTCAAATCACTTGATCATTGTCTACCTTGATAATTGCTACTTGGAGGTATCTGACCAAAATTACAAGATTCCTGCAACAATAAAATTCAATGATACTGATAAAATATCAATACTTCAGTCAAATATATCATTTTAAAAAACAAGAATAAATTATAATCAAAATACCTGGCTGAAATAATTGAACGAGTTCATTCCATGTAGCAAGTTACTAAATGAAGTTGATGTAGCATTTAAACCCCAACTTGAAGGATGTTGTTGCTGTTAAGGATATCGAAAATATTGTCAGCTAAAATACAATTGTAAGAAATATTAAATTTATAATGATGGTAGAATGTGATAAACCTGTCGAGATGCATCAAATGAAGGATAAACATTTGTATAATGTTCATTTGTGCAATTTTGAACATTTGCCACTCCACCCACTTGAGAATTACTTACATAGTCTTCATTACGTTTCTCTGAAAATAAAGCAGATATTAAATAGTTCTTACATTAAATATATAACTATAATGTACTCTATAAAATATGTTTAATCATTCACCTTTATTATTTTTTTTCTTATGTAGTTGATCGTTTTCTTTTCTCAAAATGTCCTTTCTGGCGAACACTAGACCTTCCTTTCGTCTTTGCGAAACGAGGATTCAAAATTGTACAGCTTTCATTATCCTCATTTTGTGAGAAATTGTTCTCAATGTTTTCTTTAGTTGAATTTAAGTCAGGTTTGCTGACACATTCTCGAACCCTCTTAACTCCAACATCAAGCAATTCCCACATGATTTTTTGTGCTTTTTTGTCCTCCTGGGATTCCAAAACTAAATTGTATAAAGACTTCAGAATAGCGTTGCGGTAAAGAAGACCGGAATCATCACCATCAGACATTGAATTGGAGGTCGAATCTTCTTCTGAACTCTTATTTACATGCTCATAAATCACAGACCTTGCATTTTTTGACCATCTTGTTAAGATGTATTGGTCAGGTATTTTTAAAATACCTTTAATATTGTAAATCCGCAAAGCATGACTGCAAAGAATGCCCATCGATTCGAACTTGTGACAACTGCAGCTAACCATAGAAGTGGATGAATCCAAAGCCACGATATACTTTTTATTGGGGATGATGTTTAACACAACTTCATGATATGACACATGATCACATCGACCAATCTCCACGGAAGTGCTTCCACCTGCCCCATTAAGATACTCATTTAAAAAAAGTGTAAAGATTTTGTGAGTATATACCACAGATGCATGTCGTAGAGTTTCACTACTGTTTATAACACGAGGAGGCGCACTCTGACTATTTTTGAATTCGTTCTCAACCTCTAATTGTCGCCACCTTCTCACCATCTTCTCAAATGCCACTAAAAATTGTGTGAGACATGTTGTTTTTCCTGCAATATCTCCCAAAGCACTATTTGTACTCTCACTTTTTTGAGAAGATTTGATACCAGCAGAAAATACATGATTACTATATGCCGTGCTCCATTTGCCGCGAATTGCATACATGCTTCTTAACCATTTGTGACCATGAAGTTGATATGTATTCATCATCTCATCCCAAGTGGTTTGAAATTCTTCTTCTGAGTCACAACCTGTCATGCATTTATTAAATAAGCTTTGAAACTTGTTATTAGAATTGAGAGATCCCAAATGTGAAGGAGCATTTTTTGATATATGCCACAAACACAGTCGATGACGTGTATTTGGCATTACTTCTCCAATTGCTTTGCCCATAGCTGGATCTTGATCTGTAAATATTGTTTTTGGTTGTTTGTTTCCCATACTCTCTAAAAATGCTTTAAACAACCAATTAAAAGAAATTGAAGTTTCATCCAACAACAAAGCACAACCAAACATGACATTTTGCCAATGATGATTTATCCCAACAAATGGGGCACAGATCATGTCATACTTATTGGTACGATAAGTAGTGTCAAATATCACAACATCCCCAAAGCAATCATAATCAACTTTAGATTTACCATCTCTCCAAAAGACATTAGTCAAACGAGATTCCTGATCTAGCTGCACACTGTAATAGAACATAGGATCTTGTGCTTGTCTATTTTGTAAGTTATTTACTAAAGATTGAGCATCCCCAACTTCAATCAATTTCAACTTTTCAGTGTAGACATAATTATGCATATTTTTCAATGTTATACCAAGATTGTTATATCCACCGACCTCTTCCCCTAAATAATTCCAAATATTTGTAACTCGTATACCAGAATTCACCATAGACTTTATGAGGTCTCCTTTGACATTTGACATATTTCTCATGGACCGCAACAAATGTCTTTGTTCAGGAGGTACAAGTTGATGATTATGATCTAATACAAACTTTGTAACTTTCCAAACTCCTTCCTTGCTAACATTAAACCTCACCATAGCTTTGCAATTTGCCCTTGAATCAGCTCTTTCATAAGCCACTTCACCTCCATATTCATTATTCTTAAACCCTTCTTTGGAACAGTAAAACTCTTTAAAACGGGTGATTTTTCTCTCATTATCATAATATAACTCCCTCCCTTTTCTTACACTAAATCCTGTTTTGAAGGCATGTGCTTGATATAAGTTATAAGCTTCATCTTTGTTATTCACAACTTGACCAAGAAAAATATCTTTGCATCCATCAATTTCAACTGATTGACATTCATTTATCTCCATTTTCTCCTACCAATAGTACTACCTTAAACAAAAAAGAATAGCCATATAATAAATATAATACTGATATCAAAGCCAAACAACATTAATTAATTACTATAATAATAAACAATATATGCCAAGAGAAGTACATAACAAGTATGTTGTATCAAAAAACTACATATCAAATATCAATAGAAAGTGTAATGTAATGTAGTTGATAATGAACTTATTTTATTTGGACGGTGGATCCTTTGTTGAAATGTTAATGGAAAGTGCTTACTATGAGGGAAAAATCAACCATCAATATGAAAGTCATATCCTGAGCACAAGAACGATAGATACAATGAAGAGATAAAAAAAGAAACGGTTGAGTTTTAAGGAGCGGGAACAAGAAGGAAAGATCATGTTGAAAGAAAAAGGTAGGAAAAAAAAAAAAAAAACTGCTCCAAACATGCTGAGGAAAGAACGTGTCTATTATTTAATTTTAATTTTAATTTTATTAAACAAAATTTTTTGATTGGTTGTTTGTATAGGATGACGTGTTATGTTTGTTTGCACACAAGAATTTCTCATAGATGAATACAAGAAACATGTATAAGAAGCATTCTTCCTTCATGAAGATCTAGAATGAAGGGCAAAAGAAATCTATGTCGTTTAAAATTTTATTTCACGTTTTGAGTCATGTCTTATATTATTAGGATAGTTTTAGATTGGGTGTTATTTGCTTTTACAACACTTTTAAAACAATTTTATGTCAAAGGATTGAGAATCTTTTGAAACTTAACTACAGATTATGAGATCCTCAGTCTACTTATCCATTAAATTTAGTATTGCTTTTTCAAAATCTTAAATCTTCTTGATTTACTTTGAAAATTTCCTATCAAATCTTTAATAGCAGTAACTATCTCTTCACGAGTAAGTTAAAAAAATACCCATCAATATCTTCAACTTCTGAATCAAATTTTGATGATGTATTTGCCATCAGAGAAATATTTGCTTCCTCTTCTTCAATAGATTTAGCATCCAGACATTTACATGTTGTCATGAGACTCTTTTTAACCTTCTTCTTGAAAGTTTCTTTCTTGTTGCTTTCCTTCTTAGGCTTATCTGTCTGAAGGTCAGGACATTCAACTACAAAGTGACAACGCTTCTCGTAGTTTAAACAAACCTTTAGGTTCATCCTTATTTTCTCTAGAGCTTGAACCCTTCGCTCCGTTGTTTCTTCTGGGAGACCTTTTCTTCTTATATAGGTGTTGAAACCTCTTAGAAAAGAATGCGATTTTATCCTCATCAAAACCTTCCACAGTCTCATTGGCGATGGAACAACATATGATATTTTTGGCTATGTGATGGCGGATCATCATATGACATTTTTGGCTGTGTTTTTACTACTTTTCTTTGCATTTGAAGACAAATAAGTTGAGAGATAGATGATTTGTCAATGGTTTAAGGAACATATTGTATTGTTTTCACTCGAGCCGTTGTAATTCGCTTTTTTCATAGACTATGCAACTTCATAGGTGTTTTGTAGTGAGAAATCATGTAAATCGACAAATCAAGACATCACATGAAGGATCCAGGGTATGCAGATTGAAGTCAGTGGTTCTTAAAAGGTTTTTGAATACAATACAAAGTAAAGAAAATTCATTTCAAGTTCCTAGGATTTTTCAGACGTAAGAACGATCGAAAACGAGAGAAAAATGCAAGAATTTGCACCTCGAGGGCTACCTCAGGTGCCTTTAGCGCCTGGCCATGCGCCATTACTGCATGAGGAAGTGTTGCTACTGCCTCAAGCGCATTAGCGCCATCAGCGCCCGGTTGCGGGCAGAAATTGCATGCAACTTGTTTTCCAAGCTAGATCAGTGCAAAAAGCCCAATTTTCTTCTCTGAAACCCTAGTTCATTATTTTCTACAAAATAGAGGCCCTTGAACACATTATTATTCATTCAAGGCAAGGGTCAAGTATCAGAGTTTCAAGGAAAGATTTCTTCCTTCCCTTGTTTTCTCTAAGTTATGTTTTTCTATTGTTTTGTTATGATGTATGTTGTCATAAGCAACTAGACATCTTGATTATGGTTCCAAGATGAACCCCTTCTTATTTGTTTGATATTATTAATAAACTTTTCATTCAGTTTATGTTTTTATTGTACCCGATTTAAATTAGATCATGCATGTTCATAATGCTTTTTTCAATTGGTTAATTTGAATTGTAATGTTGAAGAATGATCCGTAGGATAAAAGTAGACACTGACAACCCGAAACTATATCAGTTCATTGACTTTTCTAATTACTATTTCTTATATAGGTTAAGAAATTCAAGTATGAAATCTTACCGTTTACTAACTCCTTTCTTTAGACAACATCGTACATAGTCTAGGTTAGTCCGACACATAGTTGTTGTGAGAAACTTCGTGTGAGTTTTATCCGTTGGTTTCATTAAATCATAAGTAGGCACCACACATAGCTGTTTGTTTTACTTGAGATAATCAAACTTTGTATCGATTGCTCAAAAGTTTTACTTCAGATATACTTTGTAATAGGTATTAAAGATTATCACATGAACAAATTTGTTGAATCTTTAGATCTCCGCCCTTCTTAAGACATATATGTGAAAATTAACTTTGAAAAATATAGTCTAGGTTAGTCTGACACATAGTTGTTGTGAGAAACTTCGTGTGAGTTTTATCCGTTGGTTTTATTAAATCATAAGTAGGCACCACACATAGCTGTTTGTTTTACTTGAGATAATCAAACTTTTGTAACAGTTGCTCAAAAGTTTTACTTCAGATATACTTTGTAATAGGTATTCAAGATTATCACATGAACAAATTTGTTGAATCTTTAGATTTCGCCCTTCTTAAGACATATGTGAAAATTAACTTTGGAAAATATGTTTTTGTTTTATCTCATTTAATGTGATATCCTTTCAATGGAGCAGTGCACATGGCATTGTGTTCATAAAGAATTGTTGCATTCATTCATTCTTTTATGTGTTTAATCATAGACCTCAACCAAACACATTCTCGACTTCTCTTATGTAGTGTTAAAATTCCATTATGAGCATCAAACAAATAACCTGCATATCTAATATAACAAAGTAACAAATAATATATCATAACATGAATAATTATCAAGATACATTATCTTCCATCAATTGAACTAAAATATGGTATTTCAGGACCAATTTGTTCTTCATTATTTACTCAAATTATCAAATTATCTTTGTCTACATTTAGTGGCTTTACACCCATTTGAGTCTACAACAAATGTGATTTGTCCATATATAAACTTCATAATTCACAAAAATATTCAACTTGTAATCTCAAATAAATATTTACCCTCCCTTCATATTTGATTTTAATTTTTTTCTTTAAGATATCAACTTTAAAAAATCTCTTCACGAGTTCTCATATTTATTTTCTAATGGAGAAATGCTATCATTTGTATATATCTCATTTTATAAATTATTTATTAAGAATATTATACATCATGTCAATAAAATTTTATTTGATTAAGTAATATCATCAAGAATATGAATTATATGCTTTGATTAAAGTTAAAACCTTCAGAGAATTTTATATAAAAGTAACAAGTTAGTCAAGAAAGATTTCAAATATTAGACCTTTAATGTTGTGATAGCCTTAATCAAGTATGATAATATACTCTAATTCACTTCTGGTGAATGTCTCTCTGAAATTAATAGTAAATTTTTACCAATACTCTTGAATATTAAGCCAAACTGTATATAAATATTTTATCATTCTCATTTTATTTTTGCATCTTCATATGCATGGACTACTGGTCCAAAAATTATTCCCTTTTAAAAGTTAGATTAATTTCGCATCAAATGCATCTTTTCATTTAATCAATCATTGTATTGTATATATAATCCTTAATAGACATAGATTCATGATCCTCGTTGTCATTTTTTACATATAGTGCTATATTTTATGTAAAAACATTGTCAACATTGACTTTATTTTGGTTCCATTAAATTTCATTCATCACATAGTTTATCGAGATCTCTTTATTTACATAAATTTCAGGTACATGATTAGTTATACTGGAACTAAACGATAAATTATGTGAAATTTCTCATTTGGATTTTTCATATGATTTGTTTGTGGAACCGGATAGTCTATCACGCTTCAGGCACAATTGAGATTCATTTACAACATTAGATTGTCAAAATGAGACATCTATTTTGATCGGAGCATTAACAACTGATATTCTGATTATTTAACTTTACAAATGAAATTGTATTTTGAACTTTTGGTTCACATTGAATTATATGAGGATCAAGATGAATTAATAATAATTTATTTCAAATTATTCATTTGAATTTCTGGTTCATATATTCAGCTACTTATTTTCTCCTCCTGATATTGAAAAAATTAATTTATTAATTGATAATCAACCTACTGAGCATTAAATTGATCTCTAATTATTTATTGAAGATATTTTATAATAGATGGAGATTCATATTGAAATATTGACAACACATCCAAAAATAATTATATGGAAAATATTAGGTTTGTAAACCAAAAACCAAAGTGTGAACTAGGGGACGACTTACATGTGGCAACTTGTTGGCTTGATTTGAATCGATGTCTCAAAATGAATGATTTCATATTCCCAAGTAGAAATTTCGAAGATGTGATCACATAAATAGTTATCATACAATTAACATTAAACATCTAATGAATGGATTTTCAAGTCCATTTTTGTGCGAGTATATGCTACTTGAATGTTAAATATCAATTATAATGTATGTTCAATACTTATTAAATGAGGAAAATGAGATTTTAGTGAAATTAATTTATCAAATAATCTTGCAAACTTCTGGTTGTGAGTTGATATTAAACATGCATATGTTTATTTAGTAGATTCACTAGTTAAAGTCATAAAACATCTAATTGATCCACATGACCATTATCTGTGTATTGATTCACAAATATCATCTTATATACATTCTATAAATGTGAGAGACTCATATCCTCGATTATCAATTCGATTGGAAACTAGTAATAAACGAAGGTTTTTAGATTTTAAGAAACTTCTGCCTCTTCAATAATGTACAAAATTTATTATATTGAAGAAACTTCGGGTTCTTTAATACATATCCACACACAAAAAAAAAAAAAAAAAAAAAAAAACTTTTCTTTCTTTTTTTGCATCATAATAGATTAAGGATAACTCATCAGTCTTGCCAACGACAAACTTAATATGATTTGTAAACTTCAAGTTTACAATAATATGTGCTTAAATTAAACTAATATATTTGCAGTCAATCTAGATGAAAATACATGTAACATTTTCACTACACTTATTTATCAAAATTTTGTCTCGTAATATTGAGATATTCAACATATCCTTCATTTATTATTTTATTGTGATATTCATTTAGGAGGATGTCCATGAAACATAATAAATTAATTAAAAGTATTGCAAGGTATTGTAAAACATAGAATAGTATAGAGAAAATAATAAATGAAGAACAAAAGAATATATTATTACTTCTGAAGTGTATCTTAACATATGAGTCAGATTTATAGGACACAAATGAGCAAGTGAAAGATCAAAACAATTAAGGACCATTAAGCATCCATTCACTAATGGAGGTTATAGGAAGGTGAAAGATTAAGGATGAACATCCACCATTACTTGTGCATGTTAATTATAGTCAGTTTTCTATGTAAATTTAAATTAACCAACACTTTTTGAAAGTGAAATAAAAAAAAAAAAAACTTTTTTTCCATGTTATCAGACATTGACAATTATTTTTAGTGAAAAATAAAGTTAAATATTGGGTAATTTATATTTAATTAATAAAAAAATACATAAACGATTTTTTTAAAGAGCCTGCGAGCCAAACCTATTCTGCCTCGCTTTTCTACGGCATTTTTTGCCACCCTTAACATGCAGGAACTAAATTCATTAAGTTTAATAGTAGGGGTGGCAAAAATACTCATGCCCACGGATACCTGTGGGTAAAATCCATCATGGGCACGAGACGGGTGGCTAAATGGATATCCACGCGTATAATAAACGGGTATTTGACTACCCATTAGTTTATAGATACAGACACGAATTTAATGATACCCGTGCCCACGAGTACCCATACTCGATAATAAATTAAGTAAATGACTAAAATCCTTATGTGTGTGTAAAAGTTTGAGGTCTCCAAAAAATTCTAGTTTAGTTTATTGTACGACAACTTTTCTCTTATGTCACAACTTTATCTTGCTCTTCCCTTTTGGTGCACTTAGATTTTCTTCTTCTCAATCTTTTATTTTTTCTTCTTCTTTGAATACATGAATATTTCAATTTGTTTCTAATTTCTATGTAGGAGTTGATTTAATCTTTTTGTTTGAAACTGAGAATTTTTCTTGAAAAAGTTCATTACTTGTCTGTTCGGTAATTTCTTTATGAGTCTTGGTTACTTTTCTTTTATGTCATGTATTTCGTTCCTTCGTAAATTAAAACACACGATGTAAGAAGCATGAATTTTGTATGGATTATGTATGATTTATGAAATTTGAATGGATTATGTATGGATGTTTAAAAGTTAGAGTTTTTTTATAATTAAAAAAAAGTTATTCTTTCTAACAAAAAATAAATAAATTAAAAAGTTTATGGGTACCCACGAATACCCATGGATACCTCAATACCCACGGGTTACCCGTATAGTGGGTACCCACGCGGGTACGGGGCGGGCACGTGTATCGTATTTATCTAACGGGGTGGGGACGGCTATCATACTATCCGTCTCTATGGATATCCATTGACATCCCTCGCGTCTAATATGAATCTATCAAAATTATCCCAATGGTGGACCCTTATTTTTTTTAGTAAAAAATTGAAAATAAATAAAATTTCATATTAATTTACTAAGAAAATTGGTTCATCAGCCGATCATAATTCAATTGATAAGGACGTTGCAATATAGGTTGGGTTTCAAATCTTGAATTCTCCACTTATCACTTTAAGAAATAAATTTCTAGCTACCGAACATGAAAAGAAAAAAAGAAAAAAAAAGAATAATAGTGTTCACGTTTAAGCGATTGCATAGATTAGATATTGTTCACTCTTATTTTATTTTTTACTCTGCTCACACCATTTATATTCCTCTTTGTATGTATATCGTAAATGTTCAAAGTATTTTTTTTTTGTGGTGGTCAGGGTTTGAACCCCAGACCTTACATATATTATGCATTATTTTTATCAACTGAGCTAAACTCACGAGAACAAATGTTCAAAGTATTTTAAACAACTGAAGATATTTCATACTAATTTTACATTGATATGGAGTTGATTAGAAAATAAATATGAAATTTCAAAGGAAAAATAAGATGTAAACGTTTAAGATAATTAATAAATTAATTATACTATTTCGTACAAACTAAAAATAATGTTAACAACCTCAATGCATATAATCACACAGTCACAACTCACTAGCTGCTTGTCTTCTTCTTACTTGTAATTTCCTCACTGTTAAGAAAATCAAGCAACACAGTACTCTTGCACTTGGGACATTTGGGATCAACTTCTGGTACCATAACATACATGAGGCATCGAGTGCAACCAACAAGAAGCATGGTTTTTGTCTCTTCAGCAGCATCACCCGACACACATGATCCCTCCGACGAATGAACACATTCTGTCGATAAAGATTCCGATGATAGCGACGAGGTTGCCGCCCTTGGTGGTGACAATTTCAGCCCCACTGCCACTTCCAACGTTGGACTCCTTGATCTTTTACTCATGTTGGTAAATTTTTAATTTCTAAGATATATGTTCAAAATAACACTACATGTACATATATAGGATAAATAATTGACGGTAAGATATTTAATTTAATTAAATTGAATTAAATGGGTTGTTCACTTACAGTTAGAACTAACTAACACGTTATTAAAATTATTCATAAGTTATAATAAGCAGTGAGATATGCTTGAGATATGTTTAATTAGTTAGGTTAGGAGATTACTAGGTTAGCTGAAAGGATATCTAAGTGTAGCAGTAATAATAGCAATATTAGGTATTTGAGGTGTTGAATTTGAACAAATTTGGTGGTTACATATAAAGAACTTGAATTGAAGGGGTGAAAGTGAGTAGAGAAAATCAATGTAGAGGGAGGTTATTGATTAAATTTATATGTCAAATTTAATTGTGTATAAAAGTGGGGGAGTAAAGAAGTGGAACAATAAAAAATAAATAAGACAGAGATAAAGCAATATGCCTGCATGTTTATTCGACAAGGTCTCACCTCTAAAAAGGTTTAGTATATATAGTCTATAGACCATATATGGTCCTTGTTTGCGCCAAGTTAGGCCTAGTAGGTAGAGGTGTGACGTTTTTGAAAATTGCTCTTTAGCTCCTCTATTTGATCTCAAGCACCTTAATCCTACGAAAATATCCCCAATATCGTTGCTGAAACGGTAGTTAACTGCAGTTGAAATTTATGTAGTTAAGTATCGGTTCCAAAGAGCAAATGAATTTCAAGCAAGAACAGACAAATAGGTATTCAAAGACAACTTAATGCATTTGTACACAACACATGAAAAAGGGTATTCAAAGATGAGACAATGCTTATGATAATAATTAGACAAGACCACTCAATATTCATCCAAGACAACAACAAAAACATACATTAAACATAATTTCATTATAATTCAACAACGTAAAACACAATATAATAGATCACGGATCTGCCACACTACCTTCTACATCTGGTTCCTCCATGCAATCTCTGATTTTTTCATAGGCATAGACCAAATCAAACTTTCCTGAGTTCCATCGAAAAATCTTAACAAGGAAGCGTCCAACTTAATCGACCATTTAGTAGTGTGCTGACTAAATATTGAAAACATGATTCTCATATTGTCGTCGTTACTGAACATCATTTGGATGAACTGGATGCTTCCATCTGAGTCGATTGATGGACGATGATACTCAACAATGTCCACCATCCTTGTGTCTTTGTGGTTGAGTTGACGGTTATTTGGTCTAGCTTATCCTTCAACCCAGACTATGTGACATCAACCTAGACCCTAAACAAATTGGGTTTTCTCTCGTTGTAGTAAACTGCGGCTAACTTGGTGTTCTGATCTACTGGATAAATGTTCATGGTTCATAGTTGTGTTTTAACACAAAATGAACCAAACACTTCAATTTATTGAAGTTTACGTGAATCGTGGACCATACAAATTGTCGGGGTAGCCAGAACCAAACAAAAAATTCCTACAATGGTAGTTATCCACTGCTTCTGGCTACGACAGTTAACTGTTGCTCCAAGAACAACAGTTAACTATCAGTTACAAAGGCAAAATTGCACGGTGTGACAGAAAATTAGTTTTTATGTGTTTTTGTTTTGCCGTTATTTCACATATTCAACCATTCATTCATTCAATCATTTATTCAATTATAAAATCAAAAACAAATTACCGGAAACAAATTCATTCATTAAAAAATTGTTAAGGTAGCAATGACATTAAACCAAATGCATGCAAATAAAAAGAATGCTCTCAGTCACGGTGCTATGGACCACCTCAAAAGCCTTCTCCTTCTTGGGAGCGTGGATGTTAATGGGTACCCATGGGTACAGATAGTATGATACTTGTTTCCGCTCCGTTGGATAAATATAATATCATGGTCGGCCTCGTACCTTCGTGGGTATCTATTGTGCGGGTAGCCGCGTATATTGAAGTATTCATGGGTACCCATGAACTTTTTTTATTTTTTTTATTTTTTTACAAAGAATAACTTTTTTTAATTACCAAAAAACTTCAACTTTTAAACATCCATGCATAATCCCTTCAAAATTTCATCAATCATACATAATCCATAGAAAATTCATGATTCTTGCATAATCCATACAAATTCTTGAAGTAAAATAAAAGCATAAAAACAAACAAATAAACATCAAAATTTCATATGCATTCCAAATTTCAATAACTTCATTTGACTTCCCAATTCCTGAGTACAAAATCAAATCCGTGTTTGTATCCATATAATAAGGGGTAGTCAAATATCCGTAGGCATAGGTGTTTTTGCCACCCTTAAGAGCATCTCAGCCTTAATCCTAAACAAAAGACAATGTAGGTCTCCGTATGTCTGACCATCTAAGTCACTGTGTTGGACACCTTCTTTGAAGTTTGCTGAGCTATCGATCCACCATGTATCTCTAAATTCGATAAAAGACTCAGATTGTTCGTCTACTCATTAACTGTCAGCTCTAAAGATCTCTTTTTGTTGGTGATTATTTTTGTTAGTGGAGGAAGTTGATCAACTCATGACCTCCTTATAAAGTTATAACTACAACCTGTCCATTCCTCAATACCACCAGTTATCACTTTAACAAATAATATCCCATTGTATTTGTATGAATGATTGCAAGTATAATGCTTATGGGAAATTACCCCATATTGTAGATTTTATTCAACAAATATATTATACTCCTATTTGAATATTTATGGTCACAAGGTTATGTGTTTTGTAAAAGTTTAACATATTTCCTTCCTACATAAATTTTGAATCTGCCACTATCTCAATGTCATAATGTGTTCGTCCTACCTAGTAGTACTTACAAAAAGTTAATGCAACTCCCTTTTAGTAAACCTAGTCTTCAAAACAAGACATGGATAGATACACTGGTAACTGAAATTAAACAAAAAATGTAGTTGATAACGAAATGCTTCAATCAATCCATATAAATGCATAACATGTTAATCACCAACCATATACTCTAATGAAAAACAACTATTAACTTTTTTGTTTACTTTTCTTCGTACAAACTTGTTCATACTCTTTAACTGCTCTATTCTATAAATAAAATCTTCATACTTAGAAAGAAAGAAAAAATTGATAGATTATCAACTTCAGATCTTCACATTAAACAATGCATGCCAAAGGTTGCTTTAGATATTAATGTGACACAATGACCCTCACAACAACAAAAAATATTGGAAGTTATAACTGAACACTTAAAACACCTTGCAATTTCCATTTCATTGATGTGGGATTTTTGTATTGAAATGGAGATAATAATAGTAATATTTTCTAATATACAGGGGAAGACAATTTTTTCAACATTTGTCTTCCGATGAACTTAAGCGAATGACTTTACAACTAGAGCGTAAAGATTATCAATTTTTAACATATTTGCTGTCTACGCTTAATAATCCTCTAAAACTTGATGTCACGAAGTCTCTGGTATATGCTTACAGACTTACAGTGCCATTTCTTGTATCATTACTACTTCTACATTGCTGCAATTGTTGCTGGAGATGCCTCACAACCTCATTCAATCTTCGAATATTTTTCTCTTGCACTAAAATAATCTGCAGCAAGCAACATCGATTGAAAAAAAATCAGAAAATTTGCTGCAAAATAGCATAGTCATTGATCGAAGTTCAAACGAGAAAATTTCTATTAGTTTTGGACTTGAAAGCATACAGAGTACAGACCATGACGAATAGAAATTTGTAACATGTATGCAAATGTATAACTTTTCGATAGAACATAATTTAAGGAACTAGTGATTTCCATACAACGTAGATAAGATAAGATACCATAGACTTACGCTCTCATTGTCAGTGAGATATGACTGTCTTTTTGCAAACTTCATAAGTGATTAAAATGTTTCTTCTTCACATTTTAATGTATCAAAAAAGGGATATGTTGTGTACAAAAAATTAAAAAGCAGAATTTAATACTCCAATACATGTGGAGTTCAAGAAAACATATATCTCAGTGTTTCAAGCTATTCAATAATTTCTGCAAAACAATCTTGTAGAAAAATATGTATATAAGAACAGAGGGAGTAGCATATACAACTGACAGAGTTTCCAATTCCATCGAAGAATGACCAAATACTTCTGAAATAGTGACAATCAGAGGTTGTAAAAATAGGAGTGTCTTGTTAAATTATTCAAAAAATTGTTATTGGTGCTCATT
Organism: Medicago truncatula; assembly: GCF_003473485.1. NCBI lineage: Eukaryota > Viridiplantae > Streptophyta > Magnoliopsida > Fabales > Fabaceae > Medicago > Medicago truncatula. The sequence goes on from NC_053045.1 coordinate 26,944,349, forward strand.
GGCTAGACAAGCAGATCTTTACAGAGAGAATAACTACAGAACCCGCACGCACCATACCGGAGACACTAGAAAGGAATAGATTGATATAACTAACTCACTAAGCATTACTGACAACTCTATCATATAAGTGCTTATGCATAAGCTGCTTCCAAACAGTCTCACAAATGTTTATGAAAGTAGATATACTCAAATAAGCAAATCCAAACAGGTCCTAAGTGACAAAAATACAAGCACAATTGCATTGATGCAAACAAGTAACACTACCAAGAATAAGAGCATAAACTCAGGTTGAAAAGATGGGAAAGAATTAAAACCTTTTCTTTTACTATTTCCACCCCCTTTGAAAACCTTTGCTGCTTTTGAGATATAGTGGAAGTTGAATCAACATCAACCATAAGTTGTTGTTTCCACTCAAACTGGGAAGTGATTACAAACATAAGCAGTAAAAATACAAGCAACAAGGGTCGAAGCATCATTTCCAATTACTACAAACACAAACTGCACAACACCTGCATGATCTTCAAATAACACTGAATTATTTAGTTAGTAAGGAAAATAAATAAATAAACACAAATTGAAGAGGAAAAGAAAAAGGGTAGAAATTAAATTAATGTGGTATTTTGACCTAAAAGAGAAAAGCTTACAGATCGGTGAGAACGATAAAAGCATAAAGTCATCATAGGTCTTCAAATCATGCGCTTTGATATATTTTGCAGTTGCGGCTTTCGCAGTAAATTTGAAATTTTTTAAGCTCAAAATGTGAATTCATTTTTTAAAATAATATTTTTTTTAAAAAAAAACAAAAACTTTGATATAAAGTCAAAAACAAACTAGTATAAACATAGCGGCTAGGGGACAAGGTACAATACACTCTCAAGTCTCAACTATAAATATTAGTATTAAAATGCTAGTGGCCAAGGCACAAATGTTATTATTAAAATATATTTGAGATGACTTTCCAACAAGAATTTTGTTTTATTTAGTATAGAAAGTTATACTTGGAAGAGTGACAATTTTTTCTTGGGTTAATAGTGTTTTTCATCTCTATAATATATGTCATTTTCGGTTTTCGTCCCTGTAAAATTTTCGGTTTGATTTGCACCATCGTAAAATTTTTATTTTTCGAAAAACATCCTTAATAGGCCATTCAAAAACCAAAGATTTTTGAAAAAAAATTCTGAAAAATGGCCTATTAGCGGTGTTTTTCAGAAAATAAAAATTTTACGAGGTGCAAATCAAACTGAAAATTTTAAAGGGACGAAAACCAGAAATGACATATATTACAGGGATGAAAAGCACTATTAACCCTTTTTTCTTTTTTGCACTTTTTGATCAATTTTAGATTCTTTCAAAGGTCAAGTTTGTGGTGTATAAAGAACATATTTTTTCGCACAATATACAAGGTTCTTTTTATTCTTGGATCAATAAACTTTATTATTGATTTTTTTTGTACATACTTTATTATTGAATTAAATGAAATACAATGAGATTTAATGATTAAATGGTAAAAAATAAGTTTGTGTATGATACAAGACTAACTTGTTTGTGTATATTAGACAAAACATGTTTCAAAATGCGATTACAATGATTAGTTACAATGATTTACGGGAGTGATATTTTTATCAGGTTGTTGTATTGCATTGTGTACGAGCTACATTGTGACGTGTTGAGGAAAATTGTGACACGATTTTGCATGGGTCTGAGTACTACTCAAGACTTCCTTCTTCAATTTTTTGGACAAGTTTCAAGAGAGAGAATCTCGATAAACTAAAGGAGAGAACTTTAGGTTCTGTTTGGATGATCAAAGAAAGTAAAAGGAAAGATTGTTGAAGGAATGAAAGTGAGTAGAAAGTAAGTGAAAAATGAGATGATTATTTAGTTGTTTGGTTTAAGTGATAGTATGAAGAAAGTGAAAGGAAATATAGTTATATTGTTAGTAAATTGACATAAATATCCCTACATAATAGATATAATATTTTAAGTATTTTTATATAATTTATAAATTTAAATAAGTAACATTATATTATGTTATAAATTAGAATAAAAAATGATAGACCGAAGTGACCGCTGATGACAGTCAGTCATTCACTATTTTTAGTGTCATTTTCATGATATTTTGAGTTCACAAGCAAACTTAAACAACAAAGAAAGCAAGAAAAATAGAAGATTTTGAAGAAAGCAAAATCGTGTCACGATTGTTGAAAACGTGTCACGATTTAGAGCACATGATGAGGTTCATTCGACATTGGTTAAAACGTGTCACGATGGCTATTTCGTGACACGATTTTAGGGACATGTGGCACAAGGAAAGAAATGAAAGGAAAGAAAATAATGTCACAACATGGAAGGTGCAAAAAGAAGAAACAAATGGGCTTGATGTTATCATATGTCATTGTACTAAAAAAAGGAGGAAATGTGTGGCTTCAGCAAAAAAGAAAAAAGAACCGTAACATATGTTTGGATTTTGGAAAATTAGGTTACATAAGACTATATAAGGAGGCTGCACAACATGTTTTATGGATTCACGGCTGGAACAAGCGATCACGTTTTGGAAACAAGGGAGCCGCACGCATTACGAGACAGGAGAAGAAGCAAGGCTTCAAATTCAACGCATGAACAAAAGAAGCAAGACATATCAAGTTTAAGAGAAATTATCAAGCCAACTGTAATTTCTCTTTTATTTATATTTCTTAATTTTTTTATCATGTTTAGCTAATCCTCTAGAGGTTAGGTTTGAGATGATTCTGTGTAATCCTAATTGAACCATGTTGCTGTGAAACTCTATTTATTGTGAATGACAATTTAGTTTTTATTCAATTCAATTGTTCTTAGTGACCCTAGCTTTCGACTTAGACCTAATTGAATTGTTCTAATAAACATGGTTAGTCTAGGAATGGATAATCGTTTGTTAGTGATACTAGGTTAACGTGCTTAAACCTTCAAAGATTATTAGACCACCTAAGGAATTAGGGGCTGTAGTTTGAGAAGAGGGTCCTAACTCAAGGGATTGATTAGGACTATTTTGTTAACTATCGTGGAACTAGAGAATCATTCATAAGAATAGGTGCAGTATACCAATTAGGGGAACATAGATGATTCAAAAGACCTAGTCTCATCTCTCATATATATTTTCCAAAACTATCTTTATTTTCTGTTATTTACCTTTATTGTAATCAAACCAATCAACTGCCTAGTGGCAATTCAAAAGAAAATTTATTCATCCTAAATATTTTTTTTATTGCTAAATTGAGATTAACACAGTCCTCGTGGAAACGATATTTTTACTACTTCGATAGTATTTAGTACACTTGCTAAAATATCTATCAACCGCTGAGGGAAGCATATTAATTGCCAAAATATTATGCAATATAACTATTTCTTGAATCGTTGAACTATATATATGCTTTTGATTTGCAATTTAAAAAAATATTTGCTTAATTGTATTCATTAAAAAATAGAAAACAGCAAGACTATACTAGACTTTGAGCCCCTTCCGTGCCTTTCCATCTAATATAGAGTGGAAACAATTATGAGCATGGACCCCATCCAAAACAATATTTCTTTGCTACGGTAAAATACATCCAAACTATGAAAGCCCGAATTTCAAGAAACTTTCTGTCCTTATATCTTTCCCTTTACTTTCTTCTCTTCCAAACATACCCTTAGAGTTAAGGGTCTTTGGTCAGAGGTTTTTGGGTTGGGAAACACTTCACATAATGGATTAAAAAGCTTCTTTATTATTTTCTCTTAGGATTCATTGTGGGTTTGAGTGACTTGAAAAATGGATATAATTTAGGGTTTGTTCTTTGTGAGTTTGTAAACTAATTTCTTGTATCCTTTTTGTATCACTCTTATCATAGTGGATTGGAGAGCTATATCCTCCATACGTATGTCATTGTTTAGCGGAACTGGTTAACAAATCCTTGGTGTGTTGTTTTTCTCTTCTCTCTTTATATTTTGCTTATGGCTTGTGTTGTACAATTGATTACTAGATTGGATATAGGTAGGTTGTTGTTACTTGAGACTACTTTGATATTGATTACTACTTCTCATTTGCTCCACATATCTAAGTTTATTAGTGTGAGATTTGAGTCTGAACTCACAATAATTCGCTCCCACCGTGGGATAAAGGGGTGAATTGGTTAATGAGCATGAGTTCAAAGTGTGACATTGATAAATTTACAGGAGATAGTGATTTTAGGTTCTGAGAGGTAAAGATGCAGGCGGTTTTATTACAACAAAAGTGTGCACAAGCTTTTAAGGGTACACTACAAGAAAAATGACTATTTGCCAGGGATTTTGACAGGGACAAAAAACCTCTGGCAAATTTGCCAGGAAAAATACCAAGGAAGCCCCTCACAAACAGACATAAAAAAATGTGGGGACATACCATAACACAGGGGTTTGTCCCTCACAAAAGGAAACAACCCCTGGTAAATTGCAAGCGGGAAAATTGAAATTCAAATAGAGGGACAACCCACATGGGAATGGCAGAGTGTGCAGATACTTTTTTAACTCTCTTACTAGTTTGCTTGATTTTTACAATTTTTTTTTAAACAAAAAAAAAAACACACACCACACGTTTTCCTCTATTGAGTTGGTGGACCTTACAAATACACATATCACAACCTTATCTTTTACCACTTGTTATCTCTCCAAAGAATATATCCAACTACCAAGACTCAACCATCATTCCTTCTCCCTTCACAAAACCACCGCCGACCACCACTTTTTCGATGTCATTACTATCGCCGTTTTCACAGATCGAACAAAAATAGGACCATTTGCGACGAGCGCTTTTTCCAGTACTTTTGCCCCTGGCAAATTCTCTCACAAACGTCCCTTTTTCCAGGGATTCTGTCCTTTTCTCAGGGATTTTGCCCCTGGAAAAAGGTAAAAACGTTCGTTGTTGGTCACAATGTCATAAGCAAAGAAGACCGAGATGGTGGACAAAGTCAAGAGGGCCATGATTTTGTGCCTTGGGGATATAGTTTTGAGGGATGTTGCGAAAGAAGTTAGTACGACATCGATGTGGTCAAGGTTAAAGTCGTTGTATATGACCAAATCGTTGGCCCATTGACAATTTTTTAAACAACAACTTTATTCTTTGGGATGGTAGAGTCCAAATCAATCAGAAAGCAACTGAAGGAGTTTAATAAAATCATTGATGATTTGGAAAACATTGAGGATGAAGCAATGCTCTACTCTTGTTTTGTGCTTTACCTAGATCTTTTGAGTTCTTCAAGGATACCATGATATATGGCAAGGAAGGCATTGTCAACTTAGAGGAAGTCTAAGCAGTGTTGAGAACTAAGGAGTTAACCAAGTCCAATGATTTAAGATTTGATGATAGTGGTGAAGGCTTAAGTGTCTCAAGAGGTGGTGGCAAAGGAAAACGGGGAAACTCAAAGGGTAGTGACATGTCGAAGTATAGGTGCTTAAAGGGTCACAAGACCAGTCACTTTAAGAGGGATCGTGTCTTGGGTCAGAGTAGAATGATAACTCCTTATAAATTACAATTGCCTTAGAGAATTATGAGGATGCAGAAGGCCCTAACAGTCAAAAATTATAGTTTCCGAATGTTGAGACTATGTCAAAAGTCATCAAAAAGCTGTCATGGAAGGCCCTTGGTTAAGATATCAGCTTTTGGTATCGTGAAAGTGTTAAAACAACATAAACACTTAAGTTTTGATGATAAGAAAGCATATGAGAATAATAAGGATACTCATGAAAATATAAGTAGATGAAGTTCTGCCTATGGACCAAGTCCACACTCTGGACCTTGAAATGAAGTTTTGTGTCATATATAAAAAAAATGCTTTATGGAAGTCAACACTTTATAGTTCAAGCCTCTGAACTGAGATCCTCTTTACCAAGCGTCTGACTTAAGATCACTGATGAATGCAACGACTCTTTGGTGAGAAAGGAAAATTTGTTCCAACTTATGCAACCGAGTAAATTTATTTAAGTGCATCAATTTTGCGACAATGGTACACTAGTAACTTTTAACATCGAAGGTTGCATTATTGAGAACTATAATGATAACAAAGTTATATTAAAGAGTTGATAATGTCTATATGCTTGATTTAGATGATTCGTCATTAAGTGGTGACAAGTGCCTTGTTGCCAAGAGTGAAGGTTCTTGGTTATGACATATATGTCTCGGTCACATTCACTTTGACTTACAAAATACAGTTATGTCCATGGATCTAGTATCCACTTTACCTAAAATAAAGTTTTTAAAGAAGACAAATTATGTGATGCTTGTCAAAAGGGGAAGCAAAGTAGAGTCTCTTTGACCGATTGCATGAATCGTGAACCATAAATGAAGACCACCTTCAAGAGGATCATTCTTAAAGTCAACTGAGTTTATACCAAACCCGCATGACCTTAGGACATTCTCGCAATATATGTAAAATAGTTTTTGACGAAACACCATATTTATAACAATAAGCATCCAAAGATGATTTTTTGTCATTTAAACTATAACTTTTTTTTTTTGGTGGTCGGGATTCGAACCCCGGACCATGCATATATTATGCATTGTCCTTACCAACTGAGCTAAACTCACGGGGACATTTGTAGACTTTTCTTTCGCTTTCTACTAAACTCTTACACATACTCTTAAAAAAGAAAAATACAAACTACAAATAAAGGATATATATAGACAACCAAGACACAAAAAAGAATCAAAGAAAAAACAAGATATAACGTGAAAAAACGTTATCAGTCCAACCAATAACATCTCCAAATGTTACTCCATCTTTTCATTTTCAAAAAAGTCCTACCACTCGTTCATTCCATTTGGAAGTCTCCCAAAAGGAAAGTTTGACAATTCAAAGTTGCGAGTTGCGACCAAGTTAGTGACCATCCAATACGTTTTTATTTGATTTTCGGTGTCCGGTCTTATTCCGTCTTTAATACTTCTTCCGGTCTTTTATTTTTTTTGTCAAGTTTATTTTAGAAATTCTAACAAATATGTTTAAGACACTTGATAAGAACTTTAAATTAGAAATTTTATTTTAGGATTTATGTATTCAACATAAAAAACATCAAAAAACAATTTTTTTTACATAAAAATTATCAATTGTTTCCATTTTATAATCTTTAATAAAAACCTTTTTTTTAAAAGGTACTACTCCTCCTGATCCTTTATATAAAAGACAAATAAATCAATAAAAGTTGATGTATTTGGTCATTAAATGAATAAGATACATCAACTTTTGTTAATTCATAAGTCTTTATAAAAATGACCAAATAAAGTATTTAATTACGTGCTATGCTAACAAGTGTAGTTTTTTTTTTTTTAGCAAATTATTATTACCATCATCTATCCTCTTTTAAAATATTTAAAAAAATTAAGAAATAATGAGAGAGCGAGCGTGGTCCTGTGAGGGAGCGTGGTGGTTCGTCTCTTCACCGGAGACAACCACGTTGGTATTCACCTTCACCGGAAGCAAGGTACCATAGGGGGGAAGGGGGCCAAGCGGGGTGCCACTACAGGGGGGGATTAGGGGTGAATGGTCCGACGTGAGACCGCGAAAGACAAAAGCGCTGGAACAGGTACAGGGACGACGGGACATACAGAGGGATGATCAGCGGCTGCAAGCGACAAGGTTTCGACGGCTTGGGCGGTCTAGGGTTAGGGATAGGGTTGATTATGCAGATAGGTTTGATTCTGGTGCAGACATCGATCATGGCAATCAAGAATTGACAGATGATGGTAGGGTTACAATTCATTACTTACGTCCAGAAAGGCCTAGGGCACGAGATAATTTGCGGTATGAAGATGGTTTTGTGCTGGAATGCAGGCGATCGCCTGCCAGTTTTCATGAGCACGCTGCAAACAATGTGGAAAGGCGCGTTTTTCATCAGCAGCGTCGCAAGTCTGTTCTCCGGGAACCGGTTCAGAATTCAAAGGTGCATCAGCTTGTTGTTTCCTTCTATTTTACGAATATTCCGCACGATATTTCTTATGCTGTTTTGAGACAAGGTTTTGAGGTATGCGGTATCTTGGAGGATGTTTATTTAGCACGCAAAAGAAATGTTAATGGTGGTGCGTTTGGTTTTGTGCGTTATGCTAAGGTGAAAGATGTGGAGAAGCTGTTAAAGGCGGTAAACAATGTGTGGTTTGGTGATTGGAAAGTGGTGGCTAAGGTTGCGACTTTTGATAGGTCTCGTAATTCCAAGGGTGTTGATAAAGGCAGAGAGCATGTTGAACTTGAGGGAGAAAAAAGAAAGGAGGGAAGAGGGAAGGAGGATGAGGGAGTGGTCCGAAAATATGGGGGAAAGGAAGTGGACGAGGGAGGACCATTGGAAAAGAAGAAGGTTGTTAAGGAAACAGATGTTACGAAGATGAGTACGGTGGAGAATTTGCAGGTACACATTCCTAAATACACTTCTGCAGAACAAGACGTTTTATGGGCTAGTAGGTGTTTGGTTGCAACAGTTTTGAACGGGGAAGCGATTCCAGTGTTACAACGACGTATTTTTGATGCGGGTTTCGAAAAACTAGATATTATTCCCTTGGGTGCTGACAAGGTTCTTTTACGAACAGAAGATGATAGTGATGTTAATTTAATTTTGTCTGAAGCACCGGCTTTTTTTGAACATTTTTTCTCTAAACCTGTTAAATGGAAGAAAGATGTTGTGGTCCGTGAACGAGGTGCTTGGGTAAGGATTTATGGGGTTCCATTACAAGCTTGGAATTTGGATTTTTTCAAATTGTGTGTCTATGATTGTGGTCGTTTGTTGAAAGTGGATGAAGCAACGCTGGATAAAATTCATTTTGACTATGCACGGGTTCTTGTTTCTACCCATTCTTTGGATTTAATTAATGCAGATGCCAAGGTTTTGGTGGATGGTACTCCTTTCGATTTTAAAATAGTGGAGGAAGGGGGGTTCTCGTTGGGGGAGGACGCGTGTTTGTCGGATGAGGATGTGTCTACAGAAGAGGATGGTATGGTGGAGGACAGAAATCAAGAGGATTGTTTTGTTAACGACGACGTGGATAATTTGGTGCATAATTTATCGGAGGAGTGGTTGAAGGAGCAGCAAGTCGCTAAGGCTTCTCATGCTTCGCCGAACAAGGAAAATTCTTTGTTTGAGACAGTTCCACTCGAGGCTGATGTGACGAAGGGGCCGTGTGCAGCTGCGGTTTCTTTTACGGAACCAAAACCAAGTGAAGACGTTAGTGAACATCAGGCAGCTCGCAACATCAGTTTATGTGATATCAGCAAGGCTCCGAATTTTAAAAGCCATTCCTTGGGTGGCGTGAATAAGAAGGTGCAGCGCACTTCCTCCTGTCCTCCGGGAAGAGTGCACTCGGTTTCGGCTGGTCCGTGGAGTTTGGAGTGGGCTAAACGTCATAAGGAAGTGGTAAAAATTTCACTACCTCCGGTCACCATCGTAGTAAACGTAGGAAGGGTGCTGGTCAGATTCGCCATTGTGCTGTCAAGTTGAAGCGTATTGCAAGGCTTTCGGAAGAAGATCGAAAGAAAGTTTTACGTGCTTTGCGTAAGACGTCTAGGCGACGTAAGGTGGTTTCGGATTTTTCCAATGATAAGGTAATTTCTAATGATAGCTCTTCTGTTAATGGCTCTCAAATTTCTGTTAATAATGACTAGACAAACTGGTTGACACTTCATGGAGATAAAAAGACTTTGTCTGATGATGTCCGCGGTTTGGGTAAAGCAGTGGGGCTGAATTTTAAGGGGGATATGAACAATCGATTTGATGTATTGGCAGGTGTCGGTAGAAAAAATAAAGAGGGAGTAGGGAAAGGGAAGTAAGGCCGAGGGAGTGAGGAGGGGTTGGTGAGGTGGTGTGAGTGGTGGTGATGAAGATTATCTCTTGGAATGTCAGGGGTTTGGGTGGTTTTGAAAAAAGGAGAGAAGTGAATCAATTGGTGAGGGAGAAAAATCCATTTATTTTGTGTTTACAAGAGTCGAAGTTGTCCGTTGTGAATGATTTGGTGTGTAAAGCTCTGTGGAATGATTCTAGTGTTGATTTTTCGTTTAAACCTTCTATTGGAGCATCGGGGGGTTTGATTACTCTTTGGAATTGTAATGAGGTCGAGGTGTGGTTCTCTTTTACTATGGAGCATGTGTTAGGAATCCAAGGTCAATTTATAAAGTCTGGTACGCAGTTTACCCTTCTAAATGTGTATGCTCCGTGTGATGCTCATCATCAACAACTTCTTTGGCATAATATTTCCTTTCGAATGAGGTCATTGTTGGAGAAAAATGTTTGTGTGTGTGGTGACTTTAATGTGGTTCGATGTCCGGAGGAAAGAAGAAGTGTGAGTAGTGTTGCAATTCAACAAGGCAGTGCTAGTTTCAATGATATGATTTCTAATAACTTTTTTTGTTTATTTACCTCTCCGTGGGCGTCGGTTCACTTGGGACCGGGGGGATGGGAGGTCGATGAGTCGGATTGATTGGTTCTTGTTGTCAGAAAATTGGTGTTTGACGTGGCCTAATTGTCTTCAGATGGCTTCTTCACGAGGTTTGTCTAATTATTGTCCTCTCCAGCTGTGCATTGATGTAGCTAATTGGGGTCCTAAACCGGTGCGTATGCTGAAATGTTGGGAGAACTTTACGGGTTATGACTCTTTTGTTCGTGAAAAATGGAGTTCTTTTCACTTGGAAGGATGGGGTGGGTTTCCCTTAAAGGAAAAATTTAAGTTGATTAAATTGGCTTTAAAGGAGTGGCATCGTAATCATTCACAAAATTTACCTGCAAGAATTTGTTCGTTGAAGGATCAAACTGATGCTTTAGAAGTTAAGGTCGAGTCTGCTGTTTTGTTGGCTGAGGAAGTCGAAAGCTTGCATGGTTTTTCAGATGACATTCTAGTGTTTGTTGGCAATTATCGCGAGTGCAATGGTTATGTGAAGGGGATGCAAACTCGAAATTCTTCCATAGCATGATGTCTAGTCGAAATCGTCGGAATGCTTTACCGTTTATTCTGGTGAATGGTGTGTTGATAAAAGGGGTGGACAATGTTCGAGCAGCGGTGTTTAGCCATTTTTCTAATCATTTTGAAGCTAACCGAGCCATCCGACCTAGTATTGAGGGGTTGTGCTTTCGCTCTTTAAATGTCCGTGAAGGTCTTGATTTAATAAAACCTTTTTCTATGGAGGAAGTCAAATCTGCAGTTTGGGACTGTGATAGTTATAAGAGTCCTGGTCCTGATGGTATTTCGTTTGGTTTTTTAAAACAGTTTTGGGATTTGGTGCAGAATGATGTGATGCGTTTCTTGGTGGAATTTCATCGGAATGGGAAGTTGGCAAATGGAATTAATAGTACGTTTATTGCTCTTATTCCTAAAGTGGATAGCCCTCAATGCCTTAATGAATTTCAGCCTATTTCGCTTGTTGGTAGCATGTAAAAATTTTTGGCCAAGGTTCTTGCCAATCAGCTTAGATCAGTTATTGATTTTGTTGTTTCTGATGCTTAGTCAGCTTTTATCAAAGGTCGTCAGATTCTTGATGTGATTTTGGTGGCGAATGAGGTGGTTGATGATGCCCGTAAACGAAAAAAGTAACTGTTACTTTTTAAGGTAGATTTTGAGAAAGCCTACGATACCATTGATTGGAATTACTTGGAGGAAGTGATGGGGAAAATGGGTTTCCTAACTCTTTGGCGGAAGTGGATTATGGAATGTGTCGGTACAGCGACAACCTCAGTTTTAGTCAATGGGTCTCCGACTAATGAGTTCCATATGGGGAGGGGATTGAGACAAGGGGATCCTCTTTCACCTTTTTTTGTTTCTCTTGGCGGCGGAAGGGTTTAATGTGTTGATGGAAGCCTTCGTAGCACAAAATTTGTTTTTTGGTTACAAGGTGGGTACTCATGATCCGGTGCAAGTTACGCATCTTCAGTTTGCGGACGATACCTTAATTTTATGTGAAAAGTCTTGGGCGAATATTAGATCTGTGCGTGCTATTTTGTTGCTTTTCGAGGAACTATCTGGTCTTAAAGTGAATTTCTCTAAAAGTCAGTTGGTTGGGATTAATGTTAGTGGTTCTTGGTTGTCAGAAGCGGCTTTGATTTTGAATTGTAAGGTTGGTACTATCCCGTTTATTTATCTTGGTTTGCCTATTAGTGGGAACGCAGGTCAGTTGGCTTTTTGGGACCTTGTATTTAACCGTATTCAATCTAGACCGTCGGGTTGGAAATCGAAACACTTGTCTTTGGGTGGTCGCTTGGTTTTACTGAAGTTTGTTCTATCATCCCTGCCTATTTATGCTCTTTCTTTTTTCAAGGCTCCGTCAGGTATTGTTTCCTCTATTGAATCTATTTTAAATACTTTTTTTTGGGGGGGGAGGAGTGCAGACCACAGGAAAATTATTTGGGTTTATTTGCAATCTATTTGTCGGAGTCAGGAGGTTGGAGGTTTGGGGGTAAGGAGAATAAAATAATTTAATTTAGCATTACTAGGGAAGTGGTGCTGGAGGGTGTTGGTAGATAGGGATAGTTTGTGGTTTAGGGTGTTGGTGGCGAGGAATGGTTTACAGGATTGTCACTTACGTGTTGGGGGTCGGGATGGATCTGTTTGATGGCGGAAAATTTCGGAATTACGCTCAGAGGGTTGGTTTAATAGCAATGTTAGTCGTTCTTTAGGTGATGGTGTTGACACGCGGTTTTGGACGGATGTGTGGGAGGATGCGTCGTCGCTTCGAGATAGATTTCATAGGTTGTATGACTTGTCTTTGTTGAAAGGGGAGACGGTGGCAGCGATGCATGCCTTAGGATGGGGCGTTGTGGGTGATGCGTGGAGGTGGAGGAGGAGGTTGTTTGCGTGGGAGGAGGAGTCGTTAGGGGAACTTATGCTTTTACTTCATAATGTTTCTTTACAGGTTCATAAAAAAGATATTTGGAATTGGAAGGCCGATTCCTCTTCGTGCTATACGGTTCGTGGTGTATACAACTCTCTTGTTGAACAGGTTCAAGCGGATAATGTGTTGGAAGTGCCTTCAATTTGGCATAAAGACGTTCCATTGAAGGTGGTGCTTTTTGTGTGGCGCTTGTTTCGTGATCGATTACCTACAAAGACTAATCTTTTTAGGCGAAATGTTGTAAACTTTGATGATCAATTTTGTGTTGGTGGATGTGGTCTTCCTGAAACACCGACCCATTTATTTTTACATTGTAATCTTTTTGCATCGGTTTGGAATTTCATTCTTCAATGGATGGGTGTTGCTACGTCTCTAAATCAGGATGTAGTAGGGCATTTCACTCAATTCAGGTCCTTAGGTGGTATTGCTAAGTCACATCAGTCTATTTTACAGGTTATTTGGTGTGCAACTGTTTGGGAAATTTGGAAGGAAAGGAACAACATGATTTTTAATGATAAACATAGTTCAATTGTTCAGGTGGTGGACAGGATTAAGCTGCTAACTTATAAGTGGTTGAAGGTGAAGTATGCATCTCTTCCCTTTAATTATCATGGTTGGTTGACTAGTCCTTTCACTTTATTAGGCATAGGTTAAACTCCTTTGCTGTTTTCTGCTGTTTTTTGGTGCTGGTTTTGACCTTGTAATTATTGATGTAATACTGTGTTGACTTTGGTGTTTCTTCCTTAGCACACCTAGTGCTAGGAAGGCCAATGTTGTGTTAATATATTTCATTTTAGCCTCATCAAAAAAAAAAATTGTAGTTTTATATTGAAAATAATTTTAACATGTTTTTGTATGGGTAGAGTAATAAATAATTTCATTGTTATTTTTTTGACTACTTTTGTAAAAAAATTAAAATGGATCAAAGTAAAAAATTGAAAATAGGAGCCAAATTGCAAATTTTCAAAAAAATTCGGAGTCATTTAATAATTCTTGGAAATTTTAAGGGTAAATTTAAAAAATCAGAAAAACATGGGGACCAACTTGCAAAATTTAAAAAAAAAATATGAAGGAAGGAATTTAAAATTCATAGCTTTTAGATATCATTTGAAATTCTCTAAATTTAACTTGGACAAAATATTTCGTAAATTTAAATCATATTGAAAATTCTCTCAAAAATAATTCAAACAATGAAATTTACCTAAATAAATAAGTTGAATTTCCTCAAAATTTGCTTTGCCTCAAAATATTCTCTCATTCAAATATACTCTTTAAGTTTACAAATAAAAATAATATAATTCATTGAATTTTATAAACGAAATGCCTCATATAACAAAAAAAAAAAAATTAAAATCATCTAGACTTCACTTACTGTTAAATTTTTTGGAATAAAACTTGTTTAACATCAAATTATTACATAATACATTTTTTGTGGCGAACATAATATTACTTATGAAGGTCGGGTATTTATCCATGATCTAGTTATTCAATTTGATATGTCATATTCTTGTAATTATTTATTTCAAAATTAAATCACATTTTAAATAAGATTTATCCAAGAGATATCAATATCAAACCACAATTCAAGGGCAAAAGTTATAGTGCATAAATACTTCACAATCATTAGAACTAGCGTCAGTGGCGGAACTTCATAGGGACCTGCAGGTGCCATGGTACCCCCCAACTTTTCTATATATATATATATATATATATTAGATTAGGCATACTTGTATCACAACTATGTAGTTGGCGTAATGGAAATGATGTTAGTTTTTCTTGTGTAGGTTGCTGGTTCGACCCTCCCATCCTCTTTCTTTTATATTTTTACTATTTTTTTTTGTTTAAAGAAAAACTCCTATGTGGAATCGAACCGGCATCCCCTACTCTGCAATCAAGCAAAATAAACCACTGGACCAGTTAACATTTATGATATTTCTCTCACACAGTTTAATATATATTTCATACAATTCTATGCTTCTCAAACTACACCAAATCAAACTTCATTTGCTTCAAATATTTCTGTCACTAAAACATAAAACTATCCCTCTCTCTACAATTTTCAACATTCTGAAAAAGAAAACGAAGAACTCAGATGAGTCTTCATCTCTTCCGACCACACATGATGATTCCGGCGCAGTGGTCGCCAGAAAGAGGCGGCGCGGCGCCGTGCCGGAGAACCAAACTCACCCTTTAAAAAAACTAAAGCCATTTTTCAACATCCATTTTCGTTTTAAATCCAAATCCGAAGTCGGATCGCGCAAAAACACAACGAGAAGGAGTAGATCTAAATATTAAAACACAAACGAAATTTTCTTTACTTCACTTGATGTTAAGTCGGTTCGCTCCTCTTCTTCCCTCGTGTTTTCTTCTTCTTCTTCATCGATCCAGTGGCGCTGTGTTGATTGCTATATGTTATTGTTTCGTCACTGTTTGTGTTCACGGTTTCAGATCTGAAGTTGTTACTGGATTCGAAATCTTTGTGATGTTAGAGGGATTTATGGCTGGGAAACTGCTAGAAATCATTAAGTACATCTAATGATTTTGGAGTACAACTCACATAAACCATTTCTTTCCTCCTCCTCCAATTGTGTCAGTCCAAAATTGAATGATGGCAATAACTCTAGGTCCTTAGTTTTTTTCACCTGCTGGAAACCATTAAGTACATCTAATGGTTTTGAAGTACAACTCACAGAAACAATTTCCACAGCAAAATGGTTTTGGCATAATTTTATACAAAACATACTATAATAAGGACATTTGTGACTGTGATTGAACCAAATCAACACTCTGAAATCATCATTGAATTAAAATGATAATTTCCGCGGTTGCAGTGTTGTTTCGTTTTGTTTCGTTTAGTTTCGCTTGGGGGTGTAGGAAACAATTATGTTGGACTACCGGTTAATGGGCTGGAATTTATGCACGGTGCATAAGGATTATGCACCATAACCGCTCCCCAATTCAGGGTACCATAGTTTAGGTTTTTTTTGGTTATCAGTTTCCAGGTTTCTTCTCCTAATGATAATTATATAATCAAAGGAAAATGTTACATAGACACCTTTTAATTGCATACACCCTTTTACACCTCATGTATTAGGAAGAGAGAAGAGAAGAAGAAAGAGAAAGTGTACTTGTGCGGAGTTCATATTGCCACATGTCAGATTTTTGTGTGGATATCAAGGGGTGTATTGCCACCTAAGGGTATTTATGGATCATAACTCATAATCAAATATACATTTTTTTCCACCTATAAGTTTGAACACAAAACAATACCTTAAAAAAAAAGTTTGAACCCAAAACATTTTGACTTTGAAAACATTATTTTCCCCGTCCAATATACGTTCCAACTCAATAAATACAACTTCCGTGGCATGGCAAAATTCAGCAACAAAAATTCTTTAGAATGGCCAACTACCTAAAGAACATAGTTCTTACTAAAATCACCTTGTTGTATACGGTTTTGTTTCAGCAACTATTGTTCCCTCTAGTGGTTAACTCTTATGATAATTTAGCCCTGAATTGTGGCCACTCCATAGATACAACATTTGAAAATCGAACCTGGGTTGGTGACATGGATGACACCAAACTATTCTCTATCATTGAACCACAGACTGAATTTTCATCTATCAAATCCAAACCCAACCCTAACTCTGATTCTGTTAACCAAATTCCGTTTGCCTCAGCACGTATTTCATTTTCCAACTTCACATTCTCATTTCCTTCCGTCGCTAATAGCCCTATTTTTCTTCGCCTTCATTTTTACCCAACATCGTATCAAAACTTTGAAACCTTCGACGCCCTCTTCACCGTCAAAGTTGGAACCAATGTCACCCTTCTCAATGACTTTAACCCCGCACTTTGGCTTCAAAACGATAACAAGACAATCACGAAAGAGTACTGCCTCAAAATGAAACCAACTGAGAAGTTAAATATAACTTTCATTCCAAACACCATAAATCAACCAAAGGCTTATGCTTTCATCAACGGAATTGAGATCGTGTCCATGCCTTCTTTTCTCTATTACACAAACCTCAATGACTCAAATCATCATTTAAAGTTACTTGGCCTTGAAAACATGAAATACAAAATCAGCAGTGACAAAGTGTTAGAGACGGTTTATAGAGTCAGCGTTGGTGATAATCAAGTTCCACGAAGTAATGACACAGGTATGTTTCGTTATTGGGACAACGATTTTCCTCGTTACTTGGAGAAACAATATCCACTAAGTGTATCAAATGATTTTACACATAATCTCAACTATATAAACAATACCATTCCAAACTACACGGCACCAGAAGTTGTATACTTAACTGCAAGAAGTTATGGAATGGATGCGACAAAGGATTATAATGTAACTTGGAATTTTGAAGTTGATTCTGCCTTTACTTATTTGGTAAGATTGCATTTTTGCGAGTTTGATTGGCATATAAAGAATCAAGGTGATAGAGTTTTTCAGATTTTTATAGATGATAATTTGGCTGAACGAAATGCTGATGTGATTCATTGGAGTGGTGCTCGTATGGTTCCTGTTCATAAGGATTATGTTGTGACTATGTACTCTCGAGAAGGAAGCTCGCAAATTAAAAGAGTTAATCTTTCAATAAAGCTACAACGAGCACCAGAAAATATCTACTCAAAATACCGTAATGTCACATTGAATGGGATCGAGATTTTGAAAATAAGTGACAAAAATAACAATCTCGCAGGATCAATATCAAAATCCAATGATCTATCTCACCCGCATCAAGT
The DNA here is from genome assembly GCF_003473485.1 of Medicago truncatula. Classification (NCBI taxonomy): domain Eukaryota; kingdom Viridiplantae; phylum Streptophyta; class Magnoliopsida; order Fabales; family Fabaceae; genus Medicago; species Medicago truncatula. The sequence continues at coordinate 26,961,934 of NC_053045.1, forward strand.
ATTGTCAACCAAAACGTCAAAAAAATATAAGATTGTCTTAGTTTCCTTAGAGATCACCTTAGCTTCTGTTAGTGTGCTTATGGTGGGTTTCACCATTTATTGGCAATGGCGATATCGTGATGAGGATTCTATGGAAGATAACTCGTCAGAAACAAAGAGTGAAGGGTTGCCATCTTTACCGCCCCATTTGTGCCGCTACTTTACAATTGCAGAGATAAAAGCAGCCACAAATAACTTTGATGATGATTTAATCATCGGAGTTGGAGGGTTTGGCAACGTGTATAAAGGTTTCATCGATAAATCCACACCCGTTGCAATAAAACGTCTCAAACCAGGCTCTCAACAAGGGGCCAACGAGTTCATGAATGAGATCGAGTTGCTCTCTCAACTTCGCCACATTCATCTGGTATCCCTCGTCGGGTACTGCAACGGCAACAAAGAGATGATTCTGATTTATGAGTTCATGCAACGTGGTACTCTTTGTGAGTATCTATATGGTTCCAATAACCAACCCCTACTTTGGAAGCAAAGGCTTGAGATTGTATTGGGTGCCGCAAGAGGGCTGAATTATCTTCATGCTGAGGTGAAACACAAGATAATACATCGTGATGTGAAAAGCACCAACATATTATTGGATGAGAAATGGGTGGCTAAGGTTTCCGACTTCGGGTTATCCAAGGTGGGACCAACGGGGATATCAACTACCCATGTCAGCACAATGGTGAAGGGGAGTCTTGGGTATTTAGATCCTGAGTACTATATGCTCCAAAGGCTTACCCTAAAATCTGACGTGTACTCATTCGGTGTGGTGCTTCTTGAGGTATTGTGTGCAAGGCCACCTTTGGTTCGCGATTTAGATAAGAAGACGGCTAGTCTAGTTTGTTGGTTTCAAAGATGTTACGATGAAGGTGTTCCAATTAAACAGATCGTAGATCCATTCCTGAGGGATTCTATCACAAATGAATGTTTGAAATATTACTGCAAGTTGGCGTTGAGTTGTTTGCATGATGATGGGACTCAACGACCCTCAATGAATCAAGTGGTTGTGAGTTTGGAGTCTGTGTTGCAGTTGGTGGTGAGTGACGAAGATAGCCAGTTTGGTATGACCAAAAAAGAGAGAACATGTATGAAAGGTCTATGCTTCTCGAAATTTATGAGTGATAAAGGGAGTGAACTGCATTTTGCGAGATCCCACACCTTGAAGGAGAGCAATGTCTCGGCGAGGGCAAGTACTCATGAACACCCTTTCTCTGAAATTGGTAATCAAAGACCACGATCGTATTCATGTCAAAACCTTAGAGTTTATATTTAGCAATTAATATGGAACACCACTTATAGTGTAAACAAATACTTATAAAAAGTATGAACATATAATATCAAAACTAATAATTTTAGCAGTACAGAAAAGATACGGTATGATCATATATATCTTGATTTTCTATTGAGTTAGGCCATATAATTTAAAACCTAATAATTTTAGCACCGAAGAAAATGTTGTTTGATCATATCTTCATTTTTAAGTAAGTTAGGCTTTACTATTTTTGATCAACTGAAGTTATGATTATGATTTGATTAAAGTTTTAAGGAAATTGATATTTTTTTCTTCAAAATTCTGCTTGAACTACCATCTATTGGGGTTGATCTGCCATCTTCCTGGTCGATTGAGTTGTAATGTGGTGTTAGCTTCGGTGAGGCTGATCGTCAACCCTCGGTGAGATGGAGGGTGGTTGTGTACCTGCACACGCTTCGACCCCCAAGCAAGTGAAGGGTTCAAGATGAGAGGTCACAAGTTTAGGGTAAGAAGTGTCACACCTGACCCAAGGCTGATTCCTGGGTATAAATAGGGGTTACATAGGGCTTGGCTGACAAACCTAATCCTAACAATCGTACCTGTTGGTACGGACGTGGGTAATCCTCGGTCCCGGGGAGCTGCCTTCGGCTTGTGTGGGCGTGGTCAACCCCCGGACCTCATGTTACCCTCGACCCGCACCGTAATCTGGTTGATTTTAGGGATGGCATCATATTGGTGCCGTTTTTTTTATGATACAAATTATATAATTAGAAGCATTGGTATAAAAAGAGAACATTCGTCCAAAGTCTTCTTGGATCGATAATTCAAAGTACTTTAATGCTAACAACAAGGACCCTTGGTCTAGCTTAAAGTTTGCAGTCGTCCAAAGCGGGTGTCATCCTTGAGTGGCCTCCTTTGCTGAATCCAATTATTGGGTGACAATCTCGTTCAGGAAAAAAAGGACCCTCGTCTGTCGTTTTATCCATCCAAGTGGAATGTTTTCCCGGTAGAGAGATCTTGGTATCACCAAATACGCATCTCATCATTTTGAGAGAATATGCTTGGACTTAGCGCACAATGATTGTCCAATTAACGACATCTCTTGGGTGCCATCATGTCTAGAACGTAGTGTTACTTGCTAGGGAGCATTAAAAGAAGCATGGCTTTTGAGAGAGTGTTTGCGCGTGATGAGGAGTTGGCACCTTTGGATCACATTTCGTATATAAGTGAGCTTTTGTTCCTCTCAGTGGGTTTTTCCCTTCCTTGTTCTTCCCTGAACTCTAAGTAAATAGAAATGGAATATATTATGAACAAATTCACTTTCATCAAAAATCAGTAGAGGAAATAAAGTTACAAGGAGAAGAATGCAAGCCAAGTATAGCAACTGTGAGCTTCTTTGCACTCACTAACTTAGTACCTATTAAGGTTTCAAATCTCCAAGCTTAGACTATAAACAACTTCAAGATGAAATGATGGATGGTATTTGATGTAGAAAGGTGGTTTTAGACTCTTGGCGACGACCATTGTTCGAAGGGGATGCTGGAATTGCGTTGAAGGTCTCCCTTTTTCAAAACAGAATTGTTGTCCTTATATAGGACATTGCATAGTTTTATTGATATGCATATGCGCATGTATTATAAAAGTCATGTTAAGAAAGACATATGTAGACTAAATTGAGATTGGTTCTAGTAGAATGAGTTAAACTCTTATAATGTGACAAATCAAGGTTTAATTAACTAAGAATAGTTTGAGTATCCAACAATTACTTTATCATCAATCATATAATGAGCATATATTCAGACAGATTGTTCAAACACACAAAATCCATTGTTTGCGACACTGACTCCTCCATCTATGACAAGATTAAGACCACTAACATACTTAGACTCATCACTTCCCAAATACAAAGCAGCTTCAGCCACATCTTTTGGCACAAGATTAGTACCCTTTAGGTTAGAAAAAATATCTAGAGCTCCACCATCATCAAGCTTAAAGAAATTTGTAACCATCGGAGTCGCAAGAAAATAAGGCGACACACAATTCACCCGAATACCGAATGGCCCAAGCTCGATAGCCGTGTTTCTCATCAGCCCAACAACGGCGTGCTTTGAACTTGTGTAGGCATGTGGAGCACAACCACCAATGCTTCCACCAACACTAGCTGTGTTAATTATGCTACCCCGTCGAGCAGGGATCATTACCCTTGCTGCATGTTTTGTTCCAAGAAAGACGCCAGTCAAGTTTACTTTAATCACATCCTCAAATTCAGATAATTTGTTTTCAAGTATCTTTGTTTTGTTTACACCGCTTATGCCAGCGTTGTTAAACATGATATCTAGTTTACCGTACTTGAAAACGGTTGTGTTCACGGCATTTTCAATGTCTTCTTCCTTTGTCACGTCACAACGAACATAGGAAGAAGACGATTTTTGTAATTCCTTGCAAATAGAGTGTCCTTTGTCGTCTTGGATGTCAGCTATAACGACTTGAGCTCCATGCTCGGAGAAGAGTCTTGCAGTGGCCTCACCAATGCCGCTCGCACCACCGGTGATCAAAGCTACCTTCCCCTCAAGCCTTGTAAATGAATTGAGCATGACAAATTGTAAGTTAACTATAACTTAATTACAGTTCTATAAGGTGATAACCAATTGGGTTTATTATATAAAATAAAATAAAATATCATTTTTAAGAAATAAATGAAATAAGGTGAAGTTGCAACTTGTTTATACCTTCTTAAGGCATTAGAGACCAATGGAACGGTTGACATTGTTAGCTTTTCAAGTTTCTGGATAGTCGAGGAGAAATATAGGTTTGGATCTTCACTTCCTTCAACTATCTTATTGCATCGTCCATTAAATAAAGCCCCAAGCTTTAATCATTTTTTCAATAGTACTAATGTTGGCGTTGAATTATTATGTAGTTGCCTTCGTGGACCGTAGTAACACACGGAACTTATGGACCACATGTTTTAATTTTTAAAAATTATGCAGAAAGTGATGTGTACCAACCATTTACCAATAATGAATGAATGAGAAACGTTAATTAGTGGCCTGTTAAGGAAACTGTTAGAGTCCACATCGGTTAAATAAAAGTGTTTGATGTGATACTTACGCCACCAAACTCTCCCATTAATAGACTAGCTAGTCTTTTGGATTGGGTTCTCTTTATAGACTTAAGTCCTAACAATATTGGTGCTCTCGTTGAGAGTTGGACCACGGAAAGGTTTATATATATTCTAGATTCAGGTGCTCCACCGAATACTGATAGGTGAGTGAAGCCGCCAAAAAGGAAAGGGCTACCATTAGGTCAGTGCCGATAGAGTAAAAGTCGTCGTGGACGTCGGCTCTTAAAAGGTGTGACTATTTTAGGAGTCCTACATCGACTAAATAAAAGTACTTGATGTGGTACTTAAACCATGAGACTCTTCCACCTAATGAACCAATTTTTTGAGTTGGGTCATGAGTTTAAGTCCTAACAGAAACTAATCTCAAAATTTTACATTGAAAAATAGTAAACAAATAGTATGTTCAAATTTTTGAAAGAAAAAATTGTTGTTTTCAATGATAGAAACTTAGTAAGACTTTTTACTTACTTTTTAAATTTATGTCAAAAAAATAAGTCAATAATACTCATGTTCTGGATTAGAGCCCGACCCAGCTCGTTAAATAAATAGACTCGATCATATATAGAGGTACATGTTAAAGAGAGCAATGCTAACGACATATCCTAAAATATCCGTCTATCATCCTATCATTACATGATCAAGATTAGACGACAAACTAAAATATATGTCAGATATTCATCAACAGACTCTAATGGGAGGGGATTCTCTCCTGTGACTGGAGAGTTCAGTGAGATCCTCTCCATTCAATTTTTTTAATTGCAAGCATTTATAATTATTAAAAGGATAATTAAAAGTTCAGATTTTCACTAGAGTATCTAGTGAAATTTTCACTGGAGAGGATCCAAGTTCATGTTTTTCACCACGTCCTCTTGTCTTGAAATCCCATCTATTAAAGGATGCAAAAGAGAAAGGTACAAAATCATGTTTTAAGACACATGTGTGTTTGTTTTAAGTTTATCAAATTTATTCTTAGGAATAACATTCCTTGGAATATAAAGATAGAAATTTTATTCCAAGGAATTTAAGAAAAATATGTTTGGTTAGCTTTATAATATTCCTATGAACTATAAAAATAGGGATTATAATAGGAAAATTATTTATAAATTTATTCCCATCTCCATGGGAACTTTATTCCCACCATTTTTCTTGGAAATTTTTTTCTATTCCCAGGAACATTTTATACACGGGAATAAAATTTAGTAAACTTATACCAAACATAGACATATACATTCCTATCATTTTATTCCCAGAAATCAACAATTATAACTTGAAACAAACACACTCTAATGTTCTAAAAGTAACTTAACATGCAAATCTAATCATCGTGAATATGTCAATGTTGAAGATTGGTTGTTGCATTGCAAGAGAAATAAAAGCAAAACTCATCCTACAAACATCATGCAAACAGCCACTACAAAATAATGGATATAATCAATATCTTTTGTTTTTGTAACAATAACTTATTATTTTTTATAATTTCGAATATGTTAGTTTATATATTGTGTATAGAAATTAGTTCGATTTTGATAAATATCAATTTGTTTGTTAAATGCATCAGATACAACTACAAATTTTGAAGTCATCACTAAGAAAAAGCATTTTCATCGCACATCTATTCACAAAAATTTATTAAAATCAACAGTTCTTGATTTTGATAATATATCTGATGATGAACTTCTGGATATTTCCTAGACTACTTAAGGTACACTATAAAATATATTACATTTACATGAGCTACATTAGTTCTTTGTTTTTGTTTGGATTTTCGTATAAAATATGAGTTGTGCTATATGATACGACATCTTTATCGCACCATTTGCACGACCATGTATATAATTTTTTGACACAAGTAAGATAAAATATTGTTTTCTACCACAAGTAAAATAATATATAAACTTAATTATTTCACAATATGAATTGCATTGACTTGGTAATGGATTACCACAATATTCTCCACCAATAGTTTGGAGCGGTGCTTCTGCCACAAAACATCCTTTTGAAATATTGTAGTGTAATTCAACAAAGCCAAACCATCAGGGTATACATGGTATGCCATATCATACAAAACAAAAACGTTGAAGTGATAAGTTAAGAAAGAGAGATATGGCTAGAAATATACTTTAAAAAACCTGTCGTACCATAAAACATTTTCCATAAAATATATTACATAGTTTGTATCTGTTGGGTCACCGGAGAAGCTCGGGGGACCGTACACATCGAGGCTATAACAACCACTCAAGTAAGAGAGACACCACACTCTTACCTAAAACCTTAAGGCAATGGGTTTATGGGTCCTCTTATTTATAAGGTATTCAACCTTTACTATTTTATCCGATGTAGGACCGATGTGGGACATATAACTCAGACTTGCAAACCAACACCCCCCTCAAGTGTGAGTCTATCTATTCATCATGCTCCCCCTTCAAGCGGAAACTCTTATTTTACCTGTATCGCCGTTCCTGCACAAGGAGCCACTTGCTGCTTGTACCGCCGTTGCGACTTTCTGCACAACCACCGGCTGCCTCGGTCGCACACTTCGTCGAACCGGGGCTCTGATATGGGACATATAACTCACACTTGCAAACCAACATTACGAAGTAATTAATTCTCATGCTATATAATTATTTCCGTAGCAAGAAACCAAACTTGGGAACTAGTTCAACTTCCTAAGAATAAAAAACAATTGGAGTCAACTAGGTTTTCAAAGTGAAAATAAACTCAATGAATGAAGTGAAGTGATAAGGCAAAAGTGAAGATTAGTAGAAAAATGTTTCCTGCAAATAGAAGGAACGGACTTTGATGAAGTATTTGCACTTTTTTCAAGAATCGAAACTATCAGTAGTAACTGTTATATCAAACATCAACAATTGGTTTATACATCAATTGGATGTAAAACCAGATTTTCAAAATGGTCTATGCAGGAAAAAGTAAACATAGATCCACCTCTTGGATTTTTAGTGAAGAATCAGGAAACAAAAGTGTATGAGCTCAGAAAAGCGCTATGGGATCAAGCAAGCACGAAGAGCATGGAACAAGGGGATTGACAAGTTTCTCACTAATCAAACACTTCGAATATAGGAGTATACCAAGTTACCAAGAGCCAGACTCACAACATGATGAACTAACGTTCAAATTCTAATTGAGAGAAGTTCCCGTTCAATGTTGATACAACTAATAAATTGAAAATAGTTTGAATATGGAACCATTACCTTATCATCATTTATATACGGTCGATCTTATCTTATATCAACTATGAACTAACTTATCAATGCGAATGCACAAGTATTTTGCTAGTTATGAATGAATAGATAAATACTTATACGTACGTAACACATATTTAGACAGATTCTCCAAACACACAAAACCCATTATTTACAACCGTGAATCCTCCATCGATGACAAGATTGTGACCACTAACATACTTAGACTCATCACTTCCCAAGTATAGAGCAGCTTCAGCCACATCTTTTGGCACAAGATTAGCACCCTTTAGGTTAGAATAAACATCTAAAACATCATCATCATCATCGAGCTTAAAATATTTCTTAACCAACGGAGTTGCAACAATATAAGGTGACACACAATTCACCCGAATACCAAACCGTCCAAGCTCGATGGCCGTGTTTCTCATCAGCCCAACAACGGCGTGCTTTGCACTTGTGTAGGCATGTGGAGCGACACCACCTATGCTTCCACAAACACTAGCTGTGTTAATTATGCTACCCCGTCGAGCGGGGATCATTACCCTTGATGCATGCTTTGTTCCAAGAAAGACACCAGTCAAGTTTACTTTAATCACATCCTCAAATTCAGATAATTTGTTTTCAAGTATCTTTGTTTTGTTTACACCGCTTATGCCAGCGTTGTTAAACATGATATCTAGTTTACCGTACTTGAAAACGGTTGTGTTCACGGCATTTTCAATGTCTTCTTCCTTTGTCACGTCACAACGAACATAGGAAGAAGACGATTTTTGTAATTCCTTGCAAATAGAGTGTCCTTTGTCGTCTTGGATGTCAGCTATAACGACTTGAGCTCCATGCTCGGAGAAGAGTCTTGCAGTGGCCTCACCAATGCCGCTCGCACCACCGGTGATCAAAGCTACCTTCCCCTCAAGCCTTGTAAATGAATTGAGCATGACAAATTGTAAGTTAACTATAACTTAATTACAGTTCTATAAGGTGATAACCAATTGTGTTTATTATATATATATAAAATAAAATAAAATATCATTTTTAAGAAATAAATGAAATAAGGTGAAGTTGCAACTTGTTTATACCTTCTTAAGGCATTAGAGACCAATGGAACGGTTGACATTGTTAGCTTTTCAAGTTTCTGGATAGTCGAGGAGAAATATAGGTTTGGATCTTCACTTCCTTCAACTATCTTATTGCATCGTCCATTAAATAAAGCCCCAAGCTTTAATCATTTTTTCAATAGTACTAATGCTGGCGTTGAATTATTATGTAGTTGCCTTCGTGGACCGTAGTAACACAAGGAACTTATGGACCACATGTTTTAATTTTTAAAAATTATGCAGAAAGTGATGTGTACCAACCATTTACCAATAATGAATGAATGAGAAACGTTTTTTTTGAACAATTAAAAATGAAATATATATTAACCGCCAAAAGCAAACTCCACTAGCACAAGGTGTGCCAAATGAATTACTTTAAAAACAAACAGTCAGACAAGTATCCAAAAACAAACCATTAAGTGATGCCCAAACATTGAAAGGGACTTGAACACCAACTATCTGTACCAAACCTAAAAACAACATTTTTGGCTTTCAACCAGGCTAAAGACTTATATTTAACTTTATCTAACAACCTGGGAATAGAAGTTACAACATTATTAAAGAGTCTGTTATTACGCTCATTCCATAAAACCCAAATGCACAAAAGCCAAATAAGCTGAAGGAAGGCGCGAGTTGCTTTGCCACCACCTGACAAGTTCACAAACTGGAGAAAATGATTTGGTAGAACGTTGGTTAGTGGCCTGTTAAGGAAATTGTTATATGTAAATGTGCTAAACAATAGCCGGCCCTAAGTTTTTAGTGAGAGAAACTCTGTCTTCTCTCTAAGTTTTCTTCCTCTTTCGCTCATCGAGGAGGGGTGATTTAAGGTCAATTTTTGACCTAGAATCACCCTCTGCATCTTTTTTCCCCTTTCTTTTAATCTAAATTAGTGATTTTCACATACATCAAGTTTTTCGTTCGTGATTTCGTCGTCTTAATTTGACGTTGTGCTGTTCGTCGTCTTGTGCAGCGTTGTTTGATTTCACATCCTTTGTTGTGCGGTGTTCGTTTGGTTCGTATTGAAAGATTAACTTCAGACAATCAAAAATTCAATTAATGATTTGGGCATCAACGTTGCAGATCCAAAAGCATAGGTATTCTGGTGATTTAGATTTCATCATATTATTTGTAGGCATTTTGCTATTGTACGTTATTAACTTGGGTGTTGTGAGTTTGTTTGCAGATTCACCCTATATGTTTTTAGCGATATTGATCATGCTATTGTCTCTGATGTATTCTATCAATTTGAATGAATGAATATCTTTTATTTTTGTCACAAAAAAAGGAAACTGTTAGAGTCCACATCGGTTAAATAAAAGTGTTTGATGTGATACTTACGTCACGAGACTCTCCCACTTAATAGAATAGTCTTTTGGGTTGGGCTCTCCTCATGGGCTTAAGTCCTAAGAATTGATGCTCTCGTTGAGAGTTGGATCACGGAAAGGGCTACATATATTATGGATTAAGGTGCTCCATTGAATACTGATAGGTGAGTGAAGCCGCCAAAAAGGAAAGAGCTACCATTGGGTCAGTTTGATAGAGTGAAAGTCGTCGTGGACGCCGACTCTTAAAGGGCGTGGCAATGTTAGGAGTCCTACATCGATTAAATAAACGTGTTTGATTTGGTACTTAAACCATGAGACTTTCCTACCTAATGGACTAATTTTTTGGGTTGAACTCTCCTCATAGATTTAAGTAACTTAACATACAAATATAATCATCATGAATATGTCAATGTTGAAGATTCGTTGTTGCATTGTAAGAGAAATAAAAGCAAAACTCATCTTAGTTCTTACAACATCATGTAAAGCAGCCACTACAAAACGATGGATATAATTAAGAGAAATTCTTGTGTATGAACGAACATAACTATCATTCTTACAAACAACAAATTAAAACATGATACGTCATTTTTTTCTTCTTTTAATCATGATTGGTGGTGGTGAATACTAACTGCAAATAATGGTCGAGAGAGAGGAGGAGCAGTTATTTTTCATTTCTTAAATTATTTCCAAATTATTTTAAAATAAAACAATGACGTGTCATGTTTTAATTTATTGTTTGTAAGAATGATATATTAGGTTCGTTCCTAGACAAGAATTTCTCTATAATCAATATATCTTTTGTTTTTCTAACAATAACTTATTATTTTAGATTATTTTATATGTCGTGTATAAAATAAAAAATAGTTTGGTTTTGATAAATATCAATTTGTTTGTTAAATGCATCGGATACAACTACAAATTTTGAACTCATCGGTGAAAGTAGTATCGATATTACCAAGAAAAAGCATTTTCATCGCACATCCATTCACAAAAATTTATTAAGATCAACAATTCTTGATTTTGATATAATATATATGATGATGAGCTTCTGGATATTTCCTAGACTACTCAAGTTACACTATAAAATATAGCAGGTTTCTTCCTCTAACTTTCACGAAGTTGCAATTTTGGCCTCCTAAAAAAAAATTATAAAATCGTCCCCTAAGTTTTGCAACTGTAGCAGTTTTGGCCCCCAAAGCAAAAAAAAAAATAAAAAAAATAACACGTGGTACCTCACTTAGGGTGGCACGTCAGCATAGACCGAGTAAAAATTGGTCTTGGGTGATTACGAAATATATTACATCGTTTGTATTACGAAATAATTGATTCTCATGTAATATATGTTTTTATTTTAGCGGGTGGATCCACTAACAACAAAAAATCATTGTTGACGAAATGGTTGAATGCGAGTGTATGATTTTTACTTGAAAGGAAGCATTTGCCAAAAGAATTTTGGGGGTGAAAGAGTATCCACAGCTATATGAATTTTGGGAGAGATTGGGAACATAACATTTCTAGCTAAATCTGAATTAGTGAAATTAGAAGATGCTATAATAGATTTCCGGCTATTGACATATTTTCTGGGAAGAGTTTCTAAGAACAAGCAAATGGATTTTAATGCATCAAAGCAGGTATGCAAGAGATATACTAAAGAATATTTAGATGGAACACTACAATATATAGTGCGGTATCACTATCACCTGCTGAACCCAGATTGCAACTGATAGTTTCTCTATCATCTTATGAGGAAGAGTGCATCTCAGCTGCACTAAGTACATGTCAAGAAATATGGCTTAAGAATATGATAAAGGAGATAAGTAGTGAAAATTGTGATGTTGTGACAATGAAGATAGACAATGTGTCAGCTATACAATTGGAAAAGAATCCTATTGCGCATAGTAGGAGAAACCTACCTTACAAAGTAGGTCTGCATGGGAAACCTATCGCTACTGCATTGCGAAAATGAAGAACAAATAGCAGAGTTGTTGACTGTGCAAGTGTTTCAGAAACTAAGAGATCAAATAGGAATGGAAACTTTGGCTAACTTGAATTAAGGTCATGCTTTGAGAATTAATTCAATTTAGCTTAGTCAAAATAATGTGATTACTTGTGATATAAGTAATGTTAAAATAGAGTTTGTGAGATTACTTGTTGCGCAAGTAACATAGTGATAGAACTTCAAAAAACAAATTATTACTATAGGAGAATATTGAGAACATGACGAGAGTATTAGAGAAAATATTGTCATAAAAGTTGTCATAAAATGGTTGTTCAAATATCATTCTCTTTATTCATAATACGTTGTCATATTCCAATGGTAACAGTCTTGATGCAACTTACAAGACACCCAAAACAACAATAATTGCATTATGCATAAAGAAAACTATCAACACATACTGTGCACATATTTAGACAGATTGTCCAAACACAGAAAATCCATTGTTAGAGACACTGACTGCTCCATCTACGACAAGATTGTGACCACTAACATACTTAGATTCGTCACTGCCCAAGTAAAGAGAAGCTTCAGCCACATCTTTAGGCACAAGATTAGTACCCTTTAGGTTAGAATAAAGCCCTAGAAGCCCTTCATCATCAAGCTTTAAGAAGTTCTTAGCCATCGGTGTGGCGACAATATAAGGTGAAACACAATTCACCCGAATACTGAACGGTCCAAGTTCGATTGCCGTGTTTCTCATCAGCCCCAAAACAGCATGCTTTGAACTTGTGTAGGCATGTGAAGCCATACCACCTATGCTTCCACAAACACTAGCTGTGTTAATTATGCTACCTCGTCGAGCGGGGATCATTACCCTTGATGCGTGCTTTGTTCCAAGAAAGACACCAACCAAGTTAACATTAATCACTTCCTCAAATTCTGATAACTTGTATTCAAGTATATTTGTTTTGTTTGCTCCCACTATGCCGGCATTGTTAAACATGATGTCTAGTTTGCCGTACATGGAAATCGTTGTGTTCACGGCATTTTCAATGTCTTTTTCCTTTGTCACGTCACAATGAACATAGGAAGCAGATGATTTGTGTAAGTCTTTGCAAACTGAGTAACCTTTGTCGTCTTGGATGTCAGCTATAATGACTTGAGCTCCATGCTCGGTGAAGAGTCTTGCAGTGGCCTCTCCGATGCCGCTTGCACCGCCGGTAATCAAAGCCACCTTCCCCTCAAGCCTTTTAAATGAATTGATCATATTGCATATGTTAAGTTAGCTATAACTTAATTTCAGATCCATACTGTTTAAGGATTTCAAATTAAGAAATTATCTCACAAAAATCATATACTTCAATTCTCATAAAACCATACCATTTAAAGTCTTTAAAAAATGTCTCAATACACTCATTAACATTTTCCTTTTCTTTATTGAAAAACAAGAAAATTAAATACATTTAACTTGTTTATAATTTTGACATCTTTAATAAGATTGAAAATAGGTACATAATTTTGTTTATAATTGAGTGGGGAGAATGTAGTACCTTCTTAAGACTGCAGCTACAGAAGGAACGGTTGCCATTGCTGAGCTTTTTGACGTTTCTGGATAGTCGAGGATAAGTCAAGTTGTATTGAATCTTCACTATATGAGTCCTTCAACTACGTTATCACATCATGCATTAAATATAAGTCCCAAATTTTAATATTTTAATATACTTCTAATGTTGATACTGAATTATTTATGGGAAATGCGGCACTAGTTAAGGACCTTAAAAGATAACTTTTTATAAAAGTTTGTGCAACAAATACATTAAAAATTGAAAATTTTAATTTTTTTAAAGAATAATTACTTAATTTAGTATTGTTAACGAATGTTCGGGCATTCGTTTACAAGACTCTTTATTTAAGTAACTCCTATTTGGCTTTGTTGACCGCCGTATATAACACGGAGCTAATAGTATTAATTTTTAAAAATTATGCTAAAAATTAACGAATTCACAACTCAGCAGACATTTTTCTCTTACGTTTTCCATGTGTGTCAAAGAAAATATATAATACTCAAATGGACCGGATCTGCACTCAAATGGCTACCCAAAAATTATTTTTTGAAAAATGTTCTTCTCCCAACAAAAAATGTTCACTTTCAAATTTCCAAAAATACTCATACATTAGTTAACTTCCGCTGCGTGAGTTACCTTTTGCTGGGGACATCACCCACTTCACTTAAGTTAACTCATGCAAGTGTTATACATGAAAATATAACCTGCTTGAGTTAACTCATGTAGATGTTCAACATGAAAAAACACCCACTTAAGTTAACTCACGCAGAGATATTTTCAAAAGTTTGGTTGGAATTGAGCTTTTTTATTGGGAGAAAAGCATTTTTCTTATTTTTTTTTTTTTTTGTATTGGTATGAGTATTTTATGTTTAGCTACCCCTATAAAATATGTTTAGCTACACCAAAAATAAGTTTATTTGTGCAAAGTTATGAGAAATAAAATACTCAAAAGATAATCATTTGCTTTAAGAGATTTATATATTTTCTCTTGTTTTATATACGTAAAATTATTGTAAATTTTTTCTCATGAGTTAAATTTAATATTTTTTTGATTAATTTAAACTTTTGTCTTCTTATATTTGGCCACGCGGTTTACCACATATACTAGATCAGTTGTATCGTGTCTGTGACCTAGATAATATAATCTGCATATCCTTATATTTACAGCTCCTTAATAACCACTAGTCCACTACTCATATCGAAAAGAACATATATGCATTTAAAATGCATTGTTTTGAACAATTTTCCGAGATCATGGTTCTATAGGTTTGTTGAGATATCACTTCATGCAGTAATGTGCCCCTAATAATGTTTCCAATAATCATTACCCTTAGGAACTTGTTAAGGATTTAAAAATCGAAATAATTGATGAATTTTATGTAAAATAAAGTTATTTTTTGAACACTTGTTAGCATTTTCATATTTTGATTTGCGACAAGTGCTTTAAGAAATGCTTTGAGAACAAGACAAAATTTCTTCTTTAGACTTCTTAATTAACAAGTGTTTTAAGAACACTTGTTAGCATTTTCCTATTTTGATTTGCGACAAACTTATGCATTAGTTTCAAGCCAATGTATGCTTTGGTCTTTGGATTCTTCTTCCTCTTGAATGGATTCAGATATGGAGTTTGATGCAATCACAATTTGGCTGCAAGAATAAGAGCTATGCACAGGGGGGTTTTATAGAACACATGCTTCATCGGATGAAAATTTGCAACTGTTTTAGTGTGTAATTAAAATTGTGTTGCACGGTTCAGTCCATTATGAAATCCAATTTTAAAAGTTTGTATGATAACATATTTGAAGTTTTGAATTTAGATAAAGTTTGATCTTCAATTTTTGGCTAGTTCAAATTAATCTTTCATCAAATTTGATTGAAGTCTAAGAAGGCGACAGTTTTTTTTAGTTACTACTAATGATACTAATGTTACAAAAAATGCAAACAAGCATCATTTTATAATTGTTACTCATATTGCTAAAAAACAGTTACCGAAACACTTTGGTAACAAGAGCTTTACTTAACAATTGTTCAAATGTTATTGGATATAATTAGCAACATTTTTCGTGATTAAATCAGTCCATAACGTCCTTTTAGCGCAAGAAGATACTAACAAGGATATGACATGAAATCCATCAAGGAACACGAGGAAACATGAAACACGTTATAGATATTCTTGTTGTGGATGTTGAAAATCACATTCAAAAGGACAATGACATAATTTCGACACTCAATAATGCAATCACAACCACTTGCACAGCACATTTGCAGTAATGAACTTAGCAAGGAAAAAAAAAACAGACCAAAAGAAACATGTGATAAAGAAAAGAGTTTTGCTAACAAGTGCTCCAAACACTACTTAAAATTCTAAATTAATAATTATTTCTTAAAAGGTTAAGTACTTCAATTTCAAATTTATATTTAAAAACATGCATTTTTTTTATTTTTTTATATAAAAAATTACAATTTAAAGTTCTTAAAAAATATCCTCCATTGGTATCATCCTTGGTTGGCACGATCCCTAAAGAAAAACACCTCACACAATGTCAAAGTTGTCGTGCAACAAGGGAAGAAAAAGAATAGTCTCACGAGACATCATCAAGTGGCATAGAAAAAGTTCGTCTATTTAACATTATTAATTTAATAAAATAGAAATTTGGGGTGTTACAGTTTGGATCAATTTTAAAACAAAATTCTAAAGATGATATATATTACAAAATGAAAATGATAAATTATGTTTAAACAAATAAAACAGTAAAAAGAAAATTAAACTAATAAGTAGTTTTAAAAATATTAGAAATCAACAAATAAATGCATATATCATACTAATAAAAAATAAATAAAGCGTCCACAAGTCCTAACTCTACTTTTAAAAATGTTGAAATGGATAGGTCAGACGCTGTGATCGGGGTTTAAACTCCACCTCATGCACTTGTGTGTGTGAGTTTTAAATGGTTATTGTCATTTCATTCATCTGCTGAAAATAATAAATAAAGACATACAAACATATCTAATAATACTCAGTTTTGGCAGTTTTGATTTGATTCAGTTTTGAAAAATCAATTCAATATATAATATTTGTAGTTTTCACAAAAAGACATACAAACATATCTAATAATACTCAGTTTTGTGCAGTTTTCATTTTGCTTGGATCCATTTGCAGTTTTATTTAGACTGGTTTGGATTTAAAACCGTGCAACTAAATTTGAGTTGTTTTGTCAAAATAAAATAAAACTGTGTAACAACTCAAATATGGACACTTCAGGCCAAGTTAGGGTTGCATATTGTAAGGAACCAACTATATGGATAAAAAAAAAGGTGGGATAAAGTACATGGTTTTCTTGAACATTACAAAGTTGCAATACATTCCTAAGCTCTTCATGATAAGGATTGCCAAGTTTGCAATGCAAATTATTGTTATACAATGAAGGAAAAGATTTAACAATAACAACTATTTCTTGAACATTCAACATTGTTACAAAGAGAGGCATTAAAGTTCAAAGTCGAATTTAAGGAATAACATGCATTATTGACACTAGAAGCTTGAGAGGCAGGGGCAATAGTGATGGAGAGAGACTTGTAATAAAATTTGTAAAGACTATCACGTCCAAGAATGCCTCTCAATAGGATCTTAGAAAAGCCCTGAGATTTGACAAAACATTCATTAAGGTGAAACCCGAAATAACCATTCTACTTCTAATCCTCATCCTATTTATAATTTTTTTAGTTATCATCGCCTGTTTCCATCGCATCATGATTGTACTTTTTAATTTGGTATTGAATTCAATCCGTATTTTTTACTTGTCTTATTTGAAGACGCCCTTAAGGTGTGGAGGAAGATTGATAGAATTCAAAACAAGTTTCTTTGGTATGCCAACTGAAATGTAAAGGTGGCATGGGGGTAAGGAATGTGAGAATGGTCAATTTGAGATGGTGCTTCATTCAAGATGGAAATGTTTTATGGAATGAGGTTTTGGTGGAGAAATATGGAAGGTCAATTGGTGGTTTGGTGGAGGGTGGTGATCATGATAGGCCCACTTATGCATCTCGGTGGAGGAAGCATATAATATAGAGACGATGGGGCCGACTCAAATTGGTTCAATACGAAAATTTCTAGAAGAGCATGGAATGGAGGAAATACTAGCTTTTGGGAGGTGGCTTGGAGGGGGGAACTTTCTTTCCGGAATAAATACCCGTGCTCTTTTCTTTATCTAATCAAAAAGAGGTAAAAGTGGGTGAATTGTGGATAAATAATACAACAAAGATTAATTGGGCCTTCTCTTAGAGGCGTCCTTTCTTCATTTGGGAGTCTAATATTTTACGGGAGTTATTGGAGGATTTGGAGGGTTATAGGGGGCACAAGCCGAGTATGGGTGGTGGTGGAAGTTGAAAGATGATAGTAGGTTTTCGGTGAAATCAATGTATAAGAAGTTGGAAGGGTTGATGCTTGTGGAGGAGTTGCACACAGAAGTGCAATTGAAGGTGTTTATGCATAATTAGAAGTGCCCGACTCCGTCAAAAGTTATGGCATTTTCTTGAAAGCTTTTTCATTGTGATGTTACTAGGGAAGTCTGGGAGTGTTGGAATGGTGTTTTCATAACAAGAGTCTGGGAGTGTTGGAATGGTGCAATTGAAAGCTTATTTTGTACAACTTTTGTACAACCTTCTCTCTCATACTCACATTATCTTCTTACTCTCTCTCTTTTTC
Source organism: Medicago truncatula (assembly GCF_003473485.1). Taxonomy (NCBI): domain Eukaryota; kingdom Viridiplantae; phylum Streptophyta; class Magnoliopsida; order Fabales; family Fabaceae; genus Medicago; species Medicago truncatula. The sequence goes on from NC_053045.1 coordinate 26,980,180, forward strand.
TCTCTCTATTGTTCTCTAATGTTTTTGACCAATAAGAAGAGAACACAATAAGGTTGTCCCAAAAGTTGTACCAAAAGAGTTGTTCAAATATCACTACTCTAAACAAATTCACCATCCTCATTGTGACAATCACGGTAACGTACAACCACAAGCATACCACCGCCACCCTCAATATTCTACAGACCATGACCCTTGGATACTTTTACGATCAACTACCCATCCACTGCCACTGCACTAGTAAACTCCGATAATGTCGAATCCGGAAACCGAAATCTCCGTATATATCAAGCTCTAACTAATCAAAAGACAATTTCAATGATTCACTATAATGAGTGCTAACAAGGGAAAGGTGTCACATGGCAAGGAAAGCACAATGAAGAGAATTTGGGAATCAATTTCATTAAAGAGAATTGGGATAATATATAATTGAATATGGGTAAAGAAGATGAGTTGGAATTTTTTATATAATCTATCTCTGAGTGAATTTTCTCTTCTCTCTGATTGTGCTTGTTTTTTTACTACAAAATCTTTATGTACGTTTAACTATCTGATTTCCTTACTTCAAAAAACAAAATCTTTTTTAAAACATGGTAAATCTTCTTGTTTAAAGCCACAGAGGATTGCACCACCACCACCAAGATTTATATGTTTAGAACATGGTAAATCTTCTTGTTCAACTATCACACAAACACTTGTTTAAATAACAAACATTTATATGTTTAGACAATCTGTCACCGTACGTGTACTACACTAACGTCAATAACGTCAATATATGTTTATATGACCGAGTACAATCTATTTTTATGAAAAGAATAATTGACACATAAAGATTAAGAATAGAATATAAATTTTATAAAGATGATAATAATTTTTATCAAATTAGTTTTATCGAGTATTTTTTTTTATTTTAAAAAACTTAGTATCTGACCCAAAAACACATTAATTCGAGTGGTTCAATTTCACTGTGCTTTTGTGAGGGCTCAATTTAAATACAGAGCAAAGCTATGTATGGATTAGTCTATCAAAATTGATATCGGGGAAATTAAACTTGAGATCTTGAAATACGTACACTCTAAACTCTCAAACAACTCAAGGGGGTTAATTTTATCAAGTACCATTAAAAGTGTGTTTAGAAAAAAGGAGTTTTTTTTAAGGAGAAAAAAAAAAGTTAAATGGCATTCATTTTAAGTTAATTTTAGTTTTGCTAATATGAGTTTTATTAGATTGTACGAATATAATATTATTTTATAAGTATTGATTGAAAATTTTATGGCAAAATTACACTAATTGTCTTTTAAATTAATTTCAAATATAATTTTATTTTTATTGGATATGGATTTTTAAACATATATAAAATCTAAAATTCATATGAAATATAAATGAAGAACCACATATTTTAACATTAAAATCTCGTATCGAAATGAAGTCATAGATTTAAATTTAAAAAATGCATATGCAAATTGACCTATAGAACAAAAATAACATGAAAAAATATATAAAAACAAAATTGTTATCTAATATTAAGTTAAAGGAATAATAGAGTAATTTTGCCAAATTTTATTCATAGTGGGGTACGTACCAGCTTTGACGAAAGTTACAAGACTCAAACACAACAATTATTGAAAGTCCTTTAAAAGAAAAAAAATAAACAATAATTAAACATAAACACATGTATCTAAGTAGACGTACGGTCCAAGCATTCAGACAGATTGTTTAAAGATACAAAATCCATTATTTCCGACCGTAAGTCCACCATCTACAACTAGATTGTGACCACTAACATATTTAGACTCATCACTTCCCAAATACAAAGCAGCTTCAGCCACATCTTTTGGCAAAAGATTAGCACCCTTTAGGTTAGAATAAACATCTAGAACTCCATCATCATCAAGCTTAAAGAAATTCTTAGCCAACGGAGTTCCGACAACATAAGGTGACACACAATTCACTCGAATACCGTACGGTCCAAGCTCGATGGCCGTATTTTTCATTAGCCCAACAACGGCGTGCTTTGAACTTGTGTAGGCATGTGAAGCCACACCACCTATGCATCCACAAACACTAGCTGTGTTAATTATGCTACCTCGTCGAACGGGGGTCATTACCCTAGCAGCGTGTTTTGTTCCGAGAAATACACCGGTCAAGTTAATGTCAATCACTTCTTGAAATTCGGATAATTTGTTTTCAAGTATGTTTGTTTTGTTTATACCGGTTATGCCTGCGTTGTTAAACATGATATCTAATTTACCGTGTTTGGAAACGGTTGTGTTTACGGCGTTTTCAATGTCTTTTTCCTTTGTTACGTCGCAATGGACATAGGTAGCAGAGGATTTGTGTAACTCTTGGCAAATAGAGTGACCTATGTCATCTTGGATATCAGCTATAACGACTTGAGCTCCGTGGTTGGAGAAGAGTCTTGCCGTGGCCTCGCCGATGCCGCTTGCACCACCGGTGATCAGAGCCACTTTCCCTTCAAGCCTTGCAAATCAATTGAGCATGATATGTTAAGTTAACTACAATTAATTTCAGTTGCAAAGGTGATCGTACCTTTTTTTTTTGAGAAAAAAGGTGACCGTACTTATTATGTTCAAAAGTTTTTATCTATTTTAAAAAAAGGAAAATCTAAATTATTATTTTTATGTATGATGGTGTAGATAATCTTGTGTGAGTAGAATCACATGAACTTTAAAACTATTTCCCAAAAAAGTGTAGAATAATTCTTCATTACTTTTTTTGAATATTCGTACCATGTAGAAAAATTAATTCATAATTTTAACTAATTTTTGAGCTAGGATACCAACTCAAAACTATATCAACCATTTACAAGTTAAATTAAATTTCATGCTTCATCATACATAAAAGGAAAAAAGTTGCAACTTGTTTACCTTCTTAGGGCAGCAGAAACCAAAGGAACACTTGTCATGGGTGAGCTTTTCACTTGTTTGAGTAGTGAAGACTCAAGTGGCAATTAAGTTGGAACCAAGGGTTAGTATTTATATATGAAGGTTGAAGCTGAATTTTTATAAAGTTTCCTTAATGATAACACGTGAAACTGAAACCAATTAATCACACGTTTTAATTTTTAAAAAGAAGTGCTAACTAAACATTCTCTAACACACATTTTTTTACACGTCTTTTTGATTGCTTAAAATTCACTTACGTCTAAATCATGTGAATCTCATTTTAATTTAGTAGGATCGATGTGAATACTAATCAATAAATAATGTGTTGAAAAAATGTCTGTTAAAAAATGTGTTGTTTTGAAACTATTGTTGAAAATGATATGTGCCAAACATTTACGAATTCGTTAACAAATTCTCAACTCATTAGACTTTTTTCTTTTCCAACTTTTTCCATTCTTATTATCAGATCTAACTTTTTACAATTTGTGTTAAGAGAAAATAAATAAGTCATAGTCCTGTCAGTTCTATTTATATGATAAATATGTTTTTTTACTAAACATAAGAAATTTAGTGCACTTTTAAGTATAATCTATTTTTTACAGTATACAAAAGTTCATTAACTAAATTCATACATCATTACATATCGTTTGGACCCAATCAATCCATCATGGCGCATTTCCCACCCACACTTCCTCATGAGCGCAAATAGACAAACAAACAAGTACATGCACAGCAATATCTGTCGAGAATTCTAGTTTATAGGTACAATTCAAGGGTTGAGATTTAATATTGGGGATTCAGAAGGGAGTAATAATGGTGGACATTAATGGTGGGATGAAGTGATTGTTTTTTCTAAACTATTAATGTTATTAATTAGTTGTTAGAATAGTTTTTTCTCTTTCATTTAGGTTTGAATCTACTAAAACCTCCATCTTTTTAACCTTTAACTTAAATCAGCTGAACTATTTAACCTTCGGTTACTATACTATACTGTGTCGAAAATGGGAAATGAAAAACATTAAATGCAGCAATACAATCAAGGAATTAATGAGTACTCCATGTGAATAGTGGAGGTGATGATATGGGCTCTTAAATGATGGTTCTGCCTAAAGACAATTTCTTTTTACACTACTCTCTTCCTACACGTCGTACTATATTAAAAAAATTCATCATTTGGAGTATATAATTCAAAGTCTTTTTTGAAGGTTTTTTAATATTATAATTTGATACCATTAAAAATCCAAAAAATAAAATTCTGCTCTGATTTATCCAAAACTTGTAAATATAGAATTCAGAAAATACAATCTGAAAACTTTAATAATATTTCAGATTATATAATCTGAAATGTGTCAGACCACTTAATAGGCCATCCTAAAGATGAATTACATTGTGTAAGTTGACACATTTTATATTATATAATTCAAAGTCAGTACAGAAACAGAAACTATGTTGATTAATTAACTCCTTTTTTTTTTGTTAAATTGAGGCTTCGCGATTGAATTGAACATGCAACAAAAAAAATCATATGTAAAAAAAAAAAATTGATACATATGGAACAACACAAACATTACTATGTCAGAAATGGGGAATGAAAAACATTAAATGTAGCAATACACTCCAGGAATGAATGAGTATTTGGGGTTGCATGAATTCTCCCTATGAATAGTAGAGGTGATGATATGGGCTCTTAAATGATGGTCCTACCGAAAGACAATTTCTTTTTACACTATACTCTCTTCTCATGTGTCGTACTGAATTTCAAAAATACTCCATTCAGATTATATAATTTGAACTCTTTTTTTTAAGGTTTTTGGATATTATAATCTGGAACCTCTAAAAATCCATAAAAAAACACAATTTTGCTATGGTTTATCCAAAACTTGTAAATATACAGTTCAGAAAATACAATCTGAAAACTTTAATAATATTTTAGATTATATAATTTGAAATGTGTCAGACCACCCAAAAGACCATCCCAAAAACGAATTACAGAGTGTAAGTTGACACATTTTAGATTATATAATCAAAACTAGTAATATACGGTTCGAATTATATAATTTTAATTGTTTCAGTATAAAAACAGAAATTGTGTTGATTAGTTAGCTTCTTTTTTTGTTAAATTGAGGCTTCGGGAATGAATTGAACATGCATCAAAACAAATCATATGAAAAAAAATTATTGGATACATATGAAACCACACAAATTAAACATAGATAAAAAAGGAACAACAATATTCAAAGGTTACATCAAAATATTCAAACACAAATAAAAAATGTAAATTGTTCAAATGTTACATTAACAACAGAAAACTACGAAGTTGCATGACCACCCCTACCATCCATCCGCCTACGGTGATAGATCGTCCATCCTTGAACCCCACATAGGATCTACTCCATGAAGGTGAGAAAAATACAAGAAAGGGGATTTTGAATTGTGTTTAACGCTTTTGAAACTCTTTAGAAGATATAGATAACAGTGGAAAGTAAAGATATAAGGGAAAGTGACAACACAAGAATTTATCTTGGTTCACCCCATAACCCGAGATTACTTCCAGTTCCTTTGCACTTTCAATGAATTTTTTTCACTATAATTAAATCTTGATTACAACAATACCACTAAGGTAGCCTTGTCCATAATTTCCTTGCCTCAACCTAGAGGACTTCCTAATCTCAAACTGGAGATATACAATAACAAGTTGTTTACAAAAGATCATGTTTACACAAACTTTAGGAGTAGTAAATAGATATTAAGCTCAGTTTACTTAAAGTATAACCTTACATATTGTTATACCCTGTTTTTGGACCTAAAAATACTGGGCCCAATTTCATTTCAAACTTTGTCAATTATCAAATTTCAACTGCATAGTTCAAATTGTCTCTGCCTCGCAGTATTTTCAATCACAATTTTACCTGTGTTTTTCTTGCATAAAACCTTTTGAAATGTCTTTACTTGTCTTGTAAGTCATTCAAAAGTGTCTCTGAATCATTACATTGTTTTTACCTCAGTTTATTTCAAAATTTGCAAAAAGTCATACAGAAGGGTATTTTGGTCATTTCCTGCAGTGGGACCCATTTTCATCCTTGTGACTGTCCCTGAGTCTTTTCAAATTCATTTTTTAACATTTCATCTCAAGTTTGCATCTGAGTCAGTGTCAAGCCAATTTGAATCTGTTTAGGTCATTTTTAGCCCTAGGGGCATTTTGGTCATTTCACACAAAATTTTGGCATAGAGAGGTTACTTTGAAGTACCTCATTTAGGCCATTGGTTCGTTTTAGTCCGTTTTGTCAATTTTATTTTTGTTTCGCTTTACGTTTTATCAAATTTGTTTTTAGTCCAATTTTATTTTTAAAAATTACATTTAAGTCCAAAAGTTTCTAAAAATTGCATTTCAGTCCTTTTATTATCATTTTTTTTGCAGAAACGCCCCAAAGGGCATTTTGGTCCAAATTTTCGCACAAATTTTAGTCCAGTCCAGATGTCACTTTTTTATTGGTTCAGGTACACATGGCAGCATATAAAAGGGAAACAGTGTCAGATTTTTTTCAGGGATTCCATTCACACAGTGCCACATCACAAACAGATCCAAACTTTCTCTCTCCATTCTGTTAGATCAAAAAACAGATCCACCAAGAACACAAGAACCAAAACCGAAAATTCATCAGAAATTCTCAGAGATTCGTGTACGAATCTTCATCATCGAATCGATTCCACCGCAATACAAGGTGCGAATTCCTCACCAGAAGTGAAGAACTCAAGCACCGATCACGGTGGGAGAAGAAGAAGGCAAACCGAATCTGCACAGAGGAAGGAGAAGAAGACAGAACCAAAGAAACAGCAAGCAATCGCGCACGCAAGCAAGCAGCGCGCACGCAAGCAAGCAACAAGCAAGCAAACACGCGGAGCCACAAGAACGTGAAGAACGTGAAGAACGCGAAGAACACGAAGCAACAACGCCAAGCCAAGAGTCACCGCAATCGTGAGGTAACCGCCGTCGTTCTCCCCCTTTTCCTTTCCGTTTTCTTAAGTTTTTTCATCAAGGTTCAAGTTTAGATCTACTCCGATTCAAAGCTCTTTTGAAAAATCTAAGCTCGGATTCGAGTAATACGTAAAAAAGGATGTTTAAAAACGTAAAAAAAATTTGAATCGGAGCAGTTTCGAACTCCGGCGCGGAGGCGCCACCGCCGTCCGCCGCGCCGGAAAAGCCATGCCAACCGGAGAAGATGACCGGAAAGTTAGAGAGAAGGTGGAGCTTCTCTCTCTAAAAGAGAGAAGAAAGAGAAAGAGGAGTAACAAATGAAAAAAAACCGGATCTCACAGATATATATAGAGATTTAAACCGGTCCGGTTTTATTTTCGGTTTTACTCTCTCATTCTCAGCCTTCAGATCAATCTAACGCTTCCTGTGCTTCCAGGCTTTCTGATTTTGGTTTGGGCCTATTATTTTCAATTTTTGCTGTTTTTTTGCTATTTGCACCATGTTTCTTTGCTGTTTGGACCTCTGCATGCTTAAATTTGCTCTAAAAAATCTCCAAAAATTATCACATATTTCTTGATGAATTTTCATGCCTTTTTGATACTTCTCAATGGTTTTAAAATGATAAAAGAGAGTATGTGATATTTCTTGGTTAATTAGAGTGCTTAGGCATAATTTTGTGCATTTTAGTAGTATATTCCTCATGAAAACGTTGGCATGTGATATGAGTTCTTAAGATGCAATTTTTGTGATGAATTTATCACTGGTTATGGGTGCAAGTTGCTGCTTGTGTATAGTGTTTTTACTTCCCTCTTTGCTTTGCAATTAACATGCACTTTTACTAAGTTAATGAAGTGCTAAAATATTGTGAAAGTGTGCTATAAATTCTAGCATAAAACGTGTCCTATTTTCCCTCATTTCGACACCAAACAAGACCTCTAAAATTTGTCATAATGAAGGAATTAGGGGTCATGCATGTACTAGAATTCTATAACCACTTTCATGCGTATTTTTGACACTTTATTAATTTCTTTTCATTTCCTCCCTTTTCAATATTATTTTGTCTTGTGCATTTCCTTTACTCTATGCTTTGTTTTACTAACTATTTCATCTCATGTGCCATACATTTCATAGCATTTCACCACCTCCTCCACCTTCTTTAGCTTAGCATTTACTTTTGCAAGTTTTAATTCATTTGGTGGTGTAATTTGTTATCATTGGTTTGTAGCTTGGCAAAGGGGCCATAGAATGTATTTAGGCAATTTTTGTAATATGGACTATGGACACTATGACGCACCGGCACGCACACACTCACCCTAGATGTATGCTTAGGATTGTATGCATAGATGTATGGCTAGGATTGCATGATTAGATGAACGCTTAGTTTCGAACACTTAGAGAAAATCCAATTTTTTCCAAAAATATGCAAATAAATTCACTTCAAATATTTTCATAAAAAATGGAGTCAAAACTCCAATAACTTTTCCCTTTTATTTTTCTTAAGTAAAACCTTTAATGAACTTTAACCATACTTAGACTTCATTTAGCGAAATGAGTAATTCCACCTCACACTTTCCAAACCTTATGCCCTTGAGGCCTCTCATCTCTATTCTTCAAAATCTCTTTTCAAACTTAAAATCAACCAACAAAAACAAAACCTTTTTGAGAATGAACTACGAACGGTTTTGATCCCTTAAAAGGGTACGTAGGCAATGAGTCAAAACTCATCCAAGCCGAAATAAAAATCAAATTCTACTTCTTCTCACCCCCCATTCTTAACTAATCACACCTTCCCTTTTTTTACAAATAAGCAATAAAACTAAAGCGTAGAAATAAACTTAGGAGAGCGGTTCTTATGGAATACCATAATCGCTCCGGGTGCCTAACACCTTCCCGTAGCGAAAACGACCCCCGAATCTAGAACTTTTTAAGGGTTTTTCTCCTTTTACCCTTCCCAAGAAAAAAGAGAGATATCAACGGTCGAAAGGTTCAAGTCCAATTAATGGCTTGGCACCCCAAAACCATGATAACAGAAATGGCGACTTCACTGGGGATTCTTTTTAGCGGGTCGCGCCTAGTTTTCCTTAGTTTATATTTACGCTTTGTTTTATTGCTTACATATGTGAATACTTGTTTATTTTCATTTGACGTGTGGGGTGAGAATATCAAAAGTCCTATACCCGGGCTGAGTGAACTTATGTTTAGGTAGAGATATAATCGACAATTCGATCCGGGGGTTGCCTCGTGTATTGGATTATGCGATCAATCTCACATAGCTGAGGCATTTTGAAGGTGATATTGTCGGCGTGTGTTGTCATGCTTAGGCACTTCACTTTCAATTGTTCGACGAAGCTATGAACCGTAGTTACCAAACCCATCCTAGCCTTTTTAGGACGTAGTGCGGTGGCTAAATTGAGTGTTGTCTCAAACTTTAGTCGTCACGCGATACTACACTCAAACTAGACCTTCTCACAAATAATCATGGAACGGGTGTCGTCCTGTACTACCATGATATATGTGAGAGAGGTTGCAATTTGGGAACTGTGTTAGAACCTTGGTTACTACTATCCAAAGCCTTAGTTCACCGGACGCCGTGTCCATCCGTGGCCCCGTCACTTTGAAACTCAACCCACTTTGTTCTTTAACAACACAATCATGCATACATGCATTCATGCATAAACATTTTTCATGCATTCATCGAAGGGTTTAAACAAATGGAAATTTTTGTAAATAATCACAGGTATGAAGAAGACTAAGTGCTACAAGTTCAAGGAGGTGGATTTGGTTAGTTTGAGAGAGTTGGCACTCAAGGTCAAGAGGCAAACAGGGTTCCGACTCCGTTATGGAGGATTGCTTACTTTGCTCCGAACCGATGTGGACGAGAAGCTAGTGCACACTCTAGTGCAATTCTATGATCCGAGCTTCCGTTGCTTCACTTTCCCAGACTTCCAGTTGGTTCCTACCCTCGAGGCTTACTCCGATCTAGTGGGTTTATCTATAGCCGAGAAGACGCCTTTCACTGGTCCCGGGACTTCTCTTACTCCTCTGGTTATTGCTAAGGATCTCTACCTCAAGACTTCCGACGTCTCTAACCATCTTATTACCAAGTCCCACATCCGGGGGTTCACTTCGAAGTATCTTCTTGATCAGGCTAATCTCAGTACTACTCGTCAGGATACACTCGAGGCTATTCTTGCTTTGCTTATCTACGGGCTCATTCTCTTTCCGAACCTCGACAACTTCGTGGACATGAATGCTATCGAGGTCTTCCATTCCAAGAACCCGGTCCCTACTTTGCTAGCGGATACCTACCACGCCATCCATGACAGGACTCTCAAGGGCCGTGGGTATATTCTTTGCTGCATACCTCTTTTGTATAGGTGGTTTATTTCGCACCTTCCGAGTTCCTTCCATGACAACTCGGAGAACTGGTCCTACTCGCAGCGGATTATGGCCCTCACTCCTAATGAGGTGGTCTGGATCACTCCCGCCGCTCAAGCCAAGGAAATTATCATGGGTTGTGGAGACTTTCTCAATGTACCTCTTCTTGGTACTCGTGGAGGAATTAACTACAACCCCGAGCTTGCCATGAGACAGTTTGGTTTTCCTATGAAATCGAAGCCCATCAATCTTGCTACATCTCCAGAGTTCTTCTTCTACACGAATGCTCCTACCGGACAAAGGAAAGCTTTCATGGATGCTTGGTCTAAGGTCCGAAGGAAGAGTGTGAAGCATCTAGGTGTGAGATCTGGTGTTGCTCATGAGGCTTATACTCAGTGGGTGATAGACCGAGCTGAGGAGATTGGTATGCCTTATCCAGCTATGAGATACGTGTCTTCATCCACTCCGTCTATGCCTCTGCCTTTACTCCCCGCGACTCAAGATATGTATCAGGAACATCTAGCTATGGAAAGTCGTGAGAAGCAAGTGTGGAAAGCTCGGTACAATCAAGCCGAAAATCTGATCATGACTTTGGATGGTAGAGATGAGCAGAAGACTCATGAGAATCTAATGTTGAAGAAAGAACTAGCTAAGGCCCGGAGGGAATTGGAAGAGAAAGACGAGCTGCTTATGAGGGATTCCAAGAGAGCCAGAGGACGGCGAGACTTCTTTGCCAGATACTGTGATTCAGATTCCGAGTCCGATGATCCTCCGACTACTTCCTATGCTTGAGGGCTTCATTTGTTTATCTTGTTGAAATTTCAAAGTCTTCCTTTTGAAAATGCTATGTAGTTTTGATTATCTGCAAGATTTCTAATTTGTTTAAAAAATCCTTCGATGAAAAATAAGTCTTTCGCATTTGCATTTGCATATCATGCATCATATGCATCATGCATTGGTCACAAAGGCTTCCAAGTGCTCACTATCTCCTGGTTTCTCTGCCTCAGTGTGAAAAGTGGCTCGTGCTCAGAGGATTTACGAACCTGATAGAACTGATCGAACCAGAGAATATAGAAGAAAGAAAAGGGCTATGGAAGAAGAGAACGCGCAACTCCGTACCGAATTGGCATCTTTAAGGGAGGAATTGGCCAAAGCTCATGATGCTATGACTGCTCTGTTGGCTGCTCAGGAACAACCAGTTCCTGTAGTTTCTACAGCTGCAAATGTGACTCCTACCGTAACAACTGATCCCCGCTCTATCATGCCATCCGGGTATCCTTACGGACTTCCGCTGTACTATACTGCTAATACAGGGGCAGGGACCTCTGGTACTACCAACAATGGCCCAATCCCAGGGGCAAACTTAACTCCTGTTAGTACCGCCTTGACTCAAGCTGCAACAACTGTTACCGAGCCCATTGTGAATGCGGTGCCTCTATTTGTCCACGCTAATGCGCACCACGGGAGTATTGCCACAACCGGAACTATGGAAGAGAGAATGGCAGAACTTGCCAAGGAGCTCCGACGGGAAATTAAGGCCAACAGGGGAAATGGAGACTCCATTAAAACCCAGGATCTCTGCTTAGTATCGAAGGTAGATGTTCCAAAAAAGTTCAAAGTCCCGGAGTTCGACAAGTATAACGGGCTGACTTGTCCTCAAAATCATATTGTCAAATATGTCCGGAAGATGGGCAACTACAAGGACAATGATTCCCTTATGATCCATTACTTCCAAGACAGTCTGATGGAAGACGCCGCGGAGTGGTATACTAGTCTGAGCAAAGACGATGTCCATACTTTTGATGAGCTAGCCACTGCTTTCAAGAGCCACTACGGGTTTAACACTCGATTGAAGCCGAATAGGGAGTTTCTCAGGTCCCTATCTCAGAAAAAGGAGGAAAGTTTCCGTGAATATGCGCAAAGGTGGAGAGGGGCAGCTGCCCGTATCACTCCTGCTTTAGACGAAGAAGAAATGACCCAGACATTCTTAAAGACCTTGAAGAAAGATTACGTTGAGAGGATGATCATCGCTGCCCCGAACAACTTTTCGGAGATGGTCACTATGGGAACCCGTCTTGAGGAAGCCGTCAGGGATGGAATCATTGTGTTTGAGAAAGCTGAATCCTCTGTGAATGCGTCGAAGAGATATGGTAATGGACACCACAAGAAGAAAGAAACAGAAGTGGGAATGGTGTCAGCTGGAGCCGGTCAATCAATAGCTACCGTTGCTCCTATCAATGCAGCTCAAATGCCTCCGTCATACCCATACATGCCGTACTCTCAGCATCCGTTCTTCCCACCGTTTTACCATCAGTACCCCCTGCCACCGGGTCAACCTCAAGTGCCCGTCAATGCAATTGCCCAACAGATGAAACAACAGTTGCCGGTTCAACAACAACAACAACAACAACAACAGCAGCAGTAATATACCAGACCAACTTTTCCTCATATACCGATGTTATATGCTGAGTTGCTTCCAACTTTACTCCAGAGAGGACACTGCACGACTAGGCAGGGCAAGCCTCCACCGGACCCTTTACCTCCAAGGTTCCGCTCTGATCTTAAATGTGATTTTCATCAAGGTGCCTTAGGTCATGATGTCGAGGGGTGTTATGCTTTGAAGTATATCGTGAAGAAGCTCATTGATCAGGGAAAGCTGACTTTTGAGAATAATGTCCCACACGTCCTCGACAATCCTCTTCCAAATCATGCCGCTGTGAATATGATCGAAGGGTGTGAGGAAGCTCCTAGACTTGATGTCCGCAACGTCGCAACTCCTCTGGTACCTCTACACATCAAGCTGTGCAAAGCTTCTCTGTTCAGCCATGATCATGCCAAGTGTCTAGGATGCCTCCGTGATCCGTTGGGTTGCCATACTGTTCAAGACGACATCCAAAGCTTGATGAATGATAATCTTCTGACTGTCAGTGATGTTTGCGTGATTGTGCCAGTTTTTCACGATCCGCCTGTCAAAAGTGTACCTTTGAAGAAGAATGCTGAGCCTTTGGTGATAAGGTTGCCAAGACCAATTCCTTATGTTTCGGACAAGGCAGTTCCATACAAATACAATGCTACTATAATAGAAAAGGGAGTAGAGGTGCCTCTAGCCTCCTTTGCCACAGTAAGCAATATTGCCGAAGGGACTTCTGCAGCGCTAAGAAGCGGGAAGGTTCGTCCGCCATTATTTCAGAAGAAGGTAGCTACGCCGACCATTCCACCAGTTGAAGAAGCAACTCCAACCGTGGTTTCACCCATTGCTACGGATGTGAACCAGCCAGGCAAATCTATAGAGGATTCGAATTTAGATGAGATTCTGAGAATAATAAAGAGGAGCGACTACAAGATCGTTGATCAATTGCTGCAGACTCCTTCGAAGATATCCGTCTTGTCATTACTCTTGAGCTCTGAGGCTCACAGGAATACCTTGTTGAAAGTGCTGGAGCAGGCGTATGTTGACCACGAAGTTACGGTAGATCGTTTTGGTGGCATAGTGGGAAATATTACGGCTTGTAACAACCTCTGGTTCAGTGAAGAAGAGTTGCCGGAAGCGGGAAAGAGTCACAATCTGGCTTTACACATCTCGGTGAATTGTAAATCAGACTTGATATCAAATGTGTTGGTGGATACCGGTTCCTCACTCAATGTAATGCCCAAGACAACTCTAGATCAGTTGAGCTACCGTGGGACCCCTTTGAGGAGAAGTACTTTCTTGGTCAAAGCTTTTGATGGATCTCGAAAGAATGTGCTGGGGGAGATAGACTTGCCAATAACCATTGGCCCTGAGAATTTCTTGATTACCTTCCAAGTGATGGATATTAATGTATCCTACAGTTGTTTGCTGGGAAGACCGTGGATACACGATGCGGGTGCGGTAACCTCCACCTTACATCAGAAGTTGAAGTTCATAAGGAATGGAAAGCTTGTTACCGTTCATGGAGAAGAAGCATATTTAGTCAGCCAGCTGACTTCTTTCTCTTGTATTGAAGCAGGGTCTGCTGAAGGGACTGCTTTCCAAGGTTTGACCATTGAAGGTGCAGAGCCTAAGAAAGCTGGGGCTGCTATGGCTTCATTGAAAGATGCTCAGAAGGTTATCCAGGAAGGTCAGACTGCCGGTTGGGGCAAGGTGATACAGCTCTGTGAGAACAAGCGTAAAGAAGGTCTCGGGTTCTCCCCGTCATCAAGGGTTTCCTCGGGAGTCTTCCACAGTGCTGGGTTTGTTAATGCTATCTCTGAAGAAGCCACTGGATCTGGTCTCAGGCCTGTATTTGTTACACCAGGAGGCATTGCGAGAGATTGGGATGCCATTGACATTCCTTCAATCATGCATGTTTCTGAGTAATGTGTCTTGTTGCTTTAGTGCTTTGTTTTCAAAATAACAATCCTCTCGCTCTGCCCAAAGCGAGAGTGATATTTTCTGTAAGGGCATGTTTGTTTCGGCATTGCCGTTGATTAATAAAATTTTGTCGTTTCTTCCACGACTACTTTTTTTAGTGCTTTTTCCCTTGGAAACAATGGTAATGCCAGAAAAAACCAAAACGTCTGTATTTTCTTATTAATTTCAAAAATCTGCATGAAAAAAAAAAAAAACTCTTTCTAAAATCATCCAATCATTATATGCAGGTTGAACCATAATAAACCCGTTGAACACAGTAATCCTACGGTTCCTCCAAGTTTTGATTTCCCTGTGTATGAAGCCGAAGATGAGGAAGGTGATGACATACCATATGAGATCACTCGGTTACTTGAGCAAGAAAAGAAAGCCATTCAGCCTCACCAGGAAGAGATTGAGCTTATCAACATAGGTACCGAGGAAAACAAGCGAGAAATCAAGATTGGTGCTACTCTAGAGGAAGGGGTTAAAAAGAGGATCATCCAACTCCTCCGGGAATATCCGGATATTTTTGCATGGTCGTATGAAGATATGCCAGGTCTAGATCCTATGATTGTGGAGCATCGGATCCCCACCAAGCCTGAATGTCCTCCCGTCAGGCAGAAATTGAGAAGGACTCATCCAGATATGGCTCTCAAGATTAAGAGCGAGGTTCAAAAACAGATTGATGCGGGTTTCCTCATGACAGTTGAGTACCCTGAATGGGTTGCCAATATTGTACCTGTGCCAAAGAAGGATGGTAAAGTCCGGATGTGTGTTGACTTCAGAGACCTGAACAAAGCCAGTCCAAAAGACAACTTTCCGTTACCTCATATTGATGTGCTTGTTGATAATACTGCTCAGTCTAAGGTGTTCTCCTTCATGGACGGTTTCTCCGGTTATAATCAGATCAAAATGTCTCCTGAAGATAGAGAAAAGACATCTTTTATCACTCCATGGGGTACTTTCTGCTACAAAGTGATGCCATTCGGTCTAATTAATGCTGGTGCTACCTACCAAAGGGGAATGACCACTCTGTTTCATGACATGATTCACAAAGAGGTCGAGGTATATGTGGATGATATGATTGTGAAGTCAACAGACGAGGAGCAACATGTTGAATATTTGACGAAAATGTTCGAAAGATTGAGAAAATACAAGCTTCGATTGAATCCCAACAAATGTACATTCGGCGTCAGATCCGGGAAGTTATTAGGCTTCGTTGTCAGCCAAAAGGGCATTGAAGTCGATCCTGATAAAGTCCGGGCCATCCGAGAAATGCCAGCTCCACGGACAGAGAAGCAAGTCAGAGGTTTCCTCGGGCGTTTGAATTACATCTCCCGATTCATATTTCACATGACCGCAACCTGCGGGCCGATCTTCAAGCTACTAAGGAAGAATCAGCCTATTGTATGGAATGATGAATGCCAAGAAGCTTTTGATAGCATCAAGAATTACCTGCTGGAACCACCTATCCTTGTCCCACCCGTGGAAGGAAGGCCTTTGATTATGTATTTGGCAGTATTTGATGAATCCATGGGTTGTGTACTTGGTCAACAAGATGAAACTGGAAAGAAAGAGCATGCTATCTACTATCTGAGCAAGAAGTTCACCGACTGTGAAACTCGGTATACAATGCTTGAGAAGACTTGTTGTGCTCTAGCTTGGGCTGCCAAACGCCTGCGTCATTATTTGGTGAATCATACAACTTGACTGATATCCAGAATGGATCCGATAAAGTATATCTTTGAGAAAGCGGCCGTTACTGGAAAGATTGCACGCTGGCAGATGCTTTTGTCTGAATATGATATTGTGTTCAAAACTCAAAAGGCAATCAAAGGTAGCATTCTTGCCGATCATCTTGCCTACCAACCTCTTGATGATTACCAACCAATTGAATTCGATTTCCCTGATGAAGAGATCTTGTATTTGAAATCCAAAGACTGCGAAGAACCGTTGATTAATGAAGGTCCAGATCCCAATAGCAGGTGGGGTTTAGTCTTTGATGGTGCTGTCAATGCTTATGGTAAAGGAATTGGGGCAGTCATTGTATCCCCGCAGGGGCATCATATTCCTTTTACCGCCCGAATTTTGTTTGAATGTACCAACAACATGGCTGAGTATGAAGCATGTATCTTCGGGATCGAGGAAGCAATTGACATGAGAATCAAGCACCTCGACATCTATGGAGATTCTGCGCTCGTCATCAATCAGATAAAGGGTGAATGGGAGACCCACCATGCTAAGTTGATTCCTTATCGTGATTATGCGAGACGTTTGCTGACATATTTTACAAAGGTTGAGCTGCACCATATTCCTCGTGATGAGAACCAAATGGCTGATGCTCTTGCTACTCTATCCTCCATGTTTCGAGTAAACCATTGGAATGATGTGCCAATAATCAAAGTGCAACACCTTGAAAGACCGTCACATGTGTTTGCTATTGGAGATGTGATCGATCAGGCTGGTGAAAATGTGGTTGACTATAAACCCTGGTACTATGACATCAAGCAGTTCTTGCTAAGCCGCGAATATCCGCCGGGTGCTTCCAAACAAGATAAGAAGACCCTGAGAAGATTGGCCGGTAGATTCCTGTTAGATGGAGATATTCTGTACAAGAGGAACTATGACATGGTATTGTTAAGATGTGTTGATGAACACGAAGCAGAGCAGTTAATGCATGATGTACATGACGGTACCTTCGGGACCCATGCTACAGGGCATACTATGTCAAGGAAGTTGTTACGAGCAGGTTACTACTGGATGGCCATGGAGCATGATTGCTACCAGTACGCCAGAAAGTGCCACAAATGTCAAATCTATGCTGATAAGATTCATGTGCCTCCGCACGCTCTCAATGTTATGTCATCCCCATGGCCGTTCTCAATGTGGGGCATCGATATGATTGGAAAGATTGAACCGAAGGCTTCAAATGGTCATCGTTTCATCTTGGTGGCGATTGACTACTTCACCAAGTGGGTTGAAGCAGCATCTTATACCAATGTGACCAAGCAAGTGGTAGCTAAGTTCATCAAGAATAACATCATCTGTCGATATGGTGTTCCCAGCAAGATTATTACTGACAATGGTACCAACCTGAACAACAATGTGGTGCAAGCTCTTTGTGAAGAATTCAAAATTGAGCATCATAACTCTTCTCCCTATAGACCTCAGATGAATGGTGCAGTTGAGGCCGCCAACAAGAATATCAAGAGAATTGTCCAGAAGATGGTAACCACTTACAAGGACTGGCATGAGATGTTACCCTATGCTCTGCATGGCTACCGTACTACTGTGCGCAGTTCAACAGGGGCAACCCCTTTCTCTCTTGTATATGGTATGGAAGCAGTTCTTCCTTTGGAAGTGGAGATCCCATCTCTCCGTGTGATCATGGAAGCAAAGTTATCCGAGGCTGAATGGTGCCAAAGCCGGTATGATCAGTTGAATTTGATTGAGGAAAAACGTATGGATGCCATGGCTCGTGGACAGTCATATCAAGCAAGAATGAAGACTGCCTTTGACAAGAAAGTCCATCCTCGAGAATTCAAGGTAGGGGAACTTGTATTGAAAAGGAGGATAAGCCAGCAACCCGACCCAAGGGGCAAGTGGACGCCTAACTATGAAGGTCCTTATGTTGTCAAGAAGGCCTTCTCCGGTGGTGCTTTAATCCTTACACACATGGATGGTGTAGAACTTCCAAATCCAGTGAATGCCGATATAGTCAAGAAATACTTTGCCTAGAAATGTGAAAAGAACAGCGTGGTAGGTCGAAAACCCGAAAGGGCGGCCTAGGCAAAAATGCGCTTCCCGGTGGATCGAAAACCCGAAAGGGCGGTCCAGGCAAAAATAAGGGACAAAAAAAACAAATATGAAAAGCTCGCTGAGATTGTACGCAACTCAGGCAAGAATGAGCGTCTCGATGAGCCGAAAACCCGGAAGGGCGGTTCATGCAAAAATGAGATTGAAACAAAAGGCAAGTAACTATATCTGGCCAACCACCGTCCCCCTTGGGGCATCTGCTGCTGTTAATGACCATCTTCATCAAAAGCTCTTATGCTTGCGAATTCAAAGTTTCTAGGAAATGTCATGATTACTGTGTTCAATGTACCACCAACCAATAAAATTACCATTTTCCAAGCTTTGTGAATCCGTGGAGTCATGCCTTTGGCTGACCACCACTCTTATACATCAATTTGAGCCTTTGCTTTTGTTTGAAAACTCTATTTTTTCTTCTATTTTCAAAGCTATATACAAAACATTTTCTTTCTATTTTGATAATGACAATGCTTGAAACAAACATTTTGAAAATTGAAAACTTTTTGTCTATTTTGAAAAGCAAACTTGAGCAACAGGGTACATTCAAATGAAACATGCATGAGTGAGAGTATGTTGATGTCTATTTCAATAGGTGTTACAAGCAGGTTCTCCTCCAGGATAGTCTATGGTCAATGGCAAGAATGAAAAAACAGAATGAAAATGCATGAAAATGAAAAGGCTCGCTAAGTTGAAAACCCGGAAGGGCGGCTTAGGCAAGAATGAGCACCCCGCTGGATTGAAAACCCGAAAGGGCAGTTCAGGCAAAAATGGGGCATTGAAAAGAATTTATTTCCCCGGTGGATCGAAAACCCGAAAGGGCGATCCAGGCAAAAATGGGATGCAAAAAATGAATGAATGAAATTGAGAATATAACATGCAAAAAGCATTGACCACAGATGCAATGTCTACAACATACCCAGCACTGAAATGCCCAGCACAACGGCATTTTCCCCAGTCAGGTCTCTCAAGATTCTATCCCCAGCAAGTTACATACCTACCGGCCCTCGGCCATGGTTCCGATACGTCTCCCAACGACGTCATCTCCAAGGAGGATTTACAAGAATGTGTAATATAGCACGAGCCACTATGTGCCCAATACTCTGATGTCTTGTCTTCCCCGTGAAGTCGTGCCTACAAAATGCCAACAGTCATGCATTACAAGCATTCATACATGCATAATCATTACACTATACTCTCTTCTCATGTGTCGTACTGAATTTCAAAAATACTCCATTCAGATTATATAATTTGAACTCTTTTTTTTAAGGTTTTTGGATATTATAATCTGGAACCTCTAAAAATCCATAAAAAAACACAATTTTGCTATGGTTTATCCAAAACTTGTAAATATACAGTTCAGAAAATACAATCTGAAAACTTTAATAATATTTTAGATTATATAATTTGAAATGTTTCAGACCACCCAAAAGACCATCCCAAAAACGAATTACAGAGTGTAAGTTGACACATTTTAGATTATATAATCAAAACTAGTAATATACGGTTCGAATTATATAATTTTAATTGTTTCAGTATAAAAACAGAAATTGTGTTGATTAGTTAGCTTCTTTTTTTGTTAAATTGAGGCTTCGGGAATGAATTGAACATGCATCAAAACAAATCATATGAAAAAAAATTATTGGATACATATGAAACCACACAAATTAAACATAGATAAAAAAGGAACAACAATATTCAAAGGTTACATCAAAATATTCAAACACAAATAAAAAATGTAAATTGTTCAAATGTTACATTAACAACAGAAAACTACGAAGTTGCATGACCACCCCTACCATCCATCCGCCTACGGTGATAGATCGTCCATCCTTGAACCCCACATAGGATCTACTCCATGAAGGTGAGAAAAATACAAGAAAGGGGATTTTGAATTGTGTTTAACGCTTTTGAAACTCTTTAGAAGATATAGATAACAGTGGAAAGTAAAGATATAAGGGAAAGTGACAACACAAGAATTTATCTTGGTTCACCCCATAACCCGAGATTACTTCCAGTTCCTTTGCACTTTCAATGAATTTTTTTCACTATAATTAAATCTTGATTACAACAATACCACTAAGGTAGCCTTGTCCATAATTTCCTTGCCTCAACCTAGAGGACTTCCTAATCTCAAACTGGAGATATACAATAACAAGTTGTTTACAAAAGATCATGTTTACACAAACTTTAGGAGTAGTAAATAGATATTAAGCTCAGTTTACTTAAAGTATAACCTTACATATTGTTATACCCTGTTTTTGGACCTAAAAATACTGGGCCCAATTTCATTTCAAACTTTGTCAATTATCAAATTTCAACTGCATAGTTCAAATTGTCTCTGCCTCGCAGTATTTTCAATCACAATTTTACCTGTGTTTTTCTTGCATAAAACCTTTTGAAATGTCTTTACTTGTCTTGTAAGTCATTCAAAAGTGTCTCTGAATCATTACATTGTTTTTACCTCAGTTTATTTCAAAATTTGCAAAAAGTCATACAGAAGGGTATTTTGGTCATTTCCTGCAGTGGGACCCATTTTCATCCTTGTGACTGTCCCTGAGTCTTTTCAAATTCATTTTTTAACATTTCATCTCAAGTTTGCATCTGAGTCAGTGTCAAGCCAATTTGAATCTGTTTAGGTCATTTTTAGCCCTAGGGGCATTTTGGTCATTTCACACAAAATTTTGGCATAGAGAGGTTACTTTGAAGTACCTCATTTAGGCCATTGGTTCGTTTTAGTCCGTTTTGTCAATTTTATTTTTGTTTCGCTTTATGTTTTATCAAATTTGTTTTTAGTCCAATTTTATTTTTAAAAATTACATTTAAGTCCAAAAGTTTCTAAAAATTGCATTTCAGTCCTTTTATTATCATTTTTTTTGCAGAAACGCCCCAAAGGGCATTTTGGTCCAAATTTTCGCACAAATTTTAGTCCAGTCCAGATGTCACTTTTTTATTGGTTCAGGTACACATGGCAGCATATAAAAGGGAAACAGTGTCAGATTTTTTTCAGGGATTCCATTCACACAGTGCCACATCACAAACAGATCCAAACTTTCTCTCTCCATTCTGTTAGATCAAAAAACAGATCCACCAAGAACACAAGAACCAAAACCGAAAATTCATCAGAAATTCTCAGAGATTCGTGTACGAATCTTCATCATCGAATCGATTCCACCGCAATACAAGGTGCGAATTCCTCACCGGAAGTGAAGAACTCAAGCACCGATCACGGTGGGAGAAGAAGAAGGCAAACCGAATCTGCACAGAGGAAGGAGAAGAAGACAGAACCAAAGAAACAGCAAGCAATCGCGCACGCAAGCAAGCAGCGCGCACGCAAGCAAGCAACAAGCAAGCAAACACGCGGAGCCACAAGAACGTGAAGAACGTGAAGAACGCGAAGAACACGAAGCAACAACGCCAAGCCAAGAGTCACCGCAATCGTGAGGTAACCGCCGTCGTTCTCCCCCTTTTCCTTTCCGTTTTCTTAAGTTTTTTCATCAAGGTTCAAGTTTAGATCTACTCCGATTCAAAGCTCTTTTGAAAAATCTAAGCTCGGATTCGAGTAATACGTAAAAAAGGATGTTTAAAAACGTAAAAAAAATTTGAATCGGAGCAGTTTCGAACTCCGGCGCGGAGGCGCCACCGCCGTCCGCCGCGCCGGAAAAGCCATGCCAACCGGAGAAGATGACCGGAAAGTTAGAGAGAAGGTGGAGCTTCTCTCTCTAAAAGAGAGAAGAAAGAGAAAGAGGAGTAACAAATGAAAAAAAACCGGATCTCACAGATATATATAGAGATTTAAACCGGTCCGGTTTTATTTTCGGTTTTACTCTCTCATTCTCAGCCTTCAGATCAATCTAACGCTTCCTGTGCTTCCAGGCTTTCTGATTTTGGTTTGGGCCTATTATTTTCAATTTTTGCTGTTTTTTTGCTATTTGCACCATGTTTCTTTGCTGTTTGGACCTCTGCATGCTTAAATTTGCTCTAAAAAATCTCCAAAAATTATCACATATTTCTTGATGAATTTTCATGCCTTTTTGATACTTCTCAATGGTTTTAAAATGATAAAAGAGAGTATGTGATATTTCTTGGTTAATTAGAGTGCTTAGGCATAATTTTGTGCATTTTAGTAGTATATTCCTCATGAAAACGTTGGCATGTGATATGAGTTCTTAAGATGCAATTTTTGTGATGAATTTATCACTGGTTATGGGTGCAAGTTGCTGCTTGTGTATAGTGTTTTTACTTCCCTCTTTGCTTTGCAATTAACATGCACTTTTACTAAGTTAATGAAGTGCTAAAATATTGTGAAAGTGTGCTATAAATTCTAGCATAAAACGTGTCCTATTTTCCCTCATTTCGACACCAAACAAGACCTCTAAAATTTGTCATAATGAAGGAATTAGGGGTCATGCATGTACTAGAATTCTATAACCACTTTCATGCGTATTTTTGACACTTTATTAATTTCTTTTCATTTCCTCCCTTTTCAATATTATTTTGTCTTGTGCATTTCCTTTACTCTATGCTTTGTTTTACTAACTATTTCATCTCATGTGCCATACATTTCATAGCATTTCACCACCTCCTCCACCTTCTTTAGCTTAGCATTTACTTTTGCAAGTTTTAATTCATTTGGTGGTGTAATTTGTTATCATTGGTTTGTAGCTTGGCAAAGGGGCCATAGAATGTATTTAGGCAATTTTTGTAATATGGACTATGGACACTATGACGCACCGGCACGCACACACTCACCCTAGATGTATGCTTAGGATTGTATGCATAGATGTATGGCTAGGATTGCATGATTAGATGAACGCTTAGTTTCGAACACTTAGAGAAAATCCAATTTTTTCCAAAAATATGCAAATAAATTCACTTCAAATATTTTCATAAAAAATGGAGTCAAAACTCCAATAACTTTTCCCTTTTATTTTTCTTAAGTAAAACCTTTAATGAACTTTAACCATACTTAGACTTCATTTAGCGAAATGACTAATTCCACCTCACACTTTCCAAACCTTATGCCCTTGAGGCCTCTCATCTCTATTCTTCAAAATCTCTTTTCAAACCTAAAATCAACCAACAAAAACAAAACCTTTTTGAGAATGAACTACGAACGGTTTTGATCCCTTAAAAGGGTACGTAGGCAATGAGTCAAAACTCATCCAAGCCGAAATAAAAATCAAATTCTACTTCTTCTCACCCCCATTCTTAACTAATCACACCTTCCCTTTTTTTACAAATAAGCAATAAAACTAAAGCGTAGAAATAAACTTAGGAGAGCGGTTCTTATGGAATACCATAATCGCTCCGGGTGCCTAACACCTTCCCGTAGCGAAAACGACCCCCGAATCTAGAACTTTTTAAGGGTTTTTCTCCTTTTACCCTTCCCAAGAAAAAAGAGAGATATCAACGGTCGAAAGGTTCAAGTCCAATTAATGGCTTGGCACCCCAAAACCATGATAACACATATGTTTCTTTTTCTTTTTCTTTTTTTTAAGCCAAGATATATACTATAAAAAATTATGTATTTAATTACAATAGTAGATACGAACATGTTAGACTTCATACGTATGCTTGAGTGTAGTGTTGTAGTGTAACCTTCTTCAATCAAACTTGATCCTTTATATAGAGATGACGTAGATGATCGTTGATGAAGAAACCCTTGTCTTTGAATGCCTAAATGAATGTTCAGATATCTTGAAGATTTGGAGGTCGGCAGTTCAGTCGTTCAATTCCATCAATGATGATCTTAAAGGATTTTTATTCCACGCATAAGTTAGAATAAACTTCCTTCTTTGAGATACTAGTCGTTGCATATTTCAATGACGAATTACTTAAGTCAGATGCTTGGTACAGATAATCCTACCACAGCGGATTGTACATCATCATTGACTTCCACAATTGACCTTAATCTTACAGAGCATTGCCTTTATCTATGAAACTTAGCTTATTAAGGTCTTGAGCTTCCAAATAGAAGACAATATCATATATTATGGCATGTGGGTGTTGAACCTCAACATAACAGCTCGGTAATCCCTTCCCCCAATTCCGTCAAAGTCTTGAAATATCTAAGTTTGAACCAACTTATACCAATCAATACACAACACATAAAAAACATCTTTAACAATTAATTAAATAACAATTCAATTTCATTATTATACCTGAAACAGAGTCGCTTATCCAGCCAGGTGCGCTTTCTAAAAACGGCATGCATTTTTTAGCTTCTTATACAAGTGAGTAAGGGCTGCCACTCATGATGCATAATTGTTGACCAACTCAAGGTCACAAAAGTACTTGAGGTAAGTCACATTGACATAGATGGTGCTCTTGTCAATAAAAAGTGTGACACCAACCTAGTGGAGAAGACATACATATATATGGATAGTCTGATCACAGTTCCGCTACATCTCCTCTTCATCACTAACCGCCTCATTTGCACCTTATGTCGCAAGGCGGATCCCAAAATCCTTTCTCAACCAATTGAAACATGCATGAACACCCTTCATGTCATTCCCCTAGTACTAAGCCTCCTCCGGATCAGACTCTAATAACTCAATCATGAATTCAACTGCGCCAAGTCTAGAAAGAGAAATATCTTTATCCATGAGACAACCCTCAATGAGGAAATGCAGTAGACATGACACATCATCCAGTATCATTGTCATCTCCCCAACTGGAAGATGAAATCTAGACGTCTCCTTGTACCACCTCTCAACAAATGCAGATATCAAGTTGTGGTCAATATTGGTATAACTTACATGCTTAAGTCAATAAGGACCATTAGCTTATAAGGCATCTCTAAATCATTGCTCTGTCATCCTTTCCTCATTTCCCTTATGTATAACCTTCATCTTCTTTCCATTGTTCACACACTTTAAATTGGTACAAAATTGCAACAGAAAAGAAATTAACATCAATTTAATTGAATAGAAAAATATACATAATATAAGTTGGAAAATCTTAATTGTGCATCATACATGTGCTTGGCCACTTGATGATGATATTGTGTGTGCACTGACATGTAATATTTCCCACCAAGATAGGTATATGTCACATTTGGCTCCTCCTCATGTCGTAGCTGAACATCATCATCGATCATCGTCTCCTCCTCCTCATTATGGTCTGAATTGTCATCCTTTTCAACATGATGTTGAGGATGGGGGTTCAGGTTCCTACACCTGAGATGGTTGGAATCCATTAGTAGTTCTCATTCTCGCTTAGAGGATGCACACATAGTAGGTATATCGCATCAAATACGGTCAATATGATTCGTATCTGAAATATTCAAAACCACATATACATACATTTAATAAAAACTCACAAAATAACCAAAAACAACACAGACAAAAACAGTTCGAATTATATATTCCGAACAGGTTAAGTTACTAGAAGAAGAAGAAAAAAATGAAACAAAGAACCATAAATCTAAGGAATTCTACCCAACCTTATCTTTGGTGTTTTAGAAGGATTCAAATGTGATTATTTAAAGTAAAAATCCTTCAAGAATCACACGTTATAGGAGTTTCAAATTTTAGGTGGTGAGAGAGAAGTTTTAGGGCAAAAATGGAAATTGTTGAAATGAGGGAAGTTTTTTTTATCTAGGTTTATATATATATATATATATATATATATATATATATATAAATTTCGGACTATATAATCTGAAAACCTTCAAAAAGGAGTTTGGATTATATAATTTGAACAGAGATATATTTGATATTTAGTACAGTGCATGAGAAAAGAGAGAAGGTGGAAAATAAATTGACCTACCGAAAAGGATATGGATGTGTTAGATCTCTTGACCCAACATTCAATTGGATGTAATTTTCAACACAATGACACTCTTTTACGTGAACCGTCTTAAAATAGAATAAGTTGATAATTGCTCATCCAATCCCTTGAAAATGTGGGATCTTATAATAAGTTAGTTTTTGATAGTATATTATTTCTAAGGAAAATGTTCCATGTACACACACATAACCCCCCACCCCTTCCACTCCTTTGACACCTCTTAATTTAAATGAATTTAAGTTGTTGAATAAGCTATATAAAAAGGTTATATAGGTGCGTGTCAAATCAGTGTGTGAAAATTATGAGGTTTCCATTTATAAAGACCCTATCTAAAAGTATATATTTAATAAGGTAATCAAAATTAGACCAGTCATTAAACTGGTATACGTTTAGGTTTAAGGTTTCAGTACAAGAAATTAGGCGATTTGTTAGGGGCAAAATCCTTGAAAAAGGCGTTAAAAGCCCTAGCAAAGCAACCCATCAAAATTTTGTGAGGGGTGAAACTATGTAAAGCTCTGGCCTAACCCCTGCCATAGCCCCTGTCACCTATTTTGACTGACTGCATTTGTCATGGTCTTTGCGAGGGATATGCCCCTATCAAATTATTTTCAATTTCAAAAATATATTTAAAAATTCAATAAAAACAAAGCTAACTTTTTTAAAGAATAAAAAGCTAACAATTATATAATTTTATTTAAAAATTTGAATTAATTATTTAATTCATTTATAAAACAAGTTAAAGTTGGTTTTTGAGTTCAACTTATTTTATTTTCTAAATCCAGTATCATATTCATTTTTTTATCAATACTTTCTACTTTTCAATAGGTAGTGAATATGTTGTTTGACTCATAATTGTGGGTGAGGAATTTAACGCATGTTTGTCTTGTGTAGTCATCAACAATGATTAATCAATACTTTTTATTTTTAAAGAGGTTGTTCTAGTTGGACTAAATGGATGAATGTTAAATATGTTTGTAAGTGCTCTTTGATTTCAAAGGTCTTTTATTTCTTAGATTGACTCATCATATCCTCACATTAAATTTTTCTCATAAAATAAATAAATCTACCTCTTTGACATGCCTCCCAAAGAGCATCTGATTTGAATTTATGATTAAATTAAGCTGTTTTTAATAATGATTAAATTAAGTTTGTTTAACTTGGAAACCATTCTCAAGTTTGCATGCCCCAATCATATATTCCACACCCATTGTTTTTCGTTCACCGACAATATAAGAAATTTGACCTCTTGTATTTCTAACTCTGACAGTTTAATTTTGTATATAATATTTTTCATCTTTACAGTCAAAAGTATAGAGTCATCAATTTGACTTATGACCTGGTAATTTCTAAATTTACTTAAAATCTAATATATTTTTAAAGCACTTGTTGTCTTATTCACATGTTTAATAAGAAATAATATCAAATTACCCTAATTTATTATACATGTTATATAGTTATGTTTGAGACATGGATCATAATTAATTTGACCTATCTTCCATCTTATTTATATTGAAAAGACGAAAAGACGTAAGAATGAAGCTTACTTGATTATTAAGTTTATTAATTTGATAGGAATGGGGTGTGTTATAGTGTGTTGAAGGCTCGTTATGGGGAAGAAGGGGGGCAACTTAAGGACGGTGGCAGGACTAGTTCAGTTTGGTGGAGGGGTATGGTTGGTATTCACGATGGTATAGGTATAGGAGTGGGGAACTGGTTTGATGAAAATATTTCTAAGATAGTTGGAGATGGTCGAAGTACTTTTTTCAGGATGGATAATTGGATTGGGGAAGTCCCTTTGTGTGTTAGATTTAGTCGCTTATTTGATTTGGCTAAGAATCAAACTTGTTCAGTAGCTGAGATGCAGCAATTTGGGTGGGATGAGGGGCGTAGAAGTGGAGGAGAATGCTTTTTGCGTGGGAGGAGGATCTTCTTAGGGCCTGCTGTTTTTTGCTTCATAACAATTTTCAGTTTGGTGTAAATGATCGTTGAAGATGGTCTCTTGACCTAAGTAACGGCTACTCAGTTAGCGGTGTTTATCAAATGTTCACAACACCAGATCCGCTAGTTGTGCGGGCTAATTTGGATACTATTTGGCATGAACATGTTCCTCTCAAGGTTTCTTTATTTGTCTGGCGTCTTTTTTTCGTAACCACCTCCCAACAAAGGATAATCTCTTGCGGAGGGGAATTATCCAATGTGAGGCCGCCGTTTGTTCCGGTGGGTGTGCGGTTCAGGAGTCTGCGGATAATCTCTTCATCACTTGCAGCCACTACAGTCAGCTTTGGCCTCTTATTCAAGATTGGTTAGGTCTCTCTTCAGTTGATACATCTTGCGCTCTCGATCATTATGTGTAGTTTGGGCAGCTAGGTGGGTTCCCTCGTCAAACTCACTCTTTTTTTAAACTAATTTGGTTCTCCTGTGTTTGGACAGTTTCGAAAGAACGAAACAATCATATTTTCAATAATTCAACTTTGGCGCTTCCACAGTTGAGTGATAAAGTTAAGTTACTATGATTTTCGTGGTTAAAGGCAAACATGCCTAGCTTTGTTTATACTTATCACGAGTGGTGGCGCCGCCCGCTCCCTTGTATGGGCATCACTTTGTAATTTTATTGTTGTTTTTCGGCAAGCTTTCCTGTGTTTTTGGCTTTGCCATTTTTGTAATAACTCTTGATGACCTTTCTTAGCACACCTTCTGCGAAGGACGGTCTCTTGCATTCTTGTTAATATATATATATATATATATATATATATATATATATATATTTCATTTTGCCTTCTTAAAAAAAACTATGAAGAAATTAGTAAGTAAACTTAACCACCAAAGGAAGATTAACCAAGAAGTTTACTTAACCATGTAGATATCAAAAAGTAAATTTAGCCAAAAAAAAAACTTAACCATTAAGAAGACATAGCCAACAAGAAACCAATGAAATAATAAAAAATAAATAAAAATTATATTTCTACAATATTTTTGAGGGAATATTTCTACAATTATTTATGGATAACATTTTTTTACAAATTACCTTTTCATCCCTTTTTAATAATAAAAAATAATAATTTCTTTGTACTCTCTTGGTCATTGCCCCTTCCTAGAAAGTAAGAGTAAAAACAAAATAAAAAATAATATTCCTTTTTTCTTACATAAGTAGCCTACCTTTATAATGAAGAAATGAAAGAATAGGAGAAAACTTGAATTCTGAAAACATAAATGGCACTTGCAACAAAAACTCCAACCTTCAACGGTTGGCCGGTCTTCCCTAATGACGACATTGGTTCCGATTTTAAAGCAGTCACCGTAAGAGCCACCGTTGTTCAGGCCTCCACCATCTACTATGACACACCTGCCACTTTAGGTGCTTTTACTTCCCCACTTTGATTCATTAAACACAATGGTTATCATTCTTTTTGAATTTTTTTGACTTAATTTTAATTTTGTTTCTAGATATTATTGTGCATTTGTGGTAAATTTAGCGTCTAATTTTGTTTACACATAAAAATGTCTTACACTATAACAATCTGAGTCTCCAAGAGTGCATCGTCAACACTATACTTGTTCTGAGTTGACACTATGACTATTTTTTGTACAAATAGTGATAGTCGATAAGTTAACTGATAGTTAATAAATTCATGAAAATGCATTTATACACGGTGTTAACTTTCATCTATGTCTTCGTGTCGGAAGTGCCCTTTGTGCTGCGAACAAATGAAAATCTTTTGGCTTGAATGCTTGTTTTATTATTTGCAGTTAAGGCTGAAAGATTGGTGGCTGAAGCAGCTGGAAATGGGTCTCAACTAGTCGTATTTCCAGAAGCATTTGTTGGTGGCTACCCGCGCGGTTTCGTTTATGGTGTTTCTATGGCATACCACACAACCAATGGCAGAGAACATTTCAGAAAGTATCATTCAGCAGCCATTGATGTGCCTGGTAGGAGCTTAATTCACTTGTATGCTTAGTACAAAATATTTGACTGTGTAATACTATCAACACATTTTCTTCTTGTCAAATAATCTAGTGACGAGAATCTCGCACAGTAAAAAATTGTAAATTCGAACTTCCGTCCGAACACAACAAATGTCTTTAGAGCTATCATATGAAGAGTGCATACAAGGTCAATACAATTTTGTATGCAAAAGTATTTAAGATATATCATCAAACTTAATTTTTGTTGAAGAGTCTCACATTGATTGAGAGATGATTTGAATAATTAAGTGTTTATAAGTGAAGGCAATCATCGTCTCACAAGTCGGTATTAAGAGTTGTCTTAAGTCTAACCACATAAACTAAGATTGTTTACCAAGTGTTGAGAAACAATCTTACACGTGTTTACCAAGTGGACCCACTGTCCTCCGATGAGAAAAAATTTCGACAAACCGTGTTTCATTTTTGATTTGCCCCTCCTATATTGCCATGTTAGGCCTAACTACATATTCTAAGACAATATCTACAGCCTGTTGAGATATGTCCTTACACCGTGTTTACCTAATGGAACCACTGTGAGTTTTTTTTTATATAAACCATGTTCATCTCCGGTTTGCCCCTCGTATATTGTTCTTACACATTCCAGCATTTGTTTCAACAAATTTTCAGCCATATATCAACCAACTGTCGCCGCACCCGCTCACACGTGTCGATAACCTTCATGCACATGATTCTCATGCGCTCTGTTTCAACCACGCGTGCAAGGCGTCCGTGCGCCGTCCCTTTTCGGTGATCTTTACGCCGGCATACTTGTCTCCTTTGTGCATTTCCAACAAGACAACCTATGTTCCTAAGATTTTGTTTTGTGGGATTGTGTTAGGCCTAATCGTAATTTCTATATTATGGTATTAGAGTCTCCTTTAAGATCTATAAGGTCACCTGCCATCAGGTATCTAATATCGTACCACCCCATTCATAGCTTTGAACCAAGCATAATAGTGTTGGACATGAGAAAGTGTGTTAAAGAGTCCTACATTGATTGAGAGATGACGTGGATAACTGTTTATAAGCAGGAACAATCATCACAAGTCGGTTTTTTTAGTTGTGTTATACCTAACTATACATATTCTAAGAATTTTAAATCTCAGTTACATCCACCATCTTTTTCTTCTTTTTTTATCAAAGTTAATCTTCTAGCATTAATACTAAAGCTTAAGAAAAAATACTATATTTAATCAATAATAAGCACCAAAACAAATGTATTCTCTACGAACAAGTCAGTAATGATTAAATAAATTGTCAAATATAAAAAAAATAATATCATTTGATTTTTATATATTAAAAGATAAGTGTATTCTCTACGAACAAATTGGGTTGTTAGAAAATAAAATCTAAACTAATTTAATAAAAATATATCACTAAATAAGGAGAAATTAGTTGATATTTTTCAAGTAAAGTTTCATCACTAAATTTCCACTCATTAATTCTAACTAATTAGTCGAAGTTCATATGGGCACACACTCTTTTTATATATTAGGATTGAATGACTTTGTGGAAGAAAAGTCGGCACGACTTTCTCTCTATCTCTTTCTTATATTTCTTTCTCTCATCTTATATGTCATTTCTTTTTCATCTGTCACTCATAAAATACTCGAAAATACACTAAAATCATCATAAATTTCCCTCCATAAAATCACTCAATGCAACTCTCTCTTTTCACTAACAAAATATATATATATATATATATATATATATATATATATATATATATATATATATATATATATATATATATATATATATTACACTTACTTCTGTAGGTCCAGAAGTGGATAGATTGGCAGCAATGGCAGGAAAGTATAAAATACATTTAGTGATGGGTGTGATAGAGAGGAATGGCTACACACTTTACTGTACTGTTCTATTCTTTGATTCTCAAGGTCATTACCTAGGAAAGCATTGGAAACTCATGCCAACAGAAGCCGAAAGGCTTTTCTGGGGATTTGGTGATGGATCAACCATTCAAGTTTTTGAAACTCAAATTGGAAAACTAGGTGCTGTAATTTGTTGGGAGAATAAGATGCCACTATTAAGGACAGCAATGTATGCTTAAGGTTGGAATTTTAAACTTTAATTTTTAGTGTTCAAGTATACATACAATGTTTAATTAGATAGATATTAATCATAAAAAAATCCAACTAATTTTCTAAATTAATGCCTATTTTTGAACTTTTTTACACATTAGAGGTAAATTGTGGTTGTCACTCAATTAAGTTTTGCTATGCTTATGTCTAACCTCGTCAAAAATTAAGATTTAATTGTACTTTTGGCCCCCTATCTTTTCAAAAGTTGCGATTTTGGCCACCTAACTAATTAAATTACAAAACAGCCCTTATGTATTGGATCTTTGGCAGTTTTGGCCCGAAGCCACTTTTGACTTAGTCTTCGCTGACGTGGCACCCACAATGGCCGACACGTGGCACCTCACTTAAGGGATGTGGGTGCCACGTCAGCGAAGACTAAGTCAAAAGTGGCCTTGGGGCACAAAACTGCCAAAGATTCAATACATAGGGGTCTGTTTTGTATTTTAATTAGTTAGGGGGTCAAAATCGCAACTTTTGAAAAGATTAGGGACCAAAAGTGCAATTAAGCCAAAAATTAAATGTCTAAATCTAGCATGTAGTCTGCGATAAACTTATTTTTATGTTTGAGATTCGCTTTTTCCAAAGTTTGATATAACATGTATTTAATATGAACATATTTAAATAAGTAATTTGAATTCTATATTTTTATATATACTAATGCGTTAATAGATCAATGAAGTTAAATAATAACAAAGATCAACGAAGTTAAAACTATTGTGGGGCTTTGGTTTTAACAGGTGTGGAAATATATTGTGCACCAACAGCTGATTCTTCGAATGAGTGGCAAGCTTCAATGATCCATATTGCTATTGAAGGTGGATGTTTTGTCTTGTCAGCAAACCAGTTTTGTAAAAGAAAGGATTATCCACCCCATCCGGAGTATGTTTTCGCTAGTGCTGAAGAGGACCAAACACCAGATACTGTTGTATGTCGCGGAGGTAGTGTCATTTTATCTCCATCAGGGACTGTTTTGGCTGGACCAAATTATGATGGGGAAGCATTGATATCAGCAGACCTAGGTACTTCATTCCTCGCTAACGAGTATTTCTGGACATTCTTTAAATTGGAGTATTATATTATTAATATTTGGTTCTCTTAAAGCATTTTTGATTTAAGAGAACCAATTTTAAGCTCAAACAATGCTAGCAGTTGTATTTTTAGGTTGAATTTGAATCAAATGCATCTTTTGCAATTTTTTAATACATGTTAAAACACTTTTAATTTTCTATAATTATATACTCAAAAGTAATTTTGAACTAAAGCATAGCTTCTAATTATGCTACACCCTAATTGTTGAAATTTTTTTGCACAGATATTGGGGAAATAGCAAGAGCTAAGTTTGATTTTGATGTGGTTGGACACTATGCAAGACCTGAAGTGCTAAGCTTGATTGTCAATGACCAACCAACAAATCCAGTTACTTTTGCTTCCACGTCAACAAAAATTGAAGAGAAGTCCAAATAGTGTCTTTCTTTCATTGTCAACAACTTTCAATCCTTAAATTCTTCACACGTCCATAACATTGGATTCATCTATTTATGATTATCTAAATGTACAATAACCAGTTGCATAGAGGTTTAATTTATCATCAATGTAGCTGCAAATGTGATCTGTCTCCCATACTGATAGCTATTCTTTCATGGCCAGCTACCCCACTTTTATTGAGTAAATAGTCAATTTCTTCCTTGTAAGTTTCATCAATTATCCCCCTGAAATTTCACAACGTTAGTCAATTTATCCCCTCCGTCAAATTTATCTGTTAGTGAACATGACGTTTTGCAAATACCCCCCTGAAGTTTTGCAGTTATGTGCAAAATGCCCCCCAAACTTAAAAATTTATATTATTTTTTTCTTAAAAACAAACAATTAATAGTTAAATATTAAAGCTAACTATTAATTTTGGAGTTTGGAAAAACTACATACATATTTACATCAAAATAGGGAAAAATGTGTATTTTTAAAGTGACAATAGTGGTTATTTCTAATAGACAAATTATTATTTTTAGAGGTTTATAAACAAATTAATAATCAGATTTAAATTTATATTTTCTCCTTCACCATCTTACTCTTTTAACTCCTCCAACTCCTTCAACAATTTGCTCAAACCATTTAAACTACACAACCCCCAATATTGATCCACAAATCATCCCATTATTGTCACTTTAAAAAATACATATTTTTCCCCATTTTGGAGCCTATTTTGATGTATATATGCATGTAGTTTTCCCAAATTCCAAAATTAATAGTTAGTTTTAATATTTAACTATTAATTGTTTGTTTTTAAGAAAAAAATAATATAAAATTTTTAAGTTTAGGGGGCATTTTGCACATAAGTGCAAAACTTCAGGGAGGTATTTGCAAAACGTCATGTTCACTAACAGAAAAATTTGACGGAAGGGGTAAATTGACTAACGTTGTGAAATTTCAGGGGGTAATTGAAGTTTTGTTAATTTCCGAAAAGTAATTGATGAAACTTACAATTTTAAGGAGAAAATTGACTATTTACTCCACTTTTATTTATAGTACCTGTTCCAAACATTCCTCAATTTGTATCTCCATTCAAAAATATTATACAATTCACTAGCTCCATTCTAATCTCAATTGCCACTTCCCTAAGTACATGAAGATGTAATACATATCCAACAATTCTTTTTACGAAATTTTTTTATTCATAACAAATTTTTGTTTAAGATGAACAAAGATCAGTAAGATTTGAATCAACATTAAAAAAGATGTTATATATAGGCGGAACATCTAAAAGATAAAACCAAACACCTCGTACGACATAAACACCAATAAAGATACCATCCAAATCAAACCCCCACACAACAGCATAAACAAAACTTGAGTCAAATCCATTAAAACTCCTTCACAAATGACCTCATAAACATCTAAAAACATCTATCGCCTACTACTCATGCATATCCAAAAATTACAATTGCATCACTAAAATATTAGTGGTATCGTCTACAATCGAAGTATCATTCATTTTGGAAACTATTTTTCCTCTATTTGTTTATCAAGTTTGGTTGTTAGACTTGTCGGACTAAAAGTATCAATTTGTACGTTGGTCACGGCTACCGTAAGTTCAATTGTTATTTTTTTATAAAATAAGTTAAATTGGAAATGAGAAGCAAGTGGAAGAAATAGAATACATTGGAATGAGAGGGTTTTGGAGCCTAAAACTGACGTCTTCTATTTCTAGTTCCTTTTTTCCAAAACCCTCCTCTCCCCTCCCCTCCAAACTCCCAAACAAAGTCTAAAACTCTGTCTAATAAGGTTCACTCTAATTGGAATCATGTCACGGAGAAGTTTCAAATAAAAAACTTGGACTTTGAAAGGACAATAATTAGATTTATATTTCTTTATATTTTTTGTATGGTTCTTTACCTAACCTTTTTTTTTTCTTCTTCTTTATAACAAACTTTAAAAAAGTTGTGGATTTTTGTCTTAATAAAATATAAGCTTAATTACATTTTTGATCCTCACATTTTAACTTACTCACGAAAACGGTCTTGCCTCTTTCAAATCGAACAAAATCGTCCTTAAACTATCATGTTTTTGCAGTTTTAGTTCTACCTCCTTATTTTCAACTCTAGAAACGCATATAAATGACAGTTTTAGTCCAACTATGCTCAACCATGAAATAAATAAGGAATAAAGCATGTGGGTACAAGGAATCTATTTTATTCAGCAGATTAACCTAATTACTAAGACATGTTACATACCTGAAACATGTCTTAGAAAATTGAGTTTTTTTTTGTTAATGTGCTGAATAAAGTAGATTCCTTGTACTCACATGTTTTATTCCTTATTTATTTCATGGTTGAGCAGATGTGGTTGGACTAAAACTGTCATTTATGTGCGTTTATGGAGTTGAAAATAGGGGAGTATGACTAAAACTACAAAAACATGATAGTTTAGGAACGATTTTGTTCAAATCAAAAAAGGCATGACCATTTTTGTGAGTTGATCGCAAAGATCAAAAGTGTAATTAAGCCTAAAATATAAAAATAAAAAAAAATAAAAAACACGATTGGCTGGGAATTTGTTGTCTAATTTTATTACAAGTTGTACAAGTAGTAATACCTTCATCCCTGTAAATGAAGGAACTAGAAAGAAGTAAAAACACACTTGACTTCTCAAGAGAAAACCATGGCACTTGTAACAACCACTCCAACCATCAATGACGGACCACTCATCTCCGAAGTTGACATGGGTTCCGATTTCAATGCTCTCACTGTCCGAGCCACTGTTGTTCAAGCTTCTACCATTTTTTACGACACTCCCGCCACTTTAGGTCCTCTTACTTCTCCCTCTGTTCACCTTAGAATTAGTTACGATTAAAGTCAAACATTTTTAATGATATGACGATTATGATCGATTAACAATGTAAAAATCTTTACACTGACAGTCTGTATAAGTTAAATTTAAATCTTTTTACTTGATTGGCCTTTTATTGATAATGTTTTTCAGTATGAGCTTTCTAGAACGCTGAATTTTCGGTGTTGAGTTGGTTTACAGATAAGGCTGAGAGGTTGCTGGCTGAAGCTGCTAGCTATGGTTCCCAGCTTGTTGTGTTTCCAGAAGCATTTATTGGTGGATATCCACGTGGTTCTGGTTTTGGTGTTTCCATTGGTAACCGTACTGCTAAGGGTAGAGAAGATTTCAGGAAGTATCATTCAGCTGCTATTGATGTGCCTGGTAAGAGCTTAATTTGAAGAATAAGTTACCATTGATGTTATGTATCTTTGATGTTATGTATACTTTATCGATTTTATGTAAAATTAATGTGGTAGAGATGAAGATGTTGCGTTGGATGTGTGGTAAGATTAGACAAAATAGGATTATAAATGACAACATTAAATGGAGAGCTATAAAGCAAGGATACGGACACAACACGTGTCCGACAACGGGATACGCCTAATCTAAGGAGTGTCCGTGCTTCATAGACGGAGAGACTTGAGGTAACACCTATCGTATAAAAGATGGTGGAAACTCGGATTAGAAGACTTATTAATTTAGGTAAGATGGAGGATAGTTCAATCACTAGAGGTAGAAGAAGACCTAAAACAACTATAAGAGAAACTATTAAGAAAGATCTACAGATTAGTGAGCTGGATTGAGATATGATATATGACAAAACATTATGGCGCCGTTTGATTCATGTAGCCGACCCCACTTTGTGCGATAAGACTTCGTCGTTTTTTTATTGATTTTATGATAAAGTTTCAAACATTAATTTTAACCGATCAAATCAAAGTTGTGGGGCACATGCATTTTCAAGTAACTAATTTTGTAATATTGTTGTATTGTAGGTCCTGAGGTGGATAGATTGGCAGTAATGGCAGGAAAGTATAAAGTACATCTAGTGATGGGTGTGATAGAGAGGGATGGCTACACACTTTACTGCACCGTTCTCTTCTTTGATTCTCAAGGTCATTACCTAGGAAAGCACAGGAAAATCATGCCAACAGCACTGGAGCGCATTATCTGGGGATTTGGGGATGGATCAACCATTCCCGTATTTGAAACTCAAATTGGAAAAATAGGTGCTGCCATTTGTTGGGAAAACAAGATGCCGCTATTAAGAACAGCAATGTATGCTAAAGGTTAGAAAAGTTAACCTTTGAGTTTTTGTCATTCGATTACACCCTATTTGGAATGACCAACATTGTATAGTACGTATTAGGGTGTTGTATTTACTTGCTTGAGCTTGTGAAACTATTTTGGCGAACTTATGGAAACAACTATGACATGTTTGCAATCTGTTTTCAACTTATTTCTATAAACTCCTCAGGATAGCTTATGAAAAAAGTTTATTTTACCGTTTGATATAGAAATAGCTTATACATAAGCACTTATTCGATAAACATGTTACATGTATGCTGTAAGAATTTAATTGAGATGTTCATCCAAACAGGGCCTTTTTGCATATATTCATCTTAATTAGTAGCATTAGATTGCCTATTGCCGGTATTGGATTTGGTTATTTACATTGATAAATCAATGGATCTTTGGTTTTAACAGGTGTGGAAATATATTGTGCACCAACTGCTGATTCCAGGGAATTGTGGCAAGCATCAATGACCCATATTGCACTTGAAGGTGGGTGTTTTGTTTTGTCGGCAAACCAGTTCTGTAGGAGGAAGGATTATCCACCTGCTCCGGACTATGTTTTTGAAGGTTCAGAAGAGAACCTTACACCTGATTCTGTTGTATGTGCTGGAGGTAGTGTCATTATATCGCCATCAGGGGCTGTTTTGGCTGGACCCAATTATGAGGGGGAGGCACTAATATCAGCAGACCTAGGTATGTCTGTCATTTATGGTTGATATTTACACCTAATGGTTGAACTGTATTACAAAGAGCATTGTTTTCTTTAAATGTGTGTATAGCCGCCCCGCGAGTAAGCACAGATGTTTACCTGGCATGTTTCTGGTACACTATGCCAGACTACTGGGTTGGTACCTGGTATGAGTATTAGGAATTTAGGATATAGAATTTGAATTATTTTAGGTTTGTTATCTTATTAGGATGGCTGGACCAGCTATGTTAAATAGAGGCTATAGTGGTGCTATAGCTTTATAGCATACAGAATTTGAGCAAATTGTTATAGTTCTGAGTTACACTATTTAGTACAAAATGTTGTCAAATAGCGGCTATAACACTATTGCATAGCGTAATTTGAACAAAGTACTATTTCCTGCAGTCCACGATTGACACCACTGGGTGCACTTACATTAGTACGACAACTCTTATATGTGACATAGATTAATAATTTACTATTACATGCTTCTGTTATATATTCAAATTTGTTATTTTGATGCACTAATAATTTCAGGACTTAGTTTTATTTTATCCTGTTTTCATCCTTTTTCATCTAACCTTGTTGGCTACAATGTCAACAACCTATAAGCATGACTATGTTAGAAATTTGTGTGAAGTATTTGTGGCCTCCATTCTTTGTTTCAGTATTTTGAAGTTTAGTCGGATTAAATGTTATATTATAAAGAAGATAGTAATTCTACTTAAACTAATGGACATGATTGAGGTTGTTTGATGTTTGGCTCAAGAATTTATCAAAGGTGGTTCAAATTCAATCCGTGTTTACCAAACACTTAGGACTAATAATGTATCTTGGGCTTTCTTGAAGGTCTTTTATGATGAATTACTTTCTCTGTCTTCCATGGTTTCACTGTCATTAAGAATTTGCCATTATGAATTGAATGCTACGCCCTGATTCTTGAAAATTTTGCACAGATCTTGGTGAAATAGCAAGAGCGAAGTTTGATTTTGATGTGGTTGGACACTATGCAAGACCTGAAGTGCTAAGCTTGATTGTCAAGGACCATCCAACAAATCCGGTTACTTTTGCCTCGGCATCAACAAAAACTGAAGAGAAGACCAAGTAGTTTCTTCCTTTCATGGTCAGCAACTTCCAAACCTCCAGTTATGGATCTGTAAATTAAGCATTTGCACATAGG
Organism: Medicago truncatula; assembly: GCF_003473485.1. Classification (NCBI taxonomy): domain Eukaryota; kingdom Viridiplantae; phylum Streptophyta; class Magnoliopsida; order Fabales; family Fabaceae; genus Medicago; species Medicago truncatula. The sequence goes on from NC_053045.1 coordinate 27,019,965, forward strand.
TTTGATTCAGTTGAACTTGTTAAAATGACTTTGGATAATTGGAATATTCTACTACAGAAGCATTTAATAAAAAAATCACATATTTCATTTATAAAAAGTGATAAATGCTCTAGTATATGTTTGTAATCTGTATGGTTATTCAAACATACTGTAAGCTTTCACAAAAGGCAAAGCAATTCAAATGACCCTTGTTTCTATAAATTATTTATTACTGATGTTTATTTAGCTTGCTTATTCTAAGTCACAGCATCTTATAACATATTTGGCTCTCTGTTGGAAAAGTTTGCAAATCACACAAATGAGTGAAAATGTTATGTTGGGAAGGTTTCAAACCACTTTCAATAAAATTAGAGGATTGTTTTTGTTTATATGTGATCTGCTGATTTACCTAATAAAAAAACTAAACATGTAATCAAGATATAGAAAAACATTTGTTTATACTGTGTATTAGGTACCTGAATAGATTGAAGTAGTCTCCTAACAAGTGTAAATGTCCTTTCTTATTTTCATAACTCATGTGTTTGTTCTCTTAGAGGGTAACCTTGGCGCAACTGGTAAAGTTGTTGTCATGTGACCGCACTTTAACCTGCATTTTACGAATACTTTTTTTCTTTCTTTCTGTTATTTCTTCATCATAAACACCGCTTTATTGTGTACAATTCTGAGGGGAAGGGTAAAAATGGAAATAAGGGGTATGTTTAATAGGTTTAGGGGTCCACCTATAAAAATTCTTGTTGTTCTAAAACAATGTGAGTGGTCCACTTACACATGGTTGATCTAAAGATCCAAACGGAGGCTACATAAGGTTACAGAATTCAAATATTTGAATAGTTATATAGAGTTGGAACTATCCTATAATAATGTTATCTGGTACAGGTTGTCACAGTCAATATTTACTTCATTTAAATCAGAACCATACATTTTAAATATAATTGAGTCCCTATAATTTCTTTAGGTAGTAGAGTCCTTTGTTCTTAGTTCATTTGTATGTAACCCAAAATGCTACATTATTATTTTTTTTCTTTTGGAACTATTAAGGAAATCACATGTGTAGTGGCTACTCAATAATTTTCATGCCGGTGGATCAAACAACTTGTTCAATATGTACATGTTTGTTTCTTGCTATATAGCTTTAACAAATATATTAGCAATGATAAGTTTTGAACATATTCAATACATGAAAGACAACATTTACAATTTGGAACAAAAATAAAAATAATAGTAGCTATCAATGATAATAAGTTACTACTAACTATCACTATCTAAACTTTTTAAGTAACATTTTGATTTTCTTCCTTCAGCTTCTTGCTTCAAATTTTCACCCTTAAAGACAAGAAGAGAATTTTCTCTTGCTTCTTCACTAGTACACTGCAAAGTTAACTGATTATCATTTCTCTGAACATGATTAGCACTTGAAATAGACCTATTGCTCGTTGTTTCGTCCTCATCATCTTGTATCCGAGCTCGAGAGAGAAATTCAATTGAACTATCGGGACGAGAATGATCTCGACCTTCTTGAATATTTGTATCCAAATCCCTCTTCTTGAAACTGGAATTTCTCTTGTTGAAGCAAATACTTCCCCATTGAATTCTCTCATAAGATTTCCTCCCTGTACTTTCTTTGTCAGTTGAAACTCTTTTTGAGTCTTTTTGAGCATCCTTTTCGCCTGGATAACTCCACTCCGATCCTCTATTGTCGTTATTCATGTTCAATTCAATTGATTGGAGATCACTGTCATCCTCATCTGAGTCATTTTGTCCTTCATACTCTGCATTTTGGAATCTCTGACAAACTTTGTTGAAATAAGACTCAAGATCGTTGAATTTCGTACACTCTGGAGAAGCATCCCCGTTTTCTTCATCTCTAGTTCTCATAAAGTCTTCAAGCTCATTTCTTAGCTTTTCTACAAAATCATTTTTCTCTTCGAATTGATACTTGGCCTCTGAAAGCTTCATCTGGACTCTCTCCTCGCGCAAAACATCCGCTAACTGAAGCATTTCCCTCTCCTTTTCCACCTCTTCACGAACTTTAACCGACTCCTTTTTCATTTCCTCCACCTGTGCTCTGTCTTCCCCAATACCTCTAGCTAGTTCATCACAAATTTGTTCGAGAATCTCTTTTGCACGTTTCTCCCTTTCAAGCTCTTCGCATACTTTCAATTGTGAAGCTTTTACACTAGCCATTTCTATGGCAATCTTCTTATTCAACCTTTCAGTTTGTTTCCTTAACTTCTTCTCCACTGTAAGCTCTTCAGCTACATTTTTAATGGCATCGTGAATCTTTTCTTTTTCTCTGCTTTTCCATGCAGCCTTTTCTTCTGCAAAACGTTTTACCATATACTCAATGTCTTTCTGGTTAGAGTTCGAGCGCTCATCTTGTATCAGTTTGTCAAGTAGGCCGCAAACCCGATCAAGCTCACTTCCGAGAGCCAAGGTGAGGGCCATTGTCGATGATTGCTTCTCTCTATGACACATTTGATTTAAAACCTTAAGAATCTTCTTCGATGTCGATAGACTACTTCTAGCTTCCTTGAGACGACTCTTCACTCCAACAGCGCATTTGCCACTATTTTTCTGCATTTCAATTTTTAAATGTAGTTCAGTTCTATCCTTTCCAACCACCAAAACATGTAATTTTAAATTAATTAGTCAGATCTATCTATATATTTTCCCTGCTGTTACTTTTTCAATTGAAATGATACATGAAACAATGAAAAAGAAATATCATACTACTAGATCAGAGTGAATAATAGTGACAGTTTAATCTTAAAAAATGATGAGATTAGTGATTTCTGAGGAGCCATGAGGTCATGGTTATTAATTACTAGTACTTTCAATTTCAAACCAATGTACCTGAAAAGCTACTAAAAATTAATTTTATTGTAAGAAAATAGGTTCTCTCAAATAAATATCTAACGGTCTCAAACTCTCATGGAAACTACTTGTGTTAATGCCATTATTGCAATCCATCTTCCTTTTCAACTGCTACAAATTAAAGCCCCCAAATTTTGACAAGAAATAAAAAAAAGGTTGAATAACTAGGTTGATGATCATGAAAATGATGAGCCAATTTTTATTTTCTTTGTTAACCATGTTATTGCCGTGAAGTATTCATCAACTTTGCCAATGATTAATCTCTATCAGGAAACTTGGTTGGCCACGTTTAGTGGAGTTTCATCCACAAGACTTGAATTTGAAACCTTGCTTAAGGGATCCCGGTCCAGTTCCAATCATACAAGCGCAATGTTGGACCAATACGATATGCTCACCACATTTCTAATTTAGATGTTATTTGAAAATTAAATAACACCGTATGTGCTTATCTCTATCTCTCTTTTACTTTTATCTTAGACATTTCAAAAGTACACATAAAAATTAAAGAAAAGTGTATTTGACATCAAAACTTTTGTATACAAAAATCATCTCTTTCTAATTAGTATGACAAATTTACATACTATAAACACTTTACCTCATTTAAACTGTCACTGGTATGGGCGTCCATACCAGAACGAAGTGGATGAGATAACCCTGACACTGTTCTGTAACCATCACTTTCAAATCCTTTCATTCTCTGCATAATCAAAAGCAAAACAAGAATCACAAAACATCATACAAACCCAATAACAAAATACAAATGAAAAAGTAAACTTTTTTTCATAGAAATTTACCTCTGAAATAGGACTGTTACATGGATCTGACATAAGTGGCCTCAACAAACCTGATCTAGACAAGCTCTTAGCTTTTTCTCTGCTTCTGTTACTTGTTTCCTTGCAGCTTCTCATTTGTTCAGCCTCAAATTCCTTCTTGACCCTTGAAGGATGCAAATCATTGATTTCCCACAAAGAAGCAGCAAGTTTTCTAGCTGAAACAGAAACCTCCTTCTCTTTATCTTTGGAGGGTAACCCTGAAGCTGAAGAATACAAAAGATGTTGTGTAGTGTTCTCCATAGAAGGTGAAGATGTAGTACTTGTCTTCCACAGTGGAACTGGTGTGGTGGACCCTCCTTTCTTTCCAACCAAAATAGCTCTCTTGAATCTGTATCTTCTTGCTAAAGAAGATGAAGATGAGGATGAACAGTTTCTCTTCCTGATTTTGTTGTGTGAAATCTCTCTAAAACCTTCTTTAAGGTTATTGTTTGTTTGATTATGACAAGAGGACATGTTGATGAAAATTGTGTGTGGAATTTGAAGTAACCAAGTTTAAGATTTACATGAAGATTTGGACATGTGATAGGTGATAGTTGTTACCATCATAGTTTACTTACTTTTTGTGTTTTTTTCAATGTTGTTTTTGTAAGATGCATATGAAAGAAAAGTGGGTCATGAAAGATTTCTTCTTCTTCTTTTTCTCTCTTGTGGTGTGTTATATGATGTTTGAAGGAGTAAAGAAATTTGGAACATGCCAAAAAATGGAAAGAAAAGGAAACTACATGTGCTAAGAAGTCTTGTGAGAGGGAAAGAAATAGTGAGAAATTTTGGTCACTTTTTTGGGTGAAAAGTAAGAGAAATCTTGTGAAGGGGAAGAGTGTAAACGGTTTAGTTTAATGGTTATTTTGATTCGTTGGAAAAGTCCCTTAAAAAGACGGAAAGAGAGGATTTGGCAGACACGTGAGAGCAGGTGCATTAAATGAGGGACATGCATGTGTTTTTTCTAGGTTCATAGAAATGTTCATCCATACTAGCATGTGGTGTGAGTGTGTGTGCAAATAATTAAATTGAAACTATAAGGTAGTAGTATTATTGACTTGATTCTTTGTATTGCATTTCATTCACTCCACTATATGATATTAAATTTATATTGTATATACTCCGTTTTGATGATATTATTTGAGTCTCTTTTAGTTTAATCAGATGTATTAATTTTGATGATATTGTTTGAGTCTCTTTTAGTTTAATCAGATGTACTAAGTTTGATCTTAATCTTTGAAATGCAACAACGTTATAATTTTTGAAGGAAAATTTTGTCGCTTTTGTAGTCCTACTCGGATCAACAAATTAGCATATACAGTTGTGTATAAAGGACATCTTGATTTTTAAAGAATTTGAATTATTTGTTAAAAAAAAAGGAATGTGTATTAGTACATTTCAATTAATCAGTTCCTTGTCCCTCATCTCACCTGGAATGTTCGTCAAATCTGTCATCAATTCATCTGTAACAGCGTTTACTTCTTGTCATTACTCCTCGAAGACATAAATTTATTCTAATTATAGTTTATAAGATCAATCATATCACTTTTTTTTACATAATTCCAATTTCCAAGATGATTAATTTGTAACCTAAAGGCTAATCATTGTCACGTGTCATATATAGATGCACTGTGAATGTTAAGTTATTACTAGTACTCTTAACTTAATGGGTTTTAACACATGGATGATTAACTGTTTTTGTTATTTGAAGGATAGAAAAACTAGGGTTTATATTTTTATATAGTAAACAACTTCATTCAATTGCTAAAGTATAGATTACAAACAAGGTGAGCCAACAGTGTAGGGACATTCCTGTATAGCAAAACAAGGATATTCAGAAGGCTTCAGAAGGCATGTGCTAAATAATCCCTTCATTCATCCAAACAAACAAATTGTTATTATTCTAGCAGAGTAGGGACTTGGATCCAGTAGTTGGAACTATCTCAAAATCACTCACACTGTCATTTTTTTATTTTTATTTATGAGCAAATGATTGTATTCTGACTTGACAAATTTGATCTTAGATATACAGTTAATTTTTGTTTTAAAACTGAAAATTTCATTGAGACTTCGGAAGTCATGTGATCTTGATCATAAGGTGCAAAAGAATGTAAATTTTAATCGTATAGCTTAAAATACCGTAGGTTGAATCGGGATAGTCCAATCTTAATTGAATTACTATCAATGTTACGAATGCGTGAATATAGAGAATCTTTGATTACAAGGGAGTTTGGTTGAAGTTTTACAATAACCACTTTCATTGATAGTTCACTATATGGACCAATACTTTTGAATTGTCCGAAATATAAACGCAATCGATGTTGTCGTTCAAATCAAAAGTTTGCGGTTGGGTTTTGAGACACATATCTGCATTTTCTTATTTTTGTTAAATTAACAATTATGAGTGACTATTTTAAACACTACAATGTAGAGAACCGTAAACTTTTAATTATGAAAGCTTATGATCATAACAGGATCGAGAAGTTGGCTCCGAAGAAGATAGAACAACATCTCATTGTATGTTGATGATGAGTGGTACCTACAAGCATTTTGGCATCAAGTAATTGTAAGGTGAGAAACGGTAAACATTTAAAGAGGTACTTATAAGAGGATTGAGGAATTTTGAGGAGTTGGAACGTTAGTTTTCAAGATCATAACGATAGAAAACTAACGTTCTTCCTTGACCTCCTCATTTGTCCCTGCCTCTATCTGTATAGTTGTTTCTACCAGCTGTTGTTGCTTTGATGGAGAAGCTTTGATCAAATTATGACCTTTTACTTCGACTAAGTTTTTTATGGATTCGGCTTAGACCCAATACAAAATTGTTGAGTCACAACGGACCAAAACCATAAGACATTGTACTTATGAGTCTACCGTTGGAACACTTTATCAAAAAGATTTTCAATACAAAGAGTCAAATGAACCTTTGGACTCGGTGCAACCGCGCAAGTGAGTTCGAGGATCAACATTGAACTCAGAGCAGCTGCACAATTGAGTTAAACACCACATATTTATCCAAAATCTTACGTGTTGAATTTATAGATCATCTCATTTATAAAGTGTTCAACCTCCACTTTTTCACACAATGTCATATTTATAACTTACATTTACTTCACAACAAAAACAACTTATGTATGTAAATCATTTTCAAATTTCGAACCACATTTTAACTACTACAATACAAAGTAGTACAAGCTTGCCATCAACAAGTCACCGACTTCCTTCACAAACAGATTGAAGAGAGAAGAAAAGAATACCTGGTGGGGGCCCTAACAAACGGCTCAATATGTTTAAGCAAATCCAATGGTCATTAATGCATCAATAGTTCATACTGCATGAGGGGCCCCACCATGGTTTATTTTGCCCGTTCTTATTAATATTCTTTCACTGAAATGGGAACATACGGTGTGGTTACATAAGGACATTTGGCCGTTATGTCTGGAAGTATATGCGGCAATATACACGGCTATTATATTAATAACAATTGTTCATGGGCCAAGCAGCTTTTAATGTTTACATTACTGCTTGCTATGTTGATATTGCCTATGATTCAGATCCATTGTATTCTCCTCAGATATACCCCGCAAGGACAGAACTTAAGAGAGCTTTTTGTAGGGAAAGGAAAATAAGAAGTTGGGACCTCTTTGTTTCATTTGGAGGGAAAATGACAAAAAAAAGGAAGGGGAGAAAGGAAAATATAGGAACCAACCGAGATTTGCTGCTACAGACCATGACTGCACGCATTTACGTAGTCAGTCGTTATGTAATCGTTTGATTGAGATCAGACAGTTCAGATTCAATTTTTAAAGGAAATCAAAATCTGCTTTAAATTTGCAACAACTAATCTCAAAAGTTATCACCAATGCATAGTAAGAACCTATCTGTTACGGGTCAAACTACAACAAAGGCAATGGACCCAAGCACTCACAAGAATGAAAAACCCAAATATGTGACTAGAAAGCCTATTTGCTGGTCTAATTATAATTAAGTCACTTAATTATTATGTTTCTAGAATTTTGTTACTATATTCCAATATATTTGAGAATGAAATAAACATGAATAAAGTTGATCCAATTCCTTATCTGATATTCTGTTTTCCTATCTTGATTTCTGAATTTTGCAAGTTCTTAAATTTTCACTTGAAACACTACCCTAACATTGGTGCTTTCATTGAGAGAGTTTGACCATGAAAAAGACTACATATAGGTTGGATTAAGGTGCTTTACCGAATACTGATAAGTGAGTGAAGCCGCAAAAAAGGGAAAGGTTATCATCGGGCTAGTGTCGATAGAGTGAATGTTGTCGTAGATGTAGGCACTTAAATGACGTGGCACATTAGGAGTCCCATATCGAGCAGATAAAAGTGTTCGACGTGGTACTTAAGCGATAAGTCTTTCTAACATAATAGACTAGTCTTTTCGGTTGAGCTCTCCTCATAGGCCTCATAACAATTGGTGCTTTCGTCATACCTACAACATGATTGGATAGGTCTTAAACTGTAATTGGAATTCCATTACAGTCCCTGATTGACGAAGCTTGAATAACACCACTTATGATTCATGTTTAGAAAGACCAAAACGGAGTTCCAACACAGTGTGAAGGTATCCCAAGTGGTGATTTGATTAGTAGTGCGTAGCAATTTGAACCACCCTAAGATTGTCTGACCTTGCATGAAAAACACACTCAAAAACAAATGTTGATGAGGAGGAAACTCAAAATACTGTTCAGCTTGAAAACCTCAATCTAATGGATTGGATCCATTAAAACGGAAACAACTTGATTTTTGCGGTCCTGGGTGTTGTGTGATTGGTATTACCATTCTGCTAAATTTGTTGCAGAGCTAGCAGAATAGATGTCGTAAGTTGTTCACGGAGGGTCGCAATTTTTGTGTATGAGATCCGACTTTTGGCGTTCAAATTCTGAGGTCATGGAATTGCGTTGTTCCTCGAGATTCAGCTTCATCTCACGCATCTAGGTCAAGCGTTGAAGGTCATGCACGAAAAAAAAATGGTTCAAGCATAAGGGAGTTTGATAACTACATTATTGTTTTGTTTAGTAAGGTTGTGTTTTTATTTAGTAATGTTTGTTTAATAATGTTTTGTTTAGTAAGGTTTATTCCATAAACTCATGTTTTGTGCTTTTCCTTTTGGCAGTTGAATCATCTTTGGGTAATTTCCATTCAATTTGAGGCTAGTGAGTGTATTGCACGAATATTGTTATGCTTGGCATATAAATTGGCTTCGGCTTTTTTGGTTTGACACCACTTACCACCAAAAACCTCTTGTACTTGCATTGTTGTTTTAATAGAGTTTTCTTATTTTTACTTTTTGCATTCTCTTTATTTTGTTTAGGTAGCTCATTCTCTTTATTTTTACTTGATGATTGAATAGTCTACATTAGTCTTGAGGTCATGGAAAGTATTCTTATGAAAAATTTCTATAATCTTTATTTCTTTTCTTTTGCTTAAGAAATGCATTTGCCTAATCTAGTTTTATAGTACTTAATCAAAATCATAGGCAACCTTCCGATAAGTGAAAGTTTGAAGCGTGAGAATATCCTACAATTTTTTGGAATGTAAAAATGGATTTTCGGATTTAATGGGTCTCACTAACAAGTAAACCATCAGAATAAGGAGCATTGTTTAAGAGACACTTCTTTGTTGTTAGAGATATAGTAAATGATACAAAAATGAATATCTCATCTTTATACTTGTATTTCTAAGGCAAAAGGAATGAATAGAAATTTAGAGTGTTTGTTATAATGATGAACTCTAATGATTTGAAGGCATTTTTCATCAATGCATGTTTCCAAAACAAAAATCAAATCATTTAACAATCAACTTGCATTCTATATATATATATATATATATATATATATAGAAACCAAAATCATTTCTTTATTTGCATACTTAGATTAGTTGTTACTTCTTTACTTAAATTAGCCTGTGAAAAAATTGCAAAACAAAAAGTTGGGGCAGCAACTAATACAAATAATAATTTACAACATTCATTATGAAGACAATATTACACCAATTTTTCCTAGTACAAGAGAAAAGGTGCCAAGTGTTCTACAAGGTTTTTTTTTTTACTCATGGTAGTAGATTACAAGGCTGAAAGTAATATAAAGGGAAAAGAAATTAATAACAGACCATAAGTTATTATGAATTAAAAATCAGAAGTACACCTGAGTTTAATTCATAGTAATAATAACTTATGAATTAAAGTTGTTATGATTTCATTTCTGAAAGTAATCTTCAGTCCTTCCTTTGAAACCAATTTGGCCAAAAGTGAGAGAGATGAACAGTCCAAGGTGCCAACAGATCAGCCATAACCTGTTCAATTCATCATGTTTATCTTAGATACATTTTTATGTCTAATCCAAAAAATATATTGAAAGACAAACAATAACTATATGTTTGTTTTAGTTTAGATAGTTTAAGTCGGTAAATGTATACAAAACGGTTCCATGGTCTAGCGGTTAGGACATTGGACTCTGAATCCAGTAACCCGAGTTCAAGTCTCGGTGGAACCTTTGTTTTATTTTATTTTTAATTCATTTTCAAAAGTTTCTTGTTTTTCTTCAAGTAGTTTAATGGTAAAAAAATTATCTTTTATGGTGAATAAGTAGGTGTACAAGGTTCAAATCCAACTGAGTAATTTTCACATGACCATATTAACATCTGAGTTAATTAAATAAAAAAAAAATTCTACTTTGACTTTAATTAAACTTTGTAGATATTTTCTATATTATATATCATTCATGAATTAAAGTTAAAATATGCAACATTCAACGACCAAGTTTTCTCTTTTACTAGGACAAGCTCAGAAGATCTAACACCTCTATCTGATTTCTTCATATCATATTTTCATTACTTTTTTTTTGTTGTTGTTAAATCATAGCTTAATTTCTCATCTTTGATTTCACTTTTATTATTATAATTATAATTATTACTTTAATTAGTAGCACTTGCTTGTGACATAAATGGATGCATTTAGCTGTTGGAAGGCACTTTGATGTGTGAATTTTTTTTTTTATTAAAATTGGCATTCTTAAACAATGAAAAAAGCAAAACTCATGCGCTCGGATCATCTGGTTGCCAACAATTCATACACTGGGTTAGTCAATACAAAATTTTGTTCTGATTTCAATTAGACTCGTTGTTAGTAGACGGTAGGATTGATCACTCGAATTAGTCAATAGAATACCAAGTTAAAAAAATAAAATGAAAGAAGCAAAATAAGATTTTTAATGGAAATGACTAACCAGAAGGGTGAAGTAAGAGCAGGAGGAGTTGGGAAGTGAGCAAGTTCAGTGCCAATGCTATCAAAGAAAAGTCCAGTCAAACTTTTACCATCTATAGCTGGTATGCTAGATGGTGCCAACCAACCTATCAACCCAAATCCAATCACATTGAAATCCCTCCTCAACCAATCCCTTTGGAAGCTACTATACACCATAACAATTCACAAAATAATGTCACAATTTATTTATCATCATAATTCTATAGTGCATAAGTAAAATACTTGCTGCATAAGTAAGATAGTGTTGCATCGTGCATAATGAGTTTGATCATATTTCACTTGATCTAACGATATGACTTATTGATCAAATAATAAAAACAAATTTGTGTATGGTAGAACGTATACTTCACTTTCGTATACTATAAAACTAGCCCAAGATAAATATTCATATGGATCAAAATTTATTATATTTGAAAACCATATATACAAATCAATCTTATAATAAAATTTACCATGTGACTCTCCCACCATTTCCAAGTGCCATAGCTTGCTTCAAAGGATTCCTAGCAATCACTTGCGGTTTCACAAATCCTACAAACAAATTACAATTAAAATAAATAGAAACATATCATAAAATCATGTTTATTATATCTTAATGACAAAATACCGGAGGTGAGACGTGATGCACCAGCCATTCCTAGGACGGTTGGAAAGGTTGTTGCTGCCATTTCAGCTGTAATCTATGATTTTGGTGTTGACAATGCAAAGAGATATGAATCAAATATGTGTGCAAAGTAGTGGTGATTTTTGTGGTTCCAATTATTATTGTTGTTTTCTACGAATAAAATAAGATTGGGTTTGGATTGCGTTTTCGTGGATGTGCTAGTTACTCAATGACATTGTGCCACATTGGAGAATTTGGGATAAAGTAGGGTCTACATTAATCCTTTGATTGGTCTCTCCTTCGACCAAGGATTGCTAAATAGGATTCACGATCCTTTCATGTTAAAACTAAAATGAAGAAATAATCTTGGAGGATATTGATCTTTAAAGAGTCTTGTTAAAAAAATTATAAAAAAAGTTAAAATTTCAATTCTCAATACATTAATTAAATAAATTTAAAAAAGAATTACTAATTAGAGGTCTTAAATAGTGTTCTCTCAAGAACACTCGTCAACGTATCTTATTTTTAAAATAGGATTTAATTACATGTTGTGTCTTATTTTAAAAATTACTTGTTGTCTCTTATCTTTAAATTGGGCATAACTCATCTTAAAATCCGACTTTTAAACACAATCAGATGTGGGACACTTTAACACATTCCCTCACGATCAACATTATTGGGTTTGGTTCATGAAAATAAGTGATGGGCGGTCAGATAGCGGAAACGTGATAGCATGTGGTCCAATGGGCCTTAACAAGGATTTGATATCATCTTAAAATTGAGCATAACTCATCCTTACAAAACCGACTTGTGAGGTGGGGATTCCACTTATAAACACATGTTCATGTTATCTTTTATTTGATGTGAACTCTTTAACATCTTATGTTCAGGCTATCAAAGGGTCATGCATAGTAATGTCATGTCTCTAGGTCCATGAATGTTGTGTTTACGATGATTGGTTTGCCATCCAAAATGGTCTGGGAAAGAAGCTTGTTACATGTTTGCCTTCTTTCATGTGTAATTAATCTTTGATATATAAATGATATAAAAACTCATTAACTTGTTTGGAAAAAAAATTATATAGACAAAATAACAAAGTCTTTAGAAACTCACATGAATAAAGGAGTCAAAACAAGGTTCGAATTCTGATCATGACGTTCGACTTAATAATTTCGATATTTTTGTCGATTATGTTTCTAAAATATAAAAATGGACAACCAACTATTTATTTAATAAAAATGATATTTTTTTGATAAAATAAAAATGATAGTTAATTTATAGATTTATGAAGTAAGAGTATGGTACACCTTAATTTACAAGTGTACTATAGAAATCTCAATTTTGCAAAGGAAAGTTTGGCAAACTTTTTAAGAAAATGACTTAAGAGATTATTTGAGGTGTGTGTGTCTTAACTGTTGGAAATATTAATAAGAAAAAGAATAGATCTCAGATAATTAGGAAAAACATAAGAGAATTGTTGTATTGTGACAAAAGTCATTGCACTAAAAGCAAATTTTCGATAGACCTCCGATATAATCCCATATTCGATTTTGCTCCTCAAAGGTTACGTAACTATGTGTCTGACCCGTGCACTCGAGGTCAACACATTGGAGCTTCACAAACAATACCCAAAAATGGTTGAGAGTATAAGAAAAAGCATTGGCTTTTATCTTTGATCATATACCCTCTGCCTAGCTATGTGTCTATATATATTCATTTATATAAGTCCCCCGTGCATGTATCATAAGCTAATCAATATATAGATTTCTCATTCTGCCCGTTGTAGGTAGCACTTCCTCCTAAATAAATGAGATTATCATGGCATGATACTAATGACAATAAATTGAGGAAGTGGTCCATTGGTTAGTAATGTTTAAGGCAGTTATCAAATGGACTTGGTGAACTCAATTATTGTTGTAAGAAGGAAATATAATTAAAGGAATATAAGATAATTGATTTTCATTATATCCAACAATCCCTCACTAATAGCCATTAAGGAAATGTTTTTTCATGCTTAAGTGTTAATGTCACGTAGTGAATTACTCTTGAACTTAATAGATTAAAGATGAGACCCCCCACGATACACGCTTTTACCTTTAAAATTGTGATAGCTCCACGATAATTATTTTCATCATAATTAAGACTTTTATCATCTTGGGCTGCTAATGAGTGCTCTAGAAAGATTGCCGAAGTCTTTCATAAAAGGTGGTCTAAACCTTCACACTAATGTAGGTAGATACATGTGCGTCTCTATAGCACCCTGCATCCATTAAGAGCTAAAAGCTCATCCTCGCATTAAGCACTACCACACGCCACAGGGATGAAATATGTAGTGCATGTAGGAGTATTCATATGACTTTGTTTGACCTCAAATTAGGTATCCACCATATTTTCCTCCACTCAAGGCTTTAAATTCATCCCCCACAACATATCCAGGACAAATTTCCTAGGTAATCCTTTCACATAAGGATCTTAAATTATAAAAAAATAAAAAATTCTCTTTTCTTTTCTCACTTCTCATATAGCGAGATAACATTATTTTTAGTTCCTTTTACAAAAGGATTTGTCTCGTCTCTCATAGACACTATTATTAGTCACATAGCTTATAGCTTGTTATCACAAGATTTAGAAGGCTTGTATATCCTCCATAAAGGTATCTCAGTCACATTGGGTCTATCAACATTATTGCTTCATGATCTGCAAATTCAAGAGCTGAAACTTTTGATTTCATTAGTAAATTTTCTCTATTTACTAGTTATCATGTAGAGATAGAATATTGTCAGAAATTGTGGTCTTCCCTTATCTCAAATTCCATTGTTTAGTAGCTTGATGAGTCATTTAATATCTATTTTTATATGTTATTTAGTTTAGTTTTAAATAAATTTTATTTTATATTAGTATTATTTCCTTTTTGAGTTAGTTTACTACAAATTGCACGTTATTATATTTCAGGAACGAATATTTGATGGATTGAGTCTTGGAGCAAAAGAAAGGGACTTGGAGCTGATTTAGTACGAAAATACGAAAATTCAGAGACAAAAATATGTCTCCCCAAAGTCAGAAGCTTGGCACGGCCCGTGCTAGCATTGGCACGGCCGTGCCACCCTCCAGAGTCACTTTTGCTGCTTTTGCTTAGATTTTAAGCTACTCTATTTTAGCCCGCAGTTTCTTGTGGAACATTCCAGTAATGTAATTGCTTAGATTTTAAGTCGAATGTATGCTATAAATAGAGTAGCTATCCATCACAAATATTCATCTTTTCTTGGAATTCAATGAGTGACAATTGCTTTTCTAATAAAAGTTCTTTTCTTTTCCTTTATTTTCTTGTCATTTACTTTTATGCTTTCTCTCTTCTTCCCCGTCCCGTGTCTACGATGAACATGAGTGAGTAGACTTCTCTTTGTCTTGGGATTGTTGGATAAGTCTAAATGACATAATCCTAATCAAACCAAGCTCTAAGCCTTAATCTTATGTAACCCTAATTTCTTATCTAAATTCACCGCTTTAACATGGATCAACCATTATCAAACTGTGGAAACGAAAGTGGAGGGTTTGATAATTGTTTATCCATTATCTCAAATATCAATTCATAAAACGAAAGTGGAGCTTTGATATTCGAACAAGTGAATTTAGACAAGGATTGCAAAGGCAGCGAAATAGTCTTTGCAATCTTTGAGACATATAGTTTCGATCTTCAAGGGAACTAATAATGATCAAGTCAGCGAAATAGGCTTGGTTGTTAGAGGAACCAAAATCTAATAGTAATCAAGTCAGCGAAATAAGCTTGGTTGCTAGAGGAACAAAAGAGAAACTGTCTTGAGAAATTAGGTCTAACATAAAGTTATAAGCTTATAGTTTGGTTTGTGAAGGACTTGTTATTTAGATGAACCAATGATCCCAAGGCTCCTTTTATTATTATTATCTTTCAATCGCTTGAAAACCCCAACTTACAACTCTTTTCTCCTCTAATCATTATCAAAGGTTAATTGAATTAAACGACTCCATGTCGGAACGATACTCTTTTCATACTACTTCGGTAAGACCGTGCATTTGCGGTTTTATCTCATCATAGCTATATGGTCGATTTCATGGTTCATATATCAGAGCCTAATTTGAGGAACCTGTGTGATATGTCTTGAACTTGTCATGTTGCAAGAATACAATTATTGGCTGTAAAGTCTCCTTCTAAAGGGGCACAACTAACTTGGCATGAGTTTTAAAGTCTCTTATATCTTTCCATATATACTCATCATTACATTCTCAAGCAGCATTACAAATCATTCACAATCACAAATAGAACTTCAAAATTTTCTTTCTTTCTTTCATACACAAGCTGTTGTATTCATCATTACTGTGTTGCAAGTATTAATAACAATACGGGATTCTGTTTACCTGGTATTAGAAGGTCATCCTCTTCCGATGTTGTGGATGATGTTCCACAATGAAGTTGTTTGTGATTTCCATTTCATTATTGAATCAACCTTAATTATGCGCTATTTCCCATCAGTCAATGTAGAATAGCGCCTACGACAAATATGTGGTATGTATTGGCCAAAAAATTGGTTTCGAGCCAAAACAAATGTTTCCTAGGCAGTGATGTTTTCAGCCAAAATCCCTAGCTATCCATTTCATCTGAAATCCCTTCGTCTACGAACCATTCCCTCAAAGAAAGGCACCTGTTTGTTTGAGGTTTGAAAAAGGAATGAATGAGATGCACGCTTGTAATTTGTACCATCTATTGTCTGTGCTAGTCAAAGGATGAGATCAAGGTAAACATTGAAATACAATTAGACAGTAGTAATAATTGTTATGAAATCTGTTTTTCAAAAGAATTACTGCACTTCGTGATACATATTAACTCGAATTTTATTACAGTAATGATAATGTTGTGTATATTAAAATTCTAGGCACTTGGCAAAAGCTAGAAATGATTTTACAATGTCTTGTCATGTCACAATATTCTCATTCTGGTAACATTTTTCCATACAAAAAAGAAGCAAAATGAAAAGTTATCACCATAGAAGATAGTGTCTTCTGTAGAAATTTTCATCAACTAACTTATCTCAGTCTCTATATTACTATGATCAACAACTCATTCAAGTTTGAAGTAAACAATTTGCCACTCACACTTACTTTACGACCAAAGTTCAAATTCAAATCTAAAAAGAAAAAAGAAAACAATTCAGAAGAATGGGTGATTTACAAATTCAACAAGAATCCATGGTGATCCCTCACAAACAGAAACAATCCATGATTATTCCAACATCATCAATGCTTCATCATCACCCTCACAACAACACTGTCAAACTCTGTTCACCATCATCATCATCTGCTCACCAACCGTCATCCAAGAAGCATTCTTTTGACGCAAGCAATCTCACCCGTAATGGCTTCTCCGCCATTACACTTTCTTTCAGTCTCCGTGGGAATACTCTTAGCCGCTGTGTCTCTGATCCATGCACCTTGCCGGATCAATCCATGCCGGTAAAAGGGCCGTCAACTGCTTTGCAGCCTCTGCCTCCAATCAGGAGATGTATATCTGAAGTTATTGATCCGTCTGATGTTAAAGAAGCAGTTGATCGTTATTTGAACTCTGCTGAAAAAACCACCCTTGAATCTGATTCAATGGTATGTGTTGAAACTTGTGTTTCTTGCTAAAAAAGTAATCTTTTTTTTGACTTGGAATAATGGGTTTTGTTTGTTTTTTGTATAGGCTTAAAAGGAATGAAGAAAGTGTGGGATGAAGTTATGGAAGACGAGGAAGAAAATGAAAAGGAACAACAAGAAGAAGAGCCCTCTCCTGATGCTGAAGATGAAAAAGATGAAAAAGAACAAGAACAAGAAGAGCACTGTCTTGACTCTTTTGTTGCTAAAGATGAAAAAGTCATATCTCAGGTACATGTCTTGAATCTTCAACTGTGATTGTCTTTTCTATTGTAATCTTCAGTGTATTTGGTTCTTTAATTGGTACTTACAAGTTATACTCATAAATTTATAAGTTTTTTCTTGTTTTTATGTATATCCTAGTTGCACTTGCTTAATTACGTAGAATCCGGGGGTTATGGGAAGGTATTGAATTTGATCATAGTTGCATTTCTAATCATAGTTTATGTGCAGCAATTTTAACAACTCAATTATATAGTCATATACGTTAATGCTAGTAAGTAACAAAGTTGTCCATCACAGATCACGGAAAGTAGTGGTTTGTTCAAATTCGGATATGCTGTTGTACTATAGCCGATATTTGGTGACATTTTGTACTAAATCGTGTATTGCAGAATAGTATCTATTCACGCCTGCACAATCGTGTAATTGGTTATATCAGAATATCTGCATAAATAATGCAGTAGAATGTAATAAGTAGACTTTCCCTTATCAACATATACATATCTGAAGTAAAAAAATTATTTGATCAACTGTGGGTTGTGCTTCCTTCCACTGCATTTTTCCTTTGGTTTTTAATTTACCGAATCTAGGTAAGAATAAATACTCTTCCTTTCAAGAATTTTGTGGGAAGTATGTTAGAGTTAGAGGCTGCATATTGAAGGGTAAAAATGCTAAATTTTAAGACAAGAACATACTGAAGAAGATGATATATTCAATTATAGTTTCATGTGTAGTGTAGCCAGCCACCTTTATTCCTGTGTTAGAATGTTTATAGCTATAACACTACCGAAACTTTTGGCCTCATTACAACTACATGTGTAGTGTAGCCACCTTTTGTTCCACTTAATTATGTAGGATATGGGGGTTTGGCTAAGAAGCATAATAAACTGTTGATGTGATCATAGTTGCACTTGTAATCATTGTTTTAAATTGCGATTGCAGTCGCACTTGTGGTCAAGATGTGAACCATTACATTGTGGGGAAATGCAGCCGATGTGACTAAAATTGTGTTTGTGACGACAACAAGTTGTTGCTTCTAAAAAGCGGCGGCAATTGCGATGTAGTTATGGCGACAACAAGTTAAAACTATATACATGAGTTTCAGATTAATAGTTTTTATGCTGAACAATTGTTTTTTGTTTTTGTAGGATCAATTGGGAAATGATTATGAAGAAGCTGTTAGTGTGGAGTGGATTGATAAGTGTTTAAGCCTTACTTTCAAGTGTCCATGTGGCAAGGGATATGAGGTTCTAATCTGTGCAAACAATTGTTACTACAAGTTGGTCTAGAAGAATCAGTATGCTTAATAGATTCTTTTGTTTATATTCTGTTTTAGTTTGGAAAAAGCTTGTCTGTTTTCATTTATGGTAGCATTTTGGTTGTCACTAGAAGAACCAATCTATATTTGTAGATCCCTTACATTTGTTTTGTAAATAAGTTGGTATATACTATCTCAACATTCTTTGAACTTAATGAATGAAAGTATTTTTATACCCATCTATCAGTTCAATGCCTTGTGAACTATATATATATATAGGCTTAATTGCACTTTTGGACCCCTATCTTTTCAAAAGTTGCGGTTATGGACCCCTAACTAATTTAAATACAAAACAACCCCCTATGTTTTGATTCTTTGGCAGTTTTGGACCCCCAAGGCAAAAAAAAATAAAAAAAATTGACACGTGGCACCTCACTTAGGGTGCCACGTCAACGTTGACCGAGTCAACAATGGACTGGGGGTCCAAAACTGCCAAAGAATCAAAACATAGGGGGCTGTTTTATATTTAAATTAGTTAGGGGTCCATAGCCGCAACTTTTAAAAAGATAGGGGTCCAAAAGTGCAATTAAGCCATATATATATATATATATATCAAAGATAAGTGTATATTTTTATATTTCAAAGAAAAAAAAAATCCAGGTTTTGATTCATTCCGCCACTTGCTTTTCATGCATGACACATATAACTTCAAAATACCATGCGGAAGGGTTTTATTCTAAACTATTTACAAAACTTCAAAATTTCCACATCGTACTTTTATAAATGTAACAAAAAAAATCAAAAATAAATTATCAATTAAGCATGCATGCATCAATTCATTAGACAACACATCAAAAGGCATCAACTGAGTCTTTCACCAGCACCTATTTTTCACCCATTCAATTGAGATCTTATTACCACAGAAGACTAGATGTAATTGGCACAAATCATGCCTAAGTAAGTCCTTTGATTTACTTATGTACATTTAGGTTACATTGCTATATGATTTATGACTATGATACAGACACATTAGATTTGCCATTTCAAAATCGACACTTAATATAATATCGTTTAATTACTTTTATTTGTGAAAAGATATTCATGTGAGTTGAGTTTCGAAGGTTCATAAAATTAAACTTGTCTTGAGGATTCGTAGCCAATAAAATTCTATGTTATCTAAAAATTCACTCATTTTTTTTCCACATTCCATCTAAGGTCAAAATTTGCACTACAAAATGCAAAACTGTAACAACGACCTTCTATTCTTTTATTGGCCATGCTAATTAATTAGCATGTCACAATTAATGCACATGTTGTTGTGAACCGGTATGTGTCGTGGCCATAATTAAGGGGACCCTCTATTTTTGCATTGGCCATACTTAGCATGCCACACTGTATACACATATGTTTGTTGTAGATAAGGATAAGTTTTTTAACAAACATTTGTAGTGGATAGGGAATGTATGTATGAGTTGGTGCATAATTTTCTAGAAGCAATTTTGGTTGTATTATTTTGTGAGAAAAGTTGTAGGATTAGAACAAAGTATAATTATATATGTTTCTTAACACCCGTGAATTAGATAAATAAGGGGTACGTAGAGGGGAGTGTATAGTTTAGGAGCAATACCTAGATTAAACTAGTTGAATCATTTTATTATAATAAAATTTTGTTCAATAATTGATATAGCTAAGAATAATATATTAGAATTAGATAAGACAATAATTTGAATCATTGAACCATAACATGAAATTATTGGTATAGCATCATATATTAGAGTTAGGTAAGTTAAGGTAATACAAGAACAAATCTTTATAACATTTTATAATCATTGTATTGTAGTGAAAAGTCAAAACATCTCATAGACCAGCCAAGTAACAAAAACCTACCCGATACCCCCATAACAACAATTTAAGGGAAAAAGAAGCATAACAACGACGGGGTAAACAACAAACAAATAAGTGGCTACCCCTTTCTACAATCATAATATATATGATTGAGACACAATAGATAAGATGTTACAAACAAAAAAAAGATACAATAGATAAGAATATATCAGTAGAGAAGAATAATAAATAATGTTTATATTAATATTATAAAATGGAAAGGATGTATTAGGATACCAGAATGAATGTGCCTGTGGTTAGTAGATAGGTGACCATAATAAAGCCGACCTTCTATTTTTTATTGGCCATGATTAGTATGCCAAGTTTCTGCACATGTTTGTAGATGATATAGGTATATGTTGCGATCATAATTATGCATGAGTTGGTGCTTATTAATTTTCTAGAAGTAGGGCTGGAAATGAGTCGAATCAGATCGAACCTGTTTGAGTTCGACTCGACTCGTCAGGAATTGGTTCAATTTGAATCTCGGTTTGAGTTTGACACGAACTTTTTTTTTAACTCAAGTTCGGCTCGTTTAAAGTTCACGAATAGATTGGTTTGACTCATTAAGTTCAATTTGTTGGTTCAAAGCACGTAACTTTAGGTATGAAAATGAGTAAAGTCACTTGAACCACGCAACTCAAAAGTCAATGAATTTAAATTTTTGACACATAAATATATTGGAATTTATACCAATTTTTAATGGACTGGATGAAATTAATTATAAATTGCTTAAGAAATTCATATTTATGGAGAATAAAAATTAATAATTAATATGTGCTTAGTCGAAAAAAAATCTATTTTTTGTGTAATGTTATATTTTAACGTCGTAAATATGCCTGAAAAACTCATGAAAAATTCAAATTCTATGTCACTTTTTTGGACTACATGTACATTAGAGGGTAAAAAATAAGAATAATCCGAAATTACAAGGCTAGAATATATGTTTCTTTTTATTTTACAGGGTCATTTTTCAAACATAGTATATATTACAAGGTTAATTTAAATAATTAACCCTATTTATTTTTTGTGAATTTTATAAAATATTGTATACTCGATATTTTTTTTTAATATATTGAGTCTTAAACACTTAATTTCTACTTCTTTTTTTCAGAACATAAGGAGTCAAATGTTCAAAGCAAAATAGAAACCTTTATAAGAAGAAATGCAAGCTTAATCCCACAAGCTGAGCAAAGGTAGAAATTATAATACTAAATTAAATATCTTTAAAAAAATAATATGTCTAAGATCATATTTGATAAGACCAATTACTTGATTAAATTAACGAGAAACATGTTAACAATGAAAACCATAGGATATAAGACATAACACGTAAATATGAGATAAAAAATGATAAAAAACACATAAAACACCTGTACCATCTTCAATCATTTTAATGGCAGAGAGAGAATTTATTTGTACAATGAATTTTTGTCCAATGAATTAATGTAATTTATATTGTTTGACTACCAAAAGATCATAATAAACACCCGGCAAAAAGCATTTTAAGTTTTAACTAAGCAAAATATAAAGCGTTGAAGATTAATTTATTAGAAGAAAATGTTAATTCTTTTTATATTTGTTTGACTAGTTTGAATATATCTTATAATTTCTTATTTTTTTTATAAGTTGCGAATTTAAAAAAAAAATATTCTATGCTAATTTACTCTTTCAAGTTTGGTCTCACCTTCCTTACAAAAAACTTGACCACCCTAAGTTTAATTCTTGACTTTGTCCTTATGTTGGATTATTTTGTGATAATTGTTATAGGTGATGATTGTTAGATCTTGTTCATGGCTATACGGTGCGAGTAGCATATCGCTATATTACTATTACAGGTGAAACATTAGATAGAACTCTTGTCGATGATGTTTGACATAAGCATATCCCTTCTAAGGTGTCTCTGTTGGTGTGGTGCCTCCTTCGTAATAGACTTCCTACTAAAGACAACTTGGTGCATCAGGGTATTCTTCCTCCAAATGACGTGGTGTGTGCTGCAGGGTGTGATAATATCGAATCAGCTACACATTTGTTTCTACATTGCAACATCTTCAGTGACCTCTGGTCTAATGTGTGGAAATGATTAGGTATTTCATCGGTACCTTCTGGTGATCTTCGACAACATTTTATTCAGTTTACCAATATGGCGGGTATGCCAAGATTTTCTCATTTATATCTAAAAATAATTTGGTTTGCAACTGTTTGAGTGATTGGAAAGGAAAAGAACAGTTGTGTATTTCAAAATACGGTGTCCACTCATTTTCTTCTCATCGAAAAAGTAAAGTTAAATTCATTCTTATGGTTGAAATCTAAATAGGTGGCCTTTGATAGTTACCACGACTGGTGGAAGCATCCATTACTATGTATGAGTGTTCACTTGTAATTTATTTTGCTTTTTGGATGATGTTCTTTTAAGCATCCTCATTCCGTAGATTTGTACATACTTTTTGGGGTGTTTCTTCCTTTTGCACGTCTTGTGCGGGTGGAAACATCTATGGGTAATATATGTCTCATTTTAATTTGTTAAAAATAAAAAAATTGTTACAAGATTAGAATAAGGAATAATTTAAATATATTTCTTTTCTTTTTTTTTTAGACTTTAAATATATTTCTCAATACCCGTGTATCTAGTAGTGATAACTAGTAGACGACAAATGTGCACATGTTAATAAACTTAATAGAAAATTAATATTCGTTTGAAATTTATTTTTTTTGAAGGGCTTCGTTTGGAAGTCTTTTATTTATTTAACTTTATAAAAAGTTAAAACATATCATACTTTTCTTACTAAAAAGAAAAATATATCATATTTTTCCAGTGCAAATGCTTTTAGAGCACAAATTTGGAAGACTACTAATTAAAAATTATTGAATCATTACATATGTTATTTATTTGTAATAAAATTTGTTAAATCATTCGTATATGCATTAGATTAGCATTAGTTAAGATAATTTGAATCATAACATGAAATTATTGGTATGGCATTATAGATTAGGATTAGAATTAGGTAAGATAATTTACACCAAGAACAAATTTTATACTAACAATTTTATAGTACAAACATTGTATTGTAGTGAAAAGTCAAAACATCTCATAAACCAGCCAAGTAACAAAACCAAACACAAACAACAAACGCAACAATGGTAGAAACACCATCACGTACCTTCTGTCTCTTAAACTTCATCTCTCTCCTCTCCCTAATCAACCCCAAGAATCTCTCATACCTCTCTTTCATCTCTCCCACTTCACTAACTTTCTTCCTCTCTCCAAACTCCATTGCCTTCATCAATATCCCAACCCCTTCTTTCCCACTAACCTCCCCTCCTTCCATATCCTCCATTACTAAACTCACCTCCCTCATGTACAATTCACCCCCAACTTTCCCACAACATGTCACCTTCACCATACACTGGACCATCTCGGTTGATCGTCGTGTCTCTCCCGCCATTGTCACCGCGAAAAGAATCTCCATGTCTCTTGTTAGCCAGTGACGTCGTACTAATACCGGCTTCCGGCTGGAAACGTTCGCTGAACGTTTTCCAGTCGGGTCGATGATAATCCAGCTTAATGATAAATTCTCTTCCAAATTCTTCATCCATTCTTCATTTTTTCTAACAAACTTCACCGGAGTTGGAACCAGCTCATTTGGTTCCAAAGTTCCAATATATAACGACGACGTGAGAAACATGTTCTTTTTCGTTTCAGTTCGCTGAACTCTGGAAAACACCGGCTTACCTTTGTAGTGTATATCCACAGCAGAGATAAGCTCTTCTGGCGGAGGAGGTGACGGAGGATGATTTGATTTTGAATGAGAAGAGAAATGATGAAGAGTGGGAAATGCGTCTGAGAAAATCGAACGGTGACCATTTGGGAAAGTGGAGATGACATGGCTGGTGGTAGAATCTAGTAACGACGGCCACGTCTCGGTGCAGATTTTTTTCCAAAGATCATTATCCATGCAGAGGTGGCGGAGGTGAGAGCAAGTGGAGGCAGTGGTGGCGAGCGTGGCGGCGTCGAGGTGGGTGAGGATGTGTGTATGGAGGATATCATGGTGCATGGTGGTGATGCTTGATGTTGATGATGATGATGACGAAACCATCTTGCTTTCGGTTGAAGCAATAGCCATGACCAATATGATACAAATATGTTAATTTTTGTTTCTAGAGATGAGAAAGGGTGAAGATATGTAAAAGTATGAAATATTTATATTGTTCCAATGGTTCAAATGGATAATAAGAAATGTTACATGATTAGGTGGAGTACAACTATAGAATATATATATATATATAATTGAAGTGGTGAATTATTATATAAGAGTATAGGAGTAAAGATATTATTAAGGTTGGAATGAATGAATGATGGTGAGTCAAGTCAATGTTGGTTGTCAAGTTTGTCCATATCTGTAAAACTTTATCACATCACAGCTAAATTGCGTTCAAACTTTTGAATGCTGCTTATTTTTTTCTTCCTATATTAAAGTTTTTGGAAATTTTATTTCTATAGCCATCTTCCACGGTGCATAATCATTATTAAGTCTTTAGAAAATTTGACATGAGAAAAAAAGATCATCATTAGAATTAGAATATATGCTCTATATATTTTTTATTAAACCTTTAATTAGATTACTATAAATTATGATCTTCAGCGTTGGCAACACTTTTTCATTAATTCTTTTTATTAAGGATAAAAAATTTAAAGATAAAGGGTGTGCAAGCTATAGGGATATAATAACGTTGACGTTAAGATGAGTTTTTTATTATGACTTTTAATGAGTTTTTGATATGATTGCTTATAAGTATAGGGTCATGCTAACTTGTGTCTTTATGACACATGTTAAGTATTAATGTCATTTCACTGATGGTAAGAATTTATTGAAAAAAATTAAGTTTAATTGCACTTTTGGACCCCTATCTTTCGAAAAGTTGCGGTTATGACCCCCTAACTAATTTAAATACAAAACAGCCCCCAATGTTTTGATTTTTTGGCAGTTTTGGACCCCCAGTCCATTAGTAAGGTGCCACGTGGCCCCCTAAATAATACACGTCGCACCTCACTAATGGACTGCGGGTCCAAAAGTTGCGGTTATGGCCCCCTAACTAATTTAAATACAAAACAGCCCCCCTATGTTTTGATTCTTTGGCAGTTTTGAACCCCCAGTCCATCAGTGAGGTGCCACGTGTATTATTTAGGGGGCCACGTGGCACCTCACTAATGGACTGGGGGTCCAAAACTGCCAAAAAATCAAAACATTGGGGGCTGTTTTGTATTTAAATTAGTTAGGGGGTCATAACCGCAACTTTTGGAAAGATAGGGGTCCAAAAATACAATTAAGCCAAAAAATTATTACTCTCCCTCCAAAATATAAGCAAAAAGTAGTCAAATAAGTTGATGTATCTGTACAAATTTTGAACCAAATACATTAACTTTTATTAACTAATGTTTGCTTACATTTTGGAATGGGAGTATTAAACATTTTGAGCAATAATTAACACAATTTTCGATACATAATTTCTATTAGTAGAATTCTTAACATGTGTCCTTAAGGTACAAGTTATCATTTCACATAAGTTTAATGAGTATTTTATTTTTAATAAAAAAAATGATATAACGACGTTAACATTTTTTTGAGCAAGACGTTGACATTTTAAACATACATGATTAAATTGATTTGTCGTCTTTGTGCGGTGTTCATTTGATTGTTGAAAGATTAGTTTTGATCAAGTACAGATTCAATCAATGACTTTTGCGTCGTCAACGTTGCAGATCCAGAAACATGAATATTTCAGTGGCTTGAATATAATCATATTTGTAGGCTATGTACTTTGTCGTTTTATGCTATCAATTTGAATGAATGAATGAATATCATTTATTTTTATCAGAAAAAAAATGTTACATGAAATTTAGTTAAGGGACGAATTGTGTTATTTTGCCTTTAATGATTTATATTAGATTAACCCAATATTTTATGAATATTTTCAAAAAAATAAAATAGTAAAGAGTCCATCTTTAAATTTTTCTTTTTTAGATCCATATTAGATACACCCGTTTTTTATTGATATAATGACTTTTAAAAATTAAAATCAACTTTGAGAGTTTGTCAAAATATATTTATTTAATATTTTATCTCGTCTATATAATTAATAGTTGTAAGGTCCAAATTTTTATATTTAATTAATTACAACACTTAAGAGTAAAAAAAATCCTTGCTATTGTTCTAAACATTTCTTTTTTAAAATGAAAGTGATTGGAGAAGAAAAGTAAACATGCATTAACATGCATGCATATAAATGTAGTAAACGAAAGTATGCTGTTAGTACGAGAATTGACTTGGTGTTGTTCATTGTCGTGGCAGACACTTCCACGAACTAGCTAACGAGAACTTCAAGTCGCATTTTGCAGCTTTTGTTCCACAATGGGTGTGTAGTTGTACCATTTTTCAACCTATTAAGGATTGCGTCATATGGTAAATCTAAGACTTTTGATCAATAATGTCAATTTAACTAAGAAATAAAAATTAAAAGCAATTATTAGCACTTTGTTACTAAAAAATAATCATTATTTCACGTATATATATGAATTTCCAATTCAATAATGGTAGGAAAATAATTTATTTTTTTCTTCCTTTGATAGTATAACACCTCAAAATTTGTATGAGTGAGACGGCCGGTCATTTGTTTGTGTCATGCCTGGTAGAGGCTTCGGTGTGGTTAAGGTGTATAGGTGGTTGGATTGGGACTTGAGAGTTACCGATGAGTGTTTTAGATCTTTTTCAATTTTTGTCATTTGATAAGAGGGTTAGGAGGAGGCTTTATGTGTGCCTGTTTGTAAGTGTCAAAATAAGATTATTTTTACTAACACTTAGCGACTTGTTTTACAAGTAAATTACATTAAAAACCTCTAATTTATTATAAATACATAATATAGGTTTTAGCCAGATAAGCTAATTTCATCTATTTCCCTTCGTTTATGTAAGCACTTGAGTTGGAAAACAAAGACAAAGCAGAAAGTTTCATAATTGTCAAAATTCAGAATGTTGTCAGCTCCGTCTAACAAATTTAGTTTGCCTAATGAATCGAATCATGTCAGCTTCGCTAGCCAAGCAGGAGGCCAGCCTAGCGAAAAACAGGCGGTTTAAAGAAAGCTGCTCATAATGTTGTGAAAGAAATTAAAAGCCATTTTTTGTCATGTGATGTACAACAAAAAGCTTGTCATATTATGAGAAAGAAAGAGCATGGAGCAAAGGAGGTTAAGGAAAACCATGAGAGAGGAAACCTTTCCAATTGGTTAAAGCGGTGGCAAGAATGCCTATAAATATGAGAACTTCTTCCCTTGGAGAGAATATGTTTTGGGAAGAAAAAAAAAAACAACCCACTTGGTTCTTTGCAAAAAAGCTCAATAAACAAGAGAGAAAGGGAGAGTGATCTAGAGGGAGAGAAAACGGAAGCGAAGGAAATTGTGTGAGTTGCTTCAACGTCAAATCTTTCTACTTCTTCTCGTTTATCATTATAAAGTTATCATGTATACCACTAGGAATCTAACGGAGATACTTAATATGGATTGTGAAATATGAATTTTATTTCGTTATATTCTTTAGTTTAAATATGTTCTTAATGTTTTGTCGATGATGTGAAGTTCTACAATTGATCTTTTAATTTAGTTTAAGTCTTAGTTGTCTTGACTATCTGAGCGACATGGTTTAAATTATGTATAGGTGTTATCGCGTTAGAGAAAGCGGATAGGTATATATCATGTACAACTATCTGCGTGTATGCCATTGAAACAATCAACTATTTTTCCACTAACGTTAACGCAACGAAAGTCAGTTGGTTCAATGGATCTCGCATCGTTAACCATAGATGGAGACGTATGCTGAGAGATAGATGGAGTTATAATTGAAATAAAAGGAGTATATAATCGATTCAGGAAGGATATTAGACAAATAGTTCATGAAGCTTAATCCCGACAGTATATCTTTCTACTTTTGTTTTATCATATACATTGGAAAGAGAATTCATGAACAAACAAACTTTTAATTTCATACTCAAAATGATGTTAGTTGTTGAAGGAATATGATAAGCTCATGAGTTTTAGTGGATTCGATATTTTATTTTTTGATAAACCAACATACTTTTTTGTTGTACGAGGATTGGAAAATCTGTAACACCCTATTTCTATTAAAGCAATTAAACATGCGAATAATTCATATATTCAAGAAATAGATGCTACTTCACCAAATCAAAGAAAACAAAATCGAATCAACGGTCGACATGCATGTATATAAAACCTCATCAGTCGCAGCGGATACAAATCATATACATCAAGCATACATGTCACATGATCTCAAAATTGCATAAGCATAAAATCTCCAAGTCCGACACATGGACAAAATCTCAAAGTATAAAAATAGTCCAACAGGATCTAGAGCTAACAACAAAACCCTAAATCAGAGCCAACTCTACTCTAAGACCCGATAGCGGAGAAAGCTCCCACTATCCACCAACATCAGGAACTCACCAAGCTACTAAACCTGCACACGTCTACCCATCCATACAGATAGGCAGGCGGTCCATCACAGATCCACTAGGGGTAAGTATTACATCAACATAAACAATAACACAAATAAGCAGGAATAGCATAATCCAAATAACAGTTAATCATGGATATTTCAATTTAAACATCTCGTACATGATCAATAATAATATTCACATGCATATACTTACATCAAAACCCCAATATCTCACATCAATAATCATCGATCATATGAACAATTATCAACTCACAATTATTCATACACAATCACCGATCACATATCATGAACAATCATTAATCATACTTCATGAACAATCACATATAACATGAATAATCATCAATCACATTTATCATGAATAATCATCAATCATATTTCCACCACTTTCATGAGTTTATCAATTCACATAGTTAATCATGACATGACACAACAATCCATCAAATACAAACATCACCATTAATCACTTACAACCACTAGTACATCAAGTAATTTCACAACTAGGACTCATGTCACCTCATGATATGATCGTAGACACGACACCTATATGCATGCGGTACCGGTCATCACCAATATTTTAGGCCGTTGCCCATCATCACCAAATCATCACCAATTGGATATATAAACATATCCGTCATCACCAAATATGTATGCATGAACATATGACTCAACAACAATGCATATGTTCACACAACAACTCACCATATCATCACCAATATTTTATTTGCATTTATGCAATCTGTTATACCCTGTTTTTGGACCTAAAAATACTGGGCCCAATTTCATTTCAAACTTTGTCAATTATCAAATTTCAACTGCACAGTTCAAATTGTCTCTGCCTCGCAGTATTTTCAATCACAATTTCACCTATGTTTTTTCTTGCATAAAACCTTTTGAAATATCTTTACTTGTCTTGTAAGTCATTCAAAAGTGTCTCTGAATCATTACATTGCTTTTTCTACAGTTTATTTCAAAATTTGCAAAAGTCATACAGAAGGGTATTTTGGTCATTTCCTGCAGTGGGACCCATTTTCATCCTTGTGACTGTCTCTGAGTCTTTTCAGATTGTTTTTTTTACATTTCATCAGTAAACCTTGTTAAATTCATTTCAAACTTGCATCTGAGTCAGTGTCAAGTCTGTTTGAGTCAGTTTAGGTCATTTTTAGCCCTAGGGGCATTTTGGTCATTTCACACGAAATTTTGGCATAGAGAGGTTACTTTGAAGTACCTCATTTAGGTCATTGGTTCGTTTTAGTCCGTTTTGTCAATTTTATTTTTGTTTCGCTTTACGTTTGATCAAATTGCGTTTTATTCAATTTTATTTTTTATTGCATTTTGGTCCAGTTTCTTTTCCAATTTGCATTTTAGTCCTTTTTATTATTTTCATATTAGTCCCTTAATTTTTCAATTTTGCAGAAAGGTCCCAAATTAATTCTAAGTCCAAGGCCGCACCATTCTTTTTTTTTTCAAGTCCAGGTGTCACTTTTTCATTTGATCAGATGCACACATGTCAGCTATAAAAGCAGTGGGTCAGAGTCAAAGCCATTAATCACACGCACACACTCACCTTAGATGTATGCATAGGATTGTATGGTTAAATAAGCGTTTAGGTTTTAAACACTTAGAGAAAATCCATCTTTTTTCAAAAAAAAACAATTGAACTTCACTTCAAAAAATTTCATAATAAATATGAAGTCAACACTTCATTTTTTTTCTTTTCTTTTTTCTTAAGAAAAATTCAATTCATCTTAATCATTTAGACTTTCTTTTTAATCACTAATCAAACCTCACTTTTTTGCTAAATCTAATGCCCTTGAGGCCTCTCATCTCTATTCTTCAAAATCTCTTTTCAAACTTAAAATCAACCAATAAAAACAAAAACCATCTTTGAGCAAGAACTACGCCGGTTTTGATCCCGTAAAACGGTACGTAGGCAATGAGTCAAAACTCATCCAAGCCGAAATAAAATCAAATTCTACTTCTTCTCACCTCCGTTCTTAACTAATCATACCTCCCCTTTTACAAATAAGCAATAAAACTAAAAGCGTAGAAATAAACTTAGGAGAGCGGTTCTTATGGAATACCATAATCGCTCCGGGTGCCTAACACCTTCCCGTAGCGAAAACGACCCCCGAACTTAGGATCTAAGGGTTTTTCTCAATTTTGCCCTTCCCAAGAAAAAATAGAGAATATCAACGGTCAAAAGGTTCAAGTCCAATTAATGGCTTGGCACCCAAAAACCATGATAACAGAAATGGCGACTTCACTGGGGACTCTTTTTAGCGGGTCGCGCCTAGTTTTCCTTAGTTTATATTTACGCTTTGTTTTATTGCTTACATATGTGAATACTTGTTTACTTTCATTTAACGTGTGGGGTGAGAATATCAAAAGTCCTAACCCGGGCTGAGTGAACTTATGTTTAGGTAGAGATATAATCGACAATTCGATCCGGGGGTTGCCTCGTGTATTGGATTATGCGATCAATCTCACATAGCTGAGGCATTTTGAAGGTGATATTGTCGGCGTGTGTTGTCATGCTTAGGCACTTCACTTTCAATTGTTCGACGAAGCTATGAACCGTAGTTACCAAACCCATCTTAGCCTTTTTAGGACGTAGTGCGGTGGCTAAATTGAGTGTTGTCTCAAACTTTAGTCGTCACGCGATACTACACTCAAACTAGACCTTCTCACAAATAATCATGGAACGGGTGTCGTCCTGTACTACCATGATATATGTGAGAGAGGTTGCAGTTTGGGAACTGTGTTAGAACCTTGGTTACTACTATCCAAAGCCTTAGTTCACCGGACGCCGTGTCCATCCGTTACTTTGAATCTCAACCCACCTTGTCCTTTGTAAACTAAACAACACCATCATGCATACATGCATTCATACATAAACATTTTTCATGCATTCATCGAAGGGTTTAAACAAATGGAAATTTTTGTAAATAATCACAGGTATGAAGAAGACTAAGTGCTACAAGTTCAAGGAAGTGGATTTGGTTAGTTTGAGAGAGTTGGCACTCAAAGTCAAGAGTCAAACAGGGTTCCGACTCCGGTATGGGGGATTGCTTACTTTGCTCCGAACCGATGTAGATGAGAAGCTAGTGCACACTCTGGTGCAATTTTATGATCCGAGCTTCCGTTGCTTCACTTTCCCGGACTTCCAGTTGGTTCCTACTCTCGAGGCTTACTCCAATCTAGTGGGTTTACCTATAGCCGAGAAGACGCCTTTCACCGGTCCCGGGGCTTCTCTCACTCCTCTGGTTATTGCTAAGGATCTCTATCTCAAGACTTCCGACGTCTCCAACCATCTTATTACCAAGTCTCACATCCGGGGGTTCACTTCGAAGTATCTTCTTGATCAGGCTAATCTCGGTACCACTCGTCAGGACACACTCGAGGCTATTCTTGCTTTGCTTATCTACGGGCTCATTCTCTTTCCGAACCTCGACAACTTCGTGGACATGAATGCTATCGAGATCTTTCATTCCAAGAACCCGGTTCCTACTTTGCTAGCGGATACTTACCACGCCATTCATGACAGGACTCTCAAGGGCCGTGGGTATATTCTTTGCTGCATATCTCTCTTGTATAGGTGGTTTATTTCGCACCTTCCGAGTTCCTTCCATGACAACTCGGAAAACTGGTCCTACTCGCAGCGGATTATGGCCCTCACTCCTAATGAGGTCGTCTGGCTCACTCCGGCCGCTCAGGTGAAGGAAATCATTATGGGTTGCGGAGACTTTCTCAATGTACCTCTTCTTGGTACCCGTGGGGGAATCAACTACAATCCCGAGCTTGCTATGAGACAGTTTGGCTTCCCTATGAAGTCAAAACCCATCAATCTTGCTACATCTCCAGAGTTCTTCTTCTACACGAATGCTCCTACCGGACAAAGGAAAGCTTTCACGGAGGCTTGGTCCAAGGTTCGAAGGAAGAGTGTGAAGCATCTAGGTGTGAGATCCGGTGTCGCTCATGAGGCCTATACTCAGTGGGTGATAGATCAAGCTGAGGAGATTGGTATGCCTTATCCAGCTATGAGATACGTGTCTTCATCTGCTCCATCCATGCCTCTACCTTTGCTCCCCGCGACTCAGGATATGTATCAGGAGCATCTAGCTATGGAGAGTCGTGAGAAGCAAATGTGGCAAGCTCGGTACAATCAAGCTGAGAATCTAATCATGACTTTGGATGGTAGAGATGAACAGAAAACTCATGAGAATCTAATGTTGAAGAAAGAACTAGCTAAGGTCCGGAGGGAATTGGAAGAGAAAGACGAGCTGCTTATGAGGGATTCCAAGAGGGCCAGAGGACGACGAGACTTCTTTGACAGATACTGTGGTTCAGACTCCGAGTCCGATGATCTTCCGACCACTTCCTATGCTTGAGAGCTTCATTTGTTTATCTTGTTGGAAATGATATGTTGTTTTGTTTATTTGCAAGATTTCTAATTTGTTTAAAAATCCTTCGATGAAAAAATAAGTCTTTTGCATTTGCATTTGCATATCATGCATCATATGCATCATGCATTGGTCACAAAGGCTTCCAAGTGCTCACTATCTCCTGGTTCCTCTGCCGCAGTGTGAAAAGTGGCTCGTGCTCAGAGGGTCTACGAACCTGATAGAATTGATCGAACCAGAGAATACAGAAGAAAGAAAAGGGCTATGGAAGAAGAGAACGCTCAGCTTCGCACCGAATTAGCCACTCTAAGGGAGGAATTGGCTAAAGCTAATGACGTCATGACTGCTCTGCTAGCTGCTCAAGAGCAATCAGCTACAGCTATCCCTACAACCACAGCTGCACCGGTGACTACAAGCGTGCTCCCAACCACTTCTGCGGACACTCGCTTTGCTATGCCAGTGGGGTTTCCGTATGGGCTTCCACCGTTCTTCACTCCCAGTACTGCAGCGGGCACTTCGAGCACTGCTAACAATGTTCTGATCTCTGCAACAAATGCTGCCTCCATCAATGCTACTTTGCCACAAACAACAGCGGCTGTCACTGAGCCTCTTGTGCATACCCTGCCCCAAGGTGTTAACATCAACACACAGCACGGAAGTATCCCCGTAACCAAGACCATGGAAGAGATGATGGAGGAACTTGCTAAAGAACTCCGTCACGAGATCAAGGCCAATCGAGGGAATGCGGACTTTTTCAAAACTCAAGATCTTTGCTTAGTGTCAAAAGTGGATGTTCCTAAAAAGTTCAAAATTCCGGATTTCGACCGGTACAACGGGCTAACTTGCCCTCAAAACCACATCATCAAATACGTCCGAAAGATGGGCAATTACAAAGACAATGATTCCCTTATGATCCACTGTTTTCAGGATAGTTTGATGGAGGATGCCGCTGAGTGGTATACTAGTTTGAGCAAGAATGACATCCATACCTTTGATGAATTAGCCGCTGCTTTCAAGAGCCACTACGGGTTTAACACTCGATTGAAGCCGAATAGGGAGTTTCTCAGGTCCCTATCTCAGAAAAAGGAGGAAAGTTTCCGTGAATATGCGCAAAGGTGGAGAGGGGCAGCTGCCCGTATCACTCCTGCTTTAGATGAAGAAGAAATGACCCAGACATTCTTAAAAACCTTGAAGAAAGATTATGTTGAGAGGATGATCATCGCTGCCCCGAACAACTTTTCAGAGATGGTCACTATGGGAACCCGTCTTGAGGAAGCCGTCAGGGATGGAATCATCGTGTTTGAGAAAGCTGAATCCTCTGTAAATGCGTCGAAGAGATATGGTAATGGACACCACAAGAAGAAAGAAACGGAAGTGGGGATGGTGTCAGCTGGAGCCGGTCAATCAATGGCTACCGTTGCTCCTATCAATGCAGCTCAAATGCCTCCGTCATACCCATACATGCCGTACTCTCAGCATCCGTTCTTCCCACCGTTTTACCATCAGTACCCCCTGCCGCCGGGTCAACCTCAAGTGCCCGTCAATGCAATTGCCCAACAGATGAAACAACAGTTGCCGGTTCAACAACAACAACAACAACAACAGCAGCAGCAATATACCAGACCAACTTTTCCTCCTATACCAATGTTGTATGCAGAACTTCTTCCAACTCTACTCCAGAGAGGGCATTGTACAACTAGACAGGGCAAGCCACCACCTGATCCGTTGCCTCCAAGGTTCAGGTCTGATCTCAAATGTGACTTTCATCAAGGTGCCTTAGGTCATGATGTCGAGGGGTGTTATGCTTTGAAGTATATCGTGAAGAAACTCATTGATCAAGGGAAGCTGACTTTTGAGAATAATGTTCCACATGTCCTCGACAATCCGCTACCAAATCATGCCGCTGTGAATATGATCGAAGTGTGTGAGGAAGCTCCTAGACTTGATGTCCGCAATGTCGCAACTCCTCTGGTGCCTCTGCACATCAAGCTGTGCAAAGCTTCTCTGTTCAGCCATGATCATGCCAAGTGTCTAGGATGCCTCCGTGATCCTTTGGGTTGCCATGCTGTTCAAGACGACATCCAAAGCTTGATGGATGATAATCTTCTGACTGTCAGTGATGTTTGCGTGGTCGTGCCAGTTTTTCACGATCCGCCTGTCAAGAGTGTACCTTTGAAGAAGAATGCTGAGCCTTTGGTGATAAGGTTGCCAGGACCAATTCCTTATGTTTCGGACAAGGCAGTGCCATACAAGTACAATGCTACTATGATAGAAAATGGAGTAGAGGTGCCTCTAGCCTCCTTTGCCACAGTAAGCAATATTGCCGAAGGGACTTCTGCAGCGCTAAGAAGCGGGAAAGTCCGTCCGCCGTTATTTCAGAAGAAAGTAGCTACACCGACCATTCCGCCAGATGAAGAAGCAACTCCAACCGTTGTTTCACCCATTGCTACAGATGTGAACCAGTCAGGAAAATCTATAGAGGATTCAAATTTAGATGAGATTCTAAGGATAATAAAGAGGAGCGACTACAAGATCGTTGATCAGTTGCTGCAGACTCCTTCGAAGATATCTGTCTTGTCATTACTCTTGAGCTCTGAGGCTCACAGGAATACCTTGTTGAAAGTGCTGGAGCAGGCATATGTTGACCACGAAGTTACGGTAGATCGGTTTGGTGGCATAGTGGGAAATATTACTGCTTGTAACAACCTCTGGTTCAGTGAAGAAGAGTTGCCAGAAGTGGGAAAGGGTCACAATCTGGCTTTGCACATCTCGGTGAATTGCAAATCAGACATGATATCAAATGTGTTGGTGGATACCGGTTCCTCCCTCAATGTAATGCCCAAGACGACTCTAGACCAGTTGAGCTACCGTGGGACCCCTTTGAGGAGGAGTACTTTCTTGGTCAAAGCTTTTGATGGATCTCGAAAGAATGTGCTGGGAGAGATAGACTTGCCGATAACCATTGGCCCTGAGAATTTCTTGGTTACTTTCCAAGTGATGGACATTAATGCATCCTACAGTTGCCTGCTGGGAAGACCGTGGATACACGATGCAGGTGCGGTTACTTCCACCTTACATCAGAAGTTGAAATTTGTGAAGAATGGAAAGCTCGTTACCATTCATGGTGAAGAGGCATACTTAGTCAGCCAGCTGTCTTCCTTTTCTTGTATTGAAGCAGGGTCTGCTGAAGGGACTGCTTTCCAAGGATTGACCATTGAAGGTGCGGAGCCTAAGAAAGCTGGGGCTGCTATGGCTTCATTGAAAGATGCTCAGAAGGTTATCCAGGAAGGTCAGACTGCCGGATGGGGCAAGGTGATACAGCTCTGTGAGAACAAGCGTAAAGAAGGTCTCGGGTTCTCCCCGTCGTCAAGGGTTTCCTCAGGAGTCTTCCACAGTGCTGGGTTTGTTAATACTGTCTCTGAAGAAGCAACTGGATCTGGTCTCAGGCCTGCATTTGTTACACCAGGAGGCATTGCGAGAGATTGGGATGCCATTGACATTCCTTCAATCATGCATGTGTCCGAGTAATGTGTCTTGTTGCTTTAGCGCTTTGTTTTCAAAAATAACAATCATCTCGCTCTGCCCAAAGCGAGAGTGATATTTTCTGTAAGGGCATGTTTGTTTCGGCATTGCCGTTGATTAATAAAATTTTGTCGTTTCTTCCACGACTACTTTTTTTTAGTGCTTTTTTTTCCCTTGGAAACAATGGTAATGCCAGAAAAAACCAAAACATCTGTATTTTCTTATTAATTTCAAAAAAAATCTGCATGAAAAAAAAAACTCTTTCTAAAATCATCCAATCATTATATGCAGGTTGAACCATAATAAACCCGTTGAACACAGTAATCTTACGGTTCCTCCAAGTTTTGATTTCCCTGTGTATGAAGCCGAAGATGAGGAAGGTGATGACATACCGTATGAGATCACTCGGTTACTTGAGCAAGAAAAGAAAGCCATTCAGTCTCACCAAGAAGAGATTGAGCTTATCAACATAGGTACCGAGGAAAACAAGCGAGAAATCAAGATTGGTGCTACTCTAGAGGAAGGGGTTAAACAGAAGATCATCCAGCTCCTCCGGGAATATCCGGATATTTTTGCATGGTCCTATGAAGATATGCCAGGTCTAGATCCTATGATTGTGGAGCATCGGATCCCCACCAAGCCTGAATGTCCTCCCGTCAGGCAGAAATTGAGAAGGACTCATCCTGATATGGCTCTCAAGATTAAGAGCGAGGTTCAAAAGCAAATTGATGCGGGTTTCCTCATGACAGTTGAGTACCCTGAATGGGTTGCTAATATTGTGCCCGTGCCAAAGAAGGATGGTAAAGTCCGGATGTGTGTTGACTTCAGAGACCTGAACAAAGCCAGTCCAAAAGACAACTTTCCATTACCTCATATTGATGTGCTTGTTGATAATACTGCTCAATCTAAGGTGTTCTCCTTCATGGACGGTTTTTCCGGCTATAATCAGATCAAAATGTCTCCTGAAGATAGAGAAAAGACATCTTTTATCATTCCATGGAGTACTTTCTGCTACAAAGTGATG
Source organism: Medicago truncatula (assembly GCF_003473485.1). Lineage (NCBI taxonomy): Eukaryota > Viridiplantae > Streptophyta > Magnoliopsida > Fabales > Fabaceae > Medicago > Medicago truncatula. Next base: position 27,058,055 of record NC_053045.1, read on the forward strand.
CCGTTCGGCCTAATCAATGCTGGTGCTACCTACCAAAGGGGAATGACCACTCTGTTTCATGACATGATTCACAAAGAAGTTGAGGTATATGTGGATGACATGATTGTGAAGTCAGCAGATGAGGAGCAGCATGTTGAATATTTAACAAAGATGTTTGAAAGGTTGAGAAAATACAAGCTACGATTGAATCCCAACAAATGTACATTCGGCGTCAGATCCGGCAAGTTATTAGGCTTCATTGTCAGCCAAAAGGGCATTGAAGTCGATCCTGATAAAGTCCGGGCCATCCGAGAAATGCCAGCTCCACAGACAGAGAAGCAAGTCAGAGGTTTCCTGGGACGCTTGAATTACATCTCCCGATTCATATCTCATATGACTGCAACCTGCGGGCCGATCTTCAAGCTACTTAGAAAGAACCAGCCTGTTGTATGGAATGATGAATGCCAAGAAGCTTTTGATAGCATCAAGAATTACCTGCTGGAACCACCTATCCTTGTCCCACCCGTGGAAGGAAGGCCTTTGATTATGTATTTGGCAGTATTTGATGAATCCATGGGATGCGTACTTGGTCAACAAGATGAAACCGGAAAGAAAGAACATGCTATCTACTATCTAAGCAAGAAGTTCACCGATTGTGAAACTCGGTATACAATGCTTGAAAAGACTTGTTGTGCTCTAGCTTGGGCTGCTAAACGCCTGCGTCATTACTTGGTGAATCATACAACTTGGCTGATATCCAGAATGGATCCGATAAAGTATATCTTTGAGAAAGCGGCCGTTACTGGGAAGATCGCACGCTGGCAGATGCTTTTGTCTGAATATGATATTGTGTTCAAAACTCAAAAGGCAATCAAAGGCAGCATCCTCGCCGATCACCTTGCTTATCAACCTCTTGATGATTACCAACCAATTGAATTCGATTTCCCTGATGAAGAGATCATGTATTTGAAATCCAAAGACTGCGACGAACCGTTGATTAATGAAGGTCCAGATCCCAATAGCAAGTGGGGTTTAATCTTTGATGGTGCTGTCAATGCTTATGGTAAAGGAATTGGGGCAGTCATTGTATCCCCGCAGGGGCATCACATTCCTTTTACCGCCAGAATTTTGTTCGAATGTACCAACAATATGGCTGAGTATGAAGCATGTATCTTCGGGATCGAGGAAGCAATTGACATGAGAATCAAACACCTCGACATCTATGGAGATTCTGCGCTCGTCATCAATCAGATAAAGGGTGAATGGGAGACCCACCATGCTAAGTTGATTCCTTATCGTGATTATGCGAGACGTCTTCTGACATATTTTACAAAGGTTGAGCTGCACCGTATTCCTCGTGATGAGAACCAAATGGCTGATGCTCTTGCTACTCTATCCTCCATGTTTCAAGTAAACCATTGGAATGATGTGCCAATAATTAAAGTGCAACGCCTTGAAAGACCTTCGCATGTGTTTGCTATTGGGGATGTGATCGATCAGGCTGGTGAAAATGTGGTTGACTATAGACCCTGGTACTATGACATCAAGCAGTTCTTGCTGAGCCGTGAGTATCCGCCAGGTGCTTCCAAACAAGACAAGAGGACCTTGAGAAGATTGGCCGGTAGATTCCTGTTAGATGGAGATATTCTGTACAAGAGGAACTATGACATGGTATTGTTAAGGTGTGTTGATGAACATGAAGCAGAGCAGTTAATGCATGATGTACATGATGGTACCTTCGGGACCCATGCTACAGGGCATACTATGTCAAGGAAGTTGTTACGAGCAGGTTACTACTGGATGGCCATGGAGCATGATTGCTACCAATACGCCAGAAAATGCCACAAATGTCAAATCTATGCTGATAAGATTCATGTGCCTCCGCACGCTCTCAATGTTATGTCATCCCCATGGCCGTTCTCAATGTGGGGCATCGACATGATTGGAAGAATTGAACCGAAGGCTTCAAATGGTCATCGTTTCATCTTAGTGGTAATTGACTACTTCACCAAATGGGTTGAAGCAGCATCTTATACCAATGTGACCAAGCAAGTGGTAGCTAAGTTTATCAAGAACAACATCATCTGCCGATATGGTGTTCCCAGTAAGATTATTACCGACAATGGTACCAACCTGAACAGCAATGTGGTGCAAGCTCTTTGTGAAGAATTCAAAATTGAGCATCATAACTCTTCTCCTTATAGACCTCAGATGAATGGTGCAGTTGAGGCCGCCAACAAGAATATCAAGAGAATCGTCCAGAAGATGGTAACCACTTACAAGGACTGGCATGAGATGTTACCCTATGCTCTGCATGGCTACCGCACTACCGTGCGCAGTTCAACCGGGGCAACCCCTTTCTCTCTTGTATATGGTATGGAAGCAGTTCTTCCTTTGGAAGTGGAGATCCCATCTCTCCGTGTGATAATGGAAGCAAAGTTATCTGAGGCTGAATGGTGCCAAAGCCGGTATGATCAGTTGAATTTGATTGAGGAAAAACGTATGGATGCCATGGCTCGTGGACAGTCATATCAAGCAAGAATGAAGACTGCCTTTGACAAGAAAGTCCATCCTCGAGAATTCAAGGTAGGGGAACTTGTATTGAAAAGGAGGGTAAGCCAGCAACCCGACCCAAGGGGCAAGTGGACGCCTAACTATGAAGGTCCTTATGTTGTCAAGAAGGCCTTCTCCGGTGGTGCTTTAATCCTTACACACATGGATGGTGTAGAACTTCCAAATCCAGTGAATGCTGATATAGTCAAGAAATACTTTGCCTAGAAATATGAAAAGAACAGCGTGGTAGGTCGAAAACCCGAAAGGGCGGCCTAGGCAAAAATGCGCTTCCCGGTGGATCGAAAACCCGAAAGGGCGGTCCAGGCAAAAATAAGGGACAAAAAAATATATATGAAAAGCTCGCTGAGATTGTACGCAACTCAGGCAAGAATGAGCGTCTCGATGAGCCGAAAACCCGGAAGGGCGGTTCATGCAAAAATGAGATTGAAACAAAAGGCAAGTAACTATACCTGGCTAACCACCGTCCTCCTTGGGGCATCTGCAGCTGTTAATGACCATCTTCATCTGAAGCTTCTGTACTTGTGAATTCAAAGTTTTTTGGGAAATGTAATGATTACTGTGTTCAATGTACCACCAACCAATAAAATTACCATTTTCCAAGCTTTGTGAATCCGTGGAGTCACGCCTTCGGCTGACCACCACTCTTATACATCAAATTGAGCCTGTGCTTTTGTTTAAAACTCTACTTTCTTCTATTTTCAAAGCTATATACAAATCATTTTCCTTCTATTTTGATAATGACAATGCTTGAAACAAACATTTTGAAAATTGAAAACCTTTTGTCTATTTTGAAAAGCAAACCTGAGCAACAGGGTACATTCAAATGAAACATGCACGAGCGAGAGTATGTTGATGTCTATTTCAATATATGTTACAAGCAGGTTCTCCTCCAGGATAGTCTGTGGTCAATGGCAAGAATGAAAAAACAGAATGAAAATGCATGAAAATAAATGAGCTCGCTAAGTTGAAAACCCGAAAGGGCGGCTTAGGCAAAAATGAGCACCCCGCTGGATTGACAACCCGAAAGGGCAGTTCAGGCAAAAATGAGGCATTGAAAAGAATTTATTTCCCCGATGGATCGAAAACCCGAAAGGGCGATCCAGGCAAAAATGGGATGCAAAAAAAAAAAAAAAATGAAAATGAATGAAAATTGAGAAAATAACATGCAAAAAGCATTGACCACAGATGCAATGTCTACAACGTACCCAGCACTGAAATGCCCAGCACAACGGCGTTTTCCCCAGTAAAGTCTTCCAAGATTCTATCTCCAGCAAGTTGCATACCTGCCTGCCCTCAGCCTTGGCTCCGATACGTCTCCCAACGACGTCATCTCCAAAGAGGATTTCCAAGAATGTGTAATATAGCACGAGCCACTACGTGCCCAATGATCTGATGTCTTGTCTTCCCCGTGAAGTCGTGCCTACAAAATGCCAACAGTCATGCATTACAAGCATTCATACATGTATAATCATGCATATTACGTACCCATGCATATTAATGAATCTGTTATATCATCCATGCATATTGCATTTCCAATGTCAACATCAGTCTCAATTCAATACTCATGTCAGGTTCTCTGTCAAAACCTTGTGAGCCAATAATATCGGTCAATTTCTACCTTTCAAATCAAATCGACGTCAAGTCAATCTCAATCTACATTTTGCCAACAAACCAATCCCCAGTGAATATGTTTCTGTTTGGTCAAGTGGCTAGTTCAAGTCCAAGAACAGCTTGTACCTATCAATTTGCTTATGTTATCGGTCGAGTGCCCAGCTCAATCCAAGAGCAGCTCGTACCTGTCAATATGTTTCCGTTTGGTCAAGTGGCTAGCTCGATCCAAGAGCAGCTTGTACCTGTCTATCTGTTTCTGTCCGGTGGAGTAACCAGTTCGCATCCAAGAACAAGCTCGCACCTGTCTATTTGCCTTGCTTTCAGTCGAGTAACTAGTTCGAATCCCTAAGAACAACTCGTACCTGCCAATTTTACATGTTTTCAGTCGAGTCACCAGTTCGAATCCGTAAGAACAACTCGTACTTGCCAATTTTCTCTTTTTCCCAGTCGGGTCACCAGTTCGAATCCATAAGAACAACTCGCACTTTCCAATATCCCCAAGTGAGTTACCAGTTCGAATCCATAAGAACAACTCATGTTTGTCCAGTAACCTCTATCCCCTGTGAAGTGACCAGTTCGAATCCATAAGAACAACTCGCAGTTGTCTGTTTGTTTCATCCCCGGTCAAGTGGCTAGTTTGAATCCAAGAGCAGCTTGTACCTGTCCAACTTGTTTCTAGTTTCCCGTTGCTCCGCTATTCACTATCTTTGTCAATGTCTACCAATCCCGCAATGGATACGACATATTTTGTTAATTCCAATCCCCATGAGGTCTTGCATTCATAATCCAAATGATGCATGGCATGCATATTATTTGAAAATGGGTAGGCGTATTTTTACGTCCAAACACAGTGCAAATGCTAATATTTAAGTATCTTCGTCCTGTCAAGCCAAAGACTCCGTCTCTTGACTCTCCAGACAAAGAAACTTAAATAGGGGCAGCTGTTATACCCTGTTTTTGGACCTAAAAATACTGGGCCCAATTTCATTTCAAACTTTGTCAATTATCAAATTTCAACTGCACAGTTCAAATTGTCTCTGCCTCGCAGTATTTTCAATCACAATTTCACCTATGTTTTTTCTTGCATAAAACCTTTTGAAATATCTTTACTTGTCTTGTAAGTCATTCAAAAGTGTCTCTGAATCATTACATTGCTTTTTCTACAGTTTATTTCAAAATTTGCAAAAGTCATACAGAAGGGTATTTTGGTCATTTCCTGCAGTGGGACCCATTTTCATCCTTGTGACTGTCTCTGAGTCTTTTCAGATTGTTTTTTTTACATTTCATCAGTAAACCTTGTTAAATTCATTTCAAACTTGCATCTGAGTCAGTGTCAAGTCTGTTTGAGTCAGTTTAGGTCATTTTTAGCCCTAGGGGCATTTTGGTCATTTCACACGAAATTTTGGCATAGAGAGGTTACTTTGAAGTACCTCATTTAGGTCATTGGTTCGTTTTAGTCCGTTTTGTCAATTTTATTTTTGTTTCGCTTTACGTTTGATCAAATTGCGTTTTATTCAATTTTATTTTTTATTGCATTTTGGTCCAGTTTCTTTTCCAATTTGCATTTTAGTCCTTTTTATTATTTTCATATTAGTCCCTTAATTTTTCAATTTTGCAGAAAGGTCCCAAATTAATTCTAAGTCCAAGGCCGCACCATTCTTTTTTTTTTTCAAGTCCAGGTGTCACTTTTTCATTTGATCAGATGCACACATGTCAGCTATAAAAGCAGTGGGTCAGAGTCAAAGCCATTAATCACACGCACACACTCACCTTAGATGTATGCATAGGATTGTATGGTTAAATAAGCGTTTAGGTTTTAAACACTTAGAGAAAATCCATCTTTTTTAAAAAAAAAACAATTGAACTTCACTTCAAAAATTTTCATAATAAATATGAAGTCAACACTTCATTTTTTTTCTTTTCTTTTTTCTTAAGAAAAATTCAATTCATCTTAATCATTTAGACTTTCTTTTTAATCACTAATCAAACCTCACTTTTTTGCTAAATCTAATGCCCTTGAGGCCTCTCATCTCTATTCTTCAAAATCTCTTTTCAAACTTAAAATCAACCAATAAAAACAAAAACCATCTTTGAGCAAGAACTACGCCGGTTTTGATCCCGTAAAACGGTACGTAGGCAATGAGTCAAAACTCATCCAAGCCGAAATAAAATCAAATTCTACTTCTTCTCACCTCCGTTCTTAACTAATCATACCTCCCCTTTTACAAATAAGCAATAAAACTAAAAGCGTAGAAATAAACTTAGGAGAGCGGTTCTTATGGAATACCATAATCGCTCCGGGTGCCTAACACCTTCCCGTAGCGAAAACGACCCCCGAACTTAGGATCTAAGGGTTTTTCTCAATTTTGCCCTTCCCAAGAAAAAATAGAGAATATCAACGGTCAAAAGGTTCAAGTCCAATTAATGGCTTGGCACCCAAAAACCATGATAACACAATCACACCAATAATTCATCACCACGTATATAATCATACACCATGTCATAATAAACATACACATGGATTCACCAATATCATCACCTTCTCATAATTTCATATCAATTACATGATTTACAATAATCAACAAACATCAATTATCACATGTGGTTTCACCAATATCAAGCACTCTCATATTCCAAGTAAGAGGGAAAACAACATCTCATGATAAATATCATATTCAACATCTACGATTCATCATACATCAACATGATTATCAATAATCAACAATGTCATTCAACATCATATATATATTCACCCACCATATCATAATAAGGAATGTATATGGATTCACCAAAATCATCACCTTAAGATAAACATCACATTCAAACAATCATTCAATCATACAACTTCACTTAGTCATATAAGAATAGTCACAACAACTCATAAGATAATTGGCTAAAGAAACATTTCCGACAAAAAATCCAAATCATGTGGCAAACGGCCAACATTGATAATTTTCAAGCTAGGCAACTTATTCAAGTTTGAAATCCTACAATTCAATCTTAATCAATCATGTAGTGAAGGACTTAAGCCACTTGCAAACTATTAGAAATTAGTTCAAAGTATAGCTTAAGTTCGTATGAGAAATTCCAAGACAAAACAACATTTAACTCAAAACCCGTTTTCACTGATTCAACTCCGCCCAAAATATTTCTTAAACCATCAACACATTCACATTCCCAATACATAAATGCATACTCAATTATTCACTCTAAGCACTTCATTAAATCCAATATCAAGTTTGGAAAAGTCTCACGACTCATAAAAAAAGTTATGCTAAGTTTTCACAAAAATCCACATGACTCGTGTGTAGTAATTTAATCATATCTCAAGTTCTAAAAATCATTTGGACGTCAAACCAAAACCATTAGAAAGCTAACAAAATTATCTAAAACTTTCATGTTTACACCAAAGTCCAATTCAAAACAGAAATAGGTGAAAAAGATGCAAGAATGCGAAACAGGGGGTGCTGTCACTGTGCAACTCGCCCCGCGAGTGAATCACTCGCCATGGCGAGTTGACATAGTAGCCACTCGCCCCAACTCGCCTCCAGCTCGCCATGGCGAGTTATGACAGTATGCAAAAGTACTGTTACGGGAAAAATCCATTTTTCACCCCAAAATCCCAATTTTGACTTCCCAATGCCCAAATTGATCCCAAAGTTCGTCTAAACGCTTCTAAACATGAAAAGACACTCAAATCCATATAAAAACTTGAATTAAACTTCATTTTAAACAAAATCATCATTTGACCCATTTTTGCAAAACAACCAACAACATCTTATTTCTCATCATCAATCCACAATTAAGTATACTCAAATCATGATTCACTCACAATAGCATCAGTTAACAATAACAACATCAATGGAATATGAATTACATCTCATTTCAATCAAAACATATCAAATTTCATCCATTAAGGATAATTTCATAACTTAACATTTATACATACTTTGAAACATGTAATTTCACCCACAAACATACCATAATCATCAATTCATGCACAAGAAAATAGCATCACAGCAAGAGCACGAATTTAGCAAGAATTGTTCATCAACCCATTTTCATACAACATGACAAAATGCAAAAATTGAACATGATTATGATGGTAACTAACCCCCTTACCTTAGGTTATGATCAATTCAAACTTGAGCTTCACCTTAGCTCCTAATTCTCCAATCTTCAAGTTTCCCCCTTTTGCTAACCCTTGTTCTTCCTTTCACTCACTTTCTCTCTCTACCTCTCTCTAACTTGTGAAATGAAATGAATGAATGAATTTCTCTCCAAGTTTAGGTTTAGGTGTGTTCCCACTCAATTGGGCTCAATTCTAGACCCTAATGGGCTTAACCCATTCTAACATAATTCTAAAAAGTTTCTATACACTCAACGGTAATTACTAACAACGGTAAAATATAACCAACGGTCACTAAACGGTAAAAACTAATCACTACACTAGTAACTTAGTAAAATAAGGGTTCTCACTAAACATTAAAAATAATTCTCACCAAAATTACCATTTTACCCTTACCCGTCAAATGACCAAAATACCCTTCTAATACGGTAATCCATGAAAATGCACCCAATGACAATTAAATACACACAAGCACACATAATCACATAATAATTAATTAAAAATAAATCAAGCGAAAAATCGGGCTGTTACAAAATCCACTTATGAAATGGCACCGTTGGTGGGGACTTGTCTTTAAAATATTAGAAATTGTTTCAATTTTTATTGTTTTGAATATCTGTATATATTTTTCTCTATTATGCTTAATTCGTCAGTCGATGCTTGTTCTCCCATCGAACAAGTCCGAACCTGTAAATATTTTTCTTTGTTTTACTTTTAGTTGTTAATCTTGTAAAGTTTTGGTTTGTACTAACCTATTTTTTGCATGACAAAGAAAAAATTTCTTGTTAGTTATATATGTTTCATATTCTCTCCATCATAAACGAAACCATGCATGATTGTGGTTATAACAATTTCTATACTCTATGTGACTATGAATCATATCAACAATATCAACAAAGTTCTTCCATAGACGAACGAGAATCAATGATGGAAGATATTTTGAACGTGTTCATGGAACAGTCTGTGATAAACATGCAGAATACCAAACGCAAATTGAAGAATTTGTCATGTACGTTGGAGATGATGAGTGCACAACTAGCTTTTTTGTCACTAAACATGGAAAGTCAAATCAACACTAAAACCATTATGAAAGATCGAGACGATAATCCAAGTGATGACGAGGCATTTAAAAAGAGTCTTGGAGAGGATGTTGAGGAGGAAGCGATAGAATTATAGGATGTGGAATAATGAAAATAGTAGAAGGAATAGAGACGTCACATGAAGTAGAACTTAATTAAGAATGGTCATATATTGAGGAGGACAACACTATTAATATAGAAGAAGTTATGATGGCTGCAGAGGAAATAAAAGGATTACTTGACAAGGAAGTATCATGTGAATAGGGGGGATGAAAGAGAGCAAGGCAGAACTTGATCGTGTAATAAACGTAATTTGTACCTTGTTTAACAAGCAAAATTTAGGAAGGATATGATCTCCACATCAACTCTACTTCAAATTTATGGAATTCCTCCCAAAGAAAAGAAATACAAAGGAGGATGTGTTGCCAGTCTCATCTTGGCCACTGTAACACCCCGTTATTAGAGAAAGTTAGTCTCACCTTTACCTTAGATTAGATGATCGGACTCTACAAGATTGCTCCTCTTCTCACAAGATTATTCTCTTCTCTGACTTCTCACTTTTCTCAAAAAAAAAAAAAAAAAACAGTTTGCACGTATTCTAAATTTTCTAACTCTAACTATCCCCTTTATATAAATCATTAACCTACTTATTTTTCCCTTATTTCCAATTCTGCCCCCCAAGCCTCATTATTCTAATTAATTATATTCCTCCACTAAATACTAAAATAGGGGCTACTAATATATTTCTCCACTAAATAATAAAATAGGGGCTACTAATAAATATCAAACACAACAAAAATATCACTTATCAAAATAAATCGATTAAATTATAAAAAAAAGACTCTAAACTCAATCAAATAAATAAATCATAAAATAGGGCGTTACGGCCACCCTATCAAACTTAAGTTCTCCCAAACGATTCATTTTTGGTGAATCTCATTAACCATTTTTACTTTTTCAGTTAGGCTCTTAGGTTATAGTTGATCCAAGCTAGGTGTGATTTTGTTGAACCTGTACCGGATATAGTCACACATAATACACCCCCTCTAGAGAATGTTGAGAATACTGAGCAGATTGATCAGACTGAGAATACGTCCTAATTAGAGACGTCAGTTGTCCCCCCCTCCACACTATTATTGCCAAATACTTTGGAAGGACCTTAAACTTCTTAGACAGATGAGGGTTTTGCAAAATAATAAGATCACATAAGAAGCTCTTACGCCTTATCTGATGAAGTAGAGGAAACAATTTAACAAATCTATTCCTACAATCTCGATCCAAGGGTGAACCGAATGATGGTTGAGCAACACCTTTTTTCTTAAGGACCACATTATTATTTTTTATTTTAACATGGTTTTCTTTTGAGGGTTTTGGTTTGGCCACCATCTTTACATATTTTTCCGTTGTTTTAATCTATATTACGAGTGGGTGGCAGAGGAAAATAATTATTGGGTGGACACAAGAATTTGGACTTTCTATTTGGTCACACACACACACAAAAGTTGACATACTATAATCATTTGAAAATTAATTATTATTTAATTATTATTTTTTCTACTTTTGCTTTTTTATGTGTGTGTGACCAAACAGTGAGTCTAAATCTTTGTGTCCACCCAAGAGTTGCTCAGCAGAGGATATAAGTTTCTTGGGATGTCAACTGAGTTGGGATCTCAGAGCCCTTCTCTTTAAAAAAAAAAGAGAAACGATATTTGTATAATCATTTTTCTAATAACTTTTGAACAACTTTCTATTTCATACTCATGTGATGTTATCATTTCTCTTCATTTTTCACTCTCCATTGTTTTTTAACCGATAAAAAGAAAGAAAAAGAAGGTTCTCATGGAAGTTATCAATAAATAGATGTGTCCCTTAATCAACCATTAACCAACAATGATGTGAACAATTACATGTTAATCAATTTTACACTTTTTATTTATGGGTCATGTTAATTTGTGTCCTTAGGACACAAGATAAGGAACTAAAAAGTAGAAATATTTCCTCAAATTTTGTGCATTTTATTTATTATAAATTCAAAAATTAAATTGAATGCACACATTCCAACAAAAAGTTATTATTATGGATTCCTTATCTTGTGCTCTAAGGATACAAGTTAACATTTTTCTAGAATCAGATTTACTCATTAGTATCCCCCTAATATTCATACAAGTATTATTTTATTTATTATTTTACAAAAATACATATTTTATTTTAGTAATACAATTTATATTTACCGAATCCTTAATTTTCCATTTCGCTTTTACAAAGGGATGTCACCAATATAAAATTTAAAAAATAAAATAGTCCAAAGGTTTAATTTTAATTTTAATTTGTTTTTCTTCCAAATTTAAAGACAATTTCAAAAAAATAAACCTTTGTTTTTTAAAATATTTTAGGATCTACAAAATTAATTAAACCTTTGTTTTTTAAGAAGAGTAGTCATAAGTAAACCGAAATGATAAAGGATTAGCCAAGGGAGTAAGGTGAGGGGGGTAAGGTTCCCGTTCTATCCATCTATCTATGCTGTGCTGCCATGGATGGCATTAGATTTGTCTCCAATTGTTACACCTTTCAATTCTCCAAAACCCCTTCATTTTCTCCTTTCCCTACTGCTTTTTCCACATACACCCCCTTTGTTTCATCACTAAGAGCTTCTCGTACTACTACTGCTACAACTACTACAGGTTAACCATCTTTCCTCATTTCTCTCTTCTTTTGCTGCTATAGCATTAATTTCGTCATTTTTATTTGAAAGTTAACAATTTAAGATATGATGATGTGCCTTATGAAGCACATACTCAGAAACCTTTGATACTTAGACACCGATAATAATTTGAGAAGATAGAAGCTATTGAATATAATTATATGTGTTGGTGTCATTATTTGTCGAACTCCAATGAGTAGTTCCTTCTGCTTCAGAAATAAGAAATTCAGTTCGGAATTTGAGATATCATGTATATATAATATATCACTGTTTGTTAACTTAGAGAGCACACATTATACTTTCTCCGTGGACAAATTAATTGAACAACAACAATAACCACGTCTTATTTCAATAAATGCGGTTGGCTACATGATTCAAACGACACCATATCGCTCTATCAAGCACAACATTTTATAGTATTTTGTTTTGGGTTTTCATAATCTTGATCTATGCTGACTAGCATGATCACAAGAGAATATGGCATTGCGAAGTAAAATATTTGGTTAAAAGACTAATACTCTGATTTAATTAGGTATGATACCGCCTTAACCTGTTATTACTTTTTTAGTATATGTATAATTTTTAGAGCTTAGATAACAAGAGCATTGGATTAAAAAGAATAGAAGTTTGAAATTCTAGTTTAATACCTTGTTGATACATTCAACTTAAGGGTTCTTCTAAACAACGGAACAAATGTTGCCAAGAACAGGCTTCTGCTATTTGATTGGGAATTTAATGGCCTCTTTGCTTATATTTCATATTGTAGACTACATATTTGGGTTTCAATTTTCTCCCTAGCCCTTATTATTAAAAGCTAATCAGGTGACATTCTTACAATGTTGTTAAATGACGGTCATGGCTGCCAAGGTGGAAATGGAATGGTGTGGCGGATTTTTTTTACCACTTCCATTGCCAATTTGTGAAGGGATTCCTGCCATGGTGGTGCCATAGGCTGCAATTGTGTGTTTATATGGCAGAATGTTGGCCTTCCGCCACGACAACACTGAATTCTTATCACTACTTTCTTTTTTATTCTAGGGTCTTCTTTTCTTTCCATTGATAATATTGTTAGATGTAAAATTATTCATGAACTTTCTTTCACTTAACGGCGTAAGCTTTGGGGAGAACTGATCTCGATTTGGTATCAGTGTCTCTTTGACCAAGTAATCAAGGTAGCTGAGCATGAGCATTGTCCTCACCTCAAGCCCCAAAAAACAAGGCTTTTGCATGAGGTGGCATAAATGAAAGTTGAATTTTAGCACACGATAGCATTGCAGGGCCGATCCAACTTATACTTTATTTTTAGTTTAGTATAGTATATAGAATATAATAGCTTATGTTAAAAAAAGGGCATCTGGTCTAATGGCTAAAGCTCCTAATTTTAATTAGAGGAGTGCTAGCAAGACACTCTATAGGCTTCATTTGATAAATTTTAATGGGTTTTACTTATTTTTCATACTAAGGTTAAACTTTATTAGATTTAACTTAAAAGCCTTGCATTAACATTTGCTTCATGCCTACAAATTTGTTGGGCCGGTGCTGGAGCTTTGTCCACTATTCATCAGTTGTAGGGTTTGGCAAGTAATTCAACGTTGTAGTTTCTATACCTATTGAAGTAAATGTTCTGCCACCATTATTTCTATCCATTGTGCACCTAAAAAAATTATACCTAATCATTGACATGGTATCCTATGTTTTCATGTCATTGGCATTCCGTTTCTGCTGAGAGCTAATTGGTTGGAATCCTTAATGTTTAGTGAGTGATGTAGATGAGGATGTCTTGCAAACATTTTTGAAGGATAGAGAATTAAATGGTGATTTTGTATCAAGAACTTGTGATTTACTATGGCGAATGGATATCAGAGATTCTGGTGATTATGATGTTAGTGAGCTCAATGACGACAACAATGCTCAACAAATAGAACAGGTGCGAATTTCAAACTATTCTGATTCAATTTTATAGTATTGATCGTGTGAGTTTTGGAAATTCTACACCTTGTACCAATCCAGTTGCGAATTCTGTGTATGGTTTCTTTGATCAGGCAATTCAGTTTCATATCATTCTTCTAATACTTGTAGATCATAGAGACTAACAGTGATGGCGGTTTTTTGAAACTTTCAAGTACCCAAGAGTGGTTATTAGGCGACAATTCTGCACCAGTAAACAGGAAGATGACTGCAAAGGTATGGTTTTTGTTTTTTATTTGGATTTGGTGTACAATGATTTTCTTGCATATGCCATTATCCCTTAACAAAAAGTTGGAAACTGGATGTGAAATTAATATACTTTTTCAACTAATTTTCAAGTTTGCCTTCTTTCCTGGTAACTAAATAATAATTCAATCATTTTATAATGTTTGATGCTTCACTTCATATATCAACAGACAATCCTAGACAACAGAGCAAGACTCAAGAAACTGAACGCGCTCAAATACCAATCTGTATGATACCTCTCTTGACTCAGTATGTTCTTTTGCTAAAGTCGGTAACACTTGCCTCAAGGCATGTATGTTTTGATCAGTAACTATTGTTCTGATATTGTTTAACCTGCTGATTTTTTATGTTTTAAAATTTTAGCTCAAGAAAGAATTATTACTTCTCTCTGTGGGTATTGGATTGGGTTGTAGCGGATATTGCTTGGTAGTTTTTTCTGTACAGGTAAACTTTAGATTTGCATACCTTTGTTTTTCCAGTCTCGTCAACTCACTATTATAATTCGTAACTAGATCAATTTAATGCTTCTTACCGCTCAATTATGTTCTTTCTTCATGATAAGATTAACTTTAGATGGATGTTATTTCCTATGTCTTATCATAATGGTTTAACTTTCACCATCTTGGTGTAAGTTCCAAATTATCTCTTTCATCTTGTAACAAAAATATGCACATCCACACATGTTGTCTATGTGCGTAAATTTTTTGTAGCGAACTGATTTTAATGCCCGTCTTTTCAGGCTGCTATAAGTTATGCAATTGGGGTCCTTTTCAGGTTTGTTGTTGCATTTTTCTATATTCTGTCTTGTTGAATTTAAATAGATTTGTGCTTGGCTCAAAAGTATAAAATTTTCGAAACATCACTTCAGATAAGTTTATGAGATTACTTTTGACGTACTGTAAGTGTAAACTCTTTACACTGTCAACCGATCATGAACTATCAATTGTATGACTTTTAAGGAAATATGATTAAAGTCAAATAGGGGGAGTCTTGACGCAATGGTAGAGTTGTTGTCACGTGACTGAAAGGTCACGGGTTCAAGTCCTGGAAACAACATCTTGTGTAAAAAACAGGGTAAGGCTGCGTACAATACACCAATTGGTGGGACCCCTTTCCAGACTCTGCGTATGTGGGAGCTTTAGTGCACCGGACAACTCTTTTTTGGTGGGACTCCTTCCCGGACCCCACTTATGCGGGAGCTTTAGTGCACCGGGCTGCCCTTTTTTATTAAAGTCAAATGTTTCTAATGATCTCATGGTTATGCTTGATTGACATTGTAAAAGTTATTTACACTGTCAGTGCATATCAATTAAATATTAAGTTTATTGTTCTATAAAATTTTAGAAACGCTTTTTTGAATCTGAGAAGCCTAGTGAATTTTAAATGGTTGGCTATCCCTATTTTAAACCAGTACTACATGTGTGGATTAAAAACAAGCTAATTAGCATTCACATTATACTATTTTAATCAGGCCAGTTAACTTAATATTTGTTCATGACAATTGCTCTCTCTGGGTCGAATGAAAATGAAATATGTAGCTGTCAATCTTCGTTGCTTATTTTGGTACTTCACTGATATACTATTTTCAATGCAGTTGCTTGTACCTTCAGCTCTTGTATCAACAAGCAGACAACATATCCAGTGAAACTGTTCCTCAAATATTCATGAAAAAGAAGTCAAAGAAGTACGGCCGAAAACTTTCACTTTGAATTTGTTTTAGTTGAGACAGTTAGCATTCTGTTGTTAATATTCGCTTATCCCTTGTTTTGATCAAAAAATATTTTATAAGCAGAATTGGCATAAGAAGCGAAGACCTTAGTGATTCTTTCGAGAAAACAATCAGGGGTAGCGGTATAGCACTTTCGTCACCAAGGCTTGTGATCCCGGCAGCAATTTATGGACTTTGGGCTGTGTCTCATCAGTATTTTATCAACGACTTGTTGGATTTTCAGGTAAACCTTGGAAACATCAAAAATTTGTATTAAAAACCACACTTTCTTGAGGGATTTAGATCGCATGCAGTCTAAAATCTGTCCATTAATGCAGTCAGGACATTGGTAGTCGTTGGATCAAGATCGAACAATGCATATTTTAAGTTTGGTATTTTAGATTTAAAAAAGAAAATCAAAATTTGCATGTTTTCTGCAGCTTCCGATTTTTATCCAACAACCAACAATGTTTTGACTGCATAAATGCGCGAATGTATAACTTCATGCAATCCAAATCCCTTTCTTGAGAGCGCTTTATTATTCTACTATCGTCTAACACATTGGTCATTTTGATTACTGTTTCGTTCTCCCTCAGCTTGTGCCAGCCATGTTTGGGATGTTTGTCTACAAAGCTGCTGCTCTTGTGCAAGTTTATAGAGACAATAAAGACTTAGGCTTTGAATTTCCGGAAGAATTTTGAAGGAAGGCTGAAGTGGCTGAAATATTTATTTTGCCATGTTCAGCAGATCACACTATTATTCCCTACATCCTCAAATATTGGAAATAACCAGCTGCATCCGGAACTAAGCACTACTTACATTTATCTTGTACCAAAAAATGTCATGTAGTATGTGTATATTGAAAGAATGGAAGATAATTTGAAATGATAAAAAAATAAAAGTCTGTTTAAGTCCAATGGTATGAGTTAGAACTTCTAATGAGTATAGAGAAAGTTCAAAGTTCGATCTTTGTTGCTAACAATTTTTCGCTCTAACAAACTAACTATTAACATTTGCCTATAAAAAATGTCTTTGTAGTATGCGTGTAAATGTAAGTTTGTAGTTATTCTACTTGGCCGTTGTTGTACACTTATTTAAGGCACCGTGTTTTTGGTTCGGCAATCATGTGATCATGAGAAGTCATCCAATGTAGTGTGACAAAATTGTTTCTTTTACTTTGGGAAATGTTACTTAAATGTAATCATGAGGTGTAAGGGAGAAAATAATTGATATCATTGCAGAACCATGCGTCAATGATAATTGATAAACCATCATTAGTCTTATTAATTATGGAATTCCGATTTTTTCAACAAAAAAGGCATGAGGCGACTTGCATGTCATAAGTATTTGTTCAGAACCTTGATCTTGATTAGAAACTAAGATACATACTCCAACAAAACACTAGATAACAATAATTTACAAACTCCCAATACAAGCTAAATTTATAAGGAATGCATATCCTACAAGAAACAATTTTGCAATAAACAATATTACAAACTCCCAATGCCTGCAATTACAAGTTAGAATAACTCCACATAAGACAATTTTTCATGTTAATCCATTAAAACAATCCACTAGATACAGCATACAATATATCCTACAAAACCAAAAAAACCTGCTCTAAAACTGTACTCCCAATGCAAATGGAAATTAACATCACAAACTATGTGTGAATCTGTCACACAGAGTATCCAGATTGCAGAATCCTGATTAAACCAAATTGCTCACATCCACAGTTTAGAAACGTGGCATACAAGCAACAACTTCCAACTCAGAAAGATGTGGTGCCAACTAAATGTACGAACACTTGGAGGATTAGGAAAAACTACACTTGCAAAGGCAGTGTTTAATGTTAAGAGTTTAGATGAGACTTTTCCATTGAAGATGTGGGTGTGTGTTTTGAACTTGCAAATCTGCTTGTTAAAATACTCAATTCAGCTAGTGTTAGTGGTTCTGTTGCTCCTACTAAGCCAATTCACCAAGAGAAGTTTAGAAACCTTGATTTGGAGCAGCTAGGAAATCATCTGAGAAAAGATGTTTTGCTTGCTTCTCCCTCTTTGGAAAGGACTTTCAATTTGGGAGGCACTTGGTTATGGGAGGCACTTGGTTTTCATGTTCATGTGTTATGGGAGGCACTTGGTTTTCTTCCACAACCAAACAGAGGTAAAACCTTGGTAGATATTAGCATTCAGTTTCTGCATGAGCTTTGGTCAAGATCATTCCTTCAAGATTTTGAAGACATTGGTGATGTTTGTTGTTACTTTAACTTGCATGATTTAGTGCACGATCTTGCATTGTATGTTGCAAAAGATGAGTTTCAGTTGTTGAAATTTCATAATGAAAATATATCAGAGAATATTCTTCATCTGTCATTTATTGAAAATGATTTGCTTGGCAAAACACCAATTCCTACTGGTCTAAGAACTATCATATTTCCTAAGGGAGCCAACGATGAAGCTTTCTTGAACATTTTGGTATCAAGGTGCAATTAGATAACGATATCCCGAAGTTAAAACTGAAGTTGCTAAATCTTGTATCTTTGCCAAAACTTGTGAGTATTCCTAAATGGTTGCAAGGATCTGTCGACACATTACACACCTTGCAAATTGTTTACTGTGAAAATCTTGATGAGCTTCCTGAGTGGTTATCAACTCTTATTTGTCTCAATAGACTTGTTATTCTAAATTGTCCGAAATTGCTTTCGCTTCCTCAAGACACACATTGCCTTCCAAACCTTGAAAATTTATTAATTAAAGGTTGTCCTGAATCACACATCAAACAAGTGAAGGTTGACTCAAGAGAAGTAAAAATTAAAAGGGATTTATAGATATATCCCGATCAAGATTTAAAGGTATTAAAATGCTTGTATTTTCTTTTTCTTTTTTGTAATAATAAATTGTTTATAAGACTTGTTTTTTTTACTAGTCATGTATGATTTATTTTGTATGTTTGTATTTCGCTGTCTTAGAATAATTGTATATTTTTTCGGAGCAAATCGACCAAATAGCTCGAAAATCGGATTTTCGATTAGAACATGGCAGGAACAACTAACAATGACCTAAAACACGAGGATGTAGGTTAGAATGGTTAGTATGGTTCTTAAACTGACTATATATGTGTTACAAACAGGCTCAGTCTTTATGCTAATACAGTTTAGATTATATAATCCGAATTATTTTCTCTGAATTATTGGCACAAGAAGGGTGTTTAGTGGGTGTTCGGATTTTATAATCCAGAAAGAAAAAAACAAGGAACACGCCATAGTTTTTGGAGTGTTCGGATTGTATAATCTGAATTAGTGAAAAACTCATTTTTCACCCCAAAACATGGGAAAACTCATAGAATCCAAAAACCTCATGGGTATTTTTGTAAAAAAAAAACAAAAAATAGAGTGCGCGCGAAATGAACAGAGTGGAAAAAGAAACAGTCTTGTATTAATATCTATTCTCACACAAGTCTCACACTTACGTTTCAACCCAATATTTTGAGATCTAGTCAAAATGGAAATAAATTCAATATTCTACATTCTAACTGTGTTTATTTCATTTTAGGATGGTGAAATGGTGATGCAAGTCAATGAAGATGTTTGAAGTTGAAATTTAGTTTGTTTATCAAATCATTTAACTAGACTATCTGGTCATTTTAGTGAACTATCATTATAATTTATATTTAGAATTTATTTCGTATCATTTTATGTGAACTATTTGGTTTGTAATTAATTTGAGATTTAAAGTTGTGTGTTAAAGTTTGTAATTCGATATTTAATATGCAATATGTTGTAATTTGAGATTTAATACGCAAGTGAAACTGATTTAGAATGCATGTTTTCAACCGTAAAGCTAGCAATATTTTAATGAGGTGGCCAAACATAAAGATTTTTTTCTTAAACTAATCTAACTAGGCAGGAAAAGAAAACTCACAATACTTACTACTTATATAAAATGTTCTTTATAAAATATACACTTGATTAAATAAGAACAGATTATACCAAAAATACGGTAATAGCATATTGTACCAAAAAAGCCACAATAGAATAGCGAATTGTACCAAAAAATCTACAACAAAAGAAATAAAAACTAATAGTAGCTATATATGAAAATTGAACTCAGCGACCCTTCAAACACTCAAATTCATCCATAATTGCATCTGAGCTAAACTGACTTGCAATTTCCTTTTCAATGTAAATAATCAAGCTATTTGCAAGAAAATCATCTATCATTTTGTTTCTTTGTTTTGTCTTGAGATTTTTCATTGATGAGAAAGTTCTCTTCGTTGTTGCTGTGGAGATTGGGAGTGTTAAAATGAGAAAGTTCTCTTCGTTGTTGCTGTGGAGATTGAGAGTGTTAAAACAAGATGAATCAATCTATCAATTAAATGATAACGCATTGACTTCCTCGATCCTACTTGGAGATTGGGAGTGTTAAAACAAGACGAATCAATCTATCAATTAAATGAAAAATGCACATGAACTTTGAATTTTCGAAACTTGGTTTTAATGAACGAAATGATGAGGTTATGACTTGTCTTCTGTAACAATGGACTTAGAACAGCAAAGTAGGATTAATATGACCTTGAAACTTGATTTTTGTGAGAAAAAAATGTCAAAATGGATTAGCTTTGGAATTAATAGACGAACTTTGATGAAATGTTGAAATATGACTTGTTAGCTTGCAAATGACTTATGCTCATGATAATACGTTGGATTAGGGTGGAATTGAGGATTAATATGCATGAGAAATGATGAATTGTGTGAAAATGTCAAAATAGACGATTTTGTGAAAATAGACGAACTTTGGTAAAATAAGGAATTTTGATTTGATAACTTGTAATTGACCTTGCATTCATGATAGAATGATGAAATATGAATGAAACAATGATTGATTGATGTATAATAGGTTTGTTATCATGATGTGAGTGATTGTTGTTCGTCTATTATGTGAATTGTGCTTCATGAAACGATGTTGTTTCTTTGTGGTGATGATTATTTGATGATGAATATGTAGAGATGATTATTTGATGATGAATATGTAGAGATGATTATTTGATAATTGTTGATATGTGGATGTATTTTTTGATCATGTAATATGGTGAAAATGTAGAGAATATGAAGAGTTAATTGGTGTTGTGCATTACCAAGTCAATACTTGGCATTCATGCATTCATAAGTCCTATACGTAGAGAATATGTGGAGAATATGTAGAGAATATGTAGAGGGGTCAATCAGTAAAATTACCTCTGACATCCAAATGGTACCACATACATGTATAGTCGAGTCTAGAGCATTACATGCACTTGAGATGTATGCTAAGCTAAACATAGCTATTTTCTCTTGTTCTATTTCTTCTAAATCTGATATATGGCTTCTAGATTCAGGAGCCAATGAACACATTGTTTCATCCGCACATTGGTTCACTTCTTATAATAAAATTAATCCTAAGCTTGTAAATTTACCTAATGGTACTTCAATACTTTTTTAATATGTTGGTACCATTCATTTTTCACCTCAATTTCACCTTGACAATGTTTTGTATTCACCTTTATTCAACTTAAACTTGATTTATATTTCCAAACTTTGTCAGACTTTGAATTTTCATGCCATTTTTCGTGATAATAAATGTTTCTTACATGATCTTCACTCCTAGAAGATGATTGATTTGGGTGATCAGATTGAAGGTCTATATAGATTAGCTTTAGATTCCTTTAATCTTCCTTTATGCAATGATTTTTCTGTTAATCGTGTTTCCTCCAATACAAATTTAACCATTCCTTCTTCTGCTTTATGGCACTTCAGGTTAGGTCATGTATCTCATAAGACACTTTCTTATATGTCTCAATTATATCCTAGTTTTACTTTTGATCATAATGCTATTTGTGACATATGTCATTTTGCAAAACAAAAGAAATTACCTTTCACTTCTAGTTTGTCTGTTACTTCTAGCAAGTTTGCACTTTTGCATTTTGATATTTGGGGTCTTTATCCATTATTTCTGTACATAATCATAAATAATTTCTTACCATACTTGATGATTACAGTATATTTGTTTGGATTGTTCTATTAAAATCCAAGTCTGAAGTATCTCAACATGTCAAAAATTTCATTTCCCTCATTGAAAATCAGTTTCATATTACTCCTAAAGCTGTCAGGTCTGATAATGGTCCTGAATATTTACTTCATTCCTTTTATGCCTCTAAGGGTATCTTGCATCATAAATCATGTGTTGAGTCCCCCCAACAGAATGGTAGAGTAGAAAGAAAACACCAACACATTCGCAATGTAGGAAAAGCCCTTTTATATCAATTCAAACTTCCCGCTTCTTATTGGTCATATGCTCTCATGCATGCTACTTTTATCATCAATAAAGTTACTTCTCCTAATCTTCACAACAAATCCACATACCAGTTACTCCACAATAAGATCCCTGATATTAAATCTTTCAAATTTTTTGGTTCTTTATGTTACTCAACTACTCTTCAAACACAAAGATCCAAGCTTTCACCTAGAGCCAGAAAATCTGTCTTCTTAGGTTACTCTATTGGTTTTAAAGGTTTAGTTCTCTTAGGCATTCATTCTAGACAGATTCACATATCCAGACATGTCAATTTTCATGAACACATTTTACCTTATCCCTCTAATCCCTCATCCATAACTACTACCTGAAACTATTTTTCATCTGATACTTGCTCTGTAAGTAACCTCATACCTGACAGTCCTCATACTCCCTCTCCACCTATTATAGATCTTGATCCACCATATATTGAACCTACACCACCTACACCATCTATTTCGCCACCTATTATCAGAAAATCTTCCAGAACATAAATCTCCCATCAGACTTACATGACTATATCTGCAATAATGCATCTGCTTCATTTCATGCTTTATCTGTCAATGTTAAATATCCTATTTCACCAAAGTCCATCTATTTTTTCCAAAGTTCGTCTATTTTTACATATTTCATCAAAAACCAAATTACACAATCATAAACATCCTAGTCAACCCTACATGCTTCTTCTATATTCATTATCATAGTAGTTACATAATCATTACATTCAAGAAAACATTATTTCGTTTTAACACATGCTTATGTTCAAATTCTAAATCAAAGTTCGTCTCAAAATTAACATAACTCATTCATTTTCAAGCAATCATGGTTACATAACTTTAATTCATCAAAACAACATAAAAAAATCACATAAGGAACACCCAGGGATGTCGGAAAACATCCACAAAAGGCCGAAACGCACAAAACAACATGTGATGTTCGACACATCTGGCGAGATACCTGCTCGCTCAGCGAGCTCTGATCCCCTAGGAGTTCAGAAAATGGGTTCCCTCTCGGGAAACCCTCAAAACTTCTCAGAAATCCCAATTGTCCCAAAATCGTTGTATAAATATCACCCAAAGTATATACAATTAAAATGAACATTTAAAACACATCAAAACATGGATTTCACGTTTAAATTCATGAATTCTTCACTCAATTTTCCAAAACTCAAAAACATCTCATAATCACTTTTAAACAATGAATTCATCACTTAAATTGCATACAAACAACACCCAAATATACCCAATCATTAATCAAGAACATACATCATGAATTCAACAACATTCAAAACAACATCATGATTTTCACACGTTTAAGTCATAACCTCAAGAACAACGTATTCTATATCATCAAATATGAATTTAAGCTCATAAACAACTTAATTTCACACCCATAATTAACACAATCAATTAGCACGAAAATCAACTTAACATAACACAAATTTCATGAAAATCACATATTCAAACATGACCCATAACCACTCTATCACTCATAATCTCTAAATGGTGAATATAAACTTTCCTCTTACCTTAACCTTTCAAAAGCTAACTTTAATCTTCAATCTACTCTCCCTCTTGAGCTTTTCCCCCAAGCTAGATCTTCCTTTCTCTTGAAGTTATTCTTTCTCCTCTTTCTCTCTATTTTCTCTCTTCTCCCAACTTTGCCTCTTTTCCCTAAAATGTAACAAATGAGCTCTTGACCTATTTGTTTGTATCATGAATACTTGTAAACAGTTGTTTCAATCTAACTTTTAAAATTCTCATGTCGAGTTTAATCGAAGACAAATCAATGAGGTAGTTCATGCTTTAGTAAAGTCAGTCCCATTTTATGCTAGCTTCCACCTATTTGTTGATGTACTCTCATATATTTATACTTTAATTGTTAATAAAATGCATTGAGTTTGTTCTCCTGAAAAGAAAGACATGTACTAAGGAGTAATTTGGATATATATTTAAGGATTATAAGAATAAAATAATTGTTTGCCTGATACTATAATATCTCTTCATGTTATTAACTCTAATTGTTTTTTTGAGGAATTAACTTTAATTGTTTTTTTTAGGAATTAACTCTAATTGCCTAACCAATGTTTTTTTTTTTTTAAACTTTAATTGCATTTCTATTATAAAAAAATAAAGTAGAAAATACACACTCCATCCAAAGACAATGATAACCACCAATCTCATTGAATATTACAATCTATCACTTGTGGAATTATGAACTATAACCAATAATTCAAATTATAACAATTGTGAGTAAAATGTCTAACCATATGTATCAACTGCAATCGACAACTTTATTTTCTTTTTAAAAATTATAAATACTATTCAAACAAATTATTAAAAACCTTTAAATAAAGTATTATAAAAAAATAATAATTTGTATTTAAAGGGTCATGCACATATGTCATGACTCTTAGATCGATAAATATTGGGTTTACTATGATTGATTTTGCTATCTAAAAAAGCGTAGCGGATATGGTATTTAGTAACTAAAAAAAAATCTAGATATATAGACAAAGACATTTCTTTTAGGGTTAAATATGTTTTTGATCCCTATAAATATGTCAACTTTTCATTTTAGTCCTTCTAAAAAATTTCTTCAACATTTAGTCCCTCCTTTAAAGTAAACTCACATGTAAAATTCATTTTTTTGTCAAAAAGTTTGCAAAAAAAATTCATAATATTATAAGAATCTCTCCCACAAAAAATTAGATTTTTTTTAACAAAACATGAATTTAATATGAATTTTTATATTTTTGACGGTAAAAAATTCATATTTAATTTATGTTTTGTTAAAAAATTATAATTTTTTTGGGATTTTTTTTACAATATTCTACACAATTTCACTAAAAAAAAATACAAACATTAACTTAAAAATAGGAGTTCGGGTATGCTCCATTTACTCCATTTAAGATTTGGATGCAAGACATGCGACAAAAAAAAATCTAACGGTTGAGATTTTAAATTAAAAAACAAATATTTGTTTAATAAAAATACATAATAATAACAAACAAATCATGTTCCATTTTTCTCTCATATCGCAACAACCTTTTATTGTTTTTTAATTTAACATCTCAATCGTTAGATTTTTTTGCCACATGTCTTGCATCCAAATCCTAAATGGAGTAAATGAAGTATTTTAGTACTCAAAAATAGGGACCAAAATTAATGATTGAAAATTTTATAGGGACTAAGAGTTGAAGGAAAATTTTAGAGAGACTAAAACGAAAAATTGATATATTTATAGGGATAAAAAACATATTTAACCTTTTCTTTTATAACATGTAAATCTTTTTCTAACTATCTTTTAATCTTAAGATTTTCCCTATTTGGCGAAGGTCTCACTTTATCACCTTAAATTTAACAAAAAGATATTTATTCAACTCAAGAATTAATGTATTTTATTTAAAATCGAATAGTTGAAGATGATTTAAATTCAATTTTTAGGTGAACAATCTCGAAGCCCATTTCTTACCAACCATAAATCTACAAAGATAATAGAAAATAGTTTATTTGTATAATTAAAAAAAACATTTATATTTTTAATTAAAATTAAAATTTTATAAAAAATACTGTTCATAATTTTCAAACGTGTAGGAAAAAGATCGAAAAACGGGCACATGTTAACATAAAGATCACACTCACTCAATCATTTTAATTTATTTTATTTTGAAAAAGAAACTCAATCATATTATCAAAAAAGAACAAAAGAGAAAAAAAAATTCACTCGTCCCAGTGAAGTAAGTATAAGGTTCTACTGAACTGATAGCTGCATAAGTAACATCGCTTCATTCTTGATCCCTCTTCGATCTGCATCACCGATCTTCTTCTAATATGATAAATTAACAACAACAATCACAATCATTATTATATTAATATTTATCATATTTAAGACTAGATCGGAATCATTCTGTTAAACCCTAACCAGATCCAATCTCAATTCTCAATTCTCAACGCCACCATGGCTACGGTGTCGAAAAAACCTCGCAACCGCGAAATTCTCTTCGACTCCGTAATCGCACTCGTCTTCATCCTCGTCGCCTGCGTCGACCTCTGTGACGGCGCCACCGTAGTAGATGTTTACCGTCTTATCCAATACGATATCTCCGGTGTTCCGTTTGGATCTCGTCTTGCTAGCATCAATCACCACGCTGCTTCTCTTCATTTCGCTCCGAGTGCTGATCTCTCTCGTACTGTTCTTCTTATTCCTCTTCGTGAACTCAACATGTCCTTTGTTCAAGGTGAGATAATTTTCTTCTAATTGATTTTTTCTTTTTATTTATTTTTTAATTTAATTTTTAGTTGTTTTTGCTGATTGTGAATGATTTTGACGTGGAACGTAATTTTTGAATTACGGAAGTTATTAATAGTGTTTATGAAACTGTTGAAGTGTTTTTATGTTTAATGCTAATTTTTTTTAGTTGTTAATTTTTTATTTTATTTTCTGTTTTTATATCTATTTTATTTTCTGATTGTTTATTGGAAGATATAAATTTGGAGGATAATTTTTAGTTTGCGACAAAATAAGTAAGTAGAGATATATGAGTTGTAATGTTATGGTTCATTTAATGTTATAGAATAAGAATGTATTAATTATTATATATTTCTGAAAAGTATATTAAGGAAGAATCTTACGAATACATTAGGGATTTTGATGGTGAGTGTAAAATTAGAAGATGCTACATCTGTTAAGATGTCTTTTAGATATAGGGTATGTTTGGATTGAGTTATTTGAGCTTATCAGCTGGGAATAAACACTTGATTGTACTGTTTGTGAGAGCTTATTAAAACAACTTATGGCCCTGTTTGGATAAACAACTTAATTTGCAGCTTATAATATAGGCAATTATCATGATAAGTGCTTAGTCATAAGTTATTTTTATAACAAGAGATAAAATGAAGTTAATTTTTTTTTAATACGCTATAACCTGTTTTTATAAGCTATCTTGGAGAGCTTATTAGCATAAGCTGATATAACAAGAGATAAAATGAAGTTAAATTGTTTTTTTAATATGCTGTAACCTGTTTTTATAAGCTATCTTGGAGAGCTTATTAGAATAAGCTGATATAACAAGAGATAAAATGAAGTTAAATTGTTTTTTCAATGCACTATATCCTGTTTTTATAAGCTATCTTGGAGAGCTTATTAAGATAAGGTGAACTTATAAATATGCCACAAGTTGTTTACATAAATTCAGCCAGACAGTCTTGTTAGCACTTGTGCAAGTAGTTCAGCTCAAATAAGCTAATCCAAACAGATCCTATGTCCATAAGCTACTCAGCTTATTTCCAAAAACTCTCTAATATGGCTTATGTTAGCAGGTTATAGCTTTTATGAAATTATTTTGACTTTATTTTATCTTTTTCTAAAGAAATAGCTTATACATAAAATAAGAGCATGATTAAGCAGTTTATACAAACAGGGCCATAGTAATGTAGCTGGATCTGTAAACGTAAAACATCATAGTAATATATTTGTTGTAACAATCAGGTTTGAAATTGGTCTTGTCCATGTAGCAAATAGTTGTTGTGTTTGCCTCATCCCAAAATTATCTGTTCTAGTTGAGCTCTGAAAATTGTCGTTACTATTCTGTTTTGATCATTGTTTGAAGAATGGGATTTTCATTCATAATTATAAATTTAACAAGATCACAATTTTGTGTGACTTGTCCGACAGAGTATATTGGTGGTAGCAAGCCTCTGGGGGGTTTAATATTTTTGCTGCCCCAGATATTCAGTTTTAAAAACAAAGGTGGTGCGAGTAGTAATCATGATGATGGGAGCAAAGAACCGCTGAAGAATGTGCTGGACAAGCTTGAACAAATACTTATACACACCAACTTACCTGTGAGTAAATTTCAGAAAGATGCTCCTTTATCCAGATTGTTGTAAACTTGTAATTATTTTTCTTTTGGAATTTCAAATCAAATGAACTGTTTGCTTGAATTCAGGTAGCAAAGTTTAACTGCTTAGTTCATTAACTTTGAATTCCTTAACATTATCATTTTTTTTTTCATTCTACGTCATCAAGTCATATTTTACCGTTTAAAGTAATTTATGCAGTGTATTTGTGTTCTCCTAAAAGTTAACCGATGTTACTAGCAAATTTATTGGTTTCTTTCAGTGATTTGTTTGATGAAGTAGTACGGGTTTTTTAAATTTCTCATTGATTTGTTGATGATTGAATACTGTGGCTACTGGCTAGCTTCTTTATGTTCAAGTCAAATTTGTTTTGAATTACAAATGTCATCATGTGCATGCAGTAGTGATCTACAGGTCTTGTTTATTCGCTTGCTCTAGATGATTTAGTTATTTATTTTTTTAATATAAATTGTGGCAGATGATTTATGATTATGAACCTAATTTTGATATGTATCACTATGGATGCTTTCTCAAGTTGGCCTTGTGTGTTTGCATGTCTTGGTTCTTGATTGGTCAGTTTCAGTTTGTGCCTGGAGTTACTGACAAAATTGGAATGTTTACCATAAGTTCTACTGTACATCATAGTCTTTGTCCTCTACTACCATTTCTGTAGCTTATAGCGTGGGCTATTACACATTCTTAAATTTTGTCTCATAATCAATGCACCTAGTAAGGTTCTGAAATTGGTTTCTCAATTTTTTGAAGACCAATATCTGTGTGCTGCTTGTTATGATGATGTTTTTAGTGTGGTGTGTCAGAAAGGAAAGGGACACTTCTATGATATGAATTGCATCGTTCTTCTATACTTAACTGTTTTTTGCTTTTAGTATGTGATATGGCATCCTTTTCGATTAATGTGAAGGAGCTCGGTTCTTGCAATTTGTTTTGTAATGTTTGTTACTATTATGCTATCTTTAACTTCTATTATTTTTATTTATTTTTAGTTTAACTTTTGTAGTGCTGTGTTCTTTTTGCAGTATCCTGTTTATTTTGCTTTTGAGGATGATAACATTGACACCGTGTTATTGGATATCAAGAAGAATGATGCCTCTGGTCAGCCTGCTACTGCAACTACTGGCGGGTAAGTTTAATTCAGAGAATAATGCTTTCATTGTTTTACGTAAATTTGGAAATTTTTCTTGATGGTCACAACAAGTGACATTGAATTTTATGAATTGAATATTACATATTGTTTATTCTACATAATTTCAACTTATGGGTGGTAGATCTTGTGTTGTGTTATTGAATATTTTAGGGTTAACAGTCCTTTTCACCCCTGTAATATATGTCATTTTCGGTTTTCGCCCCTATAAAATTTTTGGTTTGATTTGCACCCTCGTAAATTATTATTTTTCCAGAAAACACCCCTAATAGGCCATTTTCAGAATTTTTTTTCAAGAAATTTTGGTTTTTGAATGGCCTATTAAGGGTGTTTTCCAGAAAATAAAATTTTTACGAGGGTGCAAATCAAACCAAAAATTTTATAGGGGCGAAAATCGGAAATGACATATATTACAGGGTGAAAAGCACTATTAACCCAATATTTTATGTTCCATTTCTTCCTTTCTTTCAGTGTTTTATTTATTGTTTTTTAAAATGTTGTAGGTACAAGTTTGTAGTTTCAGCCACTGAACCAAAGAAAGTTGGATCTCCACCCATTACAAATATTCAGGTGTTTGTTCGGCCTTCTTTTTGTAGAAATACTATGGGGTTGATACTTTTGGGTGATGGGTGTGCAAATAGCTTTGAATTTTTTAGACATCATTTTAATCTTTATTGAATATATGAATATCTCAACAATCTTATTTGAAATCAAACTAAATTTATTTCAAATAAATGGATATGTAAGTTGAGAAACATGTTTTTAACATTGGCCTCCTTTTGTTTTACTGTATTTTCCCCAGTAATTCTCAGACGTTATCTGTGAAAACTTTTAAGCTTTGAATCTAAGTCCCTAAATAGGTTCGAGGGTTGTGTATTGAGCAACAGTTTAGCTACATGTTTAAGCAAAAACAATAAATACTCAGTACTAATAGGATAATCTGCTTCTTGTCATATACTTTTTCCTGGATGTGTGATTGTAATTTTATTTTCTTAATGCATTTTAGTGACGACTCAGGAAATTTTGATCGGTTGTAGACTCTTGTCATACTAGTTACCTGTTTGAATAATGAGCTACATGATTGTGAAGTCTCAATTCCTTACTTCTATATCACTTTCATTTGTCTTGCTCTATATTTCTACTTAACTAGTTTTTTCGTTTTGATTTTTTCTTCTCGATTTTTTTTTCGAGAAAGCGCAGGCATGCTTAGTTTTGTAATTTCTTAAATTCTTGTCTCCTTTCTTGTTATCATCTTCCATAGTTTGTGCAAGTTTCATTTTAATTATAATATCGAAATGTGAGCTTGCACTTTATGTTATAAACTTGGAAAACATACAGTTTATGCTTTATAAAATGTAACAGATAAAGACACGTGTTACATATATCTTTATAGTCACAAGCTTTCTAAGGTTAATGTGTTTTGGGTAGAAAGAACTTGTGTGGATATTTGATATCTTTTATATGGTTGCAGGGATGGTTGCCAGGGCTGAAGACAGATGGTGATTCTCATCAATTACCCACCATTGCGATAGTGGCATCATATGACACCTTTGGGGCTGCTCCGGTATGTTATTTATTAATTCCTCCACCTATTAAACAATACTGAATTACCTTCTTGGTGGCTGTGTTAAAGCATCTGTAATTGTAGGCGTTATCAGTGGGAAGCGACAGCAATGGAAGTGGCATTGTGGCTCTTCTTGAAGTAGCTAGATTATTTTCTCTTTTATATTCAAATCCGAAGACAAGAGGACAATACAATCTGCTGTTTGGGCTAACGTCTGGTGGGCCTTACAACTACAATGGAACCCGTAAGGTGATACATCCTGTTTGGAAGATCATTTATTTTTTTGGCTCAAATGCTGTTTTCATCCCCTTAAGATAGTCAATCTGTAATTTTGGTCCCGTGATTTCTAATTTCAAATTTAGTCCCCTAATTTTTTAAAAT
Source organism: Medicago truncatula (assembly GCF_003473485.1). Classification (NCBI taxonomy): domain Eukaryota; kingdom Viridiplantae; phylum Streptophyta; class Magnoliopsida; order Fabales; family Fabaceae; genus Medicago; species Medicago truncatula. Next base: position 27,089,344 of record NC_053045.1, read on the forward strand.
TTGTACATTTTGCCTTGCTTTTAATTTTGACCAAGATTTTGATGTTGTGCCAATTTGGTAAGTAATGTGGATACAAATAGGTTCCTATGTGTTTAAATAGTTTTAAACACATTTATTTTTGAAATATAATAAATGCTTAAAACTTTAAAAAATCTGTTTTTAAAATAAAATACAAATATGAAGCATAAGGAAAGTTTTCCATATTTATATAAATCAAGGGACCAACGTTGTGAAATTAAAATTGAGGGGACCAAAATTGTGGGTTGACCATAATAAGGTGACCAGAACTGCTTTTATGCCTTTTTCTTTCTTTCTTTCTTTCGTCTGTCAGGTCTGTGACATGTCAGCATGCTCTATGTGTTATGATTCTTATAACTAATAGTTTTGTATTTCAGTGGCTTCAGAGCTTTGATCAACGTCTGCGCGAGAGCATTGACTATGCTATTTGCTTAGATAGTATTGGCTCATGGGAAAATGATCTATGGATTCATGTGTCTAAGCCTCCAGAAAATGCCTTTATTAAACAAATTCTAGAAGTAAGTGACTCTGTCACAGTGGCTTGGACTTCACTAAAATAAATTGATTGACTTGCAGTTGAGTTACTGACTTCTTTTTATGGAAAATATTGGTGTAGGATTTTTCAAGTGTTGCAGAAGATTTAGGTTTCCAAGTTAATCTGAAGCATAAGAAAATAAATATTTCAAATCCTCGAGTAAGTGATAAACTCTCACATTTCTGCTTCACCTGCATAGCTACGACAGTTTATATTTAGCTTCCATTGAATCTCATGTGGCTGTGAAATTCGCATCCCTGTCCAACTCCTTTTATTGCCATGAACTGGACATCTAATCTTATATGGTTTGCACATTGATCAGAGAAATTTGAAATTGTGATATATCTTTTTTCAAATTATAATAATCTGAAATCAAACCTTACTCTTCATTTCTATTCTTTGTGCTTAATTCATGAGATCCTTGAGATCTTGTTCTTGAAAGAAATATTTTTTTAAGGCAAAACTACATTGGGGGTCTTTTAACATACTTTAAAGTTTCAAACATGTCCTTTATTTTTTTTTTTTTAGTGTCAAATCAGTTCTTTATCTTTAAAAATGGTTACACCATTGAATCAACATTCATTCTTTTCTTAGTTCACTTCTGTTACAAATTAGTGTACTTGATCATTGAATGATATACTGTAAATAATGTTTCACAACAAAGTGCCAAAATTAGACCCTCATTGAAAATGAGTTCACAATGTATCAACAGAATCATTTAATCATTTCGGCTAATGATTCTAACAAAAATCAGTAAAATAAGAAATAGGAAGATTTTGTTGAAATTGTCTGTTTGGAAATTTCCATAAGTAAAAGCAATCATTTTAATTTTGATGGACTAGATACTGTAACCGTCATTATGATGTAATTTAGATGTTTTCTTGATGAATTCTAAATATAATTTACTTCTTTGAATGGTCAAGTAAGACTTTTGGTCACATATTTAGATGCAAACTGAAGTCTGGTCCCACATCGTTGACGTTTTTAAACATTAAGAATCAACCTGACATGAAGAAAGGACTAGCTTGACTCGAAAAAAAGATTGAAGACCTATTTGAAATTTTAATGTGGTTTTGCCGATTTGTAACGATTTAATGTTTCCTCTACAACTGCCTATTGGTTACTATTTCATTCTTCTAATCATACAAGCTTGCATAATAAGTTTTAGTGAAATATTCTTCCTGATAGCAAGCATGTACTTCCTACATTTGTCTAACTACTATTTCTAAAGTTGGGTATTAAAGCGTGACATCTGCTGTAGGTAGCTTGGGAGCATGAACAGTTTTCAAGGCTGAGAGTTACTGCTGCCACCCTCTCTGAACTCTCTACGGCACCTGAATTGCTACAGAGCACCGGTGGTTTGGTCGATGGCAGGTTCGTCTTTGGACTTGAATGCAAGAATTTTATAATTTCTATGCCTGTTTGCTGAGACTTTTGTTCTGCAGGCAATTTGTCAACGAAGCAGCAATTGTCAGAAGTGTGAAACTAATTGCTGAGTCTCTCGCGGTAAGTATATTTTTAGATTGGGGACCCATCTGTTTTCGTAATTATGCTTGGAAAATATAGTGTTAATACTCACTAGATTTTGTCAAAGTTAGCCTGATCATATTTTTCTCTGTAGTTACAACTATTTCTTCATTTATTATTCATTAGATTTTTTTGAAGTTAGTGTTGGCATATTTTTCTCTAGTAGCTGTAGTAACAAAACTATTTCTTCATTGGGTATCAAGTTGGTGTTTCTACTACTATGCACATTTAATTGCAGACATGGTAGCATTTTTGGCCCTGCCAGAATGATTTAGCTTTCTTGTCCACCCTTTGATGGATTAGTGGCCCTGCCAATTTGTCTTATCCAAAGACAACATACAATCAAGAAAAACTTTAGCTAATTGTTACAGCATGTGGCACTACCTACTCTTATTGTTGATACTGATTCATTTTATGATGTGGTTTTTATTACATTATAACAGTAGCAATGTATTAAGGGTAGCTAACGAGATCCTTTTGTTTGCGAAATTTCCAATTCTTATTTGTTCAAACACCACAAAATGGGTGACTCATGGGGCTTAGTTTACTCCGCATTGTTCCTTCCACCTCATCTTACACTGTCCTTTTATGGATTATCACAGTGGTTGCAAATTATCTTGTTGGCATTTGATTTTATTTAATTATGGGGTTTGCTATTGCTAATGTCATAATTATATTAATAGTTGACGGTGTTTAATCATAAACATATTTTTTGAATTTGACATGCTTGTGTAATTGACATTGTATGCCTTAATGAGAGTTATCCTTTTCTTGATTTATTCCTATGGAAATATGCCACATAAATTCTGATTATTAGCATTATTTATTTCCTAGAATAAGAGGGGTCTGGGAATTATATTACCTTGACTCGTGAGTAGTTAGTTTATTTCCATTTTTATTCTCCATGTTTATGGGGAGTTATTTTCTTGTTTATGAGCAGTTATGGTATTTATTTTTCTGTTTCCTAGACTGAGGGTGGTTGTGTGCCTCCTCCCTCTATTTAAACCTTGTAACTCTTCTATTCCAAACATGAGAATACAGCATATATTTTCTCTGAGTTTCTACAATTCCTCTTTATTGTTTGGCTCTTGCAATCTGGCTTATTTGCCAATGAATTATTAAATTTTTTGAATGCCATTAATTGCCACTACTTTTTAAGTGTCCTCTGTTTTTAAACTGCCAGATGCAGTATCGTATGATGTGACATGTGGTCTCAAGAAGATTAATATATATATTTTTTATGCAAAGTCAAGCTCCTTTATTTAAACAGTCTTTTGAAATATATTTTGCAGAAACATATTTATGGGCATCAAGGAAAGAACGTACAGATCTTTGCAGACAACAGTAATTTGGCTGTAAATCCTTCTTATATTCGATCATGGTTAGATGTTTTGTCCCGAACACCTCGAGTAGCACCATTTTTATCAAAAGACGATCCTTTTATTACGGCATTGAAAAAGGTATCATTGGATGTCGGATCATTATATTTTGTAAATTTTTGTCATATATTTAACATCTGGTTCAAGTCAAGGGTTAAGTCCAGTAGGATGGATATGGTGGTGGGTCGACCAGTTATGGGAATGTTTGCAACAACTTCGGAGTGTATATAGTTTTTTGGGTTGATAAGGGATTATGGGCTATTTTCTACCTGCTAATATCATGAAGTAGATTTGATTTGAGGATACTATTTATACATTTGTATACTATTTATATTAGTCTATTATGAAGATACCAATAGGATTTGATTTGAGGATGCCCACTGCTCAATATCTTTGGTATCTTATTGAAGCTTGAAGCATTCCTGTTGGTGTCACTAGTATACTCATCCAAGTATTTTGCATGTTTAAAGGAATTAGAAGATCATACCGATGAAGTTAATCTACAACGAGAAGTGCTAGATGGGATGTTCACTTTCTATGATTCAACGACAGCACAGCTGAACATATATCAGGTATTTGAAGTTATTTTCTTTGCACCTTTTTTGTATTCAAATATCGGCCATTTTCATTGTCCTCTTTCCCCATTTAGAGCATCTGAATCAAACTTAAAGGGATCTTTGACATAATTTTGTTTAGACCATGTTTGTAGTTAAAGTGTTTTTTCAATTTCTTCTGAGTGCAACCATTTTTTGGTTAGTTGACTGTTGACCTGTTTTCCTTTGGTTTCTAAAGGACATGTTTTCGTGACTGAGGAAATTTTCACGACAAACAAAATGTGTTGTATGTTCAAATTTAGTGTATTACTTTCTGGTTCGTACTTCGTAGTTAAACACTCAGTCTGGAAAGTAAATGTTTTTTTGGTTTTGCAGGTTGCAAGTGTCACGTTTGACTTGCTGTTGCTTCTAGTGTTGGGATCATATTTAATTGTGCTCTTCAGTTTCTTGGTCATCACTACGAGGGTATCTATTTATTATCAACTAACTTCCGTTGCAAACTTTAGATTCCTAGTTTGTATGTGTGCATTTAATCTTAGTGATGTTGTTTTACAGGGTCTTGATGATCTAATCAGTTTATTTCGGCGGCCTCCTTCACGAAAAATGAAGACTGCATAATGACAGGCAGGATTGTGCTCCCATGTTTGGTCTACGCAGTTCTCAAGTTTTAATTAAATAGTTTCTTAGGATGGAAGTTTCTAATGAAAAGCTTTGTAGTGGATTATATTCATTAGTTGTTAAGTTCAGCTGGTTTAGTGGTTAAAAACAAGTGTTTTTGCCTGTGCTAAAATTATGAACGCCAAATTTTTGATATTCTTTGCCCGTCTTATTTGGTGCATTTATGTAGAGGAAAAGGGTTGCTAATTTTCTGTGTAGCTAGATATTGTTCACTATTTACTTTGATGTAGCTCAATAAAAGATTGATTTGGTTAATTTATAAAATATAAATTTGCTTTGCTGCTTAGCAAAAACAAAATAAAAACTTTGCACTAGGTTGCAATTGAGTACAACTACTTACTTCTCAACCCTGAAATGTGTTGTCTTGGGAAATAAATTATAGGCTTAATACATGCTTTGGTCCCTTAATTTATTTTTGGATTTCAATTTGGTCCCTTATGTCTTTTGCCGTTATCTCTTTTGGTCCTATCCGTTACATTTTAACTGTTTGATCTATTTTTCAAATAGAAACCGTTGGATCATGTAGGTTTATTGTAGCCTACGGTGAATGATTAACACCTAATTTTTTTTTATATAAACTATGAAGAAAAAATATTCCAGATTTTTTATAAAATTATTTTCAAAATTTAAAAAAATTATTTTTTTACAAAATTTTTAAAAAGGGTTAGATTTTTTTTTTCCCGAAAAAAAATATTTTTTTAATTTTTTTCTGCAAAATTCTGGAACATCTTTTTCAAAATTCAGGAATAATTTTTTTTCTTCATATTTTATAAAAACCTGAACTTTTTTTTATATATTTTTCAAATTTTGAAAAAAAAGGTCAGGAATATTTTTTTTTTTCTTCATATTTTATAAAAATCAGAATTTTTTTTATATATTTTTCAAAATTAAAATATTTTCCAGAATTTTGTAGAAAAAAATTTAAAAAACTTTTTTTTTTGAGAAAAAAAACTGACATTTTTTTTGAAATTTTGTAATTTTTTTTTTCTTTCAAATTTTTAAATCTTGGAAAAGAGTTTATAAAAATTCTGAAATATATATATTTTTTTCTAATTTTAAAATCTGAATTTTTTATAAATTTTTCCAGAATTTTATAGGAAAAAATTTTAAAAACCTATTTTTTTCGAAAAAAATAAATCTGACCTTTATTAAAAATTTCATAAAAAATAAAATTTTTTAATTTTGAAAATGATTTTATAAAAATTCTGAAGAAAAAAAATTTGGAATATTTTTTTTCTTCATATTTTATAAAAAAATATGAATTTTTTTATATATTTTTGCTTTCAAAAAAATCAGGTGTTAATCATTCACCGTAGGCTACAATAAATCTACATGATCCAACGGTTTCTATTTGAAAAATAGCACCAAAAGAGGTAATGACAAAAGACATAAGGGACCAAATTGAGACACTTTATAATTAGGGGATCAAAATGAAATCCAAAAATAAGTTAAGGGACCAAACATATATTAAGCCTAAATTATATTAAAAGATACGTATTTTTACTTTTTTATGTATTATTAGTTAAATAATTTCAATTTTAACATTGTGCGTATTACTTTAAAAATTGTTGGAATCTATTTGCATTGACTTGTTTTACTCATGCATCCAATCAAGTCATACCAAAATACCACTTTTAGAAGTAGTTCCTTTTTTAAATCCTTCGATTAGATGTATGTGTAAAATAGTTTTACAACTTTGATGCATAAGAATTAAATACTAATCGTTCACAAAAACAAAAAGTGAACTGGGATAATTTTATAAATGCACACATACAAACTGATTAAATACAAAGAAGTCTCGGACTCTGCACTTCCGTTATCACTTTAGTCTCCGACGTTAAATAATTCTATTAAGTGATGATGTGACATGTTTTACGATGATATGGCATATGAGGTGTCACATGGACTAAAGTGAAAGTATAAAATGATCACTTTGGTCCTTGAAGCAAAAATCAATATCCCTAAATTGAATCTCAAATCCCTAAATGCCATCTAAATCTCTTTTTTGTTCAAAATCAATTTTCCATTAAACACCAACTTACTGTCAGGTCCTTGCAGTAAACATGTACTCTCACTAACGTCTCTAACAAGTTGTTACTTAACAGAATGCTTCCATAATTGAGTACCATAACGGGAAGGAGGAACATCTGTATTGCAAACTTGGCAGCTCCCTCTCAACAAACATGTATCATGAGCTCCTTGCTTTGGAGCAATATGAGGGCATTTTCATCTATATCTGCCTCCTATAACACATAATGCTTTTAGTTTCAAATCCTTATTTTTAATAAAACTAAATACATGCGTGTCTATCATGTATTCTTTAAGAAAAGAAACTTATTAGTGTATGTAAGAAGATGAAATGACAATAATAACAGTTATAGTTATAATGTTTTCTCTATTCTGCCTTCACATGATTGTTATAGTTATGAAGCCTTCACATGATTGTTGACAATAAAAAAAGATGAAAATCCTATTCTGCCCATAAATCAAATGTTGCAATGCCTCCTTCCTGTTATGGTATTCAATTATGGAAGCATTCTGTTAAACTAACAACTTGCCAGAGACCTTAGTGAGAGTACATGTTTACTGTCAGAGACCTAACTGATAGTAAATATGCACAGTCAGGGACCTAACAATAAGTTGATTAATGGAAGATTGATTTTGAACAAAAGAGCGAACTAGATGACATTTAGAGATTTGAGATTTAGGGATTTGATTTGAGATTCAAGTTGGGGATAACGAAAGTGTAGAGTCAGAGACTTCTTTGTATTTAATCTCGAGTCAGTGACCTTTGTGCCAACGAGGTGTAGAGTCAGGGACTAAAGTGACCATTTGCTCAATGGATTTATCTCATGCACATTTGCACAATCTTTTGAAGGAAATTGCTCTTTAGGCACTTCTAGTTTGCTGACAAGCACCTCAAACTGATGAAAATACCCCAAACAACAATTAATTATTGTTTACTTTTAACGACAGTTAATTGCCGTTCCAGACCTTCCATATCCAGTAATGCATAAATAGACATGTTCATGTTAGAAATGGTAATTAATTATTGTTGAAACAAGTTGTCGTATTCTGATGCATATTTTCACATGTATGAAATTTCTGAACATTGGCATGTTCTTTTAGTACATGCAAGACATCTTTTGAGTTGTGTCAAGTACTCTTTTGTCTAGTACTATATGACAAGTGAAACTTAAAAAATTGTAATCCTCTTCATATAATAGAAAGTGCCATTTAGAGAGAGATGACCTCATTAAATATAATTATTATTATCCTGAATGAGTCCATTTATCTCCAAATAGCAATTTTTATTAAATCGAAAGGATCCTAACTCAACTTAAAACTTCTTGGTCTTTCTCACGTAGGGGATCTTTATTGATGTGTTGTTGATTTCTTATTTGCCTGTGTTCTTTTACAAGTAGTGCTGACATACAAAAATGGAGCATTCCTTTTAAAATATTCTTTTTGTAATATAATGCTTGAACATGCTTGAAATATTCTGCTCAACTTGTTTGAATGATAATTAATTACCGTTCCTAACAAAAACATGGATGTTTCTGCATTTATTTACGATTAATTGTTGTTTACGAGCAAACAATAATTAATTGCGAGATTTATAAAATGTTTGACAATATTGCTATTGTATGTATAATTATAGCAAATAATAATAGTGTTTAATCGTGAGAATGTTAGTAATTCTAATTGAAAGAGTCCAGAGTTTAAGTCAGGTTAAGAATTTGAGGAGTGCTCAGAAACTATTTGCAGCGGATTAAGATAACACAAAGATGTGAGAGAGAGAGAGAGAGAGAGAGAGAGAGAGAGAGGAGAGAGAGAGAGAGAGAGAGAGAGAAGAGAGAGAGAGAGAGAGAGAGAGAGAGAGAGGAGAGAGAGAGAGAGAGAGAGAGAGAGAGAGAGAGAGAGAAGAGAGAGAGAGAGAGAGAGGAGAGAGAGAGAGAGAGAGAGAGAGAGAGAGAGAGAGAGAGGAGAGAGAGAGAGAGAGAGAGAGAGAGAGAGAGAGAGAGAGAGAGAGAGAGAGAGAGAGAGAGAGAGAGAGAGGAGAGAGAGAGAGAGAGAGAGAGAGGAGAGAGAGAGAGAGAGAGAGAGAGAGAGAGAGAGAGAGAGAGAGAGGAGAGAGAGAGAGAGAGAGAGAGAGAGAGAGAGAGAGAGAGAGAGAGAGAGAGAGGAGAGAGAGAGAGAGGAGAGAGAGAGAGAGAGAGAGAGAGAGAGAGAGCAGACACAAATCAATCATACTGGTTCCTCCTACAAGAGTAGTCCAGTCCCCTTGCACTTCCAAGGGATTTCACTATAATCACACAAGATTACAATTGCTCAAGGACACAACCAAGAGAATTTCAAATGCTCAAGCACAGAAGCAAGAAACTTTCAATACTCAATCACAACTGAAAGGTACTTCTAAGAGTTTACAAATAAACAATTTTGTTCTTACATGTGATGTACAATCATAGGTATAAACAATACAAATCAGAACAGACTCCAAGACTTAGAATTTCTAAGATACAAACTTTGATAAAAAAGTTTTAAGTGTTCTATGCGCTTTTGATTTGACAGAGTAATGACACAGTAAAAATAGCAGAGTCTTGTTTTTGTTCTTCAAGTCTTCAACTCCTTATATAGGCAAGGATTAGAGGAACGTTGGAGAAGAGTGCCAACACATTAAGAGTCGTTAAGAAGCTTCAAATCAAGGGCGTTGGGCCATTGCCTGATATGGATAATGTCATTGATTAGATTCGAAATTCCTTTGCTAAAATTGAAATTACATGTTCATTCTCTTGGTCCTTGAAGTTCTTTGTTTGTTTCTGCACGTGGTCAGAAGAAGATAAACTATACAATCAGAGACAACTACAGAAGAGGACAAATCTGACACGACTTCTAGGTCCATCAGGATCTTCTGTACTTCAGAGTCTAGAGGTCTTCAGATTCTGATGCTCTTCAGAGTCTGATGCAGATCTTCAGCTTCTGAGTGGCTTCCTTTCTTATGATCCAAGATATTGCTTATGGTTAACTTTTCTTTAGATCTTCTACAATAGTCTTTTAGCTTCTCTTTGTGCTTCTGATGCTCTTATATATTTTCAGACCTTGTTAAATTTTAATTTATGGTCCAGCACACTTGAACATATATTAGCATATCTAATTGTTCTTAATACTTTTGTTATCATCAAAACTCTAGAGGAATTGAACAAACCAATTTTGTTCCAAGAATCTTCCCCTTTTTGATGATGAAAAACACAAGTATTTAAGACAATTGTTGTTAATTTAATTAACGAGTTGACTTCAGAGTCTAAGGTGTGTAAGCTTTCCCTGAGTCTGATAGTCCATAAAGTGAGACTTTTAAGCTCCCCAAAACTCTTATTTAGGTTAATTAAATTCATCTTTTATCAAATTAAAGTGCATCGGAGCAAAATGTATTCAAATCACATATAAGAGCATATTAGAATAGCCGAGTCTTTCAACTAGAGTCTAGTTTTAATTAAAAGTTCTTAGGTATTGAATCTCGTCAGATTCAAACTTGGTGTTTTAATCTTGCCAGAGTTCAAAACTTTAAGATTCATTTATTAAAAATCCAATACCAGAGTTAGAAGGTTCTTAGACTTCCTTATCCATTCAGACTCAGACTTAACTTAAAATACGTATATCCTACTTCCCTTTTGTCATCCTCACAAAAATCATAATAAAACAAAGCACAAATTGACTTAAAAAACACTTGTATATTAAAATCAAAAGGGTTAAATATGTTTTTGGTCCCTATAAATATGTCAACTTTTCGTTTTAGTCCCTCTAAAATTTTCCTTCAATTTTTAGTCTCTATAAAATTTTCAATCATTACTTTTGGTCCCTATTTTTAATTTAATTTTTTTATTTTTTAATAAAATTTTGCAGAAATGTGTAAAATATTCTAAAAAACATTCTTAAAAAAAATTAGAATTTTTTAACAAAGTACAAATTAAATATGAATTTTTAACCGTAAAAAATATAAAAATTCATATTAAATTCATTTTTTGTTAAAAAATTTTAAAAATTTTTGGTAGTGATTCTTATAATATTTTGAATTTTTCTAGAAAATTTTATTAAAAAATATGAATTCTACATATGAGTTTACTTTAAAAGAGGGACCAAAAATGAAAATTGAAAATTTTATAGGGACTAAAAGTTGAAGGAAGATTTTAGAGGGACTAAAATGAAAAGTTGACATATTTACAGGGACTAAAAACATATTTAACCCAAACCAAAATGCCAGAATATACATAAATAATAGATTTTGATTGTGCAAAAGGAACGATCATAAAGGGTATCCCGGGTTTTCTTGGTCAGAAGTTGCATCACAGTCTAAATAGTATTATTATTATTTTTTTAAATCTTATTCACCACAAATTCATTGAAGTAGCAAACAATCGAAATTCAAGCAATCACACAACCAACAAAGATCATTTTTATTTAAACACAATATTTCAATTAAAAAACTAATGATCTATTATAATTACATTAGTCATGACAACTTAAAAAAAATATATTATTATAATGAAATTTTATGACTAAACTAATAAAATATATTATCAACATTAAATCCGAATTGAAGATATAATTAACAAACACCGAAAGTTCAAAACAAACTTTCTAAAATTTTCCATTAATGCAACACTAATTGAAAGTAAACATAATTACATAACATACTCAGTTTATTGAATAACTATTAATGCAACACTAGATAATCCTAATAATTGAGTTTTTGAAAGTAGTAACCTGGGATGAAAATATGATGGTAATAACCATAACAGTGGGAAATATGTGGTGTGATTCTTGTGGTGGTGGCCTTCACGTCATGTAAGAGATGAGATATATCACCAATTAAATTCTTGATTCCATGGATAGCTAGAGAAGGTGTAAGCATGATGTAACATGTGATAGTGTGAAGTTGGAGGTTGAAACATGAGTCACTCTTACAAAATTAGACGGAAACACAGTAGTAATTAAAGATTTGAGAGAAAATTCCAACAAAGCATTGAACGTAAGCCTTCAATTGGAGCGGTCGCCGACGCCAGAGTTGATGCGATGATGAAAATGGAGAATTGATGAAGACGCGACGACGAGTTGCAACAAGTATTTCTTTTACTTGTTGACTACGGTAGGTACGAAAACTTCACCAAATTAATATATTCATTAACTATTTTTTTAACCTCATCTAGATTGTAATAAAAAAAAAATTAAAAAAAACTTATATAGTGGTCCGCATATTACCTTTGGGTACTATTTTTCTTTTCTTTCATTCACCATATAGTAAATTATGGTTAAATTAATGGGAATTGATCTTGTAATTTACACATAAAAGTGAAATGTAATATCTCACCATTCATTAAGAGATAGAAACATAAGAGGAAAATAGATAAAATGAAATTGAATGGTGAAAGATCACATTTTAAACTTTCATTTGTAAATTACTTGAGAGAATTCATTTTGTAAGTTAAGTGTACTTTTGCTCGGGTCATCCGGCTCAACACTAATTTGACTCGACGAATAATGCATAAAAGAGAACTTAAAATAATTGTGGCAAAACAAAGTAATACCACCACTCCTACCATTACTACTTATTGTAAAACAATTATCAAAACCAAGTATGTAGCTAAATTCTTGAGTTTTATTAGAGTGGACTAAAGTCTCACTCAAAAATAAGGCATCAAACTTATAATAACGGACTACATTTTTAGTTTTTAAACTGCACTTAGGTTCCCTAGGTCTAGCCAATTTCAACTTATGAGACTCATATTTTTGGACAATTTTCGTTGTCACCACCATCACTATTCACACTCATCATTCGTCAATAACATAGGACCAAAAACAGGAATAGAACAAGCCCTAAACATTTTTATGATATATATATTAACTGTGTTTTATTTTTTATTTTTTTATAGTTTTTTTAGTTAACAAAGCATGTTTTGAAGGAGACTGAAAAGTGTTTTATAAATTTTGTTAATGAATTAAAGAATGGTTTAGACGGTGTGTGTGTGAAAAACAATGGTGGCCTTGAGCACGGTCACGATGGGTAACCGCCCAATGTTCTATATTTAGAGGGGCGCTAAATATTTTGAGTGATATAAATATAGTATGTATAAATATATTTAGAGTAATACTATTTTTTTTATTAAAGTATACGTTAATATTTCAAGGGGTAACAAAAGAATAGTTAAAAGATAAATGAGAGAATACAGAAATTATTAATATTTTTAATGTTCCTTGTCTAATTTTAAAGTAGTAATTGATGTAATTTATAATTTGTTCATAAAATAATAGAACGTAATAAATTTTATGTGGTTATTTAAATATTTATTTGATAGATAATAGATACATAATGAAATTTACAATAAAATTGTATTTCCAACATATATAATATTCACTTTAACGTGACATGCATGATTAAAATAATCATATTTAATACATGAAAATAAGAAAGATATGTATTCTTTGCAAGATATATCGATGATTCATGGTAGTAGTTGGTGGTGGTGTTTATGATTGAAATTCATAACTCCATGAGTCATGCCTACTTCATGATAATGAGATACAATCAAATATGTAAGATTTATCTAATATTTAAATTTGATTTTCAGTTTAAAAAACATGATATATATTAACTGTGTTTTTATAGTTTCTTTAGTTAACAAAGCACATTTTCAACGATGTATGATAGGTTACTAAAATGCTTCTCTTTGTTAAATGATTTAAGCAATTTGAAAAAGGATTCACAATTCTAAATATTGCAACGACTAATTCCTCATCATGATATAAGTTATTTAATTTTTAGATAATTTCATATCAACAAAAAAATAACTACTACCATGTGAATGACATTAAATTGCCATAGATAATATCAAATTAAAATACAAAGAAAATTTCTCAACATGTATATTGTTTATTTACCTCATTCTTTCAAACGCCAAAATCACGCGGTTCACCTTATATTACACAAACATACATACATCTTCAAAATTTGCTATGGTGAAAAAGATTGCAGAAATATCATCTGCATTTCCTACTTGTTTTTGCTTGGTAATATGTTTAAACAATGAATGGTAACCCCCTTTAGTTAAAAAATAAATTCGATAAAAAGTATAGTATCAACTTCGTATTGCATTTTATATCTTTAGCTTCCACCCTCTGGCAGCAAGTGCTTCACGAATTCGTTTAGCTGCATCAGCAGTATCGTTAAGTGGCGGATAGCTCCAACTCTCTGAAATCTGGAAATTTAAGAAAACATACATCCATTACAAAATCTACATACTTGACAATATGTATAATTTCAAAAAGCCGTCCTTCTATAATAAAACTAATTCCTTGCATTGAGATATACAAGTCTTTGAGTTTTACTTACATCCTCAGAACCTGTAAAAGACCGAACAACTCCCAGGTCTGTCAATGATCTGTGAAATTCTGTGTACTTCCATTTGCAACGCTCAGCCCCCACAACGTAAACGGGCTTCCTGTGGGACGAGCAAAATAATTTATCAATAACATAATATCAAATACTTGTATCAAGAGAAAGTGTATAAAATTTGTGTTCATTATAAAAATACTTCTTGACAAGCATACCCGGTGCTGCAAGCTTCACTTATCATACTAACTGAATCTGCTGTCACAACAAATGCATCAGCCCAAGCTAGATGGCCCATGTGCGGGTTACGTCCTGAAAGTGGTATGTTATTATCAGGTTAGCCACTTAATATCTGAATAGAAAATCAACTTGAAACCTAAATAAATCTTTACCTTGCCCATCCCAAATATAAACTTTTGGATTATTTCCAAGTTCTTTCACTATAATTTTGGCCACCTGTTTAAAAGACCACAGAGAAGAAAGAAAAAGTGAGTAGGAGATGAAAGTGTTACTGGAAGATATTATTTGTTTGAGAAACTTTATGACTGGCCATACTTTTTGAGGAGTCTTCTCTGTAAAGGATATTCTAACACTCCCACAACTAGCAAGAACACTGAGCAAAGAGGCTACCAACTGCTTTGCAAGGTCTCCACCGTATCGACAATTACCTAAATCAATTATGGAAATTAGTCAAATAACCTAAAATGTTTGGCCACTAGTCAAGAAGCTTAAATACTTCTCCAAGTTTTACTACATATCAAACAATTAAATTCACATAGAAATTACTTGTTGGTCCTCCAATGTTGACAACTAGCAGGGGCCTGCTGACACTTGCAAATTCATCATGCCACGTGGCAGCAGCACTGCGTATTGAAGTGAAATCTATTTGATGTAGGGCTCCAGTCGTGAGAATCTAGGTGTACATTACCACATAATATTCTTTAGCAACTAACAGGGGCCAGCATAAAGTACTCATAGTTTTTCTGTCAAAGCAACAAGCTACTTATAGCCATATCATATGCACACTATACTTACCACATGACTATCTGGAGGATCACGCGGAGTTATCCAACTTCGAAGAAGCCGAGGAACTTGTTCCTGTCCTTGTGGAGTCAGAGGATAATAGTCATGCTTAGGTGTAATCACCATGTCAAACCTATTCAAATGCAATCTTGGATGTTGTATCTGGCGACGAGACAAGAACAATAAAAAATACAAAGATTAAATATCAAAGCATATATTTTATGTAGCTATGAAGGTCAGAGCAAAATAGGAGCAATAACACGGCGCCATATTAACAATTAAATTTAAAACCGAACATAGATACTCCAACGTTTATTAGAGATGAGCACATATGTAAATTTTATTACTTTTT
The DNA here is from genome assembly GCF_003473485.1 of Medicago truncatula. NCBI lineage: Eukaryota > Viridiplantae > Streptophyta > Magnoliopsida > Fabales > Fabaceae > Medicago > Medicago truncatula. The sequence continues at coordinate 27,104,795 of NC_053045.1, forward strand.
GGATCAAAGAGAATACATTTATCATTTAATGCTGATTTGCTTCATGATTGATTAAGTCTAGGACAAGCATGTCCTCCTGAACTTGACTAGTTTACATTATAAATCACACAATTTTAGACATGAAATGAGCAAGGTTTTCAAGTGTAAACAGCATAATGCTATGCAGCGGCGATAACAGAATACATACACAAGCAGGAGCACAACTACAACTTAAAACCTTGAATCTGATAAATATTAGAAGTAAATAAAATAAAGTAAAAAGATATGAAATTTCATAAAGGAAAGAGATCGCGGAAGTAGAAAACCATTCCCTTAATTTCCTAGCAAGATCATGTCGAAGACTTTGGAAAATAAACTGCTTTAAAGATTGAAAGTAGGCATGGAGAATTTCTACTCCACAAAGTCGTTTTGGAATGCATTCACAACCCCACTTTTGTCAATCGCCAGCTCAATTTTGTTCTAGGTGAATTTTTGGTACTAACCCTTTTTTAATTGCCTTATCACAATCATATCTACAGATAGATCTCGTTTGAATCAAAATCCTAATTAATGGTTAGCTTTAAGAAATTCCATGATCTTCTATTTCAAACTAATATACTATCTTCCATCTGAACTATCCTACTTAGCATGGCTTCTAGAGTCTTTCACAGTTCATACATGTGCAAACCGCCTAAGATATGATTCTACCATATAATCTTTTCCAGAATAGGAACTACACCTACTTTTTCTCTAATGATGATGATATCATTTCTAATTTCATCTTGTCTTGTGTGACCACTCATCAATCATAGCACTCTCAAGTCTCATTGCCACAACATCGATCTTATGTTCATGTTGGAGTATTCCTGTCCAACGATCTGTTTCATACAACATAGCAGGCAGGTCTTTATAAATGTGTGGTCAAATTTTCTTTTAATTTGAGTCATACATTTTAAGCACCCTGGTGTTACCAGTAAATTGTTGTCCTAAATTTTTATGCGTGCACTAAAAATTTGCTTAATTTACAAGATGTAAGAGCAGAGTTGGATAAAAGAAAAATATGCATTAAATCTGCAGACCTGAACGACAAAAACATTCTCAGATGCTAAACTTTTTATGGAACTTGCAGTAGAAATGGTATCTCTTCCACATGCAACCACCAACAAAGGTCCCTCCCTGAAGATATTATCAATCATATCATTATTTGTAAGGAGAGAAAGAACTAGATGATGATGATACAAGAAAAAGACTACAGTTCGCAAGAAGTACTAAAATGTGAATCAGCACAAATATCACAGTACTATGAGAATTAGAATACTGACTTGAATTTGTATAGTAGATCAATTAATTAGTCAAAACTTTAAGTTCCTGTCCAAAAAAAAAAAAGTTTCTGTCCAAAAAAAAAACGTTTCTCTCCAGAGCATCACAAAGGGGAGTTTGGTACAAGTGTAACATAAATTAACTGGAAATCTTCTGCAAATTCTAGTAGCTATCTCAGTAGAATACATTAATTACACAACATATAAATTGTCAAGGAAGTGATGTCAAATAAGACATTCAGAACACATGTCACCTTAATATATTAAATAGGATAAATTGATATATAAATAATTTAGTATACTACTATTGTTAAAAGGAAAATCATTATTCCAAAGAAGATTATTAATGGTAAAGCCACACAGATATTTGAATCCAGTCGTCATAAAAATCAAAGAAAAAGGTATGTAGCCAGGCTATACACAACAGTTTCACAAATAAAAGAATAGGTGAAGAGAATTTACTTCTCATAAGTTTCTTGAGCAAAATTCACTATCTGCTTTGCATCAGCTTCTAAGACACCCAACAAGCCTGCACGCTCACCATTTACTGATGGCACAAGCTTCTTCTGTTGAGATTTCAACAGTATCTGAGAATAATCGCGAACCGTTGTTACTATATAATATATTTTCTTATGGAGCGAGACTGGAAGCCAATGAAGCCATTCATTAACTCCCCCTTTAGGCCTGGTAACCCGCTGCAACAAATCAATAATGAAATGATGAGCAAACTTATTCAGCTGTGAAGTGGTATTCTCAATTTAGAAAAGGATGGGAAAAAAATGTAAGCCAAATTTGAGCTCAAAATAGTATTAAGAGTTAGCTTTATCAATAAACAAAGGCCCAAATTACAGTGTGCTTTAGTTGTAGACTAATAAAAAATATTCATTAGATTCTTTTCCTTAAGAAATTCTCAAATAAGAGAAAGTTTAACTCAGACGAAAGTCCACCCATATTTTCCTTTCACATCAAGCATACATATACCATAAACAAAGAACACCAAGCTATGATATAACGCCTAACTTTGTTAAACTTAAACAAATTTATAAAAAATGATACATATTTGTAAAGAGACGATATTTTCTTTAGTAATATATAGCTATATATGCAGATGATAATCACAACTTACAAAAGATACTTGTGAGTTGTGATCATAACGAAAAAGCATGGACACATATCAGTGTTAACAATAGCAGATCACAAGAAATCCTCTACGTGAAATAGCAGTTAGGGTTGCAGGAAAATAGCGGAGACCAAATAGCGATTGAAAGAGATCATATAAATATATATAAAAGATTGCTGCATATAAATAAAAGTTGCATAAAAGTTTATTAAAAATAGGTATTTTAAACACGAGTCAATGTGCAGCTCACATGCTGCCTCTTCAGTTTTATTGTTCAACAACAACAACAACAACAACAACCAAGCCTTATCCCACTAGGTGGGGTCGGCTACATGGATCAAATGACGCCATAGTGTTCTATCATACACCATAGTGTTCAGTTTTATTGTTCAAAGAAGGAAAAAAAAAACTAGAATTATCTTTTTTTTTTTCTGCTATTGCGACTCCTATGGCTGAAACTGAAACTGGAATTGTAACTATTTCCCCAATAGTAAAACTTTCAAAAGTCGCTATCAAAGAGTGTGTGTCAAAATGTGTGTTGCTAGCATTCCTCAAGCACCGTAATAACACTACTATTTTACAAAACTTTGTACTAAATAGCATATCAAAACAATAGAGATTTGTTCAAACTCCCCTACACTATAACACTATAGCCGCTATTTGCAACAATCCTTTATAACTATAATAATCACAAAGCACAATATTAACTTCAAAACAAACTAGTGGTTTGACACAGTTACAATGGTGAATTACTACTAAACCACAAAAATTAAAGTAAAAGGGTGATTAAATAAATGCTTACATATAAGAAATAGTTATCAGAGAATCCAAGAGCGCGAACCAATCCAATACTCTGATTCTCTGAAGCGGCGAAACCGTTTCCGATAACAACAGCGCGTCGGACGAAAGTATGAACTCCAGATTCAAAGATGTCAGGTGTGCCTCTATGGGAGTTAGGGCTTGGCGGTTCTGGAAGTTTAATTGGTCTCATCGATTTCGGTTTATTCCAGTTGAAGAATTTCAACCATGGATTTTCTCGAGAAAATTGGAAGAAAAAGTTGAATCAGATTCTGGTGCAAGGAAGTAACACGGTGTGGTCGTTGTTTGGCAAAATAATTAATTTTTTTTATTTTTAATGAAAATAATATATAATTCTTGGGAAAAAAGAAAGTATAAGGGCAACACCCATGGGCCAAAATACCATTGTTTTTAGATTTAGGTTTTATTATTTGCACCCCGTTTACGGTACTAACATTAGTTTAATAGTGCGGTCAACACACCAAACACAGCCTAAGTTGGTCAAATTTATGGATTTTTTTTAGTTTAAACGTTGTAAAGGAACTATATATAGACAACCAATCAAAACCCATCTTTTTCCATTTTCGCAACAACCAATTCATTCACTCTCCAGATATCTTCTTTCTTCTTCTTCTTCATCTGATGGCAAAATAGACTTGCTAGGACTAGAAATCAGGACGAGTTGGTATTGGCATCGATGTCGCTACTGGTGGTTGGCGGCATGTAATGGAATTTCATAGTTGCAGGAAAAGTAGGAGTAAGCAGTTTACCATCACCATTTTAAATTACAAAAATAAAATAAAAAATAAAAAAATCTCACATGGCTACCTTTGATGGCGGGGTTTAATGGAATTAGAGTCACGGGGGTGGGGCGATAAAATATTGAATCGATGTGGGACCTGCCTTTCCCGCATCAAAGTTAAAGAACCCTGGTCCATTTATTCTCTCCTTGATCAAGTCAAACAAATCTGGGTAGATTACCTAGCAATTCTTGTAGCAGATACTTTTGTAGCCTATCTTCAAACCTCTTCTTTTTTACAAGAGCCTATTTTGAAACTTGAAAGCTGCTTCTAGCTCGATTTGTTCACTACTCTGCAGTAGCTTAAGTTTCTTTCACAAGCATTTGTCAGTATAATTCATTATTTGTTTTCTAGACGATTTACTATCAACTTATCATACAAAACCAGCAATGTGTTGAGATGTTTAGAACCGTTCCTCAATTAAAACATACAGGGTGTATGTTTATTTTATTTTTGTTATTAACAAAACATGTAGGAGAGCACCAACATACAAAAGCATTAAAATGGATATAATGTGTACGAAAATTAATTTAAACCTAGAACTTGAAAGAAAGATAGTAAAAATCCTCATTTACAGATTAGGGCCCTATGATCACAAAATAGTATCTTTGCAGGCTTTCATGTGTAATCTTTATAATACAGAACCAAGAACGGCGAAAGCATGAAACCATATGTAACTGTTTCTGGACCGTTTACAAACTTTCTCACCCAGCTCATAATTTTGAATCTGAAACACTGAAGTGCCCAATGTAGAATATTGACAGGAATCTTCTTGATCTTTGCAGAGCTCAGAAAATATAACCAGCAGGAGTGACAATTAAGATCTGCATGATGGTAGAGTAATGCCACCGCAGCAAGCAGCGATTAAAAAGTACAGCAGAAGAACAATCAAGCATGTCAACAATGCCCTGCAAAGACCAAAATACATACAGTCAAGACAAGGATAGAAGAAAAATGGAAAGAGCCCATTTTGCTTTCCAGAATAAATAAAAAATCTATATTTTCCAAATATATATTACTTATGCTAAGGAAAGAAATTTCACTCACAAGAGTTTGAAGTTTTTCATCCAAAGAGCTCTTCGAAGGCGCTTCGATTGTTTTCTAAAGTGAAATGAACTATCTTGCATTGTTGCTGTCTTATCAACTAGAAGTTCAATCCGGTCACCTCTCTCCAATATTTTTTCAATATTATCCACCATTATAGTGCGTATCTGAATGATAGAGTGAAAATTCTAATGTCATCAACAATGCGATAGGACTTAACAGCCTTAGCATGCATGACACACATTAACAACTTAATTAACAGTACATCATCTATACAACTTAAAATTAAATAGAGTGCTCTTCAGAAGCATGCTGCAAAATAATCAACATATGATTTTCAGGAAAAAAGGTACACATCACATTTCAAGTCAAGAGGGTATACCACTTCTACATAGCTTTACCAACTATATACAAAAATAAATCCTATATAACAACTCATAATCACATCCATTTTTACTGAAAGCATAACTAGGGCATAAACAAATACATTGGAATCGTATTATCACATGTGTTTTTCTTTGGTCCCACAACCCAGATATATTGATGTCTGCTATAGAAACTTGATTATATGTTAAAGTTGTCTGTGACTTGTAGTACATACTTAGGAAGAACATAAATTTATCAACAGAAACTAGAGTAGCATATTGAACTAACAAGAGCACAACTTCACCTATCATATTATCTCACTTGAGTAGCTTATGTAGTGTTCTGTTCTCATTTTCTCACTTTGTGCTAGATAAATAAAATGGTGGCCATACATCAAAATAAGAAATCAGGAGGGACAGAGATTTTTTTAAATTACTTGCCTCGCCAACTTCACCTCTCACACGATTGAGGGCATCAACACTGGGATTACTAGAAAAAAACTCCATTTGCTGATGCAAAACCCTTGAAAACTCATCATTCATTGCATAAGCCGGTGCATAATTGGCAACTCTGCTGTAGTTCTTCATAAACCTCATTTGGATATCTTCCAAGTATGAGAAAGGGATTCTCCCTGGAAAAATAAAACATGCGACATAATAAGCACATGAAAACAATAACAAAGGTTAAAACAGAATAGCAAGTTCTAGCTTCTTCGACTTAAAATGTGCTAATGACAGTTTAGTCATTGTTTGTGTAGAGATAAATACACTAATCCTATACATTAGTTTTAAAGTTATTGCTTTTCACAAAAAAATGGAAATTTCCACAACAGCTTGGACAAGATTAAAATGAACATAATAATTATGCAGTGAATTTTGGAAAAAATAAATAGCCAAGTCTGTTTCCCCAAATAGTAGTTTCTACATATGTGGAGCCTCAAATGACGTTATAGACCTATCTACCAAATATAAGCATAATATTACTACTAGCACACAGATTCTAGGAATAGTTGGCTGATTCCATGACTGGAACAAACCTGACCTTGTTGAAAGTGTAGAGAATAGCTGAAAATGTCTTTCTAGCTCAAGAATCAATATAAAGAATTATAAGAAAGTCATAGCAAATCGCACTTAATAAGAGGATACTTTTTCTTCCCCCTTCCATTTGAGGTATCGTTAGCTGTGTATCTTCTATCATGCATTAACATGAATGACACTCATGCAACAAGCACTAACCAATGATTTTCTACTTATTTTACAGGTCCTACCAGGACTACCCCTGAAAGGAAAATAAAGATAACCTAAAAGCTTGCCTGGTATATTCTTATTTTAAAAACTATTTAATAGAATAGATATTTCACATAATAATTAAGAAAAAAAAACTGTTTGATGAGTTTTGTTGAGAATAATTTTATAATAGTTTCAGGACACTGTGTTAACGCTGGTGGTGGGAACCATGGTGTCAGCCGTTGTAGTAGCAGTGGAAAATACGGTGGTAATGAATTGAAGTGTGAGTAAAGAATCTATGGAAACAAGTGAAAGAAAATATAAACTAAAACAGGCTATCAATTTATACCGTAACAACAGAGTAAGGAGAAAAAGCTTCAAATAAACAACATGACTTCTTCTACTATTAATTTCAGAAGCTAAAGTTGTGCAATCTCACGTATCAAAATGCCATGTGGTTTAGACGTTTAGTCAAACAATTTCGGGACAATCTACTTCACCAGTTAGTTACCCAAAAAAATCAGTTTAAATCATGTCTAGGCTTGTTAGGAATAGGATATTGTACATCTTAACATTTTGGACAAAGAGTGTGTTTTGATAATCTGATAAGGCAAAACCACATGAGTTTGGATCATGTTTTGAAAACTCACATGATTACCGTTCTAGCCAAATTTGACCAATACCAAAGATACAATCTTAGAGATTACGTTCAGCTGCTGTGTATTCTGCATTCTCATGGATTCAGGGTTGGTCTGATCAATATTGGAGACAAAGCGCGAGGGATCTACTGGCTTATATTTAGGCAGTATTGATTAGGGAAGGCAGATATTAAGGCATATTAAGCTGTAGTTATGCCTCATAAATGTCATAAATATGCCTCGTAATCATCAAAAAAGAAATAAAAGGAGCGGAGCTAAAAAACAAAGAGAATATCTTATTAAATGGTTTGAAACATGTGTCATGGATTAGCAAGTATCTGATTGGTGGAAGGTGTCATCTATGGGTCCAAATGATGTTCCTAGAAGGTATACATGCCACGTGATCGGCCACGTATGTCTCGGTCGGTATTCAACCCCCTAGCTCTAAGCTTGAAACGTGAAAGAGCTTAGTATAAGCTGAAGGCTCGGCTTACAGTGTCTGGACAGTCCGTTCCTATAGTTATTGACTGTTCACAGACTCTGCTCCCGACTGTTTCTGTATGGAAAAGGGTCTTTCAAAAACAACAAGTGCATTAGACATCATGGTAGATCATGCCACAACGATGTCAATTGAACGAAATCAATGGAGAAACTCATATCGCTATCAATTACAATGTCAGACACAAACAATTAGCCGAAGCCGGAAACAACGCTCAAGAAAACTTCTACAATTGAATTTCCTATTTGATGAACTGATGATACAAAAACAAGCTTGCAAATCATGCCTTTCATAGTTTATATTTAGTTTCACTATTACAGGACGCAAATTGATTCCAGAGATATAAAATTGATTTTGACATGTTTAGATATTCTCACATATAATTGGTTTTGTCTCTAAAATCATTCTAACTTAAATCTAGAATTTGAAGCTTTTGTCTCTACAATTGATTATTAGCCTCGAATTTATTTATTGTTCGACCCAATTTACATTCAACTCACTTTTGGTCTAATATTTTTACTGTCAAAATAAAGAATCAACACATTGTAGCTTCAAGCTGGACGCGTGTTCAAAATCAATAGGCTAAATCAACTTTGCAAAATCAATTAGTTCAAAATCAATATCACACACACACACACACACACACTTAATTTCAGAACACTAATACCAAGATATACACCAAAAGCAATCAAACACATAAATTTCCTGTTAAAAAAAAAAACACTTATCTATAGTAATTAAAACATATCAAAATCAATCCTATCTCCTTTCTTCAAAGAAGTAATACTTCATCCATAAACTAATTTTTTTTCCTACTCAAAACACATTATTTCATCTTTTCAAATTCATTCAACAAAAATTCACAATTTTCAGTTACTCTTTATTCACTCAAACATAAACAAGCAAAAATCACTCATCTCATAAGAAATTCAAAATTCGAATTGGATCATGAATCAACGAAATCAAAAACAAGAAAGCAAGAAAAAACTAACTACTCACTTCCAAAGGTATCATTCGCCATACAAAGGAACGTAAGGCCATCGGATCGGAGAATATGAAATATGTATCTATCTTGCGAGAAGCAAAGTCTCGAATCTGATTCGGTCGGAAGCTTCTCGAGTAAGCGACGAGCTACGGCGCCGGTGTTGCCGGTGACGGCGCTGAATTCTGCTAGAACCACCGTGCCTCTTGCTACCAAAGCGTAGAGGATCGCCATCGACGAAAAACGCGTTCTTCGTCGGAAATTTCAGTTTGAAGTTAGATCTTTGAGTTTATTTTCATAGGAATTGGAATTGGAATTGGATTATTCAAAAGAAAAACGTTGAAATGGTAAATGTGTTATTTTATTGTTATTTTTTTTGGTTTGGTAAGTGTTTTATGGTGTGGGGTTAAAATTTTGAATGGAATTTATAATTCGGTATGGGTGGTGAGTGGGGACTGGGGGTTGGTTCACATACCAACACACATGATGTAAAGACATATCCATATCGATGGTCTCTAGATATTCGTACATGGATAAATGAACTCTCGAAATTAACTTTTTTATTATATGATATTTATAAGTTGCTTCACATATACACACAGTGGTCGAGCGCCACAGTGGAGTTTATGGAAACACCGAAATTTGAGAGTATGGGAGGATGTTACAGAAACAAGCGCCACAGTGGTCGAGCGTGCCAGGCATTTGGTTGAAGACTGGCAGCTAGCGAACACCCCAGATATTCGTGCGACTAGCTTAACTCATCAGCAAACAACCGCCTCCTCTTCTCACGACCACCGCATTACATGGCAGCTTCCTGGAGTAGGCCGATATAAATGTAATATTGATGCAGCTTTCTCTTCTCATGTCAACCGTACAGGTATCGGTATGTGTGTTCAAGATGCAGAAGGTACATTTGTTCTGGCTAAAGCTTTTACATATCCTTGTAATGTATCGGTGGATGTAGGTGAAGCCTTAGGGTTGCATTCTGTTGTACAATGGTTGAGTGACATGCAGTTTGATAATATGGATTTTGAAACAGACTCGAAGTTGACAGCTGATGCTTTCCTCTCTAGCAGGAACGACTTGTCCGAATTTGGTTAACTGCCGAGGAACACAAGTAAAACGAATTGTTGTTCCCACATGTTGTTTGGCTGAGAAACACAAGTAAATTACCCAAATACCCCCTCGGCAGTTAATTGCCGAGGAATTTGAAATCCGGCTGCAGTTAACTGCCGAGGAAAACCTCGGTAGTTAACTGCCGAGGAAAACTGATTATGCAGACAGTGGGTCTGCATAATTGTAAACATTTCCAAGCCATTTTTTCGACCAGTTTTTACTTGTAATTAAACCAGAGCATTTCCAAAGGCAAAATAATTCATACAAGATTGAAACTCGGACATAATGAAGATAAGTAAAATATCTTTTACAATTGTTCATAATTAAATTAAACCGACATTTGGTTAAAATTAAACAAACGTTTGAAATTCATCAAATTAAACTACTCAAAACATTACAAAGTGTCCATAATTAAACTACTCATTGCACATCATTAAATTAAATCCCTACTTACATTCAACGCAATTGCATATGGAACGAACATACATGTATAATATATTATCTTCCACCATATTCCGAAACATAAACCCGACGTCGCCGTCGTCGCGAATAAGCAAAGGCATATAGCTTGCCGTTTTCCATGCGTATTCATCTCTATCTTCTCCTAGGTCTATGCATGGCATTTGACCAAACAAGTGACGTGTATATTGATTTTCACCAAGATGCTCAAAATAAGTGTTAAGTTGTGCCTTCAAATTGTCAAGAGAGTCCGTCGGCGTTATCATAACCTTAACCGTCTTTTTAAACGCGGAGTACCTAACACGCCCTTCAATTTGTGCAACCTCAGACATGTCTCACTTGAAAAAAAAAATTAACAAAAGAATCATATATTAGAACAAAATTAAATGGAATGTAATAACGAATAAATCAAATGCGTAAACATTAATAAGCTATAAATAAGTATTGCATTATTTTCACCACATAAAAGTCATATTATCATATATATATATATATATATATATATATATATATATCAATATAAATTACATAATGTTAGTTATATATTGGCCACAAAAAATTGACGTTACAATTTCGACCCCAAAAAATACGTCGGTGTAATTTCTACCAAAAAAAAAAAACTAACACCGACAAAAAAATCACTCATTAAAGACCAAGTGATTGGAGAAGATCAAGTGACATAGAATCTTCCTCATCTTCCGCAATAACTTCAAATTGTTGCTTTGGTTTTTCGGGAGTGTCCAACAAAATAGGCGCCGCTTTGTTTGACTCCTTTTGTGGTTTGGACGGTTTGTTTCCACTTTCAATAGCCATGAGCTTTCGGAACAACTCATGTTGATCCAAATACTCATCTTCCCAAGTCACCGCATCTTCTTTCTTGTGATTGTGCCACTCCGTAGATGATGGAGGTAGTGGACAACCATTCTTCAAGGAAATAAGCACAAAATGATTTGGAATTGCCCCAAGGCACAAGATGGGAGTTTTTTGATTACCCGACGGTGGTGGCCCTCTTAGTGGGAAAAACGATTCCGACTTTCCAACTTCAAGATTTGTCAACACCACCACACACATTTTGTAATAATTAGCAACAATATGTCCCATGTCCGGAAAAGTCAACCACTTATCAACAAGATGTGCACAAGTTTTTGTATTTGCGGGAGGATGTAATCCGTTTAAAATGTAGTTATAACGATCCTCACCTGCAAATACTTCAACATAATCATCTCTATGATCTATCAACTCTTGAATAAGATGTGTACGGATCATGAGATGATTTTTTTCGGTCAAGCCCATGAACTCGGCTATAGCCCGGAATCCGCAATGTCCATCGCCGATAACATCCACCACTTTTTCAATAAATGGAAGCATGAAGCGTGGCATATAATCAATAGGACGCATAACCGGGATAGCCTTAGGCTTTGGATACCGAGTAGGTGGTGGAAGTGGGGAAAGTGATGTTTTACCAAGACGAGCACCTTTTTTCCTTTTATACGATGATGTTTTTGGTGATGGTGACGGTTGGCTATCCGGATTTTGGGAATCAACAACCTCCCAAGAAGAAGGGATCCGACTAGTCGATGTAATTTTTCCTTTAGACCTCGCAATGTCGACTTTTTTCTTTGCTCCCTTGGTTGGTACTTTTCGTGGTGGTGGAGACATCAAGGTGGTTTCAGGAAATGCCAACTGCCGCAACCCTCTTTGACCTCAAGCTTCATTTGGAAAGGGAGTTTCTTTAGACGTTCTACAATAGCCTTTAACTCAACCTCGACACAAAAAGCAACTTCGTTACTTTCTTCGCCCATAGATAACCTTAGCCAATGGTGGTATATCTCATCCAATAAAATTGGCTTCTCTTGAAGGAGCTTAGTAGCAATTTCGCATGCACATGGTAGGCCGTAAGATGTCCTTTGAACATAACCACAAATGTCATTGTCCATGCACAATGTTTCCCTACAACGTGTCTCTTCCAAAACAATGTTGTCCAAAGCATATCTAGACACATGACCACCTAACCCCGAGTACAAAGTGACATCTTTGAATCTATGTTCCAACACGCAAACACTGTGACCAAAGGATGTTTGTATAGCAGTGAACTGAAGCAACAACATGTCATGTATTTTCTCCCAACAAGTACCCAAATCACCCACACTATTGTCCAAGTATTTCTTCAACAAAGCATGAGCCGATTCGACCCTGTTTGTGGTCATGCAACCTAGATGCAACACATGGTCTGTCCATGCCCTCACAATTTTGTCCTTCACTTCATTCAAGGTGGTCATGGCATAATCTACAAAAATTGAGAAATCACTACATGAATCTTTGAACTCCACTAATGCATTTGCATATAACTGTTGAATGGGCAATTCAACCATAGCTTTCCATGCCTTCATTATCTTCTTCACCACATCGCGATTGCTCACCTCTTTCCCATCCTTTTTAAAGCCCAAAGGATATTTACAATCTAAGACACACCTTTGTTTAACATTAGCTTGCACATGAAAGTAACAATTCATTGCATAACTTTCCGGAAAAACATGTGCAACCGCTTTCATCAAAGACATATCCCTATCAGTAACAATCACCTTAGGAATATTCATCTTTGATGAAAGAAGTTTACGCAACATTTTTAAAACCCAAACAAAGTTTTCCTCTTTCTCATGTGTCATAAATCGAAACCCAACCGAATATGTCAAATCGGTTGAAGTCACCCCAACTACCTCAAACATTGGCATCCTATACATGTTGGTTTTGTAGGTGGAGTCCATAACCAAAACCGTTGGAAAATTGTTAAACAACTTAATGGATGTTGGATGAGCCCAAAAAATATCTTCAATAGTATTACTTTCAAGTTGTGTTCTTGAGTAATAAGTATAGTTATGCTCCTCCAACTTCGAGATTAGAAATTGCAACGGCTTCTTGTCATCCCTATTTCCTTTCCATATTTGTTGACGTTCATTGTACACTTGCTTCACATTTGTCATGCAACGTGGTCTTTGGTTTTTCAAATGTATCAAAATATTTCTTGGAAGCATCTTGCTCTTGGTCAAGTCACGTACAATCTTCTTGTCGTCCTCCTTTAATCTACCGGCAAGAATGTGTCCTTCTAAAGCCGGCTCCATGGGATGGTTGTGAACTCCATTAAGAATGTTCAATCCCCATTCCTTTGTTTGCTTACTTTGATATCCACTAATCATGAATAAGCAACCACATTTTCTTGAGCCCGTTCTCGCATGCTTCGGTTTTTTTTTCCGGAACTTTGTAAGTTCCACTCCTTTCACAAACTAGCTGGAACATTGGATTGATCAAGCTTGATCTTTGTGTGACAATTGTAAATCCCGCCTTATTTGCTTGTCGACGCAGCCACTCAAGCAATTCATCTCTATCTTTCGACTTAACGTCGTCTGAAAAAAAACTTAGCCGTGTCGACCTCGTGGGCTTGAAGTGGGAGGACACCGGAGCCGGCAACATACTTTGAAGCTTCAACATTGACGGAAGCTCCATCAATGTTTGGTTTCGCTTCAACCTTAGGCGGTTTGACATCTCCGAAATTTTCAACAAAATTTTGTTTTGTCTCTCCCGAAACATCTTCCGCGTTCTCTACCATTACTATAATTATACAACATATAAATATGAATTAACAACTAACTAATGTATAAACATCAATGCCATGATGAATTAAAACAAAAAAAAAGAAAAAAAAATTGAAAACTGGCAGTTGCTGCCATTTTTCGTTGTGAAAAATTTTCACTAAGAGTTCCTCGGCACCTTACTACCGAGGTTTTCCTCGGCACTATACTACCGAGGTTTTCCTCGGCAGTTTACTGCCGAGGATTCCCATGACAGGGTTCTACGTAACTCACGTAGATACCCATAAAATAATAAAAAAATCAATCGAATAAAATGCACAATACCTGTTTTTTTACGTCAAAAGTGTGTTGATACCTCCTATGCTTGATGCTTGAATGATTTTGGATCAAGGATTGATGGAAAAAATATTGGATTTTGTGATTGGAATGGAGATGGAAAATGAAGTTGATGAAGAAAATAGTGTGTAGGGGGAGCAGGTGGCTGTTTCATCTGATGAAACAGACCATCGGCAGTTAACTACCGAGGATTTCCTCGGCAGTTAACTGCAGCCGGATTTCAAATTCCGAGGAGGTAAAATCGTATTTTACTGGTGTGGCACAACCTTATCACATGTGGGAACAACAATTCTCAATAAGTGGAACTCTCACGCGGTATCTATTTTCACCTCCACAACTGGGTCTTCTTCTTCATTCTATCCCTCAGTTAGATCTTCCTTTTCACTCTCATATATATGATTACTCCCCTCTTTGCATCCTTCTTATATTCCTCCCTCGCAAATTCTTCGTGTTCAATTTTCTTCACGACAACATGTATTCTCTATACACATACCATTATGGCATTATGTATGCTTCATTTTTTTGAAATCTGATCTATTTGCATTTCAATTTGTTTTATGAAAGCATCATTGATGATTTCGGCCTCGTCATGATTCTTTGCTAACACTTCAATTGGTGTTTGGGATGTCTTCATGTAATGAGTCAAAACCTATACCAAATTCAACTTTGGTAGAGGTTGAAGATTGTTGTTTCCTCTCTGAGAATAATTTGGGTGATCCACCAAGCCCAGATTGTAAGTGTCGGAATACGGATTCCTTTATTGCCTTGTAAATGACCCCATGTATTTGACATGCTCATTTGATTACCCAAAATTTGTTGGGAGGCATGCACCGTTTGCATGAGCTTAATCGCATAAGTCACACATTAAGCCATGTGATAAGAGTTGAGATAGATATTTTCCTTCCAACTTCTGTAAGATGGTTTCCAGTAGAAAACTAATATGTTTGTTTCTAGCTAATAAGGCATATCATGTGTATCCATGTCGATCATATCTCTTTTCTTTTGAACAAGTCCCTCATTGCTTTATGAGAGGTACTCATTCAAGGGCATTTTGTCAATCAACTCTCTTACTTCTCTAGCCATTTTGATCTTCATGGTACCTCATGCGGATGCATCTAGAAGCATGCATGCATCAGCTTTCAAGCCGGTGGTGAATGTTTTCATCGTAACCTTTTTGAAAGTTAGTTTGAACCTTTCTCAAGGATCATAGTCTTTCATCTTGCTATTTGAAACCAGAAATCTCTTGCTTCCTCTCTAAATAATTTTGTGTCGGAACGAAACAATCTAGGAATTTCCTATTCAGTTGATCCCAAATAGCTATGTTGTCACTTAGAAGTGCATTTATCCAGTATTTTTTGCGCCCACTTAGATAATGTACCAACATTCGAAGCCGCTTATCTAATTTTGATACCCAGGTGTGTTGATTGTAACACCCTAAATCCTTAATGCGATAAATTACGCAAATAATACAAATCATGTAAATGATTTAGATGTTACTTTTTCTATAAGTTCAACATGAGTTTGGGTATACTCCATTCAGATGATGCTCCATTTAGGGGTTTGGATGAAAGACATGTGGCAAACAAACATTCAATGGCTGAGATTTTAAATTAAAAATAAATAAATATTTCTTTAATTAAACAAAAAAGTGAAAAACGTACTCCTTCTTCTTCTCAAATAGTAACGCATCCCTTCCTCTTCCTTAAGCACCACCGCCCCCTCATTCCCGTCGACCCTCTCCGCCGCCGCCCTCCAACGCTTTGTTGAAACCACCGGCATCAACATGTTGCAATCAATTTCTTCTTCACGAGTTTTCGTCACACTCCCGTTATTGCAACCGCAATTTTGATAAATATTCTTAAGATTGATGTCGCAGTAAATATTGATTGAGGTTCCGCAAATTATTGTTAAAATCGATCTGCTATAAATCAAGTTCAACCAATATTGTTCTAATTTCTTCATAGCAAGTGTCTAAAAACATCAATCTGCAGAAACTAGATGCTCAACAACAACAACGAACAGAGACAACACCATGAAGAAGAAATGGGTTGTGGCGATGGTGATACAAATGGTTTCAACGGCGGTGGTGGAAGGCCTCGCCGGAGATGGGGGTGGGGGCGGTTGTGCACAGGGAAGGGAAGGGAAGAGATTTGTTACTGTTTGAGAGGAAGAAGAAAAAGGGGAGAGTAGGAGCGTTTTTTAATGTTTGATTAAAGAAATATTTATTTATTTTTAATTTAAAATCTTAGCCATTGAATGTTTGTTTGCCACATGTCTTTCATCCAATTCCTAAATGGACTAAATGGAGCATCACCTAAATGGAGAATACCCAAGCCCGTTCAACATGCATAGATAATTTTCTCAAACATCGCAGCGGAAATAATATCATACAACTTCGTCAACAGATAATAAAAATCTCCAAAGTAGCTATGTCAAACAATCATGATACATCACCAAAATAAATCTCCAATCTCAACATACTAAGTGAATAAAATCTCAACAAGTCATAAAATGTAAATAACAGACATACACCCATAATTAGAGCTGACACACTAAGACTCTGAAAGCAAGAGATGAGGTAGCTCCAAAGCTAGCCTCTAGCAACTCACAAAGCAAAGCAATAACTACTCATGCACACCGTCTATCCATTCATAAGAATAAGGCAGGAGGTCAACCAAACGACCACTGAGGTTAGTTCACATTTCACAATTAAAGTATAATCAAACATAAGCATTCAAGGATTTCATGCATAACACAAATTCACATAATCGCAACATTCACGAATGCACAAATTCATCAAGTATTCAAATGCATGCAATGTTCTAGACTTTTCTTTAGATGCATGTGGTACCATTGGATTCCGGAGATAATATTACTGTATTGAATCCACACCCACATAAGAGTACATCTCCTCTTACGTATTTCACATACGTAAAAATACACCTCCTTTTACATTCCTCATATGACTATCTTAATGTATAATACGAAGGTACATAATGCATACTCTAATTTCCCAAACCCTGATTGTTTTGGCGGGAATTATACTTGCCATCCAAATTTATTGCAAAATTTGAAATTCAAATCTCACCTAACCGACCTCCTAACAATTTCCCTCCTAACTCACCTCCTAATCCCTTATTTTAGATTCAAATTCGGCCACTACCATTAACTATACGCACTGCTCAAACAAAGTCTGCTACATTTAATTACAAGTTTTGAATACATTCTCCATATCTTAAGAGGTGTTTAGAATAGAACCATTCAACCACATGTTAATTGCAAGCTTTGGAAATGACAAAAATTTAGTTGTTTTTTTTATCCCATACGCATATCTCGATGTACATATTGAAATGCCATATACAATGCAAGTTTACATATCTTATATACTACATGGTAGTAAAATTGTACCTTGCAGGTTGGACTCACATAATTTCTTGCAAATCTCTTCATTTCAGAATCTCTTTGTACCATTAATTGAACCATTTCATAGATAGGCTTATGCGAGTTTGAAAATATCTTCTAATCAGAATTTTGTAACTGCACATAACAAGCAAGAGGTTGCATCTTCTTTGCTAAGCTTGAAAGGTTGTTTGATTATTGTTTTTATTTTCCTTTCTTGATTTTCTTCATAGTTCTTTTTTCCATTAATTAACTATTTGCTAATAAACTATTGGAGCTTTGGGTGGTTTGATAAGAATTTTGCAGAACTTGAGCTTTTATTTAAACATATAAAGGCATAGTCCAGAAATAGAGGAAGAAAATCCAAAATAGAAATTGTAGGGCTTAGTTATGTTGATAGATTGATGGAGTACAATGATGAGTTATATCCAATGAGTTTAGGCGTAGAAGCTGCAATTGATTAACCTAAGGTGGAAAAGAAGAAAAAAGTAAAGAAAATAGAAAAAGGATATCCTATGCCAAGATTATTATGGAATCATTGGAGAGATTATCATGGGAGATTGATTGATCAGAATTTCGTAGAAGACGTTAACTTATATTAAAGTGAAGTGATATAAAAGGTGATTAAGGAATCGCCATGTCTGGTTGTTCATTTGTCGAGGTACCAAAGGAAATAGTTAGAATGAGCTTTAAAGTAGGAAAGTTCTATAAATAATGGAGAATCCTTTCCGATAAAATGAGTATGGGGAAAATTATTCAAGAACTTTTCCTTGTCCTTGCTAAGCGTGAATTACAACCAATGTGATAGAAATTCACGTTTAGATAATAACTCTTTATAGTCAGATGAATCAGTTAATTTTTGGTTCTAAACATGAATTACAAATATTATTATAATTCAAGTTTAGCAAGAACAAGGGAAATTCCATGAATACTTATCTACATAACCTTTTCACCGGCAAGGATTCCTCCACTAGTTATAGAACATCCTGCTCAAATCCCACGGTAACCATTCCCTTTGGTACCTCAACAAAGGAATAATCAAATTCGATGATGCGTTAGTTATCTCAATCATCATTTCACTTTGATCAAAATTAACGTCTTCTAACAAATTCAGATCAATCCACCTCTCATGTTTATCTCTCCAAGGATGCCATAACAATACTATCTTAGTGTTTTTTTTTCGTCTTCTTTACTTTTTTCTTCTTTTCACCTTAGGTAAGTCAATTGGAGCTTCTTAACCTAAAATCATTGGATGTAACTCATCATCGTACTCCATCACTCTATCTACATGACTTATGCATTTAATTTCTATTTTATATTTTCTTCCTCTATTTTTGGAATATGCCTTTATCGGTTTAGATAAAGGCTATCTAAAATCAGATAAATCAAAAGTGTTATGCTCTCCATCATAAACATTAATGCTTAAAGTTGGATTTGGATTCAAGTCAAAAGGGAATTGATGAACAAAGTCTTTAGTTGCATCAAATTTTTCAAGGAGAAGTTTTCACCTGTTTTCCCATAATGAAATTTATCACTAAGTTTTCAATATAAAAGTGTTCCAGTTTTCATCTTAACAGAAACAAAAAATTTCTCAAGTAAATTTTTCTCTTCATTCATAGTTCAATCATAAGTTAACTAGCCTTGTAATCAAACTAACATATCATAGACATTTTGTCAAGTTTAAGGTCACAATTTTTTTAAGGATATGAATATTATGCCTTTGTGATAGACTATATATAACTTTCAACATCTTAAACAAATACATGATCACAAAATTTCAAACATAGGAAGAAAAGTGAAAAAATATACTTTCATAATGATAATCATATTTCAAAGACACAACATGATCATCTTCATCAGTATAAATTCCATTTTTATGATGGAGAATATAATTCTTCAATGCAATTAAAGACTTGTTGGAAAATACCGTTTTGACTTGTATCAAAACCTAAATTTAAGCATTAGTGTTTATGATGGAGAATATAATTCTTATGACTTGTTTTTATTATAGAGAGCCTTTATTTAAACATATAAAGGCATAGTCCAGAAATAGTGGAAGAAAATCCAAAATAGAAATTGTAGGGCTTAGTTATGTTGATAGATTGATGGAGTACAATGATGAGTTTGATGAGTTATATCCAATGAGTTTATAGATTGAATGAGTACAATGATGGAGTGCAACTGATTAACCTAAGGTGGAAAAGAAGAAAAAAGTAAAGAAAATAGAAAAGGGATATCCTATGCCAAGATTATTATGGAATCATTGGAGAGATTATCATGGGAGATTGATTGATCAAAATTTCGTAGAAGACGTTAACTTATATTAAAGTGAAGTGATGTAAAAGGTGATTAAGGAATCGTCATATTTGATTGTTCATTTGTTGGGGTACCAAAGGGAATAGTTAGAATGAGCTTTAAAGTAGGAAAGTTCTATAAATAATGGAGAATCTTTTCCGATAAAATGAGTATGGGGAAAATAATTCAAGAATTTGTGCTTGTCCTTGCTAAGCGTGAATTACAACCAATGTGATAGAAATTCACGTTTAGATAATGACTCTCTATAGTCAGATGAATCAGTTCATTTTTGGTTCTAAACATGAATTATAAATGTTATTATAATTCAAGTTTAGCAACAACAAAGAAAATTCCAGAAATACATATCTACATACCCTTTTCACCGGCTAGGATTCCTCCACTAGTGATAGAACTTCTTGCTCAAATCTCATGGTAACCATTTGTAACATCCCGATTTTTGTTATAGAACTTCTTGTATTTATATATGCTCGTAAGTGATTATTTGTCTCTAGGTGCATTTTGGTGGGTTTTCGTGTTAGAGGTGTATTTTGGTCATTGTGTGAGCAAGGGTAAATTAGTAATTTCACTGTGAGGATAATTTTTAGTGTTTCAAGTGAGAACCATTATTTTTAATAAGTTACTAGTGAGTGGGGTTATTGACTAAGAGCTGGTAACTATCCGATATTTTTAACTGTAAGTGAGTAGAAACTTTGTGAATTGATTAATGAGTATTTTGAACCCATTAAGACATTAAGGGTTAAGCCCAATACTGATGAGCCTATTTAAACTCTAGTTTTGAGGAAATTTGGTCACATAGAATCATTTGTTCATTTTCACAAAACTTTTGAGAGAGGTAGAGAGAGAAAGAGCAAGAACAAGGGTTAGAGAGTGGAAGCTTGGGAGAAGAAGAAAAATGTTAGAGATTCAAGGGGTTGGAGCTAAACTGAAGCTAAGGCCAGGATTTTCTTGTTGTGAGGTAAGGGGGCTAGTATTCTCTCATAATCTCTTGTATAATCTCTTTTCTACTTAAACCCATAAGTGCTTAATTGTGCAAAGTGATTATTGTGAATTTATTTGGTTAAATTCGTGTTCATGTGTTGATGCAATGTTTGGGTATATGAATTTAATGATAATTAAGTTATTGATGTTGACTTTACATGCTTAAGTTGTGTGTGTGTGTGTGTGTCTATATATATATATATATGAGACAGGATCTGTTGACACCAGGTGTCAACGGATTCGTTGACACCAAATTTCAACCATTCATTTAAGTTTTATCAAAGGCTCATAATTCTCATTAAATGGTCTCCATAAATTTCCAACTTTCTTGATGTACGGAATCACGCTCTTTATTTCCAACCTTCAATTGCTTGGGTTCATCGCTCAACTGAATCTCTTTATATGTGCTGGGTTTCACGTTCTCTCAAATCTCATGAACTTTATGTTCTCTCTCCCGTTGATTCCCCATCAATGGTTTTTGATATGTCCAGGTACCATAATTAAACCAATTGAGTTGTTTATGATATAGGAGTGGAAGCAATTCAACTTAATTCAATTAGGAATTTAGGGGAAAAAATTACATGATTTGGCAAATTCCAACACTCATATTCTCACGGAGATCCAATCCAAATTCTTCCATGATTCACTACCTTATTCTAATGGGAAAAGATTAATTTTTTTTTGATATAAACAAGAGAGGCACAACGCAAGAATCTCGTCCTTTTGAACAACACAAAAAATTAAATTAATTTAATCTTACAAATTTATCTTTATTAAAATATTGGATCAGCTTCTAAAAAAGATTATCAATTTAAAGCTTTGTGGTGTTTCAATCAAGGTTGTGCTGCTTAGAACAGGTCAATGTTGTGTTAGTTAGAACAAAAATATTGAGTACAAGAGAGAAGGGGATCCAGCGAACATTAAATCTTGTTTAATTTCTATCCTTTAGATTAAACGATATGGACAGTGAGGATTTGGTGTTAATATAACCGTTGACACCAGGTTCTTGTCTCTCTCTCTCTCTCTATATATATATATATATATATATTTGTATACTGTGTTTTGCTCAAAATTGATGAAGAATGATGTTGTTGTTGGATTGTTGATGAATTCATGGTTAATTGTTGTTATGAGATGTGTTGTTGATGAATTGATACCATGGGTTTTCATAATTATGGAATTGTGGTGCGAATTGAGTTGTTGTTGTTGAGTTTTTGTGTGGCATTGTTGAAATTGTTGAATTGTGTTGAATGGTGTTTTGATTTCAAGTTCTATATGGTTTTGATTGCCCTTTAAGTAGATAAACCTATAAACAAACTTTGGGGACGAATTTGGGTGTTGGGGAAATCAAAATTGGGGTTTTTAGATGAAAAATTGTGAAAACCCGTAAGAAGAGGAGGAAACTCGCTTGAAGCTCGCTTATGGAGAGTTCTGTCTGGAAACATCTCGCTTATGGCCAACAACTCACTAAAAGCGAGTTACTGAGTGACAACTTTCTCTGTTTCATGTTCTTGCATCTTTTTCACACATTTCTGTTTTGGATTGGCCTTTGGTGTAAACATGAAAGTTTTAGATAAATGAGTTATCTTTCCACTGGATTTTGTTTGACATCAAAATGATTTTTAAATTTTGAGTTATGATGAAAACACTTCAAGGAGATCTTGGTAAAATTTTACGAAAATTCAGCATAACCGTTTCCAAGTCAACCCAAAACTCAAGGCTTGTTTACAAACTTCAAAACATGAGTATTAGGAGTTTAATTAAGATGTTTAAAATTATTTGACCTATGATATGATGAATCTAACTTGGTTTTGTTTTGCAAATGAATTAGTTTTGCAATATGAGAGAAACGATACGAACTTTGTGATCTTTATGATTTCATTGTATTTGGCCGGTGAAACGCACATGTATACTCAACTGCACTTATATGTGAACTAAGTGTATACATAGTTGAGGCACTAGAATTTGTTTACTTAGTTTTGGTTCAATTTTTTCAAATGATCTTTAAGGCTGAATACTTTGCAAATATTTTGTGAATAGCTTTATATGATTATATTAAGATGTATGAAGGATTGATAGGTGTTGAATATGATGTTTATCTTAGCGTGATATATTTTCTCCTTTACTTGAATTGTAAGAAATTGCATGAAGTTATTGAATTATATGATGTAGTCGATGTTGGTGAATGTATATATATTAATTGATGGTGATATTGTTGGTGAATGTATATATGCTAAATACTGGTGATGATGTGGTGAATTGTTTGTGTGAACATATGCTTTGTTGTTTGAGGCATATGTTCATGCATACATAACTGATGATGCTGGATTTTATATATCCGAAATGACGACGACGATGATATTTTTGTTGCATCAAAGGTGAAGACCGTGTTGGTGATGGTACCACATGCATATAGGAATCACGTGTAGGTGCATTACACGTCCTTGCATGAGTCTTATTTACATATGTGTTTGGTGAATGAATGTGATTGGTTAATTGTATGATGGTGATATTGTAAACTTGTTTGTGTTGATGAATAATTTTGAAGTTGAATTATCCGTTGTATAATTGATTGAAGTTTAGTTCAAGTATATATTTTAAAATTGTTTATGTTTGATTATGATTGATGTGAAGCTAACTCCGAGTGGTCTTTGACCGCCTACCTATTTGTATGAACAGGTAGACGACGCGCATGAGTAGTTGTTGCTAGCTTGGTGAGTGCTTGAGGATAGCGGGAGCTATCTCCGTTATTCGTTTTTGGAGTCTTAGATTAGGCTCTGATTAGGATGTCAGTCTTTATGTTATGCTGGATTTATTATGTTGTTGAGATTTTACGCATATGTCGGGATTTGGAGATTTTATATGGTGATGTATGTTGATTTCATGACATGTATATTTTTTGAGATGTATGTTATATATCTGCTGCGATTTTTGAGGAATTTTATATAGGCATGTTGTTTCGAAATATTTTGAAGATGTAACGCCTATTTCTTGAATATTTGCATTATTCGCGTGTTTTATCGCTTTAATAGAAGTATGATGTTATATTGTTGAAGTGATCAAATTTGCCCTTCGTACTGCCAATAATTATTTTTCCAAAACATATCATATTTAAAAATCTTATTAGTTAAAAAAGTAAGAAAATATAAAGTTTTGTAATGTTGGATTTGAACAACTTCTATTTTGGTGTGGCAGCAAAACCTTCCTAAATATGAGTCAAATTATCTGTCATTTTTTCTGTCACTCTGGTATTCTTTGGATTTTGAAAATTCAAAATCCGTGTGCATGAAGAGTTGTGGATTTCATAATTTGTCATTTTTTTAGTATGTTCAATGAATGAAGAGAAATGATGAGAATGTCCATTGAAATTGAATAGAGTCTCAGCCACTTCCTATGCTACACAAGAGTGGTAGAGGAGACATAATTGATGAGGAAGATGATGAAGTGGATGGAGAACGAGGGAAACATTACATGGTGGATGTTTTGTATGATGTATATAAGTTGATTTTCCTATTTTTTTCTGCAGTTATCATGCTACACAAGAGTGGTAGAGGAGACACAATTGATGAGGAAGATGATGAAGTGGATGGAGAATGAGGGAAACATTACATGGTGGATGTTTTGTATGATGTATATAAGTTGATTTCTCTATTTTTTCTGCAGTTATCATGTTGTGTTTTCTAAAGGATTATAGTTCTACTCTTAATGATAGTTCTTCTTATTTTGTGCAAATTTTTCAGTCATTTTAGTTATCGTCTAATCCAAATTAGACGAGTTTTAGAACAATTTCCTATGGTTTATGGGATATTTTGTAATGTATTTATTTTGAGTCATGTAATTCTAGTTTTCTCGAGACCAAAAAATTCTTAGATGTTTTTGATGTAATTCAATGCAAAATCATGCAAATTGGCAAAACAAAGCACATCGTGAAGAATTGGGAAGACAATGAATGAAGATTAAAGCGGCCTATGAAGACATTACAAAGTGGAGAACTACTATTCCAAGTGCCAAGACAAGTTTCAAGGAAGAAAGCATTCAAAAAGGCAAAGAAACAGCACAACGTGTTGGGAAAGGCTCCCACGTGCCTAGTCAAAATCCCGTGAGCCCTGGGTGTGCAAAACAGTGCTGAAAAGCACTGTTTTTACACTAATGCATGAGTCGCATGCATTCCAAGAACAGCACACGTTTGTGAAAAAACAACATTTTATTGATTTATGGCTGCAGGTTTGGGAAAAAAGCCCAGGTTTCTAGCCCAAACCCGTTGGAAAATCAGCCTATAAATACGATTTCTCTCATTCACAATTGCTCATTCAGAACGAGGCGGTTCAAAAGGAGGGCAAGCGCTAAGAGCATCAAGGGAGGAGTCTCTCCTTAACCTTAGCCTCTAGGGTATGTTTTATTCTTTTGTAATTTTGTCTTTAGTTAGCATGAGTAGACAAACCCTAATTGGGCAGAATTCTAAGATGAACCTCTATTTGTTTGTTCAATCTTTTTAATTCAAATCTTTTATTCAGTTATTTTATGAGATTTATTTAATTTTCATATGCAAAAGTCTTAGTGCTTATGCCGTCTCTAGGGAGTATATATTCAGTTTGCATATGCAAATCGACGAAGCTACTATTAAGAACCTAGGGATACAAATGAGGTGGATATATATTCAGTTTGCAAACTTTACTAGAACATGATTTTCAGGCACTACACTTGATAACCCTAGGAATGAAACATGCAAGCTTGGTAAAAGTGGTAAAGGAAGGAGCAACATTCGAAACGAAGAGACACTCAATGTAAAAGAACTCCTGACGGTAGAGGAAGACCTAAAAGATGTTGATGGAGAATAAAGTAAGGATCTAGAGGAGAATGAAAGTTCTCAACAACTAGTTAAACTTATGGGAAAGCTTAAGGTCAACCTGCCCATATGAGAAATGTTAAAGCATAGCCCTTTTTGTGTGAATTTTATGAAAGATCTTTTACTACTTAATGGTAAGCCATCAGATGATAAGATGGTAGTTGTTACCATAGATTATTGTGTTGTTTTTAAGGACAAACCTCTAAAGAAGATGGAAGACCCTGGTTGTCTCAACAACCCTATCACCATCAAGGATTTTTATTTAGTAGAAGTGATATGCGATCTAGGAGCAAGCATGATGGACGAGTTGACAAGTGCACAAAATCATAACAAAATAAAGTAGTAAGTTACCGTCTCCACATGAATTGTCGTTCAGCTTAGCAATTAGCGGAATTGAGATTGTCCTTAAACATTTTACTATTGTATGATTCCTCAAAAAAATGTATTATTGTATATTTTTTTAGACAAACGAAATAACAACATCTATTTGACACTCACAAATATAGGCGAATGAGCTAATAATTTCGACGTCTTTATTAGTTGAGTTAGAACTTGGACAAAATTATATTATTGTAAAAATAAATGAATTGATGTTCAAATTTATTGTGAGGAATAATGACATAGTTACAAAGATCCTTATTTTCATGGGTAAAATGAATCATACTATTCCTATTCTAAACAAATATGATGATTATGTTACAAAATTTCACTATAAGCTTTTGTCAGATATTGTTGAAGAAGACTTGAAGTCGTATTCTAACAAGTCGTGTTTATACTTGACGGGTCTTGCTTGAGTATCCCACCATGAGCTGGAGTTAATTAGGACCAATTAAAATGTTCACTGTCCCATTCCCATAGTGATTCTTGGAATTGAACCTCATCACCATTATTTTCATTGTTACTATTTACATGCCAATTAGTGCTATTTGAACCTCCTACAACCTCTGGTGGCATATGAGTACTTTGGAGTCCCCCTAATTGAGAAATTTCAAATGAACTTGTTGCATTTTGATGAGTAGATGTGGCACCAAATGGATTTTGATCAATCTCATTAACCGGTAATTGATCAACTCTTTCTCTCTCTAATGGACGTCTATCAAAAGCTCGAAAGCTTCCTGATATTACATATATTCGACACAAACTGAATTCTCTCCTCAACTATAAAACACCAAAAAACAAAAGAGAAAGTTAAAACTAAAAATATAAATGAAGAATAAACTTGTTAGAAAGAAAGTTAAAATTTCTTTGTTCATTTGTTGGTTTTTAGCTTAAAGAATTCTTTTTATAGAATATTAAAATTTGAATTAAATAATAAAATTAGATAAAATTATAAAATATCTCCTACTTGATTTGAAAACTCCTCTCAACTGTTATTTCCTTTTTTCTTGTTGAAAATTTTCATATATCTAATAAATTTTAAGAAAAATAGTAGAAAAATAGATACCCTAAATTTTTTTTTTTGAAGGAAAATACATACTATGTCAAATCATATTTAATCAATTATGGCTATTTTGCTCTGATATATTTATAAATTTAAAAATACGCTAAAACAAAATACACTTTATACTTTTGATCCAAGTATTTGGTTGGTCATAAAATACTATACTATTGTTTTATTTATAGGCAAATGTTACTTGTATTAATTTCATTTTAAAGATACATATATGTTAATTTTTATTTTTACTTATTTGCTAAACATAATTTATTTGAAAATATGTGTTACTTATTTGAAAATACATACCCTAAATGGCATGCATGCTATGTCAAATCATATTTAATCAATTATGGCTATTTCGCTCTGATATATTTATAAATTTAAAAATACGCTAAAACAATATACACTTTATACTTTTGATCCAAGTATTGGTTGGTCATAAAATACTATACTATTGTTTTATTTATAGGCAAATGTTACTAGTATTAATTTCATTTTAAAGATACATATATGTTAATTTTCATTTTTACTTATTTGCTAAACATAATTTATTTTCTATTGTAACAATTTTTTTTTTATTTTCTATTACTTTTTATACACGTTTTATAGACAAAAAAACGTTTTTTTTTATCAACTTGCACCTATTGTATGCCTTAATTATTACATCATGATGATGATGTATAATGATGCAATATATACCTGAGGTGTGGCAGTGTTGGATTGGTTAGAGACTTGAATGGCTCTGTATTCATTCATCTTCCATTTTGTTTTCCTTCCACTTGGAGCTTTTCCTTTATAGAAAACCATGGTTTTCTTCACCCCAATAACTTTGTTATCTGAAGAATAAACATAACCAGGAGAACCTGTTGCCTTCCAGTATCCACAAGCAGTAGTTCTATTAGGTCTCCCTCCCCTTGCTTCTCTCTCTTGACCTGGTGAAAAGAAAAACCATTGCTCTTTATCTTCGCGGCAAAGCTCTCCCGCAAGAGCTGCAAAAACACATTGCAACAAAATCATCAAACTAAGTCTTTGTAATAAAAAAATAATCATCAAACTAAGTAAATTCGTAATAAGTTCAAAGTTAGCAGACAGCTCGGCTGGTGAACTGAGAAACATCAAAGAAATATTATCCAGTAGGGTTAGGGTTCGAATCCTGGATACAAACATAACCTAATAGAATTTGTCTATAGTAATGTTATGAAATTTAATGTACTTACTTGGGAGATTCCATGGTTCTACACCATTGATATCAATGACTGGAATAACCCTATCTATAGCATTTGTTACTCCTTGTAGTTTATTATTTAGATAAAAGCTAACAAGCTCTTCTTCAGTTGGGAAGAAACGAAAACCAGGTGGAAAGATATCTTCCATTGAATTAATTGAATTCTACTTGATTTCGTGTCTCTTTTTACTTTTAAAAGTTTCAAGTGTATTGAATATATATATGCAAACCATATATGTACGTACAAGTGTGCAAATACTTAGGTGTAGGGACAAAAGATGAAAGGTGTGGGACATATTGGAGTAGAAATTTTGTGGGTTTGTGATAGAGGGTAGAAACTTCCACACGGTTATAGGGGAAAGAAAATGTCTTCGCAAATGCAAAATTATTTTAGGTTCCTTGTATTGGATACTAATGCTCCTATCATCCAATTAATTTCCCTTTTGAATAAGTCATCGACTCTAAAAACCTATTAGAAAAAGAAAAAATTAAGTAACGTAGCTGTCTCCCATTAGTTGGCAATATACGTAATCATTTCATTGTTTTTATGAGCATATACGTAATCATTTTATCTTTGTAATTTTTTATTATAGTAATATTTAGATTTTATGATAAAAAATTATGGAGTTGCTCGCTTGAGATTGTAGTTTGTTTTTAAGTTTAATTATCTTTTTGGTCCTCTAACTATTTAGTTGGTATCGGAATGATCCTCTAACTAAAAATTGATTTATTTCGGTCCTCTAAGTTTAATACCGTTACTACATTTAGTCCTTTCTGTTAGTTTTATTCAAATAAACGTTAGGGTTTGTGTTATGTGGGTACCTGACCTCCTGTTTCACACATACATATGAACCATAACAGTTACCAATAATATCAGTCACTATTTAATCATAATACCTTAACAAGGAATAAGATCAAAATGATACTAATAAATAAAGTTAGAGGACCCACATAACACAAACCCTAACGTTTATTTGAATAAAACTAACAGAAATGACTAAATATAGTAACAGTGAGAAACTTAGAGGACCGAAATAAATCAATTTTTAGTTAGAGGATTAATCTGATACCAATTAAATAGTTAGAGGACCAAAAAGGTAATTTAGCCTTATTTTTATCATTTCTTCTCTTGATCAAAAAATTATATCAATATTATATGGATAAAATTTGAATGCATTTCTTTAGGTGTTTTTCGAATGAAATTTAACTAAAAGTGCACTTAAATTTTCTTTTCTATATTATATATCGAAAGAAACCACTGAATCTAGGGTAAATGGTCCGTGTGCATGGATAAATATTGTAATCTTCAAGTATCAAGTTCATTCCAACTTAAAAAAAATGAATATTTATCTCCGTAAGCTTAACTTTGTTGGTAAACACAATGTATAACATAATATATGCAAGGTGCAGGGGAAATTATTTCGCACATTTAATTAAGTTGAGTAAACTTTTTTTTTTGTTTTGCAAAACAAAAGTTGAGTGAAATTTTTCAATAGAAAAGACATCTTCTTTAGCTCACGTTTATTTTATCAACATTAATTCATGTCTATTTCATGGGAGCTTCTACGGTGCAGTCAGGAAATTGACTTTTTTGATAAAGTTAATTTTGATTTTAACGATTGATTCATTTTTAAATTGTTGATTACTGATTAATGATCAATAGTAATTCATCTAGTAATGCTTGCAACATCTTGGACTTACAGGTACTATTTTATCGTTGAAATCTTTAACATGCGAACAACGTTGATGATATTATGTGATAGTCTTAAGTGTTACACTTTGTAGGGTGTTACGCATATAGCAAGGTAGGATAAAATTAGATTAAGTGTAGTCTTGTTAATCTGATGAATTGATGATACTATGAGGACTGAACTTTTGATGTCATTATACAAACAGTGGGGTGTTACTCATTACAATTTTGATATTATAGTGTTAACTTCATCAAAAAAGTTATTCTTATGACTTCACCATAGAATTTTCCCTATTTCATATACCTATTCTAGTTACAAGTAGAACTAGTCAAACGTGTGTCTCATATACAATTACAAGTATAACAGTTAGATTTTTTATTATATTATTATTAATAGGGTATTTGTACACATATATACAATAACTGAATTTACATGTCATACATATGTACAAAAAATGCCGAAAGACATCAATCCTAAATGCAGCACCTACATAATCGTGCGTATCATTCTGGAATTTTCCCTTCCTTCTGCAAGGGTGATGAATCACTTAAACACCCTGATTATCAACAACTAGGGTATTTTTATTTTTATTTTGAAGGAACTAGGATATATATTTTTAACAACTAAAAACTTGTGGGCAAAAGATTCATATTTGTCCTTTAAATAAAACCAAAATAAATTTTCCTTTCTAAAACCTCTTATCTTTGACAACTAGAGAGTTTGCGGAAAAATTTAAGCATAAACCAAATAACTGAATAATATATATATATATATATATATATATATATATATATATATATATATATATATATTATGATCTATTTTTTTTTTCTTGAACAAGCCAAAATAAGATATATTACGAAGAACAACAGAGTATCTTTAATAGTACAAGGTGTGCCAATAAAAATCTCAAAAGTATACTTGCAATCATAATCTTAGGGCACTACAACATGTAAGAATATGATTGGTTCAGATAAAATACCCACTATTGATACTTTGATGATTATAATTTGTGTACTGAATGTTTGATTATGTGTGAGGAACATGGTCTACGGTGGCGGAAGTGACGGATCTTGAATTATTTTGTTGGGGGTGTCAAATATTTGTGGAATAAATACTAAACAGTTTTAAACAAATATCAATATAATGAACTGGTGTGGTGGTTCGTTTGGTTGTTTTTAATGTGGGAACATTTTTTTTGAACAAATATATTAAAAATACAATGGAAATATTGAAAGATATGGGCGAGAGGATCAAACACACAACCTATAGCATCTTGGAAGATTTTCAAACCAACACAACAACCATCATTTAATTGATATATGATGCATAATATGAAATTTATAGATATATTGGGGGGTACAGTGTCTCACATGGGTCTTCAAAGAGATCCGCCACTGAAGGTCTATAAGCATAAACATAAATGATTTGAAACGAGAAATAAACTTGTAATAGTTTGGAGGGATTAAGATGTTTTTGATGATATTTGTTTGGCAAAATTACTTCCACTAAAAGATTTGGTCTTTAAAATTGTGTAAAGGGTGAAAAGATTTTGTGTTTTTCTACTTTTTATATTTGTTGTGTGTAGACCGATCTTAGATGGTCCAGTTCACATTTTTCTATTACTTTTTTTTATAGTAACTAAGTTCTCTAGTACCCCATCCCAAACTTAAAATATTGTTAATTTTAAAGAGCGACCACAAACTTAAGATCGAGCTAGGGCAAGGAAAAATATACTTCTACCTTACTCCAAAGTAGTCTTGTAACATGGTTTTTCAATTAAACAAAAGATTTGTTTTTCAGACTCTAAGGGGTGTAGCAAAAGATAAAATATAACCAGGATGACTCAAAAAGGTTCTGATCTACACAAGAAAACGCCTTGTGTGTAAAATTACGTATGATCAATAGTCTATAGAGAAGCAATGCAAGTCTTGTAAAATAAACTTTAAAAATGGATACACTCATATACAACAATTGCGGTAAGCAGTGGAATCATTTAGGCATATTTGCAGCCTTGAGTTAAGTATTCTAAACCCTCATCAATCAACTAGAAGAATAACTTCTAGATTCCTCAATATACAAGAACCGTGCCTCTTGATTAAGTATCCTAAACCTTCTTCAGATGTAAGTATTATTCGAACCCTTTCCAAACCAATCCATTATCAAAATTCTTAGCTAAATACCATCAAGGTTTGTTGAGAGTCTTCGAGTGTTTAATGTCTCTCTAGACGCATTTATCAACATTAAGTTTCTTAACACTACTTTGTGAATTAAATCAGTTTAATGTGATACAAATTCATTCCTTACGATTTGAAAACGTGTTTGAAAACGGCTTGACTAATTTACAACATCCTCTAAGTCAACCCTCGCATAGAAGATATTACAAATTGACTCTCATAGATGAATGTGTAGGGCTTTTTTTATATATACAACATGGACATGGGACTAGGATAGGTTTCTCCAAAATCTTTATGTCGTCAACTTCAAGTCTTCAACCATTGAAGTTCATTTCCGTTTATAGAACCTGGAAACATATCGGTTGATAAGTAGTCGTTGAGAACATGTTGGCACTTCATACAACTAGTTGTTTGAATATTGTACTTTGATACAATACTCTTGCATGCTTTGTATTTAGGCTAATGAGAGAAGTCACCTTTTTGTACTTGAAGAGTCAAAAGAGGCCCTTGTAGAACATGCCTTACAGACTAGATTCCAAGAGGATATGAAAAAGGTTGGAGACTATAGGATGAATGTCTGAATTGAGATTACTTTAAACAGAAGGAGTGCAGGTACAGAAGAATGAATGAACATGAACAAATGGTAATGCATATGATAATAAAGACTTAAAAAATGAGAACATCCCATTAAACAAACAAATGAGTTAACTAGTACATGATGGTCAGATTAGGCAAGTGTACCAAATTGTTTATCAAGTAATAAAGTGATAAGAAGAGTATCGCATTCACATGGATTGTCGTTTCGTCCAAACAACTCACGTTGCTTATTTTAAGTTGACGATATTAAATAAAAGAGATAAGAGTTAGAGATTGCAATTTTTATCTGTTTACAACAGAGTAAATTACCTGTTTTGGTTACAGAAAAGTAAATAGCGGTTAGGACTCTTTGCATCCCCCATATTTATTTTATTGGATTTAAATAACATTCATGTTGCGTTTAGTTAACTTAAGTAGACTATACAAGTGATGAGACCGTTGGGACGTTCTAACTTTGTCAGTTGCCAAGCTGCACCTGTTGATCGCATGATGATCCTTACGTGCAGGGTCTATACTATCTTTGTTGATCTAGGTTTATCCCTTCGATGGCTAACTGCACCTGCTCATCGCATACTGATCTTTACGTGTGGGGTCTTGCTAATTCAAAGGTAATTGAAACATAAACTTAAATTGACGTTCCTAGGTTTCCAAAGTCAATTAA
Organism: Medicago truncatula; assembly: GCF_003473485.1. Classification (NCBI taxonomy): domain Eukaryota; kingdom Viridiplantae; phylum Streptophyta; class Magnoliopsida; order Fabales; family Fabaceae; genus Medicago; species Medicago truncatula. Next base: position 27,138,389 of record NC_053045.1, read on the forward strand.
TGAAGACCAATGTTCCGGAAGGTCTTTCCATCTATGAATCTTAGGAAACTCATATCACACCATCCTTCTCCCCTTGGTAGTTCTACAAACGGGAAGCCACATCAGCGTCTACCTTACCAAGAGGCCGATGACAATGGTCTCACTAGTCACTAGGTTCACTCCCCTTCATGCTTGTTTCCCTAATTAATAACTAGTTACATCCTATGTTCAACAGATTTTACTCAGTATTAGTAATGTCACCTCCTAAGTACTTACTACTATGGTCAACTCCCTTTTAGTATCTTTCGTCTAGTTACCAATCACTTACTTCCTAGATACGACCTCCGTTCCTTTTTAATTGTCACATTTTGACATTTTACATAAACCAAGATAGTCAATAATTGTTACTACTTTTGATGCAATAAGTTGTACTTTTACTATAATGACCTTATTCATTTAATATCTCATTTCATATATTCCTCTCTCCGCAATAAATAACTAAGGATAATATTGGTAAAACAACATTTAATGTTGCATTGAACTTTGAAAGTGACGGTTAAATAGAAACAAAAAATTTCTTTAAAAGAGACACTTAAAAAGAAACGGAGGGAGTAGATAGATATTACTATACAAGATATAAGCATCATGATAGTAATATCAATATTAAACCCTGTCACGACCTAAGTACCTAATATAGGGTTGCACTTTGCCGGAATAAATTAATCCTAATAAAACTTAATAGCGATAAAAAAATATACTAAAATAAATGACATTAAATTAAATAATTATCCAACAAAATAAATAGAGGTTCATCTTAGAACCCTAACCTATAAATATCTAGTTACACATTATAATTAAGACAAAATACAAAAAGATAAAAAAAACATACCCTAGAAAAGATAGAAGAAAATATAACTCCTAGAATCACATTTCTCTTGAACTGCTCCAGTTATGAACGAGAAATTGCGAATGACAAAGACAGTATTTATAGGGAAAGTTTCCACCTAACTTCAGTTAAAAACAAGAGTTTCCAAGGGCGAAAAAGTCATGAAAAGTGACTTTTTTCGCAAGAAACGGGGCGCCTAGCTCCCCCTGACATGTGCCAGGCGCTTTAGTGCAATAGCTATGGGGTGCCTAGCGCCCCCTGTGGTGTGCCTACGCGCTTCAGTGTGTTTTCTATGTTGTTTTGCCTGTTGAGGTGTTTTCTTCAATGTGAGATGTCTTGGAACTTGTTAATAAAATTCCTCCCTCTGTAAAGTCTTATGAGGCCTCTTGAATCTTCATTCTTCATCTTCCTAAGAACCACATAAATCTTCGGATGTCTGGCTTTGCCTGATTTGCTTGATTTTTTCATGAATTATATTAAGAACACCCTAAAATTGCTATCTTTAAGGAAAAAATATAATTGCAACTCAAATATAGAAAACATTACAAAATTAGTCCCAAAATCATAGACAATTGATCTAAAACTTCTATGCTTTGCTGGTAAAACCTACTAAAATTGACATAAAAATATGTTAAAAATAATGTAAGTTGACTTGTCATCAGGAGTCAGGACACACATAATAGCAAACAAGAAAATTAGTATACACATATATATACACACAAACACACATATATAGTAAGGGATCACAAAATGAAAGAAATCATGATGGCTACCGAATAACCTTGATGAGTTCTTATCCGTTCTTCGCCTTATTATAATATAGGAGATATTTACCACGTTAGACTTTGCACATCAAAAAACCTTAGGAAGCAACCCCTTTGCAAGGGAAAAACATAGACTTGTGTCGTAGACCGGAACATTGGAACCCAGAATGGGACTACTGTATAACTCTTTGATGACCTAGCTTCACTACTACGTTCTTAACGGATAAAAAAGGTACCAAATTTACATAAGTATAATGTATTGAATGAAATTGAAGAAGGCATCTCTGTCATCATGCTTGAATTCCTTGACATGATGGCAATAGCGAACCACTTCATCTCTCTTCATGATGGCATGATGCGTGGCTCATAACACGCTTTGCATTTTAAGTATTGGTTGTCCATCTTGAATCCCCTTCTGATTGCACAACATGTGGCTTGTAGCATGCATCACTCTTCTTCTAGTGGCTGACTCATCTATAATTCTTCTTTCCTTATCCCATTTTGCCTCATCGAAACGTTCATAGTGATTATATATCCTAAGAAATCACTTTTAATATTCTTGTCAAAAGTATAACACGACCACGAAATTGTCTAGTTTGAATGATTTGACATGTTTCAAGGTCTTGTTTTCATTTTTCTTGTCCCTTGCGTGTCCATTGGTTTATTTACAAATACTCAACCAAAAAAGTAAAAAAAAATAAAAAAAATAGTTAAAGATTTAAAACTATCTCCTAAATGAAGCTAAAACAACTATATGACAAACTATCATCTAAGCTCCATAGTTGAAATTTTTCCTTGTCTTTAAGCAACGAACTTGTAAAATAGAATTCTACAACAAAATAACAAGTCTCACTGAAATATAAGAACAATAAAAATTCTTTACCTGATCTGGTAATGGACCACCGACATTTGATGCATTCTTTTACTTAAAGACTCTGATTCTCCAGACTTCATGTCAGTAGGTCGAACAAATTCAACTCAGAGATGCTGTCTAAAAAATAACCTTATTTGACCTACTTAACCGACTTAAAATGAATCAGGGCGATCACTAAATTGGCATGCACATGCCACTTAACCATACAACTTGAAGACATTCTAAACGTGAAATGAAGTACATACAATACACCCAGTTTTGGAGGACTTTACAGGTTATAACTATGCTTAGGTAATGGGTGGATAAATTTTGGAAAGTAGTTTTCAACTTTGGAGTTAGGAACTACTTTTTGATCTATTCAACATTCTAACTGTTGTGAAAGTGATTTAAAATTGGAGAAATTGAAGTTTGCTGAAGTTGTCAAAATCGGAGCACGACTTTTGGAGCAGAATTGACACTTTCCATTCGTAAAAAATCGGAGCACGATTTCGCGGAGAAGAATAAAAATAAAACGTATTTTTATGGGCCTGATTTGGTTCCAATTTATGAGGGATGCTTTTACTATAAATATAGACATTGTATCAGTGTAAACCTTGAGATAGAGGGGGCTGAAACAAGGGTTTAGAATGACAACAACAAAATTAGGGTTTGTATAGAGTTTGTCTCTTTGGCAACAAACACTAGGGTTTGAGGGTTGATTCACCTTGTGAAACACTATTAGGATTGAGTCTCTTGGTTACGGGAAGAGATTAGAGCTTTGGGTAGAATTAGGCGGGAGACTAATTCTTGTAACCCATTGATATCTCTTTTGTAACGTTACTTATCATATAGTGAAACGGAGAGCTGCTCTCTCCCCCAGACTAGGTCAATTTGGACCAAACTGGGTCAACAAATTCTTTTGTGTTCTCTCTTTCTTTATTTTCTCTCGTTGTTTTCTACTTTTGTTTGTGATTATAACTGTTACCCACTTGTATTGGTTGCTTGACTATCCCTTACTCCACACATCAAATTTATTATTAGTGTGATTTTTCATCGAATTCGCAACACCGACAATTACCAATTGTGCCTTCCAAATAAATAGAAAATGGGTACAAAATAAACTTTTAAACATGAAGGGAACAATTTTTAAAAATTTTGTGGTTCTTTTACCTTTATTTCTCTATGGTTTATCATACAATCTCTCTCTCTCTCCCATTCTGTTTTTTCTCTCTATTATATAGCAAGTCAATATCTTGCACCTACTAATCGACAAAAGAATTAAGAATAAATTTAAACAAATTTTTTTATTGAAGACATATATTATATACATTAGATCCTCTGATAGGTTGAACTTCCGTTTTTTGTGGATGGCTATATCCACGACACTCTACAAAGTGGTTTATTATGGAATCATATACAAGTGAGAATCCTTAGATATGAGTCACATTAATGTAGAGTCTGCATCTTAAGTTAACTGTGCACCATCTCATATATGTTTATGTTTGCATGTTGTATTTTTCTATGTTGTTTTTAGATCGTGAACATATACTTTACTCATGGAAATTTGGGTGTGGTGCCCTAAACTTTCTTAGTGTTTTAGTTGTGGAAATCACAACAACATAGAAGTTATGGCGAGCAGTGGCGGATCTTATAAGGGATCGGTGGGGGCCACGACATCTCCAAGTTTTCCTTATATACAATATTAGTTGTATTTTATCATTAGATTTCGGCTGATCCAGTGGAAAGGGGTGCCATAAAATCCTAAATGTCACGAGTTTGAGACTTCCATGTCTCCTTTTTTACATTTTATCTTCTAATTTTAAATATTGTATTAAAAAAAAAGCTTCTGAGGTGATTTGAACCCCTGTTCCGTAGCTATTTTGAATCAATTCATACCACTAGGAGGGTTATTAATAATTAATATTTCTTGAAACCATTTAATATATATTCCATATATGTTTGACACTCCCAACAATTTAACTCAAGATCCACCACTATGGCGAGGAAGTAACCTTGTTGGCAATTTGAGGTAGTAGAGCTTGATATCATTGGTGAGTCCTAGTACCCAATCATCTCAGTTTAATTAAGTTCAAGATTAGTTTAGAGTTTGTTTGTAGAGTCATGCTATATGTCTATTTTCTCTATATTTGACTTTGTACTTCTCAATGATATTACAATGAAAATGAATGCTTATACACTATTTCATATTTTTTTATAAAGTGTATTGTTGGATTTGAAAACTCGTTACCAGAAAACGATTTATAAAATGTAATATTTGATTTAGATCGTTATTTTGTAAAACTCTTTCGCAACAAAAAATAATGAATACAATGTTATACTAAAGATGATCATAAATACGAGTTTTTTTTAAAAAAAAAAGAGGCACCTTCACTTTTTGAAAATCGATGTTATATAGAGTCTCATTTTTATTTTCCTTTCTTTCTCTTCAAGTCTAAACTTTTTCCTCTCTCAATCTCTCTCTCCCTTTCTCTCTACTTCTCCATTTGAAAAAAATTCTTGAGTCTTTGAAGCTATGAAGCACAGACACTCTTTGGTAAGGCGTGTCCCCGTGTCAGACACGTGTCATGTTCGACACCGACAAATATAATTATACTGAATTACGTGATTTTCTAAAAAAATAAAATAGTTGTGTCTGCGTGTCAGTGTTCATGTCTATATCAGTGCTTCATAGTTTGAAGGAAAACATCCATTTTCATGTGATGACATGCTAAAGGGGGACTTAAATGAATAAGGGTTTAAAACATAAAAGTGAATCATGCTAAGCTTAAGGTAACAAAACTATGCCATCTCTCTTTTTAAAATATGGCCGTAGCCTATGGTGGAGTTTTGGGCGAGTTAGTTTACAAAACAATCATGCTTAGTCAATCTATTTGTTGATTGTGTCTTCGTCGTTGATTATTTTAAATGGTATGTTTATGTGTTTTTATTACAAAAGTTATGTAATATTAACTCATCGAAAAATGTTAATATGTATTTGGCCTGTGTTGTTAAGACTTGAAACTGCTAGATTTATCAATTTGCTAAAGGTTGAAAATGAAAAAGAATGCATGGCTCTAAGTTCTAAAGAAGTTGAGGCATGCTTGTGGTATATAAGGTTTCAAGTTTGAATTTATTCTTGTGATGTAAATATTGCATTTGAAATGAGAAGTTTAAATTAAAAAGAGGTTTGACATTATGATCAAAGTACGTAGGAAATGAAATAGAGTTGGAAACTTGATTTTGTGAGTTTTTTTTTTTTATTTTATTTTTTTATTTTTTTTTTGTGTGTGTATACACCACCTTAATCGTAAATCCTAACTAAGTTTGTAGGAAGCAGATCCTCTTCTGCCTCTCTCTCATGCTTTTTGTCCTGCTCTTGATCTGAATCATCCATCAATTAACTTGTGTTGTTGATTGCTTATAATTGACTGAAATTGATGGTCCAGATCGCGCAGCACCGTCATGCGGCAGCAGAGAATCCGGATCCAAGTTTGTACAATGGTATTTGAATAATTGAAAAATAAATTTTCGGAGGGACAATAAAGATGGTTGCGGTGCCTAATTATTAAGGTTCGAAGTTGATATTTTTGTTTGGTCAATGATGTGTTAAATCTTGTTTCCAATAAGGTTATCATAAAAAGTAAGGAAAAGATAGAAAATAAACTTGAGTGCAGGGTTGATAGAAGAAAATAATTCTTTTTTTAAAACTAGGAGGATAGCAATTAGCTACCACTCCCAAAATATATTACCAAAGAATATTGGTACAAAAAAAATGACGAGAAGGTTGTTCATACCAAAATCTTCTCAAGAATGATTACACCTAAAATTAGACCAACCGAGCTTATTTTTAACATAATCTTAAGAGAAGGAAGAAAATAAAATAAAGTAAAAGACTTATAAAAGTATGTCTATAGCACACATATTACCTATATTATCTTGATTTGATTTTTTTATATTAGATTCGCAAATGTTTAAGATGGTACGATTTTAAGATGGATGACCGTCTACAAAGTTTCTTATAAAGTGTGGACTACTGAAAAAACACAACGAAAATACTGCTATTAGTTTTTGGTGTCATTCGACACTTTTTAAAGCATTATATCCATTTTAAATTTTATTATATGTATAATCTATAATTTTGTTAGAGTATTTTATTTTAATGATATGATATTTTTATTAAGTTTCTTCATTATATTATTCAATTAGTTATACATTATTCAAAGATTTTTAGGTAACATCATTATTTCAAGTCTTCATGGATAATCTGACTTTTTATAGTAGGTGGGTAGTCATCTTAAGAAATATAGAAGTGTCAAATTGTAATTTGAAGTGTGTTGACAAAAATAACCTATGACACCCACATATATAAATATATGTGGTGTCACCTCTTCGATGTATTATTCATACAACTAAATTTTTTTCATCATTTATTATTGTTGTTCCTCTTTTGGGATTTTATCCTATGAATTACGAAAGGCTAAAATTTAAATAAAAAATGTATAATGAGTTTAATAAAAACATAATTAACTTTCATGATCATAAAAAATAATTATGTGAGTTTTTTTCTAAAGTTAAGTGATCAATTGAGTGAGTTAAAGGGATACACAAGACATATTAATTAATGACATTTGACATCAATTCCAATTTTACAAATGGCTTCTTATAACTCTGAAGTGCTAAAAATAGTTTAATTAAAAATGATAAAGGATAATAATTTCACTTATAAAATGATAAAAAAAATATTTTATTTATGAAATGCAAAGGAGAAAAAATATGGCTAAAATTTTCATCTTTGTTTATGCTTTGATCATTTTTCTTTCTCAATTTCTTGTTATAACAAGTAGAAGTATGTTGTTCACAACATTTTTAAACTTATCTTATACACAATATTACACCACCTCTTAATAACTTTCCTTTTTTTTTTATTTGACAATGCAGCTTCAGTTCCTTGCAATTCAGATAGTGATTGTCCAGAGACGACATTACGTAAACTTTGGAAGTGTGTTGATGGTTTTTGTGATGTAACGGTTAAAGAAATCACTAAATCGTGTTTCATATGTCCAAAAGATGTCATTTCAATGATAAGAGATTGATACTTTAACTTCAAAGAACATGGTTCAAATACCAACTGAGGAGTTTTATTTTTACTCTAACCCACAGAGTTGTAAAATGGGCATTAATTCCACCATTATTAATAATAATTTCTCCTTCCCTATTTAAATTTTTTTTGTGCTTCATAAATTTGCTACTTTTATAATTTATTTCACAATTTTATTTATCTTCTGGCTTTTAAATTTACATGACAAACTCAAAAGTGTACACCATGCAACTATTATTCAGCTAATTTAATAAGTAAATTCAATATAGGATTATGTAGATTGATTATTTAATAATGATTTATTTTTGCTTTTACATTTAGTATGCATCAAAAAAATTATCGAAAAATCCTATAAGTAAAACACAATTTGTAGCTACAGGGACATTTAATATGTTTGGGCTCGGTTTTGAACGCTATATTTCTCACATATCGATATTTAGAGGGTGTTATTCTTGCCACTAGACTATTTAACAAAAAAAAAAAAACATAGAGAAAGGCTAGACATGAACTTTTATGTCGCGGTTCTAACAAATAATTTATTATATTCATTAAATATTGTAATAATAAACATTTAATGTATGTAAGTTAAGACTAAAATATATCTTGTGTCACTGCGGACAGTGAACATCATATGATGATTTAAGCTATTTTTTTAGTTATTTATTTGTTTTTGAAGACACTTTAGAGGTAATTTGAAGGAGTTAGTCACGGTTTGAGGAATATTTTGTATTGTCTTTATTTTAGTCATTGTAATTTAGTTTCTTCCTTAATCATGCAACTCGATAGATATTTTGAGTCTTTTTTATTGATAAATCATTTATTCGGCAAAGCATGTCACGCATGAAGGATCAAAAGATTTGAAGAATGAAGATCAATGGTACACACAATAATTATTATTACACAATCAATTGATAAATGCACACAATAAATAATCCATAAAATCTATGATTATCTCAAACCAAACTTACTCTTAAGCAAGAAATCACTAACAAAAGTAATTATACAACTTTGATATATGTGATGAATTAAGCACCAAATTAATCTCTATACGAAAGGTGATTGAATCAATAAGCTCTTGAAAATAGGTTTTATAATTTATTCAATCACAAGCGTGTAGAAATTAACTTAACTCATCATAATCATATATCATAAATTGATTTGCAGAAATTTAAAGAGTAAGGGAAAGAAAAAAAACCGATATTTGTGGCTAAGCCTCCTAAGAAGTTAGCCATATAATCTCAAAAAATTCCACCACTTGATGCAGGACCAAAGGGGAAGGATACATCTGTTTGCATTTGATCCAATGCAAAGTAGAGGGATACCGTACAACAATTTTGATTGGAGGTGTTTAAAAATAGTGGTTGGTGCAATGGTTTCAAACTGCAGCCCACAACTGCAATTGTGGCCGCAATATTGTTGTTGCAGAGGCCTTCGTAACGGCATTGCAAAGTAATCACGTGTACGAATTGAACTGCATCGTAACTCCATCAGCAATCGCATCTGTTGTTTTTGGATTTATAAACTGTTGTATTTGGATTTCCAAATTCTATTATCTATCAAAGTTGTTACTAGGTTAAGTCACGACGAGGTCACTCTGTTTAAGACGTTTCGTGGCACTACTCAAAATTGTGCAAAACAGACTATCAACCACGTCGCCTCCAGGATAAAACAAGTCCAACTACAACTGTGCGGTTAACTACTGCACTGTAGAAAACCGTTCGAGAATTACACCCTCAAATATGGTACTAAGACCACTCTTTAATACTAAAACCATTTTAATATGGTATTGTTACCACTCTGTTATGGTGTTGAGACCACTCAAATATGATGTTGCCACCATTCTAACTTTAATTTCTCCAAAACATCAATATGGCCATACGACCACTCAAATATGGTGATACCACCGTTTCTCCTCAAATAGAAAAATATTGAAATACTTTTTATATATACCGTTAAGATCATTCTTAATTTCGACAGGACATTGTTATTCCAAATAGGGACAATGATCTTAAAAGTACTCTTTATTTCGAATGGACATATATTATCGAAGGGACTATGTTTTAAGACCATTTCTTAATTCCGAATGGACATTAAACCGAAAAGGGACTATAGTCTTAAGATTACTCTTACTTCTGAAAGGACAGAAAAGGGAGATGAAGAGAAGAAAGACTCGTCAACACAAGTCAAGAAAGGGAGAAGAGAGAAAAAGTTCCCGACAACTCAATGAAACTCTTTGGTTTGATTTTTGAACTAGGTGAGCTCTCCTTTTATAGGGAGAGTTTGTAACTAATTTGGAGAAACTTAAGAATTAGTAAACTTAAAAATTAAGCAACCCACATATCAGCTCAAGTAACAAACGAATAGGATAAGTTCAAAAAGAAACAAACCCACAAGATTAGATGAAACAAACTAATGAAGGAAAGATAGAAAATTCAGTTGGATTCTCAATCTTATCACAACAAACATAACCTAAAATTATGAGAAGTGATATCCATGATTAAAGAATAATAATTATTATTATTTTCATCATTATCAGGTATTTAAAATTAAATATCACTATTTAAACACTATTAATGTGTGTGTTCTATTTTATGTGGGACCTCCACACTCTATTTTTTCAATTCACACAACACTAGATCAAAGTTTAATAACTTGGAGTTTAATCTTCCAACCGTCCAATTTCTTTCCATCTTCACACCAATGTTTCAACAATCCCCCATTTGAATTTAAAAAAAGGTTTCAATAATAACGTCAAAACGTTTCTATAAGGTTGCTAATAAACAAAGGTGTCGCCCACAACTTGAACCTTTGCATAGCGGATAATATTCCGATTAACAAGAGTTTCTTACAACATTGAACTCTATCTCAGAAATAGAACCCACACATAAACCCTTTTCTAAGGTGTATTCTAAAAGCCCATGCGTTTATGACCCTGCACGTCTATCCCAGTTTTAATGAACGCTCTAGGTATTCTGCCCCGAATCCCATAGGAACCGGCCTTAGTTAGTTCCACATTCGTATAGGTGAGTCTATCAAGAGTACTCCTGTAGCTATGTATTCCACTCCGCATAGAATATAGATCTCATTAAGAGTTTCTATTATCTCAACCTCATATCGCTGCATGATTCATGCTTTCTTACTTTTCTCATAGCATGTTCTATCACTCATGACTTGTTATTACCCATTGAACCTATTTCTTGGGATCTCCAGTCATTTAGGCCGGGTTACCATCACTTGTGACCTTTGGGTACTAGTCCCATCCTATTTGATGTGTTTAGGACTTTCTTTCTAGTAATTTCTTTCGTCAAAGGATTGACTAATTCTGTATCAGTACGTACATGATCTATTTTAACCGTTCCTTTTTTAGAGTAGCTAGCTCTCTAATCCTTTATGTGTTCGTGCCTTAATTATCGTCTCTTTCCATTGTAGTAACGATTCTCAATTTTTGTAATAGTTGTAGTACTATCACAATGAATTAACACTTCTAACAACAATTTTATCCATTAAGAGTTCTCAACTAGCAAGAATCTTATCAACTTGCTTCTTCACTAGTTTTCTCTAGTGTTCTCATCTCAGATTCATTCCACAGTGGACTGAGTCAATATCATTTGTTAACAAACAACTCCTCCAGTGATGCTCAATGTGCAGTCACTGGTCGTTAAAGACTCATCTGAAAGATGTTCTATTTTGTATCTTGTACCATTCAAGTACAATATGATACTTCTAATTTGTATCTTGTACCATTCAAATACAATAGGTTACTTCTCATAATGTAATTCTAGAGTCATAATCTTCTTAAGGCACCTTATGACTCTTTCAATAACATGTTAATGTTTCTCATCAGTCTACTAGTAAACTTGAATAAGAGTCTCACGACGTGGCAAACGTCGAGTCTAATACATTCAGTGGCATACCTATGTACTACCAATGATGCTCGCATATTCTATTTTTCTAAATTCATCTCAAGTGTTCTTACACTTGGATCATAATATATGATTTCAAGTTTACGGTCAAATAATTACATTTCCTTAAGATCTTCTCAACTTTGTGAGATTCATCAAAAAAGTTCTCTTTTCTGATCTAGTAATCTTGAAACTAAGAATTACTTCAAATTTGTGTAGGTCTTTCTTATCAATGTTGTTGATAAACAATGATTTCACATAATTCATAACATGAATATTTAAATCAAATATGAGCAAGTCGTCTTCATAGAGACATATGATGGTGCAAATATTATTTGTCACTTTCATTCACTTTATACCCATTCGATAGCATTAGAATGTCAAATTTTTCATGTCATTCCTTAAGAGTTTATTTTAGACCTCACAAAGAATTATCTAACTTACAGACCTTGTTTTCTTGTTCATGAATCGCAAAAAAATTCAGGTTGTTCCATATAGATTTCTTCTTCTAGTTCACCATAAAAAAGGCAACTTTCACATCCATGTGGAGTACTATCGAGTTATGAACGGCGGCTAAAGGGACTAGTACTCTTATGGTTATGATTCTAGTGACTGGTGAATGAGTGTCGAAGAAGTCTATATTTTTTCTCTTTGTCTAAAACCTTTTACTACAACGAAAGCCTTATATTCATTAACCGTCCCATTAGGTTTTAGTTTCTTTTTCCAAAATTCAAATATAACCGATTGGATTTGCAACTATGAGGCAAGTCAACCAAGTGTCATGTTTTGTTAGACTCTAGAGAATCCATTTCATCGTTTATTGGTTCTTTTCAAAAGTTAGCATCCAATGAAGATAAAGCTTCTTGAAGACCAAATGGATCTTCTTCCAATGTATAAAGCATAAGGTCCATACTCTTTAGCAATTCTTGCTTTCTTACCTCTTCGAGGTTCTATAACATCTTGTACGATGTTTTCAGATATAGTGATCAGATATAGTGCCCCCACTAGTTCTTAATTTTTAAAAAGGAATTTATTTTACCCCCACTAATTTCGTGCTCCCACTAGTGCCCCACTATTCTTTAGTTAAAGGATTAAATATTTACATAGAAATCAACATCTTTTATATCTATGATCACTTTAGCATTTAGGTCATAAAACCTATATGTTTTGTTATTTATAGCATATCCAATGAATACACATTCATAGAATTTACTAGTGAGTTCAACTTTCTTGGGGTCCCGAATTCAAATATAGTTCAGACAATCCCAAGTTCAAAAATAAGACAAGTTGGGTTGTCTTTTCTTCAAAACTTCTTAATTAGAATTTCTGGAGTACTCTATCCAACATAAATTTCAATTTATAAAAATTGAACATATCAAGCGTATCAATTTTATTTTCCAAAATTCACAGTCATCAGTAAGTATGATAAAAGATTATTTTATCATTTCTAGGTTATATATCATCAAGTTCGCACATATCATAATTTATTAAATTTAGAGATTCAAATTCTCTAAACACTGATTCATATGAACTTTTGATTCATTTATCTTGCTTGCAAAAAAATAAAATCGTCTAATTATATAACTTTAAAATTAAATCCAAGTTACTCAAGTTTAAAATTAAATGCTTGTTCACATGTCAAATATTAAATACTCAATTTCGTATATGTCCAAATATTGGTACTGGAGCTCAAATTCACAAAGATATACATGTGCTTTAATTTACCAAAAGAAACTAGTCGATGTGCTTGAACGGAAGTTGGTACAGCGAAGCAAGCACAAGATCCATCTCATGTGGTAAACTCATCCTTAAAATTTAGAATCATTACATCATTTGAGGTTGTCGTCGTTCAAGGGTCACATTGTACAATATTTTCCAATACTTAACAATTGACTTTATCCTACTCGATTGGGTCTTTGCTAAATATTTTTCTATGTCAACTGTCAAGAGTCAAATAGAAAATTAACAACGATGCAACAATATATGATGGTTCTATTCTATTAATTATTAAAGTTATTTATTCACAATATGATTCTGAATTTGAAAATAAATTTCAAACAGATTTCAAGTCACATATGTTAATTTTTTAGTGTTGTTGTTATAACAACAAACAACAAACACTTCCACGTTTCAATTAAAAGATGTATATCTATAGCTTGATTTATCATTCTTGTATTTAGGGACAACTGAACCTTAATAAGTAAATTCTTCGGTACATAACATAAAGAAACGTATTAAAATTGTTGTTTTTGGATTTTCAAATTGCTGTATTTGGATTTCCAAATTCTATTATCTACCGAAGTTGTTACTAGGTTGAGTCACAAGCAGATCGCTTTCTTTAAGACGTTTCATAGCACTGCCCAAAATTGTGCAAGGCTGACTATCAACCACGTCGCCTCCAGAATAAAACAACCTTTGCGGTTAACTACTGCACTGTAGAAAACCGTTCGAGAATTACACCCTCAAATATGGTATTAAGATCACTCTTTAATACAGAAACCATTTTAATATGGTATTGTTACCACTCTGTTATGGTGTTGAGAACACTCAAATATGGTGTTGCCACCATTCTAACTTTAATTTCTCCAAAACATCAATATGGCCCTACGACCACTCAAATATGGTGATACCACCATTTCTCCTCAAATAGAAAAATATTGAAATATTTTTTATATATACCGTTAAGATCATTTTTAATTCCGACGGGACATTGTTATTCCAAATAGGGGCTATGATCTTAAAAGTACTCTTTATTCCGAAGAGACATATATTATCGAAGGGACTATGTTTTAAGACCATTCTTAATTTCGAAGGGACATTAAACCGAAAAGGAACTATGGTCTTAAGAATACTCTTAAGTCCGAAGGGACAGAGAAAGGAGATAAAGAGAAGAAAGACTCGTCAACACAAGTCAAGAAAGAGAGAAGAGAGAAAGAGTTTCCGACAACTCAATGAAACTCTTTGGTGTGATTTTTGAACTAGGTGAGCTCTCCTTTTATAGGGAGAATTTGTAACTAATTTGGAGAAATTTAAGAATTAAGTAAACTTAAAAATTAAGCAACCCACATATCAGCTCAAGTAACAAACTAATCGGATAAGTTCAAAAAGAAACAAACCCACATGATTAGATGAAACAAACTAATGAAGGAAAGATAGGAAATTCAGTTGGATTCTCAATCTTATCACGTATGAGAAGTGATATCAAAGAATAAGAATAATAATTATTATTATTTTCATCATTATCAGGTATTTAAAATTAAATACCACTATTTAAACACTACTAATGTGTGTGTTCTATTTTATGTGGGACCTCCACACTCTATATTTTCAATTCACACAATACTTAGATCAAAGTTTAATAACTTGGTGTTTAATCTTCCAACCTTCCAATTTATTTCCAGCATCACACCAATGTTCGTCAAGATCTTCCCGGAATAATAAAAATTTCAGATCCCCTAAGCCCTTATTTACTTGAGATTTTAAGAAAATTTTGATCTTTTAAGTTTCTCACAACTTTCACTATGTATGTATGGTAAACACTTCAACGAATATATTGTGCAAACTGAAACGTTTCTACAATGAGTAAACGTAAAATTATTCTTAGTAGCAAAGACCAGCTCAATGTGTGTCACAACAATGACCTCATCCACGATCGCAACTGTAATTTAAAACCATGGCGGGTGGGTACATTAAAATTCTGCAGCATTTGGGCTTCTTGAGTATCAAGATAACTGCTGAAAGAGCATTTCTTCCCTCATTATACCGTTGCAAGTGAAATATGAGGTTTTCTCATATATATCAATATAATAGTACAATGTTATTTGCGCCTTTGAGTCTTTGTTGTTGTAACCAAACACCATATTTTACTTTTCAAGCTTTTATTGTGAACTTTTGTCCTAAATTGAATCATATACCTCTAAGGATAATTTTTTTTACCTTAGAGGATAAATGCGTCTGCAATGCTTGAAGCACGTCAAATAAGTTCTAAATTGGGCAGCTAAGCCATTTACCAGCCACGAAATTTATCGTAGAACCATTACCAACCATCCAAGTTGTCTCATTCAACACAATAGTCAAGAAGAAGGTCAAAGAGACCAGCAGGGATCACTACTAGAAAAATCCAAATTAGAGACGGGCAAAATCAGTCTCTAAAATGCAAAAAATCCGTCTCTAAAGAAGTTGGAGACGGAATTAGATCCGTGGTTAATTTACTCGTCTCTAAGTTTATTGGAGACGGATTTACGGATTCCGTCTCTAATAGACACGGAAAAAGTCCGTCACAGAATTATATATTCCGTTTCAATAGAAAACCAAATTCATCTCTATTTAAACTCAATTCCATCTCTACAGAGACAGAAATTATAATTCCATCTCTAACTTCAATTTTTTTTTTTTAAAATAAATAAAAAAATCAAGCATAATTTAGTTATTTATGTTTCACTATTTTCAGAGACACAAATTTTGATCCAACATAATAATTTCATTCAAGAGAAAGAGCTCTTAAAAATACATAAATATAGTTTGCAATTTACTTCAAACTATTTCCTAAAAATAATATGATAATGAATCTAAAACTTTCCAAATCTCTAAATTGTTGCTACTATCCCCTCCTTGCCATTATCATTCTCTTATGCACTTGATATGTTATTGAGCTAATTGACAAAGCTTCAGAATCACCTTTACAAGCAAAGTATTGAAAATGAAATTGCAAGCAAAGTATCAGGGAAAACAAGTTACAGGGATTACATTTTTCTTCTAACTAGTTACAAATCCGTGTTTCGCACGGGTTCAATAACGTATTTAAAAAAAAAAACTTTGAAAGAAGTGATGCTAAAACGACGGAACATTGTGATTCATCATAAAATATGTATGGGCTGATTAAGAGAGCATATAATCAGTTTATGAGATTAGGAATTGACATAATATTTAGGATGAAAACAATTGGAACCAATAAAGGAACCAATGATGTGTGAATTTACATATTATCCAAAATTGTAAAAAAGAGTGTTGTTGTTATAGAGTTATCAAAAAATGATTGATACTCATATTTACATCAAATGAAATCAAGCAAAGAAGTAGCATCGATTAGTGAAGATAACCTAGTCGATGAGTCATGAAGAAAATGCCATCATCAGATGAAGCTCAAAGCTTCGCCATAAAATCTACGCATTGGTTCCCCTCTCTGAGAGTGTGAGAAACCATAATATTACTTTGAAGAAGCAATTGTACCGCATAAACATGGTATCTCTCAACGGGGCCATTAAGAAGATTGATGCAAATAAGAGAATTCGAATAACAAGTTAGCTCTATATAACCCAAATCCTTAGCCATGACCAACCCATGAAATGACAGAAAGTTCAGCTAGCATAATATCATTGGAGTTTGGAAGAAAATCAGAAAAACCCGCAAGAAACAAACCTAAATTATTGACTCTGGTTACTTTGTAAGGAATGTTACAAGCCTCATAAAACAATCAACAACATTTGTGTAAGGAAAGACAATTTGAAATCAAGGGTATTGAGAGACGATGGTGGGGATTTATACAAAGAGATGAACTGTTTGGTATCTTGCAGTTTCTTTTCTTCTTAGAAGCGACATATATGAACGAGGAGGGAGGATATTACAACATGAAACAAAAATGAGCATATTGAAAGTAATATGTATACTTCAATGTTATGAGAGGGACTCATATGACAATGGTTCTAAAGGATCTCATATTATCTTAACTATAAATTTGTAAACATTGATAGTGACTATTCTTCAACAATGTGCATCTCACTTAAATTACCATCTATTTCAAGTGTTCAATTATTTTCAACTGTCAATTGCTCATTTTTTGTGATTGAAATTAAAATATAGTAAAAAATTGATTCATACAAAATATTAACATCAAAATTGATTTACACAAAAACAAAAAGAAGTAACAACTCATCCCTATCTTTATCATTTTTCAATTTACTCTAATTGCATTTTTGTCTCTTTTTGGGTTATTTGTTTTTTTTAAGAATTTTTTTGGGTCATTTGTTAATATACGTGATCATTTTTTAATTCTCTTTTGTTTACTACTGTCATTATTAATGTTGGTGCATTTTTTATACCTTTCTAATATATGGTTAAATGTAACAAAAAAATATGATTTGGTTAGTAAATGAAGACAATAAGTGTGTGTTTGTGTCTGCGTATGTGTGTTTTAAGTTTTTCTATGTTTAAAGTACTTTAATTTGAAATAGAGATGAATGACTCTTCTGTAGCTTTTTTTTTGTGCTCATATGGTACTTACTTGGTAGTCCTACGTCCTCATTAGACTTGAGGTAGGTAAAAATATTTCTTAATTTTTAACTTACAGTTTGTACTCAAATTAAATTTGCATTTTGGCCTATTTTACTTTCATTTTTACAATTATGTGAACTGTTATTTCAGAGAAATTGTTTTATCTTTTGTGTCCAACTTTACTTTGGGTGTATTGTATTTGTGTTTTAAAAGACTATTTTGGCAAAAAGAATGTCTTAAAGATTTTATAAAATTACAAAAACAAAGTTTTCCTTATAGTTAAATTGAAGTTTTCTTATCATTGAAAGCTCTATGTTAGTTACGTTCTTAGTTAAAATTCTCTCATTAATCTTTTGTAGTTAAAATTCTCTCATTAATTTTCTGTTAAATCTAAATATGTTCCTTACACGGTTTCAAGTGGTCAACACAATAACATGATGCAAGATGTTTGTATTATTCTTAAAAATAATATTTAAAAGTCAATATGCTTTGTAAAATGATACTTACAAGTTCACATTAAAATTTTGGAATCATTTTAAGAGCAAGTATATATGCTATGCTTTTTTTATCTTGAATATATCAAATAATATTTAAAAGTCAATATGCTTTGTAAATGATACTTACAAATTCACATTCAAATTTTGAAATCATCTTAAGAGCAAGTATATATAATATGCTTTTTTATCTTGAATATCCTATTTCTATCCCATATGAGGAATTTCTAGGTTCAATATCTCCTATATCAAGTGGAAGGGATGGGAGATTGAAACGAGTAAAGGAATTGAAGAAGAGAGCAGGAGAAGATCGAGTGGAACGAAAAAGAAGAATTTGAAGTTATCAAAAAATGATGCTACATTATCGACAACAAAGCGTGAATAAAAAAAAAAGGAAAGGGGTCGTTGTATGTAGGCGCTCTTGCCTTCTATTTCTCCAACATTTCTCAAACAACAACATCAATTATATGCCCCAATTTAATTAACATTCCACTTGCTATGTCACATTGACTTTTTCAATCAAAAATATCGCAAAGTATGAGAAGTGATATGATTAATGTGTAAATATTCTTTCACTCTTTTTGAAATGTTTTCTTCCTTTGAAAGACATAAATGTGTTATCAAAGTTTTTTTCTTATTTCTTCTATTGGTTTTCCTTCTATTTTCCTAATTTTATATTTTGTGACAAACTCAAATGGCTTGATAAATAATATAGTGCATATGTTTACTGTTTTTCTGTAAAATGTGTTAGCGATGAAAAAGATTTAATATCTTCATCAAATCAACCCTCATAACTGTCACTCATGTTTCATGCATATTCATCCTCCATAGATAGATGAGTATGCATCACAAAACTAAGTATATATTAAGTAACTCTGTTTTAAAGAAGTGCATGAATTACCTATCGTACATTTTTTATCAAGTTTAATCCTTCTCTTTTTGATCAAGCTTGATCATTCTTTTAATTCTAATAATTTTCTCCAAGATATATCAAGAAAAACTAAACAACATTGATGTTGAAAAACATATTGTTTATGAGTTACATGTGTTAGCGCAGTAGAAAGAGCGGACAGACGGGTACTCCACGGGAGTGCCCGTCTGGAAGCTAGTAATTAACAAAAAGAATATAGACAGAAAAATGTTAGTGTACAAACTTTGAATAAAAAGAACATTTTAGTGGATATTAACATTATTTGTTTTGACTTGACCAAAAAAAATTATTTGTTTTTATAAAAGTTAGAGAATCGTAATGACATGTTAGAATTCATGAAAAAAATAAAAAGATGGTGTAAAATAGAAATATGTTAAAATATTTCAATTATATATTTACTAAGATGATAATTCATTTATGGCTTAATAATATTAAAATATTTCTACAAATAAAATTAATATATTAAAATATTAACTTTTATATTATATTAGCGCTACAGTGCAAAGTCTTATGACATTCTTTTATTAACTTAAAATTATGTATATTTTCCACGTAGCCTATATTGGCTTTACCACCAGAGACCCACATACCATAAATCCTACATATTTTGTTGTTGTTCTTTTCCATTGTTGCTCACAAGCGTAAAGTTTAAACTATGTGCATTATACGATTTTCTGCTACTATGATGAAGAACAACAACAAAGTATGTGGAATTAGTGGTAAAGAAAGTAGAGATTAAGTTGCCTCTGTTTATATTTTTGGGGAAATAAAAGTGAATTATATATTTTTTAGAGACTAAATTAGGTCTTATAATTTTTCTCAGGAACTAAAATGAGTCTTTTTTTTAACTTGTCAAAAAAAAAAAATTGTTTAGGGTAATAGCATTTAGTCATCTTATAAATAAAATAAAATAATGTTTAAACTAATTGATGGTATTGACTTGAGACCTAGGAGTGTGCTCCTCTTCGAGTTATCAGGTTCGATTCTCCCGGTACCAATTTAGGTGGACTAATTTATCTTTTTCAAAAAAGAATATTGATAGATACAAACATATGATAATATATAATAATATAATTAATAAAAAAAAATCTAATTGATGTCTGAAAAAATAACGTTTTGAAATGTTTTTCTTTTTTTTCGGATCCAAACTTAAACAACAAGATATGCTGAAAATAATTTGTAGAAAAATAAAAAATTTGAAACAAAAAAGGGTAAAGAAGAACAAAATTTGTCTAACAATTTAAATGTGGAAATAAAATAACATCAATTAGCAGATAATAATATAATAAATAAATTTCTCTAAATTTGAAATAGTGAAATGCAAATTCTTCTGTCGAATGTGATAGTTAATGCGTATCTGTACTATACTTGCAGTTGAAAGCTGGTCTCTGAGGATAGTTAATGTTTTTGCTGTTGTAGTGTCATTGAACTTTTTCACATATAATCAATGACCATGTGCCTCTCATGAATTTACCATTTTTCTCTCTTTTCTTTTCTTCTTTTTTCTAACCCACTCTAACGGGGTCTTTGGAGGTGTTCTGTTAAGGTCACAAACATTAATATCTGACATTTAGGTACACATACATTAGCAATCACAAAAGATTTATTATGATAGTGCACAACCAAGCCTAGCTATGGTCTTTGACCCCAAATACCCGAAGATATCTTTACGGCTTAGGGTTTTTGAATTCGCTATAAGACTAATCAAGTTGCTAGGGGACATATATGTTTTTTTTAAAACCAATTTTACCATTTTTCTCTATTTGCTGGTATTTGGATTTTGTTTAACAAATCATTTGCATCATTTTTCTCTATTGCTACTTATTATCATGAGATATTAGTCCTTATAGGCTACATATGTTATCAATTTTTTTATTTATTATAATTTAAATCTTTTTTTTTTTGAACAATCAAAAATGGAATTATATTAACAACAAGAGTGTCATTAGCACAAGGCATGCCTCAAAGACTCGTCAAGAAAACACCAAAAAGTAGAAGTCAGAACAACAACGACACCAACTCAGCCAATACTCAAACATTGTAAAGGGCTTGATCACCAACTATGAGTGCCAAACATAAAATAGACTTTTCTAGCTTTCAACCAACCTAAGGACAAATATTTTACTTTGTCAAGCAACCTGGGCAAAGGAGTCACATGATTATTAAAACACCTATTGTTATGTTCAGTCCATAAGACCCAGACACAAAGTAGCCAAATTAGTTGAAGAAAAGACTTTGTCGCCTTACTCCCACCTGTTGTGTGAACAAACTGAACAAAGTGGTCAGACAAAACATTAGTATCTACTCCAACAAAACCAATCCAATCACGAACCATCGGCCAAAGTGAAGCGAAGGAAGAGCACGAAAGAAACAAATGTTGCGCCGACTCCAAAGCACCGCAACCAGAGACACACAAACCAGCGTCTGGTGAAATGACACCTCTGTATATCAGATTCGATTTAGTAGGCAAACGATCACGAAGAAGCCTCCAAGCGAAAAGTGATACCTTCAACGGAACCTGTCTGTGCCAAATCATCTCCTCTGCTAGGTCCACCGGAGATAAGTCTGTAGAAGTCAACACGTAATAAGCCCCCCGAACTAAATACCCCTGCTTGGGGTCCGGGATCCACAACCACTGATCTGAAACATTAATAAGCAAAGAAACATCAAACAGAAGAGCCCTACACTCCTCTAATATCTCCTCCTCCCACACCCACAATCTCCGCCTCCACTGCCACGCCTCACCCCCCTCCTCGACCCCAAGAGAAAACAAATCTGCAACTGTAACATATTTATTCTCATAAAGCTCAAATAACCTACGAAAACGAACACACAAAGGAACCGATCCCAACCAAGTATCAAACCAAAAAAGAGTATCATTCTCATCCCCTACCTTCCTAGTAACACAATCATGAAACCAACCCCCCCTAACATCACCGTCCCCATCCCTAATCCTCCCTACCTCCCGCCACCAAGAAGAACAACTCTGGCCCCCAACCTCCAACCTCCCACATACTTCGCCATAACGAGCGACTAAAACTCTATACCAAAATCCACCCCTATCCACTAACAACCTCCAACACCATTTCCCTAATAAAGCAATATTAAACTCCTTCAACTGTCTAACCCCTAACCCTCCAAACTCCTTTTGGAGACAAACAGAACTCCAAGCTATCCAAGATATTTTCCTACAATCCTCACCCCCACCCCAAAAAAAATTATTAAATAAAGATTCAATGGTAGAGATTATACCTGACGGAGCTTTGAAGAAGGAAAGTGCATAGACAGACAGAGAAGTCAAGACAGCTTTGAGAAGAACCAAGCGGCCACCAAAAGAGAGGAAACGACTATTCCAACCCGACAGTCGAGCTTTAACACGATTCACAATAGGATCCCAGAAACACAAACGACGAGGATTACCCCCAATCGGCAAACCCAAGTATAAGAATGGCACCTTACCCACTTTACAATTTAGCACTAACGCGGCCTCGCTCAACCAGGAAGGGGCAATGTTAACCCCCACCAACGAACTCTTATGAAAATTAACTTTCAACCCAGACATTGCCTCAAAGATAACAAGAACCGCCTTCATAGCACGTACATTGGCCCAATTTTTAGTACCCACCAGCAAAGTATCATCAGCAAATTAGATTCGGATAATTTAAATCTATTAACCATTATACCTTATTATACTAGAGAATGTTGTCTGCCAACACAATTTCCTATCTCCTCTTTGATGAAGATTCTAAAATTATAAGACAAGCCGAATGTGAAGGAATATTACTTCACGAATCTACTTGAAATTGTGATTGATTGATTTTTAGAAGTAACATTAATGCTTCTAATATTCACCCTTCTAACTTTTGAGATGAAAATGCTTCTATTATCTACTGCATAGTGCTCATCACCATCCCACTCTCAATTTTTAGGCCAAATTACCTCCTATGATTCTTTAAGTTTTGCACTTAGGAATAAATATTTACTTGCGTACTTTTAAATTGATGGCAACCTATATTTCTTATTCTCATCTTTAATTAGGTTATGAATAACTATAGTCCATGTGTAATTAATTTTTTTCTATTTTAAAAAAACTATTCACAAACTAAATATTTAAGATATCAGCGCTATGCACGAGATTATATCTAGTTTTAAATAGTTACAAGGACACCATTTTATTGGTTCGCCATGACACCAAAAATGATAAGATAGACCCTGTTTTACATGTACATAGTTTGAATTTGTGTGAAGGGACACTGAGAGAAACATTAGTACAAAACAGTTCAATAAATTAGCAATATCTTACTGTCAGGGACATATTCACCATTTGGGAAGTGGGGTCAGCTTCCCCAGTTGTCTATTATATGTTTAACCAACATTTACATATTCATACAGTCATGACTACATTTATATAGTATTATTGTCTCCGACATAGCTCATTCATAACACTACAATAAATTATGACTACACTTATATGATATTAATGATATTATTGTTTCCACATAGTTTACTCATAGCACAACAACAAACTTTAAATTTAATGAGAATGCTAATGTGTATCCTAAACAGCATTGGTTAAAAAATTAGAGTAGCTTTGTATATAAAAAATGTTGTAATTATAACATTGATAAAAAAAATAACAACTTGTATTTTTAAGGTGAATTTTTCATTATGAAATCTTTAACCCTACTTATTAAAATTTATGAATCCGTCTCTGCTTACGGTATAACATTACAACAGAAGTTAACAAATCAGGGTGGAGGAATGCTAGACACTTAAGTTTTCACTATATTCTTTGACATAATTTTTGCAATTAGTTTATTTTAGAAAGTTAAATATCTATTTTAAAAATCTATTGCTTTTCATTAAAAATGTCGATATTGATCTTCTTCAAATGATGGATGGGGGTTTTGTGGTGCCAACATATTTGGGGTTCAACCATAAAATAAATGGGTTCAAATTAATGTAACTTATATTCCTCACCAATACAACATATATCTGCTTTGAAGCTTGGAAAAAGCAGATGAATATATATACTAACATTAGTTCATAGGCACACAATATGATACATCATTACATATATGTTGCATTTGTCCACAGCTACATATATGATTCATCATTACATTTATAATTATACATAACAAACAAGACTATATAAAAGTCTATTGTTCCCTATAATTTTTATTACTCAAGTGATTATACACCACTTGAACACACATGATTAATTAAGGTATTCCAATGATAGGAACAAAAGGTACATAATAGCTACTAGGTGCCAAACCCCATTCTGGAGGCAAAGGAAGATCAATAGTTTTGGATGAACCAATAGGTTTTGTAGCCTTACAATTTGTGTTTTGGGGGCATGATATCAAGAAACTAAGAGGAGTTGAAATTATGTAGCTGTTTTCTTCTTTTCCTTTAATAACTTGTGAAACTTGGTTTTGCTTTTTGGCATAAAGCTGAATTGGTCCACCAAGAAGTTTTGCCAAACAGTTCATTGAAGTTTTTGTGTTGTCTGAGGGAAGGTTAACCTTGAAGGAGCCATCTTCTTCTGTAGTTGTCATAGCTAGGTTTTTAACACCTTCACATTTCACTGTGACCTTAATATCTGAAAATCATGCAAGAACAATGAGAGTCAAGGTAAAAGATGCATAAAATTTTGAAGCTAGTTCTTCTAAAGTTAATAAATCATTTTGAAGTGTAAAATGAGTAACATCGACCATTTGACAAATAAGGCCGACCCAACATCCTTGGAACGGAACCATAAGCCAAGAATCTTCTTTTCCCCCTCACTCGTTCTAAAAAGTTATATGTGTCCGGAAGTATACTTTGAGACTTGTTTTATTTTTGTTTATTTTCGAAAGTATACTTCTAGACACATGTTGGGTGGGAAAAAAAGCTCCATAAGTGAAATCCCCGAGGTATTATCAACAAGGCCTTTACAAAAAATTACGGGAGGAACTTTGTCACTCAGATCAGTTCGGATGTTCACACATGGGAAAAAAACACAGCTTACTTGTCGTCTAGATGTGTATTTCTCGACAAATCAAGAGTTTTTGTGTTGTTTGGATGTTCTAAAATCATGTGTGTTTCTTCAAAACGTAAAATTTCTCTCATAATTAGGGACAATAAAAAATAGGAGTTTTTTTAAAACTCAGTATCCGATTCAAGAACGGACTAATAGGAGAAATTAATGGAGCTTATAGTTAGGGTTTTACCAAATGTCTCTTTCGGTCGGCCCTATTAATAAATAAATTAACGATCGATTTTACATGTATAACTAATCATAAATGTGCTAATATATTTTATTATTCTCATAGTCAAATCCATAATATATATGTCTACTATTTATTGCTCAAAAAAAAAGTCTACTATTTAAGCTGATAAATAAGGATAATGCTATAGAAACAAAGTAATGAACATTTAATTAAACTCAAAGGCAAATTATGACAAAGTGAGTTAGCACATACCAGATAAATCATAGCTATGAGTGCAGTCAACACATGAGACTTTACCCTGAAGAATTTCACATGCTGATAGGTCAATTCTAACTAAAACTAATGCAAAGAGAAGAGCTGTGATAACATGAACATATGCCATGAGCAATGAAACAGGAAAAAGCTGATAAACAAAACTATGAAATTGAAGAGAAAGTAATAAGTGTGAAGCTTATAATATAGAGGCAGCAATAGAGTGAATGTGAGTATATTAATTATAGGGACCCTTATGCATAAATTAGTTGTTGGTATTAGCTGATTGCAATAAAGATACCCTCAGTGTAGATTTCTACTATCATGCATAATATGAGGGTCTACATTAACTGTTTGGATAGGTGTAATAGTACTTCTGCAGACAATTATAGTTGATATGTTTGGACAATTATAGTTGTTTTTTTGGTAGAAAATTTGAATGTATCATGTCGATATGAATCCCAAAAAAACAAAATCTACTCCGTCTTTGTTTTGGTATACATGTTTTTAAAAGTTTTTTTTTTTTTATTTGCATAACATAAGAATCAATATTAACTAATAAATAAATTTCAAATATACTCAAATGTTTTATCGATCTACCAATTTACATTATCTCTTAGCTCTTTGCTAATTTACGCGTAGAGTAAATAAATACCACCAATAAAAGACATCTATATTGTCTAGAAGTCTTAGTTCAACTGATAAATGTCAAAATTACAAGGCCGGACGTCATGATCCGACCTCACAGTGTGTGTGAGTTTAATTTCAGTGGTTTACTACTCCATCTAAGACCCAAAAAAAAAAAAAAAAAAAAAGACATCTATATTCGCACGGATCATACAACATTGTGGTCATTGTAAATAAAACAATTATATTGATAATTTTCTAAAATGTTTACAAATATTACATGAAAATTATCAGCATTAATATAACATTCCTATCAAATATTTATTTTCTTTTATGTTTATATATGCATAAACAAATGTTTATGTACCGTTTTGAAAAAGTAATTATGATACAATTTTCAAAATTCGTGACTATTTCAAAATATCAAAAATAATTTAATGTTTTTATTTTTTTTTAAGACATAAAAATGAAATATATTAACATCGGCCGTGGATCCACTTCAGTACAAGGTGTACCAAAGGGTCATTCCTAAAAGAGAACAGTCATGCAATATTTACTAAACAACGGTCAGTCGATACCCAGACATAACAAAAGGTCTGACCACCAACTCTAAGTGTCGTGCACAAACTTGACATTATTAGCTTTAAGCCACCATAACGAATGAAATTTAACTTTTTATAAGAGTTGTTCTATGGTGGCTTGGATATTATTAAATATTTTGTTATTACGTTCATTCCAAACCATCCAGACACAAAGTAACCAAACGAGCTGAAGGAAGGATCTCCGCATCCTTGAGTGCCATGTATAATGAATGAACTGAAAGAAATGCTCACATATATCATAAGGTTCGACACATGAAACACCAATCCACGACCTGATGAGCCGCCACAAAGAGCCAAAGCTATCACGGTGAAGAAACAAATGAGACGCTGATTCGTCGTGACGGCAACCAGCAACACACCCAGTTGCCTCGGCGTTGAGCATACCTCTTCTAACAAGATTAGTCTTGGTTGGCAACCTGTCCCGCAGCAACCGCCAAGCAAAAATGGAAACCTTCATAGGAACCTGCTTATGCCAGACAAGATCATTCATTCTAACAGCTGGAGGGTCGATCGGAGTAGTCGGAATGTGATAGACACCGCTCACAATGTAACCCCCTTGGGTGTCTGGGTTCCACTGCCACCTGTCAGAAACATCAGACTACAAAACAATATCATTAAGAAGATGGCTACACTCCACTACAAACTTCTCTTCCCACGCTCACAATCTCCAACTCCACGTCTGTCCCCCTTCCACCCAACCGAGAGCAAACAATATTTAAATGTTTTTATTAAATATTTATTTTGATGTATAAATCGAATGTTACTTTTATTCCAAGTAAGCAATCAAGAATATCTATAAATTATATTAGCAAAAAAAAAAATCTATAAATTGGATGCATTATATTTATCAGTGACAAATATTTTATCCCTAGCATTTTTATATATTAATGAGAAATAGTCGTCCTGTTATTTTTTATGTATCAATGACACTATTTCTTCCGTATTTTTTTTTTATATTTATTGGTAACAAATATTTGAAATGTGTTTATTAAAAAATAAATTGGCAGTGGATTTATCCCATCTTTTTTTTATGTATCAGTGAAAAAATACGCCCCGTTTTTTTATGGATCTCAGTAGAATATTTGACCTCATTTTTTTTGTTGTTGTTATATTTAGCGGTGATAAATATTTATGATGAATATTCCGTAAGATAATAATTAATGAATTCCCTAAAAAAATTAATGAATGTCTGTCAAATATTCCGTAAGATATTTATGATAATTATTCCGTAAGATATTCTTATTTTCTCACATCTAATATCAATGTGATATTTGTTTGACTCATGATTTTCCCACATGTGAAACATCAACATGCAAATCGTATAACTATTCAAAATTCAAACTGTGGGAATAAAACACCATTTTACACTTGACCAAAAAAGAAAAACAACACCATTTTACATAATAGAAAATTTTTGATAGAATATTTTACACTTCTTACAAAATACACAAAATCAGTAGTTTTAATTAAATGTTAATTTTCTTAAGGCATTATTACTCTTGATAAAACTTACCAGAAAAAGATCATGTTTCACGGTGGGTGTTCATCATATAGTGAAGAGTCAAGCTATATGTTGTAGGACCTGAAACTTGGTTGAAATAAATTGCTATTTCAGGCCCACCATGTACTGCATATTTATGCAAGTTGAAATATTCATGTACTGCATCTTTATGCAAGTTGAAAAATTTATTAAAGTCATAAACTAATTCGTAGCTACTTGATGGCTGTAATAAGTGAAACCCTAACCTATACATACTCGTCGGAAAAAAGAAGGAAAGAGTTTGATTTTGTCAATGATAACATTTATCTATACTATATATAAAGTAAATTGTTATATTAGAGCGCTATAATTGAGAAACCATGTCCCTCAATTGTGGGTCCCTTAACTACTCTATTAGAATGCTTCATCCCGTTGTTTTTTGGTTTTGAGTTACACTAAGAAATGCATAAATAAAAGCTGAAAGAAAAAGGAATAAATTTGCTAAAATAAGCTTGTTTGATTGATTGGATATGTTAATTACAATGTATGCACAAAATATTTATAGTGTCATTATTTCCTATTAGCCAAATAAGGCTAGTTTTTGCAAACCTTGCATGATAACTCTCTTCGAAGTGGGATCGTGGAGCCCCACATTTGACTTCAACTTCATCTCCTTGTTAGTATCCGTTGACAAAGTCCTCTTAATTGTGCGTAGCTCAACTTCGGATTGTGTCTCTTCCCTGATTCTTCAAAACAATTATTGGCGTTGAGAGCAGAAGATCATGGATAACACGTCATTGTCCAGTGTTACTATGCATTGTGACTCGGATTTAAGCCTTTGTCCACTCACATTTTGAGTTAGTGGCCTTGAGAAAGAATCATCTTTCTCGCTCGGTTGCTTTAGCGTCACATATTCTTCACTTGGCTGAGGGGCCTCCTCACATGATCGTTCAATCGCCTATTTGCTAAATTCGGCTAACATGATTATTATTTTTAGGTGTAAACAAATGACGTCATGTGTTGTATCATCGGTCGATCCTTGAGAAATGAGATGATGTGACGCAAATAACATATCCGCGCTCAACATGATAATATTTCTTTAAATACCTTCCATTTGTACCCCTGATATATTCTTCTCCTTCCATATTTGCCAACTGATACACCCCTTCATCATATACTTTGCTAATAACGAAAGGTCCTTCCCAATTTGGCACCCATTTTCCATACTTAGGATCTTTCGTTCCAATCGGTAAGATGGTTTTCCAAACTAAATCACCTTCGACAAACTTCTTAACTTAGATTTGTTTTATTGTTGGTGTAAGCTTTGGCCATTTTTTGTTTGGATTTCTCAATCTTTCCAAACGCCATCAGTCGATCTTCATCCAAGGAGTCGAGTTCCATTAACATTGCATGCAGGTGTTCATCAGGAGTGATTTAATTCTGTTGGGCTACCCTTAATGAGGACACATCGATTTCTACTGCCAATATTGTGTCATGTCCATAAGTCAACCGATAAGGAGTAAATCATGTGGCAACCGTTTTAGAATTTATCACGGCCCAAAGCACCTCCTTCAATGTTTTATTTCACTTGTTTGACTGGTCTTTGACATTCTTCTTGATTGTGTCAATGATGATTCAGTTAGTTTCCTCGACTTTCCCATTCGCATGAGCACAATTGGGGGATAGTGTATGAGCTTGATTTTACATTCCTTCATTCATGTAGGCAACCATTTTTTTCTAGTGAACATGGTGCCCTAGTCGGTTGTAATGGTTTTTAGGATTCCTAATCGATACATGATCTGATGTAATATTAAACAAATAATATCCTCCAGTCCAATACTTTTAATCGGTTGAGCTTCTACCCATTTTATGAAATAATCAATGGCAACGAGGACGAAGCTATGTTTCTTGGCTGATGGAAAATGTATCTTACCGATCAGATTCATTGCCTGTACTCTAAAAGGTCGGGACTTGACCAGATGTCCGAGCTCAACTAACACTCTTTGTATTGGTTCATGTAGCTGACATGCCTTGCACCCCTTTGCAAACTGGAAGCAGTCGGCCGTTATGTTCGGCCAATAATACCCATAGCGATACGGGTATGACCTTCTTGCACTTACGAGCATGACCTACCACTCTTTGTATTGGTTCACAAAGGTTTGTGAACCACACAAACCTTTGTGCACTTACGTGGGCTAACTTTGTCAATATTCTTGGGTTATGTCCCTATCCCAACTGCCAACTCCGAATGCAATACGGGCATGACCTACAACTTACGGTTCTTTAATTTTCTTATCTAATTACTGTCAGATGTTGTCCATGACCAGACCAGATTATTCAAACGAAAGCTAAAACTCTTTCTGGACTTCAATGCTGAAAATGTTTGTCATCGGTTGGCACCGTTGGTATGAATTTTTTCCCCCAACCTAACAAATGAGATTAATGAAAGAACAAGAATCAATGCACAAATTATTA
This sequence comes from Medicago truncatula, assembly GCF_003473485.1. Taxonomy (NCBI): domain Eukaryota; kingdom Viridiplantae; phylum Streptophyta; class Magnoliopsida; order Fabales; family Fabaceae; genus Medicago; species Medicago truncatula. The sequence goes on from NC_053045.1 coordinate 27,169,217, forward strand.
AACGTTCCTAATTTCCTTTTCATTTGCGACATCTTTTAGAAACAAATTATTTCACTTTACACGTGGTTTTTAAATTTTAAAGTTAGTTAACTACTTTCTCTATAGTCTCCTCCAATCTCATATGTATAAAAAAAAATATTAAATTGTTTTTCAAGGAAATTTGTTTCATAAAAATGAAAGTTATATATATTAGAGTGCCGATAATTAATTGGTCTAAATGGTATTAGATTTGGACGCTGTAGACAGATGCCCAGGAATTTGATCCTTATGTTGTGTATGGATAAAATTTGATTGCAAAGAGAGAATCTACTTTGCTTGTCTCACAAGTTTCCGATAAAGATTAGTCACTTAAACAATGCTTACGTAGTAATATGAAGCGAATGATATATCCTCGTGTCCAACACTTATATAAAAGTTTAGCTGTATACACATTAGTCACAATTGAATTAATATAAAATTTCCCATCAATAAATAGAAATAAATTTTGATAACAAAAAATGTCACGACAGAAAGGAAATTAGGATTCTTGCTCCTACATTAATCTCATATATCATTATGGTGGGGGAAATTTCTTCTCTCTAGGAAACATCCGTAGTGGAAAATATCTATATCAATTGGTGGCAAACGTTCAGAACATTGAAGTCCAGAAAGATTTTTCACTTTCTTTTCAATTACTACTATACTATTTGGTCTGGTCAAGGACAGCAGCTGCCATAATTAGATACGAAAATTAAAGAACCGTGAGTTGTAGGTCATGTCCGTATTGCATTCAGCGTAGAGGCATACCCCAACACCAATGACAGAAATTGTCCTGATAATATAGGCCCCATTATAAATACATAAGTTTTCACTCCTAAGATTATTATTATTAAGACAGAGCTCCACCAATTCACTTTAAAAAGTGAATATTAATCATAAATAAATCAATACATCATCCGGCCACTATTATGTTAATATTTTTTTGTGATGTCCGGGTTCGAACCTCAGACCTTGCATATATTATGTATTGTCTTTATCAACTGAGTTAAGCTCACGGACATTGGCGGTTCTAAGGTCCGGCGAGTCTAGGCAGTTGCGCGGGCTCCGGCCTAATTTTTTTGCAATTTCTTATGTAAATTCCTCTGAATTTCTTATATAAACATCTGTAAATTGATCAATTTCTTTAAATTTTTTTATTATTTACTTACAATTTCTTATGTAAATTCCTATACATTTGTTGCAATATTTTCCCATATAATAATGCTAATTACTATTACTAAAAAATTAGCCCGTCCCTAATTATGTTGCGTTAGTTTTTGCATGTTCTTGTTGCTTTTATTAGCCCGTCCCAATAATGGTATCATAGCTATGACGACAAATGAGGAACACATCAAAGTTTTAGATTCATGGACAAATTAATTCCACAATTCGATAGAGTACTCTTCAAGACCTCCCGATGCAACACGGTCTTGATCAAGCTTTAGAGAAGTCATATGCCATGAGCACAAGTGCTTATAAGAGTAGAAACCAAATGATGAAGATTGTTCGTATGGTTTGTATTGATATTTAAATAAATAATGAATACCATTGTAAATATATTTTAGCTTACTCTTTAAGTTACTTAGGATAGAATATTACGTAGAATATTCATTTTGTAAATATATCATAGTTTAGTCTCTAAACTACTTAACTTCTATATAATAAATCTTTCTTGTGCTATTTTGACACACAATTCTCATCTCATGTCTCTCTTATCTCTCTTTCCTCTCTTATTCAACATGGTATCTAGAGCCTATATTGAGAGACAACTCCTACATTGTGCATACCCGATGGACCACTGTCCTCCATTTAGAAAAAAAAAATCGGCAAATCATGTTTCAACTCTGGTTTGCCCCTCCTCCATTGCCATGACACTTTTCGGCATCTAGATTCTTCACTTTTCAACCAATAAGCCGTTGATGCCACCGTAATCACCATCTCCAACCACTTTTCCGGTGATTGACCATCCACCATTTATATCCACGCTCTAGAACTCTGGGCCTGGGCGTGAGGAGGTGTGTTAAATAATCCCACATCGGATAAATATCGTCTGAAAATGTGTTTATAAATGGATGTAATCATCACCTTAAAAGCCGGTTTTGTGAGGTTGTGTAAGACCCAACCACATCCTACTCAAAATCCAGCTCCTCATTACATTCACTTGTGTTATCATCGTCTTTCCCCTTTGCATTATACTTGCTTGTCTCCTTTGTCTTATGTTTCTTTACCTCCTGAAAAGTCAGTAGTAGGTTTCCGTTGGCTTTATCTGGTGAAAGTTGTCCCTGGTGGTAAAATTGATTGATTTAAGACTCGCTTGGTGGCCTAGGGAAATACTCATATTTTTGGGTTAGATTATAGTGACACATTCTCACTTGTCGCTAAAATGACATGTTAGACTCTTTCTCTTTATTCTCCATCAACTTGACCTTAAAAATGTTTTTTTGCATGGTGATCTTGAAGAAGAAGTATATATGGAGCAACCACATGGGTTTGTTGCTCGGAGGAGTCATCTACCATGGTTTGTTGGCGGCATAGATCCATTTATGGTCTTAAACAATCTCCTCGAGAGCTTGGTTTGACAGATTCAGCATAGTAGTGCAACAGTTTGGCATGATTCATAGTCAAACTGATCATTTTGCTTTTTATTGTCACTCATCTCAAGGGTTCACTCATCTTATTGTTTATATAGATGTTATTGGTATAACTGGTAGTGATCAACAAGGAAGACTTCAGTTAAAACAACATCCTTCTAATGAGTTTCAGACTAAGGACCTTGGTAAACTTAGTTACTTTTTGGGTATTGAGATAGCTCAATCCAAGGATGGTGTTGTAATTTCACAAGGGAAATATGCTATGAATATTCTTGAAGAAACATGTCTATTGAATGCCAAGCCAATTGATACTCCTATGGTACTATGGATCCAAATGTCAAATTTCTACCTAATCAGGGGGAGCCTCTGTAATATTCAGGAAGATATAGGAGATTGGTTGGAAAATTGAATTATCTCACAGTCACTCGTCCAGACATTTCCTTTGCAGTTAGTGTAGTAAGCCAATTCTTAATTTCTCCTTTCCAAGAACACATGAATGCTTTAATTCGAATTCTTAAATACATCAAAGGTGCTCCAGGAAAATGTCTCATTTATGAGGATAAAGGACATACTCAGATAGGTTGGTTACTCAGATCCTGACTAGGCAGGTTCGCCCATTGATAAACGATCCACTTATGGGTATTGTGTACTTGTTTGAGGAAACCTGTTATTTTGGAAGAGTAAGAAACAAAATGTAGTTGCAAGATCAAGCTTTGATGCAGAATATAGGGTCATGACACTAGTAACATGTGAACTCATTTGGTTGAAGCATTTACTCAAAGAACTTCAATTCGAAGAAGCATGGCCAATGACGCTTATATGTGAAAATAAAGTCATGTTGCATATCGCCTCAAATCCAGTGTTCCATGCGATGACCAAATGCAACACCCTAGTCGATATATTTAATTATTTTGATTTAATTAGAGTCTTATATGTGATTTATGATTTTTGGTGATTTATGTGGTGTGTTTATTTTATTATATAGTTTATTTTAATAATAATTAGAATAAGTGTGAAATAATAATTATTTTGGAGTTTGGGGAGTTATTTAATATTTAATAGAATTATGGGGAGTTAAGTGAAATGAAGGGAGTTAAGTAAGTGGGAAGTTAGGAAAATAGAAGTTAGAAAGCTTTGTACGTGAAAACTGTCAAGTTGGGAGAAAAGGGAGAAGAGCAAGTTAGAGCCAAGAACCAGTTTTGCTGTGTATTTTTCATTCTGAATTAAGGTAAGGGTGAGGTTTACTTCAGTAGTATAGACATTAATTTCTGATTTGGAGTTTAACAGAGTTCTGGTGAAAATTGGGGATTTTGGGTTTTTGGTGATGAAATGATGATTTTGGAGTTGAGATTGTGATTCTGATGTTAGAAATAGGTTCTGAGTGCATACAGTAAGTTAACTCACATCTGTAAACTAATTTGCGGAGTGAATTGAAGAAAAATAGGATTTTGGGGAAAAACCTGTTTTCTGCCCGTACAGAAGTTCATCGCTCGCCTCGCGAGTAGTTGTGCTCGCCATGGCGAGTGAGCAACTTCATAGCTCGCCTCGCGAGCAGATCAACTCGCCGTGGCGAGTAACCCAGATCAAAACTGGATTTTCAAATTGTTGTTATAAGATGTTTTGGGGATGGTTTAATGTGCCTAAATGATTTTAATGATGACTGGAGCAAGTTTTAAGTTAAAAAGATGAATAGGGAGCTTAAAATTGAGGTTTGAGTGAGAAAAATGTCAAAACTCCCGAGAGCACCTACTTTTCACTTGCCTCGAGTTCGCCTTGAACTCGCCATGGCGAGTAACCTGTTTTGTGAACTCGCCATAGCGAGCAGATGTGCTCGCGAGGCGAGCTACCCAGTTTTGAGTGCTGAAATTGCTTGCATGTATGGTAGTGATTGATGTTGTTGTTTTGAGCATAGTTGTATTAAATTGTGCATTATTCTGGATTGTTGGATTGCTGCTTGTTGATGTTGCTGATGGCTGTGATGTATGATTTACTTATTGAACCATACATGTTGTATAAGTGGAGTCATATGGAGTTTGTATGCATGGTCAAGTTGTATGTAGATATACACAAGTAGGTCCATTGCATATGCATAAACAACGGAGAGGACTCATGTCCTGGAGCACTAGTTGTTCACAGCGGTGAGGGCTTCGGTCCTGATGAATGCTTTAACCACTCAAAAGCGGTGAGGGCTTCGGTCCTGTTTGGTACCACATGCATATCTGCATTTATTGAGGAGTCTTAGTGGTGTCGTCATGTCATGCATGAGTCTTCATTGTTGGGTGTGGTTAATATATTGATGATGTTGTTGATGTTGTTTGATGAATACATATTTATACATACACTTTATGATAGAATGATTTGATGGTGATGTTGCTGTTGCTTTGTGGAATTATATAATTATAACTGCAAGATGATTTTATGTTATAGGGTGTTAGATTCAATTGATGATATTATTATCTATATTTTATTGTTGTGAATCTCACCCCTTCTACTTGAAAATGTTGCCCTTCCTATGGGTAACTTGCAGGTGATCCTGAGTAGTTGGTGGTGGCTCAAGAGTCGTGTCTAGGGCTCTGATACGTGGGATGGGAATTATTATTATTATTATTGCTTTTCCTTCCTATGTATCAATTTTTGGAACTTAATGATGTGGCCCTTGTTGGTTGATTTATTGTTGTTTAGGCTAATGCCAAGATATTGTTTGGAGAACTTAACCGTTGTTGTTGTTGTTATGTGAAATGCAAACATTCTGCTGCATGATTTTCGAAGTTATGAAAGATGTTGAGTTAAATAGTTTTATTTTCTATTTAAGAAATTTTGAAATGTAGTGTAGCATGCCCGTTTGGTGCTTACTCTGATGTTTATGTTATATTTAAATGATTTTGGGTAACGGGGTGTTACACCAAACATATTGAGATAGACTGTCACTTCGTCAGAGAGAAGATTAAAGCAGGAGACGTCGTCACAAGCTTTGTCAATTCAAATGATACGTTGGTTTGCTAAAAAAATGATACGTTGGCAGATGTTTTTACAAAATCTCTTCGAGATCCTAGAATAAGTTATATATGTGGCAAGCTTGACACATTTGTCTTATATACATCGGCTTAAAGGGGAGTGTTGATATTTAAATAAATAGTAAATATTTATATTTATGTTCTAAATATATGTTAGCTTACTCTCTAAGTTATTTATGATAGAATTTATGTTGAATATTCATTATGTAAATGTATCATAGTTTAGTATCTATACTACTAATAAATCTTTCAGGTGGAGTTTAGCATGAAAAAGGCTATTTTCTCCCACCATGGGAAAGTTGTTTTTGAACCATTTGATTTAAGAGGAACATTGATCTTATGATAGTCTCTTCACACTTGATTTCTTTTATCAATTACAACTCATTCATCGTGGTTCTCATTCCTTCCAAAATTCATCATCATCTCCTTCATCAAACCTCTTCAGATTTGTTTCTTTCCTTCTCCCTAAATTCATCTCTTTTGCCACATATCAATGAACCACACTCTTTTTTTGCATCTACAACAAACAACACATTTCTCTTTTGCTGAAAATCAAACAAGGAACATTGAAATATTATGAACAATTCAGATTTAGAAACCTTGTTTCTTCAAAGTGAAACAAACCCATATGAAGAAGATGACCAAAAAGTGATTTTTCTTTGTGAATCTATTGAATTGAAAAACTGTGATGAAAAAGAAGTTCTAGATCTACCCAATCCAACGATGCCTTTAGCATCATTAGATAACCCATTAAACAAAAGGGTATTTAAACAAGTGAATAAAAATTCATGGGCTGGTTCAAAAATTGAATCTTTAATTTATTTCACTGCTACAACATCTTCAACAAGCTTCAACTAATTTAATTTTTATTTTTTTATTCCTAAACCGGTTGCACATAAATTCCTTCACGTTTTTCCCCTTTCTCTTCCATAGATTTCACATGACAGTGGTGAAAGTGGTTGTGGGTGATGTTGCAGGTGGTGGGTGGCATGGAGGAGAGAGAAGGGTGATAGTGGGTGGAAGAGACATGTGGGAGAGAGAATGGTTGGGGAAGAAAGTGAGAAAAAATTCAGTGTTAGAGGAGCATGATAAGATTGTGTTCTTCATTTAATCAAATGGTCCAAAAACAATTTTCCCATGATGGGAAAAAATAGTCTTTCCCATGCTAAACCCCACCAATCTTCCGTTATGCTATTCAGACAAAGTTTTCATCGTATGTCTCTCTTTTATCTCTTATTCAATAGTTTGATTGGCTTTAACTCCTAAGGCTAAATTCAGCGTGTTGAAAGAGACAACTGAAGGGCAAAAGCTCAAAAGCATTTATGTGTTGGAATTGGTAAGAAATGATTTTGTTTGAAGATGGACCTGTATCAAACACACAATGGGGATTAGTTAAAAATTCCATTAACCATATCAATTTACTGAAAGCGCGAAAGAAAGAAAAAAAAAAGTTAAAATCATTATCATGAAAATTAATAGCTCAATTATGAGAATGTAGATAGAGAGTGAGGGAGTGGGAGATAGACCCTTACTCTTGCAACAATAGTGCCAACACTACAAGAATACTTTGGAATTCCGACCAAAAATTTCCGAGGAAGCATGGTTTCTCGCAAAAATAAAGTTTTTTCGAGGAAGTAATTACTCGGAATGCATATGTCAGGACTCTTTAATATCCCTCCTGCACAAACTGGTGAGCACACTTTTCGATGTTGAATTTCGAGGAAAACGTTCCTCGGAAAGCATATATGACCGTTGGAAGAATTAACTATTACACGGCATTGTACAAATGTTGGTAACTTGTATTAATTTTATTACCCACTTTCCTCAAAGTAGCAGCATATACATTTTCATCTATCTAGTTGATCAAACACTACAAACTACACCAAACTAAAATCTACTCAATATATTGACTCCATTTTCATCAAGAAGAAAAAATCATTGTCACTTAAATCTATTGAAATTTAGCATCAGATCATTGTTATTGGTAAGTTTTTCAAATGTATTTTTATTTTATAAATATTGTTGATTTAGTTTTTTTACAATGTTAATTTATCAATTTATTTATAATCTCACTATCAATAATTATTTATATACTTTTGATCATAGTTATTTATAATTTCACTATCAATTTCTTGTTGATGCTTAATTTTTATTTTTATTTTTATTTCTTCAAATGTAAGGTTAATTAGTAGTAAAAATGTTAATTTCTAAAAATAATTTGTGTTGGTAAAAAAAAAAATTAGTGAAAAGTTAAGTAGTTTTAAAATATTAGCTTAGTAAAAATGTTAGTTATTTATTTTTTTTTTGAAGGAAGTAAAAATGTTAGTTATTAGTGATTAAAATGTTGTGAAAAAAAAACTAGTTAGTAATAAAAACGTTATTAATTATAAAAATTGTTAGTTGGTAAATAGGTAGTAATAAAAATGCTAATTAGTACTATTCTTTCAAAAAAAATGCTAGTTAGTAAAAATCTTAGTTCGTAAGTTTTAGTATACATACATGTGATATATAATATGTATTGTTAATTATATATTTATTTATATATAATTTTATTGATTAAATATGCATGGATATTGGTTTAAAAAAATATACTATACATAAATATTATATTTTGTTTTAAGAAATGCATAAATAGTTTTTTTTTAAAGAATTTAACCAAATGTCAACAATGCAGAAGATGGATCAATATTATTACTACCGAAGTTGGATGTACGATAGAACATTTCCGGGGAGAACCAAACTTAAACCGCAATTTGAGGAAGGAATTCATGGATTTGTTGCTTTCGCCATGTCACAAACCATTTATGAGAGGGAGGGAGGGATAAGATGTCCGTGTCTTACTTGTACGTGTAGATTGATACATAGTGGAGAAGATGTCATCAAACATTTAAAAAATGTTGGCTTTATGGATTCCTATTAGGTGTGGACTAATCATGGTGAACAAATGCCGCCTATTAATACTGGGTTCGATGTGAATACACATGCTTCATGTAGTGGAACACATACAGAAAATGTTGAACAGTTTGACATGATGGATGATATGATTAGTGACGCTCTTGGAGTGAACATGTCTTATGATGAGCCCGTTGAAGAGGAGCTACCTCCGAACAAGAAAGCACAAGATTTTTACAACCTGTTGGAAAAGATAAATGAACCGTTGTTTGAAGGATCAAATGACTCTAAATTACCCATGTGCGCGAGACTTTTAGCGGCCAAGTCAAATTGGAATGTACCTGATAAGTGCTTGGAGCACTTCGTGAAAATGCTTTTGGATGCTACTCCCATCAAAGACAATCTTCCGAAAAGTTATCACGAGGCCAAGAGATTAGTGTCGAAATTGGGGTTAGAATCTAAAAGGATTGATTGTTGCAGTAATGGGTGCATGTTGTTCTACAACAATGAATTCGGTACTAATGATGGTGCACTAGAGGAGTGTAAATTTTGCAATGAACCGAGGTATGTTGTTCGCAATGATGATGTTCGCCGTAATCACAAACGAATCCCGGTTAAGTCAATGTTTTACCTGCCAATATTACCAAGACTGCAGAGGTTGTATGCATCAATGCAAACTGCTAGTCAAATGACCTGGCATTATTCCAATAAGTCAAATCCACCCGTGATGCGGCATCCTTGTGACGGTGAGGCATGGAAGCATTTTGATCGTGTTCATCATGATTTTGCATCAGATCCACGAAATGTGAGATTGGGATTATGCTCTGATGGCTTTACACCATATATCCAAGCGTCGGCAACGCCTTATTCTTGTTGGCCAATTATTTTTACCCCGTATAACCTCCCTCCTGAGATGTGTATGTCAAAACCTTACATGTTCTTGACTTGTCTTATTCCGGGACCGTCGAGTCCACTTGATGGCATTGATGTGTATTTACAACCCTTGATTGATGATCTGAAAAGGTTGTGGATTGGTCAATTGACGTATGATATTGCAAAGAGGGAGAATTTCAATATGAGGGCAGCTTTGATGTGGACTATCAACGACTTTCCTGCGTATGGGATGTTGTCTGGTTGGGGGACTCATGGTAGACTTGCTTGCTTGTCTGGTTGACCATAGGCTTCATATATGCTAATTTTTCAGAATGGTTTAAACATCAAGTATCAATTATTGAACCGACTAGAGGAGCCAGTCATCTAAGAGGACTAGCTCGAGGGCCAGAGAGACTTGTCAAAGAATATCACACTTACTTTGTGAATGGATATAAATTTCATACTCATGCATGGACAGTGGGCAAAAAAACATATAACAGTGGTGTTTACGTAAAAGGAGTCAGAGAAGGAGGTGTAGATGACTTCTACGGCGTGATTAAAAACATATATGAATTGTCTTACCAATATGTAGAACATTAGAACAAAGTTGTGTTATTTTACTGTGATTGGTTTGACCCTTCAAGGAATGGGACAAAAATTGACCCCATCTCCAAAATTGTTGACATACGAATGGACAAAAGGTATAATGCATTTGACCCATTCATCATGGCACATAATGTCAAACAAGTGTATTATGTACCTTATCCTTCGTTTCAGCAACGCAAACGAGGATGGTGTGCTACCATCAAAACAAACCCAAGAGGTCACATTGAAACGAACATCCCAATTGAAGAAGCAACTTACCAAGATAATGAAATGTCATCTGTTCCCAATGTAGTTGAAGTCGAACCAATTACAGGTTTATTAGTTGACCAAGAAGTTGATGGTCAAGAAGTTGAAGTTAACTTGTTGGATGACAATGAGGAGGTGACAAATAGCAGTGAAGATAACATGTCTTATGATGGGGGTGATACAGATAGTAGTGATGATATATAAGATTTCTATTAAAATATTTGTGTAAGATTTCAACTTCTTTGAAATATTGTGTAGCATTTCAGTGTAATGATAAGTTTATCAGTTTTAAGGGTTAAATAAGTTTTTAGTCCCTATAAATATTCACAGTTTTGTTTTAAGTCCCTACAAAATAAAATCACACTTTTTAGTCCCTGTGACATTTTCCTTAAGCATTTTATGGACCATAACTTATAGATGCACATTTTTCACTTTTTTTTTCACTCTCCCGCTCACCTTTTTTGAATTTTTTTTCTACCCTAGTTTATGCAAAAAAATACAAAAATGTCCCACTTTTTCGAAAAATTGTGCAAATGCCCTACTTTTTCAGAAGTCACTGGTACCACTCCACTTGGAGTTGCGGGGTACCCTAAAAAGCCACAAATTTTTTGTCCTTATTGTACCCCGCTACTTGGACTTGCGGGGTACTTTCCTTTTTTTTTTCCACTTTTTTTAATACCCCGCAAGTTGGACTTGTGTTTTAGCTTTTGGTTTTTTTTTAAAATTTTTTAAATACCCCTCTACTTGGAGTAGAGTGGTATAATGAAGACAAAAAAATGATCATGTAATAATTACTCTCTAATAATAAAAAACTAAGAAAAATGATATTTGAACATCTCTTTTGCAACAACTATTTTGACAACCCTATATATGTAGGGGTATTTTTGTAAAAGTAAATGGAAAAAAAGCTCCAAAACACTATGTCAATGTGTTATAGGGGTATGTATTTTTAGGTTGTTGGAAAAGTTGTCCCAAAGTAGATGTCAATATATCATTAAACTAATTAAAATTATATAACCAATAAAATACCATAAAATCTACAATGATTATAAATGCCCGGCTGTCCCACACCCTCGTCTTCGACGATCTCTTCCGCGATTTACTTGAGGGTTATGTTGGTCTTCGTCATTGTTATTTGTAGTTGATTGTATCTGACTACCATAACCCAGTGACAACGAAAATCATTTGATTGGTACCACGTCTTGAACCGTTTGTCCACTATATGGAATTGTCGCATGTCTCGTGGGGCCCCTGGTATTTCCTGTGGCAAACCAAATTGTAGCTTGACCCTATCAGTTGGATGTCATTCAACTTTGTCAAAACATATAAGGTAAGTTGTTGCAGTCCACTCCCAATAGTCTTCAGACAAATTGTGTGGAACATTCTTGTATGGTCTCCATTTAAACTGGCTGAAGAGAGAAGTTGTAGTATAAGGTTAACAAATTAAATAACTCCTAATTAAATACTTGTAAAAAACTCATGATTAAATAAATAATTAATTTATAATCGCGACATTTTTTTAGTCCTATATTAATTGCATGTCCTACTTTTTTTTTCTTACAAAAGAAAGTTAACATATAGCTTTTTATTTCTTTACGGCCATGAAAGTGTTAATATGTAGCTTAAATAACAAAATATCTTAATTCTATTTAATTAGACCATGAAAGTTAGTTACCCTTCAAATTACATTAAAAAAAAATTACCGTTCAATATATATATATATATATATATATATATATATATATATATATATATATATATATATATATACTCATAATTCAAAAATCAATTATAATATTACTTGATGTTCCAGTATGTCATCAAACTTTATTCTGCAAGATATAGTGTCATGGCTTGGATTCTCGTAGTATCTTGAACCTGCACCTGTCCATCTAACAAATGATATAAACAAATTAGTAGCTAATTTATCAAAATATTAATAAGAAGCGAGAATATGTGAGGAAATTAATAAAAATAAAAAATAAATTAATTGACAACGATTACTTTAATCCTAGCGGCCACTGGAGTGGGTTATCATTTCTCGGAGCGATATAACTCAACCGACAATATCCCCAAACTTGTAACAGGAAATGACATCCAGATAGTGCTTTTATATTTGGGTGTGATGCCTCACACAAGCCACGATAAAGGTAAGCCAAAACTGCCGATCCCCAACTATAATTTCTTGTTTCATTAAAATCCATTAACAAATACAACCAAGAGTTGTGCACAAATAATCCATTTGTATTAGGAAACAAGAACCCTCCAAAGAGGTATAGTAGGTACCTCCTAGTGTGTTGCATTTTTACCTTCGAAGGAGATTGTTCACTGAAGTTATTATCGACCAGATTATCCTTTAACCACGACAACGAGAGAGTAAAACCATCAGTTTTGTGTGTTGGAGGAGTTATTCCCAACAATTGAGCACAATTATTCCACGGAAGATTTGGAGGAGCCGTAACAATTGGTCCTCCAAAAGGTAAGCCGAGTAAAATATATACGTCTTCCAACGTGATTGTACATTCACCCGTTCGAAAATGAAAAGTATGTGTTTCGGACCGCCATCTTTCTACAAGAGCGGTTACGTTGTGCCTATCAATTTTGTAACGCCCTATTTGAGAAACCTCAAAAAATCCAGCTTGACGTAGATAATCTTCAATATAAGGACTTGGTATGATGTGTTGCCGTGTACGAGTGGTTAGAGGTGCACCCTCTGCATCCTAACAAAAAATAATAAAGGAATAAAATTAAAACATAATCAAAATATAAATTTAAAAAAACGTGAACATATTTAAATTAATATTAAAAAATAAAAACGACATTAACAAATTAATATCTATATATACCCATCTTCTGATATGTTCTTCCATGGATCTATGATCATTTTCCAACCACAAGTATGCCATTGCTTTATATAATTTGATTGAAATAATCTGTTATGTGAGTGAGTAAGGAAAGGATTGAGATAAGTAGAATATGTGTAAAGAGTAAAAATATAGTTGAGGTATTTATAATATGTGTAAAGAGTAAAAATTTGTGGACGATTCAGAGCGTTACACCTACCATGCTCACATGTCATTGCCGCATGTTCTAGCTTTTCTCACGACTACAAGACTTTTGTCAATAACAAATTCACGAATGAGTGTGTATACGCCGTATACAACATCCACTTCGACGTGGTTCACCACCAGACATATTGGCCTAATTATGAAGGACTAAAGGTGGTTCCCAACAAGTCCATGCGTAGGGCAAAGAAAGGTCGTCCGCCAATTACTCGCATTAGGACCGAGATGGACGATGTGGAAACTGAGAGAAGATGCGGCGTTTGTAGGATGCCTGGTCATTCCCGCAAAGATTGCATTAATATTAGACACCAGTATAAATCTAGTTTTATTTCGTTTGTAGGATGTCTGGTCATTTCCACAAATAATTGTAGATTTTATGATATTTTATTGGTTATATAATTTTAATTAATTTTTTATTATTAGAGAGTAATTATTACATGATCATTTTTTTTTTTGTCTTCATTATACCACTCTACTCCAAGTAGAGGGGTATTTAAAAAATTAAAAAAAAAAACAAAAACAAAAACCTAAAACGCAAGTCCAACTTGCGGGGTAGTAAAAAAAGTGGAAAAAAAAAATAGGAAAGTACCCCGCAAGTCCAAGTAGCGGGGTACAATAAGGACAAAAAATTTGTGACTTTTTAGGGTACCCCGCAACTCCAAGTGGAGTGGTACCAGGGGCTTCTGAAAAAGTAGGGCATTTGCGCAATTTTTCGAAAAAGTGGGGCATTTTTGTATTTTTTTTGCATAAACAAGGGCAGAAAAAAAAATTCACCTTTTTCATGTGGCGTGCCATAGTTTTTAAGTCATTTTAATATTTTCTTTTTCTTTTTCTTATATTTTCAATAACAAAGTGAAAAGAAGAGAAGGATAGAAAGAAGAGTATCAGTTCAGATCTCAAACCAGTAGAAAACCCTAAATCCCTTTCTCTCTCTCTCTAATCTCACCATTGTAGAAAGAAGCTTGCCTCGCCATCTCCCTCCCGTAATCTCATCGTCGCTGCCAGGTAAGCTTGCATTATTGTCTTCATAGTTTTCAACATGTTTAAAGTTTCAATTTTTATGGGTTTTTTGCTGCTTCGGTTCAACCCTGTTCCTGTTCCCTGTTTAGCTGCTTCGATTTTGTCCTGCAGTTGGATTTTTTTGTATCGGTTCCTATTTAATCATTGGTTCCCATTAATCATAGGTTTCAACACTTTTATGCTGAAAGCTTCAATTTTTAAGGGTTTGTTGAAATGTTTATTCATTCTTTGTTCTCATGTTAGTGTTATTCATTCTTTGTTCTCATGTTTGTTGAAATTTTAACGATTTGCTGTTAATTTTTAAACTTTGGTGAAAGTATCAATTTTATACAACCTGAATGAATTATTTTAACGATTTGCATAAAGTTACTTTACTTTTTGCTTTGTAAATTTTAAGCACTTTTAGTAACTATTCTCTCTTTTATGAGGTAAAGGTTAATGAAAAGGGTTTGTGACTATGCAGGCAAGGGATCTTCCAAAATCTATTTAGCCATGCAACCAAAAGAAGGTAAAAACAAAAAGGGTACTATTTCTTCATGATTACTTTTCTCACCAATTGTAATTTGAATTAACAAGTGTTATTATTTACGTATACAGGAGAAGTTTGATAAGAAGGCTAAAGAGGTATTATCTCCGTCTGATGGCTCATCTCCAACAGGTACAATGCGTTTACTTGATCATTCTACCTCACAAACCATTTGGAAGGAAATAGTCGGATGTGGAAAAAGTTACAAATATTATGGTGCTGGATCCATGGCCTCCAACTTGGTACACAATAGATGTATTTATGAACGATCGATTGATGGAGAAGGCGGCTCTCGTAATGTGGAGATGACACCTGAAATGGTGGCAATGATACAGCATATGAGTCAGCAGATGAAATCTCAAAATCAAGTGGAGCTTGAACAAGCGAGGACTCAGAGTCAAAAAGAACTTCAAGAGATGAGGACTCAGTTAAAACAACAACAAGACTTTTTCATTCTGGAAATTCAGCGTAATAGAGAGTTGGTAGAAGAGATGGAAAGGAGGGCCGAAAGACGGGATCGTAGACACCGCGAACGCTTGCCTCAACAGGGCTCTGCAAATAATGAATCTCATTCCTCAAAAGATGGTGATGGTGATGGTGATGAGGATTCAGAAAATGCATGAAGGTATAAATCCTTCATTTTTTTTTCTGCCAGAAAAGTTATAAGTATGTTGTAGAGTCTTTGCCTTTTTGCCGTAAGTTGTGATTTTGGTATAGATCATCTGGTATCATAATGGGGTCTGATGGAATGAATGATATTTCACTACCAAACTGTTTGTATGGTTCAATTTGCTTAATTGTTCGCTTGTTTAGTTTGTGAGAAAGCATGGTGCTTTATTTATATTATCATAGGGTGTGAAAACTAGAAAATAGAAACAATGTATCCCATTATGCGAAGAACTTTATCACAAAAATATGAAGGCTACAATTAATGTTGTTTCAGTCAAGCTTTTGAGAAAACTGTTTTACAACAACTTTTTCATGGGAGGCATGTAACTAGGTGTTTGGAAGGTAATATTAGGCCTTGAAACGAAAATGAGTTAAATTGCTTGAAAACTCTATTCTTTTCGTAAGTATTTGAGTTAACTTGCTTGTATGAGTTCAAGTTAACTATGAAAAATTGATAAACTCTTGATTCTAGCAATGAATTGATCGGCCTAAGTATATACATTATTTTGTTAAATTAGTTTTGTTCTATAATATATTTCAGGTTTAGGAAGCTAATTTAAGTGTGTTATACCCTTTTATTTACTGCACAACAACTTTTTAAGTTTAATGTTGTTATTTTAAGTGCACTGTGTTATTATGGTTAGATTCTGTAAAAAATGGACTTACTATTTCAACTGCTTCAAGATTCAGACCCAAGTCCAATTTGGAATGATTATAATGATGTATCCAACATGCTCATGTTTGTTATAGACTTGAACTTTAATTTTGTTTAGCATACTATATGGACTTGAATTATGTGTTTATCTGATGGATTATCTTTTGGTTGTTGCTATTGCAGGTTGTTTATTGGTGTTGTAGGTGGTTTTTGACTATGACGCTGAGGTCAGTGGCGGGTGCACATATAGTTCAGGGGATGCACTTGCCAACCCTCAAATTTTAATTTTTTCACATATACCCCTATGTTTTTTGCAATTTGAACCTGCTCATATTTTTTTTTTGCACCAGCTGCACTATACCCAAACCACTTTCACTTTACTCACTTACACATTTTATCCTCTCTCTAACTATGGTTCTCCTAACTTAGAGAACCTCTGTTCCTCCACTACCACCACTCCGGCGGCAGCACCACCAAACTCCGCCGCGCCCACAACCCAACCCTTCCACCTTCAGTCTCGCAAGCCTACCCTCCAACCATCTACAGTCTCGGATTCTCGATTGAGTTCTCTCTCTATCTCAAAAATCTGTTGCAACGCGCGAACCACCACTTTCTCCGCCTTATTTCGTCGTCCACAAAGGGACATTCAAAAGCCTTCAAAGACATTGAATCTACCACCAAGGTAATCAATTATAAATCTTTGGTTTAGGGTTTTTAAATTTGGGATTTTTTTACATAACTTCAATTGTGATAAATTGTTTGATTGAATATGAAATTGAGGGTCCTAATGATATGTTTGTGTTGTTAAATTGATTGGAGAATTGGTTTAAAGTGACAATGTGAACTGAGAATTGGAATGTGTATCTCCTTTCTTGCGATGCTAGTTCTTTTGTTATTTTCTCAATCTTTTGAATTATTTGGAATGATAGGTTTCTTTCATTTGTTGAATCAACTAATATTATAGTAATTAGTAAATCAAATATAGTTTGGTCACTGTTTCTATCACATTGTTTTTAACTTCTATTAATACTTCCATAGTAAGAAATAAAACTGTTCAATCACAGTACTGTGATAATGTTTTTAACTTTTGTTCATATTTTTATATCATGCTCATTGAATCTTAAAGTTTGTTATTGTGTTGGTTGTTGTAGGAGTTATGCAGAATTTTTTAAAAAGATCAAGACCATCCCATGAGCAAGGATCTAGTTCTCAACATGTTTCATGTAATTTAGAAGAGTTACCATCGGATCCGGGAAAGCGGCCTAAAATGTCAACATACCATCCAAATGATCAAGAGATAATACGCCGAGCATATCTACAAAATGGACCATGCCAACCTAATCAACATAATTTTCCTCAAAGAAAGATTGGAAATTCAATGAGAAGATTTTGTCCCTCTTGGTTTAATGAATTTGGTAATTGGTTAGAGTATAGTATCGAAAAAGACGCCGCATTCTGTTTGTGTTGTTATCTATTTAGACCTGATTTTGGAAAACAAGCTGGTGGTGATACATTTATAACAGAGGGATTCACAAGTTGGAATAAAAAAACCACACTCTCATCACATGTTGGAGCAGGCCCTAATTCTGCTCACAATATTGCTTGGAAGAAATGTGGAGATTTGATGAAACAAGATCAACATATTGAAGGTTTGATGTCTAAGCATTCTCAAACAACTCGTAACTTGTACCGAAGGCGGTTGACGGCCTCACTTGATTGTATTCGACTTCTATTGAAGCAAGGATTGCTCTTTCGTGGTCATGATGAAAAAATAGAATCTTCTAATCAAGGAAACTTCCTTGAATTGCTTAGATGGTTTGCTAAGAGAAAAAAGAAAGTGAAGCGAGTTGTATTAGAAAATGCTCCTGAACGAGCCTTTTGAAGTTAGCAATGATTTTGCCCGTTGCCACATCAACCGTTGAACGAGCATTTTCTGCTATGAAGATTGTGAAGTCTAGATTGCGTAATCGAATGGGAGATGATTGGATGAATGATTGTCTCGTGACTTATATTGAGAGAGATGTGGCGGACAAAATTGATGATGAGTTGATTATTCAACGATTTCAGAAGATGGCACCGCGTAGGGGACATTTGTAAAGAATGGATGAAGTTTTTTGAGTACATTGTAAATTGAATACAATGTAATTTTTTGGATATATATTATTATATTTATTATAAATTAAAGTTTAAAATTTTGAACCTCCTGACCCTGGGTCCTGGCAACGCCACTGGCTGAGGTATTCTCATTTGTGGTTTCGGTATCAGCAAGAAGCTTGTTGCCTGCTATTTGTTCAGACTAGTGTGCAGCTGGTTGAACTTTTGTTGGAATATGCTAGCATCATTGTTTGAGGGGCTGGGCTGTTTTTATGTTAGTGGTAATTTATTTAGTTTTGTTTTCGGTAGTTTTGTTGTTGTTGCTGCTGCTGTGATTTTGGGTTTAGACCTTTGTTTTAGTTCTTTGTTTTGAGAGGATTTGGTAGGTGTTATTCTAGCAGAATCTTGTTCGATTTGTCCGCGAGCTTTTGTGTTCCGTACACAATCTCGACGACTATAATATTTGCCGTTTCAAGAAAAAAAACCATTTATTTACTTTTTTTAATCAAATTCTGTTTTTTTTTTTTAATTAAAATAAATACCGAGTAACACCGAGGAACTTTTTACTCTGAGTGTTTCAGTGTTTTAAATTTTAAATATTTGGCGCTTTTTTAAAATTTGGTCAGATATTGCCGCTTAATTATGAATTAAAAAAAATTAAAAAATAACATACATTCCGAGTACAAGATCCTCGGAGATGCTAGTTACTTTGTGTTAGTTTCCACAGGTGCGCCAGCCTGTTGTGCAGTTGTCAAATCAATATTCCGAGGACATTTGTTCCTCGGAAACTTTATTTTCTCGGAACCTGGATTGCAACCAATGATTTTCCGAGGATTCATATTCCTCGGAATAAAGCGACGTTCCAAGGAGAAACAGACATTTTCCTAGGAGTTATGGGCCTCAGAATTCCAATGATTTCTTGTAGTGCAATAAACATTTTTTGTCCTCTTCATTTCGACCACAAAGAAGATGGATTATTATGCATAGATTACTTGTGGATTATCAGAATCTTTTCGTTGCTTGATAGAGCGATAAGCACTTTTCATTGAAAAAATACCTCTTTTGTGAGGACGCCAAGTTAGCTTATCCATCTGAGCAGAAAAAGGAAAAGGTAATTGTTATATTTGCATTGCCTCAAAAGGTAAATAAAACTTCATTTATAAGTTGCATATTTCAACCACCAGAATTCGGAAGAATTAGTTGAGAGACATGTGATAAATCAGATTGGATAGGTTTTTGAATCCATATCTTGTAGCCATTCTTCTTTAGAGATTTTTAAAAAAAATCTAAAGTTATTTCTGTTTATTTACTATCTAAAAATCTTTTTTTTTTTAGATTTAAAACTCTTACACTTAAGTTTCATGTACTTAAAAAAAAAAAAAAAATTTGGAAAAACTACTTAGAATAGCTTGAGCATTGGAAGACTCTTGCGTGTGTGTTTGAGCATTTTTGAGAAGTCTCATACTTAGAGAGTATTGAGCATTTGTAATCTTTGTGATTATAGTGAAATCTCCTTGGAAGTGCAAGGGGGACTGGACTACTTCCGATTTGTGGAAGGAACCAGGATAACTGCTTGTGTCTTGCTTTTCTTTTCTCTGCTTTGATCTTTTCCGCTGCATATCTGATTCTGATCATTTCATCAGAAGCACTCTCAAACTGCTTCTGAAGTTGTATCAGAAGAAGAATTTTTAGAGAGAAAAAGAAAACACAATTCAACCCCCCCCCTCTTCTTGTGTTTTTCTCACCTTCAAGATCCACAATACCACTCATCGGGTCCATGAGAAAGGGTCCGTTTGTTTTGGTTTTTTTATGTAAGCCGAATAAAAGCCGAATTACTATCAAAAGTGTGGAAGAGTTATGCTCCTTTAAAAGTGGTTGTTTTCTCTTCGCAGTTAATTTTTGGGATGGATGAGTACTACTTGTACTTAGCTAATTAAATTTGTTAGTAGATTTTCTTGTATTTCAAGAATAATGAAGCAATGAGCAAACATAATCATTTAAGATGAAGAAAGCACCAACTCCATTGATGATTTTATTTCATATCACTATTAATACAACAAACCCAATCAAACAATGTCCATTTTAGACTTATTCATAGAAGCAATTAAAACAAAGAAGAAATTAATGTAACATTAGAAAAACACAAATGCACCCATCACCAAGCCTTACTAAGAAGTAAAACCTTTCTTCAAATTTTGGATGGTGGTAACATCAGTCTTGAAAGCCAAAGCCAAGACAGTATCATCAATAGAGGTATTAAACAATGTACCAGGGAGTGAAATAGTTCCAGCATTGGCACTACCAAAAGCTGATATAGCAAGAGCAGGAACCTTTTGATCAGCATTATGTTGAAAATGAACAAGACCTTTTGGGAATATAAACATATCACCAACTGAAAGATTTTGTGTGAAGAGTTTGCTAGCTGTGTCAACAAACCCAACTTGAAGTGAACCTTGAACAACAAAGAGTAGTTCAGCTGAACGTGGGTGTGTGTGTGGTGGATTTATGCTGTTAGGTTGGAATTGAAGAGCAGCATATGACACACTTTGTCCATTCAATGATGGAAATTCTGCCATGCTTGCTTTTATTGCTTTGAAAGGTGGTGGGTTTGGGCTTGGGGGTTGAACAAGGACGCGAAAGCCCGAGAAGGTGAAGTAGTTTGCATCGACTGGGCCGGTTATCGGGCTTATGAAGTCGGTTAGTATGTCAGGGTCACCAGCCCTAGTGATTGTCACAAGGGTAAAAGTGGAAATGATGAGTGAGAGAACAACTTTCAAGGTAGAGGAAGACATGTTTTTTTAGTATGATTATAATGTTGAAGAACTTTGAAGATGTTGTTGGATGAGATTTGAAGAATGTTATGTGTGAGGATATATATAGGGAGGGGTTTGGTTCTATAGTTGAAAATTTTGAGGGGGAAAAAAGGGTTTGTTCTTGTATTCTATGATCTATCTAATGCAGGCTTCATGGATGGACGACACCACCAATGGACATTTTACAAAACTTCCTAATTGGTTTGTAGTTTGCAGCTGTTAAATTGTGGCATTTAGCAATGGAAATTAACCATGGGAAAACATTTTGTTGTCTAGTTCTTGGACTTATTCAAAATTATAAAATAAAAAATTGTAAACAAGTGTTTTAAGGGCAGTTAGGGTTGTTAATGATTAAAAAATAAAAATAATTTAGAAGTTTTATGTAAAAAAAAGAAAAAACACGATTTTGCAGAGTTTATTATGATCCAATCGTGAGAAAAAGTTTTTAGGAGTCATGTAATTTGTTGCAAAGAGTTTTAAATCATTTTCATTGGTTTTACTCATTGTGATTTGGCATGCCACTGTTTGAGCCCTTTGGAAGGAAAGAAACAACATGATTTTTAAGAACACAGCTCCGAATTTGGTTAAGTTATTAGATTATGTCAAGTTTATGTCATTTTTATGGTTAAAAGCTAAGCTGCTCACTTCTGTGCTTTCAGTTATAATGACTGGTGGCGGCACCCTTTATTATGTATGGGTGTTGGGGAGTAGTTTTCTTCTGGGTTTTTTTATCATTGTGCTTTATGGCAACAGACTCATAACTTTGTATTCTTTTTGGGCGGTTCTCTTATGCACATCTTGTACGAGTTGAGCCACTCTTGTTGAGTTATATTTCATTTTGGTTTCTTCAAAAATAAAAATCATTTTCATTTGTTTAGTGTAGACCATATAAAACACTTCACGAATGTGAAGATTGGAGACCATACACGACACTTCACCGTCGGCAAGTAGTCCTACATTCAACGACAGTTAAAAACATACGTTGAATGCAGAGCCAACTTAAGGGTCAAGCCACCCAAACAAGGGCTTTAGGCCTCAAGATTTTTGGTTAAAAAAAAGGCCTCAAAATAAGTCAATTTAGCTATAAATATATAATGACATACTAATAATCAATATTTATTTAAGCTAGTTGGTCAATTTTAAGGTCTCAGCTTTGATCCTAAGTTCAAATCTTGAATTCAGCAAAACTTAATTTATTATGCTTTTAATAAGCGTTGTTTTTTTTTTTTATATAATTCCGAAAAACTTCTTTATAAAATTTATTTTAAACCTTTTGATATGTTAGACCGGCCTGGTTGAATGCGCATGAAATAGCCATGGACCAAAATTTAAGAAAACCAAAGCCACGGCTCTGTCAATATGAGCAATATATACCAAAACAATATTTTTTACAGGGCACAAACACTACCAACAAAAGAAAATCTCATCACCTCAATTAAAAAATTATTTGACCTCTTAATCTTAGTTACAATAGTCAGAATTTTTTATCGTTTTCTCAATCAGAGTTTGATCCAGCTGGATGAGACGTTTACAAAGCACATCCCTTATATCATTTTGGCCAACATGCAAAATTAATGACATAGAAAGCCAAAACCAACTCATTCATCTTTATCATTTTGGCTAACAATCAAAATTTTCAACATAGAAACCTAAAACCAACGTAGAATATACTGACTGATAGTGAATAGTTTAATACGATCGTTGGCAAATCTTGGCGACTTTATTTATATTAATAATAATATAAGAAAAGGGAAAAAATCTCACCAAAAGAAAAATTCAACACTTTTTTTTTTGGGTAAATTTCAAAATACTTATATTATTATAGTGAAATTGATTTTTTTTTACCCAAGTAAAGTAAAATATGTGTTAACGAAGGTTGGTAAAGTTGGTAAAAAGTTGACTCATATTCCATACGGACTTGAGTTCAACTTCTGCCGCTAGCGTGTTGGCCTCTTTAATAGATGATTCGTAAATACTCTACATTCGTTGAGTCTTGAAGTTCATCATGACTCTGTTAAACTTTCGTAGCCCAACTCAACTAAACTTTTACTCAACAAAGTAAAAGTTTATCTCATTAAAATCGGCATCGCTTCGCTGTATTCCATGATTTAATAATATTATTACGAATTTCACCAAAATATGAGTGTTGAATTGATGATAAAAAAAATAAAAATAAATAAAAATAAAAATAAAAAGAATCTTGTTAACCAGTGCCCTCAGGACGTCCTCGGGACACTGGTTAAGAAATCTATAAGTAGAATTTCTGTCTTGAAAATATAAACTGTCACTTTTTATCAAATAATAATTACATTACTTATTAATAAAAACTTACTTCTTTTGGTGCTTAATCAATATCCCAAAAATATTGATTAACATTCTCCTAAAAAAATAGTCTCTCTCCCTAAAGTAACACATCTGGCGTAGACATATATTTGTATCACTTAGCACTTTTCTTTTAAGGGGGTCCTTAGCACATTAGATTAATTATTTAAACTAGTTTCAACTTTCAATAATATTTGGAACATTTTGTCTTTTTTTCTTTTTTGGAACATGTATAAATTCCTTTCTCACTTTGGGCGTAAGGTCCCGTATGGCGATTTTTTTTTAACCCAAATGAGGATCTTTGTTAATGCAGTCAAACCGCATGTAAAAAATTTGAACCAAATATATCAATTTTTGTTAACCAATATTCCTTATTTTTTAACCAAATATTTGTTAAGAAATTTAAAGAAGTTTTATCTTGAGAATAATGTATTCAATACATTA
This sequence comes from Medicago truncatula, assembly GCF_003473485.1. Classification (NCBI taxonomy): domain Eukaryota; kingdom Viridiplantae; phylum Streptophyta; class Magnoliopsida; order Fabales; family Fabaceae; genus Medicago; species Medicago truncatula. The sequence continues at coordinate 27,193,065 of NC_053045.1, forward strand.
AAACTAAAAAGTAATTTTTTTTTAGCATAAAACTTGTATAAATTATCTTCATTTTTGAATCCTTAACGAGACAACAAAACTTTTTTATTATTTTATTTTATAATTATGAGTAAGTCCAAGAACTAGACAACAAAAATGTTTTCCCATGGTTAATTTCCATTGCTAAATGCCACAATTTAACAGCTGCAAACTACAAACCAATTAGGATGTCTTGTAAAATGTCCATTGGTGGTGTCGTCCATCCACGAGGTCTGCCTAAGATCATAGAATACAAGAACAAAATCCTTTTTCCCTTCACAATTTATAACCATTGAACCAAACCCTCCCTATATATATCCTCACCCATAACACTCTTCAAATCTCATCCAACACATCTTCAAAGTTCTTCAATATTATAATTATAATTATTATAATCATACTAAAAAAAACATGTCTTCCTCTAGCTTGAAAGTTGTTCTCTCACTCATTATTTCCACGTTTACCCTTGTGACAGTCACTAGGGCTGGTGACCCCGACATACTAACCGACTTCATAAGCCCGATAACTGGCCCAGTCGATGCAAACTACTTCACCTTCTCGGGCTTTCGAGTCCTTGTTCAACCCCCAAGCCCAAACCCACCACCTTTCAAAGCAATAAAAGCAAGCATGGCAGAATTTCCATCATTGAATGGACAAAGTGTGTCATATGCTGCTCTTCAATTCCAACCTAACAGCATAAATCCACCACACACACACCCACGTTCAGCTGAACTACTCTTTGTTGTTCAAGGTTCACTTCAAGTTGGGTTTGTTGACACAACTAGTAAACTCTTCACACAAAATCTTTCAGTTGGTGATATGTTTATATTCCCAAAGGGTCTTGTTCATTTTCAACATAATGCTGATCAAAAGGTTCCTGCTCTTGCTATATCAGCTTTTGGTAGTGCCAATGCTGGAACTATTTCACTCCCTGGTACATTGTTTAATACCTCTATTGATGATACTGTCTTGGCTTTGGCTTTCAAGACTGATGTTACCACTATTCAAAATTTGAAGAAAGGTTTTACTTCTTAGTAAGGCTTGGTGATGGGTGCATTTGTGTTTTTCTAATGTTACATTAATTTTTTCCTTCTTTGTATTATTGTTCAATAAGTTCTTTTATGAATAAGTCTGAAATGGACATTGTTTGATTGTGTTTGTTCAATCAATGAAGTTAGTGTTTTCTTCATCTTAATTGATTATGTTTGCTCATAGCTTCATTTATTCTTGAAATACAAGAAAATCTACTAACAAATTTAATTAGTTACTTTACTTACTTAAAAAAAAAAACAAATTAATTAGCTTTAACTCCCTCAAATTACGTCGCACAATAAATTTGTATCTGATACATATAATATAAAAGTAATTATTGACTTAAAAGTTTAAATGATATAGGTTATCTTTTGCAAAACAAAATTTATATATCGTTAAGTATAAAAATTACTTATTAAGCACTTATTAAAAACCGTTAATCTTTATGCATGTTAATTTTTTGTTTTTTAACAACCAAATAGAATATGTTATTCAAAATAGATGAAAATAAGTACAAATGGTACTACACTACCAAAAAAACGAAGTATTAGTAGTACTCATCCATCCTAAAAGTTGTCATTTTATTAAGAGACAAAATTGTCTCATACATGAAATACAATATCAGATAAAATTATTATTGTGCAATTTAAATTAATATTTTAATTTACTGATAATCAATTCCTATTCTTGCTTATTTAAGTCGGATTTCAAGCATGGAGCATGCTAAGGTGCGCAAGTGACTCATATCGTGCACCATGCAAGAGTGAGATCAAGTTTTGTGCATCCATTAGGTGTTGGAGCATATGATATGAGTCACTTGCGCACCGTAGCCTTCCCCTTCAAGCATGATCATATTGCCAATCTTTTAGGTGTTGGAGTTTTGAGATTGTTTACAACACGGCGCTTGGGAGTTTATAACTTGTGGATTTTGGTTGAATGAGAATGATAGTGAACATGCCAGTGGAACTGGTAAAGAACGATAAATAGTGAGATTATACGAGTGAGACCAAAATGCAGGGGTGGGAAGACTTCTTTTTGGTTACAAGGCTAAAAGATGAAAACAGAAAAACGAACAAAAGAAAAACAAGGCTAGCGCCTTAGGAAACAGACTCCTAATTCATCTGTCCTTAGCAGAGGCAACAGGTCCTCCGGAGGAGAAGAGTGAATGGACAGCTTAACATCATTCGAAACTCCAAGCTTGGCCATAAAGTCTGGACACTTGTTGCCTTCTCTGAGATAATGGAGAAGAGTGAAATGTCTTGAAACCATGAGATCTTTGATATTTTGAATGAGCAGATTGGTCAAAAATTGAGAATCAAAGTTTTTATATTCGCTCGTTCCTTTTTTTTTACGACAAACAATCACATATTGTGCCAAAAAAGAGAATAATTAGAGAACAAAATAAAACAAATAGAGTGTTGTCAATCCATCCATGGAACTTTTTAATCTAATGGCAAATAATTCTCGCACATGGTGAGACATATGACAAGGTCTCCCACCGTAGCATCCATGTTGTTTTTCTAGTGAAAACATGATGGATGCGTTTCAAAGTTGAAGTTGGAGTTTTGAAGCTTTGATGGAACTGCAGTGGAAATTGCTTTGCAATAAGAGAAATGAAAGTCTACTATCAAATAATTGTTAGGTTGGGAAACTGTCTCATGTGATTTACGATAGATTCAAGCTTGAAAATCGCTTAAAAAATTTGCCGACCAGCAACATTGCCACCTTTTTTTTAAGTAGATGCTTGGAGTCTTCCATGTTTTTACGACATAGACAATGATAAACTCTAAAAAAAACAAGAGAAAACAAATACAAATTGATTGAGGCAGAATAATAATTTTATTTTGTTTTACGATGCAACATTGATTGGGCACCATCTCAATCGTGAGAACAAGTAAGTTTTGAGGAATCATGTAATTTGTACTCCCTACGGTCCTATTTATAAGAAAAAGTTGACTTTTTAGATTTATTGAGTAATTAATGTAGTTTTGAGGAGTCATGTAATTTTTTATTTTTTTTTTGGTAGATGATTTATTGAGTAATTAATGTGCTTGGTATAGAATATAGACCAAATACATCATTTATGCAATGAATCGAAAAAGTAAAATGTTTCTTATAAATAGGACCAGAGGGAGGAGTATTATAAATTATTGAGATGGTGCCCAATCAATGTTGCATCCTAAAACAATATAAAATAATTATTTGTCTTAAAATCAATTTGTATTTGATTTCGCTTGTTTTTATGGAGTTTATAATGATCAAATCATTGTATCAGTCGTAAAACATGGAAGATCATGATAATCTTATGTGGAACTTACTAATCCAACGGGCTGCATGCGCCATGCTTGAGTCCCTTGCGCACCCTGGCATGTGCCATGCTTGAAATCCAAATAAGCAAGAATCTGAATTGATTATCAGTAAATTAAAATATTACCATAAGTAGCACGATAATAATTTTATCTATCTCATGTATGAGACAATTTTGTCTCTTAACAAAATGACAACTTTTGCTATAGTAAGTTTCTTTCCGGTGAGAACCCAATTTGCAAATTATAATGTTTTCCACCACTGTTCTCATAGATCTTTGAAGGGGGTATTGGTTTTGTCCTCTTTCGATCCTAGGGAATAAAGTTGGCTTGAATATGTCTAAGATTACTCTGATTGGGAACCTTCAATGCTATTTCACCAATAGGCTACCATCTTTTTTTCTAAAAAGCACATACACCGATCACTTGACTGAATTAGGAGTGTAGATGAAATGCAGGTTAAAGTATGGAAAACAAGGAAAAAAAATGAAATGTAAGTTAACTTATCAGTTGATCATGTCTGCATAATTTGTCTGTATGCATTAAATTTCTGATGCAATTATGCAAATGTTTTTTGTCAAGGTTTTAAAGACAGTAAATGAAGTAAAGAAGACACTATTTGAACCAGTGTAATAACTATAACTAAACCAACAACAATGGCTGCTAGCCAAAAAAATGGAACCAATGGCTGCTATATGATACTCTAGCAACAACCGAGCAATTTTGGATTCAGTGAACAACACAAGTGCTCATCTAACATCCATTTATGGCAAGCCAAAAAACAATGACAAGAAAATTGGCTTCCGTATGAAGTTAAAACTTGTAAAAGATAAAGAAATCTCAGCCAAAGAATGGAAACAATGGTTGCTATACCATAAGCCAGTAACATACCACAATCTTTAAGGAGCTCTATCAAAAGGCGCTGTATCGTTATAACAAGTTTCCCATACAGCTTCCATAGCATCCTTGGCAGTTGAAGCAGAACAAGATGGATTTGAAGTCACTGATTGCAAAACTCTCCTTTTGATGCATTCCTTCAAGGTGAATTAAACTTACTCAGTATTGAAATAGTTAGTGTAAACTCCACAAAATTTTAAAACGGAGAAAATTGCTTGATGTGAAACAATGAAATCTGGAAATAGCCTATGGGAATTCCACTTCATTGAGAATCATAGACAGAGTACAGAAAATTATAACCATGATAGGACAAAAGGAGACGCAAAATCATTATCCATGTCTCGACATTATCATCGTCTAAACTAGCCTGAAGTATCAAAAAGTAGGGTAAAGGGAACATGATTAACGTAGTCGAAACTTTAAATTTATCTGGCACGGACACTAGGCACGACACGGACATCGGTAAAGTCCAACCGCGAGTCTGCGACATGAACAAAATATCTTATTTGACTTTCCAACCATCTAAGATGATTTTTAGCCATAATAACAACTCTCACATGCCTTGAGCATTGGGTTTTGATTTTTGATTATGCAGAAGAATGAGCCGCCAATTTTTGTTTTTTGCTCTTCCAAGTAACCAGATTACTACCTGGAATGGTGCAATACCATGAACTGGGTCTTTTGACCGCTAAGGTCTTGTTGGGAGTTAGGAGGAGAAGGGGGGGATGGCTTTGAGGGTAGGGGAGGAAAAGGGAGGGGAGTTTCTCACCTTATTTGGGAGAAGAAAAGAAATTAAAGGGGAGGGAGAGAAGAATGTTAATGAGATATACTTGTTTGTTGAGAGTCTTAAAAAGAGAAATATGACTTAGATAATTTGCGAAATCCCTCTTAAAACCATCTCTGGAATACTATTCTTGAGTTCCTCCATATCTGGCTTCTAGTTTTTTTGAGAAAAAAACTCCGAGTGAAGTTGCGAGCTATCATCCTTTCCCCCAAAATCCTCTCCTTCCTTTCCCTCTTAACTTCTAAATAATGCCTAAATAATTTGTATATTCTGAATCAGCATAAACTTTTAGGCTCAATTTGTTATTGTTAAATAGAGTGTGCGAATACTCACTCTACTACTCTAGTAGAGCAGAGTTCAGTAGGCAGCTTGAAGATGAGGTTCTCTAGGAACATTAATAAATGGGCTAATTACACAAAAACTGTGATAGGAACCCTTATCCATCTAACCCTTATCTTCATTAAATTCTTCTTTTATCAATGATATAGGAGAAAAAAAGTTGACTGTGCTTAATGTTCAAATAATAATAGCATATCTAAACTAAAATACTTTGAAAAATTCAATACTAAAGCCTTTGTTGCAAACTAACTCAACTATAGTACTTTCAGTAAAGTTGCTGCACTAGAAAGGAAAGAAATGGCGTACTTGTTCTTGCCCTCGTAGATTCAAATGTCCTCGTAGAAGTTCCCGTTTGTAATGACAATCACCACTTAGATGACCAGCTCTTATCTGTTTCATATATTCATCAATAAACAAAATTATTGAAGGAAAGTAATGCATAAAACTACATCAAAATCTGTGTGATTAAAAGGGCGCCGAGAAAAGGAACCTCACTACAAGCATGGTGAGCACAATTAGTCCAATCCAAGTTTGCAGCTCGGCAGTCATCAAATGCATGAATTAGCTCATGAACTATCACCTGGTTAACCTGGTCTTGTAATTGTATCTTATTTGCACACACAACTATCTATGTCCAAGAAAAGTAGAATAATACTATTAGTAAATTGAAAACCTTATAGGAAATAATCATATGAAGCATTGAATACAACACTATTCGACTACTAAACGAGACGACAACAACTGAGATTATTTTCATCAAGTGTGTGTGTTATATCAGCTTTTTAAGCCAGCTTAAACTTGTCACTAGTAATAAGTACACCATTGTAAGGAACGACGCGCCCTCCTCTCTAAGGCTCTTTTTTAGAGTTTGGAGGGGAGGGGAGGGGAGGGGAAGGGAGGGCTTGAAAAAAAAGGAAGAAAGAAGTGGAAAGAATGGAGAGCTTTGGGAGGGGAGGGCTTTGAGGGGCTTAGTTTTCTTCATAATACAGAATTCCCCTAATTTGGGGAACTAAAAAACTATATTGGAGGAAGGTTTTGGGGGGTTTGAGAAAAATTTTCAAATCATATGTTTATAATACTCGCAAAATTAAAAGTACATTAATCATAAGTTTCTTTTATCATTCACTGCAAAAACACACTCTTAAAAAATTTGAAAGATTTCGCTATTTTTTACTCTAATCTCATCCCTCCAAAGCCCTCCCCTCCCCTCCAAACTTCCAAACAAGGCCTAAGGAGTGATTGTCTACTTTTCAATTGTCTAACTTTGGTGACTTTCTCTTTATCCCTCTTAACACAATTTTCTCTCATTCAAACTTATTTTAATCACTATTCTCTCTCCTAAATAGATTAGGTCACAAAATCTTGACCTTAGGTTAGAAAATCAATTCCCCTCCTCTTTTGTAATGATAACCATGTTTAGATGACAAACAGCTTAATTAAGCACTTATAAGCTTTGTAACACTGACACCTCTTATCAAAGGTGTGTTCAGTGTCTGTCACCATCATAACACTAACACATGTGATTATGTTTAAATAATTCATTTTATCAAATTATAATTGGTGTCAACCTGTCAGTGTCATGTTCGTGTCAGCGCTTCATAGCTTATAAGCTTAATAAAGCTTGTTTACATAAGTTATTTCTAAAACAAAAGAAAAAATCAAATCAAATTGCTTTCATATAAGCTATAAACTGTTTTCATACGGTATCCTAGAGAACTTAGGGAAATAAACATAAATAAAACACAGCTTGTGGACTGATATGCAATAAGTTGTTACATAAGTTCTCTCAAACAATACAACAACAACAACAACCAAGCCTTATCCCACTAAGTGGGGTCAGCTGCATGGATCAAATAACGCCATAGTGTTCTATCATAAACCAAATTTGGATCCAACTCATTGACCTCTAAATAAGTTCTCTCAAACAATCTCACAAATTACGACACTAGACAAGCTCAAATAAGTCAATCCAAACGTACCCCTTCACCAGGAACGAAACCTCCGGCAATGGATACTTCGCAATTAATAGCTTTGAAGAAATTGTCTTGGACAGGACACCCAGCTTTGGCCAAATGTTCCCTTAAGAATCTCGCCGTTGGAGCTGATATAAAAAAAAATAACAATAATAAATGAGATTTAGAATTAGAGAGAAAACCTTAATAACAGAGAGGGAAATGAATGAATTGAAATACTTTTGAGACCCTTCTGAATCATGCGTTCGCATTCATTGATAGCTTTGTCACCCTTAAAAGCTGATACAGCAAATAATAAAATGAATAAGATTTAGAATTATAGAGAAAGCACAAAAAGGATATGAAGAGTGAACATACTATTGAAAGTCTTCTTAATCGTGCGTTCGCATTCGTCCTTGAGAGGATTGTCGCCATTGGCGGATGAAGAAGAAGAAGAAGAATTAAACACATCCATCTGATTCAGTGTTAGACTTCACCAGTTACAGATACACTGGTATCTGGTTTGGTTCAGTTTTCAAACAAATGGCCTGGGTTTTGTTTGTGTTCACTGGTTTATACAGAGGATGCTTTCTCTGTATTTTCAAGAGTGCTTTCTCACATTTTAGGTTTAGAATATTTATTTATTTTTTTAGTTTAAAATATTTACTATCTACTTTATTTTAGAATTGTTTTTAGACAAAAGACAAAATATATTAAATAAAATGCTAAATTACATTTTGGGCCCATTAAATTTTACGTTTGTAACAGATTCGTTATTTTTATAACATATCAATCATTTTACAGTAGCCCTTCTGTTAAATAGACTTAAAAGAATTAATGAGTTGGCAGTTAAGTGTGTGAGTTGGCATGAAGGGGTTTAAAACTCTCTGTTTTATTGACTTTATGTGTTAAACTTCATCTTCCTTGTCCTTTCAAACTATTTCCCCCTAAATTTCAAAACCCTAACTCCATTTTTATCTTTCAATTGTCATGATATATTGTTGCGGTCTAATTATATATATGTGTTTCTTCGTTACGGAAAATATTAAATTACATCAATTAACAAAAAAATATATATATATAGAAGTCTTAATATTTTTTTTAGAAGGGACAAAAATGGTGGGAGAGGTGCAACACAAGGACTTCTCATGAGGTCACGCTTAACTGCGAAGTTCTGATAGGATTCGGTGCATTAGTGTTGGTATGATCGCACATGAAAGTAATACGCTCTAATTGTATATATGTGTTTGTTCGTGCATATATAACATGATATATTTTGCATATGTAACATATATCTTATTCAGAATTTGGCCAATGATTAAATGTTCACATGAATCGATTCTTAGCTTTTTGTTTCTTACCCTTTATGGCATAACTAGGAACAATCACTTAGGGTTTTGAAATTTTGGGGGAAAAGGTTTGAAAGGATTAGGAAGATGAAGTTTGACACATAAGGTCTATAAAACGCAAGGTTTTAAACCCCTCAAGCGAACCCATCAATATTTTTATGTTTGTTTAGTATAAAGGCTACCGTGAACACGTTTTGAAACTTAAAGGACTGATATGTTACAAAAATAACTTAAAGGATGAATCTGTTACAAACACCAAACTTAAAAGACCCAAAATGTAATTTAGTCTAAATAAAAACAAAGAGATACAAAGATTGGAGGGTGTAACTCAGGTACAGCCCAAACAAAATTACATAGTGAAAAACGTCATTTATAGGTCAAGAGTGACGGGTTAAGGTTGGAGAAGCTATCATGTTAAAATGATGTCGAAGGCCATTAATAAGAAGAGCATTTTGAAAAGAAAGTCAAAGAAAGTGTTAGAGTTTTCCTGATACTTTAAGGCTTCATAGTCAAGTCATGTTACGGGTAAAATTTCTGTTTTGTTGAAGTCAATAGTATCAATCAACTTGAGCAAGTGTATGCATTGATCTTGGTATGCTTCCAAGTCCATGCATCTTGAAGGCGTAAATTCAAGTTATTAGGTGTTGAAAGCTGATATCAGGTGGTATCATAGTGGCAAAGTCTTGCAAGTTCCATCATAAAACATGTCCCTCAAACACACAACTAAATCGCTTATGTTAACGAATGAAACCAACCGACAGAGATACCAACATATGTTTGTAATTGTCGTCGAGCGTAGGGCTACTTTTGTTGATGATGATGTGCCTTATATGGTCTACAGTGAATCATCTTTTGAAAACGACTCTAACAAATGATATAACTGCTCAAAACTTACTTATCCTTACGATTGAGATGGTGCCCAATATCATCAAAAGAAGAAAGAAAAAAATCCATCTCTTAAAATTCAACTTATATCTGCTCTTTCTTGTTATAATCAAATTTGACCGATCAAATCATTGTATTTGTCATAAAAACGTGAAAGTTAAGATACTACTTTAAGGTGGAAATATTTTTGGTCGCCAATGTTTTTATGCTATTTTCAATTTCCCAACGTGATGATTGGTTGATAGTATACTTTCATTTCTCTTATTTCAAAGTAATTTCCAATCAAGTTCTATCAATGCTTCAAAACTGTAACTTCAATTCTGACGTGCATCCATCATGCTTTCACTACAAAAACAAGTTGGATGCTACGGTCGGATACCTTGTCATATCTCTCACTGTGTGGAGAATTATCTGTGATTAGATCAAAAAAATTCACAGATACTATCATGCAAGTGTCAAGACAAGATTGTTAAGACAGTAAATGAAGTGTAGAAGACACTATCTAGACAAGCTATTTGAACCAGTGCAATAACTATAACTACGCCAACAACAATGGCTGCTGCTAGCCAAATAATGGAACCAATGGCTGCTATACAATATTCCAGCAACAGCAGAGCAATTTTGGATTCAGTGAACAACACAAGTGTTCATTTAACATCCATTTATGGAAAGCCAAAAAATAATTACAAGAAAATAAGCTTCCATATGAAGTTACAACTTGTAAAAGATAAAAAAAATCTCAGCTAAAAATAAATAAATCCTTGTTTTCTACGATTTGAATTACATTTATGATCACCTTAAATGGTATCAAGCCAAAGAATGGAAACAATGATTTCTATACAATAAGCCAGTAACATACCACACAGTTTTTAAGCTCTATCAAAAGGCGCTGTATCATTATAACAAGTTTCCCATACAGCTTCCATAGCATTCTTCGCAGTTGAACCAGAACAAAACGGATTTGCAGCCAATGATGTTAAAACTCTCCTTTTGATGCATTCCTTCAAGGTGGATTAAATTAACTCAGTGTTGAAGTAGTTAGGGTAAATTCCATAAAATTTTAAAACAGAAAATTGTTTGATGTGAAACAATGAAATCTGGAAATAATCTATGGGAATTTCACTTCATTGAGAATGATAGACAGAGTACAGCAAATTATAACCATTATAGAAGGACAAAAGGAGACACAAAATCATTATCCCTGTCTCGACATCATCGTCGCCTAACTGGTCTGAAGTATCAAAAGGTAGTCAAAAGGGAACATGATTAAAGAAGTCTAAACTCTAAATTTATAAAGCACGGACACTAGGCACGACACGCACATCTGTAAACTCAGAAATATAGGACACCGTGAATCCGTGGCATGAACAGAATATCTTATTTGACTTTCCAATCACCTTGGATGATTTTTAGCCATAATAACTCACACATGCCTTGAGCATTGGGTCTGATTTCTGATTTTGCAGAAGGGGAGAATGGCTTTGAGGGTAGGGGAGGAAAAGAGAAAGGGAGGGATGTTTCTCACCTTGTTTGGGAGAAGAAAAGAAAATAAAGGGGAGAGGGAAAGAAGAATGTATATGATATATATTTGTTTCTTTTGAGAGTCTTATAAAAGAGAAATATGATTTGAATAATTTGCCAAATCCCTCTAAAACCACCTCTCAAATACATCTTCTTGAGTTCCTCCATATAGAAGGGTTTTAATTTTATAGATAAAAAACCCCGTGTAAAGTTAGGGGCTATCATTCTTTCCACTTCCATTTATTTTCCTTCCTTACCCCCAAAATCCTCTCATTCCTTTCCCTCATAACTTCTAAATAAAGCCTAAATAATTTGCATATTCTGCATCAGCATAAGCTTCTAGACTCAATTTGTCATTCTTAAATAGAGTGCGCGAATACTCACTCTATTCTAGTAGAGCAGAACTCAGTGGGCAGCTTGAAGATGAGGTTCTCTAGGAACATTGATATATGGGCTAATTACACATACAAAGTGTATGATAGGAACCCTTATCTATCTAACCCTATAATTATCTTCTCATCATCTTCATAAAATTCTTCTTTTATCAATGGTATAGGAGAAAAAAAGTTGCCCAGTGCTTAATGTTCAAATTATCATAGCATATCTCAACTAAAATACTTTGAAAAATTCAATACTGAAGCCTTTGTTGCAAACTAACTCAACTACAGTACTTTCATTAAAATTGCTGCACATTATCTACGAAATATTCAACCAAAGTAAATGTTAAGTATAAATGAAGAAAGGAAAGAAATGGCATACTTGTTCTTGCCCTCGTATTTTCAAATGTCCTCGTAGAAGTTCCCGTTTGTAATGACAATCACCACTTAGATGACCAGCTCTTATCTGTTTCATATAATCATCAATAAAAAAAATGATTAAAGGAAAGTAATGCATAAAACTACATCAAAATCTGTATGATTAAAAGGGTGCTTTCAAAAGGAACCTCACTACAAGCATGGTGAGCACAATCAGTCCAATCCAAGTTTGCAGCTCGACAGTCATCAAATACATGAATTAGCTCATGAACTATCACCCGGTTAACCTCATCTTGCATTTCTATCTGATTTGCGCACACAACTATCTATGTTCAAGAAACGTAGAATAATACTATTAGTAAATTGAAAACCTTAGAGTAAATAATCATATTAAGTATTGAATACAACGCTATTCGACCACTAAACGAGACGACAACAACTGAGATTATTTTCATCATCAATTTTGTGTATTATTTCAGCTTTTTAAGCCAACTCAAACTTGTCACTGGTAATAAGTGCACCATCGTACGGAACAGCACACCCTCCTCTCTAAGGAGTGATTGTCTACTTCTGATCTATCTAACTTTGGTGACCTTCTCTTTATCTCTCTAAACACACAATATTCTCTCATTCAGACAATCTTATTTTAATTACTATTCTCTCTCCTAAATAGACTTAAGTCACAAAACCTTGACATTAGACCGGTGTTGTCGATGGCAGATGGTGGTCCATGGCGGAGAGCCGAAATCCCGTCATATTGTCTGCTTTGTGGCGCCACCATATCAGATTATGGTGGTCCATGGCAGAGAGCCAAAATCCCACCATACCAACCACTTTGTGGCACCGTCATATCGGATTATGGTGGAAAATGCTGCCATATCGGCTGAAATTGAGCCCAAAAACCGGCACCAACATCTGCCATTCCTAATATTTGACAACACTGCGTTACACAATCAATTTCCCTCCTCATTTGTAACGATAACCTCTTAATTAAGCTTGTTTATATAAGTTATTTGTATAACAAAAGATTCAAATCAAATTGTTTTCGTATACACTATAAATTCTTTTATAAGCTATCCTAGAGAACTTACAAAAAAAAACTTAAAACACAGCTTATGCACATGTCATACATTGTTTTCATAAATTCTCTCAAATAAGTCAATCGAAACGTACCCCTTCACCCGGAACATAACCACCAGCATGATTTTGATCACAATTAATAGCTTTGAAGAAATTATCTTGAACAGGACACCCAGCTTTCTCCAAATGTTCTCTTAAGAATCTCGCTGTTGGAGCTGATATATAAACAAATAAAATCAATGAGAATTAAAATTACAGAGAAAACCCTAAAACCAGAAAATGTAGTAATAGATTGAATTGAAATACTTTTGAGACCCTTCTGAATCATGCTTTCACATTCGTTGAGAGCTTTCTTCTCGGATTTGGTGGAGGAGGAAGAAGAAGAGTCAAACTCATCCATCTGATTCAGGGTTATACTTCAGCAGCTACAGAGGTGTAAGGGTTCGGTTCAGTTGTTACAGGTAAATTCCAAGCATGATTTTTTACTCCAGTAGTAGCAAGGTTGAATAAATTTTTTTAAGCGTAATTAAATGAATTTGAATTTAACAAAAACTAAAATGAAATTTAGCACGAAAGGCACCATATTATATATTAATTCACATTTTTTATTTGTATCATATCAATTTTAGTCTAACTTATTTATTTCAATTTAATATTTATACTGCTCAGAAAAAATTGGTTTAGAAAAAATGGCTAAAAATTGTAGTTGGTTTGTTAGTTTATTAATTTATGGTGTAGATTTAAATTTAAAACTGAAAAAATTGAATCGTTAATGGTAAATTTATCCAAAAAAAAATCCGACCAAAGTTAGTTCCTTATATAGGTTTTTACAAGGATTTTTGGCTTGATGTGAAAGATGATGTGATGCGTTTTGTTGGTGATTTTCATAGGAATGGTAAGTTAACCAAAGGTATCAATTATACTTTTATAGCTCTAATTCCTAAGGTAAATTCTCTTCAATCTTTAAGTGATTTTCATCCTATCTCATTGGTTGGAAGTTTGTATAAGATTCTGGCTAAGTTGTTGGCTAATTAGGTTGAGGCAGGTCATTGGTAGTGTCATTTCTGATGTTCAAACTGCGTTTGTTAAGAATAGACAAATTTTGGATGGGATTCTGATTGCGAATGAGGTAGTGGATGAGGCTCGTAAAAATAAAAAGGAATTGTTGATGTTTAAAGTGGATTTTGAGAAAGCGTACGATTCGGTTGATTGGGGTTATTTAGATGCGGTGATGGCTAAAATGGGATTTCCGACTTTATGGAGAAAATGGATCAAAGAATGTGTTACAACGGCTACGGCTTCCGTTTTGGTGAATGGTAGTCCCACGGATGAGTTTCCTTTGGGTAGAGGTTTGCGTCAGGGAGACCCCCTTTCTCCTTTTTTATTTTTACTGGCTGCTGAGGGGTTGCATGTGATGATGAAGGCTATGGTTGATGCTAATTTGTTTAGAGGTTATAGTGTTGGGTCTGATAATGAGGTGGTTGTATCGCATCTTCAGTTTGCAGATGACACTTTACTTTTAGGTGAGAAAAGTTGGGCGAATGTTTGAGTGTTGCGGGCGGTTTTAATTCTTTTGAGGCGGTGTCTGGGTTAAAAATAAATTTCCATAAAAGTTTGTTGGTTGGTGTAAATGTTTCTGACTCTTGGTTAACGGAAGCAGCGTCGTTGCTGAATTGTAAGGTTGGTACTTTGCCCTTTACTTATTTGGGATTGCCGATAGGTGGAAACCCGCGTCGTCTGTCTTTTTGGGAACCGGTAGTTAACCGTATTAGATCTAGACTGTCTAGTTGGCAAAGTAGGTTTCTTTCCTTTGGAGGTCGCTTGATTCTTTTAAAGTATGTCTTGACCGCGCTACCTGTCTATGCTCTTTCCTTCTTCAAGGCTCCAGCAGGTACAATCTCTTCCATAGATTCTATTTTATCTATAAAAAAAAAAAATTGTGGGGGGGGAGTGAGGATCATAGAAAAATATCTTAGGTGGGTTGGCAGAGAGTTTGTATGAGAAAGGAGTATGGTGGTTTAGGAGTTAGGCGGTTGAGGGAGTTTAATGAGGCGTTGTTAGGGAAGTGGTGCTGGAGATTACTTGTTGATCGTGGAGGGTTGTGGTATAGGGTGTTGGTTGCTAGATATGGTGTTAGGGACGGGAGGTTGGAGGATGGGGGCCGGAGTGGTTCTTTTTGGTGGAAGGAGGTTGGTAGGATTGGGGAAGGGGAGGGTGAGCGCGGTGGTGGATGGTTCGAGGGTCGTGTGGTTAGGTGTGTGGGTGATGGGGAGGATACTTTGTTTTGGCATGAGCGGTGGTGTGGAGATGTCCCTTTCAGGATTCGTTTTAGAAGGTTATTTGGTTTAGCTTTAGATAAATCCATTACTGTTAAAGAGATGTTTTCTTTAGGTTGGGGGGAGGAGGGAGGGGGATGGCAGTGGAGGCGGAGGTTGTGGGCATGGGAGGAGAAGCTTCTTGCGGAGTGTAGGTTATTACTTGCTAATGTTTCTTTGCAACCTCTTTCTTATGATGTGTGGCAGTGGCAACCGGATCCTTGTCAAGGGTACACAGTCCGTGGAGCTTATGCTTTGCTTACTGATCAAGAGGAGCAGCAGGATGGTCTTTGTGAAGATTTGGTTTGGCACAAACAGGTTCCCCTTAAGTGTCTATTTTTGCTTGGAGATTGATTCGAGATAGACTTCCTACAAAGTCTAATTTAGCATATCGTGGTATTTTGAATTCAGAGGCTTGTTTATGTGTGTCAGGGTGTGGTGTTTTGGAAGATGCTCGACATTTATTTTTGTCTTGCAGCTTCTTTGGTTCTTTATGGTCGTTGGTGAGATCCTGGATAGGCTTTGATGGTGTTGATCATTGTGACATTTCAAATCATTGTGCACATTTTGCTTTTTACACAGGTGGTTTGAAAGCAAGGAGATCTTTTCTTCAGCTTATTTGGTTATTGACGATGTGGGTTATCTGGAATGAAAGAAATAACAGAATTTTTAAGCAAAAAGAAAGTTCATCAGTGCAATTATTAGATAAAGTAAAGTATCAGTCTTTGTGGTGGCTGAAAGCTAGTAAGGTTGTTTTTGTGTTTGGTGATCAGATGTGGGTGTCGAATCCATTGTCTTGTTTAGGCATTGGTTAACATTTTGTTGTAATCTGGTATCGTTTGAAGTAGTTTTTTCGATATATATTGTGCTGAAAAGGCTATTTTTGCAGTGTTAATATAATCCATTTTTGCTTATTCAAAAAAAAAAAAAAATAGTTCCTTATATTATTGTTCGTGATATTAGTTGATGATAATAAACCTTTAGTCACGAGATTCATTTCATAACAGCTCCTATTTGAATTTAGGAATTAACAAAGACATGCTTATAACAACCAAACCATAATTGATGAGTTTAAGAGTAAAATTGTTTGAAAATAGATTAGGGCCCGTTTGGATAAACATTAGAACTTATAACATTAGAGCTTACATCATAAACTCTTATATTTGATAAGTTATTTATGTTTGGATATGTACACTAAAAAGTACTTACATAAATTGAAGTGTTTGGATTTGACATTACATAAGCAATTATTGAAATTTTAAATATTTTTAATTTAACAAAAAAATCAAATAATCGAACCACAATTATCAAGATTTTTTTTGATAAAATTAATCAAGATTTAAAAACAATATTATAATATATTAATTATAATTATAATTATATATATATATATATATTAATCAATATTCTTCCTTAAAAAAAAAAATCAATATTTATATAAGACAAAATTAACATTACTTCATAAAAAAAAAAACAAAATTAACATTGACGTGTAAATAAACTTACCATATATATAGAAAAGACAAAAAAAAAATTTGAACAATCAAAAATGGAATTATATTAACCACCAAAAGCAACTCTTCTAGCACAAGGTGTGCCAAAAGAACTACTCTACAAACATAGAGTCATACAAACAACCAAAGCAAACCATTACACGATACCCAAACATCGTAAGGGACTTGAACAAAATTAATATTAGAGGTGTAAATAAACTTGCCATACATATATATAGAAAAGACAAAATTAACATTAGAGGTGTAGATAAACTTACCATATATATAGATATTAGTGTACAATTTGTTACTAAAAAAAGACAAGTTAACTTTGTTTTTTTATTCAGTTTCATTTTGTTACGTAACAAAAAAATAATAAAAATATTCCTTAAAAAAAAATATTAGTTATATGTTACTTTAGTAAGATAAGTATATAGCAATTTTGTTACTCATGCACCGCCAAAGATAACTAACATTATAATTAAAATATATGTTTGTTTCTAAAAACAAAAAATAAAAAATAAAATATATGTTTTGAAAAAGTGGATCCAGAGATAACCGAAGGAGGTTACATAAATTCATAAGCTCCTTGTTAAGCCGAGGGTAAGCTGAAAATTTAGGCTTATTAAATATGGCATAAGCAGCTTATGAAACTATGATAAACTATTTTTATTTATTTACCCAAACACCTTTAAAAAAGACTTATGGGAGTAGATAAGCCCACATAAGCTCAAAATAAGCCAATCCAAACGGTCCTAGGTATGTTGAAAATAATCTACACAAAAATATTATGTATTCTTTATTTTAGTAGTATAATATAGATATTGATTAAAAATTTAATTATCTTTTTTAATAACACTCAAAATTATTGTATTTCAGAGATTTGACAAACATGACATTTAATTTTGAGTTGTGTTATTTGAACATCAATTTGTTTGACAAATCTAATGGACAACCATATTTTTACAAAGAAAAATATGTATTGGCACAAAAACCAAAACAATAGAGAGAGTAAAAATATAATGTGAGTATGAGATAAAGTTCTCACAAAAGTTGTTATAAAATGGTTGTACAAATGTCATTGCTTTTTAATTTTATGGTTGGTTTGAGTGGTAAGATACTTGAATACCATAATCAAATGGCTCGCTAATTTTCAAGGACATAGAAAACTCATTTTAGAATGGGTAAACTACATTATATGTCCAACATGTTTTTTTACTAGAGATCAGAGGTGTCAATTTATGTAGTAGAGTTTTTTTATCCACCCTCCACACCTTCTTCAAATTATGAAGTCCAAGAAATATAGGATAGTGGAGGGTGTTTTTAACGTATTTCTATACCTTTTAAATGATATAATCTGAAATGTTAGAGGATGCGCGAGAGAAGCTAGTATGGTGGGATGTCGTTGTCAACAGACAGTTTGAACTGTAAGTTGATGTTAACAATGTCATGCAAAACAAGCCTAAGGCCGATTGAACCGATGATGATAAGAAAAAGGTCCAATATGATTTGAGAGCGAGGAATATACTCATTTCCGCACTTGGCATAAACGAGTATCACTCGGTCGCACATTATAAGACCTCTAAGACAATGTGGGACCTTTTGAAAACTCTCTATGAGGGTACCGAGGACGTCAAGCAATCAAAAAATTTAAAAGTAAAGAAGGATTTTGAAAATTGCAAAGAAGAGTATGCATCTCTAGTTAACAAACACATTACAATTCCACCTAACAAGTCATCTAAAGTTGATTTACCCAAGACTCCTAAACCTAAGGATATTGATAAATGTGAAGCTTGTCCTAAGTTACATGAAGAGATTGTGTCTCTAAAAAGTAAAATAGAACAAGCCTCAATTGTTTCCATGGCTTTTGCTAAAAGGTCAAAAAGTGTTTATTTACACCGCAAAAGATCTTTCAAAAGGAAGTTTGAAAAGAAAAATCATAATATCAAAGGCCATGGACACTAAGTTAGGTATCACTATTGTGGAGAAGTTGAGCACACTACACCTCATTGCAATACTATGAAAAGTTTTGGTTCCAAAAGACTTAATGATGTGGGTGCCTAAACAATCTACTTGTTTCACTGATCCCAAGTACCCGACATATTTTGGGGACCTAAATTTTACCTAAAATGTTGTAGATAGTGGTTGTTCAATGTACATGACTGGAGACTCATCCATGTCCATCAACTTCAAAAGAAAAGAACGTGGGTTTGTCCCTTACGGTGACAACAATCAAGGTAAATGAGTTGTGGAAAATCCCTCAATACCTACTATTAAAGATGTTATGCTTGTTGAAGGGCTTAAACACAATCGTCTAAGCATTAACCAAGTTTATTACAATGAGTTTACTATTACTTTTGATGCCCAAAGTTGCCTTATTGAGCATAATACCAACAAGGAAATTGTGTTTAAGCAATAATCCAAAGAGAGTAATTTAAAGAATAAAACATAATTTATTAGTGACTTGCAAAGAGAAATTACAAGCAATAATCCAGAGCAATGTTCATCAAAGAGACAAGAATCTCCTTGCCATAACAAATAGTTATTTTACAAACTTATAACATTACATAACTGAACCATATAACAACTTTCTAACCGCTAGCATATCTGAAACTAATTTCCACTTCAGAAAAGTAATATAATAACTTCCTAGTTGTTAGCATAACTGACACTAACTTTCGGTGATACTTCTTCTTCATTAGTATCTGGTTTTTTATCAATATCTTTTATCTTGGATCTCCATCACGAGAAGATTTTCTATTGTCCTATCCCTGACATCTCTGTAGGTCTAAGGGGATATCAACATAAAAATACATGTTTTATATTAACTCTATGATGAATTTCAATTTACTTATATTATTTTTGGAATGTGAGTAATTTGATGTCTTATTTTATTTTAAATTATGTTGATTTTTTAAGTAAAATATTTATAAGAATAGCTGGTGGTCGCCTTGAGCATGGTCGAGATTGGCGACCGTCCGGGGCTCAAGGGTGTCATTTTTTTATTTATTTTAATAATACATGCATATATTATAAATATTTAGATATGAAGATATTATATGCCAAATAATTAGAGAGTAACATATTTTTGTGCTTGTTTGTTCAAAAAAGTGTCTTTTACCTTACACATTTGTGGAAAAACAAAAAAAAAATAATACATAAGAATAAATAAAAACAAATGAGAGAACAAATAAATAATCAACTTTGCTGATGTTCTCCGTGTAATTCCGAATTGGTAAATGATTTAATTTATAATTTTTTCATAAAATAATACAATGTTACTAAATCTTATGTGCTTATTTTTTAAAAATAATTCAGTTATTGAACATAAAGCAGAAAAATAATACATAAATGTAATAATGGTTAAAATTGAGAATCTATTTGAATTTCTAACATATATAAATATTTAATCTCATAAGACTGCATGACTTGAAAGTCTTTTTTAATACATGAAGAATGAAGAAAACATATACTTTTTGAAAGATATATTGGTGGTTCATGGATGTGGTTGGTGGTGTTGTTTGTGATTGAAATCCATGACTAAAAAAGTTATATTTATTACATGAAGAATGTAGTTTGTGCTTGAAATACATTACTCCAAAATCATATTTAGTTCATGAACCTCAGAGAAGATCAATTGCATGTGATTTATATAATATTCAAAATTATTATTTTTTAAATTTAAAGTTAAGGGTCAGTTGTTCAAATTAACCTTGTAATATACGTGAAGTTTGAAAATTGACTATGTAAAAAAAAAACAGATTCTATCCCTGCAATTTGAGATTATTCCTATTTTCACCCTCATATTTTTTTTGTAGACATGAAAATACATAGATTGGGCTTGCAAAGTTTCATAGCATTCTGAAGAAGCCTTAATTTATTTTGATTTTTTAACCTAAACATGCAAAATTGTAATTTTGTTCCGGGTAAGCATATACTTATGAGTCAAATTTTGTTCCCTAATTTTGTAGGCATGGTCAGAACTATATAAAAACCTTCACCTAAAAATTTTAAAGTTTTTAAACGAGTGACAGATTAACTCAAGATAGTGGACTGACACAATACACCTCTATTATTTGATTGAGAGTAACTAATTAAACAAAAAATCTCATTAATAACACCGGATCCCAAAACATCAAACTTAGGATCATCATCTTAAAATGGGTTTACCCTACTGAAATGTATCAAACTGGAGGTCTTAGATGCAGTGATTTGTGAACGTGATGATAGTAACACGCCCCTGACCTCTTACTTATACTAGCCGTAGACCTAGTTAGAGTATTGAAATTTAAAAGACAGGAGTATAATAACTCAAATGCTTCTAAAGGTCCTTTAAGTTTTTCATTTTTTTCAAAGTGGTCCTTTAAGTTTTAAAAGTCTCAAACAAGTCCTTTTAGTCTCACATTGTAGATAGCATAGTTGGTAATTGCTTCCTTGAACTCATCTTTGGTATCAAATTTGACTCATAACACCCACTTAAAATCAGTCATCTTTTTAGGCATGACAAATGGTGGATAATGCTCTTTGTTGCTATCATCTGAATCATCATCATCATCATCTAAAAAGACTTGTTTGAAACGATTCAAAAACTAAAATGACTTGTTTGAGACTTTTGAAACTTAAATGATCACTTTGGGAAAAACGAAAAACTTAAAGGACCTTTAGATGCATTTGACCTAATTTCTATCATTGCAATACCTCTAAAGGTATTACAAATATCATTTTAAGACGGTATCTCCCACTTCACATTTATCAAACGAGCTTATAAGCTATAAGTTAAGAGCTAAAAGCTCTTTTTTGGATGTTACTAAACAGACCCTAAATATGTCATCTTTCTTATCACATCTCATATCATTAATTATAATTATTTCTAATATTTGAGTAAATAGTCAATTTCCCCCCTGAAATTGTAGGTTTCGTCAATTACCCCCCTGAAATTAACAAAACTTCAATTACCCTCCTGAAATTGCATAACGTTAATCAATTTACCCCCTTCGTCAAATTTTTTTGTTAACTGTTTACGGTTATGATCAAATACCCCCCTGAAATTTTGCACTTATGTGCAAAATGCCCCATAAACTTTAAAAATTTATATATTTTTTTTATCCTTGACTCAAAAGATATTAAAAACAAAAAAATTAACAATTATTGATCATATAAATATGTATGGAATGCATGTTTATGCAGCTATTGGTCATATAAATCTTGGATAATGATAAATAGTACGGGACAGTGAGCACGAAAATTAACGAAAGTAGTTATTGCTTGCCATTCAGCCATGTATTCCGTAAATTGATTGTTTTCGGTACTTCTCATGTTATAATTGCCAAGCTTTTTATTAGCCATTACCCATGATTTCCGTCAAAGCATACTATATCAGTTTTTAATTTCATAAAAATTGGACAATTTGGGCATTCG
Source organism: Medicago truncatula (assembly GCF_003473485.1). Taxonomy (NCBI): domain Eukaryota; kingdom Viridiplantae; phylum Streptophyta; class Magnoliopsida; order Fabales; family Fabaceae; genus Medicago; species Medicago truncatula. Next base: position 27,215,209 of record NC_053045.1, read on the forward strand.
TCTATTTCCGTACGTGCATTTTTTCGTACCATATAGCATTGCTGATAAATCTTTATGGAAGATATGTTACTCTCATGTGTTTTAAATATATACATATATAGAAGACTTTTTTTTACACAAGTTAATAATTATGTTAGAGTATGCAGTCATCAAGTACACAAGTCTTTGATAATTGTGTGTCCATAAAGAAAATTCATAGGTTAATATCTGCAGAAGGAAGAAGAAACAAGGCTTGTTGATAAATATGAAATATGAATGAAAAGGTTGCACATGACAAAACCATGTTTTCTTTGGCATACATTCATTCATTTTCTTGTGAATATAATTTTTATGACAATAGGTACAATATACTACTTGAAGAACTAAATGTATGATTTTTGGTAAGAAAAAAAATCTAAATTTTCAAGTTTAGGGGGCATTTTGCACATAAGTGCAAAATTTCAGGGGGTATTTGATCATAACCGTAAACAGTTAACAGAAAAATCTAACGGAGGGGTAAATTAATTAACGTTATGCAATTTCAGGAGGGTAATTGAAGTTTTGTTAATTACGAGGGAGTAATTGACGAAACTTACAATTGAAAATTGACTATTTACTCTCTAATATTGTTATTTGTCAATAAAGTAAAACTTTTTTTTTTTTTATCAAGCTAAGTAGTCTAGTGGATGCAATATCCCTAAAACTGAGATAAGCTCTACTTAACAGTTTACTCCCTCCGTCCCTAAATAAATGACCTGTTTGACAATATATATTATTGACTTGACGTACTTTGACCATATTTTTCTACTAATTCACAAAGATAAATAATATCATGTAAGATGTTGTTGGATTCGTCTCGATGAATATTTTTAAAATATTAAATTTTCATAATTTTTTTTGGTAGAGAATTGAAGATATTAAAGATAAAATATATGCATTGGTACATGTGTCGAAGTCAACTAGGTCATCTATTGAGGGACGGAGCGAGTATGAAAAATTAATCTTTTCATATGGAATTAAAAGAAGGAAGAAAGTCCAAAATTTTCCATTATATGAACTGAACATTGACCACGAACTGCACGTGTTATTCTTGAAAAACACCTCAAACGCATTATCCTTAATTTCATCCTTTCTCCGTCCATTCTTTTCTTCCTCCTTTTTCCAATACAACTATTCCTTTTGCCTCTCATAGTCATAGTCGGTGCAATGACCACAATAATAACCATATAACAACAACACTATCACACACAAAATTCATATCCACATCCATCACAATCTCATACTCAAAATTAATCTTTTCATGGAAGATAAAAAGAAGTCACAATGGAGCTGGACATCAGCAATAATAGGAGCAGCATCAGCAGTAGCAGCAACATCAATTCTCTCAGCAAAACCAAAAGACCCAACATTTCATCTCATCTCCATCAACTTCACTTCCTTAAAACCAAGCCTCCCCGTCGTAGACGCAGAAGTTCTTTTAACCGTCCATGTCACCAATCCAAACATAGCTCCAATTAACTACTCATCAACAACCATGTCAATTTTCTACGAAGGTTCTCTCCTCGGTTCAGCTCCGGTCCAAGCCGGGTCTCAGCCACCGAGGTCATGTCAGTTACTGAGACTTCCTGCCCGGCTTAAAGCTCTTCGGCTCGCGAAACACGCGAGCCGAGTAATGTCTGACGTGGCGAAAAGGGAGATGGTTCTTGATGCAGCTGTTGATATTGCTGGCACCGCTAGAGTTTTGTGGTGGGACCATAAGTTTAAAGTGAGAGTTAATAGTCATATTACTGTTGATCCTGTTTTTCTTGATGTTATTGATCAGGAGAATACTGCACAACTTGAACTCTTTGGCTCAGGTCGGTGAATAGATTGCGTGCACATTTCATTATTTTACTAATTAAGCTTAGAAAAAGTTGGTGTGGTTTGTTAGGTTTGGGAAATTGGAATTGCACCTAACGTCACGTTTTGATTTTGTTTTATTTTCAGCAAGAATTGAGAATCAAACAAAAAGTAATTGAAAGTTGTCCTGTTTTTATTGTTTTGTGCTTCTCAAGTTTGAATTGTAGGTTGAGTAAACAATAATTTTAGTAGTAGCTGAGAATACAAGAATTGTGATTATACAAGTAATTAATAGTTATGAGCTAATGGCCTTACTTCTCTATTCCATAATTTGTTTGATTATTTCGCATAAATTGAAAAAGAATAATAATGTCAAGTTGATGATGATGAAATATTATTGTCTTTATCAACAAAGAAATATCATTATGTTGATGTAATCACCCAAATAGAATCGAATTTGATACCTTGAGAATGAGCATACTCCAACCATGCCAACCCAAGTGGGTTATATATGTATTTGTAGGATGATTTTATGTAAATGTGGCGTACCTTTGAGGTGTTTCGGCTCGATAATGAGCCACGTGTCGATGACTTGACGAAACTCTTTAATTCATGGGATAATAGATGACTTCTCTACTCGTATTAACCTAGATTTTGCGTGATCACATTTTTGACTTAGATGATTAGTGTTGCACGGTTGCATTGTCATGTGTAGTTAAATGTTATGTTGATCCATATTTGTTGTGTTGAAGATTGTGCATTCGAATTTTCATATTTAACTCATTTTATCTTTGAGTATAATAACTCACCTTCATTTGTTTCTCATGTGGGTGCTTGCACATCGATTATGCAAGTAGATGATGAGTTGGCAGGTGAAGGTGAAGGTGAAGATGAAACTGAAGCAGAAGCTGAGAAGTGAACAACATATTGCGTTAGCATTATATTTTGTTATTTGTATGTTATGTCACTGTGATTGATTGATTGACTTCTTGAGATATTTTAGGATCGACTATGAGATTATGTGACATTTTAAGTCTAGATTCTAACTCGTTGATTGTTATTTATTTTTGTAATTGATTACATGACTTCTTTATTTCAAAAGTTTGTAAATGAACCAAATTTGACTATGTTTTCACTATGTTTTACTGTTTGAAATGCTTTTGGGGTGAATGGTGTTACAACGGCCCGTAGTATAGAGCTGTAAGGGAAGTTTTGGTAGCGACTTTACAAGCATTGAGGTTGAGTTAAGATACTTGATTGGAGATTGATCTTATCTGATATATTTTTTTATTTGAAAATATGTTCGCATGTATGATCATCACTATGATTTATGAGTAGAAGCAGAAGATTGAAAAGTAATTATGAGTAATCATGGGATTATTTGTTATAAATGTTTCATGTTAGAATATTAGAGACCTCTGCAGATGATGTGATGTGCTGAAGGTAGTGTTTGTTTACTGAATAATGGAGTAATCTAACCATTTTTCTTTGACAATTTCTCCCTTATGTCAGGGAAGTCCTTAACCTCCATTAGTTGTTTTGCCATCGATCACTATTGTTCGATGCTCGAAACTTCATCTGTAAAAACTATCAGAATGGTTCTCCTCATGTGATACATGACCTCACCTCGAGTAGTAGGAGGATGGGCTGAGCAAACAGACTAAAATCTGAGTATGAAATAGAAGCATTACAATTCATATAAAGAGGATCCTCTTTCGAAGGTCAGGGCAATAGAGAGACTGGCAAAGCTCCCTAACTTCATCAGCAGAAGAACTCCCTAAAGGTTAAAGAAGCCCAGCTTGACCTCCTTCCCGAAGAGAGGCAGACTGAATCCTATTTCGGCTATAACGGTCTGTATTACTATGTTCTCATACGTAGGAATACCTCCGTTAGCCGGCTTTTGTAGTAAATTCTATTTGTTCTTCGCCACTGTGTTGTGGGGCTTACTTCCTATCTCCACTGTGTAAAACTTTCAAACGAGTGATAGTTTCAACATTAACTTTCAAAATTCCTAGGCCCACCATTTGATTATTCATATCGGCTGCCTTGCTTGAGAGGAAGACTAAATGCTCAAGTTTTGTTGAAACGAGATGCACACATAAATAAGCTTTATGATGGTCCTTCCTTGGACTTGCCTATCAACAACTCAAGTGGTGAAATTCCTATTGAGCATAGGTTATACTTATATCATTTCTGTCAGTTCTGAACTCTTGTAGATCCCAACTTTGGGATAACTAGTCTGTTCAATTTTTGGCAGTCCAAACATTATATAACAAGTGAAGCTCACAAGTTCTTCCTGTTTTCCTTAATAATGATTTCTCCTCCCTTGTTTGGATATGAATTATTCTTATAACTCACAATCCACATAAAGTGTGTGTGTATTCCGTTATTTAATTGGAATACACAATCTTGGGAAAGTACATCATAATTAACCTTCTTCCTTGGTACTGAAAGTACATCATAAATTGAGATTTTTATTCACAAGGCCATTCATTCATATTTAACTTGGTTAATGTACTTCCCTTTAATAAAAAGTCATCCTAAAAGTTAAGCTATTTGAAACAACCAACACCAATCAGAAAACGAACTCTTCAAACTAACTGAAACAAAAAGCAAAACTAATATCTATATAACTCCTAATATTCATCCTCAAGATGGAAAATGAATATTTAACAATCCCATCTTGGACTGAAATTTATAAAATAAAAGAGATGGTTTAAGAGACTTTGTAAAAAAATTAGTATTTAAGTTTAGGCCTAAAGGCAGTTTTGGTTCCTCTCTATTATGTCAAAACTGCAATTTTGGTTTGTCACTTGTAATTGTGCAATTTTGATTCTCACTTGAGAAATTTTGACCAATCTATGTGATTTTGACATCCAATTTTATGACGTTAGAATATATTAGATGATGTGATATAAAACGAACAACCTAATTGCTTAGAGTCTTAAAAAACAAGGTGTTAAATTAGGTTCTGATCAAGCATGTATAATCAAAAGAAGATCGATTAAAATAGAGATGTGTTATTTGAACAACCAATTGTGTGACAACTTTTGAGACAAACATAAATTTACAAAGAAAATTAGGTATCAACACGAAAATCAAAATAATATAAAGAGAAATTAATAATATAATCTGAGTTTAAGAGAGATTGTTGTCACAAAATAATTGTACAAATATCATTTCTCATTAAAATAATACATATAGTGAATAATTTATTGTCGAATCATCAAATTGGATGGACGAGGAATGACATTTCTACAATTAAATGCAAATATAATCAAATTGGATGGACGAGGAATGATATTTGTCATTAAAATTGGATGGATGAGGAATGATATTTGTATAATTTATTGTCGAATCATCAAATTGACCAAAATTATTCTATACATATAATGAATAATTAAAAATAGAATGATCAAAATTGCATTTAAATCTATAATTCATGCGTGTTGTTTGCTTTTTGTTTTAAAAAAGAATATGAAATTCGATTCGAGTAGTTATAACAAAAAGACATGCTTTGCTAAAAAAATCACAATATTGACCATTTCCCTCCAACTCCACTTTCCCCGCAAAAACAATAATAAAAATTGACCATTTCCTCAACAAAATCATCACATTCTTTTTTCTTATTTTCTTATTCCAAGAACAAGAAAACCCCTTCTTCTTCTTCTTCTTCTTCTTCTTCTTCTTCTTCATCCATGGCTGAAGTTCTACACTCTTCTGATCCCATTCACATTCACACTACCGACCAAGAACAACAACAACAATCATCACCACCCTCTTCTTCATCTTCTTCCTTTTCTTCTTTATCAGTAGCAGTAAACAAGAGTTTTTCTACTGTCACCGACTGCGAGGCAGAGGAGATCACTGTAACAGAGAGGGCAAAGACAGAGCAAGAGTTATCCTTTTTGGCCATTCTTGTGACCCTTTTCAGGAAATCCCTAGTTTCTTGCGCCAGTGATGCTTCTGCCATGGAAATTGGTCACCCTACTAATGTGCGCCATCTTGCACATGTCACCTTTGATAGGTTTAATGGTTTCTTGGGTTTGCCTCTTGAGCTTGTACCTCAAGTCCCCACTACACCTCCCAGTGCTAGGTAGGTTTGTTGCTACATTGTTCTTATCATGTTCTTGTCTTTTACTTGTTGCCAAATTTTATGAAGTACTGACACCAGACACGCCACTGACACGCGTTGATGTCGTGTCGGTGTCGGACACCGGCCACATCCTCCACTATAGAGCAAATTTTAAATTTTAAATTTTCAATCATTCGTATCTTGTGTCATAAGTCATTGGTAGTAATTATTTTTGAATCAAGCTGTTAAGCTCAAATGGTTAATGAGTTTCACTGAAAGTCGAATTGATTGGAGTAACTGAGTTTGAACTTTTATTGGAACAACTATTGTTAAGACAAAAAAAAAAAGCTTTCTATGGTTAAATCTTGTAAATTTTCTTCTATAGTTGATTACTGTTTTAGTAATTTTATTTTGTTCATTGAGATTCACATTGGTACTTAATGATTTGACTGTGTGTGTGTGTGTGTGTGGTATTATCTATGGATACATTTATTGGATTGCATGATGATTTTTTCTTTTTAGAGTTTGGACAATTGACACTGTTATGTATATTACTTGCAAATGTTATAATGCACAATTAGGTTTTGCTTTGAAATTCCAAAGCTCTGAGAGCTTTGTACAATATTTTGTTGTTAATAATTTAATGGAATGTGTGAATTTTGGTAAATTCTTTTGTTTTGATTTTTCACATATGTAGTGCAACTGTTTTTGGAGTTTCAACGGAATCCATGAAACTATCATATGACAGAAGAGGGAACATTGTACCAACGATTTTACTACTAATCCAAGAACACTTGTATGCTCAAGGAGGATTACAGGTTCATTGTCTACAATCTTTACTAACTTCTCTTCTATTTGTCAGAAGCAACAACATATGTAGATATAGACACCGACACAACACAACACTGACATGGACATGTAGATTGTAGACATCAGTAATAGTTTAAGAAAATGAAAGTGATTGAATGTCTACATGTATCGGTGTTGTGTCAAACGTAAGACACGCCTTTAATCTGAAGTGTCATCTACATAGCCAACAACAGAAAACTGCACCAAAATTCACCACTCTATATGCAATTGGTCAAAAATTCATTTTACAAATGACTATTTATATGTTCCTGCTTGGTTAAATATTTTACAATTGACTTAAACAATATGCAGGCAGAGGGAATTTTCAGAATTAATGCAGACAATAGACAAGAGGAATATCTTAGGGATCAATTAAATAAAGGAGTGGTCCCAGAAGACATTGATGTACATTGTTTGGCAGGATTGATTAAGGTATTACAATGAAGACGATATGTTACATGGTAACATCATGCTGTGAAATACTACTTGTGCTATTGCATTATCATTTTATACGTTTTTGTCTATGCACTTTTCTATTGCGCTTAATTGCGTATCTATTTTATCACATCTAATGTGTAATATTAGTTTTAATATTATGTACTTGATGTAAGTTTTGATAATTTAATTTGGTGTTCGTGTATTCTTGAAGGCTTGGTTTAGGGAGTTACCAAGAGGTGTTCTGGATTCTTTATCTCCAGAGCAGGTAATGACTTGTCAGACAGAAGAAGATTGCGCCGAACTGATGAGTCAGTTACCTCATACCGAAGCTTCACTTTTGAACTGGACTATCAATCTGATGGCTGATGTTGTACAAGAGGAGCATCTGAATAAGATGAATGCACGCAACATTGCCATGGTTTTTGCACCAAACATGACTCGGGTTAGTTTCTATATGTTTTTTATTCTTTAGGAATTGCAAGAAGGAGGAATACACACACATTGATATACTATACTAGTCTTGTACTCTTATTATATTTTGACCTTACTAATTTATTATATTACATTTGGAAAACAAATTGAAATCTATTTCTTTTAGGAAGTATATAAAGCACTAGCAAAGACACTGACACGTCGACACTACTAACAATTTTGAGAAAATAGAAGTAATTAAATGTAAACTAATGTGTCAGTGTTCAACATGTGGGTCCTACATATTTTCTGCAATATTTCATTTGAAAATGGCCGTGTTTGTGACAATGTGTTTAACTAGTAAAGATTCCAACTTATCTATCTGATGAGTAAAGCTGATTGCAGATGGCAGACCCTTTGACTGCATTCATGTATGCAGTTCAAGTGATGAACTTTTTGAAGACACTTGTATCAATGACACTGAAGGAAAGGAATGATTCTGATGTAGAATCATCACCTGAATTTTATATAGAGCCATTTGATGAGAATGAGGAACATAGTCATTGTAACTCCTTCCAGCAAGATGTTGCAACAGAAAATGAAATGCTAAGCAATGAAGCAATTTGAGTTGCATCGATTCAAGATCAGAGTGGATAAGAAGCCTGGAAATGAAAAAAAAAAAAAACATCATTGTGCTGGAATGTAAATTGATTCTTTTCTGGCATTATATGTTTGTTTGACTTGTCTTTAATTTGCAACTTGCAAGTTGCAAGGACAAGATTTTGAAGTGGTTCAGTTTTATTGTCTTTTTCATTTGTTTGACCTGTCTGATTTTAAGAAATGGAAGTATGATCAACACTAGCATTGTAAAGAAATAAATTCAGAGTATTGAAGGTGTTGTGTATGTGTATGAGTTGCATTATTCTGAGGTTTATGCTGTAGAAAATAAATTCAGATTAGTTCAGTCTTAATTTGATTATGTCATCGCTTATGCAAATTAACGTGAAGAGGGAAATCAATTATGGTATACTAATAATACATAATGATTATTTCATTATGCTATGCTTAATTTGGGGGACCGGAATGGTGCACTCTTGCCCATTATGATGGAAAATTTGAGGTTTGAAGCTCCGCAGCTGTTAACCGCCAATGGAAAATAACCACATCGGTAGTTAACTATCGTCGGTTACTCTCCACGGCAGTTAACTGTGAATGGAGTTATTTTCGTAAAATACTGGTGTTTCTTAGCTAATATTGAAGTGGGAACAACAATTTTCTTTTATAAAACATGTTTTTTGATTCCCTTATTTAAAAAGTCAACAAATTTTTTGGTCCCCCTCCCCTCAGAATGATGTGGCAGGCTCATTAATGCCATGTAAGCGTGCTATTTGACGGAATAGATTTATGCCAAGCCCTTGCCAATGATGGATTTGGCGAGACAATTACTCCTGTCATACACACTTTATCCCATTTCGCCTTGTTGATTTTTCTTCCTCCTCGTTCTTTCCCCTAATGGCTTAAATGTTTTGATTCAAGTATTTTTAATGTGGTTCATACATTTACTAAGAAAGCACTCCGTCCATCATTATTATAAACAAAAAATATTTATAAGGTTCCTTCAATAATTGATCTATCTGATCTATAAAAAACCACTTTTAAGGTTCATTCAATAACTAATGTTTTGGTATATATATATATATATATATATATATATATATATATATATATATATATATATATTAGTTATTAAATGAACCATAAAAATAGTTTTTTTGGCGTGTAATAGTGACCAGAGGTTGTATGAACTTAAGCATTAACTAGACCCCGACCCTCGCGATGCACGGGTTTGTTTCGATTTTCATATATAAGCATCAGGTTGACTATATTATTAGTTGTCAACATGTTTAATTGTATTATGTATAACATTTCAATAAAGACTACAATGAGCAAAACACACCAAAGTTGGAACTCGTCATACAAAATCTAAGCAATGAGCAAAATTTAAACAATGAGCTAATTAAATAGTTCAAAATATACATCAAAGGAAAAAAGTTACTGTATAAAGTTAGTATGAGAAACATATCAAGTGATTCAACCATAGAAGCCTATAAGATCACCCACATTTTCATTTTTCAAAACATATGTTGAAGGAAAAAGGGGAAGAAATGGATGAAAACCGTAGACTTTTGGGTTTAGATTGCGAAGGAGAAAGGAGAAAAAAGGGTTCGAAACCGTTTGGAAAGAAAGGAAAATAAATTAATTGGTTTTTTGAAAAGGGAGTTTAATATTGAATATCATGTAGTGGAAGCCAAATGATAGCATAAAAATAGCAAGTGCTTGGTGGTTAAAATGCTTTGAAGTAACCAACATAGCATGGGTGTGAAACTCTGGAGGGGTTTTTTTTCATAAATATTTTTTAAACCCCTCAAAAAAGGGCAGGATAAATTTAATGGCATATGCAAAAACCAATCTGATATGTGTATTGCTTTTCATAAAAAATAGCACATTTTTCGTTAGGATTATTTTATTTATTTATTATATGTGTTTAATTTCTTGTTTGTGTGTTTGATTTGGAATTAGTGGATGTTTAGGACTAAAGGTATTTTAGTCACTCGATGAGTGAGGGCATTTTATTAATCTTAGAGTTGAAGAGTATTTTAGTGTTTTAATGTGAACAGTTATGTTTACTAAGATTAGTAGTAACTTGAGGTAATTATTCTGAGATGGTAATTAATGAGATGTTTTAATGAGTTAAGTGAGTAGTAACTTTTTAATTAAGTAGTAAGAGTTACTAGGCCCAATGGAAATGAGGGTAATGATGAGCGTCTAAATGAGGGTTTAACCATAATCTTGAAATCACACATATTTGACTTTGTTATTTTGAATTTTATGACTCTTGCGACTCAATGGAAATGATTATATGGAAAAGGACTAATTTTGGACACAAAATGATTTTGGGTAGAATTTGTTAAACAACAAAATGAAACAAGAAATTTGTGGAAAGATTAGAAAATGGAGCGCCACACTCTCTTCTAATCCAAGAAGGAATGATAAGCCAAAGGTAGAGGATCGCCACAAGAAACGTGGTTTCTTGATAAGATCAAAATTTGGTCCAATCCAGAACCAAAAGAGCAATTCTCACAATTGCACAAAGTGTAAAATTTAATAAAGTTCTTCTATCTTACAACGGTCCGTTTGGTGCGTATGATAGGATAAAAAACTGGATAGGAATAGCATATGAAAGTGATAGGATAGACACTTATCATAGCATACGTTTGGTTCACGCATGATAAGAAGTTTGATAGCATTGCTTTATCATTTCATGTGTTTGATACACACCTGACAAGGATATGATAACATAAAAATTATATTTAATAACAATTTTCTTTGAAAAACAAATATTATTTTCTTAAAAAAAATCCATAAAAAACAATAATAAGTGCTGAAACAATGAATTGCAGCATCTCTACCAAAAAATACAATGAATTGCATAGTTTTTTTTTCACAAACCCAAATGAGTAAAACAAGTTTCTCAATAGAAACAATGAATTGCCTTCTGATGAAATAGAATCCGTGAATCGTGAATTCCATCCTATTTCACTAATTGTTTGCATAAAGTGTTCATTACAATTGATTACAGACCCAAATGTTAACCGCCGTGTACAAGTGGAAACAAATCAAACCAAGAAAACAGACAAATCAAACCAAAAAATCAAATAACCGAAACAACCTAGTTTCAATTACAGGGAGGAAGAAGGAACAAAAAGTTTGAAGGAATAAATTGGGAATACAAACAAAGGGTTTTGTTCTGGAAAAAGTTAGGAGCACAAAAATTTGGTTCAGATTTAGCATGTGTAAAGAGAGAGAGGAAAAAGGAAGGCACGATGGGAGAGAGGAAGAGGGAGATGGTTGGAGTTGTAGAGAATATGGAGAAGAGGAAACATCTTGGATTTTGATTTTGAAAGAGAAGATATGCGTGTTCCGTTTGTTTATTCCTATCTTGTTGCTAATCCACCAAAAACTAAGGACAAAAATAATAAAGGATGAGTAGGATAGGATTAGAAATAGGTTTAATTTATCATATCATGTTGGTGCACCAAACAATAGATTGGATCAGGATAGGATAATTTTATCATATCATGTCTCTCTATCATGTGCACCAAACGGACCACAAGAGTTACACGCCTCCTTTTGATGAATCAAGAGTGGCAATTTTTTCTTATAAGGACAAAGTTCAATTAGGCATCCCTCAAGAGTAAAGAAACACCTCAATTTTTTCTTGAAAGTGGCAATTTTTTTCTTTTGATGAATCAAGAGTAAAGAAACACCTCAAGAGAAAACTAGGTATCCCGAATAGGTTTGCACCCCTAAGAAATGCCAGTCATATGCATCTTCTCATAAAATATTATTAAAAAGGGAAAGATGAGAGAGAGAGAGAGATGCATGTATGGGCTACACCAAAGCCTTAAATGAAGGCAGCAAAAAACAAAAAAAAAAGATCGGTTACCTAAAAAAACTAAAATTAGGAAGTCCAAAACGGTCTATGAGGGTAAAGTCTCCCATCAAACAATACCACTAATAGATAATTGAAAGTAACACACTTGTTAAGAATATTAATTATTATTTTTTACAAATGTGATAGTTATTACATGATAGAGAGAATATGTAGAAATGTATCAATAAACTAGCACCTCTTTGACGAAAAAAAGATCAATTAAAACTATATTGAAAATTGAAAATGACACTCTTTTTGACATATTTGTTTTTTTGCAAATGTGACAATTATTATGTGATCAAATCCAAATTTATTATTTTTGATGATATAATGAATGGTGTGAAATTAATACACTCAATTTATTGTAAAGAAAACAACTTTATTTAATAACATTTTCTTGATAAATAAATAAATGTAGAGAAAAAAAACATTTTTATTTATTATAAGGAAGATGCTAACAAGGAATTTGTTAGAAAAAATAAATATTACAATTGTTTTTTTTTTAAGTAAAAGTAAAAATTAGGAAAGTCGAAATTTCATTAATAATAGTGACACTAATTTACAATATTACAACTGTTTCATGTTAGATTGAAACTCTGCCCATTGATGTTATAAAATCAAGATCTACCCTTTGAGCTGATATATCAGAAATACCATTTAATAAATTATAATAGAAGGAAAAATCTTTTACCATTGTAGCAATGATTCTCAATTTTGCAATAGTCACATTATTATTACAATGGATTAACATAGCTCGCAACAATTTATTTTACCACAAGGGGGTCTCATTTAGCAAACATCTTTAACAACTTTCTTTTTCATTAGTTTTCTTTAGTGTTTTCATCTCAGATTCCATAGTGGAATGAGTCAATATGGATTGTTTCTTAGTTTTTCAAGAAATAGCTCCTCTGGTGATGTTCAATGTGTAGCCACTTGTGGCATAAGAATCATCTGATAAGATGTTCCTATTTGTATTAATGCACCCTTCAAATACAATAGGATACCTATTATGATAATATTGTTGGGTATTTGTATTGGCTACATTATTGCTAAAACAAATATCCTTACTTGTGTTGTTGGATACAATGTTCCAACATGTTTTAGGCATCTCTGTAAGATGTTGGATACGATGTTCTGACATCCTGGCACGGTTCAGTGTGCGCATGAGTTCATGCCTATTTGTACACGCGCTCTTTATTATTTAAGGAAACCATATTTCCTTATCTTCTTGACCAAACAACGCACATATCTTTTCAGAATCAGTTGTGTAATATTCCTAAAGATGTGATCATATTTTAGAAAATATTTGAAGTTGTTTTGGATGTTCCTAAAGATCCTCCTACATTTTAGGACTTTACATATTTGTCTCTGATTCTGGTTTGTAGATCAGCTGGACGATTTGCATTTGTTCTGAAGCCCAACAAGGTTAATTGGCTCGTATTGCTTCAGTATGAAAGGAAGACATCAAGACCTAATTGATCATTCAAGACGTCATTCTAAAAAGTTTAGTTTGTAGGGTTTTGTGTCTTTGTGTGTTCTATTCTTGTATCGTGTTGATGCAAGTTTAGTTCTGTTTTATTGTGAGCCTTTCTTGTATCATCTTGATACATGCTAAGGACTGTTTGTTGAGTTGTAAACTCGTTGTGCTACATCGAATCTTGTAAGCAAGGTCGTAGTTGTTTGTTTGAAGGTAACTTCACCATTTGTTTGTGTTTTTAGTCTGATAATCACAAGGGCTGTGGTTGACCGTAGGATAGTGAGATGGGATCTCAGATCTAGGAGTTCCTAGGTTGAAATCTAGACGGATGGGTCCTAGGTCTTTAGTGTAAACAAGAAGTTTGTTGAGAGCTATAGAATACAGAATACACTAGTGGATTTCCTTCCTGGCTTGGTAGCAACAAAGTAGCAATAGGGTTGGAAGAGTGGTTTTTACGGATAAAAAATAAGAGTGATGGTTAATCTAATAATAAAAGTTGTTACAAGGATAATATAACCTAATAATAATAATAATAATAAAAGTTGCTACAATATAATATAACCTAATAATAATAAAATTGTTACAATGATAATAATAATAATAATAATAATAATAATAATAATAATAATAAATGTTGTTAGAATGATAATATTGAGATTTTTTACCAAAAAAAAAAAGAATGATAATATTGAGATTTTAAATTAATTTAAGTATAATTTTGGCAATGCAATAAAATTTGAAAGAGATAATCAAACACGTCAAATTAAAAATATTTTCTCCCCTCCCTCCAAAACTCTCGAACCAAACGGACCCTAAAAGAAATGGAGAGAGAATCCTGGTCCTAGTATATATCTAGACAATGTGTAAAGATATAAAGCTAGTCTTACTTGAACACAAATATAAATGAAATATGTTTGGGCACACTCACATAAATGGAGTAAAATAAATGAGAAAGAATTTAGAGCCGTTTGTTATAGCTTTTTTAAGAAGAAAAAATCACTTTTATGCATACGCTTGTTATGGCTTTTTAAAAAATCAGAATCTAAAAAAAAAATTAAATGAGAAATTGTTAAGAGTGGCTTCTCAAAAAATAGATTTTGGATAGCATTTGGGTGAGATAGAGTTAAGTGACATTGATGACATTGGTCAATCACAACTTGTGATTGACCAATGTCACCCAACTTTACGTCACCCAAGTGCTATTACAATTTTTTTTTTAAAAACTTTTCATTCTAGAAGATATATCACAGTTATGTTATATATATTCATCCACCTCACTAGTTTGTTTTTGAGCTACGGCCACCCAATAAATGGCTTATCAAACCGCCTATTCATCGTCGTATATGATCGGATAGGTGCCAAAAAATAACAGCCTCCTACATAATGGCATATTCCTCCAACTCATGCTATTTTCGTGTACCTTTCCCCACTTTTCTCCCATTTCAACCACCAAAACACTCATATTGTTGTTTATCTTTTCTAATCCTCTTTCGTATATATGTTTTGTTTTTCTTTCTCTCTAACCTATGAGAAAAACATCAACCCTAGATCAAAACCTAGGAATATCAATCATCGAATCCTAATATATATGTTTTGTTTTTCTTTCTCTCTAACAACATCAACCCTAGATCAAAACCTAGGAATATCGATCATCAAATCCAACATATTAGCCATCGATCATGTCAACATGCAGCCTTCAAAAAATATTTGAAAATCCTCCATTGTATCCAGAAAACCCAACTATACTTCTTGATCAATCTCTTGAATCATGGAAGAACCAAATCAAACCCATACAACATTCTTCTTCTTTCACCGAGCTTTTTGGAGAACTTTATTTCAATGAAACTGTTTCTCCTAAATCATCACCGTTACCATCACCAAAATCATCTTCATCTTCATCATTTCCAGAATTAATAAACCATGCAAACCATATTCCCAATAATAAATCTCTTGGGTTTGGGAGTGAGAATCCATTATCTAACAAAATGAAGTTATCTTTGAGTTTAAAGAGATTGAATATTTGCAAAGAGAGTCTTGGTTTTGAAAGTTCTTCAGATGAAGTTGAAGAATTCGAAGACGAAGAAGATGAAGGTTGCGACGAAAAGAATCTGGGTTTAGAAGGAAAGTGGTTATGGAAGAGTGGAAGAACAAAAAGGTTGAATGAGTACCCTCCACCAATTTCATGCATAGGGAGAAGTGGAAAGCCTTGTGTTAGGTTCAAATCTTATAGGGAGAATGGAAGGTTTATTCTTAAACAAATACCAATACAAGATTTTCTTCATGCTCATAGAGAAGATGGAAGACTCACCTTGCATTTTATTCAGCATGATGTAGAGGAACAAAATTTCTTTGGAGATAAAGAAGATTTTGATGGGAGTGGAGAAAGTAATTCAGAGAAAGAAGAAGATTATGATTTATAAAGTAATACAGAGGAAGAAGAACAAGAAGAAGATTGTGATGTTGGTGCATAAAGCAATATAGAGGAAGAAAATAAAATTCCGATGGTGGTGTAAAATGAATTATAGAAGAAGAAGAAGAAAGGAAAGGTTCATGAATGAACCAGTATTAAAAATATAATGCATGAACACAGCATCAACAAGCACCAGTGGTCTAGTGGTAGAATAGTACCCTGCCACGGTACAGACCCGGGTTCGATTCCCGGCTGGTGCAATATTTTCTTTTTCTCGTTTTTTTCTTTCAAATTTCTACGCGTTCGTTATTATTGGATGAAATTAAGCAAAGGATATTTCACATTTTTCACGATGATATTATAATTTTAACAAAAAAAATTGATTTACTGATCACGTCAGGATACAGGATTTTAGTTTTTAAAAATTTAAATAAATCACTTGATAAGTTGTTTATAATAGAGAGAAAATAAACTGATTGAACAAATTTTGCAACAAAAAATATCTTATATATTTGTATTCAAACGAATTAAATATTTATAAAAAAATGATTTTATCACGGTAAACAAATGCAAAATTGATTGAGTATTTTATAAAATCTCAAAAACTTAATCTATAACAAATGGATCATCAATCTCCGATTTCAACTTTTGTAAAAACTATATTTTGGTGAAAAAAGATTTGAAAAATTATTGCTCTATCTTTTTTTTAATGGTTAAAAATTCATCTCTTAACAAGTGGGATGTCCAGTATATTATGTAATATCCATGTCAACTGAGCTAAGCTTACGAGACATTGTTCTATCTTTCTATACTTGAACAATATTTTTATAAATCAGGTCTCACAATCCTCTTGAGTTGGACCACATGAAAACTGATCCTTTAAGATTGCTTTTGCCTATATGATACATTTACATTTACATGTTCATTAACCATATGATTTTTTTAACCCTTTATCTCATATAGGTTCCTATAGACCGGTCTGATAGTTCAAAATTATTCTACTAAAAAATCTAAATCAAATTATCCTGAATAATTTATTATTTAGTGAAACTTATGAACCATTTGAGTTTTAATTTCTTTACCCTCATTGTTTAACCCTCAATTTAATCTCCTCCTACCTGTGATGATCATCAAGCAAATGAATCAAGGTGACATTTAGCCTCCCCAAAAGATGAAAAAGTGAAATATCTTCATCAATTTGATCAGAAGGAGGAGATTAAATTGATTGAGATGAAACCAATGAAGATGATGTCACTGTCACCCGCATCAGTTGAAGCTCTACTCTTTGAAATGATTTAGGTGACATACCAGTGTTTTCTTGAGGAACGAAATGTGAAAAATTATTGTAACAGAAATTAAGATTTGCAGATGAACTTGTTGCATAAGTGAATATAATCTTTAATTTAGCACTCTCACCCATATATGTATACCAATTCCAACTAAAACCCTCACTGTAAACAAAAAAGTCAGATTCAATGACCATATTAAATAGACGATTTGAAAACCCTATATATTTAAGTTCAAATGCTTATTACCATCACACACATTTCGGAATAAATGAAAGAAGACAACCCAGGAGAAATGGGAACATGTATCGAACCACTGTGTTTAATACCTTCTGGAAACTTTTATACAACCACTTCAGTTGCATTATTTTACAGCAACCACCCATATCAAAAAACATGAATTTTCCTTCAACTTGTTTAAGCAACACAACCAGCATAGCCAAAATTAAATCACATTGAGTACCCTTCACGGTTCTTACTCAATGCCAGCTCAAGCAACATATACCAATCTCAAATTCTCTCATCATATATAACCATTGCCAATTAATACCAAATGATTTTGATCAATCAAGTAACATAATTTTGAGGCTCGTCATGTTAAGTGACATTATGAATATACGGGTCACATGTAAAACATTGTAAACAAAAAAGTAATAATCCATGCTAACAGTATGATGGAATAAAGCAGAGTGGTGTGTAGTTATTTATTTTTGTGCAGCTGCTGCAACCCAAAACGAAATTAAAAAACAAGCACCACAACTGAAATCTTCAATCCTCCTGCACTTCTGGCTTCTTTGCAGTGCCTTTAAGGTACCACCCTAAGGCCGCAAAAATTGTTATGGTGCCAGCTACGACTCCATAATTCCGGTATTTGTCACTTGAAACTTTGGGACCTGATGTATCAGAATGTCCAGAGGCACTTGGTTTGGCATCGGTTACTGAACCACCTGAACCTGCAGCTGGTGTTGCTTCTGGTTGAGGACCCTACATTAGAACATAAATGCTTAACATTAAGTTCAAGGCATGACATCAACAGACAATGCATACTACAAGAAATAACAGTGGAAAATAAAAGTGTGATAGTTGCAAGAGACAGAAAGAGAAGAGAAATGAGAGTGAGAGCGTGAAATGTGATAAGTGGTGTGGTGGAAAAATGAGAGAGAGAGAGAGAGAGAGAGAGAGAGAAAGATAGATGATAAAGTTATGTGACAAAAAGAAAGTGTCGGGATATAAATCAGAACTCAAACAGTTTATTGACATAAGTTAGAGAAACGGAGTCTCGTACAAGTAACTCTCAATAGAAAAAACCTAGAAGTCTTTCATTTAGTAGAAATAGAAGTGGCAGAATATAATGAAATAAAATTGCTAATTTATTTGGTCCTGAAGTTAGAGTTGTAAGTATAATTAAAATGCAAACGACTTTCATTTTATTATAACCTTAAAAGGTATATAACCCCCAAAGGTGACGAAGAAAAGGGAAGTGAAACTGCAAGTTCCAACAGTCAAAGGAGAGTGGTTATGTTAGACCCATATCCGATTACATATACATATCATACACCAAGATTTATATCAAAAGAGTATCCTCTAGTTTTTTTAAGGAAATCATTGACCCATATGTTTGGAATACGATTTGATAAATTTAGTATACAAAGCATGTCTTCAAGCTTCTTGTATGACCAAGTTCTTCATCATATTGTGAGAAGAATTCGAATACATGCTCATTTTGTTAGTGGTTCGGGCAAATACATAATTTGCATGATATCTTTATAGGGAAATAATATAGTTTAATATGTACAGGGGAAAAATACGTGTTCAGCATGATCACAAGTTTTCTTTTTTTTGTAAATTATAATCATCATTTATGGATAAGGTATGTCTTAATCAGATATATCGATGTCAATCATCATTTTTTTTTGTAACAATGTACCCATGGCTCTATGTTACTTCATATCTTCATCTCATATCTATCTTGTATCATATTAAGTATAAGTATGTGGGCTTCATAGTCAGCAAACATTCATATTATCACTCTTTATCTTGTAAATCTGCTTGTTATATCATCAGACTGCAGCTGAGGGCATCCGTTAACTGGGTACAAATTTCATTCCTAACACTAAGAGATCACAATTAATGTGAATTTACTATATGCACAATTTCAATTTTCCTAATAAACTACTTATCTTTTTCTACATTATAGTTCAAGTTACAAGTTTGCGCTAGTTAGCCATAAAGTGTCTGCCTTTAATATTTTATTTTTGGGATTCAAATGGGTAAATGAGTAATTCCTATATCATGTGAACACAACAATGTAGTCAATAGCACCGCTATAGCGCGCTAGAGTGGAATAGGAGGGCAGTGGTAGGGTTTGGCGCGGCGCCATCTCCCTGTGAGCCACCTTCAGAAGTGGCAGTTGTCACGGCTGCAAATTGTGGTCATCCTGCTATTCGCTATAGCAATCTAGAGTCACTACAGCTGTGCCAAATGGAGATGAGGAGTTGGAGATGGAAGAACAGAAGTTTGAATCCAAGTGATGAACAAGATAATATTGATGTATGTGGTGGAACTTAGAATTGAAGATGAGGCAGCCGCAGATGCGGAAGCATGATTTTGATTACTTTTAGAACTTGATTTTAATGATTTGTCATTTTGTTTGCTTTTAGGACTTGATTTTGTCATTCTGAATACTATATAATTTTGATTACATTTAGTACTTATTTGATGGGAAATGACAAATTTGATTATAATTGTTATGTCTGTCCCTTTAATTTTATCTATTTTTCCACTTTTGAGTATTTATGTATCTTGTTGGAATTTATGCTTACTCTGTACGTTGTTTTTTAGTCTTCAAAAAAACAGTCATCCCACAATCCTCTATACCGCTATAGCATTTTTGGGGTTTGGCGCTACGCGCCGCTATCTAGGATTAAAAACATAAGAACAAACAAAACAGATAATGCTTCCGATTCATCATTTTTCCACCCACAAAAACTGATAAAAATTTCTCCATCAGAAAACTAAGTGTAGGATAATATTGGGTTAATAAATGACAACCCAAAGGTTAAGTACTTTCAAGTTCATCATATACCGCAGTGCAATTGAAAAAGATTAAAAGAATAAGAGATGAAATTTGAGGGCATACCTTGCGAGCAAGCTTCTCCAACTTCTCTTGCTCAGCTTTCTGCAATATAGAAAATAAGTAAGCACCACAAATGGAACCAGCAAGCACAGACCTTAAATGATGTAGACAAACTCTACAAAATTAAGCTAAAATATTTCTCTACAACGATTGAGTTAATTAGCAAAGGATATAGATCAATACTTTTAACCTTCATATTTATACAAGCATGTACGTTAATTGTTGAGCAGCAATCTACTTTCTAGGCAGGCCGTGAACTAACAAACTAACAGACATGAAAGTAAACAAATAATTGTTTCCTTTTGTTAGAAATTAGAAGAACCCAAGGACTTTGGCTAAAGCTATTTCTTAGAATTTGTGGTTGGGCCTAACACAGCCCTACAAAACGTTAATCTGTTGAGCCGCAATCTACTTTCTAAGCAGGTCGTGAACTAACAAACATGAAAGTAAACAAATAATTGTTTCCTTTTGTTAGAAATTAGAAGAACCTAAGGACTTTGGCTGGTTGGGTCTAACACAGCCCTAAAAACGGGCTTGTAAGGTGAGGGTTGCCCATTCTTTATTATAAACACTACACAGGCCATATCTATAAGTAATGTGGGACTAAATCCACCCTTCAAACCTGAAGGCTGCAATTAGGAAACTATGGGCAGACTGCAATGTAGGCAGCAGCACTATTTACACTATTCCAGTGTGTTAGCCATAGCCAAAACAAAATCATTTGAAACAAATCAAAAAGTTAACTGCATAAAAAAGGAAGTATGATTTTAATTTCTCCTGAACATGCACAGAGGATGCAGAGTGGTCTATGCTAAAATAACTGTCCATCACATTTCCATTTTAAAAAATATTGTTATTTGCAATATTTGCACAAGCAATGGTATCCATTTTGGAAAATTACACTCTGACTGCATTAAAAATTCATCATACCAGAGAACATACATACAGCTCAGTTCATAGTCCATATGCACTTTTTTAACCATTAGAATGACAGAGAATCCGGAACATGCAATGGTATTTATGTCCCCAATTACAAATAAAACACCTCAAGTATAACACACTTGTGAAGCATTGACATAGACACAGATACCAGACACAACACATAATAATTCGAGAAAATTAATTAATTAATTGAATGTAATCGCATGTGTCAGTGTCGCACATGCCTTTGATCAGAGGTGTCAGGACTACAAAGATACCCACACTATTAGTATCACACCACATGCAAGAAAATATGAAGGAAACAAATCAATTACAATACGAGCACAAAAAAGGCTCTGAAGGCACTCTGTTACACCAAAACTTTCAACCGATAGCAATTACGAAAAATATAAAACAAAACAGCACGAAGCAAGAATAAACTAAAGCATGCTTTGAAGTTACCTTGAAGTAAGCATTTTCCACAGCTTTTTCCTCCTCACCAAGAACTTTCCCAGAGCCACTGCTAAATAGCCTTCTAGATGCAAATCTTGCTGCCACTCGTGTTGCCATTGCTGTCAGTTTTTTACTTTCTTCTCTTCTGTAAATAAATAAATAAATGATATAATAATAAACAGTAAATTTTGTTGCTCTTAAAGAACATACACAGTCCGGCAGCATAAACCAGTTTTACACTGACAGTGCATACCCCTTTAACTCTTAAATACTTAACAAGGAATCCAGCCACCAAAAATTCACACATATTTTACAAACTAGATCTCATCAAGTTTCAGGGTCTAAATTAATTGATTATAAAGTAGAAATGAAATGAAATGGTAACGAGTTTAACGAAAGTGAAATTCGATGTTTATTGTGAAATAAAAACTATAATTAAACATTTGTGTAAATTTGAGAAAGTTGTGATGCATTGATTCGAAATTTGATCGCAACATTAGAGAAAAAGAGAAATTACCAGATTGTGTTGAGAGTGAGGGTTCGTAAGGAAGCAAAAGAAGTGTGGCTGAGGAAAAGATGAATTGTTCTTCGTTTCTAAACCCTTCACTTCAAGGGGTTCTTTAAATACGGCACCGTTTCCTAATAAATGAATAGTAATAATAATTAAAGGGTATAGCTAAACTGTGCTTTCACTAAATTTGTCTATTCTCTTTTCTTTTTTTCTTTTTTTTCAATAAATTTGTCAGTTCTTTTAACAAGTTTTTTTTTTTAAAAAACAAAATATTATTATGTTCCTTTTTACTTATTTGACATATCTAGTATTTTATCTTTCTTTTTCGTCATGGTAACAAAAAATAGTTTAGAGAAGAGATGAAATAAGTGTCAAAAGAATAAGTTTTTTTTTTTGTTGCATAATGTAACAAAGCAAAAGAAAAAAAACTAAATTTATTATGCTCCCATAGAATGTGACCTAAATTTATAATCCCACGAATCCGAGATTTCTAGTAAGATAGAGGCATACACATGCAAACTTGCATTTTCCAAATTACGAATAAGTTTTACCGCTTTTAAACAGTCACTTTCACAAATGATGTTTGTAAAGTCGAGATCATAACAAGTTCAATCCCAAGTTGAATAGCACAGAGTTCCGCCAAGAGTGCATTGCCACCATTTTCAAAGTAAGTGAACCTTGTTATCCAGCTACCATCATGGCCACAAACACTCCACCGGCTCTTAAATGCTATGTGTTAAAGAAAGTTGTCATCCATATTTATTTTGATGAGACTGTCAGGAGGTGGTTTCCAATGCAATAAAATTTGATCCATAGATGTGTCAGAGCCCATATATTGGCAAAAAACAATGAACTTGTCATGCAATGTCTGAGTCTTTGTCAACACTTCTTGAATCTGCCAAGGATGTGATCTTCAAAAATACTATTATTTCTCCAACACCAGGCATGCCATAAATCTAAAAGTAATAAGAACGTTAGAGTACCACAAGCCATCTGTTAGACCAAAACCATGGCATCTGTTAGGGAGAAAAAAATCGTATGTCCTCCCATTCTCAAGCGAAGCCAAAGTTCCTTGGAGTGAGGGCAGTCACGTAAGCAGTGTAAATGATCTTCCATGGGAGATGAGCAACGGGTGCATCCTCGTGTAGCTACCATGCTGCAGTGGTGCCAACAGACATTTGTTGGAGGAGCGTTGTGTGAACAAAGCCAAATAGAATATTGTATCTTGCATGAACTTTGAGCCGCCAAATATGTTGACCTTCTGCCCCTACAATTATATCAACAAAAGAGCGCCATGTCACCATGTTGCCTCCAAAGTTTGATCTTGTATTAGTTGTAATGTTCTTTGCACCATGTTTTTCACCAAAACATGACGCAATTGTATCCTTTGCAGAATCACCATTCCTCTAAAATCGAGCTACATTAGCCCCAACAATGTAACTTCAAAATCGAACCTTATTATGTGCTTTCATAACTTTTGCCTTATCTCGAACATGCTGAAATCGTACGAATCCAAAGCGCTTACCCAATTCGTTCATCCTTTTCGAAAGGAACACATTCAAAAGAACACCGATTGTTAGAAAACTTTGACGTAAATCCTCATGTACGATATTCTCTGGTATGTTGGTGAAATAATACGTCACAACTTTACATGTTTCATTCAATTATGAATTCTTAACAAAAATAATATCTCTGACCTTGACCCCGTGACATCTATCCATGTCGTTGAATCTGCGTCCATCCTCTTTGTCATGTCCTCAAAACACCTGTTGAGTTGCTTTCTAACGTCTCTGTCTCACCACAGACTATGAATTCCCATTCCCCCATAGTGTTTTGCTCACCAGAGAACTCATTTTCCCCTAGTGTTCCTCATCAACGATGACCGGCCACGTGACCACCCTAAGCCGTGACTAGGGTTGACACTCTCTAGCTCGAACTCTCATGTTTTTAGTTTTTTTTTTTTTTTAAATTTCATTCTTTTCATTCACACATAAAATACTTATCAATTTTTTTTTTTTTTTAGAGGATATCAATTAGCTATTTTAAAAATATAGATAATTATTTGGACCAACCAACTATTTTTTTTTTTAAAGATAGTGTATAAAAATACTGAAATCAATAGGCCAAACATGGTTCAATCATAAACAATCTCTTCATTTATGTGCGTGAGTTTTAACAATTATTTTCAATTTTGTCTCTTTAAAAAAAATTAACTTTAACTGGAATGAATTTTGTCTTCATATTCATATTCTTTAAACTAAAAAATGAATACAAAATATGTAAAAAAAAATAAAACAAAATAACCAGAGTCCACATTTCCGAAGAAAGAACACAAAATTGAGTGAGTCAAGCACCGGAACAAGCTGAGTCTAACTCGCTTTACACACACACAACTTGCACCAGTGTGTGTGTAACGTTCACCACCGATCAGACCAAAAACCATGGCGGTAAGAGCCACTGTCTCCCGCTTCCCATTGGACACCGACGCACGCGAAGCTTCCGGCCTATTATGGGGAGTAACCGTCGCCCCCTTCGCCGCCGTCGACGAAAACAACCAATCACCGGTATACGGATCCAGCGGCGAGCTTTTACCCCGGTGCGAGAATTGCTGGGCGTACTTCAACACCTACTGTGATCTCGAACAATGGTCGTGGGGGTGTTCTCTCTGCGGGAATCTCAATGGTCTAACTTCTGAAGCTATTGAGCGTTATTCTCGTCCGCAATCTTGTGCTGAAATGATGTCTTCGTTTGTAGATCTTGAATTGCCGCAGGGTAAGGGTTAAGGGTTGCGATTTTTGGGGTTTGGATTTTGTTGTTGGTTAGGGTTTTTGAATTTGATTGGTTTGGATTTTGATTTTTTTGTAGAAGAAGAGTCGTCTGGTAATGCTGCATTGCAAGCTTGTCCTGTTTATGTTGCGGCTGTTGACTTATCATGTAAGATTAATTGGTTTTTGTATCATTTTAGTGCTTATGCATGTGATCATTGTGATGATAATAGGATGGTTTAGTGAGGTTTTGAATCTCTGTAGCACCGGCACTTATGATCGAAGACGTGACACATGTGATTATACCGAATTACGTCATTTTCTCAAATTATTATTGGTGTGACATGTTAGTTTCGTGCACAATGTTTGTGCCCATGCTTCATAGTTTTGCACTTGTTTTGTTGGTTCATTGCTTTGTCTGTGTCCAAGCCTGTCATATTTATGTTGCTTATGCTGACTTGTTGTGTAAGATTAATTGGTTTTTGCATCCAATTATTGCATGTTCATGTGCTAATTGTGGTTGATGATATTTGAATTTGATAATTGGATGGTTTAGTGAGGTTTTCCACTTGTTTTGTTGGTTTACTGATAATAACAATGAGATGAGGTGATATTGTAATGAATCATGTCTTTTGAATGATAATAACTTTTAATATAAGTTGAATTCAATTATTTTGTGGTAACCATCCGGTTCCTAGGGAAAAGGGGCCCTGGTAATCCGGAGTTAGGCTGTGAGGTAAGTATAGCCTTTTGTTCCACCCAGGAATCGAACTCGGGTTCTCCCGAACGATTTGTCATTTGGTGGATGAGCTCATTAACCACTTGAGCCTAATTTACTCACCTTAAATGGTGCTGTCAGATAGCGGCAGTAGAACCCCCTAGAGTTGGTTTGGTGGTGTAGGCTTCAGACCTCAAACCGTGTTCCTATCAAGGTCTTGGGTTCGATTCCTCCAGGCGCTAACAATTCCTAGGTTGGGTCTAGACAAACCTTTGT
The DNA here is from genome assembly GCF_003473485.1 of Medicago truncatula. Taxonomy (NCBI): domain Eukaryota; kingdom Viridiplantae; phylum Streptophyta; class Magnoliopsida; order Fabales; family Fabaceae; genus Medicago; species Medicago truncatula. Next base: position 27,241,248 of record NC_053045.1, read on the forward strand.
GATCAGCGATCCACGATTGACAACACCACTCTCAAATACTGATTTCAATATTTAACAACAACTCTTCATAGCGTTGTATAAACTTATAAGGTCTTTTTTATAGTGCGTGAGTCAAATACTTCAGCTTAGAAGTTCACATGTGCTAGATGTTAGTCACATGGTATTTGTGAACAGTAGGAAAGGTGATTTTCATAGTTTTTTTTTTGCTAGCCGTGTGACAGCGAGGGTAGGTTTTGGTGCTGACTTTTTGTGCTCTTTGGACACTGTCATGCTAGCTGTTTGGGGTTTTTTTTGTGCTCTCTGATGGCTTTTTTCCCCAGCCTTTCCAATTCTTGCTTTGTAATCCTTTTCTATCTTTTGGTACTGCTTGTGCCGAGGTTTGATTAATATATTATGCTGATTCAAAAAAAAAAAAAAACATGTGCTAGATGCTAGTCCTAATGGGCTTGTAAATTTTAATGACGATTTAGTTGTGTGTATGAGATCAGTGTGATATTTCACTTACACTTAAGTTGGTAATGTAAATGTTGCTTATGGTGATTTGAACTTGTGTGGTGCGGAACAAATGATTCTTAATGATTAAATGACACATTTGTTGTTTGATTCAGAACTTATAATATTACTTCTTCCATGCTTTACAATATGGTACTGGACGTTAGACTATGGATTCAAACCAAATGACGTTTTATGGCTCAATGTGAATGATAAAAGACAAAGAAAGCCTAGGCAATGTTTATCAGATTATGTGACATGTGTTGTGAATGGTACAAGCCATAATTACTATTGAAAGCAAAAGTAGATAGAGGTCGTGATAGCAAAAGTAGCATAATTACTATTCATATCCCCCCTTCTGCCTATTCTTGGTCTTTTTGAAACTGTATAAAAGGATGCAATCTTCAAGGTGAAGAAAATTGCCCCGAATTTACTGCAACTTTTATTCGTTTCAAGCATTGTATTTTGCATCTACTTGTTGTCTTAGTAGTCTTGATTCATTCAGTTCTTGAATAGGCTGGACATATCATTTTGTTATTGTTGTTTGGTGACTAACTTAAAGAAAACTCTCACATTTAACTGCAGCTTCCGAGGAGTTTCTGGAACTCACTAAAAGTGCATTGCTGGCAGCTTTGGAAGGTATTATGTTGATCAAACTAATATTTTTATTTTCTGCAGAAGGTATGTCACTGCTCATATTTTTTTCGTTATTTTTTTCACAGCTCTTGCTCCTGGTTCACTTTTTGGGCTTGCTACATTCAGCCATAAACTAGGACTGTATGATGTTCAAGGTCCAATACCTGTTGTGAAAAATGTTTTCATCCCTCCAGAGGGAACCTTGTCAGCTGAGCTTGAAGATGTCATGCCTTTGTTACAGTTTTTGGCTCCAGTATGTTAATGTTGTACAATTTTTTTAGATTTTGGGGCACACATTCTGATGTTAAGGCACAGGGATTGCAATATCTGAAAAAATGTGTCAAATCTGAATCCATAATTTTTTATTGAAGGTGGACACTTGTAAGGACCGTATTGCATCTGCACTTGAAACACTTAGACCAACAACTTCGTGGGAGAGAACTCCGGGAGCAGGTCAAGGAATGGATGGTGTTCTGCTAGGTGGGCGCGGTTTTGGGGCGGCAATGGAATCTCTCTGTAGTTATCTTGGATCTGAATATGGAAACACTTTTGCATTAGGTTTGTATGATTATCCACAAATCTTACCATATATGATTTTTGTTAACATGCTTCTTTAATGTTTAATCTTGCCTCAAAGTTTCAATTAGCCATTATTTCTATTGAATACTGCAGCTAGAGTCTTTGCATTCTTGTCTGGTCCTCCTGATTATGGAGCTGGACAATTGGACACAAGACGATATGGTGAGCAATATGCAAGCAAAAGGGAGGATGCTGACCGTGCTTTACTCCCGGAGCAGACACCATTTTATAAAGATCTGGTATTTAACTTATTGTTATTAATACTGCTATTTCCCATTTCCTTGAAGTTAAAGAACTGACATGTGTTTCACAGGCTGCTGTTGCTGTTCAAGCAGGTGTATGTGTTGACATCTTTGCCGTAACAAATGAGTACACTGATTTGGCATCCCTAAAATTTCTGAGTATTGAAAGTGGGGGCTCCTTATTTTTTTATACAAGTACCGAGGATTCAACTTTGCCTCAGGACATGTAAGTCCCATCTGGTAACTTTAATATGTCTAGACATGTTTTACTGGTAAAACCATTTTAATTGTTATGATATGTATCAATGGGAGACAGTTATCCAATATTTGCTGATTGGATGTGTATCCATGTCTTCAATACAATCTCAGCTTGAGGCGGTATTATACCATTTTCTCTTAAATCCCATTGGATATTTTTGTACTAACCATATGAAATTGAATGCTTATTATCGTATATATACACATTTTAAAGTAATCAAGTCCAATTAAATTGACCACTTATGCTTTTTATCAATTACTTACCTTAAATGTGGACTCACATTTTTTATAATTAAATAAACTTAAATGTTTTTGAAATCAGAAGTGTTGTGTTAGACTTAAGCAGGTCTGAACCGGTCCCTTCGGGCAGTATTGTGCAGTTATTGTAATGTAAGTTACAGTTATATATTTGTAAGTTGCAGTTTTGCATTTGTAAGTTTGTAATAAATAGGAAGGTTAAGGGGCAAATAGTTTAGTCAGTTTTTGGTTAAGGAATTGGGAGAGATTCCAAGCTCTCAAAATTTGGAAGGGAACACTGAACATTTACTCATCCTTGTCTCTTGAAACTTCCTATGCTGTATTGTGGTATGTGTGTTGTCATAAATAAATGAACTTCTGTTAAAATGCTGTGACAGAAGTTTTCAAACTTCAAAATTCTGTTTTTATCTTTAAATTATTCAAGATTAGATACCAGTTATAACATGTTGCAAATATCAATGATATGTAATTTAAACAAATTCACAAATATCATTGCGGGTGACTATACTGTGATGTCTTTCCTTTGCAGGTATCGAATGCTGAGTAGGCCATATGCTTTTAGTTGTGTCCTGCGATTAAGAACCTCAACTGAATTTAAGCCTGGAAATTCTGTAAGTGCATTGAATGGGATGGATCTGTAATTCTCAATTTTTGCATCTTATAATCTATAGAATAACTTAGTAGTGTATTGCAGTATGGTCACTTCTTTCCAGATCCACAGTATGAAAATGTTCAACACGTCATATGCTGTGATTCTTATGCTACATATGCTTATGACTTTGTGTTTGAGAACAACGTTGGATTTTCAAGGTATTAATCATTACTTGTTGTTACTATCATGCTTTCAACATTATGACTTGAATTCTTTATACATTGTTAATGCGTGACTGTTTAAATGGGGTGCATTCAGAATCTGGAAATGTCATGTTAAGCCTTGCACTTTTGTGTTATTCAGACTTTATATCTTTTATTGCAAGGCATTCCAAATAGTTAAACTCCACATTCATTAGTTTTTCTATCGATTGTTGAGTGTGTGATTTCACATGATGTAAACACGACCCTTTTATAGTTTGTGCATCCAAGCTTTAACTCTCTTTGTTCTTTTGGGTCTTAGTTTTTCTTCTGCTGAATTCTAGAGCAACAATGATTTTCAAAAGCTAAGACAATCTGATCTAAGCAGTTGAAATAATCTCTCACACACCCACACACCCACACACGCACACACACACACACTCACACTCACACTCAATGAATAACGTTGAAAATGAGCAATAAAATAATGCTGTTAATATGTCTTTGGATTTCTCCGTGAGCGAAACCCTAGAGTCTGGGCATCCATGTTTTTTTCCTGGAATCGTGGTGGACTGCTGGGTTAGATAAATATAATACTCTTGTTGGCTTGTGAATTGACTGCAAGAGAATTTTTTAACCTAAAAGTAATGATTGTATTTTGATCTTCAATATCATATCTGATCTACTATCATTTAATGTAATTTCTACCACAAGATACGGTTCCTATTCAGATAATGTTTTGCTGTTGTTTATTTTTTTATTTTTTTTATAGAAGTAAAGCAGATGTTCCTACACTCCAGATTGCATTCCAGTACTCGGTTGTAGTTCCTCCTCAGGAGCTTTCCAATTCAGGAGGGGTCTCTACAAGCAGGTATACACACACACTCTCCATTATGGATGTCTCTTATATCATGTATGGTAGGCGTATTGCTATTTTATTTCATGGTCAAGTTCGTTCGTTAAAATATATTAATTACTTTTTCTAAACTACCACAAGATACGATTCCATGATTTTGCGATTTCACTCACCCCTACCGATTCGTATCGTGAATAGAATCCCAAGTTGAGTCAAATCACTGTGAAATCGCATGTAAACGTGAAATCATGCAATTCCATAGGATTCTAATGATCCAGGCTTTGAGTCGTTTATGTTTAAGCTTCGTGACTAGGTTGTTTTAGGTGTAAGGTTTGAGACTGAGTCATTTATGTTTAAGGTTGAGATTGAGTCTTTAATGTGTAAGATTTAAAACTTGGTTGTTTTATGTTTGTTTAAGATTTGAAACTTTGAGTAGTTTATATATAATATACACTTCAGTATTATTTTTGTTTTGGTAGGATCCTTTGACCTTAATTGCAATTTTATGTTTTACGATCTTGATACCGTCTTTTGATCCTACAAAATTAATTGGGAAGAATCCTTCGATCTTGGTTGCAATCTTGCTATCCCATTTCAATCTGATGCAAGATCTCGATTCTGGCAACTAGCCACGTAACCCTGTTTTATGTTTCTAAGTTTTGTTTAATCTCCACTAAACGTTCAGTGAACACAACAAGCAAGAGCTCAACATTTTTTGAATCAAAGGCTCTCCCCTTTGAACATTTTGAAACTAGTTCTTATGAATATTTCGGCACATTTCCTAAGGAATGTTATTTTGGTTTTCTCTTCATTGTGAAATTTGGTAATATTGTCTGATGAATAATTTTAGAATATTGTATCTGTATATGAACTTTGTTTCTTTCATTCTGCCTGTTGGTCTTTTTGTTGGGTTTTCTCTATAGCGCATCTTTAATTATAGCTGTTTATGATACATTTAATTGTAACTGTTATCTGGAGCACGATATGTAACTAACTATACATTTCATTAATTGTTAATTGTGTCGTTAATCTCTACTTTGTAGATTGTGGGGTGGTTGTGGTCTGTGACAAATGCTTTTGGAATGTCGATTTCTTTTCATTGCTGATATGTGTTTGGTCATATTCATATCTCCTGATTATGTTTAAATTGATCATTTTCTTCAAAGATCCAAAGTTTACTTAATGATGGATTAAAGGCTTTTTGGGCTTAGTTTGATGTGCTGCTTTTTGTTACAGAACCAAGCATCATTCCCTTCAGCGGCGGCTAAGAATCCGAACAGTGCAGTTTGGTGTTGCTCAGAACATCAACGAACTTTACGACAGCTGTGATCCAGAAGTTGTTCTATCTTTGCTCGTGCACAAGGTAAATTATATAATCAACCTAAATTGTATGTCCCTTGGATTGATGTTAGTTTTCTGCTCCACTGTTCGAATTTAATTCTGATGTGTAACATGTGTTGTGCTTTCTTATTTTTTAAATCTGTCAGCTATTGTTACTATTATAGAATTGCCACAATGACAGTATTCTCTTCTTGTCTTGTAATTTCTTAAAGGAAAAATAATAATGCGGTCTCTGTTGTTTTCAACTTAATTTTCTGATGTATTTACTTGTACTGTTTTTTGTAGGTTATACTTGCCTCTTTGGAGGAAGGAGTTCGGGAGGGTAGACTTTTGCTTCAAGAATGGCTAGTGATCCTTGTAGCTCAGTACAATGATGCTTATAAACTTGTCCAGTATAGTAATGGAAATTCAATAAGATCTCAGATTGATGTCGCCTTCTCTCAGTGTCCTCAACTGCAGCCCCTACCACGCCTAATCTTTGCTCTCCTTAGAAACCCTCTTCTTCGCTTTCACGAAGAAGGTGTTCATCCTGATTATCGCATTTATCTTCAATGTCTGTTTAGGTAATTTATGCTCTCCTATTTATTTCAGCAATGGAGTTTGCATGTCATAAAAACTGGTGGAAGGAAATATATGAAACATAAAACTGCATGAATGCACGTCTAAGACACACAAAAGTGATATTCAAAATGTTTTGAGGATTTTGTTTACGAGTCCACATTTAATTTAGAAATATAGGTGACCTTCAAACATAATTTTTCCTGTTTGTAGTACATTTTAAATTTGTTTTCCTTATTCGGAATTTAAGACGAGTGAAGATTATATCTTTTACAAGAATCGAGTGTGCAAAAGTAAGCTGAAATTAATCTGGTAACTAAATAATAAAACGCAAAGCTTCAGAAGCATTGGTCTGTTGTTTTGAATTTCTGTATTCAAGAATTGATTGAGTAATTCCTTTTTTATGTTGTAGTGCGTTGGAACCGAGTTCCCTTCATCGTGCTGTGTATCCAGTATTGACATCATATGCTACTCCAGACAAACAAGCATATCCTCGCCATTCCTTGAGTCGTGCTGCATTGCTTACCAGTGGCAGTCCAATATTTTTCCTGGATGCATTCACAATTCTGATTGTGTTTTATTCTTCAACTGCGGACCCAACACTTCCTTTTCCGCCACCCCACGATTGTAAGCCTTCTCCAAAAAAAATTCCTTCCTCTGTAGTCTGCACTGGATTAGTTAGCAAAAATATAACGTGATATGTCTAAATTATATGCTTAATTCCTTGTCAGGTTTGTTAAGGACTACAATCAACAAATTGAAGAAAGAGAGATGCATCACTCCTAAACTCATTTTTATTCAAGGAGGGCAGGACGATGCCTCAATTTTCGAGAACTTTCTGATTGAAGAGCAGGACGTTGATGGAAGCGGTCTTACAAGTGTGATGGGTTTTGTTTCCTTCCTTGAAGATATAACTGTGAAAGTTTTAGAATTCATAAAATAGAGATCCCTTTTGGGGTGCAATGTCAATTTACAGACACAGGAAAATAGGAAATAATACATACATTAAGGGAGCTTCCATTTTGTGAGGAAGGATTCAAGTTAGTAAAGAATGCACATTTGAGTCATGTTGGTGTGTTTTCCCCCTTTGTTGTACCTTTGTTTTTTAATCATTTGTGACCCCTTTTGAAGTGCTAGTCAATGTACATTATGATTTTATTTTTTTATATTTGTAAAACCCTTTCTTCTGTATTTATGGAGATATGGCTGCTATTAGTCTATATTGACACTGACTACTCTTTATTTGTCTATAATATTCCATATATTGATGACTGCTGTTAATCCTATGTCAATTAGCGGGAAAATCTACTGTGTTGAAATTATGATGATAAAGTGAAGCGATGGTTTGGACATACAAGCTTCTACAGATTTTGTTTTACATGTCGTCTCTTAAGAGTTGATAGCAGCCACTTGTCTTTGAATGCAACTTATTTGACGCATGATTGTTCTTACTGCATAGCATAATCACATATTCTGTTGGTTTAAACGATTAGAAGGACTTGACAAATAAATTAAGTCACACTAATCAATTAGATTATTAGGTCTTACCCATTGTATTTATATATGATAAAACACCAAAACAACATTAAACATAGATTTTCCATTCTCGTACAATGAAATTTAATTATTTGGAAGGCTTGTGTGAATCAGATCGTGGGGCACCCTCATTGCAATGATAGAAGCCAAACTATTGTTTTATAAAGAGTTAATAGTGTTTTTCACCGTTGTAATATATGTCATTTTCGGTTTTCGCCCCTATTAAATTTTCGGTTTGATTTTCACCCTCGTAAAATTTTTATTTTCCGGAAAACACCCTTAATAGGCCATTCAAAAACCAAAATTTCTTGAATTTTTTTTTTGAAAATGGCCTATTAGGGATGTTTTTCGGAAAATAAAATTTTTACGAGGGTGCAAATCAAACCGAAAATTTTATAGGGGCGAAAACCGAAAATGACATATATTACAGGGGTAAAAAACACCATTAACCCTTTTATAAATAAACCACCCGCCCTCTTTTCGGGTTGCGATGCTCTCCTTTTCCTTCCCAAAAAAGGAGGTGTCCATTACTATAGTTTTGAAATAAATTAGTAGTATAAATGCACACAAGATCTCTACTCCACTCTTAGTACCTTATTTAGATCGCATTAAGATTGATTCACATTGAACTCAGAATGAGGGTTTAAAGTTCTAGGGAAGAGAGGCACAAAGGTCCTTTTGAGGGTTAAACTTAAATGTACCCATAAGTAGTATTTAAGAGATTTTAGACAGACAGTCTGAAAATAGAAGTCCCCTCCCAATTTTTGTTAGACACAAGATAATCAATTAACAATCCTATTTTTTTTATTTTTTTTTAAAAAGAGTCATATTAACCCACCAAAGTTGACACAGGAGGAATCAAACAGCTTGAGAATTGACAATCCTAACTTAATACATTAGACTAGTAGGCACGAGCCAATTGATTAACCATTTAAACATCAACTCAAACATAAACCAGGTCATAGTCACTAATATGATAAGTTGAGGCGCTGGGGCGGGAGCGAAGGGTGGAGGCGGGGTTATTTCATTGTGAGGTAAATTTAGTGGAGGAGTGCATTTTTTGTTTGTATAATTTTTGAAAAATAAGGTCGTTGATGTCTGGTCTTGAAATCATGGTCGTGGTGGTGAATACACCATCAAAGTTGTTTACAAGGTTCTGATGGATGGTAGCATTGATGAATTATTTCCTATTTTTAACGACAATTCAGAACAAGTTGGTTCATATGAATATGTCTCTTTTTGTTTAGACACTTTTAAATAATAAATTACACACAAGAATAATCTCTTCAGGTGTGTGTGGTACTGCATATGGTGTTTCCCATTTCAGACGAATGTGGACTTCTATTTTTGGTGGCTTGAGTTTAGTTGTGCTTTGACAAATGATGGTTTAGCACATGCTTATCAATTTATTAAGTTTTTTTTTTGTTGTTAAACGGTATGGTTAAGCGTGAATGAATTTTATCAATTTTAACAGTTTGATTGGCATGCATTTTGTCTATTTGCATATCTATAAATAATGTGATGTGATTTTCAATCCAATCAAAAATAGTAATTTAGACTTAAATCTATGATAAAAGATTATAACTTTTGTTCACATCAATAGTGTGTTTAGTGATGAGGATTTATGGGCATTTTTTCAAAATTTAATCATTTTAATGGGACATATCAACGACCAACATTGATTAAATCATTAATCACAAATCAAAATATTTTTGAAGGATCCTTAAAACAAAAACAAAAAACATTTTTGAAGGAATTTATATGTTTATTTATTGAAGCTTTGAGGAGAATTGAAATAAGAATGATCAGGAACGTTGCATAAATGCTAACACCTCTATTCAGTTTACACGAACAAATTCTTTGCAGAGGTGCTAGATGTGATAGAACATAAGCTTTTGAGAGAGAGAGTTCACTTTGTGAGTTCTAGAAAATTCAATTCACAGCTAGTATGTGGGAAACTTTGGGAATAATATACAACAACAATGTCTTCAACGTTGACACCCAAATCATTTATTGAATTTGACTGAAATCAATCTTTCAACATGAACCAAAGAAACACCCAACAAGACGTAAAATCAAGCAACGCCACGTCGCACTCGGACAAACATTAAATTACGTGTTTAAATATATCCAAATCTGTTATTTACAAAAACACCCCTAATTAACGTCTTTCAATTTCATGGAAAACAAAGACACAGGTTGTCTCATATCGTAATCGTAATTTCGTCGTGTACCCTGAAAAACTCCAATTTACAGCTGCATCCAAAATTTCCTTTTGCAAGAATCAGTGATACACAATTTTAGGGTTCATAAGATTCATTTTGCTTCTCTTTATCCAAATCCAATTCCCAAATCAAATTAGGGTTCCCATTGATTTCGTTGTTGTGCTTCATTTTCGCCCAATTTTGAATTGCGTAGCTTCAATCCTTTATCCAAAGGTACTCTTTCTCTCTCTAATTATGCATAATTGAATGAATTTAGCTCTTAATTTGATGTAATTGCATGTAAAAAACTATGTTAGTAGATAGTAGAAGTGTATAATGAACCATATCTCAATGGATATTTGTAAATTTATGTGGCAGGAAAGGGTGCAAAGATTGGTACTTTTTCTGAATGAGATTTCCCACAATCCCTTTTCTTCTTCATTCCTTTAATACCTAATTCGTAGCTTAAACTTGTATTGTAACTTTGTTTGTTCACCTTTTGCATTTGAATGAAAAAAATTCATTTTTGCATTTCATGCTTCTGCAATTCTACAATTTCATTGCCACCCATTTGACTATGTGTTATATATAAGACCTTGTGCTCACTAAAATGCCTCTTGAAGACTTGAAATCTCACTTTGATGACCATCTTCATTGTTTCGTTTCGTATCGATTTGCTTGTTTTTTTTGTTGGACTTGTGCCTTTCGATGCTGCTAGTTTTGTTATCGTTTGACCCTTTAGTATCGTAACGCGGCAACTCTAGAAGTCTTATTTCGTTGCATAGTTCCATTGATATTCAATCGATGCAACGACTCCATTTTTGGCTGTGGTTCTTTTTGTTTCGTCCTTTCGATATGTGTAAACTTCACCCCAAGATTTTTTCTGGCCTCTGTGCCTTCTTCACAGTTGCCTCACAAGTTTGTTTAATTAGTTTCTTAAGATGCCAAGGGGAAAGGCAAAATCTGAGACTGAGCCTGAAAAGCCAGTTGAATCTGATGAGAAGGTTGACCTTGAAGAGGAAAATGATCCCGAGGAAGAAATGGAAGAAGAGGTTGAGTATGAAGAAGTAGAAGAAGAGGAGGAAGTGGAAGAAATAGAAGAGGAGGTGGAAGAAGAAGAGGAGGACCCTGATGAGGAAGAGGAAGAAGAAGAGGAAGAGGAGGAGGAGGAAGAGGTCGAAGAAGTGGAAGAAGATGATGCCATGCAAAACCTTGATGATGATGAGAAGAAAAAGCATGCTGAACTTCTTTCTCTTCCTCCTCACAAGTCTGAAGTCTATGTTGGTGGCATTCCTCTTGATGCCAAAAGTGAAGATTTGAAAGAATTTTGTGAGCGAATTGGGGAAGTTGTACAGGTATGTATGTGCCATTGTTTTGTTCTGTGTATACTTATATACAATATACAATGTCATTCATTAACTTGAAAATTGACGAGAACAGGTTCGAATAATGAAAGGAAAAGATGCTTCTGAGAATAAGGGCTTTGCTTTTGTTACTTATAGAAATGTAGAACTGGCTTCTAAAGCCATTGAGGAGCTGAATAATACCGAATTTAAGGTAATATGATATCTTCATTCCCTAGTACCATAGATCCTTCTCCTTTTAAGTTGTTAGCTACTTAGCTTCAGTGCAATTTTAATCTTACAGAAATTTTATATTTGAAATGCAAACAGTTATTCTTAATACAATTTAGTATGATGTGTTCAATGCTTGACTATGTCAATGATCAATTGTCTCAGGGTAGGAAAATAAAATGTTCTACATCTCAAGCAAAAAATCGTCTTTTTATTGGTAATATTCCTAGAAGCTGGGGCGAAAAAGACCTGAAGAAGGTTGTGACTGACATTGGACCTGGAGTTACTGCTGTTGAACTAGTCAAGGTGTGCATTAACTTTTTGTGCATTCCTTTTCCATTTTTAATTGAAAGTTTTTAGGGATTATTTGTTATGGTCATGCCTGAATCATCGTCAAAAAATCGCTTGGAACTATCATTATGGAATTGCATTGGCAAGTACTCAATGTCAGGATCTGGAGTTTCTGATAGGATACTAGGTATGGGCCTTAGCCCAATAGAGAGAGTAAGAGAATATATTCTCTAAGATTTAGTATGGGCCTTAGCCCAATGGAGAGAGTAAGAGAATATATTCTCTAAATAAATCTTAGTAAAGATATTATACTAGAAATATATAATAAAGATATAATCTAAATAAATCTTAGTAAAGTTATTATTTGATAATATCTCCTTGTTAGTATTCTATATAAGTAAGTGTGTAGAGGGAGTTCTAGGTAAGCAATTAGATTATTTGTTAGTAGCCTTTTAGGGTCGGCAGCAAGAGACTTTACTGAGGAGGCTTTGCTCTGGAACTTGTAACTCTTTTCTTTATTTCATCTACTTAATAATATTCACTATTATTCTCTAGTTTCTATTGATTTCTTCTGTGTTATTGGCTCTGCTCTATCAGTTTCTGATTTAACTCTACTTTTTTCTATTGACTCAGGATATGAAGAACATTAGCAATAACCGTGGCTTTGCTTTTATCGACTATCATAATAATCAATGTGCTGAATATGGAAGGCAAAAGATGATGAGCCCGTCATTTAAGCTTGGTGACAATTCCCCAACAGTGAGCTGGGCTGACCCTAAAAATTCTGATTCCTCTGCTTCATCCCAGGTTTCAATTCACATGTGTTCCTTATTTTAAGCTCTGTTGATAGTATTGATATTTATGGTTAATGGTTAGTACAATAATAATTTTTATAATAAGACATCTGCAACTATGATGGAGGCATGAAATCATTCTTTAATGTACATCAATGTCAAGATCTGTAACTTGAAAAGTGCTGCTTTCTAGGTTTCAAGTTATTAAAGCATTATTTATAACAATAGTCCTGAAAAATTGGAAAGATTTGGGTTGTCAGATAGGCTGTGTGTGTACAATAGAGAAATTTGTGTCCGGAAGAAATTGTGTTTTGCTTAGACACAAGCCATCTTAAGTCATCTTAGAGTTAATCAAGGATTAAATAGAGAATAGAACTAATTGACAGCTATGAACTACATTATTATGGAATCTAGATACTAGATTGCTGTTCCTGGCTTTTGAATTAGTATTCTAACCGTTTCTATCCTAGATGCATTGCTTTGTACGCATTGAAGATATTGAATTATTAAACATGCATGAACAGGTGAAGGCAGTATATGTGAAGAACCTTCCCAAGAATGTGACTCAAGAGCAGTTGAAGAAGCTTTTTGAACACCATGGGAAGATCACAAAGGTGGTTCTACCACCACCAAAGTCTGGTCAGGAAAAGAACAGAATCGGCTTCGTACATTTTGCAGAGAGATCAAATGCTATGAAAGCACTAAAAAACACTGAAAGATATGAATTAGATGGTAACATTTGAATTTTTTATTTATTCACATTTTCAAATGTTATCTAACTGCTGCAAAAATTGATTAGGCTTGTTATAAGTTTTCAGGTCAAAATTTAGAGTGTTCTTTAGCAAAGCCACAGGCTGATCAGAAGGCCGTAGTATCAAATACACAGACGCAAGGATTGCTTCCAAGTTATCCCCCACCTGTTGGTTATGGTTTGGTTGGGAATCCATATGGTGCACTTGGTGCAGGATATGGTGCTCCTGGTCTTGCTCAGGTGATCTTTGCGTTTCTCTTTTGATTAGAATCATTAGATATTTTTTAATTGTTGAGATACGAAGCTACTCTTACGCCGTTTTCATTGTGTTACTGTTGGCATAACATTACCATTCTAGCAAATAGTGACATTATAGCCTTATTGCATGCATAACTCTTTTACATATTCAACACTCCCGCCGGTCCTTTTTATAAGTTTAATATGACAAAATCAGACAGACCACAGAAATTCCTTTAAACTAGTTAATGAATAATGCTAGTTTATTTTCCAAAAATACCCTTACCATTTATTAATGTCTTCACTTGCCTGGGGAAAATGGGAATTTTGTGAAAATTAAACTTACAAATAAAATAGAGGTATTGAAGGAAACTTAAAATATTACTTTGTTTATTATATGAAGAACCAAAAATACTCGATGTCTCTTATAAACAAGATCAGAGGGAGTACATTTAAATATTTCAAATTTCATTAGTAGTCATGTACATCAGACTTGTCAGTATCATGCTTCCAAGTATTTTTACATAGAAGTTGATCGATGTAATAAATGCCATTGATTTATCCCCACGTTCAGCATATATTAATCTGAGATTCTGATGATTGGAGTTGTATCTTTTACTCAGCCTTTGATGTATGGACCGGGTCAAACTCCTGGTGGAATGGCCATGATGCCGATGCTTCTGGCTGATGGACGCATCGGATATGTCTTGTAAGTAGAACTGTGAATCGTTACTCTATATTTATGAACTTATATTGCATGTCATTTCATGACATGTAGCATATTGACAGATATTTTGTTGCAATGATGCTTTGTAAGAAAAAGAAAACAGTTCTAATCTCTACCTAGTTGCTTGAATCCAGAGCCTGAGAATATGTTTTCCTTTGCAGGCAACAACCAGGATTGCAGCCACACGCCCCACACACCCCACACACCCCGCACACCCCGCACACCCCACATTCACATCAAAGAGGTGGCAGGAGTGGCGGCGGCGGTGGTGGGAGTGGTAGTGGCAACAGGAGTACAGGCAGTTCAAGTAAAGGAAGGCACAACAATGATAGTGGCCAAGGGCGCAGATACCGCCCATATTAGATGGTCTTTAATGTATTGGGAAATATCAATTTTATTAATGCCTTTGCGAGCTAGATTATTTTATCGAAATGTAATACTCTATTGTTTTTCATTAAATATTTATTGATCCATAGTTTCAGTCTTGCTTACATTCATGATTTCGGGGTGTTTTAATGTATGACTTATCCCAGTCGAAGAATTGCGTATAATTGAGACATTTTTGTATCTGTTATGAAACCTCAAGTAGTTTGTACCTATACCTTTAAGATTTTTGGGTCTATCGTGCCTACTTGCTGCCATAGAAAAATGAGTTGTGTACATTCACTAAATTTATTGGGGTAATTGTTCATATTATTGGTTCAAGAGCTACCGGAGATTAATCTTGTGTGCAACCCTGCATGACTAGAAAAAATAAACATGTCGGCATTTTGAGAATATAGCAGCTGACTGACTCTAGAGTTGAAATCAACAATAGAAAAATTCTTTGATGCCTAGTGTATCTGAATTTAGATTAGATATTAAACCGACTTTAGGCTTACAAAATCCTAAGTTAAGCATGGTTACTAACTTACTTTTAAATCCTTATAGAGTTTAGATGGATGAGTACCTTGAGCAATGATTAAAAATCGTGAAATTACATAGGGTTGTGCCTGTGCATTGTACATATACTAGTGTTCGACCCGTGCGTCTACTGCATTTTGGATCAAGCGTATCTCAAAAACGAATGCGTTCCAGTCAATGTTCGAGATTGACATCACGATACGATGAATACACAAAACTAAATATTTTCAAATTGATAATAAGGCGTCACCGCATCGTTGTTCGCGCCGCGTATGATGTCCATATCGATGTTCATTCGATTAAAACCACACTGATTACGTTGATCTCATATCGATATACATTTATTCAACCATTTCAAACTCAACTCACATGTTTCATACAACAGTAGTGCCTGTGCATTGTACATATATTATTGTTAAGAGCATTTTCTTCTAGGATGTTTGGATTGGTCGTGTAGGCTGGAATAGAGTATAATATAATTTTTTTTAGAGTTCAACCAGCTTGTTTCATTCTACTCCAAACAGCACAAATTTTAATCCCTAACAAAAAAAAAAAGGACTTGGTAATAAAAAAAAAAGGACGTTATTCCTTCTATCAACAATTATTAATTTTTTTTTTTTGCATTTTTGAATCGTGATAATCGTGATGTGGCAGCATTACACATATCATTACTTTGACCACATGTTACAGTCAAGAACGTGATGGATAAATTGTTCCCTATAACAAATATATAAGGGGACAATTTAGTTCTCTAAAATATTTTGATTCGGAATACAGCTTCCATCTTGTTCCTTCCCATCTCTTCTCGTCCATTGAAAATCAAATTTGAAATATGATGGATAAATATTTTGATTCGTCTATTTTTTACTACTAAAGGTGGACTGCGAGGGACCAAACTGAGTTTTTATAATTGTCACAAACCGATATAGTTCTCGTAATATATTAGAGACTAAATGTTGATGTTTATTAGTGCAGAAGAACATGCCTTATTGTAACTTCTTCATGTATGAGGATGGAATTATAGAATCATAAGCTCCAAGAGCTGATTTTGCAGAATTCTCTAGCTAGTCGGTTGGAGAGAGATATGAAAGTGAAGATTCAGATAAAGAGGGAAATTGTGAAAATTCAAACGTGAAGATGTGGAAGTTAACATTGATAAACTCAAGATGTATTTGGTTATTTTGAAAAGGAAGTTGAATGAAATGTAAGTAAAGATGAAATTAGAAAACCAGAACCATTCTGTATAAATTGTTTGTGTTGTGATAAATGATACACAATGGTACCAAAACAAATTCATAATCAAACAAGAGTAGCATACATAGTGACAGCAAAATATGTCCATTGCATTATGTTTTTAAAAGGATTGATGTTCATAAAAGTGTCGATCACTGCAAATTTGTTGTTGAACATGGATCTGCGGGAGCCAAAAAAGTCCTTTTACTTTGCCTTAATGCCATGTTGTCTCATACTAAACGACGTCAATGTCAAGTCATCACCTTAACCTTGCATGTAAGTCCTTGATGGAAGACTAATATAGATTTCATTGTTTTTTAGAGGTATGAAAATTAGACTTCACTCTTAATAGGAAAAAGAAAAACTAACATTTTTTGAATGAGAACTGATTTTATTATCTATTTTTCTGAAAAGTTCCTCGTCCAAACATAGTATACATAGACTACATAATAAAGGGACTTATTGCATATAACAAAATATCTTAACATCATTTGACTGTAGTGAATTGGACTATCAATGAACTAATCTTAACCACTCAAGTAGTTTAAATTTGTTGCAGCATTGAGACATTCATAACCGAATTCACAAACCAGACATTCATACCCAATTCACAAAGAACTGCTCATGTTCAACCCTTAATATTCTTTCCTAAAAGCTTCCTTCCATCAGGGTTAGTGGAGGCTAGCGTTTTACATACAAAACTTGGCTGAAAGCTATATTTGTGACATCAATACATAGTTAACAAGTACGCGGGCATCCAAGTGATAAGGAATCATGTATAATATCCAAATAACCTAAAGTTTTATGTCTCGGCTCAGTTGTGACTCATGACTAATGCAATTGCCCTCACCCCTTTCATTTCATTGGTCATCATCAACACCATCGCCTTTATCAGATGGCTCACCTTCTGCCTTTCTTTTCCTTTTTTCCTCATCTCCCTTTCCCTTTTCATCTCCCTTTCCTTTTGGCACCGCCGCTTTCTTCCCAGCATTCTTCTTCCTAAACTCTGATAGGCCAAAAAGTAAAAGTGTTAAGGTCTGCCAAAGACCGCACAGACACAATAAATGAATTCTTCCATGTGCTAAGTTACGCCAGAATTAGTCAGATCCAAACAACTACACATATCTCTAATGCGAATGAATTCATGAAATAAAATAAGTTTTCATGCAAACTATTACGAAGCAGTGTCATCTATAATCCAAAACACACACTCCCACAATAGTCTCATTTCATTTTGTAGCCACGAACCAAATATTACTCACTAGCTGACTACGCTTGTTTGTGTAGCATAACATCATGCAAGATCATATCTTCCACCATGCTTAAGAGTTGGTTCAGTGTACACAACAGACCATAGAACAAACTCAGTTTTAGGCTTTTAACTAAGGCAGACATTTTAGCCAACAATTCATGGACAATTCTATTACTCCTAATTTCACCAACAATAATAACCAACCCTTTTTAACTAAATGGGGAATTACTCCTAATTATAAATTTTACAGTTTTTTAAACCATTTTTTGAACTCCTATTCCAATGAAAAGAAGAAAACCATAACAGATACATAATGACAACATTCACCGTAGCTCATATCATAGCTAACAAAATTAAACTAACAACAGGTAAAAATAAATCACAGCTAATCTGAAAAACTCCGTAAACTCATATCATAGGAAAGTGAAAGTGACCTTCAAGAGAATCTTTTAGAGGGCCAACAAACTCAGCAAACTCGGTTTCTTCAAGAGCTTTGAACACATCTTCAGCATTGATAATCTGCCTCTTTGACTCCCTACATATATCATTAGCCCTGCAAATACAAACAACACCAATCACTCTTTAACATTCTTCTACCTCAAAAAGTTCCCTTTTTTATAATCACCCAGGAATCAATTTCCAAAATCCTCTACAAAACCTCCCCAATTTCCTCCAAAATAACCAATACCCATTGCAAAATTTTCCCAATTGCCTCCAAACTACAAACCCTAATTTTTATCCTCTTTCTTACAAAGTTCCCATTTTTAAAATCACCCATGAATCAATCCCAAAAACCATTGTAAATTTTTTCCAATTGCCTGCAAAATATAAACCATAATTTTCATCTCCTTCCTTACAACCAAAGTTTCAATTTTTAAAACCATTCATGAATCAATAGCCAAAACCCATTACAGAATTTCCCCAATTACCTCCAAAAAGGGAATTTCAGACATCAAATTTATGAAATTAGGGTTTTTACTTATTTGTGCGCAAATTAGGAATTCAGAGAGAAGGCAAGCACTTACGTAGCTGAAAGGTAGTGGATGAAGATTCTGGCACTTTCGGAGAATGCAAGAAGAGCGTCTTTGTGAACGGCAATGTCGCCGTCGTCGGAGCAAGTGGAAAGCTTCTCCTTCACCACACGACGTACGATAGTTTTGGGAAGCTCCTCCGTTTCAGCCATTGTCAATTTTCTTTTCTTCGATTTCTAATTGGGATAATTGGAATTAGGGTTTGAATTGGGATTGGAATTAGGGTTTTATTTGTATTTGTGTTGTCGCTAATGGGTTTAGTTTCCCGCCATATCACCACTTAGCTTCTTGAAAATTTCCCACCTTTCATGAAAAAAGAAAGAACAAAAAAATGTGAATATAGTTTGATAAAAAAAAAAAAAAAAAAAACTTTTAAATGAAATGACACGAGTTTCTTTCGGTTTAACTAAGTTGCGTGCGCGGAGATAACTATATTAAAACTAAATTTTGTCTTTTTATTCCACTAAACAAACAGAACCTTATTATTTTTTAAATTCTCCTCACCTTTTGCAAAACAATTCTTTATTTTTTCCATTGACTTTTACTCTATGACTCGTATATGAAATATGAAAAATAGGAGATAAATATTTGTCGACGATACAAAAGAGAAAAATGAGACAAAAACACTTCTTAACTTTCTCTGCTTAGAAATTACTTTTTGAGCAGTCTTCAAAGCTTCCTTCTTAAACTCAACATTTTTAGGATATTCATCGTCGTTAGGACCAACATGTATAGAGTTTTTTTTTATGATAATACATTCTCATCATTGGTATTTTCATCAGACAAAGAGAACTTTTGAAGATTTTGACTTGTTTTGTATAAAGTGATTGTACAACTCAATCTATTCTATACGAGAGTTTAGCCTTAAAATAAATAGATAGATATCATACTTATGTCACAAGCTCACATCTAATCCAATCAATTTTTCTACACATTCACATGTTCACTTAATAATTAAGGAGATTCACAAATTCATAAAAAAGTCTCTCTAACATCTTTTTCAATCATCGTACATTATATAAGTCTATCTAAATCAACTTTCCAAATTACCAAAAGTCATGTAATTCAATCAACCTCTGCATATGAAGGCTTTCAAACCCATAAAAAAAATCCAAAATCTAAATGTCAGTCATAAAACAAAGCTTTTGGTGATAAAATTTACATAGTAGTTTCAAGTAGTTGATCTCTAAGACGAGATTTATCATTGAGATCGGCCCTTTTACATCCAATAAAAATATATAAGCAATTAAATAATACTTGCTTTGATAATCAATTAACTTGATAAATTCGCAAACTACGAAGAAGAATTTGACATTGAACATTAGAAAACTAGATAACCATCAGGACAAATTAAATTTTTTCCACTTGAAAATTGATAAAAACCTAGAAAAATAAATGAATGAAAAAACCAATTGAGATCAGGAAATTGATAAAACCACAAGCACAAACAAAATCAGTCACAATCAGCACTCAACATTGAATACAACCAATTTGAATTGACATTGAACATTAAACGCATCCACATTGAACAAGACCAATTCAGATTAGGAAAATTGACAAAACCGATTTCAATGCAATTTTTTATTAAAGTATCGGCAGCCGTATCGTATTTAGAATAATTGGATAAACATCAATCTTGAAAACAATAATTAGGTGCTATATCATATCACACATGTGAGTTTTATTGAAAACAATAATTGGATAAACATCATTCTAGATACAAGATACACAAGTTTGAGTGTGTATTTCAGGCTTATCTGTTCCATCATAGAATTTATCATGAGAGATATATGTTATGACACTAATTTAGATGTAATACAACAAAGTGCGAGAATTGCTGCTAGGTAAAAGATGATATTTGCTAGCTTGGGAGATTTATGGAAAAGGAATTAGAGCTTGGATTAAACCATGCCAATTAGAATAATTTGAAAACTGTGTTGTTGAGTGAGTCCAAAGTTGTTTAGTTTCCAGAATAAGGATGTTGCAAAAATCAAGAGAACATCCATACTCAAGCAATAATAGAGGAAAAAGAAACGAGTAATTTTTTGAGAAAGTTACATAGTTTGTAAACATTTTGATGTTAGATTAGAGTGTTCTAATATTATTTTTTAGAGGTAGATAGCCATAGTCGAGTTATTTATTTGATTTTTCTCTCTTTCTTTACCATGTGTCTTATGAATTTGAAGTTAGTTATAACCTATTCACATTTAATAAATTATTGTTGTTATTTCCACTTTCTTTCTCAATGTGAATTAAGTAATTTTCTCTTTTCATTTCTGATTTTTTTTTTATTGATATGCAATTTACTCATATTGAACATTGTAGTGTATAATAAAAAATATTTTAAATCACATCTGCAGTAATAGTCTCAATGTGATATTTGATATGAAAAATAATAACAGTCTCTTTCTTTTATTTTTATAGCATGTTGAAATCTAGACAATAAATTGTAATATATAAACTAATAACTTTATAATACTAATTAAAACAAGACTACAATATTTTAATTTTTTTTAAAGAAATACAATATATTATTTTTCATGACAAAGGGCAGGATTTGAAAAATATATACAAACTCATGTTGCTTATCCCTTAAAAAAATCTCTTATTGCTTAACAATTAACCTTAAATTTTATTTGACATATTCATTTGTTATAAATTTGTAGAAATATTCACTCAGACATATGTTAAAAATTTTGATATGTTCCCTTTAGATAAATATATTTCAAAACTCATTGAACTATTTTTAAATAAGTACTTAGAAACTAATTTATAACAACTTTTTTTTTGACAAGTAATTTATAACAACTTATAACTATTTAGTGAGAAAAATATTTAAATTCAGTATTAACAATAGCAAATATTTGTATCAATTTTTATGGTCTTATAATGATTTTTGTGATCAAATGCAATTCATAAATATTGTATGATCAAATGCAATTCATAAATATTGTATGACCATTAAAGTGAAACTATAGTATGATCACTTTTTTTTAATTAGGTTAAAGTGAAACTATTTCAAAAAAAAAAAAAATGCAATTGATTCATGTGAAGCAATTGTACGAAGAGTATAATCGTAAAAATTACATGAACTAGATGGATTAAATTAAATATAAAAATAGACTTCTATTGTACTAATTATATGATTATTCTACTAATAACAAAATTACATAAAACATGTGGGCATAACAACGATTTTAATTAAAAATATTTTAATTGATATGCAATGTTAGTCTAAAAGGTTTGACAGACATCACGTAATCATGTCTCCCTACATAGATAATTTAGTAAATAACATAAGCTGATGACATGATATTTTATGATATTTAAGTTATGTTTTTGAGTCGTTTTAGTAGATTTTGAGATCATTTTAAAGATGTTTTAGAGGATTTGTTTATGGTTTAAGTGACATTTTGTATTGTTATCATTTGAGTTCATGTAATCTTATACCTATTTATTCCCAAAATCGGCAATTCCCTAGGTGTTTTGAGTCAAATCATGTAAATCGGCAAATCAAGACATCACGTGGAGTTATGGAGGCAAGAGAATGAAGATCAAAGGAGTTCAAGAAGGTTTTTGAAGGCAATACAATGTGGGAAAATAACATCTCAAGTCCCAAGATGACAACATAGAAAAGATCACTCAAAAAACGAAGAAAAATAACATTTTCTTGCCAAGTTGCTGCCTCATGCGCCCAGGCGCATGGAAGTGCCAAAGAGTCACTTTGTTCATGTCCCCAATGCACCTCCAGCAGGTGCCCCTTTGCGCCTAGACTCATGGTTTTCAAAAAAACTGCATACTGACTTGTTTTTTAAAGACACTCAAACTTATGATAACTCTAAAAAATAATTTAAAAATACGCAAGTTTCTCTAAACTTGACCCGGTGTGCGTGCCAATTTCCTTACAAGTATTTTTTGTCTAAGGAAAATCAACAAAATTCGAAACACATATAAATGTTTAATTAGTACGATTGGAGGAGTTTTAACAAGTTAATAGCTAGAGTCACAATTAGAGTTGTTTTGGAAAAATATCTCTAATAGTATCCTTCAAATTAGTTATCCTTGATGTTATCTTCACTCTTGCCTTATCTAAAAAATGTTCAAATTTTAAGGTCGAAATTGACTGAAAATGATTTAAGATTGATGTTGCTATGAAATTAGAGTTTTGTAATGCAAAAGACAATTGAATTTAAAGAAATTGAAAGTAATAAGACTTTAAGTTAAAGAAGAACGAAAAATTTAATTACGTGAAAAATAAAGTGGGTAATTTTTAAAAACCAAACTAATTAACAAAATACAAATTTGAGGACCACACTCACTTGGAAAGAAAAACAAAAACCCAAGGATGTTTTTTTAGAAATATACATTTAAAGATTATATTGTTACATCTTCTCACATTTAAGAATCCAATGACAATTTTACTTAATATTTGATATTCATAAAATATATAATTCTTTAAGTACCCTTTCTACATCACAATTTATAGGAAAAAATATCCCCCACACAATATAGATCACTGCAGAACCAAATCCAAACTAGTTTGGTTTTTTCTTTTTGTTACAAAACTAGTTTGGTTTGGGTAACATGTTTTATAATTTGAAGTCTGCAATTTTCTTTCTGAATTTTTGAGTTTATTATTATTATGTTATAAAAAAGTACTCCTACAACAAAGTTGTAATCAAAATCATAGAGCAAATTGTCAAACTCTAAAACATGGTTGGTCTGCCCCTCCTCTTCCTCCTCATTAAAGTATATTTAATATATATACATCAAAGTCCATGATGCCACACTCACACATTATTAATCCAACTTTGCATCACCTCACTTTCTGTGCCTAGATATTGTTTCCTATTATAATCAAAGATCAGATTCACTAATAATGACAACCTTTTCCTTCTTCAAATCACTTCTTTTCTTTCTTCTCACCATTTCAGGTTCCTTATTCTTTATCTTCTCTCTACTAAGCATTTTGTATTATGATATTTTTTTTGTCTATTATAAACATTCTAATGTTTTGATATATGATTTCAGATTCATTTATGCAAATCAATGGCCTAAGTTTTGGAATAAACTATGGACAAATAGCAAGAAATCTACCTTCTCATTCAAGAGTTGCTATGCTTATAAGATCAATGAATGTGACAAGAATCAAACTCTATGATGCTGATCCAAATGTTCTACTTGCTTTCTCAAAATCAAATGTTGAATTTGTTATAGGAATTGGAAATGAGCATTTACAAAATATGACAAACCCTTCTAAAGCTCAAAATTGGATTCAACATCATGTTCTACCTTACCTTTCACAAACCAAAATAAATTGCATAACTGTTGGAAATGAAGTATTCAATAGCAATGATACTCAATTAATTTTGAATCTTCTACCTTCAATGCAAAATGTTCATAATTCTCTTGTTAAGCTTGGATTAGACCAAGTAATTACTGTTACAACAGCTCATTCTTTTAACATTTTGGATAATTCTTACCCTCCTTCGTCCGGTTCTTTTAGGTCAGATTTGATTCAATATATTCAACCAATTGTTGAATTTCTTGATGAAATCAAATCATCTTTTCATATTAATGCTTACCCTTTTTTTGCATATAAAGATAACCCTAATGAGGTATCTTTAAACTATGCATTATTTCAACCAAATGAAGGTTTGGTTGATCCAAACACAAATTTGCATTATGATAACATGTTATATGCTCAAATTGATGCTGTTTATGCTGCAATCAAAGTGATAGGGTATACCAATGTTGAAGTTAAGGTTTCTGAGACAGGTTGGCCTTCAAATGGCGACGCCGATGAAATTGGTGCTACACCACAAAATGCAAAATTGTACAATGGAAATTTGCTTAGAAGAATTGAGGAAAAACAAGGAACTCCTGGAAAACCATTGGTTCCAATTGATGTATATGTTTTTGCACTTTTTAATGAAGATTTGAAACCTGGTCCTGCTTCTGAAAGAAACTATGGACTTTATTATCCTGATGGTAGCCCAGTTTATAACATTGGATTGCAGGGTTATCTACCACAAATGGTTGTGCCATCCAAATCTAATGTAAGCAAACTTCTCATTACCTTTTGAGATTAATTTTTATGTACTGACACCCATTTGAGGTTGGCATGGTGGTTGACTTAAGATCTTGGAGTGTGCTCCTCTCAAGGTTTCAGGTTCGATTTCCTCTAGTGCCAATTTCAATGGGCAAGTCCATGCAGAGCAAATAAAAAATTATGTACTTGACGGTGTGCACTTTTTTAAACGAATGCATCCAAATAAAAAATTAGTTTTTAATTTAGTGTAGCTAATACTTCAATCTCTCTTCTTATGCAGATTTTGTCTTTCAATGTTCTTGCATGTATAGTTACATGCTTGATCTTTGCTTTAGAGATTTTAGAATCATGACCAGAACAAGGCAGGGCTCAAAGGAAGTATAGGAAATCCTATACATTATTCTATTTTCCAATAGAGAGTTATTCAAGGTGAGGGAATAATATTCAAATGTTTCCTAAATATCATTTTTGTAATTTCCTTGAAGTTTTTTTAGCAAGGTGATTAAAGTTTTCTGATTTACTATTAATTATTTCTTAGATACCACGTGGATCATATGAACACTGAATCTATAGTGGACTGAAAATGACTATATATAATATATATCAGCTTGGGGTTTTCAAATTTAGTTATATATTTTAAGTCTAAAGTCACATGGTAGTTAATCCTACCCTCAAACATTATTGTGGATCCAATATTTTTAGGGTCTTGGATCCATTCTATTCTACCATAACTAGAAAATTAGAAATTATATGCTATGTAAGAAAGTATAATCACAGGTTTAGAAGGGAAGACTTCTTTTATGCCATCGGGCAGGACGAATCAAAAATACATTTTTAATGTGGTTAAACGAGTAACGGCCGATTTTCGACTAAAAATTCCGTTGCTAAAGAAGAAGTTTCTATTTAAAAGAAAGAAGAAAAAAAAACTGGTGTGACTATAGCCACACCATGCTTCATGGCGGATCTGCCCCTGCCACCAAGTCCACCACACCATTTTTCTTCTTCTAAAGAGTTTAGTACAAAATAACTCACACTAAGTGTTGAAAATCGGCAAATTAGGGGTTCCATCGTTTTTGCATATCAAATGTCCCTTCAACTTTCCCTTTAAATAAAATGTCCCTTCAACTATTTTACCACCTAAAATACATATGGGACCCGGATCCACGCCATTTTATTCTTGGCTTTATATTTCTTCTACTACATTACAATCTAGAAGAGTTTGAAATTATTTAATTGGAAAATTTTGGAATCATATATTATGGAAATGTTGTGCAAATACATCAATTAAAGCAGAACCTGTCAAATTCTGTCCAAGTCGTACGTGCACTAAGTAGACTCTTGGGTCACTTTTGATTAGGATCAAATTAACCACACCACAAAATAAGTTAATTTATTAATTATTAGAAGAATTTTGTTTATATGCATTTCGGGTGTAAGGTTTTTTTATTCTTTTTTTTTGTTTTTCATTGTTGACCGATAATAATCATCAAATTATTAAAAATGTTTCTTATATGAGGAGTTGCATTTCTCTCTCGTGCACGAGATGCATAGCACCATGCACGAGGCGCATGGCAAAGTGTTTCTATAGCCTATTGGCTATGTCTCCATGCGCGGGTGCATGTGGCTGCAACCTGTTTTCATAAAAAGTTGTTTTCCAATCTAGTTTAAGCAGGGGATTTGAAGCAAAGGAAGGTTTATCAAAAGGAAAATATTTTAGAAGATCGAAAGTTAAGAATTGAGTATTAGGGTTGAGTAACAATCTAAACACCTTGGATATAGAAGTCGTTTAGTTTCTTGGCCATCAGAAAAGATTCAGGAAAAAAGGTAGAAATTATTATTTGTTCTTGAAGAACTTATTTAAAACTAATTTTTTGTAAACCCTGTATCTCTTTCTTACAAAAAAAAAAAACCTTGTATCTCTTTGTAAATAACTCATTGATAGTAAATTTTCTTCAAAAAAAACACATTGATAGTAAATTGGAGAGATCTCTCTCCTCTAGACGTAGGTCAAATTTGGGCCGAACTGAAGATACGTTAAAAACTAAACATCAGCCTAGACAGACTGTTAAGAATACTCGAGGACTATCTGGAGGTTCGGATATAAGAACACTCATGATCATCCTTAGAGCTGAATGTGAAAGGCATAATTGATGTATGCATTTGAAAGTTGAGGTGGAGAAAAATCAACTTGAGATGAGGTCTTCCACTAGTACGACTAGGAGGAGACAATCAATGGTGGCACCAGAGCGACACGACTATGGAGACCTTGTGAGTGTCATGCTCTAATGTAGGGCAAGTAATTCTTCAAGAGGACAGAGAGGCGCACTCCGGGGATTACCTCAAAAGGTGTGATATAATTCACGGGATTACCTCAAAATATAAGGGTAATTGAACGCTATTGTATCTCTTTGTAAACAACTCTTTAATGATAAATTGGAGAGATCTCTCTCCTCCAGACATAGGTCAAATTTATACCGAACTACATGATCAAACATCGTCCTGTTCTCCTTCTTTTCCTCTATATTGTTTTATTATTTGTGTTTGTTTGATCACTTTAGTTTGATTGATGTTAGTTTTGTTGCACACATCAAAGGATCAAAGTATTAGTTTGAGTTTTATGCTAATTAACGACACTAATCATAACTATTTCTATTAGAGTATAGTGAATAAACCATAGTTTATATATTAACTAACTATGGTTTATTCACTGTACTCTAATATAGTCCTAATAATTTCAAAAATTACATACATGGTCGGTCGTGATTTAGTTGAGCATATAAAACTTTTTAGATAGATTATATAAGGTAATAGGTCTCCATCTTCCACGTATTTCCCACTTGCAATCATGCATTTGAATCTTCCTTGGAATAAAATTGTTCTTGTCTTCAGCTATACAAAAGTCCAAATGGGTTGCATCAGATTAATTATGTGAAAGAAAATAGCTGTCTTAGAACCTCATGCTAGAAATTCAAACCCCACAAGGTTTGTCCATGTTTGTCGATCTTATCTCAGATCCTAGAAATTTAAACTGATATGACATTTTTCTGAAAAAAATCAATTGTATTTTGGAACTTTTTCCCTGCAGCTGCCATGCACTTTTTATATATTTTTTTAAAAGGCCATGCATTTCTTATTAGATCTTCATCTAATTAAAATAATGTGCAATGTTTAAATCAGAACTATATATTTAACCTTAGTGTGGAATAAATGGCTACTGTGGAGTGCAAGTATAGGAAAATGTTTATTGAAAAAGTAAGAATTTAGTGGAAGAAAAAAAATTATAAATAATATTTACTATTGTAAGTTTATAATAGTAGACAATAATAGAATAATATTAAATTAAACTTTTCTATTGAAAAATTATGAAAATTTAAAATAATGAAGTTAATTCATGCAATACTGAGTTAAAATCTTTTGATGAAAATTTTGACATCTATTGCGATCGTATTTAAGATTAATTAGTCTATGCAGCTGCGTGCAGAGATACTTGATTAAAAAAAAAATTGTGACCAATTAAAAAATGCATAACTTATTGACATGAATATATGGATGAGTTCTAATTCCAACTAGCAATATGCTGCATTAACAAATTACTTCATCACTTCATTGAGTATATGGATGATTAGAAATGTCATTACATAACAATGAAATGCAATACTAGGATGTTTAAAGACAATGTTGGCAAGAAAGAAAAAATATCAATCTGGCTTGCCACTTCATTGAGTATATGGATTATTAGAAATGTCATTAACTTTAATTATGAAGGAGACATTAAGAAGGTTATGAATGGCATTAAAACTATTTCATGCTTCATATCGTGACAAGTGCTTACTTGAATTTCTGTCTGTGGAGCTCAACCAATCAAATAATGCTTCTATCAATATTTTTTTTCTCTAACAAGCTAATGAGATATTTTGAAGCATTTTATACAAAGAATGTGTGTGTGTATATTTATCAAGGATTCAAATTTAAAATGAAAGAATCATCACCAATAATAAATAAGATTCGTGTACACAAGGGTGAGGACAACACTATCTTGGTACCCTATACAACACAAAACAAAATCTTATTGTCTTAATGGGATATTCACAACACAAATATAGGATAAGAATATGGATGACAATATCAATTACCCTACCTAATATAGAAAGTCCATCAAAATATCCACAAACCTAGCTTAAGTGCTAAATTATCTTGAATTTAACTAAATAAAGTAGCATATGGTCATGATTTCGTATATGTTTGGTACCATAGTAAATATATTAGAATCACATTGATCCATCATAATTTTTTAAAAATAATCTTTAACTTTCGTAAAATCATAATAGGCTGTCGTGATACCAAAGATAGACGTCAACTCATCCACTGACAAAATAAAAGCCAATATTTATCATTTCATATATTTTGTTAAGGCACTGTATAACGTGACTTACAACAAGTTGGGTGGTATAGCTTTTAGGCACGATGGTATGGCCAAGTCCTTGAAAATGAATTGTAATATTCATAAATTCATGGTTCATACATAAGCTTGGTCCCAATGGTATCATGTCGGCAATAACTTGTTGAATTGTACTTTGTTTTTCCTTTCCCCACATGCAAATGCATGCAATTGTCAAACATTTTAATATTGGTTTTAAAATTTTATTTTGCCCAAAACGTAAGGAAAGATGAGTAGCTTTCATAATAAAAGAAACGGATAGAATGTAGTTTGGTGAAATATTTAATAAAATTCATACACCTAATTACCAACATAAGTTAACTCAATATGTAATAAATATTAGATTCAGGCTAGAAGTCCTAGCTCAACTGGCAAATGCCGAAATTGTAAAGCCGGACGTCATGATCCGGGTTCGAACCCGGGACCTCACAATTGTGCGTGAGTTTAGTTTCAGTGGTTTACCACTTCATCTAAGACAAAAAAAAAAATATATATATTAGATTCATACTCTAATTTTATATAATATCATGATAATTTTATCTTATAATTATAAGCCACACATTGTTTAAATCACTTACGATGTAAAGCATGTTGTGAACCATTCTTTGTTTTATTTTGTATTTATTTAAGAATTGATGTAATCTCAATCAAGGTTAAATTGCATAATAAATTATAAATTTAGGTTTTATATAAACGAACTAATGTTGTGATCGATCCGATGATGCTTAAGCATGATAAACATGATCAATAGTAACGAGTTTTGGACAATGTTAGAAATTTAATTAAATATTTTGTGTGCTACAATCAAATGTTAGTTTTGGTTTTATAAAAAAAAAAAAAAAAAAAAAAAAAAAAAAAAAACGCATTGATGTTATGATCTATTTAATTATGCTTGTGTCTGATAAACATGATGAGCAATATTTAGATTTTTGGCACCTAATATATGCGTGTAAAACATGGTATAGGCCCATCCACTAGGTTAAATAGAGAGGTTAGATTCTTTGCCCTCACTCTAACAATTACGTTAGTTTAAGTATTTCTCTACTGAGAACTCAAATATTCCTGAGACACTCCATTGAGATGGGAAGATTTCGTCTCACATTTTGGCGAGTTCAATAACCATGATTATAACTTCAACAAATATATGTGTTCTAATTTCATATAATATCATTATAATTTTATCTTACAAACCACACAACTATTTAAATCCCTTTTGGTCAAAATTATGTTTTTGAACCGCAACAAATGATGTCAGAGGCATGTGGATGAAAAAAATACCATCGATAACAGTTAAATTAGTTTTACAAACTATTAGCTTATGTTTTTGCATTCATGGAAGAATTGATGTAATTTTGCTCAATGTTTAATTTATAATCAATTGTACACTTTGGATTAATAAAAAAAACAGACTAATATTGTGATTTATTTAATGATGAATAGACATCATAAACATGAATATTAATAGACTTTTGGTCAGTGTTAGAAATTTCTTCAAATATTTTGTGGACTATGATCATTGTGAGTTTTTCTCTAATAAAAAATGTATTGATGTCGTGATCCAATTTATGATGTTTAGTCCAGGTAAACATGATCAACAGTACATTTGTAACACCTGGTAAATGGTGATGGTATTGATTCATATAGAACATGGTGTAAACCCAACCAATAAGTGCATGATTAATAATATTTAGGGTTGTATGGTCATAAATAAGAAGGTTAGGTCCATTTTCCATCACTCTGAAAATTACGCTCGATTAAGAACTTAAATTACGGGACACATCATCAGATATGGAAAGACTTCGTCTCACATCTTAGCGATTTTTCTAATTTCATATATTATCATAATAATTATATAGTTACTATTTAACCATTGCAACTTTCCAAATATATATTTTGGAAATTTCTCTCACATCTTACAAAGCACACAAATGTTTAAATCTCCTATGATAAAAGCATGTATGTGAACCTCAATAGATGATGCCTAGTAATGGGAAGAAAGAAAAAAAAGCAGGATTGAAAATTTAAATTAATTTTGTACACTATTACTTTTTTGTTTTACACTTATTGAACAATTGATGTTAGTTTGATCAAATTTTAACGCAGAAACAATTGTGAGTTTTGATGTTTTTTTTTTTTAACAAATTGATGTTGTCACTCATTCAATGATGTTTAGGCATTATAAATGTGATAAATAGTAATGGACTTTTGGTTTTACATGTAAAAAATGTGTTAATGTTGTGATCCATTCAATGATGTTCATGCGCGATAAAAGCGATCATTAGTAGTAATGAGGTTATTAGCACCTAATATTGATTTGTATAGAGTACAATGTAGGCTCAACCACTAGTGTGCATAAAATAGTAATTTTGATATTAACTTAGATAGTTATTCTTAGAGATTTAACATTATAAAAACAACCTCTCACCCTGAAAAAAAAAATCACCTCTAAAAAAATAAACATTATAAAAATTACTTTTTTTTTTCTCGAAAAGATATAACTTAAAAATGATTTTTACGAAAAGCTTTTCAAAATAGCTTCTCATTTTAAGCATTTTTTTCTAAATTTTTTCATCCAAAAAAAATGAAGCATTTTTTGAAATTCTTTTATCCAAAAACAGTCGTACAAAAAAGATAAAATACTTAAAATGACTTTTTATAAGAAGTTATTCAAACCAACTTCTTATTCAGATCTTCCTTTTAAAAACTTATTGGCAAAAACAAATATAGTACACTATAAAAATCATTTAAAAAAAACTATAACAAACAAACGCTTAACGTTAAGAAACAACTTTCGAAAATCTCAACTTTATGCCTCACCTAATCAAGATTGCTCATTCAGAGAACCTTGGGGGTCTTGGTTTACAGAAAGCTAGAGACTCCAACAATGCTTTGCTATGCAATAATATGGCAGGTTTGAGTGCAGGGTGGATTTTGGGGACATCTATATCTGGTTTAAACACTGGTTTAAATATGGCACTCTAAGCTCTGTTGTTGACTGTGTTCATATCAATGACTTTCACATCATCAATGATGGAAACTGTGATTTGAACTTTCTCTATACCTCCATTCTTGAGTCTATCAAATTTGATATCAGCATCAAACTAGTTACCCTCAAACCTCAAGTTCTTTTCAATTGGATTGACCTTGAGTTTATATTTGTAGATGAATAATTATACTAAAATACTAACAAGTTTATGTAAGTGGGACATACATATTATAACATAATAGAGTGTATTGTTGAATGGTACTTTAAAAAAGAAAGTGAAAATTTCTGGACCAATTTATGAATGGTTGATTATGTCCTTCAAGACTAAAATGACATCATCGATCACATTTAAATGCCAAACTTATAATCTAAAAACTACAGTGCTTGCTTGCACAAAATAAAATAAAAAACTCATCATTATCCCAAGTAACTAATAATGCCAAAAGAAAAGTTGATACTAAAGCAGAACAACCAAATCAGCTGCAAAATCTACCTTAAAACTCTCGGTTTCCCCAAGCAATAGTGTTAACTTTCAAGGGCCCAACATTTCTCAGTAGAGTTCCCCTTCCTTGTGAGTTTCAATTATGCAATCTGCGGTTGGATAGGAAACACAGGTAAGCACAAAGCCGTCCTTAAGTTGATTATCATCCAAGAATGAGCCATCAGATTGATCCACCGAGCCAGAAACAATCTTTCCAGCACAAGTAGAGCAAGCTCCAGCACGGCATGAATAAGGGAGTTCAACTCCGGCATCCTCTGCTGCATCTAAGATGTAAACATCATCGGGGGCGTCAAACTCATTCTCTTTTCCATCTGGTCCAATTAGCTTAACCTTGTAAGCAGCCATTGCAGTTGTTCTATATGAAGATGATGACTTCAAGCCACAAGTTTTGGAATAAGTCTTTGTAGACCCGAAAGATGAAGGGAACTTCGCTGTGGTAGCAATGGTTGATTGATTGCGGTTTGCAGTTTGAATCATGCATAGCGGGGAAACATTCACAGCTGACAAGGATGCCATGATCACCCTGAAAATAAATAAATATTATAAAATTAATATTTTACCAAATAAAGTGGTGTTTTTATTACACAATGCACACATTGCTAGGCCAACACATTCTTCAAATAACAATACCCTTCTGTAGGAAGGAAAAAAATAAAATATATTTCACCAAGAGTCCAAAATTATGATGCAGATGTTCTAAGAATTGTGCAATTAACTATCCCTAATATCCACAAGTATTCTTAAACTCGACATGTGATGTTTTTTGTTTTTTAATAAGCTAAATAAGCCCACCCAAATTGGTACCAGGGAGAATCGAACCTGAGACCTCGAGGAGGAGCACATTCTAAGTCCCAGGCCAATACCACCAGGCCAACCCAAATGGGTTAACTTGTCATGTGATGTTATTAGAGATGTAAAACTAATCTTATGCCTAAACCTATCAGCTTAGCTATAAAGAGAGTTGGTATGGTCCATAAAAGAATTCCACTTATAATGCTCACTCTGAAATCACCACAAGAGACAATTTTGTAGAATTGATTTATATATTTTCATGCCATTCAATTGCATCGTCGTATCCCACATGTTCAACATATGAAGAATGCTTGATTGAACAATAACTTAGACACAACTAAAAAACAAAAAACACAAAATTCATTTATTGAAGACCCAAGGTGCTAAATAGTTTACACCCTTAACAGTACCAACTCTGAAAAATAACAGTACATGGCTATTCCTACAATGCCAGTTAAATCCAGGCATTTATTGCGGATTATTTTTTAACACTTATCATTGCTTATTTCTTCTCAACTTTTTGTCTTTAAATCCATTTACTAATGAAAACCTTCAATCATCATCTGCTTGGCCTGTGATAGGGCTTCCAGATGACAACAGTAGGTTGATTTAAAACAATATGAAACCAGTAAAGAAATGCAACTAAATCTAATGTAGTTAAGTAAGTAAGAGATTTTAATCCTCAAACAAACTGAAAATTTATTTAACAAAAATGTTGTTGATTGGTGAAAGAATTTATGCCATAAAAATTTACAAAGAATGGAATCAATTCCATTCCAGTTTTATAAACGGCTCTTGTTTTATGGAGCATTATGAGAAGAAGCAAGATGGTAGCTCTTTGCTCTTCACTCGTGGCTCCAAAAGACTAACTAATTTGAGGGACCAATCCCACTAACCACTAGAAGGGGGACCCAATTGAAGTCAAAACAAAGGAGCTGACTCAACACAGGAATTACCACATTTTATGCTCAAAGCTGATAATCATAAAACAAAATTGTTTCCTTAATCAACCCAAAGACAAACTTTGAAACACCACTCAATTGCCCCTTATCTATGAAGTACGGACACTCTTCGGATTAGATGTGTCCTGTTGTCGAACACGCATCCGTGTCTGACACCGACACACGACACCTATAATTACATTGAATTATGTTATTTTCTCAAATTATTATCTATGTCCATGTGTCAGTGTTTGTATTGTGTCTGGTGTCCATGTTCGTGCTTCATAGCCCCTATCAAGCACTGACGTAGACAGAGACACCAAACAAAACATAGATACTTCAAAATAGATATCGATAATAATTTAACGTGACTGCATGCGTCGATGTGGTGTTGGACACTAACACATGTTGAACACCAGACACACCTTCAATGTATGTGGTACATAATTTACCCTAATCAACAAAACAACTAAAGTTTGTGTCTTTGGATGAAAACCTCAAACTAGATCAAAATCATGAGCAGAAAAAGACAAAATTTTCGAGTTATCAAATCAAATCCTAAAACCCCTAACACCACATCAAAGGGGTTTTAAAAAAAAAAAAAAAAATTGATTTGTTTGTTTTTAGAATAATTAACAACAACCAAGTTCATTAAGGATATAAATATGAGATACATAAAAATGGCATGAGAAAAGATAAACCCTGATCAAGGCTTGTTTCAAATAAATTGCAGAATTAAATGAAATATATATAGTAGACAAAAGTAATAATGATTAAGAGAGAAACAAGAATGAAATGCAGAGAGAGAGAGAGAGAGAGAGAGAGAGAGAAAATTGAAGGGCTTACAGATGATGGTGGCGTTAGTTGGAGATGGAAGCGGAAAAAACGATGTGAATTATGTTACGATGATGAAGTAAGTGAGAGAGAAAGTGATGGTTTTTTCGGCGTTAAATATATTGAGAAACAAACCAAAGCATATTAACCCACAGATTCGCTGTTTCGCCGCCCAAACCCACCAACTTCTTTTGTCAATTACTATGGCTGCCTTTGGCCCTACATTTTAATGGTACTTTAACAATATAATTCAAAAATTTTGAGAAAAAAAAAATAGTAAATTTGAAAATTATGGATTAATGACATATGCGCCCAGGTGTGTCACCTCGGCAACGTATGACCACGCAACTTGCAATGCTATGGTTGACGATATATAATAATTTTAATGCTTCTACCGTTTCACATATTGTGGATTCTCATTTATCTAGTCATTCATTTATCCTAACAACTCGGAATTATCGTAGTGATCTAAAGTGGAGTTAGCGACAATTCAAAGTCCACTCACATCAAGTTTTGTTAAAATTAAAGGCTTTGCTTCCTACCGTCATCACACGTTACTTACCTCACTTTTTTACTCACTTTGTTGCTTGTTAGTACTCACTCATATTTATTAGGTGTCAAAAAGACACACCAACTCTACTTGAAAGAGTCGAACTTACAAGAAGAATGAGTGTATATAATAAAATTTTCAATCGTTTTTATTATCGTTTAATGGTGATTAATCTATGTTGAAGAATCTATGAGTTATACATGATGAATTTTCTCTTCCAATTGATTATTTTTAAGAGCATAAAAGCATTAAAAAATATTGCAATTAGATTATTTCTAAACGGTATCTAATATATTGATACCATTCGCCAGGTGCTAAATTAGACAAACATTATTATTATTATATAGATAGATAGTTAGAGAAAGACAAACCAATGGTTCCCTAAAAATAACTAATGGAAACTACAAAATAAACTGAGAGATTCCTTCAGTAGCGTCTTTACATCAATTCTCTTTGTTCTTAATTCTGATTTTTTAAAATAAAGGGTTATAATTGATTGGGATTTTAAGAGTTGTGTTATTTGAACAACCAATTATGTGACAATTTTTAGTACAACCAAAATTTTGCAAAGAAAAAAAGTATTGGCACAAAAATCAAAGCAATAGAGAGAGAAAGTAAAAATATAATGTGAGTATGAGAGAGAAGGTTGTCAAAAATTGGTTGTACAAATATATTTCTCGATTTTAAAGACTACTTTGAAGAGAAAAAAATGAGTTTAAAAGGATTTGTTATTGTAGACATCTAACATACATAAAGTGCCTTTGGGTGTAGTGTTATCGATAGATATTGCATACATTAAAATTCTCTCCCTCTTAAAAAAAAAAAATTAGGCTAAAGTGCACTTTCCGCCCCCTATGTTTTATAATGTTGCAATTTTGGCCTCCTATTAAAAAAAATAGCAATTTTGGCCCCTTTCATCCCAAAATTGCTCAGAAGATGCCACGTGTCCCAGAAAAGGGGTCATAATCGCAACTTTTTGTAAAGATAAGGGGTAAAAAAAACATATTTTCCTTATGTTAGGGAGTCAAAAGAGCATATTTCCCTAAACATATGGGATCACTTTTGCCATTTTTTTTAATAGGTGACCAAAATCACAACATTTTGAAACTTAGGGGGCAAAAAGTGGAGTTTAGCCAAAAAATTAAACTGGATTTGGTACGTTACAGCATCCTGCCTTAATAGATGTGGCAAGTCAATCTTCAATCGATGACTCAGATTGTTTTATGAATTTTGCTAACAATTGCATTTAGAATATTTGTTAATGATTTAAGAATATAAATAATTGATAAATTTTATGTATAAAAAATTATTTTTTAAAGTTTTAAATTTTAATACATTATTTCTAAGATAAAGTTTTTTTTTAGACTTCTTAACAAGTGTCTTGAGGCATTTGTTAGCATTTATCTTATTTTATTATGTAAAATTAATTTTATAATTTTTTATCATAAATCAATGGTAGATTGACTACAACGTGAATTTGCGTGCTTTTACAACAGTGAATATGTGTCCTACCATACAAAAATTACGGTGTGTTTTGGGTTAATCCCTTTGAAAGTTGTGATTTTTGCCTAACGGTTGTTTCGTAATAGGTTGCCTACAAAGGATAATTAGATTCGGCGTGATGTTTTAAATAATGATACTTGTCTATGTGCTAGTGGATGTGGCTCTCTAGAGACCGGCACTCATTTATTTTTACATTGCTGCATTTTTGGGTCTGTTTGGCACTTTATTCTTCGATGGGTTGGTATCTCTTTGGTCCTCCTGTATTGTAACGAATCATTTGATTCAGTTCAGTTTTGGCGGTGGTGGCTCTAAGATGTGACAATCTATCTTGCATGTTTTTTTGTTTGCTACTGTGTGAAAAATATGGAAAGAAATAAATAATATGACTTTCAACGGTAAAGAATGCTCGATAATGTGATTAGTGGATAAAATTAAGTTACTTTCCTTCTCGTGGTTGAAGGTAAAATTTGTTCATTTTCCATTCAATTACCATGGATGGTGGCTTAGTCCCCTCACAGTGTTGGGCGTTCGCTAGTTGTTATTTATTTAGTTGTTTTTTGTTGTTTTTGTCCGTTTTCCGTATTGTAAATATTGTTCAGACTATCCTTGTGCTAGGAAGGACATATTGATTTTGTAATATATTCTATTTTGGCCTCTTAAAATAAAATTGATTTGGACTTCATAACTACACCAATTAATTTTATCATAAATGATATTTGTACAATTATTTGTGATAACTTTTTTTGACAACTTTCTCACTCATACTCACATTATGTTTTTTTTTTCTTCTCTCTATTGCTTTGATTTTTATTTCAATACTTTTCTTTGCAAACTTATAATTGACCCAAATATTGTCTCACAAATGGTTGTTCAAATAACATACCTCTAATTTTATTACGTCATATCGGTTCAGATTTTTTTTAATGTCAAATTTTAGTCCGTAATTGTTATATTAGTTTTTTTTAATTTTTGTCAGGACTTAAATCTTCTTAAAATTATATGTATTTTCCCCCTCAAAAAAAAAAAATTATATGTATTTTTATGAGAGAAAATTGTAATGATATGTATTATTAACAATGATGGATATTTATACCCAATAATATATCTTCTAAAAATTTGTCAAAAAAAAAAAACTTATTCAAAATATTCACCGAATGCTATATGTATTATATTATTATTAATTAACAACGAAAGGTATATTGCACTGGAAAAACTTATTAGGAGAATGCATAGAGTGAATGCTAATTTCAAAACAAAGAGAGATCATTAATTTCAACAAATATAAAAATCATAAAAATTAAATTCCAAAACTAATAAAATTACATTCTAGATAAAATGAGAAAGAAGGGTTGCTCTCAAATAAAAAGAAGATAACATTATAGTCTATTAAAAAAATAAAATTTTAAATAAAATACGGGCTTTTTGACCAAATAAAAAAGTTTGCAAAGTTTTACCTCAAAGAATAATATGGTTTGAATTTAGAATAATAATATTCTTTGCGGTAACATCTTTGCAAATTTCAATCACTACCATTTGGTCTAGTATCTAGAACTTATAACTTACTCGTAGAATGTTATACAATCATTGCATTTTGTTTTTCTTCTGTTTTTTCAAATAGGTCATGGATTGAATGATTCATCAGTTAAAAATAGGTCGGCATTTTTTGTTTGAAAATTTGGAGGTCACGTATGATTCATAGATATGCAATTCTATAACTTGAAATTGTAAGTTTTTGACGATATATTTCCATGTTTGGTAGTGAAATTTTTGAGGAAGTTGCTAGAAATATCAAGAACTACCAAAACATTGTGAGAGAGATATTTCTGATAATAGGATTCCTTAAAATATCATTCCTAGAAATTCTATAACTTGAAATAAACACCTCCTTCCTATACCTTAATCCTCTCTAGTTATCTAAGATAGCACCTGAACACTTTTCGACACAACATTTGGAGTTGAGAGGCAGGGCCCAGGAATTAGAGGTTATCTTTAAATGTTTCATGTAACAAAAATGTAGGACTTTTATAAACTCTACTGAAAAATGCCCAAAATTGTCTTCCGTAGAAATTGTTATCCAATTCCTTAAAAGTCTCAGAAATTACTCTTTTCAACAGAACATTTTTTCCCCTCAAGAAAAACCTTTAGGGCACTTGTTAGTTAGCAAGACCCAACTTTATAAAACTGCTGAAATTCAATGAAAGACAGGTAAAATCTGCCAGTCTTCGATGAATCACCTCTAATGATGGTTCCACGCTATAAGCCACAACTAAGAGACAGTTGAAATGTATAACAATGTATTGGAAAAATAAACTGTTAAGCTTGTCTAGTCAACCGCATGCAAATCAAGAACCATAAACTAGAAGGAACAGTTTACCAAAAACAAGCAAGAGACCCAAATAAAAAACCAGTAGTTTGTCATCAATTGATTATATCAAACAAAAACGAACCATTTTAACTCAAGTTATAAACCCACAATGGTGGTCAAACTCTGCAATTATGCAATTTTATTAAGAGAAAAGAATGGATACAAAGAAAATCTCAAGTCCATAAAGAGGAGGTTCTGTTCGGTCTGTGTTGCAAAACAATCACCTCCTGCATCAGAAATAGTCAAGTCATTCCTTCTTTCCTATTCCATGCGACATATTATAGATCCCTCGTCCCTGAACAAATGCATAAAGTATTGTTTATAAGGATACGGCTATAAAGAAACAAGTGGAGACACACTGTCAATAGCAAAATATGAAGCAAAATAATTTATATCACAAATGAACTTACAATCATAAAAAGTGAAGCTGCGGTCAAAGCAAGTGGTATTGCAACAGACGTAATCTTATCATAGGGCCCTTTCAAGTGAGTATGGTTACGCATATGCTGGAAATATTTTTGCCTCTCAATAAGCTTCTCTCGTGGTCTGAATGGTGCTTCTGTTGGTTCTGCCATCCTGCACAAGGCCAACAATTATCTCATAAATGTGTTTCCCAGCTATGTAAACGGAGGAAAAGGAAGAAAGCATTGCATGAAATGAAGTGGAACAGAACAACACATATATTGTATCACGGTCCCCCCTCTTTCCTTTTCTCCCCATCTCAAAAAACAGATATAAAATGACGTTAAGCCTTAAACTAACGCAACGCCAAGTGTGGAAAACGAAAACAAAAGGATGGATAGTGTAAAAGTAAAACCACACATATTTTCATACTAAATGTGTGATCATACATCAAAATATCATAGAGACGATGCCGAAATAGGCAGCGTCCCTTACTAAGTAGTATGTATTAATTTACATTAGGAGAAAAGCTACAGCAAAAGAGCGACATACTTGTTACACATCTCTGTATAGAAAAACTGATGCCCAGGTAGGACTAGTCTTTCTATAAAAGCTCGGGTAATTTCTTAGAAATATCTGAAATATAGGATGAAACCCTCAACCAAAATTGCAGACAGCTCTACCAAACTCAGTAAGCTAACACATGTTTTCAAAAGTACTAGTCATCTAATTCTCTTATAGGTCTAGATCCTAAATTATGGCCATTATGTCTAAACCTCTGGAACCATTTTCGGTACATACTACCTCTGTCCAAACTCAATAATACCAAAACATGAAAGTAGTTCAGTTGAAAAAACATAGAAAAACAGAAACTAAGCAAAAACAAATCTTTATACGGTTGTTCTTTAGGTATCACTAGTTTGCTTCAACTTAACTCGTTGCCTTTATGTAATTTGTTTGAGTCTTTGTTTAATCATACCAGCTCATATTTCCCTCCCTGAGTAGGGTTTCTGCAGACCTACTCTCTGCAGTTCCCACTTCCCTCTGAACTTTGATTTTAAGATATATGCACAAATTGAGCTACCAAGGAATGACTGACCTAACCTACCATCACAATATTTACTCCGCGCCACAAAATAACTATTAATACAAATTAATATAAATTTAGATTATTGATTAATAACTATTACTTAGTACCACACAATCACAGCCACAAAATATTTAATCCGTGCAGGGCCTCCGCGCTACCCGTGCTGAGGAGACTTATGAAAAATCTATGCAAAACCCTGGTCCCAATTTCCAAAACTAAACACTATTGCATTAACTAAAGAACTTCCAAAACTGAAGGAGACTATTGCTTCTACATTTTCCTCCTGCTACCAACCCTATAAATCCATCGAATGAAAACACCAGTTTTACATAATTATGCAGAATGTGAAAGCCTAAACAGAGGAAAGTTTTAGGGAGAATCATGGAATCAAGTGGTATGAACTGGCTAATAAATGCTAGTACTTTACCAAAGTCTGCTGTCTTGTTCAGTCACTTACCCGAAACTACAAAGAAAACTATAAGAAGCTTTATACTTTCAAGAATCATTCCTAAGAATGCTAAGAAATGATAGAAGCTTTAGACTTTCAAGTTCCTTATACCTCTGTACAATCAAGAGGGTTCGAGCACAACATTGCTAAATTAAAAGGTACGCAATTGAACTATACGAAAGGGAACATCAATCCATTCATGTCGTCCAAAACCAGTGCTGTCAATCGCATATAGCAAAATATAGCAGATTAACAAAAAAAAAAAAACTGCACAGCATAAGTGTTATAGGCTATAGCGCCGCTAACTCCGCTATTTGACAATATTTTGTACTAAATAGGGTATTGAGGAAAACCAGCAGTTTGTTCAAATTCCACTACCCTATAATGATAGCGCCGCAATAGCTTCTATTAAATAACACCGGTCGAAAACTATCAAATTAGGGGGGAGGGATAAGCCATGATACAATTGTACAAGGAAGAGAACGAATCTAACCATACACTTTCCATTCAATAAAAATGCAACTAACTGGATATTCCCGTAACTAAAACTGCTTTGTAAATTGTAATGTAACTTTCGCGCACATCAGAGGCTGAAACATAACTCTGACATGAACATATGCCAAAAGCAGTATGATCAAGCATAGGAACCAGTAACTTTTGCGAATATTTAAACATGTTGTAGAGAAAACTCTAAATAAATTTAAGGTCATCACATAACATGTTATTGTTAAGACTCTAAAAATTATTTCCCTAACATAGAGATAACTTATCCCGTCCTCAAATTATATTCAAAACCATAGTAGTTAATAGCGGATAGCGGCGCGTAGCGGCCGACCCCAAAAATGCTATAGCGGGATAGCGCCTAGCGCTATGAC
This sequence comes from Medicago truncatula, assembly GCF_003473485.1. Taxonomy (NCBI): domain Eukaryota; kingdom Viridiplantae; phylum Streptophyta; class Magnoliopsida; order Fabales; family Fabaceae; genus Medicago; species Medicago truncatula. The sequence continues at coordinate 27,283,571 of NC_053045.1, forward strand.
CGCTATTTCATAACTTTTTGGACAAATTATATAAATAATACTATAAATTAAAAACAAACATATATCTAATATAAAATTAAATATAACATTCAAATCTCATGACACGTTCATAAATCATACAAAACACCTAAATCTTATGAAAGCTTTTACTCATAATCATTCAAAGTTACAAACCACCAAAATCTTATGAAAGCTTTCAAGTCCAAAATCTTATCCGCAAACTCTTAAAATATATTTCACCAAGAGTCCAAAATTATGATGCAGATGTGCAAAGAAATTGTGCAATTAACTATCCCTAATATCCACAAGTATTCTTTAACTTGACATGTGATGTTTTTTTCTAATAAGCTAAATTAGCCCACCCAAATTGGTACCGGGGAGAATCGAACCCGAGACCTCGAGGAGGAGCACACTCCCAAGTCCCAAGCCAATACCACCAGGCCAACCCAAGTGGGTTAACTTGACATGTGATGTTATTAGAGATATAAAACTAATCTTATGCCTAAACCTATCAGGTTAGCTATAAAGAGAGTTGGTATGGTCCATAAAAGAATTCCACTTATAATGCTCACTCTGAAATCACTACAACAGACAATTTTGTAGAATTTATTTATTTATTTTCATGCCATTCAATTGCATTGTCGTATCCCACATGTTCAACATGTGAAGAATGCTTGATTGAACAATAAGTTAGACACAATTAAAAAAACAAAAAATCGCATAATTCATTTATTGAAGACCCCAAGTGCTAAATAGTTTACACCCTTGCAATACCAACTCTGAAAAATAACAGTACATGGCTATTCCTACAAGGCCGGTTAAATCCAGGCATTTATTGTTTTGCTTACGGATTATTTTTAACACTTATCATTGCTTACTTCTTCTCAACCTTTTGTCTTTAAATCCATTTACTAATGAAAACCTTCAACCATCATCTGCTTGGCATGTGATAGGGCTTGCAGATGACAATAGTAGGTCGATTTAAAACAATACGAAACCAAAAAAGAAATGCAACTAAATCTAATGTAGTTAAGTTAGAAAAAGATTTTAATCCTCAATACGAAACCATCATTGCTTATTTCTTCTCAACCTTTTGTCTTTAAATCCATTTACTAATGAAAACCTTCAACCATCATCTGCTTGGCATGTGATAGGACTTGCAGATGACAATAGTAGGTCGATTTAAAACAATACGAAACCAAAAAAGAAATGCAACTAAATCTAATGTAGTTAAGTTAGAAAAAGATTTTAATCCTCAAACAAACTGTAAATTTATATAACACAAATGTTGTTGATTGCTGAAAGAATTTATGCCATAAAAATTTACAAAGAATGGAATCAGTTCCATTCCAGTTTTATAAACGGCTAATGTTTTATGGAGCATTTTGAGAAGAAGCAAGATGATAGCTCTTTGCTCTTCACTCGTGGCTCCAAGACCAACTAATCCGAGGGACCAATCCCACCGACCACTAGAGGGGGGGCCCAATTGAAGTCAAAGCAAAGCTCTATATGAGCTGACCCAACACAGGAATTACCACATTTTATGCTCAAAGCTGATAATCATAAAACAATATTTTTTTTCCATAATCAATCCAAAGACAAACATTGAAACACCACTCAATTGCCCCATATCAGGCATTGCTGCAGACACGGACACTGACACACAACATTGATACTTAAACATAGATATCGGTAACGTGACTGCATGTGTCGATCTGGTGTAGGACACTAACACATGTTGAACACCAGACACACTTCAATGTATGTGCTACATAATTAACCGTAGTCAACAAAACAAAAGTTTGTATCTTTGGATGAAAACCTCAAAGTAGATCAAAATCATAAAAGACAAAATTTTCGAGTTATCAAATCAAATCCTAAAACCCCTAACACCACATCAAATGGGTTTTTAAAAAAAAAAATTGATTTGTTTGTTTTTAGAATAACTAACAACAACCAAATTCACTAAGGATACAATAATGAATATGGCATGAAAATTTTTTTTTTTGAGGAATCAATAATGAGATACGTGAAAATGGCATGAGAAAAGATAAACCCTGATCAAGGTTTGATTCAAATAAATTGCAGAATTAAATGATTAAGATTGAGAGAGAGAGAGAGAGAGAATTGAAGGGCTTACAGATGATGGTACTGGTGTTTGTTGGAGATGGAAGCGTAAAAAACGATCTGAATTATGTTATGATGAAAAATGAGTGAGAGAGAAAGTGATGGCTTTTTCCGCTTTAAATATATTGACAATTTATATCCGTGAGCTTATAATTTTGAGCAACTTAACTCACGCAAGTCGCAACGTTTGCGTGAGTTAACTAACGCACCTTATATTCCCGCCTGAAAAACAGAGTTAGCTTCCGAAACTCATGAAGCCAAATTTCAATCTACGATTGCACTATTTTGCCTTTTTATCTCTCGCTTAAATTACTGGAGATGATCGCTAGCAGGTAAAAATGTTTATTCTTTTCCCCTTGATCTTGTACAGCGCTACGAAATAAATTATAGCTCTTTCCTTTTCTTTTCCCCATGTCAATTGCAAATTTCATGGGATCTTTGGTCAATTGCAAATTCCAATATTATACAGTGATCTTCGGCTGATAAGATGCTAGAAATTGAGACGTGTAGAGAAATAATATGTTGAGATTGGAAAATCCGATAATATACACTGCACTTCAGAAGCTAACTCATGTTATTTTTAAGTCACGCAGAAACATTTTAGGAAGTTCAATCGGACCGTAGAGCTGTCAAAACGGGCCGGGTCATATGGACCGGCCCGAAAGCCCGAATAAAATGTAGGGTTTGGGCCTAATAATTGCAGCCCGAATTTTTTCAGGGCATTTTAGCCCGACCTGTAAAAATCCGTTACCCGTCCGGGCTAGCCCGTTCCCGGCAGCCTGGAAAAAAATACAAGTGGGTTAAGTTTGGTGTGGTTTTGAAGGCATGGTTTTAAAGTTCAATCATTTTTATAATTTTTTTTAACAACTAATATTATTAATGGCCTCAATCCACTCAAACTGAGCAGAAAAAACACAAAAGCCTCTAGTAGTAACAATCTAACATAAGAAGCTTACTGCACATCCACCAAATTAATGTTGGCATCAATTCACCAAAAGACATTAAACAAGATAAGTATACATATAACAAAGAAGCCTATGGCAGTAGCAAAAAACACATGCTCCCTAAACCAACATCACACCGTCCAGGAACTACACAATCACCAGGCCATATTATATGGTTATTATTTGTGCAGCAACTGGTTATTTCAATTTTCCCAGTGATTGGTTTCTTATTTTTTATTTTTTAGCTTGTGCAAGTCCTTAAAGAATAAAAAAATAAATAAATACGTGCGGGCTGGCCCGATAGCCCGGGAGCCCGTATAGGGCCAGGCTTGGGCTGAAGGTGAGAAAAACACAAGAAGGGAGGGTTGAATTGTGTTTTCTTTTTCAAAAAAAAAAATCTTCTTCTTAAATCACTTCAGAAGTTGTGAGAGTGCTTCTGATGAATTAATACTTCGGATGCAATTAAATTGCCTCTGATGTATTGTTCAGAATCGGATACGCAGCGGAGTAAAAACAGAGTAGAGAAAAGAAAGATAAACACAAGCAATTATACTGGTTCCTTCCACAAACCGGAAGTAGTCCAGTCCTCCTTGCACTTCCAAGGAGATTTCCACTAAGAAATAATCACACAGATTACAACTGCTCAATACTACCTAGTATGAGACTTCACAAATGCTCAAGCACGCAGGCAAGAGACTTCCTATGCTCAAGCACTAAAGCAAGAGACTTCCTATGCTCAAGCACTAAAGCAAGAGACTTCTAATCAAACAGAATTACACAGAAAATTGTTTGAGTTTGAACACTTGATATACAATCAGTGGTGTTCACAATACAATGCAATTGAAAGACTCTAGACTTAAGAATTTCTAAGATATATCAAATCAACACAGAAATTCAAAGTGCTTTTGAGAAACAATTTTGGCAGAGTTTGGACGCTTTTAACTTGTTGTAATGTCTCTACTGATCTTCAAGTCTTCACTCCTTTATATAGAGGTGTGTAGAGAGACGTTGAGACCTTTAAGCACGTCTAAAGAGTCGTTGAGAACCTTTGATCATTTACCAATGATCTTTTTCCTGATTTGGATGTTGTCCTATGAATGATCAAGTTCAAATCCATTCCTATCTTGAAGGAACATTTCTGCAGGCAGAGCTGTTATCTTGTCTTGTGTAACACCCCGTTTTCCCAATATGAAAATTTCTAAACATTTATCAGAGTAAACAACATAAACGGGATATCACATTCTTTTCTTAAAATCATAAACTGAATAAATAACTATTTATCTTTTAAAATTCAATAACAAAATCTTAAATACTTTGCAGCGGAATTTCTTCAATAACTAAAAACAGTCTTTGACTCGACAAATGTGACTCCAACTCGATTATGCAACTTAGACCTCTTATATGCATGTGGTACCAATACGGAGCATCAAGCCCCTATCGCTATTTAAGTATTAATATACTCCAGAGCATCAAGCCCCTATCGCTATTTGAGTATTATTATACTTCCGGAGCATCAAGCCCCAATCGCTATTTGAGTATTATTATACTTCCGGAGCATCAAGCCCCTATCGCTGAAATGCTAATGCATGGACTCGACTTCTTAATCTTATATAATCCAATAATTTGGACTTCATCATCTTAATCAACTTAGACCGACTCATGCAGCTTAGTTAAATAACAACAGCGACACAACAGTATACAAAAACAGCATGACATAATAATATCAAATGCAAGTCAACAACGTCTCAATTATTCACATATAATTCAAGTAATGCATATATAATTATATCACAATATAAACAACTCCAAATGGTAATCAACATCTTAAAACATCATATATACATATAACACTTCATCAATCATGGACAATATCGTATTCACAAACATATACATACATATACTAATTCATCAATCATAATCAATTATTCACTATGACCTACGTTCAGTAATTTAACCATAACTCAAGTTCTATAAATCGTTTTGACGTCAGACCAACGACATTAGAAAGCTAACATACATACCTACAACTTTCTTGTTTATACCTAAGACTAATTCTGTACCAATCAATACCAGTTTTCGTTTCAAATTCGGACAAAGTTGTGCTGAAATTCATAAAAATTCACTAAGACCTCCTTGGAGTATTTTCATCATAACACCTAAACCAAAAATCATATTTACTCCAAACCAAAGCCATTGGAAAGCTAACAAAATTATCTACAACTTTCAGTTTTACACCAAAACCCAGTTCAAAACGGAAACGTGTGAAAAAGACGCAAGAACATGGAACAGAAGATGCTGTCACTGTGCAGCTCTCGGGAAAAACCAATTTTTCACCCAAAAATCCCAATTTTGACTTCCATATGCCCAAATTTGATCCCAAAGTTTGTCTAAACATTTATATACATCAAAAGAGACTCAAAACCATATAAAACTTGACCCAAAACATTATTATAGAAAATCATCAAATAATCACTTTTAACCCTAATTCTCAAATTCTCAAAAACTAAAACCTACAACATGTTAAATCCAATTTTCAGAATCAATGACTTAAGATTATTGAATGTTAGTCCCACCCTTACCTTAGAATGAATGATCGGCGGCTTTTCTCTCTCTTGGTTCTCCTCTTCTCTTGTTTTCTCCCTTTTTCTCCAAAAAGCAGTTTCACGTAAAAAAGTTTCTAAACCTAGTTTTCTTCTTATATCTCTCCTCATTCTATTTTTCTTATTTCCTCTATTTTCACTAAACTCCTCTAAATTCCAAAACAGCTCCACATCTCAATATTTATTTTATTTTCAAATCTTATTCTATTAAATACTAAAATAAGCCACTTAATAAATCACATAATCATTTAAATATATTCTAAACTCATTAAAAATAATCAAATAAAACAAATAATTCAAAGAGGGCGTTACAACTCTACCCCCTTAAAAGAATTTCGTCCTCGAAATTCAAAACACACAAGAAAAGAATTCAATCATTGCCTAAATATCTTAAACTATATATAGCCAAATAGAAACTTCAAACAAAACATATAAACCACATTAAAGTTAGTCAATCAAACATGATCACATAATAAACATATCTATCAATCAGAAACACAACAACAACCAATCAAACAGCATAAAGACATTAATACCAATGTTACTCGACACAACTCTACTCAACTACTTGGCCGGACGGACCGACCTGCTCTGATACCAATTGTAACACCCCGTTTTCCCAATACGAAAATTTCTAAACATTTATCAGAGTAAACAACATAAACGGGATATCACATTCTTTTCTTAAAATCATAAACTGAATAAATAACTATTTATCTTTTAAAATTCAATAACAAAATCTTAAATACTTTGCAGCGGAATTTCTTCAATAACTAAAAACAGTCTTTGACTCGACAAATGTGACTCCAACTCGATTATGCAACTTAGACCTCTTATATGCATGTGGTACCAATACGGAGCATCAAGCCCCTATCGCTATTTAAGTATTAATATACTCCAGAGCATCAAGCCCCTATCGCTATTTGAGTATTATTATACTTCCGGAGCATCAAGCCCCAATCGCTATTTGAGTATTATTATACTTCCGGAGCATCAAGCCCCTATCGCTGAAATGCTAATGCATGGACTCGACTTCTTAATCTTATATAATCCAATAATTTGGACTTCATCATCTTAATCAACTTAGACCGACTCATGCAGCTTAGTTAAATAACAACAGCGACACAACAGTATACAAAAACAGCATGACATAATAATATCAAATGCAAGTCAACAACGTCTCAATTATTCACATATAATTCAAGTAATGCATATATAATTATATCACAATATAAACAACTCCAAATGGTAATCAACATCTTAAAACATCATATATACATATAACACTTCATCAATCATGGACAATATCGTATTCACAAACATATACATACATATACTAATTCATCAATCATAATCAATTATTCACTGTGACCTACGTTCAGTAATTTAACCATAACTCAAGTTCTATAAATCGTTTTGACGTCAGACCAACGACATTAGAAAGCTAACATACATACCTACAACTTTCTTGTTTATACCTAAGACTAATTCTGTACCAATCAATACCAGTTTTCGTTTCAAATTCGGACAAAGTTGTGCTGAAATTCATAAAAATTCACTAAGACCTCCTTGGAGTATTTTCATCATAACACCTAAACCAAAAATCATATTTACTCCAAACCAAAGCCATTGGAAAGCTAACAAAATTATCTACAACTTTCAGTTTTACACCAAAACCCAGTTCAAAACGGAAACGTGTGAAAAAGACGCAAGAACATGGAACAGAAGATGCTGTCACTGTGCAGCTCTCGGGAAAAACCAATTTTTCACCCAAAAATCCCAATTTTGACTTCCATATGCCCAAATTTGATCCCAAAGTTTGTCTAAACATTTATATACATCAAAAGAGACTCAAAACCATATAAAACTTGACCCAAAACATTATTATAGAAAATCATCAAATAATCACTTTTAACCCTAATTCTCAAATTCTCAAAAACTAAAACCTACAACATGTTAAATCCAATTTTCAGAATCAATGACTTAAGATTATTGAATGTTAGTCCCACCCTTACCTTAGAATGAATGATCGGCGGCTTTTCTCTCTCTTGGTTCTCCTCTTCTCTTGTTTTCTCCCTTTTTCTCCAAAAAGCAGTTTCACGTAAAAAAGTTTCTAAACCTAGTTTTCTTCTTATATCTCTCCTCATTCTATTTTTCTTATTTCCTCTATTTTCACTAAACTCCTCTAAATTCCAAAACAGCTCCACATCTCAATATTTATTTTATTTTCAAATCTTATTCTATTAAATACTAAAATAAGCCACTTAATAAATCACATAATCATTTAAATATATTCTAAACTCATTAAAAATAATCAAATAAAACAAATAATTCAAAGAGGGCGTTACATCTTGTAGCGTAGACACAGGCAGAGTTGTGGAGGTAGTGGTTGTACAATTGTACTTTGTCAACTCTTCAACAAAGGACAAGCACCCAGTGCTTTTCAAATGAACGTTGACACCTTCCTTTGAGTCTTTCGCTCTCTTAGACGAGGTTAAAACCAATAAACAGCCATTTGAAACTTCAAATTGAATCTTCTGATCAACTGTAGCTTCTGGTGATGATATAGCTTCTGATGAAGTTGCTTCTGATGAACTTTGCTTCTGATGACGTCATTACTTCAGAGGCACTTGAAACTTCAGAAGCACTTCAAAACTTCAGACGCAGTTTTCTTCAGATGCTTTAGGTTCCTCTTCTTGATGATTTCTTTGCTCTCTTTTGTTCTTCCAAGACCTATTAAATTGATCAACTTTGCCTATGGTCATGTACACTTGTACAAATATTAGCAATAATCAATTGACAATTTTTAATACCTTGTTATCATCAAAACTCATTAAGGTTTATTGTAACACACATTTTGTTCCAACACGGGCTCTGATATTCCAGCCCGTATTTAAACCGGGTTTTTTAGCCCGACCCAAAAAAACCCGCTACCCGTTCGAGCCCGCCCGAAACGGGCCGGGTAGCTCGTTTTGATAGCTCTCGGACGCGAGCAAAATGTGTTCAGAAAAGAGCATAATTTTTAAGTTTAACCCACAGATTCGTTGTTTCGCCATCCAAACCCACCAACTATTTTGTCAATTACTATGGGTGCCTTTGGCCTACATTTTAACAATAAAATTGAAACTTTTGAAAAATAAATAAATACTAATAAAATTTAAACTTATGGATTACTAATCATCCTAAAAGAAGCAAACAGATCCAATAATGAGGCTTAATGGCATATGCATGCGCTCGAGGTGTCTCCACCTCGACAACGCATGATGATGTAACTTAGAATACTATTTTTAATTTTTTAGTGTTTCTACTGTTTCATATTTCGTGGAGCTCATTCAAATATGAGCTCTTGCTTATTTAGTCATTCATTTATCCTAACATCTTGGGCTTATCCAACGGTGATCTAAGAAGCGGAGGTAGCAACAATCCAAAGTCCACTCACAATGAGTTTCCTTATAAATAAGGGTTTTGCTTTCAACAGTGATCACGAATTATTTACTTCACTTTTTTTACCCACTTTGCTATTTGTTAGTACTCACTCATACTTACGTGGGTGTCAAAGAGACACACCAACTCTATTTTGAAAGAGACGAGCTTACATGGAAATTAAAATTATCGGTATCGGTCTTTTCGGTTGATTTTTTTTCATATGCAGGAGGCAATAAGTAAAATGGCTTGGTAGATAATCCATTATTAAAAGCATAATCTATCATAAATTTAAACTTTATAACTTCAAAAATATTGCAATTAAATTATTTCTAAATGGTATCTAATATGATGATACACATTCACCAGGTGCTAAATTAGACAAACATTATAATTATATATGGACAAAGACAACTAATGGTTCCCTCAAAACAAAAAACTAATGGAAACTACAAAATAAACTCAGAGATTCCTTCAAAAGTATCTTTACATCGGTTCTCTTTGTTCTTAGTCTAGATTCTAATTTTCAAAAATAAAAGGGTGTAATTGATTGGGATTTTAAAGGCTACTCTGAAGAGAGAGAGAGAAAAAAACAAAATAAAAAGGACTTTATACGTTACAGCGTAGTGTGATTGAAGATATGGCATACACTGAACGGAATTTGGTGCGTTACAACGGCTGCTATAATAGATGTGGTCGTGCGATCTTTAATCAAAGAGTGAGATTGTTATACTATGCAAAATTTGATTTTATAATTTAAATTGTCCGATCATAAATTAATGGTCGAAATTGATTACAACTTAAAACTGCGTGTTATTTTTTTTAACTGTGAATCCATCATATTTGTACAATCATTTTATAACAATCTTTTGACAACTCTCTCTTTCATACTTATATTATATTTATTCTCTCTCTTCCTTTTTCTCTTTCCATTATTTTTGACCAATAGAAAGAGAGGAAAAGGAAGTTATCATGATAGTTGTCAAAAATGGTTGTTTAAATATCACTACTCTTTTTTTTAATGTCAAGTGTTAGTACATAATTGTTATGTGAGTTTTTTATTTTTGTAGTGCAAGACCCTGTTTACCCTTGTTATATTAGTTTTTTTATTTTTCCATGCTCAACGAGGATTTATTGATCTCATAATGTTTGAAAGTTAGGTATTTTTCTAGAAGCAATTTCTTGAAAGCTTCAATTGGTCATTGCCCAAGTTATAGTATTTTGCAAGTTCGTGTGGATGTTATTGAAAAAGTTGTTATTTGGATAGTAGGGGATGATCATCTAATTAACATATGGAGAATAATTGGCTTCCTTATCAAAATAGACACAAGATTTGGTTCCCTAAACCTCCTAATTGTGAAATTATATTTGTGTCCGATATCATTCATCATGATATTCAATATTGGAGTGCCCCTTTAATTGATGAAATTTTTGTCCCTTTTGAGACTCAACAAAATCTTAAATTGTCAATTTTCTTTCTCTTAATTATAAGATGAATTTGTGTGGCTGCTTCGGGGTTTGCTATTTTTTCTGTGAAGAGTTCTTTTCATTTCTTAAAGGCAAGGCGTGGAGTATATGTCACCATAGCTCAATGTAGGACATTGATCACCAAGTGTGGAAAAAATTATAAAAAATAAAAAGTATTTCAAGACACATCTTTTTATTTTTTTTTATTTTTAGGATTTTACATACAAAAGTACCGGTAAAAAATGATATTTTAAAAAAAAGGAATAAGTAGTGATCCATTGTGTGATTGTGAGCAGCATAATGAGACAATTTCACACATCTTTATGAAGTGTCATTGGTCAAAGCAGATATGGTTTGCTTCCTCTTTAGGTTTGGTATTTAATCCGCAAGATTCTAGGTATGTACCATTTTCGGAGTGGTTGGATAGAAATATTATTGATGTTGATGAAGATATTATAGTACATATTTTTGGCCCTATGTTATGAAATTTGGTGCGCTAGAGATAGTAAATGTCTTCAAGGGACAAATATTAATTGGTTGTCACTGTTCAAAAGGTACATAGATCTACTGTGAATTTTAAGTGTGCTAGTGCGGTGTTGTTGGAGACACTAAGTGAAGGTCCAAATTACATTATTAGCTTAAAATTTGTCAAAAAAGAAAAACTTGATGTAAGATTTTTTACATGTATTAAAACTATTTACACGTGAGTATAATAAGATCGTTTCCGCAGGGAGTTGCGTATTTCATGTATTTTCACAATGTTTATCCCATTAAGTGTTTGAGTATAAATTGTTTGTTTGTGTAAAACTATTTTTCCTATTCGACATAAAAGTAAAACGAGAAGAGATAGAGCTATTTCGCTTACGGTTAGAGACATCAACCAAGCATAACAACTGCAATCTCTCGATAGATTAACAGATTCTAACTTTTTAAACGATATTATCACAATCACTCGACAATATCATTCGTATCCAAATGATATCGTTATTTCTAAGGGATCGTTTAAACATCGATTTCCCAAACATTTAAACGATCACAAAGTTGATTGGATAGTTTAATCGACGATTTCCCAACCGATTAAATTACCCAAGAACATTAAGTCCTAGATTAAAAGTGATTATCAAATATTAACATCCATGTCTAGAGTGATAACTTAAGATAGATTGTTATTCTATTTCTAGATTCAAAAGTATGTGTCTATATCATTTTGAAGCTCAATAAAACATTAAATGCAAGAATAACAACAATATTGAATAAATAGCTAGAACCATATATTAAATGATCAAAAGATTACATAATAGTTTGTTTGAATACCTCAAAACCACAAGAGTAGATGTAGCTACATATGTCTATGATAGCTTTGCAAAGGATGAAGAAAAGATGAAGATTCCATGACAAGATTCATGATGTCTCAACAAATATTGGTTTGAATCTACTCCCAACTACCTTGCTTTGTGTTTCTCTCTCTAGAAAATGCCCTAACCTCTCTCTAAAAACCAGAAAATGTCTAATGAAAATGTTAAGTTGGAAAGAGAAGAGAAAAATATTTTATTGGGCTATCTCTGCGCAATTTCGCTAATAGCTAAATAATTTCGCTATTAGCGAAATTCTGAAAATCTTCTTCTACTCCAATGAGATGGCTCCACGTGGCCCTTATTCACTTGAGTTTCGCTGCACATTCGCCAATGGCGAAATCTCTTTGTGAGTTTTGCGCTATCAGCGAAATATTCACTAATAGCGAATTTGTTCAAAACATCTTCAATGACTTCGCCAACAGTTCGCCAGTGGCGAAATCTCCCTGGAACATTTTCGCTATTAGCGAAATATTCGCTAAGAGCGAAATTCTTGTGATTTTTGGCATTTCTTTATCCTGGCTTGTATTTTCCTGCATAAATTGGACAAAATCAGGCATGTAAAGCATAAATGGTAAAAATGCAACAATTGATAGATTTTCCTTAGATAACTTGCAAAACAAGCCACTAAAGTGCCTAGATTAACACATAAAATGTGTTGCTTTTGAGCACTTATCAAAACTCTTATTCAAAAAATTCACTGAATTATATGTATTACATTATCAACAAACATAAGGTATATTTCACTTGAAAAACTTACTAGGAGAATGCATCCAGTGAATGCTAATTTTGAAACCAAACAAGGAATAATGCATATTGTGAATGCTAATTTCAAAACAAAGAGAGATCCTTAATTTCAACAAGTATAAAAATCTTAAAATTTAAATTCAAAAACTAATAAAATTACATTCTAGATAAAATCAGAAAGAAGGGTTGCTCTCAAATAAAAGAAGATATCGTTGTAGACTATTAAAAATACAAGGAGAATAATAAATAGTGTCCTCAGGACAATAATTAAGGAACCAAAACAACTAATTTTTTATAAAAAGTGATGTAATCATTACTTAATTAAAAATCAAAACTTATATTTTTAAGACAAATTTTCTTAACCATTGTTTTAGAGCACTGGTTAGCAAAACCCAAAATATAAATCATATTATCTTTTTTATTCTGTGGTAGACAATTCTATGAAATTTTGAATCTCTACTATCTGGTTTAGTACCAACTCTCATTTGTATATAAAGACCGAAAACTATGTCAACTCTTCCTACGTGGGGCTGGAGAACACTAATTTTGAAATACTCTACAATTCACAACACTAATTTCTTTCTGCTGAGTGACAATTTAATTTCTCAAAGATTAATGTTCGTGACTTGTAAGGGCTAGGAATTTTCATTGTATTGATCATGACGTATTTGTTAAGCAAGAAGCCACCATCATTAATATTGATGAGAGTAGTATTGGCAATGGTTTTGAAAGCATTATACATAGTATTTGTTAGGCACTTATTTGTAAGTCTGTTTTAGATAGCATTACTGTTGCAACAACCACATCAATCATTAGATATACCATTGTGCAAAGTGTCAAGAATCAAACTGTTTCATAATCATAACAGCAGCTCATGAAAGGAATCTATCCTAAGTCCAATATTCAACTTTCATATAGAAGAAACCATACATTTTGGCAGGAATAGTTTTTAAGTTGTTTGCAAATGCAGCTGATGCATCCGCAACTACAGTTGCGGACCACAATTTAAAACTACAAACTGGACTAACGAAAAGTACAAATAATAGTAACCTAATAATAACAGTTTTAAAAAAGGTCTGCATCTGTGATATAGGCCATGATCTCGACAAACATAACATGATCTCGACTGAGGCTGCATCATCCGTTTTTTATCGTGAATTAAAATATTACTAATAATTCAGTCCTTAGATGATCTTGTTAGACTTAGACATACATGAGGAAGGCTAATGTACCAATGAAAGAAAGCAAAGAGAAAAACACACCACCAGTAGACTTTGTGGATCCAACCTTGGAGATGACCATCTGCAAATTATCATTAGTGTCATAAAACTATTTCATATTTTCCTCATAACTTCAAACAAAATAAAATAAAAATTTCATACATATCAATGATCAAGGCTTACTGCATTCTTTTAAATGACACAAACACTTCAAGCCGGCATTACAGTTTCCATTAGGATTTTCACACCCTTCGCAAAATTCTGGTACATGAGTTGGAACGTTAACAGTTATCCTTATTTGAGAAGATATAGAAGAATTTGAAGTCAAGAAAGGTGGTTGAGTTTTGATATTCCCACAGTTGTTTGTGTGATGGTGAAGTGTAGAAGAACCTGATATGAGATTGAATAGGAGTAAGAATTGAACATGATAGAGTTTCTTGAGTAGCTTCATGTTCATCCCTTTTTCTCTAGTATCAATGCGAAACTGTGCAAAATTGTTTGAATAATATAGTGTTTCTTTCTGGATGATACTAGATAGTGGAAAGCATAGTGACAAGGCCAATATTTGAAACGGTTGAATCAGGTTGAACTACAATTGGTTCAATTGATTTTCATTTTTTTCTTTTTATTTATCATTTGGGTGTCATAAAAGCTATTTCTCGAGCAAAAGATAAAATACTGTCAAACTGTTTTGATATAGCTATAAGTTGTTTTTATAAGTTATCTTGAAGAGCATATAAAAATAAGTTGAAATCAGCTTATGGACATGTCATAAGTTGGTTGTCATAAACTTTTCCAAACATACTCATAACTGTTTATGCCAGCAAGACATTAGCTCAAATAAAGCAATCCAAACAGAAACTTAGTATATTAAGAAATACCAACACTAGAACATTCCATAAATTTGTAACCATGCTTTGAATTTGTTATTGATACTATTCTCAGTTTGTAGATGACATATTTTACACAATTTGGTGAATTTTCAATAGTATCAATAACTAAAATTCACAGCTTTAAGCATCAACCATTAACCTTTACACTTTAAGATAAGATAGGCTTCATCTTATGAAGTTAGGAAAGTGTCTGTTCTAAACACGGACGGGTTTCCTTTTCTGTCATTCACTCATTTGTGCTAATGGTCTTACGATCGCCACCTTGATAATTTTTCAAAATCAGCTTGATCGAAAAATTGTATAAATTTCGAGTAAATGCTTGAATGGGTGACAAACAAGTTATTCTGCAAGCTGCGTTTCAGGAAATAGATTCTTCAAAACTTTTCGATGAGCTTATACTTAGGTATCTTATGTGCAGCATAATTGATGCAACCAAGCATCACATTCTAAAAGCTGCACATCCCTCTGAGTTGACTGTGAAAAAAGGTTTCTTTGGCTGCAAGTAAGATGATTTTTGCATAATATTTACTGTGTTAATATAGCAGTGTTGTAAAATATGTTTGAACTTTCTGTTGTGTATATATCAGGTTGTATGAAATACCTTCTTTGCATTTCTCAGGAGCAAAGGGGGATTGGTCCCATAGTTTGGCAACTATAATCTATATGTAGAGTTCAAGTACATTTTTTAGCCTGTTTTCCTTGATGCATAGATGGTTTTGTGGATAGTTTGGCCTTAAAGTTTGTTGTTATTTCCATATTTAGTGTGGTAGCAGAAAAGTAGTGTTGTTACCTTAGATATACAAGAGGATACATCCATTTTTCTTACATTTCTACCTTTCATTTAAACTGTTTTATTTATACTTTTATTCATTTTTAAATATTATTTAAATTGTTAATTAAAAAAAAATAGTTAAATTTCAGTAACTCTACTACAATAGAAATAATATTGTCACTATAAAAAGGGCTTATTTTAATCTTGTAAAAAATATATGATTATAGTATATTTTCAATTTTGTATCTTAATTTTTCTTTTGCTAATTTTTTTTTTTTTAAATAATCGGATAAAATTTATTACTTCAATTATTTTCATCAACAAAAATGGAAAGACGAGCATGTTAGTGTCCGTCTTAAAACTAGTAAAATTTAGTAATATACTAATAGCGTTTTGGCATAAAGATGTTCTCGAATTCTTGATTGATTTTGTATATTATCAGGGTCATCCCAATCATATTAAAAATTCTGCTCCAACAATTAAAAAAAATACCCTAATAAATAAATAATGTAAAATTGGAGACTCTTCTCCAATATTTATTAAACTAATAGTTAGTTTAATATTTTAAAAAGAGGGAGACTTTTTTTTTAATTGTTGTATAACATTTTTTGGAGGATCATGTTGAAGACAAATGTGACTTGAATCTTGATTCAGATAAAGGATACATCATAAGAGGCGTCTATCATCTGTTGTCTATTGTGGAGCGGTTGATCGTTATGATATCTCTAATATTGTCTGGAACAAAGTTGTTTCGTTATTTGCTTGACGGTTGTTATTTAAAGAAAGACAATTTGAGTCGGCATGAAACTATTCCGTCTAACTCTAGTGTTTGTTCAAGTTGCTCGGATGGAGGAAAACGTTAATCACTTATGTTTTGGGATGTGATTTTTATTGTAGCATAGTTAGGTATTCATCACCAAATTCAATGTATTTTTATGACAAGTTCACTTAAGTGAGTTGGATGACATTAAGTAATTTTCGAATAAAAAAATAAGCCATGTGTATATTATATACAAGGGTTGAGGTTTCTCCGTAATTAATTGTTTGAGTAGTAACCACGAAGCTACTAGACAAAAAAAAAAAAAAATAAGGAAAGGGAATAGGAATCCTCACACATTGAACTTCATCACAATTTCCACCGTCGACGCGTTCCTCCCTCCGTTTGAATCACTTCTCTTCCCTTTGGAGGCAGAGCAGATGAACATGGCTTCCGATAAAAACATTCGATGCCATCACTGTGCAGGTCCGCTTTCAAAAGAGATGGTAATTTCCACTTCCCAGCTTCATCACTCTTCTCTTTATTCAATTTCAATTTCAAATTCCATTTTCCCCTTTTGATTTCATTCTTCTCTTCAATTTTTCGCAGGAAACAAGTAAATGGAATATCGCTCCACTTATTAGGGATAGTTTTTCTATGGTAATATTCTCAACACCCCGTTTCTTATTTCTTGTCAAAATCCTAACTTTTTGGTTTTTTTCATGTTTAATTGTTGTGGGTTTGATCTAATTCTGTCATCAACTGTGGAATTTGTTTGATTTTTTATGTGGGTTGTTTTTTAGGTTTTGATTGTTAATTGAGGGGTTGTGATTAATTTTTTGTAGATTGGTTCTGCTGTTGGTGGCACTACAAGTGCATTCTATGGATTCAATCATGGTATGTGTTTTTCTTTTATTTTTATTTTTATTTTTATTTTAAACGGTACTTTCAAATAGTGGCAGTAGAACCCCCCAAGGTTGGTTTGGTGATGTAGGCTTCTGACCTCAAACCGTGTCTCAGGTTCGATTCCTCCCTGCGCTAACAATTCCTAAATTGGGTCTAGACAAACCGTGACAACACTGCTCTCAAATACTGATTTCAATATTTAACAATAACTCTCCACAACATTGTATAAACGTATAAGGTCTTTTTTATAGGGTATGAGTCAGATACTTCATCTTAGAAGTTCGCATGTACCAGATGTTAGTCCTAATGGGCATGTAAATTTTAATGACGATTTAGTTGTGTATATGATGAGATCACTGTGATATTTCACTTACACTTAAGTTGGTAATGTAAATGTTGCTTATGGTGATTTGAACTTGTGTGGGGCGGAACAAATGAATCTTAATGATTAAATGACACATTTGTTGTTTGATTCAGAACTTATAATATTATTTTTTCCATGCTTTACAATATGGTATTGGACGTTAGACTATGGGTTCAAACCAAATGACATTTTATGGCTCAATGTGAATCATAAAAGATAAAGAAAGCCTAGGCAATATTTATCAGATTATGTGACATGCCTTGTCAATTGTACGAGCCATAATTACTATTTGTTAGACTGATATATAAATTGTAGATAGAGGCCGTGATAGCGAAAGTAGCCATAATATTGATCTATTTTGCCATTCATGTGATGAATGTATGAAGCTTAAATGTTTCTATACTGTAATTGCAGAATTAGTCCTTGTTCCAAACTGAAAGTATGAAGTTTAATTGGTAACCACTTATACTATCATTATTCATAAGTATTTCTCTTTTCATTTCTAATGCAGTTATGCCAATTGTCCATAGATATGTAAAAGGACCGATGTGGGTACATTTTCTCGTTGGTGTAAGTTTCCTGAGCCATTTGATCCCCCTTTTTTTCATTTATTTCATCAGTTCTCCCACTATATGTGTTCCTTTTTCATTTTATCCTTTTGCTCATTTATACATTTTCCTCATACTTATGTTTCTTGAGGTATATATTTGTCACTCACTAGCTTTGAACTCTTAGATTAAGCATCCTAAACATCTCATTGTCATAGTATTCTTTTCTGACATTTAACTGTTTATGCATTAGGTTCTATATTATTTACTAGTTTTGCTTCCTTTTTTTTAAAATCATGGAGATATTTTTAGCTGGTGTCTGGACACCTTTTTTTTTTTTTTTTTTTTTTTTTTTCTTTCTTTCTCCAAATCAATGGCGAAAGTTGATGACATTAATTGTAAACTTTTGAGTTTATACCTGCAAAAGAAATCATTGCCCCTTATGGTTCTTAATGGGTATTGAACCGTTTTTGCATGTCTGGGACATCCTTAGAGTTATAGGTATGCAGTAAGATTCCAATGATATTGAGAGAGCAGTCTTATTTCCCTAGACACCCTTGATTTCTCTTTATATTTAACGTCATTTAGTTGTTTGTTTCAACCCTATGATGAAAGTAAGCTGATTCAAAACTCTACATATATCATTTTATTTAGCTCATGAATACTGCACACACAGTTTTTTTTCCTATCAATTACATTTTACCACTGACTTTGAATTTTTTTTTTTCAAGAGGAAATTTTAGTCACCTGTTCAAAAACAAGGTGCTGTCTCCACCAACTTACATAATCATATTTGTTTCCATTTGGATCAATCCTGTTTTGTTAAAAAATTAATGGTTGACCTTGGTAAAATATTTATGCTTTTAAATTACCAACGAATTAAGAATGTGTCCAAATTTATTCTTCTGTATGACTCATTTCTTCTTTGTTTAATTGTGTAATTTGTAACATAAAGCTGCAGTCATTTGTAACATAGTCTCTTCCATCCTTTCTATAAAATTCATTTGGGAAATGCTAACGAGGGCCCTAAGGGCACTCTTTAAGGACTTTATATAGTAGGTTTTTATAGAAACTTGTGCCCTTAGGGCACTCGTTTGCAAGACCCAATTCATTTATATATGGCCGCATTCATGTTTGGTTTATATGGATATCTCTTACATAATGAAATATCTGAAATAGAATTCATTGGTATCAACAACTATAGTAGAGTTTTTACTACTAGGGGATTTTCTTATTTCAGCAAAACTTGCTAGTCTGTTACCATCTAACTGATTGAAAACTCTCTGGATTTCAGACACCACCTGTGATAGTATTCTCCTCAGTATGTGCAGGACTGGCAGGTGAATTTCTGATTCTATTTTCATTATTTTGCCAACTTGGTAGGGTATTAAGTTACACACACAAAGCACCTAAAATAAGTGTTAAGCTTCTATTGATGTTCTTATCCTTGTGATAAAGATTTACTCAGTGTTGTCAAATACCAGCTATAGAACTATAGTGTAGCAGAATTTTCACAAACTGCTATTGTTCTGCGATACCCAATTTAGTACATAGCTGCTATAGCAGAATTTGAACAAAATGCTGTTTTATTTGATCCGTGATTGACAACAATGGGTTTAATGTGTTGCTGAATTGATAACAATGTCTTTCTTTTAAAAATTGCAGGCGGGGCTGTTCCTGCTCTAGCACAGCTTGTTTCTTCAACTTACCACGCAGCACAGTCATCACCTCCTTCAGACGATGAAAAGATTCAGAAATCAAGAACTTCATCCACTCTATAATATGAATAATGTCTATCTATACACATGCATATAATGGCTTTCTTCTACCATAACCATGCATTCATTCTACGGCATGCTGAGAGTTTTATTTTTCTGCTGTAAATACTGATTATCAACTTTAGTGCTCCAGTATGTCATTTCAGCTCCCTTCAACTGTTACTAGTGAAATGCCTCATCAAATATCTTATAGTTTTGTTTATTCATTTTCAATCCACTCCAGATTTTTGTTACTATTTTATTATTTTGTTAACACCAAACTATACTTGTATTATGAGCATATCTGCCTTAAAAACTTCCTCAAACTTGCGGGATAAATTAATACTCCCTCCATTCCTTTTCTTTTGATGTTTTAGAGCTTAAACTTTATTCCAAAACTTTTGATGTTTTAGAATTTTTAATACTTTTTATCCAATTTTACCCTTGTGGAAAAACACACTTTAATAATTAAATAAGTTGAGACTATTGACTTATCACAATTGAATTAAAAAATGGGTTAAAAAATTCACAAAGAATACAACCGCCGAGGAGTACTACTTCAACTACCCATGCATTATTTAAAACTCACCATCACTCCATATATATGCATGGAACTATAAAAGACAACATGGGTAAAATTACTCCATATTCATTCCCATTTTAAATCAGCCATGGAAGCAACTCAAAAAGAAACCTATGCAACAGAGAGAGAAAAATTGTTGGAGATGGTAGTTGAGGATTCACTTGAAGGGAAAGTTGATTATGAGTTTGATACTGCAGACACAGTGGGGTCCAAACTGCACCCACAAGCAGTGGAGATGGTAGTTGAAGATTTAGTGGAAGAGGCAGTTGAAGAACCACCTCAAGGGCAAATAGTGTTGGATATTGATCTAAATCTTCTTGCTGATATTGGATTTGATTTAAACAAGTTTGCTGATGATGAAAATCTAACTCCCAAAGAAGAAGCAGCAAGAGATTGTTTGAAAATATATCTTCCCCGTTTCTACTAAATTCCACTGCAATCTATGTTCCCTTTACTACTAAAAAACAATTGCACAACTCCCATGTTGGATTTAAGGTGTTTGTGATAAGTTTGAGAAAATTGGAAGTTTAAATAATAAATGCAGTTTGTGTGGTGAGTTTCAATAATTAAGGAGATTAGAATTTTGAGGAAAAAAAATCATGGAGTGTAAGGGTATTTTAGTATAAACCATACAATTATTCCTATAATTTAATAATTCCTTAATATTTGTGCAATCATCTAAAACATCAAAAGAAAAGGAATGGAGGGAGTAGTATCTAACGAAATGGCTTAGGTTGCTCATGTACTTACTGTGACGTTTTTCAAATCTTGCATGCAGCATGCATATCACCACCCTAGTTGGTCCTAGTTGGTGAGTATATTATACGTGAGCGGTCATAGCTCGGTTCATGACAAAAATGCAAACTGAACTGGAAACACGTTCGATTAAGCCAAATGGAACTGTTTTTCATGCACCCCTAAACCGAACTGAACTGGAACTTCAGTTTGTCGAGCTTTCCGAACATCCCAACTTATATTGTGTACTGAGTTTCAAAAGAATGAAAATCCTAACAATAAATACATGGCGTGATACATAGATAACTATGAGAATAAATACTTGTCCATGAGATTATTTTCATAAAACATACATGTTAGAGTTAGATAGATAAAATAAACTTAGGAGTATGATTCACAATTTTGCAGCAGCATACAAATCTAACAGGAATATGAAGAGCAATATTGTAACAAACTTTGGATGAAATCAGAATCTAATTTGGATTATTATAAACAAATTTCCAAATAACAGAGAAAAAAAAATACTTGTATATTCAGATAGTATCAATGAGGACAGCGAAGGAGATTATATAATTGAACTTTCTTGTCAAAGTGACATGGTTTCTCTTCTGATACAATTCCCAGAAAACTTATGTTCCCCAAAATGTATTGTGAAACATCTCGGTTAGTAAACTTGTCTCTAAAAGTCCTAATTGCTGTGGGTACTTTCTTCAAATATTCAGATATTGAAACACTAATTCGATTCAGTTACAGTTCAACATGTTTTTTTAAAATTTATTTTCAACACACCTAAGTGTGTGTGTGTGTGTGTCTTTAAACAACGCATGTTAGGCATTTGGAAAATGACTCTTAAGACTTCAAATTTATTTTGGTATCTTTGCTTGCCTCTTTACATAAATCATTTTATCATAAACTCAAGTTTAACTAAAATCAGTGTTACAAATTCGATTCAATCAAAATAAATTGTTGTCACAGTAAAACCAAATTACACTTTGGAGTGGTCATTAACGCATGATGGAGGCATGTCAATTTGCAATCAAACATGTTGGTTTCCTCATAAACAACTTGGGGACTTAATTCACCTGATCCCCAATTCTAACAACCTACCCTCTATCATTCCACTCATCTCTTCCCCTAAAGCTCTTCCAAACTGTGCAGCCATGGATTTAGTCTTGATTCGGATGAAAATCAATACAGAATACAATTTCAGCATAAATGTCTTTGTTGAAGAATTCCAATCAAGGAATAAACTGTTATCAAACTGTGTAGACTTCACTTTCCAAAGAGAAGAGTTCATCAATCATGTAATTTAACCAATGTAACGTTGTGCTTGAGACACTGAAAAATTCACTCTCTTTTGACATTATGGTATATATGGCGAACAAATAGCAAAGAAACTCGGAAACTGATGGCACCAAATATCAGGAAGAAAGCATAACATATGCACGCATTGTAGCCAATAAAGAAGGATAGTTGTAAGAATCCACTCATTCTTGATCTTGCATAGAAGTAGATACCATAACCGAACATGAAAATGGCTGTTGAACCACCACACAGCACAGATCTGCACAAAATAAGTAAATTAACATAATTATTATGTTAAACTTATACTGAAGGGACAATATATGAACATTAGATGTCTTCAGTATTTATTTTCAATAGTTTAATATATGTTTGCAAGCACTTTATTTATTTATCAATAATATAACAGAAGTATATTAAAGAAAAGAGAACACAGTACAGAGATCAACAAGGCAGCCCTATTCCTTTTCTTATTAAAGCCTTTGAAGCAATTAAATGTATTTGGATTGATCATAACATAAACACTTTCTGTAACCTCCTATGTGCAAACTTTGAAACTAAAATTTATCGGCGGATACCTCTATATCTTTGTTTACTAGGATAGGTAGGAATTGTGATATCAATGTCGATATTAAACCATGAGGATCAATTAGATTATCAGGGCTCACTTCTCCTGAGATTTGGAGGGTTAGGACCTCTAAAGAAAACCACGAGATCAGTTACATGCATATATATTTGAGTTTTATTAACAGTTACTTCACTAGATGTTTCAAAAATGTAATTACATCTAAACACGATAATCAGTTCAATGTTGCAATGATTTTACATAAGATGTCATGGCTATTAAGGATCAAATATAGCTTCAAGTACACAATCAAAAGGAGGAAGTTAGGGGAGAGAAAAAAACATTAAAAGTGATGGAAGCAAGCAACAAGCATTGCATTGATGTTAGCACGACATACCTCCACCACCATTCATGGTCTTCCACAGATAGTTGAACATATGTCAAGCTAATATTTACGAGCGCAATAATCACAATGACGGTGATGAGTGTGGCAGCCAAAATGCCAGGAAGTGTGTATATTTTGTAACCCCACAAACTAGCGTACACCTGATGTAATTGCAGGACAATTGCACTAAAAGGAACAAAACCTCCAATAAACATTTGAAACGGTGTTCTCCTGTACCAAGGAAGCTGATGAATCTCTTTCGGATATCTCTTTGTACCAGAGGGGACCTGAAACTTGGACCTAAACCGATATCCAATTACTCCCCCGAATGCAAGCAATGGGATTGATACAAATCCGAATAAACTAAGAATCACGATAATGGAGCCCAATGGGAGTCCAGCTGTAACCCTGTAAGATATTGCAATAATGTTGAGGATAGAGAATGTAACAAACACTGGTCCAATGTAAAGAATCCCAGCTAGACCAACACTCTTCTCCTGGAATTATAGTCAAGACAGAGAAATAGTTATAGTTGGTTAAAAATGAAATAAAAAAATGGAACATTTTCTTTTCCTTGAGAAATACATATAGAATTACCCATCCATTCTCAGCAAATTGGCCATGGAAGGATGCTGTTGAGTACCCAGCAAAAACAGATGAAAGAGTGAATAGAAGGACAATCCAACTGGAGAGTCCACCACGACTGTATGGATAGAGGGTACCGATAAATGCTAGGAACAGAAGGACACAGAGCCTGTAGAAAAGTGCATGTTAGTTTATATTAAAAAAGAGCAACAAAGTTAAAAGTTAACGAGTTTATGTTAGGATCCAAGAAATTAAATTGAAAAGAAAGGACTATTTTATTGAAAGATTGAGAAAGAATAATAGAGAGAATATGAGAGAGAACTCTCCTCCAACCCCTAGAGTTTCCTCCTCTACAACAGAGTCACACTGCTCTATTCCTAAATTTTTACAATATTCAATGGCTTCCCTCTAGCCTTGTATCCTCCTATTTCTGCAATGATTCCTCTATCTATCTAACTAACTAACTAACTAACTGCTCTAACTATACTTTTAATATTCTATATCCTAACAACCACCCCCACTCGAAATTGATTCCCCTCGGATCCCAATGTTGGGAGCTTGATAACACAACTTCATGCAAGGGGTAAGAACTTCTTTCTCGATCCCCTTTGATCTGCACTTTTCTGCAGCAGCTTCCAAAAACCCAACACTTTTCCACAGCACTTGAGCAAAACCCCAAATTTTGAATTGGGCTAGATGTGCCTTGGGTTAGGCCCAATGAACTTTGGCCTTGAATTAGGCACGTAAAACCCTTTGTTCTCGACTCCAGCAGATACTAACTCCAAGGATTTCCCCTTCTACAACAGAGTCACTGCTCTAATATTAAATCTTATCTTCATAACACTCAATGATTTCCTTCAGTCCTTGTATCCTCCTATTTACACAAATATTCCTCTGACCAACCAACTACTCTAATTACTCTATTCTAAGTCCCCTTTATTCTATATCCCAACAGTTCACTTGTAATTTGTTTTTCTCACGTCCCTTCGGGGAAACCCGATTAAATTGGAACGATACAGAAAAGATTATCGTTGCCCACATGCGCCTACACAAGGACGACACGCAATCGAGTAATTTGTTTTTCTCAGGTCACACAAATGGGCAATGATTATGACATTGCAGTATGATAAGCTAGATATCTAAACCTCTGTGATTTCTATATTAGGATCTAATTTCAACATGCATTGTATGTGTTTAAGGGCAGCGATCAAGAGTGAGAGCAAAACAAGCACAGCATTTAGTCAAGGGAATTAAGACTCACAAAAGGAAGCTGATTCGTTAGAATCATGATTTTCAATTATTACAAAGATATCATATTTCATGGCAAAGATGCATTCAGGCAGTACATAAATTGAAAGAATTAGGGTTGAAAACCATCTGTCAAAGATTTGCATAAATTGAGCTTCACGGATGAATTTATTGACTTTCTCACAAGTAACGAAGTCTTACAATAATAAAAGCATTTACCTACTAGACAGGGTGTTGGCTTATGGATCAACCAAACTTACTACAAATCATATCTAAAGAAAGAATATTTAAATTTAAATATTTATTGATTGTTTGGCCTTGAGTCTTTTTTTGGTATTTTTCTACCTAACATTTATGCTACTCTTAATTTGCTCTATTCTCTTTTTTGAGACTTCAATAGAATATGCCCAAATCACCTTATGCAAAAATCCTACCACCCATTCTTATCTTGTACAAAATCAAAAGAAAAAGTGATCCACACCATACACGAGAACAGACCAGTGAAAGCAAAAATCAAGAGAAAAAAGAGTGCTTCTGGCCTTTACTATCACTTGGTAGTCTAGATTTAGATTGGTAAAGGATTTTATTACAAACATAGGTTTGTTGATGCAGAGATGAAACTATACATAGCACACTTCGAATATTTGGTTTTTAGAAAGAGTGTCTACTCTTGATGAATATACATTTAAAATTAAACACTAAAGTAGCTTACAAGATTAGCAGTTGGGTACCCGTTCCCACAACAGCAAAAAATAAGGACAAGTGTGGAGGAGGCTTGAATACATCACCATGGATTGACTTCCAACCGACCTCCCTATCTTCTTCATTTGCACTAGAATACCTAAATTGTAAAATGAATATAGTTAGGTTAACAAATAAAAATAGCCTACTAAGAATCTTCTCGTGTAAAACTATCAACAAAAAAGAAAGATAGAAGAAAGTTACTTTTTCAAATCACTCTTCAAATGTCTCGTATAAAGTAGGGCAAGCAAACCAATCAAAAGCAAAATGATGACAATGGAGTTAATGAACGAAAACCAATGAATTTGACGGTACACAAACAGCCATGATGCTTTCGAGTATCTCTCCATTCTATTCTCGAACCGTAATTCACTGGCATTCCAGATAACCGAATAAGTGAATTTAACATCAATGCCAACATCTTTGGTTATATCTACAGCACGGTTTGGATCACCAAATGCTTTTACTTCTACGACTTGATTCCCGTTGTAAAGAACATCAAACTGAACATGTGTAAAAAGGTAATAACTTGATCCTCCCCCACCATGAATCAAACTTTCATCTTCAACTTTCCCAACGAACCCCCAAAACGGAAGATCATCAAGATAAAACTGAAAGTAAAATTCACTGTTTATAGCTTGCTTCAAGATATCAATTTCATCAATTGTAAGCTTCTTTTGACACAATGTTTCATCGATCTTATCTTCCCTGAATTTGAACTCATACAAACCATTGCTCAAACGATCACCATTGAGAACTTCTCCAAGAGATTCTATCTTTTTCACTATTGGGTCTGCGAAAAACAAATCCTTTTTACAATCCAAGCAGTTCCAATCAAACCCTTTAATTATTTGATTTTCATTTTTCTACATCATGAGCTCCGTAACACCGACACTTCTAATAAAAGGTGTGTCCAGTGTCCGACATGTGTCGGTGTCAACATTGACACATGTGATTACATTCAATTATGTCATCTTCTCAAATTATTACTGGTGTCAGTGTCGTGTCCGGTGTCTGTGTTCGTGCTTCACAGATCATGAGATCAAAATTGAAAGCTAATAATTAGACTTAATTGTAACTGACCTGGTTTGCAGAATGGTAATTCATAGTATTCATAGGTTTCACTGTAAATGAGAATGATATAAAGAAAAATTGAATGAAAATGGAAAAAAAATATGAAAATGAAAATTGAATGAAAATGGAGGTGAAGGGAATTGTTGACCTGGGATTGTTGAAGGGTCCAACTTTGTTGACAAAAAATGGGACAATATCACCAACGTTGTAGATGTGATTTGAGGTTGATGCGGTAACGGAAGAAGATTGTAGAGTAGTGAAGAGGAGAAGAAGGAGAATGAGGTGATGGGGTTTAGCCATAGATTGTGTTTTCTTCAACTTAACAAGTCAAATGCAATAAACATAACCTCTTACACCAAGTTTATTCAACTTACTCCTAATTAGTTCTAGTTAGGTTGTACAAAATAAAGAGTTGAAAAATTATCAGATTTGATATGAATCTGCAATCAAATTTTTTTAGTGAAATGTAATTTTGACAAAACAAAGTGTATTTTGGTTTTGCGCAAATCACGTTTTGATCCCTAAAAATGTAAGACGTTATATTGGTCATTGACTCATACAAAAACCCAATTAAATCCATCATTTTTCATTATGTTAGTCTTCTCATTCGTGTCACGTCAACATTTTTGATCGATTTAACGATTTTGTTAACGTCAAGGACCAAAATGATTAACAGAATGTAGAATGAGGGATTTAAATAGGCTTTGTTTGAGTCACGGACCAATATGACAACGTCTTACACTTTTTAGGGACCAAAATGATGGTATGCCCTTTGATTTTTTTACGTATAATTTTAAAATGTGTATAAATTGTAGAAGATGAAAAGTAATAAAAACCATATCAATTACATATTTTGATATTCAAATAACACGAGTACACAACTAGTTTTTTTTTTTTTTTTTTTGCATAGGTATTAGTGGAGTTCGAGGTCTGGACTCCCCTTGGTTGTTTCAACTCCCCTTGTTTGATTTCACAAACCCTTCATCTCCATCACCTTCCTCTATTCTCTTTCTTTGGCTTCTATTTGTTGTCGAATCTTTGCTTCTTGGTCTTCTATTTGGTGGCGTAATTCCTCCGTTCTCGCCTCAACTTCCTCTCTTATTTGTTCTTACTTTTCTAACTTGGATTGGTTTTCCATGTCTCGTTCATGGAGCTCCTTCACCATCGCTAGAAGTTACTCTAGCATAATGTTAGAAGCTCCCTCGTTGATGTCTTTCGTGATGTTCCCACTGCGCAAAGATGGTGCCATTTCAAATGGGTGATGATGTTGGTTAATGGATCTAGGTCGTTGGTGGGTTTTACCATACCATGCAATGAACACCAACACTCTTGTTTAGAAAATGAGTATAGGGTTTGGCCCCTAAGAAGGGTTGGTTGCATAGAGTTAAGTGTGTGTGGTCAAATGTGATCCCTTAACTTAGAAGCTAAACCTTTTTTATATAGTGGTTGCTCTAGGATTTTGTCTCGAGATGGGTCTTTCGAATCATTGCCTGCCCTTGGCCCAAATCTAAAGGAGGTGCGAGTCTTGAAGAATATTTTGTCACACATCCCAATGGTTGGACATTACACGGTCGTGGCAGATGAGATGTCACCTTAGGAAGGCGGCTGATCTCTTCAGGCGTTTCTTCCCCATGGACTATGTATTCAATCATCTGTTCTGCAAGGCCCATATCCTTAACTCAATTGTCTCCTAGGCCAGTGTGCTCTTTGATAGTCTGTCGAGTTTAAACATCGTATAATGATCATTCACTATAAAAACTATCTATCATCCTTTGTTTAGTACATTTTAAAAAAATTTAAAAATCTAAAAACTTTCTCAAATGTGAAGTCACTAGAAAAGCTTCTTTCTCCTAAAAAATAATTATTTAAATTTTGGCAAATTAAAAAATACAGTTAAAATGGTATTTTTTTTATTGGTATATGATTTAAACCATTAAAAATGATTTTTCAATATTTTTTTTTATTATTTTAGAGAAAACAACAAAGTGGTTTTTGTTAGATAAAATTCTTGTTGTGATCTCCTAATATATAGGCAACAATTTGATGTTTTATTTTTTTTTCAACATCATTTTGATTTTATTTGCATATGAATTTTTAAATTTTAAATCGATGATTTTATTTTTTTGTATTCTCAAACTTCAAATTTATGATCCTCAATTCATGTTTGCATCTAAATATTAGATTTGAAATTTGAAAATCTATATACAAACGTATTAAAAGGAACACAATGACGTGAATAAAACATTAATATCCAAACTATTATATGAAATTAAGCCAAGGACATAAGTGCGAGTTAATGAAAAATGTCACAAGACTCTGTTTAAGCCATGAAAAAAAATAAAAGAATCTTTTTGTCCATGAAAAACATAAACTACAATGAGTTAGTCAATTTTGATATGCGTTTACCAAAGCAATACCACATTCCAATGCACTCTCACCGCAAAAAACCTAAAGCTATTATATACAGCATCTACGTTACTGTGATTTTAAATGTCAGACGCAAACCCAAATGGATCCATTAGTATCTACTCTCTTTACACTTTGTTTTGATGAATAATAGATAGAGAAAAGAAAAAAAAAAAGTAAAAAGAAAGTTTTTTTTTTTTGAAGGAAGTAAAAAGAAGAGTTTATTTAGTACTCCCTTCGTCTCACACTAATTGTCTCTTTAACATTTTTTTTTTTAAATAATTGTCACTTTAGAATACTAATGCAACATTTAGTATTTTTTTCCATTATATTACACCCTTAATTATTGAATTTCATTCAACTTAACTACTCCACTAACTATAATTAATAAGGTTATTTTAATAAATAACATTAATTTTATTATTGAAATAAATATAATTAATCATTTTCTTAATAACCGTGCAGAAAGTTTAAACGAGTATGTACAACTTAGAGAGAGAGAGGAGGGAGTAGTTTGATAGTATGAGACAAATTGTTTTGGTTTATTTATGATGTTTCGGTTTATTTATTAGACTTAAAGTTTTGAAAATTTTCTCATAACAAATTAAATAGAGCTTTGACTTTATTTTTGTTATATGAAAAAAAAAAATTGCCCCTACAATACGCTATTCATATCACTGTGTGTACGGATCTTCTTCCTTTTCTTCTCTTCTCTGTAAATCCAAATTCCATTCATTCAACAATCCTCTTCAATCTCAGGTAACAATAATCTTTCTTAATCTCCCATTTTCTATTTCTTTAATTAATTAATCTCGTTTAATTCTATTTAATCCCAATTCCTAATTCACCAATTTAATATGCTTAATCAATCCTTAATCACTTTTCTTATTTTTCTTTGTTTTCTCTTTTTAATTCATCCGTTTAGATAAAACAATGATATAATTTGCTGGAAAAATGTTCATCATTTTTTAAACTTTGCACATTTCATGGTTTTTGAATTCATCCACTTACTCTTGAATTGATTGAAGGATTGGAAAAAAAGTTTTAATTTTTGTTTTATTGGTAGTGTAAACCTATGCGTCCAATCAAATCACGCTATGCAGATATTTGTGGAGATATTTAAGTAACTAACTTGTAAAAGTGGCACTTTCGTGCAATTTGATTGGATACATGTGTAAAAAAGTTTTACACCGTAGGTGCATAAAAATTAATGTCTAACACAGGAAACTATGTTTATGTTGTGAAGTTTTGCCGGATTTGCAAGTTGTAACATGATGGATCAGCTTCCTGTTGAAGTGATTGGGAACATACTATCCCATCTCAAGTCTGCAAGGGATGTGGTGATAGCCTCGGCAACATGCAAGAAATGGCGAACTGCATGTTGCAAACATCTCCACACATTGTCCTTTAGCTCGAATGATTGGTCGGTTTACCGCGATTTATCAACGACCCGTCTCGAGATTTTGATTACACAGACCATTTTTCAGACATCCGGGTTGCAGTCACTTTCCATTTTGATGGAAGATGTCGATGAATTCTCGGCTTCTGCTGTTATTGCTTGGCTTATGTACACCAGAGAGACTCTGAGGCAATTGTTTTATAATGTGAAGACTATGCCAAATGTTAACATTCTGGAGATTTGTGGGAGGCATAAGCTGGAAATACTTGATTTGGAGCATAATTCCATTGTTGGGGTTGAGCCGAATTATCAGAGGTTTCCGTGTTTGAAATCACTTTCGTTGAGTTGTGTTAGTATATCTGCGTTGGATTTGAATCTTTTGGTTTCTGCGTGTCCAAGGATTGAAGCTTTGGAGCTTGTTAATCCGGAGATTGCAATGTCTGATGCAATGGTGACTGTTGAATTGAGTAGCTCGACGCTGAAGAGTGTTTATGTTGAAGCAATCAGTTTGGACAAGTTTATATTGGAGGCTGATGGGATTGAGTCTCTTCATTTGAAAGATTGTGCGCTTGAGGTTTTTGAACTCATTGGCAAGGGAACCTTGAAGAATTTTAGGATTGACGATGTTAGTGTTATACATCTTGATATTGGCGAGACGGTCGAGAATCTTGAGAGTGTGGATATCAGCAACTTCACAATCATTTGGCCAAAATTTTACCAGATGATTTCGAGATCGTCAAATTTGAAGAGGCTTAGGCTTTGGGATGTGATGTTTGATGATGAGGACGAGGTTGTGGATTTGGAAACAATCGCCACTTGCTTTCCACACCTGACTCATTTATCTTTGAGTTATGATGTGAGAGATGGAGTTCTTCACTATGGTTTACAAGGCTCTTCTCATCTGGAGAATGTTGTTGTTTTGGAGCTTGGCTGGAATGTGATTAATGATCTTTTCTCCCAGTGGGTCGAGGGGCTTCTTAAACGATGTCCTATTCTCAAGAAGCTAGTCATCCATGGTGTTGTTTCCGAGGCTAAATCTGATGAAGAATGCAAGATGTTAGCCAATTTCACCACATCCATGGTTGAGCTGATGAGGAGATACACAGATGTAGATCCACATTTTAAGTTTGAATAAGATTCTTCTTCTAAATGCTTTGTTATAATTCAGACTTTCTCTCAAGTCTGATTTTGTAGGCACATTTGCAGGTAACTTGCATAAATCAAGAGTTTATGCCCAACTTTAACTTTCTTATTGGTTTACATCCCTATTTAAAATCAGGACTTTGATCACTTTGTTTGCAAACAGAAAGTTTATTAAAGATTACCTAATCGGGAATTCAACATTGTCAGATGTGTTATGCAAATTTACTCTTATTATTATTAAGACCAAAATTAAGGATTCGATTTGTTACATTACAGTTAGTGGTGGCATTCAAGAGGCCTTCAATATTTTGCTCAGCAGTTTCGTATTTGTTTGTTTCTCTTCTCTTTGAATCTATTTTAGAGCGCGATATGATAAAATTGTCTACTTTTTGATAACCAAGAAGGCACAAACTTTCTTTTGCCTTTTCATTTATGTTAATCATGCTCAACCGTTGATATATGTTTTGACTTTTGACATTTCAATAGCTTGGCCCCATTCCTCTCATATTTCAACATTCTCTGGGTAAACTAGGGTAACCAATTGAGGGGGTGCAGGTTCTAAATTGCAGTTTCTGTCATGGTTGTGGTTAGCAAACTTTGATATTACAGTAAAATGCACAAATGTGGCCGCAGGTGCAACTGCAGAGATATCTGAAACCTCTATATTGCACCACAGTTGTAGCTGCAGACTGCAATGAAGAACTATCCTTTCTATTTCTCCATTGTGTTATGGCTGTCTTTCCTTCTCTTTGTATGCTTTGTGCATTACTATGCAGCCTCATAGACAATTATGTGTTATTACGTGCTGTATAGCCACAAGTTCTGCTTCAAAGTGGGTGGAGCAGGCTTTTATATCAAAGCCCAAAAAAATTGTGATGCATTTTCACTGATTTCTTCAAAAATTGATGCCGATATTTTTAATTAACATATAACGTATTTTTCAATAGTGTGATGCGATGTATGTCGTGTATAAAAATCATTATCTCTTTCTCACACACACGTACGCACACACGCGCGCGCACACACACACACACACACACATATATATATTGCAATTAGGGAACATGTTTATTACTATGATGGATTCTTAGTGTCTATGCTCTCTTTTTCTAATTTTTGTGTCTGCTGCTGGGACTTGTCTGCACTTTCTAAGATAGCAGCTATAACCAATCGTCCATACTATGAAAGCTTGGTACTGATTGGTGAAATGAGTAACTTCTTACTGAGGTGAATTATGACCTAGAAAGTTCCTTTCAGTTTACAGTGCCAGCTACTATGGACCAAGTTGTCAAATAGAGTTGAAGCAGTGATAACTTGAAAGTTGAAACTATAAAAACTTGTTTCACCAAAATACTTTGCTATTATGTAGAGGAACCAAAAGCATTTTTGGTGTAGATTTTTCTACTATCATTACTGATCTTTTTCACATACTCTCCTCACATTAGAATATCAAAACAAAACACTACTAAGGGGGCATCATAGAAAAAGCTTTCAGATAAGTGCATCTTTCGTTATACTTTTTAACAGTGAAATAATGTTCTCAAGTCTGCTTTTGCTTTAATTGAAACTAATTAAAGCAAGATGCACCAAACTTTGCTCAAAGAACGTATATTATGTTTTATCATATCTTCAAAAGATTATTAAGGTTACACCACATGTGGGGTTTTATGTATGTTCTTATGATTATGATGGTATCTAAAGGTTTTTTTTTTTTGGATAGAATGATGGTATCTAAAGGTTATAATGCATGCCTTTTGATGCAAATTTTCAGGAGTAATAAGCTTTCTTGTGTTAACTATTCATAGAATTATGATTTTTTAGATTAACACACGTATTTAAAATATACATGTATGCCTTTCCTAAGAGTTTATGTGTCCATATAAACATTGGGATTGAAACTAGATGAATTATGAAGTAATTCACGATCTATGTGTGAATCACTTTGCTTATTCTTCCTTACTTTGCTACAACTATAAGAATAGGTAGCCAATATTGTACGATATGCGATTTGTATCTTGATTTGAAACGAAATGAGACTCAACATGTATTTGGGATGTCACCCCTACCGTGCGATCATTGAAAGTTGGAAAATATAGCTTTCAATTCACTGTGCATCATGACACGAGAAGCTCAATATGCCGTAGGTCCACAAACAGGTGCTCAATCGATATAGGTATGCGTTTGTTTACTCGTTGGAATAATGTTTGACGTGCCTTCCATGCGAAGCTACTCTTTGTAGCTTCATTAATTTTACTTGAAAGGTTCACAAACGTGCGGCGGTGGTGATTGCTGATGATCGAAACACATACTGGATGGTTTATTGATTAGGTTATGAACATTAATTAGGTTATATCAAACAGATGCTGATTAAATCGCTTAATTCAACACTAAATCATGGTCATGTTCTGAATATAAATAAATCCAGACAAGCAGGGCTAAAAGGTGGCATGAGCCAATTAAGAAAAAGCCTTCTATGGTTGATTCTGTTCCTTAAATGGGACTGAAATGTCTGAAGTTGATTGCTCCAAGTAACCCAAATAAAAAAACAAAAGATAACCCTAAAACAGTACATCTTTTCACCCATCCTTCCTACATGGTAAACAGTTTTTTTTTGTCTGGTTATATAGTGAGTGATTCACCTCCACTGGCCTCCTCTGTTTTTCTTAGTTTGTGGTCCCCATTGTCTTGTTGGATGATCATGATGGTGCTCTCTCTTTCTCTGCTTTTATTCTCTCTATCTATATGTAATTTTTGTTCTCTAGCTAGTCATTTGTTTTTCATTTGATTTAACTTTGAATTACTTACAAACAAGTGTTATGAACACTCTCATTTTAACTCGCTCTTTTATTTGAAAAAATCGAATAGATCCTACATTTTAGAAATAATTCCCACATAAATTGGTGTGAATCATATAAATTCACCCAATAAAAAAATGAACATTGAAAAGAAAATGCTTTTAGCATTCATGATTATTTACATGGTCTGCGGTTTGGGTTTTTTGCTTATCAATTTTTTGAACTTAAAAAATGTCATTATGTTGATCATGTATCTTGAAATTCATAATAAAATTTGATTCACGATTGAAAAAAAAAAAAAAAGGTATTTGATTCCTTAATCAAGACTCGAGAGTAGTCAAGATAATCTTAAATATGTATAAAAGTATCTAAAAACAAAGTAATTTAGCAATGCAAATTGTGTTTGAATGTTATATGGAGATGTCTTCTCACATTAGAACATGTACCATACATCTTGCATTTTAGTATTATGATGATGGTATGAACATCTTTGAGTAGAGATCAAATCTCTAGTTTTATGACCAAATCATACTTTATTTTTAGTGCATGCTGATTTTGCTGATTTGACTGAGTTCAATTCAAAACTCTAACTACCTTTTGGGGTCCATTTTCATTCATTGGATGTCATGAATTTTCTCACTCACTCTCTCTTTTCTATACTATTTAGATCCATGCATGGTCTTGTTAAATTTTAATTAATTCACACACATGGCATATCTTCTTAATGCAAGTGGCCATTCACCTTTGGCAATGTTCTTACAAGTTGCTCAATGGCTAAAAAAGAAGTTGTTACAAATAAACAATGTTTTTTGGGTGCTTGCTTAGACAACAAGTAATAACTTAATAATAATTGAATATAATTATCATCAACAAAGAAATAATTAATTTAAGAATTTAAGTTTGATCTAGACAAATCACCTCTCTGCAGATAGGTGCAGCATAAATAATTACGGCTAAAGGTAATGCCAAATTCATAGAACAATCTGTTTTATTGTCTAATCTAAAACCTTAACAAAAACATTTCCATGTGATGAACAACATATATTGTAAGGTATATTGGGAACAAAGGTCTATATACTTAAAATACATATTGACTTAAGCTTTGAGATGTTTCATATTTTTAGCCAAACCACTTTTTTATATGACCAATCATTGGCCTCACAAAGGAATAATTGGTAGGAGGAATATTACCTATAAAAGAAGCATATGTTTTAATATTAATTTGATTTTACCTCTTTGTGGGGTAGATCAAGTACATTACCTAAAAGCCTCATATTTATATTCTTCAATAATGTTGGTCTAGAACTTATTTACATCAAGCGCAAGAAAAATAATTAATTACCTTATTTCCTCAATAAATATCACGAGGTTTCCTCCATGTATCTATAGATCTATGGACCATGGTAGTTTGAAAGAGACAATATATTTGAGAGTTAATCCAAGACATAAACTATATATGTTGATGGATTTTATGCAACAAAAGGATACAAATGCTTTCTGATGATGCAACTAGAACTGTCAAAATGGTCCATTAAGATGGACAAAAAAGTCCAATACACATGAACTTTAAAAACACTATCAAATTCGACCTTATGCGAAACTAATCCACCATATAATTTTTAAAAATAAAATAAAATTTGAACATTACTGTCAAATAGTCCAACAAAATTTCTTATTACATTACCAATAATCCAATATAACATAAATTGTTCAAAGCAATGCATTATCCAAACATTTTACAAACTAAGTTAAAGTTTTTCAAAACAAGTATAAATTATCCAACATACCACAAATTCAAACTAAATTCTCTACTTTCAAATACCTTATTCAATTCCTAACATAATCATTAAGTCATTTAGAAACAGCATACTCTCATGAGATAGTAGCACTTTTGTAACTAATATTTTTTGGTCCATAATCTGACAAGAGAAGATATTATTAGACCATTTACAATGGAAAAAAATTTCAATACCCTTCAACATTTACTTTTTCAATTCCCAACACTCCACATCATTTTCTCTCTCATAATTCAACATCCATTCAATTTTTATCTCTCCAATAGTTTTTTCATTCAACATCCTACCCCACCACCTTTTATTTCTTATTCTTATTTAATTTTATATTTTTGTTTTTATAATTAACTAAAATTATCGATTATAATTAAATTAAAATAATACAATCAACTATTTATTTTTTAGTTTTTTTTTGGAAAAACAAAATTTTGTAAAATAATTTATTTTTATTTTCTTAACTTAAAATGCGACACACAAATAACTTAAAATGCAAGACAACAAACTAAACACGCGACACACAAATAACTTAAAATGGAAGACAACAAACTAAGCATACAACACACAAGTAAATGAGTAATCAGAAGAATTTTGGGTGTTGAATTGATTATTATTGGGATTCATTTTACTAAACAAAAACTAAAACTTCAAAAGAAATGCAAATAATAAGATTAAGAGAGTGAAAAATTTGATTTTTATTCTGTGTCCAAATCAAATGATCCAAGTTTCTATTTGTAGAGAAAAAAAAATCACGAATTTTGGTAAAAAAAAATAATTTTTTTTTATTTGCTATGAAATAATTGAGTCCAAATTATTAAGAAAATAAAAATCCAAGCAGCCAATCGTAACAAACCACGTGTCACTGCGGGCCAGGCTTTCAACATGTTGAACCTTTTCAACACCTCTCTCCTCTTCCCTCATATTCAATAGCCTCCTCCAATGGTCTCAACATGTTGAATATGGCATTCAACAAGCCATTGTAAATGGTCTTAAGTAGCAAATTATTTCATGATTGCTCTATGCATGTACCATATTGATCTGCAAGTAATTTCATGATTGCTCTCTGTAGTATGTACCATATTGGTCTGTAAAAATGTCTAGAAGTAGAAAAGAATCTTAACAAGACATGATTTTAGGTGATGACAAGGAATGGATGTTGACCTATCAACAAAGGAAGAAAATACCAAACAAATCCATCTCATAGCTAGGATTAAATACACAAAGTGGGTATGCTTGTGGAATAATTTATTTTTTAATTTTGATATAATATGCTTGTGGAATATTATTTTAATGTTTTGGTTGAAATGGTGTTAGCACAACAAGTCTATGATATTAGATAATATGATGTGTAAAATAACTCACTTTCTTATAACTCTATTTGTTTGTAAAAAAGAAGTTAAAATTCATAGTCTCTCATTGAGTATGAAAGGGCCAAGAAAATTACCTTTAGACCTCTCTCTTTTCATCCTTGCCATCTTTATTAATCAAAAAGTAAAAGAAAAACTTGTCTTATTTTGATCTTGCATTGAATTTATCCTGTTGCTAAATAATAAATAAATAAATAGATATGAATTTTTTTTCTCTCATAAAAAGTACACACATGCAGCTCTTTTGAAGGTCCACAAGAGAACCAATAAGAAAACACAGGCGGTTAGAAGAGAGAGAGAGAGAGAGAGTGGAGTAGGAGTCTGATTCTAGAGAGAGAGGACCCTACTTCTCTGGTTAAATTAATTTGACTGGTTTTTATTTAAATATTTTATCTTATTTTAACCTCATTTCAAAACCCACAAGGTAAAAGAGACTTAGACAAGTTACTCTTTGATATGATAATATTAACTTACCTTAATATGCTTTGATTATGTAAAATTAGTGTATGATTCACTTTGTGGTGATAAAACTTGATTTTGTAAAATTGATTTTATAATTATAGTAAGTTAAATATAAAATAATTTATATTTGATAACTATAAGTAAAAGTAAGTTGAACAATAAACTTGAGTGTAAAATCACGTTTGAAGACAAAACTATATATATCATAACTTTAAGTTATAATCAATTTTAAAGGTAAAATCAATTTTGATGAAAATTATTTACACATGTCAATCGATTCTACTTCTCTAGAATCAATTTGGACTCATCTAAAAGTTGAACATAACATACAATTAATTACGACTAAAAGTGAGTTAAATAAAAAATTATTCATGTTTGAATTCGTTGTAACAAAGAGTTGAACAATAAATTTGAGAAATTAATTGTAAATAAAAAACTTCAAATTTTAATTTCAAGTTACGATCAATTCCATGGAAATTAGAATATAATTCTAATCAAGAAAAATCAAACATATTAAATTCAATTTACATTTTTAAAATCAATTTTGAGTCCTTCAAAAATAGAACCAAACATATCCTTAACATAAATGAGTTTTAAATAAAAAAAAACCTCGAGTATTTACATCTTAGGACATTGATAAAGCAAGCCAAACAAGTGACTAATCAATCAACCAGGTTTCTTCCTAGAGAAGGAGTAAAGAAAGATAGAGACACAAACCCCATAAGAGATAAAATGGTACTTATATATGAGATAAAGACTTGACTATCTTCTTGTGGCAACTTAATATATTACTTTGACAACTTAGTTTTGATCTTTCTCTCTTCTCTTCTATAACTTGTCCACATAGGATACTATTTCTCCCTAGAATTCCAAAGAAACACATGTAAATGGCTTCTATATATATGCATGTGTGTGTGTATATATTTTTCATCTTTTGGTAATCAAGTTTTTCTCTTGTGAATTGATTTACTAGTTTTACCAAGTGAAAACTTTTAAGTTTCAGCTTCAAGGAAGATGATAAAGATCTGAACCTTGATCATAACTTTGCATGCATGGCTAGCCAAAGAATTGGAGAAATTGGTTTGTCTGAGTCTGGACCTTCAAGTCAACATGTCCCTTATGGAGTTCTTCATGGAATTACTACCTCAACATCACCCTTAATGTATTCATTCTTCAATAATTTCTCCATCTTAGTGCTATTAACACTTATAATTTTTTTATTATATATCAAACATAATATATTTTTTCTTCATTTTTTTTATAAAGTTGCTTTAATTCAATTTCTCCATTTATTTTTGTTGTTGTCTTAGGAATCAAGGGTC
Organism: Medicago truncatula; assembly: GCF_003473485.1. Lineage (NCBI taxonomy): Eukaryota > Viridiplantae > Streptophyta > Magnoliopsida > Fabales > Fabaceae > Medicago > Medicago truncatula. The sequence goes on from NC_053045.1 coordinate 27,323,350, forward strand.
TGCTTTTAATTTTGGAGAGCTAGAAGAGGCAATTGTTCTTCAAGGAATCAAGATAAGAAATGATGAAGGAAAAGCATGTATGATTTTTTTTTTCTTCTCTTCCTTTTTCCATGGTTTATTTATTTTATTTATTTTTTCTTCATGTTACATAAGCATAACCAACTCTTTCCAAAAAACATATAGAAGAAAAAAGAGTGTTGGAGGAAGAAAAGTGTTGAGTAGGAAAAGTTACCATTTTGAGTAGAATAATGATGATGAAGCAATAAAACTAACTTCCCTTGCATGACTCCAAAAGGAGGATTAGGTTCATCCACCTTATGATATTGATATATAATTGAAAATATCATATAGTCCTCTATTATTTATTTGGTTATTATGTTCTGAGATTTTTCTTCTTGTGATTTTTCTTGCAGCTGCTTTATTTACAAGCAAACCAGCAGCTACACTTGAAATGTTTCCTTCATGGCCAATTAGATTCCAACAAACACCAAGAGTTGTAGCTTCTCTCACTTCTCCATCTCTGACCATTCCTTATGTAAACATTTCTTTTGACCTAAACACCTTATAAAATTTAATCTTTTTATTTCCCATTTTTTTGACTTATTGAATTGACGGTGAATTTGACGAAATTATCGTGAAACTGTGATTTTATCAAAACTCTAATGTAAAGTTTTTACCAAAGTCGTATAGTACATCCAAACTCATCATGAATTCAATCATGCACTAAATTTAGATGTCAAAACAAGTCTAATATTATTTTAATATATGAAGTACAAATACTTCTCATATTAGACGTGTCCTGATGTCAGATACGTATCGTGTCTGACACCTATATATATGATTATATTGAATTAAGTCTTTTAATTTTCTCAAATTATTATTATTGAACGTGCCTGCACTTTATTTTATCAAATATTTTGCAAAAAAGAATGTAAAAAATAATGAAATTTTGGTCTTGAACATGAAAATAAGGTTTTGTTTTTGGTGTATTTTCAATTTCAAACATAGGGAGGTTCAAAATCAGGAGGAGAAAGTACTGATTCAGGATCAACAGAGCTACAATTTGAAACAAATTCTCCAATAAGTGTAAAAGCATCTTCTTCAGATCATCATAATCATGCTTTTCAACAGGAGACAGCAACTGATGATGGATTAAGAACAGGCACATCAACACAGAATCAATCAAAAGCCAAATCACCTCAACAAAAGGTTTTGTTAATTTAATGTAAACAACTACTAGTACTATTATTTGTTTGTCACTGTTGTTTAGTTAATCTCTCTCTCTCTTTTTGTCTCCTAAACCAAGACAATGTTTGGTCTCTTTAATGCTATTATTAACTCTCTCTCTGCACAAAAGAACAACACAGATCCCAACAACTCTCAGAAAATCAAGATAACACTGAGTTTTTTTCTGATGAATGAAATATGGAAGGGGAGAGAGATATATATTAACATGAAAAAAGAAAACAAAGGGAGAGAATCTTCTAAGTCATTATCAATGTGACCTTTTTTATTAAAATTTACTAACACACACCTACTTCACTTGTGTTAAGTTAATTAAATCTTGAGTTAGAAAGCTAATCTTCAATATAAACCAAAATATGGAAAATGGTAGATAAATATGCTTTTTACTATCCATGTCATATTGATGAGTACATTTGCATGGCTCCTCAATAAATACATATAATCATCCCTCAAAAAAAATAAATACATATAATCATATTATCTAGCATTATTTATTGGTTGAAACTTGATGAAGTGAATCTAATATTTTGAGTTTGAATTTGAGTAGTAATAGTTAACAAATTTATTCATCTCCCCATATAATTTATTTAGTTGTTAGAAAGCTAAGTTATTGCTATGACTACATTTTTTTTTTTATAGTAAACCTGTTATTGCTATGTTGCCTTATATGAAATAATAATAATAATCCATATTAATTTCTCTTGTGGTTATTTTTATTGCAGAAAAAAGGAGCTGTTTCCACATCAGAAAAGACACTTGATCCAAAGGTTTTGTTTTATATATCATAATTCATACATGCATGTTTTATCTATAACATACCATATAATATATATTTTCCAACAGCAAGTTTTAGATGGGCACAACCCGAAATCATTGGAATTGGGTACCATTGCAAAATATGGAAAAAATTAAATGAGAATAAAATCAAATAATGTTAATTGATATGACTGATTTATTTTTGTTTTAATATTTTCATTTTATGTGAGTGTGCCTAAATCTTTTTGATTTGGGGTTGTGACTATGTTAGACTTTCTCCCCAAAACAAATATAATATATATTCCCCTAAAACAAATATAATATAATATATATATATATATATATATATTTTAAGGTGACTTTTTTTTCTTTTACCATTAATTAAGAGGTAAGTGTAGTCAAGAATTAATTGTTTGATTTGTGATCAGACACTGAGACGTTTGGCACAAAACAGAGAAGCTGCAAAGAAAAGCCGTCTGAGGAAAAAGGTGTGTCTTCCATTACACATTGTGCAGTACCACCCACAAATACAAAATTTTCTTTTTAATTTTTATAAGCAATGAAATATTGTTAAAATGGAGTCATTTATCTTCTGCAACTAGTTTTATATTGTAGCCAAGTGCAGACTATTAGATTAAGAGAGAAAATTTTCATCTCTTAATCTAACGGTCTGTCGAGAACTACACAATATCTATTGTGTTAAAACAAAGAATTACAGATACTCTTAAGTCATTACATTGTTATGTTAAGCTTTGCATATATTAAAATGAAATGCGTGGTCCGAAATTTATACTCTTAGATGTTCCATTTGAATTTTACACGATTATTAAAAAAATTATTAATAATGTTGATTATTGAAACAGGCTTATGTACAGCAGCTGGAGTCAAGTAGATTAAGGCTATCCAGTCTCGAACAAGACCTTCAAAGAGCACGCTCCCAGGTATACATAAATTTGAAAATTTAAAATTACAGCATAAAGTTTTATTAAGTGCTTTTCTATAGTCATGATTATTATTATTATTTATGATGTTTAATTGATTTAACAGGGACTATTCTTGGGTTGTGGTGGTGGCAATATAAGCCCTGGTAAGTATTGCTCTTTTTATTGATCTTCAAAATTCAGTTTCACTTTCTAACGAGGCTAGTCATGGCATAATGTTATTTCTGGTTTCTATATTTTTTTGTATATGTTTGATATCATAGTGGGTCACTGTGATTCTGACATATGCATCGTGATATCAAACACAAGCTTAAAATATTATTGAACCCAAGTAAACTAGCACAAAATTTAGACTTTTAAATTTCAACAGAATATACTTAAAAAATATTAAGCAAGAACAAAAAATCTTAATAATTGAGTTCATGCAATGACCCATGACCCAAGAGAATGTAGTTGGACCCAAGTGTTAAGGACCGTGAGTTTCACCGGTTAATGAGTCGTCATTTTTCAGAAGGATTTTGATAAATCTATTAATAATGAGTCATCGATTAATTACAATATGTCAAATCTATAAATAACAAATTAAGAGGTGTAATCATTATAAGAAATGTAAGATTGAAAGGGCTTTAGGGTAGTTTAGTCTAAGTTATAAGCTACTCTAAAACCATTTACTTACATGTTCTTGCAGTGATTGCATCAACTTGTTCATTATTTATAGAATTGATGGTTTTCATTGATAAATAACTCATTTGTAATGTAACTATTACGATCTTCTATCAAACGACACCTCATCAACTAATGAGATTTATAATTTTAAAACACTGGAACTAAGTACATTCGTCCGATCTCATCTTGGATCATTATAGTTCACCATTACGAGTAGTGTTTGTGAAAATTAAAATGAAAATCAATCATTCAAGTTTTTTATGAATCAAGTTTTATTTAAACGTGGCACCCATACAAGACATACGGAGGAAACAGAAACCGATTACAAATAAGACACTGTGTATATGCCCCCAAAAGAGAACACAAAAAACCATACAATATCCACCACCAACAGGCATTGTGCCTTTCATCCGGGACAATATCCACCACCAACGGGCATTGCGCCTTCATCGGGGAAAACACAGAACTGCACTGCTGCAAACAAAAGAACAACAACAACCCAAAACAATATAACAACAAATAAAACGCGACCCAGCCAACCTTAAAAATGTCAAAACAACATTATAGAGAAAAGGTTGGCCTCTAAACAGCGGTACCTTTGCCCGTCACCTTTCCTAACCATTCGTCATATTCCAACACCATTCAAAATACAAACACATTGTAATTTTAAGTTTACTCAAACTCCAACATCAAGATAACACCTTAATTTCCTCCGATACATGATAAAGAAAAGTCCAATTTATGCAGTATAAATCTTTCAAAAGATAAAGAAAAGTCCAATTTTGAATGATTTTTTTTTAATGGTTATCATCAATCTAAAATTAAATTTCCTAGAAATGTGTGAGAAAATAGTTATGATCAATTAACATAATCTTGTTCTAGTTTCTTTTATTGTTTCAACATACGAAGTAAAATACAAAATTCGTCTCTAATTTCATCACCAAGTGTTAGAAACGGAAAATTTGGTAATCAACTCCATTTTTAATTTTTTATCGTTATAGCGATTAGTTAGCTATAGCAAGTTAGCAACTAGTTCTAAGTATTAGTGTGTTATTTTTCTTGGTACAATAAAATCTTCATTGATGTTGCAGGAGCTGCAATGTTTGACATGGAGTATGCAAGATGGCTAGAAGAAGATCAACGACACATGGCGGAGCTTAGGGCGGGGCTGCAGGCATCATTGGGAGATAATGAATTGAGAGTGATCGTAGACGGATATCTTTATCATTACGACGAGCTTTTCCGATTGAAGGAGGTGGCTGTTAAATCAGATGTTTTTCACCTTATTAAAGGCATTTGGGCTTCACCTGCTGAGAGACCCTTCATTTGGATAGGTGGTTTCAGACCCTCAGAACTCATCACGGTATGTATACATCACATTGATATAAATGTATAATTATATGATATGATTTTAATACTCAATGTATAATAATATGATAATCTTCTTAGATTTTTTGCCAAGATTAATGGAATGATTAATTATTATTTTTGGGTAGATGTTGACACAACAATTGGAGCCCCTAGCTCAGCAACAAATAGATGGGATAGTGGACCTGAATACTTCATCGTTTCAAGCAGAAGAAGCTCTCTCTAAAGGCCATGAACAGCTCCACAATGCTCTTGTTCACACCATCGCCGGAGGGCCTGTAATTGACGGTATGCAACAGATGGTCGCCGCCATGGGCAGGATTTCCAATCTTGAAAAATTTGTTCATGAGGTAAACAATTTATATCTTCCCTAACATAGACCTAAAAAAATGGTTTCAAAAGTGAACCAACCTATTTTTATTGAAACATCATATCATATCCTTTTTGACAACACATTTTTACTAAAACATGTTGAGGTGAACCTTTGAATTTTCTTTAGCTTCCTATTAGACCAACCATAAAAACTAGTAGTATATGCATGTCATATAAAGTAATACATTTTCAATTTGACTATTGTAGAGACTAGAGAGAATCTCTCTTCATGTGTTTATGTCAAAATTATATATGAGCTCATTATACATGACTTGTCCATCCCCTTTTTGGTCCAAGAAACCATGTTTGAAAATGGATTGGAAATCATGATCAATTTCGTGTTTGCATACAAATATATGGGTTATCTTAATCATTTTAAGGATCTCAAATTTCTCTAGAAAAAAAAGGATAATCTCAAATTAATTAACATGCATAAATACCAAACATTAATTAATTAAAATGTTACTTTCAGTCATGCGGTTCAACCTGTAACTCAATGGTTCGATCATTAATTCAGTGACGCAACATCCTTACGAAGTCGATGATTGAACCGAATTTTAAAACTATGAATGTGTCATAATTGCTAATAGCTGAAATGTTACTTTCTAGTCCAATCAAAATGTTTCCTTTGCTCATTCTTCTATCAAAACCTATATCATGCTTTGCGCCGCAATTCTACCTTGTCTTTTTTACTTTTTACAACTTTTGATTACCTCATATATATATATAAGTCAAAGTTTCTTTATACTCCCTCCGTCCAGATCCTTTTGCCAAAATCATGGGAATTAAGATAGTGGATATTTGTATTAAAGTTGTTTGTAATCACTATTGTTTTTACAATTTTATCCTTTAAGAAAGAAGGTTAGTTTATGTTTTCAACATGTTATTTATTGTTGATTGAAGAAAAAATGTATAATAAATTATGTAAAGAAATAATTAATGTAGTTGGAAATAACAAAAGGGTCTTATAAAAAGGGACAAAAAAAATTCTCAAAAGGATCTTATAATTAGGGACGTAGGGAGTAAAATACTAATATTATACCAATCCTTACACATTTGTCAACAGTATATATTTCAATTTGCAACAAGCTATGATCAAGTAGTTCATTCAATATGATTAAATTAACAATTTCTTTTAAATAACTTGTTTGACTTTAAATGTACCTACTACTTGTTTGACATGTACGTCTTTGTAAGTATATTGATTCGTTAATTATTTCATTAATTAATACTCGATCCGTTTTAAAATGAGCGTCGCTTTAGCCAATTGCACACGGATTAAGGAATGGAATAAAGTAGTCAAATGTCATAACAATTTTACTAAAATAACCTTACTTTATAAAACAAGACAAACTTAAAATTGTATTAGAAATTGTGTGAGAGAGAAAAGTTAGAGTATTTATTGAAGGTAAAGTTGGAAGAAAAAAAATTAAAGTTGTATTGGAAATGTAAAGTGACATTCATTTTGAAACAATTTTTTTTTTTGTTAAAGCGACACTCATTTTAAAACGGAAGGAGTATTTTCAATTTTTGGATACTTTAGTTTATTTTTTGGATACTTTAGTTTATTATTGCTAGGTTATATCTAGCTACTAAGTGCATGAATGTTAATCGAAACATTGAGTGCCAGGTATTTTATTTAATTTTTCTATCTTAAAATGTTTCAATCAAAAGTTGGTATAAGATAGAGATGGCTGGATCCATATATATATATATAACATTCGGCAGACTTATAATCATCAAGATTTTAATTAATAAGCAAATTGACAAATGATTTCACATTAATTAAATTCCAGTAATTTATAAGTTAAAAACTACTATATTATATCATATTATTTAAATGTATTCGAATCAATCTAAGACAAACTCATAAAATTCAACCCCTTTGATAGCATGATGTCCTTGGCCATATGTGTTAGTACTAGATTGGGGGACCCATTCACAGGGTAGATGGGGTTCAATTATTCTACTTTTATATTAATTTATACTTGATTATTGTTTTTTAAACTTAATAGTCTTCTTGCTTAAGAATTATTAGATAATTATTTCTCACTCAATTATTTATATATTTCATGTTTCTAAATTAATTGTAGGCCGATAATTTGAGACAACAAACGCTTCACCAATTATGTCGAATATTGACGGTTCGTCAAGCGGCAAGATGTTTCATTGTTATTGGAGAGTATTATGGACGCCTTCGAGCCCTTAGCTCTCTTTGGGCTTCAAGACCACGAGAGTAAGACCTAATGCCAACTATGTATTGAGTATTAAATGATTTTTCCTAAAAAACTATTAAATGATTTGATCAAAATTATGAAACTATTATAGTGTCTTGGTACTTATATTTTACTAAGAAAGTTTATCTATATTAAAATTATTATTAGACCTCTATAATTTTTATTTTATCAATGAACAATTAATGTTCACATTATGAAAAAACACTTAATAATTATGTTTAAAATCATACAAAATATTATTTGTAATTTGTTTACCGTATAATTTTTTTACCCTAATTGTATATCAAAATTAAACTCACTTTATAGACAAAAATAAATAAAATCATTCTTTAATCACACTATAGTTTCTCTATAGTCCTTTCATTAATTAATTTTATGAAAATAAGGTTTTAATTTACAAAATTAATAATATTCAGTATTTTGTTTAGATTAAAATAAATAAAGCACACGATAAAATGAATAAAAACAATTATATTTTTCAAAACAAAAAGAGACTTATAACAAGATGATAATAAAAAAGAATGAAGATTTCATTATCTTCCTCACATTAGCATGTATATACTTGAATTAGTCAAAATATATGAAGGTTTCTTTTCCACGTGATTCAAGTTTATTTGAACAGCCGAATTTTATATATTTTATGTATTGTTTATACCAACTGAATTAAGCTCACGAGGACAACAATTAAACTTAATCATACGTGTATCTGAATGAAAGAAAATTGAAATGATGATTAACTTTCATATCTGCTCCATTGAAAACATTAAAAAAGTGATATCTATTAATTACTTTTATACTTGAACAGGAACATGATCAATGATGATAACTCATGCCAAGCAACCACAGAATTGCAAATGGTTCAACCTTCTCATAGTCATTTCTCAAGTTTCTGAAATATATAATATATCATATATATAATTAATGTAATTGATACTAATTATTAGTTAATTAGCCTAAAAGCTGCTTTTGCAAGTGGATATCTTTGGGCTGCTTTAGAAGAAGGAAAGGGATGTCATCAAGAATATATATTTATTTTCTTAGGTTTTTTATAATTAAAAATATTTTACCTCTTTGTGTCTCTATGATTTATTGTAAATAATGGGATATATTCGGAGTTTTATGTGAATGATGATGAGGATTCTACTTGAGCTAATGAAATGTAGCTAGAGTGCATTAAATTAACATGCTTATGTCAATTTTTTTTTTTTTTTTTTTGAGGGAATGCTTATGTCAATTTCTTAATTACCTTTAGTTGCATGCTTTACATAACTAACCAAAAAAAGTTGCATGCTTTTACACGAGTGTGTGCACGCATACCCCATATTTTAATTGGTATCAATAAAATAGTGATGAAAATTTAGTCAATTAGAATATGGTGAATAAAAAATTATGAAAGATATAATATTGGATTAAAAAAATGAAGTAGGTGGGTTTTTGTGCGTGATTCATATGCTAGAAATATACTTTGGGTACTACGAAATTTCAAGCATTTCCTTTTTGTTTAGTGGCTTTTGAGGGAGTAGAAGGGTGGAATAAATTTGATGGGAGAGGGTGTTTGTTCCAATGCACTTATACGTGTAGTGGTTTTACAAGTGGAATTTCATAATATATTGAGTGATATTATCTTCATTTTTTTTTTGAGAATGAAGATTGCAATTTATAAAAGAGATAGACACAAGTATAAAAATTTATGGAGCTTAGAACATTATTATTTTTTAATTTTTTTTAAACATTATTATCTTGTTGCTAATAGAGTTGTAAAAATTGAATGATCGGAATCGTAGCTCGAAAAATATAATGTTTGAGGTGAAATTCTTCCCCCAACACGTTTTGTGAGCTGCTCAATTTTTTTTTAAATGTCCTGTTTGAATTTTAGGCGGGGTTTTTTTAGTCTAACTTGCATAACCTAAGGCCGTTATGACTAGCTTGATCAAGCTTTGGACGGTCAACATTGATGAAATATTTATTTAAAAATTCTAACACTATTAAATGCAAGAATTTATCAGAAAAAAAATATTCTCTCCATCTTAAAATGAATGATCCAATTGATCGATTCACATAAATCAAGAAAATAGTATAAATGAAATTGAAAGAATAGTATTCTTATTAAAGTATATTTAAAAACCCTTCCTTTCCCATTTCCTTAACCAAATTATAAGTATATATCTAGCTAGCTAGTGCAACCTCCAAATTGATTCACGAATGGAAATAGATTGACATGCTCTGGAAGATGATTATTTTATTCGAAATGATGATGGATCTATCTTATTAGTTTATTTTGCAAAGGCAATGGATCTATATGTTGATAATATATTTGTATTGGTTATATGGTTTTATTAGTTTGGCTCTGGAGATTTGCATACTACTTTTTATTTAGATGAATCAATTACTAGCAACAAGGAATAAATTATTAGTAAGGATTGCAATATTTATGGGTCATTTTCGGCGTGCTTTGTATATTAACCGTCCAATCTTGATGAGATTGTAGATTTAATTTGTAGGGTACAATTTGTTTAATGCACAAGTTTCTTAAGATTAGGTATATTAATTAATTTATAGCAATATAATGCAGCTTTTGTCATTACCTGTAGAGTTTTTGATTGAAAGGGATTAGGCAACAATGTAGAGTGGACATTATATTTTGAGTATTAATTACCATATTTCAATAGCAACTTGAAGAAGAATGGCTGTTCAACAGAAGAAAACATTTCCTTTGGTTCATGGTTTCTAGAGTAACTCTTCATCAAGATGATAGATGAGATTGCTACCACTGAACTCAGTTGAGTTATCGTTCCAATATATCAGGAGAAAATAATTAACATTGTGTATGTTTTGGTTGACAATAATATTACATTGGATCGAGCTCCTTTAAAGTGAACAATTCATTTTAAAATGTAAAGTGAATAATATCAATCATCAATTAATAAATCAAGGCATTACACCTATATACATAATATATCATATAGATGATATGAAATAACTTCAACTTTCTCACTTAATAGGATTCGAATCAAAAGTAATTTAGATTGCATGGCAACTTAAGTAATAACATGGGCAAAAAAGCCATCCTTTAGGCACCTTTTAACTAAACGAATGGCATAGCTTATTTATTTCTAAAGATTATGCAGTTGTAATTTCCCAAAAAATTGCATTCCAAGGGCATGACTTTGGCACAGTGAAACCAATTAGATTCAAAAATGCAGATCTTTTGAAGCAATCTCACGAAATCTATGACTGCACAGTAAAACCAATTAAATTATGGAGATTGATAATAAGAAAGGGATCTGGAAGCGATGTCATAAAATCTATGACTGCAGCAGATCTTCTGAACTATTTCCTATATACAACTTTCAACGAAAATACCAACTTGGTTGTTTTACCAAACAATTGGATCAAAATTCTGATCCTAACCACCAAAATTTCTCCACTCCAAGAAACCCAGGTTACATCACGGTCTTGATGCCCACCAGGTTCACCGAATCCATGTGAATTCTCCTTTTGATAGAGATGTTCCATAGGTACAATTTACAAGTTCCATTCCTTCACATAAGCATATTCAATTCCGATAGGTCGTCCATTGGAATTTCAAGGCCCATAATACAATCATGTTCTTGCAAACCATCGTCATCAAAGTTCAGCCAAGAACCAAGATCTTGCGGCCCGTCAAGTTCACCAGATACACCAAATTCGTCTATTGAACTTAAATCAGGTAGTGGCAAATTCTCCAAGTCAGTGGATTCCTTTCCTTGAGAAGTGTTCTGGTTAGCAGATAATGATGCCCCGTCTTTACTGCCATTGTTTCTTGCATTAGCCACAGATAGACTAGAATCATAAATAGGTATACACACAGATTCCTTTGCTTCCATGAATCTATCATTTCCAGCAGCAGTACTCTTTTGCTTGGGCTTAGCTTTTGGCTTGTTCTCATTTTTGTTACTGTCCAATGACAGGCAACCAGCTCTGGAATTAGAATTTGGTCTGGACTGATCCCGGGTCTGATTTCTATCCCTCTCACTTCTCTTTCCTTTGACTCCAATAGGAACAGCACCATCAAGATTTGATGTTCTTGAAGAACCATTGACGACACCATTGACCAGCATTTCCCTCTTCTTCTCCTTGATCATCACAGACCCATTCTGGGATAACAATTGTTCTGATGAGTGGATTGAACTTTGAAAAGAATCAACCAGTCCCCTGTCTGCATAATCCAGCTGACCATCATATTTCTCAGAAGCACTCGAAACAGCACCTGTAGCAGTAGACACACAACAAAAGTTAAAAAAGCAAATAACAAAATAACAACCAACAGCCATAAATACCTAAACATTAGCAAAGATACCACCAGTGAAACAGTACTTGCATCATCAAGGAAGACAGTCTGATAACATGGCAAAGATTTCTGGGACCTAATATGCCGAAAGGGTAACAACACATCTACGGACATTGTTGCAAAAGCAAGCATAAAAAAATTGAAATACCTAATTTTCTCGCTTCAATTTGATGCAAAGCTTTGCTACATGTATTACTGGCTGTGCCAGAAACAATGCAATCTGCCTGTCGGGCACCATTCTCGCGTGAATGAGGGGAAAACATTATATTTTGCAGAGTCGGTTCACTAAAGCAGCTAACACCAGCTTCTTCATATCTTCTACATCTGGCAAGAGTACGTTTAATAAAAGCCAAAGCAAATTGTGTTGAAACCTTCTGAACAGCGCTTTTTGAATTTCTGCTTTCACGGCATGCCTGCCAAAATTTGAGTAGAAAACACATGGTTACAACTTATGAAATGCCTACCTCATTCTTCAACAGAAAAAATAACCAAAGCCTATTCCCATAGGTGGGGTGTGTATGCCTTAATTAATATGATATTATCATTTACCCATGATCTCATGAAATTGTTTGTTTCTGAGCCCTAATCACACAAAATATAGTGAATATGATTGAATAAGGATTATTAGGAAGGCAGCAAAGAAAGGAAGAGATGGTGATGTGTGAAGTATTTCCAAATTAACCTTGAAAAGAACAAATTTTTTGCAATTCTTCAAAAAAAAAAAAACTTTTCCGGCAGTCAAACCGCTACAGAAGTTATTACTAAACCAATGGGCTACTTGCACATATGACTCTGGGGAAAAAAATGAACCAACATCACAATCTGACAAAGGAAAGCTATCTAAAGATGCACAAACCTAAATTACACAGTATTTTACCCGTAGAAACTTGTCAGCCAAAAAAGAGAAAACCAAACACGATTCAAATTGCAATCTCGATAAATCCAATATAATTTCTAAATAAGAGGCATCTTATAATGAGCCCATTCGTTTCAGTTTTTTAAACAGAAAACCCCTTTTATTTTGATAAAAAAAAAAATTTTAAAAAAAAAAAAAAAAAAACATGAAATTTTCAAGGCATTTTGTCTAAGTTTTGAAAAACATCAATATAGAAGAATAGCTTCTGAAAAACCAAACTATAGTTGTAACTAAAAAGAAGTTCATTTTATTTCTGAATATTTTTGACAAACTACTTTGAGTAACTTGTAAAAAAACTGTAATTTTAAGTATTGTTTAAAATTAGGAGTACTTTTATGATCGTTACAAAACAAAAAAAATAGATTTACTTCACATAAAATCTCTACACTGAAATTAGGAACTCCCTTCCTACATTGAAACTAGCCCAACAAAGTTTCTATTTAAGCATGTACGAAGCCAACCGTAGCACCCTCATCCTTGTGGTTAGAATGTGGCAATTAACTCACGGCAGCAGTGCAACCAAATATGTTGCTCTGCATTGGACTATATACAAGGTAAAAGAAATGATATGGGAGTTTGTAGATCTCGGCAAACACAACAAGTTGATAAAGGAGTGAGGGAACTTTGGTACAATGTTTAGAGTTGTTGTAGACTGACTAAATAGTCGTGAATTCAAGTTGTGAAATCAACCTCTTGCAAATGCTAGCAAAGTAAGTCTGTCTACAACAAACCTACAATGGGTCTAATCCTTTCTTAGACCCTGCTATGACAAGAGGTTTATAGCACCATGATGTTTTTTTTTTTTAAATGTCGGTAAAGGAAAGTTTATTACCAATCTCTTTCTGTAAGCCATTTCAGTAAGTTGGTCAAATGCAGCTTGCTCAACCTTCCTGCAAAGTAAGCACATTAATCTTAATAAGAATCAATAATATCTTTAGCCCAAACTCGAGAAATGAAAATTCACGACTCTTGAGTGCATACCAGAAAATGAAGAAATTAGGACATTCTATAACATAATAAAAGATCACAAAGGGAACAGCTATGAATATGCAAAGCAAGATTAGGCATACCGTTTTTCCATGTCCCTCCCTGTGAGAATAGCTCCATCAATTTTGTCCAAGTTTCTCTTCTTCCTTCCATTCTATTAGTCAAACAAAATAACGGGTAATAATGTAAGAATGGACTGAATTGGAAGCCAACTAGATAAATGTGGTTAATTTAACAAGGACAATTCTTGTAGTGCAAACCTGTTCATATAGAGCTTTCTCAAGTTCCACAATATCTTGAATTATAACTTCATCTTGCTCTGCTAAATCAGGCTGTACAAGCAAAGCAAGTAGAAGGAGTAGTTATAAATCCAGTAAGCTTCAAGTAACCATGACATTTGTAATTCCATATATAAAATAAATCCCTACCATTATTTCTGGATATAAACCAATGCTCTGCAACTCAAGCAGCAGCCTATCATCCAGAGACATAAGCTGATAGTCACCATCAGGAGAAGGAAAACTAGGATTATTTATTTCGGGTTGCAGTTGATCAAGATCATTTGAACATATTTCACTGGTGTGAGTGATATCAGAGATGGACAATTCTTCATCTCCCTGCCAAACTCCGGGGCTTTGTAAAGGACTGGATGTGTCTGGGTACCTAAATGTGTTCGATGCAGTACTCTTATCGCAAGATAGTCTGTCCAATATGCAATTCTTCTGAATATGGAAATCCACCTCCGATTCAACTTCAGATTCCATTCTATCCCGGTCTTTCGGTTCAAAATCGACTTGATTACAAGAACCACAGTGAGAATCATCACTAGCACACTGTCTAGATATATTCTTTGCTTCACTTTGCTGGTATGATTCTTCATTTTCGTCTTCTTCAATAAGAGCACAAAGAAGTCTTTGGAATAATGGGGTAACCTTGTCATTCCTCCCACCTACAGCCTCCGACTTGGGTTCATCAAAGTGGTTTCTCCTTCTACCCTGTGAACCTTGAGTGGTTTTATTATTTATAACAACACCCTGAGGAAATAAAAATTTGCTAGTTACTTAAATATATCATATTTAATTTGTACGATTTCCTGTTTATATTTCAGACAAGGAAATTTAATGGCAATTGTGCAGATTTAAATATTAAAATATTTAGCTCTTATTAGTTTTTCATTATTGAAAAACAAGATGAAAGATATAGGCAAGTTATGTATAATGCTACAAACTTACCAACATATCATGATCAATGGCAAACATATGAGATGAACTTTTCTCCAAATCGTCAGCAATATTGAGCTGATACATCAACCAAAAACAAAACCCAGTACGTCAGAAACTATTCAACATATTGAGAATCAAACAATAACTTCAAATTTCCAGAAGAGGAAGGCAATGTTCAAGAGCCGTTTAGCTACCTGTTCCTTCACAAAAGATGCATTATCTGAGCTGATGGGAGTAAAAATACACTCCATTTTACTCCAAAATGGACCTGAAGCAAAAGCTACACACAAAAAGGCAGCAAACTAGTCAAAAACAAAACTGAAAACCAAAAGGAGAAACATAATGGAGAGATATAAGACATCTTGAAAGAAGAGTAGAATGGTTCAAGTACGCACTGCTTGCATTAAGAGCAGCATTAGCAGCTTTATACAATTCTTCGCGATCATCATCCGATACCCCTGGACAGAGACGTTTCAATACGCAACGTGTGAAAACATGATTAAAACAAAATATACAATATAATATCAATAGACTATATATGAATATAAAAACAAAAAAGGGTTAATAATGCTTTTCACCCATATAATATATGTCATTTTCGGTTTTCGCTCTTATAAAATTTTCGGTTTGATTTGCATCCTCGTAAAAAAAAAAATCTTTCGGAAAACACCCCTAATAGGCCATTTTCAGATTTTTTTTTCAAGAAATTTTGGTTTTTGAATGGCCTATTAAGGGTGTTTTCAGAGAAAAACAAATTTTACGAGGGTGCAAATCAAACCGAAAATTTTATAGGGGCGAAAACCGGAAATGACATATATTATAGGGGTGAAAAGCACTATTAACCCAACAAAAAATATACCAGAAATGAAGAAAACCCAATTTATTGGAAGAACATGTTATATCATATATGCATATGTATTACATAGATTTATAAAAAGATAACTAATAAAAAAGATCTGATATGCTAGACACTAAATGCCTGAATGACTCATAGTGTTATGACATGATAACTTAGGAACATATTCCAGTTGGAAAAAACATAACACACTAATATCACTACCATGTATAGAGTTAGACTCAGAGAAACTAAGAGAAATTAGGGATGTTAAACTCAGAGAGACCAAGAGAAATGAGGGTCAAAACTGTGTCCCTCTTCATTCTGATTTCTCGTATAAATACAATGTATTTACAAGCTGTCAAGTTGACTTTCAACCCACTAAATTAGCTAAACTGACATGTGTATATTTACAGCTAATTATGCTAATTGAAAGAATGATTTTATGACTATTACAAATAAATGTGCAATCTTATAGAATTTGATTTGCCATTAATTCCATTGACATATAGGCAATGTGAATAATTTAGCAGCTTATGGCATAAAACTATAATTCCCAAATGAACAAGGCATAGTTTTGAAAACTCACCACTACCTCCAAAATCAGGAGAACCAATGTTCAGTCGCTTCCCTACACGAGTCAAAACCTTGCGTTCTTTCTGCTTTTTTGAAGGAGGGCGCCCATATTTGCTGCATTAACAACCAGGTATGATGACAGTTGAAAACAGAAGTAGAAAGGATAAATCATACAAATAAAATCATCATACGTTTTATTCTTATCATTAGGACTTGTTTCCTGAACTGGCTTCAGTATAGGTACATTCTCAGACTTCTCCCTCCCTAACGGAAGGCCTGGTCTTATTGACGATAAATTCCTTCCAGGTCTTCCTTGTCTCTGCATACCATCTCCTGATTCATCTCTTGGCATTTTATTCTTCCTCATTTGTAACATAGGAGATCCATCCCTATCAGCAGCCAAAGCAAAGTCACTGGCATTCACCCCTTTCTCTTTTATTTTGTTTTCGCCAGCACCAGATTCTTCACTTTCAGATAATCCAAAGGGAGACAAAATATCATCTGGTGCTCTTTTATATTTTGGTGTACTGTTGTCTACACTGCTAGCTAGTTGGAACCCATTGTTGCCAACAGAAGAAGCTTTAACATTGAAATCAGAAGTTAGACAGCCTTCAGATGAGACCTGAACTTCAAGGTTGCGTGAGGCAGGAGAAACTACTTTCACTCTTCGTGTGCGTGAATTTTTAGGTGGTCTTTGTCCACCCCACTGGGTCATTGGATGTATAGAAGAACCTACAGATATTGAAAGCTTTTAATATTTGCCATACTAACTAATCATCATGACTTCATAATTTGAAAGCTGTTACCAACCTGGGAAACTTCCGGCAGGAGAGTGGATGTTAGACAACTCTAGCGCACTAACTGAACCTGTTCTTGGTGCCCGAGATACCTTGTTTTTAATTGGTGGGCTAGGGCTGCTTGTTAGCTCCACTTGAGTGTTTACTCTAATTATAGAAAGATTGACAATTAATAAACTTGATAACTATCAACATATACGAATGTAAATAGGATCAGACTAAATACTTAGTAGGTCAACCTCACTATAAAACGTCACAAAATTGACTGGTAAAAAAACTAAGGTTTAGAAATAAATGAAGACCATGGCGTGACAAGAAATGTTAAAACCTGTTGTTTCCTTTTGCTACAACGCTCTGGTCAGCTAAGTTGTCCCTGTGAAGAGAGGCACCTTGCTCATCTGTAAGCATCACACGCACACCTGTGATATTAGGCTCTGAAGAGCCCTCAGACTTGTTGATTCCAATAGATCCAGGAAGTGACTTCAATCTGCACCACAAAAAGATTATTAGTAAAAGTTTACTTTTATGTTCTTCAATAAAAAAATAATTATGTCAGACCATTCGGCAATGATGTAACTACCTACCCATGTGAAGTAAACAAACACAACATTCAAAGAGGTTAATAAATAACCGGGGGAACAGATTAGCATGAGAAAAAGAAACAAACAATATAATGCAGAGGAACTTTTGTGACTGTGAGTTTATTTAATCCTGATTACAATAGGTTAGTTAATTGCACAATATAAGCAAACAATATACATGTAATTTAAGCCTAAAAGAATTCAATATTACAGATGAATCTACCCAATAGCAGTGAAGCACATTCAGCATCATTAATCTTGATTTATTATTTGAACTACACATGGAGGGGTGTACAATAATTCATATGACATTGTTATCTATGACTATCAAGCTCTCTGTTGGAAGACTTCCAGCAATCCATTTCTGTGATTATTTCACTCCAGAAGATATTCAAGGCTTAAAGTGGCTTTTATACCATGAGTAATTTTCATAGTATGGCAAAGTTTATAAGTACTTCTTGAACCAATTCTGGTTTTGCATTGAAAAGGTGATTATCAGAAGGAGAGCCAAATGGCTAATAGGAGATCTTTACTGGAGCCTCTCAGCCTTCCTTTCTATTTTCCAAGATCTTTTTCTTTCTGGAATCTTTCTTTCCATTCCGAATTAACAAGGGCCAATCCCTAAATCAATTTCTACCAAACCGATTAAGGGATCGAGGTGCCACAAATATCACGGCACGAGGATTGCAGCTGTTTGCTGCAGACGTGCGGAACATCCGTCGAGATTCGCCCACAAGTTATTAGTTCCCTTCCTATCCCGGGTCTCAACAGGGAACGACAATGAATATGTTTTTCCCATTAAGCGAAGTCACAGTCCCCTGTACTACTGTTCCCCACCATCTTAGTCTTTGTTCGATCTGCTCCTCCTTGCCCTCCCCAGGGGAGGCTTATATAGGTTTAATATAAAACAATTTTTGAACTAAAACAAATTTTCCAATCGTAAAAGCTACACATTCAGGGTATAATTCAAATCGTCTATGTTATATGTCGCATGCACTAGACTTTGAACAATCACCAAATAAGGAAAAATGCACAGAAAGCAAGATTGTCCATCAGATCTTACAAGACCTCCAAAATAAAAGCTCTGATTTTTGCCAAACAAATCAACAACAAAAAAGGCCCCCAGTCTATACTTCTATTCAAGTAGGAAATTGTTTCCGGCTTCTTAATAAGAAAACAACAGTAATGCTTACTCTAGAGCAACAGAATACTGAATACACTGGATAAGTACGCTGATAATATTAAACCATAACACCATTTGTATCAATATTGTGACACATCGTATTGGTGCCCTTCGGATGCTGGCAAGGGGTGATCCTAAAACATGGAGATGGTGAATTTATATTTACACGTATGATTTTCAAAAATTACCAAAATCCCTCCAACACATTCTTCATCTAAAATTAACAACACCCTTGAAAAAACATCTTGCAATCTAAGTAAAACTCAAAAAATACCTGAAACCCTGAGCATCATTGAATCGCATCTTCAAATCAGCATTTCCATTTGGAAAGGGAGCTCGTTTTACGTCCCTCTCACCAGTTATAACTCTGTTTCCTACTGTTCCGACAGACCTCCTCTTCTTTATTTTTTTATCTAATCCCTCACCTCCAGCAGGTAATCTGCATGTTTTATCTTCAGTTCGAACAGAGCCCCCACTAAGTGTCTGAATTAGATTTCCATCCTTCTCAGTGAGCATCTGCTGTCTTCCGATAGAAGCAGACCCACTTTCCTCCTGGGAGCAGGGCAAATGAACAAAGTCGTGAAAAAAGAATGAAAATGGACATAAAGAGTTATATTAGAAAGCAATAAGTGTAAGACTATATGTTTAACGACTGTCGAGGAAAACATAGTATAAAAATTATATATCCGATTTTAAGTTAGATATGACTTGCATGGAAATTCAGACGATAAATCACTCAAATCATTTAATACTGAAATTATAAAAACTAGGCTTAAAGAAACTTGAAATCTTTCTTTTGAGAAGAAAAAGTGGCCCAAAATATGTTGAAACATCAGGCAGATAATCCATTCTTGTTAGGCTCTTAACAAAATTTATTCCATATTGTAGGGCTTTAACAATGTACAAAACAAAACTCTGCACTAAAGCAACTTAATATATAGCATCTTGGACAACGCAGACAAAGACTAAAACCTTAGTAACAATAGCTTAAAATATACCCGCATGTCTGCCACGGACGTACGAATTCGCTTGTTCAGCATTGATTTTGGGGTCTTGACTTCTCTTGGAGTCATATTATCATTTGGGATTTTGTGAATCTGGCTTCCCATCTTTGTTAACATTACTCCACTTCCCCTTTCACTTGATAAATCATTCCTTTGTCGCTTCTTTGAGTTTATATACCCATCCACTTTAGTTATAGATTCCTGAAACATTTTTGATCTATCCCTGGACAGCACATTACACACTACTATTAGGATACCAAAATGAATGAATACACTGTATCATAAAATAATAGGTGAATAATAATATAAATCTGAAAATAATTTTACATTAGACAGAAATATAGTCACGTGTATTTGACTAACCCTAAGGGTGTATGACATTTAAAAAAGGCCCGACACCCTGAAAAACAGGCCCAAAAGAAAAATAAGGGCAGTGGTCAAAGAAACAGAGAAATTATTTCACTGTATCTACCTATGAAAATATTTGAACGGTTTTAAAACTACTTTATTTCAACATAACTGTCATTTGATCTTGTCGGTATTGAAATTATATTGTAATCACTTAAACCCCCGAATATAAAATTTTTATGGCAACTGTAAGATTTAGTTCATACATTTCACAATTAATCTACCAATCCTAATGTTTGTCTCCATTCAGCATTTCAAATAGAATTCATCAGATCTGAAGAATTTGATAGTGGAAACTAGGATAGAATAGCAATCATGTACCTAGCCTTTTTGGAGGCATCTTGAACACTTTCCTTTATGTGTTTTAGCTCCCCCGAGGCTCCTGGGCCCATTAATTTAGGATGTGGAACTCCAAAAGAATGGTCTTCTGAGGTGTTTCCAGGAGAAACACCCAAAACCCTCTTCAGCTCTCCCGTATATTTTTTATTTCCTACAGTGATCAAATCTAGCGGCAAACACTGGGGCAAAGGTGGCATATTCGATGAAGTTATCCCACTTGTGCTGCTGCCGTTTAAGTTACTCCCAGAACTTAACATTAAGCCGTTGACCTTCCTAATGCTGAGAAACAAGTCAACAGAAGGACTCTTTCCCTTGTGCCCAACAAAATCAAACGGGGTACCAAATCCCTGCCAAAGGTAAATCACATGTTAAATTTACCGATATAAAATGTCTCATGGACACCCAATTTTCCCTACACCCGAGACATCTGGTTAACTACATGCACAATTGTAGTTAATTTAGTTGAGTATATGGATAATTTAGATCACTTGTGAAATTGTGGTTAATCATGTAGTTGAATTAACCAGAATTTTGACCGTGAATTGAATTAACCATCTATTCAACTAAATTAACCACAATTATTAACGTGTCCCAAGTGTGTAAGAAAAAATGGATGTCTAAATATTATTTATCTTTACCAAATGCACCATCGCATCATATGATTAGGTAGTAACAGCAACAACATCTAGATAATGTACATAATGCTACACAAATAAAACAATTCATAGTCCATATGAATCTCCAAACAATTGATAAAGAACATAATCATACAACATAAAGTATGAAATTAACTACTTAAAACTTATGTAAACTACTAAACCAGTTGGCTAGATAGAAATTTACTAGTTTCCAGAATCAACATTCAACAATACACTTACAAATTACAACAAGACACTCAGCAGCCCCGACACTTCTGATCAAAGGTGTGTCGAGTGTATGACATGTGTTCGTGTCTGACACTCTGACACATGTGATTACATTCAATTTGTGTCAGTGTCGTGTCATGTGTTCGTTCATACATATCCTCCAATGTCCATCAACAACTTGATGATGATGAAATCACAAATGCGGAATTCGAAAAACATATAAACCCAAATGCAAAACACAATAACAGTGATGAGTAATAGATAATTTTCAGAAAAAATTAAAGTTTTCCTATTCGATTAAAAACGAAATTGAGTTCAAAATTTCCATAAACTAAAAAAGTAAGCAATGGGAACACGTAATGCGTACAAGTACGAAGTATGATAATTTGCGAAGAAGAGCGTGAATTGGGGAAGAACAAAGAGGGGATCAGAAAACCCTAGATAGTAGAGTGTTGAATTGAATTGAATTGATATGAGAGGAATAAGGGTTGAGAATTGAGGAAGAGTAGTGCGTACCTAAGTCAAGATCAAAGTCGCAGCTTCGAAGCCCAATAAGGAGAGTGGGGTTATATAAATGCCAAAGATAACGCGGGACTCTACGATTATGATAGATAGACTAGATTAAAGGAGAGCTTAAACAAGTTTTAATCTCTGATTTTAAACTCAACTTAGGTCACATTTGGTTTGAGTTTATGAAAAATAGCTTATGTAAATAAATATAAGCTTTTATTTTAATTTATAAATTCTCATTAACAAAAATTGTATTTCATAAACGGTTTTTTTTTTTAAATTGATTTAAAAACTTATAAATAATACATAAAAATTTATTTATTTGCATAAGTTGTTTTATATACGTTT
Source organism: Medicago truncatula (assembly GCF_003473485.1). NCBI lineage: Eukaryota > Viridiplantae > Streptophyta > Magnoliopsida > Fabales > Fabaceae > Medicago > Medicago truncatula. The sequence goes on from NC_053045.1 coordinate 27,345,838, forward strand.
TAAAATTTGCTAATCCAAACGGGCCAAATGAAAAACTTAGATGTGTCTTTCAAAATTTTTTTTTTTTTTCTTCGTGGATATCAGTTCAAACAAAATGAAAATGTTTGTTATAACTTTTTTAAGAAAAAAATCACTTTTTTTAACAAAATAATCACTTATGAGAATGTTGCATCCGTTTGTTACATCTTTTTAAAAAAAATCAGAATCTAAAAAAATTTTAAAAACAACTTCAAATGAGAAGCTGTTAAGAGCAGCTTCTCAAAAAATAGATTTTTTTTTAGAGGAGAGAGAAAATATGATTTAAAAGATTGAACTAATTTTGTAACAAAAAAAATCCCTTTTATATAGTTGTATTCAAACAAACTAAATTATTTGTTTAAAAAAAGTGATTTTTATCGTGGTAAACAAACGCAAAATAGATTCTGATTTTTCATAAAATCTCTAAAATATAATCTCTAAATTCTTTTATGCAAAAATCACTTTTATTTTAATCCGTAACAAACGGGCCCTTTATGAAAAATTAGAATCTATTTTGTGTTTCTTTACTATAATTTTTTTGGATAAACTGGAAGAGAGAACATACATCAAGAGGAAACACTGACATCTCAACTAGGTTGGCACCCCCGGGGAACCTCCATCCTATGTCAAAGAGGGAGGAGTAGGTGAGAACCCTTCGAAACAAATAAACATGGAAATAAAATCTATCATAGACTAGGGAAATCTGTAGTTTGGAAGACTACATATGTCCCGAAAGAAATAAAAACTCAACTTCGACGGTAAAGCAGAGAGCCAGAAAGCCCCTGAACGGCATGCCCCATAGTAGCCACTCGGACATTCCAGAAGAAAATATTCATTGGGTAGGAGGTGAAGCTGCACCCGTTAAGCGGGTTCGGTAAGACACATTTCCATCAAACTGGTGTTTTTTTAACATTGTTTTTGCTTTTTGGATAATACGGGAGCAAACGAATTATTTGCTGCGTGATGATCATAATCTTTTATCCTTTGCCAGAGATCAAGGTCTTGTTGAATGCGAGAATTACTATGTGTCATGCCCTCCTCCCGCATCGAGGAGTTGTTCATGTCATCCATGGCCGCACCATTAGGCACAACAAGCTGTATGGCCGAGACATCCCCACCATCATGTGAAACCAAATTAAAATCCAAGGCAGCTGCATTCGAGTCATCAGGGATTGCAGAATGTGCAGACAGAGGCGAAGCACTACGTGTTGGAATTATGATCAAGGTCTCTTCATTTATCCCTTCTTGCACGTCAACATGCTCATCCAAATGTGAAGGAAGAGCAGAGGCAACCGGAGACCGAGTAACATCAGACATCGGGAGCATTCTGTCAACTGAGCTTAATTGCACGTCATCATGCGCTTCATTTGTCACCAGTGTCAACACAAGCTCGCCCACATGGGCTAGGACACGCTGAAGGACTTCATCTGTCACGTTTTGCAACGCAAAACTAAAGAAATTTGATGCGACATCTTTCACGGGAACTGCATCTTGTGTATGAGTCTCAGCCAAGGCCGCAAAGGCATTTGAGGAACCAATGCTGGAAGGGTTCGATCTTAAAGGCACCCATTCTTTTTTCTTAGTTATAACTTTCGATTTCCCTTTATCAACATTCACAGGAGGCTCTTTATTTTCCTTCCTTGGATATAACCCATTCTTTACTATAATAAAAATCATTTTTCTTAAATAATTTAGTTTGCTTGGATATAGCTATATAAAATGATTTTTTTGCTACAAAATTAGTTCAATTTTTTGACCCATATTTTCTCTCTCCCGTAAAAGAAAAAAATCTGAGAAACTACTCTTAATAGCTTCTCATTTGAAGCAGTTTTTGTAGTTTTTTTATATTATGGTTTTTTTCAAAATTTGTAACAAATGGATGCAATACTCTTAAAAGTGATTTTTTTCTTAAAAAAACTATAACAAACGGACCCTTACTATCCAAAAAAAAATTTATAACAAAATCATAAAATACTTAGAATGAGATTTTAAGATAAATTATTCAAACCGATTTTTCATTTGAAGTTTTCCTAAACAAATTCTGTTAAAAAATTATAACAAAAAACATAGTACACTACAAAAAATCTATTTTTAAAATAACTATAACAAACAGACCCTTTATCGTAATAAAAATCACTTTTTGAAGAAAATAATTTAGTTTGTTTAGATACAACTATATAAAATGGTTTTTTTCTTCTCTGCCTTGGACCGAGCCATCTTCCCCTAATCCTAAAATTTCAAAAGCAAAAAAAGTAAATAAAAAAAAGGAATTTTTTTCAAAAAATTACATCAATCTTTTGCACTTATTTTCTCTCTCGTCTGAAAGGGTTTTATAGTTATAGAAGACCAAAAAGGATAGTAATCAAGGGGAGACTCAAACATCCCAACTAAGTTGGCACCTCTAAAAAACTCATATCCTATGACGCCTAACTCATAAACTTTTATTAAAAAACGAAAAAAAGTATGTACAAGAAGTGGGCACCACACCAAAACCTTCAAAAGGCAAAGAAAAAAGTAAAAAAGAAAAAGGAAAGGAAAAAAAAATGGTGCCTAATTACCCTTGGGTTCATCCTTGGAATGAGGTATTGCCTTTGTTGAGTTGTTTCTTCCGCTTCTTCGTCACATAAAGCGTAAATTGTTCTTCTGAAGCATCTTTCTCCGTAGCGCTTGTCAAAGCAATTCATTGTCCTTTTGAAGCATTTTTTTCATATTGAACCTCAAAAATGCATAACCGTCCATTTCCACCGTAATCTCATAAAAGAGGCATTTCAATAGATCCATATTTACCAAAATACATGCATAATGGCCAAAAACTCGGTTCTTTATTGAAGCATCCAATGTTAACGGAGTGCTAACATGACTTGCTATGTCGAACAAAGTTTTTTCACGCCAATACTCCTGCGGAAATTTCATAAGTTTAACCTAAACGTGCACATGAGTTTGTTGTTGCATACACAAGTTAAACTCCTTTGTCCATTTTAAGAGACGAAGGACCCGGGGTATCAGACCAGATTGTCCCCTTAGCCCATACCAAGCGCAGGTCATCATAATTATCAAACTGAAATTCAAAAAATTATCTACCGAGGGAAATCATTCTCCACTTGCCTAACGTGTGCCATAGCTCGGTTAATTTCAAATTCAAATCCCTTGATGTATAGGGTTTATCGCCTTTGTTCAACACCAAATGACCCCGAAGGTTTCTCTGACGATCGGCGACACCCTTTTCATACTACTCTTGGTCAATTTTGATGTATAGTCTGTTGTTCTTGATGTCTGGAACTGGTACTGGTAGGCTTGCATTGTCAATTTTCCTGGAGCTACACAAAGCTTGTGTGAAGGACAACATGTTCTGTGGTTGCGGTGTCTGTTGCTAATTAACTTCATGATGAATTGTTTTTACTCCTGTCTCCTTCCACCTACCCTTCTTCATTAGGAGCTCCCTCCCCCCTTCACCCACCCCGGTCACTACATAGTTCACCTGGTTGGGCATGACCTTGGTCCGTATTAAAGGTAGAAAAATTTGTTTTGAAGCGGTAACAGTAATGAATTAATCATTATGGAGAACTAAAAACATATTTAAACCAAGTTTCCTATAGTGCCCAAAACTGATGACTGTATTCCCTTCAAACTCTCAACGAGCAAAATGGTAGAATGCTAGGAACACACTGAACTCACTCTTTCTTAACAATACCAGCGTTAAATTTCACCTAATAATAAAAAGAGCCCTTAGCAAAGAAATATGTTTCTAACATTTCTTTCAAAAATGAAAAAAAGTTGATATACATGATATATAACTTTTTCCTCCTTTCAACCAATGAATGTGATTTACACATATCTAACATTCTCCTAAAAAAAATAAGCCAACAACATAATGGTCTATAATCATATCATGACAAATCATGATACAGATATCGATGATGATCTAGGTTTATATGAAATATCTTCTTCCCCAAGTAAAAGTGCCTTCAAAATCGCCTCGCCTAAGCCACTATAATGTACAATTAAATGGCCACCATCTACAACTTCATGATATTGTATCCATGGTAGCTTCTCTGAAATGAACCTTTGAATTTGAGAGGGCACTACTTTATCTTCATAGCCCTGCCAAATGTGAACTGAACTTCTGTTATTTTGAGGGAATGGATTACTAAGCTTCATTGGATCAAATTCCCAATTGCCAAAGGCAGTCATCCAATCACCCCTGAGAGTGTTATAAACAACCTCGTGCCTCAATTTTTCCTGCAAGTAGTAACATATCACAATTATCATCACAGAACTATTACCGTAAGAGTTTAACTGACATGCACGATAAATGTAAAACAGTTTGATGCATTCAATCACATTTCAGCAGATAGATATTTTAGGAGATAATTTAGAACGAGTAAATAGGCAAATTGGTCAATGAATGCCACACCAATTTCATGTTACTAAGGACTAATTTGCCGGTTACCAAGCCATGCGCATGACCAATTACTGAAAAATTAGTTCTTATTTCATAGGAAAATTAGTCGCTAATGAGTTGGCATTGATATGAGATCAATGTATAATGTGACATGTCCAGTTAACATGTCAGCCATGGCCCTTGACAGTAAGTTAACAGATGAGCCATTTTTAATGACATTTTACGATATCGAGAGTGTATTTGTCAATTTGCAAATAAGGGTCTATTTTTTGACCAATGCCTACAATTTCGAGGACCAATTTGTCTATTCACTCATTTAGGACCTAATTAAACGTAGTGGTTCAATGATTGAATACCATTTGATGCATTTTTTATGTTGACAATGTATACAAGTTAAATCATTGAGCAACAACATCAATATTTTTTACGTCTCTAAGACGGTGATTGATACAACATCAACTGCATTTGACTGCGATTCAAGTGTTGTGATGCAGCCACGATATAAAACCTTGCTATAATACTCTGAACAAGTTAAAAGAAACATGTAACTCACCTTAGTAAGCATTGGAAACCCTGGAATTCTCTCTAAAATTTCTATATCTCTTTTGTTGAAGAATGCTGGATTTTTTTCTATGACAGAATTTGAAGGGAGCCACTTTTGACTCACCCACCAGTGTAACAGTGTAGGAGAATATCTTGCAAGCCACATAGCAATCTTAATAAGTTTCCTTCTGTAGTCATCCCTTACAAGACTCTGAGGAAGGGAAGGCCATTCATAGTTGATGGTTGGTGCTATCATAGCCACACCAGCTAGCCTTCACAAATGTTGAACTTTTAGTGAAATTAACATTGCATTTTTAATATAAGAAAGGGAAACATACAAATACGTATTTGGCTCATATGCATTTTTGGTCTCCCGTTTTTTTTTTCAGTGATTCACAACTTTAGTCCCCTATTCTAAATTCGAAAAATATGGTCCCCCAATATGTAAAATTTCAAAAATATTATCCATCACTGCATTTGAGGCTTATTTTATATGATGTGTCAAGTTAAATAATGAGCTGGCAAGTCACTAGGTGATATGGCCATGCATATTTTTTGGATTAAGTTTCATTTTTTAAAGCAATACTTTAATGACATGGAAAATCTAACAAGAAGATTTGATCCACATATGCATTATCCTGTAACTTGCCACTTGCTAGCTCATTATTCAACGCGATACATCAGCAAAATTATGCCCCAAATTCAGTGATGGTAAAAATTTCTGAAACTCTTAAGCCTAAAATCATGAATCAGTAAAAAATTAGGACAAGTGTATTTAAGCCTAGTATTTAAAAAAAAAAAAATAAAAAAAAAATAAAGCCTAGTATTTAGAAGTTGCAATTTACCTGTTAGGGATATAGTTCAGACAACTCCAGGTAGCATATGATCCCATTGAAACTCCAATCACATGAAATTTTGATCCTATTTGTAACTGATCAGCTAGTTCTTCAATGTCAAGTGCTTCACTTTTCAGCGAGCGTTTGGGATTTGGATCACTTTGTCCATAACCAGCTCGATCATAATGCAGAATATATACTCCTAGCTCATCTATTAGTTCCTGTAGATTCAATGTCAATGTTAACTCAGTTAGCATATTTCAGCGGATTCACTTCAACTTCTATGCATGTCCTAAGTCTCATGCATTGAAAAGATGCTTCAAAATTCAGAATCCATTACAATTTACAACTCGCCCGAAAAAAGACTAATTGTTAAGAGCCTTGGATTGAATGGTCTATGTTCTGAATAGTGGTTATAATGTTCTGTTTGGATAAACAGATTAATTAAGTGCTTATAGCATATGTGTTTTCATATAAATGTGTATATATAAGCTAAAACATAGATAAAACAAAACCAAACTGCTTTCATAAGTTATCATGGAGAACTTATGGAAATTAAGTTGAAAAGAGCTTATGGAAATGTCATAAGCTGTTTCGTAAGCTCTCCCACACTGTCTCACTAGTGTTTATGCAAGTAGATAATTCAAATAAGTCAATCTAAACAGACCCTAAGTGGCGGCCATCTCTTCCCCTTACAAGTTTATTTTCTAGGATTGAGTTAGACCTAAGACTTATGCACACCTTTTGATTTTATCCAAGTATCTGAATAGCTACCTATTTAGATAAACAACTTAATTAAATGCTTATGCTATAAACGCTTCTCATATAAGTGCTTATGTTTAAGCTATTGCTTTAATAAAAGATATGATAAAGTCAAATTGTTTTACATAAGCTATACAATTTTTTATAAGCTATTTTGGAGAGTTAATGGAAACAAGCTGAAAACAACTTATGGACATGTCATAAGCTGTTTCCACAAATTCTCCCACACAATCTCACAAATGCTTATGTCAATAGATAATCTCAAATAAGTCAATCCAAATACACCTAGAAATATTATGTACATAGGATCCCTAACATTTTGCATCTATTTCCACATATCTCACAGTATGTCAACTCCATTAAAATTTAGATCAATACCCATTAATTAAACACATCATATAAACAATTCCCAGATCAATATAATGAAATTAAACTAAAAAAGAAATCAAGAACAATACTTGTGGTGCAGGAAAGTTCATATCTTTAGAGCTTCCAAAACCATGAACAACAATGATGCTATGTTTTGCTTTATCCTTTGTAACACCACTTTCTCTATAAGCAAGAAATCTTCCATCACTGAGTTGAATTCTTGTTGAAACCATAAAACCATTTTCTTCATCATCAACAACTGAATCATAATCATTACTCTTTGGTGCTGGAAGTTGAGTTGCTTGATAAACCATTCCTAGAAGACCTATGATTAACACTATTACTGCTTTTGAAACCATACCTGAAAAGTTTAAGATCTTATAATAAATAATTAATCATATAAATATGAATAAGAAGATTATGAAAGTTAAATTTTTACCTGTTGAAATTCAATCAAAGCAAAGATATTTTTCTTGCTTGATTTTGACTACTTATAAGTTGTAGATCTTATAGGTTAAGTAACCTTTGAATTTGATTATCAATTGAGAGATTAAAGAATTTGATTGGTTAAAGATGAAACTAGTGTGAAATTATTTAAATTTAATTTTGGTGAAAGAAAAGGAATATTTATTCTTAAAGGTTTCATTTAATAATTAGATAGCAGCATCTTCTATTACCAAAAACAAAGTTGACAGCATCTTCATGTTAGTTTTTGCAGAATATGGGCCATAGGCGTTTCATTCATTGAAAACTGTGATAAATTGTTCAAAAAAGTTTTTTTTACTCTTTGTTGTAATAAAAAAAGGTTAAATATTTTTTTGTTTCCTATAAATATACAAACTTTTTGTTTTAATCTCCTAAATTTTTCCTTCAACTTTTAGTTCCCGTAAAAGTTGAAGGAAAATGTTAAAGGGACTAAAACAAAAATTTGGTATATTTATAGAGACAAAAAATATATTTAACTATAAAAAAAATTCTAAATTAATTAAATATTTTTATAAGCTTCCAAATTATGTGATATTAAAAGTATATTTGAGTTTTTTGTTCCTGATGTTTAAATCAAAATAAATTACATGTCTCACCAACATCGAATATTCCTCGCTCCGAATTTTATTATAAGTCGTTTTGATATTTCAACACATATTAAAAAGTGTAATTGATTTTGTATTGAAAAGAGAAATTGAGTAACTTTACAAGATTATCTCTTATTAATGTGGGAAGGTGGTTGATGAAGGGATGCAGTAGGAGCCAGTTGTGGGGACGGGTTGAGAAGGGGAGGATGAGGGTATTATGAAGATTCTTTCCTGGAATGTTAGGGGGTTGGGAGGTAGTGCTAAGAGGCCGGAAGTGCGTAAATTATTATCTGAAAAGAATCCGTCTATAGTTTGTATTCAGGAGACGAAATTGGCTGTTATAGATGACGTTTTTTGTTCATCTTTGTGGGGTATTTTGACTCATTCGTATTCTTTCCGGCCGGCTGTGGGGGCGTCTGGTGGTTTATTAATTATGTGGGATTCTTCTGTCGTGGAGGTGTGGTCTTCTTTCAGTTTGGAGCATGTTTTATTAATTCATGGGCGTTTCATTGATTCGAATGATGAATTTTATCTGTTTAATATTTATGCACCTTGTGATAATGGAGCAAAGCAATTGTTGTGGAATTCTTTGTCAGAGCATCTCCATAGGTTGGTGGGGAAAAACATTTGTTTATGCGGTGATTTTAATGCTGTTAGGAGTATGGATGAAAGAAAATCGAGAGGGGTTGCAATTCGCTCTTTTGATTGTGATCCCTTCAATTGTTTTATTGATAGTAATGTGTTAGTGGATCTTCCACTTCAAGGCCGCAGTTTTACTTGGTATAAGGGAGATGGTACTTCTATGAGTCGCATTGATCGTTTTTTGTTATCAGAAGACTGGTGTAATAGATGGCCGACTTGTATGCAAGTCTCTTGTATGCGTGGTTTGTCGGATCATTGTCCGTTAGTGTTATCGGTTGATGATTTTAATTGGGGACCGAAACCGGTCCGTATGTTGAAGTGTTGGTCCGAATTTCCTGGGTATAAAGAATTTGTTCGTTCGAAGTTACAGTCTTTTAATTTGGAGGGTTGGGGAGGTTTTGTTTTAAGGGAAAAATTGAAACATATCAAGATTGCTCTTAAGGATTGGCATTTAACTCATTCACAAAATTTGCCGAGCAAGATTCTTTCCCTGAAAACCAATATTGACGCTTTGGAGGATAGGGGTGAGGTGAACGACTTGTCCGAGGAGGATTTGACGGATTTACATGATATGTCAATGGATTTACATTCTTTGTCCAGGGTAAATGCTAGTATCTCGTGGCAACAATCGCGATTACTATGGCTTCGAGAAGGAGACGCGAATTCTAAATATTTTCATGCAATTATGTCTGATAGACGTCGACGAAATACCATCTCCTCTATTTTAGTTGAAGGACATATTGTGGAGGGTGTATCCGAAGTCAGGGCAGCAGTTCTTAATCATTTCCAGCATCATTATCAGGTGTTGCCTCTGAATAGGCCTAGGGTGGATGGTATGAATTTTCGTCATTTATCCGTGTTGGAAGGTAATGCTCTGATACGTCCGTTTACAGAGGCGGAAGTTAAGGTAGCAGTGTGGGATTGTGATGGTTACAAGAGCCCGGGTCCAGACGGTGTTCCTTTGGGTTTTATTAAAGACTTCTGGCAGGATTTGAAAGGTGATATTATGCGGTTTGTGTTGGAATTTCATCGCAACGGTCGTTTCTCTAAAGGAATAAATAGTACTTTCATTGCTCTCATTCCAAAGATTGACAACCCCCACCGTCCAAATGATTTTCGCCCCATTGCTTTGGTGGGATGTCTATATAAAATTTTGGCCAAGTTGTTGGCAAACCGTTTACGGAATGTAATGGGATCGATAATCTCAGACACACAATCAACGTTTGTAAAAGATCGACAAATCCTTGATGGTATTCTAGTAGCTAATGAGGTGGTGGATGAGGCTCGAAAGTTAAAAAAAGATTTGTTACTGTTTAAAGTTGATTTTGAAAAAGCATATGACTCAGTAGATTGGGGATATCTCGATGATGTTATGGGCAAAATGGCTTTTCCGACATTGTGGCGGAAATGGATGAAGGAATGTGTTACTACCGCAACTGTTTCGATTTTAGTTAATGGCAGCCCTACAGAGGAGTTTCAAATGAAAAGGGGTCTGCGTCAAGGCGACCCTCTTTCTCCTTTTCTTTTCCTTATAGCCGCAGAAGGGTTGAATGTCTTGATGCATTCAGCAGTAAATTTAAATCTGTTTACTGGTTACTCTATAGGATCGCACAATCCTACTGTGCTTTCTCATTTGCAATTTGCGGACGACACACTTTTGTTAGGTGTTAAAAGTTGGGAGAATGTTCGTGCTTTGCGGGCAATCTTGGTTCTTTTTGAAAATATGTCTGGTTTGAAGGTGAATTATCACAAGAGTTTGTTGGTGGGTGTTAATATTTCTGAATCTTGGTTACAAGAAGCTGCTTCTATTTTGTCTTGTAAAATTGGTAAAATTCCTTTTATGTATTTGGGGCTGCCCATTGGTGGTGATGCTAGACGTTTGATTTTTTGGAATCCGGTGATAGAGCGCTTAAAATCTAGATTGTCGGACTGGAAAAGTAGAAACTTGTCGTATGGTGGTCGCTTGATTCTTCTTAAGTCTGTCCTGTCTTCACTGCCTGTCTACGCCCTTTCTTTTTTCAGAGCTCCCGCAGGTATAATCTCTTCCATTGAATCTATTTTAATAAAAAAAATTTGGGGTGGGGGTGAGGAACATAGAAAAATTGCTTGGGTAGACTGGAATTCTATTTGTATGAATAAGGGGGTTGGTGGTTTGGGGGTAAAGAGATTACAAGAATTTAATATTGCTCTGCTGGGCAAATGGTGTTGGAGATGTTTAGTGGTCAGGGAGGGCTTATGGTATAAGGTGTTGTTTTCCCGTTATGGGGAACATAGAGGGCGGTTAAGGGAGGGTGGAGTGACGGGGTCTGCTTGGTGGAGGGAGATAGTAAAAATTCAAAATGGAATAGGTGTGGAGGGTGAGAATTGGTTTGAAGAAAGTATAATAAAACGTTTGGGTGATGGCTTGAATACTTTCTTTTGGTCGGATTGTTGGGTGGGGACGGTGTCTTTTATGGAGAGGTTTAGGAGACTTTTTGACTTATCAATTCATAACGACTTGTCTGTGGGTGAGATGTATGCCTTAGGTTGGGAAGAACATGGGGAGGCTTGGAGGTGGAGACGTAGTTTGTTTGCTTGGGAGGAGGAATTGGTAGGGGAGATTAGGAACTTGCTTACTAACGTTACTTTGCAGGATACTCAATCAGATGTTTGGCTTTGACGACCTAATATTGGTGATGGTTACACTGTTAGTGGTGTGTATCAAATGCTCATGCGGCAAGAGATGCACAACCACGATATCGTTTCGGATGCTCCTTGGCACAAGAGTGTTCCTTTGAAAGTCTCTATTTGTGCATGGCGTCTCTTTCGCAATAGATGACCAACAAAGGATAACTTGGTGCGGCGAGGTGTTATATCTCATGATTCACAATTGTGTGTTACAGGATGTGGCCAAAATGAAACTTTAGATCATTTAATTATTCATTGTCCTATTTTTGGTGGTCTTTGGCAACAAATTAAAACTTGGATTGGTGTATTTTCCGTGGATCCCTATCAGGTTCTGGATCATTATTATCAATTTGTTTTCTCTTTTGGTAGCAATGCTTCAAGAAGGTCTTTCCTTCATTTGGTTTGGCTTTGTGGTATTTGGGTTCTTTGGCACGAAAGAAATCAGAGATTATTTGTCAATACAGCAAAAACAACTGCACAATTACTTGAGAAGGTTAAGATCATATCTCTTCAATGGTTGAAAGCAAAAAATGTGTGCTTTCCTTTTGGTTACCATGTGTGGTGGCAGCGTCCCCTTACTTGTTTGGGGATTGGCTAATGTATTTTCCTTGGTCTTTTCTCTTTTTTGTGGTTTGTTCGGAACTCTTTGTAATTTTGTTTTGTCTCTTTTGGCACTCCTTGTGCTAGGGATCAAAACGTTTTGTTAATATATCTCATTTTGTTTTGTTCAAAAAAAAAATGATACGAGAAAAGGAGATTAAAAGAATATAAATAAGAGAGAATAATAAAAGGTCGAGGGTATGATAGGAAATTTTTTTTATTAATGATGCATTATAAAGCAACTTATAATAAAATCAATTTTTTTTTTTAAAGTGACTTATAATAAAATTAGGATGGGGTGTTTATTTAGATGTTCTAATTTTAGCAGTTTTTTTAAGCAGAAGAATAGTTTTTTTGTCATCTTTTTTTGTGGTGGCCGGAGTTTGAACCTCAGATCATGTATATATTATGCATTGTTTCTACCATCTGAGCCAAGCTGACGAGGATAATTTTTTTGTCATCTAGTGTTATGTCATGTCTCGCGCGAAATTTGAGGTTTGTAACAGATTGCTCATTTTAAGTTATTTTTGCCACACGCCGAATGAAACAGTGAGACCTTTTTCTTATATTTTTATTTTAAATTAAACAATATTATGAAATAAATAAAATAAAATTTATTAAAATTACAATTAATATAAAGGGTTAAATATGTTTTTAGTCCTTACATTTTGCGCCTCTTTGAAGAATAGTCATAGTCCCTACTGTTAACTCTTTAATGGAATGTTGATGTGATAGTTAGTGGGTCCCAATTATTTTAAGTTTAAATATGTTTTTGATCCCTACATTTTGCATTTTTTTTTGTTGTTTTTTTTTTATAATAATAATTAAACTAAAATTGAAACTTTTTTTGAAACGATAAATATTATTCCCGTCGAGGTAGTGTAAGACACACCAACTCTCGTGGAGGGAAAAGAAAAAACACAGGCACCGTAAATAGGCGGAACATCCGAAATTAAACACCCTAAAAACTCCCCTGGGGATAACACCCACCAAAATACACGTCACCACCATAAACAGATTCCTTCACGAAAACGAGCACTGTAAAAACGATATCCAACATCCTCCACCGTCACTGCTCACCCCCAAAGAATACCCCCTCAAACGAGCACCGTAAGAACTCCTAGTCCTCAACACCAAAGCCGAACCACATTCAAAAAGCTCTTAACCAAAAGATCATACAGCTTCCACCACCTCTCGACCCCCGATCAAACATGATCCAAATAACTGACTCCCGTCTCGAATCAAAAGTGATCGACCCACCAGACTTAAAACCAAATCAGAAGGACACCCCTCACCCCCGTTACATCATAGAAACAGAGCAAAAAAATTAAAGCGTAGGTATTTTGTAGTGACGTTGGATCACTACAAAAACCTTTAACCTAACTAAACTAGAAGCATAAAAAATAAAAGACACACACCCGCGCGCACACACACGTTTTATTTATAATTTACATTGACCTAGGGTACATTCTAAAGTCTTAGGGTACATTCTAAAGTCTTCCGTAATAAAATAAACGACGGAAAAATAAATATGCATATAATAAACCTAAACTAAAATGATTTTACATTAGCCTACTATACATTCTAAATTCCATGCCGTAAAATAAATGCCAAAATAAAAGAATATGCAGAATATAATAAACCTAGCTTAATTAAAAAAAAAAGGTAGGACAATGCATTATTATATGTAGGGGTTGGGATACGAACTCGGATACCCCACTTATTCTCACCTTATAAGGTGAATTCTAACCAATAGACTACCTGACCAAAATAAAAAAATAAAAAAATAAAAAATGGAACGTAAAAGAAATAAATAAGATGCGAATGTAATTAAATATGCGTGCAAGAGTAATTAAAATGAAGGAGATACCAATTCTGCAATTTCTGGAAACTTTAATTGAGTATGATTCCACTGCTGAAAGCTATACACATGTAATTGAAACTTGAAGAAGAGCCACGCAGCAAAAATGACTACATATATGGAATACGGCACAGAACAAATTTGCTGAATTGGAAATCAATAATAATAATAATAACAGCAGCAAATAAAATTATGCAACAGGCAACAAGCAACCGGTTAACAAGATTACTAAAGTAGAATTGATGGTGCATCACATTAAATGGACATGAATAAGTAGTATCCTATGAAGCACGGATAGAGACACGGACATTGGACACGACACCGACACAGCTAATAATTTAAAAAAAAAAATCACATGATTCAGTGTAATTATAAGTATCGGTGTCGTGTCGTTGTCGGATACGACACGTGTCCGACACCGAGACACGTCTAATCTGAGAAGTGTCCGTGTTTCATCTAAAGGCAATGAATTGACACGGCAACGAAAACTAAATCATTATAAAGCCAAGGATTAAAAGCAATATGTCTTACGGCACCAGCAACAACTCATGAATAAATAGTAAAGAAACTCAATGGAAATTGTATGATGTGAAACGGCAATTCAAATCAACATGAATAACAATAATAAATCGAGCAAAGTAATCTTGGGTTTTGAAATTAAAATATTGTGCGGTAGCTAAATGTTTGGAACAATGATGAATTCTAAAAGCAACAAAGCAATACGGCCGAATGTAAAATTATAGCTCAAAATATTGTACGGTTGTTAGGGTTCCTATTGAAATAAAAATGAAAATTGAAAAAATGAAAAAACTAGGGTTCTAAAAATTGAGGTGGCTAGCGTTTTGAAATATTTTTTGTGTGTGAAAATTGTGTTGTTTGGTAAAATTGTGTGTGTTTGACTATGTTGTGCAGATTCTTTTATAGAGTTAGGGTTAGGGTTTTAAAAAGAAACTGTATGCCTTGGCTTGGGGAGGAGGAAAGCGCGTTTGTTAGGGATTGCATAATTTGGATTTCGACTATTTTGGGACTTATCATCTTTTTGGGACTTATCATCTAATAATAAAAATAAAATAAATAATAATAAAAAAATAAACAAGAATATTTTTTTGGATTTGGACTGTTTTGGACTCATCATTAAATAATATAAAAATAAATAAAAAAGATAAATACGAATAAACTAAAATTGAATTTTAAAAAGTGAAATAAAATAACGATAATGAATAATAATCAATAAAAGATGGAAATGAATTAAAATAAAAATTAAAAGGACTAATAATAATAAAAAAAGTGAGAAAAGGGCCCGGATCGGAACAAAAATGAGGTAATTTAAAATAGTAAATTACACTCCCCTCCCCTCAAAGATGCTTGAATTACACTCTCATCCCCTCTTATGTTAAAATATACACTCCCCTCCCTTAAAAAATAAAATTTACACTCCCCTCCCTTATAAGATGCTTGAATTACAACCCCCTCCCTTAATAATTAAATATGCACTACACTTTAATCTATTTTAAGATAAAAAAATATTTTTATGATATATAATAATTTTGAACCATCATTTAAAAAAAATCAATTCATTTCTTTATAATTTAAATATCAATAATAATTAAATTTAAATATTTTGCTATTGATTTGATAATTTAGAGTATAAAATTAACTTTTAAATAACCATCCTTTATTGTCTTTAGTAATTTTTCACATATTTTAATTTTATTTTTGGTTGTTTCATATTTTATAATAGGGTTTAAAACTACATGTCAATGAAATTGTGAATAAAAAATAGCGAAAAATATGTATTTAATTTTTATTCTATTAAAATAGACTCGTAATACTATTTTTTCAAAGTGTCTTAGATTATTATTATTTTCCTAGATTATTTGAAATAAAAAATAAATATTGAGGGAGTAAAGTGTAGATTTTAACATAAGGGGGGATGTGAATGTAATTCAAACTTCTCTTAGGGGAGGGACGTGAAAAGTTTTCTAATATGTTTTGAATAAGAGGGGAGAGGAGTGTATATTTTAACATAAGACGGGAGGGGAGTGTAATTCAAGCATCTTTGAGGGGAGGGAAGTGTAATTTACTCTTTAAAATACATCTCTGCCGAATTTTTCTTTGAAAGTCACAGACTAATCAGGATCAAGGGACACATGTCAGTGGTATCTTAGATCAAAAAATGGGGTATAACACATAATATATGCAAGGTCCGGGGCTCAAACCCCGGACACCATAAAAAAAATGCCGCGTAGTTTTAATCATTCATTTTTATTACGAAAAGATAAATTCTAAATAAAAAACCATATATAACGTATTTTAATGAAAAAATAAAAAACTTTATGGTCATGCAATTTTTTATGCGAGGCATTTACTAATGTTAAGTGATCATTTGAGTGAGCTAAAGATATATGTGTGATATATTGGTTGGTTAGAGACATTTTACATTAATTACAATTTTGTAAATGATTTCTCCCAACTCCTAAGTGCTAACAACTATTTAATTGAAGTTAAAGACATGAATTATTTAGTTATAAATAGATCAAAAAATGTATGTTTATTACATACAAATGGGGAAGAATATGGCTCAAAGGTTCATGTTTATTTATGCTCTGATCATCTTTCTCTCTCAATTTTTTGTTGTAATCAATACAAGTATGTCAATTTACATAACCTTTAAAAAATTTATAATTGATTTTATACACAATGTTTATCACCCTTCAATAACATCCAATTTTTCCTTATTTAACAATGCAGGTGACATTCCCAATAACTCTAACCGTAATTCTCCAAAGGAGGACGTTTTTTGCAATTCGAATGATGATTGTCCAACAATATTATATTATGTATCAAAGTGTGTTTATAATTTTTGTGAGTACTGGTGAACATATTAATTATGTTTAAAAATAATTATGTTACATCTAATCATATAATTTTAATTGTATGTCATAATACATTATGTTTTTATCCTCTCTCTTCCTTTTTTTTTTTTCTCTCTTTCTCTCTATTGTTTTTGACCAATAAGAAGAAAGAAAAAGAAAGTTGTCACAAATGGTTGTACAAATATCACTACTCTAATAGATATTGATTAACTTCATAAACTTGATAAACAATTTGTTTCTCACCCTCACTTACTCATCCCGACATATATAGATAGAGAGCTCAACCAATGCAGAGATTAAGATTTTCTTAGCCATCACCATGGTGGCTTAATGAATTCAAAAGAGAGACTTTAGTTAGCACCATGTAGTTTTGTTGACTTCGTTTTTATATATGTGTGGGTTCAAGACAGTCCCAAACATTTTAGAGACACTGCTCTAACAAATTTGAGTCCATCAGAATTTTGGCAATCTAATTTTTTGAGGTTAAAATTGGCATTTGAAATAAGCAAGTTGATGTTGTTTTGTCAATAATTTGTCTCTTTTTATAGAGAAAAGAAACAACTCTTTATTATCTTGTAACACCTTCATTTAAAAGAATATCTCTAATAACGACTTTAAATATTTAATAATAATTGTTTCCATGGTTCAATGGCTAGACAAGCGCTCCATTTTCTTCAATTGTGAGATTAGTGCCTCAATCATTATTATAGTTTTTAGTATATACAAATATAGTTAGGATATAGTTTGTTTATGAAATGATCTATGCATTTAAAATGGGAGACAATAACATAGAAAAAAATAATGATGTTATTAAGTTTCATTAACTAATCATCTAATTTCCTTTATTGATTGATTATATACTTCTCCAATTTCAATTGTTCCTTCACATATCTCCCTTCGTAGATATCGATGTCTCGTAGATATTGGGAGATCCATTATATTATCTTTTCTTTGGGAAGAAAGTCATTGCTTTTTATTAGCTATCAAATGTTCAATACATGACGGTACATAATCATAAGCGTGGGAGCTACCATAAGGTGGGGCTACCTGTGCTAATTCATGAACGACTCCATTGGCTTGCCTCCTATTGAACTCGACATGAGAGTTCTGAAAACTGTTAACAAACAACTATCTACAAGCATGTATAATGCAACCTAGCTCACTACTATCATCTACATTTGACTTAAAGTGATCTACAACTTCTTGCAGTGCAGAGCAAAATCAACATTATCATACTAAAGATCCGCCAACCACTTCAGCGTTGTATGAAGGCCAACAACCTCTCCTACATCAACATCACAAAGAGGAGAGAAACAATCTGTCTTGGCGAGAACAAACACACCCAAGTCACCACAAAGACATATGCCGATACCTACCATATTCAGGGAAGAGGAGAACGGGGCATCAATATTATATTTGTACCTCCCATAGGTCTGTTTCGTCTATTTGACCCCATGACCACTGCTAGAGTCGCTCTGGGGGGGTAGATGAGATAGTTACTCTATTTGATCTCACACCTTGCGCTCTCCAATCATCTAGGAGGTTCATAACACGATCAACAACCTACAAATCATTTCATTTTGTTGTTGCCATAATTTTAAGTTCATTTGTTTCCACAAACTCCACATAATCGTTACAAACAAATATTTTTGAGCTGGAGATAGATGGCCAAGA
Organism: Medicago truncatula; assembly: GCF_003473485.1. Classification (NCBI taxonomy): domain Eukaryota; kingdom Viridiplantae; phylum Streptophyta; class Magnoliopsida; order Fabales; family Fabaceae; genus Medicago; species Medicago truncatula. Next base: position 27,364,161 of record NC_053045.1, read on the forward strand.
AGAGAAAATATTAGAGAATCCATATTATAATTTCGACGGAGGATTCTATCAATCGTATCCCATAATTGAACCTCACACCATGGTTTCATTGCGCCTGAACATTCCAACAACACATGAATTCTATCTTCATAATTACTACCACACAAAAAAAAAATCTATAGGATAATGTGCTCCACGGATACTTAGGCGTGCACGTGTTGGGAAGCAGACACGACACACATGCAACACAAAATTTCTAATCTTTGGAGGTACCTTAAGCTTCCATATCAGATTCCACCTACCCGGAATATGCAAATAGGAATTATCTGCAATTTCTGTTACACAAATACAATGTGCACTACAGACAGAATAATTACCATTTTTCTCGACCTTCCAAATTAATTTATCTTCATGAACAAGAGGTTGAAGATGAGTATTCAAAATAAGTTGGGTAGTGTTATGATCGAACAAATTAGAAATTACAGTAGTATTCCAAACCTTTGTTGATGGCTCGGTGATGTCCTGAACTTTGACATGTGATAGGGGCACATACATAGGGTTGTCCATTGTAAGAGAACACTCGTCTTTAAGCCATGGTGTACTTAACAAAGGAATAGTAGCACCTGATCCAATCCTCCATCTAGCACCTTGTTTAACCACCATTTTAGCACTGAAAATACTTCGCAACACAAAACCAAGGTTAGCTCCAAGTCTAGAACTCAAGAAATCACCATGAGGAAAATAGGCGCCTTGGACAACCACATCACAAGACTAATAGTATCTGTTTGAAACTTCCATCCTTGTTTTCCAAGCATCACCAAATTAAAAGATGTGAGGTCCTTAAACCCCATTCCACCATAATTTTTATAACATACAATCTCTCCCAAGATAGACAATGCATACCTCTTCTAGTGGAGCCTCAGTTTTCCCACCAGAAAACATTAATCATTTTTTCGATAGCGTCAACTAATTTATTCGGTAAAAGATAAATGCTCATAGTATAAGAAATGAATTTAGAGAGACATTTGCTGCTCCAGAAATGAATTTTATGCCAAATGCGGTCTTTAATAAATCCAAAAGTAACATCTTTACTTTGGCCGATCATAAATGTAAGTCCTAGATACTTTATGGTGCCTATTAGAGTGCAATCACCAAGAATTGAAGTGATAAAATCTTGTACATGGCCTGGAACACTGCGGCTATAATATACTTTGGACTTAGGAAGACTGATTGCTTGGCCAGAAGCTGCCTCATAAGTTTCAAGAATGTGTTTCATCACATTCGCTTCTCTTTCATCTGCCCTGAAAAACAAAAAACAGTCATATGCAAATAAAATGTGAGAAATAATGGGAGCATTAGTACATATAGATATGCAATGAATATCCCCTCTCCGTCTAGCCTTCTGGATGAGCTGAAAGACCTTTTGCACACAGAATAAACAAATAAAGGGAGAGAGGGTCACCCTGTCTGAATCCCCTTCCAGGGAATATAGGTCCCACTGACTCATTATTAACAATCACAAAATAGTCGACAATTTCTACACACATCATGATCCACCTAATCCAGTGAGTTACAAATCCCATTTTTACCATAATCTGTTTAAGATATAACCAATCAATGCGGTCATAGGCCTTACTAATATCCAACTTTAGCGTTACATTCTTGTCCCTCATACGTTTGCTGATTTTCATGTGATAGATAACCTCAATAGCAATCATAGCGTTATCCAAAATCAAGCGGCCAGGAATAAAATCCGACGGATTATCTGAAATGAATTTATGGAGGACACTTTTAAGCCTATTATCTAGAACTTTAGCCACTAGTTTGTTCAACACATTTCATAAAGCTATAGGTCTCCAGCCTTTATATTTTTCTATTCAATTCCTTTTAGGATTGAGGCAATATTGGTGGAGTTAAGGGAAGGTGGAAACTGATTATTGTTAAGCCAAGAACAACACTCACTAAAAATATCAGAATTACACACTGACCAAAATTCGTGAAAAAAATCCTGGATTAAAACCATCTGGTCCAGGACATTTATCCGAGTGCATAGAATACATGGCTTCTTTAAATTCTTTTAGCTAAAAAGGAGCGGTTAGAAAATCATTATCCTCTTCCGACACTACATTCTCAATGACCTCTAACACTGGTGCTCAGCTGCTATTATTTTCAAGAAAAGTTCCTCCAAATAACCTTTTGCAACCTGACATAAGCCATGTTCATTAGTTACATGGACCCTAGCATCATTTTCTAAGGAGATAATATGGTTTACCTTTTTATGAGAGGTAGCAAACACGTGAAAAAATTTCGTGTTTAGATCACCATCACGGTACCAGTGAATTTTTGCACGTTGTCGCCAATATTTATCCTCTTGTATCATCAACTGAGTCATCTTCTTCCTCAAAGAAGTCAAACAGTTAGGGTCAGATGTTGAACCTTGATCTCATCACCTGTTCAGTTCCTTACGATATTCTGCAATTTTGCCCTTCATCCCATTTCGAGTAGTCTTATTCCACAAACTAAGATCAGATGCACAATGCTCTAATCTCTCTGTTATCGACATACCAACTCTAGACATCCAACTATCATAAACAACATAATTAATCCCCGATTCAACACGCCAAGTATTCTCAAATTTAAAGGTTGTTTTGGGCACTCACACACGGGTAATAGGCTCCCTATTGAGAAGTATCAGATAATGATCAGAGGTTGGGACTACTAAATTTTCCACCTTCGCATTTGGAAATAATCCAACCGTTCCTCAATTGCTCTTGGGGCCTAAACTTTTAAACCATGTGAAGTGATAACCTTCCATAAAAATATTAACCAGACCTATCACATGTTATCTTACGTTATTCTTAGCAACTTCCTTGGTGACTAAGTTTACCTTTTGGATTTCTTCATGGTTAAGTAAATTGACTGACTAAGCAATCTTCATCGTTGCAATTTCTTGACGTTAGTATTTACATGAAATGAGGATTTTTCATAATGTTTCTTGGAGAATAAATTTTTATGTTCCCTAAAAGACATAAATAATGTCATTTTGGCATTTATCAACATGTCCATAAATAATTAATTTTCTTTATTTCCTTGAGAAAGATAACACGAGATTTGCTCGACTCATATAATTTTCACATTTTATATGTATTAGTTTGATATAAAGTGTTATAAAAAAATAGCATACAATACTTTTAATTTGTCGACAAATGTGTCGTAACCTCTTTGGTCTCATACATCAAATATTATTTTTTTCAATCATTCATTATTGTTTTCGTTTTGGGATTTTTCCATATCTATTATGAAAGTCTAACATATAAATATAAAAATATATCAAGAAGTTTAATAAAAAAATAATGAATTTTAATGATAATCTAGATTTTTACGTGATCTCTTTATTAAGGTTAAATGATCACTTGTGTGGGCTAAATGGATACACGCGATATATTAATTAGAGACATTTAATATAAATTTCAATTTTATAAATGGCTCCTTACAACTCGTAAGTGCTACAAGCTATTCAATTGAAGTTATAAAAGCATTAACTATTTACTTATAAAGCGATAAAAAAAACTTATATTTTGCTCAAAAAAAACTTATATTTATTACATGCAAATGAGAAAAAATATGACTAAAATTCTCATGATTGGTTATGCTTTGATGATCTTTATTTTCCTATCGATTGCTGTATCCATTACAGGTATTTTGTTTTTCTTCACCATTTTATAATTTATTTTAGGGTTAATTAAGTTTTTGGTCCCTATAAATATTTGCAGTTTTGTTTTTAATCTCTATAAAAATAAATCATATTTTTTAGTCCCTACAAAATTTTCTGTTAGTGTTTTTAGTCTCTGTTAAATTAAAATTTGTTTAATTATGCTTAAAATTCTAAATTTTTGAAAGATTTTTTACATACATGTTCATAACATTGTAAGACACTCTTTCATAAAATTTTTTAGTTTTTTAACATGTAATGAATTAAATATGAATTTTTTTAAAAGCCAAAATTTCAAGATTATATTAATGAAAATTTGGACCTAATAATAAAATTTTAAGTTACTTTTTTGCGGAAGAACTTTGCATAATATTCTAAGTAAGTATGTGAAAAATATGTTACAAATTTAAAAGTTTAAGCACAATTAAGAAAAATTTAATTTTACAAGGACTAAAAGTATGTGTTGGTCCCTATTTAATTGAAACTTGTTTAATTATACTTAAACTTTTATATTTTTAAATGATTTTTAACAGACATGTTAAGAACATTATAATAATCTCTTTTATAAAAAATTAGAATTTTTTAACATGTAATGAATTAAATATAATTTTTTTAAAACGCCAAAATTTCAAGATAAAACTAACGAAAATTTGGACCTAAAAATAAAATTTTGAGCTAATTTATTGTGGCGGAACGTTTTATAATGTTTTAAACAAGTATGTAAAAAATTATTAAAAAATTTAAAATTTTAAGCATAATTAAACAAATTTTAATTTAACAGGGACTAAAAACACTAACGGAAAATTTTGTAAGGACTAAAAAATGTGATTTATTTCTATAGAAACTAAAAACAAAACTGCAGATATTTATAGGGACCAAAAACTTAATTTACCTTTTATTTTATACACAATATTTAATTTGTCACCTTTTAATAACACCATTTTTTTCTTCTTATTTGACAATGCAGGTGACATTTCAGGGAATCTTGCCCGTGCTTCTCGAAAGAAGCCAGTGGATGTCATTCCATGCATTTATGACCATGATTGTCCAAGGAAGCTATATTTTTTGGAACGATGTGTTGGTAGAGTTTGCAAGTACTTATGAATATAGTAATTAAGTTTAAAAATAATTATGATACCTCTAAGAGTATGATTTTATATATACTTCAAAATTCAATTTATATTTTTCCAGCCTGTCAATTTTTATAAATAAAACAAAAGTGTATAATTATAATATGCAACTATTGTTACCTTCATTTATCATAGAAGATATACTAAAAAAATAATGTTACTCCATTTTACTATACTCATTAAATAATGTAGGCTAAAATATGATTTTGGTCCCTGTAAACATGCCTCGTTTTGGTTTTAGTCCCTGCAAATTTTTTTTGTTGTTTTTGGTCCCTGCAAATATGTCTCATTTTGGTTTTGGTTCCTGACTCCACTTTTGTGATAATTTGCACACGTGACACATGATGACTGAACCATTTATTAGAGAAATAGTCCCTGCAAAATCTTTTCATTTTGCAGGGACCAAAAACAACAATTTTTTTTTACAGGGACTAAAACCAAAACGAAACATATTTGCAGGGACCAAAACCATATTTTAGCCAATAATGTATTATGAGTAGTGCTAGCTTCACTCTCTTTTGAACTCTCTCTAATACTTACTCTCTTATTGGTTTGAATCATTGCGGGTCCATAATACTACTTAAACAAACAAATTTATTCTTTTGAAAAAAAAATGTGGCTAAATATTCGTTTATTTTAAATATTAACATATTACATAGCAAAAATCATTTTAGAAAACTCTAGATGATCAACCAGAGTTGAACTAATCAAGTTATTTGTCTTGTGTAAAAAAAATGTTATTTGTCTAATATCTATTGTCATCACCATTACCAACAAGCCAAATAGAATTAGACTGAACTTCATGTATGTTATTTTTAATTCCAGAACAAATAGAAGAACTTAAATGATAAGAAACTGAAACATTGTTCCTACGAAATATTTTCTATAGAGAATGGCCCAATCTTCCTTTGAGCTAAAATTTTTTAAACAAAGATATGAAATGGTTGCTTCATTGATTTTTCTAGAGGGCTTGATACCTAATACTTCCTCTTCCAAAGATAGACAAGTTGGCTATTACTTTTCTTATCTTATTGTAGTATGACTCAAAATTTGATGGATGGAGAATATTTTTTGCTAAAAATATAAAAGATTTGTTTTAAATATATTTTATACTGAAAATATATTTATGGACGATTTGATTGGGAGGGGAGTGGAGTGTAATTTACTCATATATTTTTGTACTGTATAAAGGACGATTTGATGCAAATATATTTTGAAAGGGAATATTATATTTTTGATGCAAATATTCTTTCACTGAAGGAGAAAAAAAAGAAATGTATCTTCAATGTGATATTCATTCCAAATTTATGAGTTATATTCATCTATAAATATAGATCTTGTATCAGAGTAAACCTTGAGATAGAGGGGGATGAAACAAGGGTTTAGAAGTCAACAAGAAAACTAGGGTTTGTATAGAGTTTGCTCTTGGCAACAAACACTAGGGTTTGGGTTGATTCACCTTGGGAAACACTATTAGGATTGAGTCTCTTGGTCACGGGAAGAGATTGAGACTTTGGGTAGAATTAGGCGGGAGACTTATTTTTGTAACCCATTGATATCTCTTTTGTAAAGTTACTCATCATTATAGTGGAACGGAGGGATGCTCTCTCCCCCAGACTAGGTCAGTTTTGGACCGAACTGGATAAACAAATTCTTTAGTGTTCTCTCTTTCTTTCTCCAGGTGTTTTATACTTTTGCTCGTGTTTATAACTTCCATACACTTTATTTTAGTTGCTTGATTATTACTTGCTCCACACATCAAGTATTTTATTGGTGTGATTTTCATCGAATTCACAACACATCTTATTGATTACTCACGTGCCCTATTTATTTTCTCAAAATACCCTTTGCTAGACAAATTTAATCTTAACCGAATTTCGGCAAATATAATCTAAAAACTTCTATTCCCAAAAATCATAGAACAAAATTGCATATAATACACAAAAAGCATAATTGAAAGTGACCAAATTTAAAACAGACAAAAATGTGAAGAGACAATAAATAAATAAAAATATCATTTTGTTATTAGATTGTATATTTCATAATACATTTACATTGTCATTGAAGCTTATTACAAAAAATAATTAAACATCTAATGTCAAACTTGTGGTATGAGAAGATGGGGAAAGAGAGGAAGATAAAGAGGGAAGTAGGTTGAGGTAAGGTTTGTTTCTATTATAGGGTGAAGGCGACTTTGATGATCAAACTTACACCCAGACATATCAACCTTACATCCAGAAAAATGGTGTAAATTTGCATAGTGAGATTAGACTTTGATGATCAACCTTACATTCAGGCATAATATTATATAATATTTTTAGTTTTAAGCCACTTAAGCCACGTTTACCTATTTCCTTTCATTTATGAAGGTTCCATGAGCTGGAAGATAAATACAAAGCATATAATTTCATAATTATCAAAATCCACTGAGCAAGCAAGAGCCTGCTAAGTGAAACTTCGTTGAGCAAGAAATGAGGTGGTTTACAGAAAGAAAACTCAAAACAAGTTGCAAAGGAAAATATACTTTTGCCATGTCACACAGCCTTATGTTCAGACTATTGTCACCTTATCTATACACATAAGAGATACAAAACTTAATGATAAATAAAATTCAAGTGGAAAAGGAGGTGAAGGAACCCCATAAGTGAAATAACATTTCCTCACAAATAGTCTTTCTTTTATCATTTAAATTGCAAAGACCAATTCCTAACCAAAACACGTTTACAAATACTTTGTTTAGAAATTTTTTTGATATAAACTTAAATTAACTAAGTGCGGTTCATGTGGATATAATATTTATTTGTTTATTAAAACCGGCATATTTACCACTGTGTTTTTCCTTTTATCAATATCAAGAGGTTGTTATGAGTGTTTATATCTCCACTCCACTCCACACAAATTTTTGAACCATCCATCAGGTTGTTTTGTTTTAAGAGCGAATATGCCACCTATATATGCTGAAAGAATAGGCGAGCATAATTGATTTAATAAGTTGAACTCTTCCCATATTTGAAAGAAAATCACTTTTCCATGTAGCCAATTTAATCTTAACTTTATCACATATATCTTTGAAGTTCATTTAAAGTCCAAAAACCTGAAGCTTGAAGTTAATCAGAATAAGTAAAGTCCAAAATTGTTCTATACACCTTAGTCTTAGCAATGTGAGCACTTGTAATGATGTCTCCAAAGACCTCATTATTCAGTTTTTTTTAGTACTCTTAAGATTCTTCAATTTAGTCTAGAGATTTGTACATTGGTGAACCAATAACTAGAATCTTACAATGATCAACAACCATTTGATGGAAAATCTCATCAGTTGTCCATATTTGAAGAATTTAAAAGGGGGGAATATGAGAGATAGATGGATTATCACTTCTACGAAAAATAGGATGGGGATCATTAAAAATTTTGGGAAGAGAATATCAGCTAAATTATTCCATAGATCAAGCCAATCATGGTTACATATTTCCCTATAAGAGAAGTATGAGCAAGGCATATTCTTTTATTTCTCTAAGTAAAAAACACTCCTTTAGTACTAAGATGAATAAGACTGCTGGCATTAGTCCAATTTATAAAGTCATCACATGAAATAGGAGGAAGCATTCTAATTCCTTTTTTTATGAGCACCTAATATGGCATTAAAGTCATTGTTGAACTAAAAAGGGTTTTCTAATTCCTTTGATGATAACAAAGTCTGAAAAGAACAATTAGATATGCTAATATGTGTTCTAGATTGCAGGAGTATAGAATTAAACTCAATTTATTAAATCAAGTTTTGATTATGAAAGATCAAGATTCTGAACATATACAAGAGCATCTGAAAAAAGTGGGAAGCTGAAGATTTGAAACAGACTCTGAAGAGGCCAAGCATCTGAAGGTCTGAAGACTCAGAGGATATCAAGAATATAAAGCCAAGTCAGCATCAGAAGCCTCTGACCAGTTTTTCGTCTTCAGAGGAAGGGTCGCTTTCAGCCTCTGATAATACAATTTGTAAGTTAGATTGTTTATCAAGTGTAAAATAAACCAATCTTTTATTTGATTAAGTTAGATTGTAGAACTCTCTTTCTTGATTGTGCTTGAGCATTTGAAGTCTCTTTCTTGTGTGATTGAGCATTGAAAGTCTCTTGACAATGATGAGAAGAAAAAAAGATAAAGTTAAGACTAGACCCTTAACCATATAAGACAAGAGCTTTTGCTCCCCGTGGGTCACATGGAACATGCTTGCCAAGAAAATGGCGCATGTGAAGGCTTCCAACAACTATAAATTTCCCAAGAGAAATTTCCTACACTTGAAATTCATTTAGGTTGATAAATTTATCTAAGATAAATTGAAATAATAAAATCCAAAAAAATAATATCTCCAGCATCAAGTTACGTCATTTAGAAGTTTTTTCAAAGATAAAAAATGAAGAAAAATATAATGAGATATGAAAAATAAAAGTTTTTATGTTATATATGTTATTTCAGCTAGTGAACCTTGTATTTTGTTGTTTGGGATGATCACCACCCTCATGTAATGATCACGTTGAAAGTCCTTGTTGCAGGTTAGTAAACATAACCTACATGTCCTTTTGAGTTTATCATTTAGCTAGTATTTTCAGATTGTAATATAGCTTTTGAAAATTGTAATTTCATGTGGGATTATGTTATGTGTAATGCTTTATAGTTACATTGTTTTCACATTATAAGTTATTATAAGTTATACGCTATATTTGAAGTGTTGTGGACAACAATGTTTATCGATTTTTAAAGGAGTTACAACACACACGCACACACAACTCTCACACACACACACACACATAATATCTTGATTTTACAATTACCTAATTACTAATGAGTAGGAGTTTATTAAAATTTAATAAATTAATTAAATTTAAATATTTACAGATATATGACTTAAATTCTAAAAATTGGTTTTATAAAGAAACATGACCTAAATATTTGTGTGTGACACTCTTGGCTTCTTAGGACCAAACGTTGCTTTGTTCTGTTTCAAGAAACAACTAGAATTACAGTTCTTTGTTGTATAGGTTCTGCTTCAAAACCTTATTATTGTCGTGCTGGATTTTTAGATCCAGTTCGCTGCGCACAGGTTCGTTGGGCTCGAAAGGGCTGGTTATGCTGTTGTATTTCGTTTCAGGGGCCGTTGGTTCATGAATCTATCGGTGTTGGCCGTTGATTCATACACCATTAAAAATAGGGTTAAATATGTTTTTGGTCCCTATAAATATGTCAACTTTTCGTTTTAGTCCCTCTAAAATTTTCCTTCAACTTTTAGTCCCTATAAAGTTTTCAATCTTCACTTTTGGTCCCTCTTTTAAAGTAAACTCATATGTAGAATTCATATTATTTAATAAAATTTTCCAGAAAAATTCAAAATATTATAAGAATCATTCCAAAAAAAATTCAGAATTTTTTAACAAAACATGAATTTAATATGAATTTTTATATTGTTTATGGTTAAAAATTCATATTTAATTTGTGTTTTGTTAAAAAAAATCTAATTTTTTTAGGAATTGTTTTTAGAATATTTGACACATTTCTGCACAATTTTATTAAAAAATACAAAAATTAAATTAAAAATAGGGACCAAAAGTAGTGATTGAAAATTTTACAGGGACTAAAAGTTGAAGGAAAATTTTAGAGGGACTAAAACGAAAAGTTGACATATTTATGGGGACCAAAAACATATTTAACCCTTAAAAATATATCCTAGTCATCCTATGATGGAATGACATGGGTCCGTATGGACTTGAAAGAGTCGTTATTGCTTGTTGTCATTGTAGTAGGGAGTTGATGATACGTGAATCGTTTTCGTGTTGACGATCGATTCATTCACCAAACTTTAGACCCGCTTGGTTCGTTTGTTTAAATTCTTTAGGGATGGATCCATATGATTTTTTATATTTTTTATGTTTTGCCCATTAGGGTTGTTGACTGGTTCAGGTTTTATGTCCCCCAATTTTTATATGTAATTTTTCTCTTTTTTTAATAATATATATGAGCAATTGACAATATATTAGAGTAGGGTTCCAACTCTTTTTGATGTCACTTTGCTCTTGGCTTTAAATTTTTTTGATTTTTCCATCCAAAAAGGTTTAGCGGCACAAATTGTTGCATGTCTTCCATTCATCGGTAAACATTTAGTTTTACAATAAAATACAAATAAATAAAACTTTTTAAATTCAAGCCCGTATTTTTTTTCTTTTATCTCATAACTAATTGATTCTTATTAAAAAAAACTAATTGATTCTGTTTGTTTCATTGCGCAAGATAACACAACATTTTCTCAACTCATCATACATTTTCCATATTTTTTTTTTCGTTAAAAAATAAATAAATGCGTCATCATATTTGATATCATTAATTTTGATATAAAATGTTGTAAAATAAAAAGTCATCATATGATAATTTTAATTCATAAATAAATGTGTCATCACCTCTTTGTTGTGTTATTTATACAACTAACATTTTTTCTCTTTCATTATTGTTTTTTATATTTTGACATTTTACCCTATCTATTACGAAAAGCTAAAATATATGACTAAAATAATGAATTTTAATAAAATTAAAAAAGAATTTTGATGATCATCTAGACTTTTATGTGAGATATTTACTAAGTGGTCAATTGAGTTATCTACATGTATATGTGTGACATATTAATTAAAAACATTTAACATCAACTCCATCTTTGTAAATGGCTTCTCGTAACTCCTAAGTGGTAAAAGTTATTTGATTGAAGTTAATAATGCATGAAATATTTACATATAAAGAGATAAAGAAACTCATGTTTATTATATGAAAATGAGGATACATATGGCTCAAATTATTATGTTTTTTTATGCTTTGATCATCTTTCTTTCCCCATTTCTTGTTGATCGTCGTTCTTTCCCCTCATCTTTCGTTTCCCCTAAGTCCTATACAAGTACGTCATTTTTTAAACAATTTTCAAATTTTCTGATTCATCTTATACAAAATGTTTTATTACCTTTTAGTAACATTACTTTTTTTTTTTATATATATATTTGACAAACAGGTGAGATTCCTTGCAAAGCTACTCGTGATTGCCCATATGAGTTATACTATGAAACAAAGTGTGTTGATAGCTTATGTACATATTGGTGAATATATTAATTAAGTTTAAAAATAATTATGTTACTTCTAAGCGTATAATTTTATTTGTATGTCATAATATTTGTATTTTTTATAATTTACTTCAAAATTTGATTTATATCTACTCACCTTTCAATTTTTATGACTAGCTCAACAATTTATTAATATAATATGCAAGTTTTGTCCCCTCTATTTTATTCACTTGCAAAACAAATCTCACCATTTTTAAATGGAGAATGCTAACCATTGTTCTTAGGGCATTGGATAAGGGGATAAAAATAGAAAGGATAATGTTAACCAGTGGAAGGCATTGGTTAAGAAGTCAAATGTGGTAAGTATTACATTGGAACTTGTGCTATCAACTCTTCAAAAGTATAAAAAGTGTTACTTTCATTTTAAAACTTCATTTTTTTAGTTTCCTTAACCAGTGCCCCCGGGGCACCGGTTAACATGACCCAAATAGAAATATAGCATTGGAAAATGGTGAAATGTGATAAATTTAACTTTTTAAAAGTCAAAATATTGTTGAAACCAATGCAAACATGCTACTTTTGCCTTCCTTAACCATTGAGGGCAATGATTAGCAAGACCCTTTCAAAATTTACCAATTAATTTGGTTCCTTCCAAAAATTCTTGGACATGATGAGATGTAGAATCATCAACGTAAACTCATTATATAAATGTCATTAATTAAACTACAAAAATGTATAACTTTTAAGGTTGAAACCAAAAATTCAAGAGGTTTTCTTGCAATTTCGTAGGTATACTATATCACCAAATTTTATTTTACTGTAAAGGATATCATCAAAATTTATGTCATGTGACTTAAAACATGTTATATCACCATTTTTTATAATATATATAGAGTTTTGCTAGAAAACATCTTTTATGAAGGTGTATTTTAACAAATTATTCTATGATCATTTGTTAAAAGACACCAACTAATTTTTATGAAGGTGTCTTTTAGCAAAGTTATAACTAAAAAGTGGAAATCACACCTTGAGATGTGGGTTGCTAAAAGAGACCTTTATGGATGGCTTCTAACAAAACCCATATATATATATATAGGGGGCATATCATGTGAGAATGACTTTTATATGAGAATGATAAGAACAATTATCAGCCTTTGGATTTAAATTAATGGTCAAGATTAAAACATATTTCAAGACACTCGCGTGTTTCTCCCTCATGAAACAACTCACCCACTCATCTTCTTCAACCTACCAACATCCATCTGCTTCCGTTAAATCACCATCATAACCACCTACATGATTTTTATCTTGAAAATAACTCACTTGTATTCTCTTTATTTATTAATTCCAATAAAAAATTCTTAAGTAATTTTTCAACCACAAAACCCATGAACCATGATTCATTGACAGATCTAATCTCCCTTGTTTGCCTCAGTTTGTGTCTACACATTGATGCCTGTAGCCGTTTCCGTCATCGACTCCAAATCTCGAGTTAGAGAGACGACGATGACGACGAGGGTCGGAGAGAGAGATAACAAGACATGAGAGAGAAAGAAGACACATCGACTTGGTGGGCGGTGACTGCCGGCGGCGGAGGTGGGTTCAACAATGGGTGAGAGACCTTCCGGCGGCGGAGGTGGTTCAATGATGGATGACAAATCTGAAAAGAGGAAGGCGGCGACAAAGTTATGTGGTGTGCTAGTGTGTTTAGTTGATGTTTAAATCTGAACCCTTATTTTTAATCTAATGGTTGATAATTGTTCCTACCATTCTCACATATAAAAGTCATTCTCACATGATATGCCCTATATATATATATATCAACTACATGGAGGGAATCAACTGCATGGAAGGGTGAAAATAAGGGTATCAACTATCAAGACTAGCAGCTAAATATATATTATTATTATTATAAATAAGCACCATATATGACCTAGCTAGTGTTTTTTTTAGGGGATGTCCTAGTTGTTGTTTATTGGTTCACAATAATATTATTTCTTTATCTCCTTTTAGGTATTGACCAAACTAATCCAAATGCTTTCCCCCTTTTATATTTGAGATCAATTGCTTAAGGTCAATGTTTAAGATACAGTGGGCCAACCTTTAACATTCGCATGGTATACGTAAAATTGGTTAGTCATGTAGTGGATGTCATTTTCAATCCCCTACATTTATTACTCTCTCTTATCTCTCCATAAAAGAAACAAGCAAAAAAGAGAAAGCAAAGGTTAAAATGAAAAGGAAAAGAGAAAGAGAAAGTTCACAAACAAACAAAGAAAATCTCCCAAATTAATTATTAATATTATTAAATCAAACCATCATATAAGTGCTTGATTTCACTCATCAAGGTAAAGAATATGGCTATGATGGAGTGTGATGTAGAGGACAATAATTTCATTGAGTGGCTCAAACCATCTAATTCCTCTAAATCATATCTAACTTCATCATCATCATCATCTTCTTCTACCACTCAAAATGAAACTATTCAATTCTTTCCTATTTTGAGTGCAAATTTTTCAAAAGATGAAGAACGTGAAGTGCCACAAATTGAGGGTTTTGAGTTCAAAGAAGAAAAAGAGATTGTGGCTTTGCATATTGGATTACCTCATGACACTAAAAAATATCTTGATGATGAGAAGAAGTTTTTCCATTTTAAAGAAGAAGAAGAAGAAGAAAAGGCTTCTAAAAAAACCTTCCAAAGGTTTTGGATACCAACTCCTGCACAGATCCTTGTTGGACCTATGCAATTTGCTTGCTCCATATGCAACAAAACCTTCAATAGGTATAACAACATGCAGGTTAGTTTCTTCTTCATTTAATTTCATGAATATGAGAATTAGAAAAATTTCATAATTTTTATTCAACTATTTTAGCCTCAGTTACTTGTAAAGAAAGATGGAAAAACGCCCCAAAAAATAGAAAAATTATAAATAAACATTATTAAAAAAAAAAAGATTAGTGAAGAAACTAGTATTGAATATAAAAACTATAAGGTCTAGCAGGAGAGAGTTGAAAACATGATATTTAATTAAATTTTAATTACTCTCAATCAAGAAGTTCCTTCATTTTTTGAGTGGCAAGGAAAATTGTAATTATAAGGGATTTTGGACTGATTTTTTTTTCTCTTTCAACTATACCTTTTATTTAAAAAAACAGTTAAATTTCATTATAATAAGAACAAAATTAGTTAAATTCTTATTTGCTCGTACATGATCGATATGCGATAAGATGAATATATAATTAAACACAAAATACACAAGATCGATATAACAAAAAAAAACACTACAAATGGAAGGGAAAAACACACAAAAGAGCCCCAATAACGGGGGATCATCCATATATAACAAACACCACCTCTACAATAACCGACCCACCCATAGAGATAAATGGAGGGAAACCGGATGGAGGGGCGATCGAGAGAAGACATGAGGCCAACCAGGCCATCGCGTGATCCATCTCCAACAACCCTGTATGCCCTATCGGTTTGAGCAAGGAATAGGTTGCACCTCCCACTCATAGAAGGAGCATCCATTTTCAGGATTTTCACCAAGGGACCGTTTCCAAGACGAAAACTTCAGTGGATACTCAACAAAGGCTCTTCATTGGCAACCCTTAATTTGTTTACTTCAATAGATTAGCACCTGCATTTTGGCATACAGACAAATTTATATATGACAAACCAAAAAAAAAAATAGTTTCCATGAATTTGACAAACACAAAGCCAGCAATTTGATCTTTTCCTTTTTTTTTTAATGCTATTTGGTCTTAAAAACTGCTTTTGCCTACTTAATACAATTGCAATATGTATGATGCTTTTTTTTTTTATGGTGGCCGAAGTTTGAACCATGAACTTTGCATATATTATGCATTGTCCTTATCATCTGAGATAAGCTCACGAGGACAATATGCATGATGCTTTAACCCGCCCTAACTTTTCTCTTCTTGACAATAATTTTTCTTCTCGAGCTAGCTATAGCTAGATGGCCTCTTGTGTCCCTCTAGCATTCCCTTCACTTTCAAAAAGTTAATGTTTCATCGTTTATGATCATTTCAAAGGAAACTTTTAATAGTCTTCAGTCTTAATTTATTTATTTTCTTCGTGTTATTAGACCTTTTTTAATTTGGGTTGAAAATTTACCCCTGAAATATTTTCTGCTTTGTGATGGTTAGATATCTCTTTTCACTTTTTTAATTTACTATATGAATAAGTGGAGGACAAGGGGCTAGTAATTTGTCAAAATGGGGGTAGGTGTAGGACATGTAGCATCGAGGACTTAACAAAATAATACAAAACTTTGGATCCTCCTTTTGATTATACTAATTAATTGTATATATTCTTTAGAGAGGAATCAGATTTCAAATAGATTTTGTTTTATTTCAACATTCATGGGTCTAGCAGTTGCTGCTTTTGATTAGAATTTGACTTATCCTACCCCATCAGTGAAAGATTAACAAAATTATTGGCAACAATTAAGGGTAATATAGCTAGGTCAAATAATTCAGGCTACTGCTTGAAGATTATTATTTTTATGGTCTAATTTAAAGTAAGGGCTGTTTAAGATATATTATAAAAGCCTAAATAAAGATAAATTATAATAAATAAAAAGATGAAATGCATTATTTTACTTATAATTATTTTTCAACAATTTCTTCTCAAACTTTTATCACTACATCTCATGAACAAATCAAAGATGAAATTAATTAAGTTTATTTTTGCTCCATTAAAAAACAAAACATGCATGCATGCATGTGTTCTTTTAATAATTCATAAACTCAAACTACAGCACCAACTTAATAAATATTTTTCCATTAGATGCATATGTGGGGGCATGGATCTGAATTTAGGAAAGGGCCAGACTCACTAAGAGGCACACAACCAGCTGCAATGCTAAGGCTACCATGCTACTGTTGTGTTCAAGGTTGCAAGAACAACATCAATCATCCAAGAGCTAAGCCTTTGAAAGACTTTAGAACTCTCCAAACTCACTACAAAAGAAAACATGGGACAAAACCATTTATGTGTAGAAAATGTGGGAAAACATTTGCTGTCAAAGGTGATTGGAGGACTCATGAAAAGAATTGTGGCAAGTTATGGTATTGCACTTGTGGTTCAGATTTTAAACACAAAAGATCTCTCAAAGATCATATTAGGTCTTTCGGAAAAGGTCATCGTCGTCTTTCCTCGATTGATGATCGAGTTTTCGAGGAGGAGAAGGAATGTGTTACTGGGTCTGAAGAAGATGAATTTGCTCCTACATGATCTAAGTATCTAGCATTTCTAAATTTGAATTGTCTTTGTTATATTGAAACCGTTAGAAAAAGTTGAAAAAGCAACAAAAATTTAGAGATGAAAATTAGAAAATTTGTCTCTAATTTTTGTTGCTATTTTAACTTTTTTCTAGTATAATAAGTAAAATGTAGCCGAGTTTAATTACTGTTCAATGTTCACTACTCTTGTGCTCAGCAGCAAAACATTGTCAATAATATTGCTGAGGTATGAACATGGAAATGTTTTGCTGCCGAGCACTTAGGGTAGTGATGAGCTATCATATCTATAGAGGTTTGATTTGTAGTTAATTTTAATAAATACGGTTACCTAAAGTGGTGAAGTAGATGAATTTTCTTCTCATAGTAATAGAGGGTAGGTGTTATGTCATGTTCAATTTTTGGTATCCCTCTTCAATGGAGAAAATTTATCGGCTTCATTACCAAAAGGATTTCCGTATGTAAGTGCTGTTAACATCTTTGTGAACTTTGATAAATTTTCTGGTATGGAAATCATTGTCGGCTAGATTATTATATGTTGTTTTATAATGTTCTACCTAATAGTATACAATAATGTCAAAAAAAAAACTAATAGACAAATTACCTAAAAGCTTGTTAAATGTGAAACCAAAGTAATATTAATGCTCTCAGTGGTGAAGTGCAGGGTTTGAATTCTTGTACTCAACCTCTCTTTATCACTCTCCAACTTGTATTTTTCTTAACTTTTTTTTAACTGAAATAAATCAAGGACTACGAAATAAAGAAAAAAGACATCCAATATATAGCTCCTGGTTCAATGCAGCATCACAGTCAATCTTAGTATGCTGTGTGCGTACACATTTAATCGTTTGGTTTTAGTTGCATATCATTACATACATTATTTTTTCAATTAAAAATCTAAAAGTGGTTTAATTTTTTTTCTACATATTTGAAACTCCTTAAATAAGAATAAGAATAGAGATGAGATATATCTATTTACAGAGAAATACAAGAATAGGATATTGGTTGATGTTATGATCTAATAACTTTTTTTTAACAATTTAAAATATAATATATTAAGAAATCAAATGTTCTACCCTGCACAAGAAGTATCAAGAAAGAACATCAAAAGTTAATTACAAAGTCACCACAAAAAAGATGTTGAAGGAATATGGAAAAAGAAGAAGCTACATAGTGAGTCTCATGCACAATAGGGTTAAGCCGCCGAACATGATAATTGAAAACAAAAATAGAATTTTGTCTTCAACCATTAAAAAAATTGCAACTTAATTTTATCTAATAATAAATGGGGGCAGTTGAGCTTTTTTGTTGTCGAAAATTTTGTTATTACTTTCCTTCCATATTGCCCGAACACAAGACAACCAAATCAAATGCATAAAAGACTTAAAAGATCTTTGAATACCACCAGTTTGGCTAAACTGCAAAAAGTGATCTGCTTGATTAGCCGGCACAACTGATGAAAAGCCAAGCCAATTCCAGATATAGTACCACAATGATGACAGATCATCTTACGTTATTCTTAGCATATTTTTTAGTCATTTTTAGTTCGTTTTGATCCAAGATAGAGGAGGTAGGCAATTCTGGACATTTTGTAATGTTTTCATTTCGAGTCATGTAATTCTAGTCTTCCTAAAACCGAGCAATTTCAAGGTGTTTTTGATGTAATTCAAGAAGAAATCATGCAAATCGGTAAAGCAAAGCATTTTGAAGATATGGGAAGACAATAAATGAAGATTCAAAAGGACTCTGAAGATATTATAAGAAGGATAAATTGTGTTCCAAGTCCCAAGACATATTATATGAAAGTAAACACCAAAAAGACGAAGAAACAGACGATTACACGCGAGAACATGCACTAATTGTTGGATCTATTTAGTTTAAGTTATTTATTTAGTAACTTTATGAATCCTATTTAATTTTAACATATTAGAGTAGTAGTAGTATAGGTAGAGAGCATATCCAAATAGAAGTACAAGATAGGAGCAGTTGGTTGTCCATTGATACAACACTTACAAGCCTTTTTTTGAGTCGTGAAAATAGAAGCCACGGGGTGAAAAAGGAAGAAAAAAAGTGAAAAGCAGAATGGAAATACATATAATGAAAGAAATATCTTGATTGAACGCCTTTGTTATAACTTGCATTGTTTGTCTTTTTGCTTTACTTTTTGTTTTGATTTGAAGCTTGGTTATTTGTTTTGCATTGTTTCCATGACCATATATGAACCTAGTTCCTCCCTCTGTATACATGAGTTTCATTGTGTGGCCAGTAGTATCATTCAATGTCTATCAGAATTAGAGCACAAAATTTGATTAGTATTTTTTTTTTTTAACTAGGTATTATTAGTATTACAACTTTGTTTAGAGTTCCTTACATTGGATCAGCCAAATCACCAACTATTGCATCATATATACCTCTCTTCTTTGCATTTGTGGTTTTATTTAATCACGTTTCTAAAAATATAAATTTTGATCAGTACATTATCTTATTCAACCAATAGATTACTGATGAGATCAAGGACTATGCCGAGATCCATCCCAAATTTCTTGAGCAATTTAAGGATGACTTAGGAGATAGTTGGAATTTGCTTGATAGTTCAGGAAATTCTCACACTGTAGTTTTCAATGGAGACTATGCATACCCTCTCTTGATAGAAGGATGGAGTAGGCTTAGTGAATTTTACAACTTTGAGGGTCGCAAACAAATCTTTCTGAACTATCTAGGTAGGGATTATAGAAATGTAATCCCCTGATTATTATTGATGAGAATTGTGATAGATATACAATTGTTTCTGATTCTGATATAGAAACTAATGAAGGCCTAATAAATATACAATAATACCTAATCAATATACAATAAATATAATTGATTCTAATAGTAATGTCTAATGAATATACAATAAACATAATTGATTCTAATACTCCCCCGCAGTCGAAGCGGGAGGTGGACGAATGCTGAGGCTGTCACGGAAATCTTGGAATAATATCAAGGGAAGACCTTTTGTGAAAACGTCTGCAATTTGATATCGTGATGGTACGTGCAGAACTCGGACTTGGCCACGAGACACCTTTTCGCGAACAAAATGAATATCCATCTCAATATGTTTTGTTCTTTGATGTTGGACCGGGTTACCAGAGAGATAAATTGCACTGACATTATCACAATAAACCATGGTTGCTTTGTGAATAGGACACTGTAATTCAAGGAGAAGATTGCGTAGCCAACATGATTCAGAGACCAAATTGGCAACTCCACGGTATTCGGCTTCGGCACTAGATCGGGATAAGGTGGGCTGTCGTTTAGATGACCAAGATATCAGGTTATCTCCAAGAAAGACACAGTAGCCAGAAGTAGACCGTCTGGTGTCGGGGCACCCACCCCAATAAGCATCTGTATATGAAATTAAGGAAGTAGTGGATGAATGATAAAGATGCAAACCATATTGGGTTGTGCCCTGAATGTAGCGCAAGATACGTCGAAGAGCATTCATGTGGTCTTCCATTGGATTATGCATAAAGAGACATATATGTTGTACTGTATAGGAGATATCAGGTCGAGTGAAGGTGAGATATTGAAGAGCTCCTGCCAGACTACGATAGAGAGATGGATCCTTACATGAATTACTAGTTGTGGCACTCATTTTCGGTTTCGTATCAACTGGGGTTAGACACGGCTTACAGAGGACATTCCAGCACGTGCAAGAATTTCTTCAGCATACTTCTTTTGTGAGAGAAACAACCCTTGTTGGTGACGAGTGACTGCAATTCCCAAGAAGTAACTTAAGGGTCCCAAATCTTTCATAGCGAATTCAGAACCGAGTAGTGAGATGATAGATTGTCGCAAGTCATCTGAGGACGTGGCGAGAATAATATCATCAACATAGAGTAAAATATATGCCATATGAGTGTTTTTCTTGTATATGAAAAGAGAGTGATCACATTTGCTTTGAGAAAAACCAATAGATGACACGTAGTCGGCAAATCGCTTATACCAAGCTCGAGGAGCTTGTTTAAGCCCATAGAGTGATTTGCGAAGAAGGCATACATGATGGGGGTTTTCAGGATCTTTAAATCCCAAAGGTTGGTGCATGTACACTGTTTCTTTCAATTCACCATGAAGAAAAGCATTCTTGACATCCAACTGATGAATTTGCCAAGATCTGGATGTAGCAATGCTGAGAACTGTGCGAATAGTAGCTGGTTTTACAACTGGGCTAAAAGTTTCTCCACAGTCAATGCCAACCTGTTGACCTGCACCATCACCTACAAGTCGGGCTTTATGCCTCTCAAAAGTACCGTCAGATTTTTCTTTATGTCTAAAAATTCACATGGACCGAATAACATTAACATCAGGTGGTCGATGTACTAGGTCCCACGTCCTATTTTTAATTAGAGCATTATATTCATCATCCATGGCCATTTTTCAATTTGGGTCTTTAAGTGCAGACACAGGGTTCCTAGGTAGAGGGGATTTTGTAACATGGGTGTGCAAACCATAATATTTTTGGTTTGGTTTAAAAATCCCATGTTGACTCCTAGTGATAGGTTTTGTGTTAGCTTGTAAAGTTGGTTGAAATATGGGAGGAAGATTTTGTTGGATGGGACTAGTGGGGTTAGATTGTGGAGGTGAGGTGATATTTGGTGAGTTTGGACAAGGAGAAGTGATTTGGTTTGGCTGATGAGCCGGTTGAGGATCAGGTGGGCTAGTTTGGGTTTGGTCCATTAGATGTTGTATAATATAAGGGGACAACTCATTGTCTAGGAAAGTGTATGTATTAGGTTGAGGAATGTGCAGCTTTGCATATGGGAAAGTATTTTCATCAAATAAGACATGACGACAAATAATAATTTTATTTGACAATAAATATAAACATTTATAGCCTCGATGATTTGACGGATACCCAAGAAATACACATTTTGTGGAACGAGGTTGAAGTTTGTGTATTTTTTATGAAGGAAAGAGAGGAAAACATAAACAACCAAACACTCGTAAGTGATTGTAAGAAGGATCTTTGTGATACAACATTTTAAGAGGTGACTCAAAATCAATAGTTTTACTTGGTAAAATATTCATGAGATATGTTGTCATTTCTAAAGCATGGTGCCAAAATGAAGATGGTAATGACGCGTGAATTAATAAAGTTCGAATAATATTGTTAATGGACCATATTTTTCGTTCAGATTTACCATTTTGAGAAGATGTGTAAGGACAAGACAAACGAAAAACAATTCCATTAGCTTCACACATTTTTCGAAAATTACTATTGACATATTCACCGCCGTTGTCACATTGAATTGTTTTAATTTCTCTTTGAAATTGTGTGTTGATGTGTGCTCTTAGTTTTTCAAAAATTGGATTAACTTTGAATAATTATCCAAGAAAAGAACATAATAATTGTGACCAACTGAACTTAAAACAGGAGAGGTCCATACATCACTATGTAAAATATGAAATGGCAACAAACTTCTATTATGAGAATTCATGAAAGGCAATTTAACATGTTTACCAAGAGGACATGAGTGACAAATATGAGAATGTAATTTTCTAGAGTTATTACATTCAATCAACTTATTTTGCCTAAGAGAATTTAAAACATTTTCTCCTGGATGACCCAAATGATCATGCCAAAGGGATGATGACAAAGCTGCAAAGGAAAAGGTAGGCTCGACTTTATTAGGAGAGGTGGCAGCAGTGATGGGGTAAAGGTCACCTTGGCTCTCACATCTCATTAGAGGCATCCCCGTCTGAAAATCCTTCACAGAAAAACCAAACAGGTCAAATTCAATCGAAACCTTATTATTTGTAGTAAATTTACGAGCAGAAACTAAGTTTTTGATTAAATTTGGGGCATTTAGCACATTGTTTAAGACAAGAGGAGGGTGGGGGGGTGCTATTTGTGTACTGCCAAAACCATAAATTGGAATAGAGTGACCATTTCCTACAATGATTTTATTATTTTTGCTCAATTTAAAATAAGACGAGAGATTACCTTGCGAGGACATCATGTGGGAAGTTGCTCCAATGTCCATATACCAAGATGGGTCCGATTGCGCAAGGTTGAGAGTGCGGATGGCATTTTCAATGTCTGTTGGGCTAGGTGTGTTGACATTGAAAGCAGCTTGTTGAGGTCTAGGTCCAAGAACTCCACCTTGCTGAGGGTTGGGATTGTTGTTGGACCTGCCCCAATTGTAGGATGGGTAAGGACATGGTGGAATGTTCCATGGAGCCCACTGTTGCCAAGGGCCGCCCCATTGTTGCCGCTGTTGTTGTTGTCCGCGGCCACCACCACCGAAGTGGTTAGGCCCGTTTCGACCACCCCGGCCGGTGTTCCGTCCACCAGTGTTGCGTTGGTTCCTTCTTCCTCGGTTACCGCGGTTTTGACCTGTAGGGGTGGGAGGGATGACAGTTTCATCTGATGCGGTTTTGACCAGAAGTGCTGTTGTGTTGGAAGAGCTAGACTCACGAGAAGCACGCTGAAGCATGGTTGTTTCTTCAAGTTCTAATCGTGATTTTGCAGCGAAAAAAGTGGGAAGAGGGTCATGTTGTTGGACATATGTCACGAATCCAGCATACGCATCAGTGAGACCTGCGATCATTTTTAATACCAAACGGGTCTTAGTAACAGGAGAGCCAACGTTGGTCAGTTGGTCGGAGAGAAGCTTAAGGTGGTTACAATAAGCTTTGGTGGATGGAAAATCTTCCAGGTTGGTGTTGCTGAATTGATTTTCGAGTTGAACAGCACGAGCATGTTTGTTGTCATTAAACATGGCTGCGATGCGTTTCCAACATTCTTCAGCAGTGTCATTAATCACAAGGATAGAGGTAAGGATATCTTGTGTGACAGTGGCATACATCCACTGTAATAACACAGCATCAAGGCGATTCCATAGATCAGAATCCTTTTCCTTGGCGACAGCCGCAGCTTTGCGAGCGGTTTCATCAGAAGGTGGGATGATGTGATCAAGAAGGTTGTGAACGCGGGCTTGCACCAAAAAAAGTGCAGACCAGGATAGATAGACATTAGCATCATTATCCAACGTGACCGGGATGATGGTTTTGACGTTGGTAATGGAGAAGGCAGTGTGAAAATTTGATTTTGATGCCGTAGGAGCAGGTGGGTTTGACACCGACGAAGTGTCGTCAGTATCGTTTATGGGGGGATCGGTGCTCGCAGGCATGACTAGGATTGAAGGAAGGGAAGCTGTGGTTGGATTTAGATTTGGATCGGTAAAGCTGATACCATATAGAAATGTAATCCCCTGATTATTATTGATGAGAATTGTGATAGATATACAATTGTTTCTGATTCTGATATAGAAACTAATGAATGCCTAATGAATATACAATAATACCTAATCAATATACAATAAACATAATTGATTCTAATAGGGATTGGATTTTGTTAACTTTGGGAAGAACATATGCAGGTTTTCATGAATTTCCGTCCTACCGTAGCCTGAGTACCAAGAAACATAGATAAGTGTTTTTTGAAATCACCTTGAAAGACCTTGACTTTGCTGAACCACATCAATTGGTTGAGTATACATTTCATACTATTAATTATTGTCACTACTTTATTTCTATCCTTTGAATACTTCTTTTAACCGTATATATACATTGCCTATCATGTTTACGTGCTTAATCGAGATTTCAAAGACTTCCTTTCGCAATATGATTTTAACCACTTGGTCCTATGCGGAAAAGTTAACGGTCCAAGAACCATGTGTGAAGTCAAATTTCATAGGAGATGATGACATTGTTATAGGAGCATTTGAACAATGTTCACAGTCTTTATGCATCGAAAATGAATTTCAGTCTGGCGACACAATAAGATTCAAGTTTTTCGATGGAGTTGTCAGCCACTATGTTTAAGTTTTAAAAATCGAGGATTAGGTTGTGCTGTTAGGAATTCTTCTATATTTTCTATCTATTTTGTTTGGAATTCTGTATTTTGCTAACTATTGCCCATTGCCTTGCTCATCTTTTATCAATGCAAAGATCCTTTTTAGTTTATGAATTAGTAACTTTCATATTGAATCAGCAAAAACATATGACATCTGCTATATCACAACAACATAAATATTACCATGTTTAGAAAGAAAAATATCTCAACATATGTTCTTAGAAAAATTAAATCAACATTATTAGAAAAGGTAGAGACTTGAGTTCAAATACTAATCGACTTTGTATATATGCACACATTTTAATATAAAATTAGTTTATTACATTTTAACTTATTCAAACATATAACAATAAATTTCAAAACACATTATTATTCAATCCGTGCGAAGCACGGATTTTTAACTAGTTAGAGTTTGAAATCCGAACTTGATAAAAGGAACAGAATATCTGCGCCAATCGTTACTTTATTCATACATTCAAAAATCCATGTTCAACTATGCTTGACATGATTTTTTTGTCTCCACGCAAAGGGATAAAAAAACGTTCATCTTTATTCTCGATTGGACTGCACCGTTTGTGTTGTGCAAGCAAAGACAAAACAGAATCAGAGAAAGGATGAGAACAAATGAACAATTAATATGATGTTGTGTGTTAGAGGTGGAACAAATAACATGGCTTTCCCACATGTCACATTGCAACGAGGTAAAACATACATAGTTGTCCACGTGTCAAGAATTTACAATCCTTAGCTCACGTGGCATATTGTAGTGAAGACAGAAAATTTTGGTTTCTTCGTGAGAACTACATGCACGTGGCATTTCAAGACTATTGTTGTCTCAGCTACAACCTATGATCATGTGAAATTGTTCATAGAATCAGAATGGTTATTTAATGCATACCATGTTAAAGTTCAAAAACTCTTAAGTTACGTGCTTTTCTTTTGCTCATTGTAAACAAAGAAGCACAAAATGAAGGTATGTTCATATTCTTTCATTGTTTTCTTCTTTCTTTTCCATATGGTTCTATATTTGATTTTATGGAAATTTTGAAGGTTGAATCGAGGTCACATAATGTTCATCATGCACATGGGGAAGAAGAGAAGGTGATGACAAGGAAGCAGAAGGCAGAATCTAAGGCACATGAAGTAGAGCATTCTCCTAAAAAGGCTAAGGTGGAAGATGAAAAAAATGGTCACACTAATGGAAAATCTGCTTCTGATGTTGTACAAGAATATGATGAGTTTTGTAAGGCCACTAATGAGCAACTATCTTTGGAGCAAATGAAAGAGATTCTTGAGGCTAATGATCTTGATTCATCTGGCTCTGATCTTGAAATTACACGAAGATGGTTAGTGATAGAAATAATAAATAGCTCCTAAAGAATATGAAATTTGTCACTTTAGTCATGTTCATAGGTTAGTGATGTGATTCAAATGTGTTACTTTCTTGAACAGCCAAGACTTGCTGTTTTTTGGTGCATTAGAGAAATGCATGGTTTGCAATGGCAACATGGAGTTTGATGGAAGACGTTATGGATGCAGAGGTTTCTACAGTGAATGGTCTAGTTGCACTTTCAGCACCAGAGAACCTCCAAGGAAAGATGAACCTATTAAGCTACCAGATTCTGTTCAGAACTCTCCAGTTTCAGATGTAATTTTCTCTTATTTTTCACCATTTTTGTTTCTTCATTGTATACGTATAGTTTTGTTGTAACTTGTCACCTAAGAATTGTTATGACTAACATGTGTGTGATGTAGTTGCTGAAGAAATACCAGGATCCAAGTAAAAGGCCTCAAAGGGATTTAGGCTTAGCTATAAAGCCTTTTACTGGAATGATGATTTCTTTGATGGGTCGTCTTAATCGAACACATGTATGTATCTATGTTATTATTGTTGCATTAGTAACTAATTAACCAACTGCTACTGAGTTTTGTTGATTGGATTTTGTTTCTGGCTACTTAGCAATATTGGAAAAAAACAATTGAAAAGCATGGAGGGAAGGTGGCAAACTCTATCATTGGTAATGTAATAGAATTTTCTATTTTCATCCTTCTGTTGCTAGGAATTTCTGTAACCTGGTTAGTTAAATTTTTCAGGAGCAAGTTGTTTGGTGGCTTCACCTGCCGAGCGAGATCGAGGTGGAACATCCAAACTTGCAGATGCCATGTAAGTGTAATCAAAATTTATGGCATGACAATAAGAAAAACATGGTCACATAGAAAAGATGCATCTATATTAACTTTTTTGGCTTTCAATTTTATTCTGATGGCATGAAAAAGGATACATAAACATGCTTAAGTAACTTTCAACCTATCTTACTATAGGGAGAGGGGCATACCTGTGGTTAGGGAGGCATGGTTAACCGACAGCATCGAAAAGCAAGAACCACAACCTTTAGAATCTTATGATCTTGTTTCTGATCTTTCTGTGGATGGAAAGGGAATCCCTTGGGACAAACAAGATCCTGGGGAGGAGGCTATTGAATCACTCTCAGCAGAAGTACATAATTTACTCTTTCATACTTTTTTTTTTTTCATTATTCATACTGTTTTTTTTTTCATTATTTTATAGAAGAAATATAGGTCCCTTCCCTTTTGACTGTTTGATAAAATTTGGTGATTGTTAACAGCTCAAGCTTTATGGGAAGAGAGGGGTCTACAAAGATACCAAATTGCATGAGCAAGATGGAAAGATATTTGAAAAAGATGGGATATTATACAACTGTGCCTTCTCCCTTTGTGACCAAGGGAGAAAACTTAATGAGTAATAATACTAACAAGATCAATTGCAGCTTTAGTCCTTATTGACATTTGTTTTTTGGTTACAACCTTATTGACATTTATAAGATGATTATGCTTAATTTAGTTTTGTTAATTTGGGGCAGCTACTGTGTCATGCAACTGATTGTCGTCCCAGAGAATTCTTTGCATTTGTATTTCAAGAAAGGAAGAGTGGGGGACGATCCAAGCGCGGAGGAGCGACTAGAAGAGTGCGAGAATGTGGACAATGCTATCAAAGAGTTTGTGAGGCTCTTTGAGGAAATAACAGGAAATGAGTTTGAATCATGGGAAAGAGAGAAGAAATTTCAAAAGAAACCACTGAAGTTTTACCCCATTGACATGGTACATATATATTACTTCCCATAATTGATGATTTATCACTCCTGTTTTTGGTTAAACATATATAGCATTATGGCATTGAATAGGATGATGGAGTTGAAGTTAGACACGGGGCATTAGGTCTTCGGCAGCTGGGGATAGCAGCGACACACTGTAAACTTGAGCCTATGGTTGCAAATTTTATGAAGGTTTTGTGCAGCCAGGAGATCTATAAGTAAGCACAGTAACTCAAAACTACTTTGAATGATTCTTACCTGAATTTTCACAATTATCTTACATTGAATTCAGGTATGCATTGATGGAGATGGGTTATGACTCTCCAGACCTTCCAATAGGAATGGTTACAAATCTTCACTTGAAAAGATGTATGTAATAGGAAACACTTCCTTTTCATATTTATCTAACGTCGTTTAGAATGACTAACAATTGAACTCTATCAGGTGAGGAAATTCTGTTGGAATTCATAGAGAAAGTGAAAACATTGAAGGAGACAGGGCCCAAGGCTGATGCTATTTGGTCTGATTTTAGCCAGAAATGGTTCACTCTGATGCACTCCACAAGGCCTTTCATTTTTAGAGATTATCAAGAGATTGCAGATCATGTAAGCCTAATTAGTCCCTACATTTATTGGTTCAACCACTATTTTTGAAGACTGAATCTTTGCCCTAATTTTCCTAGGCTGCTGCAGCTTTGGAGGGTGTTAGAGATATAACCCTTGCTTCTCACCTCATAGGAGATATGAGTGGCTCTACCATTGATGATCCATTATCAGACACATACAAGAAATTGGGTTGCTCAATTACTCCCCTGGAGAAAAATTCAAATGATTACGAGATGATTGTGAAATACCTTGAAAAAACTTATGAACCTGTCAAAGTTGGTGACATTGTAAGAATATAATTGTTTATGTTTGTTTTATCTACACTGCAAGAATGCTCAATTCTTCTAGATTTTTTACTGTTAACTTTCTATGAACTTTAGGAATATGGGGTGTCAGTTGAAAACATCTTCACTGTGGAATCAAGTGCTTGCCCTTCTTATGCTGACATAGTAAAGATGCCAAACAAGGTTCTTCTATGGTGTGGTAAGACAGATAGAATACTGTTCAAGTTGTAAGCAAAATAAATGGATTACCTTGGTTGTTATCAATGACTAATACTAATTTTATGTTTATAATATGGAAGGATCGCGGAGCTCAAATCTTTTGAGGCACTTGCACAAGGGGTTCTTGCCAGCTATTTGTTCACTACCTGTTCCAGGCTACATGGTATTTCAAAATATATACTTATTAAAAGTATGTTTAATATTAATGTTGGTGACTATTTTCTCATTACTTGTTGTGTTGTTCTTTGCAAATAGTTTGGCAAAGCCATTGTTTGCTCTGATGCTGCAGCAGAGGCAGCAAGATATGGTTTTACTGCTGTTGACAGGCCAGAAGGGTTCTTGGTTTTGGCCATTGCTTCACTAGGAAATGAGATTACCGAGTTGAAAAGTCCACCTGAGGTAAGCAATAGTTAACCATAACCATCCTTTATGGTTTTTTACTCACAGAATTTTTGTTGATATGATTATGAAAATTATCTGAGACAGGACACAACATCTTTGGAGGAAAAGAAAGTTGGAGTGAAGGGACTTGGAAAGAAGAAAACTGATGAATCAGAGCATTTTGTTTGGAAAGATGACATAAAAGTTCCTTGTGGTAGCATAATTGCCTCAGAGCATGAAGATAGCCCCTTGGAATACAATGAGTATGCTGTCTATGATCCCAAACAGGTATAACCTATCTTATGTCAAGTATAAGCCAGATTTCAGTAGTGAATAATACATTGATTATATCATTGTTTGAGCACAATTTTCTTTCTTTTGTAGG
The DNA here is from genome assembly GCF_003473485.1 of Medicago truncatula. NCBI lineage: Eukaryota > Viridiplantae > Streptophyta > Magnoliopsida > Fabales > Fabaceae > Medicago > Medicago truncatula. Next base: position 27,394,219 of record NC_053045.1, read on the forward strand.
TACGTATAAGCTACTTGGTGGGGGTGAAGTATGAAGAGAAAGATGCCGTGATAGACACGGCAGAGTGAAAGGCACAACAGAATGATGATCAAGTGAAAACTTTTTTGTAATGCTGTCTTGTTTGAAGCTGTTGCTCTATCAAACTTAACTATAGGTTTCTTTAGGAAGATCTCTATCATTTTGATGTAAATAAGTGAATTATGCAACAGCAGAATATGTCTAAGTTGATCTATGTATAGGTCCTACTTATGAGTGGACACTAACTTAAGAGTAGATGTTTTGCCTACTTGTGTATTAAGCAACTGAATGCAACTTATGCATAAATACATAGTTGAGCCTTTCATTATAAATGAAATACGAATGGTGTAACTTATGCATAAATACATAATATATTCTTCTAAATTCAGTCCTCCATGTGCAACTTTTTCCCTTTTGCATTAGTCAGCTTCTATGGATCATATTTACGGTGGAGTGCAGTTCAAAGATAGCGACAGAACCCTGCATTATTTTTTGAATGGGAAAAGTCAGGTAGCATGATATAAGCTGCATATAATAATAGTAAAACAAAGGCTGCATACATACTACACCTCTCCATTAGTTTTGTTCAAGAGAGACCTATTATTAGGATACTATTAATGAAAGAAAGGATAATCTATAAACACAATTAAATGTCCGTATCTTGGAACAAATCATTTGATCTTTTTTTTAACTACAGGCCTTGCATATTTTATGCATTGTCCATATCAACTGAGCTAAAGGTTATATCGGTTACACAGCCTTCACAATCTCTTACTAAGAAAACTGTGGTTTCTTGAAAATCACAATCTAAAGGAGAGAAAAATTGCATCAATTTTCTGAGTGTGAATAAAACAATTCACATATTCATCCATGAAATAAGCTTTTTGAATATTAGTACATTATAAATAACAAAAAAAAAAAAAAAATCTAACATATATGAATTTATAATTAAATACAAATTACACAAAGCCTCATTCTAGTCAGTAGTAATTGTTGGTAATTTTAAATTTTAGATTACCTTCTATTACTGTCATTGTGTGGCTTGGTTCCTTTTTCGTTGCTACCTTCTTTCTCAAATCTACATTCCAACCATACATTCTCATTTTGCACTTCCAACTCCTCTGTTCACCCCTTCTACTTTTCCCTTTAGCTTTAATAAACTTAGAACTAGGTGAAGTTTTTAATACATAATATTCTTCTAAATCCTTCATGTGCAACTTTTTCTCTTCTGCAGTAGTCTTCTATGGCTCATATTTACGGTGGAGTGCAGTTCAAGGATAGCAACAGAACCCTGTATTTTTTTTTTTTTTGAACTGGAAAAGTCATGTAGCAAGAATAAGCTGCAAATGAGAGTAGTAAAACAAAGGCTGCACATTACACCTCACCATTAATTATGGAACAAATCATTTGATTTAATTGTAAAGTAAAAATATAAGCTATCATTTGATTTAGTAACTTTTTAAACAATAAATGTTGGTAATTAGTAGTAACTGTTGGTAAAGGTTAGAACCCAATATGGCATGAACAATAAATCATGGTTATGAAGCAATAATTGCAAGTGAAACAATAATCACTGAACTTAAGAAACATCAAAGAAAGATTTTTGAATAGCAGAAAGCTTAGATGAACATACTTCATCATTCTGTATTGATCTAACCAAAATTTACACTTGGGTGATGCCTTTGAGGCTACATTTGGGACAGTACAAACTTGAGAAAATAAAAAATGAATCTCAAACCAAACTCAATAATCCCATCAACTATCTGTTTCTGTTCATTCCACAAGTATTACAACAAGATAACACTTCAACTATGATAACACATGAACAAAATCGACCCTCCAACAACACTTCGCTGCTGTCATCCATAGAACCATCGATACATTCCAACTTTCTCGGATACAAACTCACAGTCATGTCATCGATACATTACAACAGGAGGAATCTTAAACTTCTCCGATACAAACGGTATAGGCTTATCTCCCTCCATAAGATCGCGATAAAAAGCATACTCCGCCTCATAATCATGCAAATGAAGCTCAGCTTTCTGATTAGTATGATAATGATGTTTTGCCGCAGCCGATTTACCAAACCCAAAAAGACTAACTTTCTCACAAACTCCTAAAGCCAACATCACAGCTTGCATCCCAGAAGAATAATGAAACAATGCACCATCATGCGCCGAACCCCATTGCTCCAAACCCTTCCCAGTTTCCTCCACAAATCTCTTCAAAGAATAATACTTCACAACCCTAGAACACAAAACATCGAACCTCGGATCCGTCACCAACAACGGCGACTTATGAGAAGCATTACAAACAGTATAATCCAAGAAATGAACAGCTTGACAAATGTACATAACTATAGGAACATTTGCACCATATGGATGACAAAAACACCCTGATCTTCTTGCACACAAATGCAAAATGTTGCTATTCACAAAGGATATACTTGTCTTTTTCCCAACTTTTGATTCATAGTTATCAACCCTAGCATTGTTTAACCTAATCACAAATTCATGTGCATCAATTAACGCACCATAGTTTCTATTAAGCAAAATTCCACTATTACCAACAACAGCACAAGATGAATACTTCTTCAAATCACCTGAATCAACATTAACAGCTTTGTTATACCGATCAATCGGAACTTTCACCGATCGAGTCAATTCGGCCATAATCCCCGGTTGAAATCTCCGTTTTCTCGCCCAATCATGCAAAACTCGTCGAAAATCAATCCAATACCGATAAAACAACGGTGACCGGAGTGTCGCCGGATAAGTCTTATCACCACCGTCATGATGGATGAACCTCCGCCATGAGACAAAGGTTCTATGACGAGCTTGACTAGCGAAGTTACCGTCGAGAAGCTGCTGAATCTCTCGGCGGGTTTTTTCCTCACCGATCTCGACGGCGGCGTGGTGGAGTAAGGTTGCGTTAAGCGACGGTGGATCGCGAGTGAAGACACGCGCTTCGAGCTCGATTGAGAGTATACCTTTGCGGAGAATAGCGCGTGAAGTTAACGTAGCAATGAAAACTAAGAGAAGGAGGAGAATAAAAAATGGTCGAACGGTGCGTTTCATTTTAGGTTTAGTTGTTGAAAAATGAGTGAAAAATGAATCGATGAAATTTGATTTTGGTGTTTGATTTTCAGATCCATCTTTTTGTTCTGGAGATTTAGGCATTTTAATGTGTTAGGGATTTAAGCAATGAAATAGCGAAGAAGGGTACAAAGAAAAAGGATGAAAAATTTGCTGTAACAGCAGAAACTGAACATTGAGAAGTTGGAACATGAAATTTTGGAGTTTTGTTTTGGTTTGGTATGGTTACCAAGGTGTGGAACCAAAACCAAACCCTAAATGGAATCAATGATCAAGTGTTCTAGGGAATGATAAATTGTTACTTTTTGTTTGTAAGAGAAAGTAAGTTAAGTTAGGGTGTGGTGAGGGGAAGAGTGGGTGGGTGAGCATGTTAAAAAGCATGATTTTGTGGCATGGTTAGTGTGTGGAGGTTGAGAGAGTGTGTGGGGTATGGGAATTATGGCGTGGGAGGTGTTGTGAATAATGTGAATGATGGTGTGCTTTGTAAGTGAATGATCATGGAAATCAAGGTTTGAGGTGGGTCCATGTGATTAATTTATACTACTAGTTGGGTAGATTAGAAATCTAACATTTAGCCATAGATATTGATATGAATGTTTCATTATGGAATAATTGGATTTAACTTTTAAGAGGGGAAGTCAAGTGGCTTTATTCAATTTTAAGTTAAGTTTTGCACATCTTTCCAAAAAATGGAATCTCTTTCTAACTCTAGGATTATTATCGCCAGCGTGAATGTCACTTGATACATCATCATCCATAAGCTATTTTACTTCCGCGCCACGGATATCATCGTAATTATAAACGAGAAGGGTCATGCTAACCGGTATTTCTGAACACATGTTAAGATATTAGAAAAGAAAATTATTGTTAAAAAATACTTCCTCCGATCTTTATTATAAGAAACAATTAATTTTTTTGGTTCATTGTGTAAGTGAGTATCTAGTCTTTATTTATAATAAGAACATTAAGTATTCTATAAACCTAAAAAGTCAACTTTTTTTTTTAATAAGGACCGGAGAAGTAAAAATTTAACTTTTTATGAATTGATTACACAATTTTCAATTCAATAATTACTATTTAATTTCCTTTTTTAATATCTTCCTTAACTGATGTTTCATGCATCGGTTAGTATTTCCCAAACTAGACATGTTAACGAAGGAAACACTTTTAAAAATCTTAAATGATAAGTTTTGATTGAAGATTTCATTTTTTAATGAATAATCTCTTATTTTGAATTTTGTGTTCGGAAGGCATCTCCCATTAAAAATTTGGGTTAATTGTATTGCTACGCATAGATGAAAGTAATGTTTTTTCACATGAATGAAAGTAATATTCTTTTAAATGAATAAATTTATAGCATTTTATTAATTAAAATATGTTCAATGCAATATGATATACTTTCTTGGTCCCTTTTTAAAAAACTAATTTACAAAAATAGTTTTGTCCTGAATATAAGACTATCTGCAAAATTCTGTATGCATTTATTACTAAAGTAGAATAGTTAACTTGTGCTCTTAGGACACATGTTAATGAACCTAAAGTAGAAATTTTGTTTAGGAAATTCTGTCAATTTATTTTTTTAGAGATTGAAAATTAATATTTTGTAATAAATATTTACCATTTATGGTATCATTAACATGTGCCCTAAGAGTACAAGTTATCATAACTCTTTTTTAATATACACATCTCATTAATATTAATATACCTTAAAAATATAAAAAGTTAACATTAAATATCTCTATAGCAAAGGGTGATTTGGTAATATTGATATACATTTATGACAAATATATTACTTCAAACTTTTTTCTTAAAACCCGTGATTTTTGAAAAATTTTCATGTAAAATGGGGCAGAGGGAGTATCAATCAGGATCTGGAAACTAGCTGAAACGTGGTCGTCTTGGCAAACGTAATGGTTGTCTCATTTGCTTCTTTCCGTATAGACTAAACAGTGGAGTTTACATAGTACTCCCTCCGTCTCAAAATGTAAGCAAAAAAAACTCACCTTCTTTATCCCAAAATGTAAGAAAAAAAGACAAACTTTTATTCTATTTAATCTTGTTTTTAAAAAAATAAAAAATCATTTTTTTCTAGAAAAACTTTTGCTTATTTTGATGAAATTAAATGCAAATTACATTCAATTTTTCTCTCTATTCCATTGTTTTCATAACTAATAGCCAATGAAAATTGTTTTTAACATCTTCCCATGAAACTTATTTCAATGAAAACACACAAAAAAACTATACTCCAATTTTTTTATGTTTTAGTTTTCTTAATAAGTGTGATTTGAGATTTTTTTACTTACAATTTAAGATGGAGGGAGTATTGCGTAAAAAGAGCCTTGCATTTGTTAATAATCATCACAAACTGTGTTATATCATGTTTAGAGGATGAGAAACTATCCACTACCATTTTAGCATCAAGCTCGGTGTTTATAGGTCCCAATTTAAGGTTGGACTTTTTATATTTTCAAATTTACCCTTTATTTCAATTATTTTACCATTTTTATAATACTTTTAAATTAAAAATTAGTTAAATTTCATTAAAATATGAACAATTTACAATAACAGGAACAATATTGACTGCAGATAAATAAATGTTGTATTTTGGTGAAACATTTTTCTTCCAATCTCACCCCACAATTAATTATTTTTAATCATTTTATCATTTCATGTCAATAAAAGCAAAAAGATAAACAAGTTAGTGTTCGTCTTCATACTAGTTCTATACAAAGGGGATATACACTTTTAGGCTGAACTCTTTCTTCTACTTTTACACTTCAATTAAACTATTTTTTCATTTTTATAATATTATTTAAATTAACAATTAAAAAAATTAGTTAAATTTCATTAAAATATGAATAATCCACAACAATAGGATAAATAATCCACAACTACATTGGACAATATAAAAAAATTATTTTGACCTTATATAAAAAAAAAAAGTGTTAGTAGAGGCATTGCGTAATATATGCAGTGGTCGGAGTTAGTAGAGGCATTGTGTAATCCCAGCTTTGTGTGAGTGGTGTGTGCTATACAGAATCGGCTAATCACTTGTTTTTGGATTGTAATTTCTTCAGCATCATTTGGAAACATGATCACCATTGGATTTATTTATCTTTGGTTGATCCTTTAAGTATTTCAAACCATTTTATCATTTATTGGATAAAGTCAACCTTCAATCCTATTGGTAGCTAAAGGCAAAATAAATTAATTTAGTTTTTGTTATGATGGTTGGCGGCTTAGCCGCTTCTCTTGTTTGTGCATTGGCAAACAACACTCTTTTCTTGCTTGATAACGATTGGTAAGACTTTAGTGTTTCTCTTTAATATATCTTGTGTTAGGAGAAATGCTTATTATTGTTAATATATTTCATTTTGCTTTGTAAAAAAAAAAGTGTTCGCCCGGGAAAAGATACAATAATGATTTATTTATTATTTTACATAATTTATGATTATTTATTAAGATTTTTTTTGAAGGAATGATTTATTTATTAAGATAAAAATAAAAGATAATTGAAGTTGTCATGGATTTTTTTTTTAAGTTGCATGCGTGACTCGTCATGCACTAAATAATCTTAAAATCAATTAGGGTTCAATTGCTACTGATTTCAAAGAAAAAAATAAAACCAAAACCCTAATCTAACAAGAGAAAAAGAAAAGCCTTAATCAGTGGCTATAAGAGAGTACGAGGAACCATACCTCAAAAACCAAAACCCTAACAAATCAGGAACTCAAAAAATGAGAGGCAAGTGTCCACGTTAGAAGGCGAAGAAGAAAATGTTATCTCACAAAACTGATCGCCGTACGAGATTGTCGATCAAAGGTGATGACACGGTGTTCCTCCCTGATGAACTTGTCACTGAAGTTCTTTCATTTTCCGATGTTAAATTCCTTATGCAAATGAGGTGTGTATGCAAGTCTTGGAAATCTATATTTTCCAATCCTAACTTTTTGAAACTCCACCTTAAGCGATCTGCAAGATACCCTCACTTGATACTGTATTTTAATAAATCCAGTATTTATAGGGATTTCAATGTTGTACCATTCCCCATTAATCGTTTAAGAGAGAACCTGATGATCTCCCTTCCCAATGATCCTCATTATGAATTAATGGATAACGACTGTAAATATGTTGTTAGTTCTTGCAATGGATTGCTTGGTTAACATTCCCTCCATGGAAAGATGTGGTTCCGTTTGTGGAATCCTGCCATCCATAAAATGTCCAAAAAGTTGGCCTATTTTTGGGATGATGTTATGGGTTTATATCTCAGTTTTAAGTTTGTGTTTGTTTATGATAACTCGTCGTAGACTTATAAAAATGTGATGTTACTTTTGGATGAAGCTGAAAACATAACTCGTGCACGAGTTTTAAATTTACGTGTTAATGTTTGAAAACCTATTCAAAATTTTCCGACGGCTCTTCTTCATTTTTGTGATAATGACCGTGGTGTGAATGATGACGGTGTTTATTTGAATGGTAGTCTTAATTGGTTGGCCTATCCGATTTATTTGGTTACGTTAATTTTTATGCTTGGAAAAAAATGAATGTTAAGAAATTTATGATTGTTTCACTTCATCTAACCATTGGATTGATTTCTCTTTGGTTGATCCTTTAACTATTTCAAACCATTTTATTCAGTTTGGATATTTAACAGGCGGTTCAAAAGTTCGGCGATCTATTATGTCTGTAATTTGGTTTTCGTGTGTTTGAGTAATACGGAAAGAGCTGATAATATAGTATTATCATTTATTGGATAAAGTCAACCTTCCATCCTATTGGTAGTTAGAGGGAAAATACGTTAATTTAGTTTTTGGTTATGATGGTTGGCGACTTAGCCAATTCTCTTGTTTGTGCATTGGCAAACAACTCTCTTTTGCTTTTATTTTTTCTCTTTATGGTTTGCTTGATTACGATTGGTAAGACTTTGGTGTTTCTCTCTAGTATATCTTTTGTTAGGAGAAATGCTTATTATTGTTAATATATTTCATTTTTCCTTGTATAAAAAAAAATTGATTTCGCTATGAAAAAGAAACAACATATGATTTATTTATTATTTTACAAAATATATGATTATTTATTAAAATTATTTTTTTGAAGGGATGATTTATTTATTAAGATAAAAATAAAAGATAATTGAAGTTGCCATGGATTTTTTTTAAGTTGCAGACGTGACTCTTCATGAACTAAATAATCACAAAATTAGTTAGGGTTCAATTGCTACTGATTTCAAATAAAATAATAAAACCAAAACCCTAATCTAAAAGGAGAAAAAGAAAAGCCTTAATTAGTTGTTGTAGAAGAGTAAGAGGAACAAGACCTCAAAAACCAAAACCCTAACAACTCAGGAACTCAAAAAATTAGAGGCAAGTCTCCACGCTAAAAGGTGAAGAAGAAAATGTTAACTCACAAAACTTATCGCCGTACGAGATTACCGATCAAAGGTGATGAAACGGTGTTCCTCCCTGATGAACTTGTCACTGAAGTTCTTTCATTTTTCGATGTTAAATTCCTTATGCAAATGAGGTGTGTATGCAAGTCTTGGAAATCTATAATTTCCAATCCAAACTTTGTGATCCTCATTATGGATTAATGGATAACAACTGTAAATATGTTGTTGGTTCTTGCGATCGATTTCTTTGTTTGCTTGGTTATTCTTCCCTCCATAGAAAGATGTGGTTTCGTTCGTGGAATCCTGCAATCCGTAAAATGTCCCAAAAATTAGTTTATTTTTGGGATGGTGTTTTGGGTTTATATCTCAGTGTTAAGTTTGCGTTTGTTTATGATAACTTATCGCAAACTTATAAGATTGTGATGTTACTTTTGGATGAAGCTGAAAACATAACTCGTGGCGAGTTTTAAATTTGCGTGATAATGTTTGAAAATTTAAAATTTTCCTACGGTTCTTCTTCATTTTTGTGATAATGACCCTTGTGTGAATGATGGTGGTGTTTATTTGAATGGTAGTGTTAATTGGTTGGCCCATCCGAGTGAATTTGATTACGTTAATTTTTATGCTTGGAAAATGAATGTTAAGAAATTTGTGATTGTTTCACTTGATCTAACCATTGGATTGATTTCTCTTTTGTTGATCCTTTAAGTATTTCAAACCATTTTATTCAGTTTAGATATTTAACAGGCGGTTCAAAAGTTTGGTGATCTATTATGTCTGTAATTTGGTTTTCATGTGTTTTAGTAATATGGAAAGAGCAAAATAATATATTATTATCATTTATTGGATAAAGCCAACCTTCCATCCTATTGGTAGCTAAAGGTAAAATACATTAATTTTGTTTTTGGTTAGGATGGTTGGTGGCTTAGCTGCTTTTCTTGTTTGTGCATTGGCAAACATCTCTCTTTTATTTTTATTTTTTCTATTTGTGGTTTGCTTGATAACGATTGGTAAGACTTTGGTGTTTCTCTTTAGTATATCTTGTGTTAGGAGAAATGCTTATTATTGTTAATATATTTCATTTTTCTTTTTAAAAAAAAAATTCGCTCGGGAAAAGATAGTATATATGATTTATTTATTATATTATAGAATATATGATTATTTATTAAGATTTTTTTTTTTGAAGGAATGGTTTATTTATTAAGATAAAAATAAAAGATAATTGAAGTTGCCATGGATATTTTATTTTAAGTTTCAAGCGTGACTCGTATTGCATTAAATAATCTTAGAAATAATTAGGGTTCAATTGCTACTGATTTCAAAGAAAAATAAACCAAAATCCTAATCTAACATGAGACAATGAAAAGCCTTAATCAGTGGTTATAGAAGAGTAAGAGGAACCAGACCTCAAAAACGAAAACCCTAACAAATCATGAACTCAAAAAATGAAAGCCAGGAGTCTACGTTGAAAGGCGAAGATGAAAATGTTATATTACAAAACTGATCGCCGTACGAGATTACCGATCAAAGATGATGAGACAATGTTCCTCCCCGATGAACTTGTCACTGAAGTTCTTTCATTTTCCGGTGTTAAATTCCTTATGCAAATGAGGTGTGTATGCAATTCTTGAAAATCTATATTTCTCAATCCTAACTTTGTAAAACTCCAGCGATCTGCAAGAAACCCTCACTTGACACTGTATTTTAATAAATCCAGTATTTATAGGGATTTCAGTGTTGTAACATTCCCCGATGATGTCCCTTCCCAATGATCCTCATTATGGATTAATGGATAACGACTGTAATATGTTGTTGGTTCTTGCAATGGATTGCTTTGTTTGCTTGGTTATTCTTCCCTCCACGGAAAGATGTGGTTCCGTTTGTGGAATCTTGCCATCCGTAAAATGTCCCAAAAGTTGGTCTATTTTTGAGATGGTGTTCTGGGTTTATATTTCAGTTTTAAGTTTTCGTTACTTTATGAAAACTCATCGAAGACTTATAAGGTTGTGATGTTACTTTTGGATGAAGCTGAAAACATAACTTGTGCGCGAGTTTTAAATTTACGTGTTAATGTTTGAAAACCTATTCAAAATTTTCCGACGGCTCTTCTTCATTTTTGTGATAATGATCGTGGTGTGAATGATGACGGTGTTTATTTGAATGGTAGTCTTAATTGGTTGGCCTATCCGATTTATTTGGTTACGTTAATTTTTATGCTTGGAAAAAAATGAATGTTAAGAAATTTAAGATTGTTTCACTTAATCTAACCATTGGATTGATTTCTCTTTGGTTGATCCTTTAACTATTTCAAACCATTTTATTTAGTTTGATATTTAACAGGTGGTTCAAAAGTTCGGCGATCTATTATGTCTGTAATTTGGTTTTCATGTGTTTGAGTAATACGGAAAGAGCTGATAATATAGTATTATCATTTATTGGATAAAGTCAACCTTCCATCCTATTGGTAGTTAGAGGAAAAATACGTTAATTTAGTTTTTGGTTATGATGGTTAGCAACTTAGCCACTTCTCTTGTTTGTGCATTGGCAAACAACTCTCTTTTGCTTTTATTTTTTCTCTTTATGGTTTGCTTGATTACGATTGGTAAGACTTTGGTGTTTCTCTCTAGTATATCTTGTGTTAGGGGAAATGCTTATTATTGTTAATATATTTCATCTTGCCTTGTAAAAAAAATGTTTTCGCTCGGAAAAAGGTACAATATATGATTTATTTATTATATCACAGAATATATGATTATTTATTAAGATTATTTATTTGAAGGGATGATTTATTTATTAAGATAAAAATAAAAGATAATTGAAGTTGCCTTGAATTTTTTTTAAAAGTTGCAGGCGGAACTCGTCATGCACTAAATAATATTAAAATTAATTAGGGTTTAATTGCTACTGATTTCAAAGAAAAAATTAAAACTAAAACCGTAATCTAAATAGAGAAAAAGAAAAGCCTTAATCAATGGCTGTAGAAGAGTAAGAGGAACCAGACCACAAAAACCAAAACCCTAATAAATCAGGAACTCAAAAAATGAGAGGCAAGTGTCCACGCTGAAAGTTGAAGAATAAAATGTTATCTCACAAAACTGACCGTCGTATGAGATTACTGATCAAAGGTGATAACACGGTGTTCCTCCCTGATGAGCTTGTCACTAAAGTTCTTTCGTTTTCCGATGTTAAATTCCTTATGCAAATGAGGTGTGTATGGATCTCTTGGAAATCTATAATTTCCAATCCTAACTTTGTGAAACTCTACCTTAAGCGATTTGCATGAAACCCTCACTTGACACTGTATTTTAATAAATCCAGTATCTAGAGGGATTTCAGTGTTGTACCATTCCCCGTTAGTCGTTTAAGAGAGAACTCGATGATCTCCCTTCCTAATGATCCTCATTATGGATTAAGGATAAAGACTGTAAACATGCTTTTGGTTATTGCAATCGATTGCTTTGTTTGCTTGGTTATTCTTCCCTCCATGGAAAGATGTGGTTCCGTTTGTGGAATCCTGCAATCCGTAAAATGTCCCAAAAGTTGGACTATTTTTAGGATGGTATTATGGGTTTATATCTTAGTTTTAACTTTGTGTTTAATTATGATAACTCATCGCAGACTTATAAGGTTGTGATGTTACTTTTGGATGAAGCTGAAAACAGAACTCGTGCGCGAGTTTTAAATTTGCGTGATAATGTTTGGAAACCTATTCAAATTTTTCCTGCCGTTCTTCTTTATTTTAGTGATTCTGACCCTGGTGTGAATGATGGCGGTGTTTATTTTAATGGTAGTCTTAATTGGTTGGACCATCCGATTGAATTTGGTTACATTAATTTTTATGCTTGGAAGAAAATGAATGTTAAGAAATTTGTGATTGTTTCACTTGATTAGGGAACAAAGACATACACAAAGTTGATGCCTCCTTGTGGTTTTTATGACATGTCACTTATTAAGCCACTCGTATGTATATTGTTGGATTGTCTTTGCTTTTCTAATTATTATAAGAAAACTGATTTTGATATATTTAAGATGGAAGAATTTGGAGTTGAAGAGTCTTGGACTCAACTTATTAAAATTAGGTATCAAAATCTTCAGAGTATACATCGTGACTTTGTTGACTTGAAACTTTCTAAATGGTTACCATTTCACCTTTCTGATCATGGTGATACACTCATATTGGCTAAAATGCTCAATGATCCAGATCTACCGATGTTGTTTGAAAAGGGAGAGCGGCAAGTAATTATATAAAACTTGAGAGATAATAGAGCGGTGCAAACTAGAATTACTGATAAAATAAAATGGTTCTCTGTCAAGGCTTATGTTGAAAGCTTGGTTTCTCTTACATTTTGAAAATCTCAAACCCCAACTTCAGGCACATCAACCCTAACTACAGGTTTATTGGAGCTACAACTGCTTCAATTATAGTACTTATTTTATACCATTCATTTATGGCCCTCTAGAATATATGTCTTTTGTTTAGGTTTCTTTGAAAACATTTGAAGCAACTCACTACTTAATAATTTATGGCCATTCAACTGTTTTTTTATAGTCTGTTTTACAACTCTACTTTTATTTGTTCAGAACTAGGTGAATGTCACCCAATCTTTAAATATATTTTAAGTGTGTTGTTTTCAAGATCGTTTCAGTATACCGTAAATATTGTTGTAGTTGTTCAAGATCCAGTAATCTATGATTGAATGTTGATCTTCTTCTTTGTTTGTTTATTTGTCAAAATGTGTCACTATAAACTGTTTTGGTGTGAAACGTATTTCGACTCTTTTCTAGTAATGTACATGTGTTAAATTTGGCAAAACCTCATAATTGATCCAATCAAACTCTTTTAGTTTAGGTTGAAATGTTAAATACCGAAACTCAGAGTTGTCTAGAGAACTTTTGCATTCTTCTAGTTGATGGTGTTATGTCATGGCTTTCTCCTCTCCAATTTTCCCTGAATTTTTATTGAGCAATCAATCAATAGGAGAATACATGGAAAGCACTGCAACCCACATCATGAAGCCAGTATAAGGTTTGGTTCTGGTGTATCAACTATGAAGCATTCAATATGCATATATTATCCAAACAACAGTGAAGCATTCAATATGCATATATTACCCAATCATAGACTTTTGAGAACTACAATTTACTTGAATATCTAAAAGTTTATTGTCTTACTTATAAGGTTGTAAACCTTGTAGAGATTTGTAGGTACCAACTCAGTTATTTTACCTTCTAAGTAGTAACATAGTTTACTTTTCCCAAGTGCCAGTTTGCAGGCGGGGTATTCCAATTAAGTGTCTGATGGGAATGTGATGCACTCTTTGTCACTTTTGTTTAACATCTTACGGTAAACATTAACCACTCCTTATGCCATAACAATTCTCATATTATAAACACCTCCAACTTGTATAGGTGTCATCACCACATTTCATTTAATCTAATCATAACATTAAAGAAATATTATTTCTCTCAGATGAACTTATCACTGAAGTTCTTTCCTTCGTTGATGTGAAATTCCTCATGTAAATGAGGTGTTTATCCAAGTCTTGGAAATCTCTAATTTCTGATCCTAAATTTGTGAAACTTCACCTTAAGTGATCCTCTATAAACCCTCATATGACACTATATTTGAATCCAATTAGTATTATGGGGATTGCAATGTTGTACCATTCCCCGCTAGTCATTTAATAGAGAACCGCAAATCTCCCTTCCCGATGATCCTCATTAACGATTAAAAAATAACTACTGTGAATATGTTCTTGGTTCAAGCAATGGATTGCTTTGTTTGCCTGGTAATTATACCCTTAGTGAAAATATGTGGTTATGTTTGTGGAACCCTGCCATGCGTTAAATGTCCCCGAAGTTGGGCTATTTTTGGGACGGTTTTTTGGGTTTATATTTCAATTTTAAGTTTGGGTTCGGTTATGATAATGCATCAGATCTGTGATGTTACTTTTTGATTAAGATGAAAACAGAACTCGTGTGCGGGTTTTAAGTTTGCGTGATAATGTTTGGAAACCTATTCAAGATTTTCCGGCGGTTCTTCTTCCTTTTCAGCGTACTCATTCCGATGTGAGTGATGATGTTTATCTGAATGGTAGTTTTAATTGGTTGGCACTTCAACGTGAATTTCGTCCTGGTTTATATGATTGGAAGAACATTAATGTTAAGGAATTTGTGATTGTTTCACTTGATCTGGGAACATATACATGCTCACATTTGATGCCTCCGTGTGTGGTTTTAATTTAATGAAATGTCACTTGCTGATCCATCTGTACTGATGAACTGTCTTTGCTTTTCGAACGATTATAGGAGAACTTATTTTGTTATATGGAAGATGGAATAATTTGAAGTTGAAGAGTTTTGGACTCAACTCATTAAAATTAGGTATCAAAATCTTCAGAGTATACGCCGTCGTGGCTATGTTGACTTGGAACTTTCTTAATGGTTGCCATTGCACCTTTCTCGTCATGGTTGTTGGTTTAAGCCCTATAGGCCAATTGTTTATGTTAAACTTATGCTATGTATCATGAATTTTATAAAATACATGTCCATTTTGGAGAAATTGCAGTAACCAAGGACAAGCTAGTTTGACACAAAAGTTCCTATTATACCCTTGTCTTTGATTTCCTCCATTTTATATTTATTTACCCCATCTAATAATTACTCCCAATACCAATACCAAAATTAATTAAACCCTTTCATATTGTATATTGTCGAAAGAGTCTTCAACTCTTTCATTTTGCAAATCTTCAACTTTCAGAGACTTTCCTTTGTAGTTTTAATTATAAATTTGTCATTTTTATAAGCATATTAGAGAGTCCAATTAATTGGTTGGTTCACACGATAGATTAGAGAGTCCAGTAGTATTGGAAAAATATAATTTCTTGGATGGGTTAATTTCTAGGGAGAGTGCATGAGTAAATCCACTTAAAATTGGGTCAACATTTACTGGTGTAAAATAATTATTGAGGAGAACATCTAGAATCCAATTAATTGGTAGACAATGGTAAAATAGACAAAATGTATCCTTAAACTATCAAAATGACATGTATTTTACAACAAAAAATTTCTCTAAAATGGACATGTATTTTGAAACGGATGAAGTATTAAATAATATATGACATTCTTTATTATATTTGTTGTAAGATCAATAAAGTTCCTAGAATAGATAGTTCATGTAATGTAATATTAAGTGTGAGTTAATCATGAGATTACATTAACGTAAGGAACGCTTTTCTTAAATGTATCAGTAGTCAAGCTTTAATATAAATAATAATACAGTGCCGAGACTATTATGTATGTAGATTGATGACTGCATCTCATGGGTCATGAATATGAGATATTAAATCTATACATAGGTATTAATATTAGGAGTAATATTTATACTGGATTGACCCATCGTGAGAGTACTACATAGTATGTTATCAAAGTGTCATAAGATATTCTCACAATGATAATGGTGTATACCACTCTTAAACCTGAAACCACTATGATCCTTAGATGTGGACTTAAATGCTTTATTGTCATTCAAACGTTGTCTGTAACAGGATGACCATAACGGTGGTTAATGGCCACTTGACGAATCATGTTGAGGGACATGAGTGTCCTAGATGCGATTTGTCCCTCCTTCATAATTGGGGATTAATCTTTAGGCCTCTTGATGAAATGTGACTGTAAAATTGCATGGCCATGCCAAACTAAGTCAATATGAGATATTGGACTTAGTCGTTATTCAATATATTTCGAGATCAAGAAATATAAATATTGATCTATACAAGGTGACAAAATCTATGTCTTGTGATCAATATAGATATAAGGACAAATGAGTAATTGTACACATGAACATTATCATGGAAAAGATTTCGTTAGAGCACTTGACATTCTTGTAACTTGGATAGCAGTGATGTGTTGCTAGATACCGCTCACTATTTATAATGTTAAATATTAGATTTAATATTATTGCCAACGTGGCTAGAATCTATAGGGTCATACACAAAAGAACAATCAAAAGAGAAATATAAGTAAGACTTGCATTATGGGTGCGTTTAGCAAATAACACTAATCAGTTAGCAAAAGTTAACAAGTTAATGGGCTTACAGAAGCCCAATAGTGAATTCTGACGTGTAGAACACACTTGGAGTTCTATAAATAAAACCCTTGTGCTGAAGTCAGAGGTTGCACGTTTTCAAAATCCCTAATTCTCTCAAACCTCTGATCGCTTGACTAGCACTGGAAATTGGAGGAGTACAATTCATGTGGACGAGTAAAGACTTTGCTTTTTGCTTTGTTTTGATCGAGATTCCTGTCTGCGCTTCGAGAGGTAACATTCGAATCACTGATAATGTCAAATTCGTAATGATCCAAAGAAAGCAAATCAAAATTTTTATTCCGTTGCCTATTTTTGTTAATTGATTTCCCTTCAGTGGTATTAGCGCCAATTACGAAACCATGAATCATATTACTTTTTTATTGCTTTATGTTTTAATTCGATTAAACATAATGAATAAAATTAAATAATAAAGAGAATTAAAATTGGCATCATATCATGTTTTCTATGCATGGCTATTCGATTTGTTTGGTGCTTCAAAAACCGTTTATGGTGAAGCATCAATATATCGATTATACATATTGACAGAAGCATGATTGATCGATCATAAACACATGTCATGATATCAATCCCATGTATGTGCATGATTTTTCAATTTGTTTGAAGCTTCAGAAATCGATACTAGTGAAGCATCAATATATTGATTATCCATATCGACAGAAGCATGTCGATAAATTCTGTGTAACAATGGTATATGTGATATACTAGTTTTGATCGTCCATTGAATAAGTCAGATGATATTTGTTCATATTGATTGATTAATGTGTGGAGCTTCGAAACCGATTCTGGTGAAGTGTCCTAAATTCGATATTCATATTTGAACAAACAATTAGAGTACTTGTTTGATAAGATCATATTGTTGTAACATAATTAAGATTTTCCAAATTACGGTAAGGGTGATCAGAAACGGATCAAGTGTTGATGACCGGGCAGCGGAACCCCCGGCTAACTCTGCGTAGTGTGATCAATTGGCAAATTTTAATTTAATTTATTTAATTATGAAGTGTAAATAATAATAATAATAATAATAATAATAATAATAATAATAATAATGTGTTTGCTATTATTTTGTTAATGATTATGGCCTTAGTCCTTTAATTTTATTTTTTGAATTTTGAAATACGGCTTGCGTGTCGTGCCTTTTTCTTGATTTCTATTTGTACATTCTCTTCTCATCCACTCCCTCGTATGTAAAACGAGTTTTTTTCTATATGTAATGTAATTAGAATACAAGGAGGTAATAAGGCTCAAGACATTAGGATAGTCCTGGAAGTCTAGCTTGGAAAAGCAAGGTCCTTTCTAGGATAAGTTTAGATTCTCTCATTGGCTTGAGAGAGTCATAGAGTTAGGAGGCAATAATCATGTAACTTTTATTTTGTATAATTATTATGCATGTTTGAATGATTGTAGTGCGAATATATATGATATATAAGTCGTGGTGAAGCGAGATCAAACTTAATAAAAATCCTTCAATTTGATATATTAAATTTAATGCTTTCCAAAAGGATAACATCCTTCAAGACTCATATCGAATGTGTGGGTTTGCCTCCGTGAAGCACATGTTCTATACCGGTAAGTTGTGCAGCAGTAATCTCATTTACCCAAGTGTTATTCTTTGGGGTTTAACTTAGCTAAATTAATTTTAATAAGATTAGAATAAATTTAGAAGCAATAATTGGGAAATGTCTATATGATAGATTTGAGTAAGAGTTACTCGCCCAATTGATTTGAATGTTTTATAAGATACAATTGAAAATGTTCCTACCTAAATAACTGAGTTTTGAGGGATCAGCCCCCGCTGACTCAAAGCAAGGTGAAATAAGGATTTTAACTCGCTATAAAATCTTTCAACAGGATTTTTCGAATCAGATGTTGGAAGGTTATTTGATTTGAGTAAAATAGTGGGAGCGTATTTAATTAAACGCCAAATTAAATATGTTATTTTCATGATACTTATTTTGTATATTTTAAAATTATGGATGGCATCAAACATATCAAACAACATTTTGCGATCACTCATTGAGAAAGAAAAAATGTCTGAAACTAACTTTTTAGACTGGCACAAAACATGAGGATTATCCTCACACATGAGAAAAAAACTGTAAGTGCTTGATGAACCTATTCCTGAGGAGCCACCTGCTGGAGCTCCTAGGGCTCAGAATAGATAGTTCGTGTAATGGAATATTAAGTGTGACTTAATCATGAGATTACATTAACGTAAAGAACGCTATTCTTAAATGTATCCGTAGTCAAGCTTTAATATAAATTGGGGTAATAATAAAGTGTTGAGACTATTATATACGTAGACTGATGACCACATCTCATGGGTCATGAGTATGAGATATTAAATCTATACATAGGTATAAATATTAGGAGTAATATTTATACTGGATTGACCCACCGTGAGAGTACTACATAGTATGTTATGAAAGTGTCATAAGATATTCTCACCAATGATAATGGTGTATACCACTCTTAGACCTGAAACCATTATGATCCCTAGATGTGGACTCAAGTGCTTTATTGTCATTCAAACGTTGTCTGTAACAGGATGACCATAACGTTAGTTAATGGGCACTTGACGAATCATTCTGAGGGACGTGAGTGTCCTACATGTGATTTGTCCCTCCTTCAAAATAGGAGATTAATCTTTAGGCCTCTTGATGAAATATGACTGTAAAATTGCATGGCCATGCTAAACTAAGTTGTTATACCCTGTTTTTGGACCTAAAAATACTGGGCCCAATTTCATTTCAAACTTTGTCAATTATTAAATTTCAACTGCACAGTTCAAATTGTCTCTGCCTCGCAGTATTTTCAACCACAATTTCATCTATGTTTTTCTTGCATAAAACCTTTCGAAATGTCTTTACTTGTCTTGTAAGTCATTCAAAAGTGTCTCTGAATCATTACATTGCTTTTTCTACAGTTTATTTCAAAATTTGCAAAAAGTCGTACAGAAGGGTATTTTGGTCATTTCCTGCAATGGGACCCATTCTCATCCTTGTGACTGTCTCTGAGTCTTTTCAGATTGTTTTTTAACATTTCATCAGTAAACCTTGTTAAATTCATTTCAAACTTGCATCTGAGTCAGTGTCGAGTCAATTTGAATCTGTTGAGGTCATTTTTAGCCCTAGGGGCATTTTGGTCATTTCACACAAAATTTTGGCATAGAGAGGTTACTTTGAAGTACCTCATTTAGGCCATTGGTTCGTTTTAGTCCGTTTTGTCAATTTTACTTTTGTTTCGCTTTACGTTTGGTCAAATTGCGTTTTTTATTCAATTTTATTTCAATTACATTTTGGTCCCTCAATTGAGGTTCCAAAATTGCATTTTTGTCCAAAAAGTTTTTTTTATTTCATTTCAGTCCTTGCTTTTATTTTTTCAGTCCAGTCCCTATTTCTTTCAAAATTGCAAACAGGTCCTTCAAGTCAGAATTATAGGGCAGCGCCCCCTTTCTCAGTCCAATGCCACATGTCAGTTTCCTATTGGTTCCAATGCACACATGTCAGCTATAAATACAGTGAGTCAGATTCAGAGCCATTAATTACACGCCACATCACAAACAGAAATCACACTCTCTCTCCTTTCAGTTATAGATCAAAATCATCAAATTCATCAAGAACACAAGAACCCTAGAAATTTCCAGAACCAAAATTCATACACAAATGCATTGATTTTCGCATCAATCCTCAGAGATTCGTGTGAATCTTCATCACTGGATTGAAGAATTCTCCTACAATTCAAAGTGCGAGCTCACATTGAAGCAAGCTCAAGCACTGATCATAGGGATTTTTCACGCAGATTCAAGAAGCATTGAAGCAAGCTCAAGCACGTAATCACAGAGAGAGAAGTAGAGAAAGAATCAGAGAAGATGAAAAAGCTGAACCGGTAAACCGATTTATTTTCGGTCCAAAGAACAAACAGAAGAATCAAAATCATCAAGAATAGCATCAAGATTTCCAAAGATTTTCTCCATTAAAGGTTTCAACCAAAACCTCAGGTAAAACTCAGATTTTCTTCTTAGGAAATAATATCATAGTTTAAACCTGTAAAAATCACGCGAGCAAGCATATCAAAAAATTTCCAGAATTCAAAGAAAACCGTAACCGTAAGCACGAAACCTAGATCCATAAGGATCTAAGTTTTGAAAGCAAGAACGAGTACCAGAAAAGTAATCAAACGACGAAACGATGTAGATCTTTAAAGATCTAAACGTTTTTGTTCAAAAATCAAAAATCATTTCAAAACCGTATAAAGTTTTTTCAAGATCTACGTCGTTTCAAGCTGTATTTGAAAAAATAATTGCTGGATTCGTGTTTAGGGTTAAAGGACGAATCAAAAGATGCAAAAATCTTTGTGTTCTGGAAATTTTTAGGTCACCGGAAGTTCATAGTCTCGCCGGAGAAGATGAAGTTTCCGGCGGACCTTCAAGGTCTCCGCCGTAGCTTCATCCTCACCGGCGGTGAGGTTCTAGAGAGAGGTGAGAGATGAGAGAAGAGAGAAGGACTTAGAGAGAGAAAGCCAAATGGAAAATGAAAAAACCGGAGCTCCTTCCCTTTTATAAGCCAGCGAACCGGACCGGTCCAGTCCGGTCCATCCTCCTTTGATTCCTGGCCGTTTGATCTAGGGTTTCAGGATCCTGGATCAATCGTGTGGTTCCTGTGCATCCGGATCCCCTGGCTTTGGGCCTGGGCCTCTTCTTTTGCTTTTCTACGTTTTTTTTGTTTTTTTTTGCTACCTGCACCCTGTTTCTTTGCTATTGGAACCTCTGCATGCTTAAATTTTCTTAATAAAATTTCTAAAAAATTATCACATGTTTCTTGATGTATTTTCATGCTTTTGTGATACTTTTCAATAGTTTTAAAAATGATAAAAAAATGCATGTGATATTTTTCGTTTAATTAGGTATTTTGATACAAATTTGTGCATTTTTTTTAGTAGTGCATTTTCTCAAAAGATGATGGCATAAGTTGTGAATGATTAATAGGCAATTTTATGATAAATTTGTTGCTGATCCTATGTGTGGCTTGCTGCTTGTGAATATGAATCTTATTTTTCTTCTTGCCTTGCAATTAGTATGTGTTTTAATAATAAATAAGGTGCAAAATGTCTTAAAAATGTGCCATGAGTTTTAGCTTGAATATGTCCTATTAATTCTCACCTTATGGCACAAAGCAAGACTTCTAAAATTTTGCCATAATGAAGGGATCATAGGTCATACACATGCTAGAGTTTTATGGCCACTTTCATGCACATTTTGTCACTTTATTAGTCTCTTTTATGTCTTTCCTCTTAATATTTTTTTGTGCACTTCTTTTATTCTATGCTTTATTTTACTAATCATCTCACTTCTTTTGTTCCATTCATTTCATGAGCATTTCTCCATGTCACCACTATCTCCTTCACTTCCTTTAGCTTAGTATTTATTTTTTGCAAGTTTTAATCCATTTGGTGATGTAATTTGTTATCATTGGTTTGTAGCTTGGCAAAGGGGCCATAGAATGTATTTAGGCAATTTTTGTAATATGGACTATGGACACTATGACGCACCGGCACGCACACACTCACCCTAGATGTATGCCTAGGATTGTATGTGTAGATGTATGGCTAGGATTGCATGGTTAGATAAACGCTTAGGTTTAAGCACTTAGAGAAAATCCAACTTTTTCCAAAACATGCAAATGACCTCACTTGAAAACCTTTTTGAAAATAAGATAGGAGTCAAAACTCCTTATTTCTCTTTTATTTTCTTAAGTAAAATTTCTAATAAATTTTAACTATACTTGGACTTCATTTTGAAAAAGCTAATTCCACCTCACTTTTTTCCAAATCTCATGCCCTCGAGGCCTCTCATCTCTATTCTTCAAAATCTCTTTTCAAACTTAAAATCAACCAACAAAAACAAAAACTATTTTTTTGAGAATGAACTACGATCGGTTTTGATCCCGTAAAACGGTACGTAGGCAAGGGACTTTAACCCCTCCAAGCCGAAATAAAATCAAATTCTACTTCTTCTCACCCCCATTCTTCACTAACCATACCTTCTTTTTTACAAATAAGCAATAAAACTAAAGCGTAGAAATAAACTTAGGAGAACGGTTCTTATGGAATACCATAATCGCTCCGGGTGCCTAACACCTTCCCGTAGCGAAAACGACCCCCGAATCTAGAACTTTTTAAGGGTTTTTCTCCTTTTACCCTTCCCAAGAAAAAAGAGAGATATCAACGGTCGAAAGGTTCAAGTCCAATTAATGGCTTGGCACCCAAAAACCATGATAACAGAAATGGCGACTTCACTGGGGACTCTTTTTAGCGGGTCGCGCCTAGTTTTCCTTAGTTTATATTTACGCTTTGTTTTATTGCATATGTGAATACTTGTTTATTTTCATTTGACGTGTGGGGTGAGAATATCAAAAGTCCTATACCCGGGCTGAGTGAACTTATGTTTAGGTAGAGATATAATCGACAATTCGATCCGGGGGTTGCCTCGTGTATTGGATTATGCGATCAATCTCACATAGCTGAGGCATTTTGAAGGTGATATTGTCGGCGTGTGTTGTCATGCTTAGGCACTTCACTTTCAATTGTTCGACGAAGCTATGAACCGTAGTTACCAAACCCATCCTAGCCTTTTTAGGACGTAGTGCGGTGGCTAAATTGAGTGTTGTCTCAAACTTTAGTCGTCACGCGATACTACACTCAAACTAGACCTTCTCACAAATAATCATGGAACGGGTGTCGTCCTGTACTACCATGATATATGTGAGAGAGGTTGCAGTTTGGGAACTGTGTTAGAACCTTGGTTACTACTATCCAAAGCCTTAGTTCACCGGACGCCGTGTCCATCCGTAGCCCTGTTACTTTGAATCTCAACTCACCTTGTTCTTTGTAACTAAACAACACAATCATGCATACATGCATTCATGCATAAACATTTTTCATGCATTCATCGAAGGGCTTAAACAAATGGGAATTTTTGTAAATAATCACAGGTATGAAGAAGACTAAGTGCTACAAGTTCAAGGAAGTGGATTTGGTCAGTTTAAGAGAGTTGGCACTCAAGGTCAAGAGTCAAACAGGGTTCCGACTCCGGTATGGGGGATTGCTTACTTTGCTCCGAACCGATGTGGACGAGAAGCTAGTGCACACTCTAGTGCAATTTTATGATCCAAGCTTCCGTTGCTTCACTTTCCCGGACTTCCAGTTGGTTCCTACTCTCGAGGCTTACTCCAATCTAGTGGGTTTACCTATAGCCGAGAAGACGCCTTTCACCGGTCCCGGGACTTCTCTTACTCCTCTGGTTATTGCTAAGGATCTCTACCTCAAGACTTCCGACGTCTCCAACCATCTTATTACCAAGTCTCACATCCGGGGGTTCACTTCGAAGTATCTTCTTGAGCAGGCTAATCTCAGTACTACTCGTCAGGATACACTCGAGGCTATCCTTGCTTTGCTTATCTACGGGCTCATTCTCTTTCCGAACCTCGACAACTTCGTGGACATGAATGCTATCGAGGTCTTCCATTCCAAGAACCCGGTTCCTACTTTACTAGCAGACACCTACCACGCCATCCATGACAGGACTCTCAAGGGCCGTGGGTATATTCTTTGCTGCATATCTCTTTTGTATAGGTGGTTTATTTCGCACCTTCCGAGTTCCTTCCATGACAATTCGGAAAACTGGTCCTACTCTCAGCGGATTATGGCTCTCACTCCTAATGAGGTGGTCTGGATCACTCCTGCCGCTCAAACCAAGGAAATTATCATGGGTTGTGGAGACTTTCTCAACGTACCTCTTCTTGGTACTCGTGGAGGAATTAACTACAACCCCGAGCTTGCTATGAGACAGTTTGGTTTCCCTATGAAGTCGAAGCCTATCAATCTTGCTACATCTCCAGAGTTCTTCTTCTACACGAATGCTCCTACCGGACAAAGGAAAGCTTTCATGGATGCTTGGTCCAAGGTTCGAAGGAAGAGTGTGAAGCATCTAGGTGTGAGAACCGGTGTTGCTCATGAGACTTATACTCAGTGGGTGATAGACCGAGCTGAGGAGATTGGTATGCCTTATCCAGCTATGAGATACGTGTCTTCATCCGCTCCATCTATGCCTTTACCTCTACTTCCCACGACTCAGGATATGTATCAGGAGCACCTAGCTATGGAAAGTCGTGAGAAGCAAGTGTGGAAAGCTCGGTACAATCAAGCTGAGAATCTAATCATGACTTTGGATGGTAGAGATGAGCAGAAGACTCATGAGAATCTGATGTTGAAGAAAGAACTAGCTAAGGTCCGGAGGGAATTGGAAGAGAAAGACGAGCTGCTTATGAGGGATTCCAAGAGAGCCAGAGGACGACGAGACTTCTTTGCCAGATACTGTGATTCAGATTCCGAGTCCGATGATCTTCCGACTACTTCCTATGCTTGAGGGCTTCATTTGTTTATCTTGTTGAAATTTCAAAGTCTTCCTTTTGAAAACGCTATGTAGTTTTGATTATTTGCAAGATTTCTAATTTGTTTAAAAATCCTTCGATGAAAAAATAAGTCTTTCGCATTTGCATTTGCATATCATGCATCATATGCATCATGCATCGGTCACAAAGGCTTCCAAGTGCTCACTATCTCCTGGTTCCTCTGCCGCAGTGTGAAAAGTGGCTCGTGCTCAGAGGGTCTACGAACCTGATAGAACCGATCGAACCAGAGAATATAGAAGAAAGAAAAGGGCTATGGAAGAAGAGAACACGCAGCTCCGTACCGAATTGGCATCTCTAAAGGAGGAATTGGCCAAAGCTCATGATGCTATGACTGCTCTGTTGGCTGCTCAAGAACAACCAGTTCCTGTAGTTTCTGCAGCTGCAAATGTGACTCCTACCGTAACAACTGATCCCCGCTTTATCATGCCATCTGGGTACCCTTACGGACTTCCGCCGTACTATACTGCTAATACAGGGGCAGGTACCTCTGGTACTACCAACAATGGCCCAATCTCAGGGGCAAACTTAACTCCTGTTAGTACCGCCTTGACTCAAGCCGCAACAACTGTTACCGAGCCCATTGTGAATACGGTGCCTCAATTTGTCCATGTTAATGCGCACCGCGGGAGTATTGCCACAACCGGAACTATGGAAGAGAGAATGGAAGAACTTGCCAAAGAGCTCCGACGGGAAATTAAGGCCAACAGGGGAAGTGGAGACTCCATTAAAACCCAGGACCTCTGCTTAGTATCGAAGGTAGATGTTCCAAAAAAGTTCAAAGTCCCGGAGTTCGACAAGTATAACGGGCTGACTTGTCCTCAAAATCATATTGTCAAATATGTCCGGAAGATGGGCAACTACAAGGACAATGATTCCCTTATGATCCATTACTTCCAAGACAGTCTGATGGAAGATGCTGCAGAGTGGTATACTAGTCTGAGCAAAGACGATGTCCATACTTTTGATGAGCTAGCCGCTGCTTTCAAGAGCCACTACGGGTTTAACACTCGATTGAAGCCGAATAGGGAGTTTCTCAGGTCCCTATCTCAGAAAAAGGAAGAAAGTTTCCGTGAATATGCGCAAAGGTGGAGAGGGGCAGCTGCCCGTATCACTCCTGCTTTAGATGAAGAAGAAATGACCCAGACATTCTTAAAGACCTTGAAGAAAGATTATGTTGAGAGGATGATCATCGCTGCCCCGAACAACTTTTCGGAGATGGTCACCATGGGAACCCGTCTTGAGGAAGCCGTCAGGGATGGAATCATTGTGTTTGAGAAAGCTGAATCCTCTGTGAATGCATCGAAGAGGTATGGTAATGGACACCACAAGAAGAAAGAAACGGAAGTGGGGATGGTGTCAGCTGGAGCCGGTCAATCTATGGCTACCGTTGCTCCTATCAATGCAGCTCAAATGCCTCCGTCATACCCATATGTGCCGTACTCTCAGCATCCGTTCTTCCCACCGTTTTATCATCAGTACCCTTTGCCACCGGGTCAAAACTCCTTATTTCCCTTTTATTTTCTTAAGTAAAATTTCTAATAAATCTTAACTATACTTGGACTTCATTTTGAAAAAGCTAACTCCACCTCACTTTTTTCCAAATCTCATGCCCTTGAGGCCTCTCATCTCTATTCTTCAAAATCTCTTTTCAAACTTAAAATCAACCAACAAAAACAAAAACTATTTTTTTGAGAATGAACTACGATCGGTTTTGATCCCGTAAAACGGTACGTAGGCAAGGGACTTTAACCCCTCCAAGCCGAAATAAAATCAAATTCTACTTCTTCTCACCCCCATTCTTCACTAACCATACCTTCTTTTTTACAAATAAGCAATAAAACTAAAGCGTAGAAATAAACTTAGGAGAACGGTTCTTATGGAATACCATAATCGCTCCGGGTGCCTAACACCTTCCCGTAGCGAAAACGACCCCCGAATCTAGAACTTTTTAAGGGTTTTTCTCCTTTTACCCTTCCCAAGAAAAAAGAGAGATATCAACGGTCGAAAGGTTCAAGTCCAATTAATGGCTTGGCACCCAAAAACCATGATAACATAAGTCAATATGAGATATTGGACTAAGTCGTTATTCAATATATTTCGAGATTAAGAAATATAAATATTGATCTATACAAGGTGACAAAATCTATGCCTTGTGATCAATATAGATATGAGGACATAGGAGGAATTGTACACATGAACATTATCATGGAAAAGGTTTCGTTAGAGCACTTGACATTCTTGTCACTTGGGTAGCAGTGATGTGTTGCTAGATATCGCTCACTATTTATAATATTAAATATAGGATTTAATATTATTGTTAACGTGGCAAGAATCTATAGGGTCATACACAAAAGAACAGTCAAAAGGAGAAATATAAATAAGACTTATAATATGGGTGCGTTTAGCAAATATCACTAATTAGTTAGCAGAAGGCTAAATGCGTTAATGGGCTTACGGAAGACCAATAGTGATTTCTGACTTGCAGAACACGCTAGGAGTTCTATAAATAGAACCCTTGTGCTGAAGTCAAGGTTACACGTTTCAGAAACCCTAATTCTCCCAAACCTCTGATCGCTTGGCTTGCACCGGGAACTAGAGGAGCACCGTTCGTGTGGACGAGTAGAGGCTCTGTTTTTTCTTTGCTGTGATCATGATTCTTTTATGCACTTCGAGAGGTAACATACTAATCACTCATCATGTCAAATTTGTAATGATCCAAGGAAAGGAAATCGAAATATTTTATTCTGCTGCCTGTTTTGGTAATCGATTTCCCTTTAAGCAGGTGCAACTCAACATTGGAGGGATAGACCAAAATCAACTAAGAGAGTGAGGCCCCGCACGTAAGGATGACTGTGCGATCAATAGGTGCAACTTAACGAACCGATTAGGTTAGAACATCCCAACCGACTCCTCACTTAGATAGTCTACTTAGGATAACTAAATGTGACATGAATGTTATTTAATTCCAACAAATGAATAAGGGCGATACAAAGAATCCTAACCAATGCTTACATTTCTGCAACCAAAACAGGTAACTTGCTTTGCTGCAAACATATAAAATTTGCAATCTCTATCCTTCAACTCTTTCATTTTATGTTTTGTTAAACCAAATAAGTTATATAAATTGTTTGGACAAAACGACAATCTCAGTGGATACGATACTCTACTTACATTTTATTACTTGATAAACGATTTGGTACACTTATCTAATTACTTAGCATGCCAGGATCTGTTTGCTTTCAGAATATAAGGAAGGAAATATTGTGACCATTAAAGCTAATCATGAGATTGGTATGATGTATAGCACTGTATTAGTATATTTAGGGAGAGATAATAGCGTAGTTTCGGGTAGCAAAACTTTAGTATTATTATGTAGTAGTAAGTTTACATGTATAGTTGAGCTCCTCGAGGGAGATTACCTCCTTAAAAAAAGATTAGCTCTTTATCTTAGGATTATCTTTGAAAGAGATTAACTCTTTAGTTTAGTCTTTATGATAAGTTTAGGAACTAATAATATTTGGTCAAAAATTAGATTTCTCTTTAAAAGCTAGTTTTTAGGAACTAACCTTCCTTCTACATTTTTATTTATGCATTCATCTGCATACCACTCGATTCATACTTAACATCATAAGAATAACATCATTCACGTTATTTGATACTCACCCTTGTTCAAGAGTGCTTAACATCCTCAAAAACAAGAAATGACAAACGTAGGCTTAGTATCCTAAGGAAAACATTAATCAAACATATTAACATCCAATTTGTTAAACCAAAATGGACTAAAGTACAACTTTTTCGAAATTTTGATGATAACAATGTATATGAGAACAGTTGGATACCATGATCTTTGTTAAAGTAGGCAGTAAAATACACGTATTTGATCTTCTATGATCAACACTCTGGACTGGAAGTCATCTTCGGGACCGTAAAAAACAAACACATGAAATCAAGACAAAGCTCTTTGGTCAACCATCTAGATTTAGTGATCTTCTGGACTAAGGTGACACTTTGTACATCAAGTGATGCAAGAATTTTTTCTACAAATATGGAAAGCAAGCTTTGACATGCATACATGAGGAAAGAACATTCACGTGCATCAATGGTGACGTTCAATGTAAGATTCGTCAACTGTAATCGTCGTAAAGACGGCAAGTAATAGTCAAGAATTGAAGACAATGATTCTTCAACAACGGACGTATTTAGGGTTTTCTTATAAGAAGAATGACAATTGCTTAAGAAGATTACATACTTACTAGGCAACCTTGTTAAGAAACATCAAACAAATTATCAAAGAGACACAATTCAATTATACCGCGCTCAATTAGTTTACTACTCTCTGAGTTTGTGTGAATATTCAAGTATTCTTTTGTAAATATTTTACAAAAGAAACGAGATAGAAGCCGAGAGCATGCGAAAGATGCTTAGAAGATGAACAATCTCTTATGCAATGGAGAGCGAGGGCAATCAATATTGGTAGATATATTGCTTTGATGAATTAATGATAATACATGTTTGCATTTGATGTCAAACTTTATGGTCGAATGTAATTTTTTTTTCATCAAACAAATAAGAATTTTATTCAAATGATGTCACTTTTTTTCATCTATTTAATAACTCTTCTACCCATTTTATACCGTTTTTTTTTTTTTTTTTATAAAAACATATATTCTCGTCCAAGTAATACAAATGCATGTTTCTTTCTTAAAAATAGTTAAATAAAGGGTTAATACACGATTAATCCCAATAATATTAGCGATTTCCAGTTTACCACCTATAAAAAAAAAAATTAGATTCCAACCTTGCAATTTAAAAAAAAAATTGGTTTAGACCTTCATAATTTTGACGGTACAAAATTGATAATATTATAGGGTAAATTGAAATTCTCAAATTAGGGGCAAAAGTACCTTTTAATTTTGTATTTGATGTCATTGAAGTCTAAAATCAAATAATCTTCAAATTACAGGCTAAAATCTAAACAATTTTTTTATTGAAGATGAACCAAAAATTACTAATATTACAGAATAATAATGTATTAACCCTTAAATAAATACCTTGTAAGTGTTAGAAGGGCATATTTATTTCTTACAAAATTTTAAATAAATACCTTGTAATATTAAAGGATTGATGTATTTGTATCAGTCATAACGTGTTTAAGCATATGAAATCCTGGGCTAAATATATAACCCAAGCAAATTAGGAAATGGAATTGGTGTGATTGAAAAACACAACAATTTTATTTGCATGTTTGGTTTAACGTTAGGATAATGTTGTTGAAAGAAAAATGAGTGATGATTGTTTGCTGTTAATGAATTGTTGTTGAATGGGAAAAGGAATTGATCTTGAAAGATGAAGATGGCGTGAAGGTGGTGATGGTGATGAAGGATAAAGAGAAATAGGAGGAGAAAATGAAAATAAAAAAGTGGGATTTGGTTGTTTATATATTTTTTTTAGATAGACGAGATGACAAAATCGTCGTAGATTCAGATACACAAAGTGGAGATACGAAATTTGAACCCGTTGACGATGTTCGGTGGACAAAACTTTTCAAGATCAATTCTGGCGAGCAAATTAGACTATATGGACATAACTCAATTTCATTTTTTTTTTCCTTAAAAAAAAAACTCAATTTCATTTTTTTTCAGTTACCATCAAGAAATTTAAACGTGACATGCATTCATTCTTAAGCTCATACTAAACATATTATAATCAATAATCAGGAAATTAATCGTCTTAAAAAATTATGATGAAAAATAATCCTAATCCTTCGTCTTATCCTCATAATCATGCTGACAAAAAGAAAAGACAGCAAGAAAAACATCATAGAAAACTTGGAAACTAAAATCAAATTTTTATTAAGCTAATATTAACAAATGATAATCATAACAACGAAATAACAACAAACACCAAATCCCAACAATTTCTCCTTTTTTGTTTTGTTTTTGTAAGAAAAAACAAACAACCAAACCAATCACAACCCCGAAATTACAACAATACCCTTGATTCATTCAGATCTTATTCAGCTTCTCTCCTTTCACCACTGGATTTGCCTTCTTGATCTCCTCCCTTCCCATCCCCTTAAAATCAAATCCACAACCATGCTGCTCCGGATACCTGTGGGTCCCACACAACGTCAATCCACATCGACACTTAAATCCTGTCAGCCCCACGCGTCGTCTGCATGTCCCACATCTATTTGGCTGGACCTTCGGTGGTTCAGCCTCCGAAGGTCCAGCAGCAGCAGCTACCAACTCCACCGTCGGTGTAGATGAAGAAACTATCATCACCGACGGTGAAGTTGAAGATGGATGAATAATTCCCGTATCTAGAGAAGAAGAATTAGACTGTTGAGGAATCAACGTTTGGTTTAAAACCAATTTTGCAGATGAAGAACGTTGTTCCTTCATCTGCAAATCACGGTAACATTTGGAGCAAAGATCTTGCATGGCAGGACTTCCAAAGAAACCGCAGTTGTTAGCACAAAGACGTTGAGCTGCTTGGCATCTATGTTCTTCAGCCATGTTAGGGGGGGTTCAAAATCAAAGAGAATTTTATTTTATCTTTTAGGATTTTCCTTTTCCTTTAAGGAGGAAGAAAAAGGAAAATCGAAAAATATAAGAAGAAGAAGAAAGAGAGAAAATAATATGCGTTGTGGAGAAGAGAAGAAAGAGATGAATGAAGAAATGAATTGGAATGTGTTAATAATAGAGGAGAGGAGAAAGAAAAGCACCTCCTCCACAGAAAACAAAAAAGAAAACACGTTAAGGTCGGTTTCTTAATGGTTTCCTTTTCTTTCTATACCAGAATGTTCCACACACACCTACTCCATTCAACCTTAATTTAATATTATTTATAGAATAGATTTGTTTAATGGGGGGTAATAGTGTTTTATGGATGGTGTAATAGTGTTGTAATTATGCTTATTTTTGGTAAGTTGGTTATGGTGATTGGATCTTTAATTCGTTGTTATTATTTGATTTGTTTTTATGATGCGTGTCATATTCATGAATTATTATTAAGTTGGTTAAAAGAAAATCTAGAATTATCAATCAAATTATTTTTTGACAGCTGACCATTTTTTATCCGATTTGACAACAAAATTTAGTAATTACGTACATAGGAATTAACGATTAATAGTACTAAACTAATTATTACCATTCAAAAAAAAATGTATTAAACTAATTAATAGTAAGATTGCATATATCTTAGTCATTACTATTAACTTTCTCCTTAAGCAATTGTGTGATTTTAATTTGTTTTCTAGATTGTTGGTTCTCTTTAATTTGTATAAAGGATTTATATTTAATTGAATTTTTAATTTTCTTTATTAAGTAGATTAGTGGTTAAAAATGTACTTATTTTTGTAAAAAAATTAAAAAATTCTTCTTATTTGATCAAAAAATAATAATTTCGCTTCTTAGTAAGTGAAATGTTAGTGTTCAAACACTAGCTCTTACATATATCATATAATATCTTTACAAATTAAGTTAAGTTCACGGAACTATTCAATTAAATTAAATTTGCCGTTAAAAGATTTATATATTCAATTATATTTTATTTATAAAGATAATACAAGCATGTGATTTTAAAAGAGTTTTTGAACATTTAATTTTTTTTAAAGGAACATTTAGATTTATTGTTATTGCATTTTAAACAAAGTCGGATTGATATGTACATGAAAGTATATGATATATAAAATCGAGATAGTTATTTTTAAAAAAATTCAATAAGAACGAGCATCAGTGTTAATTTTGATGCTTTATTCTTCAAAAGGTAGGAAAAAGAATAAAACTCAAAACAAATTATATGAAACTGATGTAATTAACCACTTTTCTTGTTGTTAACTCCAGAAGAATAAAAGAATTGTCCAACAAACAATGAATAATTAATTGTACTCTCAGAAAAGAAAAGAAAAGAAAACAATGAATAATTTATTTGAGAGGAAAACCGAAAACCAATGATAATGTTAATCAAAGTTTTTCATAGAAAATAATAATTGGTATCCGAAGCTAATAGTGATGAGTGAAACACAACATATGGGATGTGTTATCAGATAGATCAAACCCCAATTTCATATCTCAAATTTTCACTATATTTAGGAAAATGCTAGATCTCGAAGAAAAAAAGTTCAAGAAAGCATGTCATTATTCAATAGAGGTAATTAAACAGTTCACAATGGTTTTTCCAAAGAAAATAACAGTTCACAAATGATATTTTAGATTTTAACCCAACACAATGTGACATTTTTGTATTCAAGATTTTATCCAAACAGCACAAAATGTAGGCTTAGACATATATCCGACGCAGTAATTAAAGAGAGTAAAGTGATGCCTTGCTAAAGGCTAGTTGTAAAGTGGTGCTTTGCTAAAGTGTAGTTGTTGTAACATAGTTTTCAATGTACAAACAAACAACAAGCTCATTTTTCTTGTCACTTACATTGATTCCAAAAGCAGTGAGTGTAAATGATTGATTGTATAATGAAAGTTGATGATCCAGTAAAAGTCAATAATATTGACTGTTGAATGTATAAACTTTCATCATTTCAAAACAATAATATCACATTCTACATGCTCTTCATATGTTGAAATCTAAAAAAAGTGCCTTCTAAAAAGAACTATCCTGAGTAGAGCAGTTCAACCTATTTCACGGTCCAGCTCTGGCCTTCTGGTTTGCAGTTATCAGTACCAATCAAAAGAGGAATGACTAATGACAAAGGAGCAGTAGCTGAATTTTTCTGTCCTACAATTGGGAATCGTTTGATGGAGCATGACGCTGCAATATATGATGTGAACATTTTAGGAGAAATCGTTCTCAAAAATCATATTTTGTTCTTCCACTTCCCAAAATGAGGCATAACATATCAGCAATGTCAGGAGTTGAGGAATAAAAATTCCATGATTCGAGCATTAGACGTTTTCTTGATCCTTTAAAATGAACAACCTGCAACCCAGAAATAAACCAGGAACGAATGATACATCATTGAACAAAAAATTCAGAACCAAATCCAATTTAAGTCCAAGCATTCAGCTAGTGAACATTATACCTTAACATCCAATGGCATTCCATGAAATTGACCAGCACCCTCAGGCGGAGTCCAGTTGTATAGGGCACACGGTAAGAACAATATTGAAGTACCACCAATGTCATCAGAGAAAGCTACTGTTTTGGCAAACCTGCTGGCATCAAATTGAGGTTTTGACTTCACAACCCAAGCAAGAGCTAACTGATCACCCAGCATGCGGGAAGCACTCATGTACTTTGAGACATAAACTTTCAAAACCTCTTGTAGGAAAAGCTTCGCCCTGATTCTCAAATTGAATTTAACATTTAGATACCAGAAAAATGAAGAAATAAATCAGGAATTTAGCATGAGATACCAGAAAAACGGAAGAGATAGATCAAGAAATTTATGACGTATTATCACTTTAACTTGTAAATACAATATTAAGGTATAGTACAGTCAACCTGTTTATTTTAGATTCTAAGAGAAACAAACAGGGTAAAATGCCTTCCAAAATAAAAATGGCTCATGGATAGTATATACTATAGAGTAAACCTTTGCACTAAAAACAGATCATAATTAAATATCAAAGGTGCATTGTTTTATTCTCCTCAGAAACCGGAAATGAGATCATGCCAATTGTCAGGCAATTAGTGGCAGGTCATGTATGTGATCCCGAAAAAGGTCAAGTCCAAATCAGATGCTTGAAACTTTGTTAAACAGTGAAAATTGCATAAATACTAGCTAATTACATAATTAGTCTATAATTTTTTTTTCCTCGTAGTATATCATGTTACTGCAATTAAACTAAAACTACAGATAGTGCAGTTTATTTACCTTAAAATTCCATCAGGGGTGCCCTTTACTGCAATGAATCCTGAATTCAATGGTTGAGCCTTGTTGTTCCTGAAGGTCAGAGCCATATGAAAATTAGGATGGTCACGAAAAATCTGCCCTAAATCATCAACCACTGCTATATCAGAATCAGTGAAGATGTAATGAGTGATATCCTTCGGATTCTGAGAAAGCTTCTGAAGTCTTGTTTCTAAAAAGGTCTGTAAAGAAGCAAACAAAAGGTTATTTATATAAATTTTGACATTCTTATCATCACAGATAATGATAAAACAAGACTACTAGCACTATATGATGACATAACGTCTAAGAGAATGAATGATGAAGATAGCAAGCACCAATGATCTATTTTGGTGCACGTGATTCGGGAAAAACGCAGCTATAGTATTTGTGTTGCAATTAGTAGACAGAAAAAGAATTAGAGGGAAAAAACAAGCAACTATTTTTAACCAAAAAAGATTAATATACTGTCGATGGACTGTGATCTTACAATATAAGACCTGATCCTTTGGAGCATCAACTTGTCTCTTGAATATTCACCTTGTATGGGATACAGAGAGACTCTATTTCTGTGCACTGAAAGGTCAGAAACTGGATCCGTGAGAATAATCACTTCACTCTGGGGCATTACTACCTGCATATGTTATCCATACCAAATATTAAATTATGTCTATCTGGTATAATTGCCAGAAAATGAATGACAATATCAGTTTTCCAATATTTGGACCATGAGTAATGCTAGCAACACACTTTCCAACACACTCTATTTGATTGGTTAAAATTCACATGGATCCCACCAAATCATGTGGGTATAAATTTGGCGGGACCCATATAAATTTTAACCAATCAAAAAGAGTGTGTTAAAAAGTCTGTAGTTAGCATTACTCTCTGGACCATTTACACGCAAAGTTAAGC
Organism: Medicago truncatula; assembly: GCF_003473485.1. Lineage (NCBI taxonomy): Eukaryota > Viridiplantae > Streptophyta > Magnoliopsida > Fabales > Fabaceae > Medicago > Medicago truncatula. The sequence goes on from NC_053045.1 coordinate 27,430,070, forward strand.
TTGGATTTGAGTATGTGAAACACAGCAATCTAACACAGCAATCCTCGATAAAGTAACAGTAGAGACAATAATCAAAGGCAATAAGCTCTTTGCAATCTAACAAACCCACAGTTTATTCAATAGTTACCTGAATGAAGTCAATGAAGACATTCAACACAGCCATTGACCTTTCCACCTTATTATATGAAGCATTGCCGACAAATGTGTTTGATGATTTATCATCTACTCTATTGAGAGAAGAGTTATAAATGGTAAAGACAGTGACAAATGTAATACTTCCATCTACCCCGAATCTCCCATTTGAAGAATGGGTCCTATTGAGAGCTTTTGATCCTGTGATTGTAGAGATGTAAAATGCATTATAAAAATAAATCGAAACCAAAATAAGGCGGACAAGATAATTATGAGTGAAGTGCAAATAATGAAAAATTTCAAACATTTGCAATCTACAGAAATGGATGTAAATTTGTAATAATAGTTACAAGTTTTAGTCCTATGAGAATTATAAGATGCAATGACACATTCTAAGACAGCCTACCTGTAATCACATCATTCTGAGTAAAAAAAATTCAAGAATTCGACCATAATTTAAATAGCTACTTATATAGAGACAAAACGAACCTTGGCATTGCAAACGGTTTGACAAGCCTTGACCAGCAGCAGGACCAAGTACCAGATGATCAAATTTCTTGTTAAGTTGTTTACGGGTTTCCACCATTTTTGAGCTGTTCAACTCTCTGACTGATGAGAATACAAACAAGTTCACTTGTAAAGCTCAATTATACATGACACGGAATGATTTGTACTTACAGAAAAAAGTGAAAGAGATTGCCTACCAGATAACAGATGAGTAAGGAGGAAAATTAATAGAATACCAAAAGCAAAACGACGCCACCCACTGAACAATTTCATGCTTCATAAATGCTCACTTGATGTCCAATACCATGTAAAAAGAAGAGGAAGAAACTAATGTCCTGCAACCAATGGCACTACAGCTGCACAAAAATTAGAAAATGAACTTAGGATGATGCTTTAATGCTAAAATTACAAATAGATGACAGAAAGAAAAAAAAAAAGAATTAAATATGGAAAAATTTGCTGGCACAGGCCAGCATATCACCATACTTAAATGGACAGGAATAGACTAGTAGGCGATTATCCCATCCCAAGTCCAACTCAGGTGCCAAAAGACGCTGATGTTAGTATTGGAAGTTGTAGCGGAGTGCTTACGGAATATTTCATGGACCGAGTGAACCTTGTATTAAGTTCACAATATTTTTTTTTTTTAAAGAAGTCACAATATTATTAATCTTCTAGCAAATGTAAATTATATTTATATTTATTGCTAAGGGTGTATAAATAGAATATCAGCTGAGAAAATTCTTTCAAAAGAAGTCGTCGCTAATGTTGTTAGCTCTTATTATCAATTGGTAGATATGTCACAAAATGGGGGCAAAAATTCAATTTATTTGTTCCAAGCTTAGAGCGTTTAATTTGTATTTTCAAACTTAAGGGGGAGTGTATTTGTATACATATCTGCTATTCACAATTAGGATTTAATTTATATTTCTGAAATCTGTTACAGTTTTCCTAATTTCCTGAATTTAGAGATTTTAATCCATGTTATAGACATTCAACCATGATAGAATCTGAGATAGAGAGAAAAGTGCAGATGGAACATGTAATTGAATCTTAAGTCCTATATTATAATCTGAATAATAGAGAGAGATTACAATGCATTTGTACTAACAATTCTGACACCATCTCATAGTCATTAACAGACTGGGAAACTTCTAGATATCAGTAACTAGAATTATAACGGATATCAGAAAAAGATAACAGTATCTAACTGAGTTAGTATAACTATCACAATATCATTCCCCTTGGGTGATGGAACACTTTTTTCTTCAAGAAAATTATGATTTTCCCTTTCAATAGCAGAAAATGCATAGGGTGCAAATTTTGCCACATGCGAAGTAATAGGTGGGTTGCGAAGAGATATTGAGAACAGTCCCTTTTATATGATTATGTAACCAAACAAGAGGAACTAACGATAAAATGCTTCAGTATGTGATGGATGAAAGATATAAGCCCCTCAATCTTTCTGTTAAAAAAAAAAAAGGCCCTCAATCTGTACAAGGTGATGTTTAAAGTGGGCAAAACAGGTTCTTTGTCCGTGTCAAAAATCAAAGACGGGGATGTTACTCGCTTCCACTGTTTGGTCGATGATCAACCACTATTGGGGCTACAATTATTGGTCGATGATCAACTCTTGACAAATGGCTGTTTAGGCACATACATCCATTCCTCTATGATTTGCTACCAACTAATAAGGTTTTATATTGGAGTCGGAATCACAATTGCATTTGTCCACACTTTAAAATAATGGCAACTGGCAAAAATTTCCAACACGCAACATAATAAATTCCGTTCATAAAGTAGCTCTTGAACTTGCAGCCAATATTTTCCAATGGAATCATCTTAACAATCACTTTGTCAATTGCGACAACCAGTAATTTGGAAATCAAGTTTCATTAAAGTTAGATAGTTTGAACTATGATCTACTTCAGGTTCAGAAGCTATGCTTCAATTTAATCATCATCCTCTAAATCAATCAACTAGTTTATTGCGGCTCTACGCCTTGGTCATGAGGTGAATGTACCAATATCTCGTACCCATCACTGGATGATTCTTAACAAGAAATTCATTTCTGTAAGCCTCCCTAAGCACAGCAGTCTGAGTCCTTATTTTATTAGAAAGGTAAAATATACCGGGATGATGAACCAAGGCCTTCTTAAATCTCGAGCCCAACCCCAAACACTCTCCATAACAAATCAAATTCTCACTTTCTGTCTTCTTTGACACCAAAAGAGATAGCAACTCATGCAAAATTGCAACTGTCCACTTCTCTGCCTGGTCACTATTCGAGTCAAGATGAAATGCATTTTCATACGGAGAAATGTAAGGCAATGTTTGCCAACCCTCAACCCAAGTCTTCACCCTCTTCTCTAAAGCAAAACTTTTAGGCAAAAACATGGGAAATTGAATATCATGTCTTCTTTTATCTGCATCATAGTTAAAGCCCATTACCCTCTTCTCTAACTCAGACACAGAAAGTTCTTTTCTCCACGAAACAAGTTCTAAAGCAAGCACTTCTTTTCCAGACAACGGATCTTCTACAACACAAACATCGAAATAATCCGGGTAATAAGCCAAAAGGGTAGTAACATAATCATGAGGAAGACCCATATCCCATTTCAGCTTCTCGATTACATAAATCGGCAATCTCGCCATGCCAGCAAGCATTAAGAGCCTTGCAAGCCTCTGAGCTGCATCTTCCTGGTTAGTTCTCGAATTATGAACTTCCATTTCTTCTTTATGTAGCGCTAAAGCTTGAGCAGTGAGCTTAATGCGTGGAGGAAGACCAGGACTCGGTTGGAATTGCATAAAAACATGATGATATTTCTCAACTAGTTTGATAGTTATCATAGGAAGATTAAGCGAAGCTTTCAACATAGAAGCATTGTAAAGGGATAAGGATTTCGATGGAGACGAAACGATATGATTCTTAAGAGAAATGACGTGTTTGAGATTTTTCTCTTTGAGGACTGCAGTATCAAGATAGTCATCTCGAACCCATTTAACCCTCGCATTGACGAAAGTCCTAATGTGGTCGAACCGGTGAAAGAGTTTGGTGGATTGAGCCATTAACAAGAATCAGCTCACTCACACTACCCTGTAATGTGGAAACAGTCTGTCATAGGGTAGAAATTTGTTTTCTAAACTAAAACTATATAACTTGTGTATCTATATCAGTTATATACTTTAATCAATGCTAAAATATTCATAAAAGAAATCAAAGTAAAACCCTAAAAAAAAAATACAGCAGAAATTAACATAACAAGTTGATTCATGAGGAGAGTGAGTTTTTTCATAGTTGATAAATTAATTGAAGATGAATAGAAAATGGAAAATTGCAGAGTGCGACGCGATGGAATTGTAGACTCACTCTGTTTCTGATGGGCGGTCGATGAGCAAGTTCGTCTGCGTTTTCCGGGCAGTTGAGATCAGTGCGACTCTAACGAGTAAAGCGGCTGCAATCTCTTGTTTTCAATTTTCATGGATGGATCTACAGAGATTTTTTATGTTCTTTTATTACAAAAAATACGCTTTGTATTATTATAACATTTTAATATATTTTATTATGCAAAATGAAAATAATTGAATGATTTTTTCTACATGTTTTTAAATATTGTTAGTCTCCAATTTGTTATTGAAGGGTATAATCTCCTAAATCACCAAGTTCTCGGCTCCGTCATGGGACGAATTTTGGTTTTGGTTTTGTGGTGAGGACAAAGTTGTGGTTCCATCTAACTATTGAGTGTGGACATTGTCAACGATCCGTTGGCTACCACTTATAATCGAGTGTTGACCCTTAGATTTTGTGAAATGAAGACGGTGAAATACGTGGAACATTTTTCATAGGCGGCGCCACTAATCTAGTGGACTAGAGATTTGTGATCTAGATGTTAGTAGTGATTCGTTGAGGTTGATAGATTTTGAGTAACAACTCCTTCATCTAACCAAATGGGGTGATGTACCTGCAAACATTTTTACCCTCATTCATAAAGTATGTGAGGTTTTTGGGTAGAAAGTGTGTATATGAGTGGAGGTTATGTGTTGGCTTTGATAGTAGTGAACTAAGGTTTATGATCTTTTCCCAACCCTAGTTCGAACAACTATATTTGGATAGAATCTAGATTGATGGTGCATATTGCCTTAGGCGATGGTGATTTAGTGTATTTAAAGCAAGTCCAAATGATAGTTCGTGTGTGACTAGTGACTTGGGGATCCAGTCCATTGACAAAATGGACCGAGGTTCAGTCTAAAATAGCCAACATTTTCTCAACCTCAACCTTAGTAAGGGTAAACTTCAGGTTATACTTAACAGCATTGATCGTTAATATCCGAAGTAGAGAATACATTTTTTTTAAGGAATTCGAAGTAGAGATGGTTACCATCTCATTCGAATCTATTATATACATTCTCATATAAGCATATATTATAACCGTTTTTTTTTAAATAAAAATTAAGTATCAAATACTCAATTATGGTTGGTCCTCCATTTAAAACTAGTTTACACCAACATTGTACATCTATCCATTTTTTTCATTATTTACCTATAAAAACGAAAAATAATACTAATAATAATAATAAGGTGACAACTAGGGTACCCATGGAAGAATGGTGGGTAATTTACCCCAACCAATACACATTAACCACATAAGCACATTTTTAAGTGGTATCCATGAACAATCTTGACCCCACCAACAAATTTCTCATTTTCATTGGTTGATGGGTAAATTACCCACCATTTTTCAAACGTAATCTAGAAAAAACCTAATAATAATCACGAGCCATGATGTGCTAAAAAAAAAAATCACGAGCCATAATAATATGGGTTTGAAAGATAAAGTAGCAAGTAATAATAACCATATATGGCATGCAATGCAAGTAATCACAACAAGCAACGTCCATAACTGAAATTGTGGTCGAATTTACATCAATACCACCGTATTCTCAGTTCCTTCTTCAATCACCATCTTGAAAAAAAAGAAACCAGTTATTAACTAACTTCCACACACACCTTCTCTCTCTCTCTCTACCTCTCTGCATTTTCTTTCTTTCTTCTCTCAAAAGATATGGATCGAGTGAACCTTGACGGAAAGCCAATTGTGCCGATCTCAATATGCTTGATCGGCGGTGGAGGATTCATCGGATCACACCTCACCGAAAAGCTCATGTCCGAAACTTCCCACAAAGCCATAGTCATTGATGTCTCCTCTGAGAAAGTCAATCATCTCCTTGATAAGTCTCATCCTTGGGCTAACCGTATTGAGTTTCATCAGATGAATATCAAGAACGATTCTCGTCTTGAAACTCTTGTCAAAGCTTCTGATCTCGTATATATTCTTTCTTTTCGATTTTCTGGTTCCGTTTTTGTTTTCTTTTTTTTGAATCATTTTGCCATTATTATTTATTTTTGATGATTTTTGATGATGTTGTTTTCGGTTTAGACTATTAATCTTGCTGCGATTTGCACACCGGCGGATTATAACACGCGGCCTTTGGATACTATTTACAGTAATTTCATCGATGCGATCCCGGTGGTAGGTTTTTTATTTTGTGAAATTTCATTGACGTTCTTATTATATAGTCTTTGATTTCATGTTTTTTATGAAATGTGATTGATGGTGTAATAATAATGCAGATTAAGTTTTGTACTGAGAACAATAAGCGTTTGATTCATTTTTCTACCTGTGAGGTCTTTGGGAAGACTATAGGTAGCTTTCTGCCTGAGGAATATAGAAAGGTACAGCAAGAATCTCTATGGGCAAGTTCATTTCATTTAGAATTTTTAAAACATAATATGGACACGATATTGACGCCTAGATAATGGTTATAATTTAAGAAAATGAAAGTGATTGAATATAATCATATTTTTCGGTGTCATGATGTTCGACATTGACATGTATCGGACACCAAAGATATATTTAACTTTTAGTGTCGATACTACATAAATCAAATATCATATTCTGATATTTATTTGCTTTCTGAACACAAATTTGCATCATGCAGGAACCTCAATATTACAAGCTCAAAGAAGATGTGAGTCCTTGTATTTTTGGACCTGTTCATAAACAGAGGTGGTCTTATGCATGTGCAAAGCAAATGACCGATAGGCTCATTTATGGTAAACAAAGGAATTGTGTTTTTCTTTTGATTGTAATTTATGAATCAGTCATACAAATACCAGACACACATACTGACATTGACACATCGACACAAGTTAAGAAAATAAAAGTAATTAAATGTATATGTGTAGTGTCAGACACCTTACATGGTTTCAATCTGACGTGTCGGTGCTACAAAGATTGTGATTGTTATGATAAGATTTTCTTGTTCTTTTCCTTAACTTACTCTTGATATTAATAAATCTATAGCTGAGCATGCGGAGAATGGACTCAAGTTCACTATTGTGAGACCTTATAACTGGATTGGACCAAGAATGGACTTCATTCCTGGAGTGGATGGTCCAAGTGATGGTGTCCCAAGAGTTTTAGCTTGCTTCAGTAATGTAATATCATCTATCTGCTTCTGTTTCTTGTTCATGTCTTCATATTCTTAAGAAAAATATATATACACCACTGTTTTTTCACTAAGTTTCTTGCTCCAGAATCTCCTGCGTGGCGAGCCGCTCAAACTTGTTGATGGTGGACATTCCCAGAGAACCTTTCTCTATATCAAAGATGCAATTGAGGCTGTTATGTTAATGATTGTAAGTTCAGAATTAAACTTCTAATAATTTTTTAAAAACTGTATCAAACTAAACTGTTCGACCAGATGAATTTTGAACTGACACTGTACACGATTCAGTTATTTGAGCGATTCAGCCACCATTTGTCCCGGTTGGAGCGATTTAAAATAGTTGAACCATTACCGGGAAGTCTTGATGGTTCGATTTTAAAACATTGATTCTATGTTTCACATTGAGCTTACATGTATGTATATGCTATCATGTCACATGCAGGATAACCCTGATAGAGCAAATGGACACATCTTTAATGTGGGAAACCCAGATAATGAAGTATCTGTTAAGCAACTAGCTGAGCTGATGATAAAGGTAGCTTCTAAATTAGTCTTTAGATAGGTATTTGCAAAGGTGGCTCATTTTGTTTTTTCATCAAGGTATATGCAAAGGTGGCTGGTGTACCTGAATCTAGTCTATCGACTCTGGATGTGAGCTCAGAGGTTTTCTATGGTAAAGGCTATGATGACAGCGACAGGCGTATCCCTGACATGACAATTATCACCAAGCAGCTTGGTATTTTGTCATTAATTCTTTTGTATCTATGCACTGTTTGGAATCAGAGTGAGTTCGAAGAAATCACAGTAGCACCGTGATTTTGTTGAAGCTTCAAATTGTTGCTTTTGATAAAATCACAGTTGCACATTGTGATTTTGTCAAACTCATTGTCAGTCTAAACATATACGTACTGTTCTGTAGAAATTCAACATTCTTCTTACTGTTTATTCTTTTGAATTTAGGTTGGAAGCCAAAGACATCTCTTGATGACCTGTTGGATTCTACCCTTCAATATCAACATCAGACATATTCTCATGCCATCAAGAAAGAACTCTCAAAACCTTCAACTTGAGCAACTCTGCAAGTTGAATTGGAGATTTAGTTTACTTCTTATTTTTATGTAAACATGTCATTGCCATGAGAGACAATCTGACAAATGTATATGATACACTAATTGTGAGGTCTAGATCACAAATCTAGCGTACACCTATAGTCATATATCTTCTGCTAATTCTTCCTGTAACTCTAGATTTTTGAATGCAAACCCTTCCCTTATTTGTCTCTTGCTTTCTTTTAAATCAACTCTATTTGTAAGAAGTTTAAATTATATTTCCAAACCTTTAACAGATAAATCTATACTTCCAAACTCAGCAAAAAAAAATTATCTGTAACTTTTAACATCACCAAAACTCACTGAGAAAGTGCTCAAGCCAAACTATTTTGATCATTTAAACTATTTTATTTACAAAATTTAAAGATGTTTCATTATTCAATCATCTGCATATCCATACATGGCAAAACATAATTTTTGTTTGCAGAGTTTTCTCAGTAGTAATTGATGAAAATTTCAAACCAAACTTAATATGAATGCAACTCTAATAGCTTGGTATGCTTCATAATCCAATTTAAAATAAAATATTAAAGAAAGAAAAGTATGTTACAAGCAAAGAAACTGATCAATGCAAGTGTTGTCTTCTAGTTATTATGACAGAAATAAAGCAGCAGAAACTAAGTTTAACATCCTAAGAATCTATGCTACACCAACTATGTAAGCATTCCAAGAATCTTGTTGCTGAAAACTTGTTGCCTCTTCATATTTTATATCCTTTCCCACACCAAATCCCTCAGTTCTTGTAATTTCAGTGGAGTCTGGCATCTCTCTAACCCAAAAGTGAACGGCCCGAAATCCAGCCTCTTCTAAACAATCTCTGATCTCAGGCAATGTCCACCTGAGTAACACATTATAATGTTAGAAACTTAAGAAAATACAAAATATAAACAAGAATACTAAAAAAGTTTGAGCTATTGGAAAATATTCTTTTATGAATTGAAGGGGAAACAAAAAAAAACAAAAATACTTACAGCCGCCAGCTGTATGAAAATGCATGACGAATTTTTCTCTTTTCCTTTTTCAGATGAAAATGGAGGCTAATCCTTGTTTTCCGTTGAATTATATCAAATTCAGCTTGCTCCCATACGTACTGCAGATTTTGATCACAAGGTTAACATAAAAAAACCATAATCCAGGAGAATATTCACAGCAATCTGTTAGAACTAGTATCTAATGTGGTATAATTAAGAGACAGGAAAAATAGGATAGAATAGAAACAAACACCCTGTGATCATATGTCAAACAGAGGGCTGCACATTTATTTCAATAATCAGATGCAACTACATCATAGAAGTTCAGAGAATAAGGATAGTGTAGTTACAAGGATGTTTTCCTACCCATTCCCTTCCTTTCCTTAATCCAAGACAACCCCATTACCCTTCCCTATTTATTTATATATTTATTTGGTAGATAGATGAAATGGCAATATATTTCTTAGACTCACACACACAAGTGGAGGAGCCGGGGTTCGAACCCCGGTCACGGTGTCCGGCCTAGCAATTTCGGCATTTTTTATAGTTGAGCTAGGACGACAACTTCCCTGTTTATTAACAATACATAAAACACACAGATTTACAGGTAACTGTTACGCATATATTTGCTACACATAATATTAATATAATTGCATAATTGAAGACTAGGAGACCGGCTTAGCATGCCTAGTTCTCCTCCGATACTTATTAATGACACATAGTTTAACACAATCCCATATTGGTTATTATTAAATCATTTTAATATTTGACAAGAGTATAACTTCTATGCACTGTTTGTGTAAAAAGTTTTACACTGTCAGCCCATCACAACCAATCATCTGTGTGACTTTAAAGGTGGTTCAGATGAAAGTCAAATGTTTCTATTGGTAACAGTTGTGATTAACCGACACTGTAATATGAATTAAATCCATTTGATAATAGTAAAAATTTATATAAGACACACATGTCGTGTACTAACTATTCTATTGCAGAAACATAATGCCCCTGTCGCACAGGTTAAAAGGTTATAAACTCTTCAAATTTGGAGTCAATGTAGTGCATATTATATATTATATATCCAAGGATTCGTAATCACATAAAAAGAACACAATAGTGAGGGGAAAAGCTACAGAAAATAGCATAAGAAAAAGAAAACGCTAAAGAAGAACTGATATTTTTTTGGCCTTAGCCCACCGGTTCCTACGGAAAGGAGCATGTTAATCCAGAGTTCTGCCGAAAGGCAAAAAGTCGAGCCAAAGACTGATTGTTTCACCAAGGGTTCTAACCAAACTCAGGTACTCCCAGTCGATTTGACCTTAACTACCTGAGCTCAACCACTTAAACTAGTATTGGAAAGTTAAAAGTGAAACTGTGACATGCCGAAAAATGCAAGAGTTCAATCATGAAAGACATACAATGAGTGAAGAAACCATCAAGGAAATGTTAGGAGGTGACAAAGTTATGGACCATGGCGCAACAAAGTTAAATATAAGTTGAGAATTGAATGATTTCATTAAAGAAGGAAGAGTGATTGTGCTTCATGTATAAATGATCTGTCCTGTTTCAAGTGTGTTCAATTTCTTTTTTCAAGTGCATCCAGTCCAAGTGGATTCACTCAACCCCACATAACCTCTGAAACAGTTTCATGTAGATTGCATTGTCGAAATATTACTAGCTAATGTAATGGCTTGGTACAAAATTAACGGTTAGAATCCTGTACCGTAAAATTAGGAAATCTTCTCTGAAGCTTCAACGTGTTCTCTGACGATGTACCTCCATATAAATCCATTACAAAAATTCCACCTTTCTTTGACAAGGCATCACGAGCATGCTTGAAATACAAAACCAGTTCAGCGCGTTTATGGAGACAACAACAGCTGTAGTTAAAAGCACACACAATATCTCTTCCACTCAGTGTAAAGTTATTCATAGTTAACTCATCATCTTGAGCTGCAGAGCTTGTTGGGACATCAGACTCGATTACATCAGTCTGCAAATTCTCTGTATTCTGTGACAGTGAAATGTTCCTTACAAGCTCCTCAGGATCGATTTTCACAAGTTTAGATTGGAGAGGTTGTAAGACATTGCCATGAAAGAGAGATATTCTAGAGAACCCGTCAGCCCCAATTTTAGGTATATTGTTTTCCAGGCACCAGTTAAGTGCTTCAAGATCCAAATCTAATCCTACAGCTGTCTTTCTTGGATCGCTGCGGAGCCATTCTGCACTGTCAAACATAAGTAAATGCAAGACATGTCAGAAAGAGAAAAGGATGAAATAGCTTTTCATTTTTAGCATAAAAATAACCTTTTTAACAAATGAATTTTGAAAAAAAGCTTACACAAACATAAAAAATGATTTCTTAATTAAAGTGATTTATCAAAAATAATCTTAAACAAATGCGGTCTAAGTGAATTGAAATCCCTCTACAAAATATGATTTATCATCTGACACTTTGAGTTATAAGAGATTCCAAACTTAGAAGTTTTGAAATGAAACATCAGGAATAGAAATATACACTCCATCCAGGACAAAAAGCAACCATGTTTTTTTAAAGCAAACCAGATTTTATGTGCACATAAATAATATTACTATAGAATATTAAAAGTGATCCTAACCCGTACAATTTGTCTTTAAATGTTGGAGATAGTGAACTATATCTTTCTTTGAACGTGTTCAATATTTAAAAGACATCTGAATTTTATGTCAAAAGTGTTAAATTTGCAAACTTTCAAATGTAATGCATTGATAATGACAACAACAAGAATAGAATAAGAGAATGTACTGTACCTAAGCAACGCAGTGCCACAGAAATCTTCTTGAAGATGGAGGGGCACCCTTCCACCCACATACATGAGAAAGAACTTTTGCAAATAACTAATGTCTCCTTTGGGAGACTGCAATAACAAAAAGCATAGTTCACAAAAGCCACAATATGAACTTCTCAATCAAGTCTAATAAATCACAATAACCAATTAATACCCTGCTTCGATTGATTTATTTGAGTTTAACTACGAGCAAAAACACTTGTGAGACTGTTTGCCAGAGCTTATAGAAACAACTTATTACATGTACATAAGCTGAATACAGCTTATTTCCATAAGCTCTCTAGTATAGCTTATATGTAAACAACTTGAATTTATTTTATCTTTCGTTGTATAAATGCGGCCTATTTGGATTGGCTTATTTGAGCTTATCTATTGACATGGGCATTTGTGACTATTTGGGAGAACTTGTTGTTTTGGAAAAGCCAAACTAGCCCACTGAAATTAACACGGGGAAGAATCGAATATGAGACACTCCAAGGTCGCAAGCCAAGACCACCGGATCAACCCAAATGGGTTTATTTGAGAGAACTTATAAAAACAACTTACGACATGTTTATAAGCTATTTTCAGCTTATTTCAATAGAAACTTATGGCATATTCGTAAGCTATTTTCAGCTTATTTCAATCAATTCTCCAAGATAGCTAATGAAAACATTTTATAGCTTATACAAAAACAATTTGATTTTCGTTTAATTTGTGTATCTTCGAAATCTTAATCGGGCCTAACACAAAACCAGCTTGTGAGGTGAGGATTACCCCACATATAAACACTTATTCTGACCATCTCTCAACCAATTCACTCTTTAACAATGTACATGATAAGCACTTATGTATGAGCTGCAAATTAAGTTGTTTATCTAACCATAGCATATGCAGTTATATGATGCTATAAGCACTTAATTAAGTAGTTTATAGAAACCTGGACAGATTGTTGGTAGAGGAGGAATTTAGAAGGCATATCGTGAGATGGGTGTTGATCATTGTTGTCGTTGTTGTCAGCATCAGAATCAGCAGCGTCTTCTATTTCATCTTCATCTTCATTGTGAGAGGGTGAAAGCATTGTTGAAGTATCATCTTCATTGTTGTCTTGGAGATAGTAATCTCTGCCACGTTGACTCCTATCGTGTTTCTGCTTCTGCTTCTCTCGTTTTCCCATTCCGTTCCAAAACCCCTTCCTTCTACCGCCGTCTACTCTACTGCACCATCAACCAGGTCTCCAAATATTCACAATTTTGTTTTTAATACTGCAAAATAAAAACGTATTTTTTAATTTATTTAAATTTTCATAAAATATTTTATCATCATTTTTATCTTCTATAATCATTTTATATTAGCGGTTTTTGTCTTTGAAAATGTTATATGAACTAAGAAGTATGATTTATCTGTATATTTGTAAAAAATAAAGTATGAATTATTTCTACAGTTTAGAGATAATATATTATATTTTTTAAAGATAAAATTTTAAATATTTATAAGGATCTTAATTTTAATAATGATAATAACCTATCATGAATATTAAATTTTTAAAAAAAATTTGTTCAATCAATAAGTTACGAAATTTATGTCCGCATTCCTTAAGTTTGACCATTTTTTTTAGATCCGCCGTTTGATTTTTTTTTATTATTTTCAATTAGTCCTTAGAAAAAACTTATTGCATTTCATTCATAATAATAGTAGAGATACAAGATACAATCTTAATATGAATGTGAAAACTAGTATGACGCAAAGCCACCATAGCAAAACTATAAGCGACTTTATTGGCTTGTCTCCGAATAAACCTAACATCAAAGGTTACTAAATCAGAAGCTAACAAACATTTACAATTATTTATTATTGCACTATAATTAGAGACGACACTTTTACAACCATAAAGACTATCCACCATATTCCTTAATATTGCGTTATATTTGTACTATTAGATTTTTTTTAATAAATTGAGTTGAAAATATTCCCTTAAAAAAATTGAGTTGAAAATATGTGCGATATTTTAATATTGACAAAAATCGCATAGATATATTTGATTTGTCCATTTTTTTCCTCCTTTCACTTCATCTTTTTAAATTTCATATCCAAAAATCTTAAAATCAAAGTATAAATTTTTTTGCGACAGTAACTTCATCCAAGAGCAATAGTTTAAAATTACAAAGCAAAAACAACGATCATCCATCTGCAGTGTGTGACGTGGTGAATGAACATATGAATTTTGTGTCTATAGTTGTGGAATAAAAATTGTGGTTTGCACAACAACAAAATGTAACGTATAGGAAGACAATGCAGGGGAGTATAAGCTAATCGATGGTTAACGAAGTATTTAAGCCTGGGTAATTTTATTGAATCTTGAACATCTTTGTTGTCTTTAAACGTGTTTGTCGCTCACTAGTGTTGAACTTGAACTAGTATAACACACAAATAAAATTATCTAGGCTTAAATACTTTTCTATCCCTCAATTTTATCTGTCCTACGATTTTTGTCTCCAATTCTTAAAGGAAAATGCTAATTTGCAAGAAAATATGTAGCCAAAAAACACAAGAATAAATCCCACCCATTAACTTAAATCCCACTACCCCATGTATTCCGCCAATATCAACTGTATCAACAACTATTTGCTTAAGATTCTTCCACGTGTATATTCTTGTAATTCTTGCACATATTCTTTCTAACATATAACAAAGCCCATTTTTAAAATGCCAGTTTTTTTCTTATTAAGCAAATAATTTTCTTTTCGTGAAATATACATTAATTTATATAACAAAAACAACTAAATTTGATGCAAAATACTGTCTAGACAAATTCACACTTCACAACTTTCTGCTTCATTGATTAAATTTATAGTTGAACATAACAAAATATTTGAACATCCCCCTCAATATAAGAAAATACAATGTTGTGGAAAACCCACACATAACCCACTCTATAGTCTAAAATTTGATTTTTCTAACTTAATTACTCATATGATGTCATCTAACTATCCCAGTTCTATTGATTGTTTTATTTTGCACAACATATTTGATGTCATCTAAGTACCTCAGTTATATGAGTTGGTTTAATTGCACTTCAAATTTTTCTGTCCGGTTCCATCCTAACTATACAAATCAGCATTTGTACAACACCAAAAAGGAAAAAAGTAAATAGTTGTCTTTTGTATAGCTCAAGAAAAAGGCAGGTACCTTTTCACTCTTCTCAACATTTTTCATCATACATTTCTATCATACTACTACAAAGTACTAACACTACAACACATTACCTATCCTACTACTACTAACACTACAACACATTACATTTCATAATTTACTTTACATTTCTCATAACACTCTACTATTAACTTTTCAAGTAAGAACTCTTCACTTTTACCATAATCGAACTCTCACTTTGTTCCTGTTTCATTTTTTTTACATTTCTATACCAGATTTTTGTTAATTTGTTGTGTTGTCTTGAGTTCGCTTTTTCATTTTTTTTTATTTGTTCACATTTTTTTGGTGTTTTTTTTCTCTGTTTACCATGCGTTTGTGTGTTTAATTTGTTTATCAGATCTCGTTATACTAAAAACTATACAAACATTTCATTTGTTTAAACACTTTTACACATGTTTTTGTTTTAAAATGTCTCTGGTAAGAACTCTTCACTTTTACCATAATCCAACTCTTATTTTTGTCCATATTTATTTTTTTACCTTTACTAGGTTTTTGCTATTTTGTTTTGTTGTCCTGAGTTTGCTTTTTAATGTTTTTCTGCTAATATAGGTTTGTTTGTGTTTTTTTCTGTTTGCAATGTGTTTCTGTGTTCTATTTGTTTATCATATATGAAAATATATAAACATTTCATTTCTTTAAACACTTTTACACATGTTTCTGTTTCTTTTTATGTTGATTGTTGTACACATTATAGGTTCATGTTTGTATGTTGGTCTTCGTCGTACCATTCACAATATAAAAACTCATTCTAGCATATTACTTCTTTCTTTCGTAGGATTCACAATGGAAATTCCCTTCGAATTTATTGGTGATATTACTGACAAAAAAAATTTCTGGAACTGGTTGTAAGAGTGAAAGACAAATGGATTGTTGTTAAAGATGGAAAGGAGCAGTTAGAGTTGGTTATTGTTGATTATAAGGTGGTCATCTCGAAGATATTTATCTTTTTGCTTATTCATGTTTTTAATAAGTTTGAATGTAATATATTTCTCTGTTTCATTTATTTTCATATGGAGATGATATTCAGGTTGTGATCCCTACTACATACAAAGCTTTGTATGATCAGATTCTAAATGAGAATAACACTTGCACATTGAACGACTATCAAATTGGTGCTAATGATTTGTTATTTAAAGCATATGATCATAAGTACCGTTTGAAATGGACTAGTGGGACAACATCCATTAATGTTAATGTTCATGATATCCTCAATCCTCTCTTGAAATTCAAACCTTTTTCTGAAATTATATATGAAAAATGGAGAGTTGATCTCTTAGTTCGTGAGTATTCTATGCTTTCTTTTGATTATAATTTTATTAGCATGTTGTTATATGTTATTCGATATTAATTAGAATTTTATTCATGTTTAGATGTTATTGGAGTTGTCCAAGATATGAGTTATTGTCAACTGCACGAGGGAATCGGTAAAAAACTGCAGGTCAACTTTACTTTGAGAGACTTGAGTGTTATTACTCTTAACTGCACTCCATGAGAGGACTATGCTAGGAAGTTTATTCACGATAATAAGAGAAAAGAATATGGACCGGTCATTGTTATGTTGAAGTATGCCAAAGTTAAAGAAGAATGTTCGTTATGTTTAATACGTTTGCGTCCATATAGTCATTGGACTTATGTTTGCTTAAGTATAATATTGTTTATTTTGGATCTCTTTGATATTGTAGGTCGTTTCTCCTTGCTTAAGTTACTCTGTCACAAAGTTGTTTATTGATGATGACATTCAGGGTATCAAACAGTTCGGGGAAAGATATGTTTTACTCATGTTTAGAGGTAACTACCATATATTCTAATGTATTTTTATGTTGTTGTAGTTTAACTCATATGTTTAGATGCATTTAACTGTCACTTTCAAAGTTCAATGCAATAATAAAGTTGTTTTACCAACATTACCCTTAGTTATTTATTGCGGAGAGAGAAATATATGAAATAAGATATTAAATTACTAAGGCTATTATATTAAAAGTATAAATTATTGTATAAGAAAAAGTAACATTTATTGAGTGTCTTGGTTTGTGTAAAATGTCAAAAAGCGAAAGTTAAAAAGAAACGGAGGTAGTAATGATTATGGCCTTATCTCATTTTCATATTTAGGTTAAGGGAAATATTAACTTGTGCCCTTAAGACACAAGTTTAGTAGCCAAATATAGAAACTTATTTTTGGAAATTGTGCATTCAATGTCTTGAAAATTTAAAAACTTATTTTTTCAATACAAAATTTATGCTTTAATTATTTTTTAGATTCTTAACTTGTGCCTAATTAACATGACCCTTAAGACAAAGTGCGTTCCATATCAATATATTTTATGGTCTTGTCCCAACTAATGAATTTCCACGTTTCCATATGAAAACAACTTCTATAACTAGAAATCATGTATTTGAAGTTATAATGTCAAACAACAGTTTAATGGAGACAATGGCGGTTAGTTATTTTCTTTTTATCTACCTATCATATTCAATTCATTTAATTTTCGTTATTTCATAAACAATTATGAATCCATCAATTGTTTTGTCAGAATTTACTCGTTAATTTTGGAGGTTTGTTGACAAGGACAAATCATAAAGAATTGTAATTATGTGAATCTTCAAACAGATTACCATTTGCAAAATATCTTATCCAAATGAAGAAAATCAACAAAATGGGGTTGTTAAAATTATCAAAGGCTGAAAGAAGTTTGTTCATCAGAATGATATTCTCTCAAAATATAGATTAGAATTTAAATGTGACTCAATCATGGCAACCAATATTGTATTAGTGTTCAAGTATTCTCCATCTTTCAGACAAAATTTCAACTAACTATAATATGTATTTCCAATCAAATAATAACCAACATCCTTAATTTTTGTTATGCTTTAATAAATATATTATGCACATTGCCAAGTTTTACGACAATTTTCATATTTTTAATTGTCTTTTAACTACTATTTAACTTACTTATAATACTCTTATTCATTAAAATATTTACTTCTACAAACACGTACATACGATACCATTCATTGCAAACATTACAAAACACATACAAAGGATATTACAAGTTCAATTAAAGGATAGTACAAAACACATACAATTTCAATGTTGAGTGATTACAAATAGACACAACAACATAATTCAAAATTCAGACCAATTAATTAATTATAAGGTACTTACCAAACATATTACAAACTAACAATCACACATCACAATAAAAAGGAACAAGTAAATTCGACATAAATTGCACAATCAAACACAACTATTAAACATTACTTTCCAAAAATTGCGCATAACAATTTCCAGGATTAGTGTCCATCTTAGACAATAACCTATCACACACTTCCATATTGCTTCCATTCACAAATGTATGCCAACCCTGCCTATGAATTTCTTCAACAAATCACCATCTTCGAGTACAATGTAACAGTAAAACAAATCCACTGTTTCTTCTTCATAATCAAGTAAATTCAATGTCAAAGTCTCTTGAGTTGGATTATAACGATCTCCTACTATATGATTGGGAATTCAATGCAATTTTTTTTAAATCAAGTAGTATATTAACAATATTTAATATATTTTCATATAACTATTTGTATTTTAAAAAAATCGAATTTGCTCACAAGCTTATGGGTTGGACGCAAATGGTCATGGTTCACAAGAATCTCCCAAAAATTATTACGAACATTCAAACATGGAGGTACCTCAACTGGTATACGGTAATAATATTCAAGCTTATGCTCATCTTTGGAACCTGAACCAGATCCAACTCCATCAACAACTTTTGGCTCACTGCATAGTTCATTTCATAAAACCAAATTAACATATGATTTTTACATTTACTAACTAATATAAGTGATGTGTTTTAGGATTTTACCTTTTTTCTGTTGACATCTTCAAGCAACAAAATTTCAGATATAATACACAGACTCAAGCTTTTGCCAAATCCAAATAACAACATACATATATATGATTAATGTTGTTCCCACTTCAAAAGATGCTGGGAAACACCGTTAAAATACCAAAATAACCTCATCGACAATTAACTGCCGATAGATTTTAACCGACGGTAGTTAACTGCCGAAGAAAATTGGGGTTAAATTTATCATTTTATGGTGTTTCTTAGCCTTTACAAGAGTGTAAACATTAATTTTCCATACATATAAACAAACCGGACCCTAAATTTATGTGACTCAATAACTGGGCCAGCAATTATTCTTAAGCCCAATACTTATTTTACTATTCTCACCGCTTTTATTTTGCTATCTTAATTATTCTTTTTATTCTATATTATATTGCAGCATTATTATTAATTTAATCACATTCATTTTTATATCTTCATTTTTCTTTTATACGCTTTTTGTAGACTTACTAAATTACTATTTTTTTATTTATTTTTCATCTGCTTCTATTTTACTATTCATTATTAAATTATGACAGGTTCAAGTTAATATAATTTATATCCATCATTAACTATTTTTTTTTAATACTACCTTAATTTTTGGATATTATATACACATACAAACTTTTATAAAAAGTTCTCTTTCAATTTTGTATCCATTTTAAATGTTACTAAATAATTAATGTCAAATTCATACTACAAAAATACACTCCCGAACCAGTACTTGCGTGGATGCACGGGTGTGTTACTATTATACACATATTTTTTTTTTTTTTTTGAAGGATAGTATACGCATAAAAATAAATATCATTTATATTATCTGAAAAATACACATTTAATTCTTTTATCTTTCTACATTTTTTTTTTTTCGTTCGAATATCTCAAATACTCAGAGCCAAATGTTGTGTAAAAATTACTGATACATTCATTAGTTAGGTTAGGTATCTCACTCACTCTGTTTCAGTTGCAAAAAGAAACACTAATTTTCTGATTACAAATCACAATCTCCTGGCAAAGTAGCAACTGTATATGTGTTCATAAATCACAGTTTAAGGTTTTAAGACAAACCCTTCTTACCAACTTATCCACCATATTTTTTGATCCTATAAAAGCTAACTCATGAATCTCATCAATGCATCAACACTAGTACTAATTTCCAACTACATTTCCTACCATTTGCAAAAGCACCATATCATTAATTCAGCAAAACCAAAATGATGTTGAAGAAGCAATCTCATCTTTTGTCCTTCTCACTTGCAATACTAATTTCTCTCTTGTATTCCACTACCATTACTTTATCCCAATTATCACCATCACCAGCTGCTGCTCCAATACACCCTACATTACCAGCTCCAACCACACCAGCTGCAGCCCCTAAACCATTGGTACCTTCATTACCAGAGGCACCCAGTGATTCCACCCCTGACAGTTCAGGGGCCGTTGACATCGTTGGAATCCTAAGGAAGGCGAAGTCATTCAACGTCCTAATCCGACTTATGAAAACAACACAATTGATCAACCAACTCAATTCACAACTATTGGCAACAAAATCAGGTGGGTTGACAATTCTTGCACCGGATGACAACGCCTTTTCACAACTCAAAGCAGGATTTCTCAACTCTCTTTCCGATGGACAGAAACTCGAGCTGTTACAGTTCCACGTTATTTCAGACTACGTATCTAGCTCTAATTTCGATACTTTGACAAACCCTGTGAGAACACTTGCTGGAGCTAAACCCGGAAAGGTGGAACTGAATGTGATAAGTTACGGTGGAAGTGTGAACATATCAACAGGGGAAGTGAACACAACGATCGATGGCATTATATATACTGATAAACGTCTTGCTATTTATAAAGTTGGCAAAGTGCTTCTTCCTATGGATTTCTTTTCTGTTGCTAAGGCACCAACAAAGGGACTGTCTTTGGCACCAGAGCCTTCAACAATGACTCCAAAAGCCGATAAGGAGAAGCCATTATCGCCAGATTCCTCAGATTCATCTGTTAAACCCACAAATGATAACTCTGGTGCTGTGAAAGTGAATGTGTATGGAAGGTGGGCGTCTCTTGTTTTTGGAGCAGTTCTCGTGACTATGATGCCACAATAAATCAGAATGTGATAACTGATTTCACATTCTGGTTTGGATTTAGTTACCAACTTCCTGGTCAAAATTTTCGTGCTATTATTATCAAACATTGAGTGTTATAAAAATATATGAAAAAAGGAGTGAATGCTGGTGATGAATACATCGGGGTTAGGAGATCTGAGATTGTTGTGTATTTGAATTTATTTATTACTCGAGCATTTGGCTATGGTGGTTTTTGTACTTTTTCTTTTGGTGTGTTATGAACATTCTTCAATTTATAAACTTGACAAAAAATATAGAGCCAATACTGATGAAACTTTTGATAAACTGTTGAAACATATTTGAAACTTGATAAACTATTCTAAAGAAATTGACATTCATAAATTTCTTAACATATTTTTCAATGATAATAATAAAAATAAAAATAAAAATAAAAATATCCACAGCCAATGACGATATTAGGCCACGAGGGAAGTCATTTATCTTTTTGCACTACAATTACTCGCTAGTCAAAAGAATATAAAGTTGGAAACCACGCAGTGAATTTTCAAACTTATTTTTTACACTACAAAATTTAAAATATTTCAGATCTCATCATCAAGATAAAAGGGGTATAATAAGCTGCTCAATATGCAAGATCCAGAATCAAATACATTAACCAGATCTTGTGAGCTTATGACCACTATTCGGTTTGAAGAAAAACATTTTCGTCATCACTCATCATACAGCAATAGGAAGAAACTCTATCCATTATCTTTTTACTTTCACGAACGTGAGTCTATCTAGAATAAGCAAGTCGACAGAGAACAAATACTTAAACAAAGTGATTATATAACTTCTACAAATATAATATAATGCCTCTAATAGCTTCCTATCCTCAAACTCATCTACCCGGTTCATAGCTTGGCCTCGGCAATGTCCCCAGCAAAGTGACTCAAAGCACTACTCCCTAGCAGAAGAAAACAACATAAAATCAGCAATTTAGAAAGAAGAGGGAAAATTTATGCTGGCCATATTATAATTTCAGTCAGTCAGGAAACAATTCAAACATGAAGGTAAAAATAATATTCTACGTTGTGGAATACACACATTATATCATCTAAAAAATGCAGGGAAGACATAACCTATAGGCTATTAGACTGACACATTTAAGAAAATCAACCTGACTTCCACGGTAAAGATGGGAAGTTTATGAAGCAAAAGATTATAGAATCAGTTTAAAGCAGCGCTCAAATATAAAAACACTGGATCTGACATAAGATTACAGAATAACACCACTTTACATACACCCATGTATTAACGGACAGCAGTAAATCAAAATCCAATGTAAATTTACTGCATGATATGATCTCTCGTGTGCATCAATTCCCTCAAAGAACAGTTAACCACACAATAGTGACTAAATATGGTTATCAAATCGATATATTAATTGTGAGCCGTAAGACCCAATTTTCTGAATCGCAAATCAAATCTTCTCATGAATCATAAGATACATAATCAATAAAAATATGATAATATTAAGTAAAGAAAGATGACATAGCAAGAACATACGAAATATATTATATCCGAACCTCAAAAGATTAAGTCATTAATCAAAATAACACACGAACAAGGGTAGGCTACACAAACAAAGTTGACAAAAAAGGTGCCTGTCTACTAAAAATTTAGGGACAAGTTTCTATTCATCAGAATTTATTAGATTGAATCAAAATTCATGTTACAATCCATGTCCAAAATGGATATGCACAACAATTCATATCAATTGGATGCACTTGTTTTGAATCAAGATATGATTTGCATGTATTATGAGATACATTACTGAAAATCATTGGATTTAATGCAACAAATATTTTACGAAAATTCATCAACAAGCAAAAACAGATGCAACAAATGCAATGTCTAACTACTTGAAATGCATCAACAATGGCAACAAAAATTGCAAACATCAATCCTTGCTTGGATCGAACAATTGACATGATTTCATCACTAAATATATAAAGGGAAGCAAGAGAGTTTTTAGAACAGTGCAAAGGGTGCTTGTTTAGAGAGTTTAAATTTGATAGGAAAATCACAGCTCTGTTTTCCAGTATTTTTTAGGTAGGCACAAGCCCGTATTCACTGAGGAGAAGTGAACACAATTAGAAAATTCAAGCACACACAACTAAGTCTTCTTTTGACCAAACGGCAGGCAGTAAATTAATCAAGGCAGACAAAGGAAAAACAGATTATCTGATTTCATTACATAAATTAACACATAAAAGTTACTTGTTTAATGTTTAGTACTATGAATACTTGTTTGCACACTGGAACTTCCATAAATGATAAAGCAAAAACTTGTAAAGATTCATGACCTCGCACTCTAGCCAACTGTTTAGCCCATAACTAAAAGACTGTTGCTCTTGGCAGCAAGCAGAAGTATTTTGCTTCACTTGTAAAATGTTCTAATTTCTATAGAAAACTGGAGCAAATTATCAATTTCTAATTTATTTGAAATGAGTGGTGATCACAGATGTCGGAGGATCTTTGAGACTCGATATGGATTATGATAGACACACCCCACTGTTTACATGAACCATTCAGGAGAAGATCCAGAAATGAATAAATGGCGGACAGCCAAAAATCTGCCACACATAAACATGGCACTGCAGCCTATGGTTGAGACTCGGTATGGATTATGATAGACACACCCCACTGTTTACATGAACCATTCAGGAGAAGATCCAGAAATGAATAAATGGCGGACAGCCAAAAATCTGCCACACATAAACATGGCATTGCAGCCTATGGTGGAAACATGCGGATATAATTGGTGTTGCGGCTTATGATGGCCGCACAAAATTCGTGATGGTGGAAAATCGACAACACTGTTATTGAGCAAAATCTTCATTACAAATCAGTTTTACTAGTTTATTCTTTTTTAAGATGATGGTTTCCATCTTCTTAATCTATATCATTATACCTAAATGGGACACATGATCAGCACGCGTGAGAAAATCAACGAGAATAAATCTTCCGTCATAGTGACACTGACACTTGGTCTATAAGACAATAATGGTAAATCTGTATGTGGTTTCTTTTCCGCAATGCTGCAACATGGTGTGACATGGATAACCAACGTATGTTTTTATTAATAATAGGATGTCCACATTCCACACAACTATAAGTGAACAAGCAAATAACCACCAACTGTGGTTGGGTCTGGCGGAAGGACTAGTTCCTACAACATGGCAAGTTACAGTTCAAACACTCACCAATAGATAGTGTCCAAACATTCCTAAAACATGACTGTCCCCGATAGGAGGAAAGAAAACATGTGGTCATACAATTGCAACAACAGCACACAACATCAAATAGGACAAAGAAGCAATACAGTTGAATAAACAAAAAAACCAAGAAGCACACATACCATTTAATGAGAGAACCAAAAAGAAAATGCTGCATAATAGGAACCTTCTCCAAGACTTCAGCTTTATACATCTTAAGCAAACCACTATTAACCTTCTTCCAATTCGGCACACCACTAATATCATCCAACATAGGTGAATGCTCAGCAAAATGACCCTTCTTCACCTTCATAACAAAACCAATACAAGCAAGATAAAGATACTCATGAGAGAAATTATCCAATATATCCTTATTATGAATAGATTTCGGCTTCATATACTTATGATCAATCAACTGCGACGACCCAAATATAAACGGCAAAAAGTGATAATCATCAAGCCCCCATACACCATGTGAACCTGCAGGTTCCAAACAATACACCAATTGCAACTTTCTCATCAATTCAAGATACTTCACAAACACTCTACTCACTACAGCCTGATAATCTTCCTCACCAATCACACCTAACCTCGCTAGACAATACAACCACGCCGCAAAATTCGTTTCATGCCCGGTTCCAAAATCAATCCGGCTCGCATTACCGAAACTATCTGAAAAATACGGAACAATTTCAACTGTTGCCGGTTTAAGATTCTCCGGGAGGAACTTAAACATGAGGGATTCACCGGAATTTACTAATCGTTCGTGCCAGGTTCGATAAGAGATGTTTCCGTAACGTGCAGCTTGTTGTAACGGTGGAATTTCATCAATCCATAGGGTTAGGGTTTCGAGAATTGAAACAATAGTGTTCACTGTTTCAGATTGGTGGCAAGGATCCGAGATTTTGCGGCCACGAGTGGAATCCGATAATGCGACGATGAATCCGGTGAAGTTTTTACCGGAATCGGAGTCGTGAAAACGACGAATATCATCGGGGGATTGGATTCGTTTGACTGGGATTTGGAAATGGAAAGGCGGTGAAGCAACGGGAACATGTTGGGCTTGTGGAACCGGAGCGAGGATGATGGCGCGTTGGGAGTGTGGGTCCGGTGGGACCGCCGGAGCGCGGATGGGACGGTAGGTTGGTGGTGGGGAGATTTCGGAGAAGTTGGGGGAGGGTGGTGGTGGTGCGAAGGTTGTTGGGCCGCCGCACTTGCAGCAGGTGCCGGTGGTGGGTGGTGAGTTTGGAGTGCGGTGGTCTTCGTCGTGGTGGTGGTGGTGTTGGTGTGATTCTTCTGACATGGTTGGTTTTTGGTGAAGAGTGTGGTGTGAGAATGTTGAGGAGGAAGAAGAAGAAGGAAAATTGAACTGTTTTGGTTTGGTTTTATTTACCCCTTCAAAATTTTGGTTTGGTTTTAATTATGGAAATTGGGTTCAATTTGCATAGTTTTAAAAACTCGATAGGTCGTTATTCGATAAAGTCATTGAGTCAATTGTTCAATCACTGAGTCATTGGTTGAACCGCGGATTAAAACGGCTAACTCGAATTTATAACTCACTGTGTAGTTGTATTAAACTAAGTTGGATCAAATTAATATAGATCACTCAATCACAAAAAATAAAAAACTCATAGAATCTACCGATTGTCAACACTCATTAAAATTAACCACTATAAGTGCATTTCATACCTACACAGATTTATACAATATTTAAATAAGAGAAATGTTAATCAGTGCCCTCTGGACGTCAAATATAGTAGTATCTTGCATTGAAAGTTGTGCACTCATTGCATTAAAAATTTAAAAAGTATTTTTTTAAATTTCCACTTTTGACGTCATTAATCAGTGTCCTGGGGCACCGGTTAATATGATCCTTTAAATAAATATTATAAGTTTATTCTAATTTTAAAAAATATGTTTAGAGAGAAACAAAAATATTAATAAATATATGTATTTTAATTAAAATATATTAAATTAGAAAAATTAAAAATATATTATAATTTAAAAAAGACTTGTTAAAAAAAATGATAATTTAAAAGAGTAAAATTAACTTTTTTTTATATATATATGAGTTAAATTTACAACTTGAATGATGTCAGCAATGACATAACGGTTGTGTTTTTACAGGAAAATGTTTAAATATAAGATCATCTCCAATGGTTTTTCCTTTCGACATCATTCAACACCCACTTTTTCAATTTCCAAAACTCAACATTATTTTCTCTCTCTTATTCAATATTCATTCAACTTTTATCATCTCCAATGGTTTTTCATTCAACACTCTTCCCCACCACTTTTTATTTCTTATTCTTATTTAATTTTTGTTTTTATAATTGCATATAATTCGATTATAATTAAATTAAAATAATACAATTAACTATTTATTTTTTAGGTTTTTTGGAAAAACAAAATTTTGCAAAATAATTTATTTTTATTTTCTTAACTTAAAATGCAATACAACAAACTAAGCATACAACACACAAGTAATTTATTTAGTACGATAGAAATCATCTTCAATCACGATACATTCCAAACTTTGTCCATATGTGCTTCACTAGATCTGCTTGCAATTCATGATGAACATATGGATCATGCAACTCGGATCTAGCACGCACATGATTTGCAAAAGCTGGTAACGCCTCGGTCGAGTATGGTTGCGGTGTACTAGATCCACTTCCCCCAGGTTGCTCAAAATCGGTCTAACGTTGAGCATATGTACCTCGTTCATCCTCATGATTTGGATTTGGATAATTGTTGGGATTTTCGTAGTTAAATGAGTAATTAGAATAATTTTGGGTGTTGAAATGGTTATTATTGGGATCCATTTCACTAAAAATAAAATTAAAACTTCACTTAGTTTGCTAATAGAAAGATAATAATAAGATTAAGATAGTGAAAAACTTGATTTTTTTTTTTGTGTCCAAATCAAATGAACCAAGTCTCTATTTCTAGAGAGAGAAAAATCACGAATTTTGGTATTTTTTTTTTATAAAAAAAATAATTTAAAACGAAATAATTGAGGTCCAATTATTAAAATGATAAGAATCCGGACAACCAATCAGAACTGAACACGTGTCCCTACTTATCCAAAAATCTGTTTCTCTCTCCACCTCCTACAGCTTCACGCGCTGCTGTCTGCGCGTGTGCTACACGTGCCATTTCTGGCCATTCTCAGCTTGCCACGTGTCCCTGCGTGGTCAGATTAAACAATGTTGAAACCATTCAACCTCTCTTTCATCCACATCACCCTTCAACACCACCATTGGAGCATTTCACATGTTTAATGTTGCTTTCAAGATAGCATTTTCACACCATTGGACTTGGTCTAATAGGCAAAAAGTATAATTGTCACAAAAAAAAATGTGGTGTGTTGGGTAAGAACTTAAGATGTGCCTCAACTTTGTTGTTGGTCGCATGATCAACTCCCTGCTGTGCCAATTTTTAGATTTTTTAAAAATATTTAGAAGCATTGTCAAAGGTGCATTGACCTGTCCGGTTTACACAAACCGCCGCATCACCGAGTTTAGTTGGTGCGCACCGGCTGGTCAACATGACCGATCCAATATGCAATTCGAACCTGTTACCTCACCGGTTTTCGATCCGACTGTCCAGTCTGAGACTTCGAGTTTTAATATTATGTCAATTTGAGTTTGATATTCATCATTACACTTTATTTTTGGAATTGTGCTCGTCTCACTTTAAAAACTATTCTTTTAACATTTGAAAAGTATCAAAATACTTCCAATAGTAGTCTCGCTCTCAATGGCAATTAATTGTCCTTATGTTATGATAACTGAGATCAGAGACAGAATGACACAAAGACTTTATTTTTTTCATTCATTTGATCATTCATACATTCCTTCATTCAAAACATTAATAAAAGAAACAAAACCATTCAGGGT
Organism: Medicago truncatula; assembly: GCF_003473485.1. Taxonomy (NCBI): domain Eukaryota; kingdom Viridiplantae; phylum Streptophyta; class Magnoliopsida; order Fabales; family Fabaceae; genus Medicago; species Medicago truncatula. The sequence goes on from NC_053045.1 coordinate 27,458,450, forward strand.
GCGTTTGTTTCAGCTTTAAAAAAAAAAAAAAAATAGATTTTAGTTAAACGAATCTAGAGATTTTTTTTAGAGATTTAAAAAAAAATCTGAAGTTATTTTTGTTTGCTTACTACGCATAAAAATCAATTTTTTTTTTTTAAAAAAAAAAAAGAGTTTTAATAGGTTTTCTTTTTAGGATCAAAATAGATTTTTTTTTGATAGAATGATTTTTCTAAAAATCCTAAATAAACATTTAAGAATGAAAAAAGTGATTTTTTTAAGGAAAAAAAAAGATTATTTTTGATTTTTTTTTAAACAAACGAGGCCTCATTCATATCACAATGTCATTAATTTACACCTAGCAAAATTAAAAGCAATTAAAAGAAGAATCATTCCATCCATCGTTTACAACCAAAATACCAAAAACAAGTAAATCTAATACTAATGTCTCCTCATCATCTCCTGCCTATGTCTTATGGATATCTGATGCATGGTGGTTGGGCGCATCTCATCCTGCATCTGCCTCACGAGATCATGGAACTATTCGACTAAGGCACCATCACGCAACCCCTTTTTCGTCATGCCGTAGATTATGTGTCAAATTATTGATATTTTACATAGCACTTATCGACTTGTTTTACAAGTAATTCAATACAAAACCTTCCAAATATGTTTTGGACATGACTACAACAATACAGAGCAAAGCAAAGGGAATCACACACGCCAGAAGCGTAGCTAGAGCTTCGCAAAAGACATAGGGTGACAAGCCCAATTTACTAGGCGAGATGAGCAAGGTGAAAGCGAGCCAAATAGAGAGTTCCAAAAGGAAATGTTAAAGGCGGTTCGTTAGACGAGATTTGGCTTGTCTAACGAACTATAGCAGTTCAAGAAAATATCTAAAGACAATTGGTTTTTCCCTCCAAAGAAGAAATCTCAATTCATTATACTAGCTCTGCTTCGCCTAGCAAACTAAAAATTTATGAACCTTTATTAATAGAGGTGTAACTTGTTTTTCTTGACATTATACTAGCTTTGCATCGCCTAGCAAACTAAAAATTTGTGAACCTTTATTAATAGAGGTGTAACTCGTTTTTCTTGAAAATGATCACTAAAAACCCAACCAAATAGAGAGAGTGCGAAACACCATTGGAGGGCTAGAAAGCTTGATGAGCTTGATTTTTTTATTTTAAAATTGAAAAATTACATATGTAACATGGTTAATTAAAAGGCCATGTATGCATCAACCCGTCAAAATCAACGTTTTATAAAGAGTTTAACAATAATAGGTTGACGGTCCAAAACAATTTTGAACATACAATCAATTAAAACATTGTAAATTAACATATCAATTAATGATTTTAATTTATGTGGACTAAACATGATAGTTCAGGGTGTTTTGATTGATTGTATGTGCAAAACTATTTTGAACGGTAAAAACAATACAATTAAACTCGTCAAAATTACAATTTCTTTTAAGACCAAAATCGAAACTTTTAAAATTTTTCTGACTTTCCGAGAAATCAAACGTGGAAGTTTCACTCCTCTGAGGTCAGAAGAGAACCTTCCCTCACTCGCCGCCACTTTTTATCAACTTATTCTAAACGCACTTTCTTTCTTTCTTTCTACACACTCCAAAACACAACCTAGTTTGGGTTTACAATTCCCAAACAAAAAACAAATCAACCCCAAGCAAAATTCCCCAAATCATGTTTTTATCACAGCTCTAGGGTTTCATCAATTTCCCCCAATTCTCAATCAATTCATGCAATAATCGATTCATCTCAAACCCTAAGAAGAACACGATGTATAGCAATTTCAAGGAACAAGCAATAGAATTCGTGAAACAAGCAGTAACAGAAGACAATTCTGGAAACTATGCAAAAGCCTTTCCTTTATACATGAACGCGTTAGAGTATTTCAAAACTCATCTCAAGTACGAGAAAAACCCTAAAATTAAGGAAGCAATTACGCAGAAATTCACCGAGTATCTTCGTCGTGCGGAGGAGATCCGTGCTGTGCTTGATGATGGTGGGCCGGGTCCAGCTTCTAATGGAGATGCTGCTGTTGCTACTAAGCCGAAAACGAAGGGGAAGGGTGGTGGGGAGGGTGAAGGGGAGGATGCTGAGCAGAGTAAGCTTAGGGCGGGGTTGAATTCCGCGATTGTGAGGGAGAAGCCGAATGTGAAGTGGAATGATGTTGCTGGGTTGGAGAGTGCTAAGCAGTCGTTGCAGGAAGCAGTTATCTTGCCTGTTAAGTTTCCTCAGTTTTTTACTGGTGAGTTAAATTCTGAATGGTAATTGTGATTCGTGATTAGTTGAATTTAGTGTATGTTTGGAATCACAGTGAGATTGATTAGGTCATAGGTGGAATCTTAATTTTGTGGAAAGTAATGTGTTAAAATAGGCAATTTTCAGATGCATTTAGTGTCTGTTTGGAATCATGGTGAGTGTGACGAAATCACGGTGACACTGTGATTTTGTTAGAAGCTTCAAAGTACATGTTTAAATTTATTAGTGATAGAATTAGTGAATCACATAGCGATTTTGACAAAAGTTACACTTTGGAGCTTCAACAAAATGACAGTGCAACTGTGATTCTGCGCACCGTAAAACTCACCGCTAATCAAAACGTGCACTAAATGTTTTGTTTTTAAAATTACAATGGCATGGTGTGATTTCGTCAATCCAAACATTCACTTAATATTCGGGAGCAATTGAACATTTGTTACAATAAAACTAGTAGTAAAGATGCCATACTTCAACCAAGGTTCGTGGCCCAATGGTTGTAAGTGCAATAGAGTTTTGGATACTCTGCGATAATGATATGTTTTCTGTTGAAAGTTGGGATGCTCCGAATTTTGGATTGAAAACAAGATCTCGTGCATAGGGAAATGGTGTTGAAAAGAGAAGCGAAACTCTGCCACATGTAATTAGAGGAATTTTTTTTTTATTTGAATGGATAGATAGAAGATAGATATTTGAAACAAGGGACAATTGATTTAGTGTTTAATATGGTTTGCCATGGTCTATTTCAGGTAAAAGACGACCTTGGAGAGCATTTTTGTTGTACGGACCACCTGGAACAGGTAAATCATACTTGGCCAAGGCTGTTGCTACCGAGGCTGATTCTACATTTTTCAGGTGAATTTTGTCATTATTTTATACACTGTGTACTACACTGTTTGGATGATGAAATTGCTTTCTAGTTTTACATCTATCTATTTCATTATTATTATTATTGTGAAGTTTTCACTTATTAAGGGCCCATTTGGATTAGCTTATTTTAGAGCTTATAGAAAACAGCTTATGCAAATAAATAAGTTTTTATGTATTATTTATAGTTTAAGAAAAAACCGTTTATTAAGATACAATTTTCGTTAGTGAGAGCTTATAAAGTAAAATAAAAGCTTATTTATTTACATAAGCTATTTTTCATAAACTCAAAACAAATGGGGCCTAAGTAGTATTCACTAATTTTTCTTGACTTTCTGGCTGTAATTTACTCTGTGATCTAAGCTGGCAGTTACAAAATTAAAGGCTGGCGAGAAAAAATTATCATCATGAATTATTACATTGTGATTATGTTGGTTTGTTTGGAAAATGATGTGTTCGTTTTGCTTTCAGAGTATGATTTTTCTTGGTTTTCCTCTCCCTCGGTCCGTTTTCTTTTTTGGTTAGAGAAAAACTCACTGCCATCCCATACTGTCCTTTCAATTTTCTCCCCCAATCAGCCCGTCCATAGGAAATCATTCTATTTTTTCTCTTCCAGTTTTTATCTCCATCAACTGCCCTTATTTAGATACTAGAATTTATGCTAAGTGTTGAATTGCTCTTTGAGTTGTGATTCTATTTCTTGTAATTATGAATTTCTTGAGTTAACAAGATGAGAATGATCTTCCTTCAAAAAAATAATAATATGAGAATGATCTATTTAAAGATCTTGCAGGGTGGGCGACTGGTTTTTACCAGCAACAGGGTAACCTCACTGACACATGTCAGCGAGGCAGTTACAAGGGAGTTAGGTTATTTACAATCTGTTGCAGTTAGTTACAACAAATTTTATAGGGTTTGCTAGGGTCTAGGTGAGCTTCAGGTGAACTAATTTTATACCAGCCAAATGATTTAGTGTATAAGTATTTATCAAGTAGAAGAACTAGGTTGTTGCATTAAACTGCATAAATTATTCATAGGGGAATACTAACAAATATCAAGTTATTGGAGTGGTTAATTGAGTAGATATTAAGACAAGAGACCCTAATTACCAAAAGTAAATGATTTGGTTAATGCCGCTAAGGTTGATTGTGGAAGCTATATAAGTGCTATGTACATCGATGGTGAGATATTGGATGAATTAGAAGGACCCATTCATGGTTTTCATCAATTTGAAAAATTTTCATCACAAATTGACCAAAGTGGTATTGTAGAAGATTCTATGGAGGAAAGGAGTTCACATTGCTTAAATTTGTGTAATTAAAGATACGCACAATGGGTTACAACAAGTAACATAAAAGCCCAGGACGGGGCAACAAATTATTTTCTACTAATATGAAATTGTATGTGCCCTCCTGATTACGAAAAGGATGGCAGGTATTATCCTAGGTAGTTTAGGTGCGAGTGGAAACGACGTTTAAACCCAGTAAGAAAAAAGAATTACTTGCCAAACCATTAAGAACGATTTTTTTTAAATAAAAATGGTTTGTCAAGGACATAATTTGTTCCACGAAGCTAATCCCACCTGGTAGGAAAAGGTTTCTGATGCTGGTGTTGTTTGTGTGATTTTAATTTATTTCCCGCACATGTGAGCATGCAACTTTCCCACTTTTTCGTGAACAATGACTGTTTAAAAGGTCTTTTATGTCATTATGAATGTAGGTAGGTTCATACGTACGTGGACATATATTTTCTAGCATATTTAACGTTTGAATACTTTACCAGTGTTTCTTCATCAGACCTCGTTTCGAAATGGATGGGTGAAAGTGAAAAGCTGGTTTCAAATCTTTTTGAAATGGCTCGCGAAAGTGCACCTTCCATCATATTTGTTGATGAAATAGATTCTCTATGTGGTACGCGTGGAGAAGGCAATGAGAGTGAAGCTTCAAGACGAATTAAAACTGAACTTCTGGTGCAGATGCAGGTAACAAATTTATGGTGGGGATATCTTGATAAGAACAATAAATGGTTTTTGTTGACACTTGATTTGCATTATTTTGAATAAGTCAATAGTTGGATTATGGCCCACATTTGATCTTATTCATCTTCTGCTTATCAATAGTTTGTTGTCCTGTTACATTTGACTGTGCAATCATCACTTGAAATGTCTTGATCTCTATGATTTCGTCATCTAGAGCCATATGACGCAATGGCTTAGTTTCGTTTCATTGTTATCTTGCATTATTTTAGAAATTTCAATATTTCTTCAATTATATTTTGGAATATATTAGTTATCTAATTGAAGAAGCAATCTTACTATTTGCTTCTTTATTTCATTATTCTTCCGAATTTGGATTATTTGTTTTAGGGGTATTTGGAATAAACAGTTCAATTAAGTGCTTATTCAATAATTGAAGTTTACCATATGAGAGCTTATGCAATGAACACATAAGTTGAATGAGCTATTGTGTTCCCATATGTTTTTCCCCGTAAATAATTTCCAAATATATAGATTAAAATCGGATAGGAGATGACGAGTAAGCTTCGGATGAGCTGTTTCCATTTTTAGAACAGCAACTTTGGGGAGCTAGTTAAAATAAGCTGAAGAAAGTTAATGAACATACATACATCTCTTTTATGAACATACATACATCTCTTTTATGAACATACATACATCTCTTTTTTCTAAGTAAATTACTAAATTGTGACAGGATGGCATAAAGCATGTGACAATGTAAAGCGTTATATAGAAAAAGTAAATGCCAAGAAAATTACAATGTTTCTAATAGTTTAGGTGGGAAAAAGTTACTACATGACACTTTATACATATATTAAGATTATTATAAGACTAAGATAAGATTTATTTCCAGTGTTGTAATGTAGTGTATTTACTTTCCCTTGTAGGGTGTCGGACACAATGATCAGAAAGTTCTTGTTCTTGCAGCAACAAATACACCTTATGCTCTAGACCAGGTAAGAAAGATATAGTATCTTATTTGTTCTCATATTGAGTCAATGAGATACTGATTTGGTTGATCAACTTGTAATGCAGGCAATAAGGCGGCGTTTTGATAAGCGTATATACATTCCACTGCCAGATTTAAAGGCTCGCCAACACATGTTCAAGGCAAGGGCAATATTCATGATTTTATTCACTTTATTGCAGGATGGATCTTATTGTTACAAAGCAAATTGTCTTACCATTTTTTTCTTGGATTGATAATAACAGGTGCATCTAGGAGATACTCCCCATAACTTGACTGAAAGTGATTTTGAACACTTGGCTCGCAAGACAGAGGGGTTTTCAGGTTCAGATATAGCTGTCTGTGTAAGTTTGACTTCTATATAACATTTCTAGTTGTAATAGTCATTTTTTCTATATGGGTTTCAAGTTAAAGGTATTTGGACCTCTTCTACAGGTGAAGGATGTTTTATTTGAACCTGTTCGTAAAACCCAAGATGCCATGTTTTTCTTTAAGAGTCCGGAAGGTATGTGGATACCGTGTGGACAGAAGCAACAAAATGCAGTACAAGTTACAATGCAGGATCTTGCCACACAGGGACTAGCTTCAAAGGTATTCATGCATATGATGCAGATTTTGTTGTCAGTTCTTGGTCAAAATGATTATTGGGGAATAATAGTTTTAATTTTCTTGTTTGTTATATAGATCCTACCACCGCCTATATCAAGAATCGATTTTGACAAAGTACTTGCTAGACAAAGGCCCACAGTAAGCAAATCTGACCTTGATGTTCACGAGAGATTCACAAAGGAGTTCGGAGAGGAAGGTTAATGCTGATGGATTTTATCTCAGATCCACACTTGTTTAAACATGTTCATGAGAGATTCACAAAGGAGTTCGGAGAGGAAGGTTATTGCTGATGGATTTTATCTCAGATCCACACTTGTTTAAACATATTGTTATAATTTGTATAATTGTAAGTTACTGAGCTATTGGATCAAGTGAAATACATCTTTTTTATTTATGGTGGATGTGAATTCCCCCCACTTGTATGGAGCCGGATACTGATTTTACTTCTCCTAAATTGTGTATAAAAACAGAATCTGAAATAATCATAAAAATAATTTCTGTGATGTTGGTTTCTTGTGTTGTTTGAACTGTTATACTAAAAGTTACTGACCCATGAGACAAACTAGTTTCATTGTAACTTGACAGTTAAGATTTCATTTACTTGCTAAGTTTTATATGTGAAGGGTTTGTTTGTGTTTTGGTCTCTACCCTCCGGTTCTCTGGGAAGGGGATCTGGTAATCCGGAGTCCGACAATAGATGAATAAAACCTGACCAATGATTGTTTTTAATCAATATTCGAACACGATTTGTCTTTTTTAACCAATATTCAAACACAATTTGTTTCTTAACTCACTTGAGTTCAACCACTTGTCAAATGTGACAGATTAATTTGTAGTTTCAATTAAAATATATCTTAAAATTTGCATTTAAAATGTCTAAAACCAGGTTTGTATATGTGAGGATATGCTTAGAAAGGTAAAAGTTTATCCTACAAGCAGGCATTTTGATGTCCTATAGCTATTGGTCTCTAAGCATATTTAATTTATTCTCTTCCATAAAATATACTTTCGTGTTTGGACAAGGAGAAGACCCTGTCCTTTGAATCCATCAATGATGGTAAGCCGTACCAGTTAGCATGTATACATGCAGGTCTGAATTCAATAATTGTGGTTTGTTATTCTTCTTCCAAATGCTGGTAGCACGTCAAGCATATAATTAGAATTTCATATTATATTATAACCTTTTTAAATTTCCTATTTTAGAATCCCAAATGCACACTAAGTTATAAGCAGAAACATTTAAGCCGGCAACTGATTTTTTTATATGAAAATAACATGCAAGTTAGCTTGTTTTGGCTTATAAAATGGAAGAATCACCTACCATAAAAGTGTCACCATTTCAGCATCCAGCTTTCTGTCCTAGACCCTTTTAGCATATCATGGAGTCTGTCAAACTTTTAAGTTTCACATTTCTCTTGTTTATTGGATATACTTTGGTGAATGGATCCACTCCAAAGGTAAGTACTATTCTCAAAGTAGACATTGCTAAAGTACTATTCTTAACTAAACTTAGCATAACAATTATCATGTAAACGTTAATGAACAAGTTTTATGCAAAAAAGTTGAAAAAAACCTATGCATGTATTACAAGCTGTTTATACAAACTCTTTCAAACAATCTTACAAGTGTTTGATGCATGTTGTTTACGTAAGTTGCATGCATCTATAGCCTTTGAGCTATATCTTATATTGCTGCTTTTTTCCTGTGTTATGCTAGTATATTGTCAGTTTAAAATCATGTCACAATACTAGCAAGGCTTAACTTCTTGATTTGCCTCTATGCAGCATTATATAATTTACATGGGAGATCATTCACACCCCAATTCAGAGTCTGTCGTCAGAGCAAACCATGAGATACTAGCTTCAGTCACTGGAAGGTATGACAAATAACTATGTGTTCTTTTAAGCTTCAAATTTATGTGTGTGAATGTGAACATTTTGAAATAGAGTAATTTAGGCTAAAATAAACATGCTCTATCAAATATTAATTAATACTTTTAACATTTCAGTCTCGATGATGCAAAGACTTCAGCACTACACCATTATAGTAAAAGCTTTCGAGGCTTTTCGGCTATGATTACGTTGGAGCAAGCTAATAAACTTGCAGGCATTGTACTCCAGCATTATATCTTTCTAATTTCTATCTTCTTACTTTATTTCTGATCAATGTTTTGGATTATGTTTCAGAATATGATTCAGTTGTGTCTGTTTTTGAGAGCAAAATGAGTAAGCTCCACACTACACATTCTTGGGATTTTCTTAGATTAAACCCAGTCTACGATAAAAACCATGTACCTCTAGACTTCACATCCAATGTCATTGTTGGTGTCATTGACTCTGGTAATACTCCTTTGATGTTTCTTGTTTTTCTTTCATTTAGGTTATGCAAAGTCTCACTTCACATTGTTTTTCAGGAGTGTGGCCAGAATCGGAAAGCTTCAATGATTATGGATTAGGTCCTGTGCCTGAGAAGTTCAAGGGAGAGTGTGTTACCGGTGATAATTTTACGCTAGCCAATTGCAACAAGTAAGAATACATTTTGGAATTAAAAATCCATCATAGACTAATTTTTAAGATTGATGCACCAAAACGATATAATCATAAAGATTTGACTAGTATTTACTTTGAAAATCGATTCATTCGAATGAATCATTATCTATAGTGAAGCGAACCACATTTATGGTCAACTGTGTATAATAAGACACTTTTCTTTTGTCATTTCATTTATGACTTGAATCTTGATAATTTTGAGATTCGTATATCATAATTGATATATCGACTTATAATTTTGCTGTCACTTGTTTTTACTTTAAAATGTCATATTGTTATTAATAATGTATCTTACGCTTCATAATAAGATTTGATTAATAATTCCGAAAACAGTTCTTCTAATTCACGATTTAAATCTCGTTTTGATAACCATGATCTTATCTTGTATTTGAACTTTCCAGGAAAATCATCGGTGCGCGGTTCTATTCAAAAGGTTTTGAATTAGAATTTGGTCCTCTAGAAGATTTCAACAAGATTTTCTTCAGGTCAGCTAGAGACAATGATGGACATGGAACACACACAGCTTCAACAATTGCAGGACGCAATGTCGTTAATGCAAGCTTATTTGGCATGGCCAAAGGAACAGCTAGAGGTGGTGCTCCAGGTGCAAGACTTGCTATCTACAAGGCCTGTTGGTTTAATTTTTGCAATGATGCTGACGTTCTTTCTGCTATGGACGATGCCATTCATGATGGTGTTGACATACTTTCTCTTTCCCTTGGCCCTGATCCTCCTCAGCCAATTTACTTTGAGGATGGAATCAGTATTGGAGCATTCCATGCATTCCAAAAGGGAATTCTTGTTTCTGCTTCAGCTGGAAACTCGGTTTTCCCTCGGACTGCATCCAATGTTGCTCCTTGGATCCTCACTGTTGCTGCTAGTACGGTTGACAGAGAATTCAGTTCAAATATCTACCTTGGTAACTCAAAAGTTTTGAAGGTAAAGTTTATAGCACAAACCATGAATACATACATGGGGTTTTAAATAGCATTCACATTGCGACAACGGTTGTATTTGTGTGTGATCTTTGATATTGCTTAGAATCGCAGTCAAATGCAGCCGATGCAGCTTCAATTGCGATCACATTGCAGTTTCGGGAACATTAAAAACAGTTTCTGTTGCAGCCTGGATCGCGGACCTTTATATAAAACCCTTATACCTATAAATATTAGCTAGTAAATTAAGACATGTTTATGTTCCTTCAGGGTTATTCTTTGAATCCAGTAAAAATGGAGCATTCTTATGGTTTAATATATGGAAGTGTAGCTGCAGCCCCTGGAGTTCCAGAAACAAATGCTAGGTATGTCAATGCACGCAAACTTCATTGTTGATACATAAATGTTTCAGATTCAACAGAACTTTTGATCTCCCTATCAGTCATATTATCAAACCCCTAGTAAAAACTTCTGTAAATTGCTTGTTGTGCCATGTACTACTATAATAAGTGCTGTGTTATTTGGGCACATAAATTTGACATCAAAATTCGCCAACAACTTAGATGGCTAACACATTTCAAATATGCATTTAATTAAATTTAGTAAACGACCAACGAATATCACAAGATGTCGCAACTCGTTCCATATTCTGCATGAATGTACAGGAACCATTTTAGGTTGATAAGTTAATGACTGAACGCAATATATCTGAAATTTTATGATTCAATTTTCTAATACAAATTCTTTAATATCTTCTGTTACCAGCTTCTGCAAGAACAATACTCTAGATCCTTCCTTAATCAATGGAAAAATTGTTATATGCACAATTGAAAGCTTTGCTGACAACAGAAGAGAGAAAGCCATAACAATAAAGCAAGGCGGAGGTGTTGGAATGATACTTATTGACCATAATGCCAAAGAAATTGGTTTTCAATTTGTTATTCCAAGCACTCTTATTGGTCAGGATTCAGTAGAAGAGCTTCAAGCATACATAAAAACGGAAAAGTGAGTTTTTGAAAAAATCTACAATATCGAAGTTAGTCACATCATCACACTTTGATGATGTCAACAGATTTATCAGTGAATTTTTGTTGCTAATGCCTTTTCTATTTTCAGGAATCCTATTGCTAAAATCTATCCAACAATAACTGTTGTTGGTACCAAACCTGCACCAGAAGCAGCAGCTTTCTCTTCCATGGGGCCAAATATAATAACGCCAGATATTATTAAGGCATGTTTACACACTCGGACTATCCATGTTTGGATAAACAGCTTAATTAAGCGCTTATCATATAAATGCTTATGTATAAGTTATTTCTATAACAAAAGATATAATAAAGTCAAACATTTTTCATATAAACTATCCTGGAGAGCTTATGGAAATAAGTTGAAAAAAGCGTATGCACATGTCATAAGCTATTACCATAAGTATTTCAAACCAGTCTTACACATGCTTATGTTAGTAGATAAGGTCAAATAACTCAATCACAGGATGTCTAAACATGTATAACTCCAAGAATTTTCCTAGTTTTTTTTTTTTAAAACTCGGTATCCAATCCAAGAACAAGACTCTTCATAGTTAAACTTTATATTGGCACGAGTATATTGATGAAGGTTGACCCTATACTAATATGTAAATATTTTTTGCTTATAAAAAAATGCAGCCTGACATCACAGGACCTGGAGTGAATATTTTGGCAGCATGGTCTCCAGTGGCTACTGAAGCCACAGTTGAACATCGACCTGTCGACTATAACATCATTTCAGGAACATCAATGTCTTGTCCACACATATCTGCAGTTGCAACTATTATAAAATCTTACCACCCAACTTGGTCTCCTGCAGCTATAATGTCTGCAATCATGACAACAGGTAAGGTTTTTATGCTGTAAAAGTTCCTGTTAACAACAAAAGAACATTAGAATTTGTTGTAAATAGGAAATAAATTCTCAAGACTTATGAAAATGAAACTGAAACAAATAATTTTCATTTCTAATAACAACCTTTAAATACATGAAAATGATTGGTCCTTTTAAGATTTTTTTTGTTTTGTTTGGCCACGTCAACATCTGTTTGCCACCTCAGCATTTTCGAACGGATTGAGATATAATGTCAGTGACTAAAACTGATGATTCCTAACTTTGCATGGAGGGAATCCAAAAAAAAAACCTTATAGAGACCAAAACAAAAAACCCTATATTTGCAGGGACCAAAGATATATCGAAACCAATTAATAAAACAACTTATAAATTTGTAAAAACTACTTCTAAATTTATAACAATCCAGTATCTCCCATACTTCTTATAATTAAAACTCTAATGCTAGGTGCTGGTTCATATTCTAACAGAAATGATGTTTGTAACAGTCATCCAAAATTGATGCCTTTTTTTTTCCTGATGTTACAGCAACAGTAATGGATAACACAAACCACCTCATAGGAAGAGATCCAAATGGAACTCAAACTACTCCATTCGATTACGGATCCGGACACGTTAATCCACTTGCATCACTCAATCCTGGATTAGTATATGATTTCAGCTCCCAAGATGCTCTCGATTTTCTCTGCAGCACTGGAGCAAGTCCATCACAGCTTAAAAACATCACCGGAGAACTCACTCAATGTCAGAAAACTCCTACCCCTTCCTACAACTTCAACTACCCTTCCATTGGTGTATCCAACTTGAATGGAAGTTTATCGGTTTATCGAACTGTAACATTTTATGGTCAGGAACCAGCGGTATATGTTGCAAGTGTTGAAAGTCCATTTGGTGTGAATGTTACAGTTACACCAGTGGCATTGAAGTTCTGGAAAACGGGGGAGAAGCTAACTTTTAGGGTTGATTTCAACCCTTTTGTGAATAGCAATGGAAACTTTGTGTTTGGTGCCTTGACATGGAAGAATGGTAAACAAAGGGTTAGGAGTCCTATTGGTGTTAATGTAGTATCTATATAGAGTTCAGTGATTCTTGCCATGTACTATAAGAAAATGCATTTACATCATTTTCATATGCAAAAGTTAATTGCTTTAATTATTTATATATTTTGATGAAATTGGATGTAAACTGGTATGCACAATGACATTCACATGTGTAGCACCGACACTTCAAAATGAAGGTGTGTCTGTATGTCTTATATATGTCGGTGTCCAACACCGACACATGTGGTAACAAGTAACAACCAATCATTTTTCGTTTTCTTAAACTATGACCAGTGTCTACGTGTCGTTGTGGGTGTTGTGTCTGATGTTTGTATGGTTCATAGACATTAACCAAATGACATAATTGATATTTGATATCGCTTATGTGATATTATGCTTGCTCAAAATCTTACATAGTATATGAAGTTTTCTTTTACACTGAATGAAACAAATTGGTCCGGTCGAATTTTGTCATTTTGTTTTTTCTGCCATAACTTTTAGTAGTAAAATATTATATGCTCTCAAAAAACAAAAGTAAAATATGATATATTAGCATATCGTTTTTTTGTTATATTTAATTGAGTAATAATTGATAGAAATAATCTCCTAAGTATATATCAGATGGTTAAATACTACATGCAAGAATATTTGATATATTGAAACATGTGTTTGAACTTTGAAGTCTTAATTTCTCAATTCAGTGTTTGTTTGTGAAGATAATTATTGAACTCAGGCTATTAAGCTAGCTTTCTTTTATTCCGAAAGGAAAGCTTATGCTTCTATGTTGTCATTTTACTTTTTTGTATGGATCTGACCCTAATAATATATAGTTGAATCAAGAGGCGGACCGCAAACATTCCAATTAGGTTGGCATCCCCGAGAAACCCTCATCCTCTCCCGCCAACGTCATAAAATAAACATCATTAAAAAAGTAGAAAAGTGTGTACAAAAAAGGAGGGCTAGGTGTGACCCTCAAAGCAAAAGAAAAGAAAAGCTAAGGAAAACGATACATGGGCAATCCAAAACGGTCCCTAAAAAAGTCCTCCCTAAGGAAATCAGGTAAGCTAGTTGACCACCAAGAATCCTGAACAGAGTGACCATGGCCGTCACGAAAAATATGCGATGAAATGACATGAACACCAGAATGAAGAAAATTATGTCATCTATTACGGAGACGAATAGGAACATAGTTAAATAAAACCCGACCAATGATTGTTTTAACCAATATTCGAACACAATTTGTCTTTTTTTGACCAATATTCAAACTCAATTTGACTTTAACTCACTTGAGTTTAATCACTTGTCAAATGTGATATATTAATTTCTAATATCAATTAAAATATATCCTAAAATTGCATGTAAATTGTCTAAAACCTGGTTTTTATATGTGAGGATATGGTTAGAAAGGTAAAAGTTTATCCTACGAGCAGGCATTTTGGTGTCTTATAGCTATTGTTGTTCTCTAAGCATATTTAATTTATTTTCTTCCTTTGAATTCATCAATAATGGTAAGCCGTACCAGTTAGCATTATACATGCAAGTCTGACATATATATAATTTGAATTTGATATAAGCAGAAACGTTTAAGCCGGCAACTGATTTTTTTATATGAATATAACATGCAAGTTAGCTTGTTTTGGCTTATAAAATGGGAGAATCATCTACCATAAAAAAAGTCACCATTTCAGCATCCAGATTTCTGTCTTAAACCCTTTTAGGATATCATGGAGTTTGTCAAAATTTTAAGTTTCACATTTCTCTTGTTTATTGGATGTACTTTGGTGAATGGATCCACCCCAAAGGTAAGAACTATTCTGAAAGGTGATATTGCTCAATTATTACAAGTTGAAAATAATTTACGTACATATTACAAGTTGTTTCTAAACAATCTCAGACAAGTGCTTGATGCATGTTGTGTACGTAAGCTGCATGCATCTATATTGCTGCTTTGCGTATGCGGGAGCTTTAGTACACCGGATTGCCCTTTATGATAGTATGTTGTCTGTTTCAAATCATGTCACAATACTAGCAAGGCTTAACTTCGTGATTTGTCTCGATGCAGCATTATATAATTTACATGGGAGATCATTCGCACCCCGATTCCGAGTCTGTCATCAGAGCAAACCATGAGATACTAGCTTCAGTTACTGGAAGGCATGACAATAGATTTTAAGACAAATTTCTTGATCTTATGATTACTATTTGTGTTCTTTTAAGCTTGATATTTATGTGTGTGAGTGTGAACATTCAAAATGGAGTAATTTAGGCTAAAATAAACTTGCTCTATCAAATATTAATTAATTCTCTAACATTTCAGTCTCGATGATGCAAAGACTTCAGCACTACACCATTATAGTAAAAGCTTTCGAGGCTTTTCGGCTATGATTACGCCAGAGCAAGCTAATAAACTTGCAGGTACTATATTCCAATATTATATCTTTTTACTTTATTTGAAAGAATCTTCTGATCAATGTTTTGGATTATGTTTCAGAATATGATTCAGTTGTGTCTGTTTTTGAGAGCAAAATAAGTAAGCTCCACACTACACATTCTTGGGATTTTCTTAGATTAAACCCAGTCTACGATGAAAACCATGTAGCTCTAGACTTCACATCCAATGTCATTGTTGGCGTCATTGACTCTGGTAATACTCCTTTGATGCTTTCTTGTTTTTCTTTAATTTGGATTATACAAAGTCTCACTTCACATTGTTTTTCAGGAGTGTGGCCGGAATCGGAAAGCTTCAATGATTATGGATTAGGTCCTGTGCCGGAGAAGTTCAAGGGAGAGTGTGTTACCGGTGATAATTTTACGCTAGCCAATTGCAACAAGTAAGAATACATTTTGGAATTCAAAATCCATCATAGACTAATTTTTAAGATTGATGCACCAAGACTATATAATCATAAAGATTTGACTAAGATTTACGTTGAATGCCGATTAACACAATCCTCCCTTTTTATCCGGGATAGAGACTGGTTATGAACCAAACATGTATATTCAAGTCAATAAACCATGGGAATGAAACTTATATCATCTTATCCGTGGATATTAGTATCTTACGATACTAACGAGTCATATCTCGATTCAATACAAAATTAAACTCAATCAACATCAATCCTTAGTGTTTATCTATTTTGCACACAAATCTGATCTTAAATCTCAATTCGCTATGATAAATCTCAATTCAGTTCAATTCACTATGATAAATCTCAATTCAGTATGATGAAAATCGATTCATTCTAATGAATCATTATCTATAGTGAAGCGAACCACATTTATGGTCCACCGTGTATAATAAGACACTTTTCTTTTGTCATTTAATTTATGACTTGAATATTGATAATTTTGCGATTCGTATATGATATATGGACTTATAATTTCGCTATCACTTGTTTTTACTTTAACATGTCATATTGTTATTACTAATGTATCCTACTCTTTATAATAAGGTTCGATTAACATTTCTGAAAATAGTTCTTCTAATTCACAATTTAAATCTCGTTTTGATAACCATGATCTTGTATTTGAACTTTCCAGGAAAATCATCGGTGCACGGTTCTATCCAAAAGGTTTTGAAGCAGAATTTGGTCCTCTAGAAGATTTCAACAAGATTTTCTTCAGGTCAGCTAGAGATAATGATGGACATGGAACACACATAGCTTCAACAATTGCAGGACGCAGTGTTGCTAATGTTAGCTTATTTGGCATGGCCAAAGGAATAGCTAGAGGTGGTGCTCCAAGTGCAAGACTTGCTATCTACAAGACCTGTTGGTTTGGATTTTGCAGTGATGCTGATATTCTTTCAGCTGTAGATGATGCCATTCATGATGGTGTCGACATACTTTCTCTTTCCCTTGGCACTGAACCTCCTCAGCCAATTTACTTTGAGGATGCAATCAGTGTTGGAGCATTCCATGCATTCCAAAATGGAATTCTTGTTTCTGCTTCAGCTGGAAACTCAGTGTTGCCTCGCACTGCTTGTAATGTTGCTCCTTGGATCCTCACTGTCGCTGCTAGCACTGTAGACAGAGAATTCAGTTCAAATATCCATCTTGGTAACTCGAAAATTTTGAAGGTGAAATTTCAAGCACAAACCATGTATAAATATATATGATACATGCGGTTCTAAATAGTCACAGTAACAGTTGTGTCACGAACGTTGATATTGCGAGGAATTGCAGTGCATGCAGCCTCAATCAGGGTCATGTTGCATGTTAGAAACATAAGAAACTGTTATGTCGCAACACGGACTAGATCACAGTCGCAGACATTTATTTTCAAGCCTTGTACGTATAAATATTAGGTAATAAATTAAGATCGGTTTATGTGCCTTCAGGGTTATTCTTTGAATCCAATAAAAATGGAGCATTTTCATGGTCTGATATATGGAAGTGCAGCTGCGGCGTCTGGAGTTCCAGCAACAAATGCTAGGTATGGAAATGCACATAAACTTCATCGGTGTTACTTAAATGTTTCAGATTCTACATAACTTTTTGCTTCTTGTTCTTGGTATCTACTGTTTGCATGATTGCATGATGACATAACAATGAACATTGGAATGCTATGATTCAATTTTTTTAAACCAAATTTTTCGATCTCTTTTTACCAGCTTCTGCAAGAACAATACTCTAGATCCTACCTTAATCAATGGAAAAATTGTTATATGCACAATCGAAAGCTTCAGTGACAACAGAAGAGAGAAGGCCATAACAGTAAGGCAAGGTGGTGGTGTTGGAATGATACTTATTGACCATAATGCCAAAGAAATTGGTTTTCAATTCGTTATTCCAAGCACTCTTATCGGTCAGGATTCAGTGGAAAAGCTTCAAGCATACATAAAAGCGGATAGGTGAGTTTTTGAAAAAATCTACAATATGGAAGTTAGTCGCATCATCACACTTTGAAGATGTCAAAAAATTGATCAGTGAAGTTTTTGCTGCTAATGTTTTTTTCTATTTTCAGGAATCCTATTGCTAAAATATATCCAACAACAACTGTTGTTGGTACCAAACCTGCACCGGAAGCAGCAGCTTTCTCTTCCATGGGGCCAAATGTAGTAACACCAGATATTATTAAGGCAAGTTTACACACTAGGAAAGTGGCTCACGGACAAAAGGAAAGGTAGAGAAAATAGAGAAACTCTCTAATATTCTCAAAGAAAAGTATATATTACTTGAATGATTCAATGCTTGAGTATCTTGAATATATCTAAACACTTGGTGGTGAGCCTTATTTATACTACTCTAGGTAGGCTCTCCATTACAAACTAGAAATATCTATAAACAAAGAAAAGTCTAGAGATATGAATACTCTAGTACATAAAACTAGAAGGATCTAGAAAAGTCAAGACTTCCCTAGCACTTATAGCATAAGCACTTCTCATATAAGTGCCTATGCATAAACTATCAGTCTATTTTGGATTGGCTTATTTGAGCTTATTTACTGGTATAAACACTTGTGAGACTGTTTGGGAGAGCTTATTTATTGGTATAAACACTCGTGAGACTGTTTGGGAGAGCTTATGGAGAAAACTTATGACATGTCCATAAGCTTATAAGGATAGCTTATGAAAAGAGCTTACGACTTATATAAAAACAGTTTGACTTTATTTTATCTTTGTCATCGAAATAACTTAAAACATAAACACTTATCCGATAAACGCTTATGCTATAAGTGCTTAACTAAGCTATTTATCCATACAAGCCCATTTCTATAATATAAGATAAAATAGTCAAATTGTTTTGATATAAGCTATCCTGGAGAGCTTATGGAAATAAGCTGAAAACAGCTTATGGCAATGTAATGAGCTGTTTTTGTAAGATCTTCCAAACAATCTCACATGTGCTTATGCGAGTAGATAAGTTCAAATAAGTCGATCCAAACATGATGTCCATATCTGCATAATCAAGATTCTTCCTAGACCCTAGTTAAACCTTACATGCAATAGTAATATTGAAATGCTTTTTTTTCTTTTTTCTTTTTATCCAACAATGCAGCCTGACATAACAGGACCTGGAGTAAATATTTTGGCAGCATGGTCTCCTGTGGCTACTGAAGCCACAGTTGAACACCGATCTGTCGACTATAATATCATTTCAGGAACATCAATGTCTTGTCCACACATATCTGCAGTGGCAGCAATTATCAAATCTTACCACCCAACCTGGACTCCTGCAGCCATTATGTCTGCAATAATGACAACAGGTAAGTTTTTCATCCTCTAGAAATATATATTTTTTCTTCGAGAAATAGGAAAGAAATTCTCACAAACCACCTTAACTGATGCCTTTGTTCTGATGTTACAGCAATAGTACTGGACAACACAAACCACCTCATTGGCAGAGATCCAAATGGAACTCAAACCACACCATTTGACTACGGATCCGGACACGTTAATCCACTTGCATCGCTCAATCCTGGATTAGTATATGATTTCAGCTCCCAAGATGTTCTTGATTTTCTCTGCAGCAATGGAGCAAGCCCATCACAGCTTAAAAACATCACTGGAGAACTCACTCAATGCCAGAAAACTCCTACACCTTCCTACAACTTCAACTACCCTTCCATTGGTGTATCCAACTTGAATGGAAGTTTATCGATTTATCGAACTGTAACATTCTATGGTCAGGAACCAGCAGTATATGTTGCAAGTGTTGAAAATCCATTCGGTGTGAATGTTACAGTTACACCAGTGGCATTGAAGTTCTGGAAAACGGGGGAGAAGCTAACTTTTAGGGTTGATTTCAACCCTTTTGTGAATAGCAATGGGAACTTTGTGTTTGGTGCCTTGACATGGAAGAATGGTAAACAAAGGGTTAGGAGTCCTATTGGTGTTAATGTAGTATCTCTATAAAGTTGAGTGATTCTTGCCTTGCACTATCAGAAAATGCATTTACATCATTTTCTATAAGCAAAAATTAATTGCTTTAATCATTTATATATTTTGATGATATTTTATGTAGAAATTGGTATGCACAATGACATCCACATGTGTAGCACCGACATTTCAAAGTGGAGGTAGTGCCAGATCCAAAAAATTTAATAAGTGGGGTTGAGGTCCATTTATGATAAGCATTTATATAAAAAATACGTAAATGCATGCAAGTGATAAAATTATCACATCATTATCATAAAAAAAAATGGAGATTTGAAAAATTATATCATTGTACATTTAAAATTTTAAGACACCTTAAAATTGAAGAATTAGAGTTGTTCTACACGTGTTTCATATTTTCAAAATGTCGGAAAACAAAATTTCTTAATTTTGATATGTTCGATGATGATCTAGAAAAGAGTATAGTTGTATTGGACGTTCCGTTACGGTGGACGTTGATCTTTTATGGCGGAGGAGAATTGTGCATGCAAGCACGTTAACACTCTGACGCTCAAATCAATATGAGAATGAGGTGGATATGTGCAAAATGTGGTAAAAGTGAATTGTACATTAGAGGTGACGCTATATCACCCTTATATAGTTATGTAGGAGAATAAATGCCTCCTTAAAATGCGGCGCCTCTGTAGGAGGCGGTTAGAGAGACCGAACTATGCTATTTATCTCATTTATTTATAATATTTGAGTTCGTTTTCTTATTATTTTATTTAAAAATGCTGAAGTTGCAAGCCACATAGGATAATTTTATTTTTAAATTTTTAATTAAAAATAATGAAATCTAGTAATAGACTTTTATCAAGTGTACTAAAAACTTGTCAAATTAATAAGATAATTCATCTATACTGGGATTATTATAATTTCGACTCAACTAGCTAATTATAATTAATAAGGATGTAAATTGAGGAATGCAAGGGGCATATATTTCAATTCAACAACTATAAATTCAATGAACAAAAATGTAAAATATATAGTTTAAGGAAAAATGAATAGGTGTTTCAAATTAATTAATTCTCGTTTGGTAATTGTACCTATTCTCTACAAGAGCGTAGTATGACGATAAATTAGCAAAATGATTGAGATCAATTTCTTGACTCATAATCATCTTCTCTTATTACAACTCCTTAATTTATTAAGCTGGTTCATTTGAAGGTTGTATAACCGTTAACTTTTAGAATCACAATCAAATAATCCAATATGTCTAAAATTATTACTTAATTGAACAAGTATATCATATCAAGTTTGAAAGTTTTGGGCTTTATTAGTGTTCTTTTGGTGGACCAGAGATTGCGCAGTGGTGGAAGCTGAATGATATTTGGAAGAGGAGTTATTCGGTTGTGACTTGGTGTTGGTGATGAGGACTGATTTCTCTTTTACAAGGGTGTTCCTTAGAGATGAGTAGCGGCAATGAGTGTTTTGAATGTCGTTTTTCAGTGGTAGTCAGTTTTAGGGGGTGATCTTTATTTTGGTGGGTGTTATCCCTATGGGTGTTGATGGCAGAGGGGCTTTGTTGGGTTTTGTTTTCGGATGTTCCGTCTATATACGGCGCCTTTTGTTTGTACCTTCTGTAACACTGGTATCTGTCCGTCTTGTGCAAAGACCTGTTTTTTAATAAAATTTTGCTGATTCAAAAAAAATAAAAATTGAAAGTTGTGGTTAATAATCATTCGATAGTTAGAATCAATTCATACATTCATCATCATATGAAAGGTATTAAGAACATATTCTATGCATAAAATAGTGTAACAATTACATGATTCAAACAACTCGAATTAAAATCATTTAAGATGTGATTAAAGTAAAATTAGGAGTAATACTTAGAGCAATGATAACTAATGTAACAAAAAAAGAAGCAGTGATAACTAAATAGTTTGCGAACATTACATAAGAACAAAGATTAACTATTTGTTCAATGATGTAAACACATCGAAAACTAGTTGCTTAGAGCTTCAATGTGTCTTCAATGAACCCTTGGTAAGATATGAAATTTGGCTTTTATAGACCTGGTCTGAAATGCACCAGTCGCGCTACAATGCTTATAGATTGTGGCACGATTCTTCGTTAATCCCATGTGTCAGAATTGCGCCACAATTATTCTTCAGAAGCTAGTCTTTTCTTTTCATCTCATTTCAACATTCAAGTAGCCTAAAACTCAATAAACTACCACTAAAATACACTAGAAAAACTATATTAAACATTCTATGAGAGAGTGTCATCATAACCTCAAACTTGTATTGTTTACCTGTCATTAATGAACAAAGTTGTTAATGAAAAATGACAATAAAATGACCAAATTACCCTACCAATGATAACCTTAAAGTTCATTCTCCTTGCCTACATTTTTTATGTACCGACTTGCTTGAAACATCATCCTTTCACTGAAATAAAACATACACACACACACACACACATGGGTAAACACAGTCGACATGCAGAGCTACCATAATACCACGGGCTTGATAAGTTTTTAAATAGTCAATCAAAGTAAATATTACTCCCTCCGTTTCAAAATACATGTCCAAGTCAACCACTTCACATATGCCAATGCACAATTTTGACCGTTAATATCTTTAATTATCTAAAATAAAAAATTATAAAAATTTAATATTTTGAAAATATTCATCGAGACAAATCAAACAACATCTTACATGCTAATATTTGTATTTATACAATAGTTAAAAAGTATATATGGTCAAAGTAAGTCAAGTGAAAAGTGCACATTGCAAAAATTGAACATGTATTTTGAAACAGAGGGAGTACAATACACATTTATGAGGTCTTAATGGTTATAACGAGACTTAGGGTCCGTTTGGCTTTAGAGTTGTGGAGGAGAGGAGAGAAAATATTTTAAATTTTTTAAGTTTTGTTCAATTTGCAAAAAGGGAGGGGGATGGGAGCAAATCTCTTTAAAATTTTATCGAATTGTCATAATTATCTTTAAATTAATTTTAAATCTTAACATTAACCTTGTAACAACTTTTATTATTATTAGATATATTATCCTTATAACTATTTTTTTTAAAAGATTGTAACAACTTTTATTATTATGTTATATATCACTCTTATTTGTTTACATGTAAAAACAACTCTTCCAACCCTGCTATTACTTTGTTGTCGTCAACCGCTGCTTCAGACCTCCTCCAACGTGAACTGTGAGTAATCCATTATCTCATCGTCTATGTAACACCCTATTTTATTATTTATTTATTTTATTGAATTTAGATGTCTTTTTATAATTTAGTCGATTTATTTTGATGAGTGATATTTTATTATGTTATATGTTGATATTAATTATTAGTATAATATATATGTTATGTGGTGTAGAAATATATTTGTTATTTGGTGTGGAAATATTACGTTATTTGGTGTAGAAATATTATGTTATTTGGTGTGGAAATATATATGTTATCTGGTGTAGAAATATATTTGTTATAGAGATATATTTGTTATTTGTTTATAGAAATATTTTATATTATATTATATATATAATATTAGAATAGAATATTGAGACTTGGAGGGCAGATTTGGAAATAAGAGAAAATAAGTAGGTTAAGGATTTAGATTTATATAAAAGAGGAGAGTTAGAATTAGAAAACGGATTACGTGAAACCTGTTTTTGGAGAAAAAGAGAGAAAACTAAGAGAAGAGAAGAGTCAGAGGAGAGAAAGCGGTATAGTCCTTCGTCGATCAATCTAAGGTAAGGGTGGGACTAACTTTCTCTAATTCTAAGTTGTATGATTCTGAAACTGGATTTAACAGGTGGTAGGTTGTAGTTTTTGAAATTTGGGAATTAAGTTTAGAAGTTGTTTTAAATGTAGAATTGATTGTTGAAATTAAGATGTTAATGAAGTTAGGGCTGTGAAAAGAAGTTAGAGTTTTAAAAAGAAGTTAGGGTTTTTGAATTGCAATTTGATTGTTGAAAGAGTAGGTAATCTGATGAATTAAGGAAATAATTGGTGTTCAGGTTGTAGAATAATCATAGGTTAAGTTTCCTATCAAATTTGGGATTTTGGTAGATGAAATTTGAGTTTTTTGGGTGAAAAATGTGCAGAAATCGTAACAGTAGGGGAAAAACTCGCTAGAAGTTTGCTATTGGCGAATCCCTCTGTAACAATTTCGCTATTAGCTACCTGTTCGCTATTAGCGAAATTGCACAGTGACAACATACTCTGTTTTATGTTGCGTCTTTTTCACACGTTTCTGTTTTGAATTGGCCTTTAGTGTAAACATGAAAGTTGTAGATAACTTTGTTAGCTTTCCAATGGCTTTGGTTTGACTTGAAAATGATTTTTAGTTTTTGAGTTATGATGAAAATACTCCAAAGAGGTCTTAGTGAAATTATATGAAAATTCAGCATAACCGTTTCTAAGTCAGTCTAAAATTTAGGGAATAATTCCAAACCTCAAAACTAGAAGTACTAGGAGTTTAATTAAGGGGGTTTAAGAGTATTTAACCTATGTTGTGATGGATCTAACTTGGTTTGACGTGAATATCTTTGTTGGATGATTTAATTATTATATGAATGTATATGAATATGATGATATATGAAGTTGATTTCTTATATGAATGTACCTGTTGATAAATGATGTTATATGATGTTATTAATGATTAATGTTGTTGGTTAATGTGAAATACATATATTTATGTGGAAAAGGTATGATATAGAAAACAATGTTGTTATACCATTCAAGTTGTTATTATTAATGATGCTATGTTGTGAAGTTGTTGTATGTTGTTGTCTCTGCTGTATTGATTATTAAATCATTAAGTTGCATATGTTAGTCAAATTTGTCAAGTTGTAAGTTGTTGTTCCAAGATATTGGAGTCATATAAGTTGTTGATGTTGTCCAAGTTGTAAGTTGTTGAGTCCATGCATACTCATTTGAAGTTGAGGGCTTGATGCTCTGTGAGCTTTTGCTCGGGCTTGATGCTATGTGAGCTTTTGATCTTATGTTGAGGGCTTGATGCCCTGTGAGTGTATTTATGCTCTTTATGTTGAGGGCTTAATGCCCTGGTTGGTACCACATGCATGATTAAGAAGTTGAAGTTGCATATGTTGAGTTTAAGTTGTAGAAGTCGCATTGTCGTTGTCGATAAGTTGTCATTTGTCAATGAGTTGTTAATAAAGAACTAAGTGAAGTATTAATACTTATTAATCGTTGTTGTTTATGTCGTTATGAGATGATGTTTATGACGTGTTATTTATGTTGTTAGAAAATGTCTATGATGTATAGTTTATGTTGTTATATGATGATGTTTATGATCTGATTATTATGTGCTATATGATGTTGTATATAATGTGATGAATATGAAGTTAATGATGATTAGAAGTTGGATGAGTTATTAATGAAGTATTATAAGAAGAGTTAATGTTATTAATTGATGAAGTTTAAGTTGTTAAATGTTTTTGATGATTTATATGCTTATTATTATTTGAATGTGAAATCTCACCCCTTCTGCTTGGAAATGTTGCCCTCACAATTTGGTAACTTGCAGGTAACCAAGAATAGTTGCGGTCGTGAGTGGATTCTCTCACGTGTGTCTTAGGTGCTCTGATACGTAACAGGATGAGAATTATGTTATTGCTTTCTGTTCCTTACGTATTATTTTATGAAGTTTTATGAACATGTTGTTGGAATAATTTTATGAGATTTTACGTTGAGGCCTTTGTGCCAAGGTTGTTTTAAACGTTGAAATAATTTCCGCTGCAAAGTAATAAATGATATGATGTTGAATTTGAAGGATAAATAATTATTTTATTATGTTTATGATTTTATGATAAGAAGTGTGACATTCCATTTACTTGAAATACTCTGATTTATATGTGAAATTTTCTAGTTGGGAAAATGGGGTGTTACAGTCTACATCAAGTTGTTATTGTTTAATTTTGTCTATCTATGAAATCGTAAAAACAAGCATTTCTGTATATTTAATTAAGTTTAATGATAAAATCATAAATTAATTTTAAAATCTCCCCCCTCCTCTTGTGAACCAAACACATTTTCAATTAAAATATCTCCCCTTCCCTTCTCTCCTCTCCCTTAAAATCCCTCCCTTCCTCTCTATTGAACCAAATGTGAGATATTTTTGGGAAAGTAAGCTAAAAAGAAAATTTTGGAGTTAAGTTTAAATACTAGAGAATGAATTACATGATAAGACTAATGTTTTGAATTTTTATCTCCTTTTTTTTTCTTCTTATTTTTATATACACTAGCGAAAAGACGGACACGTGATTTTATTGCGCTAACGTTTGAAAATTATAAACGGTGTTTTTTTTTATATAAATTTTGATTTTGATTAAAACTAAAAATATAAATGTTTGTTGCTTAAAAAAAATAATCAAACTAACCATGATTATCTATTTCAATGACACCAACAATATAACGAATATATATATATATATATATATATATATATATATATATTTTAATGACACCAACAACAATCTTTATTATAAAAGAATTGTTAAAGCGTATAATCGGGATAATGAAAAAGTAAGTATAAATATAGTCATCTTGTTTGTTACACTTTTTAAATGATAAAGGGAAGAAAACCAAACACACACACACACACACACACACATATATATATATATATATATATGTATGTATATATATATATATTCATATCATGTTTATTACATTTTGTTAATATTTAAATTTATTTTTATCTATTTGTTACATGTGTTATTTGTATTGAAAATTGATGACACTTTTGGAATGAGAAAAAGTTAGTCCAAAAAAGTTGAAAGAAGTTTTATATATATATATATATATAGTATAGAAGATACTATGATGTAACAAAAAAAAAAATACTACGATGCATAAACTTAATAGTTAAATAATTATGTTACAAACGTCAAGAATAAACAGTAAACATAATACTAGGATAACATGAGGATACATGAGACCGTGGTTCTGAAACATAAAGAGAGATGAATAAAGACTACTTGAACTATGTGCTGACTTGTTCATCTTTCAATGTCTTTTTAGGCTCTTGCTCTTAGCGGGAGAGAATACTTCAGCTCTATAGCAGGAGAGAAGACTTCAGATACAATGAAAAACCAATTCGATCAATATACAGTAACGTGTGTGTTTTGTTTTAACACATATTGTTACACAACAAAAATCATGTTTGTTATATTTGTTTTAATATTTAAATTTATTCTTATCTATTTATTACATGTGTTATTTGTATTAAAAATTGAGGGTATTTTTGAAAAAGGAAAAAACCATCCCAAAAGTATTGAAAGATGTAGTTTTCTTTATATATAGTATAAATACATGCATAGATATGATGATAAAATAGGTAGTCTACGTAAAATGTATGAGTGAAGACACGTAAGGGTATATTGTAAAGTTTCCTTAAAACAATTGAAAGTGGGCCTCATGGGCTTGTCCAATTTGAGTATTTGAACCCGATTTTGACCCAAACCGACCGAATGTCCAACCATAAGAAAATTGCTTTTATGATATTGAGAACTTCACAATGACACAAGTAATTTACTAAATAGCCCCCAGCGGTAGTTAACTACCGTTGGGCTAAGCGGCGGTTGTTAACGGCCGCTGGGCTCCAGCGGTAGTTAACTACCGTTCATATTGAGCTGTTTTTTTTGAAATAAAATACTAATATTGAAATGCTTATTTTTTTTATCCAACAATGCAGCCTGACATAACAGGACCTAGAGTAAATATTTTGGCAGCATGGTCTCCTGTGACTACTGAAGCCACAGTTGAACACCGATCTGTCGACTATAATATCATTTCAGAAACATCAATGTCTTGCCCACACATATCTGCAGTGGCAGCAATTATCAAATCTTACCACCCAACCTGGACTCCTGCAGCCATTATGTCTGCAATAATGACAACAGGTAAGTTTTTCATCCTCTAGAAATATATATTTTTTTTCTTCGAGAAATAGGAAATAAATTCTCACAAACCACCTTAACTGATGCCTTTGTTTTGATGTTACAGCAACAATACTGGACAACACAAACCACCTCATTGGCAGAGATCCAAATGGAACTTAAACCACGCCATTCGACTACGGATCCAGACACGTTAATCCACTTGCACCGCTCAATCCTAGATTAGTGTAGATTTCAGCTCCCAAGATGTTCTTGATTTTCTCTGCAGCAATGGAGCAAGCCCATCACAGCTTAAAAACATCACTGGAGAACTCACTCAATGCCAGAAAACTCCTACACCGTCCTACAACTTCAACTACCCTTCCATTGGTGTATCCAACTTGAATGGAAGTTTATCGATTTATCGAACTGTAACATTCTATGGTCAGGAACCAGCAGTATATGTTGCAAGTGTTGAAAATCCATTCGGTGTGAATGTTACAGTTACACCAATGGCATTGAAGTTCTGGAAAACGGGGGAGAAGCTAACTTTTAGGGTTGATTTCAACCCTTTTGTGAATAGCAATGGGAACTTTGTGTTTGGTGCCTTGACATGGAAGAATGGTAAACAAAGGGTTAGGAGTCCTATTGGTGTTAATGTAGTATCTCTATAAAGTTGAGTGATTCTTGCCTTGCACTATCAGAAAATGCATTTACATCATTTTCTATAAGCAAAAATTAATTGCTTTAATCATTTATATATTTTGATGATATTTTATGTAGAAATTGGTATGCACAATGACATCCACACGTGTAGCACCGACATTTCAAAGTGGAGGTAGTGACAGATCCAAAAATTTTAATAAGTGGGGTCGAGGTCCATTTATGATAAGTATTTATATAAAAAATACGTAAATGCATGCAAGTGATAAAATTATCACATCATTATCATTAAAAAAAAATGGAGATTTAAAAAATTATATCATTGTACATTTAAAATTTTAAGACACCTTAAAATTGAAGAATTAGAGTCGTTCTACGTGTGTTTCATATTTTCAAAATGTCGCAAAAAAAAAATCTTCATTTTTGATATGTCCGATGAAGATCTAGAAAAGAGTACAGTTGTGTGGGACGATCCGTTTCGGTGGACGTTGATCCTTCACGGAGGAGGAGAATTGTGCTTGCAAGCACGTTAGCACTCCGATGCTCAAATCAATATGAGAATGAGGTGGATATGTGAGAAATGTGTTAAAAGTGAATTGTACATCGAGGAGTGTAAGGGGGATATATTTCAATTCAACAACTATAAATTCAATGAACAAAAATGTAAAATAATTTTGGTAAAGATTTCAAAGGAAAAATGATCAGGTGTTTCAAATTAATTAATTCTCGTTGTTTGGTAATTATACCTATTCTTTACAAGAGCATAGTATTACAATAAATTAATAAAATGATTGAGATCAATTTCTTGACTAAGAATCATCTTCTCTAATTATAACTCCTTAATTTCTTAAGCTGGTTCAAAATCATTGAAGGTTTTATAACCGTTAACTTTTAGAATCACAATCAAATAATCCAATATGTCTAAAATTATTATTTGATTGAACAAGTATATCATATCAAGTTTGAAAGTTGTGGTTAATAATCATTCGATACTTAAAATCAATTCATTCATTCGTCAACATATGAAAGGTATTAAGAACATATATGATATGGGAGCTTCTACGGTGCAGTCAGGAAACTGACTTTTTTAAAAAAGTTAATTTTGATCTTAATGTTTGATTAATTTTTAAATTATTGATTACTGATTAATGATCAATAGTAATTCATCTAGTAATGCTTGCAACATCTTGGACTTACATGTACTATTTTATCATTGGAATCTTTAACATGCAAACAGAGTTGATGATATTATGTTATAAACTTAAGGGTTACACGTTGTGGGGTGTTACGCTTATAACAAGCTAAGATAAAATTAGATTAAGTGTAGTCTTGTTAATCTGATGAATTGATGATATTATGAGGACTGAACTTTTGATGCCATTGTACAAACGGTGGAGTGTTAATCATTACATTTTTGATGTTATAGTGTTAACATCACCAAAAAAGTCATTCTCATGACTTTCACCATAGAATTTTCCATATAATAAATGATACTAGACTTGTAGTTGCATAAAATAGTGTAACAATTACATGATTCAAACAACTCGAATTAAAATCATTTAAGATGTGATTAAAGTAAAATTAGCTACTACTACTTAGAGCAATGATAACTAACGTAACAAAAATAAGAAGCAGTGATAGCTAAATAGTTGCAAACATTACATGAGAACAAAGATCAACTATTTGTTCAATGATGTAAACACATCGAAAACTAGTTGCTTAGAGCTTCAATGTGTCTTCAATGAACCCTTGGTAAGATATGAAATTTGGCTTTTATAGACCTGGTCTAAAATGCACCAGTCGCGCTACGATGCTTATAGATTGTGGCACGATTCTTCGTTAATTCCATGTGTCATAAGCCTTCCAAGCAAAATCGTGCTACGATGTTCAACAATCGTATTGCGATGATCTTCAGATTTGAATTCTGCATTTTGTTGCTCCTCAAATCTTTTCGCGATAATGAGCAATCGTGCCATAATTTTTTATGAATTAAAATTGGTATTTTGGAGCAGAAATTACTTCACAGTGTTCTGTAATTGTGACATAATTCTTCAGAAGCTCGTCTTTTCTTTTCACCTCATTCCAACATTCAAGTAGCCTAAAACTCAATAAACTACAACTAAAAAAACTATATTAAACATTCTATGATTTAGTGTCATCACAACCTCAAACTTGTATCGTTACTTGTCATTAATGAACAAAGTTGTTAATGAAAAATGACAATCAAATGATCAAATTACCCTATCAATGATAACCTTAAAGTTCATTCTCATTGGCTACATTTTTGATGTACCGACTTGCTTGAAACATCCTCCTTTCTCTCAAATGAAACACACATACACACACAGGTAAACACAGTCGACATGCAGAGCTGCCATAATACCATAGGCTTGAAAAGTTTTTAAATAGTCAATCAAAGTAAATATTACAATACACACTTATGAGGTCTTAATGGTTATAACAAGACTTCGGGTCCGTTTGGTTCGAGAGTTTTGGAGGAGAGGAAAGGGAATATTTTAAATTTTTTGTGTTTTGTTCAATTTGTAGAAAGGGAGGGGAGGGGAGCAAATCTCTTTAAAATTTTATCGCATTGACATAATTATCCTTAAATTAATTTAAAATATTAACCTTGTAACAACTTTTATTATTATTAGATATATTATCCTTATAACATTTTTTTTTAAAGATTGTAACAACTTTTATTTTTATGTTACCTATCACTCTTATTTGTTTACATGTAAAAACCACTCTTCCAACCCTGCTACTATTTTGTTGCCACCAACCGCTGCTTCAGACCTCCTCCAACGTGAACTGTGAGTAATCTATTATCTCATCGTATACATCAAGTTGTTATTGATTACATTTTTATTGTTTTGTTCGTCTATGAAATCGTAAAAACAAGCATTTATGTATATTTAATTAAGTTTAAGGATAAAATTGAAAATTAATTTTAAAATCCCTCCCTTCCTCTTGTGAACCAAACACATTTTTCCCCTCCATTAAAATCCCTCCCCTCCTCTCCGTTGAACTAAACGTGAGACATTTTTGAAAAAGTAAGCTAAAAAGAAAATTTTGGAATTAAGTTTGAATACTAGAGAACAAATTACATAACAAGACTAATGTTTTGAATCTTTATCTCCTTTCTTTTTTCTTATTTTTATATACACTAACGAAAAGACGGCCATTTTTATTGCGCTAACATTTAAAAATTACGAACGTTGTTTTTTTTATTAAATTTTGATTTTGATCAAAACTAAAAATATAAATGTTTGTTGCTTAAAAAAACCAAACTAACCATGATTATCTATTTCAATGACACCAACAATATAACAAAAATATATATTCTAAATTTTTTTTAATGACACCAACAACAATTTTTATTATAAAAGAAATTGTTTAATGATATAATCAGGATAATGAAAAAGTAAGTATAAATATAGTCATCTAGTTTGCTACACTTTTTAAATGATAAAGGAAAAAAAACCATATATATATATATATATATATATATATATATATTCATATCATGTTTGTTACATTTTGTAGTATTTGTTACATGTAATATTTGTATTGAAAATTGATGACATTTTTGGAAAGAGAAAAAGTCAGCCCAAGAGAGTTGAAAGATGATGTTTTCTTTATATATAGTACTCCCTCCGTTCCTTTTTAAGTGTCTTTTTAGAAAATTAATACCAAGATAACGATGTATATTTTTGCACATTTTCTTCCTATTATACCCTCATTTTAATCCACCAATAAATTTCTATTTAACACATTTTATCTTTCCAATAAATTTAATATGTTATGTTTCTTTCGTAACAAACAATTATTATCTTTTTCTCCAACAAATTCTTCTTTTTTTGCGCTCTCTCTCTCTCATAACAAACAATTGTCAATTTTCTAAATATTGAGCACATCTTTTTAATTATTGTAAGTCAATATAAAAATTATTTCAACTTCAAATTTATCAAAAGTTAAGAAAAAATTAACTTTCTTCCAACTCCTTTAATCAAAGTTAAGGCTTCAACTAATGCTTGAGTCACATTTTAAATTTTTAACAATTGTTACTCATCTTATTTATAGAATTTTAACTCTTCTTGAAACCTTTGTTTGGAATAAAATTTTGTTTAAATTTGAAGATAACAAGAAACAAATTTTGTTTAAAAAAAACAAACAAACTATGTTTAAAAAAACAAACTTTAATTTTTCAAATAGATAGTATTACTTAGTTTTACTAAAAAAGATAAAAGTAATTGACAAAGGGTATAATTGACAAATCGTATCCTTAAAATACCAAAAAGACAGTTAAATAGGAACGAAAAATTCACCATAAAAAGACACTTAAAAGAAACGGAGGGAGTATAGAAGATACTATGATGTAGCAAAAATATATACACTATGATGCAGAAACTTAATAGTTAAATAATTATGTTACAGACGTCAAGAATAAACAGTAAACACAATACTAATAATATAACATTAGGATACATGACTGTGGTTCTGAAACATAAAGAGAGATGGATAAAGTCTACCTGAACTATGTGTTGGTTTGTTGATTTTTCAATGTCTTTTTAGGCTCTTGCTCTATAGCGGAAGAAAAGACTTCAAATACAATGAAAAACCAATTCGATCAATATGGAGTAACATATGTCTTTTTAGGCTCTTGCTCTATAACGAGAGAGAAGGGGAGGGGAAAAATGTGTTTGGACACACATAAGGGGTATAGTGTAAAATTTCCTTAGAACAATCGAAAGTGGCCCTCATGGGCTGTCCAAATTGAGTATTTAAACCCGATTTCAATCCAAACCAACCGAATGTCCAACCATAACGGGCTTGTCCAAATTGAGTATTTGAACCCAATTCTAACCCAAACCGACCGAATGTCCAACCATAACAGACAGACTTGTCCAAATTGAATATTTTAACCCGATTCCGACCCAAACCGTCCGAATAACCAACCTAGGGATGACAATTGGACCCAAACCCAGTGGACACCCGCAAAAAATACCCATGATGAGCGGGTAAATACCCGCATTGTTGGATATGGGCATGGGCACGGATAATTACCCACAAATTTGAATGGGTATGAGTGCGGGCACTCTAGCACCCACCCCGCCCCCTGCCCGCACATTATATATACTATACCAATAATTTTATTTATATTAAATTTAGTTATTAATCCAAAGTATTTGATATTTATTGTAATATGCACTTATTTTTTATATTTTAAATGCTTTTATTTGGCTAAATAATATGATGTGTAATATTTGATATGTTGATTTAGAATATTTCATATCGTATTTTAATCATGTTGTGATATTTTTTATTATTTATTATCTTTTTGTTGTGAAAGTGCGGATAATGGGTTCGACTACGGGCACTTAGATACCCATCGGATATGGGGACGGGCACCAAACTTATTACCCACGAAGGTATGGGCTCGGATATGAGGATTTTTTTAAAACGCAGGTACAGGGCACTATAGTACCCTGCCCAATGGATACCCATTGCCATCCCAGAACCAACCCTAAATAAATTATTATAAAATAGTGCACAAAATTACAATTAACCTAAAAATAAAATCGTAGTGTCCACTCACAACCCACATCATCACATATCGCAGCTTTAGGGGACACATCTGATTAAACTTGTTGAATCCAAAAGTCACTAACGACTAACGAGTACGTTACCTCTCACTTCACAATCACATCCACCTTCTTTCTCTGTACTTTTTTCACTTCTGTTCTTTTTTTTTTTTCAAACTCTTTTTATTTACACTTAACAAGTACAAGTACTATTTTCTTCACCCTTTTTTTCACTTCACATTCACAACACTTTCATAATTTTTTTAGGGTTTTTCTTTATTAGCCCTAAAACTTGTTAGTTTCCCACAAAAATAACTTTTTTTTTCAGGGTTATTTTCTATTTCTAAAACCCATCAATATAATCGCTTGATTTTGCTGATTCTGGTTTTCACAACGATTTTTGGGTAAAGGGTTGTTATAGAATCCCTTTTCGTAGAATTTGCTGAAAATAGTGAAAAAAAAAGCTTAATTTACTGAGTGAAAGATGATTGCTGAGAAACCTATATGGGTTAGGCATGAAGGCATGCAAATTTTCTCCATTGATGTTCAACCTGGTGGCCTTAGGTTTGCTACTGGTGGTGGTGACCACAAGGTATGTTTTTTGTTTTCTTTCTCATTCTTGTTTTGTTTGAGATTCTTATTTTATTGCTTAATTTGAATTTTGGGTCTGTTTTTATTTAGTTTGTTGTGTAAAATGAGACTCCTTTGTCGTGTTTGATTTGATATCGTAGCGAATGCGTTAATTTTGTGCCCTTTTGTATGTATTGTTGGACATGAGGCTCGGATACATAGTACGAGTGCGGTATGATGAATATATGCAGATAACTAGATGTTTTGAAATTCAGGATATGATACGGCCACAATACTTTTGGCAATTTTTTTTAAAGAAATATACATGTAGATTACTTGTAAAAACAGAGTCATCGATCATTCTTCATTGATATATGTTTTGGATCCTATGTTAGGATATCAATGAAAGCATCATTAAAAAAGGACTTGAACAAGTATCGACTCTATGCAATAGTCAACAATTCAAAAGCATCTTTAATAAATTGTTGTCTAATGCTAACAAATTCAGTCTCTTTTCCCACATTACCATCGACCATAATAATCATGTGTTCCGAGTGTGGTACATCAAAAGATAAATTTGTCAATTCATGAAGTCCATTGATGCCCCACAACCCTGTTTCACCTTTTTATACCCTCCTAGGATACATATCTGTGTGTATCGGTGAAATATCTTATATGTATCTGATTTTTTATTTATAAAAAGTAAAACAAAACTAAAACAATCAGATACTTATAGGGTGCATATCTGCGTGTATCTGCAGAGTACGGGTATCCAATATGTATCTGATACGGGTAAATCCCCAATTTTGGTGTATCCAGGCTTCATAGATTTTGCCTATGGAGTACTGACACGAACACCAAACATGACACTGACAATGGTAATAATTTGAGAAAACGGTATAATTGAATGTAACGACATGTGTAAGGGCACCGACACATGTCAGATATCGAACACACCTTTAATCTGAAGTGTTGGTGTTGTATATTGCTGCTGGTCTCAATGGGAAAAAGAGTGTTGGACAGACGTTTAATGCTTTGTTAGTTAGGTAATAGGAGACTGAGACTGAGAGATATGGTATTGATTTTGGAAAAATCGTCCTTTGAACTAAAATGTTTTACAGGTTCGTATATGGAATATGAAGTTTGTTTCTACTGACTTAACAAATGACTTAACAAATGACGAGTCTTCTCAGAGGCTTCTTGCAACCCTGCGGGATCATTTTGGGTCTGTCAACTGCGTAAGGTGGGCTAAGCATGGAAGGTATGTTGCATCTGGGTCGGACGATCAGGTGATATTAATTCATGAGAGGAAGCCTGGTTCAGGTACCACTGAATTCGGCAGTGGAGAGCCACCGGATATTGAAAACTGGAAAGTCGCAATGACTTTGAGAGGGCACACTGCAGATGTGGTAATTCAATTGCTTTTAACCTCGTATCCTTTCTAAAAAGTCTTTCTAGTTCCAGTTAACTGACATATTCTCTCTGAATGTAAAAGTATGTTTGGATGGAGGATTTTGGAGGAGAGGAGAGATGAGTACTTGTTTTTCTTTTCTAAATTATGGAAGATATAAAATGTTGTTAAAGATAAACTAAGTTTAATTGAAAGAGGAATGGTAGCAACACTCTCAAACACCCACTCTCTTATTGGGTGAAACCAATGTATGTCCCACCACTTTATGTGGGTTCCATTTTCAAAATGCAGGACCGACAATGATTTAACTCAATTAGAGAGTGAGTATTAAAGAGAGTGTTCAAAAGAGAGTGTTGCTAGCACTACTCTTGATGGAAATGTTATATGCTCATCTATCATGTTATTATTTCAAATTTTTTAAAATCTCAAATATATAACAAAATAGACTTAGCCACCTTCAATCCAAACATACCCTAAATAAACCAGATGCTCCATCTAAATGATTCTCTTTCGTTTTTTGTTTTGATCATCACCTTGAGTATTCAAATAACTTCACATTTTTTTTATCAGCATCATTAACTTGCGATCTGCTTGTTCATGTGTAAAGTAGGTGGATCTTAATTGGTCTCCTGATGATTCCACATTGGCCAGTGGTAGTTTGGACAACACCATCCATATATGGAATATGAGTAATGGCATTTGCACAACTGTTCTAAGGGGCCACTCTAGCTTGGTTAAGGGCGTTGCTTGGGATCCTATTGGATCTTTTATAGCAAGTCAATCTGATGATAAAACAGTCATTATCTGGAAAACTAGTGATTGGAGTCTTGCTCACAGGACAGATGGTCACTGGGCTAAATCAGTAAGTTTCTTACTTTGAAGTCTATGCAGCACTGAAACTTCACATTGATGGCGTGTTCGGTGTCCGACATCGATACATGTGGTTACATTCAATTATCCAATTTTATCAAATTATTACTGATATAATTTCTATTTCCTACACCTTTCAGCTTGGATCAACCTTCTTCAGACGACTTGGATGGTCTCCATGTGGTCATTTTATCACCACTACTCATGGTTTCCAGAAGCCAAGGCATTCTGCCCCTGTCCTTGAGAGAGGGGAATGGTCTGCAACTTTTGACTTCTTAGGACACAACGCTCCAATTATTGTGGTCAAGTTCAACCATTCAATGTTCAAAAAGCATTTGTCTACCACCGAGGAAGTGAAGTCTGTGCCTGCCGGGTGGTCCAATGGGGCTTCCAAGACTGGAAATAAAGAGCCACAGCCGTACAATGTTATTGCAATTGGAAGTCAGGATCGAACTATAACTGTTTGGACTACTGCAAGTCCTCGTCCTCTTTTTGTGGCCAAGCACTTTTTTACTCAAAGTGTTGTGGATTTATCCTGGTATGCTATTGATCTATGGATGCCAGTTTTTTCAACCGTGGATAGCAGAAAGTAGTGGTTGTTCAAATTACACTATGCTACAATGTTATAGTGCTGCTATATCTGCTATGTGACACTACTTTTTAGTTTTTACTAAATCGTGTACTGCGGGACAATATCGGATTGTTAAATTCCCGCAATGCTATAGCGCTGTAGTGCTGCTATAACCTCGCTATCTGACAACACTGATGGATGCATCATATGTGTAGTTTGACATTGAATGCTGTTATTTTTTTTATTTTTTTTTGTTAATTAGTTAAAATTATTTTTTAATAATAATTTCTATTATTTATTTATTTCTTCTTGAAACAGGAGCCCTGATGGGTATTCACTTTTTGCCTGTTCCTTGGATGGATCGGTTGCTACATTTCATTTTGAGGCGAAAGAACTTGGTCAGAGACTCAGTGATACTGAGTTAGATGAGCTGAAGAGAAGTCGCTACGGTGATGTGAGAGGTCGTCAAGCAAACTTAGCAGAGAGTCCAGCACAGTTATTGCTAGAAGCAGCTTCTACCAAGCAAACACCAAGCAAGAAGGTGGTTGCTAATCCGCAAAATCAGACAATTGCAAAAGCTTATGTTGATACACGTGTTGGTGCAAAAAGTGTTGGTGCAAAAAATGTGGAGCCTCAAGTTGAACCTAATAAGAAGAGTGACGGTCCCGTTGGTGGTGATGCATTAAACAAAATTACAACCTCTGCACGGATTTCTAGCCCTGTGAAGCAAAGAGAATATAGACGTCCTGATGGAAGGAGAAGAATTATTCCAGAAGCAGTTGGAGTTCCTGTTCAGCAGGAAAATATTTCTGGTGCAGTTCAATCCCAAGAACTTGGCTTCCCTGTCATGTCCTCTGAGCACCAAAGGGGTAACAATGGAGTTGTATCTAACAATGATACCGTAAGAACAAGTACCTTAGGTGGAGCACCTGGCAGAAATTCAGATTTAAAAGAACGCTCAGGGGTTACCGCCAGGGCTACGATTTCTGAGAGCCTTGTGATTGAGAAGGTTCCGGCCTCTTCTGGCAGAGATGGAACCATCAATGTTGAGCAGTTGGGAAATTCGACGACTACCGGTTCTCATGCCGCTCTTTCGATTAGGATAGTTGACAAGAAAAGTGGGGAGGATACTTTACCTATTTGTTTAGAAGCAAGGCCGAGAGAACATGCTGTTAATGACATTGCAGGGGTGGGAAATGCATCCATGATGAGGGAAACAGAAATTGCTTGCACTAGAGGGCCTCAAACACTTTGGTCTGATAGGATATCAGGAAAAGTCACTGTTTTAGCTGGAAATGCAAATTTTTTGGCGGTTGGTTGTGAGGATGGATGCCTGCAGGTATTTAGTCTTTCTATGTGTGTGTATGTATGGTTTACTTTTCAATTTCCACTGCTTTAATTTCTGTTAACTATTTTGATATATCGTAATGTGATTGTATTGTATCATTCATTACCTTTTGCAGTTGCATATTATTTCATCTTTTATTCTGAATTTCCATCATTTATTAAGAAAAACACTTTTAGATACTGAACCATCTCTCTCAATTTCAAAACACACTAAGAAGTTTCAATTTTGAGTTGAGCTTTTGCATTCCATTGACAGATGACTAATTTATGTATGACGTGTGATGTGGGATTCATTACTTTTTGTCACTTGTAAAACTATGGCATGATTTATATTCCTATGATGTAGAACATACACTTCATAATGTAATTTGACTAATTTGTGCTGTTGAGAAGATTTACACAAAGTGTGGGAGACGAGCAATGCCTACCATGATGATGGGATCTGCAGCAATATTTGTAGACTGTGATGAAAGTTGGAAGCTGTTGCTGGTGACTAGAAAAGGATCACTTTATTTATGGGATTTATTCAGTCGAACCTGTCTCCTTCAAGACTCGTTGGTTTCTCTTGTTGCTTCAAGTCCTAGCTCATCTGCTAAAGATACAGGTAGGTACCATAAATTACCTACATGTTTCATATAATCTCTATCTCTGTTTGCTAAGAATTAGCGAATAAGCTAACTGGTTGAAATTGAAGTGTTTGGTAATATTAGCAGTTGAACTAGTTGATAAATATAAAATCACATAGAAAAATATTTTTAATTTATATTTGATTTTTGTTAATTATAATAATGAGTGTGAAAATGAGATAAAAATGATACAATATAAGCTATTAGCTCAAACGCTGTTTGAAGAAGCATCTCAAAAAACCCGATAAGTTCGTAAGAGAATAATGTTCCCAACCAGTTATACCATAGTCGCAATTCGCTTTGGCAGTGGTACGGCTACGCAATACACAACTCTTGATGTAATGGGTGCGTGGGGGATATAAATAGTCGATACATTATTAGATTTCATGGCACATTCTAATAGTTTAATCGGTATGCTATCAATAATTTTGATTTAGGCTGGAAGGTAAAGAAGACTTGATCTAATATTTATGTAAGTTGTTTTGAAAAGAATTATCCATACTAATTTGATTAACAATTTAACAATTATAAAATGGGTTTTTCTATTATGTGCAAATTTGCACATGTTAAGAAGTTTAAAATAGAAATTTTGTATTGGAACTTGTACATTTAATATTAAATATAAAACTTTTGAATAAATAATTGTTGTTTTCCAAGAAAAAGTTACTACTATTAGTTGTTTTAACATGTGCAATGTTGCACATGTTAGACAACCCCTTATAAAATAAACAAAATATAACCCAGCAGCTAGGAATAATAGTCCCTCCGTTTCAAAATGAATGTTGTTTAAAGTTTTTACACACATATTAAGAAATGCATTAATTAAAAGAAAGAGAGATGTTATTTTACCAAAATAGCCTAATCAATTATTGGTTTGTTTTTCATTAAAGAAAAAATAATACTTTGGAAGTAGTGTATATACTATATGGTATTAATTGAAGGGTACAATTGAAAAGAAAAAGTTATTATTGCATTGGAAACTGAAAGTGACATTCATTTTGAAACAATTTTTTCTCTCACTAAAATGACACTCATTTTAAAACGGAGGGAGTATAATATGATTAACCACATCGTGTGCAACAGTGTGTAACATAGTCTCTTTGGTTTAAGCTTTCATACCAACAAGTTATAATAGTTCTGCATTTCTGCATCGTAAGTGTATAAGAAATAGAGGTAGATTTAGCTATAAAAGAGGAGTGTATAACCAGTGTGTTGTATCCTTCCGGAGAGGAATTAGAACGCTGCTAGTTGTGAATAGCATTGTTTCCTTTATCCGGAAAATTGATTTTAGTGGTTTCAAGGCTTGTTTATAATCGGTTCTAGTAGCTTTAGAGCCAGTTTAATGTTAGAGCTATTTTCACGCTCATTCAAACCAGAGATGATTGTGTCTATCTGGTACTTCATTTCCAGCAAATTATAGATGAATTGGTGCCAATTAACCAATCTGCAAATGTATCGGGAATCGGTTCTCACGAACAAATTCATGGTTTTCCACTCACCCCAGCGAATTATGTGACAATGAGTTATACATGCTTATCTAAGCTATCTTCCGTAGGCTAGTAGTTTGGCTTTGCCATACAGAGCTGCCTGAAATTTACAAATTTGTCAGAGCTTATCATTTTTTTTTTATGAGGGCAACTGGTTTTGTTTTGCCAATAAGTTTTTATATGCTTTGGCTCTATCTCCTTTTATTTTTATTGTATGTATATTTTTAATTCCAGGCACCATTAAAGTTATATCTGCAAAGCTATCAAAGTCTGGTTCTCCTCTTGTTGTTTTGGCAACTCGTCATGCTTTCATATTTGACATGAGTCTCAAGTGTTGGTTAAGGGTTGCTGATGACTGCTTCCCTGCATCAAATTTTGCCAGCTCTTGGAGTTTGGGCTCTATTCAAAGTGGTGAACTGGCTGCTTTGCAGGTCGATGTTAAAAAATATTTGGCCCGCAAGCCAGGTTGGACTAGGTGTGTGTTTATTGGTCTCTATGTTTGACGCAGCCTTTAGTTAGTATTTGTCTTCTCTTTGAAAATACTGTTAAATATTGTATGAATTTGTCATAGTGGGCTTTAGTTTAATTTTAGATATGTTCATTAAAATTTCTGAAGATTCAGATATGTATGTAAGCAAGCTAAATATGTATTAAAATAAAAAGATGTCCAAACATACATGAGCATTTAAATATATATGATTGTTGTTTTTGTGTTCCTATTTTCTATCGCAAGTCACATGTTTTAAGTACCTTGGGCCCATCGTACAAATTGATGGGGAGATAGTGGGATATTTTTACTTCACGATTCTAGTGCGTTGGATGAAATGGATTGTAATTTGTGAAATTTAATATTGAAGCTCAAAGGAAAGTTAATAGGCTTATCGAGGGAGTTCTACATTAAATGGTCTATATGTAGTTATGGTTTATGAGAGATCTTTATAGTCGAAAAATACCTTTTTGTTCATATTTTTGTTTTCTAAGAATACAAAATCATACTTCTTCTCTAGTGTTATTTTATTCTTCTAGATAATGGTAGTATATTAATGTTTGAACTAAAAGTTTGTAAACTTGAACTTTTTGATATAGAATGACTGATGACGGAGTGCAGACACGTGCTCACTTGGAAGCTCAGTTGGCCTCTTCTTTGGCTTTGGGATCCCCCAATGAATATCGCCAATGCCTATTGTCCTATGTACGATTTCTTGCAAGGTATTATTTCTGTTTTCTTTTATGATTCTCCAAATGCAATCTAGGCACCTTCTTACTCTTGCACGATACGTGCATGCTGTCCATCATCCCATCCCCGATGAAAAAAACCTCTTGCTGTCCATCTCGCAGCTATCGAACTGTCTGTCTCATGAAATTATGGTAACCTTTTATGAGAGGGATGGGGCCTTTGACATTAATCTTCAAATATTTATTTATCAAGAATGGTGCCCTGCGTACATTTATTCAAATTCTGAGATTGCATTTACCTAGTTATAAATATAGTTTTATACTTTTTTTTTGTAATTATTGAATCACATAACACTCTGTATCTGTATGAGTTTGGACTATCAGCAGACTAAACAAAAATTATGATGAAATATTTGCAGAGAAGCAGATGAATCTCGATTACGAGAAGTCTGTGAGAGTTTCCTTGGACCTCCAACAGGCATGGCTGAAGAAGCATCATCCGATAAGAGTTTGGCATGGGATCCTGTTGTGCTTGTAAGACTATTTTTTAATCCATATGCGTAATTAATACATATTGTGTGAACTGTGGTTATATTTTTATTTTCTGCAAAAAATAAGTCACTGCAAGAATGACACCGCATTAGGGCTAAATTTTTTCTTGCATAAGCCGTGGATTACAACTGAAATGGTATATATTTAGAATCAAATTCTTTACCCTGGAGTTTACAACACTTACCCCTGCGCACCAATTGGGCTAGACCCCAGTGGTAACTGAAATGATATATGATGGTAGCAAATATTGAATGATTCAATTGACTGATTATTTAGATGATCTGGTAGTACAATATCTTAAGTTGCATTAGAGCCATATCTTGATACGATAATAAACTGACTCGATCGGTACAAATCTTTAGTGTATCATGAATCACGATTCTTTATGATGAATCCCGATTCACTATGATGAATCTTGATTCATTCTAATGAATCACTACCTATTTTTTTTTTTGGCAACTTTGCGAAAACTAAACCCTTCTGTTTTGTCACTTAATTAATGACTTAAATCTTGAATTACTTTGAAGTTCATATATGATATACCAGGTTATAGTCTTGTTATGTCTCTTGTTTTTTTATTTTTTATTTTTTTTTACCTAAAATGACATATTTTTAATGGCAATGTATCTTACAATTCATAGTAAGATTCAATTCACGATTCGGAAAATAGGTATTTTGATTCGCGATTTCATAGTCATGGCCTTGAGTACCAAATCATCACATGTTGAGCTCATCGACTAATCAACTTTCCCATTTGAATCTTTGCAGGGAATGAGGAAACACAAACTCCTCATCGAAGACATTCTTCCAGCCATGGCTTCAAATAGGAAAGTCCAGAGACTGCTCAACGAATTCATGGATCTAGTATCCGAATACGAAATTGCTGATACTAATCATGATCAAAGAAATCCAGTATTACTCAAGACATCTTCACCTGTCACTAATCTAATAGAGAGTGGTCCCTTAGGAACATACGTAAATGACACTCCTGAGGACAGCATGGACAATAACACTCGGGTGGTAGAAAGTCGTGAAAATTTCACTACTGCTGCTAATGAAGCTAGTGCACATGATCAAGTTGTTCAGGATACACCAGATCAGGAATGAGGTTCTTGACCTCTGAATCTATCATTTTTTGGAGTTTGTTAATAGTATTTTACCAACATGGGGTGTTGTTAAAGTGTCATGGATGAACAATGAATGAATCTACTTGTAACATTTTCATTTTGTTACATATCATATACTATGGTTTAGAATGTCTACTAATAGGAATGATAACATTTTCTTTTGATGGTCAAAGTCAACTTTCTAGCTCAACACTTGGAGCTTTACTCTAAAGCTGAATTCCAATACGTAGCAAAATTTTATATTGCAGTTTGTCTCATCAAAATTATAATCAAGTGCCGGGAAATTAGATATTGCTTAAGGGTACATGTGGAGATTTTCCTTTTAAGTATATCTTGTTTCTCTTTATTATATGTGATTTTTGATAGTTTAGTTAACTATTTGATTTTAAGATTATGTTAATGCAAGCTCTGGACATGTCATCTAAAAGGAGATTTTGGAGCGCTCCCTAGGGAGGGCTGACAATGAACCGAGCTTATTCGAAAATAGTTCGAAACTCGATTTGACAATTAATTCGTTGAACTTGGTTCATGAATCAAATGAGCTGAACTTGAGTTGAAAATTAAGTTTGTTATCTAAATGAGTTGAACTTGAGCTATATACAGTTCGACTTGTTTGGTTCACAAGTTGGCTCGATTAAATATATAATATAAATTTAAATAAT
This sequence comes from Medicago truncatula, assembly GCF_003473485.1. Lineage (NCBI taxonomy): Eukaryota > Viridiplantae > Streptophyta > Magnoliopsida > Fabales > Fabaceae > Medicago > Medicago truncatula. The sequence goes on from NC_053045.1 coordinate 27,502,960, forward strand.
TTATGTTAGTTATTTTAAGAGTTTTTATACTTGTTAAATTAATTAGATATATATATATATATATTTTTTAAAAAGAAACATTTCGTTCTTTTTTTGAAAGACCTGGGCAATTTAACTTTACCTTCATTCCCTTTAACATTTGTTCCACAAAAAACTAAAAACGTTTGCCCTCCTTTCTTTGATGTGCAAAGAAAAATATAGAAACCTTTGCTCTTCTTTTTTGACGGTGGCAACTGGCAAATGAAAACATAAGAAAGGCTCAAAAAGCATTGCTCTCTTTTTCTCTCATGGTATTTGTTTCTAATAATAAATTTTTTGTTTGTTTTTGGTTCTTTAATGTGTGTTTATTTTACTTTTCTTAGTTTGTCACTTTTGTTGTGCTGTTTCTAATATTGATTCTTGAGTGATTTAGAGTAGAATTTATGTATTTTATCTCGAGATTCTTAGATTCTGATGGTAGTGTTTAGCATAGAAGTAGATTTCATTGTTTTTGAGATTCTTAGATTCTCACCTTCTACCATAGTTAATTTAATAAGAATAAAATGAACCAAATTAATTTTGGTTTCAAGTGTTATTTTTGTAGGTGATTATATGTCTGTTTTGTTTTTGTCATATCTAGAGTTCTAAATGTTTGATTAAAGTCATCTTTAGTGTGTTGGAAAGCTTAAAATATTTCTGAAATTTCGCATGTTAGATTTAAGATCAGATTCAACATATTTTTTGGTGTGTAATGCACATCAAGTGGATGATGTGATTTTGATGAATGAACTGATGTAAGAGAAGAAACATCACATTAAAGATGCACAATGGAGGTTAGACGGAGCTGAATTATGAAAGTGTGAAGTCTTGAAACTATTCAGCCATGATTATTAAAGGAGCAAATGAATGTGTAACCTCTCCATGCATTGATGAAGCCACCCACCTTGGAGAGTCATTATGTAACATTTTCTTTGCACTAATCAGTCCCAAAACATTATTGCAATTAGTAGATGCATTTCCTTTCATTTCTAAGAGTTTTAGAACCAAAATTATATAATAAGCTCATATAAATAGAGCACGACAATGATATGTAAGGGAGATGAATTAAGTTAAAAAAAAAAAATCAATTTGGATGAATTTGAGAGTTTTGCTTCTTTATGGTTCTGGATTGAATCATGCTTTGATCTTATCAAGATACTTCGTTTCTTGTGGCGATCCTCTACGAAACTAAACATCTTGCTTAGATTGAGAATTTGTTTGATTTTTCATTTTTGTCTGTTCCCATATTTCTTTAATCTTAATACTAGATTTCCTTAATTATTCACAAATATACAAAAAAAAAAAAAAAATTGCAACCCTTTTGTTCCTCATCACGTGGTATTCAGAGCTATGTTCCGTTGGGACTAAGTTTTCTTTTTCAATTTCAAAATACTTTTCATTTTCATATTGTCCTTGAAATTTTTACATTTTAGTTGCTTTTGAAATATTAAAAAAAATGTCTAAGAAATTCAAACTTCAATTCAATATTTTGATAAATTATGAAGAGAAACAAGGCTTGAGGATTTGAAGAGAAGATCTAGTCCTTCTTGTGCTCTTAAGAGAGTTTTAAAGAAAAATGAGATAGGAAATGATGGAAATAATTGATATAGGAATTGATTATATCTTTAAAAGGTAAATCTCCTTCAAATCCAAAATGATTTTAGAGAACCTAAAAGAAATGTTGAAGAAAAAGAGAGTCTCGTTGTAAAAGAAACTCATGAGGAAGAATTTGAAAAGGAAAGAGAAAAGACAAAAGAAAGTGAGTTAAAAGAAGTAGGGAAAAAAGAAGAAAAAAGGAGAATAAGTAGGAAAAGGAAGAGAGAAAAATGTTGGGAAGTTTTGACCTACTATTAAATTAGTACCTTCTTATAAGTTGGTTTGTGTTTTCAAATGTTGGGATTCTTCTTCTAATATTATTCAATTGCCTAACATTTCTTTATGTCACGAAGGAAACAAAGAGAATGAAGAAAAAATTTCTCAACAAGTGGAAGAAAATTATGTGTTTTGGAAAGATGATAATGTCCACAAATCACAAGGGGAGGAAAATCCAACAAATTCTTCCAATCAAAATGAAGAGTTTTCTAAAGTGGAAATTCCATGTGATGAATTCTATAGATTTATTTTTGACACCAGAGGTAATCAAGCTATAAATTCAAAGTCTAATTCTCTTGAAGAAGGGGAGTATGATGGGAACCTAATATTCTCACCCTCTACCGGAGCTAATTTAATAATGGAATAAAATGAACCAAATTAATTTTGGTTCAAAGTGTTATTTTCGTTTGCGATATATGGCTGTCTTGTTTTTGTTATATCTAGAGTTCTCAATGTCTGATTAAGGTGATCTTTAATGCGTTGGAAAACTTAGAATATTTCCTAAATTTCCTATGTTAGACTTAAGATCAGATTCAACATATTTCTTGGTGTAAAATGTGTATGAAGTGGATGATGTGATTTTGATGAATGAGCTTATGTAAGAGAAGAAACATCACATTAAAGAAGCACAATGGAGGTTGGATGGAGCTGAATTATAAAAGTGTAACGTCTTAGAAACTATTCAATCATGATAATTAAAGGAGCAAATGAATGTGTAACCTCTCCATGCACCCACATTGGAGATTCATTTTGTAACCTTTTCTTTGCACTAATCAGCCACTAAAACATTATTGGAATTAGTGGCTACACTTCCTTTCATTTTCTAAGAGTGTTAGAATCAAAATCATCATGTAATAGGCTCATATAAATAGAGCATGAAAATGATATATAAGGGAGATGAATTAAGCTAAAAAAAATAACTTTGTGTGAATTTGGGAGCTTTGCTTCTTTATGATTTTGAATTTAACCATGCTTTGATCTTATAAAGAAACTTCGTTTCTTGTGACGATCGTATCCCAAGCTAAACATCTTCCTTGTATTGGGAATTTGTTGGGTTTCCATTTCTGTCTATTCCCCTCGTTCTTTAATCTTCATACCAAATTTCCTCCTTTATTCACAAATATACAAAAAAAAAATCAAAATACAAAATTGCAACCATTTTGTTCCTCATCAAGTGGTATTCAGAGCTAGGTTCCCTTGGGACTAAGTTTTCTTTTACAATTTCAAAATACTTTTCATTTCCATAATGTCCATGAAATTTCTACATTTCATTTTCTTTTGAAATATTTAAAAAATGTCTAAGAAATCCAAGCTTCAATTTAATATTTTGATAAATTATGAAGAGAAACAAGGCTTGAGGATATGAAGAGAAGATCAAGCCCTTCTTGTGCACTTAGAGAGTTTTAAAGAAAAAAGAGATAGGAATGATGGAAATGATTGATATAGAAATTGCGGATACCTCTAAAATACTATAGGAACATATCATTCAAATCCAAAATGATTTTAGAGAGCTGAAAGAAATGTTGAAGAAAAAGAGAGTCACATTGTAAAATAAACTCATAAGGAAGAATGTGAATAGGAAAAATAAGAGACAAAAGAAAGTGATGTAAAAGAAGTAGAGAAAAAAGAAGAAAAAAAGGAGATTGAGAAGGAAAAGGAAGAGAAATATGTTGGAAAATTTTGGCCTACTATTGCATTAGTACATTCTTCTAAGTTGGTTTGTGTTTTCAAATGTTGGGATTTTTCTTTTTATATTATTCAATTGCCAAATTTCTTTATGTAATGAAGGAAACAAAAGAGAATGAAGAAAATTATGTGCTTTGGAAAGATGATTATGTCCTCAAATCACAAGGGAGGAAAATCCAAAAAATTCTTCCAATCAAAATGAAGAGTTTTCAAAAGTCGAATTCTCAAAAATGGAAATTGCATGTGATGCATTCTATAGATTTATTTTTGATCCCGAAGGTATTCAAGATATAAATTCGAGGTCGAATTTTCTTGAAGTGGGGGAGTATGATGGGAACTAATATTCTCACTTTGTACGAGAGTTAATTTAATAATGGAATAACGTGAACCACATTAGTTTTGGTTCCAAGTGTTATTTTCATAATGAATGTCTTCTTTTTGTCATATCTAGAGATCTGAATGTCTGATTAAGGGGATCTTTAATGCATTGAAAAACTTATAATATTCTAAATTTCCTATGTTAGACTTAAGATCAGATTCGACATATTTCTTGGTGTAAAATTCATATGAAGTGGATGACATGATTTTGATGAACGGGTTGATGTAAGAGAAGAAAGATCACATTAAAGAAGCACAATGGAGATCAGATTGAGCTAAATTATGAAATTGTAACATCTTGAAACTATTCATCCATGTTAAGTAAGGAGCATATTAATGTGTAACCTCTCGAGGCATTGATGAAGCCACCCACCTTGGAGAGTCGTTTTATAACCTTTTCTTTGCACTAATTAACCACCAAAACATTATTGCAATTAATGGATGCATTTCCTTTCATTTTCTAAGAGTTTTAGAATCAAAATAATCATGTAATATGTTCATATAAATAGTGCACGAAAATGATATGCAAGGGAGATGAATTAAGCTAAAAAAAATCACTTTGTGTGAATTTGGGAGCTTTGCTTATCTATGGTTCTAAATTGAACCAAACTTTGATCTTATAAAGAAAGCATGTTTCTTGTGGCGATCCTCTACCAAGCTAAACATCTACCTTGGATTGAGAATTTGTTTGGTGTCCATTTCTGTCTATTCCCATCGTGCTTTAATCTTCATACCAAAGTTCCTCCATTATTCACAAATATACAAAAAAAAAATATATACAAAATTGCAACCTATTTGTTTCTCATCAAGTGGTATTAAGAGTTTTGTCCCTTGTGGTTATGAATTGAACTATTCTTGATCTTATCAAGAAATCATATTGCTTCTGACGTTCCTCATCCACCTTCTTATCATTCTTTCCTGATGAAGAACAAAAGGGTTACAAATTTGTATTTTTGTTTGTTTGTATATTTGTGAATATTGGAGGAAATTTGGTAATAAGATTAAAAAATGTTGAGAATAAACATAAATGAAAACCAAACAAATTCTCAATCTAAGGAAGATGTTTAGCTTGGTAGAGGGTCGGCACAAGAAACATAGTTTCTTGATAAGATCAAAACATGGTTCAATTCAGAACCATAAATAAGCAAAACTCCCAAATTCACACAAAGTGATTTTTTTAACTTAATCCACCTCCCTTACATATAATTTCTGTGCTCTGTTAATATGAGACATGATGATTTTGATTCTAAAACTCTTTGAAAATGAAATGAAATGCAGCCACTAATTACAATAATGTTTTGGTGGTTGATTAATGCAAAAAAAATTACAAAATGACTCTCCAAGGTAGGCTTCATCAATGCATGAAGAGGTTACACATTCATTTGCTTCTTTAATTATCATGGCTGAATAGTTTTAAGACGTTACACTTTCATAATTCAGCTGCATCTAATCTCCATTATGCTTCTTTAATGTGATGTTTCTTCTCTTACATCATCTCATTGATCAAAATCACGTCATCCACTTCATGTGCATTTTACATCGAGAAATATGCCGAATCTGACCTTGAATCTAACATAAGAAATTTATGTAATATTTTAAGCTTTTCAACGCATTAAACATCACCTTAATCAAACATTCCAAACCCTATATATGACAAAAACAAGACAACCATATAACCTCATACGAAAATAACACTTAGAACCAAAATTAATTTGGTTCATTTTATTCCATTATTAAATTAACTTTTGTAGAAGATGAGAATTTTAGGTTCTCATAAGTAGGTAAGGGATATACATAACTGAGCACAAATTTAGATAGGGTAAAGCGGCCAACAAAGCAACAAAGCTAAGATATTGATTCTTCCAACCACCAAGTCTGTTTTGAATCTTCTCTATAATGTGTTGAAATTTTTTCTTTAGCTTTTTATTTTATTTTTAATGTTAAGAGTGTGTTTGAATGAGGTAATTAGAATTTTTTAAAGAATTTAAAATTTTAGGCAATTTAGATGATTCAATTAAATTGTCTTTATTTCTAAATGCTCTTGTTGGGATGAATTAATAAAACAATTTCACTGTCATCATTTTTGGACAACTTTTATAAATTATATTTTTTTAGTATGAATTTGAAAATTGAAATTAGAGTTAATTTGAAAATTAATAAAATTGAGGGGTCAACTTATAATTTGAAAAAATTGAGGGGTAAATTTGAAATTTTAAAAAAAAATATGGGTCAATTTACAATTTTTTTTTGGAAGTTTTGAGGACCAAAATGCCAAATTTGAAAAATTATAAGAATGAAGAAATTTGAAATTCTTAACTTTTAGGTGTCATTTGAAATTATCAAAATTGAACTTGAATAATTCATAAATTTCCATCATTCTAAAAATTCTCCATATTATTATCCAAACAATAGAATTTATATCAAATTATTTGAATTCGCTCAAAACATTACATTACTTCAAAATATTTCCCCATCCAAAAACACTATTTGATAAGCGAGCAATCATACTTATTTCTAATTAATTAACATTGCAATGATCACTCCAAACCCTAAACCTAAAAATTTAGGCACCAAACTATGATAACTGTTGGATCTTTAACATTTGGTGAGGATGTATTATCAGCCCTTGATCTAATCTTTAATCTGGCTTGCACACATAACATGAAGGAATTCAAATACTCATTTCCCTCCATGCGTTTATGACACTTGATGCACTGTTGATTGGATTTCCACTTTTCCTGATATGCACTTGATTCACTCTTCTTGGATCCCATCCTTTCAAATCCCATCGCATTCACAAAAGCATGGCCGACAATGACATACAAGCTTTGTTGTCATACCATGCTTTGACATGTTTAGGGTTTGCCATTTTTTTTTTTATACTTGCTGTAATATAAATCATGTTATCGTAATACTGACATTTTTGTTGGTGTTTTGTTGCTAGCCCCTTTGAACCCAAATCCCACATCCGAACTTGAGAGGGTTGTCAATGATCTTCGTACTAAGTACAAGACGTATGTCGTTGAGCTTGATGTTCTACACGTGAGGCTTTCTTTCTGCTCGCATTCGTTTAGATCATCCTTTCCATTCACATTCATCTATTAACATGTTGTTTTGTATTTTTTTTTTACTATTAGGGCATAGTTGTTTTGCCAAGAATGTTTGGCCATGACTTTGGAGACCAAATTGGACGCTACACAAGTCTGGTGGATTCTAACTACAATTAGATTGAGGTGTTGGTCGAGAGGAACAATGACAACATTTATTTGACTAAGGGTTGTCATGCCCTAAAATACTTCTATAGTTTTTGTCTCGAATCCTGGGTGATTATGGTGTTTGTTGGTATGGGCAAGTTTTTTATCCATTTGATGAATAGGTTTCGAAGGAAGATACCAACTCCTAGGTTTACCCCACCAATGATTTTTCAGCTTGAGAATCAAGTTGTTCCTTTCCATAACTTTGATGTCTTGCCATCCCCTTTTGTCCATTATCAGGTTAATTTTGAGAATTCTTATGAAAAAATGTTTACTTCTGAAGACTATGATGGTGAGGCTAAAAATGACTTTTTTAGTAAGAAGATTTTTTTAAAAATAAAAAACAAACACTACAAAAAAAAAGTGATTTTTTAGTTAAAAAATATATTTATTTTCAAAAAAATCCAAAATAAACGGGCGTCATATTACAACATATTAGCTTCTCCACTGTTTATGACCTGGGCGGTAGCACGGTAAAAATTCTAGTATAACTTTGTACTAAATAAAATAAAAAATACAACCATAAACACTTGACTGAAATGGTAAGAGAATTTTTTCGGAGATTCTGTGTTCGACAAAAAAAAAAAATTACATTTTTATAAAATCTTTGCTAAATATTTTTTCTTGTTTTTTAAATTTCTGTCATTTAAGTTTTTATACTTTATCGAGAATTAAACTTTTCTTCAAAAACAAAAAATTAAGAGTTTTTTTTTTGAGAGGAAAAAAAAAAATTAAGACTTAAACATATGAATAAATTATTAGTCTCTTTAACTAATACATTGGTTAACATTTTCCGTAAAATATATTCAAACACATATGTTATTATTGGTCTTGCTAAACTAGTGTTAGAGGAAAGTTTTGTCCTAAAAGCAATTTATTATATTTTCACCAATAGTATACCACTGCGATTTATATTGATGTGATAACTATTTTATAAAAACGACGGTGGCCATTGAAAAAAATTAAATATAGAATTATCATTAATTTATAGATCAAGAAAAAAAAATTAACACAAATAAATTGAGTTCCTTAAAAAAAACACAAATAAATTGACTTTAAATAAAATAAATTGAGTATTAAAAACTTATCGATTTTAATGACTGATGCGTCATGCGTGCAACCACACTGAATATTTCGCCACCACGGATAGGTCACTCGATGCAGTTGGTCTCATGACACTCTCAGGATACAATAGTCTTTTCTTACTAGCACCGCACGTCAATTAACAAGGCCTTAAAACAGCTGTTTGGATGATCATAGGAACTGATTTTTTTTTTCTTCACTTAATATATAGTTTCTTTCAATTGTATATCCGATAAAAAACTGTGAAAAAAAAAATTAAGTTCAATACCCACTTATATATACAACCACGCACGTACTGGGAATTGGAAAACCGAAATTAAAGGAAGAATAATTTATAGCTTGCAACGATTATCTATCAAATAAATAGCAATATTTTGACGTACGTTACGTAGAAATAGGAAACGTTTAAAACAAAAGTTGAGTAAAATAACAATCAAAATAATAATTAATTAACTTTAAAATAAATCATAAAATAAAATTTCAACACCCATTGCTTACGAAAGATGATTTCTTCACAAAAAGCTCACAATTTATATACTTGACCAATCGGAATTTATTAGCCGGAAAACACAATAAGCGAATAGTTTATTGAAGCTTCTCAATTATATAGCTGACAAGAGGCATTATTTATGATTAGTTCTTAAATAGGGTATAAAGATGGCAGCATCTAAGATGTTTAGATGAGATGATACTGATTTTTTCTATCTTAACTAAGATTATGTGTTTAAATTCAGCCTTGAGTATGCAGCAACGTTAAAATCATTATATAGAGTTTGCCACCCAATTCAGTCCACAAGATTCGAAGATTAATCTCTGCAGTTGCATGCATAAGATATTGATTTACACAAAATATGTGTTCTTTAGAGAAAAAAGGACAATTATGATTAATCATCCATTTACTGATCCGTAAAGATTAACTCAAGTGACAATATCGAATTTGTTATGTTGGACATCTTCATTTGAGTTCAAATCTAAAATTTCCCAATTGTGTGTGTGAGTTTATGTGACGTTTGCACTTTCGTGTACATATAAAAATAATTCCATGCCTCCCAATTGGAGGTGACCCTCGGCGTCTAAGTTTTTGGTATTCGTTGATTGAGCACGTTAAAAAAGATTATCAGAGTGGAATAGCATAAAGATTTTTTTGGGTGGTCGGTTGGTACTTTTGAAATTCGTCATGTCTTCTATTTCAGTCTACTTTCTTTCTTTCTTTAATGCTTTCAAAGGTATTATCTCCTATATTGTATCTCTTTTTAAATGTTTTTTTCCGTGTGATGTGAAGAAATTAGAAAAATAAATTAGATTAAATGAGATACTATTTGTTTGAAAAAGCAGGCCGGTGGTTTAAGGATGAGGAGGATTCGGGAGGCAAATATGTTGGAGGATGCATGTGGAGTAGAGTTTGCGGTATCAAGTATTATTAGCTCAATATGATCAGGGGCCAGGGACTCTAAAGTTGGGTTAGGTGTTGATAGTTGGTTTGATGATAATTTGGTGAGGGTGGTTGGTGGCGGGACTAAAACGTCTTTTTAGTTAGATCCGTGGTTGGAGGGAGGACCGTTGAGTCCTCGATTTCACGGTCTTTTTGATTTAACGGTGAACCGATTTGTGTCTGTTGCTGATATGAGGGGTTTAGGATGGGTTCAGGGGTGGACCTAAACTAGGCCCGGTGTGGCAAGTGCCACTCCAACCAAGGCCCATTTTTCTTCAAATATTTAGCTAAATGTTAAATTATATAAATCAATCTTTGTAAATAATTCACATGTGTTTGGTGTAGTCTAGTGGTAAAGGCTCGCACCAATCAGGTGTTTGAGCCATGGTTACTGACATATGGTCCAAAAGTATGTACCATTATACATACAATTTTTTATGAATAATTATTTTTAGAAATAATATATACACACTAAAGAAATTGTCCTCTCAAAAAATTACTCCTGACTCCACCATTGATGGAGACAAAGCTAGTAATAGTGAGAGTAAACAGATCCTTCTCACAGACTTGCAAAAAATTGTGTCTCACTAATATTGTGAGTCCAGACCTGCCCCTGAATGGGGTGTCGGAGGAGAGACTGATATTGGCGTTAGAGGTTGTTAGTTTGAGAGGAGTACGAAATGAGTGAGTGTTGCTAGTTGTTGCATAATATTTTTTTAAGGATAGAGTGGACAATACTTGGGATTTGCAGTGAGATCCTTGTAAGGGTACACCGTTCGTGGAGTTTATCACTTTTTAACCAAGGATGACAATGTTATTCGCTATAAAGTAACCAACATTATATGGAATAAGGCGGTTCCTTTAAAGTGACAACAAAATATAGTAAATCCATTTGTTAAGTCTTTGAAAAGGGAAATGTTAACAAGTATTTGTAATATTTGTTAAGGAAATATAAAATGAAATATTTTTTTGGAAATTGTGTATTTTACCTTTTGAAAGTTAAAAAAGTGTGAGACATCCCATTTCTTCACATTTATAACGTGTGAGCTCTAACTACTAGACTATTTGACAAAAAAAATTATTCTTTTCAATACAAAATTTGATTTTATTTCTACATGAGGCACCGTTTAACAAGATTTTTTAAAATAATTAGAATCTACAACAAACTGAGAAATATTATTTAAGGTCTCTTGATAGAAAAAGACAAGATTTTAGGTGCAAAAAGTTTGTAGTTGACCAACACGCGCCCAAGCATCGGTGTTCAGTTCTGATACTGGCTGCAACTGAGTCAAACATAATAACGTGTTGTAAGAAACAGTGAAAGAAAGTCGAACAAAATCTGGTTGGTTCAGTTCAATCTTTAATGGAACTGTCAATTGTGATCCAATTTAATTATGTTCCTATTGCTTATTATATTTTGCAGACTAAACTTGTAAGGATAGATGTATATTGAGAAAAAGACAAGCAAAATTGGAGTATTATAAATCATTTGGTCCCCGGTTTTAGTCCCCGGTTTTGGTTTGAAATTATAAATCATTTTAGAAGAATATTTTTTAACAAGGTAAAATGAATTTATAAAAAAGAGCTACGTGTTCTACTCTATTTAAGATGTACCGAAATAGAACAGATAAAGTTAATTACAAGGATCACATCAAAACATAAGAAAAGAAACAAACACAAGAAGAAAAACTACTTAGTGTAGTAGCTCACACAATAAGGGATTTAGCCACCAAATATGATAATCAAAAGTAAAATTTGACTTCTTTGCCTTCAACTATCAATAAGTTTGCAATTTAATTTAATTTAGCAATTGGGACAGCTGAACTTATTTGTTGTTAAAAATTCTATTGTTTATTTCCTTTAAGATAATCCAAACACATGATAGCCAAATCAAAAGCATAAAAGGCCAAAGAGATCCCTGAAAACCACGTGATTGAATAAATTGGGACAGCTGAACTTATTTGTTGTTAAAAATTCTATTGTTTATTTCCTTTAAGATAATCCAAACACATGATAGCCAAATCAAAAGCATAAAAGGCCAAAGAGATCCCTGAAAACCACGTGATTGAATAAATTGCATAAAATGATCTGCTAAAGTTCCCGGATCAACTGAAGAAAGTCCGAGCCAATCTCATATAAAATACCACATACTACCGAAAAAGTTACAACGCAAAAAAAGATGATCAGCCGATTCCTCCATACCACACTCACCTACACACAAAACAAAATTTGCTTGAATAATACTATGTCTTAGTAAATTGTCCTTTGTTGGTAGAAGGTTACGAAATAAGTGCCAAGCAGAAAACCAAACTTTTAAAGAAACATGTTTATGCCGCATATTATCACCCATAAACGATCACCAACCACATCCTCTATTGTAAAAAATGATAAACATCTCGAACAGAATAACCTTTAATCGGATCTAAAAGCCATTTCCACCTGCCTGATACGTTTTCCTACAAAGCAATATTATGAAGCACATAACTACAATCTCTAACAAGGTTTTCCTCATACGCAAACAATCTCCGCCTCTATTTCCAAGCTTCCCCCCACCCCACTCAATCCTATATGACACATATTAGCCACAATTACTAACTGATTATCATATAAGTTAAATAAACAGCTAAACCTATCACACAAAGAGACGCCCCCACCCAAGTGTATGTCCAAAAATAAGTATTAGCACTCTCACCAACCACCTTACACAACTCATACCCACACCACGGATCCCCGCCACATCTCTCCACCAAGCTGAAGCAGTCATCACGCCCCTCCGGCTCTCTCACTCTCTCTCTCCCTCCCTCCCTCCCTCCCTCGCTCTCTTTATTTTTATTTTTATTATATGACGTTTTACAATACCAATAAAATATTAATATTATTTTTCTTATTGTATCCTTAATTAGTTATTATTATTTTTTTTTTTTCAATTGTTTAATTTATCTTTTTCATAGCATTAATTTTTAAAATAGCTAATATTTTTTTACCATATAAAATTAATTACATTTATTAATTTATATGAATGATCAAAACGACTTATAATTTAAAACAGATGACCTCTTAATTTTTATTTTTTTATGGAACGGAGGGAGTATTTATATATAGGTTTGTCTAACATGTGCAACATTGCACATGTTAAAACAACTAATAGTAGTAACTTTTTCTTGGAAAACAACAATTATTTATTCAAAAGTTTTATATTTAATATTAAATGTACAAGTTTCAATACAAAATTTCTATTTTAAACTTCTTAACATGTGCAAATTTGCACATAATAGAAAAACCCTTTATATATATCCCCTTTTATTTTGGTACACATAGTTGGTGGTCGAACCCACTTCTATGTATGGGCATTGACTATCTTTGATGTAATCTTGACAGGGTTGTAATTTTTTTGTGATTGTTTTGGCACGTCTTGTGCTTCAACAATTACAGTGTTCATAGTAATATATTCCGTTTTTGTTTATTCAAAAAAAATTATATCCCCTTTTATTTTTATTATTTTTCTTTTCAAATCCTTATTCCAAATTATTTCTATTGTATTTTTCTGTAAAAATATGAGAGCATCAAATGTTAACCTTTCGCATTAAATTTAGGTGAATTTGGACTTTGCAGACCTGTTTATAAACTATTTTTTTGAACAGTGTTTTTAAACTACTTGAATTGAATTAATGAAGAGGTAGCGTTGGATGCTGCTATAGCTGCCACTGCCACTGCCACAAATTTGTAGTTGGCTTTAAAGGAATATAGGCTGTAATTGTGAGACCTCATTCATTAGGAACTTTGATGCTTATCAGAAGTTGGTGCAAACTTTAATTTAATTTATATTTGAATAATGTTAGAAACACTCGTTTTAGCATAATTTTTTAACACTCATTCTCTTATTATTATTTGAAATACATAAGAGTCACATTATTTTGATAATAAATTCACGTAAAATGGTGAGATCCATATGTATAACATTGAATAATGAAGGCATATCACATAAGAAGGTCTAAAGAGAAAAGAGAATATATATACATGTGAAGTGCTATGTGACACATCTTCATTGACCAATATTATATACTATTGATATTCTAATAGTACACAAGTGCTAACAAGAGAGTGAATAAAATGAATTTTTTTTAGTATTATTCTTATATTTTATTCAACTCTCACTCTTTCTTTGTTTTGATTCTTGTTCTTTCGCTTTCACTCTTCACAAAATATTTGTCACAATATTTTATTTCAAATTTCTCTAAAAGTTATAGTAATACATTTTCTTGAACAAACCTAACAAGGGCTGGGGTGTGGCTTTTGTTATGCACCGTCAGAGTCCTTGGTTCATCTTTTTCTCTTGTGCCTCTCTATTTTTCCGGTGTAGTATCAGGTTTTTAAGTGGCTGGGTTGGGTGTTTGTTCCCCCTTTGGTCTTGCTCAGCAGTTCCAGGCCTTTACGGGCTTAGGTGGGGGAAGAGAGTTAGGTCAGGTCTGATTCTTATTTTGTATGTTGTTATTTGGACCATCTGAACTTCCTGGAATGACATTTTATTTGCTGGTGGCGCCCATTCTGAGGAGCATGTGGTGGATAGAGCAAAGTTCTTAGCTTGGAAGTGGTTCCTAGTTAAGTGTCTGCTAGTTCCTGCACTTATCATGAGTGGGAGGTGTAGCCTGTCCTTTGTTGGCATCGGTAGGATTTTGTGGTGGTGGTGGTCCGGGGGTCACGTTGGGGGTTGTGTGGGGGTTCTTTGTCTCCTTCCTTCCCAGTCGACTTTCTGAGTTGTTTATTATGTTTTCCGTCTTTGGAGGCTGGCGGTTTGACTTTGTGCTAATGGGCTACTGTTTTTTCTCTTTGGTGTAGCTTTCTCTTGTTTGCTTTAGGTGTTTTATCTTGGTGCCCCAGTGTGGTGTCTTCGGACTCTTTCGAGTTGGGGATCGTTCCTAGGGGTTTTTTCGGAGCATCTTTTGACGGTTCTTTTAATGTATTTTGTACCGTTTCTTTATCTTTATATATATATATATTGTCATTTAAAAAATCTCTCAGTTATTACAAAATATTTCTATTTTAATCACGTGGTTTTTTTTAATAAAAAATATTAATATGTTAATTGTTATGTTAATTTTTTTTTTACGAACTTGAATCTTAAACTTTTAACTTCCTAACCCACTTTCAATCACTCAATCAATTCAAATTTGATCTTATTTGTTTGTGAAAAGAGGCCAAAATAAATGGGACTTCTCCATGTCGTCACTCATTTAAGGAAATGCAAACGTAATTTTCACCCAAAGCAACAAGAAAAAACAAAGACTTGTTTAGCTTAATAATAGAAAGTTATATTGTTTTAGAGAAACAAATTGACTTAAGTAACTTACTTGTGGTATTTTGTTGCTTTATACTTAACTATACTAACCAATAGTTAACATGTTCACATTTATAGTTCACGTTTGTGAAGAAAAATGGCTCTTACATGTTTGACTATAACCTCCAACTTACCAAATTATCAGTCTGCTAATAATCAATGCTTCTCTTTCACCTACTTCTTTAAGTCCACATGGTTCTAATAAGAATGAGATTTTGGATTTCTTGTTCATTTGGTCAATATCATCATGCACATGCAACACCTAAATTACAGTTTAGATCTAGTTTAGAGTGTTTGATCATAAATGACCATCTAACACTTACTCTTTTATTAGATGAAATTTACGTATATCACACCACTTTGTATGAGTTCTATTTTCAAAACTAAATAAGAGATTCAAATATTAACGAGAGTTCAAAATAGAGTATTGCTAGCACTACACATGCATGGTGTTACTTTGATTTTAATCAAAAAAACATTGTTTCAGTCAAAAAAAGTAATAAAGAAAATATTTTTAAAGAGCATTGTTCATGAACGGATTATTGATGAATTTTTAACAAATAATATAAATAGAATACCCTAGGTAGAGGGAACCTTTGGAAAAAAGTTAGAATATGACGACTTTGTTTTTTTCCTAGGTTCCTTATAAATATATTTTTCCTTTTCATTGTTTGATTAGGAGTATCATTTAGTTAATAGTATTTCTTAGAATTTGGATAGAAAGTTAGTCAAGCCCACAAAATCACTTAATTGAATGAAAGGACTAAAACATTTATAAACACATTTTCTATCTCATGTGAGACTTTTGCAACACGCTTTTCCTCATATATAGACTTAATATCTCGAGTGTGACCGGAAAAGTCTTATAACAGATGATGTAATCAATATAGATAAAATTTAACACAATCTTAAAGTTCGAGTTAGACTTCAATCCCAAAAAATCAAGTCGTAAAGTGATGATTGTCAATCGCTTATAAACACAGTTTAAGAAATATCTCATTTAATTTAAGACTTCGCAAAAATATTGACTATAGAAATCTCTGAAATTACAAAATAAGTTAATAATATTAATTAATTAGTGATCGATAAATGCATTTAATAAATAGGAAATGAACTTAATTATATTTGGGAAAAACATATTGGTAAAATCTTAGGGACTTGACTTTGGTTGGATATCGATAAGTTATAGTCAGTATTTTCATTCAAATTTTGAATTTATTTTAAAATAAATTAGAATAAAAGTATGACAATAATTGAACGTTTATATGATAAATACATATCTAATCAAACATTAGGATATCAGAGTTTTTATCCAAATTTTAAATTATTAAGAACAAAGGTAATATATGTAATATAGTTGGTCCCATCCTTAACCTACAAGGATTGCCCACCTAAATTAAATGACCTAACATTTTTTTTCTTTGAGGAAAATTAAATGACCTAACATAGCAAGCACGTTTATCCTATAGTAATTTATTTTTCGACACTAATAATGGTCCCCAGCCG
Organism: Medicago truncatula; assembly: GCF_003473485.1. NCBI lineage: Eukaryota > Viridiplantae > Streptophyta > Magnoliopsida > Fabales > Fabaceae > Medicago > Medicago truncatula. Next base: position 27,519,524 of record NC_053045.1, read on the forward strand.
ACTTGACACATTCAATATGCATGAACCCTTCCCAACTAATTTTTTTTATATTTTTTTTTACCAAATTTTGATCCCAACTAATTTATCTTAGAACACTATTGTGTGTGCTTATCGCAAATGATCGAGTTCTAGTTCTAGAATAAAAATGACAATTGGAATTGAAATTGTATGTATAGTGAATTTGAAAATATTTTATGCTCTAGCGAACGAGGAAGTCTTACATGTTACAACTATTTGTTACATTATTTTTGCACACACATATTTGAAAAGGGGTAAAAAGGAAAAAGACTTAAATAATGTCTATTTATAAAATAAGTAAATTACATATATTTTTGTATGAGTGTGTTCAAATGTTGTGTTTAAACGGTTATGACCATATAATTAATTTTCCTAGTGAGATCTCCATTATTCGCAAAAGTGAAATATCTCGTTTTTTATATCAAGAGAGAACAACTCAATTTAAACAATGTAATCTTCTATAGTACTAAGTATCTGAAGAGAGTTTAATGGTAATGAACGCAATGACGAATAATTTTCTATTTTAAGAGTGTGTTTAATTTACAAAACAATAAATAATGAATAAAAGTGTGCATGACAATACAAAATCGTTAATTTTTAAAATTACAAAATTGTACGTGCCAACTTTTTGTACTCCACTCAGTTTGATGCTTGATGCATAAAAGAATATATTTTTGTACTATATCTTATTTGACATGTCTATGCACTAGATAAAATAGTATACCATTTACTACATTGTTCTTTATATATATACACGTGTTTGAATGAAAATATTAATAAAGGCGAGGGAGGAGAAAAAAGATATGTAGAGAGAGAGATAGTAAAGAGATAGCGAAAGGAGAGAAATAAGAGAGAGAAGAGACGAGTGATAGAGAAAGAAAAGAGAAACGTAGGATATAGATTATATATAAAAGATATGAGAGAGAGACAAAGAGATATGAGGGGGAGAGAGAAATGCGAGAGATAGAAGATATGGAGCGAGAAGAGAGAGAGACACTGAGAGAGTAGAAGGAGAAAAACATGAGACAAGAAGGACAACGGTAGAAGAGGGATTTCACTCGAGTGAAATAGCGTTTTGATGACATTGGTGATATTAATGTATTTTAGAGGAGAGAAAATGATACATGAATGATTAAAATAAATTATTTAGATGAAAAAGAATGATCGATTAAGTGATAGGAACAATGTCACCAAAAGGAGAAGGAGAAAAAGAGAGAAGAACAATGCCACCAAAAAGAGAGAAGAGAGAAAGAGATTAGTGGGGGGTGAGAGAAAGAGAAAAAAAAGGAGAGATATAGAGAAGAGAGGGACAAAGGCATGAGATAGTTAAGAAAGGGAGAGAAAGAGATATGAAAGTAGAGAGAGATAGGAGAGAGAGTGATAAGGGAGGGAGAGAAACTTGAGAGATGGATTATTACATGAGAGAATAGAGAGAGATAATACATTTTATGTAGTAAATAAAAAAAAAAGGATTTTAGTATTTTTGATAGTTTGTAATTTCGAGAAAAAGTTGTAAAAATGGTTTGTACTCTAAAAAAAAAAAGTTGTCCAATGGTTAAGAGTGACAAAAATTTCAGTTTTTGTTCACTCTTATGCTACCAAGGTAAGTATGTTCTTTTTTCCCACACTTTTCACACATTCCATCTCATTTCTCATATTGACTTGAGCGTTGGAGTTCTAACGTGCTTATAAACACCTTTTGTCCCACCGCGAAAACTCATTGCCACTGCGCCAAAGCACTTTCCGCCACCGTTGCCTCCATAAGTTCCTCACTCGACAAATCAATTTTGTTTGAAACCGATGTTGATCTCTTGTTTCATGCCTTCAAAGTATGTTATTTAAACTACTATTTGGTTGACAACTTATGGGACAACCATAGATTTATAAAAAAAGATTTGTGTTATTTGAAGATGCATTTATATGACAACTTTTGAGACAATCAAAATTTTACAAAGAAAATGAAGTATTGACACAAAAACCAAAACATTAGAGAGAAAAAGTTAAAACATAATGTGAGTATGATAGATAAGTTGTCAAAAAATGGTTGTTCAAATATCATTTCTCTAAAAAAAGGTAGTTATTAATACGAAAATCAAAGCAATAGAGAGATAAAGTATAAACATAATCTGAGTGAAAGAGAAAGTTGTACTAAAATTAGAGATGTCAAAACGGGCGGCCCGGCCCTAAACGGGTCGGCCCTAACGGGCTTCGGGTTTTATCAAACCGGGCCAAAAAGCCCGGTTGAAAAATGGGCTTGAAATATACTACCAGAGCCCGGCCTACACGGGCCGCGGGCTAACGGGCCGGTCCGTATTAAAAATTACATTTTTTTTTATATAAAAAAGTACTATAAAATACTCTATAGATTTTTTTATAAATAAATTTTTAATATGTTTAAATAATGTCTAGCACAAAAATAAATTATAAACATTTTCGTACACTAGCCGTAAACTAAAACGGCGAGGAATTTTTTTTTAAAGATAAATTAGATACGTTATGGTTATAGATATTTATTTCCCTAAAAAAAAGTTATAGATATTTATATATTTGATCTTTAAAATTATAAATAACGAAACGAATAAATATAATTTTATATTACATTCATATGTGTTAATTCATTGAATTTTCACTTTTATTTTTTACTTTGATAATCAACTAAGTAAAGAATGATTTGAAATATATATATATATATAATTTATAGGATTTTTTTGTGATGCTGGCTAACAGGCTACCCGCGGCCCGTTCGGATTAGCCCTAATGGGTACCGGGCTTTTTAGGGCCGGGCTAAAAAGCCCTATTAAAATTCGAGCTCAATATTTAAGGCCCAAGCCCTATAATTAATCGGGTTAAACGGGCTGGCTCATAAAACCCGGCCTGTTTTAACAGCTCTAACTAAAATGGTTGTACAAATATCATTTTTTCTAATATATCAAGAAAATTATTAACAACATATATAGCGTATACAAATATTGAGATGTTACAACATTACTCTTAAAATTTTGGTTGACGTAATTAGATTTTGTAAGAAAAATATTATAATTTTTTAATATGGTGGTCTTAACACATCCCTCATATCGGATTAGAGATTACAGATTTGTAATGTAACTTAGGTAGCACAATAAAGATAATATGATAACAAGTAGTCCGATGAATTTTGAATAGTATTTGATATGAAGAAAACCTTACCCAAACAAATTGTAAATGAAGATTGCCCCAGTTATAAACTTATCTTCATGTTATGTTTCATCAAATACAGGACTCTTGCTATATTCACTTATATTGTTGACCTGCATTTTGTAGGTAAAACTGTGTACAATAGTAATTAAAAAGAAAATTACATTTGGGTTTTTATTGGTTAAATATTTTCCTGAACAACAAAACACAAGAAAGATTATAGAAATGAAATTATTGCTATTGCAATTACTTCAGTCTACCTAAGATATTAATTAAACTATCAACACTATTCCAATAGCTTGCGTATACTCTATCTCATAATTGCTGTTCCCACTTGATTTCTCTTTATATGAAATGGCCAAATGGGCTTATACTTCTCCACTCTCTTGTGTCGGTTTTCTCTGAAAAATTCACTGTTCAACCTTTTCCTCTCATTAAATACTTAATTTGACACACTTTATTCTTCTTTTTTCTGTTTTTGTTTTTATTGCTACAATGGAGTTGGGAAGTGTACTCCATTTTCTTCAAGATAAGACCATTTTAATCACTGGTGCCACTGGTTTTCTTGCTAAAAGTATGAATGAGTACCCTCTAATTTCTCAATGTTTTTTCTTCTTCTTCTTTATGTACCTTAAAGATGGTACTATAATATGTGCACTTATGTACTTGGATTTGTATGTTTGACAGTTTTGTTGGAGAAGATATTGAGAGTTCAACCAAATGTTAAGAAGCTTTATCTTCTTTTAAGAGCTTCAGATGCAAAATCTGCTTCTCATCGCTTTCACAATGAGGTACAAAATTGATAACTCAGTGTCTCTGCCAGGCCAAATTTATATTTTGTACTTTCTTTCAAAACAAAAAATGTCTGCAGACTGCATGTAGTCATGGCATTTACTCTTCCCTTTGTATCCATAAGTATTAAGAAATTACTACTTCTATGGTTATTATCGATGAAAGATGGACATTAACGTGTTCGTCTATCTGCTTTTCTACTGATCAAATATTTTTGGCGACACAAATTAAAATAAGCTCTTTAATAGTCTAAAATATTATTTCAATTGAAGTGGTGTTATTCATAGTTTAATGTGATTTAATTTTCTTTAATTAATAATTAAAATTAAAATTCATATTATAGTGGTGTTGTTTTTTTAATGAGATTTGATATTTTTTATTAATTATTTAAGTCATAAATTAAAATGGATAAAATTGTAAATATAATGTAGTTTAACTCAAGGATAAAATTTGAAATGAAAAAGGTATCACAAAATCATGTATTCCATTTATATAAAGGTATATATTATTATCATCATTATTATTATTATTATTATTATTATTATTATTATTATTATTATTATTATTATTATTATTATTATTATTATTATTATCATTATTATTATTATTATTATCATTATTATTATTATATAGTAGTTTAAAAAATTTAGTAAAGGAGAAAATTTTAATAACAGTAATCACACAAATAACCATTTTTTAACCCTTTCATATGAGATTTGAATTTCATCTCTTGAAGTTATAATGTTTACATTCTTATTACCAAGCAAAGTCGACCTAACATATGTAGAGGTCTAAATCAAATTTAATAGTAAAACCTTTTTCTTTTATTTTAAAATATATATAGCACATGGCTTATAAAAATAAAATAAATCAAGTTTTGCTAAGCTTAAGGTTCAAACCACAGAGCATATGAGTCCTCATCTTGACTAATATTTAAACCGGACAAACATTTATAACTAGCACGTTATATTATATATTTATAATTAAATTGATTTTTTGAGTCTAAAATTTTGAGAACTAAAAGTCTAACTTAAATTTGAGAAAGAGAAATGTTAAGTGGAAATAAGTTTTCTGCTCAACACCATATTTATTTAATTATTTATTTTTGAAAGGAATACTATATTTATATATGGTGTTGTTATATATAGTGTCGTAATACAATATCAACTTTTCTTTATTTATCATACCAAATTAGCATGTTAGCAATAGTTAGACCATCCACAATCGAGCACTCCATATTGAGTGCTTAAATGGGCCCCATGTTCACGTCATCAATTTTACGGTAACATTTGATAAACACCAATTTTTTTTAATCCAACCCCTCAAAATAAATTATTAACTAGGCCCCACAAATAACTCTATACCATTACATTTTTAATAAGGTGGTTAATAAAATTAAGTCGCTACCTTTTTTGTGGTTGAAGGCGAAGTTTCCTTCACTTGATCACCTCAACTATCATGGCTGGTGGCTTTTTCACCCTTCACTGTTTTGGGCATTGGATAATTTTTGTCTGTTTGTTTGTTTCTGTCGCCGTTTCAATTTGGTGACCTTTGTTAATATTGTATAAACTCTGTTTCTTCTGGCATGTCTTATGCTAGGAAGGACTTTTTGTTGTGGTAATATATTTCATTTTAGTCTCTTTAAATTTTTTTTATTCATTTTACTAAGATATATTAAATGGGACCCATGAAAATTGAAGAGAGAGAGAGAGAGGATGCTTCCATAGCCACCCTCCTCCATATATTATACTCCACAATAGAGATACCTATTTAATGTGGTGATAAATAGGTGAAACACCCATTATTATGGATGGTCTTAGACATAAATGTATTTAGATGAACGTACCCTGAGATTTTGGGATAGTAGGCTTGGTGTGGTTTTGCTGGTGTTGTTGTAGGCAGTGGGAGTCTTTTTTGTTTCCTTTTGTTTGCTTTTTTTGTTTTGTTTGGTTTCTAGGGTACTGTTGGTACGCCTAGCCCTATATATCATTTTGTTGTAAAAATAAGAAAGATGATATATTTCTTCAGATTGAGTCTGTTTTAGCCAATGACTAAGCCCTTATTTTTTGAAATATAAAATGTATAATCTGTTTGATATCACGGTAGGTATGTTAATATAGTGATCCACCCTTATTTTGCAAGCTAAGAATTGAACTATTACTGAATTGTAACTACTTGTTTGTCCCACAAATCATTTTCTATTTACCACATCATCCTTGTAATTACTTGTTTATCCCGTAGACCATTTTCTATTTACCATATTATCCATGCATGGTTACCTATATTGCACTGTCGTGAAATTTCATTTCTCGTTTCTTTGTACTATTTAGCCTCATAATCTCTCATCAACTCAGACCCAATAATTTTAAATATTAAGTGAGATTTAAAATACATTTTTGAAAAGAAGAACTTTTTAATATGTATATTTGAAACGGAATAAATTCGAAGTTAAAACTTTAACCCTTATATATCAATGAAATTATACCAACAGAGGTAAATATTCTTTACAATATGCTTAAAACTAAATAAACCAGCTTATATATTAACTAAGGTGGGGTATCATTTTTTTTTTCTATTTTTCTCAATCATTGATAGTTAATGAAGCTTGAAGCTAACTAAATATGTATTTTGTTATGTAGATAATAGGAAAGGACTTGTTTAAATGTCTAAAGGAAAAATTGGGGGCAAATTTTACTACATTTCTTTCGGAAAAGTTGACTCTAGTACCTGGGGACATTTCTCTTGAAGACTTGGGATTGGAAGATTCTATTCTAAAGGAAGAAATTCACAATCAAATAGATGTTATTGTTAATTTAGCTGCAAATACAAACTTTGATGAAAGGTACTAAAAATATCAGGCTTTTATTACTCTACCAAAGTAGATTTTTTTATTCCTTCATTCTTTTTTTTATATTCAATTTTACTTTTTGTTTTCATCTCTATGCAGGTATGATATATCTTTGGGCCTAAATACATTTGGGATTAAGTATATTATAAACTTTGCAAAAAAATGCAATAAACTCAAGGTTCTTGTGCATGTATCAACAGGTCAGTACGTAATAAGAAATAAATTTATGTCAATATCAATCACAAAAGTTAGGAAAAATATTAATTAGCCTCACAATATTTTTATTTTGAAAGGGCCTCACAATAATTATTGTACCTTAACTAATTAATTTCAGCATATGTATGTGGGGAGGGAGAAGGGCTCATATTAGAGAAACCATATCACTTGGGTCACTCCTTAAATGGTGTGAATGGATTAGATGTTGACATAGAAGAGAAAGTGGTGCGAGATAAATTGTGTGAGTTACAACAGCTGGGAGCAACAGAGGATGAAATTAAAATGGCCATGAAGAACTTGGGTATTAGCAGGTTTGTGAAAATTATTAATTAGGATTATTTATTTAATTGTTTTCTTCTAATTATCCATTGCTATGGCTTAGGCTAATTGGGTCTGCTATGAGACTATTTCTCAAGTCGAAATGGGACATTTACTATCTTTAAAGTTGGTGACTTCACGAGTCAAACTCGTGGATTGTTTTTCTGATGGTGGTCGGGGTTTGAACCCCGGACCTTGCATATATTATGCATTGTTCATATTAACTGAGCTAAGCTCACAAGGACAAACTCGTGGATTGTTTAGTATTACACTAGTGCTAACATTTTTTTTATAAAAAAATTGACTAATTTAATGGCCGATTTATTAGCTTGACACCCAACTTAATTATAGTAGTAGTTAATTAATCGACACAAGGCTTGCCTTTGCTCCATTAAATATTTTAAATAATTTCTTACCAAACATGAACAACCCATCTCTCTTGGATATATTTAAGAAGAGAGATATTAGAACTCACTCATGAATCATGATCATGGGTCAAACATACCGGGGGATTAGAGGAAAAGAGAAATATTTCAACTATTATGGAAGTTTTTTTTTTTTGTTTGTAGAGTATGACATAAAAATGTTTGTAGTTGATACATTTTTAGTTTTGAAGGTTACATCAAGAATTTAGCTGAACCCTCTAAAACTCTCCTTATATATATATTTCAATTTTCCTTTTATCATTCGTTTTATCAAAAACCCTATACCCTCCTACTTTCTCGCACAAACCCTTAAATTCAAAGATTATGTACCCAATCCTCATGCATATATATATATATATATTATAAGAAGACGAGATAGACACTCAACATAAATTTATGAGTTGGATTTATAAATATGGATTAAACTGAACATAAATTCAAGAGAGAAGAGAAGAGATTTTGCAATTTTTCCGTCAAATAAATATGTGGGGGAGTGTGTTTATAGTCCTAAAATAGATGATATATATGTGCATGTGTTTATAGATTGGAGACACTCTTATACTGGTACTATTAATTAGTCCCAATCAAAATTTTAAGGCTAGAGAAGATATTTTTGCAATCTTAAGACTAGGGAGTAATAAATATATTCAACTAACCACCATTGGCATACGAGATGCACCCACATCTCTTAATTTTGTCTTTACTATTGTTTTGCCTTAAAAAATTTCCTATCAATCTCCCACTTTGTTTAGAACAATATTTTTAGAGGATATTAAAATAAAAGAGAATGCTAACTAATGCCTCAAGGGTATTGATTAAGAATTTAAAACAAGTAAGTTTTTATGAAAAAGTTGTGTAATCATTACTTTATCAAAAGTAACATCTTATATTTTCCTCTTTCTGTATACTCTTTTTTCTCCTATGCGGGTTAAGTGCACCTTATGCTAGCTCTGCTTAATAATATTTGCTGATTAAAAAAAAAATTATATTTTCAAGACAAAATTTTTATTTATAAATTCTTTAACCATTGCCCTGAGAGCACTGAATAGCAAGACCCTAAACAAAATAGTATGACCCTTAACATTTTGAGCCCTAAAGTAAAATTAAATTCAAATGCAGTCGTAATAAAATGTTTCTCAAAATTGTTTTCTTCTATTTGTAAATTCTTCTACTTTTTAGTTGCTTAACATGTGCTTTTAGGGCATAAGGTAGCATGACCCTTATCTTATCATAAATAGAAGAAAACAATTTTGAGAAGTCAAAAGTGTTTTTCTGGGCCAAACAAACAAACAAACAAAGCCTTAAATTCTTAGATATTTGGCACGTACACTACCTTTAATTTCAATCAATACTGGTTTATGTTTCTGGGACAACAATTTTAGTTTACTTTATGAACAATCAAACTAGGGCAAAATTATATGGATGGCCAAACACATACGTATTCACAAAAGCAATGGGAGAAATGCTTGTGGGGCAATTGAAAGGAAACTTGTCTGTTGTTATTATTCGTCCAGCCATTGTCACCAGTACATTCAAAGAACCTTTCCCTGGTTGGTCTGAAGGTGTAAGGTATAATTTCCTTTAAATTTACCTTTTTAAACTTAATCTCATTGTTTATCTTAATCATTTCACTATAAATGATGAATAATTTTGGTCACTCAATAATTTTTCGCAATTTAGTAAAAAAAAAAAAATCTTGATTGAAAATTACTTAAAATTAACTCAACCATTTATGTTTATGACAATAATTCATAGTAAATTGTTGGTTGGTGAATTCGTTAATATCTTAACATCAAACCTCTTGTCGTTATATATCAAAATCTAGGTCCAATGCTCATCAGCACACACACCTAATTCATTTTTTTTATAATTTGGTTTCATGTCCGTATGTGGACTCGTTGGATTGTGCAAGTGGTGTACCAAATTTTGATTTGTTGCCTATTTACCCATTAGGGTTGTTCATTTTTTCCATAACACTTGATCAAGTTTTTTTGTTTTTGTTTTGAGGAAACTTGATCAAGTTTTATGTCCTTCAGTTTTGTAGTATTTTTTTCATTTAAATATACTTACGGTCTTGCAGATCCTCTGCGTCGCCCCAATTGCTTAAAATTAACTCAACCATTTAAAATCCATTCTTTACTTAAATTATCGAATGAAACAAAAACTTTTATCCAAAATCAACATATGTTAAATTTTACCCTCTTGCAATTCTAAACTTACATTCTCCAAGTTTTTATTTTGTTTTAACTTTAGAACCTTCAATGTTGAGATATTTTTAGGTAAATGAAAATTAATAGTAGGACTTGATAGAAATAGCCTCTTTGTTCCAAATTATATAAACAAAAATAGGTTTGGAAAAGTTGATGTATTCTGTACAGCTTTTAGGAAACGACCAAAAATAAATTTATTTGATGACCAATATCTTTCTATTTTTTTTTTCTTTTCAATCAAGAGGACCAAATTTGAAAATTATTTCAATCAAGTGCTACTATTAATTTTTCATATACCTAAAAATTTGAGGACCAACTTTGAATATTAATAGTAGCCAAATTTTTATGTGTGCTATTTCAAAAAAAATTATAGTAGGACTTGATTGAAAAAATAAGACCTAATTTATATCAATGTTTGTGCTTGTTAATTACAGGACTATTGACAGTTTAGCTGTAGCTTATGGGAAAGGAAAATTAACATGCTTCCTTGGAGATCTTAATGCAATTGTTGATGTGGTGAGGTTCTACATGAAACCAATAGTATTTATTCCTAATTGCTATTTATCTAGAGAGTTTTATTTAAGAATTTATCAAGAAAATTTTTCAACCAATTAAATTTGTTATTTGGCGGAAATCAAGGGAAGTAATGGTGTGTAATTAAGGAAAGGTGTTAACCTATGAAGCACGGATACGAACACAGACACCAGACACGACACAGACACTGACACGCCGACACAACTAATAATTTGAAAATATCACATAATTCGGTGTAATTACAAGTGTTGGTGTCGTGTCGGTATTGGACACGACACGTGTCCGACACTGGGACACACCTAATCCGAGGAGTGTTCGTGCTTCATAGGTGTTAACAAATAAACTGTCTTGAAATTTTCTTGATAAATTTTGTCACTGTATCTATATTTTCCCTTCCTAATTATAATTTCTCCATTAATTTTCTAGTCTCATCTTAAATGCCACTTATTCAATAATCAGATACCAGCTGACATGGTGGTGAATTCAATATTAGTGGCCATTGTAGCTCATGCAAATCATCCTAATAACGATGCTATATATCATGTTGGTTCCTCTATTAGAAGACCTCTTATGTATAGTGATCTTCAAGAATTTGGCTTTAGACATTTCAAAGCAAAACCATATATAAACAAAGATGGAAAGCCTGTTAAAGTTGGTAAAGTTACAGTGTTTAGCAACATGGACAGCTTCAGCAGATTCATGTTCATTCGTTACCTTCTTATGTTAAAGGTTTCTAGCTAGAGTTAATTCTATATCTTTATTTTTTATAATGACTTACATGGTTTTAAATTGCGGTCACAGTTATGGTGCGAGTTATTATATTGTGGCAAAATACGGAAAAAAATGCAACCTGATACACTCAAATTCGCAGTCGGATACCATTATGGAGACCACAAAATCATTTATATTACGTTTGCAGACCGCGATTTAAAGCCATGATCACTAATTCACAATCACTCAATTTTTTCCTTAGAAATTTTACAAGGATATAAAGTAGTTAATTTTGTCTCATGTACTTTTTGCATTTGGTAGGGACTTGAGATAGCTAATACTGCACTTTGCCAGTATTTCAAAGGGACATATCTTGATCTCAAAAGGAAGATCCAAATTGTTATGCGGCTGGTAGACCTCTACAAGCCTTACTTGTTCTTCAAGGGCGTGTAAGTATTATTAGAATGACTATATGTTTCATCTATGTTTTGAATCAAATATTTGAATAGATATGTTTAATTAAATACTTTTAAGTGGTGGAAAATTGTCATCTAACAAGTCAAATTAAGATTTTGATGTTAATGAGATATGACTTGAAAATATGTTAAAAAGTAAGAGACACCCCTCGCCCTATAAGCCGATTTAGCAAGGCTAGAATTTGACCCAAGTGGCATGCACTCAACCCAAATTTTGTATATATATATATATATATATATATATATATATATATATCATCCAAGATTCATTAGACTACTCGCTGTCAGGTCACTTAGGGCACACTTCAGATGTCTAGTCCTAACCTTTATAAATGAGAGACATTTCTCGTCTTACAAATTGATATTTTTAAGGGTTGACTGATTTTGTAGTTAGTGGAGCTAAATCCAACAAGAATTCTAAAAATGTATATCTTAGATCCATTGGGTCACCAAGTATTAGGTGATAAATATGCTTCGTGCATTATCATTACAAGCCGGTTTTGATGAGTTGATTAATTAGGGTTAATTTAAATTCTAAGTAGTTAAATCAATTTCTAAAGGTTATCTATCCCGAGATGCTATTATTGAAGCATATATAAGCTTAAACATATTGTTTATGGCATGCAGATTTGATGACATGAATACAGAGAAGTTGAGAATGGCAGCAAGACAAGGTGGGGTGGAGACAGATTTGTTTTATTTTGATCCCAAAGTGATCAAATGGGATGATTATTTCTTGAACATTCACCTCCCTGGCGTCGTTAAATACATTCTAAAGTGATACCATATAAAATGATGAGATACATATATATGCTGGAAGAATATGAATTGTATCAAAAAGCGCTTTTAAGCGCTCTTTTTAGCATTCATTGTTTTATTGGGTGAAATCAATGTATGTCCACCACTTTATGCAAGCTTCATTTTCAAAGTATAGGTCCCACATTAATTTAAACCAATAAAATAGTGAATGATAGATAGAGTTCTCAAAAGAGAGTGTTATTAGCATTTATCACTGGAATAATGTTGTTAAGTTCAAATTTGTGATGGAAGAATTACACTAGTGTTGCTTGATGGTAGTCTAAATTGTGTTAGCTAGCTGCCAATTATGTTAATTTCAAAGGTTTGATCAATATTGATAAGTGTATTATCAAATATCATATATATGTTTCTTTTCTCTTAAATATAACTATTTCATATAATACTATTTCAGCTTGGTTTGTTGGATAACATCACTTTCTCTCTCTCATTATCTCTTAATCACGACCATTCTTTCTATATGATGTTAAAGTAATAATCAAATGTTATTCTACTATAATTCAATGTATGATATCAACATTTAAGTAATAAACTCTATATATAAAAGTAAGGTTTTTCTAATTATAACAATTGACAAGTGATATTCTCATACATTCAACTTCCCTCTAATTAATTTTATATTTTTTTTAATATAAAGGTTGTTGATGCAAAGAGCGTCAACTATATATTAAAAAGGAAACAAACAAAACAAGAAGAAAGGGGGACATAGACCTAAACCTGTAGAAATTTACAAATCTATAGCAAGGTAAACCTAGCCTATTTAATTTCTAATGAAATCAGCTCTAGCTTGAATTGGAATGTCATTCATCCAAACCAAATAGTTAGTGGTTAAACCAATAATCGCCAATTTATCAGCATAACAATTCCTTTCTCTGACAATGAGGTTATTATGCTTTACCTTAAATATCTTATAATAATGGGAAAAAATATTAGTTTAAGTTATTATACATTGTATGATTTTTGTTTTTGACTCAAGTATACATTTTCTGATAGTATATAATAAATAATTTCCCCATAGCAATATTGCAGGCTTTTTCTTGGCACCGTAGTAGTGCATTGCTACGGTAGTTTTCCTGTTTTCTTTGATAAAAATAATACTCCCTCCTGTCCTATTTACAAGAAACAATTTACTTTTTAAATACATTAAATAATTTATGTATTTGGTTTAGGTTCTTGATTAGATACATACATTATTCAATGTATCTAAAAAATCAATTTTCTCTTGTAAATAGGACCGGAGGGAGTATAAAATATAAATGTAAGAGATATTGTGATGTTTGATGGGACCATTTAAAATTTTAGATGAGTGGTACGAATATTTAGAAAATGTAAGTGAATGGTTTAAATAATTAAAAAGTGTAAAATAATATAATGTATTAAGTAGTGGAGTCCATTTATACCACCCATATGGATGACATGGATGTGGGTGCTCTAACATTTTCTATCCACCATGAAGGTGCGTATTAATTCTGGTGCTAGGTGAAATCATCCATCATTGTGAATTTTGGTAATTAATATTTTCACCATTAAGAAGGGAGGAAACGGTTTCTCCATTATGGTGTATGTTCCTTCTATCCATTTATATATTTTTTTGTTACATTTCTATCCGTTTCTCTTTATAATTTTGATAATAATTAATAAAACCTGCCATTTACATTTGAACATTGACGCATGTTACTTAAGTTTTAACCTCTGAAGAAATAATTGTGGTACACTCTTTTGTGTCAGTTTTGTATGGAAAAACTCATTGTTCAACTTTTTCCTCTCATTAATTAATTAATTGACACATTTTTCTGTTTTGATTTTTATTCACTAGTACAACTACAATGGCGTTGGGAAGTAGTATATACTCCATTTTCTTTAAGATAAGACCATTTTCTCCTTCTAACTTCTCTTTATGTCTCTCTCTATATATACCTTAAAAATGGATATATGTACGTGGCTTGTATGTTTGATTGTTTTTTTGGAGAAGATAACATGAGAGTTCAACCAAATGTTAAGATTTATCTTCTTTTATGAGCTGAAAATGCAAATACTGTCTCGCACCGCTTTCACAATAAGGTACAAAATTTATGACTTAGTTCTATCCTATTTTGTATCTTTCTTTCATTTTCTCTTTCGAAATATAACATGTATGCAGACTGCATAACATATATTTAAGTAATTACTGCTGTTATTATTATTACAAGTGGAAAGATGCTATTAATGTATTTTGGTGGTGTCCGACTGTCCGGGGTTCGAACCCCAGATCTTACATATATTATTATGCATTGTCCTTACTAACTGAGCTAAGTTCATGAAAACTTTTTTTCTATGTGTTTAATTGTATATAAAATGATATATGAATTTAAGTATATACTATGATCAAATATTTTTGACAAACAAATTAAAGTAAGTACTTTTAATAGTTTCAAATACTATTTCTATTGTAGTGGTGTTGTATATTTTAATGTGATTTAACTGATTTTTAATTTGTAATTTAAAGTTCTATTTTAGTGGTGTTGTTTATATTTTGAGAAATGTTAGGTGGAAATCATTTTTATGCTAGACACAATATTTATTTTTCCCAGCAGGTCTCAATTATAAATAGAAAAAAAATCATTTTTTGGATTAATTGAATAACTAATATATTTGGTGTGTAATATAGATTAAATACAATAATTATTTAATGAACCTAATTTTTTTTTAAATGTTGCTTATAATTGAGACCCTAAGAAGTATTTAATTTTAAAAGGAACAACATATATATATATATATATATATATATATATATATATATATATATATATATATATATGATGTTGTTTTATAATAATTATAGGTGGTATTTTTTTTTTAATGTCATAATACAATATCAACGTTTTCTCCATCATACAAAAATTGTCAGGCTAGCAATAGTTAGGCCCAATTGTATTTCGATGAGCGTTCCCTTAGATTGTATGTGGAATTCTGCTCTTCTCCCAGCAAGTTTCGCTCCCATCCAACCAAACTGACCAAAATACTCCTACACGTTAGTTAACTAACACAAGTATAAAAAATACGTGACTTAGTTTTTACACATGCGTGACTTAACTCACGCTGCGTGAGTTAACTCATGCTAAAATAAACATCTGCGTGAGTTAACTCACGCAGGTTCTGTTTTTGCATTTTCACAATGTAAGTACTAGATTTATTTGGGCACATGAAACATCATCATCACGTATGCAAAGTACACCATATCCTGGTTTCATTCTTAAACATGTTGGACATAACAATGTTTCTATTTTATTTGGGTACATGAAACATCATCATCATCTATGCAAAGAATGAAACCTGGACATGGTGTACTTTGCATACGTGATGATGATGTTTCATGTACCCAAATAAATTTAGTACTTACATGCTGAAAATGCAAAAACAGAACCTGCGTGAGTTAACTCACGCAGACGTTAATTTCGGCGTGAGTTAACTCACGCAACCCAAACCCAAACCTCCATCAAACCCAAACCTTGCGATGAGTAGTAGCTGCATTTGTTAATCTGAAAATAGGAAACAAGATAATTAGTCAGGATACAACAGAAGGTTTAGTTGAACCGATGCTTTCTCAGACAAACATGTTCGATGACGAACTTATATATCAATGTCAAACACTACTCCATATTGCATCTGTAATAAAGGTTGTATACTACATAATATTTATCTATCAAAAAAGAAATGAAGTTCAAATATTGAATGACATAAGAGCTTGAGTTTGGAATAAGCTAGCAGAGGTATTAAACGAGAAAATATACTATAATAAGAAAAACTTATCAGACTACTAGTAAAATATTCTTATCATACTACTAAAGCTTAACATACTGATAAAAGAGAATTGGGAATAGCCACCTAACACGCGTGCTAATATTCATTTCATACTAAAAGTATTTGAAACTACAGACTGGAGGCAATGGAAACTTGTTCTTAGGTTTCATAACACATTTAAGAAAAATTCTTGCATCATTCACAGTTCCTTCCCATCTAGACATTACATAAAGTAAACTACACTTCAAACGAGCATACACACATGTCCGAATGCTACAGAAGATGCATCATCAAACAATCACTTAGGAAGATAGTTAATATTGAAGCATTCAAATAAATGAAGAATGATAATATTCAACGAACCAATTCTAAGTACAAAAATCACATAAAAAATCTAATCGAAGGCACCAAAAGACATCCTTTGACAATCACAATATCTATAATCGATCATTCATATAAACAAATAAAGATAATTATCAATTGACCAATGATAATTGCAAAAAGTTCCCATCAACAACCACTTATCTATAAGAAATTGCATTCCGTCTCGGGGCTGAGTGTGGCCAGCTCCAACCAATTCGGCTTCCTTAGGGATTTGTACTTATGTATGGGAGGATCATCAGAGTGTGGTACTACCGGTGGACGCAAGGATAGTATCCTTTCAAACACGATTGCCTAACCCAATCTCATATAAGAACGATGTATATAGGAAAATGCTAATTATTATACAATGAAAAGTTAGTGAGCATTACATACCTCAAAAGCTAGAGGGCCCCCTGTGAATATATGCTCATCAGGTTTCTCCATGTTTTCTTTCAGATCTCCAAGGACTTCATGGATGTGATCATGGAAAACTTTTGCCCAGTTGATATTATAAAAAATCTCCAAGTTTTCGAGTAACCTCCAAATACTTTTACGGAGATATTTGATGTTGTTGGAGCACAACAACAATTGGTCCACAAAATAATACGACATCAATTTTTTAAACCATAATTTTCTCTCCTAATCATCTACTCTCATATCTATAAGGATTTGTTTCAAATCTTTTGGTTGCAAGCTTTCTCTTCCAACTAAATGTTCATTTTTTAGGATTTCTGAAAATTCGGGTATTTGACTATCTTTCGAAAAAAAATTATATGCATTTCCCTCATCTTTGATGTCAAGTACATCTGCTACCTCCTTGGTGCAAAAACATAACGATGTTTGGTCGTTAAAGACAAAACACCAGTTTTTTGTGTCATAAAATGTGCACAGTGTTGAATCCAGAGGTGCAAAACCCTGTCTTGCATGATTGACTTGTACAAGTTTATGAAAAACCGAGCTTTCCATTAACATTATTTTTTCAGTTGTTAGCTCAAGGTCAGTAATTCTACCCAGGCTGCCTACAACCTTAATAGGTTGCCTAGTTTTATCCTACAAAAGGAAAGGAACGATATATGATTAAAGATGCTAAATTCCGTCTCAAATCCACATGAAAAATCAAAGAAAATGTCACAAAATTGTTTAACTAACACAAATCACATCAACAAACAGTAAACATACGTATATAAATTCAAAGATTTTAGTATATATATAGATAATATGATTGGTATAAATGGATTAAAATTGATGCCAAGTACATTCGCTACCTCCTTGGTGCAAAAACATAACGATGTTTGGTCGTTAAAGATAAACCACCGGTTTTTTGTGTCATAAAATGTGCATAGTGTTGAATCCAGAGGTCCAGAACCCTGTATTGCATGATTTGATTCAAATAATAGTTGCATGAGTTAATTAAGACAACAAAATTCGTTAATTTTTCACATTGAATTTTTTTTTCGACAACATTGAAAAGCATATGTAATACTAAAACAAAATTAACCCAAATCAAGAACACAACTAGGGTTTCATAGTTTCCACATTCTCTTTAGCATATATTGACTCGAAAATAAAACCCACATCACCATTTAGGGTTAGGGTTAGGGAGATGTGGGTTATATTTTCGTGTCGAGATATGTTAAAGAGAATGTGGAAACTATGAAACCCTAGTTGTGTTCTTGATTTGGGTTAATTTTGTTTTAGTATTACATATGTTTTTTTATGTTGTCGAAAAAAAAATTCCAATGTGAAAAATTAACGAACTTTGTTGTCTTAATTAACTCACGCAACTTTTATTTAAATCAAATCATGCAAAACAGGGTTCTGGACCTCTGGATTCAACACTATGCACATTTTATGACACAAAAAACCGGTGGTTTGTCTTTAACAACCAAACATCGTTATGTTTTTGCACCAAGGAGGTAGCGGATGTACTTTGCATCAACGTTAATCTATATACCAATCATATTATCTACATATACTAAAATGGTTGAATTGATGTACGTACGTTTACTGTTTGTTGATTTCATTTGTGTTAGTTAAACAATTTTGTGACATTTTCTTTGATTTTTCCTGTGGATTTGAGACGAAATTTAGCATCTTTAGTCATATATCGTTACTTTCCTTTTGTAAGATAAAACTAGGAAGCCTATTAAGGTTGCAGGCAGCCTGAGTATGATTACTTACCTTAAGCTAACAACTAAAAAAAAATGTTAATGAAAAACTCGGTTTTTCATAAACTTGTACAAGTCAATCATGCAAGACAGTGTTCTGCAACTCTGGATTCAACATTGTGCACATTTTATGACACAAAAAACCGGTGTTTTGTCGTTAACGACCAAACATTGTTATGTTTTTGCACCAAGGAGGTAGCGGATGTACTTGGCATCAAAGATGACGGAAATGCATATAAATGTTTTTCTAAAGATAGTTAAATACCCGAATTTATAGAAATCTTTAAATATGAACATTTAGTTGGAAGAGAAAGCTTGCAACCAAAATATTTGAAACAAATCCTTAGAGATATGATAGTAGATGATGAGGAGAGAATATTATGGTTTAAAAAATTGATGTTGCATTATTTGGTGGACCAATTGTTGCTGTGCTCCAGCAACATTAATATTTCCGTAAAAGTATTTGGAGGTTAGTCGAAGACTTGGAGATTTTTGATAATATCAACTGGGCAAAAGTTGTCTATGATCACATCCATGGACCCCTTGAAGATCTGAAAGGGAAGATGGAGAAGCCTGGTGAGCATATATTAATAGGGGGCCCTCTAGTTTTTGAGGTATGTATTGCTCACTAACTTTTCATGGTATAATAATAAGCATTTTCCTATATACATCGTTCTTATATGAGATTGTGTTAGGTAATCGTGTTTGAAAGGATACCATCCTTGCGTCCACCGGTAGCCCACACTCTGATGATGGTACGCAATTTCTTATATATAAGTGGTTGTTGATGGGAACTTTTTGCAATTAGCATTGGTCGAATTAGAAATATCTTTTTTTGTTTATATGAATGATCGATTATAGATGTTGTGATTGTCAAAGGATGTCTTTTGGTGCCTTTGATTAGATTTTTATGTAATTTTTGTACTTAGAATTGATTCAATTTTTATGTGATTGTTTGATGACGCATCTTCTATAGCATTCTGTCACATGTGTATGCTCGTTTGAAGTGCAGTTTACTTTTGTAATGTCTAGATGGGAAAGAACTGTGAATGATGCAATAATTTTTCTAGAATGTGTTATGAAACTAGAGAACAAGTTCCCATTGCCCCCATTCTGTAGTTTCAAGTACTTTTAGTATGAAATGAATGTTAGCAGACGTGTTATGAGTCTATTCTCAATTCTCTTTTTTAGTATGTTAAAGTTTAGTAGTATGATAAGAATATTATTACCAGTAGTCTGATAAGTTTTTTTGATTATAGTATATTTTCTCGTTTAATACTTCTGCTAGCTTATTCTAAACTCAAGCTCTTATGTCATTCAATATTTGAACTTTATTTATTTGTTGATAGATAAATATTATGAAGTATACAACCCTTATTACAGATGCAATATGGAGTAGTGTTTGACATTTGTATATAAGTTCGTCATCGAACATGTTTGTCTGCGAAAACATCAGTTCAACTAAACCTTCTGTTGTATCCTCACTAATTATCTTGTTTCCTATTTTCAGATTAACAAATGCAGTTACTGTTCATCGCAAGGTTTGGGTTTGATGGAGGATGGAGCTTGCTTTGTGGCTCCTGCTTTTCCTGATGATGATGTTGTGGCGGAGAATGATGTAGGCTCTCTTGGCAACCTAGATGCAGTGGATCATCGTGTGATCAGCAGGTGCAGTTAGCCATCGGAGGGATATACCAAATTAGGTTAGTAACGTCCCAACTGCCTCATCACTTGTATAGTCTACCTAAGATAAATAAACGCGACATTACTGTTACTTAATATCCAACAATATAAACAGGGGGGATTCGAAGAATCCTAACCGCCGCTTACTTTTCTGCAACCAAAAACATGTAAACTTGCTGTGTTGCAAACAAATAAATATTGCAACCTAACTTTTATATTGTCAACCTACAAAAATAAGTAACGCGAATTGTTTGGATGAAACGACAATTCTTGTGGATACGATACTCTACTTATCCCTTTATTACTTGGTAAACGATTTGGTACACTTGATATATCCGACCATCAATACACTCTTCTAATTTCAAGGAAATATAGGACGAATTGTCTTATAGTTGCAGCAGGATATAGCTTGAGAGGTTAAATCTAAATTAAAATATGTTAATGTCCAATTGTAAGTGTCAGGTTTATTACCAAAATCATTAGATATCATGTTGCATGCTACAGAGACATAAAAAATTACTAACCTGCGTATTACATTTATCACACTTTGAAAATTTTAACAAAAGGGGAGAATCGTCCTATGTTTCCTTCAAATTAACGGTGTATGACATAGTACTAGTGTTGAATGTGGAAATAAAAAATTAAGGATGTTTTTTTAAGGCAAAAAATTAAGACACTACAAGAAAATTGACATATATATATACCAACCGATGCATATAGAATTTCACAAAAGATGGAACCATCTCTTTCCCATTCAGCTTGTTATACTCTATCTCTTTCTCAAAATTAAGCCATATAGAATTTTGTGCAATGCTACATCCTAAGATATTACCGCAATATCAAATTAGAACAAACAAGAAACGACACTTACCAGAACATTGAAATATTTAAACTAGTTAGCAAGCACTTTATGAGGAAGTGTTAAATTCATACTTGCCATCTTGCATGTAAGGAACTCGTAATATGGAACTCGTAATATGAGTTCATATTACGAGTTCCTTACATGCAAGATGACAAGTATGAATTTAACACTTCCTCATAAAGTGCTTGCTAACTAGTTTAAATATTTGAATTCACATAGTGTATTTTGACTGTTCTTGGAAATGAGTGAGATCGGAGAGATTTTGAATTCTCCAACCCTCATTCTACCATTTGAAAAGTTTGACTGATTTTCTATGTTTTACGATTGCTTGAATTTTTCTTGAAATGTAGATTTGTAATTTGTTGAGAAACTTGTTAAATTAGTATATAACTTCAGATTGTTTCAAATTGTTATTGTCGGTGTATCTGACGCAGTCTTGGTGATCTCAGCCAGAAGCTTGGCATGTTCAGTTGTTTAGTCAAATTGCTATTTTTACTTTGTTTGGCTCTTTGGTGAAAGTACTTCCTTAATTTTTCTTTTTTTGATTTGGATTTTTCAGCTTGTACTTGCTGCGGGATCTAAGCTGTAGCAATGTGATAACTCAATTAGCTTATGAAGTAGCTTAAAAGCATTCAACCGTACAAGGGCAAGGGCAAGGGTTTTGCTATCAAAATGGAGCAAATTGTTAACAAGGAACCAAGCCATAAAGAAACCCAATGGTGTTAAGCAATTCAGTGATTGTCAAAAAGAGATAAGACTTCCTCAGAGGCAAGCATGTCTTTGATCTCATTTCGATACAGAATTTGTTTGACCTTCTTTCTCGTTTATTATATCCATTTTTTCAGTAATGGTCAACTCGTCGGTCCTGAATCGTGGCATTTTGATGTTCTTGTAAGTGTTATATTAAAGTATAGGTCAACTAGCAATTGTTTTTCGGTTTGCATGTTTCTTAGCTATCCTTTCTTTCCACAAGGAAGACGTTTTTGCTCTCTCGAATGAATTTTCAGATGATTTCAGGTTTGTTTCTGTTGTGGTTGTTTGCTTTTCGTCTTTCAGCAATCTTTTATTGAATAAGTATTTCTGCCTACGAATTTTGTGCCAGCCTATTATAGTTGGTTGTCTTTGCCTTTAATGTTTGTAAATTATGCTCATTTTTGTTTCTTTTCTATTCAGGAAACTAGAATCTCAATATGTGAAATTGTTGCTGCCCATCTCAGATGATTGTAATAAGAAACACCCCCTTGGTGCATCTTCATCTCGTATCCTTTTGAGTTTTCTTGTTGACTACGTATTGTTTCTAGTTCAATTCATTCCTCCGCAACCTAGAAATTTGTCTGCTCAACTTATTTTGATTTGAATTTCTGATGTGTTATTCAATGTTGAAATTCCCTTGGAGCAAGTGTGAGTTGTTGTTATGCTGCATCAAACTTTGGAGAACTATTCAGTTAGAGTCTGTTTAGATAAACATCTTATTCGGAGCTTATAGCACAAGTACTTTTCATGATAAGCACCTATGTATAAGGTTACATAAGCTAGTTCTATAGCAAATGATAAAATAAAGCTAAATTGTTTTTGTATATGCTCTAAGCTATTTTTGAAGTTACTTGTCTAAATTGTTCTTTCATTGGTGGAGATTACACATCTTAGCTTTTTTCTAATTCTTGATATGTTGATTATGTTGTCATCAGGTATGCAATAACAGACATGAGGAACTTAGCCAATAGGATGCAATTTGTATTTTTTTATACATAATTTATGTTTTTTTTTGTATTGAAGTTAAGGAAATTATGATTAGATAGAAGTAGAAAAGTGTAATATTACTAATGCGATTTAAAATAATTGTAATATTATATTATGAAAGAAAACTCTATGTTAGCCACAACTATGTTGGATCTTGTGATTGTAATTCTGAGCTGATTCCTATTAATTAAGATTGCTTTTTGATTCTTTTTTATCCTAATAAAATTGATATCTCTATATATTTGGCTATGTAAAACAGAGAATAGGAGTGTTTGAATTGAGCATGAGAAATTATCTTATTGTTTGTTCTACTTTGCAGTAAAAGCCTGTTTATTTATTGGGTTAATAGTGTTTTTCACCCTTGTAATATATGTCATTTTCGGTTTTTGCCTCTATAAAATTTTCGGTTTGATTTGCACCCTTGTAAAATTTTTATTTTCCGGAAAACACCCCTAATAGGCCATTTTCAGAATTTTTTTTCAAGAAATTTTGGTTTTTGAATGGCCTATTAAGGGTGTTTTCCGGAAAATAAAAATTTTACGAGGGTGAAAATCAAACCGAAAATTTTATAGAGGCGAAAATCGGAAATGACATATATTACAGGGGTGAAAAGCACTATTAACCCAACCAAGGAAGTGTATCCATTCAAATGTGTGTGTATGTTTTGTGAATCCTAATTTATATGTGTAAGAATATTAAAATTCTAAAATTTTATACAAATTTTTAACTATAGATTTGCTACGGAATTGCTTGTTTTCACTGTAGCTATATAGTTATGAACATAAACATTTGAACATTATTTTACTACGTATTGGTTGGAATTTAGCTAGGATATTATTAAAATTAGTTGCAAATTAACTAGTAAACATTTTCCTAGATAATTTGCCACCCAATCCATGCTAGGATCAACATGACAGCTAATTCACAGTAAAATAGTGGTCAAATGCATCTAAAGTTCTTTTAAGTTTTTCATTTTTCCCAAAGTGATCCTTTAAATTTCAAAGGTCCCAAACAAGTCCTTTTAGTTTTTGAATTGTTTCAAACAAGTCCTATTGTAGATACCATAGTTGGTAATTGCTTCCTTGAACTCATCTTTGGTACCAAATTTGGCGCCTAACACCCACTTAAAATTAGTCATCTTTTTAGGCATGTCAAATGGTGGATAATGCTCTTTGTTGCTATCATCTGAATCATCACCATCATCCTCTAAAAGGACTTGTTTGAAACGATTCAAAAACTAAAAGGACTTGTTTGAAACGATTCAAAAACTAAAAGGACTTGTTTGAGACTTTTGAAACTTAAAGGACGACTTTGGAAAAAAACGAAAAACTTAAAGGACCTTTAGATGCATTTGACCTAAAATGGTAGCTGAATGACTTTTGCTAGAAGTTAGCTAGGATATAGCTACCATTAATGTCGTAGCTAATCACATATTCTCTTGTAGTGTCGAGGGTTATAAGGAAAAATGATTTCCCATAACCAGTGACGGATTGAGGGGTGTCGACAGGGAGTGGCACTGACCCCATCCTCCCACTATTAATTTTTTTAGGGAACAAGTTAACATGATCCATTATTTTATATGGCTATACATGTAATATATTTAATGCTATCAATATTAATATTGTTGTTCCTCTCAAAAATTAAAATATTGTGGTTAATGATTATTGATATATAGTAGTAATATATACTATCGAACTGCAGTAATTTGTTTTAAGAAGATCAAACTAGGAGTAATTATTAACTAGCACTAAAATGTTCAAAGCCGTTATCACCAACATGCCCCATGTTTCGTGTTCGGTTCGCCTTCTATTTAGAGAAATGCTGATATGCACGACACTCCTTGTCGTGCAATTCCAACGAATGACTATTTAATCCAATTTACAAACTTTGCTCCCTTGTTAGTGACTCACTAATTCACTCTCCACCAAGCTTCTCTTCGAAATGTTTTGGTAAAATCTTGTCACAATGGAGGTCCTCACCATTAGTCCATTACCACCTTGAATCTTTCTATCTCTAAGTAGATTTTTTTTGGTTTTATTTTTAATATATATACAAAAGTATAACATGTGTGCATGTTTGATTTACTTTTTTTTTTTTTTAATAAACTAAAATGATATATTAACAAATGTGATTTACCCCGCACAAATCGTGCAAAAGGCAAACCACACAAGAGTATTTACAAACTCAAGGTGCAAAACACAAAGACAACACAATCGACATGAAAACATACAAGTGGATACCCATACAAAGAAGCGGATGTTTCTACCAATCATGATAGCTGTAACTAAATGTCGTCTGTTTTTATTTCAGCCATAAAAAAGAGTAGAGTTTAACCTTTTCGATAAGAATTGAAGAATTAGAAGCCATGTTTTGGAATACACGGTGATTCCTTTCCTTCCAAATAACCCAAATAGAGGCAAACCAAATGACTGTGAAGAATGAATGAGTGAATCTAGGCAACCCCGCCGTATTAGTAACTTGAGCAAAATGTTGTTGGAGGTCACTAAAAAAAACGGAAGAGATCCCCAACCAAAGCCACACGTGGGACCATAGAGAGCTGAAAATATGACAGCCTAAAAAAAGATGTGTCATCGTTTCTGTGTTCCCACAACCTGACACACACGCCCCATCATCATGATGAAGGATGCGCCGTTGAACCAAGTTGTCTTTTGTTGGAATTCTATTGCGAAGAAAGCGCCACACAAACAAAGACACCTTTGAAGGAATGTTATTATACCATATGTTGTCTACCTGATTCCTATCCAGTAACTCGCCGAAGTTAGTGAGAAAGCAATATGCTCCCCGCACCGAGTAGCCATGAACAGGGTCTAAAGACCACCTCTACACGTCATGGGCATTTTCCTGCAAAACAACGTTATGAAGTAAAACAACACACTCCCTCACACTCTCCTCCTCCCAAGCCAATAAACGCCGACGCCACATACCTCCCCCTTCACCATCCGCTCCCAAGATCCACATCATATACACCGCCAAACTCTCCTTATTCAAGGCCAAATCATAAAGTCGGGAAAATTTTATTTTCAAAGGAATTTCCCCTACACAAATGTCATGCCAGAATAAAGTATCCCATCCATCCCCGACCACCCTACAAGTGTTATTTTCAAACCAGTTTCCTACTCCCTCACCAACCCCCTCAAGAATCCTACATAAGGAATGCCATCAAGCCGTGCAATGGCTGCAGGCCCGGCCCTGACGGGGTGCAAATAGCTCAACAGTGCTGGGCCTCCCCCAATCATGGGCCTCAATTTTTTTTTAATACCCACTAGTACTACTGCCCTCCAATTTTTTTTAATACCCCCAGCCATTATCTGTCCCCTTGTTTTAGCCTTTTAGGCCTATTAGAATTAGGTCCTCTTGCTTTTGGTGTTAGGTGGGGGTTCCTCATGTATACAGTAGTCATTTTCACCTTTGGCTGTACCGCATATACGGCACCTTATATTTATCTTTTAAAAAATATAAATAGAACATTGCTCTTTTAAACAAAATACGTTTTGATTTTATCATTGGCCTGTTTTCATTCCTAGAGCCGAGCCTCCGAATTCTTAGTGACGGCCCTGAATGGCTGCCTCCCTCTTTCAGATGCCCTCCCTCCTCCCCGTACCGAGCTTTCAAGACTCAGTACCACAGACCATCCTTATCAACCAACATCCTCCAACACCACTTCCCTAACAGAGCGATATTTAAAGCACCCACCCGCCTAACCCCCAACCCTCCAATCTCCTTTGGAGTACAAATTGACTCCCAATTTATCCAAGTTATTTTCCTGTTATCTTCACCCCCCCCCCCCCCCCCCCCCCCCCCCCATTTTTATTTTTATTATTTTTTTAAAATAGAGTCAATAGAAGAAATTATACATGCAGGGGCTTTGAAAAAGGAAATAAAGTAAACCGGCAGAGAGGATAGGACAAACTTCAGAAGCACCAGACGACCACCGAAAGAAAGAAACTTAAGATTCCACGACGACAGGAAATATAAACAAAATCAAGAGTGATTAGATGGTTTGAATCTACGAATCATATACGTAAGTGTGTACAAATGGAGAGAAATAATAGATGGTTTGTATTTATTAGACGGCTAGATTATCAACTAATTTCCAAATTATAATTGATCCACGAAGATGTATTAGACACATTTTAAGTAATGAAATGTTATTTGTTTCTGTTTTTTAGGATAAATAAATTTCAAGTATCAAAGCTTGTCAAGTAGCTCTTGATCGATGGTTGTCAATCATGGGACCATGATAGACACATTGAAGCTATGACCATTATATTCTAACCGTCACCTCCAAACAAATGCCTAAATAAGGGTCTACATGGGAAAATGTTCCAAGTTTTGCGCAAGGTCGAGGATATATTAATTTTAGCATTTTGCATGAAAATTAGGGTTTAATTGAAAAATAGCTTTTTTTGGATAGTTGTCCTATTACCTATTCTTGGTCGATCAGCACAGCAGGACCCATTTATTTTGCCAGCATTTTTTCTTGAATCGATATACATAAGTGTGTACAGTTGGAGAGAAATAATAGTGAATTATTGTCATGTGCCCATTTGTTGGTTCACCCTAACAACACGTCAAATTTAATAAGGTCTTATAATTTGACCTATATGATCGTTTGTTGCATATTAATTGGTCGGTGATGAGTACTAAATTACTAAAATACATTGATTTCCTTAAAGTGCCATATTGCCACCTATGACCTATGTTTAGATTAATCTATTGCCACGTGTTCTTGCTTTTTTTCTTTGACACAACGTGTCCTTGTTTTCTTATACCAAACATGTCCCTAGTTAGAAAGTTAAATACTATACTTTATGTCTTTAGATATTTTGATGATAAAGTAGTGTTCTATAAGTTTCTTACACCATTAATAGACCATAGAGCACCTTCATTTGAAGGGTAGCACTTTGAATGTCACTAAAGTGAACTCTATATGTACCTATAATTCTTTCTTATTTTTAAAATTATTAGCACCTGGTACATTTTTTTGAAGGATTTTATTAACTAGCAGCTTTAAAAATATCCAACAAACAACGGATTTTATTACTGAATGAAACCTGTAAAAATGAACCTTCAAAAAAAGACTGAAAAAATAAATTTGCCAAAAAAAAAACTACAAAAAATAAGAGAGTGAATGTTTAGTATAACATGTCTATCAATAGAGATTTGGATTATATGCAATAAAAGTGTGCGTCAACGTCACTCGTTATTATACGTCTTAAAATTACTTGTTTTAACCATATGATATAAATCGACAACTGAAATCATTTACAATTGATTTTTTTAGTGCATAATCTGAGTAGTGTAGGCAACTGATATCATGAGAGCCAAATTCAATCAAATACAAATATTACTAAGTTACATGTCTTATCAATCCCTTCTTTCAAAAAAAAAATGTGTTATCAATCCTGAATGTGGATTTGAAATTGGACACTTCGAATTACAGTGTCATTAAATTATTTTTAAACTATCCCAAATGTTGATTTTTGCTCTCTATGTACAACTTGCTTGATAACTCCATGAACATTGGTATGTATTAGGTCAGGTTCAAACCCTAAATTTCTCGCTTCCTCAAACTTATATCGTATGAGTTCAGCCATTAGGTTACTTAATAAGAAAATAAGATCATCGCTTTATATTCAAACGGTCGAGATTTATACCTACAACCTATGAAGCACGGATACTCCTTGGATTAGGCGTGCCTCGGTATCAGAGGCGTGTCGTGTCCGACACCGACACGACACCATCACATATAATTACACTAAAATATGTGTTTTTTTTTTAAATTATTAACTGTGTCCGTGTTCCTATCCATGCTTCATAGCCTACAACATACTATGGCCAAGATCTGTAACATTGGGAAGTCAATATTGAAGTCCATTCAACTTTGGTGTTAAAGACGGGAAGGACACATTTTCGGTAATAGTGTTTAGTCCAATATGCATCTTTCGTGGTTCCTTCAACTCTTGAAATACAGTTCATATTACCTCTAAAAGTATACATGCTGATGAAGTCAACAAAGTGTTGCAGAAGCACGACATGTTGGCATTAATATTTGCAGTGTGGTTAGGTTAGCTCAACGAACAGTTGGGAGAATGCAGGTACAAGTTTTTATCTTTCACACACTTGCATATGATACCATTACACACTTGTTAAATTAGCTAGGGACCACCACATTCATGCATCATACACACTATGTAAAATATTAATGCCTTTGTCATTTCTCTCTATATATATATTTGGTCATTTGTCATATTTTACAATCAAACCAAAGTTTCTTGAAAATTGAAAATATTAGTCTTCTTGTTTAATATATATATTTGTCATCTTTTATACTTTAACTTTTCCACCAATGGATCAATTTGGAAGTATTGCTCACTTTCTTGAGGATAAGAATGTTTTGGTACTTGGTGCTGCTGGTTTCCTTGCAAAGAGTAACTCTCTTTCTAAGCTTACTACAAATAAGTAAATGGTTAAATGTATTTGCATCAAATTAATATGTGTTTACTTATTATAGTGTGTATGTGCTATTGTAGTTTTTGTGGAGAAGATATTAAGAGTTCAACCTAATGTGAAGAAACTTTATCTTCTTTTGAGAGCTACGGATGCTGAATCTGCCACTAGAAGAATGCACAATGAGGTATGCATATAGACATTAAAAGGTTATAAAATTTATTAGATTTGTGTATAAGATCACCACCAAAAAATATTGTGTATAACCTTTCAAATAAAATATTTGTGTATAAGGTACGGTGGTTCATCTAATTTATTATGCCCTCTCTTTTTCTTCTTGTGTTTTTCATGAGATATTGTAAGGTTTGAATCCAAAACTCTCAATTTATTAAGTAATTAATGATGATTATGTTGGTATATTAAGTGTGGTAAGTATCTTATATTGGATGGAAAAAAATTACGTTGAGTACTAGAAGTGGCATATAAATAGTTTTGGGTAAAGATGGTATCCACACTTGTGGGGTTACTTTCGATTTAGGTCATTGTTTTCGGACTCCTCTCATGATCCAAGAGAAAACCCTAACATTCCTTTTGGATGCATAAAATTACATAAAAATTTAATAATATGTATATTGCTCAAAATATATATCTGTGTTACTAATAGGGAATTTTTTTCTATCCGTAGAGGAAATGAAAAAACATAACCAAAAATCTGTCTTTTGTGTACTAATAGGGAACTTTAACCTAAAGATTTAAAGATGAAATCTTAATGTTAACCTGATATAGTTCAATAATTCAACTTTTATGATGTAAATTTAGGCATTAAAAAAAAAAGAGAAGAAAAGCCTTAGAGGTGAAAGACACCAATGAACATATTTAACTAAAATAATTTACATCTAAAAAAATGAAATAAAATTCACGTAAAATATTAGTACTAACATTATAAGGCTTCTATTTATTGCAGCAGTCTATTTATTGTAGGAGTAATGACTACATTCAATTCTTTGGAACTGTTTGTGCAGACTCGGTAGTTATGTTTTAGAGAGAAAAAATAAATAAGCTTGCATATATACACACTCTTGAATTTTGACACCTATATAAAAAATAGAAAATGCTAACAAATATCCTTAAAGCATTTGTTAAAAAGACTAAAGAAATTTTTTTGTTTTGGAAATGAGGCATTTAATACATTGATATTCTAAAAAGTAATTTTTTTATTTTAAATTTATCAATTATTCCTATTATTATATCTTTATCAAGTGCCCTAGAAAGACCCATCAAAAATTGCTATTTTCTGAAACTCAGTCCATCTTCTCAAAAATAGCAGTTTAAACGGTTGGCTCCACGCCTCTAATGACCTAACTTGACCTAACTTTTTTGGCAACACTTAGAAAAATTGTCTATTCAAAGATTTTATCAATCAATTTCCCACTTGTCTAATCTAATTCATGAAATTAATTATGAGGATTTTTGTCTGAAAGTGACTTTCTTAGAATATCATAATTGGTGTGTGGTTACACTAATTATAATTTGAGTCCCGCTAACCGATGCCCCCAAGGTACTAGTTAAGCATACCATAAAAGGGAATTATTACAATAAAAGGAAACTGTTTTTGACTTTATTATAAATTAATTACACAATTTCAATGTATTAACTAGTATATAATTTCCTTTTTCATATCCTTAACCAGTACCCGGGAGCACCGGTTAGCATTTCCATTATAATTTTCATTGAATTATTGAGTTCTTTTGTTTATGACAAAATTAATGAGTATTTAAGATATGTTAAATATAAGATGGTGACTATTTTTCCTAATAAAAAAAGTTATCCTAAATATATATGTGATGGTGACATTTGAGAATTATTGCAATATACCATTAATTTTCACACCCACCTCACATGGGGAGGCTTGGCTAACAATTTATCGCTACTACTTTTTTTTTTTTACGCAAATTTTTCTCTAGTTTGAATAAAGTTCTATTTTCATATGTAGATTTTGCGAAAAGATTTGTTCAAATTGCTGAAGGAAAATCATGGAGCAAAGTTCAATAGCTTTATCTCAGAAAAAGTGACTATGGTGCCTGGAGACATTTCCCAAGAAAATTTCAATTTAAAGGACTCCAATCTACTTCAAGAGTTATACAATAAAACTGATGTCATTGTGAATTTAGCTGCAACAACTAACTTTGATGAAAGGTATAGTTATTTGGGATCATATATAGAACCTTGGAGTGTGTGTTGTATTTCAACAATTATAAATGTTTTAATTTATATCAACTTATCTTATAGTATAACTTTTTTACTCATTCATATACAATATTTTCCATTCAAAAATATAACTAATGGATTTTTAATTAATTAGATATTTGCAACCACATGTAATTTGATATTATTATACAGTTATTTATATTTAATTAATATTAATAAATCTCTTAACTCTTATACTATTTGCATGCAGATATGATGTTGCATTGGGTTTAAATACATTTGGAGCCAAGCATGTCTTAAACTTTGCCAAAAATTGTATTAACCTCAGGGTGCTTGTCCACGTATCAACAGGTATGTATTTTAATATTTTGTAAAAATAAATGATTTATATTAGTCTTTTTTTTATAAGGAAAATGAGATATATAATATTGGTTAAAAATTGGATCGCAAAATTGCTTGAATAGCTCTAATTTATCGGAAGATAGTTTTTTTTATGGAACAAAATTCCAATATGCATCTTTTCCACTAGCATCTCTCGGATTCTAGGTTTTGTTAGGCTTTTTTTTCTTTTCTTTTTTTGAGCTTGAGCAATATAGGTAAACAGCAATCATCTGATATTTGCCTATATTTATATCCAACAAATTTAGAAATGTTTTACTTAGATGAAAATATCTACAAGTGTACAAGAAAAGTGGTTGCATCTTAAGATAGTTATTAGGCCCACTTCTGACAAACTATTTTTCGCAATTCAATGTGGTTGCATGAATGTGATATTAACCTAGAACCAATTAAATAAAATATGGTAGGTCTACTAGCACGTAAGATTAACCTAGAACCAAGCTCAACTTAATACTGCAACGGGTGCGTTTAGTTTGCACAATTAAATAGATTGTCTCAGCTTACACCACTAAAATTGTTGTTGTGTACAAGTATGAGTTATATGTCCCATATCGGATAAAATAGTAAAAGTTGAACACAAGAGGACCCATAAATCTATTGCCTTAAAGTTTTGGGTAAGAGTGTGGCGTCTATCTTGCTTGTGTGGTTGTTCTAGCCTCGATGCAGCGGTCCCCCATAGCTCCCCCGATGACCCAACAAAAATAACCCTTTGTAGCAGCTTTTTCATCATAAGATCTGATCCGTGAAAATAAATTTAAAATATATCAATGACTTATATTAAAATGGTGTAAGTTGGAGCAATGTATTTGGTGGTTTAAACTAAACTTTACCTACAGCAACACATACCTTAAAAACATATCATAGACAAGTTTGACTTCTTTTTTTTTTAGAGAATACCACAAGTTTAGTTGGTGAACTTAATATGTGGCATTTAGTATGGATCAATGTAGGTACATCATGCTTATTGAAATTAATTAACATAATGTAATTGATTGATTAAATGCAGCATACGTTTGTGGAGAGAGAGGAGGACTTATAGTAGAGGATCCATACCAACTTGGTGTTTCACTAAATGGAGTGCAAGGACTAGACATTGATGAGGAAAAGAGAGTAGTTGAGGAGAAATTGAACATGCTTCAACAAGAGGGAGCTACTGAAAAAGATACTAGAATTGCCATGAAGGACTTAGGGATGGAAAGGTAATTAGCATATACTTCTATAATGTTCAATAATTGACCTATAACTATATGGAAATAAATATTTTAATTTAATTTAGTAAAACTAAATATTCGTTGTCTTGTAAGTGTAGCTCACTTGATAGTTAACAAAGATAATTTATGCAGGGATCGGGATTTGAATCCCAGATTCATCATTTCTCCACACATAATGTGTGTGAATCTAAATATATTAGATTTTGATGTAATTGATTTCATTTTAATAAAATTTTAGAGCAAAGTTATATGGATGGCCAAACACATATGTTTTTACAAAGGCAATGGGAGAAATGCTAGTGGGAACTATGAAGGAAAAATTGTCCATTGTTATTGTGAGACCTACAATCATTACCAGCACTTACAAAGAACCTTTCCCTGGTTGGGTTGAAGGAGTAAGGTAAATTAATCAATCACCAAATTTTTTTATGTCGTTAATTATATTCATTCACCTTTATTATGTGTTTATTTAATTTTATTTAATTATTAGCAGATACTAACTAGGTTTTTTTTTCATATCTCTTGATTTTTGCAGAACCATAGACAGTTTAATTGTTGCTTATGGTAAAGGAAAATTAACATGCTTCCTTGCAGACTTAGAGGCAGTTTTTGATGTGGTGAGAAGGATTTTACAATTTATCTTCTTTAAACGGAAATGAAATATTATATATTATTAGTTGATATTATTACACTTTTGGTCTTCATATATTTAAATACCTAAAAAAAATATTAATATGATTTTTGGTTAAACGTCACACCTTTTAAGTACCTATAATATATCCATCCACCTATCTATATGTCACAATCATTTGTTGCATAAATATTTTACTTGCACGCCATTGGCAAAACGTCACACTTTTTTTAATT
Organism: Medicago truncatula; assembly: GCF_003473485.1. Classification (NCBI taxonomy): domain Eukaryota; kingdom Viridiplantae; phylum Streptophyta; class Magnoliopsida; order Fabales; family Fabaceae; genus Medicago; species Medicago truncatula. Next base: position 27,553,814 of record NC_053045.1, read on the forward strand.
AGGGACTAAATCTTCTTGAATTAAAAAAATAAAAAAGACCAAAATTGTGTATTAGAAAAAAATAACATAACTAAATGTATAATTAGGCCTAGACAAAATTGATTTATACTTATGCTTGTGTTAATTTGAAGCAGATCCCTGCTGATATGGTGGTGAATGCAATGCTAGTGGCCATGGTAAGTCATGCAAATCAACCTTGTGATGATAGCATATATCACGTAGGTTCATCTGTTGGGAATCCAGTGAGATATGAGAGTCTCAGAGACTACTGCTTCAGATATTTTACGGCAAAACCATGTTTTGACAAGGAAGGAAAAGCCATCAAAGTTGGTAAAGTTACGGTATTGGAAAATATGAATAGCTTCCAAAGATACATGTACATTCGTTACTTGCTTCCATTAAAGGTTATTTCTAATCCTCATTTACTTATATTTTTCCATTCATGCAACACTTGACTTTTATTAAAACTATGTCCAAAGTTAACACATAGTAATTAATTGTGATTTGTTGACAAATAAAATTTTTGTTTTATTGACAATGTATCGAAATTAAAATCTAGGGTTTTGGTGTCGGTTGTACTCGTCATCTATTGAATTTTTTTGTTCTTTAAAAAAAATTAATTATTTTTTCTTAGTGTCTACCCGCAAAATGCACAATTTTTTTAAGTTTATAAAAGTGGTAGGGTTCGAACTTACACCTTAAGATACATATTAAATGTATTTTTTGCGTTTTTACCATCTGAATGATACCTACGAAAAAAAATAACTTTGTTTGGTTTGGTGAAGAAAATTAAACTATTTTTTTCCATTATATATTATAAAGTACGAAGTTTTCACTACATGATTAAACTCAAATTAAACTTACTAATTAATTTGTGTTTTAACAGGGATTAGAGCTAGTGAATGCAGCATTTTGTCGCTATTTTCAAAGTACATGTTTTGATATCAGCAGGAAGGTCCATACTGTGATGCGTTTGGTTGAACTTTACAGGCCCTATGTTTTCTTCAATGGCGTGTAAGTTAAACAAGATAAAATTTAGTGACAAGAAAATTAGAGATGAATTTTACACTAGCTAATATACTAATTAGCAAAAGATAATATATCATTGATTTAATGAGATGAGTTTGTTTTGTACACAGATTTGATAATATGAATGCAGAGAAGTTGCAAATAGCAGCAAGACAAAGTGGAGTAGAGATGGATTTATTTTACTTTGACCCAAAAATGATTAACTGGGAGGACTATTTCATGAACATTCATATTCCTGGCATTGTCAAATATTCCTTCAAGTGAAACTAAATTCTGAAAGTTCAACTTGTTTGTTGAATTTGTCTTTCCAAATATTGAAACTCAAATGAGTTCAAAGTTATGCTAGAGAGATTAATAATATTGGTGGTGTATTATTAAGTTTCTAATTTAAACTTCTTATTATTACGTGTGGCGAATAATCAAATTTTTTTGTCAAATTAATACAAATGATATATATTTATATTATGTACATCTTATTGCTTGTACCTTTTTATTTTGGTCAAAGTGTGTACCTTTTATTTTATTTTATGAATGTTGTGTTGGATTTACATGATTCTCAAGATTATATTGAGAAATAGATGAAGCATAATCATGTCCTCAAAATTAAAATCATAATTGAAAATAAAAAGATGAGTGGATGCATATAAATTAACACTAAACAATAAATTAAGAATTCAAACCAAATTAGTTACTATTTTAGATTGACAATCATTTTTGTCTTCCATGCATGATTATCACTAATGAACAAAGTTTCAACAATAATCATCAGATCTCCTGCAAAACGAAGTTACAAAGAATAACTCCCAAAGTTCCCTTTCTAAATACATTTTTAGCAATGAAGCCCACTTTTTTTTTTTTTTTTGTAAGTTTAAATACATTTTTAATTCCTCTATTTTACATGAAACAAGATTTTAGCCCCCTCACTTATAAAAACAGATTTTTAGCCTTCCATTTCACACGTTATTGAAATTTTGATCCTAATTCAGATTTTTGGCAGACAAATTGGTGATTTTTGTCTCAAAGAGTGGTGATTGTGGTCTCAAATATGATAACTTATATTTGTCAAAAAAATAAAATGATAACTTATAGTACTATGGATGGAGCACATTTGTATATTACTTTTTGGCTTAATTACTTTTTGATCCTCTAACTATTTAATTGGTATCGGATTGGTCCTCTAACTAACAATTGATTTATGTCGGCCCTCTAAGTTTCTCACTGTGACTACATTTAGTCATTTCTGTTAGTTTTATTCAAATAAACGTTAGGGGTTTGTGTTATGTGGGTACCTGACCTCCTGTTTCACACATACATGTGAACCATAACAGTTACTAATAATATCAGTCACTGTTTAATCATAATACCTTAACAAGGCATATGACCAAAATCATACTAATAAATAAAGTTAGAGGACCCACATAACACAAACTCTAACGTTTATTTGAATAAAACTAACAGAAAGGACTAAATGTAGTAAGGGTGAGAAACTTGGAGGACCGAAATAAATCAATTTTTAGTTAGAGGACCAATCTGATATCAATTAGAAGGTAATTTAGCCTTACTTTTTTTTTTTTATGAATTGATTATCCTTATCTAAATCAAATGGTTATTACTTTCTCATCCTATTGATTTCTCACGCGTTCTATTTTTTCCTAAAATACCATTTCTTCGGAAAATTGAACCTGAATTGCATTTCGGATTATATTTGTTTAAAACATATGAAACCAAGAAAATAGCTATGTAATTGATATTAAAGGTCTCTATTAACCATTATACAATCCCCACATAAACTATAAAGCAATTACAAGGATTGTAATGGGCAACAATGATCATGATATCATAAGTTGCCGCTAAAAAAAATTATAATGGATGACAAGTGAAGAATGAATGAAATTGTTGAAGTATGCAAGACTATTTATAACTATAAACCTATCTTAGATTGTAACTACAATCAAAGAAAATGTTTGCTAGGCCTAAACCAACCAAAAATAACATTAAACATGTAAAACCTCGAATTTTTAATATTAATTTATTAATATTATTATTATTAGTATTGATCGTTTGACATTATTATTTTATTATTATTTTTATTTGAATTAGATCAATTTTTGGGTGTGGTTATTTAGTTAATTGGGATAAAGACATTGGATTAATAAAGGTAATATAGATAATCTAGAGTTTTAATTAATGGTAGTAATTTAATTAAAAAGAGAATGAGAGAAAATAATTTTTAAGAAGAAAATAGCAGTTTTAGTGAGAATAGAGAAGTGAGGTGCAAACAATGGTGCATTAGTAAAACTGGGAAGAAAGAGAGAGTCTAAGTAGCAGACCTTGTAATGTTTTAGGCTTTGTTTGCGAGTTGGATTTTGGTGGGGAGGGGAAGGAAAGGAAAGGCTTATGGAGTGTAAACCCTTGTTTGCGAGTTTTAGAAAAACAAGGGAAATGTTTTGAAAAACAACTTATTACGACCTCATTTTCAAAAACCGCTTATTCAAAACAACTTATTTAAACAAAACAGCTTATTACGACCTCATTTTTAAAAACTGCTTATTCAAAACAACTTATTTATATAAAACAGCATATTACGACCTCATTTTCAAAAACCGCTTATTCAAAACAACTTATTTATACAAAACAGCTTATTACGACCTCATTTTCAAAAACAGCTTATTCAAAACAACTTATTTATGCAAAACAACTTAATACGATCTCTTTTTCAAAAACAGCTTATTACGACCTCATTTTCAAAAACCGCTTATTCAAAACAAGTTATTTATACAAAACAGCTTATTACGACCTCTTTTTCAAAAACAGCTTATTCAAAACAGCTTATTTACGCAAAACAGCTTAATACGACCTCTTTTTCAAAAAGAGCTTATTTAAAACAGCTTATTTATACAAAACAGCTTATTACAACCTCATTTTCTAAAACCACTAATTCAAAACAGCTTATTACGACCTCTTTTTCAAAAACAGCATATTCAAAACAACTTATTTATGCAAAACAGCTTAATACGACCTCTTTTTCAAAAACAGCTTATTCAAAACAGCTTATTTATGCAAAACAGCTTAATACGATCTCTTTTTCAAAACCAGCTTATTCGAACCAGCTTATTTATACAAAACTGCTTAATACGACCTCATTTTCTAAAACCGCTTATTCAAAACAGCTTATTTTTACAAAACAGCTTATTACGACATCTTTTTCAAAAACAGCTTATTCAAAACAGCTTATTTATACAAAACAGCTTATTACGACCTCATTTTCAAAAACCACTTATTCAAAACACCTTTTTAATACAAACCAGCTTATTACGACCTCATTTTCAAAAATCGCTTATTCAAAATAGATTATTTATATAAACCAGCTTAATATGACCTCATTTTCAAAAACAGCTTATTCAAAACAACTTATTTACGCAAAACAGCTTAATACGATCTCTTTTTCAAAATAAGCTTATTTATACAAAACAGCTTATTACGACCTCTTTTTCAAAAACAGCTTATTCAAAACAGCTTATTTATGCTAAACAGCTTAATACGATCTCTTTTTCAAAAACAGCTTATTTATACAAAACAGCTTATTACGATCTCTTTTTCAATAACAGCTTATTCAAAACAGTTATTTTGAATAAGCCCTTATTAAATAATTTGTTTTGAATAAGCGGTTTTTGAAAATGAGGTCGTAAAAAGCTGTTTTATATAAATAAGCTGTTTTTGAAAAAGAGATCGTATTAAGTTGTTTTGCATAAATAAGTTGTTTTGAATAAGCTGTTTTTGAAAATGAGGTCCTATTAAGCTGTTTTGTATAAAGAAGTTGTTTTGAATAAGCGGTTTTTGAAAATGAGGTCATAATAAGCTATTTTGTATAATTAAGCTGTTTGTGAAAAAGATATCGTATTAAGCTGTTTTGCATAAATAAGCTGTTTTGAATAAGCTGTTTTTGAAAAAGAGGTCGTAATAAGCTGTTTTGTATAAATAAGTTGTTTTGAATTAGTGGTTTTTGAAAATGAGGTCGTAATAAGCTGTTTTGTATAAACAAATTGTTTTTAATAAGTTGTTTTTGAAAAAGAGGTTGTAATAAGCTGTTTTGTATAAATAAGTTGTTTTGAATAAGCGGTTTTAGAAAATGAGGTCATATTAAGCTGTTTTGTATAAATAAGTTGTTTTGAATAAGCTGTTTTTGAAAAAGAGATCGTATTAAGCTGTTTTGAATAAATAAGCTGTTTTGAATAAGCTCTGTTTGAAAAAGAGGTCGTAATAAGTTGTTTTGTATAAATAAGTTGTTTTTGAAAAAGAGATCGTATTAAGCTGTTTTGCATAAATAAGTTGTTTTTAATAAGCTGTTTTGAATAAGCGGTTTTTGAAAAAGAGATCGTATTAAACTGTTTTGTATAAATAAGCTGTTTTTGAAAAAGAGATCGTATTAAGCTGTTTTGCATAAATAAGCTGTTTTGAATAAGCTCTTTTTGAAAAAGAGGTTGTAATAAGTTGTTTTGTATAAATAAGCTGTTTTTGAAAAAGAGATCGTATTAAGCTGTTTTGTATAAATAAGCTGTTTTGAATAAGCTGTTTTTGAAAAAGAGATCGTATTAAGCTGTTTTGCATAAATAAGCTATTTTGAATAAGTTGTTTTTGAAAAAGAGGTCGTAATAAGCTGTTATGTATAAATAAGCTGTTTTGGATAAACAGTTTTTGAAAAAGATATCGTATTAAGCTGTTTTGAATAAGCTGTTTTTTTTAAAAGAGGTAATAATAAGTTGTTTTGTATAAATAAGCTGTTTTGAATAAGTTGTTTTTTAAAAAAAGATCGTAATAATTTGTTTTTCATAAGATAAGTTGTTTTTTAAAAAGAGGCCGTAATAAGTTGTTTTGTATAAATAAGTTGTTTTTAAAAAGTGATTGTAATAAGCTTTTTTTTTTTTTTTTATAAATAAGTTGTTTTGAATAAGTTGTTTTTTAAAAATAAACTTTGAAAATAGATTGTAATAATTTGTTTTTCATGAGATAAGTTGTTTTGAATAAATTAGAAGTTAAATTACGAAGTATAACGATGTATTTATTTTAAGAGGAAAAAAGGTAAAATAGTAAAATTATAACATAAGTCCTCCATCTTCTTACCTTATTGGCTTTTTAACTCCCAAACAAGGGGAAGGTTTTCCCTCTTTTCTCCCTTCCCTCCCTTTCCTTCCCTTCCCCTCCTTAGCCTTTCCTTTCCTTCCCCTCAAAATTCGCAAACAAAGCCTTAGTGATTTGGATAGAGCAAGTCTGAACAAAAATGTTATGTAGTTATAAAGGGGTTATTAACAAACCTAGTGGTGCAGATAGTAAATTTGTCTAAAGTTTATGTAAGAAAATAAAAATAAATACAATCTGAATCTATTAAAAGATAAGGGATAGGGTTCTAGAACAACTAAAACCTAAATGGCTTCTATAAATAGAGATGAACATTAGAGAATTAGGATTACATAGAAACAGATTTAGAAAACAAAGATTATGGGAGAAGAAACAAAGGAGAGCAAGAGAATAGGATTCACCATCAAAATTCCAACACCAATTCAGTGAATTCGAGGTAAAGGGGTAAGATTGGTTACTATAGCGGGTGTTATGAACACGTGAGGGGTCCTTATCCTAGTTTCTTTCTCTCCCTTATTTTTGTGAATTATAGAGTTATAGGTATTATTAATTGATGTATTAAACTTGTTTCTGTTTTTAAATGAATTTCGTTCAATTGATGTGTCAATTTTGTGATCAATGATGAGTAAGTGGGTTCCCTTGTTATTTTTATTTGAAATAAATCAATTTTTGGCATGTTTGGGTGAGGTTATTTAGTTAATTGGGATAGAGACATTGGATTAATAAGGGTAGCATAGATAAATTAGAGTTTTAATTAATGGTAGTAGTTTAATTAAAAAGAGAATGAGAAAAAATAATTTTTAAGAAGAGAATGACTCTGTTTGATAAAAATAACGGATAGCTGATAGCTTTTAGCTTATAAGCTAACTGAAGTGTTTGGTAAAAATAGCGGTTCAATTAGCTGATAAATGTAAAATGACATAAAGGGTATTCTTAATTCATAATAAAAATTATATCATTAATTTAAGTATTTGTAATTTTGTAAACTAATTTTTCTTTAAAAAAATACTTTAAATTTATTAATTTAATATATCCTATGTATTATAAATTAAATTAAATTTTATTCACTAAAATTTTATCTTATATTTATTATCATTTAAGTGTTTCTACTTTATAAAGAAAATAACATTTACCTCAAAAACAAAAAAAAAAAGTAGCACTAATAGAGTAATACTAATAACAGAGAATAAAGAAAATAACACTTACCTCAAAAAAAAAAAATAAAAAGTAACACTAATAGAATAATAGTATTTTGTTCCGTAAAAAAAAACTAAGGTATATATTTTTTCAAAAAAAAAAGAAAAGGTCAGCTGATATATATACAAAAATTGGAATAAAGGGATAGTAGTCTTTATTACGTAGCTTATTATAAAAATTATAATGGATAAAAATACAATTTAAATGAAATAATAAGGGTAAAATTGGAAGAAAAAGTGAGAAGCTATAAGCTATAAGCTAAAACGCTACTTGGAATAGCTTCTGAAAAATAGCTTATAAGCTCGTGAAATAAGCTATAAGCTCATGGTGAAAAAGTGTTACCAAACAGAGCTTTTTTTGTCAAACGAACTTATAAGCTATAAGCTAAAAGCTAAAAGCTCTTTTTTTGGTTTCCCAAACAGACCCATAATAACCTTTTGGTGAGAATATGGAAGTGGGTGCAAATTGTGATACATTTGTAAAACTGGGTAGAGAGAGGGATGTAAGTAGCATGCCTTACAATGTTTTAGTGATTTGGAGAGGGGGAGGTTTGAACAAAATAGTTGTGTAGTTACAAAGGGAATAGTAACAAACCTGAGGGTGCAGGTAGTAAATATGTACATGTGTTTAGCATGGGACGTTACACTAGTAATTATTACATAGTAATCCAATATAAATTCATCTCACATCATTATCTTAACCGAAGCTTTACCATAATAAATGAATGTTGAGCACCGAAGACTAGATCACAGTATAGAAGCAACTAAATCTAACAATAACCAAATAAATGCATTATAATCATAACTTATCACTTATTCTAAAAGCTTATAAGGTCTTGCAACCTTTTAACCTAATTTTTCCCTCTAATAAACCTTCATTAATTGCTAATGGTCCCTTAACCCTACAAATTTTCCCTCCTCTTCTATGCCTAATTTGAAATTCAAATGCTGATGGATTAATTTTCCTAATAATCTGTGTATAGATAAGTGTTGGTTTTCTTGATTGCTGGTTTAGAGGAAGATAATACGGTGGTTGTCCCTCTTTTGTGAATGTCAATGTGACTGTTCGATTGAGATGAGAAAGCAGAGGAAAGTGGTTGATTTTTTTGCTGCAATCTGGTCTGGATTCTTTGGTGTTGTCTATAGTTCATGGAGATTTATTTCTCATGATTGCAGCTATTCATTAATCGTGGTTTGAACCATTTGGGTATGATTTCTCTAAAAAAATCTTCTGCTTATTGATGAATTTGATATAGTTGTGACCTTTTATGAGAGTGATGCGCTATCTCAACATACATACCTAATTCACCATGATATTTAAATATACTAGACCATTGACCCGTGCTAACGCACATGTCATTTAAAAAATTAATACTCATTGAAAAAATAAGACATTGTAGTTCGCTTGAATGTAAAAATTATCGTGAATCAAAGCAAAATGTCAATTACCATAGACTTTGTTATTGTTCCATAATTCTAGTACGTAGTTCCTGTTACTTTAACATAACATATAATTTTAAAAGGGAAACTGAAGTTCATTGACATGTAAATAGTTTCAATAAATAAGAAAATGAATAGTACACAAAAAAGTCCTACACATTACGGGAAACTTCTCTGTAGATCACACTTGATGCAACATCGGTATCATCGCCGTCGTCGTCATTAATCAATATTTTTAAACCACCCCTCGAAGTAACCCGTGATATTGCGACGTACAACTGTCCATGTGAAAAATAACAAAGATGAATCCAAAACGACATCTAAAAATTTCAATAAACAGATAGCTACCTCAGTTGACTCAATCATGCTTTCAATTGTCATTTGGTTAGTGTTGAGCAAGTCATCTGATAAAGACGCGGAGCTGTTCGTTGAAATTTGACTGACACTTCGGGTGAACTGTATTGATGCATTTTTCATTCTAATAAAATGGCACCAATGTTAATAGAAGAGTGGTGAGACCTCCAGACAACTTAATTGTGACAAAAAAAACTTGTCTTTATTCTAAAGCATATAAAAATGTAAATGGTTACCGTGTCATGTACACAGCGACATCAGGCAAATCGCCATTAAGTATCAGCTTAGTCCCATTAAAGGCATTAGCAACTCCCATAACACCTAATTTTTTTAAAAATCAACAGCAAGTGAACATAATTTCACATTTCATTGTTGATATCAGCAGAAAGCACAAACTTAAAATACGACATACCTAAATACATGCGTGTCTTGCAAAACTGCAATATCAATATAGTAGGTGTGTCGTTGTCATGGTTGCCAAAAAAGGTCACAATTTTGTCAACATGTTCACCCCAAAGAGAGCAATGCAAGCGGTTGTTTCTGCAATAAAATATTACCAAAATATCAATTCAGAAACATAAGGTATATTAAAATTATATTACAACCAAGTACAAAGAAAGAGACAAATCTTACTCAAGATCTTCTAAAGTGAGATCAATAACCCTGCTTTTCCTTTCGTCCTTTTCAGTTTCCCTTATATTACCTCTTTCAATTACATGACCAATAACATCTGAAATTACATATACAAAGGCAAAAACAAATGTATGAAATTCCTAAACGAATGCTTATAGGTAGAAATAATGTACAACACACATTCAGAATTGAAGTCTTACCCGTATATACTTCCTCGACAGTTGAAGAGAGAATTTCATTGAATGGCTTGAACTCAAAAACGTTCATAGGGATAGCAAGCGAGTGTACTTTGGTAAAAGTTGAATTGTGCATCATACTAAGCTTATGTTTGTGTGAAGTTACCTTATAAGGACTTTCATTAAAATCTACAATTGCATTTTCAAGCTGATATGTACCCCCTTCTTGAACCATGGACCTGAACTTTGCCACCAAATCTTTTCTAGCTGTGGCGTGAATACGTCCACCCTGTTGACGACAACAACAACATTAAACAGCTGGTTAAATTACATAACTAAAAAACAACAATGACATTAGTTTAATTTTAAAGCTAAGAGTGCAAACATGCAGAAACCTTTTCATCGACCAGTGGGGACCTTCTTCTCTCGAATCAACCAAATGTGAGCAACTCGCACACACATCTTGAGATTCTTTCTTCCTTCAGAAACAGCTGAGATTGGAGTGTATTTGGCATACATCATTGGCTTGTTTTTTCCTTTCCAAGAAAGAGGATGCTTATTTAGATTGAGATGGTTTGGCTAATAGGTTATGATATATTTATAGGAAAAAGGTGGAATACGTGTGAGTAGGATATGTCGGTTGAGCAATAAAGAGTATTAGTTATCAGGATAAGCACAAAATTAGGAAGTGACCAACATTTTAGGATAAAGATTAATATGAATAAAATGAAATTAATATTGTTGATGGGGCACTTTGTTTTACTTAAGAATTGACATTTTTTTTACTTAAGAATTACCATAGTTGATTCGCCAAAACATATTTTAGAGATGTGAATGAAATGTGTAGTAGTTACTTGAATGAGAGGAATTAGGATTTTTAGTTTGTTTCCACCCAAAACATATTTTAGAGATGTGGATGAAATCCCCTACTTATTTGAATGAGAGAAATAAGGATTTTAGTTTGTTTCCACCAAAAAGTTACTTTAGAAATGTGGATGAAATCTCTTAGTTACTTGAATGAGAAGAATTAGGATTTTTAGTTTGTTTCCACCGAAAACATATTTTAGAGATGTGGATGAAATCTCCTACTTATTTGAAGGAGAGAAATAAGGATTTTAGTTTGTTTCCACCAAAAAGTTAGATTAGAGATGTGGATGAAATCTCTTAGTTACTTGAATGAGAGAAATTAGGATTACGATTTAAGTTTGTTTCCACCCAAAACATATTTTAGAGATGTTGATGAAATCTTTAGTAGTTACTTGAATGAGAGGAATTATGATTTTTAGTTTGTTTCCACCCAAAACATATTTTAAAGATGTGGATGAAATCCCCTGATTATTTGAATGAGAGAAATAAGGATTTTAGTTTGTTTCCACCAAAAACTTAGTCTAGAGATGTTGATGAAATCTTTAGTAGTTATTTGAATGAGAGGAATTAGGATTTTTAGTTTGTTTCCACCCAAAACATATTTTAGAGACGTGGATGAAATCCCCTAATTATTTGAATGAGAGAAATAAGGATTTTAGTTTCTTTCCACCAAAAAGTTAGTTTAGAGATGTGGATGAAATCTCTTAGTTACTTGATTGAGAGAAATTAGGATTAAGATTTTAGTTTGTTTCCACCCAAAACATATTTTAGAGATTATGATTAGTAATTGTTAGTAATAATGTTAAGAGGAGACGTTACACAGCTATGCTACTAAATTGATTCTAGTAATTGTTACTAATAATGTTACTAAAAGCCATGTTACTAAAATGCTTCAGTAACACAGCCATGCTACTAAATTGATTCAGCAACACAAAAACAAACACAAATATATAAATCAAAAAACAAAGCAAGCAAGGCTGAATTATTTATGAAATTCAAGGGACATTTGCTAAATTCAAAGACAAAAAAAATAGATGCTTCCAAAACTCTAAGAAACTAAAACTTAAAATTCAAATCGAAAAGGTCTTGCACAATTTATCTAAACATGGACTAATTGTAAATAACATCAAGGTAGATGGTATCATGTGACTCAACCATCGAAGCACCCCCTCTGATCTTCACACCTTGTTGGACTTAGGATCAGTCAATATTGCATAGCGCCCAAATTGATCTCCGAAATCACCGCCAAACATGTTAAGCAAGCATACTCAACCCTAAAAAAATAACAAACAAAAACATCACAAACATTGATAAAAATAGAATGCAAATAATTAAGAATAGGTATATTTCGCAAAAAACACATACAACATCAATGTCATATTCAACGATATATGATCTGTATTTCAGTCTGAGCTTGTTGATTGCTTTGTCAAGATCGGAAAAAGGGTTTTTCATCAACGGACCTACAAAAGATTGAAAGGGATTGAAAGAATGATTTATACTTTAAAACAGCGAGGAATAAGAGCAAAAATCTATATATTTAGTTTAAACCAGAGTGGAATGAAGATATGGTTACCAGTGAGGCAGTGGTATGACAGCAAAGTCTGAATGTTTCTGGAAGCCATGTTGAAAAGAGATTTCGGTTTAGGAGAAATGATTAAAATATATTGGTGAGGGTTTGGAGGAGAGAAAGGTATGGTTTTAAAAAGAGATTTCGGTTTAGGAGAAAGGATTAAAATATATTGGTTAGGGTTTGGAGGAGGGGAATTAGGAAATATGGTTTAGAAGGAGTTAAGTTAGATGGTTAAGGTTTGGAGGAGGAGAATTAGGAAATATGGTTAGGTTTTAAATGAGGGAAAAGTTGCTAAAATATTAGGGTTAAATTATTAGGTTAAAATTAGGGCAACCAAGCTTTGTTTAGGAATAAGAAGATGCTTGATGAACTATGTTATGATGAGTCTTGCATTTGCATTTGTACAAAATCTCTTATACTTTCTTTCAAGAAGAAAAAATCGAAAAACTCTTATATACTTAAATTATGCATTAGCCATTGTCTTTGTCTTATTCAAAGCTCTTTTTAAGCTAAAGCTATACGTATACTCCCTTACAGTTTGAATGCATATGAGGATTTAATATATTTCTATGTTTTTACTCCTTACAGTTTGAATGTATTTGATAATATAGTGGATATTAAAGTGATTTTTAACTCAAGCTGCAACGCAAAAGAGATGCATGCCAATTAAGTATATGGCTTTATTTTTTGAACAGTTTTTAAATTGATTTTTATCATTAAGCTCCTAAAAACTAATACTATTTAATCTCTCTTAAGTATTACTTATAGTTAGTTATGGTGAATATTCGTGAAGGTTTGCAACAAATTTGATGATATTAACTAATAATTTTTTTTTTTCGTTTGGTAGGTCCTTTGGCGAACAATCCAGTGACTGATTTTGACAAGGCTGTCAATAAGTTGCGACAGAAATACAGGTCTTACATCGTGGAATATGACGCTGAAGAGGTGGGTAGTTTTTATTTTGATTTGATGCCTTCTGCGTTTTACATTATTAGGGTTTAACCGTTTTTGTTTGTTTTGTTTAGGGCGCTGTGATGCTTCCCAATATGTTTGCGAAAGATTTTGGGGATCAAATCAGGCGTTTTGCAACATTAATAGATCCAAAAAACAACAAGTTTGAAGTGCTTTTGGAACGTGTCAATGGGCATGTGTTTTTTTACCAAAGGATGGAAAGCTCTGCGTGACTTTTATGGAATTTGGGGGCATGGGTGACACTGGTATTTGTTGGTATGAGACAATTTGCAATAATTCTAAAGGATAGGTTTGGGAAAAATGTCAAGTGTCCGATTTTCAATCTGCCTATGCAGTTCGTGATTGACAAAACTTCTGTGCAGCCAACCTTCAACAATGTTGTCCCCCCTTCACTGTAAGTCTTGCATATCGACACAACAACACCAACATGCAGGTTGATATGGTGCACAAACTAACTAACTATGATGTCACCTGTGGGTTTTTGGTATGCAGAGTTTAATATTTTATGGGATTCTATTAAATCAGTTTCATTCGATACTTATTCAGTGACTAATAGTTGATATTATTTTGTCTTTAGATGCTGCTCTATCAAGGTTGGGCTGCGTAGACGTGATTTTTGGAACTGAACCCTATGAACACTGCAGAATTGGTGGAGAGTGGAAACTTTTTGTTGATTGCTGCAATCTTTATGAAGAAATGAGGATGAGGTTTGGTGCACCTGCTGGTGGCAAAAACAATGCTCTTTATGTTAAAGTCGTTGCAAATTAGAAATGTGGTTCATTTTCATATGGTTGTGGGAGGATTGTTCAAGTTTATTTAAGTTTCTTTTTGTTTTTTAAGTTTGTAAGGAACATATGTAACAAACATCACAACAGCAATATAAAGCATGATTTATCACCATCCCTTTTGTTATTGTAATCATGTTTTCAGAAAATTGTGTTTCTATTAATCATCACAATTTCTAGAAACCATCTTCATTTTCCAGAAATCATATTTTCAATCGTGACACATGAAATCGTCTTCATATCAAATTCAAGTACTAAATTTTTTTGTATTAATTATTTTTATTGTAAGTTTGACAAACTCTGTTTTGTTTGAAACATGTTGAAAAGCTTGAATTTATCTAAGTTGTTCTTTTCCATCTGAAACCGTTCCAACCCATCCGCACCAACCGACAATCCGACTAAACCGAAACCGACATAACCGACGACAAGGATGGGCGGAATTGGGTGGGAGTTTTTCACCCACGGTAGACCGAAAATTCATATTTTTCGGACCGCCGCCGACCGAAACCAGCCGTTGTCCAGCCCTAACGTATACTACGTAAATCCCAATAGGTCATCAAAATGACTGTGTTGCCCCTCTTTTAATGGGTACGAGTGCAAATTTATGTCTTTTTTCCTTTTAAGCTTACCATTTTGAACAAGCTAAGGTCGATTCGGGTAAAATAAAATGTACAATGCAATTGCATAGAATTATTAGCATAACTACATAAAAAGTTTTCATCCTTAGTCTAATGCTATAATGATAATGTCTAGAATAGACCGATAATAAGTGATATGAACCGATCCAAATACGTTTATGTTGGGCTGATGGTAGTTTGTTAAAATTACCGTGACACTTGATTTTATAAAAACCATGTAGTTTTTATAAAAAAAATTACGATGGTTTATCATAATTTTGAGAATCTCAACGTCAATCCAAAGACACACTAATATTGTTGAGGAAGTTTCTTTTCCTTTTTTTCTTTGAGTATTTTTACAAAACAACTATTGGTGTTATAGATATTTGTTGCTCTTATCTTTTTATAAAAAGTTTTGGGTTTTTGTAAAAATAAAGTTTTAGGTTTGACCAATTATTAAAAGAATTGCTTATGGTCGATAAAATAAAATATTATACTTTTTAAGTGCGAATAAATGAGAAGTTACGTGTTCGAACTCGCGGCCATGCAAACAGATGTCTAGAGCTGTTAAAACGGGCGGCCCGGCCCTAAACTGGCCGGCCCTAGCGGACTTCGAGCTTTAGTGGGCCGGGGCAAAAAGCCCGGTTGACAAAACGGGCTTGAAATATACTATCCGAGCCCGGCCCTACACGGGCCGCGGGCTAAACGGGCCGGCCCGTATTAAAAATTATATATTTTTTTATTTTAAAAAAATACTATAAAATACTACTATAATTTTTTTATAAATAATATTTTTAATATGTTTAAATAATGTCTAGCACAAAAGTAAATTGTAAACATTTTCGTACAAACGTCGTAAACTAAAACGACGAGAAAAATGATTTTAAATAAATTAGATATGTTATGGTTATAGATATTTATATATTCGATTTTTAAAACTATAAATAACGAAATGAATAAATATAATTTTATATTACATTTATATTTGTGTTAATTCATTGAATTTTCACTTTTGTTTTTTTACTTTGATAATCAACTAAGTAAATAATTATTTGAAAAATATATATAATTTATAGAATAATTTTTGTTATGCGGGCTAACGGGTTACCCGCGGCCCATTCGGGCTAGCCCTAACGGGTATCGGGCTTTTAAGGACTGGGCTAAAAAGCCCCATTAAAATTCGGGCTCAATATTTTAGGCCCAAACCCTATATTTATTCGGACTAAACGGGCCGGCTCATACGGACCGACCCGTTTTGACAGCTCTACAGATGTCCACCGTTGAGTTATGTTAATTGACTACTCTCACTCTCCGCTCAAATATTTATCGCAATTTAAATACTTTACCCTTCCTTCATACTGTATAACAAGAAAATCGAATCACGATCTTTTCCAAAACTTCGACATTATTTAACCAATTGAGGTACGTCTATTGGATAGAAGATGTGGATATAGTTACAAGATGCTTAAAAATACAATGTATAGATATGTTAAACAACGAATGTTATTAATACAAAAAATCTAATTTATAAGATTGAGATGCTTAAAAGTACAATGTACTAGTAATTTCCAACATTATGAACTTCCTTATTTAAAATAAATAAATTATGTTTGGATATCTTAAACATTATTTCATCAAATTCTATTGTTACATTGTTGATTGAATTGTAAAGCTTCTATTTATTGAATCATTGTATTTACCTCTTCATAACCTACAATATAATGGTCAGAAAAAATATTGTAGTGAATGAGTTCAAAACGAGACAAAGATAATATCAGAAAACGACTATACTTGCAATAAGATTTTTTTTGTCATTGAACTGTTTTCCTCAACTTATTGGTTTCAGCATATCAATGTGTTTGATAGGATATAACATGCTTATAAGAACATTTAATTAAACGATGAAATTGTTATTCTACTAAATTTGTTGATTTTTTTTTGGGTTAAATATGTTTTTGGTCCCTATAAAATAGAGGTTTTTCAAGTTTAGTCCTTACTTAATTTTAATGGTTCTTTTAGTCCCTAAAAATAAAAATCTGCACTCACTATTAGTCCCTCCTCAATTCAAATTTGTTTAATTTATGTTTAAACTCTTGAGTTTTTGAACAATTTTTTACAGACGTGTTAAGAACATTACTAAAAAGTCCTATGCAAAAAATTGTCGCAAAATTTGATTTCTACGTCCAGATTTTGTTAATTTTATTTTTAACTTTTGCCGTTTTAAAAAATTCATATTTAATTTGTTTCATGTTAAAAAATTCTAAATTTTAGTAAATGAACCTTTCATAGTGTTCTAAACTTGTCTAAAAAAAATCGTTCAAAAATTTAAGAGTTTAAGAATAATTAAACAAATTTGAATTGAGGAGGGGCTAATAGTGAGTGCAGATTTTTATTTTTAGGGACTAAAAGAACCATTAAAATTAAGTAAGGACTAAACTTGAAAGGTCCCTATTTTATAGGGACCAAAAACATATTTAACCCTTTTTATTTATTTTGTAAAGAGACCGATTTCAGTTTAAATTTTAAAAATAGTTGGGGGTACTATTTTTTAACTAGTGTGCAAGTTAAAATAAAATATTTATATGGACCAATTCAATGAAATTTTTAATTATGCTTACAAGGAATTCAATAATTTAGTTATTTCACATAGTTTTTAATTTTATTGTAGTGATATGTGTATTTTAAGGGGACATTGAATCTGCACTGAAGTGGGTTAGGGAAAGTGTTAATCTTGATATAGCAGTGTTGAATACTATTATCGATGCTCTTTGTACGAATTCAACAACTGTTGATGAGGCTTATCAGTTATATCATGATTTCATTGACAATGATAACTCACATGCTTATGTATACACATATAATGCATTGATTCGAGGTAGTTGTGTTACTCATCAGTTCAATAAATCTTTTTCATTTTATGAACAAATATGTTTCAAAAGGATTAAACCAAATGGAAGTGGACTCATCATCAAAATTGACCCACGAACCTGCGAATAAGATTCGTTAAGCCCCATTAGAAACTGCATTACCTTCTCTTTTTCCTCTTTGACAACAACTTTCTTCAACATGTCGCAGGAACATGTGATGGGTTCCTGGTAAGATCCTAATTCATCCCAAAGACTCTTGAGTTTTGTGCAGTAATCAGAGATTGAGAGGGATCCTTGACGACATTCGGAAATTTCTTGCCGAATTTGGTAGATTCTGGACTCATCTCCTTGAGAAAATCTATCATGGAGGTCGCTCCAAACTGCCGCTGCCGTATCAGAGAATATTACACTACGAGCTATGTCGGGTTCGATGGAATGAAGAATCCATGTTAACACCAGATCCTTGCCGACGACGCTTTCACTGTTCCATCGATCAGACCGAGTTTGTTTTTGGCGCTAAGACTGAGGAGCATTAAGCGACTCCATTAGCCGTAGTTACGTCCATTCAGAGGTTGGTTAACCAATGATATCCCTTGTGTGTCATAATGGTGTAAGAGCAAAGGATCAGGCAATGATGTTTCCATCGCCTTTGCACCTTGCAGTGTTGGTTTTTCTTTTGATAGGTCTGAATTTTCAACCCTAGCAGTTGTTTTGTCAGCCATTTGGCTCTGATTTTGTTGCGGAAGGTAATTAGGTTGGGCAGGCACAAGAATCGTGCTCTGATAGAGGATAAATTGTATTATGTATATTGCTCTGTACAATGCTATTGTTATATATATAGATACAACAGAGAACAATATCAGACAAAATGAGCTATCTAAGGGATGCAATAATTATGACAATACTACAATCATATAATTACAAATGAATATTGTTAATTATATAAAATGTTGATATCTTTGACTAACTTTATGTTTAACAATGTATATGTTTCATAAGTTCTTTTTTGTGAAAGAATATTTCTCAAGTTCTTAGTTCACTTTTTTTGTAATACATATTTTTATTGATTTGATGTTATGCTTTGTTGATCAGCTTCATTGGTTTAATACATGTTTTATTCCATGTTTTTGGCCATTTTCAACTGGACTAAGGAAGGCTCATTCTATGTTTATTTAAGATTATCTCATCCAATGAATATGGCACGAGCTCGCATCAATTCTATCATATTATGATGGTGATATAAGATGTATTTAATCCTACTTTTAGTTTCATTAATTGGGGGTTAGCTTTGATCATATTAGGTCATGTCATATTTTCATCCTTTCTACACTGCTATCTTTTGTTACTCCTAATAACATATATTTTCTTTTTCTTTTTGTGTTTGCTTATGGTGTTTGTGCTTCGTTCCTTTTTTAGTTTTTTTTTTTTTATCTGTTTATGTTGATTTTGCTTATTTTCACTTTCCATAATCCTCTTTTTGAGATTTTTCTCTTTGTTTTAGTTTTGAATTTCTTCAGGTAATGTTCGATAGATTGAAGCAAATTATGGCTATGAAGATGGTAGTTTAATGTCTTATAAGAAAAGAAGATTGTGAAACTATGATCAAGTGAAGGCCTTGGAATAGAGATTGTAGTTTAACAAGCTAGAAGAATGAATTGATTCCCCTGTAAAAAAAAATTGTTGGTCTATAATTGAGTGAGTTAAGTGTGATAGTTGAGAGCTACGAGTTATACAAATTATGTGTGAAGTGAATCAAATTTAGAGAGTATATATATATTTTATATGTTAAGTTTAAAACAATATAAAATATATAATTTTAATTTAATTTAAAGAAATTTTCCCGTGCAGTGCACGGGTATACACACTAGTAAGGGTAGTATAGATAAACTAGAGTTTTAATTAATAGTAGTAGTTTAATTAAAAAGAGAATGGGAGAAAATAATTTTTAAGAAGAGAATAGCCTTTTTGAATAGGGAAGTGGGTGCAAATTGTGGTGCATTAGTAAAACTGAGCAGAAAAAAGGGTGTAAGTAGCATGCCTTACAATGTTTTAGTGATTTGGACAGAGGAAGGTTACAACAAAATAGTTGTGTAGTTATAAAGGGAATAGTAATAAACCTGAGGGTGCAGTAGTAAATATGTCTAAAGTTTATGTGAGAAAATAAAAATAAATAAAATCTGAATTTGTTAAAAGATATTCCCTCCGTCCCTCAATAAATGACCTAGTTGACAATATACATCATTGACTTAACATACTTTGACCATATTTTTCTACTAATTCACAAAGATAAATAATATCATGTAAGATGTTGTTGGAATCGTCTCGATGAATATTTTTAAAATATTAAGTTTTCATAATTTTTTTTAGTAAAGAATTGAAGATATCAAAGATAAAACATATGCATTGGTACGTGTGTCGAAGTCAACTAGGTCATTTAATATAGGACGGAGGGAGTAAGAGATAGAGTTTTAGAACAACTAAAACCTAAATAATTTTATAAATAAAGAGGAACATTAGAGAATTAGAATTACAAAGAAAAAAATTCAGAAAACAAAAAAAAAACAAAGATTAGAGGAAAAGAAACAAAGGAGAGCAAAAGAACATATTGGTGTCACAAATTACAACAATCCAATCCTTGCTCTTTGCACCAATTTCAACACCATTTTTTTGAAGTTAGGTATTTTGTTAATATAAAATGTACATGTGTGTTTAGCACGGGAACTAGTAATTATTACATAGTAATCCAATATAAATTCATCTCACATCATTATCTTAACCAAAGCTTTACCATAATAAGTGGATGTTGAGCACCGAAGACTAGATTACATTATAGAAGCTACTAAATCTAATAATAACCAAATAAATGCATTATAATCATAACTTATAAGGCTCTAAATCAAATTTCTTTTTTTGAGGAAAATGCTCTAATTCAACTGACAAAGATGTTGTAGCTACTTGAGAAAATAAAAATGCAAACCAAATATAATGTTGGTTTTGATAAGAAATCTAACAAATTTTTGGTGTTTGAATCTACCAAATATAATGAAAGGTATAAAGTGGTGAATTAAAATGTGGATTGTTTCTATTATTTTTGGAGTTTGAAGCTTACAAAATCCTAATTCCTCGAACCCATAGCCACCAAAGAGAGAGCGAGATACCCTTTGATTATGATGAGAGTTCCTTTTAAATATTGTTATATGTATGGGCAAATTCTATGGTACACTCAAAAATTTAAGTGTATCCGTACACTAAATTATCAAATTCATATTAAAATGAGTTGTTTTTTCGAAGAAAAAGAATTGTTTTCTATCATTAACAATTACAATAATTAGATCTTAGTTACCGAAAGTGTCGACGAAATAAAATTTACATTTTTTGAATTTTTGTTACATATAACAAAGAATATTTATTATTTTTTATGAGAAAATGTTAAAAATTTAATATGATTCTTATAAACAATGAAATGCTGTTTATTCTTATAAAATAATGTCTTATAAAATATAAATATGGATAAATAACTCTTTATTTCATAAAATAATCGTTAAATTGTAAATATTTGAAGCAGGAGTACCGGTACACCTCAATTTGTGAGGTGTACCGTAGAAGTTCCCGTATGTATGTGTCATGCATGCGGCATCACACCTCGTGCACCCACGTTCTTAATAAGTTAAGGCGCTAATTATATACTCCCTCCTTTCCTTTTTAATTGTCACATTTTGACGTTTTACACAAACCAAGATAATCAACAATTGATACTACTTTTGATACAATAAGCTATAATTTTACTATAATGACCTTATTCATTTCATATATTTCTCTCTCCACAATAAATAACTAAGGATAATATTGGTAAAACAACATTTAATGTTGCATTGAACTTTGAAAGTGACAGTTAAATAGGAACAAAAATTTTCTCCAAAAGTGACACTTAAAAAGAAACGGAGGGAGTAATTACTATTTTTCACACATTAAAATTATATTAATCAAAAGAGACAAAGTAGAAAGAGTACTTAACCTAGAAAACAAGAATCACCATATAGCAAAAAAGCTATCCATAATAATACAAAAATTAGCCAAGTTTCCCAAATACTTTTAGGCATATGATCGATAGGTAGAAAGATAAGGATACCCGCCAACACCGAATTGATTAAAACCACATGCCCTCAAGACTTACGGCACTCAATTCTAAATGAAGATACTATCATAAATACATATTCCTTCGTTGCAACTATATATGGCTATTCATTATGAGGTACTGTTTGGAACATGTACTAGTATGATGTGTAAGCGTAACGCTTAAAATCGTTTTCAATACAAATGTTGAAACACCCTTACACATTTCTTGGTATACGTAGCTGTGGGTGCATTATTATAGGAAAAATGTTAACAAATGTTCTCCTATTGTTTAAGCATGTAAAAGCAGTAACATTTATATTGAAAATTATATAATTATGATTTTTAGACGTGTTTGATTTGGATGCTCGAGACAAATTTTCTTTTTGTATATTTCTTAAACAATACTCTTAAGATATTTGTTAACAACATCTTTATAATAAAGGTATTCCTAACAAGTATTCTCGAGACAATATATAAGAATATTAAATGAAAAAATTATTACTTAAAAAGCCAAATATTAGGTCAGAATTGTTATAAAAGAAATGATAATGAGTATTCTAAGGGCAATCCTTAAAGACTTTAGATAGTAAGTTTTTTTGAAAATTTTAAAATCGAAAATTAAAATATTAAGTTTTTCTCTAATGAATTTCTTAATTTGGTAGTGCACTTAAGACACTTATTAGCAAAAACCTTTTTTATAAACCAAACTCTTTTACTTTTATATAAAATACTCCCTCTCAAGATAGTAAAACTCATGGTTTCTTCATAAATAACGTGAGATTTTAACAGTTAAGAAATCCATCTATAAATAATGCAATGAGAACCAGTATTGGAACATAACCCTTTACATAACTTTTCCACAACCATTTCAAAACGAAACTTTTTGACAACAAGTTTAGTTCTCTACAATGAATTCTGGAACCATGCAAGACTTTCTGAAAGGAAAGACCATTTTAGTGACTGGCACAACAGGGTTCTTAGCCAAAGGTACACTACCACATATAATTAGCCAAGTTAGTAAAAATTGATTATTGTAAATATCACATATCATCGTTGAATTCATATTTATGCAGTTTTTGTGGAAAAGATATTACGGATTCAACCAGATATACAAAAGCTTTATCTTCTCATAAGAGCTTCAAATACTGAGTTGGCCTCTCATCGCATGCAAAATGAGGTGCACCTTCAATCTTCATTTGATTTCCTTATAACAAAAAAGACTAATAAAAAATAGGCTTAATTACACTTTTGGTCCTTGCATTTTGACCAATTCACGAAATTGGTCCTACCTCTTTTAAATCGAATAAAATCGTCCCTAAACTATATGTTTTTTTGCAGTTTTAGTCCTATCTCCCTATTTCCAACTCCGGAAACGCACAGAAATGACAGTTTTAGTCCTTTTTTATTCCTTATTTATTTCATGGTTGAGCATAGATGGTTGGACTAAAACTGTCATTTCTGTGCGTTTTTTAAGTTGGAAATATGGAGATAGAACTAAAACTGCAAAAAAACATATAGTTTAAAGACGATTTTGTTCAATTTAAAAGAGATAGAATCATTTTTATAAGTTGGTCAAAATGGTAGGAGCAAAAGTGTAATTAAGCCTAAAAAATAACATATACTACTAATTGTGGGTGTAGTATAATTAGTTTCAAACGTCAAATTGAGATATCAATTTTATTTTTGTCCTTAATTTTAACTAATTAATGTGAGACTTAAATCATAAAACTTTTGAAATATTAAACGGTTTAGTTAGATAGCTCATAAATACATAAATGATTTTTTGACACAAATTTTGAAATAGCTACATTGTATGAATGTATAGGTTGGTTATTTTTTTATCATTATTTTCTCTCACTTTAATCGGATGAAACGCACCGAAGACATATTTTATATAGTGTCGGATACAATATCATACACATTCCATTATAAATTATATGTCATTATAAATATTTTCCAGCATATATTAAAAAATACAATTAATTTTGTATATCCCTAAAAAAAATATTAATTTTGTATAGAAAAGAGTAATTATGAACTATTTTACAAAAATATTCTTTATTAATGGTATGGAAAACCTAAATAAAAAGAATTGAAAAAAAAATATAGTAATAAATAGTAAGAGGCATAATGAGAAAATAAACAATAATTATTTATTGATATTGTAAAATAACATGTAATTTGAAATAATTTTTTTATCTAACATATAATTTAGAATAGAATGATTATTTTTGTGTGTCAAAATAACATACCTTATATAAATATACATTTTATGAATATTGATGACTTTGTATTGGTTGAATAGGTGTTTCAGACAGATTTGTTTCGAGTGCTAAGAGATAAGTTGGGTGGAGGTTTTAATTCATTTATATCAAAGAAGGTTGTAGCAGTAGCAGGAGATGCTGCAGTTGAAAATTTGGGAATAAAAGACAATACCATATTAAATGTGATGTTTGAAGAGATAGACCTTATTGTCCATTCCGCTGGAACTACCAATTTTAATGAAAGGTGATTAAAAAATTAAGGCTAACTCATATTTTACCTTGTTAAATTAATTTTGATAATTTTTTATTAAAAAATAATTGAAATCCTACAGATTTGACATTTCAATGGGTGTTAATACAATGGGAGCTTTACATGTCTTAAACGTTGCAAAAAAGTGTCGCAAAATAAATGTCCTTGTCCACATATCTACGGGTAAGTATCTCGACAAAAAATAATAAATAATACTAATCAACTTAATAACCTACTCTCTCTAGTTTTTATTATCTCATAAACATGCTTGTAATATCAAAAATATTCTTTTTAGAAACTTGTCCTATACTTGTACAAAAAAAAAAACTTGTACGATACAAATAATATAGAAATAAATAACAAGTCATTGCTACTAAAAAATAATAATCATTGAAAATTTGCACAAGTAATAATAAAAAGTCATTGAAAATTTTCACTTATATTAATTGCAGATGTTTAAAAAATAACATCATAATAAATGATCTATTGAGAAATGCTAATTTTTGAGCTTATAATATATAATTTATAATGTATAAGCTCATATGATCAAAATAAATCTGCTTGATATCTTTTTTTCCTCACGATCGGGCTTAACTTTTTTATTACCTTTGAATGTCTTTTTGACAAGTTACTACGAGTAGTGTTTGAACTTGTAATTTTTACTCTCAATTTTACAATTAATTTAAAAAAACAAAATTAAATATAGTGGAAAATATATTTGTATATCATTTCATATTTATCATCTAGGCTCTAGCTCAAAATTAAAAGTTCATCCACAAACTTGTTCTTTATTAACTTTCGACTAGTTTATCTTGAATGAGAAAAACACAGAAGGAGGGAGTTGAATTGTGTTTGTCGCTTTTCGATACTCTTTATAAATCACAGATAGCATCAGAAAATAAAAAGAGAGATAGAAATGACACATATAGTTCATCATGGTTCACCCCACAACCTAAGATTACAATAATCAACATTAAGACAACCAAGTCCTACATTTCTTTGCCTCAACGTAGAGGACTTCCTAATCTCAATGCAAAGATTTACAAGAAGTTGTTTACAAAAAGATAGTGTTTACACAAACGATATATAGATGTAGTAAACAAATACGAAGCACAGTACACTTAGAGTGTATTCCTTATACATGTTTCTTTTGACTTTTTCTAGAGAAGGTAATTACTATAAACAAGTATATATATAATTACAATAGTATATATGAACATTTTAGACTTTGTATATACGTGGGTATGCTTGAGTGTTCGTAGGTGTTGTCGTAACCTTCATCAAGCAAACTTTGTCCTTTATATAGAGATGAAGTAGATGACCGTCGTGCCTGAGTGAATGCTGAGATATCTTGGAGGATTGAGGAAAGTGCTTTAGTCATTCTATTCCGTCAATGATGATACTTAAGGAGTTTTATTCCTATGCTAAAGTTAGAATAAACTTTCATTCTTTGAGAAAATAGTTGTTGCATACATCAATGATGATTACTTGAGTCAAATGCCTGGTACAAATGATCTCACTACAAAGGATTATACAACATCATTGACTACCACAATTGACTTTAATCCTGGTGCAGAGCTTTCCCTGTATCTATGACATATAACTCATCAAGTTCCATAGCTTTCGATCACTTAGCGTAAAGTGTAGTACAAGCTGAGAGCTTTGATCGATAGTGCAGAGCTTTGACTTGGTTTAAGGCTTTGATTTATTACAGAGGCAGTATTCACCTATACTTTGATTTCCTGCACACTTAAACACACATTTAGAGAATCCTAATTGTTATCAATCATGCTTGGTACGTTTGTTTTTTTATTAAGATGCTAAATTAGCCCACCTAAATTGGCATCAGAGAGAATCGAACCTGAAAACTTAAGGAGGAGCACGCTCCTATGTCCCAAGCCAATACCAGCTTGATAAATTTGTTATCATCAAAACTTAAAGGCTTTATTCTTTTTGACAAATTTTGGTTTTACATATCTATTATCCGTTAATTCTAGCTTATGTATGTGGGGAGACTAAGGAAGGAAAGCCAATATTTCAAGAGAAGCCATTTGAGATGGGTCGTCAATCTCTAGAAAGGACTCTAAAACTAGACATACACACAGAAATGAATTTGCTGGAGAAAAAATTAGATGAATTACGAGCAATGAATGTGGATGAAAAAACAATCAAGCATGCGTTGAAAGATTATGGAATTGAAAGGTTCATCAAATTCTTACCATACTTTTTTTTTAGCTTTTTATTTTATACAGTTATTATGTATCGATCTAACATTATTTATGATCTCATATGATGAACCAATGCAAAATTAGAGCAAATTTGCATGGTTGGCCAAACACATATGTATTCACAAAAGCAATGGGAGAGATGCTTTTAGTTCATCATAAAGATAATGTTCCATTGATCATTATACGTCCAACAATGGTAACTAGTACAAGCAAAGATCCATTTCCAGGTTGGATTGAAGGTCAAAGGTATATGATAATTTATCACACACAAATGTCTTTTCTTTTTTCATTAAAAATTTGATTAGGGGACAAAATTATGAATCATGTTTCTAATTTTATCATCAAATTGATGT
Organism: Medicago truncatula; assembly: GCF_003473485.1. Taxonomy (NCBI): domain Eukaryota; kingdom Viridiplantae; phylum Streptophyta; class Magnoliopsida; order Fabales; family Fabaceae; genus Medicago; species Medicago truncatula. Next base: position 27,580,670 of record NC_053045.1, read on the forward strand.
TGAAAGAATTATAAAGAGAATTTCTATTTTAGTTGCTAATTCTATTTTTTATATATATAATGGCGACATTTGTTTTAACTTGTGATTACATGCAGAACTGTTGATAGTATGATATGTGCCTATGGTAAAGGGAAACTGCCATATTTTCTTGGTAATCCCAGGACAATTTTAGATATCGTAAGTTTGTTTGATTTTGATGAAAATGTTAATGTTTCTTTAGTATTTACCTTCTTTTTTTACTACTCTTTAATTTGGTATTTACCTTTAGTATTTGCCTATGGTAAAGGGAAACTGCCATATTTTCTTGGTAATCCCAGGACTCTTTGGTATTTACCTTTGATAGTTCATTTTTCTTTCTATGAGCCATACTCAACACCCAAATAAATTGAGACCTATTTAAATTTTGTATTAAAGTGAGTTAAATATAAAGTGAGAAAATAAAAAAAATTGTTCTTTTAATAAATCCATTATTTGTTATCAAAATATCTACATTTGATCAGTTAATTAAATGTTGATATTATTCAATTTACATTTTTAAATTGAGTTGTCCAATTTAAGAAGCTGGATCCATAAATTGTAAACAATTAGAGAGTATTTGTTGACAAGAATGTGTTGCTAGCATTTTTTTCTTTTATTTTTTAAAAATAAGTTGTTAGAAAAATTTAACTCACATGAATTTTTATGCATGATTTAATTAGATATGCACTAATTATTTCAACGAGACAAACAATTATGACTTAACTAAACGTTTGAATGTTTGATAATGATATGTAGATGCCTGCAGATTTGGTCATCAATTGTGTGATTGCTGCCATTGTTATTAATTTAAATAAAGCTCCTAAAAATTTCATCTACCATGTTTCTTCTTCATTAAGAAATCCTCTCAAAATTTCTGATGTCCACAACATTTCCCATCAATATTTCAAGAAAACTCCTTGCCTAGACGAAGATGGAAAGCCAATAGTCATCTCTAAGGGAATTGCCTTGAAAAGTATGGCTGCTTTTAACATTTATACAGAGACCCGATATGTCCTGCCACTTGAGGTTTGTTAAATGTTAAGTACTCCAACAACTTAATAATAAAGCAAGCTACTCCTTTTGTCTCATATTATATGATATAGTTGACTTTGTCACACATAACAATACACAATTTTGATCTTAAATATCATTTTAATGATCTATTAAAGAAAATTATAAAAATTTGATATTTTAAAAATATTCATCGAGACAAATCCAACAATATCTTATATGCCACAATTTGTCTTTGTATATTAGTAGAAAAATATTGTCAAAGTATGTTATATGAATAATGCATATTTTCAAATTAGGTCATTTAAAATAAGATGGAGACAGCATGACAATGGGGTGGGGTGGGGATGTGTTTTACATACCCCGTTCCCATACCCGATTCTCATATACTTACTCATTACCCTACCCATATCCAACGGGGATGCGAAATTGAACCACATCCCTGTCCCCAACGGGTTTGGGTATCTCCACCTCATCCCCATCCCCGCATTGAATAATTTTTATTAATAAAAAATAGAAGTTTTTTTTCAACCCTTAGAGAAATGTTGTAATCCATTATCTAACAATATGCTCACTTTAACATTTGTTAGACCGATTGATTTAGTTGCTCCTTTAGATATCAATGGTAGTTTTTATAACACGACAATTATCAAACAAAATAACATGACATATCAACATAAAATAATTTTCTACATTCGTGACGGGTTTGGGTATGAGTTCGAGGTGGGTACCTATATACCTGTTACCCGTCCCATACCCAGATTTTAAAATCGGAGAAAACTCATACCCAAACCCAATGAAAACGGAGAAAACCCGTCAAATTGGATTTGGTTTGGACAGGTAATCACGGATATTGGTTTTTTTGCCATGCCTAGACGAAGTGGATATATTTTTGGCACAAATGATGTTACCAAATTACCAATGAATTTTTTTTTGCAGCTACCAACATATTATTTAATACACTGTTTTCAACACATATTTTCTAGTTGGTTCAAATTCACATGTTTCTCACTAAATTTATGTGGCGTCTACATAATTTAGTAAAATTCAGGAACTTTGACACCAATTAATATGTGTGTTAGAGAGTGTGTTGATAACACTCATATTTTGACACATATTTACTAATTAATCCTTTATTATAATTTGGCATATATTCAAGGTCTTAAATTTGGTGAACAAGCTGATTTGCCATTCCTTCCAAGATGTTTATGATGATAACTACAAGAAAATACGAATCGTGAAGCGACTTGCAAAACTATACAAACCTTACGTGTTTTTTAAAGCAGTGTATGTAATTTCATGACCTTTTCTATTTATTAGATGTTATATGATTTTGATATACTATTTTTCTTCTCCATATTCATGAAAATATGAATTATTTTTTGTTTTAGCTTTGATGATACAAACACGGAAAATTTAAGAAGGGAAACTATGAGCTATAACATGGAGAATGGAATGCTAGAATTTGACCCGATTAGCATTAATTGGACAAACTACATGATGAATACGCACATTCCTGGTCTCGTCAAGTATGCAATGAAATAATTTCAAAATTATATACTACCCCAAAATGGCTGGAAATTTCTATTTAGAGCTTATTGTTTGAAAAGTACTCAAAATGGATTGTAATATTTCATGTTCCTTTCATCCAAATATGAATCGTAGAAACATTGCTCTTTAGAGCTTATTGTTTCAAAAGTATTTAAAATTAATTGTAATATTTCATAGTTCCTTTTAGAGTTTATTGTTTCAAAAGTATTTAAAATGGATTGTAATATTTCATAGTTCCTATTATCTAAATATGAAATTTAGAAAATTTCTCTTTAGATTTACTGAAATTATGTTGTCAAGGGTATTTCAACTTTATTTCTCTCGTCAGTCAGTCTGAAATTTATCACGAATACGATGTCGGTCTATTTCTAAATCCTTCACATGTTCATGGAAAACTATGATTAGCAGCAATGTGGAGTTCACTTTACGTATGATAGGGATTTTGGAAGTTGTGACATGAAGAGCCTTATGTAGATAAAGCAACCATTGAATTTTACAAGTAGCAACAGCAAGGGCATGATACTCAACTTTACTAGAGGATTCAGAAACACTAGTTTGTTTTTTTGGTTTTCCATGATATGGGGTGAGGGGGAGCAAGAAAGAGATACACGCCAATAAATGAGTGTTTGGTATCAAGGAATAATTACCATGTTCAGGAGCTTGTTTGATATACAAAAGGACTCTACAAGCAACTTTAAGATGAACTTAAGTGGGTTTCGTTTGATCATAAGTCCGGTATCGACCATATTTTCCTCCACTCAAGGCTTTAAACCCATGCCCCATGACGTATCTAGGACAACTTTCCTGGTTAATCCTTTTGCAAAAGGATCTTATCAATTTCATATTTTTTTTTCTCACATCCGATGTAGTGAGATAACACAATTTTTCAACTCCTTTTGCAATAGGATTTGTGTCATCTCTCATTGATTTAACGACCCGATTTTATGATTTTATTTATTTAACTATTTTATTTATTATTTAATTGCTTGGTGTGTTATATTTGTTGATTATTTGAAATTTAGAGATATTAAGGGTATTTTGGTACTTTTGGATGTGGAGAGTTCATATATGAGAAATGGTAGTAATTTGGGGTACTTAATAGAATAGTGGTGTATGAGTAATATTTAGGGTTTTAATGAAATAATTGTGTAGTAACTGTTTGTGAGTAGTAGAAAGTTACTAAGATCATTAGTGAGTGTGACTAAGCCCAATAGTATATAAGAGAATAGTCTTAGACAAAATTAGGGTTAAGAGTGCATTTGCTCATCTTGAGAACCGAGGCGGAGAGAGAGAGAGAGAGAGAGAGAGAGAGAGAGAGAAGAGAGAGAGAGAGAGAGAGAGAGAGAGAGAGAGAGAGAGAGAGAGAGAGAGAATTCAAGAGAAATGGATATCTAGCTTGGGGGAAACCTCAATAGGGAGATTAAAATGAAGATTAAAGTTGCTTTTGAAGATTAAGGTAAGAGGAAAAGTTTATATTTACCATTAAGTGATTATGAGTGATAGAGTGGTTAAGAGTTATGTTTGGTTAAGTGATTTTCATGTAATTCATGTTGAGATTAAGTTATTTACATGCTATTTAATCATGTTAATTATGAGTATGTTGAACTTTATGAAATTGAGATGTTTATGTGCTTAAGTTTATGTATGAAGTTATAGAATAAGTTGTTTATAAAGTTTGGCTTAATAGCAGTTTTGTCCCCCTATGTTTCCCAAAGTTGTGATTTTGGTCCCCTAAGAAAAAAAAGCTACAAAACCGCCCCCTAAGTATTGGCCTCTTTGCATATTTGGCGCCCATTGTCAATTTTAACTTGGTCCACGCTGACCTGGCACTCACATCACTTATCTGAGTAGCTTACAAATGATTGTATACTCCTAAATATATGATGAATAATGATTGAATTAGTGTTGATTTGCACATGTTGAATTCATTACTCGGTGAAAATGCTTATTCGTCTCTAAGATTCAAATTGTGTTAAATGAGTGATTGTTGTTCTTGTTATGATAAATGGTGATGATAATTTTTGTGAAAATGATTTATTAATGATAATAAACTCATGATGATGTATATATGCATATGTATGATTTGGTGATGTATATGTGCATATAATGGTGACGAATATTGTTGATAAAAATTGTTGATGTAAATTGTTGATGAATTGTGTTATAGTGTACGAATATATGTAGTGTCAAGTCATATGTTCATGCATACATGGTCACGTCCTATTGTCAATGGCTATTGTTGATGTAAAATTGGTGATGATTATTGTTGATGGCAAACCCACCCATTTCAAACCTACTCATTTCGAATAACATCAACCTTAAGGTCGATGGCAAACCATATATATACCTTAGAATGTAGTTCACTTGAAATGTCTTTTTTTTTTTTTTGTTAAAAAAAAAACTGGAAGATAATGTAATAAAATTTATGCAAAAGTCTTTTTTTTTTTAGTAAATAGTCAATTTCCTCCTGAAATTGTAAGTTTCGTCAATTACCCCTTCGAAATTAACAAAACTTCAATTACCCCCTTGAAATTGCATAACGTTAATCAATTTACCCCTCCGTCAAATTTTTCTGTTAACTGTTTACGGTTATGATCAAATACCCCCCCCCCTGAAATTTTGCACTTATGTGCAAAATGCCCCTTATACTTAAAAATTTAGATTTTTTTTCTTACCAAAAATCATACATTTAGTTCTTCAAGTAGTATATTGTACCTATTGTCATAAAAATTCTATTCACAAGAAAATGAATGAATATATGCCAAAGAAAACATGGTTTTGTCATGTGCAGCATTTTCATTCATATTTCATATTTATCAACAAGCCTTGTTTCTTCTTCCTTCTGCAGATATTAACATATGGACACACAATATTCAAAGACTTGTGTACTTTATGACTGCATACTCTAACATAATTACCAACTTTTGTAAAAAAAAGTATTTTATATATGTATATATTTAAAACTCATGAGAGTAACATACCTTCCATAAAGATTTATATGACCAATAGCTGCATAAACATACATTTCATACATATTTATATGATCAATAATTATTAATTTGTTTGCCTTTAATATCTTTTGAGTCAGGGATAAAAAAAAAGTATTTTCAAGTTTAGGGGGCATTTTGCACATAAGTGCAAAATTTCAGGGGGGTATTTGATCATAACCGTAAACAGTTAATAGAAAAATTTGACGAAGGGTGTAAATTGATTAACGTTATGCAATTTCAGAGGGGTAATTGAAGTTTTGTTAATTTCAGGGGTAATTGACGAAACCTACAATTTCAAGGGGGAAATTGACTATTTACTCCTTTTTTTTAATAAAAACTTTTACTTCCTTTTAGCTCAATACTATCAACATATTGCACATGTTGAGAAATAATATAAATAGAAGCGAAAGTAACAACATTTGCATGATAAAAAATATATTCTCGTAACCCCACATTTGAAGTAACGTAGTCATTAAGAATATTTTTTCAACACTTACTGTTTATTTTATAGATCTTTTCACCACATGTAAGAGAAAACTAAACATAAATTTTATATAATTATATAAATTCATCAACAATTCTACTTGAAGTGAATCGTTGTATTATCTAACAGGTTTGGTTTACTGATGACCGATCATCTTACGTTATTCTTAGTATATTTTTTAGTCACTTTTAGTTAGTTTAAAATCGAGAATAGAGGAGTATTAGAACAATTGCCTATGATTTCTGAGACATTTGTAATGTTTTCTATTTGAGTCATGTAACGTCTCCCCCATCAAGCCCAAAATTTGCCTTACAACGGCTCATATATGTCACCTCTATATAAGGGGACTTTACACAATCCCTAAAGGTACGAAATCATTCAACCCTAAACCCTCATTCTTGCTCTCTAAACTGATTTGAGTGTCGACAGGTACTCACCCCCCTCGTTCTAGAAGCTCATAAATGCTCAGAACACAGCACCGGACGTTATCATTGTGATCATATATGATAAGATAGAAAGTAGGATGCACATGGATCACCTTAGTGGACCCCACGAGCACATATATAACACACATATTATTCTCTTTTTCTTTTAAAAAAAACATATTATTCTTTTTTCTATAGAAACAATTTCATTTAAATGCGAATCAAATAGTTTGTGACAACATAAGCCATACAAGAAGGAATTATCTCAATCAAAATAGAAACAATTGAAACATAAGCAAAATTATTATTCATTATATAGCAAACTACAATATATTATTTATTGATATTGTAGAAGTTATTATTATTATTATTATTATTATTATTATTATTATAGAAGTTTTTATTTTGTTGATACAATACTAATTATTTTTTTAGAGCTTGAACATAAAATGCTAGTTGTTGATCACTAAGAACAACAACTTTTATTATAAAAAATCCCCACTTCAAATTGAAACATCAACAGGAAACTCACTTATCTCATCACTCCAAGGATTGATCTCTTTAATTGGATCAACATTCTTTAATGCACACCAAACAGCAGTGTTACACTTAAATCTAGACCCAAATGCAATTTGCCAAATCCTATCACCTTTTCTTATTCTTCCTTTAGCTTCACAATATGCCAACTCATACCAAACAAAACTACTTGAAGTGTTACCATATCTATAAAGTGTCATCTTTGAAGGCTCTAATTGAAAATCACTTAATCCTAGCACTTTTTGTATCTCATCAAGAACCGCTTTTCCACCCGTATGAACACAAAAGTGGTCAAAACACAACTTAAAATCAGGTGTATAAATCTTCACTTTGTTGTTAAAGTATTTTTTAACAACAAAAGTTGAAACAAACTTGAATTGTTCTAGTAAAGGCAGAACATATTTTCCAAGTGTTGTGATGTTGGCTTTAAGTGCAATACCAGCCGAACTCATTAGGCTTTTGAAAGTGATACTCCTGTGATTTTGTTTGTTTCATCTTCTTTTTGAAAGACTGAATTGTAACAAGTATCTTGTGAACCTTTGTGTGTAGGAACAGTGTGTTTAAGGTGATATTTTGAACGGTGAGAATCAGTGGAAATGTTTGAGAGTAAGATGGCTGCACCACCTACACGAAAGAGACAATTTGAAACAAGCATTGATCTGTTGTTTCCTAAGTAATATCCACTGTTGATGTTTTCTATGCTCACAATTAAGGCATATGAGTTTGGATGTACCTAAAAAATCAGAAAATATGGAATTAAATCTCTATATAAGTGTTGTTGAACTGATTAATGGATAAACTTCAATTTAATCTTATCCATTAATTAGAGTAACTGTTGTCGCAATTTTTGATAAAACAGTTACAAAATCTCTATATAAATAGAGGACTCCACTCAGTTCAAAAAATAAACTAAAGAGTTTCATTGAGTTGTCGGCAACTCTTTCTCTCTTCTCCCTTTCTTGATTTGTGTTGACGAGTCTTTCTTCTCTTAATCTCCTTTTTCTGTCCCTTCGGAATTAAGAGTGTTCTTAAGACCATAGTCCCTTTTCGGTTTAATGTCCCTTCGGAATTAAGAATGGTCTTAAAAACATAGTCCCTTCGATAATATATGTCCCTTCGGAATAAAGAGTACTTTTAAGATCATAGTCCCTATTTGGAATAACAATGCTCCGTTGGATTTAAGAATGGTCTTAACGGTATATAAATATTATTTAATATTTTTCTAATTGAGGAGAAATGGTAGTCGTAATACCATATTGATAGTTTGGAGAACTTAAAGTTAGAATAGTGTTAACACCATATTTGAGTGGTCTCAACACCATAGCAGAGTGGTAACAATATCATATTAAAGTGGTTTCAATATTAAAGAGTGGTCTTAGTACCATATTTGGAGGTGTAATTCTCGAACGGTTTTCTACAATGCAGTAGTTAATCGAACTGTTGTAGCTGGACTTGTTTTATCCTATAGGCGGCGTGGTTGATAGTCTGTCTTGTACAATTTTAAACAATGCCACGAAATATCTTAAAAAGAACGATCTGATCGTGACTCAACCTAGTAACAAGAATAACCTGCAGAGCACTCAAACTTCCATGCGTCTCAACCTAGTAACAACAATACCCCGAAGGGACATTTCACCACTAACACATCTTAAAAGTGACTTATATTTTATGAATATGATATCTATTTAGTCTTATGTATGGAATATACGACAAAGGTCCATTTTCAGAGTATTTTTATTCGAAATTAAACATAGGCTAAGATTTCGAAGAACACGTAGAGATACAAGGGGTTGAAGTTAATCAAGTGTAGTTTGACTTTGATGTACAATGTATTGTTGAATTATTTCCCAAACATAAGACATCTCAGTTTAGGTTTTGGGGCTTGGCTTGTGATGGAATATTCTGTCTACACGGATTGGGTTAAAGACATTGAAGGATCTTGCTGCACAATATGGACATTGAAAGATTTTAAATAACTTGTCATTGTATTGTGCATCTCATTGGTATCTTTGTTTCTCTATTTTATATGATACTCCTCAAACTGATTTCTTGTCTACAGATTTTAACAAGATCGTTTGCGAAACACTTAATCGTCGGTAAAAACATTAAGAACAAATTTAAACTACAGATTATAACCAAAAAAATTCATATATAACCGGCCAGATTAAATATCTATATTAGATTCCTAGACACTAGACTCACTATCATTATCTTAAACTTCCATTGTTGCAAATATCCCAATGAATCAATCCTACGTGAATCAACCAAACTTTTTCTTCAATCTACTTATTTCAAGCAACAAGAAAAGAACCAATAAACATTCCAAAAAGCCAAGCAACATTGATATTCGGAACAACATTGGAAAGAAACAAATAGTTATTGAACCATGCTCTTGATGTCATGTTAACAATATAGGGTTTCAGAAAGAACATAAGAGACGGTTACAAGCGAAGGAAATATGAAGAGATCAATAGCATAAGTCCAATCTTATCATCTAATACATATAAGGTTATACAGCATGTCCATTTAAAGAAGTAGCTCAGGCTTCTCCACGATTGTATCGGATGATATTGACTTGCAAGTTAACAATGATCCAAGAACAGGCTTCACTTTCTCTGTAATCTTGGTTATAACAAGGAACAAAACTCGATACAAAACAATCATCCCAAGCAAAATTCCAAGATCAACCCATTTAGAGTAACTCATGTCACTTTGCCAAATATCTCTCAAAATCTCTTCACCAGTAATGTAATTACTAGTGCCTTGTCCCTTTTTTACATTAAATCTTAGTCCTTCATACTCATTCTTAAACAATCCTTCAAAGGAATATGTATGAAAAGCAACATAATGTAATGGATATCGCCAAATTGGCTTAGGAAGATCATGTGGCAATTTAAAGAACCCTCCAATTAAAATCATGATTGCTTGGATTCCAGCACCAGTTATGATTCCCATTAGATGGTTAGGGACAACGCTTGCTACTATCATCATAAGACTTTCCACCAACATTAGACTCGAAAATAAAACTGCAGCGAAGTACAAAAAGTGTTCGGATCCATTGTGAAGACCAGAGAGGTAATAAGTTATAGCTGCGGGAATCATTGTAACCAAAAAAATGAACGGAATCGAGGAAAAAGTGTTCCCAATCACATAAGCAATCACACCATAATGCCCGTTCTGTCTTTCTCGTTGAAATACCTGAAAACAATTTGGTAGGATTCAATTTAAAAGAAACAAATAGTTTATACTTATATTGTTAATCGAGATTTAACAGGCTCAATTGATTTATTCTGATATTTCAGAATTTAAATAAATGACCAAAATTAGAGAGAGAAAACAAAATCTTTCTACAACTCTTTCCCAACTTTGTATGATAAAGTTAGGGACGATTTTTATTCATTGGATGGATGAGTTGAGATTGAGTAACAAATAAGTGTAAAGACTCATAAACCTAATTCTAAGCCCTAAGGGTTTTCGGTGAAGATGTAATGTCAAATCTCATTTGTGCCGTTGCTAGCTCAATATGATAGGCCCAAGTTACATTAGGTAATGTGTTATGATTAGATATTGATTAAGTTGTTCAAATACCAATGCTACACATAACTGATTGGCGATTCTAATCATTATCAAGCAAAAATGAACGAAGTTAGTTTGTAGAGTAGTTAGTTATAACTTTGAGTCTCTTTTAGAATATTTTCTCCTCCATTAATGAACAACTCAAAAGGTTGTTCATTACACAATCACACGCAGTCAACATGATAAGCTGAGAATCCAACCTCATTTGTTTTTCTGTATATTAGTTTTGAAACTACTTTCATGTCTTCCACAAAGGAAGGAAATCCACCGATGCTCATGAAAGTTAAGAAGCCAGAGACAAATGAAAGAAGTGAACCTCGATCCTGAAATAATGAAAAGTAAAATGTACAGTTAAAACAATATATATTGCAAATATAAATTTAACACTTCTTAGTTGTTTACCTTAATTGAGCCATAATTTGTACCCAAATCGTAGTAAACAGTGCCTAAACTTATAGCCAATGCAACATATATGCCAAAACGTAACCAGTAATAGCCTAGATCACGAAACATGTTCACTGATGACCGTTTGATAAGAACTAGGCATTGATTAAGGAACTTTGCATGCTCTTCTTTCTTGCAATCCAATGAACTTGTGTGCTGAAAAAAATTCACATTTAAATTCAAATAATTTTAATCTTAATGTTTGTCAATTTAACCTTTTGTATGATCAAGTAAGCCATGAAGTCTACCTTTTTAGATAGGACTGCTATTTCATTATGAACATCTTGATACATTTCAGATGATTTATATGCATTCACAAGGATACAAATTGCTTCTTCGGTGGGCATTGTTCCATTATCTGCCAATGCTGTCTCAATGACCTGAAATATTTTCAATTTGTTTCAAATGTTTACCTTGCATTTAGAATTCTACGCTATTACCACCTCAAGTGTTAATCAACAAAATACCTGATCAAAGTCTTTGTTTATAGTTTTAAGTAAATGATCAGATGGGTTTTGGAGAGGAGGACAAGGAAAACCATTCATTGCAAAAAACTACATTGAAACAAAACCAGAATCAATCATAAATGTAAAATAAAATAAAATTTTCTTATGGTTGATAAAAAGAAGAGACAATTAGATATGAACTATGGGTGTACATTTGTTTGGCACCTACGGTCAATCACAACACGCCAATATATATATATATATATATATGATGTGGCAAATTGAAGAGTTATGAATGAATGGCATTGTAAAATAACTTAAGATTAACGGCATATATAATTAGGGTTAGTTCCTAACCTCAGTTGCAGCAGAAGCAGGTCCAAAGTATACAAGTCTACCTGAAGAGAGAAGACAAAGGTTGTGAAAAAGTTGAAAAACTTCGGTACCAGGTTGATGGATGGAAGTAATAATAGTCCTCTGAATACCATCTTTATGATCCAAGGTAGCAATTCTTGTCATAACATAGTAAGAAGCAGCACTATCAAGTCCACTTGTTGGTTCATCAAGAAAAAGAAGTTTTGGACGTGTAAGGATCTCAATGCAAATGCTAACTCTCCTTTTCTGACCTCCACTTATGCCTTTAACACCCCATCCTCCAATTATTGTGTTAGTAGCATCTTGCAGACCCATTTCTCTGATTGTAAAATCAGCTCTCTCTTTCTTCTCTTCCTTAGACATTGAGTCAGGTAATTGAAGTTGAGCTGAATAGTACACTGCTTCTCTAACAGTCAAGGTTGTCAATAACGTATCATCTTGAGTTACATAAGCCTACATAGATTAATGAAAGAATTAATAGTTGAACATAATCCTTTTTTTGGGAAAAAGTTCAAAATTAACTTTGTACCGAGGTTCCATAAGATAGTTCCTGTTTGTGACCGTTGATCAAAATTTCCCCTGTTCGTCTTGTGCTTGGGCCTAATCTGCCTAAAAACACAAAAAATTTGTTTTTATATATCATCATTGTTATTTTTGTCAAATTGTTTAATGACTAAAAAAAAAAATTAACCTTTTTAACATTAAAAAAAAAAAAGTTTTTTAAGGTGAAAAAGTGAAATATATGAAATTACTTTTGTATATATTATACATTGTCTCTTTCAACTGATTATTCATTATCTATACTATATATAAAGAAAATAGACTCTTTTGGACTAACATTTTCTTCTTCCAAAATTACCTTCAACATTCAATGCAAATAGCACATATAAGAAATATATAAGAGTAAATTTAAATATTAAAATAAAATGTAACAAACTGTATATGTCTGATTTTTTTTTTTTTTTTCATTTATCATTCAAAGAAGATAATGGATGAGTGTGAATTCAAATATTAAAAAGAATATAACAAACTCAATAATTATTTTGGTTACCACACAAAATATATCGGTAAACAAACACGTATTGAATATATGTCCACTTTTTTCTTTATGCTTAAAAAAAATGTAACAAACTAGATCAAGTATATGTCACTGTAAATATAATCAATAAGAAAATAATTGTTATATGTTTTGACAATTATTTGTAGATAAATCGATATACGAGTAATTTCCATTTATATTTAAACATTGAAAAATTATAATCAAAATTATACAAACAAATGTAATAAAATATACACACACGTTAGCGTGGTAAAAAGAGCGCACAAACGGGCACGACAATGCTCCTCTTTCTGCTAATTTTATATAATAGAAATACATTTTGGTAACTTTTTCATTTCTAATTATTCACTTAAATAAATTTGCCTATAGAAATGTTATAATTTTGACGTCATTTAAAAATATAAGAATTTATTCACTTAAATACATTTGTTGTTTTATTGGTGTTGTTGAAAAGGATAAATCTATAAAAGAGCAAAATGTATAACTATAATTTTAATCAAAATTTCATAAAAAATATTATTCAAAATTTATAAACATAATTCATAATTCATAAAAATTATTGTTCATAATTTATAAAAATTATTGTTCAAAATGTATAACATAGATGGTTGATCAGGTGCTTTATCATGCACAAGGCGAGCCACATTCGTGGCAATATGCACAGTGAAAATTTGATGGTGGCAGTGGTAATGGGCAGCAGCCAAATGCAACATAGATGCGGCGATGTTTAAAGCTCGTATGGGGGCGTGTTGGAGGAATGTGGCGGGTCAATTTATTGGAGCGATGACAGACCATTGTAAAAATTCCATGACTGTGACGGAGATGGAAAATTGTGGGCTCCTATGCGCGCTCTTGAATGGCTTGGTTCGATAGGATATTATCAGGTGACCTTGGAAATGGATTGCCAGTTGGTGGTTGATGATGTTTGCAAGGATAAGGCAAGTAAATCAGAATACTAAATGATTTTATAAATGTTGAGTTTACTAGGCAGCAAGCAATTGGTAGCGCTCATGCACTTGCAAAAGCAGCTTTATCTTACGTTTCTCATACTGTTTTTGATGTAATTTCAAATTGCATCCGTCTTTACTCTTTTCATTACACAATCTAGCGTCAAGAAAGTCACTTATGTATCCGTCTTTACTCTTCTCTATTGCACTTAATAATATGTTTATTTTATTGTAGGAACTATGTGGAATAGGAGAATGCCAAATCAAACAAAACTTTCTAGTGATCGAAAAGAGGGATGGTGACAATGCACCATTAGTCTTAGGCAGACCCTTCATTCAAAAGGATCAGATTAAGATGGATGTGGATGACGATACACGCACAATCAAAGATCTAAACCTCAAGGTTTGTTTCAACCTATTTCATAGTGCCACAATGTCTGGACAATACATAGGACGAAAATGGAAGTCCTCTTTTGGACCATCCTAGTGAACAATAGACGTCGAATTAATTGATATTTTTAGCATGTTTGTCAATCATTTTCATTTAGTTTTAATCCAAAATTAATAGAGGAGTATTAAAGCAATTGCCTATAACTTTTGGGACACTTGTAATGTTTTCTATATTAAGTCATGTAATTCTAGTTTTCCCGAAACAAAACAATTCTAGGGTGTTTTGATGTAATTCAAGAAGAAATCATGCAAATCGGCAAAATAAAACATTTGAAGACTTGTGAAGATTTTGAAAAGTCCATGAATGAAGATTCAAGAGGCGTCGGAAGACATTACAAAGGGAGAAATTATGTTCTCAAGTTTCAAGACATCTTATGTGGAAGCAAACATCCAAAAAGACGAATGCATAGGCGATTTCGCACAGAAGACAACACCCATGAGTCTGAGGCATGAGCCATGAGCCTGGGGCATGCACCATGCACCCTGGACATCACAAATTATGCCTATGCGCCTAGCCACTTTCCTAGGGCATGCCGGGAGCGGGCCAGAAACCACTTTTTCCACTTTTTAAGTAGAAAAAACCTGGTTTGTCGGTCCATCTTCAAGTTGAAACTCTGCCTATAAATACCAATTCTCCCATTCATATTTTTCATTCCGAACGTAACGGTTCAAGAGGAAGGCAATTACTAGGATCTTCAAGGGAGGAGTCTATCTCCTAACTCTAAGTATAGGGTATGTTTTATTTCTTTTGTAATTTGTCTTTAGTTACCATGAGTAACTAATCCTTTTTAGGCTAAGGTTCTAAGATGAACATCTATTTTATTTGTTAGATTATTTAAGTTCTTTATTCAATTATTTTTTGAATCCTATTTAATTTTACTATTGCGTAAGCTTTGTCTCCTCTAAAGAGAATCACCCTGAGGTAAGGGTACTTAGGAAGGTAACATACCTATTATTGGTGAAAACCTACCCAAATCGGGAATTAACTAAGATAAGAATTAACGGTAATTAGGAAAACATTGTGATTTCATGATTTCAATCAACATAGTAACTTTATTCTTTTTTCATCCTTGGTAAGGTTGACGATATAGGGTTGCCCATTTGTAAAACTACCGAAGGTAGAATATGTTGATGTCCTTCTAAGATTCAATAGATGAGGGCACGTTTAGAACACAGTGAATATAGGAACTCTCATATCCGTTATTGTTTTAAAAGTTTAAATCACCATGTATCTCCTCCTATTTTGTGAAAAAAGGTTTGATGTTAGGAAAATTAAAAAGGAAAAGAGAATGCCTTTTTCATGAATCTTTAAATTTGATTGCGCATAGAAACGTTTAAGTTAGTATAATGCATTCAGAACAATGAAAAGAGAAGGCTAGGTTTAACCATAGAAAAAACTGAAATGTTCAACAAATTCATTGTGAATATGACAAAATTTTCCATTTTAAAAACCTTCAAGGTTGATATTCATCCTCCTAGAGCACCTCTCATCAAGGAAGTCATTTGGTTTCCCCTTATTCCTCCTTGGATCAAGTGCAACATAGACGGTTCTTCAATCAACAACTTCTATGTAGCATCTGCAAGGGCAGTATTCAGAAATTCCGGTGTTTGTATTGTTTTGCTCAACATCTTGGCCCTGGTAATGCTTTGTTTGCAGAATTTTCTGCAGCAATGGCAGCTATTGAAATAGCTATGTAAAATGTTTCAATAATCTTTGGTTGGAAACATACTCAAAATTGGTCCTGCTGGCTTTTGCTAACACAGCTTTGGTTCCTTGGCCTATAAAAAACCGGTGGTTAAACTGTTTAGCTCTTACTAATAAAATGAATTTCATGGTTACTCGTAGACATGACAACAAAACTCATACCTATGGGTACCTACCCGAACCAAACCCAATTTGACGGTTTTCCCCTCTTTGACTGGGTTTGGGTATGGATAAGGGTTTTCCCCGATTTCAAAACACAGGTACGGGACGGGTAAATGGATGCACCCATCCTGAATGTAAAAATTCAATTCATTATCCATTTTATATAAACAAAAACTCAAACCTTAAATCATTTCACTGACACGATCAAAGTCTTAGAACACTGACTTTTCTAATTTCTCTCTCTTCTCCTTCCATATCTCACACCATCGGTCTCTCTCTTTTCCATCAGCATAGCAATCGATCAATATCATCTTTTTGTTGGATAATGCATTAAAACATTGAGCCCGGAGCTGAAAAATACTTCTTTATTTATTAAAATAATTATCCATTGCGGGGATAAGGATGGAGCGGGGCTACCCGAATCCGTCGGGGACGGGGATGAGATTCGATTTCTCTTTCCCGTTGGGTATGGGTAGGGTAAATGGTAAGTATTTGAGAGTGGGGTATGGGGACGAGAAAGGTGATACCCGTCCCACCGTGCCCCATTGTCATGCCTAGTTACTCATATATATATATATATATATATATAGGGTTAGGATCAAATGACACCATGGTGTCAAAATTAGTTTGACACCAAATCTCATCCATTCATTTTATTTAATCTAAAGGCTTAAAACTATCACCAAATTAATTAATATACACCAAATACTCTCTGTCACCTAATTAAGAAAAATATCTATCATCATTAATTTATAATCAAACATTCCATTTTTATTTCCCCAAATTTATTTGTTCCTCTTTTTTATTTCCTCAAATTTATAAATTTTCTCAGATTTCTATAATCATATTCAAACTTCTTTTTTAAACTTTTTTATAAAATGAATGGTTGAACTCATATACCTATGATTGTTTGAGTCATGATCACCATCAATGATATTTCTTTTCCTTTATCTCATATACTCATATTTTTTTAATAATTAATGAAATTGTATTAAAAAAAACAAACAAGCTCGACAAATGGTTCTTGAATTGTTCATGCTAATTAGATTATTTTGTCACTCATAGGTCTAATTTTTTTTAGAGGACTCGTTGTGTCTCATGTTTAACTGAATTATCAATTATGATTTATCATGATTTTATAAAAATTATAAAGTTTGAGTTTGTGCTTATGGCCAAAAGAAAAAAAATTAGGGGAAAATAAAAAGGGTTTGAATCTACCAAAAACAAGAAGGTATTGTTTGATTATGAATTAATGATGATAGATATGTTTCTTAATTAGGTGATAGAGAGTATTTGATGTATGTTAATTAATTTGGTGATAGTTTTAAGCCTTTGGATTAAATGAAATGAATGGATAAGATTTGGTGTCAAACTAATTTTGACACCATGGTGTCATTTGATCCTATCCCATATAGGAGGATCCCTTGACACCAGGTGTCAACGGATTCGTTGACACCAAATTTTAAGCGTTCATTTCTCTTAATCTAATGGTCAATAATGATTCATCAAAATCTTAATGTGGACATTCAATATTTTATATCTCACTTTTAAGACTATTTATTATATTCTCTCTCATCAATCTCATTCACATTCTTCCCTAAAACCTCTTTTTTTTTTTGTCCGTTTCTTCCTTCTATCATCCATGATGTTTCTATCATTTACCATTGTTGGAGGTAGAAATTTCATCAAATTTCTAATGCATCAGCCGAAAAAACTCCTTAAATTTTGCAAGAAAATACTGATGTTTATAGGATGCTTAATTATATCAAAGCAATCATGAAGGTTCAACGCCCTTGGGAGAAATAATTGGATGAGGAGATTGAGATATACTTCAATCCATTTGTTATAATTATAGGTTTTTAACCATGATTGCAAAGTTAATTAAAATGTCACCAGGTAGTATCCTTCGCTCCAAATGAATTGGTTTTGGTTAAAGTTGAAATTTGAGATTGTGGGAGTATAACAAATTTTAAGCTTTTCGTAAATAAAAAACCATTAAATTGAATTGCTGTCATTCCTGAGATCGGTGGGGAAAACGAACATGTTCATTCTTGAAAGCATTAAAGATGAGGTGAGCATAATTAGTGTGCGGGTCACGTCATCTTAGTGATTTAGGAAATAAATACATACCATTAGATCAATTAATTCAATGGATGAGATTTGGTGTCAATATAACCGTTGACACCTGGTGTCAACGGATCCTGTCTCACATATATATATATATATATATATATATATATATATATATGGCTTTCTTTGTGGAGATAGATTAGCTTTTCTAGGGCTTTCTTTGGTCCCTTCACTACAAAATTGTGGAATGAAGTCCTTGTAAATACTAGACCGGAGTACATTAGGAATGAGTTGGGATTACCTAAATTTAGGTTTACACGGCAAGAGATTTGGCTTCTAAGTTAGGCAAGGTATGGAAGATGACTAACAAATGGAAAATGGTATCACCAAGCAGGGGGTACCATGACTTCCTTTTTGAGCAAGTTGATGACTTACACAGAATCTGGGCAACTGATACCATTACTCTAAAGTCGGGTCTCCTTCGTCTCTCACAATAGACGAAGGACTTTAATCATTATTCATAGAAGCAAACTCACGCTTCCATTTGGATTCGCTTGGTTGAATTGCCCCAAGAATATTAATGGAAACGGACACTGAAGGAAGTAGAAAGTGCAGTGGGTACACCGATTGATTTGGATGGCCCGACACGTAGTAGGGCTTTTGGGCACTATGCGCGAATTTTGGTTGACATTGATTTATCTAAGAGAGCTTATGACGAAATTCTTGTGGAACAGGACGGTTTTTCCTTTATGGTTGCATCTCAATACGAGCGAAGGCCTCTACTCTTCCATCACTGTTATATCATTAGACACAATGTCACGACTTGTAAATGGCTGCACCCCGGTGACATCAAAGGAGAATGATCGTGGGAAAAAGACCTATGGATGTTGAACTAGTGAAACGAAAACCCCCTTAGCAGCACCGTAATAATAATAATGATATATGAGCATCTACTTCCGGTACTCTAAGATATGTTGCAGTTGCAGCCCCTACTGCTGCAGAACTGTCGTGAACCAAGAACAGACATTAACTCAAACTGTTGCCTCCACCTCCACACATACAAATCAGAATGTTGTTGTTGAATCCCCATCTTCTAAAATAAGTTGTTTGAACAATCAGGAAGAGTCATTATCTCATTCGGCTACTCCCGTTAATAATGATGTTTCAGCTGTACCCATTAATAAGGATGTTTCTGCTGTACCGATTAATAACGACGATTCTGCCAACTCGTTCAGCTTTGCGTTGCAAAATGTTACAGATGAAATCCCTCAAGGAAGGTTACCTCAGGCTTCTAGTCCCATGTTAGAGTTGTCTGAAGTAGCGCACAATGACGTGCATTCACATGGAGTGGAACAAACACAACAGGACTCTCGGACCGTACAGGTTCTTGAGATTTCTGCCGCTGCTGTCCCGCTTACTCTTTCAGTAGAGCACGTTGACGTTCATGAGTACTCCAAATTACATTTGTATGCTTCTGGTACAATGAAGAGTCCCGCCCAACACAAGAATGCACATTGAGATGCGCACATCACCTCTCATGCAGATTTGTCCGCAAGTCCAGTTGGCATTGTTTCTACTGCTGATGACCAAGAGCAGCGCTCGGTACAACATCATCTTGCTGACAGTCACACAATTCAGCACGTTCGAGGTACAAATATTTCTAGTAATTCTAACTCGAACATTCTCGTGGATAATGTCACGCACAAAGAAAGCATGGTAGAACAAAACAGTAATCCAGTTATTCAGCAAGATATGGACCTTTGGAATAGAATTCGGGAGTATGATCAACTTTCAGCCGCGAAACTATTCACTCCGGTTTAACCCAAGAAACAAAAGAAGCAATTGAAGCATTAAGTACTTGGGAAGCCGCCATATCGAACCCGCTCAAGGGGTGACCCCTCTCCATATGCCCAATGAATGTCCTTTACTGGAATGTTCGAGGTATTGGCAACTCTGATATAAGACTTGCGTTAAAAATTTTATTTATGTCTCATAAACCAATGTTAATTATTCATTGAATTCTTTCGTGATCGGTGCGGTCTACCTAACTACTGATTTTCTTAGTCTGTTACTCTACTTGTCATTTTTGTTTCTTTTCGACTTATGAGAGTTTTGGTCTAGTCCCCCCCTCTTGTATATACTTTTCTTTTTTTTTAATAATTTTTTTTAGTTTGGCGACATACGATGGCGGTTTTGCGGAATGCCAACCTAGGTGGTATGTCGTTGTTTCCTCTTGATCCTTGTTCTTTCTTCAGCTTCAAAAAAAATTTAATTATATATTTCTATTATAATATCATGAACTCTTATATAATTTTGACCTTACATATCCTTATTTATTAATTTTATTAGGTCTACAGAACCTTAACCTAATAATTTCTCTCTAAAATGTTGCATTAGGTTAGCACCAATTTAACCTAACAAATTCCCTCTAAAATGCAGCAATCCCTAATATTTCTTCTCACCGATGAATTTTTCATTCTTATCCTGTTGTTTCATCGTTTGTATATATCTATTGTTTCTGTAGACTTTTTTTTTACAATAATTAATGTTAATATTCCTGAAGTCCAATAACTTTAAACCGAATATTCTTATACTTGATTATTTTCATACGTCTTTAAAATTTTATTTTATGGCAAAGTATTATACCTTTTAACATATTATTTTATTTTATTTATGATGCAGACTATGAATATTATTTTCTACCACTTTAAACCAAGTATTGATAGCTTATTTAGGTGTGAAACTAAAGTTAATATTTGTTGGTTAAAGAATTTTAACCATTAATATGTTATGTTGTTTAATGAATTTTATTTATGAATTTAAATTATTTCAATCTGATATATTTATGTTTGTCTGAACACAAAACTTTGTTTATAATAATTAACCCGGGCAATGCCGGGTACTTAGACTAGTTTCAAGATAAATAGATAATATTAATTAAAGTTGATTGTGTTTAAGAAAAATATTAAATTCATCAATCAATTTAAAAAATCTGTATATTTTATGGATAATTTTTTTTCTTCAAATGGTACTTATTTTTAGAGACGGATGAAGTGAGAAGAATATAGTCATAAAATCTATGAGGTTTATGAAGGAGAATAATTACGTAACAGGTTTTTAATTTAATTTTTATAAGCTAATTAAGTAGAAGGTAACTAATCATTAAAAAAAAAGTAGAAGGTAACAAACTAAGTTTAATAGCATCTCTGTAAAATAAAAAAAATAAAAAAAACTAAAGTTTAATAGTAAGTACCTCGTTTCAAAGAAAAGTTTAATAGTACCTGCTAAAGTATCAAGTAGTGTAGACTTGCCACAGCCAGAAGGGCCCATTATGGCCAAAAGTTGACCTGGCTTAACATAACCTGTTAGTCCGTGAAGAATTGATCTGCTTCCATTCTTTCCATTTAAAATTTTATTTACCCATATATCCTTCCATGTTAAGCATATACCAACTTCACATTCTTCTCTCTTTTTCATGGTTTCTAGTGTGGTGGCTTCAATGTCTGCCACGGTTCTTTGGAGGGATTCTAAATTGGTTTTAGTTTCACAACCTGCTGATGGAACAGATGGATGAAGGGAAGCCATCAGTATCACTCCGAGTGATTGTAGCTACGAGATAGATGATAATGCAAAATAATGGGCGAATCTTTTATACATTCTGAAGAAGAAGAAGAAAACGGTACTCGCGTATCCGCCTTTCCGTTTTTTTTATTGAGTTAACATGTGTAAATTATGAACAGTATTTTATATGTAATTTTGATTTTGATAAATATAAATATTTGTGACTTTTAAATTGTAACAAACCCAAAAAACAATGTTTATTTTTTTCAATGAAAAACAATAATTTAACAAATATAATATAAATCCTTTTTTTTTTTAATATCACCAACAATATAACATTAATATAGAAAAATTTGTTCAAGGGTATAGTCAGAATTATAAAAAACTTAGCCCAAAATCTCTACCCCTTTCATATAATATAAATCCTTTTTTTTTAATATCACCAACACTATAACATTGATTATAAGAAGTATTACTTATTTAAATGGGATTTAACCTTTTTTAATTAAAATTTAAAATAATATTATTAACGGATAAAATAGTTTAAATGAAGGGTAAAATAGGTAATGAAAAAGTCAGCTCAAACTCATGTATTTGAAGCCTATTTCTCTCAGAAGCTGAAGAGATCATCAGACTATGTGGAGATCATCAAACTCAGAAGACCTTGCCAGACGCAAAGATCCCTTCAGACTTGGAAGACCTTCAGATTTCAAAAGCACCAGAGGGACCCAGACTCCACAGTTGTCTTCTGTAGCTATCCACATCAAAGGATATGAGCACAATTTTGTCTTCTTCCGACTATGCGTAGCAACAGATAAAAAACTTCAAGGGCAATAAGATTGAACGGATACTTCCTGTTTCAGCGAAGGATTTTTGAATGACTATCCAACGGAATTATCCATATACGACAATGGCTCAACGTCCTTGATTTGAAGCTTCTCAACGAATCTTTATGCGATGACACTCTTCTCCAACGTCTCTCAAATCAATGCCTATATAAGGATCTGAATACCATGATGAAGATCAACAAGACTCTGCTTTTTTATTGTGTCATTACTCTGCCAAATCAAATCGCGCATAAACACTTGAGATATTCGTTTCAACTTTTGTATCCTAGAAATCCTATAAGCTTTTAAAGAGTATGTACATATTGTTAAGTTTACACCGTCTATCTTTACATCCAGTGTAAGAACAAATTTATTTATAATTGTTGTAAGCAAATAATAGTCTCTTGCTTGTTAAGCTTGAGCACCATAAATCTCTTGGTGAAACTTTGAGCACCGGAAGTCTCTGGCAGTTGTGATTGAGTATAGAAGTCTCTTAGGACAGCCCTTTGAGCATTGGAAATATCTTGCCTGCGTGCTTGAGGAATAGAAGTCTCTTGGAGTTGTACTTGAGCAATAGAAGTCTCTTGGTAGTGACCTTGAGCATTGTAAGTCTCTTGAAAGAGTCGTTGAGCATTGGAATTCTCTTGCAAGTGTGCTGGAGAATTGAGAAGTCTATTGGAATAGTCTTTAAGCAATTGTAATATATGAGATTATAGTGAAATTCATTGGAAGTGCAACGGGACTGGACTACTTTGTGTTGTGGGAGGAACCAGTATAAATTGTTTGTGTCTGCTCTCTCACTCTCTCCATCTCACTCTCTCTCTCTCTCTCTCTCTCTCTCTCTCTCTCTCTCTCTCTCTTTCTCTCTCTCTCATCTTTGTTTTATGTATTCCGATGTGTAACACCCTTGAACCCCACATACAATTTTAAATTAATATTTAACAATAATTCAATTAACTTCAAGGTGCTACATCATCATTAATCCAAAACATGCAAAAATCATCAAAATACATAAACAGTCGCAATGAAATTAACATCTTAAAACATCATAAGGTCATAATCTCAAAATATGGGATACATTAACATAGTGAACTCAATGGTTCCTCAAACATAATCCGAAATGATAAACTAAAATCTCAGACACCTAATCACAGCCTACTAGCTAAGACTCTAAAAGAATATGATGACAGGTCATCTTACGTTATTCTTAGCATGTTTTCAGTCATTTTCAATAGGTTTTAGCACCAATAAGGGGAGTATTAGAACGATTGCCTATGATTTTGGAACTTTTGTAATGTTTTCTATATTTGAGTCTGAATTCTAATTTTCCCGAAACATAGCTATTTTAGGGGGTTTTGAAGTAATTCACGAAGAAATCATGCAAATCAAGAACATATGAAGAATTGTGAAGACTTTGGGAAGACCAAGACTGAAGATTTAAGAGGCCTCTGGAGACTTAACAGTGGGAGGAATTCCGTTCCCAAGTTCCGAGACAAGTTATTCGAACCTAAAAACGACAAAAATCGAAGTAACTGGGCCATGGAAGTAGCACCATGCGCCTTGGGCATGACAAAAAGCTGCCATGCGCCTTGGGGATGCTAGATGCGCCTCGAGCATTTGAAATGTGGGGGGCGCATGCATAATTTTATGCGTTTTTATGGGTTTAGCCCGCGTTTTTAGCCTAAACCCATTTAAAAATTCTCACTATAAATGCCTAGCCTTCCTATTCAGAATTTATCGTTCAGAACTGTGGCAGATCAAGAAGATGGCAACTTTGGACCTTCAGGAGAGTTTCTATCTTCTCTTTGATTTTCTATGGTATGTTTTTATCTTCGGTAATTTGTTTTTAGCTATCATGTCTAATGTAACGCCCTATTTCTATTAAAGCGATAAAACACATGAATAATATAAATATTCAAGAAATAGACGCCATGTCATCAACAAAATCTAAACAACAGGCATACATAAAATTCTCAACAATTGCAGCGGATATAAACCATACACCTCAAAGTATACATGCTATGAGATCAAAATACATCATCATAAAAATTCTCCAAATCCCAAAAAATGGGTAAATCTCCACATCAGAAATAAATCCAGAATAAACAATCTAGAATAATCATATGACAGAAATCCTATATCAGAGCCTATCCTAAGACTCTAAGGAAACGGTAACGGAGATAGCTCTCGCTATCCAAGGAATCACCAAGCAACTCATCAAAAACAACTAATCCTGCACTTCGTCTACCATCCATACTGACAGGTAGGCGGTCAAAACCACTAGGGGTAAGCTTTACATCAAACATAATCAATAAAATAAATTTGAACATATATGAATCATTTCAAGTTCCAAATAATTGACATGAGCAATTAACTTCCATATACACATTTCCACAACAATTCCAAATATAACAAGTATGTATTCATCAATCATCCCATCATCAACAATCATCATTCAAATGCATCAATTAGGATTCATGCCAATATGATATGCGCCTATACTCGACACATATATGCATGTGGTACCAAATCGCCAACAACAAGATGCCAACAGAACATCTTATGTAAGAGTACACCTACTCTTACAATATCGCCGAAGTAAAAGAGTAACCCTCCTTTACAACATCAAGACTCAACATGACTATGATGCATGGACATACAAGCAAAGACTCAACAATGCAAAATTACCTCATAAATATTCAACAACAATATAAAGAATAACCTCCAATTATATTGATCGCCTCAACAACAATTGCATTATCAAGTATTTACGTCCACACAATCAATCAAGTCATAAATCAATTAAGAGCCATCACCACATCATCATCAATCATTTAGCATATATGCAATCACCAACACATCACCATCACTTAACATATCTGCATTCATCGACAATATAACAATCCATTAACATATATGTATTCACCAACAATATCACAATCAATCAACAGATATGTATTAATCAACATCAACTATATCATATGGTTCAACAACTCGATACAATTTCTCACAATTCAAGTAAAGGAGAAAATACAACACATTATGATAAACATCATATCCAACACATGTAGAGCATTCACATGTCTTCATATAATCATATAAGGCTATTCACGAAAGATTTATAAAGTAATTGGTTTTAAAGAATCACTTTCGACAAAGTCCGTATCAAGTGGCGAAAACGGCCAACATTAATAATTTTCAAAGCTATGTAACTTACTCAAGTTTGAAAACATACAATTCCATCTTAATCAATCATATAAGTATGAGCATATGCCGCTTACGAACTATCAATCATTAATTCAAAGATTAGCCTAAGTTCGTATGAGAAAATCCAAAGTTTACACATTCCACAATCCCACCCGAAAATCAAGTTTGACATGATTAAGGCATTGTACCAACTTCACAAGCATTGCCTAAGCCCATATGAACTGTAGACCAAGCTTGCAACCCTTTTTGTTCAAAAAATTCCAAGTTCCGACAATTTCCGAAACAAACGAAACGATACCAACTCAAGTTTCAAACCATATAGAAATTCTAAGTTTCAATAAAGCCAAGTTTATTCCAGTAGAAAAGTAAGTGAAAACAGCAAAAGAACACTTCAAAACGATCGCCTAGGACCCCTACACGAGCACCCCCAAGCACCCGAACACGGAACAACGTTCCCGTTGTCCTGTCCTGGGCGCTTGACACTAGAGGTGCAGCATCTAGCGCTAGCTCTCTGACATATGGGCACCTAGGGCCCTTGCTCAGGCACAACGCTCTGTAAACGCGCATTTTCGTGTGTTTCGCCCGCGGGTTTTTGCCAATTTCGCTCCAAAATCGAATGTTTAAAAACCCTAATCGTCAAAAATGATCCGAGGCATAACCCGAGGCTCTAACACGTCGAACTCACTCATTTCGGGGCATTTGAATAAGTTATAAAATTGTTTAAATTGATTTTCTCAAAACAATAAGTCTTCAACAACAACAACAATTCATTTCTTCCAATTCATCACAATTCAACAACAACAACTCAACATAATTCATACCTAATTCATGAAATGAGATTATCATCAACAATCTACCACAACCACAACTTATAATCATGCATTCCATCACAATTCAACAACAACATGTCATAATAAATTGAGCATAATTCACAAACTACCCATTTACATACATCATGAACATGCAATTTCATCATCAACAATTCAATTAACATCAAATTAACATGCTCAAACATATCACTACAACATGAGCAGGAATTTCAAAAGTTGGGTACATAATAATCACTTATTCAAATAAGCACTTATGCATAGAAAAAGAGAGAAGAAATTAACTAATTGATTATGCTTGAAATCTAACCCCCTTACCTCAATTAGCAATAATCCTAGAAAAAAGCTTCAATTTACCTCTTAGAATCTCTATCATCTCTTGAGTCTTCAAGCTTTCTCCCTTCTAACCCTTTTCCTCTTCTCTTGAACTTTCTCTCTCTACCTCTCTCAAAATTCATATGAAATGAAATGAAAACCTATTTTCTCTAAAGACAAGGGTTTATATAGGCTCCTCTCAAATGGGCTTAACCCTAACGCCTTAGTGGACTTAGCTCATCCAATCACTAATTCTAAAATGTTTCTACTCACTTAACGGTAAAAAAAATACAACGATCATTTACCGGCTCACAACTAATTACCACACTAGTAACTTTGTAAAATAATGGTTCTCACTTGAAACACTAAAAATAATCCTCACCATGAAATTACTAAATTACCCTTACTTACAAAATGACCAAAATACCCTTTTCGCACTAAAACCCATTAAAATGCACTCAATGATAAATAATTACACACGAGCACATATAAATACATATTAAAACAATTAAAAATAATCTAGCGAAAATCGGGCTGTTACATCTAACTAATTCTTTTTAGGTTAGAGTTCTAAGATGAACCTCAGTTTATTTTTTTGGATATTTTTTTTATCTTTTGTTCGCTATTAAGTTTTATTTAGGAAATATTTATTTCAAAGGAGCGTAACCCTAGATTAGGTACTTAGGTTGTGACAGGGCCTGATATTGTTATTACTATCTTTCTTCTTATATCTTGATATTTATAGCATTATACTAATAACTATCTGTCTAGGAAGTAATTATTTAGTAACTAGCAAAAGATATCGAAAGCGAGTTGTGTAACGCCCTATTTTAATATTTATTTATTTTATTGAGTTTAGATGTCTTTTTATAATTTAATCGATTTATTTTGATGAGTGATATTTTGTTATGTTATATGTTGGTATTTATTAGTATAATATATATGTTATGTGGTGTATAAATATAATAGTTATTTGGTGTAGAAATATATATGTTATTTGGTGTGCAAATATTACGTTATTTGGTGTGGAAATATTATGTTATTTGGTGTAGAAATATATATGTTATCTGGTGTAGAAATATATTTGTTATTTGGTGTAGAAATATATATGTTATAGAAATATATTTGTTATAGAGATATATTTGTAATTTGTTATAGAAATATTTTATATTATATATATATATATATATATATATATATATATATATATATATTAGAATAGAATATTGAGACTTGGAGGGCAGATTTGGAAATAAGAGAAAATAAGTAGGTTAAGGATTTATATAAAAGGGGAGAGTTAGAATTAGAAAATAAGGATTACGTGAAACCTGTTTTTGGAGAAAAAGGGAGAAAACCAAGAGAAGAGAGAAATCAGAGAAGAGAAGAATCTTGTGAGAAGATGAGCAATCTTGTAGAGTCCGATCATCTAATTTAAGGTAAGGGTGGGACTAACTTTCTCTAATTCTAAGTTGTATAATTCTGAAATGGAGTTTAGCGTGTTGTAGGTTGTAGTTATGGGAATTTGGGAATTATGATTTGATGTTGTTAGTAATGTGAAAGATTTATATATTGTGAAAGATGTTGATATGAAGTTGTAATGGTTATATGGGATGATTATTGTTGATGTTGACTTGCTGCATATTATTTAATGGTGTTGCCTTGCTGTCGTGATTAGGATGCTAATGTTGGTCTAAGTTGTTTAAGTTGTAGATGTTGATCCAAATTATTGGAGTCATATGAGATGTCTAAGTTGTTTAAGTTGTAAGACGTTGAGTCCATGCATACTCATTTAAGTTTAGGGCTTGATGCCCTGTAATGTATATTTATACATATTATGTTGAGGGCTTGATGCCCTGTAAGTTGAGGGCTTGATGCCCTGTGAGCCTATTTACGCTCAATACGTTGGGGGCTTGATGCCCTGGTTGGTACCACATGCATGATTAAGAGGTCGTAATTGCATTTTGTCTACATGGTTCAAGATGTGTAAGATGTCTAAGTTGCATTGTCGAGTTGAAGTCGTGTCGTTATTACCCATGTGTCGTTAATGAAGTGATTATGATGTTGATTATGATGTTGTTATGTTGTTTATGATGTTGTTTATGATGTGATTATGTTGTTATATGATGATGTTTATGATGTGAAGTATATGATGTTATAAAATGATGTTTATGATGTGATGTTTATGTTGCTATATGACGTTGTGTATAATGTGATGAATATGAAGTTAATGATGATTAGAAGTTGATTGAGTTATTAATGAAGTATTATAAGAAGAGTAATGTTATTAATTGATGAAGTAAATAAAAGCGACGTGACTGTTATTTTATTTTATTTTTGAAGGAATGACTGTTATTTAATATCCAACAATTTTAACAGAGGGGATTCGAAGAATTCTAACCGCTGATTACTTTTCTGCAACCAAAAACAGGTAAACTTGCTCTGTTGCAAAGAGATAAAAATTGCAATTAAATAACCCTTTTATCTTTTATTATAATGTCAAACTTAAAAAATAAGTAATACAAATTGTTTGGATGAAACGACAATACTTGTGGACACGATACTTTACTTATCACTTTATTACTTGGTAAATGATTTGGTACACTTGCTTAATCCGCACATCAAGTTTTATCTTCAAGAAGCCTTAGAAGACTTTACAGAGGCAATAATTATGTTCCCAAGTTCCAAGACATCTGATATGGATGAAAACACCTCAAAAGGCGAAGAAAACAACATTTCAGCATCAATTATTGCACTGAAGTGCATAGGCACACCACAAGGCTCACACAAGCGCATGGCACATGCTAGAGGGTGCTAGGCGTCTCAGCCTGGAAGGCACACAAGCCTAGAGCATGGAGACTTCCCAAAAAGTCACATTTTGTGACTTTTACGTCCCTATAAGTCCATGTTTTTAGCCCAAGTCAGGTGGATACTTTCCTTATAAATATCGCCTTCCTCATTCAAATTTCTCGTTCAGAACTATAGCAGTTCAAGGCGAAGGCGGTTTTAGGAGCAAAAGAGGAGTTCTATCTTCTTCTATCTTTTCTAGGTTGAAGTGGCCATATCTACCACAATAGTGACATCTCCATGGTGATTTCTTTTTATTTCTTGGTTGAGGGTTCAGATGTCGGACAGGATGTTGAGAATGTGATCCAACATTACAAACTCAGTCTTCTTTTCAGGAGAACCAAACTTATTTGTAAGAATTTTGATTTTTTTTGTTCACAGTGCCATGGTCAAAGCCTATTTCTTTCATATTTCCAAAAGTATTCCCAACTTGCAGTATTTCATCTAACAGATTAGAACCATTGTTTAGCATCCAAATAGATTTGGTCATGTTTTCTAATTTGGAATTTAACAAGGCTTTTTACACTTGTAGGTCAGTGATGATTGACATCAGTTTCTCATTTTCCAGACAAAGATCATTGATGGTTTTCTTTTGTTTCTCTACTAATTCGTAAGATTCGACCCACTTGGTGTGCAACAGTTTGTAAGACTCGGCTATCTCTCCATCAGATATGTCTTCATCACTTGACTCATTATCAGAATCATACTTTCCTGTAAAAACTCATTACCCGTTTTGTTGTCCCACCCTCACATTCTCTTTCAGAATCATGATCATAACAAGTGGGTGACATTCCCCCTTTGCCTTTGTTTGGTGTTTCTTCAGTTTTGTTCTTGCGTGAAAAACCAATGTTCATAAAGTTGTCAGACGACATGTCCTTGACATTAGGCTTCGACTTTCTGTCCATCATCTCCAAGACTTTGTTGAATTCTCTACCAAGACACACAATTGCATCTAAAATACTTTCATCAGTCTCCATTTCACATTGAACATCTTCCTCATCAATGTTGGAAACGAAATTTATGCTTATCTTCTTCTTTTAAGATCTATCATTGATAGCTAATTCAATGGTTTGAAGTGACCCAATTAGTTCATCCACCTTCATGTTGCTAATGTCTTGGGCTTCCTCAATGGTTGTGACTTTCATGTCAAATCTCTTGGACAAAGATATGAGGATTTTTCTAACCAGCTTCTCTTTTGGCATCCTTTCTCCTAACGCACTTCATGTATTAGCAATGTCAAGAATACTAATGTGAAAATCATGTATGGATTCATAATCTTTCATCCTGAGATTCTAAAATTTAGTAGTGAGGAGATGGATCGCACTTTAGAAGTGATATGTTCGATGAGAACGGTTGAGTCGCAACGGTTGTGTAGAATGGTTCGATGATCGGTAACGGCTTCCGGTGCAGCGGTGAAGCATCTTCTGCAGTGGGACGAAAGGTGCCTGCAGGCACGTTAGCACTGCGACGATCAAGTCAGTTATGAAACTGAGATAAAAGTCTTAGGAGGGTTGTGAAAAGTGTTGTGTACCTTGAGGGTGAAGCAAGTTCACCGTTATATAGGTGTACTCTTGGCATAACCGTCTCTAGATTATACGGCATATGATTAGGAGCGGGAGTGGACACGTGTAGTGTGATCCCGACGGGGAGGCGTGCTCCAGTGTGGCACGGTGCAGGCGAGTTGGTGTGCCCCTTTGAGTGCGAAGCCTTGAGGTGGCGTAATATTGTACACGTGTAGCCGTGTGAGTGGTCTAAAACAAGAAGTGCCTTCATGAGTTGTTTTGAGGATTTCCCTAGCATCTTTAGCCACAATACATGTGTTTATTAACCTGAACATATTCTTGTCAATAGTAGTGAACAAAGCGTTCAAAGATTTGGAGTTTCCAAGAGCAAGTCCATCTTCATCTTTAGACCATTCTTCTTCTGGCTTTACGGTAGTTGTGGCTTTTCCATCTTTGTCCAGAAGAACAGGGTGTTCCCAACCTTTAATGATAGCTTTCCATGTTTTGTTATCCATGGATTTGAGAAAAACCACCATTCGAGCCATCTAATAATCATAGCTGGTACCATATAAAGTTGGTGGTCTACTGATAGACCCTCCTTCCATATGACCAGAATTTATCTTCCCTGGAGTTCACCCAAAAGCAAAACAGGGTGCTTGCTCTGATGCCAATCGATATTCTGGCACGTAGGAAAGAGATTTTGAGCACGATGTCAAGACACGCGTAATGTCAAGAATGATGTCAAGACATCGAGACAACACAAATAACAACTTAAAGATAAAGGCAGAAAGTAAAAGGCACGGGTTATTTGTTAACCCAGTTTGGTGCAACGTCATCTAAGTCTAGAGGTTACCAAGCCAAGAAGGAAATCCACTATAATAGTATCAGTTTGAAGCATGCATAAAAACCCTTGGTCTACTAGCTTCTCACCTAATCACTACTCGTGCATTATCTATCTAAGACACTCCTAGATATGAGAGCTCCCTCTCACTTCCCCTTAATCACTCACCAGAGATAATCAACAGTTATAAAAGAAATGGAGACACGCTCCATGAAAGACATTATCCACTCTTGCTTAAAAGCTTACGAGTTATTTAAAGTTTACAACTCAACTAACAGTCCAGCTTTAGCATCAAGCTGATACAAGAGTGGCTAAAAAACAATAAGGATAGACTAAAACCCTAATCGCCACTTTTGTAAATGACGGCTTCAATAGTGAATTAGGTCTTGAATCTTCCTTTATATAGTCTGAATGCAGAATGGGCTTGATGCACAAAACGGGCCAAACATCCAGCTGAATCACATGGTCTTCAACACAATATTCTGAAGCAAATAAAATGTTTCCTTAAATGTTACAACGTTATACTTAAGAAGCACGCCAAACAATAACTGTAACGCCCTATTTTATTATTTATTTATTTTATTGAGTTTAGATGTCTTTTATAATTTTGTCGATTTATTTTGATGAGTGATATTTTTTAATGTTATATGTTGGTATTTTGATGAGTTTATTGAGTTTAATGTTATTTGGTGTAGAGATATATATGTTATCTGGTGTAGAAACATATTTGTTATTTGGTGTATAAATATATATGTTATGTGGTGTAGAAATATATATTTGTTATAGAGATATATTTGTTATTTGTGGTAGAGATATATTTGTTATTTGTTATATAAATATTTTATATATATATATATATATATATATATATATTAAAATAGAATATTGAGATGTGAGGGGCAGATTTGGAATAAGAGAGAATATGTTAGATTTATAAAAAGAGAGGTTAGGAATAGAGAAACAGAATACGTGAAAACAGTTTTTGGGAGAAAAGGGATAAACCAAGAGAAGAGAAGAGTAAGAGAAGAGAAAGCGGTAGAACCTTGCGATCAATCAATCTAAGGTAAGGGTGGTACTAACCTTCTTTAATCATAAGTATGTAATCCTGAAAAAGGGTTTAACCTTGTAGTTGTTAATAGGTTTTGATGTTGTAGAATTAGGGTTTGAAACTAAAATTGATCGTAGAAAGAGTAGATAATCCGATGAATTAGGTTGATAATTGGTGATTTTCTAAAATAATGTTTTGGGTCAAGTTTTATATGGTTTTGAGTGCCTTATCATGTATAGAAATGGTTAGACAAGTTTTGGAATCAAATTTGGGCATTGGGAAGTCAAAATTGGGATTTTGGGGTGAAAAATGGGTTTTTCTCGAGAGCTGCACAGTGACAGCATCTCTTGTTTCATGTTCTTGCATCTTTTTCACATGTTTCTGTTTTGAATTAGCCTTTTGTGTAAACATGAAAGTTTTAGATAATTGTGTTAGCTTTCCAGTGGCTTTGGTTTGAATTGAAAATGATTTTTGGTTTTTGAGTTATGATGAAAATACTCCAAGGAGGTCTTACTGAAATTTTGTGAAAATTCTGCATAACTATTTCTAAGTCAACCCAAAACTTATGGATTGTCTCCAAACTTCAAAACTTGTGTACTATGAGTTCAATTAAGGTGTTTAAGAGTATTTAACCTATGTTGTGATAAATCTAACTTGGTTTGACGTGAATATCTTTAATTGATGAATTATTATATGAATGTATATGTTAATGAATATGATGTTATATGATGTTGTTCATGATTGATGAAGTATTATATGAATGTATATGTTGATGAATATGATGTTGTATGATTATGTTCATGATTGATGAAGTATTATATGAAGGTTTATGTTGATAAATATGATGTTACATGATGTTGTTTATAATTGATGAATTATGATATTATGATGCGAAGTCGTTGTTACTGTTGTTGTGTTAATATCGTTAAGCTACAAGTTGTCTAATTTTTTGTAGTTGTCTAAGTTTTTGAAGTTGTCTAAGTTTGAAGTTGTTTAAGTTGCAAGTTGTCTAAGTTGTTGAAGTTGTTAAAGTTGTTGGTTGCTGAGTCCTTGCATACTCATTAAAGTTGAGGGCTTGATGCCCTGTTGGATGTATAATCATTCATATTAAGTTGAGGGCTTGATGCCCTGTGAGCCCATTTGCTCTATACGTTGGGGGCTTGATTCCCTCATTGGTACCACATGCATATTGCATTTGTCAAGTTGATGTTGTTGTCGTTGCATTGTCGTTGATGTCGAGTTGTCGGTGTTGTCGTCGTGTTGTCAAGTTGTCGAAATAATTAATGATTTATAGTTGGAATTATGTGAAGTGTCAATATTATTTATTAGTTGTTTATGTGAAGCATTGTTAATGATGATTTGAAGTTAATTGATGATTTATAGTTGGAATTATGTGAAGCATTAACATTGTTTAATTGTTGTTGTTTATGTTGATAAATTCTCTTACTTAATTGTTTATTAGTTTTACTAATGATGAATAGATGTTGTTATGTGTTGTTGAATTCTTTTAAGAATTATATGCTTATTATTATTGAATGTGAAATTTCACCCCTTCTGTTTGAATGTTGCATCTACGTGGGTAACGTGCAGATAACCAGGAGTAACCGCTAATGTGAGTTGATTCCTTGTGTCGTCTTAGGAGTCGCTCTGATAAGTAACGGGATGGAGACTTTGATATTTATTTCCATTGTTACGTATTTCTTATGATTTCATTGTTGAACCTTTTTGTTGGATTTTTATGACGTTGTTTATGTTGAGGCCTTAGTGCGAATTTTGTTGAAAGAATAATTATTTTCCGCTGCGACGTTTATCGAAAATTATTGGAAGCAGATGTTTTAAATAAATAGTAATTTTACTCTATTTATCATTTAAAGAAGTGTGACATCCTGTTTAAGTTGAATACTCTGATTATTATGTATTATTTTGCATGTTGGGAAAATGGGGTATTACAATAACCGCCTATCTTTGCTTCTAGAAACCACACACTTCTTGGCAACTCTCTACGTAAATTAAATCTTCAGAGAATCTTCAGGGATCTCATGTTTAAAAACAATCTCCAAGAAAGGGGAACAAGGTACACTATGATGTCCTACCAACCTGTCAAGACATCTTGTCCGACATATTTCTATGACACTTGTTTTAACATAATGCGGCCAACTATAGTCTACAAACCTAACACTTATATAATTTGATATTTCTAAATCAATACATCGATCATGCGAATCAGTTAGATAGGATATGATTTAAATTGATTCATCAACTAAATGACCACATGTATGGTTATTGTCAACTGACAACCATAAGTTTGAAAGATTATTCTGTCTACAAATTTATCAAGAGTTTATTTACTAAACGTTTCATAAAGCATTTGATAAGCATCATTTGTCAATTGAAATTAATATTGAACAACTAGTAGCATATGCTCATAAAAATGGACTTAAAGATCCATTCTTTAGACGTCTAAATTTAATTGTATGATTGATACTCATGAGACCATACTTTTTAAACTCTATTTTCTGAATCAACAATTGAGATATTGATTTGCATCAAGCTAACACATTATTATATGTAAGTCTTCCCCTTAATTTATCAATGGTTTTAGGTTAAGAATCTAATATTTCCCATCTAAGTGAATTTTTGGATGTGTTGTGTATATCACAATTGCTCCAATATAACGCACTAAGATAAATCTTGAAATAATATTAGAAAAATATATTTGATATGAATCTCCATCTCTCATTAATTGTATTGAGCCAACTTGTTTACAACTCAATAGGTTGATTATCAATTAATGGATTAGTTTTCCTAATATTAGGGTGAGATAATAAGTAGCTGAATATGTGGACTTGAAGTTCAAATAAATTCTTTGAAAGGAAATTAATTATTGTCTCATCTTGATCTGCAAGATATAACTTATTTGCAAAGGTTAAAAAAAAATCAAATATCAATTGTAAATGCTCCAAACGAAATAGATGTTCATGTCAGATAATCTGAAATTGCAAATGAGTCTCAATCGTGCCTAAAGCATGGTAAAACCATCACTTCCAAATATAAAAAGCATCGAATAAGAAAAATATCTTAAAGGAAAGATAACACAAACGAGGATATAGAAACTCTAAAAGAGTTTTTTGACATATCTGATTTTTGCAGTTCCAGAAGAACTGATCAAGTACCTAAAATTTATGACATATCAATAAACTATGTCATGACTGAAAGATCTTAATGGAATGAGATGGAACCAAAATAAAGTCAACGTTGACATGTTTTTACGTATAATATAGCACTATATGTGATACGTTATAATGAGAATCATGGGTTAAAGTCTATTAAAGATAATAGATAAAGAAAATATCTGCAAATAAAAAGAGAAAATTCTAGTGAAATCAAACTTACTTCTTGAAACATAATTTGTTTGGAATTATAGTCCGCACACTTGAGGGTGTGAAGTTAAAAGAATATATATAATTTATAGCGCAAAAAAAGAATTAGAATTGTAAATATATATATATATATATATATATATATATATATATATAGAGTTTGATATGTTCACCAAAAGTGAATTTGTAAATGTCTTTCATTAATTTTTAAGAGATATGTTCACCTGATGTGAATTCAAGAACTTTTGCATTCTTGGTTAAGTTTAATAGTACATGAAAAACTACAATCATATGATAGATGTGTTACATTGTATTTGTATTGATCACTTGATAGTGATGAAACTCCCTGAAGGATTTCATTTTCCTAAGACATACTATCAAAACTATTGAAAAGGGGACATCATTTGTCCATTTTTAGGATTTAGAAATGAATTTGTTATAATCGATTTTACGTTAGTGATATAAACATTATTAGAACTCCTGAAGAGATTCTAATTTTTTTTTATATAAAAGTTGATATGGGCAAATCTAGTTGATTATATACTGTGATGTCAATAAAGATCATGTCCTTGATAAAATTATGAACAACTTGAATTGGTTAAGTGAGGACGATAATGTTTTTACTTATTATATATATCGTGGTATTTTATTTTTGTCAATTTTAGTAAATACAAATATTGCAGCAAAGTCAAGCATTAAATTTGCATCTTAGAGAAACAACAATATCACCTGATCATTTGAAAATGTTAGCACTACATCAAGGAAATGGAGAATGTTCTTTATTAAGGATTCTAATTTTACACATACAAGAAACTTGCGATTTTCTAATTTTATAAAGAGGCTCTTTCAATAACTCAATATGAAGACAATATGTCAAGAACTGCTAATTTAGGGAAAGGTATGGAGATAGATCATATCTTTCTACATAGTCATCGTCAAGTAAAGATTTTTCGTAACTAGTATAAGAGATTATTTGACCTTCTTCGTCACATATATAATTGTCTTTATGAGATGAAGACATAAATGTGTTCCACACTTTTTTTTCTCCTTAACTATGGTTTTATCCCATTCAGCTTTTATGGTAAGTTTTTTAACGAGATAGATTATGACATAGAAACATGTTGTACTCTTTTTTCTTCACTAGAATTTTTTGAAGGTGAGAAAAACACAAGAAGGGGGGTTGAATTGTGTTTTCTTTTTCTCTCAAAAAATACTTCTCTGATAGTACTTCAGAAGCAGTTTGGAAATGCTTCTGATGTAATGACCAGAATCAGATATGCAGCGGAAATGATCAAAGCAGAGAAAAGAAGAATAAGATACAAGCAGTTATCCTGGTTCCTTCCACAAAACGGAAGTAGTCCAGTCCCCCTTGCACTTCCAAGGAGATTTCACTATAATCACAAAGATTACAAATGCTCAATACTCTCTAAGTATGAGACTTCTCAAAATGCTCAAGCACACAGGCAAGAATCTTCCAATGCTCAAGCACTAAGCAAGAGTCTTCTAATGCTCAAGCACGCAGGCAAGAGTCTTCTGATCAAACAAGAAATACAGGAAAATATGTTTGACTTGAACACTTGATATACAATCAGTGGTGTTCACAATACAATACAATAAAGACTCTAGACTTTGTGAATTTCTAAGATATATCAAATCAATGCAGAAATTCAATGTGCTTTTTAGAATCAAATTGACAGAGTTTTGGCGCTTTTAAACTTGTATTTCTCTATCTTCATTCTTCAAGTCTTCACTCCTTTATATAGAGGCGTGAAAGAGACGTTGAGATGAATAGCACGTCTAAAGAGTCGTTGAGTTCCTTTGATCATCCACCAGTAATCCTTTGCCTGATTTGGGTGTAGTACTTTGAAGAATTAGCTTCAAATTCATTCCCATCTTGAAGGAACATTTCTGCAGGCATGGCTGTTTTCTTGTCTTGTAGCGTGGACAAAAACAGAGTAGTGGAGGTAGTGGTTGTACACTTGTACTTTGCCAACTATGTTAACGAAGGACAAGTACTCAGTGTTTTCCAAATGACCGTTGATACGTCCCTTTTAATTCTTCGTTCTTCTTAGACGAGGTTGAAATGTTAAACAGCTACTTTGAATCTTCAGTTTGAATTTTACTGATCAAATGTAACTTCTGGTGATGATTTCGCTTCTGATGAAAACCTTGCTTCTGATGACCATCTATTTCTGATGAGCTTCTGCTTCTGATGACGTCATCACTTCAGAGGCACTTTAGCTTCAGAAGCACTTTAGCTTCAGACGCAGTTTTCTTCAGATGCTTCGAATTCCTTTCCTCTCCATTGTTCTTCCAAGACCTATTGAAATTACTTGACTTGCTTTTGGTCCTGTACACTTGAACAATTATTAGCAATAACCAATTGACAATTTTTAAGACCTTGTTATCATCAAAACTCATTAAGGTTCATTGTGAAACACATTTTGTTCCAACAATCTCCCCCTTTTTGATGATGACAAACAATAGTATTTAAAATGTTCAATTGTTGTTGATCTAATTAATAAGTTGACTACTGGGATAGAGGTTTGTAAGCTCCCCCTGAGTCTAATAGATCTTTAAGGTGAGGTTTGTAAGCTCCCCCTGAGTTCTATACTCATTAATTAAATTTCAATAAAATACGCACAAGATAATGAAATATCAGAAGTATTTAAAAAAAAGTTCAGAGCACAAAAATGGTTCATAGCAAAGCTCATCAAAAAGTTAACTTAATCAAGTTAATTTAATGGGGCTCAGAGCCTACTAAAAATACTATACAACTACTCCCCCTTTTGTCATCAACAAAAAAGTAAATAAAACAAAACAAAGAGTTTGTGTAAACCATTGAGAAAAACTGTAATTTGCATACGTATCAGAGCAAAGACAAATTAAAATACAGCAATTATAATCAGAGCAAAAACTTGTAATTAGTATGAGAAATTATCAATTGATTCAGAAGTAATGATAAACAAGTCAAAGTACAAAGTCAAAGCAATATAATACTTAAAACAAAATCTAAACAAGCAAAAATTGGTGTGCAACTAAGGTTTGGCTAGCTTAGAGACTTGTTCCATTAAGTACTTAATCTGCTCAGACTGCTTCTTGAGTTCTTCTTGTTGCTTGTTTACCATTTCTTCCTTGGCTCTCAGTCTTCTTCTCAGCCCTTCTTGAATTCTATCAGCCCTTGAAATGTAGTCACTCTCTGGATAGAAAGGAGTGTTAGCTAGCAGGGGCACATAGTCAAGCTCTTTCACTCTTGCAGCTTCATGAAGTTCATCCAGCATATTCTTCATCATATCAGAATGAGTTGAGATGCATTTAGAACTAAGTTGATCCAGCAACTCATTGAAATCCTTCTTCAGATCCATCCATTGATCAAGATAGTGAATTGGGGGTACAGGAACTGTTTTGAGAAGAATCAGTCTCTGAATTTCATCACTTAACCTTATAAGCTCTTCATCAATATACTCAGATTCTAGGATAGTATCTGGGATAGGTGTAGGTTTAGAGATGGTTGTTTGAGATGTAGAAGGTTGGTCAGAAGCTGTTTGATGTTCAGGAGAAGTTAGATTGATGGTTGGTGATTGTGGTTGTTGTTCTGGTTGGTTAGAAACAAAGTGTTCAGGAACATTTTGCTCTTGGTCAGAAGCAACTTGTTCAGGAACAGTAGGTTCAGGAACAATTTGCTCAGGGACGGTTTGAGTTTCTTTTTGGGTGTTTGTTTGTTGGTTTTCCAATACAGTCTTTTCAGGGATTGTTTTAGAGACCTTTGTGGGGGTTGGTTGCATTTCTCCTCCTAGATGTTTTTCTAGGTTGTGAAGTGTTGAGGTATCTTGTTGTTGGGGGTCTTCTGAAGTTGCTTCTGAAACAACTTCAGAGGCTCTTTGTGGGGTTTAGTTATTTTGTGGGTTGGTTTCTGGATGTTGGATACTGAAAGGTTCAATTAATGGTGGTTGGAAGAAATGATTAGCAGGCAAATTCAATCTTTCACATATTTTTATCCTCTGCTCAGAGAAATTGATTTGCGTCTGCTCAAAGTCTATGGTTCCAGAA
Source organism: Medicago truncatula (assembly GCF_003473485.1). Classification (NCBI taxonomy): domain Eukaryota; kingdom Viridiplantae; phylum Streptophyta; class Magnoliopsida; order Fabales; family Fabaceae; genus Medicago; species Medicago truncatula. Next base: position 27,621,323 of record NC_053045.1, read on the forward strand.
ATTTTAGATTTTGTAGGTTTGAAGCCAGTGAGGAATTTACTAAGGTGCTGACTCAGAGGAACATCATCTGAGTCAGTGGAAGATGATGAGGAGGGTGAAGATGGAAGGTTAGGAATCTGAGTATTGATTCTAGCTTTAGGTTGAGAAGGAATACCTGAAGGCTGAGCTTCTGATTGAGCAGCTTCTGAAGCTGGTTCTGAAGAAGTAGCTCCTGAAGCATTCTTTCCTTTCAAAGCTTGACTTAACAAGGCTGCTCCTTCCTTGACAGTTTCTTCTGCAATCTCAGCAGCCAATGAAGCAATTTTTGCAGCTTTCTCAAGAGCAAGCTCTTACCCTGCTGCCTTTAGCTGTTCATCTATTTGCTTTTCATACTGTTTCTTCATTTCCTTCCTCCTTGCTATCTCAGTAGCAGCATAATCCCTAGCCTCTTGCTCTTGTTCAGGAGTGAGTCTGAAACAAGGCATCTCCATAGGCTCAGCATTCTTAGCTTTCTTAGGGCTTGGTTCCTTGTCCTCAGTTCTGAGCTGTTCAGCAGCTTCTTTCATACGCTCCTGAACGCTTCTCTCTCCCTTTGCTCTAGTGCTTCTGATAGCATCAGGAGCAGCTTTCCTATTGGTAGCATCAGCTTGAACCTCAGGCTCTTTGTTTTTTTTCTTCAGAACAACTTCTTCAGAAGCAGGAACATTTGAGCTTTCAGTTTTGGCAGATTTAGCTTTCTTGGGTTTTGGTGCTGCAACCTCAACCTGATCAGCTTTTCTTGACCTCTTGGATCTTGGCACTTCTTCCTCCAAGTATTCTTCTTTGGACAGTGCTTTGCTTTTTGTCTTCTTGCTCTTGGCAACAGGAAGAACTCCTCCATACATTTCCTCAAGCACATCCTTCAAGCTGATTTTATCCTTTGTCCTTTCAAAATGCTCCCTGATGTAGTTCATCTGCACTTCCAAAGGATCTTGTTTGCAGATGGGGGGAAAGTTTGGCATCAAAGCTGATTTTGCATCAGATTCTTTCAAGTCTGTGGGTAGCTTCTTGACATCCTTTACACCAATCAGCTTCATGGACTTTAGAGTTTCAGCATTGATGATCTTCCCTCTAACAGTTCCCAATTGTTCATCAGAGAAGATGTCTGCTTCCTTCAGCATTTTGATAATCCCTCCTTGGTGGAAAATTTCAGAGAGTAGCCTTCCATAGGGCACCCAGCACCTCTTCTTCAGCTGGCTTTCTCTGAGCTGTTGTACCATGTGTCTGAATATGTATCTGGGCACATTTGCCTTTACACCAGTAATGAAGAAGTCTAAAAGGATTTTGTGCTCCAGAGACGGTTGATCACTACCACCACCTTTTGGTAGTAGATTGTCATTCTGAATCTTCAGCATCACTTTGGTTTGCGCATTCATATCAGAATAGGCAAAGTTCTTGAGCTTGTTGTAGAGGGTTTGATTCACAACATCATTCCAGGGGCTATCCTTGGGCTTTGTAATTCCAGCTTTATATTCCCCTTCTACTGGCCTTCTGAGGACGAAAGCAATTACATCCTCAGTGATGCATACAGGGACCCCCATGATGCTTGACCTTCTCTGAGTCTGAGAAAATGGTTCCAAGCCCATTTCCTTTCTAGATTTTCCTTTAAGTTCTAGGTTGAGAAGAACTTTTTCATCTTCTTCAACCTTAGCAGCTTCTCTGTCGTAGATTCTGGCTCTGACCCAGAAATGTCGTACCAGGGTTTGATAGGTTGGACCGTTCAAAAAGTTGAAATAGCTCCCCAAACCTTGAGCTTCGTAGAATTTCCTAATGTAATATTTGTGAGCGGCCAAAGAGTTGAAATCCACTGGACTTTCTGATTGTATTTTCAATTCTCATTCCTCCAAGGACATGGTTCTTCCTTTGATCTCATAGGCAGGAGCCTCTTGTTGTTGCATGTTTGAAGATGATCCAGGTGCAGAACTAGATGAGGCCATTTGGTTGATTGTAGACGAAAAAGGTTTCTAGGGTTTGAGAGTTTCTTAGCAGAGAAGGTTAAGATGAAATGAAAGTGTGAGTTGTGAAGTGAGTAGTGTGTGTTTGTTTAAGTGTTTTTATCAAAACGTTTGCAATTCAAAAGAGACAAACAAACATAGCATTAATGACAAATTGAGGGCGCGTGTTAGTAAGTTTAAAAGCATATAAAACATCATTGCCCTTTTTGTTATACTCCAATACAAATAGACCACGTCAGAAACTTTTCAGAAAACTAACCTTTGGTTAATGGGACAGCTGTTACTAAAAGTAACTTCCAACGATCCCACTAGCCTTGCTATTCAGAAGCAAAGAATACAGCTTCTGAAGTTTTAGTGCTGACGTCACCTTCAGAAGCACATTTTCCTCAGAACCTCAGTTAAGAGCTTCTGATGGACCAGATGCTTCTGAATGGACTTCAGAACCAAACTTCTTATTCAAAGACAAGCAAATTTTTAATCAGACACAAAGTGCATGTTCAAATTTTTCTTTATAAAATCAAATCTTTCAACAGATAAAGGCTTTGTAAATATATCAGCCCATTGATGCTCAGTATCAATGAATTGTATATCTAAAATTCCTTTTTGAACATAGTCTCTGATAAAATGGTGTTTGATCTCAATATGCTTGGCTCTAGAATGTAGAATTGGATTCTTTGACAAACAAATAGCAGCAGTATTATCACAAAAGATGGGAATACTGTTAGCATTAATCTGATAATCTTCCAACTGATGTTTCATCCAAAGTAGTTGTGTACAACAACTTGCAGCTGAAATGTATTCTGCTTCTGCTGTAGACATAGCAATAGTTGCTTGTCTTTTGCTTGCCCAGGATATCAGATTCTCTCCTAGGAATTGACAATTTCCACTGGTTGATTTTCTTTCAATCCTGTCACCAGCATAATCAGCATCACAGAATCCAATCAACTTATAATCTAGGGATTTCCTATACAGGAGTCCAAGATTAGTTGTTCCTTTCAGATACCTGAAGATTCTTTTAACTGCTGTTAAATGAGATTCTCTAGGATCTGATTGAAATCTTGCACACAAGCATACACTGAATAAAATATCAGGTCTAGATGCAGTGAGGTATAACAGAGAACCAATCATACCTCTGTATAGCTTCTGGTCTACTATAGTTCCAGTATCTTCTTTGCTTAAGGTGCAGGTTGGATGCATTGGAGTGTTCATCACTTTACAATCTTCTAGCTTGAACTTCTTCAGAAGCTCTTTTGTATATTTTGTTTGATGAACATATACTCCTTCTTTGCTTTGGTTGATTTGAATTCAAAGAAAGAACTTCAATTCTCCCATCATGCTCATTTCAAATTCATCCTGCATTAACTTAGAAAATTCCTTGCAAAGAGATGCATTAGTAGAACCAAATATTATATCATCAACATATATTTGCACAATCAGAATGTCTTTCTTAAGAGTCCTTCTGAAGAGTGTTGTGTCAACTTGTCCTCTTTTAAAATCATTTTTAATTAAGAAATTATTTAGTCTATCATACCAAGCTCTGGGAGCTTGTTTCAAGCCATATAGTGATTTCTTAAGTTTATAAACATGATCAGGATGCTTAAGATCCTCAAATCCAGGAGGTTGTTTGACATACACTTCTTCTTCAATGACGCCATTAAGAAAAGCACTCTTGACATCCATTTGATATAATATTATGTCATGATTAACTGCATAGGATAAAAGTAACCTGATTGCTTCCAATCTTGCAACTGGAGCAAATGTTTCAGTATAATCAATGTCTTCTTGTTGACTGTATCCTTGTGCAACAAGTCTAGCTTTGTTTCTGAATACCCATTTTGTTCCAATAATGTTCTTCTGATTGGGTTTGGGTACCAGATCCCACACATCATTTCTTTGAAACTAATTTAGCTCTTCTTGCATAGCTAGTATCCATCCATCATCTGAGAGAGCTTCTTCAACAGTTTTAGGCTCAATTATTGAAAGCAATCCTATCACAGATTCTTCTTGTCTGAAGTGAGATCTTGTTCTCCTAGGACCGTCTTTGCTTCCAATGATTAGCTCCTCGGGATGTGAAGATTTATGCTTGAATTTTGGTTGAACCACATGCTGAGTGATATCTTGAATGTCCTCAGAAGCATTTTCATTCTGTACTACTAGACTAGGTTATGCTTCTGAAATTGACTCAGCTTCTGGATTAGGTTCAGCTTCTGGACTTGATTCAGCTTCTGAATTCTTTTCAGTATCAGAAGGTTGATCAGATTCTGATGCATCTTCAGAATCAGTTGTACCTGCATTACTTTCACTTTGCTCTGGAGTTTTACTCCCAGACTCTCTATCATCAAATTTAACGTGCATAGATTCTTCAACACAATGTGTTTCTGAATTATACACTCTGTACGCCTTTGACCTTTCAGAGTAACCTAAAAAGATTCCTCTTTGAGCCTTGGCATCAAATTTCTTCAGATAGTCTTTAGTGTTTAGAATGTAACAAGTATATCCAAACTGATGAAAGTAAGAGATATTGGGTCTTCTTCCTTTAAAGAGTTCATATGCAGTTTTCTCCAACATAGGTTTGATATAGATCCTATTTTGAATATAACATGAAGTATTAACTGCTTCTGCCCAGAAATGTTTGTCTAAATTATTTTCATGGATCATGGTTCTGGCCATTTCTTGTAAAGTTCTGTTCTTTCTCTCTACAACCTCATTTTGTTGTGGAGTTCTAGGAGAAGAAAATTCATGAAGAATCCCATGTTTTTCACAAAAAGATTCAAATGGTTCATTTTCAAATTCTCCACCATGATCACTTCTGACTTTCAAAATTTACAATTCTTTTTCAGATTGTATTTGAGTGCAGAAGCTGCTAAACACTTCATATGCATAATCTTTACTTTTAATGAATTTTACCCAAGTCCATCTGTTGTAATCATCAACAATGACTAATCCATATTTACTTCCATATAAGGATGCAGTGTTAACTGGTCCAAAAAGATCAATATGGAGTAATTCTAAGGGTCTGGAGGTTGATACAATGTCTTTGGATTTGAAAGTACTTTTCACAATTTTCCCTTTCTGACATGCACCACAGAGTGCATCTGAATGATAATCAATGTTAGGCAATCCTTTGACAAGTTGTAACTTGCTAATTTTAGAAATTAATCTCCAATTAGCATGTCCCAACCTTCTATGCCATACCCATTTTTTATCATTCATTGACAGAAGGCAAACTACCTTTTGATCAGCCATATCAGAGAAATTAATCTTATAGACATTCTCAACTCTCTTTTCCTTAAATGTAATGGATTTGTCATCCTTGTTGACTAGTGTGCAGTTGGTCTTACTGAACATGACATCATACCCATTGTCACAAAATTGACTAATGCTCAATAGGTTATGCTTCAGACCATCTACAAGCCACACATTATTTATTGAGATGGAGGAATTACCAATAGTACCTGTACCAATGATTTTTTCAGTTTGGTTGCCACCAAACTTCACTTCTCCTCCATCTTTCATGGTAAGGGTAAGGAACAAAGCTTTCTCTCCTGTCATATGCCTTGAACACCCGCTGTCTAGGTACCATGACCTTTGTTTCTCTCTTGCCCTTAGGCACACCTGCAGTTTTAATCAATTCAGATTTAGGTACCCATATCTTCATGGGTCCTTTTGGGTTAGTTATGGAGGTTTTACTTTTCCTCCTTTGTACCTTGGGGTAAGTGCTGAGTAGCTTCTGATCATTTAATACTTTAGGTTTAACACCTTTGGGTATTGTTTTCTCAGAAGCAGTAACTGCTTTGTTCTTCTGATCCTTTGGCTTTAGGATTTTAGATTCTGGTTTAATCAGACTCTGAGGAACAGGTTCTGATCTTTTCAGAATTTTAATCTTTGAAGTCTTAGGATCAGATTTTGTCATAACACTTGAGGTTTTCTGGCTTTGATGTAATCTTAGCCTTAGAACCAGAAGCTTCAGGTTCTGACTGAACAGTAGTTACAGCATTAGTACCTTCAGGCACAAAGGTGGATTTCAATCCATCCTTGATACAATCACAGTAGCTCTTGAGACTGTACTCTTTGGATTTCTCCTCAGAATATCCAATCCCTTTGCCATTATTTTTGTATGTGTTGTAGATCATAGAAGCTACTTTGCTTCTGTCTATGCCAGCCATAATAAAATCATCCAAGGCAATTTCATGTTCATTACCTGAACCTTTATCACACTTTTCTTGTAGCTTCTGACAAAGAATCTTGAGTCTATCTTCATATGTTGTTGATATGAAGTTAAACCCTTTGAGTTTTTCTTCAGAAGCTTTCAGTTCCAATAGAGTTGTTTTTTGTTGTTTCATTAAATCAACATATTTTTCTTTTAAATCAGACAACTCATTGGTTCTATGTTCAAATAGTGATAAGAGTTCTTTTAGAGAATCAACAAGTTCTTGTCTAGGGATCTTGGAATATACCTCATTTTCATCTTCTGAATATGATTCAGCTTCTGATACTGCTTCTGATGATACTGTTACCACTAACCCCATGGCTGCTTTTGCATCATCATTTGCTTCTTCTTTATCAGAACCAGATTCACTGTCCAGATCTTCCCAGGTCGCCATCAAACTCTTTTTGATTTGCTTTCTGAATTTGCTAGAACTGAAGCTTGGTTTCTTGGGTCTGCTTTTAGACTTCTCCTTCTGAAGATCAGGGCAATCAGCAATGAAATGACCTGGCTTCTTACAGTTGAAGCACCCCTTCTGATCTTCTTTCCTGGAGTTCTTATAGCCACCCCTCTTCCTCAAAAACTTCTTCTGCTTCCTTGCCATATACTCAAGCTTGTTGGACAGCATAGCCATCTTCACAGAATGATCTTCATCAGAATCTCCATCAGGTGATTCTTCTTCAGATTCACTGGCCTTGTAAGCTTTGGAAGATTTAGAAGACTTTCCTTTAGATGGTAGAGCAATAGATTTACTCCTTTTAGAGGACTCATGCTCATTCAGACTCATTTCATGTACCTTGAGGGAACTGACAAGATCTTCAACACTCAAAGTGTTTAGATCCTTAGCTTCCTCAATAGCAGTTACTTTGGGTCTCCATCTAGAAGGTAAGCTTCTCAGAATTTTGCTAACATGATCAGAAGTAACATAGCTCTTCTTCAGTATTTGCAGTCTAGATACTAAAGTTTGAAATCTTGAGTACATCTCCTCTATACTCTCATCATCCTTCATCTTGAACAGCTCAAACTGATGAACTAGCATTAGGGCATTTGCTTCTCTAACTTTCTTGCTTCCTTCGTAGTTGGCACAGAGTGATGCAAACATTGCCTTAGCAGTGGATTTATCACTCATCTTCATGTATTCAGTACGAGGAATAGAAGCAACAATAATCCCTCTGATCTTGTGATGCTTTTTATAAAGCTTCTTCTGAGCAGGAGTGTGTATTTTTCTGTCAATAGCAGCTCCTTCTTCATCCAAATCCAAATCATCAACTCCATCTTCAAGAATATCCCATAGTTCTTCATCCAATCCCATGATATAGCTGTACATATTGGTTTTCCACCATGAAAACTCTTCTGGGTCTCCATTGAACTTTGGAGCTTTTCCAGAATCTGATTTTCTTTCAGCAGTATCATAGTCATGTTTGACACTATTGTATTTTATAGAAGTAGTTGATTCCTCTCCATCAGACATGTTTTTCTTGGATCTTGATCTGTCACACGGTTAAGTGCTATGATAACAGAGCAAGCTCTGATACCAATTGAAGGTGAGAAAAACACAAGAAGGGGGGTTGAATTGTGTTTTCTTTTTCTCTCAAAAAATACTTCTTCTGATAGTACTTCAGAAGCAGTTTGGAAATGCTTCTGATGTAATGACCAGAATCAGATATGCAGCGGAAATGATCAAAGCAAAGAAAAGAAGAATAAGTCACAAGCAGTTATCCTGGTTCCTTCCACAAAACGGAAGTAGTCTAGTCCCCCTTGCACTTCCAAGGAGATTTCACTATAATCACAAAGATTACAAATGCTCAATACTCTCTAAGTATGAGACTTCTCAAAATGCTCAAGCACACAGGAAAGAGTCTTCCAATGCTCAAGCACTAAGCAAGAGTCTTCTAATGCTCAAGCACGCGGGCAAGAGTCTTTTGATCAAAAAAGAAATACAGGGAAATATGTTTGACTTGAACACTTGATATACAATCAGTGGTGTTCACAATACAATACAATAAAGACTCTAGACTTTGTGAATTTCTAAGATATACCAAATCAGTGCAGAAATTCAATGTGCTTTTTAGAATCAAATTGATAGAGTTTTGGCGCTTTTAAATTTGTATTTCTCTATCTTCATTCTTCAAGTCTTCACTCCTTTATATAGAGGCGTGAAAGAGACGTTGAGATGAATAGCACGTCTAAAGAGTCGTTGAGTTCCTTTGATCATCCACCAGTAATCCTTTGTCTGATTTGGGTGTAGTCCTTTGAAGAATTAGCTTCAAATTCATTCCCATCTTGAAGGAACATTTCTGCAGGCATGGCTGTTTTCTTGTCTTGTAGCGTGGACAAAAACAGAGTAGTGGAGGTAGTGGTTGTACACTTGTACTTTGTCAACTCTGTTAACAAAGGACAAGTACTCAGTGTTTTCCAAATGATCGTTGATACCTCCCTTTTAATTCTTCGTTCTTCTTAGACGAGGTTGAAATGTTAAACAACTACTTTGAATCTTCAGTTTGAATTTTACTGATCAAATGTAACTTCTGGTGATGATTTCGCTTCTGATGAAAACCTTGCTTCTGATGACCATCTGCTTCTGATGAGCTTCTGCTTCTGATGACGTCATCACTTCAGAGGCACTTCAGCTTCAGAAGCACTTTAGCTTCAGACGCAGTTTTCTTCAGATGCTTCGAATTCCTTTGCTCTCCATTGTTCTTCCAAGACCTATTGAAATTACTTGACTTGCTTTTGGTCCTGTACACTTGAACAATTATTAGCAATAACCAATTGACAATTTTTAATACCTTGTTATCATCAAAACTCATTAAGGTTCATTGTGAAACACATTTTGTTCCAACATTTTTTTTCCACCAGGTTTTTCTTAGGTTTTAATGAGACATATCTTTGATGGACATCTAAGGAGGAGTGTTATGAATTTTATAAGTGGATGTCCATATATCAATTGGGTTATTGAGCCATAGCATTAGCTTATCCATACTATTGTGTTTGTTTCCCAAGTCAATGATACTTGTTTCCCAAATCATTATATTTCTCCGTAAATAGAACCGACATGTAACCTAATTGTACGTTATAAAGAATAAAAGAATACTGCTCTATCTTCCCTCTTTCTCTCTATTTTTGTTCTTATTCTAAGAGTTTCATAACAATTGACGTAATTTATAATTATTGATGTATGAATTATTCGATGATAGTATGTGGTAGACGTAGTGGCACCTAATATAATTGTCTGTTATATATCATATCATTTAATAGTCCTTAATTTTATTGAGCCATAGAAAGTGGTAGTTTTGTCTTAAACGTCATGTATACCCTTTTGAAGCAATGCTTAACGGGACAATGTTTAACAGATTCAAAGTATACCCCTTTTAATCAAATCATATCAATTAATTATTGTCAAAATAGAAAGTTTTACATCTTCAATTAATTTTAATTTTATTGTCAATTAATGTTCTTTTTAGTTTTTTAATAAGTATGTTTTTTTTCTTCTTATAATATGGGAACGGAGGGAGTACAACAATTAATTGTTGTATTGATTTTGATGTTTTTTCTTTTTTTTATAAGGTTCATTCAATTGATTGTTTAGGTTCATTCAATTAATGATGCATGTGATCTATATTATGGACCACATATATTATTAGTTGAATGAACTTAAAAAGAAAAAATTTACTTATAATTGACAAGAGAGAGTACCACAATAATCCCTGAATTACCCTCACCAAATCTCCTAATTTCACTATATTTGAGGGGTTAATTGTAATTTTACTTCACTAATCATTACTTCCTTATTATCTCACTTGGCTAATTAATGTGTATGCACGTGTATTAGTGTCCTTGTACAATCAAAGGTCACATTAATTGACTAAAAATGATACTATCTTTGTCCCCGAAGGTCGCATTAATTGACCAATAGTGATATTATCTCCCTCTCTAAATATAGGAGTATTATGCCAAAATTACAGGAATTAAGAAATCTTATATTTTATTGAACAAGTTAAGTTATCCTACCCAAATTAACATCGAAGAGAATCGAACTTGAGATCTTAAGGAGAAACACACTACCAAGTCCCAAGTCAATACTAACAGACTAACCTTGGAGACTATAAGAAATATTATATTAACGTTTATATTTTAAATATAATCATGAGTTTTCAAAATATTATCACATCAACTTTCTCATATCGGTACATAAAAATTTGTTTCCACAAGTATAAGCACATAAAATCCACAATGGTTGTGAGGCAAATATTTGACGGTGTTTTGCATGTAAAAAGATATATTCAATAGAAACACTACATTACTGTCGATATTTTAAAAATAGTTATGAGTTTAAATTTTTTTATCATGTTTACTTTTTATATTAGTACATTAAAATTTGGTTCCGCATATATTAACATATAATATATGCAACGAGTGCAGTACAAACATGTAATGGTGTTTTACATGTAAAAAACATTAATTGAAGGACTACATTAATGTTGATATTTTAAAAATTGTCCTTAAGATTCAAAATTGTATTTGTTTCCCTTAAAAAAAGGATTCGCATATATAAACACATCAAATTTGCACCAAAGTACGCCAAATATTTAACGGTGTTCTGCATATAAAATAAAAAATATTTTATAGAGAAAATATATTAATTTTCATAGTTTAAAAATAGTCATGACTTTTCAAAATTTATGTTGGTCTATATGGCCAATAAGATTATAGGCTAGAGCGCGAATAATCACAACAATAAGCAAAAAGATAAATCTATGTGCAATAAGATTCAATATAGAATTGAGTGATTCAAAATATAAATCTTATTTACAATCAAACTTTAATGTGCCTTGAACAATTTACAAAACTTTAGACAATTTGAGTATCAAACATATATGAACAATAATACCAAGCTATCAATTAAAAACACAATGCATATGAAATTGAAGAATTGAATAGAACTTGCACTCAATTGATCTGAGCAAAATTATTAAAACCTAATTCAACGAATTAGATTAACTTTTGATGAAAAAAAACTTAGATCAACACTAGCAATTATCCTAACAATTATTCAATTAATCATATGCAATAATGAAAAGTAAAGAGGTTAGGGAAGAGAGATAACACCGGTATTTTTATAGTAGTTCGCTCTTTCACTTCCTCGCTAGGGCTATGTCTACTATTCTTGATGAAGTAAGCCTTCACCAAGGTCATCCACTAAGTAACAATGTTGAATACAATGTGTTTACAAGAGTTCCTTGAAATTAAACCTAATTCGTCAACCCCTATGCAAACATTCCCCCAAACATCAAATAACCTTCGAATTTGGTGCTCCTTGAATCTTCGAATCCTTGATTACCCTTGCACCCCTTCGAACTCTTCACACAAGTCTTCAATGCTTCGTCCGGTAAACGAATCCCCTTCGACTTCAAGAACAGTTAGAAAGAACCCCAAGTCCTTTGGAAGTGGAATGAGATTATTCACTTAACTTTGGAGCCTTGATTAAGACCAACCAATCTCCTTGAAAGACCCAACTTACTATCTCTACTAGCACCCTAGCAAATCAATGTGACTCAATGTACAAAGTGATTCTAAGAAAAATTGTTTAATCTTGAAGAATTTATGTGCAATGAGTTTTTGAGACCTAGAGAGAATAGTTGCAAATGATTCAATATTTTGGGAGTTATGAGGAGGGGAGTTTATATAGTAAAAGAGGGGAAGTGTAAAATTTCGAACAAAAACAACAGCATGAATCGATTCAACAAATGAGTGAATCGATTCAAACCACTACATGACAAACTAGGAAGATCAAGAATGCTATGAAGTTTGATGCACATCAGAATAGATTTGAATCGATTCAAACAGCCCAGGATGAATCGATTCAGGGCAAGTCAGATACATTTTGTGATATGACTCACTGAATTTTGAGACGACTCAAAGTGAATCGATTCAAACTAAGTCAGAAACTTTTTTGAGTCGATTCAAGCATATTCGTATCGATTAATGCAGAAGAAATATAAGTTTTGACAGATGATATATAATGAAATGCAATTTTCTTGAAACACACGTAAGCTTGGGTGCTTTAACAATTTCTAAAATTTAGCATATCTAAATTCTAATATCGATTCATAAAATTTTGCCTTAGTATGTATAAACACATAAAATCTGCAACGAGCGCTTGCAGTGAAAAATTTAACGATGTTATGCATGTAAAATAAAATAAAAAAATTAACAGAAACACTACATTAATGTTGATATTTTGAAAATAGTCATTAGTTTAATAGTCTTTTGCATTTAAAATAAAAATATATTTTTTGTAACGCCAAAGCAAAATGACATAAAAAAGAGAGGCTCCCAACTAAGTTGGTACCCTACTCTAATCTTTTGTCAAATGCTCATAAATATTATTAAAAAATGGAACAAAATACATAAATACTGGGAGAACATAAAACTTACCCTGTAAAACCATACAAGAGTGTGAGTCGACCCCAAACGGGTGATACAAAAATTAAAACAACACACAATCCTACAACTAACTAAAGCTATTCGATGCGGTGATTGAACCTTGTGTTAACATAGAGGTAGTTCATGTACCATCAACTCCCTGCAACAATGGCAGCAAGCTTAACGATCCTTTCGAGATCCTTTCGAGCGTCACAGTCCAAATCAAATATAGTGAATGACAAATATTATTAAACTGGCGCAGGAATCGTCTGCCAAAACGGAAACAATTCAAGATCTATCAACTCCCTGCACCACAACAAGCATTAACGACTCTTTCGAGTCCACACCGTCCTATGTCAAACCGAATGATAACTAGGATATAAAACCACATAGTACACAAGATCGAAATTATGTGGAAACCGAACCTTCTCTTCCGACGTGTGACCCATCTTCTCTAACACGACTAACATAATCTCGAAACTTTGAAACCCTGCAGATCTAAAAAAATTTGTAATGGAATTAGGAAAACAAAGCCAAAAAAAGAACCGCAGACATCTTGCAAGTGAAACACATAACTATCTCCCCCGCCACCTCTAAGGAAGATAACATAACTTTAAACAACAACCAATGAAACCGATCCAAATGTTGCAGTTATAGGAACACCGGCTTTTCAACCATCTCGGCCCAAAAAACACCAGAGTTGTGTGTTGATGGCACCTAGGACCAAAATCCGTGTGGGCTTTCAGACCGAGGACGAAACAGAAGATCATCAACCAAAGAACTATCCAACCCATGAGGGTAGATCGATGATGCGGAGTAGAATACTCGTGAACCACTACATGAGAACAAAGATAGGTTTGGAGAAGAAGGGAAGGGGTGTGGCGGATGTTAGGTTAGAAGAGAGAGGTCAAAACGTTTTCTTAGAGAGAGGGCGCGTTTTTCCCACATAAAATAAAAATATATATAATAGAAACTTGCAAATTTTTAATGGTATTTTTCATGTAAAATAAAATAAAAATAGAAACAGTTAATGTTGATATTTGAAATTAGCTATGAGTTTTCAAAATTTGATCATATCGACTTTGTGTTATCGATACATTAAAATTTTACTACCAAAATATTAATTCTTTAGGTGAATGACTCTTAATTCCTAATTAAACCTTTAACTTCTTTGATGGCTCTGAATTCTTTAGGTAGATGACTCTTAATTCCTAATTAAACCTTTAACTTCTTAGATAAACCCTTAAAATTTTATAATATAACAAATGTAATTATTTTTATATAATTATCTCAATGTTATGCGACCCGAATGCACGGGTCTCTTGCTAGTCTATATACTCTATTAAAATTGATGCCATATGAAATTCCCATTTTGTCCCTGGGATGGGCATTTAGGTAATTTTTTTAATTGATAGGTTTGGTTTGTTGCCACCTCACCTTTTTTATGCCATATTTTTCAATTTGCCCCTCACCAATTTTTTAAATTATTTTCTAATTTTTAATAACTTTTAACTATTTTCCAATTTTTATATCTTTAACTATTTTTCATTTTTTTCTCCCAAATTCAGTTGTTTCTACATTGCCGTTGTGGGAGATTAAGGTATGGTTTGACCCGGCTTTTTTCCAACTTCTCTACATTTTTAAGGAGAAGTTGGGTCAAACACAATATTAATTATTTTAATTTCAATATTGTTTAATCATCACAACCTAACAAATATTTTTATTCACGCTGTCATTTAATGATACCAAATATTTTTATTTCCTTTCTTCAACCTCGCGAATATACACACACACATTAACGTTTAGAATAATACTTTATCTTCGTCTGTCTGTTTTTTTGTTACGCTGAATATTGTAACAAACTATGCATATCATTTTCATATTAAAAAAAAAAACTAAACATATTTGTTTCCATGACACCAACAATGTAACAAATATAATATAATATAATATAAATTCTTATCTTTTTGAAAGACGCCAAAAATTTGGTATTCTTATAACGAAATTTGTTATAGAGTATAACAGAAATAGAAAAAATCAACTATTTTGATATTATTATTTCAGACTCCTTAAATTGTTTCTCCTATTCAAATATTTAACAAGTCATTTATATGATGATACAAATTTGTATTCATGTTACACAAAATAAACGTTATTGAGTAAATATAGTATTTGTAAAAAAAAAAAATATCTTTTATATTTTTAACATTTTTAGCCTTAAAAAATTATTCTAAACATTTTTATTTATTTATTATGTTTAATTCATAATAAATTCAAAGTTTTGTCCTCATGAGTTTAGCTCAGTTGATAGGAACAATGCATAAATATATGTCAAGTCCGGGGTTCAAACCCCGGACACCATATAAAAAATAATAAATTCAAAGTTTGTATAATATTTGTCAAACAACATTTAACTTAAATAGCTTTAAAACTAAAAAAATAAAGAAACCAAACAACTTTAGCTTCTTTCTTAAAAGCCTTTATTTTAACTTTGTCTTGAAGTAACTTTTAGACCGTAAAAACCCTTTGACCAAACGGTGTCTAAGTTCAGTCGCGAACACTGTTTTACTTTCTTCTTCATAAGTGGTCATTTTCTTCGTCCTCGTGAGCTTAGCTCAATTGGTATGGACAATGCATAAAATATGCAAGGTCCAGGGTTCAAACCCCGGCCACCACAAAAAAAAAAAGATGTCATTTTCTATTTTTTTTCATGGTTCTGAGACCATACATGACTTGAGTTGACTG
This sequence comes from Medicago truncatula, assembly GCF_003473485.1. NCBI lineage: Eukaryota > Viridiplantae > Streptophyta > Magnoliopsida > Fabales > Fabaceae > Medicago > Medicago truncatula. The sequence goes on from NC_053045.1 coordinate 27,636,674, forward strand.
ATTTTTATGGCTTAAGGGGTTTATTTTTCGACACTATTTTAGTTTTTGCTTCATCATAGATGGTTTTCTTCCTTTTTTCATGATTCTGCATTTTAAAGGTTTTTTTTTCCAATTGTTATTGGATTATGTACCAAAAATTGTTATGATGCATGGCTGTAGAAAAATCTTCCTTTGTTATGTGGAATATAGTAGAGGTCATGATGACTGAATTTTAACTCATGGTAAAGTTTTGACACAATTATTATTTTAGCTTCTGGTACAGTAGTTGAAAATAATTGATGCATTTGAGTTATATTAGTTTTTGTGAATAATCCTAAAGTTGTAACAGTTTTCATATTTGGTTTATTCTTTCCTATATCATCGAGCCGTACGAAAAGTTGATTGGTGTAAATTTATTTCGATCATATCATTGAGGTCCAGAAAGTTGATGATAGAAATTTGTACATTTAAGATCAGGTTAATTTGATGATACAAAAATTGATCACATAGAAATATGTTAGCTTCTTTCGATATCAAAATGAACAAAGGGAATAAAATTAAATGATGTATTATTGTATTTCTTTATATGAATTTCAATGTCAAGGGATTATGACTACATTAAGTATCTCATGAATGATTTGGACATTTGAAAAATAGGATTTGGAGTGCTGGATTCTTGAATTATGACTGGTAATAATGAGAATCAACATATGAAGCTCATTATTTGTGATGCAAAGGTTAGATGAGTTAGTTAAGATTTGCAGTAATTTCCTTTATGATTTATCAATGTTACTTATTAGTGTACATTTTGATTTATTTATATTTTTTTGTTTCTTTCTCGAATTTAGGGTGATCAAGTTCATGTAATAACTCGATATAGAGATTTGGAGCATTGGAAGGCTTTGATCGAGGAAAACAAGACTTATACTTTGTATAATTGTCATGTGTTTGATAATGACATTGCATTTAATCCCTTTAAGGTTGTTTTTGGTTCTGGTACAAAGGTGAAGAAGTATGACAAGTTAACTAATGTTCTTACTCATGAATTTTGCTTTATAAGTCATTTAAGGAAATCCAAGATGGAAAATTTAAAATTGACGTTTTATATGGTATAGTTATGTGCTTTAATTTAATGTGTTTTCTCCGATTATAATGTTCTTATAGATGTAAATTTTTTTTAAGAAATCATTGGGTTTCTTCATGAGATTGTCAAGACAACGCCAATTGGGACTGGAAAGAAACCGTGTACGAACATTGTGTTGAAAGATAAAAGGTATTATTTTCTAATTTGTCAGCATCAGATGATAGGATTTTGTATAAGTTTGATAATGACCTGAAAGATGTCCTTCCTTATGCAGTGGGAATACAGTTGATGTAACACTATGGGTAAAATACTCTGTAGCTTTATCATTTACCATCTATTTACCTTGAATTCTTTGCTTCCATTTTGTAGTCAATGGTAACCCAAATAGATGTAACAATTGGTCAGGTTCGAGGCTGTTCATCAACCTACATCATTCGGTTGTTGAAAAGTTTAAGACTTAGTAAGTTTGCATTATGATTTCACAATACAGTGTTAGAGTAACTTATTATTTGACAATCTGATTTGATTGTTTATTGATCATGTTTCTTGAATTGTTGTCGTGAACTTAACACTTCTCAAGCTCAGAGTCAAAGCTTCCGTCATAACTTAAGTCATAGTTCGGCTTCTTCTCAACGTACTTCGTAGAACGATTTTTCCAATTTGTCTCAAGTTAGGCCAATTGATGAATTTATAAACTTAGTCAAGGTCTTTTTTTTTTATGCACAAACATGCTTTGAGTTTTTACGCACAAATTAAAAATGCATATTGCATTATTCTTTATTTCATGTGCATAATTTGTGTCAGGATACATACTGCATCACTATTTGGAAAAACAACTAAATTCAATCCTAACCTGTTCTAATGGTATTATGAGAGTTGCACCAAATGTTCGAAGACATCAATGTCAAATGGTGCTAGCTATAGATGCACATGCGGGAGTGATGCTTAATTTTCATTTGTTTCAACAATGTTAATTGGTCAATGGGATACATATAATGCACATGCATGCATTTATCTAGACTTTATAGGAAGATAAATTAGAAGTCATGGTACATTTTATTTAGCTTAAAATCAGTTATGTTACCTTCATTTTATAAATTATATGTAACTATATTCGCATACATCTTATCCATGTTAATATGCATTATACTAATATTACAGTTATTTCCCTGTTTAACATTTCCCAAACGAGGTGTCAAGAACAATTCTGAAAGGAAAGCGCAAAACAATCACTCTCATTGATGACCAGACATAGAGAAAGTATAAGTGTCGTCTCTATGCAATTAGAATCCATTGATTATAGGTATTTAATATGCTTCTTTTTCTTTTGTTTGCTTGATCACTATAGCCAAATATGATTTCATTTTTGACGATGTCGTTTATTTGTTTATAGTGATTCTTCAATAATTTTTGTGAATTTTGCAATTTTCAAACTCAGAGTCATAGCTTCAAGCATGATAAAAGAAATTAGAGAGAAACTCAATGAAGTCCAATATATTTTTTTGGCCTAAATTGTAACAAAAATAAGTTTAAACAAATTGTTAATTCTTTAATAAATTTATTTCTATACCCTTTACTCTTTTTAATTCTTTTATCAATCATCACAATCTCACAAATATTAATCTCTATTCAAGACTTGATAAAGCTTTCATAAATATTTATAATGTTTGTGCAATATTCATTAATTTGCTCATTTTTCCTTTGAAATATTTTTTTTTACAAGATACGTTATTAAACCCGTGCGAAGCACGGGTTTGTAACTAGTTTTATTAGAAAATCGTTCCCATGGTCCACAATCTCTCTCGCCTCTTCCTTAGTTTTATTTGTGCATCTCTCAATGGCAGTCGTTTTATTTTTATCATGGACAAAAAATAAGTATAATTCTTTTGAAACTTTTTTGTATTATTCTTAACTAAAAATACATCTAGATTGCATATAATAAATTTTGAGAAAGTTATAGATTTGAATAAAGCATAATGAATTTGTTAGCTAACAACCATACAAAAAAGCACATAAGGATTCAGTAATAGGGGTTTAGGTTTTAGATAAAACCAAACCCACTGATATTGGGTCTGAACCTAGAATCTTCGACATCCCATCCGTTGATGTGCATGTGCTTGAAGTTTGTGATCTTATATCCTGTACCTTCGCTAAGCATGCACTTGATCCAAAAGTTATCGGAAGCTTTTTTCTTCTTAAATTAGGAGAACTAATAAAATATACAGCTCATTTCAAATAGCTGGATTAATAACATTGATATATTTAAGATGATGAATGGTATGATTTTCTACTGAATGAGGATTATTATGTTGCACAAGACCTTCATATTTATTTTAAAACAATAAATATGAAGGTCTTCAACACTACAACTTGTGATTTATTACTTTGATATTACTGACATGAAATGATGCTTGTGATAATAATAGATTTTATGCTCGTGACGTAGTTGTTGATTTCGAGTACCTTCATTAAAGTTAAGCTCGTTTTTAATCAATAACGCTCATGACATGATAAAAATAATTGTCGTCATTTCTCATACAAAAAATGTATTACTAGTGAGCAATGGACATGTGTCTCTTGACAGATTTTATTTGGCATGTTTAACATCTTGCAAACCACAGGTATTTTAGAGACTAGACCTAAGATAATATATAAATTTTTATACATTTATTACTTTTTTTTAACATCTTGCAAACCACGTGTATTTTAGAGACAAGACCTAAGATAATATATAAATTTGTGTATATTTATTACTTTTTTTTTTTGGCCAAGTACTACTTTTTAACTCCACTGAATTGAAAACTTTTTTTTGTCTATTATTGCAGACTAAGTGTGTGTTTGATATGGCGGTGGGGAGAATTGATTTTGATAGAATTGAGTTTTAGAGAATTGATTTTGGTTAAAAGTGAGTTGGAAGTGAATTGATTTATGTTTGGATACACTTTACTAAAAGTGATTCTTACGAATTGACGTTGTTTGGATAGTTTGAATGAAAATTGATTTTGAATGTACAATGACCAAATTATTCTTTTAATTGTATTTAGAAGTAAATACCCAATTTTTATTTTAGATAATTAGTTTAATTTTTCCAAAAAAATAAGATAATTAGTTTAATTTATTCAAAATCATATATAAGATTTTATTGGTTCACAAATTCATTTAAAAAAATATTAATTTATAAGATTTATTTTAATATTCTTTTGTAAAAAAAACACTAACAAAACATGCCAGTTTAGAAAAATTGCTATTCTTTAACCGAAATAAATAAATAAAACTATTTAGGTAGGTCACTTAAGTTTTTAGTTTTTTTTTAAAACGCTAACAAAACATGCCAGTTTTTTTACAATGTTTCATCTCTAACCTAGAGAATTAAACATGGCGGCTGCAAGATGTTGTCCATGGTGATGGTGTGAGATGTCTTTGGCTTGTTGCTCTTCAAGCTGCGGCAGCAATGGCCATTCAACTAGGTGACAGATTTTGCGGAAACATACAAAAGGAAGCTTCTTACATAACTGCAGATGGACATAAAAGGGGCAAAATCGGTAAATCAAGTTTATTTGTTGTAGAATTGATTACAGAAAAAGTAGAAGCTTGGAATTGCTGCTTCTGTGAAAATCACGTTTAGCTCAAAACCGTACGTTTCGAAAATTGCTTTTTGTTTTATCCAAATATCATTGAAAAGGAAAAAGTCACGTTTGGCAAAGCAAACTCGGTTTTGGATGGCACAAACGCCAAACCAAACAAGCACTAAGGGCATAAGGGATTAGGGGGCCTATGATATATCTTATGGGGAAACATGTTTTCAATGAGACAATCGTACAATTTATTCATTTTTTTCATTAAGTCCTCATACTAGATTATTATTATATGACCTAATTTGAAAAAAAAATCTCGTATATAACCCAGTACGGGATTATTATTGTATTACCTAATTTGATATGAAATACCCTAGTTTTGCATATTTTGTGGTGTGTTCTACTAAAGTTACTTATTAATTGATTGGAAGTTGCTTCTTAATACGTACGATCTAGTCAAAAAAAATTGTTGTTAAATTTTTGCTGTACAATTGCTACGAAATTTCTCTGAAAAGTCTTAGCTATCTTGCTATGGATTTGTTGTAAAATTGATATAATAAGTCTTAGTTATGTTGCTATGGATTTGTTGGGAAATCGCAACGATAAGTCATCGATATGTTGCTACGGAAAATATATTTTAAATACTTGTTTGCTATGGATTAACTAATTATTTGCTAGGAGTTTTTTCTATTAGCTACGGGTTTACTGAGAATGATTTCCCTAGCAAATTTGTCTCTCAATCCATGTCACGACCAATTCAATAGGTATTCCGTAGCATATCTCTATCTAACATTGTTTCCATGAAATTAGCTAGGAGTTAGCTACGAAAACGGTCGTGGCAAATGACATATTTTCTTGTAGCATTATCAGCTATAATATAATATTTATATTGAATATTTCTTCTTTTGTATGCAAAAATCGGTATTTTGAGGTTCTTTGATTTCTCATAATATTGTTTTAGCATGTCTATATTATGTAATCTATATCATATTTTTCCCATGAATTCCAATGTCAACGGAATTTTTTTCCTCGTTGGATGGTATTTTGATTTCCTTTCTTATTTTTATTGTCCAAACATGTTTTTTACAAGGGCAAATTACACTCACCTTTCTTGAGGTCTTCTTAAATAGCATTTACACCCCCTCTAGTTTTGAACTAAACATTAACCTCCCTTCTCATTTAACACTGTTAGCTTTATGTTAGTTACAATATGACAAGAATTTTAGAGATTAGCTACCCTAATTTGGCTACCCTACTAGGGTGGTTAACTCGCGCTAATTAAAACACTACAAGAATGATCCTCGTGAGCTTAACTCAGTTGATAGAGATATTGCATATTATATGTAGGGGCCAGGGTTCGAACCCTAGACATTCCATTTTTCCACAATTTATTTGTGTGAGCTCTAACCAATAGGCTACTTGACAAAAAAAAAAACACTAAAAGAATGTTAAAAGCTTAAAAATTGTACGACACAAGATAAGAAATTGAATAAAGAAAATTAAGCTTAAAAATTATGCATTCGTAATTTTAAAAACTTATCTTTTCAATACAATATTTATTGTATAATTCTATTTTAAGATCCCTATCTTGTGACCTAACGGCACAAGTTAGCATTTCTCATATTTTTTTTATTTCATTCATAACTCAATTGAGGTTGGATCTAACGAAATTGGTCAGACTCTTACAAGATAATGAACCAATGTTTAAATTATGGATGGAAGTTGTGTCTATATTATATATCTGACACAAAGAACGTCAAAGATAAACAACCCAAAACAATGGGACAAATACCAACACTATAATAAATTTTCTTCTATACAAATGAAAAAGTGCTCAAACACTCCAACACGGAAGTCCACAACCAAAAAGAATTAGGTGACCAAACAAAAATTTACGTCAAAAGGCGAACGGAGGGTTCAACACCCTAATCATAGAAAGTACAAGGAGATCTCGATTACTTACGCAAAAACAGTATTACAATAAAATATTAAAAAATAGGTAAATTCTATGGTACACTTAAAAATTTGAGTGTACTTGTACACAAAATCATTAAATTCATATTGAAACGAATTGTTTTTTCGAAGAAAAATAATTGTTTTCTATCATTAACAATTACAATAATTAGATCTTAGTTACCGATAGTGTCGACGAAATAAAATTTTACATTTTTTGAATTTTTGTTACATATAACAAAGAATATTTATTATTTTTTATGAAAAAATGTTAAAAATTTAATATGATTCTTATAAACAATGAAATGATGTTTATTCTTATAAAATGATGTCTTATAAAATATAAATATTAATAAATAACTCTTTATTTCATAAAATAATCATTAAATTGTAAATATTTGAAGCAGGAGTATCAGTACACCTCAATTTGTAAGGTGTACCGTAGAAGTTCCCTAAAAATTATTGTAATGATAATTTTAACCCGTGCATAACGCATGTACCATTTTTAATATCACAATGAAAGTTATACACCCTTCAGTCACAATTATAAATAGAAATTTATATTTTAGATTCATTTAATAAATGATGTATGTGATTCAATAAATAATATGTGTGATCTTTAATATAAATCATATATATCATTTATTGAATGAATCTAAAATGTGAAATTTTGCTTATAATATTATGTCGAGGGTGTATGTGTTAATTGAATAAGACTCTAATTTGATATTTATGATAAGTATTAATGGTAATTGATTTTGAGAGGATTAATGGTAATGGTTTATTGTTGACATGACTTACTACTCTGAATGTTCTGTTTACTCCATGCATTTCAAAATAAATAGTCAATTTTTACAATATGCACTATTCACTTGACTTACTTTAACCATACTCTTTAACTAATGTATAAATACAAATATTAGCATGTAATATTTTGTTTGATTTGTTTCAAAAAATATTTTTAAACTATTAAATTTTTATAACTTTTTACTTTTTATAATTAAAGATATTAACGATCAAAAATATGCATTGGCATGTGCGAAGTTGTTGACTTCGCACATTAACCGTAGGATATGATTGTTGTGTGATAGTAGGTAATAAAAGGTATACACTCTTTGATTACTATTATAAGTAAAAATTGATATTTTAGGTTCATTTAATAAATGATGTATTTGATTTTTAATATAGATCATATATATCATTTATTGAATGAATTTAAAATATAAAACTTTATTTATAATAGTAACCGGAAGGTGTATGTGTTAATTGAATGGACCCTAATTTGATGTTTATGATACTACATCCGTCTCTAAATATAGAAGCATTTTGCCAAAATTACGGAGAATAAGAAAGTTGGTTGTAGTATTAAATTTGTATATAACTACTATTGCTTTTACAATTTTATCCTTAAGAGAGATAGTTAATTCATGTTTTCAACATAATATTTATTGTTGATTGAAGAAAAAGATGCAAAATAAATAATGGTATGTTAGTAAATAAATAATGTACTGGAAAATACCAAAATGATCTTATAAAAAGGGACAATTTTTTTTCTTCTAAAAATAATCTTATAATTAGGGATAGAGGTAGTAAATACTGGTGATGATTAATGGTAATTGATTTTGAGAGGATTAATGGTAATGGTTTGCTGTTGACATTAATTACTACTCTGTATGTTCTGTCTATAACCTCATCTATATATCATTCCAAGCGTACATCATCCGGTCAATATTATAAGCAAAAAATTATATTTTAGATTTTCAATTAATAATATACGTGGTCTTTATTATACAGATAAAGATTGATAGACATCTTTAATGTGTACACCCCTTTGTACCACTCTGAAAAATCTCTGTTGACCAAATATATGGTCAGCGTGACCACATTTTTTTTCAGCTGTGTAACCATTATTTAGAAGCTGAAAAATGTGGTCACGCAACTAAAATGCGCATGACTACTATTTACCCACTTAGTTAACCAAATAAATTCTGAAAACATAGTGGTCACGCAGCTAAAAAAAATGTGGTCACACGTACCATATATTTGGTTAACTGAAATTTTCCAAAAGGGTACAAAAGGATGTACACATTAAGGGCGTCTACCTATCATTGTTGTTATTATACATCACATACATCATTAGTTGAATTAATCTAATATATAAATTTTTGTTTATAATAGTGACTAGAGGGTGTATGTCATTGTTTAACAAACTCAAGAGATATTTTTGAAGGGAAATGTTAACAAGTGCCTCCGGGAACACTCTTTAAGGGTCTTAAATAATAACATTTTATAAAAATTTATGTATTCAATGCATTAGAAATTGAACTATTTGACATTTTTAAAGAATAATTTCCTAATGTAGAATGCTTAAAAAGTGTTCGGGAGCACATGTTAACAAGACCCATTATTTAATGTTCACAAACGTAAATAAATAATATTTGATCACATTCATATAAAAAAGCTTTTCTTTAAAAAATATTATATCATTTTATTATAATTTTTATTTTATTATTAAAAAAATATCTTTTTTTTGAGAACGAAAAAAAATATCTTAATATGTTTGTGTTTAAATACTATTCATTGATGTTCATGTCCTAATGTAATTCATCTTCAAAACCCATTTCAATCACATCAATTATTATTGTCAAAAAATAAAAATTCCAATCATATCATTATTATGGCACTGTTTGAAAGAAACCCATTTCAATCACATCAATTATTTACCCTCAAAAATCACATCAATTATTGTCAAAAATGAAAAATTTCAATCATATCATTATTTATGGCACTGTTTGGAAGACTCGAGTAATACACATTTCAATCGATCATACAGACGCCGGTCACTGTTTGTGAGGGACACTACACATGAAAACAAAACAAGACAAAGAGTATGTTTGGATAGTGAGAGAAAAGAAAGTTAAAGGAAAGAATGATGAAGGAATGAAAGTGAATAGAAAGTAAGATAATTTTTGGGTTGTTTGGAATAAGTGAAAAAGAGAAAGAAAAGAAAGATGTATATCTAGTAAATCACAAAAATATCCTTATGATAAAATGAGTTGATGTATTTATTATTTATTTAATATAACATGTTCGTAATATTAATCAATAAAAATTGATGTGTTAATATATACATGAGAATGAATATTTAGTTGTAGATATATATAAAGGTTAATACGTATACCATTTATCATACATTTGATTATACTTTTTTTAAGAGATATACAATAATAATATCATATTATATTATTTAGCCGTTATTTATTTATATGGGTAATGGGTAAATATGGAAAATCCAGCACTTTACCACCTTTCAGCGCAGTAGAGGGTGGAAACATTTCTTGGAGTGGGTCCCACATGTCTTTCTTTTCTTAGTTATCCTTCCTTTCAAAACAAACAATGGAAGCTTTCTTGATTTTCGTTCTTTTTGTCCACAACCTATCCATCCTTCTTCTTTCTTGTGAACCAAACGTACTCAAAGAGTCTGTTTGAAATAGTTTTTGTTTTCAGTTTTCGAAATATACAAGTCATTTTCTCAAAATAGTTTTCTTTTTACATGTTTTAGTTTTAGTCCCCAAAACTAAAAAATTTAAAACAGTTTTCAAAACTGTAATTTTGAAAATTAGTTTAACAAAAAAGTTTTTAATTTTCAAGGTTTTAAAAACTAAAAAAGAGTTTTTAACTCATGCTAACTCAATAATTCAATTTCAATATAATCTCAAACTAAAATCTTCTCATTTTTTTACCTGAAAGAAATATTTGTCTAATATATGAAATTGTTGTTTCTCAATAATCCTCTTTTAAAAAATATATACTAAACTACCTTACATTAATAAGTGTATGTTTGGTTATGCGGTGACAAAAATTGAGTTTGACAAAAAGAAAGGGTATAGAGGGATCTTCAACTGGAGCACCTTGAAATATATAGATAGAAAAAAAGTACAAAAGAGAGGGGACATAAACCAAAACCCTCAAGGATAAAAGAAAAGAAAAAAAAAAGAAAGGAAAAAAAAAAAAGCAAAATAGATAAACCAACCAGGAGCTAGTGGAGCAACATTAAACCATAATGCTAGCGAGGCGAACGACTGGAAGCCCCAACCTCAAACCCTTTTCTAGTCTCAAAATGTTGCTTTAATTTCTTTTTCTTTTTCTTTGGAACCACCAACTGAAATTGTTGATTTGAGTCTGAATTAACAAAATCTTCCTTCTGACCCATGCATGTTAGCCCATGAATCACTCAGAAAATCCATAGTTTGTTGAGCCACAGTAGGAACCAGCCCTAAAACTTGCATGTTATGAATAACATTTTCACTAAAGTGTGACAAGTTAGAGTATGTCGCCACTATGGTCCTACCTAGATCTTCTTGAGCATTATCTATTGGTACCACGTTTAACTCTACACGACAGAGATTTGCATCTGATACTTCTTCACGAATGTTATCAATCTTGCTTTGATCTGATGGGGAATCTAGTAGAACAGTGTTGCCATCTAACTCCACAATGGGAGTGAGATCAACATCATGATTTTTAGTGGCAAGACTATCGATGTTTGTATCTAAAATTTCTACATTTGCTACTAAAGAAGGCAGAGGGGAAGCAACAATTTGATAGAATTGAGTTTGAGAGAATTGATTTTGAATAAAAGTGAGTTGAATGTAATTGATTTATGTTTGGATGCAATTACTTAAAATTGATTCTTATCAATTTATGTTGTTTGGTATTTAGAATCAAAATTGCTTTTGGAAGTATAATTACCAAAATGGATTTTAATTGTATTTAAAACTATATTTATATTTTATTTTGGGTAATTATTTAAATTTATGTTATGTTATCAATCCGAGTTCTGTATAGATTATACGAACTTGTAAAATAAAATACATTATTTTTTTTAACGACTAAAATAAAATACATATTATAAGCATGATTGAACAAGTAAAAAATATAGAAAAATGGTAGCATAAAACAATTGTTGGGCATGATATCAGGAACAAAAAAAAAAAGAATGCTCGCGTGAGAAAGAAAAGAAAATCAGGAGCATGGTTTACATATAAAAAACAAGGGCATAATGGACAAACAGGGATATTATATAAAATAATTGTTTAATAAAAGAGTAGATATGAGTTAGGTTGCCGCAGAAGCTTCAAATGTGAGCTTCAAGCTAACGTATCTTTAGGCTGTGTTTGGTACAATGGATAGATGAAGGAAAGAAAGCATAGAGAATGGAAAGTTTATGGAAAAACGTGTTTCCATGGTTTGGTTGCTTTGACAATGAGGAAAGAAAGTTTAATTTGGGTGGGCTCCACTATCAAATACTTTCCCTACAAGATTGCAAAGAAAGCTGGATTAGGCTACTAAAATTTTAAAATTATAGAATTGCCCTTGCTTTGAACTTTGAAGCATATTTTATCATTTACAATGTCACGTCATATGTTTAGTTATATTTCCTTCAATTAATTTGCTTCTCATTAAGTAGTAACATGCGTGCCTCTTCAATTTATTTTTATTATATATTGGTTTGTAATTTATTTTGTGTGCATAAATTGCTAATTATTCATTATATCGTGGCTTATATAAATATATATAGTATATCTATAATATATGGATATATATGTCATTTAATACATACATATCTATCTTTCTTTTCATTTTCTTTCTCACTTTCTCTTATACCAAACAACTAAATAATCATCTCACTTTCCACTTATTTTCTATTCACTTTCATTCTTTTAACCTTCTTTCCTACTACTTTCTTTCCTTACACTTTCTTTCGTCATCCAAACATAGCTTTAAAGCCAAACAAAAAATTTCTCATGAAATAGCGTTTCATTGTTGTAAACGTGAGTTTTGGTGCACCCACTATGCAACCAAACATATACTAAATATATACCAAAATGCACTACTTTTTGCGAACCAAGTTATCTCACCATTTGATTTGGTGTGATTGTTGTTGTGTGTTTTTTTTTTTGAGTTTTTCCTTGCGAAGAAATCTGCAGGAAACTAATTTTATTTTTCTTGCATATGTTTCTGTGGATTTTAATACCTTTTTAATATAAGTTGGAAAAAATTTAGATACAATTCTTTAGGTAATTTTTATATGGTTTTTAATTAAATTCGCCATGATTTTGTTAAATCCATAATATTTTCAAAGTTTGTTATTTAAAAAAAATGTGTATTTTTAATTAAGAATCATACAAAATGCACTTAAAATATTATACCTAAGTTTTATCCATTTTAGTTGTAAAAATTACCTGTAGATTTTCTTGCGACTTTACGTTGAAAATTGTTACTTGCTATTCCTACGGATTTTTATACGTTCAAAATTTTATTCAAGTTTCTTGTGAATTTTTCTCAAGTGGATATTTTAATACTTTTCTGAAAAATTATACATTCAAAATTCTATTTTCAGAGGTTGATACAATTGGCTTGGGATATTTTCGCAGGAATAGATGCATGAAAATGAGATGGCGAGCTCCTACGAATACCTAATAAATAGAGCATTTTTTTATCTGGAGTAGACCAGAACGATGAACAACTGGTAGAAGTGTTTGAGCGAGACGGTTTTTTATGCAGTTGAAGTAGCTATTGTTGAACCAAAATGGGTTTTGTAACGATGTTTATATAGGATTTTGATGATAATAATGTATGAATGAATAATTGAGTATTGTAACATGTATTCAAGTATGCAGGATCATATAATTAAATTCTGAATTTAAAATCAAGTTTTTGGTTCTAATACATCAAGCTCTAATTAGAAAGGAATTGCATTTTAGTACTCAAGAGAAGCAATGGAAACTTCTTAAGACTTTTTTTTTTTGAAGGAGAAACTTCTTTAGACTTAGAAGTTGGTCTGAAGAAAAGTGATGATGGAATAACATATGATGTTTTTAGTGTAATTCTTTGCATTTAAAGGCAAATTAAAAGTCAATTAGAGGAGTTGTCATTGGTTTGAGGAACTTTTTCTATTTTTTTCATTCAAATTGTTGTAATTCACTTTTATCCTAAATCATGCAACTCCATAGGTATTTTTAGCGTTTTCTAGTGAGAAATCATGTAAATCAACAAATCAAGACATCACGTGAAAGATCGAGGATATGATGATTGAAGACAATGGTTCTTAAAAGGTTTTTGAAGACAATAAAAAGTGGAGAAAATTCATTTCATGTTCCAAGACAATGCAGCACGGAAGAACGCGTGAAAACGGTCGAAAACTGTTGAAAACACACAAGAGGGGCTTCCTCATGCGCCCCTGCGCATGAGGCCATGCGCTCTATGCATGGACTCGGCCAGGGAGTTCTGATTGCTTAATTTTCAAACCATTTTTGGTGGAAAACCCCTATTTTCACTCTCTTAACCCCGAAGTAATCATGCATTATAAATAGAGACCCTTGTACACTCTTTTTTTCATTCAGAAAGCTAGCGGTACAAGGCAAGGGCCAAGCATCAGGAGCTTCAAGGCAGAGGATTTCTATCATCCTTTTGTTATCTCGAGGGTATGTTTTTCTATTGTTTTGTAATGATGTCGGTTGCCATGAGCAACTAAACTTCTTTGATTAGGGTTCCATGATGAACCCCTTCTCATTTGTTGGATACTATTAATAAAAAATTTATTCAGTTTATAAAAAGTCTGATTTAATTTGTATATGTCCTCTTTTATCAAAATCATAGATGAAGCAATATTAGGATTAACAACCCTCACCTACATTCGAACAAGACAGTAGTGAATTGGTTAATTTCTAATATAATTGAATCTAAGTATGAATGTAAGGCTATAACTCATGCTTAGGGACCCTCGTAATTTGCAAGGGCGAATTGCGGGGAAAGCTATGTCCACAGATCCATCACGAGGTTATGTTCTACTTTCTTAAATACAATATAAGGAAAGTTATAAATGAATGAATTCTTAATTTAATTTCCAACAAAGAAGAATGAGAGATTTAAGGATTCATAATCTTCGTTAAACATCTTAATCAACTAAACCCAATCTCACATCGGGAATGACAATTAAAACCTTGCAACCACTCAATCTCTTCTTTTATTTGCTTTTCTAAATAAGTTCAGCTAATTACCGAGTTGAACGATAATCCCTGTGGAGACGATTAACTTACTGCTTTATTACTTGGTACTATTTGATGCACTTGCCTAAATTTTTCATCAATTTTTCGGCGCCGTTGTCGGAAATTGTTGATATTTTGACGAGGTAATTGGTAGAATTTATCTTTGTGAATAATTAGGGTTAGTTTATTTTTCTGTTTTTAGTTTTAGGTTCGATCCTATAAATTAGGATTAGATCCTAATTCCTAGTATAAATTAGGGTTAGATCCTACATTCTAGTTTAGGTTTATCTTTTAGAAATAGTTTAGGTATTTTTTTAGGATTAAAATTTATTTCAAATCTTTTAAATTAGGTTAGTTTTTATTTTCCTTTATTTCTAGGTTAGTATTTAATTTAGTTTGTTACTAGGTTATCTTACTTCAAAAATACGAAAAGATTTAGTTTCTTTTTGTTGTTTCTAGTTTTTAGGTTAGTTTTATTTTAGTCAATTTTTTTAAACAACAACAAAACAAAATTGTCACAAATAGTTGTACAAATATCATTTCTTATATATATATATATATATATATATATATATATATATATATATATATATATTGTTTTCTTTTGGTAATAGTCTAATTCTCTATCACAAGCTCTTCTTAAACTCTTGCGAATTGTTTTATGTGTGGTGCATACTGGTACCTTGCTATTCGGCTCCTATATAGATAAAATCGAGAGGCTATTCGGAAATCCATCCGAGAAGCAAGAGAAGCAACATCTATTCCACATCCAAGTCTTAGTGACTTCTCATCCGATGAAGAGATGGGAGAACCAGAACACATAACACTTGGAGATTACATGATACTTGATACCATTAACAAAGTCATCCAAAGGTTCCAACCAGTGAACCATATCCTCTTTGACATCAAACACTCAATTCTCGCTGCAGATGACAGATCATCTTACGTTATTCCTAGCATGATTTTCAGTAGGTTTTAGTAGCAAAAAGGAGGAGTATTAGAGCAATTGTCTAAGATTTCGGGACTTTTCTAAGTTTTCTATATTTGAGTCTATAATTATAGTTTTCCCGAAACATAACAATTTTAGGCGTTTTTTGAAGTAATTCACGAAGAAATCATGCAAATTGGAAAATCAAGAACATTCGGAGATTTTTGAAGACTTTGGAAAAGGCCTCGTGAGACTTTATAGAGGGAGGAATTATGTTCCCAAGTCCCAAGACAAGTTATTTGTGGAAAACACTTA
This sequence comes from Medicago truncatula, assembly GCF_003473485.1. Lineage (NCBI taxonomy): Eukaryota > Viridiplantae > Streptophyta > Magnoliopsida > Fabales > Fabaceae > Medicago > Medicago truncatula. Next base: position 27,652,559 of record NC_053045.1, read on the forward strand.
AAACAACAGAAGAATGGTGAATTTGGGCCCGGAACACACACACATGCCCTTAGGGCATGGTGCAAAGCACACTCACATGTGCCTATAGCATGTGTTGTGCGACCCGTGCATCCAAAATGTGCGGGGCGAAAGCGTCTTTTCCTACTTTTTTGTGGGTAAAGCCCACAATTTTAGCCCAAGCCCATGTAAAAAATCTCACTATAAATATCAGTCTTCCTCATTCATAATTTTTCGTTTAGAACTGGACTAGTTCAAGAGGAAGGAAATTCTAGGAGCATCCGGAGGAGTTTCTATCTTCTCCTTATTTTTCTAGGGTATCTTTTTATCTTTAGTAATTTCTTTTTAGTTTCCATGTGTAAGTAAATCTTTTTAGGATAGAGTTCTAAGATGAACCTAAGTTTATTTCGTTGGAAATTTATTTAATTCAATGTCGTTTATATTTTAATTTTTTTTTCTATTCACTATTAAGTTTTATTAGGATAAAGTTTATTTCTGTAGTAGCACAATCCTAGATTAGGTACTTAGGTTATGACAGGGCCTAATATTGATATTATTATCCTAATGCAAATATCTATCTGTCTAGGAAGTAATTAGTTATAACTAGCGAAAGATACCGAGAGCGAGTTGACCCTAGTAGTAAGTACTCAGGAGGTGACATTACTAATATTGAGTAAAATATGTTAAACCTAGGAGGTAATTAGCTAGTAATTATGGAAACAAGTTTCTGCTCGAAGGAAATAAGTTGTAAGCCTAATAGAACCATTCTCTTAAACCCTTGGTAAGGTAGACGTTGATACAATTGCTTGTTTGTAGAACTACTAAGAGATAGTGTGTGTTATGAGTGTCCTAAGATTCATAGATGGGCTGACTGTAACAACCCATTTTTAGCTAGAATTATTTTATTTATTATTTATATGTGTTTGTGTGTGCTTAATTGTCTTTGTGTGTATTTAATTTAGGATTAGTGGATTTTTGACCTAGAAGGGCATTGTAGTCATTTTCGAGGCTAAGGGTATATTGGTCTTTTGGTGAGTAAGAGTAAATTAGTAATTTTATTTGAGAATTTTATTTTTGGCGTTTTAGTGAGAATAATTATTTTTACTAAGTTACTAGTGAGTTGGGGTAATTATTTCGAGATGATAATTATTCCATGTTTTAGCGGAATAATGAGTAGTAATTTTTTTAGAATTTGTTAGTAAGAGTTTTAGACCCATTGTGAATATTCAAAACCTAGCCCATTGGAGAGTGATATATAGACTTAACTCATGAAGGAACATTAGGGTTAGAAACATTTCATCTCATAAAAAAGGAGGCTAGAGAGAGAAAGTGGGAAGAATATAGAGAAGAACAGAAGAGGAAGAACTTTGAGAAGTGGAAAGCTAGAGATTGGAAGCTAGAGGGGAGAGTGAAGCCATAATTAGAGGAATTGAAGCTTTGAGGTAAGGGAGATAGAACTATTTCATCAAATAAGCTATAATCTCATCATTTTACTTTTGGGCCATAAGTGCTTCTGTGTAAAAGAGGACTTTTGTGATTTTTTATGTTGAATTTCGTGCTCCTAATTTATGTGTAGTTACAGGTATGTTAAATTTCATGGAATTGATGTGTTTATATGTTCAAGTTCATAGTTGAATTTCGAAATAAGTTGTTTTGGTGATATTTGCTCAATTAATTGTAAGCCATGAATTGATGAGTGATTATTGTTCAAACATGTGTAAATTCACTTTATATATGATTATATATGTTTGTATGTTATTGGGGTTTGAATTGTTGTTGTAGTTTGTGAAGATTGGATGAAATTGTGAAAATATGAGTGTTTGGTGAAAAAAGAGTTTGATGATAAATTTGTGATGAAGTGAGGTTATGAATTCATGTTTGTAAGTGTTTTGATTGCCTTTTGATGTGCAGATATGTTGATGATATAATATTTGGTTCTACTAATGCATCTCTTTGCAAGGAATTCTCTAAATTAATGCAGGATGAATTTGAAATGAGCATGATGGGAGAAATGAAGTTCTTCCTTGGAATTCAAATCAATCAAAGCAAAGATGGAGTATATGTTCATAAAAAAAAAATATACCAAGGAGCTTCAGAAGAAGTTCAAGCTAGAAGATTGTAAAGTAATGAACATTCCAATGCATCCAACCTGCACCTTAAGCAAAGAAGATATTGGAACAAAGGTAGACCAGAAGCAATATAGCGGTATGATTGGTTCTTTGTTATACCTCACTGCATCTAGGCCATATATTTTATTCAGTGTATGTTTGTGCGCAAGATTCCAGTCAGATCCTAGAGAATCTCATTTAACTGTTGTTAAGAGAATCTTCAGGTATTTGGAAGGAACAACTAATCTTGGATTCCTTTATAGGAAATCTCTAGATTATCAGTTGGTTGGATTTTGTGACGCTGATTATGCTGGTATCAGGATTGAAAGAAAATCAACAAGTGGCAACTACCAATTCTTGGGAGAGAATCTGATATCCTGGGCTAGGAAAAGACAAGCAACTATTGCTATGTCTACAACAGAAGCAGAATATATCTCAGCTGCAAGTTGTTGTACACAACTACTTTGGATGAAACATCAGTTGGAAGACTATCAGATAAATGCTAACAATATTCTCATTTATTGTGATAATACTGCTGCTATTTGTTTGTCAAAGAATCCAATTCTACATTCAAGAGCCAAGCATATTGAAATCAAACACCACTTTATAAGAGACTATGTTCAAAAAGGAATTTTAGATATACAATTCATTGATACTGAACATCAATGGGCTGATATATTTACTAAGCCTTTAACTGTGGAAAGATTTGATTTTATAAAGAAAAATTTGAACATGCACTTTGTGTCTGATTAAATTTGCTTGCTCCTGAACATGAATTTAGGTTCTGAAGTCATTTAGAAGCTATAGTCCATCAGAAGCTCCTTATTGAGGTTTTGAAGAAAATGTGCTTCTGAAGATGACATCAACATCTGAACTCTAGAAGCTGGGTTTTGTGCTCCTGAATAGCAGAGTTAGTGGAAACGTTGGTAGTTACATTTTAGTGACACTGGTCCCACTAACTTGGCATTTTCTCTGAGAAACTCCAACGTGGCTTAAGTGTATTGGCGTATGACTTAAGTCTACTGAAGCTGTTCAAAAGGATGATGTTGATGGTTCAGAAGCTTCTACTCCTGAAGTTACAAGAGGTAATTCTGATTCTCCACTCAATGATAATGTTATTATAGTAGAATCTAGCTCAACCTCTATCTCCAATTCATCTTCCTCAACCTCTTCAAATTTAGATGATGTACCCATATGCAGAATATACTCAACCATCCACGAAACTTCACACAAAGCCTGCTCATGAGGAATTTGTACTTGTGTACCCTCATATTCTAGAGAGCATAAGTGAGATGTCTAAGATGAGGAACAAAGTCTATGAAAGACTACCTGCAAACCATCCATTTCAACCACCAGTAATAGAACCTCTTAGGTCTGTTCCTGCTAATGCAGAGTTGGTAGATGAACATGTAGGTCCTAAGTCTTCAATTTCAAACGAACCCTCATCATCTCATCAAACTTTAACCAACCAAACCCCATAAACCTGAGTGTTAGAGAATCTGGCTAGTCACTACTCAGGTGAACTACCAGGTGTTGAGCCATATCTAGAAAGAGCCTTTGAAGTAGCTTCTGATGAAGTTACTTTAGCAAGCCCCCAACAACCAGCACCAATTTTACAGATGGCCTCATCAACCTACCAAGATATCCCCGTTCCTAAACAGTTTGCTCCTGAACAATTTGTTCCAGAACAACCTGTTCCTGAACAAGTTTCAGAGACCAACTCTATTTCTGCTGAATTGAACATGTCTCCTGAAACCACTGTAATTGACCAACCCTCATCTTCCTGCAAAGCCGTTCAAACTTGTACTCCTGCCAAAACAAATGTCCCTTCTCCACCCACATTGTTTCTAGATTCTACTATATTAGCAGATGTGTGTGAGAACATATTTCAGGAGCTCAACAAGTTAATATAAGCTAGGAATGATCTTACATATAAAGACAGCTATGAGAAGTAATGGAAGAGATTAAAAGAGAGAGTAGACTATGTATTGAATGAGCTTAAAAGAACATGTCTAGATGTTCAGGACTCTGCTCAAAGTAAGTTTAAAGATTGGCTGAAACAAGTTGACAATAATTTGCAAAAAGTAAAAGTTCTGAGAACTTGGGGCAAACACCTCTTTGCTTAAGAGAAAGGAATGCTACTGATTTCATTCCAAAAGGTGTAAATGTAACACCCCTTCCCAACATAAAAATTTCATAACAAATAATCAGAGTTTTCCACATAAACGGAATGCTACACTTCTTAAAAATCATAAATGGAATATATAACTAATTATCCTTCAAAATATAATCAACATAATAATCAATACTTCGCAGCAGATTAAATTCAACAGCTAAAATAGTCTTTGGCACGAAGGCCTCATCATATCATCTCATAAAAATCCAAACTAAATCATAGTCATGTAAAATCATAAGCAATACGTAAGGAATAGAAAATAGCCACAAAAGTTCCCATCTCGTTACGTATCAGAGCACCTAAAGACACAGTGAGAGATAGCCACTCACGACAGCAATCAACAACTACTTATTCTCGATCACCTGCAAGTTACTCATACGAAGAGCAACATTTCCAAGCAGAAGGGGTGATATTTCACATTCAATAATAATAAGCATATAATACAAAAAAATGCATTTAACAACTTAATTCAGCTTCGTTTAATAATGTTATCTCACATAATTATTCATTTACTACTTCACTTATCATCATAGACATCATCCTTAACTAATAATAGTCCTTCATATAAAGTTTCATTAACAACTCAAGGTTAAATAACAACTTAACAACAACGACACAACTTCAACTTAACAATGCAACTTAGACTTCTTATTCATCTTAGACCATCTCAACAAAATGCAACTACGACCTCTTAATCATGCATGTGGTACCAACCAGGCATCAAGCCTCCAACGTATTGAGCGTAAATAAACTCACAGAGCATCAAGCCCTCAACGTATTGAGCGCGTAAATAGACTCACAGGGCATCAAGCCCTCAACTTACAGGGCATCAAGCCCTCAACATAATATGTATAAATATACATTACAGGGCATCAAGTCCTCAACTTAAATGAGTATGCATGGACTCAACGTCTTACAGCTTAAACAACTTAGACATCTCATATGACTCCAATAATTTGGATCAACATCTTACAACTTAAACAACTTAGACCAACATTAGCATCCTAATCACGACAGCAAGGCAGCACCATTAAATAATATGTAACAAGTCAACATCAACAATAATCATCCAATATAACCATTACAACTTCATATCAACATCTTTCACAACATAGCATCATTAATAATAACAACTTGAATGGTTTAACAACATTATTTTCTATATCATACATTTTCCACATAAATATATGTCACTCAAATTATTCAACAACAACATTCACATAATATATGTATTTCAAATTATCCAACAAAAATATTCGCGTCAAACCAAATTAGGTCCATCACAACATAGGTTAAATACTCTTAAACACCCTAGTTGAACTGATAGTACTTCTAGTTTTGAGGTTTGGAATTATACCTTAAGTTTTGGATTAATTTAGAAACGGTTATGCTGAATTTTCATAAGATTTCACTAAGACCTCCTTGGAGTATTTTCATCATATCTCAAGAACCAAAAATCATTTTCAAGTCAAACCAAAGCCACTGGAAAGGTAACTCAATTATCTACAACTTTTATGTTTACACCAAAGGTCAATTCAAAACAGAAATGTGTGAAAAAGACGCAAGAACATGAAACAGGACGTGCTGTCAGAGAGCAACTCGGGAAAAACCTACTTTTCACCCCAAAATCCCAATTTTAACTTCTCTATGCCCAAATTTGATCCAAAAACTTGTCTAACCATTTCTATACATGTTAAGGCACTCAAAACCATATAAAACATTGCACTAAAAATAACTCATGATCTGAACATCAATTCTACACAAATTTAACGGATTTTCTACTCTATTAACAACCAATTACAACGTCAAAACTTAATTCTCAAATTCCCATAACTACAACCTACAACATGCTAAACTCAATTTCAGAATTATACAACTTAAAATTAGAGAAAGTTAGTCTCACCCTTACCTTAAATTAGATGATCGGATTCTACAAGATTACTCCTCTTCTCACAAGATTCTTCTCTTTTCTGGCTTCTCTCTTCTCTTGGTTTCTCCCTTTTTCTCCAAAAATAGGTTTCATGAAATTCTAATTTTCTAATTCTAACTCTCCCTTTTATATAAATCCTTAACCTACTTATTTTCTCTTATTTCCAAATTTGTCCTCCAAGTCTCAATATTCTATTCTAATATATATATATATATATATATATATATAATATAAAATATTTCTATAACAAATAACAAATATATCTCTATAATAAATATATCTCTATAACAAATATATTTCTATAACAAATAACAAATATATCTCTATAACAAATATATTTCTACACCAAATAAGAAAAATATTTCTACATCAGATAACATATATTTCTACACCAAATAACATATATTTCTGCACCAAATAACATATAATTCTGTTTAACCTCAAACATTTTTCTTTGTAATTCTGTTTGAATTTCGAAGTCTCTTGCAGTTGTGCTTGAGCATTAGAAATCTCTTGATTGTGTTCAGGAGCATAAAAAGACTTTTGCAGTTGTGCTTGAGCATTTGAAGTCTCTTGCTAGTTTTAGCAGTGAGCAGTTGTAATCAAATATTACATAGTGAACTCTCCTTGGAAGTGCAAGGGGGATAGGACTGACTTCCAGTTTGTGGAAAGAACCTGTAAAATTGTTTTGTGTCTCTCTCTCTCTCTCTCTCTCTCTCTCTCTCTCTCTTCTCTCTCTCTCTCTCTCTGTGTTTTATCCGCTGCTATTTAGTTCTGGAAATCACTTCAGAAGCAGAACTCTATGTGCTTCTGATCTGTGTTTACAGTTTAGGAGAAAACGAAGAAAAAACTAACACAATTCAACCCCCCTTCTTGTGTTTTTCTCACCTTCAAATCTACTACCAAAATTTGGTGGTAGTGATCAACCCTCTTTGGAGCACAGTGTAACACCCCAATTTTTAATATTAGTTTATCAGTATTATTATTAGATGATATTGATTTTAATATTATTAATAGTATTCATTTGTTTGATATTATTAATTTAATTATTCGTATTTATTGAAAGAATAGGTAAGGGGAAAGTATATGGATTTGTTAGTCGATTAAAGAATGAAAAAAAAAATATCTAGGAAGAAAATAGAGTTTTTATTTTATTTTAGAGAATAAGAAAGTAGAGTACGAACAGAGATGGATAAGTAAAATTAGATAGAAAAGAGGTGTAGTTAGTGAGATGAGTAGTGCTTTAATGATTTAAGCAGAGGGGAGTGTGAATATCAAGACAGTGTAGTTACTGAAAGAATAGTAACAAATTCGAGAGGTGCAGATAGGAATCTTTAGTAACAAACTTAGCTGAAAGATTAGTAACAAACCTAGAGGACATATATAAATCTAAAAAGATTGGTAACAAACTCAATTAAAGCTTATAAATAGAGAAGAAAATTAGAGAAGAAGGGTTACCGAGAAAGAGAGAAACAAAGCGGCAAAAGAAAAACTAGGGTTGTGGGGAGAAGAGGCAAGGAGGGATAGCGAGAAGAACCTAGAGAGAGATTTCATCGTAGGGAATCATCAATTTCGCAAAATTAGAGGTATGGGGGGAGTCTCTATTCACATAAGGTTGCATGAACATATAGGTAGTGAAGGTTTTGTTTTCCATTGTTTTTCATGATTGTTTTTTTTATATAAACTGATGTTAAATTTATGCTCTAATTCGTTGATGTGATTTTAGGTATGTGATTATTTTTGAATTCGTGATTTTAATATGTTGATTTCATGATTAAATTATCGGTGTCTTATTATGCAAGATTTGTTCACTGTTACATGATTCAATTCGAATTACCTTAATGTACCATAACTTTTACAATTGAGAATTGCTACTGCTGTCCATATATTTATATCGCCGATGTTGTTTATAATATCCCCTTTAATATTGTTCTATTCAATTTAAATTGAAAAGTTGTAGTTACCGTGGCAATCCTTTTCTTTTAGAGATTTCATCTATATACATGCTAGTTGTGAACCGCAATATATTATATACTGATAGGATGGACATGCTAGTTGCAAATAATATTCATTAGTGTTGATAGTAAGCTTCTGAATAAATTAATATAGATTTGACCTGTTGCTAGTTCATATTAAGTGCCAATATATTGACTAATGGACTACCTTATACATACAAGTTTTCATGTGAATTGCAATTGTATTAATTAAAATAATGATACTATAATTTCATAGTGATTTTTTTTATAGGTATGATAGGTATGTTGAAATTATTTTTATTATTATTTAAACATGTTTGAAAATAATAAGTTTTAGATGATGAATTATTTGAAGTTTTGTAATTTAAAGATGTGTTATTTGAAGATGTCTGATTTAAATATGTGTTATATAAAGATGTGATATTTGTAGATGTATGATTTAAAGATGTGTTGATATAAAGATGCGTTATACAAAGATGTGCTATATAAAGATGTGTTATCTAAAGATGTGTAGTTGTCGAGTCATAGAAAGATGTGCATTGTTGAGTCATTCATTGATGTTCATGCATTCATGGTCAGTCCGATTTAAAGATGTGATTTAAAGATGGAGGATTAATCAGTAACATAACTCTGATATCCGAAACCAGTACCACATGCATATAGAGTCGAGTTAGGGACATTGCATTCATTGTCAAGCATATTTGAAGATGTGGTGAATTTGATTATGTATTTATAAAGTGGAATTTGTGAATTATTTGATGATGTGTCATTTAACGACGTGTAATAGATGTGTTATTTGAAGATTTGGAATTAATAAACGTGTTATTTGAGAAAGTATAACTATTTTAAGATGTGATATTTAATGATGTGCTTCTATATGATTATGTGTGAATGATTTGTATTTTGCTAAGTGGTTACTTGATATTCTTAAATGTTCTCGATGCTTATATGTTATTATAAGATGTTGGTTGATGCCTATTTGATTTTTATTAAATGAAACTTTATATTTAAATATGATTATTGTCTGACTATATGATGTTACATGTCTAAATGTAATTGTTGTGTTCTTTTATTTGGATCTATACATGTGATTATACATCTCTTGTGTTGGATATATTCTCACCCTCTAGTGGCGGGTTGGGCGCCTACTAGGGGTGTTCAGAACCGAACCGATCCAAAAAAAACTGCCAACCGATCCAAAAAAACTAAAAACCGCAAAAAACCGATTTTTTTTGGATGTGTTTGGGCCATAAAAATTAAAACCGACCGGTTCGGTTCGATTTTTGGTTTATAACTTAAGAACCGGACCGAACCAAACCGAACCGCACTTATTATATTGTTACTAGACTATTCTATTACTTAGGCCGGTTTTGTCAGCTGAAATTTGTCTCATCAGTTACCAAAGCAAACTAGCCATCTATCAAAGTACCAAGTACCAAGAGCGTGTTTAATTCTTTCTTACTCCCCAATGATGGCTTTTGCTATTAAATTGAAGGAATCAAATGGTTCATTCACTAATCTACCAACACTCCAAACACTAATCCCCTCTCTTCTCTCCCTTTGCAATGCGTCGCTCACCTCCAATACCAGTACCAACTCCGCCGATTCCATCATCCTCTTAGGCAAGCATCACCAGCAATCCTCTCATCGGATCCGACTCTCTCTCTATGGATAATCAAGTAACATTTTTTTGTATACTCACTACTACTTTGATAGTATTTTCCTTCTCTTCAATAGCTGAATCAGATAGATTAGAAAGAATGGGTTTTTTGGTCCAATTTGTGAAATCCATAATCAAAGGGCGCTATTGATACTGTAATTTGGGTTTTTTTTATAATTTTGAATGCTACTGGTAGCTTATATTTTTTGCATTATAAGGAAGGGATGCGTCCCTGTAGAGTTTGGTAGCTAGCTTTTCTTAAATAAAATCAGCTTGTGAAAATCCATCCGAAAGAATATATTAGAAAGGATGGGTTCTAACTAAATAAAATTAGATTAGAAATTTATCTTAGAAAAATTAGCTTGGGTTTCTTTGCTTATTTTACTTAAATAAAATTTATCAGTTTGTCAAAATCCATGATCAATAGTTGAATGAAATAGATTAGAAAGAACAAGTTCTTTGATTCACTTACTTCTTGTGTATAAAAAATGTTGATTGATTTTTTTGTTTTTTTATCACTTACGTCTTTAATATAACTTCTTCTTGTATAAAAAATGTTTGGTAACGACAATTGTTGATTTGTTTTTTTCCACGTAAATGTATGTTTTTTTTTAAGGAAAAAAATAACATTCAAACCAATGAGAATTTATGTTTGGAAACATTCAAACTAATGAGAGTAGAATAGCTGGGAATGTTGAATCCATGAACTCTACTGCTGAACCTGAACTACTTGCAACATTGCCATGGATAGCATTTGTTTATATTGCTTCAGGCTACAAAAGTTTCTTTATAATTGCATACTGCAAAAGTTTGCAGCAACTTATATGTATCCAGTCCAGTATACCTATCCTACAAATTATAGAATTAGGAAAGAATTTTCTACAACATAATATATTAAAGAAAAAAGAGATACTATAAGTCGTAACTTTATATGTGTAGAACAAGGAAAAAGATTCTCTCAAAATAATTTTTAATAAGAATATTACTATCACTTTTTTACAATTTGGATAACCAAAAATCGATCCAAATTAAACCGCGATAATTTGGATCGGATCGGTTCGGATTATTTTTCTAGCAACAACCGAACCGAGCCGAACTGCATATGTTTGATTTTTTGGATCGGTTCACTTTTTGCCTCATAACCGAGCCGAACCGCACCGCGAACACCCCTAGCACCTACACCCTTGTGGTGTAGATTTGCAGGAAGAAGAAGTTTAGTAGCAGTGAGTCTTTGAGGATGGCTTTGGAGCCTACTCATTTACTTATCGTTTTTGGGAGTCTTTATCGAGTCGAAGCTCTGATCTGTGACACTTGGGACCTGGAATTCTTTTTATTTTAGACTCTATTTTAGAATTCTTTTGAATTTAGTTTCGGTGTTGAAATTGTGATACGACATGTACTTTAAAGTTTTTGAAAACTATTCCATTGCAATGTTTTTAATTTGAATGAAGTACTTTTGATTTTTTTTTTAGAAGATGTGTGACACCCTTGTGTGTTTATTTATTTTAAATGCATTTTTATTATAAAAATAAAATGTGGGAATTAGGGTGTTACACACAGCATATTCCTTCACTTTTTCATAACGAAGGAAAAAGCAAATGTGCCAAGATACATCTTCAGGCATATGATTAAAGAGCTCAGGGAAAGCCAGGAAAACAAAAGATAATGGGTTTGCTATGGAAGACTTATTTCAGAAATTCTTCACTAATGAACAGCTTGATATTGAAACAGACAAAGTCATCAATGGGAAGACACTTAAGAATATGAGCTTGATTGCAAAGGATGCTTATACAAAGCTCAACACAAACTTGAAGGAGTCTAATGCAATGTCCATTCTGATGGAAGACTTTCCTCCAATCTGCAAACAAGATCCCCTGGATGTTCAGATGAACTTCATAAAAGACCACTTTGCAACAACTGGTAAGAAGATCAGGCTTGAAGATGTTCCTGAAACCATATATGGTGGTGCTTTGCCAGTAGCAAAAAGCAGGAAGACAAAGAGGAAAGCACTCACAAAGGATGAGTACTTGGGTGATGCTTCTGAACAACCTGCAAAGAATGCCAAGAAAGCTAAGAAGGAAAAAGCTGCAGTTCAGGAGAACATAGTTGGTTCTACTATACCAACTATCCAAGAAGAGGTTGAAGATCTTGAACCTGCTAAGATCTTACCCAAAAGAACCAGAAGTGGAAAGTCAGCTGCTTCATCACAATCTGCTCTTGATCAACCTTCATTTCCAAAGAAGAAGAGAAGGCAAGCTATCAGGAAACTGAAGGTAGCAGATTATGTGATGGAAGAGGAAGATAATATTGCAGCTGCTACTGATCTAGTTACAAGAGAACTGGAGAAGAAGAAGGATGAAGATGCTGCTACACTTCAGAAGGTGCTGGAGTTAGCACAAGAGATTGAAGTCCCTGCATCCAGCATTGCTAGAGAAGATGTTGGTGCATATGCTCAGGAAGTTACCAAGGCTGCTAAAGTTGTGCAAGAACTTGTGGCAACTGAAGCTGGAAGTTTGTTGATGGCATCTGTTGAAGGTGTTCAGGAGGAGAATGCTGGTTGTTCAGAAGCTGATACTGCAGAAGCTTCAAAAGGTAATTCTGATTCTCTACACTCTGCTGAAATCATAAATATAGAATCTAGTACAACCTCAACCTCTCATTCAACATCAATTTCAACCTCCTCAACTTCCTTAGACCTTGATAATGTCCCCCTAGGAAGAATCTACACAACTTTAAACAAAGGCATTTCACCATCCACCAAACTCCACAAAGAGACTACTGACAAAATTCCCTATGAGCCTATCTGCCCAACTATTCTCAATAAGATAGGAGAAATGTCTGAAATGAGAAACAAAGTCTGTGAAAGACTGCTTGTTGATCACCCTTTCCAACCACCAATGATCAAACCATTGAGTTTTGTTCCTGATGATGCATAGGTGGTTAGTGAACCAGCAATGCCTGAGCCTGTCAACATAATTGAATCTTCATCTCATCCCTCTTCATCAAACCAAACAACAGAAACATCAGTCTTAGAGAATGTAACACCCTCTTTGAATTATTTGTTTTATTTGACTATTTTTTAATGAGTTTAGAATATATTTATATGATTATGTGATGTATTAAGTGGCTTTTTATATTATTTAATAGAATAAGATTTGAAAATAAAATAATATTAAGTTTAGGGGTTGTTATGAGATTTTAGAGAGTTTTGGGGGAGAAAGAGAAATAAGATAAAATAGAAAAAAAAATTATAAATAGGAGAGACCTAGTTTAGAAAAAACAGTACGTACGATCAATTTTGGAGAAAAGGGGAGAAAAAGCCAAGAGAAGGGAGAGAGACCTAGAAGCTGTGATTTTCATTGTTAAGGTAAGGGTGGGACTAACATTCAATAATCTTGAGTCTATGATTCTGAAAATTGTATTTAACATGTTGTAGGTTTAGTTTTTGAGAATTTGGGTTAAGAGTGATGATTTTGATGATTTCGAATGAAAGTGAAGTTGAATAATATAGGTTGCTTTCTATGATTTTTCTTTTCATCTCTGCCCCGAATTTGAAATGAAATCTGGTATTGATTGGTACATAATTGGTCTTAGGTGTAGACACGAAAGTTGTAGGTATGGATGTTAGCTTTCTAATGCCGTTGGTCTAACGCCAAAATGATTTATTGAACTTGAGTTATGGTCAAATTACTGCACGTAGGTCACAGTGAATTTTTATGAATTTCAGCACAACTTTGTCTGAATTTGAAATGAAAACTGGTATTGATTGGTACAGAGTTGGTCTTAGGTGTTAACACAAAAGTTATAGGTATGGATGTTAGCTTTCTAATGCTGTTGGTGTGACTTCAAAAGGATTTATAGAAGTTGAGTTATGGTCAAATTACTGCACGTAGGTCACAGTGAATAATTGAATATGATTGATGAATTAGTATATGTATGTATATGTTTGTGAATACTATATTGTTCATGATTGATGAAGTGTTATATGAATGTATATGTTTATGAGTATGATGTTGTTTATGATTGATGAATTGGTATATGTATGTATATGTTGCGAATACGATATTGTCCATGATTGATGAAGTGTTATATGTATATATGATGTTTTAAGATGTTGATTACCATTTGATGTTGTTATATTGTGATATAATTATATATGCATTACTTGAATTATAGGTGAATAATTGAGACGTTGTTGACTTGCATTTGATATTATTATGTCATGATGTTTTTGTATACTGCTGTGTTGCTGTTGTTATTTAACTAAGCTGCATGAGTCGGTCTAAGTTGATTAAGATGTTGATGATAATGTTCCAAACTATTGGACTATTTAAGAGGTCGTTGAATTAAGATGTTTAAGAGGTCGAGTCCATGCATTAGCATTGAGTGATTGGGGCTTGATGCTCCAGAAGTATAATAATACTCAAATATCGATTGGGGCTTGATGCTCCGGAAGTATAATAATACTCAAATAGCGATTGGGGTTTGATGCTCTGGAAGTATAATAATACTCAAATAGCGATTGGGACTTGATGCCCCGTATTGGTACCACATGCATATAAGAGGTCTAAGTTGCATAGTCGAGTTAGAGTCGCATTTGTCGAGTCAAGGATGTTTACGTTGATAATTTGTGAAGTTGTAATTGTTTATACAAACTATGATTGAAGTGTTAAATGATATATTATTATCTATAAAGAATGTTAAGATGTTTTGATGTTGATTAAATATAATTGTTGAATTATATGCTTAATATTATTGTTTTGTGAAATCTCACCCCTTCTGCTTGGAAATGTTGCTATTCGTATGAGTAACTTGCAGGTATTAAAGATTAGTAGGAGTGGTGACTCAAGTGTTTTAGGGCTATGATACGTAATGGGATGGGAAATTGTTGCTATGTTTATCATTCCTTTATGTATCAATTTTGGAAACATGTTGTTGAAGCTTTTATTGTCGTTGAATTAATTCCGCTGCAAAGTTTTAATTATTACATTGTTGAAATTTGAAGGATAATTATTTAATTATTCCATTTATGATTTTAAGAAAATAAGTGTAACATTCCATTTAAGGTGTTTTACTCTGATTAATTTATTAAATTTTTATATTGGGAAAACGGGGTGTTACAATCTGGTTAGTCACTATTCTGGTGAATTACCAGGCGTTGAGTCGAATGTAGAGAGAGCCTATGAGGTAGCTTCTGATGAAGTTACTTTAGAAAGCCCCCAACAGCAAGCACCAAACCTACAAATAGCCTCAACAACCTTGTCAGATATCTCTGTTCCTGAACAAACTATCTCTGAACATATTAAGTCTCAATCATCTTTAGAGAAAGTGAGTGAACATGATTTTATGATCACATAAGAAGATTCTGATGGTGAGGTTGAATTATCTAACTCATCCTCTGTGATCATAACTTCTGTTTCTGAACAACCTTCTGAGACAAATATTCCAACCAATAACTCCATAAATGACCAACCCTCATCTTCCAGCCAAGCTATTCAACCTTGTACTCGTGCCAAAACAAATGTCCCTTCTCCACCCACTCTGTTTCTAGATTCTACTATTTTAGCAGATGTGTGTGAGAACATATTTCAGGCGCTGAACAACCTGATTCAAGCAAGGAATAATCTGATTCACAAAGACAGCTATGAGAAGCAATGGAAGAGACTGAAAGAGAGAGTAGACTTTGTCTTGAGTGAGCTTCAGAGAACATGTCTTGATGCTCAAGACTCTGCTGAAAACAAGCTTCAAGATTGGCTGAAAGGAGTTGATAACAATCTGCAAGCAGTGAAAGTTCTAAGAAGTTGGGTGTAAATTCCTCTATACTTAAGAGAAATGAATGCTACTGATTTCATTCGTACTGGTGTGCATCCCAAGGAATTGGACTTAACTTGGCTAGATAAGATTAATTTCAAGTCAGCCTCTACTGAACTGGATTTATTGCAAAGGAATGTTGCATTGGAAAAGGAAAACAAGCAGCTCAAAAAAGAAGCTTTCAAGCAAGAAGGTAAGCTAGAGGAAGCAAGAATCAGAGAAGAAAATTTTCTTAAAAGCAATGAATCTTTCAAGCAAGAAATGAAGCAACAACAAGGTGAGACAAACAAGAGGCTGAAGTAGATGATGTAAATGTTTCAAAAACAAGCTCAACCTTAGTTGCACACCCTTAGCTTGTTTATTACTTTTGTCTTTATCTTTGCATGTTTTTGCTTTTGAACCATATGTGCTTCTGATCTATCCATTTTTATGCTTCTGAACTATTTTCAATGCTCTGATATATGTCTTGTGATTATAGAATTTTCTCACTACGTTTTTCTCATCTCTTTCTTTTTGTCTTTAGTTTTTATACTTTTTGTTGATGACAAAAGGGAGAGTAGATGTATAGTATTTATAGGCTTTGAGCCCCATTAATATAATTCCAAACAAGTTTAATTAATAGGACCTTCTTCTTATCTCTTAGTTTATTAATGTGAGATTATTCTGAGTGTTATTTCGCTTTTAATGATGAATTTAATTAACTTGGATAGAACTCAGGGGGAGCTTACAAACTTCACCTTAAAGTACTATTGGACTTAGGGGAGCTTACAAACCTCATACCCTTATAGTCAACTTGTTAATTAAATTAACAACAATTGCACATTTTAAATACTAATGTTTGTCATCATCAAAAAGGGGGAGATTGTTGGAACAAAATGTGTTTAACATTACCCTTTGAGAGTTTTGATAATAACAAGGTATTAAAAATTGTCAATTGGATATGCTAATATTTGTTCAAGTGTACAGGACCATAGACAAAAATTTGATATCTTTATTAGGTTCTGGAAGAACAAAAGAGAGCAAAGGAATCAACAAAAAGGAAGCTTAAAGCATCTGAAGAGACGTGCTCCTGAAGTCAAAGTGATCCTGAAGTGATGACGTCATCAGAAGCATCTCATCAGAAGCTGAAGTTCATCAGGAGATGCAAGAGTTAAAGCTTCAAAGGTTGTTCAATGGATTCAATCTCGTCCAAGCATTGCAAAAGACCAGAGAAGTGAAGCAACGACTATTTTGAAAGGATTTGAAAGCATTGGATGCTTGTTCTATGAAGAGCGTTGACATAGTACAATTGTACGAAGTGTACAACCACTATCTCCACTATTCAGTTTGTGTCTCTGCTACAAGACAAGGATAACAGCTCTGCCTGCAACAATTTTCCTACATACTGGGAATGGATTTGAAATTGATTCTTCATATGACAATAACCATATCAGGCAAAAGATCATTGGTGATTGATCAAAGCTTCAAACGACTCTATTTTGATGTGCTGGCAATTCACAACGTCTCTTTCACATCTCTATATAAAGGAGTGAAGACTTAGAGAATGAAAAGAGTCAAGAACAATTTGAAAGCGCCAAAACTCTGCTAAAATTGTTCTGCATCAAAAGTTCACTTAGAATTTCTTATCAAAGTTCATATCTTAGAAATTCTAGAGTCTTAAGAGTCTGTATCTGATTTTTATTGTAAACACCACTTATTGTATATCAAGTGTTCAACCTCAAATAATTTTATGTGTAATTATATTTGAATTTAAAAGTCTCTTGCAGTTGTGCTTGAGTATTAGAAGTCTCTTGATTGTGTTCAGTAGCATAGTAAATCTTTTGAAGTTGTGTTGAAAGTGCAAGGGGGACATGAGTACTTCTGGTTTGTGGAAGGAATCTGTATAAGCTTTGTGTCTTTCTTCTTTCTCTGTCTCTTTCTCTGTTTTATCCGCTGCATTTAGTTCTGAACATCACTTTAGAAGCAGAACTTTATTTGCTTTTGATCCGTGTTTTCATCTTAGGAGAAAACGAAGAAAAAGCTAACACAATTCAACCCCCCCCCCCCCCCCCCCCCTCTTCTTGTGTTTTTCTCACCTTTAATTTGTTCATTCTCATAATTCATTTTGAGAGAGGTAGAGAGAGAAGGAGCTAGAGAGAGTGTTTTGAAGAAAGAAGATCTTGGGGAGCAAGAAGAGGGTAGAGACTTAAGGGATTGGAGCTAAAGTGAAGCACTAGCTTAAATTTGTGAAGATTTGAGGTAAGGGGGCTAGTTTTTCATTCATAATCTTTTGTATATCTCTTTTTCTTCTTAAATCCATAAGTGTTTATTTGTATAAAGTGATTATTATGAATTTAATTGATGAAATTCGTGCTTATGCTTTGATGTAATGTTTGGGTATGTCAATTTATTGATAATCAAGTTGTTAATGATGAAATTACATGCTCAATATATGTTTATATGTATACTTTGTTGATTTTGCTCAAATTGTTATAAATTAGTGTTGTTGTTGTTTTTTTTTATGAATTCATGTTTAAACGAAGTTGTTGTTGAACTAGATATGTTGTTGTTGATTTGTACCATGTGTATTTCATTTTATGAAGTTGATGTTTGAATTGATGAAGTTTGTGCTAAGTTGTTCACGTGGAGGACCAAAGTGAACTTTTGTTATATAAGGTTGTTGACTAAGTTTTTAATGTTCGTGTAAAATGTCGACGTTTAAGCGTTTTGTGCAAATAAGTGATTATGTGAGGTTTTGGAAAATGATTTTTGGGATGGTTGAAACTTCAATTTTTCTATAGATTATGATAGAGTTAAGTGTTAAGAGCGTGTAGGCGAAAACGACATCAAAATCCGATTAACGGTTTGAATTTTATATGCGAAATGGTGAAAACGGAAAAACGAAAAAAAAAGTTGTGCTGTCAGACGAGCACGGCCGCGCGTGTGCATGGCACGGGCCGTGTGTACACTCTGCCTTTTTTTGGCACGGACGTGCGTGTGTACAGCACGGGCCGTGAGTGCTGTCAGGACTTCGGTTTTTGCATTTTTGTACTTTTTCACCCATTTCTGTTTTAAATTGGCCTTTGGTGTAGACATGAAAATTTTAGGTAATTTTGATAGCTTTCCAATAGGTTTTGTTTGATTTGAAAATGTTTTGTGGATTTTGAGTTATGATGAAAACACTCCAGGTGGGTCTTGGGAAAATTTTAAGGAAACTTAGCATAACTAATTCCAAGTCAACCTAAATCTTAGGGTTTGTTTCCAAGCTTCAAAACTTTAGTATTAAGAGTCCTATTAGGATGTTTAAGAGTAATTAACATATGTCTTGTTGAATCAAACTTAGTTTTCTTTTGATAGCGATTTGGTTTTGCAACTTGACACGGACTTTGTCGAAAATGGTCTTTAAGGCCGATTGCTTTGCCAGTATTTTGTGAATAGCTTTGTATGATTACATAAAGATGTATGAATGATTGCTAGGTGTCGAAAATGATATTTATCTTAATATGATGTATTTTCTTCTTTACTTTGATTGTGAGAAGTTGTATGTTAGTGATGAACTATGTGAAGAAGTTGATATTGGTGAATACAGATATGTTAATTGAATCGTGAATGTTGTTGGTGATTGCATATAAGTCAAGTAATGGTGAATTGTTGGTGGATACATATATGCTAAATGATTGGTGATGATGTGGTGAATTGTTTTGTGTGAACATATGCATTGTGTCGAGTCATATGTTGATGCATACATGACTGATGGTGAAAGATTTTTATATTCAAAATGTAAGACGGGTGTGAAATCTTATATATGATGTTTTTCTTGTATCGGGGTGACGACCTAGTTGGTGAATGGTACCGCATGCATTTAGGAATCATGTATAGGCGCATTGTCCATCCTTGCATGAGTCTTATTTGCATATGTGTGGGTGAATGAATGTAATTGGTGAATTACACGTTGGTGACATTGTGAACTTGTTGTGTTGTTGAATGATTTTGGAAGTTTAATTATCCGTTGTTCTATTAATTGAAATTTAGTTCAATGTGTATATTCTCTACTGTTTATGTTGATTATGATTTATGTGAAGCTAACCCCTAGTGGTTTTGACCACCTACCTGTTTGTATGAATGGGTAGATGGAGTGCCGGAGTAGTTTTGCTTGGTGAGTACTTGGATAGAGGGAGCTATCTTCGTTATCGGTCTTTCGAGTCTTAGAGTAGGCTTTGATCTAGGATGTCTGTCTTTATGATTATTCTAGATTGATTATGCTGGATTTATGTTATGGAGATTTTACCATATGTCGGGATTTGGAGATTTTATATGATGATGTATATTGATCTTATGACATGTATATTTTGGAGATGTATGATTTATATCCACTGCGACTGTTGATGAATTTTATATATGCATGTTGTTTGAATTTTGATGTGAAGACGTAGCGTCTATTTCTTGAATATTTATGTTATTCGTGTGTATTATCGCTTTAATAGAAATAGGGCGTTACAGGTCTATTATGTGGTTTAAAGTCGTTCCTTTAAAAGTATCTATTTTTGCGTGGAGGCTTCTGCTTGATCGCATTTCCACTAAGGATAACTTGGTTAGGCATCAGGTCCGTACTACTAATGACCATCTTTGTACGGGCGCTTGCGATAAAAATGAGGATCAGGATCTTTTGTTTGTGACTTGTGATTTTTATGGTAAATTATGTATGGTGGTTTCAAGTTGGCTTGGATCATAACGGAAAATCATGCCACAATATTGGCCCATATCGTTCAGTTTGGTGGGTTTGGTCGTTTTTCGAAACGCGTTCGGTCAGATTTTGAAGTTATATGGCTTTCTGTTGTTTTATTTATTTGGAAAGAGAGAAACATGCATATATTTCAACACAAGGAAGATCACTCACAATCTTTAAGTGAAAAAGTTAAGCTCCATTTCTTTTGGTGGTTGAAATGAATATATGTAACATTCAATTTTGATTATCATTTTTGGAGGCTTAGCGTTCTTCCTTGTTCAATTGTTATTTCTTAGTTCTCTTTGTTTCTCTCTTATGGTTTCTTGTAATGTAACTTTGTATCGATTTTTGGGTCTCTCTTATACGCCATGGTGTTGGAAGGACTCCCTTAGTATATTAATATATTTCATTTTGTCCTCTCGAAAAAAAATTAGGTTTCCTATAAAAAATAATAATAAAGAAATTGAGTACATTAGTATAAATAAAAACTAATTACTCCCTTTGTCCCAAATTATATTACGTTTTAGGCATTTCACACATTAAGAAATATAATTAATTTTTTGTGAGAAAGAGATATTATGAATTGTTTTACAAATTTGTCTTTAATAAATGATATGAGAAAGATAAAAAAAATAATTGAAAGAAGAGAAAGTGATAAATAGTTAAGAATATCGTGTAATAGAAAAAGTAACATGCTTCTTTGATATTATAAAATAACATATAATTTCAAACAATTTGTTTTCCAAAGCGTATAATTTAGAACAGAGGTAGTATTTTTATTATGATTTTTTTTGAGGCATTTTATTATGATTTTGACACAACAGTAGTAACAGCTTAAATGGCATTTAGAGGTTGAAAACCATGGCAGATATTTGCCTTATTGTAATAATACACGATCTTACAAAAGTCCCAAGCCTAACTAAAAATATGCATTAATAATGAGGACTCAAAATTAAGGGACTTATTTATCTACTTATATAAACGCACTTTTCTGGTAAGTGCTTATGCTATTTATTTAAGCTGTTTATCCAAACTTGTTTAATTTTTGTGGAATCTTAAGGGGTAGGTAACCATGACGAATACTTGCTTCCCATACTTTCTCAATGTTAAATACAGTGTCGCCACACTCATGAGCATCCCATCCTTCTAAGGCATGAATTATTCCAGCAATGCGCCAAGCACTCATGACTCTTCTTGGAAGCCAGTTCTGTAATTAATAGAAAGACATTGATTAGTTTTATAAAACTTTAAATTGATTTCATATACCAACATTATGAAATCATGAAAAATTTGCATGAGTAAACCAACATGACTTAAGTCACGTAGGTGTATAGTCCAACGTGACTTAAGTTACGTAGGTTATACACCTACGTGAGTTAACTCACGTTGTGCGTATTTTGGGAAGTTCAGTTGAGAATGAGCAAAATTAGTTGGGAGAAGAGCAATTTTATTTGTTTTTAGTAGGGGGCCTTTCCGACGAGAATGGGCCAAATCGACCATCCCATTCGAGTTTTGTCTAGTATGAATATAATTTAAGAAAATGCTAATTAGTACCTGGATATTGATTAAAGTATTAAAATAAACAAATTTCCTTCAAAAAGTGGTGTAATCATTTCTAAGATTTGTCAATCATGTACACTATTGCTCATGTTAGTGCAACTAAAATGGAAAACATTTTATTGGAAAACATAAATTATTTATGAAAAAGATACCTATTTAATATTAGAGAAGTGGTATACAAAGCGAAATTTTATTCGCTAAATTGTACGAAGCTTATAAACAGTGTAAATAGATATAGCATGAATGCTTTAAGTTCCGTATTTGCCGGAAAACACCCAGATATTGGTGTGAAACAACCAATCACAATTATTCACGGTGTATTCAGGAACATTTCTCTCACTATGAATGAACAACATTTTTGTTAATATTAATACACAAGTTTCAGTGCAAACTTATTTTTTAAAATTTCTTAACATGTGCAAATTTGCACATGTTAAAAAAAATTGCACATGATAAAAAAAACTTGTATTTTTAAGACAAAAGTAAAATCTTATATTTTCAAGACAAAGTTCATAATAATAAATTCTTTAATAAATACAGGGTTGTATATAAAATTAAAACTACCAACCTCACACGAGTGCAAGTTTACGAGTGTAGTAGGAGTGATCATTGCTGGTGTATAGTGGTACAGGCAACCTTTTTGCATTTTCTTTGGAGGAAAATGAGAAAAAGGTATGAACAATGATCCTTCTGATGCTTGCATTTGCTCATCTTCATCCCAGTCCTCTCCAACTAACCATGTCTGTTAGACAAATATGAAGTAAAGGTTCCTCATGGAATCGTCATATAAATCTTAATTAATTAGGGATGAAGAGATAAGAAAAATATAACAAAAATGCAATCGAACTCGATAACAAAGCCAAAAGAAAACACAAAAACAAGAAAACTGGCCCTCATGCCACTGATTAGAGTAAGCACCAAATATATACTCCCTCTGTCTCATAACATTAGTGGTTTAAGATTTATGTGCGATTATTAAGGAAATTATTAATAATGTTGAGTAAAATTCGATGAAATTCAATAAATAAAGATATAATAGTGAAAAAAATAATTAATGTTGTATTGATTTTGTAATGTGACAATTATTTTGAAAAAAATGAAAAAATGCTAAAGAACAATAGTTGTTGGACGGAGGGAGCACTCTTTAATTACTATTATAATCAAAACACTTATTTTCAAGAATAATTGATGTATGTGGTTTATGTTACACATCAAATATGTCACATATTCAATGAATTTAAAAGGTGATTTTATTTGTTTACTTATAATACTGATTAGAGATTGTACCTTTGAATATAAGAGTTGAAACATAAAGTCACAATTCTAATATACAATGTATCAAAAATAGAGAAAATGAGGTGTTAAATGAATGCATAAAATTTTAGGACCTTTGAATATAAGAATTCAAGCATGAAGTCACAGTTCTAATCTACAATCCCTAAAAAATGTTCTAATATACAACTTTTATCTAGATTTTCTTTAAAATAGCATAATATATATATATTATGGTACACCTATAATTTTGAGTAGATCGGTATACCAACTCATTAAATTAATAACTAAATTACATGCTTTTTTAATAAAAATAATTATTTTCTATCATTAACAATTATAATAATTAGATCTTATTTATGAAAAGTGTCGACGACATAAAAATTACTTTTTTTGAATTTATATTTCTTATAAACATTGATTATTTTTTATGAAAAAATATTAAAAATTTAATATGATTCTTATAAATAATGGAATGAGATTTTATGAATTGATGTTTTCTAAAATATAAATATTGACAAATAACTAATTATTTAATAAAATGGACGTTCAATTATAAATTTATGAAGTAAAAGTACCGGTACACCTCAATTTATGAGGTATACTATATATAACTATAATGGTGGGATGGAGTCTCACAATGAGGTCATCTTCTATTGCTTGCAAGTTGAATTTTGCATGACACTTGTCATAAAGAAGAATGTTAGGAACATTTTTCTTTCTATCGCTATCGCTAACATTTGGTCTTTTTTTTTTTTGTGAAACTCACATATGGATCCGACAACTTTATGTGTGATTTATTTTAAAGGTGTTGTATTGTATCCAAATGAATTTCAGTCCTATACAAACACCACGCACCGAAAGTCTAAAGACAAAACTACCCTTGGCCAAGAAACACAATAATCAGCCCCACCAAAATCTTGAAATTAGTTTCAAATTCCAAAATGAATGTTTAAACCAATAAGCTAACCTTTGGAGTATTGATTGGTGATAGAGCCAAGCTTCCATCGGACACGGCGACCCTTCGTTCAAGTTCTTTCAGCTCATCCCTATATAATACAGTCACCTATTTGCAATTTACTCTCCATTAGAATAAAATTAAACTTATTAAACATTTTGTACTTGGATATGTTTCTTAAAGATCTTAAACTATGTTAATGTTTAATGTTGTATTATGAAAATTCAGAGATGCATATGTGCACATACCTGTACATTTTTACTGCATAAAGCATTAATAATGGCCAAAGCAACCTTATTAAACTTGCCCCTGAGTAGCACTTGATTGGTCCCTTTGGGAATGTTGTTAAGCACAGTAGCAACAACTAAGCTACTACCATCTACAACTTTAATCTTCAGATTTGGAAGCCTTTCAATATAAACTGCGCAGTGTGCACTGATCTCTTGTCTCTGCAAATTTGAAAACCCTCAATGTTAGACATATATACACATATACATTTATATTTTAAAGCATTCTTCATAATCGCATTGCTGACACAAGTTTTATGATAAAATCGTAAAGTAAAAAATTATGACAGAGATGAATTTACCTGGTTTAAAAGTCCTAGACTTATCACCTTTACTCCACTTAAATCAGCCATCATTATTGTCTCTTCAATCAATTTGTTTATCTTGATACACTGTTTTTTAGAGAAATACTACAAAAAGCAAGAAACCAAACGGGTGTTGTTACTTGTTATCCTTATGGATATAGAGAATAAAAAATATAAAGTTCAAATTTCATATTGGAGAAAAAATCATACTTGTATTTTAAATCTTGGTATAAGCCAACACTGCAGCTTGAGATCTTTGAAGAAGTTACTTTCTAAAACAATGGCATGCCCACTAATCCAAGTCACAAGCATAGAGCACAATGTAAAAGGCCACATTAAATTGAGATACCATTTAGAAGTTTGAGGGTTGGAGGCTAAGGAAGCAAACCCTAAGCGTAGTTGAAAGATAGAATCAAGTGTTGTTAAATGTGTTAAGTGCACCACATCTGGTGATTCCTCTTGTCTCTTCAAACAAGATTCATATGTAGCATCTGTGGATGCATCCACTGTACCATAAATGTAGTCATATATAGGCATGAAGAGTGAGTAATTTGACCTAAATTTTGTGTGATGCAGCGAATGAAACCTGTAAAACCAAATTTTGAATAAAACACTTATGAACTTTAATAAGAAAATATTACCATAAAATTAAGAAAAAAAATGTTGAATTACACTCCCCTCCTCTCTATTTCAAAGTATATTAGACAAAATTACACTCTTCTCTCCTAAGAAATGATTGAGTTACATTTCTCTCCCCTTCTATCCTAAACTCTACACTCTTCTCCCAAGTTAAACTCTTAGGTCATTTTGTATAATTAACCTTCTAATATTCATTATTTTTATCTCTCAAAAAAAAAATCATTATTTTTAAACTTTTTTTATTCACAATATCGTTAAAAACATATTATAATTAGGAAGCAAAATAAAATAAAATATAAAACTTAAATTTCATATATTATATATAAAGGGAATAGGAGATTTTAGGCTCCATTCTTTATTATTTATTATTTCAATTATTCTCGCTTAAGATTGTTTAAGATTTTTTCAATGAAGTTTAAGATTGTTTTTCTCATTCTTTATAAACAAACAATAAAAATGATTTTTGTTGACAAAATTGCATACGAGGGTCTTCACATTTTGTTTTATTAATTGATTAATTTTTTTTAGAATAAAGCTGTAATACAAACTTACGATGGTGTGTACGAGAGATACTTCAATAGGGGAAAGTAGGAGAAGAGTTTCTTAGGAAAGAACTCAAAATTGCAATGACCCATGTTGTTCATAAAATCGATGTAAAAGATATAACCATACACCGCAGCAATAGACGATTTTTTTACGAACATTGTTGTCAATATTGGGATAAAAAAAAGTGTGAAATATGCCAATATCTCAGCAAATGGGTGTATCACAGCTGTCATAAACAACAACAACAAAAAGTTAAATATCTTCCAAAGAACTAACATAAAAAAAAAAAAAAAATGCTTTCCTCTAAAAAAACATAACAAAAAAAATTCTAGTTTGTGTAGTGAATATCCTGAATATTGGGAAAAAAGTTCATACAAGTGATAGGCTCGGTGACAATTGAAGAATGATGATGAGAATGGTAACGAGAGTATAGATAATGATGATGAAGTGCTCTATGTAGCCAATAGTATAAGAACTCCACTGGTCCAGCATGCAAGAGAGCTGTAAGAACCACACCATCTGTTCTCCACCATGGTAAGTTAGCAGCCATAGGAAATATTGTGTATAGTATATAGAAGGTTAGTGCAGTCAACAATATTTGATCATCCCTGCAAATGTCACATAATGAAAATCTTAATTATTAGATTAAAGGCTTAATTACTCTTTTGGTCCCTTAACTTATTTTTTGGTTTCGTTTTGGTCCCTTAACTATTAAAAGTTTCGTTTTGATCCCTTAACTTACTTTTTGGTTTCGTTTTGGTCCCTTAACTATTAAAAGTTTCATTTTGGTCCTTTAAATTACTTTTTGGTTTCGTTTTGGTCCCTTAACTCTTCCTCCGTCAACCACTTTGATCCTTTATGTTAGGATGAATGTATTAGAGTTAAGGGACCAAAATGAAACCAAAAATAAGTTAAGGGATCAAAACGAAACCAAAAAATAAGTTAAGGGACCAAAACGAAACTTTTAATAGTTAAGGGACCAAAAGAAAACTCAAATATAAGTTATGGGACCGAAATGAAACTTTTAATAGTTAAGGAACCAAAACGAAACCAATAAATAAGTTAAGGGACCAAAAGAGTAATTAAGCCTAGATTAAATCTTTAAAATAAATTAATATTTGATTTTTATCAATCAATTGAATGAGACTCATCTTAAGTGAACAACTCACTTTCGTGATGAAGTGAGAAAATATTATACTCTCTCCGTCCTATATTAGATGACTTAATTGACTCCGACACACGTACCAATGCATATGTTTTATCTTTGATATCTTCAATTCTCTATTAAAAAAAATTATGAAAATTTAATATTTTTAAAATATTCATCAAGACGAATCCAACAACATCTTACATGATATTATTTATCTTTGTGAATTAGCAGAAAAATATGGTCAAAGTATGTTAAGTCTATAATGTATATTATCAAATAGGTCATTTGAGGGACGGAGAGAGTATATATTATGTTGTCTTTATAAGCATTTTTTTTTTTGTTTTTAGTTCCTCAAAAATATTTTGTTCTTACTTTTAACCTTTGCTTTTAAATCATGTCATGTGTACTATTTATATGTAGTTAAAACATAAAAATTCATATTTGATTCATTCTATGTTAAAAAATTTAAATTTTTGTTAATTTTAGGCCAAATATCACGTTTGGTCCTTTTATTTTGACAAAATTCTCAAGTTAGTCCTTTAAGTTTCGAAAGTTTCAATTAGGTCCTTTTAGTTTGACAGAATTCTCAAGTTAATTAGTCCTTTAAGTTTCAAATAGGTCATTTTAGTTGATAAACTATTTTACCGTTACCCATGTTGTCATTTAATAATTAATTGATGCTGATGTAGCCGTTAAGTTGTTGACTTGGCATGTCAAAATGTTACGTTTGATCGTCGCAAATGATCATTCTTGCACAATAAACGTCGTTTAATAATACTAGAAAGGCATTTGTTGTTGTAAATATATGTCTTTCTAGCACTATAAATGATCATTTGTGACCGTTAAACGTAGAGTTTTGACACTCTTGAGCTTTTAAAATGTAACATTTTGATCCTAGTCAACAACTTAACGGCTACATCAACATCAGTTAAATGGAGACTAACAACAGGGTAACAGTGAAGTAGTTTATCAACTAAAATGACATATTTAAAACTTTTGAAACTTAAAGACTAATTTGAGAATTCTGTCAAACTAAAAGGACCAAAAATCGTATTTGACCTTAATTTTATTTATAATGTATTAAATTGCGGAAAAAGAATCTAAATTTTCAATAAAACACATAAGTTGAAATATTTATAAGAATAAAAACATGTGTAACCCTAGTGCAAATATTAATCCTTGATTTTTTATATCAATAAGTATTCACTTTAGATGAGTCTAATTCCAATTAATTATATAGCATTTATTTAATTAATAAAGAAAGATAAATATTTAAAGCCAAAATTGAAATTTAGGAACCAGTTGGTTTCTCTGTCGACTTGTTCGAATTCTAGGCATTTGTCAACAATTCTGTTTTTGCCTTTAGCAGTTTGATAGCGTGAGATAGAAATCCAGATCTGGCTGTGTAGCATTCTCACAAACATATAAGGAAATATGATATAGTATGATGGGTCCTGTTCCACCCATATGAAAGAGTATATGCTATGAGCAATCCATGGACTTAGAATCACGAACTATGTCATCATCAGGGAACATTTTGAAGACAAAGACAGAAAATAATGTCAGTCATAATCTAAACAATATAAATGCAAAAAACTATATACCAATAAAAAAAACATAATGTTTAGTGACGAAAAAGTTGGAGTTAGGATCCTTACTAAAAAAATTGATGATAAAAAAGAATATTTTATATAACGATTGCTCCCTCAATCATTTTTTATGAGCTTTTTTGCAGGTTAGAAAGTGCGTATAAAAAAGAACATTGGGTGCAGTATGTTTTTTTTTTAAACTAAAATATAATGGTTTTATAAAACCAAAAAATAAAAAAATATCTCCATTAAAAAAAATATCATGGTTTTTTCTAATTACATAAACAAATTTACAAATGATACATGCATACTAATTCTTACCCAATTTGCTAATTTACTTATTAATTCACATGTATTATTAGATAAATTATTCGCAATTCTTCAAGGATACCTAGCATCACTAAATATCATTATACTTTATCTATTGTTATGGAAAGGTATTATTCGCAAATGATATAACAATATTAATTGTTTTCAGTTAATCTTATCCTATTAATTATCCACAACACCTATCATACCGTAGGTAAACTTTATTCTCTGTTTTCTGTTTTTTGATCTACTGGAAATTAAGTTAAGGAAAGGGTCGACGTTAGTGAAAAAAATATAGAATACGAAAAGACAATATTATTTTTAGAGAGAGATGGATTATAAATGATGGTAGTAAACTAAAAAAACCTATTATAAATTATGGTAGTAAACTAAAAGAACCTTGAAGCTCCCAAGAGGTTTCCAAGGCCAGTTTGTAAGGATGCCCGGTTTGGAAGCCATAATATGAATTTGTGATGAGATTGTAACATATGGATGCTATTTATACAGTGCTGGATTTGGCACATTGTTCACCTATAGGTGGATTGCTTTGAAAACACGTTGATAAACATTGGCTTGTCAGGAAGCCTGCTCTCAACCACACAATTTCCCCATCATTTAAGATATTTCATGCTTCCTCCGATTTCTAGTATAAAATAAACTTTAATTTTAAATTCATTCAAAATATACTTCCTCCTCCGTCCCTCAATAGATGACCTAGTTGACAATATATATTATTGACTTGACCTACTTTGACCATATTTTTCTACTAATTCAAAAAGAAAAATAATATCATGTAAGATGTTGTTGGATTCGTCTCGATGAATATTTTTAAAACATTAAATTTTCAGAATTTTTTTTTTAGAGAATTGAAGATATCAAAGATAAAACATATGAATTGGTACGTGTGTCGGAGTCAACTAGATCATCTATTAAGGGACGAAGGGAGTATGATATATCTCATTTTTAATATAAACTAGTTACATCATTTAAATATAGATTGCTCTAAACCATATTGCTATTTTAACCGTCTCATATTACATGTCTTTTTTAAACTAATACACACTTGAGTTTTGATAACTAAAGACATAATTTTAAACATAATACAGACACCATTGTATATTATACGTATTTTTAGATTTTTTTTTCACTTTCTTTCTCTTCTCTCCCTCTCCTATAGATTCCTTTATCTCTGATCTCACTCCCACCCAGCGACCAACATCAACTCCTCTCACTCCCACCCTTCTAGATCTCCGTTCACCACCATCACCACTGTTCTCCGGTTACCACCACCATCCCTCTACTCATATCTATGTGCACAACAACGTCACCACCACCCATCAACCTTCTTCTCGGATCCATCTCTCACCCACCGCCACCACTATCACCACCGTCCTCACCACCATCGTCACCGTCGCTTGAGCTTTCACCGGCAACCATATCTTGTTTCTCCGACTGTTTCTTCAACTCAGATAACTCGGAAGCAGACATACGATAAGGTGCCATCGAGACCGGCTTCGTTCCAGGAACAAGATCAATAGAAAACTCAACTTCTCTCTCTGGAGGCACATCAGGAATCTCATCTGGAAAAACTTCAGGAAATTCACACACCACCGGTAACCTATCAATCACTGCTTGATTCTCAATAGATAAAGTAGCCATTAACGAAAACATCAAGATACCGTCGCGTTCCAGTTGCTTCAGCTGCTTAGTAGATAAAAACTTTGCACCACTTTCCTCTTCGACGGAAGAGAAATGCACTGACTTGCTAAAACAATTAATAAGAACGTGGTTGTACTCTAACCAGTTCATACCCAGAATCACATCCATACCGCTCAAAGGTAGACAAACTAAATCCATTTCAAAATCACGACCGAACATAGACAAAGGACATTTCAAACATACGAGAGAAGTAGTCACCGAACCCTTAGCTGGAGTTTCGACAACCATCTCTCCATTCATATCAGACAAATCAAGACCCAAAGCAGAAACACAATCGAAAGCAATAAAACAATGCGTAGCACCAGTATCAATAATAGCAACTAAAGGAGTATTATTAATATAGCAAGTACCTCTGATCAAGCGATCCTCGTTCTCTGTCTGAGTACCAGTCAAAGCAAAGACTCTACCAGTAGTCGGCGCCTTCTTAGGCTGAGTACACTGTGAACTAATGTGACCCTCTCCATTGCAGTTAAAACACACAATGTCCGTACGCTTGCATTCAGCTACAATATGACCTTTCTTGCCACACCGAACACACTTCTTGATTTCTTCAGGGCATACATTGCTTTTGTGGCCTTTCCCACCACAATTGAAACACACAATCTCTGCAGCATCCTTCTTCTTAGGCCGCCTATCATCGACCATCCTCTGTTTCCCTTTATCAGCGGGGGCACTGTACGGCTTAGGACAACTCTGCTGTCCCTTGCCCTTCCTCTCATTCACTACCTTGTAGTGAGCCTTCGTATCCTCTTCATAGATCCTGCAACTATTAACCAAATCCGGAAAAACTCTCAGTTGTTGGTACCCAATCGCCCTCTTGATGTCGGGCCTCAAACCGTTCTCGAACTTGATGCATCTCGAGAACTCAGCATTCTCAGCAGTATAGTGCGGGTAGAACTTTGACAGCTCCACGAACTTGGCAGCATACTCTGTCACATACATGTTTCCTTGCTTCAACTCAAGATACCGTAAGCAAGTTGACCCTAGTAGTAAGTACTTAGGAGGTGACATTACTAATATTGAGTAAAATTTGTTGAACTTAGGAGGTAACTAGTTTATAATTAAGGAAACAAGTGTCTTGTTGAAGGAAATAAGTCGTAGCCTAGTAGAACCATTCTCTTAAACCCTTTGTAAGGTAGACGCTGATATGGCTGCCCGTTTGTAGAACGGTTAAGTGCGAGGGAGAGAGGGGGGGGGGAGAGAGAGAGAGAGAGAGAGAGAGTGTGCGTGTGTGTGTGTGTGTGTTATGAGTGTCCTAAGATAAATAGACATATACACCTACAGGAACTTTGGCCTTCATTGCCTTGAAAAATATTGGAAAGCCAATATAAAGTCTATGATTTCAATTAACTTTGAGGTGGTAAGACCCCACACGTAAGGATCACCTTGTGACCAGCAGGCGCAACCAAACATCGTAGGGAAAGACCTAGTCAACTCAAATAATATAAACCCCACATGTATGGATCGCCGTGTGTTCAGAAGGTGCATCTTAACGAATGATTAGGTTAGTAACGTCCCAACGACCTCATCACTTGTATAGTCTACCTAAGATAAATAAACACGACATTACTGTTATTTAATATCCAACAATATAAATAGGGCGCTGCTTACTTTTCTACAACAAAAATAGTAACTTGCTCTGCTACAAACATATAAAAATAGTGAATCTCTAACCCTTAACTCTTTTATTTTATCGTCAAACTTAAAATAAGTAACATGAATTGTTTGGATGAAACGACAATCCCTATAGATACAATACTCTACTTACCACTTTATTACTTTGTAACGATTTGGTACACTTTCTTAATTCGCACATCAATGGACAAGAAAACTTGCGGTTGTGTTCAAAAGACATCGTATGGGCTAACTTGTGCATGCATCATTGCTATGAAAATCCGTCACAACAAGCCTATGTGATTGGATGAGATAGGCCGTCATTGGCAAGGGTTATATATGGGTGAAGAGAAAAGTAATGATGAATTTTTTTCTGTCGCAGAGGAGTGGAATCTATTTAGGAACATATCCAAAGAGTCCCTTACCAAATGAAACTAAAAACCAAAGATTATTTGCGTCAGTTAGTGTTTCCGTAGGCCACAATGATGTCACCACATCCAAGAAAGATACCAACAAAAGGAGCCAAGAAAAAATTAAAATCTATACAAAAAATAACATCTACTAGTCATAACCGATCTTCGTGGGAGACTATTGATTCTAAATTTCGGGATAGTCAATCTTCACCAAAAAAGTCTTCACAACCTAAAAGAAAAGGTGCTCGACTTGTCATTTCTCCACGTTCCTCGATTCCAATGCCAACTCTGGTTCGCATCCTATCTTGGTTCCAACTACTTATGATCCATCAAGTCCTATTCATTACATGCCAAAATTCATGAGACCATTTATTTAGAAAATTGTGGATGTTAGAGGCGATGTGAATTGTGGGTTTAAGGCTATAGTTGAGTCCATTGGTTTGACGGAAGAAAGTCATGTTATAGTGCAGATAGCACTTATTCGAGAGGTGAAAGAGCATATGAACCACTACATGCCGATATATGGGGGCGAGGACCGTTATAACTATATCTTGAATGGATTGCATCTTCCAAAAAATGGTAGTGGTTTTGAACTTCCAGATAATTAGTTGACATTGCCGGATATGGGTCACTTTGTCAAAACTTATTATAGTAGGCCTGTGGTGGACATAACCAGCCTTGAAATTGGAATTTCAGAGACTTTTTCCCAATTAGAGGCATGCCTCTAATTAACCCGAAAAGCCATTTCATGTGTCTTCGTTTAATCCCGAGTCATTTTGTTCTTCTTTTTTGAAAAGATGTTTGCCCACTACCTCCATCATCTTCAAATTTGAAGATACACCAGAGCGAAGAGGCGGCATCATGGGAATTTGAATTTTTGGATCAACACTGTCGTTTCTGAGCACTTGTGAAACTTGAAAGAGGAGAGAGACCGTCGTCACCAAAAAAGTTTCAAACCAAGACAATCCAATTTTGTGTGATACTCCTAAAAAAGCAAATGAAGAATTTGAAGTTATTGCGTAATATGAAGATTATTTAATTCCATTAGATAAAATATGACACTTTTTTGTCGATTTTTATCCATTTTTTTGTCGATATACACCAACATATTTTTTGGATATATAATGTAACACCATTTTTTTATAGTCAATATGTAACTAACCTTTTTTAAATTTTATATATATATATATATATAGGGCATTTCAAATGAGAGGAATTTTTAAATGAGAGGGTGAGAGGATTAAATCACAACCATTAGATGAAATCTAGTGGCTGATATTTATTTGAAGCAACTCACATGTTCCGTATGCACCTCTCTTCATTTCGCCTTCCTTTCTTCTCTCTCAGTTACGTTTTCAATTTTTTTCTTTCTTCTTTCCAAATTGATTTCTCCTATTCCAGCACAAAGCCATTTTTGCTGCATCAACTCTATTCCTCTTTTTATTTTTGTCTTTCTAAAAAGTCCTTGGCTTTTGAATCACACCACTTCTCCAAAAATTAAAATTGGGATAAACTATCAAATTGGTGAATCTTACCGAAAACCCATTCATTTTTGGTGAATAATTGAAGAAGAAAAAATGGGTCTTCAGTTGAGAAAGCAAACTATGAATGGATTTCGACTTGTGGTGTAGATTTGATTAAAAAAAACCATTGTTATTAATGTGGAGTTGAAGAAATAAGGGGTAAAGATGAAGAGCCCTTTGAAAAATTAAGTATTTGAAAGTTGCAATTTGAAAATTAGATAATTAGTCATAATCAATTTCATTTGTCATGGATTCCAGAAATTAGCTATTAAATTTAAATTACAAGTGTCTTATGATGATGCATGTTCAAAATTGGAACGGCGTGGAGAATATGTCAGGAAGGGAGATGAAGATTGAGGGATACAGTGTGACTAAGTCTGTAGTGACTAACTAAATGCCAACCGTTGATATAGATCTGATGGTTATTAATTATTCCTCTCACTCTCTCACAATAAATACTCCTTTCACTTGATATGTCATCTCTCTCTCTCTATATATATATGTTATCGCGATTTTCGGGTGTCAAGTCATTAATTAGGCTTGAACCTTTCAATCTTTGATATTCTCTATTTTTTCTTGGGAAGGGCAAAATTGAGAAAAAACCCTTAGATTCTAAGTTCGGGGGTCGTTTTCACTACGGGAAGGTGTTAGGCACCCGCGGTGACTATAGTACTCTATAGGAGCCGTTTTCTTAGTTTATGTCTACGCTTTATTTTTAATGCTATTTATAAAAAAGGAAATTTATTTATGTTAAGAATGGGGGGAGAAAGTGTTTGAGGTTTTATTTTAGTGGACTTGGAGAGGTTTTGACCTCATGCCTACATACCCATTTAAGGGATCAAACTCCATGTAGTTCTCTTTCAAAAAATGTTTTTTGTGTGTTTGGTTGATTTTAGTTTTTGTTGGAAAATGGTTTTGAAGAAGAGAAAGAGGCCTTAAAGGCATAAGAGAAGAAAATGGTGAATGGTTGGTTCAATTATTATTAAAAAAGTTTAAGTAGGAATTAGGATTCATTTGGGATTTGGTTAAGAAAATAAAGGAAAAGATTCAATGGAGTTTTGACTCCAAGGTTTGTTTGGAAAAAAAATTGAATTATGGAATTTACTATTATTTTTTTGAAATTGGTATTTGTCTAAAAATCGCGTTTCCTAAGCATACATCTAAACGGTAAGCATGCAACGTGTGTGCGTGCCGGTGCTTGTGTCGGTGTACATCACTTATAGTGTCCATAGTCCTTTACATTGAGTCCTAAATACATGCTATGGTCTTGCAAGGAATTAAAAAAGGAACTAATCTATCTAAAATTATTACAAACCCATTTGATATAGAAATGAATAGAAAAATGATGCCTAAACTATGGGATGAATGAAATGTGAGATGAAATGGTTAGTATCATAAGGCATAAAAATGGTAGAAAGGTAAACAAAATTGAATAGAATAGCAAGAGGAAAAAAGTAATGAAATGAAATAAAATGGCAAAATATACCTAAAATTGGTTATGACACTTAGACATGCACATGACCTATAATACCCTCATTATAGCAATGTTAAAGGGGTTTGATTTTGACCCATAATGTGGGAACAAATAGGACACATTCAAGCCAAGAATCATGACACATTTTTAAAGATATTTTGCACTTTATTTCTTGATAAAAACACATATTTCTTGCAAAACAAGAAAGAAATGAAAATCTACATCCACAATCAGCAAGACATACATATGATCAGCAACATATTCACCATGAAATTACACACCAATCATCCACATCACATGCCAACATTTTATGAGAAAATATACCACAAAAATACACAAACTTAGATCAAACACAAAATTAATCAAGAAAAATAACACACACATTTTTATCATTTTTTAAACCATTGAAAAATATCACAAAGGTATTAAAACGTGTTAAGAAACACATAACAATTTTTTTGGAATTTTTAGAGAAAAGATTGAGCACGCTGAGGTTCAATTAGCAAAAAAGCAGGGTGCAGATAGCAGGAAAATAGCAAAAACGAAAAAAGCAAAGCCCAAACCAAAACCAAAGGATCCGGATTCACAAGGAGCGTTGGATTGATCCAGGGAAGGAAACCCTAGATCCAACGGCCAGGAACGAAGGGGATTGGACCGGTCTTGGACCGGTCCGGTTCACTGGCTTATATATACATGTGTGCACCGGTTTTTTCACTCCTCTAATTTCTTTCTCTCTCTAACTCTCACCTAGTGAGAGAAGCTCTCGCCTCTCTCCTCTCTCCCTCCGCCGGCTTCTGGATTGAGCGGCCGGAGATGATGAAGTTCGGCCGGAATCTTCATAGATCCGCCGGAAACTTCATCTTCTCCGGCGAGATCTCCAGGTTCCGGTAACCTAGATCCTCACCAGAAAAACACAAATCAAGCATCAATCTCTTCGTTTTCTTGTTCTAAGCACGAATCTAACACCAGAAATTGCATACAAGCTTTGAATCGACGTAGATCGGGGAAAATCTTTACGGTTTTCGAATCTTCTTTAGTTTTTTTTTTAGTTTTTGAAGTAAACTTCTTATAAATCCTCGATCTACACCGATTCACTCTCGTTGATGTTTTTATGAAAGAAAGAAAACGAAGTTTGAGTGTTTTACCTCTGGTTTAATCGGAGATTCGAACGAAGATCCTTGCGGGAAAACTTGAACTGCTTCTGTTGGTTAATCTTCGCTTCGGAACCGAAAATAAATCGGTGACGCTCTTATTCTTCTTCACCGGTTCCGTTTCTTCACCTTCTTTCTCTTTCTTCTCACGTCTTCTTCGTGATCGTGCTTGAGTCCGTCACGTAATAGTGATGGATTCGCACTTGTATTGCGAAGAAGCTGATTCGATGATGAGGATTCAGTATTGGATCTCTGAGAATTGCAAGGGATCTTGTTGATTCTTCGTTGATTTGCACTGATTTGTGATGTTTTGTGTTGATTCGTGTTGATTTGTGATGATTTGTGATGATTCTGGTGGAATTTGGAAACGGTTAGGGTTTGGAAGATGATGAATGTTCTTGAGTGTTCATTGTGATTCCTGGAAATTGTTGAGTTTTGATCTTTGAGAGCAGAAAGAGAAAGTTGGAAAGTGTTTGGGATGTGGCGTTGATTCTGTGGCTCTGACTCTGACTTGTACAGTAATTGCACCTTTTATAGGCTGCCAAGTGTGCTTGAGACCCAATGAAAGAGGGACACCTGTAATTGGACTTATGGACATTGCTGCAAAAAAGAAAAATTAAAAGGACTAATCTGCAATTATAAAAAAAGACTTAAAAATGCAATTTGGAAAAGTATTGGACTAAAATGCAATTTTAGAAACTGTTTCAGGGACTAAAATGCAATAAAAAATAAAATTGGACTAAAATTGGTAAATTGGACAAAACGTAAAGTGAAACCAAAAATAAAATCAACAAAAGGACTAAAATGAACCAGCTACAAAAATGAGGTATTTTAAAATACCTCTCTGCCGAAATTTTGACAGGAAAAGACCAAAATGCCCCTAGGGACTAAACTGACTCAAACTGACTCAGATGCAATTTTTGAAATGATTTTTAAACAAAGACTCAACAATAATTCGCACAGACAGGTTGAAAAGACTCAGAGGCAAACACAGGGACTAAAATGGGTTCCACTGCAGGAAATGACCAAAATACCCTTTTGTATGATTTTTGAAATAAAATGCAAGAAAAGTAATGCGACGTTTCAGAGAGTTCTTAAATGACTTGTAATGTCAGAAAAGACAGAGGCAGTAAAATACGTTTAAAAAGAGAGTAAAGATTCAGAGTAAAATAACAGAGAATTGACAAATATCAGTGTTAAAAAAGAAATTTGAACGAGTATTTTTAGGTCCAAAATCAGGGTATAACAATATATATATATTTAACTTCTATGTTGTGTACAGGACACCAACATTTTACTCTATTATTAATGTTCCGCAATTATTGTAAATATATTTTTTAAGTTTCGACAATAATGTACTTTACACTTCATTTAGTTTTATTCTGTTTTTTTTAACTTATGTCAAGTTCAACATGTCTCAAAAATGCACAAGGTCATGTGACATATTTCGCTTTCAAGGAGATGATTAAGGTTTTCTTAACTTCGGCGGATACTTTAGATGACTTGAAGACACAACTGAACAAATACTGTGTTTCGTGGTGAAGATCATAGCACATCTCATGTATTTGCATTATAATCTTGGGGCGTACAATGATGAAGACATGTAAAAATGGTTTATTATCCTAAGCTTATTGAGGACGATAATGACATAGGATTTATCTTTAGGAGGATGGTTGAAAATAATGTGTTACATCTATGTGTTCGTTCCAACTGCAGGTGTGTAGAATGTTCACGAGAGATTTGATGTCATTTACTGTAATGTATTGCACAATGTGGAACTTTTGTGGAATTTCAAACATTTGTGTAACGTTAACGTATTGTCGTATTTTTTTTTTGTAATGTTAATGAATCATTGATAAATTATCTAATGTTGTTGTTTATGATAGGTGGTTGCTGTATTGGTTTAATTTTATCTGGAATTGCCGTTTATAATTACACATCAAACAGGCAGAAAATGGTTTGGTTTTACAAAACAAAATGCATAGGTTTATGTTTCTAGTATGAGGGATAGTTAACTACCGCTGGGGCACATCGGTAGTTAACTACTGCCGGTTTTTTAAGCTTAAGTGGTAGTTAATTACCATTGAGGGTAAATAAGTTTTTTCCATGTGTGTTTAGGAAACAATTGTTGTTAAAAAAGAAATTTTCCTTTTATATCCACATAAATTGAGTTTGGTTCACTAAAATCTTATTGGGCTTAGACATTATTCTCCCTCATAAAAATAACTCTACGCTTTTATTTCACTTAACACACCCCCCTCTCCCCATTTTTTACTAATACATTTATATTCTCTTAATTCCTCAAAGTTTATATTAACTTCACTAAATTATTCTCCGCTTCTAAATTACTAAAATGACAATCACTCTTAAATTATCAAAATATCCTTAACTCCTCAATCTCTAATAAAAGCCAACTAACCCAACAATTCAAACACATCAACCAAACAAATAAATAATTAACAATTAAAATAATAATAAACTATAAATTGAGATGTTACAATAGTCATATTTCACTGATGATTAATAGTAATTGATTTGTCTAGTGAGAACGGGTGAGTGACAACGGTGAAGGATAATACTTTCGTGTGACAATAACGACTTCCGGTACGGCGGCGTTGAGTCTTCGTGATGGAACGGAAGGTGCCCGCAGGTACGTTACCAATCCGACGCTTAAGTCAGTAATGGAACTGAGAAAGAGTGTGTAGAAAGTCTTGTGAAAAGTGAATCATACCTTGAGGGTGAAACAAGTTCACCCTTATATAGGCGTGCGTTGAGGATAACCGTCTCTGAGTTATGCGGCGTGAGATTAGGGACGGTAGAGGACACATATAAGGTGATCCTCGCGCGGGGGCGTGCTTCTCCGTGGCATTACGTATTTAAGTTGGCGTATTCCTTTTGACGTTTAGCCTTAAGACAGTGCAAGTTATATCACGTGGTAATGTGTGGTTGGTCTTCTAGCCAGTTCAGAATAGTTATTATTGATGATTATGAATTATTAGATGATAGTATCTGGTATTGCTAGCTTACTCATTTAACAGTGCTTGATTTTATTGAGCCATAGAAAATAGTCGTTTATTTTGTCTTAAACCTTATCTATACCCATTTCAAGCATGTGCTTAATGGGGCCATTGTTTAATGGTCTTTAAGTATAACTATTTCAATCATACCAATCACCGTCAAAAGAAGAAGAAAATTCATTCATATCAATGGTAATGTGTGGGAGCATACTAATTTGGCAATGTTTAACGAACCCAACATTTCACTCATTGTCATTGAATAAAAATTTCAATCATATCATTAAGAGTTAATTGACAAAATGATCTCTATAAATATTCAGAATTTTATATTTATGTTTTAAAAAAAAAATTCACATTTTAATTTCTGTAAAATTTTCTTTCAACATAACAATTATTTTTTTTAACAATCAAAAATGGAATTATATTAACAACAAGAGTCTCAATAGCACAAGATGTGCCACAAAGACTACTTCAGAATTCAGTACAACAACAAAAACAAGTTAGCCAATACCCAAACATTGTAACGGGTTTGACCACCAACTAAAAATGCCAAACAAAAAAGAAGCGTTTCTAGCTTTCAACCAACCTAAAGACAAATATTTTACTTTGTCAAGCAACCTGGGTAAAGGAGTAATAGAATCATTGAAACACATATTGTTACGTTCAGTCCATAAAACCCAGGCACAAAGAAGCCAAATAAGCTGGAGAAAAGACTGAGAGGCCTTATTTCCACCTGTTGAGTGAACAAACTGAACAAAGTGATCAGACAAAACATTAGTGTCCACTCTGTGCTCCCCGATTTTCGGATATCAAACCATTGATTGATTTGAATCGTCAATCTTTGAACTCTCAATTTTTATTCGTGGGAAGGGAAAAAATGAGTAAAAACCCTTATCGAGACTTTGGATTCGGGGGTTGGTTTCGAATAGGGAAGGTGTTAAGCACCCTAAACGACTTCGGTACTCCGAAGGAACCGCTTACCTAGATTATCTTGTGCTAAATTCATTTGGCTTACTTGAAAAATTATTACCTAAAATCTAAGTGAAAGAATGGAGGGAGAAGAAGTATGTTTTTGGTTATTTTTATTTGATTTGGAAGGACAAGTCCTCTGCCTACGTACCCTTTTGGGAAAGGGATCAAAACCGACGTAGTTCCACACAAAAATTTCTTTGGTGGGTTAGGTTGATTTTAAGATTTTTGAAAATGGGTTTTAAGAAGAGAAAGAGGCCTCAAGGCATGAGATAAAAAAAATGAGTGAGGTTGATTGATTTTAAATTTTGAAAATGATTGAAGTTGAATTAAAATTGATTGAGAGTTTGATTAAGAAAATAAAGGAAAAATGTTATTAAGAAAATGATTTTGAAGTTGTGCATATTTGATTTTTTGAGAAAATGGTTTTTCTAAACTAACGGTGAAAACTAACGTAGCGTCGTAAAAAGAACGAGCGGAAAGCGGTAAATATATTGTGGTAGTGTCGGTGCAAGTGTCGGTGCTTGTGTTACCTACATTATTACATCAATTCCTAAATACAACCCTAAGGCCTTTATGCCAAAATAAAATGCAAGAAATAAAACTTACATCAATTTCCTATTTATACACACTAAGTCAATGACAAAATAAAATGATGAGAAAATTAAATGTACATGCTATGATTCAAGACAAAAATTAAATCGTTAGTAACATAAGAAATATCATGGTGAATGAGACATAAGTAATAAAAAACAAGGAATTAAGACAAGCAACAATTAAGATCATCATATAAGAAATAAACAAAAAAGTTTAAAAGAAAACCAATAGGATAGATTTTTAAAAATTAGAGAAAATTAAAATGGTGAGAACAATATTTTTGGAATTTTTTCTAAACACAAAAATGTCAAAAAGTGTAAAAAAACAGTATTTAAAAATAAAGACAATTAAAAATAAGAAATGAAAAAAATATTGGCTCAGCAGGATTTAATCTGGACCGTTGGATGAATCCAGAGGTCCAGATCTGAATCCCAAGATCTCATCACAGCCATAGGATCTAAGATCCAACGGTTTTAAAAATAAACAGAAAAAAGGAAGGATATACTGGAAGCACAGTGACCGTCAGATCAATGATCTGACGGTTCAACAGCAGGCACGCAGTATTCCACACAAAAGAAACAAACACTCAACCACATACGAGATGCATCATAGGCCGTTAGATCTACGATCTGACGGCCTAGCTATAATCATACACGGTAATACGATGGAACAACACACATGGAATTAAAATAAAATGATGAGGCTATATAAAGTGGTTTCACCAAAAAAAACACACATAAAACAAAATCCTTCTCTCTCTAAATTAAACTTAGAGAGAGAAGCTCTCCCTTCTCCCAAAAACAAATCGCCGGAGAAGATGAAGAAGGGGTGGCCGGAGTTCCTCCGGTGCGGTGGTTGACCAAGCCGCCGCCGCGCCGGAGTTTTATTTTTATTTTTTTTTTGAAATTTTTTACATCAAAAGCTTCTTCTCCTTCTTCTCTATGCAAATCCGGTATTAGTTTTAAAAGGGTAGAGAGATTTGAGCTAGATCTACAAATGAAGATTTGAAATTTTTTGTACATGAAAGAGAAAAGAGGAGAGGGAATATAGTTACCCTAGTTGAAATGGAGAAATATGTTGTAGAAAGAGAAAGAAAGCTTCGTTTTCTTCTAGATTCGGAATATTTCACTTCATTTTCCTTCTCTTCTTCTTTGCTTGACTCGAAATTGTTGGTGTTGGTGATGAAGAACCACGTTTTGATTATGTAGATGGAAACCGGTTCGGTTTTGGTGTTTTTGTGATGAGTTGAGTTGATTCTGTTAGTTTATGGTGATTATGTGATGATTTGAGTGTGCTGGAAATTTTGTGTTCATAGTGTTCTTCATGTTCATGAGGTTCTTGAGGTGTTCATATCATTTTTGTTGATCTTTTGTGGTTTGATCCGAATTTGGATGAGAGAGAAAAGTGAAAGGTGTTTGTGAATATTTTATTGGTGGCTGAAATTTCTGACTGACTCTGACGCGTGTTTTCTCTCTAACGCGCGTGAACAGTCCCCTCTTCCCAATGATTGGACAGTGTATTTATAGTGACAAAATAGGGTTGGCCCTGGTACAGATCAAAGACCAAAATACCCCTGTTGGAGACTTGGGGATAAAGACTTAACAAATAAAAATAATAAGAAACAAAAAACAGAAAAATAAAAAAATGACAAATAAAATA
This sequence comes from Medicago truncatula, assembly GCF_003473485.1. Classification (NCBI taxonomy): domain Eukaryota; kingdom Viridiplantae; phylum Streptophyta; class Magnoliopsida; order Fabales; family Fabaceae; genus Medicago; species Medicago truncatula. The sequence goes on from NC_053045.1 coordinate 27,695,673, forward strand.
AAAATAAAATATTAATTAATAATAATAAAAAAAAAGTCCCTTCGAAATCTGACATGAGGTACTTCAAAGTATCCTCCCTGCCGAAATTTTGTCTGAAATGATTAAAAGGACGCGATTTTTAAAATATGATTAAACCTTTTAAAATGACTTGATTATTATGATTAAAGAAGAAAAACACGAGTTTTAAATGGTAAAAAAACGAATAGAAGAGAATGTGGACTATTTCAAAATATGGACAAAAAAGATTTTAAATGGTCCAAATTTGGGGTATGACACACTCCAACAAAATCAATCCAATCACGAACCAACGACCAAAGTAAAGCAAAGTACGAACAAGAGAGAAACAAATGTTGCGCCGATTCCAAGGCACCGCATCCAGAGACACATAAATCAGCTTCTGTTGGAATTACACCTCTATAGATCAGATTCGATTTGGTAGGCAACCGATCACGAAGAAGCCGCCAAGCAAAGACGGATACCTTCAAAGGAACCTTTCTGTGCCAAATCATCTCCGCAGCCGAGTCCACCAACGGTAAATCTTTAGAAGTCAACACGGCATAAGCCCCCCGAAAAGAGCAACCATGCGAGGGTTCCGGGAGCCACAACCATTGATCTGAAACATTAACAAGCAAAGAAACATCAAGCAGAAAAGCCCTACACTCCACTAACATCTCCTCCTCCCACGCCCACAATCTCCGCCTCCACTGCCACGCCTCACCTCCCTCCTCAACACCAAGAGAAAACATATCTGACACTGAAACATATTTATTATCAAAAAGCTCAAACAACCTACGGAAACGAACACACAAAGGTACCGACCCCAACCAAGTATCAATCCAAAAAAGAGTATCATTACCATTCCCCACCTTCTTGCTAACACAATCCTTAAACCAATCCCCCCCAACACCACCATCCCCATCCCTAATCCTCCCCACCTCCCGCCACCAAGAAGAACAACTCCGGCCCCCAACCTCCCACACACCTCGCCATAACAGGCGACTAAAACTCTATACCAAAAACCACCCCTATCCACTAACATCCTCCAACACCATTTCCCTAGTAAGGCAACATTAAACTCCTTCAACTGTCTAACCCTCCAAACTCCTTCTGGAGACAAATAGAGTTCCAACCTATCCAAGACATTTTCCTATGATCCTCACTCCCACCCCAAAAAAAATTATTAAATAAAGATTCAAGGGTAGAAATTATACCTGACGGAGCTTTGAAGAAAGAAAGAGCATAGACAGGTAGAGAGGTCAACACAGATTTGAGAAGAACCAAACGGCCAGCAAAAGAGAGGAAACGACTATTCCAACCTGACACTCTAGATTTTATACGATTCACAACAGGGTCCCAGAAACACAAACGACGAGGATTACCACCAATCGGCATGCCCAAGTATAAGAAAGGCACCTTTCCCACTTTACAATTTAGCACAGACGCAGCCTCAAATAACCAAGAAGAAGCAATGTTAACCCCAACCAGTGAACTCTTGTTAAAATTAACTTTCAAACCAGACAAAGCCTCAAAAATAAAAAGAGCCGCCCTCATAGCCCGAACATTGGCCCAACTTTTAGTACCCAACAACAAAGTATCATCAGCAAATTGGAGATGAGACACAACCACCGGATTAACATCCCCAATGCTATAACCATTAAACAAACGAGTCTCAACCAGCGACCTCATCAAAACATTGAGACCTTCCGCCGCCAATAAAAATAAAAAAGGAGACAACGGGTCCCCCTGCCTCAACCCCCTCTTTAACTGAAACTCTTCAGTGGGACTGCCATTCACAAGAACAGAGGTTGTAGCGGTACTAACACACTCTCTTATCCATTTTCGTCAGAGAACTGGGAAAGACATCTTAGCCAAAACAGAATCCAAATACCCCCAATCAATCGAGTCATACGCCTTTTCAAAATCCACTTTAAACAACATAAGTTCTTTTTTCTTTTTACGAGCCTCATCGACAACCTCATTAGCTATCAAAATTCCATCTAAAATCTGCCTATTTTTAACAAAAGTCGATTGAGAGTCGGAAACAACTGAGTCAATCACCCCTCGAAGCCTATTAGCAAGCAATTTTGCCAAAATTTTGTACAAACTCCCCACCAAGGAAATAGGACGAAAGTCATTAAGCTTCTGAGGGCTGTCAACTTTAGGAATTAAGGCAATGAAAGTAGTGTTGATACCTTTAGATAATTTACCATTGCGATGAAACTCAGACACAAATCTCATGATATCCTCTTTCATGTCCATCTAGAAATCCTTAATAAAGCCAAAATTAATTCCATCGGGACCCGGACTCTTGAAACTATCACAATCCCACACAGCTGCCTTAACTTCATCAACCGAGAAAGGCTTAATTAAACTCACACCCTCAGCCACTGATAACGATCTGAAAGGCAAATTAGACACTGTGGGGCGGTTAGCAGACACCTCCTGAAAATGCTTAGCAAAATGAGTGAAAACGGCATTACGAATAGGTTCCACTCCCTCCACCACCACATCATCAACCAAAATAGAACTCAAAGCATTATGGCGCCTCCTCCTTGACAAAACAGAATGGAAAAATTTAGAATTTGCGTCCCCGTCTCGCAACCACTGGACACGAGACTGTTTCCAACAAATACTAGTATTAAGACGGGACAAAGAGTGTAGTTTCGAAGAAACACCAAGTAACTCAGCACAATCTTCTTCAGTCAAAACCTCCACTTCACCTTTCCCATCTAAAGTTGCCAAACGCTCCTTAAGATCGAGGATTTTCCTTGGTAAATTTTGAGTGTGAGATACATGCCACTCCTTCAGAGACAATTTTATCATTTTCAACTTTTCCTTTAAGACATAACCCCCTCAACCATCTACCTGAAAAGATTTCCACTTACTACTCACAAATTGATTATACCCCGGTATATCCTTCCAACATTGCAACATTCTCGTTGGTCTAGGTCCCCAATCATCCTCATCCACAGACAGAACCAACGGACAATGATCCGATTAGCCTCGCAACTGCGCTATTTGAACGCAGTTAGGCCACAACAAACACCACTCCTCGGATAACAAGAACCTGTCAATCCTACTCATCGATTTACCATCCCCTTTGAACCAAGTAAACAATCTTCCTCCCAAAGGAAGATCACAAAGAAAATTAGAGTCTATAAAAGCATTGAAATGGGTAAAATCAGAGTTGATAGAACCAACCGAAGCGGACCTTTTCTCCTCTCGACTACGAACAGCATTAAAATCCCCACAAACACAAACTTTCTTCCCCCTCAAAAGATGTAAACGGGAAGATAAAGAATCCCATAAAAGTCTTCGAGCAGCACCGTCACATGAGGCATATATATTAAAAAGATAAAATTCCTCATTGGTTTTAATAAAGCGGCCATAAATAATCAAAAAATGCGAACAACGTTAGCAACCCTCCGGACGCCCCTTGAGAAGGACGATAAGAAAAAGAAACCGCCGAACTACCCCACAGAGAAGCACAAAAACCATCATCACACACTTGCATCTTAGTCTCCTGTAAACACAAAATCCACGGAGTCTTATCGGAAACTAGAGAACGCACTTCCTTACGTTTTTCTAAGCCTCCCAACCCCCTCACATTTCAAGAAATAAACTTCATCTCTAACACCCTCGCCCAACCACTCACCCTCCGCCACCGCCAACTAACAACCCCTCTCCACCGCACCCCCTCCTCCCACAGAAACCACACTACTAGAATGACCCCTTCCCCTGCCACTTCTAGCTAACACCCCAAACATATTATGAGACTCCCCATCGAACTGAACCCCAATGGCCTTACCAATTCCCCAAACATCCTCCACCGCCACCTTCTCGTTCCCCTTTAAAACCACCCAATGAGACCAGTCATTATTCACGGAGTCAGATGAAGAATTTCCATCATAAACACTATGAGACACCACATCCACCGCTTTCTTAAGCCTATCGGAACCTTGACGTTTTCTAACATTTTTCTTCAAAATTTTCAAAACAGAAGAGCGATCCTTGCAAGGTAACCTGGCCGCTTTTTTCAGACTATGCACGGAATGACGCAAGATGCCATTCAACATAACAATTATTATTTGTCATAAAAAAAATATTAACGGTAATAGTTATAATTGATGATTATGAATTATTACTCTGAGTTATTTGATGACAGTATGTGGCACACGGTATTTACTAGTTTAATTGGTTAGTGACATGTGCACTGGCCGAACATTGTTCGGCTTTGAAATCGAATTCGGTATTCTTCGGATACGTCCTTGGAAGGAGCTCATTGCCACTGGAGCCCAAACAACTTGGTTAAATCATTTTGATCACAAATACAAATTAATAAAAATTTTAAAAATTATACAAATTAAAATTATTTAGATACACACATAGATAAATTTTTATATAAGATAATAAAAAAAATGATGCAACTAAATTTTTAGTTTTATTTTTAATTTCGTTTATTTAAGCGTGTATACAAACAAATATTTTTGAATTTGGATTTAGAAAAGAGTAATGATATTTGAACAACCATTTTTTGTGACAACCTTTTGGACAACTAAATTATACAAAGAAATTTAGGTAGTGACATAAAAATCAAAGTAATAGAGAAATAAAGTAAAAAAATAATGTAAATATGAAAAAGAAAGTTATCCTAAAAATTATCAAAAAAATAATTATTCAAATATCATTTCTCTTTAGAAAATGGTTACTTTTTCTCTTAAGCATCTATACCCATTTCAATCATATCATTATTAGGGCAGTGTTTGGAGTATTCCCATATCAATCATCATCATATCATTATTATGGCAGTGTTCGGCAGTGTTTGGAGTATTATTTGTATTCGTTGTATTCACTGATTGTGAAAACACACCATCTCAATCGATCAGAAGCTGTCGGTCTAATTTTTTTCTTGGACAGATCTCGAAGGTTCACCAAGATAATGAAGTGGTCAAAAAGCTACTTCCTCCGTCCCTTAATAGATGATCTAGTTGACAATATACATTATTGACTTGACATACTTTGACTATATTTTTCTACTAATTCAAAAAGAAAAATAATATCATGTAAGATGTTGTTGAATTCGTCTCGATGAATATTTTTAAAATATTAAATTTTCATTTTTTTTTTTGTAGAGAATTGAAGATATCAAAGATAAAACATATGAATTGGTACGTATGTCGGAGTCAACTAGATCATATATTGAGGGACGGAGGAAGTATTTCTTTTAAAGAGGTCAAAAAGCATTTATAGAAATATTTACAAGAACTACTATTTCAAAAAATGCCCTAGTTGAAATAAAAATAGGTCTTGTTAACAAGTATCCTAAGAGCACTCTTTAAGGTTTCTAAATTAAGATATTATTCATTGAAAATGTATAATAGTTTAATTTCCAATGCATTGAATGCACAAATTTTCATAAAAACTTACTATCTAAAATATTTAAAGAGTGCCCTAAAAGCATTCGTTAACATTTCCCAACAAAAATATCAAAACTATCCTACTTTGTTGTGTTGTTTTTAGAGAATGAAATTCGAAAAAAAAAAAAAAAAAAGGACAGTGAGTATCACTTTTGTTGGAGATATTTGTGTTACGAGAAGAAGAAAAAGAAAGGCGTGATGTGTTAGTTTTAATCAAATAAATGTAATTGACCAAATTATTCTTTATTTATAACTAACTAAAAAATGTGCAATTGGTTTTTAAGTAAAAAACAGGTGGGAGTAGGGTTGCTAAATTCTATCTATTTAAACCCAATTTTTAGTGAGGGGTAAATGTGTAAATTCGATTTTATTTTAGTTTTTAAATAATGATTTATCTAACATTTACAATATTGCATAAGTTAAAGCAATTAATGCACCTTTATTTTTCTCTCTCTCATTAACCTTTATTGCCTTTTCTCTATCATATTATTTAGCAATTATTTTTTTCTTAGATGGATGATAGAAACATGGAGTATTTCAACTTATTTCAATTTATTCAACAAGGTTTTCAGCAGAGATGGTGAATCCTTGGGATTATTCAATCAAACAATCCAATTATGAAGCGAAGCCGGAAACGCTCCCACAGGTTTTCAGCAGCGAATTGAAACTTCCATTTCGAATTGAAGACGTGATGGAGGAGTAGGCGCAGTGACGGAGCCAGAAAAAAATATCAGGGTGGACCACTAAAATTAACTATTGAAAAATTGTTTAAAGTCTCGCAAATTAGACTTATAATTGAGTTATTTAAATTTTTCGGATGGACCACTACACCAATTTGTGGGAATTTGGATCAACCGAAACCTAAAATCGACATAAAATTGTATAAAATCTCACAAATAGACCTATAATTGAATTATTTAAATTTTCAAGTGGGCCATTACACTATTTTACAGGAATTTGGATCAACCAAAACATAAAACCGACACAAAATTGCATAAAATCTAACAAAATAGACCTATAATCGTTGATTTTTTTATTTTTCGGTGTGGGCCGTGGCCCACCCCAGCCCATGAAGGGCTCCGCCACTGAGTAGGTGTATGACTGTTTCCATTTTGTGACGGAGAGGCAAGTACTCCCACGTAGGAGATCCATCCCGACGTAACGATGATCGTGATAAGAGATGGTGAATCGTTGGGATTATCGTTTGATCAGTTAGAATATGATACGCGGAGGTTTCCGTTATCGCATTCTACGTTGCCGAAGAGATTGATATGTGGAGGTTTTTGTTAACAAATTCGACTTTACCGAAGCTTGCTAATGCTATGTTTGTGTATGAGGGTGATTGTTATGGTGCCCAAGGAATGTTCTGCAGAATATGGGTGGGGATAGACTTGTGTGGTGATGGTGATTGTGATAGCTAGGATGAAAATGATGAATGTTTCTATATTTCAAAAAAAAAAAAAAAAACCTATTAATTAATATAATTAATATGACACAGACAAAAGTTGAAATGCTTAAATAGAGAGAGAGAAAGTGCATTAATTACATGGCTTGCTTAAGCGGTGAAACATTGCATAGGTTAGAAAACTCCATACTGGAATATACCAGTATCGTTACCCTCAAAAACAATATTATACCCCCCAAAAACATTATTACACCACCCAAAAAAATATACTCTCTCCGTCCCTATATGTAAACATCTTTTATATTTTTCACATTTCTTAAGAAAAACTGTTAGTGTAATTAATGTGTCTATTTTATGTGTTGATATTACCAAATTATCATTTATTTGTATGTGTATTAAATTTATCTTTTCATATTTCAAAACAAGTTAGTAGTATTAGTTAGGAGTATGTTTAGGAAAAAAAATAATAAACGCATTTAATAATTTGAAAAAGAGTTTACATTTAGGGATGAAAATAAAATCAAATGGATGCTTAGATATAAGAACGGAGGAAGTACTAGTAAAACCATTGTCGTAACGTAACATCATCCGCCAAAAAATTATGACACCCCCCAATTTGTATAACGAATATCAATAATTGTGAAGAAAGCACACAACTTAATAACCAAGTATTAATAAACATCAATGAAGAAATCAACATGTTGCATAACAATAGAATAGAAGTCTCCGAGAACTTAGCTCATTTGACAGGGACATTGCATAATTTATGCAGGGGCTGAGGTTAGAATTTTTGACACCTCACTTCTTCACATTTAATTGTGTGAGCTCTATCCACTAGGCTATGATAAAAAAAAAACAAAAAAAAAACAAGAGAATAGAAGCAACTTTCCTTAAAAAAAAAAAAGAATAGAAGCAACTAGCCTTTCATGCAATTAGAGAGATAGAACGGGTTGTCTTATTTTCCACCATGTGATAAAAAAAAAAAATCCACTTTCCCACCAATACTACAAAAAAAAAACACGAAGACACAGAATATGGTTTTTGTCACGTTTTTTAAAATAAAGAAAAGAAAAATGTTAACTAGTGCCCTTAGGATAATGAATAAGGAAACAAATATAATAATTTTGTATTGGAATTTGTGCATTCAACTCCTCTAAAAAAATGGTATTTTCAACTTAAAACTTTCTTGTTTTAGTTTTCTTAACTATTGCTCTAATGACACCGGTTAGGATAACCCTAAAGAAAATTATGAAACCATTATTGGTGGTAGCAGTTTTATTCTTGAATTTCGTAAAGATATATCTCTCTCTTTTTCTCGTAATATTAAGTATTTTTTTTTGGGTGTTGTTAACTAGTGTCCTAGGGCATTAGTTAAGGAAATAAAAAAAGAAATATTTGTATTAAAAACATAATTCTTTACACTTTTTAAACTTTGACTACACAAGTTTCAAGACACTTATATTATATTTGGTTTCAAAACTACCCTTACATTTAAAATTGATTTATGTGGTAGAAGTTAGGTTTTTTGGTAAAGAATAAGTTGGAGTAGACTTGCTAACTTACTACTTCATCCTTTTAGGTGGGAGTAAGTTAGCAGCCCTATATATACATGAATCGTCGTCTAAGAGTAAAATATATCTATAAATAAGGTACTTGGTACCCAATAATAAGCATCCAAATCAGAACCTTTTACATAATTCTGAAGAGCAGTTTGATTATTTCCATAATGAACTCACAGGACTTTCTGAAGGGAAAAACCATTTTAGTAACTGGTGCAACTGGCTTCTTAGCAAAAGGTAGCAAGTTTCTAATATAATCTAATATGATATAAATAATTTAAAAGATACTAAGGGTTTATTACTATCTTTGTATTTATCTTTATGTGCAGTTTTTGTTGAAAAGATACTAAGCATCCAACCAGAGATAAAAAAACTGTATCTACTCGTAAGAGCTTCAAAGACTGACTTGGCTGAACACCGTTTGCAAAATGAGGTGCATCGTGAAACTTCATTTCTTTTTATTGATATCAAGATCTTTTGTATTTTTGCCAAATACAGTTGATAAGGGTTTGCTTCATACTGCACAATAACGTGTTTTTAAATTTTTTTATGTTATTTTTAAATTTTAAAGTAATATTAATTTTTTTGTTAAAATTATCTCTACCTATTTGGTACAAAGAAAAAAAAATGATGTAGAATAAGTTAGTTAATATTTAAGAGTAAATTATATTGATTTTTTTAGTATGAGTAAACAAAAATAAAACGAAATTAAAAAGTAAACAGAGGTAGCATTTATTTTCTGACTTAAATTTCTTGAATTGTCCAATAACAGGTGTTTGAAATTGATTTATTTCGGGTGTTGCGAGCAAAGTGGGGTGAAAAGTTTAGTTCTTTCATATCAAAGAAGGTTGTGGCAATAGCAGGAGATGTTGCTGTTGAAAATTTGGGAATAAAAGATCAAAACATTTTAAATGAGATATTTGAAGAGATAGACCTTCTTGTCCATTTTGCTGCATCCACCAAATTTGATGAAAGGTGAAATCTAATTTTAAAAATAATATAAAGTAAAAGAATAAAAGTTAAAACTAATTATTGTCAAATAAATTTATTCATTTAAGATATAATACTCTATTTCTCTATAGGTTTGACATATCGATGGGTGTTAATACAAAAGGTCCTTTACATGCAATGAACATCGCAAAGAATTGCAAGAGAATAAAGGCTTTTCTGCATATATCTACCGGTAAAGTATTTAACATAAATTCCAACAAGCATCAGTCTATTGCAAGAAAAATTGACTTATTAATAACAGAAAGCTTAAGACGAAAAATGTAAAGTTTATCTCTAAGCATACATACATACATACATATATATATATATATATATATATATATATATATATATTCAAGTTTAAAATTGGAAATAATCAGTTTCATTTTATTGTCTGTAATTTATACGTAAACATTGTAACTTCTTTTATTCATTCATTATTCTAGCATATGTATGCGGAGATGCTAAAGAAGGACATACACTTTTAAGAGAGACACCATTCAAGATGGATCAATCCCTAAAAGGGACTTCAAAATTAGACATACACACAGAAATGAATTTGTTGGAGAGAAAATTAATTGAACTCAAAGTAATGAATGCGGATGAAAATACAACGAAATGGGCAATGAAAGATTATGGAATGGGAAGGTTCTTCACATTCTAATTGTGTTTCTTTCTTTTTTATTCTTTTGAAATTTGTTTATTCTGCTTGGTTATGTGTCTAATATTTTTTTTTATCCGGATTTAAACTATTTATAATGCAAAATTAGAGCAAATTTGCATGGCTGGCCTAATACATATACATTCACAAAGGCAATGGGAGAGATGCTTTTAGTGCATCATAAAGATGATGTACCATTGATCATTATACGCCCTACGATGGTAACTAGTACAAGCAAGGATCCCTTTCCCGGTTGGATTGAAGGTTTAAGGTATATATCATATTCACACAACTTACAAATTTAATATTTTTCTTAATTGCCAATATACTATCATGCCATTTTTTTATTAAGAAGTCAAAATGAAATTTATTAAAATCACAATAAACTATGTCTAGCACAAGGAGTGCTAGATTAGAAATTGTAAAAGCAACATACAAAAGATAGATGAGGAGCACCCAATTATAAACTCATACACCCGTGCATCAAAATAAAATCTAAAAAACCTACACGAAACACCACCTAACAACCAAAAACAAACTAACAACAAAATCAAAGACAAACCTCCACACAATAACATAAAGAAAAGTTGTACCAAATTCCTCAAACATCATCACAAGCTGCCACAAAAACAACTTCCACAATTACATTCCGCTGCTCGCACACAACCCCCAAACAGTAACATAAAAAACCAGCATAAAAACCAACAACCTTTGAAAAACAGTCAGTAATAAAACCCCAAACAACATCATTTGCACTCCCAAGCACCTTCATCCAAACACACACCTCCCAAAGAAACAGCAAAAACCGCCCAAAAACCCCGTTAACATCATACAACAAGAAAATTGCTCCTTAAAATTACACTCACAAAACGCCCTATGGCCGAAACGATGCAAATGCCCAATATACCCATACACCTCCACCAAAGCATACCTACATGTATAGGAAAACCCTTATAACAACACATGTGTCACTCTTCCCGCACCTGAATCCAACCAAACGACTACGAAACCAATCAAAAAACAGCCCGAACAGTTGAGATGTCTTACACCTAAGACGAAACAATGGATAAACTAAAACTAACATCAACCACCACAAAACAACCAATAGAAGCCATTGAACCACAACCAGAGAGCGACGAAACCACTAAAACCCAGAATTACAAATAAAAGACAAACCAAACGAAGCCATCACCACGCACACTGTTTCCATTAGAGAGATGCAACATCGTCGTTTAAGAGAATCAACGACAAACGAACCTAGATTGAAAAAACAACAACCACCTTTGCCACAACAACAACAACAACAATCGATGTCACGTTAATCAAATCCACCTTCGCAACAACAACAACCATCGCAACAACAAAATCCACCTTCACAACAACAGCAACACCATATATCGATCCACAACGACAGTAACAAACAAACCCTCTCGGGTTTAACAAAATCATACCATTTCGGCGAGCAACAACACACAACCGGTAACACAGCGGCAACAAAGCATCCAAAAGCACATCAATCACGAACACAAAAACACCACCCACGAACACCAAAAACATGCACCATCGTGAAGGATCGGAATCGGAGAAAACCCTCTAATCACCACAAGATACAACAAATCTACTAACCACACCCCGTGGCGGTGACGAGATCACGGTGACGAGGAGGGTTAATGAAACATAGAACAACTCTAAACCAAGACAAAGAGAACAAAAACAACGGCGTCAGTGGTTTGGAGAACAATCCGTTAAGGTTGAATGGTGATGCGGAGATTAAAGAACTCGTCACATCACCAATGTCAGTGTCTACATCGTACTGTTTTAATTTGGAGAAGGAGAAAGGGAGGAGAGGCTAGTTGTGTGGTTGTTTGTGGAGGTGAAGAAGTTTCGTAGGGAGAGAGAAGGGAGAAAGGGAGATCATGCCATTTAATTATAACAGTTATTTGAAATTATGGCGCACTAGCAACAGAATGTTATATGCGATGTTCCAACACCAGGCACAAATAACAGATGTTGAATGAGATGTTTAGAACATCGTGCTAGCAGTAAACGTAAACAAAACAGCAAAATAAAAGACAAGAAATTAAAAGGCACAGGAAGTTATTGACCCAATTCGGTGACAAACACACCTAAGCTGGGGGCCACCAAGCCAGGAAGGAAATCCACTAGTGTAGTCCTTATTCAAAAGCTCTCAGCAAACTCCTCGTTTACACTTTATGACCTAGGACCTACATGTTTAGACTTCAACCTAGGAACTCCTAGATCTGAGATCCCATCTCACTATCCTACAGTCAGACACAACCCCTATGACCTATTATACTAAAAACAAACAAACGGCGAAGTTACCTTCAAACACAAACAACTACAACCTTGCTTCAAAGCTTTGGTGTAGCACAATGAGTTTACAATCCAACACACAGTCCTTACCATGTACCAAGATGATATAAGAAAGGCTCACAAATAAAACAGGACTAAACTTGCATCAACACAATACAAGAGTAGAACACACAAAGACTCAAAACCCTAAAAACTAAACTTTTTAGAATGACGGCTTGAATACATAATTAGGTCTTGAAGTCTTCCTTTTATGAAATAATATGGGCTAACAAACCTTATTAGGCTTCAGAACAAAGTAGATCGTCCAACTGATCTATAAAACATGAATCAGTAACAAATAAGGAAAGTCCTAAAAAGTAGGAACATCTTTCAGAACTACCAGTCATATCACTTTATTCCCTAAAATATTGTTGCTCCTTTGGGAATGTACAGATATGTACGTTGCTTGGTCATCTAGTTAAGGAAAAGTTGTTTCCTTTTAAAGATAATACGCGCGTACAAATAGGCATGAACTCAGGCACACTGAACCATGCCACGATGTTGGAACATTCTATCCAAATCTCATATGGATGCCTAAACCATGTTGGAACATAGTATCGAACAACACACTAAATGGATATTTTTTTTAGCTACAATATAATGCAGCCAATACAGATGCCCAACAATCTAAAAATATCTCTACAAATATCTATAAAGTTATGTGAATGAATGAATGTGTATTTACACAAATATTAGTCCATATATACAACTTAGGCTCCTTTCAAAAAATAAAAAAACATAGACTTAAACACCTATTTAGTTCCTTATCTCTATTGTGAGGTTCATATTGGTCCACTAACAAAAAAAATGTGCATTTTTTTTTTTTGAAAACTCGGTATCCGATCCAAGAATCGACTAATCCGAGGGGATCAATCCCACCGCCCACTTGCGGGGGCCCTGTTTAAAGCCAGAGCAAGCTCTGTATGGACTTATCCCACCGAAATTTGCATCAGAGAGAATCAAACCTGAGACCTCTGGAGGAGCAAACTCCAAGATCCCAAGCCAACCACTAGGCCAACTCCAAATGGGTTAAAAAAAAATGGTTAATTGGTAGCAAATTGGTAATTTTCATCTATATTGTTAGCCAAAGTAAATATTTATGACATGTGATGCTGATGTGGGCACTCAATCGCATCGTCATATGTCACAAATGTTGAATTTGACAAACAGAATGGTTGGAAAAAACTACCATTTACTCAAATTAAACGACCAACATGCAGTTTTGATTTTGTTAAGGGATCAATATAAACCTCACATTCCCTAAAAAAAAAATTATAAACCTCACGGATCTTATTTAGTTGTTAATGAGTAGAGTGATCCGCAAAATCATGGATTCAACTTCAATTAAAGGACCAACATGCACTTTTGTTTTTGTTAAGGGATCAATATGAATCTCACAAATCTTATTTAGTTGTTAATGAGTAGACTCGTCTACAAAATCGTGGATTCAACTTCTGCAGTCAACAGGCCCCGCCTTGAGGGTGTGCAAGGTGCTCAACCAGGCGGGCCTTCAAATGCTATGGGTCTCTAACGAAAAATTAAATTTAATACCCATCCCCCACTTAAATAAAAAATATATATGTTATATCCTTTTCTTTCTTTAGTACACGTTTGAGTTTTTTCTAGACTCTAGTTCTCATTTTTGTACATAAATCGGATCCTATCAAACCACCCCTAATTTGTATAATCACTTAATCAGTCAATTTGGAAAGCTATTTCATTGAAAGAAACACAACAATCCTTTTTTTCTTTGCATAAACCATTCGTTTTACCCTTTTCCACAACAAAGGAGTGACAAATCCAAACGACACCGTTAGATAAATTTCACCTCTTTCACTTAATTTTTTTTAATTCCTTTCATGTTTAGAAGTTCTTCTGATTCTGTTTTTTTTTTTAATGAAATTTAACTACACAAAAAAATTATGTTTTATTTTACTAGGAGCCTATTTTAAAAAGAGAGCAGAGCCTCCTATTTCACTAGGACGGCCCTGACAGTCAATATGAGGATATCTCTGGTGGACGATCTATAAGTACCTCTATCAACGTCCGTTGAGCCTTCAGGCCTGCACGGACTCTTATGAGTCTCCAAAACCCAACTCACACCTGAACTTTCTTCTATGTGAAAAAATTTATCAAACTTAAACACAAATACAGTTTTTTGTTTTTGTAAGTAACAATTTATTGATAAGGAGTCCTTAATCCATTAAAGACAAATCAAATCATGCTTGTAACATCTTCAAACATTCCACAGGATACGACAATCACCAGGCTGCAAAATCCAAACCTGCTCTACCTCCTATTTCCGACAACACCCAATACATTACACAAGCAGCCCATAAATACAAAATTGTTTCTTGTACTCCTTAGGACCCAAACAACCGTCCCCAAATGACAAAACTCAATCTTTTATTTCTATAATTCCCCAAAGAGACAAATCATTATGCACTATTTGTACTAGCAGATCACTATGTGGGACAAAAGACACACCCAACCATTGATACACCAAGAAAATATATCGGTAAGGAAGATAAAAGTAAATTTAACAAAAAGCATCTTCCCACACCAAGAACATAATCTTCTCCTGAAAGCTTTCACAACCGGCTCCCACGTGGAACATTTACGAGGATTACCTCTCTATCATCCACGTTAATTCCCATCACAAAAACCTCAGATTTCTTCTTTTATGGTAAAGGTTTTTATTGAAAGTTCTTAGATTTTATTAGAAGACAAATTCATTTTTAACCATAAACAAAAAATGGATAGAGTTAGTCATGTTGAGTTGACGACAATCAAATTCATTTATCTACATATGTATATCTATGACATAAAGAGTGGAACATAAATAAATGGATTTCACCAATGTCTCAACCTAAATAACTCTTATCCATTTGTTGAAGGGTAACTTAATTGTCACCTTAGATATATTTTGTCGATGAATTGTTGTGTAAAATTGTAACAAATTGTTTTATTTTTTATTGACAAATGTTAATATATAATTAAATTAATCGTTATGTTATCATTTTCTATTTCGCCGTGTTTGGACCCCCGATCCTTAACTATTCTCAAACAAATTAGGTACCAAACACCCCAAGATTTTATTAAATGTTTGTTTCTTGATAAATGAATCATTGTTAGATAACAAATTGTTTTAATTTGTGTTTTCAGAACTATTGACAGCGTGATATATAGGATTGGTCAAGGGAAACTGAAATTCTTTCTTGGTAATCCCAACACAATTTTAGATGCAGTAAGTATATGTAAACTACTCTTTGGATCTAGTTTTACCAATATGGTTTTGGAGGATTTGTTAAAAAAGCTGAGAAATGATATTTTGACAACCTAAATATTTGAACATTTATTATATCTTACTTTTTATAGATATTTTTTTTCTCGTCACTTCATTAATATATCACATCTATCGATCAATTCAATTTATTTATTTAGTCTCTTTCAAGGTATAAAAATGGTGTATGGGTTGTTTATGAAATAGCTCTCTTCTAAACAATGACCATGTTTGATTCTTGAATCTTATTTTGAAGAGTAAATCAAATCATTTATATAGAAAAGGCAAATGATAGATACAGTGACAAAATTTATAAAAAAAATGTCAAGACAGTGTATTTGTTAACACCTTTTAAGGGAGGTAATGATGTGTAATTAAGAAAAGGTACAAATACACTCTCTTAAAATTTTCTTGATAAATTTTGTCACTGTATCTATCATTTCCCTTTAATTAACCCATGCATTCGTATGTGATATGCAGATACCTGCAGACATGGTCATCAATTGTGTGATTACTGCCATTTTTATTCACTCAAATCAAGCTCCTAAGAATTTCATCTACCATGTTTCTTCGTCATTAAGAAATCCACTCAAATTATCTGATGTATGGAACATTAGCCATCATTATTTCATGAAAACCCCTTACATAAATCAAAATGGAAAGCCAATAGTCATTTCCAAGGGCATTGTGGTGAATAGTTTTGTTGCTTTCAACATTTATATGATAGTCCGATATGTCTTGCTACTAATGGTATGTTGCACTAATATCATAGCCTTATTTTTATTTTTTTTATTACCATATTCATATTATAGCCTGACAACAACCTAATCATTCTTCCAACTGTTTACTTTTTATACTAATTAATCATATTTACATGTTTGAAACATTTTCAAGGTCCTAAATTTGGTGAACAAAATTTGTCGCCACAGCTTCCAAGATGTCTATGAGAAGAAAAGCAGAAACATTAGCATGATGGAACGATTGGCAAAACTATACAGACCATTTGTGTTTTTTAAGTCTGTGTACGTAATTTTACGGTCTTTAACAAATAATCCATCAAATTTTGATATACCTGATTCAACTATTGTCATAATTATGAAACATTTTTATTAATTTTCATTTCAGTTTTGATGACACCAACACGGAAATTTTAAGGATGGCAACAAAGGATCATCTCAAGGCCGAGAATGAAGCATTGAACTTTGACCCCACTAGCATTGATTGGACAGACTATATGATGAATACACACATTCCTGGTCTCCTTAAGTATCAAACAAAATAGTCTTGAAATTGTATATTACCTCAAAATGGTTGGCCACATCTTATATTAATCTAGAGCTTTGAGTTTGAGTAAAATAATCTATATCTATATCTATATTATATAAATTTGAGTCCTTTTCCAAATGTATATTTATCAAAATGTAAATCATCTAAGTTTGCTCATGACATGTGGCACTATAAATCTTTCAAACTTGCTCATGACATGTGGTACTATGAAGTAAACCAATCATTTTCATGAATTTGACATTTAATGCTATTAATTTTATTTTTATTTGAGTTTTATAAAATTATTCTAATTTGATGGGTTGCTATTCATGGAATATTAAATATATAATATATATGAACTATTATTTTAATTAAAATTTTTCTTTTCACACACATATACACACGAATCTATTTATATCTAAATTATTTTGTATTTGAAATTAAAAGTAACAAAACCAAATGATACACTTCATTATATTTTGTATTTTCTTTCTTACAAAATAGCATATGTTGTATTTTCGTTAAGAAAATAAAGAAGTTTATATGTTATAATATTATTAAAAAAATGGGTCAAACGTAAATGTCACTAATGTGAAAACAAACTATTAATAAGAGTTATTATTTTTAATGAAACATTTAGTGAGAAAATATTCACTATTATCACTGACCAAAATTTTAATTGTTTACGCTTGGATCATTACATATATTATAATAATAAAAAAATAAATAATCAGAAGAAAAAAATGACCTTTATTTTTATGATATTTTTAGATGATTATGTTATATATATATATATATATATATATATATATATATATATATATATATATATATATATACGCGTTTAATGGCTATTAAAATGATTTATGGACATTAAAATTGATTCATGACCAAATAATTTTGTAAATGAATACTGTAACATTTCGAATTTTACTCCAAGACATTACGCCTAAATCATTTTTTTTTTAAAAATCACTACTATTTTTTTTGTCTCAATAATTAATTCTCAGTAAAAACATATACAAAAATTCTTAACATAAATATCTTTCAAATTACTTTTAAAATTACAATTCGATCAAAAACCCAATTATTTGTCTCCGTGCGCACTTCAAGCAAACACATCTCTTCATGTGTACATAAAATGTTGGTGTAAGGGGTCAGCTTCCATAAACCACAAACCGTACAAATCAAACCAAACATACGGTACAATATTATAAAATAAATTGTACGAGACATAAGCTGCCAAAAAGAAAAGAATTACTCAAAAGTCATCATTCTTTCAATATTTTTATTTCAGTTCTTATGCATGAAGTGAGAAAAACACAAGGGGAGGTTGGATTGTGTTAGATTTTTCTTCGTTTTCTCCTAAGCTGAAAAACTGATCAGAAGCAAATAGAGTTCTTCTTCTGAAGTGATTTCCAGAACTAAATAGCAGCGGATAAAACAGAGAGACAAAGAAGAAA
This sequence comes from Medicago truncatula, assembly GCF_003473485.1. Classification (NCBI taxonomy): domain Eukaryota; kingdom Viridiplantae; phylum Streptophyta; class Magnoliopsida; order Fabales; family Fabaceae; genus Medicago; species Medicago truncatula. The sequence goes on from NC_053045.1 coordinate 27,714,090, forward strand.
GACACAAAGCAATTATACAGGTTCCTTCCACAAACCGGAAGTCAGTCATGTCCCCCTTGCACTTCCAAGGAGAGAGTTTACTATGTAATATCTGATTACAACTGCTCACTGCTAAAACTTAGCAAGAGACTTCAAATGCTCAAGCACAACTGCAAGAGTCTTCCTATGCTCTTGAACACAATCAAGAGACTTCTAATGCTCAAGCACAACTGCAAGAGACTTCCAAATTCAAACAAATTTACAAAGAAAAATGTTTGAGGTTGAACATTTGATATACAATCAGTGGTATTTACAATACAAATCAGATACATACTCTTAAGACTCTAGAATTTCTAAGATATATATGAACTTTGATAAGAAATTATAAGTGAACTTTTGATGTAGAAAAATTTAGACTGAGTTTAGGCGCTTTCAAATTGTTGTTGAGTCCTGCCATTCTCTAAGTCTTCACTCCTTTATATAGAGGTGTAGAAAAGAGACGTTGTCACGTTGCCACCACATCAAAATAGAGTTGTTTGAAGCTTTGATCAATCACCAATGATCTTTTGCCTGATATGGTTATTGTCCTCTGAAGAATCAATTTCAAATCCATTCCATGTATGTAGGAACATTGTTGCAGGCAAAGCTATTATCCTTGTCTTGTAGCAGAGACACAAACTGAGTAGTGGAGATAGTGGTTGTACACTTCGTACAATTGTACTTTGTCAACTCTCTTCAAAGAACAAGTATTCAATGCTTTCAAATCCTTTCAAAATAGTCGTTGCTTCACTCTTCCAGTCTTCTGCAATGCTTAGACGAGATTAAATCCATTGAATAACCTTTCAAGCTTTAAGTCTTGCATCTCCTGATTTTTTCATATATTTTAATAACATCTACTTACACTAGAAGATAATGTAATAAAATTTATGCCAAAGTCTTTTTTTTTTTTTTATCAAAACTTTTACTTCCTTTTAGCTAAAAACTATCAACATATTGCACATGTTGAGAAATAACACAAAGTAGAAGCGAGAGTATTAGTAACAACATTTGCATGATAAAAAATATATTCTCATAACCCCACATTTGAAGTAATGTAGTCATTGAGAATATTTTTCAACACTTACCGTTTATTTTATAGATCTTTTCACCGCATGTAAGAGAAAACTAAACATAAATTTTATATAATTATATAAATTCATCAGCAATTCTACTTGAAGTGAATCGTTGTATTATCTAACAGGCTTGGTTTACTGATGACCGATCATCTTACGTTATTCTTAGCATATTTTTCAGTCACTTTTAGTTAGTTTAAATTGAGAATAGAGGAGTATTAGAACAATTGCCTATGATTTCTGGGACATTTGTAATGTTTTCTATTTGACTCATGTAACGTCTCCCCCATCAAGCCCATAATCTGCCTTACAATGGCTCATACACGTCACCTCTGTATAAGGGGACTTTACACAATCCCTAAAGGTACGAAATCATTCAACCCTAAACCCTCATTCTTGCTCTCTAAACTGACTTGAGTGTCGACAGGTACTCACCCCCTCGTTCTACACTACTACAGAAATGATTTTTCACATCAATTAAAAAGCACTTTTCGCATCAGGTGGCAACTGATGTAAGGTGTCATGATGTAGTATGTCCGCATCTTTTCACATCAGGTACAAACTGATGTGAAAACGAACTTTCCACATCTTGCGTTTCTTCCACTGATGTGGTATACTCTAACAATAGGATTTTAACATATGATAGACACTGAAGTTAAATATGTATATTTCACTTCAGCCTATAACCCGCTAATGTGAAATATATATTTTTTTAAAAAAATAAATATTATGCTTATTTTAAAAATGTTTTCAAAGTCAACTTGCGACTATGTTTTTTTATTTTATATTAAAAAAAAGGAAAAGAAATATGGATATTAATGCTAAAAAGGAAGTTATATTAGTCATTCTAATTTGATGTTTTTACCTCATCAATCCTCAAAATTAGCTACATTAAAATTCTATATATAAAAAAGTACATATGCTATATGAATACATAAGCAATAAATAATTTGATCAAACAAGGGGAATTACACACTACATTCATTTGTATAACAATCACAATTATAGTCAAATTACAATCTCTATATCCTAAATACTATAATAGAGTTCCTTAACTTTCTTATACTGAGGTCCCAATAAATACCTGGTAAGATAGTTCTAATCTCCAAAATTCATGGTTCTAACTTCTAATCTAAAGATCCCAAAAGTAAAATCTAACACGTGCTTAAATACATACCCCTCAACATCCTTCAGTACAGCTTCATCACCATCAAAAGATAGATACAACTGCATACCACTTTCAATCAAGTGCTTCAAAAACACAGAACTGATGTACACTGCATTAACAGCCTTTTCATAAACCAAGGGCGGCACACCAGAAGTAGACATGAACTCTTGCAAGTAGCATGCTAGATGTAACAAAAGCTTTGCAAAATGCCTGGTGTGACAATTAATGTTTTTCGCTGCGAAACAATTCAAAAAAATTAAAAATTCACATAAGAAATAGACACAAGAAGCAAATTTTCTCACCTTAAAATCATCATAAATCATAATGAACACATGATATCTCATATTATCTACAAATAGTAGTCTAGTTTTCACAAAAAAGAAGATTAACAAACTACATTTTTAGGCTTTTGATATCAGCACACTCTACATCCTAAAACAATTTTTGCCTACACGTAGAAAGCATGAATATCATAATCATTAACAACAATTATACTCTCCACAATCATATTGGCTTCTAAAATTCCAATCTCTCTACAAATGTCAAATTCTCATCCAATCTCTCTACAAATGTCAAATTCTCATATTGGCTTTTGAAAATTCTCTTGGCAAATGAAAACAAAACATAGCAGAGTTGAAGTTAATCAAAACACGTAAATTAAATCAAATTCAGCTAAAAAAAATGCTATATCAAATTAATTGACAATAAAATTCTTTCTAAATTAGATTTCCAAGAAAAAAGGACAAGACTTCGCGAAAAAAAAAAAGACAAGATTGCTTATTACTTGGTAGACTGATACATTATATATAGCAGAGTTGGATCTTTACAAGATTGTCATAGACTTCATATTCCTTATTACTTCCAACGAGGAGCCCCCATTAGATATACCACTTATTCTTCTACATTTATGTGTCATATGATATATTAGCTTTCATGAATCAACATCTGCCATACTAGTAAAGACCAATGGGATACATATCTAATGGTTTGCTAACCTAAGTTTCAAACAAATAATTAATCATCAAAACTTGATTGATTTTTAGTTCCTATATTAGGTCATGTTCATTTCAGTCCCTATTTTTGAACTCATAGTTAGCTGTTATCTAAATTTAACAGTTCAGGGGTGATCTGGGGCATAGATGATGTGTCCTTACCTTTGCAACTGTGATTGCAATGGGGCATGGATGATGCGCGGATCTTGTGCCAAAAACTCCTATTCTTCTAACTTTAAGTCTAGGGACCCTCACCTATAAATCCACATATCCGTAAGTAAAAGTTACTAGGAAACAAATATCGGGCCAAGAGGATGATGACTCATACAAACAAAATATTATGTTTATGCAAAATGTCATCTCTAATTTTAACCTAATTCCATGAAAAAATAAACCTAATTTTAACCAAGGGCTCTAGAATTGGCTTCATCAAATTCCTAACTGATTGTAACTTCATCATTTCGCGCACCATAAGTGTAAAGATTGAAGAAACATGAAAGAAGAAAGAAAAAAAAGAAATTCATATAATCAAGTGAACTGATATTTGTTACTTAATGTGATTTTGATCATGCTCAATAACTTGAGCTCCTGTATTCTTCAGCAGGATTAACAATCACAGTGCATTCATAAACTGTGTGTAGCAGAAATCTTCACTCTTTTACAGTATAAAGGGAATCATGAACACAATGAATATGAATTAAAAGAATAAGCTAGATTACTAATCAAACAAAATGCCTTCATTGAATGCTAACCATGATGATCATGTATAAAAAAAACCAATAAAACCTTAACATAGTAATTATGGACACTTGGTTACTTCCAAAGGCAAATAAATAAATCTTAGGATATTACATGATATGTGCCAATAGAGTATGGTCTCAATATTTACTTGCAAGCAACATGTAAATTCATCATATCATATTTTAGGTCAGCAAACTAATATGATAAGTTAGGTCTCAGTAGAGCCTCAAGTTATCATATGATGGTAACAGATGAGGCAAATAAATCTTAGGATATTACATGACATGTGCCAATAGAGTATGGTCTCAATATTTGCTTGCAAGGAACATGTAAATTCATCATATCTTATCTCAGTTCAGCAAACTAATATGATAACTGAAGTCTCAGCAGAGCCTCAAGTTATCACACAATGTTAACAGATGCCTCATTGTCATACAATAAGAACAGATAATCAAAACTTGAAAATCCAATCCAGAGATTCAATAGAGCCTCAAGTTATCTTATGATGGTAACAGATACCTCATTGTCATACAATAAGAACAGATAATCAAAACTTAAAAATTCAAATTGAATTTGAGCAATGATATGTTATCGAATCGCCGACAGATTTTAAAAGTTATATTGGTGTATTCAACAAAGTAAATAGTCTTTAACTATATCTCTTCAAAGCTTATAATCGTCTTCACACTGTCCTCTTGGAATTCATATCCTCATCAGTGGTAATTGTTCGCCGACACCACATAACCAATCGTCATCACCGTTGAGACGTATGACAATACATTGTCATTGAAGCATAACAGTAGTGGTTGTCAAAATGAGAGTCACAGAATATCTAGCTCAAAGTAGATAGACAAAACCAACAAAATCATAAAACACATCCCTTATAAATCATTTTTCAAGTTGTCTTCAGCTTATTTCCAAAAGGAAAATGTTACATAGACACCTTTTAATTGCATACACCCTTGTACACCCCATGTATTAGGAAGAGAGAAGAGAAGAAGAAAGAGAAAGTGTACTTGTGCGGGGTCCATATGGCCACATGTCAGATTTTTGTGTGAGTGTCAAGGGGTGTATTGCCACCTAAGGGTGTTTATGTATCATAACTCTTTTCAAAAACTTTTAGTATAGCTTCTGAAAACAGTTTATAACTCACATGAAAAGTTGAAAACAGTTTGAATTTATTTTATCTTTTGATATAGAAATAGCACATACATAATCACTTAAATGATAATCATTTATACCTTATTAAACTGGTAGACAACATGAAATTGTGATGCAAACCTTGCAGCCATCGATACCCAATTGATAAAGCCTAATTCCACAATCAAAAACTCCGCAGTAGCTTCAGGATAGGGTTCAGGGCACAAACATATGCGCAGAACACGGCATCGGACGTCATCATTCTGATCATGTACGATAAGATAGAAAGTAGGATGCACATGGATCATCTTAGTGGACCCCACGAGCACATATATAACACACATATTATTCTCTTTTTCTTTAAAAAAAAACATATTATTCTTTTTTCTATAGAAACAATTTCATTTAAATGCGAATCAAATAGTTTGTGACTACATAAGCCATACAAGAAGAAATTATCTCAATCAAAATAGAAACATAAGCAAAATTATTATTCATTATATAGCAAACTACAACATTTTTTTTAAGTAGCAAACTACAATATATTATTCATTGATATTGTAGAAGTTATTATTATTATTATTATTATTATTATTATTATTATTATTATTATTATTATTATTTTTCTAATAGAAGTTTTTATTTTGTTGATACAATACTATTTATTTTTTTAGAGCTTGAACATAAAATGCTAGTTGTTGATCACTAAGAACAACAACTTTTATTATAAAAAAATCCCCACTTCAAATTGAAACATCAAGAGGAAACTCACTTATCTCATCACTCCAAGGATTGATCTCTTTAATTGGATCAACATTCCTTAATGCACACCAAACAGGAGTGTTACACTTAAATCCAGACCCAAATGCAATTTGCCAAATCCTATCACCTTTTCATACTCTTCCTTTAGCTTCACAATATGCCAACTCATACCAAACAGAACTACTTGAAGTGTTACCATATCTATAAAGTGTCATCTTTGAAGGCTCTAATTGAAAATCACTTAACCCTAGCACTTTTTGTATCTCATCAAGAACCGCTTTTCCACCCGTATGAACACAAAAGTGGTCAAAACACAACTTAAAATCAGGTGTATAAATCATCACTTTGTTGTTAATGTACTTTCTGACAATAAAAGTTGAAACATATTTGAATTGTTCTGGTAATGGTAAAACAAATTTTCCAAGTGTTGGGATGTTGGCTTTAAGGGCAAAACCAGCTGAACTCATTAGGTCTTTTGAAAGTGATACTCCTGTGATTTTGTTTGTTTCATCTTCTTTTTGAAAGACTGAATTGTAACAAGTATCTTGCGAACCTTTGTGTGTACGAACAGTGTGTTTAAGGTGATATTTTGAACGGTGAGAATCGGTGGAAATGTTTGAGAGTAAGATGGCTGCACCACCTACACGAAAGAGACAATTTGAAACAAGCATTGATCTGTTGTTTCCTAAGTAATATCCACTGTTGATGTTTTCTGTGCTCACAATTAAGGCATATGAGTTTGCATGTACCTATAAAAATCAGAAATTGAATTCACAATATGAGCATGAGAGAACGTTATCATAAAATGGTTGTTCAAATATAATTTCTCAATTTAGAAAATGTTTCAATGTACCGCCAGTGTCAAGATTTTTTACATTTTCTACAAATCATAACTATAAATTTATCAAGAATACCTAACTTCAATCATATCTACCTCAATAAGGATCGTGGTGGTTGTGGTGTTTCGCGTTGGTGGTCTTGTAGCTTCAAACTTTTCTTGATTTGGTGGCAGACCCCCTCCGGGGTCACTATATGTTTGTTTTTTACTGTTGTTTGGATGGGTGGTTGTGGCTTTTGGGACTCGGTTTTGGTGTCGGATCGGTTTTGCGGATGAGAGTTATTTAATGGGGTGACTGGTGTTGTTTAGGTGAGGAGGCGGGTGTTTGTTTGGGTGATTTCCTTTGGAGGCATCCTCCGTTACACGGATCCATGTTCGTCGCCACTAGCTCTTGTTGGTGTTTTTGGGTTGTTAAGGTGTTTAGGGAATTTTGGGGGGTGCGTGTCTCGTTGAGATGAGCCTTTTCCTTTTGATTGTTTGTCGTTTGCACCACCGCATATCATGTTGTTTGTCTTGCTTATTTCGCGTTGATTTCCAGTGGGCCGGTTACTTTTGCTTCGAGATCGGGAGTCAGTGTCTAGCTGCAATCTTGTTTGGCTTGATATGATATTTCTCTGGTTGATCGGGGGTGAGGGGTGCCCTTCTGTTTTGGTCCTAAAGTCTGGTGGACCATTCCCTTTTATTCGAGATCAGGAGTCAGTTCTTTGGCTCAAGTTTAGTTTTGGGTTTTGTTGGTGTTCTTTCGGTGGATCGACGGTCGATAGATGGTGGAAGCTAAATGATATTTTGGATATGAACTTTTCGGATGTGGCTAAACTTTGGTGTTGAGGACTGAGAGTTTAATTTTGAGGAGTGTTCTTTGGGGGTGAGTAGTGACGACGGATGGTGTTGGATATTGCTTTTACAGTGGTCATTTTCGTGAAGACGTCTGTTTGAGGTACTGGTGACGTGTTTTTTGGTGGGTGTTATCTTTAGGATATTTTTATCATATTGTATTGGTATGTTATTTTTGTGAAATTGTACTATGATATGACAATAATGGAATTAGCTGTCTCTGCAAAAATTATTGATAACCGGTGATGACATATAACTATTTATGTTTTGAGTAAAAAGAAATATGACATATAACCATTAAACTCTAGAGGACTTGTATTTGTATGCCCTCAATTTCAAAAATTCATTATATATCTCATTCTATCTTCATCTTTATCTTCCTATCGTATCACTCTACTCTATTATTTTTTTCTCTTTAATTAGTTGTAAATTGAGATTTTTGTGTCTAAGAGTCATTTTCCTAAAATCTACTATTAAACTATTTTAAGGATTCCTAATTATGAATATGAGGGAAAAAGTGGAAGCAACAATTACTTTCATTATTTCTTTACTAAAATAACTCTAACTAATTTACATTTTTATTTTTCCAACCAACAATATGTACAATGGTCAAACTATTAATTAATTCTCTCTTTTTTTTTGTCTTAAATGAAGTGGTAATCCACTGAAATTAAACTCGCACATAATTGTGAGGTCCCGGGTTCGAACCCAGGTCACAACGTTCGGCCTTGCAATTTCTACATTTACCAGTTGAGCTAAGACTTCTAGACAATTAAATTCTCTCTTTAAGGGAACATTTATCAAAGAATACCGGTTGTTAAGAAATTTAATAATAATACAATTTTTCTTAATTTTTGTGATTTAGTGCATTAGATCTATCGGCCAAAAAAGTCCATGAGATCTTACATTTAGGGTGTGTTTGATTTGGAAAAAAAAGTGTGAGGAAAGATAATAAAAGGAAAGATTGTAGAAGGATTGAAAGTTAAGGGAAAGTGAGAAGAAAGTAGGATGATTTTTTAGTTGTTTGGTATTAGTGAAAGAGAATGGAAAGTGAGAAGAAAGAATGATGAATATTTTAAAAATGACATAAATATCCTTATAATATGATGAGTTGTATATTTATTTAGGCTAAAATATGCTTTTGGTCCTTGCAAATATAGCGAGTTTGAGTTTTGGTCCCTGGTAATTTTTTTTTTGAAATTCATCCCTGCAAAATTTTTTGTTTTTTAAAAAAGTCCTTGGCCCCACTTTACTGATGATTTGGCACATTTTTGCCTACGTGATATTTGTTGACTGTGCAAAAACGTACAGGTGGACCACAAGTGGCAATTGTCTTACTTTAAATATTTGAAAATCATTTTAATTATAATTAAATTTAGTTTTCAAAATTAAAAAAAAATAATTAAATTAAAAATTGAAGAATCAGCGTCGTTCTCTTCCTCTCTTCTTCTTCTCCAAACCTTTTTTTCTTCTTCTTCTACAACAACAACACTTTTCACCATCTTCACATTTTCTCGTTCATCATTTTCTTGCATAGCAACACCAACTAAACTTCTTTCCCCTATCTAAATTTTCCTTCACAGATTCAACACAACAACAACAACAACTCGAACTCAGATTCAACACGAAATTTGGGTTTAAATTCTACAGATTGGGTGATCGAATCTGGGTATGTGATGTTGAATCTATGTTTCACAAATCTGGGTGAATGAAGAATAAGAGACTGATGTTGAATCTGAGTTTGGTTTCTAGGGATTGGACGATGAAGATGGCAGAAACAATGAATCTAATTGTTGTTGTTTAGCCATTACATAATAACAAATATGATTACCCAAAGAAAGATGAAGGAGAAAAGAGGGAGAATGGGGTTCGATTGATTGAGGAGAATGGGGAAATGAGAAACCCTAAAAAAAATCCCTGAATTTTGTGTCGTTTTTGCCCAAGCTGTGACGCGGCGGCGGCGGCGTTACGACGACGTGTCTCTTCGATGGAGAAGACGAGGGAACCTGTTGGAGAAGAAGGGAAGAAGAGAGAACACGTTCAGATTTTCCCCTTTCCTTTTTTAATGTTATTTTGGTTTAATTAAAATAAAGGTTGTTTTAATCAATTAAAATTAAATGTTTTATTTTAATTTCAAAAATATATTTTTTGTTTTTTCAAAAAGGTTTTTAAATAATTAAACTGAAACAATTGCCACGTGGCTGCCTACTATACAAAGTTACACAGTCAGCGAATGCCACGTAGACAAAAATGCGTCAAATCATCAGCAAAGTAGAGTCAAGGACTATTTTAAAAAACAAAAAATTTTGTAGGGATGAATTTCAAATTTTTTTTATCAGGGACCAAAATCCAAACTCGTTATATTTGCAGGGACCAAAAGCATATTTTAGCCATTTATTTATTATTGTTAATAATATATATAAATGCATAAATATTAATAGGCCACTCAAAAACCAAAATTTCTTGAAAAAAAATTCTGAAAATGGCCTATTAGGGGTGTTTTCCGGAAAAAAAATATTTTACAAGGGTGCAAATCAAACCGAAAATTTTATAGGAGCGAAAACCGAAAATGACATATATTACAGGGGTGAAAAACACTATTAACCCTATTAATAATTTAACATATGTACATGATCATAAACATTTATTTATATATAGATTTTGAAAATACAAATATTCAGTAGCATCCCATATTTATTTATCAATTTTATAATTTATATAGTACTTTTATGTAGGTTTTATGGTTAATTTGGAGGGCGGTTAGACTTGTGGTTTTTAGTTTTTATTGATTTCTGGGGGCCTTAGTGGAGGTTGTTTTTTGGTTTGTTTTTACAAGTTTGCATTTGATGTATGAGTGTTTGTTTGAGTGTTCCGTGTATATTCGGCACACTTTTTTTTTGTATGTTGCTATTTAAGTATTTTAGCCTAACATTCCTTGTGCTAGATAGGATTCTTTACGTTTTGAATCAATTCCATTTTAACTTCTTCAAAAAAAAAAGTACTTTTATGTACACATATGGACAAAGGTGGAACAACACAAAATCAAGCCCTTTCCTCGCCCTTTCCGCACACCGGTGGAAGGAAATTTTTTTGCACGTGGGTCCCACAAATCTTTCTTTCCTTAGCTACTGTTCTTGAGAACCAAACTATAGAAAGTTTTTAGATTTGCGTGCTTTCTTTCCTTAAACTTTCATGTGAACCAAACACACCATTAGGGACAATGTGAGCAACTAATGTTTTCCTTCAAGAGGAATGCTATGGACCCTTTTTTTTAACACTCTCTTCAACGCTCATTATCTTATTGAATAAAACCATAACTCATCACTTTAAGTGGAACCCATTTTTAAAGTGTGAGACCTACTATGATTTAAACCAATTAGAAAGTGAGTGTGGAGAGTGTTGAAAAGATAGTGTTGCTAGCACTACTCTTTCTTTCAATTGTACCACCTTCAATTTATTTTTAATCATAACAATCAATTTTCATATTTCTTTTAAGGAATCAATCAATATTGTATTTTTGCAATATTACTCGGTAAACTTTTTCGTTACGAGATAATATTTCTAAATTTTTCAATTATTTCTTGGAGTAAACTCCTCCCAATGTCTCATGTTCGATTTAAGTATCTTAGCCTAACATTCCTTGTGCTAGATAGGATTCTTTACGTTTTGAATAAATTCCATTTTAACTTCTTCAAAAAAAAAAATAGTACTTTTATGTACACATATGGACAAAGGTGGAACAACACAAAATCAAGCCCTTTCCTCGCCCTTTCCGCATACTGGTGGAAGGAAAGTTTTTTACACGTGGGTCCCACAAATCTTTCTTTCCTTAGCTACTGTTCTTGAGAACCAAACTATAGAAAGTTTTTAGATTTGCGTGCTTTCCATCCATAGGCTTTCTTTCCTTAAACTTTTATGTGAACCAAACACACCATTAGGGACAATGTGAGCAACTAATGTTTTCCTTCAAGAGGAATGCTATGGACCCTTTTTTTAACACTATCTTCAACGCTCATTCTCTTATTGAATAAAACCATAACCCATCACTTTAAGTGAAACCCATTTTCAAAGTGTGAGATCTACTATGATTTAAACCAATTAGAAAGTGAGTGTTGGAGAGATTGTTAAAAAGATAGTGTTGCTAACACTACTATTTCTTTCAATTGTACCACCTTCAATTTATTTTTAATCATAACAATCAATTTTCATATTTCTTTTAAGGAATCAATCAATATTGTATTTTTGCAATATTACTCGGTAAACTTTTTCGTTACGAGATAATATTTCTAAATTTGTCAATTATTTCTTGGAGTAAACTCCTCTCAATCTCTCAGGTTCGATTTCCATTGATATCAATTCCAATGGATTAAGTCTATGTATGTTATATCTTTAAACATGGGGACTCCACAAGTAGGGGTGGGCAAAAAAACCAAGAACCAAACTGAACTGAACTGAACAAAAAAAAACTGAATCATATTACTAACAGTTTTGAAACTGAACTGAAATAGTTCAATTCGGTTCAAAACAGTTTAGTTCGATTCAAAACAGTTCGGTTAAGTTCGGAACAGTTCAGTTCAATTCGGTAACTAAAATTCGATTTCTTTTGTTTTTTTTTCATATTTTTTTCAAAGGTATCAATAATAACAGTTCGGAACAGTTCAGTTTGAAACAGTTCAGTTCAACTCAAAATGCAACTAGTTCAGTTCATTTTAGTTATTTTAAATTTAGCAAATATTTCAGTTTAGTTTGATTCACTTTTCAATATCATCAACCTTCATTTTTGTCTTCATCAAAAGCTCATCAATAGCACCAAAAATAACCGATTCTGTTTCTTTCCTTGCTTCAACAATTGAAGTATTTTGTGGTATTTTCAATAAGGACTCTGGCACATAAGTCTTATCACCAAATCCAGACCTATCCAAAATTTTCTTTTGGAAATCTATGCTCTCATCTTTAAAATTTCCTCCAGATTTTGTTTGTTTAATAAACAATTCCTTACTACAAATGCCGTTAGGAAAAGGTTTATAACATGCAAAGTCCACTAGATATACCTTTTTTGAGCATTTCTTTTGGTAAAATGTTACTATAAAGGCTATTGAGGCACACCACATTAAAAGTGAGAAAATATTACTATACTTGAATAATATTTGGGTATTTAGATAGTCTCTAATGATACAGAGGGTAGAAGACTTGGATTGAGCTAAGAAAAGGAATGACATTGAAAACACACTCATGATTTTCGATATGGCAATTGTTCCTGCCAAAGAGCTTTTCTATTTATAGAAGTTTGTTGTAACGAACAGGGATATCCATTTATCATAAAAAAATTGAGAAATCATATTTGTACAATTATTTTTTGACAATTTTTTCGTTCATACCTATATTATATTTTTACTTTCTCTTTTTGTTGTTTTAATTTTTTTTTTGGATAACAAGAGGGTCGAAGCCCGAAAGAAAGCAACTACCGCTTCACAAGACGCGGAGTTACAATACCAATAAAGTGTGCTAAATAAATAGAACTAATCTGAGCGGGACATTGCTCATACAAAATCAAAGAAAAACCACTTTCACAAGCCATATTCGCCATCACATCTGCACAAGCGTTGGCTTCTCTAAAGGAGTGACGAACTTGAACTTCCCAATCTTTGGTCGATCAACCGTCGAATATTATGCAGAAGAGTCAGACCAACCACAATACCACCTTGATCACGGGATATGGAAGAGACCACACTCGAAGAATCTATGTGAAGCTCCACTTTACGGTAACCATGAGAACGAGCCAACTTCAAACCTTCAAATCCATTATCCCTTATCACCTCTGAACACCCCTCCACAACCTGCATTTTGGCCACCTTTAGAAGCACCATCTGTGTTAAGTCGAATCCAGCCAAAATCCGGAGGCCACCACCGAATTTCTTCCAACTCTCTACTAACTGTTAAATTGCAGCATTTATACTAGAATGAGCTCCATAATTCAGGACTCTTTGATTAATCACCTGCCAAGGAGAAGCAGGTATCACAAATTCTTCATCATGAACTAGCTTGTTCCTCCAATACCAAAGAGTGTGACACGTCGTCGGCCAAAATTCTGCCCACCTCTTCCGGTTTAGATTCTGCTCTATCCAATCTCTCAAATCTGTAGTATAGAAATTGGTACGGAATTGTAATTCAAAAGAATTTAGCCACACCGCCTCTGCCAAAGGACAATCCCTTAGGACGTGCAAGGTTGTCTCGATGGCATCCCCACAATGATGATAGTAAGGATTCCCTATGTGCATACGGTTGAGCCTACTGCATGTCATTAGCCTATCATGTTTGATAAGCCAAACGAAACTTCGAACTCTTTCCGGAACATGAAGCTTCCACACTTGATCCCAACGATCTACAGCGTCACTCGTTTCAAAATTGCATAACACGTTATAACCATGAGCAACAAAAAATACCCTTATATTCCCGCCTGTACAAGCACTAATATCACCCCCTTGTTGTTTTAATTTTCGTGTCAATACCTAATTTTTTTTTGTAAATTAATGATTGTCACAAAAGTTGTCACAAAAATAGTTGTCTGAAATATGGAAGTTATAAGGATGAGTTCATATGTTTGTTACATAGCTAAAAAATTAATTCCATATAATGTATTATCTGGAATTAATAAAATAACTTCCTACTTTTCATTTTTTTATTCTCAAAGAAATGAGTGGGAATAAAATATCTCATTAAGGTGAGAATAAAACTTGAATAACTACCTAGTAACTAACCTTATACCTCATGTTTACAAAAATAATCAGAAAAATGTGGTTGACAAAAATAATCAGAAAATGCTAACAAATGTCCTTATGATAATAGTTAAGTAAATAAAAACTAAGGTAAATTAAAGAGTGTTATTAGAACCATAAACATTCATAAGCTATGGATTTGCTTTAGTTTTTTCTTTCTGGACTGGAAAACAACTTTAGTAAGGCCTACTTCCTACATTATAACAAGGATCATCCATTAAGGGGCATCTTGAGAGAGATTATGAGTGCTCTAAGCGTTAAATATGCTTGGATCTTATCCCAAAAGTTAGCTCAAAAGAGGAGGGGACTCAAGCATATTTATACAATCGACAGCCCGGAATCCTGAGCGATGTGGACTAACACTACTAGAAAAAGAAAAATTAGTGAGGGAATTTAGTGACGGAAAAAATGAAATTCCTCACAAATTTCATGGTCGCAAAATTTAGTGACGGAATTAGAGAGGGATTTTACGTTTTCCCTCACAAAATTTCCCTCATTAATTTTTGTTTTTTTAGTAGTGTAACAACAAACTACAAATAACTTTAAAACCAACTTTAACACCCACCCTCACGCCTAGCGTGGGCCTTGGTCGAATTCCCACATCGCAATCCTTAACTGGCTCTGATACCATGTTTAATTTGGAAAATATTGAACCATTTGTAAAGCGTTTTTTTTTTTGTTTTTTTAAGAAGCTAAACTAACCTCCTTAAATTGGCACCAGAGAGAATCGAACCTAAGACCTTGAGGAAGAGCACACTCCCAAGTCCCAAGCGAATACCACTAGGCCAATCCAAGTGGGTTTAAAACGTTTTTTTTCCTTTCTAAAGAACCAGTTTTAAAGAGTTGATGAAGACTCTTGTTGTTGCACCTGGTCCGCAAGAAGAATATGCACCGTCCGTTCCAGCATCATTAATATTAGCAGCCGGCATTAACATCATTAAGCCGCCGTGCCATCAATATTCTCAATGTTAACCGTGCAAAAGAGTCCTTCTTATTTTCAGTTTTCTATCCATTCTGAGTCTGACGTCTGAGTAGAACATCTTAGAAAAATTATATTCCTCTCATCCTTATATCCTTTTCTATTATTTCATTTAAAACATGGGAATATTAAATTTTTGGTCAAATACCATTTTTGGTCCTTAGTTTGACCGAATTCTCAAGTTAGTTTTTTAAGTTTCGAAATTTTCAATTAGATCATTTTAGTTTGACAGAATTCCGAAGTCCTTTAAGGTGCAAAGGATTCAAATAGGTCATTTTAGTTGATAAACTATTTCACCATTACCCCTGCTATCAGTTATAATTGACTGATGTTGATGTAGCCGTTAAGTTGTTGACTTGGATCATAATGTTGTCTTTTAAAAGCTCGAGGATGTCAAAACGTTACGTTTAATGGTCACAAATGATCATTTATAGTGCTAGAAAGACAACTATTTACAACAACAAATGCCTTTCTAGCACTCTTAAACGACATTTATAGTGCTGGATCTAGGGATGTAACGGTTCGGTTTGGATTGGTTTTTGGTCAAAAAAATGTCCGAACCAATGAAATCTTCATCGGTTCAGTTTGGTTCAGTTTTTACCGTTTTAAAAAAACAAACCGAACCAAACTAGTCGGTTTGGATCGGTTCGTATGATCGATTTTTTGAAAATACAATTAAAAAATCCATATTTTCACAAATTTGTATTTCACGCATACAACGTACTCAAATATTTCATAAAACTTTGGTTTCCATGTTCTCTATTTTTCAAACTACTTTGTATAACTAACATGAAAAAACTAAAAAGAGATGGACAATCTCAGCGGTGACGAGGAACGATGGGTTAGGTGAGACTGACGGCTAGTGTTCTTTTTTAGTAGAAACGAAATAGTGTGTAAGTGATTAGATGAGATGATGATGGGAGACCGTGAATAAATTAAGGAGTATTTTATGTTTGACTTTAATTTTGAGCTTAATCGTAAGTGTATGTGAGAAGGGATAATATTACTAAAATGAGAAGTGAGGTTAGCATCGGTTTGGTTCATCGGTTCTGTTTTTATAACAGATCATCGGCAGTTAACTGCCAAAATTTTCCTCGGGCGTTAACTGCAGCCGATTTTGAAGAAACTCATGAGTTAACTGCCGAAGAATATTTAGATAAATTACTCGTATTTTTCAGCCTTTGCATACGTGACAACAACAATTTTCATTTTGTTCATGGCTAGCTGATTTCTAAGCTAATTTTAGCTTAGAAAAGACACATAATATGAGGCTGTGAAAACAGTAATTGTTAATTATCTGAAATTATGAGAAAATTAAATGGTAGAGTAGGCTAAACCCCACATGCTGGCAGCCCATATTTATGAATGTCAATCTAATCTCATTAATATGTCAACTTGTGTTTGAAAGCAGTCCACTTCTAGGTGAACAATTAATTTGCCAAGTCAAGCACTATATAAATAGCATCCATAAGCTACGATCTCATCACAAATTCCTACAATGGCTTCCAAAGCGGGCATCCTTACAAACTGGCCTTGGAAACCTCTTGGGAGCTTGAAGGTTGTTTTAGTTTACTACTATTATCATTTATAACAATCTTTCTGTAAAAATGATATTGTCTTTTCATAATCTCTATTTGTTTCACTCCCCTCGACCCTTTCCACAAATTAATTTATGTGTCAAATATTTCCAATTATAACACCAATATATCATTTATTACTTTTTTGCAATCTCATCTAAACGCTCTTGAGTTATTACATTTAGTTTTTTTATTAAAGTGAATGTTAAGAAATACTTCATTTATTATTTGTTCATCTAAGCGATATACAAGTAATAAATGAAATATTTCCTCTCGACAAGAAAGTAATAGATGAAGTATACTCCCTGCAAAATGAAATATAAGTAAAAGTGGTAGTTGAAATGTCAATGTACGTTGTAAAAAATTTAATCCACATACATCAACTTTTAAACTATCTCTTTTGCTTATATTTCATTTCAGAGCAAGTACAATGCTATTTAGTGAGACCTAAAATATGGAAGAATTTTAGGTAATTTGTTCAAAAATCAATAAACATTAGCGGCTTAAATAAAATACATATAGAGTAAGAATTAGTTTGCGGGTATCACTTGCAAATTTGTTTATGTGGTTAATTCTAATTGGTTATAAGAGAAATTACCATAATTTTTCAAGAATAGCCTAGGAAAAACTAGGAAATTTAGTGTCAACAATAATACCTTATAATTGATTATTATAGTTTAAGCATTTATTTTTAAGCAATTTAAAGTATAAGTCATGCTAACTAGTGCCCCGAGACACCAGTTAAAAAAAATAAAAGTAAAAAAGTTTATATTGAAAAAAGTATTCTCTACACTTTTAAGAGTTTGACTCCACAAATTTCAAGATTTTTTTACTATATATAACTAGTGCCCTTGTTACTAGTTAGCATTTTCCTTAAAGTATTGATGTTGACTGACACTATTTTCTATCTTTTTCTTCTATTTCTTTCATGATTATGAACACTAAGTTCGTGATTCTAAGCCCGTGGATTGCTCATAGCATATACTCTTTTATATGGGTGGAACGAGACCCAACCTACTATCTCATATTCCCTTATATATTGGTCAGAATGCTACATAATCAGATATGGATTTCTATCTCACGCTACCAAACTGCTAAAGGAAAAAGAAGAATTGTTGACAAAGGCCTGGAATTCGACCAAGTCGACAGAGAAACCAATTGGTTCCTAAATTTCAATTTTGGCTTTAAATATTTAACTTTCCTAATTAACTAAATAAATGTTATATAATTAATAGGAATTAGGCTCATCTAAAGTGAGTTATACATATTGATACTATAAAAAATAAATGATTTATATTTTAATTGTGTATGATTTGTTATGGACATACATAAAAAAATTAAAGACTTGTTCACTTTATTCACTAAAGTGAGTTGCTCACTTAAAAATTGAATACTAATTTATTTCGAAGAATTAATCTAATCTAATTATTAAGATTTTCATTGTGTGACATTTGCAGGGATGATCAAATATTGTTCACTGCATTAATGTTTTATATACTTTACACGATATTTCCTATGGCTGCCAACTTACCATGGTGGAGAACAGATGGTGTGATTCTTACAGCTATCTTGCATGCTGGACCAGTGGAGTTCTTATACTATTGGCTACATAGAGCACTTCATCATCATTATCTATATTCTCGTTACCATTCTCACCATCATTCTTCAATTGTCACTGAACCTATCACTGGTATGAACTTTTTTCCTTTATTTATACATATATTGAAAATGCTAACCGGTGCTCTGAGACACTCTGGTTAAAGAATCAGTTATAATAGTATTTGTATTGGAACTTTTTTTCCTTTATACATTTTTCGTAAACCCTAATATAAAAAACTTATTGTTGGTGTTGTTGGTTTTTTATGACAGCGGTGACACATCCATTTGCTGAGATGTTGGCATATTTCACACTTTTTCTTATACCAATGTTGACAACATTGTTCATGAAAAAATCGAGTGTGGTTGCATTGTATGGTTATATCTTTTACATCGATTTTATGAACAACATGGGTCATTGCAATTTTGAGTTCTTTCCTAAGAAACTCTTCTCCTACTTTCCCCAATTGAAGTATCTCACATACACACCATCGTAAGTTTGCATTACAACTTTATTCTTAATTTTTCCAATTAATTAAAACAAAACATGACGCAAAACGGAAACAAGGGTTAGCAAGCGCTAAACCTAAAAGATAAACAGACAGTTTGCAAGCGACAAACCTATCAAACAAGGGTTTCCAGAATTCAATAGAATTGAGAGAAAAGTTCTAGAAAATACTGAAATATTAAAAGACGGTTTCAGGCCTTCAGATGACCTCGGATCAATCGGACACCGGATGCAAAATTTGCACCGTTCCGACTGAACCTTTCTTGTGCGCCACTTCGTCTTCGATTAGCGCTACCGGCTTGTCTACATCAAAACATGAAGTTCCTTAGTTATATTTTATTATTTAACATTTCTTTATTGCATGTTTTTATGGTAATAAGTTCAAAAGTGTTTCATACAAAGTTTGGTTTTACAGGTTTCACTCGCTGCATCACACAAAATTTAGGTCAAATTACTCACTCTTCATGCCTATATATGACCACATTTATGGTACTGTGGATACATCCTCAGATGCTACATATGAAGCTTGTTCGAAGAGACAAGAGGAGTCACCAGATGTGGTGCACTTAACACATTTAACAACACTTGATTCCATCTTTCAACTACGTTTAGGGCTTGCTTCCTTAGCCTCCAACCCTCAAACATCGAAATGGTATCTCAATTTAATGTGGCCTTTTACAATGTGCTCTATGCTTTTGACTTGGATTAGTGGAAGTGCCTTTGTTTTAGAAAGTAACTCCTTCAAAGATCTCAAGCTGCAGTGTTGGCTTATACCAAGATTTAAAACACAAGTATGATTTCTTTCTCCCATGAATTTCGAACTTTATATTCTTAAATCTATATATTGCCGAGACAATAATGGTTGGTTGCTTTTTTGTAGTATTTCTCAAAAAAACAAAGTATCAAAATAAACAAATTGATTGAAGAGACAATAATGATGGCTGATTTAAGTGGAGTAAAGGTGATAAGTCTAGGACTTTTAAATCAGGTAAATTAATACACCCCTTATTGGATTATTTATAATATGATATAATTGTATACGTGTGTGAGACATTTAGGGTTTTCAAACTTGGATAATTAAAATTAAAATTGGGATGTAATCTTTCATGAATGTGCAGAGACAGGAGTTTAGTGCACACTGCGCACTTTATATTGAAAGGCTTCAAAATCTGAAGATTAAAGTTGTAGATGGTAGTAGCTTAGTTGTTGCTACTGTGCTTAACAACATTCCCAATGGGACCAATCAAGTGCTACTCAGGGGAAAGTTTAATAAGGTTGCTTTGGCCATTACTAATGCTTTATGCAGTAAAAATGTACAGGTATGTGCGTACATACATAACTGTTATCTCCTTTATTTATAAGCTAAAATTGCAATATTCCATGAATGATAATCTAAAGCACAAGATAACCCTATTGTAGATTCCTTTGATCCTTTAACGTCGTATACGACAGCATATAACAAATTGATCCAACAACAAATAGGTTGGATAGTTCAAACGATTTGAACTAAGGGTTAAAGAAGATTAAGGTCCTGAATTCAAATTCAAATGAAACAGTAAAATATTAATCTAACAATCAATTATCAATATTTTGTTGGAAAAATTAGGTCTTAAGCATATTTCATAAAACATGTTCAATAACTATAAATCAATAACGGAAGCAAACAAAATATTGAACGTAATTATCATCGGATCTACAACATGCTTGATTAATCAAGCATATTAAGAATTCGGGTATTATGAATACTGAACAAAGCTTTGATGACAGACATTTCAACAGCAATGATCACCAAAGAGAGAAGATGATCTGAAACACACAATATCAGCAGCTGATTTGGTTCGTTCTCAACCGGTACCATTATGCCTCAATTTCTCTTGGGATGAGGAGAAGAGAGAGTTTGCCTTGTGATGTATTGAGACTATAGTCTCTTTTATATTGGATGGTCAGTAGGGTTTCTCATTATTTCGTTAATGGGTCATCCAGACATCCACTGCTTGAGTTCATATCAATTAATTAAATATTCAATTAATTATTTTATTATAAATTTAACAGTCTTATTATTTAATTTGATCACTAATCAATTAAGACACACAATCGATAAATAGCTAATTATATAATTATTATTACGATAAATAGCTAATTATATAATTATTATTACGATATTTGCCCACAATAATGATATCGAAATATAATTAAATAATAAAATACTCCAAAATATTTTTCATTCAAAAACGAAATACAGTAAACCGCCATAAGTGGCTGTAGAGAACCAACCCAATGCAACAATGGACAACCAGTAAACTCCATTTTGTTTTCATATTTTTTACCAATATCTTTTAATGTTAAATATGATGGGTGACCCAAAAAATAGGCCCCAATACCATCTGGTAATTAAAACGAAATTGTTCATATATCTAAACCTTGTGTGATTTAATCTTAAAACTGTTCATATATCTAGTTCATATGTCTGACTTCTTAGTAAAAAAAAAATTCTAACTTCATTTCTTTTTAGCGTGGTATTTGAATTTTTTTCATAATTAACACCCCTTCAGTCTTGTGCGTGGATGACCTAATAGATAGTCTATAATATCATATTGTAAAACAAATTTGTAATTTAAATGATATTTTTCTTTATAAAATCTTTTGTAATATCATATTGTAAAACTCTTTCTTTATTAAATGTTCTCTATACTATCGTATTGTAAAACAAAGTTGTAATTTAAATGATATATTTTTGAAGTAAACAGTGCATCTGCATCTCAAAGCACTTCCCGTAAATGACAAAACACTCTTGAATCACCTCACAACAAAAGGCCACATTCTATCATCGAAAAGCCACATTCACGTAACGTACCATCGTAGATCATACTTTTTTTTTGTTTTTTTTAAATAGCTTAGTGGTTAAGGTTCGAACCTCAGCCTCAGCACATATTGTACATTATCCCTTATCAAATGAGTTAATCTCATTGAAATACATATAGTATTATTGAATAATGTTCATTTCCGATCGAGCATAAGATATTCATAGAATGGAGACACAAAATGTACGACTCTACACTGTACAATAGTACCTAAATTAAATCAATATGCTCAGCATAACCATCTAACTGAATTAAGGGGGAAAATACATCTCAATTCTCATAATATAACATTAACAAAGTTTATGATCATTAAGAAACACAATACTAGAATTCAAATTCATGTTATGTTACAGATTCATTGTCAAATTGACCCAAAATGTTCAATGTGACTTATCTGTTAGAGTTTAATTTTATTCTAATTGAGTAAATTGCAAACAGGTGACTGTATTATATAGGGATGAGCTGAAAGAGCTTGAACGAAGGGTCACCGTGTCCAATGGAAGCTTGGCTCTATCACAAATCAATACTTCAAAGGTTGATTTATTGTTTTAAACAATCATTGGACTTTCATGTTAACTAATGTCAAGATTTTCATTTGTCAACTTAATCTTAACATATTATTTCTCCGTCCCAAAATAATTGAGTCATTTGCAAAAAAAAAAATATAATATTGTTTTAAAATAAATGACCTATTTCACTTTTCAATACAATATCAATTACTTTTTTCAATTATAACTTTGATTAATACGTATTTCATCACTTCCAATTCAACATATTTTACTTTGCATTTTTTGTGATAATGAATGCACAAATACTTAACAAAAACACTCAAAATCATTTTGTTCTCTTTCACTTATATATTTTTCTTAATATGTGCGAAATGAACAAAACTTGGAAGTTATTTTGAGACGAAAGGAGTATGATCTATATTTTTGATAAATGAAATATTAAATCTTGCTTTTGTGTTTTCTTCTCAATTTGTTATGCAAGGAGGAACCTTATTACTTGATATTTCTAACATTATAAATCTAACAGATATGGTTAGTTGGAGATGATTGGGATGAAGATGAGCAAATGCAAGCATCAGAAGGATCATTGTTCATACCTTTTTCTCATTTTCCTCCAAAGAAAATGCGAAAAGGTTGCTTCTACCACTATACACCAGCAATGATAACTCCCACTGCACTTATAAACTTGCATTCCTGTGAGGTTGGTTGTTATCAGAATTTTATAATCTTCAATATATAATTTTTTTTGTTGTCAAGTATAGCCTAGTGGCTAGAGAAATTCACCTTAAAGATAAAGAAGTGAAGTGTCTGGGGTTCGAACCCGGCCCCTACACATATTGTGCAGGCCTTATCAAATTAGTTAAGCTCATGGGGACTAATCTTCAATATATTTACTGTTGTATATTGAAGATTAGTTATACAACAGTAAATATACTGTCGTATAACTAATTAATGAGATTTGAGATAATCTCTACGATAAATTATATGCATATTAGATAGAACCGTCAAATTGGATGGTCGATCTAAGACGCCTAAAGGCCCAACTAAAGATAATGGGCTAAATCAAGTCTACCTACTTGTTAGAAAATTGCTCTTCTTATTTATGAAATTGCTCAAAAATTATATGAATGGCTACCACTCGACCTCTCCAGCAACAGTTAACTGTCGTTAGACACTTTTAAAATTGGTTAAATCAACTTAAAAAGTGATTGAACCAATCTTAAAAGTGTCCAACGACAGTTAACTGTCGATGGAAAGGCTGAGCCACAATTAACTACCTCTGGTGTATTTTTTGAGCAATTTTATAAGTGAGAAGAGTAAAATCCTACTTGTTATTGTAATGCACATTAATTTTAGGGTTAAATATGTTTTTGGTCCCTATAAATATATCAACTTTTCGTTTTAGTCCCTCTAAAATTTTCCTTCGATTTTTTGTCCCTATAAAATTTTCAATCTTCACTTTTGGTCCCTCTTTTAAAGTAAACTCATATGTAGAATTCATATTATTTAATGAAATTTTCCAGAAAAATTCAAAATATTATAATAATCACTCCAAAAAAAATTCAGAATTTTTGAACAAAACATGAATTTTTATATCTTTTATGGTTAAAAATTCATATTTAATTTTTGTTTTGTTAAAAAATTCTAATTTTTTAAAGGAAATTTTTTTTAGAATATTTTACATATTTCTGCTTAATTTCATTAAAAAATACAAAATTTAAATAAAAAATAGGGACCAAAAGTAGTGATTGAAAATTTTATAGGGACTAAATGTTGAAGAATAATTTTAGAGGGACTAAATCGAAAAATTGACATATTTATATGGATCAAAAACATATTTAACCCTTAATTTTAATTTGAGCACTATGAGCTAATGGGTCAATCTGATCCATTTCATTTTAATCTTTTTCTTTAACTTTTTGGGTTTATTCACTATTTTTTTTTATATCACATTTATATATTAGTTTTTCACAATTATCTATTTGATATTATATGGTTGGATGAAATTGTAATTATTTATTATTTTTGCATTAACATTGACTATCAAATAAATTCAGGTTGTATCCCTTTAATTAATTGAACAAACCTAATAATTTATATCTTCTTAATATTTTAAAAGCATTTTTATTAATTTTTAAATTTTGTTTTAGAAAAATGTGTATAATTTTCATTAAATTTACATATTTATATATGAGGAAGGGTCAAATTGTTTTCTTGATTTGTGGTACTCCTTGTACTTGGATTCAAGTTGTTTTTGCTATTTCAAAAAAGGGATCAAATTTTATCGGTGTAATATTATTCAAATGTTCCACGACCCAATAACTTTTTCACAAATACAAATTTTACAAAATTCACCATTGGATAGAAGCTTTATACTTACATATAATTTATTTAAAGTACTTTGATTTGATGTGTTATTGAAATATAATAAAATGAATGTCTTATTGCCGCTAATTTTTCTGAGATATCAAATTACATTAGGTTTATGTAAAGTTTTACATAATATAAACTTTTAATATCGAAATGTTATATAATAGTTCGATAAAAATTAAGCAAACAAATAATGCTTCGTTCCATCTCTCAAAAAATAAAATAATGGTTCGTTCCAAAATAATATAAAGATTCATTGGACTCAACCGGATCGAAAGTAGCTTAACAAATAATTTTTTTTTGAGGGAAGCTTAACAATAATTGAAGTGTGATTTTCAGATATACTAACTCAATTTTTGTGAAAACAATTGTATAGAATCGCCATTATTCAGCTGAAAATTAGGATTGTTGAAAAACCAAAATTTCCGAATGTTTTGATTTAGACATATTAAACAATGAATTAAAACAACTTAATATTTGTTTCACATGTTATAATCTTTCTTTTTTGGTGAACCACTATGATATAATATCTTATATTAAAAACTTTTTGTAAAATAATTTGATCACATAATTTTTGATTTTGTGGTGATATATCTATAACATCAAATTGGAATTTTAACATATTAATCAATGTCTTTCTATTAATGTACAACAGAATTGGCTTCCAAGAAGAGTCATGAGTGCTTGGCGTATTGCTGGAATAATTCATGCCTTAGAAAGATGGAATGTTCATGAGTGTGGTGACACTGTATTTGACATTGAGAAAGTATGGGAAGCAAGTATTCGCCATGGTTTCCTACCCCTTAAGATTCCAAACTAATCAGACAAGTTTGGATAAACAGCATACTTAAGCATTTATAACATAACTGTTTATCAAAAAAGTGTTGTATAAGCTATTTCTATAATAAAAGTTAAAATAAAGTCAACCTGTTTTCATAGAAATTATAAGTTGATTTCATAAAGTACAGACATGTCATAAGCTATTTCAAATAAGTCATTCCAAATAAGTTCCTTAATAATGAGTTCTCATTATTAATGCTTCTTTTTTGGCTAGGGTTACAACTCTTGTAAAATTATGTTGTTTGCGGTTCGTCAAAATCATAATAAAAATGGTTAGTTTCTATTTATACAAATGTACTCAATTTATTTATTGATTTTATCGAAGTTAATTTCAAGTATCGTTGTTCACGCTACAAGGGGACCTCCATGGGCATTGCATTATGTATATTGAGAAATAAATACAAAACCATGTTTTTCTTTGGAGGCCTAGGGTTTCTCTGCCACCCCTTTGTGATAGTGTGTTTGTCGATTCGATTGAATCTCTATCAATCTTGATCGTTTTATTATTCATTGAATAATAAAAGGCTAAGTTTATAGACTTAGCACTGCAGCTACTGACTAGCAAAAAACTAGGAAACTAACCCACACTAACAACCTATCCTAAACGTGGGCAAAAGGATTTTTATTTTTTATTTTTTTGAAGAAATGGGCAAAAGGATAGAAACAACAAAACAGAAAAGTGATTTTATTTATTCTAAATAAACATTCACTCATTCAACAAGATAGGAAGTGCTCTTCCTATCATCAAGATCTCCTGCATAATCACTATCAGTATAGGAAACTAATTCTTCATTTACTCCTGCCTTGTAGAAAATTCCCAGACTTTGAGTGCCTTGTAAATATCTCAAAATATGCTTTGCTGCCAAAAAATGACTCTCATTTGAATCCTCCATAAAGTGACTTATCAAGCTGATAGAATATGCAATATATGGTCTTGTAGTTGTAAGGTACATGAGACTTCCCACTAGCTCCTTAAATAGAGTGTTATCAACTTCCACTCCTTTGTCTGATTTTAGCAATCTGCTACCTGAAACTATGGGAGTCTTCCCTGAATTACAATCAAACATATCAACTTTTTCCAGCATATCCTTAATATACTTCTTTTGCCCAATGAAAATGCCATTGCAACCTTGCAAGACATCAATGCCCAAAAAATATCTCATCTTGCCTAAGTTAGTCATTGCAAATTCTTTCATCATCATAGTGTTGAACTCTTGAAACATGACTTCATCATTACGAATATATATAAGATCATCTACAAAAACACACACAACTAAAATTTCACGTTGTGTGTGTTTTTAAAGGCACGCGTTAGCTTTCCCTAAAAAAAATGTTTAAGATTGCACTGAATATTGAAATGATCATTTAATTTTGTACAAATTTTTATTATAAATGAATCATTTATAGCAAAAAAGAAATACTTCCTCTGTTTCACAATAATTCTCCATTTTGAAGAAATTATACATACCAAGAAATCAAATAAATGTTGTCATTTTTTATGAAATTCTTTGTGTTTTTTCTATAATATCCTTACTCATTTATTATTTCATTCTATTATTTCTCTCTCTACAATAAATAAGTAAGGGTGTTATTGATAAACCAATAATTAATGTTGCATTGAAACTTGAAAGTGACAAGTAAAGTGAAACAAAATTATTCTCTAAAATAGACAAGTATTGTGATACGGATGGAGTACTAATGAATAAATTTTTTGCTTAATTGCACTTTTGGACCCCTAACTTTCCAAAAGTTGTGGTTACGGACCCCTAACTAATTTAAATACAAAACAGACCCCTATGTTTGGATTCTGTTAGTTTTGGACCCCCAGACCATTTTTTGACTTTTCGTTGCTGACGTGGCACCCACATCCCATTAGTGAGGTGCCACGTGTATTTTTTTTCTTTGTTTTTTAAATTCGTCCTGTTATTTTTAATTTAAAAAAAAATAAAAAAAAATAAAAAAAGGAAAAAGGAAATAGAAAGACTGGTCACGTGAGTTAGAAACAAAAGTTAGAAACTTTTGTTAATTTCGGACCCCTTTGTTTCATCTTCTCACCATCTTTTCCATTGTTCTCTTTTCTCCATTGTTCTCCACCTCTCATCTTCTCCATTGTTCTCTTTTTCTCCATTTCCAAAAAACGATCGATTGTTTGAGTTCGATCGTTTGAGTTCCTAATTTCGGTTATCAGGCACGTAATTCGAGTTCCGAATCTAGGGTTTGTGTTACTATTTTCGGAGGAAATAAAGTTGGTGGATAAAGGGTTGAATGGAAATGACACTGGTGAAAGCTCTGGTCCTCGACAAGAGAAGAAGATTCCAGACAAGAATACCTTAAAGTAAGATTCGTTTTTGTCTTTGCTTGAATATAGGGTTCTCTTTTTTGGTTGTTGTGTGATGTTTGCTGCATATAATATTGTAACTAGGGTCGTTTTTTTGTTGTTGTTGTTGTGTTATGTGATAAATGTAGCTTGAAATTAGGGTAGAAATACTATAGAAATACTTTGTACATATGCTTTGTATAAATACTTGATTGTTCTACATTATACTGTATTAATACAATTTTTATGTAGAAATACTTTATACTTTGTACACATACTTTGTAGAAATACTCTTGTACACATACTATTGCACTTATACTACTGATTTTGATAAGGTTGGTGATTCTATTGAATACAATAAGAATGTCATTTAAGGGCCTTTTGTAACTTAGCTAATATTATATTCCTTGCAGGGCTACTGAGGACCACCCACCGAAGTCATTGAAGATAAGGTTTAGATACAATGGTTACTTTAGTGGGGATCCTGAGTTGGAATACAAAAGGGGTGATACCTATGAGTATGGGGGCACGTGGAACTTAGGTGAAGTTAACCTAATTAACTTGGACAAGCTGGTGAGAGAGATAGGTGTAAAGGGGAACTATACTGTCTGGTATGTTGTGGTTGGTGGACAGCTGAAAGATGGTCTTAGAGCAATTAAGACTCTTAGGGATATGGTAAGGTTCATAAGTGAGTATAAGGATGAACAGAGTGTGACTTTTTACTTGGAACATCTTGATGTAGCTGACCTTGATACAAGATATGAGGATGAGGAGCATTCATATTCCCCTTTTGAATCTGAAAGTGGAACAGATCCTGAGTTTGTAGCAGTTGAAGGTGATGAATCTGAAAGTGTTGATGGGGTGTCTCTAAATGATAGTGACTATGATGAGGGCTTTGACTGGACAGATGTGTTGCCTGACCAACTAATAAATCCTGCACCTGTGGTTACTTCAGATGTTCAAGCTTTGGTGGCTTCTGAAAGATCAAAGATTCCTGATGCAACAAGACTTGAAGATTTTGATGATGAGAATGGAGATTCATCTGATTTAGATAGCATATGCTCTTCTAATGAGGATACTGGCCCTGGTAAGCAAAAATTACATAAGTTCAAGTTGTCTGATGAAATTAAATTTTGAAGGGACAAGTATTCTCAAGTTCTGAACTAATTAGGACATCTGTTAGAGAGTTTGCATTGCAACAAAGGAAAAATATTTATGTTCAGAAAAGTGACTGGAATAGAGTTGTGGTTAAGTGTGCTGAGGGTTGTCCATTTTACATGAGGTTTAGCAAGGCTCCACCTAAAACATACTTTGTTTTAATTACTTATTGTCCTGATCATAAGTGTCATTGCGGTGGGAGAACTAGATTGATTAGAACTTCTTTGTTGGCTAAGAAGTTGATACCACTCCTAAAACTCACACCTCATATGAGGATAAAGAAACTGAAGGACGCTTGTAAAGAAAGGTGGGGGGTGATGTTAAGTAGCTATCAATTATATAGGGCTAAGAAGAAGGCTTTAGAACTTATCCATGGTGCCATAGATGAACAATATGCATATCTGTGAAACTATGCTGAGGAATTGTTGAGGAGCAATCCTGGTAGTAGTGTTTTGATTAAGTGTAAAGATAGTGATGTTGGTCCTGTTTTCCAGAGAATATATGTGTGCTTTTACGCTTGCAAGAGGGCATTTGCAACTACTTGTAGACCATTAATTGGTCTAGATGGGTGTTTTCTGAAAGGAAGAGATGGAGGACACTTATTAGCAGCAATTAGGAAAGATGACAACAATCAAATGTTACCAATTGCATTTGCAGTAGTGGAAGCTGAAACAAAGGATGCATGGGACTGGTTTCCGGAACTGTTATTGGGTGACTTGAATGGTATTTCTGATAAAAAATGGTCTTTCATATCAGACCAGCAAAAGGTATGCAATTGTCTTGTAATTTTTTTATTTATGCCTTAATTGTCTTGTAATTTTATTATTTATGCCTTAATTGTCTTGTAATTTAAGATTAAGTTAATTATTTTGAAGGGACTTGTGAACACAATTGCATCAATTCCTGATGCTCATGCGCACAGATTGTGTGTTAAGCATCTGTATGGGAACTTTAAGAAGAGACATCCAGGTGAGCATTTGAAGGATGCAATGTGGAAAGCTGCTAGGTATACTACAATGATTGAATTTGACAAGGCCATGGATAATTTGAAGAACATTAATGAAGCTGCTTGGAAGGAGATGAGTGAGCATGATGTAGGTAGTTGGTCAAGGGCTGGGTTTAGTACTTACACTTGTTGTGATCTACAAGTAAGCAATATGTGTGAGGCATTTAATAGTGCAATAGTTCATATAAGAGAGCATGCTGTTATATCTCTTCTTGATGGCCTGAAAATGTATATCACATATAGGATAGTAAAACTTAGAGATTATATGTTGAGGTATGATGGTGAAATTTGTCCAATGATTAACAAGCTGTTGGATAAGTGTAAGAAGGAAGCTGAGGGCTGGTCTCCAAATTGGTGTGGAGATAAGGACTATGCTAGATTTACAGTTTATAATGGCACTGACTCATATGTTGTGAATCTTGGAGAAAATTCATGTGCCTGCAGGAAATGGGATCTGACTGACATACCTTGTCCACATGCAATTGCTTGCATATGGTAGGTATAATCAGAAAAATCCAGATGACTATGTGGCTCATTGGTACAGGTTAGCACACTTGCAATTTAACTTGAGCATATAATTTAGCTTTTACTTTGTTTTAGTTTATAAAACACATTAGACAGGGCTTACAATTTAACTTAAGCATATAATTTAGCTTTTACTTTTACTTTATATAGGAAATCTACTTTTTTGGATACTTACAACAACCTCATACTGCCTTCTAATGGACCAAAATTATGGCCACAAGTTGACCTTCCACCCATCTTGCCACCATATGTTAGAAGGGAACCAGGTAGGCTCAAAAAACAAAGAAAAAAAGGTAATGATGAGAAGGTGAAACATTCTGAATCTGGTTCTGGTGGTAGTAAATCTGTGCCCAAAAGAAACCAACACAGTCTCAAGTGTGGAAGGTGTGGTGAGCTTGGTCATAATGCTAGGACATGTTATGGTGTAACAGCCCGATTTTTCGCTAGAATTATTTTTAATTAATTATTATGTGTTTGTGTGTGATTATTTGAGCTTGTGTGTATTTAATCGTCATTGGGTGCATTTTCATGGTTTACCGTATTAGAAGGGTATTTTGGTCATTTGGTGGGTAAGGGTAAAATGGTAATTTTGGTGAGAATTATTTTTAATATATTGTAAGAACCCTTATTTTACTAAGTTACTAGTGTAGTGATTAGTTTTTACCGTTTAATGACCGTTGGTTATATTTTACCGTTGTTAGTAATTACCGTTGAGTGTATAGAAACTTTTTAAAATTGTGTTAGAATGGGTTAAGCCCATTAGGGTCTAGAATTGAGCCCAATTGAGTGGGAACACACTAAACCTAAACTTGGAGAGAAATTCATTCATTCATTTCATTTCACAAGTTAGAGAGAGGTAGAGAGAGAAAGAGGGAGAAAGGAATAACAAGGGTTTGAGAAAGGGAGAAACTTGAAGATTGAAGAATTAGGAGGTAAAGTGAAGCCTAAGTGTGAATTAATCATAACCTAAGGTAAGGGGGTTAGTGTTCTTCATAATCATGATTGTTTTGTTTGCAATTTTCCTTGTTGTATGAAATGGGTTGATTGGAATGAATTGATAATTGTTGTTAAATTCGTGCTCTTGTTTTGGTGATAATTTTGAGTATGTTAATTGAATGATAAATGAATTGTTAGTTATGAAATAACATGTTCATAATGTATGAGAATGAGTTGTTATGAAATTATGCTTAATTGATGAATTATGACATGTTGTTGTTGAATTGAGGTGAGAATCAAGTTTTAATTGATGTTGTTGTTGCTGAGACATGTTGTTGTTTATGATTATGGCTTGGGTGTTCATATATCATGATTGTTGGTGAGAAATAAGATGTTGTTGGTTGTTTTGCAAAAATGGGTCAAATGGTGATTTTGGTTTAAGATGATGTTTGATTTAAGTGATTATATGTAATTGAGTGTCTTTTCATGTTAAGAAACGTTTGGATACACTTTGGAATCGAATTTGGGTAATGGGAAGTCGAAAATTGGGATTTTGGGGTGAAAAATGGATTTTTCCCGTAAAACTGAATTGTTCTGAACTGCGCGATTTCGCCGGGCGAACTAATGGCGAGCTAGTGGCGAGCAAACATTCCGCCAGGCGAAAATGCCCAGTTCCAGCATCCCCTGTTTCGTGTTCTTGCGTCTTTTTCACCTATTTCTATTTTGAATTGGCCTTTCGTGTAAACATGAAAGTTTTAGATAATTGTGTTAGATTTCTTTTGGCTTTGGTTTGACGTCCAAATGATTTTTAGAACTTGAGTTATGATCAAATTACTACACATGGGTCATGTGGATTTTTGTGAAAACTTAGCATAACTTTTTCTATGAGCCGTGAGACTTTTCCAAACTTGATATTGGGTTTAATGAAGTACTTAGAGTGAATAATTGAGTATGCATTTATGTATTTGGGAATGTGAATGTGTTGATGGTTTAAGAAATATTTTGGGCGGAGTTGAATCGGTGAAAACGGGTTTTGAGCTAAATGTTGTTTTATCTTGGAATTTCTCATACGAACTTAAGCTATCCTTTGAAATAATTTCTAATAGTTTGCAAGTGGCTTAAGTCTTTGAAATAATTTCTAATAGTTTGTAGGATTTCAAATTTGAATAAGTTGCCTAGCTTTGAAAATTATCAATGTTGGCCGTTTGCCACATGATTTGGATTTTTGTCGGAAATGTTTTTTGAGTCATTTGTCTTATGATTTATGGTGACTATTCTTATATGACTAAGTGAAGTTGAATGAGTGATTATATTTTGGATATGATGTTTATCATGAGATATGTATGCTATCTTACTTAGAATGTAAGGAATACTTGAATGGTGAAACTATATGTGATAGTTGATGTTGAATTATGATATGTTGGACATGATATTAACATGAGGTGTTATATGTTCTCTTACTTGGTATATGAGAAATATTGGAATGATGAGATGATATTGGTGAGTCCATATACATTGTTATTATGATATGGTATTGATTATGTATTGGTGATGAATTATTGGTGTGATTGCATAAATGCAAATAAATATTGGTGATGAATTATTGGTGTGATTCCGTAAATGCTCCATAAATGCAAATAAATATTGGTGATGAATTATTGGTGTGATTGCATAAATGCAAATAAATATTGGTGATGAATTATTGGTGTGATTGCATAAATGCAAGTAATATTGGTGAGAATATGGTGAATTGTTTGTATGAACATATGTATTGTTGTTGAGATATATGTTTATGCATACATGACTGATGGTGACGGATTTTATATCCAATGTGGTGAGTTGTTTGTGTGAACATATGTATTGTTGTTGAGTCATATGTTCATGCATACATGACTGATGGAGACGGATATTTTTATATATCCAAATGGTGAGATTATGATGTTATGTCGGCATCATGGGCGACGGCCTAAATATTGGTGAGACCGGTACCGCATGCATCTAGAAGAGTCTAGAACATTGCATGCATTTGATTGGTTGATGAAGTATGTCATAATTGAATATGTGACTTGATGAAATGTGATTGGTGATTGTTCATGACTTATGATTGGTGATTGTTCATGAAATGTGATTAATGAATGTTCATGGAATATGATTGATATTTGTTCACGATATATGTGATTGGTGATTGTGTATGAATAGCTGTGAATTGATATTTGTTCATGACACATGTGATTGATGATTATTAATGGGAGATATTGGGGTTTGATGTAAGTATTGATATGAGAATATTATTATTGATCAAGTGCATGATGTTTATATTGAAATAATCATGTTAACTGTTATTTGGATTATGTTGATGTAATACTTACCCCCAATGGATCTGTTATGGACCGCCTGCCTATCTGTATGGATGGGTAGACGTTGTGCAGGTTTAGTAGCTTGGTGAGTTCCTGATGTTGGTGGATAGTGGGAGCTTTCTCCGCTATCGGGTCTTAGAGTAGAGTTGGCTCTGATCTAGGGTTTTGTTGTTAGCTCTAGATCTTGTTGGATTATTTTCGTACTTTGAGATTTTGTCCACGTGTCGGACTTGGAGATTTTATGCTTATGCATTTTTGAGATGACATGACATGTATGTTTGATGTATGAGATTTGTATCCGCTGCGACTGATGAGGTTTTATATACATGCATGTTGACCGTTGATTCGATTTTGTTTTCTTTGATTTGGTGAAGTAGCATCTATTTCTTGAATATATGAATTATTCGCATGTTTAATTGCTTTAATAGAAATAGGGTGTTACAATGTTATGGTAAACAACTTGGTGACAGGATGCTTGCACCAAGGGAGAATCAGGTACAAACTGTAATGTGTTAAATATGCAACTGTCATATGTTATTGTAATGTGTTAAATATGCAACTGTCATATGTTATTTAACTTGTATTATGCATATTTCATACCAATTCAAAATATTATAATAATCACTCCAAAAAAAATTCAGAATTTTTGAACAAAACATGAATTTTTATATCTTTTATGGTTAAAAATTCATATTTAATTTTTGTTTTGTTAAAAAATTCTAATTTTTTAAAGGAAATTTTTTTTAGAATATTTTACATATTTCTGCTTAATTTCATTAAAAAATACAAAATTTAAATAAAAAATAGGGACCAAAAGTAGTGATTGAAAATTTTATAGGGACTAAATGTTGAAGAATAATTTTAGAGGGACTAAATCGAAAAATTGACATATTTATATGGATCAAAAACATATTTAACCCTTAATTTTAATTTGAGCACTATGAGCTAATGGGTCAATCTGATCCATTTCATTTTAATCTTTTTCTTTAACTTTTTGGGTTTATTCACTATTTTTTTTTATATCACATTTATATATTAGTTTTTCACAATTATCTATTTGATATTATATGGTTGGATGAAATTGTAATTATTTATTATTTTTGCATTAACATTGACTATCAAATAAATTCAGGTTGTATCCCTTTAATTAATTGAACAAACCTAATAATTTATATCTTCTTAATATTTTAAAAGCATTTTTATTAATTTTTAAATTTTGTTTTAGAAAAATGTGTATAATTTTCATTAAATTTACATATTTATATATGAGGAAGGGTCAAATTGTTTTCTTGATTTGTGGTACTCCTTGTACTTGGATTCAAGTTGTTTTTGCTATTTCAAAAAAGGGATCAAATTTTATCGGTGTAATATTATTCAAATGTTCCACGACCCAATAACTTTTTCACAAATACAAATTTTACAAAATTCACCATTGGATAGAAGCTTTATACTTACATATAATTTATTTAAAGTACTTTGATTTGATGTGTTATTGAAATATAATAAAATGAATGTCTTATTGCCGCTAATTTTTCTGAGATATCAAATTACATTAGGTTTATGTAAAGTTTTACATAATATAAACTTTTAATATCGAAATGTTATATAATAGTTCGATAAAAATTAAGCAAACAAATAATGCTTCGTTCCATCTCTCAAAAAATAAAATAATGGTTCGTTCCAAAATAATATAAAGATTCATTGGACTCAACCGGATCGAAAGTAGCTTAACAAATAATTTTTTTTTGAGGGAAGCTTAACAATAATTGAAGTGTGATTTTCAGATATACTAACTCAATTTTTGTGAAAACAATTGTATAGAATCGCCATTATTCAGCTGAAAATTAGGATTGTTGAAAAACCAAAATTTCCGAATGTTTTGATTTAGACATATTAAACAATGAATTAAAACAACTTAATATTTGTTTCACATGTTATAATCTTTCTTTTTTGGTGAACCACTATGATATAATATCTTATATTAAAAACTTTTTGTAAAATAATTTGATCACATAATTTTTGATTTTGTGGTGATATATCTATAACATCAAATTGGAATTTTAACATATTAATCAATGTCTTTCTATTAATGTACAACAGAATTGGCTTCCAAGAAGAGTCATGAGTGCTTGGCGTATTGCTGGAATAATTCATGCCTTAGAAAGATGGAATGTTCATGAGTGTGGTGACACTGTATTTGACATTGAGAAAGTATGGGAAGCAAGTATTCGCCATGGTTTCCTACCCCTTAAGATTCCAAACTAATCAGACAAGTTTGGATAAACAGCATACTTAAGCATTTATAACATAACTGTTTATCAAAAAAGTGTTGTATAAGCTATTTCTATAATAAAAGTTAAAATAAAGTCAACCTGTTTTCATAGAAATTATAAGTTGATTTCATAAAGTACAGACATGTCATAAGCTATTTCAAATAAGTCATTCCAAATAAGTTCCTTAATAATGAGTTCTCATTATTAATGCTTCTTTTTTGGCTAGGGTTACAACTCTTGTAAAATTATGTTGTTTGCGGTTCGTCAAAATCATAATAAAAATGGTTAGTTTCTATTTATACAAATGTACTCAATTTATTTATTGATTTTATCGAAGTTAATTTCAAGTATCGTTGTTCACGCTACAAGGGGACCTCCATGGGCATTGCATTATGTATATTGAGAAATAAATACAAAACCATGTTTTTCTTTGGAGGCCTAGGGTTTCTCTGCCACCCCTTTGTGATAGTGTGTTTGTCGATTCGATTGAATCTCTATCAATCTTGATCGTTTTATTATTCATTGAATAATAAAAGGCTAAGTTTATAGACTTAGCACTGCAGCTACTGACTAGCAAAAAACTAGGAAACTAACCCACACTAACAACCTATCCTAAACGTGGGCAAAAGGATTTTTATTTTTTATTTTTTTGAAGAAATGGGCAAAAGGATAGAAACAACAAAACAGAAAAGTGATTTTATTTATTCTAAATAAACATTCACTCATTCAACAAGATAGGAAGTGCTCTTCCTATCATCAAGATCTCCTGCATAATCACTATCAGTATAGGAAACTAATTCTTCATTTACTCCT
The DNA here is from genome assembly GCF_003473485.1 of Medicago truncatula. NCBI lineage: Eukaryota > Viridiplantae > Streptophyta > Magnoliopsida > Fabales > Fabaceae > Medicago > Medicago truncatula. The sequence continues at coordinate 27,751,057 of NC_053045.1, forward strand.
GCCTTGTAGAAAATTCCCAGACTTTGAGTGCCTTGTAAATATCTCAAAATATGCTTTGCTGCCAAAAAATGACTCTCATTTGAATCCTCCATAAAGTGACTTATCAAGCTGATAGAATATGCAATATATGGTCTTGTAGTTGTAAGGTACATGAGACTTCCCACTAGCTCCTTAAATAGAGTGTTATCAACTTCCACTCCTTTGTCTGATTTTAGCAATCTGCTACCTGAAACTATGGGAGTCTTCCCTGAATTACAATCAAACATATCAACTTTTTCCAGCATATCCTTAATATACTTCTTTTGCCCAATGAAAATGCCATTGCAACCTTGCAAGACATCAATGCCCAAAAAATATCTCATCTTGCCTAAGTTAGTCATTGCAAATTCTTTCATCATCATAGTGTTGAACTCTTGAAACATGACTTCATCATTACGAATATATATAAGATCATCTACAAAAACACACACAACTAAAATTTCACGTTGTGTGTGTTTTTAAAGGCACGCGTTAGCTTTCCCTAAAAAAAAATGTTTAAGATTGCACTGAATATTGAAATGATCATTTAATTTTGTACAAATTTTTATTATAAATGAATCATTTATAGCAAAAAAGAAATACTTCCTCTGTTTCACAATAATTCTCCATTTTGAAGAAATTATACATACCAAGAAATCAAATAAATGTTGTCATTTTTTATGAAATTCTTTGTGTTTTTTCTATAATATCCTTACTCATTTATTATTTCATTCTATTATTTCTCTCTCTACAATAAATAAGTAAGGGTGTTATTGATAAACCAATAATTAATGTTGCATTGAAACTTGAAAGTGACAAGTAAAGTGAAACAAAATTATTCTCTAAAATAGACAAGTATTGTGATACGGATGGAGTACTAATGAATAAATTTTTTGCTTAATTGCACTTTTGGACCCCTAACTTTCCAAAAGTTGTGGTTACGGACCCCTAACTAATTTAAATACAAAACAGACCCCTATGTTTGGATTCTGTTAGTTTTGGACCCCCAGACCATTTTTTGACTTTTCGTTGCTGACGTGGCACCCACATCCCATTAGTGAGGTGCCACGTGTATTTTTTTTCTTTGTTTTTTAAATTCGTCCTGTTATTTTTAATTTAAAAAAAAATAAAAAAAATAAAAAAAGGAAAAAGGAAATAGAAAGACTGGTCACGTGAGTTAGAAACAAAAGTTAGAAACTTTTGTTAATTTCGGACCCCTTTGTTTCATCTTCTCACCATCTTTTCCATTGTTCTCTTTTCTCCATTGTTCTCCACCTCTCATCTTCTCCATTGTTCTCTTTTTCTCCATTTCCAAAAAACGATCGATTGTTTGAGTTCGATCGTTTGAGTTCCTAATTTCGGTTATCAGGCACGTAATTCGAGTTCCGAATCTAGGGTTTGTGTTACTATTTTCGGAGGAAATAAAGTTGGTGGATAAAGGGTTGAATGGAAATGACACTGGTGAAAGCTCTGGTCCTCGACAAGAGAAGAAGATTCCAGACAAGAATACCTTAAAGTAAGATTCGTTTTTGTCTTTGCTTGAATATAGGGTTCTCTTTTTTGGTTGTTGTGTGATGTTTGCTGCATATAATATTGTAACTAGGGTCGTTTTTTTGTTGTTGTTGTTGTGTTATGTGATAAATGTAGCTTGAAATTAGGGTAGAAATACTATAGAAATACTTTGTACATATGCTTTGTATAAATACTTGATTGTTCTACATTATACTGTATTAATACAATTTTTATGTAGAAATACTTTATACTTTGTACACATACTTTGTAGAAATACTCTTGTACACATACTATTGCACTTATACTACTGATTTTGATAAGGTTGGTGATTCTATTGAATACAATAAGAATGTCATTTAAGGGCCTTTTGTAACTTAGCTAATATTATATTCCTTGCAGGGCTACTGAGGACCACCCACCGAAGTCATTGAAGATAAGGTTTAGATACAATGGTTACTTTAGTGGGGATCCTGAGTTGGAATACAAAAGGGGTGATACCTATGAGTATGGGGGCACGTGGAACTTAGGTGAAGTTAACCTAATTAACTTGGACAAGCTGGTGAGAGAGATAGGTGTAAAGGGGAACTATACTGTCTGGTATGTTGTGGTTGGTGGACAGCTGAAAGATGGTCTTAGAGCAATTAAGACTCTTAGGGATATGGTAAGGTTCATAAGTGAGTATAAGGATGAACAGAGTGTGACTTTTTACTTGGAACATCTTGATGTAGCTGACCTTGATACAAGATATGAGGATGAGGAGCATTCATATTCCCCTTTTGAATCTGAAAGTGGAACAGATCCTGAGTTTGTAGCAGTTGAAGGTGATGAATCTGAAAGTGTTGATGGGGTGTCTCTAAATGATAGTGACTATGATGAGGGCTTTGACTGGACAGATGTGTTGCCTGACCAACTAATAAATCCTGCACCTGTGGTTACTTCAGATGTTCAAGCTTTGGTGGCTTCTGAAAGATCAAAGATTCCTGATGCAACAAGACTTGAAGATTTTGATGATGAGAATGGAGATTCATCTGATTTAGATAGCATATGCTCTTCTAATGAGGATACTGGCCCTGGTAAGCAAAAATTACATAAGTTCAAGTTGTCTGATGAAATTAAATTTTGAAGGGACAAGTATTCTCAAGTTCTGAACTAATTAGGACATCTGTTAGAGAGTTTGCATTGCAACAAAGGAAAAATATTTATGTTCAGAAAAGTGACTGGAATAGAGTTGTGGTTAAGTGTGCTGAGGGTTGTCCATTTTACATGAGGTTTAGCAAGGCTCCACCTAAAACATACTTTGTTTTAATTACTTATTGTCCTGATCATAAGTGTCATTGCGGTGGGAGAACTAGATTGATTAGAACTTCTTTGTTGGCTAAGAAGTTGATACCACTCCTAAAACTCACACCTCATATGAGGATAAAGAAACTGAAGGACGCTTGTAAAGAAAGGTGGGGGGTGATGTTAAGTAGCTATCAATTATATAGGGCTAAGAAGAAGGCTTTAGAACTTATCCATGGTGCCATAGATGAACAATATGCATATCTGTGAAACTATGCTGAGGAATTGTTGAGGAGCAATCCTGGTAGTAGTGTTTTGATTAAGTGTAAAGATAGTGATGTTGGTCCTGTTTTCCAGAGAATATATGTGTGCTTTTACGCTTGCAAGAGGGCATTTGCAACTACTTGTAGACCATTAATTGGTCTAGATGGGTGTTTTCTGAAAGGAAGAGATGGAGGACACTTATTAGCAGCAATTAGGAAAGATGACAACAATCAAATGTTACCAATTGCATTTGCAGTAGTGGAAGCTGAAACAAAGGATGCATGGGACTGGTTTCCGGAACTGTTATTGGGTGACTTGAATGGTATTTCTGATAAAAAATGGTCTTTCATATCAGACCAGCAAAAGGTATGCAATTGTCTTGTAATTTTTTTATTTATGCCTTAATTGTCTTGTAATTTTATTATTTATGCCTTAATTGTCTTGTAATTTAAGATTAAGTTAATTATTTTGAAGGGACTTGTGAACACAATTGCATCAATTCCTGATGCTCATGCGCACAGATTGTGTGTTAAGCATCTGTATGGGAACTTTAAGAAGAGACATCCAGGTGAGCATTTGAAGGATGCAATGTGGAAAGCTGCTAGGTATACTACAATGATTGAATTTGACAAGGCCATGGATAATTTGAAGAACATTAATGAAGCTGCTTGGAAGGAGATGAGTGAGCATGATGTAGGTAGTTGGTCAAGGGCTGGGTTTAGTACTTACACTTGTTGTGATCTACAAGTAAGCAATATGTGTGAGGCATTTAATAGTGCAATAGTTCATATAAGAGAGCATGCTGTTATATCTCTTCTTGATGGCCTGAAAATGTATATCACATATAGGATAGTAAAACTTAGAGATTATATGTTGAGGTATGATGGTGAAATTTGTCCAATGATTAACAAGCTGTTGGATAAGTGTAAGAAGGAAGCTGAGGGCTGGTCTCCAAATTGGTGTGGAGATAAGGACTATGCTAGATTTACAGTTTATAATGGCACTGACTCATATGTTGTGAATCTTGGAGAAAATTCATGTGCCTGCAGGAAATGGGATCTGACTGACATACCTTGTCCACATGCAATTGCTTGCATATGGTAGGTATAATCAGAAAAATCCAGATGACTATGTGGCTCATTGGTACAGGTTAGCACACTTGCAATTTAACTTGAGCATATAATTTAGCTTTTACTTTGTTTTAGTTTATAAAACACATTAGACAGGGCTTACAATTTAACTTAAGCATATAATTTAGCTTTTACTTTTACTTTATATAGGAAATCTACTTTTTTGGATACTTACAACAACCTCATACTGCCTTCTAATGGACCAAAATTATGGCCACAAGTTGACCTTCCACCCATCTTGCCACCATATGTTAGAAGGGAACCAGGTAGGCTCAAAAAACAAAGAAAAAAAGGTAATGATGAGAAGGTGAAACATTCTGAATCTGGTTCTGGTGGTAGTAAATCTGTGCCCAAAAGAAACCAACACAGTCTCAAGTGTGGAAGGTGTGGTGAGCTTGGTCATAATGCTAGGACATGTTATGGTGTAACAGCCCGATTTTTCGCTAGAATTATTTTTAATTAATTATTATGTGTTTGTGTGTGATTATTTGAGCTTGTGTGTATTTAATCGTCATTGGGTGCATTTTCATGGTTTACCGTATTAGAAGGGTATTTTGGTCATTTGGTGGGTAAGGGTAAAATGGTAATTTTGGTGAGAATTATTTTTAATATATTGTAAGAACCCTTATTTTACTAAGTTACTAGTGTAGTGATTAGTTTTTACCGTTTAATGACCGTTGGTTATATTTTACCGTTGTTAGTAATTACCGTTGAGTGTATAGAAACTTTTTAAAATTGTGTTAGAATGGGTTAAGCCCATTAGGGTCTAGAATTGAGCCCAATTGAGTGGGAACACACTAAACCTAAACTTGGAGAGAAATTCATTCATTCATTTCATTTCACAAGTTAGAGAGAGGTAGAGAGAGAAAGAGGGAGAAAGGAATAACAAGGGTTTGAGAAAGGGAGAAACTTGAAGATTGAAGAATTAGGAGGTAAAGTGAAGCCTAAGTGTGAATTAATCATAACCTAAGGTAAGGGGGTTAGTGTTCTTCATAATCATGATTGTTTTGTTTGCAATTTTCCTTGTTGTATGAAATGGGTTGATTGGAATGAATTGATAATTGTTGTTAAATTCGTGCTCTTGTTTTGGTGATAATTTTGAGTATGTTAATTGAATGATAAATGAATTGTTAGTTATGAAATAACATGTTCATAATGTATGAGAATGAGTTGTTATGAAATTATGCTTAATTGATGAATTATGACATGTTGTTGTTGAATTGAGGTGAGAATCAAGTTTTAATTGATGTTGTTGTTGCTGAGACATGTTGTTGTTTATGATTATGGCTTGGGTGTTCATATATCATGATTGTTGGTGAGAAATAAGATGTTGTTGGTTGTTTTGCAAAAATGGGTCAAATGGTGATTTTGGTTTAAGATGATGTTTGATTTAAGTGATTATATGTAATTGAGTGTCTTTTCATGTTAAGAAACGTTTGGATACACTTTGGAATCGAATTTGGGTAATGGGAAGTCGAAAATTGGGATTTTGGGGTGAAAAATGGATTTTTCCCGTAAAACTGAATTGTTCTGAACTGCGCGATTTCGCCGGGCGAACTAATGGCGAGCTAGTGGCGAGCAAACATTCCGCCAGGCGAAAATGCCCAGTTCCAGCATCCCCTGTTTCGTGTTCTTGCGTCTTTTTCACCTATTTCTATTTTGAATTGGCCTTTCGTGTAAACATGAAAGTTTTAGATAATTGTGTTAGATTTCTTTTGGCTTTGGTTTGACGTCCAAATGATTTTTAGAACTTGAGTTATGATCAAATTACTACACATGGGTCATGTGGATTTTTGTGAAAACTTAGCATAACTTTTTCTATGAGCCGTGAGACTTTTCCAAACTTGATATTGGGTTTAATGAAGTACTTAGAGTGAATAATTGAGTATGCATTTATGTATTTGGGAATGTGAATGTGTTGATGGTTTAAGAAATATTTTGGGCGGAGTTGAATCGGTGAAAACGGGTTTTGAGCTAAATGTTGTTTTATCTTGGAATTTCTCATACGAACTTAAGCTATCCTTTGAAATAATTTCTAATAGTTTGCAAGTGGCTTAAGTCTTTGAAATAATTTCTAATAGTTTGTAGGATTTCAAATTTGAATAAGTTGCCTAGCTTTGAAAATTATCAATGTTGGCCGTTTGCCACATGATTTGGATTTTTGTCGGAAATGTTTTTTGAGTCATTTGTCTTATGATTTATGGTGACTATTCTTATATGACTAAGTGAAGTTGAATGAGTGATTATATTTTGGATATGATGTTTATCATGAGATATGTATGCTATCTTACTTAGAATGTAAGGAATACTTGAATGGTGAAACTATATGTGATAGTTGATGTTGAATTATGATATGTTGGACATGATATTAACATGAGGTGTTATATGTTCTCTTACTTGGTATATGAGAAATATTGGAATGATGAGATGATATTGGTGAGTCCATATACATTGTTATTATGATATGGTATTGATTATGTATTGGTGATGAATTATTGGTGTGATTGCATAAATGCAAATAAATATTGGTGATGAATTATTGGTGTGATTCCGTAAATGCTCCATAAATGCAAATAAATATTGGTGATGAATTATTGGTGTGATTGCATAAATGCAAATAAATATTGGTGATGAATTATTGGTGTGATTGCATAAATGCAAGTAATATTGGTGAGAATATGGTGAATTGTTTGTATGAACATATGTATTGTTGTTGAGATATATGTTTATGCATACATGACTGATGGTGACGGATTTTATATCCAATGTGGTGAGTTGTTTGTGTGAACATATGTATTGTTGTTGAGTCATATGTTCATGCATACATGACTGATGGAGACGGATATTTTTATATATCCAAATGGTGAGATTATGATGTTATGTCGGCATCATGGGCGACGGCCTAAATATTGGTGAGACCGGTACCGCATGCATCTAGAAGAGTCTAGAACATTGCATGCATTTGATTGGTTGATGAAGTATGTCATAATTGAATATGTGACTTGATGAAATGTGATTGGTGATTGTTCATGACTTATGATTGGTGATTGTTCATGAAATGTGATTAATGAATGTTCATGGAATATGATTGATATTTGTTCACGATATATGTGATTGGTGATTGTGTATGAATAGCTGTGAATTGATATTTGTTCATGACACATGTGATTGATGATTATTAATGGGAGATATTGGGGTTTGATGTAAGTATTGATATGAGAATATTATTATTGATCAAGTGCATGATGTTTATATTGAAATAATCATGTTAACTGTTATTTGGATTATGTTGATGTAATACTTACCCCCAATGGATCTGTTATGGACCGCCTGCCTATCTGTATGGATGGGTAGACGTTGTGCAGGTTTAGTAGCTTGGTGAGTTCCTGATGTTGGTGGATAGTGGGAGCTTTCTCCGCTATCGGGTCTTAGAGTAGAGTTGGCTCTGATCTAGGGTTTTGTTGTTAGCTCTAGATCTTGTTGGATTATTTTCGTACTTTGAGATTTTGTCCACGTGTCGGACTTGGAGATTTTATGCTTATGCATTTTTGAGATGACATGACATGTATGTTTGATGTATGAGATTTGTATCCGCTGCGACTGATGAGGTTTTATATACATGCATGTTGACCGTTGATTCGATTTTGTTTTCTTTGATTTGGTGAAGTAGCATCTATTTCTTGAATATATGAATTATTCGCATGTTTAATTGCTTTAATAGAAATAGGGTGTTACAATGTTATGGTAAACAACTTGGTGACAGGATGCTTGCACCAAGGGAGAATCAGGTACAAACTGTAATGTGTTAAATATGCAACTGTCATATGTTATTGTAATGTGTTAAATATGCAACTGTCATATGTTATTTAACTTGTATTATGCATATTTCATACCAATCCAACTGTTCAGCAACCTCAAGCACAACCTGCACCCAAGAAGAAAGGGCCGGCTAAAAAGAAAGGACCAAGCAAAAAGGCTGGGCCACCAACTGCAACCACAACAGAAGCATCACCTGGAAACACAACTGCACCACCAACTGCAAGCACCACTTTACCACCACCTAGCACCATTGTACCACCACCTGCTGCAACCAACATTGTGTCACTTGCAAGCAACAATGTGTCAACTACAAGCAATTCTGTGCCAATTGTAAAGCCACAAATAGTGGGGGAAAACATACTCATGGTGCCTAAGAAGTGCAGGAACATTGGTCTGAAGAGAAAGTCTGATAAAATGGAGCCTATTGGAACACAACAGTCGGTATACAAGAAGTAGTTTAAGTTTTGTTGGCATACTCTTTTATTGGCATTATATTTTGGTTGTAATAGCTAAGTATTTTGGAACACATTTGTTACTTTGGAACCTATTTTGTATTCAAACATGGTTGATTGTAACTTAACTCTACTTTTGGATATGCTATTTTGCAATATAATATCAGACTTTTTGTTATGTGTTCTACTTTGTCCTCCATATCATATTTTCATATCATTGTCTTACATATGTGGAAAAGTTCATAAACACAAACATCTTTCATTAACTTTCCAAAATCAATGGTTACAAACATTTTCATTAACTTGCCGAAATCAAAAGTTACAAACAATCAACATCATTCAGCTTCTTACAATAATCAACCTTGTTACATAGCTAACCCTAGACCTAAAAGGCCAAACATGAACAAAAGCATTCCTAACACAACTATGGCAATTACAAAACTTCTTTCTTTCTTCTTCAATTCATCATTCTTCCTTAACAGTGCTCAAATTATTTTCTTCTGCCGATCAGGTACCTCAGGATCATACCACCTAATAAAATTGCATTTTCTTCTGCAAAAATACCTCCCACAGCCGTGAAACCTCCTCCCTGGATTCTCATCAGTCCAAGCAGTCACCAATGGTGAATCAACACTACAAAAACAAACCAACTTGGTTCTTTGCTTCAATGTTTACCCACTAAACGAAGAAGATGAATATTCAACCATTTTTTGGTTTCCAGCAAAAACTAAGCTTCTTGTGTTGTTATGCGACTCAGATGAAAAAAAAGAAGGCCAGATGAGCAAACGAAATCGATTTGAGAAGAAACAAACAAGGAGAACGATTGGAGAAGAAGGAGGAGGAGGAAATCGATTTGAATGAGATGAAGAAGGAGAACTTGATTGGAGAAGAAGATGTTTTGAGATGGATTTTCAGATCTGGGAAATTGGGGGTTTTTGAACCCTAATTTCTTACCGTTGCATCAATTGCAGCCTGCACGTGACCAGCCTTTCTATTTCCTTTTTCCTTTTTTTTTTTAATTTTTTTCAAATTAAAAATAAAAGGACGAATTTAAAAAACAGAGAAAAAAAATAATACACGTGGCACCTCACTATTGGGATGTGGGTGCCACGTCAGCAACGAAAAGTCAAAAAATGGTCTGGGGGTCCAAAACTAACAAAGAATCCAAACATAGGGGTCTGTTTTGTATTTAAATTAGTTAGGGGTCCGTAACTGCAACTTTTGGAAAGTTATGGGTCCAAAAGTGCAATTAAGCCTAAATTTTTCAATAAATGAGATACTCCCTCCGTCCTAAATTATAAGGAAAAAAACTCATTTTCTTTGTCCCAAATTATAAGCAAAAAAGATCAAATTTTATCATATTTAATTATGTTTTTTTAAATAATTATCTTTTTCAAAGAAAAATAATTAAATGCAAAGTGCATTCAATTTGCTCTCTTTTTCATTTTCTCTATAATCAACTACCAATAAAAATTGTTTTTACATCTTCCTATAAAACTTATTTTAAAGATAACACAAAAAACTATGTTACAAACTACTAGTATGTTTTAGTTTTCTTAATAAGTTTTTTTTTTTGGCTTATAATATGAGACGGTGGGAGTATTACTTAGTTGAACTAATTTTACTTTGGTAAAATGATTTTTTTAGTTTTTTACTAGATAACGGGGGCATGAAGTTAGATGGAGAAAAGAAAGATAAAGAAAAATTGTACTCCTTCTGATCCTTATTATAAGAAATAATTGACTTTTTAGGTTCATTGAATAATTAATGTATCTCTTTATAAATATTGACTAAGTACATCACTTACACAATGAACTTAAAAAATCAATTGTTTGTTATAATAAGGACTAGAGGTAGTACTTTGTTACTCCTTCCATTTTTAAATTTAAGTAAAATTGACTTTTTAGGTTCATTCATTTAATGATGTATGTGATTCATAATTCAGACCACATACATCATTAAATAAATAAACTTAAAAAGTCAATTTTACTTATATTTAGAAACGGAAGAAGTATATACTAAAATTAAAATTAATTAGTAGTGCAAACACATGCCCACACAAGGGTACATGTAGCTCCGTCACTAAGTGGAGTTAAGACAAGTCAAATGATTTCTTTGTCTCATAAATGGGCTGTCTCATTTTAAATCTAGAGGCAATTTATTAATTTGTTGATTGCTCAAGTTGAGACAATGAACTCACTATAGTAGTAGCTGCTACAATAACTCAAGTTCTGTTTGATGTCGTTCATGTTGCTATAGCTGCTAAAATGTTGAATAAAGGGACCACTTTTTATTTTTGAAAGGTGTTGAATAGTCCCATGATAGAAACAACTCTTCAATCATGTTGTGAACAACATTTTCATGTACCATCGGCTTTTTCTTTTCGGTAGCAATGCGGTCCAATTACATGATAGACATTACAACAATTCTTTGTAATGCATTACCAATTTAGAGGGGAAAAGCAACAACACTATGAGAAAATACGAGAAAAAAATAGTAAGGTTTCTTTTTCTGCTCACAAAATAAAAAAGATATTATCAATTTAAACATCTTAGTGATTTTTTTGGGACATTTTAATGAGATTGCTCAAAATTTAAGGTGTGTTTAATATGGACCTTTTGAAAATGGTTCAAATGTGATTTTTTTTTTTAAGAAGGTTCAAATGTGAATCTTTATCAACTTTAGTAAAAAAAATTATAATATTCAACATATTTAAATATTATTTGATATTTTTGGAAATGATTTCTTCAAAACTATAACCATCTCGTGCGTCGAATCTATTAGAACTAAAATAGAAGCTTTGGTACGACCTAATTAAGTGCCTTTAAGGTGAATATTATTAAAGAAATTTGATCTAAATACCGTGATTCTATTTAGTTCTTATGGGAATATTTACATTCAACTGTGTGTTGCACAAGTCTAACGTCGCAATTATAAGAGTTATTTTAAGAGAAGGGTTAAATATATTGATAATATATGAAGATGATGGAGATATTATTGTAACTTCAAATGTGCTCTATAGAAAAATATTTTGTAATTTATGATAATTAACGTTGCATGCACCTCATCCCCAAAAACAATGAATATTTATCATACTTTGTTTAATGGTAATATAATTTTTTTCTGACTTATTTAAAATCAATGAAAATATATAATACAACCTATTGATGTCTATTATAGTCGTTAAGACCCCGTGTATCGCACGGGTTGAAAGTTGGAGTACCTGTAATGTTAATTAGAAACTTTGACCCAATTGTAGGCCTATGCGGTGGAACTAGGTTGATAATCACAAAAATGGTAAATATGTACTTGAAAGAAAGGTGATTACAGGAAGCAAAATTAAGGATAAGGTATATATACCTCGACTATCATTGACACCATTTGATACAATAATTTCATTTAAATTTCAATGTTTGCAGTTTCCTATATTTGTATGTTTTGCAATGATAATTAACAAAAGTCAAGGGCGCCAATCATTCAAACAAGATGGCATATATCTTCCACAACCAGTTTTCTGGCATGGTCAACTTTTTGTAGCAATATCAAGAATTACTTCAAGGAAACAGATGAAGATGGTATTTGCATTGATAATACATCGAACGTAGTGTTTAAAGAAGTATTTCGTAATTTGTAAGCATGAAAAAACAGAATAAATATTTGTGCTAGAAATTGATGACATTAAAATTATAAGTTGTAATTAAGCTATTAAACTTTGTTTTGGCCTACTATATTTACAATGTTTTAGTTATTATAATAAAATGGAAAATAGTGTGCAAACCCTATCTCCAACCCTACTTGCTTAAAATGACTATTTTACCCTCAATTTTTGTCATGTCATTCCAACTTTGTCTTCTTATTCTAATCTGACATATGTTACAATTAGGCTTTAATATCACGCCTTTAATACCATGTCTTTTAAGCCATGCTTTGAAAATTGAATCGATCCAATTTCCATCCATTCTTTCTCCAATCCAATAGCTATATATTTGTATGAAAAATTTAAGAGAGTTATATAATAATCCAATAAAGCTTCCTTCTTATTAAAAGCTTCCATCTATCTCGCTTCTCTTGTATCTTTTCATTTTGAGAACCGTACATACTTTTTTTAAAATGTTTCGTTCATATTTTCATTATTTTCCCAAGTGTCCTTTTTTAGTTTTTGATTCATTAGATTGTTTTTTAATTTTGTGGAATTATGGATAGTACAATGTGTTTGAGCGACTTTTTGATAAGTGTGTCTTTTGTTACGTTGTTGAAACCCTTTTTCATTGTATTGGTTGGTGTGGTCATAGAAAGATGTAGTATTTCCCATTCTGTTGGTGGAAAAAATATGGAAAAGTTGTAAAAAAAAAAATAAGTGGTAATTTCTAGTTCTTTAAATATAAATATAAAATATATATTTTTTAAATAAATATGTATATCAATATATAATATAAATTTATTTATTCAATATTTGCTCTTATTTATTTCAAATTCTATGCAGGACCTTAGAGTGTGTTTGGATTGGGAAATGTTTTGAGGGAATGTAATGTTTTGAGGGAATTCAACTACTTTGAGTTGAATTCAAATAATAGAATTCACCTTAAAGTAGTTGAATTCCCTCAAAACATTACATTCCCTCAAAACATTCCACCATCCAAACACACTTTTAATGTTTCATTGCAAATTGAGACAAAAATTGTATTGAAGGCAATTGATCAAAAGCAAACAAGAAACAAAGTGAGAATGAATTATTTGAAGCTGTTATGTTAGTCATGTGATGTGGTGGTTATTAATCAAATTACTGGAAGTTGTTAGTCATGTGATGTGGTTGTTGTAACCTATCTATATTATCTATCTATCTATCTTTGCTATATTGCAAATTAAGCTTGAGTTTTCTTTTTTTCTTCTAGCTAGAGCTCACACAAATAACCTAGCAACCGAGCTCAGCTCATGGAAATAATTAAGCTTGAGTTTTTCTTTAGCAAGTTAAAATATTTTTCCCCTTTCTTAACTATTACCTCTAATTCATTACTTATTCTTCACTATATCAATTTTAAGATTATTAGACTTTATTATAGTCGATAGGACCCGTGCGTCGCATGGGTCGAAAGTCTAAGGGGGATGTATTCAATCATGATTCTAAAAGATTTTAAAAGACTTTTTATCATGAAAAAATCTTGTGGTATTCAATCAAGACTCTTTCCAATTTAAAAAAAGTCTTGTGTTATTCAATCAAGATTCTTTGTCATTTATAAAAAGTCATGTGGTATTCAGTCAAGACTTTTAATCACTTAAAAAAAGTCTTGTGGTATTAAAAATCATTCAAATTTCGAAGGATTGTTTAATAAATTAGATTTTGATGGATTTTGTGGGATTTTCTAGTGAAATTTTAGCTTGAAAAAGTCTTTCATGAAAGGATTAGTAACTTCAGGGACGAAAATTCAAATGACATATATTTGCAAGGACGAAAGACCTATTTAAGCCAAACTTTTTTAAACAAAATTATCCTTTAAAATCCTAATCCGATACACCCTCCTAATTACTACTCCCTCCATTCCTTTTTAATTGTCACTTTTAGAGAAAACAATTGTTCTTATTTAACTGTCACTATCAAAGTTCAATGCAACATTTTTTTTTGAACAAACAAAACTGGAATATATTAACACCAATAACGTAATTGTTGCAGCACAAGGTGTGCCATAACAATCACGGAAAGAAACACAGTCTAGTCAGTGTTACAAGACAGTTCGTCGATACTCATACATATGAGCGGGTTCAACCACCAATTATGAGTACCAAAAGTAAAAACAACATTACTAGCTTTCAGCCACCACAAGGAATATGATTTTACTTTATCTAACATATGCGATAGAGAGCTTTGTTTATTTCTGAAAACTCTATCATTCCGCTCATTCCACAAAATCCAAACACACAAGAGCCAAATTAGATAGAAAAAGGAATGATGCGCTCTCAAACCACCTACATAATTAATAAATTGTAAGAAATGGTCTGCTATAAACTGAGTTTCGACCCCAACCACACCAAGCCAAGCTCGCACCATCGACCACAACGCACCAAAGTAAGGACAAGACAAAAATAGATGATTCAGATCCTCGACATCCCCACATCCATCAATGCATGACCGCGCATCCAAAGATAAGACCCCACGACTTGCCAAATTTTGTTTAGTAGGTAACCGGTCCCTCAGCAAATCTAACGCCCTATTTAATTAATTGATTATTTTATGGAGTTTAGAGTATATTTATATGATTTATGTGATTTAAATGATTATGTGGTGCGTTGTTATTTTATTAAGTGGTTTTATTTTATTATTTAATAGAATAAGATTTGAAAATAAAATAATATTGAGATGAGGGTCTGTTTTGAATATTTAGAGAGTTTAGTGGAAAAAGTGGAAATAAGATAAAGAGGGTTGAGGAAATAAATAGGAGAAAATAGGTCAGAATAGTTTTTACGTGAAACAAGTTTTGGAGAAAAAGGGAGAAACAAGAGAAGAGAAGAACCAAGAAGAGAGGCTGCCAATCGATTATCCTAAGGTAAGGGTGAGACTAACCTTCAATAATTCTGAGTATGTGATTATGAATATGAATTTAACACGGTTGTAGGTTGTAGTTTTAGAATTTGGGAATTAGGGTTAAAAGTGATGAATTGATGATTAGATGTTGGAAAATTGTTGAATTGATGTAGAAACTGTGTACAGACCTTAGGTAATCCACAGGATGATAATTGGAATCAGTTTTAAGATTAGAAACATGAGATTGGGTGATTTTTGGAGAAAATCTGCATTCTGCCCGAGCTGACATTCATCGCTCGCCCCAGCGAGCAGCTAGCCTCGCCTCGCGAGTGATGAACATCATTGCTCGCCTAACGAGTAGTTCCCCCTCGCCTCGCGAGTGACCCAGATGTTGCTCGCCACTGCGAGCAAATCACCCGCCATAGCGAGTTGACCACTGAGGAAACCATGATTTGTGAATTACCCGTTTTAGTTGAGTTTTAGATGGTTTGAGTGCCCTAACATGTATAAGAACGAGTAGGCAAGTTTTTAGAATGAAATTTGACGTAGGGAAGCTATGAAGCCCGGATACGAGATACGATACGGATACGACACTGCACCGATACGCCGATACGGAAAAATTTCAAAAATCAAGATACGATACGGCTGGGATACGTTAATAAAAAAAAATTATATAATTAAATGTACTATATAATTATAACCATTTTTTTTAATATGCAAGTATATTAACAAACACAAGAAACCATGCTCGTAGCACATTAATATAAATATAATATTGACGATTAAGAGAAAGGGAAATATGCAATTGGTTGTGTGGTGTGGTGTGGGTCGTACGGGCACCAAAGAAAGATAAAGAAAATGTATATATATTATAGTAATTTATTCTTATTTTTTACACAAAAAAAAAAAACAGAAATCAAAATAATATAAAAAAACACAAGTATCCGTGCGTATCGGGATGTATCGGAAAGTATCGGATAATTATTTTTTAAAAAAATAAAATTTAATATTTGGATACTCTCCGGATACGTATCGGGAAGTATCGGGCAGGTATCGGTGCAGGATACGCAGGGGATACGGTACGTCATCCATTTTGAAGTATCGGGGCTTCCCAGTAGGGAAGTTAAAAATGGTATTTTGGGGTAAAAAAGGTCAAGTTCCCGAGAGCACCCAGTTTCTAGCTCTCCAAGGCGAGTAGCCTTTTTCCTGAACTCGCCATAGCGAGTAGAATGGTTCGCCTCGCGAGCTGCACAGTGACAGACAACCTTGTTTAGGGTTCTTGCGATCTTTGTCGCACGAAGAGTTATGAGTTGGTCCTTGGGGTAGAAACGAAGTTGTTTATAATATTAATGTTGTTCAGAGAATCTGAAATTAAGATGATTAATGTTGATAGTAATGTTATATAGTTATATATGCATTATGTGGAATATGTATGATGTTGAAGTTGTTATTGTTTATTCATTAACGTTGTTATGTTGTGAGATGTTTATGTGCTGCCTCTGTTGTTTTGAATATTAATCAAGTTGCAAGTGTTGGTCTAAGTTACAAAGTTGTAAGATGTTGTTCCAAAGTATTGGAGTCATATAAGTTGTCGATGTTGTCCAAGTTGTAAGTTGTTGAGTCCATGCATACTCATTGAGTTGAGGGCTTGATGCCCTGTGAGCCTTTGCTCCTTACGTTGAGGGCTTGATGCCCTGTGAGCTTTTGCTCTTATGTTGAGGGCTTGATGCCCTGTGTCATACCCCAATTTTTGACCTAAGGCCCCACTGACACATGTCACTTGACTCTGATCGATCTCTGAATTTTTAGTGAAAAAATTCGGCAGGGAGGTATTTTAAAATACCTCATTTTTGATTCCGAGTCGGACCCTCTTTTCTCTTTTTATTTTCTTTCCATCTTTTATTAATTTTAATTTTAAGATTAGTTACTTTTTTTATATTTAATAATTTTTATTTTCCATCTTTTAATTTTATTTTTCTTTACATAATTTATTTTAATTTGTTTTTATTTTATTTCGTATTAGATTTATTTTATTTTTATTTTTCTTTTTAATTAATTAGTGTCCAAAAAAAAAACAAAGTGTCAATAGGTCCAAAATAAAATGTACAAGGTCTAAAAAAAATTCAAGTCAAGTGTCAACTTTAACATTCCTTTTTCAAAATTCACCATAATTGTCCATCATTTCCATTAAACCAATTTTCCATTTTTCATCAACCTCCTCACCTATAAATAGAGCCCTCATTCCACACAATTTCACACACCAAAAGTTCTCTTGAGTTGTCAAAGAACTTTTCTCTCTTCTCCCTCTTTAGCTTGTGTTGACGAGCTATTCTTTTCTTCTCCCTCTTTTTTCTGTCCCTTCGGAATAAGTCCCTTCGGAAAAGTCCCTTTGGTAATTTTTGCCCCTTCGGTTGTCAATTTCTTTTATTTTCTTGCATTTTATTTCTTTTTAGCATTTTTGCATTTTTTTAATTTCTATTTAGCATTTTAATTATTGTTATTTATTTTCCAGCAATTAGAATGTACTTAGGTCCAATGTAAATATAAATGAGAAAAGTGTGTGGGTGTGTGTGTCCTTTTATTTCTTTACCGCCTTAGATATATCCAAAAATGCAAAAAAATTAGATTAGGGATTTTGTGGTGATCCAACGTCACTACAAAAATCCACGCGCTTTTATTTTTATTGCTCCGTTAGTTTAATTTTTATTTAATATTCCAAAAAACAACAAAAAACATGCAAATAATCAAAATCACAAAAATATTTTCATAATAAACCTTGATCCAAATCAAGTGACCGCATTTTTTTTCTTTTCTTAATCAAACTTCAATCAATTTAACTTTACTTAAAGTCTCTTTTTTTTTTCAATATTAAAAAACACAAACAAACACTTATTTGCCACTTGGCTTTTCATTTTAAAACCTTTTTCAAAACTAATAAAAAACATAAAAACTAATCAAACGGTATTTCTACCCCGAACTACGAGGTTTTGATCCCTCACGGTTACGTAGGCAGAGGACAATCGTCCTTTCAAATCAATAAAAAATGTATTAGGTCTTTATTTTTCCACATTAATTACTTCTTTACAAAAAATAAGCAAGCAAGTTATAGCACATTAATTAAATAAAATCAAGAGGTTCTCGTAGAGTACTACGAATATTTAGGGTGCTAACACCTTCCCTAAATATAACCAACCCCCGAACCCAAAATCTTTTCAAAATGGAGTAGTTTGAACTTTTTCCCCCTTTTCTTAATAAAATTAAATGTTCAGTCGTGAAATAAATTAGTGAGTCAAAAGCTAATCAAATAGCCTTGATCTCCGAAAAATGACGCGACACCCTGTGAGTGTATTTATGCTCTTTATGTTGAGGGCTTGATGCCCTGGTTGGTACCACATGCATGATTAAGAAGATGTAGTTGCATAGTCAAGTTGAAGTCTTAGATGTCGCATTGTCGTTGTTGATAAGTTGTCGTCTATCCATGAATTGTTAATGAGGTATTATATGAAGATTATTATGATCAATTGATGATGTCTATGTTGTTAAATGCATTTGATGAGTTATATGCTGATTATTATTGTTTGTGAAATCTCACCCCTTCTACTTGAAAATGTTGCCCTTACAATTAGGTAACTTGCAGGTAACCAAGAATAGTTGCGGTCGTGAGTGGATTCTCTCAGGTGTGTCTTAGGTGCTCTGATACGTAATAGGATGGGAATTTTGTTGTTGCTTTCTGTTCCTTACGTATTATTTTATGAAGTTTTATGAACATGTTGTTAGAACAATTTTATGAGATTTTATATTGAGGCCTTTGTGCCAAGGTTGTTTTAAACGTTGAAAATTTCCGCTGCGAAGAAATAAATGATATTCCGTTTATGATTTTATGAAAAGAAGTGTGACATTCCGTTTATGTTGAATTACTATGATTTTTATGTGAAATTTTCAAGTTGGGAAAACGGGGTGTTACAGCAAACGCCAAGCAAATATAGAAACTTCCAAAGGTACAAGTTTATGCCTAATTAACTCCAAATTTTGATGTAACATAGGTTGTTCCTGCGATGTCAGCATGTCATACACACCACGAATCATATACCCACCTATCTGATCCGTTAACCAAAGCCACCTGTTAGAAGATGAATCATGCAAAGTAACTGTAAGTAATAGTTCCCTACACTCCGCTACCAACTCTTCCTCCAAGACCCACAAGCGGCGACGCATTTGCCACACCACCCCCCCCCCCCCCCCCCCAACCTCCAAACCCAACTGGAACATGTTCCTTTCCGTGACAACTTTGTTTACAGCCAAATCAAAAAGCTGTCTAAAACACACATAAAACGGAACATTTCCACACCAACAATCATGCCAAAAGTCAGTCTCAGCACCGTCTCCCACCTGTCTCCTAACACCCGACACAAACCTACCCTCTCCGCCCTCTCTTATCCCATCTCTAATCCTCACTATCTCCCGCCACCAAGAAGAACAACTCCGGCCCCCATCCTCCGCACCATACCTAGCCACCAACATTGTAACGCCCTATTTTATTATTTATTTATTTTAATTGAGTTTAGATGTCTTTTTATAATTTAGTCGATTTATTTTGATGAATGATATTTTGTTATGCTATATGTTGGTATATATTAGTAAAATATATTATGTTATTTGGTGTTGAAATATTATGTTATTTGGTTTGGAAATATATATGTTATGTGATGTAGAAATATATTTGTTATTTGGTGTAGAAATATATATGTTATCTGGTGTAGAAATATATTTGTTATTTGGTGAAGAAATATATATATGTTATAGAAATATATTTGTTATAGAGATATATTTGTTATTTGTTATAGAAATTATATATATATATATATATATATATATATATATATATATATATATATATTAAAATAGAATATTGAAGCTGAGGGGCAGAATAGGAAATAAGAGAAAATAAGTAGGTTAAGGATTTATATAAAAGAGGAGAGTTAGAATTAGAAAATAAGGATTACGTAAAACCTGTTTTTGGAGAAAAAGGGAGAGGAAGCGGTAAAGTCCTTCGTCGATCAATCTTTGTTGGGACTTTGGAGACTTTGGAGAAAAAGGGAGAGGAAGCGGTAAAGTCCTTACGTGAATATCTTTGTTGGATAATTTGAAATACATATATTATGTGAATGTTGTTGTTGAATAATTTGAGATACATATATTATGTGAATATTGTATGATATAATGTTGTTATACCATCCAAAGTGGTTATTATTAATGTTGCTATGATTCAAGTTGTTGTATGTTGTTGTCTCTGTTGTTATTGATTATTAAATCATTAAGTTGCATATGATGGTCAAAGTTGTCAAGTTGTAAGTTGTTGTTCCAAGATATTGGAGTCATATGAGTTGTTGAAGTTGTCTAAGTTGTAAGTTGCTGAGTCCATGCATACTCATTGGAAGTTGAGGGCTTGATGCTCTGTGAGCCTTTGCTCTTTAAGTTGAGGGCTTGATGCCCTGTGAGTGTATTTATGCTCTTTATGTTGAGGGCTTGATGCCCTAGTTGGTACCACATGCATGATTAAGAAGTTGTAGTTGCATTGTCGAGTCGAAGTCGCTGACGTCGCATTGTCGTTGTTGTTAAGTTGTCATTTATCAATGAATTGTTAACGAAGAACTATGTGAAGTATTAATATTTATTAATCGTTGTTGTTTATGTTGTTATATGATGATGTCTATGATGTGATGTTTATGTTGTTATATGATGATGTTTATGATGTGATGATTATGTTGTTATATGATGAGTGTATATGATGTGATGAATATGCTGTTAATGATGACTAGAAGTTGATTGATAATTTAATGAAGTACTATATGAAGAATTACTATTATTAATTGATGAGGTTTAAGTTGTTAAATGCATTTGATGAATTGAATGCTTATTATTATTGAATGTGAAATCTCATCCCTTCTGCTTGGAAATGTTGCCTTTACAATTGGGGTCGCTCTGATACGTAACGGGATGGGAATCTTGCTTGTTTTTCATGTGTTACGTGTTTATTATGAATTTATGTTGAAGATTTGTTTAGACTGAATTTAATAAGTTATTTAAGTTGAGGCCGTTGTGCCATTACGATATTAAATTAATGTTTTCCGCTGCATTGATATTTAAATTGATGACATGAGATGACTGAAATAAATAGTAATTCTACTCTATTTTATCTTTTAAAGTAGTGTGACATCCTGTTTTTAGTTGTTTACTATGATTTTATGCAAAAAAATTCAAGTTGGGAAAACGGGGTGTTACAAACACCCTACGCCACAACCCATCTCTCTCTATTAACAACCTCCAACACCATTTTCCTAACAAAACAGTGTTAAACTCCCTCAATCTCCTAACACCCATCCCTTCGTACTCCTTCCTCAAACATTCCAACTAATCCAATAAATTTTTCTTTTATCCTCACTCCAACCCCAAAAAAAATTATTTAATAAAGATTCAATGGAAGAGATTATACCTGACGGAGCTTTGAAAAAGGAAAGAGCATAGACAGGAAGGGCAGTCAGGACAGATTTGAGAAGGATCAATCGACCACCAAAAGAAAGGAACCGACTATGCTAACCAAACAATCTAGCTTTAATTCGATTAACACAGGCTCCCAAAACAATAACCGACGCCGATCGCCCCCAATCGGAAGACCCAAATAGAGGAACGACACTTTACCCACTTTGCGACCTAACACAGAAGCCGCTTCAGACAACCATGAAACATTGATATTGACACCAACCATTGAGCTTTTATGGAAATTTACTTTCAAACCAGACATAGCCTCAAACAAAACTAAGCCATAACTCATTGCACGAACATTTTCCTAACTTTTATTACCAATCAAAAGTGTATCATCAGCGAATTGTAAGTGAGACACTACCATAGAGTTGGCCTCACCCACCTTGTACCCTGTAAAGGTACCTGTTTCAACCAAGGCTTTCATCAATACATTCAAGCCTTCTGCTGCCAATAAGAACAAAAAAGGCGATAAAGGGTCACCCTGACGTAAACCCCGTTCAAGAGGGAACTCGTTAGTAGGACTGCCATTCACTAACACTGACGCAGTAGCGGTACAAACACACTCTTTAATCCATTTTCTCCATAAGGTCGGAAAAGAAATACTACCCATAACCTCATCAAGATACCCCCATTCTACAAAGTCATCTGCCTTTTCAAAATCTACTTTAAACATTAAAAGCTCTTTCTTCGATTTTCGGGCCTCATCAACCACCTCATTTGCTATCAAGATCCCATCAAGAATTTGTCTATTTTTTACAAAAGCTGATTGAACATCAGACACGACACTGCCTATAACCTATCTCAACTTGTTTGCTAGAACCTTTGCCAAAATTTTATAGAGACATCCCACCAACGAAATGGGTCAAAAATCATTCAAAGTCCGAGGACTGTCTACTTTAGGAATAAGAGCAATAAACATAGAATTTATACCTTTCGAAAATTTTCCATTCCTATGAAACTCTGAAGTGAACCGCAAAATATCATCTTTCATCTCATGCCATAAATTCTTGATGAACCCGAAGTTGATGTCATCTGGACACGGGCTCTTAAAGCTATCACAGTACCACACTGCTGCCTTAACTTCATCCATAGAAAAAGATTTTGTCAGCGTACCTATTTCCATGAATGAAAGCTTACGGAACTGCAAATTACCCAAAGAAGGTCGCACCCCCTATCTGACAAAAAATGGTTTTTAAAATGCATAAATACTGCTTGACGGACAGGGTTAACACCCTCCACCACCTCCCTGATCACCATAATCAAAGATAAAGGATTATGACGTCTTCTGCCTGCTAGAACAGGGTGGAAATATTTTGAATTTGCATCGCCATCACGGAGCCAAATCAATCTCGATTGTTGCCAACAGATACTAGTATTAATACGGGACAAATAATGAATGTCCGTCGAAATACCATGCAATTCACCAAGCTCTTCATCCGACAACTCTGTTTCCTCCCCTTTACTATCTAGGGCCGTCTTTCTTTCTTTCAAAGCTACAATTTTCGTCGGTAAATTACGAGTATTGGATTCGTGCCACTCCCTAAGAGCCACTTTGATTAATTTTAATTTCTCTTAAAGGACATAATCGCCCTATCCTTGAACCTGGAAAGAAACACATTTTTCACGAACAAAATTATTATAACCAGGCATATCCTGCCAGCATTTCAACAACCGCAAAGGTCTCGAACCCAAGTTTTGTTCATCAACTGATAGTAAAATGAGACAATGATCAAAAAGACCCTTAGATATTTATTGCGGAGAGAGAAACATTTGAAATGAAATATTAAATTAATAAGGTCATTATAGTAAAAGTAAAAACAAGTGTATCAAAAGTAGTACTCCCTTCGTTCCATATTAGATGACCTAGTTGACTCCGACACACGTACCAATGCATATGTTTTATCTTTGATATCTTCAATGCTCTACTAAAACAATTATGAAAATTTAATATTTTAAAAATATTCATCGAGACGAATCCAACATCTTAAATGATATTATTATTTATCTTTCTGAATTAGCATAAATATATGGTCAAAGTATGTTAAGTCAATAATGTATATTGTGAGTCCTCGTGAGCTTAGCTCAATTGGTAAGGACAATGCATTAATATATGCAAGGTTCGGGGTTCAAACACAAAATCATATTTGAGCTTTAACGGTTCATGATTTGATTTGTTGTGGAAAAAACTTTTCTCCTCGATATTGTCGAGTGATTGTGATAATATAGTTTAAAAAGCTAGAATCCGTTAATCGATCGAGAGATTGCAGCTGTTACGCTTACAAATATTGTGAAAATGCTTATGAAATACGCAACTCCCTGTGGACACGATCCTATTATACTTACATGTGAAAAGTTTTATGAGAGGTAAAAATCCTTCATCATGGATATCATACATATAATTTTTTCATCTTCTTGAATAAGTCTAACCCGGGCAACGCCGGGTAAATACAGTAGTATATATATAAAGTAAGATTTTTTATGCCACATGTCGCTTCCACGTTTATTTTTAATATTTTTATTACTTTTCTATTTTCTAAAACTAATACTTTATTTGGCATAAATATCTCAAAAAAATCCATATATTACTTTGATCTTATCAATTAAAATATTTTATTTAAGTTTTTTATTTATTTTTATTAATTTATGTAGCATAGGTATCTCAACAAACTACTGATTATATTTTATTTTTTTTAATTATCAATAGTATATATTTTATTCTCTATATATGAAAGAAATGATCAGCAAAAACACAATTTTCTCTCTTCTAATCATTCGACATCAACATATTTTTACTCTTTTGTGTCTTTTATAACAAAAAGTCATATCGAAAGGAGAGAGAAAATAATTGTCAAAAGATTGAAGTGATTTTGAAACAAAAAGTTCCTTTTTTATAGTTGTATTAAACAAACTTTTTTTAAAAAAAATAATTTTATTATGATAAGTAAACACAAAATAGATTCTGATTTTTGTATAAAATTAAAAAAAAAACTCTAAATTATTGAATATCAAAATCATTTTTATTGAATATCAAAATCATTTATATCAGTCTCACATTCGTATGAATATCCGCTAGACGAGTACGAGTATTAGTGGACATATTAAAGTATTTACAAACATATGAAATTATTAACGTGCGAAATGATTTTTTTATACAAAAAAAATGCATTATAATAAAATAATTGAAATTATGTGGAATCAATTCTTTAAATTTTATTATTAATATTTGTAGGACTAATGATCATTTTAGAATTGTTCCATGTGAGATTTGTACAAGGTCTCTTAAAGTTACAAAGTCAAGTTCTCACCACTAAGTTGACACCTCTTAGAATTATTTCTTCTATTTTAATAAGACAAAAATATTATACCACGTACTTTCACTCAGACAATAAATTATTAATCAAATAAAAATCATTAATTAGAAAATCAAGTTATAGTTTATTTCATGACGAGAAGATTATTATTTTAGTGATACGACAATCGTATAATTATACTAATTTAATGAGGGGTACAAATGTCTACAAGTAACGGTACTTAAAAAATGTTTATATTATTCTATATGTGTTAATAATTTTACTAAATCCAATTAATTTCATCCATTTGTGCATCAATTAAAAATAATTATTAGAGAACTTAAAATATGGTTTATTTTATTCTATTCGTGTGTACTGTGACACCCTAAATCCAAAAAATAATTATTACTATTATTTAATTAAAAATAGAGTTTGATTCGCAGCGGAAAGTGTTAGATAAAAACTTCTCTAATAATATAGGAATTCTTCCACAAGATTTAGGATATCACATTGACTCATAACAAACATAATCCAGACTTCACTTCATTAAAAATCGTAATAGCATTAATATCGAATCTTTTGCTTTTGAAAATACTTTCTTTTACATCATAGTCAATGGTTTTTTTGTACAAAACGAAATAAGTAAGCATATCCCTTTTCCCGTGTCACTATCAGAGCGGTGTTTTTCCCCAAAATAACAGACGACACAAGACAATCTTCACGAAAGGCATGTACTTGACTCCAAGACTCATAACCTATATACTACGGTTTCGCAACCGTAGGGCCAAGCAAGCAAACACAAACACAAACAACGAAGGGGTGAGTTTCGAGAACATGTAATAGTATAAAAAAAAATGAGAAGAACACATAAGCAATTAAGTCAAAGTCATATCACATCACAAACATAATATCTAGAACCTTGAAGAATATATTATATCATCTCAATCCATATTAGTAGAAAATATCATTACAGCTTAAGAACCAAAAAACTTCACAAACACAATGTCACAATTCAATTTCAAACAAGTCACAAAACATATAGTCACCAATAACCATCTTCATAAGAACATCAACAGATAATCATCTTCATCGTCTCACACAATTACACTTATTCACCAAACAGAAATCATCGTCAAATTTTATGCATGTGGACTCAATCCTAAGACCTATATGAATGTGGTACCACACCTATCGTCATAATTTGCCAAAGGTATGTTACTGGACTTTCATCGTCATAATTTGTCAGAGATATGTTACTGGACTTTCATCGTCATTTCGTCATCATGATTCCTAGACATGACTCTATATGCATGCAAGAGACAAACTTTTCAAGTATCAAAATATCATAACATCCTCAACAAATCAGAATCATAAATGTAGACTCCTCCTATTATGCACAACATCAAGACAAAACACATCATCGTCATCATAAGTAAACATCGTCGTTCTCATCATCAATGTATATTAGACATCATCATTCAAATCATCATCATAATTATACTTTATCATTCTCATCGTTAATATAAATTAGACATTGTCATTATCATCATCAATATAAAATAGACATGCATTTTATCATCATCAATATAATTAGTAACATCACTCTCATCATCATTATAAAATAAACGTCAACAATACGTCTGAATGAGGTCAAACCAAAGCTAAAAGAAAGTTAATACCCATATCTACAACTTTGATGAAGGAACCTAAATCCAAATTTGATGCAGAGAGGGGTGAAAAGGTTGGTTTTTCTAAACCTACACAGAATGTACGACCGTGCTGACCTCTGTGTAGTATTTTGATAATAACTCAAGTTTTTGACGTTCTATTGGAGTCACTCCAAATCCACATGAAAACTGACTTCCATACTACAACTTTTATGTTTATATCGAAACCTAGTTCAGAACATAAAATAGTCAAAATTTGGTTTTCCTAAGCCTCGAAAAAGAGCACGACCCGGCTGACCCATGTGTAGTATTTTGACCATATCATGAGTTCTAGATTTTGGAATGAGATCAGACCAACGCCCAATTAAAGCTAAAACGCATATCTACAACTTTTATGAAGACACCCAATCCTAATTCGGAACAAAAAAGTCCCTGCTTTTATTTTTGTTTTCGGTTACAACTTTCCTAACTTCGTTTTCGACCCTAAACTCGCCAAACTCGACCCTAATCTTCACTCTCCATGATTAACCTATCATTCAAACACTAACCAATTTTTAACCTACCGGATTATTCTTTTTAAGACTAAAAACTCAAATAAAACAAACTAAACTAGTTTTCCTCAATTCTCATCTTTCAACTTCATCTTTTCAATTTGTTCATCATCATTCTCTCGTCAAAATTCACATCATAACAGTAACAACATTTTAAAATTTAAGACAACCCTCCCGTCATAGATTAAGATACCCTAAAGTGCAAAGATTCTCCGCCTTAAGAGTGTCATCTACAACATAAGTTGGAACAGTCACTACTTGTCATCTAAAGAATAACATCAATGCTTATTCATCTCAAATCGACATCTCATTCATCAACACTTATCATATTTTCGATCACACATAATCATATTCCAATAGTCATCATATACATGTGTCATACCAAAAATTACATTCAAATACATAACATCACATCTATATCAATCATTAATTAAGTCATCAATCTAAATAGTTGCAGCAAATCAAGCATAAGCACACACAAATCTATCCATGACTTCAAATACCACATATTCACATAATTTAAATCAAGCAACACCTTAATAATGTTTCTAATTCTTCTTTTAACCTCCCACGTCTAAATTTGCACATTAATTAAATATTCCCTCAAAGGGCTACAACCGTCGCGGTGAGCCCCGTAAGAAACTTTGGGAAATACGGCTTTCTCGTTCATCTCAGTTAATTTACACTCATGATCTCGAACTTTTCTCTCTCACCCCATACCTGAATTGAAGCTTTTAAAACATGACAAACTCGACAAAACCAACAACTCGAACGGTTTGACATGTACACAGTACACCTCTCCTTTCTGTCAAGCAGTGCAACGACACAATAGAGCGCCAACAAGTTTGATGCCATTTTCACCGAAGCATTGGGCTTTCTGAAGATTACACTTAGAGGGATCGAAGAATCAAGAATGGTATTTGCTTCTTGAAACTACAACTAGGTAACTGAAATCTTGAAAATACAAAATCTATTTTGTTAATGAAGTGCCATCTTTAAATTGCCGTGACAAAGACATGGTGCTTAGTCTACAAATATGCAGCCGTAGACTCATGTTAACTAGAATCCAAATTAAACAAAACTATTGGTTGATGTATGTGTGGGTTCGATGAACAATTTATTTGACCATGACAAGACAAATATATGATTACAATTCTAAGAGTTCCATCAAATATATGAAGAAGGGTGGAAACAAATACTGTTGACGGTGCATGAGTGGAACGAGAGAAAACTAAAATTAGGTCTACTATCCTTTCAAAACAAATATAATAGGCTATACTAGGTTAATAGAAAATATACAAGCTTAATAGAAAATATATAAGGTATCACGCATCATCACTGCAATCTATATATAATAATTAAAATAAACTATCTATTTATATAGTAAATAATTTAGTAGTTTGATATTTGCAAAATATAAAGTAAGATCAATTATCAAAATATAATTAACAAAGTGATAAAATATTTTAAATAGTTCTACTATCATTAAATTTTAGTAAACTACTATACAAACACTCAAATCAATCAACTAGAAAATTATCACTTCATATTATAATGATAATTAATCACAATATTATTCATTTTTTAAGAATAAGAAATTTGGGGTGTTACATGTGCCTATTAAGATATTCGTCATATACTGCTTTGTGCTGAATTTTATTTGCGAATACCATGCATACAAAATTTTAATCATCCTTAATTATATGTTTATCCTGGGCAACGCCGCGTAATTACACTAGTGTATATATATCACACACGACGCTGCCGCCGTCCGTTCGGCCGGGCCTGACTTGGGTCAAAAAGAAATATATATTTTTGGTTTAATTGCACTTTTGGCTCCCCAATCTTTTCAAAAGTTGCGATTTTGGCCCCCTAACTAATTAAAATACAAAAAAGCCATCTATGTATTGGATCTTTGGCATTTTTGGCCCCCAAGGCCACTTTTGACTTAGTCTTCGCTGACGTGGCACCCACATCCCTTAAGTGAGGTGCCACGTGTCGACCATTGTGGGTGCCACCTCAGCGAAGACTAAGTTAAAAATGGGGCCAAAATCGCACTTTTGGAAAGATAGGGGGCCAAAAGTGCAATTAAGCCTATATTTTTTTATCACCTGAGAATGTTAAATTAATTTTTTTGTTAATTTAATCATTATCCGAAAGCGCTTTCGTAACAAATAAGTTTGTTACAATCTGATTCGATCCAACAAAATATTCATAAGGTTCTAGATATATCCACTCACGTGAGAACGAACCGATCCGCGAATGCTTAGAGATTAAGGCTCCGTTTAGATTGATCTTATTTTGAGCTTATGAAAAATAGCTTATGTAAAAAAATAAGTTTTTTATTTTAATTTATAAGCTCTCACTAATGAAAATTATATCTTCATAGACTGTTTTTTCATAAAATACCTTAACAAACTTATAAATAATACATAAAAACGTATTTAATTGCATAAGCTGTTTTGTATAAGCTCTAAAATAAGTTATTCCAAACGGACCCTAAGTCTGCTTAATCCGTAAGCTAACTTAATTGTCACTCCGGATTTGTTACGAACTCTCCCTATAAATGGAAAGCTCGCCTCACTTATTTTACACACCGAAAAATACAGTTGATGTTTCCTATGCTCTTCCACTATTCTCCTTTCGACTTGTGTTGACGAGTCCTTCTTCCTTTCTTCTACTCCTTCTGTCCCTTCAGTTTCGAGTGGTCTTCGTACCATATAGAGTGGTTTAAACGAACAATTAAACCATATTAAAGGTGTTATTTCTCGAACGATTACATACGGTGCAGTACGTAATCGAACAGATGACCCCTATATGGAATTTTCAGTGACCAGTGACCCGTTCATCAATCTCGCAAAAAAACTCAATTTCCAGTGACCCCTGCATGGAATTTTTACCACGTTACTGGAAGGGCTGCTTCATCATTCACCATTATTTTTGGAGTTTTTATTGTTTCTCATCTTGGTTTTGTATTTTATGTTTAGATATATTTATTTAATTTATTAATTTTTATTGAGATTATACATCTTTTGTTTCTACCTGAAAATTGATAAATATATACAAATTTATTTTTTAAAATAAAAGTAAACTGATTTTATTTGTTATTTCTTTCCTTAATATTTTTAAACTGATTTTTATTTATAAAAGAACGTTAACAACATACCAGATTATATCTTGCCTAAAAAAAAACATACCAGAATATATCTACCTGTTGTTTTTTCATTATTTACCTGTATTCTTTTCTTATTGTTCCTATTAAAGAATTCAAATAAATCATATAATAGAGTAAGCACTTAAATTTTATTCGTGTTCCTGTGTACTCTTATTCTTGTTCGCCGTGGATGAGAACTTTAAACTATACCCAGTGCGTCTATTTGGGTTAATGAGATTATTTTCAATAATGGTGTGCTTGAGGTAGAAGAATTGATTGAGAATATCAAGGTGTTAGCTTGGTATTGGAGTATGAGTAGACAAAAAATGGTATCATGTTTGTATTAAGAGTTGTGTTGGAACCCTCAGGAGTGTTTACTTAGATAGTTGTTATGGTGTTTTTTGGGGGCTGTTTGTTATAGGGCTTCTGTTTTGGATTTTTCTGTTGTAATTGTGTTTTCATGGTGCTGTTTGCTAAGGTGTTTGTGTTTTCTCTTTGGTCGCCCTGTAGCTTTTGCACTTTTGCGCTGGGGTGTTGTAATTGTGTTTTTCTGACAAACTACCACCTTGTGAGTTTGGTTGCTAGTAATAGTATTGACTGTTCAAAAAAAGAATAAATGTTTAAATAAAAATGGAAGCTATTAATGAATTTAAAAATTAGAGAGAAGAGATGTTGAAGTGAGAGATAGAAGGATAGCAACAGATACAGGTGAGGCCACCATTCGATTTTTTCTTTGTGGGGATAAAATGTCTTTCTTTATTAATGTTTTTTTTAATAATGTTGTGTTGTGTCTTTGTTTGTGACCCATGACTCATTTGACATGTTTTAAATCAAGTTTTTTTCGATCATTACAATTTACAAATTCTTTTCTCATGTGAAACGTCACCTTAAACATATTATATAACTTTGGTCATAGTGAATTGTAGAATAAAACTTCACGTGTTACTAGAATAAATAGTACACTAGATATTGTAAACAACAATAGACTCTTTTTTTTTTAAATCACAAACAATAGATTACTTTAATCTCTAACCGAAAAATACCAAACTTTTATTATTTTCTTTGGATAAGGTTTGGTCTCCCCATTTTTCGTTGTAATTTTTCCTTATTTTTTATAAAAAAATTTAAATATAAATGTCGCTAGTTCTTATTTTATAGAAGTTTCAATCTAATTGAGATGTCTATCAAACATTTCGGTGCATGTTTAAACTATAAATTTACTCAAAAAAATCTTTCTCATAATAATTTTTTTAGTAAATATTTATTTATTTTTTTAGAGATAAATGTTAATAATTAATTTATTATTTTTTTATAGAAGCTTTGTTTCAATTTTAAAATATTTCACTCACTAATAATTATGTTTTATAAGACCAAATTTTTAAAATATTAATTTGCCAAATATTTTTCATTTTATAAGACCAAATTTTTAAAATATTTATTTATCTAATATTTTTCACTTTCAAAGTTAGCTTTTAGCCACAACAGAATTAGTAGTATACCAAACAACTTTAACTTTTATTTCTAAAGTTGTTACATTTCACTTTAAGTGCAAAATAGGTTATAATGCTTAAAAAAGTTGGGCCAAACAAAGACTTAATGTACGTTTATTCCTTTTTCACATCTAAAACAGGGATAAACTCTGTGCCATTGGATTGTCATAAATAGAAATAGATAGAAAGTCACTACATAATTTATAATTTATGTTCACAAAGAATATGCAATTTTTATTAGAATTGCATGCTGATCAAAGCTCCAAAAGTTAAAAATCTCTTAATTTGATCAAAGCTTTCATAAGGAGTTGCATATGTTTACTTGAATCAAAGCTCTTACAATCGCCAAATCTGTACCACATGTAAGTTTTGAATTGGAATGAATCCTCTTTTTCTCAATCTTTTCTGTCTCTTTCTTTCCTTCAATTCTACGGGGCCTTAAATATCTTCATTTACACTACAACAATAATGTTAAATAAACACTCTTTTTTTTTAAATAAAAGTAATCTGATTTTATTTGTTCTTTCTTTCCTTAATTTTTGTAAAACTATTTTTATTTATAAAAGAACATTAACAACATACCAGAATATATCTACCTCTTGTTTTTTCATTATTTACCTGTATTATTTTCTTATTGTTCCTTTGAAAGAATTCAAATCATATAAAGCATTTAAATTTTATTCGTGTTCCTGTGTACTCTTATTATTGTTCGCCGTGGATGAGAACTTTATACCAAGTGCAACTGGTTGTGGATGATATCAGTTAACCTGGAAAGAAAAAAAGAATGAATTAGATGTTTAAGTAAGAATAAAAGGATATTAAAGAATATGAACGATAAGAATAAATGTTTGAATAT
Source organism: Medicago truncatula (assembly GCF_003473485.1). NCBI lineage: Eukaryota > Viridiplantae > Streptophyta > Magnoliopsida > Fabales > Fabaceae > Medicago > Medicago truncatula. The sequence continues at coordinate 27,783,601 of NC_053045.1, forward strand.
CCCTAAAAAGAGTATAAATGTTTGAATAAAAATGGATTGAAGAAGAAGAATGATAAGAATAAATGTATGAATAAAAAAGGAAGGTAATGAAAGAAGATTGAATGATGAATTTAAAAATTAGAGAGAAGAGAGGTTGAACTGAGAAAGAGAAGGATAGTAAAAGAAAAGAAATTAAGGGGTAGAAAGAGTCGGAGATAAAAGTTGAGATTGAAGATTGAGATTTGAACCAAATAATGGATTGAACCAGCACCATTAGCAAGCTGGAACTTGGACCTACATTATTGTAACCAATCACAATTCAATCACGAAGATTAAAACAGAATTAATTATTTTAATTTTTAATAAATATTTTATCGGATACTTATGTGATACTCCACAGATACACAATGATATTTCTAAGATACTTCACATACACGTATCCTAGAAAAAGATGAAGAGTAAAAAAGTGAGACGATGTTGTAAAAATTCATTATAGATATATATGACTTAATTTTGGATATGCATCAATAGAATTGTTTCTCAATTAAACACTTAAAATTATACTTCTTGTGGATGAACGTAGCGAGAGATGTGATTCAATTAATCAACATTAGATAAAATTTGTGTTGAGTTCTTTTAATGATGTTTCTCTCAATATCCTAACATATGAAAATTTAATATGGTTTATAAGAAAACTTTCAAAAAAAATTATTTTGATCACATGTATTATTTTTAAAAAATTGTAACTTTTATAATAATACAATAATGAAGAGTAATCAATATTAATTTTCTTCAAGTATTTTACATACATATAAGTTTTATTATAAATTTTTGTTAACGTATCCTAACCATATCGTATCCTAAATTTTAAAAAATCCGCGTATCCGCGTACCCATATCGTATCGTACCCGCACCCGTATCTGTATCGGAGCTTCATAGATTATATCCTTAACTATTTATTACTCTCTCTTCTTTCAATTCTTTAATTTATCTTTCTTATACCATTTATTAAGGACAAATTTGTAAAACAACTCATAATATTTATTTCTCACACAAAATTAATTACACTTCTTAATTATGTTTCTTAATACATGTGAAATGCCTTAACACGTTTCTTTCCCGTATCATTTATGATTTTTATCTTTATTTGAACTCTTTGTCTATGTTTGTTATTTCACTTATGGGAGGTGTATTTTTAAGTAATAGCATGCCATTTTTTTTTTAAGAAATAGCATGCCATTTTTTATTCAGAGAAAAATTAGTGTAAGTAATAGAGTTGGATCTAATAATGAATATTTCAAGTCACTCGCATCGTGTAGAGAAATATTATAAAGTTTTAAAATAAGTAGTTTAATTTTTTTTTTTTATGATCAACTTTGTGCTTAATTTTGTCAAAAAAAAAAAAAAATTGTGCTTAATTAATAATACATATTATAACATAAATTTTGTGTTTAAATATTCTAATTTTTTTGTGGTTCATCGAAAAAATAATTCCCGACTCCACCAATATTTCTCTTTATTTCTAAGTGTATACACCTTTATGAGACGTATATAAAATGAGAAATGATATTTGCACATCCATTTTGTGACAACTTTTGAATAACTTTCTCTCTCTTACTCACATAATATTCTTTTCCTCTCTCTTTCTTTTTCTCTCTTCATTGTTTTTGACCAATTATAAAAGAGAGAAACAAGGTTGTCATCAAAGTTGTCTTCAAATGGATGTACATATATCACTACTCATATAAAATTGTTAGTGTTTCACTATAAAAGGGGAAAATCAGATTAGACGTTATATAGAAAATTCCAAGTGATAAAGAACATTTGATAAGTATCCATGAATTTTGATCCTCCTGTCTTAAGAAATCAAAACCAAAACCTTCTATACTTCAATGAAAATTCTTTCTCTAATGATAATATCTCTTGGGAATTAGAAGATATCGTTGATTTCTTCAATGGTGATATCAATTTCAACAAGGACTCACTATCACAAACAAAAGAATCATTATTATTACCATTATCATTACCTGCTGAATCCAACTCTTCATATCCATTACTAAGCAATGGATCACTTGAAGTCTCATCTAATACTACTTACACACAAGTGATCAAAGAGAAACAAACATCATTCTCATTGCCCTTAAAAAAAAACACATCATCGTCGTCCTTGCCACTACCACCAATTAAAGAAAGTAACACAAGGGTATTTAGAGGAGTACGAAGAAGGCCATGGGGGAAATTCGCGGCGGAGATAAGGGACTCAACAAGAAAAGGGGCTAGAGTATGGCTTGGAACATTCAACACGGCCGAAGAAGCTGCTTTAGCTTACGACCAAGCTGCTTTTTTAGCAAGAGGTTCATTGGCAGTGTTGAATTTTCCAGAGGATGTAGTTAAAGAATTACTCAAAGAAATGGCTAGAAATTCTGAGCCTTTAGAAGAAGGTACTTCTACTTCCCCTGTGTTGGCAATAAAGAGAAAATACATCAAGAGAAAATCACCCAATAAGGTTAGCAAAAAGAAAATGAAAACTGATCATAATGGTGATCGAACAAAGAGAGAGACCAATACTAAATCTAAAAATGTGTTTGTGTTTGAAGATTTGGGTGCTGAATATCTTGAGCAACTATTGAGCTTAACTTCTTAGTCCTCCTCATCCTTTGTCATCATCATCATTATCGGTTTTTGAGTTTTTAATATGAACAATTGTAATTCCATAAGGGAAAAAAAGATAAAAATAATTTCCAAAAATAAAATAAAAAATAAGGAAAAAAAAGCTTTACAAAGTATGTACTACATGTTCTTTAAAAAAAGTATGTAATTATGTTAACGCACATGATAATTTTATCCGCATTATGAAATTAATGGATAATTATTTGCAAAGTTTTTTTTTTAAGAAATTAAAATGGGATATATTAAACGACTGACTGTCCTTTTCTAGCACAAAGTGTGCCAAGAAAGACAACAAATATTTACAGCAAAGTATCAACAAGAATGAACAATGATTAGTCTATACCCAAACACAAGAACAGGTTCGGGCACCAATCATAAAACTTATAATTAAAACTAGCACATTTTGCGAAGTTTAATGATTTGTTTTTACAAAATGCATGTTTAATGAAATTAAATATACTACTTCGCACTTAAATACAAAAGTAAAAAAATTAAAAACAAACAAATACTCATGTATCCAATATTTAAAAAAGTCTAGCTACGGAAAAAAATAGCAAAATTACAACTTTAAGTTCCTTAACTTAATTTCAAGTAACAGTTTGATCCTTTAAGTTAAGGGACTAAAAGTGTAATTTTATCAAAAAATCATTTAAAAATCATATATTAGCAATAAGCACTATGAAAAATAATTAAGCCAAAATCATGTGTCATCTTTATATAATAAATCAATCGGATTGCATCGTTTTGTTTGTTTGTATCATATTTATTTACTTGTTCAAATTGTATTTTTTTTTTTTTTTTTTAAGTAGTTTAATTGTTAGAGTTCATATATAAATTTTAAAAAATGGGGTGTTCCGGGTTCAAACCCCGACCTTTACATGTAATATGCAATATTCCAACCAACTGAGGTAGGTCACGGGACTGTTCAAATTGTAATTTACATAATATTTAGCACTGTTTTTATTTCGGATATAATAAAAATTCTCTGCTGAATTATTTAAAATAATTAAACCATTTAAATTATATCACATAGTCTCCTTTTAATATGTAAACCAATTATAGTGTAACATGTCTCAACTTTGTATAATAAGTCAATCAGATTGAATTGTTATGTATATTTGCATTGTTTTTTTTTATTAGAAGATATTCTTACCTTATCTATTTTTATTTTTATTTGCATCAATTATTTTTTTTATTAACGAATCATTATAGTGTGTTAAATTAATATTGACAAAAATCAACTCTGGTACACCGGATTTTTTTGGTGACAAACGGAAAAGAGAAAAAGAAAAGACAAGAAAAAAAAACTAAAAAAGCTAATGCCTAGTAAAAGAGATGATTAACGCATCACCAAGCAATATGGAGGATAAGTTCGGAGGAGTTGTATCTAAAATCACTAATTTCTCAGAACTTTTAGCACCTAACTTAGCCAAATAATCAGCAGCAGAGTTATCTTTTCAAAGAGTATGACATAAATCAAATATCCAATCTTGACTCAAGAGCTTCTTAATTAAGCTAATCAAGTTACCAAATCTGTGAAATATATTAAGTGGATCCTGAACCAACTTAATCGCATGCAAGAGATCTGAATAAGCAAATAACTCGCCGAAAACCAGTCGACCAACACAAATCCAAACCATGGTAAAGTGCAAGAATCTCAACATGTAAGATACAAGAGGGATCAATATTACCGTAGAAATCACATTCGACTAAGACCACCAAACCCTGTTAAACTTGAATTCATAAACATGCTATCATTAACATTAAGAGAAAGCAAGCCGGGGGGTGGGGGGGGTGATTTCTTAGATACACTCCTAGCTACAACTTGAATGTCATTTGAATCTGAGTTCCCAGATACCATCGTAACATGTCACAATATGGCTACAACTTGAGCTGAGATATCCAACCCATAATGTTTTGTTCCCTCAAACAAATATATATTCATTGAACAACAAATCTTCAAAATAAAGAATGGCAGAAAGAATATATGTGAGAGAACAAATATGAGAGATAAAAAATAATTATTTAACAGCAACTTTAACTTACTAGGTATATAGACCTTCCAAAAGAACTTTCAATGCTTAAGAATAGTAGACTTGATGTTGATCAACAAAAACATTATTCCCCTAAAAAAAATTATTATTGTAATTAATTTAAATAAAAAAAGTGTGTTATCAACAACTCCTTCATACACACTTTTCAACATATTATAATTACTTAAAATTCATGTGTTCCCACCTAATAATGTGTTTCCCATTTAATTTTAGTGATTTTCTTAAAGCGAAAAAAGCAGCCAAAAGAGCTAACAGGTATATTTTCTTTATATATATATATATTTTTTGCTAAGTCAGGAGTGTGAAACGACATGAAGGAAAGCATCGACATCCCAATTAGGTTGACATCCCGCAGAAACCCCATCTTATGCCGACCAGCTCAAATAATTTTATTAAAAAAAAGGAAAAAATATATAAAATGAGGGACTAGACTAAAACCTCAAAGAAAAAAACAGAAAATAAAATTGACCAATGCGTTGGACGGGTGTTGGGGTTAGTACTACCAAGTAAATATAGCTTGCATTATGCACGTGCCGCCCTAGATGCAAGATATTAAGCAATAAGGGGATAATGAGTTAACACATCTTCTTTAACAACTAGGAAAATGTGGTGGCATTTAGCATGCACAAGACATAAATTTGTGTATCATACACAAGTATGGTTTGGAAGGACAGGTGGCTGTTAATAACCTGTTTCATTATAATACTAACAAAATCTTTAAGTCATATAATAATGTCAAATATTGGATCTCTGATTTTACTAATTCACCTCCCACTTCTGCTAAAACCAAATACACCCCTTGCTTTCTTTTCTTTGTTGTTAATTGTTTCTTTCTGAAAACGTGAAATACAATGCCTCTCGCCCCCCACCTTCTTCATATTTCCAGATATGTATTATCACCAGCAACTTCTTTCTCATGTCCATTAACTTCTTTTTTCATCCATCAATTTGTTTAATTTCTTTACATTTCCCACCTAAGTTTGAAGGTTAGATCATAGTTTGCTTTACAGATCTGAACTGTTAAACCCTCTTTCTAGTTTCCTTCAACATGAAAAACAATTCAGATGGTGGGGTCATTATTTTTGTGGAACTGTTGTGGTGAACTCTTAAGATCCACACATGCTTCTTCACAAAAAGAAACAAGAGAAAGCCCCTCCCCATGTCAATCACTTTTGTATTGTTTGTTCCACAGTTGCTATGTAAAAAAAAATAAAAAATTCTTCCATATCTTCGACTGTCATTTTTTGGTATGGGTTAGATTTAAATTTCCTTTAATGATTTACAAAATTAGAAACCATGAACTGAAGTTAAAGATGGAAAGCAAGTTGTGACAAATTGAATAATCCTCTCTAATAATACTAAATAACGTGTACTGTGGATATGAAGAAAAGGATGTGGTACTGTTGCGGTGGTTTTTCAGATATGAACATTTTCTTGTGGTTGTGGTTGTGATTTTTCAAATCTGAATTTTTAAGAAAAAATTGATGTAGATGAAGATTCTTGAAGAACACATGAATGTTACAAATAAGCTCAAAAGCCCATTAGTAAGTTTAATCATAAACAATTCATAGGTGGGGTCACTTTTTTTGGGTAGACAAAACTACAAAAAGTTGATAACAAGTTACCGGTAATAGATCTTAACCATCCAAATATAATAATAATATATCAATGGCTAACATTTATTTAGAAGGTAACTTGTGCATGGTGCATAAATTTATGTCTTGTGCATGCTAAATGCCACCGGAAGTTACATAAACATCCTTTATTTACATACACCCTTGGACACCCCATATATTTAGAAGAGAGAAGATGAGATGAAAGAGAAAGTGTGCTTGTATGAGGTCCATATGATTACGTGTCAGATTTTTGTGTGGATGTCCAGAAATATATTGCTACCTAAAGATGTATATGTATCATTACTCTAACAACTAAGGGTTTCCGGTTTGCGTCATTCTCATTTGTCTCCAAATGGCTCCAACCATAGTCCATTGACTCAGAATCAATTGGTTCTTGTCGAGAATGGGGTAATGGAACCTCAATTGGTGGTATATATCTGACTATCAACACAGATATTGCTGATATTGTGAATGCAATAAGAGTGCCTACACTAACCTGTAGAAGACAAACAAAACCAGTTGTTCGAAAACCGGACCATATTGTTCGAAAAAACCAGTTGAAACGGGAATGTGCCAGTTCGCCTGTGTGTTTGATTTCAGTTATATACTATAGTCTGGTTGAATTGCAGCTAGCTCAACTGATTTGTTTTACATTTTTTCTTTTTACCTTTTTAATTATTTATGGTACTAGGTTACTGAAAGGGCCAGTTTACTTTTTTACATGTTTTCTTTTTACCAAAAAAAAAAAAACAAACTCAATTTCCAGTGACCCCCTGCATGGAATTTTCACCACGTTACTGAAAGGGCTGCTTCATCTTCACCCTTATTTTTGGAGTTTTTATTGTTTCTCATCTTGGTTTTGTATTTTGTGTATAGATATTTTTATTTAATTTATTAATTTTTATTGAGATTAAAGATACATCTTTTGTTTCTACCTGAAAAATTGATAAAATATGCAAATTTATTTTTTAAAATAAAAGTAAACTGATTTTATTTTTTATTTCTTTCCTTAATTTTTTAAAAATGTTTTTTATTTAAAAAAGAACAGTAATAACATACCTGAATATATTCTTTCAAAAAAAAAATACCTGAATATATCTTCCCTAAAAAAAAAATATAACAGAATATATTTGCCTCTTGTTTTTTCATTATTTACATGTATTTTTGTCCTTTCTATTGTTTTTTTTCATTATTTAGCTGTATTTTTTTCTTATTGTCCATATGAAAGAATTCAAATAAATCATATGATAGTAAGCACTTAAATTTTATTCGTGTTCCTGTGTACTCTTGTTTTTGTCGCCCTAGATGAGAACTTTAAACTATACCCAGTGCAACTGGTTGTAGATGATATCAGTTAACCTGAAAAGAAAAAAAATGAACGAATTAAATGTTTGAATTAGAATGGAAGGTTATTGCAAAAGATGAATGACAAGAATAAATGTATGAATAAAAATGGAAGGTACTAATGAAAGATTGAATGGTGAAGTTAAAAATTAGAGAGAAGAGAGGTTGAAGTGAGAGAGAGAAGGATAGGAACAGATACAGGTGAGGCCACATTCGATTCTTCCTGTGTAGGGATAAAATGTTACATATCAATATTTTATGGGTAGTGCTAACTTGTGTTTTTACGACACATGTTAAGAAACTGATCAAAAGAATAAACTTTCTTTAAAATTTTGTGTATTCAATTTATTAAAAAGTTAGATTAAAAGTAATACACACATTCCAATAAACTATTTCTATGTTTGATTTATTAATTTGTGTCTTATAGAGCACAAATTAGCATTTCCCGTATTTCATTATTTTCTAATGAAATATTGTAGATGATAGAAAAATCAAATTATAAATTATGTGGTGACCTTCTATCTATCTCTATTTATGACAATCCGATCACATGGATTTTATCCCCACTAAGTAGCTGTTTGTTTTAGTTGTGAAAAAGGAATAAACGCATATTAAGGCTTTGTTTGACCCAACTTTTTTTTAAGCAAATAAGTTATTTTGCACTTAAAGTGAAATATAACAACTTTAGAAATTAAATAAAGTTAAAGTTGTTTGGTATACTAATTCTGTTGTGGCTAAAAGCTAATTTTAAAAGTGAAAAATATTTAGTAAATTTATGTTTTAAAAATTTGGTCTAATAAAGTGAAAAATGTTTGGCAAATTAATGTTTTAAATATTTGGTCTTATAAAACATAATTATTAGTGAGTGAAATATTTTTAAATTAGAACATATTTTTAGATGACCAATTTTTAAATTGAAACGTAGCTTCTATAAAAAAAATAATAAAGTAATTAAATAACAAGCGGCCGAATGTGGGACACCTTCAGTTTCGGAAACTCTCTGTTATAGAAAGGGGCGGTTTGATTAAACCCTTTTCTGAGGATGAAATTAAGGCAGCGGTGTGGGATTGTGACAGTTTCAAGAGTCTGGGCCCTGATGGGATCAATTTGGGTTTCTTTAAGTCTTTTTGGCATGAGATGAAAACAGATATTGTGCGCTTTGTTACTGAATTCCATAGGAATGGAAAATTATTGAAAGGCATAAACTCTACGTTCATAGCCCTAATTCCTACTGATGAGTTTCATCTTGAACAGGGTTTACGTCAAGGTGACCCTTTATCTCCTTTTTTATTTTTATTGGCAGCAGAAGGGTTGAATGTGTTGATGCAAGCGTTGGTAGATGATGGCGATTTTCGCAAGTGTACGAAATCGTGCAAGTAGTAAAATTAAAACGGTAAGACCGAGTGTCGAACTCGAGGATCGCGTTATACTGTCGAATAATATTTGTGATTTAATTGAACAAAAAGGTACTGAATTTGTGTGATTGCAATAATGAAAATTAAGTAAAGAAAGATTGGATTGAACTATAATAATAAAATTGTAGGGATGAGTTTCACTATATGACTATCTTGAATTAACAACTTGAATATGACCATTGAATAAACTTATCGTATCATTACCGAATTCTCTAATTTAGTCTTGCCCTAATTCCTTAGTGACAAAATCATTAATCCTAAAATAATCCCTAATTCCTTAGTGAATTTAAGATTAGAATTAAGCATGATTGAACAAGAATTCGTAATTGGTTTCAAGGGTTTGCATCTATTCCTAGATTACAAAGGCAAGAATTTCTTATCTCAAAGCGTTTATAAATTCAACTTCCGTTTCACAGTATAAACCGTAAATCAATTTAAAGGCGGCCAAGCAATAAAAGCATTAAGAACAGAGATAAGAAAAATGATACAATAAACTTCATCAATAATCAAAATAAAGTCATATGACAAAAGTTGTCATCTAGGTAATCTCATCCCTAACAATGGAAAATTAGCTACTCATGATATTTGTCAAAAACAAAGAGAATTGAGAATTACACATAAAACTACCGTTGATTGATGATCAAAGCCAGTTGAATCACCCTCCAATTGGTCTCCCAATGGTGCAGCCGTAACCCTTGTGTTTTTCGTTCTCCTCTCAGTTTCCAACCTCGTTCTTTTCTTTTGTGATAGCTTATATACCTCCTTCTCTCAAGTGAATCACGTCATCCATCATTTGTTTCCTCCAATCACATTATTCTTTCATGTACATGTGTCTTCTGGTTTGTTGTTGTGGGGCCACATGAACAAAAAGAAATAGGAAAACCCTATTACAAATCCCACGTGCTGACCAATGAGAAGCGCAATTGAATTCACCAAAAGGGTAGTAGAGAAATGGTCATGTGCCTTGAATTAATCATCTCTAACTTATGGAGTATATAAGTTAACATTATCAACTCAACCTAAAAAATAAATAGAGAACAAAAACTCCAAGAATTTATTTGGTTAAGGAGAATTTGAAACATAAATGAATAACATGACTGAACATTTCTAAAATTCTCTTTTTGCTCAATTTGACTATAAAAGCACTATGAATTGATTCAACTTAACTGAAAATTACTGAAAATTGACTGTAAAAATACTAACTAATGAGACATTATCAGTAGACGCAGGATTGTTTATGGGGTATAGTGTAACGCCCACTTTCGTTTAATCGTTTATTTAATCGAGTTTAGGTGATTATATTATAATTATATAATATATGCATGATTTTGGTATGTTTTGATGATTTATGATGATTTGATTGATGACGTGATAAGTTATGAGTTTTGGAGGATTTGATTATGATATGAGATTTATTTTATTGTTAAATAGAATAAAGATTTGAAAATAATATAAAATATTTAGTTGAGGGCTGTTTTGATATTTTAGATAGTATTGGGGGAGAAAGTGAGATAAGATAAGTATTTTAAGAGGAGATATAAAAGGTTAGACCTAGTTTAGAAAAACATAAAGTACGTACGACTGTTTTTGGAGAAAAGGAAGAAAAAGCCAAGAGAAGAGGAACCTAGAGTGAGGGCTGCGATTTCTTCATTCAAGGTAAGGGTGAGACTAATAATTCAATAATGTTATTTACTGTAATTCTGATGATTAGTTGACAAAGTTAGGATTGATTTAGAGAAGTTTTGGAATTAGGTCAAAACCCCAAAAATTGATGATCAAACGGTAAAACTTGTTAGATTGATGAAAGAACCGTCCTTTAACCTTAGAATATGTTTAGGATGAATTCTGGAATCAAAACCACGCTTTGAACCATGTTGTGTGATGGATTTTTGAGAAAAACCCTAGTCTGCCCGTGCTTCTGTTCATCGCTCGCCACGGCGAGTGATGATCCTCGCCTCGCGAGGGATGAACTTCATCGCTCGCCACGCGAGCCCCTTCCCTTCGCCTCGCAAGTTGTTTGGTGCAACTCGCCATGGCGAGCAACCCTTCCTCGCCTCGCGAGCTTAGGCAGAGTGCATGTCATATTTCGTGTTTCGACCTTTTTAGTTGAATCTTGTATGCCTTTGAGTACCTGAACATACCTAGTATTGATTAGGAATGAATGTAGGATCAGAGGGAACCCAGAACAACCTTAGTTTGGGAGTTGAGTGGTACTCGCCATGGCGAGTAAGTACTCTCGCCTCGCGAGTACAACCAGGATGAACTTGTTTATGTGTTTATGCGATCTGTGTCGCACTTGTTGATCAAGAGTGAACCCCTAACTGGTAATGAGACCTAGTGATGTCGTTTAATGCAGACTGTAGAGTTGTTTAAGTTATATTAATATCAATTGAATATGAACTATTGTATTGTATATTCATGCAAGATAGGAAGATGTGATAATGATACAAATTATGTGCTTTGATATAATGATATCATCTTGTTATGTGACCTGTTTATGCTGCTTCCGTTATTTAACTAAGTGCATAATTATATGATGAAGTTTAGCTCCAAATTATTGGATGCATGTTGATAAGTTGATTACGATGTTTTGTTCATATGTGTCCATGCATAGCATATCATTGAGCTTAGTCCTCACCACGAATATTAGGAGCTTTGTCCTCCGCACGTTTTATAGGAGCTTTGTCCTCCGCACGATTAAAGTATATTAATACTTATGATGACGATTGGTACCACATGCATATAAGGAGTTTAGGAGCATTGTCACATTGTCATGATTAAGATGCCTTGTTGATAATGAACGAATATGTGATTACGTGATAAGTGTTTATTGATTATGTTACGTTGTTCATAATGAATTGGATATATGATTACGTGATAACTGTTTAGCATTTATGCAAAGTTAATAATGGAATGATTATGATGTTAATTTATGATTCGCAATTACATTGATTAATGTTATTTTATTATGAAATCTCACCCCTTCTGCTTGAAAATGTTGCCCTTCGTATGGGTAACTTGCAGGTGATCGTGCTTAGTGTGCAGTTGCCGTCGTGAGTGGCCTTGCCTTCACTGTGTCGTCTAGGTCGCTCTGATACGTAACGGGATGGGGTTTTATGCTATAACATGCTTCATTCTCTTACGTGAACTGCCATGAATATTTACTGTTTTGATTAACTCTTTTGAGATACTTGTTGGGACTGCGTGCCAAAACGTTTTACGAATTATGATTATGATTTTCCGCTGCAATGTTTAAGATATTGGTTAAATTATTATTTGACTGTTGGATTATGTTATATGTGATATCCCGTTGTTTTGATGCTTACTCTGATAAATGCTATGTTTTTAATGAAATTTTGATATTGGGAAAACGGGGTGTTACATATAGTGTGGGGCGCGCAAATCCAGTGGACGTCTCATTTACAGTTTGCTGATGATACGCTTCTTATTGGGAATAAAAGTTGAGCTAATGTGCGGGTGTAACACCCCGTTTTCCCAATATAAAAATTTCTTAAACAATTATCAGAGTAAACAACATAAACAAACGGGATATCACATTTAACATAATCCAATATCAGTTAAATAACAATTTAACCAAATGACTTAAATGTTGCAGCGGAAAATTGTTTCATAATTCATAAATCGTTTGGCTCGTAAGCCCCATCAACATATCTCAAATGAGTTAATCAACATCATAAAAATAATCATAAATATTCACGTAAGAGAATGAAGCATGCATAACAAACACCCCATCCCGTTACGTATCAGAGCGACCTAGACGACTCAGTGAGGAAGGGCCACTCACGATAGCAACTGCAAACTTAAGCACGATCACCTGCAAGTTACTCATACGAAGAGCAACATTTTCAAGCAGAAGGGGTGAGATTTCATAAAACAATAACATTAATCAATGTAATTCGAAATCATAATTAACATCATAATCAGTCTTAAACAACATAGCGTCTTTGATAAACAATTATCAAGTAATCACAGCTCCAATCATAATCAATAACATATACATCTTTAAACTCGACAAATGCGACAATGCAACTTAGACACTTATATGCATGTGGTACCAATCGTCATCATAAGTATTAATATACTTTCATCGTGCGGAGGACAAAGCTCCTAAACGTGCGGAGGACAAAGCTCCAATCATGGTGAGGACAAAGCTCAATGAATGCTAATGCATGGACTCTAACAACAAAACATCTTAATCAACTTATCACATTGTCATACCCCAAATTTGGCCCGTTTGAAATCTTTTATCCGTTTCTTTCACCATTTAAAACTCGTTTTTGTGTCGTCTTTAATTATAAAAAAAAAAAACTGTCATCTTGCATTTAAGTCTCTGCTCGCTTTTTTACAACAGTTAAAATCACTTCATCCGTTTTTTATATGACTTTTAGACGCATTTTATTTTTAAAAGTTTTAGTCGTAACGGTCAAGTTTTTTTTAAAAAAAAAAAAAAGGGGTCTAATTGTATTTTAAAAGTCGCGTTTTTTAATCATTTCAGACAAAATTTCGGCAGGGAGGATACTTTGAAGTACCTCATGTCAGATTTCAAAGGACCTTTTTTTATTATTATTAATTAATATTTTATTCTTATTTTATTTGTCATTTTTATTTTTTTATTTTTTGTTTATTATTATTTTATTTTTTATTTTTTTATCTTTTGAAAAAAAACCAAAGAAAGGAAAGTCAGTCACGTGACTTTCTTTCTTCTTTCCTTTTTTTTCTTTTTTCTTCTTTTTCTTCTTTCTTTTCTTTGTCTTTTTATTTTTATTTGTTATTTGTTAAGTCTTTGTCCCCAAGTCTCAGCTGCAGGGGTATTTTGGTCTTTGATCTGTACCAGAGCCAACCCTATTTTGTCACTATAAGTACACTGTCCAATCATTGGGAAGAGGGCCAGAGAGAATCACTGTAGCAGCCGCAGCAATCATTCAGAAACCCTAATCTTTCATCTCTCTCAACTTTTTCAGATCAAAAATAAAAATACACAATAATCATCATGAATGTTCATAGTTGTTCATCATGAACATGAACCACAATCATTTCCAGAAACACACAATAACAACATAAACACCTCAAATCTACACAAATCCGAACCCAACAACACAAATCCGAATCGCATAACAACAACAGCTCAGAATACCACAACAAACACGGCAACAACTCAGATCGGACCAAAAATAAAAAAAAAGAAGCAAACTGGACCGGATTCATGGATTTCAAAGGAAACAGAGCTAGGTCGAAATTGATTTGAAGCTTTCCGTCGCATTTCTAGTGTTAATCTCCGAATATAACTGAGGTAACGCGTTTTCTTCGATCTATTCCGTTCTGTGTTCGTATTTGATGATGAAGTAATGTTTACAAAGGGTTTTTGTTGAGTAAGTTTTTTCTAGATCTAGGGTTTATGTGAGCTGTTTTCAAAAATTTGAGTGTAGATTCGTATAGAGAAGAGAAAGAGGAGCAGTTTGGAGTAAAAAAAATTTCAAAAAAAAAATAAAAAGGGCTCCGACGCGGCGGCGCTATGGCCGACCACCGCGCCGGAGCAGCTCCGGCCGCCCCTCCCCCACCTTCTTCTCCGGCGAGCTTTGTAGAGAGAAGGGGGAGCTTCTCTCTCTAGGTTTTTTTTAGAAAGAGGAATTGTGTGATTTGTGTTGTGTTTTTTTTGTTAAAACCCTTTTATAGTGCTTTCTTTTTTTGGTTTGGTCTTGTGCACATGCGCATACTGCAATTCAGTGCTCCATCGCGTTACAGCCCTTGGATCTGGATCATTCCTTGATCTGAGGGCTCCTGTGTCTCTTGATCTTGGATCATGTGTGTGTTATTCTGCGTGAATGTAGTGTAGTTTCTGTTTGGACCGTCAGATCGTTGATCTGACGGTCACTGTGTTTTCAGTATATCCTTCCTTTTTTCTGTTTATTTTTTAAAACCGTTGGATCTTAGATCCTATGGCTGTGATGAGATCTTGGGATTCAGATCTGGACCTCTGGATTCATCCAACGGTCCAGATTAGATCCTGCTGAGCCAATTTTGTTTTTTTTAATTAATTGTTCTTTATCATTTTTTAATACTTTTTACACTTTTTTTTGACAATTTAATGCTTTTAAAAATTCCAAAAAATATTGTTCTTATCATCTTAATTTTCTCTAATTTTTAAAACCCATCCTATTTGTTTTCTTTTAAAATTTTCTATTTATTTCTTATATGATGATCTTAATTGTTGCTTGTCTTTATTCCTTGCTTTTTTTTTTTTCTTATGTCTCATTCACCATGATATTTCTTATGCTTACTAACGATTTAATTTTTTGTCTTGAATCATAGCATGCACATTTAATTTTCTCATCATCTTATTTTGTCATTGATTTAGTGTGTATAAATAGGGAATTGATGTAATTTTATTTCTTGCATTTTTATTTTGGCATAAAGGCCTTAGGGTTGTATTTAGGAATTGATGTAATAATCTAGGTAACACAAGCACCGACACTTGCACCGACACTACCACAATTTATTTACCGCTTTCCATTCGCTTTTACGACGCTACGTTAGTTTTCATTTTTAGTTTAAAAAAATCATTTTTCTCAAAAAGATCAAATATGCAAAACTTCAAAATCATTTTCTTAATAACATTTTCCCTTTATTTTCTTAATCAAATTCTCAATCAATTTTAATTCAACTTCAATCATTTTCAAAATTTAAAATCAATCAACCTCACTCATTTCTTTTATCTCAAGCCTTGAGGCCTCTTTCTCTTCTTAAAACCATTTTCAAAAAAAATCTTAAAATCAACTTAACCCACCAAAGAAATTTTTGAGTGGAACTACGTCGGTTTTGATCCCTTTCCCAAAAAGGGTACGTAGGCAGAGGACTTGTCCTTCCAAATCAAATAAAAATAACCAAAAACATACTTCTTCTCCCTCCATTCTTTCACTTAGATTTTAGGTAATAATTTTTCAAGTAAGCCAATTGAATTTAGCACAAGATAATTTAGGTAAGCGGTTCCTTCGGAGTACCGAAGTCGTTTAGGGTGCTTAACACCTTCCCTATTCGAAACCAACCCCCGAATCCAAAGTCTCGATAAGGGTTTTTACTCATTTTTTCCCTTCCCACGAATAAAAATTGAGAGTTCAAAGATTGACGATTCAAATCAATTAAATGGTTTGATATCCGAAAATCGGGGAGCACAGAATGGCGACTTCACTGGGGACTTAGATCCTATGCGGGTTAAACCCACCTTACTTTCTTTATTTTGTGCTTTATTATTTGTTTACGCTTTGTAAATATTTTCTTACATGTTTACGTGAGTGGTGAGATAAGCTCTACACCCGAGCTTGAGGGAAACTTAAGATAGGACGGTGGTATAATCATAGTTCCATGCCAAGAGTACTCTTCGGTATTGGCACATGTGATAACCCCACTCAACGGAGGGATCTTGGAGGTATATATTGTCAACGTGAGTACTCATGTTTGGCATGCTATTTTCAAGTGACCTTTGAAGTTGAGGACCGTTAGTCACCTTTAACCCATCTTGGCCTTTTAGGACGTAGTGCGGTGGCTAATCGAGAGTACTCTTGAATTAGTTGATACGCGATACTACACCCAAACGAGACTTTCCGACGAATATAATTGGAATGGGAGTACTCCCGTCACCCGATAAATATTCGGAAGTGGTTAAAGACTTTGGGAACTTGGTAGAACCCTTGTTACAAGTGCAATTTAAAACCTTAGTCCTTACCAAATGGCGTTATTACTCTTTGACTCCAGCATCCTATGTGCTTTAGTATTATCATGCATACATGCATCCATTCATAAATATTTTTTCCATTCATCGAAATTTTTTCTTTTTTTTGAAGGACTTATAAAAGCTTTGTTGTAAACATTGTAGATATGAGGAGCCTTAGGCAATATAGTTTCAGGAAGCCAGATCTCTTGAGTTTGAGGAAGCTAGGGAAGAAAGTGGTTTGTACGGACGATTTCTACAAGCAACATGGAAATCTGATGGGTGTTGTTAAGACAGATATTGACGAAGGGCTTCTCAACGCTTTTGTTCAGTTCTATGACCCGAGCTACCATTGCTTTACTTTTCAAGATTACCAGATCCTTCCCACCTTGGAGGAGTACTCTTGTTGGATTAATTTACCAGTGTTGGACAAAGTACCTTTCAGTGGCCTCGAGGAAACTCCCAAGCATTCAACCATTGCCGCAGCCCTCCATCTTGAAACGGACGAAGTGAAAGCACATCTCATCACTAGGGGGAAATTCTTGGTTTTCTCCACTGTTTTCCTTTACGAAAGAACCACATTCTTTGACAAAATGGGGGTTGCCTATGCTTTTAACTCCATCCTTGCCTTGCTTATTTATGGCCTCGTACTCTTCCCTAGCCTCGACAACTTTGTGGACATCAAGGCTATCCAAATTTTCTTGTCAAGGAACCCTGTCCCTACCTTATTAGGTGATACCTATCTCTCCATCCATAGACGCACCCAAGCTGGTCGTGGAACTATCCTTTGTTGTGCACAATTGCTACATCGGTGGATCACCTCTCACTTACCCCGAACTCCTCGCTTCACCACCAATCCAGAAAACCTTCTTTGGTCAAAAAGACTCATGTCCCTTACTCCAGCCGAGGTGGTGTGGTACGATCGAGTTTATGACAAAGGAACCATTATTGACAGTTGTGGGAAATTCTCCAATGTACCACTTCTTGGGTTGAAAGGAGGAATTAGCTACAATCCTACACTTGCCCGACGCCAGTTCGGATATCCCATGGAAGGGAAACCTCTCAGCATCTATCTAGAGAATGTATATTACCTCAACATAGATGACAGTAAAGGCATGAGGGAGCAGGTTGCGCGAGCTTGGCACACCATTCGTAGAAGAGACAAAGGCCAGTTAGGGAAGAAGACAGGTGCCGTTCATGAATCATACACTCAGTGGGTGATAGATAGAGCTGTCCAAATTGGGATGCCTTACAAGATATCAAGATTTGTATCTGCAATCACTCCAGCACCACCCCTACCCATGACCTTTGACACCGAGAAGGAATACCAAGAGCGTTTAGCTGAAGCGGAACGTGAAATACATAGGTGGAAAAGAGAGTATCAGAAAAAGGATCAGGAGTATGAGGCTGTAATGGTCCTACTAGAGCAAGAAGCCTATGATAGCCATAAGAAAGATGTGGTAATCGCCCAGCTGAGAAAAAGTATCAAGGAGAAAGATGCCGCACTTGATCAAATTCCCGGGCGGAAGAAGAAACGTATGGATCTCTTTGATGGGCCGCATTCTGATTTTGAAGACTAGTTCGCTTCAGGAGCTCGAGGATCTTTCAGTTTGTTTTACACGCTTTTACTAGTTTTTCTTTTATTTACTTGGGAGTCTATCCCTTGGCTCAGTCTGTTAAAAGGGAATTATCTTGTTTTACTTTGAAAGTCTATCTCTTGGCTTTGTTGTTAGAAAGGGAATTATCTTGTTTTACTTTGAAAGTCTATCTCTTGGTTTTGTTGTTAGAAGGGGAATTATCTTGTAATCAACTTTGTTTTTTTTATGATTTGTTTAGGTTGGTATGTTTACAAAATTGCTTCTATAGGTCCTTCAATAAAAAAATAATAAAAAAATATATATATATAAAAATTGCATATTTTTGGCATATAGTATATCATGCATCATATTGCATTCATGAAAAGTATCAAAATCCAAGTCTCATACTCTCCTCATTTCTGCCTCAGAAAAGCAAAGTGGCCCGGCGTATTCAGTACAAACCCACTCGCATTCACAACACTCGAGCTCATATCAAGAAAAGGATGTTAGCGGCAGAACAGGAAAACGCTCAGCTCAGAGAGGAGCTGGTTAACCTTAAGGGAGAGATGGAAAGAATGGCACTTATGATGGAAACTATGATGGCTGAGAGAGAGCAAGCAGCAATCTCCAATTCAACTCATGTTGTGGTCGTCACAGCTGCACCTGAGGGTCCCCTGCAACCGTCTCCGACTACTACTACAACTATCGGCCTCACCCAGCCTCTGATGACTGATTTTTCTTCTGGTAATATGGCAACTATGAGTAACTCAGGCTTCCGTCCTCTTGGCCCCCAGGGTCCCTTTGCTACTCCTCAGTATTCCATGCCTTCAGGCTACCCTTGGGGCATGCCGATTGCAATTAACGGGGGTTTTGGTCCAGGCGCTAATGAAACGCCATTCACACAGGGTCAACAGACTTCGGCACATTTCCAGATGAGTCAACCGATTCCGCAAGCTACCATGACTCAAGCAGGTCCTACTGTGCATGTTGGGCCACAACATGAAGAGCAGATTTATCACTCTGACAGTATAATGGGGGATGATAAAGCTATCGATTGGGAAGAAAGGTTCGGTGCTCTAGAGAAGAAGATGAGTAATATGCGGGGGAAGGAAACAGTCGTCCAAAGCATATATGACCTTTGCTTAGTACCAGATGTAAACATACCTCCAAAGTTCAAGATGCCTATATTTGAGAAGTATCAAGGGGACACGTGCCCACAAAATCATCTAACTATGTATATTAGGAAGATGATAGCTTACAAGAATAATGTTCCCTTACTCATTCACTGCTTCCAGGATAGTTTGACTGGTCCGGCACATACCTGGTTCATGGGGTTGAAAGGAGTCACTACTTTTGAACAGTTGGCTGAGGCCTTCATGTAACAGTACAAATATAATACCTATCTGGCGCCAAGTCGCAAAGAGTTGCAGTCCTTAACCCAGAAAGATAAAGAATCGTTCAAAGAATACGCACAACGCTTCATTCAAAAAGCTGCTCAGATTCGTCCTCCCTTGGATGAGAGGGAACTTTCAGAATTGTTCTATGAAACCCTGAGCTCTTGTTATTCAGAAAAGATGATTGTCTGTGCATCACAGAAGTTCACTGACTTGGTGGAAACAGGAATGCGTATCGAGGAGTGGGCTCGTAAGGGAGCAGCTGTTTCGGGAAGTTCTTCAGGTGGTTCTTCAGGGGTTTCGTCCAATGGTAATAAGAAATTTGGGAATGGTTACCCAAAGAGGAATGCTCAAGAGGTTGGCATGGTGGCTCATGGAGGACCTCAGCCCGTGTACCCAAATCACCCCTTTGTTGCCAACATCACCCCACAAATGACCGCACCCCAGAACCCAAACTATCAATCACCCAGACCTCAAGGACCTGCACCATACTACCCCCCATTATACCAACCACTATACAACCTACAACAATTCCCTCAACAACCATATTACCCCCAACAACCATACCAACAAAGACCACAACAACAACCCCGTCCTCAGGCTCCTCACAATCAGCAGTATCAAAGGCAACAATTCGACCCCTTGCCAATGACCTATGGAGCATTGCTCCCTTCTTTACTTGCACAGAATCTAGTCCAAACAATACCACCTCCTCGCATTCCAGACCCTCTCCCACGCTGGTACCGTCCGGACCTTCATTGTATTTACCATCAAGGGGCACCAGGCCACGATGTGGAGCGTTGTTTTGCTCTTAAGAAAGAGGTTCAGAAACTGATAAATAGTAAAGAGTTAACCTTCACCGACCCTGATGCTGTGGCTCAGAACAATCCTCTGCCTACTCATGGGCCTGCTGTTAATATGATTCAAGACGATCAGGAAGAGGCTCGCATTCTCTCTGTAGGTGATATCAAGACTCCTCTGGTACCGATACATGTGAAAATGTGTAGAGCAACTCTCTTCAACCACAATCATGAAGCTTGTGACATATGTTCGATGGATCCTCGTGGATGTGTACAAGTCCAGAATGATGTGCAGGGTCTCCTAAATAGAAGGGAACTTGTGGTTACAAGGGAACCCGAGAGCAAGGACGTCTGTGTTGTCACTCCGGTATTCAGAGCCAGGAGGCCGCTGGTGATAAACCCTAACAGTACAAAGCCCGTTGGTACTCCCTTGGTAATCTGTGTGCCTAGGCCCACGCCTACTACTGCTCAGAAAGCTGTACCCTACAAGTATGAAGGCACGATTCTAGAGCCCGGAAGTGAGACAACTTCACCTGTTGCTGTGGATAATATCGCAGAGAATAGCCGGATTTTGAGGAGTGGCCGCATCCTTCCTACGGTGGGTCTGAAGAGTGTTAGTGTTCCGTTCGATGAGCCAGTAAAAGAACGAAACGCCGGTAAAGGTAAAGCTGGGGAGCAGGCCAAAGAGTTTGACTTTGAGGATGCCGATGAAGTCTTGAAGCTGATCAAGAAGAGTGAATACAGGGTGGTGGACCAGCTGTTACAAACTCCTGCGAAGATTTCCATCATGGCCCTGTTGTCAAGTTCTGGTGCTCATCGGGATGCCCTGAGGAAAGTACTAGACCAGGCATTTGTGGATTATGATGTAACTCTGGGTCAATTCGAAAGCATCGTGGGGAATGTGACCGCGTGTAACAGTCTGACTTTCAGTGATGAAGATCTCCCGGCGAGGGGAATAAGCATAATCAAGCATTACTCATCTCTGTACTTTGCAGAACGGACTCGTTATCCAACGTCCTGATAGATACCGGCTCTGCACTTAATGTGATGCCCAAGTCAACTCTCGACCAATTGGCGTACTCCGAGGCTCCTTTGAGACTTAGCAAGGTGACGGTGAGGGCCTTCGATGGAACTAGGAGATCGGTATATGGTGAGGTAGATTTGCCAATTTCGGTCGGCCCACATGAATTTCAGGTTACTTTCCAAGTCATGGAAATCCAGGCTTCTTTCAGCTGTTTGCTCGGCAGACCCTGGATTCATGACGCTGGGGCTGTGACATCTACTCTCCATCAGAAATTGAAGTTTGTAAGTCGTGGAAAGTTGATCACTGTGAGTGGCGAATCGGCCTTTTTAATCAGCAATTTGTCTGCTTTCTCTGTTATCGGTGGTAGTGGTTCAGACGGGCCATCATTCCAAGGGTTCTCTGCCGAAGAAAGTGTCGGTAAGATTGAGACTTGTATGGCTTCGTTGAAGGATGCCCGGAGAGTAATTCAGGAAGGCAAAACCGAAGGCTGGGGTCAGCTAGTGGAGTTGCCAGAAAACAAGCGCAAAGAGGGAATTGGTTTCCTTAACAGTAAGCCTGGGATGTTCGACCCTACCAGAGGTTCTTTCCACAGTGCTGGTTTCATTCATGATTCGCCAGAGACCAATGCAATTTTAGATGATGCACCCGGAGGAGTGACACCGGTCTTTGTGACGCCTGGAGGAGCTTGCTGCAACTGGATTGCTGTTGACATTCCTTCTGTGACACCCCGCTCTAAGTAATGTGTTTGTCTTGTCTTTTGTTGTTTTTTGTTTTTAAGAAAACTCCTTTCGTTCTGCCCAAGGCGAAAGTGAAATCATGTAGGGCTTTGTTTTGCTTCTAGTACTTTTATTACAAATAAAAATCGTCGTTTCTATCACGGCTTTTATTACTTTTTATTTTTTGTTGCTTTTTCTGGAAAAAATGGTAATACAAAAATCCAAAAAAAATCATTCTCTTTTTCTTTTAAATTTCAAAACCAAAGGTCTGCATTTACTCATTAAAATCAATCATGAATCATGTGCAGACTGAACATAAGTGAATCCGTTGAACACAGTGACCCCATGCTTTCTCCCAACGTTGAGGTCCCGGTTTATGAGGCTGTGGTAGAGGAGGATGAAGAGATCCCAAATGAGATCAAATGGATGTTGGAACAAGAAAGGAAGACAATTCAACCTCATCAGGAAGAGATAGAAATCATCAATCTGGGTACTGAGGAAGACAAGAAAGAAATCAAGATTGGGGCATCGTTGGATGTATCTGTCAAGAAAAGAGTAATTGAGCTTATCAGAGAATATGTTGATATATTCGCATGGTCATACAAAGACATGCCGGGTCTAGACCCTGATGTCGTTGAACACAGACTGCCTTTGAAGCCTGAGTGTCCTCCGGTAAAGCAGAAATTGAGAAGATCTCATCCTGATATGGCCCTCAAGATCAAAGAGGAAGTGCGAAAGCAAATTGATGCAGGTTTCCTAGTCACATCAGAGTATCCTCAATGGTTGGCCAACATAGTGCCTGTTCCAAAGAAAGATGGCAAAGTCAGAATGTGTGTTGATTATCGGGACTTGAACAAGGCTAGTCCGAAGGATAATTTTCCTTTGCCTCACATTGATGTATTGGTTGATAACACTGCTAAGTGCAAGGTTTTCTCCTTCATGGACGGTTTCTCCGGCTACAATCAGATCAGGATGGCTCCTGAGGATAGAGAAAAGACGTCTTTCATCACACCCTGGGGTGCTTTCTGCTATGTGGTGATGCCATTTGGTTTGATAAATGCTGGTGCCACTTACCAGAGGGGTATGACCAAAATCTTTCATGATATGATTCACAAAGAAATTGAGGTCTACGTAGATGATATGATTGTTAAGTCTGGCACAGAAGAAGAACATGTTGAGTATTTGTTGAAGATGTTTCAGCGGTTGAAAAAGTACAAGCTCCGGTTGAATCCTAACAAATGTACTTTCGGTGTTAGATCTGGTAAACTCCTAGGCTTTATCGTCAGTCAAAAGGGTATTGAAGTTGATCCCGACAAGGTCAGAGCCATCAGAGAAATGCCTGTTCCAAAGACAGAGAAGCAAGTCAGAGGTTTTCTTGGTAGACTCAATTATATCTCCAGATTTATCTCTCACATGACCGCCACATGTGGACCAATTTTCAAGTTACTCCGCAAGGATCAAGGGGTGAAGTGGAATGATGATTGTCAGAAGGCTTTTGATCAAATCAAAGAATATCTGTTAGAACCTCCAATTCTTGTTCCTCCAGTTGACGGAAGACCTTTGATCATGTATTTAACAGTACTGGAAGATTCCATGGGCTGTGTTTTGGGTCAACAAGATGAAACCGGAAAGAAAGAGCACGCTATCTACTATTTGAGTAAGAAGTTCACTGATTGTGAGTCCCGATATTCTGTACTTGAGAAAACTTGTTGTGCTTTAGCTTGGGCTGCCAAGCGTCTCCGTCATTATATGATTAATCATACAACTTGGTTGATATCCAAGATGGATCCTATCAAGTACATATTTGAGAAGCCAGCTTTAACTGGAAGGATTGCTCGCTGGCAGATGTTATTGTCCGAGTATGATATCGAGTATCGCACTCAGAGAGCAGTCAAAGGTAGCATCTTGGCAGAACATTTGGCTCATCAACCAATCGAAGACTATCAACCAATCAAATTCGACTTCCCAGATGAAGAGGTTATGTATCTAAAAGCAAAAGATTGTGACGAACCAGTGTTCGGTGAAGGTCCTGATCCTGAATCCGAATGGGGTTTGATATTCGATGGAGCTGTTAATGTCTATGGAAGTGGAATTGGTGCGGTACTCATTACCCCTAAGGGTACTCACATCCCTTTTACCGCGAGGTTACGTTTTGATTGCACAAACAACATCGCAGAGTACGAAGCTTGCATCATGGGTATCGAGGAAGCCATCGATTTAAGGATCAAGAAAATTGTCATTTATGGAGATTCCGCTCTTGTGATTAACCAGATCAAAGGAGAATGGGAAACTCGTCATCCTGGATTGATTCCCTACAGAGATTATGCAAGGCGTTTGCTGACATTCTTCAACAAAGTAGAGTTACATCATGTGCCCCGCGATGAGAATCAAATGGCAGATGCTTTAGCTACTCTATCCTCAATGATCAAGGTGAATGGTCACAATACTGTGCCAGTAATCAATGTCCAATTTCTCGACCGACCTGCTTATGTGTTTGTAGCTGAAGCAATTGATGATGACAAGCCATGGTATCATGATATCCAAGTTTTCCTTCAAACTCAAAAGTACCCACCTGGGGCATCCAACAAGGACAAGAAGACATTGAGAAAATTGTCAAGCCGTTTCTTCCTTAACGAAGACGTTTTGTATAAAAGGAACTTTGATGGGGTCCTACTTAGATGTGTGGATAAGCATGAAGCAGAAAAATTGATGCGCGAGATTCATGAAGGCTCTTTCGGAACTCACTCATGTGGGCACGCCATGGCGAAGAAGATATTGAGAGCTGGGTACTACTGGATAACAATGCACGCTGATTGCTACAATCATGCCAAGAGATGCCACAAATGTCAAATCTATGCTGACAAGATTCATATACCACCATCTATGCTCAATGTCATCTCTTCCCCGTGGCCCTTCTCTATGTGGGGCATTGACATGATTGGTCGGATTGAACCAAAAGCTTCCAATGGGCATCGCTTCATATTAGTGGCTATCGATTATTTCACCAAGTGGGTTGAAGCAGCATCTTACGCCAATGTGACCAAGCAGGTAGTGGTCAGATTTATCAAGAACAACATCATCAGCCGCTACGGTGTTCCCAACAGAATCATCACAGACAATGGCACAAATCTGAATAACAACATGATGAAAGAGTTGTGCGATGACTTCAAGATTCAACATCACAATTCTTCTCCTTACAGACCACAGATGAATGGGGCAGTTGAAGCTGCAAACAAGAACATCAAGAAGATCATACAGAAGATGGTAGTTACTTACAAGGACTGGCATGAAATGTTACCCTATGCTCTGTATGGATACCGTACCTCAGTGCGAACCTCGACAGGGGCAACCCCTTTCTCTTTGGTATATGGTATGGAGGCTGTACTACCTGTAGAGGTTGAGATTCCTTCTTTAAGAGTCTTGATGGAAGCTGATTTGTCTGAAGCTGAATGGTGCCAGAGCAGGTACGACCAGTTGAATTTGATTGAGGAAAAACGTATGGCTGCTTTGTGTCATGGACAGTTATATCAGTCAAGGATGAAACAAGCATTCGATAAAGGAGTCCATCCCCGCGAATTCAAGGAAGGAGATCTTGTGCTCAAATGTATCAAATCCTTTCAACCAGATCCTAGGGGCAAATGGACCCCAAACTATGAAGGTCCCTACGTGGTGAAGAGAGCTTTCTCTGGTGGTGCTTTAATTCTTACAAATATGGATGGAGAGGAGTTACCTCGTCCTGTGAATTCTGATGCAGTCAAGAAATACTTTGTCTAAATATATAAAAGAACAGCTCGGTAGGTCGAAAACCTGAAAGGGCGGCTTAAACCAAAAATGAGCGTCTCGGTGGATCGAAAACCCGAAAGGGCGGTCCAGGCAAAAATTAGAGACAAAAAAAAAGGGAAATTATCCTGATAGATCGAAAACCCGCAAGGGCGATCTATGCAAAAATTAAGGATTGAGACAAGTAACTGCATCAGATGAAACATCACTCGCCCGAGACACCTTGACTGTCAGAAGTTCTCTAATATTGAAGCATCCAAACTGTGGAATTCAAAGTGGTTAAGAAGTATAGCGGTTATTGTGTTCAATGTACCTATCCCTTATAATTACCATATTCCAACTCTTTGTAATCTATGGTGCCATGCCTTTAGCCGGTCACCATTTCTATTAAATCAATTTGAGCATGTGCCCCTTTGTTGGAATTCTTGTTTATTCTATGTGCAAAAAAATCTTTCTTTCGTTTTTAGTATTAGTATTTGAAGCAAAAATTTTGAAAACTTTTCTAAAGATTTTATGTTTTCTTTCCAAAAAAAAAAAAAAAACAAAAATGACAAACATATTATCTTTAAAAACATGTATCACATAAGTATGTGTCAACAGTTGGTCCGAAACAAGCAGGTTCAACAAAGAAGAAATAGTCATTGCAAAAAAAAAAAAAAAAAAAAAAGAAAGAAAGATAGAGAGCGCCCTGGTGGATCGAAAACCCGAAAGGGCGATCCAGGTAAAAATTAGGGGCATACAAAAAGAGAAAAAGAAAAATGTCTCCCCGGTGGATTGAAAATCCGAAAGGACGATCCAGGCAAAAGTTAGGGATTTCAAAAAAAAATATATACAAAAAGCAATGACTATTCAGACAAGACAGTACGGTGTTGCATTGATGAAATGGCGACTTCTACCACAGTTTGTGAAGACTTACCTCAGCAGTATGTTTAAGGGTTGTACCCTAACAATGGTTGATTCATCCCCCGTGACTTTATCCCCAATGAAGGCTTTGAGTGTTCGTACAGTGATGCCGGGCCATTCTCCTCGTAGACCTGCCCAGTCCTGTCTCAACAATCTTACCATTACACCATCATATGAGTCTCATACATATTCATCCATTCATGCATACATAGCACGCATATAAACATCATCCATACATAGTTGCATTTTTACCCAATATTTTGCTTCATTATCCTCAAAATGTGTCTAAATTCAGGTATGTTATAAAACCAATCATGTTTCAAAGTGGCAGGTCTCGCCAGTAACCAGTCTATACAATTGCCCCATCGTCTTCAGACAATTTCATTATTCCCCTCAGGTGTATCTTTGTCAAGTTAATCCCCACTCATATCAAGCTTTACAATGTCTTTAATTTAGCCACTCGTCGGCCCGTCATGTCTTTACTTTAGCCACTCGTCGGCCCGTCATGTCTTTACTTTAGCCACTCGTCGGCCCGTCATGTCTTTATTTTAGCCACTCGTCGGCCCGTCATGTCTTTACTTTAGCCACTCGTCGGCCCGTCATGTCTTTAATTTCGCCATTCGTCGGCTAATCATGTCTTTACTTTCGCCACTCGTCGGCTAATCATGTCTTTACTTTCGCCACTCGTCGGCTAATCATGTCTTTACTTTCGCCACTCGTCGGCTAATCATGTCCTTACCTTTACCTTGAAGCAATATTAACAAACATTATCATTTATACTCCAGTCGTTTCAAGCTACCTCACAGCAATCGTAAGCATTATTTATCATTTCCTTCCCTAGCGATACCTATCCTTTTGTTCCCCAGTCAGTCTTTATGCATCAACTGTACATTCATACTTGCATCATATTCGGTCATATCATCACCTTCATTAGCATCGCATCTCTGGTATTTCAAACGGTCCAAAATTGGCGTTTTGTTTATATTTAAGTCTCCTCGACCCTGTGGTTTAAAAGTTTTCCCTTTTAAAACCTTCGTGACGAAGAAACTTAAATAGGGGCATCTGTCATACCCCAAATTTGGCCCGTTTGAAATCTTTTATCCGTTTCTTTCACCATTTAAAACTCGTTTTTGTGTCGTCTTTAATTATAAAAAAAAAAAAAAACTGTCATCTTGCATTTAAGTCTCTGCTCGCTTTTTTACAACAGTTAAAATCACTTCATCCGTTTTTTATATGACTTTTAGACGCATTTTATTTTTAAAAGTTTTAGTCGTAACGGTCAAGTCTTTTTTTTTAAAAAAAAAAAAGGGGTCTAATTGTATTTTAAAAGTCGCGTTTTTTAATCATTTCAGACAAAATTTCGGCAGGGAGGATACTTTGAAGTACCTCATGTCAGATTTCAAAAGACCTTTTTTTATTATTATTAATTAATATTTTATTCTTATTTTATTTGTCATTTTTATTTTTTTATTTTTTGTTTATTATTATTTTATTTTTTATTTTTTTATCTTTTGAAAAAAAACCAAAGAAAGGAAAGTCAGTCACGTGACTTTCTTTCTTCTTTCCTTTTTTTTCTTTTTTCTTCTTTTTCTTCTTTCTTTTCTTTGTCTTTTTATTTTTATTTGTTATTTGTTAAGTCTTTGTCCCCAAGTCTCAGCTGCAGGGGTATTTTGGTCTTTGATCTGTACCAGAGCCAACCCTATTTTGTCACTATAAGTACACTGTCCAATCATTGGGAAGAGGGCCAGAGAGAATCACTGTAGCAGCCGCAGCAATCATTCAGAAACCCTAATCTTTCATCTCTCTCAACTTTTTCAGATCAAAAATAAAAATACACAATAATCATCATGAATGTTCATAGTTGTTCATCATGAACATGAACCACAATCATTTCCAGAAACACACAATAACAACATAAACACCTCAAATCTACACAAATCCGAACCCAACAACACAAATCCGAATCGCATAACAACAACAGCTCAGAATACCACAACAAACACGGCAACAACTCAGATCGGACCAAAAATCAAAAAAAAAGAAGCAAACTGGACCGGATTCATGGATTTCAAAGGAAACAGAGCTAGGTCGAAATTGATTTGAAGCTTTCCGTCGCATTTCTAGTGTTAATCTCCGAATATAACTGAGGTAACGCGTTTTCTTCGATCTATTCCGTTCTGTGTTCGTATTTGATGATGAAGTAATGTTTACAAAGGGTTTTTGTTGAGTAAGTTTTTTCTAGATCTAGGGTTTATGTGAGCTGTTTTCAAAAATTTGAGTGTAGATTCGTATAGAGAAGAGAAAGAGGAGCAGTTTGGAGTAAAAAAAATTTCAAAAAAAAAATAAAAAGGGCTCCGACGCGGCGGCGCTATGGCCGACCACCGCGCCGGAGCAGCTCCGGCCGCCCCTCCCCCACCTTCTTCTCCGGCGAGCTTTGTAGAGAGAAGGGGGAGCTTCTCTCTCTAGGTTTTTTTTAGAAAGAGGAATTGTGTGATTTGTGTTGTGTTTTTTTTGTTAAAACCCTTTTATAGTGCTTTCTTTTTTTGGTTTGGTCTTGTGCACATGCGCATACTGCAATTCAGTGCTCCATCGCGTTACAGCCCTTGGATCTGGATCATTCCTTGATCTGAGGGCTCCTGTGTCTCTTGATCTTGGATCATGTGTGTGTTATTCTGCGTGAATGTAGTGTAGTTTCTGTTTGGACCGTCAGATCGTTGATCTGACGGTCACTGTGTTTTCAGTATATCCTTCCTTTTTTCTGTTTATTTTTTAAAACCGTTGGATCTTAGATCCTATGGCTGTGATGAGATCTTGGGATTCAGATCTGGACCTCTGGATTCATCCAACGGTCCAGATTAGATCCTGCTGAGCCAATTTTGTTTTTTTTAATTAATTGTTCTTTATCATTTTTTAATACTTTTTACACTTTTTTTTGACATTTTAATGCTTTTAAAAATTCCAAAAAATATTGTTCTTATCATCTTAATTTTCTCTAATTTTTAAAACCCATCCTATTTGTTTTCTTTTAAAATTTTCTATTTATTTCTTATATGATGATCTTAATTGTTGCTTGTCTTTATTCCTTGCTTTTTTTTTTCTTATGTCTCATTCACCATGATATTTCTTATGCTTACTAACGATTTAATTTTTTGTCTTGAATCATAGCATGCACATTTAATTTTCTCATCATCTTATTTTGTCATTGATTTAGTGTGTATAAATAGGGAATTGATGTAATTTTATTTCTTGCATTTTTATTTTGGCATAAAGGCCTTAGGGTTGTATTTAGGAATTGATGTAATAATCTAGGTAACACAAGCACCGACACTTGCACCGACACTACCACAATTTATTTACCGCTTTCCATTCGCTTTTACGACGCTACGTTAGTTTTCATTTTTAGTTTAAAAAAATCATTTTTCTCAAAAAGATCAAATATGCAAAACTTCAAAATCATTTTCTTAATAACATTTTCCCTTTATTTTCTTAATCAAATTCTCAATCAATTTTAATTCAACTTCAATCATTTTCAAAATTTAAAATCAATCAACCTCACTCATTTCTTTTATCTCAAGCCTTGAGGCCTCTTTCTCTTCTTAAAACCATTTTCAAAAAAAATCTTAAAATCAACTTAACCCACCAAAGAAATTTTTGAGTGGAACTACGTCGGTTTTGATCCCTTTCCCAAAAAGGGTACGTAGGCAGAGGACTTGTCCTTCCAAATCAAATAAAAATAACCAAAAACATACTTCTTCTCCCTCCATTCTTTCACTTAGATTTTAGGTAATAATTTTTCAAGTAAGCCAATTGAATTTAGCACAAGATAATTTAGGTAAGCGGTTCCTTCGGAGTACCGAAGTCGTTTAGGGTGCTTAACACCTTCCCTATTCGAAACCAACCCCCGAATCCAAAGTCTCGATAAGGGTTTTTACTCATTTTTTCCCTTCCCACGAATAAAAATTGAGAGTTCAAAGATTGACGATTCAAATCAATTAAATGGTTTGATATCCGAAAATCGGGGAGCACAGAATGGCGAGGAAGCTGATGACTGGTGGGTTGCTCTTCTGCCTACCCTTGGGCAGGAGGGAGCGGTTGTGACTTGGGCTGTTTTTAGGAGAGAGTTCCTGAGAAGATACTTTCCGGAAGATGTTCGCGGGAAGAAAGAGATCGAATTCCTTGAGCTGAAGCAAGGAAATATGTCCGTGACAGAGTATGCTGCCAAGTTCGTGGAGCTGTCTAAGTTCTATC
This sequence comes from Medicago truncatula, assembly GCF_003473485.1. Lineage (NCBI taxonomy): Eukaryota > Viridiplantae > Streptophyta > Magnoliopsida > Fabales > Fabaceae > Medicago > Medicago truncatula. The sequence continues at coordinate 27,814,847 of NC_053045.1, forward strand.
CGCACTATACTGCTGAGAATGCTGAGTTCTCGAGATGCATCAAGTTCGAGAACGGTTTGAGGCCCGACATCAAGAGGGCGATTGGGTATCAACAGCTGAGAGTTTTTCAGGATTTGGTTAATAGCTGCAGAATCTACGAAGAGGATACGAAGGCTCACTACAAGGTAGTGAATGAAAGGAAGGGCAAGGGACAGCAGAGTCGTCCTAAGCCGTACAGTGCCCCCGCTGACAAAGGTAAACAGAAGATGGTCGATGTTAGGCGGCCTAAGAAGAAGGATGCTGCAGAGATTGTGTGCTTCAATTGTGGTGAGAAAGGCCACAAGAGCAACGCCTGCCCTGAGGAAATCAAGAAGTGTGTCCGGTGTGGTAAGAAAGGTCATGTTGTAGCTGATTGCAATCGTACAGACATTGTGTGCTTTAATTGCAATGGAGAGGGTCACATTAGTTCACAGTGTACTCAGCCTAAGAGGGCGCCGACTACTGGTAGGGTTTTCGCTTTGACTGGGACTCAGACAGAGAATGACGATCGTTTGATCAGAGGTACTTGCTATATTAATAATACTCCTTTAGTTGCTATTATTGATACTGGTGCTACGCATTGTTTTATTGCTTTCGATTGTGTTTCTGCTTTGGGTCTTGATTTGTCTGATATGAATGGAGAGATGGTTGTCGAAACTCCGGCTAAGGGTTCGGTGACTACTTCTCTCATATGTTTGAAATGTCCTTTGTCTATGTTTGGTCGTGATTTCGAAATGGATTTAGTTTGTCTACCTTTGAGTGGTATGGATGTGATTTTGGGTATGAACTGGTTAGAGTACAACCACGTTCTTATTAATTGTTTTAGCAAGTCAGTACATTTCTCTTCCGTCGAAGAGGAAAGTGGTGCAGAGTTTTTATCTACTAAGCAGCTGAAGCAACTGGAACGCGACAGTATCTTGATGTTTTCGTTAATGGCTACTATATCTATTGAGAATCAAGCAGTGATTGATAGGTTACCGGTGGTGTGTGAATTTCCTGAAGTTTTTCCAGATGAGATTCCTGATGTGCCTCCAGAGAGAGAAGTTGAGTTTTCTATTGATCTTGTTCCTGGAACGAAGCCGGTCTCGATGGCACCTTATCGTATGTCTGCTTCTGAGTTATCTGAGTTGAAGAAACAGTTGGAAGACTTGCTTGAGAAGAAGTTTGTTAGACCAAGTGTTTCACCTTGGGGAGCGCCGATTTTGCTAGTAAAGAAGAAAGATGGTAGTATGCGGTTGTGTATTGATTATCGACAGTTGAACAAGGTAACTATCAAGAATAGGTATCCACTTCCGAGAATTGATGATTTGATGGATCAGCTAGTGGGTGCACGAGTTTTCAGCAAGATTGATTTGAGATCAGGTTATCACCAGATTAAAGTAAAAGATGAAGATATGCAGAAGACAGCTTTTAGAACGCGTTATGGTCACTATGAATATAAATTTATGCCTTTTGGTGTTACCAATGCACCTGGAGTGTTTATGGAGTATATGAATCGCATCTTCCATGCATTTTTGGATCGGTTCGTAGTTGTGTTCATCGACGATATCTTGATTTACTCCAAGACTGAAGAAGAACATGCCGAGCATCTGAAGATTGTCTTACAAGTGTTGAAAGAGAAGAAACTTTATGCTAAATTGTCTAAGTGTGAATTCTGGTTGAATGAAGTGAGTTTCCTTGGCCATGTTATTTCCGGAGATGGTATTGCTGTGGATCCGTCTAAAGTCGAAGCTGTATCGCAAATGGGATACTCCTAAGTCCGTTACTGAAATTAGAAGCTTTTTGGGTTTAGCTGGTTACTATAGAAGGTTTATTGAATGATTTTCTAAGTTAGCTCTTCCGCTAACGCAGTTGACTTGTAAAGGTAAAACTTTTGTGTGGGACGTCCATTGTGAGAAAAGTTTCGGTGAATTGAAGAAGCGTTTGACGACTGCTCCAGTGTTAATTTTTCCGAAGTCAGATGAACCTTTTGTGGTTTATTGTGATGCGTCCAAGTTGGGTTTAGGAGGTGTACTTATGCAAGGAGGTAAAGTGGTAGCTTATGCTTCAAGACAGTTGATAATTCATGAGAAGAATTATCCTACGCATGATCTTGAGTTGGCGGCTGTAGTCTTTGTATTGAAGATATGGAGACATTACTTGTATGGTTCGAGATTTGAGGTGTTTAGTGATCACAAGAGTTTGAAGTATTTGTTCGATCAGAAGGAATTGAATATGAGACAGCGAAGATGGCTTGAATTGTTGAAAGATTATGACTTTGGCTTGAATTATCATCCAGGTAAAGCTAATGTTGTTGCAGATGCCTTGAGTAGGAAGACATTGCATATGTCCGCCATGATGGTCAGAGAGTTCGAATTGCTTGAACAGTTTAGAGATTTGAGTTTGGTTTGTGAATGGACACCTCAGAGTGTGAAATTGGGTATGCTGAAGATTGATAGTGAATTTCTGAAAAGTATCAAGGAAGCACAGAAAGTTGATGTAAAGTTTGTGGACTTGTTGGCTGCTAGAGATCAGACTGAAGACAGTGATTTTAAAATCGACAATCAAGGTGTGTTGAGATTCCGAGGAAGAATTTGTATCCCAGACAATGAAGAGATTAAGAAGATGATTCTTGAAGAGAGTCATAGAAGTAGCTTGAGTATTCACCCGGGAGCTACGAAGATGTATCATGATTTAAAGAAGATTTTCTGGTGGTCTGGTTTGAAACGAGATGTGGCACAGTTTGTGTATTCCTGTTTAGTTTGTCAGAAGTCGAAAGTCGAGCATCAGAAACCCGCTGGGATGATGGTACCTTTAGATGTGCCAGAATGGAAATGGGATAGTATATCGATGGATTTTGTGACGAGTTTGCCGAATACTCCGAGAGGGAGCGACGCAATTTGGGTTATTGTTGATAGGTTGACGAAGTCAGCTCATTTTCTACCTATTAATATTAGTTTCCCTGTTGCCCAGTTGGCAGAGATTTATATCAAGGAGATTGTGAAGTTGCATGGTGTTCCTTCGAGCATCGTGTCAGATAGAGATCCAAGATTTACTTCTAGATTTTGGAAAAGTTTGCAAGAGGCCTTGGGTTCGAAGTTGAGATTGAGTTCGGCGTATCATCCACAGACAGATGGTCAGTCGGAGAGGACAATTCAGTCGCTAGAGGATTTGTTGAGAATTTGTGTTCTTGAACAAGGAGGAACTTGGGACAGTCATCTTCCGTTGATCGAGTTCACTTATAATAATAGTTATCATTCTAGTATTGGAATGGCACCGTTCGAGGCTTTGTATGGTCGGAGATGCAGAACTCCGTTGTGTTGGTTTGAATCAGGAGAAAGAGCGGTCTTAGGACCAGAGATTGTTCAGCAAACTACTGAGAAAGTTCAGATGATCCAAGAGAAAATGAAGGCGTCGCAGAGTCGACAAAAGAGTTATCATGATAAGCGTAGAAAAGATCTTGAATTTCAGGAAGGAGACCACGTGTTTTTGAGAGTCACTCCTATGACTGGTGTAGGACGTGCTTTGAAGTCAAAGAAGTTGACCCCGAAGTTCATTGGTCCGTATCAGATATTGGAAAGAGTTGGAACGGTGGCTTATCGAGTGGGTTTACCGCCGCATCTTTCGAATTTGCACAACGTTTTCCATGTGTCGCAACTTCGAAAGTATGTTCCGGATCCATCTCATGTAATTCAGAGTGACGATGTGCAAGTTAGAGACAACCTTACGGTAGAAACTTTACCGTTGAGGATTGATGATCGTAAAGTGAAGATGTTGAGAGGCAAGGAGATACCTCTCGTGAGAGTCGTTTGGTCGGGAGCGACTGGTGAAAGCTTGACGTGGGAGCTTGAGAGTAAGATGCTGGAGTCTTATCCAGAGTTGTTTACTTGAGGTAAATTTTCGAGGATGAAAATCTTTTAAGTGGGGGAGAGTTGTAACGCCCACTTTCGTTTAATCGTTTATTTAATCGAGTTTACGTGATTATATTATAATTATATAATATATGCATGATTTTGTTATGTTTTGATGATTTATGATGATTTGATTGATGACGTGATAAGTTATGAGTTTTGGAGGATTTGATTATGATATGAGATTTATTTTATTGTTAAATAGAATAAAGATTTGAAAATAATATAAAATATTTAGTTGAGGGCTGTTTTGATATTTTAGATAGTATTGGGGGAGAAAGTGAGATAAGATAAGTATTTTAAGAGGAGATATAAAAGGTTAGACCTAGTTTAGAAAAACATAAAGTACGTACGACTGTTTTTGGAGAAAAGGAAGAAAAAGCCAAGAGAAGAGGAACCTAGAGTGAGGGCTGCGATTTCTTCATTCAAGGTAAGGGTGAGACTAATAATTCAATAATGTTATTTACTGTAATTCTGATGATTAGTTGACAAAGTTAGGATTGATTTAGAGAAGTTTTGGAATTAGGTCAAAACCCCAAAAATTGATGATCAAACGGTAAAACTTGTTAGATTGATGAAAGAACCGTCCTTTAACCTTAGAATATGTTTAGGATGAATTCTGGAATCAAAACCACGCTTTGAACCATGTTGTGTGATGGATTTTTGAGAAAAACCCTAGTCTGCCCGTGCTTCTGTTCATCGCTCGCCACGGCGAGTGATGATCCTCGCCTCGCGAGTGATGAACTTCATCGCTCGCCACGCGAGCCCCTTCCCTTCGCCTCGCAAGTTGTTTGGTGCAACTCGCCATGGCGAGCAACCCTTCCTCGCCTCGCGAGCTTAGGCAGAGTGCATGTCATATTTCGTGTTTCGACCTTTTTAGTTGAATCTTGTATGCCTTTGAGTACCTGAACATACCTAGTATTGATTAGGAATGAATGTAGGATCAGAGGGAACCCAGAACAACCTTAGTTTGGGAGTTGAGTGGTACTCGCCATGGCGAGTAAGTACTCTCGCCTCGCGAGTACAACCAGGATGAACTTGTTTATGTGTTTATGCGATCTGTGTCGCACTTGTTGATCAAGAGTGAACCCCTAACTGGTAATGAGACCTAGTGATGTCGTTTAATGCAGACTGTAGAGTTGTTTAAGTTATATTAATATTAATTGAATATGAACTATTGTATTGTATATTCATGCAAGATAGGAAGATGTGATAATGATACAAATTATGTGCTTTGATATAATGATATCATCTTGTTATGTGACCTGTTTATGCTGCTTCCGTTATTTAACTAAGTGCATAATTATATGATGAAGTTTAGCTCCAAATTATTGGATGCATGTTGATAAGTTGATTACGATGTTTTGTTCATATGTGTCCATGCATAGCATATCATTGAGCTTAGTCCTCACCACGAATATTAGGAGCTTTGTCCTCCGCACGTTTTATAGGAGCTTTGTCCTCCGCACGATTAAAGTATATTAATACTTATGATGACGATTGGTACCACATGCATATAAGGAGTCTAGGAGCATTGTCACATTGTCATGATTAAGATGCCTTGTTGATAATGAACGAATATGTGATTACGTGATAAGTGTTTATTGATTATGTTACGTTGTTCATAATGAATTGGATATATGATTACGTGATAACTGTTTAGCATTTATGCAAAGTTAATAATGGAATGATTATGATGTTAATTTATGATTCGCAATTACATTGATTAATGTTATTTTATTATGAAATCTCACCCCTTCTGCTTGAAAATGTTGCCCTTCGTATGGGTAACTTGCAGGTGATCGTGCTTAGTGTGCAGTTGCCGTCGTGAGTGGCCTTGCCTTCACTGTGTCGTCTAGGTCGCTCTGATACGTAACGGGATGGGGTTTTATGCTATAACATGCTTCATTCTCTTACGTGAACTGCCACGAATATTTACTGTTTTGATTAACTCTTTTGAGATACTTGTTGGGCCTGCGTGCCAAAACGTTTTACGAATTATGATTATGATTTTCCGCTGCAATGTTTAAGATATTGGTTAAATTATTATTTGACTGTTGGATTATGTTATATGTGATATCCCGTTGTTTTGATGCTTACTCTGATAAATGCTATGTTTTTAATGAAATTTTGATATTGGGAAAACGGGGTGTTACATATAGTATGGGGCGCGCAAATCCAGTGGACGTCTCATTTACAGTTTGCTGATGATACGCTTCTTATTGGGAATAAAAGTTGAGCTAATGTGCGGGTGTAACACCCCGTTTTCCCAATATAAAAATTTCTTAAACAATTATCAGAGTAAACAACATAAACAAACGGGATATCACATTTAACATAATCCAATATCAGTTAAATAACAATTTAACCAAATGACTTAAATGTTGCAGCGGAAAATTGTTTCATAATTCATAAATCGTTTGGCTCGTAAGCCCCATCAACATATCTCAAATGAGTTAATCAACATCATAAAAATAATCATAAATATTCACGTAAGAGAATGAAGCATGCATAACAAACACCCTATCCCGTTACGTATCAGAGCGACCTAGACGACTCAGTGAGGAAGGGCCACTCACGATAGCAACTGCAAACTTAAGCACGATCACCTGCAAGTTACTCATACGAAGAGCAACATTTTCAAGCAGAAGGGGTGAGATTTCATAAAACAATAACATTAATCAATGTAATTCGAAATCATAATTAACATCATAATCAGTCTTAAACAACATAGCGTCTTTGATAAACAATTATCAAGTAATCACAGCTCCAATCATAATCAATAACATATACATCTTTAAACTCGACAAATGCGACAATGCAACTTAGACACTATATGCATGTGGTACCAATCGTCATCATAAGTATTAATATACTTTCATCGTGCGGAGGACAAAGCTCCTAAACGTGCGGAGGACAAAGCTCCAATCATGGTGAGGACAAAGCTCAATGAATGCTAATGCATGGACTCTAACAACAAAACATCTTAATCAACTTATCACATATACATCCAATAATTTGGAGTTCATCATCAGCTTATTCATAAACATGCAACTTAGTTAAATAACATTTGCAGCATAATCAAATCACAACAGGTTTAATAACAAATCATTCTCAACAATTTCTTGATCATTCAACAATAATTCAAGTAAAGGCAATCAATCCATATTTCATTTCATAATCTCTTAACAGTTCATAAAAACTTCACAGTTCACAGTCATTATCTTTAATAGGTCACATTAGTACCTAAAGTTCCTTTCCTAACCAAACCAAACAGCTCAGGTCTCACAATCCTCAAAAGTACTCAGTTCTGGAAGTGCTCGCGAGGCGAGAGCATCTGCTCGCCATGGCGAGTACAAGCCAGAATCCCAACTAAGGTTGTTCCAGGTTCAATCTCGTTCTAAATCATTCCCTAATCAATAGTAGACACCTAAAGGTACTCAAAGGCATCTAAGGTTCAACTCAAAAGTCAATAACTCAGAAAATGACATGCTCTCTGGTCAAGATCGCTATGGCGAGTAGGGTTGCTCGCTGTGGCGAGCTACGACTTGTAACTCGCGAGGCGAAGGGAATGGCTCGCGTGGCGAGCGATGAACATTCATCACTCGCGAGGCGAGGATCATTGCTTGCTATGGCGAGCGATGAATTTTGGCTCGGACAGAATGCAGTTTTCACACAATTTTCATCAACTAACATGGTTCTAAGCTTAATTTCACATCCAGAATTCATCCTAAACATATTCTAAGGTTGTAGGACGGTTTCTACATCAATCTAACTCAGTTTTACCGTTTGCTCATCAATTTTAAGGATTTGACCTAATTTCAAAACTTTTCTAAATCAATCCTAACTTTGTCAATTAGTCATCAGAATTACAACAATCAATATTACTGAATTATTAGTCTCACCCTTACCTTGTATTGAAGAAATCGCAACCCTCCTAGTGGTTCTCTCTTCTCTTGGCTTTTTCCTCCTTTTTTCAAAGTTTGATCGTACGTGCAATTGTTTTCTAAAAAATAGGTGTATCTCTTATATACTTCTTCCTAATATCTTATCTTATCTCGCTTTCTCCCCCAAAACTATCTAAAATCTCAAAACAGCCCTCAACTAAATATTTTTATTTTCTTTTCAAATCTTATTTTATTTAACAATAAAATAAGTCTCATAATCTTTAGCAAATCATCAAAACACATCTTATCAACCAAATCATCTAAAATCAACAAAACTCACACATATATTATATAAATATAATATAATTGCCTAAACTCGATTAAATAAATAATTAAACGAAAGTGGGCGTTACAGCAGGCGCTGCGGGCTGGTCTTGTTTTGTTTGAAGCTATGTCGGGATTGAAAGTAAACTTTCATAAGAGTTCTCTGGTAGTGGTTAATATTAATGATTCGTGGTTGTCAGAAGCGGCTTCTGTGTTGGGTTGCAAAGTAGGTAAAATTCCGTTTCTCTATTTGGGGCTCTCGATTGGGGGTGATCCGCGTTGTCTTTTGTTTTGGGAACCTGTTGTGAATCGTATTAAATCTAGATTGTCTGGTTGGCAAAGTCGGTTCCTTTCTTTCGGTGGTCGTTTGATTCTACTAAAGTCCGTCCTGACTGCGCTACCTGTCTATGCACTTTCCTTTTTCAAAACTCTGTCAGGTATAATCTCTTCCATTGAATCTTTGTTTAATAAATTTTTTTGGGGAGGGGGTGAGGAAAAAATAAAAATATTTTGGGTTAGGTGGGATACTTTGAGTATGAGGAAGGAGTATGGAGGGTTGGGTGTTACAAGGTTGAGAGAGTTTAACATTGCTTTGTTGGATAAATGGTGTTGGCGGTTGTTATTGGAGAGGGAAGCTTTGTGGAGGAAGGTGTTAGTGGCTAGGTATGGTGTGGCGGATGGAGGTTTGGAGGATGGGGGCCGGAGTTGTTCTTCGTGGTGGAGGGAGATAGTGAGGATTAGAGATGGGATAGGTGAGGGTGGAGAGGGATGGTTTGGGATGTGTGTTAGGAGGAGGGTGGGAGATGGTGCAGACACCGATTTTTGGCGTGATCGTTGGTGCGGAGATGTTCCACTGTGTGACCGGTTTAGGCGCCTTTTTGACTTGAATGTTAACAAATCAATTTCATTTAGGAATATGTTCTTGTTGGGGGTGGATGTGGGTGGGGAGGCGTTGCGGTGGCGTAGGCGGTTGTGGGCTTAGGAGGAGGAGTTGGTAGAGGAGTGTAGGGTTTTATTACTAATAGTTTCTTTGCAGGAATCAGTGACAGACAGATGGCTTTGGTTACCTAATCAGGAGGGTGGGTATTCTGTACGTGGGGTCTATGACATGCTGACATCACAAGAGCAGCCCCAATTTCATCATCATATGGAGTTAATTTGGCATAAACAGGTTCCTCTCAAAGTATCTATCCTTGCTTGGCGACTCCTGAGAGATCGGTTACCTACAAAAAATAATTTGGCAAACCGTGACATTTTATTACCTTTGGAGGCGCGGTTGTGTGTTTCTGGATGTGGGAGCGTTGAAGATGTTAATCATTTGTTTTTGTCTTGTGTAACTTTTAGTGCATTATGGTCAATGGTGCGGGCATGGCTAGGAGTGGTATAGGGGTCGAATCTCAATCAACTTCAGATCATTGTTTGCAATTTATTAATTACGCAGGTTGTTTGAGAAGGCGACGGTCTTTCTTCCACTTGATTTGGTTGCTTTGTGTTTCGGTGTTGTGGAAGAAAGGAATGATAGGATTTTTAGAAATAGACAAGGTACTCTGCCACAAATGTTAGATAAAGTGAAATCAACTTCTTTGTGGTGGTTAAAGGCTAGCAATGCTGTATTTAGTTTTTGTACTCATCAGTGGTGGTCGAGCCCGCTTTTATGTCTCGGTATTGACTGATTTCGTTGTAATTTTGTTTGGACCTTGACATTTTCGTGATTGTTTGGCACACCTTGTGCGGTAACAATTACGGTGTCCGTGTTAATATATCTCATTTTTGCTTGTTTAAAAAAATAATAATAATAAACAAATATTTACTAAAAAATAATTTATTTTGAGAAAGTTTTTTTAAGTAAATTTATATTATAAACATGCACCGAAATGTTTGATAGACAATTAGGTTGAAACTTCTATAAATTAAGAATCAGCGACATGTATATTAAAAAAACAAAATTACAAAAAATAAAGAAAAATTACAACGAAAAATGGGAAGATCAACCTTGCCGAAAGAAAATAATAAAAGTTTGGTATTTTTCGATGAGAGATTAAAGTAATTTATTAATGTATGTGATTTCAAAAAAATTATTGTTATTTACAATATCTAGTATACTATTTATTCTACTAACACGTGAAGTTTTGTTCTACAATTCACTATGACCAAAGTTGTACTCCTTCCGTTTCAAAATATAAGCAAATTTTACTTGTTAGGTTCATCCAATTAATGATGTATGTAGTTCATAATATGGACCACATATATCATTAATTGAATGAATCTAAAAAGTAAAATTTACTTATATTTTGAAACGGATTGAATATAATAATAATAATAATTATTATTATTTTAAACTATATAAACTGTTGTAATGATTGTAAAAGAACTTGATTAAAAACATGTCAAGTGAACATGTCAAGTGAGTCATGGGTCACAAACAAGGCGAGTTCTAGCGTGAGCATAGAAAATAGGTCGCTCACCGTGAAAACTGAAAATCTACCGCTTATAACAGGTGAAGCCGGTTTTACCATTTTTTTTATTAATTACATTTAATATGTTTTTTTCATTTCTGCATCTTCAATAAACTTAATACGTTTACGGATCAATTTTAAGATTTAATAAAAAAATATTACTCATTATATAAAAATACATCAATAGACAATTCTATGTATGTATCTTATTTTTAGTAGGTTAATGATCTCGTTAACAAGTGGAATTTTTTTTTTCCTTAAAAAAAAAAAGTGGAATTTTTTTTTTCTAATCCGATATTATCAACCCATTTGGTTTTAACCGTATCTTATTTTTTAAATTAATCTCCTCCCATTTGGTTTTACTAATTTGCGTCGTTAACTCCCGCATAAAATGCCAAACGAATGGGTATTTGTGGTGCGGTGCGGTTCGATTTTGAGGCTAAATTTCATCTGAACCGTAAGCTGAAAAAGTATGCGGTTTGATTTGGTTCGGTTGACTTTTAAAATAAAATTCGAACCAAACCAAACCAAACCAAATCAAACAAATGCAATTTGGATTGGATCGGTTGCTGTAATTTTGCTTATACCATAATTTTTTTTGTTTTCAACATTAATATAAAATTTCAAAGATAAAACACAATATATTTTCAGCAATGTTTTAAATTTCATCCAACATTACGATTTTATTTTCATCAAACAATGTACCCAACTACGTACACCAAAGTTTAAACGTGGACAAAAAGTAATTAAATTTTGTAAAAATCACAAAAGACTAAATTTTTTATCATTCTTTAAGAGTTCAAATACCACAAAAATATGTTTTTTAAAGGAAAAAAAAGAGAGGAAACTTAACAAGAGAAAAAAAAAATGTCATTTTCTTAAAATTTCCATTTAGTTTTTTTTTTTTTTTTGATGTTGCTGTTTGGTTTGGTTCGATTGGTAAAATCAAAACCGCAAACCAAACAAAATCTTGCTATTGAGTAAAAAAATTGTCTGAATACATCCGAACCAAGTGCCATTTTTTGCGATTTCAATTTAGATTGGTTCGGTTTGCGGTTTTTCTATTTTATTAGTTCGGTTTTAAACACGCTTAGTCAAACGTGATTTAAGGATAATGAATACATCGAAATACATAATTTAGTTTAAAAAGAAATTTTACTAATTGTGATATTGGAATTTTAAATCATCTTAATAATGTAACCGTGCTTTTATTTTTTGTCAAAAATAAAAGAAACTGTACAATTTTGAAGGGAATAACTCACTACAAGAAATCTGGTTTTTACTGGTGGAATAATCCCTCAGTAATGCTTTGTCAAAACTACCTCTGCATTACTGAGAGAAAATTCCGCCAGTAATGTTTATATTGATCTGCATCACCGACGGAAATTTCAGCCAATAATGTACTTCTCACTTTTTTTTTATTCCTTTCCACTTTTTAATTTTAATTAAAGAAATAAAATTTATTAAACACAAATAAATTAATGAAAGAAATGGATTTCACGAACACGACCACGGGAGCCTGAAATTTGGACGCGAACGGTGGTGGGAAAACCCTTGCAAATTGGTCGATCTACAGGATCCTCCGAAGAACAGCAAAGCCTTCCCTGTAACATTTATTGATTTCGGATACTGTTGAAAAAAAATTAAAAACAAATGGACACTGTTTCACACCCGGTGGAAGACAGGTTTCCAGTAAACCATCCTAACCACTACATAATATATTCATACATCTGATGGACAAAATTAAATTTTCACCGTGAGAGACCTATTTTCTATGCTCACGCTAGCCCGAGCCCACACCAAACAAAGACACAACACAACACAACATTAATAAAAAAAACATTGATAAAGAATGCGATGTAATATTAGAAAAGGATTTTTCTATCCTATGCAAATATAAATTTTAAGAAGTTTAAAATATAAATTTTGTATTGGAAGATGGAACTCATACATTTAAATATAGAACTTATAAATAAATAATTATTGTTTTTAAAGAAAGAAATTAATACTATTAGTTGTTTTAACATGTGCAATAGTGACCTAATTAGGATGTTTCAGATTCTTCCGGATGTCTAATATTTCTCTTGACCTTATCGGAAAAAATATGCAATGTTGCACATATTTGACAAATTCTTTATAATTTATGTTCACAAAGAATATTCAATCTTTGTTAGAATTGCATAATTGCATGCTTATTTTATTTTTATTTTTATTTTTTTAAGGAAATTGCATGCTGATTCTGTGTGACTTTTGCTCATTCGATTAAGCTCCAAAAGTTAAAAATCTCTTAATTGGATCAAAGCTCTCATAAAGAGTTACACATGTCTACTTGAATCAAAGCTCTCACAATCGCCAAATCTGTACCACATGTAAGTTTTGAATTGTATAATGAATCTTCTTTTTCTCAATATTTTCGGTCTCAACTTCTTCCCTTCAATTCTACGAGCCCTTAAATATCTTCATTTACACTACAACAACAATATTAAATAAACACTTTATTTTTATTTTTCTATGCAACCCTACGGATTTTCTTTATCTCTTTTTTCCGTTATATTATCAATTTATCATATCTATCACATCATATTTCATATAATATTATCTATAATTATTAATTAATTCTGCTTGTAAGTTTTTTTCTTTTCAAGAAAGAACTAATTGTATAGATTATTTGATTTCGTTGGTTGTAATTGATTATGAATCGATCTATTTGCCTAATAGTTAAAGACTTTGATTGATTTATAATCCCCTTGCACTCTCTTTTTGTTTTCACACCATTCCCTATTTTGAAAACTCTTTTAAGATATGCAAAAATAGGAATTAATAACATAGATACTTTAGTGAGTTTAAATATATTTTTGGTCCTATAATTTTTTAACTTTTCTTTTAACTCTTCTAATTTTTTTTTTTCACTTTTCGTCCCTTAATTGTTTCTTCAAAAAAAGAACCCATGCTATCATTTGAAATTTTGAATTTCTTTTTTGCCAGCAGTCAAGTTTAATACGTTATAAAATTCTCTCTTGTAAAATTAAAAGGAAAATTAACAAGGAATTAGTTAAATACGAAGTTTTATGTTTTTGCAACTTAAAAATTTATATTTAATATAATTTATGTTTTGTTAAAACACAAATTATTGATATATTTTTATAATATTCTAAATATTTCTGCATAAACTCATTCTAAACTTTCAATTGATACATATCAATTGACTTAAAAATACATACCAAAAGTGGTGATGCATTTGGGCGACCAAAAGTTATAAGAAAATTTTAAAGAGATTAAAACGAATAGTTAAATATTTATATGGATCAAAAATATATTTAACACACACATAACACACAATTTTCAAAAAAGTATAGTACAAAATTTTCTAGTCAATATTTTATTTTAGACTAAAGTGCACTTTTCCCCCCTAACTTTTAAAAACTTGCAATTTTGGCCCCCTAAGTACAAAAACTACAATTTTACCCCCCTAAGATTTAGCCCCATTGCAAATTTGATCCTTTTGGTCACTTTTGACCAAGTCAAAGCTTATTTGGCATTTCATTAAAGGATGTGGCATGCCACATGTGTAATAACTAATTTAAAAATATTAAAAAAAGTCATGCGTTTAATAGCTGAATACAAAAATTAAGAAAAGGAAGAAAAAAAAAAAGCTAAATTAATCCAATGGTCCCTCAACTAATTACTAGTTTTCATTTTGATCCCATAAGTTTTAAAATCATCATTTTAGTCCTTCAACTTTTGCTTCGTTATTAAAAAAAGTCATGACCGTTAACTTTAACCTTAAATGTCTATGGTGGACAAATCTTAAAAGTTGTCCACCATAGATCCTATTAATTATTTTAATTTAAATCGTTTGATCTTTTTTTTAAAAGGAGGATTGTTGGATCACGCAGGTGTATTCTATCTTACGATGAACCATCAACACTTAAGAGAAAACTGGTAATTAATTGAGGGATCATTGAATTAATTTAGCCAAAAAAATAAGAAAGGCACGTGAGGTTCATGACAAACCCAACAAATTCATTAACCCCTTCTCATTCATCTTCTTAACCTACCAATTTCATCATACCTAGCAACTTCATTAAAAGAAAAAAAATTCCCAAAATCTTTTATTTGCTATATGTCAAAGACCTTTCCTCGTCTTATCATCACCATCCAAATTAATTAAAAAAAAAAATCAAGTAACGCTTCCATTGAAATTGCAGAATTCTGAGAAACAAATAAACACAAAACTCAAAACTCAGATCTTGCAGCTCTTCTCTCTCATTCGACCTCGCTCTCTCCTTTTTCTTCCCTGATCAACTCCACCACCCATCTCCGCGGCTCCCTCATCGTCTTCATCTCTTTTGTGTCATGTCATCTCCATCTCTTTTTAAACGTTAGGGGGAGAGTGCACTTTAGCCTTTATTTTATAATTCCTTAACAAGTGTCCCGTGACACTTGTTAGCACTTCCCTTAATAAAAAATGCAAAACGTTTATGAAATTGGTTAAAGTACTAAACATGGTAAGTTTGTATAAAAAAATAATGTA
Source organism: Medicago truncatula (assembly GCF_003473485.1). NCBI lineage: Eukaryota > Viridiplantae > Streptophyta > Magnoliopsida > Fabales > Fabaceae > Medicago > Medicago truncatula. The sequence continues at coordinate 27,829,956 of NC_053045.1, forward strand.
ATTATTGCATTGAGAGAAATAAAGACATATTTCTAAGACATTTTTTTAATAGAATCATTAACCAATACTTTTAGAACATTCATTAGTAAGACTTTTCAAAAAAAAAAAATAGAATAAAGTCTTCAAATTGTTTTGTAGATGGTGCTGCTTTCTTTAACCACCGTAATATTTCCTTGAACCCACTTGGATTGGTATAATGATGTTGCTTTGAGACCATATAGTGTGTTTCTTCTTAAGAATTTAGGTTCGATTCTCTTCGATATCAATTTAGATGATTTAATTTAACTTCTTAAATAAACATTTAATATTCCCATGTTTTAAATGTAATAATAGAAAAAGATAGAAGGATATGAGAGAATATAATTTTTCTAAGATGTTTTACTCTTTTGCAAGGGTGAGATTAATTGAGAATATTGTTGGCACGGCGGCTTAATGATGTTAATGCCGGCTGCTAATATTAATGATGCTGGAACGGACGGTGCAGATTCTTCTTGCGGACCAGGTGCATCAACAAGAGTCTTCATCAACTCTTTAATTTGATGAAGTTAAACTATACTTGTAAAACCATTTAAAAAGTTGCAACTATAAATAATATCAAAGATAATAAATTTTTTTCTTCTTATAACCGGGACAAGAGTGTGTGTCAGACAAGTAAATGTTCAACATGTAAAATAAACTTAATTTGATGTGATGGAAAGTAATTTTTTAGAGATGTGTTATTTGAACAATTATTTTGGTGATAACTTTTGAAACAATCATAAATTTACAAAGAAAAATAGGTATTAACACGAAAACCAAAACAACAGAGAGAAAGTAAAAATATAGCGTGAGTATTAGAGAGAAAATTATCAAAAAATAGTTATACAAATATGATTTCTCAATTTTTTTATGATAAATGGATATCCTTGTTCGTTACAACAAACTTCTATAAATAGAAAAGCTCTTTGGCAGGAACAATTGCCATATCGAAAATCATGAGTATGTTTTCAATGTCATTCCTTTTCTTAGCTCAATCCAAGTCTTATACCCTCTCTATCATTAGAGACTATCTAAATACCCAAATATTATTCAAGTATAGTAATATTTTCTCACTTTTAATGTGGTGTGCCTCAATATCCTATATAGTAACATTTTACCAAAAGAAATGCTCAAAAAAGGTATATCTAGTGGACTTTGCATGTTATAAACCTTTTCCTAACGGCATCTGTAGTAAGGAATTGTTTATTAAACAAACAAAATCTGGAGGAAATTTTAAAGATGAGAGCATAGATTTCCAAAAGAAAATTTTGGATAGGTCTGGATTTGGTGATAAGACTTATGTGCCAGAGTCCTTATTGAAAATTCCACAAAATATTTCAATTGTTGAAGCAAGGAAAGAAACAGAATCGGTTATTTTTGGTGCTATTAATGACCTTTTGTTGAAGACAAAAATGAAGGCTGAGGATATAGAAATTCTTATAACAAATTGTAGTATATTCAATCCTGTACCTTCTCTTAGTGCTATGGTTGTCAACCATTTCAAACTTAAGCATACAATTTTGTGCTATAATTTAAGTGGTATGGGTTGTAGCGCAGGACTCATAGCCATCGACCTTGCTAAACAACTCTTACAGGTTAGATAATATTTTTATATATTAGTTTAGTTTTAAATTCAACTATTATCATACTTTGAGTTTCTAAAAAAAAAAAGATAATTTATGCCTGTAAGACACATTTGTGTTTCTAATAATAAAAAATGATAAGATATGTCTATAAGACACATGTTCAGGAAGCAAGTTTAGAAATATTATTATTATTATTATTATTATTATTATTATTATTATTATTTTGAAAACTCGATATCTGACTCAAGAATCGAAAAATCTGAGAGGATCAATTTCGCCGCCCACTTGGGGATAGGGGTGGGCATGGTTCAAATTGGGATGAAAACTAAACCGAACCAAACTGAACTGTTTGCATTTGGAATTTAACTGAACTGTTTCAAACTGAACTGAACTGTTCTGAACTGAACCGAACTGTTATTATTGATAATTTTGAAAAAAAACAAACGAAATCGAATTTTAGTTACCGAACTAAACCAAACTATTTTGAATAGAACTGAACTGTTTCGAACAGAACTGAACTGTTCAGTTCAGTTTCAGAACTGTTAGTAATGGTTCAGTTTTTTTTTTTTTTTGTTCAGCTTCAGTTCGGTTTTTTGGTACTTTTGTCCACCCCTACTTGCAGAGGCCCCATGTTTAAAGTAAGAACATCGTTATGTATGGACTTATACCACTGAAATTGACATCAAGGAAAATCAAACCTGATAGATTGAGAGGAGCTTATTCCAAGAAATAATTCGCAAGTTTAAAAATATTGTCTCGTAACAAATAATATTTTTTAAAGTTTAATAATTGGTTTTCCTAATAAGAAATTTATATATTTAGAATCTTTATCATACGTCCTTAGCACAAGTTAATCGTGATCCATATAAAATTTCAGCCTTATAACTAGAATAAAGATTAGTAGACACTTTTAATGTGTACACCCCTTTGTATCATTCTCGAAAATTTCAGTTAACTAAATACATGGTCTGTTTGACCACATTAAAGGTATCGATTAAAAGAAATATGAAAATTGACTGTTATGATTACAAATAAATTGAAGGAAGACATTAGTTGCTCACATTGTCCCTAAATGTAAGATCTCATGGGCTTTTTTCCTTCGACAGATCTCATGCACTAAATCACAAAAATTAAGAAAAATTGTATTATTATTAAATTTCTTTAAAATGTAACGTTCATAGTAAATTTATCTAGAATATTTAGCATGTGCATTAACTTACAACTATATATATTAAAATTATAGCATAGTTTGTTTCGAATGAATATACATACATCAATACAAGTCCATACACCTGAAAAATGCTAACGGTCAAATACATATATCTAATATATATTTGAAGACATGAAGAATAATCTGCAACTGGTACGAATGAGCATTTGACGATGAACCATTCGGCAGCATATCTACCTCTCTCTACGAGCAACCTAGTGATATGTAAAATAAATAAAAGGATTGGGATGAGATTGGATGTCTCAGTGAGTTCCACTTATCCAAAGCTATAGACAATCTCGAGGGAAACCTACAATCGCTATCCGTAAAAGCAACCCAGATAATAATGTTTCTTCAACACTAACTTTCTAACATTAATATGAAAACATAATACGAGTATGCTTATGCCTAAGATCAGACTTAAGATAGAATACAAATAACGATCCTAGTTTCCCTTGATCGTTTAGTTATACAGAACAAGACCGAACCGGTATTCTTTCATAAATTTTCCTTTAAAGAGAGAATTAGTTAATATTTTGACCATAGTATATATTGTTGCTTGGAAAAATATAAATGTAAATTAGTTAGAGTAATTTTGGTAAAGAAAAAAATTTAAGTAATTGTTGCTTCGACTTTTTCCCTCATATTCATAATTTGGAATCTTGAAAATAGTAAAATGACTCTTAGATACAAAAATCTCAATTTACAACTAAAGAGAAAAAAATAATAGAGTGAAGTGATATGATAGGTAGATAAAGATGAAGATTAAATGAGATATAGAATGAATTTTTGAAAATTGAGGGTATAAAATACAAGTCCTCTAGAGTTTAATAGTTTTTTTTTTTTTTTTTTACAAAAATAAACGATATTCAATCATTTAAATTGATAGAGTATATCGATACAATACAAATCCAAATTCGTTAAAAACAAAAAAATGATGAATTTGTGATAAACTCACATCATCCATGTTAGTAGCATAAAACGGCAAAGTACCTATGCCTACAACTATGACTAAGATGACTATATTTATTTCTCCGGAATACTCATGTCTCCCGATCTGCAACATTGACGACGCTAAAGTCATTGTCATTAATCGGATCTGCACTTGCTCAAAGCTAATCTTTCAACCTGAATCAAACAAACACCTCACTAAGACGGGAAATAAAAAACACACCGCACAAAGACGCAAATCAAAACAAACAGAGTCGTTCAGAGACGACTAAATCACAAAAAACAAACGAAAGAAAACAGAAAATATGTGAAATCAATTATTCAATTAGGATAAAAGCAAAAACAATTCGGATGAATGATTTTTGGGTCAAAATTGATCCTAAATCACCCCTATAAAAAGGACGGCTAGGGTTTGAGAAGGAGAGAAGAGAGAGAAGAAAGGGGAGGATTTGGTTTTGTTAAGTTTAATAGTTACTAGATCGTCCACCCGTGCGGCCGCACGGGTCATATACATTGTAAGTGTAGTAGACAAAGGCAACATTTTATAATACAGTCCCAACTTATAATTTTAATGTCATAATTTTAAATACAACTATAGAAGGAAATTGTATAATTGATTCAAAATATTTTTAGTGACATTGAGCAGCAATCTATAATTTAATAACAGAAGAGATTTTGCCAAAAGCACTGCACACATCTCTTTTTCTCGTGAGTCAATTACATTGAAAATTCATATATTATATATCACTAACAAAGATACAAAAATTTATGTTGAAAGAAATTTGTATAATTGATTCAAAATATGTTTAGTTAACTTTAATATATAAGAAGATGTATCGAGAAATTGAGAAGGGAGAAAATTCAATAAGGTTAAACAAAGGAATTTAGCATCAGGGTTAAAATAGTAAATTTATGCAATAGGTTTAGGTTAAAATTAGGGCTAAAATATGCTTCTGTGTTAACTTTAATATATAAGAAGATGTATCGAGAAATTGAGAAGGGGGAAAATTCAATAAGGTTAAACAAAGGAATTTAGCATCAAGGTTAAAATAGTAAATTTATGCAATAAGTTTAGGTTAAAATTATGGCTAAAATATGCTTCTGTGTTAACTTTAATATATAAGAAGATAATAAATTTATGCAATAGGTTTAGGTTAAAATTAGAGTTAAAATATGCTTCTGTGTTAACTTTAATATATAAGAAGATGTATCGAGAAATTGAGAAGGGGGAAAATTCAATAAGGTTAAACAAAGGAATTTAGCATCAGGGTTAAAATAGTGAATTTATGCAATAGGTTTAGGTTAAAATTAGGGCTAAAATATGCTTCTGTGTTAGCTTTAATATATAAGAAGATGTATCGAGAAATTGAGAAGGGGGAAAATTCAATAAGGTTAAACAAAGGAATTTAGCATTAGGGTTAAAATAGTAAATTTATGCAATAGGTTTAGGTTAAAATTAGGGTTAAAATATGCTTGTGTTAACTTTAACATATAAGAAGATAGTAAATTTATGCAATAGGTTTAGGTTAAAATTAGGGCTAAAATATGCTTCTGTGTTAACTTTAATATATAAGAAGATGTATCGAGAAATTGAGAAGGGGGAAAATTCAATAAGGTTAAACAAAGGAATTTAGCATCAGGGTTAAAATAGTAAATTTACGCAATAGGTTTAGGTTAAAATTAGGGCTAAAATATGCTTCTGTGTTAGCTTTAATATATAAGAAGATGTATCGAGAAATTGGGAAGGGGGAAAATTCAATAAGGTTAAACAAAGGAATTTAGCATCAGGGTTAAAATAGTAAATTAGGGCTAAAATATGCTTCTGTGTTAACTTTAATATATAAGAAGATAGTAAATTTATGCAATAGGTTTAGGTTAAAATTAGGGCTAAAATATGCTTCTGTGTTAACTTTAATATATAGTGTTAAAATAGTAAATTTATGCAATAGGTTTAGATTAAAATTAGGGCTAAAATATGCTTCTGTGTTAACTTTAATATATAAGAAGATGTATCGAGAAATTGGGAAGGGGGAAAATTCAATAAGGTTAAACAAAGGAATTTAGCATCAGGGTTAAAATAGTAAATTTATGCAATAGGTTTAGGTTAAAATTAGGGCTAAAATATGCTTCTGTGTTAACTTTAATATATAAGAAGATGTATCGAGAAATTGAGAAGGGGGAAAATTCAATAAGGTTAACCAAGAAATTTAGCATCAGGGTTAAAATAGTAAATTTATGCAATAGGTTTAGGTTAAAATTAGAGCTAAAATATGCTTATGTGTTAACTTTAATATATAAGAAGATATATCAATGATTTTTGCACAGACGGTTAATTCCATTATTGTCATATCATATATAGTACTATTTCACAAAATATGTACGTAGAGATATCTAAACTTAATTAGATTATTTTTTTATCAAACTTAATTAGATATATTATGATTGGACATATGCGGAAAAAGCATACCAATACAATATGATAAAACACTTCGGTCAACCACCACAAATCATCACTTTTGTGACAAGCTATTGAGGTAGATATGATTGAAAGTTAGGTATTCTTGATAAATTTATAGTTATGATTTGTAGAAACTAAAAAATGTAAAAAATCTTGATATAATTTTCTCTCTCATACTTATATTGTATTTTTATTTTTCTTTTGATTACTTTGTATATTTTTGAATTCCATATTTTCTGATTTTTTAGGTACATCAAAACTCATATGCCTTAGTTGTGAGCACAGAAAACACCAACAGTGGATATTACTTAGGAAACAACAGATCAATGCTTGTTTCAAATTGTCTCTTTCGTGTAGGTGGTGCAGCAATCTTACTCTCAAACATTTCTTCAGATTCTCAACGTTCAAAGTATCATCTTAAGCACACTGTTCGTACACACAAAGGTTCACAAGATACTTGTTACAATTCAGTCTTTCAAAAAGAAGATGAAACAAACAAAATCACAGGAGTATCACTTTCAAAAGAACTAATGAGTTCGGCTGGTTTTGCACTTAAAGCCAACATCACAACACTTGGAAAATATGTTCTACCTTTACTAGAACAATTCAAGTTTGTTTCAACTTTTGTTGTTAAAAAATACTTTAATAACAAAGTCAAGATTTATACACCTGATTTTAAGTTGTGTTTTGACCACTTTTGTGTTCATACGGGTGGAAAAGCGGTTCTTGATGAGATTCAAAAAGTGCTGGGGTTAAGTGATTTTCAATTAGAGCCTTCAAAGATGACACTTTATAGATATGGTAACACTTCAAGTAGTTCTGTTTGGTATGAGTTGGCATATTGTGAAGCTAAAGGAAGAATAAGAAAAGGTGATAGGATTTGGCAAATTGCATTTGGGTCTGGATTTAAGTGTAACACTGCTGTTTGGTGTGCATTAAGGAATGTTGATCCAATTAAAGAGATCAATCCTTGGAGTGATGAGATAAATGAGTTTCCTGTTGATGTTTCAATTTGAAGTGGGGATTTTGTATAATAAAAGTTGTTCCTAGTGATCAACAACTAGCACTGTATGTTGAAGCTCTAAAAAAATAATTAGTATTGTATGTTCAACAAAATAAAAAGTTCTATTAGCAAAAACAAAATTAATAATAAAAAAAATTTCTACTATATTAATGAATTATATGTTGTTGTACTTAGCTATATAATGAATAATAAATTTGCTTCAGTCTCAATTGTTTCTGTTTCGATTCAAAAATTCCTTCTTGTATTGTTTCTGTTGTCACAACTTATTTAGATTGCATTTATATGAAATCGATTTTGTATAAGTGAAATCGCATTAGTGTATGTAGGAGTGACATTTGAACCTTAGATTTTCTACTTATTTAAGATAACGGTGAAATTCTAACTGACACACTACTTGACCAAAAATAAAAGTTGGCCACAACCCTAGCTACACTTAGAGGGCTCAGGCTAGGGTGGATAAGCTTCACATATCATCTACCGTGGATAAGTTATCTGAACCGTTAGATCAGTTGTTCCACAAATTTATATGCACACCCAACTCTCTCTCTCTCTCTCATACAGCCTAGCAGACACATAGCATAACAGTCAACTTAACACACATGATTCCAACCTATGATTGAAAGTACTTTAGCAACTAATCCAACATTAATAACTATTATTCCTTCTCTTAGTAACTAATCCAACATTAATAACTATTATTCCTTCTCTTAGTAACTAATCCAACATTAATATGTATTATTCCTTCTCTTTTTTTCCCTTTTTTTATCCATGTTGGATGATATGTGAAGCTTATCCACCCTAGAAGGCGCTACACTTAGAGAAGCATTCTGGAAACCTTCTAGATTCTTAACAGGGGATGCATGTAAAAATTTAGTACAAGTCATTTTCTTAATATTTGGAAAGATAATTGAATCCTTTTTAAATGGCTACAAAGTATAGACTCGAAAGCCACCTCAACGGAACTTATCAAATTCTAACTATTTACTAATCATGATCTCAAATCACGGAATATATAGATCATAAATTATTTCATTTTTAATATCAATAAGGGCTTAAATGCCCAAAGAAAGAGAAACTACATCGAAATTAAACGAGCGATAGTAATCTCCATAGTATCAGCTACAAGCAAATTCCTAACCAAAGAGTGCCCCATACAACTCCATGTCCATCCGTGCATAATTCCGTGAACCACAGTGACATAATCAATATTTAATTCCACCGCTATATATCTCAGTCTTCTTGTGCACTGTCCCTATCAACTGAGTTAAACTCACAAGGACCAATTTTTTAAGTTTGAAGATGGTGAATGCATTTTTTCCAAGATAAAAATTATTTTTGAACTTCTTAACAAGTGCATTTAGTACATTTGTTAGCATTTTGCTAAATAAAACATTTAAGCGGGGAAACACTTAATTTGTAGTTGGAAACTAAATAAAGTTCCATTCGTCTTGAACTAATTGTCAGTTTAGAATATCAATAAAGGATGTATTATTATTTTCCACTAATCTACCCTTATTTATTGAATTTACCACACTTAACTACTTCCTTTCCTACAGAGTGTTTTTGTACATGATACTAGTTTTACCATTAAAATCAACTCAGCATAATAAGATTCTATTGAAAGTGTGAAAATTATTCATTAACTGAAAAAGGATTACAAGATAGTATATATACTAGATGCTAATTGTACTATCTTAAGAGGATTGTATTATCCTCAAGCTAAAGTACAATGTAAAACTAGTTACTTGTACTACAAGATTTCTCACTATTATCCTTATTATAATTTGAACTATCATTGTGTAATATCCCCCCGCAAGTTGGAGGTTGGTATATATCTAACAACCCCAACTTGGATAACAAGAGATTAAAAGGTTGTGGAAACAAGGATTTGCTAAAAAAATCTGCTAGTTGATCATGAGTGGTGACTAGTAAAAGATTGAAGAGGCCAGCTTGTAGTTTTTCCCTCACAATGTGACAATCAATCTCAAGATGTTTGGTTTTCTCATGAACCACTGGATGGGCTGCAATATGCATGGCACTTTGATTGTCACAATACAAAACTGGAAGCTGGACACAATTGACATGAAGATTCCTAAGTAGATAAAGCAACCACTGAAGCTCACAAGTAGCAGATGTCATGGCCCTATACTCAGCTTTAGAAGAAGATCTGGATACAGTAGGTTGTTTCTTTGTTCTCCATGATATGAGGGATTGTCTCAGAAAGAAACAATGGTCTGAAATTGAACATCTAGTATCCTTACATCCTGCCCAGTCTGCATCAGTGTAACCTTGAAGATGTAAGCATGAACCTCTAGGGAAGAAAATGCCACGACCTTGGGACCCTTTGAGGTACTTAAGAACTGTTAGAGCAGCATTGTAGTGGGTTTGAGTAGGTTTACTCAAAAGTTGACTTAATTGTTGTGTTATGAAAGTGATGTATGGTCTTGTTGTATTCAAATTGATCAATCTTCCTATCAACCTTCTACAAGCAGAAACATCAGGGAAAGCATTTGAACTATCATTGTGTAACCTGATAGATGGATCAGAAGGTGTAGTGTCTGGTTTAGTACAAAAAAGACCATAATCTTGTAGTAAATCCAAACAGTACTTTCTCTGACATAGAGAAATACCACTTTGGGAATAAGCAACTTCAAGTCCTAAGAAATATTTGAGGGTACCAAGATCTTTAATTTTGAAGGCTTGATTTAATACATTTTTGATGAAGTTAATATCAGTAAGTGAATCACCAGCAAGAATTATGTCATTAACATAAGTGATCAGTGCATTTTTAATGTACTTTCTTCCATCTTATGCTATGGCAATTCTATGATTTCTCCCTTTATTTTTAGTGCTTTTAATGTGTTTTCTAAGTTTAGTTTAGTTTTGCATTTATTTTATTTTCACTACTTATTTTTGACACCTTTCATTACGCAGGGCATAACTGGAGCTCCGTTTATCGGTTTGAGGCCCGCGACCATGCGCTGGAAAGCTAAGAGAAAATTCTAGAACTTTCATGTTGAGGACAGAACCCAGTTCGGAGTGCAAAGGAGTCAAGTAATCGTGTTTTGTTCCAGACGTTATTTTAAATAATTAATTTCGAGACAACATTTGTTTTTCGGCCCGATACTCGTAAGGCCCGTTTTTCCCATGTAATATAAAAACTAAAAAACACAGCTCATTCTGCATTCACGTAGGGCTGCTCATTCTGCATTCACGTTTCAGAAAATAGAAATCCTAAGGCAACCGCTTGCTATGGAGAACTAATCTCTCTTTCGATCCATTGGTGAAGGAACTTTGTTGTTACTCTTGAGGTTCGGTTTTAATAGCAATTTGTTATGTTTATGCTGATCATATATCAATTTTCTTGTCTCTCTTATGTGTATGAATTTGGTACAATTGATGCTTAATTATTCTGTTTCATCATACCGCTGAGATTGTTCGAATTAATCCATCGCTTGTTTAAATTAATTTGAACAGAAAACTATATATGCTTTTTTCACTTGCAAAAAGGGTTGATCGAACTTGTTATAATAATAACTTTGGGATGTGTTTGGTAACACAAAAAAAGTTAGCTTATAGCTTGTTGGATTAGCTTATAAGCTCGTTACATGAAAACGTGGCGTGTTTGGTAACAAGCTTTTTTCATGAGCTTATAGCGTTTTTTGAAAAGCTATTTCAAGTAGCTTTTTAGCTTATGGCTCTGTTTGGTAAAAAGAAGCTATAAGCTAGCTGATAGCTGAAAAGCTAGCTGATAGCTGATAGCTGATAGCTTATAGCTGAAAAGCTTGCTTATTAAAAATAATGTGTTTGGTAAAATTAGCTGTTGAAGTGGCTGATAAATATAAAATGACATAAAAGGACATGTTTTTTTTTAATATACATATAGACGCACACATTTTTTTTGTAATGTATTTATTTTTTAATATTTTTAATTATAGTTAAATATGTTTTTGGTCCCTATAAATATTCAAACTTTTGGTCTTAGTCTCCATAAAAAAATTCTTCGACCTTTAATCCTAAAAAAAATTCACTAACAATTTTGATCTCTGCTTAATGAGTCCCAAAAATAAGAGAAATGTGGAAACAAAATGTGAGGTAGAATATATAAAATTTTACAACGTACAATAGACTAGTTATTTTTTCCTTTAAAAAAAAAATAGGCTAGTTATATTTTGTGTGGTGTACAACAGGTTAGTTATAACAAAATATAAAGCATTTCCATAAAAAAATATTATATATATATATATATATATATATATATATATATATATATATATATATATAAGTGCTCCTTAAAAAAAACGGCATTTTATTTAAGGGAAAAAATGGGGCGGTTATAAAGATGAACATGGGTACTTGTTTAATTAAAAAAATAATTAATTAAATTAATAGGGTTAAAGTTGGAAGAAAATATAAAAAGCTACCAGCTATAAGCTAAAAAGCTACTTGAAATAGCTTTTCAAAAAACGCTATAAGCTCATGAAAAAAGCTTGTTACCAAACACGTCACGTTTTCTTCTAACGAGCTTATAAGCTAATCCAACAAGCTATAAGCTAGCTTTTTTGTGTTACCAAACACAGCCTATAGCTGGTAGCTTTTTATATTTTCTTCCAACTTTAACCCTATTAATTTAAATTAATTATTTTTTTAATTAAACAACTACCCATGTTCATCTTTATAACCGCCCCATTTTTTCTCTTAAAAAAAATGCCACGTTTTTTTTTAAGGAGCACTTATATATATATATATATACATACATACATATATATGTATGTATTTTTTTAAGGAAATGCTTTATATTTTGCTAGAACTAACCTGCCGTACACCACACAAAAAATAACTAGCCTATTTTTTTGAAAGGAAAAAATAACTAGTCTATCATACGTTGTAAAATTTTATATATTCTAGCTCAAATTTTGTTTCCACCTTTCTCTTATTTTTGGGATTCATAAAGCAGAGATCAAAATTGTCGGTGAATTTTTTTTTAGGATTAAAGGTCGAAGAATTTTTTTATGGAGACTAAGACCAAAAATTTGAATATTTATAGGGACCAAAAATATATTTAACTATAATTAAAAATATTAAAAAATAAATACATTACAAAAAAATGTGTGTGTCTATATGTATATTAAAAAAAAATCATGTCCTTTTATGTCATTTTATACTTATCAGCCACTTCAACAACTAATTTTACCAAAGACATTATTTTTAATAAGTAAGCTTTTCAGCTATAAGATATCAGCTATCAGTCATCAGCTATCAGCTAGCTTATAGCTTATTTTTACCAAACAGAGCCTTGTTCTTGGTGACGCTTGATCATCACCATAGTTAGTTGAACACGTATGATGCTTAATCAAACGAATTCTATATAAAACTGATTTTCGCTTGTTAAATGAGTTTTATAATCAACCAAAACATAAACTCTTAAACAAGTACTCTCTGAGAACCTTGTGATAGATGATAAACAAAGTTTCCTAAAACCAGTGAATTGCTTTTCTATTAATTGAATTCATCATCCTATTTACTTTTCTTTACAACAAAACAAAAACCCCCGATTTATATTTTTGAATTCATAGTTGTTGTTCTTGTTATTGGTAATTGCTAAATCAGAAATCCTCGAGAGATGACCAAGGTTAACTACCTTCTACTACTTGTTTTAAAATATTTATTTTTAATCGTCCACGACAACGATCAATAAGCAAGAAGGATAGTAAAATTGACAGATGCTTTCTTAGTGAAGAAAGAAGCATCAAAAGTGGCTTGTTGATATCCATTGTTGATGAGTAGGCCAGTCAACTTCTCATGCCATTGCCTACTAGCCTCTTTAAGATCATATAGAGACTTTGAGAGCTTGCATACTTGGTTTGGTTTTGAAGTAGAAACACTTGGTGATAATTGCATGTAAACATCTTCATGGAGATCACCATGAAGAAAGGCATTGTTTACATCTAATTGATGTAAAAACAAATGATTGATGGATGCTAAAGCTATAACCAATCTAATTGTTGTCACTTTAGCAACTGGTGAAAAAGTATCAAAGTAATCTAAGCCTTCAATTTGATTGTATCCCTTAGCAACTAAACGTGATTTGTACCTCTCCTTGGAACAATCAATTTGCTTAACATTGTTGTCACTTTCTAAACCCAAGTACCAGTCTGATCAAGAGCATTAAGTTCATTTTGCATTGCTTATTTCCAGCATTCATGTTTGACAGCCTCATCATATGATTTTGGTTCAGTGCAGGATATTAGGGACATAACAAAATTGGAATGTGAGTGAGATAAATGTGTATGAGAAACAAACTTAGAAATAGGATATTGTATATGATTGTTATTAACATGAGAAGTGGAATGAGCAGTGCAAATATAATTCTACAGGTAAGTAGAGGTGACTTTATTTATAGTGGATACTCTAATAGGTGGAGGAATGGAGGGTGGAGATGGTGAAGTGTTGGTAAAAGGTGGTGTGGAACTGGTGATAGGTGAAGTAGTTGGAATGGATGGAATAAGGGATGGAGATGAGATGTCAAAATCATAAAAAATAGAAGGATGGCAGAAAGAAGATGAAAAATATTGCCAATTTGAGGTGGAAGAAGGAGGATATGACAATATTAATTCATGAAAAACAACATTTCTAGAGATAAAATTTCTCTAGAATCAAGATCAAAGAGTACAAACCCTTTAAAACCTGACTTGTATTCCAAGAAAATACACTTTCTATCCCTAGACTGTAATTTGGTTCTATGAGCTTGAAGTGTGGAAGCATAACACAAGCAACCAAAGACCTGGAAAGATTGAATATCAGGTAAAGAGTTATAGAGAACCTGATATGGATATTTGTGTTTAAGAAGGGGAGTAGATACTCTATTGATGAGAAAAACTGAATGCAAAACTGTATATGACCAGAAAATATTAGGGAGTTTAGATTGGAAAAGTAAAGCCCTAACAACATTGAGGATATGTTGATGCTTTCTTTCCACTCTACCATTTTGTTCAGGGGTCTCAACACAAGATCTCTAATGAATGATGCCCTTTGAAGCATAAAAAATAGGCAATAGAAACTCAGGACCATTATCTGATCTGATGAATTTAGGTGTAATGTGATGGTGATTTTCAATCAATTGTATGAAATTTTTGACCTGTGAAGAAAAATCTGATTTGTTTTTAAGTAAACTGAGCCATAAATTCTACTAAAATCATCAACAATGGTTCGGAAATATTTGTGACCATGAATAGAGTTTTGAGCCAAAGGACCCCAAATGTCAAAATGCAGTAATTCAAATTTTGATTTAGCAATAGAATGACTGGAATTATAGGTTAATTTTCTTTGTATGGAAAAATGACAAACATCACAAGTAGCTTTATTATTAACAGAAATTAAAGAGTACTATTGATGCATCTTGGACAATCTTTGATTAGATAAATGTCTTAATCTAAAGTGCCAGATTGCATTAGAAGGAATAAAAGAAATAGCTACATTTGAACAAACAGAATTACAAGAACTTAAGGAAACATTTGAATGAGAACTTGAACTATGACTTGTGGAAGAAGGAACTGAAGACTCCTGAAAACATGAAGCAGTATTCAACCTATAGAGACCATCACAAATACTACCCAAACCAATCATCTTTTGAGATTTCATATCATGTATGACACATTTATCAAGCAAAAAATTAACCTAATAAGATAGAACATGAAAAAGTTTGGAAACTGAAATAAGGTTGACTTTAAAATGAGGGGAATAAATGACATTTGTGATACGGAAGGTATGTGAAAAAACTGCAGTACCAGCATAGTGAACAATAACCGAAGTTCCATTAGGTAAAATAACATTCATAGGTTTAATTTTGTGAAATGAATGAAGTAATTTCAAAGATGAAAAAATGTGTTCATTAACTCCTGAATCAATAAGCCAGTGGTTCAATTGAAAATTCAAAGAGCATGAGATAACAGTGTTTATACCTGAAATTGAAGGAGAAGCATTGGAAGAAGCAATATGATTGGTGCTAGCAGGGTTAGGGGTAGATGCTAGAGACACCAAAGATGATTGTTGAAGGAAGGATACCAAATGAACATATTGCTCTTGAGTCAAACCACTTTGAGAAATAGAGGAAGAACCTTCACCAATAGACTGAGAATCAATGGAACTCTCAGAAGCAATAGCATTAGAAGAAGTAGTAGATTTATTGGCATTGGGATATCCACGCTTCTGGTAACAGAAACCCACAATGTGGTTGTTCCTATGGAAAAAAGTACAATATCTTGAGGCATTCTTAGACTGAGTAGAACCTGAAGGAGGTTTACCACGACCATAAGGCTTTCTTGCATCTGAAGCATTCACAAGTATGTTAGAATCTTCAATAGGAACAGATGCAAGTGCAGTATTATTACTTTCCTGTTGAACAACCATGGAATATACCTTGTTAATTGAAGGTAAAGGATCCATAAGCAAGACCTGAGTCTTAACAACTGAGAAATTATCATTCAATCTAGTGAGAAATTGAATCACTTAATCTTCCATGTGAAATTCTTTAGCAGCACGCACAGACTCACAGCGACATGGATAGGGACAAGTGCATGCAGGCATAGGGCGATGTGAATTGAGCTCCTCCCAAAGAGATTTCATCTCTGTGAAGTAATCAAGAATAGACTTAGTACCTTGTTAAAGATTGTTGATTGTAGAATGAAGAGTAGCAATATGAACTCTGTGAACCTTTGAAAAACATTTTTGAAGCTCAATCCAAACATCAATGGCGTATTCATGAAAAACAGTGGTTTGCGCAATTTGTGGAGAAACTGAGTTCAAAATCCAAGAATGAATAAGATGATTGCAACGCTCCCATGCATTACGATTCAGATCATCGGAAGGAGAGGAATTGGAGTGGATCCTTCCACAAAAGCGAACTTGTTTTTCGCACCAAAGAGAACGTTTCATCGAACGACTCCATGCGAGGTAGTTAGAACCGGTGAGAAGAGGAGTAACTGTAATTGAATTTGGTCCTTCACTAGGATGAATGTGGAAAATCGAATCGGTATTTGCTTGTTGAACGATAATCGGAGGTTGACGAGGAGGCATGGTGCAAGAAGAACGCATAAAATTCTGGAAAAATGAAGAACACGAAGAACAGAGTAATCGAAGAAGATGAAGATAAAAAATCTCAAAAAAATGTGATTGAAGAGAAACAAAGTATCTCAATGCAGAATTGAGTACAAAACAAGAAATGAAGGAGAATCAGAAAGGATTCGAGGAAAAACGAAGATTAAAAGCGAGGTAAAGGAAGCTTGAAGAACAAGAATCAATGGTGGAAGCGAGAAACTGGATCGTAACTAACTCTCTCAAGAAGAGAGAGAGAGAGAGAGAAACTGATACCATATTAAGAATCTATTGAAAGTGTGAAAATGATTCATTAAGTGAAAAAGGATTACAAGATAGTATATATATTATTCCCTCCGTCACAAATTGAATGACGTTTTGGGCATTTCACATATATTAAGAAATACAATTAATATTGTGTGGAAAAGAAATATTATGAGATGTTTTACAAAATTGTCTTTAATAAATAATATGAGAAAGATAAATAAAATAATTGAAAGAAGATAGAGTAATAAATAGTTAAGGTTATAATAGGAAAAGTAACATTAATGTTGCATTGGTATTGTAAAGCGACATATAATTTGATACAATTTTTTTTCCCTAAAGCGACATACAATTTAGAATAGAGGGAGTAGATGCTAATTGTACTATCTTAAGAGGATTGTACTATCCTCAAGCTAAAGTACAATGTAAAACTAGTTACTTGTGCTACAAAATTTCTCACTATTATCCTTATTATCATTTGAACTATCATTGTGTAATACATCATTTACTTAAAAATTATGCACAACCTGAAATCGACAATTAAAATGAGATTGCTGGATTACAATCAGCAGTGATATTTGAACAACTTTTTTTGTACAATTTTTGGGACAACCTTGTTGTGATATCTTCTTATTGATCAAAAACAATAGAGAGAGAAAAAGGAAGAAAGAGAATAAAAAGATAATGTAAGTATGATAGAGAAAGCTATACAAATATTATATAAAAATGATTGTACAAATATCATTTCTCGATTACAATATATTAGTGAGGTCAATCTGGGGAGGAGTTAATATAGAGTCCAGTGTAGGCCGCTGTCACCTTCAAATCTTTTATTAATTCCACCTGTTCTACTCGTGCTCAATTGTTTTGCATATTTAATATTTATTTATTTGGGATTAAGTTTGATTTAGCATAAGATAGACATGGAAGGGGAGGCGCCGCTACTTTTGTATGTGCACGATTTTGTTATGCATTTATCAGTCGTACTTTTTCTGTTTTTATCATAAGCGACATGATAAACCACAAATACTACTTAGCATTGAGTTTTTCCAAGAAAAAAATAAATTATCCTTAATAAATGAGCCTCATAATTCACTATTTTCTAACAAAAATTGGTTTATATGTTAGTACGAAGCTTTATTCACAGAAAAAAAAAATTGATATTACTAAGAATTTTCTACCACTACTTAGCAGAACCTGTGAGACACACAAGGCGGAGTCCCTTTTTAATTGGAGTTTTTTTTCGTATGCATGAGTCGGGAATTGAAGCACTGACCACATGTTTAAAGGGTCCAAGTCCCTTACAACTTTGATTAATCCATTGTTGATAAATTGGTTTAAATATTTTATGACTATTAAAATACGGATGGAGCATATGTTATGTGGTTTTTGCTATTGTGATTATTGATACGTATGTGGTTTTTTACATAAATATTTCTATTTAGTAATTTTATAAAAAATAAAATAATTTTTTTTTGTAAAATACTCTTAACTTCTTTTTGGTTTTGTAGAAACTCTTATTCTTTTATTTTCATTAAACAAAATCCAAGCTTCTTTTAATATTAAGTAAAGAATCATATAAATATTTTCTCCTTTTCCTCTAAATCTAATGAAAGTATTCTGTATTTTTTAAAGTTGAATTTTCATGAACTGTCTGCATAAAAAGTTTACATTGTCAAATATCACAATAATCATGTGTATGACTTTATATCTGTAAAAAACAAGTGCATGATTTTTAAAGTGATTATGACTTTTAAAGTGATTATGATAAAATAGATAAATGTTAAACTGCATAAAATCATTTTTACTTAATTTAGTTAATAAGGATAAAATACCGTAAAAAGAAAAGTTAATAAAGATATATAACTTAAAAAAAAGTATCATACGAAAACGGGTATACTCTAAAAAAAAGTATTGTACATTAGGTTTTTTTTTTTGAGGGAAGTATTGTACAAACACAACTAATTAATTTAATTCATAACTTCAGTCATAATACAAGATATGATCATGACTTGGGTAATACAAGATATGATCTTCACTTGGGAACAAACGTACGATTATGCCATTCTGGTTAATAGATGAGCAAAATTATTGTACTGTCTCCTAATAAAACTTATTTTAAAGATTTTTTGTAAAATTAAATGAAGCTTTACAAAAATCTATAATGAAACAAAAATTAAAGTTGACGCTAAAAATTAAATGTTGTCAATCAACCACTTCTTAATAGTCAAGTTCAATAAACACCCGAGTTAAACTCGTGCTACCAAACCAACTAAGAAAATTGCTCTTCTCTCAACTGATTTTACTAATTCTCAATTGAATTATCAAAATAACTTCAACGCGAGTTAATTCACGTTCGGTATAACCAACGCGAATTAACTCACGTTGTTTCAACATGAATTAAATCACGTTCCGAACACCCACGTGAGCTAAATTACGTCGATAACAAACCATGCAAGTATTTATTTTTTTACTTGACTAATAAATCTCCATTGTTGAAAATCAGTGACACAATGAAAATGTTAAAAAAAGAAAGACTAAAAAAATTAACAAAAGTTGAAAATGCATCTTTGAAAAACTATGCAGCACCATTGAACCAAAAAACAGTTATGGAGCACTTCAAAAGCGGGTTTGAAGCACGTGTATATTTAGATTTTTTTTGCATAAAATATACGAAAATGATTGTTATTAATCAAAATGATTGTTCTCAGTATTAAATATGATTAAAATTACGATATTAACTTTTAAACCACTTTTCAATAATTCAAAAATATTTAAACATATATTTACCTATCTGTTGATATATATCATTTAATACTTAATTAGTTTCAAATCCATTATATAATGTAGCAGCCTTTGATGCATTATTTATATGTCCAGTGAGGATGGATAAAAGGCAACGGTGGTGGAATGTGCTCTGGTACGGTGACGATGAGTCTTCGCGGTTGACGAAAGGTTCCTGCAGACATGTTAGCACTCCAACGCTCAAGTCAGTAATGAAACTAAGAAAGAGTGTGTAGAAAGTGTTGTGAAAAGTGAATTATACCTTGAGGGTGAAACTAAGTCACCCTTACATAGGCGCGCGTGAGAATAACTGTCTCCGGATTTATAGGCGTGTGTGATTAGGGAGTGTTGGAACAAAATAAGTTTTAACAATGCCTCTAAAGTTTTGATGCTAACAAGTTATTAAAAGATCAATTGAATATACTAATATTTGTTCAAGTGTGCAGGATCATAGACAAAAATTTACAATGTCTCAATCATGTGTTGGTTATGAAAGAACAAGAGTAGAGCAAATAATTTTCAAGATAAGTCAAGTATAAAGTAAGACTCTGAAGGCAAGCCAGAAGTTGGAATACCCAGACTTTGGAAGCCAGACTCTGGATAGCTAAAAACTAAAACTGCATAAGTCTCTGCAAGTCCAAGTTTTTTTAAATATTAAATCTAAAATAAAATATAAATAAAAAATAATATATGCCTTTTAAACTTCTACAAATATCCCTATAAAAAACTTCTAGATATAATAAATATAAATAATTTAAAACACATAAAAAATATGTTACGAAAGTGTTACTCATATGTAAAAGACTGTGATATCCCTTTCTCTGTATTTAGTTTAAGAGTTTCGCCATCAAACACAATGACAAGGCTGGTCCAATGCATATATTCAGGTCTAGAAAATTGCTCTTCTCCCATTAAATTTTACTCACTCTCATAGGATTTGACTAAACTACCCCATGCGTGACTTAAGTCACGTTCCGTATCACCAGCGTAAGTCACGCTGCGTGTCATTATAGAACAGCAAAGCCAGAAACATAAACCATTGTGTTTCAAAACTTTCATAAACGATTTTGCTTTCAAATTGTGTGATTTTGTTAAATCTTGAGCCAATCAACGTCAACTTCTACCCCAAAATCAAGTAAGTGTTGATTATCCTATTGCATTGCCTTTTTTTAGTTTAAATTTTGTTTTTCCGGAGAAATTTAACATATTCAGGTTTTAGAAATTTGGTTTGCATGTTAGTTTTTAGGATTGTTAATGATGAATTAAGTTAGAAATTGTAGTTGAGATGTTGTTTAGAGTAAGTATGAGAGACCGGACAGACTGAGAGCAGGGAGGGAGAGCATGACAAAAAGTTCACGGGCCGAAAAGGCGGCTGCGCACCATGCTCCTCGAAGCAGACATGGCGTTTGGATCAGAAGGAATGCGGAGGCAACGTCGTCCCAGGCGGGTGCGTCCCAGGTAGTGGACCCTATCAGCATCAGTATGAGCATGCTCATCATCAGGAGGGTGAGGCCCAACAGCAGGCTCAGGAGGAGGAGGAGGAGGAGGAGGAGGAGGTCGGACGACAGGTATTTCCCGGAGGCCCTACTGACAGGTATTTCCCAAATTTCGTAGACACGTGCCATGTAGGCTATGGAGCGACGCCATGGTAAGTTTTATTGTTTAATTTTATTTAATTACGTATCAATTCAGATGTTAATTTTTACGATTTAATTTTCATGTTAAAATATTTAAATTACGCGTCATTTTAATTCACGTCAATTTAAGTGTTTATTTTAATTAAATTTTATGATTTAATTTTTATGTTAAAATATTCTAATTACGTGACAATTTAATTATCCGTCAATTTAATTGTTTGTTTTTTTTAATTTTACTGTTTAATGTTTATTTTAATTATTTTTTTTAACGGTTTAATTGTTTTATTCAAATGTTATATTTTTAACGGTTTGTTGTTCGTTTAATTTTTTGTATTTCAGTTTCAGAGGATGCATAAGGTGACCCCTACCTTGCACGAGAAGTAGATTAAGAGTGAGAACCTGACAGTTCCAGGACATGGACATGCATGGTTTTGGGAATGGATGAATGCATCCGGTCTTTCCCCCTCCTTCAAAGTAGGTGTACAAGAACATCAGCCTTGGCCTCATCACTGCCTTATCATAGAGATGGCATGCAGAGACCAACATCTTCCATCTTCCTGTTGGGGAGTTGACCATTACACTAGATGATGGGGAAAATCAAATAGACATTCCCATCGTTGGGAGGCTCATGGGTGACGAGCATGTAGACTATGAGAGGTATGGTGTTGTTACAGAGCGAGCTGGGTATGACGGAGGAGGAGGTGAATAAACAGTGGGGTGGGTATATTAGCATAACTCTCATGTTGGCGGCGTATGACAAACTCTTCCATAGGTATAATGAGTTGGAGCAACCTAGTGATGAGGAGGAGGCGAAGGAACTGGATAAGACTAGGACTATGTGCATTAAGGCATTTTTATTTCTCTTAGTTCGCCAGACCATTTTAGCCAACAAGAACAGCAAAATTGTTCATCGGTTATGGCTGACTATGTTGCAGGACTTGGACACGGTGCACGAGTCGTCATGGGACGGGATGGCACTTGCTTTTCTCTACACCTAACTTTCTCTTGCTACGGACCCAGAGATTGGCGCCGTTGGCGGTTACATGATTATACTTGAGGTAATATTTTATTTCTTTCCTGTAACATATTATAAATGACTTACGATATTATTGTGTTTGTTTATGCGTTTGTGATGCTGAAATATTTGTTTGTATAATACTTGTGCAGATATCATTGTGTCTTATAGTGTTTCTAGGGATGGGTTTTGGACCATTTCCAAAAGCTCTTTCCGAGGAAGCTTGTGCAGGACTACGATCGTGCTCAGCCGCTTGCTTCAAGATGGAAACCCCCAGGGGCCATTCTAATCCTGGACACTATTGAGGCTTCATTGATCTAATGGTGAATGTTGATGTCATCTAGACGTCGTACGAGGATCGGAAAGACATTACACCTTTACATGACATCTGATGGTACTCTGAATGGATCATGGTCGGCAAAGGCAGGAGGTTCCTTCACTTGCTAGAGCGGATTCTTAGGCAGTACGGCTATGTGCAGATCATTCTCATATCTCCTGCGACGTTTCTTGCTCTTGAGCTAGAGGATGTGGTTGTGGCCTTTCAGGATTTTCCGGTCCATGCCCTTGGCCAGGCGCAGAGGGGTCGACACACAACATCGAGGAAGCAGTGGAAGTATGACGAGGGGTACATTAGATGGTTTTACCATGTATCTCATCCTATTATGAGCGACCTTACTTTCGTTGCTGAGTACACAGCTCATGTCCGTCCTTACGAGGAGGTTATTGTTCAACAACAATGGGCTAGACAGGTTCCTGACTCACCCCATATTATTGCAAACATCAGAGCTAGAGTGGCGAGAGAGATGGGGCATCCGGATGTGTTTATGTCTCTAGTCTTTACTGGTGTGTTGCAGGGCATCCAATTGGAGTATAACATTTTGCAGGAGGAGGCAGTTCCCCAGGGGAGGACTAGGAGCCAAAGTCCAGAAGAGTAAGTCTTATTTTAGTGTTTTTTATCCATTTGTATATTTTTAGATGTTTTTATGACATTTCGGGGGATTTTGATGTAATATATTTACACTCGCCCCTTTGCGAATTTTTAGGACATTTTCATTAGTTTTTCGATTAATTTTGCGTATTTTAATTTTGATTGAATGAATGATTGTATGTATTAATGAATTATTGCTCGAATGGATGAATAGATGGATGAAAATGAAGGAATGGATACATGAAAGTATGAATGAATGAAGGAAAATAGGGAAGCAAAAAAAGAAAGACAATTCTATTGGTATGCTACTTGACACATCCAAAACATGACTTAACTCATGTTGGCCTATAACCTGCGTGACTTAAGTCACGTTGAAGTATAACATGTGTGACTTAAGTCACGTTGCGAACATGACTTAAGTCACGATGATGCTATCGAACATGACTTAAGTCACGTTAGAGATATTATGGTTTGAACACATGAGAATGAACAAAATTCAATTGGAGAAGAGCAATTTTCTTAGGTCTAAGGTGGTTGTCAATCATGAGGTCCTTTAGAAGCTCAAGTCAAATTAGTTTATTTTATTTTTAATTAAATTTTTCATTCATTTTAGATACAAAAACATATAATAAACTAATGTAAACAATTTCATTTGATATTTTTTCCTATTGATAATAAAGTATACCAATTTAATCATTGTCTAGACAATAATAATTTTAAACAATATTTTATTAATTTTAGTAGAATATGATGTCTTTTGATCAAGTAAATTGTCATCAAAGAGAATGAGCGTTGAAGAGAGTGTTAAAAAAAGGGTCCATAGCATTTCTCTTGAAGGAAAACATTAGTTGCTCACATTGTCCCTAAAGATCTCATGGACTTTTTTTGGCCGACAGATCTAATGCACTGAATCACAAAAATTGAGAAAAATTGTATTATTATTAAATTTCTTAACAACCGGTATTCTTTGATAAATGTTCCTTTAAAGAGAGAATTAATTGTTTAGAAGTCTTAGCTCAACTGGCAAATGCAGAAATTGTAAGGCCGGACGTCGTGACCTGGGTTCAAACCTGGGACCTCACAATTATGTGTGAGTTTAATTTCAGTTGATTACCACTTCATCTATGACAAAAAAAAAAAAAAAAGAATTAATTAATATTTTGACCATTGTATATATTGTTGGTTGGAAAAATAAAAATGTAAATTAGTTAGAGTTATTTTGGTAAAGAAATAATTAAAGTAATCGTTGCTTCCACTTTTTCCCTCATATTCATAATTAGGAATCTTGAAAATAGTTTAATAGTAGAGTTTAGGAAAATGACTCTTAGACACAAAAATCTCAATTTACAACTAATTAAAGAGAAAAAAAATAATAGAGTAGAGTGATACGATAGGAAGATAAAGATAGATAGAATGAGATATATAATGAATTTTTGAAAATTGAGGGCATACAAATACAAGTCCTCTACAGTTTAATGGTTATATGTCATATTTCTTTTTACTCAAAAAATAGTTATATGTCATCACCGGTTATCAATAATTTTTGCACAGACGGCTAATTCCAGTATTGTCATATCATAGTACAATTTCACAAAATACATGTGCAAATATTTAAACTTAATTAGATATATTATGATTGGATATATGCGGAAAAAAAAAACATACCAATACAATATGATAAAAACACGCAGGCCAACCAACCACAAATCATCACTTTTGTGACTAGTTTTTTTTTTTTAATGAGCAAATTTTATTTAACAACCAGATCCCTGCTCAAGACGAACAGAGACCGATAAAACAGAGAGTACAAACTAAAAGGCGTTGTATATAAGCAGAACACCCAAAAATAAACATCATAAAAGACACTTTCAAGGACAACACCCACCAAAAAACACGTCACCAGTACCTCAAACAGACGTCTTCACGAAAATGACCACGGTAAAAATGATATCCAATACCATCCGTTGTCACTACTCACCCCCAAAGAACACTTCTCAAGATTAAACTCTCAGTCCTCAACACCAAAGTTTAGCCACATCGGAAAAGTTCCTATCCGAAAGATCATTTAGCTTCCACCATCTCTCGACCTCCGGTCCACCGAAAGAACACCAATCAAACCCAAAACTAATTAAACTTGAGCCAAAGAACTGACTCCTGATCTCGAATAAAAAGTAATCGGTCCACCAGACTTTAGGACCAAAACAGAAGGGCACCCCTCACCCCCGGTCAACCAGAAAAATACAATATCAAGCCAAACAAGATTGCAGCTAGACACCGACTCTCGATCTCGAAGCAAAAGTAACTGGCCCACCGGAAAATAATAAAGAGAGAAAAAGAAAGAGAGAAAATAAAAAGATAATGTAAGTATGAGAGAGAAGGTTATACAAAAAATGATTGTAAAAATATCATTTTAGTGGGGTCAACCAGGGGAGGAGTTAATATAGGGTCCAGTGTAGGCCGCTGTCACCTTCAACATCTTTATTAATTTCCACCTGTTCTACTGTGCTCAATTGTTTTGCATATTTATTTATTTGGGATTAAGTTTGATTTAGCATAAGACTTGGAAGGGGAGGCGCTGCTACTTTTGTATGTGCACGATTTTGTTATGCATTTATCAGTCATACTTTTTCTGTTTTTATCATAAGCGACATGATAAACCATAAATACTACTTAGCATTGAGTTTTTCCAAGAAAAAATTAAATTATCCTTAATAAATGAGCCTCATAATTCACTATTTTCTAACAAAAATTGGTTTATATGTTAGTACGAAGCTTTACTCACAAAAAAAAAAAAAAAAAACGATATTAGTATGAATTTTCTACCGCTACTTAGTAGAACCTGTGAGACACACAGGGTGGAGTCCCTTTTTAACTGGATTTTTTTTTTTTTCCGTATGCATGAGTCAGGAATTGAAGCATTGACCACATGTTTAAAGGGTCCAAGTCCCTTACAATTTTAATTAATCCATTGTTGATAAATTGGTTTAAATATTTTATAACTATTAAAATACGGATGGAGCATATGTTATGTGGTTTTTGCTATTGTGATTATTTATTTTTTTTGATCAAGAAGAAATGGTAAAAACAAAAACAAACTACAATCTCAAGCGAACAACTCCAAGAGCATAATCCAGAAGGGAACGATGCAGTTGAGGAGGGCAAAAAATCCAAGACTTTAGATCATCCGAAGAAGAAGCACCATGCTTAGCAAGCCAATCCGCACACTCGTTACCTTGACGGAGAGTATGATGAAAATGAACAATCCAATCTTGATGTTGCAGTTGGACAATCTGACTAATCAGGGGAGCATGAGGATGATGAGATTCAACATCCGACATGATTAAATCAAGAGCCATCCTAGAATCTGATTCAAGAATAATGCTCATATGGCCCGCATCATATGCAATACGAAGGCCATGAAAAATAGCATACAATTCAGCCGCCAAGCAAGAAGTAATACCACAAAATCCAGAAAAACCCCGGAACCAATCACCATTATTGTTTCTAATAAGACCTCCAAAACCTGATCTTCCAGAATTAGAAAGAGAACTATCGTCAACATTAACTTTGATAATATTATCCAAAGGAGGAATCCATTTAACCTGTCTAATGGGCTTTTGAGTTGCATCATTAGAAAGGTGCACCATCACATCTGAATGAAGAGAATAAATATGGCTAAGACAAACCCAATTTACCCAATCATTTCCATTAAAAACCTTCTGATTGCGTGCCTTCCATAAGACCCAACATATAATAATGAAGATATTACCATTAGGAGCAAGGGCATAATGTTTGAACCACCAATTAAATTCTTGGGAATTGAAATTTGAGTCTTTGTTGAACAACAAGGCATCCCAGATCGCCAATGAGAGAGGGCAATCTCTAAAGGTGTGAAGAAGTGACTCAATATTAGCTCCACATCTCTTGCATGATGAATCTGAGGTTAAATGTCTACTAGCCCGAAAAGCATTTGTTGGAAGGTGTGATTATTGATACGTATGTGGTTTTTTACATAAATATTTCTATTTAGTAATTTTATAAAAAATAAAATAATTTTTTTTTTGTAAAATACTCTTAACTTCTTTTTGGTTTTGTAGAAACTCTTATTCTTTTATTTTCATTAAACAAAATCCTAGCTTCTTTTAATATTAAGTAAAGAATCATATAAATATTTTCTCCTTTTCCACTAAATCTAATGAAAGTAATGTGTATTTTTTAAAGTTGAATTTTCATGAACTGTCTGCATAAAAAGTTTACATTGTCAAATATCACAATAATCATGTGTATGACTTTATATCTGTAAAAAACAAGTGCATGATTTTTAAAGTGATTATGACTTTTAAAGTGATTATGATAAAATAGATAAATGTTCAACTGCATAAAATCATTTTTACTTAATTTAGTTAATAAGGATAAAATACCGTAAAAAGAAAAGTTAATAAAGATAACTGAAAAAAAAAGTATTATACGAAAAAGGGTATACTCTAAAAAAAAGTATTGTACATTAGTGAAAACATATATTAGGGCTTGTGAGATTTTTTATTTTTTTTGGGATACAAACACAACTATTTCATTTAATTCATAACTTCAGTCATAATATAAGATATGATCATGACTTAGGTAATGCAAGATATGATCTTCACTTGGGAACAAACGTACGATTATGCCATTCTAGTTAATAGATGAGCAAAATTATTGTATTGTCTCCTAATAAAACTTATCTTAATTTTTTTAAAAAAATTCAATGAAGCTTTACAAAAATTAATAATGAAACAAAAATTAAAGTTGACGCTAAAAATTAAATGTTGTCAATCAACCACTTCTTAATAGACTTCAATAAACACCCGAGTTGAACTCGTGCTACCAAACCAACTAAGAAAATTGCTCTTCTCCCAACTGATTTTACTCATTCCCAACTGAATTACAAAAATAACTTCAACGCAAGTTAACTTACGTTCGGTATAATCAACATGAATTAATTCACGTTCGGTATAACCAACGCGAATTAACTCACGTTGTTTCAACATGAATTAAATCACGTTCCGAACACCCACGTGAGTTAAATTACGTCGATAACAAAACCATGCAAGTATGTTTATTTTTTTTACTTGACTAATAAATCTCCATTGTTGAAAATCAGTATCACAATGAAAATGTTGAAAAAAAAGACTAAAAAAATTAACAAAAGTTGAAAATGCATCTTTGAAAAACTATGCAGCACCGTTGAACCAAAAAACAGTTATGGAGCACTTCAAAAGCGGGTTTGAAGCACGTGTATAATTAGATTTTTTTTGCATAAAATACACGAAAATGATTGTTATTAATCAAAATGATTGTTCTCGGTATTAAATATGATTAAAATTACGATGTTAACTTTTAAACCACTTTTCAATAATTCAAAAATATTTTCAACATATATTTACCTATCTGTTGATATATCATTTAATACTTAATTAGTTTCAAATTCATTTTATAATGTAGCAGCCTTTGATGCATTCATATGTCCGATGAGGATGGATAAAAGGCAACGGTGGTGGAATGTGCTCTGGTACGGTGACGATGAGTCTTCGCGGTGGACGAAAGGTTCCTACAGATATGTTAGCACTCCAACGCTCAAGTCAGTACTTAAACCAATCAAGAGTGTGTAGAAAGTGTTGTGAAAAGTGAATTATACCTTGATGATGAAACTAAGTCACGCCCTTACATAGGCGCACGTGAGAATAACCTTCTCCTGGTTTATAGGCGTATGATTAGGGAGTCTTGGAACAAAATAAGTTTTAACAATGCCTCTAAAGTTTTGATGATAACAAGTTATTAAAAGATCAATTGGATATGCTAATATTTGTTCAAGTGTGCAGGATCATAGACAAAAATTTACAATGTCTCAATCATGTGTATTGGTTCTGAAAGAACAAGAGTAGAGCAAATAATTTTCAAGATAAGCTAAGTATAAAGTCATACTTTGAAGGCAAACCAGAAGCTGGAATACTCAGACTTTGGAAGCCAGACTCTGGATAGCTGAAGACTAAAACTGCATAAGTCTCTGCATGTCCAAGTTTTTTTTAAGTATTAAATCTAAAATAAAATATAAATAAAAAATAATATATGCCTTTTAAACTTCTACAAATATCCCTAAAAAACTTCTAGATATAATAAATATAAATAATTTAAAACACACAAAAAATATGTTACGAAAGTGTTATTCATATGTAAAAGACTGTGATATCCCTCTCTCTGTATTTAGTTAAGAGTTTCCCCATGAAACACAATGACAAGGCTGGGACAATGTACATATTCAGGTCTAGAAAATTGCTCTTCTCCCATTGAATTTTACTCACTCTCATAGGATTTGACTAAACTACCCCATGCGTGACTTAAGTTACGTTCCGTATCACCAGCGTAAGTCACGCTGCGTGTCGTTATAGAACAGCAAAGCCAGAAACATAAACCATTGTGTTTCAAAACTTTCAAATACGATTTTGCTTTCAAATTGTGCGATTTTCTTAAATCTTGAGCCAATCAACGTCAACTTCTACCCCAAAATCAAGTAAGTGTTGATTATCCTATTGCATTGCCTTTTTTTGGTTTAAATTTTGTTTTTTCGGAGAAATTTAACATATTCAGATTTTAGATATTTGGTTTGCATGTTAGTTTTTAGGATTGTTAATGATGAATTAAGTTAGGAATTGTAGTTTAGATGTTGTTTAGTGTAAGTCTGAGAGACCGGACAGACTGAGAGCAGGGAGGGAGAGCATGACAAAAAGTGCACGGGACGAAAAGGCGGTTGCGCACCATGCTCCTCGAAGCAGACAGGGCGTTTGGATCAGAAGGAATGCGAAGGCGACTGATGACAGTCAGTCATTCGCTATTTTTAAAGTCTTTTTATGATATTTTTTGAGTTCACAAGCAAGATTAAGTAGCAAGAAAAACTGAAGAAACTAAAAAAGGGGATCGTGTCACGATTACTGAAAAACGTGTCACGATTTGAAGCTCTCAAGAAAAATGCATTCGACATTGGTGAAAACGTGTCACGATGGCAAAAACGTGACACGATTATGGAAACCCTAATTTTGGTGGTTTGTTACACAAGAAGAAACGTGTCACGATTTACTTAAATCGTGCCACGATTTAGGAGCAGTTGTTGCCTTTTTAAGTCGAAGACTATTTTGAAAACAAGGGTTACGAATTGGAGAGAGTAAAGTGCGATTTTGAGACCTAAAGACGGCTAGGAGGGCGATTTCTTCAACCTTTTATCAGTTCATGTATGTTTTGATTCCACTATTGATTATGCTATTTGTAAACTCAATTATGAGTAGCTAAATCTCTTAGAGATTAGGTCTGAGATGATTCTTTGTAACCCTAATTGAACCATGTTGCTGTGAAACTCTATTTATTGTGAATGACAATCTAGTTTTTATTCAATTCAATTGTTCTTAATGCTTTTTATATCCTGATCAAATATAAACATGATTTAGTGAGAATGAATGACTACTGACTATAGCTTTCTACTTAGACAGAATTGAATTGTTCTAATAAACAGGGTTAGTCTAGGAATGGATAATCGTTTGTTAGTGATATTAGGTTAAGATGCTTAAACCTTCAAAGATTATTAGACCACCTAAGGAATTAGGGGCTGTAGTTTGAGAAGAGGGTCCTAAGTCAAGGGATTGATTAGGACTATTTTGTTAACTATCGTGGAACTAGAAAATCATTCATAAGAATAGGTGCAGTATACCAATTAGGGGAACAAAGATGATTCGAAAGACCTGATCTCATCTCTCTTCATATTTTCTAACCGAATCTTTATTTTATGTTATTTTTATGCTATCAAATCAAATCTAAACAAAATAATTTATACATCCTAAATATTTACTTTATTGCTAAATTGAGATTAACACAATCCTCGTGGATACGAACTTATTTTATTACTTCGATACATTTTTAGTACACTTGCTAAAAGTATATCAAGTTTTTGGCGCCGCTGCCGGGGACTGTTGAGTCATTTTGTAACAGCCTGAATTTCGTTAGAATTATTTTTAATTATTTTATACGTGTTTATATGTGCTGGTATGTGATTATTTGTCATTGGGTGCATTTTATTGGGTTTTCGTGTTAGAAGGGTATTTTGGTCATTTTGAGATTGAGGGTAAATTAGTAATTGTGGGTGAGAGTTATTTTAGTATTTTGGTGGGAACCATTATTTTGCTAAGTTACTAGTATAGTAATTAGTTGTGAACCGGTTAGTGACCGTTAATAGAATATTACCGTTAAGTGACCGTTATTAGTAATTTACCGTGGCGAGTGTAGAAACGTTTTAGAATTGAGTTGGAGTGGGTTAAGTCCACTAAGGTTTAAGGGTTAAGCCCATTAGGAAATTATATTATATAAGAGTTGTTTTATGAGAAAAACCTCATTCATTTTCATTAAGAGATATTTTGAGAGAGGTAGAGAGAGAAAGTGGGAGCAAAGAGGAATAAGGGTTAGAGAGAAGAGGAGCTTGAAGATTCAAGGATTGGGGGAGATCTAGGAGCTAAAGTGAAGCTAGAACTAGAGAATTGATCTAACTAAGGTAAGGGGGTTAGAATTCATCATAATCATTTTTAGTGTCAATTTTCAATTGTTTTATGAATAAGTGCTTAATTGAGTAATTGATTAATTGATCATGATTATTAGAGTTCGTGCTCCTATTATGATGTTATGTTTGTATGTGAGAAATTGGTGATAATTGGTTGGTTGTTGGAGAAATTGAGTGATCAAAGTGTATGAAAATGATATATGTCATATTATGCTCTAAATGATAATTGTGATATGTTATTGTTGAATTATGATGAGAACCATGTTCAATTGATGTTGTTGTTGCTATGTGATGTTGTTGTTGATGATTCATGGCTTGGGTATTCATAATTCATGATTTGTTGATGAGAAATGAGTTGTTTTTGGTGACTTTGTAAAATGAGTTGAATTGGTTCAAATGTCAATGGTTTTCATGTTTGTTGTGTCTTTGTGAATCATTTTAGTTGTATTGACCTATAAACAACCTCTGGAAACACAATTGAGTATTGAGGGATCAAAAATGGGGGTTTTTGGGTGAAAGAGAGTTGGAACCCGTAACATTTTTTTGCAGAATTATGAGTGGTCGCTTAAGCGAGCTGTAAGCGACCAAGTAAGCGAGAAAAAATGTGCTCACTGGAACTTGTTCGCTTAAGCGGGCGAGCCTTTTTCCAGCACTTTTGATTTTTGCGTTCCGGGTCTTAGGGGGCCAATCCGAGCTTTGTAAAATGCTTCTTTCAACTTGTTAAACATCTGTTTGATCCCCTAATCATACTGGAACATATTTTGCTTATTCAAATTTGAAATTTCTCATTGGGATTGAAACTTGAGCATTTTGGAAATTTCCGAATTTTGTCGAAAACCAACTTTTGTGAAATGAATGGGATTACAAGTTAAACCTACAGCTCATATAGACTTAGGTAAGACTTGTAAAGTTAGTCAAACATCTTAATCATGCTAAATTTGAATTTCGGGTGGGGATGTGAAAAGTGTGAACTTGAGTTTTCTCATACGGACTTAAGCTATTCTTTGAACTAATGTCCAATAGTTTGTAAGTGGCTTAAGCTCATGACTACATGGTTGATTAAGATTATCTTGTGGGTTTCGGAACTTGAATAAATCACTTTGACTCGGGAGTTATCAATGTTGACCGTTTGTCACTTGACACAAATTTTACCGGAAATGAGTATTTTAGCCAATTGTCTCATAATCTTTCGTGACCAATTTTATGTGACTAAATGAAGATATGTGATGAAATGTTAACGATTATATCCTAAGATGTTGTATATTCTCTTACTTGGAATATGAGAAATATTTGAGTGGTGAAACTATATGAAGTAGTTGATTAATGAATGTGTGTGATAATTAATGATGACTATTAATTGTGTAATGATGTATTGAATGTGTGTAGAGCTGTCAAAACGGGCGGTCCGACCCGTTTAGGGCCGGGCCTAACGGGCTCCGAGCTTTAGCAGGCCGGGCCAAAAAGCCTGGTTGAAAAACGGGCTTGAAATATACTACCCGAGCCCGGCCCTACACGGGCCGCGGGCTAAACGGGTCGGCCCGTATTAAAAATTATATATTTTTTTATTTTAAAAAAGTACTATAAAACACTACTATAATTTTTTTATAAATAATATTTTTAATATGTTTAAATAATGTCTAGCACAAAAATAAATTGTAAACATTTTCGTACAAACGTCGTAAACTAAAACGACGAGGAAAATAATTTTAAATAAATTAGATACGTTATGGTTATAGATATTTATATATTCGATCTTTAAAACTATAAATAACGAAACGAATAAATATAATTTTATATTTGTACCAAAAAAAAATATAATTTTATATTACATTTATATTTGTGTTAATTCATTGAATTTTCACTTTTGTTTTTTACTTTGATAATCAACTAAGTAAAAAATTATTTGAAAAATATATATAATTTATAGGATTTTTTTTTGTTATGCGGGCTAACGGGTTACCCGCGGCCCGTTCGGGCTAGCCCTAACGGGTACCGGGCTTTTAAGGGCCGGTCTAAAAAGCCCTATTAAAATTCGTGCTCAATATTTTAGACCCAAGCCCTATATTTATTCGGGCTAAACGGGCCGGCCCATTCGGCCCGGCCCGTTTTGACAGCTCTAAATGTGTGGATGTAAATGCTTAATAATGCAATTGTGGTTGGAGTTGTACAATGTAATTGGAGGTGTACTTTTACATTGTGTTGTTGTAAGTTGTAGAGTTGCATTATTTGGTCTTTGCTATGTCCATGTATCATTGTCATTTGTGAAATATAAAAGGAGGTGTACTTTTACATAGTTGTGCGTAAGAGGAAGTGTACTCTTACAAATCATGTGCGGTTGGCATCATGGGGTGACGTCCTAGACGTTGTTGTGCTTGGTACCACATACATGTTAGTGTCGGTGTTAGGCGCATTGCATAATTAACATGAGTTGACTTGTGCATGTGAGTGTTAATTTTCGAAGTTTGTGAATGGATGTTCTGTGAAGTTGTGATTGTGAATGATGTGAATTATCGACAAATGTACTTGGTTAACACTTGATTGCATTATTTTGAGATGTTATGTAAATGTACGTATTGAATTAACCGTTTATATCAAGTATTTGAAATTGATTTATTCACGCTTAACTGTTATGTGGATTATGATGATGTAATACTTATCTCCAATGGTTTTGATCGCCTACCTGTCTGTATGGATGGGTAGAAGCTGTGCAGGAGTAGTTGTTTCGGTGAGTGATTGATGCTTGGTGGATATCGGGAGCTACCTCCGGTATCAGTCTTATAGAGTCTAGGGTGGCTCTGATCTAGGCGTCTGTCTAGGAGTCTAGATTATTTTGATGGATTATTTATTCATGTTGGAGATTTACCCATTCTTGGGATTTTGAGATCTATTCATGTTGATGTATTTTGGTTATCATGGGATGTATATGTTAGACTTATATGGTATATATATCCACTGCGACTATTGAGATTTATGCATGCTTGTTGTTTTGAAATTTTGGTTGATGACGTAGCGTCTAATTCTTGAATATATTTATTATTTGCGTGTTTTATCGCTTTAATAGAATTAGGGTGTTACACATTTCAATTTGGTAATTTTGTTTTTATTTAGGATTTCTGTCATTATTATTTTTGTTTATATATTGAAGGAAAAAAAATTGAAAAAAATAATATGATTTATGCTCTTCTTTTTCTTCTCATTGTACTGTGCTACTAAAAAGTTTATCCAAGTTTTGCAGCTATAATAGACATGTTACACCTCCATGACACAGAAGAGATTTGTATGTTGTAGTATGAAAAATATATGCTATCCTTGAAGATAGAATATTTGGACCAGGTAGTAATTGTGAAGAGAAGAAAGAGGTGATCAACATCAATTACAATACTCAACTTCAAAATATTTTAGATGATTTCTTGGTGTCAAATCAAGTTTCATTTGAGAAGTTTGATGTTCAGTGTGGTGATCTTGCTGCAAAAGCACATGAGTCTCTAAGAAAGCTGGTTCAGATGGAGACTGAGTGTCACGAGGTTGTGGTGGAAGAAAATCTCAAAGTGAGGTGGGTTGATATTTTCCCAAAGTCTGAACCAATGGGGGTTAAGGAAATCACTCTTGTGCAAGTAGATGCATGTCCTTCTCTATTGTGGGAGAGCTCCAATTCCAAAAGTTTAACAATGGGAGCATGGGAGCATCTGCTTCTTTGTTACAAGTTCATGGAATTCCTACCAAACAGGAGGAAGAAGAAGGGTGATATATTCCTTCTATCATTTTTTCCACCCTAACAGTGGTTGAAGCGTCAAGCTCAATGACGTAAAAGAAAGCGCTTGGTGGGAGGCAACCCATCCTTTTTATTATGTCTTTATTTTCAATATTTTATTTCTATTGTTGAGTCAAACATTTTTTCTTTAATTTTCATTTTGGATTAACTAAGTTGTATCCCCCTGTTATGTGATTGAATCTGAACTTGTTTATTATTGATGAATTTGCTTGTTTGTTGATTTTTTCCAGTTTAGTAACAAATATGTGTTCAAGTGGTATTCCAAAAGTTCAAAAGGAGGAGTGACTTGTGATTTCAAAGGCGAAGTGTACGGCAGTTAAAGATAGGTAGTCACAACTCCCAGATATCATAACTGCAAGGTTCATGGCCAAATTTTATTTTTCCAATTTACTTATATAGAGTGTTCCATGCATTTACATTTCTAGAACTTGCAATTTTTCTCTACTGTCGATTAATCTTTGTCATTAGCACACTGAGGCAAAAGTGCTTGGTCCTGTGAGCCTTTTTGAAGCCTACCCTGTTATTATTTGAAATATTATCTTTTTTTAGCCAATTTGAGCCGGTAGGTTTAGATCTTTTTGTTCGGTGACAAACTACATTACAAGTTTAGAGAATTTTAGGATTTATCCCTTATTGTTTTTCTGAGTTAGGCAGTGTAGAATGTTGCTAAATATTAAGTTTGGGGTTGCTATTGGAATTTGCAACCAACTAAGTTTGGGGTGGGGTACTAGAGAACAAAAGAAAAAAAAAACATTCTCATGAAAACAATATGCCAAAATGGTGTATGAAGAAAAAAAAAATAGAGAATAGATTGAAAAACGGACAAGACATTGAAAACCCGAGTAACTTCAAACTCGATTGTCCCAAATGTTATAAATAATCTCTAGTACCCTTTCAAGAATTGTTGTTCCAAAAGGTGAATGAATGATGGATTGAATTTTTTGCTTAACTTCCATAGGAATGCCTAACTCAAAGTGTGCATTGACATTGATTTTGATTGACGTTTAGAAATTTTTCAAGCTTATAGTAATATGTAGATTGCATGTCAACTGTGTGTGAACCCTTTCATATTGTTGCGTGGAGTTGTGAATTGGTGGTTGCTAACAAGTCAAACTAGCTCTTCTTTAGCTAGTAAGGTGTTGAAATTTTGGGTACTATCACTTGATTAGGTAATTGTTATTTTACTGTCGATTGTCAATATTACAAGTAAATTCCTTGAGGACAAGGAATGGTTCAAGTTTGGGGTTGTGATGACAGTCAGTCATTCGCTATTTTTAGAGTCTTTTTATGAAATTTTTTGAGTTCACAAGTAAGATTAAGCAACAAGAAAAGCAAGAAAAACTGAAGAAACTGAAAAAAGGGGATCGTGTCACGATTACTGAAAAACGTGTCACGATTTGGAGCTTTCAAGAAAAATGCATTCGACATTGGTGAAAACGTGTCACGATGGCAAAAACGTGACACGATTATGGAAACCCTAATTTTTGTGGTTTGTTACACAAGAAGAAACGTGTCACGATTTACTTAAATCGTGCCACGATTTTAGGAGCAGTTGTTGCCTATTTAAGCTGAAGACTATTTTGAAAACAAGGGTTACGAATTGGAGAGAGCAAAGTGCGATTTTGAGACCTCAAGACGGCTAGGAGGGCGATTTCTTCAACCTTTTATCAGTTCATGTATGTTTTGATTCCACTATTGATTATGCTATTTGTAAACTCAATTATGAGTAGCTAAATCTCTTAGAGATTAGGTCTGAAATGATTCTTGGTAACCCTAATTGAACCATGTTGCTGTGAAACTCTATTTATTGTGAATGACAATCTAGTTTTTATTCAATTCAATTGTTCTTAATGCTTTTTATATCCTGATCAAATACAAACATGATTTAGTGAGAATGAATGACTACTAACCATAGCTTTCTACTTAGACTGAATGGAATTGTTCTAATAAACAGGGTTAGTCTAGGAATGGATAATCGTTTGTTAGTGATATTAGGTTAACGTGCTTAAACCTTCAAAGATTATTAGACCACCTAAGGAACTAGAAAATCATTCATAAGAATATGTGCATTATACCAATTAGGGGAACATAGATGATTCGAAAGACCTGATCTCATCTCTCTTCATATTTTCTAACCAAATCTATATTTTCTAACCGAATCTTTATTTTATGTTATTTTTATGCAATCAAATCAAATCTAAACAAAATAATTTATACATCCTAAATATTTACTTTATTGCTAAATTGAGATTAACACAATCCTCGTGGATACGAACTTATTTTATTACTTCGAGACATTTTTAGTACACTTGCTAAAAGTCTATCAGCGACGTCGTCCCAGGAGGGTGCGTCCGAAGTAGTGGACCCCCATCAGCATCAGTATGAGCATGCTCATCATCAGGAGGGTGAGGCCCAACAGCAGGCTCAGGAGGAGAAGGT
Source organism: Medicago truncatula (assembly GCF_003473485.1). NCBI lineage: Eukaryota > Viridiplantae > Streptophyta > Magnoliopsida > Fabales > Fabaceae > Medicago > Medicago truncatula. The sequence goes on from NC_053045.1 coordinate 27,867,710, forward strand.
CGGACGACAGGTTTTTCCCGGAGGCCCTATTGACAGGTATTTCCCGAATTTCGTAGACACATGCCATACAGGCTATGGAGCGACACCACAGTAAGTTTTATTGCTTAATTTTATTTGATTACGTGTCAATTCAGATGTTAATTTTTACGATTTAATTTTCATGTTAAAATATTTAACACGTCAATTAAATTTAATTGTTTATTTTAATTAAATTTTATGATTTAATTATGCGTCAATTTAATTAACATGTTAAAATATTCTAACTATGCGTCAATTTAATTATGCATCAATTTAATTGTTTGTTTTATTTTCATTTTAATGTTTAATGTTTATTTTAATTATTGTTTTTTCTTAAGATTAAATCGTTATGTCTTTTATAGTTATTCAAATGTTATATTTTTAAAGGTTGTTAGTTTAATTTTTTGTATTTCAGTTTCAGAGGACGCATAAGGTGACCCCTACTTTGCACGCGAAGAAGATTAAGTGTGAGAACCTGACAGCTCCAGGGCATGGACATGCATGGTTCTAGGAATGGGTGAATACATCCGATCTTGCCCCCCTCCTTCAAACTAGGTGTACAAGAACATCAGCCTTGGCCTCATCACTGCCTTATCATAGAGATGGCATGCAGAGACTAACATCTTCCATCTTCCTGTTGGGGAGTTGACCATCACACTAGATGATGGGGAACATCTTATAGACATTCCCATCGTTGGGAGGCTCATGGGTGACGAGGATGTAGACTATGAGAGGTATGGTGTTGTTGGAGAGCGAGCTGGGTATGACGGAGGAGGAGGTGATGGATGAGGTGAATAAACAGTGGGGTGGATATATTACCATAACTCACATGTTGACGGCGTATGACAAACTCTTCCATAGGTGTAATGAGTTTGAGCAACCTAGTGATGAGGAGGAGGCGAAGGAAATGGATAAGAATAGGACTATTTGCATTAAGGCATTTTTGTTTCTCTTAGTTGGCCACACCATTTTAGCCAACAAGAACAGCAAAATTGTTCATCGGTTATGGCTGACTATGTTGCAGGACTTGGACACAGTGCACGAGTCGTCATGGGACGGGATGACACTTGCTTTTCTCTACACCTAACTTTCTCTTGCTACGGACCCAGAGATTGGCGTCGTTGGCGGTTACATGACTATACTTGAGGTAATATTTTATTTCTTTCCTATAACATATTATAAATGACTTACAATATTATTATGTTTGTTTATGCGTTTGTAATGCTGAAATATTTGTTTGTATAATACTTGTGCTGATATCATTGTGTCTTATAATGTTTCTAGGGATGGGTTTTGGACCACTTCCGAAAGCTCTTTTCGAGGAAGCTTGTGCAGGACTACGATCGTGCTCAACCGCTTGCTTCCAGATGGAAACCCCCCAGGGGCCATTCTAATCATGGACACTATTGAGGCTTCATTGATCTAATGGTGAATGTTGATGTCATCTAGAGGGCGTACGAGGATCGGCGAGACATTACACCTTTACATGACATCTGATGGTACTCTAGATGGATTTTGGACGGCAAAGGCAGAAGGTTCCTTCACTTGCTAGAGCGGATTCTTAGGCAGTACGGCTATGTGCAGATCGTAGAGGGGTCGACACACAACATCGAGGAAGTAGTGGAAGTATGATAAGGGGTTCATTAGATGGTTTTACCATGTATCTCATCCTATTATGAGCGACCCTACTTTCGTTGCTGAGTACACAGCTCATGCCCGTCCTTACGAGGAGGTTATTGTTCAACAACAATGGGTTAGACAGGTTCCTGACTCACCCCATATTATTGCAAACATCAGAGCTAGAGTTGCGAGTGAGATGGGGCATCCTAATGTGTTTATGTCTCCAGTCTTTACTGGTGTGTTACAGGGCATCTAGTTGGAGTATAGCATTTTGAAGGAGGAGGTGGTTCCCCAGGGGAGGACTAGGAGCTAAAGTCCAGGAGAGTAAGTCTTATTCTAGTGTTTTTCATCCATTTGTATATTTTTAGATGTTTTAATGACATTTCGGGGGATTTTGATGTAATATATTTACACTCGGGCCTTTGCGAATTTTTATAACATTTTCATTAGTTTTTCGATTTAATTTTGCGTATTTTAATTTTGATTGAATGAATGATTCAAATCTTGAATGAATGATTGTATGTATGAATGAATTATTGCCTGAATTGATGAATACATGGATGAAAATGAAGGAATGGATACATGGAAGTATGAATGAATGAAGGAAAATAGGGAAGCAAAAAAAAAAAAAAAAGACAATTCTATTGGTCTGCTACTTGACACATGCAGAACGTGACTTAACTCATGTTGACCTATAACCTGCGTGATTTAAGTAACGTTGAGGTATAACATGCTTGATTTAAGTCACGTTGCGAACATGACTTAAATCACGATGATACTATCGAACATGACTTAAGTCACGTTAAGGATATTATGGTTAGAGCACATGAGAATGAGCAAAATTCAATCGGAGAAGAGCAATTTTCTTTGGTCTAAGGTGGTTATCAATCATGAGGTCCTTTAGAAGCTCATAATAGTATTTCAGCCAAATTAGTTTATTTTATTTTTAATTAAATTTTTCATTCATTTTAGATACAAAAACATATCATAAACTAATGTAATTAATTTCATTTGATATTTTTTCCTATTGATAATAAAGTAAACCAATTTAATCATTGTCTAGACAATAATAATTTTAAACAATATTTTATTAATTTTAGTAGAATATGATATCTTTTGATCAAGTAAATTATCATCAAAAGTATAATGGGATCTTTTTTTATCAAATAAACTAGTTACATACCCGTGCTTCGCATGGGTTCAATAACGTATTCGATAAAAAAAATTCTTCGAAAGATGAGATGTTAAAACGACGGAACATTGTGATTCATCATAAAATATGTATGGGCTGATTAATAGAGCATATAATCAGTTTATGAGATTAGGTATTAACATAATGTATAGGATGAAAACAATTGGAACCAATAAAGGAACCAATGATGTGTGAATTTACATATTATCCAAAATTATAAAAAAGAATGTTGTTGTTATAGAGTTACCAAAAAATGATTGATACCCATATTTACATCAAATGAAATCAAGCAAAGAAGTAGCATCGGTGAGTGAAGATAATCTAGTCTAGGATTAGAGTTAAGGTGATCTGTTGAAAGTGTGGATCATGAACACCAAATATTTATTTGGAAACGACTTGAACGTGCATATTTTTAGGTGGCTTCTCTATATCAAAAATTAACTTATCACCTACCTCTAACATATGTTCTCGGCAAAATTTGAATCATTGGCCGCCTAAGTATTTTTTGTAACTTGCTCTCTTTGTCGTTATCAAGCGACACTTATACCTTTTTTGAGCTTGTTTGTCGATGAGTGTGATTGCTTTCCGTATTCTTTTTAGAAATGTCATTGATATCTCATTTGAGAAGTGTTAGGTACAAAACAAATTGCAGTGTTAATTAGAAGTTATATATATGTACATTTCTAAAACATTTACCAAAACATTATAAAGATTTACTGTAGGAAAAGAGCATGTTTTATTTTGTTCAAGAGATTAGGAAAACAACATTACAATTAACATGATACTAATTGGAACCAATGAAGGAACCAACAATGTGCAGATTAACATTACATAATAGTTAGGTTATAAAAGAGATTGCAAGTTTCATAGACTAACCAAAAAGAAATTTTTGTCAATATTTACATCAAGACAAAATAAAAAGAACAAATGACATCCCAAAGTCAAGATAGTTTACGACTACAGTCCAAAGCGATACGTCAAAATAGAAGAAGTTCAAATAGTTCAACAACAAAGATTTACTTTGGAACAACTCGAATTTGCAAGTTCTTCTGTGACTTTTCGAGATCAAATATGAGCTTACCACCTTCTTCCATCACTCGTTATCTACAGAAATTGAACCACTGCCCACCCAAGTAATTTTCATAGCTTGCTCTATCGACGGTAATGAGGTGACAATTATACTGTCCCTGTGTCTGATCATCAATGATAGTGATTGTTTTGCGCTTTCCTTTCAGAATTGTTCTTGACACCTCGTTTGGAAAATGTTAAACAAGAAAATAACTGCAATATTAGTCTAATGCATATTTACATGGATAAGATGTATGCGAATATAGTTACATATAATTTATAAAATAAAGGTAGCATAACTGATTTTGAGCTAAAGAAAATGTAGCATGACTTCTAATTTATCTTCCTATAAAGTCTAGATAAATGCATGCATCTACATTATATGTACCCCGTTGACCAATTAACATTGTTGAAACAAATGAAAATTAAGCATCACTTCCGCATGTGTATATATAGCTAGCACCATTTGACATTGATGTCTTTGAACATTTGGTGCAACTCTCATAATACAATCCAAACTGGTTAGGATTGAATTTAGTTGTTTTCCAAATAGTGATGCAGTATGTTTTCTAACACAAATTATGCACATGAAATAAAGAATAATACAATTTGTATTTTTAATTTGTGCGTAAAAAAACTCAAAGCATGTTTGTGCATAAAAAAAGCAGACATTGACTAAGTTTATAAATTCAGCAATTGGCCTAACCTGAGACAGGTTGGAAAAATCGTTGTACGAAGTACGTTGAGAAGAAGTCGAACTCTGACTTAAGTTCTAACTGAAGCATTGACTCTGAGCTTGAGAAGTGTTAAGGTCACGACAACAATTCAAGAAACCTGGTAAAAAAACAATCAAATTGGATTGTAAAATAATAAGTTACTGTAACACTGTATTGTGAAATCATAATGCAAACTTACTAAGTCTTAAACTTCTCAACAACCGGATGATGTAGGTTGATGAGCAGCCTCGAACCTGACCAATTGTTACATATATTTGGGTTGTCATTGACTACAAAATGGAAGGAAAGAACTCAAGGTAAATAGATGGTAAATGATAAAGTTACGGAGTATTTTTCCCATAGTGTTACATCAACTATATTCCCACTTAATAAGGAAAGACATCTTTCGGGTCATTATCAAACTTATACAAAATCCTATCATCTGATGGTAATACCTTTTCTATTTAGCAATGTTTAGTTTTTTTTTAATAAGAAAAAGATATGCATAGTTTGTTACGATATAAAGGTGCAATATATATATATATATATATATATATATATATATATATATATATATATATATATATATATATATATAAGATAAGCATAATTATTTTTAGGCATCTATACCTTTTTTGAAGAAAAGACATCTACAATTTTACTTTTAATTAAAATCAAAATTTTATAAAAATTATACGCATTAGCGTAACAAAAAAACAGACACACATAAAGTATTACTCTAAACGCTAATATGTGTGTCTGTATATTTGCGAGGTTGAAGAAAGAAAATAAAATATTTTGTATCATTAAATGATAGCGTGAATAAAAATATTTGTGAGGTTGTTATGATTAAACGATATTTAAATTAAATATATAAGTGATAAAAAGATAACAAAATTTCTTTGAAAAAAAGGTAATAAAATTAAATGGAACCTCTTTATAAAAAATTAATGGAACGGCTAAAAAAATTTAAATGGAAGAAAAAAACATATTGGGCCTAACTTCTCCTTAAAAATGTAGAAAAGTTGAAAAAAAAGTCGGGTCAAACGGTATCTTAATCTCCCACAACGGCAGTGTAGAAGCAATTGGATTTCGGAGAGAAAAATTAGAAAATAATTAAAAATAAAAAAATTGGAAAATAGTCAAAAGTTTTTAAAAATATGAAAATTGAAAAATAGTTAAAAAAAATCGGTGAGGTAGCACTCCACCAAGCAATACTAAAAAAAATTATATGCATTAGCGTAACAAAAAACAGACAGACGGACATAAAATATTACTTTAAACGTTAATTGTGTATGTATATATTCGCGAGGTTAAAGAAAGGAAATAAAAATATTTGGTATCATTAAATGACAGCGTGAATAAAAATATTTGTGAGGTTGTGATGATTAAACAATATTGAAATTAAAATAATTGATAGTGTGTTTGACCTAACTTCTCCTTAAAAATGTAGAGAAGTTGGAAAAAAGCCGGGTCAAATGATACCTTAATCTTCCACAATGGCAATGTAGAAACAACTTAATTTGGGTGAAAAAATTGAAAAATAGTTAAAAAAATAAAAATTGGAAAATAGTTAAAAGTTATTAAAAATATAAAAATTATAAAAGTTATTAAAAATATAAAAATTATAAAATAATTAAAAAAAAATGATGAGGGGCAAAATGAGAAATGACCCTAAAAATAATGAGGTGGCATTAACCATACCCCATCAATAGGAAATTACAAAAATGCTCCTCTTAAGAACAAAATGGTAAAATCATAGGGATTTATATTTTATATATAGTAAGTAGATACTTACATATTTTTTTAATGTTTTTTAAGACCTGAGGCAATTATTGCATTGGTGGTATTATTCTTCAAAAAAAATTCTTCTTCCATTTAAAATCGTCCATTCCAATACAAACTGACGAAAAAATAGATACGTGACTTAACTTGTGTAAATGTATAACGAATGTGATTTAAGTTATGTTGAAATACAACTTACGTGACTTAAATTACGTTGAAAATCCTAAAGTGATTTAACTCACGTTGGTTTTCTTACAATATTTGTTTTTACCTATTAAAATGAAATGAGATATGAGAAAGTTGGAGAAGAAATGATTGATGAAAATATTAAATTTGACACCTAACTAGCTAGTATCAGCTAATCATATGGCATTTATTTCAAGTTGAACTTTTACAAGACAAGTGGACAACACCCGTTATTCATTTTATTTTGAGTTATTCCATTTGGTTGCCAATTATTTACACTACTACTATCTTACAGTTCCTTGACTTATTTATCGAGATATTTAAAAAATAAAATGTTAAACACAAACACGTTTTCAACTTTTATCATTATTAGTGGTATACATTGAATTGAAGTGAACTATTATGTCCAAATGGCTTATTGATGGAAATGTATTCTAATAAATTGTTTTCGGTGACAAAATAGATTAAAAAGTGAGCAAGACAACCATCGTGAGTTAACATATGTTGTGGTTCAGCGTGTGTAAAATTACGTAAGTTGTATTCGAAGGTGATTTAAGTCATGTTGATTATACACTTACGTAAGTTAAATTACATGGAGGTATTTTCGTCAGTTTGTATGTGAGTAAGCAATTTTAGATGAGAGAGCAATTTTCTTAGAGCATTACTTTTTCCACTCTATGTCTTTCTTCGCGCGCCCTATTTTTTTTTCAAAATTACTCTCGGAGCATTCCGGATTATATAATCCGGAATGATGTTTTCTTTTGTTAAAGGGTGAAAAAATGAGTAACGGGTTTTTCCGGATTTTGTAATCCGGAAACTTTGAAAAATAGGGTGCGTTACATGATGTTTCCGGATTACATAATCCGGAAACCCCCTAAACACCCTTTTTCAAGGTAAAACAGTTCGGATTATATAATCCGAACTGTATCAGCACAAATTCTAAACATGTTTGTAACATGGATAGTCATTTTAGGAACAATATTAATCTTCCTAACTCTCATCTTTCTGTTTTGCGTCATTGTTACCTGTTTTTAGTCAAAAGTCGGGTTTTCGGACTACTTGATCGGATTGCTCCGAAACTTTCCCAGAAAATCAGAAAAAATTCAAGTACCATGACTCCCCTAAAAGGGACTTCTTACGGGACTCCGCCCCTCAAAATCCAAAATTCCATTGTTTAGACCCATTTTTATTTTTTTTTAGTTTTTCATATTCTTAGAAAAATCCGAAAAAATTTGCATTAGTTTTATTTGATTTTTAGAATTTTTTTATGCTATTTTTATATTTTCCGGATTATAAAATCCAAAATAGTAAACATGAATCCGAATTTTAAAATCCGGAATGCACAAGAACAATTTTGAAAATTTTAGAGTACGAGGGAGAAGGTGATATCGGAAAAGTAATAGTCATTTTCATATCCTTCAAGTGGCCCTGTCCTATCAAAACAACCGTACAAAGAGATAGAAGCCCATCACAATCTTATGTACATGACCCACTAGGAGTCGGCTTGACTTATGTGCCTAAATTAAACAATGCAATTACCCTTATCACTAGAGTAAGGTTATACCTCAAGGTTTTTTTTGTTACAATACCTTAAGGTTTAATAAGCGTTTATAAAAATAATTACATATTATTTATTAAAGAGGTATTTATACTGATATTGCGGTATAGCACCTTGTGGGCTTGTGCTCCCACTAAATTCTTCATAGCATCATGGCTTCATGTATATTACACTACATTTATTTTTGAAGGAGCATATTACACTACATATATACACTAATACAGTTTGTAAAAAAAAAATATATATACACTAATACAAATATCATTTACTTATTTATTTATTATATTTACTTAAAAACAAATTTTTTTTTTTGAACAAACCAAAATGAGATATATTAACAAAAGTTTTGTACCCTAGCACAAGAAGTGCCAAAGGAAACAAAACAAAGTTACAATAAAGTTCCGATCAAAGCAAAAAAGGAAAATAAAAAGAGCAAATCAGCCAATCCCCAAACAAGCAAAGGGACGTTGCCACCACATATGATAACCAAATGGAAAGCACACATTTTTTGCTTTCAACCACTTGAGAGATGTAATCTTAACATTCTCAAGTAATTGCACTGTTGTTCTTGCTGTGTTAGTAAACAGTCTTTGGTTTCTTTCATTCGAAAGAACCCAAATACCACAAAGCCAAATCAATTGAAGAAAAGACCTTCTTGGATTATAACAACCTGAAGAATAAACAAACTGATAATAATGGTCCAAAACCTGTTGGGGGTCCACAGAAAACACACCAATCCAAGTTTTAATTCGTTGCCATAAGTCGCCAAAAATAAGACAATGAATAATTAAATGATCAATTGTTTCATTTTTTCCACATCCTCTAACGCATAATTGGGTATCATTAGTAATAACACCTCGCCGCACCAAATTATCCTTTGTTGGCCATCTATTGCGGAGAAGACGCCAAGCGCAAATAGAAACTTTCAAAGGAACACTCTTATGCCAAGGAGCATCCGAAACGACGTCGTGGTTGTGCACCTCCTGCCGCATGAGCATTTGATACACACCACGAACGGTGTAACCATCACCAATATTAGGTTGCCAAAGCCAGACATCTGGTTGAGTATCCTGCAAAGTAACGTTAGTAAGCAAATTCCTAATCTCCACCACTAACTCCTCCTCCCAAGCTAACAAACGACGCCTCCACCTCCAAGCCTCCCCATCTTCACCCCACCCTAGAGCGTGCATCTCCCCCACCGACAAATCCTTATGAATCGATAAGTCATACAACCTCCTAAATCTCTCCATGAACGACACCGTCCCCACCCAACAATCCGACCAAAAGAAAGTATTAAAACCATTACCTAAACGTTTGGATATACTTTCTTCAAACCAACTACCACCCTCCACACCAATTCCATTTTGAATTTTAACTATCTCCCTCCACCATGCTGACCCCGTTACACCACCTTCCCTCAACCGACCTCTCTGCTCCCCATAACGAGAAGACAACACCTTAAACCACAAGCCCTCCCTATCCACTAAACACCTCCAACACCATTTACCAAGAAGAGCAATATTAAACTCCTGCAATCTCCTTACCCCCAAACCACCAACCCCCTTACTCATACAAATAGAATTCCAGTCTACCCAAGCAATTTTTCTATGATCCTCACCCCCACCCCAAATTTTTTTAATTAAAATAGATTCAATGGTAGAGATTATACCTGCGGGAGCTCTGAAAAAAGAAAGGGCGTAGACAGGCAGTGAAGACAGGACAGACTTAAGGAGAATCAAGCGGCCACCATAAGACAAATTTCTACTTTTCCATTCTGACAGTCTAGATCAACCTTCCATACATGTTATCGAACCTTCCATACATGTTATCGAACCTGTTAAACAAAAACGACTTGCTCCCAACATTTTCTTTTATGTTAGTTTTATTTTTCTTAATAATTAATATATGATAATAATGTAATTGTATATTATGGAACAACTTAAGAGGTTTCAAATCAAAATGGGTTATCAATCTTTCTATTAAAATTACAAAACAAACTTTGTTTTTTATTAGTCATTTTAATTTTTAAATGTGTTTAGTTAGTTCATTTGATCTTTAAATATATTTTTCACTCATCAATTTGGTCTACACAATGAAAAAAAAACCATTTGAAATGTGTTTGTAGTTTCGATAAATTTCAAATGTTTTAGTCAAAACACATCACACATTTAGAGACCAAAATAACTATTCCTAATCGGTATCGACCCTTAAGTTAGTACTGTATATCGACGTCTAAATTGTTTAAGATGAACCTGATACAAATTAGAATAGGGTTTCCAAATTATTTAAGAAGACCCTGCTAAAAATTGATATATACATTGCCCCCACTATTCAAAGGTTTCTGGCTCCGCCACTTCGCTATATTCAATTTTCATACCAGTGATAAATTTGTATCTTATATATTATATGAGTTTTTTTATCATGTGAAAATTTGCACATGTTAACCCGTTTAAAATAGAAATTTTGTATTGGAACTTGTACATTTAATATTAAATATAAAACTTTTGAATAAATAATTGTTGTTTAAAAAAAAAGTTATTACTATTAGTTGTTTTAACATGTGCAATGTTCCACATGTTAGACAAATCCATATTACGTCCTTGTAAACTTAGTTCAGTTAGTAAAACACAATACTACCTCTGTCCCTTATTATAGGACCCTTTTAAAAAAAACACGGGTTCTAAGAAAGTTGATTATTTTGTTAAATTTGTTGACAAACAACATTTTTTTCCATGTTTGCCCTTCTAATAATTGAAATCACAATTCACTATTTTCCTATATTAATTTCCCACTACATAGCTGTCATCAACAATTCACAATTCACATTTGACATAACATAACCATTAATAAAACCTATCAAGATAAATCCTACAAAACACTACTAAAAAAACAAAAATTAGCGAGGAAAATTTAGTGAGGGAAAACGTAAAATCCCTCTCTAATTCCGTCACTAAATTTTGCGACCAAGGAATTTGTGAGAAATTTCATTTTTTCCGTCACTAATTTCCCTCGCTAATTTTGCTTTTTCTAGTAGTGAAAAGTCATCAACAATTGTTTCTTCTCCTTTTCTTCATAGCTGTCATTTTCATAATCATCCTCGGGAAATTTGTTTAAATCCAAGTGTGGAAAGGGACTATCTTCAATGTTGTTGGACTGGACTTCATCACCCAGCTCTTCAAATGCAACAACTTCCAAGGAATCAACAACAATCTCCCCTTCAACACCTTCCATGGAATCTTCAGCAATTTTCATTATATGATCTTCAAAGGAATCATCAGCAACTTCAAGACCTTCAAAGGAATCCTCAGCCATCTCCACTTCAACACCTTCCATAGAATCTTCAACAAGTTCCATTGCAAGCTCTTTGACAGACATTATAAGTAAAAAAAAAAAAAAAAATTGAACCAAAGAGGTGCATGAATTGGGAGTTACCACTGTTTTTATTGTGGGACATGAATATCATAATTATAAAGGCAGCCTTCAGTGCATGAATGAGAGTTATACTCTTTTGTTTTCCCACGTAAATTTATTGCTCTTTTTTTTATCAAAGGAAAAAAGAATTTAGTGCTTTTCAAAAAAAATATGTAGAGTAAATAGGGGTAATTTTGTAAAGAAAAAATTAATGCACTTGAAAATATCAAAAGGGTCTTATAAAAAGGAACAATTTTTTTTCTTCTAAAAGGGTCCTATAATAAGGGACGGAGATAGTAATAATATATGCAAGGTCCGGGGTCCAAACCACGACCACCACAAGGAAAAGACAAATCCATATTATATTATAAAATTTAATTAGAATAATTTGTCGTTTCCTTGGTCTATTGAGTCTCTTTCTTTCCCTTTAATTCAACGGGTTCCCCATATATAATTAGTAATGTTCACCATAAATAGGGGGAATTCCAAGTGATAAAGAGCATTTGATATATATCCAAAAATTGTACCAAATAAAAATTATATCCAAAAATGAACTTTTATTCTCCTGTCTTAAAAAACCAAAACCAAAACTGCACTGAAAATTCCTTCTCAAATAATATCTCTTGGGAATTCGAAGATTATGTTAATTTCTTCAATGATGATATCAATTCCAGCAAGAACTCACAATCACTAACAAATGAATCATTATTATTACCATCATTATCTGCTGAATCCCACTCTTCATTATCCAATACAACTTATACACAAGTGATCAAAGAGACACAAACATCATCATCCTTACCACCACAGCCAATTAAAGAAAGTAATAAAAGGGTGTTTAGAGGTATAAGAACAAGGCCATGGGGGAAATTCGCGGCGGAGATAAGGGACTCAACAAGAAAAGGGGCTAGAGTATGGCTTGGAACATTCAACACGGCCGAAGAAGCTGCTTTAGCTTACGACCAAGCCGCTTATTTAGCAAGAGGTTCATTGGCTGTGTTGAATTTTCCAGAAGAAGTAGTTAAAGAATCACTCAAAGAAATGTCTAGAAATTCTAAGCCTTTGGAAGAAGGTACTTCGCCTGTGTTGGCAATAAAGAGAAAACACGTAATGAGGAAATCACCCAATAAGGTTAGTAAAAAAAAAATTAAAACTGATCATCATAGTGATCGAATTCAGAGAGAAACCAATACTAAATCTCAAAATGTGTTTGTGTTTGAGGATTTGGGTTCAGAATATCTGGAGTATTTATTGAGCTTGACATCTTAGGGTTTCTTTTTTTTTTTTTTTATTTGTTTAGTTTGTCTATTTTCCATGCTCTTAGAGTTCTTCATCAACTTGGAATTAATCTTAATTCATGATGACATGATAAATGTTCCATCAGGATATTCCTCCTCACACTACTAGAAACTCTCGATTTTTCGCAGGTAAAGCAAGATTTTGTAGTAGTATCATCCTTTGGCATCATAATCACTACAATCCTTGAATTTTTAATTTGCACTATTGTAATTCTGTAAAGAAAAAAAGTCTTACAAAGTACTGTAACTATGTTGTGTTTTAGGAAAAATGTTGTAACATATTTGGTAATTCTATCAGCATTATGAAATTAATGTATTATTTGTGATACCTCTAATTAGTCGGTATTTGAACTTAATACGGAGTATAAAAGAAGTATTATTTGAAATGTTTAATAAATTTACATAACTCTAAAAAAATGAATTTACATACTATTCCAGACTTAAAAACAAAAAATAAGTATCTAGTTCAAATGTGAATTGATACACTTTCTTTTTTTATTTAATTAGGGATGTAAATGGTATCATGGATGCGGATAGTGTGATATCTATGTCCGCTCTGTCGGATAAATATGAAATCCGTACCCTATCGATATCTGTGCGGATATCCGTTTAGCGGGTAATCTGCTGATTTTGAGGTATCCGCGGATTTATACAGATATTCATGGATAACATTTATAAAAATAAAATAAAAAAATTATTTAATTTTTTTGAACTAAAATTTAAAAACAAAGGTTCTTCACATGCGTTTTCTTTTCTTTTTAAGAAAACATAATATCCGTACATTACAATAACAACAAAGATCATTGACTCAACAAAAATATTTACATTTAATAAAAATAAAGTTCTTTGATTTAACAAAAGCATAAGTAAAGTTCATCATATTCAAGAAAAATAAAGCTATTGCATCAACAATCCCAACCATTTTCACTTCCTTTTAAATGAGCGTAATAACTAATAACACTCACAATACCTAGGGTTTTTTCTTAGAAAATTGAATGATATTAAGGTTATTTATGTAATTTACTCGGTTTAATAGCAGGTATTGATATTCGCGGGTGTGGAAACCATTAAATCCGCATCTTTATCCATTAATTAGCGATTAGTTAAAAAATCCGTTTATTTTATCCATGGATATCCATTAAGGTATCCACTCCGTGTCCGTGGCGGATTTTATCCGTGGATATCCATGGATGTGGATTTTTTTGTCATCCCTACTTAACTTAAATGTGTGTTTGGTCCATGCACTTTCACCCAATTTTGGCATTGGTCCCTGTGCTTTTTTTGTTTGGCATTGGTCCCCACAGTTTGTAAAACTTTTGGTTTTAATCCTTCTGTTAAGTCTCAGTAAAAAAAAAAAAACTAACGGTGTGCCACGTGGACAATCATAACACGACATGTGGCACACTAAAAACAAAATTTTATAATTGAAATAAATAAATTAAAATAAGGCAAATTCTATGGTACATCCAAAAATTTGAGTGTACCAGTACACCAAATTGTTAAATTAATAATTAAATGAGTTTTTTTTTTTTTTAAGAAAAAGAATTTTTTTTTATCATTGACAGTTTTAATAATTAAATTTTATTTACCAAAAGTGTGGACGAAATATCTTTTAACTTCAAACTCTCAAAATTTAGTCTTCTAGTGTGCCACGTGGCGTGTCATGATTGGTCCACGTGGCACACCGTTATATTTTTTTTTTTTTAAACTGAGACCTAACAGAAGGAACAAAATCAAAAGTTTTACAAACTACAGTGACCAATGCCAAACAAAAAAAAAAGCGTAGGGACCAATGCCAAAATTGGGTGAAAGTGCAGGGACCAAACATACATTTAAACCTTTATTTAAAATTTGATATCCAGTCTAAAAACCGACTATTCCGAGGCCCAAAGACAGAACTACCCTAGGGCAAGGGTGGAATGCATCTTATTGGTGTACCCTATATATAATGAAATGTTCAATTTTGCAACGGTTATTTATTCATTTTAGGAGGGTTATGAACTTCAGTAAACTGAGCATATGAAATTTAGGAAAATGTTAGTACTTTTGTGATAGTTGTTTTGTGGTGGTTCATAACCTCCACTAAAAGTAAGTTATATACACAAATTTGAAAACCTAAATACTTGTATGAAATATCAATCTTCATCCTCTCAGATGTCTTCCCTTTCTTCTCGATTATTAAAAAATATGTCTTCCTTTTCTTCTGAAATATTAAAAAATCTTGTTGGGATATGTGAGTCTCCCCTTAATGTCTTTCCTTTCTTCTAGATTATTAAAAAAAAATGTCCATATTCCTAGACTTTTTATATCCTAACTCTTATGAGTAAATAACTTTATTTATTGTTACTAGACGTCTACCCGTACAATGCACGGGTAAGTTTTGTTGAATTATTCTTAATAATTGTTGCATTTTAAATATATAATCTTGAATATATTAGTTTCAATGTCCATAATTTTGGTTACATTTTTAATTTAGAACCCGTGTGATCTATGGTAAGTTTTGTAGAATTATTCTTGATAATTATTGTAGTGCAACGAATTAATTAGTTTTGAATATAATAATATTTTGTAGCCTTATTTGAATACCCAAAACATATAATTTTGAAATACTTCTTTATAACTTGTCCAAAAAAAGAAATACTTCTTTATAAACTACATTCAAAGTTTTTATTAGGGGTTGCATTCAAAGTTGTTATGTATATGGGCCTTCCGCATCAATTATCAAGATTTTCAAATCATTCTTCAAGTGATTCTTGAAATTGTATGATAAGTTCTTTTTCACAGTGTTGAATCTTTCCACATTACCATTAAAAAGATATAAACAAAACTCATAGAGAGATCAAACTCCAAACGTCATAACCTCAAAAACTCAAGTAAACTTTTTATGTGGTGTCAGTATTGAATGGTGAAGCTATACCAGTCTTACAGCGACGTATTTTTTATGCGGGTTTCGATAAACTTGTTATTATTCCATTGGGTGCTGATAAGGTCCTCTTGCGTACAATTGATGTCAGAAGCTACTGAATTTTTTAACAATTTCTTTTCTACACCAGTCAAGTGGAATAAGGAAGTGTTGGTTCGCGAAAGAGGAGCTTGGGTTATGGAGTGCCACTACACGCTTGTAATGTAGCTTTTTTCAAACTTTTGTGTTTATGACTATGGACGATTGTTGAGACTGGATGATTTCATTGTTGAAAAACAGCGGTTTGATTATTCCCGGGTGTTACTTTCAACTACTTCGTTGGAGATTATAGACACTGAAGCCAAGATTTTAGTGGATGGTGTTCTTTACGATTTTAAAATAATTGAGGAGTGGGGTTTCTCTTTCGATGATGAGGAGTCTCATGATGATGTTAACTCCGACATGGGCGGGGCTCATGATGATGGTGATGTTTCATGTGATGTTGATGATTTGTTGAATCATTTGTCAGAAGACTGGAAACAAGGGGATGGTGAACACTGTACTACACCTTCCAATGTTTGTGCAGATGGGGGATCAATGAAGACTCCAACGGTTGTGGTGCCTGTGTTAGCCTCGGCATCCTTAACATCTCCCGCGGCTTGTTCTGTGCCAAAGGTTGATGTGACGGGTCCTAAACAGGTGTTGGTGTAAGCTTCGGATGGGTTAGAGCCTGTAATCAACTCGAAAAAAATAACAAAGAGCAGGTGGCGGTTGGCAGAGGGTATTACTTTTGGTTTCATTAAGGATTTTTGGGACATTTTGAATGATGATGTTATGTGAATTTTTGATTGAATTTCATAGAAATGGTTGGCTGACCAAAGGGATAAATAGTACCTTTATTGCTCTTATCCTTAAGGTTGATAGCCCCTAGTGTCTGAATAATTTTCGTCTCATTTCTTTGGTGGGCATCATGTATAAAATTCTTGCAAAGGTGCTTGCTAATAGGCTTCATTCTGTGATTTGTTCAGTTGTATCTGATACTTAAGCTGCGTTCATTAAGGGTCGTCAGATCATATACGACATTCTAGTGGCTAATTACGGACGATAAGGTGGATTAGTGATTTCGTGGTTGTTTCACATTTACAATTCCAAGATGATACTTTGATTTTATGTGATAAATCGTGGGTCAATATTCGAGCTATGCGGGCCATTCTTCTTCTGTTTGAAGCTTTATCTGGGTTGAAGGTGAATTTTACTAAGAGTCATTTGATGGGGGTGAATGTCCCGAGTTCTTGGTTAGCTGAAGCGGCTTTGGTGATGAATTGTAAGGTTGGCACTATTCCTTTTTTGTATCTTGGCATGCCTACAGGTGGTAATGCGCGTCGTTTAACCTTCTGAGATTCTCTTATTAAGCGCATAACTACTACATTGTCGGGCTGGAGTTCGAAACACTTATCTTTAGGGGGGTCGTCCGGTTTTACTAAAGTATGTCATGTCATCTCTGCCTGTTTATATGTTTATACTCTTTCCTTTTTCAAGGCTCCGGCAGGTATCGTTTCCTCTATTGAATCTATTTTAAATTTTTTTTTTTTTTTGGGGGGGGGGTGGGTGTTGACCACAGGAAAATAACTTGGATTGATTAGAACTCTATCTCTCGTAGTAAGGAGGTTGGTGATTTGAGGGTAAGGAGAATTAGGGAGTTTAACTATGCTCTTTTAGGTAAGTGGTGTTGGCGGTTGTTGGTGGAGAGGGATAGTTTTTGGTTTAGAGTCGTGGTGGCGTGATATGGTGTAGTGGGAGGCCGAAATGCCTCTACGTGGTGGCGGGACATTTCTACCTTGCGTGGAGAGGAGTGATTTAGCGGTCATATCAGTCGTTCTATTGGGGACGGAAAACATTCACTTTTTTGGTCGGATGAGTGAATTGGAGGAGTGTCTTTTAGAATCAGATTAAGTAGATTATTTGATTTGTCTCTGTGTAAGGAGGAGTCAGTGTTTGATATGTGTCGGTTAAGGTGGGGAATTGAGGGTGAGGCGCGGAGGTGGAAGAGGAGGTTGTTTGCATGGGAAGAGGAGTTGGTGGGGAAACTTAGTATGCAACTTCAAAAACTAACTTTGCAGGTGCACATGGAAGATAGGTGGTTGTGGAGTTTGGAACCGTCTTCAGTTTACACTGTTCGTAGTGCTTACAAGTTTCTGACTCTGCAGCCTCATGTTGATTCTATGGTGCCAGTGTCTTCTCTTTGGCATAACGATGTTCCTCTTAAGGTTGTTCTTTTTGCTTGGCGCTTGTTTCGTGATAGGCTACCATCTAAGGACAACCTTTTCCGTTGTCGTGTTATAGAGTTTAATGCTCGTATGTGTGGTGGAGGGTGTGGCGTCGCAGAGACATCTAATCATTTATTATTTCATTGCAATTTCTTTGGCTCCGTTTGGTTCTATATTTTTCGTTGGATTGGTGTTGACACGGTTATGCCTTTTGAAGCTTTGGATCACTTTAATCAATTTAGTTTTGTTAGGGGCATTGCAAGGACGAGGTGCTCTATTTTAGAGGTCATATGGTTTGCAATAGTTTGGAAAATATGAAAGGAAATAAATAATAGGTTATTTGATGGTAAAGAATGGTCAATTATGCAGATTGTTGACAAGATTAAGTCTCATACTTTCATGTGTTTAAAGGTGAAGTATGCTTCTCTTCCCTTCAATTATCATGGGTGGTGGATTAGTCCGTTTACCATGTTGGGCATTGTCTAACTGTTATTTTCCCTTTTCAGTTTTTTTTTTTTTTTTTTTTGTATAGCTTTTAGCTTGTAATTTTTGTTGGAACTCTGTGTGAACTCTTTTCTTTCTTCCTTCGCATAGCTTGTGCTGGGAAGGACTTTTTATTGTGGTAATATAATTCACTTTAGCCTATTAATTTTTTTTTTTATTTTTTTTTTATAAAATACTAAAACTACTTTCGATTGTTTACTAGAATTTCTCTCGTATAGTAATTTCTTTTTGGTTTGGTGTAGCCTATTTTACATTTCAATTTTATCCTCTAACTTCCACTTATTATGTAACTTTCAATTTTAACAGTTTCTTTTTTTAAAATGAAAAGGCAGCAGTTTTTTTTTTTATGAAAGACAACATTTTTTTTTTATTGAATCAAAGATAGCACATTAATACCATCTTCCAAAAAATCCCCTCTTAACACAAATTTTTATTCAACTTTATCTTTTCATCAAACCACTAAAAGGATTCATGGCAATTTACCATCTCAAACTTGCGGGTGATACAAGAAAGTGTACTAAATATTATTTTTGTCTTTTCCTCCCAATATCTACTCAAAAACATTATTTCCTATTCACATCACTTCAAAATTAAATTGGTGAAATGGAAAGAGATTGCTTCAAGAGAAATTAAAATAATTGAAGAATAGTGAAGATCAAAGTGAGTGGAAAGCATCATTGCAAACAAAGGTATCGAAATTTATATCATACATGAGATCATTATTTGATTAGATCATTATCTATACCTATTAATAAAAGCAATTCTTTTTGGTTTGGTGTAGCCTATTTTACATTCCAATTTTATCCTCTAACTTCCACTTATTATGTAACTTCCAATTTTAACAGTTTTTTTTTTTTTTTAAATGAAAAGGCAGCAGTTTTTTTTATGAAAGACAACAATTTTTTTTTATTGAATCAAAGAGAGCGCATTCATATCAACTTCCAAAAAATCCCCTCTTAATACAGATTTTTATTCAACTTTAACTTTTTATCAAACCATTAAAAGGATTCATGGCAATTTACTATCCCAAACTTGCGGGTCTATACCTATTAATAGAGGCAATTCTTTTTGGTTTGGTGTAGCCTATTTTACATTCCAATTTTATCCTCTAACTTTCACTTATTATGTAACTTCCAATTTTAACAATTTTTTTTTTTTAAAATGAAAAGGCAGCAGTTTTTTTTTTTTTTTATGAAAGACAACAATTTTTTTTTTATTGAATCAAAGAGAGCACATTCATATCAACTTCCAAAAAATCCCCTCTTAACACAAATTTTTATTCAACTTTAATTTTTCATCAAACCACTAAAAGGATTCATGACAATTTACTATCTTAAAAACTTGCAGGTGATACAAGAAAGTGTACTAAATATTATTTTTGTCTTTTCCTCCCAATATCTACTCAAAAACATTATTTCCTATTCACATCACTTCAAAATTAAATTGGTGAAATGGAAAGAGATTGCTTCAAGGGAAATTAAAATAATTGAAGAATAGTGAAGATCAAAGTGAGTGGAAAGCATCATTGCAAACAAAGGTATCGAAATTTATATCATACATGAGATTATTATCTGATTAGATCATTATCTATACCTATTAAGAAAGGCAATTCTTTTTGGTTTGGTGTAGCCTATTTTACATTCCAAGTTTATCCTCTAACTTCCACTTATTATGTAACTTCCAATTTTAACAATTTTTTTTTTAAAAAATGAAAAGGCAGCAGTTTTTTTTTTATGAAAGAGAACAATTTTTTTTATTGAATCAAAGAGAGCACATTCATATCAACTTCCAAAAATTCCCTTCTTAACACAAATTTTTATTCAACTTTAACTTTTTATCAAACCACTAAAAGGATTCATGGCAATTTACTATCCCAAACTTGCGGGTGATACAAGAAAGTGTACTAAATATTGTTTCTATCTTTTCCTCCCATTATCTACTCAATAACATTATTTCCTATTCACATCACTTCAAAATTAAATTGGTGAAATGGAAAGAGATTGCTTCAAGGAAAATCAAAATAATTGAAGAATAGTGAAGATCAAAGTGAGTAGAAAGCATCATTGCAAACAAATGTATCGAAATTTATATCATACATGAGATTATTATTTAATTAGATCATTATCAATACCTATTATCTATACCTATCATACATGAAAGGGGAATTTAAACACATTTTTTGCAACAACGTATTCTCTAAAACAAAGAGAAGGGCGTAAAAGAGAAAAGAAGAGAATAGAGCATCTAGATGCAATCATTCCACAAGAAAGGTTACACCAACAACAGATGAGAACATGGAGGGCAGTAAATCAAATTCATGGCTCTATTTTTGTGTTCCTTCTCTTCCTCTCTCGCCATAAATAACATCTTCTCCATTTTAAAATGAGCGTCATTTTAGCAAAAAAGATAAAATTGTTTTAAAATGAATTTCACTTTACAATTCCAATACAACTTTAATTTTTTTCTTCCAACTTTACCCTCAATAAATACTCCAACTTTTCTCTCACACAATTTTCAATGCAACTTTAAGTTTGTTTTTTTCTTATAAAGTGAGGGCAGTTTAGTAAAAATGTTATATGTAATAATTATTTTATTTCATTTCTTAATATGCGTGTCAAACTCTTAAACGACACTTATTGTGAAATAGAGGGAGCATAAAATAATAGAATTGGTTATACAGTTGGTGTTATGATGGTGATAAGAAAGGCTTTTATGAAACATACTTGGATTGTTCTTGGATGATGTTGCATTTTGTATTTTTATATTCTTCCTTGGTTGTTGTGGTTGTAAGGAGTATTCATTCACGTCCCTGTTAGAATTTTTTTTTTTTTTTTTGGTCTTAGATGAAGTGGTAAACCATTGAAAATAAACTCACACACAACTGTGAGGTCCCGGGTTCGAACCCGGATCACGACGTCCGGCCTTGCAATTTCGGCATTTGCCAGTTGAGCTAGGACTTCTAGACTCCCTGTTAGAATTATAATAGGAAAGAAAGAAGACATATGTCATTAATTCATAATAATTGAATGGATATTGTAACACATAGGACAAAAAAGAAGAAAAATGCATTCACATTCTTTACTCATTCTCCTCGACCTCCTTTATTCTCGAAGTTCTTGATAGCAAGAGTAACACACTTCTGTTATTCTTTATGGCAATGCTATGCTCTACCATTTATAAGAATAAGAATGTTTACTAAAAAAGAGGAATAGTATTAAGAGAAGAATTTATTTTAACGTGTGATTAGTGGTGTGATAGTGGGATAAGATTTATGAGGGAATTATAGTTGTTGAAAATGGTACTGAGATGAAGTTTATAACAGTATTTCTAATGGGAGTCCTTATTTAACAAGGACCATTCCTTATTAAAGACCTTTATTGGAGGACGAAAAAATGAGTCCTCATTAAGAAACGGGTAATTATATAAGGACTCTCTCTCTCTCCTAGACAACTAATGGGTCCCACGTAGGGCTGGAAATGAGTCGAGTCGAACCGAACCTGTCTGAGCTCGGCTCGACTCGATAAACATTGGTTCGGCTCGAAACTCGGCTCGAGTTCGACACGAACTATTTTTTCAGCTCGAGTTCGGCTCGTTTAAAGTTCACGAACAGTTCGGTTCGGCTCGTTAGGTTCAGTTCGGTTGCTCAACTCGTCCAAAAAAAATTATAAAAAAAAAATTAATTTATAGATCTTTGATATATATATATATATATATATATATATATATTAAAATTAAATATTGAATTAAAATAAAAGTTCCCACAAGCATGCATATAATAGACATAAATTATATAAAGTTAAAGGTTGTATAAATACGAAGAAAAATATCTGATACAAGTAACAGAGACAAAATCCAACAAAATTCAATTAGTTGTGAACAAAATTCATAATATTCTTTTACTTTTAAACTCCAACTGCTCTTCCCTTCAAGAGAAAATTGTATTTAAAAGAAGAGTGTTCTCCTCTTCTGAGGACTTCAGAATGAAAAGATACGAAACACCCATTCTCCGGCGTAACGTTATCTCTCCGGCGTTATTCCAGTGATGTCTTTTCACCACCGATTCCTTCCAATCTGGTCTAGTTTGCATCAATTCAACACCGTTTTACACTCTTCTCAACTCATTTCACGAAAAAACCACAGATCTAAACATCCAAACCCAACCCCTTTTCTGTTTGTTATCCCTCTCCGATCTGCTTCCTCCGGTGGTCAGGGTTCATCGCTCTGAACTGCTTGAGGTTCCTTTCTCTGTTCTGCTTTGAGGTTCCTTCTCTGTTTTATGGCTCCGCTTATTTGCTCCTGGCCGTGTCTCTCGTCACCGGAGACGGTCCCGTCGGGACCCAAATCTTTCGCTCAAGCTGTATCCGCTGATGGAGATGATTGTTTGCCTTCGCTCCCTCCTAAGGTCATCATCGGCGACACCGTACGCATCCGAATCACGCAACGTGAATATGAAGTTGAACTTTCAGAGTGCATTCGTAACCTTCATGATCACGTTACACTTCAGAAAGGTGATTCTCCTCTGTCATCGAAGTTCTTGAAGCAGAAACTGGAAGGTATGTGGCCGAATTTGAAACCCTGGTCCATTACTCCGCTTGGTAGAGGTTACTTCAAGTTCAATTTCCACTCCATTGAAGAGATGAAGAGGGTTTGGGCGTTGGGTGTTGTTCAGTTGAAGCCTGGGATGCTGAGATTCTTTTGCTGGTCTAAGGATTTTGATCCTCAAAATCAGATTCAATCTCATGCTCAATTGTGGGTAAGGTTTATGAATCTCCCCCAAGAATATTGGAGGAAGACCACTTTATTTGAAATTGCATCAGGAATTGGTACCCCCCTCACTATTGATGAAGCCACACAGTCCCGTCTATTTGGTCACTATGCACGTATTCTCGTTGATGTGGATATGTCCGGAAAGCTTTTTGATTCTGTGGTGGTTGAGAGGGAAGGTTATGCCTTCCCGGTAGCTGTTGAGTATGAACGTAAACCGCCATTCTGCTCTCATTGTAAGTTGTTAGGTCGCTCTATTCAACATTGCAACCGTATCAACACTATCCAGTCTCATGCTGCTCCAAGAAACCACCCGAAGAAACCTATCCAGCAATCTGATCTACCTAACAAAGATGCTTCAGTCAATGTTACTCAACAACCAATTTACTCTAATTTAGAGTCCCTTCAATCTAAAAAGGTCTCTGCAGTCCCTCCTCATGGACCTGCTCCGATTGTTGACTTGGATCAGGTTCATGTTGAAGCGTTAACTAAGCAAGGATTGAGTGCTAACGTTGCATCTGTTACTTCGGAAAGAGAGGATGATGCCCCTCTAATTCTATTCTTTTGACTTACTCTCTTCGGAAGAGGTTGCTGTTCCTTTTGGGGAGGCTTTGCCTGATGATTTGGGTACAATAGAGGTTTTTACTGGTTTGCAGGATGCACCTAGAAATTCTCCCAATGTTACCCTAGATAAGGTTGTTGCTTGGGCTGCCACCCCTGTGCTGTCACCAGTTTCCTATCATCAGCCTGTCACACAATCTATGTATGCAACCGCTCCTATGCCTCAACCTGTAACTACCAGTTATGCTAGTTTGACAAGTGACAAGCACCCTTCAAGCCAAATTCCTATTTTCAAATCCTCTCTCCATTCTGCTGCAGCCCTAAAGAGTGTGCAAATTCTTTCCAAATTTTGGGGGGAAGATGTAGAAGAGGTGATGGAGGACACTATCAGCTCTGACAAGAGAATTGAGGCGGAAGAGGACAATGTTGAAGCCCTCATATCTGACTTTGAGAAACATTATCCAAGTCTATCGGAGAGCACTAAGGCAGAGAAAAAGAAGAAGAAGCACGTGCACAAAGTGAGGCCTGCTAGTTTTAACTCACCCGGAATGAGAACCCGTGCCCAAAAGAGTAACTCCAAAGTTGTCTTGGCAGCTTCATAATAGTTGGTTCATTTGCAAAAGCATAGATAGGAATATCATTGTTTTGTACTAAATTTCTTAGAGCGTGTAGTCTTGTAATCTGCTTAGCTTTTCTGTATTATGGTGTACTTAGTCACCTCTTTCCTTAGGATCCCTTCCTTTATAGGGATAGATCTAGTCTTTCTTTCCGCAGGTTATACGCTTTCTGACTCTGTTGTATTGGTTCAGGCATCTCCTGTCTTTTTATTTTAGTGCTTTGATCAAAAAAAAAAGAGAAAATTGTATTAAGCCACATTTGCCACATTTGAATTAAAAAATTTTAAAAACTAACTCAAATTGATTTATATATATAATCGATAATCGAGCCATCTCATGAACCTAACGAGTCGAACTATATGTAGCTCAAGTTCAGCTCATTTAATTAACGAACTTAATTTTCAGCTCAAGTCCATCTCGTTAGGTTCATGAACCAAGTTCAACGGATTAAATATCGAGTCGAATGTCAAACTATAATCGAGTTGGTTCGATTCATTGACAGCCCTAGTCCGACATTTAAAATAAGTAATAAAATATGTACTATGTGGTCCCGCTTACAAAAGAAGTAATATTTTAATCATTAATAGTTGTTTTAAATATTATTTTATATATTTGTCATCATTTTAAATAAAATATAATTCATGCAAATTATTATTATTATTTTTTAACGAAGGAATGTAATTTTTTTTTTGACAAAAACAAAACGATATTCATTCATTCAAATCGATAGAGTACATCAGATACAAACATCGTTAAAAACGTAAAGGGTGAATCTGCGAACAAACTCACAACACCCAAGTTAATAGCATACAACGGCAAAATGCCTAGAAATAATATGATAAAACTTAAGTCACCGAAATATCCATGCTTCCGGATCTGCAACGTTGACGTCCAAATCATTGGTTGAATTTGTAATTGAGTGATGTAGATCTTTCAATAGGAACTGAACAAACACCGTGATAAAACGCAAAATCAAATGCCACATAAGACGACGAACAACACAACGCCGCACTTAGACGACGAAATCACAAAAAACAAAAAAGAAAAAACTTGATAGATGTGAAAACCACTTATTTAGATTGGAAGAAAAGGGGAAAAAAGATGTAGAGGGGTGATTCTAGGTCAAAAATGACCTAAAACCACCCCTCCTCGATGAATGAAGGGGAAAGAAAGTTTAGAGAGAAGTTGGAGTTTCTCCCACTAGAAAACTAGGGCCGAAGTGTGGTAAATAGGAATGTAAAATTTGTAATGTTAATTTTTCCATTTTCAAATTATTAGCAAATGTGGCAGAAATTTAAGTTCATACAAATAAATAAATATTTTATAATTGAATTTTTTTAAGGATTATAATTAAATATTATGAGGTAATTTATAGTTTAATAAATAAATTATTTTTGTTTGATGATGTAAAGTTAGTGGGGCCTATTTAAGTACTTTTTATTAAAGTCCTTATTAGTGTACTCCCATGGAGTCATTGAGTCCTTTTTTTTTTGAAAGAGTCTATTTAAAGAGTCCTTTCATTGAATCATAGATACTTTTATTAAATTATAAATAAATGATGTGCAATGTAGAGTTCATTTAAAGATTCCTTATTAAGGAGCTACTATTGTATGCTCTAAGTGAATTATGATTGTTCATGTCTCTATGGAAAGTAACGTGGGTTAATTGGGGAGGTGAAAGTTTTCATTTTTTTTATTTTAATTAATAGAATTTAATATGCGTTACACTTTAATCTATGATAACGTAAATAAATATTTTTATGATATATATTAATTTTGTATTCAACTTTTGATCTATTTTAATCTATTTTAATAGGGAATAATTTTATAATCTATTGTGAATTAAAAATAGGAAAAAATGTTTATTCCAATTTTGATTATATTAAAATAGGTTTCCACTTTCCAATACTAATTTTTTTTTTTAAGTGTGTTAGATTGTTAATTTTTTTTCCTTGTGAGCTTAGCTCAGTTGGTATGGACAATGCATAATATATGCAAGATCCGGGGTTCGAACCTCGGACACCACAAAAAAAAAATTGTTAATTTTTTTTTTTGCTGGAATATTACAAATAATAAAAGAAAAATTGACGGAGTAAAGTGTAGATTCTTACATAAGCAGGGAGGAGAATGTAATTCAAGATTTTCCTAGGGAAGGAGAGTGAAATGTTTTCAAATATGTTTTGAATAAGAGGGGAGAGAAATGTATATTTTAACATAAAAGGGAAGGAATAGAAGAATGTAATTCGAACATATTTGAAGGGATGTAGAATGATATTAATATGTCAGGAACAATGACTGGATGAAAATATATAAATAAATTATAACGGATGATTATAATAAAAAATATCTAGAAAATAACATATGGAATTATAACTGTAAACTATAGCCTTAGCAGCTAGAAAACGTTTGAGAAAAAAAAAATGCTAGAAAACGTCAAAATACGTAGTTAGAATAACTTTTTTAAAAAAAGAAAAAGAAAAATAGCTAGAATAATTTATGTAAATATATTTCTTTAAGAAAAAATACGCATGGGATTAAGACTAATTTAAAGCCAACATAAATAAATCTTTTTTTGTGGTGGCTGGGGAAAAAAATAATAATTATTCAAACATATTAATAATGAAATGTGAATTATACGTATTTGATTTAAGGATCTTTTTGGTTACGATGATTTCCTTGTTTATACTTTTGAAATGATGTGTGGTATTTGTTGAGTTGATTAGGCTAAATGAGAAATGAGGTGAGTAATTCTTATATTGATGGATGTAATTAATGATGAGTTTTTGATGATGATTTAAAGTATGAATATACTCTATGTATTATGATAGAGGTAGGGAGATAAGTTTTGCATTGAATTGAAGATAATATTCATCTGGAGTTAGTATTCTAAGAATGTTGAGTATGTATATGTGTTATGCTTGAAATCTTTGAATGCTTATGTTTGATTATACTTTAATTGTAGAATGTGAACTAACCCCCAGTCATCGTTTGGTTAACTGTCTACCTTATTCGCATGGATGGATAGACAGTGTGCATGAGTAGTTTTCTTTTCTTGGTGAGCTGTTGGAGGTTGGCTTTGGAGCTACCTCGTCTTTCGCTTTTAGAGTCTTAGTGTGTCGGCTCTGATTTGGGGGTGTCTGTCTGTTTATTTACATTCATATCTTGTGGAGATTTTTATCCACTCAGTATGTTGAGTTGAGATTTAATATATTTGGTGATGTAGTATGATTATGTGACATGGCTACTTTAGAGATGTTTATTTTAGTTGATGATGAGATGTTATTATTATTTCGCTGCAATGTTTGAGAAAATTATTTATTCATGTTGAACTTATAGAAGAAGTAACATCTAAATCATTTGCATGATTTATATCATATGCATAATTTTATCGCTTAAAGGAGTTACAACTTGCATTTGAGGCTTTGTTTTATCTCTAAACTTCAGCCTACCTTCATTCAGAGCACTTTGCACCGAGTCCCTGAAAAGTACACAATGTGAGGTCTTATGTCTTAAAAAATTATGATACTTACAAAATCCTCTCTTTTTACGATGTTCTAGTGGTGGAATTTTTAAACCGTTAGGTACTGTAACACCCCGTTTTTCCAACGTAAAAATTTCATTTAATTAATCAGAGTAATTCACATAAACGGAATGTCACACTTCTTTTCCTAAAATCATAAACGGAATAATTAACTAATTATCCTTCAAAATTCAATAACATAATATTTAATACTTCGTAGCAGAATTTATTCGAACATCTAAAATAATTTTGGCACGAAGGCCTCATCAAACTATCTCATAAAAATCCAATTAACAACTTAATCATATAAATTCATAAGCAATACGTAAGGAATAGAAAAGCATGCAACAAAGTTCCCATCCCGTTACGTGTCAAAGCACCTAAAGACACACATGAGAGATAATCCACTCACGACAGCAATCTAACAACAACTTAAACTCGATCACCTGCAAGTTACTCATACGAAGAGCAACATTTCCAAGCAGAAGGGGTGAGATTTCACAAAACAATAATATCAAGCATATAATTCATTAATTATATTTAATAACATAAATAACTTCATCTATCAGTAATAATAATCCTTTATGTAATGATTCTTAATAACTCAATCAACTTCTAATTATCATTAACTTCATATTCATCACATTATAAACTTCATCATATAACACATAATAACCAAATCATAACCAACATAGATCATCACATCAATAATATCATATTTAACACACAACGTAATCATCATCTCATAATAACTTAGACCACACAACATAATCATCACTTAATAATAAATATCATATACAACACAACATAATCATCACTTAATAATAATATAAACAATACATATTCATCATCTTATAATAATACTACAACACATATTCATCATCTTATAATAATATAACAACAACATATTCATCATCTCATCATAATATAACAACACATATTTATCATCTCATAATAACTTAAACAACAATGATTAATAAATATTAATACTTCACTAACTTCTTTATTAACAACTCATTGACAAATGACAACTTAACGACAACGACAACGCAACTTCAACTTCTTAATCATGCATGTGGTACCAACCAGGGCATCAAGCCCCCAACATATTGAGCGTAAATAGGCTCACAGAGCATCAAGCCCTCTCCCTTCACATATTATGTATAAATATACATTACAGAGCATCAAGCCCTCACCCAACGTAAATGAGTATGCAATGGCCTCAACATCTTAACTACTTAACAACTTAGACATCTCTTATGACTCCAATAATTTGGATCAACATCTTACAACTTAAACCAACACCTGCATCCTGATCAATATGCAACAGCAACAGAAACAGTACAAGTAATTCACAACATGACAATATTAATGAAAAACATCAACAACTTAAATATCATATATTCTCCACATAAGGCTTATGAACATTTCACATAACCAACAACAGCAACATAGACAACACTTAAACACCTCAAGATATAACAACATCAAATAATAATCAACATCTTAAAACATCATATATATATATATATATATATATATATATATATATATATATATAAAATACTTCATCAATCATGGACAATATCGTATTCACAAACATATACATACATATACTAATTCATCAATCATAAACAACATCATACTCATAAACATATACATTCATATAACACTTCATCAATCATGAACAATATCGTATTCACAAACATATACTAATTCATCAATCATATTCAATTATTCACTGTGACCTACGTGCAGTAATTTGACCATAAATCAAGTTCTATAAATTATTTTGAAGTCAAACCAACGGCATTAGAAAGCTAACATACATACCTACAACTTTCGTGTTTACACCTAAGACCAATTTTGTACCAATCAATACCAGTTTTCATTTCTCATTCGGACAAAGTTGTGCTGAAATTCATAAAAATTCACTGTGACCTACGTGCAATAATTTGACCATAACTCAAGTTCTATAAATCGTTTTGACGTCAGACCAACGACATTAGAAAGCTAACATCCATACCTACAACTTTTGTGTTTGCACCTAAGACCAATTCTGTACCAATCAATACCATTTTTCATTTCAAATTCGGGGTAGAGATGAAAAGAAAAATTAGAAAAAGCAACCTATATTATTCAACTTCACTTTCATTCAAAATCATCACTTAACTTCATCATATTTATTATGTAAATCATCACAATCATCACTCTTAACCCTAATTATCAAATTCTCAAAAAGTAAACCTACAACATGTTAAATACAATTTTTCAGAATCATAGACTCAAGATTATTGAATGTTAGTCCCACCCTTACCTTAAGAAATCGATTGCAAGGTTCACTTCTCGTTCCTCCTCTTCTCTAGGTTTTCTTCCTTTTTCTCCAAAAACTGGTTGTACGTGAAAAACTATTCTGACTTCTCACTTTTCTCTTTTTATAACCTTAACCTACCTATTTTCTCTTAACTCCACTTATTCTCTTAAACTCTTCTAAATTCCCAAATCAGCCCCCAAAGTCTCAATATTCTATTTTAATATATATATATATATATATATATATAAAATACTTCTACATCAAATAACAAATATATTTCTACACTAGATAATATAATATAATATAATATATTTCTACACCAAATAACATATATATTATACTAACAAATAACATAATATCTCTACACCAAATAATATATATTATAATATAATATGCTACTAAAACACCAACCTATAACACAAAAATAACACACATCATCATAAATCAAATAAATTATTCTAAAAGACTCTAAACTCAATAGAATAATCAAATAAAACAAATAATTCAGAGAGGGCGTTACAAGTACCGCCACTTGACCAACAACAACTAAGAGATAAAAATCTCATCGCATTTAGTTACGTATAAGTTTTTGGAGTGTACTTATCATTTTGTGTCTTGACGGGATTTTTCCCATCCGACGACCTCAACATTTTGCATGTATAAGGAGGACCGAGTTTCTGTTTAGTAACATTAACCTCGCCGTCTTCGACATCGTCATAAGCTATGTTGAATTCTTAGCCGCTTTCATTTGTAACTATGTAAGCAACCTTCCCTCTTCTATATTTGTGAGTTCTAGCTTTTTCAGACCTCAGTCTTGATAGACTTTTAACAAGTGTACTAAAACTATAGAAGTAATAAAATTTATAAGTTCGTATCCAAAGGGACTGAGTTAATCTCAATTTAGCAATAAGGTTAATATCTAGGATGTGTAAATTATTTTAGTGTCTGAGGCAGTAGTTTTGGTTTGCATAAAATTAAATAAACAGAATATAAAAATAGTTTTGGAAAAGAATAAGAGAGAGAGAGAGAGAGAGAGAGAGATGAGATCAGGTCTTTCGAATCATCTATGATCCCCTAATTGGTATACTGCACATATTCTTATGAATTATTTTCTAGTTCCACGATAATTAATAAAATAGTCTTAATCAATCCCTTGAGTTAGGACCCTCTTCTCAAACTACAGCCCCTAATTCCTTAGGTGGTCTAATAATCTTTGAAGGTTTAAGCATGTTAACCTAATATCACTAACAAACGATTATCCATTCCTAGACTAACCATGTTTATTAAAACAACTTAATTAAGTTTAAGTAGAAAGCTATGGTCAGTAGTTATTCATTCTCACTAAATCATGTTTATATGGTGTCAATATATAAAAAGCATTAAGAACAATTGAATTGAATAAAAACTAGATGTCATTCACAATAAATAGAGTTTCACAGCAACATAGTTCAATTAGGGTTACAAAGAAACATCTCAAACCTAATCTCTTAGAAAATTAGCTAGACATAGTTAAAGGACTAAACAATATAGTAAAGAAAATAAACCGATGAAGTTCCGTCGTTGCCGGCTTTACTCCTCAATTTCTCTTCCTCGTGCTACTGTTGATGTTGTTTTTCTATAACCACGTGCCTCCTAGCCATCTCGTGATGCGTGCCTCTTTTATTTCCCAATCGTGAATCTCCCTCTGCACAGCGTGATGGCTCCTCCTTTTATATTGTGTTGTGCCGTTTTTTCTTTCTTTCTTTCCAAGTTACATTGCTTCTTGTTTTTCTTTTCGGTTCAACACCCATCAGGTTGTGTCAAAGGGTTAAAGCCCAATTATCTTGTTAATGTCCAACACTCCCTCTATTTCCAGTACACCTCTATAGGTGTAGTACACGGTGAGGTTTAGCATGGGAAAGCTATTTTTTTCCCACCATGGGAAAGTTAGTTTTTGACCATTAGATCAAACCAAGAACACATACTTACCATACTCCCTCATCACTAGATTTTGTAATTTTATTATTTTAAAACCATATTTTAAAAACAAAAAATATATTTCGAAATTAAAATAAACATATAAAAATAAAAAATAAATTTAAAAATATGGAAATTAATTTTCCAAAATTTTAAAAAATATAAATAAACTTTTTGAAATAAACTTTTTTCAAAAAATTTAATTATGATTTTCGAAGATTTAATTTTTGTAATTTTCAAATTTAATTATGATTTTCCGAAAACAAGTTTATTTATATTTTTTAAAATTTTGGAAAATTAATTTCCATATTTTTAAGTTTATTTTTTATTTTTAAATGTTTATTTTAATTTCGAAATATATTTTTGTTTTTAAAAAATGGTTTTAAAATAATAAAATTACAAAATCTAGTGATGAGGGAGTATGAAAAGGATGTGTTCTTGGTTTGATCTAATGGTCAAAAACTAACTTTCCCACGGTGGGAAAAAAGTAGGTTTCCCATGCTAAACCTCACCTCACCGTAGTACACATGTGTGGTCTTTCTTTCATTTTTATATGGCAATTTGTATCAACTCAAAAATATATACCACTGTGATATGCTTCATGTACTCACTTTTCCTCTTCACTTCACAAAAAGTAAACACTTACAAATTAGGGTTCCTAAAATCGTGTCACGAAATAGCCATCTTGACACGTTTTAACCAATGTCGAATGAACCTCATCCTGTGCTCCAAATCGTGATACGTTTTCAACAATCGTGACACAATTTTGTGTTCTTCAAAATCTTATATTTTTCTTGCTTTCTTTGCTGTTTAAGCTTGCTTGTGAACTCAAAATATCATGAAAATGACACTAAAAACAGTGAATGACTGTCTGCCATCGCAACCCCAAACTTGAATCATTCCTTGTCCTCAAGGAATTTACTTGTAACATTGACAATCGACAGTAAAATAACAATTACCTGATCAAGCGATAGTATCCAAAAGTTCAACACCTTACTAGCTAAAGATGAGCTAGTTTGACTTGTTAGCAACCACCAATTCACAACTCCACACAACAATATAAAAGGGTTCACACACAGTCGACATGCATTCTACATATTACCATATGCTTGAAAAGTTTTTAAATGTCAATCAAAATCAATGTCAATGCACACTTTGAGGTCTTTAAGGGTTATAACGGGGCTTAGGTGAAGGTGGGATAATATTTGGATAAGTAGGCTACACAAAATTTTGAGTTAGGCACTCCTATGAAAATTAAAGTACAAATTCAATCATTCATTCCATTCTCTCTGTTTTTTTTTATTAATACACCATTTTGGCATATTATTTTCATGAGAATGTTCTTTTTCTTTCTTTGATCACTAGTACCCCCACCCCAAACTTAGTTGGTTGCAAATTCCAAAAGCAACCTCAAACTTAATATTTAGCAACATTCTACAATGCCTAACTCAGAAAAACAATAAGGGATAAATCCTAAAAGTCTCATAAACTTGTAATGTAGTTTGTCACCGAACAAAAAGATCTAAACCTACCGGCTAAATTTGGCTAAAGAAAAGGGATAAAATTTAATATAAACAGGGTAGGCTTCAAAAAGGTTCACAGGACTAGGCACTTTTGTCTCAGTGTGCTAATGACAATGATCAATCGACAGTAGAGAAAAATTGCAAGTTCTAGAAATGTAAATGCATGGAACACTCTATATAAGTAAATTGGAAAAATAAAATTTGGCCATGAACCTTACAATGTTTAGATTTCTGGGAGTTGTGACTACCTATCTTTAACTGCCGTACACTTCGCCTTTGAAACACAAGTCACTCCCCCTTTTGAACTTTTGGAATACCACTTTAACAAACATTTGTTACTAAATTGGAAAAAGTCAACAAACAAGCAAATTCATCAATAATAAACAAGTTCAGATTCAATCACATAACAACTGAGTTAATCCAAAATGAAAATTAAAGAAAAATTGTTTGACTCAATAATAGAAATAAAATACTGAAAACAAAAACATAATAAAAGGATGGGTTGCCTCCCACCAAGCGCTTTCTTTTACGTTATTGAGCTTGACGCTTCAACACCCAAGTCAAGGTGGATATTTACACTTTGATTCAACAAGCATTCTCTTTTCATTTTTATTTTTTTCTTGTTGCTCATTTCCAAATTCATCTTCACTATCCACTTCATCAACCTTTCTATTGGTACTCTCAAGATTCACCGGCTTGAGCACTTTTCTGGTTCTCAATTCAATGACTTTGCGATTTTTATTATTTGGATATTCAACATTCTCCTTATTTGTACTGAAATGAGGATAAGGAAACTTCACATAATATGGAATCACTTGAGGCTTATCACCATCCTTGAGGAGCTGACTTTTAGACTTTCTCAAAATGGAGCTTGCATCTATGAGTTTCTCTATTTTATCTCCCTCCTCCTTGGATTCACACTCAACTTTATTTTTCTTACTCTTATCCACTCTCATAAGGATAGCTGCTACTCTCCCATCACTCACTCCAATCATATCACATGCATCATTCTTTTGATTTTTAGAAGTATTGCTACCAAAACCTCCCCTTGATTATGCTGCCATTAGTTTTGACAACTGCCCAATTTGAGTTTCAAGGTTCTTAAAGTAAGCTTCATTGTTCCTTTGCACACTTTCTTGATTTGAATTTATCACTTGAAAGTTGGTTTGGATTAATTTGATGAAACTAGTCAAGGCTTCTTCAAGTGCGGTTGGCTTTGATTGTGGTTGTTGAATCTGTTGAACTTAAACTTGTCTTATACTTATGGCCTGTACCTGTTTTGAAAGTGCTTCTATTTGTTTACTCATCAATGCCTGACTAGCCAGGATAATACTATTCTCATTCACTTCAAGCACTCCTTTCTCACTTTGCTCAATCTCAACACAATACTCATTCAAAGTCATGATCTCAATTAGAGTTTGAACCTCAAGGTCTGTTTTTTCTCTTATACTACCCCCAGCTGAGGCATCAAGGAGCATCCTAGTTTGAACATTCATCCCGTGTGTAAATATTTGCATCTGTTCCAGCATATCAAAACAATGTGGTGGACACCTCTTCAATAACAGTTTGAACCTCTCCCAAGCATCATAGAGAGATTCTGTATCACCTTGTTTGAAACCATTAATTTCTGATCTCTTCTTCAACAACTTCGATAATGGAAAGAACCTCTTCGAAAACTTCTCTTCTAACTCATCCCATTTGTGAATTGTACCATTAGGCAGAGCATGCAACCAATCTTTTGCTCTTCCAGTTAATGTTAAAGCGAACAATTGCAACTTCTTTTGATCTTCAGTCACTCCATCTGGGCAGCAGAACAAACAAGATTCATAAAATATACTCAAGTGTTCGTATAGCTCTTGAAGTGATCCTCCATCATATTGATTTT
Source organism: Medicago truncatula (assembly GCF_003473485.1). Lineage (NCBI taxonomy): Eukaryota > Viridiplantae > Streptophyta > Magnoliopsida > Fabales > Fabaceae > Medicago > Medicago truncatula. The sequence goes on from NC_053045.1 coordinate 27,903,374, forward strand.
CTCTAAGACCCATAAGAATGGAATTTTTTATGTTGAAGGCAATGGGTTCGCCGGTTGAAACCCATGAGTGATAAGACATCGGTGTGTTCCTATACCATAGTCCCCTAAGGTGCGTCTAGATGGCATATCTCCCATCCTAAATCAAATATTATTTTGCTTGACCTCGCAGAAACAACAAAAAGAAAAAAGATACCATCATAGCACCGCACAAGATAAAATAAAAGCAACAAGAGTAATTATATATATATATATAAATAAAAATATAAATGACAAAAATCCTAAATAATAACAAAATTACCAAATTGAAATGATTCAACAGTCCCCGGCAGCTGCACCAAAAACTTGATAGAATTTTTGCAAGTGTACTAAAACTATCGAAGTAATAAAATTTATAAGTTCGTATTCAGAGGGACCGTGTTAATCTCAATTTAGCAATAAGGTTAATATCTAGGATGTGTAAATTATTTTAGTGCCAGAGGCAGTAGTTTTGGTTTGCATAAAATTAAATAAACAGAATATAAAAATAGTTTTGGAAGAGAGAGAGAGAGAGAGAGAGAGAGAGAGAGAGAGAGAGAGAGAGAGAGAGAGAGAGAGAGAGAGAGAGAGAGAGAGAGAGAGAGAGAGAGAGAGAGAGAGAGAGAGAGAGAGAGAGAGAGAGAGAGAGAGAGAGATGAGATCAGGTCTTTCGAATCATCTATGATCCCCTAATTGGTATACTGCACCTATTCTTATGAATGATTTTCTAGTTCATAGTTAACAAAATAGTCCTAATCAATCCCTTGAGTTAGGACCCTCTTCTCAAACTACAGCCCCTAATTTCTTAGATGGTCTAATAATCTTTGAAGGTTTAAGCATGTTAACCTAATATCACTAACAAACGATTATCCATTCCTAGACTAACCATGTTTATTAAAACAACTTAATTAAGTTTAAGTAGAAAGCTATGGTCAGTAGTTATTCATTCTCACTAAATCATGTTTATATGGTGTCAATATATAAAAAGCATTAAGAACAATTGAATTGAATAAAAATTAGATGTCATTCACAATAAATAGAGTTTCACAGCTACATGGTTCAATTAGGGTTACAAAGAATCATCTAGACATAGTTAAAGGAATAAACAAGATAGTAAAGAAAATAAACCGATAGAGTTCCGTCGTTGCTGGCTTTACTCCTTAATTTCTCTTCCTCGTGCTACTGTTGATGTTGTTTTTCTATAACCATGTGCCTCCCAGTCATCTCGTGATGCGTGCCTCTCTTTTATTTCCCAATCGTGAATCTCCCTCTGCACAATGTGATGGCTCCTCCTTTTATATTGTGTTGTGCCGTTTTTTCTTTCTTTCTTTCCAAGTTACATTGCTTCTTGTTTTTCTTTTCGGGTCAACACCCATCAGGTTGTGTCAAAGGGTTAAAGCCCAATTATCTTGTTAATGTCCAACACTCCCTTTATTTCCAGTACACCTCTATAGGTGTAGTACGCATGTGTGGTCTTTCTTTCATTTTTATATGGCAATGTGGATCAACTCAAAAATATATACCACTATGATTCCTGGACTCACTTTTCCTCTTCACTTCACAAAAAGTAAACACTTAAAAATTAGGGTTCCTAAAATCGTGTCACGAAATAGCCATCTTAGCACGTTTTAACCAATGTCGAATGAACCTCATCCTGTGCTCCAAATCGTGATACATTTTCAATAATCGTGACACGATTTTGTTTTCTTCAAAATCTTCTATTTTTCTTGCTTTCTTTGTTGTTTAAGCTTGCTTGTGAACTCAAAATATCATGAAAATGACACTAAAAACAGTGAATGACTGACTGTCATCAAGTCTTTCGACCTGTCGAACTCTATCGGTCAATTGGGCTATATCTCTCAAGTATTGAGTGTCTAATTTATTCCTGATGGAATAATCCAGGAAACCAACAACCATTTCGACTAACTAATGCTCATGCACTTGAGTAAAACATCTTGCCTTTAACAATTTAAATTTGTTCAAATAATCATCAATAGATTCAGTTGTTCTTCTTCTGACACTCGCCAATTTCTGTAGACTAATCTTAGATTAGCCCATGTAAAATTATTCATGAAACAACCTCTCTAATTGAGTCCAATGTTGAATGGAATGCAGTGGAAGCGTGGTGAACCACGTAAAGGCATTCTTTGATTGAGAAATTGGGAAGATTTTTAATCTCAATTCTCATTGTTTGCAATATCTCCAGCCTCAATCAAATATCGTGATATATGTTCGACCATAGATTCTTTGGTATCACCAGCAAACATTGTGTACTTAGGAATTTTATAGCCCCTAGGAAGTTCAATTTGTAGAACATATTCTGACAAATGAGATACAAAGTTTGGCCTATGTAATCCCATGTTTAAGACATTCTTAACCATAGTATTTTCAACCAAATTTGGCTATGTTATTATGTGCTCTGATGATTTGTTGTTGGACATTCCTAACAACTACATCTGCATCATGATTCATGTTTACCAAAATCACTTCTGGATATGCTTGTACTATTGATTCAACTGGTTGAGGTTGAGGCACATGTTGTGTCTTTGAACCATAGGTTTGACCATTTGCACCGGTTGAGTATTTTGGATTTGGGAAATCCGTTGATAAACATTTTGTGAAGGGGCGAAGAAATATGCTATTCTCTCCATTTGAGTGGCTAATGCTTCGTAACTTTGATTCGTACTTTGAATCAAAGGGTTAAACATCGTACCAATTTTTTGTGTTAACAAATTAACCATCTCGTGATTGCTCTCATCCATTTGTTGCCTAAACAACATCATAGATTCCAATTCAAAATAACCACCAAGATCTTAGCTGATAGGCTAGGCACCATAGCTGCAAAAATCATTTCTGAACATCAACGAGGCTTCATACCTGGCAGGCAAATCCAAGATTGCATCATGCTTGCTTCTGAAGCTGTCAATCTCTTGCACAAGAAAACTTATGGTGGGAGTATTTCTCTGAAAATTGATGTTCGAAATGCTTTTGATACTCTGAATTGGGACTTCTTGCTGCAGGTTTTGAAATGTTTTGGCTTTAGTCAGTGCTTTTGCAATTGGATCTCTACTATCCTTCATTCTGCTAGACTCTCTATCAACATAAATGGTAAATCTGTTGGTTTCTTCACTTACACCAGATGAGTGAGACAAGGGGATCCCCTCTCCCTTTTACTTTTTTGCATTGCAGAAGAGGTCCTTAGTAGGGGCCTTCATGCCCTGACTTTGGAGGGTAAACTTTCTCAAATGCATTATTCTAGAGGAGTATATGTCCCCAACCACTGTTTATACGCTGATGACATATTGATTTTCTATAAGGGAACCTTAGCAAATATTAAAAGCATAATGCATTTATTTGAGGTTTATGGCGCGTTTTCTGGACAACTCATTAATGCCACTAATAGTAAGTTTTATACCAGTTCTGTCCCCATGTCCAAAATTATTGCTATTGCAACTTTAACTAGCTTCATATATGATAACCTCCCCTTTGTTTATCTAGGGGTTCCTCTCTTCAAAGGCAGGCCAAAAGCCGTTCATCTGAGGCCTATATTTGACAGGATCAAATCTAAGCTGAGTACCTGGCATGGTAGATTACTGTCTATAATGGGAAGGGCCCAACTTGTTAATTATGTGATCAGCGGCATGCTTGTTTACACTTTCCATATCCATAGGTGGCCTAAGATTATTCTGAATGAGATAACTAAAATCATAAGGAATTTTGTCTGGAGCGGAGATTGTAATCAACAGAAAATATGTACCGTGGCTTGGAATACTATGTGTCGACCCAAAGATGAAGGAGGTTTAGCTATCAGAGATCCTTTCATGGTTAATAATGCTTCCCTGCTTCACTTAACTAGGAAGTTTCTCACATCTCAGGATCAGTGGGCACAGCTATGCAGACACATACTCTTATCTAATGCTAAACCCAAAAACCATTATATACACTCCTCCATCTGGATTGGTCTGAAAAGTTGGGTTGATGTTGTCATTCAGCACTCTAACTTGGAGCATTGGTGATGGAAAATCTGTTTCATTTTGCACAGTGCTTTATCTATGTCTGTTTCTGATTATATTGTAGATGGGGAATGGAATTTGCCTACTTACTTTCATGTTAAGGATGACGTTCTTACTAATAAAATTCTGCAAACTACCCTTCCCATTAAGCCAGTTCCTGATGCGCTTCAATGGTTATCTACTACTGATGGACATTTGACTAATAAGCTTACGTATCTTTTTGTCAGAGGAACATGCATAAAGGTTCCCTGGCACAAACTTGTTTGGAATACTTATATTCCTCCCACTAGAGTTTTCATATGCTGGCGTTTCATACACAACAGGTTGCCTACTGATGAGAACCTGAGGAAGAGAGGTTGCACTATTGTCTCCATCTGTTGTTTCTGCAAGAAACAATTAGAAACTTCGGATCACATTTTTCTCCGTTGTCCGGTCACATCTCAGATTTGGGATTGGCTTAACCAGGGAATTAATCAGCAGCTTGACTTGTCATCGTGTCAGAACCTTTTTGTTAAGCAGAATTGGAGGAGGCAGTACGTTGGTGCAGCAAATTCTGATCTCAACCATCAAAAATGTCATATGGTGCATATGGTTAGAGAGAAATAAGAGATATTTTAATGGAAAACAGTCACACATGGGTGCTCTTATTAATATCATAATCTTCGAAGTGAAACTAAGTTTTGATTTGGTTCTGGCTCCTAGCAGAGCGACTATGCAAGATTTAAGGATGTCTCAGTTGTTTGGTATCCCATTGAAGACGAGCAACCCACACATTCCTCGAGTATCTCATTGGCTACCTCCAGATTCTGGTTGGGTAAAAATAAACTGTGATGGCTCTTCCTTTGGTCCTTATCCTAATGGCTCTATTTGTTTCGTTATTAGGGAATCACATGCTAGTTTTTTGGGTGCGATGGTTCAAAACATAGGCTATGCTTCCTCTCTTGAGGCTGAATTTTGCGCCTGTATGCTTGCTTTGGAAAAAGCCATGGAGTTGCAGCTCACTCAAGTTTGGATTGAAACTGATTCTCTCCTTGTGGTCAAGGCTTTTCACACTTCAACTGGAATTCCTTGGCGATTGATAAATAGATGGAAGAACTGTGTTTGGTTCTTCAGAAATATTTCTTGTAAATTCAATCATGTGCTTAGAGATAGTAATCTTGTAGCTGATGCACTTGCTAAAAATGGGCAGGGACTGGCTTTTAACTCTTTTCGGTGGTGGGACTATCCCCCCTCTTTTGTATAGGGATTCTTTAGGTCCTTCTAGTTGAGCCTTATGGCTTAGTTTGTACTGTTTGGTTCAGGCCCACCTCCTGGTTCTTTAGTTTTTTGGCTTAATTGCACTTTTAATTTGGACCCCTATCTTTCCAAAAGTTACGGTTATGACCCCCTAACTAATTTAAATACAAATCAACCCCCTATGTTTTGATTCTTTGGCAGTTTTGGAACCCCAATCCATTAGTGAGGTGCCACGTGTATTATTTAGGGGGCCACATGGCACCTCACTAATGGACTGGGGGTCCAAAACTGCCAAAAAATCAAAACATAGGGGGTTGTTTTGTATTTAAATTACTTAGGGTACCATAACCACAACTTTTGGAAAGATAGGGGTCCAAAAGTGCAATTAAACCTAGTTTTTTCTATTTGATAAAAAAAATGCATCGGTTCAACTATGCTTCTTAATAATTAATTAATATTCAATGAATTTTATAAAAATAAAAATAAAAAAAATAAAAAAAACATATGTGTAAAATATAACACAATATACTAATTAAACTCTAATATTTATCTTTGTATGTACGAGGGATTTTATTTTCTCGAATCAAATGGGAATTTAATTATGTAAGTAAATAACTATAATCTTTGGGTTTTTTCTACATTATCCTCTCTTGTTTATAGGGTATTTACCCTTTCAAGATATCAACCAATCAAAATGTAATATATAAATGTAACATTAAATGTCAAATAAATGAGTCAATTTTTCTATTAAAAAAAAATCAATTTTAATAAGGTAACTTTTAATTTTTATTTAATTATATTTAGGTATACAATCTTAATTAATTTACACTATAGGGTTTGTAACAACTAAAATTTCACATCAAATTCAATCCATCATGGCTGTGTTTGGTAACACGAATAAGCTAGCTTATAGCTTATTGAACTAGCTTATAAGCTTGTTTTGATATAATAAGATGCGTTTAGTAAAATGCTTTTTTCACTAGCTTATAGCGTTTTTTGAGAATCTATTTCAAGTAGCTTTTGAGCTTATAGCCGATAGTTTTTATATTTTCTTCCAATTTTAACCCTATTAATTTAATTTAATTATATTTTAATAAAAGAACATGTCCATGGCTTAAAAATAACGGCCAAGTTCATAGCTTATTTTTTAATAAACCAACTACCATGTTTTCTCCTTTGAAAAAAAATTGTCATGCTTTATTTTATTTTTTAATGAACGCTTTATATATATTTCTTAAAAGAAATGCTTTATATTTAATTATAACTAGCCTCAGTACGTTGTAAAATTTTATATATTCTTGCTTGCATTTTTTCCACCTTCCTCTTATTTTTTGGGATTCATAAAAGTATAGATCAATTTTATGTATTTATTTTTTAATATTTTAATTTATGGTTAACTATGTTCTGGATCCTTGTAAATATTTAAACTTTTGATTTTAGTCTCCAATAAAATTTTACCGAATTTAGATCTCTGCTTTTTTTTTTTTGTACAAAAGACGTCAAAAGCTCATTGATCTCTACTTTTATGAATCCCAAAAATAAGAGGAAGGTGGAAAAAAATGCAAGCAAGAATATATAAATTTTTACAACGTACCGTAGGCTAGTTATAGTTAAATATAAAGCATTTATTTTAAGAAATATATATAAAGGGTTCATTAAAAAATAAAATAAAGCATGATAGTTTTTTTTTAAAGGAGAAAACATGGCACTTGTTTTATTAAAAAATAAGCTATGAACTTGTCCGTTATTTTTTAAGTCATGAACATGTTGTTTTATTAAAAAATAATTAAATTAAATTAATAGGGTTTAAATTGGAAGAAAATATATAAAATTACCAGCTATAAGCTCAAAAGATACTTGAAATAGCTTCTCAAAAAAGCGCTATAAGCTAGTGAAAAAAGTTTTCTTTACCAAACACATCTTATTATATCAAAACAAGGTTATAAGCTAGTCCAGCAAGCTATAAGCTAGCTTATTCGTGTTACCAAACACAGTCATGATGGGTTGAATTTGATGTGAAATTTTAATTGTTATTAAATTAATTAAGATTGCATACCTAAATATAATTAAATAAAAATTAAAAGTTACCTTATTAAAATTGATTATTTTTATAGAAAAATTGACTCATTTATTTGACATTTAATGTTACATTTGTATATTACATTTTGATTGGTTGATATTTGAAAGGGTAAATACCCTCTAAACAAGAGAGGGTAATCTAAACCTTACCCAATCTTTGTGATATGATATCGAATTAAATTGGATTTTGTGAAATGACTAACTTTATTGTTTAGCTTTCATGTTAGAGTCACACACATTAAGAGACCGGCTGCTATATGATCGATTTGAAAGTGTGGGTATAATAAATTGAGTCTGCTAAACATCACTAAGCATGTGCTTGAAATTGGAATGGGACCGGCTGCTTTATGATCGATTGAATTGGTTACTTATTAATCGAATTTTTTACGGATGTACACATGTCTCCATAGGAGTGCATCACTAATTTTTTACATATTAATCGAATTGGAGAGTCTAGTAGGAGTTAGCCTTTTGAAATGCACATTGGCGAAGGTAATATCATAGGAGTGTGCCAAAATTAGGCCCTCTCAACTTAAAAAAAAAAAAAATAGAAATTTGTGACTGTTGGAAACCGTTGCAAGCCACTTCAAAACTATATGAAAGCTCTTTTTATTTTTTATTTTTTTATGATCGTAAGGGATCGTCGCAATATTCTCTACGACAATTGTTGCGTCTGTTCCCCGAACTATCGCAAAATGATGCAACGACACCAATTTCCTCCACCGTTGGAGAACCGTCACAAATGATTATCTGCAACCCCTAGAATAGTTGCAATCCATCATTTTAGCAGTCACGGACAACCTTATTTGTTGTAGTGAGCATAATCGTGAGCAAAAAATCACTAACTAAATTGTGAGACTTGCAATATAGAACCGAATCGAGAATCACGCAAAGTCACAAATGGACTAACAAGAATCTCATACAAAAGCAAACATAATCGCAAGATCAGACAAGAGCGAATTGATTCTTAACAAGAAATCTGAAACCAAAATATGGAAAAATTATTCATCGTGACCAAATTCAAGTAGAAATTGATCTGAACAAAATGATTGAAGCGGAAAATCTATGTATCTCTAAAAAAGAAAAGGAAAATTGACAATCAATATGGGAATTATTGGTATTAGGGTTCTTGAATAATATTGATATTTTATTTTTATGTTTTCTTAAAATCGTAATTGATGAGGTGAAAATGATGGACCATGTAGATACTATTATGTAGAACCCATGTCATTGATGAGCAAGTCATATCATTCAAAAAGTAAGAGAACCAAAAAAAATCGTTAACTTTCTAAATAGGCGGACAAAAACATAATTTTAAAAAATAGGATATCAAAAGTTAACAAACTTAAAAAATAAAGAAATCAAAATTATATATAAGCCTTAAAAAAAAGTATAAATAAGGGACTTGGCATGCAATAATAAGCATTACCAAACCAGAACCCTTTGCATAGGCCTTGACTACTTTTTATCTTCTTTCTCCATAATGAACTCACAAGACTTCCTGAAGGGAAAGACTATTTTAGTGACTGGCGCAGCTGGCTTCTTAGCAAAAGGTACTATAGAGCAAAGTTTGTAATGTAATTAATCATTTAAAATATCACTATATTATATATTATGATCTTTGAATTTATTTTTATGCATATGCAGTTTTTGTTGAAAAGATATTAAGAATCCAACCAGAGATACAAAAACTATATCTACTCCTCAGAGCATCAAACACTGATTTGGCTGAAAATCGTTTGCGAAATGAGGTGCATCGTCAATCTTCATTTCTTTACATTGTGAATGCATCATAAAGAAAAAAATAAAATTTAGAAAATGCTAACAATAACTTCCAAGATACTAGTTAAGAAAGTAAATAAGCTAAAAATATCTTAATCTGAGACGGAGGGAGTAGCATTTATCTTCTGACTTACATTTCTTGAAATCTCCGATACCAGGTTTTTGAAATTGATTTATTTCGCGTGCTGCGAGCCAAGTGGGGTGAAAATTTTAGCTCTTTCATATCAAAGAAGGTTGTGGCAATAGCAGGAGATGTTGCTATTGAAAATTTGGGAATAAAAGATGAAAAGCTTAAAAGGGAGATATTTGAAGAGATAGACCTTCTTGTCCATTTTGCTGCCTCTACCAAATTTGACGAAAGGTGAAATCTAATTTTTTATAAAAAAAAAAAAAAAAAAAGAGTTAATATAAGAGTTTTTCTATTTACACCCCATGTTTTTCTGGTTGCACCCAAATTTTCTTAAAAAAAAATTATAATACCAAAATTGCCCTTTTATATAAATTTTCTTAAAACCCTAATTTTATTCATTGTCAGTGAGTTTCACCCTCTTTTACCCCACAAAGCGATTGATCAAACAATTTGATGTTCAATATCAATCTCCATGAAAATTAAAGAGTGAAAATATTTTTCATCCATACTCAATTGGATATAAGTGAGTGAATTTCTTCTTCTATTTGCTAGTTTCAATTTTTTCCTTCAACTGCACTGATGCACTGTACCATTACGGTTTTAATTTACATTGGCAAGGTTAACTTAAACTCAGTTTAAGTAGGTTCATGTAAACTTAGTTTACATGAACCTACTTAAACTGAGTTTACATGAACCTTCTTAAACTGAGTTAACATGAACCTACTTAAACTGAGTTTACATGAACATACTTAAACTGAGTTTACATGAACCTACTTAAATTGAGTTTACATGAACCTACTTAAATTGAGTTTACAAAATCGCAGAACTGTGAATCGCAGAACAAGGAAAACACAAAATCAGAACTGAGAACCCATAACAAGAAAAACACAATCGATTGAAGAACAACACTTGCTAACCTGATTTGCTTCGAATTTTCTTTGAAATCATGAATGGACGTGAGAAAGTATGGTTTTGAAAATCTTCGCAGAACACAATCGATCGATTGGAGAATTATGGTTTTGGAAGAAGGGTTTTGGGGTGTAACCAAAAAAGAAGGAATAGGCTTTTTGAAAATCAAATTTTATGAAAGGGTAATCTTGTCATTTTAGGGTGCAACCATGATTAAGTAGGGTGCAAGTAGAAAAACTCTTAATATAATTGTTGTCAAATATAAATTTAATTATTTGAGATATAATATTTCATTTCTCTATAGGTTTGACATATTAATGGCTGTTAATACTCAAGGTGCTTTGCATGCCTTGAACGTCGCAAAGAATTGTAAAAGAATAAAGGCTTTTGTGCACATATCCACCGGTAAAGTATTTAACTGAATTTTCTTCAAGTAAATTAAAGGCCAAAAACATAAAATAAAAAAATAAAAAAAAATAAAAAAATTATTCTCTAAGTATATATATTAGAGAAGTATAAAATTGGAGATAAGTTACATTTTTTAGTTTCCTCAGAAAAAAATTCATGTTTTTGTCTTTATTATTATTATTATTTTTTTTTTTTATGATTCAACTTTTTTATTAATTAGTTATAACATAAACATTATAACTTCTTTTGGCATGTATTCATTAAAGCTTATGTTTGCGGAGATGCTAAGGATGGAGATAGTATAATTTTACGAGAGAACCCATTTGAGATGGGTGAATCTCTAAAAGGGACCTCAAAATTAGACATACATGAAGAAATGAATTTGTTGGAGAGAAAATTAGCTGAACTCCAAGCAATGAATGTGGATGAAAATACAATAACATGTGCAATGAAGGATTATGGAATGGAAAGGTTCATCAATTTCAATTTCAATTATTATTTTTTTGGTACAAATCATCAATTTCTATTCTATTATATTGGTTTAAATGAAAATGAAGTGTTACGGTCCTTCTATTTTAAAAATCAGTTTTTTATTCCTTTATTTTACTTTTTTTGGAATTTTAATCAACCGTATCATCTTTTGGACATTTTTTTTTTATGATTTTACATATTTATTTATGACGTGACATCAAGTATTAGGTATATTTTTTATACATAGGTATCACGTCATAAACGAGTAACAAACATAATATAAAATGACGAAAAAAAAAGTATAATAGAGTGATCAAAAAATCGATTTTATAATCAAAGGATCAAAACTTCATTTTTTTTGAAAAATAAGGGATGAAAAAATGCTTTTAAGCCAATTCTATTGTATTGTTCCTTTTTTACCTTTTTCTTTTCTAATAGTCTAGAATTATATATGGTTATGTATCTAATATATGTTACTTTTTGTGATCCGATTTAAACTATATATAACGGAAAATAGAGCAAATTTGTATGGTTGGCCAAATACATATACTTTCACAAAAGCAATGGGGGAGATGCTTTTAGTTCATCATAAAGATAATGTTCCATTAATCATTATACGTCCCACAATGATTACTAGTACAAACAAGGATCCCTTTCCTGGTTGGATTGAAGGTTTAAGGTATATATCATATTCACACCACTCACAAACGTTAAAAGATTAACTATTATGCACTGACAGTCTACTGTAATTTTCCCCTAGAAAAACACTCTGGTATAAAAAAAAAATATATTATTTATTACAAAATTTAAATATTTCAATTTTTAATGCATTTTTTTTAATAGCCAATTTTCAATGCATTGAATACATTTTGTAAAAAAAATGGGGTTAATAGCTCTTTACCCCCCTGTAATATAGGTTATCTCCGGTTTTCCTCCCTGTAAAATATTTTTTTTGATTTACCCCCTGTAAATTTTATTGTTTTGATTTACACCCCTAATAGGCCAAACAAAAACCAATTTTTTTTTCAAAAAATTTTCGTTTTTGTTTGGCCTATTAGGGGGTAAATCAAAACAATAAAATTTTACACGGGGGTAAATAAAAAAAAAAATTACAGGAGGAAAAACCGAAAATGACCTATATTACAGGGGGTTAAAGACCTATTAACCCAAAAAAATGCATTGAATATATAGAATTTTTAAAAACTTGCTATTTAAAATCTTTAAATTAAACTTAATGTTTAAAATCTTTAAAAAATGCCCTTAAGATATACATTAGGGTTTCTCATAGTAAATACTTATGGAGAATGCTAACAATTACCCTTGAAGCATTGGATAAGGGGATAAAAATAGAAATATAGTATTGGAAAATAGTGAAAAGTGATAAATTTAACTTTTTATATATACCAATGTGCAAGCTTTTATTAGATGTAAGTTTCTTGATGAATTATCGTTTTTAAAATTGTAACAAATTGTTTTATTTTAAGGGACAGATGATATTGTACTATGATTGTTATGTTATTATTTTCTCTTTCACCACCTTTGCATTCAGATCCTATAATTATTTAAACTCATACTCCTTCCAGTCACATTTATAAGTAAAAAATATATCTTTCGATTTTTTTTTTTTTTTTTGAAGGATTCTTTAGATTCTAAATAGTTAATGTATTAAATCATAGATTAGATACATTAGTTACTCAATATACAAAAATTGTTTTTTTGTTAATATATATGAACGGATAGAGCATAATCGTAAGCTCAAACAAATTGTTTCTTTATATATGAATTATCATGCACTAACAAATAGCTTTTACTTATGTTTACAGAACTATCGACAGTCTGATATATGCCTATGGTCATGGGAAAGTGAAATGCTTCCTTGGTAATCCCAAGACAGTCATAGATGCAGTAAGTGTATGGGTGTATTCTGATTTTTTTTTTTTTTTTTTTTTTTTAAGCAAGTTACTTGCTAAAATTTCACTTTTTAAAATAAAAAAAATGAGGGGGATTGGAATTTGAACATCGACTCTTAGCTAATAACCTATATGTAATTTATTTTAAAGTGATGATAGGCAAACAACCTTAGGTGGCAAACCCCCTTGTACACCCCTCTATGTGGCATTTTTAATTAATTTTATTAAGGATAGTTTTGTCCATTCCTGTTTTTTCCTTCACCCTCTCCAAACATGTTCTCTTTCTTTATCCATCCACTTCCCTCTCTCTTCTCCCCCCCTTCAACACCACCTACCTCCTCCTTTCACTCACCGACCACCGTTAACACCACCGCCTACCACTACATCGCAATATCTCTCACGTTCTCGTCTTGCCTCACCACCACCACCACCTTTCTCTGCCATATAAGCCTCGTATCTCACCACCGAAACATAGAACACTCACCGTCGATGGTAATGAATACGCAGCCCACCTCCGCCGCTTCTACGCCTCGTTTCTGCCGGCTTTGATGTCGAATCTTGCATCTCATCTCTCTCTCCTTCACATATAATCTCTCTCTCTCTCTCTCTCTCTCACTAAAACAGGACGGTGTAATAGTAGCATAAAGAAGATAATGGATGGGGAGGAGAGGGTGGTCGAGGCCGCCGGCCGGTGGAGGAGACAGTGAGGAAGGAGCGGTGGTGGTGGGAGCGTGCGAAACAGAGAAGAAAGATGGGCTGGTGTTGTGAGGTTTGATAGAAAGAAAGAGACTGTACTATTTTCTTATTTTATTATTATTTTGGTTAAATGAGACAAAAAATAATTGCCACATAGGCAGTGGTAGAAGGGTGGACAGATGAAAGGGTGTTGATGGATTATTAGCCTTTATTTTATCATATATAGTCAAGTCAGAGGCGCGTCTGAACTCACAATATCGATGAGACTAAATATTTTTGTTAAATACTCCCTCCGTCCCAAATTGTATGTCGCTTTGGAAAAAATATTTGTCCCAAATTATATGTCGCTTTACAATACCAATGAAACATTAAAGTTACTTTTCTCATTATATCCTTAACTATTTATTACTCTCTATTCTTTCAATTATTTAATTTATCTTTCCCATACAACTTATTAAGGACAATTTTGTAAAATAACTCATAATATCTATTTCCCACACAAAATTAATTATATTTCTTAATACGTGTGAAATGCCTAAAACGTCATATAATTTGGGACGGAGGGGGTAATATTTATCTTTATTATATTAAATATTAAATAGTGTTTCAATCAACCCTAATCTTGCCTTTATTGGCAGGTCCATTTAATTTTTATGAAAAAAGTGGTTTATAAAAAACCCTCCGGTCACTAATATAAGCAAAAATTAACATTTTAGATTCATTCATTAAACGATGTATAGTTTCAATCAACCTTAATCTCGCCTTTATTGCCGGGTCCATTTAACTTTTATGAAAAAAAATGGTTTGTAAAAAAAATCATCCAATCACTAATATAAGCAAAAATTAACATTTTAGATTCATTCATTAAACGATGTATGTGGACTATAATAAAGATCATATACATCATTAATTAAATGAATTTAAAATGTAAATTTTTTCTGACAATAGTGAGCAGAGGGTGTACATGATAGCACCTCAGAACTTTTACCACTAGAACACAAACATTTTGGCTGAAAAAATATTATTTTCGTAAGATTGTGCATGTCGATCACTCTCAATCATCACTTAGTTTGATAATTTCTATGAGTTTGAATGTAACTTTAAGGGTAATAATATAACCAATTTGATACTATATACTCCCTCTGTTTCAAAATGAGTGTCGTTTTAGCAAAAAAAATTGTTTGAAAATGAATGTCACTTTCAGTTTCCAATGCAATAATAACTTTTTCTTTTCAATTGTACCCTTCAATTTATACTATGTTACACTACTTCCAAAGTATTATTTTTTCTTTAATGAAAAACAAACCAATAGTTGATTAGGATAATTTGGTAAAATTGCTACGACATTTGATTACTTTATTCCATTCCTTAATCTCTGCGCAATTGGCTAAAGCGACATTCATTTTGAAACGGAGGGAGTATATGAAACTCTACAAAACTTGTACATCGCACGGGTTAGAGTCTAGTTAAATAATACTAAATTTAATAGGGTTAAATATGTTTTTGGTCCCTATAAATATGTCAACTTCTCGTTTTAGTCCCTCTAAAATTTTCCTTCAACTTTTAGTCCCTATAAAGTTTTCAATCTTCACTTTTGGTCCCTCTTTTAAAGTAAACTCATATGTAGAATTCATATTATTTAATAAAATTTTCCAGAAAAATTCAAAATATTATAAGAATGACTCCAAAAAAAATTAAGAATTTTTTAACAAAACATGAATTTAATATGAATTTTTATATTGTTTATGGTTAAAAATTCATATTTAATTTGTGTTTTGTTAAAAAAATCTATTTTTTTTTTAGGAATTGTTTTTAGAATATTTGACACATTTCTGCACAATTTCATTAAAAAATATAAAAATTAAATTAAAAATAGAGACCAAAAGTAGTGATTGAAAATTTTATAGGGGCTAAAAGTTGAAAGAAAATTTTAGAGCGACTAAAACGAAAAGTTGACATATTTATAGGGACCAAAAACATATTTAACCCAATTTAATAAGAGGTTATATAAAAAATAATCTTAGCAAACAAAATTAGATGATCGAATGAAATTAACAACCATATTGACTTTACTGAAAAAAACCACTAACATTTGTATGTGTCTTAGCACAAGTAACAAATGCCAATCGAAGTTGATGAGCAATGGGTGTGATTTTGGAAATGGTTAAAATTGATTTTTTTTTTTTTATAATTTGTAGTGGTACGGATATAATTGTTGGGGTTTGAGGTAAATTTTCTAATGTTTTAAATTATGAAAGTGAGTGTAGTATTGATGGGCTGGTTGCAGTGGACAGATTAAAAAAAAAAAAATGATATTTGTACAATCATTTTATGATAATTTTTGAACAATTCTCTCTCTCATACTTACATCATGTGTTTATTCTCTTTCTTCCTTTTTCTCTTTCTATTATTGTTGACCAATACGAAGAGAGAAAGAGAAGGTTATCACAAGAGTTGTCACCAAATGGTTGTAAAAATAGAAAAAATTTAGATGAACACCCTTTAATTATACACCCTGACCCTATTGTACACCCCATATATTATGGACATTTTGGTAAATTCATCTCACAATCATACTTTCTCTTTCATCTCCTTTCCCTTTTCCTTGCCACATGTCAGGATTTTGTGTGGGTGTAAGAGGTGTATTGCCACATGGGGGTGTACATGTATCACCACTCTCAAAATATCATTACTCTAAAAAAATATAAAAATTTGACCTAGGCTTTGCCACACCCTGCCTTTGAACATGTCCGCCCCAAGATAAGCTTCTCTCTCTCGTGTGATGAAAATACAATTTACTCTTTTATTGATAAGCTAAGAATTTTGTTAATGCAAGAACAAAAGTACTTTAACCTATTACAAACAATTCGATTATTTATTAACTAACACCTTTATTTTTTATTGCGTTCTTTAACTTTACTTTCGATAATGATATGCAGATACCTGCAGATATGGTCATCAATTGTGTGATTACAGCCATTTTTATTCATTCATCAAATCAACGTCCTAAGAATTTCATCTACCATATTTCTTCATCGTTAAG
This sequence comes from Medicago truncatula, assembly GCF_003473485.1. Lineage (NCBI taxonomy): Eukaryota > Viridiplantae > Streptophyta > Magnoliopsida > Fabales > Fabaceae > Medicago > Medicago truncatula. The sequence continues at coordinate 27,920,066 of NC_053045.1, forward strand.
AAATCCTCTCAAATCATCTGATTTACATAATATTTGCCATCGTTATTTCATGAAAACACCTTGCGTAAATCAAAATGGAAAGCCAATAATCATTTCCAAGGGAATTCCGGTGAATAGTTTTGCTGTTTTCAACATTTATGTGTTAGTCCGATATGTCTTGCTACTAATGGTAAGTTGAATTAATTAAATATACATTTTTTTTTATTAAATTAATATTATATCCTAGCAACAACCTAATGTAAACCGTTTAATTTGTATTGGCTAATGTTGAAATTATTATACTAATAATTAATCATTTGTACATGTTTGACACTTTTTCAAGATCTTAAACTTGGTGAACAAAATATGTCGCCATAGCTTCCAAGATGTTTATGAGAAGAACAGCAGAAACCTTAGAATGCTGCAACGATTGGCAAAACTATACAAACCATATGTATTTTTTAAGTCCATGTACGTAATGTTATGGCCTTCAATTATTTGAAAATTTTATCTACCTAGGTTAATTTTATTCATAATCATGAACCATTATTTTATTTTCATTTCAGCTTTGATGACACAAACACTGAAATTTTACGGATGGCAACAAAGGGTTATCTTAAGATGGAGAATGAAGAATTTAACTTTGATCCAACTAGCATTGATTGGACAGACTATATGATGAATACACACATCCCTGGTCTCATTAAGTATCAAACAAGATAGTCTTCAAAATATTTCAAAAATGGTTGGCTTCATCTCTTATTAATCTATAGCTTTGTATGTGTTTGAATAAAACTAGTGTTGGATTGATGTTTGAATAAAATATTGATATTTAATAAAAATGTGTGAGAAAGCATGTACCTGAAAGAATGGAAAAGGTTGTTATTGTAATATGGTTGATTATTGACAATTGTAATAATTGAGGTATAAATTACTTCAAAATATATATATATATATATATATATATATATATATATATATATATATATATATATATATATATATATATATATATATATATAAATAATATTATTTAAGTATTCGTTGGGTACTTTTATTATTTTTAGACTTAATTTGATTAATTTTTCTTCAAATTGATTCGATCTTTTTGAGTGATATGTTAAATTAGTCACCATTTTTAGTGCATTAATTAAGTAAACTGTACATTTACACACAGTGAAAAAGGTTCCATTATTCTTTCTTTTGTTTTGTACAAGTAGGCCTAAGCCTAAATAAAAAACAAACTAAACAACAATCATTTTAGCCCTATTTTTTTAATAGAAGGTCAAAATTGCAACATTTTAAAATTTAGGGAACGAAAAGTGTTGTTTAGCCTTAAAAATAAAGAACTAATCAAAAAAGGCATTGCTCATAAACCACCAAAAGAGGCTCAATGTATGAATGACACACCTTAATCATCCAATTTGAACCTAATAATCGTTGGTTCTTTTGAATCAAGCTCGAGCCAGCAATGGCACCTAATCTATCGCCCATCAAAGTATTTGCCACAACTTTAGAGTCTACCTGAAACTCTACACCTAAAAAACTACGAAACCAATGTCAAACCAAAATTGATTAGAAGAACAAACAAGGCTTCTCTAATAAGTGGAACGACTCTTCATTGATGGATTCATCATTGATGGATGCAACGACTCTTTGCTTAGAAAGGAAAGATTATTCTGAATCAAGCAAGTGAGTAATGCTCTTTAATAGAATCATTGATGAACTTGAATAACTCATGTGCCGCTGACCAAATTTCTTCTCAGCAATTAATCAAACATTCAAAGACATGAATTTCTTCAAAAACGGCTATCTTAGCTTCAACTCTATTTAAAGGACCAATATTGATTGAAGGTTACGACATTCAGCAAATTGATGTATACATACTAAGTCTAACTTGTTCATATACTATTGTAATTATATGCATACTTGTTCTTAATATATACCTTGTCTAGAAACATTCAAAAGAAAAATCCATAAGGAATACACTTTAAATGTATTGTGCTTCAAATTTGTTTACTACTCCTAGAGTTTATGTACACTAGGGATGGAAAAAGCCCAGGTTGGGCTGGGCTTTCTAAGTCCCGAGTCTGGCCTACTATAAAAAGTGTTGGCCCGAGCTTGGCCTTTTGATGGTCGGATTAGGCAAGTGTACAAAATCGTTTATCAAGTAATAAAGTGATTAGTAGAGTATCGTATCAACATGGATTGTCGTTTCGTCCAAACAATTCGCGTTACTTATTTGGAAACAAAATAATAAAATAAAGAGTTGAGGGTTAAGAGATTTGCATTTTTTATCTGTTTGCAGCAGAGCATTTACCTGTTTGGTTGCAGATATGTTAGCAGTGGTTAGGATTGAATCCTCTCTATTCCTTTGTTGGAATTAAATAACAATAACAATCAAGTCACATTTAGTTATTCTAAGTAGACTATCTAAGTGATGAGTCTGTCGAGACGTGATAACCTAATCGATAGGCATGGCAACAAAACCCATACTCGCGAATACCCGCCCGAACCAAACCCAATTTGACGGGTTTTTCCCGCTTTGATTGGGTTTGAGTATGAGTTTGGGTTTTCCCCGATTTTAAAACACGGATACGGGAAGGGTAACGGGGATATAGGTATCCACCCCGAACCGATACACAAACTCGTCCCGAATGTATAAAATCAATTTAGAAAGAGAAACACAAAGCAAGAGTGTTATAAGTGGATTTTCACAAGATTTGAGAGAAATCAAGATCTTGTCTTTGAATCTTCACCTTTTCATCCAATTTTGCAAGGCTACTATGAAAATATGTAGCTAAATCTACCCCTTTGGGTTTAGAGGTACTTTATCAAGCTAATATGTACTCTTTTTGATCCTTAAATATATGGTTCTAACAATTTTACTTGATATTGTTGTTATTCTTGTGTTTTATGCTTTATTTAGGATTTGAAATGTACTTTTGAATCTAGGGTTAGAATAATATTCTATCAAAGCTTTTATTATAGACACAGGGTTTAGGTTTTGGTAATCATCTTTTAGTATCATCTTACGTAATTCTTAGTATGTTTTTCGATCATTTTCAGTAGGTTTTACCAACAAAGCAGGGGAGTATTAGAACAATTGTCTATGATTTCGGGACATTTGTAATGTTTTCTATATTTGAGTCTATAATTATATTCTTCCCGAAACATAGAAATTATAGGGTGTTTTTGATGTAATTCACGAAGAAATCATGAAGACTTTGGGAAGATCAAGAATGAAAATTCAACAGGCCTTAGAAGACTTTACAGAGGGAGAAATTTTGTTCCCAGGTCCCAAGACATATATGGAAGCAAATACCCAAAAGGACGAAGAAATGGAGAAAAAGGGCCTAGAGTGCACTCACATGCGCATAGGGAATGCACCATGTGAAGGCGAGAATAACACAGGGGGGGTTGAATTGTGTTAGTTTTTTCTTCTTTTTCTCCTAAGCTAAAAACACTAATCAGAAGCAGATAGAATTCCACTTCTTAAGTGATGTTCAAAACTAGATGCAACGGATAAAACACACACACACAGAGAGAGAGAGAGAGAGAGAGAGAGAGAGAGAGAGAGAGAGAGAAGAAAGACACAAAGCAATTATACAGGTTCCTTCCACAAACCGGAAGTCAGTCCTGTCCCCCTTGCACTTCCAAGGAGAGTTCACTATGTAATATCTGATTACAATTGCTCACTACTAAAATTAGCAAGAAACTTCAAATTGCTCAAGCACAACTGCAAGAGACTTCATCTGCTCCTGAACACAATCAAGAGACTTCTTAAGTCAAACAAAATTACAAGAAAAATGTTTGCGGTTGAACACTTGATATACAATCAGTGGTGTTCACAATACAAATCAGATACATACTCTTAAGACTCTAGAATTTCTAAGATATGAAATTTGATAAGAAATTCTAAGTGAACATTTGAATGCAGAACAATTTCAACAGAGTTTTGGCACTTGTAAATTGTTGTTGAGTCCTTACCAATCTCTAAGTCTTCACTCATTTATATAGAGGTGTGAAAGAGACGTTGTGAATTTCCAGCGCATTCAAAATAGAGTCGTTTGAAGTTTTGATCAATCACCAATGATCTTTGCCTGATATGGTTATTGTCCTATGAAGGATCAATTTCAAATGCATTTCCATTGTGAAGGAACATCTTTGCAGGCAGAGCTGTTTTTCTTGTCTTGTAGCAGAGACAAAAACAGATTAGTGGAGATAGTGGTTGTACACTTCGTACAATTGTACTTTGTCAACGCTCTTTGAAGAACAAGCATCCAATGCCTTCAAATCCTTTCAAACTAGTCGTTGCTTCACTTTTCCAGTCTTCTGCAATGCTTAGACGAGATTAAATCCATGAACATCCTTTGAAGCTTTAAGTCTTGCATCTCCTGATGAACTACAGCTTCTGGTGATTGTCAGCTTCTGATGAACTTGCTTCTGATGACGTCGCCACTTTCAAGAGCACTTTGTCTTCAGGAGCAGTTTTCTTCAGACGCTTTAAGCTTCCTTGGTTTGTTGATTCCATTGCTCTCTATTATTCTTCCAAGACCATTTTAAGATGTCAAATTTTTGTCTATAGTCCTGTACACTTGAACAAATATTAGAAAATCCAATTGACAATTTTTAATACCTTGTTATCATCAAAACTCTCAAAGGGTAATGTTAAACACATTTAGTTCCAACACCATGCACCTAGGGCATGCCATGGGCTTACTGCATGGAGTGTGTGTAACGCCCTATTTTAATATTTATTTATTTTATTGAGTTTAGAGTCTATTTTTATGACTTATGTGATTTATATGATTTTTGTGATGTGTTGTTGATTTATTAAGTGGCTTATTTTATTATTTAATAGAATAAAATTTGAAAATAAAATAAGATTAAGTTGTGGGGGCTGTTTTGGAAATTAGAAGAGTTTAGTGGAATAAGTGGCTTATTTTATTATTTAATCTCTATTACAGATTGTAATATTTCATAGTTGTTATTATCCAAATATGAATTGTAGAAACATTTCTCTTTGGAGCTTATTGTTTGGAAAGTATTTAAAATGGATTTTAATAATTCATAGTTCGTATTATCAAAATATGAATTGTAGAAACATAGCTCTTTAGAGTTTTTTTTTTTTTGACAAAAATAAATTATATTCATTTATTCAAATTGATACAGTATATCAATACAATTTAAATTTGCTAAAAACAAAAAGAATGAATCTGCGAACAAACTCACAGCAGCCATGTTAATATCATGAAGCGACAAAGTACAAAAGCCTACTCATATGACTATTTTCAAGTCTCCAGATCCGCAACGTGGACGAGAGTGGATTCATGGGATAGGCGCTGTTCCCTCATCCATGCATTAAAGAAATCTCAATTTGGAGAGATGACGGTACGGTCGAAATTATTGAGGCTGACCAAAGCTATTTTCTTGCTGAAGTGAATCATATTACAAGAAAAACTTTCGACAAGAATCTAGCAAATATTGCTCCATGTTCATCTGCAAAATCTTATGATACTAATCAAGCAGATGCAAGTTCTGTAAGACAACATCCAACTCATGGTTTCATGTGGGAAAGGGAGACTCTCGACACAGAACCTAATGCCGAAGATCTGAATTCCCTACTCTTAGGGAATGATGAATACAGTCATCACATCTAGGCAAGATTCTTAGAACATAATCACGGTTGTTTAGCCGGATCTTGAGATAAAGAAGGCCCTAGTGGCTGGTATTTAGCAAATGATGGTTAAGAAGTCATTAGCGAAAATACTATCGAAATACTTAGGTTGAAACTTAATTAAATGTTGGTCAATAGGCCACAAATTTGATTGTAACTATGATGGGGAATTAGTATCATTCCTACTTAAAATTAAATGGTGAAATTTGACATTAGTTGCCTTGACATTCAAAACTTTGGTTAAGAAACCAGAAGAAGTGGTTGAAACTAAAATAGATATAGTTCTTGTCTAGATCCTCTTGACAGGCTTGTCAATGGGAAAAACCAGAGAACTCATTTGAAGCTGCAATTGATTCCTTGGCCAACAAAGAATCCATCCTTGAACCTATTCTTCAACCTACTATTCCCAAGCCAGTTCTTCATGGTATTATCACATCAGATTCTGATGAAGATGATGAGAATGTTATGCATGTTGATAATGTTTTAGACTCATCTTGTACTTTTGTTCTTGAATCTTGCATCTGTTGAACTTTAAAACTTAGATGCACCAATCCCTCCACCTTAAACCATAAATGTCTCACCCCTCCTACCTTTTTACTAGACTCTATTGTATTAAGAGAGGTTTGTGAGAATATTTTTGAGGATCTGAACAGACTGGTGAAAGCTAGAAATGATCCAATTCACACTGAGAAGTATGAAGATAAGTGGACTGCTCTAAAAGAAAGAGTGGACACAGTTATGTGTGACTTGCAAAGGCTATCCATTGAAGCTCAAAATCAGTCTCTCAACAACTGGTTTAAGGAAGTTATCAAGAGTATGGAAGCAGTGGAAGTCAGAAGGAACATATTTTACATCTCAGACTCTCCATTCTTTCTAGATGCCTCTTCAATCATCACTTCAACTATCAAAGTGGATCTGAAACTTTCTTGGTTAACTAAGCTTCATGTCAAGCCACAAATTCCAATCCTTGAGAAACTGAAGAAGTCAGAGTCTGTAGAAGACAAAAGGGTTGAGAAATTAGAGCAAGAATTGTTTGAGCAGAAGATGCTGTCTGAAAACTTGAAGGGACAAATGGCTGAGATGAAAGAAGAATACAAGGCACGTGAAGAAGCCCAAGCCAAAAGATCAGATGCACCTTAAAGAAACAGTCAGAAGAAATGAAGGCAGTGATGGTGGAAATGATAGCCTTGATGAAACAACAGCGGAAACCTCAACAACCTTAGACTGCACACATATTTTCCTGTTGTTGTATCTATTATATGTTGTCTTATGTTTCATTTCTTTTGCCACTAATACTTATGCTTTATTCCTTCAAAAAAAAAAAATACTTATGCTTCATATCTTTTGCTCTGATACTTTAATACTTTTTCTTGCTCTGACAATATTTTGGTTATTATTCATTGATATATATATGTTAACCATGCTCTGATTTGTACTTAGAAATATCTCATGTTTTTCTTACTTATCTTTTTGGTTCTTATATTACTTTTTGTTGATGACAAAAAGGGGAGTAGATATAGTATACATTTAGGCTCTGAGCCTCACTAATTTAACTTAAACTAAAATTAAGAGAACTTGCTTCTCATCTTAATCTTTAATTTCATGTGAAATTATTTTGAGTGAAGTTTTTAAGTTTAAAATGAATTTAATTAATATGGATAGAACTCAGGGGAGCTTACAAAACTCACCTTAAGAACAATTAATTTAGGGGGAGCTTACAAACCTCAGACCCTAAAGTCAACTTGTTAATTAGATTAACAACAATTTGTTGTAAAATATTTACATAGAATTCTATCCAAATAATAATCAACATATAAAAACAAGAAATAATTAAGTATTAAAGAGAATAAACAAGAGAGATATCAAGTAATCTTATTGTGCTATATATTAGTCTATGACTTGGCCATCAAAACAGGTCCATCATTATCTTCCACTGACAATTCTATAAAACCTACACAATAGTAAACCGCTATATAACCTGAGGCGTGCTGATCGCACTGTCCTTAAGGATTTATCCGCCTCATAAGCGCAAATCCCCCAGGATTCAGTAGGCTCTTCTTGGATTGAAACCAAGGATTCAGAACTATCAAGAAGAAATTCTTTCAGGAGGATGTAACCCAGAATTATATGTCAGACTCATGAAAATCTATTCATGTATAATTTGAAGCATAAAATGTAAAGGAGGGATTTTTGTTTAGCCTGTGCATAAGTATTTATACCAAAAGAAAAAAGGTGTTCCTCCTCTTGATATTGATAGCACGTACAAGGAACATAAAACTCTATTCAAATTGGCAGTTAGCTTGTGAGCATAAATAGGCACAATCTCCTCAAAAACAACAGCAGCTATAACGTGCCTTATCAATTCCATTTCGGTTACAACATAAGAAACATGTGCCTTAATTACTCTTTAAGATGAAAGTAAATATCCTTAGACTAAATCAATTTAAAGAAATGTGGCTAAACGAATTAGACTAAGTCAACTATTAGTATTAATTATAAATAAAATAATAATAATTTTCTTCTAACACAATTGACCTTTAATACTGGTGTTTGTCATCATCAAAACGGGGGAGATTGTTGGAACAAAATGTGTTTAACATTACCACCATACGTTTTGATGATAAAAAGGTATTAAAAATGTCAATTGGATATGCTAATATTTGTTCAAGTGTGCAGGACCATAGACAATATTTTTTAAGTCTTTAATTCAAGTATTAGTTCTGAAAGAACAAATGAGAGCAATGAAATTCTCAAAGGAAGCTTGTGTTGAAATAATGAACAGAGTCTGAAGACAAAGAGCGTCTGAAGATCACCAGAAGTTGTCTATCAGAAGCTGAAGATCATTTAGAAGGCATTGGATGTTTATCCACTGGAGAGCGCAGGAAAAGGACATAGTACGATTGTACAACCACTACCTCCACTACTCCACTCCTCATGTCTCCATTAGTACAAGATAACAGTTGTGACTACGCCGATTATTCTCTTCTCAAGGAATGAATTTGAAATTGTTCCCTCCTAAGACAATAACCAAATCAAGCAACATATCATTGGTGATTATCAAGCTTCAACAACGACTCTTTTGATGTGCTGGCAATCAACAATGTCTCTTTCACACCTCTATATAAAGGAGTGAAAAATTGAAGATTGTAAGAGACTCACAACAATTTTACAAGTGCTAAAACTCTGCTGAAATTTTTTTCACATCAAGTTCACTTAGAATTTCTTAGCACCTTTCATATCTTAGAAATTACAGAGTCTGTATCTGATTTGTATTGTGAACACCACTGATTGTATGTCAAGTGTTCAAACCTCAAACATTTTCTGTGTAATTCTGTTTGATTAGAAGTCTCTTGCTTTTGTGCTTGAGCATAGGAAGACTCTTGTCTTTGTGCTTGAGCATAGGAAACCTCTTGATTTTGTGCTTGAGTAGTTTGAAGTCTCTTGCTTTTGTGCTTGATCAATTGTAATCAGATATTGATTTTAGTGAACTCTCCTTGGAAGTGCAAGGGGGACAGGACTACTTCCGGATTGTGGAAGGAACCTATATAATTTCTTTGTGTCTTTCTCTTCTCTCTATCTCTTTACTTTATCTGTTGCATAAGACTCTGAACTTTGTTCTAGACTCTGAACTCTATCAGACTCTAAACACTGGACTTAGTTTTAAAAAGAAGAAAAGACTAACACAATTCAACCCCTTTTTCTGTGTTTTTCTCACCTTCAAATCTCCCCTAATTCTTCAAACCTCAAGCTCTCTCTTTAGCTTCCTCTTCTTTCCTCTTGTGATCTACTTTCCCTCTACCTCTTATGTTTTTGTGAAATGAAATAATGAATGGTTTAACTTAGTTTTCTCATAAGAGTTATGCTTATCTAGTCACCTCATAATTGTGTTAGGTTTCTAATTGTCATAATGGATTCAACATCCTTACTAACTAATTCTCAAAAGTAATTACTCACTTAAACCGTTAAAACACCGAATAATTATCATCTCTAAATAATTACCCCAACTCACTAGTAACTTAGTAAAAATAATCATTCTCATTAAAATACTAAAAATAACCTTCTTAATAAAAATGATTAATTTACCCTTGCTCACCAAAATACCCCTTATTCTAAAAATGACTAAAATACCATTTCAGGCCAAAAACTCACTAATCCCAAATAAAATACACACAAGGATAAATAAGCACATACAAACACGCATAAACACCTATAATAAATAATAAAAATAATTCTAGCGAAAAACAGGTTGCTACGGTAGGTGACATGCCATATCTGTGGGTTTGGGAGAGTGCTATCTCTGGTACTTATACTACAAGGATGCCTATAAGTTGTTGTTGGATCCTTTAGGTTGCATCTTCATCATATTGGTTTGAGCTGGATTATGCGTCTTAAACTACCGTCTAATGTTCAATTTTTTCTTTGGGAGCTTTGCAATTACTTAGTTCTTGTTTATGTGGTTTTGAAAAGGAGGAGTATGATTGTCTCAGATGCATGTCCAATTTATGATGGCACCAATGAAGACTTTTTGCATTATTTGTTTCTTTATAGTTGCGCCTCGGAGGTTTGGCACCGCTGCTTGCCTCATTTCTTAGTACCCTCTGCAAATGTTGATCTTAAGGATTGGTTGAAAGAATCTATTAATAAACATGACATTATTATTAATTATTATTTGGAAGATTTGGTATTCGAGGAATATATATTTGTTTGAGGGAACAAAACATTATGGGTTGGATATCTTTGATCAAGTTGTAGCCATGTTGCAAGATGTTACGATGGAATTTGGGAACTCTGATTCAAATCACATCCAATGTGTAGTTAGGAGGGTGTCTTGGAAACACCCCCCTCCCTCTTGTCTCGATTTCTCTTAATGTGGATGATAGCGTATTTACAAATTCAGGTTTAACAGGGTTTGGTCATCTTACTCGAGATCATGAAGGCTCCTTTCTACATGGTTTATATGGTAATATTGATCCCTCTTGTATCTTACATGCTAAAATTCTTTCACTTTACCATGGTCTGGATTTGTGTTGGTTGATCGGTTGTTGGCGAGTTATTTGTTATTCAGATCATCTCTTGCATGTGATTAAGTTGTTCAGGATCCACTTAATACGTTTCACATATTTGGTAACTTGATTAGCTTAATTAAGAAGCTCTTGAGTCAAGATTGGATTGTTGGTTTGTGTCATACTCTTTGGGAAGACAATCTGCTGCTAATTGTTTGGCTAAGTTAGGTGCTAAAAGTTATGAGAAATTAGTGAGTTTAGATACTGCTCCTCCGAACTGCTTGCTGATGCACTATACATCTCTTTTGCTAGGCATTAGCTTTTTTAGTTTTTCCTTTTCCTTTCTTTTTCTCTTTTCCGTTTGTCACCAAAAAAATCCGGTGTACCAGAGTTGATTTTTGTCAATATTCATTTAAACTTTAATGATTCCCTAATAAAAAATAATAATTGATGCAAATAAAAATAAATAAGGGAGGAATATCTACTAATAAAAATAAAATAAAAGTGATGCAAATATACAAAACCATTCAATTTGATTTGACTTATAATACAAAGTTGACACATGTTACATTATAATTGGTTTACATATTAAAAGGAGACTATGTGATGATACAATTATTTGAAAAAGTTCAGCTGAGAATTTTTATTATATTCGGAGAAGAGAAGAAAAAAAAAACAGTGCTATATGTTATAAGTAAATTATAATTTGAACAAATAAATAAAATATGATGCAAACAAACAAAACGATGCAATCCGATCGATTTATTATATAAAGATGACACTAGGCTTACTTATTTTTCATGGTGCTTATTGGATATATGATTTTTAAATGATCTTTTCCGTATCTAGATTTTTTATTTTTTTGGTGATTACATGTAGCTAGACTTATTTAAATATTGGATATATGAGTATCTGTTTGTTTTTAATTTTTTAATAATACTTATTAATTTTAATTTAATCTATTTTTACTATTTCATATTATGTTTTAAACATTAACAATTTTAATTCTTAATTGTCAATTTTTAGTATATTATATGTTATATTTTATATCAAACATTTGATTTTTTTTTTTTTTTTTACAAGATATCAAACATTTGATAGTAAAAACATATGTTGTCCACTTGGGTTCCATAAAACTCTGGATATTAACCTCTGCAGTTGCACGCGCGATGGATATCTGATGTATTTTGTAAATATTTTTTTCCTTTATACATTATTTTTGAGAGACCTTTATACATTTTTTTTAAATGAATATTTTTTTTTACAGAATTACAATTGTTCAAATTAAACACTCAAGAACTGAAATGATGATGATGACAAAGGATGAGGAGGACTAAGAAGTTAAGCTCAATAGTTGCTCAAGATATTCAGCACCCAAATCTTCAAAGACAAACACATGTTTAGATTTAGTATTGGTCTCTCTCTTTGTTCGATCACCATTATGATCAATTTTTATTTTCTTTTTACTAACCTCATTGGATGATTTTCTCGCAATGTGTTCTCTCTTGATTTTTCTCTTGATTGCCAACACAGGAGAAGTACCTTCTTCTAAAGGCTCAGAATTTATAGCCATTTCTTTGAGTGAATCTTTAACTACATCCTCCGGAAAATTCAACACTGCCAATGAACCTTTTGCTGAAAAAGCGGCTTGGTCATAAGCTAAAGCGGCTTCTTCCTCCGTGTTGAATGTTCCAAGCCATACCCTAGCCCCTTTTCTTGTCGAGTCCCTTATCTCGGCCGCGAATTTCCCCCATGGCCTTCTTCGTACTCCTCTAAGCACCCTTTTGTTACTTTCTTTAATTGCTGGTAGTGGCAAGGATGATGCTAATGACGATGTCTTCTTTTTGTTTTTGTTCTTTTTGGATGGCAATGACAATGATGTTTCTGTTTCTTTGATCACTTGTGTATAAATAGTAGTATTATTATATGAGACTTCTAGTGATCCATTGCTTAGCAATGGAAATGAAGAGTTGGATTCAGCATATAAAGATAATGGTAATAATAATGATTCCTTTGTTTGTGATTGTGAGTCCTTCTTGAAATTGATATCACCATTGAAGTAATTAACGACATCTTCTAATTCCCAATAGATATTAGAGAGAGAATCTTCAGTGAAGTATAGAAGGTTTTGGTTTTGATTTTTTAAGTAAGGAGGATAAAAATTCATTTTTTAATATACTAATCAATGGCTCTTTATCAATTAGAATTTTCTATATATGTCTCATCTTGTTTTCCCCTTTTATAGTGAAACAGCACCAACTTTGAGTGGGTATTGTAGTTTGGAAATGTCTTATGTTACACCTCATAGTCATAAAGGTGTAGATACTTATAAATAAAGAGAAACAGTGGCGGATTTAAGAAAAAAAAATCGGGTGTGCCATCAAAAAAATTATAATAGTATATTAAGTATAAAGTTGATCAACAAAAATTAAACTACATATTTTAAAATTTAAAATAGGTTTAAATGCACTTTTGATCCCTCTAATTTAACTTAATTGAAATTTTAATCCTCCTATTTTTAAAACCACTATTTTGATCCCCCTATAATATATTTTTTGGGTTTTTTTAGTCCCCCATCAATTTTGGTGATTTGTCACTCTCTTTAATGTTGTGACATTGACATGTCATATGTGTATTGGTTTTCTCATTTTCCATGCCATTTATAATAATTTACATAGATAAAAAAATTTATTAAAAATAAAGAAATTAATTAAACGATGAGAAATTCCTCATCCCCACTTCATTCATATTCCTCCTTATTTTCAAATCAAACGAATTCAAATTCCCCATCCCTTCTTTCGTTTTCGAATTCATTCAAGATCTAAGATAATTATTATTGTGCGAATTTTCAAGGAGAAATGCAACTTTCCACTGAAACTATTGTTCCACAATATCAATATCCAAAGTTCAAGTTCACCAGACAAAGTTTTGTCACTTAAATCTAGAGACTCTTTTGGATTTTTGTATATTGGCTTCACTTTTGCCTAAAACAAATATTCATGTGAGATGTTGAACACGATGTGCCAACATCCTGGCATGATTCAGTTGACCTGCACCCTGCCTTGTTTTACACACGCGCTATTTTATTTAAGGAATCCACGCCTTTATTCTTGTTGGTCAAGCTGCGTGTTTTTAGCACAGGATCATATCGGTTTGTGATTTTCTAAGATTGTGTTATCTACTTAGGAAAGTTTGGAGGTGATCAGGATGTTCCTAATAATGTGTCTACATATTAGAAGTTTTCTTTTCTGATTCTGTTGTACGTGAAATGGATCACCGGATTGTTCTGAAGCCCAACAAGTTTACTGACCCTTATTGCTTCAGTATTTAAACAAGATTGGAAGACATAGAGAATCATTCAAGCTGTCATTTGAAGAATAGATCATCTAGGGTTTGAGTCTGTTTATGTGAGCCTTTCGTGTATCATCTTGATGCATGTTTAGGAATGTGTTTGAGTTGTAAATTGTGCACTACTCTGAAGCTTTTAAGCAAAGAGGTAGGTAGTTTGTAAATTGCACCTAAGCTGTGAAGTACGGCGTTTAGTTGTTTTGTTTGAAGGTAACTTCATTTCATTGTGTTTGTAATTTGAGAATCACAGGGGTTGTGATAAGGGAGTGAGATGGGATCTCAGATTTAGGAGTTTCTAGGTTGAAGTCAGTACGGGTAGGTCCTAGGTCATTAGTTCAAACGAGGAGTTTGCTGAGAGCTATTGAATACGAACTACACTAGTGGATTTCGTTCCTGGCTTGGTAGCTCCTAGAGTATGTGACGTTGCACCGAACTAGGTTAACAAACTCACTGTGCCTTTTACTTTATGCTTTACATTTTTCTTGTCTTGTGTTAGCTTAGTGTTCGAAACATTTTATTCAACATCTGTTTCTGTATAACTTGTGTTGAAACATCGTATAGAACATCGTAAGTCTAACGTGCCAGAATTTCAATTGGCATCAGAGCAGACACGCTGCCTGTTTTTAGGGTGAGATCCAAAGGAGGTTATTTCTGGTGTTATGGACAAGGAAGGAGGGTTTGTGAATAGACCACCTTTGTTGGATGGAACCAACTATGATTATTGGAAATCATGAATGAGTGCTTTCCTCAAATCCATTGACACCAAGACTTGGAAGTCTGTTCTGAAAGGCTGGGAGCATCCAGTCGCTCTTGACAAAGATGAGAACAAAACTGATGTGCTGAAATCTGAAGAGGAATGGACCACAGCTGAAGATGAGTTGTCTCTCTTGCTTGTGCGGTTGTTCTAGCCTCGATGTGGTGGTCCCCATAGCTCCCCCCATGACCCAACAGTGGTATCAGAGCTTCGGTTCGACGAAGGGGAGCATGATGTATAGATGGACTCAACGTCTATCTTGCTTGTGTGGTTGTTCTAGCTTCGATGTGTTGGTCCCCCATGACCCAACAATTTTTAGTACATAAAAACAAGTGAGCTTCTCAAAATTTGTTCTAAGACGACTTTAACAATGATTCACGTTGAAAAAATTGTGGAATTAAACCTTCAAATTGAAGAATTTGAATTCGTTTGATTAGACAAGAATAAGGAGGAGGATGAATGAAGATCGAGGATTTTAGAAATTAGGGTTCATTCCTCAATCTAATTCCATTCCTTTTTATGTTTTAATCCTTTCTATATTTTTAATTAATCAATTAGTTTTTCTTATGTATGTAGATTAATGATTATTATAAATGACTTGGAAAATGAGAAAGCCAACACACATATGACATGTTAGTGCCACATCATTAATAAAAGTGACAAATCATCAAAATTGATGAGACTAAAAAAACCCAAAAAATGTATAATAAAAGGATTAAAATAGTAATTAAAAAAATAGGGGAACTAAAATCTCAATTAAGTTAAAATAGGAAAATAATAAATGCATTTAAGCTTTTAAATTATCTCGCTACACAATACGAATGACTTGAAACCTTCGTTAATAATAGACTCAAAACTAATACTTATACCCATTCAATTATTCTCTTCTCAATGAGTGAAATAACAAGCATAAACAAAGAGTTCACAGAAAGATAAAAATCATAAGTTAATTACGTAATGAATATAATTGATCTTCCTACATCGATTTTTAACAAAATAACTCAAACAAAATAAAAAAGCTTCAAATATAAACACTAAACAGTGAACTAAACCAAGCCAAAACAATATTTTGTGTAATTGTAGCAAATAACTAATCTTACTAGTAAATACGAAATCAAACAATCAATTTTTTTTACAAAAACAAAATGATATTCATTCATTTAAATTAATAGAATACATCATAATCAACATCGTTAAAAACGTAAATGGTGAATCTGCGAACAAACTCATATCATCCAAGTTAATAGCATACAACGGCGAATGTCAATTAAAATCTAAATCACAAGAATACTCATATTTTATGTTTCTGTGTTGTTCGTCGTGAAATCAAACAATGCTGCAAAAGATGACGAACAACACAACGCCGCACTTAGACGACAAAATCACAAAAAAAATATAAAATATGTGAAAATCACTTACTTAGATCGAAAAAAAAGGAAAAAATACAGATGGGTGACTCTAGATCAAAAATAATATAAAACCACCCCTTCGATGAGTGTAAGAGAAAGAAAACTTAGAAGGAAATTAAAGTTTCTCTCAATAAATAAACTAGGACAAGCAACATGTCAGACATGTTTAACAATCAATCAATCTTCGTAATAGTAGCAATAAAAAAACACAAGGTATTAACAACAATAAATCCATAATCAAGAAGAACATATAACATAATAATATTGTCACTTCAGGATTAGTTGTAATAGTTGTATTATCGTGTTTCAATTCAAACTCGCTAACATATTTGTGTTTTTTTTTTGACAAAAGCTAACATATTTGTGTTATTGATCCATATATTAACATATCTTTGAAGAGCTTTCAAAACAGGGAACGGTGTGAAAAAAAAAAAAAACAGAGAGCGCAAAGTGGATTATATTAATCAATAAAAGTATTGAACTATTAGGCAAATAAATTTATTCATAATCAATTGCAACCAACGAAATCAAATTGATTCATAATCAATTACAACCAATTTGATTAATATAATCCACATTATTAGGCAAATTAATTAAATTGCAACCAATTGATTCAAATAATCAATTGCAACCAACGAAATCAAATAATCCATATTATTAGGCAAATTAGAAATACTTCATTCATCCATAATTATATGACTACTTTTAAAAAAGTGTTGCCTCTAAATACAAGACTATCTACAAATTTTTAGATACATTTATTACTATTTTTCCAATTACACGCTTATTAATAGGGAAATGTTAACCGGTACCTCCAAAACACTAGTTAAGAATATCCTTAACCAATGCTCCGAGGCACCGGTTAGCATGACCCTTATTAATATTATAAACTATCTTGGAATATGAAAAATCAACATTAAATACAGTTATACAAAAAAGACAATTTAGTACTCCCTTCGTTTCAAAATACTTGTCGCAATTTTACAATGTACACTATTCACATAACTTACTTTGACCACATTTTTGAACTAATATAATATGTAAGATGTTTGATTTGTCTCAACGAATATTTTCAAAATATCAAATGTTCATCAATTTTTATTTTATATAATTAAAGATATTAAATGTCAAAATTGTGTATTGACATGTGTACAACGGTTGACTGCGACATGTATTTTGAAACGGGGGGAGCAGTAGTAGCACATTTTTCAGACAAATTTATTACTTAGGGACGGATTCAATGTGGGGGCAATGGGGTCACCTAACCCCATTTGCCTCCATTTGCTTATTGTATTTTTAACCCAAAATTATATATTTATGCAGTTTGACCCCACATATATAGTATTATTGTTTTTTACATAGTTCTTTTAAAACACTACAAAAAATTACCAAACTAGGAAGGATCCTAATAATGAATGTTCTAATAACACTTGTTAAAAAATCAAATGAAGTAATTTTTTTATAAAAAGTTGCTATAATTATTATATCGATAAAAATAACACTTATTTTTAAAATAAAATTTTCTTTTATGAAATCTTTAACCAATTTTATTAGAGCATATCGTTAGCAAGACCATAAAACTACTATTATGCTCTAAACTATTCCTATATTTGTTGAAAAGGCTATGTGATTGACGCCGGTGGTTGAAAAAATAATTAATTAAGGTTATATTTTTACACTCTATTAAAAATGGAAAAATATTTTTAAAAAATCAACATTTTAAAGCAATTATAAACATAATTTTTGCACGCTTACGTGTTTATATAATTTCATATAAAATTTTATGATATAATCTGAACCCCACTTATTAAAATTTCTGGATTCATTTATTAAAAAAAAATCTCAATTCATCATCAATAATTCTAACACCTTTTCTTAATATTTGTGCTTTTGCTAACTTATCTTAAAAAAAAGGACAAGAGAGTAGTTGTTTCCTTGAAAGAAAAGAAAAAAACTTACGATTGAAACTAATCAATAATTGAATATTGTTAAAGAGTGTCGCTGAGACATTCGTTAAGGATCCTATATTTAAAAAATATTTTTTAAAAAAATTAAATGTTACAATTTCTATATATTAAATACACATATTTTTATAAAAACTTATTATTAAAAGTGTTTTAAGAGTATTATAAGATACTCGTAATTATGGATAATGCTATATGAATTCTGATGCAATAGATAAGATAAGCTGATGATGTCAACGATTTATTTATCATTATTGTTGTAGACTGTAGTTTAAATGAAAAACATTTCAGAGTTACTGTGGAAATGAAGGGAAAGAAAGACACCGAAAAGATTGATAAAATGGAATAGTCAACTCCAATTAAGTACATAAAAAGGAATAGTCAACTACAATTAAAAATTTATATATATGGTACAGATTTGGAGGTTGCGACAGATTTGATTCAAGTAGATATGTGCAACTTCTTATGGGACATTGGCATAAGATTGCTACGTAAGATTGTGAGAGTTTTGATTTAAAACCATTTGATATGCTTTTTATTTATTTATTTATTTTTATTTTTGTTGTTTTCATACCGTTTAATGTTGAAACTCATACACTAATTAAATACAAATAACAGAGTATCACGGTGTTTGCTGTGAACCGATATGATAAAAGAAAAATGATATTTGTACAACCACTTTTTAACAACTTTTGAAGCAACCATTGAACAGCACACGCCAAGGTCACCACGTGCACATCACGTGGACAATATCAATCTTACATTCTAATAAAAAGGTATGATATTTGTACCCTTGGATCATGTTACTGCATTTAACTCGTAGATGGTGATCATAGAGGTCGTGGATTCTTTGAAGTGCAAACCCTAGTCTGACACACTAAAGGAAGAAGAACTACGATGGTACATGAACCTTCTCAAGTTCTTCATAACCACGTACCAAGAGCTATCCAAAAAAAAACTGATCCATTAGTTTTCAGTCGGGAAAGGCTATAAGGTGTCCAATAATAGCCTTTTTAATGTACGCCAAAGCCAATACAAATCCTTGCATGAATACCTCACGAGATTCAACGGTGCCACGGTCAAGGTGGTAAACCTGAACCTAAAAATATTCGTCGGAGATTTCTAGAACGCCTTAAAGGAAAGACATTATACCGAGTCCCTCACCCAAAATCCAATTGATTCGATGGAGGAAATCATGCTTAGGGTTGAATGTTACATCAAAGGCAAGGAGAACAACATCCAAGGCATCACAATACAGTAGTGATCAATTGCTTAGTTTCTAAAATATTTGAATATAAATACGAATTTAAGGCTATAACTCATCTAAAGGGAACCCCGCAATTGTAAATGGTTGAATTGCGGGGATTTTAAAATAAACTTCCACTGAATAATCGTAGGGTTATGTTCTACTTTCTTAAATCCAAACATAAGGTAAGTTATAAAGAAATAATCACTCGATTTAATTTCCAACAAAGACGAAGGGAGGATTCAAGGATTCCTTAATTGTCGTTACACTTTTAAATCACAAAAACTTAATCTTGCATAAGGCAGTACAATTAAAACCCTTCAAACCACTCCAATCTTTTCTCTCTTTGTTTTTTTTTTTTTTTAAAATAAGTTCGACTAATTACGGAGTTAAACTACAATTCCTATGAAAACGATAACTTACTAATTTATTACTTGAGCACGATTGAGTGCACTTGCTCACATCATACACTATCATACGCCAAAAAATGGGAATAATGTAGAAAATTCATATGGTTAGTGTAGGAACAACTACCCTTAACATATCAAAGAGAGGGAACCTTCTAAACAGCTCCCCGAGAGGCCTTTAGAAATCTCCACTCCAGTAAACACCACGAGGAAGCGGATTCTGCGAGAAGCTCATCATACCAAAGTTCTTCGTGAAAGCTGCTCAGATTTAGGCAAGTGTACCAAATTGTTTACCAAGTAATAAAGTGTAAGTAGAGTATCATATTCACAAAGATTGTCGTTCCAACTAGGCAATTCACATTACTTATTTCATAACAATAAAATAAATAAAAGATAAGGGTTTAGAGTTTTGCAATTTAATCTGTTTGCAACATAGCAAAGTTTACCTGTTTTGATTGCATAATGTTAGCGGAGGTTAGGATTCTTCGGATCCCCTATATTTATTTGTTGGAATTACTTAACTGTCAAGTCTTATTCAGCTTTTAGCATATTCTATATAAGGGATGAGGGAGTTTACTACCTATCAGCTGTCGAGTTGCACCTGCTGATCACACAGGTAGGTAGATTTGGGGTCCTAATCTCTGAGAGATATGGGTGTGTTTCCCTCCAGCTGTCAGTTGCAACCATTACACCAGAGTTCCTACGGGTTTAAGTGTGTAGGGTTATCAATCCTATAGAGAGATACACTTAAGCTTCGAGGGTTACGTGTAGTTTCTTACTTTCTCAGACGTATTTGAAACAATGACGTATAATAGGGTTTCTAAATTCAAGGTATGCTAAAGGTTCCTTTGCCTATTTAATCTTAGAAGGAGATCAGCACAATCTCCCTCTCGGTAGTTCTACAGACGTGCATCCCTATCTTGCCTACCTTACCAAGATGAAAGAAGAATGAAGTTACTGGTTGATTTAAGTCATGAAGTCACATGTTTACCTAATTGCTAAACTAGTTACATCCTGATTAAGCCAGGTATTCACAAATATTAGGTATGTCATCTCCCTGAGTGATTTTATATCAGGGTTATACTTCAGAGAAGACAAATCTTATACACGACAGTAAAATTAAATAGGATTAGAAAAATAAATGAATAAAGATTTTAATGAATAGGCCAGGTCGTCTGTTAGAGGTCTATGGTTCAACCTATTAAAAGTTCGATCCGAACTAACTCGTTTAATAAATAGGTCAAGCTTGAGCTTTTTAAAAAGCATATTAATTTAAATAGGTCAGGCTTTAGGCATATAGAAAAGCATATTAGTACCAGCCCGTATATGAGTATATTATATTTTTCCATATTTAATATTTATATTTAGTAATACCAAAAAGAATTACTGATCCTTCAAATTTTCATACCCTATAATTATTATTATTTCAGTTTTTATTTTGTATTAGTGATACAAGCACAATACAACACTTGGCATTTCCCTCATAAATCAAATGAACACTAACTATACAAGAGTTACTCACACCAATTATCATCCACCAAAAATTAAAAGAAGACACACCGGGATGGGTGAAGATCCTCTCCATTTGGTAAAATAAATGGAGTTTTGCAAGTTGGAGAGAGATAGACACAAAAAATAGATGGTGGGTCCTACCACTAAGTGGGTCCCACCATCATTAATTATATTTTACTTTTTTCAAAATTTTATGTGTCTTTATCTCTCCAAATTGAAGAAATAGAGAAACACATAAATGGAGAGGATCTTAACCCCACCGAAACACATAAACCCAAAACAATCCAACTCCAATTTCAATGAGTTACAATTATCAATCTGTGATGGCTCTTGGTTTACTTCCTTACTTTCACCCTCATCTATCTATCTATCCAATTCTAAACGAAGTAAGAACATGTGTTAAAGACTTTTTAATTTAAGATTATTATTGTTGTGTTTCTATTTATCTATAAATTTTACAATTATGTTTTATTAATTTAATTTATATCTAATTAATGTTTATCTATATATTAAGTATGTTGCATAAATTGAAAAGAAAGATAAATTGATGAACATACTATATTTAAAATTTGTAACACAAACTAGACTTAGGCCTTAGTTTTTTCAACTAGGCATAATCTATTTAAGTAAAACCTGACTCATCCCGACCTATTTCCACCATTAATAGTGACACATAAAATGAGGGTCTCAAGCAATTGACATGTTTGATCATCTATCATCACAATTGTTATTAGTGTGAACCTAAAAAATTCCGGCCTCCCTATTTAAATCATCAACTTTATGCACATTACCAAAAAAATAAAAAAATAAATCATACTTTATCTTCATAAGTCAAAACACTCGTACCTTTTTTTCTCTTTGAACAAAAATCATTTTTTTACCTTAAATTAAATTTAGAATAAAATTTAGCCTTTCAAGAGAAAATTGGTTAGTAAAATTTAGAATACAAATTCAAATCTTCATTGGAATAATCGTTAATTTAACCTTTTTTTTTAAGGGGTTAATTACCTAATTTCTACCGACATTTAAATTACTAGGGGCTACTTCCTTTGAAATTCAGAGAGGCAGATGTCATGTCTCAAAAACAATCTTCTTTTTGTGAAAGTTAATGTAGGGCTACTTCCTTTGATCTTGAGTTAATGAGTTTATTAAAGTTGGCATTGCCAACCGCGTTGGTATGAAACATTACCCACTTAATGATATGATTGAAATGGTTACACTTGAGTCTGCCAAATAACTACTAGTATGCTCCCCATGACTTTAGGTTTAGAAAGGACTAAAAATGTAATAAATTTTGTAAACATATAGTTCTTCCTCTATTTTAAAATGAATATCGTTAAGATTTTACACACATATTAAAAAATGCATTAATTAAAAAAATGTTATTTTACAAAATTATCTGAATAAACTATTGGTTTGTTTTTCATTAAAGAAAAAAATAGGCTAAAATATAGTTTTGATCCCTGCAAATATGTCTCATTTTGATTTTAGTCCCTGTAATTTTTTGTTGTTGTTTTTGATCCCTGCAAATATGTCTCATTTTGGTTTTGGTCCCTGGCCACACTTTTGTGATGATTTGCACATGTGGCACATGATGAGTGAACCAATTTATTAAAAAAATAGTCCCTGCAAAATCTTTTGATTTGTATAAAGGTCCCTGCAAAATATTTTACTTTTGAAAATAGTCCCTTTTAATAGTCCCTAAAGGGACTATTTTCAAGAGGGACTATTTTCAAAAACAAAATATTTTGCAGGGACCAAAAACAACAAAATTTTTTTACATGGACTAAAACCAAAACGAGACATATTTGCAGGGACCAAAACCATATTTTAGTCAAAAAAATAATACTCCCTCCGTTTCAAAATACAGGTCAACCGCTGCACATATCCCAATGAACAACTTTGACCCTTAATATCTTTAATTATAAATAATAAAAATTTGATATTTTGAAAATATTTATCGAAACAAATCAAACAATATCTCACATGCTAACATTTGTATTTATATATTAGTTAAAATATATGGTCAAAGTAAATTATGTGAATCGTGCACATGTATTTTGAAACGGATGGAGTACTTTGGAAGTAATGTATATAATATTAATTGAAAGGTACAACCGAAAGGTAAAATGTATTATTGTATTTGAAACTCAAAGTGACATTTATTTTGATTTTTTTTTTTTTTTGCTAAAATGACACTCATTTTAAAACGGATGACGTAATAAATAGTGATGCAACGTGAATTGGATTTCTCTCTATTACAGTGCTGGTGGGACGCGGCTTATATGTTTACAACTTTCTGATGTAGGACGTGTGTAGCTGCCATAGGCTGTTTTGTTAGTTCTCGGAGTGTCACCTTTTGTAGTTAAGATCCTCTCTATTTGCTAAAAATAAATTGATAATATCATTTGCTGAGAGGTAGATACGAAAAAGTGTGTACTCGGTCCTACCACTAAGTGAGTTCCACTACTATTAATTTTTTTTAATTTTTTTTGTGTCTTTATTTCTCCAAATGGCATTATCCATTTATTTTAACAAATGGAAGAAATGGAAAGACTAATAAATGGATAGGATCTTGACTCCAACTTTCGGGTGCCTCCTGGTGATAAAAGAGGGAATTATTAATATTATCAACTTGTACCCTTAGGGCACATGTTAAGCAACCAAATATAAAAAAAAATTATTAAATTTTGTGCATTCAATTAATTAAAAGTAAAAAATTTAAATTCAAATGAATTAATTAAAACAAAATATTTTTACGTTTGACTCGTTTTTTTTATAAACAAGGAGAGTGGAAGGGCATCAAGAGACATCATCGACATCCCAACTAGGTTGGCACCCCAAGAGACCTCCATCCTATGTTGTCAAACTCAAAAAAAAAATTAATAAAAAAGGGGGAAAATAATTACAAAAGGAGGGGGGGACTAAAACGAAACCATCCTAAAACAGAAAAAAAAAAAAAAAAAAAAAAAAAAAAAAACAGAAAAGAACACAGCAAAAACAACAAAGACCATCGAAAATACATCAAGGGAGTCTGTAATTAAGGAGTCCACATCTATCTCGAAAGAAATCAAGCCTTAAATCAGTAGGATGACTATCCAATCAAACCACACCAATAATTGAGTGCCCCAAAGAAGCCAATTTATCCGCACAGCAGTTTCCTTCACGGAAAACATGAGAAGAAATAACCTGAACTCCCAACCGTCTAGCATTGTGCCATATGTTGCATAACATAATAGGAACCAACAAAGGGTGTGAAAAAATCAAAATAGCACTGATGGAGTCGCTCTCAAGCCTAATGTTCCTCCACCCTTTTTGGGCAGCATACTCAATAGCAAAAATAATTCCCACTACCTCCGCATAAAAGACAGATTGTAAACCAACATTACAATAAAAAGCACCACGAAAGGTGCCTAGATAATTACGGAACAGCCCCCCACAGACTACTTGTCCACCAATCACCGAACCATCCGTGTTAACTTTCAACCAAGTCGAGGTAGGGGTCTTCCATAAAACCAAAATGATTTCCTTGACTCTACGGCAATGGTGATAGACCGCAAAGGAATCAAGAAAGGTGAAGTCCCAATGCAAGTACTTTTGACTCATTAACTTGTACCTTAAAAGCACAAATTAACATTTCTCTATTTTGTATTCCTTTGTCCCTTCTCTCCGTGAGCTGTTGCGCTATTAATAATTTTTGTTGTTAAAAGAAAATAGTTTTTTTTTTGTTAAAAGAAAATAGTTAAAAGTATAATAGGAAAAATATCATTGATGTTTTATTAACATTGTAAAATAAATTATAATTTGATACAAATATTTTTCATAAAGCGATATATAATTTGTAACGGAGGAAGTATTTTTTTAAAAATAATTAAGCAATTGTCCTCATGTATAGATTTTTAGTTTTTAATTTAAAAATATTACTTGGTCTCTTTTTTTCTTTTGCATAGCTTGTTTCCTTGGTGCGCTCTCTCTCTTTTTTTTTTTTTTTTCTTTTCTGAAACTTTTGATGTAACTATAATTTCCTTATAAGAAATGTTAACGAGTGCTTCTGAAATACTCTTCAAGAGTCTTATGTAATAATTTTTTATGAAAAGTTGTGTATTCTATACTTTAGAAATTAAACGGAGTTGACTAGAAAATTCAGTTAATATATTTCATTTTAATTATTTTCTTTTAAATATTGTGTATTGTAGTTGTTGTATTTACCATAACTAATTATCTTTTTATACAATATTTCATGGATTGTTGTTGAACATTATTTTCATAATCTACCAAATACCCTAGATTTTATGGTCCGCTCTAAATGAGTTGGTATTGTTTTATCGAGGATCATGTTTCTAACGTTGAGACTGCGTCTTTACCACCATCGTCAAATGTTAGTTTTCTGATTTTCAAATTTTATTATCTACCGAAGTTATTATTAGGTTGAGTCACGATCAGGTCGCTCTTTTTAAGACGTTCAGTGACACTGTCTAAAATTGTGCAAGACAGACTATCAACTCCGCCGCCTCCAGGATAAAACAAGCTCAACTACAACTGTTTGATAACTACTGCGCTTTAGAAAACCGTTCGAAAATTACACCTCCAATATGGTACCAAGACCATTCTTTTAATACTTAAACCACTCTAATATGGTATTGTTACCACTCTATTATGGTGCCGAGATCACTCAAATATGGTGCTATCACCATTCTAATTATTTACTTCTCCAACTATGATGCTATGATCACTCAAATATGGTTTTACACCATTTTAAAGTTTAACTTCTTCAAGAATCGAAGAAAAATATATTTTAAGATCATTCATAATTTTGAAGGGACATTATACCGAAAAAGGGACTATGATCTTAAAATATTATTTATTTCAAAGGACTTAAAAATATCGAAGGGACTATGAACTTAAGGTCATTCTTAATTCCGAAGGAACATTAAACCAAAAAGGGACTATGATCTTAAGAACACTATTAATTTCGAAGGGACAGAAAAAGAAGATAAAGAGAAGAAAGACTCGTCAACACAAGTCAAGAAAGGAAGAAGAGAGAAAGAGTTCCCAACAACTCAATTAAACTCTTTGATATATTTTTTTAAACTGAGTGGAGTCCTCTATTTATATAGAGATTTTGTAATTGTTTTAGCAACAATTGCGACAACAGTCACTCTAATGGATAAGATGAAATTGGAGTTTATCCATTAATCAGTTCAACAACACTTGTGGATAGGATCAAAAGAAACAAATCCACAAAAGTGGTGGAGGAAACAAACTATTGGATTTGAACGAAGGAAATATAAGAAATTTAATTAAATTCTTATTCTTATCGCAACAATCATAAGCTAAATTTATGGGAAGTGATATTCACGAATAAAAATAATAATTTCTATTATTTTTATCATCATCAAGTATTTAAAATTAAATACCGCAATTTAAACACTGCTAATGTGTGTGTTCAATTAAATACCGCAATTTAAACACTGCTAATGTGTGTGTTCTATTTTATGTGAGACCCCACACTTTATTTTTTCAATTCACACAACACTAGATCAAAATATAATTACTTGGTGTTTAATCTTTCAATTTTTCTTCCAACATCACACCAATGTTCCAACAATCTCCCACTTGAATTTAAAAAATGGTTTCAATAATTACGTCAAAACGTTTCTATAAGGTTGCTAATAAACAAAGGTGTCGCCTACAACTTGAACATTTGCATAGTGGATAATATTCTAATTTAACAAGAGTTGCTTACAACATTGAACTCTATCTCAGACATAGAATCCACACACAAACCTTTTCCTAAGGTGTATTCTAAAAGCCCGTGCGTTTATGGCCCTGCACGTTTGTCCCAGTTTTAACAAACGCTCTAGGTATTCTGCCCCGAATCCCATAGGAACCGACCTCAATTCCACATTTGTATAGGTGAGTTCATCAAGAGTACTCATGTAGCTATGTACTCCACTCAACATAGAGTATATATTATCTCATCTTCATGTCGCTGCAGGATTCATGCTTTATTAATTTTCTCATAGCATGTTCTCTCACTCATGACTTGTTATTATCCATTGAACATATTTCTTGGGATCTGCAGTCATTTAGGAACCTCTTGCCTTTATTTATTTTTGTGCTAAAAATTAAATGTCATTTGTTTGTGAAAATATTAATGTGAATAAAGAAAGAAAGAATTTTTTTTTTGTTTTTGTATTTTGTTGATTTGGAAAGACAAAGTCTTTTTACCTACATACCCGAACGAGATCAAAATCACGTAGTTCGGGATAAAAAGCCGAATGATTTTTTTGAAAATGATTTTAAGGATAAAAAGCCAAAGTGGCAAAAGATAAAGTGGATTTAATTTATTTTAATTGAAGAAATAAAGTCTAATATAATTAAATTGATTGAAGATTGATTTAAGAAAAATGAAAATGGGAAAGCCACTTGATTGAAAATCAAGGTTTGTTTGGAAAAGATTTTTTTGTGAATTTTTGATTTTTTTTTGTTGTTATTATATGTTTAAAGCCTAAAAAATAAAGCGTGATGAAATAAAATAAAACGTAAAGGATTTTTCATAATGACGTTGGATCAAAATAAAAATCCCCTTTTTCTTGGATTAAACTATACTACTATTTTTTTGCGTTTTTTCTTTTTATGCGTAAAAGCCGAATAAATAAATATGCATGCAATGTAATATTCTCATTTATATTTACATTTGTCCCTAAATACATTCTAAAGCATAAAGGAATGAAAGATAAAATGCATGAGATAATATAAAGCATTAAATAAATAAATATGCTAAAGAAAAATAAAGAAAATAACATAAAAGAAATAAGGAAAAAGCATGAGATGATGTTAAACCTAAATAAACTTAAAAAGTGTTCCTGTGAGCTTAACTCAGTTGGTAAGGACAATGCATAATATATGCAAGGTCCGAGGTTCGAACCCCGACCACCACAAAAAAAAAAAAAAAAACTAAAATAAAAAAGTGCATTAAATAAACTAAAAAAACAAATAAACACTAAATAATGTTGCATATTGCTACATATGCTTAAAAGGAAGAAAAAAAAGATGACAATAAAATTAAATAAAAGAAAAGGAAATAAATAATAAAAGGAAAATAATGTATAAATAAAATAAAACAAAAGGGGGTTACACTAGTAAAGCAGTGGGATGCAGAAATTAAAAGAGTAGAAAATGCTGAAAAAACGTAATGGGCCTCAAAAAGGAGCAAGAGTGCAGCTGGGCCTAATGGGGATTGAATCTGGATCGTGTGATCCAGATCTGATGGCCAGGGATGAGGGTACACAGTACGAGAAATGTGTAGCGTGCGTAAGATAAAAGGGAATAGGGATATAAATACAAAAGGCTTAATAGCAGTTTTAACCCCCTAACTTTCTCAAAGTTGCGATTTTGGCCCCTAAGAAGAAAAACTACAAAACCGACCCCTGAAAATTGCCTATTAGGGGGGTATTCTGGAAATAATAATTTTACAAGAACGAAAACCAAAATAAAAAATTTACAGGGGCTAAACCTGAAAATGACCTATATTACAGGGGGTAAAACACTATTAACCCTATTAAATATCATTGAATTAAATAAAAACATAAAATTGGGGTGTTACAATGATCTATATTGAATTGATACTATTTATTCATGATGCAGCAAAGAATGTATACTTGTCAATAGGATAACTTAGAGATACACAAAGAAGAGATAACGTGAAAAGAAGATCAAAAAGACGAATGAACGCAAAGAATGGTATAATAATAATAATTCAAATTTATGCAAAAAAGGATAAGCTATTATAAATAAAAGAGACACTTGGGTATGAATTTGCAATACCGATACATTCAAGGACTATATAATAAGAACACTCATACATTCAAAGACCAAAGACTTGTTTACCGAAATTATATGAATGAATAAATAGTACGTGATAGTGTGATTTGGTCTTTATGTGTAAAAATACATATGAAAAAAATATCACATCATAATAATAGAAACCTTATTGAATTATCCAAACGATCCTGAGCTATATCAAGATCAACATTAGCTCTAAAAACATCCAGTGTGTTGGCTGCAACCAAGCATTGTCATTCTTGTCATGTTATATAGGTTTATCCCACTAAGTGGAGCTTATAAAAAAAATTGATTTTATGTTGACATATTCAAATGCTAAAAGTAAAAATAGGTCAAGACATATAAGAGTAACTTTAGACTTTGGTCATTATTCATCAAGAATGGAAATAACATGGCAAAATTTATAAACTTACCCGGCCAGTCCACAAATAAAAGGACAAAAAAAACCTTTAAATAAGGCCTTTATTTTGCCAAGAAATCCTTCAATGGTTCATCTTCATTCTCAAATTCAAAAATTGGAGAAGAAAAAACAATAAGTTTTAAATCTCAGGTATAATGAGACCTATTATCTATTCCATGTCTTGATTTAAGAAATGCATAGAGAAGACCTCAACTAAGTTCTCGTGATCCTTTTATCATACAATTATAAATGCAAAAAATAGCATTCATCAAAGTGAATGACTTGTAGATGATACTAAATTGGACACTGCCAAAACATTGCATTTCCATTTCTCCCGTTTTGAAATCTCTCTAATGGCTGTCTTCCACACAGGTTTGGCCTGTACTTCATACACTTTGTCATTTGTTAGGATTTGTATGTTGTCAAAACAAATAAAATAAACCACGCAATCTATCATAAATTCAAGTAAAGAAACAAATAAATAAACAAAAAACTTATGAATGCATAAGCAGTAGCTGGAATTTACTTGTTCCTCACAATCTTATCACTTTATGTATACCATGCAAACTCATTTCAAGTAAAATGCATAAGCAGTACCATGCAAACAGAGATTGGACAATAAGAATTCCAAAAGGAAAATGCTTTATCTCGCGAATTCTTTCTTCGCGGAAAATTCACGAATGCTTTTATTAACTATAGAATAAAAAACTGGCCGGCATGTTTACTCCTCCAAATTTGATTTAGAGAAATGATATATTTACAACCATTTTTTTACAATTTTTGGACAACTTTCTCTCTCATACTCACATGATGCTCTTACTCTCTCTTCCTTTTTCTCTCTCCATTATTTTTGACCAATAAAAATAAAGAAAAATAAGATAATCAACAAAGTTATCATCAAATGAATGTCCAAATATCATTACTCTCCGATTTATATTAACAATTACAACCAAACTTGTTATTTAGAACATTCATTTTGTTTTATTGGGAACATAAGCACAACAGAGATGCATGGGACATGGAGACACGTCTACTAGCAAATCCAAGTGGTGTGGCGGTGCAAAACAGACAATTATCATTACCTTTTGGTTATAATATATATTCCATCCGTTTCTAAAATATAAATAAAATTCATTTTTTAAGTTTATTTTTTTAATAATGTATATGATTCATAATATAGATCACATATATCATTAAATAAATAAATTTAAAAAATTAATTTTACTTATATTTAAAAATGGAGGGAGTAGACAATAAACTTTCCAATACTTCTTTAAAGCGCTTAAAATACATAGTAAAATTATGTTCATGAAAATGTCGCTGTAAATTCTGTCGCTTTATATAGCATTGCCCATTCCAAAAAGCACAAGTATTCCGCAAGAAAAATTGAATTAATTAATAATAATAAATTATAAAATTATATATATAAAAAAAAAAAAAAAAGCACTAGTCTTCTTATGAAACTTTTTTTAATAATTAAACCTTTGTTGAAACAAAATGCGTTTAATACTACCCTTTGAGAGTTTTGATGATAACAATGTATTAAAAATTGTCAATTGGATATGCTAATATTTGTTCAAGTGTACATGACCATAGGCAAAATTTGATATCATTATGAGGTTCTGGAAGAACAAAAGAGAGCAAAGGAAGCTTAAAGCGTCTGAAGTGAAGTGCTCCTAAAGTGATCACGTCATCAGAAGCTGAAGATCATCAGAAGTTGTAGTTCATCAGGAGATGCAAGACTTAAAGCTTTAAAGGTTGTTCAATAGATTCAATCTCGTCCAAGCATTGCAAAAGACCAGAGCAGTGAAGCAACGACTATTTTGAAAGGATTTGAAAGCATTGGATGCTTATTCTTTGAAAGAGCGTTGACATAGTATAATTGTACAAAGTGTACAACCACTACCTCCACTACTCAGTTTGTGCCTCTGCTACAAGACAAGAATAACAGCTCTACTTGCAACAATGTTCCTATATACTGGGAATGGATTTGAAATTGATCATTCATAGGACAATAACCATATCAGGCAAAAGATAATTGGTGATTGATCAAAGCTCCACGACTCTTATTTTTATGTGTTGACAATTCACAACGTTTATTTCACACCTCTATATAAAGGAGTGAAGATTTAGAGAATGACAAGACTCTACAACAATTTGAAAGCGCCAAAACTCTGCTGAAATTGTTCTGCATCAAAAGTTCACTTAGAATTCCTTATCAAAATTCATTTCTTAGAAATTCTAGAGTCTTAAGAGTCTGTTTCTGATTTGTATTGTGAACACCATTGATTGCATATCAAGTGTTCAACCTCAAACAATTTTCGTTGTAGTTCTGTTTGAATTTAGAAGTCTCTTGCAGTTGTGCTTGAGCATTAGAAGTCTCTTGATTGTGTTGAGGAGCATAGGAAGTCTCTTGCAGTAGTGCTTGAGCATTTGAAGTCTCTTGCTAGTTTTAGCAGTGAGCAGTTGTAATTAGATATTACATTTTACTGAACTCTCCTTGAAAATGCAAGGGGGACATGACTACTTCCGGTTTGTAGAAGGAACCTGTATAATTGCTTTGTGTGTAATGCTTTAATTATTTTTGTTTTTTTTAATTAGGCTGTGTTTGGTAACACAAAAAAGCTAGCTTATAGCTTGTTGGACTAGCTTATAAGCTTGTTTTGATAAAATGAGATGTGTTTGGTAAAAAGTTTTTCTCACTAGCTTATAGCGTTTTTTAAGAAGCTAATCCAAGTAGCTTTTTAGCTTATAGCTTGTAGCTTTTTATACTTTCTTCCCATTTTAACCTTTTCTTAATTTTATTTTATTTTATTATAATAAAAAAAACTACCCACTATCTTCTTAAACTAACCATGGCCTCGTTTGGATAAACAACTTATATAGATGCTTATAGCATTAGGGCTTATAACATTAGAGTTTACATCATAAGCTCTTATACTTGATAAGCTATTTATGTTTGGATATGTACACTAATAAGTACTTACATAAATTGAAGTGTTTGGATGTGACATTACATAAGCAATTATCGAAATATTAAATATTTTTAATTTAAAAAAAATCAAAGAATCGAACCACAATTATCAAGATTTATTTTGATAAAATTAATCAAGATGTAAAAAAACAATATTATAATATATTAATTATAATTATATATATATAGTATAATTAATATTCGTCCTTAAAAAAAAATCAAAGTTACCTAATTGTATGCTGCTTAAACACTCTGCATAAATAAACTTGAGAAATTATGATTGTAAACTTATCATATATATAGATATTAGTGTACAATTTGTTACTAAAAAAAGACGAGTTAAGTTTGTTTTTTTTATTCAGTTTCATTTTGTTACGTAACAAAAAAATAATAAAAATCTTCCTTAAAACAAAAAAAGAAATCTTAGTTACGTGTGTTACTTTAGTAAGATAAACATATATCAATTTGTTACTTATGCACCGCTAAAGATAACTAACATTATAATTACAATATATGTTTTTTTTTACTAAAAACAAAAAAATAAAATAAAATGTATGTTTTGAAAAAGTGGATCCAGAGAGAATCGAAGGAGGTTACATAAATTCATAAGCTCCTTGTTAAGCCGGAGGGTAAGCTGAAAATTTAGGCTTATTAAAATATGACATAAGCAGCTTATGAAACTATGATAAGCTGTTTTAATTTATTTACCCAAACACCTTTAAAAAGGCTTATGGGAGTAGATAAGCCCACATAAGCTCAAAATAAGCCAATCCAAACGGGGCCATGTTTACCATGTATGGCTTTTTAAATTTTCATGTCCACTTTTTTGTTTTTTTTTTACTTTGCTCATTATTCATATAATATATAATTTTATATAGAATTTATAATAGTGAAGCAAATTTAGTTAAATAAAATTCATAAAAATAAAATAAAAATTGTTAAATAAAAAAATTCGATTGAATTCATAAATACATTTATTATTTTGGAGATGAAAATAATTTGAAATATATTTAAATATATAAAAATAAATGTGTTAAGTAATAAAAATTATATATATGATATTAAAAAAAATTAAACAAGCATGTCCTTTTATGTCATTTTATATTTATAGTCACTTCAACAGCTAATTTTACCAAACACTTTTAATTTTAATCAGCTAACTTTTCAGCTATAAGCTATCAGCTACCAGCCATCAGCTATAAGCTAGCTTATAGCTTTTTTTTACCAAACACACCCTTATTAATTAAGAAATAATGATTTTTTACTTTTTTTGTTTTATTTTTTAATTAAAAAAACAAAAATAATTAAAGCATTACACACGTGGCATTTTTGTGTATTTTTAAATTGAAAATTTACACACGTCGGCGTTGAATTGGTCAAAATTGATCTGAGAGGTCAAAACTGCAAAAGAGAAGGTACTAAGGGTCTGTTTGGTTCGAGAGTTTTGGAGGGGAGGGAAGATTTTTAATTTGAAGTGTTTGGTTCAATTTTTAAAAGGGGAGGAGGGAAGGGAAGAGGAGAGGAGCAAATTTTATTGCATTGCCAAAATTATCTTTAGATAAATTTAAAATCTCAATATTATCGTTATAATAGCATTTATTATTATTATTATGTTATATTATCCTTAAAACAACTATTATTATTATTATTATTATTATCTTGTAACAACTTTTATTATTAGTTGGTTATATTGTCCTTGTAACAACTTTTATTACTACTTGTAACAACCCTATTACTACTAATCCATTATTTCATCGTCTACATCGTGTTGTTATCGACTACATCGTTATTGTTTCGTTAATTTATTATTCTTATTTATTAAGTTTAAGGGTAAAAGAGTAAAATCATTTTAAAATCTCTCCCCTCCCCTCTCCTCCGTTAAAATTCCTCCCCTCCCCTCCTAATTTTCGAACCAAACAGACCCTTAAAGAGCTGGATTGTATTTTATTTTATTAGGAGGATAAAATCACAATTTCTTGATATTTAGGAGACCAAAACTGCTAATAAACCAATTTCTCTTTCGTTAATTTTAACAGTAGAGAAACTTAAACCGATTTCTACAATTTGACATATTTGGGACCTACAATCTACTTGTATATGTCGACAGCCGACGAGGCCACAACACAGAAGTCTCAATTTTTATTTTTTATTTTTGAAAAACGAAGCCTCAGTTTATTTGTACTTTTTCCTTTTGCCAAACAACTTGTTTGTACTTGAAGTCTCAATAGAACTTGTCAAAAGAACTAAACAATTGAAAACGTGTGGAAAATATTCAAGAAACTAATGTTAAATAAATAACTATGGTGCTGAAAATGTCTTGTTTGTGAGCTAAGCAGTCAAGTCATAAACCCAACTAGCCATATGATGTGATGTGATGTGATGTTGAATAACTCAAAATCAAAGCCATCTCGAAACAAAAACGGCTGGTACCCAACTAGCCACAAGTTGCAATGTCACTTTATCTAGCATGCTGACAACGGCTGGCTACTTTTGTTTTTGTGATAATCCTAACACTGTTTCTTGCCATACCCCTCAGCCTCACTTCGTCCCATTGCCTATACTCTACATTTTTCTTTTTTAAGTGCATTCTATTTTAAACACTTTATCCAACGTTGATTCTTTAATGGAGTTAAATCAATTTAAGTTTACATTTTAGAAATGGAACTCATATAAAATAGTTTGATATACATTAATTCATAGTTTTAAAAACCGGTTTGGAACGGTCGGTCGAATCGGTCCGATCAGGAACTGGTAGATATGTCGGTTCGAGTCATATGTCAGATCGGCCATGCAATTGAATCGATGTAAACCGGCGAGATTCGTATAAAATCGGTGACTCGGCAAGTTTTCAGGTCAATCCAGTTTAATGATTTTTTTTTTTATATTCGCGGTCATAATTAGTCATTTATTAAATAATTATGCACGATTAATACTAATGCTAATTAAATGCGCATTTTTTTAGGCTTCAACCGTTTTGACTTTTGATTTTTTGTAGAAAATATCAAAATTTGAAAAAATTGTTAGCAATAGGAATCGAACTTCAAAGATCATAGTTAATCAATAAGAACTTTACCACTGCAACAACCACATGCTTCTTCTCTCATCAATTAAAGTGTATTATATATAGAAGTATATTATATATTCATTTGTACAAGAGAAAACACATCGTTTTTCTTTATTCAAACACAATACATCTTTATTAGAAAATTAAATAATAATAATACATATATTCTAAATAAATATACTTATCATATTTTTTTTTAGAAAATCTACGTACTATATTAATATTAATAAATATGCAAATCAAAATATATTTCTTGTCAACAAAATATAACTAAAAAAATTAATCCTAAGCCGAGTCATCTAACCGAGTTATTCAGTTTAATTCAGTTCAGTCATGCGGTTCAACCAACGATTCAGTGGTTCGACCATTAATCCAATGACCCAGTACCTCTGCTGTGTCGATGACCGAGCCGAGTTTTAAAACTATGCATAGATTTCACCTAAATAAGAGAATGAATGTTTGAGAGATTGTTAAAAAAAAATGTTGTTTGCATTCTTTTATTCTGAAATACTCATTTTATCCTTCTCACTTTGTAATAAATAATTAATGGTTTAGATATGTCTTTCGTCCCTGCAAATATAGGTCATTTAAATTTTCGCCCCTGAAGTTACTAATCCTTCCAATCTGCCACTGCAAATATTAATCATTTGACTTTTGGTCCTAATTAGGTTTTTTTGCTAAGTTGGGTTGTCATTAGCGATGTGGTGCCCATGTGGCAAGTGATGATTGGGCGAGGTGGTTGGCTTAAATAGGTCTTTCGTTCCAGCAATTATAAGTCATATGAATTTTCGTCCCTGAAATTACTAATCAGATGTAATTATGACCATTTTTCAAATGATTAATATTTGCAGTGGCAGATTGAAATGATTAGTAACTTCAAAGACGAAAATTTAAATGACCTATATTTGCAGGGACGAAAAACCTATTTAAGCCATAAATAAATGAAGCAAAGAGTCATTTTGAATTTTTTAATGTTTGAGAAATTGTTACTATAATGTATAAATCTATTAAAATTGAAAACACATTTGTTATACCTCTTTTGTTATAGTGATTATATAGACTTAATTAACCAACACAAATCACATTCGATGATAAAGTTGACTATCTAAAAACATATTCAAAGATTTGGCGGTGAAATTAGCCAATTTGACTATCCTTCTCACCGTGGTTCAATGTAATGTTCGAGCATATAAGGCCTTACCGAAGAGATCTATAAGGCCTTACCGAAGAAATCTATAAGTTTAGAGTCATTAGGAGTAGGAAACAACTTCATGGTTATTTTGTGTCTTTTTCCTTATTGCATAATGATTTATGTATAAATGTTTGGTTCTACCGTGGTATACTTATTTTGCATCTATATGCAACAGACTTTGACTATCACAGTATAACACTAGAGTTTCAGATAAATTGATATGAAGATCCCTTAAGAGATAAACTATCCATTGCAACTCACATGCTACTGATGTTAGTGCCCTATATTCAACTTTAGATGACAATCTTGCTATTGTGACTTGTTCCACTCACTTGTGTGGAATTTCGTGGAAGAAAAAGACTTTGTCTATGTGGTTTCATGAGGTAACAAAATATTCTAGTTGTTGCCTTGTAATGTGTCTTTGTACGATTGCTAATTTTTTGACTTAATTGTTGCACAATGAACATTATGCCAGGTATGGTGGTAGTGAGATATAAAAACCTTGAAGTTAGCCTTCCATAGCTTTTTACATCAGTTTTAAGAGACATGTCTTCCATTTTAAGCCTCAAGTTAAAATCCATTGGAGTACTTGTAGGTTTTCTTCTAAGAAATCTTGAGTCCTTTAATAAATAAATAAAATATTTTCTAAGTTAGAATCCATTGGAGTACTTGTAGGTTTTCTTCATTATTGTTTCACTATTAGGAATTGATTACATCAAATGGATGTCTTGCAAATCATCCTAAGTGAAACAAAATTAGGAACATTCTGATGATCAGAATGTTCAGTTCAGCACCTGCTTTAACTGTGAACAGTACAGTAGGTGAAAAGTGAAAACAAAAGCAAAAAGCAAGCTCAAGTCTCATTCAATCCGGATTAGACATGTATGGGAGTTGGTACAGTACATGGACCATACAATCCCTCAAAGCATGGGGATGAAGATGGAGATCCACTTTCCTCTCTCATGCACACATTCCAAGACAAATCTGGAAAGGCTTTGTCCAGCAACATTCTGATGTATGTACAAATGACACTACACACGGACGATGCCCATAAATTCCTTTGACATTCATATGATGAATCCATAAACTCATCATACATTCATACATGAAGAACCCAAATAAAGATCATGATGAACCTAGATGAAGATCATCAAGAACACAACAACATTCTGATGTATTCTCAAGAACACAACAATATTTTGATGTTCATAATGTTCACCCATATTTTCAAGTAAAAGTTAGTGGGACCCAGGAAACATGGCACAAGACCATTGCTCACTCTCCAACAGCTACAAGAGGTCAAGACACCCTATAAATAGAAGTGGAAGGCTCAGCATTACTTGCACCTTTACAAAGCATACAAGAAAACAACTTAAGAGTGTTTGAAGCTTTAGCAAAACAAAAATTCACAAAGAAACTCTAAATATTATTAAAATATACCCACCCTTAACCTAAGCCAAGTTATAAACCTTTAAAGCCCTCAAAGTGTGTAAATAATTTTAACTTGATTGTCTATTTAAACTTGTCACAAATTTATCGCAAGATACATTGATGTGACGACTGAAGTGGGCAAATGTCGTGCCCATCCCTACTAGATTTAGGTGATACATACGTGTATCACGGAAAAGAGTATGGCTGAGAATATAGGTTACTTTCTCCCAGCCGGACCCGCTTATATATAATGTGGTAAGTTAGTTGTTGCTCTATTGTAGATGTGATGAATGATGCCCTAAGCACAACTCCCAGAAAGGTATGGTTCCTGGAAAAAAAATGCATCGAATAACTTATGTTTTTCTTTTCGTTACTTGAGGACAAGCAACCATTTAAGTTTTGGAGTTGTGATGACAGATCATCTGACGTTATTCTTAGCATGTTTTTCAGTTTATTTTAGTAGGTTCTACCAACAAACCAGAGGATATTAGATCAATTTCCTATGATTTCGGGAATTTGTAATGTTTTCTATATTTGAGTCTGTAATTCTATTATTCTCGAAACATAACACTTTTAGGGGGTTCTTGAAGTAAACCACGATGAAATTAGGCAAAGCAAAACCTCTGAAGATTATTGTGTAGGGATTTAAAAGGGATTTTTCAAAAATTTAATCCTCTTTGCGGAAGAAATCCCAATGAAACGGATCTTGATTAAATCATTAATCACAAATCAAACAGAAACTTAAACACTTTAAGATTCATGTGTTTACCTCTTGAAGAGCACAACCTTTGTAGAAGAAATATTTCTGATCACGAGCAAAGCAAAGCAGCGATGCCTCTACTCAGTCCACACGAACAGAACTTCTCCGATGACCGGTGCTAGCCAATTTCAACGGAGATTCAGAGAGAAGAAGGTTTAGAGAGCGGCGGCTAGGGTTTCACAACTTTTGTGAATTAGGTTAAGCACTCACAAAAAGGTAGTAATGCTTCAACACAAGGGTTCTATTTATAGAATCACTTGTGTGGACAACAAGACAACACTTAAATACACCGTATCTTACGGTGAACCGCGTTTCTCTATTTTTCGTAAATTAAATAATAAAATCATATTTAATTATTTAATTAATAATAAGTCTCACTTATTATATTATAAATAAGTCTCACTTATTATTTTATAAATAAGTCTTACTTATTTATTTCTCTCATATGTCATTGCTCGCATGATTTAAACCAATTTTACCTCATACGAGATCAATGGAATCCGCAACGCAAGAAACACATGTTTTCACTAAGTTATGAGCTAAACAATCCAAATCATATATATTTGACATCTGCAATAGAAACAACAACTATCTGAAGTTTGTACTTTTACAAATTTCATAGTTGATATCCTAGCATAACATTTATTTCAAATTACGATCTGGATATACTGTACACCGATATGAAAGTCAACATCATTGTAACTCATTTACAATGTTTCTTTCATCCGTGTTCAAGAAACAATTCATAGTCCTTTAAGACATCCAAGGATATTCTTGAAGGTATTCTAGTGTCGAACACAATAATCAATTTTGGTACATATTGAAAATAATTTTCTAACCATGTCTTACATGTGTAGATAAATTATTTTGGTGACTAGTATGTCATCCACATACTCCACCAAACTAATTTCAATGCTCCCACTAATCTCCTTATGTGCACAAGATTTCTTTATTAATCAAAGTTTTCATAAAACTTTGTTAATAAAATAAACAATTTAACT
Organism: Medicago truncatula; assembly: GCF_003473485.1. Classification (NCBI taxonomy): domain Eukaryota; kingdom Viridiplantae; phylum Streptophyta; class Magnoliopsida; order Fabales; family Fabaceae; genus Medicago; species Medicago truncatula. The sequence continues at coordinate 27,960,038 of NC_053045.1, forward strand.
TCGAGAAGATTTCTCTAATAAATAAATTTTGTAATACATTTACCTTTCTAGTATCCTTTGGATTAACGAAACCCTACATATATGTCAAATACATATATAAGGTCATTCTAATTAAAGAATGCAACATCGTTATCCATCTCCTAGAATTTGCATTATACAACAATGACAATTGGGATCGTTAGATTTAAGTATTACGATGATGTAATAGTTTCGTCATGATTTGCATCATGAGTTGCATGAAACTTTCTACAATCAATCACATCTTAAAGGTATTCATAATACCATCCATGTCAGTTTTCTACAAGAAAACTCACATTCATCTTATGAGTCATACTCATTTGGATGATATAACCAATATCCATATATGGTTTGTGTGCATGGATTCTTTATAAGATCCCATGGCAACTAGCCACTTCTCAAAAATCAGGTCATTTGCGACCTTCTAGTAAGTCAGGTGCTCATCTTCCATGAGCATCATATCACCTTGTTGAGTCATGACAAAATCATGTTTCTCATCCTAGTGTTATGACATATCAGACTCATCTAGATCATGTGCTACTAGAACTACCAATTTACCAACAACCCTTTGTTGAATCAGTTCATGTTCCATTGAGAAACATGTATTTTGTGGTACTTGACTTAATTCAAGTTCTACATCACTCCCACTAGCTCTTGCAAAGTTATACTCCTTGAAAAGGAATACTCCAGTACTAGCGACAAACAACTTTTGTCAAGGAAGAAGATGTAGAAATAGTATCCTTTAGTTTCCTAAGGGAACCTCCACAAGTATACATTCATTTAATTTGAAGTTTAGTTTATCTAGTAAACCATATAACCTCAAATTATCATAAAGTCAAAAATAGGTACTCTTACCTCCATATCTAATATGGTGCATTTATGATTACTCAATCAGAACTTGTTGTGCGTGAAGAATAACTGTAATTTAATTAATTTCAAGAGTCTTTGAGTTATAATCAAACTATTTTAGATCGAGTCGTGTCAAATATGAAACGATATAAATAATCATTATACTCATTAATCAAGCATTTACCATCACGACTTACTCGTATAGTCTTTATACTTTTCAAACTTATTCCTTTTACTTCATTGTTGAAATCTTTGAACAATTTCAAAGTTTTTCATGAATCGTGTCAAATACACTTTTCTTATCTACTAAATGATTTAGTAATGTCAGATGAAGTAATAGAAACAATATCTAGCAAATATGTTTAGTTCTCCGTATACATCTCATATGTATATAAACTCAAATAAATTACGTGTCCTTTCACCTTTGTTGGTGACCGGTATACTAATCTATTTTGAAAGGTGGGACTCACATCCTTCAAATGATATAAAATCAAATGAGTCCAATAGTCCATATCCACGGATTTTGGAAATGTGAATCACACATGTTTGTACTAAACAGTAATGCCAATTATATACAAAAGGTTCAAATATCATTTGATCCTTTTTCATATGTTATAGATCAGCTTATCAAGATCATGGAACTCAATTCCATTACCTGATTAGCACACTTGTATAGAAAATATTATTTGGATAATAGCACAACATTTGTCTTTTATTCAACTACACAATCATTCTCTTGTCAATACAAGATTTAGGACATAATGCTTCTATATTATATGGAATTTAATAACAATTATTTGGTTCCATATCAAGTTAAGTTTAAGTCCAAGCATAAGCTCTTATAGTCAACGAAACTATTTGTTCCATTCTAGACGTAGGTGGATTTCACTTATAGTTAATGTTCTACTTCTTTAAAACTTTATATTTCAACAAATATAATATTAATCATCAAGTATCATATACTTATGATGCAGAAGTAGAAATTTAACTTTATATAACTATATGGGTAAATAAGAAGTCTTACTTCTTTCTTATTTTGACTCTTTCAAAACTACGAGCAATTTTGCTTTCAACTTTTGAAATAATTGTTTCCCTATTTAGCAACCATTTTTAACCCTCCAAGGTAGAGAAACAAAGTATGAATTTTATTCTTATCCATTTCCATGTACTTGATAGGTTGAAACCTTTTATCTTACCTTGCAGTTATAACATTGAGATTAATGATCATATCATTATCCATTGTCGTTACCACTATGAGATATCTTATATCCACTCATTCGACCTAATGCTTCTGACAAGCATTCTTTTCGAATTTAGATATAGAAAGTTGCTAGGAAATGGTTGCTCGAAATTCTACAGTTTTTTTTCTTATTCTTAAGAACTATTCTTAATTTTGTACCAATTCAGAAACTCCTTTCTGAAAATTTTGTTCTTCATAAGAACATTTAACAGTATAATAAAAATGTATATGCCGAAGAAATTCTAAATACAGAAAATAAATAAAATAAATGTATCATGATTTAAAAAACATAATTAATTAGGTCTTTAATTAAATATGCTCCCACTATTTTATTCAAAACAAATGACCTTCAACATTTGAATCGGAAAATCTCATTGGAAGATTTTCTAGTGGGTTGAAATCCATATTTCACCTTGCTTTAAGTCAACGAGGGCTGTACTCAAAACTCAGTTATTTAGGTAGGAACTCCTTCCAATTGTATCTCATACAACTTTCAAATCATTTGAGTGAATAACTCCTTACTCTAATCTATCATATAGATGTTCCCAAACATTGCTTCTAAATTTATTTTAATCATATTAAAATAATTTAGTTAAGTTGGACCCAAAGAATAACAGTCGGGTAAATGGAATTACCGCACCGCAACTTACTAGTATAGAAAGTGCACCTCGCGGAGGCGAAACCTACACATTTCGATATTAGTCTTGAAGGGTGTCATCCTTTGGAAAGCAATTAACTTAATATTCTTTTGAAGTAAATATATATATTTTAATCTTATTAAAATAATATAGTTAACTTAGATCCAAAATAACAGTCGGTAAATAGAATTACCGCACTACAACTTACTAGTATAGAAAGTGCACCTCGCGGAGGCGAAATCTACACATTTCGATATTAGTCTTGAAGTGTGTTATACTTTGGAAAATAATTTACTTCATATTCTATTTGAAGGATTTTTAATTAAGTTGATCTCACTGACATGTGTATCTTATACACACATCTAATATTATACATGACATTCATGTTCATAGATAGCAAGTATATATAAAATATTTAAAATATACATGCACTAATCTAAACACACATTTCATGCATCACATACATAAAATAATAAACTAGGTAGTATGATTATGACCTCCTAACACGTAAGAATTAAATAAACTACTTTATTACAATTCTTTGACCCACGAGCAAGCTACAAAAGTTTCTCCATCGAAATCATCTTTTGGCGTTGTCTTCTCTTCAACTTGAGCATTTACATTATTTAACACTTAAATAAAATAAATAAAACCAAATCACGACACACAGGTCGTATTTAAATAAATCACGACACGCAGGCCGTATTTAAATAAAATAAACCATGACACGCATGTCATATTTAAATAAATAAACATACGCCAAAAACTAAGGTCATAACCATATACCATAAAATAAATAATAATAACTATTTATAATTATTTAAACAATTTTAGAATTAGTCAAAATTTGGAAATAATATTTTGACCGAGATATACGTCATATAAAATTGATTCGTATATATGTATATATATATTCCTTTTGAAACTATTTTCAAAATCAATCAGGTCATAAATAAAATTAAAATATGCAAATTTTAGGACCAAATCTAAAAGATCATATCTGATATTGAAACTCTTTCAAAATCATGATCCTTTTAAATTAGAAATAAATTATGCAAATCTTTTAAATAAATTCAAAATATCATATATGACCTTGAAACTATCATGATATTTTAAATTTACCATCAAATTAGGATCACTTATTACCTTTTCAAACAACTTTTGAAAAACAATCAAAAGGTAGAATTTTTATTTACTTAATTATAGTAACATTGACACTCAATAATTATTTTAATTAAATATGCTTTATTTAGGCGACCAATTTGTTTCCAAAATAAATTATGGTGCTAAAATTAAGCAAATATTTTATTACCAAATTCAAAAATCATATATGATATTGAAACTCTTTCAAAATCATGATCTTTTAAATTTACTACCTTTCACCAATTGAATAAATTAATTAAAATAAATAATTTCAAGAATTGCTTGTTTAGAATGAACAACCGGATCTTTGATGCTTCACCAGATTCGGATATCGAAGCTCGATCTCACGAATTGTTCAAAGTCACAACAATCTTCTTGAAAACAATTGATCAACCATAATAATACAACTCTTGTATAGTTAGGTACCCTAATACGACAATCAAACATCAATAATTTTAACAATTGTTTGTTCAGTATGGACAACCGGATCTTTGATGCTTCACCAGAATTAGATATTCGGATATCGAAGCTCAATCTCACGAATTGTCTACAAATTTACAATCAATGTATCAAACATAATGAACGAATGACACCATCAATATATCACATATAATGATGTTGTATTAGAATCATATATCACATATATGATCTTGATCAATCAATTTTAATTAACTCGTTTTATTTAAATAATAAAATATTAACACTTAATATTATTATCATTAGCATTTGCATTCCACATTAATTAAATCAAGGAAATCAAATTTCCAATTTATTTATTATGGATAAAGAAACTATTTTCTTAATTTATCCTAAAATTTTGGAACCGATTCTATAAAAAATATATATATGCCAAATTTTTAGAACAACTTCTAAATATACTATTTGTTTTGAAACAATTTCAGAATACTCATGTACTGAAACCAATACATATGTATAGTAGAAATAATAATTTTGAGATCACGGAATTCAAATTGGATTCAATTTTAAAATCAATGATAATCGACAGTAATCTTACGATTATTAATTTTAAAATTCATGCAGTCAAGAACAGTACTATACCGAACAAAATCTGAATCAACTTCGATTAAAACAATTTTAATCACGTTTAATCACAGACATGGATATTATTATCACACGAGTATATCTTAATATAATAAATATGCATAAAACTGATTCGAATTCAATGATTTAATCATAACCGAAGCTCTGATACCACTGTAGGGATTTAAAAGGGATTTTTCAAAAATTTAATCCTCTTTGCGGAAGAAATCCCAATAAAACGGATCTTGATTAAATCATTAATCACAAATCAAACAGAAACTTAAACACTTTAAGATTCATGTGTTTACCTCTTGAAGAGCACAACCTTTGTAGAAGAAATATTTCTGATCACGAGCAAAGCAAAGCAGCAATGCCTCTACTCAGTCCACACGAACAGAACTTCTCCGATGACCGGTGCTAGCCAATTCCAACGGAGATTCAGAGAGAAGAAGGTTTAGAGAGCGGCGGCTAGGGTTTCACAACTTTTGTGAATTAGGTTAAGCACTCACAAAAAGGTAGTAATGCTTCAACACAAGGGTTCTATTTATAGAATCACTTGTGTGGACAACAAGACAACACTTAAATACACCGTATCTTACGGTGAACCGCGTTTCTCTATTTTTCGTAAATTAAATAATAAAATCATATTTAATTATTTAATTAATAATAAGTCTCACTTATTATATTATAAATAAGTCTCACTTATTATTTTATAAATAAGTCTTACTTATTTATTTCTCTCATCTATCTGTCCTTTGTGTGTGACCCTATAGGTTCCCGTAACGTTGGCAATAATATTAAATCACATATTTAATATTATAAACAGTGAGCGGTATCTAGCAACACATCACTGCTACCCAAGTGACGAGAATGTCATGTGATCTGACGAAACCTTTCTGTGATAATGATCATGTGTATAATTACCCTTTTGCCCTCATGTCTATATTGAACACAAGGCATAGACCGTGTCATCCTTGTCTAGTTCAATATTGGGCCCGTAGATATTTCTCCTGTTATGTAGGAGGGGCAAATTCCATCTAGGTCACTCATGTCCCTCAGCATGATTCATGGAGTACCCATCAACCAACTTTATAGTCATCCTGTTACGGACAACGTTTGAATGGTGACAAAGCACTCGACTCCAACATCTAGGGTACATAGTGGTTTCAGGTCGAAGGGTGGAATACACCACTATCACTATGAGAATATCTTATGACATTTTTCATAACTTTTACTATGTAGTATTCTCATGGCGGATCAATCCAATATAAATATTACTCCTAATATTTATATCTATTTGAAGACTTGATAACTCTTTATCCATGATCTGTGAGATGTGATCATCAGTCTACCTACATAATAGTCTCTATGCTTTAATGATATCCCACTTCTCAATAAAGCTTGACTACGGATACTTTGAGAATAGTTTCCTTATGTTTAATGGGGTCTCACAATTAAGTTATACTTAATGTTCCATTAAACGGACTAACTATTCTAGGGACTTTATTATTTTGAAACAAAACAAAATCAATAAAGAAATGCCTTGTTATTATATATTCACAATATATATTTATATCAATATCATGATACAAAGCCAAACCCAATCAATATAGATTGGCTATTAGGGCTTATTCCAACATATTGAGCCTTGGGAAGATGAAGAATGAAGATTTAAGAGGCCTCAGAAGATTTTACAAAGGGAGGAATTATGTTCCTAATGTCCAAGGCAAACTTAACTAGGAAGAAAACACCACAACAGGCGAAAAATTCAGCAAACCAGGAAAGTAATGCACTAAAGCGCATGGCGCACATAATGAAGCGCCTGGCGCAGGAAAGGAAATGACTAAAGCGCCTGGTGCATGGACCTAGGCATCAGGCGTATGAACCTAGGCGGTGACTTGCGAAAATTGTCACTTTTTGTAACTTTTCGCCACGGAAAGCCCGTGATTTTACCTTAGTTAGGTGGAAACTTTCCTTATAAATATCAGTTTTCCTCATTCACAATTTCTCGTTCAGAACTAGAACAGTTCAAGAGGAAGACTATTATAGGAGTCAAGGAGGAGTTCTATCTTCTCCTATCTTTTCTAAGGTATGTTTTTATCTTTTAGTATATTTATCTTAGTTATTATGGGTAACTAGATATCTATAGGTTATGGTTCTAAGTTGAACCTCTGTTTATTTTTGTTGGATAATTATTTAATTTAATTTCGTTTATATTTTAGTTTATTTTCTGTTTGATATTAAGTTTTTATTTAGGATTTATTTATTTAGGCGAGGTGCAACCCTAGATTAGGTAATTAAGCTGTGACAGGGCTTAATATTGTTATTACTATTTGGATGCTTATATCTTGATATTTATATCCTTATACTAATAACTACTTGTCTATGAAGTAAGTGATTAGTAAACTAGACGAAATGTACCGAAAGCGAGTTGACCCTAGTAGTAATTACTTAGGAGGTGACATTAATAATATTGAGTAAAATCTGCTGAACCTAGGATGTAACTAGTTTATTAATTTGGGAAACAAGCACCAAGGGAAATAAACCTAAGTAAGACCATTGTCCTCGACCTCTAGGTAAGGTAGACGCTGTAGGAACATTGGCCTTTGATGACAGTCGTCATTACGTTATTTTTATGGTCTTTTTATGATAGTTTTTATGGCACTTAGAGAGTCAATTGCTTGTATACATGATTAAATCATCTCAAGATTCATAAAAGAGAAGTTTTGTACAAATTGGAGAAGAATGCAAGAATTTAGCTATTGGAGAAATCGTGCCACGATGGACCTGAATCATGGCACGTTTGAAGCGTGGAATTTACCTGAAGATGCTGGAAAAATCGTGGCACGATGGACGTGTAACGTGCCACGATGGTTGAGTAAATTTGCTGCCACGTAGGATTAATGAGTAAATCGTGCCACGATGGTATCGAAACGTGGCACGATGATGGGCTTTTCTGAAACCCTAATTCTTTGTCTATAAAAGCCAGATGCGATCAGAAGCTTAAGGGGGCGATTTTGGAGACCAAAACAGAGCATAGACGGCACCAGGAAGCTGAAGAACACACGGTGGATCTCACACAACTCATAGTTGGTTCTGGTTTATGTATGTTCGCTATTTTCTATGTATTGATTGTTTAGTTATGAGTAGCTAAACTCTTAGATTGATTAAGTAATGAGATGAATCTTTGTGATCTGTGAACCATGTAATTTGTTAAGAACTCTCTTTGACATCAATGAAAACCTAGTCTTTATTCAGAATTATTTGTGCTTAATGCTTTTCTTCTGATTGTTTGTATGACTACTAACCCTAGCTTCTTTCAATCACATAAATTGATCTTAGGAATTGAATGACTACTAACCCTAGCTTTTAATCATGAAATTGAGATAGGAACCTAGAGATAGGAAATTGAGGATTATGAATTAACGTTCTCACCATGCTTCCGCGGTTATTCAATCGGTTTAAGATATTAAAAGGTTATAACTTAGGAAAGGGTTTTGAGTCAAGAGATTGATCAAAACCACTTAGTTAATCCGTCGTAAAGTTAGGTTAATTTCTTTGAGAGAGAAGAGAGGCAAATTACTCACAGTGAGCAATAGAGGATTCGAAAGGCTTGATCATCTGTTTTAAATCCAATTATCAAACCATTTTATTTTCTGTTATTTAATTTTTATGCACACAAACCTACTGCCTCAGGCACTTATAAAATTTACACATCCTTTATGTCAAAGAACTTGCTAAGTAGAAATTAACAACGGTCCTCGTGGAACGATATTTATTACTACTTCGATAGTTATTGGTACACTTGCCAAATATCTATCAGCCTTCATTGCCTTTGGAAATCTTGGAATCTCAATTTAAGTATATGTTTCAATTACCTTTGAATTAGCAAGACCCGTCATGGAAGGATCATCGTGCAATCAGCAGGTGCAGTTAGTCGTCGGAGGAATAGACCTAGATAAACCGAGATAGTATAGACCATGCTTGTAAGGATCAACGTGCGATCGGCAGGTGCAGTTTGACAACCGACTAGGTCAGAACATCCCAAAGGCCTCATCACTTGTATAGTCTACTTAAGATAACTAAACGCGACATGAATGTTATTTATTATCCAACGATATAAGCAGGGGGAATTTAAAGAGTCCTAACTGTTGTTTCCTTTTCTGCAACCAAAAACATGTAATTTGCTCTGTTGCAAACAGATAAAAATTGAAATCTTTAACCCTTATCTCTTTTATTTTATATTGTCAACTTAAAATAAGTAACACGGGCTATTTAGACGAAACGACAATCCATGTGGATACGATACTCTATTTATCACTTTGTTACTTGGTAAATGATTTGGTACACTTGCCTATTCTGACTATCAGTAACCCACTACCCAACCCAAACCAGAAATTAGTGGGTTTTCCTTAACCGACTAAATAGTGTAGAGGTGGTTATTTTACATCACCTAACAGAAGTACTATATATGGTTCAGATCTTGGATTCAATCAAACTCAATCAAAACCAATACACGTACACCCCGACGTATTAGCTGATCCTGTAGTTTAAAATCAATTACAATAAGTGTACGTTTAGTTTTAGTTAAATAAATGTAAAGTGATTTATATAAAATGAGTTGTACAAACAATTTGAATGTTTTTTTCTTAAGAAAACAATTTGAATGTTAAAATCAAGTTTTGAATCAAAAGTTTCAAATTTTATCATGATGTATAGTCCATTTCTATATGCAAAATCAATTATACTTGAAAACAACTAAACATAACAAAATTAATTTTGCACCTAGAATCAATTTTGACACATATAAAAGTAAATAGAAATATACAATTCACATTTATAATAGATCTATACTACTCCCAACAATCTTTAGTCTATATTTCTTCCCTTTTAAATTATAAGTTGTTTTAAAAAGAAAATAAAATATTATCACAAATTATAAATCCCTTTACGATTTTAAGAAAGCATTAATGTTTGTTTTTTTATTAAACCTTTAACTAGTTACTACTCTCTTTTCTTTCAACTCTTTAATTTATTTTTCATATATAGTTTATTCAAACGGTGTTCAAACTCCAACACTCGTGTATACATGCATTATCTCTTATCAGGTGAGCTTGCTCACAGGAACAAATTTGTTACATTTCTTAATACAAATAAAATGATCCAAACGACCATCAAATTTACAAAACTAATTATCTTAATACGAATGAAATAACTAAAACAATTTATAATTTGAAACAAATAAAATACTACCTTCGTTTTAAAATGAATGTCGTTTTAGCAAAAAAAAATTGTTTCAAAATGAATGTCACTTTCAATTTCCGATGCAATAATAACTTTTTCTTTTCAATTGTACCCTTCAATTAATATTATGTTACACTACTTCCAAAATATTATTTTTCCTTTAATGAAAAACAAACCAATAGTTGATTAAGATAATTTGATAAAATTGCTATGACATTTAACTATTTTATTTCATTCCTAATATATGCGCAATTGACTAAAACGACAGTCATTTTAAAACGGATGAAATACTAATTATTAGATCATATTTTGCCGTCAATTTTAAAATAAAACATCAAAATCAGCAACACAAAGGCACAGTTACAACATCCTATACAAATCCATTTAATACACCCTATCGACAGAGCAGCAGAATAAAAACAAAAATAAATACTTAGACCCACCACCACATACCCATAACAATAACATCACGTGGGTGAAATTATAGAAAAGAAAAGGTCCCAACCAACCAACAAAACCTAAGTTTCTCAACAAGCTAGCGGTGGTGTCTCAATATTTTTTTGCACGCGTTACTCGTTTCTTTTTATACTTGTCTCTCTCTCAACTATGTCTTTTACGTGTCCATTTGTCAACTCTCACTAAAATCTAAATTCTTTACAATAATGTTTCTTAATTCGACTCTCTAAGAATAAATCAATACCACTACACTTAAAATTATACTTCTTTTAATTTGCCCATTGTATTGTTCAATAAAGTAATATTAGTGAACCAAACCCATTATATATATCACATGCCATTCCCTTCCTTCTACATCTCATCATATTCCCAAACTGCAAAAAGAAACATAAAACAAATCGAAATGAGTTTTTATTTTCATCAAGATTCTCTTTCTCTTCAATCTACCATGTCTACAACTTTCACTTTCTTGTTTTTCTCTTTCACCCTTTTATTTTCTTTCTTCTCTTTTCTTCTCTTCATCTCAAGAATCAAGCCATGGTGTAATTGCAACACTTGCAAAACATTCTTAACCATGAGTTGGTCCAATAAATTTGTAAACCTTGTGGATTATTATACACATCTTCTTCAAGAATCACCAACAGGAACAATTCATGTGCATGTGTTGGGTAACACAATAACCTCAAATCCAGAAAACGTGGAGTATATACTCAAAACAAATTTCAACAATTACCCTAAAGGTAAACAATTCTCTACAATCCTTGGTGATCTTCTTGGCCGTGGTATCTTCAACGTTGACGGCCATTCGTGGAAGTTTCAACGAAAAATGGCATCTCTTGAACTCGGTAGCGTAGTGATTCGTTCCTACGCTATGGAACTTGTCATCGAAGAAATCAAAACAAGATTGCTTCCTCTTATAGCTTCTGTTGCCGAGAAAAAAACCGCATCCAAAGCAGACAATACCTCAGAAGATGTTCTTTTGGACATGCAAGACATTCTTAGAAGATTCTCGTTCGACAACATTTGTAAATTCTCGTTTGGATTAGACCCATGTTGTCTTGTTCCATCACTTCCTGTTTCAAATCTTGCAAATGCTTTTGATCTTTCTTCAACACTTTCAGCTCAACGGGCATTAACGGCATCACCGTTAATATGGAAGATGAAACGTTTCTTCAACATTGGGTCAGAGAAGAAGTTGAAAGAAGCGATTAAGATAGTAAATGATTTGGCAAATGAAATGATAAAACAAAGAAGAGAAATTGAGAATGGAGTTGAGTCACGAAAAGATCTTCTATCTCGCTTTATGGGTGCTTTGAATTCACATGACGACGAATATTTAAGAGATATTGTCGTTAGTTTTCTGTTAGCGGGTCGTGATACCGTTGCTTCCGCGTTAACGGGTTTTTTTATATTGTTGTCGAAGAACCCGAAAGTGGAGGAAAAAATTCGGGTTGAGTTAGACCGAGTAATGAACCCGAATCAAGAGTGTGCTACTTTTGAACAAACGCGTGAAATGCATTATCTTAATGGAGCGATTCATGAGAGTATGAGGCTTTTTCCACCAGTTCAATTTGATTCAAAATTTGCTCTTGAAGATGACGTGTTACCTGATGGAACTTTTATAAAAAAGGGGAGTCGGGTCACTTATCACCCATATGCTATGGGTCGGATGGAGAATATTTGGGGACCCGATTGTTTGGAATTTAAACCCGAGAGATGGTTGAAGGATGGTGTGTTTGTTCCAAAATGTCCTTTTAAGTATCCGGTTTTTCAAGCGGGGTCGAGGGTTTGTTTGGGAAAAGAGTTAGCTATTGTAGAGATGAAGTCTGTTGTTGCTTCTTTAGTAAAACGGTTTGATGTTCGGGTTGTTGGACCGAACCAAGAGCCGCAGTTTGCACCCGGTTTAACTGCCTCATTTAGAGGTGGTTTGCCGGTTAAGATTTATGAAAGAACATGATTTTTTAGATTAATTAGGCTAAAATGTTAGGTTGTAATAACTTTATTTAGATTGCAATGTGAATACTATATACATATACTATTTTTGTCTAATCTCACGTTTAAACATTTCTTTATTTCAAACTGTTTTTCGTTTTATCAATATCATATCAACAATATACTTCATTCTTTTTTTAGTTGTTGCTTTAAACTTACATAAACACTAACAAAATAAAAAAAATTGTTACTCTTAAAATTTGTACTCTATTATATTACTTCATTTCACTTCCAATTGGAAGGTATTATTGACAAAATGGTAAATTATTATTGTATTGAACTTTGAAAAATGTAATTATAAACTATTTTTTATTCAAAGGGGTCAATTAAAAAGGAATTAAGGATAATTTTACGGATTGAAGAATGTTAGCAACACTCTATTTTGAACACTCTCTTTAATACCAACTCATTTATTAGTTTAAATCATTGTTAGTCTACACTTTAATTACATTCAATAAAATAGTGAATATTAAAGAGAATATTAAAAAATGAGTGTTTCTAGCATTCCTCTTTACTAATATTTAGTGTCGGAGAGAGTAATTTATCTAATGAAATATATTTTATGATCATATTTAAAGTCTTGTTTTTTTACTAGAATATAAGGTCTTGTTAACATGTACTCCAATTTTTTTTTGTCAAGTAGTTTTGTGGTTAGAGCTCACACAATTAAATTGTGAAAAAGTGGAGTGTTTGGATTTCGAACCTCGGCCCCAACATATAATATGCATTATCCCTACCAACTGAGCTATTTCATATCTTTATAAGACACAGTTAAAGATTTTAAGAAAAAAATCTTTTGAAAATAACAATTGATTTTTGAATTTTTAAGCAATTAGATACACCACTATTGACGCAATTTTTCTATATTTGATTTCTTAAAGATTGTGTTAGTGACCCTTATTAGAATTTTCCTAGATTTAATTATTTTCTTAAAAATTTACTAAAAAAAAAACTTATTTTCTTAAAAATTATGTATAATCTCATAAGACACTGTATACAAAAAATGCATTTTATTTAAAAATAAATAAATAAAGAAAGGGTATTCATTCAATGTCCCCATCTCATAAGATTTTCTTCCCTTTTTTGGATAAGATTTTCTTCTGAGATTTTCTTCCTCTTTTTGGATAAGATTTTCTTCATATTGACTTAACATTGGGGCAGCTAATAACTTTTGCTTGCTGCAGTTAATGTAGACATTGCACCAATTGACTATTTGGTGCAAGAAATAAATAATAGAGATAATTTTCTATGGTCAAAGATTAAATTTATTGGGTTTAGGCACACAAACACAATAAGACATTTTCTCCCAAAATGTTGAATTATTTTTTTTGGAAAGGCTAACCATTGCCTTTGGGATATTGGAGAAAGGAACAAAAATAAAAATTTTGTATTGGAAAATGATAAAAAATGGTCAAGTCAACTTGTAAAAAGTTTATAAATTGTTGTTTTTAATGTAAAACTACTAATTTTGGTTATCTTAACCATTGCCCTGATGGCAATGGTTAGCAAGACCTTTTTTATACACCCTCCGGTCACTATTATAAGCAAAATTCCACTTTTTAGATTCATTCAATAAATGATGTATGTGGTCTATTTAATGGACCACATACATCATTTATTGAATGAATCTAAAAAATAGATTTTTGCTTATAATAGTGATCGGAGGGTGTATATACATTTAAAGAAGTTTCTCATTGTTTGTGCATATAAACATTATAGGTTTGATTTTGTGACCTTATGAGAATAACTCATGATGTGAAATTTGCAATTGAGGGATTCATACATTTATAGATAGAATAGATTAGTCCACCACGTAAATTTCACAGAGTAGGTGAGAGTGACAAGTATGGGGGAGGAATGGATCAATGGGGGTGGAGAGAAATTGAATCACGTAAAATAATTGACACTAGTCCTTTTTTCCTTTCAAAAAAATAAAATAAATCCCCATTTACTATACACACACACTAATACATACAGTTATGTAAATACTTTGCGACAGTTTTTGATTTCATTGGATTGAAAAGTGAGTTTTTATTTTTTTTTGGTGGAAGGGTATACCCTCGACCTTGCATAGATTATGCATTGTTCTTATCAACTGAGCTAAACTCACGAGGACAAAGTGAGTTTTTGTTTAAAGTCAAAATAAAATATACTAGGATTTTCTTAGTAATTTAGTAGTATTTTATTTTAGTCAAATCTTAATCATTTTTCAGAACTTTCTATTATTATTTCGTTTTGTTTTATTTCAGTCTTTACGAGTTTATTATTTCTTTCCCTATTTAAGTTTAACAGTTGTAACCAAAGAGACAACTTATAACTTTTATTCAATCAATGTTATTTTAGAGAATTTTTCTCAATTTTTGATGAATTCCATAACCCTATTTTCATAAGTTTGTCGCTTGCAAATTTATTTTTTTCTATCTGAGTTTAGCGCTGGCTAGCCTACGCTTCTGTACTGCGTCAATTACCAACAAAAAATAATCTTTTTAACACAAGAGAAAGAGCAAAAGTCTCAACTGTTTACATCCAACACAACCAAACAAGAAACATAAAGAAAAAAGAAAACAAGTACTACTATACATACAGAAAAGTATAGTGCGCGTTATAAATATGATCCTCAATTGAGAATTGAGATAGCAAATGGCAGGCTGCAAAATACACGGGGAAGACACGGACTAGTTTTTGTTTCTTTTTCACAGTACTCGTTTTAAATAGCTTAACTAGTAAGTTATATATAATTTCCTCATAAAATAGTAGGTACTATATTTTTAACTAAAAGCAACTAATTTTAAATATATTCAAGATATGTCGTATTAAGCTTCAAGCTTGCCATCATTTTCCTCGTTCTTATCTAATATTTAATTGCACCTCCTAAATAATGGATATAATATTTAAATTTGTTATGTTTGTATCTGTGGCTATAACTAGAGGGGGGTGGTAACTACTCGCAAGGAGGGGGGGGGGGAGCTTTTTTTATGCAAAAAAAGTGTAACCAAAACAAGACCTACCTTTTGTGTAAATGAACTTGTGGCATTACTCCAGGACCGTATCTGAGGCAGGGTGATCGCCTTAGGTCCCAAAAAAAAGGATAAAATTTGGGTCTTAAATATTTTTTTTAGGGGTTTATTAGGCCCTAAAAAAAATTTCTTTGTTTTTTTATCAAGTTTGATATTTATTCAAGTTTATTAGTTAGGACCCAAATTGTAGGTTCGTCCTAGACCACCAAAATCTCAGAAACGGCACCGACTCTATTTGGAATAGAGAGCAGCTTTTAGAAAATAGGAGAAAGGGAAAAAATATGAATGATAGTTTCTCCAATTTGAGTAAGAGGTATAATTTCCTCGTAATATAAAATATCTTGAAATTCAAAAATATACATCTTTCAATCACTATTATAAACAAAAATCAACTTTTTAGATTCATTGAATAAATTATATACAATCATTATTATAGACTAGATACATCATTTATTCAATAAATCTAAAAAGTTATTTTTTTCACTTATAATAGCGATCAGATGATGTATCATAGAAGAATCGACTGATTTAAACAAATTATTCAAATCATTTTCATATTTTTTAAAATATTTTCAAAATTTTGTGAAAAAAAAAAATTCAAAATTAGAAATTTATTTATTAATTGTAAGCATTTCATTCTCATTCTCTACTGCTCTCTCAATCAAGGCCTAAGAGTTATTCAAGTCTCGTAATGATAATTATATATAAAAATAAAGATGGAAAGTTGGCTTACCAACTCGAGTGATAGAGTTAAGAAGTTGAGTGATCATATAAACAGGTTGAGGATTTTATCCCTAACATGCTGCTACATAATTTATCATTTTTTTTTTTAGCAACATAATTTATCATTTAAAACAAATAAAATTTGCATCTTACAAAAAAATATATCAAATCTATCCCAAGAGTTATAAAAAAAAAAAATATCAAATCTGTCCCAATAATGTATTTCTAATACTTTCTAATTTAAATGATAAGTAATGGTTTGATGTTTGGATTTTGGGAATAAGAGAGAAGCTTTGTACCGAATTTCCTATGAGTAGCTTTGGAAACACTCTCTTTTAAACACTCTCTTTAATTCTCACTCTTTTGTTGGTTTGAATCATTGTCGATCTATACTTTGAAAATAGAACTCACATATAATGGTGGGACATACATTGATTGTATCCAATTAAAAAATTAAATGCTAGAGAGAATTTAAAAGTGAGTGTTACCATCCTTCCTCATTCTCGCGTAGAAATGACTAATTAGCACTCATAACTTCATGACCAAAAATAAAGTTCATTAATTAAGATGTCATAACGTAAAAAAATTACGTTTGACATGACGAAATCGGTTTGGTTCGGTACACTTAAAAAGTTTGTAGAAGGGAGAAAAACCAGCTTTGAAGTTTTGTTTTGTTTTTTGTTTTTTGTTGAATTACCACCTTTGAAGTTTGAAAAGCAATATAAAACGTGCTTCTAATTAGATTATCTTCTAATGTTTGCCCAATATTGACAAGGTAGTAGCAAATCCTTTGCATGTTCATTTGCATTGTTTTCTCTTTTCATATTTTAAAAGTTATCATGTCATGATTAAAGTTTTCATATATACCAGCGTTGTCGACATCAATTATTTTTATATTGTATATCAGATTTACATCCATATTTTACATATATAATATTCTTTTTTATTAAGCAAATTTTTTATCGAAAAAGAACAACTTAGCACAAGACATGTAATGCTGCTCCTAAATCGGAAACATTTAATATGATACATTATGAAATGCCACAATATTAACTAATGAAACGCAAGATAAGATAAGATAATAGGAGATAAGTTTCAATTATGTGATACCACCAAACAGCCCCCTACAACACATAACCAGGGACACTACAAAACATCTTGAGTTAACACTAGAAACTCTAAACCTTGTTATTTGGTTTGAGAGAAATAGAGTAGAGAAGCATATAGAAGAGAGAAAGAGAATAGAAGTTGGATTGTTTGGAAAGAAATAAATTGAGAAGAAAGGAGAATTTCAGGGATGGATCCAGGAATTCATGAAACAGGGTTGAGAAATTCAATAGTAAATTAAATATTAAATAAGAAAATTACAATGGTTAAATACATTTAATAAAATAATGTCAAATAAATCACGTTGATTGTCTAAGTCGTGCACGATGTTTTTTTATAGACTTAATTGCACTTTTGACCCTCTATCTTTTTAAAAGTTACGATTTTGGCCCCCTAACTAATTAAAATACAAAACAACCCCCTATGTATTGGATCTTTGGCAGTTTTGGCCCCCAAAATCACTTTTGACTTAGTCTTCGTTGAGGTGGCATCCCTTAAGTGAGGTGCCACGTGTCGATCATTGTGGGTGCCACGTCAGCAAAGACTAAGTCAAAAGTGGCCTTGGGAGCCAAAACTGCCAAAGATCCAATACATAGGAGGATGTTTTGTATTTTATTTAGTTAGGGGGCCAAAATCGCAACATTTAAAAATATAGGAGGTCAAAAGTGCAATTAAGCCTTTTTTATATCAGAAAATTAATCAATACTTGAATTTTATCAAGCTTATTAGCAATTTACTCACTCAATGTGTTTTTTTTTAGATGAAAGCAAACATTTTATCACAAGAAAGAAAACATACAAAATTGAGGGTCTAGGTCAAACCCAATTAGAAAATAAACCTAAAGTTAGGAAATAAAAACCAGAAAAGTCTCTAACATATAGTGAATGAACCTATGAGGCTCATTCCACCATTGAGGAAATAAAAACCAGAAAACTCAGCTGATAGAGTACTACAGTAGTCTATATGTTTTCAGTTAAACCTCCAACAAATCTAGCTTTGTGATCTCTAAATACAACACCAATTGCGGCAGTTAAAGGGCTCCCTAATGTTGAACCACCAATGTATGCTTTGATCCAACTAGCAGCAGGTGGTTTCCAAAGAACTTCGACTATCTTATTGACATATTTAGGTTTTCCAGCTACTTTAAATGCATAATCTCGAAATCCTGCATTAAAGAAATCATGTGACCAGAATCTAACCTATTACCTTGCTGCACTTCATAAATAACTATGGGATTGAAACTATTTTGAAGCCTTATATTGTTCCTTATAATCCATACATACCAAATTAGGTGAACTATTGAAGACAATATTTGTCACATGTTTGAGAGCTTGATGACTTCTCATCATATCATAGCTTGATGACTTCATAAAGTTTTTAGAAGATTTTGGAGAGTTACTCATAGTTTTGGTAAAGTTCGGTCTTGTAACGAAAATAGTCTTTATCAGTCATTTCATATCCCTATCGACACAACTATATGTGTCAGTGTCTTTTTGGTGTTATCGGTTAGGTTGATCTAATTAGACGATGATTGGTAGAGGTTGCGAAGGTATTTGACTTATCACATTAAAGAATTTAAGATCAAATTGTACTTGAGGATATTCTCTTTCAAGTCACAAGACATATCATAGGAGAAACTGCTCGGAATGCTAAAGAATTAATAGCAAAAAGGAGAAAATTTTCACCATTCACGAGGTGCATGATATGACACTCAAAACCCAAAAATAAATATTACAACTATTAGTTCAAAAATGGAGTTTGATCCGCAATAGAGAATTTTAAATAAAAACTTTTTCAAGAATTAAAAAGGGCGCCCTCGCAAGTGGACAGTGAGATTGAAGCACTCGAATTAGTCGGTTCTTAAGCAATAAACCGAGTTTTTTTTTAAATAAAAAAAAAATCCTTTCACAAGGTTCAGGATACCACATTGTCCCATAATAAAGCATAATTCACATTTTACTTCATTAAAATTTATAATTATAATAGTAATGACGTCAAATCCTATTTTTCTGAAAATAATTTCTTTTACATCATAGATTATGATTTTCTTATATTAAACTAAATTAATAAGTTTATCTCTTTTTGAAAATCACTATTTGAGTAGAGTTTTTCCCAAACTTTTTAAGATTATTGGTTTCTCCCAAAACACTGAGTATTTTAAGGTGGAAAGATTGAGTGCAAGTATATATTGTCTAAGTTATAGTATAAAAAGATATTAATCTCACAAGGACTGTGGAGCTATAGCTTCCTATAGTTTTTCAGTAGAAAACTTGTTTACAAAAAATAAAATAAATCATTTGTCACAAAAATAAAATAAAGTTAAAGTTTTGGGAAAACAGTTAAAAAGACTTAGAAATTCTCAGAGTGAAAAGCGTGGTTTAAACAAAGATTCAGTTATGACAGAGTTTTACTACGATCTACAGAGCTATAGTTTTTTATGACTTTCTGGCAACCTAATGGCCACTAGGAGTATATCACATCTCAGCCTTCATGTTAAGCACATGAATACGTCCAATCGGAGTGCAGTCACATAATCTTAACATGCTAGGTTGCTAAGTTAGGTCATCAACATTTCCCACCGAAGTCTTATTATGTTTAGCTTTCCGCCTAAGACAAGAGTCCTAGTTAGATCTCAACGATTAAAAGGATCCACCGTGATCTGGTACTCGTGCAAATTAGTCTCTCTTATTCCTTTAACCTTTTAGTCATAGGGACTAACTCATATCAAACAAACATGTTTTGTTCCCTTATCCAATCGGTATCAGGGAACTATAACATCAAAAGTAAAAGAGATCATGTTTTACTTTCAAAGATTTTGAGTTAAAATGGTTTATTTGAAAGAAGCACGAAGCTATAATTTTATTAATTTTAAGCAAAGAATATCATAACCCCGTCGTATTTAATCCACAAGAAGTGGTTTAGCTCATGATGAGCTAAACCTCGGAGATGAAGGTGAAATGAAAAATAAATGAAAACATGAAAAGCTAAATTGAGAGATAAAATAGAGTATGTACAAGATTACAATCGTTGAAGGAAAGAGGTGAGCTAAAAGCACTCATGCTCATCTATGGAGAAGATGAGATGGAGTGAGTGTAACGCCCACTTTCGTTTAATCGTTATTTAATTGAGTTTAGGCAATTATATTATAATTATATAGTATATGCATGATTTTGTTATGTTTTGGTGATTCACGATGAATTTAGCGATTTGATTGATGACGTGATAAGTTATGAGTTTTGGAGGACTTGATTATGATATGAGATTTATTTTATTGTTAAATAAAATAAAGATTTGAAAATAATATAAAATATTTAGTTGAGGACTGTTTTGATATTTTAGAAACTCATTGTACGTGAAAACTTTTGAAAAAGGGAGAAAAGCTTAGAAGGGAGAAGAGCATAGAGAGGGCTGCGATTTCTTCATAACCAGGTAAGGGTGAGACTAATAACTCAGTATTGTTAATTGAATGTGATTCTGATGATTAGTTAACAAGAATTAGGAGTGAATTGGAGAAAACGAAAACTAGGTCAAAACCTTAGAATTGATGATCAAACGGTGAGAATTGGTTTAATTAATGTAGAAAGTGTTCCTAGACCTTAGATAATGTTTAGGACGAACTTTGGAATCAAAAACAAGCTTAGAACCATGTGAAACGTCGAGTTTTTGTGAATTTAGGAAGTCTGGCCGTAGCGACATTCATCGCTCGCCACGGCGAGCTATGAATCTCGCCTCGCGAGTGATGAACATTCATCGCTCGCCTCGCGAACCCTGTTTCCTCGCCTCGCGAGTTGTGCAATGCAGCTCGCCATAGCGAGCTAAGGCAGAGTGCATGTTAGATTTTGTGTTTCGACCTTTTTAGTTGGACCTTGAATGCCTTAGTGTGCCTGAACATACCTAGTAATGATTAGGAATGAATGTAGGGCAAGATTAGACCCAGAACAACTTTAGTTTGGAAATTGTTTAGTACTCGCCATGGCGAGCAAGAACCCTCGCCTCGCGAGCACCTCCAGCCTTGAGTGTTGTGAGTGTTCGTGCGATTTGTGTCGCACGTTTTGATCAAGAGCGAACCCCCTTATGATAATAAGACCTAATGATGACGTTAAATGCAGTCTGTAAGCTGTTTAAGATATGTTGATATTGATTGAGTATGATTAAGGTATTGTATATTTATGTAAGATATGGAAGTTTAATTATGAAATAATTGATGTGCTATTGATATAATGATATCATCCTGTTATGTGACTTGATTATGCTGCTGCTGTTATTTAACTAAGTGCATTGTATGTATTTATATATGATGAAATGATGACGTTTAGCTCCAAATTGTTGGATGCATGTTGATATGTTGATTACGATGTTTTGTTCATAAGAGTCCATGCATAGCATCTCATTGAGCTTAGTCCTCACCACGTTTATTATGAGCTTTGTCCTCTGCACGATTATTAGGAGCTTTGTCCTCCGCACGATTAAAGTATATTAATACTTATGATGACGATTGGTACCACATGCATATAAGGAGTCTAAGAGCATTGTCACATTGTCATGTCCATAATGCTATGTTGTTGATGACGGTTGAATAAGTGAATACGTGATATTGTTGAATATATGAATACGTGATACTTGTTATTTGAATATGCAAAGTTATCCAAGAATGATTATGATGTTAATGTTAATTATGATTCGAATTACTTTGATTAGCATTATTTTGTTATGAAATCTCACCCCTTCTGCTTGAAAATGTTGCCCTTCGTATGGGTAACTTGCAGGTGATCGTGCTTAGTGTGCAGTTGCTTCTGTGAGTGGCCTTGCCTCACTGTGTCGTCTAGGTCGCTCTGATACGTAACGGGATGGGGTTTATGTTTATGCATGCTTCATTCTCTTACGTGACTAATATGTTATTTTTATAATTTTATGGATTCTGATTATGAACTTTTGATGGGGCCTGCGTGCCAAAACGTTTTATGAATTATGATTATGATTTTCCGCTGCAATGTTTAAGATATTGGTTAAATTATTATTTAACTGTTTTGGATTATGTTTTATGTGATATCCCGTTGTTTATGATGCTTACACTGATAAATGTTTTTAAGAATTTTTATGTTGGGAAAACGGGGTGTTATAGTGAGAACTCTAGTGCTACTAACCCTAGCTTGAACTTGACTTCTCAATTCACTATGCAAAATTTCGGTCCATAGGCACTAACATGTGATTGACCTTTTATAGCACAAGTCCAACCACTACAACTTGTACACTTTAGTCATTTCCCCTATGAGTTGTCCTTATCTTATCCTACCAACTTCAGGCATATTCTTTTTATTCCTCGTACTCCAATCATTGGCGCCAGCTCATAGAACTTAACCATCAAGCAATGGCAAGAAAGGTTCTCATGGGTTCGTACTATTGTACGACCCGGCTAGCGATCCAGGACGCTGCATCTTTCCATATCCTCAGTGAAGCATCATAATCAATGTTGTAGCTTCCCAAATCTCCAGTTCTAATCCTCACCTTGTTCCAGCAAACATCCAAAACAAGTATGGCTAGTTCAAAATGATTAAATAACAATAAAAACTAATCAAAACTCTAAAATCCTAAATAGACACTGATTATATGTTTTAGGTCATGCATTTACTCAATTCCTCGTTCATTATGGGAGATAAGTGCAACATGATAACCAACTATTTTACTCGTTATCAACTATCAACCTCTATTTATTGCGATTTTGCAAACCCAAGGCCAAATAAGACAAACACAAAAAACAAAAGGGTGAGTTTTTAAATATATTTAATAGTATAAAATATCTAAGAAGAACATGCAAAATCATCAAGTAAGCACTATATCATATATCAAATCACATTTACCATAAATAAGTAAGCATAACTAACATTGCTAAGAACTCACAAGACCCAACAAGTCTGTTGGAACAAAATGTATTTCACAATGAACCTTATTAAGTTTTGATGATAACAAGGTATTAAAAATTGTCAATTGGTTTTTACTAATAATTGTTCAAGTGTACAGGACCAAAGGCTACTCAAGTTATTTCAATAGGTCTTGGAAGAACAATGGAAAGAAAAAGAAATTCTGAGCATCTGAAGAAAACTGCTCCTGAAGCTGAAGTGCTTCTGAAGTGATGACGTCATCAGAAGCAGAAGGTCATCAGAAGCAGAAGGTCATCAGAAGCAAAAGTTTTCATCAGAAGCAATATCTTCACCAGAAGCTACGTTTGATCCTTTAATCAAACTGAAGATTCAAAGTAGCTGATTCTCAATTCAGTCTTTTCCAAGAAGAACGAAGAATTGAAAGGGAGCTATCAACGGATATATGGATAGCACTGAGCACTTGTCTCTCGTTAATAGAGTTGACAAAGTACAAGTGTACAACCACTACCTCCACTACTCTGTTTTCTGTCTACGCTATAAGACAAAACAACAGCCATGCCTGCAGAATTTGTACGTTCAAGATGGGAATGAATTTGAAGCTTATTCTTCAAAGGACTACACCCAAATCAGGCAAAGGATCACTGGTGGATAATCAAAGGATTTCAAACGACTCTTTAGACGTGCTGATTATCTCAACGTCTCTTTCACGCCTCTATATAAAGGAGTGAAGACTTGAAGATTGCAGAGAGAGATACATAAGTTCAAAAGCGCCAAAACTCTGTCAATTTGATTCTACAAAGCACACTGAATTTCTGCACTGATTT
Organism: Medicago truncatula; assembly: GCF_003473485.1. Classification (NCBI taxonomy): domain Eukaryota; kingdom Viridiplantae; phylum Streptophyta; class Magnoliopsida; order Fabales; family Fabaceae; genus Medicago; species Medicago truncatula. The sequence goes on from NC_053045.1 coordinate 27,984,209, forward strand.
GATACATCTTAGAAATTCATAGTCTAGAGTCTTTACTGTATTGTTTTGTGAACACCACTGATTGTATATCAAGTGTTCAACTCAAACTCAATTCTCTGTATTTTTGTTTGATTAGAAGTCTCTTGCCTGCGTGCTTGAACATTAGAAGTCTCTTGCTTAGTGCTTGAGCATTGGAAGACTCTTGCGTGTGTGCTTGAGCATTTTTGTGAAGTCTCATACTTAGAAAGTATTGAGCAGTTGTAATCTTTGTGATTATAGTGAAATCTCCTTGGAAGTGCAAGGGGGACTGGACTACTTCCGTGTTGTGGAAGGAACCAGGATAACTGTTTGTGTCTTTGTCTTTCTTTTCTCTGCTCTGTTCTTTTCCGCTGCAATCTGACTCTGATCATTTCATCAGAAGCAATCAAACTGCTTCTGAAGTTTTATCAGAAGAAGTATTTTTTAAGAGAAAAAGAAAACACAATTCAACCCCCCCCCCCCCCCCCTTCTTGTGTTTTTTCACCTTCAATTGGTATCAGAGCTTGCTCTGTTATCACAACACTTAACCGTGTTACAGTTCAAGATCTATTAGAAAAACATGTCTGGAGATGAGGAATCAGTTACTACAAAATACACAAGTGTCAAGCATGACTATGATACTGCTGACAAGAAAACAGACTCTGGAAAAGCTCCAAAGTTTAATGGAGATCCAGAAGAGTTTTCATGGTGGAAAACAAATATGTACAGCTTTATCATGGGATTGGATGAAGAGCTATGGGACATACTGGAAGATGGAGTTGATGATCTGGATTTGGATGAAGAAGGAGCTGCTATAGATAGAAGAATACATACTCCTGCTCAGAAGAAGCTTTATAAGAAACACCACAAGATAAGAGGAATCATTGTGGCTTCTATACCTCGCACCGAATACATGAAGATGAGTGACAAATCTACTGCGAAGGCTATGTTTGCTTCTCTATGTGCAAACTTTGAAGGCAGCAAGAAGGTGAAAGAGGCTAAAGCTTTGATGCTAGTTCATCAGTATGAACTTTTCAGAATGAAGGATGATGAGAGTATAGAAGAAATGTACTCAAGATTTCAAACTTTAGTTTCTGGATTGCAAATACTGAAGAAAAGCTATGTTGTTTCTGATCATGTTAGTAAGATTTTGAGAAGCTTACCTTCAAGATGGAGACCCAAAGTAACTGCTATTGAGGAAGCTAAGGATCTAAATACTTTAAGTGTTGAAGATCTTGTTAGCTCACTCAAAGTGCACGAAATGAGTTTAAATGAGCATGAAACCTCTAAGAAGAGTAAATCCATTGCTCTACCATCTAAAGGAAAGACTTCAAAATCTTCCAAAGCCTACAAAGCCAGTGAATCTGAAGAAGAATCACCTGATGGAGATTCTGATGAAGATCAATCTGTAAAGATGGCTATGCTGTCCAACAAGCTTGAGTATCTGGCAAGGAAGCAGAAGAAATTTTTGAGCAAGAGAGGTAGCTACAAGAACTCCAAGAAAGAAGATCAGAAGGGATGCTTCAATTGTAAGAAGCCTGGTCATTTCATTGCTGATTGCCCTGATCTTCAGAAGGAGAAGTTTAAAGGCAAATCCAAGAAATCAAGCTTCAACTCCAGTAAATTCAGAAAGTAAATCAAAAAGAGCTTGATGGCGACCTGGGAAGATTTGGATAGTGAATCTGGTTCTGATAAAGAAGAAGCTGATGATGATGCTAAGGCAGCCATGGGGTTAGTGGCAACAGTATCATCAGAAGCAGTATCAGAAGCTGAATCAGATTCAGAAGATGAAAATGAGGTATATTCCAAAATCCCTAGACAAGAACTTGTTGATAGCAGTATCAGAAGCTGAATCAGATTCAGAAGATGAAAATGAGGTATATTCCAAAATCCCTAGACAAGAACTTGTTGATTCTCTAAAAGAACTTTTATCACTGTTTGAACACAGAACCAATGAGTTGACAGATTTAAAAGAAAAATATGTTAATTTGATGAAACAACAAAAGACAACTCTATTGGAACTGAAGGGTTTAACCTCATATCAACAACATATGAAGATAGACTCAAGATTCTTTGTCAGAAGCTACAAGAAAAATGTGATAAAGGTTCAGGCAATAAACATGAGATTGCCCTGGATGATTTTATTATGGCTGGAATAGACAGAAGCAAAGTTGCTTCTATGATCTACAGCACATACAAGAACAAAGGCAAAGGGATTGGATATTCTGAGGAGAAATCCAAAGAATACAGTCTCAAGAGCTACTGTGATTGTATCAAGGATGGATTGAGATCCACCTTTGTGCCTGAAGGTACAAATGTTGTAACTGCTGTTCAGTCAAAACCTGAAGCTTCTGGTTCACAGGCTAAGATCACATCAAAGCCAGAAAACCTTAAGTTCAAGGTTATGACAAAATCTGATCCTAAGAGTCAAAAGATTAAAATTCTGAAAAGATCAGAACCTGTTCATCAGAATCTGATTAAACCAGAATCTAAAATCCCAAAACAAAAGGATCAGAAGAACAAAGCAGCTACTGCTTCTGAGAAAACAATACCAAAAGGTGTCAAACCTAAAGTATTGAATGATCAGAAGCCACTCAGCATTCACCCTAAGGTACAAGGGATGAAAAGTAAAACCTCCAAAACTAACCCAAAAGGACCCATGAAGATATGGGTACCTAAATCTGAATTGGCTAAAACTGCAGGTGTGCCTAAGGGCAAGAGAGAAACAAAGGTCATGGTACCTAGACAGCGGATGTTCAAGGCACATGACTGGAGAGAAAGCTTTGTTCCTTACCCTTACAATGAAAGATGGAGGAGAAGTGAAGTTTGGTGGCAACCAAACTGGAAAGATCATTGGTACATGTACTATTGGTAATTCCTCCATCTCAATTAATAATGTGTGGCTAGTAGATGGTCTGAAGCATAACCTATTGAGCATTAGTCAATTTTGTGACAATGGGTATGATGTAATGTTCAGTAAGACCAACTGCACACTAGTCAACAAGGATGACAAATCCATTACATTCAAGGGAAAGAGAGTTGAGAATGTCTATAAAATAAATTTCTCTGATCTGACTGATCAGAAGGTAGTTTGCCTTCTGTCAATGAATGATAAAAAATGGGTATGGCATAAAAGGTTGGGACATGCTAATTGGAGATTAATTTCTAAAATTAGCAAGTTACAACTGGTCAAAGGATTGCCTAACATTGATTATCATTCAGATGCACTTTGTGGTGCATGTCAGAAAGGGAAAATTGTGAAAAGTTCTTTCAAATCTAAAGACATTGTATCAACCTCCAGACCCTTAGAATTACTCCATATTGATCTTTTTGGTCCAGTTAACACTGCATCTTTATATGGAAGTAAATATGGATTAGTCATTGTTGATGATTACAGCAGATGGACTTGGGTAAAATTCATTAAAAGTAAAGACTATGCATGTGAAGTGTTTAGCAGCTTCTGCACTCAAATACAATCTGAAAAAGAATTGAAAATTTTGAAAGTCAGAAGTGATCATGGTGGAGAATTTGAAAATGAGCCATTTGAACTTTTTTGTGAAAAACATGGGATTCTCCATGAATTTTCTTCTCCTAGAACTCCACAACAAAATGGGGTTGTAGAGAGAAAGAACAGAACCTTACAAGAAATGGCCAGAACCATGATCCATGAAAACAACTTAGCTAAACATTTCTGGGCAGAAGCAGTTAAAACTTCATGTTATATTCAAAATAGGATCTATATCAGACCTATGTTGGAGAAAACAGCATATGAACTCTTTAAATGAAGAATACCCAACATCTCTTACTTTCATCAGTTTGGATGTACTTGTTACATCTTAAACACTAAAGACTATCTGAAGAAATTTGATGTCAAGGCTCAAAGAGGAATCTTTTTAGGTTACTCTGAAAGGTCAAAGGCGTACAGAGTGTATAATTCAGAAACACATTGTGTTGAAGAATCTATGCATGTAAAATTTGATGATAGAGAGCCTGGAAGTAAAACTCCAGAGCAAAGTGAAAGTAATGCAGGTACAACTGATTCTGAAGATGCATCAGAACCTGATCAACCTTCTGATTCTGAAAAGTATACAGAAGTTGAATCTAGTCCAGAAGCTGGAATCACTCCAGAAGCTGAGTCTAATTCAGAAGCAGAACTTAGTCCAATAGTACAGAATGAAAGTGCTTCTGAGGATTTTCAAGTTAACACTCAGCAGGTTATTCAACCTAAATTCAAGCACTAATCTTCACATCCTGAGGAGCTAATCATTGGAAGCAAAGATAGTTCTAGAAGAACAAGATCACATTTTAGACAAGAAGAGTCATTAATAGGATTGCTTTCAATAATTGAGCCTAAAACTGTTGAAGAAGCTCTCTCAGATGATGGATGGATATTAGCTATGCAAGAAGAGCTAAATCAATTCCAAAGGAATGATGTGTGGGATCTGGTACCCAAACCTTTTCAGAAGAACATTATTGGAACAAAATGGGTATTCAGAAACAAGCTGAATGAACAAGGAGAAGTAACCAGAAACAAAGCCAGACTTGTTGCTCAAGGCTACAGTCAACAAGAAGGCATTGATTACACTGAAACATTTGCTCCAGTTGCAAGATTGGAAGCAATCAGGTTACTTCTATCCTACGCAATTAATCATAGCATAATATTATATCAAATGGATGTCAAAAGTGCCTTTCTTAATGGTGTCATTGAAGAAGAAGTGTATGTTAAACAACCTCTTGGGTTTGAGGATCTTAAGCATCCTGACCATGTTTATAAACTTAAGAAATCACTATATGGCTTGAAACAAGCTCCCAGAGCTTGGTATGATAGACTAAGTAATTTCTTAATTAAAAATGATTTTGAAAGAGGACAAGTTGACACAACACTCTTCAGAAGGACTCTTAAGAAAAATATTTTGATTGTGCAAATATATGTTGATGATATAATATTTGGTTCTACTAATGCATGTCTTTGCAAAGAATTTTCTAAGTTAATGCAGGAGGAATTTGAAATGAGTATGATGGGAGAATTGAAGTTCTTTCTTGGAATTCAAATCAACCAAAGTAAAGAAGGAGTATCTGTTCATCAAACAAAATATACAAAGGAGCTTCTGAAGAAGTTCAAGCTAGAAGATTGTAAAGTGATGAACACTCCAATGCATCCAACCTGCACCTTAAGCAAAGAAGATACTGGAACAGTAGTAGACCAGAAGCTATACAGAGGTATGATTGGTTCTCTGTTATACCTCGCTGCATCTAGACCTGATATTTTATTCAGTGTATGCTTGTGTGCAAGATTTCAATCAGATCCTAGAGAATCTCATTTAACTGCAGTTAAGAGAATCTTCAGGTATCTGAAAGGAACAACTAATCTTGGACTCCTGTATAGGAAATCCCTAGATTATAAGTTGATTGGATTCTGTGATGCTGATTATGCTGGTGACAGGATTGAAAGAAAATCAACCAGTGGAAATTGTCAATTCCTGGAAGAGAATCTGATATCCTGGACAAGCAAAAGACAAGCAACTATTGCTATGTCTACAGCAGAAGCAGAATACATTTCAGCTGCAAGTTGTTGCACACAACTACTTTGGATGAAACATCAGTTGGAAGACTATCAGATTAATGCTAACAGTATTCCCATTTATTGTGATAATACTACTGCTATTTGTTTGTCAAAGAATCCAACTCTACATTCAAGAGCCAAGCATATTGAAATCAAACACCATTTTATCAGAGACTATGTTCAAAAAGGGATTTTAGATATACAATTCATTGATACTGAACATCAATGGGCTGATATATTTACAAAACCTTTATCTGTTGAAAGATTTGATTTTATTAAGAAAAATTTGAACATGCATTTTGTGTCTGATTGAAAAATTGCTTGCCTCTGAATAAGAAGTTTGGTTCTGAAGTTTATTCAGAAGCATCTGGTCCATCAGAAGCTCTTAATTGAGGTTCTGAGGAAAATGTGCTTCCGAAGATGACGTCAGCACTAAAACTTCAGAAGTGGTACTCTTTGCTTCTGAATAGCATGGTTAGTGGGAACGTTGGTAGTTACTTTATGTAACAGCTGTCCCATTACCCAAAAGGTAGTTTTCTGAAGAGTCTCTGACGTGGTCTATTTGTATTGGAGTATAACAAAAAGGGCAATGATGTTTTATTTGCTTTTTAACATACTAACACGCGCCCCCAATTTGTCATTAATGCTATGTTTGTTTGTCTCCTCTGAATTGTAAACGTTTTACTTAAAAACACTAAGTCAATTCACACACTACTCACTTCACAACAAACACTTTCTATTTTATTCTCAACCCTCTGCGAAAGTAAGCGCATTCACTCTTCCTCTCAAAACACCGTAGAACCCTAAAACTCCTTCAAATCAATGGAAAGCTCAAGTTCTGCTGGTGGTTCATCATCAAATATGGAAATAGATATTCCGGCTTATGAGATTAAAGGAAGAACCATGTCTATTGAAGAATGGGAGTTAATCATTCAAGCAGAAAATTCAGTGGATTTCGCCTCCTTAACTCACCATGGATGTGACTTAGTAAGGTTCTACAAGAAGCAAAAGCTGATGAGTTACTTCAGTCTTCTCAATGGTCCAACATATGAAGTTTTGGTCAGACAATTCTGGGTAAGGGCTTCAATCTTTGACATTGATGCTGCTAGACAGGAAGAAGCTCAATTGATTCTGGTTGATCCTACTCTGAAGGGAAAAACCAGAGAAGAAATGGGTCTACTCTCCTTCACCGGTACAGAGATTAGATCAAATGTCATGGGTATTCCTGTAACCATAAATGAGCAGGTTATTGCTCAAGCCATGGGAAGGGATACCTCTGGCAAATACTTTGGAGAAGAGATTCCTAATCCAAGAACCAGCTCTTGGAAGGAAATTGTCAATGAGACCATCTATGGGTCTAAGGTTGCTCAACCTTACAGCACTTTGAGCATTCAGAAGAAGTTGCTGCTGAAGATTCAGAATGAGAACATCTTTCCCAAAGGTGGAGGAAGTGATCAACCTTCACTTGGACACAAGGTTTTTCTGCATCACACCATCACTCAAGAAACCACGATGAATGTTCTCAAGTACATGTTCAAATACATGATCAAGGAACTAAAGAAGAGTCAGATGGAGAACAGGAAGTTTGTTCCTTATGGAAGGTTGCTCTCTGTAATCTTTCAAGAAGGAGGAATTCTAAGTGCCTTGAAGGATGTGGGCATCTATGATAACCAGAAGCTGGGAGCAGTAACTGGGAAGATAATCAATGCATCAACACTTGTGAAGATGAAATTGATTCCAGCAAATGCTCACAAGAAACTAGATTCTGATATGCATGAATCTGATGCAATATCTGATCTAGTCACTCATCACATCCCTATCTGCAAGAAGGATCCCCTGGATGTGCAAAGGGCCTACATCTTGGACTTCTACAAAACTTACAAGAAGAAGATCAGCTTGAAAGATGTCCCTGAAGAGATGTATGGTGGTGATCTGCCTGTGGCCAAAGGCAGAAAGTCTAAGAAGAAGCAGATCACCAAGGAAGAATATCTTGCTGAAGATGCTACTGAGAAGGGTGCTCAGAAGCATCAGAAAGCTAAGAAGGAAAAATCAACTTTGTCCACTATTCAAGAGGAAGTGGAGAACCTAGATGAAGTCCCAATCATCAGAAAAAGGACAAGGAATGCTCAAGAAACAGCAGAACAGCTTGCTTCTGAACAACCTGCATCTGAAGAGCCTCAGAGTCCTAAAAAGAAAAGAGAAGCTGCTCTTCAAACCATCAAAAGGAAGAGATCTTCAAGGAATCTGAAGACAGCTGAAGGACGAAGGGAGGAAATGTTGGAAGAACTGGAAGAAAACTGGGATGAAGACTCAAGCCCCAAGAAGGCAAAAAGGACTATAACTTCTGAGACTATAGTCATGCCCAGTTTTGAAGCTTCTGAGGAATTAAAGCAATATGCTAGGGAGTATTCTGCATCCAAGATAGCAGAAAGGAAAAGGATGAAGGAATTGTATGAAAAGGAAAGGGATGAGCGTCTCAAGGCTGCAGGGTATGTGCCTACTCCTGTCATTGCTGCTTTAGCATCTGAGTTAGAGCAAGAAACAGTTCAGTATGGAGCAACTCTGCTTTCTCAAGCCTTGAAGAATAAGCAAGCTTCAGGAGCTACTTCATCAGAACCAGTTTCAAAAGCTCCAGAAGCAGTTCATCCAGAAGCTCAATCTTCAGGTAATTCATCCAAACCTGACATCTATACTCAGATTCCTTCTCTACCCTCTTCACCCTCTTCATCATTAACAGAATCAGATGACCAACCCCTTAGCCAACACATAGACAAACTTCTAAAAACCAAACCTACCAAACTAACAGAATTTGGAACACTTGACTATGAGCAAACTCAAATAGAATTTTCTAAAAATAGGATTAAACTATGTGAGAAATTCAATTTGCCTACTACTCATCCACTTTATCCAGATATTCCAGAACCTGTTAGTGTACAACAACCTGAACCTAACCAAACTCCACAAAGAGCCTCTGAAGTAGTTTCAGAAGCAACTACTTCAGAAATCCCCCAACAACAAGAATCCTCAACCCTTCACAATCTAGAAAAACACTTAGGTTGTGAAATGCAACCTACACCTACAAAGGCCTCTAAGACAGTCCCTGGAAAGACTGTGTTAGAAAACCAACAAACAGAAACCATCCCTGAGCAAACTGTTCCTGAGCAAACTGTTCCTGAACAAACTGTTCCTGAACAAGATGCTTCTGAACAAGTTGCTTCTGAACAACAACAAACATCTTCTGACCATCAAACAACAGAACCATCAATAATTGACCTAACCTCTTCTGACCAACAAACAGCCTCTGACCAACCCTCCACATCTCATACAACTCAATCTGAACCTTCAACCATCCCTGACTCTATCCTTGAATCTGAGTATATAGATGAACAGTTAATCAGGCTTAGTGATGAGATTCAGACACTGATTCTTCGCAGAACAGTTCATGTACCTCCTATTCACTATCTTGATCAGTGGATGGATCTGAAAAATAGTTTTGATGACCTGCTGGATCAGCTAAGCTCTAAGTGTGTCTCATCTCACTCTGCCATGCTGCAAAAGATGTTGGATGATATGCATGAAGCAGCTAAAGTGAAAGAGCTGAATTATGTGCCTCTGCTGGACATCACTCCTTTCTACCCAGAAGAATAGTACATCACAAGGGCTGCAAGAATTCATGCTGGGTATAAAAGAAGAATAAGGGAAAAGGATGAGCTACTCAAGAAGAAGGATGAGCAAATTAAGTATCTTTTGGAACAGATGTACAAGCAAGTCCAACCTTAGTTGCACACCCATTTATTCTTTGCTTGTTTTAATCTTTGTTCTAAGTACTTTAGTTGCACTGCATTTGTATCTCAACTTTTCTATATATATATATATATTATCATTGTTTCTGGATCTTGTGCTTTTTCACCTTCAATATGTTTTACAAGCTTTAACTCTGATGATATTTACTGTTTTTAATGCTGCTTGCTCTGAAATACTATTTTTAAAGGTTATATGGTTATTCTTTTGTTTTGTTTTGCTCTGATACTCTTTCTTTTGTTTTTATTCTTTTTGTTAATGACAAAAGGGGGAATAAATGTATAGTATTTTAAGGCACTGAGCCCCACTATAACCACTTCTAAATTTTTTTAAATACTTCTGATATTATTTTTATGAGTATTTTATTGAAATTTAATTAATAAGAATAGAACTCAGGGGGAGCTTACAAACCTCTATCCCAGTGGTCAACTTATTAATTAGATCAACCACAATTGAACATTTTAAATACTATTGTTTGTCATCATCAAAAAGGGGGAGATTGTTGGAACAAAATGTATTTCACAATGAACCTTATTAAGTTTTGATGATAACAAGGTATTAAAAATTGTCAATTGGTTTTTACTAATAATTGTTCAAGTGTACAGGACCAAAGGCTACTCAAGTTATTTCAATAGGTCTTGGAAGAACAATGGAAAGAAAAAGAAATTCTGAGCATCTGAAGAAAACTGCTCCTGAAGCTGAAGTGCTTCTGAAGTGATGACGTCATCAGAAGCAGAAGGTCATCAGAAGCAAAAGTTTTCATCAGAAGCAATATCTTCACCAGAAGCTACGTTTGATCCTTTAATCAAACTGAAGATTCAAAGTAGCTGATTCTCAATTCAGTCTTTTCCAAGAAGAACGAAGAATTGAAAGGGAGCTATCAACGGATATATGGATAGCACTGAGCACTTGTCTCTCGTTAATAGAGTTGACAAAGTACAAGTGTACAACCACTACCTCCACTACTCTTTTTTCTGTCTACGCTACAAGACAAAACAACAGCCATGCCTGCAGAATTTGTACGTTCAAGATGAGAATGAATTTGAAGCTTATTCTTCAAAGGACTACACCCAAACCAGGCAAAGGATCACTGGTGGATAATCAAAGGATTTCAAACGACTCTTTAGACGTGCTGATTATCTCAACGTCTCTTTCACGCCTCTATATAAAGGAGTGAAGACTTGAAGATTGCAGAGAGAGATACATAAGTTCAAAAGCGCCAAAACTCTGTCAATTTGATTCTACAAAGCACACTGAATTTCTGCACTGATTTGATACATCTTAGAAATTCATAGTCTAGAGTCTTTACTGTATTGTTTTGTGAACACCACTGATTGTATATCAAGTGTTCAACTCAAACTCAATTCTCTGTATTTTTGTTTGATTAGAAGTCTCTTGCCTGCGTGCTTGAGCATTAGAAGTCTCTTGCTTAGTGCTTGAGCATTGGAAGACTCTTGCGTGTGTGCTTGAGCATTTTTGTGAAGTCTCATACTTAGAAAGTATTGAGCAGTTGTAATCTTTGTGATTATAGTGAAATCTCCTTGGAAGTGCAAGGGGGACTGGACTACTTCCGTGTTGTGGAAGGAACCAGGATAACTGCTTGTGTCTTTGTCTTTCTTTTCTCTGCTCTGTTCTTTTCCGCTGCAATCTGACTCTGATCATTTCATCAGAAGCAATCAAACTGCTTCTGAAGTTTTATCAGAATAAGTATTTTTTAAGAGAAAAAGAAAACACAATTCAACCCCCCCCCCCCCCCCCCCTTCTTGTGTTTTTTCACCTTCAAAGTCAAGTTACATTTCAAGGATTATATACATGCTCTTAGACTCTAAACTTCTCTTCGCTCCTTATTACTATTCTACTCTAAAGTATTAAATTACTAGATTATAATAGTGTCAACGACTCTAGAATCTAACGTCACTCTGCAAAGGGTTGTGCTTCTCTCAAGTGATATTTCCATACATAGTCTATGGTCCAGTATGGGTGTACTTCTCTCAAGTAATAATGAATTATGTAATACTTCTCTCAAGTGATAGTGTATTATACCCTATAACACAATTTAAGTGACCTTCTCTCTAGTGATATTGCATCATATGGTTGTTTCTCTCTAGTGATATTGTGTCACTTCCGGTATGCTTCTTCTTTCTAGTGATATTGCAGTATACCAAGCATATGGATCAAATACTTCCCAACTGCGGGTGTGCTTCTCTAACATCATTTAGACTTGTCAGACTCTATTTCGATGATGACAAAATAATCTCATCTCAAGACTCCTAACATCCAATCCCTCCCTTCATTGGCATAGGATACTCCTTAGGAGTACAATCTACAACACAAGTTGGTACTATAATTGTTTCATCGTCTAATGTGGTAATTGTCGATCTACACATAGGCGCATTATATAGTAACATCAATGTTTTACAAAAAAAAATTGACAAGCTATATCAATATATGAATTTACATTTCATAACACCAAGTATATCAAGCATCTCATATTCAAATATTTAAACATTATCAAATACATAGTGGCATGCACAATTTCAATCAACAAAATCAAGTGAGTCAAGTAATCATAACAATCCAATAGCAACATAGCAACTAATTCACAACAACACCAATTACACATGATATAAATCAATCAAGAACTTAATATGTTTTCAATCTTATTTTATCTCACAATTCCATATTTGCACATATGTCTTAATTGCATTTTTGACCCCTTAACTAATTAAAATACAAAACAACTCCCCTATGTATTGAATCTTTGGCAGTTTTGGCCCCCAAGGCCACTTTCGACTTAGTCTTGGCTGACGTGGCACCCACATCCCTTAAGTGAGGTGCCACGTGTCGACCATTGTGGGTGCCACGTCAACGAAGACTAAGTCAAAAGTGGCATTGAGAGCCAAAACTGCCAAAGATTCAATACATAGAGGGGCTGTTTTGTATTTTAATTAGTTAGAGGGTCAAAATCGCAACTTTTGAAAAGATAGAGGATCAAAAATGCAATTAAGCCATATATATATATATATATATATATTAGATCAAACACCTTTTACATGGACCATAAAAATTCATTTTCATTTTTTTTTTTTTTTTAAGGAAAATTCATTTTCATTGTTCACAATTAAGTAATTTTATTTGTCCACCTATGAAAAGTGATTGATACCCAACAAACGATAGCCACAAATGAATGGGTTAAAAAGTGTCGAAGCAAACATATGTTAATTGGAAGTGTATGTATAGGTGGCGCAGTGAGGAGCGACATAATCGCTAACTAAAAAAAAACATGGGTTTTGTTGGAGCAGCGAGTAGCACATCTTCATTGCTGCACTCTCCGCTTCTATACCCATTTCTCTTCCCTTCTTCTTCTTCTTCCTCTTCTTGTCGTCTCCATAGAACCACCACCAAGCAGCTCCGGCCTCCCGTTGTGGTATGTTGCTCTCGTCACCAGCAAGATCCAATATGCAACAAGAGAACGTTTCTGTTAATGGGTGTTGCTGTTCTTCCCTTTCTTAAATTCAACACTGCCGACGCCGCTGTTGAAGGAATTCTTTCATCACCAAGTATGTTTGTTATTACATTATTACTCTCATTGTTTTATTTGTTATTTATGGACCAATAAAATCATTATTATTATTATTATTATGACATTATCTTGTTTTGTGTGGGGGGATACATGAATGTTTTCGTCGATGACGGTCTTAGAATACGTGGTTGGGCCTAATACAATCTCACAAGTGAGAACTGCCCCCCTCCTATAAACACGTGCTCAGGTCATCTCTCATCCAACGAGAGACTTTTAACATAGGGAGAGTCTATCTTGTTTAAGGTCTAGGATAAAGTACTTATTTCCCCGATGATAATTTATTATTATGACATTGGTACATATGAAATGTTAGTTATAAGAAAATATGTGGTGTGTTTTTTTGTCGCAATTACGAGAAAATAGACACTTTTTTGTTGGTGTTTCAAGTGTGGTTAAAAGTCTTGCATTCGATGAAAAAATAATGTATAAGTGGGTGACAGGTATGAAGATGTGGTGTCCAACTCACATGTGTGGTTGCTCTTACCTCGATGTAATTTGAACCTCCAATGTTTTAAGGCTCCCATTAAATTCCAACAATATCAACTACATTAATTGTTAGAATTGTTTTTATACCGGTATGTAATGTGAGATATATGTTTACTAGAAAATCACATATTGTGTATCAAATATTTGAAAGTTTAATGAAGGTGCATTGTTGGTGTAAAACTATTTTGCACCAATGACAATTCAACTTATTGTCACATAAGTTCGTTTTAAAACTGTATTTTAAAGATAAATTGATTCTTATTTGTTGTTAATGTAAAATTAGTTTACACCGACTGTGCATACCCCCTTTTCTCAATAGTTAATGTTAAGGGTATATTTGGGGTAAGATTTCAGTTTTAGGCATTAAATAAGCGCCTTGGTCTCGGTGATTTTTATAATTTATCGCCTAAGAAGCATGACACTCATAGGTTCAGGGGTACCAGCATGGCCGGCCTACGTTGGTATGGGTTGGACATTGACAATCTTACGACATGTGTCAGACACTTCAATAACTCTTTCTTGGCTTCAACACTCCTCTGATACTTTACTTAGGCATTCAAAATATCCTTTAAAAGTGTTACAAAATAGTATTTTAGTTAGGCTTTCAAAATATCCCGCATATAGAAGTCCTAGTCTTCTTTGCTTTTCATCTTTCTTTCCCAATTTCCCATTTTCGATTCTCCATTTCCAGTCTCATAATTCGCCTCTTTTTCAGTCTTCATCTTCATTTCATCCCGTGTTCGTAGACAACGTTTCCCTTCTTCTCGGGACTCTGTTCGCAGTCGACGTATCCGCTCTATTCGCAGACGACGTATGCTTTCCGACAATGTCTCAATGCCTCTCTTTAGTCCCGATGTCTCCCTCTCTGACGTTGTCTCGTCGTCTGTATCTTCATCAGCATCCACAAATCCAGGTACCTCTTTGATTGGTTGCATGGTGATTTCAGTAGTAGTTTCATGATGTCTTAGTTTGAAACTTACTCTGCAGTAGATTTTGTGCTTACTGTATATTTGTCAACATTTTAAAATGTAAAAATTAGCATCTGTGTGGTGTGTTTTTAAAATATTTTGTGGTAATCTTGATTCTCAATTTAGATACGTATAAATGATGTTCATATTTGATTTGATCTAATTATAATAAACATAGATATAGACGTGTCGGTGTCCTATATATTGGACATTAGTGGTGTCTCCGCGTCTGTCTCGTGTAGGATCTTTGTGTTTGTGTCCGTGCTTCATAGTTTAATGCAAACTAAGTCATGTGTACCCAATGGATTTTTCCCAGTGGAAGCATGCTAATTCCGCAAGTGAGGAGATTGTGCACAGGGTTTCTCCTTACTAGGAGTTACTTGGTTCGATCTTTTGTGAAAATAAATCCTCTGGAGAGGGGTCTTACTCTTGTTGCTTTATCAGTCTCAAATGGACAGGTGAAATTGCTATTTATAGCAAACGAAACTAATTAGTATTAGTCTTTATAGCGGACTGGCTTCTTTGAGTGATACTCCGTCACTGTGGTGCTCGGTAGAAAATTTTAAAAATAAAAAATTGTACTCGATGCATGCCTTACCCAAATATTTGTTCGATTGAATGCAATGCACTGTTTCAAAATTTGAGACGAATTGAAAGTATTTTTAACTTAATAGATTGATTTTGATGGCCATTTTTAAATTCTCATACAATTATTTATAAAAACAATACACCTCATCCAATAATTGTGTTGCATGGGCAGTTTGGGCAGAAAGGTCTTCTTTTGCTATTCTTTATGAGTTTTTTCCGATTTTGCAAAAAAAAAAAAAAAAACTAATGATAATCAGAATTTTTCAGAGTTTCACATTGGATGAGATATAACATGAAAAATTGTTTATAAGTGGGAAGCATCCCTCACCTTGTAAGCCAGTTTTGTATGGTTGAGTTAGGTACAACCCAAATTTGAAGGTGGTATCAAAGTTTATCCAAGATCCGTTGGGCTACCAACCATCAGACCACTTGGGTCACGCTCTAAATGTTCAATCCTGAGGTGAAGGATTGTGTAGAAGTGTGTTAATAGTCTCTAGTTGGACGAGATATGACCTGGAAAAAAAGGTGGTCGGCATCTCTCATCTTACAATCCGGTTTTGTAAGATTGAGTTACGCACAACCCAAATTATAAAACGTTCCATGTGATGTTTTGGACAACTTAACTACCATACTCTATGTTGGTGGTTGGCATTCGTAGAGAACGAAATGAGAAGAATATGGAATAAATGTTCTCTCTCTCTCTCTCTCATTAAAATTATTCAGCTAAAAAGTTCATAACTAGTTTCCCTACCAATGCAAAATAGGTTTCAACTTCTGAATATAATTCTTTTCTTCCTTCTTTATATTATGAGTCTAGAACTTTTATTATTTTCTTCAAGGATGTAAATATATGGATACTTAACTTCCTTTAGTTAATTAACTATCAAAGCATCAACCTTTCCCTTGCTGTTTTTCTACTTTGTTATTGTGATTTGTGGTATTTTGCAATATACTTTTAAAGCTCCATTAATATGTCAAAAGGAGATCTGCATGTTATCCTTTCTTGAATCATGACTGTGTATGTATATGCATGCATTGTTTTGGCCCTTGCTTTGTTAGAGTGTCTGCGTCCTTAATCTCGTGATGTGGACTATGATTCGCTTTTATTTTCAACTGTTCATTGAAGTATCACTTGGTTCTTTGTTTTAGTAACTTGTGTAATTATCCATTCTCCTTACAGAAGAAAGTGAGGTGAAGATACCGGAGGATAAAAAGCTAGGCGAGGTTTGTTTTCTGTTAAATTCAGATACAAACGTTGAATATTAATTTGTGCCTATTGTTTTGTCCTTTGGATGTTTACGTATTCTAAACTTATTGCTTCTATGGACAGGCAGCACCTGAAATGGAGAAACCATCTACTTCCTTTGTGTCTCTTCTGAATGGAATTGGAATCATATCTTCTGGTCTGTTGGGGGCTCTCTATGCACTCGCTCAGAAAGAAAAGTTGGCTGCTGTTGCAACAATAGAAACAGTAAGGTTCTATGCACTTTAACTATGATTTTAGAAACCGGTAAGACATGTATGGCCTTTGAGGAATGTCTCTCTTCTAAGTTATGTAGCACTGGCATTTCAGATTGACGGTGTGTCTAAGTGTCCGGCATGTATTGGTGCCCAAGACTTGTATGACCTGACACTAACCCATGTTATTACATTCAATCTTTTCAATTTCTCAAATCCTTGTCTCGGTGTTGGTCTTCTGTTCGGTGTATGTGTCTGTTTCAGTGCTTCATAACTTTTAAGTAAAGTCATAGTTTAAAGAGGAAAGTGAGGGATTACTCTTCTCTTTTTGATGTTTCTAGAGGAACGACAATGATTGATCTCTTTCCATCTAGATTTTTTTTAAATGGTTAATTTTCAAAGGAGTATTTTCTTTTTAGTATGTGTTAGTCATATTTTACTGGCTAATGTGCACAGATGAGCAACAAACTGAAGGAAAAAGAAGAGCAGTTCGTTTCATTGTGGAAGAACTACGAGTTGAAGTTATCGAACGAGCAGGAGGAACGAGCCAAACTACTTGGAAAGGCAAAGGAAGAGCAGAAAGCTCTGATCGAACAACTAAATTCTGCAAAGAGTACTGTCACCAGTTTGGGAAAGGAGCTAAAAAGCGAGAAAAGTTTGATTGCAGAGCTAAAACTTCAAATTGACAGACTTGAAATCGATCTTACAAAGGCCGATACGGATAAGAAAGATCTTGAAAACAAATTGAAAGAAAAGGTAGATTCTATTGAAATTTTACAAAAAAGAATTAATCTGCTTAGTGAAGACCTCAAGGACAAAGAACATGTTGTTCAGAGTCTGAATTCATCTCTTGCAGAAAAGGAGTTGGAATTGAGGAATTTGAACTCTACCTATGACCAAACCAAAGATGAATTATCCAATGCTCATTTGCATGTTCAAGGGTTAAAAGATGAAATACTGAAAAGCCAAGAGGAACTAGAAGGAAAAGATTCCTTGGTGATGGAACTAAATTCAAGAGTGAGTTCCTTAAATCTTGAGAATAATAACTTAAGGAGTGAATATGATGTATTGGAGAAGGAATTCAATGACCAAAAGTTGACGTCTGAAAAGAAGGCCGCTTTGGATGCTAAGGTTTTGAAAGAAAAAGAAGACGAGCTTCATCAGCTAACAGATAAATTTGAACTCGCCTTAAATGAATCAAGCGAAAACCAGGTTGTCATCGCTGATTTAACCAAAGAACGAGAAGGTTTAAAAGAGTTACTAGAGAATGAATCAAAGAAAGTGAGTAATTTGAAGTATGAACTCCAAGTTACTCAAGAGAATCTTGAAAATTCAAGAAATGACTCTGCTGAACTGGAAAAACAGCTAAATAAGTCAAACAATCTGTGCAAAGATCTTGAGCTTCAAGTCTCTAAGCTTTCATCTGAGCTCGCCGAAGTTAAGGAGTTGCTACAGCGTAGACTTGATGATACAAAACTTGAGGCGGAAAAATTAACTACGGAGCTTATAACAGTAAAGGAACATTTGAAGAAAGCCGAAGAAGAGCTGCAAAGTACCTCTCATGAACTAACGACTACACTTGAAACCCGCGATGGCCTACAAAAAGAATTAATTGAGATCTACAAAAAGGCTGAAGTCACATCAGAGGTTTTGAAGGAAGAAAAGAAGCTAGCTGCTTCTTTGAATAACGATTTACAGGCTTTGAAGGAGCAAGTATTGAAGGACAAGGAGTCGCGGAGAACTATTGAAATGGATCTCGAGGAGGCTACCAAATCACTAGATGAAATGAATCGAAATTCTGTGATCCTTTCTAGTGAACTAGAAGAGGCTAAATCACTTATTTCTAGCCTTGAAAATGAGAAAGAGGTTCTTGCCAAGTACCTTACAGAACAAAGAAATGCAAGCAAAGAGGCCCAAGAAAACATTGAAGATGCTCATAACCTCATTACTAGACTTGGCAAAGAGAGAGAGAGTTTAGAGAGCAGAGGGAAGAAATTGGAAGAGGAATTGGCTTCTGCCAAGGGTGAAATATTGCGGTTGAGAAGTCAGATCAGTTCTTCGAAATCAAAAGTTGTTAAAAATGAGCAACAAGTACAGAAAAATGAAGCTGAAACCAATTCTTCAAAATCAAAAGTCGTTAACAATGAGCAGCAAGTACAAAAAAATGAAGCTGAAACCAATTCTTCAAAATCAAAAGTTGTTAACAATGAGCAGCAAGTACAGAAAAATGAAGCCGAAACCAAAGAAGTTGTCGTAAGTGCACGGAAGAACGTTCGAAGAAGAAAGACTAATCCTTCATAACAGAGAAAAAATCGAGTTTTGTATTCGAAAATAAAATTGGAAGTTGATATTGTTACACTTTATTCACTTTGGATAAGTTTTCATGTTGCAATAGTATTGTACAAATGAAATAACACAGTAGGAAGTGCTGAGCTATACTTTTAGGACTGTTGATTTGTAATAATTTTCATAATGGCCTGAGGAAAAAAAGAATGAGAATGCTTGGTTGTTTTTTGACAGTGAATACTGTTTGATATTCCTTGTCTCTCAACAAAATCATCATGCAACTAGGTTAGAGCATCCAGCAAATTACATGCATGTGATGAAAATAATTCGCATTAGCGTGAATGTAATATGATCCAAAAGCATTATATTTTTACTCAATAAAAAACAAACAAATTATATGTAGTTGGTAGGGATATTGCATATTATATGCAGGGGTCGGGGTTCGAACCTCGGACACTTCACTTCTCTGCAATTTAATTGTGTGAGCTCTAGCCATTAGGCTATTTGACAACAAAAAAAATTAAAAATACTCTACATTTGCCCCTTTTTATAAGCTCCATTTTACACTACAAAATGGACTGATTAGGGAGAAAGGTATAACTTGTATGGTAAATCTCTAAAGTACTATCAAAATTCTATCAGGTCACTTGACATGGATGCTAGAGTTTTGTGCTTATCATACATTAATTGAAAGTCCAAGCAATTTGATCTCCTTTTTAATTTGGGGATAAGAAATATTAGTAAATTATTTTCTTTTTCGTTCAAGTTTGAACGCAAGACCTTTAACTTCTTCCCCTTTATCTTTAATTTAAATCAGTTGAGCTATCCAACCTCCAAACAATTTGATCTCTTAAATTTGTAAATAGTAATTTATTCTCTTAAAAATGAAGTGCGAAAATCAATTTTGTCCCTCCATCAAAACACTTTTTTTTAAAAATATCCATCAAAACCAATTAAAAAAACACATTGTCTTAATGGTGCTAAATTCAAAGAAAAAAAGATTAAATTGACTGATACTTTATAATTTAATTCTCATCTCACAATTTTGAGGGATTAAATTGTCGAGCCCATGCAATTTCAATAAAAAAAATTTATATATATAATTTGATCTCTTATATTATAGAAAAACAAAAACGGGTACCTTTTTCTCTACCGTCATCCTCTACCTCTAGGGTTTCAGCGCAGCATCAAGATACGACTAATAATGGGTAACCCAAAGATTCATGTTAACATTGTGGTTATTGGTCATGTTGACTCTGGGAAGTCAACCACTACTGGTCACTTGATCCACAAGCTTGGATATATTGACAACCATGTCATTGAGAGTCTCTTCGTGTGCCTCCAATGATTTGCTGCATCAACAAGATGGATGCCACAACACCTACATACTCCATGGATAGGTTTCTAGAAATTAAAAGGATACTTCATCTCTGGTTTTGAGCGAGATAACTTGGTTGAGCCCTCTACTAACCTTGGTAGGTACGACGGTCCCACCCTTATCGAAGCTCTTGACCATTTGAAACTGCCTGTGTCTATGAGGGAAATTCACAAGCCTCTCAGGATACGAATTCATGGTTTCTACAAGGTTGGAGGAATCGGAAATGTGCCTGTGGGACGTATTGTGACTGGTTACTTGACACCTGGGATGGTGATGAATTTTGCCCCAACTGGGCTGCAACGCAAAGTGAAGTCTGTGAAGATTGATGGTGAAGTTCTTCTCTCTGTTGCCTTTCCTGGTGACTTTGTGGGATTAGATGTCGAGGATGTTGCTGCTAAGGATCTCCAGCCAGGTTATGTTGCCTCAAACTCCAACAATGACCCAGCCATGGGGGCCGCTGACTTTACATCTTATCTTATCATTACAAAGGACCCTGGCATGATTCAAACTGGCTATACACCTGTTCTTGACTGCCACACCTCCCACATTGCTGTCGAGTTTTCTGGTAAGGAAATTGCAAAGATGCCCGGATTCTTGATGAATGGTGTGATGCTGCTGTTGTTAAGATGATTCCCGCCAAGCCTATGGTGGTAGAGGCTTTCTCTCAATATCCTCCACTCGGCTGTTTTGTTGCTAGAGACATGCGTCAAACTGTGGCTTTTGGAGTCATAACGTATGTGACCAAGTTAACCAGCATTGAAGAAGATGATCAATCTATCTAGGAAAGTCTATTGTCGTTATTACAATAAATGGTATTTGATCCGCAGTATGTCTATATAGCATCTAGTGTCTGCACTGTTGTCTTGCAGCTTTCGTTCCCAGAACTGGCTTCTAGATCGACAGTGGCAGGGCCATTTCTTTTTGGTTTTTATGCTATGATTAGTGTGTGATAGGATCTACTTTAGTACTTGGTGATACTCATCACATATCAGTTTGTCTAGTGTGAATACGTGGATTGGATTTTGTAGGCAGCAAGTTTCCGAACCTGCTGATTTTGTTTTGAATGTCAACTCTTTCCATTTCTTTTTCTTTTGCTGGGTTAGGCAATATAAGTGGCCAAGATGACAGGAGCATTTTTGAATGTCACTTGCAGAATGATCAGATCATTTAATTATTCTTGTCTAAAATTTAAATTTATATATATATATATATATATATATATATAATTCACTAAGCATCAAGTCCTAAAAGCCACCCTAAAAATAAACAAAATTTTCAAACGGTTAGCATGATCCAGTTGCTAGATTAGACCACCAAGAGGAAATTTAAAAAAAAAAATATATACATGTTAGTGTAGGTTAAACCAGTTTTTCACAAGTTAAACAAATGCCTTACATTTTAGGAAATTAAAAAATGAATATTATACAAATGCCTTACTACAGAATAGAAAATTACCTCTTAGCTTAACTGAATATTTTATTTATACAAAATATCAAATAGAATAAAAATATTTTTTTATGGCATAAAATTGCTTAATTATTTATAACTTCTCAACAATGTCCTGTCATAAAAAACATATTTGATTTTTTTTTCCCCAATTTATCGTCATTGATATGCATAAGTTTCTTTTATTCCTTGAAAAATTGGTAAAATTGTGATCCCCATAAGAATAACTCAGTTTGGTAGAGATATTAGAAACCGAAGTTTAAATACAAAAAATTTCACTAAGTTTACCTTAAGGGATGAAATTCTGACCAATAAAAACTAGACAAAAAATGGTAAAATTGGGATGTAGAAAAAATAGAAAAAATTGTGACAATTTCTATAAATAATAGTTAACACCTAAATGAAACATTTATTTTCTTAGCCTGTAATGTTAAAATAAGCATTTCTAACCATCTAGTTACTGACAAAAATAAATTTGAGAACTGACAAATTTATTAAAAAGTACCTATTAATTTAAGAAAAAATACAGGTTTTCTCCTAACAAGGTCCAGAGGTAGCATGTTAGTTAAATAAAACATGAAACACGTGACAGTCCAAAACACGGCTTTCTTATGTCAACATCATGTTTTCCTACCTGGATTATTTCTAACTAAGAATAGTCTTCATGCTACGTCCAAGACACGCAAAAATATCAACATCGAACAGGCAATCTCAATTAGGTTAGCATGTACTACCTCTATCAATCAATTGCAACATATACAAATATTATCCATGAAATCAAAAAGAATACAAAAAACATGCATCGATCAAAATAATATTTCATATATACATATAAAATAAATGAATTGCTTGAACTAGTTGAGCATACTGTACATGGTTGAATAATGTGATTGTGTTGGTTTCAACTCTTTTCCTAAACACGTTACCGCAAGCAAGTTGCAGGGATCCTGTCTACACTGATAGTATTACTCTGCACATCCTAAGTTGTGTTTAGTTACAATCCTAGACTGTTCATTCAATTTTGAGTTCTAACATCCAGGCGGTACATTCTTGAAGAAGTTGGAACTTCTGACGAGAAGCTATGTTGTAGATAACCCGCATCTTTTTGCAAAACTCTGTTGCATCTTCCTTGCACTTAAATGAGCCTGCACATGCACATTGCTCAGCCAAATGCGCAGCTTTCACCTGGTTGCACCTGACACATACCAGATCTTGCAAGTGGTATTGCCGCTCCCTTTGTCGTGCAATCTGAAGTAGAGCATTCTCCATCACCTCACGGTCATAAGGCTGGCCACATTGAGGTACGGCACAATGCCACTCTTCGTTCAATAAAGTTGGATCACGGCACAAGTCCAAATCTCGGCACTCATTACAATAGCTGACCCAAAAGAGGAAAAAAAACAAGTGATTATGGAAGGGTTGTTTTATGGACCATGAATAACATTGTTGCATCCAACATATACAAAGACGACAGAAATGTCATCACTAAACAAGATTATAAATTCCAAAGAACATAGAAAGATACAACTGCCCGATGAGACGATATGTAATTGCATTGAGTTGTGAGAAATTCAGTTAATTCCAAAAAGATATTTTACCTGTAACCTTTCTTAAGCAAAAAAAAAAATACACACAAATTTCAAGCCTAGGCCTCAAATAGTTCAAAACATTGACTGACATTGAAAGAAACAGTTAATGGTTTCCACTAAATAAAAAATAATGTTTGGTAATCAATTGATAAGATGGGGCAATAGAACCTATGACACGTGAGAGGTAGTTTTAGTCAAACTCGACCAGGAAACCATTTTCATTTAATGTAAAAAACATTAACTCCTGATGCAATGAATATTCCAAAAAATATAAACAAAGCTGTTGTATTCTTTATAATTCATTTCATAATCAAAACCTATAATTGTTTACCTGCAGATAACATTGGGTAATATGAAGGAATGACAGGGATCATGAAACTCTGCTTCTGGAGCAAACTCCCTGACACGAACATATTTTAACAAATTTTTTCTCATAACCTGCAAAGTGAAAGACACAATCAGAACTATCACTTGGTTCACCAAGAAGAAATATAGGAGATCAACAGCCAATAAATATAAGCCCTTCACTCAGACTATTAAGGCAATGCATGCAAGTTAGTTATATCACTCCTACTTATCTTGTTTCTTCATTATGCTGGGGATTAAGAACCGGACACTACTCAAATTCAGCTTTCTTCTTGATATCCTAATCAACAACGCATCTAGCCAGTATCTTAGAGTTGTTGGTCTAACTTCCAAGTAACCCCAAAAGGTGTCATAAGGACACAGGCAGTATGTGAAAAATTCACTAAAAAATATGCAGAATTCTAGAAAATATGAAAATTTCCAAATTTGGTTATGAAAGCTTGTCAAATGTCAAAACAAGAATCGCACAACTATCAATAACTCAAATAGAATAATCTCTTTAATACAGTTTTCTAAACATACAATATTCCAACACAGGACCATAATGCGAAAAAGCCAAAAGTATATGATGCATTAATAATAATGATGTAGACTGCAATATTTACTTTATTATTTCGAATTTTATATCAGTAAATAGGGATTTTAATTTGAGAGAATTCTCATTATAGTATTTAGGATTTTATCCAAATTTTGGATTATCTTATTCTAGCTTAGAGTAGGAAAAGTCATTAGGTTGTTTGCCTTGTGAGGTCTGTAAATATGCCTTCAGTGTGAACTTTTAGACACTTTTGAAGATTATATGATATATAACAGGCTTAAATATGCAAATGGTCCCTACAAACAACAAGAGTTTGGTTTAATTCCCTGTAAAAATATTTGTTTAGTCCTTGCAAATATACCACTTTTTGCTTTTGGTCATTATTGTTTTGTTTTAGTCCCTGCAAAATTTATTCATACTGGAACTGCTCTCTATAATTTGTAGAATTTTTTGGGGGGGTTCTGCTAGAGTTTTTTATTTTAGTGTCAAAATAAGGACAAATGAATATTACAAGGACCAACTTCATAGTGAACAGATTTTGCAAAGACTAATACAAAATACTAAATACCAAAAGCAAAAAGTTGTATATTTGCAAGATACAATAAAAAAAATGCAGGGATTAAAATAAAAAAATGGTATATTTGAGGTCAATGAGTTGGATCCAAATTTGGTTTATGATAGAACGCTATGGCGTCATTTGATCCATGTAGCCGACCCCACTTAGTGGGATAAGGCTCGGTTGTTGTTGTTGTGGTATATTTGCAGGGACTAAACTCATTTAAACCAATATAACATTTCCTAAGAGAATATCGAAGTTTGCTCTAGAGTAGTATTCCACGCCTAAAGGAGTTCTTTAGATGAATCCTGCCAAGAGGAGCACTCTTGGATTGCATGTTCTACATCAAATATCTAAGTTAGCGCTATAGGAGTATTCCACACCTAAAGAAGTTCTTTAGATGAGTCCTGCCAAGAGGAGCACTCTTCGAATGCATGTTCTACATCAAATAGTAGTTGTTAAGCAATGCTATCAAAAATTGGGAAACAAGTATTACATGAACATCATGCTGCACACTTTGGTCGAGGGCAAGGACAGCACAGACATGCTTGATAAACTCCAAGGCTGCATCCCCTCTATGGAGATCATCCGTAAGTTGATGAAGGCCAGATGATGTACTCTGGTCGCTTTCTGATCTGCCCATCCCCTTCATATGAAGAACAATATCACGAACAACTCCAAGGAGTTTGTCAGTGAAGTAAGAGCTAATCTGTTGAGTAGAACACATAATGTAAGAATTCATTAATAATTCAAATCAAGAAACCATGCCACTTCAATTCCTTATGCTGCCATTGTCATACCTGCTCTTTAATATATTCAGTTATTTCTGATTCGAAAGCCTCTGCAGCTCCAATATTAATTGATGGGGTGCAGGAGTCTCCATTCTGCACTGAAGCCCTGATTGCTGCTTGTTTTCGTGTATAGTTCCAAGGAATATACATGAATTGAGAAACTATGAAAACATAATGGTCCTGTAGAAAACCAAAATATAACCAAAAAAAAAATCAGACTTGAAGCATGCAGTGCCTTGTATTAAATGAATAACCTTTGAAATCCATTGAGTTGATCTTCCCAATGCATTTAGTTCTTTATTCAAGCTAAAACTCATACAAGGTAACTCACTTGGATTTTTTTCGGCAAATATTCTGCAATATTCCAACTTGATATTATGTCAACTTGAGACTCATCATTCATGGCTTCATCAGATTTTGCTGGTATTCCACCGTAGTTATACTACAAGAGAAAAAACACAATAGTTTAAGCAATATATTTTTGCATAATTGCATGCATATTTGGGTATATAATGGAAAACTGAAATGATCCCAAGATTGCATAATTAAATCCATTTCATATAGCATGAAGAAACAACATTAAACTTGCATAAGCGTTATGGTAAAATATATATGCTCACAAAGAATTAGATGAATTCATCAATTCGGTCACCAACATGAGATCCAAACTTAACATTTACAGAAAGAAAATAAAATATTTAAGACCACTACTAGCAGAAGCCATAGTTTATATTATATACCACACAATTATAAAATAGTATATATTAATGTCATCAGTCAAGAGAGTTTCCTTTCCCTTTCTTGATAAAAGATCAGTCAAGAAACTCAATTACAAATTTTGGAATCAGATATTAATCCTTGCCATGAAGAAGATTTTTCGCAAAATGTCAACATTATATATATTAAATCAATGACTTCCTAAAAATTTATATTCTAAGAAAAATTACATGTTCACCTCACATTATTGGATTTCCTAGTTCAATTCTATTTTTGCCATCCTATCCCCTACCATCCATAATTATCATTATAAAATGTGCCCGACAAACTTGTTCTTATTTATAAGAATTTGTCTGACAAACAAGCCACCAGATAAGTCCAAAGGCCATTTGCAAAAGCTTTAGAAATAATATGAAGAACCTAAATATATCTTGCAACCAAAAACCAACAGAGGGAAAATCAAAGCAA
Organism: Medicago truncatula; assembly: GCF_003473485.1. NCBI lineage: Eukaryota > Viridiplantae > Streptophyta > Magnoliopsida > Fabales > Fabaceae > Medicago > Medicago truncatula. Next base: position 28,010,788 of record NC_053045.1, read on the forward strand.
GACCAAACCTGGTCCATGAACAGCAATGAGCACCAGAACTGCAGTGGTTCAAGCTCAATCCATTCAAATAGGTCTCTACAAAATATGCAATGCAAGGAGTTAATAGAAAAAGATGGATCATTTTTAAAGTCAATTGAATATGACTTTATAAAAAAAGAAAAGAAAAGAAAAAAAAGGTCGCGATTCTTTCACCGAAACTTCTGTTAATCAATTATAAAAAATGTATATTTTGCATACTTAAATGAAGTTGTTGACAAAATTCCAACTTTTGTTATGCATGGGTTAAAGATCCCAAAGATTACAAGAAATTTTAAAGAATAAAAGATAAATATTATAATTTGTATGGCTTCTGAAAGACCAACCTAGATTGTATAGTTCTTAACAAACTATCACAGTATGCTTTGGCCGTAGAAAAATCATATTTTCCTGTGTCTATAATTATCTTTGAGAAGTTTGCAAATACAATTGTTGCACCCAACTTGCGGAACTCTGCCAACAACAACGCGAAGACCTTTTGCATGACCTAAAAATATCAATGCAATCAAAAGACAAGTGATGCAGTTAATAAGGATGTTTAACATCAAATCAAATATATAAATCACAATTAAGTTAACTAATCAGGGCCAACAGGAAGATGTAAGAAAATGTTGTACCATCTCAGAGCATCATACCATATACTTCAATGTATAATTATTTACCTTGTGGAGTAGCTGGTGAAGAGCAGGATCATGAAATTTTGATTGAGGGCTGCAATGTGGAAGAAATGCAGTAATTATAATTATACAATTAAAAAAAGAAGATGCTGGTAAACAAATGAGAATAGTAAAAACCTGCAAAGCCATCTATACAGATGTTGCAATATTGCATCAGCAAAAACATTTCCAGATGTGACAGCATCTGCAAGGCACCGCTGGATCAAATGTTTTAGGACTCGAAAGGCATGTGTGCATGAAGTAGACTCTTCAAAGCCATTCTGACCATTCACTTGGAATGCTTCAGAATCAAATTCATGACCAAATCCTAACAAAGCACCTCCTTCCATTTCATTAACTTGGTTGCATTTTAAAAGTGCATCTACAGCCAGGTGGTGTATCTGCAAATAAATAAATAAATAATAAATAAAATAAAATTCCCCATTGAGTTATAAAAGCATATGACTAAATTGGTGAACGTATTTTCAAACTACTGAACCTTTAGCTCCACGCTAATTTTTCTATAAGCTCCAGGAAACGTACAGACAGGTTGGCGCACCTATTTCCAAACAGCATCGCAGTCAATTTCATAGTACCAGACATGAGCATGCTAAATAATCACATACTAACAAAAAATAAGGGAAAATTATTCTCAGTTGATATTGTAGCAAGGTTTAACCACCTCTGCTATAAATCTGCACCTTTTGAATAACCAGTTTAAAATCTGATCACTGTGTCACAGAGAGTGGATGATTGATTTATTATCGAATTGTAACTAGAATTAGTGGATGTCACCTCGTGGAATAGTAGCATTCAATAAAATAAATATAATTTAACTGTGGTCATGTTATGAAAAACAGTTTCTGCAATCTGCGTCATAAAAAATAAATCTAGAGTGGTTATTCAATGAAAGCCTCCAACAAGAGTTACTTATTGAGTTCTTAAGCCACGGATATTGCTTAAACTTTGGAATAAAAATTAGTAGATTGCTTAAAAGTTATTTGGCACAAGTGGAACCCAAAGTGGGTTGCACCTTTGGAGATATTCTTATGTGTCATTACTCAAAAGATAGTTATGGGTAAAAAAAAGTACAGCATCTGTCGGGTATCTTGAAATCATTTTCTTCCAGAATAATACTAATCACAATAACAACTTGTCACAACAACAACAACAATAATAATAAGAATGATGATGATCTTAATAATGCAGAATAGTCAAGCTCTGCATGAAATTGAAAACATTAAAGGCCAGCAAAAGGTTGGGTCATAAAACAGACCTCATCTAGAAAACAGTTCTCTTCACCAATGTTGCCACCCAAATCTGGAAAACCATCATCAGATATCCAAAGCACCTGGATGATGAAAATTTAATTAAGATACAAATGGGATTGTAATGAACTTTTGTTTTGTTTGGGTTTGATGTTATCCTATAGGACAAAGATACACCCGTACTTGCAAAAGACAAATCATATGGTTCAGGTAAGGGTGTAAAACATTACAAACGAAGAGGGAGGAGTAAGTTTTTGTTGATAATATTCAGATTCAAGATCAACGATTAATATCAAAACAAGAACCTGTTGATTATCACGTAATGCTCTACAAAAGAAGGTATCAACTGTAAACATAAGCCAGTCAAATTCCATGTTCCCCAGTGGTACCTACAAAAGAAATTCAAATCCACATAGTTAAAACTGATGAAAATCTAATATGCAATGATTTAATGATTGGATACAAACATATATACACAAGCTGAACATGAAGAGGAATCTCCAAAAGTCAGAAATTAGAAAGACTGCTGGGACTTAATTGTATGACAAAATGAATAGAAAACAACCAACACTCCTTTTCAAATAAACAAGTTGAAAAATTAGCCTAAAATAACCACTTGGGCATAATGAAATTCTTCTAATCTGTGAAGTATTCCTAAACTCAAATTTCTTTTAATAATTAATTGTTCTATTTTGTAGTTTTTGCAGAAATATGCTGCTAGAGATTTGGAGTTCTTACGTGGGCATATCTTGATAGAGCAATTTTCTCATTTAGCCACTGGACAGAAGCTGCACAACGTTGCATTCCAAGTTTAGCAGCCATTTGTTGCCATCCAAGAATCTAAAAAGCCAAAATTAAGTATATTAGAAAAGCATACGGTATTTACATACAAACAAACAATATGGACCAGCAGTTTCAGAACATTTTACCGGATACTGACTATCACGTGCATTAAAAGGAATACTCAGGCATGGAAAATCATCTAGAGCTCGAATGCCCAATTTTAATAGTTGAACATCTGGGCATTCAATGACAGCAACCATAGGCCCATGTTCACTCCTATGATCATGATTATCAAAGAGCAAAATAATTCAGTTCCAAGGATGAAAATGGCAAAATGATTTTGTATTTAAAACCTTAAGACCTGGAGGAAAATATAAAGAAAACCTCAAATTCTTATAAAGATCAAGAGACTGAGCTTAGTTAAAAATTAAGTAGTTGTCTCTCTTAATCTTCTTTTGAACATGTTAAAAGTTCAAGTAGTTGTCTCTCTTAATCTTCTTTTGAACTTTAGTTGATGTATTATGTAACATGTATATATGATGAACTTCGTCGATACTAGATGGTATCAAATATGGAATGTAATGGTCAAAATTAAGTCGAAAACTGAAATACTACTAAGTTACGTAAACAAGTTCAGAATCGCTCTCTTTCATTTAAATTCACAGAGAACATTTGAGCATTTAAGGGTTTGACATTTAATTGGAGGATTTCAGACTTTGGATTCATGTTCTTGCGGCAAGGCTTCATTTTTAAGTATACATATAGGCTATCCCGAACAACCAGTGAAGAGATGTTATAATGAGGAATGACCTCTACTTAGTAATCATCATGCAGCATTTTATTACCATCTAACTGAATACATTAGTCCCCCTCTTCATTTAAACTCACCTTCCCTTTAGAGAGGAGAGGGACGTGTAATATCTCCAACAAATATGGGTGGTATGTGTTTGTTTAAATATACAAGAGATGTGTGTCAGTAAGCATAAAACAGAGGAAGTGAGAGCAAATTTCCCATTAGAACTAGAAAGACACTACAGTACATTAAGGACCCCAGGTAGGGAATTCAGCTGCTACTTTTATGATATTAAAGTGACAGGATTCCTAAAAACCAAACACTGGTGGTATATTTGACTTGTGTGATGCCTCTGCACTCCAACTTTGCTTAAAAAACCTCAGATAAACGGAGCATGGCCAAGACATAACTTTCCGCATAGATGTCGCCTTAATATGGCAATAAATTTTCTTACACGTGTAAAGATTATAATAAACTCTATAAAATGATTAGGGTGCTTACTGTTAACCTTATCTGTGCTAAGCAGCTAACTAAAAGGATCTACACAAAATGGAAAAGCATGGCCAATATGTTTGAAAGAAAACCTATGTTGTGCTAGCTATAGCAAACTAAGACATAAAAAATGAAAATAAAACCTGAGATCATTTATTGCGCTTTGCATTATTGTTTCAGCATCCTTGACGAGTGCAACATATTCCACCTGAATGTAGGAGGTAATTATACACACGAACATGAAAATAAATAATAAAAAGAAGAAAAATAATTGAAGGAAAAAGAATATCAAAAGATTAGATACTAGGATCAACTACAATGAAAGAAAATTATGATAAGAGAAATGTTGCAGAATTACTTTAAAATTTATGCCATTCCTCGGAGGTGCCTCAATAGACAAGGTTCTGCAGGCATCGCGAAATTGTCTGTCAAGATAAGCTGGTGACAAGTCCTGGTTTTGGTAGGGATTAACTACCACAAAAGTTATTGCTTGTGACCCAGGAAAATATCCAGCATATATAGCCCGTCCCTCTGAGATGCTGAAATTAATAACAGAATGTTACTATAAAACAATTTCCTTCAAAGATATTATGCAAAGCACAAGAAAGGCATGAAATTTATCTTCAAAGCAAATGTGGTTCTAGTTTTAACCAAACAACGAGTGACAGAAATAATTGAGAATAACTCTGTAAACATTAGGGCTCACTTACCTATGGTATAAGTAAAACAAAGATATTGATTGTTCAAGATAAGCGCATTCTGTTGTGGTCTTCATGTGCAATTCGTTCAAATTCCATGGCTCTTGTAGGCTACGTTTTTTAGCAGTTTTATCCACCTTACAAACACAACCAAGCTGGACTATAGCGTTGAACTCCAGTGGCACCTTGGTTTCATATACTCCCTGGCATAAAAATTGCATCCTCCAAGTTAAATTCAATATAACTACAACAATCATATATATTTGACAAAATGAAAGTAAACTGGAAATATTAGCTCTTCGATGTACCAAAATAACCTAATTGATAGCAGACATAAAAATAATAGTAAGATGTGAAGGATGCATTTTGTTACAAATGATGTAAATAAATAGCTATGTTTAATAGTACCATATAAATTGTTTCAGTTTATTGTTTTCAACAAAAAAAAATTGTTTTTAGTTATGGGTTAGTTATGGGTTTTAGACAAAATAAAGAGAGAAAAAGAAGAAATGTGATAATGGCGTGATATGATTGATAGTAATTGATACAAACTTGATACCAAGAATAAACACAACCCTTATTAATAGGGGTATAAGATTCATAATCCTAAAAAATAGGAAAAAGATCATGAAAATAACAAAGAAATGTAGAAACTAATCCTAGGAGCTAATCTAAGATTCCCTGGTAATAAACAAAGAAATGTATCCCAGGGAATAAGGTAGATACATATTATATTCTAATTCTCCCCTTCTAGCTAAAGCTTATTAAGCTTTAGCTTGTATTACAAGAAAATAATGCATTTCTCTGCAAATAAAAGATAAAGGTTGGGAAGGAAACTCAGAGATGCAGATGAAGAGGACATAATCACCGCCATGACATAAAAATGGTCCAGTGAAATTTGTTGAAAATATACCATGATCTTTGTATTTATTGTATAGGCATATTATATCATTTATTTTTTGTGATTATTGTTTTGAGCCTGTATAAAATTGGCTCCGTCATATAGTTCAAACACACGATTTCCCCATTTTTCTCCCATTCAACAGAATCATTTAGCTGAGGCCAAAATAAATGGCATCTAGAAGAGACTACTTTTAACCCTCACCCCCGAAAAACAACAAAATATTAAGGCAGCCCTGTTATTTTATGATGTCTAACTATTAGTTAGAGCAAGAGTTGGTGGCATGTCATATCACAAAATTATAGGTGACACAACAAATTTTCCACAGAAAAGAAGTACACACACATATACATATATTGATGATCAGTAAGTGTGTAGACCTCAATATCAGGATCTGCGAGAAGAGCGGCAAGTTTTTTGCTTTCTTCTTTATATTGTACTTCATTAATTGTGACCTACAAATTTTCAAGTCAATATTAATACCTTCAACTGAGAAAAAGTAATAAAGGAATCATCAGAAAAACTTTTAAAAAAAAGGGGAGTGAAGCAATAACACCACCAGTACAAACTTTTCAAAAAAGGGGAGTGAAACAATAACACCACCAGTACCTCGTACAGGTTATAACTATGTCTTCCATGAGGAAGAGTCTTGTTGACACGTTTGCCTGAAAACTCTTCAGTTGGTGATCTAGAGTTAAGGTAAAAGACTCTAGGAATAGAAATAGGAATCTTGAGCATAATCCCATCAACAACAACCCAAGCAAAAAATTGACCAACTTGTGGACTGTGGACCAACTGTATTATCTGAATCATACGAATATTAGAATAAGAAAATTACAAAATCAGAACAGTCACAATTTAACACTGACTATTGCAAAATTAACCATTACCTGCCAGTGGCCCCGTGTCAGGACTACCTCATGCCTTCTAAAATATGAACTGACATTACTTCTGCCATGATTCATCTTACTGTTGGTTTGTTCAAGACTGCCATTTAAATGGTCAGATTTCTTTGAATTCTCCAATCTGAGAAAATCAAAGCTCATCCTTAATACCAATAAATAATATATTAGGGAGCTCACATATATCTATCATGATTATCCCATTTTGATTTATCCGAAATTTTGAAATAGTATGTACTGAATCTCAAGATGCATACAAGAATCTTTGACCACACTTACTCCGAAACAAAGTAAATGCGAATATATGGGAACACAAACTTATTAATTTTCTTGAGCTATTGTATCTGTAGCCATTATTGATTATCAATTTTTGGTTTATCAAGTAAAAATAAAAGTATAAGCCAGCAAAACAGCCTCTGATTATCTTTTGGGACTTCCACTTTGAATGAGATCCATTCCAAAGAACAACCTAAATAGTTATGCATAAACTTAAATATTTACGTAACAAAGAGAACCTTACCTTTGTTTCTTTCTCTTTCCCAGCATACTTTTCCACTTTCTCTTTTTTAATTGAAGCCATCCTTGATAATCTACAGTTCTATCAACATTTTCACATGATGTTTCATTTTGTTGATCTATATTGCTACTGTCAATATGTTGTTGCTCTGAATCTTCTTGACCATTGAACTTCTCTGAATGCTGTTCATTATTAGCTTCATAATGGCGTATAATTGGTCTAGGTCCTAATGTAGAACTCCTTCCCTTGTTTCCAAAGTCCTCCATGTCATTAACAGTGTCATCAACCATAACAAGGTTGACACCACTAGAATCATTATGCTTTTTCGAGTGCTCATTCTTGTTCATTGACTTAAAGGTATCATCTATTTTTCTTTGGCGAAACTTGTCCTCCTTCTCGCGAACCTTTTTATGCAACCAATCAGGATGAACAACCCTGGGGACAGGATTTGCAACCTGCAAGCATTAAACTCTTCTTCATAAAACATAAGAACACACGAATGGATTATTTCAAAATTCAGAAAGAAAAAGTTAACAAACCTTTTGCATTGCAGCAGGAATAGTGATAATTTTTTGAATTGAAGAACTAAGCCGCTGCTTGTAATAGGACCAGTCAATTATAGAGCGAATGCCAACATCTGATGAGACCTTGCACCATTTTCGGACATAGAACTTCATTATATCTGCAAAAATGATGCGTAGATTTGTTATTTAAAATGTAAACATGAGTAAATCGTTATTTGTTCCTTAAAAAACAAGAAACTTACCAGCATCGGTTTCAAATATTGCCACAGGAACAGCACGCTCACTTACAGGTGTTCCCTGCAATGACAATAGTCTTTAGATGATTGTCACTAAGCAGTAAACAAGCAGATTATTTGGATGAATGAAAGAAATATAATTCATCAAATTTCCAAATTATTCATAGATCACACCTTAGGCTCACTTGCTACTATGTACTGACATCGAAGACCTTTATCCTTGACCATTGTATCACCAAGAAAGTCAGCAAGACGTTTAGCAGTGGTAACAGCACAAGACTTCTGCTGACCATAATCAGCTAAAGACTTGCTCATGGTACTTGATTCTGATATATAATCAAGCAACTCACTATCTGCAATATCCTTTCCTTGGTTCTGTACGACAGGAAGAATTTAAATATTAAGGGACGCAGAAAAATGTATTGGGGCGAAACCATTGGTATCTTCAACTAACTAATTTGAGAAGAAAAAATATTAAAGCCCCTGATAATTCAATTACAATAAACATTAAGCCTGCGATCTTTAGCACATACATCAAGAAGATCAAGCCAGCGGTTTGCCTCTTTAGCAACTTCTGAATAGCATTCCTTTAAGGTTGATCCATGCAGAAACTTTTCAAAAAGATCAGCCTGTTGAAAAAAGCAACTTCAACAGATCACTCTAACTTTGCATTTAGAACATAGTAAATATTAAAAAAGACCCTGAGCATTGAACTATAACTTTGATGTTACATTTCAAAAAAATATATATATTTTATGCAATCTATTAAAATAGAGGATTTTCTTCAAGCTATCACATTAAAATAGGCACCTAACGAGTTTCAAACTGTTCACTCTAAAAATCATAAGAAGTATAGTTAATAACTACAAATATCTATCTGTATCCTCCCTGAAAAAATAAAGACTGCAAGTAGTTAATAAATATTAACTCTTCTGCTTTAACTAGATTTAGTTCCACATATGCAATACAACCTTGCTTACATTCACCCTTGTGGTGAAAGGGAAATATTATCATTCCATCAAATCAGATGCACCGGGAAAAAAGTATGGATACATATCCTTGTCATTACATCTTATTGTATGCATCACACTTGAAGTTAATAATCTTTTTATTAAAAACATACCTGGAACACTTTGATTAGCTTCAGTTCACCTCTGCGCTTGATCTCAAAACCTTTCAGTTCTGCAAGGGATCCATCATCATTAAAAACAGCATATCTCTTCTTAATTAAAATTCCTTCCTCCTTGGAAGCAGGAATTATCATTGCCTACAACAAAGCAAACCGTACAAGCAATAATTTAAATAAGTATAGTGAAACACGGGATGATGTTTAAACTCAAATTGCTACTCCATTTTACCTTGTAAGGTCCATCCACCTCAAATTCAATAGAACATTCACTATGAGTTGTATAAGTTTTCCTATTTGGATCCGTGAGTGTCTGTCAGAAAATTCGAAATAGAAAGAATGATGTAATCACACGTATAAGCAAGGTAACTGAAGACAGCTTAGTGTAAAAAAAGAAGCAGAAGCCTTTGAGTCATATTGTGAATTGAATCATTTACGAAAAAACTACAAGCTCACCTGGTACTGATCATTTGTATTATTTATTGCCACATCAACATTAAGCATAACACAAGGGTATGAGATTGTCAGCTTCCGTTTGGAGTCTCTGAAATGCATCAAATGAGTAAGCATTTGAAATTGGAGAAAACTAAAAAGAGAAAGTAAAAAACTTTTTGAAAGATAGGTGCAGTGAAAAGTAAGATGAAGCACAATTGCCTACAGCCTACACCTTCAAAAATAGTAACATTGGAAGAATTAACTAGAATATCAAGCTACATTAATTAGCAAATAGCCAACAAAATCATTGACTTTAATTTTGCAGTCAACAATTTCCAAAGTACGCTATATACCGGGTGAGGCTTGCCGCTTCTAAAACCACTTCAAGAAGTAAGAATAGGCAACATTTGGGGCAATGAGACACATGACACGTCAACGGGTATTCATCAACCCAGTGTAAGGAACAATCAAAAGTGACTAGTGTTGCAATACGGCTCGCGAATGGAGCACAAGATGTTCAGAAATCCATGAAAGTGTAAAAAAGAGAGAAATTGGCACTCAACAAGTTGTACAAGGAAGATGACGGGTGACGGGGCCTCAAAACTACATAGCAATTATAGATCGAAGACTAAGACAATCTAATGACTCTGGTGGAAGAAGCTAGCGGCAATAAGGCAGAACTCACCACAGATTGCAGCGGAGATGCTAGGCAAGATAAAGAAGAAGTGTGTTGAACTTCCTTGGAACCTAATATTTTGTGACGAGGCTGATCAGTGCATTGTGTGGCAGATAACAGTGGTCTTTCTAGAAAAATTGATGGAGAAATTTTCTAATGGTGGAGAAAAGCAGCAATGGAGGTTGGAAAGTACAAGAAACAAATCAGAAAAGGGGGAACATAGCAGTTGAGACAAAAGTCTTTGTCGGACATCTACTAGGATGACAAAATGAGAACAGGATGGTAGAACATTGCTTTGAAAAGAAAATGTAGCAAATGAAATTTGTTCCACTAGAAAACACGAGGGAATATGTGTATAAGACGATGGAGCCAAGTTTTATATATACACTGAATTGCAAGAAAGAAAAAGATAATGTCACCCTATTTATTATATTTTCATGACACTAGATAACCAAAACTATGCTACATAGTACATACATTATTTCTAACATTTTCTAACAGGTACTTCATGAAATAACTTTGAATGAAGCAATAATGTACGTTTAAAATATAAGTAAATATGAACTAAAAGATTATATTAGTGCAAATGTCCAATTTATCTAAAATTTAGCGTGTTGATATAATATCACAAAAGTTAACAATAGAATTGATAAAATTTAATTTCACACTAAAGATATTTTCACACCTTCAATAACTTTGTAGAATGCAAATTTGGAATCATATTATAATATCTTGATGATCATGTATAAAAAAAATCAAATAATTTAAAAGTCAATAGAAATATAACTAAATAGTAAATTCTGTCGAATAAAACTTTATAGCAAATATTTACTTATTATATGTAAAAATAAAGTGACTAAGTACCAAATAGTTTTTGAAATGTCTAAGATTATACGAAAATATCATAGTTTATCTCGTAGTTTTTGAAATGACCAAGTACTGTATCTTGATATTATGTTAGAGTGTCATAGTTTATCTCGTAGGATCAATTTGAACCTTAGATTATCTCATCAGATTAGTTTTTATTACTTACTTATTATTATGATTGGTGTCCTAATTTCCCTATTTATTTAGGATTAGGAGTCGTGTATCCCTATAATTAGTGCTAGTGTTTAGTCTTTTATATCAATCAAGTTACAATCAATTACTACCAAGTGTTTCATACCATATTACACCACAATCATAATATTTCTTCTCCTTATTTTATCTAAAACTCATAACTTCGACAAAATGTATGAAATTATGTGAACCTTGATCTGCTAAATGATAATTTTCAATTTAGCAACTGATATGAGAACAAATTCCGACTCTGTGTGTTTGTGTGCATAGATGTGCATAAATAGCCACATAAAGTAATAACTTGGAACATACACTGTTTTAAAAGTGAAATTTTCTGGAAAAGATCCGGGAAGTGCACACCAGATACCATCTGTGTCTAGTTCAAGTGGTTTTCCTATTTTCTCTACCAGCAAGCGAGCATTCTGAATTATTTTTGCACCGGTATATGTGACAACGCCTGCCATTTCCATGGAGTACCATCTAGCACCCCTGTAAAACAAAAACATTCATGCACAATATGATTAAGAAAAAATAGCAAATGTTATTGAATGAATCCCAATGGTGAAAGATCAAGAACATATGGAGGTCAATGTACTCACTTGCGCATTACGTATCCATAAAAGGAATTAAGAATACACTTGTGAGCAAGTTGCAATGAATCATAAAGCACTACCATGTCCTGATGCACAAAATAATCAAATATGAAATCCCAACACAGTAACATATTGTTACATAAGTTGTTAGCACCAATTGAGTAAATTGTGCTGGAATCAACAAGCCTATTAATATAATTCATACTTGTGCTTCCTGGATTTTTATAGAATTTCCACTGGCTTTGGCTTCTGATAGCTTTCCCTTCCAAACCTTGTTAAGACCTTTATATTCATATCTCCTATCCCGGAAACTTGAACCAGACAACATAAAACCTGGGTTTAGTACTACAGGCAACCAAAAATAATGCAAGAGAAACTCAAGGGACACTGTAAGGGTTAACCAATCCAAGTTAAATTTCTGAGCTGTATATTAAATATGTTCCACGGAGTATAAACATCTATGGACATCTGCTTCAAACTGGATATTCAAAGGGTAAGTTTTTTATTCAAATTTACTCTTCAATGATCTTAACTCACCTGCGAACAGTGTCAACATAAAATGGATTTTCGCGCATGCAGATTCCAGCTTCTCGGAGTTCGGTAACTGGTTTGTCAAGTACCCGTTTATATGCCTGAGGAAGCCACCATGGTTTAGTATGTCAATACATTATTTAAAAAGAACGTTCAATAAATCAGCCATTACCTTTTGGCAGTATTTCTTTAAACGCTCTTTTAGTCTTAATTGTTGTTCGGCCTTGGGCAGGTCAAGAAAAGATTTTGATGACCTTTCATTTACCCCATCTACAAACTCCGACTCAATTTGCTTCTTTAGATGATAATAGTCACTGACACGATTTAAATAAATACCCTTGTCAGTAATTTATTGAATTTTTCACATATTTGAGTAAAACAATCTGCAGTGCAGCAACATTTAAAAAAATGCACCTTTTCTTTGCCGCAAAGGTTGCTCCACGCCAAACCCACTCAAGCTTGCGTAGACAAGTCTTTCCGGGACGGTTGAAGTCACATGCAGTACAAATCTCATCCGTAACAATTGATGGAGGCTGCAATCATGAAAAAAAAATCCTAAGGCCTTAAGGTATGGGAAATTTATATTCATTGAAAATTCAAACTCCAGGATCCAAACTAGTCAAAGAGGAACGGAGCAACCAGAAAACATATATATCTTTCGATTATCCCCTAACAATATATATGAAATACTTATCCACATTAATTTTTGGCTATGAAATGCTAAAATGATAATCACTAAAGATTTTACTTGAAATGCTTCTCACACCCTTGTACATGATGAAAATTGTTGGTGTTACGTATTTTAATCAATTGTGGATCGCAGAAAATAGTTGTTTGCTCAAATTCTGCTACGCAGCACTGCTATAGCTGTTATTTCACAATATTTTGTACTAAATAACGTATCATGGAACAATAGTGTTTTTCCAAATTCCACTATAGTTGTTATTTATTAACAGAAAAAAAGAATGATAAGAGAAATCATAAGGACTTTGAATATGATAATAGTGTAATGTGATTGATAATTAATTTGATATAAAAGACAAAGCACTAACTCCAATCTATAGGATGCAAGACTCCAAATTGAATAGGAAATAAATCATGATAATAGCTAAGTAATAAGGAAACACTTTAATCGTTGTTACATAGTTTTTCTACTTCTCATCAATTTATTTTATTTTCTTATTTTTCATGGAAAAAAAAATATCTAAACTCTGAGGGGATCCAACAAGATCTTTCATATGGTTCAGTATCACTTATAATTCTAAGCCTGGTGTTACTGTTATGACTTTTGATGCATTCAAGCTAGAAGATCTTTTTCTCAAGATTAAAAATATATAATTTAATTTTAGTTTCTAGGTTAGATTTGATTTCTTTTCTTTTGAAGAAAATAGATCAAATTTTTTAAAAACATACTACGGACTTTTTGTCAATCAAACAAGGGGAGAGAGTAAAACACAATTCACTCTTTTGTCTTTATTTTCCCTTTCTCTCGGACCAAACAAACTATACCAAAAATTCACTATATTTCCGCATCTTACTCTCTCTCTCTCTCACCTCTTTATCTCTTCACATTTTCTTCTTTTTTACCAAACACAGCGCAAGAGACTGAGCAATCACCTTTCTTTGAATTTCTCAGTTCATCTTTAAGTTGTATTGCCTTGGCCCTGGTGTGTGCATGGAAGTGCACATGAATCTTATCACATAGTTGGAATGCATGCGAGCATCCAATAACATAATGCAGAATAACACAAGGCGGAATTGAAGATCAAAAGGATCGCAACCAAGTGAGAAGGAGCAGATCTTGAAGCTCACAACAAAGTGTGACTCCTAATACATATACTCTTAACAAATTCTCATTGGAAAAAAATACTAAGCATGCATATTCTGCTAAAGACCAATATTATAAATACAAATATGAAATATCACAGTACCTGAAGCCGATTTGTTAAAATTATGTTTGGATACATTGCAGCTACATCCAAATGATAAATGAGGGGGCAGTCATCACGTATCGGCGCATCTCGTAAGTTTACAAGCTGCGTGCATAGAGAAATATGTGATGATATTGATAATTCCTAAGCAATGAAACTATTGGAATTTTCAAGTTTACCACGTAAAACAAATGTACTACTCCGGAAATATATGATCAAGCAATAGAATTACAAATTTAGATATGAATATAGGAAAGTAGCCATACATGAAAAATTAGCCAGCGAAAAATTATAATCGGTACCTTTTCCATGATAGCATTCTTCACTTCATCATAATTTGAGACAGATTCCAAATCCATCTTTCCCTCTACTCTTATAGCATATTGTAGATCTCGATCAAGATTGCTGATCAATTGCTGGAGCCACATCACTCCACAGTTAGTGAAGCATATTTACAGAAAATATAATAAAGAAGCATGATTTCAGAATTTAGTTATTTTTTGGAATGGGAGCAAGGGTAGAAATTGGTGTGTCTGCTCCACCCTCCTGCCACAAACAGGGTTTTTCGCTATTTTGCCGAGTAAATATCTAGAATTGGAAGTAGTAATAGCTGAATATATAAAATTCGAAAATTGAACAGTATGCTCTATAATGAAGGGACTGCGTAATCACGAGTAAAGTAATTAAAGATGGAAACAGCAAACCTCAAAGGCAGATGGCTCAAGTGTGAAACTGCATGGAATATCAGATCTAAATACACCACTTTCTAGGCATTCAACGTGGCCACCTATGTACGTCTCACTCTCAAGAAGATGATTCTTATAAAACTTCTCCGGGTCAGATTGGTGCTTGTTAGGGCAGATAACATTGGCCTTGTATGACTGTAACAGATGTAGGAATAAATAAATGGGAACTAGAATCCTTAAAATGGGAAAAACAAAACAGATAGGTTCTACTTCAATAAAAACATGCATCAGAGCATACCTGAACCATAAGCAACATTTCACAGAGGGTCCCACTGCCTTTGCGCAAAACCTCATCTGGTGACATGGGTATAATAGTGGCAAGAGAGAAAATAAAGGGATGAACATAAGTTGTATATAAGTAATATGTTGACACTGCATCAGAAACAGAATAGGAGGCCATCATCTGCAATAGCAATTCAAATCAAAGAAGAAAAAATTAGTAAAACGAACAAGATATGTCCTGAGAGTCATGACCAATGACCAACCAAATGCATAACTTTATAGATCGAAAACTGCAACAATAAGTATGGCTATGGCATACCCTAAGGAAAAAACAACGTTCACTTCTGTATTTGGGGGAGCAACCCAAGTCCCACATTGAATAGATCGGGCTCTTGATAAGAGTTTATAAAGTAAGGCACTCCTTACCTTACAACCCGGTTTGGTGGGGTTGAGTTAGGCCCGAATTTCAACAACTTCCAACAATAAACAAATTAAGGTCTAGACATATCCTTTGCTTTTGATAGACAAATACAGATGGTATTCTTGTTTTACTTTTCTTTTTTGGCATCAAAATGGATCTCATAATTTTAAAAAATAAAACAACCATTAAACTACAGCACATGACTAATATTTTGTTTTACCAACACTTAAAAACAAAAACAAATTTTGTTTAAAATGTTCTACCTCTAGTACACCATATCAAACAAATTTAACAAATAATGGACGCATCGTCACTCATACCTGCGGCTTTTCCTTTGCAAAGCGTACCATGTCCTCGGGGTTCACCTCTTTTGGATCATAACCCAACTTTGCTTTTGTTACAGCCTAAATAAAAACAGAAAATATCACATTGAGAAAGAGCAATCTTGGTTTAAACAGAAATTAGTGAGCGCATGACTTATAATTTATTTGACATAACATGCAAGGAGAGCATTCAAATTAACATAAAACAATTTTTTTTTCAAACATGGTAAATATAAATTTTGTAAATAACTTAAAAATTTAGTAAATAAATGAATATGTAGAAGTAGGTAGTTAGTTAACCAGATATGATTATATGTCATTGTGCATATTGTGAAAGTAGTATCTATAGCCTTGCTAAGGTAGAGAACAGAAAGAAAGACAAGAGACTTAAACCAAGTAAAATGCATCAAAAAATGGAGGGTAAAGTCTTTAGCAAAGTCAAATACAATGAAAGGAAGAGGGATGCATGCTCAATAAATCATAAATGCAGGCAAGCTCTCCAATAGTGTGAATATCTGACATGGTGTTTTGTTAGGAGTCCCACATCGAGTAGATCAAAATGTTTGATGTGGTACTTAAGCCATGAGGTTCTCCCACCTATTGGACTAGTCTTCTGGGTTAGGCTCTCCTCATGGACTTAAGTCCTAACAATTGGTGCTTTCATTGAGAGTTGGACCACGGAAAGGGCTACCTATAGGCTGGATTAAGGTGTTCCACCGAATACTGATAGGTGAGTGAAGCCTCCAAAAAGGAAAGGGCTACCATCAGGTCAGTGCCGATAGTGAAAGCCGTCGTGGACGTCGGCTCTTAAAGGGCGTGGCAATGTTAGGAGTCCCACATCGAGTAGATCAAAATGCTTGATGTGGTACTTAAGCCATGAGGTTCTCCCACCTATTGGACTAGTCTTCTGGGTTGGGCTCTCCTCATGGACTTAAGTCCCAACAATTGGTCCTTTAGATAATTCATGCGCAGAGCAACAAAGGGAGCCATAAGGTTACTGCTAGCATTATTCATGATTATCAAAGCATGAGGAGAGGAATTAAAAAAATGGGTTGCTTAGCTTAGTGGAGCATTTAAGTGGCTTGATTCTTCTCCCTAGATATCTAACTCTTAAGGGAGGGCTCCAAGTGCTTGGATACTTTTCACAAAATGTATGAATTTTGATTTCAATCCCCGTAAAAAAAATTGGTTTTCATCCCTCTTAAAACTTCAAATTTCTATTTTTGGTCCTTATCATTCATTTATGGTTCAAGAAAATAATTGTGTGCAGTCGCATGCTATCATGACATCACATAAATTAAAGGTGTCGCCTAAATTATTGTGACCTATTGTGAGACGCATATACTAGTAACGAATGTCACAGGACAGTAGAGACAAAAAACAATACTTTCAAATTTTAGAGGAATGAAAACCAAAGAAAATATTTTACGGGAACCAAAACCAAAGTATGTTCATTTGATAGAGACCAAAAACATATTTCATCATTCTATATATATATGATTTTTCGGAGTTATATATGCTGCCAGTTTTACTTTTAAATAGAGTTTATTAACTTTGTTACATTCTTGTTTCTATTTATTTGACATGAAAACACACGGTTTGCTCCTATATACAATCACTATACATGAGTTCTTGTCCACCATTTTTAGTATAAACAGAGTCCTACATGAATATCAACAAAAAACTAGTTTTCTTTTGGATGAACTGAAAGAAAGAAAACTAGTGTCGTAAAGAAACTTATTAGAAACAGTTAATAGAATGACCCTAATAATTATTAAAATAAATTACAACAAAAAATGAGAACATGAGAGTATGAAATTTGTACCTTGAGGCCTTGGCTCCCCTGAGGAAGATAACTATCACGTTTAACCCATGCAAAACAATCTAAATGGGGAGCAAATTTAGCACGACATTCCCCTTGATTCATGTCACATTGAAACCCCAGCTCCTGCAAGATCAGATAATAACAGAAAAATAGAAGAAAGTAGTCAATTAGTAAACTAAAGGGTAAATAGTAGAACTATTATGCTTCAGAATAAGGAGTGAATAAAAAATGAAATTTCAAACATAAATTTTAGTATAACCATTTCAAACATACATGGTTTGTCCCAAAATGTATATGCAAAGAAAGTGACTTTAAGTCAAGCTCAAATACAATTGGAATCAATGTCTTCTTTTAAGTTGATAAGCTATTAATGAAAATTTAACGAAACATAGAATTCTGTATACATGATAGCACATGCACTTTACTTATTTACCCACATAATTGAAACCCATACTGCCAAAAAAAATAATGCAAAAGGTTAGCAGCATACATCGCTCATTTTGAACCCATGATGGGCTGCCCGTCGTTCCAGGAATGGCCAATCAAAGAAATCGCCATTATATGTCACATAGATGCCAGGTTTAACCTCTTGCATATGAGAAAACCACAATCTAAGGAGCTCAATCTGCCAAATAATATTTTGCCACAAACAAATAAAAAATTAATGATCCTGAACAGAAGTAAACCACCACTATAAAACAACTTGGGGGAATAGATTTTGAGCAGACAACCATTACCTCGTTTTGAACATTTGTCACCTTAAAAAACCCTTCGAACTCTGGTTTTGGAGTGAACTCTAAATCCTCTATATCATCCCCAACACACTGAAAAAAAAGAGGGTAAAAAACACTATTATTTAATGTCATCAGCCTATGATAATGACTGATGTTTTAAAATACATTTGATGAACATACAACTGCAGGATCAATTAACAACTACTTTTGATGGATTAGAGTTAAATAATTTATTATTATTACACTTATCCTTTGGCTACACTCTGCATAATTTGTAGGGGTATTTTCCAGATCTGAATAACATTAAACTCTAATAAAACGAAAGAGCGATCCAAAGATATGTAATCATGAATTTTCCAGATTCTGATGAAACATGTATTTTCCAGATTCTTTTGTAATAATAAAAGAGTAACAGCAAGAGAGAGATTGATCAAACATTAACACCTTCCATTAATATCTACCTCTCTATTTGTGATTAAATACCCTTGCCTATCTACCATATATGAAATCATCATAACTGAGTCATAGTCAGCATCAGGAAACTTCAATGGAAGTTTCGTGGTCTCGATATCAAATGCACAAACACGAACTTCAGCACGCTGCAGAAGATCTGTCCTCCTCTCAAGTGTAACCCCATCATTAGACACACCAACATCATACCACTGGCCACACCGTATATCTGAATCATATGTGATTAATAGTGTGATGATAAATATAAATATAAATATAAATATAACATGGAAATGGAAGATGTGATAATTGAATAAATACTAAAAACAAGAGGATGAACATAAAAACTTACCGTTGTCAATAGCAAAGCGAACATGGTAAGGAACATCATATTCACGAAGATCAATTATGCAATCTAGGAAATCTTGAAGTTTTTGTTCTCTGCTAAGCAACAAGCAGTCTAGGGTCAGATCAGGTTGCACAGTAAAGTTAAAATCTACTTAAGATAATATACAAAAATTGAAATTGCATTGTTAAAGGAAGTAAACTTCCATCTAAAAATGTATTGTCCCGTGAAACGTGATTTACCTTCTCCCCGTTAATATGGACTCATAGGCTTCTGCAGCATCAGACTTCGCCTTATTTCTTTCAACAACTTGCATCAGGTCACTCTTCACATTCATCAGTTGTTGCACGGTATCAAACGAAAGCCGTAAATAAGATTTTCTCAATCCAGACAAATGGTTTTTCTGTTCAGAACCATGAAAATAATTCAGGGCCCGTTCGTGAGGAGATACAAAGTAAGCAACTATGCATGGCCTAATTGATTGAAGCAAAATGAAAACTTAAATGCAGACTATGTCATGAATCATTTTGACTTAACCTTCTTAAACTCTTGAAGGAATTACACGATAAAACCCAAGAAAACAGATTATCAATGCTAAAGTTGTATAAGAGAAGCATAAAATTCTTACAAGATCCAGGTCTTCCTTTTCTACAATTTTAATATCTGCAATCTGGCTTTCATAACGTCGTCTCAGGTACGCATCCACATCCATCTCCATTTTGTTCTATTAAATTTATTCAGACATGATTAGCACCTTAAACGTGATGGTTGTCACAGAATAAACACCGAATCAGAATAAATTTTTAAAAGCAATTAACAGAGATGATTGGATAGTCATACACGAACAAGCTTAAACCCATAGAATCATATATGCAGGCATGCGAATGTGCTCACTCACCTTCGTAGCTACATAGAAATAAGGGCGAAATCTGTATTTTGTCTTGAATGATGACCCATCCTGCAAGCACACTCCAATCAGTAAGCTATTTACCGGAACAGGTCCCTCTTAGGGTGGAAAAACTATCGACAAAGCATTTTAGCCAAATTATACCTGTTTGACAAAGTAAAGATCAATGCAACTGTAGACTTTGCCGGTATCCTCGTCCTCATAAGATGACTGCAAAGCATAGTAAGGCATGCATAAGTCCCTTCCAAAAAAAAATGACATCAAACCAACTTGTTATTTCTTCATAATTAAGAACTGGAAGAAAAAAATCTCTGACCCAAGGAAAATCAAAGAAAAATGAATAAGCATATTGATGGTGCGTATCCCTTTCCCATCATGTTATACTTCAATATGATATCAACTTTGATACACAGTCGGTGTAAAACTTTTTACACCGTCAATCAATCGTAAACTTTCATTTATATGATTTTTAAGGTAGATAAAATTAAAGTCAAATATTTTAACTGCCTAAGGGTTATGATTGATTGAGAGTGTATAACATACATATCAATTAAATCCTTTCAACTGTACAGTAGTAAGATAAGTTACTTAGAAGCAGAAACACAAATATAACTAATAAATAACATGAGTTTAATTTCTATGCACTGTCAGTGTAAAGAGTTCTACACCTTCAGTCCATCACAACCAATATGTGAGTGACTTCAGCGGTGGTTAAATAAAATTCAAATGTTTCTATTGATATGACTGCTATGATTAATTGACAGTGTAAGATATTATTACACTGTCAGTGCATATAAATTAAATCCAAGTAAGTAACAAAAGCAATAAGTAACAAGTAGTTACAATAATTCAATTCCATAATTTACCGATATGTAACATAACCTATGTAAGAAACAATTTTATCCATACTTAATCAATTCTTGCAATAAGCAACTACGTTAGTCAATTTAATTCAAATTTAGTCAATTCTTGCAACAAGCAACTTATTTCATCAATTTTATTCACACTTAACCAATTCTTGCAATAAGCAACTTCATTTATCAATTTCATTCACACTTAATCGATTCTTTCAATAAGCAACTACATTCATCAATTCAGTACTAGAACAAGTGAAAACACTGAATTCAAGATCGAGAAACTGAAAAGTGAAATGAACTTACGGATGAAAAAGTGAGTAACCATCCGAGTCGTTTTTCACCTTCAGAGAAGAGATCAAACCCTAATTTAGCTTCGAGTTCTTCTTCGGCGCTGTTGAGTAATTTCTGCTTCTTGGAAACCTTGTTGTCTCTCCGGTCCCATTTCCGGTTCATCGTTGCGGAGGAGATCGGAAAATCTCCGATTCGGCTTTTTTCGAAGTGAAAGAGTTGTGACTGATTTGTGTGCTACTGTGGTGATGGTCTCTAATAGAAACCCAAATCGAGATGGACTTTAATGGTACTGGATTTTCCCGCGCTTTCTCTCGGTTTTTTTTGGCGAAAATAGAATAGTTTTTTTTTTAAATTACGTTTATGCCCCGCCAAATTTCACCCTCCATTTTATGTTTCAATTCTCAAAAATATACTGACTTTGCGATTTCGGAGTCTTCGGTTCCTTTTTTGAGAATTGCTGAAGATACATTTGATAACGCTAAAAAAATACCGGTAAAATACCAAAATATCCCCTCTACAGTTAACTGCCGAGAAATTCATAAACCGGCTACAGTTAACTGCCAAGAAAACTTATGTAGTTAACTAACTGCCCAATAAACTTCAAACCTTAATCTTTTTTATTTTATTTTTTTTACAAAAACCTTATATTGTCATTATTTAATATTTATTGATTCTAATACTATTTAATTCATTGTGATTCTTGTGTTTTAATGAGTGTAAAAATTAAGCATTTGAATATAATGGTATAAATTAAGCATTTGAATATTATTTTTGAAAATAGTGGTAGAAATTCTTGCCGTTTGAAAGAAAATAATAATAATAATAATAATAATTTTTATACATTGTAAATGTCACTAATATTTATTTATTTTTGAGCAAGCCTCTAATATTTTCTTGACTTATTATTTAGCTAACAATTTATTTCATGAGATACTTTTTTATTTTATTTTTGACAAATTATTTCATGAGATATTGTTATCCAGCTTATCCGTATGATTCTTCAAGATTTATCAAATTTCTTCCATTCTTTTTCGTAGAAATCCTTGTAGAATAACTTGGCTTTAACTTCTCTTAATAATCCATTTATTTCCTCTATATATGCACGTCGACATGGATGGAATCAAGAGAATTAATTCTGATTGATGTCATTCAATTGCTGAATTAATTTTGATTATTGCCAAAAAAAAAATCAATTATGACTTTAGTAAGTAGAATAAACATCATTGATCGAAAAGAAATTCACGAAACATTCACAGTATAACTACAATAAACATCATTTTAATATTAAAAAAATCAAAGATGCTTTTGGCGGAAAAAATGGCAAGGCTAGTGTTTTTCGTTGTAGCACTGTTCGTGGTAAAGAGCATTTTCCTAGTAAATAATATTAAAATAAATTTTTAATATGGTCAAATATGGTTCATGTTTTTATTTGTATGTGATTTAATTGTTTTTTAGTTAATGATTTAAATCAGCAAAGATATACAACCTTGATTGATTAAATCGAGCATTATTTTTTTGAGTGAAATTTTGATTTCATGAGACAATTAAAGTGCTTTTATTGTTGCTTCTTTTTAAAAAAGAAAAAGAAAATCATAACCTTCTTGTTTAATTCTTTGATGTAATCCAAAACATTAAAAGAGTGTTGATTATGTTTCCTCATAAAATCACAATGAATTAAATAGTATTAGAATCAATAAATATTAATAATGACAATATAAGGTTTCTGTAATTAAAATTAAAAATTAAAAATTTAAGGTTTGAAGTTTCCTCGGCAGTTAACTAAGTTTCCTCGGGAGTTAACTGCAGTCGTTTTATGAATTCCTCGGCAGTTAACTGCAGAAGGGGTATTTTGGTATTTTACTAGTGTTTCTCAGCTTTTTTTGCGATTTCGGAGTTTCGGTTCCTTTTTTATTTCAAAACTAGCAACATGTTGTTTTAGATTGAAGGTCGACTCATACTAACATGAAATATAGGCTTAAATATGTAAATCGTCCCTGTAATTTGGCGTGTTTTTGGTTTTCGTCCCTGTATCTTTTTTTGTTCTAAAACAACCCCTATAAGTTAATAACTTTTTGATTTTCGTCCCTCCCGTCAACTTCCGTTACAAAAACGCACATGTGGCAAACGGACCATGACGTGCTAGTGCCTGACGTGGCAAACTTATTGATGAGTCACACAGTGAGAGGGACCAAAATCAAAAAACGAAATTTGTAGAAGGACTAAAGCCAAAAAAACAAAATTCGTAAAGGGACCAAAACCAAAAAACGAAATTTGTAGATGAACTTGACTATTTCCAGAACCAAAACCAAAAAACGAAATTTGTAGAGGGACCAAAACCAAAAAACGAGAAGACGAAAAATTCAAATTTAATTACATTTCTTCATCTTCTTCCCACATCTTCTTCTTCATTACTATCATTGTCTTCGTAAACTTCATCATCATCATCAACCAAACACAGAATTCATCACTTCAAAACCCAAAAATCCATCAACTCAAAACAACAACAAACTCAATCCAACACATTCAATTATACTTTCATGTGATAACTTCTCTTTTATTTCTTCTCACAAACAACAAAATCAAATTAAACCAATATACCCACTGTTCAACATGCAATCCAATTTCACACACTTTAAAATCGTTTAAAATAAAACTTATCTCAATTCAACATTCCAACATATTTTTCAATTCTATTTATTATCCCTCTAGATCTTCAAATGAAAAGAATATTCATATCAAACTTGAACCTTTCTCTTATAATCCAATTTCACACAACAATCTTCCAAATCAACTGAAAATAAAGAACACGACCCAAATGTTCGAAACAAAAATGATGATATTAGAGTTCAAAGAATTGACGAAGAAAGCATTTGGAGTGACCAAGAAACAGCAGAGATGCGAGATCAATGATGAGACGAGAGTTGGTAATGAAAAAAAAAATCATTCTTTAGGTTTTTCAATTTGAGAATTTTGTGAATTTTTTCAATATTGGGAATTTGAGCATTCACAATGAGGATTTTGTTGTTATAATTTGATTTTGATATTATCAATAAAAGTTTAGTTGGGACTATGAACATTGTGGATTTTAGTGTTGAGATGTCAATCTGACCATTGTCAATGGGGATTTTGTTTGGGTTTGTGAGAAGTTGTCTATTGAGAGTGAGATGATGATTTTGAGTTTTTTTATCTCTTTTCTGAGTATTTTTTCCTGGGTTTTTTGATGAATTTATGAAGACAATGATGAAGATGTAAAAGAGGTGGAAGGAAGAAGATGAAGAAAGCTATTTTTTTCTCGCTTTTTGGTTTTGGTCCCTTTACGAATTTTGTTTTTTTGGCTTTGGTCCCTCTACAAATTTCGTTTTTTGGTTTTGGTCCCTCTCACTGTGTGACTCATCAATAAGTTTGCCACGTCAGGCACTGCCACGTCATCATCCATTTGCCACATGTGCGTTTTTGTAACGGAAGTTGATGGGAGGGACGAAAATCAAAAAGTTATTAACTTACAGGGGTTGTTTTAGAACAAAAAAAGATACAGGGACCAAAACCAAAAACACGCCAAATTACAGGGACGATTTACATATTTAAGCCTAAAATATAATAAATAGCTTAATAATAAATAAAAAATTAGGGAAGTTCAATAATAAATTTTAGAAACTTGCTATGAAATATATTAATATATAAATGATTATTTTCATGTAACACTTAGTAAATCATTAACTTTTTTTTGACTAAAAATCATTAAACATTTTTATTCAAGATATTTCGTGTATAGTTTTATAATAAATTATAATTATTCTCATTTTGTCAAAAAAAAATAGAAAAAATCATATTAAATCTAACTTATTATCACCGAAAAACATTTTTTTATGTATGATTTTTAATAAAAAAATATTATAACTATCAAAGATAAATATTCTCAATGATAAACAATGATCTCGTATATTTCATGTAAGAGTGAAAATTAGTGGAAAATAAACAAAGAAAAAGGTAAAAACTAAGTTAGAGAAAAAAGGGAACACGATAGAGGATAAAATATGTGATAAAAACTAGTTTTTTTTTTAGATCAAGAAAATGAGTAATGCTAGCGACACTCGTTTTATCTCACTCTTTTTAGAAATTACTCTTTTATAAGTCTCATCACTTTAGAAAATAAATCACACATAAAATTATGAGACTCGTGTATTTTATCTAATAATAAGAAAGTGAATGTTATAATTTATTTTAAAACTAAACTAACCCACTAAAATTAACAATAGAAAAAACAAACTAAAAATCTAAAATATTCAAGAGAAACGCATTTCAAAGACCCAACTCAACGCCGCGAGGCCACCTCAAGCGGATTGAGAGAATGTTATAAAAAGTGTATTAAAGTGGGTGTTAGTGACATTGTTCTAAAGAAAAAATATAAACAGTGAAAAAAAAATTAATGCAAGAGTAAAAGAGAAAATGCAGGGGGAGATGAGAGAGTATGGAAGAGGAAGATAGGGTAAAAATATGATTTGTTGCAACAACAAAAAAATTCAAATAAGATGGAGATTTTGAGGAATAAAAATATATTTAGTTTTTTGACAGAAGAAAATATAAAGTTTAGTTATTTTCTCAAACTTGTCTATAATTTTGCTTATGCGTCAGTTAATTAAATTTGGTTAATTTGATAATTTATCTTCTATTTATTTTCTTATATATATATATATATATATATATATATATATATATATATATATATATATATATATATATATATATATAGAGAGAGAGAGAGAGAGTGGTGTTGCCAGGACCCTGGACTAGGGGGTTCAAGCGACGAATCTAAATGTTTTTTTTTTGTGGTGGTCGGAGTTTGAACCCCGAACTTTGCATATATTATGCATTGTCTCTACCAACTGATTTAAAATTGTAATCCTTCTAAAAAAAAATTGTAATCAAAATTAAAAACATATTATACAATTTTTCATTATGTGGTTTATCAATTTTTTTTGGGTCCAAAATGCGGTTTATCAACCTATTATATTCATGTTATCAAACACATCTCTCAGTCATGAGATAATAATCGGTTTGCCTCCATATTTTTTTTTGGTGGTGTAATACATCCCATTGCCTCCATTTGATTACGCAACATAGTCTTCACAATCTTCATGATATAAAAATGATCATGGCTAACTTCAAAAGTTGTTATATTAACATTTAAATTTTGTAAATTTCTTACACTACCCGTAAATTCTAATATTTACCATTTGACATTAGAAAAGTAATATCATCAATCACCAATAATATAGAGAAGTAATATCATCAATACTTTAGAAAAGAAAAAGTTTTTTAACAAGGTAATAAAAATGAGATTGGTATAAGATTTTTTTATGAAATATGAGTTATAAATAACACCTGCGCGCATCAACCAATATGATTCGTATGGACTTAGTGGTATATCTTGTTAAATTCGATAGCCGGAGATTCATTCTTGGTATTTTAGTAAATAATATAATAAGAAGAAGAAGGTAAATATAGTCAACAAAAAAAGCTGAATTGCATCGGTAATAACTAATGATGGGTGTAACACCCTACTTCTATTAAAGCAATTAAACATGCGAATAATACATTTATTCAAGAAATAGAGGCTACGCCACATTCAAAATTCAAAACCCAATTAATAAACATGTATATAAACCTCAACAGTCGCAGCGGAATATAAACCAGAGTAAATTCAATTATACATGTTATGAATAAATAAATTACATCAACATAGATGCATCTCAAAAATCCCAACAGACGGGTAATCTCCAAACATAACAAAAACCAAAGTAAAAGATAATCTAGACTGACACAACTAAGCCTAGATCAGAGCCGACTAAACATCTAAACACCGATATCGGAGAAAGCTCCAGATATCCACCAAGCACAAGAACTCACCAAGCAACTAAACCTGCACAACGTCTACTCATCCATACAGATAGGCAGGCGGTCCATAACAGATCCACTGGGGGTAAGTATTACATTATCATAATCCAAATAACAGTCAACATAGATATTTCAATTTAAACATCATGCACTTGATCAATAATAATTACACATTAATACTCACATCACACCCCAATATCTCACATCAATATTCATCAATCATATGAACAATTATCAATTTACAATTATTCATTCACAATCACCAATCACATTTATCATGAATAATCATTAATCACATTTCATGAACAATCACCAATTACTTGTATCATGAATAATCACTAATCACATTTCATGAAAAATCACCAATTACATGTATCAGGAACAAATATCAATTCACAAATATTCATACACAATCACCAATCATATACTTCATGAACAATCGCAAATCATAAGCCATGAACAATCATTATCATATTTCATGAACAATCACCAATCACATGTATCAGGAACAAATATCAATTCACAAATATTCATTCACAATCACCAATCACCAATATCATCAATAATCATTCATCTCATTTCATCACCAATCACATATTTCACATAAGACTCATGTTATGATATGCACTTATTGACACATAAATGCATGTGGTACCAAATCTCAACAAGGTCGTCACCTTCCGATGCCACTTGCACATCGTATGTAAGGGCTCACACCTGCCTTACAATAATCTCGAAGTAAAAGAGTCATCCCTTTTACAGCAACAACGACTATGATGCATGGACATGTATAAGGACTCGATAATGCGACAACAATTCACAATCTCAACCTCAATATATAGGACAACACCCAATTATATTGATTATCTCCACAACATTGCATTATCAAGCAAACATGCCCACACAAATAAATCATAGTATTCACCATCACACATCAACATGATTATCAATAATCAACAATGTCATTCAACATCAACTATATGATATAGTTTCACCATTCCAAACAATTCTCATATTCCAAGTAAGAGAACATACAACATCTCATGACAAATATCATATCCAATACAATCATTCATTCATATAACTTCACTTAGCCATATAAGAATAGTCACCACAATTCATAAGACAGTTAGTTCAAGAAATGTTTTTGACCAAAGATCGTGTCAAGTGGCAAACGACCAACATTGGCAATTCCCAAGACGAAACAACATAGACAAGTTGAGAGTTCTCAAACAACCTTAACCAATCATGTATTCATGAATTTAAGTTGCCTCCGGACCATTAAACATTAATCCAAGAACAACTTAAGTTCGTATGAAAACCCCATTTCACAACTTTTCACATTCCCACCCGAAATATCACCTTTTACATGATTAGAACAAATGAACTAAAACCAAATAAATAAACTCTAGGACCTCAACCATGTATATACACAAATCACATATGAGTGCAGTAGTGTATACATCAACGTTTCATAGGCCAACTCACTTAAATTCAAGTTTTGCAAAGATCATATCATAATTGTCTCATTAAAGTGAAGAAAACACAAGGACTCACTAAGCCCTTAATACAAAGCTATTTCTTCCATAAAAACATCCCTAGATAATTATGATAAAGTCCCTACACTTAGGAAGAAGTTTGGAAGTAATTGGATCAAAGAAAATTGCATTTTTAAGGTTTCTAGGCTGCCAAAATCGCTTCATGACTCATAAGATCGCTTCGTGATTTTGACAGCATCAGACTGAGTAGAAAAATTTGATGTTGCTGTCAAAATCGCCTCATGATTTGCGAAATCGCTTCATGATTCGACAACATCAGGCTATGCAGAAAATTTATTGTTTCTGTCAAAATCACCTCACGATTTGTAAGATCGCTTCATGATTTTGACAGTAGCAGACTATGCAAAATTCAACTTCTACGTTTTCGCGCATAAAAATCAAACCGTTAATCCGTTTTCGATGCCGTTTTCGCCTACATGCTCCTAACACTTGGCACTATCATAATTTACAAAAATTTCATGTTTCAACCATCCCAAAAGTCATTTTCCAAAACCTCACATAATCACTTATTGGCGAAAACGCATAAACATCGACATTTCACACGAAAAACCCGTTTTCTCCCAAACAACTCAACTAACATAACCACAACATGAAAACAAAAATTCTCCTAGGTTCAATCCATCCAACAATAACAAAATTTCAGTCAACAACCATAAATATCAAAGTTCAATTTGGTCCTTCACATGAACACTTAACTCAACTTCACCAATTTCACAAAACCACCAATAACATCTTATTTCTCATCAACAATTATGGTATATGAACACCCAAGCCTCAAATCATACTCAACAACATATCTCAGCAACAACAACATCGATTACATATGATTTACATCTCATTTCAACCAAAACATATCAAATTTCATCAATTAAGTATAATTTCATAACTTAACATTTATACATACTTTGAAACATGTAATTTCACCCAGAAACATACCATAATCATCAATTCATGCACAAGAAAATAACATTACAACAAGAGCACGAATTTAGCCACAATTGTTCATCAACCCATTTTCATACAACATGAGAAAATGCAAAAATTGTACATGATTATGATAATAACTAACCCCCTTACCTTAGAAGAAGATTAACCCAAACTCTTGCTTCAATTTAGCTCCTAAGCTTACCCAATTGGATTCTTCAAGTTCTTCTCTCCAAAACCCTTTTTCTCTTCTCTTCACCTCTTTCTCTCTCTACCTCTCTCTAGAAATGTTTGTGAAATGAATGTATTGGTTCTCCTAACACAACCCTAGTGTTATCTCTACTAATGGGCTTAACTTAGTTTCTAGTGGGCTTAACCCATTTCTATTCAAACCAAAAGTATTACTACACTCCAAACGATATTTTAATTAATAACGGTAAAATGTCACTAACGGTAAAATCTAATCACTACACTAGTAACTTAGTAAAATAAAGGTTCTCACTAACTATTAAAATAATTCTCACCAAAATTACCATTTTACCCTTACCCGTCAAATGACTAAAATACCCTTCTAATACGGTAATCCACGTAAATGCACCCGACGACAATTAATACACACAAGCATAAATAATCACACACAAACACAATTAAAAGTAATTAAAATAAATCTAGCTAAAAAAAAATCGGGCTGTTACAATGGGCTCGGGCAAGCCAGCACATAAATAAATCCAATAGAAAAAAGATGTGTGCCTAAATCTACGAACAAATTTCAAAGTCAGATGCATAGGAGGTGCAAAATAGAAAACTGAGGGGATTCAACATAAAAATATAATAGCATAGTAGTGCAAAATTATAAATGTGAGGAGGTGCATGTACATCCCCTGAGGTGAACGTGGCTCCGCCACTATATATATATATATATATATATATATATATATATATATATATATATATATATATATATATATATAGCTGATATGCTCCATCAATTGAGAGAAATTTCGACCGCTCTCTAATCTCGCTTCTTCTTTATTCATCGGAGAGAAATTACTTTGGGTAATTTTTGTCCGAAATCACCACTCTGCACCATATTTTTCCCGTTTCATGCTATTGACTTAGATCACGTATTCATCCTTCTCAATTTTAGCAACACATAATTTGTGTTTATTTGATGTAATATACCAATTTGAATGAGTTTATTGGATTGAGAATGCAATATACAATAATTTGCTTTGGTAAATTCAAGTCACTAGCTTGTATCGTATTTTTATAAAAAAAATTTTTAAGAAAGAAAAATGGAGTATATTAATATGAACACCGTAATTGTTGAAGCACAAGACGTGCCATAACAATCACGAAAAGATCAAGATCCTGTCAAAATTACATCAAAGTCAATCGATACTCATACATAAAAGCGGGCTCGACCACCAATTGTGTGTACCAAAATTAAAGACTAAACGGCTAGCTTTCAACCACCACAAGGTATGTGATTTTACTTTATCTAACAATAGTGGTATAGAACTTTGACAGTTCCGAAATAACCTGTCATTCCGTTCCTTCAATAAAACCCAAACACACTGAAGCCAAATCAAATGAAATAAAGATCGACGGAATTTCAAGCCACCTACATATTCAATAAATTGCACAAAATGATCTGAGATAGCATGAGAATCTACCCCTTCGGCATCAAGCCATGCCCGCACCATAGGCCACAATGCACCGAAAAATGGACAAGACAAAAACATATGATTCACATCTTCAACATGCCCACATCCCGTGACACAAAACCGAGCCTCCACAGTCCACAGATGTAATGCCACGGTCTGCCAAGTTGGATTTAGTAGGTAAACGATCCCTCAACAGCCGCCAAGCAATGATAGAAACTTTTAAAAGAACCTGTTTATGCCAAATTAACTCCATATTTTGATTAACATGAGGTTGTTCGTGTGATGTCAACATGTCATAAACACCACGAACAGTATAGCCTCTAATCTGATTTGGTAACCACAACCACCTGTCTGTTTATGATACAATGTTGTTCTTGTTCCTTTCACCACGAACAATATTTTTATAATATTTAAATTTATATGACTAATACAATGTTGTTTGGTAACTCTCATACTTTCAAGAGTTTATGTTTTTTCTACTGACGTATAACATTTTTTAAGACATTACTATCTCAAGAAATGTTTGTGTTTACTTTCATTGTTTTAAGAGTAAATTACAACTTTTTTTTCTCTAAGAGATCCTTGTATTACATTTCTCTATCTTATTGTGTTTAATATACAATTTAGCTCATTTACCTTGCCATCGTTAGAGATTTTTAATATATATATATATATATGCTAAATGTGCTTTTGGAGTCTTGGTCCCCACAAATATGGCTAGGTTGGGGTTTGGTCCCTGCAAAAAAAAAAAATATATATATATATATTGAAAAACGTCCTTGCAAATATTTTTGTCTTTTAAAAAAGTCATTGAGCCCACTTTCTTACTTATTTGGCGCATTTTCGCTTATGTGGTAGTTGTTGATCATGCACACATGTACATGTAGCACACGTGTGGCAATTACCTTATTTTAAATATTTAAAAATCATTTTAATAAATCAGAAATAAGACTTTCGAAATTTAAAAAAGACATTAAATTTTAATTTTGGGACATATAATTTTTATTTCAAACAACATTCATCTTCATCGACAAATTCATTCATGTTCATCCCAGACTCAAATTTATGTGTTCCTTAAAACTCGGAACCCAAAATTCACAATCTTCGACATTCTTGAGCTTCAAACCCAAATCATGATCGTCATTAACACTCTCCTTCATCATAATCAACACCTGACTTCATCACTCAGCCTCATTTCACACAACGCAACATAAAACAAACATCCTTCTTCTAACAAGATATTGAAACTCAAATCCCTCGTATCTAGAAAAAAAACATATCAGAAACTAAAAAAGTGTTGAAACACAAACCTCCGTATATAAAAAACTTAAATAACGAAGCCTCATTTCACCAAATTCCTTGTTCTTCTTTCTAGTAATATTCTTCTACAATATTTTCTACAAATCGAAGGTCCATAGCCTCTCTCATAAAATCTTGCTCCGTCATTCTCTTCTTTGCAAGTATGACAAGCATGTGTGAAAGAAAAAATGGGGTACCCATGAGTTAAAAATTGTAGATCTAATAACCAGTTTTATTAGCTTTTAACCCGTAAATAATTGATTTTCTTTCATTCTCATAAAATCAAATATGACTTTTTCAGTCATACATTTCAATCAGAAATAACAATATTAACTACATGTATGTGCCATCAAAATATCTTGTAAAAGTATATATCCCCACCTCACAATTCATATATTAAATATGACTATTTTATTCATGTATGTTATGTGAAAATGAATATTATATGTGTTCGAAATATAAATTGATCATAAATTTTAACTTCTATTACATTTATGCATTATGTATCTGTTATCTATCAAATACTTTTTTTTTTTAGATTATCACATAAAAATATTGTAACATTCTATATTTTTATGGATAAACTATAAGTTACAGCTTTGAAATTAGACAAAAAATATCAATAAGGTTAATTATTTACTTACTTTCATTTTTCTATAATCTTTGACACTTTTATACATTCATTATCTATTAACTAATGTGTAGACGGGCACTCCGTCCTCGTCT
The DNA here is from genome assembly GCF_003473485.1 of Medicago truncatula. NCBI lineage: Eukaryota > Viridiplantae > Streptophyta > Magnoliopsida > Fabales > Fabaceae > Medicago > Medicago truncatula. Next base: position 28,044,137 of record NC_053045.1, read on the forward strand.
ATCCGCTCTTTATATTGCGTTAACGCGTATAACTTATGAATAATAGTTTTTATGAAATATTGATTAAAATTAATTTAATATCTTTTGATATCCGCTCTATATACTTTATACTTTAAATATTATATATATAATATTTTGCACTTTATAACAACAAATATGATATCATTAAAAAAAATATAACAAATATAATATAAATTCTTATATTTTTTAATGACACCAACAAAATAGCATTTTTTAAATTTGCTCAATGGTATAAATGGAAGGAGAAAAAAATCAACCCAAAACAATCCACTTTCTTTATTATATCATAGATATTGGGAGTGTATTACATATTTACACTTTTCTCTAATTTCTTTAGTATCCCTAATATCGTCATTCATCGTACATGTAGCAAATGAAGTGTTAGTTAATCCTTTATAAGTTAGTATTATATACTAGTCAAAAGTTATAAAATTTATGTATGACTATTTATGTGCAATGGTGCAGATTAAATTTGAAAAAAAAGTACATATAATATTATTAGTATGTATTTTACAAATACACTACTTCAATCGTAAAATAAAGTGCAAAGTTGTAAATTAGATCCGTCACTGATATTTTGTAAGTTTCATCATATGGGAAATGCTTATTTTGTAAGTTTCAGCATATGGGAAATGCTGGAGTGCACGACATAACAGTCGTGTAAAACACACGAGTGATGATATGGCAACAAATTAATGTTTAATTTTTTTTACTTCAAAAAAAAGAAAATTATTGTTTGACTTTTTAATTTAAGAAAACAAAACAGTGTTCTCTTTCTCAGAACCACCGTGCTCAACGTTCCCAATCCGAACTTTAAACCATCAAACACTGTTTAGGATCGCAGCAAATGAAATCAAGAAAAAGGGTTATAATTTTTCTCAATCCAAACTCATCTTTCTCAATTCAAGAATGAAATTGAGGAAAAATTTTAAGGTTTGCTTAAATTCCACTTTTATTCTATTTCAATTACTACATACAAAAGTTTGAGTATTGATTTCTTGTTACCTTCCTAGTACTCCATCAGTTTCTCTCTCTTTGATTTTTTATATATTTTTTGAGTTTTTGCATTGTATTTGATTCTAAACGGTGTTGAATTTGTTGTTGGTTTTAGATGTGGCCAAACCTTATTCAAAAATTGGAGGACTTTATGTCATCGAAACTATGTTTCTGAACTTACATGAACCAGTTAACCAGTTAAAGGTCAGATTTTGTTTTCTTAATTTGTTCTATCATATTCTGACCGTTTTCTTTCATATTCCTAAGCCTTTCAGCATTGCATTGGTAATGTTTGAAGGAAAAGTCTGCATTGCTTGCAGCTTTAATTAGTAGTTATAAGAAAAGAAAACAAGTGTGTATATCAAACTGAATTTCTAATTATTGAAAGCACTTATATGCTATAAGCACTTAAATAGAAATGCCTTATTTTCCTGGGGTCTTCATTCATGTCCTTATTATGATGGTTTATCAATCATATGGTGTTGTGCCTACAAAAAACACATAAATGTAAGAATTGGTGATTTATATTAAATCTTGACTATATCAGTAGGAGAAAGAAAAAAAGGAACCAATACCTTTAAAAGTTATGAACATGTAATATTATGATTTATGCTTTCAGAATAATATGGGACCTGTTAAACAAATATATTGAATCAGAAACTTCCATAATATGAATATAAATGTTCAACCAAAAGTAAAGAGTACTTTTATTTATTTGGACCTGATTTACTTCAACAAAATATTTTTGATTTGGATTGAAGGGAGCTAAATTTGCTTGAATTCTCTATTGTGTGTCAATCCCATCAATGATCTGAGATGTAGAAAACTCAGCTTTTTCAGTTTCTTGAAGTCTAGAAAGACACAGACCCTGCCACAACAAATATAAAATTAGACATACATGCTATTACATTTAACTAGAGAAAATAAACTTGTAAATTTTCAAGGTCACCTCTTCTTGGCTGAGATAACTGTTACTCTTTTTGTTTCTATTTTGTGTTTTCTTTCTTAAAACCTTCTTCTGCACAATTTGATCAACTTTAGAAGCCTTCCTTTTTGAGGGAGGACGCCTTTACTTCGAGTTGCTGTAGGATCAACAATTTTAGCCATCTGATTTTGAACTAAACCGTCTTCTTCTATAATGACAGAAGAACTTCCTTCACAGTTTAAATCAATTTTCAATTCGTTGATCCGATTCATCACTTTCAATAAATCATCTTCAGTATGTATCCCCATAGAAACAACTTCGTAAAAGGCATCACATGCTTTACCAACTAGTTGCAATTCAACATTTCCGGCTAAATGATCAAACCCACATTTAATAAGTGTGTGTCTCCACTTAATATCATTCCTCCACCTTGACAAAATATAACAAGACGACACTGACTCAGTTTTACCTGTGAGCTGAAGAACACAAAGGATGTGTCTGCATAAAATGCCTTTAAACTCAAATAAGCAGCAAGCACATTGTATTTCGAAGTCTTTCTCATTGAACAGCCAAGAAAAGGTTTTCGTATCCTCATTCGACAATAGGGCACAACCTAACAAAACTGATTGACTGTGATGATTGACTCCAACAAAAGGGGCAAAAGGCATGTCATATTTATTTGTTAAATAAGTGGTATCAAAAGTTATGATTTCACCAAAATACTCATAAGTAGCCCTACTTCTCGCATCTACCCAGAATACATTTCGCAAACGACTTTTGTCATCCACATCCATCACATAATAAAATTGACTATTTTTCATTTGCATTATGACAAAATAGTTTTGAATAGCTTCAACATCTCCTATCCCAAGTCGAAGTCGTCTTACTTTGTCCATGTAATTTCTACAATCTTTTTCTCCAAAAGTAAGATTATCATATCCATTTGCTTCAACAACCATATATCGGAAATTTCTGCTTACATTAATACCAGCTTGATCATTAATATCCAACCTCCTTTTTGTATGAGGATCCAAATTCTTATTGCATCTAAAATATATAGATTTTGTTGGGCTTAATTCATGACTATGCTCAAGAGCAACTTTTGTAATTGCAATTTTTTCATCTAAAGACTGACACATATTTACTCTAGCCATACATTGTGCTCTTATGATAGGATTTGGTTTCAAAAGGTTCTTTGTGTTACTCACATAGCTTCTTGCACAAGTACATCCTAGAGTAAAGTATTTTTTTTTTCCATCCTTTGCATTTTTTGAATTGATTTTAACAGTTCCAAAACCCATACATCTAGCATAGCTCTTATAATATCTGGTAACTTCTTCTTCATAATTAAATGTCATCCCAATCCTAGATTCTTCATTTGCTTGAACAATATTTGCTTCTAAATTTTAATCACTATTTTCATTTAGGTGATCAACCTCCTCTTGGACAGAAGAAGTAGATCCCGTCTCCACTAATGCAGAAAATTTTACAAAACACAAACTTAAACTAATCAACTAAATTAACAAGTGGATATAACATGATTTCTATATATCTAACTAAATAAAATAGAAGACAAAAAAAAAAAAAATAAGCCAAATTATTCCTACTTACTTGTGGAATTGAATGTTGAAACAGGGGAATCAAAGTAAGGTGATGTTTGAGGAGGGAGATGCAGCGATGCAGTTATCGTTGTGCGGCGAGAATCGTGGCGGTGAATGCAACATCGGCGATGGTAGAGCAGACAACAACGGCGACGAAACGACAAAGGCTTGTAGACTTGGTGGTGAGATCAACCAATTAGTGGCAGTTAAATTGCATTTGGCGCTGCAAACATGGGAGTGATTTTCAGTTGCTTTTTTTATTTTATACAAAATAAATAAGAATAAAAAATAAAATAAGAGAGTGTGCGTGACTTTTCCACTGAGCACGTGAGTCGTGTATTGTCGTGCGTTTTAAATGTCGTGTGAAATAGCAATGCTCTTCATCATATTTCAACAAGTTCCAAATTTTGACGGCTATTTACCATTTACGTGTTTTCTTTTAATTATTTGTACATAAGTAAATTTATACATTTTTATTTCTTTAATTTGGTTGATTGTTGGATTGTTATCTGACAATACAACACATGCACAAATTCATGCAAACTCAGAGTACTCAGAGTAGAGAAGGAGATTAAAGAAAATAAACTTATCTACGTACATAAATATACTCAAAACGGAAGTATTGATTGAAACACTTACACGCTTTTGTACGAAGTTGAAAGGTAAAACATTATAAATGGAAGATATTATCAATGCTAGTGCAACTCACAGCAAAAAAAGTGTGAATCGGAGCTTCTTCCGGAATCAAAGCTTCTTCTTGAATTGGGGCTTCTTCCTGAATCAGAGCTTCTTCCTGAATCTGGATCCGAGCATTATGCTCCTCCTCTGCTTCGTCCAACAATTGTTGACCGTCATTAACAAACCGTGTGCCATCGAGAAACTTATGCTTTTTCTGATTCCCTTCGTCAGAATTGGGATCGGAGGACCTCTTTTGTGGAAAGAGTGAATGTTTATAGGGGGAGAAAGATGACACTGTATTTTTCACTTTTTACTGAAAAGTTCTTAATTATTTTACTGTTCATAGGCTATATACATATATGGATGGATGTGTTTCTTTTCTTATTTGAGAGCTTAGCAAATTGATGAGGTATATTTATTTTGGTTGATATTTAATTAGATAAGTAAAGTTAGATCGATGACATGCTAGTTTCTATGGTTGAGATTTGACTAGATGATGTGAAATTTTGAAGTTTGTAAAGTGAAAGAGTAGTGTTTTTTTTCGAGGAAAAAGTAGTGCAGTTATCGAAAGAAAGAATACAGGGATGTTAGCTAACGGGGCAGTGTGGTAAATAAATTAAAATCTTAGACCACATCTTTTTTTTTTTGGGTACAAGACCACATTCTTTCTTTACTTTACAAACTTTGTCAATTCCATTATATATTTTGTCAATTCCATTGTATTTTTAAATTAAAATTTACTCTTTGTTTTTAAATTTAAATATCTTGAGTCCACATTCTTTGCACTTCTTGTCAATTCCATTATATTTTTTGTGCACTTGTTTCTTTTTCTTTTTTCTTTTTTATAGTTGAAGCTAAATATTTGAGAATATTTATTTAAATATATATACCATCTTTTAAAAATTTTATATATATATATATATATATATATATATATATATATATATAAGTATATTAATTCAAGGTGCTTATTTTTAGTTACACAAAATATAATGGAATTGAAGATGTCTCTATGTTTTATAAATTGTTAAGTTAAATGTTCTAAGACAATTTATAAGTATAAAAAAAAATATTATTTTAGGGACCAAATCAATGATTTAATCTAATTAAATATGTATAGACAATTCTGTCAAAAAAAAAATATGTATAGACAAAAAAAATCTTTTTTTTTGTTTAAGGAAAAAAAGAATCTTATATACTTTAAGAAGCAATCACTTATGTGAACCAACTTCAAGAGTGTGTAAGAGAATTGAAAATGTAAAATCAAAAGATAATTATCTCGATTTTTTTTTGAAAGATTTGTCTCAAATTATTTGTTCTTTTGATAATACTAATGCAACATTTTTTTTTCTATCAATGTACCATTATCTATTGTATTTTTTTGAAAGGATTATCTATTGTATTTTAGTCACCATAACTACTCTACTAACTATAGTTAATAAGAATAGTTTAGTAAATGACATACGGTTGAAGTTAATCCAATTAATCATTTAATAATCAAGGTTAATGTGTAGAATATGTTTCGATCCTCACAATACTCTTCAAATAAAATCGCATGAGTTATCATTGAGTGTAAAGTTATCTAGTGGAGCTCCTCAATTGGTTGCAGAGGAATAGAAAATGAAGACACTATACACTGACAGAACAAACCTTATTAATTTACCATTTTGCCACTCTTCCCAATTCTTCTCTCCAAACCCAAATGTTCCATCATTATTCATTCCTTCCACACATACCAGAAAATTAACACCAAAATCTTCTTCCATTTCCTTAAAAAACACTCTCTTTTCTCCGATTCAAGCTTCAATGGCTTCATCAACAGTCACAGAAGACACAAACAAACCATTCTCCGTTCTCTTTGTATGTCTTGGCAACATCTGTAGAAGCCCAGCTGCTGAAGGTGTTTTCACAGACTTAGTTAAGAAAAGGGGTTTTGATTCAAAGTTCAGAATTGATTCTGCTGGTACAATCGGTTATCATGAAGTGGGTATATCTTTAAACATCTCTATATCAAATAAAAATGTGATTTTTATGAGAAAAAGTTGATTTCTTATGTTGGGTTTTTTTAGATTGTTTAAAAAGTTTATTTTTTTAAAGTTCAAATTTGATTATATTGGTTGGTACATTCAATTATCATGAAGTGGGTATATCTTTAAACGTTTTTTATATGAAATAAAAATGTGATTTTTATTTTATGTGAAAATATTATATTTTTTGGTTTTTTTTTTATGATGTGTTTTTGAAGATTGTTTAAAAAGTTTTTTTTTTTCTCTGTGAAGGGTAATGAAGCTGATTCTAGAATGAAGGCAGCTTCTAAAAGACGTGGGATTCAGATCACTTCAATTTCAAGGCCAATCAAGCCTTCTGATTTTGTTGAGTTTGATCTTATTCTTGCTATGGACAAGCAAAATAGAGGTATTGTATGAGATGTTACAATCTGAATCGGGTTGATATTGGGTAGTTTATGTTTATTGTTATTTCAATTTCTTTTTTTAGTAAATTGTAATGGACCTTGTTGTTTTTGATTTAGAGGATATAATGGAAGCTTTTAGTAGATGGAAGTTTAGAGATCCTTTACCCGAAGATGCACATAAAAAGGTGAGTAAGTTCAAACAAGAATTCAACCCCTTTATCGAAGGCAGTGTTGTCAATCGCAGAAAATAACTTTTTGTTCAAATTCCGGTACGCTATAATGTTGTAGCGACTATTTGACAATACTTTCTACTAAATCATGTATTGTGGAACAACTATGGTTTGTTAAGTGCTTGTTTGTTTATCCAGTGACCTACCGCTACTGCACGTTTTGATCTATTTCCACCGTGATTTAGAAAAGCTGCTAGTTGTAGCTTCTTATCCAACGTGACTATTCACCGTGATATTATAAGCTTCCAAACACATGCTAAAATTGTAACTGTAATGCAGCTAGCTATTTGACAACAAATGAAAGTTTTATAAATTCTAGCAAAAAATAAGTAATTTTTTTCTGGCTGGCTCAAAGCAAGTTTTTGTCAGACAACTTAAATTAAGGACTTGAACCGCTTTATATTTGTGAGTAAAACCTTTGTTGCATTTGTTTTGAATATGTTTTTCAAGCATGATAGGGAGTTTGGGATGATGCAGGTTAAGTTGATGTGCTCATATTGTAAGAAGCATGATGAAACTGAAGTCCCGGATCCTTACTATGGTGGACCTCAAGGTTTTGAGAAGGTATGCTGTTCATGATAGGTTATTATTAGTTCACTCTTGTTTCATTTTTTGTATGGAGACGTTGAATATCATTTACCAGTGCAAAGATAGTCTTGAATATGTTGCTATTTTGTTTGATGAGTTTAATTGAATCACTCATATATAGCACTACCACTTCTCATGAAAGGCATGTCCAGCCTCCAACACGACACTAACACACGCGGTTACATTCAATTATATTTTTTTTTCAAATTATTACCAGTGTTGATGTGTGAGTGCTGTGTCTGGTGCCTGTGTTGGTCTTTCAAATCTCGAATGTCTAGTGAAATAGTTCAGTGTTGGAATTATATTGTGAATAGTTTATTCATGCAATTAATAGTAGAAGATTGTCTGACTGAAATCAACTAATCATAGTTGGTGTCTTTGATGATAATATTTTTGTCATTGGATTGCATATATTCCAATGCGAGGAATGCTAGGAACACTCTTTTCAACACTCACCCTCTTATTATGTGAAATCCATGTAGGTCCTACACTTTGAAAATGCATTCTTCATAAAGTAGTGGGATCCACATGGATTTACCCAATAAAAAAAAGTGTTCCTTGCACTAGCAATTCCAGTGCACATACTTGGTACTTGAACTTATGTGCAAAAGTCTTGCAAAGAAATCTCTGCTTCTAAATACATTTTAAATTGGAAATTTTGCTTTTGCATTTCTCGGGTGCACACAAACAGCATACTTCACATAGAATCGAAAAACTACATTTTGGAGTCCAGAAATAGTTTATAAACAGTATGTATCAGTCTCAAGCAAAAATAATAATTGATGTCATAATGTACATCAGGTCTCAAATCGTGATTTTGCATAAAATCCACATATTATCATTTGAAAACACTATCTTGCTGCACATCATTCTTTACTCTCTGTTGATTATCTGCGTATGATCATCATGTTGCACTTGCAGGTGTTAGATATGCTTGAAGATGCTTGTGAATCATTGCTGGATAGCATTTTGGCAGAAAATAAACATATACAAGAATCCTAACACCTTTTAATAGCCGGAAGATCCAATCTTGGGATTAAGCTGTAGAGGTTGGCGGTTTTCATGGATGTTAGAGTACCTTGTTGTTTCATTGTCCGAAATCCATGGCTTCTATATATTAGGAAGTTTAGACCATGCCTATCCAAGAATTTAAGTCACAAATGCACAATTTTTTTTCTTCTCTTTTATTCATTGTTGTGTTACCCATTGAATATTGAGACTCAGCAGATTATAGTTATATAGCATAGTTAAGAATATTTTGAATCTGTTGACATGCACATTGATTACAAGGTACTGCATTGTGCCCAATCAAATTGGACCCTCTCCTTCCAATTATCAAGTTATATTTTGACTGGTAAATTGGGAATATTTAACATGTTCAGGGTAGTGTATGAGAGTTTTAAATAAATGGAAAAGAATTAAGGGACTTTTTTATTGTAACTAATAATATGTCAATGTGAATTGCAAACTTACAATTGCTTCAACAGTTGTGTTACAATAGACCATATATTAGACGAATAACCACATACATGTATCCAAGTTATAGGTTAAATATTTTCAATTCCAAGTAGTAAGATATGGCTACGTTCAACTTTAGGGTCGCGCCCTTCAATTTCCCATTCAAAAGAGACACTAAGTTGAACCTTTTCATAAAGGGAGATAAAGCTTCACAAACATATATTTTACCAAAGGTCATAAATTACTTTGATCACAATCTCTTTTTTGTTGGAAAAAGTACTTTAATAAGTAATTCTTATTTTCATTCACAAGAACTGAATATCTAAAAATCGTTGAAAAGGAAATTTGAAGCTGAGGCAGGTTAGTTTCTCTTGCCCCAATCCTACGTTTGTTAACACAAAATGGCAATGCACGAGGAAATAAACTTCCATTTTGATGAAGAAAACCATCTTTATATGCTCTACTCAACTTAACCACAGATAGTGACGGATTAGTTCAGATGGACGAATGAGCACGCAGTCACCATTTGAAGAAAAAAAAAAGGTAGTAAAGTTCTTGAAGATTCCATTCGTTCAATTAAAAAAAAGATATAAAATAGAAGTTTGATTAGAACTTACTGCGCAGAAGTATATCTGAATTCATTGGTCTGTGGATGAGAGAAACTTTTGTTAACAATATAGAGAATCATTATATATTTAGAAGAGAGAACAAAACAACAAAGTTGACCAAAATTTAAGAATATAAATATTACTAATATATAGTGAAATATAAATAAATTAAACTACCATTAACCCAATTATAACAAAAGACCCAATATTTTTTTTTTCTTTTTTGAATCAGCATATATTATGACTAGACATACCAAAGGAACAGCAGTAGCACACAAGTACAAAAAAAAACATTAACACCCTACGCACAATTGAGCACCCAGTTTAGTACCTATGCCAACCCATAAAATCTATAAATCTTTAAGGTTTTTGGTAGCAAATAATAAGAATCCCTTTCCTCCTTCCTTCAAAAAAAAAAAAAGAATCCCTTGGTGCCAGCTCATAGAATAAACATGATGCAATATTTCCTTTGCTTAAACTCTATTGTCAAGATAACACTTTGAAAATTCAATCGCTCCCTCCAAATTCGCCAAATTGAAAACAATAACACAATATGGATGCCATACTTGTCTTCAAAAACCTTTGCAAATCTTTCTAAAAATGCCATATCACACAATATGAATGTCATACTTGTCTTCAAGAACCCGTTTTCAAAGAGAATTGTCCATTTGGATCAACCGCCATCTCCATTTAATAAGAAAACTTAAATTAATCAATTTAACGTCTTTGACATCTAAGACCACTCTTGGTCCCTGGTTGACAAATCCTCCTCCAACTCACCCAATTAATCTTCTTTCCCACCCTCACCCCTTCTCAAAGGAATTTTCTTTGTATATAGATAACCATCTTTATAACTGAATTAAGAAGCACAATTCTACCTCCAAGACTCACATATACTTGGTACTCAGAGAATTTAATCTACTCCTTAATTGATCCAACAACGGTTTCCAAGTATCTAACCTTCTAGAATTTGCACCTACCGGTAATCCCAAATATCTAAACACTCAATAACTTCTTATTTAACACCCTCTCGAAATACTTATTATCTAACACCTTTAAGTAAACTGGAATGTTAACAATGATGGTTTGTTAAAAAATTTATACACTGTAGCTGCTATTTGACAACATTATATTGAACACATTTTGAGATGGAAAAGTAGCAGCCATAGAAGATAGCAGCCAATGGAAAATAGTTCACCTTGTATTGATCTAAAAAAATTCTAATAATAATGTGCAGATATCAATTTTGAGATGTGGCTGTGAACACATTTTTCCTATTGTTGATTTGAAACATAATAATCACATCCTTGCCTTAAGGCTAAAACAATTGAAAGTCACCAGGTTCTGCTCATAGAATGGTACCATCAACAAACCTAAATTTGTTCATGGTCACTGCCATCGACTTAACTCAATTCTGGCAAGTGTAACAAAATCGGAATCATTAGAATGAGGAAGAAAGAAAAGGTCCGAAACATCTTCCATTAAGATATATGTAAATACATTTGGTGTAACATAACTATACCGGATTACAAAAAATAAGTACAATGGAACAAAAAATCGAGTACATTCAGTACATTTTAGGGAATATGCATTTGAAAGAGGAAAGGCCACACAAAGTATGAAAATGAAATACAAGATGAGGGACCAAACAACTCTTCAAACATCCACATATAATGTGAATGAAAATAACACCAATTGCTCAAACTTCAAATTAACGACAGTTAATCAACAATAATCCATGAAGTCACCACTAATCAAAGCAAGAACAAAATAAAAAACATAACCATAAATTAAAATATCGGTTGCAGTTAAATCTCATTCCGAAGTGACAAAGTGGTGCATCCTCGCATTGAAGACAAGGTGATATCAAACTCTCAACACATACTTCTGGTTTCTGTATTCAAACTTAGTAAACTTAAAAGTTCCATTCTTGGAATCGTAAACAACCAAATTCCATTTGCCATTTCCAATACACTGCAACAGTACTTTGTCATCCTCAAATGTATATAAAACCTTGATCAACATATATGATTTACCATGATCTTGCATGTTAGAAAGAGTGAACAATTTAGTCCAAGACTCTTGAATTCCATATTCCTTCATGATCCAAAACATCATTACCAGAAATTTTCCACTCTGTCTAGTAGATACAACACCAAAAAGACGTTCCTGAATGCTTTTCCAAAAATAGGTACCCAAGATATGAACGTCCACATCAGTTTTGAAGATTACCGAGGTTCGAACCCGGAGCTAAGCTCACGAGGGACTCACAAATAAGTTCTGTTATAACGAGTTAGGGATTAAAGTCCGCACAAAAATAATGGAAAACAAACTTTTTTGAGATTACCTTCCTTCTTTTCCATCCATATCAAAACATATTATGGCAGCACCTTTTACTTTTTTTCACATTTTTTAAGAAAGGTAGTTAGTGCAATTAATGTCTATTTTGTATGTTAATATTACCAAATTTTCCTTTGTTTGTATGTATTAAATTTGAGTTTACATATTTCAAGACAAGTTAGTAGCATTAATTAAAAGTATGTTTATGAAAAAAATAATAAATGAATCTAGTAATTTGAAAAGAGGTTTATATTTAATAACAAATTTTTAGTCAAATGTGTTTTTTTTTTTGTGGTGGCTGGGGTTTGAACCCCGGACCTTGCAACTGAGCTAAGCTCACGAGGACAGTCAAATGAGTGTTTACATATAGGGACAGAGCGAGAGGGAGTATATTTGTTAGGCATTTATATGGATAATACATAAACTATGTTTTGGAGTCTAGATGTAATATGTATCAATCTCATATAAATAATTTTTTTAATGGCAAATATTAGTACTTATTTGTTAGATTAATATTTTACTCTTTGCTCGGGTTTGAACCTAAGAACTTTAAATTCTTTTCACTTAGCTCTAGCTCAAACCAGTTGAACTATTCAACCTTTACTTGCAGTGTATTAATCGTTGCTGGATGACATTTTTGCTGAATAACAGATTCCTAATCCCCTTTTAATAGCCAGAAGTTACAATCCTGGTATTAAGCTATAATGATTAGTGGCTTTCATGGATTGTTTCCTCATTGAGTAGGGACTCGGCATATTATAGCATAGTTAAGATTAATTGAATCTGTTGACATGCACATCAGAAGAATGATCTACATTTTGTCCAATCTGTTGACTCACATCTCCAGTCTGTGGTTTTGTCAACATGTTGCTTGTTTTAAATCCCACCATCCATATCAAACATAACAACCCTCATTGATCTTGAGCTAAGTGGGAATTTCCTCGCAAGTCAAATTCCTTCAGAGCTTGGATTGTTGAAAAACTTGCAACAGCTTGAACATTGCTATAACAGCCATGTCGGTAACATCCGTGAGGAGCTTCAAAATCTCACCAAGCTTGTCGATTTGTATATGTCAGTGAACTATCCTTTCTTCTGTTTGCAGCCTTCCTATGTTTCATGTTTTACATGTTTCGTATCAGTAACAACCGTTTAGAAGGTTTGGTTCCAAAGTGACTCTTAAGTTTACCACATTTCAATCATAGTAACAGTTTGACCAGTCCAATTCTTGAGATTTCTAGAAACTTTTTCAACTTTAACTTCAAGTGAGCAAAATTTCAAGACATATAACTCCGACAATCTCTTGAGCTATTAGCCTTGTCGAAATTGATTTCAGTTATAAATTTCTCTATGGTCCAATCCCTTCATAAATTGGTAACCTTAGAAAACTTAATTTGCTTGTGTTACAAGGGAACAAGCTGGTTCATTCTTCTTTAGAGTTACTCAACCTTCTTGATCTTTCCAACAATCTCTTAACTGAGAACATCCCCAAAAGCCTCTCTGTGTCGTTGTCTAATTCCGTTAACTATCACACTACCTTTTTTCTGTTCCAATTCCTCCAAAATTGATCAAAGGAGGTTTGGTTTATGAGTGATGATGTCAGTGTATGCTAATTCATCTGATAAAAAAAAAAAAATTCTATTATGCTCACATGGTCACAAGAGTAAGAAAGTTAACACTATTTGGGTAGCTGGTGTATTTGGTGTTTTGTTTTTTGTAGGAGTTGCTTTGTTCTTGGTGAAACAAAGACGCAGCTGTGGTCGAACATGAGGATACACTCTCTTCATCATGTTATACTGTTATTCCTTACAAGTTTGGACTGTAGCTTCTTGGTTACCTAGCCCGAGGTAAATAAATTCGCAGCATAATTTATATAGAGTGATCATCATTCAAGTATGGACAAAGAATTCAATCAATGTAAGTTGTCATAATTTGATAACGCCTTTCATTTTGAAATGCTTTTCAAGTATGACCTTGAAAATGATCGACCGTCGAGTGGTTTGCATCCTACACTACATACTTGATGCAAATAACTGAGGATAACAGTAGATCGATAAGGATCTAAAAGAATAACCAATAATAATAATATAACAGTAAATCATTCAGAATCTAGAAAAAATAATGTTTAGTATGAAGCATAGAGGCTCTCTCCATTTATCATATCTGCATTAAAAGCCATTTTTACCTTAAACAAATCAAGTTTGTATGGTAGAAGGAAGCATGAAGACTAAGGATAGAAAATGAACGATATTTTGATATTGATCTGAAATAAAGGCATGTGAGTCAGGTAAAGGCCATACTAAAGGTTGATAACATAGAAATAGTTCAAGTGTTAACTGTAGCCAAAACAAAATAATAGAAGGTTGTATTTTGCTGAAAGGCTAGTGTGAATGATCTTAAAAATTTCTAATAATTAATAATGTGGCTTTGAACGCAATTTTCCATTGTTGATTCTAAACACAATAATCATATCCTTGCCTTAAGGCTAAAACAATCAAAAGCCACCAGGTTCTGCTCATAGAATGCTACCATCAACAAACCTAAATTTGTTCATGGTCACTGCCATCGACTAAATTCCAGCAAGTGTAAATTAACCAGAATCATTAGATTGAGCATAAAAGAAAAGGAAACTGTTACTATGATTGAAAATAATTAATAGATTCCTAATACTCCTTTAAAACTTACTACCTCCGTCTTTTCACCAAAAAGAAAAGGTCTGAAACATCTTCCATTAAGATTCATAACTGAAGAAATAAACCACATGTTCAATCATTATTTGACTGAACATAACTATATCAGAAACAAATTTGTAGTGCAACTCGTCCAATTTTTTACCAATTGCAAAAAATAAGTACAATGAAACAAAAAATTGAGTACAATCAATACATTTTAGGGAATATGCATTTTTGAAAGAGGAAAGGCTGCGCAAAGTATAAAAATAATGGAATAACACCAATTGCTCAAACTTCAAATTAACCACAATTAATCAACAATAATCCATGAAATCACCGGTAACAAAATAAAAAACATTAACATAAATTAAAATATAGGTTGTAGTTAAATCTCATGCTGAAGTGACATAGCACAACATCCTAGCATTAAAAACAAGGTGATATCAAACTCTCAACACATACTTCTAGGAAGTTGCATTCAAACTTAGTAAGCTTAAAAGTTCCATTAATTAAATCGTAAACAACCAAAATCCATTTGCCATTTCCAATACACTGCAGCAGTACTTTGTCATCCTCAAAAGTATATAAAACCTTGAACAACATATAAGATTTACTAGGATCTTGCATGTTAGAAAGAGTGAACAATTTAGTCCAAGACTCTTGAATTCCATATTCCTTCATGACCCAAACATCATTACCAGAAATTATGCACAAGAAATCTCTTAACACACCCAAGGTCAAGTTGGACACATCCACTCCTTCATCATCAGGAGGCAAAACCTTTCGACAAAATTCTTTCTCCAAATCAAAAGAAACAATAAAGAGTGCACTTTGCCGGTATTTATCAATAGATGTCAGCCAATTAATTGTGCCGCTCACAAATATTACATACTGCTTAGTACATACATCACCAAAAGGACACTCCTGAATGCTTTTCCAAAAATTAGTACCCAAGGTATGAACCATCATATCAGTTTTGTTGACATAATTAAGATTATTATCAAGTACGGTGTATCCCAAAACAACAACCACCTTGTAATTGTCCGTTGAAGAATCATAGCCAAAGCCAAAGCCGGATGTGAGGTTAATAACGTGACCGATTGCCTTCTCAAGAAGTGGCAATTCCTTGAATTTTCTAATGGAAGGGTTCCACAATAGAACATGAATAGAAGAAGTTTGGTATAAGTCGGCAATACAAAGGATACCGTTGCAAGAGGCAACAATGGAAGGTAGATAAAAACTGGTGGAAGGAAAGCTGAGATGCATGACGTCGGTGGTTACGTCGTCGGTGAAAACGGAGTGGAGTGTATATGACTTGAGAAGGAATTTACTTCGTCCGTGGTTACGTCTTATTCTATGAATGCGGCATGTGGTTGACATGCGAAGGTGCTTCTTGGAAAATTTAGGATGAGAGATGAGAGAATTCCATGAATTACATACACATCGAAGTTGAAGGAGGAGCTTCACTGGTAACCTACACAGAATTTCTTCAATGAGGTCGAAAGGAAGAATGGGAAGTGAATCATCATCGGATGAGAATGACGGCGGTGATATTAGGGTTAGCTGCTTGTTCATGGCGGCATATGTTTCCTCCATTGGAGAGAATGAAGGTGGCGGCAGATGTTAGGGTTATTCTCTCTCAACAACAATAGCCTTCCTTACTTATATAGAAAAAGAATATCTAATAGATTTTTCTAAGTTTTTTTTTTTTTGGTAGTAATAGACAGTGAAGATTTATTTTATTCTTTTACAATTTTTGTGCAAATCAATATAGGGATCACAAAAATAAAATCAAATATAGTCCCTCACAAATAAGTTCATCTTTCATACCGAGTTAGGGATTAATTTATCTTCAAAATAAAAATGTTAGTGATTACCTTAAGTTTTATTTATTTTTTGTAGAGATTAAAGTCCACACAGAAATTATGGAAGACAGTATTTCCACCATAATATATTTGTTAAGTACTATTTATGAAGAACACACAAACAATGTTTTGGAGTCTAGAAATAGTATGTATCAATCTCATACAAATAATTTTTTTAAATGGCAAATATTAGTACTTATTAATATTTTACTCTTTGCTCGGATTTGAACTTAAGGGGGATGTATTGGATTATAATTTTAAGGGATTTTAAAAGACTTTTTAATTATGAAAAAGTCTTGTGGTATTTAATCAAGACTCTTTGCAATTTAAAAAAAGTTTTGTGGTATTCAATCAAGATTCTTTGTCATTTTAAAAAAATCTTGAAGTATTCAATCAAGACTTTTCATCACTTAAAAAAGTCTCATTGTATTCAAATTTTAAAGGATTGTTTAATAAATTAGATTTTGCTGGATTTTATGGGATTTTTTAATGAAATTTTAACAAAAAAAAAATCTTTCATGAAGACATAAGATTTCATGGGATTACTTTTCTTTGAAAGTTACTATCTCTTTCTTATCCCTTCTTCTTCTCTCTTCTCCCTTCTCTCTCTCTCTCCTCTCCTTTCTCCCTCCTCTCTCTCCCTTCTCTCTCTCTCTCTCTCTCTCTCTCCTCTCTTTTCTCCCTTCTGTCTCTCTCTCTCTCTCCTCTCTTTTCTCCCTTCTCTCTTCCCTCTCTCTCTCTATCTCTCATAAAAATAAAATAAAAAATAAGAGTATGAATTGAAAATATTATGATAGAGAGTGTGTTGTAATCATTTCTTTTCAATGAGTCCTTAAAATTCATAAAATCTTGTGAAATCTTATAAATCGATAAAATCCTTTAAAATCTTATGATTTAAATCCATTGAAATCCAAATTGAAAATCCTGATAGTCTTTTAAAATCATGAAAGTCATTAAAATCCTACAAAATCTTTTAAAATCTTTGAGACTTTTTTAAGCAAAAATTGTTCTTTAAAGTCATAATCCAATACACCCCCAAAGACTTTAAATTTTTTCCCCTACAGGTGTTAGATTTGCTTGAAGATGCTTGTTAATCATTGCTGGGTGAATCTGTCGACATGCACATCAAAAGAATGATTACAAGGATCTAAATTTTGTCCAATTAGTTGACTCACATCTATTTTTATTTTTTGAAATTTTTAAAGCATCTTGTTAACGCCGGAGCACTCTTTAAGCATGTTTTCAATTTCCAATGCATTGATTGTACAAACTTTCATAAAAAATTACTATTTAAGGTCCTTAACCAGTGCCCCAGGGGCACTCGTTAACATTTCCCATTTTTAAATCAAACAAATTTTAAAAACATCTGAAAATTGTTAACAAACAAATGAGTAGGAATAATTGGATTTTTTTTTTTATTCTTAGGTATATCATTCTAGGGAATGTGATTGCATACCCCAAGTTATTTCCAAGTGAAGTTTTGACTGGTAAATCAGGTAACATGTACTATACTAAAGGTAGTGCACTAGAGTTTCAAAAAACTGGGAATAAATTGAGGGACTTGCCGTAATAATTAAAAAAGTGAGACAAAATTAGAACAAAAAAATTATTGAGAACTAAGACACATACACACGTAGATGTATCCAATTTATAGAAGAAATATTTCCATTTTCATGTAAATGTCATAAAATATAAAGGAGACATGCCTAATAAAATTGAGGAAAGGTTAGAGGATTCTTTGAACACTGGACTATGGTCACCAAGATTTCTTTTACAAAGATTGAACTTCATTGCAATCCAACTCTTTAAGAATTTACATTTTACCACATAAATTTTCTTCCCAAAAATAGGAAGGCACAAAAACAAGCCCGGATGAATTATGCACGAAAAGTATTTTCCATATATATATATATATTGTGCAAATTCTTGAGACTACCTAGAATAGCTGATGTCTGGGGCACATGTTAACCCCCAAATATAAAATGGCATAAGTTCAAAATGATGTTAATGCAGTTTTAAGCAAATATACAAAATAACAATACCAAAAAATCTAACCAATATACATGAGTCACTTGGGTTAGCCCTAATACTTTCTTAATACAACTCCAGGTATTTCTATCTAGTCACATTTTACTTGTCTCTAAAAACAGTCTCGCACCAAACAAAAGGATGCACATAGCAGGAGCTAACGTCATGGAAGATCCATTTGATGATCATTGTCATTGTCACCATCATAATATTCATCGTCACGCTGGATGTGCTTGTCTTGAGTGTGCTCTAGAAAGAGGATTATCAAAATCAATAAACTAAGATTTCACACCAAGTCAACATAGGGAATAAAGAAAAATAAATAAAAAGTTATTTCTCCTTACGATCATTGCGCTCATCAGGGTTCTGCAAATCTTCATCGATATCAGGAATGTAGAAGTCAGGTGGGACCTGCAATTAACCCATTTAGAACATATTATTAGTTAATGCATTGGCTGTGTCAGCTTTGGTTAAAAGTGGTTTTATCATGACAGCACAGAAGGAGGTTGAATTCAAACCACGCTAGTCCAAAAAGAAAAACCTACTAGCTAGAGATAATGATTGATAAATCCTGAAATTATATGTTCACTAACATGCTATAACTTATGACCTAAGTGATAGATTTCAGTCTTCTGCACGACTTTTGATCACCACTGTCCGCAGTCTACTAACGATTCTCATTTTAAAGTTAGAAGCACCATCATGAGGGCTCTTTTTTAATTCATTTCTTTAAAAATAAACCTCTCGCGGCAAATAATTGATTTAGAGAGCTAATACTTCACTACATGATCACTCTAAGTTTAAAACAAAACAGATCATCACAACAAAGAAATTTATGTAAAAAAACTGAGACTGCCTTCTGGGCAGGGTATCCCGATTTCAAGGAGGAACTCACCTCTTGCATTTGCACACTCGGAGCGTGTTGGATGCAGCGCAGATTTTCCATGACTTGCATTTTTATAGTGCTAAGATATGATTTGCTATTTAAATTTTCCTGATCAATTCAAAGAAGAAAATTAATGAGAACATAAACACATTTCACTGCACATTGCAGAGTCTAAACTAAAATTATAACAATGTGTATTTGATCATATCCTATGTAATTTGAAGTATCAAAATTCAGACTTGAAACTCTGAGTCTCAAGTCAATTTTAAAAATAAATAGAAGTCCAGGTAAATATATAGATAATATAAACAAGACTATTGACAATTACATACTATAAACCCATTTGGAATCTTCAATGAGAAGTCTGGTCCAAAATATTTGATATAATCATTCTCCGGGATCTCTGCACAAGAGAGACAAAGCAGTTGAAAAATATTGACTTTAGAAATAACAAGACATAATTTACATCTGAAATTCAAATTCAACACATTGGAAAAGAGATACAAGAAACTACCATCAACCAAAATCTAAAAAACCCAATCTGATAGGTGTGAACACATGAATAGTTTCTAATACGCCCTCACATAAGAGCTATTTGCACTTCAAGCGTGAACACCTATGCCTATCTGATTCTACAACTCAATCTTTTTTTTTAAATTTAGAAGGTGGGTATGGTGACAGTCGTAGAGGCTCTTAAACCATTACATGAGCTGATTATCCCGAGCGCTTAAGATATTAGGCGGAGAAGTATGAATGGTTTTTTGTTATGTTTCTAAAAAATAATTTAGTAGTTTGCAGTGTGACGACAGATTACATAGTCTATCAGGGCACCTTCAAGCAAAAGCAAAAGCAACCAGTGAGGTTGGAAAAAGGTGAGGCAAACCATATTAGAATCATGATAAACACTAGTTAGGTCACAAATCATTCTCTAGGCAGATATTGCAGGAGATTACAATGAAGAAATTACAACATTGCAACCTCTCATATCATATGCCTCATAACGGGTATTTGGTAGAGTTTTCTCTGTCGTTCCAAGAGTGTGAAGTAAAGCCAAAGTAGTTCCAAAGAAAAAAAAAAAAAAAAATCGCTTCACAATTCACATGGCAGTATCTATCTCTATGTTTTTTTTAAAAGTTTTAATAGTGAATATTTTTTTATAGTAAAAGAACAATGAATATTAAATCCAATTCATAAAGAACATAAATTTCAGGAAAATATGCCGCAATTTAACATTTGCAAAGAGGCTAACTTAATATACCATTTGGAAGCTCCGTATCTAGAAGAACTCCAGTTTCAACTGTCCAACATCGAGCAACATTTTCTTTTGTGTATCCCCCACCTCCAGTGACCTGTGGCAGAAATCCACTCATGTAAATCCCACTCATTGTACAGGTGAATGGAAGGCAAAAATAAAGTGATATAAACCCACCAGTAAGGGCACATTAAATTTCTTTACGAATCTAACACATTCAGCATGTCCTGCACCATAGGTATCAACAATTGTGAGGAAGAACAAGGCCAAAGGGTTGTAACAGAATGATGATATTTTCACCAGAATGGGAAATTTACTGGGAAATAAGCACCATCAATAGAGAGATTGAAGCAGCCCAAGCGATCTCCAGCAAGTGAATCTGCTCCACACTGTAGAACTATGGCACCAGGTTGATATGTTTCAACTACTTTGGAAATAATCTATATCGCAAGAATTTCAAAAGGTTCAGAGAACAAACCATCAAGCCAAAAGTAACAATAATGAATGCCTTATTGAAGTTGCAATTCGGCCAAAAGAACATAAGAACTTACAGTCTTGAAAAGTCTAGTGAAGCTAGAGTCATCAATTCCATCCTTGAGTGGGACATTTATGGCATAAAATTTCCCTTCTCTTTCTCCTATTTCCTTCAATAAGGTAAAATCAGTTCAAATCATTCCAATCTATTGAGAGCTTCCGAAATGTTTCAAACACAGGATATTCAATTTAGCATATGCACAGAGGGAACAGTGATATCCCAATCCATAACAATTTATACAATTGAAACATCAATCTTATAAAAGAGGTGATTACTACAATCAAAACACTAAAAATACAAACAGAATAAAGAAAATCACCTTAGCATCCCCTGTTCCTGGAAAGAACAAATCTCCATACTTGTGAAAACTGACTGTCATAACCCTGTCACATCAAACTTTAACATTTAATAAAATAGAGAATAATCACGTGCAGTATGGCAAAAATATCGTCTCTGAATATAACATGAAAGCAAGTTCTGTGTACCAACTCAGAATATTATATTTAGAGGAGAGCGAATAAGGCATGGCATGATTATTGTAAATAGGCTATTCAAATCTAATCATCTAATGATATGAATACAAAGCTTACACAGCACCCATTCTATTCCAAGGTCAAAGTTGATGGTTTCGAAGAAAACATTTAAAGGTTTGAAATTTATAATGATATTGTTTTGATAACTTGAAGGTTCTCAACACTTTGAACTTCCTAAATCTGATAAAATATAAGAAAGTAGCAGACCTGTCAGTGAAGTAGAAAGCTTCTTCTACACCATCTCCATGGTGCACATCTATATCAATATACAAAACACGGGGATGATGTTTAAGAAGCTCTAAGATCCCTAAAACCAAGTCATTGATGTAACAAAATCCAGAGGCTTCACATTTCTTGGCATGATGTAATCCACCAGCCCAGTTTATAGCAATATCACACAGTTTATTGTTCAATCGGCGTGCAGCATCTGCAGGTACATGTTAGTCAGCATAAATTAGACAAACAAGGCATGACCAAATTAAAGAGAATCACAAAATCATGGTAAGAAATGTACGAAAAAAATGTAATCATATCATCATTGTATCTTGGGAAATTTACAGTCTATCTCATTTATGAGGCATGTTAGTGATGAATTTTCCAGGGCACCAGCCACAATTTCAATTTTTTTAATCCTAAATTTTCGTGTAGTTTATATAGCTTTCAGATGCCATTTATAATGACTCTGGAGAATATTTTGTTGTGCATAATTTGGTTGCTAGGAAAATGTCCACTTATGATCATTCCAGTACATTTTCATCTTCATTGTTCATGTAACATTTCAATCGGCTCTTCAGGCTGGTAACTATTCCAGCCACTCACAAAGTTGTAACAAGATTAAAGCATAATAGACTTTAGCCTCAACATGACTGTTAATAAACGAAAAATAGCTTGTAATATCTTCATTGTATATAAGATAATCTCTTAAGTTTGATGCATGTTATCATATATCTCATGGTTTGTTTCCTTCGCCTTATAGGAGTCTAGAGTTAGTATAATTTAAGGTTAGTCCAATACGTTAGTCCTTTTCCAACTGGTTCTTCATATCAATTACGTTAGTCCTTTTTATTCCTCCCCTATCTAAATCCCTATAGTTTCAAGTTTCAACAATAAACATATTACCTATAGTTCCACCAGCGTACATCTGACAAAATTCAAATAAGTTGTCAAACACAGGACAGTCTTCTCCGAGATTATCTGACAGAAATGATCAACAATAAAGGTGAAACTTGTTATTAGCTAAACAATGAACAGAAAATATTAAGATAAAAACATTAGGATAGGAGAATGTTAACATGAGAAATTAAATATCAACTATTGAAAGTGAGGATGCAAGCTATTATTGAGAGGAAAAGTAACAACAATTTGAGGGTAAAAAGATTTGCTATCTTCCATATAACTTCCCAACCACCGCCTCCTTTCTCTCTTTAAAAAGACGGACTATCCTTATTCTCCAGTTAGATAGGTATAAGACAGTTTAAAATATAAAAACCTTGAAGCCAATCAACAAAACAAAACAAAACTAACGATATGAAATAGTTTTCAGTGGTTCAAAGCTTAATTATTAAGGATGCGGAACACAAGTCTAATGATTATAATATCTAAGACAAATTATGTCAAGAATCTTTAGAATGCAAAAGAAATTAAATCAAATATATACTCAAATTGATAGACTTCAGTCTCCACTTTCCCTCTATTTCTCTAACATAGAAAATATAATAAACAGCAATAAATTCTATCATTGTTTCTTACTTTGTATAAATCAAAAAATTTAAAATCACAGGGACTTATCAGTTTAAAATTGAGAAAAGCATACATTTGGCCAGTTCATCGGAGAACAAGTGCTGAGTGTCAGGCGTAATCCTGTGCAAAAACTCGACATAATCAGCAGAGTGAAACTGGGCAAGCTCAACAGGATAAGCTTTGTGTGGGCGCTGCATCATATAAAGAAGAAATAATCTGAATAACATTATTTACGTAATCAGCCACAACTATCAACAAATGGCAACAAAATACCAAACATACAAATAAAAATGAAACAGACAACATGTGTTACTGACATAAACTTCCATCTTCTTATGAAGATCATACGAGAGAACAAGATGGTGAGTCATGCAAAGACGGTGAGGCTTCATGGGATGGTTTGGCCCAAAGTAAACACTACCGACATCACCTGCAACATGAAATTTAAGTAATTGAGTTCAAGAAAACATACAAATAAACAATGTTTATTAAATACTTAAAATGAAAAAACTAATGAGTACTTAAGATTGAAAAGCTCCTCACAGAACTTGAGTGGTATTAAACGTACTACTTCCCTTGCCTAACAGCATGAAAATAACAAAAATTAATGCAAATTGATTTATAGTGACAGCAAAATAATTAATAACTCAGATTACATTTTTGGTCCTTGTAGCTTGACTTTGACAAATGACTGATTTTGGTCAATGCCACTTCAAATTATAAGTGTATAAGATAGGTTAGCCTTGAGTAGCTTGTATCTAGTGTTAACCTTGTAACAGCCAGCTGTTTACAGCTGGCATCTGCACTGACATGTGTCAGTTCAGATTCAGGTTAACCTGCTATAGCAGGTAACCTCTCATCTTGGTCTCACCCTACTTACACAAGCCTCTCTTCCTCTAACATACTGGGATCATGCCTTTTTAGCCTCTGTTTACCTCATCAATAGACTTCCCACTGCCTCTCTAAACTTTCAAATCCCTTACCAAGTTTTATACCATCAAAAACCCAATTATAATTTTTTAAAGGTTTTTGGTTGTGCTTGTTTCCCTTTATTCAGGCCCTATAATGCTCACAAGTTTGATTTTAGATCTCATGAGTGTCTGTTTCTAGGTTACTCTTCATCCCATAAGGGTTACAAATGTTTATCTCCTAGTGGCAGAATTTCCATCTCTAAAGATGTCCTCTTCAATGAATATAGGTTTCCCTATTATGATTTGTTTACTGATAAGCCTTATGACCCTCTTACTCCTGTTAGGGATGTCTCTCTTTCATCTCTTCCTATACACAACTCTCTTGTCAGTCTCCCTAAACTTTTTACCACACATATTTCCCCATCCTCTCCTTCTGATACATCTGCTACTTCACCCATATATACTGTCTCTTCTCCTAACTCTGAATCTGCATCTTCTGCTGATTCTTCTCCGCAGTTAGTTTCCTCTCAGTCTGTTTCTGATTCAACTCCTATTCCTCCTGTTAATACTCATCCCATGACAACTCGTTCCAAGTCTGGTATAGTTCTGCCACGTGTCAACCCTACTCTTTTGTTGACTGACACTGAACCTAAGTTAAACAGGCCTTGGCTGATCCTCAATGGAAAAATGCTATGCAGGAAGAGTATGATGATCTTCAGAAAAATAATACATGGTCACTCGTTTATCTACCACCCAATAGAAAAGCAATTGGTTGTAAATGGGTGTTTAGAGTTAAGGAATATTCTTATGGTTCAGTTAATAGATACAAAGCACGCTTGGTTGCTAAGGGTTTTCATCAACTTCAAGGGTTTGATTTCACTGAAACTTTTTCTCCAGTTGTGAAACCAATTACCATCAGGTTGATTCTTACTCTTGCTATTTCCTACAAGTGGCCTATTCAACAACTGGATGTCAACAATGTCTTTCTCAATGGCATTCTTGAGGAAGAAGTTTATATGCAACAACCTCCAGGTTTTGAAAATGGTGATTCTGGTTTGGTTTGCAAACTTCACAAGGCATTGTATGGTCTGAAACAGGCCCCTAGACAGTGGTTTGATAGACTTAAAGTTACTCTTCTTCAATTTGGTTTTCAAGCAAGCAACTGTGATCCCTCTCTCTTTACCTATGCCAAACAGAAACAGGTTGTATATCTCCTTGTGTATGTTGATGATATCATCATCACATGCAGTTCCTCATCCCTTGTTACTTCCCTGATTACTAAGCTTGACTCTGTTTTTAGTCCGAAACATCTTGGTCAGTTAGACTATTTCCTTGGCATAGAGGTTAAACATCTTCCTAACCATACTTTACTGCTCACTCAAAGTAAATACATCAGAGATCTTCTCTCTAAAACCAATATGCTTGAGTGTAACTCCATCAATACACCTATGGTATCCAGCTGCAAGCTCTCTAAACATGGTTCAGATCACTTTCAGGATATCTCTCTATACAGATCAGTTGTAGGCTCACTTCAATATGCCACTATCACAAGATCAGAAATTTCATACTCTGTCAACAAAGTATGTCAGTTTATGTCTCAGCCTCTTGAATCTCATTGGGTTGCAGTCAAAATAATAAGGTATCTAAAAGGCACCCTACACTATGGTTTGAAGTTGTACCCTGCCCCAACCCATAAGCCTCTTTACAAGTGTTTTGTGATGCTGACTGGGCAGCAGATCCTAATGATAGAAGATCCACTTCTGGTTCTGCTATTTTCTTTGGTCCTAATGTTATCTCTTGGTGGTCTAGAAAGCAACCTGTTGTTGCCGGATCAAGCACAGAAGCAGAATACAGGGCCTTAGCTCAAGCCACTGCAGATGCTCTTTGGATTCAGACATTACTCAGAGCTCACTGTTCCTTTTTCCTCTCCTGTTATTCTCTGTGACAACCAGTCAGCAGTCTTATTGGCTCACAATCCTATTTTACACTCAAGGACAAAACACATGGAGATTGACCCTTTCTTTGTTAGAGAAAAGGTCCTGGCAAAGCAGTTGTCTGTTGTGCATATTCCTGGTACAGATCAGCGGGCTGACATTCTTACTAAACCAGTATCTACAGCCAAGTTTCTTCTTATGCGCTCCAAACTCAATGTTGCTGAAGCCCCACCTTGAGTTTCAGGGGGGTGTATAAGTGTATAAGATAGGTTAGCCTTGAGTAGCTTGTATCTAGTGTTAACCTTGTAACAGCCAGCTGTTTACAGCTGGCATCTGCACTGACATGTGTTAGTTCAGATTCAGGTTAACCTGCTATAGCAGGTAACCTCTCAAGCTCTTATATAAAACCTCTTGTAACTGTTTCTATCAATCAATGCAAAACAGAATTTGTGATAAAGAAGTTAGTTAGAGAATGCTCTCAGTTTCTCTGTAGTTTTACACAAATGCTTAAACCAAGTTCACATACTTTTCACATCAGAGAGATGTGGCCACCGTTACTACTCTATCCAATTTTTTGGAAAATGGACCCTCTCCTTCCTCTCCATACAAAATTATAAGTGTAAGGGGAGAGAGAAGATGATTTAAAACAGTCTCCCATGACATGATTATTGATTAAAACTATAAATCTGATATGATCGTTAATGCATTGTCAGTCCAATTGTTAATAACAGTTCACTTTGTGGAATTTCTTGTCCTATCACAAAATGTCATCCTCATTGACTCACTCAATTGTACATTACCAATATCAAGGTTCTGTATAAACAACTTATCGGCAACTTATATCACAAGCGCTTATTATGATAAGTGGTTATGTACAAGCTATTTCTATACCAAAAGCTAAAACTAAATTAAATTAAATTGTTTTCATGTAAGCTATAAGCAGTTTTCATAAGCTATTTTAGAGAACTTATGAAAATGAGCTGAAAAACAGCTTATCAACAATGCCATAAGCTGTTTCAACAAGCTCTCCCAAACAACATCACAAAACTTACGCCAGAATATAAACTCAAATATGTCAATCCAAACAAGCCCCAATTGAAGCAGATTTCAATAATGCAAAAACTATGAGAACCTATAAAACACCGACACACACACTTGACGCGACTCTAACAAGTTGACACAGGTAATAATTTATGAAAATGAAATTGATTAAACCTAAATTAACGGAAAACAAATAAACTTAAATTTCTTACAGTTGCATTTTCGAAACACGAAAAGCCTTAACATTCAACAACAACAAGAACTTGGATCCGAAACCTAAAACAATTCTAAAAGCAAGTTCCATTCCTTACACATCACATGAATGAAGTTAGGGTTTCGAGGAACATGAATAAACAGAGCTATAAATAAATTCAAAAAATCACTTCTACGCAGAATAACCAACCGATTCAGCTAAAGAAGAAAACGCGATTATTAGAGTATGAGAGTGGAAATGGATAGAGAAGAAAAGAGAAAACGCACCGTCGTAGAAGTAAGAGATTCTGTCCTTGGAGCGCATTATCGGTTGAAGAGTGTTGGTTTTAGCAAAGGAAGAAAATGGTAGGCACCGTCGCACGCACTACAGTGCCATTATCAGTTGCCGGAGCTTTTTCTCTCTGCTGTCTACTCGACCCTTCGTGGAATATTATTATTATTCGATACTTTTCTCTTAAACGACGTCGTTTTCTCAAAAAAATAAAAAATTATCTCAAAATTTGTGTATTCAACGGATTGAAACATTAAAAAGTAATTTTTTTACATAAAAG
Source organism: Medicago truncatula (assembly GCF_003473485.1). Taxonomy (NCBI): domain Eukaryota; kingdom Viridiplantae; phylum Streptophyta; class Magnoliopsida; order Fabales; family Fabaceae; genus Medicago; species Medicago truncatula. The sequence continues at coordinate 28,072,153 of NC_053045.1, forward strand.
TTATCAATTGTTTCTATTTTTTATGACAATTGTTAACGAGACCCAATTTTTTTTAAAGGAAATGGACACAAGTTTAAAAATTAAACATGAAAACTTTTTCTTGAGAAATGTACATTCATTGTATTAAAAGTTTAAAATTTTATATTTTCAATGTAAAAGTTATCTTTTAATTTCATTTTTAGTTTCTTAACTTGTGCCCTAAGGACATAAGTTAACATGACATTTTTTTTATAGTAATTTTAGGGGTAATGTTAACCAGTACCCCTGTTCCGGGGCACTAATTAAAAAAAGCAAATGTAATAAATATTACATTGGAACTTGTATTGTCAACTCTTCAAAAACATAAAAAGTGTTATTCTTCATTTTAAAATTTTCTTTTTTAGGTTCTTTAACCAGTGTGCTCCATGACATTGGTTAACATGACCTTAATTTTGATAATGAAGTGTGAGGATTATTTTAGAATTTCTCAATCTAACTATTTATTTGTTACAAATTTAAGGAGCAAAATGACTATTATATCTTTTTTATAATGTTGGCATATAATAGTTTGAGTGTTAAGGTGTATATTAATCGTGACAAAAGTTATAGGTTGGGAATTTAAAGGAATAAAATGTACATGTTTTAACATGTGAAGGTCCTGTCGTTGCAAAGATCATATGGTTTTCGATTGCAATGCCTCCTTGACATTGGTTTTCTTGGATTCCCTTGAATGATAGAGGTAACCAAATTGTCACCATAATTGGCTCATTTGGCCTCTGACTTCCTAACTCATTGTGAACTATGAAAGTAACAATGTCGTGAAGTTGTTTAGGCCTAACATTGTTGTGCATATGTCAAACATTGTCTATGGCTTGGCGAATTTAATTTTTAGTGGTTTTGGTCGTAATGTCAAATCAAGTGTGACAATTTGTTGTCTAACTTGAAAGTTGGTTGAATAATCGGTTAATAACTCTCAATTGTGATTTCATTTGTGCTTAAAATGATTACACTATAAAATGAACTTTGTTCCTCGACCATTAACCGCTTAAATCTTCCAAAAAGTGACAAGTACAAAGTTTTTTTGTGAGCTACTAAACTAAGAAACATTGTGAAAGAGATACATTGTGAAAAATAGCTCATTTAATTAATTTAGTGTGTCAAATAAAATGCACGAGTACGCTATTTATCGGCAACCCTGGTCTTAATGGCCAAAATATTGTGGCCCACAAAATCTACTCTTGCCCGACTATTTTTGCAAGTTGTGCGTCATAATAAATAAAATTATTTATGGAGAGTAATTAAGATTCATCGCAAATAAAATAATAATTAAGAAAAAACGTGGATCATAATTAGAGCTGTCAAAACGGGCGGCCCGGCCCGTTTAGCCCCGGCCGGGCCGGGTCAAGGGCTTTTAAGGGCCGGGCTAAAAAGCCCGGTTTGAATATGGGCTGCAAAAAATGAGCCCGAGCCCGGCCCTATACGGGCTCCCGGGCTAACGGCCCGGCCCTGGCCCGTATTTTTTTCTTCCCTTTTCCATTCTTTTAAGTACGGAACATACATAAATATGCCGGGCTAACGGGCCAGCCCGGACCCGTATCAGTCTCTCACACACATAGACCACAAAAAAAAAAAAAAAAAAAACAGTTGTATTTTTTGCGGGCTTCCGGGCAGCCCGGAGCCCGGACGGGCTAGCCCTAACGGGCCAAGGGCTTTTACGGGCCGGGCTAAAAAGCCCTCTTCAATTTCGGGCTCCAATTATTCGGCCCAAGCCCTACATTTTATTCGGGCTTTCGGGCCGGCCCTTACGGCCCGGCCCATTTTGACAGCTCTAATCATAATAAATAAAATTCATTGTAAAATCTCTCAAATAGAGAGTAATTAGATCATATTATAGATCAATAAAGTAGTCGTGACACACTTGAATTGACAAAGGATTTTATTGTAACGTTCTCTCACAAAGAGCAATCATCATATCAAAGACTTTGTATCACTTAGATACAAACTTTTCATTTACGTACAATGAGCCGTATTGGCAACAACATTTATTAACAATCTATCTATCTATCTATCTATATTTATATATATCTTTGAATTAGAAGCTTGAACTATTCTTATGCAAGAGCTTTGATGATGTGGCATGTCTAAATGAACTCTAATTTTTCATTCTCTATTGATACTTTGCCACTCTCTTTTAACTATTACTCTAATAATTCATTCATTATTTAACCTCCATTAAATCAATTTAATGTTTAGTGAAATATGAATGGATAAATAAGAATAGGCCCATCTTTTCCATTATTTGCCTTAGCTTTCCACTAAATCAATTATTTACGTTGCTTATATGGTTGATTTAATTGCACGTCCATTAGAATTCTAACTCATAGACATCATGATCAACGAGTCCTTATATTTTCAGTGTGGCATAAATTGTTGCCTAACTTATACGTTATTATGTGTTTTATTCGGTTTATGTTATGTGTTGTGGATGATTGAGAAGAAAATCAATACTTTGCTAATAAATAAAAAAGAAAAGAAAAACATTATTTTGTAAACAACAGCTAATATCAAAATAGAAAAAAACAATAACAAAAAAGAAAAGAAAATAATAGTATAGTATTGCACACCCTTCAAAAAATAAAAATCGTATAGTATTGCATAAAAAAAATTCACCCTTAAGTACCCACCGTGTTAATAGAAGAAAATAGGGTTAAGTATGTTTAATTTTGCTTGAGCCATTCTTAAACAAACATTGTCATAATGTGGCACATCTAAATTTTTTTTTTCTCTTACAAGTAAACCAAACTTGGATTATTTATAGATTGGGATTGTGACGATGTGGCACACTTAAACTTCACACCCTCTCTTAATATTATCTAATCTAATAATCCAGTCTAATAAAGTAGCTAAGTTGGAGTTAAGAATAAACTTCTCACTCATTCTAATTCAATTGTTGTCTAAAATTGTTTAAATTCATTTTTTTACATATTTGGTTAAAATCGGTTCACCCTTTCATATCATTAGTTTACTCTCTCCATGCAACATGGATCATATGTGGTTTTTTGTTTTGTTTTTCTTTCATTTAAGATTCATGCACTATTGTTACGTTCTGCTGAAGAAAAAAAATCCCACTTGAGTCCGCCCTCATCCATTTTGCTCAATCAGAGATATGCAAGGATTGAAGAAAAAGTGAATTTGCTTCGACATTTTAGTTCCATTTCAAACATTAGAAGATGGAATTCCTATTTATTTTATTTATTTTGAGACACGATTATTGCAAGATACGTTGGTGATATTACTCATTCAAATTGTTTATATTCATTTTAATTATTTTGGATTCAACTATAATGCACCTTTGAAATTTCATGGATAATTGATTTTGATCCAATTTGTGAAAAATCCTCAAATACATGTAGAATTATCATATATGGATAATTGGTAATTTTCTATTTGTATCTATATATACTAAATTGTAAATTAAGGTTGACGATTGATTCATTCTTAAACACATATTGTGATGATGCAACACCTCTAGGAAAGTTGAAAGCTCAACTACTCTCTTAATCTATCTATATCTAAGCTTGAGTTACAAAATTTCCCACCCTTTCTTATTCTATTGCCTATTGGTAACATTAACATATACTACTTCATGTGTCTTTTGTTCTTATTCTTTACTAGTCATTCATTACTATCTATCTTTCATTTCCCATCAGATGTAAAAAACACTTCAGTTACTTCACTTCATGCAAGTTGCATAATGAATGCATTATAATTCATTTTATTAATATTGAGCAGTTACATTTTAAAATTAATCATATTCTTAATCAATCCTCTTACACTCACAAGTTTACTATAAAGTTCCTCATTTTTTTCATTTCTTCTTACATTTCATTTTTTGATAGTTTTAATTTTCTCTTCAAGTTTCGTGTGTGTTTCTATTTCTATAATTTTCCGTATTCCCTAATGGATTTTTTTTCTTTGATTTTACATAGGCAGATTTTGGGAAAAGGAAGAGTTTTGTTGAAAGGACACTTCATATATGAAATGGTGGTTGTATTTTTATTTTATTGAAATTAAAGTATTTTTTTATTATTATTTTTTATTTAACATTGTTATGAGATCAAGAGTTCACTAAACATGTGGAAGGAAACATATTAAAAATGCATAAAAAATAATATTTTTTTTATTCATTTTTATTAAAAGCCAGCATGTGGTTGTTCCTATAACTATTAGAGATTTTTCCTTCTCAACTAATTGCCATAAGAAGGAGGTGGATTTGGATGGAGCTTACAAGAAACTCAAAACTCTCAACACCAAAAATTCAAAAGGGTCGAACAAGATAACGTAAGAATCTTTATCTATAGGTGTTAGTTTAATTGATCAAGTATCCATGTCTTCGTAATAAGAGAAGGTACTCTTATTATGATTTTAACTGAATAGTTTCTTATAAGAGTTGTTAACATCAAGGCCTTGGTAACAAATTGTAGAAGCACACGCCTATTCAATGCCTAGGTAACTAATTGTAGAAGCACACATCTATTCAAAATTCTAATGGAACTTTCTTGATCTTCGTGAAATTGGAGACAAAATCATGTTTTGATGATTTGAACGCAACATCATGGGAATTTAACCCTTGACCATGAAATTGGCTGATCTTTATACTTTCCATCAATTGAGTTTCCTACAATTAAGAGTAAATTTGGATGCAGCTCATGGAATTGTCTAACTATACTCACATTCTTTTGGGCAAGTTTTATTATTACTTTATTTTAAGGATAATTAAAAGACTTTATTATGATTTAGTTGTTTTCTTTTAATTAAAGTTTAATAATTTTATTAGCAATATTTTTAGATTTGATTTAATAAGTTTATATGAATTATATATATATTTGAAAGTATGAGGTTAAGGTTGAATAAGTATTTATGTCAATTATATATTTATCTTCTATATTATATTGTAAAGTAAGTTTGAATTACTCTTGATCTAAAATTGCGATGATATGGTACCTCTAAGACTTTCCTATTAATTAAATTTGACTCATTATTCTTAAGCTTTGATTATGCATATGTGTCACCTCTAAAAAAATTCTCGCATATAGTATAACTTCTCACCCTTTATTATTCTATCTAATCTAATAATTATAATAATGCAAGTAATTTTAAGTTATAAAACCTATCATTCTTTCTTAATATATTTGTAGTTATTATTTATCCTCCATTAAAAAACACAGAGAGTAGAAAATGTGAGAAAGAGATAGTCAAAAAAAGAGTGAGAAATAAATTAAAAAGAATCAGACGTAAACGCATTGAGACAAAGAATCATTGTATTAGAGATCTAGTAAACAAAAGGAGGCTAGAACTGCCACATTGTCCTACTGCCAGAGGCGGAGCCAGGGGTGGCAAGGGGGAGCCACCACCTCCCCATTAATTTTTTTTTTAATTTTTGTATAGGCTGGAAATTACTATATTGTCCTTGAGTTACAATGAAAATTACAATTACCACTTTCATTTTTCCCTTTCTGAACCGTGATTCCTCCTTCTCTTTTATCGTTTTCAGTTCAGACTTCATCCGTCTCCATCTCTCCTCACAAACCCTAATTGAATAACTGTAAGCTATTGATTCTGATTCAATTTCCTTTTGTTTGATACTGATTTTATTTTATTTTCTTTTATTTGTTAATGAATTTGGTTTTTAATTTGCTTTCTCCTTCAATTTTTATCAGATTTTGTGTGAAATTGAAACTGAAGAGAGAAAAAAGGGAAGGGAAATAGAAACTAAAGTTAGTGTGAAATTGAAACTGTGATGCTAAGATTTTGTATACTATTAGTGTTAATTTGTTTCTATCATTGGTTTTTGTTAGTGAGAAATTGAAACTGTGATGCTCATATTTTGTGCACCGTTAGTGTTAAATTTGTTTCAATTCACTTTTCTAAACATATTACAAAATACAAATGAATTGCAGTAGATTGATTCAAACTTCAAAGGGACTATAAATTTGTTTCTATCACGTTTCTACTGATATTTTGAGTAATCCTAACTACATTAACCGAAATCCAAGTCTTTACTCACTTCTTAAGCTTGAATTAGGTTGATTATATATTTTAGTTTATTTTGATGGCGGCCAGCCGGCCACCCCAAATTTTTTTGTCTGGCTCCGCCACTGCCTACTGCTATATATGAAGCAGACGTTTAACAAAATTTGTGAAGCATGACAAGTTTGAGGAGTTGAGGAACAAGATGAGTGTCGCATCTTTGGAGCATCTATTTATCTATATCTTCTTCTCTTTGTAAACTAAACTTGGCTCACTCTAATGCTAGGATTGATGTAACACCTCTAAAAAAAGCTTAATTTATACTCTCTAATTATTCTATCTAATAAACTAATCTAATACGAAACTTCTCTCATTTGTTTTTTTTCACAATAATGCTAACTCAATCATACAATGCATTAGAATATAATGGGTTATCAACTCACTCTAGACAACCTTTAAAAATAAAATCACTCTAGACAAAAAATAACAAAGACGTTAAGTTAATGAACAGAAACACCATTGTTTTTCTATAGCCATGTTTTAAGAATCTAATAGTAATCGTTTATGCACCTAACAAACTATTCAAACATTCCATAATCTCTTACACTATCATCATTGGATGTAGGGTTGGGAATAGGCCAGGCCGGCCAACAGGGGCCTATGGTCTGGCCTGTTTAAGCCTGGCCTGGCCTAGCCTGTTTATTAAAAAGGTTAGGCTTAGGCTTTTTAAAAAGCCTATTTAAGTAATTAGGTCAGGCTTAGGCTATCAAAAAAGCCTATGAAGCCTAATAGGCCGACCTATTTATGCATGTTAGGCTTCACAGTGGACTTTTTAAATAGGCTTTAAAGCTTTATAGTGAAATAGGCTTTTAAGGCCTTATAGTAGTGATAGACAAATCTTACACTGAAATAGGCTTTGAGGCATATTAAGCCTATTTAAAAGTAGATAAAATGGAATGTTTAGTGACTTTAATAGTAAGTAGGCCTGTAAATAGGCTTTCAGGTCAGGGCATGCTTTTAAATAGACCAGGCCAGGCCAAAAAAATAGGCCTATGAAAGGCCATAGGCCAGGCTCAGGCCTGCAAATTTTTTCGTAGGCCAGGCTCAGGCCTATCAAAGCCTGGCCTATTCCCAACCCTAATTGGATGTATCTCTTAATTATAACCTACAAAATGGAAAAATTTAAAGCGTACTTTTTTTATGAATTCACACTCAACCCTTTATAACAACAACTTATGCCACATTCATTTTTACTCAATCCTGGGATGTTTCCACCATGTCTTCTATTGATGTCAATTTCACAACAAATACTTTTCTACACTTTTGTTGAAAATTGGTTGGTTATAATTTTAATTAAGGGATATTGTCCTATCAATTTTGTATCAATATATATTGAAAGAACACATTATTTTCTTAATAAGATTGATGCTGTTTTTTATTTTTAGAGAGAACACATTATTTTTTAACAAGATTGATGTTGTTTTTATTTTAATTTTGTTTTCATGTTTTATGCATAACAATTAGAGAGAACATTTTAAAGCTTTGTTACAACAAAGTCACGTAAAGAAGTTTAACCAATTGGTTTGATTGGCAACAATATGGTGCATTTAAAATATTAGAAACAATATTATATTTCAAGTTGGGGTAGATAATGTGGGAAAATTGGTGGATCAAATTAAAAATATTGCTTGGGTAGGGTTTTAGGCAAATTGCTAGCCGTATTTTGATTAAACTCGTGCAACGCACGGGTTATATACCTAGTGTACTATAAAGAGATTGTAAACACTTGGACCTCGTGGATATGAGAAGACAAATTACACTTTTTCTTAGTCAAACGTGGGTCATAATAAATAAAATTCATTGTAAAATTTCTCAAATGGAGAGTAATTAGATCAAATTTATTGTAAAATCTCTCAAATGGATAGTAATTAGATCATGTTGTAGATCAATAAAGTAGTCGCAACACACTTGAATTAACATAAGATTTTATTGTAACATTTTCTCACAAAGAGTAATCATCATATAAAAGACTTTGTATCAGTTAGATACAAACTCTACACTTACGTACAATGACCAGTATTGACAACAACATTTATTAACAATGTACTATAAAGAGATTGTAAACACTTAACCTCGCAGATATAAGAAGACAAATTAGGTTTTGTCTTAGTCATGATATTCTCTTGAATGATGAAGTAGACATGATTGGCTAACAAAGGATTTAGAAAAGATAAATGATTCGTAGGATTTCATAATATAGCCTATGGTGAAAGAATATACTTTGAAGTTTGCAACTGGTGGATTATAATGGATTAAATCCTTTTAGAATAAAAGGCAAAATCACTCTGATAGGGGTGGATTAGACCGACTATATGTTTGGAAATTGAACTAGTATAAAAATATTGTGTTATTCTCTCAATGTCATTCTTCTCATTATGTTTTGATTGTCTTATTTAGGTCAAGTTATTTATAGTTTAACTTCACATTCACATGTGCTTCAAATGAAGTTAAATGATTTCATAAAGAATTAACTTTAGTTTATAAAACTTTTTAAAAACTTTCCAAATATCATTACCTCTTTGTCGTGCCCGATCTAGGAGTGGGTAATAATGATCCACAACAATTGTCAATTTAAGAGAAAAATGGATAAATTTGGTTGGCAATTGAGTGAGATAGGGCGGGGGATGGTGGTGGAGATGGTTTGAAGGGGGATAAGAAGAAATGTGTGAAATTTGTGATTTTTGAGACCAAAGACCTCTATTTATAGAGTTTGGAGAGTATTTTTTTTTCTTCAAGAAACTAAATTAGCACATCCAAATTGACACCAGGGTGAATCAAACCTGAGACCTCGAGAGGTATTAAAAGAATTTGGAGAGTATTAAAAGACACACGATTTATTTTGACTCTAATTACATCTCACCAACTGAGCTTCAATCTAACTCTCAAGACACAAAATAAAAAGCCTTAGAAACAAATAAAATCATTTTGTCACTAATAAAATTTACTGACGCATGACAATTTATTTTCCGTCGGAGTTCTCAATCTAGAACTTAAAAATGTAGAGATTCACAAAATCTTGCTAAAGATGACATATAAAGTCTCTTAAATATTAGTGACCAACAAAGGTTCTTAGAATATAAGCACTAGATGAATTTTAGTCCACCTTCACCAAAAATCAATTGGAGTTATTTTCTCATAAAATAAATTTAATTCACAAAGCACAGGCCATAAAAACATATTAACATACTTTTTTCATTCTCAACGAAACATGAAAACTACATTGCCAATAATGAACTTTTCATGTTCTCGAGGAATTATCGATGAATTTGAAATGTAACATATATACAAGACATATCTCTCCTATAGTTTCGGGCTCACATGAAATCACACATACTATCCTCTTTTTTTATATTATCCCTTTTTTGTCGAGAAAGGTTATCAAATAATAGAAGATTGGTAAAATAAGAATGAATTCTGATGATTGGTATGTTTTTACGTTAACTCTTTACTAAGTACGACAAAGGGACAAATATAACACTTGATGTACCTAAGAGACATTTAATAATGTTTGAACTTTAGAAAGGTTGTTTAACAAGTTTATAATTGCTAAAAACTAGTTAAGGTGTATAAGAAAAGGATGAGTTTTATAAATTATAAAGTGATATAAGATCATATAATATCTCTTAAATGTAAAGTTAGAAAATATGGTTAAAGTTTTCAAGTTTACTTATCTCATGATTATCTTTTTTTCCTTATTTCTTGTTGCAATGAACGTTGATGGTAATCTAATTTTATCTTTTTTAAATTTCCTTAGTTACTTCCTATATAATATAATATTATAAATGTTAATATCATCCTTTTATTCCATTTTTTCATTACAGCGGTTATTGAATGTAATCAACATTCTGATTGTCCAAAAGATATGTGTCAATTTCATCTTAAGCCGAATTGTATTTTAATGAAGGTGCGGTTGTCAAATTTTTTCCCCAATTTCTACGACGGTATATGTGGATGTGATTGATCTATGTACCCATAAGATTCCGCAAGAAAATTCTACAAGATGTTGTTTTGTTGTTGTGGTAGCACCCACTAATTTGAATTCTTTTTTTGCTTTCTTTCTATTTTCATGAACCTTGTACTTTTGGATTTTTTACTCTAAGATGATTGAAATAAAATCAAAAAAATTCAGCAAATAATATTATTTAGATTTCTTTATAGATTTTATTTCTCGCTTTACAATTGATGAAATCTTAAGAATCACTTAGCAGAATCAAAAACTAATATAATAACAAAATCCTAAATAATGAGTAAAGAGTACATGATGAATGAGACTTACCAATCGATGGAAAGAGAAATTCCTAACAATAAAATTGTTTTTTTTAAGATTGGAGATCGATAAAGAGTGGACAATAATATGAATAGTTTGGATGATTTAGTGAGAGAGTTCTTGGAGTCTAGGATTTGAATTAATCATCTCATGTTAAACTAGAGATTTGGCTGAGGTATCAACTAATATTTCTCAACTGTGATTTTATTTCTTCAAACAATTTTTTTTGGATGGTGGCGGGGATTTGAACCCCGGACCTTGCATAAGCATTGTCCCTACCAACTGAGTTAAGCTCACGAGGACATTTCTTCAAACAATTAACACCGAGGATGAAACTTTGTCCATTTGTCGTGGGTTCTTTAAGTATTCCTATAGAGTGTTAGGTATGATTGTTTTGGGTTTTACTTTTGCATGGGTTGTGCGATAATTTTCTCTCGATAAGGGGCTCATGTCGCCCCTCACGTTTGAATGACAACTTCCCATTACATGGCGTGATCTATTGACAATATCCAACATGTGCAACACTTCCTTAAACATGCCTCGTTACTCATTGTTATTTGTTGTTAATGACACTATAAACAAGGAATGTAGGTTTGGTGCTTCATTATCCAACTCTAATAAATTTTAACTCGGTTTTATGTCTTCAAGGCCCGCGTGCCTCCTGAGTCAATTGACTTAAGAAAGAATCAACTTACCCTTATCTGGCTGACATAACATTTGCCTAATCTTCCATCGACTGAAGGGAATCTAACAAAACTTCCAATCCTATTTTTTCCAATTTCGAGTAACATGATAATTATGTTTAGCTGTAAACAAATGGCCTCATGTATTGCATTATTGATTGGTTTTCAAGCGATGAGGTGATGCGATATAACTGAACATGATGCACATGAACAATGTCATTGTGCAATAGAAACATTGTAATCAAGATAAGGAAGGATACAAATATTCAATTTTGTTGTCTATATGATCAATAAGTTGTCTGATTATTTGTTAAGTTGATTAATACAATTAAAGAACTATGTACGTGATAAACAAATTAACAAAATGTTATCGACATAAAAAACAATAATTAATCAAGAAATTGAGCTCAAGTGGTTAATGAGCTCGACCAAGAACGAATTGTTCGGGAGATCCCTAGTTCAATTCCTGGTGATGATAGAGCATCATATGGTGTCTTAGGCTATGTTTTTAGTTATTTTATTTACATTTAAAGACAATTTAGAGTTTATTTGGAGGAGTTGTTCATGGTTCGAGAGACATTTTATATTGTTTTCATTCGAGTCATTGTAATTCAATTTCTTCCTTAATCATGCAACTCCATATGTATTTTGAGTCTTTTTATTGAAAAATCATGTAATTCAGTAAAGCAAGACACCACATGGAGAATTATGGAAATTAAAATGAAAACAGATGCTACTTAAAAGGTTTTTGAAGATAATATAATTGAGGAAAATTCATCCCAAGACGGAAGAACGATCTAAAAAGGACAAAAAATTGCAGATCGCGTGGTAAAAACACGCTTGCGGATGGAATAATCTAGGGCGGCTACCTAATGCGATTAGGGGTGTTCGCAGTCCAGTTTGGATCGATTTTGAGACAGAAACTCATTCGATCCAAAGTTAAAATTATACGCGGTTTGGTTCGGTTTTGGATGATTAATTTTAAAAAACCGATCTGATCCAAATGCGGTTTTAATTTGGATTGATTTTGTGATATCAAAATTACAAACTGTAACTTTTTCATTAATAATAATCTTATAAAAATATTATAAAATAATAGGTTCAATACAAAATATAACATATGATTTATAAAAAAATAACTGTACAGAATAAAAATGATTGATTATCTTTGATACATAAGAAATAGAAACAAAATTGATTAAATTATACTCATACGTTGTTAGACATGCGAATATACTCAAAACCTAATATCATATTGTGCAATTAGTTAAACTTGCCACCATAAACTCCTTATACTGCTTAGTAAATTGCTTCGTTGAACGACAATCACTGTAAAGACGATGAATTATCACTTTATTATTTGTTATGATTTTGTGTACTTGCCAATTCGTCCATCACTTGACCATACTATACTTACGTCATAGCTGAACTCTAAATTATCAGGATTCGGTTCTATGGAAATCCGGGGGTTAACATAAAAGAAAATTAAGCTAGAAAGTTAAAATCCACCAAATTGAAATTTTAATTCAAAAATGAAATCCGTGAATTTTTTTAGAACCTCTTTGTTCATAATGAGCAAGTAATTATGATTGATTTTTTTTTTTTTTTTAACACATTCTATTGTTTAAAATTCATACAAGTCATACTAAATTATGTAAGATCCATATAAATTTAATTGGATTATAGGCGAATATATTCATAATGGATTGGGAACGATTGCCCCCCCCCACCCCAATATTTTTTTACTTAATTGTTCTTTGGTAATTATTCAATACATATATTATTTTTGACTATGAAGTAAGGCATTTACCCATTACGTGATCTTTTAAAAATATTAGTACAAACATAAAAAATATATAGTTTTAGGTTTTTTGTTTCATTTAGTTTAAGTTTTTATTATAAAAAAAAGTCCATTTGAAGTTTTTATCATGTAGACAAACAAATCCATTTTGATGTTAGTTAGAAGAAAAAGAAAATCCATTTTGATGTTGTGAAGTAATAAGTTAATTTTTGGTAGTATTATGGGATTTGTTTTGGTAGTGAAAGTAATAAGTTAATTGGAGCAACATTTTCTTTTCAACGCTCTTTTTTAAAAATAAATATTTTTTATTTGTTTAAATCAAAAAGAGTGTTACCGTTGAAAAAAAAGGGTGTTCCTAACATTTTTCAACAATGTATATAAATTGTCACTTATAAGTTTAAGGTTTAAATATGGAAATGGTCCCTACAAATATTTAGTTCCTGCAAATATATAATATTTAGTTTTGGTCTTTGGTGTTTTGTTTTAATCTTTATAAAATTATTTCATATTGAAATTGGCCTCTATAATATTCATTTTAGTCCTCATTTTGAAGGACTAAAATCAAATATTCTACATATTACAAGGACCAAATCCAATATAAATCAATTTTACAAGAACTAAAACAAAATAGCAAGGACCAAAACCAAATTTTTTATATTGACAGGGACTAAAATAAAAAAAAATATTTTTACAAAACTAAAACCAAAATGTCAATATTTGGATTTTGATATTTAAGCCTAAGTTCAAAATAGTTTTTTTGGCCAAACAGAGCAAAGAATGGCGACGGAGAACACCGCAACAATAAACCCTACCCACCCAAAACAACCAAAAGTGGTGGTCATAACCGGCCCCACTGGCTCCGGCAAATCAAAACTCGCCGTCGATTTAGCCTCACACTTCCCCATCGAAGTAATCAATGCTGATTCCATGCAAGTCTACCGTGGCCTCGATATTCTCACCAACAAACTCCCCTTCTCTGAACAAAACGGTACCACCGTATTCTACTCGCACCTGATCCCTCCCTCCTCCTTCGTTTCTCTTTCTGTTTTTTTTTTTTGAATTTTGTTTTCGTTTTTTTGTTTGTTGAAGGTGTGGTGCATCATCTATTGGGTTGTGTAAATCCGAATTTGGAGTTCACTGCTAAAACTTTTCGTGATTCTGCTATTCCCGTAAGTTCCAAAGATGATATAAGATTTTTTTTTTATATTTTTTTGAATTTTAGTTGATTAATTAATATTTGTTTTTTCAGATTATTGATGAAATATTGTCTCGTAATCACTTACCTGTTATTGTTGGTGGTACTAATTACTACATTCAGGTGAATTTTTGTGTTCTATCATTTTTAAACCTTCAATTTACTATTTAGTATCTAATATCTATGCACAATCAGAACTCTAGAAAAATATAATCAATAATTTTTTAAAGTATTCTCAATCTATTAAGTTAGGATTTAATTTGTATACACTGATGGGGTTGGGTAGCTCAACTGGTTTGAAGGATAAGGAGTTGGAGGTCCAATCTAATCTAACTATTAGTAATTACTAACATTTGTCATTTTTAAAAAAAGTTGTATACATTGACAGTGTAAAATTCTTTTACACATGCATCTGATCAAATCACTCTATGATTCCATGACTTGATTAAGTTAGTTCCTAAAATATCCCTTCAAATATCCATTTGGCATGACTTGATTGGATGCATGTGCAAAGAAGTTTTACACCGTTGGTGCATAGAAATTAATATCTTAAGTTAGTCCCTTGGTTACTTTCGGAATAGGAGTACTAGTTTCAAAATTAATTTGATAGATTAATAATAGTTGAATGATTTTTTACTACATTTTTATAGTTCTGGGCGCAGACCGCTGTTATAACACTATAGCATAGCATAATATATGAACAAACAAGTCAGTATTGTTAGGATACACTATTTAGTACAAACTATTAAGTGTGTCAAAGTAGCTGCTTTTGCGGCGCTATAGCACTGTAGCCTAGCGGAAATTTGAACGAATTGCTGTTTTCTGCTTTCTGCAATTGACAACATTGCAAACAGGAAGATAGTTTAGTGATCAAATTAAATGTTTAATGGCTATCTTTGAGTTTAACTATTATGGAGTGACAATGCTATATTTTTTTTTTATACAACTATAAGAGAAACTATTAAAGAAGATCTAGAGATTAATGAGTTGGATAGAGATATCAAATATGATATACAATAGAATATTACGGCGCCCATGTAGCCGGCCCCACTTAGTGGGATAAGACTTGGTTGTTGTTAACATCATGGTGACATAGTATTGGATACATGTGTTCAACTTTACTTTTTGTTGATAGTAATTGAAGCCTGTTATTTTTATCTTGCAATATAATGTAATTTCTCATCCATTTTTCTTATCCTTGTGTGCTTTATATGACTTTCTATTCTTACTATATTTGGATTTGTTTCGAGGTACCAGGTTCTATTTTTTATTTTTTATTTCTTATACCTTGACACTTCTCCCTGTTATGCTCTTCAGGCTCTTGTGAGTCAGTTTCTGCTAGATGACTCGACGGATGATTTGAGTGAAAGCTATTTGGGTGACTCACCTGGTAAACTTCTATCGGGTTATCTAATTTTTCACTTGGTTCAATTAGTGTATGCTTGGCTTCTATTATTTCCAGTTCAATTAGTGTATACTTAGCTTCTATTATATTTGTAACATTGTAGGTATTACAGGATTTGATACTAATTTTGTTGCTGAAAATGATAGTTCAAGCAACAGTTATGATTTGCTTAAAGATATTGATCCAGTTGCAGCAAATAGAATCCATCCAAATAACCATAGGAAGGTCAGAGGAGTAATTTCATTATTTTTTCTTCTTGAGACACAGTATACAAAGGGTCAGAGGAGTAATTTCATTATTTTTTCTTCTTGAGACACAGTATACAAAGGGCCATCTTATTCATACAGTTAGAGTTATATAAAACAGTTTATGCATGTATAAAATTGTAATTCTAATTTTTATGATTTTAAGAGAAGTTTTTAAAGTTCCGACTTACAATACATTTAGTAGAAGCATTATGCACTTTCAATTAGTCTCTGAGGCAAGCTTTTTGATTTATTTGAATTTCTTAACTGGGGATGGCATATTACACATGATTAATTTTTTCGTTTGCAGATAAATCAATACATTAGTTTGTACTCTCGAACTGGTGTTCTTCCCAGCAAAGTTTTTCAAGGACAGGCTGCAGAGGTTTGTTATCTTCTTTGACATTCATGGACTAATTGCTAATTCACTACCAACTCTTTAACCTTAGACGTGGTTTCTTTCAAGGTGTATAATTAGAATGATTTTCTTGGAAATATAATTTCGTGGAAAGTTGAAAAACTTGTTTGGTACATGTTTAATATTTATAAGGATATTTTTAAAAATTCAAACGGCCATAGGACGAGGTGGGAATTCAAGATATTTTTTAGTATAACACTATAACTTCCATTTTCATGTAAGTGGAAAGAGGACACTCACTCTCAGCATGGGAATAAAAATGAATACACAGGAATGTCATGTCCCCTGGAAACAATAATACTCTTTCGAAATTATTTAAGTTTGTACCAATCACGATAATGTCAGTTAAATATTTTTTCCTGTTCTTTAAATAATGTTGGTCTTGCTTGTGGCAGGGCAGAAGTGGGGTCAAGCTGATAACTTAAGATATGCTTGTTGTTTTATAAGTGTGGATGCATCTCTCCCAATACTGGACAGATATGTAGAGCAGAGGGTAGATGACATGATGGATGCAGGTTTACTCAATGAAGTCTATGATATTTATACTATGAATGCAGATTACACCAGAGGTTTGCGACAGGCCATTGGTGTCCGCGAATTTGAGGATCTTCTAAGAACTAGTGTTTTCAAAAACATAAATCAAAGAGAGGGGGAATTAATTGATGGATCAAGCTTAGAAAATAGTGAGCCATTGTTTGATGGCAATTTGATGGCATGGTTGAGATCTTTCTCTGATACTAAGTCCACAACTCTTTTGGAAGATGCAATTGAGAAAGTAAAGGTTAATACCAGGAGACTTGTCCGCCGTCAGGTAAAACCGTAAAAATAATGTTATTTGTTCTATGGCTTTCTGAACAAGCATGATTCACAGAACATTTCTTTTGGTTAGATATGCAAGGGAACTGAAAATGAGTCATTTTTGTGATAATTCAGACAACATAAAATAGAAAATCACTCTAGATGCTTCATTTATAGGACATTATTTCGGATGGAAGCTTGCACAATATTGGGAATTTTGTTTTTGTTTTGGGGTCTATAAGATTAAGATTCAGTTTATCAATTTTCGAATCAGTATTGGTTTCTTTTGTCCTGTCTAAAATTTTGTTCTCACTTCTGTAATGTGGCATGTTGTTACTAAATACCATGCTAGTTTGAAGAAATAAATTTGAAGTCTAAGATTGATATTGAAGTTTTGTTCATGACAGAAGAGGATGCTCAGTCGACTGGAAACATTGTTTGGTTGGGACATACACTACGTTGATTCTACAGAATCAATATTAAGTAAGCTGTCCCAATCTTGTAAATTTTCTGTTTTTATCTTTTCATGAATTAACTTTTAGAATTATGTATTGATTTAGATATTCTATATTTTAGGCAAATCAAATGATATATGGAATAGACAAGTGGTTGAATCAGCTACAAAGATAGTAACAACATTCGTGAGTGAGAATGGAAGCTTGTTGTCAACCTTTGGGATGTCAAATGGCACTGGGACAAAAATAATCCAAAGGGACCTCTGGACTCAATACACATGCAAGGTCAGATAGGAAAATGCATTATTTTGCTTAGTGACCAATCACCCTTGAATCAAACTTTTTTTATAATATGTTTGAGTTCTTGACGCCATTCTCTACTACAAATTGCAACCAAGAAAATTTAAGAGGAAGCAGAATTTTTAAACTACCAGATTAAAGTTTATCTGGAAATTTATATTTGAATACCCAAATTTTTTCTGTTTAAACAATACACTAAATTTACAGAACACGCAATGTCTGCTGTACTAGCGTAACAATGTTACAAATTCATTATGTCTTCACACTTAATATCATTTATCACAGTTTGTCTTTATTCTCTACGCGGGTATACTTTGATTTTGGCTCTTATATTTATAGGGGTGAACGATTGATGTGGAATAATTGTTTTGAACATTCATAGGATCCTGTTGCAACACTGTCAAACATATTATGTTTCTTATGACCTTTCTGTTGACAGGCCTGCAATGATCGGGTTCTTAGAGGATTACATGAATGGGAACAACATATACGTGGCCGTGGGCATCGTAAACGCATTTCTAGTCTCAAGAGCAAGGCAAAAGGTCTTAGTTTTGTGGAAAAGAAGTGCGAGCCATCTGAGCACGAATGCTCAGATATATTGTAGTTTGAAATACACTCCAGATATGAAAGATATGGATCACTTGTCATGGAAAGAATTGAGAATGGATGTATTCACACCTTTTTATCTAGCATAGTTTTTCCGCTGGATATTTTTGGGCACGTGCAATCCTTTTTGTAACTTTTGATGATATAGAAACATATGTAAAATAGAATTAGATCGCAGGGAATTAGAAGTATTAGAAATATTTGTTTTCTGAATGTTATTTATGGACAAAAAGTCTAATTTGATAATTAAATTAAGACTTAAGTATACTTTTGATCCTCTAAGACTTAAGTATACTTTTGATCCTCTAACTTTCTTAATGTTGCGATTTTGGCCCCTAAGAAAAAAATAACAAATTTAATCCTCTATATTGTAGCCTCTTTGCAATATTAGTTCTTTTGTCTAAATTTGACACCAAAGGGTGATGACTAAATTGGTACTGAGAAGGGTTTTCAAACTTGGAACAACAATCCCTTCAAGATAATGAAGGGAAGAAAGTTCATGATTAGCATATTTGATTCCAAGTTTTCCATCATATGTGTTGTTAGCTTTCCTGCAAGAGGATAATAGTAAACCAAAGCCTTTGAGAGGGATTCTTTAATCACACAAGCATGGTCTTTTTGGTCATTTGGGAACTCAAGATTGGATTTGTAAACATAAATTGTTTGATAGAGAATGTTGATGTTAGGATCAATAGTGGAAAGTGAAAGAATTTCAGGTGTGGCATGGAGGGTTTAGCAATCATAACTGAAGAAATTGTTTGATTCTCGACGCTTTGCACAAAGGTATATCTAATGATTGATGTGGTGCTATCTAATGCAGAGTTACAAATAAGCGCCTAACAAACATTTATAATGTGTTTTAAAAACCATTTCTATTGCTAATACTACTTTCATCAACGGATGCCAAGTAACACCTCGGACAGAAGGACTAGGGAAACCCTTCACAAGAATGAACAAAGAAAATATGAATGCAAAAGGCCTGTGTATTATTTAGCAGGAAATACTGTCTACTTATACAGCCATAAGAAAAGTAGAAAGGCAGAAACGTTGCTACTAATTGACATAACTGATGCCTAAATAAAAGGAAATCAAATCAGCCACTTAATCTTTATTGCCTATAATTTAGGAGAATCATAACTGACTGTGCAGCTTCATGGGTCATTCATTAAACAATAAGCCCAACCAACTAAAGAATATTCAACCTTTTAGCCTACTAAGCATATGCAGAGTTTCCATTAAGTTTATTTAGCTGCAGCTTGCTACTTTTATGGTCCATTCCGATCTCGAAATCTCAACTTCTTTAATCTAACGAGGAGGTCTTAAATCGTGGTCACAGTAACTATTGCAGTCACGTCACAATCCTTGATATTGAAAAGAATCATGGTCAAATGAGGCTATGTGACCTTAATCAGGGTCGTTTTGAGGTCACAGAGACATCAAAAAACCTGATGTCGTGATCTTTATCGCGGTCACATACCTTTATAAAAAACCTTAATCAACACTTTATGGTATAAGATTTAATCCAACGACTGATATTTAGCTGGAGAGGATTCAAGTCTCTCTCTCCATACCATCTATAATTATATTTGTTGTTTGACAGGGGAAAAGACATTGAAAGTCATGAAATGCTAAGCCAAGGTTTTACTCATGCCTTCTTGATGACATTCAATCGGAAACAGGATTTGAATGCTTCACCCAAATCATTTTGAGTTCTCCAAGATATTTTCAATTGCTCTTGAGAAGATTGTGGTGCTGGATTTTCCATCTAACATTGTCAAAGCACTAGCATGATCTTGAAGATATTCAAGCAATTTAAAGTTTTCATATTTGAATAGTATGCATGTGTGTGTAAGGATCAAATATTTTCAGTTTGTTTTTGCTAGTTCTCATGCAATTTCAACTTGTTATAGAAGAACATTCCATAAATTTGAAAATAGAATTGCATGAGTATGTTTTCATTGATTTATTTGTGCTAGTCTCTTTGGAAGAGTTTATGACAATCAACTTATGGCATGTCCATTAGCTGATTTCAACTTATTTTTATAAGCTCTTCAAGATAACTTATAATAAAAACAATTTATAGCTTATATTAAAAAGTTTGACTTTATTTGATCTTATGCTATAGAAATAGCTTTTATAAAAAGTGCTTACCAATATGTTATAAGCGATTAATTAAGATGTTTATCGAAACAAAGATTAATTCTCTCCCAATAGTTTCTACCATCTTTTGTGTAACAGCACATTTAATACGTCTCCAATATCAAACATATTAAAAGAAATTCACAAACAAACACAGAGATTGTTACAAAGGGAGAGTGTACTAAACTATTCAAAGTTAAGGAACTGCGGTCAAGATCTTCATCCACTGCGCATGAAAAACATCATTTACTTTGTCTAACAAAGCCTAAACAGAAAAGCAACTTTAGGAGGCCATTAAATGATTATCAATAGTGAAAGTAATGTGGCTTGATGACTAATTTGGAATAAGTTAAAATACTTTATGAAGGATGGGCTTCAAAAGTTCTACACCAATATACCTCAAAGTAATGTGGCTTTTACTAGTGACATGAAAAAGGAGGAAAAAGAAAGTCTTTAATCCAGCAATGGGACCAACATGGAAATAAATTTGGATTTAGTGTCTCTCTAGGCCTCTTTACCAATTTTAAAAAAATTGGACCAGAGATCCAACCGATTAGACATCTAGATCACGGTTCAATTAGTTCAACCACAATTAAACCAAATGATAAATAAAAAGAAGTTAAAATGATAAAAATTAGTTGAATCAATTGCAATTCAACCTGATTTAATCAAACTATAATGTAATCAGGATCAAACCAACCCGCGAACTAACTGATTCTTGATCAATTAGTTCAACTGGCCGGTTAAGTCCGATTTTTCAAATATTAGACTTGACACTAATACACTATGCTTTCCTATCTACAATCCAGTATCATCCAAACAAAAACACTAGAATATTCAAATAATTGAGCAGAATTTTGCATTGATACTAGAGAGAAAGGGATGAACATGAAGCCACTCAAGAAACTCCATCTTATTCAATTCTTACTCCTATTCAATCTCATATTAGGTTCATCTACACCTCACCATAATCACACAAACAACTGTGAGAATATCAAAACTCAACCACCTTTCTTGACTTCAAATTCTTCTATATCTTCTCAATTAAGGATAACTGTTAACGTTCCAACTCATGCACCAGAATTTTGCAAAGGCTGTGAAAATCCTAATGGAAACTGTAATGCTGGCTTGAAGTGTTTGTGTCATCCAAAAGAATGCAGTAAGTGCCTTAATCATATAAAGTTTTTTATTCTATTTGTTTGAAGTTATGAGAAAAATATGTAAAAGTTGTGACACTAGGATGATAATTTTGCAGAAGATAAGGTCATCTCCAAGGTTGGATCCATAAATTCTACTGGTAGTTTGTTTTTCTCTTTGCTTTCTTTCATTTGTACAGTAGCCTTCCTCATCATGTATGTCTAAGTCTAACAAGCTTATCCAAGGACTGAATTATTTTTAGTAATGTTTTAAATCGCGATAAAGAAACGGATGATGCAGTCTCGTTCAAGATCATGTTATGGCCTAAATCACTGATGCAGACCCTTTTTTAAATTATTAGGTTATGTAATAATTTGTACCTATGTTATTTGCTGTATGTATGCATCTAATATCTATAGTTGTTGAATCTCAATTTTGGGATATATATAACTAGCACAAAACAGTGATTATCTATATTTCGTAGTTATAAATCGCGGTCCATGACTGTAATACCAGATGCGTCGATTGCATTTCTCCGTAATAAAAGAGTTCAATATGTATGGCACAAAACGGCAAACCAAACACACTGCCCAAAATATATGGTTTCTTCTATATTGAAGTTGAATTTTGGAATCAATGGAACAGATGATCTCCTCCTAGAACAGATGATATCCTCCTGTGAACATGTATGGTTTCTTCTATTCATGAGCTGTTATGAAACAGTTTGATTCTCGAAACTTTACACAACGGTAGATCTAATGATTGATGTGGCTGTTACAGTAGTAATGCTATACAAATAAGCGCCTAACAAATATGTAAAATGATTCCAAAACCATTGCTAATACTTTCATCAATATTAATAATGACGGGGGCTTCTTCCATTAACTGATGCCAAGTCACAACTCTATCAGAAAGCAATTTATGAAGAGGGAAAATTTCATGATCAATGCATTGAGAATTCCTAGCCCTCCAGGCCCCACTCTCCTTCACAAGTAACAAAGATTCAGCTTTGATAAATTAATTTGTGTCGCTATGGTGAAAGAAATTAGTGTTGTGATTTAAGTGTTTTTAGAGTGATTCAAAATTCTCTTGTTCTACAAGTCCCACATAGAAATGTTAAAAGGGTTTTTGAGTTTTTATATACTAATGAGTTTTATTGTGTTGTTAGGTTGAAGGGATGAGCATTTGTAATTCTATAAATCAATGGTGATAAAAGTTAAAGTTTGTTCTTCATTTCGACTTTTGATTAATTGGTAAGAAGGTTTAGTATCTGAAGAAATTTCCCGTCTTCAAACATATTAAATCCCCTGCATTGTCAAGGTCTGACATGTTAAATTCCCTTTTCGTTGACTTGTTAGCCTGTTCAAACATATTCTCATATTTACCGGTTAATATCAAATCATCTACATAAAGACTAATTAATGAGAACATTACCTCCTTTACTTATCTTCACAAACAAGGTGTGCTCATATGGACATTTCTTCACTTCAGTCATTTTGATTAATTGTTAGAAGGTTTAGTATCCGAAGAAAATTCTCCTCTTCAAACATATTAAATCCCTCGTATTGTCAAGGTCTGACATGTTAAATTCACTTTTCGTTGACTTGTTAACCTGTTCAAACATATTCTCATATTTACCGGTTAATATCAAATCATCTACATAAAGACTAATAATGAGAACATTGCCTCCTTTACTTAACTTCACAAACAAGGTGTGCTCATATGGACATTTCTCGAATACTTCCTTGGTGAAATAGGCCTAGATGCAGCTGAACAATGCTCGTGGTGCTTGTATAACGCCATACGAAGCCCTTTTAAATTTATACATCTTCAGCTTATCACCCTTATAGTTTTTATTTCATTTTTACTCTTATTTAAAAAATAATGTTGTGTAAAAATAAAAGATATAGTCATTTATTAGTGTTACAGAGTATTTTATAGCATATATAAACTCTCTTTTCTTACCTTTTTATGGTCATTTCGTTTACTAATAAATATTAATAATGGTTTTTTTTTACAGGAATAATAGGTTTTTATTTTAATTTCTATTTGGATGTTTTTGTTTTGACCCCTCACTCGTGTAGGTAGGTGCTTAGATATAAGTAGGATACGATAATCACAAATGATTATGCCATGGGTGTGTATGAAGATCTGATGATAAATTGTACTTTTACAATTATAAAGTTGTGCAAACAATGAAATGTGATTGAATAGATACCATTAAATTTCAAACAATGAAATGGACCGATAATAATAGAGAAATGATATTTGTACAACTATTATGTTATAATTTTTGGACAACTTTCTCTCTCATAGTCACATGAGATTCTTATTTTCTCTCTCAATTGTTTTTGACCAATAAGAAGAGAGAAAAGCAAGATTGTCACCAAAGTTGTCATCAATTGGATGTACAAATATCACTACTCATAATAATATTGTATCAGGGTTATTGTCCTCCGCAAGCCGAATATGGGTCGCCCTTCGTGATCTAACCCCACCCACCATCTCTAACTTCTCTATGACTCCCTAAAACTACCATAAGATTGTGCTTCAAGCATGAAAATATACTCGAAAGTACTTTTTGATCATCCAAATTACCTGTATAACGGCTTCACAATTCCATTCCTCTTATACATTATTAATAAATAATAATATTGACGGGGGCTTCTTCCATTAACAGATCAAAAGTCACATCAAAAAGCAATTTATGAAGAGGAAAAATTTCATGACCAATGCATTCAGAACATGTAACAAAGATTCAGCTTTGAGAAATTAAATTGTGTAATTATAGTGAAATAAATTAGTGTTGTGATTTGCGTGTTTTTAGAGTGATTCAAAATTTTCTTGTTCTACAAGTCCCACATAGAAATGTAAAGAGAGTTTTTGAGTTATTATATACTAATGAGTTTTATGAAGTTGTAAGATTGAGGGAATGGGCATTTGTAATTCTACAAATTGATAAAAATTACAAGAGTCCATTTCTTCTCCACCCTTTTGATTGTTAACATACAATTCTTTTTTGACTAAACATAAAATTATTACCAAAGCAGCTCAATACAATGATAACGAAATATCCATAGAATAGTTTATTTTTATTTGACCGTCTACGGAGAGAATTCACGTAACCCAAAAACTCGAAATTTTGAGGAGTGAAATAATTTATCTGAGCATAGGAAAATGAAAGTGACAACATTTATAGACTTTGTAGAATGTAACCATTGGAGACACATCATAAGCTGAAAAACTGAAACATGGGAGATACAATCAAAGCATAACGAGAATTTGGATTTAAGTGGCAAAAATATATGAATTATGTTTTCTTAATAAGATTTTAAAAAGACTCCCTACGTGAGACACAACTAAGAGTAGTTCTGAAGGCATTTTCGACGAATACTAGAAAGGAATATCCCTTAAGGTGTTTTTGGCTTTAATAATAAACTTTCAAGCAAAAGATCCTATTCTATAATCCTCATGCAAAAGTAATATAAGATATATCATATTTACTGGAAAGGCTAATGAGGTTGATGTTACATGCTCCAAACCAATTTTCCTAGTAAAGGAGAATAAACTTATCTAGCTTTTCACAAACCAAACAAGCCTACAAACATTTTAGTTAAGCCATGCTCAAAATATTTCGAGTCACCCTATAAATTTACAGACAAATTCCTTGAGGGACCCAACATGTCTTTATATCATAGTTTGAAATAGAAGTGGAGATGGAAGGCTAATCCTCCATCTGTTTAGAGTTTTTCGTTCTTCCTTATAAAAGAATATAGATACCTTTTTTTTTAATCAATGATGAAACAATAGAAAGACAGTGAAGTGAGAAAAGGGGAAAAAGCGAGGGTAAAAGGTGTTGTGAAATTAGATATGGTAATTATACAAATAAGAAATTAAAGAGAAATATCATAACAATTAAATATGGCTAATAATAAAGTAAAATTAACACACACTGTTATGTAACCTGAGGCGTGACATAGTCACTGTCCTTGAGGATTTTATCCGCCTCATTAGCGCGTATCCTTCCACGATACAACATGTCAAAATAATCATAAAGATAACCGGAGATGTAACCTAGAAACTCAATAATTTGGATGAGAGAAAATAATTGTGTTTAGAGAAACACATAAAGTGAGAGAGAGTATGTATGTGGGTTGATATTTTTGTGCAGTGCCTTGCTATTTGTTCTGTACGTATGTGAATATATATGGCAGAAACTCTCAATTTTTGATGGGATAAAACCGCAAGTGCACGGTTCTATCGAAGTAGTAATAAAAAGTATCGTTCCGACAGGTGAATATATATGGCAGGAACTCTCAATTCTTGATGGGATAAAACCACAAGTGCACGGTTCCATCGAAGTAGTAATAAAAAGTATCGTTCCGACAGGGAGTTATGAATTTAATTAACTTTCAACGGTGTTTAGAAAAGAGTTTTAGTTGAAAAAGTTTGGATTTTTAATTAAAAGAAAATAATAAAAATAAAAGCGCCTTGGATTATTGGTTCATCTAAATAACAAGTCCTTCACAAACAAACCCTAAACCAGAATTTTATATTGGATTTACTTTCTAACAACAAGTTTCTCTTTAGCCTATCACATCTCCTTTCGGTCTCACTGAGTGTGTTCCTCTAGCAACCATGCCTATTTTCATGGTTGATTGCTATTAGAATCCTTGAAGTTCGAAACTTTATATGTCTCAAGGTTTGCTAGACTATTTTCATGTTTTGCAATCCTTGTCTAAATTCATTTGTTCCAATATCAAAACTCCACTTTCGCTTTATGAATTGATATTTGAGATGATGAATTAACAATTACTAACCCTCCACTTTCGCTTCTACAGTTTGGTAATTGTTAATTCATGTGAAAACGATGAATTTAGATTAGAAAGTAGATTTATATAAAATTTGGGTTCAATGCTTGGTTTGATTAGGGTTATGTCATTTAGATTTACCCAACAATCCCAAGACTAGAAGAGTCTACCCACTCACGTTCATTGTAGACATAGAAGAGAAGAAGAAGAAGAACATAAAATAAAGGTGAACTTTTATTCAAAGAAACAATTGTCACTTATTATTTCAGAGAACAAAAGATGATTTGTTGTGATGACTAGTTACTCTATTTATAGTTTACATTCGACTTAAAACCTAAGCAATACATCACTAGAATGTTCCACAAGAAACTGTGGGCTTTTCGATCAAAACTAAATAGAGTAGCTTAAAATCTAAGTAAAAGCAGCAAAAGGAAGTTCTGGGAGGTGGCACGGCCGTGCCAGTGGGAGCATGGGCCGTGCCAAGCTTCTGACTTGGGGGAGACATATTTTTGTCTCCAAATCTTCGTATTTTCGTTACGAATCAGCTCCAAACCCCTTTCTTTTGCTCCAAGACTCAATCTATCAAATATTCATTCCTGAAATATAATAGTATGCAAGTGAAGTAAAATAACTTTAAAAGGAAATTATATTAAAATAAAATAAACTTAAATCTAATTAAAAATGACTTAAATATTATATTAAAACTACTAATTATTGACTCATCAATTCTCATAGGCTAACAAAACCGGTTAGTGAAGTAGGTACTAACCTTTGACTAATCATAATAATAGGAACATGTGGTCAAAAGGAATAAAATAAGAATCTCTTAATAATGATGAGCATGGAGATATTTAAAGGGATATTGAAACTAGTCAACAAATAGAAATAAAGTAATAATAATTCTAATTTAAATTGTTTTTTTAGGAATAAGAAAAACTTTTGAAATATTTAATAAGACAAAAATTCAACAAAAGGAAATGCCACTTTGAAATGGGCCAATAATATCATCAAACAAGGGTTTGAACCTATTGACCATAAGCCTCCAACCTGTTTTTGGGACAATCTTCAGCATGCTGATTGAATTTTTAATACATTCATTATTCAAAAAATGATTTTTCATTGAGCTCTTTCACTTTTAACACCACATTTGAAGCCACAAAAGCATTAGCCTCTCTTTCTCAAACATGTTTCAAAGAAGGTTCGTTTTTTTCACTTGTAAGTTCAGCAAGTGCTCTATAGAACAATTTGTACATTCATGTGGAATTTCTGAAGTCACCTTGAAAACCAAAGGATGATGATTCATTTGGTCTTGAAAAGTGTTATCAAACACCAATGTTGTGCTGTTGGAACATCAATGTCTTCTTGATAATGAAGGGAAATGAGTTCACAATTAGCAATTGATTCCAAGTTTTCCATCATGAAAGTGTTGTTAGCTTTCCTGCAAGAGGATAATTGTAAACCAAAACCTTTGAGGGTGCTTCTTTGATCACACAAGCAGGGTCTTTTTGGTTATTTTGGAAATCAAGCAGGGTCTCACGCAAAGGACCAACCGCAGAATCTGAATTGACAAATCTAATTTCAGTTTCAGAGTCAAAGTTGTTGGCGCCTCTAATTCATCCAGATGTCAATCTTTTGCGGCTTCTTATATCTGTCTCTGTTGGAAAACTAGTTGAAGCATTGCTTCTCAGGTCATCTGATCGATACGCACTGTTTCTGAAGTTCGATTACCTGAATGACTGCTCTGTCAAGGCCGGAAACCACTCACTGGTTGTCATAGTGGTAGAAAACTTCGGTCCTCCACTAATCGGTACTTGACTGAGCAAGGAACGCCTGCAACGGAGCTCATTCTAATTCATAAATATCACCAATGCTATGTACATACCAAAACAAAGGTCAATACTAATTATTTTGGTCAGCATCATGAAAAGCTTAATTTCGTCTTATCAACCACGATATAGATGCACCAGAATGATTCAACAATATATACATAAGAAATCTCTTCTTTTATGTTTTTTTTTTTTTCATTTGGAGAAAAATATAATGTCTTAGATAACGACTTTCCAGAGAAAAAAAATTAAATTACAAGTACCTCAAGAGGAATATGGATTACTTGAGACAGTTGACATGTGGTGATATGAAAATAAATGGAAGGCGTTCCTCTTCCATGCCGAGTGAGTTCCCCGTCTCAGTATAAGTTTGAACAAAGAATCATCCTGCATGTAGCCAAGCTTAAAAATATGAAGAAAAAAAAAATAAGCGGGGAAAGATAGTATGTATAGTAACTGATGAAGAAGAGGATGAGACGGAGTCGGAGACAGAGACAGAGAGGGTTTATTGGTTCCTCCATTGATCCACAACCTCCTAAACCCTCCACTGTCTTGTTCCGACGCTGCTTTAGTTGCATATTAAAACCGAGTTGTGATGCTAAACAAGTGTGAATTTGATAGCCTTCTTATCATCACCGGTATTTTCCCTTCTTATATATCCTTTGCGTGTCTGCCAATATATAATCAATAAAAAATTAGATAAACGTAACGATTATAACAACATAAGATTAGAAAAAGCTTCAAACATAGACAGAATGGAACCTGAGGATAGGTCCTATTGTAACAAAAGAAAAACAAAATTATCCTCATTCTAATGTCAAGTTCCTGCCACCACTGCAAAAGTAGGAGATGCATGATTAATTCAACTTCGATTTCACGTTTATCCTATAACATTTGATTAGAAACAGTTATGGTCATATAAATATGATAAAGGATGAAAGATAACCTTATCAACATATTCATTAGAAACAATAACTGAGACTTGTGAATGAAGTAAGCAATCCTAATGGAAGCTAAAAAACACAGGAAGAAGACAAAGACACAACTAGAAGGTTCAGAAGGATTATCTCCAGTTTCATGTTTTGAAATACAAAAAAGTATGTTGGAGCTACTCAGACGTTGAACTCGCTTGACATGGACTGTTCTATTTTCACATCACTCCATGAAACCATTTACAAGAAATTCAAATTCCTCATGAGGCACATTACAATTCATTTTTCCTGTTTACCGCCGTTGATGATTGTGAATTACAGCAATTGATGTTTCAGTTTCTTCGATAACTATCTATTATTCATTGCTAGAAAAATATTCCTTTTAATGTAAACAGTCTGAATTGGTTTTTTGTAGAATGATGACCATTGTAATTTGTATATATGGGACGATGAACTTGACTCACCTAGAGTAAAAAGCTTGCTTCGAAGAATTGTAGAAAAAAAACTCCAAGGCTGAAGGTGGCTGTAGCAAGTATCAAAACATGGGTTCAATTTCGTCTAACTTTGGCTCCAGCAACACTGAAGTTCCATCTCCAAATGTTGAGGGTGTGTGCAAGAAGTGTGTACTGTAGTCTGAATTTGGAAAGGAGTTAGGCAAGGAGTATGGGAAGGAAACGGCCTCGAAGAAGCATATGAAAACAATGAAGAAGCTGCAATATGAAAGGAAGAAAAATGCAGGAATGATGATTGCACTTGTGTTGTCCTGAATGTTTTTTTTAGTTGTCTTAAGTGGATGTAATTGTAGTTTGGATAATATAAGTTTATCCTTTGTGTATTGGTTTTCTATCTAACTTAAGATTGTAATGACAATTGAGATGTTTATCTCTATTAATGAAGTTTGGTTTTCTATCTAATTTTGTTTATTTTTCTAATTCACTTGCAACTTAATGACAAAAATGAAAGAAAAGAACATGAGTCATTACATAATAATGCACATAATGTGCTATGTTTCAATATATTGAAATAAGTAACAAAGATTCAGCTTTGAGAAATTAAATTGTGTCGCTATGGTGAAAGAAATTAGTGTTGTGATTTAAGTGTTTTCAGAGTGATTCAAAATTCTCTTTTTCGACAAGTCCCACATAGAAATGTTAAGAGAGTTTTTGAGTTTTTACATACTAACGAGTTTTATAAAATTGTAAGATTGAGTGGATGAGCATTTGTAATTCCATAAATCGATGGTGATAAAAATTACAAATGGTCATTTTCTTAGTTGATGGGTTACAAAATAAAATTTCATTTTTTAGAAATTGTGGTTGAGTTTAACAAAATCCCACAAAATTGGGTTGTAAGGTGATGGGTGTCACTCTTTATAAGATATATGGGACTTGGTTTTTAATATACCCTCTCACCCCATTGCTATTGGACTTGGTGCATAAATACAAATCATGGGTGACTTGAATCAGGGTAGATTCTGAGTGACTTGAATCAGGGTAGGTTCTGACATTATCTTAGAATTTATGGTTGGACCCAACACAACCCTATAAAAGTTGCTTCTAAGGTGAGGGATGCCACTCTTTATAAACTCTAGTCAGATTTTATCTTTTAGCTTACAAGAGACTCAACTGTTACATTTAAAAAAAAAAAAAAATCTTGGTATCCGAAGGATTGATTAATCCGAGGGGATCAATCTCACTGAATTATTATTTTTTTACAATTTGTTAATTACTTTTTGCACTAAAGAAGAGAATAAATGATTTCGTCATAATTTTGAATCATGGATTTTGTGTCCTTTTATATTAGCAAAATATATCTATTTTACAGAGAAACTTAAGTCACTTAAAACCCGTATCCTCACACTCCTTCCAATTTTCTGATTGGTTGCATATTGAGCTTGGTATCCTTAGCATCAACTGATTATGTTGAGTCAATGAATGGACTAATCAACTTCTCTTTTACTAACAATTTAGTTTTTTAAATACAAATAATTCACGAAGGGACTTATAAGCATTGGATTTTGTCAAGAGTTGTGAAATTATTTTCTTGGCTCACTTAGTTTACTAGATCAAAAACAAATATAATTATGTTTTCGATTATTTAAAGATATTTGTGGTGAAAAATATAAGAGTTTACACTTTAAATTACATTGATTCAACTGGAACATGGCTCGATTTATTTATAGAACTGAGGATCGAAAATATGTGGTTGAAAAAATTGTGGACACTTCGTACCAATAATATCATTATTTAAAAATATTACACAACATTTTAGAAGATAAAATGTGAAAAGATTACAAATAAGATATATCCTAACTTACTAAAAAAAAATAGCATACTTATACTTGGAAGAAATATAACAAGAAAAAGGGCATTAGAAAAAAGAAACAAAGCATTTTTTTTTTATAGCTAGGAACTATCTTCATCAACTTTCATGACCTTAAGGAATTCCATCTCCTCCTTAAACTTAGCCATTGAAGCTTTTGGAAGTGACACAAAGATCCTAACTCCTCCTTTCATTGAAGGATCCAAATTATTTGGAGGCAAAAAAAGGCACAAATCCACAAAACCAAACATGTTCCAAGGAACAGGCACAATATTCACTGAATCTTTCCATCCAAAATCAACTTCTTGCAACAAACCAAGTTGTCTCCAATCAGTTAACACCAATGATGCACCAGTTCCTTCAATCCTAATATTCCTTTTCCTCATTGTCTCCAATATATTAATTGAATTTTTTATATATTCATTATTCAAAGGAAGCTTTTTACTCTCTTTTATAAGCTTAACAATTTCAAAAAGTGGTTTTTCATTAAGCTCTTTCACCTTTAATACCACATTTGAAGCCACAAAAGCATTGCCATAATAACCTTCATGCAAAGGTGGATCCAAAAGTTTTCTCACCCCTACTGCTAAACAAAACATAGTTTTCCCATCATTGTTCAATTTCAAAGCTTTTACCTTTGACTTCCAAACATATGCACCAAGTGTTTCAAGTGTTGTGAAATTTTCCTTTATTACATGTTTCCCATCATCACTTTCCTTCATTAGTTTCATTTTGAGCCTTTTTATAGTGTCACCATTTAAGTTAAAACATTCATGTGAAATTTCTTTAGTTGGTAAAAAAGGGGAAGTTGCTATTGAAGTCTTATCTATGAGAAATTGAAATGGTTGTTCTTTAAGAGTACTTTTCGCTGTTAATCTCTCTCTCTCCCAAACAGGTTTCAAGGATGGTTCATTTTTACCACTTGCAAGTTCAGCAAGTGCTCTATAGAATTGAGATGCACCATAACCATCACAAACACTATGTGACAATCCCATTCCAATTGTGAAACCACCACAAAGAAACTTTGTCACCTTGAAAACCAAAGGATGAGGACTAGTTTGATCTTGAGAAGGGTTATCAAACACTAATTTTTGTGCTGTTGGAACATCAATCCCTTCAAGATAATGAAGGGAAGAGAGTTCACAATTAGCATTTGATTCCAAGAATGGAACTCCATCACCATTGCAATTGATTCCAAGTTTTCCATCATCAAGTGTTGTTATCTTTCCTGCAAGAGGATAATAGTATACCAAAGCTTTTGAGAGTGCTTCTTTGATTACACAAGCAGGGTCTTTTTTGTCATTTGGGAAATCAAGATTTGGTTTGTAGACATAAATTGTTTGGCAAAGAATGTTGATGTTAGGATCATTGTCAATGGTGGAAAGTGAAAGAATTTCAGAAGGTGTGGGCATGGAGGGTTTAACAATCACAATGTCCTTGGTTTCAAGACTAAGGGACGGGGATTTCTTGTGATTTTCCATGATGAAAGATGTTTAGAAAATTGAGATGTGAGGTGGAATGGGTGTGCTTCGTATGTATATATAGAAATTTTTAAAGTTGGATTAGTATAACTCAACTAGGGGTATACGTGGATCGGTTTAGATTGGGTTTGTCCAAACCTAAAACTCAAATCATACAAAGTACTCTGATTTAAGTGAAGTAAAATAATCATTCGTGATATCATTAGGTCAGTTTGAGTAAACTCACTAATTTTTAGGTTTGGTCGGATTGTTTTGCAGGTTACCTAAATTATTTTCCGTTTTTCTCTTTTAATATTAAATAATTAAATGATGAGTCTCAGTAGTTTTTCATAAAATTAGTCTACTTTTTTATTTTCTTAAAAAATCGTAACTTTTTTTTTTGGTTACACAAATAATCCTAACTTATTTTCACTTTTTTTTTAGCATGATAAAATAATAAGTGATAATATTAGAAAATAAACTTTATAAAATACTTGGAACAAACTATATGTTCATGACATAAAATTGCACTAGCATCAAAATAATTAAAAAATGAAAATGTAATTTGATTTATGATCAAAACCTTTGGTATTTTCCTTTTTTCCTATGAAAATAAAAAAAAAAAACGACATTATTAGGTAAGTAGGTTTTTTGGATATGAGTTTAGTTTTACCAATAATTCATTTATTTTTATAGGTTTTTCATTTTTAGAAACCATACCCACCCAATTATCCGACCCAACCATTTTGTTGGGTTTTGTGATGGGTTTAACCAGGTTTTTCAGGTTGACCCAACCTATATACACCCCTAAACTCAACATTACAAAATCAGGTAGGAAGATGTATTCCACTTATGTTATCACAATTTTAAGTCATACGTCATTCAAATGTATAACTAGATGGTCTAATAGCGGATGACCCGACATATATTAGAGAGATTCTGATAGTAGTTTAAAACGATTGATGGGGAAGGTAGTTTAATTTTACGAGGTAAGAGATAAAACATTGGAGCTCCTGGATTTAAATTTGAACGAAAGATGAAAAAAAATTAATATAACAATTAATTATTAACATTTTTCTTAAAAAAAAAAAGTAGTTTAGATTGATCTAAGGATCTTACACAATCTTACGAAAACGATTTTTAAAATGATGATTACCTCCTACTTATAAACACATATTAAAGTCATATATCATCAAATGTGAGACTCTCGACTAGATTTTATAGCTCTCTTTTGGCTTTATCCATCCACTGTAAAATCAGAATCATTACGATCCCAACTTAGAAGTGGACTAGGTTGTTGAAGTAGTTGACAGTGACACCTTGATTTGGTGAGTAACGCGTTTTTGAAAGATTAGATAACAATCAAGCTACTAAGTTTTAGTTATCTTTCAATATATAAATATTTGTAAGAATTTGATAGGATAAAGCTTAATGGAAACTACATCATGATTTATGCATGCATGGTTGCGTTTGGCTTGCAAGTAAGAATTTGATATGGTTTTATCTTATCATCTACATCATGATTTATTTTGTAACTAGTCACATGCTGGTTGGAGATTTTGAGAGGGAGTCAATGATGGGGACACTTAGTAGATAATATATTTTTAGGTGGACAAGTATAAATGTATATAGACCATGGTAAGTGGAAATCAAGACACATGATCATGATCAGATAATTCCTGGATCGCACTCAATAAAGCTACTGCTGAAGGTTTCACACACAGATCATGAAGAAATTTAGATGTTGGTTGTCACTTGTTTTCATAATCTCAAAGGGTTTGTTCTATGGGGTTTTGTCAATGTGGTAGCTAATTAATTGGTTTTGTCCAACATAAGAACATATTAATTTTTCATAGGGTTTTTCATATACTAATATTTGTGTCTGATCCGCCAAAAAAACATCTCATTTTATATTCGAATTTATGAAAAATTGCTAGTTTTGATCATTGTAATTATTTTAAACTTGAACAAGGCTCAATCCTCGAAGTTAAAGTCCACTCACAAAGCTAAGACTCAATAAGGCGCTCAAATGCACTCGCGGATCACTTGTACTAGCAAAGATCCGCAAATTAGTAAATAAAATGCTCAGAGCCCACTAAACCCTCCAAACAATCAAGCTGTCACTTGAATTTTGTAGATGCTTCATCTCGTGTTAGTGATGAACAATTTAATACCATTGTCAACCACCATAGCAGCTCTAAAGCACCCACTCTGGCCATCCCTTCTGATTGTGTACAAATCAATGGTGTCGTTTGAGGGAATGAGGTTCTCGTAACATCGTTCCTTCGAATTCTTCATAATATCAAACTAATAATCAATAGATGGAAAAGGTTCCAAATCAACCGCAATAACCAAGTCTACGATGGAGATTCCACACCAGTCCCATGTGATTGGAGTGCCATGATGCCAACAACTTGCTAATGATCTTGACCATTGACGACATGATCAAAGGATATCACTAATTTCTGGAAGTACATGTATTGTCTTGAGATCCAACATCTTATGGGAGCTCGTCGCCCAAACCATGAAAATCGATGGAGGGAGCATGTCACAAACGTCCTATCCAACCGAACAGAGAGGACCCTCAGCCGACCTATCCAACCGAAAAAGGTATCAGAAGACTTCCGTTGAGGTTTTAGGAAAAAATTATACTAGGAGGAATGACAACCCACATCTTTCTACTTATTATCACGATCTATATAGTCGGGTTTAAAGTAATAAGAGTCATGGTCGATCAAAGCAGTAGCTACGATGTCATGTTGTCAACTTGTTCAAAACCTTGTAGCAGCCCATCCAGTGCCTTCGACCTACAACATGATAAAACCACAAAGATTTGACGG
Organism: Medicago truncatula; assembly: GCF_003473485.1. Classification (NCBI taxonomy): domain Eukaryota; kingdom Viridiplantae; phylum Streptophyta; class Magnoliopsida; order Fabales; family Fabaceae; genus Medicago; species Medicago truncatula. The sequence continues at coordinate 28,107,862 of NC_053045.1, forward strand.
TTATCTTTGAAGGAGGGGGAATGTATTAGGACAGTCAAAATGTGCTTCCTAGTGGTTGACAACATATCAATGTTCAAATGTATTTTTTAATAGACAATCATCGTTCAACTGTGCGCCATAATGTCAATCTTACATTTGAATATGAAATAGGGTAAATACCCCTTTTCGTCCCTGTAAAAAAAATAATTAGATTTTGTCCCTATCATTTGTGATTCTTCCACTTTTGGTCCCTCGTTGTAACAGGTCAGCAGAATCTGTTGACGTGTCATGCTGACTGTGTAATTATTTATTTTTTTCATTAAATTTATTTCCACATGGCTTTTATTTTATTTACATTTATTTAAACAATTGAAATCAAATTTTTGAATTAAAATAAATTAACTTATAATAAAATCAAAACTCCATCTGCATCTTTCTTATTTTGTTCTTAAAGCTTCATCTTCTTCATGACCAAGTTCATCCCCTGGACAACCCATATGCCTACCGCACCCTCTACCTCAACAACCAGAAACACTCAAATCTCTTAATTCCAAATCTCTAAACCCAGACAAACTTCCTCCATAAGTAGATTGTTCGTTGTGTTAACATCATGGTCCCCGTTGTTCAATTGTCCCCCTTCTTTCCTCTACTTCTCTATGTACCTACAAAATTAATTAACACTAGTCCAAAATACACAGACACCATCAATCCACGCAATAAACAGCCGCCGAAGTTTAAAACAAGCAAAAACCCAATTTTACAGAAACCCATACAATGTTTTTCCAGAAAAAACAATGGAAATAAAAACCCAAACACATATCCTTTTGATCCAGTGGGTTGTGCGTGTATGAATATCCATTTGCGGTTTTAGGGTTTCGAATTTCCCCCTCCTTCATTCGAATCTGAGTTTCGAATTGCTTTTGTCCATTTGTTTCTTAACGCTTCAGATCTGAATTTTTAAGTTGGGGTTTCATTTGATTTGTGGTGTTAATTGATTTGAGAGTTTCAATTTGATTTAGGGTTTTGCATTGAAGAAGAAGAAGAAGAACGAGAGTTTGAATAAGATGAAGAGGGGTTGTTGTTTTGTTTCAGTTTTTTATTTTTCTAATTTAATGATATTTTTAAGTTTTTTAAATAAGTATAAAATAATTATAAATCAAAGAAAAGCCACGTGGAAATAAATTTATTAAAAAAATAAAAGAATTACACAGTTAGCTAGACACGTAAGCAGATTCTGCTGACATGTTTCAATGAGAGACCAAAAGTGGAAGAATCTCAAATGATAGGGACATAATCTAAACTTTTTTTTACAGGGACCAAAACTGGAATTCGCTCATATTACAGGGACGAAAAGGGATATTTACCCTATGAAATATCACACATAAGACACTATAGTATAAACTATTCAAGCTGACCTCAAATTAATAAGGGGTTATCTATTTCCCAGATTTTACACTGTATGAACCAATGAATTAGATGTAAAACTAGGCAGTCTTCATCGATGATGAGGCAGAAGAACAAATGATCAACCCTCGACGCCATAAGGAAAACCGAAAGACCAATTATGGAAGGAAATTCGTTATTGTCACTCTTAGGGACAATCACCTCATAATACTCCGAACAAGTAAGGGTGGAACTTGTCGGATGTCTACAACAAAGTGCAAACTTATTCACATGGTTACTAACATAAATACCTAATTATGACCCAAAATTCACCCACTACCAACTCTCCATTGATCATTCAGTTATATGGGTCACCTTGCATGACATTTGAAATAAAGCAACATAAATTCTTGATTACGACCCAAAAATCACCCACCACCTACACTTATACATTTACCCCTACAAATAATATACAATTCCAATTTTATCCCTTTCTCATTATCTTCACCCCCACAGAATATACCAAGTTTTATCCCTTTCAATGGTTTGTAGGGGTTAAAGTATAAGTGGTATCGGTATAAGTAGATCTGGTTAAACGAAATGTTAAAGCCCACTACAACTATAAGGGGATCCCATATGACTGACTTTAAACTGGGAGATTTAGTACTCCAAACAGTGGATGTAAAAAACAATGTCTACCAAGGGGAACTTATTGATAATTAGGAAAACCCATACAAGATCTTAATGAGTACGTGGACATGAGCCTACAAACTTGAAAAATTAAATAAGGTTCGCATTATGAGGATTTTGAATGCCTTAAAATTGAAGTTATACCACAATTAAATCACCAACATACCCACAATGACTATAGTCATTTGTAAGTCAACTCTACAAGATAATAAATCTGGAGTTGCAAAATACTAATAATTCTATCACTAACGTTTCACTAAAAGAAACAAAATAAATCTATGATAAATTTCCTCCCACTTATGAGGGAGATGAGTGGAGTGAGTACCCGACATGGCTATGTCCCCGCATCCCAGTAAAGAGGAGTAAAGCAAGGCCTCCATCGACGGAGCGTCACTTCTTCTTCCATTGTACAATGTTGTGATAAGAAAAATTAAACAAGTTTTAGATCGAACCAATCCATTGACCCAAATAGTTCATGGGAGAAAATTGAGTTATTTGGGTCCTGGAGGATTGACGGGGCGAACTGCTAGTTTTCGGATACGGGATATCCATCCTAGTCACTATGGACGCATTTGTCCAATTGACACCTCGGATGGAATCAATGTAAAGGGTAATACTAATTACGGGCAAGGCTTGAGTCTATTTCAATATGGAATCTTTGTCAATAAGAGGCTCACATATTATGGTGTTCTCCTTCCTGCCTTTTCTTGGGTTGTCCTTTTCATCTTCCTTGCGTGTTTCTAAGGATGCTTCACTTTCCTTAACCTCCAGAGGTGCCAATTTCTTTTTAATTCTTAGCTCCACTCTCATTCCCATTTGATTGGTAACCTGATTCCTTTCTTTGAATCTTGTGAAATCCATGATCATGGTGTTTATCGATTTGTACATTTTGTCCAACATTTCTCTATGTGTTCTTGGATGGCCTCTCGATTTATTGTTGCGATCATTCTGATGCTTTCTTGAGTAGTTTGCATGTGTAGCATGAACGCATTCTCGAACAAGAAATTTCTAGCTAGAGACATTCCATGTGGACTGAATCGGTTTCTTAACAAGTTGCCTGGTTGAAACGACAATCCATGTGGAGACGATTTTACTTACTATTCATTACTTAAAAACGGTTGGTGCACATGTCAAATTTAATCATCAATGACTTTTGACTTTTGTTCGACTCTCTACTGCCCTTCCATGATCTCCTAATCTAGAGTTGCACTCATATAATTTTCCACCTTGAGTTACTTATCATATCCAACAGTTCAAGATTGACAATTTTCTCCTTTTCACCAGCCTCCAACATCACCTTGGCCTTTCAGAGGCTCCCCCAGTCCTAGGAGATATAACCTATTTTTTACATGATCGCAAAGGCCAATACCGTCATCTTTAAGAGAGCACGAAAACCCTTGATGAAAGCACGGTCGCAACCATCAGATCATGGCCTAAATCCACTAAAAAGGTAGCAACCACGGGAGAAATTAATCACCACCTAGTTCAGTTTTGGATATGGGAATATTCACGTTATACTTCACGAAGAAAAAAGAAAAAAAACAATTTCAATTAAAGTAAAGGACAAAAACGTATTTAAGTTTAAAGTGTTTTTATCAATATCCAAATTTGACCGTATTATCGAAGCTTAATATTTCGATTTTCTATTTATTTATTTTTGTGTAAGTTTTGTTTTTGAACGGGTACGTAAGTTTTGTTAGAAGGCAAATAAATAGCAACAATACTTACTCTTTGATTAGAACAACGCTGTCCATGGCGTTCATATCGAATGAATTCATTGAGTTCATTGATGTAAAAAAAATAATATTTATTATTTTTTTAGTTTTTAGTTTTTAGTTTTTTTTTTCCATCTCAAATAACTGAAGTAAACAAGTGTAAGCCTTCTTGTGGTTTGGAAAGAGACAGATCCAAATTGTCGCAACAAAAGTCTCTTCTATAACTACTTTCTTAATTAACTGTTCCTTCTTTTTTTCCAACTGCACTTTGTCTCAATTATTCCAATTTTGCTTTTGTCTCAAACCCAACAACAAGGTATATTTGTTGTATGTTGTAGTACTCTTAAGATGTGAAGATATTCATTAATTTCAATGCATGTGAAACTTACGTCAATTTAATAATCAAAACTGAATTACACTTTCTGTAAACTTATATGAATGCACTATCTAATATTCTTCTGTGGATTTTTTCTTTAATGATGATTGTTGTATAGGGAGATTGGTTTAATTTGTCACACTGATTAATTAGTGTTTTAATGTGTATAAGGTTGTACAATGGTGGGAATAACATTGCTTGTAGATCTATGGAGGAAAAACCAACAAAGCTTTAACAAGGCATATACCAATCCATCTTCTTGGCTTTTTTCTACATCTGCCACTGCTGCCTCAATTTCTGCTGGAGCCTCGTTTGCATCAAATGATTTCTTTGGGTATCATCTTTCACCATTTTTCCTCTACACATGAATTTTATCCAAATGTAATATCAACGTTCAACATTTTATGTTAATCATGGTTGTTTTATCATGGATTAATGAGTTTTTTAATCTTCTTTTATGGTATAGTGTGGTATTACTTTGCATGAATGCATGATTTTGTAACCAAAAAAGAATGCATGATTTTATGATCAAGATTTCTTGTGGTTGGAATACCCTGGATTATGCGCAGTCAACACATTAATGATTGTTGGATCAAGATCAAACGATCCAAATTTTAAGTTTGATGTTTTAGATATTTTTTTTTTTAAAATCAAATATGCATATTTTGTGAACTGTATGATCCAAATCCAACAATTATCGATGCATTGACTGCGTGAATAAATTAAGTGATATCCCAATTGCAGAGAATCTATTTTCATACTTTTCCTTATTGCAAAAATTCATGTCCAACTTTTATACATTTTATCATGATTTTTGTATAAAAATATACATTGTTGTTTGAAATATAAGAATAGTTGAAAATTGAATGTTGGCACCATTCCTCATTAAAAACCATGCCTTTAACTTTATTTTCCCTCCAAATTTCCCTTCTTTAGTTAACATTAGAACACAAAACACTCAGTTTCAGGACACCAGTGGCATATTGTGATGCTGGAGTGGCAACTGCTGACGAACACCTTCCCGGCATTCGAACTTCGCCAGGGAAATATTTTTACCATGATTCTCTAAAGTATGGTGTAAAGACCTACAATTTTGAACTTAAACCATTGTGGTCTGCTTTTGAATTGAGGTCATTTGGACTGATTTCATTGAGGTCATTCTTGATGTTTTATTTGCCTCTTTTGGAGCCTCATGCAAAGATGGAACAAGATCATCATGACTTATTTCTAGACAATCATGATGAACTTCGTAGCAAGCTCACTGTTCCTTTCAAAAAGTCAGTGCTCCAAATTGTCAGGGAGGTAAGCCTTATTATATGTATTCCATAGTTAGTGAATAAAAAATTATGGCATATGCAATATTTACAATAACATTGTTCAACAGATTTTTCTATAGACAATTGTTACTATAACATTGTTTCAAATTCATCACAGGTTACGGTTGTGACAACTAGACGCATTTTAGAAAGAATTACTTTCCATTATGGTTCAAGAAAAATGGCATGGAGACTTATTAAAGGTGTTCTTATATACATATAAAAATGAACATAACAAAATCAAATAAACTATGATCCTATTCTATCAAAATTTTCGGCATTCAACTTATGCGTTCTGGTGAACAGATGTTCCTACATCGGCAGCTCGCAAGGCGGGAAGGAAAATGCCAACATATATTTACTTCTTTTCAGTGAGCAAAGCAACTTGTCGAGGTCAAAACAATTAATGAATGATCAATTATATTTTTATTATAAGGTTGATTGATTTTTTTTTTACTTATAACATTTTTTTGTGCTAATGTTTGTGTATAGGTAACATGCTTGGTATTGCAGCATCATGGATTGTCCAAGTAGGGGTCAGAATATTTCAATTCTTTGCTACAAAGTCAAGAAATGAGGATGGTAGCATTAACAAAGCTGAAAGAAACAGAATTTTTAAACAGAAGGTTTTCTTAGCTACACTTAGGTGTAATGCATCTCTAATTTTTGCATCTATTGGTGGAGGGATTGGAGCTACCCTTATTCGTCCTTCAATTGGCCAGTGGATTGGTAAGTTTATCAATAAGTCAAGTCATTCAAGCACTATCACAATTGTTTAAGGTTTCTCTACACATTTTATTTTGTTAAACCAAAAGTAATGCAAAGTGCATTACCAAGATAGATTAATAAAATATAAGCATACAAAGAAAGAAGAGAGGGATTAGGCCAAAACCTCTTTAAAAGGAAGTGAACCTGAAGTTAGGTAAATTTAACCTATTTGTGATATAATCCTACCTAATCTGTAGAGGAATGGAAGGGAACCAAACAAATGAAGATAGAGCTAAATCTATATTAGCAAAACTATCCGCACGTAAGTTCAGGTTTTTCTACAAATATTAAGAAAGACCGTAAATGATTTAATAATTTTTTCAAATTATTTTTATTAACTATCGAATGTTAGTTATTGTCGTAAATATGTAATCGAGTATGATGGCAAGTTGTGTGAACATTATTTATTATGGAGTAAAATTAAAAAAAAAATTGTCTTGAAAATAGTCATTTAGAAATGGAGAGAGTAATTAATTACTTAAATTTCATTAGCATGATTATTCATAGTTATTTAAATTCTATGTTTTTCAGGTTGTACCGTTGGTGATTTGACTGGTCCAGTTATTGTAGCAGTTTTTGCTAATAGAGTTCTTCACTGGGACCTTTAGGGCTGTTTATGTTTTTTTTTTTTACAAAGTCATTTCCATTTCAAATAAGTATGATGTATCAAGGATTCACGATTTTTTGTAGCACTTAAATGCCATTTCTTATTTAACCATATCTAACAAGTGGAACTCTTGCATTCATAAGATAAGAACCATTCCCTCAAAAAAAAATAAAGATAAGAGCTTGTTGTTGTTTCAAAATAGTTCCAAATATAGATGTGTGGATAAGGTGTTATATAGAACTATTTGTTTGATTAATATATTCTATTTTGCGTGCAATAACTAGAACAAGCACAATATCGTAGAAGTAAACCGTCTAATACCAAAACGGGGATTAGATTTAGAGGTTCCAATACATTTGAGGTGTGTGTTCACATGGGAAAGGTTAATCCTTTCCCACCATGGGAAAGTTGGATTCAATGATTAGATTAAGTGAAGAACATATTCTTAACATGCTCTCTCAACACTAGATTTTTCTTCACACTATCTTCCAACAATTTAAAAATTCTGAAAATTAATTTTCAGAAATTAAAAAAATCGAAAAAATATAAAAAAATTCAGATAATTTTTTTTTTTAAATTCTGTAATTCATTTATTGAATGTTAGATTTTTGTTTTTTTGAAAAAAAAATTATTTCAATAAAAATAAAATTTTGGAAACTAAGTTTTTATTTTTCTAAAAAGAATATATTTTTTAATTTCATAATAAAATAAGATATTCTGAAAAATAAAATAAAAATCCTAAAAAAAATATTTTGAAATTAAAGTATTTTATTTTTCTAAGAAAATAAAATTCTGGAAAATAAGGTTTTTGAAATAAAATTCTGAACAATTTTTTTTTTCATTTTTTCAAAAAAAAGAAATTCTAACATTCAATAAATGAATTGCAGAATTTAAAAAAAAAAATTATCTGAATTTTTTTATATTTTTTTGATTTTTTTAATTTCTGAAAATTAATATTCAGAATTTTTAAATTGTTGGAAGATAGTGTGAAGAAAAATCTAGAGTTGAGAGAGCATGTTAAGAATATGTTCTTCACTTAATCTAATCATTGAATCCAACTTTCTCATCCTTTCCCATGTGAAATGCCACCTACATTTGAATGGCAGCGTATTGAATTTTGCTTGTACACCTTAAACTGCAAGCACAATTTTGCATCAATGGCGATTCAATTGTGTGACCATGGATTCTTGTATTGCTGGTCGTAAGGAAAAATGAGAGGTAGAGATAGAGAGAGAGGCGGTAGCTCTAGGCATCGCTTAATGAGGTACAACAAGGTGAGGAGGGGTTCAAGCAGGGTGCCGAAAATTAGGGGGATAGGGGAGATTGAGAGGACGTGATCGGAAAGCGTCAAGACATGATGATTGAGGTCAGGACAGGCAACGGGAGATCAAGCGGCAAGGAGGTGGTTTGGGCATGGAGTCAAGGCAGTCTAGGTTTAGGGGTTTTGTGGAGGAGGATCGTCATTCTATGGAACGGTATCTATCAGCATTCTGAAGCTATAGTCGAAGTCACATTAATTGTAAGGTGCGGCGATCACCTATAGAGGAAAGGGGGAGGCGCTTGATTGATGGTGTAGCCTATCCACCGTGATCGCGTGAGGCTTTGGTTGGAGATTTCGGTGAGTCTGCGATTTCCGATTACAAAAGGTTTGTCACTTTCTATTTTACGAACTTTCCGAAAGAAAAAAAAATTCTCATTTTTATTTACGAAAGACTTTTGAAGTATGTGGAATTCTCGAGAATGTGTTTGTTGCTAGTAAGCGTAATGTCTATGGTGAATTGTAGGGCTTGGTGAGATTTTCTAAGGTTTAGGGATGTTGCCAAGTTGTCGTATGCTTTCAATGATGTATGTTTTGGTCAGTGTAGTATCCGTGCAAAAGTTGACAAGGGTTCATAAGTTTGCCTTGAAGGAGTGGAGAAGGGTTAATGAGGAGAAAGGGGTGGTGATGATGGAAGGAAGGTTGTTAGAGATGAGGGAGAAAGAATTATTAGGAAGGAGGTGCATGGGAAGGTCGTAAGGGAGAGGGAAAAAAAAATTATTATGAGGGAGGTGCATGGGAAACTCTGTAAGGGGGATGGAGAAAAAATGATGAGATTGGGCAAGGGAGGCGAAGGAGAAGGGGGAAAAGAGGTGGGTTTAGTGAGGGAGACGGGGGACGAGGTGGAGGGAGTGAGGGTAGGATAGGTGGAGTTAGGATTGGGGGTGACAAGGGGAAGGGTAGAGGTGCATGAGGTTCCTCGTGTATTTAAAGTTATAAAGGGGTCGAAGGATTCGACAGTTATTAGTAGTGGTGGTCAAAGAATTCTGTCGCAAAAGTTGGTCTGTATGTAAAGGTCGAATATAGATGATTTAAAGTCGGCAGGGGAGGGAGTGGTAGTGACGGTGATTAATGGGGAAGCTATATTGTTTGTTCAAGAGCGAATAGAAGATATCGGATTTAAAGATTTAGATATTATACCAATGGGAGCTGATAAAGTGTTTATTCATTCTCTATCAGAGGAAGATGTTATGTTCCTAATTGATAGGACAAATCATTTCTTTCGTCATTTTTTTCTCTTCTTTTTTGAGGTGGGATAAGGAGATTATGCCTTTTCAGAGGGGTGCTTGGTTGCGATTATATGGCATACCTTTGCATGTGTGCAATGAGAATTTTTTGAAACTTTTTGAGATGGATTGTGGTCATTATCTTCGAACGGATAGTGTTACTTTGGACGAAAAACTAATTTAGTCCTAAATTTTATGTTCTATAATCTAAGTTGTGTTTGATCTGTATGTACGTTTGACGAAAAAAAATGTTTGTTGTAATTTTTTTTTTTGACAACTCGGTATCCGATCCAAGAATCGACTAATCCGAGGGAACTAATCCCACCGCCCACTTACGGGGGCCCCGTTTAAAGCCAGAGCAAGCTCTGTATGGACTTAGCCCACCGAAATTGGCACCAGTGGGAATCAAACCTGAGACCTCTGGAGGAGCAAACTCCAAGATCCCAAGCCAACTTGGTGGAAAAATTGATTCAAAACTGATGTAGGAGTACATCGGAAATTATTTCAATGATATCGGGAAATAACTTCCAATACCATTGAATTGTAACTTCCAATCATTATAAAAAGGACAATTTCAATATTTTAGGGGGCTTATTCGTAATTGAGGGGCCCTAAAAATCAATATCCTATAAAGTTGGAAGAATAAAGCAAGAAAAAGCCCAAAGCATTTTAATGGGCTCTATATTTCAGTTAGGGTAGCCAATATCGGTTAGACTATTACTTTTCACAACCTATCCATTTCTCGTGCGTCCTATATTTATGTGATTTTCGAATTTTAGATTCGAATTGAGTTTTTTCATTCTTATGGGATAAAAAAATTGAGTTTTTCACCAATTCGGATTCTATAATTCAAAAACCTCAAAAAATATGGCGTGCTCCATGTTTTTTTTTTTTTTTTTCAGATTATAGAATCCGAACACCTCCTAAACAACCCTTATTCAGAGCAAAAACAGTTTGGATTATTGTATCAGCGTAAATTTTGAGCATGTTTATAACATAGCTAGCTAGTTTAAGGACCATATTAATATTCCTAGCTCGCATCCTTCTGTTTTAGGTCATTGTTAGTCTTTCTTAGTTTAAAATCTGGTTTTTGGGCTACTTGATCAAATTGCTCTGAAACTTTCTAATAAAATCATAAAGAAAAAAAAAAATCAAGGATTAAGACTCTCTAAGAAGGAACTTCTTGTAGGATTCCGCTCCTCAAAATAAAAAATTCCATCGTTTATACCCATTTTCATTTTTTAAATTTTTTTCATATTCTCAAAATAATCCTGAAAAATTTGCATTAGTTTTATTTGATTTTTATAATTTTATTTGACAAATTTTTATCATTTTTTTTTTACTTTGTTTTATGGTTGTTTTTAAAAGCAAAATTCAAAACTTCTGAAATGAGAAAGATTTTGATGGTTGATTATGTATAAACATATTTTTATATTAGTTTAAACTGCACTTTTCGCCCCCTAAGTTTTAAAATGTTGTGATTTTATCGAAACACATCTAAACTGTGTTCAGATTTTATAATCCAATGAACATTTTTGTAAAAACAATAGAAGGCGTAAGAAATAGATAGGGTGGAATAGTCTATCGGTTAAACAGAGGCAAATATTATGTCTAGAGTAGAGTATAAATGCCAGTATTTCCAACTTCTAGAGTAATATTTCCAACTTCTAGAGTAATACATGTATGCACATGCAACCACAAAGTAGCTAGTAATAACTTCTAGAGTAATAATTTACTTCTTTTCTGTGAGCAAAGCAATTTGTCGAGGTCAAAACAATGAATGATCAATTATATTTTTATTATAAGGTTGATTGATTTTTTTTTTTTACTTATAACATTTTTTTGTGCTAATGTTTGTGTATAGGTAACATGCTTGGTATTGCAGCATCATGGATTGTCCAAGTAGGGGTCAGAATATTTCAATTCTTTGCTACAAAGTCAAGAAATGAGGATGGTAGCATTAACAAAGCTGAAAGAAACAGAATTTTCAAACAGAATGTTTTCTTAGCTACACTTAGGTGTAATGCATCTCTAATTTTTGCATCAATTGGTGGAGGGATTGGAGCTACCCTTATTCGTCCTTCAATTGGCCAGTGGATTGGTAAGATTATCTATAAATTATTCAAGCACTATCAAAAAATTTTAAGGTTTTTCTACACTTTTTTTTTGTTAAACCAAAAGTAATGCAAAGTGCATTACCAAGATAGATTAATAAAATATAAGCATACAAAGAAAGAAGAGGGGATTTGGCCAAAACCTCTTCAAAAGGAAGTGAACCTGAAGTTAGATAAATCTAACCTATTTGTGATATAATCATGCCCTACTATGTGGAGGGAGGGAAAGGAACCAAACAAATGAAGATAGAACTTAACCTATATTAGCAAAATTATCTGCACAGGAGTTCAGGTTTTTCTACACATATTAAGAAAGACGGTGAATGATTTAATAATTTTTTAAAATTATTTTTATTAACTATCGAATGTTAGTTATTGCCGTAAATATGTAATCGAGTATAATGACAAGTTGTGTGAACATTATTAACTATGGAGTAAAATTTTAAAAAAATTGTGTCTTGAAAATAGTCATTTAGAAATGGAGAGAGTAATTAATTACTTAAATTTCATTAGCATGATTATTCATAGTTATTTAAATTCTATGTTTTTCAGGTTGTGCTGTTGGCGATTTGACTGGTCCAGTTATTGTAGCCGTTTTTGCTAATAGAGTTCTTCAGTGGGACCTTTAGGGCTGTTTATGTTTTTTTTTACAAAATCATTTCCTATTTCTAAAAAGTATGATGTATCAAGGATTCAAGATATTTTGTAGCACTTAAATGCCATTTCTTATTTAACCATATCCAACAAATGGAACTCTTGCATTCATAAGATAAGAGCCATTCCTTCAAAAAAAAATTAAGATAAGAGCTTGTTGTTGTTTCAAAATAGTTCCAAATATAGATGTGTGGATAAGGTGTTAGATAGAACTTTTTGTTTGATTAATATATTCTATTTTGCGTGCAATAACTAGAACAAGCACAATATCGTAGAACTAAACCATCTGATACCAAAACGGGGATTAGATTTATATGTTCCAATACATTTGAATGGCAGCGTGTTGAATTTCGCTTGTACACCATAAACTGCAAGCACGATTTTGCATCAATAGCGATTCAATTGTGTGACCGTGGATTCTTGTATTTCTGGTCGTAAGGAAAAATGAGAGGTAGAGATAGAGAGAGAGGCGGTAGCTCTAGGCATCGCTTAGGGCAATCGATCCGGTCGTTTTCGCCGAAAGTGAGGTACAACAAGGTGGGGAGGGGTTCAAGCAGGGTGCCGGAAATCGGGGGTATAGGGGAGATTGAGAGGACGTGATACCGAGACATCGGAAAGCGTCAAGACATGATGATTTAAGTCAGGACAGGCAGCGGGAGATCAAGCGGCAAAGAGGTGGTTTGGGCATGGAGTCAAGGTAGTCTAGGTTTAGGGGTTTTGTGTGGGAAGATTGTCATTCTAGGGAACGGTATCGATCACCTATGGAGGAGAAGAGGCGACGCGTGATTGATGGTGTGGCCTATCCACCGCGATCCCGTGAGGCTTTGGTTGGAGACTCCAGTGACTTTGCGATTTCCGGTTACAAAAGGTTTGTCACTTTCTATTTTACGAACTTTCCGAAAGAAAAAAAAATTCTCATTTTTATTTACGAAAGACTTTTGAAGTATGTGGAATTCTCGAGAATGTGTTTGTTGCTAGTAAGCGTAATGTCTATGGTGAATTGTAGGGCTTGGTGAGATTTTCTAAGGTTTAGGGATGTTGCCAAGTTGTCGTATGCTTTCAATGATGTATGTTTTGGTCAGTGTAGTATCCGTGCAAAAGTTGACAAGGGTTCATAAGTTTGCCTTGAAGGAGTGGAGAAGGGTTAAGGAGGAGAAGGAGGTGGTGATGATGGAAGGAAGGTTGTTAGAGATGAGGGAGAAAAAATTATTAGGAAGGAGGTGCATGGGAAGGTCGTAAGGGGGAGGGAGAAAAAAATTATTATGAGGGAGGTGCATGGGAAAGTCCGTAAGGGGGATGGAGAAAAAATGATGAGATTGGGCAAGGGAGGCGGAGGAGAAGGGGGAAAAGAGGTGGGTTTAGTGAGGGAGACGGGGGACAAGGTGGAGGGAGTAAGGGTAGGAGAGGTGGAGTTATGATTGGGGGGCGACAAGGGGAAGGGCAACTGTGCATGAGGTTCCTCGTGTGGTTGAAGTTATAAAAGGGTTGAAGGATTCAACAGTTATTAGTAATGGTGGTCCAAGAATTCCGTCGCAAAAGTTGGTTCGTATGTATAGGTCGAATATGGATGATTTTAAAGTGGGCAGGGAAGGGAGTGGTAGCGACGGTGATTAATGGGGAAGCTATATCGTTGGTTCAACAGCGAATAGAAGATGTTGGATTCAAAGATTTAGATATTATACCAATGGGAGCTGATAAAGTGTTTATTCATTCTCTATCAGAGGAAGATGAAGATGTTATGTCGATAATTGATAGGGCAAATCATTTCTTTCATCATTTTTTTCTCTTCTTTTTTGAGGTGGGATAAGTTGATTATGCCTTTTCAGAGCGGTGCTTGGTTGCGATTATATGGGATACCTTTGCATGTGTGAATTGAGAATTTTTTGAAACTTTTTGTGATGGATTGTGGTCATTATCTTCAAACGGACAGTGTCACTTTGGATAGAGAAAGGTTTGAATTTGCTGATGTTCTTATAGTTAATCTTATAGGGACGAAAAACTAATCTGTCTGTACGTTTGACGAAAAAAATGTTTGTTGTAATTTGATGTTATATTTGGTGAAAAATTGTTTCAAAACCGATGTAGGAGTGCATCAGAAATTATTTCAATGATATCGAGAAATAGCCTTCCATGGACTTCAAAAAAGAGATCCCAAAATAACTTCTGATACAAAAGAAACTTGGGAACATTGTAACTTTTGATGCATAAGAAACCTGAGAAATACGCAATAGGAAGATAACTTCCAATACCATTAATTGTAACTTCCAATCATTATAAAAAGGACAATTTCAACATTTTAGGGGCCTTGTTAGTAATTGAGGGGGCCTAAAAACCAATATCCTAAAGTTGGAAGAATAAAGCAAGAAAAAGCCCAAAATTTTTAATGGGCACTATATTTCAGTTTGGGTAGCCATTATGGGTTAGATTATTACTTTTCACACCCTATCCATTTTTCGTGCGCTCTATATTTATGTGATTTTGGAATTTTAAATCTGAATTGAGCTTTTTCATTGTTATGGGGTAAAAAATTGAGTTTTTCACCAATTCGGATTCTATAATTCAAAAACCTCAAAAAATATGGCGTGTTCCATGTTTTTTCGAATTATAGAATCCGAACAACTCCTAAACACCCTTATTCAGAGGAAAAATAATTTTGATTATATAATTCAAACTGTATCGGCATAAATTTTGAGCATGTTTTAGGTCATTGTTAGCCGTTCTCAGTTTAAAATCCGGTTTTTGGGGACTACTTGATCAAATTGCTCAGAAATTTTCCAATAAAATCAGGAAAAAAAAATCAAGAATCAAGACTCACTGAGAAGGAACTTCTTGTGGGATTCCGCTCCTCAAAATCCAAAATTCCATCGTTTAGACCCATTTTTCATTTTTTCATTTTTTTTCATATTCTCAATAAAATCCAAAAAAATTTGCATTAGTTTTATTTGATTTTTAGAATTTTTTGATGGTATTTTTATAATCTTAGTTGACGGGTATTATCATTTTTAACTTTGTTTTTAAAAGTAAAATTCAAAACTGTTGAAATAAGAAAGATTTTAATTGCTAATTATGTATAAGCATATGTTGGAGTACATAATCGGAACGCATCCAAAATGTGTTTGGATTTTATAATCCAAAATTCAATAGGAATTTTTTAAAAAACGATAGGACGCGTGAGAAGTAGATACTTTGGTTAAATAGAGGCAAAGATTATGTCTAGAGTATAAATGCCAGTATTTACAAGAACAATGATTAATTTTACAAATGTATTTATTCTAGAGCAATACATGTATGCACATGCAACCACAAAGTAGCTAGTAATAATTTGTTTCTATGAGTGAGTTTGAAAAATTGGAGGGACCATGAAGTCATAAACACATGTCAAGGCATCCAAGGACACAAATAGACCATCATAGACAAGCAAATGTTCCACCACGCCAGTAAAGACAAGACAATAATTAAAAATGTGAATGCTTGGTTAAATGATTTTTACATGAAAGTGACCCAACCCTATTTTCCTTCTAAAGTTATTCATGCTTAAATGTCCTTGTAAATTGCTATAGTATAGTTTTGATTATATTTGAAGTTTCAAATTGATTTGTTTTCCTTCTAAAGTTATTACTTTCTTGTCGTGTACTTGCCTTCATTAGTGGTAAGGGTTACCATCATAAAAATGTTTTAAACTTTTAGTTAAAGAATTATTACATACGAAAATTACATTGTTATTAACCAATGAAATCTTTCAATTACTCTTTTAGCAAATTTTGCTTTGGCACTTTCTTTTTCTTGAAATAAAATACAAAATCAAAACAAAACTTTTACCTAATTAAGACACACTCATTTTCTTATGACTACTTGTTTGATAAGTCGTTTTCTAAGCCTTTAAAATTGGATTGGATGGAAGAAGACGTACTTTAAATAAAAATCATTTTACTTGATAAGTGAAATGGAAGAAAAAAATAGCTTTTGTTATTCATTAAAAAATATAGAATTACACTAATAGATTATTGATCTCAATTAATTATATTTTGTTTCATTACACATCCCTTTCTCTTCAAATTTCAAATCTTCACTATCTTTCTTAAAATAGTAAATATGCACTACATTTTAGTTAACTCTTTTTAGTTAATCAAATTTGTCATGCATATATTTCCTATTGAACAATAGTATCAAACAAAATAAAGATCATGAACATAACCTAATTCTTCTTTTTCACAAAATGAAAATGTTGACCTATTACGTTATTGTTTGGTTAAAATGCAATATCTGACACTAGATTCAAAGAATCAATTCCACACGGCTCATAATTAAGGAGAAAAAAACTGATACAGAGGGAGTTAATTTACCCTTAAATTCATCAAATCAAAATGTTGACCCATCATGTTTGGCACAAATGCAATACTTATGTGACAACACTAAATTAATAGAAAAATCAATTCCACACTAATTAAGGAGAATAATAACAGAACACACAAAATAACCCAATTTTCACCTATACCCTCAAATTTCTAAAAATCTTTCTCTTAAAATAATAATAAAAAAAAATAAAAAATGATGAGTATGTATCCTTTCAAGATAAAAGAAAAAGAACAAATTATGAATCATTCAGATGTGCTGAGTTCAAATCCTAAGAAATCATCTTTGGTCAGACTTTACTTACTTTTCGGTCAGAATTCAGATTTCCAAAATAGTAGTTTGAAAATCGGAGGGTTAAGACCAAGTAACGCAAAGAAAAGAAAATTAAGAAGAATAATAAAAAAATGCAAAGATGAACAAAGATTAATCCTTATGAGCTCTTACATGCATAGATCAACAAAGAGAATTCAACTCTGTCTTTATCTTTCTGAGAATGCTTCTCTTCTAACCACAATCTACTATCCAAACCACTTCTTGTTCTAAACATGAAAACAGCATAACCAGAAGCTTGAGGATTAAAGAACCAATCATGAACATCCCAAAGCAAATCAACCAATAAACCATCAACAAAAATGGTTTGATTCCCTCTAAAATTCCATTGCAATCTCTTCACACGAATCACATTCTTCTTATCAATGTTTACGCTTAAAACCGGTGAAGATTTATTATTAAACCCTTCGTTTTCGACGCTGCATTTTATCAAAACATCATGAAAATTACCACTATCACAAAATTGAGCTTTTGTGTTATAATAAACTGTGTTACCCGAACAATGTTCTCTTCGAGATAATAGCGAAATTTTCGCCATAGGAACACTATCTTTCATTTTTTTAGTAACAGTTTCGGAATCTCCGAGGATTAAACCAATTTCTGAATCAACAACAATAACTACATAAAAAGCATCAACAGGTTCTGGTCCTGTTTCATATTTAGCATTTGAAAGATCCCATAAAACAGTTACCTTAAAATCTTCAAAATCAAGCATTTTGCTACCTTTTTTCTTGCGAAAGAACCTCGAATTCGTGTTGAGTCTGAAAGATGGAACAGTTGAAGGATCTTCATCACCAAAACTTATGCTAAGTCCTTGATTTGAGTGATTTTTACACCATGTAACAGTGATCAAAAGGTGTTTCAATGTTGAAAGGACTAATTTGTAAACACTTGAGATTGAGTTTTGGATTGAAGGTGAAACAACATTTGGTGAAATGCATGTGTTGTTTGAATAGCTAGAACATGAAGCATTTGAGACATTTATTGAATTTTCACTAAAACATGAAAATTTGTCTCTCATTTTTTTGAGAAAATGAATTCAAAGATCTGAACTTTGTGGTGAAATGAGTGAAGGGTTGATTTTGATTTTGTGATTCAATTGAGAATTTGTGAAGAATTGAGATTTTGGTTTTGGTTTTTTAGAAGAGAGAAATAAATGAGATGATGAAAGCTAATGAAGCCGGTTTCTATGCATATTCATTTCCATTTAATACTATCTTTATTTTCTCTCTCTCTCTCATCTTCTTATAATAATGTGAATTTTATTTTATATTAGGCTTAAATATGTCTTTCGTCTCTATAAATATAGGTCATTTGAATTTTCGTCCCTGAAGTTACTAATCCTTCCAATCTGCCCCTGCAAATATTAATCATTTGACTTTTAGTCCTAATTAGGTTTTTTTGTTGAGGTGGGCTGTCATTAGCGACGTGGTGCCCATGTGGCAAGTGATGATTGGGCGAGGTGATTTGCTTAAATAGGTCTTTCATCCCTGCAAATATAGGTCCTTTGAATTTTCGTCCCTGAAGTTACTAATCAGATGTAATTAGGACAAAAAGTCAAATGATTAATATTTGCAAAGCCAGATTAAAAGGATTAATAACTTCAGAGATAAAATTTCAAATGTTTTATATTTAGAAGGACGAAAGACTTATTTAAGCATTTATATTAAAAGAAGGAAAATAGTAGAATTTAGAAGGTTGAGGCAGAAACCTTGGTGGGTGTACTTTTGATCTGATTTGCCAGTTAATACATTAAATTAAAAAATGGAAAGAAGTTAAAGAAAGAAAAAGGGTTGCCAAAAAAGACGATCCTCTATTTTAGCACACGATTGTTTGTTTTTTTCTTCAAAATATTGGGATTTGGATTGCACTCAGAAATATGTGACTCATTAGTTAATTTTGAGGATTATTTAGAACTGATTTGATGAAATTGTAAATGAGTTTTGTTTTCTTTTAAAATGGTGCTCCTTCGTTTCTTTATAAGTGTAAAAATGGTGTTCTTCTGTTTCTTTTTAAGTGTCTTTTTTTTTAAAAAAAAAAATTGTTCCTATTTAACTGTTACTTATAAAGTTTAATGCAATGTTAAATGTTGTTTTATTAATGTTATTCTTATTTATTTATTGCGGAGAGAGAAATATAGAAAATAATATATTAAATGAGTAAGTTTATTGTAGTAGAAGATCACTCTATCAAAAGTAGTAACATTTATTGATAGTTTTGATTTGCCTAAAATGTCAAAAATGATAATTAAAAAGGAATTAAAGTAGTATCTTATAAGAGTGTACTCACGTGTGACGTCAATGATTCTTTGATGGATGATCGGTAAGTATGTTTGTTAATGTTCGTTAAACTTTAAGATGTGATTCTCCAGCACTCAACTCAACTCACTTAGAATTACTCTCTTAGGTCATTTTTTTCTCGTAACTCAATAAGTGTCATCCACGTAGATTTGAGTTTTTTTTTATTTAGTCATCTAGTGCAACATAATTTGGTTTTCTTGTTTAGTTGTGTTCTTTATTCCGTTCGGATTGGTAGAAAAGCTTCAACTCGTTAGAGAATCAATCATTAGAGTTACAGATCCAGAAGTATGTTACCCCGATCACTTTAATTTTGTTTCTGTTGTAGATATTTTACAATTTTAAACTATTTATAATTTTGATGTTGTGAATTTGTTTGTATACTTTGCTTTTTACATAATCTACATATTTGATTGAATAAATAAATGCCGTAAAAGAAAAGTTGATGTGGCTTGGGTAAGGTGTGATTAATGAGGACAACAATTAAGGAGAAAACGTTACTACTAGAGTAGTAATTTATTAGACTCATGCGTTACGGGTCTATGGTTGAAACTTGAAAGTGGAACAAACGGACACACAAGTAAAAATGGAGAGACAAAATAAAATAATAAATTCAATTTATTTCTCACCTTTTGTTTGGAATTTACAACGTTTAATGTAATGAATAAACAATAAAAATATGGAGTATTTTATTTTCTATTTTTTAGAAGATTTTTTTATTTTCTAATATTATCATACGCGGTTTAAAAAAAAAAATAGAGCTTTCTTTGCAAATTAATATGGGTTGATATATCACACTATCACAATCCTCAAACATTTTCTATTTCAGTGTCTACAAAATTTTGTTATTTATATCTCAGTTAATTCTAATTGTTAGATTATTATTAAAAAACGATTAATTTTAATTATATTCATAACTATTTCTAGAACTGTATATACTTCTATACCTAAAAAAACTATATATACTTGTAATTATGATTTTCTGATAAAACATTTTACACTTATGATGTATAGAATTAAAACTTTTATTCCTCTTATAGTTTGCCTTGTTAGGTTATCTAAGGGGGCCATCGAATTCGAAGCAAAAAATTAAAAAAAAATTATGAGAAGATAAATATATTTGTTCCTTTTTCTCACACTAACCGACAAAATAAATAGTATAGTGGGGATGTCCTGAACATGTGACAGTGATGTTTGGACCCTCAAAATAAATTTGGCCTTTAGATCCCATAACCTCTTCTCTTAACAAAAACATCAAACGCCTATGAAATAACTAATAAGATTATTCTTTTGGTAACCTAGTAGAAAAAATAAATATGGAAAATTTATTTTTTATATGAGAAAATTTTAAAGTGGGGAGATGGTATTCTAATTTAAGTTATAGAGGACTTTTTGAATTTATAGATCAATTACAAAGAGATTTACATTTATCTTTTTTAAAAGGCATTAGACTAGCGTGATCTGAACCAAATTTTTTGGATCCAAAGTGTATTTTTTTTTTATTGAAAGTAACTTATATTATTTCATTAAAAAATTAAATCAGTGATACATGTTGGAATTTCATCAAAGATACGGAGGCTAGTACTAAATGTGGTTGCCTTAGATAATTCATGTGTAACCTCATTTACTTGTCTCGTAATAAACTTGACATGAGAGTTTATTAAATATGAACTGCATAATTGGATACTATTATCCATAATGGACCCAAATTCGGTGACATCTCCTCGATCTTTGTTGAAATAGTCAGTTACTCTTTTTGAGTCAACCTCAAAATCAACATTTGCAAGTTGAAGTTCATGAATCCACCGAATTGCATGATAAAGACACAGGGCCTCTCCAACATCAATAGAGCACAATGGAGTGAACCACGTGATTTTTGAGCCCAATCCTACCTTATTGTCGGTATTTGAAAAAGAGGCATCCACGTTACATTTAAACCTACCGCTCCTTGGTTTCCTCCATCTAATGTCTATATCTCTGTTAACCGAAATGTGGTAACGATGGTGGGAAGGACTCGTAATGGAAGGAGCGTGATTCTGACTTGTAGGACTTTGCTTGCGATTAACATTCCTCCAACCTTCTAAAAGGTACTTAGCTCTTTCCAGGATTGTTATGTTTGAATCTGACACATGTTGCCACAAATTAAGGTTTCTAGCTTTCCAGATACTCCACATTATGGTAACAATAGTCTCAGTTTGGGCAGTAGACAACTTTTGTAACAGATTAAATATGATATATGATGCATTATCAAACTGATTCAGAGATGGAGAGATCAGGTGCTAAACATTAGCCGCATTCCAAACATCAATGGCCGCCTTGCAATAAAAGAGCATATGATAGTTATCTTCATAGGGGTCTTCACACATAACACACGTTGATGGGTAATTTACGCCTCTGCTTCGCAATTTAACCCGTGTTGAAAACAATCTCTACAAATTCTCCACACCAAGTTCTTGACTTTGGGAGGTACTTTCAACCTCCATATACCACTTCAATACCCAGGTTTTCACAGATGATCATTATTTATTACGTCTTCAATACAAATGTGGTAAGTACTTCTAAGAGAATAACACTCATTCTTCTCCGCCTTCCAAACCAGCTTATCCATATGGACTTGTTGGTGTAAGGGAGTATTCAAAATATGTTGGGCTATTTCAGTTACAAATAACTGACGAACCAACTGTTCATTCCACACTTTAGCATTTTGATCAATTAAATGTCCCACTGAATAATATTGAATAGCCAGAAACATAGGAATTATGGATAATTCAACTATCTATATGATGTGAGACTTAGATTTTTCCTACATTCTATAATAATGAATTTTTAAAAATAATATTGGTGAAAAGGAAACGTATTATTAAGACTTGTCATATTAGTGACTATTTCGCAATAGTTTTGAAGATATTTGTGTTGAAGAGTCCAAGGGCGATGGAAGCAACAACGAATCAAATACTACAAAACGATAAGAGAGTAAATTAGATCATTGCCTAACTCTATCTCTCTTAATCTCACTCTCTCTTGATTTTATTTTTATTTTTTAATGGAGAGAGAGAGAGAGAGGGGTGAAGGAGAATATTCATATCAACAAGAGGGGGAGACACGACGTCGCCATCCAAAACCCTAATGCATTAGGTATATAAGTCACCTCTCTTATATATCTATCATTTCATTCATTCATTCATAGGCGGTGTAAGACTTAACCAATCACATTTGAAACACAATCATTTAAACTTCATAACTTGAAGTAACAGTATCAAATTTTTAGCATTAAAACTTGCATCGATCTATGGGCATATTTATTAAAAACAATTGAGGTGTTGCCTCAATGGTAAGAACTTAGCCTTATAACTTCAATGTATGAAGTTTAAATCTCCACATAGACGATTGTAAAAATGGCCAGTAATGTCATCTATAAAAAATTTCCCTTCTCAAGTTGTCAATGAACTTCAGTTAAAAACGAATCGTTAAGTACCAAAGTTTAAATTTTAGTTACATTTCGGATAAAAAAAATTGGATCAACAAGACCCATCCATTCTCCTAAAAATAAAAGGATAAAAAATATGCAAGTCAACACTTTAAAATTGAACCTAATCAATCAATTCATCCGTTAAACTAAAAACTTGTCAGTTTTTCTGCTTATTTCATCTCGGTTAAACCTTAGTTGGTTTAACCGAATTTTCTTTTGTATTTGTATATATTTTCATTTCTAGTGATTTTATCTCCATTCCAACTTTTAAAACATTGATCAAACTTCAAGTTGTGAATAAATAAATTGAGACAAACCAAGTAGTAAGCATTTTAGATTTTGTAAGTATGCAATCATTGGTTGGATTTCTTAATCATGAGTATGAAAAATTTCAATTGAAAGAGGCCACCTTTAAAATACTCTTTGGATCCTCAAATAAATTAATCTATGCATTTACATACATAGGATATACATTGAGAAACCAAAATAAAATTGAAGACTTGACAAGCTGTTCTAACTGTCCCATGTGTCCCCTCTTTCTGTTTCATACAACTTTAATTTATGTCACCAACTTCACAAATTTATAATGTTCTAGTTCGGTTGGAGAAAACCACCCAAAAAAAGGGAGGGTCGATGGAAATTGGACGTTCAATGCTTTAATATCTCATGGTCATGGGGATGCATTGATTCAAATACTTTTTCTTTCCCAACTGCAGCACATGATAGAATTAAAAGATGAAACAAGTACACCAGAACAATTTACATTTTAAAATATCCCCTCCACTCTACATTAAATTGACAATAAATAATTCATTCTGAATTTTATTATTTTTTATAGTAAATAGATGATTTTTTATATATAAAAAAGGTAAATACCCCAACACTATTGTGTGAAAGATTTGCCGCTAGTTTCTTAAGAATAAAAAAAGTAAATAAATGAAAAAAAATTTATAGAAAGACATTATATTCTAACTTTTTATTCTATTTTATAGTTGTAGTATTAAACTATAGAAAATCATTAATTTCTGGTAGTAAATTAAAAATAGTTTAGTTAACTAAAATTCTTTATTTCTTTTAACTGACAAACATTAGTTTTTTTTTTTTTACAAAATTACACCAAATATCCTTTATTTTATTTATTTGTAATACATGGTTCCTTTTTTATTTCTCCCATTCAAATTCTTTATCTCTTAAAACATTACAAGTTAGTAATTTATTTTTACATTTTTTATTAAAGAAATGTTGAAGTGGCTGGTGACATATGATTATTAGTAATAATTTTTTATTAAAAAAAATACAGAAAAAATCTTTATCTTTTTCTTCATATGTTCACCATCATCGTCGTCTTTTTCTTCTTCAAACCCACAAAATTCAAATTAAAATCTTAAATTGTAGTGGTTAAATCAAAACCTAGAAAACACCAACCCTATAAATCTTCTTATCTCTTAATCTTCATGTTAAACTCGGAAATCAGTGAAATCAATGTTGAGATTTTGTTGTGTTGCAAACTTCGAATTCCCCACTTCGCAAAAATTATAAACCTTCAAAAACTCACCTCTTCATTCGTCGTCAAACGTACTAACAAAAACACCCTTAATCCCTCACGAACTCACCATGTGTCCCTATTCAAACTCATCTGTCTTTCTTCTTCCAAACAACTCATCCTTCACGAAGTCACCCTCCACCTCTCTGTCGAGTTAATCAAAACCAAAACTCACCTTCCATTCTTCTTCCCGTTGAAACCCTAAAAACCCACAATTCACCTTCCATTCTTCTTCTTTCCCATAACTTTCCGTCGAAACCAAAGAACCTCCGTTCTTCCCGTAGAACCCATAAACCCTCCATTCTTGTTCCTCATATCGAATTCACCTTCCTGAGAAACTCTCCACTCACCAGGAATCCACCTTCCTTAGAAGAATGGTTGGATAATAGATATCTAGGAAAAGGTTATGGGTTTTCTTAGTTTTGATTTTGGTGGGAGTTCTGGATTTTGATTTAGGGAAAGGTTGCAAATTAGCAACATTTTTGTTAACTCAAAACTACTTTTTGAGATTTTGGGGTGGGTGTTTTTTAAGTTTTTTTTATATGATAGAGTTTAAACTTTGATCTGGAGCCAATATAATTTGGAGATTAAGATGTTGAATAGATAATGAGATTTTCGTGGGTTTAAAGATTATGATGAATGTGATGATGAACATATAAACAAGAAGATGAAGTTTTTTTTTAATGAAAAAACTATTACTAATAACCATACTTGCAATTGGCAAGCCAGGAAAAAATTTAAAAGATCAACTTACAAACTTTTAAATGACTTAAACGAGACAAAAACAAGATAAATGACTCCTAGAGAAATTTTACCTAATTTTTTAATATGAAAATTGATCCTATGACCAAATTATCGAGGGAAAACTCAAGTCTTACATCAGATAAATAAGACTCTTGATAAGAATTTATAAAGAGAATGCACTTCTCACCTTATAAATCGGTTTTGTAAGGATGAGTTAATCTCTAAATTTTAACATGACATCAGAGCTTATAGATTGGGCCACTCATTATTTATATACACGCATCAAGCCCAATAATGTTGGGTGTGAGAGGTGTATTGAGAAAAATACAAATTTTACATCAGATAGATAAAACTCTTGATAAAAATGACACTCCTCACTTTATAGATCAATTTTATAGAATTGTGTTAGGCTCAACCATAAATTTTTAAGAATAAATATAAAGAGATAAGTAACTCAGAAATTAAATGGGAAAGAATGGACAGGGAATGGGGAATCAGTGAGAGACATGAAACAGCCAGCGCACAAGGAGGGACATCATTACTTTCACTAGTTGATGAGATGTAGTACAATTGTATTGTATGAGGGCATGTTGTTTGGATCATGGACCCTGTAAAGTTAATTAATTTGCTTTGCTCGTGGGGCATGTTCTAGCTTCCTCATTATGAATCAACATTGAACCTTGCTTATGGTAAACGTAAGAATTATTTATATCACAATTATGCCAAGTAGTGTAATAACAAAGATTACAAGCACCTAATTTGCAGTTATGCTCTCCACTTTGCAAATATGTAAAAGCAATTGGAACTAAAAAAATTGTGATAAGGTTGCAACTTACACAAATAAAGATATCGGGTGCAACATTTACATAATAATATGAAAATGGGATATATAATATATCAGTTCTAATCTACTTGATTGATCTGGTGGTATTGGTTTCGGACGACTGTACTTCTCCCAAAATCTCATGTTTGATTCTTCCCGGTGTCAATTTAGATGGACTAATTTAACTTCTTCAACAACAAAAAAATCGATTCTATCTATGTGTCCAATACTAACACTTGTCGGACATAAAAAATGTCTTCAATGTGAAATGTCGGAGCTACATATCTCATATATGTACAAGAATTAATTTTGGTTCTAAGCAAATTAGTGTCAAACTCACACACAATAAATGTTAAGAAGTGTAAAATTGCATCTTCGATCTCATGTCTTATCGTATCAAATATTTTTATAGTCTTCTACCATCTAAATTGTACTAACAAAGTTTTAGTTGACCTATTTAAGGGGAGATCTAAAAAAAGGTGAGTGAGAATGCATGCTTCTTATGATTCAGGTTATAAAGAGGGCATGCTAACTTTTTTTTCTTTTCATCTATAGTATTAACTTTCCCCTAATAAAGTAAAGCAACCATATTCCTTTCAAAACTATATGATGTGATTCCCTCAATTCAAAATTCCCTATGTCGTTAACAAACTACAAAGTAAATGCAAAAATCCAAGCTAACTAGCTGTAGAAGATAATTAAAAGGTATATAGTACATACATTACATCTTCACTTCAATAACCTCGAGTCCTCGACATTCCTTAACCCTTTTTTGTTTAAACTAGTAGGCCACATATATAGCTAACTTTATCCTATTATGTCTTAGACATATACTTTAGAAAAGTTCATATTGGTAGCAGGTTGAAGTCTTGAGGTAGACTAGAGATACATGATCATGAATCAAATCCATCTTTTATGATTAACCAATAATATCGATTTTGTCCCCTAAAAAAATATCGATTTTGTGTGACACATATGATAGATCTATATAAATTTCTCTTTTGTGAAATTAATTTTTGTAGTTGTATGTAGAGATACAGTTGATTTGTTCAAAGATTGAAATATTACCAAATTGTAATATGCGTCACAAACAAAATACTCTAGCAAAACATTGACATTTATACTTTGAATACAAATTCCTTGTGCTTAGAGATTTGAGATTTCACACAATCAACACATCGATAACGATTAGATCGAGATCGGTTAAACAGATTTTAACATCTGTTAAGAGTCTCACATCAGATAATAGATGGCATGATAATGTGTTTAGAAATGGGGACAATCTCCACCTCACAAACCAGTTTTGTTGGGTTGTGTTAGACCCACCCATGATTTCTAAGAACATCAATAACGATAAGATCGATATTGGACAAAATGTGTTGATTGCATCAAAGTATGGGATCCCTAAGTGCATGGAATTCGAATTCCTTCATTTTGTTTTTGTTGGACCCCATTGTTTTCTTCTATCTCATTTGATGTAAAACATTGATCACAACTAAGATTCTAAAGAATGATATATATCTATATGAAACTAAACGAGCAAGTGAGAGTGACAATTCAAAAGAGCATAGGTGGAATCCAACTAAAAAGGAAAATTATTGTTCCTTTGGCCTTATGTAGTACCAAGAAATTCCATCCAAACCAAACAAACATATCTTGGAGTAACTTTTACTGACAAAGTTGAATTTCAACTTTGTTTTGGCAATAGAGTTTAGACTTTGTAGATCTTCTTTATTTTTTATGGTGAAATTAAGTTGAAAGATGGTGGTAACATATTAGCGGGAATATAGGGAGTTGATGGACCAATTGGGTCAGCAAGCCAGCTAGATAATGAATTAACTTTTTGCTGTCTTTTTATCTAGTTATATATATTCCTTTGGAGAATTCAAACTTCAAACCGTGTGTTATACTTGTTCCAAAACGAATCTATCAATATCATATATGCTGCATAAAAAAGATTAAAAGATTAGGGTTAAGTCGTTCTCTAACATACACAAGCAAAATGGTTTTGTATCATGCGCAAGTGTCTTTTTTACCGTAGAATTAATTAATAGTAAGATTAATTTGAGTATAATGTAAGATTTGTCTCACTCTTGTGCACCATAGAATTGGTCTAGGTTTAAATGTATACGATTTTAGTCATCACAATAACGTCTCAGTTGTGCACCGTAGAATTGGTTTAGGTTTAAATGTATACGATTTTAGTCATCACAATTACAGTGTTTTTACGTTTTTTTGTGGTGGCCAGACCTTGCATATATTATGCATTATCCCTACCAACTGAGTTAAACTCACGAGGACATAGTGTTTTTACGTTTTAATCTCAATTCATGTTGTTAACCGTGTGAATGCCAGAGATTCCTAACTAAATCAAAAGAAATAAATGTCATGTGAATATCCAGTTTGATAAAAACCAGTGGAGGAAAATATTGATTCCTTTCGACCAAAAAAAAATATAAAGAATGTTTTTGATTCCTACATAGTACAATAATACATGTATATACAGTGGATAATTCAATTATGGGTTTGAATATTGATTTAACGATTATAGTTATTGTAAGTACTAAACAGTTCTGAATTATTTTTAATGTTCTAAAGTGACATTGATTTTGGGGAGTACAATTTAATCTAAACGAACTTCAGCTTTAAATATGGAATTCAATGACAATACTGTAGATTTAACTGAAGCTACTGTTACAATGGCCCACTCTATTATGAGAGCTCGTGCTATTTAATAAAGAGTTTTTATAAATATTTTAAGAATTTTAATCATAAAAAAAAAAAATATTGACAAAATAGTTTTCAAAATCTTATATGCATGTAACATGAAATGTTTTACTTGAAATCATTATGGTCATTACGCAAAAGCTTTTTGGCGTAATCTTGAAACATGAAATGTTATACTTGCCGGGTTGTAGGATAACTTTTTGGCACTTCTACGGTGTCATCAGAAAATTGACTTTTATAAAAAAGTTATTTTGTTTAGTTAAATTGTAGAAACTCTTTCATTTTTAAATTACAATTTTACTTTTCTCTTTTCTCGTCTCCATCTTCCTCATCATTCTTCATACAAACATGAATTCACACAAAAGTAAAAATTCAGTTTCCTTCGTGTTCGCTTTCGTTCGTGTTCTTCATATCTTCCCATTCATATGCGGAATG
This sequence comes from Medicago truncatula, assembly GCF_003473485.1. NCBI lineage: Eukaryota > Viridiplantae > Streptophyta > Magnoliopsida > Fabales > Fabaceae > Medicago > Medicago truncatula. The sequence continues at coordinate 28,136,729 of NC_053045.1, forward strand.
AAAAATCACTAACCCATATTCATCCTCCGATCTCAAATAACGATGTTCTTGATATTCATTTAAGCTACGGAACTGTGTTAGTGATTTTTCGACCTCAATTCATCTTCCTTAAATTTCAACCTCATTTCATTTAAGGTACTGAACTGTGTTAGTGATTTTTCGAAACTGGTGAAGATTAATAGATTCAAACTTATAGATATAATGACACATCTTATAGACAAATATGCAATACACTATATAATCTGACGTGGCATGAATTAAATACACAAATGCGGAATGATTGATCATAGGGTTAACTTCACCAGAAAAGTCATTCTCATGACTTCACCATAGAATTTTTTCATTTTTTTAGATGTCAAATTGTTTGAGAAATGCATCCTACTCATGTTATCCTAGAAACTGTAATCACATTTATCGGTAACCAAACTCGTGTGTCAATACCTTTGTTTTTAGAAAAGATAATTACATGTATTTTTCATAATAGAGAATACACTTATGTACATTTTCTTATGTGTATTTTCTATGATTCTTCACATAAAATACTAATAAGTAATAACTACCAATGATTTTTCAAATCCACAATTTCTGCAAAGTTTTTTTTGTCTTACAAATCTCAAAGTTTGTTATAACCACAAAAGGTTAATTCTTATGTGAAAAACCTTACAAAAAGTATCTAAGAAAATACACCTAAATTTTGTCTTTCTTAAAATCTTTATGACTAATCTCGATTATTTATAGGGACATATTAACAAGTGTCATTAGAGTACTTGTTAAAGATGTTCTTCGAGGAGATTCTCATTTTCAATACAAACTCTACTATATAGTACCTATAATAAAAGTACTTTATTCGTTGTTTATAGTAGAAAAAATTGTTTGATATTCTTAAATTTCTAAAACAACTAAAAGTTTTAGGAAAAAAATTAAAACAAATTGAAACTACCAAAAGTTCAAAGACGTACTATTGATGGTGTAACTGCCAAGCATTTTCTTGAGTTACACTGTCAGAAGAATATTACATTTACACATGACATGGGGTGTGCTAGGCTGCTAGCTATGATTTATTAGAGATGATCAACTTGAAAAAGAACGAAAACGACAAAACGGAAATGAAATCAATACAATATATCAACTGGCCATGTAAACTAATATTTGAGGGAATCATAACAATTAATTTTCTTACAATTAAATTCAATGCATATGTTTGTTTGCATATGCAATTCAATTAGTTAGATAGAACTAATAACATGGTGATCATGACAAGCGATTAGTTGACTTAAGTTTAATTTGGATTAACTTAAAACTTATAGGAATTTCTCAACTGAAATAAGTTGGCAATTGTAGCAGCAGCTTCTATCTTAATTTATTGAAAAATTCTTGGTTTACTTTAAAGTAATTAGATAATATGTACAAATTTTTCTATCATGTGCAAATTTGCACATGATAGAAAAACCCTAGATAATATACCAAACTAGATCGAACACAAATTCTTAATTCACCCAGCACATCATCATCAAGCGATCAAGATCAATCACTGATATTCTTTTTTATGGTAGCTGAGGTTTGAACCCCAAACATTGCATATATTATGTATTGTCTCTGCCAACTGAGTTAAGCTCACGAAGACAATCAAACACTAATCTACAAAGCATGTCGAAAATTCCTAAACGGACTCAAGTGGTTTTCGCTCAAATCTCTTGAGACTTCGTTTATAAATAAGCATTTGAATTGGAAGAAATGACACTCCCTATCCCAAAAGACACCTAACGCACCTCATTTCGAAAGTAACTTGAATGCCATAGTATTTGTATGTACAATTCCTCTTCGATGAACTCAATCACTATCATCCGCCACATTTCATCAACTCAGATAAAAAAGTTTCTAAAAGTTTCTAAAATTAGTTATTAACTAATTTTAATTTATCTAAAAAAACTATTAGAGTTTGTTGTAGTGGTAGTGGGTATCATCTGACTACCAACTTCCCTCAACAAAATATTCATCTAAATCTAACTACCAAGTACCAACTTGGGAATGACATTTTTTATTGAAGGAATGATAATATATAATTTATCTCTTTCCTTTCTTTTGGTGAAATATTTTAAGGAATAGTTAGAGGAAATTAAAATTATAATATAAAAACCATAAATACAAAGTCAGTGGACATGAAATTCTCTATTAACTCCATTTCCTAGGCAAGATCCATATGTAGTGGTGATTTTTGTTCCCTCTCTTGAATTTTTCTATTAAATATTTCTATATATAGTACTAATCTAAACAAGTAATAACCAAAACAAAGTAAATATAACACGTTATGTACATAAGCATGTGCAATTTAATTAATCTTCCAAGTCAGTCTCCTTTAAATATGAGTAAAAAAATACAATGTTATACTAAAAACGTGAAAAAAATCAAAGAATCTTTTGTTTAAAAGACAATTAAGAAACATCATCTTTAGTTGAGATTTTGCACATTGCTTTATTGGAAGTTTGTTGAAGAGTCCATTTTCATGTTATGAAAAATTGAATTAAATTTAATTGATGAAAATGACACTTTAAATTCCACTGAATTTTTTATTTTTTTTGCCCTAATAAAATACAATCCATGAGCATGTATTGAAAATATATATACAGCTGACAATGTCGGTAAAATCAACAACTAGTTGTGTGTGATGGGACGGATCAAATGATATATTAATCATTGAATATGAAAGTCTATAAATTTAACAGTGTGCCAATTTATATAGTTGATGTCATTAATGACTTATGAAATTCTAATAGTGTGTGACAAATATAATGGAATATTTTTCATGTCTAAAGATAAGACCTGCACAATATGTGTATTGCATATATCTATGGTCAAGGTCAACAGCAGCATAAAGGAGGAAGTTTTCCTTTATTCTTTTATACAAGTGGCAAAAGGCAAAATACTAGAACATAAAAAAAAAATGTGTTATAACGAATTGCCATTTATTAAATAACTACTTTTTATATGATTCTTGACATATTCAAACTGAGTTCTGTCAAAAAATTATTGCACTTCTCTAATTTGTTCAAACCATGAACATGTTTAGCATTCACCAGGCACCAGCAGTCTAAATCATCAGTATTTTGAATTGTTGTTATGAGAAAAAGAAAAATTCAGGACAACTGAGACACTGACTTAGCATGATTGGTTTTATGAATGACACAAAACACAACCATTTAAAATGGCATTTAGATTTAGGTAAACTTAACTAGACACTCATTTAATAATCCTTTTGTTGTTTGTCAAGTAACCTAGTGGCTAAAATTCACCCTTAAGTGAATAAGTGGGAAATTTGGGGTTCATACCCCAGCCCTAGTATACCGCAGACCGCAGTATCCCTACCAATTGAATTATGCTCACTGGAACCATTCAATAAGCCTTTTATGTATAAATCTGTTATATAATTTAAGAGGGAATGGTATAAACTCGGTATAACTTTGCATAAACTACTTTTATAAGCCATATTGCAGAGTGTGAAAATAAACTTAAAACAATTTATAGAACATATTGCAGAGTGTGAAAGTAAACTTAAAACAACTTATAGACATATCCGTTAATTTTATATGCTCTTTCAAATAATTACATGATTTCTTATGTCATAAGATAAGCTTAAATAAGCTTTTACAAACGCAACAAGAAGAAACTAGGTCTTGCAGGGGTATTTTTTATTTTTTTTTTAACAAGTTGGAGGGGTATATTTTAATCTTTGAAGGAGAAAAACGAATGCATTTAGGTCACATACCCTGAAAGATTTCGGTTTCACTATCACGCCTCAAATCATACATTTACAACTGATTGTTCAGTGTCATTTCAGAATCATAAATTTACAGTTAAAACTCTTCAGCGTCCTCTGTTGGTCTTGTAATAGGGATGGACCATCTTCCCAAGTGTGCCGTATAATTTATGCACCTGATTACGCCTCTTCCCTTAGGGCCATCGGGGAAGTCGAGGACGCTAACGCTCCCAGCATCGAGGTGAAATGATCCCAGCCATTCCTTGGTCAAGTTAAGACATTGTGCCATTAGTCCTATGTGAATCGCAGGATGACAAACTGTAACGACGACGTCTCCTGATCTAGATTCATCAGATATTTCATCCAAAAGGGATTGCCAGGCTTTTCCCGATTGATCCCATAATGCTGTTCTGAATTCATCTTCAACTTTATTTAACCATCCAGGCTGAAATGGAGGAAAACTGGATACATCCTGCAATAAATGAGAAAAGTTTAGACTAAACAATAAACCTTTAATAGGAAGAGTAGAGAGAAGTGGATCTCGAAAATCAAAATTAGAAGCAACTAATAGCACCTAGGACTAATTGAAACTTTTTCCTAGTTTAAATATTTCTTGGTAGGTTCAAATCGAGATTCGAGTTGTGTATTGAAAGAATTGAGATACGGCATGTATGTATAGTAAGATACTGATAACTATGTTTCTTAGTACATTGACATGACCACATGTTTCCTTCTACATTTCAATTGTTATTTGGAAAATTCTTATGACCATTGCTTGGTCAAGATTATTCCTATCCTGAATACTCGATTAATTAGTAGTCTTCAATTTCATTCCTAAAATCAAATAGTTTGTGAGTGACAAATCATGCCTCGAGGCATATACAAACACATCTAAACTGTAAGTTACTTGCCTTTTTGGATTGTTTAAATATAGTTTCAATATCAAGATCCTCCTTCTGCTTCGTCTCAACATAGCGTGGCACACAGTCAGCACCCAAGCAATCTGCAGCCTCTTGTACCTAAAATCGTGTCTAACAGTTTAATTAGACTAGAACAATAATGAGGGGGAAAATAGAAAACCCAAATTCACTAGTTCAAGTAGAAAGTTTAATAGTTATATCAAAACAAGAGTCTTTTCAGAAGCAGATGCAAATACTTGCAAGTTTTAAACTGCGGTCCGCAATCACAGCCACAATATAATGATTTTAGAGGTCTCTGCAACAGCATCCCAACCACAATTGTGGCCACATTTACCACAATATAAATGTAATTTGTCGGCAAATGCAATTTAAATCATGTTTGCAACTAATATATTAACATAGGAAACAATAGTTAGTTGGCATGACAAGACAAAGAATTTAGCATGATGGAACAAAGTGAAAAGTAGCAAAAGTGAGCTTACCTGGGATATGGCCATGGCTGTCTCAATGGAAGATTTGTTTGGACTGCTAATTACAGAACTCACTTTCAAATCAAGTAGCAGCTCTGCAGATTTCTGAGACTGTTATACATGAAAAAGGTCAGATGAGATAACTTCTTCCATTCCCACTTATTTCTGATAAATGGATCAATACCTGTATAACACCAAGCATGTTCAATGGTTGATCACCACCAAAAAGAACACCGTCCTGTTATAATAAGGTAGTTCGTTTAGAAACCTAACATGAAGAACTGCATTTGAGATAAAACTTTTAGTATCTATCTGCCATGAATAAACTTTTAGTATCTAAGAAGCCCAGACACGACTTGGAGAGGGACCAAGATACGACAAAACCCAAATATTAACCAAAATTTGTGCATAGATGCACAATATTTGTAAAGAGACATTCACATTGCTTATTGCGAATTAATATAATACACAAACTTATCAATAGTTACTATATGATGATTACAATGTACTTGTGAGTTGTGAGGATCACAACAAGAAGGCATAGCGTGTTTGTTTTCAAGTTTGCAATCTTTTCACCATGTGCTAACATGAAGCTTTTAGACGTAGCTTCACACTAAGTGCACGTTTTAAAGTCCAATTGGCCATGGCTCCAAACACACTGATTGTTACAAATCTTTCCCCCACCAATATCAGAATAGTCTTTCTACTGTACATGTGTCGCAAAAAATATACAATTTTGTGTCTGTAGTAAGTATGATGTAGCGAAGATGTATCTTATCCAGATGACAATTATGTTTTTAGTTGGTAAGAAGTATCTAAGATGTATCGGTGGAAATATTTAAAAATAATTTATTCCATACTTTTAGGGTACGTATCTGAAAGTGTTGAACGCTTATCGATATTGGATACATCACAGGAGAAGTATCCGTTGGTGTATCAGCCATAACTTACACAGAAATAGGAATGAATAAGAAACTCAAATTATTAGAATGTTTTCTAATGACCCTTATATATTACATTTTAGCCATTTCTTCTTACCTCTGTATTTCCTTGAGTAGATCCGTTGCAAACAAGTACGATCCGCTTACTTGCCTCTCTACCTCCAGATTTCCCTCCGGCAACAGGTGAACCAGGCGTCTGCATTAATAGTTCGACTCTATTTAAAGAAAAGCCTAAACCGATGTCCACATTGCAAAGATAGTTAAACGATGTTTATTTCAGAAAGTGGGAATAAATAAATAAAACAATCTACAGATGCAGAAATTCACATCAGCTTATAATCTGAAGCTGTCAAAGGGATAATAAAACCAAGCCCTACATCCATAGTTTTAAATTATGGTCTGCAATCGCAATTGTGGCTGCAGCGTAATGGTTTTAGAGGTCTCGACAATAGCATCGCAATCGCAATTGCGGACGTATTTTCCCGCATTCTACCCAATAAATGTACTATATACCTGATTTAACCGATTGAGGCAAATATGGGGAGAGCCACCGTCCATTCTTGGGGTGAAATCCAGCACACTTACACCACAATTGCTCTGAAGTAAAGTTCTAAAGTACTCTGCCTCCAAACCTGGTTGTTTGGAATGGAAGTGATCGTAAGCACATAATTCAAATGGACAAAATACCAACCTTTTGATCATCAAAATTTCCTTAGAGGGAGAAACAGGTACCAATTGCTGTGGCAACAAGAGCCTGATTAACAGCATTGTGAGCAACCACAAGAACAGACCTGCTATCATGAGCTAGGATTTTAGTCCAGCAGCTCCTAGCACGATCCCACAGCTCTCTCACAGGATAATGATCATCAATGACGAAGTTCACAGCATCCACCTGCCATTGATGAAAAGCCGGACCAAATCTCGCTTTTCCCTCTTCCTTCAACAAACCCTAAGATACAAGAACAAAAACAATGTTTGTCACGCCACGTTATAAATAGTCCCTAAAAAGGCACTCGTTTATTCAATTTGGTTAATATGGATGAATTTTATGAATTTGATTCAGATTCTCAATATTTTAATCATTCCACTCTGTTAGATATCGGTCTTGAGAGGAACCCTGAGAGAGAACGGGGTGGAGCTCTAATCAATGGACTGAAGTGAAAGACCACGAAAATGAACCGACACCAAGTTCTGATAAAAAACCGTAAAGCATCGGATATATGGGTCTCCATACTTATATTTTTTTTATTTAACCCATTGTCAACCTAAGTGAAATTTTTACGACTCCACCTTTGCATTTTACAGCACATCCAAATCATAGAAGTGAATAATGTGTGAGCAAGACTTAGGAAGTATTTGGACTGTCATATTTGAATTTATCTCATGACATAAGCACTTGTTTGTGTATTTAAAACGCTTCATAAAAATAACTTAATGACATTTTGATTTTAGCCTATTTCAATAAGCTACTGAAGATAGTTCATAGAAACAGCATAAGTGAAAGTTATATCGTGTGCTCTCCTCGATTCTGATCTAACCCAAATTCTATTCTTACAGCGATATAAGTGTTGAGAACTTAAATCGCTTTTCAATACGCATATATAAGGAAAATGCCTAATATCTTAGTGAACATGAGTATTTAAGATTTTATGTTTATGTTTAAGCTATGTAAATAAAGACAGATAATGCAAATTTGTACACTCTCAAGGATCAAATCAATAAAATAAATTTGCAAGGGAAGCCGAGTTTATGAAGCTGGAGTGAAATTGATCAACTGAAACTTACTTGAAAGGAGTACAAATCGATTTCCCTTAGGTCATACTCAGGAATAATTTGTTGTTGGCGAGATCCCCAAATGATTTCAGCGGTTTTCTTTGATCGTGCCAAAGGACTAAAATGAAAGAAGAACAAACAAACAAACAAAAACACAAAATCAATGACATGGCATTGAAAAACCAATAAACAATGAAGAATACTGACTGTTGGATTAAGAGAGAAACTAGAAAAGACCTCCTGCCAGATTGTACATTTGCATAAAACAGTTAAGCGAAATTTAATCACATTTTATTAAAAGGATGTTGTTCAGTTGTTATCTGTTGGCATAAACATTTGTGAAGCTATTTGGGCGAGCTTGTAGAAACAACTTATGACATATTCATAAGCTTTTTCAGCTTATTTACATAAGCTCTTCAGAATAGTTTATAAAAACAGCTTTTATAACAACAACAACAACAACAACAACCACCAAGCCTTGTCCTACTAAGTGAGATTGGCTACATGGATCAAATGACGCCATAATGTCCTATCATATACCATATTTCAGTCCAACTCATCAATCTCTAGATCTTTCTTAGTCGTTTCTTTTATAGTTTTTCTGGATCTACATCTGCCTCTAGTGATCTGACTAATCCTTCATCTGATCTACTCCCCTTACTACAACATCTTTAGGTATTCTTTCTACATGCCCAAACTCTCTTTCTCTAATGTTGTCATTTCTAATCATATCTCGTCTAGTCTTACCACACATCCATCGCAACATCATCATCTCCGCTACATTTATATTATTCTTGTGTTAGTCCTTCACTGTCCAACACTTCGTTCCACATACAACATCTTTTAACTTATACGAAAAACAATTTGACTTTATTTTATATTTTGTTATAGAAAATAGCTTGTTTGTGAAAATATATGATAAATGTTTATGATATAAACGCCTAATCAAGTTATTTATCTTAACATTCAAATTCTAACATAGACACTCAAACATTTACATACAGATAGATAAATGAATAGACAGACCTGGCGAAACAAGCATCGAAGTTGTCTTCGAGAAGCATTTGTCTAGAAGTCTCAGCCTGAGACTCGCCTTTCTTAGTAAGAACAGAAAAATCAGAACTACCTTGAATCCTCCCTTCAGCATTCCATGTACTCTGTCCATGTCTAACAAGCACAACTCTCTTTGCCACTTTCAATGGAGGAAACAAGACTGAGTTTCCCAATAACTCCACATTCTCTTCTATCTCCTGAACACTGCTCTGAGTACATCGAACTACGACGAATCGTGTTGAGTATGTCTTTGTAGAATGGAAATGATGATCGAAGGGAACATGTAAAGAAGAGGAACAAAAAGGTCTTGTTACTACTAAAACCATTACTTACTGTGCAACTGTCACTCACTACTTGGAGTTGGGAGTTTGATGACTCACTTTTTTTCATTTTTGTTGATTTTGTTTGTATGTTTGTATGGCTGCCCTTGCTTCCATATCGTCCTGATTGGAGGGAGAATATCAAGCCAAAAACACGTGTTCCATCAAACAGCCAGCAATGCAAAACTTCAAAGATAAATACATTAATAATTAATTAATAATTAGTTAATGTGGTGATAGTCATTGAAAAAGCTGAATTAGGACTTGTGAAAATGCACATCTAAATTGACAATGTATCCATTTTATGTGTGATGATCTTTCTAAAATATCTTTTGTATATTATCGTGTCTAACTTAAACTTTTCATCTTTCAACATAAATTTGAGTAAAATAATGTTCCAAGATCAATTAGTATGGTAATAATGTAAATGAATAAAAAAGAGCAAAAAAGTATTTAGTGCATGTAATAATATATCTAAATAAATGGTATAATTTAAAACAAAAAATTGTAATTAATATACGTAAAAAAATAATGGTCATTTTTGAGACTTTTTTTTTACAAAGATCATTGTGATACGAGTAATAGATTTTAACAACATTATTATGACCCGACTGGAATTGAACTTCCATTGACCAAAGTGGAATTGAACTTGCATCCCCTAAGCAATGTTCAATTTTCATGAGTAGTGATACATAGACCACCTTAGGTGGCATGTACCACTTGTACACCCCGCACACAATTGTGACATGTGTCCATGTGGTTCCCACGCGCATAAAAAACTCGCATTCACACACTCTCAAATAGTGTGTATGAAAAAAAGGGTGTTCATGAAACATTATCCTTTTCATATATGGAAGAAAAAAATGTGGCTTAACACTAGAGTGATGATACGTTCGAACTTTGTAAAAGAAAAAATGTGGTAGACAGTAAAGAACCACACTAAAGATAGTATGTCTAAACAAGTTGTTCTTTAACTTCCCTCTATTTTCAACATTATTCCAAATGAAAATGAAATGGCAAGTACCCAAAAGGTTCTTAACGGCATAAGATTTCAATGTGCAATGAACGATGATCGGATTAAATAACGAATAGTATACTCATATTCAAGTCGTCCAAGGAGACTTCATCTTAGGCAACATCTGTGCTTCATATAATAGTTCACTATCTCACAAAACATTAAATCATTATCCAAAAACAACATCACTAACATAATTCTTCATCATTCACATTACTGATGGGAAACAAATGAACTTGTAGCTTAAGCCTAATCAAGGGGGATGCAGCATGGATATCACTCTTCCATGACACGATTCTCCTCTGCTTGTTGGGAAACCGCCACCTTGATCTTCTCCGGCGCAAGCAAAGCAGATGGAGCTTTAAGTAGATGGATGCTCTGCTCATACTCTTTAGCAGCTTCCTTCTGCACCTTCTTCTTCTTGCCCTTCATCCTATGGGAGATTAAATGTCAGAATACAGAACAAAAAGAAAAAACTTATAATAAAGCTTTGGGATAAGAATAAAAGTCCAGTAAAAGAATAACCTGATAGCGTGGTGAGATTCAGCCCTGCTGACTTGGATCTTAGCAATCTTTGGAATGGCCTTGAGGACTTCCTCGGTAAGATTCCTGTCATATCTCTCAGGTCTGTTGCGTTTTCTCTCAAACTCAAAGGTTGAATCCTAAAACAAAATTGTAAAAAGCATGAAGCTTCACCAAACCGAGAGTAATCAACACAATAATGAGACTAGGAAATTAAGGGAAACGAAGTCTTGTTTACCTGTGTCATGTCCTTTCCATGCACCCGCCTATATGCCTTGGTCCATTTTACTTTCCGAGGATTCCTCTTCATTTTGAAATTTTTGTGGCACTTGGATCTACAAAATCGAAAAATCTACAAAAAGAACAGTTGTGAGACACTATAACCACATGTAGTGTGAAGTGTGGCTATGAAAACATACAGAGCCTGCCATTTACATATAAAAGATATATAAGGATAATCAATAAACTAAACAGGCGATCTAAGCTACCAATTTGATCCTGCGACACAAGTTCAGGCAAGTAAGCCCATCCAGATTGGAGTGATAAGGTGATTTAGAGATTTGGAAAAGTAACAAAGATTAGAGATATCTAAAAAAAAAGCCCATCTAAATCTCTAAATTCTCGAGCAAGGACACTAAAATCTCAAATTACAGCACACATTTATAATGTCTATAACAGATTACATATTTTGTGATCCAGATTGTTTGGGTAGGCAGTACAGTGCTGACAATTCAGGGGTACCTAGTTTCACAAAACTTCAAAACTATGACGGAAGAAAGAACCTGTAGAGAGTGAATAGCTACTAAAGCATCATTTAAATACAGTGCTGTTAACAGTGGATTGCAGAAAAATAGTAGAATGCAAAAAAAATCCACGGCATGAAATAGTAGATAGTGTTACAGGCAAGTAGCAGAAGCAGCATAGCAATTGAAGTATTAGGGCCTATTTGGATAAACAACTTTTTTGCAGCTTATAGCACAGGCTTGCATAAGCTAGTTTTAGAGGAAAAGATAAAATGAAGTTAAGTTGTTTTTGTATATGGTATAAGCTGTTTTTATAAGATATATTAGAGAACTTTTGAAAATGAGTCGAAAAAAGCTTGTGAAATTTTTCACAAGGTGTTTTCATAAGTTCTCCCAAACCTTCTCACAAAACTATGCCGGTACTAGTACATAAACTCAAATGAGTCATTCCAAACAGGCCCTAAGTCAATTATATATAAAAGGCCGTGCTGTGTATACATAAAAGGCCGTGCTGTGTATACATAAATAAAGGGAATGGAAACAAAGCAAAGATTATGTATTGAAAGTTATACATACGACAATTCATAAATGAGCAAAATAGGTCATCTGGAGCTCAGATGCTAACTTTTCGTGTTCTTATTAAAAAAAATACCTAAAAATCTGTTATTTCGCCTTCTACACGCTACATCTGCTAGCTAAATAATCTGGAATGATGGCCACTATCGCCCTAAAAACAAAATTAGCAGAATGTAGTGGATTTCATACTTGGGGCCTGTTTGGATAAACAGCTTATAGCAAAACATGAATAAGCTTACATAGGCTATTTTTATAGCAAATGATAAAATTGAGTTCAATTACTTTTACATATGCAATAAGCTGTTTTTATAAGTTATCTTGGAGAAGAGAACTTATAAAAATCAGCAGAAAAAAACTTATGAAAAATGTCATAAGCTGTTTTCAAAAGTTCTCTGAAATATAAGCCAATCCAAACAGATCCTTAATTCATCAAAATTCACTATGCAATACCCCTCTATCACCGCTATTAGTTTTCAGATATTTCAATCAAAATCAACCAATTCAACAAAAGCTATAAAAAAATCTAGAATTAATTTACCTTAGCATCATTACGAACAAACTGGATCCCATGACCAGGATATACAGTAGAAGAACAGAACCAACACTTCTCTAATCTCATTTTGCCTCCAAACTAAATCAACAATTTCACTACAAAAACAAAGTTGAAATTCGATTAAATGGAAAATTAACGATGATGGATTGTATAATTGAAGAGATTGATGAAGAAGGGAAGATGAACCTGAGGAATAAGGAGGAGATGATGATAAACCCTAATGTCGGGGCGGTGTGGCCGCCACTGATGTTAGGGTTACGAGAACAACTGAGGGCTTATATATGGTTCGCCTCAATATATAATACTAATTTTAAGCCATTTTTTTTAATTATTTTTTAATCATATATTTTAAAGTCTATTGTAATAAATAAATAAAAAATGACAAATGGATTTAAACATCATCCAATCACTAGTACAAGTATAATTCAATTTTTTTCTCAAAAAAAAAAAGTGTAATTCAATATATATCATATCATTGCCATTGTATAAAGACAGCTTTAAAATTAACCATCACACATATTGGTAGTTAGATACACCGTTTATGACTAAACTTTGAGATTTTTAGAAAGGCTTCGAGAGGCTAGACAAAGAAATATCATGAAAGTCTTGCTCCTTTAAAAATCGTGGCTGACGGTTTAATTTATGGCAGTCAAGGTAGTGTTGTAGGTATGAGAATTTTGCAACCTATCAAGGTATGTGATGAGTATTGTAATCAAATCAGTGTGTAAATGTTTTAACTAATTTTGCAACTTAGTCTTTTATTATTAGTGAAACAAGTTAGGGTCATTGGCAAGTGGATGAGAGTTCTCCACGAGGATAAACATTGCATTAACTAATAAGAAGTAATTTGATTTCTCAATGAAATTGTACGGATATTTTGACGATTTTACCCTTTATCTAAGCAAATTGGACGGCGATGCTACTAGTATTGGGTGTTATTTTTTAGTCATGTGGAGTTTTTTTTTATGGGAGTTTTTTAATTTTAGGAAAGAAAAATATAGGAAAATTTAGTTCATTTTAACAGCGTCATTGATCTAGGGTGATAAAAAAAAGGTGGTATGTGTCGATCAACAATCCATCGAGTTGCAAAGTGGATAAGCACCTACAAGCACTTCGACCAGGCCCATCCTTGCGGAGGTGCAAACAGCTCTATAGAACTGGGCCTCCTCAATTTTGGGGCCCAAAATATATTTTTTTATTTTATAATGCACAGAAGCTATTAATATATGCACATAACGTTGTAACATAATCAATAAAGATGGCGCGGCCTAGCGGTTAAATTAAAAAAACAAGTGTTAAGCTTAGTGGTTACTGTTCAATTCCCAAGTCATTGAGGCATTGCGGAGTGGAGAAACTGAAACTAGTCGTTTGGTGTTTATTGGCAGAAGGGGGTTTGATACTTCATGACTAAACGTATTTGGACTTAGTAGAGATTGAATTTTAGGCTTTAGGCTGGTGCAAAACAATATCAAGATTAAATTTATAAAATTTATGCATATTTTGGTTCATTAAACCAAATAAACAAATGCTAAAATCCAGTTTCAACCCCCCTAAGTTTTACAATTGCTCTATTTTAGCACTCTAAAGTTCAATTGCTCCATTTTAGTCCCTCAAGTTTACCTCATTTTGCATTTGAAAGCCTCTTGACATTTTGAAACCCCCCTAAGCACCGATTCATTTTGCAAAGTTGAATTTAGAGACTCAAAGTATCAAGTTGTGTTGATATACTTACGCAATGGTTCATGTGCTCAAAAAAAAAAAAAAACTCAGCCCTGGTTCTAATAAAGTGCCAATAAAAACTCGTCCCGTTTATGCTACGCTTTTGCGATACAGAGTAGAGAATAAATGAGTTAATTTGGAAAGTTTGATTGTTGGTTTGTGTTGGATTGAGCACTGAAGTGGAGTGGAATATATGCATGCATGATTGGATTGATCTATACACCATCTACAGCGAATCTAAAATAGTGAAAATCATTCATTTATAGTGTCCGAACCACCATTTCTAACACAGCACTAGGACTAGAACAACATGTGCAAATAACATAGGTTTGCATTTGTTGGATTAATATATTAGAACCTAGAGAGATTGTTAGGGACTCGCTCCTAGGTGATGGTGTATGGGAAATTAATAAACAAATTTAATTATCTTAAAGTATTATAATTAGGCTCGTCTATTAGGATGGTACTTAAGTTCAAGACAATGAAGAATCTTACACTTACCTTATTCCAATTACACAAACGAACTCAAAACCTTTAAATTCAAGAGCTATTTTCTTTTATTACTCGAGGTTGAATAAAAAAGGCTTAATAGCAGTTTTCAACCCCTAACTTTTAAGAAGTTACGATTTTGATCCTCTAAGAAAAAAAACCACAAAATTACCCCCTACATTTTGCAATTGTAGCCGTTTTAGCCCCCCAAAGCCAATTTTTGGTTAAAAAAATAAATAATAATAACACGTGGCACCTCACTTAGAGTGCCACGTCAGCGTTGACCGAGTCAAAATTGGCTTTGGGGGCCAAAACTGCCACATATGCAAAACTTTGGGGGCGGTTTTGTAGTATTTTTCTTTGGGGGCCAAAATCGCAACTTTGGAAAAGTTAGAAGGCTAAAACTGTTATTAAGCCAATAAAAAAAGATGCAAGCGCTCTTATTAAAATCGTGCATCTTGTAAATTCTTTTATCATGATCAATGGACTTCCTTGAGATTTTAAGTGTATTGTTCGAACTAAATTTTGTTGCAAAATCATTACTTAGTGTGGTTTTGTTAATCATTGTCCGAAGGGCATTAGTTAACAAACCCATTAATAGAAATTTTGTTTTAAAAACACAAGTTTTATCCTTTGTCTTGACAATAATTACACCACTTTTTTTTATAAAAATTTACTTATTTTAAGTACTTTAATCAATACCTTAAGAACACTTGTTAGCATTCTCCTTTATTTATAACAAGGATTGTTTAGAAAAATTTGATGAAAACATACATGTATCATGTGATACAATAGACTACAAGTGTTTGAAGTTCGAATTTTACTTACGTATACACTATTCAAATAACCTTCCCAACATATTTGCATAAATAATTTAATTAAACATCTCACACTCAATTAAAATTTTCTAAAGCTTTGTAGAATGAAAAAATACATTGTCAATATGTTTTAACGTTCCAAAAAAAAATCTTGAACTTTATTATTAGTATTTAGTATTTACAATGTCACATATGACTCGTTTGATTTGCAAAGTATCAAGTACCGTTAGAATATTATTTGATTTGAGATTTTTTTTTTTTTCATAAGCTAGAAATATATTTAAGAAAGAAAGAAAACAAAAAAAAAATGGGGAAAAATTTGTTTCTTGATTGACAAATTATCAATGCTTCCTCTTAATGTATGATAAGTTTGCATGGAGTTGATAGGTATTAAAATCAAATGCCACTTCCTTGCTTCACTGCAATCTCAGTTGGTTACTCTTCCTCACTATATTTGGTTAATTGTACTAGTTTACATTAGTGCCTTTAAAATTTGTTGAATAGAAAGCTATTTGTGTTAAAAGAACTATCACAACCTCTAAGGTTATTCATACACTAGTGGGTGATATTGGAATTCTCGTTCTTTTGATTATGTGGAATATATGATGTACTACTAGAAACAAGTTAGTTTTGACAATATCCAACAAAATATGGCGATTGCAACTATTTTCTCCAAGTTCAACTTGCTCATCAAGTTTTTGGGACTGACCCTTCAGCCCCTCACATTCATACATCAAGGATGGTGAGGCAACATGGAGATGAGAACTATGTGATCCTCGATGTCGATGGAAGGGTTTGACAAATTCAAAATAGGCGAATTATGGTGGTCTAATTTGTAGGTATGATGACAATTTGCAACTTGGTTTCTTTGGTCGTGTGGAGATCTCTTGGTTGACATCAAGAGACAGTGGCGGTTCCACCGCCTGGCGACCCCGGACACTCGCCCGAACTCAATCGATAATTTCTTTACATTAGGTTCAACCCAAAAGCCGATTAACACACTTAAAAAAATATATATTGGGCAAACTCACAATCATAGTCAAGAGACGAGAGATAATGAAAAAACAGGGGAGGCAAATTGGGTTGTATAATAGATTCGTGTTTCAATTTGAGAGAGGTTCCAAAGAGGTAAATTCGGGTTGTATTATAGATTCGGCTTCCATTATATGATCAATTGGAAGTTGGAAGAAAGGAGAGATAATGAAAAAAGTAAATAATTTATGTATTTGGTTTAGATACATTGAATAATTTATGTATTTGGTTTAGAATATAGACCATATACATTAGTTATTCAATTAATCTAAAAAGTAAATTGTTTTTTATAAATAGGACTGGAGGGAGTAATATTTTTACTCCTGTACTTTAATGTTTGTAAGTAAATAATTATTTTCCTAACTAATTGTTTTCATTAATAATGTATCAATTAGTATATTTGAACGTACCGCCAACCCAAATAACCTACTGAGTATGTATACCCCCAACAAACCTAATTTTTCAAGAGTTACCAAAACTTGTACCGCATACCAAAACGAATTATGTATTACAAAGCAAAAGGAAACAACACAAGTTCTTCAAACTGAGAAACATTTGATATTTTCATTGGTCTACAAACTCATTGAGTTGGCTTTGATATTGTCGGTGTTGACAACATCCGTTGAAAGATTATATTTCATCTCTCTTATTTCAAATTGTACTTTTTGTTGAAGAAATAACGAACTTCTTTTATTTCGATATGTGACTATATATATATACTCCCTCCGTCCCTTAATGCAGGCACCCATTGTAACACCCCGTTTTCCCAAATATTTAAAAAAATTCTTAAAGCATAACATTTATCAGAGTAAACATCAAACAACGGGATATCACATATATCATAATCCAACAGTTAAATAACAATTTAACCAATATCTTAAACATTGCAGCGGAAAATCATAATCATAACTCATAAAACGTTTTGGCACGTAGGCCCCATCAAATAGTTCATAATCGTAATCCATAACATTATAAAAATAACATAATAGTCACGTAAGAGAATGAAGCATGCATAAACATAAACCCCATCCCGTTACGTATCAGAGCGACCTAGACGACACAGTGAAGGCAAGGCCAACTCACGAAAGCAAACTGCACACTAAGCACGATCCTATAAAACGTGCGGAGGACAAAACTCCTATTATTCGTGGTGAGGACTAAGCTCAATGAGATGCTATGCATGGACACTTATGAACAAAAACATCGTAATCAACATATCAACATGCATCCAATAATTTGGAGCTAACTTCATCATAAACTTATGCACTTAGTTAAATAACGGAAGCAGCATAAACAGGTCACATAAACAAAATGATATCATTATATCAACAGCTTATAAATATCAGGAATATCAACCTTCGTATCTTGCACGAATATACAATACATTAGTTCATGTCCATTTAATATCAACATAACTTAAACAACTCTACAGACTGCATTAAACGTCATCATTAGGTCTTAATACCAACTAGGGGTTCGCTCTTGATCAACACGTCCGACACAGATCGCACAAACACTCAAGCAAGTACATTCTGGTTGTACTCGCGAGGCGAGAGTTCTTACTCGCCATGGCGAGTACCACTCATCTCCCAAACTAAAGTTGTTCTGGGTTCCCTCTGATCCTACATTCATTCCTAATCAATACTAGGTATGTTCAGGCACTCTAGGGCATCCAAGGTCCAACTAAAAATGTCGAAACACAAAATATGACATGCACTCTGCCTAAGCTCGCGAGGCGAGAAAGGGTTGCTCGCCATGGCGAGTTGCACCAAACAACTCGCGAGGCGAAGGGAAAGGGCTCGCGTGGCGAGCGATGAAGTTCATCACTCGCGAGGCGAGGATCATCCCTCGCCGTGGCGAGCGATGAACAGAAGCACGGGCAGACTAGGGTTTTTCTCAAAAATCCAACACACAACATGGTTCAAAGCCTAATTTTGATTCCATAATCCATCCTAAACATGTTCTAAGGTTAAAGGACGGTTTCTACATCAATCTAAACAAGTTTTACCGTTTGATCATCAATTTTTAGGGTTTTGACCTAATTTCCAAACTTTTCTAAAACAATCCTAACTTTGCCATTTAATCATCAGAATCACAGCAATCAATGCTATTGAATCATTAGTCTCACCCTTACCTTGTTTGAAGAAAATCGCAGCACTCTTGGTCTCTTGCTCCTCTCTAAGCTTTTCTCCCTTTTTCCAAAAGTTTTCACGTACAATAGTTTTCTAAAGATATTAGGTCTTCCCTATTTATACCTCTTTCTAATAACTTATCTTATCTCACTTTCTCCCCCAAAACTATCTAAAATATCAAAACAGCCCTCAACTAAATATTTTACATTATTTTCAAATCTTTATTTTATTTAACAATAAAATAATTCTCATATTCTTATCAAATATTCCAAAGCTCATAACTTAACACGTCATCGATCAAATCATCATAAATCATCAAGACATACCAAAATCATGCATATATTATATAAATATAATATAATCACCTAAACTCGATTAAATAAACGATTAAACGAAAGTGGGCGTTACACCCATTGCATTTTTCATATTTATTAAGAAAAGTTGTCAATGTAATTAATGCCTGTTTTGTGTGTTAATATTAGGAAATTGTCATTTGTTTGTATGTGTATTAAATTTGATTTTTCATATTTCAAGACAAGATAATAGTATTAAATTAGGGGTATGTTTAGACAAAAATAAATAAATGCATCTAGTAATTTGAAAAGGGGTTTATATTAAGGGACAAAGACAAAATCAAACGGGTGCTTAGATATAGGGACGGAGGGAGTATATATATATATATATATATATATATATATATATTATGTCACATGTGAATTTGCGATAATTTTTTCGCTCAAGCTCTATAAAAATCCTGGCTTCCGCCACAGTCAAGAGACAGGCTACAACAAGCTTATATGTTACTCCAACTCTCTTCATATGATGTAGTTGGTGACTAAAAACACTTAGTGGTTCCATGATTATTCAAATATCTTGAAACTCATATTAAACTATGTTACTAAAGATTGAATTCTTGTTATTCATCATATCTTTCGAGAGAGTGATTGTGTGCAAGCAAACTCTTGTCATAATTCCGCCATGTTTATCATCTGCTTTATAGGATGATGTTTTAAGTGTGTCCTTTTCAATCACTTAATTTTGTTCGTTTTATTTTCTTTTTCCTTTTTAACAAAAACAATATGCTTTAACACGACCTTTTTAGTTTTAACAAACCAGCTTTACAACCATGGCTTTTCATTATCAAACGGCTAGTTGGACTTTTGAGTTTTTGTATCGTATGCAGATACCGATATGTGCAAATAAATAAAATTAGTCGTTGCTATCTTCATTCTGGTTTTTCATCACTGTTTCCAGCTATCATTTTGTATTTTCCTCCTTTCAATTATTTTTTATCCACTTTTCTCCATAATTATTTTATTTATTATAGTTCTTGATAACTTGTGAAGTAAGTGAACCCCATCCATTACATCATGCCTTCACTTGTGACTGCTGACACGGTCACACCATTATGTATGTATTGTGGAGCCTATATTTTCTTTCTTCTTAACCAAATCCAATTCTATTTTGTTTACTATTTAAAAAAATTGTTTACTAAAATTATCTTGAAATTTGTATAAATGATCTCTTAAAAATGTAATAAGTATTTTTTAATATAAAATTTATTTATTTAACAAACATTAGAGGGACATTAGTTAACACGACACTATATTTTTATCTATAATTAATTCAAAATTTGAGTTCCTCACGTCACATCCTTTTTTCCACAATTAGTGCACCTAAAACAAGTCCTTAATTTTAGGAGGGGTATTTAACCTTAGTATTTAAAAGTAGGATTATGGGTCAGGTGAAGATTTTGTTAAATTCTTTAGGGTATAATGATATTGGACAGCTTATTAGCGGCTTATTCCAACTTTTTTTAGGAACAGTCATTTGGCAGTGCCTGGCTCTAAGCCTTTGGCATTTGTTTGAAGGTTTAATAGCAGTTTTCGCCATAAACTTTTATAAAGTTGCGATTTTGTTTCTGTATGAAAAGAATTCAAAATCGTCCCATAAGTTTTACAACTGTCGCAGTTTTGACATCCCAAAGCCAATTTTTGGTAAAAAAATGTCACGTGGCACCTCACCTCACTTAGGGTGCCACGTCCGCGTAGATCGAATCAAAATTGGTCTTGGGGGCCAAAACTGGCACATATGCAAAACTTCAGGGGTTGTTTTGTAGTTTTTTTTCTTCTTAAGGGGCCAAAATCACAACTTTATAAAAGTTAAGGGGCTAAAATTGCTATTAAGTCTAATATCTAATTAGGATTCAATTCTTCAACCCTAACAACTCACGTAGATTTCTTTCTTAAAAAAAAAACTCACGTAAATTTCTTAAATGAGACTAATTAATCATTTAAGTTTTAACAATGTTTTTAGTATTTCTATATTCTAATATTAAAAAAAGTCGCATGTCACTTAAAATTAAAATATTTATGAGAGATATTTGTCATATTAGGTACTCAAAATAATTTTTCAATGGAAATACCTCATTCCTACCAAATCTTAAATGAAGAATCCTCATTGAAAATGGTTTTAGAACACCTATTAAAAAAAGTTGGAATGAAAATATTGTCTTAAAAAATAGTGAGAAACAACAAATGGCGAATTTAAAGTTTTTACATTTTATTTTGTTAACATGGTTTTTTTTTATGGAGAATGCTAATGATCGTCCTTCAACATCGATTAAAGTACTTAAATAAATAAGTTTGGATAAAAAGTGAAGTAATTATTTAAAAAAAACGTGTTTCATAGTAAATTTTTTATTAACGGATTTCTTAACATTGGTTAGCAAATGTATATTTTATACTAAGAGAAATGATATTTGAACAACCATTTTATAACAACTTTTGCAATAACTTTCTCTCTTATATTCACATTATATTTTTACTTTCTATCTCTATTTTACTTTAGTTTTCGTATCAATACATAATTTTCTTTATAAAAATAACGTTGTCCAATTGGTTGTCAAACAAATAAATATTCAAATAACAGTACTCTTCTTGCACTAATCTGTTTGAGGAGATCCTCCCATTTGCTCTCTTATTTCAAACATCCATATATTTCGGCTCCACCGATTGTCCCGGGAAAGTACAAACAACACTTGTAAAAATCAATTAATCATTAAATTATTAGCCAATTAATTAGTACTAATAAGTCAATTAATTAATTAATACTGTAACGGTGTTCTATTCCACGAGTACTAGTACTTCAAGTCCACACCACACTCCTTCAACCACTGGTTTCATTTCAGTTTCACTCACTTCCTTATACTCTCTTTTTCCGTTCCTTCGTTAAAACCCTAACCGAAACCCTTCCATTCCACTTTCGCATTTCTACATTCTCACGCGCCACCACTCTTCAGATCTAACCGCAATGCTCAACTAACTCCACCGCATAATGTCAAATCCCGATCCCAACAACCGCCACCGCCACCCTTCCTGGCCACCGCCAACTGATTCCAAACCAATTCCACCTTCTTCTTGGGCGAAGAAAACCGGTTTTAAACCCAAATTCTCCGGTGAGACTAATGCTAGTAATTCCGGTCAGATAAACCGGATTCCTCCTGAACCGCCGCAAGTGGATCTTGAAGCCGGTCCGGTTCGTCCTCCATCAAACGGTGTCGTACAGAGTAATAATGTGAATGCGACTGTTCCGGTGCCGGTTCCGGTTGTTAAAGATCAAACAGTGAAGAAACGGAGGGATTCTGATGGTGTTCCGAGTACTAATGGACAGGCGAATCCTGCACCGGGGACGGGAACGGAGCAGGCCACGCAGGTGAGGAGGACGTTGAGGAATGAGGAAGTTGTTGATGGTTTGGTTGTTGATGATGAAGGATTTGCGTCTAGGCATGCTCATATGAAATATGAGCTAAGAGATTTTCCTGGTTTAGGTATAATTCGAAATGTTTTTGGAAATTTTGGTGTTTTGAATTTTATCTATGAAGTACGAAACCAGACACGGACACCTGACATGTGATGCCGATAATAATTTGAGAAAATGAAATAATTTAATGTAATCACATGTGTTAGTGTCTGTGTCGGGTCGGTGTAGGTCATTGATACATGTTGGACACTGGACACATATTTGATTAGAAATGTCGGTGCTACAGAGATGTTGATTTCAATGATTTCGAGTCTTTTTTAATTTTTGTTTCTAATTTTGAAAATTTGTTGTGTTTTGATTATGATTGTGTTATGTTGTAGTTCCGATTGCGGTGTATGGTATTCAGCATTACGTTTCAATGTTAGGTTCGTTGATTCTTATTCCACTTGTTATTGTTCCTGCCATGGGAGGTTCTCACGTGAGTGATTTTCGAGCTTTTTTCGTGTTATGTTTCTCTTTTATACGATGAAGCTGTTATGCTGTTGTCTAATGTGTTAATGAATATGCAGGAGGAAACTTCTAATGTGGTATCAACAGTGTTGTTCGTTTCGGGGTTGACTACTCTGTTGCATATTAGTTTTGGGTCGAGATTGCCTTTGATACAAGGCCCTTCATTTGTTTACTTGGCGCCAGCTTTGGCGATAATAAACTCCCCAGAGTTACAAGGATTAAATGGAAATGATGTATGGCTGTTTCTTTCTTTGTTTCTTTATGTTTTTGATGATATTAATTACTGTCTATATTTCAATTCATCAAAGTCCTGTGGCAGTTTTCTAACAATTTTTGTTATTCATAACGTCACGTGGGATTTTGTCTTATTATAATTTTTTTGCCAGCATAATTGAAACAAAGGAAGCTGATAAAGGTATCTTTGTCAATTTGCAGAAATTCAAGCATATAATGAGGGAGCTTCAGGGGGCTATAATTATTGGGTCCGCCTTTCAAGCTCTACTTGGATATACCGGACTTATGTCACTCTTAGTAAGGTATGATTTTTTTCATTTTTCCAGTCAGCAGGATTTATTGCTGTGGACAGAGGGAATGTGTGTCACAAAGGTTGAGAAACTGAAGTAAAAAAAATAAAAAATCCTAGAGGTTAATCGGTCAAGAAACATTTGTAGGGGCAGAAAATATTTACGCACAGAATTCATTTCTTAACTGATTATTATATTTAATGGATGACGAACATCATTAGACATCTTATTACAGCATACGATACTGCTGACTTTATCATCAACAAATTGGTTATTAGTATGGCTTTAATCTCTGAGTCACACCCATTTGGACGATCCAAAATCCTAGTCCATGCCTCAAGTCTTGAGGAGGACCGACAGTGGTAGGTTACATGACCAACCAATGATGGAATGCCAGCAATCATTGAGCCTGATTAATAAATACCTTAGTAATATTGACACAATTCAATTTTACTAGTTGAGCTAACTCTTATCAGCATTGTCATATTAAATAGTTAAAGAATACAATTATATGAGAGGACATATACAATAGAACACAGAGACTGTAATAAGAGTAAGTTCACGTCAAGGTCTTTTAATTGGGGTCCCATGTAGCAGATTTAAAAAAAATTCCCCCTCACCTCCCCTCAAACAGTGTTGGGCAAGTTGATCTAAGTATATTTAAATTAGATGGCCAAGAAATGTACTTTTGGAGTTGTTTATGGGTAGTTTTAAAAGGAAATGATATATATTTTTTCTTTCATCACTAATTAAGACTGTTATTTGATCTTGATAATTGGTTCATTGGTTGGTTTAGAGATTGTAATGTTCAGTTCTAATAACTACGATGTTGGGATCATTCTCCGATGGAAAGGGCTGCACATAGCTTGTTTGAATAGTATTTCCACATGGCTCTTTCCCATCGATATCACATGCACCAACGACCCCCCTTTGGATGCAATGTGGAACTTTAACCTTTTCCTTTCCTCATGATTTAAACCACTTCAGTACCTGAGTTTTTGAAATGAAAACATTTCATATCATTTCAGTTTAATGTAGTTGATAGCGACCCTCATTTTATGAGTTTCCTTTCAGGTTGATCAATCCTGTAGTTGTATCCCCAACTATTGCTGCAGTTGGACTTTCATTTTTCAGTTACGGATTCCCATTAGTGGGTACATGTCTTGAGATTGGTGCAGTACAGATATTAGTGGTTATTGTTTTCTCTCTTGTAAGTTTTATTAATTGGCGTATTTCTTTTTTAAAATATTTATTTAAAATGTGTACTGTACATATTGTATTGGTTGTTGCACTTCACTAAATTTTGTTATCTGTTATTGCCTGCTTTCTACAGTATCTTCGTAAGATATCTGTTCTTGGACATCGCATATTTCTAATCTACGCAGTAAGTGGAATGTTACGTTATCTTTCTAAGTTATTCAACAGTGGTTGAAATAATATTATGTGGTGTAATAAATGATCTCTGTTTTCTTTATCTAACTGACAGATTCCTCTTGGTCTAGCAATTACTTGGGCATATGCTTTCTTGCTTACAGAAGCAGGGTTTTACACCTACAAAGGGTGTGATGTAAACATACCTGCATCAAATATGGTTTCAGAGCATTGCAGAAAGCATTTTTCTAGGATGAAGCATTGTCGGGTTGATACTTCTCATGCATTGAAATCCTCTCCATGGTTTAGATTTCCCTATCCGTTACAATGGGGTGTTCCTGTCTTTCACTGGAAAATGGCTCTTGTAATGTGTGTGGTTTCCTTAATCTCATCCGTGGATTCGGTTAGTTTCTTGTCTTTTTCTGTTTTTGTTCCTGGACTGTATTTGTTGTCTTAATTCTATCTGTATATATGTAATAATTTGTCTTGCTTGTGTTATCATAGTTAACTATATTTGACACTCTTTTTTGGAAATTTATACTTGACCTGCCAAAATGACTTATTTTAGTGAAATAAGTAGAAATTTTTTGTGGTATTCACCAATGACTATTTGTAACTTCATTTTAACCGCAAGATTTATTAGTGATGGGGATATTTTTCTGTGAATGAAATATCTGGAACTCTGGAGGTTGTTAGTTGTTGGATAGTCTATCAAATCCAAACATAAAACAATAGATGACAGCTTTCCGTATTTTTAATTTCTAAGTGTATGTTTAACAATGAGTTTGGCTACCGTCACCGCACAATGCAATGGCATTTTAACATGGAAATTTAAATCTACAAAGTGTTGCTGTGGATTGTAGCTACGGATGGACGTGCGTTTACAAGGCACTCATAGCCAAAACAAACATAGCATAAATGATTAATAACTTTTCTTTTCGCTATTCTTCATTTCCATTTCAAGTAGAAATCAACAGCAAGGGCAACTAATTAATTTAGGTTCTATCTACCTGGGAAATGACTGAATCATAGGAAATAACCCTAAAGTTGGCAAGGGCCCGTTTGGTTTGAAAAAAATTGTTCCATTTTCTGTTTTCTCTAGTATCACATTTTTTTCCTTTTATTTTTTCAGTTTGATAATGGTTT
Source organism: Medicago truncatula (assembly GCF_003473485.1). Lineage (NCBI taxonomy): Eukaryota > Viridiplantae > Streptophyta > Magnoliopsida > Fabales > Fabaceae > Medicago > Medicago truncatula. Next base: position 28,162,872 of record NC_053045.1, read on the forward strand.
TTGATGGTTTACAAATGAAACAGTGAAAACAATATACAATTGTTCACTGTTTCTTATACCAATATTTGAAAACAGAACGAAGATTCATTTTTGTAATTTATATAAGCTGAAAATAGGAAACAAAAATAGAAATTGTTTCTTAAACTAATCTGGTTTTAAAATTTCACGTGTTTAATGATTCAAGCAATTTTGTGATTAGTCATATATCTTAACACATCATGAAGAGAAACATGAGAATAAGGAGTAGTTAGTGTAATAACCTGCGTAGCAAGTTATCTAGCTTTAGTTAGTTTTCAGTTAGTTAGAAGAGTTCTAATACTCTATGCTTAAGCTCACTGTAATATAGTGCACCACTTAGCTTCTATATAAGTTTTACTCCTTCATTATTCATCAATTAATGAGAATATTATTCATCTATTTCTTCTCTCATAATATATCTTATCATTTACTAATTTATTAGAGATTTACAACCATCTAGAAAAGGGCATCCAAGGGAGGATCGGAGGACCCCTTGTGAATCTGTTGTAGACAATATTATATTGTATTTGAACAGCTTGATGCCATGATTCAAACCTATGACCCCAATCACATGACACTAGCTCCCACCTTTGTGCCAAGGCTCCCCCTTCTAATAATGTACTATCTTAAAATTAAGATTCTATGTTCTTTGTATTTTTCTTTATATGCAGGATTTACATATCACTAAATTTTGTTGATGATATTCATTTGCTTTAAACTTTGCAGGTTGGCTCATACCATGCATCTTCTCTATTGGTAGCATCGAGACCTCCAACTCCTGGAGTTCTTAGTCGAGGAATTGGTTTGGAAGGTCTTTGTAGTGTCTTGGCTGGTCTCTGGGGAACTGGAACTGGATCTACAACTTTAACCGAAAATGTTCATACAATTGCCGTGACTAAAATGGGAAGCCGGCTGTCTGTTCAACTAGGTGCATGCTTTCTGATATTGTTGTCTCTCATAGGTAAGATTCTTTTATTGTTCTGTTCTTGAATATTAAACTTTATCGGAGTACACTTATTTTAAAAAGCAATGAGTTATAAAGATGAAAACTGAATAGCCATTTGGGCTATGCATATTTGATATTTTATCAGAAGAAATTCATGCTGTCATGCTATTTGTGATATTATTAATCATTCAATTTCTTTGGTTTCCTTGGTTGCACAATGACATTGAATTTACATTTTGCTGGTTCTTCATTAGTTTCATCTATTATGACATCCAAGTGATGCTTTAGTTTCTAATCTCAGGTCAATTTTTTTCCTAACAAATGATTACTGCAATTTTCACTCGATCAATAATTTCCTAACGAATGAACAAAGTGATATGGTTTTCTTGGCCCAAGTTGCCTAATGCTATCAAATCATCTAACGTGTAATGACATACAAATTTACAGTTATTGTTAATATTTATCCTTTATGTAATGCATGCATTAAGTATTGATATAGCTTAGGGTTTATGACGTCGCATCCGATGTAGGATGTTCGAGACTGATATCACTACAGTTGAGAGTGAAAGGAGATAATAAACTGTGGTAGACAATAGATGCAATGTGCATTATACATTTTCATAGGCTTCTGATTCTTGATGTTAGATACTAATAGTAATATACATTTTTTATGTCATTTAAGATAGGTCTTAAGCCTGTCAGTTTTAATGCATTTACCGGTGCCCTAAATGATTGAGAGAAGCTGGTTTTTAAGATTTTAATTTGTAACTATACGACATGTTTGTAAGGAAACAATCAATTTGTAGTTTGAAATATTCATTACATACCAAAGCAGGGCCGGCCCAATGTATTTTGAGGCCTAAATCAAATTTAAGATGGGAAAGTAATAGTAATATTTTATTTTATATTGGGTTAATAGGTCTTTACCCCCTGTAATATAGTTCATTTCCAGTTTTCACCCATGTGAATTTTTTTTTTTATTTACCCCCCTAATAGGCCAAACAAAAACCAATTTTTTTTTTTCAAGAAACTTTCGTTTTTGTTTGGCCTATTAGGGGGTAAATCAAAACAATTTTTTTTTACAGGGGGGTAAATAATTTTTTTTTTTTTATAGGGTGTAAAACCGGAAATGACCTATATTACAGGGGGTAAAGACCTATTAACCCTTTTATATTTATTATAACATTTATATTTTTAATTTTTAAAGTACAATTTTTATAATTAATGTATATTAGTTTGTATGTAGACAATAGTGGAATTTAACCAATTTCTGCTAGACCAAAATAATTAAGCAATGTAATCAGAATTTAATAAAACACATGACATGTGGTTTATTTTTTGGTTGGATTAAGTTTTTGTTTTTTTTAGAGGAAAGTTTCGTTGTTTATTATAGGATAAAGATAAAATAACAATAGAGTTTGACCAATTTTTTTAAGGAGACTAAATCAATTAACAATAACTGTTGTGGGGAAAAACTAGAACATATTTTTTATCTAAATAAAATCTAGGATATGTTTTTTTTTAGGGGAAAAACTAGAACATAGTTGTTATCTGATAATAATTATTTATAATGTGTCATCACTTTTTTCCTTACAGGAGTATCATCACATTGTTAATAGTGCAAAGGTTCACTCAAAAAAAAAAAATTATAGTAAAAGTATTTATTTATTTTTTAATAAAACATTACTCCAAAAATGTTTTTGAATTGGACTAAATGTACACTGTATTCAATTTCAATTTTTTTTTAAGATTTAGAGGAAATTTAAGATAGAGGAAATCAAAATGAAAGCCTAGCAAGAATCGATCTCTAGGCGCTTCTTCCTTTGTTGCATATTACTACCATCGCACCATTCATGTTTTTTATAATTGTTTACAAGGGTTAAATAAACATATTAAGAAAATATGGCATATGTATAATATGTGTGTGTGGGTTATTCATTGCCAAGCCCATCAACGACACAACAGAAACTTCAGAAAAGCTGTTGATTTCTTACACTGATCCTATCCCTTTTTGGGGCGGCATAAGTCATAAGACAACTCGAATATACAATTCATTCATAGAAAACATTTCATGCAAATTTATCCATGTTTGATCATGCTTATTCTGTACCACAGGTAAGATTGGAGGGTTCATTGCTTCAATTCCTGAAGTTATGGTTGCTGGTCTCCTCTGCTTCATGTGGGCAATGCTCACAGCTTGGGGCTTGTCAAATCTACGCTACAGTGAGGCCGGAAGCTCTCGCAATATCATCATAGTTGGGTTATCATTGTTTTTCTCTCTTTCCGTACCTGCCTACTTTCAACAATATGGCATCTCTCCGAATTCCAACGTGTCTGTGCCAAGTTATTTTCAGCCCTACATTGTTGCTTCTCACGGGCCTTTCCACAGCAAATATGGAGGGGTATGCCACTGTCATGTTTTTCACTATTATGATTTACGAAGTCCTTTGAATTTGCCTGCACCAATTTTTGTGATCTAAATTACCATTGTGAAATTTTTGGAAAAAGTAATAAATAATCCAAAGGCCACCTTGTTTTTTATTTTATATCAAGCCAAACACCACTAAATTTCGCAGGGTGGTGTGCTGGTGACAAAACCATGTTATTGCATATATTTCCATGATCTTGTGATTGGAAACTGAAGCTACTCTCATTCGATTGGAACGGTTTGGTGGTTTCATAGGTTTTAAGGTCAATTTTGACATCTAGAATTAATGCAGTGAACTAGCTAATATGAATATGTGGATCTGGCTTTAGATATGTGATTGGAAACTGAAGCTACTCTTATTCGATAGGAATGGTTTGTTGGTTTCATCGGTTTGAAGGTCAATTTTGACATCTTGAATTAATGCAGTGAACTAGCTGATATAGTAATATGAATATGTGGATTTAGCTTTAGATATGTGGTTCCCTTGTTATTTTAATCCTTGAATGATGGTTAAAACCCCTTGGTTGAAATGTTTTCTATATGATGAGTGCTATCAACACATTCTCTATCATAAACTTTCCTACACACTTCCTCTTATTGGTTACATTCAAATGAGTCTTGCTATATAATGTGGGTCCCTTAGAAATTTGGTGAATTTCTACTAATGTGTTGCTCGCATTCTGTTTGCTGACATGTTTGTTTTTTCTGAAAAGCACTAATTAATTTGTTCCTTTTGCAGTTGAACTATGTCTTGAACACACTTTGCTCGCTACACATGGTGATAGCGTTTCTTGTTGCTGTTATCCTGGATAATACTGTACCTGGCAGTCGGCAGGAGCGAGGGGTATATGTTTGGTCTGAAGCTGAGGTTGCCAGAAGGGAGCCTGCTGTTGCTAAAGATTATGAGTTACCCTGGAGAGCTGGTCGGATTTTCAGGTGGGTGAAGTGGGTTGGCCTGTAATTCGTGTTTTGGGTTAAATGATGGATAGCATTAGGTCATGTTACATAGTAAATTTGTATACATTTTGGGGGGGTAGGGGTGGGAGATTTGTAGGGAGGGGTCTGTGTTGTAATTTATTAGATTAACCATGTATCTAGTTCTGATTCATTCAAAATTGAAATTTTTCTCTTGCTTTAGAGCAAGGCTTGACAACATTTTGCATGTATATATACTTTTTTTTACCAGTTTCATACAGCTTCATTGTAATTCCGCGATGTAGCAAGCTATTAGATACTTCAGATGTCCAATGTCCGTGGTAGAATGTATAATCTATAGTATGTGTCAAAGGGCATTCATGGAACAAAGAATGTATCTTCAGGAAAATGAATGGTTTACCCTAGTGTTGATGTTTCTCCTGTTATTAGGCAGAATCTAAACTGGCTCATTTTGTGTGTTTGAATATAGAACAATTGTCAATTAAAAATAGTTAAGTGATTATTATATGCACTTACTAGGGCGTTAAAGGCTCTAATTACTAGTTTTATACCAAAAAATGAAGTGTTGGCTAAACAAAAATCAAAAGTAACCAAGTTGCCTCCAGCGGCAAGGAGTTCCTTCCAAGGACGTATCCGGGGAATACTGGGTTCGATTCTCAGGGGGAACAATGCTTGGCCAGTGCGCATGCCTTTACGCACGAGCTAGATTAGTCGTCCACCATTGGTGGGTCAGAAACCGGTGCGAAAGCCAAAAAAAAAATCAAAAGCAGTATATCATATGATATTATTTTGGCAGTCATGCTTTTCAGTTGCTTACACTTTGATCATTTTTTGAGCAACCGAAAGACATGATTGATAATAATGTATACTACCTGTCTCTATTTTTTGAGTAAATTTTTTTGTCTCTTTTTATAAGATCTATTGATATTTCTAACTACATTAATTATTATTTTATATTTTTTCTTCAATCAACAATAAATATTTTGTTAAAAACATAAATGAACTCTATCTTAGAAGATAAAACTGAAAAACCAAGAGTAGTTACAAACAAATTTAATATTATCAACTTTCTCTACGATTTGATTAAAAGGATCATACATTTAGGAACAAATATAATATTATCAACTTTCTCTACGATTTGATTAAAAGGATCATACATTTAGGAACATAGGTTGAAATTTTAGTAAACAACGGAAAGTCATGACTGCTCAAATCGATATGGAAGTTGTTGGTGAAGGGGTCATTTAAGAAGTTGCAAACATTGAAGGTTCACTAAATTATGATTCAAATGAGAATTTGAGTTTCTCAACTGAAGAGAGTTCTAAAAAAGCTATTCACGAGGCATTTGAATCCAACTCATCTGAATTTGCTAACACAAACATAGAGCAGATTATTTGAATATCCATGTTGTAGTCCTTCGAGTGCAATGTTAGAGGATGACACAATAGTCTACCAACAAACCCTTTATTACCCTTCTACTTTGGATGCAAACATACATTCAAGAGCTATGATTGCTAGTATGATATATTCAAATGCTAATGTTCCTGTTGAAAGTTTAAATGTCAAAGTTGCTCATGACTTTGAGGTATTGCGACATTGTTTATTGTCCATCAAATCATGGGCGGTTCCACCGTGTAGCGACCCCGGGCGGTCGCCCGGGCTCGATCGATAATTTTTGCACATTAGACTCAACCCAAAAGCCCATTAACACATTTACAAAAAGAAAAATTTGGGCAATCTGAAAATTGTCACACGTAAATAGGTCTTAGAATTTTATTTGGCACACTATTGACAGTTTCATCTCTCTTATTTTAACGGGTTAATTGTTCAAATTGACTCTTTAATATACTTTATGTTTGAAAAATGACCCAATAAAATACAAAACATATATTCTAACATTGTAACTTGAATTTCTTCTTATTTACTTTTGACCACCCTATAATATACGTGTAGTCTAAACATGTGACCTAAATGTTGAATTTTTTCACTATTTTTTTTTTTTACATGTTTAGCACGTTAAAATATAGCTTTACATAAAATTAAATTTCTTCGACCAGGGATAAATTAATTATGAATTTTTATTCCCTCATAATTATGAATTTCTTAAACAATTTATAATTAATTTGTATCTCGTTTAAAATTTACAAAATTTCATTGTGAATGTTTCTTATCATGTTCTAGTCATGCCTACAAAATTAGGGAACTAAATTTGACTTGTGAGTATACGCTTACGCGGAACAAAATTTCAATTTTGCACGTTTCAGTTGAAAAATCAAAATAAATTAAAACGATTTCGAAATGCTATGAAACTTTACAAATCCCTTTTATGTATTTTTATAGATGTCTTTGCAAATAATGAGCTCAAAATTTGATTTATAGATCGAGATTTCTGTTGTTTTGTTTTTTGAGCTTTTGACACTTTAAAAATTCATAATTAATTTGTCGTTTGTCGAAAATTTATAATTTTTTTGTTAAAGCCATATTTTAACGTTCTTAACTCGCCGTTGGGAAATCATGAAAAAATGTCATTTAACTACAGGGTCAATTTTCAGACTTCACGTATATTACGTAGTTAATTTAAATTAATAACCCTATTTTAAATTGTACTTTTGTTGATAAAATGATAAACTTCATTTATTTTGATTTTTTTTAGGTAAAATAATAAAAAATTAAAAAAAAAATCGATTTATGACTGTTTATATATTATGTCACATGTGAATTTACGATTAATTTTTCGCCCAGGCTCCATAAATTTCCTGGCTCCGCCACTGCATCAAATGAATTATGTACAATCCTTGTGAACATAGTTTAATTAGTTGGGACATTGCAATATGCATAAATCGAAGTTTGAACCCTGAAATCCATCAAATAGATATTTATAAATATACTTTTGAAAATAATTAAATTCTTAAACATATTATAATTCGTCTTTCTGAAAACATGATCCATGTAGTTGAAAGTATAGTCAAACATATATTTTCCCTCGACCTGTTTTCAAAACAATTTCTCCAAATATTGCAATAAAACCCAAAATGTAATTTTTCTTCTTCCAAATATTCATTGAGAATACATGATGTTTGTAGCAAATAAAAAGGGGCCACATGTCTGTGTTCCATACCTTGTTGGTCGGACTCTGACGTAAACATAACATCTACAGATTTTTTGTTTGTAACCTTGATTCTAATTTCTCATCAGGAAAATGTCTATTGTCTTTAGTTAGTTGGTATATTTTGACGTTACCAACATTGATAAAATAAAATAACGAAAAATGTAAACATAGTTCCTAGCTATTGGCATAGATGTTATTGGGCAAAGCGTGCAAATGGACGATTTATCTTTCTAAGTGGAGGCGGCTACATGAATCAAATTATCTTATTATGTTCTATCATAAATCATATTTAGATTAAACTCATTAACCTTTAATTATTTTATAATAATTTATCTTATAGTTTTTCTAGATCTTTGTAATTGTCTACGTACCTTTTTAGTTCCGACTCTCCTCCATTTGATCTACTCTTCATACTATGACTTCTACGAGTCTTCTCTTTACATGCAAAAAAACATCTAAGTCTATTTTCTACCATTTTTCTACTATAGGTGTTGCCATAATTCTCTCATAAATACCCAAACAGATGTAAATAAAACACAAATTTGTGGTTTATTATACTTATGTACATAATTAAAGTAATTAGTATTTATTGTATTTATTTATTTTTCTGACAATTTGATAAAAGTTTGTAAATATCGTCTTTGTGAACTTAACTCAGTTGGCAAGGACAATGCATAATATATACAAGACCCGGGGTTCGAATTCCGCCCACCACCCAAAAAAAATCTAATGAACACAAAATACTAGTATACCGGTATGCTATTTAGAAATAGGAGCAAATGAAACCTAACCAATGCCTACATATGAAATCTACACCACAAAAATGGCTATGTTCAAGCAAATATATATATCCTTGTCAAGTTTGCAAACTTTATGCATTTATTGTCCGAGATTTTATTTTAAGGAAATCTCTAACCATGAATTTCAATGGCCCCCAAAACATGAAATGAACTTCAAATAATGATCCATTCTTATATGGTTTATCATCATCCATTCTTATTTAAAGCCTTGTGGTTTTGAGGAATTTGGTGCATCCACGATGCATGACATTTGTGCAAAGAAGATACTTCAATCCAAGATTAAAATATCCCGATAAGAATAGATACTTATCTGTTTATTTGGTAAAACCATCTATCGATATTTTGAAATGAATTATCTTTTAAATATTCAGAAAAATAATTTAAATCTCCATAGTTTTATATATGCATAACAAATTAATACAAACAATTTTAACATAGTTTATTTCACAGTGAAATTTATCAATTTTTAATATTTAGCCATACAAACCAAGTCGTATTCAAATTAATTAGCATTTAATTAAATTTAATCATATTTTATTTAATTAACTATCCGCTATTCAACCACGTGATTTGGCTCAAGTGGTTAATGAGCTCTTCAAAGACGAATCGTTCGAAAAAAATTTGAATTTGATGTTGAGTAGAAACGACTCCAGGTCAAATTTTACTTAACTATCGACCGATGCTTAAAATTTTACCTCACTCTGATTAGGTGACATCATGGGCAATTATTTAATTTTAGTAATTTTTACGAAGGAACCTTTATATTTTATTTTATTGAAACCTTCTTATTACGAATTGTGTTGCGTATGTGATGTCAAAAACCTTACATGAAAAGTTTTTGAAATATCACTTTTCTGCATTGCATATTACTACAAAGATGATATAAAACGTAATGATATATTTTGAAGTTTAGGGTGTCCCAAACACTTTGTATCTCTTTTGTCTTTGATTTTATCTTAATTCAAGTAGTGAAGTTGTATTTCATGCAAAATATATAATGTGGTTGTACGTTTATGATGAGATAATATTTTGGATTTTCAAGCATGAGAAATTTTATTGAAACTTCACAAACTTTTGCGTTTTGACTTCGTTTATGACTTCTTTCATTCAATCATTTTGTAGTCATTTATAAATGACCACAAGATTGGTACTTAATACACTTTCGTACAACTTACCAAATAGTGCAACATCATATTAGTATTGTATTAGCGTAATTTGATCTATCCTAATTTGAAATACTTGGTTTGTTTTACATCATAGTTTTCCTTTTGCCATAATATATCATGACTGATATTAGCATATAGTTTTGTTCTTTAAAAAAAATAACGTATAATTTTGTATACCACATCATCAGGGCTGTATCTGTGGCAGAGCGAGAAGTGCGATCATCCTAAACCTTAAAAGTTAAGTTGAAATTTGATCCCAACAACAAAAACTAGGGGTTCATTAGGTCCAGCAAAATTATTTAAATTCTAAAGGAATGTGTGGTAGTTAGTAATGAGCTTATTTCTTTGTTGAACCAGTTAAAATATATTGTGATGGTACAATGTCTTCGCGAAAGCATGCATCTGGTAATGGTAATGAAAAAGGGAAAGGAAAAAAAACAGTGTTAGAATTAACAAAATCACAAAAGGGATAACTTAAATTTGTTAGTAAACAAGTAGAAGAGACTTAAAATAAGGGAGCTTCTATGATGAAGTCAGGAAAATGACTTCTTCGGTGAAGTCGTTTGAATGGGCCAATCAGATTTTAAATGATGACACGTCAAAAACCCTAATCATGTTTCAGTGTAGTGCGGTCTACGGTAGCGTAAGTGAAGGAAAACTTTATTTCATGATTTTAATGGTTAGATTTACTTGATCTCTATGTTATTGTGGTACACCATCTACACATGATTTTTCTTCTAGTACCAATTTTATCTCCTCTTTATTTTTCTTTCTTTATTTATTTATATTCTCTCTCTTCCAGATTTTTATTAAATCAACATCTTCATCTTTCCTTCATCTTCTTCATATCATATCTTCATCAACTTATTCATCATCTTCATGAGAGAAAAAAAAAACCCAAAAAATAAAAAAAATAAAATGAAATTACATAATAAAAAAAATGTAGATATAACATGCTTATATATATTATATATAATATATTTCGATTTTAGACATTAAAAGATCGATGATATGGTGGTTACAATTTTGATTTAGCACACCTACTTCCCTCTCAAAGCTCAGACCTCCCTCCCATTCAACACTTCTTTTTGAATTAAATTAAAAATAAAATACTTTATACTCAATATCTTAAATTGTTTTAAATTTTGCATAATTTTTTTTTAGAATATTATAGGTTGCACACAATATTATGGAAACTTATTTATCTTATACAATTTTAAAAAATGTTTATAATTAAGAAAATATATTTAATTATTGTCTAAAAAATTATATTTAAATAAAACATATGATAATAATTATCTTATATTAAAGATATGAATAATATTTATCTTTTTTTTCCATGATTCAACCACATACAATTAATGCCTAAAAAAATGTCAATCTCTTACTCTCCAAATTAACTTGTCATTATTTAATATAAAATCTTTTTTTCAAGAAAAAGACTTCCTTTTAAAAATTTAAAAGTGTATAATATATAAAAAAAACTTTTGCATTAAAGTAAATTTTTGTGTGATGTTTTTGATTTTTTTTTCTTTTTCTGAAACGTAAGATGTTTTCGATATCGTTATTAACGCAAATTTCCGAGCTAATTAGCCATTTTCGATACTGTTTTTAAATAAATTTTCGATGCCAATATTTCTTCTTTAAAAAAATATAATAATTTTTATTCTGCAATCACACTTAATACGTATTTAATGCTAGCTGTATAAATTGAATCACACTTAATACGTTTTTAATGCTTTTTTTTTAAGAAGAAACGGAAATGCTAGTTTTTTTAAGGGCGTTTTAATGGTAATTATTACTTATTAGTACGTTTTTAATGTTAACATTTTCCTATTAAGCCAAAAAAATAAGTTAGAGTACTTAAGGTTCAATTAAGCCTAAAAACTATTAAGACGAAAATGATGATTATATAAATTGTTTTAAATTAAAATTGAAAAAATGGATTGGGTTAAAATCACCATGTTTACGATAATTATATTTTTTCTCTCAATTCACGTCGTTGATACTTTAACCAATATTGTTGCCCCATAAACGAGTACTCGCTGAACCAATAACATGATGGACATACTAATTTTCAACCTGACCACATCACTTCTTTTGTGCATCTATCATAGAGATTTGTCGTCTCAATTTGATAAAAAAATTACTTTTTAATTGCTGGAAATTAACTAAAAGCATAGCTGCTCTTGATTTAATCTGTATAATTCTGCAACTAATCCACTGAGAGTATATATTGTCGCATAGCAGCCGCAATTAACACTCTACTTGTCCATCAAGAGTTGGATTTAAATTAGGGTAATTGACTTTTGTGTTGATTAGAAAATGGAGATGAAGAAAATATTGAGATTCATGTTATTTGGAGATGTATTTGAGTAGTTATTTTGTTTTTTGTTCAATAAAGAAAATGATGAAGGTATGAAGATGGTGATGATGTTCATAATCTTCCTTGGTTTATTTATTTTTAATAATGAAATATTTTTTTATAAAAAGGATTATCATAAAAAGGTTTATTTAAATATTTTTTGAAATAGAAGGAAGAAAAAATCAAAAAGGAGATTATGAACACAATAACACTAGTGAATTGCTTAATCTGATAGTTCAAAAAAGTTAGTCTACGGTGGTACATATTGAGCAGATACACGGTATATACCATACAACAGTCAACACACATGACATCATTCAACAATGTGGCGCATTATTATTGGATGTAGGATAACTGCTCTGAAAAAGTCAATTTAATGACTTCACCATAGAATTTCCCTTAAGTTATGGAAGTAAAAGAAGATAATCTTGAAGAATCTAATAAAATTTGAATGATGACAATTTCATTAATGACCATGATATTTGATGCCTCAAATGTCAATGTATGTATCGATGACCACTTCATCCCTCCTTTAGATATCTATGATCCTGGATCGGAAATATCTAGATAAGGAAAATGTTCCCTTCACAAGGGCCAAAATAACCTTAGGCGCACCCCTATGCGGGAGCCGCCTCAAGAAACCAACAGGAATCCAAGCCCAAGAGAGGCTATAAATACCCATCTTAAGAACATACTGAAGGCATGACCTAAACAAATTAACCCTAGTCTTATAGATTATACTCATCGCAAGTACATATCCTAGAAACTAGGATATTTTTGATGCTAAAATCAAAGACATTTTAATTGAAAAAGGGGTCTATTAGGGAATTGAATTTCACATTTCCTAGAGAAGTTTTTCAAAGTTACAATTATTGAAAACTAGTTGAGATCATCAATGCCACAAGAAAGATTGAATGATCTAGCAATTTTATGTATTGATGTGATATAATGTAAACATATTATTAACGAATTTGCATCTAGAAAAACCCGTAAGAATTATTTTTAATGAACATTTAAATATTAAATAAAAACTCAATTTTTGTTATGAATTTTGATGTTTTTGTTGGATAATATATATTAACGTAGTAAAAACTATCCTCTTCAAACAAATTATTTTCACACTTTAAAAATTTATATTTTTTATATAATTATTATTTAAAACTCAAATTGTAGGTTCGACCTAAACCACTAAAATCTCAGAAACAACCTGCACATAATTATATGTTATCAACATTCATAATTCAACCTTCTAAATAAAATCATAATTCAACTTAAAATACACAATCATATGAGATACTCCTATGATCCCAATTATGCGAGATCTTTTAAAATCTTCTGTTTGCCATATATATTTGTAACTTTTAAAGTATATTTATCGATTAAATGAATATTTCAAGTTCATGAATACATTCAATATATCACAATTTCTAATTTTTTAGGTAGAAACATATACTCAAAATATATTAATAAGGTACAATAATAAACAAATTCCCTAAATTTTAATTTTTTTTTTCTTCTTCTCTTTATATAGAAATAGGCACTAGGGGAAGTACCGATTAATTAAGTAGACATTAAAATATGATAAAGAAATGGCATATAGCCATATACAAAGTTAGAGAAGGAAAGGGAAATACCCTTGGGGGTAGGTGTAGGATTGACCGAACAACCTTACACACTCACACCATCCCCAATCAAGACTTTCCATTCTCTCTCATTTACTTTTCACACCACCTACATTTTTCATACATATATATATATATACCCTTAACCACCCTCTTTCTTCTCAGCTTGAGGTTCCTTTCTTCAAAGAGAACACCAAGCTTCAACCAAAAAATTTCACAATCCAATTCCAAAAACTTTAGCATATTCAATAAGTGGCAAATTCGTAATTTTCATCAATATGAATTCCCTTACTACACCGTCTTCCAATTCCCTTACCTATCTGAACCGGGTTCGCCCCTCGTTAAACCGGATCGGTTCAGCTCCAACGAGAATAAGCGTTAAATGCGGATACGGTTTTGAATTCTCCACCGGTTCAAACCGAGCCGATTGGCAAAGCTCATGCGCTATTTTATCAAGCAAGGTAAATTCACAGCGAGATGAATCACCGGTCACCGGAAACGACCATGTCTCCGCCGTCAACGGCCACAACAACGCCGTAACTGATCTTCAGCTCGTCCCAATCGGAAACAATAAATCACTTCAACCAAAGCCACTTAGCATCACCGACCTATCTCCGGCACCGATGCACGGCTCAACTCTCCGTGTCGCGTACCAAGGAGTTCCCGGTGCATACTCCGAAGCCGCTGCCGGAAAAGCTTATCCGAACAGCGAAGCCATGCCGTGTGATCAATTCGAGGTAGCTTTTCAATCGGTAGAACTCTGGATTGCTGATCGTGCAGTCCTACCGGTTGAAAACTCCCTTGGAGGATCTATCCACCGAAACTACGACCTCCTCCTCCGTCACCGCCTCCATATCGTCGGAGAAGTTCAGCTCCCCGTCCACCACTGCCTCCTCGCACTTCCAGGAGTCCGAAAAGAATATTTAACACGCGTGATTTCGCATCCACAAGCATTAGCTCAATGCGAAAACACGTTAACAAAGCTCGGCCTCAACGTAGCGCGTGAGGCCGTTGACGATACAGCTGGTGCCGCGGAGTTTATTACTGCAAATAACCTCCGCGACACTGCTGCTATCGCCAGCGCACGCGCTGCAGAGCTTTACGGATTAAATATCTTAGCTGATGGAATACAAGATGATCCAAATAACGTGACACGGTTTGTTATGTTGGCAAGAGAACCCATTATTCCAAGAACCGATCGTCCTTTCAAAACAAGTATTGTTTTTGCTCATGATAAAGGAACTTCAGTGCTTTTTAAAGTGCTTTCAGCTTTTGCGTTTAGGAATATCAGCTTAACTAAGATTGAATCTAGGCCTCATCGTGGCCGTCCGATTCGAGTTGTGGATGATGAAAGTGAAGGAACAGCTAAACATTTTGAGTATATGTTTTATATTGATTTTGAGGCTTCTATGGCTGAGGTTAGGGCACAAAATGCACTTGCTGAAGTTCAAGAGTTTACATCTTTCTTAAGAGTTTTGGGGAGTTATCCTATGGATATGACACCTTGGAGTCCTTCTTCTACTTTCTCATAGGGGAGATTTGCTTTGATATTGATCTTAGTTAAATCTTGATATAAAACAAAAATTAAAATATATAGTGTGTCTTACTCTTATCATGTTAATTGTTATAAAAGTTCAAATTTGTGAAGGAAAAAAATATCCAAAATTGTTTAAATACTTTCATTTGCCTTTTACAATTTATATCTTTGCATTTTTGCTATTTTTTTGTTTGTTATGATTTTAGAATATAGTAGATGTTTTTTTATGGGATTTTCAGATGAATTAGATTTGAAAAGAGAGTGCATGTACATTGTACTTGAGTTTAGGGTTGGTGATTGAATATTTAGTCAAAAAATGGTGCTGAAGTTAGGTGGGTTGATTATTAATATATTGTGTATATTTATGACTGTATCCACAAAAGGCCAAAACAGCCTTAGTTAGAAATTAAATATGTTGGATGTTTTGTACCCAAAAAAAACGTTGGATGTTTCTGTGAGGTCATAGATATTTTATATTTGAAGTTTTTGCACGTGCAGAAATCAAGCTTTAAGGTATTTTATACACTTAGTCAATTATTTTGATTGATCAATTTTTGTTTATACATGCATGAAGCTGAAGGTTATTTACGTTATAAATCTTGTTTTTACTTCAAGGTTTATTATGTTAACGTCTAAGCTTTTTAGCCGCGTTCCTTTTCATCCGTTGACTAAGGTGGCACAACAATTTTCTTAGAAGTTAATTAATGTATGTATGTAATATTTTGGCATCAAGTCTACGCATCACGTTTACGATGTATTGTTTATTTCGGAATTTGTGTGAGTCTTTATGATTTTGTTCTTTATAAAACGTATATCGGTGGATAAAGTATGTGTGTTGTTTATAAACTATATTTAGTCTCGATATTTAAGAAATATAAGGCTTTTATAGTGCATCGGAATAATAGCCCTCTAGTCAAAGCTAAAAGATATCTCAGCCCCCAAGCATGAAGTGGGTTTCAACCTCAAATTCATGACATCACATTTTTTTATGTGTTGTCTGTTATCGGTCTTATGTAAGCATTCATGATTTTTTTTTTCATTGTAAAAGACGTCTATCTGGATAGATGACATTAGTTTTCTAGGGAATAAAACCCCTCGAAAAAGATTGATATCCTCAAAAAACACAAGATTTTTTTACGACTTACCTCGGTAATGAATCCCTTGAAAATTAGGGTTCGAAAACCATTTTCAAAAGAATCTACCACTAAAAAACCTTTGAGAAGCAAACATCTTAAAACCGAGGGACTTTTGGCTCGGTATTTATGAGATATTTACCCACGGGTAATGTCAATATTATCAAGGGGGTCATACTCATTTTCCTTAAAATAAAATAAAAAACGGGGTCGTATTCGTAGGAAAATGTGGATGAAAATTCACTATATTCTTTTAATTAGTGAATGTGAGTATTGTTTATACACTACCATTAGCTTTGATTTTCAAGCAATGTGAAAATTTCATGTATACCAAAAAAGTAGTCATCCAGTCAAGGCTATGAGTAAAGGTTCTATTAACCCTCATTTGTTGCTTAGATCTCTACAGAAAGGTTGATTTACTTACAAACACTTCGATGTTTAGGTCAAAATTTAATTGAGTAGGGTGAGAGGTTTATTAAAAAGAATGCTTACATTAATTTCTCTTTAGGATGTATATCCTTTGATAAATGAAGATTAGGTTGAATTAGGGTAATCTTGTTGAGGGAATCACAAATATGAGTATCTTATGGATGAATCCGTAACAAACTTTTTTTTCTTTTTTGAGAATCCGTAACAAACTTAGTTCTTTCATTTTAGGGCTCATTGATCTTGAAAATTTTACCTTACTTTTTTTTGAAGGGAATTTTTTTATCCTACTAAGATATTGATGTTTGAATTAAGCGCTACGCATTTTCTTGATTTAACATGATTCAAACGTTTATAGGAAACAAGTAATAGTAAAAGAAAATTGGAGTAATTATGAATATACGTATATATTTTTCTGAAGGAATGAGTATACGTATATATGTGTATGATTAAATGGTAGGGGATTTGGCAATGATTTTTAATTTTGAAAAAGGGTGATGGTTAAGAATATAATTATTTTAAGAGAGAATATTGTTTAATTTATTTAGGGCGGCAGGGTGGGTTCAAGAATTGAGAAAGAGGGTTTGGTGAGGATGTGAGGGCATCATGATGAAATGAGTACGTGTATATAGTGGTAGGTGAGAATGTGCTTTGTTATGTTTAAGTGTTAATGTCATGATTTGATTAATTAATAGTCATTGAAGCTCCCTAATCCCCATTACATCTGGCTTACGTATATGTATATATCTTCACTTAAAAACCATTCCCTATAGCTCCCTAATCCCCATTATATGGATAGATCTTCCATATATGTTTGCAACACGGTATGTCGAGATTAAGGACCTAGGTGTGTAAATGGTAGAATGGATGGAATGGTTATGTTTCAAACAGTTAATCGTCGTTTGGAGTATTTATGTCTTTTTTTGGTGTGTGAGAACAATTTTTAAAGTGAGAAGAACAATTTTCTAACAATATAACCTAGTCGGTTGAGTCCAAACTAAGATAGATGTTGATATATTTATGATGGACCACAGCCCCAAACACAAGGCATGTAAGGGCGAAGTGCTTAATGCAAAAAATTGAGATAAAATTTTATAATGGTCCAAATCCAATTAGTTATTTATATTAGGTTTGTATCACATGTCGAAGAAAATTGGTGCATTTTTGTTATCTTTATTGGAAGGTATACAAAGAACATCGCTGAACTTATTTGATTTTGAAATCACATTATTCCGAAAGATTTCGCTATTTGGATTTAAACTCTTTAGGGAGAGATTGACTAAGTTTTAAGTCCCGTCATATGGGAATATCTTGCCATCATACCCAGTGACGGAGCCACTAAGGCTTGAGGGGATGCACCTGAACCCCCTGGCTTTCTAAAGTTTACACGTATATATATGATTGTTACACTATGAACCTGCTGAGATTTTAACTTTGCACCTCCTCAATTCAATATTCTCTTGCCTGCTTGCTTCTTTCGGTCTTTGGAGTTCCAATACAAGAGATTAACCAATAGCTCTCAAATCAAATTTTCTATATAATAATTATTGTACCTTTTGACTTTTCTTCGTTCTTTTTTTGCAACATAGAATAATAATAGTTCAATTCAATTTTATGTTTTAGTTCTTCATTGATTTTTATCTTTGTTTTTATATATAGTTTTGTTTATAAAAGGCCAATCTATGGGTAGAACCCTTATTATGGGTTTGAATTAAAATTAAATAGGCCTAGCCATCCTAAACTGCAAATACTGAAATGTAATCGTATAACTAAAATATAAAACATATGATAATTCTTTATTGTTTACTATAACTAATCAAAATGGATAATCATAAGAATATATATGTTTAATATTTATGTTTAGTTTGTGTATATATAATAATTGTTAGGTTAAATAATATCAAAGGTCCTTTAAGTTATTTAATTGTAATAAGTAGGTTCTTTAAGTCTTTTTTTGTATCACTTAGGTTCTTTATGTTAATTAATTGTAACAAGTTGGTCTTTAAGTTTTATTCGTACTAATTAGGTCATTTAAGTTATTTAACCGTAATAATTTTTGGGTATTTTAGATCTTAAAAATGTAAGTTATTATGGGCCTAAAAATTACAATTAAACAACTTAAAGACTTAAGCATTACGAAAAATACTTAA
This sequence comes from Medicago truncatula, assembly GCF_003473485.1. Lineage (NCBI taxonomy): Eukaryota > Viridiplantae > Streptophyta > Magnoliopsida > Fabales > Fabaceae > Medicago > Medicago truncatula. Next base: position 28,181,508 of record NC_053045.1, read on the forward strand.
ATGAAAATTTTATTACAATTAAATAACTTAAAAGAACATCTCGTGTAATTTAGCCTAATTATTATTATTAAGTAAAGTTAGAAAGCTTTTATCTATTTCAAGAGTTTAATAGTGATTAAAGACATGTTTTGGATTGGAAATTTCTCGGTTTTTAGCCCCCGTCAATGTCCTTGAAAGGAGATGAATGTAAATCTTTCTGTAAATATTTTTTGAGCTTGAAGATTTTCTCTACCTTATACTAGAGCATCATCCTCTTATCCTAAATTTTATTTAATGAGAAAAAATCCCTGCACCCCCTACCCCATGGTCCTGGCTACGGCACTGATCATACCCAATAGCATTTCCTTGTAGCAATTACAATCTTGTTTTCACAGTGAAACACTAAAGTGGTGAAAATGTATCACCATCATTTAATCATTGAAGTTTCTATCTCTGCCAAATATTGTTGTAATAGTTATATTTATGTTGCTGAATCACTCACTAGTGGGATATATTACCTCCATCTTTTGAATATTATGATCAACTCCGTTTTGTGAGAAGTGATGTCGCCAAGCTCAACTCCTTTTTTGAAGACGCAATGGCATCAAACATCAAACTCGATTCATTTTCAAGAGAGACAATTACATCAAGCATCAAGCCCAACTCCTTTATAGGAGAGGTGATGGATCAAGCATTCATCTCAACTTCATCCCAACCTACATAACAATATTGGAAGAGTGAAAGTTGACCCCTAAAGTTATTCAAAATAGAAGGGGACCCCTCTAAATTTTCAAAAATTACAAATTGACCCTTATTTTCCAATTATCAAAGTTGACCCTAAATTAAAAAAAATAGCCAAAAAATAATAACAATAAAATTAGTTATTACTCTATCCAAACAATAACATTTAGCTATTAATTGTAAGTGATAGAAAATATTTTTTTTCTTTCATAAAACAAATAATTTAGTTATTAATTTAAAGATTTGGTGCACCGGTATACTCAAATTTTTTAGTGTACCATGAAATTTGCCTATATATAAAAGTAATGAAATCAAATATAGATAAGAGTTTAAAGATGGTGGACTGTTGGTTCAAAAAAACTTTATACATACAACCGATGAAAATTCTCAAAAGTGGGAGAAATTATTATGTTATCCAAATTTTGAATATTTTTATTGGTTGTATATACAAAATTGTTTTGAATCGGCGGTTCACAACCTTTAAACTCAGATAATATTTGGTACACCTCATTAATAAAAACCAACAATAATACTATCTTTTTATAGGAAAAAAATAATATATGTCGACCATAATTGTGGATTCTAGGGTGAGGGCTCAACTAAGTCCCTCACCGGTGTACCACTAAAGCTAACCATTAGATTAAATACATCTATATGATCTCTTAACTTATTGTCACACTGGATTTCGTCTCTCCTCTTTGCATCCTTCTCTCTCTCTCTCTCTCTCTCTCTCTCTCTCTCTCTCTCTCTCTCTCCCTCTCCCTCTCCCTCTCCCTCTCTCTCTCTCTCACACACACACAACATATCTCACTCTCTTTTCAACAGGCGTCACACATTCTTGTTATTTTTCTTCAGATCCGAAATCTACCTTCATGTTTTCAAGAAAGATTCACAATTACAATAAACCTTGATCGAAAATTGTGAATCCAAATCTTCAATAAACATTTTTAAGATTTCTGAAATTCGGTCCCAAAATCACAAACAATATTTCAAGAGAAATAAAAAAATAGAAAAAAGAGTAAATTTTTGTGATTGATTGAATTGATTCCGAGATGGTTTTATGGTTGGCAGAGGAAATGCAATCAAACTTGGAAACTCTTTTGTTAGAAGCTGGTGGTTTGGGAGTTGACATAGTTGGACGGTTGATGATGGTTGTTGGAGCGTGAGAGGAAGAGAGAAGATCAAAGAAAATAATTATTTTGTATGAGATGTGCTTTGATTTCGTAGGACAACATAATCTAGTGGCATTTTTTCATGGTTCACAGTGAGGGACTTAGTTGAGCCCTCACCCTAAAATCAGCTATAATTTAGATTTATTTATAGGATAGAATACAATAATATAATTTATATTTATCTATTTGCTAAAAAAAAAAATTATATTATCTAATGGTTGAAACTTCTTCTTTTTATAAGCAGCTAATGGTTGGAACTTAGAATTTAGAGGGTTTGATAGGAATGGGATATATTTTTGAGTTAGCTGTTTTTTTTTTTAGCAAATTCATATATTCATTTGTTACTTGGACCAGACTTATGTATGTAGTTAATAAAAACAAAAACAAAAGTCGTTGAGATGTGCATTGATTTTATAGGACAACATAATCTAGCAGCATTTTTTCATAGTTCACGGTGTGGGACTTAGCTGAGCATTCACCTTAAAATCGACCATAATTTAGATTTATTTATAGGATAAAAAACAATAATATAATTTATATTTACGTTAAAATATGGTTTTGGTCCCTGCAAATATGCCTCGTTTTAGTTTTAGACCCTGTAATTTTTTGTTTTGTTTTTGGTCCCTGCAAATATGTCTCGTTTTGGTTTTGGTCCCTGATCCCACTTTTGTGATGATATGCACACGTGGTACATGATGATTGAACTCATTTATTAGAAAAATAGTCCCTGCAAAATCTTTTAGGGACTATTTTCAAAATCAAAAGATTTTGCAGGGACCAAAAACAACAATTTTTTTTACAGGGGTTAAAACCAAAACGAGGCATATTTGCATGAACCAAAACCATATTTTAGCCTTATATTTATCTAATGGTTGAAACTTTTTTTTTTTTTTTTTTTATATATAAGCATATATGCATTTTCATTTATGCATTTGTCACTTGGACCGGACATATATATATATATGTAGTTAATAAAAACAAAAACAAAAGTTGTTGAGAGTGGGATTTGAACCCACACCCTTTCGGACACGCCTTAGACCAACTCGACCATCTCAACATCTTGACAAGCATGGTTGTGATTAAATAATAATTAAATATACTCACTATTTGTTTGCTTTTAACATATATGAGTGTATTTACTTCTTAAAAAAAAAAAAAAAAAGACTGCATTTACTATTGTATTTTTTTTTGAAGGATTTAAATGACTGTATTTTTTTTTTTGGTACGATAAATGACTGTATTTACTATTGTTGTTATTATTATTCGATTTTAGGGTGCATTGATTCCAACATAATGTCTTCATTTGAATTAATCGCACAGAGAGAAAAAAATACAACCAACAATAAATTGATCAAAATAATAAAAGATTTTATCACCAACAGTAAATTGATCAAACTGTATCTTAAACAAATAATCAATCACTTGTTTAATCCCTAACTCTTGTCTATGTAAAAATTCAGTTGAAAAGAAAAAAAAATCACCTTGTATGCTTAGAAGTTTCATGCATACTTATGCACCACATACATCATTCAATGTTTAACATAATAAGTAAAAAAAAGTAAACAAGAAAAAACATCCGTTTAAAATTTTATCACCATAACTGAATTAACAATGTTAAACTTTTTACACTAAAAGTTCATGACAATTAAACTCAAAATAATATGTAAACATATTCATACCTATTAATAGCAATTATAACATTTTGCAAACACAAAACAACATCCTCAATTTGCTCTCATATTTCTATCCCAACTCAAACACGACTCTTGTAAGTGGTTAGGAGTTTGATTTCCAACTTCAGCATATAGAATAAAATTAAATCAGAAGAGAAAAATCCACTTTATATATCACATAAGTTTTTTAACGAAAATTAATCATTGTCAAACTGTTGTAAAAACTTCGTACCGATAACTTGATAACCCATAAAAACCCAATCACATGCCCGCCCACACACGTGTACATTTGGATTTGAAATTTTGAGGCCAATATTTTTCTTACTCTTTACTCTTTTACTTTTCATTCTAGTTTTCTCTTGAAAGTATATATGTGATATGTCATCACCCACTGAACATTGATTCGATTCAATATATCTTAAGCCTTAAAAGTAAAATTTATGATAAAGTTTCTTTGAAATTGAAGATAATATTTATTAAAAATATTATTTTTTGTTTAAAAATTATGTTTCTTATATTTTTTAAAAAATTTAAAGCTGAATTATTATAATGGAAGTAATTTTTTATTGTATATACATGCAATATGTCTAATGGTTAAAAAAAATGTTAGATTTTTTTTTTCAACATATAAAATGTCCTATAATTCATGATGTGGGGTTTATTGGCCAAAATTTAATGGACCTTTTTGGTCAAAAGATGGATAGTTGTTCAATTTTTTTGTTAAATACTTTGTGCAGGCTTTTAAGTTAAATATTTTTAACAGGTTAATCTTTCAAGAATTTTTGTCATTTAAGTAAAAAAATATTTTCACCATTACAATCTTTTTGTTAAACTTAGTTAAAAAGTATTTTTATGGACGTCTAATGCGATATTGGTGGATCCAAATTGTCTGCTCTCAAAACAATGATTCATAAGTGAGAAATGCTAATTACAAACGCTCTGGCACCCGCTTTTTGACACACGCTTTATTGTGATGCCACGTTACCAATTCATTTAAACTCATTACTAGTTTACCGGTTTAACCAGTTAGCCTGTTTTTATTTTATTTAATTAATTAATTATACTGTGGTCTCTCCGTTCACCATTTGAGACAGCAGGATACTTCACCACGACCATTCTGTCTCTGTTTGTATTCTGAGGTATTGTCTATGGTAGCCACCGCCACTAACAGTGCTTGAGCAGTTGTGATTATCGGTTGTCGGACGTGGTAGCTCGCAACAAATACGGAACGACGGTCACGGTCGTAGGTCGGTGATTGAAGTCTGGGGCTCACGACGCAGGTAAAGGACATCTAGAGGACTGGTTATGTCATTTTAGTAAAACTTTAATCACAACAATTTTGTTTGTTTGCGTAAACGAATAATCTTCAAAGTTGAAACAATATTAAGTGCCATCGTGTAAAACACGGCCAGAAATAAAGATAGTAACAGAGGGGAAAAAAAAAATAAGAAGTTGAAAACGAAATCATATAGGAGAGAAAAATTGAGGCAGTAATTGAACCTAAAGATTGATTGAAAGTTGATAGTCCAAGAAGGGATAAATATATTTGATCTTGACTGATTGTTGAACGATGATTGTTTTAAATTAATCTCAAGAAAATGGTGGTAGTGGTTTGAACAGTGAAACTTTTTATAAGAAAACGATGGATGGAGGTGGCGGTAGGGTTGAGTTTTGGTGGATGAAATGGTGCGTCTGACAACTAGCACAGGGAAGTTACTATTATTGACTTTCTGTCCATAGAAATACAATGAATGAAGTTTTTTTTAGCAAACAATGAAAAATTAAAAAGTTAAACGTGAAAAGCCAACCGGTAGCCAAAAAAAATTATTAAAATACAGATTACGTGGTCCAATGGCAGGGCGTTTGATGAAAGGAGAGCGTTTAAGCGTTTGACGCTAGCACTTCTCTTCATAAGTTTATTATTCAATCTTGATTTAAAACGAAATCTACCAGCACTTGATTCATAATGTTGTTCGTGAAACATATGTCTGTAAATTAGATTTGAATTTGAAAACAAAAAGGTAAAAATGTGTATAAGTAATCATTTTTAGTGTCATAAGCATTTTTTGACATGTCACCTCCATGTTAAATGGTAATATAATCACTATTTTAACGAAATTGGATAAATAAATGTATAACAATGTATGTATTTTACGACTTAAATGACTTATTTATTATAATAAAATAATTAAAAGGCCTACCTTGTTAAAAAAATACATTAAATGTTAAGCTTGCACACACTAGCCACTTTAAAAACTATGAAAAGATAATTGGTTATATTTTTTAATCACATGATGCTAGCTAATGGTGTGTACTTTATTCAAAAAAAAAAAAAAAACGCTAATGGTGTGTACCATAAAGTAGAAATTGGTTGAGTACAAAAAAAAGTACAAAATATCAACCTCATAAAGGTGTGCACTTCATAATTGAAATCTAGAGGAATTTAGATGACTTTTCATGTGTTTCATATTTCATGCGTAAACTTCTGTCTTCTACTTTCTATTCAAGAGTCTAGGGCTCTGTTTGGTAAAAACAACGGATAGCTGATAAATTAGTTGATAGTTTATAGTTTATAGTCGATGACTGATAGCTGATAGCTTATGGCTGTTAGCTGATGATTGATGACTTATAGCTGATAAGCTAATTGAACTGTTTGGTAAAATTATCGGTTCAATTAACTTATAAGTGTAAAATGACATAAAAAGACATTCTTAATTTATAACAAAATTAGCATCCATTAATATTTAAGTATTTAAAATTTGCTAATTTAATTTATTAATTTAATATATCTTTATTTTATATTTTAGTATTTATTTTCATTTCAGTTTACTTTATAAAAAAATAAATATAATGATAAAATATAACAAAAAAGTAAATTATATAGACGTAAAAAATAACAATGAAACTATTTGTAAAAAAGAAAAACAATTAAACTAGATGTGAGTCATTCTGGAAAAAAAAAAAAAAAACTAGATGCAAACAAGTTTAATATAATGGGCACAGTTTATGTGCAAAGAATTTAACCGAACAAAAAAAATTACGTCCTTCAAAAAAAATTAACGTAATTATATACAATTAAATGTTCTTAGAAAAATGTAAAATGAAATGTAACATAAAAATGAATATTTTTTAAATAAAAAAAAGATCTTTCATTTGTGAGCATTAATTAAAACATAGATATTTTATTTAAAACTATAGGGGTAGAATTGGGTTTTAGAGAAAATAGCAAGGGTAAAGATGGAAGAAAAAATGATAAGTTATAAGCTCAAACGCTACTTGAAATAGCTTCTGAAAAATAGCTTATAAGCTCGTGAAATAAGCTATAAGCTCATGGCAAGAGACCATTACCAAACAGAGCTTTTTTTTTATCAAACGAACTTATAAATTATAAGTTCATTTAGTGGGCTTACCAAACAGACCCTAGATGTCAATATTCCATTTCATATTAAAGGTGAGTATTTATTTACATAAAACCAATGTGTAACACTCCGTTTTCCCAACATAAAAATTTCATAATAATTATCAGAGTATTCAGCACATAACGGAATGTTACACTTCTTAAAAATAATAAATGAGATAATTAAATAATTATCTTTCCAAAAATCATCAACATATTCATTCAAACTTTGCAGCGGATTGAATTCATTAACATAGATAAGTCTTTGGCACGCAGGACTTGTTAAAAACATAAACAATACGTAAAGGAATAGAAAATAGCCACAAAAGATCTCATCCCGTTACGTATCAGAGCATCCTAAGACTCAGTGAGGAATAAGTCACTCACGACAGCAACAGCAGCAACCTACTAACGATCACCTGCAAGTTACTCATACGAAGAGCAACATTTCCAAGCAGAAGGGGTGAGATTTCACAAAACAATAATATTAAGTATATAATTCAACAATTATATTTAATCAACATCAAATCATCTTAACATTCATTATAGATAATAATATATCATTTAACACTTCATTCATAGTTTGTATAAACAATTACAACTTCACAGCTTATCAACATAAACATCTTTGACTCGACAAATGCGACTCTAACTTGACTATGCAACTTAGACCTCTTATATGCATGTGGTACCAATCCAGGGCATCAAGCCCCCAACGTAGTAGAGCGTAAATAGGCTCCCAGGGCATCAAGTCCTCAACTTTATTTGAGCGTAAATAGGCTCCCAGGGCATCAAGCCCTCAACTTTAAAATGCTAATGCATGGACTCGACCTCTTTAACATCTTAAATTGATAAACTCTTGTATAATCCAATAATTTGGAACTTCATCTTAATCAACTTAGACTGACTCATGCAACTTGATAAAATAACAACAGCGACACATCAGTATACAAAAACAGCATGACATAATAATATCAAATGCAAGTCAATCATCGTCTCAATTATTCACATATAATTCAATTAATGCATATACAATTATATCACAATATAACAACATAATTATTTAAGCCAATTAAAATAGCTAATTAAATTAGTTATTCTCGTCTTATTCAATTAAGATGGCTGGCTCAACAAACATGTTCAAAAGAAAATAAATTATCAGCGTTACTATTTTATTTCTTCAAAAGTAGCACTATCAATGATTTTATTTAGAAAAATCATGTTCCCTTCTTGAATCCTCTAATCTAAAACTAGTGGCTAATATCACGGTAGATACAAAAGAGCAACAAATGAAATACAATTATACTGAACTATTCTCAATAGAATTTTAAATAACAAATTGAACAGCAAGTCATGCATCAGATATTGTTTCACAATTTAGGAGATTAACAAGTAGTTTTGAATTAAAAATCATTATAGTACTGTGCTTATTCATTACACCGATTTATAAATACGCATAAGAAGAATGAAAACATATATAGGCATCAATAAGGATTTGTATATATCTCTAGTAATAAGTATAAAGCCATCGATGACACTATCATATATGAACAGAAAGTGATTATACATGTTATACTTAACTTCTAATTGGGAATCGATGAATATATAATGAAGCCACCGAAATATAATATGAATATAAACATATAATCACAACAAACACACAGGAGAACACAATATAACAAAAATTCATCGTGAGAATTAAAACAACGAAAAATTAACAACCCATCACTACCCACACGCGTACACAACCCTTATGATGAATGAAACTCTCCACTTACGTTAATTCAATGGTTTACCTACTCTTTCAACAATTAAATTCAATATAACCCTAATCTCTTTAACATCAAAACCTATTAACAACTACAAGGTTAAATCCTTTTTCAAATTCTCTAAAAACAATCCTACACTTGTTAAATAAAATCATCAGAATTATATAGATTAATAGAATTGAATGCTAGTCTCACCCTTACCTTATAGAATGAAATCGCAGCTCTCTAGGTGTTTCTCCCTTCTCTTGGCTTTTCTCCCTTTTCTCCAAAATTGGTCGTACGTTCTGTTTTTCTAAACTAGGTCTTTCCTACTTATAACTCCACCATCTATCTTATCTTATTTCTCTTTCTCCCCCCAAACTTTCTAAAATCTCATAACAACCCCTAAACTCAATATTATTTTATTTTCAAATCTTATTCTATTAAATAATATAATAAGCCACCTAATAAATCATATAATCATATAATATATTATAAACTCTTCTTAATAATTTCTAGACACAATTAAATAATTAAATAAAACAAATAATTCAAAGAGGACGTTACACAATATAGATACACCCTTAGAGAGTTCTTAGAGTGTCCGGAGCACTAATGAGCTAAATATAAACGATCCTAAAAAACATTGATACAATATTTCTACTTAAGTTTACGAGCCACTTCACTTATAAATTCAACATTTTCTCTAACTTCTTTTATAAATTCAACATTATATATATATATATATATATATATATATATATATATATATATATATATAAAAGTCACTTCACTTACACTTGAATTCCAATAATTTTTCCCATAAGTGTGATTCACTAACATGGGTAGATTTGATCCATACTAGAATCATGCTTCCTCACCAATCTAAATCATGATTTTGATGTCACTTGTTTTGAGTTCTTTTAATGATGATTTTGTTAATATTGTAACACATGGATGAAATATGACCGTTCCTAGCATTTTACGGACCTTAAGCATAGTATGAGAAAAAAGCCCCTTACATCATGAATTTTTTTTAGCTCCTTGTTGTGATTTTATTAACTCTTCAATTTATTTTATTTTTGCTTTTCACTACGAGATAAATGTTTTTTAGGCAACATTTTAAAATAAATAAAATACTTAATAGAAACCAAAACAAAATAAAAAATCGTAGAAGAAGATAACATGATCACATGCGAAGTAGACTGCAATTTTAACATCTGAAAATAATAGCGCCCAAAAAACAAAAGATTATCAACACTTAATTAATTAAATTTTAGCCTTTCGGACGTAGAATTCTCCAATATTAAACCCATAACAACAACAATAGTTGATACAAAACCAATGTTAAACTTTTTAGAGGAATAAAAAATGCAAGAACTCCTTTATAAGTTACAAGTATATCATTCATCTTTTTATATGTTACAAGTATCTCTATCAAGTTTATTTTGATTATATAATATGAGTGTTAGAATGTTGTTAATAGTATGTCTCCAATGAGGAATTTAAGCACACTTACTCACTTATATCAATACTTTTATCACACTTATGCTAAGAAATTAACTGAAATTAATGAGACATGCATAAATTTTGACACTTGATATCTCAGTTATGCTAATACCCCAAAATATTGTGTCAAATTCACCTCATCCAATATATTATTGATAAAAAAGAAAAGAAAAAAAAGTGGGGTGGGCCGTATGATCATGAATGCGTCTCACATTGTGTTTCATGATCGAATTCAATTCTGCAATCATTATTAGGAACAAATGTCCTAATAAAATATCGCTAATTTCTTGAATAATAAATTTCTTGGCATATGATTAGAAACAAAATGCCAAAAAAAATATATAGGGAGGGTGTTTATAGAAATCTATGTTTAATATGGGTGTATATATAGCAAATCGCACCAAAAAGGCCAAAAGATTAATAGACTTCAGCTCAGTCCGTCATCTTTTTTACAACTCAGTAGTCAATATTTGGGGCCTCTTGATACACTTTACTAAATATACCTCCAATAAACCAAGACCTGCTATATACACCCCTCCCCTATAAAAAAATAAATTAGAACCCTCCTACTGGAATGGACCCTAGGCCATCGCACCCTGGCCTATGCCTAGGTCCATCTATGGGATGAAAATATATATTGTGATTTATATGAAAACTCTACGCTTTATGTTGGATCACAAAGATTATTATTTGCAAGTTATGATTATTGTACTTATATACTAATAAAGAATGATCAATGCATATTTATTTCATGTATTTTACGTAAATATAAGTTTTATTTATAAAAAAAAAATTAATTTGTTAATGTATGTTAAGTGTATCGTATCTAAAATTTTAAAAAGTTTCACAAATGCATATTGTACTAGTTTGAGACCCGTGCCTGCACGGGAAATGTTTTACTGAAAAACTATTTTGTATATTTTATGTGATATAAATTTTAACGGCTCTTTACATGATTCTTAACTGAAAATACAAATTTTTGTGGTTGTTATAACTGATATGTTCGAGAACAGAGTTCAAGGATAAATTGGGTACGATACTCGAGTGATGGAGGAGTGGTACAGTGGAGAAGATGCTCCAATGAGTTTCCTGGTGATGGTTAGAGCGATCGACGAAATTATCTACAAAACAGACACATGCTTCGACAGTCAAGTGAAAAGTGTTCAAAGTTTAGCCTTAACTTTATGAGTTTGCATAAAGTGATCGTGTAAATTTTGTGTGGCAGAGGTGCCATGCTTGTATAGACATCGGAAACCAATAATGAATGTTGGATGGTAAGATGATAGATGAGGTCATCAAGATATCTCATTTCGTTTCGCGATGAGCCTTGAATGTATTGTGTGAGCGCCTTCGAAAGACGTTGTGATCGTTTGCAGATCTTAAATAGATGCGTCGTTGTAAGGCTTTTGATGAGTTGCTAATAGATCGTTGAATCATGAGGTCTGGTCCGGAACAAAAACAAACTCTAAGACACCTATAGATTAAAAGAAATCATATATAGTTAAATTAATATCTATATTAAAGGATATAATTTAACTTTGTAACATCAACTGTCAGAGTTCGAATCTCATATAAGACAATGGTAATTTAGTCATTAGTGTCACTATTATTTATAAAAAATTTCCTTTCTAATTTTTATTAATCACTATACAAAAAAAAATAACTAATAAATGTACCTAAGGTTCTCTAAAAAAAAACACTTATATTTTTTTTTCAATTGTAATACTAATATCAAAAACATAAAAATAGACCCAATCATCTTTTTTTTTACTATTGGAAAACCATACTCAGTACAAATGAAAGGGAAAATTAATGCTAAACAATACATATTTAATGTCTATTTATAGAAAGAAAAGCATGCCAAATTTAACAAATGTTAAGTTATTTATATGTTATTTTGATTTTTGATTTTGAAATAAATTAATATTTTAGAAGTGAAAAACATAGGGTTTGAACTCGCACCACACAAGAAGTTAGTTTTCACTCATAAAAACATAAATTGTTTTGGATGTATGTTATTATTTTTTTAATAATTATTTTATTGCAAAATTATGATAAAGTACTTTTTAAAAATAAAATAAAATAAAAGTACAAATAGGATTAGCTTCTCTAACAACGTGAAAGACAAAAACAAACTCGTATAAAAGGAGTGGAGATAGTCTCCCGTGAAAACTGTATCCAGTTAAATCAAAACCATCAATTTGTTTTTGTTGCAGGAAGTTATGAGTTAAAAAGACAATGAGTGATTGAGATTGCTCTCAGCACCCTCTAGTTAAATTTTCATTTCATAGGAGAGAATCTGATTCCGTATAAAAGGCAAGACAATTCTCTACAATAAATATTAAGAGTAAGTACTCTTTTCATCCCAAAATGAGTGACAAATTTGCAAAAAAAAATTGTTTCAAAATGGTTCTTTTTAATTTTTAATACAACTTCAATTATATTAATTATATTTTTTTTTAATTGTACTCTCTAGCTAGTAGCCTAATACTATTTGCATCACTCCTTTCACTTAAATTCCACTAAGCTTTGACTTTCTTCAAACACTCTTTCCGTCCATATAATTATGAAGCGCGATGCTTGTACAGATGGGCAAAGTACACGAAGACAATAAGCATGCTCACAAGAAAAGTTGAGAAATAACGGAATAAACGATGTTAATTACTACTAATGGCAAAAAAACGGAGAAACAGTATAAAAGATCCAAAGTCATTGCAAGCAAATTACATCCCAAAAACTAAAATTAAGATAGCAGTATATTACTATCACCACAATTAATCAAACTCCGAATGAACGGTAATTCCCTATAAACTAAATCATTTCCAATAACAAAACACAAAACACTATCAGCAGCCAGTCACCCATCTAAACAGCACGAAACACAGCATCCTCCTTCAGCAGCCTCTTGAAATGCAAGCACATCATGACTTTGGAAGCGAAGGTCAGTCTATAAAAACAAGAACCAAAATCATCAGAAACAACCAAGAGTCTTGAACAACTAAATGAAGTAAGTAATGAACAGGGTATAACCCTAATATACCATATAAGCAGTTTAACTTGAGTACCAGAAAAGATCACTTGGACATAAATTTCGAAACATCCACCATGGACAGTCTCAAGTGTGGATGGTTGGTTGGGTCTTTGTACATCTTGATCACGCTGCACTGCTCATTAGGTGGTTTTTTATTCAAGTCGACACTTACATAGATAACTATGTACCGCTCCTTATAAATCAGAGCCGAATTTAATTCCTGAGGGGTTAAAAAAAAAATAGTCTCTACCAGACACTGAAGAAGACTTCACTTCTATGTACAAAAATTTCTCTTTTCTTGCATCCCAAACAGTCAGATCAAATGGAAGCCCAGATTCTTTTGCTTCATTGCACCATTTAACTTCAATCCTTTCATTCTTGTATAGATACTTCATATACCCAAAAACAAACTTTTCTCCTATATATCCTACCTCTTCAGCCTCTTCCTTTGATCTACTTCTTGTGGGTATCTGAAGGATCTATACAATGAAAGGATTGAAGTTAAATGGTGCAATGAAGCAAAAGAATATGGGCTCCATTTGATCTGACTGTTTGGGATGCAACAAAAGAGAAATTCTTGTACATAGAAGTGAAGTCTTCTTTAGTGTCTGGTAGAGACTATTTTTTTTTTTTTTTTGCCTCTGTCCATACTATATCCCACGTAGTCATTTGCGCCCCTAATGCTTTCCATAACATAGGTAAAAACTCATCTTCATTAATCTACCACAATTCTTTCTTGCTATAGAAGCTGAAAATACAGTAAAAAACAGTCAACAACATTACTCCGATAGAAGTTGTAACACCCTCTCTAATTATTTGATTATTTTAATGAGTTTAGAATATACTTATATGATTTGTGTGATTTATATGATTTATTTTGATGAGTGATATTTTATTATGTTATATGTTGGTATTTATTAGCATAATATATATGCTATTTGATTTAGAAATATATATATGTTATTTAGAAATATATATGTTATTTGATTTAGAAATATATATGTTATTTAGAAATATATATGTTATTTGGTTTAGAAATATATAATTTGTTGTAGAAATACACATGATTTGTTGTAGAAATATATATGATTTGTTTTAGAGATATATTTGTTATTTGTTATAGAAATATATTAGAATAGAATATTAATATTTGGATATAAGAGAAAAATAAGTAGGTTAAGGATTTATATAAATAGGAGAGACCTAGTTTAGAAAAAAAATATAACGTACGACTGTTTTTGGAGAAAAGGGAGAAAAAGCCAAAAGAAGAGGGAGAAGACCTAGAGGCTGCGATTTTCATTCTTTAAGGCAAGGGTGAGACTAACTTTGCAATTCTATTAAGTATGTGAATCAATGGTTAGGTTTAACATGATGTAGGATGAGTTTTTGAGGAATTGAAAAGTGGGTTAAAATTGTAGAATTAATGAATAAACGGTGGAAGCTTGTTAGATTGATGTAGAAATTGTCTCTAGACCTTAGATAATGATTATGATGAATTCTGGAATCAAGGTTAGGCTCAAAACCATGAGAATTAGTGGTTTTTGTGAAAAACTGCACTTCTGCCCGTAGCGACATTCATCGCTCGCCTCGCGAGCAAACCTTACCCGCCTCGCGAGTTGCACGTCGCAGCTCGCCATAGCGAGCAGTTGAACTCGCCTCGCGAGCTTGACCAGAGAGCATGCAAGATTTCGTGATTTTGACTTTTGAGTTAATCCTTAGATGCCTTTGAGTGCCTGAACATGTCTAATATTGATTAGGAAAGAATGTAGGATGAGATTGAACCTGGAAAGGCTTAGAATGAAACTTTGAAGAATATGACTGAACTCGCCATGGCGTGCAGAGGCTCTCGCCTCGCGAGCACTAGTATTACAGAGTGCCTTGTTTAGGTTAAATGCGATCTTTGTCGCACGAGTTGTTATGAGTTGAACCTTGGGATAGTAATGAGGAATATATATGATATTAATGATGATCTGTGAAGTTGTTATATGATGATTTAAGGATATTTATAATGTTATATAATTAGATATATACTGCATGAATTATGTTTGATGATTGAAATGTTGATGACGTGCATTTGTAGTTGTTATATATGATGATTATTATTATTATTGAATGATGCTGTTTTGTTGTTGTGATGAATATGATTTACTTGATGATTAATGAGAGAATATTATAATGTGAATTAATGATTAAATGCATTACTTGAAATATTATTGAATGATCTAGATGTTGTTGAAATGAATTGATATTATAAAGTTATACCGTTGATGTGATCTGATTATGCTGCTATTGTTATTTAACTAATTTGCATGAGTCTATATAAGTTGATTAAGACGATGATGAACTCCAAATTATTGGATGTATAAGAGATTTGATGATTAAGATGTTTTGTTGATAGAGTCCATGCATTAGCATACATTGAGCTTTGTCCTGACCACGATTGGAGCTTTGTCCTCCCCACGATGCTGAAAGTATATTAATACTATGATGACGATTGGTACCACATGCATATAAGAGGTCTAAGTTACATTGTCGCATTTGTCGAGTCAAACTCGTTGTTGATGAATTATCATCCATGAGTTGTTAAGTTGTTGATGAATTATCATCTATGAGTTGTCGAGTTGTCTTCTACCCATGTGTTGTTAAATAAGTACCTATGAAGATTATACGATGTTTATGATGTGAATTATATGATGTTGACTGAGATGTTGCTATGTTGTTTAAGATATTGATTATGATATTGTTATGTTGTTATGATGTTGTATATGATACTGATTATAATGTTATGATTTTATTTACGATGTTGATTATATGATGTTATTATGATGCTATATGTTGTGATGTATATAATTGTTATTATTAAGTGATGATTATGTTGTACTATATATGATTATTATTATTAAGTGAATATTATGTTATGTTGTTGTAAGATGATGTTTATGTTGTGATGTATATAATTGTTATTATTAAGTGATGAATATGTTGTACTATATATGATTAATTATTATTAAGTGAATATTATGTTATGTTGTTGTTATATTATTATAAGATGATTAATATGTGTTGTTCATATCATTATAAGATGATGATTTATGTTGTATTGTATATGATTATTATTATTAAACGATGATTATGATGTGTCGTATATGATTATTATTATAGTGAGATGTTGATTACATTGTGTTGTTTTAAAGTTATTAGTGATGATGATTACATGATGATATCTATGAGTTGTTAAGTGTACTTGATGATGCTTATGTTAAGTTGATAAGTTGTCTTTTATTCATGAATTGATAATGAGATGTTTGATGAATAAGTATTATTATGAATTGATGATGTTACTTATAGTTGCTAACTTGTCTTCTATTATGAGTTGCTAATGAGATGCTTGGTGGAGAAATGTTTTTACAAATTAATGATGTTGTTATGTTGTATATGAATTAGAATTAATGATGTTGTTATGTTGTATATGAATTATGATTAAGATGTTGTTATGTTGTATATGAACTATGATGTGATGATCTATGTTGGTTATGATTTGGTTATTATGTGTTATATGATGATGTTTATAATGTGATGAATATGAAGTAAATGATAATTAGAAGTTGGTTGAGTTATTAGGAATTATTACATGAAGGATTATTATTACTAATAGAGGAAGTTATTTATGTTGTTAAATATAATTAATGAATTATATGCTTGATATTATTGTTTTGTGAAATCTCACCCCTTCTGCTTGAAAATGTTGCTCTTCGTATGAATACCTTGCAGGTAATCAAGTTTAGCTGTGAAGTGAGTCGATTCTCTCACTTGTGTCTTTAGGTGCTCTGATACGTAGCGGGATGAGAACTTTGTTATTGCTTTCTATTCCTTACGTATTGTTTTTGAAGATTTATGACTATGTTTTTAGAGTGGATTTTTATGAGACATTTATGAAGAGGCCTTCGTGCCAAAGACTGTTTTAGTTATTGAATAAATTCCGCTGTGAAGTATTAAAGAATTTGTTGTTGAATTTTAAAGGATAAATAGTTATTTATTCAGTTTATGATTTTAAGAAAAGAATGTGACATTCCGTTTATGTGAATACTCTGATTAATTAAATGAAATTTTTACGTTGGGAAAATCGGGTGTTACAGAAGTGAAGTGAATATTTGTTCTGGAGATTACCTAGACCATGCAGGAACGCGTTCTAAGCCAGCTAACTTATTTTTGGTTCCATCCACCACTTCAGCAAAAAGATTTTTAACTGCAACCTTCCAGGTAACAAATGAGTCCAACCGAAATACTCTTGTCAACTGATATGCCTTATCATGATTCTCAAGACTGTTCAAAGAAAAAAACAATAAGTTAATTATTCAAATTTAGGATATGCTTCAGATACCAAAAAACAAACTTTTCTCCTATATATCCTACCTCTTCAGACTCTTCCTTTTATCTACTTCTTGATCTCTGTTCTTTCTTTTCTTTCTACATAACAACAACAAAAAATAAAATTTTAATAAAAAAACTGAAAACTGAGGTTTCACCAAATACTTACGTTAGGGATATACTTCCATGTATAGAAATATTATCTTCATCCTTCTGCAAGTTCTCGTCTTCTCTGAAGTGGAAAGAGGCAATATTTTGTGCCTTAGAATGATAATGCGACTTAGCCTCTTTAAGTTTAGGTCTATATTGTCTTGGAGGTTGAGACTCATATACATCATCAAATTTATATCGGTATGCATTTCCAATATACTCGACTCTATTTAGATAGTCAGTGTGTCCTGTCGCAAAATCGTCAAGAGCTTTCTTATAACATTCTTCATCGTGGCTCATCGGCTCTTCTACAGGATGCATATCTGCACATGAGCTTCCGGAGGCAGCATATCTTCCTCATGATCTTCTACTAAACTAGCATCAATAAAATATAGTCTAATCAAATTCCAAGCAATGGAGACATAAACGAATTGAAAAATGACACACCCCATCATCAAAATATCTTTCTCAAACGACTCAAAACCCGCAAAATCCAATTCCTCCAGCAGAGAAAGAGGTCTGTAATCAAAACCACTTACTTTTCTTAACATGTCGACTATAGTTCCCTTCACGCTAAATCAACCACGATTTCGTTTCACAAAAACAGTTAATCCCCCAGGTGGGTCTTTTAAGAGGTTGAATAGGCATTTTACACTACCTGTCCATACTATTTTCCCCTAAGTTACATTGTCGCATTTGTCGAGTCAAAGTCGTTGTTGATGAATTATCATCCATGAGTTGTTAAGTTGTTGATGAATTATCATCTATGAATTGTCGAGTTGTCTTCTACCCATGTGTTGTTAAAGAAGTACCTATGAAGATTATACGATGTTTATGATGTGAATTATATGATGTTGACTAAGATGTTGCTATGTTGTTTAAGATATTGATTATGATATTGTTATGTTGTTATGATGTTGTATATGATACTGATTATAATGTTATGATGTTGTTTACGATGTTGATTATATGATGTTATTATGATGCTATATGTTGTGATGTTTATAATTGTTATTATTAAGTGATGATTATGTTGTACTATATATGATTATTATTATTCAGTGAATATTATGTTATGTTGTTGTAAGATGATGTTTATGTTGTGATGTATATAATTGTTATTATTAAGTGATGAATATGTTGTACTATATATGATTAATTATTATTAAGTGAATATTATGTTATGTTGTTGTTATATTATTATAAGATGATTAATATGTGTTGTTCATATCATTATAAAATGATGATTTATGTTGTATTGTATATGATTATTATTATTAAGCGATGATTATGTTGTGTCGTATATGATTATTATTATAGTGAGATGTTGATTACATTGTGTTGTTTTAAAGTTATTAGTGATGACGATTACATGATGATATCTATGAGTTGTTAAGTGTACTTGATAATGTTTATGTTAAGTTGATAAGTTGTCTTTTATTCAAGAATTGATAATGAGATGTTTGATGAATAAGTATTATTATGAATTGATGATGTTACGTATAGTTGCTAAGTTGTCTTCTATAACGAGTTGCTAATGAGATGCTTGGTGGAAAAATGTTATTACGAATTAATGATGTTGTTATGTTGTATATGAATTAGAATTAATGATTAATGATGTTGTTATGTTGTATATGAATTATGATTAAGATGTTGTTATGTTGTATATAAATTAGAATTAATGATGTTGTATGAGAATTAATGATGTTGTTATGTTGTATATGAATTATGATTAAGATGTTGTTATGTTGTATATGAACTATGATGTGATGATCTATGTTGGTTATGATTTGGTTATTATGTGTTATATGATGATGTTTATAATGTGATGAATATGAAGTAAATGATAATTAGAAGTTGGTTGAGTTATTAATAATTATTACATGAATGATTATTATTACTAATAGAGGAAATTATTTATGTTGTTAAATATAATTAATGAATTATATGCTTGATATTATTGTTTTGTGAAATCTCACCCCTTCTGCTTGAAAATGTTGCTCTTCGTATGAGTAACTTGCAGGTAATCAAGTTTAGCTGTGAAGTGAGTCGATTCTCTCACGTGTGTCTTTAGGTGCTCTGATACGTAACGGGATGGAAACTTTGTTATTGATTTCTATTCCTTTCGTATTGTTTTTGAAGATTTATGACTATGTTTTTAGAGTGGATTTTTATGAGACATTTATGAAGAGGCTTTCGTGCCAAAGACTGTTTTAGTTATTGAATAAATTCCGCTGCGAAGTATTTAAGATTTTGTTATTTAATTTTAAAGGATAAATAGTTATTTATTCAGTTTATGATTTTAAGAAAAGAATGTGACATTCCGTTTATGTGAATACTCTGATTAATTAAATGAAATTTTTACGTTGGGAAAACCGGGTGTTACAGAAGTGAAGTGAATATTTGTTCTGGAGATTACCTAGACCATGCAGGAACGCGTTCTAAGCCAGCTAACTTATTTTTGGTTCCATCCACCACTTCAGCAAAAAGATTTTTAACTGCAACCTTCCAGGTAACAAATGAGTCCAATCGAAATACTCTTGTCAACTGATATGCCTTATCATGATTCTCAAGACTGTTCAAAGAAAAAAACAATAAGTTAATTATTCAAATTTAGGATATGCTTCAGATACCCAAAAACAAACTTTTCACCTGTATATCCTACCTCTTCAGCCTCTTCCTTTTATCTACTTTTTGATCTCTGTTCTTTCTTTTCTTTCTACATAACAACAACAAAAAATAAAATTTTAATAAAAAAAACAAAAAACTGAAAACTGAGGTTTCACCAAATACTTACGTTAGGGATATACTTCCATGTATAGAAATATTATCTTCATCCTTCTGCAAGTTCTCGTCTTCTCTGAAGTGGAAAGAGGCAATATTTTGTGCCTTAGAATGATAATGCGACTTAGCCTCTTTAAGTTTAGGTCTATATTGTCTTGGAGGTTGAGACTCATATACATCATCAAATTTATATCGGTATGCATTTCCAATATCCTCGACTCTATTTAGATAGTCAGTGTGTCCTGTCGCAAAATCGTCAAGAGCTTTCTTATAACATTCTTCATCGTGGCTCATCGGCTCTTCTACAGGATGCATATCTGCACATGAGCTTCCGGAGGCAGCATATCTTCCTCATGATCTTGTACTAAACTAGCTTCAATAAAATATAGTCTAATCAAATTCCAAGCAATGGAGACATAAACGAATTGAAAAATGACACACCCCATCATCAAAATATCTTTCTCAAACGACTCAAAACCCGCAAAATCCAATTCCTCCAGCAGAGAAAGAGGTCTGTAATCAAAACCACTTACTTTTCTTAACATGTCGACTATAGTTCCCTTCACGCTAAATCGACCACGATTTCGTTTCACAAAAACAGTTAATCCCCCAGGTGGGTCTTTTAAGAGGTTGAATAGGCATTTTACACTACCTGTCCATACTATTTTCCACTAAGTTACATTGTCGCGTTTGTCGAGTCAAAGTCGTTGTTGATGAATTATCATCCATGAGTTGTTAAGTTGTTGATGAATTATCATCTATGAGTTGTCGGGTTGTCTTCTACCTATGTGTTGTTAAAGAAGTACCTATGAAGATTATACGATGTTTATGATGTGAATTATATGATGTTGACTAAGATGTTTCTATGTTGTTTAAGATATTGATTATGATATTGTTATGTTGTTATGATGTTGTATATGATACTGATTATAATGTTAGGATGTTGTTTACGATGTTGATTATATGATGTTATTATGATGCTATATGTTGTGATGTATATAATTGTTATTATTAAGTCATGATTATGTTGTACTATATATGATTATTATTATTAAGTGAATATTATGTTATGTTGTTGTAAGATGATGTTTATGTTGTGATGTATATAATTGTTATTATTAAGTGATGAATATGTTGTACTATATATGATTAATTATTATTAAGTGAATATTATGTTATGTTGTTTTATTATTATAAGATGATTAATATGTGTTGTTCATATCATTATAAGATGATGATTTATGTTGTATTGTATATGATTATTTTTATTAAGCGATGATTATGTTGTGTCGTATATGATTATTATTATAGTGAGATGTTGATTACATTGTGTTGTTTTAAAGTTATTAGTGATGACGATTACATGATGATATCTATGAGTTGTTAAGTGTACTTGATGATGTTTATGTTAAGTTGATAAGTTGTCTTTTATTCATGAATTGATAATGAGATGTTTGATGAATAAGTATTATTATGAATTGATGATGTTACGTATAGTTGCTAAGTTGTCTTCTATTATGAGTTGCTAATGAGATGCTTGGTGGAGAAATGTTATTACGAATTAATGATGTTGTTATGTTGTA
Organism: Medicago truncatula; assembly: GCF_003473485.1. Taxonomy (NCBI): domain Eukaryota; kingdom Viridiplantae; phylum Streptophyta; class Magnoliopsida; order Fabales; family Fabaceae; genus Medicago; species Medicago truncatula. The sequence goes on from NC_053045.1 coordinate 28,203,643, forward strand.
TATGAATTAGAATTAATGATGTTGTTATGTTGTATATGAATTATGATTAAGATGTTGTTATGTTGTATATGAACTATGATGTGATGATCTATGTTGGTTATGATTTGGTTATTATGTGTTATATGATGATGTTTATAATGTGATGAATATGAAGTAAATGATAATTAGAAGTTTGTTGAGTTATTAAGAATTATTACATGAAGGATTATTATTACTAATAGATGAAGTTATTTATGTTGTTAAATATAATTAATGAATTATATGCTTGATATTATTGTTTTGTGAAATTTCACCCCTTCTGCTTGAAAATGTTGCTCTTCGTATGAGTACCTTACAGGTAATCAAGTTTAGCTGTGAAGTGAGTCGATTTTCTCATGTGTGTCTTTAGGTGCTCTGATACATAACGGGATGGGAACTTTGTTATTGCTTTCTATTCCTTACGTATTGTTTTTGAAGATTTATGACTATGTTTTTAGAGTGGATTTTTATGAGACATTTATGAAGAGGCCTTCGTGCCAAAGACTGTTTTAGTTATTGAATAAATTCCGCTGCGAAGTATTAAAGATTTTGTTATTGAATTTTAAAGGATAAATAGTTATTTATTCAGTTTATGATTTTAAGAAAAGAATGTGACATTCCGTTTATGTGAATACTCTGATTAATTAAATGAAATTTTTACGTTGGGAAAACCGGGTGTTACAGAATTGAAGTGAATATTGGTTCTGGAGATTACCTAGACCATGCAGGAACGCGTTCTAAGCCAGCTAACTTATTTTTGGTTCCATCCACCCAGGTAACAAATGAGTCCAACCGAAATACTCTTGTCAACTGATATGCCTTATCATGATTCTCAAGACTGTTCAAAGAAAAAAACAATAAGTTAATTATTCAAATTTTGGATATGCTTCAGATACCCAAAAATAAACTTTTCTCCTATATATCCTACCTCTTCAGCCTCTTCCTTTTATCTACTTCTTGATCTCTGTTCTTTCTTTTCTTTCTACATAACAACAACAAAAAATAAAATTTTAATAAAAAAAACAAAAAACTGAAAATTGAGGTTTCACCAAATACTTACGTTAGGGATATACTTCCATGTATAGAAATATTATCTTCATCCTTCTGCAAGTTCTCGTCTTCTCTGAAGTGGAAAGAGGCAATATTTTGTACCTTAGAATGATAATGCGACTTAGCCTCTTTAAGTTTAGGTCTATATTGTCTTGGAGGTTGAGACTCATATACATCATCAAATTTATATCGGTATGCATTTCCAATTTCCTCGACTCTATTTAGATAGTCAGTGTGTCCTGTCGCAAAATCGTCAAGAGCTTTCTTATAATATTCTTCATCGTAGCTCATCGGCTCTTCTACAGGATGCATATCTGCACATGAGCTTCCGGAGACAGCATATCTTCCTCATGATCTTCTACTAAATTAGCATCAATAAAATCTAGTCTAATCAAATTCCAAGCAATGGAGACATAAACGAATTGAAAAATGACACACCCCATCATCAAAATATCTTTCTCAAACGACTCAAAACCCGCAAAACACATTTTCTACTAACGAAACCCTTGCTCCTCTCAAGTAGATCGGGACACTTAAAAACAGTGGTTGAGACACTATAAGAACTCAAAACAATATGTTAATTATTCAAATTTTAAGTATAAGAATAAGAAAAATAATAATAATCATTAAACGTACCGGACTAGGTTGATATGAAATTTGATGTTAAAAACATCTTTTCTATTAACGAAACCCTTGCTCCTCTCAAATAGATCATCGGGACACTTAAAAACAGTGATTGAGACACTATAATAACTCAAAACAATAAGTTAATTATTCAAATTTTAAGTATAACAATAAGAAAAAAATAATAATCATAAACGTACCGGACTAGGTTGATCTGAAATTTGATGTTAAAATCATCTTTTCTACTGACGAAACCCTTGCTCCTCTCAAGTAGATCGGGACACTTAAAAACAGTGGTTGAGACACTATAAGAACTCAAAGCAATAAGTTAATTATTCAAATTTTAAGTATAACAATAAGAAAAAAATAATAATCATTAAACGTACCGGACTAGGTTGATCTGAAATTTGATGTTAAAAACACATTTTCTACTGACGAAACCCTTTTTCCTTTTTCCCAAGTGATTAGCAAGTATTGTTAGAATTATTACTTTTGGTCCCCGTGAGCGTAGCTCAGTTGGCAGGGACATGCATTGTTATATGCAGGGGCCGAGGTTCGAACCCCAGATACCCCACTTATTCTCCTTGAAAAAAGAGAATTCTAGCTACTAGGCTACCTGACAAAAAAGAAAAAAAGAATTACTACTTTTGTTTTAGCAAATGAAATAATTATACAATTAGTTACATCTCATTTAATACCATTTGTAAGGTTGCCTTTTATAATTAGTGTCACATAAAATGGTGAAATAATTCTAAATTGCCAAGTGGCAAATTATTCATGTGGAAAGCCATGAGAAGAGAAGCATTTAATTTAGGTCATTGGAAAACATTCTCAATTGTATATAATATAGATAGATTACACCCATAATCGTCCTATAAATATGTGGGATTCATAGTCTACACCTCTCGAAACACAGTTGAAGTGGTTTACTTCTCAAAAATCAAAGTACTACATATTTTTATCATTAAATAGGCCATTTACCCACCAATACCATATATAAATGGTTAACATTTTGATACGATGAAGTTTGTTTGAGTATGTTTCGGATCAATATAAAGCTCAATACGAATAAGCCCAATAAGAAGGGTCCAATAAAGTCAAGGCCCACAAATTCCCAGCACCGTAAAGGTGTACGAAATGCTTCGTGCATGTCACCGCACATAAGAGCATCATGATCAATTTTAGTTGTTCATACCATCTCTAACAGCCTCCAGATTCACGCCACCAACCCGAAAACGATTATTGCTCTCCTCAGCTATATAAGGATGACTCCGTGTTACGCCCCAGACACATTTCATTTATCCTATTTTCGCACACAATCCACCTCATTCACATACTGACTTGAGCGGAGTGTTAACGTGCCTACATACACCATTCTACTCCGGCGACGAAGCTTGCTATCCTTCACAATGGGGCAACACAAACCACCGCAAGAGCAACCACGGTTCTTAGAGAACCACCACCTCATCTTTCTGATCTTCACCAGACATATCAAAGTATATACTCCTCATCTAATTCTCATATAAATGTAATTTGTTTTAACTTATTTTAAAATAAATTCAAATTTTGAATGAATTGTATGGCGCTCAACCAAATTTTATGGTCATTTTGTTTTATCAAGTAACCAAGGGTAATTGCTTTCATGGCAAAGGAGTAGCTATGGCTACCTCAAAGGAAAAAAATATTATTGAATGAGTAAGTATATTTTTATATTAAGCTACCTCTGGTAATATATATTTGGCTACCCCAAGTTTGATTTTAGGTAGAATAATTTTTTTTACCAACTTTACTTACTTTTCAATTGAACTCTAGATTACTTGATCATGTTTTCTAGAAACCAAAGGGTGAACACAAAAAAAAAATAGAGGGTTAACGCAAAAAATATATATATATATTCTTTGATTGATAATGAAAATACGACGCCAACAACAATAATCTATCCCTTTTTTCCAAAAAATTAAATCTATCACTAGTGGCCCAAATAGATTTAACGGTACTTTACTGACCCTTTATTATTGTAAAAACAAATCATTTATTAACACTTTAGTTCTTTTTTTTATAACTACAAAATAAGTAATTAGTACATTATAACCCTTTATAATCCGTTCTTTATTAACACTCATTTTTTCCAACAATTGGGTCTATGAAATTTGCGCGTGATGAAAATGACCATCTTTAAGAAAATGACACCTAGTAATAAAATACGAAGATTCCAACCAAACCATACTACACAAATCCACTATGCACCATCTTCATTTGCATGGTCATGCATTAATGTGAATTTTATTTTTCTGCCCTTGTTTGTGTCCAAAAATACAAAAATGTCTCATTTTTACAAAAAATTACATAAATGCCCTATTTTTTAGAATTTTTTGGTACTTTGCAACCCCCACTTGCGGGGTACCTTTAAATTTTTTTTTTAAAATTTTAACTACCCCGCAAGTCAAACCAGCGTGACATTTTTTTAATTTTTTTTTTAAAAAAATTAACTACCTTGCAACCCCCACTTGCGGGGTATATTTAAAAAAAAAATTAATTTTTTTTAATACCCCGCAACCCCCACTTGTGGGTTTTTTTTTAGGTTTTTTTTTTTAATTTTTAAAATACAAAAAAAATAATAAACAAAAAAGAAGGACAAAAAAAATAATAAACAAATTAAATATCATAATATCTACAATTATTATAAATGCCCGGCTGTCCCACACCCTCGTCTTCGACGATTTCTTCCGCGATTTACTTGAGGGTCATGTTGGTCTTCGTCATTGTTATCTGTAGCTGATTGTATTTGACTACCATAACCCAATGACAACGACACATCGTGTTCCCTTGTTTGCCATCCAATATCCAGAAATTGTTCATTGTTGTTGAACGAAGCCGGAGAGAAGTGAGATAATAGGTTTGTTGGTGTTGGTGGATGGTTGTAGTTTTGGTTGGTGTACATTGGGTATTGTGGGCTGTTGTAGGGGGGGTAATTGGTGTTGGACAGTCCAACTTGGTTTGGGTCATTATAGGAGAAGTAGTTGTTGTTGGATGTTGGAGCTTGGTTTGGGTCATTGTAATGATAATTTGGCATTGAATTTTGTTGGTAAGTTGACTGATAATAGGGCTCATATGCATTTCTCGGGGAGGTATATGGTGGTGGTTGGATGACATTTTGTTGGGGGGTGTCGAGAAATTCATACATTACAGAACCATGAATGTTTTGTGTTGTATGTGGTTGGGATTGATGATCTTGTAGTTGAGAAAAAATTTATTGATCCCAAAAATCATCATAAATTGGTGTTTGGTTGTTGTGAATTTCAGGTTCATGTTCCGGCTCTTCTTGTTCGTCTGGATCTGAATCTGATGGTTTTGTGTCAACTGAAATCCTTAGACGTGGGTTGCATGTGGTTGTCAACCACTCAATATATGCATGACTTGGGGTGAGTGATCTTGGCTGCATGCGAGGTAAAGTATAACTCTGTCGGTTGTCCCAATGTTGGCTCTCTTGTGGAAAGCGAAAACCATTTGATTGGTACCACGTCTTGAACCGTTTGTCCACCTTATTGAATTGTCGCATGTCTCTTGGGGCCCCGAGTATTTCTTGTGGCAAACCAAATTGAAGCTTGACCCTATCAGTTGGATGTCATTCAACTTTGTCAAAACATATAAGGTAAGTTGTTGCTGTCCATTCCCAATAGTCTTCAGGCTGGTTGTATGGAACCTTCTTATAAGGTCTCCATTTAAACTGGCACAAGAGAGAAGTTGTAGTGTAAGGTTAACAATTTTGATATATATATATATATATATATGAACTCATAATTCAAAAATCAATTAAAATATTACATCATGTGGTAGTATGTCATCAAACTTTTTTCTGTAAGATATAGTGTCATGGCTTGGATTCTCGTAGTATCTTGAACCTACACCTGTCCATCTAACAAATGATATAAAGAAATTAGTAGCTAATTTATCAAATAATAATATTAATAAGAAGTGAGAATATGTGAGTGGGTTAATAAAAAAAAAAAAATTGGCCTCGCTTACTTTAATTCTAGTGGCCACTGGAGTGGGTTATCATTTCTCGGAGCGATATAACTCAACTGACAATATCCCCAAACTTGTAACAAGAAATGACATCCATTTAGTGCTTTTATATTTGGATGTGAGGCCTCACACAAGCTACGATAAAGGTAAGCCAAAACTGCCGATCCCCAACTATATCTTCTTGTTTCATTAAAATCCATTAACAAATACAACCAAGAGGTGTGCACAAATAATCCAGTTGTATTTGAAAACAAGAACCCTCCAAAGAGGTATAGTAGGTACCTCCTAGTGTGTTGTATTTTTACCTCCGGAGGAGATTGTTCATTGAAGTTATTATCGACCAGATTATCCTTTAACCACGACAAGGAGAGAGTAAAACCATCAGTTTTGTGTGCCGGAGGAGTTATTCCCAACAAATGAGCACAAAGATTCCACGGAAGAGTTGGAGGAGCCGTAACAATTGAACCTCCAAAAGGTAAGCCGAGTAACATATAGACGTCTTCCAAAGTGATAGTACACTCACCCGTTCGAAAGTGAAAAGTATGGGTTTCGGACCGCCATCTTTCTACAAGAGTGGTTACAATGTGCCTATCAATTTTGTAACGCCCTATTTGAGAAACCTCAAAAAATCCAGCTTGACGTAGATAATCTTGAATAAAAGGACTTGGTACTATGTGTTGTCGTGTACGAGTGACAAGAGGTACACCCTCTGCATCCTAACAAAAAATAAAAAGAGAAGATATAATAAGTAATTTAAAAAATGTAAGTAAAATTAACAAATTAATATTCATATATACCCATCTTCTGATGTGTTCTTCCGTGGATCTATGATCATTTTCCAACCACAAGTATGCCATTTGTTACGTGAGTGAGTAAGGAAGAAAAGGATTGATATAAAAAGAATATGCGTAAAGAGTAAGAATAAGGTTGTGGTATTTGTAATGTTAAACTATGTGTAAAGAAATTGAAATAGTAGTGTGGTATTTTAATTGAAGTGAAGAAATCATGTGTTACTAATGCAATGCATGCAAGCCAACAGTGTTCAAATAAATGTAGAAATGACAATTGCATGTAAAAGCAGAAGCATGCTGTTCAACAGTATTGCATCTATTGCCTCATGAAATGACCATTGCATGCAAAAAATGCATTATTTTCTGCATAAATTTTTTGACTGAAATGACCAAACCATGCTAAATCACGTGCATGGTAAATGCATTATTTGTACTGACCAGCTATCTCTGAAGGGCCAATTAAACTGGCGCGTGTAAGTAATACCCCGCAAGTGGGAGTAGCGTGCTAGCATGAACTAGCGCGTGAGCGCCCCACCCCGCAAGTGGGAGCTGCGTGGTGCCCTACAACTAGCGCGTGAGCCAGCTACCCCGCAAGTGGGAGCTGCGTGGTACTCTAAGCTGGCGCGTGAGGAAGCATATGCAATGCCCGTTTTATTTTTTACACAATTTTCATTATTATAAAAGTGGTGAACCTGTTATAATTATAATTGTATCACACCACTCTACTTCATACTCTTACTCATTTCTTAACATCAAACCATTCAATGGCACCAAATATAAACATTTTTATGTACTACAAAGGAGAAGTTAAACAAAATGAATCCGGCATTTTTTTCCAAAGTCAGTATACCAAAGGTTTTAAAGTGAGCATGGCTAGTACTTACTTGCATCTCAAAAAAAGAATAGTGGAAAAGTTATGTCTCGGAGATAACATGGTTGTGTCTGAAATTATATGCCGGAATCCCATGTTTGTTGGAACTACCACAATGCACTACCAGGCGTTAAGAATAACTGATAACGACGATGTCGAGTTTATGTTTAACGTACATAAAAGTCACAGTTCTTTGTCCTATATAGAGCTTTATGTTATGTTTGAGATGAAGAATCCAACATCTAATGTTAAGTTAAATTACCCATCAAGTTCTAGTCAACACCAAAGTCTACCACAACAACAATATAGCACACAACACTACAACCCGTCATCGTCCGAACCACACTACAACACGTCATCCATTTATGGTGCATCCTTATCGCAACCTTTTCAGTCACAGTGGTCACAAAATGTGTACGAACCATCACAAAGAATAACTCAACCTCATCCATCTCAAACACCATCCCGTTCAACACAACCCGAAACTTTAAACGCTGAAATCGATATATTCACCTCCCAATTCCAAGACCAACGAAATGATGAAGTTCAAGATGATGAAGATGATGATGATGAAGAGCTCCTTGCTGCACAAAACGGTGATGAGAACGAAGAAGACGAGGACGAAGATGAAGAAGACGATCTGCCACAACTACCAATTTTACCAATCCGAGCTTCTTACAATCCACCAAGGTCCATGCGCAACGTCAATGATGACCACTCAACTGAACTTTATCATTCAATGGCTCTTCCGGTCGATCAAGGTATTGCGCCGGGGATGCAATTCCATAACAAAAATGATTGCATTCTTGCAATTAAATTTTATCACATGAAGAAATCAACGAATTATATTGTGAAAAAATCAGATTCTGAAAGGTATGTCCTCAAATGTAAAGATACAAAATGTGGTTTCAAATTGCGGGCCTCGTGGAGGAAAAAAACTGATAAATGGGAGATCAGCAATATGAATGATCATACATGTGTCTCAACAGAAATGACGCAAGATCATCACAAACTTAGTTACAATGTGATATGTGAAAGTGTTAAGTCACTTCTACATATGGATACTTCAATTAGAGTGAAGGTTATAATTGCACACATCCGAGAGAAGTTTAATTACACAGTTTCATACAGAAAGGCATGGAGAGCAAGGAATAAGGCGATTGAATCAATTTATGGTAATTGGGAGGAGTCTTATCAAGAACTACCACAGTGGTTGATGGTCATGGAAAAAGATTTGCCAGGAACAATAATTGATTTTCAAACAGTCCCATCAACAGAAGTGGTAAATGAGATCGTCTTCAAGCGTCTCTTTTGGGCCTTTCGTCCGTGCATCTTAGGTTTCGAATTCTGCAAACCCATTGTCCAAATTGACGCAACTTGGTTGTATGGTAAATACAAAGAATCGTGGAAGGCGAGACCAAGGAGGCTTGGAGTTTCTTTTTCAAGAATCTAAGGCAGCATGTCACCCCACAGGAGAACATATGCCTCATTTCTGATAGACATGTGTCGATAAAGAGCGCGTATGATGATCCACATAATGGATGGCACAGTGCTCCGACAAGCCATGTGTATTGTGTCCGACACATTGCACAAAACTTTATGAGATCATTCAAGGATGGAGAACTTAAGAAGAAAGTTGAAGGCATGGGTAAAAATCATATCTCTTTCCACGTAAATTCGACATATTATTTGTTTAAAAAGACACATCTAACTTTTTCCCAAACAATGCAGGTTACGCCATGAACATCCCTACATTCGAATATTACCGTTCTGAAATTGCTGTTGCAGACCGAAAGGCTTTAGCATGGGTCGACAATATTCCCAAACAAAAGTGGACTCAATCACATGACGATGGGGCCATATGACAAGTAACTTGGTAGAGTCACAAAACAATGTGTATAAGGGTATTCGAGGACTCCCGATCACAGCTATTGTGAAAGCATCATATTACAGGTTGGCGGCCTTGTTTGCTAAAAGAGGACATGAGGCAGCGGCAAGGGTAAATTCTGGTGAGCCATTCTCAGAAAACAGCAGGAAATATCTGAGGAATGAGGTGATTAAATCCAACAGTCATCATGTCACTCAGTTTGATCGGGATCGGTATACCTTTTCCGTCCGTGAAACCATTGACCATAGAGAAGGATTACCAAAGGGAGAATACAAGGTAGACCTGCAAAATAAATGGTGTGATTGTGGACGATTCAGAGCGTTACACCTACCATGCTCACATGTCATTGCCGCATGTTATAGCTTTTGTCATGACTACAAGACTTTTGTCGATAACAAATTCACGAATGAGTGTGTATACACCGTATACAACATCCACTTCGACGTGGTTCACCACCAGACATATTGGCCTAATTATGAAGGACTGAAGGTGGTTCCCGACAAGTCTATGCGTAGGGCAAAGAAAGGTCGTCCACCAATTACTCGCATTAGGACCGAAATGGATGATGTGGAAACTGAGAGAAGATGCGGCGTTTGTAGGATGCCTGGTCATTCCCGCAAAGATTGCATTAATATTAGACATCAGTAGAACTCTAGTCTTTATTTCATATTTATTGTATTTCGTATGTTTTTAATTTTGTAAATATTATGATTATTATTATAATTACTTTTTTATCAACGCCTAAATTTACATTATTAATATAAATTAAAATGGTATGATAAATTGAAAAATTAAACGAAGTATTTATAGTAGATGAAATAATACATGTTTGATAATAATCGTAGATATTGTGGTGTTTTTTTATTATTATTATTTTTGTTTAGAGTAGTATTTTAAAAATTAAAAAAAAAACCCAAAAAAAAACCCGCAAGTGGGGGTTGCGGGGTATTAAAAAAAATTTTAATTTTTTTTAAATATACCCCGCAAGTGGGGGTTGCAAGATGTATTTAATTTTTTTTAAAAATAAATAAAAAAATGTCACGCAAGTTACACTTGCGGGGTAGTTAAAATTTTTTTAAAAAAATTTAAAGGTACCCCGCAAGTGGGGGTTGCAAGGTATTTAATTTTTTTAAAAAAAAAAAATCGAAAAATGTCACGCTGGTTTGACTTGCGGGGTAGTTAAAATTTTTTAAAAATTTTTAAAGGTACCCCGCAAGTGGGGGTTGCAAGGTACCAAAAAATTCTGAAAAGTAGGGCATTTATGCAATTTTTTTTGCAAAAGTAAGGCATTTTTGTATTTTTGGACACAAACAAGGGCAGAAAAAAAAATCCATTAATGTTGGTTTCAATATTACTACTCAAGATATTGGAGAATGAGGACACAAAGATGTGTGCAAAGAATGACTAAAAAAAATGTGTTCAAGGAATGAATCGAAAATTACAAAAGTCTAAAGTCATATTTAATGTCACGGTAGATATGTCAAAATTATGTTGATCCATTCTGATTTACATAATCTATACAACTTCTAAAAATCACAATCAATCGTCATAATTTTGACATATATACCGTAAAATTAAGGTGAAGTTTAGCATGGGAAAGGCTAATTTTTCCCACCATGGGAAAGTTAGTTTTTAACCATTAGATCAAACCAAGAACACATCCTTATCATACTCCCTCATCACTAGATTTTGTAATTTTATTATTTTATAACCATTTTTTAAAAACAAAAAATATATTTCAAAATTAAAATAAACATATAAAAATAAAAAATAAATTTAAAAATATGGAAATTAATTTTCCAAAATTTAAAAAAATATAAATAAACTTTTTAAGTTTTTTGAAAAAAACTTGCTCAAAAAAAAAAAATTGGAAAATTAATTTCCAAAATTAAGTTTATTTTTTATTTTTAAATGTTTATTTTAATTTCGAAATATATTTTTTGTTTTTAAAAAATGGTTTTAAAATTACAAAATCTAGTGATGAGGGAGCATGGTAAGGATGTGTTATTGGTTTGATCTAATGGTTAAAAGTCACGGCCATTAGAATGCGAGAATTGTGATAAAAACGCCAAACCAAACATTGCATAGATAATTATAGCATATCAAATGTTGGTTGAATATTACACATTTGAAAGATGAAAGAGGTGTTTGTTTGTGAGATAATGAAGGAAAAGGACAGCGCAGTTGATTTTATTTTAGGCAGAAAAGAACCAAAGGAAATTTGTGAATTGCAGACGCTGTGACTGTGAGTGAGTGGGGGGCCAGTGCCTACAATTTATCTTCGTAACAGTAAATCCCAATGTGCCACGTGTCTTAGACAAGCCAAGACCAAAACACGTCCTCTCTGTCCAATCACAGTCCGACAACCTTACATCCCCAGATAAAAAGACATTCATGCGACCCCAAAAATAAACATTATTTTTTTGAGAAAAAAATATATCAATTTTCTAAAATGAAAAATCATAAGTGTCTGTCTACGTCGTCCTATGATAAGTCAATTAATAAATTAATTAACAATCTCTTTAGTATTTTTTGAAGAAGTATGATCAATTTAGTTATGTAACATTATCAAATTCAGAAAATATAACTGAATAATTTAAATTTGAATGAAAAAACTACTAGTTTACAATGTTGATGTTCTGGACTAACCAAAAGCTAGCATATGTTTGACGGTACCTTTCTGAGCAAAAACTCGACCACGAAGAGCCGATGTTCGAATACATCTTTGGTCAAAACACCTTACATGCTGCTCAGGCCAAACCTAACAAACTTTGAATCTTTTCAAAAGCACATGCACCTCAATAGCTAATATTAGATTTAGTGATCTTATAATCGTTGAAAGGTTCTTAACAAATGTCATAAAATCTATTGATATGGATTGAACGTAATAACCTCCTCCTTGATATTCTATGGCTCCACGCCTCAACGATACAAAAAACTCTGCCTGCAACATGTGTGCACATTTTCTGTCCTAAAAACGTCTAATTTTTTGTTCTCTTATTGACTTGAGCATCAGAGTGCTTGCAAATGTTCTCAATGCGTATTGCAACTACTATCGCTCACGGTACATCATCCAATGGTTAGGACCTTATAATTTTAAATATAAAATATAATGATTGGCTTAAAAGATTGACGAAGATTTTATTAGAAGGAAAATGTTAACAAGTGCCCTTAGGGCATTGTTTAATAACTTTTTCTCAAAGTTCATGAAATCAATGCATTGAAAATTGGAGTTTTTGAATTTTTTAAGGAATAATTTCTTTATTATGAATCCTTAAGGAGTGCCCTTAGGGCACTGGTTAACAATACCCTTATTAGAATCATAGGATTAAAAATCAAGATAAAAAGAACAGACTACTACATGGTTTTTTTTTGGGGATAAAAAGCTAGTATATGAATGAGTTTGGTCTTGAATGATGAAATAATGAGTTTGGTCTTGAATGATGAAATAATGAGTTTGGTCTTGAATGATGAAATAATTTTCAACCTAGATAAAGTTTTTCAGAATCATGAAATTAGGTGCATGCAAGTGATGAATACGTTACATCTAAAAAGACAAACTCAACTAATCCTTGAGTTAAATATGATGTGATGAAGCAATTCAGAGCATAACATTTGTCCAACTACTCCTATTCTCCTATGATATGTGGCTAAAGTCTAAACAACACTGATGTCGTAAAAAAGATAACTTAATTGGATATATCTTCTCAAAGGAAAAAAAATTAATGGAATCTATACATGAAATAATTTTACAACGGTTTATCACCCAAAAGAAAAATAAGGATTCCATAAAGACACTTTTTTATTTTTTTTTTATTTTTTATGGATTGAACGAAAATACTTATCAATCTATTCATTTATTTTTAGTAATATTTATTTTAATCTCCGAATGTGTAACGAGTAGTCACAATAGTTTCTTGATGTATCAAAAATTCAAAATAATCGTTGATTGTGCACCATATTAGTCAAAATAATCTTTTTTTTTTACAAATCAAAATCGAATATATTGCTCAATCGAAAAGTGATTCACCTCGCACAAGATATGTTAAAAGTGATGAATCACATAATATCTGATACAAAACATGGCACCAATATAGTGCTAAAATTCAAAATAATTTCTTCTTAAAATATTTCGTTAATATTGTCATATCAGCTTAAATATACTTACTTATTATCACATAAGTTTTTATAAGTACCTACTTAGTGTCATATTAGTCTTGATAAGAAAAGAGTTAATATCAACTTTGAAGAATTATTTTAACGTCATAATCTATTTTCACTAACAAAATAGGTATTCAATATTTTACAATTTTGATACATTGAATAATGGGTTAAATATGTTTTTAGTCCTTATAAAATTGGAAACTTCTAAGATAACCCTTACTTAATTTTAATAGGTTTTTTAGTCCCTACAAACAAAAAATTACTTCTAATTTTAGTCACTGTTACAACAAAATTTGTTTAATTATTCTTAATCTCTTAAATTTTTGAACAATTTTTTTGAGACAAATTTAGAACAATATTTTTTTTTTAAGAAAAATTTAGAACAATATGGAAGGTTCATTTACTAAAATTTAAATTTTTTAACAAGAAACGAATTAAATATGAATTTTTTAAAACAACAAAAGTTAAAGATAAAAGTAACAAAATCTGGACGTATAAATCAAATTTTGCGACAATTTTTTGTAGAGGAACTTTTAGTAATGTTCTTAACATGTATGTAAAAAATTGTTCAATAACCCAAGAATTTAAGCATAAATTAAACAAATTTGAATTGAGGATGGATTAATACTGAGTGTAGGAATTTTTTAAGAACTATTAAAATTAAGTAATGACTAAACTTAAGATCGTAAATTTTTTTTTTTTAATAGATGAAAGATTCCAATTTTATAGGGAACAAGAACATATTTTAAGCCTTGAATAATTAGTGTGGCTACTACGGTTAACTCTATTTTTTAATAAAACCATTTATTTCTTGCTAAAAAAAAAAAAAAAAAAATCACTTTTGGTTACTCCGTACACTGCACTCACGACATTACTGTTAACAATCTTCTGTTTTTATTACTACTTGTTTCTCTCACTCACCGTTGTTTTTGCTTTGAAAATCGTGGTCCATACCACCATGACGAAATAACCCTTTTCTTTTCTTCTCTGAAAACAAAAAATCCCCTTCTTCAACCAACATCAATGGCTTCTTCTTATAACCATCGTAGCTATTCCAAATCCCAAATGTACTTCTTCAAAATCCTTCACATCATTTCCTCAACTCCACCTTCTCCCATTCTTCCTATTGATTTGAATCTCTCTTTCTCTTCCATCACACAACAAGATTCTCAATCTTCCTCAAAAACCACTTCCAACAACCAAACAATTCATGTTCAAGAACACAAAACTGTCGATGATGACGTGGCACCGCTGTTGTTAGAAAACAAAAACGAAGAAAACCCAAAAACGTCGTCGTTTCAACGTCCACGTGGCGATAATAACTATCTTGATTTACTTATCGAAGCGGCTAGAGTGTTGTCTGAAAAGAACGGTTCAGACTTGGAGGAATCAGAGAAACGAACCGGAACGGAGTTAATGGCTCGGGTTGTTGTGGATTTGTATGAAAATGAACCGGTGGTTCGGTCTAAAAGAGGAAGGAACCAAGCTTTACCGTGCCGGTTTAGAGACTCGGTGATTGAACCGTTGAAACGCAAGGATCGGAAACTGAGATTGTCGTCTACTACTACTAATGCTAAGAAACGAAGTTACAACGTGAAACGGTAAAAAGTTTGTTTTTTTACTTTTGGTGAATGAATAAAGTTTGCTAATTTTAGTTAGTGTTTTTGTTTACGTTTATTTGAGGTGTTTGATCAAGACGACGTATCGTCTGAGTTAAGAGATGTTTATTGATTATTACATACATTTGAAACACGGATACAAACACCGATATCAGATATCAGATACGACACTGACACGTTAACGTAATTAATAGTTTAAGAAAATCATATAATTCAGTATAATTATGTGTTGATGTTGTATCAGATACGACACGTGTCCGACGTTGGAACATGTCTAATTTAAAAAGTCTTTATGCTTCATAGTTAACTTATAGGGAGAGAATATGTTATGTATAAGATTTTGGATTTGGAATTAGTGTTAATTAATCAAACAATTCTATCTAACTCTGATAAGATAGATAAATAGTATAGCTTGTTTACTCTCTCATTCTTATCTCTTTTGTCTTGGCAATGTTTATAGTAGTTATTCAATGACGATGGAAGTTGATTTATTTGGCAAAGTGGAAAGGGACAATTTGAAAGAATATGATTTGAATGTTGTCTCAATATTTTAATTGCCTATCATGATAGCATTTTATGATAAAGGGAAATTAATACAAAAGTAGGTTTAATGAATGCTGCATTTCTTTTAAATAGAAAATGTTGAATGTAAATTAATTTGGTATACTTATACTTTTGAAAAAAAATTAGTATGCTACCATTATCATTTTGTAACGAATACTTGATGAAAAATACTCCTGGTCACTATAATTTGAACAAACACATAAAATATGTGTTTTTTAATTATTTTAAAAATATATTATTTAATTATTTTTTATAAAAAAATATGTATGTCCAAATAATATTTGAAATACTAGTGACTATCTAAGACTTTCTTGTAATATAGATTAGTTTTTTTCTTTTCACAACCTCATAATAGATTATTTTGTCTTTTAGTTTACTCTTAGCGTTTATTTGGATGTGCGTTTCAAAACGTGTCAAATTCATATCTCGCATCCTAATGCACTTGCGGAAATTGTATAATGGGAAATGGCAGCTAATTTGTTTAGGAACTTTAAATAGTAAATTTTTGTCAAAGTTTATGAAATTAATGCATTGAAAATTGGAGTTTTTGACTTTTTTAAATAATAATTTATTTATTAAGAATTCTTAAAGAGTGATCATAGGACATTCGTTAACAAGACTGATGTATACTCCTTCCGTCTCAAATTGTATGTCACTTTAGAAAAAATATTTGTCCCAAATTGTACGTCGCTTTACAATACCAATGAAAAATTAATGTTACTTTTTCTATTATATCCTTAACTATTTATTACTCTTTTTTTTTTCAATTCTTTCATTTATCTTTCCCATATCATTTATTGAAGACAATTTTGTAAAACAACTCATAATATCTCTTTCCCACACAATATTAATTACATTTCTTAATATGTGTGAAATGCCCAAAACGTCATACAATTTGGGACGGAAGGAGTAATAGCTATTACCTCCGTCCCTATATATAAGACCCTTTTGCTAAAATCACGAGAATTAAAAAAGTGAATATTTATATTAAAGTTGTTTGTAATTAATATTGTTTTTACAATTTTATCCTTAAGAGAGAGAGTTAGATTATGCTTTTCACATACTATTTATTGCTGATCGAAGAAAAAAAATTATAATAAATAGTGGTATGTATGAAAAGAAATAATTAATGTAATTAAAAATAACAAAATTTATAATAAATAGTGGCGAAATTTACGTGTTACGGTGACTTTCTGCTGCAAGTTTAATGAATGAGAAGCGAGTCCAAACGTATACTTATAGCTCATTGATGAAGCATTGGGTGATTTGGCTTCACTCACGCGATCATCAACACTTTCTTCCTACTCCCAAACCTTCGGTTAAAAAGAAACTTTTGCCAACTTACAATTTTAGAAAAAGATAGTATAAGATAAATTTGTCAAAAAAATGTGGAACAATTTTGTGTAATTCATATTCATATATAAAAAATGTTGGTAATACTTCTTCCCTTAAAAAACAATGTTGTTGTTCCGTGAGCATAGCTCAGTTGGTAGGACAATGCAGTATTATATGTAGGGGTAGGGGTTCGAATCTCAGACACCTCATTTATTAATTTTATAAAGTAAATTATAGTCACTGGACTACCTAAAAAAGAAAAAAAATGTTGCTACTTCTATTAATTTAATTAATAATTAACATGATGTTTTGGACAGAAACAAAATGGTAAAATTTCTTTCCGGCAATTAACACTTGAGTTCACACGTAGAAAGAAACCTAGGCAGCTATGTTTTACTATGTATCAGTAATTTTACTGATTTTCCAGTCTGCTATAACTGTTTTAGTTAAGAGCAGTTGGGGTCCTAGTCTAGGCATTCAATACCCTATGTCATACACTCATACTTATACATGTGACGACGGAATATATGATTTCTTCCTTTGAATTTAGTTTATGGTTGGTGGCATGGCAACTCTAGTTTTCGTTTTGGAGAAAGAAAATCATCACGTTTAGACCAAGGGTACAAAGCATCATCTCTTGTACTAAACTACATTCATTTTATTTTATTTTAATCCAAAGAGAGAATATAATAAATAAAAGAAAAAGATACAAAGATTGGGGGACATCCGACTTGACCCAGGAATAACTTAAGTGGAGGATATATCGTGATAAATTAGTCCAAGTGGAACAACTCTAATTTATCCTAATAAAAATACACTAATCATTAGCGCGAAACCAGGTTAAAAAAAAGGGGAAAAGTTGGACAAAAAAACTACATTTATTTAGTACTAGTATTGGACAAAAGAACAGTGTTCAATGGAAGTGTGATTAGATTGCGTAACACAAAGAAATTAAGGACGATAACTAATGTTTTTGTACACCTCTTTTAGGTTCTAAGATTAACATATTTTCTGGATGGAAAAAAAATATTAACATATTTTCTAACTTAAATCTTAAGTTTTTGTTGGGCAACTTAAATCTTAAGTTAAAAGGAAGTAAATTAGACTTCTTGCCACGTTTATACAGTTGACATAAACTTACTTGTTAATCACATATATAGAGTTGTACCTAAGTCTAAAAGAATATGAAACTTTCTACTTTTTCTTTGAATGGGTGAACCTTTTTCTTTACCAACTCAACAAGGAAAATATTTACTATTAAATTGTCATATTATATATTTATAAGTAAATTGAGATTCTCCTGTGAAAAAAACAAAGCTAAATTGAACTTTTGAAAAATAAAAGAATTTATCCAAAATTTTGAGACAAAAAACTCTAACTTGGGTCACTAGAACATGCAAGGTAAGTGGAAGACGACAATCATATTTGGTCTTAGAATTTTAATTGATTAATACTTTTTTTACCCAATTATTTGTTTGTTGTGTCCTATGTTTTTTCTTCTGAAATTCTATTTGTTTGGATTCTGTAATCTAAATGATATTGTAGGTATTTTCGGATTACGAAATCTGAAAATAGTAAAACTAATCAAATGTGTTGTTATTAATATGAAAGGTTTCTGTTGACCGTCGTACGATTCTGCAAAAATCTGCAAAGCAATTTCAGAAATTGTATGATCGGTCACAGTCACCATGATATCATAAAACACCCCTTAACTAAAATATGAGAAAGAAAGTGAAAGAATTGATGAGAAGTGAAGAAGGGATGAAAATGTTGAAGCATGCAAGGCTATTTATAACCACATAGACTTATCCTACATTGTAACGACACTCAAATGAAATGTTTACAATGTCTAAACCTATCAAAAATGCATAAAAGACACCACAAACTGTCCAACCCTTTGGTGTAACGCCACCGTTCACAGTCTAGGATGGTTTGGATTTTATAAGTAGAATATTTCGGAAGTATTTTGGATTATATAATTTGAATTGTGCGAGACTGTGTTTAAGCTTGATCTTTGATGTATAATATTGGGGAAAAAGTAAATAGCATAATTCAATAGCATAAAAACAACATAATAAGATAAGTGATGATGAAAGGGAAGGTGTTCCTAGAGGAGTTTCGGAACTTGATCTAGGTGACCTGCCAACCTGCATGTTTCTATCGACAGGGCATTTGGATCAAGTTCACAACATACTCTTCATATGCAGATCTGCAAAATAATATGTCAATAATTCTCTTCACATATCAAAGTGATTAATCTCTTGTTTAACGATTTTCTGTTATCATTAGGTTTGGTTGACAGAGTCATAGATTTTGGGGATTGTAAAGTCTATTAACTTTTGATTGATTATACCACAATTCTGTCAATTCATAGTTGAATATCTCATTCATATTGAATTGTTGTTTCCACATTATATATTTCTTATCATTTATACTTTGTTCACAAATTCAAATAGTCGTAGGTTTTTAAAAAGGTAAATTTTCAAAACCATGCTTTCAGAAACGTATTAATCAGAAAAAGCTATTCACCCCCCCGACTTCTTCTTGCACTGTCATATAAGCCAACGATTTTGTGTAATAAGCTTATATGACATTGTACTGTGAAGATATGATCTATTAATAAAATAAAAGTTTTATTCATTTTTGTTTCATTATATTTCAATGTTCTTTAAATCATTTATTTTTTTGGAAAAATGGGAAATACAAGATTTCAGATTATATATGACGAAATCCTATTCGGGTTACATAATTCGAACAAAGAATATTTTAAAGAAGAAAAAAATATGACGCGTGAGAAACTCGCAGGATGGAAAAATTATTAGCGATTATATATAGTTAATCTTATAGCCCAATGACTTATAGATAGCCCAAGCCCATGATGAGCATACGAAGTAAAAAAAACATAAACAACTTCATCTTCTAGGTCATTAATGTGCTTCCTTAAAAAAAAATGTTTCCCCTTATTGCTCTTCTTCTAGTTTCATTTCTTCCAACAATACACCAAAAGGCTAAACCACCATAAAACTTCTCCCTTTTAATTTCTAGAACACAATGAGAGATTTGGAATGTGACACACCCTTCGCAATGGTCCTCATCAAGTTCTACTTGTGCCAAGGGTTGTGAATTTCTAGGCCATTCCTTCGTTGTGCTAAACCATCTGATGTTAACTAGATGAAGAAGTTTGAGCCTACCTATGATGCGAGAGATTATTATTGTAAGGATCCTTTTGTTTTTCTCCAATATTGTGACCTTTTCTCAAATATTTAGTGATAGGGTTTGAAAGTTGCTTTTGAGTTTTGATAATGAAATTGGTTGGAAAAAATCATTGCATCTTTCTCCTTAAAGAATGAATTGTTATTTTTTCAGCCGAAAATGATTATTTGCAACATTTTTTACCAACTATTTCATGCGTGGATTGGCATAATTTACGTAGAATCTAATCGAAGTAATTTGTGAGGATTTTGTGAGAAGTCATGATTGAAAGTTCATGGATAGTTCAAACAATTTGATACTTGTATGGTGAAGCTAATGGAATTGATAGCTTTATTGTGAACAAGAAATGTGTGAAATCATTTTAGGAAAGTATGATTCTATAAAATATTTTAGATGAAAGATTAGATCATCTAAGAAAATAGAGGATGAGGAGATAAATTCCTTAATTCTATCATGCTCAAGATAAGATATCGTGCGTCAGAAATACTACTGTGTATAATGAAGACATTTTTATAATTGTCATGCAAATATTACTACTAAGTTGGAAAAAAAAGAAGAAGAAAAAAAGGACTATGACCTATTAAATTTTTTTAACATAGCCACTCTCACACAATTACCCCTAAAAAGTTATGTTTTTTCAAGACATATAAAAAAATTATGAACATGAAAGTAAAGAGAACAATCAAAATCAATGATAATGTAGAGGTGGGGAATAACAGGGACTTTTCAATCACTTATTAGTGATGTAGGAGTTTATGAATATAGCTATCAGTGATTGCTATGATTTATATTTATTTAAAATATAAAAAAAAATATTATATTAGAAAAATAAAATTGACCAAAAACAAAAATAGAAAAATAAATAAAAAACACAAAACAACAAACCCTCTTCTTCATCTCCCTCTTTATCTCTTCCTTTGCTTTAAATGTTTTTGTTTCAACCCAACCCATTTTAAACCCTCTCTTTTCAATTCTTCTTCAATATAAAACCCCAAATCAAATTAAAACTCCCAATTTAAAAATTCAGATATGAAATTTTTGAGAAAGAAATCGACAAATTAGATCCAAAATTGAAAGGGAAAGCTTTTGAGGAAACATAAATTGTTAATCTTAGAGAAAGAAAGCATGATCCAAAACTTTTTTTTTCTTCCTCTTTTTCTCCCTCTTTCGCCATCCATTTCAATCATATAAGACAATTTTAGCATTTTTCTGCATTAATCCACAATGTTTTACTCCCTCCGTCCCTATTACTAAACTCTCATTTGATTTTATTTTTTTTTCTAAATGTAAACTCTTTTTAAATTACTAGAAGCATTTTCTTTTTTCTTAAACATACCCTTAATTAATACTACTAATTTGTCTTGAAATATGAAAAGTCAAATTTAATACAAATACAAACAAAAGGCAATTTGGTAATATTAACACACAAAACTTGCACATTAATTACACTAACAAATTTTCTTAAGAAATGTGAAAAAATGTAAAGGGAGTTTACATATAGGGACGTAGGGAGTAGAATTTAGACTGTCCTGAAAGTCTCATGACGTCAAGAAATGAGTGCCTAGCTAATTCCCAATACATGACCTGAATCTCCTGCTGTAACTGCTTCACGCAGTGGTCGATCTCAGCCATTAAACACTGATCCAACAGTTTAAATTTTTCTCAAGTTTTCAACATTTTGATCTCAACCACTAGAATTTGATCGGATGGCTCACATGCCTGCTATTAGAACAGGAAATCTGCTTCCCCAGTATATGCATTAAAACTTGTGTACCGATCAAGGGTCCTCTAGGAAGCTTCCTAATACCAACTAGACAACTTGCCAAATATGCATCAAATTATGTGATACATTTAATTATATGGACCCAGCAGAACCATGGCTGAAATGATTAGGATTGCCCGACTCAAAATACCGATAAAACTAAATATACGAGTATTTGAAATTGGAAACCGAATACACTGCAATTCATAGTTTGGTTGATTGAATTTGCAATATAAATTTCATTACTTTATATGATTTGTAAATTGTAATCATCATAAGTACCCTGTCATATAGTTTTGTTTGAAGACTACTCATATCATAAGATTATAAACACCGAAGGGAAGGCATACCGCATGCTAATTAATGCAATGGATATATTGCCACATTATTTTAGGGATTATACTGCAACTTGCTTGATGCATTGTTGCGTCAATGTCACATCTATTAGTGTGTTGTTTGTTATGAAGTCGGTAAATATTCAATCTTGAACTTGTACACAATAACTCACACTCTTTCTCTAAACCTAGCAGCCACACAAGACAAACACTCTTTTTCTTTTTTTGGGTCCACTCAAAAGAAGTGGTTTAAGGTTAATTTTAACTCGAAACCACTCTTCTAAATTGTTTTTTCTTTCATTTTGTGTTAAAAAAAATGATGTTTAAGAATATTTTGTTTTTCCTTTCGTGATTTCGTTGATTTAATATGATGTTGTTTTGCTTTTCTATCTTGTTGCAACGTTGTTTTTTTTTCCCTTCTTATTGTGGTGTTTGTTCGATTTATATTGATAGATTGACCTTGAATTAATGCATTGCAAATTCAATCAATAACATTGTCGTTTTCAATGTTACATATTCAGAGGCAAGAGTATTTCAGACACTTTAGTTTCGTCATATTTATAAGTTTTATCATATTTGTAGATATTTTACATTTGTATGTTATTAATCTGAATATTGTGAATGTTCGTATATTCATCCTTTTCAATTTTAGTGATTTTGAATTTGTAATGTTAAATAATTGTATAAATTCGAATGAACGAATGCCTTTTAATCCAAAAAAAATAAAATCACAGTTACGCTATATTCGGCTTATGTAAACAAAACAAAAAAGTGAAACAGAAACATGTGAGAAAAGGAATAGAAAATAAGAATATGATTTAGGGTTAATTTTATATTTACAGTGAGAAAACATAATTTATTGACGTGACATTTAACTTTGATGGTTTGTTCAACATTTCTTTAAAATTAAAAATAAAAAAAAGTCAAAAATCAGCACATATATGTGAGAGCAAGTCAAAACCCTAGTTAGGATTTCAAAAAATTTAACATTTTTTGCGTTTTTTATTTTTTAAGAAAAGTCATGGTGGCTATGAGAGATGGGTGACATACCAATAAATGATATCACATCCACATAATTCTGGGAGAAAATTTTGGTGGGCGGACTACCAAATCCAAATAGTAGAAACATAAGATAGGATACAAAAATCACTAAAAAATGGTTTAAAATCCCACAATCCAGTTATTAACTTCTTTTGAAGTTAAAAAGTGTAATTAAGTTTATTATTTTATGGTTCACTAAGATGATAAAATAATAAATAAATGCAAGAATAAAGAAATCTATTTGCGACTCGTATATATAATTCAAATGGTTAAATAATCAAAAGATGAATATGATGGGTTGTGGGTTCATAATTGCAATTTTCTTCACTTCTCTACTCCTATCATGAGTAAATTTTGCCACGAGACTATTTTAAATAAAATCAAAAACAACTTATTTGTAGAACAACATAAACATTCAAATTCTAGCTGAGATTATAGATAAACACTTTGTGTCAAGACAAGGCTTCAAATAATATTTACTTAGAGAAAACCTTGGAAAAATTTAAAAAGTAGTAACATAAGTATATCTAAATAAAATTGAGATAACAATAAGGGGAATGAAAATATAGAAGAAGAAAAATAAAAACAAAAGCAAAAATTTCAATCATGATATACAACCATTTTGATATTCAGAAGAATTTTGAACAGACTCCCCACAAAAAATAATCTATTGCGTCGGAGAGTACTTCATCATGACAATACATCTTGTGTTGGAGGGTGTGACAAACAGGAGACGGCGGTTCACTTCCTTCTCCGATGCGACACTTTCGTTAGCTTATGGCACCTTATTTATCAGTGGATTGGTATTTCTTTCATTCCTCCACGGTCGGTGGCTGACCACCTACATCATTTCGGTCAGTTAGCGGGTTTACCGCGAGTTACTTACACCTTCCTCAAAGTTATTTGGCACGCTACAGTATGGGTTCTTTAGAAGGAAAGAAACAACAGGATTTTCAACAGTAAAATACAGGATATGGCTCAGTTATTAGAAACAGTCAAGTTTATGTCTTATTCTTGGTTAAGGGTTAAGTCTCTCACTTCTGCCTTTAGTTACACTGACCGGTGGCGGCACCCTTTATTTTGTATGGGTGTTAGGAACTAGTTCTTTTTGCTATTTTTTCGTTGTGCATTTTGGCAACAGACATTTAACTTTATATCCCTCTTAGGTGGTTCTCTTTTGCACACCTTATGCGTGGTGAATCACTCTTGTTGAGTTTAATTCCATTACTTCTTAAAAAAAAACTTTGTCAATATATAAAGATGAAAAATAAGCAAAGGTTTTCGCTGATGAAGGTCATTAATTATTTTTGCAAGTGGCTTATCCATATGTAGTCAAGGAGACTATGACATGAAGGTCCACAGGTTGCATCAACGACGACAGAGAGCATATTAATAATGCATGGGTGAGCAATTTAACTCGTATTCATTGAATACTAGGCAAAAACCATGATAGATATCATTGTTATTCTGTTTAGTACTAAATAAATGCATGGAATTCTCCTTTAGTTAGTGTTATACAAAAAAAAAAAAAAGCATTAACTCATGTATCTTGTCTATAATATAGACCAGATACATCAATTAACCGATTAATTTAACAAGTATTTTTTGTTTTCCTTCTTATAATAGTGACTAGGAGAGTAGATAATAAAATTGATTAATCAAAAAAATACTCATTCCATTCCATAGCAATGTGATTTAGTATTATTTTCGGTAGAATTCTAACACATCAATGTGACTTTTTGTCTATATTTTTGAATTCTTTTCCGTCTCAAAAGTGCCTCTATTTATAGAAAAACTAATTATGTCTATTGGTGAAGAAAAACGATCATTTGAACCAATTTGTTGATGAATAGTCACACTACTTTAATTGCCAAGCATTACACCTTTTCATATCTATTCAACAATTGCAACTTAACAAAATATATTTTGGAAATTTCTCTCGCAATTAATTCTTTATTTTTTTATGTGTATATATAGACCGCCACTCTCTGTCACTTTACGTATAAAAATTAAGAGTCAGAGGCTCACAATTCAAGTCTTCTTCATATTTTTCATTCGTATTTTCCACTCTCTCTTTGTCTGGTTATGATAGCTTTCAATAACCATAAACCACAAAACCAAACCTCATCTTCTCCAACCCTTGATTTTCCTCACTATAGATATTTCAGATAACGTTCAAAACACCACTTACCACCATGTCCAACGTCAAAAACCACCGTAACAGCCATGTGGAAACTCACCGGAGAGGAAGACTAACAGAGAAATCATCATCTTTTCATGGTCACACTTCTGCAACACTGTCCAGTGCAAAACTCCGGCGGCCTAAGACTATGCCGGACCTTGTCCAGGACAGGAAACGTGCGGCAATGACTACGTTGCCACCGGAGTTTTTTCCCAGACAGCCGACGAAGTTACTCATTAAGGTTATGATGATGGGCAGCCTTGGTCCCGTTCAAGTGTTAATGACGATGGAATCTACGGTTGGAGATTTGATAGCGGAGGCTGTACGGTTGTATGTCAAGGAAGGCCGCCGTCCAATCTTGCCGTCGAAGGATGCTTCTTGCTTTGATCTCCATTACTCTCAGTTCAGCTTAGAAAGTAAGTTATGTTTCCAACTTTAGTTTTCATAGTTCATTTATTAACAAGTGAATTTTCACTTATAGTTCATGTAATAGTACTGCATCTAATTTCTCTGTCAACTGAGTTATGATCACAACGTGGACGTTAGGTTTTTATTTAATATATCTTCTGATTTAGTTATTATTTTCTGTTGGAGGGAAATTGATTTGTTTTATGTGTGCAGGTTTAGATAGAAATGAGAAGCTTAGGGAAATTGGATCAAGGAACTTTTTTATGTGTCCAAAGAAACTTGAAGAAAGTGACAATGGTGGAGACCGTAACGTAACGGCGTCGTTTAGTTCATGTTCCAGACAAGTTGAAAAAGTGAGCAAAGGTTTTGGTCTTTTAAAGTGTATAGATTTCTTGCTATGAAATGATTGGGTGAGAACAAAACAAATCACCACTTGCCAATGCTGCCAAAAACAGTTACTAGTATTTCCAATAATTTATTGTTTATTTATATACTCAAAATAAATCTGTAAATCAATGAAATTATTATTGAACAGTTGTATCAATGATCATTATACATAATTTTATACATGGTTATTTTCTTTTTTTTAAGAAACTAAACTACGCCACAAAAACTAATCCATAGTGATTACACATAATGATCAATGAGCTACGTAGTTATCCTTCAATTATTTGTGTTTGTGACGAAGCAAGTGTCCTCGGATATGAGTTTGCCAAATTTTACTAACATGTTGCTTGTAAAATAAGACGTCGGCTATGATAGTTGTAAATTTGCGGAAATGGCCAAACAATGCCATGTCCTGAATTGATCTATTGTCATGTTTTTTTCTTCCTCATTTTTCGTTTTTATTTCTTTGCGTTGTCGTTTCATATTTTTCCTCCATGTTATGTTACGCAATGCTGTCTTCAAAGTCTAAGATAAGTCTACATCGTTGATGTTGATATTTTCCTTGTCGAGGAATATCATTTATAATTGGTATACTAGGATAAAATGAAAAATAGTACTGTAATTTTCTTTTCTAAGCTATATGATAGTGAATATTGTTATGAAATTAATCAAAATTCAAAATAAGATATTGTAGACTATCGAAAGATTAATAAGAGATAAGCAGGAACGGAAAAAAAAAAAAAAACTCGCTTGTTACTCACTTTGTCATTTCTGTTATTAAATCTTCTATTGTATTTGATTGCTATGTTAAAATTATATTTGAAATCTTTGTTGAGTTTTGTCAATGCATCATCATTGAATGTTGAAGCTAAGATCTTATATTGTTGTTAAGTTTATTATTTTATGGTTGACTAATATGACTCTGAATGTACCATAGAAATAAGAAGAGACTCCAAACAATAAAAGAAATATAGTTTATATTCTTCCTTTTTATTTTTTAATACAAGGAGTGGTATTCATTTGATAAAGTATATCAAGATGAAACACGTATTCAACACCACTCAAAACGAAAATGATGAATCTGCGAACAGAATCACAACATCTGAGTTAATGATATAAAATGACAAAATACCTAAACATAATGTGGTGAAATTAAAGTGATCAAATATTCATGATTATGGATGTGCAATATTGAAGATCTAGTCATATGATTGAATATGTAATTGATTAAAGTTGACATGTCAATCCGAACTAAGTGTGTGTTTGATTCTGCGGTGGCAAAAATTGATTTTGATTTAATGATTTTGAGTAAAAGTGAGTTGAATAGAATTGTTTTATGTTTAGATACATTATTATGAAAATGATGCTCATCATTTCATGTTGTTTGGATAACTTGAATCAAAATTAATTTTAAATGTATAATTACCAAAAAGGGTTTGAATATATGTATTTACAATTATATTTCATTTTAATTTATGTAAATATTTAAATCTAATTTGTCCCCTAAAAAGTTCAATATAATTAGTATTATTAAATTTAGTTATTTATAATTGTCAAAATAAATTAGTTATTTATAGAATTGTTTTGACTAGACAGGATAGGATTATAATTGTCAAAATAAAGAGAGTGGGGGTAGCACTTATAGTAGAAAAGTTGATAGAAAATAAGCTTAGATAGTTTGGGCATGTAGAGAGAAGACCCGTAGATGCTGTGGTAAGAAGAGTATATCAAATGGAGGAGAGTCAAGTTAAAAGAGGTAGTGGAAGACCTGAAAAAACTATTAGAGAAACCATTAGAAAGGATTTAGAGGTCAGTGGGTTGGATCCAAATTTGATGTATGATAGAACATTATGACGTTATTTGATCAAGTAGCCGACCCTACTTAGTGGGATAAAGCTTGGTTGTTGTATAGAATTGTTTTGACAAAATTATTTATAGATTATCAAATCCTATTTATATATATATATATATATATATATATATATATTAATAACTGATCAAAAAATAATAAAAGAGACTTTTTTATTATGTACACCGTCAAAATAAATAGGACTGCGGTTTAATAGTACAAAATAAATTAACTGTTATGAAACTATTAGAATAAGAAGAACAAGAACAAGAACAAGATTAGAAGAACAAGAACAAGATTAAAGAGAAGAAGAGAGAATAGAGAGAGAAGAAAGAGGATTATATTATTCTCTTGTGATGTATAATTAGGTTACATATAAGCTCTATTTATAGAGAAATACAATGACTTTGGGAGCAAGCACAATATGGCCCAATAAGCTAACAATATGATCCAATAACCCAATTGCTATATGGACATCCACTTGTAATATTCATAACACTCCCCCTTGGATGTCCATATCGGATATGCCTCATTAAAACCTTACTAGAGAAAAACCCAGTGGGAAAAAATTTCAGTGAAGGAAAAAGAGTACAACATCATTTTGTGTTATAATCTGCCTCGTTAAAAACCTTACCAGGAAAACCCAATGGGATAAAACCATGGTTAAGGGAAAAAGAGTACAGAACACATCTTTGTCTCCCCCTCATAAAGACAATTATATATGAGACGAAGAAGTTTAAACAATCTTTTATGCTAGTTACTCAAAATCTTTACTTGACGGTGACTCTGTAGAAAGATATGATATATCTCCATACTCTTCTCCAAATTAGCAGCTCTTGTGATATCTTCATATTGAGTTGTTGAAAGAACCTCCTTTTAAAATTAGAAAACCACAAGTTTCTTGTATGTGTGAAATCATAATCCTTAATAAAGAGCATTCTCCACTTCCTTGACGTAGTGCTAACATTTTGAAATGATCGGATGATATTGTTGTTTCTCTAAGATACAAATTGTATGTTTGACTTTGCTGCAATATCTGTATTTACTAATATTGACAAAAAAATACCACAATATATATATATAATAAGCAAAATGCGTTCGTGTCCTCACCTGACCAATTCAAATTGTTCATGATTTTCTTGAGGACATGATCTTTACTCACATCAAGTGACATCACAATCATTCTAGTACATAATCAATTAGATTTGTCCATAAAAACATTTATATAACAAAATTTAGAATCTCTTCAGGAGTTCTAATATATATACGATTATAACAAATTCATTTCAAATCCTTAAAATGGACAAATGATGTCATCTTTCCAATAGATTTGATATTACGATTCACTCAAATGAAATCCTTCAAGTAGTTTCATATAATACAAATAAATTGTAGCACATTTTCATATAATTTGAGCCTTTCATGTGCTACTGAACTTAATCAAGTATGAAAAAGTTCTTGGATTCACTTCTGGTGAATATGTCTTTTAAAATAAATGGTAGGCATTTACCAATTCACTTCAGGTGAACATATCAAACTTTGTATATATGTAATTTACCATACTAATTCCTTTTTCGCGCGAAAAATCATATATAGTCATTTACCTTCACACCTTCAAATGTGCAGACTACAAGTCCAAACAAAGTATGCTTCATGAAACGAGTTTGATTTCAGTAGAATTGTCTCTTTCCATTCTGTAGATATTTTCTTTATCTATAATCTTTAGTCGACTTTAACACATGATCCTCATTATTACTTATCACATAGCGCTATATTATATGCAAAAACACATCAACGTTGACTTCATTTCGGTTCCATCTCATTCCATTGAGATCTTGTATTCATGACATAATTTATCAATATTTTATAAGTTTCAGGTACCTGATTAGTTCTTCTGGAACTGAAAAATCAATTATGTCAGAAAACTCTTTTAGAGTTTCTATATCCTCGTTTTGGGTTATCTTTCCTTTAAGCTCCTTTTCTTATTCAAAGCCTTTTATATTTGGAACCGATTGATCTATCATGCTTCAGGCATGATGAAGACTCATTTGCAATATTAGATTATCCGATATGGACATCTATTTCGATTGGAGCATACATTAGCAGTTAATAAGATTTGTTTACCTTTGCAAATGAGTTATATTTTGAGGATCAAGAAGAGACAATAATATTTCCTTTCAAATAATTTATTTGAACTTCAGGTTCACAATTTTTAGCTGCTTACCATCTCCCCCTAATATTGGAAAAACCAAACCATCAATTGATAATCAGCCTACTAGGCTGTAAACAAGTTGGCTCAATACAATTAAAGATAGATGGAGATTTATATCAAATACATTTTCCCAATATTCTTTCAAGATTTATCAAAATGCATTATATTGGAGCAATTGTGACATACACAACACATCCAAAAATTCACTTGGATGAAAAATATCAGGTTGTTAACCTTAAACCAATGATAAATTAAGGGGAGAACTTACATATAGTAATGTGTTGGCTTGATGCATATCAATATCTCAAGATACAAAATTATTGATTTCCAAAATTGAGTCTATAAGGCATGATCTCATAACCAAAACAGAGTATATAAGGTATGTTCTGATAAGTATCAATCATATAACTAACTTTAGACGTCAAAAGAATGGATCTTCCAGTCCATTTTATTAGCATATGCTTGTTCAATATCAATTTCAATTGAAAAATGATACTTATCAAATGATTTCTGAAAATTTCAGAAAATAAACTCTTAGTCAAATTTGTTGAGAAAATAATCTCACAAACTTCTGGTTGTGAATATACATGTGATCATTTAGTTGATGCATCGATTCAAATCATATAATATTCAAGTACTTCACATGATCAGTGTATTAATTTAAATAGCACCTTATATAAGTGAGGGACTCGTTCTTTTAAATTGTCAACTCTATCTGGGAAGTAGTAACACACAATAGTTACTAGATTGAAGAATCTTCTGACTCTTCAATATATATCCATTTTTTTTTTCAAATAGTTTATGCATCATAATAGATCCGGGATAACCCAACCGGTCTTGCCAACGATTTGTAAACTTATGGTTTACAATAATATGTGCTTCCACTGCACTAATAATATAATATGTAAACTTCAGGTTTATAATAATATTTGATTCATTTGTTCTAATCCATTTGAAATTTGAAACATGATTTGTAAACTTCTAGTTTACGATATTATGTGCTTCCATTGCACAAATAATATAATATGTAAACTTCAGGTTTACAATAATATGTGCTTCCATTGCACTAATATAAGTGTATTATAAATAAGAGACAAAATAAATTTTCACTCACTTATTTTCTCCAAAGTATATCTCGTAATATAGAGATTTTTAACATTAAAATTTTATGAGAATGCAATCTCAATGTGTAATGTAACAATAAATTAGCTCTTTGGGAGCCTTCAATAATTTATTTATTTTGAAGTGCAATGCTAACATTGATTCCTTGCATCATAAATTATGAAATATACTTTTGGCTCCCCCAAAATGCATGATTGAAACCACATTATAGTAGAAAATTTAATAACAATAAATTCAAATATCATAATCATGCTATAAATCAAATATTCAATTTCAAATGAAATAAACTTGAATCTTATATATACGAGAGAAAAAATCATGTCAATATTGATTCACTACATGTGAATATAAATATTTACCCATATATTGTAGAATCAATATTTCTCAAAATTAAAGAATCAAACCTTTGTATAATGTACTACCAAATTGAATCACAAAAGTTGAGATTCATTATTAAAATACAACAAATCTTCCACAAATATATATCATAACCAATTATATAGCATTTCTTTATTTATTTTATAACTAAATACAAAGTTTATACACATAAAATATGTGAATCAATTTTAATTTCAAATAGAAATTAAACAGTAGGATATAAAACATTATTATTATTTTTTTTTTAAATAAAAATAAATTTCAGAACAAATCAATTCACCTTAATTAAATTAAATCTTAATCTTTATTTGCTAACAACATATTTCCGTTTGATGTTATAATGATCAAATACCCATACTTAATAATTCAAAACAAATATTCGTATACATGACATTTATGTGCATATCGATAATGGATCATAAATAAGTTTAAATCAAAATCAACAAAGAATTGCCCAAATTACATGAAAGCACAACCATAAAAATAAAATATTTATTTGTCATCAAAAGAAAACACAAATATTGAATAGAACAAATAGATGTACATATTTCCTTATAAGAAACTTCAGTTTTTCGAAAGTATAGAAAATTTTCTATCGTGAAGTCAATTTGCTTCTAAAAATAATGATTTTATCCAATTTTTATTTCAACACAAAAAAATTGTGACAATCCACTAAAACAAAATACATGATTCTAATTGGTGTCTATCAATCAAATTGACAATTAATCCATAACAAACAAGAGCCATAAAGTCAGACAAAAAAAACGGAATTAGTTACATTATCTTTTTGAATTAGTTTCTTATTTTGGAAAAGTAAAAATATATAGAATTTAGAAAATAATTTTTGGATCAAATTTACAAATAAAAGATAATTGATATAATTTGAATCCTTAATTTTTTTTTTGTAAGAAAATAATTACATCTTTAATTTAATATTATATTTGAAACAAACTCAAACGTAAAGATATGTTTCAAATCAATAATAATAATAATAATAATATATATATATTTGGAAATAATCTACAATTAAAGGAAACAATCTCAATCAAATAGAGATTTTTAAAATTAAACCAAAAAGATAAATAATAATTTAATCAAGTGATAATTTCAACTGAATCTTAAATCAATATAACATGGAAATTTGGTGAAAAAAAAAATACACACCAATTCACAAAAGAAAATGAGTTTTTTCAAGAACTTTTGCATGAACTACTCACAATCAAATCAATTATTTGTGCAATCCATGCATCACTATTGAATTCTTCAGGAATTCATGGAGAATAAAATTGGTTGATTTTTAAGTTTTTTGTACGATCCTTCATAGATGTATCACTACTGAATTCTTCAGGAATTCATGGAGGATAAAGATTTGATTTTTAAGTTCTTTAAGAACTATGCAATAAATTTAAACCATAAAATAATTATCCAAGCAATCCTTCCTTCATAGATTAACGTTTTTGAATTCTTCAGGAATTCAAAGAGAAAATATTAAGTTCTTCAGGAACTACGCTGTTGAATTCTTCAGGAATTACTAAGGAATTCACAAAGAATATTAGTGAGTTCTTCATGAACCACACTTTTGAATTCTTCCAAAAGTCACATAGAGTAATATTGACTTCTCCAGGAACCATATGATAGATCTCTTTGATTTTATAATACGAGATCAATCCTTATGCAATACTTCAGGAATGCATATGGAATAAATAAGCACAATAATATAATACAATTCACATAATAGTGGTTCAATGTATCTCTAAGAAACTGATTCCAATTGATTGAATTATAATAGTATAGTCTATAATCATCGATATGAAAATTAAAACTTATTTTCATATAAATAGTTTAAAAAGAATTACATACCTCAGTTGGTTAGAGTCTCGTGCTGATAACGTGTTATGAAACTATTAGAATAAGAAGAACAAGAACAAGATCAGAAGAACAAGAACAAAATTAAAGAGAAGAAGAGAGAATAGAGAGAGAAGAAAGAGGATTATATTATTCTCTTGTGATGTATAATTAGGTTACATATAAGCTCTATTTATAGAGAAATACAATGACTTTGGGAGCAAGCACAATATGGCCCAATAAACTAACAATATGATCCAATAACCCAATTGCTATATGGACATCCATTTGTAATATTCATAACATTAACAATTTTTTCTACCAAAAAATATATAAATTGGAAATTTCTCCTTTTGGTGCAATTTATGTTAAACTGGACAAAAACTACTGCAGCACCAAAACAATTTGTTGAGTGAAAAGAAATATACTCTTCACGTATGCATTAGAAGCAAGGGATAAATATGTAAAATAGAGAGAATCCACTGGTATCAAATAACAAAACAATTACAGTGATTCTCACCGCAAACGCCAGAAGCTTGAAATACCAGCTTCGTCTGAAATCGCTTTTGATGCCAAAATCAATTTTGAAAATAATGATCCAAACACTTGTTTTTCATTAGACTCATTTTTATCACCTTTAAACTCACGTTTTAAGATCCCCACTCCCCAACCAAACGAGTACTAAATAAGCATCAAACCAAAACATAAAATCAACCAACGACAAACAAATATGATGAGCAAAGCAACGTCATACTTAAATGATAAAATCACGAAACATAAACCTAAATCTATGCGAATATTCCTATTTATTTATTGATAAAAATTCTTGATATCTTAAAATATTTTGGTCTGTAATAATTAAAAATGAATAAAGAAAAGAAAAGTGAGAGGCAAAGGAACAAGTATGACACCCTAATAGGTTTCTCTATAAATATGTTAGAAAACCCTTAAACCCTCTTCTCTTTCTCCTCTCCACCGTTTCGCTCTCCCTTTCAAATGGATCGACCAATGGAGTTTTGGGGTAAAATTCTACTCTCTATTTCTCTATTATATCTCTTCATTTCAATTCAAATTTCACTTTTAACCACTGCATTTTCACTTCATATCCCTGTTTTTCTTGCCTCAATCACAAAATTATCGTCATATTTTGTGTTCCAGTAGTATTATACAAAAAATCATATCAATTATGCAATCAAATCTGAGAAAAATATATCCAATTTGAGAAAACTGATTTCTCTTTTTCAAAATTTGTAACAGTATGAATGTTGCTAGTTCATATTCTTCTTGTGTAATTCGTATTCACCATGGTATCACGGTGGGTATTGTAGCTTCTGCAAAATCATTGGGTTATCGTGATTCTGGCATACCCAGTGTGACACCAAACATACCCGTAGACTATGATAACGTAGTTTTTTTACCGGTTTGTAAGGCGAAGGGGTGACACTCTTTATAAACTCTATTAAAAGTCATATCTTTTTTCTAATACACCCCCCTCACATCCAACAATATTGGGTTTAATGCGTTATAAATGGTGGGTGACTTGGTTTTACAATTATTGATGGAACTCATTTTTGAGAGAAATGTTTAGAAAAGTGAACTAGAAAATAATATTCATTATGAGAGAGTTGTTACATCAAATAGTACATATCTAATAAAATCCACAACTGTTTTTGTTCTTCTTTTCTTTGCTATAGTTTTTTATTTTAGTTCAATTGTTAGATAGAAATTTTTAATTTCCCATTGTTAGATAGAGATTTTTAATTTACTAAATTAATGTTGCAATGTTTAATGTTGCAATGTCGTCTTATTTAACATTGGTTTGTATTTTAGGTGTTGAGGTTAAGGCTGGACAATCGGTTAAAGTTGATCCAAATGATCAATGTACGGGATACATTCACATTTCTCAAGTAAGAATTTGTTTATGTTATTTCCACATTATGGTATTATTATCATTATTAGTTATCTAAGAATTATTATAATCAGGTTTTGAAATATTATACTTGTTATCTTTAGGTTGCACTTGGGGAAGGGAAGAAAGGCGAAGCAAGTGAATCTGTTGTTCTGTATTTGAAAGTTGCTGATATGAAGTTTGTTATAGGAACTCTTACTAAGGATTCCTTTCCTCAGACTACCTTGAATATCGTTCTAGACGGGGAGTCTGAACTTTCTCACAATTCAAAGGGCGCAAGTGTCCATTTTTCTGGATACAAACTTATTTGGTATCTTTCACACTCTTGATTGGTTATATACTTTTGTTTAGCGTTCTTTGATTGGTTATATACTTTTGTTTAGCGTTCTTTAGATTAGAGAATGTTTTGGAGATTTGATTTGATTGACCAATGTTTTAAAAACCTAGTTGAAAACAAATGAGACCTTTGAGTCATGATTCAAATGTATTATGTAAATTTGTTTAGCTTCTCTTACCCAATGTGTTTGGAGATTTGATTTGACCAATGTTTTAAAAACTGAACTGGAATTGTTGACAAAGTTTGGTCTAACACAAAACTATGATTGAACCATCAAAATAACCAAACTTTATTAACGGCTGGTTCAAGGTTCAACTGGCTGAATTATTTAGTTCGGTTTTTAACACATTGGTCTGGACCTGTTGTATTCATTTTATTTGTTAATATTGATGGCAAAGATTATTAGCTTATCATCCTAATAAATGTGTAACATGCCTCACAATTTTTTTATTTATCTTTCTTTTTCTCTAAATTTTGTATGTGTTCCTTGTGGCAGCGGTGGTGATGATGATGACTCTGACAGTTCTGGTGAGACTCAATTGTTTCTTTAAAAATGTTATATTGTTCTGGTTAAGTTGGTTGCTCAAACATTATTTCACTTTGTGTTATTTGGACAGATAGTGAACCTGAACTTGCTCCTTTGGTGGACCGTGGTAGATGCTGTCTCTTAATCTGAAATTTGTTGTTATCTGTACATAGTATAATGCTTGATAAATAACTAATAATTACCTGCTTTTATGAAACGTTGAATCAAAAGCTCAAGCTTTGAAGGCTGCTAATTCTGGTAAACCTGCTGAACCTGAAGAAGAATCAGAGTCTGATTTTTCTGGGTCTGATATTTCAATCAATGAAGAGGTATATTAGTAACTTCAGGTTTAAATTGCACTTTCTTGTAATTTGTTCTTTATGTGTGATTGACGTATCATTATTTTTCGTTGAAATCAATCCATTGTATGCTAAAAGGAAATAAAATGCTTTTTCTTAAGAGTTTATTTGATTTTTCTCGGTAAACATTGGTTTTACCCGGTATGAGAATTGATTTTTTCTTGCTAGTATAAGTGGTATTCAATGTTTTTTCTTATAGTAAGTTCTTTCATTTGGCATTTTAGAGTGATACTGAGGAGAGTGAGAGTGAAGAAGAGACTCCTGCTAGTGAGAGTGAAGAAGAGACTCCTGCTAAAAAGGTAATCAACTGTTGTAAATTGCAGTTCTATGTTTTGTTATTTATTATCTTATGATTGTATTTTGCACAAACTACACTAGTACTTATACATGGTTTAATGTTTTGAAGGTGGATGAGGGCAAGAACAAAAAGAGAACAAATGAGACCGGATCACAAACTCCCGTTCCTACCAAGAAAGCTAAAGATGCTACTCCTGAAAAGACTGGTAATGTTATTATTCACACTGCTTTGTATTATACAATTAGGGTCGTGAATGGGAATACATTTAGCACTTATTCAATTAGTGTTTGGCATATGATAGCTTATGCAACAAATGATTAAACATAAGGTGTTGTTCATAAGCTTATTGAAATAAGCTAAAAAATTCCTACAGGTGCTTATTTTTAGAAGCTAACAAACAACACCAAGTGCTTATGTCATCGTCACATGTTAAATACTCAAATAAAATCCAGTGAAGCTATTGCAAATGAGTCTTAATTTACCTCACAGTTTTCTGTTTTAGATATCTAATTTTACAAGTCTGTTTTTACATGCTTGGTTGGTGCTGAGTTTACGCCAATGTTTTTTTTTTTTTTTTTTTTTTTCATTTGTGCCTTAATGATAAATGGATTCGTATCGAGTGCATAATAAATTTATACATTTTCCATGCCATTCTCTGTTTGAATGATAAACGTGTTTGCTTATAGTAATTGTTTATATTTCTTCCTGTTTAAAGATCCATTATGCAGTGATCATCATATCTTAATTAAATTTGTGTTGTAGATGGTAAAAAAAGTGTGCATATAGCAACTCCCCACCCTATGAAGAAGGGTGGAAAAACTCCTCAGAATGCTGCAAAGGACCAGAGTCCCATTTCTAAGAAGTATGTTTTTTATTTTGTTAACAAATATCATTTGAACAAACCTTCTGAATAATTTTGTTGAGTTAGATTATCACCTAATTGTGATTTTTTAATGCTATTTCCAGGCCTGCTACCACCAAATCTGGTCAACAAAATAAAAAGTCTAAGCAAGATCGCCGTTGATATTTCATGTATTACAGTTAGTATGGTAATGTCTGATGTTTTATCCTAGCTTTAGAGTTGGTACACTGGAAAATTTAAGGTGAAAACATAGTTTGGAAATTTTGTTGACATTGTTGAACCCCCGATATTTAATCTTGGTAGTAAATTTGTGTCTGGGTTTTGGAGAGCGTCAAAGTTCAACATGTACTTTGATATAATTTTTTGGTTGAATCTAATCTGATGCAAAGCTTTCCTTTTACTGGTGTTCCATTTTTAAGTATCATAAATTATATTGCTTTCATTCGCTGCTAAGAAAAAACTACGTGCAACTAGATTCTTTAATAAAACGTGCAACAAAGTGTTTTTGAAATGGAAATGATCCCAACTTGTCATGTGTATTTTGATTTTGTTTGAGTTTTAAAGTATAGTGTTTGCATGCTGTTATTCTGCATTGTGATTGTAAATTCACTGTTCTATTTTAACAATCACTAAATCAAGG
This sequence comes from Medicago truncatula, assembly GCF_003473485.1. Classification (NCBI taxonomy): domain Eukaryota; kingdom Viridiplantae; phylum Streptophyta; class Magnoliopsida; order Fabales; family Fabaceae; genus Medicago; species Medicago truncatula. The sequence continues at coordinate 28,242,258 of NC_053045.1, forward strand.
TATCAATGAATGTTGATGATAAAATAGAAATTGTTACAAGATCATAGAGATGTGAATACTTTGCTACTCTAGAGTCTTGTTGGGCGTGATGTCTAAGATTAAATTATTTAATGTCATGTCATTTTAATTTAATTATTGATTTAATCATCCAATAAAACTTGTTGGTACTAAGAATTCTATCTAAAGAAATCAGACAGATAGCTAACAGTAGTAGTTTGTTCATATTTTACTCTATTTACCTATATTCCGTTTATTATCAATTAATGGAACATATAAATAAATGGACTCCATTCTTCGTTCGGTCGAAACTTAAATATGTATTTCTCTGTTTTGTGCTTTTTTTAAAATGTTTTTGGTCGCTGTAAGCAAGATTTGTTTTTAGTTCTCATGAAAAAAAAAAAAAATGTTCCTCCACGAAAAGTGAGTTTAAAATTTGATTTATGGATCCGAATTTTCGTTGCTTAGTCTTGAACTTTTGGCCTTTTAAAAAAATATATTTAATTAATTTTTCTTTTGAGGCACCAAATTTGCGAGGGTTAATTGCATGTTAAAAAATTATAATTTTTTTATAAAAAGAGATTCTTATAATGTTATACCAGAAAAAAACTATTCAAAAATTTAAATTTTAATAACAATTAAACAAATTTTAATTTAAATTCATCAAAAAAATAAATAATTAATCTTCGTGAGCTTAGCTCATTTGGTAGAGATATTGCATATTATATGCAGGAGCCAAGGTTCAAACTTCGGACACTCCACTTTTTCACAATTAAATTATGTGAATTCTAGCCACTAAAAAAAGAAAAAAAGAAAAATTAATTAAATTTTAATTTAAGGGAGATTAAAATCATGTGCATGAAACTTTTATAGAGATGCAAACATGCAATTTTTTTAGGAAGATTAAAAATACACACACTAGCGTAAAGACAAATATATTGGTGTCTGTCTTAAAAATACACACACTAGCATAAAGACAAATATGTTTTGATCTCTATAAATACGTAAACTTTTCGTTTTATTCCCTTTAAAAAATTTCTTCAACTTTTAGTTCCTCAAAAGTTTTCCATCTTCATTTTTGATCTCTTCTTTAAAGTAAACTCATATATAAAATTCATATTTTGAATAAATTTTGCTGAAAAATTTATAATAATTTTTTTTAACAAAACATAAATTTTTATTATGTTTTTGACGGTTAAAAATTCATTTTTTGTTAAAAATTATATTTGTTTTTGGAGAGATTTTTTCAATATTCTACACAATTTAATTAACAGATAAAAAATTAACTTTAAAATAAGGACCATAAGTAGTGATTGAAAATTTATATGAACTAAAGTTGAAGTAAAATTTTAAAAGGATTGAAACAAAAATTAACATACTTAATGGTAATCTAGAATTCCGTGAAAAGATAAGTAAAATCTGAAAAAAGATTGTTGCACAAATTGGACTCTATTCTTCGTAAACTAATGCAAATAAATAAAATAATATAATTCACAAAATAAAAGAAAGAAAAGAAAAGAGAAAGGCGGGGAAGTTGAAAAACCCTATTATTTGAGTATAAATATATGTTAGAAAACCCCTGAATGTATCCTGTCTTTTCAATTTCAAACGGAACTCATGGAACCACTGTCAGAGTTTTGGGGTATATCCTCTCCTCTCTATGCCATTTTTTCTTCTTCATTTCGTTGCGATAGTTTTTTCTAATTCCATAATTTGTCGAATTTTGTTGTTGCAATGTAATCTTAATTTGAATTTTTTAGGTGTTGAGGTTAAGGTTGGACAATCTGTCAAAGTTGATCCCAATGATCTATGTGAAGGATACATTCACATTTCTCAGGTTAGAATTTATTTATGTTATTTCCATACTTTATATTATTATTATTGAATCTAATCTGTAGCACTGAGACTTCTGATTGAAGCTGTGTCCTGTGTCCGACACCATACACATGTGATTACGTTCAATTAATTCATTTTGAAAAGCTTTTATCAGAGTCGGCGTGTTTGTGTCAGTGTTTTATACTATTAGTTATCTCTTTAGCACCGATACTTCTGATCGAAGACATGTCCGGTGTGTGACTCTCACATGTGTGATCACATACAATTATGTTATTTTCTCAAATTACAACCGGTGTCGGTGTTGTAACTATCATCTGTGTTAGTGCTTCATAATTAGTGATCTAACTTAGGTGTTTAAATATTACATTGTCTTGGGAAGAAAAAAAAAAAACTTCTAAATTGTTACTTGTTATCTTCAGGTTGCACTTGGAGAGGTAAAGAAAGACAAAGCAAGTGAACCTGTTGTTCTTTACTTGAAAGTTGATGATCAGAAGTTTGTTCTGGGAACTCTTATTAAGGATACCATACCTCAAATTGCTATGGATATCTTTCTAGACGACGAGTCTGAACTGTCCCACAATTCAAAGAATGCTACTGTCTATTTTTCTGGATACAAAGCCTTTCGGTATCTTTCACACTCTTGATTTATTATAAATTGGTTTAACAATGTTTAGAGAATGTGTGATTGAACTTTTGTATTCATTTTTTGTTTTTATTTAATATTTATGTGTATGGAGCTTTGACCAATATGTTTTAAACACCGATTTGGATCGGAAACTAATGAGACATTTGAGTCTTGTTCAACTACCCTAAACAGCTTGATCCGAGACAAAACCATGATTAGACCGTACACATAATCCAACAAAAGTAATGGTTGGTTCAAGGTTCAACCGGTTGAATCGTTTGGTTCATAAAACACTGGTTTGAACCTGTTGTGCTCATTTTATTTGTTAAAATATCAACGTGTAACATGCCTTTACTATTTTACCATTTATCTAGCTATCTTTCTTTTTCTCTTAACTTCTGATGTGTTCTTGGTTGCAGCATCGATAATGCTGATGACTTTGACTCCGACTCTTCTGGTGAGACTCATTGTTTGTTTCAAATTGTTATTATTCTTCTGGTTAAGACGGTTGCTGAATCACTGTTTTGCTTTGTGTTATTTGGACAGATAATGATCCTGAACTTGCTCCTTTGAGGAAACGTGGTAGGTGATGTCTTTTAATCTGAAATGTATTGCCAGCTGTACATGATAAAATACTTCTTAGATAACTCACAATTATCTTCTTTTATGAAAAGTTGAATCAAAAGCTCAAGCTGCAAAGGAGGCTGCTAAATCTGGAAAACCTATTGCTGAAACTGGTGCCTTGGCAAAGAAAGTCAAGATTGTTGATCCAAAGACTGGTAATATTGTTGATCCAGAGAAATATGAAGAAATATCTGAAGATGAACCAGATTCTGATTTTTATGTGGATGATCATTCAATTTCTGATGAGGTATTTTAGTAAGTTCAGGTTTGAATTGCACTTTCACGTATTTTGTTCTTTATGTGTAATGTTTTGTATCATTATTGTTTCTTTGCAATTCATTGTTTTCAAAAAGTAAATAAGATGCTTTTTCTTATAGTTTATCTCACACTCTCAGTCTTCTTGGTAAACTTTGGTTTTTATTGTATGAGAATTGATTTTCTCTTGCTGGTATAGTGGCATTCAAGGTTGTTTGTTGTAACTTGTAAGTTTTTTTATTTGGCATTTTAGATCGATACTGATAATGATGAGAATGTTCCAGAGGCTCTTGCGAAGAAGGTACTCAACTGTTGTACAATGCAGTTCTCTGATTTGTTATTTATTATCTTATGATTGTATTATGCACAGGCTACACCAATACTTATACATGGCTTAATGTTTTAAAGGTGGCGGCATCGGCTATAAATGCTGAGATTAATACTGATAATTATGATACTGATTTATCTGATACTGATACTACTGATTCTGATGGTGATGAAGAGACACCTGCCAAGAAGGTATTCAAATGTTGTAAAACGCAGTTCTGTGTTTGGTTATTTATTATCTTATGATTGCATTATAAGCAGACTACACTAGTACTTATACATGGTTTCATGTTTTGAAGGTAGAAGCACCACAAGCTTCAGTTCTTACCTATATAGCTAAAAATGCTACTCATGAAAATATCGATACTGATACGAGTGATAGTGATACTACTGATAGCAGTGATGAAGAGACTCCGGCTAAGAAGGTATTTAACTGTTGTACAATGCAGTTTATGTTTTGTTATTTATCATCTCATGATTATATTATGTACAGACTACACTAGTACTTATACATGGTTACGCGTTTTGAAGGTGGATCAAGGCAAGAACAGAGAGAGATCAAATGAGGCTCTATCACAAACTCTAGTTCTTACCAAGAAAGCTAAAATTGCTACTCCTGTAAAGACTGGTAAGGTTATTTCACACACGAGCACACACTGCTTTGTATTATATAATTAGAGGTGTGAGTGGGTATACAATTTAGCACTTATTCGACAAGTGTTTGACATATAAGAGCTTATGCAACAGATGATTAAAAATAAGCTATTTTTCATAAGCTTATCTGAAAAACTTAGTGAAAAAAGCTCTGAAATGCCTATCCCCCTCACACAAGATCCAGAGAAGCTATTGCACATGGTTCTTAGTTTACATCATATTTTTCCATTTTAGCTGTCAAGTCTGTTGTTAGATGCTTAGTTGGTGCTGAGTTTATGCCAATATTTTTTCACATTTGCGTGTTCATCATAAATGAGTCGTATTGAGCGCATGCCAAATTTATACATTTTCCATTTCATTCTCTGTTTGAATGATAAATGTAATTTCTTATAGTACTTGTTTATATTTCTCTCTACTGAACGATCGATTATGCAGTGATCATATCTTGATTAAATTTGTGTTGTAGATGATAAAAAATATGTACATATAGCTACTCCCCATCCTATGAAGAAGGGTGGAAAAACTTCTCAGAATGCTGCAAAGGACCAGACTTCCAATTCTAGCAAGTATGAGTATTTTTTCTTCGAGAAATAGTAACACGATTTGATACAAACCTTCTTAATAATTTTGTTAAGTTAGATTGTGTGACTTAATTACGATTTTGAATTGTATTTCCAGATCTGCCTCCTTCAAAGCTGGTCAACAAAATAACAAGTCCAAGCAAGGTCGTCAGTGATTTGCATTTATTGCCATATTTGTGGAGTAATTTTCCTTGTATTACAGCGAGTATGGTAAAAACGCTTTATGTTTCATCCTCGCTTTTAGACTAGTAAGCTGTGCAAAGTTTAAGGGAAAACATAGATTGGAAATTTTCGATTGACATTGTTGAACCCATATATTAAAATTGCTACGTTAATTATATCTTGGTAATAAATTTGTGTTTGGTTTTTGGAGAGCGTCAAAGTTTCTTTAGTTGCTAACGAAAAACCACATAAACTAGATTCTGAATTGCTTTTTCAGGAAAAAAAGAAAAACTAGATTCTAAATCAAATGAGTAACACCATGTTTTGATTGGTGGTAGATCACTCAATCTCACATTATAATACCCGTGCAATGTGTATTATGATTTTGTTTGAGTTTTAAAGTTTTTGCATGCTGTTATTATGCATGCTGATTGTTGAATTCACTGTTTTTTTTTATTTTTTTATTTATTTATTTTTTTTTATTTTATCTAAGTTCACTGTCTATTTAAGTATGCATACAATCACATATCAATGAAACAAAAAAAATGATACAATATTAGATAAATGAGGGAGGGCCTGTGTGTGGGTCTTTACCGATGTACTGATATAGAATATAGAATAGGTGCTATCAATCGTGAAAATTGTTGTTGACACATTTGGTTTGGCTGAGAAACACGAGTAAATTACTCAAATGTCCCTCGGCAGTTAACTGCCGAAGTTTACTAGAACCGGCTGCAGTTAACTGCCGAGGAAAACCTCGGTAGTTAACTGCAGATGAACTTCAAACATGAAATTAAACATGATCTGGGCAAGGAAGGAATGCTACTATCCATTGATGTTGTCGCCGTTCCAAACCCTGCACGTCAATACCATCTACCGAAAATACTTCCTCCGCCGACATGGGTGTTGCAATTGTTTTGATTCTTTAAAAGTATTACAAGTTTAGATTTTTCAAAAATTAGAGAGAAAAATTTCTAACCTCTTCCATTTTCATCCAATATTATTTATAAACCAAATAAAAATCAAATAAAAGTCAAATAAATCTCCTTTGGTGCATCAAATTTGTTGTTGTTATGTTAGTATGTTACTGTAAATGGTTTAGCTTCTTATTAATTATATCATGTGTTCTTTTCTGCTATGAATTCAATTTTTTGGGGGGTCTATTAATCTGCTATGAATTTATGTTCTGGGTTCCTTTTTTTTCAATGGGATGAATAGAAAATTAATTGAAAATGGGTTTAGCTTGTTATATGAATCGAAGCTTTGAAAATTTAAACCATAGTTGTTGCAGATTTGTGAAGTAATTGAAACCATGTCACCGTAAATTTCGATGATTGAAATTGGTTGGTATATTGCTGTTCTGCATCAAAAAGTGTTGAATTTATGAGGAATGAGCGATAATAGCCAGAAGAATGAATAGAAAGGGATTTGAGAAGTCCGGTTTGGTAGTTGTTTTTATCATCGAAGAATGAATTGTGTTTCAGATCTGCATCCTTGTAATTTCATGTTTGAAGTTTCTCGGCAGTTAACTACCGAAGTTTTACTCAGCAGTTAACTGCAGCCAGTTCCAATAAACTCCGGCAGTTAACTGCCAAGGGATATTTGAGTAATTTATCCACATCTCTCAGTCAAACTAAATGTGTCAACAACAATTTTCATCAATCGTGGATATAGCAAACAATAATAGTAAGGTGTAGTATTTGTTCAAATTTTACTATATTAGTATGATATAGTGCCATATACAACAAAACTTTATTTTACCATATTTCTATCTAACTTATTAATTTAATTTTTCTTAATAATTGTTCCAAACTTTCATATGTTTTTAGTGATTTGACTACCCTCTGTCTAACTTACTTTTTTAATTACATAATTTATGTCTTGCCTCAAGTGGTCATGCCACCAAAGTCTAATTTCCGCAATCTCAAATGATCTTATAATGGACACGTGTATCATATTGCACAACATGATTGTTAGAGATGAACGTGTCATATATGGTGGCAATTTTGATTTAGTCTTTTGATCATATGAGCAATGACCCGGCTACACCGCCAAACAAATTCTAATAATGATTTTCAAAAGTTCATCCATAGAAGACACCGTGTTTGCGATAAGCAAGTTCACCAACATCTTCAACAAGACTTAATAGAACATGTATGAGAGCGTTTTGGGCATGAGAATAACCACAACAAGAAATTATTTTAAACATTTAGTATATTTTGAGATACTAGTTTATTTTAATGTATTTTTTTATAACTTAATTGTGTTATGTAGTACATTATCGATACTGATACGAGTGATTGTGAAACTACTGATAGCTTCGTGGAAACCACGCATCACTGCAGGAAGCAAAAGAATCTAACAATGACAAAGACAGCACAAAACTCCTGAACCGCTATGACACTCCATCCATATACTCCTAAACCGCTTTGATACTCGATCAATAGACAGAGCCAGACAACAAAAAAAACTAGAAATCGAAATTTATCCTACTCAATCGAAACTGATGCAATCATAAATTTTCCGAAATGAAAGATCTATAATTATCACACGAAGAGTAGTAATGCGTTCACACACATAAATAAGTTGCAAAGACAAACCAGAAACTAGTCTAGAATAAAGTAATAAACACCAAATTGAAAAATAATCTTAGTAGTAATATAGTCTTATGCAAGGTCACTTCATCGACTTGCAACACCGAAAATATTCTAGAATTCTAAATCATTGTTGAAAAGAGTCTGGAACCTGACATCATCACCAAAATGGAGTACAGTTGTGGTCAGGAATCTAGCAAGTTTCAGAAAATTCCAGCATTGCCTCCCACCTTTTGTTTTTTTGCTTCGGGGGAAGGGAGCTGTCTGGTTTTATAATGACCCTATAATAAGGGCCAATAGCATGGTAAACTTCTCTCATTTCCTTTATTGTCGCACAAGTTACAGCCGGTAGTGGGAGGTGATTGGATCTTGGATGTTTAACTTTGTCAAGTCGGCCAGACTTTTTGTAGCTACCGATTAGATCCCGCAGAATTCTCTTGTAGTCATTTGAATCCATGCTGTCGGATACATTGAAAGAGACTGGTCCCTTTTTCCGAGTTAAACAATGATTAAGATAACACTTACATTCAATGTAGCTTGAAACATCCACACGAGTCTTTTCATGAGTCTTTTCCAAAAAGCATAAATCTGGAAACAATCTGTACTTGTACTTCTTGGTTGATGTTGAAGTTCTGAAAGGAATTGGTACTTCACAGGATGTTGGATGTTCAAGAATTTTGTCATGTTGACGCGACTCTGAGTTGCTTGAAACATCCACGGAAATCTGAAGAGTATTTGAAGAGAATGTCAATGACTTTACATTGGCAAGGCCTAGCAACCAAATCAATAGAACCATTGGAGGCTCGTCCCAATGTAAATGAATGTTTGCAGCAATATTTACATGTTTCACAGAAGAAAGACCGCTTCCACATATTTTCTGATCAGGAATACCGGTAAAAGTAAAGGTACAAAGACTCGGACCAGATAACTCAATTTTGGCAAAGTCGGATGAATCATTATGCATAGCTAAAATGACAAGTGTCTTGCTTGATATATTTAGGATATGTGTATCCTTAACCGTACAATTATGAATTGCCAAACTATTAAACCTGCCAAAGGCCGAAAAGGGCTCTGCATAATCATTTCCATCACGTTAAAGGCGAAACTCGTCAGATTCAAATTGGCTGTCGATACCGACAAATTCAATGATTTTGGAAATACTGTTTTTCATCATTTTAATAGGATGAAGTTCATAATAGATAAATACCATTTTTTCATCGTTTTAATAGGATGAAGTTCATAATAGCATGCACATCACACAAGGCCCTTCATCAATTAAGGTACCTTATAGGATTATTATAATTTAGTTGAAACATTAACTCATGCTATCATAGTTTGTAAATTAGAGCTAGCTGAAAGATCAATAATTATCACACAGAGTAGTAAAGCGTTCACACATAGAAATAAGTTGCAAAATGAAAAGAAACTAAGTAGTACTATAGTCTTTAAGCAAGGCAACAAGTATATATAGTTGTTCGTCATGAATCAATAACTGCTGTCCTAATCCCAGCCTCTGACTGAAATCTGTGCATCTCAGTCAGTAGTTTCCTCCTTGTGCCTTCAGGCAAACCCCACTCAGTACCAATAATGACCGTCCAAAAGGAGCCAATATCATTGTAAAGATTTTTCATCACCTCTGGGGTGCAACAAGGCACGATCGGCAATGGGGTGTGATATCTTGGATGTTGAATTTTGTCACGCCGTCCCTACTTTATGATGCTAGCTATTAGTTCCTTCAGAATTTTATCGTAGGACGGCGAATCCACATCTTCGGATATGTTGAAAGAGATTGGTGCACCTCCCTAAGTCACATACTGATCAAGCAAACTATGAAATTCTTCGTAGCTTGAAACATTAACGGAAATCTGGATTACACCCCTACATAAGTTATGAAAACAAGGGTTTGAGGAGTTACAAAGACTTCTACAGTTTGAAAAGAAGAAGGCAATAATGGATCAAAATATGGAAGGAAGTAAGAGAGGACTTACATTCTCTTCTTCTCGTCTTTCTTCTTCATCTTCTTGTTCATGTTAACAGGAAGAGAAGAAAGACCAGCGAACATGGTTCTATGAACTACCAATAATCAAAGGAAAAAATAAAATAAAAAATAAAAAATGTTCTAAAACCCTAATCACTTTGAAAAATGTATATAAATATAGATGTACCTATTTTGGAGACTTTGCCTTTTACAATTTTGTTCCTGAACGGTTGATCCAGAGCAGTAACTGGAAAAAATAGAGAAAGAAAACATATATGGTCACAACTACCATCAATAATCAAACGAAAAAAATTAAAAACCAATTTCTTAAACCCTAATATAGCTTAAAATAAGATGAAATAGAGTAGAATATATGTTCTTATTGTATTGCAAATTACATCTGATCATAGGGGTTTTCTAGATGAGATTTGGGAAATAGGATATAGTTTAGGGGTTAGTGTGTTGAGATAAAAAAGAATGAGTTTATGATGATAGAAGATTGAGCAAAACAGCAGACAATATATTGGAGCAAACAACACTGTTCAAATTATGCTTTTGATCTGATCTGTTTGATGGAATTAATGTTTTGTAGATGGTAAAAAAGGTGTGCATATAGCAACTCCCCACCCTATGAAGAAGGGTGGAAAATCTCCTCAGAGTGCTGCAAAGGACCAGACTCCCAGTTCTAACAAGTATGTTTTTTATTCTCCTTCGGGAAACACTAACAAATATGATTTGAACAAACCTTCTTAATAATTTTGTTACGTTAGATTATCACCTAATTGTGATTTTTTAATGCTATGTCCAGGCCTACTACCACCAAATCTGGTCAACAAAATAAAAAGTCTAAGCTAGATCGTCGTTGATATTTCATGTTTTACATTTTGTATGGTAACGTTTCATGTTTTATCCTAGCTATAGACTTGGTACGCTGTGGAAAATTTAAGGTGAAAACATGGTTTGAAAATTTTGTTGACATTGTTGAACTCCCAATATTTAAATCTTGGTAATAAATTTGTGTTTGGGTTTTGGAGAGCGTCAAAGTTGAATGTGTATGTTTTGCTATAATGGTGGTCGATTAAACCTCTGATGCAAAGCTTTCCTTTTACTAGCATTCCATTTTTCAGCATCATAAATTATATTGCTTTCTTTCGCTGCCAACAAAAAACTAGAGCAATTAAATTGTTTGCTCCGTATTTATAATACACATGCAATGTGTGTTATAATTTTGTTTGGGTTTAAAGTACAATTTTTACATGCTGTTGTTCTGCATGTTAATTATCAAATTCAATGTTGTATATACATTCATTGGTATCAATGAAGGTTGATCGACCAAATAGAAATTGATACAAAGATGTCTTGGTAAGCAAGACATCTAATGTTCAATTATTTAACTACATGCATTTTTTTAATATTTAATTAATTAAAATTAAATTAATTTTTTTTTCTTACTATGCATTGTTACTTGATAATAATAAAACTCTTCAGTACTAACGAATTCTCTTTAAAGAAATTAGGCAAGGCATATGATTGTGTCTATATGAAATTTATTGGTATATAATTAGTGTCCAATGGTGAATAGAGAACAATTTGGTTTGTTCAAATTTTGCTATGATAGTATCATGCACTCTTACTATAATAGATTTTTTTTTTATTCCGACCTCCTATCAGATTTATTTTCCAAAATGACCCACTTTCTATTTTTGTTCGTTTTTTTTTTTTTTTTTTTGTCGTTTTCCTCATTCCCGCCATTTGAAACGGCGAGAATGAGCCCCTCTCTGACGCATGTCTGCGCGTGACAGGTTCCGTAGGTTTGACTTGCTTTTTTTTTTTTCTATTTTTTTTTCATTCCCGCCGTTTGAAATGGTGGGATTGGATATTTGATTTTTTTTTTTGTTTGTTGTTTTTTTGGCAACATATGTATATTAAAACAAACAAATAATAATAAATAAAAACATATTAATGATAATGATGATAAATATTAATTTAATTGAACACATAATACATAACGTTATTAACTACCAGTTATTTATACACGGACAATTTTTTCTAATATGATCGGTATGTCGACACAACCCACATTGTCTCGGCGTCGAAGTCCTCTCTACCACCTCCTCGTCCATTTCAGTCCTTATGCGAGTACTATTGAGTCGACCTTTCTTTAGTCTTCGCATGTTTGGATTATGGCAAAGCAAGGGACCGTCGTATGGGGGCCAATAACTCTTATCGTGGACTACTTTGAATGTTGTGTTGTAGATGGAGTAAACACTCTCGTTTTTTAACACAGTTGGAATAAGGGTTGTGTAGTCATGGTGAAATGAAGAACACGCGGCTATGACATGGGAACAAGGCAAATGTGAAGCTTGATATTTCCTTTCTCAGTCAAACTGTTCGACATGATGGATGTTGCACTTAACAATGTCATCCTTAATCACATTCTGGCAATATTCACTGAACAAATCTCCGGAATCTACCCTTGCAAACGCTTTTTGAGCCCTATCGGCAAAGAGACATGCCAGCCTATAGTAGGTCGATTGGACTATAGGTGTAACAGGTAGGTTGCGTGTTTCCTTAAACACATAGTTCATGACTCAACGATGTTGCTTGTCATGTGGCCCCATCTTCGACCCTCGTCATATGCTTGAGTCCATTTTTCTTAAATGCATAAATTAATATTTATCATCATTATCATTAATATGTTTTTATTTATTATTATTTGTGTTTTTAATATACATATGTTGCCAAAAAAACCAAAAAAACAAAATCAAATATCCAATCCCGCCATTTCAAACGGCGGGAATGAAAAAAAAAATAAAAAAATAAAAAACAAGTCAAACTTGCAGAACTTGTCACGCGCAGATATGTGTCAGAGAGGGGGCTCATTCCCGCCGTTTCAAATGGCGGGAATGAGGAAAACGACAAAAAAAAAAATATGAACAAAAATAGAAAGTGGGTCATTTTGAGAAATAAATCTGATAGGAGTCAGATTGGGAATTTTTTTGACATACAGGGTCGGAATAAAAAAAATTCACTATCATTTGACATCACTTTGTTAGGAAACAATCGTGGATAGTTAAAAATGTTACTTCCATTTTAATTGTCATTTTAGCATTTTTTTCTCTATATCTCGTAAAAATTGTTACTTTAGAATATTAATGTAGTATTTATTGTTATTACCACTTCCACCCTCCGGTCACTATTATAAGCAAAAATTGACATTTTAGGTTCATTCAATAAATGATGTATGTGGTCTTTCTAGATACATCATTTATTGAATGAATCTAAAATATCAACTTTTGCTTAAAATAGTGACTAGAGGGTGTATATACTTTTATTTATTGAATTCCACTTGTTTAACTATTGCACTAACTACATTTAATGATTTGTAGAAAACAAACTACATTTAATGAGGATGTTTTAGTAAATTATTAAAATTTTATCATTAAAACCAACTTAACTAATCTTTTTGTTAACAACTACAGACAACTCTAAAACGACTATTAAAATAAGACACATGAAGTATCTTTTTATCATTAAGAACCAAACTTAATATTTTTATCATTGAGAATTAAACTTAGTGCTATGAATTTACTACAATTATACACACTATGCACTAATCACTTGCATTAAAACATGTTGTCATATCAAAACTGGTCATGAGATTGAATAAAATAGGTGGTCAAAACCTAACAAAAAAGTAGATAGAGGGAGTCAACAAAATGGATATTTTAACCCACTTGGGTTGATCAGATGATATTGGTTTGAGACTTGAGAGTGTGTTTCTCCTCAAAGTCTCATGTTCGATTCTTTCCAATGTCAATTTGGGGGGTTAATTTAGTTTCTTAAAAAAAAAAAGAGGATGTTTTCGTTGTATTATAAATGGATTATATGGTGTGTTTGGGATGGCGGGTTCAAACAACGATATCAATGTTATGCACCAATCTAATGTATTCAACAATGTTATGCAAATGCGAACACCTAAGGTCTATTATTCAGCCAATCATATTGGATACAACACGAGTTGTTATCTATCAGATGACATTTATCCTAAATAGACTACATATGTGAAAAACATCCCAATGTCACAAGAAAATAAGAGAAAATTGTTTGTCGAACTCGGATTAACGAGTCTCGATATATTTTTGTAGTGATTAAAAGTTTAATTATATTTCGACAAAATTATCTTTGATCAATAATTCATTAAGATCGATGATAGTTGAATAATTTAAATCGTACGTAATTCTACTTTATTTATCTTTTTTGAGGGAATTTAAAGAGGAATACTTCATTGGGCACAAAACCAAATGTAAATATTTGGGCACACACAAAACCAAAAAAAATTAAAGGAAAATAAAATTACAATATTATCAATTGATATATGACTAAATACTTTTTATTTAATTTTGTTAATTGTATGTGAGTGTGTTCAAATCATATTTATTTAATCTCGTGTTTATGAAAGAGTTTTTCGAATTTAAATTTGTTTTTAAATAAAAATATAAAGTTTGTAATAATAATAATATAAAAAAAAAATCCTTCCGATCGACAACAAATTTAGGTGATATTTGTCCTCGATTTTCCCGCAAGCAGGTAGCCGGTAGGTCATATTTGTCCTTCTTCTTTCATCTCCGGCGCCGCCTATCACCTCCTTCACGCACCGCCGCGCTGTCTGGAATCTATAAAAATTCAGCTGTTTTTGTTAATTGTTAGTGGTTATGGCTATTGTAAATGAAGAAAATGTTCAACAAGAATTTAATCCACCGAAGAAGAAACCACCTACTGAGGATGAGAAGAGGAAGAAGAAAATTGTAGCTGGGAGTTTGATGAAAGCTTTGATTAGACCTGGTGGTGGTGATTCTCATCCTTCAGATGCTGACCAGGTTTGTTTCCGACCCAAACACAGAAAAACTAATTAGGGTAATAGTCATTTTGGTAGCTCAATGTGTAAAATAGTTCCTTAGTGCTAACATTAACTTTCTTCATATAGAGACTTATACGACAGTAACTAAGTACTTATGGAGACTTGTATGACAATGAGTAAGTATATTGATGGACCGACATGACAATATTGACGAAATATGACTAACATAGGGCGCAATCAAGATTATTTTAAAATTTTGATACATTGAGAGACTATTGTGGCTACTCGTTATACATTCAACAACTAAAGACGACCATTACCTTCAAACTAATTTGTCCACAATTTTAAAATGTCACAGATTAGTTTAAGTGTAATTTTTTTGTCAAGAGCTAAATTGTACCACGAGAAAATTGTCGGGACTAAATCGGGGTCTTTGAATGTCAATTCAAGGTCTTGATAAAAAAAAAAATCAATCTGGAACACCTAAATTCGATAACTTTTTAAATGGTTAATGCAGCTCAGGTTGGAACCAGGTTAATGATTTTGCATATTAAATGGTTAATGATTATATTAAGATTGGATCACTCATTAACCATCATGTTAACTTAATTAACTATGAATTTGATTGAACATTATTAACCACGAATTCAGGTGCTCCAATTATAAGTCGATTTGAACAATTGAGTATCAAGGTTAATCACATTTAAATTTGTGTTAATGAAGTTCAGTTGATGGTTAATGAAGTTCAATTCCTATATATATTAACGAAATCTAACATTTCATTAACTACTTTTGGGAATTGTGCTAACCTTAAAGAAATTGTCAAGTTTATGTGTCCCAAATTGATGTGCAAATAACATTTATGTTTTGGAATACATATAGGTAAGCTAGAAATGGTTTGGTAATGCGGTCAATAATTGTAATAGGCAATGTATTATATAGTGGATTGATGTTACGCAATGTAATATAATATCATGAATCTCAGGTTATCTATCATTCCACAATTCGAACTTTGGATGGAGTTGTTGTGGAATCTACCCGATCCGATCATGGAGGTATGCAATTTTAACCTGCATGCGGACCTTTTTTTTTACGTCTTTTAACTTGGAGGAATGATGATAGTTAGTGCTGTTGATTGTCTTGCTTTTTCTTCTGAAAAGTGACTGTTTTTTGTTTTGTGATTTTGGTAGTTGCTTACTTTATTTTGGTTTGAGAGTTGGCATGGGCGAAGTACTTCTTGTCAGTTTGTTTTGTCGACTGCTAGGGTGTGTTTAGTTTCAGTTTGTAGACTAATTCTCTGGAATGATTTGGGAATACTAGATTCTTGTGTGTGGTGCAATCTGAGAAAAATATTTACTGGCATTATTGCTCCCTAGGAAAAGAACATGCTCAAGATTTGCTTGTTTTTTTTTCCCATCACTAAGGGTGAGTTTCTTACTTTCCCTTTGGAATGTAAGTTGTTTTGGAACCCAGACAACTCTGACTTCCACTCCAACTTCCTCATGCCACATTCTGTCTTCCATTTTTTAGTCTTTTTTGTTTGGTATGAACTGAAGAAATTTCTAGAATATTTTGCAACAAATATTATAACCGAACATATTTGTTAATTTACCTGAGAATAACAAAAGCACCCTAGGGATTACAAAACCTTGACTTGAGTTCCTTGGTTTTAGAGTTTGAGGCACATATTTCTAATTTCTAAGAACACCTGCTGTAGAAAATGTTTGAATTTGGATCTGCAGATCTAGTAGTTAAGTTTGAAGTAAAGTTAGTATTCATGCTGTATTTTTGTCTTCTGCGGTAGACATAATTGATGGGCTAGACACTCGTTGTCATCATTGCAACAGGCAAGGGAACACCAATAAGACATGTATTGGGTAAAAGCAAGATGCTATTGGGCTTGCTAGAAGGAATTCCAACGATGTTTAAGGGTGAAGTGGCAATGGTAACATACTACTATATATTAGTTTTGTCTTTCTTATCTATAAATTTTTGCTGGTGATTATTATGAAATCATCTTGTCTTTATAAAATCTTCATTGGTCTTAATTTACTATGTTAGTGGTTTCCATTGGGGTTTGGCTTTGATGGATCTTTAGTTGGATACGTGAACAATTATAATCTGATGGCCTTTTCATTTTCCTCATTTGCTTTCTGTTAAGCGGATATCTTATCCACTTAGTGATTTATGTATTTAATTTTTCACTTTAAAGGAGGATAAATTATCTATTTGTACTGAAATACTTTTTCAATTACTTCCAGTTCAAGATGAAGCCTCAGCTGCATTATGGTGAGGATGATTGTCCTGTTTCTGCTCCTGATGGTTTTCCTAAGGATGATGAACTCCATTTTGAAATTGAACTGATAGAGTTTTTCAAGGCCAAGGTAAGGATATGATCTTTGAGTTTCATCTTTTATTCCTTTTGTTTACATTCTCTATCTTTTTTTATCCTGATGAATTTTGGGTTTCGTTATACTCTGACCACTTATTAGCTGATTGAGTTTTTTTAAACTGATTTTAAAGATATCCTTTTCATGCACAAAAAAAGAAATTTCTTTTAAATTGTTTATCTTTTTATACACTCTACAGTTTTGTATTATCAGTGTTGCTCATCCTTACTTTTCTCTTCACTAATATTGTTGGTGTTTCTTAGTACTGCAGTACTGGTTTTTAGATTTATTTGATTTTTTTCCTTGTTTTCAGAGTAACTATTTATCTTGATCGAAGTCTTTCTTCTAACCCTCATTTGTTGCTTTTTTTTTTTTTTTTATATTTCCAGGTTATCACTGATGATTTGGAAGTGGTTAAAAAGGTATAAGTGTCTAGAATGTATGACTGCATGGTTAATAAAATTATTGTTTTTGTGTTCCCATTATCTTGGATGGCGCATAAAATGGAAAATGTGAATGTCAGAACAAAAGAAAATAAATAAAGGAAAAGAGCTGTGTTGTGTATAATGCAAATGTTCAATATATGTTCAACATGGAAAATTGGAAGTTGGCATCCTTATTTTTGGATTGTCTATCTTTCATAATTTCATATCATGATTTTAACTTGTGGTTGTGATTGCATTGAAGGGAATCCGGATGTTATACAATTCACACCATAGCTAGGTTTAGGATAGGTCATATCGATTTATGGGTCTGTTGTAGATAGCTATACCTGACATTTACAAGAGATATTGATTTGACGACCTGAACCGCTGATATCCAGTGACACAGAAGAAATTCCAACCTTTTAACCCAAGGCTCCCCTTTGTTCTCCTGGTTACATTGCAACTGCCAAAGTGTTGGTCAATGTGATCTAAAACTGCACCGTTATTACTTCAATTGTGGTTGTAGACCTTGATTTAAAACACTGCTTCATGCAGGAAGCCTGTGAGTGCATTTTTAATGACGATATTCTTCTGAAATAAATATTTATAAATTTCCCTGTTTCATATCAAGATAGAGTTCAATGGTTTTGACGCGTAGGTATTGATTATAATCTTGTAGATATTCACAGGAGATTGTTTTGGAAATTTGGATTTGTATCATAGCATTCTAAAAAAAATCGTAAAATTTGATGTCACTTTTATATGTTTTTGTGTTTATGTTTTGTGCTCAACAAGTCATAATGAAAAAGGAGTCAATCAAGAATAACATCACTTTTTGCAGAAAGGTGTACATTTTTTCACCAATCGACTTTCTTTTAGTGTAGGTTGTACGTGAAGGGGAGGGTTGGGAATCTCCAAGAGAACCTTATGAAGTGAAGGCTTGGTAAAACAAATCTTTGCTTCCACCTTGTTCATGTAAGGCAGTATAATGCATTGGTGGAAGTCTCTGATGATTTTTGTCTGGTCATTTTACAGGATTTCAGCAAAGACAGTTACTGGGAAATTGATCATGTCACACACAGAAGGAGAACCATACTTCTTCACATTTGGAAAATCAGAGGTAGTTAAACCGCTTCACAACTTGTTTTTTTAATAATGCTATAATGGTGGAATACCTTGCACTGATGGTAGCTGGCCACTCCTAGCGTGCCAAATATTTCAGCTATGATCTGATATGGCTGTCCCCAAACTTTTTATTTCCTGATTCCACATGTGAAGCAGCTCCCCCAAAATAAATACAAATGACAATAAATTTATTTATTTTCTAGGCATTGTTTTGTTGGCAATATCTTACAAAATGTTTTAATATTGAGTAGCTTTCTACCCCTTGCATTTGGTGATTACCCTGCTGATACACTCAGGTACCTAAAGGTCTTGAAATGGGGATCGGAACAATGGTTCGAGAAGAAAAAGCTGTTATATATGTTACAAGTCAGTATTTAACTGAGTCTCCTCTGATGCCTGTTATAGAAGATTCTGAAGTCCAGTTTGAAGTGGAGCTTGTTCATTTTGTTCAAGTGAGCATGATCTTCCTTTCTAATGAACTTTTTAACTGTTGTGTCATGTATGTATTGTATATAGTAAGATATAATATGATAAAAAATTACTTTTTCTCGGCATTCTCCAATCATTATATACTTTACTAGTTTTACTGTGGCATTCGTTCATTTAATTGAGTTCTCTATTTTTACCTGATTTCTAACATGTATGTAATGTGGTAGCTTTTGCATTCCTTAAACATGGTGCATTAGTTTGTATAATAAGCACCGAAAGGTTTTGGTATTGGGGCTTGGAAATATACTCCCTTGAATTTAGTGATTTCACTTTCTAGGCTTGATGGAAAACCCATTTGGCAACACTTTTTTAAAACTAATAATACAAAGGATGGGAGCTCATTATTATTATACCAAAGTAAAAATGTTAAAAATAAAGTAATACTAAATTTATTGAAAGATAAATACTTTTTTTTGTCAAGTAGCCTAGGGCCAAAATTACACCCATTAAGGTGAATAAGTGGGAAATCCAGGGATTCCGGCCCCTGCATATTGTGATGTCCCTACCAACTGAGCTATGCTCACGGGGATGAAAGATAAATACTTTTAATATATGAAATAAAAGTTACCCAAGTTACGAGGCATTTTAGTACAGAAAAATAAGGATAGACTTAATAACAGAGATTTGAATTACTCCACAAATGAGAAAACGAAAGGTGTATGCTAACCTCCTAGTCTGAAAGCGCTATAAAAGTCACTTACTGAATGTCCTCTTCCCTACCTTTCCTTCCTAACTTTTAATACTTTGAAAACGAAAGGTTGAATACTACATAACCTCTAGGGTATGCTAACCTCCTTTTCTTCAAATACTTTGCTTTTAATAAACTTTGCAAGGAGGATGAATAATCGGAGAAGTTACTAAATTAATGTCATGTCCAATATTTTGTACATGAAATATGGATTTTGTCATGATTATAGACATACATAAATTTGTATGTACTATAATTTCTCTCTTCATAGTCATTCAGAGACCTGGATTTTATCCTTTGTATTATTAGTTGTGTCTGAAACACGTGCTTTTGTATTTTTGATTATTTTCTTCGACCAAGATGTTTAGCATGTGAATTTTCTTGCTGGAAATATATCAACAGGTGAGGGACGTGCTTGGAGATGGACGCCTAATAAAACGTCGGATTCGTGATGGAAAAGGTGTGGATTAAGAATATAGTTATTTACTAGTAGCATACAAAGAACAGAGATTATGGGATCCTTCATGATTTCTCTTTAGCCAAATAAATAAATAAAAAGGAAAGAAATAGAAAATAATGTTGTGAAAATGCCTGGCTCATGCTTGAGTTACACTGTTAAGATGCTTCAATTATACAAATTCAGTATTAACCTTTCCTTTTCTCAGTTTTCATTCTTTTTATTTTTGTAAAATGGTATGCAGGGAGACGGAGCCAAATTTTTATTCTTATGCTTACATTTACAAAGTCTATGCACCAGTTGATCATTTATGTTCAGTTATTTTAATGATATTGTATTTTGTTTGTAAACAATAGGTGATTTTCCAATGGATTGCCCCCTCCATGACAGTCTACTTCATGTTCATTACAAGGGTACTGTTCTCAATGAAGAAAATAGGGTTTTCTATGACACGAGAGTTGATAACGATGGCCAACCATTGGATTTCTGTTCTGGAGAAGGACTTGTGAGTTTACAATTTAATAAGCATAAACCAACCAATGTTCCATTTTACACTTATTATTTATTTTATTAAAGGTTTTGTCTGAAACTTCCATGCGCGATCGCTTATTTAAAATGTTTGCCTTTCATTTTCATGCAAATAATGAACAATTACATTGTAATCTCTTTTGTTTTTCTTTTCAGGTACCAGAGGGATTTGAATTGTGTGTTCGTCTGATGCTACCTGGAGAGATGGCTCTTGTCACATGTCCGCCAGACTATGCTTATGATAAGTTTCCAAGGTTGTTGATGAACTTTTAGGTTTCATAAAGCATTTTACGATCCCTTATTGAATATGTTCTTTATGTTTTAATCCACTGTCATTTTGTTCAATGATGCTTCATGACACTATAGGCATGCTATTTATTTATTTATTTTTTAATCAGGCCTTCAAATGTTCCCGAGGGTGCTCATATTCAATGGGAAATCGAGCTTCTATCTTTTGAAATGCCAAAGGTAATTTGAAAAAATATTTAGTTAATTTCTAGTTATTTACTATAGTGGATGTACATTTATATGTGGCAATAATAGGACCAACAAAAATGCTGTGGTATTGAATGTTCAGTGAAGTACTGACCGTAGCAAAAACAAGTTTGGCAGAAATTAGAATGCTGAAATGTCATTTTTGCATTGATTTTTAAATTAAGATTATTTTGTGTTTTGGTGGAGTTAGGTTTCCATACAAATATTCTCGAGATAGTTTTGAAGTTTAGATGAAATACAACTGTTCTATGAAATAAAACAGCAGGTGATTAATCACCTATGTGAGATTTAATATTTCCTTCTGTAACAATAATTAGCTTACACAACTTAATAACCCCGTTTTGGTTTCTATTTACATGTTGTTTACTGAACTCATTAATATGCCTGATGCATTATGGACATGGTCCCTATTACAGGACTGGACAGGAATGGACTTTAAAAGTATAATGAACGAAGCTGAAAATATCAGAAACACGGTATGCAAATGAACCTACACAATTTTCTACATATGATTGGTCTTCTATTACTGGTGTTTTGATGGTACAAGACATAATTGTCAAACATGCTTACGTACATGGCTTATGTGTGTTTTGTGCAAAGTATGGAACTAGGAGCTAATATGCTACACCTTTTGTAAATAAGCTTTCAATTTCAATTGTGCAAATTTTAATTTTAATCCTTAACGTAAAGATATCACCTTTCTGATCAATCAATGAATTAGTTTTCTGGCTTGGTTGTAGTCCCTTTATTTTAGGCTAAGTGGAGAGGTTTTTATTGAAGGTAAATAAATTTGTATAGATTGGTTTTAATAGACAGCTAAGTTACTTATAGTTGCACTTGCACTGAATGCATTTTAAAGCAATTGAAGATTAGTTGACAATGTGATAGGATTGGATCAGAATATAGATAAAGAAGTGATTATTGGCAGAAATTCTATTACACCCTAGGTATTTGAGACCTAGTTCCTTTCCTCCCTAAATTTCTCCCCAAAACTGAAAACCCCTGCTTTTATTTCCTTTCATTATGTATAGCCTTTACCATTAGCATTTATACAGCAGATCATTGGTCACGAGTTCTACTCCCAGCCATGCCATTTTTTGAGGGGTAACCTTGGCGCAACTGGTAAAGTTGTTGTCATGTGACTGAAAGGTCATGGGTTCAAGTCCTGGAAACAACCTCTTGTGTAAAACAGGGTAAGGCTGCGTACAATACACCAAATGGTGGGACCCCTTCCCGGACCCTGCATATGCGGGAGCTCTAGTGCACCGGGTTGCCCTTTGACAGGGTAAGGCTGCGTACAATACACCAATAATGGTGGGACCCCTTCCCGGACCCCGCATATGCGGGAGCTTTAGTGCACCGGGTTGCCCTTTATGTATAACCTTTACCATTCCCTCGCTAACTATACAAGTATTTGACTAACTACGGCCGTCTAATCTACAGTTTCAAACTGCCATTTCTGTTACTAACTGATTAAAGCCCTGTTGAGCTCAATGCCCCTCTTTAGAAATGAGTAGTGCTAGCAACACTCTCTTTTGAACACTCTCTCTTATTGGTTTAAATCATTGTGAGTCTACACTTTGGAAATAGAACCCACAAAAAGTGGTGGGACATGCATGGATTCCATCCAATAAAAGAGTGAGTGCTAGAGAGTGTTCAAAAGTGAGTGTTGCTAGCATTCCTCCTTTAGAAATATATGAATAGGTGTCTTTAGGTAGAATTTTATGAAATTTCATTTTCTGGTGTAGTATTGTTTTTGAACTATGGATAATTATTGATTATTTATTTCCCTATGTTGGGGTCCTTAATTTTTTCCTTGGTAGTAGTTCATTTTTTGTAGGCATTTCACAACTCAAGGATAGAATCGTTGCCATAGTTTCAGTTAAATTCTGTGTTTAATCATGATAAATACGAATTATACACCAATTTCATTTGGCTATGAGAATCTCTCATGCTGTAGTTATTACAGGGTAACAGGTTGTTTAAAGAAGGAAAATATGAACTTGCAAAGGCAAAGTATGAAAAGGTATTTTTCTTTCTTTCTGCGGCGTGTGTTCCTATTTCTTGTAGAGGTGTCAGAATTTTTAGATAGTTCAATTGTAGATGATTCTGCATCTGGACCGCAACTATGTGTTTAAGTCCACACAGACTAGAGATATAATCAAAGTAGTCCTTATAAGGCTTGAGAATTCCTCACATATTGAGCTAGAGTTTAGGGTTGAGGCTATTGTACTAAAGCCTATTCTTGATATGTTATTGGTACACCCATATTTGTTGACCCTCCAGATGTTAGCCCCGGGTATGCAGGTATGCAGGTATGAGGGGTGTCCAAATCCAACACCGACTATAGATATTACCAAATTAGTCTTTATATAAGGCTTGTGCAATCCCAACATCTTTTAGCTAGTTTTTGGACTTGTGTCAGGTCTAATATGCTACTGATAAGATTTGCATCTAAGGATCATAGTAATTGAATTGTACTTAGTTAAACCGTGATGTAATGGCACACACCTGTGTCAGGGTGTAAACTGCGGCTGCTCCCTTGCCAAGGTCCTCAGGGTTATAATTTTTACATGGAGCATTAGCTAACTGCAAAATACTTCACCTACATTTTGACAATTTACTTCTATTATCTATATTATTATTCACACATTATCATTTTTTCGTAGAGTAGGCCAATCTGTTTGTTAGGTATCGACTAGTTGGAGTGAAATCAGAGGCTAAAGAATAGCAGTGACCTAATTATTGTTTGGAAGGAAGAAAGATGAGATACATGTGATGGAATCCCTAGGTCAGAATTACACATAGGAGAATATTATATTAAAGGAATCATAAGCATAAGTATTAAACCATTTCTCTTTTCCTGTTCCATCACATGTGCCTCATCTCTTCCTTCTCAAAAACATTTACATCACTGCTATTATTTAACCTTGGATTTAAAGCTTCCGGAATCACCGTACAATGTAAATACATAAAACCAGCCCATAGTTACCCTATTACATAATTTCTAAAACAATTTCTTAAACTCCCGTATAAGATAGAGCATCTAAATCTTAGCACAGAGCTTGTTTCTGATAGGTCGAAACTGGGGTATCGCTTCAACAAAAGATCTGTTATTTCTGTCAATTATGTTCAAGTTCTACCAAATTTTCTGCGCTAGGATTTGAAAACTACTAAACTCTACTCAGATTTTGTCTCTGTTGTAATATCTAAACTTATATTGAAAGGATTGGATTTATAATTTACTTGCATTTGAGTTTTGTTGTACACCTTAATGATCACTTGGATGTTTGTTCCTCACTCAAGGTTTCCCGGTACCATCAATCTTATTAACATTATCTGGTAGTTGGCAACAGGTGCTTCGAGAATTTAATCATGTTAATCCTCAAGACGACGAGGAAGGAAAAATATTTTCAGATACACGTGTACGTAACTGGTAGATTGATTTCTGTTCATATTAAATATTTTATTAATAAAGGGGAAGCATGTTTTCCTAACTTATGACTGATAGATTGATTTTTTTTTTTTTTTGACAAAACTGATAGATTGATTTTTGTTCATACTAAATCTTTCTCTCTTTCATGATTGAAGAATTTGCTACACCTGAATGTTGCTGCATGCTATCTAAAGTTGGGAGAATGCAGAAAGTCCATTGAGACATGTAATAAGGTATGTTTTATGGCCTAAGCTATCATGTAGCCTTTATTTATTTCATTGGAATAAAGTTAATGAACAGAATGGCTTATAGCAATAATTGGTTTTTCTATTTCGAATTTGTAGAATACGATTCATTGGCAAAGCAAGTCATTTGTTTTTTTTTTTCTATGATTAAGAAGTTCCAATTACGATGCAGTTTTCTGTAATATAGAAAATGCAAAATACCTTATTGCTGAAGCCTGCATTATTTCAAACCCACTTAAAACTACTTCCCTTTGTGATTCATGTTATCATGGCTCCATGGTTCCTACCATATATACAAAATAATACATATATTAATTACATAATTATTGGATTCAGTCCAATTTAGATGAGGATATATTCTGTACATCTGGATTCTTAGAGTTCCATATCTTAATTTTGCCTGTCGTCGTGTGTTCTTCAATGGACCATGCAGGTTTTAGAAGCAAATCCTGCGCACGTTAAGGGTCTTTATCGTCGTGGAATGGCCTACATGGGCAATGGAGATTTTGAAGAAGCAAGGGCTGATTTCAAAATGGTAAACCTTCATACTCAACTTTCTTTAGAGTATAAGGTATAAATGTCATCCGTTTCTGAAGTCAATTGTGTGCTTCTATTTTAGATGATCAAAGTCGACAAGTCAACTGAATCAGATGCAACTGCAGCTCTTCTAAAACTGAAGCAGAAAGAGCAGGTGAGATTGGAATTGCCAATCAGTTATTCTCTTATATATGCTTGAGACGTCATAGGGGGTCTAGCTCAACTAGTTTGAGCTAAGGGTTAAGGAGTTGGAGGTCTTGGGTTCAAACCCAGATAAAGGAGGAATTACTAACGTTTCCCATTAAAAAAAAATAAAAATGCTTGAGACGTCACCGCAGGAAACACTATGACTTTATTCTTACACGGATATTGATTAATTTGTAGGAAGTTGAGAAGAAAGCTCGGAAACAGTTTAAAGGGCTATTTGACAAGAAACCTGGAGAAATTGCAGAAGTTAAAGCTAATGACGATGAAAATCAAGTCACAAGTGAAATCCAGAAAGATGGTGAGGTACATGAACAAGACTCATCAGATGGAACGAATTCGGAGGATTCACATGAAGCTGCACCTGACGCAGATCAAAGGGGTTGGTTTGCTCACTTTTGGCCTAACGGTAGTAGAATTTTTTCGTCTCTTGGGCTTCATAGATGTACCATACTATAATTCAACTTAGACCATTGGCCATAATACGATTTTCAAATGGAGGCATTTCAGATCACTGTATTACCAGAGTTTTTAGAGAGTTCAGGCATGTTACCAGGAATAAATTTGTGTTCAATTTTATATTATCATCTTAAACACTTGTAATAGTTAGTTAAATAAAATTGTATGCATAATAGGAAATAGCAGAAAGTGACCAAAGTGAAGTAGTTGTTAAAAGTGCTACAATATAGTTGTAATATTATTATTTTAACTTGATGTGAGGATAGACATGATATGTAGTGCAATGAAAATGATGAATTTGGATCCTCTTATGGGATTTAATGTTGGCAAAGTTTTCCAAAAAATTTGTATCGTTTAAAACTAAGGTATATGTCACTTATCCTAAGGCATGATAATCATTTCAAGTGATAACTTATCTTTTATGGTTATCTTTATATGCTTATATGAGGCTTACTAGCTTAGAGGTCATTGATAATTTGATCTGATTTAGCTCCAATTATTATATTTGAACAAGATCTCAAAAGGGTTCTTATTAAGGCTGGGGAAGATGTTTGGTTGCTTTTTTGGGATACTTGCATCAACAAAAATATAATATTTGTGTAATGAGTATATGCCTTAGTTTGTACTTTGTAGGAATTAATCTTTCTTCACTTTTGGTTTCTACTAAGAATTCGTAAGATCTAATAAGTCAAGAATAACACTACTTGAGTTTTAATTTTTTGTTAAGAATTAAATTGCTCCGTACCAAAGTCGCTTATATCTATTGACTTACAAGTAGATATGTATGCACAAATTCTCCCTAAAAATAAAATAAAAATGTATGCACAAATTCATCGACCTAACTCTCACAGTTCTCATGAAATCTTTGAGTTGGATCTTATGTGATCTAGGATTCATCAACCAAGCATGAAACTCTTTATTTGATTGCCTCTTATAAAATTCAAATCATAATAACTCTGAATACCACAAACTTTTGTATGTTATTCAACACAGGGAGAAGGAAAAGTCATTATTGATACTCTTAAGTTTTCTAGTAAAATGCAATATCGATGAATAATATAATTAAGTTGACCAAATCTAATGCTCACATCCTAACATAAAGGGTTTCATTGGACTAAAAACAATGTTAGAGAAATACAAAATTAGAACATTTACAACATGAAATACATGAACATATGATGTACTCGTCTGCCAAGCCTCTCCCTCCTGTCATGTAGCACTCCCCTTCATGCGAATCCCTCTTCTAACCTACCATCAAACATATGTAATACATGACAAACTAAATGTGGTGTCTCTGTAACTATTTTAAGCCAAAAAAGTGGTTGTAAATTTCATAATTTTCATTTTTTTTTTTATGGTTTTGTCATGCATAATGTTGAAAATCATTGTTTAATAAATGATTATAGTATTGTTGTAACAAAAAAAAAAATGGTTATAGTATTAGTAGGTATATTTGATTGTTTATATTAAAATGTATTTATGGTTCTATTACAATGTTATAAAATCAACAAGAAGATAAATTAAGTATTTTCTTTCAACAATCTATCTGATACGAAAATGAGAAGTCAAAATTATTTAAGGTTTTGATTTTGTCTTTCAGAAGCAATAGCTCATAAGCATAATAAATATTATATATATTTTTTTTGTCATGACATATTCACAATAATCCATCACTTACTACTACATTTATAAGAAAATATATACATGATTGTTTTATTGTTTTCTCAAAGTTTATAAGAAAATAATCCATCGCTCTATGTGTGTGGGTGTTTGCACGCATGCGCTTGCGCGCACGTGTGCGCGTGTTTGTGTATGTGTGTTTTGTTTCATTTTTGGTTAATGAGTGATTTATGTCAAAACCGATTTAAAGATATAATGAATCAGTGTTTTTATTTTTATATATGATACTGCAATTTTATAAATATTAATCATTTAGATAATTAACTTTTCTTACATCGCACTAGTCAATTACTAGTTAATAGTTTTTTTTTTTTGAAGGATAGTTAACAGTTAAAGAGACAACATATTTAGTTGCCATGTATTACATATGTTTGATGGTAGGTTAGAAGAGGGATTCACATAAAGGGGAGTGTTATATGGAAGGAGAGATTCGACATACAAATGCACGATACGTTGTGTGTCTCTTCTCATAACATAAATTTAAAACTAAGTCACAATAAAGGAAAATACGACTAGTAGTTTCCTCCTGCCCTTGACGAAAAAAAAAAAAAACACATAGAAGAATCCTCTTGTGAGATATAACACCACACATTGCCAAATTTCACCTAGTCGGAGCACGATCAAGAAGAAGCTTTCAAGAAAATGCAATCACTTTTGATGAGCTGGACTTTTCCACAACACCTTGAACACTCTATCCTCCACATCACCCTTACTACCTTCCAACAACAAGTCTTCCAACATATCATAAGTCGACTTTACCGAGAACTCACCATCACTAATCATTCGCCATAACCACTTATTAGAATAATCACCATAACTCACCCCCTCCAGAAGCTACACTTACTTATTCAAAAGCTCATCCATCCCCTCTTGGTCTCTAAGTCGAACATCCTCCACCCTTGCCCCTTCATATCAAGTGTTTGTTTGGTTACCCAGTGAAAACAATCAAAGGCGCTTTCTACTTATCAAACGCGATTTCAACATTTTTGGTTCTCCTCCCACACTCTACCGTCGTCGTACGTTTCCATATTCAAAATTGATTATGAAATAAGTGGCTATTCCTAACTTCTTGAAATTGAGTCTCTCTACCACATAAGCACACAACACCATTTGTCTATTTTGCCCTTGAGTCTCATCAGTTCCTTTCACATAACTCTTTATATTTGACAAATCTCTTCACCTACTTGCCAAATCTGTTACTCCATCTCACTGCTGATTGTGGTTCCCCAAAGAACAAGGTTGAAGAAGACACCGTTGTGGGAGGAAACATGGTTTTTGGCTCTCTTTGTTTTCTTGCTCCAGCCCATCAGAAAGCCTTTCTTAATGGCGCAATAGCTTTTTAATAATCTATACACAATTGTATATTAAATGATGAAACATCAAATTAGATAATTAACTAAACCTTCTTTAAAAAAATACTAAAAATGCGTAAAAAAAATAACTAACTAAAAATGAAAATGAAATTTGTAAAAGAAAATCAATGAAATCTGTTTTAAATGCACCATATGAGGAACCCATTTTGGTCATCTATATAACCAAAAGCAATTTTGACACAAAATATCTAAACAACATATTTCATACAAATCACTTCTATTGTAAATATATCTAAACATAAAACACTTTTCATTCAAACTAACTTTTAACCAAAATCAATTTTATAAAATCAATTCCACCAAAATCAATTCTCACCACCGCATAACCAAACACATGCCAAGTAAATTTAAAAGAAAGTGACTCACATGCATGAACAGAATTCCTATGAACTCCCTTTTGAAGAAAGAAAAATCCTATATACTCACACATAGACTAATATATGTCTCTATTCTTTGTATTAAGCTAACATATTATTTTATATTAAAAATTAGTATAAGAAACTATTTTCTTAATAAGTGTACACATTCAAAATTAGGGACATGATATCAGACTAATGGAGTAACATTTATCGGAATGACAAAAATAATATTTGATCTAAACAATACACGGGGTAGTAACAGTTAATTTTACTTTTTAGATTATGTGGTTTTAATAAATATTTAATATTATTTTTGTAAAAAATTAATATTATACAAATTATAAAATATTTAACCACGTTTATTGAATTTCTGGATCCGTCCTTGTTTAAATACCAATGACAAACATAAAATATATTTTGAATTCAAACATTGAGCCCTTCATTTATCTCTATCTCACAAGATGATTAAAACATACTCTAAATGAGCTAGGAATCAAAGCAAAAAAAAAAATAATCATAAATAATAATCATTCATGAAACCTATGAAATTCCATAAAATCTCAAATAATAGATGATGTTACAAATAATATAAAAAATACTGACTTACGAATCAATGCTTGAAAATAGGACAGCTATATTATAGGACACTGGGAGGATCTGATTCTATGTTGAAAATTAAAAAACAATACAAAATAAGTGAAGCAATCTTATGACATGGAACAAAGGTTGAAACTTGAAAAGCCAGCTTGCAAAGAAATATATAGTATTTGTGCTCAACATGAAATATATCGTGTAAAGAAGAAAAACTAGCTGTTGCTTTGAGTTTGACCTTTGTTTTATAGCATTAGGACAAGCTTTTTCAGAAGAAGAAAAAAATAATCTTTACTTGAAAGTTTCTATCAAATAAAGAGGACAATCATTGTAACTTACCTTTTTTTACTAATGTGTAAAAATTACCCTGGCCTTTTCAATGATCTTAAGAAACTTAATTTAGCACCTACTTTATTATATTACCCTAAAGTTTACTAGTTTAATGAGATTGCAATGTGGTTGGAGATTAGAGATACTGCCATTCAATTAGAGGTCATTATAATGTCCCATAAATTCACTTTGCAAGTACACTTACTAATAAAATATTGGATTATTGGTAGATGTGGATATAAAATTAACGAGAAATTTTATTTGAACATCCAAAAATTAACAATTATTTAACGATTAGTATAAAAATATATCTTTTATAACTGTTGATGTGACTATAAAAGAGAATTAATTAATTACAAAATGAAATAGTATCTATATAGTATAGATATACGTTGTTGGACAACCGAATTGTTGTCAATATGACATTTCTCAAAATTAGTTTACATTGATCAATTTAATTTATAAACATCGACAACGTAAACTATTTTTATACATGTGTGAAATTAAATCACACTATGATGTCATATTTTTAGATTAGTTAGTAAAATATTTTCGTAACTATCTCTATGAGCTTAAGTCAGTTAGATTAGTCAGGAAAATCTAGCCACTAAACTACTTAAAAAAACCACAACTATCTATTTATTGTTATTTGATTAGCTGCATGTGTAAAAAAGTGTTACACTTTCATTGCACAAGAGAAATTAATTCCTACATTAATAATGTATGTATCATTTTCTCTAATATTTTAGTGTGGATTGATTGTGGGGGCATATAATTTGCAATGTTAAACAAAACAAGACATTAAATTAAAGTGATAAAAAATGGAAAAGGTTCACAGACAAAGACACTTTTGCTTGAAGTAACAAAAATGACAATCCATCATTGTTGTCATCACAAGTTACATGAGAGGATACCTAAAAGAAGCTACATTGTTTTTTTTAATCCTTTAGTAAAACCCAAAACGATCCTTTGCTGTAAAAAGAACATCATCATGCCTTAAAAGACATTGTTGAGCAAAAGGTTGTGAACTTGTGATAGGGCTAAAATTAATTGAACCAATTGCATGGTGACAATTGGCATAAGAATATTGGTTAGTAGAAGCACAAGTCTAGTACAGATGGAAAGAAATTATGATTGATGTTGTGGTCTTATACTTTTATATATATACAACAAACAGCACATGATATGTTGCATGTGAGTTCTTATCCTAAAGTTTATTTTTTATGATATAATTGAAGCTATGACAAAAACTGGAAAATGGTATCCCATGCTTTACTCACATAGTAATATGTCTATTAAGTAATAATAAGGGTGAAGAAAAATGAAAAAGATGAAAATGACATTTTACTTTTGGACTAGTGAAAATGACTGGATGATGATTTGCAATGATTTTACTGTGTGGAAGTTACTGAATTCAAAGATTTTTTTACTCAACTCAATGAGATTGTAACTTAATTTTTTTTAAGTGTTAATAAAGAATTAAGCACAAGGTTTGTCCGAATAAAAATTTAAGCATACGTCCCCTAAATTGTAATCGAGTGGTATAAATTGAGACGAAGAAATACTAAAAAGGATGTCTAGATTCGTCGACTATAAGTTAGAGAATTTGCAAATCCAATATTATAAAAACTTTCTTCGTTTTTCGTTACTATAAAATCTTGAGGAATGGTAACCCCAAATAGTATTTTTCTATTCTTTTGTATAAATCAAATATCTTTACGCACAATTATAAAAACTAATTCATTGGATTCGTTAAGATTACACACAACAAAAGTTTTCCCTCAAGATTTTTTTCCCACAAGTAATGTTGTCAAAGGATTGCAAATATGCAGATGAAATTGATTCCTCAAGGGGAAAAAAGACAAATAAAATGTATCAAAAGTGCATAATTTATCCACCCAATTATTTGTCACAAATTATAGAAAACTAAATAAATAAAGGTCCAACAAAATATATAACTGTAAAAATCTCACCAAACAATCTATGCAAACAAAAACCACACTATCTAACAGTCTAAAGCTCTAATTTAAGCACTTTTTTTTTTTTTTTTTTTTATAGATCTTGGTTGTCTTCAAGCCTTTGTACTCCATTGATTACTTCTATCTTCTTGATTGATGACAATGAAAATCTTGGAAAGAACTTCTCCTTCCTCTAAATTAACTGTAGATTTGGTGCAGCGTTTCGTTGCTCGAAGAATTTTAGACTCCCTTCTTGTACTTTGTAGAGGAGAAACTAGGACAATATCGACACGACACTTACGAAACTTTAAGGATTTTGGCTCAAAGTGGTTTTACACTATGGTTCCAACATAACCAAATCCTACAATTGTGAAGGTTAAGGTTTGTAGGAAAAGGTAGATAAAGTAGTTGTGTTTTCCATGAACATAGTCATAGCATCCACAAAAGAAGAGAAACACTGCAAATCCTAGCTCCAAGAAATTAAGCCTGCAAATCGGAAAAAACCGCAATTTTAATTAAGACCTCTACATACATATATGATACTTCAAAAAATTTGTTAATAGTGAACTATAGTACAAAACTAGGACAAAATTCCCTTTTGTTTGGAACTAAAATCACAAGAAAACAGAAAAATAGAACCTTATAATATTATGAGTTCATTCTATAATAATTCTAATTTGGGTTTTTTTAGAATCTTCTGTCATGTGCATATGGTTATATTCTAAAATCTTCTGCAAGTCTCATGTGCATGGAAGAAATGTGTATACCTACTTAATCATTCTTAAATGACAAAATCACAAGATAAAGAATAACAAAAGAATCAGTTACTAGAAACAACAAAATAACAAGGGTGTCACACATTATTAATATTTCCTTCAATCATGAAATTATTGGCCAAACTACAAGATTCCTATAATGCCAGCTAGTGTGAGTGACAAGTGACAACCACAATGAAGATGTAGAATTTGAGATTTAGACAAAGATACCAAAAGAAGATACAATTATTTTGATTAATAAATAGATAAATATGTAACTAACCTTTCCATAAATTTGGATCTTGTTTTCTTTTGAACTTTGACATTGGTTTTCTTGGCTGCATCTCCAGATTTGTCTTTTTTATTGTTGTTGTTGTTTACAGAATCTCCAAGTTTTTCAGTCACAACCCATTCGTTAGCCCTCCCATATTCTAGCAAACCGATTAGGGTTGCCTTGGTACGATGCAAAGACATGACATTCTCGAAAAGGATCCAATAGAACAGAAGGTGAATTGACCTGCAAAAGTTTCACACGATGAGTTTGATATAAGAACGGTGAGTGTATGTTTGAATTGACTGCACGAAACATGGATATGATAACATGATAGAAAAGTAATCGGACCTTGGTGTTCCGACTGAGTTGAGAATGGTGATGATGGAAGGAATGTAAACAGCTCCCCAAATTGGAACATGAACCTCAGGAACCAAAATTGTGAGGGGAATTACAAGACAGTAGAAGAAGAAAGTGACCATGTGAGCTACGATCTTGCGAACAAGGAAAAAGCTGTATATAACATACACTTTCTTCCAGAACTTCACTTTCTGCACACAAAAACCAAAACAGAACATCATTAAAATTCGGAACATAAATGAAAATAGAATTAAGTTCTTTGTCTCTTCATTCTTAATCTTAACAAACAAACATACCTTGTTCCTTATAATCTCCATCGCCATTTTGCGGAACAGATTAGCAGGACCACACGACCATCTGTGCTGCTGGAATCTGAAGGCTCTCAGAGTACTTGGAAGTTCACTGTTTGCCTATAACAAGAAAATTGCAACAATAAATATCATATTGTGATATAAGAATGATCTTATGCATTAGTCTAGTCATTACAATCAAATCTCGACCGCTGAATTAAGGTATAATCCAAATTCAATGGTCGATGTTTGAATACATTGACTAGTCTACTACAAAAGATTATGAGCACGGAATAAAACCATCATAAAATTCACAATCTATAATCTAGTTAACTTAAGATAGAAGATTTACCTGGAGGTCTCCAAGGTACAAAAATTTCCATCCCCTAAGACTTGCTCGAACAGCGAGGTCCATATCTTCAACTGTTGTTCTATCTTTCCATCCTCCTGCTTCATTGATAGCAGCAATTCTCCAAATACCGGCCGTCCCTGCATTCAGGTTCCAAAATATGAAACATTAGTAAGTAATTGATGTGATCACATTATCATGACTAATAACTAATTACTAACATTTGTCGATGAAAATTAGAAGGTATAAAGTGAATTACCATTGAAGCCAAAGAAAGCATGAGTAGCTGATCCAACTTCTTGCTCAACTGTGAAATGGTAATCCAAAGACATCTCTTGCATTCTTGTCAACAAACATTCATTTGCATTCACTGTCACAAAAACCATTCTCAATATTAGTATAATAACACATCAATAATTTGTTACTAGAAATTAATTTAATCCTGCTCTATCATTAAAATGTAAAAATCACTACATCATAAAACAATGGTCTAAATAAATAAAAAATTTACACTAAGGTTTTGACTTTTTTTACTATATATGTTTTTGTTAATTAACTTTAACTTTTTCACAAGGTAAGGTTTATCTTGATGACCAATATCATTAGGTAAGGCAAAGTACAATATCACAGGACAAATGCATAATTCCGTTACAGTGGCCAACCAAAAGGTAAGATACAATAAAGATAAAGTCAGCTTTGGCCCCACATAGACACATGAATTTTATTTAGCAAAAAATCTTACAAAAAATTAAAGACTACAATATTAGAATAATGAAAGCAAGATTTAAAGTAATAAAGTATACCTAAATAAATAAACTAACACCACTACTACTTAGTATTATTAAATCACATAAATAAATGAATTAATATATATATTAAAATACAAGTACCTAACCAAATATTATTATTATTATTATTATAAATGAAATTAAGAAATAGTTTTGTTGTGAATAGTTGAAGTGTCGGCAAGGAAGGGTAAGGTCGACCATAAGACACATGGTGCTACCCACACTGACACATATTATTATTATTTTATGTTTTTTATCTAAACCCTAAATATACTGCAAAACCACGTGGGAAGTGCCTTTGATGGAACTATAGTAAACTTTGATATTTGGATGCATTCATATATGACTTTTTTACCCTTCTTTCATTTTCTTTTCCACAAATTGAAATAATGACAGTTAATTATTTAATTATATTTTACTTTTTTTATCAAGTTAAATTCAATTTGCACAAAATTGAAAATGAGTCAAATTATTTCTTCTAGTAGAAAAAGACTTGTAATACATAATTTTCACCTTATGAGAATTAGACCCATTACTGTTTTTTAGTTGACCCCACATAATCTTTTTGCTAAATTTAGAAGTTCAACTAAATATCATAGCCGCCCAGGTTTTTTTTGTAACATTATATTTAACTTGTTAGAAAAGTAGAAGTTGAACTAGTTGTTTTTTCTATTTGTTTCTACTTAATAATTAATAATAATTTTCCACTTTTAATTTTATATTAACACTAATCAAAATTCTAAAGTATGAGTCGTTAGTGTTCCCTACCCGTGATTGAAGGGTTTGTTTTCGTGGACCCATTCCCCTAAACCGGGCCAACCCAAGTCAAACAAGGACAAAATTGGAAAAAGCAAAAAGTACACTCTCCTACACAATCAATATAAAAAACAACATCACATAATCATTTCTATTTTTTTTCTTCTTCTTCATTTTTAATAAATGCCAGCAAGCCACCGACACTATGAATCTAGGAATTCATCAAACATAAAAATAAAACCTTAGTTTTTTTTTACTATAAGTCAAATATATTAGTTTATTGTAAGTGTAAAATTTTTGTTACACTATTAATCAATGTAATTGTCATATACACTTAAAAATCATTTGACTTTAATCATATCATAATTATTTCTAAAATCACATAGATTTGTTGAATAGTGTAACGATTTTATCGACAATGTATCAAAATTAAACTCGATTAAAAGATGATTAGTGTTGTGCTTACCAAATCTCCAACGACCTTGAACAAGAGCAATTTCAGGATTACCAACAAGAAAAGGAATGGCTCTTCTAAGAAAATCAGGAGGAGGACTAAAATCAGCATCAAATATGACAACATATTCACAATGCTTGACATAGCTACGTTTTAGTCCTTCTTTCAATGCACCTGCTTTGTATCCACCTCTTGTTTCTCTAATTTGGTATGTTATATTTATTCCTTTACTTGCCCATCTTTGGCATTCCATTTCCACTAGTTGCTGCATTCATTCATGAAATCAAACTTAATTATTTTTTTCTTATTTCATTAATAACAACAAAACGTACTAAGGATTTAATGCGATATTTAATTCCTCAACACCCTACTTTTTAGTTAAAAAAAATCTAAATTATCAGTTTTGGGATTGGAAATGATTTTTATAATCAAAGACTTGATCATCATTTACTAAACACAAAAAAAATTGAGTCAAATTGAAAGAAAAAAAAAACTATTGTTGGGACTATAACTTTGAATAGAAAAAGTATGAATTTTATACATTAATAAACACAATTAGCTTGAAAAATGACATTAAGCTTGAAAAAAATTACCGAACATCGGTAATTTTGTAAAAGCTTAAAAATGTAATTTTTATCGAAATCAGTGTAACATATCATGATTATGACAAACTCACTGTGTATTAAAGTATGGAGTAAGAAAATGCAGATCCTTATTGGGTGATTGAAGAATTAAACTGGAAAATTTTGACATGAATTTTTGGAATACCTTAACAACAGGGTCAGTAGAATCATCAAGTACTTGGATCACGAGTCGATCCGTCGGCCATGAAAGCCCGCAAGCCGCTCCAATTGAAACCTTATAAACCTGTAATAGAAAAACAACATTAATCAGAATGCACAGGTCTTTTACTAGTTTATACTGTAAAAAAAAAAAAAAGTTACCAAAAGAATCCAAAAGAACAAAAACAAAGAACATAAGAGAATCTTTCTCTGACCTCTCTTTCATTGAACATTGGAATTTGAACAAGAACAACAGGAAAATTCTCGCCACCAAGTTCTTCATCATCTTGAAGAGGCTCATACTTATAACGTTGTTCAGGTTTTTTCCAAAAAAGCTTAACCAAAATGATAACAAAACCCATATAAACTCTTTCCATAAAAAGCATAAGTGCCATTGCTAATGAAATGTAAACACAAGCATTCAAAAATGGTACAATTAATGGTGCTTTCATTACATCCCATATCATCTTAATTTGACTTGACACATCATAGTTCACTTGAAATGACTCTGGTATATAAACTTTAGGTTCTGACTCAACCATTTTGATTTTTATGAGATCTCTCTCTATTAAAATAGCCCTTTAAACCCTTTCTCTCTGCACCCCCTAAAAATCAAAACTTGTACACAATTTTGACTCCTTAACCTTAAGAATGCCTATGAATGTGAAACAAACAAAGGCATTCTTTCTAGTTCAAGACAGTGAGAGAGAGAGAGAGAGAGAGTAAGAGAGAGAGAGAGAGAGTGTGTGAGAAGGGCAATGAGTGTAGAGATAAAGAGGTTACTTTATAGTCAGACACTATGGTGATAGATTTTTCCATCTACCATCAATGTTTTTTAATATATTTAATACTGATATTTATTGTGAATTATTGATTGGTTCATTTTATTTTTTTTCCTTTTTTATTTTTTTTAGTCTTATTCACAGAGTGTCTTTTGCCTCACTGGAATGGAATATGCTGCTCTGTGCTTCTTTTTTAACTAGACTATAATTTTATTTTGACTAAGAATATAATCTCTGTAACTCAAGTTTGGTTTAGTTTTTTAACCATTGTTTTCTTTGACTTAATTTCTTGAATTTGGTTATTTTGAAAATAATTTATGTCCATTAAGGGATGACTGGCTCAAGTAATTAATTAATTTCACCAAAGAATGAATAGTTTGATAGAGCTCGACATTGATTACGGGTTAGAACCATTTTAATCGCACTTTCTTTATCTTTCGATCGAACTTCCAATCACTAAAACTTCTTTCTTTTGCGAATTAGAAGGTTAGCACAAAAAAAATTGTTCACAAAAATAACTACTTGAATATGAAAATTAATTTATTTAAAAAGATATTAATATAGAAAATATTGAATGTGCACTATTCTGGAAATTATATTTATTTAAACAAATTATTTGACTATTTAGGAAATTTCCTTTTATATAGTAAAAATAAAAATAAATTACCTTTTATATTTCCTTAATTGCAGAAGGTTATGAAGTACGATTTCTGATATGTGAATTACCTGAAACTATTCTTAATTTTTTTTTTGGTCAAACCAAAACTATTCTTAAATTTGTCCTCATGGCAAGGGATAATGCACAATATATGTAAGGACTGGGGGTCGAACTTCGGACACCCCACTTTTTCATCTTAAAGGTGAATTTCTCTAGCCATTGCGCTATTGACAAAAAAAAAAATAAAACTATTCTTAAATTTAATAAGTAAGTTACTATTATTTTTCTACTGCAATAGGTTATGATGAAGTGTGATTTCAGATATGTTTATTCAACAAATGTCTTTTGCTGTAATTTTTAAAATATTGAATGTAAATTCTGGATTATTTCGTTCGTATTAAGAAAAAGTGTAGTAATTTACAACTTTTTTTTTCTTTTTTTTTTTAGGGAACAACTTTTTTTCTTATGTGTTAATCCAAACGAAATAATTCAGAATTACAGCTTTTGATAACATTATTTGTCTCCTTTTTTTTTTAGAGTTATTTCTCTTTTTCAATAATACTCTTATTAATTTATTATGTCATTTCATTTAATTATATTTTGTTTTGTCCAAAATTTTTTTAATTATATTTTGTAATAAATATTTAAAGATATTATTGAAAAAATATAAGAAAAATATAAGGATAAAGAGGGTATATTTCTTAAAGGGCTTGAGATAGTTCTATTTTTGTTTATACATGAGACATTAGAGATTAGTTATTCTTCTTCCACAACAAAAAACTTACCGTCCCTCAGAAAAAAAAAACAAAAAACTTACCGACTCTATAAAAAAAGCATAAGAAAAATAAACCAAAATTCAAATGTATTTAGTACAAAATTTAGATGAAAATCATTTGACTTTTCATCTTCCTTTTTCTCGGGGAATGACATCATGTGATTTCAATGCGAGAAACATAAAAATGTCAAACTAATAAAGACTATGCAGTTAATGTGAGAATAGGAATTAAAACGAGACAATCAATTTTAGAGCTAAAATTTAAACAAAGTACTCAAAAGTGCTTACATGAAATGACACAAATCTCTTTTAACTTAATTAATATCTTTGAGTTTCAATCAGAATCCTGACCAAATTCATGATAGAAAGGTGACTCATTTTGCAACAGAGGACATGTAATACGATTTATGAGATAGGTAGCAAGTAAAATTGCATAAGACCAAAATTGTTTATGTAGTTTTGACTAAAAAAGTAAAGATATTTCCACATTCAAAATGTGTCGGTTCTTTCTTTCCACCTCTATGGGTTTCAACGCAACTAGTTTGATGTTATATGTCGTAAGCAACATAAAACTCAGGCATAGAGAACTAATGACCATTATATGTCCTTACAGTTTTAATTTTTCAAAGTTAAATGAGGTTTATCAAATAATGAGACAAATATCCTAATCTAAAATGCCAAAGAGCTTCTTGTGGAATAAAAGTTAAATGAGGTTTTGCTTGTGATAAGGCTATAAGCTATGTTGGCTAGAGGTGAAACTTGTAGAACAAGGAAGTACAATCCCTCAATCAAATCAGCCAAACCAATCATCTTCAAGCTCGTCTTTTCTTGAATCAAACATTTATCATTATTAAAGGTTACTATACAATAAGCATCTATACAGAATTTGGGCACAAATAGATTATCTATATTAATCTTGAGGACATATAACACATCCAGTGCTATCAAACCAGGTGAGGATTGTACAATGTCTGAGAACTTGGTTGTTGCCTACCATTTGGTAATCTAAAATGTACTAGTGAATTTTGCGTATATGAATAAAGAATATTAAAGAAGAACATATGTGACAACTTGCACCAAAATCTACAATCCAGGAACCAATTGTAGAGTGATTCAGATAGTAAGAGACTCTAAATATAACTGAAGTAATGTGATTATTCACATGAGTTGCTAAAAGTTCCACATTGTAATTTAGAGATACAAATTTAATTACCTTGAAAGAATTTTTCTTTTGTGCATTGTGAATGTGAGAAAAATACAAGAAAAGGGGGTTGAATTGTATTGAATTTTTCAAACTTTTTCTAAGTTTTCACTGATCAGAGTCTGAATGGGTTCACAGTCTGACTTAGGTTCTGAGTGCATCAGATTAAATTAAACACAAAGAGAGAAAGATAGACACAAAATAATTATTGGTTCCTTCTACAAACTAGGAGTACTCCAATCCCCTTGCACTTCCAAGGAATTTTCACTATAGTCGCTAAAGATTATAAATGCTCAAGCACACAAACAAAAGACTTCAAAATTTTCAAGTACACAAACAAGAGACTTTTAATGTTCAACCACAACTGAAAGAGACTTCTTACAATCTAACTTAATCAAATAAAAGATTGTTTGGTTTTACACTTGATATACAATTAGATGTGTAAGTAATTGTTGGTGTAAGCCCTAGAGGCCAATAGTTTATGTTAAATCTATCTTATGTATCATGACTTTTATTATTGAATAATATATGGCACTCTTTATTATATTTAGATAATGTTAATAAAGTCCTTAGAATAGATAGTTCGTGTAATAATATATTAAGTGTGACTTAATCATGAGATTACATTATCTTATAGAACGCTATTCTTAAATGTATCCGTAGTCAAAGCTTTAATATGAATAAAGGATAATAATAAAGCGTCGAGACTATTATGTATGTAGACTGATGACCGCATCTCATGGGTCATAGATATGAGATATTAAGTCTATACATAGATATAAATATTAGAAGTAATATTTATATTGGATTGACCCACTGTGAGAATACTACATAGTAAGTTATGAAATTGTCATAAGATATTCTCACAATGATAATAATGTATATTGCTCTTAGACCTGAAACCACTATGATCTCTAGATGTGGACTCAAGTGCTTTGTTGCCATTCTAACGTTGTCTGTAAAAGGATAACAATAACGTTGGTTGATGGGTACTTGATGAATCATGCTGAGGGGCATGAGTGTTCTAGATGGGATTTGTCCCTCCTCATAAACAGGAGATATATCTTTAGGCCTCTTGATGAAATATGACTATAAATATGCATGGCCATGCCGAACTAAGTCAATATAAGATATTGGACTTATTCGTTAAATAGTATATTTCGGAATCAAGATAAATAAACATTGATCTATACAAGGGTGACACTATCTATGCCTTGAGATCAATGAAGATATTGAGACAAAGGAGTAATTATACACATATGTGTTATCATGAAAGGTTTCGTCAGATCACTTGACATTCTTGTCACTTGGGTAGCAATGATGTGTTGCTAGATACCGCTCATTGTTTATGGTATTAGATATTAGATTTAATATCATTGCCAACGTGACTAGAACCTAAAGGGTCACACACAAAGAACAGTCAAAAGAGATATATATAAGTACGACTTATATAAAGGGTGCGCTTAGTAAATAATGCTAATGATTTAGCAAAATTTACTAAACTCGTATTGGGCTTAGTGAAGTCAAAAACGAGTTTGACTTGAAAAGCACATAAGGAGTTCTATAAATAGAAACCTAGTGCAATAGTTTGCGGTTACGTTCTTCCTTGCAGAAACCCTAGTTCTCTGACTTCCGTCTTCTTGGCTAGCACCGAGGTTTTGGAGGAGCACTGTTCGTGTGGACTCAATAGAGGCTCTGCTGTTTGCTTGGCTGTGATCGAGATTCCAGTTCGCAGATTCCACCGATCGCTTTCAGACTATTCATTTTAAGGTAACAATCGAATCACTGGTTCAAGTTCCAATTCGTAATGATCCAAGGAAAGTAAATCGAAATTTTATTCCGCTGCTTATTCTGTTAATGTCGATTTACCTTCAGTAATTACAAAATAAAGTAAGACTTTTAAAACTTTAGAATTTCTAAGATATGAACTTGATAAGAAATTCTTAAGTGTTTGCTTTTGAATTTGATAGAGTAAAAACACTTGTAAAAACTGCAGAGTCTCGTTGATTTCTCCAAGTTTTCAGCTCCTTATATAAAGAAGGATTTTAGAGACGTTGGAGAATGCCAATGCATTAAGAGTCCTTGAGAAGCTATCAAATCAAGACGTTAGAATGTTGTCTGGTATGGTTAATGCCATTTTAAAAGACATTTGAAAACCATTATTGCAATCAGAATTGTCCGTTTAATTCCTTTTGTCTTTGAATTTGACTTAGCACGTGTTTCAGAAGAAGACAAATTATACT
The DNA here is from genome assembly GCF_003473485.1 of Medicago truncatula. NCBI lineage: Eukaryota > Viridiplantae > Streptophyta > Magnoliopsida > Fabales > Fabaceae > Medicago > Medicago truncatula. The sequence goes on from NC_053045.1 coordinate 28,284,985, forward strand.
TGGTCAGATCCTGAAAGTGACCCTTCTTAGAAGAAGACAAATATGATGTGGCTTCTAAGTCCTCAGAGTCCGGATAACTCAGAGTCTGGGTGACTTAGAGTTTGGGTGACTCAGAGTTTGATGATTCAAAGTCTGGCCTTTAGTAGCTTCTGGATGGATTCTTCACATCTGATCACATGTTGACTTCTGATTGACCTTGCTTGTCTTGTTCTTCAGATGCTCTCATACATGTTTAGACCTTGATAAATTTTAGTCCATAGTCCTACAAACTTAAACATATACTAGCATATCCAATTGTTCTTCAATACTTTGTTATCATCAAAACATCAGAGGCATTGTACAAATCCAATTTTGTTCCAACACATTACATACATCAATTTCATTTTTAAGGAACACAATGCTTAGTGCAATGGATTCTTCGATCGAGCTCATAATCCAAGAATGCATAAGCATGTTGCAATGATTCCAAGCCTTGAAACATGGATCAAACTCCAATGGGACTAGAATTGAACCATAAACCAAATCAAACTTATTCTTACCTCCATGAGTTTTCCTCATTTGAATGAGCCCAAACGTGATAATTAGAGTGATTCAAAACCGGTGTAATCACAATAGAAGAAGGTCCATTAGAAGTATAAACGTAGTAAGAGTTTCCAAGTTGTTGAGAAGGATCAAGAATCGGAGAAATCACATTTCCACCAGCGTTACCATTGATGACTCCAACACCACGAACCATTGTAGAAGAAGAAACAATCGCATCAGAGCTCAAAAGAGATTTGATACCATCATGAAGTTCGTCATTATGATGATAGAAGATGAAGAAAGTGCAAAAAACACAGAGAAAGAATAATTATTTTTCATCAAGGAGGAGTTTGTATATTGAATGAATTAATGAATTAGTTACAAAGCTTCTATATATTGAAGATGAAAATCAAACTAACTAATAGCTATCAATAACTAATTATAAAGGCTATGTTAATCTATTGCCTATACACAATAATAATCATGTAGCTAATTGAGTATGTTAACCCTAAACAAGTTAACACATATTGAACTGTATATCTTAAGTTTAACAGCTAAAACTGAAATCTATCAGTTTGAATCAGGTAGAAAAATCAGCGTCCACATTAAATCCAACCTTTTTCTTTTTTTTTAATGAAAAATGACTCTTTTTTGGTCTTTAAAATGTAGTTTGTTTAGAAGTTTTTGTATATTTTTACTTGTTTTTAAGTTCAAAATAGTAGCAATAATAATAATAATAATAATAATTCTAGCAAAAGTTTTGGCAAACCGATTAAGGCAAGTTATGAGTACAATTATTCCTGAGGCACAGTCAGCTTTCGCGAAGGATATGTAAATTCTTGACAGTATCCTTATAGCTAATGAGGTAGTTGATGAGGCTCAAAATTTGAAAAAATATTTGTTGTTGTTTAAAGGTTATTTTGATAAAGCTTATGACTTTGTTGATTGGGGTTACTTGGATGATGTCATGGGGAGGATGGCGTTTCATACTTTGTGGCGGAAGTGGATGAAAGAGTGCGTAGGTACAACAACTGCCTCGATTTTGGTAAATGAGAGTCCTACTAGCGAATTTCCTATGAGAAGAAGGTTAAGACAAGGTGACCTGTTTTCCCCTTTTCTTTTACTAATTGTTGTAAAAGGTCTGAATGTTATGATGACTGCTGCGACAGAAGCTAATATGTTTACTGGTTATAGTATTGGTTCAAACACTCCAATTGTGATCTCTCATCTGCAATTCGTGGATGATACTCTTCTGTTAGGCGTTAAGAGTCGGGCAAATGTCAGAGCCTTTAGGGCTGTCCTATTTCTTTTCGAGGCCATGTCGGGACTGAAAGTAAACTTCGATAAGAGCTTGTTGGTTGGTGTAAATATTGATGAGTCATGGGTGCATGAGGCCACCTATGTTCTGTCGTGTAAAATTGGTCGGTTACCATTTATTTATATGGGCCTTCTTATTGGGAGTGATGCTAGATATTTGATTTTTTGGGAGCCAGTAATTTACTGTATTAAGGCTATATTGTCTGTTTGGAAGAGTAGAAATATGTCTTTTAGTGGTCACTTGACTCTTCTTCAATCCTTCCTGTCTTCTCTTCCTGTCTACACCCTTTCTTTTTTCAGAACTCCCTCAGGTATATATAATCTCCTCTCTTGAGTCTATTTTAATTAAAAAAAATTGGGGTGGGAGTGAGGATTATAGGAAAATTGTTTGGGTTGATTGGAATTTTATTTGCATGAGTAAGGAGTATGGGGGTTTGGGGTGCGATTGCTGAATGAATTTAATATTGCTCTATTAGGTAATTGGTGTTGGAGGTGTCTGGTGGATAGGAATGGTTTATGGTATAAGGTGTTGTCATCTCGTTATGGCGAGGAGAGAGGGTGAATTAAAGAAGAGGGAGGGATGGATCTGCCTGGTGGAGGGAGATTGTGGAAATTCGTGAAGGGATTGGTGTCGAGGGAGGAAGTTTGTTTGAGGAGAGCATTCAAATGAAAATTGGTAATGGTTTAAATACCTTTTTTTGTCTGACCGTTGGGTGGGGGCGACTCCATTTAGGGAGAGGTTTAGGAGACTTTTTGATTTATCTGTTGACAAGTATATGAAAGTGACGGAGATGTATTCCTTGGGTTGGGATGAAGGAGGGGAAGCATGGGGGTGGCGTCGGCAGTTGTTCGCGTTGGAGGAAGATTTAGGGGGGGAGTGTAGAACTCTGCTTTCTAATGTTACCTTGCAGGATGTTAGGCAGTGGCATCCTAATGTGGGTGATGGTTATACAGTCTGTGGTGTGTATCAAATGCCCATGAGGCAGGAGATGCATAATACATACGCAGCAGCTACCGCAGTTTGGCACAAAAATGTTCCTCTTAAGGTTTCAATTTGTGCATGGCATCTTCTTCGCAACAGGTGGTCTACAAAGGATAAATTGGTTCGTTGTGACATCATTCCGTTTGATTCTCAATTGTGTGTGACCGGATGTGATTCCAATGAATCAGCAGACCATCACTTAATTCATTGTCCCACTTTCGGTGAGATATGACAACATATCAAAACTTGGATCGGTGTGTATTCAGTGAATCCCCAACATATAATGGATCATTTTATTCAGTTCGCTTACCTTCAGGAGGCTTTAAACCCCGTCGATCATTCTTGCAATTTATTTGACTTTGTAGTGTTTGGGTGATATGGAACAAAAGAAATCATATGTTGCTCTCTAACAATGCTAAAACAATTATGCAACTTCTGGAAAAAAAAATCAAAATTACTTCTCTTCAGTGGCTGAAAGCTAAAAATGTCTATTTTCCTTTTGGTTACCATATGTGGTGGCAACAACCTCTTGTCTATTTAGGCATTGATTGATTGTCTTTTTTGTATATATTCAAGATACTTTACTGTATTTTGCTTTGCTCTTCTTTGCACGCCTTGTGCTAGAGAGTAGAGCTCTCACTTTGTGGTGATATATCTCATTTTTTGTTGTCCAAAAACAATGTAGAGATAACTATATGAAAGGACATAATAAATAATACTCACTCCGTTTCATAATACTTGTCCATTTTGGAGAATAATTTTGTTTCACAATACCTGTCTCTTTCAAGTTTCAATGCAATATTAATTATTGTCTTGTCAATAATACCCTTACATATTTATTGTAGAGAGAGAAAAAATAGAATAAAATAATAAATGGTTAAGGGTATTATAGAAACACACACATAATTTCTTCAAAAATAACAAAATTTATTTGGTTTCTTGGTTAATACAATTTATCCAAAATGGACATGTATTTTGAAACGGAGAGAGTAATAAATATTATGATACAAATAAAGATAAATAATTCTATGAAAAAATAATAAAATTTATTGATACGGGTAAAAATAATTTTAAAACCCGCAATTATAAAAGGAAAATAGGCTTTTTTGATGATTATAAAACTCTCACAATTTTGTACCAAAAAAAAAAAAACCTCACAATTAAGAGTATTCTCTTAATGAGCTCTATTGTTTGCTTTTGATGATTTATCATAAACTTATATATCAAAAAATGTTCGATTAGTTTCTTAATTTTGTTTCTTCTTCGGACTTAGACACTCTATTGTACTTACAGAAGAGAGTAAAAAGAGGCTATAGAATTAGATGAAATCAGGCCGCATGTAATGGCAGACCAGAAGGCGTATTTCATGTTATTTGCATTGTAATGAGTCCAAATTCAAGCTTTGTCTTATAGTATGATGAATGAATATAAATGAAGTAATAGAAGTTTCTTTTTTTTTGTTTTTTTTTTGACAAAATGAAGTAATTGAAGGTTGCTGATTTTATTTGTATCACCCTAGACGGTTTGATAAGAAGACTGTCCAATCAAACACGTTCCATAACTGAAAGTCCTCCTGAGCCGTGAACGGGGGATATTACCGCAATTAACTCCATACCTAAGAGCTGAAGCATCTAAGATGGCGGTGCCTACTAGTTTGGTTCCTCATACTTGAAAGATTCATAGACTTCTCAAAATATTCTTATTTTTTAAATAATTTAAAAGTTTCATTTATAAGAGACATAAAAAAACACGAGAGTTTCATAGATTTTTATGTTTAGGGGTGTAAAAGTTCTATAAAAAAAAATATCTTGAAATTGAAAATCATTGAGCGACTGTAAAGGGATAAGTGAGAGAAATGGAGAACATTGGAAGTTAAATTTTTTAGTCACTTTTGTAAAATATTTAGCCACTTTTGTAACACTCTTGATCAAAGGGAAGGAGTGGTTTGGGTAGCTCAATCGATTTGATCTAAGGGAAAATGAGTTGGAGTTCATAGGTTCAAACCTTAACGAACAAGTCAAAATATTAATTTAACAAAATAACTACGAACGTTTGCCATTAAAAAAAACTCATGGTCAAGGGAAGAAAACGGGGAAATGATAGAAATTAGGTTTGCTTTTCTAGAGTTTGTTGAATTTAATTTCTTATAACTCTTTGTATCTGAACCTAATTAGGTTTGCCCTCTCCTTGAGACATAGGTCAATTTAGGCTGAATTGGATAAACAAATATTGATATTTTGTTCTTCTTCTCTATATCTTGTTCTTTGGTTCGATTGTGATTTTGTTTTACTCTTGATTGTTATATTATACCTATATTTGTTGTTGCTAGAGATTGATTTGTTTATTTGTTGCTAGCGATACTTGCTTCGCACATGATACATCTAAGTTTATTGCTGTGATTTAAGTCCGAATTCAGAACGGAAAAGAAACCCCATCTTTTGTTCAACATTATCAATCTCATAAATCAAATTTTCCAGCAAAGCAGATCAATTGAAGAGATAGATGAATATTGCATCTTTCACCTTTTTCAAGTCTCTAGGGTTTACCTCTCACGAAACAAGCGTTTGTCGGTGCCTAAGGAGAATAAGAGACCTTTATAGCGCTATCAAAAGTCTATGAAGAAATTTGCGGTGCTCAACTGCTCATCAACCATTCAAGCTGGTCACAAAGTGAGTAGATTTGCGGCAAAGCAGATATTTTTGTCCACATTGATTAAAGATTATATGTTGACTACATAATTTTATAGTGTAAAAATCATGGTCATATATAGAATGTCTCATCTAAAGAATTGCATTCAATTGTAAATTCATGTCTTTTTAGATGGGAGACTTTGGATTTGATAGGGAAAATGTGAGAGAAATTTTTAAAATATATTTGGAAAGTTGCAATTGTTAAATAGAGATCTTTTAGAGAAAAAGTGTATTGTTTGATAATTGAAACAATGTAACTATTCATGAACAACTCTCTTAAATAGTTGTTTTTCTTTACCAAAGGACATAAGTTTCTCTATAAATAAAAATATTTTTGAGGCAGAAAAGAAGTCAGAAAAAATAAAAGAAAAAGAGATAGAACATCACATTCTTGTGTGTCTAAAATTATGTCAAAAAAAAATACTAAATCATTATTTCTTTTCTGTAGTGCACGAGAGAAATTGACAGAACTTTATTATGTAAACTATCATTGATCGATACACTTGATGTGAATGTACAAGGCACATCAATGATTCAATCATATCCTGAAGGGGGATTCACCAGTATACCCCTTTGCATCCGGTTGACATTACTAGTAGGGGCAAATGGAATCTAAATATTAGTGTGTCTACACACGCTTTGAAATTTATGTGTACTCTTCATCATGTTCATCTTCATCATCTTCTTAGTCAAACTATTACAGCAGACCCCAACACAGATTCTAACAGAAAATTCATCGCATTTCATCAAAAATATATAAGTACATCTTATGCAATGTGGGATTATTACACAAATTGGTTTGAGGCAGTAGCTTTTAAAGGAGACTACAAAGTACAACGTAACCTAATTTTAAGTGATCAAAGATCAATATTTGTTTATAATAATCCACTTAAGTTTATTTGGTGTTGACATGAGACCTAAAAGTGTGCTCCTTCTCAAATCTCATATTTGATTCTCTCCAGTGTTAATTCAGATAGACTAATTTCATTTCTTAAAAAAAATGTTGGTTTACAATGTAGTTGATTATGCATAAGCTAAAAAATATAAATATTTACATTTACTCCTTATTATGCTTGTGAAAGCGACAAAGTAGAAGCCATGAATAAAATTATTATTGGTTTGGTGAAGAAACTTAATAGATCAAAACTAAGAAATTAACATAATATACATTAGAACAATGTTATGGTATATGGCATTAACACAATGTTTAAGTTAAAACCAATCTAGAGTCAATTCGGATTTAAATAAAATTATTTTAATCGTTGAATGTGTCAATCGATATCATTATAATCCATGATTAACACCTAAACAACAAAAACACACATATCTACGTATATAATATTAAAACTACAAATATCTACAAATACACATATTTAAACATGCACAATGAACACATACATGAAAAATGAGAGACGTATAGAGAAAACAGATAAATGTGCTAGACGAAGAAAATGAGGAAAAGCAAACAAGCTGTGAGTGTAATCATATAGAGAAATGCGCAACATAGTTAATGGCTGTGACAGAGCGAAGACGAGAAGGGGGCATGGAGAAGAACGATGAGAAGAGGAGAACAATGGTTTATTTCCCAAGACCGGGGAGAAAGTTTCGAGGGTTTATAAAACACATTTAACAGATTTTAAACCGGTTGTGCAAGTAATGGACATAAAAGACATACTTTTTAAACCCATTATCTAAATAATCAGCTTAAAACAATGTTTTCAACTTAATTTTAAAAATGTCACCATGTTTATGTTTTATACCAAATTTGCATAACCAACTAGCAAGAGGCATCTTTTAATCCGGATTTCGCACTAGCAATAACACCCTTTTACTATGTACAACAAAATAAAACACAACATTAATAACAAAATGCTATAACATGAAAGCATTACAAACATATGAATCAAATGTTGATGTCTGTTGGCTATAATAAGAGGTTGTTGTATATTTACTCGTGACATTGAAAGAGACATGAGTGAAGTTAGTGAAAGAAAAAGAAGCACGTAACTATGGGTGTGGGGGGCTATTTTTCACAAATGAGACAAGTGAAGTAGGGACAACATTGTCTTCCAAACAAGGGTGAAGAAACATGTTGTTGGTAAGTAAAACATCTACAATTTAATGATATATGCTTGCTGTAATTCACTTTTTCTATATGCTCATTGAATAAGTACATCATTGGAAAATTATGTGTAAAAGTACACCGACAACCACTATTCTGCAACCAATTCTAGATAAATCATAATGAAAGGAAAAAAATGAGCATTTTTCATTTAACTTTAACCCTATTCTAATTCAAGAAGACTCTATAAAGTATAAAATGACTGATCGATTGAGCACGTCAAAAAAATTATCCCTCACTCCTTTTAATGTTAGACCCAATATAGAATGAATATTATGTTAGTTTTTCTTTTTTTTTTTTTTTTTTATGAAGAAAGAATGAATTTCATGTTTTTCTTTTAATAAAGAATGAATTTGTTAGCATTACCGTTAAAAAGTCTCACATCGGATAAGAGATGATCCTGACAATGTGTTTATAAGTGGCAACAACCATCACCTCACATGCTGATTTTGTGGGGCTGTGTTAGGTCCAACCAGGTTTAGGGACTTGGTTAAAACTTTTTTTGGTTTAGAGACTTATTTGTAAATATTCGAATAATTTAATATGATATATAAAGTAAAAATATATTAACATTTATAAATATGAGATAGAGAGAGTGAGAGAGAGGGGATAAATATATGAAAAAGGGAGAGCGAGAGATGAGAGAGATAGTGAGAGAGATAAATGGATAAGAGGGATATACGAGAGATGGAAAAAGAAATTTATTATGCATCTCTATCTCTATCTCTCTCGTCTATCTCCTTCTCGAAGGGAGACAAAATATGGGGGAGAGAGAGAGAGAGATGGAAATAAGATAGGATATAGACATATTCAATAAATTCTCCCTCTCAATATATTTCTCTCCGCTCTAAAATCCGCTCTCTATTCACTATATTCTATATCTTTTATATATCTCTATCTCTTCCCAATTTTTCTATGCTCACCCTCCTATCATTCACACACACAGTCTCTCATCTATCTTCTTGATTGATAATTAATTACATTTATAAACTTTATTTATATATAATATGTTGTACGTCCTTAAACTATTTGAGGATTTTCAAATAAGTCCTTAAACTAAAAGTTATAATCAAGTTGAATTATTATTATTTTTAATTAGATATTTCTATTATAGGTTGATTAATCATTGATTAACATTAGGGTCCATTTTGTTTGAGAATTAGGAGGGGAGGGTAGGGGAGGGGAGGGGATAGAAGGGAAGGGATTTTAACGGAGAGGAGGGGAGATATTTTAATTAAAAACGTGTTTGGTTCGCAAGGGAAGGGGGAGGGATTTTAAAATTATTTTACTGTTTTATCCTTAAACTTAATTAAATAAAAGAAACTACTTGTTTTTACGATTTCAGAGATCGACGAAAGACAAGGACACACCTAAGCTGCTTATTTTATCTCAAACTGGTTCATATCTTTTGCACAACAAGACATGAATAGGTGAATTAACAGTGAAAAATAAGGAACAACAAGTAATAATAAGCTGAATTAAAATAAGATAATAATAATAATGCGGCCGTTGATAGCAACAAAGTAGTAGTAAGAGTGGTTTGAACATGTAACAATAAGAGTGATAGATGATATATAATAATAAAAGTTATTACAAGGAAAATATAACAAAATAATAATAAAAATTGTTATAAGAATAAGATAACCTTATAATAATAAGATTGTTACAAAAATAATACAATCTAATAATAATAAAAGTTGTTACAAGGTTAATATTGAGATTTGAAATTAATTTAAGGATAATTATGGCAATGCAATAAAATTTTAAAGAGATTTGCTCTCCTCCCCTCCCCTCCCCTTCTAAAAATTGAACCAAACACTTCAAATTAAAAATCTCCTCTCCCTTCCCCTCCCCTCCCCTCCAAAACTCTCGAATCAAACGGAACCTAGTATAACAGAAGGACCTAATTACAAAAATACAGAAGTTTAGAGATATGACTACAATTTTATTAGTTTTGGGACCTATTTGAAAATACATGTAGAATAATCATAGCAAAAAATCATGCTTGCTTTTCACTTGAGGAGATTAAATTTTGACGGAGTCACATGTCGATTTCGTTCTTCTAGATCTCTTTTATTATATCTCTATAGTCAAATAAAAAATCATTTTAATAAATTACTTTTATATTTTTTTCTTTATTTATTAAACTTATCTCCTTAATTTTTCCTAAACAAACCAAGAGTTACGACCAATTGAGAAATAATAAGCGTTGTTTTAATATCTTTCTTTATAACTAAAAAAATCAGAGGTCTTCGTATCAACACTGACATTGAGATTCAAACTCAAACTTATTTAAAAAATAAACTATATTTTTACATCAAGTAAACCGATATTCGTTGAATGTATTCACATAAATTTTTCATTTGAGTATGATGTATATACTATACTTTGTGCATTAAATGTATATCTCAAGTGGATTGGTCAATTAACCATAGTATCCTCATGGGTGGCTAATCATATGATAATATAACGTAATATAGTAGAAAGTGACATTGAAGTCAAAATTTGCATATGACATGGGTTGTGGGGCGTGTTTCAAGCCTAGAGCCATGTGTAAGGTCACTCCGGCACAACTACTTAGATAGTGAGCTTTTCTTTTTTCCTTTTTTTTTTTCTTCTTCATTTTATCATATATTTTACTTGAGGTATTGAATACTCCTTTTCTACTTGTTCCATACTCTATATTTGTTGCCATTGTTGGGTGAAATAGAAGCATCAAGTACACTCAATAACCTTATTGATTTCATATCACACGACTTACTGACTTAGAGATTACATATACGTTAAATTAATGGACCGTCAATATATTTTTAAGGGCACAAATGCCTTCAGAAAAGTTTAGGCATCCTTCAGAAGAGTTCTTGAAGTCTAGGAGCGCCGCCTCAACAGGCTTCTAGAAGCTTTTAGAGCACTGTAAAATGACTTAAGGCCCAGGTTGCTTGAGGCTTAAGTCACGAGAAATCAAGCCCACGGAAGACTATAAATACTACTCTTGGGATCATTCATGATCAATACAGTAATAAACCCTAATATCTGATATTGTACTTACTGCAAGTACAATAATTAACTTTAAACAAATTTATAATTTTTTGAAATCACACTCTCAACAATAATAACTATGTGACACAGTTACAGTTTTTATTTATCTCTGTATCAAACTTTGTGATAATTGCTCACTCAGATCGATACTAATCAAATCTAAAATCTTAAGAGGAGTATACTACTCCAAGATCTCAAGTCAATACCAGCATGTCAATGTATCAAATTTTGTTAACATCATGAGAATGTCCATTGCATTGGGTTGTTTAAAACTGTTTTTTCCTTCTGTTGTTTAAAACAGTTGTAATTATATTGTAATGCGTCGAGTATTCTTTGTACTTCCTTCTAATAATATTTGTTTTCTTATCTAAAAAACATAAGAAACTTTGTATCACTGCATCTTTCTTTATTTTGTTTAAACCCCTCTTCAATGATCATATGTACTTTGTAACTGAAATTCTAGTCGCTTTCCTTTTTAAGACTAAAGTTTATTGGATTGTTTCCATTTTTAACCGGAGATCAATAGCATAACCAAAGTGATGATGTAATGGAATCTCTAGCTGAAAAAGAAAAAATGCACATACGCAACACGATAAAATAAATCTAGTGGAATTTTCCATTTATATATACTACTACTCTAAATTGCATAAACAATGACCACTCGATTAAACGTTTAAAGCTTGATAATTTAAAATATTACTAGAACTTTATTTTTTAAACAGTTAAATATGACTTGAACGTCTCTTAATTTTAAACAAATAATAAAGGTTAGTAAAAAATAAATAAAAATAGTAAAAGGACTTGGAAAGCTGGAAATTCAACTACATTTAAAAAGAAGGTTTTTAAATCCACCAATGGCTATCCAAATATCAGTCTTTATTTATTTTTTTCGAATAATTCTGGTCTCTATGTTTTGCCTTTTATTTAATTTGGTAGTCTTTTTTAATTTCTCCCCTCAAATTTACCATAAACGACACAACTAATTGACATGGTATATAAACACGGATTTTTTTATTTACGAGGCTAAAAAAGAAAAAAGAAAAAAAAAAAGAAGAAGAGAAATCTATATTCTACGGAACCAATTGTTTCCAATGAATTAGCTGTCAAAAGGTCAAATAAGTCTGGTGAAAGATCGTTGTAAATCATGAAATTTGAGGAGGAAGAAGCTCAAAGCTTTGCTAAGAAGTCAATACAACTATTATCTTCCTGAAGGATGTGAGCAATGGATATAGTCCAGTCAAGGTTAAAAAAATTCTTGATGTCTTTAATTAAAGTAGCATGTGGCAGTAGCGCGGTGCTGGCTGCTTGAGAATGTTAACACAGTGGAGAGAGAGTCCGAATAGGAAATAATATCTTGAAAGTTCACCTTTATAGTCAGGGAAAGCCCTCGATGTATTGCACGTAGTTCATCTAGAAGGATGTCAATGTTTTTTTTTTTCTTTTCTAAAGAAGCTAAACTAGTTAACGTAAATTGACAACGAAGATAATTGAACTTGAAATCTGGAGAAGGAGCACACTACAAGGTCTCAAACCAACACCATAAGACTTATCCAAGTGGTTTAGAAGGGCGACAGTGTTATGTGCAATGTAGCATGAGAATCCTAAAATCCATGTCTCAGAAGGAAGGCTTAGTAAGCCGCTAAAGCCTGCTCTGATGGGGTTACATAGAATGTCATCAACATTGATAATAATGGAGATGGGATCAGTTATGTTCCACTGAACCCATCTATTCAAAGATCTAGTAAGGGGTGTGGGATAGAAGAAAGAATTTAAAGTGGTAGATAAATTTCCAACTTAAGTTGGTACCGGGGCATCTAAGAAGCAAATAGAACTTCTATTTCTCTAAAATCACCATACTTCTGCAACAAAGATGTTGGAATTGGGTGAGGAAAGGGCATTCTTTAGCCAATCACAGCGGTCCATACTTTTTTGAACTCGAAAAATCTGTAACCTAGAAAATGCCAGATATTTTTGGAGACTGTCTAGTCTTTGATGCAATGGAGGAATATCTCATCAAATGATAGACAACGAGGACAAAAGCCATTCAAGGTAAGATTTCGATGACTCGGAAAAGAAAGAGCAGGGACAGAGTCATATAATGCTAGCCATACAAGAAATTTGATTTTTCTTTTTTTGGAATTTTAAGACACCAAATCCAATACCATGAAAAAGTCATGCATATATTGCTTCAAAATCCAAGAAAAATCGAACTTGGTAGTGCAGACACCTTGGGTGTTATCCAACCAAATAAAGGCATCTTCAATGTTGGGGTTGAAATGAAGCACACAGTTGTTGATTTTATCAGTGATGGGTTGTGGGAAGTTAGCGTAGAGGATTGCGAGATTAGGCGTTGATGTGTTGTAAAATTCATTGATTTTTAAAGCAAGGTCGTTGATGCGTACAAATGGTACGTGGGAACAAAGAGGGCGAAATAAGGGTTAATACCAAAATTAGAAGGAGGAGCCACCATATATTGTGCGCCAGTGAAAGCCGTCTTTGAGGACATTCTTAGCTTTAGTGATGGATTTCTATGAAGGCGAGTCAAATGTGGAGCTGGAACTAGCAAGGATACTAGCACTTGAAATGTATTTGTGAAACAAAATGTTGACCCAAATCAATGAAGGAAATCCCAAACAAGCATACTAAGGAGGGATAAGTTAACGTCTCTTGTTGTTTGAATGTCGAGTCTTTCCCAAATCATTGTTTTAGCAATTTTATCTCAGCACACCAAATTAAGACTGATATTATCAGAACTTTTCCAGATGAAATTTTGAGTTGCTCTATCGACAAGATCTCAAGCGCTTAGGGGAAGATTTGTGATCTGCATACAGTATGAGGGGAGATAACATAACTAAAGTTGCAAGGGCCAACCTTTTGAGATTGTTTAGAAGAGGATGCTTTCACAAGGCTAATCCGATTTGGATCTTCTCAATGATAAAATTGAAGTTGCCTTTTTTTGCTTTGCCTTTGAAGATGGGGAAACCAAGATACCTTTTAAGAGAAGTCCTCTTCTGGATGATGGATATAATGGTGATGTGTGTGAATTTATCATGGGGAACATTTGAAGACTATATGGTCATGGATTTAGCAAGGTTATTCTTTAAGCCTAAAGCCCAAGTAAAAGTATCAAAGAGATTAGTAATGGATTTGAGTTGATAGTTTTTTGCCTTGTTGAAGAGGAGAACATCATATGCAAATAAGAGGTGAGAAATATGTTGAAGAGCCGGTTAACCATGACTTTGACAATGATTTTGTAGACAATGTTGCAAAGGCTTACAGGTCTAAGTTCCTTAAAGATGGTGGGAGTTCCAACTCCGGGGATGAAGGAAACGAGAGTTTTAGACATAGGCGAGTCAAAATAACCAGTAGAAACGACATTATAGACAAGGCGAAAAATTTCCATCACCCACCATGTGCCGATATGTGCTAAATAGAAGTTACCCTTGTCCTTATAGAGAAGCTCAAGTTGATTAAATGGATTTTAGAGATTTAACATGAGAATCATACTCATAATTTGGAAGGTAAAATGAAAGATATGAAAGATCACATTTCTTCTCTTTAATCTAAAGGGGAGGAGGGCGACTTTGGGGAGGAGAAGGTGGAAGAGTTACATCATCTTTCAGCTTATTTGTTTTATGTGGCTAAAACTTTTACAAGTATGCAATGATAGAAGACGTGCATTAATTGGATTAAAGATAGATACGTGACTTCTAATTTTTTCATGAGATAATGTCAAACATAATAAGGATAAATTCGATACTTTCTTTCAATGTTAATGAGGAGTAGTTCAATGGTGTGGTTAATATTCACACTGAAATGTATAACCATTTTGAGGCCCATTTTAAGGCTGGTGATATGGTTAGACACGGGGTAAACATTATTAATATCAAGAACCTCAATGTGCTAGAACGGAGAGACTTGATTACACCATTTAGTGAGGAGGAGGTTAAGCTTGCAGTGTGGGATTGTGACAACTTCAAAAGTCTGAGATTAGATGGTATAAATTTTAGGTTTATTAAGGACTTTTAGGTCAAGCTTAAATGTGATGTGATGCGGTTCTTATTGGAATTTCATAGAAATGGTAAACTTGCGAGAAGCTTGAATTGTACCTTTATAGTTTTAATCCCAAAAGGTGGATCCACATAGAGTGAATGATTTTTGACAAATTTTGCTAATTAATTGTATGTATAAGATTTCGACTAAAGTGTTGGCTAACCGTCTTCAGAGGGTAATTGAGAGTGTTACCTCTAACTCATGATCAACTTTCATTAAAGGAAGGCAGATTATTTCAGATACCATTCTAATTGTAGATTCTGGGTTAGCATTCTATAGCATATATGAAAGCATCACATTACTGATTTAAGATAGATGCTAATGAGTGCTCTAAATACATTCTTTAAGGTTTCGTATTTAGGGATGGAGGTAGTAAAATATTTGACTCTTTTAATAAATAATTTCTTAATAAAAAAATCTTTAAAAAATACGCTTAAAACACTAGTTAACAAGACCCTTGATTTAAGACCGAGAGGATTATACCCACTTGTTTATTGGAAAAAATCAACGTATACATAACTATTTTATATAGTTCTATTTTTAAAGTGTAGATATAAGTTGATTTAAAACAATAAAAGACTGAATGTTGGAAAAAGAGTTTAAAAGAAAATGTTGCTAGTATCGACCGATTATTAGATGATGTGCTCACATGCATAAGTTTAGTTATGATGCCAATACCATAGTAATACATACATTGTCTTTATTCTTTCCCAAGGAAAAAACTAAATGCATTTGGAAGGCTTAGATATGGCTATATTGGGGTTCATTCACACTAAAGTCTTAAATAGGGTGTTTACTCAATCTTAATTTATTGAAAGTGTCGTTATCAAGAACGTGGTATGTGCTAAGACTACTAAGTACTAACATATGGAGCGGTTTAACCAGATAATCTTTCACACTAACAACCATTTTTTTGTACCACCGACACTAACAACCTTATTACTAGTTATTACTATTACTAATACACCATCCTTTTGCTTTTTCACACTAACAACCGGAGTAGTTCATTTGCAAATAAATCGTTAATTTAATCACTAAACTATCAAGTAAATCATTAAATTAACACATGTTATATTTATATAGTAGTTTAGACATTAAAATGAAATTTTGAGACTACACTACAATTGAGTCATACACACTGACAAAAACATTAACATTCGCAAGCTGGAAAAACTAATCATGTGAGCTATTAATGTGTGACATGAAATTTAGTGATCTGGACATATATATAATTTAATTATCTGACATTTATCAAGCCCTTGATTTAGGAGTCATGTCTGTCATGTTGTCAAAATTTTGGGCTTCTTTTTGTGATTGTTGTTCTTCTTTAATTTCTGTAACATCCTCAGGAAACAAGATGCCCTGAGTTCCAGACATTACATGCAGCATCTACAATCTGAAAATCATAGTCCCTTTTAATTTCAATTCTCCTAAAAAAATTAGTAATTAAAGTTTTTCTTATTCATGTGAAAAATTGAACAAATGTGATTCTCTATGTTAAACCTATCTCCATCATGGAACATTATTCTTGAACTTAATTACCTATAAAGTATATATTATTATCATTAGCTCAGTCCTGTAACACATTGATAATGTGAGCAATATATGCTTAATTAGGTGAGGCACAGTCTGATTGAGATTAAGATAAAAATATTTATTTAAATCACTCTTCAATTAAACTAAGAAAATGAACCACCATTGGGTGGCACAAGTAATAGTAAACATTTGGGGTAGCCTTAACCATTTGGTTAGGGATTCGACCGTCGATTGATGCGTATGAAAAAACATATATTAAGAGAGTATTAATTTTTAAATAGACTTCAATTAGGTCAACCATTTATATGAACTTTGATCACGTAAAAAAATGGATATTGTTAACGAGTGTTCCTGGAATACTCTTTGTAAGAATTTTAAATTAAAAAATTATTTTTTAAAAAAGTTAAATATTTCAATTTTTAATTCATCAATTATACAAATTTTTCATAAAAACTTACCATAACCCTTAAATAGTGTATCCAAGACACTTGTTAAGTATTTACAATTGCAAGATAATACTCCCTCCGTCCCTATATTTAAGCACGCGTAATTCATTATTTTTGTCCCTAAATGTAAACCCATTTTCAAATTACTAAATGCATTTATTTTTTTTCTTAAACATACCCTTAATTAATACTACTATCTTGTTTTGAAATATGAAAAGTCAAATTTAATACACATACAAACAAATAACAATTTCGTAATATTAACACACAAAACAGACACATTAATTACACTGACAACTTTTCTTAAGAAATGTGAAAAAGGCAATGAGTGTCTATATTAAGGGACAGAGGGAGTACTTTGATTTACCAAAGAAAATGTTCCAACTATCATCACAAAATCAAGTCCAAGTCAAACTCAATATAACATGTTGCCCTATCCATTTAATGCAAGCCATTTATTTTTACTCAAATGAGTGAAATTTATAGAGAGATTTATTTTAGAGTCTGCAGATTCCAACATATATAGAAACTATCAATCTATCATTCTTAGACCCTTTCTCAAAATCTAGCACCTGGCATAAAGTTTTGAGTTTTCTTGATGTTTTTAGTAGATGTTCATAACTATCATGTGAAAAAGGGTTACAAATACAACCTACCACATTGAGTGTGTACTACTGTGTTTACCTACCCTACTTCTTTTGTTCTTTATCTTTCTTGTTTACTTTATTTTCTTTATTTTAAAGTTATATCTTTTTTTCTTCTTCCCTTGCAGAATATGTGAAAAAGAGATGGATACAATACACCTGCATTAACTTTCTCAAATGTAAAGTTAGTAAAGGAATTTGTATATCACATAAATTATGTGTGTTTGTTGAAGATATATTCCCAAAGCTAACAATATTCAATGAAAAGATTGAAAGGAATTAAACCCTAAAACATGATAAAACATGTCAATTTATCATTTTTTTTTTGTGCCCTCTAAAATATGAGGCTATGTTCAATTTCACACTCTATAAATCCGCTAATTAAGGTGTCATACAACTTAATTTCCGCATTAAATCTTTTTTAAGTTTAATTAACAATAAATATCAAATCAATGACATTATCAAGAATTTTTGGAGGGGACAAACTCATTTTCATTTCTTCTTTTTCTTCACTTTTTCTCTTTTTCTTATGCGTGCAAAAGAAAAACACAAGTTTATTTTTCTCAATTTTTGATTTGTAGGCGTCACAAATCACAAAATACATGCAAACTACAAACACGTAACTTTCAAAACAACAAACTTTGACAACTCTTAAGTTAATTAATTGTTATTGCTATGTCACCTATAATTCTCCCAGCAATATACGCATTATTTTGCGCTATTAAATTTGTGATATTGAGCATTTTGCTTGTAACTATTAGTTGCTATGATTTGGATCTTTCACCAAAAAAACAATAATCAATAATTAGTATTGGACATATTAATTTTGTCTCGTGTATGTATACTCACTTACTCACTCATATGCCTCTTTCTCAATGTCCTTTAGGTGGGGGTAAGTAGGTCTTTCTTTTTTTAGATGTCCAAAATTGGAGAGGCACAAAAATAAACAAGTGGACTTGCCAACCACAAAAATCAATAATCTATATTAATATATATGTTAAAACAAGATGTGACCCTTGAATTCATCTAGATTTTTTTTTTAAGGAGGAATTCATCTTGATGTGCATAGGAGTGTAGGACTGCTGGCCCATGAAGGCTACTAATGCCCTCCCTATAGGTCGCATTCATAGAAAGACACATGGTTAAGAAGATTGTGACAAGGAGATATTTAACACTTACTCTCCTAAATATAAGTTTTTTATGAGATTATTTTTACATTTGTATAAGATTTTTTTATCAATTAAATAAGCTTCTTAAAAAAAAAAGATTTTTTTTTATCAATTTTTAACTGTATTAATTATTTATTTACTAAAATATTTCTTTTTAATTTACATTTTTTCATGCAAAAAATCATATATATTATAATATCATAAAAAAAAAATTAGGAACATTAATCAAATCTATCTCTTTAAGAGTAAAGTTGTCAAATGATGTTAATTGTTAGTAATTTTAATACTAGAACTAATTTTTTTGAGTAGGTAGACAAAGTGACAAACAACTCTTAAAATTTACGTAAACAATTGCGAGATTTTGAGTTTAAATCATGATAAAAGTGTTCATCCTAACAATAGAGCTGGGTCTTACAGACATGCATCTTTTTTAATTTCAGTAATTTAGTCAATAATCATATATTTAATTATCTAATTATAGAAGATGTAATGTTTTAATTAAACTTTTTCATAAAAATATTTTAAATTCACACACACTTATACTTATTTGTTTGGAGTTGACTTTAAACCTCTACATTGAGATTATATATTGTGTCGGTTGTGTTAAATTGGACTCATCTTTCATATATGCTCATATGAATCCACCTAAATAAATCATTGTATACCTGCTTTCAAGGGTTAACTGACCAACTACCCCTTTAACCTCTTCAACGTGAGAAGTCTTATTTTAATTATGTGTTAGTTCTTTTTTTTATTAATAAAAAAAAACTATGTTTTTATATGTGAAATGTAGTTCAAATGAAACAATAATAAGAGTATGATTGTTGTTTGTTTTTGACAAAATATAAAAGTATTAATAATCAGAGTATACAAATTATACGATTAGTTGGTAAAGTCTATTATAATTTCTTTCAAATTTTTATAGATTATTAGATTAATATTTTTGATGAGTGTCACGGAGCCGTCGGAAGCAAATTATGAATAATGTTTGTGGAAATGGTGAAAAGATTAAAAAAAGAAGAAATGGATTAATAGCCAAATTATTTTACTAGGAAAATAACATGTTTGTTTGGAATTAAAAATGAATAAAATATTTATTTTTTTATATGTTTCCTTCCACATGCTTAACGAGCTCTTGATCTCATCAATTTTCTCCTTCGTCAAGTTTGAACTCAGAACATTAACTTTATATTCTTTACTTCAACTTATGCACTTGAGCTATCCAACCCCAAGAGTTGTTTAATTTGACTCAAATAGTTAATGATATTGGATTAGAGTCAAATTGTTCGTGAGTTTTTCTCGACTAAAACCAAAGAGTTAAAATAATAAAAAGAATTCTTAACATTAAGAGATTATTAAATCATAACTTTTAGGTCAAATAACTTATAATATATATAGATCTCTTTTACTAGGCACCTTTTTATATATTGAGGTATTCTAAGGCACCTAAAAACCCCTCCCTGCCTTTTTTTTTTTTCTTCTATAATCCATTTTATACAAGCAAATGGACAAAAATTTAAAGAAATAAATGAAAAAAGTAAACCCATCAGATACAAAATGCTCAATTATTTAGAATAAGAAATGAGAAAAAAATGAAGTATCAAATCTGATCACAGGGTCCTACTGTATCCACCAAAGAAACCCAATTTATGCTATTTTATATGACTATAGCTTTAAGATTTAGGTATTATTTTTTATATATCGTCTTGGAAATCATGTATAAGTACTATTCAAGTAATGAAACTGTCGGTAGCCAATAAAAATCATTCCCAAATCTAATTATTTTACCATTGATAATTATGTGTAACTTGTATGAACTCTAGTTATTATTTTCTACTAAACAAATGCTACTTGCTTTTTTTTTTTACAAGAATAAATACTAGCTACACCATTCCTAATTTTATAACTTGACTTGGAGCATTTTTATATTGTTCTAACCAAAGTCCAATTTGAAAATCAACAATGATAAATCATATATCTCCAAATTTCATACAATAATTTAACACAAAATTTTCTATCCATCTCTCTTTTTCTATCATGTCATAATAATCAATGAACTCTCATAGAAACATTGTGATTTGGTTAGATCATCTGTTTCTGTTACACCTAACTAACCCATTTTGTTTTATACGTACTATCACCAAACTTGGTCATACATACCACTATCTCCAAAGCCAATATCTTTTTCTTTATCTTTTATTTCGTCCTTTCCGATATATTTTTTTTCTTTCCAAAAGATAAAGAACACACATTTTTTCCTCCTTTGTTTTTCATTCCGATATAAGTATAATATAAAAATATAAAATAAAATTTGATGTTTACATTCACTCGTTGTCACATTTTTCGGGGTAATAACAGATACCCTAGAATCTGAAACTTCATTTTGATTAAGACTATCTGAAGTACATGAAGTCCCCTTTGTTGCCCCCTACAAAAAGGGAGTCATCTTGGTGTTTTGTAAAGCAAAATATTTATATTTCAGTGGAATTAAATGTAAACTAATATACATAATTATTTTTATTATATTTGATGATATCATATCAAAAATATCTTTTTAAAAAAAAAATTAAAAGCACAATGATATTAAAGAGAATAGAAGGCGTCCAAACTAGACTTTAGCCTTTTGCGCTCGTATATATATTATTAAAAAAAATAAAAAATACATAAGAAAAAAACTGAGGGGACATAAACTTAACTTTTTAAATTCACACAAAAGTGTAGGTTGACCCCAAACTGATAATACAAAAAATTAAAACAACACATGCAGATTAGTCTCTAATTAAACTATGATTTTTTTTAGGGGCTGAAAATTTATTTTTTCAATAACTCTTTTATCCTAATAAAATAAATTTTCATAAGTCCCGTGAGCTTAGCTCATTTGGTAGGACAATGCATTATTATATGCAGGGGCCAGAGTTTGAACCCCGGACACCCCACTTATTCACCTTATAAGGTGAATTCTAGCCACCAGGCTACCTGACCAAAAAAAAAAAAATTCATAACGATCAATTTTAGTTCAAAGTTTTTTTCAAAATTTATTTATTTATTTTTTACTGTATAAAGTTACAATATAATGAATATTTAATTTGACCTAATTTAGTAGTATATTATTATTTTTTATAAAACTTTGTGTATATACTTATGTTTATATAACATACATTGTTTAATTTTGTGCAAATACTTAATTCTCTCAAATAAACTTTGCCTTTGAGAGAATTAAGACCGTGATTTGTGATGATTATGTGAGTCTACTAGACAGTGACATTAACCGTAAACGAATTTTGTGGACAATAGCTGCGCATGGTAGAGAACAATGAGATAATGGCTAAAATTATCGATTTTGATGGAGATAATTGTCGGAAAAAGAACACACATATACTCCTAAACATTTGACGTTTACATTCACTTGTTGTCACATATGTCCAGATTTTTTTGACAGATGATGGAGAGATTTAGCGGAAGGTTATTATGAGAAACATTAGTTCCATTTCCATATTGGTAATAGTTTATTGAGATTGTTCTCGTAAGCTTAGCTTGGTTGGAACAATGTATTAAATATATAAGCTTAGCTTGGTTGGTACAGAAAAAATAGTTTATTGGAATTGATGGATAGTCCATCCGAGTTTATAACTAGCATCAAGATCGGCATTAACGTGTTTGTTTATCTGTTTATTGATGAATGTCGATAAAATGGTAAAAAATTATTACACTAAAACCAAATATTTCCTATGAGGTCAAATTAATGTTTTTTATTTTATTTTTATTGTGTACAAGATTTCTCTTACTTATGTGAATTGTTTCCTCCTATTATTATGAATTGTTCTTATTTTAATTGGATTTAATTAATTTTTTAATTGAAATTTAAATAATATTCTAAAAATAATAAAATAATTTAAATAAAACAAAATTCAACCAAAAAAGCGTATCCCTTTTATATTCTACATCTAATTGCAACTCATCGATTTGTACCGAAAATATATGTTCCATTTTCTCGTAGTATATCGCCTCTTTTTAAAATTCATTTCAAAAACAACAAAATATTATCTTTAAATATAAGTCTTATTTTAGAATATTAAATACATTTATTATTTTATTTATTCTACATTTTTATCATAACTCCTACTACAAATTTCTTTTAACATATATAAGTAAAAATGGAAAATGGCTTACACTAAAAGAAAAACTAATAGATTTTCCTAAAATAGATCTCGACTTTGCAAAATAATAACCACGTAATCCAAAACATTCACCGGGTTTAGACTTGGAGTATATTTGGGTGGAGGGAAAAGCTATCAACTGGATTGACCCATCCTAAAAAGCTATCAAGTGGAAATAAGTGAATCTTCATAAGGATATAATTTATCACTATAGGGGTTGAAGAGTTTACAATGGAAACATGTGGAACTATGTAAAAGTCTAGTGTAGTTTGGGCACATGGATCTTCAAGAGGGCATAAGGAATTTCAAAGGTTGAAGAGGTAAAGGTGAAAAAATGTGGGTCTACATAGTGTTGTTAGATGCAAGGTGAACGAACGATCATACTCTGAATCTTGTGTGACTACTAAGGGTGGTTGGTGCAAGTTGATGACTGTGTCAAGATCAAGGTTTAAGTGGGGATTGGACTTGATCAATATTGTCTTGAATAGTAGTTAGATGCAAGGATAAGCAGCAAAGTGGCTGATGGTTAAATTTATACCACCATCAATTTAAAGGCAAGATGAAGATTTATTGAAATGTGTCTTGAAATCTCATATGGATGTGCAAAAATCTTATGTTGTTGACTTCAATGTATGGTGCGATGGGTAGAAGTTGTTGCACGAGGTGTAGCTGTTTAAGCATTCCATTTAGGTCCACTTTCGTGGCTTGTGCAATGCACCAGAGAGTTGCATGATGACTTAATTGCATGTTTGGTTTCGTATGTTTATTTTAGATTTTAAGTTGGTCCCTTATGTTTTTAAAAGTTTCAAGTTGGTTCAAAACGTTACTCACATTGAAATAAGTTAGTCTCTTCCATAACTTGTCGTTTAAAGATCCGGGTTGACAATATGAGTGATGAAATTTAACTTATTTACAAAATCAGTTTTAAAACATTTTTTTATTTTTTTGTTTTATTAAACACA
The DNA here is from genome assembly GCF_003473485.1 of Medicago truncatula. Taxonomy (NCBI): domain Eukaryota; kingdom Viridiplantae; phylum Streptophyta; class Magnoliopsida; order Fabales; family Fabaceae; genus Medicago; species Medicago truncatula. Next base: position 28,308,624 of record NC_053045.1, read on the forward strand.
ATATTATGTCGTAGAAGGGACTTACTTATTATAATGTGAGTAATGTTTTGGACCAACTTGAAACCTTTAAAACGTAAGGGAACGACTTTAAATTTTTAAAACATAAGAGACCAACTTAAAACGTAAAATAAACATACGAGATCAAACATGCAATTAAACCTTGTATGATGCATATGGGTTGCATGATGATGATACATAATGAGGAAGCATGATGCACATGTATGGTGCCTGTTATATAAATAGGCAACACAAGTTTTAGGGTTATGTGTGTTAAAAATGTGAATCTTGGGGGAACCAAAATACATAACTCTCAGAAACTGGTTGGTGTATATTGGGGAGATATTCATGAGGTGAAAACATATGGGAAACACATGAGAAGGTGAGAAATTTCTATGTAACTTGGGTGAATATTAGGAGACTAGAAGAGAAGATCTTTAGGAAATCAAATGCTAAGAATTGATTCCTTTTATGGATATATTATAGGTTGGGAAACACTTGTAAACAAATTGGGTGGTGAAATCACCGAGTCTCTTGGTCAAGGGAAGAGAATAGGGAAAACAACATAAATTAAGGTTTGCTCTTAGAGAGCTAGTCATAAGCTAATTTCTTGTAACCCCTTTATCCCTTTGTTAAGAAATCATTGATTATGAATTGGAGAGATCTCTCATCTCCATATAGGTTAAATTTGAGCCGAACTGAGTGGACAAATATCATAGTACTTTCTTAGTTCAATAATCTCTTTTATCTAGCTTGTTGTTCATCATTTGAACTGTGGTTTTACTTTACACTAATTTTAGATCTATAACTATTGGTTGTGATTGTTTTGGTTATTTGTTGCCACTAACCCATGCTCCATACATCTAAGTTTATTGGTATGAGTTTTGAGTTCATATTCCCTAAGTCTGGGGCATCTAAAAGAGAAGCAAAGGTACACGACATATCCACAAGCCGAGTAGTATGACAAGCACCGTGAGTAGTCCCCACCCCCACCAAAATGGGCATTGGATCCCCCTCACCGTGCACAAGAGCATTAGAGAAAGAAGTGGAAGTCATACTTGTCCCCCCGAAGGAGACAGACGAAGATCCGCCACACCATGCCTTCCCGGAGAGTCCCTCGAGCTCCCCCTATGCTCTCCATCCCCAAAGAGCTCACACGAAACACTTGGAGCTCCCTCCTTACTTAACGAACCTTTCCGCTTCGGTCTCCCTTTAGGCTTCTTCCTAGGCCTCCCTCCTTTCATCTTCTCCTTAGCATCTCTGGAGAAAAACACCGGTTGTGGCGGTGACCCCGAACAAGCCGAAGAAATAGAAGATGAGACAACCCGTGGATTTGATATTTTGCTAGTTGAAGAAAAATCATATGCTTGCAGATTTCCATATCATTCAGCATCTGGATTATTTTTTTACTATTGTTTAATTCGTTTATAAACAAAGTTTTTTTCTCATATCTAGCGGTACAAAATATAATCAAATATGTACAAACTTTTCATTTTGTAACTATAATTATTCTTAAAAAATGTTATTAAATTAGATTAATATAAATTATTTTCAATAATTTTGTAACTCATAAAAATGAAGAACAATGTTTGTAAGACCTACTTCTACTGACAATATCGATGTCATTTAGTTAAAGCTCTTCATCCAAGTTTAAATCTGAGACTTCACTATTATTTGTTAGTTTTTGGTGATACTTTGTCTGCAAATAAAAATAATGAAAGAGCAAAAAGAAATATAAGTAATTGTAATAATATAAAAAAAATATGAATTATGAGTAAAATTTCTTAATTTGGGTGAGCTTAGATATTTTGTTTTAGACAATTATATTGTAACATTTGAAAGTGACAGAAGGTTTTAAGGCTAGTGTACCTCACGTGGGAATTTTCAAAAACAAAGGTGTTCCACCATGCAACTGGGTCCAAGTCCAATTTATAATCTCCACAATTTTTCACATCATATTCTCCTCCCTGTCCCAAGGATACCCCCCCAAGTCGTGAGAATTTAGCTGGCTCTCTCAGAACTTGTCTGCTCTAAATTCACGCTAATGTCTTATAGTTATAGGTAACCATTGGATGGTGAGTCCAGCGGAAGGGTGTTTAAGTGGTTATGTGTGATGGCGTTTCCCGGAAATGCTCAAACTTCGTGTCAAATTTTTGCAGGTTTGGTTAGGAAGGGGAATGAGTCGAAGGTTTATTGTTGATATGATGTATGGTTGTGTTGTTAATTTGGAAGGCGAAAAATAACCGTATTTTAAACACTAAATCAACTTCAGCGGGATAGACTATCGATGCAATAAGAGTCTATCATGGAGTTGGTTTTTCAGGAAAAAATTAGGAACCCGTTGTCTTTTTTTATTTTTTTATATTTTTTATGAATGGATTACATTACCATAAGATTGTATTCTTAGATAGCTTGGAAAATATTTTTGATTATAACATAATCATTGCTTTGATAAGGTGAGACCTTCTTGTACTTTATCCCCCTCAAGAAAACTTCTTGTACTTTATCACATCTTATGAGTTTAGTATCTATTATTATACATATTTCTGAACTTAATAAATTTTCTTTGTTGTTAGGAAAAAAAAAATATAATCGAAGTTTCAATCCAGGCAGAGAAAGGTAATAAAATTTAGTGTTCTACAATCTCCTATGATCTCTCGAATAAGATTACATCTAATGGTAAATTCATAAACAATAAATAAATAAATAAATAAGGCTGTTATTCCACCCCTTCATTATGGTTTCAAGGACCAGTTATTCTATCGTGTTTTTAAGACTAGGATCTTGGGATCTAGCAAGGCAATGATTTTGGCCCATGCAACTGAGACCCACAAAAAAATGTACCACTTACATGCTTCCGAAAATGAAAGAGGTTAGAAGAAGTTGAGATAATTTTAATTTGTGAATTCTTTTCCCGCCCTTTTCATCTATCGCGCGTCCTCGAAGGTTTCAAAATTATTCCATTTTAGATTTTATAGTCCGAAGCATATTTAATGTCTTTTCGGTTATAAAACCCAACAATATTTTAGGTTGAAATAAGTTAGGCCGATTTACACTTTGTAAAGGCCAAGTCCGGTGTGTCACAAATCTCAAAGTTCAAGTCTAAGATGTGGCCTGTCGTAGGCCTATTTTGTAGGTATGAGTTTGACCTTTTAAAAATCTACTTTATAAGAACAAATTTTAATAAATAATATTCATATTTATTTAACTTGGTTTGAAAGACTTAAAATGTTCTTTTTTTAATGACTCGTGCCCTGACGATTTTAGCTAAATAAACTTCTAAAAAAGTCTAAGTCTTCTCTATTTTAAAAAATAAAGTTTGGTTTGGCTTGACTTATAGTATGCTAGGTTGTAGGTTCACTCTTTCATATCTTACTTGCTACTACCTCCTAGCGCATCTCTTTACTTTGGGCTTCACAATATCTTTTGCAGGCACCCCTTCACAATATCTTATGACTGCTGCCTTCTGTTTTTGGTGCTAGCTTTGGCTCTTGTTTTTTTATCTGTTTTTGGTGAATCTTATAAAGAATAATATCACTTATACAAACTCTAGCATTTCCAGATGTACCAAAAGATTTATTTAAAGTTTCATAAGAAAAATTCAAGTGGGGTAAATGTACATTTTTTCTGTTTGCCCAAGAGAGTAGTAACTTATCAACTAATAATAAGTTATGCCGAAAGAGAACTCGAGAAAATTAAATAGAGAAGGAAACAAAAAACAAACCAATTATAAATCTTTTGCTCTATGAGGCTGCAATGAGACCATGAGTAGTCTCTTGAGTCAACTTCTGTCGATGGCGAATTTTGAAGCAAAAAGTCCATAATATTCCATTTGGTATGACTGAAGATGGTTCTGAATTATATGAGTAAGATGTAAGGTTGAAAATATTGCATCAACATTCGGGAGTCGAAAAACCTAGAGTTGAAGGGCAGGGAGGAATAAAAGGAATTGTATATAGAACCATGGAACATAATAATCATGTAAAAGGGAATAGAAAGTCAAAGTATTCTTAAATTGAAACAAGTTTCGGTGTCGGGATGCAAATATCAAACTCAAATCACTGCATATAATTAATTGTCATCACACAGCCATCATCTTTAGAGGCGCATGATCCCCCGATTTCTCCAGCTAACACCGTTGTCTTCAGGAGTTGAAAACGGCATGTGAAAGCCTATGCAGGCCTTGAGCAAAATGATTAGGCCGATGGCGGATAAAATAAGTTAATAACCATATATTTCAGAAAGTGACAGAGAAGATATTTGTGTAAGGAAATCCTGCGTGTACCATGAGCTGCAAATCAATAAAATTGAAGACAAAAAAGAACACGAGCATCCATTGTTTTCAATGTAATCAATAAACCTTGTCCTGAAAGACTGAGAAGTGTTGGTTCATGCATGAGTCACAAAGCCGATAATAAATATGGAGAAGCTGAAACCCGATAACATGAAGGCCAACCTAGTCTATAACAAAAGGAGCCTACAAAGATACGCGACATCAGGGTTGATGATGTCTCTACGACAGTAACACAGCCGCAGTAAGGCCCTATCAGTTCTACATTTAACCACAATTCACATAATATAAGGATCGCAATGCAACAATAATTTAAAACCTTGGTTCCTATATATCAATAATAAATATTTGACACATTAATGCATTAGGATGAGAATTAATCAAGGAAGACTGGTTGTAAAAATTTGTTACAGTCTGTTGCGTAATTATTAGAGTTAGTTTTGCTGACATATAATTCAGTTAGAGTTGGTTAGACTCATGTAGCATCATTTTAGTAGTGATTTGCATTGTATATATAAAGTCTAACTAGCATCAAATGAATTCAGTTTTTTCACTTCGTCTTCAATGAAATTACCAGATCAAACTGTATTAATACATTGTTCTTGGATCTTGCTGCAAAAACTAACTAGCTTGCCAAAATACAGAGAACACTAATATTCAGTTGCCCTTATTTACTTTTTCGATTGTCTCAAATCTCAGGTACGTCTATTGTTTTTTCTCCAATTGTCATCACTAATTTCATATGTTGATCCATTTCTTTTGTAAAAATTTTCATATGCTTGTCCTCATTACTTATATAAGAAACAAATTATTTCACATGTTTGTCCTCATTCACTTTTATGATTACAAAAAACTAACCAACAGAGTTGAGAATTGATTTTAAAATGTGATACATTAAATATTATATATATATATATATATATATATATATATATATATGTATGTATATGTTTCTTTTGTGAGTTATATATACTCTTTTACGATAATTTAGATTGTTTATACTCATGTATAATTAAATAAAGTATACATTTGGCTACCGCAAATAAGATATACATTTTTTGTTTTTAAGAATTTTTAAGACTTTTGATACAAGATGAATGAAGATTGGAAGCCAAAAGTAGATATGGTTTTTAGTAACTAACTTTGAAGATGCTTGGGAGTTCTGGAAAACTTACGGTGGTAAGGTTGGATTTCACCAATGTGTTTTGGGCAGATGCTAGGATGTTGATTGATTACAATTATTTTGGTGTTGTTTCTCTTGATTCAACATATTGCACAAATAGTTCGCATAGACCACTAGCAAACATCTCGGGATTTAACCACCATCGAGGAGCCGTAATTTTTGGAGTTGCATTATTATATGACGAAACTGCTGAGTCATATGAGTGGCTCTTTGAGACATTTCTAGAAGCACATAAGCAGAAAATGCCTCAAACATTTTATACTGATCAAGACAAATCAAAGGCAAAAGCATTAGCCGAGGTTATGCCTGGAGCTTATAATGGTTTATGTACGTGGCACTTGATGCAAAATGAAATTAAACACTTAGGAAATTTAATGAAGGGGGAATCTTATTTTCTTATTGACTTTAAGAAATGCATGTATGGTTGGTTATGAAGATGAAGAACAATTTGAAGATGGTTGGACATCCCTCCTTATAAAGTATGGTGTTCAGAAAAATAATTGTTTGTAAAGAATGTACAATATAAAGGAGAAATGAGCATCTTGTTACATGAATAAGACTTTAACATTATATAAAGGAGAAATGAGCATCTTGTTACATGAATATGACTTTGACATTAGGGATGCGAAGCACTCAACTTAGTGAAAGTGTGAATGCAAATATTAAAAAATTTATGAGTAAGGACTTGGATTTAATTAATTTTTTTTAGCGCTTTGAAGATGTTGTAGAAGAAAAGCAGTATAAATAATTGAAGTGTGAATTTGAAGCACGCCAAAAAATTCCCAAGACTAAAGAACTCATATTCTGATATTTTGCAACAAGTGTCCAAGCTTTATACTCCTACTATTTTCGACTTATTCCATCGTGAGTATGAGTTGTTTAAAGCATGCTTTGTGCAAAGCATGGACATACAAACATCATCATCTACTTATGTAATTGCTAGGAAAAGGAATATGGAAGAATGGCAAGTGACCTTCGATTTGGAAAAGAATACAATTTGTTGCTCTTGTCGTAAATTTGAGAGTTTTGACATACTTTGTTGTCCTTGCTTAAAAGCCTTATATTTTAAAGAGGAGAAAAATATGTTTTCTGCACTCCTTTTCCCTTAACCATTGTTTTATCCCATCAGTTTTCCTGGTAAGGTTTTTAATGAGACAGATTATGACACAAAAGGATGTTGTACTCTTTTTTCTTCACTAGAATTTTTTTTTCATTGGATTTTTCTCTAGTAAGGTTTTAACGAGACATATCATGATGGACATCCAAGGGGGAGTGTTATGAAATAATGACTTAGTGGATGTCCATCCTTAAGTCTTCCACCTTCCTATAACTCTCATTTTCCACCTTCCTATAACTTCCATTAGTAAGTGAATAGTTAGTGGACCTTAACTGCCTTGATCACTCACTTACTCATCTTATGTACTATAAATAGGACTCATATTGTATTGTAAAGACACACATGTGAACAGAATAATACAAAGGCTTTCATCATCATCATCTTCTTCTATTGATCTTATGGTTTTAGTTTATTTCATAACAGTTATAATTAGAGTCATCACCTTCTATTATAATTTTTTTAAAATTTATCCTCTTTATGGTAAATAAAAGTTCCAAAACTCTTTTAACTTTTGTCATTTCAACAAATTTTATATTTCAAAACATATGTCTAAATTAATATATTAAAAAACCACGTCATGAAAACTTTAATTTTGATCAATAGTACATTTACAAAACAAACTTTAGTCAAAATACATTTAAGGTGTATTTGGTTTGAAGAAGGGGATAATTCAGAGATTGGAGGCTTGTGTTTCTTCCTCATTTTATCAAATAATTTTTTGTTTAATTTTTGAACACCTATCGACAAAGTCAACTATATATTCTGACACAACAAAACAATTTTTTTTGAAGGACATCGACAATAAAACAAAATTGTCGGTCTCCCTTTTTCTAGAATACACATCGACTTTGAAGGCTTTTTTTATCATGTACATAACAAAATTCTGTATATCCAATATTTTTACTCCAACCTTTACCCTTTTCACCCAAATCTCTCCTCAAGTAATTTCACATACACCAGTTTGGCATGATATATTCTCAAAATTAGAATACTAATAGGATAATATTTTCAGAACAATGTTTGTATATTTATTTATACTAATATTGAAAGTTTTCTCCAATGCAGGGATTCAAACCATCAGTAATATCTTGAGCATGTGGAACATTTGTTTCATGGATGAGAAATTCATTCCTACGACTAACCTTTGGAGATAAAAAAAGAGAATCTTAAGGTTGTGTATTTTTTTTAGAAAAATGTGTTTGGTTACTAGTAATCACCTTGCTTCATAACCCCTTTGTTCGTGGAAATGTGGTTTTGTAATATGAGAGGAAGACTTTGTGATAGAACTCCCTTTGTTCATATAAATGCACACTTACTTAAAAATCAGAGTTTTACAGATTGATAGGAAGGTGTTGGCCTTAAATAAATCTTTTGAAATGAAAAAGTTCTGTCAGGTTTTATGCAAGAAAATTAGTTCACACTCCATGATTTATAGTATTGGTAATAATTTAGGATGTAATGTTGTAATACTAAAGGAAAATCTCATAGATCAACCAAGCTTCTCTAGATCATATAGAAAGACTGAAGTTTTTGAAAAGACAAGATGACCAAACATCACAATTAATAAACAAAACAACATAGTTGCCGCAATAATTCTGGCAATACAATATTTCTGGCATACAATCAATGTGTGTCTGAATATATCCACACAAGCAGTTCGAGCATACAATTTGATTTCATCATAGAATAAACACTCCTTCATTATGGATAAGCTCATTAAAACTCACTCACTAAGCTTTGATGACTTAAATTTATTTATTGGGCAAGAACAGCTCAAAAAAGAGCTGTATCAATATCAATATAAAGGATTTGAAAAGTGTCGAGTGTTCATTGAATCCTTGAAGGCATCCATATGATCTTCAATTGAATTAATATCCTGTAACAAATATTGAATAATTAATTTTAAGATTATAAATATAAATGATAAAATCATTAGGGTGTATCGATAAAAAAAATTAATATATTTAAAAACTTAAGAGGATATAATTTACTTATTTTAAAAAAAAGAGTCTTATTCTCAACCACGAATAAATTCAAGAGATATAAAGTTGTGTTGATGGTCGGAGTTAATGTCTAGAAGAGTAAGAGAGGAGAAAAGTTATATCACCACCCCACAACATCATACCAACAAATATTAACATACCAACCTTTTTCATTAAAACAGAAAGTATATAGACTCTGTATGGAAGAAAAGAAAATATGTAAAATTCGTACCCATACTAGTACGGAGGATTTCTTTGACCCCTTGCGTAAACTTTTTTCTACTCTTCTTTTCTTTGAACTGGGTGTGAAAATCTTTACCTTCTGTAACTTACTTGAGTGATTTATAATATATCGCGTAAAGTCCAGATCAGTTTTTATGTTTTGAATTCCAACAAATTCAAATGTAATGAGACTGCTTGTAAGACATGCCGGAGATATTGATGGCTCCACCCAACTCGAGTTTCCAACCTCCTTTCTTCGGGAATTGATTTCAATGTTTCTCTGCATGTAAGCCAAAAATTATCATTAGAATTTTCCAACTGATATATAGCATAAAGATAAAATGTAAGTAAAATAGTTTGAAAGAAGGTTAAATTGCTAGGACAATCTACACAAATATAGATTGTATTGAATTAATTAATGTATTGATCTGTTTTATTAGCAAACTCTATGTATCTTTTGCTAGGTCTTTACTCTTCTTGTGCCAGGTTTTGAGCTTATTAAATTTTATCTTTTAAAAAAAATTTGTGCAAATATAGTTAAAAAAACATCGTACACACCGCCATTACAAGATGCTTAAGTTTTGGAGCATTCTGTAGAAAGCTGACGAGCATATTCCAACTGCAATTCTCAGATATTTCAACCCATAACAATAATAAATTGTGAAAAGTGAGAAGATGTAAGTTGTAAAATTTGTCCTCCATGCTGAGAAACTGCATAACAAAATTATAAAATGAGAATAGAATTGCATATGGGAGACTAAATATGGAACTTGTAATTAAAAAAGGAAAATATTTATGAAACTTACATGAAAAATTTTAGAACCGAGAGCCAGTGATTTGACATTAGAAAGTCCTTTCAAGACTGTATACAAATTGTTAAAATCCACACGCTTACAAATGAAAATAGCAGCTTCATCAAGATTGGACAAGTTTGTAAAGTCATATTTTCTAGGAGCCAATGAAGAATCAACAATTGAAAGAACTTCAAGTGACGGGGCATTAATTTGTAGTGGACAACACTTAACAGAAGTAGGCATATATAAAGAAAGGAATAATCTCTTCAATAAGTGAAAAGAGGTGTTGATCGGTAATGCAAAGGTCTCATGTAAAAGAAGTTCCTCTAAATGTGGACAACCAGATAGAAAATTATTGAGATCATACTCTTTACCGTCATCAAACATAGAATACCTCACAGTTTCACGGAGATGAAGAATCTTTAGTGACGGTAAATATACATGAAAAGAAGAATTGAGTGTTGGTTGAATTCTGCCCCGCAATTTTAAGACCACGAGTGACTCACACATGGAAAGCCTAAGCGGCAGTAAGATTTTTTCATGGAGAAACAGATCCAAGTCAAGTTCCTGGACCTTGAGATCAAATGCCTTTGAAACCCACATGTGTACATCATTTGGCTGGCAGCCTTTCTCGCTCTCGAGCCTTAATTTTCTTATATTTTCAGTGCGTCTGAGGACAACAAAATTTACAGATGCCTTTGAAACCCACATTTGTACATCATGTGGTTGGCAGCCTTGCTCACTATCAAGCATTAGTTTTTTTATATTTTCATTGCGTCTTAGGACAGCAAGATTTAAAGATTGGAATTCTTCTTTGGACAACACAGGGTCTGAAATCTCTGGTAATTGAAAATGAAGGTTGGGAATCTTGGTGCAGATTGACTCCCATCTTGTGGATAGAACACATGTTCTATAACACTGTTTTGTTGATAGGAAAGACAAAATATGACAAATCAAATCGTCTGAGAGATTGCTTAATCGATCATGTTGTTCATCAGAGCACGCGATGACCTAAGCCGAACAGCGGAGTAAAGTTATGACATGATTGAAAAGATTTCATTAGCAATAATAAACAGAGAGATTAACGCCATGACTGAAACTGTTAAATGTAGTAATGTGGTTGAGGTTGCCTGGGAATAAGTTCAATCAATGTTGCTTCCTTCAACCAACAAAATGGAAGTTTCTGTCATAATCGTAACTATAGACATGATTTCGAGAAGGGAAACTTGCAAAATGTAATAAAAACAGTCAGAATGCACAATGATTTTATTAACTCAGAAACTCAAACTGCTAAGTTCAAATGACATTGTTTAGGTTATACAACAACTGAGACATTTGAAAATGCAATGTACATCAACCTTATAAATCATAACGAACAAAATAATAATAACTTAAAATCAAACTATAAGTTGGACAAAATTTGTACAGGAACAATAAAAAACAAACGACAAGCAGAAACCCTAAAATCACATGAGCAATCGGCCTAAAAAAATGCATAAACTCAAATAAGAAGCAGAAAAAATTGATCAATCAGGGAAAAAGAAGAATAGTGGCGAGCTCGCACACACCTTTCAAACTGGTGACAGGCTCAGCAACGAAAAGAAGTGAACGTTGTTGTACTGGCACCTTTCTGTAGAAACAAACAAATATGAATTAGAAATGAAGAAATTGCTGCAAATGTAACAGAAAATAAAGTTTCAGAATCAGAAATTGAAGAAAATGTATGAGGAGTTTTAACAAACATGTTAAGTGCATAATAAAAAAAACAAATGGTAAATGTGAAGATTGTATATGATAAATCAGTTTAACGGAGAATGATGAATGAGTTGAAACAAAAGACATGGATGAATGAATGGAAAATAAACCCTACGAAGTAACGTTTGTGTAATTTGAGCGAGACGAGTCTCAAAACTGTTGAAATGTTGCTTAATCGACTGAGTGAGTGAGTGAGTGAGAGAGAGAGAGGGAAATGTTGAAATGTTGGAGAAATGAACGGAACTTGGTAAAAAATAAAGGGTAATGTTATCGGCTGTCCCACATCTCATGCACCGGTTAAGTAAGACAAAGCACTCCATTTGGTGCTTAAATAGATCCACACGTAATTCGTTTTATAATTAATACGTAATAAGCATTCAATTTTTCCAACTCAGCACCTCAAGATAATTATTAAATGGGTTCTAGCAATAACTCTATATCTTATATTTTAACAATAATTTTTATACTCATTCTTAATTATATAATTTTAAAATATTGAAATAATTTAATTATAAATTATTAAAAAAAAACAAACATTTTTATTTTATTTTTATTAATAATTCAAGAAAAAGTTAAAACTCAAATTCAACTATTTTTTTTAGGAATCAAATTCAACTATTATATAATTATTTTTTAATATCAAAATAATACATAATTAAATACATAAAAAAATAGATTTTTTTTTTTTTTAAGAATCTAAATTAGTCCACTCAAACTGGCACCGGGGAGGATCGAACCTGGGACCTTGAGGAGGAGCACGCTCTCAATTCCCAAGTCAATACCACCGGACCAACCCAAGTGGATTTAAAATATAATTAATTGTACACGTGAGACCCATGAATAATAGAAGAGAGGGTGCCTATACAAGCACCCATCTTTATAAGCACCCTATTCATTGGTGTCAGAAAGGGAGTGCCTATTTACAATGATGCTTAATAGGGGAAGGACCCCCATTGTAGATGGTCTAAGTCAAAAGATGAAACATTTAATGCATTGATTACACAATTTTAAATGCAAATATTACTCCCGCTGTCCCATAATATAAGAAAAAAAAACACATTTTCTTTGTTCCAAAATATAAGCAAAAAAGACACTTTTATCTTTTCCAAGATTTTTTTTGTTTATTCTCATAAAATTAAATGCAAATTACATTCAATTTTCTTTTTCTTTCATTTTTTCCATAACCAATAGCCAATGAAAATTGTTTTTACATCTTCCTATAAAACTTTTTCCAAAGAAAACACAAAAAACTATACTCCAAATTCTTATGTTTTAGTTTTCTTAATAAGTGTGATATTTTTTTTGCTTATAATTTGGGACGGAGAGAATATTCTTTCGGGATATTTAAACATTTAATACAAATACTACTATATTTGACTTCTTAACCTGTGCACCGGAGACACCAGTTAGCATGACACAAGAGAGGGGGCTGTTGTCAGTTGGGGGGAGTGAGGGATCAGTGTGGTGGAAGGATATCGTTGGCATCAGGGACGGTGGAGGTGTGTTTCGTAATTAGTTTCCCGATAACTTATGGCTTCATGTAGGTAATGGTGCTAACTCTTTATTTTGGTTAGATATGTGGGTTAGGAATGTATCCCTTAGCGTTTGTTTTCGTAGGTTATATGATTTATGCGAGGATAAATTGTGTACGATGGCGCAAATGTTTGCTAGAGAGTGGGAGGTAGGGGATGAGGCTTGGAAGTGGCGGTAGATACTGTGGGTTTGTAGGAATTTGTTATCGTCTGTTGTGTTACATGTTGACAGTAATGGCGCGTGGCGGTGGATTCCAGACCTGGTTAAGGGGTACACGGTTAGGGGGTGTACAAGCGTCTTACTTTTGGTCTTCTCCCGCTGTTTGTGTCTCGGAGGCTCTTTTATGGAGGAAGGATATTTCATTGAAGGCTACTGTGTTCGCTTGGCGTTTGTTTCAATTTTGCTTGCCTTCTAAACCAAATTTGTATAGTAGAAGCGTTATCTCATCGAAGTCTCAGATGTGCGTAACAGGTTACAATTTTCAGGAAACAAAGAATCATCTTTTTCTGTCTTGTCCCTTGTTTGGTCAGATTTGACAACTGGTTCGAAACTGGCTTTGTGTTTATTCTGCGGACCATTATAATATTGTTGATCATTTTTATCAGTTTGGTACAATTTCTGTTGGTGCCAAATCTAGGCGATTCCTCATGGATTTGTTTTGGTTCACTTGTGTCTGAGTGATTTGGAAGGAAAGAAATGACATAATTTTAGCGGCAAAGAGAACAATCCATTACAGCTCGTGGAAAAAGTCAAATTATTATCTTTTTGGTGGTTTAAAGCTCATGATGTAGTTTTTCATTATAGCTTTCATAATTGGTGGCAAAACCTATTCATATGTGCGGGTGTGGCTAATTATTGTTGATTTTTGCCGTTGAAATACTCTTGTAAATTTTGGCTTTCTTTTTTGGTACACCTTGTGCCGGAAGGTTAGTCGTTTGGTTATATATATCATTTTGATTTCTTAAAAAAAAATAGCATAATTTTATTTTTTAACAAAAATCTTCATAATTTTGTAAACAAAAATGTTTTTTTCAAATTTTTTGATTACGTCTGGAATAAAATGTTCAAAAAATAAACTGAATTTTTTCTATTATAATTCTGGAAAAAGATTATCTATTTTTTTTAAGTTTTAAAAAAATATTATCTAAATTCTGGAAAAATATTTTCATTTTTCAGAATTTTCAATTTCGGAAAAATATTATCTAAATTTTTATTTTCAAAAAAAGTTATCTAATGTTTTGTTTTTATTAATTATGATTTTTTTAATTATTGTATAAAAAATAAATTAAAAAAATGAACTTTTTAACTTCAAAAGAAAAATCTAAACTTTTTTCCAATTTCAAATTTTTGAAATATATTTTCTAGTTATTTTCAAAAATTTTGAAATAGATTATGTTCCATAATTTTTTTATAAAATAAAACTTTTAACTTTCGAAAAAAAAGATTTTTTTTCTAATTTTTTTGATTTTTTTTTAATTTTCGATAATTAAATTTCTAAATTAATATAATTGAATTTAGATATATTTTTTATTTTAAAAAAAGGCACAAATGCCACGTGTATCCATAAAAAAAAATGAAAAACAAAATAAATTTACAGTCAGCGTGCCACATTAGCGAAAATGCGCATTCAGATGACCTATGGGGTATTTTGAAACAATTTTCTTTTACAAGAACCGAATTGAATTTTTTTTATAGGAGGCAAACCAGGAAAAAAACTATATATTATAGGAGGGGTAAAATACTGTTAACCCATTTAAGACATGTTGAGGTGTGGTCGATGACGACATCGACGTTGTCTTCTGGAAAAATGGATTCTCAAGAAGTTTTCCAGATCTAAACTCTAAATGAGAGAGAAAGAGGTGTCGTCACTAAAAGAAAAGGATAATTTTCTATGTTTTGGTCATAACTCATAACCAATTTGAGTTGCATTGGGTTGTTTAGAAATTTTCGTTCTCTAACTTGCAGATGAGAGAGAGAGAAAGAGGTCTGGTTTACCAGGAAGGGGGTGGTTTTTTTTTTGTTAATTAATTAATTAAAATAATTCATGGACTGAATCAGAACCATTGTTATCTTACTTATCCACGTGTCTTGTTCTTAAGAATGGAAATTGAGATTGCCATTTTTTCCACAAATGTAGAGGATCTGCACCCATAAAATGGGTACTTTGTGTTTGTAGTTCCTCACAACGCAGCAAATATTGTTTCCTCTTACTTTCAGAAACTCTTCAAAATTTTCAACATTTTTCTGCGGTGTAAACTTTTTTCATCAACACCTTATTTTCTACTTATTTTATGAATCACTTTTTTCCAAGATGGCAAACATTGTTCAACCTATTTCTGCATTCACTGTTCGTAATCTTCTTGGTCCATTAGCATTAGGAATATGGTTAGTGTCAGATTTCAAGAGACCTGATGACACATTTTATGTTGAAATTGTGCTCTTGAATTCAGATGTTGGCATATCTATGCCACCATAATTTAAATGGAAATATTACTCAATCTCCATATCACTTTATCCTGAAGTTATTGGTGGTGGTTATGATTCTGATTTCTTGGTTGGTGAGTGTCAAAATTATGAAGAGTCAAAATTATATGATTTCTATGCTTTTTTTGAAGATGTCAAAACAAAGCTGAATGTCATATGTTTGGAAGATGACGGGTAATGGCACAAGTAAAAATTATAAGTCTAGTATTTAAAAAAATTCTTTCCTCAATCGAACAAACAAACAAACACTAATATCTTCTAAAATTTTCTGATAACAATTTTTTAAACAAAATTATTATTGACTAACCATACGTATTCATTGAAAATTTGGTTTTGTATAGTATCTATCCTACCGTGTAAGATGATCATTTTCCTAGAGGGGTCCATGAAAATAACCTTACCGATCCCATAGGTCAAATTAATCGACATATTAAATAGTATTTAAGAAAAGTGGTCCACGGCTCCACTATATATATATATATATATATAGACTATAGTATAGTATTTATACACATTCCATCCTCTAATATTGACAATAATCTGTTAGACCCCTCAAAAAATATTGTTTGTTAGAGGATAGACAATAGAGAAGGGATGGGTACCCTGCTTCCAAGCTCAACAGCAGAACATGAAAAATCAGAGAAACAAAATAGTTCTTTACAAATAGATGAACACCAAAGAGATGTTGATGCAGGTGCTCTCTTTGTCCTCAAATCAAAAGGTATTACTCCTAATTTACCCTTCTCAAGTTCTCTGTTTTGTCTTGTATGGAACATTATACTCATCTGTTTATTGTTCTTGTTCCATCTATCACCTTTGTTAATTCAAAAGCAACATAAAAATAACTAATGGTATTAGGGTTTAGGACGCGACTAAACTTCTAAAATATGATGTATCAATGTTTGCATCTCGGTTAAAAGAGATTTCTACATTTAGGTAAATGCTAGATATTGCGAAAACCTTGAATGTATTCAAATTTGATGTGAAGGCTCTATGCAAAGCTGTAATCAGGGAATGGAATGATCTATGTCGGTCCAAATGGAGTATATGAATAATTAAGTTTATAGCTATAGTTTTAGTAGCCGACTTTATGTGAATGTGGATCTTTTGATTTTTTATTGTTCTTCTACCTCTGACTTAGATGAACCGATACTACTTCTGACTCAGATGAACCGAAATAGTGATACAACTTTGTCTTTCTTGCTGCGCCTGCCTTGTTTGAATAATTGACCCACATATACGTAGGCAGCAAACAAATTTCACGATAAAAACTATATAATACTCCCTCCGTCCCTAATTATAAAGCCCTTTTGCCAAAATCACGGGAATTAAGATAGTGGATATTTGTATTAAAGTTGTTTGTAATGACTATTGTTTTTACAATTTTATCCTTTAAGAAAGAAAGTTAGTTTATGTTTTCAACATGTTATTTATTATTGATTGAAGAAAAAGATGTATAATAAATAGGGGCATGTATGTAAAGAAATAATTAATGTAGTTGGAAATAACAAGAGGGTCTTATAAAAAGGGACAAAAAAAATTATCAAAAGGATCTTATAATTAGGGACGGAGGAAGTACTATTTCCAACTATGAGATCCTTTTGAGATTTTTTTTGTCCTTTTTTATAAGACTTATTTACTATTTCCAACTACATTAATTATTTCATTACATATATATCCCTATTTATTATACATCTTTTTCTTCAATCAGCAATAAATAACATATGGAAAACATAAATCAACTCTCTCTCTTAAAAATAAAATTGTAATACAATTTTAAAACAAATATGCACTTTCTTAATTTCCATAATTTTAGCAAAAAGGTCTTATATATATAGACGTAATAATATATATTGAGTCAAAGTGTTGCAGCAAAAGGTCCCTCTGCACGTATCTTTTAGCCTAAAAAAATAAAATAATAATTACCGATTTCACATTAAAAGTAGTTTTTTTTTTATATTATAATGTCTGCACGTATCTTTTAGACTATAAAAATAAAATAATAATTACCGATTTCACATTAAAAGTGGGTTTTTTTTTTAATATTATAATGTAGTGAGTTTTATTATGTGTTACACTTAAGCCTTATATTTTTGAGATACTTTTACATCTATGTTCTCATGATTTTGTCCTTTATAAAAGACGTTTTTTCAAGTTAAAGAGTGAAAGTGGTATTTATAAACAACATTAAGCTTCAATTTTTTTTTTTATTTGGTACAAAGCTTCAATTTATTTATATGTAATGTATAACTTTTTTGTATTCTTGAACAATACATTTGTTTGAGTCGTGTGATGTGGAGACTCGAGCAAATTATGAAATGGAGAAAAATGAAAATGAGAACTTATCTCTATATTTAACAAATTTTCCTACCATAAGATAATCATTGCATTTAACTCATTTGAGTTGTTATGGTAGCATTGACTTCTAACTTTGAGGTGTGTTCCTCTTCAAGGTCTTATGTTTAATTTTTTTTTATGTTAATTTGGATGAGTTAATTTAACTTCTTAAAAAAATAAGATAGTCATTGTTATTGATGATGGACTTTTTTTTTTATACACAAATGTTATCGACTAATTATTTGGTTAGGGAGAGTGAATTTGTTAGCTTAACTCATTAAATTGAGTTCATGGTTTTATTTTTATTCGTTTTAGGTTCATGGGTGCACTGTGGTTACCACTTGACAACATCAATTGTGGCTCCACCTCTCCTAAGTCTTCCATATGCTTTCACATTACTTGGATGGACGGCTGGAATATTTTTCTTAGTGATTGGAGCTATGGTCACTTTCTATTCCTACAATTTATTATCTAGGGTTCTTGAACACCAAGCTCAATTGGGTAATCGTCAACTACGGTTTAGAGATATGGCTCGAGACATTTTAGGTATCTTACAACAACATATCATTTCTTATTTATCTTTATGATTTGGTTTAGTATTTTTTTTGGTACACTTGTTTGGAAAGTAGAGTATTCTGGATTTAAACCTGCGTCCTGACATATCAAATATTCTTCAATCTATTATCTGAATTGTAATTAAGGACAAAATTTACATGAATTATTGCTCCAATTAAATATAGCTAATTGTGAAACTAACATTGGCAGGTCCTAGATGGGGTCGTTATTTTGTGGGGCCAATTCAGTTTGCAGTATGCTATGGGGCTGTAGTGGCTTGTACTCTTTTAGGTGGTCAATGCATGAAGGTAATTTTGAACCCTTGTGATACACACACTCATATAGACTCACATTTTTTACATGCCCTAACCATATTGTTACCATTTTAATTTGATTATATTATATTCTTATATATATTTTTCCCATGTAATTAATCACCTGCAGGCAGTTTATTTGTTGTCAAACCCAAATGGGTCTATGAAGCTTTACGAGTTTGTGATCATATTTGGTTGCTTCATGTTGATTTTGGCTCAAATCCCATCTTTTCACTCATTGAGACACATTAATCTTGTGTCTTTGGTTCTATGCTTACTCTATAGTGCTTGTGCTGCTGCTGGTTCTATATATATTGGTATTTGCAAAAATAAATTACATACTCCTTTGTTACTCACCAATTTGAACTTTATGCTAACTTGGTGATGTATAAAATGAATTATTTTTATCTTAACTTCATCAATATTATTACTACTATAGGAAATTCATCAAAAGGACCAGAAAAGAATTATTCTTTAAAAGGTGATACAGAAGATCGGTTATTTGGAATCTTCAATGCTCTTAGCATCATTGCCACAACCTACGGAAATGGAATCATTCCTGAAATTCAGGTATGGATGATGAGTTTAAGTTCGAATATATATGCATTGGTTGAACTTTATTTACCTCCTGATTGAACTCTAAACTATCTCGATCACCTTGATCTTAGAAATGACTTGTTAAGATAAAAAAACGTTCTATTATTCAAAGGTTTAGATTTCACAATTCTCTCATGTGCATGGAGACAATTCTTTCCCATTCTTATTACTTTACAAATCCTTTCCTATTATTTTGTGCTTAGTTCTTACATGTTTTTTTTACAGGCAACGTTAGCACCACCGGTTAAAGGGAAGATGTTCAAGGGACTAAGTGTTTGTTACACTGTGGTTACCGTCACTTTCTTTAGTGTAGCCATATCTGGTTATTGGGCATTTGGCAATGAATCTGAAGGCCTTATCTTAAGCAACTTTGTGGACAATGGGAAGCCATTAGTGCCTAAGTGGTTTATTTATATGACCAACGTGTTTACTATAGTACAATTATCAGCAGTTGGTGTGGTAAGTAATATTTTTTTCAGTTCGAACTAGTCTGTACTCGATAAGAATTGTTTCAGTTCGAACTAGTATGCACTCGATAAGAATTATATAGTCGAGCCGAACTAGTCTGTACTCGATAAGAATTGTTTCAGTTCGAAATTTGATTGTAGTTTGATACGAATAACTTGACCTCGACTCATTTAAAAATCGCCAACAACTAACTATTGGATTTTTAATACAGGTGTACTTGCAACCTACAAATGAAGTGTTAGAGCAAACATTTGGGGACCCAAAAAGCCCTGAGTTCTCCAACCGCAATGTAATCCCCAGACTGATTTCCCGGTCAATAGCCATTACTATTTCAACCCTAATAGCAGCCATGCTTCCATTTTTTGGGGACATAAACTCACTCATTGGAGCTTTTGGTTTTATGCCACTTGACTTTGTTTTACCTGTAATTTTCTTTAATTTGACATTTAAGCCATCTAAGAGAAGCCTCATTTTCTGGTTGAATGTTACTATTGCTGTGGTTTTCTCTGCATTGGGAGCTATTGCAGCAATTGCAGCCGTTAGACAAATAATCCTTGATGCTAAAAATTATCAATTATTTGCTAATATATGATCATATATGCCATCCTAAGAAGTTTGTCCTATTCTATTCTATATATTTGTTTCATATATTTTTCACATTTTTTCCTAGATTAATATATGTTAATGATGTTGTTCTAATTTTTTAGTAGATTACTTGTGCAAAATTTTATTCTTTAACGACTTCAACTTCTAATTGTCTTGACTAAGCATGTGTTTGGTTTTGTTAGATTTAATCCAAGTTCAGTTTAGATATGATTAGTGTTTTAATCAAGGTTTGTTTGATTAAACACAAGATAATCAAGTTGGTTAGAAGTTTGCTACACTTAGCTAGTTTTTAGCAAAGTTTGTTAGGGCTTTTGAGATAACTTGTCACGCAAGCCATGTAACTAAGCTTGTATAAAACCATGTTTGTAAGTGTATTTCACAACTAATGAATTTACAACATTACAAACAATAAACCTTCTCTTTCTCTCTTCTTCTTATTTCTCTCTAATCCCTCAAAATTAGAAACCCTAACTTGCATTGCAAGAAATTGATTGCTGCACTAACAAATTGGTATCAGAGCCTCTGGTTCTAATCTAAGGGAGCAAGAAAACTTCAATCACACAATTATCAAGGTGCAGAAACGTAGAAACCATGATTGGTAGTAGCAATTTCAATACTCATCTTCCAAGTCTTGATGGAAGAAATTGGGAAAGATGGAGTGTTGTGATGAAGAATCTGTTTGAGGCACAAGATTTATTGGAGATTGTGCAAAACGGTTACATTGATATAGGTGCTAATGCAACTGAAGTGCATAGGAATGCACATAAAGAGTTAAAGAAGAAGGATTGCAAGGAATTGTTCCTCATTCAATAGAGTCTTGATGAAGGAAACTTTAAAAGAATTTCTAAATCCACAAGATCAAAGGAAGCTTCAAATATTCTGGAAAAATATCATGAAGGTGATGATAAGGTGGAGCAGATAAAGCTTCAGTCATTGAGAAGGAAGTTTAAATTGATGCAAATGGAGGATGAGAAGAAGATTGCTGATTACATCTCCAAACTAATCAATGTTGTAAATCAGATAAAAGCTTATGGAGAAGTAGTTACAGATCAACAAATTGTTGAGAAAATCATGAGAACACTATCTCCAAGATTTGATTTTATAGTGGTTGCAATTCATGAATCAAAGGATGTGAAAACTTTGAAGATTGAAGAATTGAAAAGTTCCTTGGAGGCTCATAAACTGATGGTTTATGAGAGAAGCAGTGAAAGATCAATTCATTATTTACCCCATGAATGATCACTTTTTACCCCAAGAAGGTAAAAAGAAAATAAGTAGATTTAGTTTTTTCGAATAAATGTTCAATTATTGTATGAATTCTATTAATATAAAATGAGATGTTGTTATATGTATTAATTTTGTTCATTTCTTTTTATTTATATTTGCTTTTATTTTCTGATTTTGTATTTAATGAATAAATTCAAATAAATTTTAATTTAGTTAAATTCTTTTTATTTATATTTGTTTTTATTTAATGAAAAAATTAGAATAAATATTTACTTTAAGTGAATAAGTAAATTAGAATAAAGTAAATAAATAATTTAGAATAAAGTAAATAAATAATTTAGAATAAAGTAAATAAATTAATTTTTATAAAGTAAATAAATTAGAATAAAGTGAACAAATAAATTAGAATAAAGTGAACAAATAAATAAATTAGAATAAAGTAAATAAAATAATTTGAATATAGTAAATAAATTAAAAAAAAGTGAGTTAAGTCACTCTACGTGACTTATCTAACGCTGCATGACTTAATTTGCGCAAATTTTTACACTTGCGTTAGTTAACTAACGCATGAGTATTTTAGGTATTTCAGTTGGGCGCAAGTGAATTTGGTTGGGTGAAGAACATAATTCTTATCTTTATCCTATATCAGACTTGTGTTTTTCCCAATACATCTCCTCCTGCCCAGCACTATTGGACTTGGTGCATGGATATATTATACTCCCTTCGTCCCTATATGTAAACTCCCTTTGCTTTTTTCACATTTCTTAAGAAAAGTTGGTAATGTAATTAATGTGTCTATTTTGTGGGTTAATATTACTAAATTATCATTTGTTTGTATGTGTATTAAATTTGACTTTTCATATTTCAAGATAAGTTAGTAGTATTAATTAGGATATGTTTAGGAAAAAAGTAATAAATACATTTAGTAATTTGAAAAGAGATTTATATTTAAAGACAAAAATAAAGTTAAATGGATGTTTAGATATAGGAACGGAAGAGTATATCATGATTCAATACTTGAGATGGATGTGCGTCAAATGAATGAATCAGAACCTTGCAGCTCATTAATTTCAGAGTAAGTCTTTAGTTAGATTAGGAAATTAAATACCAAGGGCATCACATCTTAAAATCAAATATCAATGAATGACGTCACACCAGAACTAGAATGAAGTTTTACATGGAATTAAATAAATACTCATTTCAGTCACATTTATAAGCAAAAAACAACTTTTTAAGTATATTAAATAACTAATGTATCTGATCTATAATTACGACTGGATACATTAGTTATTCAATAAATCTAAAAAGTTATTTTTTGCTTATAAATATGATCGGAGTGGGTAAGAGCTAAGGTAACACTCTCTCCGTCCCGTAATAAAGTGAGTCGTTGGAAAAAAAATAGGCTAAAATATGATTTTGGTCCCTGCAAATATGCCTCGTTTTGGTTTTAGTCTCTGTAAATTTTTTTTGGTGTTTTTGGTTCTTGCAAAATATTTTGTTTTTGAAAATAGTCCTTGCGGACCTTTTTCAAAATCAAAAGATTTTGCAGGGACTATTTCTCTAATAAATGAGTTTAATCATCATGTGTCACGTGTGCAAATCATCACAAAAGTGGAGTCAGAGACCAAAATTAAAATGAGGCATATTTGCATGGACTAAAACCAAAATGAGGCATATTGCAGGGACCAAAACGATATTTTTACCAAAAAAATATTGCCAAAAAAACTGACCCATCTTTTTTTCAATATAGAAATTATTTCAAAGAAAATATTAATGAAATGAAAATAAAATTGGGGAAGAGTATCGAAAACAATAAAAAAAAAGGTGAAAATTTGGGTAAAAAATAAATTTTAAAAAAATTAATAATTGTAGCATCAGAATATGTGGATGCTACTTAAAATTAAGAGTTTTTCTATTCACACCCTATATATTTCTGGTTACATCCGATTTTTTTAAAAAGTTTTTGATAATACCAAAATTATCCTTTTATATAAATTTTCTTAAAATCTTGATTTCATTCATTATCACTATAAAATTCCATCCTCTTTCACCCACCAAGGATCAAACAATCCTGATATTCAATTAATCTCTATGGAAGATTAAAGAGTGAATCAAAACATCTTTCATTCATACTCGATTGCATATAAATAAGTGAATTTTTTCTTCTTTTTCAATAACGCTGATTTCAGTTTTCTTCTTGTTGTTCAACTGCACTGTACGACAGTTTCAGTTTTACATTGTTGAGGTTAACTTAAATTCAGTTTAAGTAGGTTCATGTAAACTTAGTTTACATAGTCTACTTAAACTTAGTTTACATAACCTACTTAAAGTGAGTTTAAATATGTACACTTAAACTCAGTTTACATTACCTACTTAAACTAATTTTACATGTACATACTTAAACTGATATTACGTATAATCATTGAACAATGTTGAACTTTTAGATGTACACTTAAAATCAGTTTACATGACCTACTTAAATAGAGTTTACATGACCTACTTAAACTAAGTTTACATGATCTACTTAAACTGAGATTACGTAGAATCATTGAACAATGTTGAACTTTTAAATATAGACTTAAACTTGGTTTACATGACCTACTTAAATTGAGTTTAAGTATGTACACTTAAACTCAGTTTACATGACCTACTGAAACTAAGTTTACATGACCTACTTAAACTGAAGAGGGATTTTAGGGTGTAACCAAGAAAAAAGGAAGATGCATTTTGAAAATTAAATTTTAAAGAAGGATAATTTTATCATTTTAAGGTGCAATTAGGATTAAACAAAGTGTAATTAGAAAAACTCTAAAATTAAACAATATTTAGCATCAAAATTTGTGGATGCTAATCGATGATTAATTTTGAAAAACTAGCGTCAGTGAATATGCTCTATAGCATCTACCAAAACTAACACAAAGTGTCTTAAAAAAATTGAATTAAAAAAAGCACATTTGTGTTCGAAATTGTGGATGCTAAACTGACGCTATTAGCATTAGAAATGGTCTTATGCTAAAAAATTTGAAGCTAAATGACAGTTTACTTGTAGTGAAGTCATGGCAAAAAAAAAAAATATTGTCCCAAAAAAATTGATCCATCTTTTTTTTTTTTATATAATACTCCCTCCGTCTCTATATCTAAATTTCCTTTGCTTTTTTCACATTTCTTAAGAAAAGTTGTCAGTGTAATTAATTAATGTGTATATTTTTTATGCTAATATTACTGAATTGTCTTTTGTTTGTATTTGTATTAAATTTGACTATTCATATTTCAATACAAGTTAGTAGTATTAAGTAAGGGTATGTTTAGGAAAAAAAATAATAAATGCATCTAATAATTTGAAAATGAGTTCACATTTATGAAAAAAAATAAAATCAAATGGATGCTTAGATATAGGGACGAAAGGAGTATTAATTACTTTTTTTCAATTATAACTCTAATTTATACTCATTTCACCATTACAAATTCAATATATTATACTTTGTATGTATGATGAAGAGAAATGCATCAATACTTGATATAACACTCCAAATCATTTTTCTCTCTCTTTTATTTACTCACTTTTTCTTAATACATGTGAAATGATGAATATATAAAAAACAACACTTTTTACCCTTTTAAGATACCGAATAGATTCTTTATAAAAAAGAAATTGATTATAAATTTTTAATACAATGCTGCTACTCCCTCCGTTTCTTTTTAATTGTCACTTTTGCATAATTTTTTTGTTTCTAATTAACTATCACTTTCAAAGTTCAATACAACATTAAATCTTGTTTTGTCTTTATTACCCGTGATTATTTATTCTAGAAAGAGAAATATATGAAATGAGATATTAATAATGATGAAGGTTATTATAGGAATAAGACGAATTGTTGTATCAAAAGTAGTAAAAAGTACACCCTCCGGTCACTATTATAGACCATATACATCATTAAATGAATGAACCTAAAATGTAAATTTTTGCTTATATTAATGACCGGAGGGTTTACTTATTGTCTTGATTTGTGTAAAAAACTTAAAAGTAACAATTAAAAAGGAAGGATGGAAGTACTATATTACTCCACTATATGGAATCAATTAGTATAGTACACATGGTTAAAAAGGAATGGTGTATCTTCTAGGGACATTACCCATATGAACTTTTCCGAGATCATTATTCAGTCGACCACATGGTTAAAGTAGTTCAAGTGTGAAAACAAAGACAAATAAAATCAATAAGGGACCACGATAATAAATTCGTGATTGAAAATGTGTGTCCTACAAACACCCAATCGATAATAATGGAACGTGGCAAGCAAGTTGCATAAATTTGTGGTTGAAAATACGCTACGTGAATGTTTGCTCACAATTTGTGAAAATACTTGCATTCTTGCTAGTAACGTTGCATTTCATTCTCAAAGGTCTCCTGCTTAGTTCAACACTCATTCTATCCGGACAAATTTCTCATCTTCTTATCTTTGCAACTCTTTAATTTGTTTTCACAAAAAAATGGCCGACGCTTTGCTTGGAGTTGTGTCTGAAAATTTGACGTCTCTCCTTCAAAATGAATTTGCAACCATTTCTGGAATCAGGTCAAAGGCTCGAAAGCTATCAGACAACTTAGTTCACATCAAGGCTGTTCTTGAAGATGCTGAGAAGAAACAATTCAAAGAACTCTCTATTAAGCAATGGTTACAAGACCTCAAAGATGCTGTTTATGTGCTCGGTGATATCCTTGATGAGTACTCGATCGAGTCTGGTCGACTGAGAGGATTTAACTCTTTCAAACCAATGAACATCGCGTTTCGCCATGAGATCGGTAGCAGGTTTAAAGAGATTACAAGGAGGTTAGATGATATTGCTGAAAGTAAGAACAAGTTTTCTCTACAGATGGGTGGAACTCTTAGGGAAATCCCAGATCAAGTAGCTGAAGGGCGCCAAACCAGCTCCACCCCTCTTGAATCAAAAGCATTGGGAAGAGACGATGATAAAAAAAAGATTGTCGAGTTTCTTCTCACCCATGCGAAGGACTCTGACTTCATTTCTGTCTATCCCATTGTTGGTTTAGGTGGTATTGGAAAAACAACTCTTGTTCAATTAGTCTACAATGATGATCGCGTGAGTGGCAATTTTGATAAAAGAATTTGGGTTTGTGTTTCTGAGACTTTCTCCTTCGAGAGGATTTTGCGTTCTATTATAGAATCTATCACATTAGAGAAGTGTCCTGACTTTGACTTAGACGTATTGGAAAGAAAGGTGCAAGGATTGTTGCAAGGGAAAATATATTTGTTGATTTTAGATGATGTGTGGAATCAAAATGATCAATTGGAATCTGGGTTAACACCCGATATATGGACTCGTTTGAAATCTGTTTTGTCATGTGGATCAAAAGGTAGTTCCATTTTAGTGTCAACTCGTGATAAGGATGTTGCAACAATCATGGGAACATGCCAAGCTCACTCTTTGTCTGGTCTCTCTTACAGTGATTGTTGGTTGTTGTTCAAACAACATGCATTTAGACATTACAGAGAAGAGCATACAAAGCTTGTGGAAATAGGAAAGGAGATAGTAAAGAAATGTAATGGATTGCCTCTTGCAGCAAAAGCATTGGGAGGTTTAATGGTCTCAATGAATGAAGAAAAGGAATGGCGTGATATTAAAGACAATGACCTTTGGGCTTTACCACAAGAAAAATCTATTTTGCCTGCTTTGAGGCTGAGTTACTTTTATTTAACACCAACTCTAAAGCAATGTTTCTCTTTTTGTGCTATATTTCCTAAGGATAGAGAAATCTTGAAAGAAGAATTGATTCAGCTTTGGATGGCTAATGGATTAATTTCATCTATGGGTAATTTGGACGTTGAAGATGTTGGAAACATGGTTTGGAAGGAATTGTACCAAAAATCATTCTTTCAAGAAATCAAAATAGATGAATATTCTAGAGATATTTATTTCAAGATGCATGATCTTGTTTATGATCTCCTTCATTCAGTAGTGGGGAAAGAATGTATGTATTTGGAGGATAAAAACGTTACTAATTTGTCACGAAGCACACACCACATTGGTTTTGACTACACAGACTTGTTATCCATCAACAAGGGTGCCTTCAAAGAAGTTGAATCCTTGCGAACATTGTTTCAGTTGAGTGATTATCATCATTATTCCAAAATAGATCATGATTACATCCCAACAAACCTTTCTCTTCGGGTTTTGCGCACATCCTTTACCCATGTGCGATCACTAGAGAGTTTAATTCATTTAAGGTATTTGGAGCTTCGTAATCTTGTCATAAAAGAGTTGCCTGACTCAATTTACAACTTGCAAAAATTGGAAACCTTGAAAATAATACGCTGTGATAATCTGAGTTGTCTTCCGAAACACTTGGCCTGCCTACAAAATCTTAGACATATAGTCATTGAAGATTGTTGGTCTTTGTCTCGAATGTTTCCTAGCATTGGAAAATTATCTTGTCTAAGAACATTAAGTGTGTACATTGTTAGTTTAAAGAAAGGGAATAGCTTGACAGAGTTACGTGATCTAAAACTTGGTGGAAAACTGAGTATCAAAGGCTTAAAAGATGTTGGCAGTATATCTGAAGCTCAAGAAGCCAATTTGATGGGTAAAAAAGACCTTCATGAATTATGCTTGTCTTGGGAAAGCAATGATAAATTTACCAAGCCACCAACTGTAAGTGCTGAGAAAGTACTCGAAGTGCTTCAACCTCAGTCAAATCTCAAGTGCTTGGAAATAAATTGCTATGATGGATTGTGGTTACCAAGTTGGATAATTATTCTTAGTAATTTAGTTTCTTTTGAACTTGAGAATTGCAACGAAATTGTGCAGCTTCCGTTAATTGGTAAACTACCATCTCTAAAAAAACTGACAATATCTGGTATGTATAATCTGAAATACTTGGATGATGATGAATCTCGGGATGGTAGGGAGGTGAGGGTTTTCCCATCTCTGGAGGTACTCGACTTATTTTGTCTACAAAACATAGAGGGGTTATTGAAAGTGGAAAGAGGGGAGATGTTTCCTTGTCTTTCTAAGTTGAAAATCTCCAAATGCCCTAAACTTGGAATGCCATGTCTTCCATCTCTTAAATCCCTCGATGTCGATCCATGTAACAATGAGTTACTGAGATCAATCTCTACTTTCCGTGGTCTTACTCAGCTTTCCCTACTTGACAGTGAAGAAATAATAACATCCTTCCCAGATGGGATGTTCAAAAACCTTACTTCTCTTCAATCTTTGGTTTTAAATTATTTCACAAATCTAAAGGAGTTACCAAATGAACCCTTTAACCCAGCTTTGAAACATCTGGATATCTCTCGTTGTCGTGAGTTGGAGTCCTTACCAGAGCAAATTTGGGAAGGTCTTCAATCCCTTCGAACTCTAGGAATTAGTTATTGTAAAGGATTGCAATGCTTGCCGGAGGGTATTCAACACCTCACTTTCCTTAGGACTCTAAAGATTTGGGGTTGTGAAGGATTGCAATGCTTGCCAGAAGGCATTCAACACCTCACTTCTCTTGAGCTTCTGACTATCGGTTATTGCCCCACATTAAAGTTACGATGCAAAGAGGGAACAGGGGAGGATTGGGACAAGATAGCTCATATTCCAAAAAGAGATATTCGTGAGTTTTGAATGGGATTAAGACGCAAAGACGTTTACCCTTCAATTATAGTGGTAGGATCTCTATTTCCTATTCTTATGTTTGGATTTCAACTACTCAAAATTTTTTATTTTTATTCTCAATGTTGACTTCTTTGGAACCCGTTCTGTAGAAAGAGATCCAGAGTACATGAAATATATTTTACTGTTCAACCAGGATAAATGTTCTAATTCAGGTAATTTTCTTCATCATGGTTTTTTTATTTTCTCCATTTTTGTTCTTTAAGTTTCTATTGGTCATTTTTATTTATTTGTTTATTTGAATGATATATTGTTTGGCTTCTTCTTGCTTAATTTTGATAATAATTTAAAAATTTAAAGTTTCTGAAAGTAACTATATATATGGGTTGGTGTCATATCAGTATAAACATCAGGCATGTCATCAATATGAAGTATTAGTGCTACGTTAATTTGAATGATTTACAAAAAGTGAAATGGAATTTTGAATATTGGTGAATGATTGTTGGGTGTAGAACAAAGATCATGGCCCTGGATGCAATTACTTTGGGCACTCAATGGGTTATCATTTTGTGTGTGTGTTTTCTGTCTTTTTTATTCAGTTTTCGATTTAGTTAAAATTCAGATGGTTTGTCCTAAGATTGGGTTAGGTTAAGTTTATTTGTTTGTGTTTATTTTTAATTATGTTTGCCTATTGAAACAAGATCTATGATACCTTGTAAAATAGCAGCAATGGGAAATGATACAATTCAATGTATGTTTTCCAAAGGTTTATATTCCGAACTTAGACTTTTGGTGATGTTGGTGTTGCTTTTATCTTCAATAGGAATCAAGAAGAAAATATATTTGGTGTTTCTGCTGCTGGCTTGTCACATTTCCGAATAAACTTGTAGGCTCCTTAATCTCCCTCCATCTTTCTTTCGATTGTGTTTCTTACAGTGCAACAATACCAATCTCTTGTACCCTTTTTGCAGGCTATGCCACTCCTGTTTTTTCACTATGGTCTCCTAGTTATGTTAGTTTCTCTTTGGTCTTTCGTAGGTAAGTTTTGATCATTTTATTTAATTTATTTTTCTTATTTGTTATCTGTTCAGTATATACCCCTCTTTGTTTGCAAAATTGAAATTTATAATTGCATGTTTCGCGAAAATGCTTGCAGCCATTAAGGCTCTTCAGGTTCATGGCTTCATTTCGATGATTGACTGCAATTTTTAGTCAGAACAATTTTGTTAAAGCTTCTTGTAACTGAATACACATGTAACTGAACCACATGTTTGGATTTCAAGTGCTCAATTAACTGAATTTTCATTCAAAACATTGTTATATATGCTCCATATGGAGTGATTTTCAGGCTTTGGTTGTATTGGTCTGAACACATTTCGAAGAATGAGCACAGGAGTACACAAGATATTTTATTGATCAACTTTGGGGTAGTTTACAAATAATTGTACAGGTAATGTAGTATGTTGTTAACAATATATAAGCCTTTTCTTTTTTCGAAAGAAAAATATTTCTTTGAGTTTTTATTATAGAATTTTACTATAAAATTTGCTGACTACTAAGGAATATTCTGAGTAGCAAGTTGTTGATGCATCCATCGAACTCTTTAACCACAACTCAAGGCCTATGAAGAATAAACTTTTTCTTAGGTGCATATTTTAGCTATGATATTTCTTAAAAATGTTTTGTAGACAAACCTATGTTGCATTTTCTAGTTCGTTGTAGTAACTTTTGATTTGGATTGTTAAATGATTAGATTGAAACTTGAATTTTTGACAGTTAGATGGTTTTCAATATTTTGTGCATTTAAAAATGATTGATAGAATTAAAAACTAAAGAAATAGATGTTTAATTGATTTTTCATTTGAGACTTGAGAGTTTCATATCTTAATTATGTGTATGTACAAACGTTGCAGATGCAATACAAGAATGAAATTAGATGTCCACAATACACATACAGTAATAAAATTGTTTAATGAGAATATTATTGTTATTCTCATTTTTATAATTAGGATATTATAGTTATTATCATTTTTATTTAGAAGATATAAAAAATTATAATTAAATAATTGACTAATGACAACAACCACCGCCTCTATGAATTGTATCTTCTAAAGACACTTTGTAGTAACTCATCTGCAGAAAGTAATCTCAAAACAATAATGTGGCATACAAAAATAAGACAAAGTTGACAAATAACAAATAAAGTATAATTCGTTGGTACTTATTTTAGGTGATCCTTTAGGACAAATTTAGTTGAGAATTTATATTTCTATGGCTTTGAGTCAGAATTTTGTGAAGAATTTCGTTATACTAAAATCGTCATGGTATGTTATTTGCAGATTTTTAAAGAATATTGACAGTTGTCAATGTATGCACTAAACTCTTTGACCAACCTGTGAAGGATTAAACATTTTCTTGGTTGCATATTTGATTTCTAAGTATTTCTCAAGACATTTATCTTGAAGAAGATGTATGCTAGTTTTATCTCTTCCCTGCATCTTCTTATCACCATATTACTTTCGAATTTAAATTTCTTTTTTTTTTGAACAATCTCGAATTTAAATTTCTATATGCAGGAATCACTTGCTTTCTCAGTTTTTGTGTGGAATGTCTACGGGTAAAATTATTGTGAGAATTGGGCCATATCTTTAGAATTGACGCTTTGCTTGTTAATGCAACAAATCAAAAATCTTGGTTCAAGCTATTAGCCAGGTGTGTATACAGCTCTTCATTAGGAAGGTGTCATTGTATTTCATGATGCTAGTTTGACTTGGACATTCATGTTATTTCATTATGTTTGTATCCGATAGACATGTTGTGGAACATATGGAGAAGATCTGTAATGAATGTTTTTATGATTGCTGAAGTTCCCCATGAGTTGGTTGAGCTTCTACAAAATACAACATAATTATGATTTTATTTGAAACTTCAACCTGCTATGTTTGGTAAAAGGTAACCTTGTCCATTCTTCAGTTCCTATAATATTTTAACATATATTGTTTGATTTCTTTTTAAATTTATACATTCATGAAAATATGAAGGTGATGGTCTTTCATGTAAGACATGTTTATGGAAGAGTTGGCAGTTCAAGTTTAATCAGAGGAAACACCAATAGTCAGAATTGGCGATGTGTTGTCAAGCATATTTTAAGAGTGAAGTTTGAGATGTAGAAGAGTGAGATGCTTGTCGGAGGGTATTTGACACCTCATTTCTCTCGAGGTTCTGAATATTCATTGTCCAACAATAAAGGAGCAATGCAAGGAGGAAACAGGAGAGGATTGTAACAAGATATCTCATATTCTGGAATTACGCATCAGTTGATGTTGGTGTTTCTGCCTCCATCTTTATTTCTTTTGACTGTGTTTCATACAGTGTATAACAATCTCTTGGTACTCTCTTTGCAGGATATGCCTCTCATGTCTCTTGACTATGGTTTCCTTGTTATGCGAGTTTCTCTTTTGTCTTTAATAGGTAAATTTGGATTATTTGATTTTCTTACTTATGAGTGCAGTAACATGTTCTGAATATCCCTATTTTATTTGTGGTATTGAAATCTATAACTGCATGTTTAGTCATTATGAATTATCATCAAAGGTTCTTCAATTTGATGACTGACTGTAATTTCTAGTCGGAACAATTTTTTGAAGCTTCTTTATTTTTTGTACATCATTATAACCATACTATTGTCTTAGTTTAATTTCTATGTGCAGGAACCACTTGTTACATAGTTGTTAAAACATCTTTTGACTGAGGGAATCCAAGATCTACATGTGTGTAATACTCCGGGTAAAATTATCATCGACATCAATAACAATCTAGAGCATTTTGTCACAACCAATGCATATTATGATTCTCGTTTGTTGGTAAATATTGTTAGAAATGAGGCCCTGCGTTCATCATTGTTGCTTACCAAAGGGAGCAATGTGATGCTTAGCATGTTACAACCAAAGACAGAAAATCTGCAGGTGTGTATACAGCTCTTTATTAGGAAGGTGACATTGTATTTCATGATTCTAGTCGAGTCACTCATGTTATTTCATTATGTTTGTATCAGATATGCTGCTGAATCCCAACCATGTTTGTGTCGGACAATATTAATTGATCAAGTTGTGTCCACTGCTTTTCCTGAAAGCAAGAGGATGCTTCAGCTGAACCACAGAAACTATAAGAGGTGATGATTTTGGATGATATGAATGAGAAATCAACCATTTTATTTGATAACAAAGTGAATTTTGCATCTTTTAACTCCATATATTTTAGTATATTAGCATTAGTCATATCACTTACAGAGAGCATCTCCTGTGTAACCGAACAGGTGCCATTTATTTCTCTTTGAACTATGGCTATTGTTGAATGCGAGGAATTGAGATCCTTGCCAGAAGGTATTTGACACCTCATTTCACTTGAGTTTATGAATATCCATGGTTGCCTAAAATTAAAGGAGTGTAAGGAGAGAACAGGCGAGGAATGTGACAAGATACCACATATACCAAAAATTGTTTATTGGAATGAAGAAGACATCTTTGAATTGATTTATGTGAAACATGTGATTTTTGTCTCAGACGAAATCAATTAAAGATGTCAACCTGATGGGTCAGATTATCGTTATCGCGTCTACACTTCCGTTGATGCTGGTATTGATATGGTATAGAACTTCAATTATAGTATTAAGATGTTCAACTCCATATACTACTAGATTTGAATTTTATTTCATGTGTTCATGAAAATATGCAGGTTATGGTTCTTCATTTATGAAATAGTCCCTTCATGTATGAAATATTTATGGAAAGTTGGAGTTACAAGTTCGATCAGGGGAAACACCAATAGCCAGAATTGGTGATGTTGTTGAGCATATTTTAGGAGTGAAGGTTGCTGCTGAAGATTTCAATTTCCTTTAACTGATATCTCTTTACTGGTTATCGTTGGTTTCCATAACAAAAGTGATTCTTTATTTTTCAATATCAACTAGTACTAATGTTGCAGACATAAGTGATTCTTTATATTAATCGCTTTCCCATTCCTCTAGTTTATTTTTTTTTGTTACTGAGGACAAATGCTTTTTTGAATTCATTCTTGATCAAATTATTGCCTTATGGTAGCTAAAATCAGTGACTACGAGATTTTTTTGTCATTTATAAAATTCACTTGTCAACAGAAATGTAACCAGGCAAAAGAATTCAATAAACATGGCACAAGTTATCAATGATGTGAATAACTTGGGGTAGAAAAACTTAGTAAATAGAAGGGGGTAGAGAAATATATACCGTTGGATGTAACCATTCACTAAGAAACACAACAAACCACAAATGAATAGTCCGGTGCAACAGTTGCACGGAAAAAAGCAACTGATGATGTCTCAACCAACTTGAGTTCATCATCATCACACATGAATGATCCTTAAGAAAGGAATTCATCTCGAGGTTTTATAATATTGATTACCTTCACAAATTAGTTTTTACCAAAAATATTATGAGTTACTAAAGTTCTATCACCCTTAACCTTTGGTTGAGGTATAGAAATAACATCCTTCCAAAAGGGGATGTTCATAAACCTTACTTGTCTTCAAACTCTCAATTTAAGTGGTTTCACAGAATTGAAAGAGTTCCCAATCAAACCCTTCAGCCTAGCTTTGGAGCATCTAAAGATCTTTTCGCTGCGATAAATTTGAGTGTTTACCAGAGAAAATTTGGGAAGGTCTGAAATCCCTTAGAACTATGATGATTCGTAGTTGTAAAGGATTGAGATGCTTGCCTGAAGGTATTCGATTCCTCACTTCACTTGAGGTTTTGAGTATTTATGAATGCCCAACATTAAAGGAACGGTGCAAGACGGGAACAGGCGAGGATTGGACAAGATAGCGCATATTCCAAAATTATATATTTGAAGAGCATTGATACGACTTGTTCCCTCTGTTCGTTACTCCTTACAGTTTTTCACATTTCCACCTAAACTGGTAGGCTCTCTGATCCCTTTCCACCCCTCTTTTGATTGTGTTTCTTACAGTGAAATAACAATCTCTTGTACTATGTTTGCAGAATATACCACTCGTGTCTCTTCACTGTGGTCTCGTTGCAAGATGCTCTTTTTTCTTGGGTGCACATTTTAGCTCAAGGTATTTCTTAATTTAGTCCTCTAGAAGAACATATATTGCTTTCTCTGGTACTTTTTTTTTTTTTTTTTACATTTTTGTTTTTGATTTCGTATTGTTTATAGGTCAATCCAAGAATTTTTTTTCTAGTTGTATGGCAATTGTAGATGATGAAGGCTCTGAACCTTTATATGAAGAATGTTGGAAGAGGTATGCTAGTTTTATCTCTTTCATGAATCTACTTATCACGATATTATTTTCTCATTTTAATTTCTATGTGCTATGGTATGACTTGATTACTCAGTTCTGGGACCATCTTTTGAGTGAGGGAAACCAAGATGTACATGTGTGTAATGTCTATGGGTAAAATCATCATTGACAGAAATAACAATCTTGAGCATTTTTCTCACAACCAACACGTATTGCGATTCTCGTGTTGTCTGTAAATATTATGAGAACTGGGGTGCTACATTTTCAATTGTTTATTACCATAGAGATCAATGTGATGCTGATCTTGTTAATGTTACCAATCAAAATTCTCGGTCCAAGCTATTAGCCAGGTGTGTATACAACTCTAATTAGGAAGGTGTCATTGTTTTTCACAATGCTACTTTGACTAGGAGGACACTCATGTTTTTTCATTATGTTTGTGTCCGATAGAAATGTTGTGGAACATATGGATGCTGCTGTCAGATATGTTACCTAAATCCCGACTATGAGTATGGAAGTAGTTGATTGACAAAGTTGTGTCCACTGCTTTACCTAAATTCAGGTATGGATGAGTTTAAGTTCGAATATATATGCATTTGTTGAACCAATCGAGTATTATTATTTAAGTTCGAATACTAACTGGAACATGTATTGGTTGAACTTTATTTACCTCCTGATTGAACTATAAACTATGTGCATGGAGAGAATCCTTTCCCACTGTTATTACTTTACAAATCCTTTTCCATTATTTTGTGCTAGTTCTTACATGTTTTCTTATAGGCCACATTAGCACCACCAGTTAAAGGGAAGATGTTCAAGGAACTAAGTGTTTGTTACACTGTTGTTGCCGTCACTTTCTTTAGCGTAGCCATATCTGGTTATTGGGCATATGGCAACGAATCTGAAGGCCTTATCTTAAGCAACTTTGTGGACAATGGGAAGCCATTAGTGCCCAAGTGGTTTATTTATATGACCAAGTGGTTTTTAATACAGGTGTACTTGCAACCTACAAATGAAGTGTTAGAGCAAACATTTGGGGACCCAAAAAGCCCTGAGTTCTCCAACCGCAATGTAATCCCCAGACCGATTTCCCGGTCAATAGCCATTACTATTTCAACCCTAATAGCAGCCATGCTTCCATTTTTTGGGGACATAAACTCACTCATTGGAGCTTTTGGTTTTATGCCACTTGACTTTGTTTTACCTGTAATTTTCTTTAATTTGACATTTAAGCCATCTAAGAGAAGCCTCATTTTCTGGTTGAATGTTACTATTGCTGTGGTTTTCTCTGCATTGGGAGCTATTGCAGCAATTGCAGCAGTTAGACAAATAATCCTTGATGCTAAAAATTATCAACTATTTGCTAATGTATGATCACATCATATGACATCCTTGATGTGGTTTTCCTCCCTAGCCGGACCACTTCCCGCCATCATCAACCTCAGGCGTTACATGTCCACTAGTTTTTGCTTGGTTCGTCCTCGAACCACATCGTACTGGGAGAGGTCTGCTCAAATACAACTTGTAACATCCCAAACTGCTTTCAGGATAACCAACATGGATCTTTTCAGAGTGTTTTGTCCTCACTTGCACGTTTTTCGGGAAACTTCCTATAGTAGGGCACCCATCTAAAAATTGCTCCAAGTCAAGCACGCTTAACCGTGTAGTTCTTATGAAATGGGATACCAAAAAGATGCATCTTGTTGATATAGATAGTACCAAACAATTCTTATAAGCCTTCTGTTGTACCCTGATTTTGGACCTAAAAATACTTGTTCAAATTTATTTTCTACCACTAACATTTGTTAATTCGCTGTTATTTTACTCCGAACATTTACTCTCTTTTCATCTGCATATCTTACTGTCTCCATCTCGGAGTATTTTCAATCATAATTTTGTCTTTGATTTTCTCGCATAAAACTATCCAAAGTGTCTGTCTGGCATTTTTATTTCAAAGCATCTGCAAAAATCATACAAAAGGGTATTTTGGTCATTTCCTGCAGTGGAACCCATTTTAGTCCCTGTAATTGTCTCTGAGTCTTTTCAACTTGTTTTGCAAATCATTGTTAAATCTCTTTTTAAAATCATCTCAAAATTACATTTGAGTCAGTTTGGGTCCCTAGGGGCATTTTGGTCTTTTCCTATCAAAATTTCGACAGGGAGGTATTTTAAAATACCTCATGTCGGTAATTGGTTCGTTTTAGTCCTTTTGTTGATTTTATTTTTTGTTTCACTTTACGTTTTTTTCAAATTACCAATTTTTATCCAATTTTATTTTAACTTGCATTTTAGTCCAATACTTTTTAAAATTGCATTTTTAGTCCTTTTTCTTATTTTGCATATTAGTCCTCATATTAACTTTTTTGCAGATTAGTCCATAAGTCCAAAACGGTCCAGATGTCATTTTTTCATTGGTTCTCAGATACACATGGCAGGCTATAAATAGTAAATGTGTCAGATCCATCACAATCAGTCAGAAAAATCACAATCAATCACAATCACTCCCAAAACAGAATCTTTTTCTCTCTCTCATCCATAACAGAATCAAAACAGAAAAAAGCTGAGAAAAAGAGGAAGAACACCAAGAACACTTCATCACCAAAATCAACAGATCCAAACCGGATCTGCTCCAAAACAGCCCCAACCACCACAAAATCAACAAATCCGAACCGGATTCACTCAAAAACCACCGCGAAACATCACATCAACACAAAAACGTACCGGATTTTCGAGCAAAAACAACACCGACGGGACACATAGCGCGCGCGCGAGGAGAAGAGGAGGACTCGAAGTTTTCCGAAGATTTTTCTCCGTTCTACGACAGAGGTAACGCATTTCTCTCCTCTTTTTCTCCGTTTTCGCGCGCATATGTGTAGTGTAGAGAAAGTGTGAAAAAGTTTGTTACGGATATGTATTTATAGATCTAGGCTTGTACGTTCGGATTTTGAAAATTTTGAGGCCGGATTCGGACACTAGAGCGAAAAGGATATCTAGATCCGTGGTTTTTTTTCAAAAAAAGTGTGAAAAAATTTTCAAAGAAAAAATGTAGATCTAGCCCAAATCTCTCAGCCCTTTCTAAAACTAGTGTCGGATTTGTGTAGAGGAGGAGGAGACGAAGCTTTTGGTATAAAAATTTTTAAAAAAAAAAGAAAAAAAAAACTCCGACGCGGTGGCGCCGCCGCCGGAAACCGGCCGGCCACCGTGCCGGAGCAGCTCCAGCCACCCTCCCACCATCTTCTCCGGCGTGTTTGTTTTAGAGAGAAGGGAGAGCTTCTCTCTCTAAGTTTAACTTAGAGAGAGAAGAGGAAAAGGTTTTGTGAGTTTTTTGTGTGAAAAATCCTTTTTATACTCCCTCCGATCCCACGCGCGCGCGTGCGTGCTCTTGTTGTGTTCCCTCGCTCTGTGAACCATCAGATCTGGATTGTTCCAAGATCTGATGGCTGCT
The DNA here is from genome assembly GCF_003473485.1 of Medicago truncatula. Classification (NCBI taxonomy): domain Eukaryota; kingdom Viridiplantae; phylum Streptophyta; class Magnoliopsida; order Fabales; family Fabaceae; genus Medicago; species Medicago truncatula. Next base: position 28,347,446 of record NC_053045.1, read on the forward strand.
GTGTGTTTGATTTTGAATCCTGTGCATGACTTTTTGTGTGAAATATGGTATATCTTCTGTTTGAACCGTTAGATCTTTGATCTAACGGTCACTGTGCTTCCTGCATTTTACACTATCTTTTGTGCTTTTTTTTGGACCCTTGGATCTTTGATCCAGTGGCTGTGATGTGATCTTGGGAGTTAGATCTGGACCTCTGGATTCATCCAGCGGACCAGATTAAATCCTGCTGAGCCTTTTTTTAATTGCTTTTTAATTGTGTTTTAAATACTTTTTTACACTTTCTTGGCATTTTATGCTCCTAAAAATTTTCTAAAAATATTTCTCTATCATTTTAATTTTTCCTCCAAGTGTTAGAATTTATTTGCTTATTTTTGCATTTATTTTCTTTACTTTGTTCTTTTAATTCTTGCTCATTAAATTCCATATATGTTCTTGATGCATTTTTTACATATTATGATATTTTTGCATGTGAAATAATGTGTGAAAATATCTCTAGGAATATGATATAATGCTTTGCTTGTGTGTACTCTTATGATCCTCACATTGTAGCTTAAATTCAAACCTTTCAAAAAATGGCTATAATGAGGGAATTATAAGCCATATGCATGTCTAAGTGTTATACCTAATTCTAGGTATATTTTGCCACTTTATTTCATTTTATTACCTTTTTTTCTCTTGCTATTCTATTCAATTTTGTTTACCTTTCTACTATTTTTATGCCTTATGATACTAACCATTTCATCTCATATTTCATTCATCCTATAGTTTTAGCATCATTTTTTTTATTCATTTCTATATCAATTGGGTTTGTAATAATTTTAGATAGATTAGTTCCTTTTTAAATTCTTTGCAAGACCATAGCATGTATCTAGGACTCAATGTAAAGGACTATGGACATTATAAGGGATGTACACCGACACGAGCACCGACACATGCACACACCCCACATGGATGTTCTAGATGCATGATTAGGGAATGTATGCTTAGATGTATGCTTAGGTTTTACAACGCTTAGACAAAAAAAATCATTTTTCAAAAATATGAATAACCTCACTTGAAAACTTTTTTTCTAAAATAGGAGTCAAAACTCCTCATTTCCCTTTTATTTTCTTAAGAAAAAATCCCAATGAATTTTAATCATACTTAGACTTTATTTTGCAAAATAACTACTTCCACCTCACATTTTCCAAATCTCATGCTCTTGAGGCCTCTCATCCCCATTCTTCAAAATTCCTTTTTCAAACTTAAAATCAACCAACAAAAACAAAAACAATTTTCGAGAACGAACTACGTTTGGTTTTGATCCCTTAAAAGGGTACGTAGGCAATGAGTTAAAACTCCTCCAAGCCAAATAAAAATAAGATCTCAATCATCTTCTCTCCCCCATTCTTCACTCAAATAAAACTTCTTTTTTTCAATAAGTAGGCAATAAAAATAAAGCGTAGAAATAAACTTAGGAGAACGGCTCCTATAGAGTACTATAGTCACCGCGGGTGCCTAACACCTTCCCGTAGTGAAAACGACCCCCGAACTTAGAATCTAAGGGTTTTTTTCTCAATTTTGCCCTTCCCAAGAAAAAATAGAGAATATCAAAGATTGAAAGGTTCAAGCCTAATATATGACTTGACACCCGAAAATCGCGATAACACCTTCCTTCAACCATGTAGTCACATACCTGCAAAGTCTCATGATCCCTCTCATTCCGATGTGATTCGGTTTCCTAGAAGCTGTCATGAGCCAGACCAATCCCCGCCCTCGTCAGCCTTTGGTGTTACATATGACCTCTCTTCATAGAAGAATACGTCAATTCTATGGGCTTCCACCATGATTAAAATGTTTACAAGTGTATGATTACAAAGATTACTTCGATTCCTAATTTTCTATGCTAAGCAATGGCACAAGATCCAATCTTCAAGACCTCTTGAAATTGGACAACCATAAGGTCTTCAAATCTCAAGATTGCATGAAATCCTTTGATCTTTTACTCCAAGAAATCGTCTTTGATATACCTCCGCTTCAATCCCCTTGAACCTTGAATTGTTGAGAAACAACCCCCACGATTATATTTGGAGGTGAAAAGTGCCTTCTTTTCCATTTGATCCTTGATGCACCACCAAGATTCTTGAGAGAAACCAATATTTACAATTCCTATAGTACCCTAACAATCTAGACCTCAAAATCTACAAAAGTTCTTATAAAAAGTGTTTAATTTTAAGAAGTTGTTGAGATAGAGGGTTTGGAGACGTTAGACTGTATTTGCGAATTGATTATATGAAATGAGAAAATTAGTGGATGAAAGTAAGTGAGATAGGATTAATTTTGTCCCAACTAAAAAATTGAGTTTGGATCAATTCAGGAAAACCTTAAATCGATTCAATAGTGTAAAATGTGAAATTCGGGTTTGTATGAAGATTGAATAGATTCAGAGAAACTTTGAATCGATTAAAATAATTTCATATGAAGATTGAATAAATTCAGAGAATCCTTGAATTGATTCAAAGAAACAGCTTTGAATCTATTCAAATTAACTTGAATCGATTCAAATGAATAGAATCAAAGAAACTTTGAATCGAATCAAAACTTTTCATAACAAATTCAAATGCAGTTTTCATGAGCCAAATACATGAGATCTTGAATGATTCGATTCAAAATATATATGAATCGAATCAAAGAATTAGAAACTTGATTTTTAACAATTTTTCATGAGCCAAATCCTCGAGAGCTTGAAAGATCCGATCAAACATATACAATGCAATATATGATTCAAATCAAATCACTAAAAATGGATCGTGAACAAATTGAACATAAAACTTGATTCTAAATTGCTAAACCTTTATAACAACACACTTGTGCGGAGTATGTGATCTAAACTGAAAGGATGCTTTTAAAAAAACTAATGACATCACTTAAATTATAAACTACTACTTAATCAAAAGATACAACAAATTTCAATCAATATTGTTAATTTCTTGATACGAGTCAAGTCTAGAGGATGTTTCTATAAGTGCAAGAGCAACTTCTTCTTCATTCTCAAGTTCTTCATCAAGATCTTCTTATGTTTGCATGAGACTCTTGTTTGAAGATATCCTTCTTTGATTTTTCATTTTGAGGATCAGGATAGTCTGGTTTGAGGTGACCAAGTCTCTTACAGTTGAGGATATTATTTGATTCTTCCTTCTTCTCCTTTAAGCTTGCACCTCTGGAGGGAAAGGAACCTATTATTGGAACTATGTGTCTTTTCTTCCATAGATGTTGAACTGCTTGGAGTAAGCTGTAATAGCCAATCTGTATTCATTGGATTTGGCTTTGTATCATGACTTTAATATATATATTTATGAATATACAATAAGGTGTTTCTTTATTGATTTTGTTTTGTTTTAAAATAATAAAGTACTTATAATAGTTAATATGTTCAATGGAGCATTAAGGTATAACTTAATTGTGAGACCCCATTAAACATAAGGACACTGTTTTTAAAGTATTTGTTGTCAAGCTTTATTGTGAAGTGAGATATCATTAAAGCATAGAGACTATTTTGTGGGTAGATTGATGATCACATATCATGGATCATGGATAAAGAGTTATCAAGTCTTCACATAGATGTAAATATTAGGAGTAATTTTTATATTGGATTGACCTGTCATGAGAATACTACATAGACAGTTATGTAACTATCATACATTATTCTCATAGTGATAAGTGGTGTATTCCACCCTTCTACTTGAAACCACTATTTACCCTAGATGTAGGATTCGAGTACTTTGTTCCCGTACAAACGTTGTCCGTAGCAGGATGACTATAAAGTCGGTTAATCGGTACTCCACGAATCATGATGAGGGACATGAGTGATCTAGATGGAATTTTCCCTCCCATATAACATGAGAAATGTCTAAGGGCCCAATATTGTAATGGACAAGGGTGTCATACTATGCCTTATGTTCAATATAGACATGAGAGCAAAAGGGTAATAATGCACAATATATTTATCACTGAAAATTTTCATCATATTACTTGAAATTCTTGTCACTTGGGTAGCAGTGACGTGTTTTTTTGATAGCTCTCAAAGTTTATAATATTAAATGGGATTTAGTAGTATTGCCAATGTTAACATAACCTACAAGGTCACCCACAAAATGATAATTAAACAAGAGAAATAAGTAAGACTTATTAGTGAGGATGTGTTCAGTAAGTGAAGCTAATTAGTTAGCAGATCAAGTGAATGAGTTATTAGGCTTGTACAAGTCAAACAGCTCCTGACTTGGTGAGCACACGAGGGGTACTACAAATAGAAACCTTGTGCAGAAGCAAGTGTCACTCTAAACCTAATTCACTATTTCAAACCCCTGGTTTTTTGAAACCATAGACACCACCCCCTTCTCTCTAAGACTTCATTTGTAAGCAGTTAGCATTGTGAGTGAAGGAAGTTGTTCGAGTGGACTGAGTAGAAGTGTTGTCATCGAACAGTACTTATGATCACTCTCTCTTTGAGGTAAACAGATAATCATTTCAAGTTGTTGTTTGATCTATGATTAATTATTTAATCAAGATTTGTTCATTAGAATTTATTCTGTTAAAAGGTTTAAATATTTTAAAAACCCCTCAAGAAATCCCAACAGAACTCTCCTTGTTAGGAATACCAATTATCATCTTCAGAAACCTCTTCTTCATCGATAGGATTATATGGAGTTTCCTTTCGCTTTCCAAGAAATTGAAGTTAAACTTGCTCATAGCTTTGGCCAATTATGGGCATTAATTCTGTGACCCAGATTCCCTCATCCATAACAATATAAAACCTTGTCCTCCTTCTAGAATTTACCTCCTTGGTTTTTGCTTTTCTAAATTTGATGACATTTTGGAACTATGCTTCAGCCCATTTTTCTCAATGTATGTATGATACAGTTCACAAATAAATCAATCTCCTAATCTTTGGAAGAGTTTTCATTGATGCCATTATCCTTTTGCACAAAATATTTGGCCTTGGAAGTAGAGGCCTTTAGATTAAACGATTTGTTCTTTTTCTTCTTAGAACCTTCCTCACTTTATTTTAATAATATGATCTCATGCTCATTTAGTTGTCCAAATAATGTACTTGTATCTATGATACGAAGGTTTTGTGACTCTTTGATAGCCGCCACCTAGGTTGTCACTCCCCAGTTATACATCTTAAGATTTTGTTAGCACAATCTTGATTTGAGATTGTCTCATTTGCATGGAAGAGATGTTTTCACCTTATTCCATGTGAAAGTGTTCATATTGTTTATAAGTGTGTTGGCTTTTTATTGCTTGACGTCTTCAATACTCTTATAGAGAGTTTCCAATGTGTACCAGATTGTTTTAGAAGTCTTACTTTGAAACTGAGTAATACTCATTCACGCCTAAAGCGAAATGAGTATGTTTATCGCCTTTAAATCATATTGGAATTTCTTAGTATCGTTAGTTGTCCAATCGGCTTGTGGTTTGTTTGGAAATACACCATCAAGATTTAGTTGCAGTTGAAACCGCCCGTTGACAACAACATCCCAAACTTCCATGCTAACTAATTGATTGTGCACGCTCATGCACTTTTTCCAAAACACATAGTTATCTCTGTCAAAAATGGGAGCTCTATTATACTTTCCTTTCAGATCCTTAACTGTCATGTCAACTCTTCCGATGGTTAAACCATGACCAAAGAGACGAGGCTCTGATACCAGTTGTTGGTCGATATCACGATAGTAATATGAATCTCGAGGAGGGTGATTAGATTCCCTAGAAAAAAAAACTTATGCGCATAAATGATTTTGAAAAAGCATTGCAACGATTTCACTATTGGAATGATAATGCGGATGCTAGGATAATCAAACTAAAACAATGTTTTTAATTAATCAGATTTGAATAAGATGTTCATAATTGATAAAATGTTCTACAATAAAATTTCAAGCTCTTAATCAAAAGTCCTTAACATTCTCAAATCAAACCTAAAACTAACACATGAAATCTACACAATAATAACTAGCTATAACATAGTTGATGAATTGATTGATACAAGGATTCCTAATATATCAGGTGATTAATCAATTTATAAAAAAATCAAGGTTTATCAAATCTAAATAAATTATTGAGTAAAATAATCACTTAACACATGTTCAATCCTAGCCTATTTATGATAGGTTATCTTACAATATTTTCTGCATATTTTTCAGTCATTTTTGTTATGATTTGAGCAAATTAAAATTGTCTATGGATTAAGAGATATGTTTTTAATGTATTCATATTTAGTCATGTAATTCTAGTTTTCCCAAAACCAAGCAATTCTTAGGTGTTTTTGATGTAATTAAATGTAAAATCATGCAAATAGGAAAAGCATAGCACCTCATGAAAAATTGGGAAGACAATGAGTGAAAATTAGAGAGACCTATGAAGTCATTACAAAGTGAGAAAATTTTGTTCCAAGTCCCAAGACAAATTTCAAAGAAGAAAGTACTCAAAAAGACCAAGAAAAAAGCAAAAAATGTGTTGGAAGAAGGTGCCATGCACTCCGAGCATGACTCTGTGCGCCCTGGTTGTGCAAAACAATGCACAAAATACACTGATTTAGGCACCATGCGTGAGATGCATGCCTCCACGTGTGGCGCACGTGCACACCCGGGAGGAAAATAATTTTTTGTTTTTTTTTTTTGAAGAAAAAAATAACTTTTTGTTGTTTTCAGCTACATGTTTGGGGAAAAAGCTCAGTTTTCAGCCCAAACCCACTAGGAATTCAACCTATAAATACAAATCCTCTCATTCACAATTATTTATTCAGAACAAAGTGGTTCAAGAGTAAAGAAAGCGTTAGGAGCATCAATGGGAGTCTCTCCTTAACCTTAGTATTTAGGGTAGGTTTTATTTCTTTTGTAATTTGTCTTTAGTTAACATGAATAACTATACCATAATTGGGTAAGGTTCTTAGATCAACGTCTATTTGTTTGTTGGATAAATTTAATTTAAGTATTTTGTTCAGTTATCTTTTGAGATCTATTTAATCTTTTAATACAAATGTCTTAGTGCCTTTAATATTTCTTGGTCGGATCATGCAAGTGTACCAAATCGTTTACCAAGTAATAAATTGATAAGTAGAATATCATATCCACAAGGATTGTCGTTTCGTCCAAACAATTTGCGTTACTTATTTGAGAACAAAATAATATAAAAGATATAAGAGTTTAGAGATTTGTAACATTAATATGTTTACAACGAAGCAAAGTTACCTGTTTTGATTGCAGAATGTTAGTGGCGGTTAGGATTCTTTGAATCCCCTCTATTTATTTGTTGAATCTACGTAATAGTCAAGTCTTATTCGAGTTAAATACGAAAGGGATATTTAAGTGATGAGTTCGTAGGACGTGATAACCTAATCAGTTTGTCAAGTTGCACCTGTTAATCGAACGGTGACTTTACATGCGGGCTCTTATTATCTCGGTCGATTTAGGTATATCCTTCCACCTGTTGAGTTGTACTTGTTGAGAGAGTGAGGTCCCATTCTAATAGTCCGTACGAAGGAATATTGAACCATGTAGCATTGACAACCCTTCATCCCTTATAGCATGTATACCCTTAGTGTTCTCAGCAGGTGAAACTCAATAGGTTGAGGGAAAAACTACCCCACAAACTCATCACTTAAATATAACATTTATCTCATAACTAAAAATATTACTTGTCTTTTAATCAAACAAGGAAATTGTGGGGATTCGAAGAAACTTAACCGCCGCTAAGATTCTGCAATCAAATCAGATTACTAAATCACTATTTCTTTGCGCAATCAAATCAAACTTGTAAACTCTCCCAATTTACCACTTTTATTTCTTTATTTTCTTTTTATTTTCTGTTTTAATAAGTAACGCTAGCTGGTTGAAAACGGTTCATGTGAAAACGATCTTACGTAACATTTTATTACTTTTGTGGTCGTTATTGATGATTGCTGATGTTTTCAATATGGTAACTTGCTTTACTTGCTATTATTAGTTAGTAGTTTAGTATTTTTTATGGTAGTTGTTGTTACTTACTAACCGTAGAATATAATATATCCTTTTTAGGATAGTTTTCTTTCTTTTATTTTTGTTTTCTTTTAATTATTATTCGGAAGGACATTTTCCTTTTTTTTCTTTTTGGGTATAACATTTGTCTTAAATTTTCTTTATCGATTTTCATAGGGTATTATAAGCGTAGGATTAAATTAAAGTTTCTTTGTCTAATTAAGAATAATAAATGATGTATTTCATCTTACGTTGTTCTTAACATCTTTTTCAGTTATTTTTATTTAGTTTTAATCCAAAATAGATGAGTATTAGAATAATTTCCTACGATTTTGGGACATTTTGTAATGCTTTCTATTTGAGTCATGTAATTCTAGTTTTTCCAAAACATTGTAATTTTATGGTGTTTTGATGTAATTCAAGAAGAAATCATGCAACTTGGCAAAACAAAACATTCTGAAGATTTGTGAAGATATTGGTAAGACTATAAATGAAGAAATGAAGATTCACGAGGTCTCATAAGACATTTCAAAGGGACGGATTTTGTTCCCAAGTCCCAAGATAACTTATATGGAAGCAAACACCCAAAAAGATAAAGAAAACACTTTACGCGCATAAAAAGACACTTATGTGAATAGGGCATGATCCATGCTCGTGGGGCATGGAAAAAAGTACTAATGCCCCCAACCATACGTCTGGGTCATGCTGGGAGCGGGTCATAACCACTTTTTCCACCTTTTAAGTGGAAAAGGCTCAATTTTTCTGCCCAAACCCAGGTGAAAACTTTGCCAATAAATACAACTCATCTCATTCATAATTTTTCATTCAGAATGAAGTGGTTCAAGCGGAAGGCAAGGACTAGGAACTTCAAGGGAGAAGTCTCTCCTCACTCTAAGTCTCTAGGGTATCTTTTATTTCTTTTGTAATTTTTCTTTAGTTACCATGAGTAACTAAACCTTTTTAGGGTAGTGTTTTGAGATGAACGTCTATTTTGTTTGTTGGATTATTTAATTTAAGTTCTTTATTCAGTTATTTTGTGAATCCTATTTAATTTTACTATAGCGTAAGATTTTGTTTCTTCTAAAGTGAACCACCCTGAGATAACAGTACTTGGGAAGGTGACATAGCTAATATTAGTGAAAACCTACCCGGATCTGGAAGTAACTAAGATAAAAAATACGATAATTAGGGAAACGTAATATCTCAAGATTTAAATCAGCATAGTAAAATTATTCTTCTTACAATCTTTGGGCCTTGGTAAGGTAGACGAGATATGACTTCCCGTTTGTAGAACTATCAAGAGGGAGAATGTGTTGATGTCCTTCTAAGACCCAAGAGATGAGGGAACCTTTAGGACATAGATAAATTATGAACCCTAATATCCGTCATTGTTTTAAATACCTTCGAGAGAGTAAAAACTCAAACGTATCTCTATGTGCGAAAGTGCATCTCCCTACATGATTGACAGCCCTAAACACTAACCTATGTAGAAAATCTGGTGTAATGTTGCAACTCGAAAGCTGGTGTGGAATAAACCCATAGCTCTGGGAAAGAAAGGCCCCACACGTACAAACTTGTGTGATCAGTTTGTGCAACTTGACAGCTGGTAGGAAATAAAACCCCACGAACTCATCAATTAGATATAAGACGTAAAATGAATCTGAATAATGCTTGATCATTAATTAATTCCAGCAAATGGATATAGGGGACTTGAAGAATCTTAACTGACACTAATATTCTGCAATCAAAAAAGGTTTACTCCTAAACTCTCGCTCTGTTGCAAACAGACTAGATTGCCAAACTCCCTTTATCTTTTATTTTATTTGTTTTATTGTTCCTAAATAAATAATGTGAATTTTCTAGTTAGAACGACAATTCATGTGAATACGATACTCTACTTACATTTTATTACATGGTAAACAATTTAGTATACTTGCTTAAATCCGACCATCAATAATCAGTAGTAACTCCATAATTAACTTTAAGTTTTAGATCAGGATTATGATTAGCATCTAGTAACAGTCTTTAGCTTATATATTTTATTATTATAATTCGTAAGTTATAATAGGTTTAGAATTAAGAACAATTTAGCTTAGGACAGGATCTTACACTTGTTTAAGTTAAAGAAATTTCTCCAATTTACTAGGATTTTTCTCGAGTTTATTATCATTGTATTAAATATGTAACGATGGTAGAAACATAAGACACACCAAATACAACAACTAAGGAAAGGAGTGAAGAGCAGAAATGGAAACTACTAATCGAGTTGTTGAAGGAGTTAGAAGTGACGGTACCATTTGTGGAAGCATTGGAAAAGGAACACATATATTTTGAGTTAAAAAAATAAATTAAGAGACAAGAACTTCAACAACTAAAATCAGGGAAAAAAGAACACATCAAGGTGCTAAAAATCATTGAGAAGTTACTCCATAATGAAGAAACGAAGCATATGGAGAAGAAAGAAGATGAACAAGAAAGTTTCAAGGAGCTGTGCAATATCTTAGCAAGGTACAAAGTCAAGATGCCCATTAAGGATATGCTAGAAGAAAGTCCTTGTTGTATCAAATTCCTAAAAGAAATTATGAAGGCAACAACCAAACAAACAGGTGAAGAATTTGTCTCATTAATAAAGAATTGTTGTGCAGTGTTTGAAGTATAGGTTCCAGAAAAACTCAAAGACCCACGATGTTTTACTCTTCCCATGACCATTGGTAACATGTACATCGGGAAAGCCTTGTGTGATTCCGGAACCATATCAAATATAGTGCCTCACTTTACCTTAGAGAAGATCGGAAACTTGGAAATGCAACCCTTTTATGGAATGGTAGGAATGGCGAATTAAAAATAAGATGACGGAATTATCTATAACTTACCAGTCAACTTAGGAGGATTGGAGTTCATCATAGACAATGTTGTCATGAAGTTGGTGGACTAGGTTGGTTGTCCAATGATTCTATGAAGGAAAGCTAGATTACGCCCGAAGTTTAAGAGCACAATAACTATTGGAGCTTATTGCCGAAGATATTCATCAAAATGACCACAACTTTTTTGTATAGCATAACCGATGAGATTTTGAGTTAAATATATTCCACTCTTCTACTATAATTCTTTATATATTGAGTGTTCCATGTGAATACTATTTTTGTTCGAATATATGGTTGTTATTGGGATATCGTTTGTATTACATTGCACACAAGTATTTTTTTTTTTTTAGGTAACTTGAGTTTTTACAAGCCGCCACCATCATCATCATCATCATTGTTATTATCATTATTATTATTTTAAGAGACCAAAAATTTTGGAGCTTTTGGCTCTTGATTTTTTTTTCTTCATTTTTTTTTTGTGTGTGTAGACCCATATTAATAATAAGCATTTCTACCTGTATGCATGTTGTTTTGGTTTAAGGAAGGATGGTTGGTAATACTTCACTATTTAGTAGGAATATGTAGGTTGTAAATCTAACTCCAAGTTGTTTTATTAGCCAACTTTTTAGAATATATCATACCTTAACCTAAGTCATTTGACATCCCTTAAATGCCTCAAAAGTGTGTAAATAGTATTCTCTTGCCTATCTGCTTATAATTGTTTCAAATTCATAGCAAGTACATTCACGTGACCACTGAAGTGGCCAAATGACGTGATCATTTCTACTGGCTTTAGAAGGTACATATGTTTATCTTGGAAAAGAGTGTCGCTGAAAGCATGAACTATCTTCTCCTAGCATGTCTCGCTTGCATGGAAGTGGTAAGTCAAGTCTAAAAATGGGATGACATGATGATCTGAACAACCACTTAGAAAAAGATCCGAAAAATTTGCAAAATTTAAGATTTACTTTCTTTTGTTACTTGAGGCCAAGCAACAACTTAAGTTTGAGGCTGTGATGACAAGTCATCTTATGTTATTTTCCGCATATTTTCAGTCATTTTAGTTATTATTTGGCCAAAATTAGAGGAGTTATAAAACAATTATCTATGGTTTAAGGGACTTTTGTAATGTTTTCATATTGAGTCATTTAATTTTAGTTTCCTCAAAACCAAGAAATTCTTACGTGTTTTTTTGATGTAATTCAATGTAAAGTCATGCAATTCGGCAAAGGAAACAACCTCATGAAAAATTGGGAAGACGGTGAATTAAAATTCGAGAGACCTATAAAGACATTATTACAAAGGGGGAGAAAATTTGTTCCAAGATCCAAGACAAGTTTCAAGAAAGAAAGCACTCAAAAAGACCAAGAAAAAGGCATAAACGCGTTGGAAGAAGGTGCCATGTGGATTTTTTTTTCTGACCCTATTTCCCAAAACAACTCCACTTTTGACCCCATATGAGAAGAGAATTGTTGTTCCCACATTGCATAAGGCTGTGACACACGAGTAATTGACGTTTTTGCCCCCTCGATAGTTAACTGCCGAAGTTTTAGAAATCCGGCTGCAGTTAACTGCCGAGGAAAACCTCGATAGTTAACTGCCGAAGAAAAAAGAAAAGGAAAAAAAAAACTCCTTCGACACTTTACTGCCGAGGAACTATTTCACACCTTTTTTATTATACTAAAGTGTCGAAGGAGTTTTTTTTTTTTCTTCCTTTTTTCTTCGGCAGTTAACTACCGAGGTTTTCCTCGGCAGTTAACTGCAGGCGGATTTCTAAAACTTCGGCAGTTAACTGTCGAGGGGGCAAAAACGTCAATCACTCGTGTGTCACAACCTTATGCAATGTGGGAACAACAATTCTCCTATGAGAATTAATGACATAAATGACCCACTTTCAAATTTTTTTATTTTTTTTGGTCCTGTAGTGGGCCATTACCGCCAGATGAAATGGCAGATTGCAACACGTGTCAATGTCAGCCGTTTTTGTTTTGTCCTCTAGTGTATTCTGAAAATTGAGAAAAAAATTTCAATTTTGCTCCCATAAGGACTCAAACCAGTTGGTAGGGATATCGCATATTATATGCAGGGGCCGAAGTTCGAACCCCGGACACTCCACTTCACCACAATTTAATTGTGTGAGATCTGGCCACTAGGTTACTTGACAAAAAAAAAAAAAGAGAAAAAAAAAACCATTTGTGATATGTGTGTGAAACTGGTTTTAGAAATGGTATATATATTAGTGGATACGATAATGAACAACAATTGTACACTGGCTTAGTGGTAACACAATATAGAAATTTCAATTTTGCTTCCATAAGGACTCAAACCAGTTGGTAAGGATATCGGATATTATATGCAGGGGCCAAAGTTTGAACCCCGGACACTCCACTTCACCACAATTTAATTGTGTGAACTCTGGCCACTAGGTTACTTGACAAAAAAAAAACAGAGGAAAAAAAAAACCATTTGTGATATGGTGTGTGAAACTGGTTTTAGAAATGGTATATATATTAGTGGATGCGATAATGAACAACAATTGTACACTGGCTTAGTGGTAACACAATATAAAATAAAAAAAATAAAAAAAACCATTTGTGATATGCTGCTTGTTCGAGTCCCTCTAGGAGCAAAATTGAAATTTTTTCTCAATTTTCTGAATACACTAGAGGACAAAACAAAAAAGGCTGGCATTAACACGTGTTGCAATCGGCCATTTCATCGGCCCACTGAAGGACAAAAAATAAAAAAAATGTGAAAGTGGATAATTTATGTTATTAATTCTGGCGGTAATGGCCAACTCCAGGACAAAAAAAAATATGAAAGTGAGTCATTTATGTCATTGATTCTGATAGAGGGTCAAAAGTGGAGTTGTTTTGGGAAACAGGGTCAGAAACCATGTGCCCCAGGCATGACTATGTGCACCCCCAGATGTGCAAAATAGTGCACACATTGCACTGATTTAGGTACCAAAAGCGCGTGGCGCATGTACACACCCGAGAGGAAAATAATTTTTTTACCATATCTATTACGAAAGGGTAAAATATATATAATTACGTTTAATAAAAAATTGAACTTTAATGATCATCAAAATTTTATATATGATATTTAATAAGGCTAGGTGATTAATTGAGTGAAAAAGAAGGATACCTGTTGAATATTGATTAAGGATGTTTAACATTAACTTCAATTTAATAATTGCTTTCTTGCAACTCATAAGTGAGAAAAAATATTATATTAAAGTTAACAAAGCATGCAATTTTTACTTAAAAAGCGATAAATAATTTTACAACTACATGCAAAGGAAGAAAAACATGGGTCAAATTCTCATATTTGTTTTTGCTTTGATCAATTTTCTTTCTCCAATTCTTGTTGAAATGACCACAAGTATGCAATTTTTCATACCATTTTCAAATTTTCTAACTTATCTTAAACAAAATATTTTATCACCTTTAACTAACAATTCTCTTTCTTATTTGACAAAGCAGCTACCATTCCCTGCACTTCTATAGATGACTGTCCAAAGATGCCTTTAGTTGTAAAGTGTATTGATAATTTTTGTAACTACTTTGAAATTAAGTAACAAAAATTACATGTTACCTCTATCCATATAATTTTCTTTGTATTTAATAATGATTGTAATTTACTTCACAAATTTATTTTTGATTGTTCGCCATTTCAAATTTAATGACAAGTTTAATGATTTATTCTTATAATATACAAGCATTGTCACCTTATTTTTTTCATTGAAGATATCGTAAAAGACAATGTCATTGCATGATTATAATAAATTACTTCAGTAATTAATTAGATGGGGTATAATATTAACTTGTATAGATTGGTTTAATATTGGTCACATGATTAGATTATGACCAGATTGAATCTTTATTCATATATTATAATTAGATAAGTTGTGGTCTAGATTGTAATACCTTAAGACACCGACTTTTATTTATTAATTAAAAGAATATATTTATTTAAATAGGTGTTACACATACTCAACAATTCAGTTTTTTGCAAATCAAATATCACAAATAAAGCAGCGGAGTAGTTCATCAACTTTAATTAAAATAATTTAAGGTCTAAAAACCATAGCAAAATAAAATTGTCGTTTCCAAGTCAATTCCAGTTAAATATAACAAACAACAAAATACCCCAACCCTAGTGTTATAAAATCAGAGCAACACAATCGCCTACATGTTTTCTTTTCTAGTTCAAAACTAAGGTAAATATGGAATAAGTTTCCAGCATCACCGTCTCATTACCTTGCAGTTTAAGCTCCTGATTCTGAGTATCTACATTCCCCACGAGTACAAACACCGCCAGTACACAACAACCAATAAAGGTAAGAATACATTTAGTAAACATACATTGGTACATATAAACAACATTAAATATTAATAAGTGTTATAATCATCATCATTCAAGCACATCATTCACATAGCTCACGAGATTCAAACATCAATAATTCACATAACATTCACAACATCATCAAGTTCAAACATCCACTATTCACGTATCATTCCCAACATCACCAATATTCAAAACAACATCATGTATATGCAAAGATGCATTTCATTCATATTACCTATATTCAAGTGGTACATTTTTACTCATGTTGTTTCATGTTGTTGAGATGCCTTGTATTATGATTTTCCGCTGCGAGCTTTTGAAAACATAGTTATGCATGTTTTGAGATAATTGAAGATGTAGCATCTAAACTCTTCCAAAAAATTGAATTATTTGCATGATTTATTGCATTCAGGGTTTAGGGTGTTATATAATATGCCCTGGGGGGTGAATAGTGATTTAAAATTTTATCGAGTTTGAAGCGAAAGCGGTTTGAAGAAAACGATTTATGACGTATTGGATTTACGCAAGGTTCAATGGCTATGACAAACTTGTTAAGACTATGCACAAATAAGATTCACATGGAATTGATAGATTCTAAGTAAAATATTAACACAATATATTATTAATAAAATTCACACGAGTTACAAAACAAGTACAATCTCAAACCAAACCTAAGAGCAATTAATCAATTATACTAATTAACACAATTATGTAAGTGTTTGATAAATTGATGATAGATTGAACCTAAGTGTGATCTATGTAAAGTGAGATAAAGCTAATTCAAAGAACAAACTCAAGTTTAATGGTATAAACCTATATCACACTCAATTTCTACACTGGCAATTTATCAAGCAATCAAATACAAAATCAATCAAAATTAAATAGGATAAAGAAGAGAGAAGACACTGAGATTTATAGTAGTTCGCTCTTTCTTTCTTGCTTCAGGCTACTTCTACTCTTCTTGATGGAAAATTTCCCCACCAAGGACTTCCACTAGAATATTAATGTTTTATTACAATGTGATTACAAGAATTCCTTGAAACTACCTTAGTTTTTCAATTCCTATACAATCACTCCCCCAATCTTCAAATAACCTTTGCAATTGGTGCTTCTTGATGTCTTCGAATCCTCAATCTCTTGTGCAACCCTTGAAGCTCTTCACTCAAAAATCTTTGATGCTCCTTCCGGTAATTGGATCCTCTTAAACACAAGAACTTTAGAAAGAACCATAATACCCTTGGAGGTGGAATGCGATTATTCACTTCAATTTAGAACCTTGATTATCCAATAAATTTCCTTGAGAGAACTAACTTACAATCCCTATAGCACTCTAGAAATCTATGACTCAAAGATCAAAGTGATTCTAAGAAAAAATGTTAAATCTTGAAGAATGTATGAACAATGAGGTTTGGAAACTCTAGAGAGACTAGATGCAAATGATTCAATATTTTAGGTGTTATGTAAATGTGACTATATATAGAAAAGTTTGGGAAGTGCAAAATTTTGGCCAGAAAAAACATAGTTAATCGATTCACTAAATGTTTGAATCGTTTCAGACATCTAAGAAACAAGTCAGATGAACTATGAAGAAACTATGAAGATTGATACGCATCAGACCATATTTGAATCGATTCATAACACTCAGGATGAAGGATGAATCGATTCAACACAAGTCAGAGAGTTTCCATGATACGGTTCGAACTATTTTGAGTCGATTCAGATGTGGTAAGAATCAAAAACTCATGAAACTATTCACCCCAAGTCAGAGACTTCTGGTGATACGATTCAAGACCATTTGAATCGATTCAAATGCTTGGATAAAGGTTTTATATGCAAAAAGATATAAACATTATCTAGGAGTCATAATAAACATCATCAAAACACAAATGTAAAGCTATGTGAGCTTCATATTACACCATATTACTCCATATCTTCAATGAAATCCCTATAACCCCTTAATTTAGCTCACCATTAGTAAACTCATTATCCTAAGTCATGACTTCAATATAATTTAATATTTGTCTCTCTATTAACATCACATATTGCATCAACAATTTCCATAACTATAACCTCATTCCAACTTAAAGTCTTTATCTCACCATTATCATTACTTACAACATCAGCACCTTCCCCAACAATGACTTCATTATATTTTAAGGTTCATTTCCCCCATTATCGATCATAATTATTATCGTCAATTATTATAAACTACCATCCCTTATTTTAATTTATATTCATCCTACACTTCTCTAGTAGATTCTTGTCTTAAACTTGTAATCATTACAATATTTAACTCACCAATTAACGACATAACGACTCATACTCTCCTCACCCATTGACAACACATTATCACATTTAATTTCATCTTCTTAAACACGACATTAAAACATGTTACTTCATCTCATCATTAATAGCTTTATACCACCATTAAATCGTTTCACCATTAACAAACTCTTTACTCTTAATCAAGACTTCAATATAACTTAGTATTCTGTCTCCCTATTAACATCACCTACAATATCTACAATCTCCATAACAATAACTTCATTTTAACTCAAGATCTTTATCTCACCGTCGTTAGTAATCTCGTATCACTAATTATCTTAAAGGACCGCACCCTGTTCATCATTTATTTTAGTCTTATACTCTTTTATCTAACAATTATCATAAACCACCACTACATATCTTCACTTATAATTGTCCTCTACTACTTTAACTAATTCATAATTTAGACTCACTATTACTTTTTAAGGTATAACTTCTAATACACCTTAACACACTTCCCTTGCTTATGTACATTTCTTAGGGACCCTAACTTTCACTTTTCGAATCCATTTAAGGAAGAAAAGTAGGTTTTTTTAAGTATGGGAAGGGTGCACAAGTACCGAGATCTCTAGGGGAAAGATCGTGCGACCTCAAAACAACACAAACAAGGAATTTGGAAGAAACACGTGCACGAGCGTGCCATATAGGTGCACGACCATGCGTGTATACTAGGTTTCTGAAGTCATAAATTTTCTACGATTTCGCTTAGGGGGGACCTTTCCAAACTTCATTTTCGACCCCAAACTCACCCAAATTATCCATAAACATCACCATAAGGTTACCCTATCATTCAAACACTAATTTTCACTCAATCTATCCAATCACTCACTCGTCACATGATCAAATTTCCTATACGATTACTTATCCGATTATCTCTTAATTTTAAACTTCTCTTCCTAATCTCAACCATGCCAATGTTTCTCACTAGAATCATTCATCACCATTGCACTCCATAATTCCTATGATAACAACACTGATTCATAGATTCATAAGAACCCTAAATTTTAAGAACACAACAACATAAGGTTTTTGGAAACCTATTATCCCCTTTTTACAATTAACAACCAAATATGAAATAATTCTCCCCCTTACCTTGAATCCACAGAAAGTGCAGCTTTTGGCTTGATGTTTCCTTAGTTAGGGTTCCTCTCCTTTATTATCGTCCTTTCTCCCATTTTCACGATCAGTTCTCTTTCGCCTCCTCTCTGTCAAACCCTAGTTTTTCCTATACTCCTCTCTATTTCTTTCTTCTGTTTTCTGTCACCTTAATTCCCTCATGTTATTCTCTATATATAACCACTACTTGTGCTTAGTCTTTCTCACATAAAATTCTTAGACATACTTGATATATGCACCCCTAGTATGGTTAATATTCTTTCTGCTATTACACAACTTTGTTGTTTATACCACCCTCTGTCTAAACCACGTCTGTTTGCATCCTACCTTCTTATCATTACTAAAACACTATATTCTTCCTAAAAGTGTTTTCTCCCATCATTTAACGATGGTTAACTCCCCTACTTCCTCATCATTCATAACATCTACAACCACAAATAATTAATATAATAATATCAAGCAATCAATACTAACAATAACAATAATACTAATATTATCCAATAATAATGTTAATCTTATCTTATAATAATACTAACTGGTTAATATTAAAAATCGGGGTGTTACATAGACAACTCCAGATTATTCTATACAGTACCTTTCCACGGTGATAATGTTCATGACGACAAGATAAGTTTCGGCTCTAGCCTGATTGATAGGAATTTTAGTCGGATAATCGGAGAAATGTTTCAGAACAACTCACCCCGAGCATTCCGTAAAATCAATTCAGATAATATGTTTGCTGCATACTAACTTTAATAAATAATTTAATATGATAATTATGACAAAACAATTAAACTTGGATATATTATATATAGTTAGTGATCCTAGTTTCCCCATATCACTTTCACCCTAGGATAGGTGGAAGTCACTGAGACCTTATGTCTCATTCTTATCCTGTTATTTCTTTTCAGATTCGCAGGTTTCTCGCGAGAAGGGTAAGCATAAATGTTATCATGGTTTTTGGGTGCCAAGCCATTAATTGGACTTGAACCTTTTGACCGTTGATATCTCTCTTTTTCTTGGGAAGGGTAAAAGGAGAAAAACCCTTAAAAAGTTCTAGATTCGGGGGTCGTTTTCGCTACGGGAAGGTGTTAGGCACCCGGAGCGATTATGGTATTCCATAAGAACCGCTCTCCTAAGTTTATTTCTACGCTTTAGTTTTATTGCTTATTTGTAAAAAAGAAGGTGTGATTAGTTAAGAATGGGGGGTGAGAAGAAGTAGAATTTGATTTTATTTCGGCTTGGATGAGTTTTGACTCATTGCCTACGTACCCTTTTAAGGGATCAAAACCGTTCGTAGTTCATTCTCAAAAATGGTTTTTGTTTTTGTTGGTTGATTTTAAGTTTGAAAAGAGATTTTGAAGAATAGAGATGAGAGGCCTCAAGGGCATAAGATTTGGAAAATGTGAGGTGGAATTAGTCTTTTTCAAAATGAAGTCTATGTGTATTTAAGATTCATTGGAAATTTTACTTAAGAAAAATAAAGAGAAATAAGGAGTTTTGACTCCCATTTTATTTTTTGCAAAAAAGTTTTCAAATGAGGTTATTTGCATATTTTGGGAAAAAGTTGGATTTTTTCTAAGTGTTAAAACCTAAACATTCGTCTAACCATGCAATCCTAGCCGTATATCTACACATACAATCCTAGGCATACATCTAGGGTGAGTGTGTGCGTGCCGGTGCGTCATAGTGTCCATAGTCCATATTACAACAATTGCCTAAATACATTCTATGGCCCCTTTGCCAAGCTACAAACCAATGATAACAAATTACATCACTAAATGGATTAAAACTTGCAAAAAATGAATACTAAACTAAAGGAAGTGGAGGAGATAGTGGTGACATGGAGAAATGCTCATGAAATGAATGGAACAAAAGAAGTGAGATGATTAGTAAAATAAAGCATAGAATAAAAGAAGTGCACAAAAAAAAAAAAAAATATTAAGAGGAAAGACATAAAAGAGACTAATAAAGTGACAAAATGTGCATGAAAGTGGTCATAAGGCTCTAGCATAGATATGACCCATAATCCCTTTATCATGGCATTTTTAGAAGTCTTGTTTTGTGCCATAAGGTGAGAATTAATAGGACATATTCAAGCTAAAACCCATGGCACATTTTTAAGACATTTTGCACCTTATTTAATTATTAAAACACATACTAATTGCAAGGCAAGAAGAAAAATAAGATTCATATTCACAAGCAGCAAGCCACACATAGGATCAGCAACAAATTTATCATAAAATTGCATTCCAAAAGTTCAAATCATATGTCAACAAATCATGAGTGATATGCTACTAAAAAATGCACAAGTTTATGTCCAAACACACTAATTAACCAAGAAATATCACATGCTTTTTTATCATTTTAAAACCATTGAGAAATATAGAAAAAAGTCATGAAAATACATCAAGAAACATGTGATAATTTTTGGAGATTTTTTAGAGAAAATTTTAAGCATGCAGGGGTTCAAACAGCAAAGAAAAATGGTGCAAATAGCAGAAAATAAACAAAAACGTAAAAAGAAACCTAAGCCCAACCCAAAGCCCAAAACTACAAGGTCCGGATGCACAGGAGCCACACGATTGATCCAGGATCCTGAAACCCTAGATCAAACGGCCAGGAATCAAAGGGGAATGGACCGGTCCTGGACCGGTCCGGTTCACTGGCTATATAAGGGGAGGAGCTCCGGTTTTTTCCATTTTCCACTTCCCTTTCTCTCTCTAAGTTCTTCTCTCTTCTCTCACCTCTCTCTAACCCTCACCGCCGGTGAGGATGAAGCCACGGCGGAGACCTTGAAGGTCCGCCGGAAGCTTCATCTTCTCCGGCGAGTCCTATGCACTTTCCGGTGAAAAATTTCCAGAACTTAAAGATTTTCAAATCTTTTGATTCGTCCTTTAACCCTAAACACGAATCCAGCAATTGTTTTTTCAAATACAGCTTGAAACGACATAGATCTTGAAAACTTTATACGGTTTTGAAATGATTTTTTGATCTTTTTTGAAGGAAAAGGTTTAGATCCTTACGGATCTACATCGTTTCGTTGTTTGATTACTTTTCTGGTGCTTGTTCTTGCTTTCAAAACTTAGATCCTTATGGATCTAGGTTTTGTGTTTACGGTTACGGTCTTATCTTTGAATTCTGGAAATTTTTAGATCTGTTTCGCTTGCGTGATTTTTTACAGGTTTAAACTATGATATTATTTTCTGAGAAAGAGATTCTGAGTTTTACCTAAGGTTTTGGTTGAAACCTTTAATGGAGGAAATCTTTGGAAAAACTTTATTCTGTGTTTTCTGTGTTGTTGATTCTTCTGCTTGCTTCACCGGTCCAGATTCTGCTTCTTTCCTTCTTCTCTCTCTGTGATTTCGTGCTTGAGCTTGCTTCTTGGACTTACGTGAGGAAACCCTGTGATCAGTGCTTGAGCTTGCTTCAATGTGAGCTCGCACTTGGAATTGCAGGAAAATCTTCAATCCAGTGATGAAGATTCACACGAATCTCTGAGGATTGATGCAAAAATCAATGGAATCGTGTATGAATTTTGGTTCTGGAATTTTTTAGGGTTCTTGTGTTCTTACTGGTTTCTCTGTGATTTTTGGTTTTGATCTAACTGACAAGAAAGAGAAAGATTGATTCTGTTTTTGGTGAAGTGGCGTGTGATTAATGGCTCTGAATCTGACTCACTGTATATATAGCTGACATGTGTGCATTGGAACCAATGGAATTGTGACATCTGGACTTGTATCAAAGTGGCACGGCCTTGGTCTTGAAATGAACTTTGGGCTTTTCTGCAAAAACAAAAACTTTAAGGACTAAACTGCAATTAACCCTAAAAGGACTGAAATGTAAAAAATAATAATAGTAAAAAAGGACTGAAATGAAATAGAAAATTGTTTGGACAAAATGCAATTTTGGGGCCTCAATTGAGGGACCAAAATGCAATTAAAAATAAAATTGAGTAAAAAACGTAATTTGACCAAACGTAAAGCGAAACAAAAAATAAAACTGACAAAACGGACTAAAACGAACCAATGGCTTAAATGAGGTACTTCAAAGTAACCTCTCTATGCCAAAATTTTGTGTGAAATGACCAAAATGCCCCTAGGGCTAAAAATGACCTAAACAGATTGAAATTGACTTAACACTGACTCAGACGCAAGCTTGAAATGAATTTAACAGGGTTTACTGATGAAATGTTAAAAAAACAATCTGGAAAGACTCGGAGACAGTCACAAGGATGAAAATGGGTCCCACTGCAGGAAATGACCAAAATACCCTTCTGTATGACTTTTTTGCAAATTTTGAAATAAACTGTAGAAAAAGCAATGTAATGATTCAGAGACACTTTTGAATGACTTACAAGACAAGTAAAGACATTTCGAAAGGTTTTATGCAAGAAAAACATAGATGAAATTGTGATTGAAAATACTGCGAGGCAGAGACAATTTGAACTGTGCAGTTGAAATTTGATAATTGACAAAGTTTGAAATGAAATTGGGCCCAGTATTTTTAGGTCCAAAAACAGGGTATAACAGCTGCCCCTATTTAAGTTTCTTTGTCTGGAGAGTCAAGAGACGGAGTCTTTGGCTTGACAGGACGAAGATACTTAAATATTAGGATTTGCACTGTGTTTGGACGTAAAAATACGCCTACCCATTTTCAAATAATATGCATGCCATGCATCATTTGGATTATGAATGCAGGACCTCATGGGGATTGGAATTAACAAAATATGTCGTATCCATTGCGGGATTGGTAGACATTGACAAAGATAGTGAATAGCAGAGTAACGGGAAACTGGAAACAAGTTGGACAGGTACAAGCTGCTCTTGGATTCAAACTAGCCACCTGACCGGGGATGAAACAAACAGACAACTGTGAGTTGTTCTTATGGATTCGAACTAGTAACTTCACAGGGGATAGAGGTTACTGGACACACATGAGTTGTTCTTATGGATTCGAACTGGTAACTCACTTGGGGATATTGGAAAGTGCGAGTTGTTCTTATGGATTCGAACTGGTGACCCGACCGGGAAAAAGAGAAAATTGGCAAGTACGA
The DNA here is from genome assembly GCF_003473485.1 of Medicago truncatula. Classification (NCBI taxonomy): domain Eukaryota; kingdom Viridiplantae; phylum Streptophyta; class Magnoliopsida; order Fabales; family Fabaceae; genus Medicago; species Medicago truncatula. The sequence continues at coordinate 28,371,151 of NC_053045.1, forward strand.
GTTGTTCTTATGGATTCGAACTGGTGACTCGACTGAAAACATGTAAAATTGGCAGGTACGAGTTGTTCTTAAGGATTCGAACTGGTTACTCGACTGAAAGCAAGGCAAATAGACAGGTGCGAGCTTGTTCTTGGATGCGAACTGGTTACTCCACCGGACAGAAACAGATAGACAGGTACAAGCTGCTCTTGGATTGAGCTAGGCACTTGACCAAACGGAAATATATTGACGGGTACAAGCTGCTCTTGGATTGAGCTGGGCACTCGACCGATAATATAAGCAAATTGATAGGTACAAGCTGTTCTTGGCCTTGAACTAGCCACTTAACCAAACAGAAACATATTCACTGGGGATTAGTTTGTTTGACAAAATATAGATTGAGATTGACTTGACGTCGATTTGATTTGAAAGGTAGAAATTGAGACTGATGTTGACATTGGAAATGCGATATGCATGGATGATATAACAGTTTCATTAAATGCATGGGTACGCAATATGCATGATTATGCATGTATGAATGCTTGTAATGCATGACTGTTGGCAGTTTGTAGGCACGACTTCACGGGGAAGACAAGACATTAGAGTATTGGGCACGTAGTGGCTCGTGCTATATTACACATTCTTGGAAATCCTCTTTGGAGATGACGTCGTTGGGAGACGTGTCGGAACCATAGCTGAGGGCAGGTAGATATGCAACTTGCTGGAGATAGAATCTTGGAAGACCTGACTGGGGAAAATGCCGTTGTGCTGGGCATTTCAGTGCTGGGTATGTTGTAGACATTGCATCTGTGGTCAATGCTTTTTGCATGTTATATTCTCATTTTTCACATCCCATTTTTGCCTGAACCGCCCTTTCGGGTTTTTGATCCACCGGGAAAATAGATTCTTTTCTTGCCCCATTTTTGCCTGAACTACCCTTTTGGGTTTTCAATCCAGCGGGGTGCTCATTCTTGCCTAAGCCGCCCTTCCGGGTTTTCAACTTAGCGAGCCTTTTCATTTTCATGCATTTTCATTCTGTTTTTTCATTCTTGCCATTGACCACAGACTATCCTGGAGGAGAACCTGCTTGTAACACATATTGAAATAGACATCAACATACTCTCACTCATGCATGTTTCATTTGAATGTACCCTGTTGCTCAGGTTTGCTTTTCAAAATAGACAAAAAGTTTTCAATTTTCAAAATGTTTGTTTCAAGCATTGTCATTATCAAAATAGAAAGAAAATATTTTGTATATAGCTTTGAAAGTAGAAGAAAAAATAGAGTTTTCAAACAAAAGCAAAGGCTCAAATTGATGTATAAGAGTGGTGGTCAGCCAAAGGCATGACTCCACGGATTCACAAAGCTTGGAAAATGGTAATTTTATTGGTTGGTGGTACATTGAACACAGCAATCATTACATTTCCTGGAAACTTTGAATTCGCAAGCGTAGGAGCTTTAGATGAAGATAGTCATCAACGGCAGCAGATGCCCCAAGGGGGACGGTGGTTGGCCAGATATAGTTACTTGCCTTTTGTTTCAATCTCATTTTTGCATGAACCGCCCTTTCGGGTTTTCGGCTCATCGAGACGCTCATTCTTGCCTGATTTGCGTACAATCTCAGCGAGCTTTTCATATTTGTTTTTTTTGTCCCTTATTTTTGCCTGGACCGCCCTTTCGGGTTTTCGATCCACCGGGAAGCGCATTTTTGCCTAGGCCGCCCTTTCGGGTTTTCGACCTACCACGCTGTTCTTTTCATATTTCTAGGCAAAGTATTTCTTGACTATATCGGCATTCACTGGATTTGGAAGTTCTACACCATCCATATGTGTAAGGATTAAAGCACCACCGGAGAAGGCCTTCTTGACAACATAAGGACCTTCATAGTTAGGCGTCCACTTGCCCCTTGGGTCAGGTTGCTGGCTTATCCTCCTTTTCAATACCAGTTCCCCCACCTTGAATTCTCGAGGATGGACTTTCTTGTCAAAAGCAGTCTTCATTCTTGCTTGATATGACTGTCCACGAGCCATGGCATCCATACGTTTTTCCTCAATCAAATTCAACTGATCATATCGGCTTTGGCACCATTCAGCCTCTGATAACTTTGCTTCCATGATCACACGGAGAGACGGGATCTCCACTTCCAAAGGAAGAACTGCTTCCATACCATATACAAGAGAGAAAGGGGTTGCCCCTGTTGAACTGCGCACAGTAGTACGGTAGCCATGCAGAGCATAGGGTAACATTTCATGCCAGTCCTTGTAAGTGGTTACCATCTTCTGGACAATTCTCTTGATATTCTTGTTGGCGGCCTCAACTGCACCATTCATCTGAGGTCTATAGGGAGAAGAGTTATGATGCTCAATTTTGAATTCTTCACAAAGAGCTTGCACCACATTGTTGTTCAGGTTGGTACCATTGTCAGTAATAATCTTGCTGGGAACACCATATCGACAGATGATGTTATTCTTGATGAACTTAGCTACCACTTGCTTGGTCACATTGGTATAAGATGCTGCTTCAACCCACTTGGTGAAGTAGTCAATTGCCACTAAGATGAAACGATGACCATTCGAAGCCTTTGGTTCAATCCTTCCGATCATGTCGATGCCCCACATTGAGAACGGCCATGGGGATGACATAACATTGAGAGCGTGCGGAGGCACATGAATCTTATCAGCATAGATTTGACATTTGTGGCACTTTCTGGCGTGCTGGTAGCAATCATGCTCCATGGCCATCCAGTAGTAACCTGCTCGTAACAACTTCCTTGACATAGTATGCCCTGTAGCATGGGTCCCGAAGGTACCGTCATGTACATCATGCATTAACTGCTCTGCTTCGTGTTCATCAACACATCTTAACAATACCATGTCATAGTTTCTCTTGTACAGAATATCTCCATCTAACAGGAATCTACTGGCCAATCTTCTCAGGGTCTTCTTATCTTGTTTGGAAGCACCCGGCGGATACTCACGGCTCAGCAAGAACTGTTTGATGTCGTAGTACCAGGGTCTATAGTCAACCACATTTTCACCAGCCTGATCGACCACATCCCCAATAGCAAACACATGTGAAGGTCTTTCAAGGCGTTGCACTTTGATTACTGGCACATCATTCCAATGGTTTACTCGAAACATGGAGGATAGAGTAGCAAGAGCATCAGCCATTTGGTTCTCATCACGAGGAATATGGTGCAGCTCAACCTTTGTAAAATATGTCAGAAGACGTCTCGCATAATCCCGATAAGGAATCAACTTAGCATGATGGGTCTCCCATTCACCCTTTATCTGATTGATGACGAGCGCCGAATCTCCATAGATGTCGAGGTGCTTGATTCTCATGTCAATTGCTTCCTCGATCCCAAAGATACATGCTTCATACTCAGCCATATTGTTGGTACATTCGAACAGAATTCGGGCGGTAAAAGGAATGTGATGCCCCTGCGGGGATACAATGACTGCCCCAATTCCTTTACCATAAGCATTGACAGCACCATCAAAGACTAAACCCCACTTGCTATTGGGATCTGGACCTTCATCAATCAATGGTTCTTCGCAGTCTTTTGATTTTAAATACATGATCTCTTCATCGGGGAAATCGAACTCAATTGGTTGATAATCATCAAGAGGTTGGTAAGCAGGGTGATCGGCAAGAATGCTACCTTTGATTGCCTTTTGAGTTTTGAACACAATATCATATTCAGACAAAAGCATCTGCCAGCGTGCAATCTTCCCAGTAACAGCAGCTTTCTCAAAGATATACTTTATCGGATCCATTCTGGATATCAACCAAGTTGTATGATTCACCAAATAATGACGCAGGCGTTTGGAGGCCCAGGCCAAAGCACAACAAGTCTTCTCAAGCATTGTATACCGAGTTTCACAATCGGTGAACTTCTTGCTCAGATAGTAGATAGCATGTTCTTTCTTTCCAGTTTCATCTTGTTGACCAAGTACACATCCCATGGATTCATCAAATACTGCCAAATACATAATCAAAGGCCTTCCTTCTACGGGTGGGACAAGGATAGGTGGTTCCAGCAGGTAATTCTTGATGCTATCAAAAGCTTCTTGGCATTCATCATTCCATACAACAGGCTGATTCTTTCTGAGTAGCTTGAAGATCGGCCCGCAGGTTGCGGTCATGTGAGATATGAATCGGGAGATGTAATTCAAACGTCCGAGGAAACCTCTGACTTGCTTCTCGGTCCGTGGAGCTGGCATTTCTCGAATGGCCCGGACTTTATCAGGATCGACTTCAATGCCCTTTTGGCTGACAACGAAGCCTAATAACTTCCCGGATCTGACGCCGAATGTACATTTGTTGGGATTCAATCGAAGCTTGTATTTTCTCAACCTTTCAAACATCTTCGTCAAATACTCAACATGTTGTTCCTCATCTGTTGACTTCACAATCATGTCGTCCACGTATACTTCGACTTCTTTGTGAATCATGTCATGAAACAAAGTAGTCATTCCTCTTTGGTAGGTAGCACCAGCATTAATTAGACCGAATGGCATCACCTTGTAGCAGAAAGTACCCCATGGAGTGATGAAAGATGTCTTTTCTCTATCTTCAGGAGACATTTTGATCTGATTATAACCGGAGAAACCGTCCATGAAGGAGAACACCTTAGACTGAGCAGTATTATCAACAAGCACATCAATATGAGGTAACGGAAAGTTGTCTTTCGGACTGGCTTTGTTCAGGTCTCTGAAGTCAACACACATCCGGACTTTACCATCCTTCTTTGGCACAGGCACAATATTGGCAACCCATTCGGGGTACTCAACTGTCATGAGGAAACCCGCATCAATCTGCTTTTGAACTTCATTCTTGATCTTGAGAGCCATATCTGGATGAGTCCTTCTCAATTTCTGCCTGACGGGAGGACATTCAGGCTTGGTGGGGATCCGATGCTCCACAATCGTAGGGTCTAGACCTGGCATATCTTCATAGGACCATGCAAAAATATCCGGATATTCCCGGAGGAGCTGGATGATCTTCTGTTTAACCCCTTCCTCTAGAGTAGCACCAATCTTGATTTCTCGCTTGTTTTCCTCGGTACCTATGTTGATAAGCTCAATCTCTTCCTGGTGAGGCTGAATGGCTTTCTTTTCTTGCTCAAGTAACCGAGTAATCTCATATGGTATGTCATCACCTTCCTCATCTTCGGCTTCATACACAGGGAATTCAAAATTTGGAGGAACCGTAGGATTACTGTGTTCAACGGGTTTATTATGGTTCAACCTGCATATAATGATTGGATGATTTTAGAAAGAGTTTTTTTTCATGCAGATTTTTGAAATTAATAAGAAAATACAGACGTTTTGGTTTTTTCTGGCATTACCATTGTTTCCAAGGGAAAAAGCACTAAAAAAAGTAGTCGTGGAAGAAACGACAAAATTTTATTAATCAACGGCAATGCCGAAACAAACATGCCCTTACAGAAAATATCACTCTCGCTTTGGGCAGAGCGAGAGGATTGTTATTTTGAAAACAAAGCATTAAAGCAACAAGACACATTACTCGGAAACATGCATGATTGAAGGAATGTCAATGGCATCCCAATCTGTCGCAATGCCTCCTGGTGTAACAAATACAGGCCTGGGACCAGATCCAGTGGCTTCTTCAGAGATGGCATTAACAAACCCTGCACTGTGGAAGACTCCCGAGGAAACCCTTGATGACGGGGAGAACCCGAGACCTTCTTTACGCTTGTTCTCACAGAGCTGTATCACCTTGCCCCAACCGGCAGTCTGACCTTCCTGGATAACCCTCTGAGCATCTTTCAATGAAGCCATAGCAGCCCCAGCTTTCTTAGGCTCTGCATCTTCAATGGTCAAACCTTGGAAAGCAGTCCCTTCAGCAGACCCTGCTTCAACACAAGAGAAGGAAGACAACTGGCTGACTAAGTATGCTTCTTCACCATGGATTGTAACGAGTTTTCCATTCTTCACAAATTTCAACTTCTGATGTAAGGTGGAAGTAACCGCACCCGCATCGTGTATCCACGGTCTTCCCAGCAGACAACTGTAGGATGCATTAATGTCCAACACCTGGAAGGTAACCAAGAAATTCTCAGGGCCAATGGTTATCGGCAAGTCTATCTCCCCCAGCACATTCTTTCGAGATCCATCAAAAGCTTTGACCAAGAAAGTACTTCTCCTCAAAGGGGTCCCTCGGCAGCTCAACTGATCTAGAGTTGTCTTGGGCATTACATTGAGAGAGGAACCGGTATCCACCAACACATTTGATATCATGTCTGATTTACAATTCACCGAGATGTGCAAAGCCAGATTGTGACTCTTTCCCGCTTCCGGCAACTCTTCTTCACTAAACCAGAGGTTGTTACAAGCAGTAATATTTCCCACTATGCCACCGAAACGATCTACCGTAACTTCGTGGTCAACATAAGCCTGCTCCAGCACTTTCAACAAGGTATTCCTGTGAGCCTCAGAGCTCAAGAGTAATGACAAGACGGATATCTTCGAAGGAGTCTGCAGCAACTGATCAACGATCTTGTAGTCGCTCCTCTTTATTATCCTCAGAATCTCATCTAAATTTGAATCCTCTATAGATTTGCCTGACTGATTCACATCTGTAGCAATGGGTGAAACAACGGTTGGAGTTGCTTCTTCAACTGGTGGAATGGTCGGCGTAGCTACCTTCTTCTGAAATAACGGCGGACGGACTTTCCCGCTTCTTAGGGCTGCAGAAGTCCCTTCGGCAATATTGCTTATTGTGGCAAAGGAGGCTAGAGGCACCTCTACTCCATTTTCTATCATGGTAGCATTGTATTTGTATGGAACAGCCTTGTCCGAAACATAAGGAATTGGTCCTGGCAACCTTATCACCAAAGGCTCAGCACACTTCTTCAAAGGTACACTCTTGACAGGCGGATCGTGAAAAACTGGCACAATCACGCAAACATCACTGACAGTCAGAAGATTATCATTCATCAAGCTTTGGATGTCGTCCTGAACAGTATGGCAACCCAAGGGATTACAAAGGCATCCTAGACACTTGGCATGATCATGGCTGAACAGAGAAGCTTTGCACAGCTTGATGTGTAGAGGCACCAGAGGAGTTGCGACGTTGCGGACATCAAGTCTAGGAGCTTCCTCACACACTTCGATCATATTCACAGCGGCATGATTTGGAAGAGGATTGTCGAGGACGTGTGGGACATTATTCTCAAAAGTCAGCTTTCCCTGATCAATGAGCTTCTTCACGATATACTTCAAAGCATAACACCCCTCGACATCATGACCTAAGGCACCTTGATGAAAATCACATTTAAGATCAGAGCGGAACCTTGGAGGTAAAGGGTCCGGTGGAGGCTTGCCCTGCCTAGTCGTGCAGTGTCCTCTCTGGAGTAAAGTTGGAAGCAACTCAGCATATAACATCGGTATAGGAGGAAAAGTTGGTCTGGTATATTGCTGCTGTTGTTGTTGTTGTTGTTGAACCGGCAACTGTTGTTTCATCTGTTGGGCAATTGCATTGACGGGCACTTGAGGTTGACCCGGTGGCAGAGGGTACTGATGATAAAACGGTGGGAAGAACGGATGCTGAGAGTACGGCATATATGGGTATGACGGAGGCATTTGAGCTGCATTGATAGGAGCAACGGTAGCCATGGATTGACCGGCTCCAGCTGACACCATCCCCACTTCCGTTTCTTTCTTCTTGTGGTGTCCATTACCATAGTGGCTCACGGCTTTCTTCTTGTGATGCACTCGCAGAGGACTCAGCTTTCTCAAACACAATGATTCCATCCCTCACGGCTTCCTCAAGACGGGTTCCCATGGTGACCATCTCCGAAAAGTTGTTCGGGGCAGCGATGATCATCCTCTCAACATAATCTTTCTTCAAGGTCTTTAAGAACATCTGGGTCATTTCTTCTTCATCTAAAGCAGGAGTGATACGGGCAGCTGCCCCTCTCCACCTTTGCGCATATTCACGGAAACTTTCCTCCTTTTTCTGAGATAGGGACCTGAGAAACTCCCTATTCGGCTTCAATCGAGTGTTAAACCCGTAGTGGCTCTTGAAAGCAGTGGCTAGCTCATCAAAAGTATGGACATCATCTTTGCTCAGACTAGTATACCACTCCGCAGCATCTTCCATCAGACTGTCTTGGAAGTAATGGATCATAAGGGAATCATTGTCCTTGTAGTTGCCCATCTTCCGGACGTATTTGACAATATGATTTTGAGGACAAGTCAGCCCGTTATACTTGTCGAACTCCGGGACTTTGAACTTTTTAGGAACATCCACTTTCGATACTAAGCAGAGATCCTGGGTTTTAATGGAGTCTCCATTTCCCCTGTTGGCCTTAATTTCCCGTCGGAGCTCTTCGGCAAGTTCTGCCATTCTCTCTTCCATAGTTCCGGTTGTGGCAATACTCCCGTGGTGCGCATTAGCATGGACAAATAGAGGCACCGTATTCACAATGGGCTCGGTAACAGTTGTTGCAGCTTGAGTCAAGGCGGTACTAACAGGAGTTAAGTTTGCCCCTGAGATTGGGCCACTGTTGGTAGTACCAGAGGTCCCTGCCCCCGTATTAGCAGTATAGTACAGCGGAAGTCCGTAAGGATACCCGGATGGCATGATAAAGCGGGGATCAGTTGTTACTGTAGGAGTCACATTTGCAGCTGTAGAAACTACGGGAACTGGTTGTTCCTGAGCAGCCAACAGAGCAGTCATAACATCATGAGCTTTGGCCAATTCCTCCTTTAAAGATGCCAATTCGGTACGGAGTTGCGCGTTCTCTTCTTCCATAGCCCTTTTCTTTCTTCAATATTCTCTGGTGCGATCAGTTCTATCAGGTTCGTAAATCCTCTGAGCACGAGCCACTTTTCACACTAAGGCAGAGAAACCAGGAGATAGTGAGCACTTGGAAGCCTTTGTGACCAATGCATGATGCATATGATGCATGATATGCAAATGCAAATGCGAAAGACTTATTTTTTCATCGAAGGATTTTTTAAACAAATTAGAAATCTTGTAGATAATCAAAACTACATAGCATTTTCAAAAGGAAGACTTTGAAATTTCAACAAGATAAACAAATGAAGCCCTCAAGCATAGGAAGTAGTCGGAGGATCATCGGACTCGGAATCTGAATCACAGTATCTGGCAAAGAAGTCTCGCCGTCCTCTGGCTCTCTTGGAATCCCTCATAAGCAGCTCGTCTTTCTCTTCCAATTCCCTCCGGGCCTTAGCTAATTCTTTCTTCAACATCAGGTTCTCATGAGTCTTCTGCTCATCTCTACCATCCAAAGTCATGATTAGATTCTCGGCTTGATTGTACCGAGCTTTCCACACTTGTTTCTCACGACTCTCCATAGCTAGATGCTCCTGATACATATCCTGAGTCGCAGGGAGCAGAGGTAGAGGCATAGATGGAGTAGACGAAGACACGTATCTCATAGCTGGATAAGGCATACCAATCTCCTCAGCTCAATCTATCACCCACTGAGTGTAGGCCTCATGAGCAACACCGGATCTCACACCTAGATGCTTCACACTCTTCCTTCGGACCTTAGACCAAGCATCCATGAAAGCTTTCCTTTGTCCGGTTGGAGCATTCGTGTAGAAGAAGAACTCTGGAGATGTAGCAAGATTGATGGGCTTCAACTTCATAGGGAAACCAAACTGTCTCATAGCAAGCTCGGGGTTGTAGTTAATTCCTCCACGAGTACCAAGAAGAGGTACATTGAGAAAGTCTCCACAACCCATAATGATTTCCTTCACTTGAGCGGCAGGAGTGAGCCAGACGACCTCATTAGGAGTGAGGGCCATAATCCGCTGCGAGTAGGACCAGTTCTCCGAGTTATCATGGAAGGAACTCGGAAGGTGCGAAATAAACCACCTATACAAAAGAGATATGCAGCAAAGAATATACCCACGGCCCTTGAGAGTCCTGTCATGAATGGCGTGGTAGGTATCCGCTAGCAAAGTAGGAACCGGGTTCTTGGAATGGAAGACCTCGATAGCATTCATGTCCACGAAGTTGTCGAGGTTCGGAAAGAGAATGAGCCCGTAGATAAGCAAAGCAAGAATAGCCTCGAGTGTATCCTGACGAGTAGTGCTGAGATTAGCCTGATCAAGAAGATACTTCGAAGTGAACCCCCGGATGTGGGACTTGGTAATAAGATGGTTGGAGACGTCGGAAGTCTTGAGGTAGAGATCCTTAGCAATAACCAGAGGAGTAAGAGAAGTCCCGGGACCGGTGAAAGGCGTCTTCTCGGCTATAGGTAAACCCACTAGATCGGAGTAAGCCTCGAGAGTAGGAACCAACTGGAAATCCGGGAAAGTGAAGCAACGGAAGCTTGGATCATAAAATTGCACTAGAGTGTGCACTAGCTTCTCGTCCACATCGGTTCGGAGCAAAGTAAGCAATCCCCCATATCGGAGTCGGAACCCTGTTTGACTCTTGACCTTGAGTGCCAACTCTCTCAAACTAACCAAATCCACCTCCTTGAATTTGTAGCACTTAGTCTTCTTCATACCTGTGATTATTTACAAAAATTTCCATTTGTTTAAACCCTTCGATGAATGCATGAAAAATGTTTATGCATGAATGCATGTATGCATGATTGTGTTGTTAAAGAACAAAGTGGGTTGAGTTTCAAAGTAACGGGGCCACGGATGGACACGGCGTCCGGTGAACTAAGGCTTTGGGTAGTAGTAACCAAGGTTCTAACACAGTTCCCAAACTGCAACCTCTCTCACATATATCATGGTAGTACAGGACGACACCCGTTCCATGATTATTTGTGAGAAGGTCTAGTTTGAGTGTAGTATCGCGTGACGACTAAAGTTTGAGACAACACTCAATTTAGCCACCGCACTACGTCCTAAAAAGGCTAGGATGGGTTTGGTAACTACGGTTCATAGCTTCGTCGAACAATTGAAAATGAAGTGCCTAAGCATGACAACACACGCCGACAATATCACCTTCAAAATGCCTCAGCTATGTGAGATTGATCGCATAATCCAATACACGAGGCAACCCCCGGATCGAATTGTCGATTATATCTCTACCTAAACATAAGTTCACTCAGCCCGGGTTAGGACTTTTGATATTCTCACCCCACACGTCAAATGAAAGTAAACAAGTATTCACATATGTAAGCAATAAAACAAAGCGTAAATATAAACTAAGGAAAACTAGGCGCGACCCGCTAAAAAGTTTCCCCAGTGAAGTCGCCATTTCTGTTATCATGGTTTTTGGGTGCCAAGCCATTAATTGGACTTGAACCTTTTGACCGTTGATATCTCTCTTTTTCTTGGGAAGGGTAAAAGGAGAAAAACCCTTAAAAAGTTCTAGATTCGGGGGTCGTTTTCGCTACGGGAAGGTGTTAGGCACCCGGAGCGATTATGGTATTCCATAAGAACCGCTCTCCTAAGTTTATTTCTACGCTTTAGTTTTATTGCTTATTTGTAAAAAAGAAGGTGTGATTAGTTAAGAATGGGGGGTGAGAAGAAGTAGAATTTGATTTTATTTCGGCTTGGATGAGTTTTGACTCATTGCCTACGTACCCTTTTAAGGGATCAAAACCGTTCGTAGTTCATTCTCAAAAATGGTTTTTGTTTTTGTTGGTTGATTTTAAGTTTGAAAAGAGATTTTGAAGAATAGAGATGAGAGGCCTCAAGGGCATAAGATTTGGAAAATGTGAGGTGGAATTAGTCTTTTTCAAAATGAAGTCTATGTGTATTTAAGATTCATTGGAAATTTTACTTAAGAAAAATAAAGAGAAATAAGGAGTTTTGACTCCCATTTTATTTTTTGCAAAAAAGTTTTCAAATGAGGTTATTTGCATATTTTGGGAAAAAGTTGGATTTTTTCTAAGTGTTAAAACCTAAACATTCGTCTAACCATGCAATCCTAGCCGTATATCTACACATACAATCCTAGGCATACATCTAGGGTGAGTGTGTGCGTGCCGGTGCGTCATAGTGTCCATAGTCCATATTACAACAATTGCCTAAATACATTCTATGGCCCCTTTGCCAAGCTACAAACCAATGATAACAAATTACATCACTAAATGGATTAAAACTTGCAAAAAATGAATACTAAACTAAAGGAAGTGGAGGAGATAGTGGTGACATGGAGAAATGCTCATGAAATGAATGGAACAAAAGAAGTGAGATGATTAGTAAAATAAAGCATAGAATAAAAGAAGTGCACAAAAAAAAAAAAAAAATATTAAGAGGAAAGACATAAAAGAGACTAATAAAGTGACAAAATGTGCATGAAAGTGGTCATAAGGCTCTAGCATAGATATGACCCATAATCCCTTTATCATGGCATTTTTAGAAGTCTTGTTTTGTGCCATAAGGTGAGAATTAATAGGACATATTCAAGCTAAAACCCATGGCACATTTTTAAGACATTTTGCACCTTATTTAATTATTAAAACACATACTAATTGCAAGGCAAGAAGAAAAATAAGATTCATATTCACAAGCAGCAAGCCACACATAGGATCAGCAACAAATTTATCATAAAATTGCATTCCAAAAGTTCAAATCATATGTCAACAAATCATGAGTGATATGCTACTAAAAAATGCACAAGTTTATGTCCAAACACACTAATTAACCAAGAAATATCACATGCTTTTTTATCATTTTAAAACCATTGAGAAATATAGAAAAAAGTCATGAAAATACATCAAGAAACATGTGATAATTTTTGGAGATTTTTTAGAGAAAATTTTAAGCATGCAGGGGTTCAAACAGCAAAGAAAAATGGTGCAAATAGCAGAAAATAAACAAAAACGTAAAAAGAAACCTAAGCCCAACCCAAAGCCCAAAACTACAAGGTCCGGATGCACAGGAGCCACACGATTGATCCAGGATCCTGAAACCCTAGATCAAACGGCCAGGAATCAAAGGGGAATGGACCGGTCCTGGACCGGTCCGGTTCACTGGCTATATAAGGGGAGGAGCTCCGATTTTTTCCATTTTCCACTTCCCTTTCTCTCTCTAAGTTCTTCTCTCTTCTCTCACCTCTCTCTAACCCTCACCGCCGGTGAGGATGAAGCCACGGCGGAGACCTTGAAGGTCCGCCGGAAGCTTCATCTTCTCCGGCGAGTCCTATGCACTTTCCGGTGAAAAATTTCCAGAACTTAAAGATTTTCAAATCTTTTGATTCGTCCTTTAACCCTAAACACGAATCCAGCAATTGTTTTTTCAAATACAGCTTGAAACGACATAGATCTTGAAAACTTTATACGGTTTTGAAATGATTTTTTGATCTTTTTTGAAGGAAAAGGTTTAGATCCTTACGGATCTACATCGTTTCGTTGTTTGATTACTTTTCTGGTGCTTGTTCTTGCTTTCAAAACTTAGATCCTTATGGATCTAGGTTTTGTGTTTACGGTTACGGTCTTATCTTTGAATTCTGGAAATTTTTAGATCTGTTTCGCTTGCGTGATTTTTTACAGGTTTAAACTATGATATTATTTTCTGAGAAAGAGATTCTGAGTTTTACCTAAGGTTTTGGTTGAAACCTTTAATGGAGGAAATCTTTGGAAAAACTTTATTCTGTGTTTTCTGTGTTGTTGATTCTTCTGCTTGCTTCACCGGTCCAGATTCTGCTTCTTTCCTTCTTCTCTCTCTGTGATTTCGTGCTTGAGCTTGCTTCTTGGACTTACGTGAGGAAACCCTGTGATCAGTGCTTGAGCTTGCTTCAATGTGAGCTCGCACTTGGAATTGCAGGAAAATCTTCAATCCAGTGATGAAGATTCACACGAATCTCTGAGGATTGATGCAAAAATCAATGGAATCGTGTATGAATTTTGGTTCTGGAATTTTTTAGGGTTCTTGTGTTCTTACTGGTTTCTCTGTGATTTTTGGTTTTGATCTAACTGACAAGAAAGAGAAAGATTGATTCTGTTTTTGGTGAAGTGGCGTGTGATTAATGGCTCTGAATCTGACTCACTGTATATATAGCTGACATGTGTGCATTGGAACCAATGGAATTGTGACATCTGGACTTGTATCAAAGTGGCACGGCCTTGGTCCTGAAATGAACTTTGGGCTTTTCTGCAAAAACAAAAACTTTAAGGACTAAACTGCAATTAACCCTAAAAGGACTGAAATGTAAAAAATAATAATAGTAAAAAAGGACTGAAATGAAATAGAAAATTGTTTGGACAAAATGCAATTTTGGGGCCTCAATTGAGGGACCAAAATGCAATTAAAAATAAAATTGAGTAAAAAACGTAATTTGACCAAACGTAAAGCGAAACAAAAAATAAAACTGACAAAACGGACTAAAACGAACCAATGGCTTAAATGAGGTACTTCAAAGTAACCTCTCTATGCCAAAATTTTGTGTGAAATGACCAAAATGCCCCTAGGGCTAAAAATGACCTAAACAGATTGAAATTGACTTAACACTGACTCAGACGCAAGCTTGAAATGAATTTAACAGGGTTTACTGATGAAATGTTAAAAAAACAATCTGGAAAGACTCGGAGACAGTCACAAGGATGAAAATGGGTCCCACTGCAGGAAATGACCAAAATACCCTTCTGTATGACTTTTTTGCAAATTTTGAAATAAACTGTAGAAAAAGCAATGTAATGATTCAGAGACACTTTTGAATGACTTACAAGACAAGTAAAGACATTTCGAAAGGTTTTATGCAAGAAAAACATAGATGAAATTGTGATTGAAAATACTGCGAGGCAGAGACAATTTGAACTGTGCAGTTGAAATTTGATAATTGACAAAGTTTGAAATGAAATTGGGCCCAGTATTTTTAGGTCCAAAAACAGGGTATAACAATAAAGAAGTTGCATGACGCTCGAGGTGTATTGTCTGATATTAGTATTATGTTGATAGTGTCGTGTAGTATGTACTAGGACATGGTTTATATATCGTGTACTCGTTAGTCAGTGCATGTTTACTTCAGACAGGATTATGTAATTTGTACTCATCAGCTTGTACTTTGCTATTTTATTCGGTTAATATTAATTTTAATATTTTTGTACGTCTACTGATGTCCATGAATTGATCTGGGTCATAATGATTACAAACCATAACTTTGTTGGTTTGACTTTGTTGGTTTGACCTATTTTAACCATTCAATTATTGATTAGATTTAGACATAAACAATTATAATTGTGTACTTAATTCGACGTTCTTAAACCTTCAAGGGTTATGGGTTCACCCCAAGACTTTGGATAGCAATAATTGCTGAAAATATTTAGTGACCAAGACATTGGCCTAGCTATTTTCGTCAAATGTCTTAAAATCAAGTAATCAGAAACTCTAGATTCGTAGCTTGCAGTTACACAAACAATTCAGAGAAGAAAATCTGACATGACTTATTCACATAACCTAAAACTAAATAAATTAATCCATAAAACCATCATAACATTCCAAACACTAAATATAAAATCAATCCAATCAATAAGTCTGCAAAATATTCAAACACCGGAAAAACTAGATTCGCAACTTTCACTTCCAACAAAGTCGAACACTAGAAAAACATGTTGCTAACATAAGCAATAGCAACAAATATGTGTGTGTGTGTGTGTGTGTGTGTGTGAGAGAGAGAGAGAGAGAGAGAGAGAGAGAGAGAGAGAGAGGGAGAGGGAGGGAGAGGGAGCGGGAGAGAGAGAGAGAGAGATTATGTTCTTCATAATCTAAAAGGTTGAACAAAGGTGCGTTATATTTTAGGAATGTTGTGGGCAGCTAGGTTCTCCTTCAATAGTTAACTTAGGACCTTTCGAGTTATTATCCCTTATTGCTTCTTGATTAGTCGCCATGTTTGGAGCAGCTGAAGATGTAGATGCATACATTCTCTTCTTTATGTTTTTCTTGCAAGTTGCCAAAATTATCTAATGGAAAAAGAGAAAGTTTTAGTAAGTGTGTAACAATGGATATTAAAACAATTCAACACAATGACGTTAAAGATTTGTATTTTATTCACTACTGTTAGTTTAGTCGTGATAAATATTGGTTGGGATTTAAAACAGAAGGTAGTTTCTCTCCTCCTAACAAGAATTTTCACACACGAAATAGTTTGGGATTGAAAACTTATTGTATTTTGATAAATAATTTCAATCAATTCTGACCCTTGAAATCATCCAGAGGATTTTTTTTTTTTTTTTTTTTTTTTAAAAAAAAATTCTTACCTTAACAGTAGTAGCAGCTATCAATAAGTTGTCAACACGACCTCCAAAAACCTTGCCATCAGGTTGAGCCAATGAAACACTCAACATGCCAATTTTCCTTTGTGAACCACCAGCAGCACCACCAGTAATGGTGCATGGTCCACTTAAAGATAAGATGTCAAAGTGACCCTATATTTATAAAAAAAATAAAAAAAATATCAAGGTGATTAATGTAATGCATATTCAATGACCAAACTAATTTGCATAAAAAATTATCAAACAAATAGACGATCAACATATTTCATGACCAAATTATTCGATGAATGTAGAAATCACACTTGATACATCAAAATATGGTTCTCATAATCTTTCTTGATCTTTCATTAGGCTAATTGTGCTATTGTTAGTTCAATTTAGTTTTTACTAATTGCACAAGTATTTACCCTAATTAGTACTATTAAAGAGTATAAATTTTCATATCTCCCATTAACATCTTTATTTAAGCTTTATTAATTTTCTCCATTACTCTTACTTTTTCTAGTACAAAAAATGAGAGTTGAAATAAAAATTTCGTAGGATGAATAGTAAAATGATACATCTTATAAATTGATATATAAAGAAGTAATGGTGAAAATTTTTATGAATATTATTAATACATATAGGAGATTAATTGTTTCAACAGTGGTACCTCATGTCTTGAAAAACCATTAGAAACATCAGGTTCACAAAGGGTGAGACTTGATACAGTTCCACAAGCAGAAAGTATGCAAACATTTTCTTGAGGAACTTTCTCCATAAATGCAAATAACTTTCTAACCACATCCTGAAAATCACCAAAAACAACACTCTCAATTTATACCATACACATAGATTTTGAGAAATATCTGAACTCTAGGGTTTGTCTTAATAATTCAATTTAAACTATTTTTAATATGTCCAAATTAGAATTTCAAATACATTTGTACTGATCTCATATTACCTCTCTAGGGTTCACAATCAGCATATAAGGTGTCATGTTTCCTCCATCTGTTTCTGCAATACATTCATCTGCAACAAATATAAGTGCATATGTACTTGTAGCTTCAAGCATATTAACTATATATAGATAATAGACATTGTAAAATATTTTAGAAAAATTTAAATTATAAATAAGACTAACTAGATGTCTGTATAAAGTTATTTGCACTGTTGGTGCATTGTAATCAAATCATACAACAAATGTAAAATGAGATTTAAAATTAACCTTGAAAACTTAACAATCTTGGGCAGAAACATAATTTTCCAAAATTAACCTTCTTGAAAGTATGGAAACTTAGATTATTTACTCCTATTTGTGTCAAAAACTTAAAGACACTTTACATATTTTAAATTACATATTTGTAATGATCTTAATTTTTTTATAAAAAAATTGAAAATACGTTAATAATTAGATATAAGGTCGTATATTATTTATGATTTATATCAAATATTTTTCTTCTATTTATTGCAAGGTTTTTTTTTGTGTGTTTATAGTTTATTAATAAATACTTCGAATTAAATGAATTTTTTTTTTATTGTCATGAAATAAATTATAAATATTTATAACGCATAAATATTGATTTAAAAAGTAACGTGCAGAAAATTTACTTTCCCGAGACACTAAAAGACGAAGATAAATAAAATCTTCAGACTACTTTCATATAAAATATCGTATTAATTAAGACTTATATCTTTATATTAATTTTATTCATTATATTTTTATAACTAAAATACTTGTTTTTCTATCTTGCGCATAAAATAAAATATTTTGAACATCCTAAAATTCTTCCGTCAAAAGTAACCGAAATTAATAGAAAAACCAACATTTAGTGAGTCCACTAAAGATGGTCAAACAAATATTAGATATAAATAAAGTCGATAAATTATAATTTTGATAACGCTAAATATGTACTTTTATGAAACACATTTTTTACTTTAAAATTGTACTTGAAAATATTTTTATTTATTTAAAACTTCATAACATAATAAAATTCACAACCCAAAAAACCAAAATCAAATGGAAGAGTGACCTCACTAAAAGTGGTCAAATGAATTATATTAGTTCTCAAATAAATTCGTAGATATTTCGCATCTATTACTTATTAAATAATTTGTCAAAAATAACTTATTAAATAAATAATAAAAATAAAATATTTTCATTTTATCAAAATAGTTTTGGGAACTCCAAGACCTAAAAAAAAGAAATCAAATATTAGTTTTCATATATGAAAAACTGAATACTATATGATTTCCTCTTTAACAAAATATTGTTTGAAGGATTTCATAATAAATTAAATGTCTTCAACAAAAGTGTTACCGGTTAGTATCTTGGTGTTAATCACAAATCATATTATAAATTGAAAAATATTCAACAACCACTTGCACAATATTACTTCAACTTTTCAATTCCAAACAAGTATCAATATGAATTGAAGAAACATAAAACATAGTTTTTGTTTTGACAAATTAAAATGTAGTAGCAAATAAAATTATCTAGTTTTCACTAAAACCATAAAATCAAAAATAATAAGAGGCATGTGAATGAGTAGAAACAAGTTAAAAACAAAAAACAAAATAGGTGATGGATTTTGTTTGTTTTAGATATGTAATGTTCGACCACTAATCTAGACATATCCTCAATCAGATTTCGATTAGAGACAACGGCTTTGTCATGTATTATGAGAAATTTTGGATCTCAAAATCAGCAGTCGAGATCGTTTATGACGTGAAATGCATGTTATTATTGGTCCGTCTTCAATCCATTGAAAACCAAAATTATGTTCGTCATTCGGATTTGATTTGATAACAAAAGCCGCACAATTGAAAAGGAAAAAAATGTCAAACTCAAATGCATAAAAAAAAAAAAAAGACACGATGCACAATCATTCCAACAATTATTAATGTTAAAAATGAACTTTCAAACCAACATAACAAAATTAAAAACAATAAATATTCATGAAAAAAAAAATCAATGGAAAGAAACTCATACCAATGGGAGCCAAACTCTGCAGTTTTCCAGAACCACGAGGACGTCCCCTTCCACGCTTCTCCTCACTTCCACTAGGCTGATTGGAAGTCCTCGGTGGCAACTTGGTAGGAGACAGTCGATTCCTATCAACCTCAGACTTTCGAGGCCTTCCTCTCCCCCTTTTCACCAAAGCAGAGTTTGAACCTCCGATTTCAGACTTTACTACGGTGTCCAAACCAGCATCAACTCTATCAGCTTCCATCTCGGTGATGGCATGGTTGGTGGTTTTTGACCTGTCTTGGGATGAATTAAGTGAGAGTGTAAGTTCTAGGTTCACATTGTCCTCCATGAGTGAGATACCCTTTGAGATTCTAAAGCTATTTCTTCAAAAAAACCAAAAATTGAACTAACTTTGTTTTTGGTTTGTAGAAAAAATGTAGATGGTTGTATTTCACTACACACTATTTAAGAACGCCAGAAAGAAAGAAAATAAATATAAAATAAAAGCCTTTTTATTATCTTAAGTTAATTTATCTTCTTTTTTCTAATATTCATATTTATATTAGTCAAAAAATTATGCATATTTGTTCAAAATAATTATGTTTTTATTTATTTAATATATAATTATTATTTTAAAATTAATAATAGATAATAATAATAATAATTATTATTATTATTATAAAATAAAATTTAATATATGTAAATTAAAGTTATAAGTAATTAATTTGGACTTTTTCTATGATGAATTAAATCAATTGGCCCTTTTCCATGTTCCAAATTTGAGGTAAAAACAAATAAAATAATATATTAATATTTATTTAATATATTTTTTTGAAAAGGTATTTTATTTATTTAATATTATATTTTATGAGAGTTGAGGGTGTCAACTTTGTTGGGATGTTCACTTTGTCAAAAAAAAAAAAAAAAAAACTTTGTTGGGATGCTCACGTTTTTCTGGGATGTTTTCCTCACTCTTAATTCACCAAAAAAATATATATTAATATTTATTACAATAGCTAATTATTATTGTTTAGTATAGTTTTTTTTTTAAGGATACTATTTTTTAGCATAGTTGTATCTCATTTTTTTACAGTATTTTATACTGAATGAATGATAAAATCTTGAACATGAGGAAGATGAAACTAATTTTATAAAACTACCAATATTTATGCATCACCTATCGAATGCACTCCTAATAATCTGCCTGACCATCGTATACCTAAACTAGTAGATGATTTTGTTAACAATTTTTTTCTCACTGGCTAGTTTTTTTTTTTTTTTTTGAATAATTCTCACTATCTAGTTGATATACAAGGAAGTGCACAATATATCTTCGTAAAAAAAAAGTTATCTATCCTCAAGGACTTGTGATTATAAATATTATTTTTGTCCTAAGTATTTAGCTAGATGGTTTTGGTCTTTTGAGAACTTAATGTTTGATTTGGCTTTGAAGATATGCAAATTATAAATGATTGCATTGGAAGTTTTGGAGATTGTTACTACAATGAACAGTTCTAAATCCTATTTCTTTTCAGTGTTATGGAATGCATTGCTTAAGGATGAGGTAACTCTAAAATATTCTTTGTTCTCTTTTCAAGATACAAAGGGTGTTTCATACCAACATAGCTCCATATTCTCATGATTTCTATGTTGGTAAAACCTATTGAGGGCTATCACGAATTTCATCCCAAAGGTCTCTAGACTATTTTCATGCTTCAAGACCTTTGAATAGCCTCATATTTGCAGCAACGTCGTTGTATTTTGATCTATATTAGGGTTTTGAAGTCCCACAACAAAAGAAAAAATGGATTGTGCTAATGATCCTAGTTTATTTCCCTATATCACTATAGTACTTATAGGAGAATAAGAGCCTCAGATTATATATACAGACAGACGGA
Source organism: Medicago truncatula (assembly GCF_003473485.1). NCBI lineage: Eukaryota > Viridiplantae > Streptophyta > Magnoliopsida > Fabales > Fabaceae > Medicago > Medicago truncatula. The sequence continues at coordinate 28,392,158 of NC_053045.1, forward strand.
AATCATAGCTTTTTTCAAGATTGCCTACAGCCTAGTATAGGTGGAACTCACTGAGACATCTTGTCTCATCCCAATTCTTTTATTTTTATTTCAGTTAAGCATGTTACTTGTTATGAAGATAACCAGAAGATGTTTCATGATTATACACATCATTTTATATTAGCATATTGCAACTAGTTTTTATGTATTTTGTACTCAATTATTATTTTACATCATGTACTCGTTAGTGATGTACATGATTGTTTCAAACGGTATTATGTACCTTGTACGATTTAGCTAGTACTTTATCAGATGAATAAAACTGATTAGCCAATGTATTTTCATTCAAGTAAGAAATTATATTGTAATTTTAATGTATCTAGTACTTTAAACGGTCTAAATATTCTAAATAATTTAGTATGGCAGTTATAGAGTTGAAGGTTCGATTCAAGTTTCTAAAAAGTCGAGTCTAAAGTCAATTGATTTGTTACCTATTTACAGCAATAATTTTTTTAATAGTGGTCAATTTTTTTTCTTACTAATATGTAATACTAAGTTAGTCTCAATAGTTCACTTTAAACCATCTTTAATAGGTCAAAATTATAATTTGAAATATATTTTTATCCGTCTTATATTACCTCGTCTGGGTTTACAATTAGCAGATAAGGTGGCATGCTTCTTTCAGCTGTTTCTGCAACAAATCCACCTAAAACAAATATAAGTTTAATTTTAAAGCATAGGAAATAGATAAACTCACATGCCTACAAAACATAATTTAACAATCGAAAGTAGTTTCCAATATAAAGTACGGTGGCATTTAGCATGGGAATGGACAGTTGTTTTCGGAAAGTAAATTTTACCCATTAAATCAAATGAAGATCATACTTTTATCATACTCTCTCAACACTATATTTTTCCCCACTATCTTTCATCACCATTCTCTCTCTCCTCCATGCTCCAATCCACCACTAGCAATGTCACGTTCATGGTCTGTGAATATTTGTTTCCCTTTTTCTTGAATATTCTAACAAAAATTCTAGTTACAAATTTGTGTGTTTTTCGATTTTCCATCCAGTTGAATTTCAAACCAACACCAAGAGTTTCTCCACCAAGTAGATTGTTTACAATGTTCATGGCTTCATGATCTCTCTCTTCCAGTTCATGGCTTCATATTCTGATTTCTTATAGATTGTCTACAATTATTTTTTATCTCTAGTCTGGTTCATCACAAGAAAAACTATCACTAATTGATTTTCTAAACATATTTCCTTTTCATTTGATCTGATTTTGTTTGGGTTGTTTGATTTTCATTTGGTTGTAGTAACGGTGGTGGGAAAGTTACTCACAAACTAATCTTACATTGGTCCTACATATAATACAAGTGATATTTATCTTTTAGAATAGAAAAAGAATGGAATGATGTTGGATTTTTCTCAGCAATGCAATACGACATTTATCTGGTTCTTATATACTTCTATTTCTAATAATAATCACTAGGATGTTAACTAGTTCTTATCCAACACGGAAAAAAAATAGAACAGATAATAAAATGATTTTAGATACTTTTTTCAAAAAAAGTGATTTTAGATACTAAAATGTTCAATTGGATTCTACTAAAAAAACCATAATTCTACCAAAAATATAATGTTAATTAAAAGAAATAAAACTCCAGATCTTAACAGAAATGTAAGAGTGTAAAAGAGAAAGGAAAAAAATATGGTGTAGGTAGTCCATGATAAAATTAATACTTCTCTTTAATCTAATAGTTGAAAAAAACTTTTTCATGGTGGGAAACAACTCTCCATTCCCATACTAAACCCCACCTATAAGTACATATGCACTTGTACCTTCAAGGCAAATTTACTATACATAGATAATAGACATTGTAAAATATTTTAGAAATATTTAAATTATAAAATATGATCTATTAGATGTTTATGTAAAGTTATTTGTACAGCTAGTGCATACTAATCAAACTCTACAACAAATTATAAAAATCATAATGTTTTGCAAAAACTTAATTTTCCAAAACTTTACATCATCGAAACATGAACTATTCACACCTTTTTTGTGTCAAAAACTTAAAAGATACTTTCAAAATTACATATTTGTAACGATCTTACATTTTTTTTTTTTATGAAAATACAATAATAACTAAATAAATGATAGTAGGTTATTTAAGATTTATGTCATAAATATTTTATCTTCTATTTATCATATCGTTATTGTGTATTTAATATTTCCAAATAAAATATTTAAATGAAATGAATTTTATTTTCTTTATTGTCATAAAAAATATATTATAAGGTGACAACTAGACTACCCATGAAAGAATGATGGGTAATTTATCCCAACCAATACACATTAGCCACATAAGCACATATTCATGAACTATCTTGATCCCACAAATAAATTGTTCATTTTCATTGGTTGGTGGGTAAATTACCCACCATTCTTCAAAGGTAATTTAGAAAAAAACCACATTATAAAGGTTTTTTCTAGATTACCCTCTCTTATTTAGAGAGTATTTTACCCTCTCATGATATCAACCAATCAAAATGTAATATACATTGGCAACATTAAAGGTCATAAATGAGTCAATTTTTTTCTAAAAAAAGAATCAATTATAATCATAAGGTAACTTTTAATACTTTTAATTTTTATTTAATTATAGACATAATTACATTAGAGATCCTTTATTTTATTTATTTGTTACATTTGGGTCCTTTATCTTTATTTTTTTCCGCTTAGGTCTTTTATCTCTTATAAAAGCACATATACATCATTTTTCTCATTTTTTTATTAAAAATAATACATAATTTTATTTTTTAAAATATCTTTTTATTAAATATGATGAAGATGTTCATCATCTTCATCTTCTTCCTTTGAATCTTCATTATCTTCATTGAATCAAAAAAATTGTTACACAAATATATCTCCAAATATCATGAATTAATGTTATATTCACCTCAAATCTTTCTTTAAAAACAAAAATCAAACCCCTATAGAGAAAGATATTTAGTTTCATCACAAAAAAAAAGAAAAGAAATAGTTATATAAATTGTCACACTGTATATTATTATTATTATTATTATTATTATTATTATTATTATTATTATTATTATTATTATTATTATTATTATTTTCTAACTCAATATTCAAGCCCGACATAAAAAATAACCCCAAAATTGATAGTAGCTTTGCACATCAATTTTGTTGTTTTCAGAACAATCTTAACTTTCGTAAAGCCTAACCCTTCCGCAAGTGACTAAGCCTCCACCATCCGCCTTGCAACATTTGTGAAATTAAGTTTTTGATTTTTATGCTTAAAATAAGATTTGAGGTGAATATAACATTAATTCACGATATTTGGAGATATATTTTAGTAGAATTTTTTATTTATTTAAAGTAGATGATGAAGATTCAAAGGAAGAAGATGAAGATGATGAACATCTTCATCATATTTTTGGATTTTTTTTTCAGTTTTAATAAAAATATATTTTAAAAAATAAAATTATGTATTTTTTAATAAAAAAAATGCGAAAAAAATGTATATGTGCTTTTAAGAGAGATAAAGGACCTAAACGGGAAAAAATAAAGACAAAGGACCAAACTGTTACAAATAAATAAGATAAATGACCCATAATGTAATATCGCCTTAATTATATTTAGGTGTTCAATCTTAATTAATTTACACTACAGGACTGGCTTAGAACAATTAAAATTTCACATCAAATTTTTTTCATCTGAATGTCCTTAAATTTATCAGTTATATTCATAAAATTTATTCCTCCCATTTTAATTGTTCAATTTTGTCGTTCCCAACTGCCACATTTTTCAATTTTCGTGAGAATCGTCATGATTTCAAATATCGTGAGAATTGTCGTTATTTCCAGTACAACGTCGGGTATGATGACTTGATTTTTCTTTTTGATTTGATTTTTCTTTGTTGTGAGGTAGTTAATTATAAAAATTGAGTAAATCATCCGTTGTACTTTGAGGGCTGCTAGCAGGTGTTGTTGCTGTGATGTTGTGGGAGTTTGCTAGCATTTTTTTGGTTGTTGCTGAAATGGTTATGTGATGAGGCTTTTGTTCTTTTATTTGGACTTAAAGACTTTTGCTGACAGTGAGACAGGTCTATGCGTGTTAACAGATTTTATTAGGTTGGCTGCTTAAATAAAATAAAATAAAGTCACGATACCTGACGCGGTTCTAGAAACAACGACAATTCTCACGAAAATTGGAAATTGCGGCAATTTGGAACGACAAAATTGAACAATCAAAATGGGAAGAAGAATGAAAAAGAAACAAAAATTGATCAATATATATATATGGAAGAATAAAGAAGAAGAAATTTGAAAGAATGAGATGTTTTTGTTCTCACGTTCGGGGTTTTGGAATGGAAGAAATTTTATGAATGTAAATGATGAATTTAAAGACATCCAGATGAAAGAAATTTGTTGTTAAATTTTATTTGTTATAAGTCTTGTAGTGTAAATTAATTAAGATTGAACATCTTAATATAAAAAAAAAATTAAATCATTTGTTGTTTCAAAAAAAAAATTAAATAAAAATTAAAAGTATTAAAAGTTACATATGATTAAGATTAACTCTCCTTAAAAAAAAATTAAGATTAACTCTTTTATTTTTAGAAAAAATCTACTAATTTATTTGACATTTAATGTTACCTATGTATATTACATTTTGATTGGTTGATATCATGAGAGGTAAATTACCCTCTAAACAAGAGAGGGTAACGTAGGCCTCACCCATTATAAATCCTAATAACGCACAAAAAAATGGTCAAAAAGTAACGCGCAATAAATTTAGTTTCCCAAAACATTCAAATTTAAACCAAAAAGTAAATAAAATCTTCATATTTTAAAATATTATCATTTTATTTAATAATTAGATCTTTATATTAATTTTAATTATTAGATTTTGTAATTAAAAAATTTTGATTTTTTTTTTTTTTTTGCGCATAAAAGAAATTATTTTAAACATCCTAAAATATTATAAGTGAGTCTACTAAAGATAGTCAAATGAAAAACCAACTTGTTTGGACTCCAGTGGCAAGGATCTCCTTCCAAGGACGAACTCGAAAAATACCGAGTTTGATTTCCAGGGAGAACAACGCTTGGCTAGTGCGCATGCCTCTACGCATGAGTCGGATTAGTCGTCCACTATTGATGAGTTGGAAACCCGTATAAAAGCCAAAAAAAAAAAAGTTAGTCAAATGAATATTAGTTGTCGATAAAGTCATTAAATTATAAGTCTAATAACGCCAGAAAAATATACTTTTATGAAACAATAATCTTTGGACTTAATATTTATTATCTTTAAAGTTAAGACTTATATTATATTATTATAATTCTAAAATTTTGAATTTAGAAAAGACTTCATTACATCCTAAAATTCACACCCAAAGAAACCGAAATCAAAAGGAAAACTCATGTTATAAAATTAATCTAAAGTATTACAAGATATTATATGACATAGAAAAGTAGAGAAAAGGATAAAGAGAGAATAAAAGAGTATATTGTATTGCTTCTCAAATGTTAAAATATGAGTCCTATTTATAGGATACAATATGAACAACTGAATGATCAAAGTAATTAACTAATCATCTATTCACTTATAGAAGTTATTGGAAGGTGGAAAACTAAGGATAGACATCTGCTAAGTAAATGTTCTTACTAAAAGTGGTCAAACAAATTATATTAATTCTCAAAACAATTGGTAGATATTTTGCATCTATTACTCATTAAATAAAAAATTAAAGATTTTCTCTTTAACAAAAACTATTTGAGAGCTCCAAAACCTAAAACAAAGAAATCAAATCTTATTATTCAAATATGAAAAACGGAATACTAAAATATCCCCCATTAGCAAAACATTGTTCGAAGGATTTCATAATACATTTAATGTCTTCAATATGAGTGTTTTTTTTTTTTTTTTTGGTAGAATCTTCAATATGAGTGTTATCGGTTAGTATCATGGTGTTAATAATAAATCATATTGTTATAATTATAAAACAAAAATTATTCAACAACCACTAGCACAATATTACTTCAACATTTCAATTCCCAACAACTACCATTCTGAAATTGAAGAGACGTAAAAGATTTTTTTTTTTTTTTTACAAAATAAAACACAAATTAAAATGTAATAGTAAACATAATTATCTAGTTTTCGATAAAAAATTTAAAACTAAACCTAAAAATATAAAATAATAAGGAACAAATGAACGACTAGAAACAAGTTAAAAATAAAAGGGTTAATTAAGTTAAAACATATAAAATAATAATAAAAGGGTTACCTAAAGGGAAGGTTTTAACACCATAAACGTCTATAGTATTCTATAGAAACCTCTTGCATTTTTTACTTTGTGCTAAAATTATTCATTATTTGCTTGTGCAGCTATTAATGTAAATAAAGACAAGGAAAATATTTTTTATATTTGTTTGATTTGGAAAAACAAAGTCGGTTACCTACGTATCCGCGAGGGATCAAAACCACGTAGTTCTGGGTAAAAAGGCGAGTGATTTGTTTGATATTTTTTAGTTTTTGAAAATGTTTTAAAAGATAAAAACCAAATGGTAAAAATAAAATTTGTTTAGTTGTTTTTTTTTTAATTTTAAAAGAAAGATTCAAATATGATTAAAATTGATTGTAGTTTTGTTCAGAAAATAAAGATAAAAATCAACTTGATAAGATCAAGTGTTTTTTAGAAAAGAAATCCTCTTTCTTGAAACTTGTTTTTAATTATTTGAATGTTTTTTTTGGATTTTTCATTTAAAGTCTAAAATAAAAATAACCACGATTAAAGCGCGCAAGAATTCCGTAACGACATTAGGTCGAAACGAAACCCTTTCCTTTGGATAAAAACTAAACCTAATAATTTTTTTTTTCGCATTTTCAATATATGAAAGCTAAATAAATAAAAGACAATGCCTATTTTCTTTATATTTTTACAATTTTCCTAAATACATTCTAATAGCAAAATAGTAAAATGACAAAAATAAAATGTAAATGATGATGATAAACAAGAATAAAATGATTAACTTAAATTAATAGTGTTAAGGCTAGAAGAAAATATAAAAAGCTACCAGTTATAAGCTAAAAAACTACTTGAAATAACTTTTCAAAAAACGCTATAAGCTCATGAAAAAAACTTGTTGCCAAACACGTCACGTTTTCATCTAACGAGCTTATAAGCTAATCCAACAAGTTATAAGCTAGTTTTTTTTGTGTTACCAAACACAACCCTAATCTAGGAACCAAGTGTAAAAGCGCAAAAAAAAAAAAAAAAAGAAACACAAGTAAAATATTTTGCACAGGATTTTTCAATATAGATGTGTAAAAATCAATCCATGTGGAGGGGAAAGGTTTGTTACTGGGCCTGGGCGGGTAATAAACAAAGCAAGACCAGCCCAAACCAAAACGAAAAGAAAAGGAATGTAATAGAGTGTCCTCGTTTATTTAGGTTTAGAGTGTGTTTGGATAGAGCATTTTAATGAGGGAAAGTAATTTTTTGAAATATTTAAATTGACTTGACCCAAATTCCATTGTTTGGGAAAATATTTAACTCATTTTTAAAATTCAAGGCATTTAGATAAGAATTTTTCTTTTGCAAAATTTGATGGATTTAAAATAACACCTAAAATACCAAAATTTCAGAATTCTCTCATTTTCACCACACATGCGTTTCTCTCTTTTTCACGCGTTTCTCAATTTTCTCTTTTCTCTTTCGCGAGCTTCACCTTCACCTTCACTGTGCCTCTCTCCTTCTACGGTGGTGCTTCTCCCTGCTCGCCGTCGCTGCCGTTTTCTGTCTCTCCTCTCCGTGATAGTTTTCTCTCTCCTCGTCGAAGTTTTCATCACACGCGACTCTCACTAGCTCTCAGGTATGTACATTTTTTTTTCTTTTATTTGATAGATTTCAGTGCTTTTTGATTTTAAGTTGTTAGAATTGATACATCTCAGTGCTTATGTTAGAATTTGTTGGAATTTTTGAATTTGTTAGAATTTTTGAAAATGTTAGAATTTGTTGAATTCACTGTGTATGCTTGTGGTTTGTGTTTGATTGACTTTTTGTTGAATTCATTGTGTAAGCTTGTTAGATTTGTTGAATTCACTGTGTAAGCTTGTGGTCTGTTGAATTGACTGTGTAAGCTTGTGTTTGTGTAAGCTTGTTGAATTCACTGTGTAAGCTTGTTAGATATTGCTCTTGTTTTTTGATAGGTTAGTACTATGTTGAAAGCTTTTTCTATCAAATTTCAAGTCATAATTTCTTGTGTTTAGATTTCAAGCTGAAATGGACACTAGTACAATCAATGATTCAATAGCTTCAAGAAAACGTAAAAGAGATGAAGAAGAGATGAGAGAGCTTGAGGAAACAACGTTCATTGTTGTTAGTGTTGCTACTATGCTTTTAGGTGCATTGATTTGGTATTATGATACATATTTTGTTAAGGAACCAGCTCGAAATTTAGAATTGGAAAGGCGCAATTTTCTAAATCGTTTATATAGAGGAACAGAAGCTGATTGTATTGAACAGTTAAGAGTTAGTAAGAGGACATTTTTTAAGCTTTGTAAGATTTTAAAAGAGAAAGGGCAATTGGTAAGGACAAGAAACGTTCCTACAACTGAAGTTGTCGCAATGTTTTTGCACATCCTTGCTCACAACCTAAAATATAGAGTAGTGCACTTTAGTTACCGTAGATCAAAAGAAACAATAAGTAGGCAATTCAATAATGTCCTCCGAGCTGTTATGAAAGTGAGCCAGGAGTATTTGAAGTTTCATGACTATCATCTAGAGGGTCCAGAGGCAAATAAATGGAAATGGTTTGAGGTAAGTTTGAAAGTTGTTTGACAACATATAAATAATTTTAAGTAGTTATGGTTGCTGTAATTTTTTTTAATGTTTTTAGAATGCAATTGGAGCACTTAATGAGACACATATTCTAGTGACGGTTGCTGCAGAAGATAGGCCTAGATATCGTAATAGAAAGGGTGACATATCAACGAATGTCTTATGAGTTTGTGGTCCAGATTTAAGGTTCATTTATGCGTTACCAGGGTGGGAAGAATCTGCTGGAGATTCTCGAGTATTGAAAGATGCTTTACAACGTCAAAATTGTCTTCGAATTCCAAATGGAAAATATTTTCTTGTGGATGCAGGATATACAAATGGCCATGGTGGACTTGTGACAATGGAAGAATGGCGACTATAGGCGGACTTGTGACAATGGAAGGATGACAACTATAAGTGGACTTGTGACAATGGAGGGATGACAACTACAATTGGACTTAATTACTATACATGTGTATACCACACATTTGTTGTGGGAATTATTACATTTAGTAGTTAATTATAGTCTATACTTGTCTATTGACATTGTCTACGATGAGTAGTTAATTCTTTTTAAATGTCATTTTCGAAGTGGCGAAGAATATTAGACACATGGGTTATATGTGAACTTACAACTTTTATAATACAAATATTAGTTTTATTAAAGAAAGTTTTTTCTTACAAGTCACATTTTAAAGAATAATCCAAATTCATTTTCATTTCACGTGATTTTGCTAATAATTGATGTATAATATGCCAAATGTTTAATAGAAGGAATCATTAGGGAAGAAAATATAGTTATTTTGTTTCAATTATTTTAAAAAAATGAACGATTGTAAAAAAAAAAAGTGAACGAAATCGAGTCAAGAAATTTAATAAATTATGATAGAAAAAAATTAAATTAATTATTTTTTAGGATTTTTTTTCCAGTTAATTAGTTTAAAAATGGAAGAAATTATAAGAAATAAAATTTAGACAAATAAAGGAATTCAATTACTTTGTCCTCCAAACAATGAATTTTGAAAATGAAGGAATTCATTCACTTTATCCAAACAAAGAATTTTGAAAATGAAAGGAATTCAATTGAAGCATTTGAATTCCTTAGAATTTTAAATCCCCTTGAATTTTCAAATGCTCTATCCAAACACACTTTTAGGGTTTGGTGGTGGTATATGTGAATTGCTGATTGTGATTCATTCATTCCTTCCGTGTTTCAATGTCGACGATGGAATTGCACTACAAGAAACATTACCTTTTGCCAGGGGCAAAATCCCTGTCAAAAGGACAAAATCCCTGGGAAACGCGACATTTGTGAGGGAAAAAGCCAGGGGCAGACGCACTCGCAAAAGCACTCATCGCAAACACTTTGCCAGGGGCTACACCCCTGGCAGAAAAACGAGGGGCTGAACCCCTGGTATATCGCCAGGCTTTCTCCCTGGCAGAACCCCTGGCATGTTCCCTCACTTTCGTCTGCAGCTTTCCTGCACCTCTGACTACGACTCTGACTGAAGTGATTGATGGAAAGCAAGTCAGAACAGCAAAAAACCAGGGACACGCGAGGGGTTTAACCCCTGGCAAACGTCCTTATTTTCTTTTTTAAATATTATATTTATCAAAACGAATTTTTTATTAATTAATAAAATATAATAAAAATAATTTTCTTTAAATTAACTCAAAATAACAGTATTATTTTACAATTTTTTTCTCCAGTTTTAATTAACATTTTCCCTAATAATTTTTTTTCCTTCAGTGTTATTAACAAAAAAATTGAAAAAAAAAATATCATAACATTATTATTTTCCATTTTGTCTAAAAAAAAATTAGAAAATATATTTAAACATAATATAAACAGATCTTGCAACAAAATATATATATAAAAACAAACATCATATAATTTCAACTACTAAAATATCATCTATATCAAGTATTTAGAAGTGTAAAAATTACTAACTTGTTGAAGAACAAATCCATAGAGCAAGTTTAGCAAGGAATCAACACGAGAAGGCAAAGAAACTTGAACACGGATACATGAAAATATTTATGTTAATAAGTATTAAAAAATCAAAACACAAAAATATAATAAATGAAGTGAGTTTTAATCACCAAAGTTAGAGAAGATTATTGATGTTGAAGAGTACAGTGTAATAGTGTATAGAAAAAGTGGAGAGTGAGTTTTTTTCTAAGTCTCAGACACCAGCACTAATGAAAATGGATCGGATTGGATTATATAGACATGAAAAAAGCCAGGGAAAAAACGAGGGATATGCCCCTCGCAAATCCTAGTCAAATCCTAGCTAAGGCTAGGTGACAGAACGGGAAGAAAATATAGAGGGAATCAAGCTTTTGGGCAGCTTTTGAACAACATGAAATGACTACTATATGACACATGCAAAGATTCTCTGCTGAACTCAATATCCCAGGGGCAGACCGTGGTATTTTCCCTGGTATAGTGCTGAAAAAGCTGCAACATGTCAGCCTTTATCAAATTCAAATTTCGCGGTCAAAATGGGCCAACAAAAGAGACAGACTTTGGTAATAAACGAGGGCCTCACCCCTGTCAAAATGTAAGTGGTCCCGGAATGACCTATGTCAATTTGCCAGGGGTTTTCCTTGGCTTAGTCCCTGAGAAATTTGCCAGGGGTTTCAAGACCCTGTCAAAATCCCTAGCAAAAGGTAATGTTTCTTGTAGTGTGTGCGCAAACAAATACTGCGAAGAAAGTGTGAAGTCGGACCCGGAACAGGAACCGAAGGAGGAGGATAAGCGGGACTTGACGAAGGAGGAGGATAACTGGGAGAAGGAGGAGAAATCGGAAGAAGAAGAGGAGGATAACTGGGAGAAGGCGGGGGAATCGCAAGAAGATTCTGAGTATAGTGATGATGAGGAATTAGGGCTTATGTATGAGAACGACCCTCGACCATTTATGTATACGAGGCGTTCTGATGGTCAAGTGTTTATGAACAAGGCTTGGTTGGATCGTGAGACTAAAGTTCGTGAGTATAATGAGCTCTGTAGCGGTCTAAGTGTAGGCATCTATCAATTTCATGTTGTTTGTTTCACCTATAAACAATCTCTTAATTAATTTTGATTGATTCTGGACAACACAAACCAGGTTTACGATGCTATCTCCCCTCCACTTGATTGCGATATATCTGGCGGTATTGTACCCCTCGATTTAGATGAAGATGTGCTCCCTACTCTCGAAAAACTCTGCAACGTTGCTTTGAATAAGCAGGTTGGTAATAATAATATTGTATTGTAGTATGTTTGTTTTTTTGTTCATTAACTAAACTAATTCTTCTTTTACTTATTTAATTAGGCTCCAACTTTTGTGTTTCATAATGTTGTCAAGTGTACCCATCCTGCTGCTACTGATTTAACTGCTGGTAGGGTGTATTACATTACTTTTCAAGCAACAGATAAAGGAAAACCTGATCTAACAACTTTCCAGACTCATGTTGTTCAAGATCCTGGTGTTGATATTGTTGATGTTGATGTCAAAAAGTTTCTCATTAAAACCTAATACACCCCGCCATGGTTATGGTTATGGTTAGTAATCATAACAACATACCCATCTTTTCATTTTACCGTACATATACTTTGCTGCTGCTGCATTATATGTAATCACACCGGTATGCCCCTAACCCTTGATTATGTATTCCTTTTGCAGGAATCTACCTGCCATGGATATGCTTGTTTTGGTTGCGCTGGAAAGACTTGTTTGTAGGTGTAGTTAATTAAATAAATATGATGGGTGTTTATGACTTTATGTACCATGGTATTTCTGTGTAATTGGGATGATATCTCTCACTGTTTCATATGAACATATCTATGTCTTGAATCCTTTAGAGTTTCGTTTCTTTTTTAATTTGATCCGCGAACCATTATGTCTGCTCCCATTGAATGACTAGAAGTTGTTATGTCACAGTCATTTATTACTTCCATTGCTAAATTCATGTCTCATAATTCATGATTGTGGAATGCTGAAACCGTGTATTAGATCTCTGAAATTAAGTTAATGTGATCTTCTTGCCTTTGTGGTTTGATATTTGGGCTCTCTCTCTCTCCTCTTTTCATGTTTTGGATTTTGGTGTTATCAAGTTAACAAAAAATCTGCCCTTGTGCCACTATCCTTCACAAATTGGCCACACGGCTGTAAAAAAATAAAAATAAATCTGCCACTGCAATCGTCCATGGCACTAGTTGAAAATACTCCTAGCTGGTGGTAAATTAGGGAAATTGTGTTTTTGTTAGGGACCATGAGGAAATAGACCCCATTTTTGGAATGTTTATCATAGTAAACGTTTCAAGGGGCACTGTTAAGCTGGGAAATGAAGGAGAGTAGTGGCATTAGGTGCAAGGGTAATGTGTGACTCATTCTGTTAAGTCGTTAGAGTCAGTTAGGAGAAATTTCTCTCTGGTTTAGGAGTTCAAAGAACTCTGGTTTACATTCTGTTTTTCCTGCATTTCCACCATTACATAATATGCAATTTTTACCTCACTTTTCTGATTTCTATCAGCATACCTCTGTTAGTAAATCGATGGGATTGTTGTATCATGTTGGCTACCCATCTTTTCATGCAAATTTTACCTCACTTTTCTTGATCTAATGACATTCGTTAGAAGCAAAGTAAATATCTTACTACTAATATGTCACTAAGATATTTCCTAAATAAAATATATGAAGAAAATTATAATTAGTTAGCAATTATAGTTAATTTAAAATTTAAAATAAATTGCTCATAATAGTAGAAAATAATGACTTGTATTGTCAAAAAAAAAAAAAAAAAAATCTACGATGACTTGTACACTTTCGGGAGTCGGATGCTATTCTCAGCTCCCCTCCATGCTTCTTCAAAAAATTGAATCAAACAACTTACATTAAAATTATTTATTTCCTATGCTCCCATCCACTTTCTCCCAAGAAAGCAAGACCTTCAATTACAAACGTCATTGAAGAAACATATATAACATAAATAGTACATTAATGTTAGTTAATTCACCAAAAAGTACATAACCAAATCAATTACAAACGTGTAACTTTGTTTTTGTCTACTTGGAGAGAATATCTTATCCTTTCTAGCAGTGATTATTAAATTTTGCCTTTTCAAAAGAAACAACAAACATGTGAATTTGATACTTTAAATCAATGTTTTAAAAACCAAACAGAATATCGAAAAGAGTCATAAATGGGAAGGGGAGGAAACTAGAGGGAGATTCGGATGCAAGGAGGTCGAGATTAGAAGGTACTAGGAAATATTACTCCGAAAAGGAGGATATTTTTTGGGCGAGTATGGGTGTCTTAGAAAGGTTCTTATTGGAGAAATTTTTTCAATTGTTCGGCAAAAGATCATTGATGCTAGATTTCAACATGTTCGTGTGATACCAATGAGGGGAGACACTGTGTTTCTGATTTGTTATGGAAAAAGAAGACATGTTATTTGAGGTGCGTGTGTGGATATCGAAGGATGATAATGTTTATGAAAGAGGAGCTTGGTTACGACTGTATGTATTATGTTGCATGTTTGGAATATTCACTTTCTTAATTTGATTTCTTCGACATATAGAAGGCTATTAAAGGTAGATTCTTGTAAATCGAATATTGAACGATTTCACTTTGCCCCTATTTTGATCACTATAAATTCTTGAGCCATTAATGTGATGGATGAATTACTGGTTGATTACAAGACTTGCAAGAGATGCTTGCATTGAGAACAAAAAGAAGGGGAAAGACAAGAATGAAGATTAAACTCAAAATAGTAGTCTAGGAGTGAGATAGTGACCGTTCTGTTGCAGATTTGACAAAAAAAATAGACACTCATATTCATTTTCCAGAACTAATAAAGTGAAAATGATATGAAATTTAAATAAGAAAATTAAAAATGCCAAAATATCAATTAAAACTAAATAAATAAATCCAAAAAAAATCATAACTTTCCAATAAAAATCCAATCAGTGAGTCTGCAAATATTATTTTTCATCCATTGTATTCCCTAAGTTTTCTGCATGCCACCAAAGAAAACTAGATTTACAACTTTCACTTCCAACAAAGTCATACACTAAACAAACATGTTGCTAACATATGCAATAAAAAATACGAGAGAGAGAGAGAGAGAGAGAGAGAGGGATAAATTATGTTCTGCATAACTCAAAGGTTGAAGAGAGGTGCTTCATTCTTCAGGGACATGGTTGGCATCAAAATCTGGAGATCTTTTAACAGGCTCTGGTATCTGGCTATCAAGATCGATAACAATAGAATCGGATAGAACATTTTCATCCGCAACATTAGTGACATTATCTTCTACTATGACACCATTAGTATTTGTTGTTGTTGCAGTTAGACAGCTAGGTTCTCCTTTAACAGGCTCCGGTGTCTGGCTATCAAGATCGATAACAATAGAATCGGATTGAAAATTTTCATCAGCAACAATAGTGACATTATCTTCTACTATGACACCATTAGTATTTGTTGTTGTTGCAGTTAGACGGCTAGGTTCTCCTTTAACAGGCTCTAGTGTCTGGCTATCAAGATCGATAACAATAGAATCGGATTGAACATTTTCATCAGCAACAATAGTGACATTATCTTCTACTATTACACCATTAGTATTTGTTGTTGTTGGAGTTAGGCAGCTAGGTCCTCCTTCTGTTGTTAACTTAGGAACTTTCGAGTTATTTTCTTTCGCTGAATCTTGATTAGTCAGCATATTTGCAGCAGTTGAAGGTAGTGATGAGTGCTTTCTCTTTATTTGATTGCTTATGGTTTGCTTGAAAGTTGCCAAAATAAGCTGGTGGACAATGCAACACAGATAATTCAAAACAAGGATTTGAAAACAATTAATCATCAATATTTTTTTATAACCATGTTATAGGTACAAAGTATTCACTATTATTTACAAGTGACTAATCAACGTTGGAGAATCTATTAGACACACAAGGTAAGTCTTAACCATTCTTTTTTTTAACATGCTAGAGTTAGGGATTGAAACCTTAACCACTTTTCAATAAAAAAATTCGAGAAATTTTTCCCCTCGTAAACATTACCTAGAGGCTTTTGACCGAAACATTACTGAGACGTTACCCTTAGGTAATGTTTAGAGGTTTAGAATTC
This sequence comes from Medicago truncatula, assembly GCF_003473485.1. Classification (NCBI taxonomy): domain Eukaryota; kingdom Viridiplantae; phylum Streptophyta; class Magnoliopsida; order Fabales; family Fabaceae; genus Medicago; species Medicago truncatula. The sequence goes on from NC_053045.1 coordinate 28,408,100, forward strand.
CTCGTAAAAGTATTTCGACGCTCTACTTACACTATATGGTTCTAACTATCACCTTTCATATTTTACTGAATGTAACCACAAATGCAACCGCAAAATAAAGCTTCAAGAGGTTATTAACAACAGCATTGTAATCTCAAATGAAATCAAAGGATAATCTCTACATAAATAAATTAATCTAATAATTCAATTCAGACTCTACATATGGATGTTGAAAATAATTCTTACTTGAGTAGGAGTAGCAGCTATCAATGTGTTCTCAACACCACCTCCAAAAACCTCTCCATTAGGTTTTGCCAATGAAACACTCAACATGCCAATTTTCCTTTGTGCACCACCAGCAGCACCACTAGTGAAGGTGCACGATCCACTTAAAGATAAAATCTCAAAGTGACCCTATATTTACATAAAGGGAAAAGTCAACAAAACATGATTACACACATACACAAAAAATGGAGAGAAATGAGAGAGCATATTTAAACATCCAATTTTATTAGGCTAATTGTCTTAATGTTAGTTCTATTTGGTTGGTATTAATAGCACTAAGTCTTTACACAATTAGTACTATTAAAGACTACAAATTTAGTTTAAATTTCCATGTTTCCTTTTTACGTCTTTATTTACACTTCATTAAATTTCTCCATTCCTCTTACTTTTCCACTTAGAAAATTATTGTTGAAATAAAAATTTCATAGGTTGAATAGTAGAACATAACAACTTGTGAGTTGAGATATAAAGACGTGATGGTGAAAGATTAAGGGGCAATCCGGTGCACGAAAACTCTCGGGTACACAGGGTCCGGGATGGGCTGTTTTTAGGAATTGAACATGTGACCATTCAATCACGCCAAAGTTACCCCTCGTGATGGTGAAAGATTTATACAATTGTACCTCGTATGTCAAAAAACCATCGGAAACACCAGGTTGGCGAAGGGTGACACTTGATATAGTGCCAGTAGCAGAAAGTATGCAAACAGCTGAACAAGAACCTTTTCTATTTGGTTGGTATTAATAGCTAGCACAAGTCTTTACCCAATTAAATTTCTCCATCCCTCTTACTTTTTCACTTAAAAAAATTATTGTTGAAATAAAATTTTCGTAGGTTAAATAGTAGAACATAACATCTTATGAGTTTAGACATAAAGGGCAGCCCTTGTGATGGCGAAAGATTGATGTGGATAATATTAATACATATAAGAGGAGATTAATTGTTTATACAATTGTACCTTGTATGTCAAAAAACCATCAGAAGCATCAGGTTGGCGAATGGTAACACTTGATATAGTGCCAGTAGCAGAAAGAATGCAAACAGCTGTAGAAGGACCTTTTTGATAAAATGCAAATATCTTTCCAACGATATCCTGAAAATCACCAAAAATTTGGATTGATTGGTTATACCAAGTTAATCTCAATAGTTGACTTCAAACCATTTTTAAAGGAACAAATTAGAAATTGAAATATATTTTATCTTGTCTCATAGTAATTACCTCTCCAGGTTTCACAATCAGCACATGAGGTGACATGGTTCCTCCAGCCGTTTCTCCAACACATCCACCTGTCACAAATATAAATTTCATTTTTAAGCATGGTAAATTGATAAAATTACATGCCTACAAAAAAATCATTTAACAATCTTGTTATTTTGAAGAATCCAAAAGAAATACATACGATGAGAACCAGTGAAACACAAGATTTACCTCAAATGTATTCGAGGCCTATTGACTATGTATAGATAATAGACATCGTAAAATGTTTTGCAAATATTTAAATGATAAAATAAGATTAATTAGATGTCCATGTAAAATTATTTGCATCGCTAGTCAATAGTAATCAAATCATACAACAAATAATACAATAATAGTTAAAGAAAGAGAAATGATCTTTTGCTGTGTTCAATATAGGCAATAAGGTCTGAACCTAACATTTCTTACATATCACCCAAATCCTTCGCGACTAGAGTAATCCTAGTGACTTTGATCATATGTTGCTTTTTTTTTTTGCTAAGCAAGGAATAAGGACAGACATTAGGAGGAAACACCAACATCCCAGTCAGGTTGACATCTCGGGAAACCTCTGTCCTATGCCGTCAAACTCTAAAATTTTATGGAAAAATATATACAAAAAGAGGGGGACTAGGCTAAAACCCTCAAATGAAAAACAAACAGAAAATAGAAAATACGGAAACAGACTACAACAGACTAAGGAAACATGTAGTTAGGCAAACCAACTCTTTCATGAAAGAAATCCATATGCAACTCCGCTTTGTTTATACTTAAAAAAAAAAAAAAAAAAATCAAATGAATTGAATATTATTAACCTCTTATTTAAGACTTATATATGTCTATTATTTTTTTTATGAGAGGAACTTTAAATTAATTTTATTTATTATAGTTCTAAAATTTGGATCTGTAAAAAATCACATTAAAGAATATTATTATAACATCCTAAAAATTCTGCCGTCAAAAGAAATTGAAAAACCAGCAATATGTAAGCCCATCAAAGATACTCAAACGAAGAATAGTCATCGATAAAATTGGTAAATTGATAAAATTTTATTTATTAGTTTTATACCGCTTAAAAAGTGTACGTTTATGAAACACCGTAAAAATCTTTGGTCTTAGAAATATTATTTTTGTATTTAAAACTTACATTATATTCCTTCAAAAAAAAAACTTACATTATATTATTATAGTTCTAAGTTTTTTAATTTATTAAATACATCATAACATCCCAAATTTCGTCGTCCCAAGAACCCGAAATTAATCAAGTGAAAATCCGACATTAAGTGACCTCAATAAAAGTATTCAAGCGAACATTAGTTATCAAAAAAGTCGGTAGATATTTCGCGCCTAATACTTGTTAAATAAATATTAAAACTAAAAGATTTTTGGTAATAAAATAAATAGATAAAAATATTCCCTTTAATAAAATACCGTTATTAGTTGTCAAAAAGTTTGGTAGATATTTTGCGCCTAATACAATAAAACACCGTTATTAGTTATCAAAAAATTTGGTAGATATTTCGCGCCTAATACTTTTTTTAAATAAATATTAAAAATAAAAGATTTTTGGTACCAAAATATAAATAGATAAAAAAAATTCCCTTTAACAAAACACCGTTTGGGGTTTGAACCCAATCTTATTTTTCATATATGAATAACTGAATACTAATTGTATTAATCCTATAACTGTTTGCAGGATTTCATGATGATTTTCATGTCTTTAACAATCAAATGATAAATATTTAACAATCAAACGATAAATATTACCTCAACTTTTCAATTCCAAACACATATCAATCTAACATTAGAGACAAAATAACATAAAACAGAATTTGTTTTAACAAAATAAAACACAAATTATGTTGTAATAGTAAAAAAAAAGGATAAAAGTGTACCTTATACCAAATTAACGATACAACACACTATCATTTCAACAAGTTTCAAGTGTAAAAAAGAACCTTTTCAACCAAACAATATAAAATAAAATAAAAATAAAAAAAATTAAAAATGATAACTTAATGCCAAAAACAAACAAAAAGGAACAAAAAACCCAATAAAAAGTAAAAGAAACTCATACCAATGGAAGCCAAAATTTGCAATTTTCCAGAACCACGAGGACGTCCCCTTCCACGCTTCTCCTCACTTCCACAAGGCTGAATAGCAAGCCCTGGAGTCGGTGTCACCGGAGACAATGGCTTCCCGCCAACCTCATACTTTCGAGGCCTCCCTCTGCCCCTTTTTACCGGAGCAGATTCCGAACCTACAGATTTGGACTTTGCTCCAGTGTCCGGACCAGCAGGTCCAACACCATTTCCTTCAACTTCCGTCATGATGGCGGCATTGTTGGTTGTCTCTGACTTATTTTGGGTTGAAGACGGTGAAAAAGTATACGGTAGGTTTAGGTTTTGATCCTCCATGAATGGTTTTGATATCCTTTGAAATTCTGAAGTTGGTGCAAAAAATATGAAGCGTGTTGTGTTTTTAATATACTGTATTGCAGAACGTTCCTGGAATAAATTAAAAGAAAAAGTAATAAAAATAAAAATCTTTCTTATATTCTCTTATTTCCTGAATTTGTTATTCAATTTATCATGAAATTACCCTTCAATGGATTTTCTGAATTTGTCTTCAATTTCTGTATCTTCTTTTTCAAACAGGCCTATTTATTTTAGTCAAAGAATTATATGCATAATTATATTTTTTTTTGTATATAATAATAAATATATTAAATATAAATAAATCATAAGTAGAATCGAATTAATTGGGCTGATGAGTTGTATTTGTATGTGAATAGAGCCAATACCCCTTTCCCAAATTTGAAATTTGAGATAAAAATGACAAAATAATTTATCAATATTTATTACTAATTATTATTATTCTGAATACTTTTTTTTTTTTTTGAACAAGTCAAAATGTAATATATTAATTCACCAAAAGTGGTTCATCTCGCATAAGGTGTGCAAACGAGAACCACTCAATACAATACAATGTTAAGTGTCTGTTGCCATAAAAAAAACACTACGAAATAATAACAAAAAGAAGACTACACCATAACACCCATACAATGGAAAGGGTGTTGCCACCGGTCATGATAACTTAAAGCGAAAGGGTGCATATTGGCCTTTAGCCATAAGAAAGACATAAACTTGACATTGTCTGTTAAATGAGCCGAATCCAAAGTTTGCTGCTTAAAAATTATGTTGTTCCTTTCCTTCCAAATAACCCAGACACAAGCAAGCCAGATTATTTTCAGGAAAGAATGTGTAAATCGCGGTAACCCCGCTATATGGCCAAACTGATGAAGATGATAAAAAACCGAGTCTCGTGCGATAAAAGAAATGTCGAGCCACTGATATAGGAGGTGCCACACGCTGCCAAAAAGTCACAACCAAAAAGAAGATGAATTGAGGTCTTGAGGGAGCCGCACCCTCTAACACATGAACTGTCGTCGATTATCCTGAATACTTGTATCCGATTTTTTTGTTATTTTGAATTGATATATATTTGTGAAAGATGGAATCTTGAGGATTACAAAAATGAAATTAATTATTGGCAAGGAGGTATAGGTTTTGATTGCTTTCATTCACAGGGGTTTCATTATCGCAATCATGGGGTCGGTCTGAGAGCCATCGCGATGACGTTTGAAGCGGAAACAAGGTTCAGCGCCCCTGCATTTTGATCATGGTTGTGCTTTTTAATGTGGTTTTTCACGCGTAAGGAAACAATTAACATTACCCCACTGGCGACATAATTATGTTACTCGCGGTAATCTTTTACCAACGACGGCTGCCTCTATTTCACTAATATTCCAAAACAGTTGTTGTATGTGGAGTTGATAAAAGGCTTTGAGACATGTGGCATTCTATCTGATGTTTATGTTTCCCATGATAGAAATGCTAGAGTTCAAGTTTTTGGGTTCTCGCGTTCTATTCATATGTGGGTTGTTGGTAAACTAGACAGAGCTATGCATAATGTCTTTGTTGGGCATCAAAGGGGTTGGACTAATGTGACATGCTTCAATAGGTTTGGTGGTGTAGGTAAAGAGTTAGGGAAGAAAAAGAATGGACTGAGGAAACATTTGGTTGAGGGAGAAAAATTTCATTGAAAGAGTGAGGAAAAAAAAATAAGAACGAGGGAGAAATGTTGAGCACTTTGAGAGATAGAGAGAGAGAGAGAGAGAGAGGTCATGCACGAAGGCTATAACTAGAGAAGGTTAAGAATAATTCTCGTTATCGTGCGAAGGAAAAAGTTAAAGGGAACAACGATGGGTACGTATATGTCTAAAAAGCAGGTCGTAAGTGATGTTTCGTACGTAGATATGATAATTGGGAAGGGGAGGAAACTAGAGGGAGATTCGGATGCAAGGAGGTCGAGATTAGAGGGTACTAGGAAATATTACTCCGAAAAGGATGATATTGCTTGGGAGAGTAAGGGTGTTGTTGCAAGGTTTTTAAAGGAGAAAGTTTTTAAGCTGTTCAGCAAAAGATCATTGATGTCAGATTTCAACATGTTTGCATGATACCAAAGGGGAGACATTGTGTTTCTGATTTGTTATGGAAAAACAAGATATGTGCTGTTTATAATGAAGCGGTGGATTTTTACAATATGTTCTTTGTTGAGATTTTTACTGTATGGTGTTCTGTTGCATGTTTGGAATATTCACTTTCTTAATTTGATTTCTTCGACATATAGAAGGCTATTAAAGGTAGATTCTTGTAAATCAAATATTGAACGATCTCACTTTGCCCCTATTTTGATCACTACAAATTCTTTTGAGACCATTAATGTGATGGAAGAATTACTGGTTGATGACAAAACTTGCAAAATAAAAATTGTGGAGGAGTTAGAGTATGGGCTTTCAAGAAATGCTTGCATTCAAGAACTCAACGACGATTGTGACCAAACAGTAAGGAAATGGAAAGACAAGAATGAAGGTGATATGAATTTTTTTCAAGTACTGCTGCACTATGGAGGACCAATAGAATTTTTTTTTTTTTTTTTTGACAAGGAGGACCTATAGAATTGTCCGCCGTAAAATATGTCTATAATATTAATCATGCTATATTTGTTCAAAAATTGTATAATTCAAGACATGATAAAAATAACATCAAAAATAATAAATTTCCAATTTTTAATATAAACTTGTTCCAACAAGATACTAATAAAGTGAGAATGATATATGAAATTTAAATAGTTATTAAGAAAAAAAAAATCAATTAAAACTAATTAAATAAATCCAAAAAAGCATCATAACTTTGCAATAAAAATCCAATTAGTGAGTCTCCAAATATTATTTTTCATCCATTGTATTCCCTAAGTTTTCTGCATGCCACCAAAGAAAACAAGATTTATAACTTTCACTTCCAACAATGTCAAACACTAAACAAAACCTGCTGCTAACATATGCAATAAAAAATATGAGATAGAGAGAGGGAGAGAAATTATGTTCTGCATAACTCAAAGGTTGAAGAGAGGTGCTTCATTCTTCAGGGACATGGTTGGCATCAAAATCTGGAGATATTTTAACAGGCTCCGGTATCTGGATATCAAGATCGATAACAATAGAATCGGCCGATTGAACATTTTCATCAGCAACAATAGTGACATTATCTTCCACTATGACACCATTAGTATCTGTTGTTGTTGCAGTTAGACAGCTAGGTTCTCCTTTAACAGGCTCCGGTGTCTGGCTATCAAGATCGATAACAATAGAATCGGATTGAACATTTTCATCAGCAACAATAGTGACATTATCTTCTACTATTACACCATTAGTATTTGTTGTTGTTGGAGTTAGGCAGCTAGGTCCTCCTTCTGTTGTTAACTTAGGAACTTTCGAGTTATTTTCTTTCGCTGAATCTTGATTAGTCAGCATATTAGCAGCAGTTGAAGGTAGTGATGAGTCCTTTCTCTTTATTTGATTGCTTATGGTTTGCTTGAAAGTTGCCAAAATAAGCTGGTGGACAATGCAACACAAAGATAATTCAAAACAAGGATTTGAAAACAATTAATCATCAATATTTTTTTATAACCACGTTATAGGCACAAAGTATTCAATATTATTTACAAGTGACTAATCAACGTTGGAGAATCTATTAGACACATAAGGTAAGTCTTCTTTTGCGAACCATGTTTTTTTTTTAACATGCTTGACTTGGGGATTGAAACCTTAACCATTTTTCAATAAAAAAATTCTAGAAATTCTGCCCCTCATAAACATTACCTAGAGGCTTTTGACCGAAACATTACCGATCAGTGTAACCACAAATGCAACCGCAAAATAAGAGGTTATTAACAACAACATTGTAATCTCAAATGAAATCAAAGGCTAATCTCTGCATAAATAAACTAATCAAAATCAATTCAGACTGTACATGTGGATGTTGAAAATAATTCTTACTTGAGTGGGAGTAGCAGCTATCAATGTGTTCTCAACACCACCTCCAAAAACCTCTCCATTAGGTTTAGCCAATGAAACACTCAACATGCCAATTTTCCTTTGTGCACCAGTAGTGAAGGTGCATGATCCACTTAAAGATAAAATCTCAAAGTGACCCTGTATTTACACAAAGGGAAAAGTCAACAAAACAAGATAACACACATACACAAAAAATGGAGAAATGATCGATAGAGCTTATTTAAACATTCAAGTTTATTAGGCTAATTGTCTTAATGTTAGTTCTATATGGTTGGTATTAATAGCTAGCACAAGTCTTTACCCAATTATTTTTCTCCATCCCTCTTACTTTTTCACTTAAAAAAATTATTGTTGAAATAAAAATTTCGTAGGTTGAATAGTAGAACATAACATCTTATGAGTTTAGACATAAAGACGAGTGGTGAAAAATTAAAGGGCAGTCCAGTGCACTAAAGTTCTCGGGTACGCAGGATCCGGGATGGGCTGTTTCAAGGAATTGAACATGTGACATTTCAGTCATATGAGAACAACTTGACCAGTTGCGCCAAAGTTACCCCTTATGATGGTGAAAGATTAATGTGGATAATATTAATACATATAAGAGGAGATTAATTGTTTATACAATTGTACCTCGTATGTCAAAAAACCATCAGAAGCACTAGGTTGGCGAATGGTAACACTTGATATAGTGCCAGTAGCAGAAAGAATGCAAACAGCTGAAGAAGGACCTTTTTGATAAAATGCAAATATCTTTCCAACGACATCCTGAAAATCACCAAAAATTTGGATTGATTGGTTATACCAAGTTAATCTCAATAGTTCACTTCAAACCATTTTTAAAGGAATACATTAGAATTTGAAATATATTTTCTCTAGTTTCATAGTAATTACCTCTCCAGGTTTCACAATCAGCACATGAGGTGACATGCTTCCTCGAGCCGTTTCTCCAACACATCCACCTGTCACAAATATAAGTTTCATTTTCAAGTAAATAGATAAAATTACATGCCTACGAAAAATTATTTAACAATCTTATTATTTTCAAGAATCCAAAGACATACATTAAAAAAACAATGAGAACCAGTCAAATACAAGATGTACCTCGAATGTATTCAACAAAGTCATTATAGGTATATATGCGCTTGTAGCTTCAAGGCCTATGGACTATATATAGATATAATAGACATTGTAAAATGTTTTGCAAATATTTATATGATAAAATAAGATTTTTTTTTATTTTTTTTTGGTACAAAATTAGATTAATTAGATGTCCGTGTAAAATTATTTTTCTTTATTTTAATAAAAAAAAAATACATTATAAGCCTAATAATGCGCATATAGGAGTTGCAAGCACACCAAATATTATTAAGAGTATGCAAGATTGCTGCTAGATATATGTCCGCCACTTGAGAAGAGCATCTTGCTGGTCTACAAGACATAAGAGTATCAAAGGAAGATGTATCTGCAACACAATTTTGCCTAGAGCCAATCCAATCCCAAAGACGGGCAGCAAAGGTGCAAGTAAGGAAAAGATGTTCCAATGATTCATCTGCTTTCAAGCATAAACTGCATACTGACACGACAATACAACCACGGCTTCTAAGATTTTCATCAGTGGGCATTTTTCCTTGATGAAGCCTCCAATAAATAAAAGAAGTGGAAGGCGGGATAGCAGCGCTCCAAATTGCATCCGCCCAAGGCATTAGAGTGGCTATCGGGCACAGAAACAAGTAAGCGTGCTTTGACGAAAGAATTCCATCCGAAGAATGCCTCCAAACCAACGCATCCGGCAGCTGGCTATTCGGTAATACAATGCTATCTATTTTGTTTTGAATGTCTCCACTAGCAGCTATATTCGTAGGTAAGAACAATGCTCCGTTAATAATAGCTTCAGAGAGCTTTCCTTTAAGATGACCGTGAAACTCTGTATCCAAATTCAACAAATCCACCAACGGTTCCCCTAACCAATTATCAGTCCAAAAATTAATTTGATCACCGCTGCCCACTATCCACAAAGAATTAACCAAGACAGTACCTATATGCGCTTTAATTCCTGACCAAACCAACGACTTAAAATAACGCAAGCTAGGCTTACCATTTGAAATAACGAAGAATAGTCATCGATAAAATTGGTAAATTATAAGTCTTATACCGCTTAAATCTTATATTATATTATTATAATTCTAAATTTGTTTATTAAATACATCATAACATCCCAAATTTCACCGTCCCAAATATCCGAAATTAATCAAGTGCAAAACCGACATTTAGTGACCTCACAAAAAGTAGTCAAGCGAACATTAATTATCAAAAAAGTCGGTAGATATTTCGTGCATGATACTTATTAAATAAATATTAAAAATAAAAGATTTTTGGTAATAAAATAAATAGATAAAAAAATTCCCTTTAACAAAACACCGTTATTAGTTATCAAAAAAGTCGGTAGATATTTCGCGCATAATACTTATTAAATAAATATTAAAAATAAAAGATTTTTGGTAATAAAATAAATAGATAAAAAAATTCCCTTTAACAAAACACCGTTATTAGTTATCAAAAAAGTCGGTAGATATTTCGCGCCTAATACTTGTTAAATAAATATTAAAAATAAAAAATTTTTGGTAATAAAATATAAATAGATAAAAAAAAATCTCGTTAACGATACACTGTTTGGTCAACTCAAAATCCAATCTTATTTTTCATATATGAATAGTATTAATCCTCTAACTGTTTGCAGGATTTCATGATAACTTTCATGTCTTCAACAATCAAATGATAAATATTTAACAATCACTTGCACAGTATTTTACCTCAACTTTTCAATTCCAAACAAATATTAATCCAACATTAGAGTGAAAATAACATAAAACACAATTTGTTTTTAACAAAATTAAACACAAATTATGATGTAATAATAAAAAAAAAACTATCTAATTTCCACTAAAACTTTAAAACTAAAACCTTAAAATAATAAATAAGAGACGAGTGAATGAGTAGACACAAGTTAAAAAAAAAAAACTAAATAGGTGATAAGGTTGTGTTGTAGGAAATGTTTGATCTCCAATTTAAACATATCTTCGATTAGATTTAAATTAAATGTAAAGACGTGAGATGTGCTTTATTTTATGATCCACGTGAAATGTGCTTTGTCAGTTATTCATCATCAAATCCATCAAAAAACAAAATTACTTATCCGCTATGAGATTTGATTTGAGAGTACAATTGAAAAGGAAAAAAGCGTAACTCATACCAAATTAACGATACTACACACTATCATTTCAACAAGTTTCAAAGCGTAACTCATACCAAATTAACGATACTACACACTATCATTTCAACAAGTTTCAAGTGTAAAAAACAAACCCTTCTCAACCAAGCAATATAAAAAAATAAAAATGAAAACTCAATGCTAACACAAACAGAAAGGAACAAAAAACCCAATGAAAAGTAAAAGAAACTCATACCAATGGAAGCCAAAATTTGCAATTTTCCAGAACCACGAGGACGTCCCCTTCCACGCTTCTCATCACTTCCATAAGGCTGAATGGCAAGCCCTGGTGTCGGTGTTGCCGGAGACAATGGCTTCCCGCCAACCTCATACTTTCGAGGCCTCCCTCTGCCCCTTTTTACCGGAGCAGATTCTGAACCTACAGATTTGGACTTTGCTCCAGTGTCCGAACCAGCATCATTTCCCACAACTTCCATCACGTTGGCAGCAATGTTGGTTGTTTCTAACTCGTTTGGGGTTGAAGACTGTGAAAGAGTATAAGGTAGGTTTCGGTTTTGATCCTCCATGAGTGGTTTTGATATCCTTTGAAATTCTGAAGATGGTGCAAAAAAAAATGAAGTGTGTTGTGTTTTAATACACTGTATTGCAGAAAGTTCCAGGAAAAAATTAAAAGAAAAAGTAATAAAAATAAAAAGCTTTCTTTTATTCTCTTTTTACCTGAAATTGTTCTTCAATTTATCATAAAATTACCCTTCAATGGATTTTCTGAATTTGCCTTCAATTTCTGTATCTTTTTTTCAAACAGGCCTATTTATTTTAGTCAAAAAATTATATGCATAATTATATTTATTTATATATAATAATAAATATATTAAATATAAATAAATCCTTGACCAAAAAAAAATATAAATAAATCATAAGTAGAATCGAATTAATTGGGCTGATGAGTGATGATGAGTTGTATTTGTGTGTGAATGGAGCCAGTCCTTTTCCCAAGTTTGAAATTTGAGAAAAAAAAGGACAAAATAATCTATTAATATTTTTATTTTTTTGACAAAAATGTCTATCAATATTTATTACTAATTATTATTATTGTGAATAGTTGTATCCGATTTTCTTGTTATTTTGAATTGATATATATATATATATTAGTGAAAGATGGAATCTTGATGATTACCAAAATGAAATTAATTGCCATTCAAAAAAAAAAACCAAAATGAAATTAATTAATATATTGAATTTTTTTTCTATCAAACAATTGTTAAAGATTATAAAAATGTTGATAAAGTTAGTAGAGTTGTTACTAGTCCGTACCGGGAAATGGTCTTCATTGGCTGGAAACCACCTCCGAATGGTTAAGATAAGTTAAATTATGATGCGTCTTGGAAGGATAATTGTATAGGTGGTTGTGGTGGTATTATTCAGGGAAGTGATGGAGAGTGGCTAGGAGGTTTCACGAAGAGAATTGAGAAGTGTAGTGCATACATGGCAGAGCTGTGGGGAGTGTATGAAGGGTTGACGTATGTCAGAAGGTTGGGATTTCAAGCTGTAAAGGTGGAGGTAGATTCTTCTTTAGTGGTGAATATCTTCAACAGTAATAAGAATGGAAGTATTATGAGTATATCTTTAGTTGCAAAGATTCGTCGTTTCCTTCAGATGGATTGGTGGTGCGCCGCTCTTATTGAGAAACAAATCACTGTGCAGATGTTTTAGCTGATCTTAAATGTTCCTTGCATACAAATATTTGTTTTTATGAGTCTTGTCCGACTCAGTTTGGTCATTTGATAGGAGCTGATGTTTTGGGAGTTGATGTTCCTTGGATGGATAATTGAGGTGCCCGTGGCCGGGGTGAAATTTTTTTTTATAAAATCGCCCACGGGCACCTCAATTATCCAATAAAAAAATAAAAAAATAAATATAGGAAATTTTATAATTTTAATTGGATTCTAGATTTTATCTTGAAATAATATATAAATCATTTCGTCGGATAATTTATCGGTGAAAAATATATATTTTGTCGGATAATAATATATATATATATATTCGTCGGATATTTTATCAAAATATATTTCGTCGGAGATCCTAAATTATCCGATAAAAAAACAAAAATGAAAAATTGGATGGTTCATGCCTCATGGTGTGTGAATCTGGTTTTAAAAATGGTATATATATTATTGGATGCAAAAATTAACATCAAATCTTCACTGGCTTAGTGGTAACACAGCCTGGCAATGTCTCACACGCGCCTGGTTTGATTCCCTCTGGGAACAAAATTGAAATTTTTTCTCAATTTCCTGAATACACTACAAGACAAAACAAAAAGCAGCTGGCTTTGACACGTGTCAAAATCTGCCGGTCCCGCCATTTCAAATGGCGGTAATGGCAAAAAAAAAAGCCAGTCAGGATGCGACACGTGTACCGGCGGCTCAGTCCTGCCGTTTCAGATGGCGGGAACGAAGAAAAAGACTAAAAAAAGTGGGTCATTTTGGTAAAAAAAAACTAAAGGGGGTCAGACTTGAAATTTGTTTTTATAAAAGGGTCAGAAAAAAAAAAAAAATCTCGTTTGATCTCGTTGTAGTTTTTTCTCCTTCCTTGCTTTTAAGCCCTCTTTGTAATAAAAATAATTAAAATTTTAATTTTAATTTCTAAGATTTAAAAAATTAATTAATGTTTTAGCTTTTTCTATGTTTTATTCGTTGTATAAGATATTTATTTTTTTTGGTAATAGAAGAGGGCTGGCGCCCCGGTGTATAAGATATTTATTAGTATATAATGTGGTATTAACTTTTTATTTTATGAAAACATTTTTCCTAGCCCACTTAAGAAATTTAAAATCATAACTAATATAATGTTAAGGAGTTCGGTCACGTGATCTTGTGTTAATGTGTCAACATTTTTTTTTTTAAGCAATGTACCAACATGTATTACACATTTAATTATGAATGAAATTCAATAAGTTATCTTTTTAAAAAAAAAATATATAATTAAATAGGTCAATGAATATTGGTTCAGTTAATAAGAAGTTGTCTTATTTGTCATATTGTGTGTTCTACTTATCCTATCAATGTGAGAATCTTGTTTGTCTGTGATATATAAGTACCATAAATATTCTTTAAACTTTGAGGTATAACATTTCTAGTAAACCTCTAAACCTAATTACTTGTTAAAATTTTATGTTATAAAAAATATAAAGTTTATTTCCCTGTTCCACAATGAGTGATCTTTTTTGTAATTTCATACATATTAAAAAAAATGTAAAATTGAATGAGAGAGTGATACTTTTACTAAACTATCCTTAATAATGTGTTGTTGTAATCACTATTACCATGAAACATAGTGGAATATATTGACTTTCAAATGATGAAAATAGTTCTAGTTAGAGGGTAAAATTGAGAAACAAGTTTTTTTGAAAAAACAAGTTTTTTTTTATAAGCAAGGAGAGAGAACAGACATCAAGAGGCATCATCGGCATCCCAACTAGGTTGAAACCCCGAGAGACCTCCATCTTATGCCGCCAATCTCAAAAAAAAATATTGGGGGGGGGGGGGGGGGGGGGGGGGGGATAATTACAAAAGGAGGGGGGACTAGACTGAAACCCTCAAAAAATAGAAAAGAAAGGAAATAGAGAAAACAACAAAATCCATCCAAAAACATATCAAGAAAATTTGTAGTTAGGAAGTCCACATCTATCCCGAAAGAAAGCAAGCCTCAAATCATTTGGAAGAGTGTCAAGCCAAACCGCACCAACCATGGAGTGACACAAATTAGCCAATTTATCCGCGCAACAGTTGCCTTCACGGTAAATATGAGAAGAAATAACCTGAATCCCAAGGCTTCGAGCATTATGCCAGCAATTACAAAGCATAATAGGAACCAACAAAGAGTTAGAAAAAATCAAAAGAGCACTGGTGGAGTCGCTCTCAAGCCAAATATTCCTCCAACCTTCCCGAGCAGCATACTTAATAGCAAAAATAATTCCTAGTACCTCCGCATAAAAAACAGATTGTAAACCAACGTTACAATAAAAAGCACCACGGAAGGTGTCTAGATGATCAAAAAACAGCCCCCCACATGCCGCATGTCCACCAATCACTGAGTCATCCGTATTTACTTTCAACCAAGGAGAGGTAGGGGCCTTCCATAAAATCATAATTATTTCCTTGACTCTACGACAATGATGAGAAAACGCAAATGAGTCAAGAAAGGCAAAGTCCGAGTGCAAGCACTTACCCTTAGAAACATTTCCAGACATTGCAACATAGGAGTGAATGCGGACTTTGGCTGAATGCAAAGATGGCGTCACCATTGAAAAGCGTAAAGAATTTCGAGCCCACCAAATTGTATGAAGAGTATGCAAGACTGCTGCCAAATAAATGTTCGACACTTGGGAGGAACACCTAACCGGCCTACACGAAAGTAAAATAAAAATAAAAACATTCATTTTAGAACAATTTTTCTTTTACAGATGAATCATTCGTTTTAGGATAAATAGTCAAAATTATAGGTGTGACGGTTCGAATGGGGTATTTTGTAATCCATTAGCCCGACGACGCAAACTTTATTTTGAATAGCATCTAAAAAATAAGAGAAATTATATTTGAACAATCATTTTTTGATAATTTTTATAACAACTTTCTCTCTCATGCTCACATTGTGTTTTTACTTTCTCTCAATATTGCTTTGGTTTTTGTTTTTCAATACTTAGATTTATTTATATATTTTGGTTGTCCAACAAGTTGTACAAACAAAAGGTTATTCAAATAACATTCCTCAAAAAATAATAGAGCAATTAAAAATCATTGATGTCATTCACCCAAAAAATAATAATATATCATTGCTATAATAGTTTAAATTTATTGATAAGAAAAGAAAAGAAAAATAAGAACTTCTAATTTGGTTTTGACTTTTATCTAGAAAAAAAAAAAAAATCATGAAAAGCGTGGTCATAGACCTCCCCTTGTTTGGATTTTGTGCATTGGACCAATGTTAATTTGTTGACTCATCTTCCTACATCGAGGGTTGCGTACACTTGGCATAATGGTAGGTTTGGTGCAAAGAATGTGGCCCTTCGTCTAGATCGATCAATTTGTAATGACGAATGAATTACCTTCTGGAGTCGTACAAATTGTTGCTCTTTATTTCGTCATCAGTTAGATCATCATCCGCTATTGATATCAATTGATACATCTTTGGTTAAACATGTATTGCCTTTCAAAATTTTCAAAACTTGGACTACTCATGAGGATTGTCGGAGGCTGGTTAATGATAATTGGTCGAGGAATGTTAGAGGTACCGGTATGGTTCGTTTATAGCTAAAATTAAAAAATTTGAAGCATGTTTTCAAGAATTTGAACCGCACCGTGTTTGGGGATATCGATAGACAGGTTCGATTGTCGATGGATGAGGTAAACCACATTCAGCTTTTGATTGATATAGAAGGGTTCTCGGATGCTCTCTATGCCCCAGATCTTGTGGCTCAGTTGCTTCTAACGAAGGCGCTATAAACTGTCAAGACCAACTTTGGAAGGAAAAAGCAAGGGACCAAAGTTTTATAAATGGGGATCGAAATACTTCCTATTTTCACAGGGTGGCTACCAAAGCGATTTCTCTTTTGTACGATGGGAACATAGTTATCAGTGGTACAAGATATTGAGGTACGTGTGCTCACTTATTTTCAGTCCATTTTCTTGATAAAGGTTGCGGTGTACTTAATGGGGACGGGGCACTAGGCCCGGATGGTTTTGGAGGATATTTCTATCAAACTTTTTGGGATATTGTGGAAGCAGATGTCACTCAGACGACACCAGAGTTTTATATTACTGGTGTCTTAGCTCCTAACATTAATTCTAATTTGATTGTTCTCATTCCTAAGGTCACACGGGCCCAGGCTATGGGTGACTTCTGTCTTATAGCTCTAGCGGATTTTTCAGTTTAAAATTGTTACTAAAACTTTAGCAGACAGGTTGGCCCTCATTACTATGTGTATTATCTCTATATATTGAGCAACGGGGCTTTATTCGGGATCGCAACATTTCTAAGTGTGTTATTGTGGCATTTGAGGCCATCATCATAATTGGCAAACGACAATATGGAGGCAATGTTGCGTTGAAGGTGGATATTAAGAAAGCTTTTGATACTTTGGATTGGAATTTTTTGATTGCGGTGTTACGCAAGTTTGATTTCGCTGATTGGATTTTAGCTATTTTACAATCGGCTTGGCATTCTCCTGTGAATGCTAAGGTGGTGGGGTTTTTTTCTTGTGCTCGTGGTGTTTGCTAAGGGGATCCCTTGTCCTCGCTCCTTTTCTGTCTCATAGAGGAGGTTCTTAGCAGTGCATGATTGTGCATATTTCCTATTCCCACGGTGTATCTCTTCCCACTCACATTTTATATGCGGATGAGTGGTAATATTTCGAGGGGTAAGTGTATTGTTGTTAATGCTAATCTTCTTGATTCTTTTTCGGTTTTCCTGCATAATCGTCAACTCAGAGATATTTTATTGGTGAGTTGGAAGTGAATACAGATGGCTGGGTCATTGGAAATCATGTTGCTTGTGGATGTTGGTTTCGAGATCGTTTAGGTACTTTTCTTGGTGCCTTTGCTTGTAATCTCGGAATGTCTTCTGTTTTTTACGCTGAAATTCATGGTTTTATTCTGGCTCTGGAGTATGCCGCACACAACGGATGGAGAAACATATGGTTAGAGAGTTATTTCAATGTTCATGTGAGCTTAGCTCAGTTGGTATGGACAATGCATAATATATGCAAGGTCCGGGGTTCAAACCCCATCCACCACAAAAAAAAAAAAAAAAAAAAAAGTGATTCCATTAGTGCCCTCTCAATTTTCAAAAATCGTTCTTTGGTTCCGGTTATGATTCGCAATCGTTGCCATAATGCTTGTAATCAAGGGATACAAGTTATTTCTTCACATACTTTCAGAGAATGCAACTGCTACACATATTTGTTAGCTAATATGGGTCATTCGCTTCAGGGTGCGGTTTGGTTCTCGGTGTTGCCTCACGCTTTGCAGGCTGAATTTTTTAAGGATCGTTGTGGTATGCCTGATTACAGGTTTCCTTTGGCGACTGTTGTTGACTGTTTCTGTTTTTTCTTCCTGTTTTGAGGGTTTTGGCCTAGTTCCCCCTCTTGTATGTACTTTTCCCACTATTTTTAATAAAATTTTATAGCTTGGCGGCATAGGATGGGGGTTCTTCGAGATGCCAACTTAGTTGAGATATCGTTGCTTCCCCTTGATGTCTTGCTAAAAAGATTTTATTTAAATTTTTAAAATGTTTTAGAGCTTGTCATTTTTTTTTTTTGACTATTTGAGCTTCTCCTTGTTGCACTTCCTTTTTTTTTATAATGTTTTATGTGTGTAGGTTGGAAAATGAAAAAAAAAAATTATCGATCGGATTACCCTTTAGTTTTCTTTGTGTATAATTTATTTTTTGTTAAAAATAGGTGAGTCGTCGGTTTTGTTTTTGTTAAAAATAGTGAATGAATTCAATAGATTTCTAGAGGAAAAGTACCAAAAAAAAAAAAAAACTTAATTAAAAGTATTTAGATTATGGGTGTGTTTAATATGAAACTCGTAACAATAGTCAAAAGGTGGAGCTATGTAATAATAAATAATTGAGAACAAAAAATATATTATATTAAATATTACTAAAATCTATGTTAGAGCCTCCCCTCAAATTTAAACTAAAATGTATGCATCAAATTGTAATTAGGGATAGAAATATGTTAGATCGAATTGGATTACAAGGGCCTACGACTTAACCTACGTTAGGTTAGTTGAGACTTTTTATTAAAATAGATAAGATTAAGATCTTTCGGAATCTTATCTAACTAAAAAAGTTGGATTACGAGCCATAAGAAAATCCTTTACGTGTATCTGATCGTATACTTAGGTAAATGTTACATCTAGGGAGATGTTTGATACTAAATATCAAATTAAATTTGATAAAAAAAAATGGTAAATTACGAAATATTTACAAGTTTTTAATAAAATAATTACATAAATGCAAACATATCATACAACATAAAACAACTTGTAATCTATGACACTGATTGTGATCTGGTAACGAATAAGTTCTACATTGAACTGTTGACGAGTAGTCTAGACATGCTTTTCAACTTTTTAATGTCAAGTAAAACTTGAATATCACCCAAATATAATGAGCGCAAAGACTCGGTCACATAGAATATAAGGTGTATTTTGATGTTCCCAACCATGCTTAGTGTACTAGGAACGAAGAAAATCCTCTCATCAATAAAAATCCAATTAGTGAGACTGCAAATATTATTTTTCATCCATTGTATTCCCCAAGTTTTCTGCATGCCACCTAAGAAAACTAGATTTACAACTTTCACTTCCAACAAAGTCAAACTAAACAAACATGTTGCTAACATATGCAATAAAAAATATGAGAGAGAGAGAGGGAGAAATTATGTTATGCATAACTCAAGGCTGGAGAGAGGTGCTTCATATCTCAGGAACATGGTTGGCATTAAT
Organism: Medicago truncatula; assembly: GCF_003473485.1. NCBI lineage: Eukaryota > Viridiplantae > Streptophyta > Magnoliopsida > Fabales > Fabaceae > Medicago > Medicago truncatula. Next base: position 28,427,758 of record NC_053045.1, read on the forward strand.
ATCTGGAGATCTTTTAACAGGCTCCGGTGTCTGGCTTTCAAGATCGATACATTTACAACGAATAGAATCGGATTGAACATTTTCATCCGCAGCAATAGTGACATTATCTTCTACTATTGCACCATTAGTATTTGTTGTTGTTGCAGTTAGGCAGCTAGGTTCTCCTTCTGTTGTTAACTTGGGAACTTTCGAGGTGTTTTCTTTCGCTGAATCTTGATTAGTCAACATATTTGGAGCAGTTGAAGGTAGTGATGAGTGCTTTCTCTTGATTTGATTGCTTATGGTTTGCTTGAAAGTTACCAAAATAAGCTGGTGGAAAAAGAGAGACTTTAGTGTGTGACAAGGATTTGAAAACAGTTAATCATCAATATTTTCTTATAACCATGTTATAGACACAAAGTATTCAGGATTCACTATTATTTAGAAATGACTAGTCATCGTTGGAGAATCTATTGAACATACAAGGTAAGTCCTCTTCTGCCAACCATTTTTTTTGAACATGCAAGAATTAATTAGAGATTGAAACCCTAACCACTTTTCAATAAGAAATTTCGAGGAATTCTACTCCATGAAAACATTACCTAAAGGCTTTTGACAGAAACGTTACCGAGATGTTACCCTTAGGTAGGCTTTACGAGGTTTGGAATTCCTCTTAAAAGTATGTCGAAACTCTATTTTCCGACTATTATCAAAGGATAATCTGTACATAAATTAATTAATTAATTCAATTCAAACTCTACATATGGATGTTGAAAATAATTCTTACTTGAGTAGGAGAAGCGGCTATCAATGTGTTCTCAACACCACCTCCAAAAACCTCTCCATTAGGTTTAGCCAATGAAACACTCAACATGCAAATTTTCCTTTGTGCACCACCAACAGCACCACTAGTGAAGGTGCATGATCCATTTAAAGATAAAATCTCAAAGTGACCCTATATTTACATTAGGGGAAAAGTCAACAAAACAAGCTAACAAATTTACATACATATTTATAGCACAAGTCTTTACCCAATTAGTACTATTAAAGACTACAAATTTAGTTTGAATTTCCAAATTCCCTTTTACATCTTTATTTACACTTCATTAATTTCTCCATTCCTCTTATTTTCCCACTTAAAAAATTATTGTTGAAATAAAAATTTCATAGATTGAATAGTAGAACATAACATCTTATGAGTTGAGATATAAAGACGTGATGGTGAAAGATTAATGTGGATAATATTATTAAAGAGAATGTGTTTGTGTGTTAAAACGTGTGTTTCTAGCATTTTTGTAATATTAATACTTATTGGAGAAGATTAATTGTTTATATAATTGTACCTCGTATGTCAAAAAACCATCAGAAACACCAGGTTGACGAAGGGTGACAGTTGATACGGTGCCAGAAGCAGAAAGAATGCAAACAGCTGAAGAAGGACCATTTTGATAAAATGCAAATATCTTTCCAACCACATCCTGAAAATCACCAAAAACAAAACTCTAAACTCATACAATACATATATTTTTTTGAGAATATTTCAAAAATCGAACCATACATCAAACTGACAAGGCTTGCGATTCTTTTTTTTTTGGTCAAGTGACCTACGATTCTTTAAACCGCTTAAACCTGGAAAAAAAATATTGGTGGACCGCTCAAATAAATGAACCGCATACAATGTCTAATTAGGTTCAATCAGTTGAATTATCCAACTCAAATCCAATTTTAAAATCGCTTTCAAGTTTCAAAACGAATACAAATCTAAATTTGGCGCCAGACAGTGGACCTCATGAACTAACCTTCTATAGTAAGATTTAGTTGAGTTGTTACCAATTTACAATAATTCTAAGTTTTTAAATAGTAATAAAAGAATTGGATTGATAGGTTATACCAAGTTACTCTCAATAGTTCACTTCAAACCATTTTTAAAAGGCACAAATTAGAATTTGAAATATATTTTCTCTTGTCTCATAGTAATTACCTCTCCAGGGTTCACACTCAGCACATGAGGTGACATGCTTCCTCCAGCCGTTTCTCCAGCACATTCACCTGTCACAAATATAAGTTTCATTTTCAAGTATGGTAAATAGATAAAATTACATGTCTACAAAAAAACCATTTAACAATCTTATTTATTTTGAAGAATCCAAAAAAAAACGATGAGAACCAGTCAAGCACAAGATGTACCTCAAATGGAGTCAACAAAGTCGGTATAAGTATATATGTGTTTGTAGCTTCAAGGCCTATTAACTATGTTTAGATAATCGTCATTGTAAAATGTTTTAGAAATATTTACATGCTAAAAGTAAAACGAAAATAAAATATTCGGACTTTAAATATTATCTTTATATTTAAGACTTATATCTTTATATTATTATTTTTTTTTTTTTTGAGAGGGTCTTTAAATTAATCTTATTTATTATATTATTTTAGTTCTAAAATTTGGATCTGAAAAACACATTAAAGAATATTATGATAACATCCTAAAATTTTGCCGTCAAAAGAAAATGAAATCAATTGGAAAACCAACATTATGTAAGCCCACCAAAGATAGTCAAACGAAGAATAGTCATCGATAAAATTGATAAATTATAAGTCTATTACCGCTTGAAAAGAGGACGTTGATGAAACACCATAAAAATCTTTGGACTTAAAAATATTATTTTTGTATTTAAAACTTATATTATATTATTATAATTCTAAAATTTTGAATTTATTAAATACATTATATAACATCCCAAATTTCACCGTCCCAAGAAACCGAAATTAATCAAGTGGAAAACCGACATTAAGTGACCTCACTAAAAGTAGTCAAACGAACATTAGATATCAAATTGGTAATGAAATATAAATAGATAAAAAAAAAAATCCCTTTAACAAAACACCGTTCTTAGTTATCAAAAAAGTCGGTAGATATTTTGCGCCTAATACCTGTTAAAAAAATATTAAAAATAAAAGATTTTTGGTAATAAAATATAAATAGATAAAAAAAAAATCCCTTTAACAAAACACCGTTATTAGTTATCAAAAAAGTCGGTAAATATTTCGCGCCTAATACCTGTTAAATAAATATTAAAAATAAAAGATTTTTGGTAATAAAATATAAATAGATAAAAAAAATCCCTTATCTTATTTTTCATATATGAATAACTGAATACTAATTGTATTAATCCTATAACTGTTTGAAGGATTTCATGATAACTTTCATGTCTTCAACAATCAAATGATAAATATTTAACAATCACTTGCACAGTATTTTACCTCAACTTTTCAATTCCAAACAAATATTAATCCAACATTAGAGAGAAAATAATATAAAACATAATTTGTTTTAACAAAATAAAACACAAATCATGATGTAATAGTAAAAAAAACAATCTAATTTACACTAAAACTTTAAACTAAAACCTTCAAATAATAAATAAGAGACGGGTGAATGAGTAGAAACAAGTTAAAAACAAAAAACTAAATAGGTGATAGGGTTGTGTTGTAGGAAATGTTCGATCTCCAATTTAGATATATCTTAAATTCGATTTAGATTAGATCAAGATGTAATAACTTTTTCACATATCTTGATTGTCAAATTTAAATTGTTGGCCTAATATTGATTTCAAATCAACAATCAAAATTGTCTATCACGTAAAATGTGCTTCTTTTCTTACAATCCACATGAAATGTGCTTTATTAGTTAATTCATCATCAAATTCATCAAAAAAAAACAAAATTACTTTTCCACGTTGGGATTTGATTTTAGAGTACAATTGAAAAGGAATAAAGTGCAACTTATACCAAATTAACGATCCAGCACACTTTCTCGCCTATCACGTGAAATGTGCTTTATTAATTATTCCTCATCAAATCCATCAAAAAACAAAATTACTTTTCCGCGATAGAATTTGATTTGAGAGTATAATTGAAAAGGAAAAAAGTATAACTTATATCAAATTAACGATGCGACACACTAGAAATTCAACAAGTTTCATTTCAAGTGTAAAAAACCAACCTTCTCAACCAAACAATATAAAAAATATTAAAAATAAATAAAAAATGAAAACTTAATGCCAAAAACAAACAAAAAGGAACAAAAAAACCCAATGAAAAGTAAAAGAAACTCATACCAATGGAAGCCAAAATTTGCAATTTTCCAGAACCACGAGGACGTCCCCTTCCACGCTTCTCCTCACTTCCACAAGGCTGAATAGCAAGCCCTGGAGTCGGTGTCACCGGAGACAATGGCTTCCCGCCAACCTCATACTTTCGAGGCCTCCCTCTGCCCCTTTTTACCGGAGCAGATTCCGAACCTACAGATTTGGACTTTGCTCCAGTGTCCGAACCAGCATCATTTCCCAACACTTCCGTCACGATGGCAGCATTGTTGGTTGTTTCTGACTCATTTTGGGTTGAAGATGGTGAAAGAGTATAAGGTAGGTTTAGGTTTTGATCCTCCATGAATGATTTTGATATCCTTTGAAATTCTGAAGATGGTGCAAAAAATATGAAGCTTGTTATGTTTTAATACACGGTATTGCAGAACGTTCATGGAAAAATTAAAAGAAAAAGTAATCAAAATAAAAACCTTTCTTTTATTCTCTTTTTACCTGAAATTGTTCTTCAATTTATCATAAAATTACCCTTCAATGGATTTTCTGAATTTGTCTTCAATTTCTGTATCTTTTTTTTTTCAAACCGGCCTATTTATTTTAGTCAAAAAATTATATGCATAATTATATTTATGGGTCTTGTTAACGAGTGTTCCCGGGGCATTCTTTAAGAATTCCAAAACAAGAAATAATTTTATAAAAAAGTCAAATATTTTGATTTTCGATGCATTGATCACACAACTTTTCATGATAAGTTACCATTTAAAAGCCTTAACTAGTACCGCGTGAGCACTGGTTAACATTTCCCTATATTTATTTATATATAATAATAAATATATTAAATATAAATAAATCATAAGTAGAATCGAATTAATTGGGCTGATAAGTTGTTATTTGTGTGTGAATGGAGCCAATACCCCTTTCCCAAGTTTGAAATTTGAGATAAAAAAGGACAAAATAATCTATTAATATTTATTACTAACTATTATTATTGTGAATAGTTGTATCCGATTTTCTTGTTATTTTGAATTGATATATATTAGTGAAAGATGGAATCTAAAGGATTACGAAAATGAAATTAATTAATATATTGGATTTTTTTTCTATCAGACAATTAAAATTTTATTTGCTATGATTTAAAAAATTAATGTTTTATAATGTTTTAGCTTTTTCTGAATTTTATTCACTGTATGAGATATTTATTAGTTTTTAATATTGTATTAATTTTTTATTTTAGGAAAACATTTTTCCTTGACCAATTCAGGAATTTAAAATTGGAAAATGCTTAAGCCAGCAAGAAACAGTATAACAAGAATATCACGAAAGAATTTTACCGCTATACAATTGAAATTCCATTACCCCACTATCCCGTTTTTTCCGACCAACATGAGATGTGATTGGTTCCATAGCAATTCGCGAGGAGTTCACGAGAAATAGGGTCGCTGTTTAAAATTTTAGCTAATGTTACGGAGTTCGGTCACGTGATATCGGAATGTAAACGTAACTTATTTTCAAAACTCCTATGTTGATGTGCCGACATGTATTTTTTTTAGGCAATGTACCAACATGTATTCTACACTTAATTATGAATGAAATTCAATGAGTTGTCTTTTAAAATATGTATATATAAATATGTCGATGAATGTTGGTTCGATTAACAAGAAGTTGTCTCGTTTGCCATGTCATATGTTATACTTCCCCTATCAACGTGAGAATCTTATTTGTGTGTGATCTATAAATATTATAAATATTCTTTAAACTTTGAGGTATAACATTTCTAGTGAAACCCCTAAAGCCAAACTTGTTTAAACTTTATGTTACTCCCTCCGTCCTTATATATAAGACCCTTTTGCCAAAATCACGGGAATTAAGATAGTGGATATTTGTATTAAAGTTGTTTGTAATCACTATTGTTTTTACAATTTTATCCTTTAAGAAAGAAGGTTAGTTTATGTTTTCAATATGTTATTTATTGTTGATTGAAGAAAAAGATGTATAATAAATAGGGGCATGTATGTAAAGAAATAATTAATGTAGTTGGAAATAACAAATGGGTCTTATAAAAAGGGACAAATTTTTTTTCAAAAGGGTCTTATAATTAGGGACGGAGGGAGTAGTTTATTTCCTCCGTTCCACAATGAGTGTCCTTTTTTTTTATTTATACGGATAAAAAAAATTGTAAAATTTAATGAGAGTGATACTTTTACGAAATTATCCTTAATCATGTGTTGTTGTAAATCACTATTATCATGAATACATAGTGGCTCCTTCAAAAAACATGAATACATAGTGGAGAATATTGACTTAAAATTGATAAAAATAGTACTAATTAGAGGATAAAATTGAAAAACAATTAATTGATAATATCTTAAAAATAAAAAAGATCAGTCATTTTAGAATAGCAATTTTTTTACAAATGAATCATTCATTTTAGGATAAAGAGATTAGGTAATAGTCAAAATCTTAGTTGTGACTGTTCAAATGGTGTATTCAAGACATAAAGGAATTAATAGAGCAGATTAATGCAACTATCAGCCACACCCTTCGAAAGGGCAATTATTGTGCAGATTTTATGATTAAACTTGGTGCCTCGTTGGACAATGAGCTCATCCGTCATGACTCTCCTCCAGGAGAGCTTTTACCTCTCCTCCAGAGCGATGTTGGAACCTTTTACTTGAGACTTTAATTCTCTGTTTGTTTCTTTTGTTTTCCTTGCTCTTTAGCCTTTGTAACAAAAAAAAAACTGGTGTATTTTGTAAGCTCATTAGTCTGACACGCAAACTTTATTTGAATAGCATCGAAAAAATAATACAGCAATTAAAAATCATTTATGTCATTCACCAAAAAAAAATGCATCTAAAAATTAATGCAGCATAATTAAAAATCATTGATGTCATTCACCCAAAAAAATAATAATATGTCATTGCTAATAGTTTAAATTTTTAGATAAAAAAAGAAAAGAAAAATAAAAACTTCCTAATTTGGTTTTGACTTTTATCAAGAAAATCATTGTATACTTTTTTGAGAAGATTTTATTTAAATTTTTAAACTTGTTTTTGAACTTGTCCTTTTTTTCTACGATTTGAGCTTCTCCTTGTTGCTAGGGTTGGGAATAGGCCAAGCCGGCCTACAGGGGTCTACGGCCTGGCCTGTTTTGACCTGGTCTGGTCTGGCCTGTTTAGTTGATAGCCCAAGGCTTAGGCTTTTTAGAAAGCATGTTTGGTTAAATAGGTCAGTCTTAGACTTTCAGAAAAGTTTGTTAAGCCTAATAGGCCGGCCTATTAATACTTATTTATTAAAAAATGTTTTTTTTATATTAAAATAATTGCATACATTAAAAATATAAACATTTCTTTCTCTATCTATTAGTCCCTTAATAGACTTTGTTGTTATAGGCTTTTAATTAGGCTTTAATCTAGTTAAAATTTACTTATAGTGAAATAGGCTTTTTAAGTAGGCTTTAATGCTTGTTTAGCCTATTTAGTAGGCCAAATGAACTATTTGATGGCCTTATTGTTAAGTAGGCATGTAATTAGGCTTTCAGGCCAGTCCAGACTTTTAAATAGGTCAGATCTGACCTAGAAAAACGACCTACGATAGGTCATAGGCCAGGCTCAGGCCTGTAAAAAAAATTCATAGGCCAGGCTCAGGCCTATCAAAGCCTGACCTGGCCTGGCCTATTTCCACCCTACCTGTTGCACTAATTTTTTAATGGTTTATCTGTATGTAAGTTGGAAAATGAAAAAAAAAGAATATATATATAGATCGGAATATACCCTTTAGTTATCTTTGTGTATAATTTATTTTTCTATTAAAAATAGTAGAGTCGTAGCTTTTGTTTTTGTCAATGAGTCATGGGTTTTAATTCCTCTTTTGCACATAAATAGTGCAGATAGAAATAAAATGAAACAAAAGTAAAAAAGAGTGGATGAATTCAATAGATTTCTAGAGGAAAAGTGCTAAAAAAAAAGCTTAATGAAAAGTATTTAGATTTTGGATGTGTTTAATAACTCTTAAAAATGGTTAAAAGGTGGAACTATGTATGCATCAGATTGTAAATAAGGGTGAGAATATAGTAGATCAAATTATTAGGGTCTACGACCTAATTTACGTTAGGTCAGGTGAAACTTTTTTTAAATAGAAAATATTAAAACCTTTCAGAAGCTTATTTAACTAAAAAAGGCGGAAGAAAATCCTTTAAGCATGCCAGGTCGGTATACTTAAGTAAATGTAACATTTAGGAAAAGCTCTGATACTAGATATCAAAATAAATTTGATAAAAAAGAACTGATAAATAATTGAATATTTACAAGTTTTTAATACAATAATTACATACTTTTCAACTTTCCAATGCCAAGTAAAACCTGAAAACATCACCTAAACATAATTTGTGCAAAGACTCGGTAACATAGAATATATGGTGTATTTTGATGTTCTCAGTCATGTTTGGTGTACTAGGTACGAAGAAAATCCTCTCATCAATATTACTAAATAATGAATTCTTATACATATTCAACATTTACCAAATAAACAAGGGTAATGTTAACCGGTGCCCGCGGGTTACTGGTTAAGGAAGCAAATATAATAATATTATATTGGAACTTGTGCAGTCAACTCATTAAAAGTTTAAAAAGTAATTATTTTAATTTAAAACTTTCTTCTTTTGGTTTCCTTAATCAGTGTCCCGGGGTATAATATTATATTATAGTAATAATATAGCGTGAGTTAACTCACGCAGATGTTAATTCCGGCGTGAGTTAACTCACGCAAGTGTAAAAAACGGTTTTTACAGGTGTGCGACTTAAGTCACGCTGTGTTAGTTAAGTAACGTAAGGGCATTTTTGAGATGGCTGCAGGGCGCGAGCGAAAAGTGCAGGGGGAAGAGCAAAATTCTTATGTTTATATACTACAATCTATTGGGCTAGGTTGTCTCAATTCATAATGCGTCTCAAAACTCCTACCACTTAATTCTAAAAAGTTACTACTCACTTAACTCTTAAAAGATATCATATTTACCGTCCCAAAATAATTACCTTAGGTTACTACAAACTTAGTAAAATAACTATTCACACTAAACACTAAAAATGTTCTACATTTTAAAATTACTAATATACCCTCGCTCCTCATATGATCAAAATACCTTTAGTCTTAAAAATGATTAAAATGGCCTTCTTGTCTCCAAATCCACTAATCCCAAGTCAAACACAAAAACAAGCAATTAAACACATATAATAACAAATAAAATAAGGGTTTTGTTAACGAGTGTCTCCAGAGCACTCTTTAAGCATCCCAAATTTAGTAATTATTCTTTTAAAAAGTGAACTATTACAATTTCCAATACATTCAATACAACATTTTCATTAAAAACTTCCATTTAAAATGTTTAAAGAGTACCACAAAGATATTCGTTAACATTTTCCATAAAATAATCCTAGGGAAAATGGACTGTTACAATATGCATACACATAAGACTTATTGTGTTGCAGCCAAAATTAAGGGTAAAATGAATATCAAAAGTCAATTGGTCAAACATAAGGTAGGTTTTGGCTGGTTGGGGGGATTAGAGAGCAATTAGTTTAGTTGTAGAAATTTCAATAAATTGACAAAATTGTTCCAAGTTTGTATGTGTGTGTGGAATTGCTCGATACAACTATTATATATAAACTAAGATAAGATATTATTTTAACCCAATATCTGATTCAATTATTGACTAATCTATGACACCAATTCTTCTAACCACCAAAAGCAGCTCCTGTAGTACAAGGTGTGTCAAAAGAGCTACTCTACAAACACAGAGTCATACAAACAAACAAAAAACCATCACGCGATGTCCAAGCATTGGAAGGGACTTGAGCACCACCTATCTGAACCAAACCTAAAAACAACATTTTTGGCTTTCAACCAGGCTAAAGACATATATTTAACTTTATCTAACAATCTGGGAATAGAAGTTACAACATTATTGAAAAGCCTATTATTACGTTCGTTCCATAAAACCCAAACGCACAAGAGCCAAATAAGCTGAAGAAAGTCTCTAGTAGCTTTGCCTCCACCTGTCAAGTTCACAAACTGAAAAAAATGGTCTAGAAGAACATTGGTATCAACACCTATGATACCCAGCCAATGGCGCACCAGAGGCCATAAAGATGAAAAAGCATCACAAGTTAGAAACAAATGTTGCGCCGTTTCACTCATGCCACAATCTGAAACACACATAGAAGCTTCTGTATCAAGCACCCTTCTTTGAACCAAATTAACTTTAGTAGGCAATCTATCATGAAGCAACCTCCAAGCAAATAAAGAAACCTTCAACAACACCTGGTTATGCCAAATCAAAGATGTTGCAGGATCCCTAAGAGGAACGTCCTTTGTAGTCAGCAAGCGATATGAACCACGAACAGTGTAACCCTCAACAGGGTCTGGCAACCACACCCACCTGTCTGAAACAGAATCTAGCAGAGAAACATCAGTCAATAAAGCCCTACACTCCTCTAATTCCTCCTCCTCCTAAGCCCACAACCTCCTCCTCCACTTCCACGCCTCCCCACCCCGCTCAACACCAAGAGATAACAGACCTGCCACTGTAATGGATTTGTTCTCAGAAAGATCGAACAACCTAGGAAACTGCTCACAAAAAGAAACCGATCCTAACCACCTATCATACCAAAACAAAGTGTCTAAACCATCCCACAACTTCTTAGACACACTCCCCAAACCAGCCTCCACCAATGTCACCTCCACCGTCCCTAATCCGCCCTACCTCCCTCCACCAAGAAGAACAACTCCGGCCCCCAACCTCTAACCTCTCACCTACTTCGCCATAACGGGCGACTAAGACTCGATACCAAAAGCCACTCCTATCAACTAGCATCCTCCAACACCACTTACCTAACAAAGCCAAATTAAATTCTTTCAACCGTCTCACCCCCAAACCTCCAAACTCCCTGTGTAAGCACACATCATGCCAACCTATCCAAGATATTTTCCTATGGTCCTCACTCCCCCCCCCCCCCCCCCCCCCCCCCCCTCCCCCCCCCAAGAAAATTTAATAAATAAAGAATTAATGGAAGAGATTATACCTGATGGAGCTTTGAAGAAGGAAAGCGCATAGACAGACTTTAACAGAACTAGACGGCTGCCAAAAGATAAAAAAACGACTATTCCAACCAGACAACCTAGCTTTTATGCGATTCACAATAGGTTCCCAAAAACTCAAACGCCGAGAATTTCCCTCGATAGGCATACCTAAGTACAAAAACGGCACCTTGTCCACTTTGCATCCTAAAACAGACGCCGCCTCACTTAACCAAGAGGGAGCGATATTCACACCAACCAAGCTACTCTTATGAAAATTCACCTTCAAACCGGACATAGCCTCAAAAATAACAAGTGCAGCCCTAAGAGCACGGACGTTTGCCCAATTTTTAGTTCCCAGCAACAAAGTGTCTTCAGCAAATTGAAGATGTGATACCACAACCGGATTAACCACCCCAAAGCTATACCCAATGAACAATTGAGCCTGAACCAAAGATTTCATCAGAACATTGAGGCCCTCTGCAGCCAACAAAAAGAGAAACGGTGACAGAGGGTCACCTTGCCGCAATCCCCTTCGAAACGGGAACTCGTCTGTCGGACTCCCATTCACCATCACTGAAGTTGTTGTTGTACTAACACACTCTTTAATTCACTTTCTCCATAGAATCGGAAAAGACATACGATCCATAACAGAATCCAAATAACCCCAATCAACAGAATCCTAGGCCTTTTCAAAATCCACCTTAAACAACAAAAGATCTTTCTTCAATTTCCTAGCCTCATCCACAACCTCATTTGCTATAAGAATATCATCAAAAATTTGTCTGTTTTTCACAAACGCGGACTGAGCATCCGAAATAACGGAACCAATAACCACACGCAAACGATTAGCTAATAATTTAACTAAAATTTTATAAAGAATTCCCACCAAATAAATAGGACAAAAATCATTAAGGCGCTGAGGGTTGTCAACCTTAGGAATGAGGGCTATGAAAGTGGAGTTAATACCTTTAGATAATTTCCCATTGCGGTGAAACTCTGAAACAAAACGAAAAATCTCATCCTTTAAATCAAGCCAAAACTCCTTGATAAATCCAAAATTAATTCCATCAGACCCTGGACTCTTATAGCTATCACAATCCCAAACAGCCGCCTTAACTTCATCAATTGAAAACGGTTTAATGAGACCCACACCCTCCTCGACGGACAAAGATTGAAACTGTAAATTGGTCAAGCTAGGACGCTCCACAACTACAGACCAAAAGTGATTCTCAAAGTGACGAAAGACAGCTTCACGAATAGGATGAACACCTTCCACCACGACCCCATCCACCATAATAGTGCACAACGAATTACGGCGACGCTTGCTAGCTAAAACTGAATGAAAGAACTTAGAATTAGCGTCTCCTTCACGTAACCACTGAATCCGAGACTGCTGCCAACAAATACTAGTATTAAGGCGGGACAAGGAAAGAATGTCTGACGAAACACCATGAATCTCTGCGCATTCCTCATCCGTCAACAACATAGATTCCCCCTTTTCGTCTAAAGTTACGAAACGCTCCTTCAGAGCCGAGATCTTCCCTGGGAAGTTTTGGGAATGAGAGGCGTGCCACTCCTTAAGAGCAATTTTTAATAATTTGAATTTTTCTTTTAAGACATAGCCACCCCAACCAGAAACCTGAAAAGACTTCCACTTGTTACTCACAAACTGCCTATAATCAGGAATATCGGTCCAACACTTCAACATGCGAGACGGCCTTGGACCCCAGTTATCTTCTACAACAGATAAAATTAAAGGACAATGATCTGACAAACCGCACATCTGGGCAATCTGCAAACAATTCGGCCAGACCAGACACCAATCCTCTGATAACAAGAACCGATCAATATGACTCATCGACTTACCATCTCCCTTGAACCACGTGAAATTACGGCCCCCCTAGAGGAAGATCCACTAGAACATTGTTATCAATGAAAGTTTTAAAGTGACTAAAATCCGAAGCTACCTGACCAACAGACACTGAACTTCTTTCCTCCCTACTTCGAATAGCATTAAAATCACCACAAACACACACCTTCTTCCTACTCAACGTTTGTAATCGAACAGTTAAAGAATCCCAAAGAAAAGTCCTCTCTCTAGTGTCACAAGGAGCATAAACGTTAAACAAATAAAATTCGTCATTAGATTTCAGAAATTGCCCATGAATAAGTAAAGAATGATCAAAAGAAACCGTAGACCACACCTCCACCTCCTCAGTATCCCATGCCGTAAGCAAACTCCCTGACGCTCCAATAGAAGGACGGAAAAAAATGCAACAGACTGGTTACCCCACAAAGCAGCACCAAAACCACCATCGCAAATTTGTAGCTTAGTTTCCTGGATGCATAAAATAAAAGGGCATTTATCTTGAATCAAAGCTCGGACCTCCTTACGCTTCTCCAACCCACCCAACCCCCGCACATTCCATGAAATAATCTTCATCACCACACCCTCACCCTCACCTCCCTCACACCCTCTGACCCCCAACTAACACTCATCAACAACCACATCCTCACCCTACATCCACATATTTAAAGTCAGATAAAGCTTTCTACATAGTAGTCCACAAATATTGACATTAAAAGGATTGAAACATGATACATTAAGATAATCAACTCCAATGTAAAAACCTCTACACCACCGGACTAACCCGTAAATTAAGATAAGATATATTAATCAATAAATAATAATTTCCTGCTAATATGATCGTGATATTGTATCAACCAATTAACCAATAAAATAACGGTTGGTGGCATAAACCAGTTATTCAAACGAACATAACGGTTGCCATGCCTCAAAAATTAAATCATGTACTATAATAGTACTAGCGGGAAAATATAAATCAAGCAACAAGCATATAAAACTGCTCCCGCCAATAATTATCTAATTTAACTTTCAATTTGAAAATGGCGTGAACGAAATAAAAAAAATGAAATAACTAACTTCCACTACGTACGTGCAAATTCGTTTATGGCTTTTGAGTTGACTCACTCTTCACTCCGAGTCAACTCGTTATCCGGTTTTTCATTTTGTTTTTCATTACCGGAAACGAATCCAAAACTACATGACAAATTAAGATCTATAAACTATACATAAGTGGAATGTTTTTGGTTGGGTAGTTTTTTCTTTCAATTTTATGTTTTTTATTTTTTTTTTTAAAATAAACGATATTCATTCATTCATTCAAATTGATAGACTACATCGATACAATACAAATTCAAATTCGCCAAAAGCAAAAAAGGATGAATCCGTGAACAAACTCACAACATCCATGGTAATAGCATAAAACGACAAAGTACTTATGCCTACAAATATGACTAATATGACTATATTCATGTCTCTGGAATACTCGTGTCTCCAGATCTGCAACGTTGACGACGACAAAGTCATTGTCATTGATCGGATTTGCACTTGCTCAAAGCTAATCTTTCAAACTGAATCAAATAAACACCGCACTAAGACGGGAAATCAAAAACACACCGCACAAAGACGGGAAATCAAAACAAGAAGAGTCGTTCAGAGACGACGAAATCACAAAAATAAACGAAAGAAAACAGAAAATATATGAAATCACTTATTCAATTAGGATAGAAGAAAAAGCAATTCGGGTGGGTGATTTTTGGGTCAAAATTGACCCTAAATCGCCCTTCTAAAAAGAAGAAGAAGAAAAAAAAGGTGACAACTAGGGTTTGAGAAGGAGAGAAGAGAGATAGGAAGAAAGGGGGAATTGCTACATTGAACAATTGTTCTTTCAATTTTATGTTGTTTACAATATTATTTAAATATTGTCTTTAAAATCTATCTCAAGACTTGACACATTTATCTGAATTCTAACACAAAACTTTACAAATGTCAGCGAATTTTAGATAGTATTTGTAACTTATTTATAAATATAAATATTTAAATATTTTTTCATCTAGTAACAATCACAAATAAATTTATTTATGTCATAGAAATCATCTTGAAAAAGTAGTAACAATTATTTAAGAGGTATTCATGTAGATAAAATTATTTAAGAGGAACTGTGTTAAAAAAAAAATTAGTTCTTCAGAAGCATCTTTATTTTCTATTTATTTTACGTGATCCTTTTCTTTTTTTTTTTGAAGGATAGAATTATTGATTTTTATAAAGTCGTGGTTTGAAAATTTAAATTTTTAAAATAAATTGTTAATTGTTTTAAAAATTTAACCTTTTGAAAAAAGATTTTTTTATTAGAAAACTAATTATATTTTTATTTCTAGCTTATAGAAATACAATGAATTATATATAAACTTGAGCTGAGTGCAAGCTCACTGAAAGAGTTTAGCTTCGTAACCTCAAGATAATAAGTTCAAATATCCTCGAGAATGATTGTAAACTTGCCATTAATTTCCTTTTAATTAGTATAATATAATAGTTTAGGGTCAGTCCACTAGATTTGATTTCACTATGTATTTCCATTTAGGTTGTATCTGGGTAAGGTATAATGTCCCCTAGTCTCTGTATTTCTTTGTTTTTATTTAATATAATTTTACTTTTGTCTAAAAAAATGAATTATTAATTTTAATTTATCTTTTACTATAAATATTATCCTTATTATATTTTATTTCAATTATCAATTTGAAAAGTTGTAATATGTAATGTTATAAATTTTCTATTTTTTAAAATTATCCTTGTTTTTCAAATTTATCTAATGACTTAGCATTGATAAACATATTTGTGTAAAATAATACAATAAATAATCCAAAAATTAAACATTCAAGACAAATATGTAAAAACTAAAGTGTATGTCACATATCAAGCATAAATAACAATTAGTTGTAATAAAATAAGTATACAATTAAGCACGATAAAAAATTTCATAGAATAGTACGTAAAACTGTTAAAAATAAATATATAGGTGAGGTTCCCTTCAAAGTCAGTGTTTTTGTTTGGCTTATGTTGCGTAATCGGTTACCAACAACGTACAATTTAATTAAAAAACATGTTTTAGAATCTAATGCTCAACTTTGTGTAGGTGGGTGTGACATGAAGGAAGATACATAACACTTATTCCTGAACACTCGTCAAACTATTTATCTCAATTTGGAACCTTAGGCGGTTTTTCAAACAGTATCCATTCAAGTTTTACCCTTATTTGGCTTTTCATGTGTATGAGTGATTTGGATTGAAAGAAATGCTCGGGTATTTCATCAAAAAGAGGTCTCATTACTACAATTGCTCGACAAATTAAGCTTTAATCTTATTGGTGGTTGAAAGCGAATCATCCTAATTTTACTTTCTCTTATCATTTGTGGTGGCTTAATCTCTTACCTTGTTTGGACATCTATTTATAATGGGGTGGCTTTGACCCTTGTTCATTTCAAACCTAACCTAGAGCCTTAAAAGCAAAAATTGAAGACACTTCCAAACTATAGTTCAACTCTTATGTGAAGATTCTCACACAGGCACTGCTGCAGTGGCATCTTCTTCATCCCCTAACTCATCTACTAACATTAGAGTTATCAAATGGGCAAGCCCTCCCTAGCCCGCCTCGTCCGGTGGACAACTCATATAAATGGGTTAAAATGGGTTAGAATGGGTCGACCCACTTGATTCATGGTATAGCAAAATTGAACTCAGCTCAATTAGTAGTGGGTTACACGGTTCGATGGGCCAGCCTGGCCCATATTTCAAAATGTATCATTTTTTTTTAAAAATATCGATGCAATGTACAATAAAGCTACATATCACATTTTTTTTAATAGAAACTTATTACATAAATTATTATACATCAAATAAATCACATGTCTTCGTAAACTTAATTAAATGTTATATAAAACATCTATTAAATCAACATTCATAAGGATAAATAACACAAAATAATTGATGCAAAAGTAGAGTATTTATCACAACTCACAAAGTGAACCTCAAAGACAACAAAATTTAATATTACATAATAAAATAATTCAGTCTTACCTGATAACACTATTTTTTTAAAGGGCCGGCCCGCAAGCCCCGTGGCCCAGCCCATGTAAAATGCAGGCCCGATGGGTTAGCCCAAAAAGACAAGGTCGTTTTTTTCGTGCTTTTTTTACGGTCCAGCCCACACTAAAGTAGAGGGCTGAAGGGTCGGTCTAGTGGGTCTGACCCATTTTGACAACTCTAACTAGCATACTTATTTGATTTGTATATGTAAATCTTGTTCATCTCTTCAGCTATGTATGGTTGTCCACAAATGATTCTAGTTTCTTTCAATAGAAAGCTTCTTCATCCACCTCTTCATCTGAAGCTTTTTTCAGACTGTGATTTTTTTTTTTTTTTTTTTTAAAGTTTTGTATCATAATTTGTTTAATCCACAACCGACACTGTCTTCCCAACCACCCGCAAGAACCGTCGAAACTGTATACTCAAATGGACTGGGACAAACTGCAATATTGAAACTATCGGATTGGTCGGTTCCATATTTTGACACTGAATCCGACCATTTGTCCACCCCTACCAACAATATACATAACATATCATTTTGAATGTACTAAAGCATAAACAAATTTATAGTAAAATTTAATATAATAAATAAAAAATATTTTTTTTAAAAGAATACATAAAAAATAATAAGAAAGATAATATTATATTGGATTAAATAATTAATATTAAAAATTTCAAAAAAAAGGGCAAAATATTTTAAAAAAATTAAAAACTAATTGTAATATACTACAGGGTTAAATATGATTTTAGTCCTTATAAAATTGCGAGTTTTCAAGTTTAGCCCCTATAAATTTCAATGGTAAGTCTTTTTTTGTTGTGGTAGCTGAGGTTCGAACTTCAGACCTTGCATATATTATGCATTGTTCCTATCAACTGAGCTAAGCTCATAATGACCCATAATATTATAGTTTGTAAGAATAGTCCCTAATCTAAAAACTTTTTACAAAAAAATGGATATTTTTATTCCTCCACAATAGTCCCTATAAAGTGAATAATTTTTTTTGTAGAAACTAAACTTGAAAACTTGTAATTTTGTAGGGACTAAAAACATTTAACTTTATGATTTAAAAAAGTTCTGATAAAACTAATAAAATATACAATTATTTTAGATAAAAATTATAATTTTTTATTCATATTTAAAAATAAAAACTTTTTTAGGAGAAAATATAAAGTAATAGAAATTAAGAAAAGTTAATTTTTAACTTTATATACAACTTTGTCACATCGGTAATTTCGTTATATTATCGAATTTATATATGTTATACAGAAACTACTACTTAGTTCATCTTAAACATCATATATGTTAATATAATATTTTTTAGTTTGATATTTTATTTAAGCAAAAAATGGGGTGTAGTGGGGTCTCCTGCTGCAACACCTAAATTATATATTAAGAAAGAAAAAAGTATAAAAGAGGGGGGGAGACATAAACCAAAACCCTCAAGAAAAAAATGAAGGAAAAAAAACAAAGAAAAATCAAATCTTCAATCGTAAACCTTTGGGAGCACCTACCCTAAGTCTAGTAGCATAATTCTCTTTTTTAGCTTCAGCCTGGGGCTTATGCTGGTTCTTCTTTTTCCTCGGAACTACTTGTTGAAATTGCTGGTTAGCAATTGTATTTGCTTCATTCAATTTATCATTATTATTCATGCCAGCCCATGATTCCCTCATAAACTCCATATCTCGCTGAACCACATGAGGAATATAATGGGATCTACAATAGCAAGTTGTTGATCATAGTTTGCCAAAAGAGGTTAATCCGCTATTACTTCATCATGATGCTCGTCATGAAAGAAGGTATCGACTGATTTTGAATCATCATTACAATTCATATCATTCTTTTCTTGATCAGGGGTGGATTTTGCAGTACAATCATCCATATTTTGTAGTTTGCTAGACTGCCCATGTTCCTTGATTCCGTTATCGTCTTTGTTACATTTAACCATATTGCTTTGGATAGTTTCTATTCTAGGCTTGTGACCTAGACCCTTCTTGGCAGGCTGATCCTTAGGAGGATCCACTCTAGTGCCATGTTTCCTTTAATTTTAGCTTATTACAACTTGCTATACCATGTCCAATAGATTGACAATTTGTGCAAAAATCCGGCATTTTTTCATAAATGACAGAGACATAGAATGCAAAACCTTCCCTTTCAACAAGAATGGACTCATGCATTCTTTTAGAGAGGTTCAAATCAATCAACACTCAAGTATAATGCCCAAACAACATGATTTTTGTAGCATCATCGAGTGAAATTGGTGTTCCTATACCATTCGCTATTTCAAAGAGGGTTTGATGACTCCAATATTCAGGAGGGAAATGAGGTGCACTTCAAACACAAAATGTGGGTGTAACAAAAACAACCACAAAATATGATAAGACTTAATGATGAAGAGGATAACTTTTCTGAACAAGATTCAACTCAGTTCAGTTAGATTTTCAAAACAGTTCTATTAGATTTTCTTCACAATTTCAATTCATGAAAATATGGACCTTTCACGACGACTGTAAGAACATTATTAGCTCTAGCCGGAAAACCACAAAGGTTGGCTCATGTCTCAAAAACTCAAGATTCTCAAGAACATTATGAAAAAGTGGAATAAGAATGTTTGAAAATGTGCATGCTTATGTTAGAGATGCTGACTTGAACTTGCATGCAATTCAAACCCAGATAGATAATAATGGCTGCATTGAGGCTCTTCTTGGAGGGGTAACCTTGACGCAACTGGTAAAGTTGTTGTCATGTGACTGGAAGGTCACGGGCCTAGAAACAGCCTCTTGTGTAAAAAAACAGGGTAAGATTGCGTACAATACACTAATAATGGTGGGACCCCTTCCCGGACCCCGCATATGCGGGAGCTTTAGTGCATTGGGTTGCCCTTTGCCCTTTTATTGAGGCTCTTCTTGATCAGCAAAAGATATAGCTCAAATTCAATTGGGTAACACTTCCTAATAGGTCATTTTTAGGTAACTTGGTCATGAAGATTGATATCTCAAATGCTCTTGACAGTTGACACTATAGAATGGAAAAGCCTCCTCACTCTATATTGCAAGTAGAGTATAGTTAGTGAAATCATTTGATCCAAAGCATGTTCAAGTAAAATTTAGAAAGATGGATTAAAATATAGAGTGGATACCCTGAAAAAAGGAAGATGGTGACAATAGCTTTGCATAAGGGTTGTAAAACTCAATCTGCAAGAGGTTTTGGGTGAGGTATTTAATCTCACTAAATGAAGTTGCTAATCTCAAATTATGTTACATCACAGGAAAACTGGGCCATGATTCTTAAGAATACAACAACGCTGAAACATGGAAACCAATTTCTTATCATGTTTTTTCTTCTCTCCAATCGTTATTCTTGATATATCATAATAAAATTAATAGCATAATATAGAAAACCATTGGAAAAAATATTGAAAGAGGTTAACAATATAAACCTAACTACCTCTAAAAAACAATATAAACCTAACTTGACAAAAAAAAAAATCGAAGTGAAAAAATAAAGTAAATAAAATTACAATAATAGAACAAAAATGTTGTGTATTAATAGAGTTATTTTAGATCCTTTCTGTTTGTCCCCGTGATCTTAGCTTAGTTGGTAAGGACAATATATAATACAAGGTCCGAGCTTCGAATCCGACCACCACAAAAAAAAAAAATCCTTTTTGTTTTTTCTTGTCAATCAAAACCATAAATATTAAATTTGACCTTTTTTTTTTTTTTTTTGAAAGAAAATTTGAGCTAATATTTTCAATTCTAGCGAATTTTTTTTTTTTTTCTCATAATGTTATGCGATATTTTCTAATTTAAACATGATTGATTTACTCATAATATGTGCCAAACATTTTTGTTTCTATATATCTCCTGTATTAAATTAAGTCTCGATTTGGGGCATTTCATGTATAATGTGACTTTTTGTCAAAAAAATGTATAATGTGACTTCCTTAAAAAAATAAAAAAAAAGAGTATAATGTGACTTAAAAGAAATGATGGGGGCATTTCCTTAGTCCAAACCCATTAAGTTTTTTATTTTTTTTAATTTTTTATTAAAAGATAAACTCATTAAGGTTCTCTATGCATATTTTGCTAAAGTATTAGACATCATGAAGAAAAAAAAATACATGGCCCAATAATCTCTAATGAGCAAGCCCGATTATCCATTATTGTCGTTTTTCGCCTTTAGTTTTTTTAAGTACGCTACTCACATCAAGCTCCATATAAATTATTCGTAAGCATATGTCTATAGAAAACCCTAATCCCAATTAACACCAAAGTATTCAACTGTCGCCGTGCCGCATCTTTGATGCAACGTTTCTTCCATGATGTCACCTTCATCGTCTAGCCATGAACGCTCCTTATTATACAAAGAAAGTCTCACTCTCACTAGGGACATGCTTCGTGTTGATTTTGAAGGCACCTTGTTAGCATTGAGATTGAATCGATGAAACAAAGCTTGTAAGTCCTTAAGATCTGACATCGATTTTGTTGACACATGTGATTAGATCTATTATTCTTTACCGAAAACATGCTTGATTTTGAGTCTACCAAATATTGTAAATAGTTGTGACTGTTATCTTTGTTGCTTATTTGTTTTCCATTTTATTGAAATTAATAAGCCATAGGTTAAAATTGTTTTTTGTGTTTTCAAAATGAATCCCTTAAAGAGAGGCTATCAATATTTGTATAATCTAAATTCATTCGATAAACATGTGGTCTATTGCTTCACTTGAAACCACATTAAAAGAGGACATGAGATTCCTTTTCTTATTAGTTATGTTTCTCTGACATAACTCTAAGATTTTACACAATATGTAGATATGATTGAAGGAACTTTTAATTCTTGAATCTTTCTCCACATATTGTATTAGGAGTCTTCTCTATATATTACTCCCTCTCCTTTCTTTATCAATTCCCTAAATTTGTGCTACCTTGCCTTAACTTTGTAAGTTTCATCTTTTTCATATACCTACACAAAGAAGTCAAATTGGTTAGCTATTTGAAATACTTCAAAGGGAAAAAAATGATTGGTTAGATCTTTATTATATTATAGTTGGTCTTCGTTTGGAGTTTATGAAATTGTTTGGTTGGCAATTTGATTGGTTTAGGACTCCATAGCTTCATTCCATTTTGACATCTGAGGTAATTATTCTTTCAAATTTTAATTTTTGAAGCAATTTAAACTTTTCAATAATCCTTTTCTTGAGAATCCGTGTTTAATACTGGATACATCTCCACACAATAGCCAAAATTGTAATCTTCTTGAAATGAAAGAGACTGAATATAAAAAATTTAAATTAGAGTTTTAGTGAAGAGGTGGAGTGTGTGTGTGTGGGGGGGGGGGGGGGGGGGGAGGGGGCATGTCATTGTACACGCCCGAAAAATTTCCAATCGTGGTGGGTTTTAGGTAACATACCTGAATTAGTGGAGTAAAGAGTGAGGGGGATAAGTTTTGTGGTGTGAATGACATCATTAGGCGGACTTCAAAGTATTCTAAGATTAAACTTACAACCATTAGACCAAACAACTTGGTTAGAGGTGGGAAATCTAGCTAATTCTTTTGTGTACCCATTAACCACCAAATACAGAATCACAAAAATAGACCGAGTCATCGTATCGAGGAAGCTCCAATCGTTACACATGTAATAAACACATCATACTTATTATCATATCAAAACATAAATGATAATAAGTTTTTTGTATTTATTACAAGTGCAACGATCTGTTTTTGTGATTCTGTATTAGGTGGTTAATGAGTACACAAAAGGACCCGAATGGAAAGGATTTTATGATCAGGTTTTTAGTAGTGACTATTATTTGTTGTCTGTAAGTAGGAAGTTAATGATTCTGCAAATTCTTTGTGATGATGTTTTGGAATCTGAGGAGCTAAAATCTAAAATGAACACGCGAAAGGAATCAGAGGTCAGGATGGATGATGATGCAGAAGAATCTCCGATCGTACACGCCCGAAAAATCCCCAATCTTGGTGGGTTTGAGTTAAAATACCAGAGTTAGTGGAGTAAAGAGTGGGGGGAGGAGTTTGGTAGTGTGAATAGCATCATTAGACGGACTTCAAAGTCTTATAAGATTAAACTTACAACCATTAGACCAAACAACTTGGTTAGAGGTGAGGAATTTAGCTATTCTTTTGTGTACCCACTAACCACCAAATACAGAATCACAAAAGCATACCATGTCATTGTATCGAGGAAGCTCCAATCATTGCACCTGTAATAAACACATCCGATTTATTATGATATCAAAACATACATGATACTAGTACTGCACAGAATAACAAAAGCATAAAGCATGTAGATTTTACTTGTACACATAATCCTACAACTACAAAGGTAAACTAGAAGCACAAAATTTTTGCAAATTAAAAAGTAGGTATAAACATATAAGTACCTAAGACATTGTGATGCAAGCTCAAACCCCTCAGACGACAGACTTTCAAGATGACGCCTCAACACCCGCATCAGAGAAATATGTATTGCATCAAACAAAGTTCTGGCCCTTGATAATTCAGGGCACCAACAAATTCATCCAAAGTAAATGGATGAAGAAACAATCGGGTGTTGAACGATCTCAAAAACCCATATACAGATAGGAGATGTGAAACACTCGGCTCAGGCACACCGATAGTTTCGGACGATGGCGACAAATGCAACGACGGAGGCAAATGCATTGTCTCAACATTAGAAACAGAGCCACTCGACAAATCCACATCATTTTCGTTGTCTTGATCATTGTCATTTTCACCATTCAATTCACTCGAATTAGTCACGTATACAACATATTCATCCTTTCCAGATTTCACCGATCCCTGTCACCCCACATTTGCAACCATAACACCAATATGCAACACTATCTTCTCCAACTTATTCCTCCTCTTCACCAAACTACCATCAAAATCATCGTCACTGACAAGTATCGAACGAATTTCACGACTCTCTTAATCCTCAAAATCCCCATCTTCGTAATTAACCCTATATAACCACTGTCGTAATACACAACTTTCTATAGAAAAACACCTAAGATCAAAGATGATGACTAACGGTGAAAGTTTATCTACAAACACTCCTACACTAAAGTCAATATAATACTGAAGGTGGACATACAATTCATAACGATCATACCATGATAGGCCACAATACGATGCTCTCATACAATTTGACGGATGTGGTATCAGGCTTAACCCAACTGAAAAATCCGATCCAAAACAAACATAAACCCAAAATAACCCAATCCACCTAATATTGTTTTTACAATAATCCCGTTAAACTAACTATACACAAACCATTTCTCAATAGAACAACATTCCCCTCTAAATTTTCAAATATTTAAATTCCATTGCCGCATTCTTTTAAATGGTGAAGGGATTAACTCAGTCCGTGTGACGTGCGCAACTCGAACGCACAGCGAGTCAAAAAAACAAAGAAACTCGTCATCACAACATCAAACAAATAAAAAAATAAAAAATATTAACACTAGAAATTTCCGAGTATAAATACACCACAATGAATATTAGAACTCGTTCATCACTGAGTCGCGTCAGAAGAAACTATCGTTCTCTCTGCATTTTCTGCTACTAGGGTTTTCTCTTCGATTTTCGGCGATTTGATTTTCCTTCAACGGAAAATTCTTCGTCTTCAATGGTGTTCATCGAACACTAATCAGGTACTTTTTTCTCGATTTCAGTTTTTGTTTCAATTTTTTTATTTGTTTTTTTAGTTCAATTTTATCGATTTGTGTTTGATTTGATTTTCCTTGAAGCAGAATATTCATCTTCTTCAATGGTGGTGTTCTTTCACTAATCAGGTACGTTTTTCTCTCAATTCATTTTTTGTTTTAGTTTTTTTGAGTTCAGTTTTATCGATTTGTGTTTAATTTGATGTTGATTTTGGATTTGTACTGGAATTGGTGATTTAGATTTGGTTTTTGTTGAATTTTTTGCAGGATCTGAGTAAACCCTAAAATTTTAAGGTGGGAATTAGAAGTTTGTGAGGGGAATTTAGAGGGTTTGTGTGTGTTTTTGTTGGATTTTAGGGTTGGTATATGGAGAAGGGTGGTGGGAAACCGAGAGGTCGTCCGAGGAAACGACGAAAGGAGGAGGAAGAGAAGGAGGGGAAATTGGTTAATGAAGCTAAGAGGCAAGTAGTTGAGACGAAACCGATTCCGTTGGTTGGGAGGTATGTGCTGAAAGAGTTTCCTAGAAATGGTGTTTTTCTAGGTAAAGTTGTGTATTACGAAAGTGGTTTATACAGGGTTAATTATGAAGACGGTGATTTTGAAGATTTAGAGAGTGTTGAAATTCGTCCGATACTTGTCAGGGACGATAGTTTTGATGGTAGTTTAGTTAAGAGAAGAAATAAGTTGGATAAATTAGTGTTGCAGAATAGTGCTAAGGTTGCAAATAAGTCTGATAAGGGTTCATTGAAATCTCAAAAAGATGAACATGAACCTGCTGCTGTTGGTGCAACTGATCCGTGTGAATCAAAGGGTGAAAATGATGAGGATGAAGACGACGAAGATGATGTGGATTTGTCGAGTGGCTCTGTTTCTAATGTTGAGACAGTGCCTTTGCCTCCGCCATTGCATTTGCCGCCATCGTCCGGAACTATCGGTGTGCCTGAGCCGAGTGTCTCACACCTCCTATCTGTATATGGGTTTTTGAGATCATTCAGCACCCGATTGTTTCTTCATCCATTTACTTTGGACGAATTTGTTGGTGCCCTGAATTATCGAGGACCAAACACTTTGTTTGACGCAATTCACATTTCTCTGATGCGGGTGTTGAGGCGTCATCTTGAAAGCCTGTCGTCTGAGGGGTTTGAGCTTGCATCACAATGTCTTAGGTACTTATATGTTTATACCTACTTTTTAAGTTGCAAAATTTTTGTGCTTCTAGTTTACCCTTGTAGGATTATGTATACAAGTAAAATCTGCATGCTTTATGCTTTTGTTATTCTTTGTAGTACTAGTATCATGTATGCTTTGAAATAATAATAAGTCTGATGTGTTTATTACAGGTGCAACGATTGGAGCTTGCTCGATACGTTGACTTGGTCTGGCTTTGTGATTCTCTATTTGGTGGTTAACGGGTACACAAAAGGACCTGAATGGAAAGGTTTTTATGATGAGGTTTTTAGCAGTGAGTATTATTTGTTGCCTGTAAGTAGGAAGTTAATGATTCTGCAAATTCTTTGTGATGATGTTTTGGAATCTGAGGAGCTAAAAACTGAAATGAACACGCGAAAGGAATCAGAGGTCGGGATGGATGATGATGCAGAAGATATCCTTCCTGCAGAAACTGGCCCCAGAAAAGTCTATCCAAGATATACCAGGACCTCTTTTTGTGAGGATAAAGAAGCTGTGAAGTTGGTTTCAGCATCAAATGCTGGGAACCAACCTGGTAACTCTGTTTCAAATTGCAGAGATACAGAAAGCACTGGGGATGGAGATGTTGATAGAAATGGAGATGAATGTCGCCTCTGCGGTATGGACGGAACCCTTATTTGTTGTGACGGGTGTCCCTCTGCTTATCATTCAAGGTGTATTGGTGTGATGAAAATGTTTATACCAGAAGGGCCATGGTATTGTCCAGAGTGCAAAATTGATATGGCTGGGCCTACAATTGCAAAGGGAACCTCACTTAGAGGGGCTGAAGTATTTGGGAAGGATTTGTATGGGCAGCTCTTCATGGGTACATGCGACCACTTACTTGTGTATGTTCAACATCTTTCTGGTGTTACATTTTCCCTTTCATTTGCTATGCTAGGATCAGTACTGGTGCTGTTTTTGTAGTTAATGAAACTTGAAGTTCAATTCCATGTTCTTACCTTTGAATTGCATTCGATCTCAATCTTTAATATTTTTATAGACTATCATTCTCATCATTTGAGTACTTAAACTTTTTAAGTTTAATCCTTTTTAATTTTTGTACATGGATTGTTGCAGGCTTAACTTTGAGAACAATGAAGTTTGTCTTAGATATTACAATCAGAAGGACATCCCTAAAGTTGTCCAAGTGCTTTATGAATCCATGCTGCATAGGCCAATGTACCATGATATTTGCATGGCAGTTTTACAATATTGGAATATTTCAGAAAACTTCTTACCTCTTTGTGCTTCAATTGAAACAAATTTAAAGGATGAGACAAAATCATCTGCCCTTTTATGTCCTCCTTCAAGTGAAGACAACCATACACCTGTTAGTTTGGTCAAGGTAGAGAACTCTCCAACCACTGCGAGTTTGATTCCCAATGATAATATGGTGCCTTCTCTTGATGCTTTGCAAGTTATTCCCCAAAGTCTTGCTTTTAATAGCAGTGGCATTGATAGAAGTGAAAAGGGCCTTACTGTAAATAAGAAGCTTTCTGAGGAAATTAAGACGGAGGCAATAATTTCAGCTGGTTCTGTTGGTCATCCATCCGACATGAACTTTCAGAATTCTGTCAATATGTCAACTGCAGTAGATGCTGCTAAGTACTCTGTGGCAAACAGTCAATCAAGTAATTGTGGCCATGCAAATGATATGGAGTTGCCTTCAAATTTTTCTTTGCAAAACAAAGAAAACACCCAAGTAGGTTTTGGAAAGTGTGAACGCACTGCAAGTGATGATTTTTGTTACATGGGTTTCTCCTTTAAACCCATGTCTTACATAAATTACTATATGCATGGTGAATTTTCTGCATCAGCAGCTGCCAAATTTGCATCTGATTCTTCAGAGGAGTCTAAGCCAGAGGGTCATGCGTCAGACAGCCAGAAGAAAACATTATCTGCATACACTTATTTGCAAGCAAAATCATTCTCCCAAGTAGCTTCACGTTTCTTTTGGCCCAGTTCTGAAAAGAAGCTTGTGGATGTTCCAAGAGAGAGGTGTGGTTGGTGTCTTTCCTGTAAAGCCAATGTTGTTAGCAAGAGAGGGTGCATGTTAAATCAGTCTCTTATAATTGCCACAAAAAGTGCTATGAAAACCCTTGCTATATTACCTCCTTTAAGGAATGGAGAGGGAATTCTTCCTAGTACCATTGCAACTTACATTTTATATATGGAGAGATGTTTGCATGGTTTAGTCGTTGGGCCCTTCGTAAATGCAAGCTATAGAGAGAACTGGCGTGAGCAAGTTAAACAAGCCACAACATTTAGTGCTATCAAGCCACTTCTACTTAAAGTGAGTAAATGTTTTGTTTTACTTTTTTTATTTTTAAAGTTTTATGATATATCTTAGTTTTTTATTTTTATTTTTATAAATATTATATTCTTTGTTGGTAGCCTTTAGTCAGTTTTGCATTTGTTTGTTTGAACTTTTCAAGTTTCCCATTTAAAATATGCTACCTGCTATATAATCCTTACAAAAGTAGCTCCCCAAGCATTTGGGTGAGATAAGTTGTTAGAGAGGCCAGATTCCTTCTGTGCAGATATTGCTATCATGCCTTTCATTTTTTGGTGCCTTGGTGAACTCCAAGGCATATTGGTTGTTTTTGTTGACTGAAAAAATCTAATGGATGAAACTAAAGTTTGCTATTGCTTATAGCTATACTTTACTGCTCGCATTGTTTCATCAGGTTCCTATATCGACATAGAAACAAATTTTCATAATAGCATGTTGATATTGTGTGTGATGTGAGGCATAGTCAAGTTTTCAAAGCTTATTCGAAGAAGGGAAATGTTTTTGGATCCTAGTTCTTGAGATTATATTTTCTGTCTCTTGATGTATTGGCAAAGAAAGTAAAGAAACAGAAAAAGATGAACAAGAGTTGAGCAATCAACTATAGACTAAAACTCTGATGTTGAAGCTGTAGATGCTGAGTCAGAAGATGCTGAATGACATATTTCATATGAAAGATAATGAATTGATGTCATTTTGGACCTAAATCTGTTTTTCTTTAGTTTGCTTTTCTGTTGTTTGAATTAATGGTATTTTACAGCTCATTATCTCCTTTTGTTATGAAATCTAGAGTTGGCACAAGGGACTAAACCTCTAGCAATTTAAGGATGACTTTCACCTCTAATTATCTCCTGTTTTAATTGACTTTCCATGGGTAGATCTTGTATAACTTTCTGTCCATGTTTATTTTCATGTAATTCTGTTGTTGCATTATACGGTTCAGTCTTTTAGATATTAAAATAGGAAAGTTATAGAATACGAAAAATCAAATTTATGACTTGTTAATAAAATCTTATTATAAACTTAAGATATATAAATAAAATATTGACACAAGGACTAGACACAACAGAGAAGAGCGCACTGTCTTTAAACATGACAAGGGACCATAAAACAAAGAAGAATGGAGGAGAGGGCGCTAAACACTGTTGGAAACACATTTTAGGAGGGAGTGGATATGAAAAAAGCAATGTTGAGTGGTTCTCCATTGGTGATTATGACTCGGGTTATTTGGAATATTTGTTTTTGATCGATTTTGTCCCTTTAAAAACATGTAAAACACCCTGACAGGCCTTGTAGAAAAGTGGTGCATGACATCACTCTATTAGTCAACAGCGGATAGTGGAACGGAGCAACCTGATCCCCAAAATAGAGAGGGTAGGGGCATGGTTATTGAGCTTTAGAGAAACAATACAAGAAATTTGTGCCATACACATAAAAGTTCAAAAATAGAAGAATACACAATTTAAGACACTCATTAATATTGAAATTTCCGTTACCGATATTCAATCCTAGTATAAAGAAATTTGTGCCATACACATAAAAGTTCAAAAATAGAAGAATACACAATTTAAGACACTCATAATTAATATTGAAATTTCCGCTACCGATATTCAATCCTAGTATAAAGAAAACAAGCTATAGATGATATTACCAAAAAGCCCAAAAACTACAAGAACAACTTAAGTTGAAGGCGTATTCGGGTTTCCCCAGAGTTTTACTATTGCATGTAGCTGCTATAACATCTAGTTGGATAATATTTGGCCACTACAACCGCTACTAAAAAAATGCAATGTAACGAGATTTCGTGTAGCACCTAAATGCCACTGTGCTACGCAACACAACTATAGCTTCTGCTACGGCCTATTTCATGACGGCACCACAACATAATGTGAATCGTTCATTTTAGGGCAAGTATCTACTCATAAGATTCTGCAAATTTAATTGAGAATACTGATTGCGATTCGTTTCCAAAGGAGACGTGCACAACGATATGCATCAATTGAGTTTAATTTTGTTTCAAATTGAAATACAAATCACATGTATCTTAGAATATTGATAACCACATACTAAATACTTAGAATTGATATTTACTTGATCTAGGCTGTTGTCATGGATGTGTTACTCAAGACAATGCATTAACCCTTGTCCTTAATTATATTGTTATTACACTTTTATTTATAGTAAATAAGGAAACAAATCATGAAATATAAGAAGAAATGGAAACCAATACTAAGAGATAATCGAAGATGCTCAATTACTGTAACGTCACATTGTAACACCAATTAATGGAAGTGTAGAACTTCCTTATCAAAGTGTTCAAGGGTGGGTTTTGATACAGTTGATATGATGTGTTAGCATGTTGTCAAGTAGAGGCTATAGTGGTGCTATAGCTATAGCGTATCAGATTTTATTGAAACTGCTAAACTGACACTATCCTAGTTTCGTGTGAAGGCAATAGTGGGTGCTATTCCAGTTTCACTTTATTATTTTTAATATTTTATGAAGGTTTTATTTGTATTCAGCAGGCCTTTTTCTATATATACCTGATTGATAATTTATTGATTTCAACTGTTATGTGGCTTCCTCTGTTTGTCTGCAACACTATCCACTATTGCACATAGCGGATATTTGTCCTTCCTCTACTTTTGAATTCTGCTATTTGAAACACTGTGTTACTCTTAGTGCCATTTGCCACCTCTGAGGTTTTGTGTTAACTTGGTTACTTTATATTGTTTAGAAGTTGATCTAACTTTATGATAAAATTGCTTTAGGGTTTTTGTAGGTGTAATTTAATCCTTGTCCAATGGATATATTATTATGCATGTTTGAAAATATGATATTTCTGGCTTGTTCTATGTCAGCTACCTTGGTGGTTCATTTTTCAATAGCTAATAACTTTTCATTTTCATTTTCAGCTTGAGGAGAACATTCGAATCGTTGCTTTTTGTGGGGACTGGGTTAAGCTGACGGATGATCACTTAGTTGAATTTTCCAATATCAAAAGTGCCACATCTACTCAAGGAACAACTCAGAAACGTGCCCCAAGTGGGAGGCGTTCTAAAAAGAGGTCATCTAGTGATGAAGCTACAGATGATGGTTCCAAGGAAAGTATGTGGTGGCGTGGTGGAAGGTTTTCAAGACTTATATCTCAGAATATAACTGTGCCCAAATCCATGGTCCGAAAAGCAGCTCGCCAAGGTATTTCATTTTCAACCACATTATATACCAGAGCAAGTGCGTAATTGAGCTTTACTAAAAATAACTTTTTGAGGTTGTAAACTGGACTGTATAATCAGCTTGGCTTCATTTAAATTATGAATTACTTTTTTTCTAGTTTCAACAAACCAAATAATTGCAATTTTATAATTATTATCAGAATGTGATGTTATGCATAGGTTTTCACTATCTCTTGGTATTTAGTGTTATTCTAGACTCATTATACATAATTAAGGTTCTAAGCAAGTTGAGCTGAGCCTATACTGCCTGTCGAATAGTTCAATATATGTCGCCCCCTGCATATCACTATACAAGTATTTGCCAAGTTTTCTTTCTGGCGGTAAATATTTTGTCTTATGCTTTATTTATTGTGGGTAATAGGTGGTTCGAGGAAAATTTCTGGTATTTTCTATGCTGATGACTCTGAAATTCCCAAAAGAAGTAGACAGCTTGTCTGGAGAGTTGCAGTTGAAATGAGTAGGAATGCCTCACAGCTGGCACTCCAGGTACTCTATAGTTATTTGTTTTATATCTTAAGCTTATTGGATACTGCAAGCTCTGTGACTTGATAGTATTTGGTTGTTTGCATCAGGTCAGATATCTAGATTTTTATCTTAGATGGAGTGATCTGATTCGTCCAGAGCAGAACACACAGGACGGGAAAGGCCAAGAGACCGAAGCTTCTGCTTTCCGAAATGCAAATATTTGTGACAAAAAACTTGTACAGGGAAAAATTTGTTACGGGATAATTTTTGGGAGCCAAAAGCATCTTCCTATTCGGGTGATGAAAAGTGCTGTTGAAACAGAGCAAGGGCCGGAAGGAAGAGAAAAGTATTGGTTTTTTGAAAATCGCATTCCTTTATATTTGGTAAAAGAGTATGAAGAAGGTAATGAAAAGGCTCCATGTGAAGAGCACTATAGTGGTACATATCAGTTGCACAGAAGGCAGTTGAAATGTTCCTGCAATGACATATTCTTTTACCTCATTTGCAAGAGAGACAACTTGGCATACTCGTGTTCTTCATGTCAGATGGGCATTTCAATTCGGTAATTACTCTTAACTTGGTACTCTTTCATTCATATGTTATTCCTTACACTTGTTTTCACCAAGACAATAATCTTTATCTAACATGATTTCAGGTATGCTCACAAGTGCAATGCATGTCAAGGTATGTACCTCACGTGTATATCATGCTCTGCTAGCATACTAAGTTAATCCTTAAGTTCAAATCTCATGTAGTTTCTGAAATGATAACTGTATTCTAGAATACAGTTACATGCATACACACACTTCGACAAATTGCAACACTTGTATTGATGTTTAAAATTTAAAAATCCAATACAAAAAGGATGTGAAAGAATGTGGTTATATATATTTTATTCTGTACTTTTGCTTTTATATCATTCTAGTTCATGACTGTATCTTGTTTTAATATTTTGTTCAATATGGGCATTAGGTTATTGTCACAAGGACTGTTCCATAAGTTCAGTCTCTAGACTCTCTACAAAAGGGGGAGTTGAATGCTTGACAACATGCAAACAATGTCACCATGCCAAGTTACTTGCTCCAAACATAACTAGTGATGAATCTCCAACAAGTCCCTTAATCTTACAAGGACAGGAAAACAGCTCTGGGACTAGTTTTAAGGGAGCAAGGCCAAAGACCAGTCATTCTGATATGAAACAAGTTAACTCCAAGTCAGTTTCGAAAGGATCAAAGCGTAAATGTCAGGATCAAACTTTGACTTCTGCCAGGAAAAAGAATGGTCATCCTGAGACAAAACTAGCCGAGTCTGATTCCACTTCGGCATCAATCAACCGTCGCAACAATAATTGTTCTTGGGGTGTTATTTGGAAAAAGAAAATGAACGAAGATAACTTTAATTTTGTGATCAAAAACATACTTTTCAAGGGAGCGTCAGACATACCTGATTCGGGACCTACTTGTCACTTGTGTGGAAAGGCATATAGGTCAGATCTAATGTATATTTGCTGCGAAGCATGCCAAAGTAAGTTTTTCTGTAGTAAATAATAAATGATTGATAAAAAATTTAAGTGCTCACACTCATCTGATTTTTGTATTTGGCTTTCTTTCACAGATTGGTTTCATGCTGAAGCTGTTGAACTTGAAGAGTCCCAAATTTCGGCCATGCTGGGTTTTAAATGTTGCAAGTGTCGCAGGATAAAATCACCTGTGTGTCCTTACTCTGATTCAAAACCTAAGTCAGAAGTTAAGAAACCACGCAAAAGGGCTGTAAAGAAAGAACATTCTGGAGCCAATTCTGATTCTGGAACATTTAATGATATGAGGGAGTGTGAACCTGCTACTCCTGTCTATCCTGTGGGAAATGATCATTTAACTTACTCTCTTGAAAATTTTGAGCTGATCACAGAGCCTAATAAATTAGATTCGGATGTCGAGTGGAACACTGTTTCTGTGCCAGGGCCTCGGAAATTACAAGTGAGAAGGCATGTTAAGCATGAAGGGGATGACGATGGTTCTGTTGCAGGAATTCCTTTACAAGCTGAATTTCCAACATACAGTGAAGCAAGTTATCTGTCCAATCCAGCAGATTCAACATTACCTTTAGAATACGACCCTGCTGCTTTTGACAGCAATCTGATGATTGATTTTGAAGACAATAACAATACCATCTTCGATACAAATGAACTTCTGCGCTCAGATGATGACGGCCAGATTGGTGGAGTTGATTTGTCCGGGGAATTGTTGGAATATGATTTTGACAATTTTGACACCGCTAATCTTGAAGAATTTGGAGATGGTAGTTTTAGTTGTTGTGTATGTCTTCAAGGTGAACCAGGCCCTGATCTTTTTTGTGAGACTTGCGGGACTTTGATGCACAGCCATTGTTTGCCAACTTGGCATGAACCAGTTTCTGATCCGGAACATTGGAGGTGTCTGACTTGCCGGGAGTGGCAATAACTTATCAGTGTGTCATGCTGTGGAGCTTTTGTGCTGCTGAATTTTGGAAGTTGTTTTAAAATAGGTGGCGAGTTCTCGAGAAGAATGTTGTATGGATAATTGTTGGAGCTGTGTCAATGAATGAACCATGGATTGGTTGCAGATCTCTCACCAAGGGCGAGTAGCTGTAGAACTTGGGGAAAATTTATTTTGCACACTTTGAGACATTAGTTGGCTCCTCCCCTGTTCACATTAATATGTTGCTTCCTGGGTGCCTACTAGACTCAATATTGTCAAACACAAATTATAAGGTATAGTTTTCAGTCGTCGTTGGTTTTGGTTGATACTATCGGATCATGGTTTATCAGCTGATTTTATTCTCTTGTCCGCACATAGGATTGTTTTTCCTATTTTACAATCCCCAAATTCTGACCATAGAGATAAGCAGGTTTTTCCAAGTATGGTGTTTATCTCAAACAATAATTATTTTGTATAGATTATATTACTCATTTTTTGAGTTCGGGCAAAATGAATAAACTGCACTCAATTGAGAAAGGAAATTCTATACTGCATTCAATTCACTCACTGTGAAGCTGTTTTAGGATCACAATGCAATTCTCAAGTAATTAGTAATCGTTGATATAATTGCCTGTTATTAACTTGTCATACTACATCGAGTGTGTGACGCTTGTTGCATTGATGTCCTTCTTCAACATTATTGAATGCTCTTGGGGTATAGTTCGCACCCGGACAAGACTTAAATGATTTATAAACTCTTTATATTGTCAATTGGAAAGTTTTTTAATGAGTAATTCAGTGATTGGAAGTTGAATTAGATTTTTTTTTTTAAAGAAAAATCTTTTTTTTTTGCCAAAGAAGACAAATCGAGTTTTATTTGTCAAATTCTGCTTTTAACTTTCGTACGAGAAAAAATATTTTTGGTGTTTGTAGATGGTTGTTAGTATTAGGGGTGTCAATCTCAGGATTGTAGACACTAGAATGATGCTTTTGCAAACTAATTTAGCTTGAATTTTTTTTGTATTAAATTATTTTGTTTGAGTTCAAATTTGATTTTGAATCAATCTGATTAATTCAAATAGTTTGTTTGCATTATTAAGCCACTGCTAAGAAGGTCATTTGTTGATGTGCTTGGTCTTGGTTGAGATTTGGATTGTACTGCCAGCCTTTTGAATAAAATACCGGTTGAAAGAGAAGATTTTGAACCAAATGGAGTTGAGTTTCGCTGTACCAACATTTTTCATACAAATCGTTTATGTTCTAAAGGTATCTAAACATAAATTACTTTACGTTCAATTCACTCAACCCAAAATCAATTCTAATCTACATAATAACATTCTTCGTGCAACTATAGTTACATGAAATGATAGCACCATGAAGGCCAAATACCTTCATGGATCCTTTAAGTTTAACGTTTGTTTCAGATAGGTCCTTTAAGTTTCTAAAATTTCATATAGGTCCTTTAAGTTTCGAGTTTGTTTCAGATAGGTCCTTTAAGTTTCTAAGGTTTCAGATAGGTCCTTTAAGTTTCTAAGGTTTCAGATGGGTCCTTTAAATTTCGAGTTTGTTTCAGATAGGTCATTTCTATCAAATCAACTTTAAGTTAACTTAGAAAGGAATTAAAACAAACAAATAAAATATTTGTTAAAACATCAAAATCCATCTCTTTGTTAAAAAAAAAAAACAATATCAACAATTCATTTTGTTATTTAGATCCATCTCTTTGTTATTGTTTTTTTCAAACCAAGATCTAAAAAAAAAAAATCTAAAAACAATATCAAATTAAAAGATATTAAGATTATGTTTTTTATAAGAGGGGGAGAAAATATGCATCAAAAGATGAAAGTAATTTTGTATCAAAATATAGTTGTATCAAATTAAATTAATTTTTTTTTCTTCAAATAAGTGATTGTTATTATGACAAATAAACACAAAATTGATTATACTTTTTTTAATAAAATCTCTAAATTATAGAATGTCAAAATCATTTTTATAATCTCTAAAAAATGAGTCATATTTTACATTTACTAAAAATAATTTTATGAAATCTAGTTGCTTGGGCTTCAGTGGCAAGGAGCTCCTTTCAAAGACGTATCTGGGGAATACTGGTTCGATTTCCAGGGGGAACAACACTTGGCCAGTGCGCATGCCTCTACGCATGAGCCAGATTAATCGTCCATCATTGATGGGTCGGAAACCAGTTCGAAAGCCAAAAAAAATATATATATTAATTTTATGATGTTCATGTATTTTTATCTAACAATGGGTCTATTTCATGCAATAGAACTACATCCCTATACATTTTATTTTGTAGGTATTTCAATGAAAAGTGACAATTGTTTTTGCACATGTTCACTCTCATATTATTAACATTATGTTTTATTTTTTAGAAAATTTATTTTTCTATCTGGCGTAAACATCTTAACAAATAATCCACATCTACTTTAATTTTATGGTGTGTGTTCACATGGGAAAGGTTAATCCTTTCCCACCATGGGAAAGGTAGATTCAATGATTAGATTAAGTGAACATATTCTTAACATGCTCTCTCAACACTAGATTTTTCTTCGCACTATCTTCCAACAATTTAAAAATTCTGAAAATTAATTTTTAAAAATTAAAAAAATATAAAAAAAATCAGATAATTTTCTTTTAAATTCTGTAATTCATTTATTGAATGTTAGAATTTTTTTTTTCGAAAAAAAAATTATTTCAATAAAAATAAAATTTTGGAAACTAAGATAAGTTTTTATTTTTCTAAAAAGAATATATTTTTTAATTTCATAATAAAATAAGATATTCTGAAAAATAAAATAAAAATCCTAAAAAAAAATATTTTGAAATTAAAGTTTTTTTTTATTTTCTAAGAAAATAAAATTCTGGAAAATAAGGTTTTTGAAATAAAATTCTGAACAAATTTTTTTTTCATTTTTTCAAAAAAAAAAAAAATTCTAACATTCAATAAATGAATTACAGAATTTTAAAAAAAAAATTTGAACTTTTTTTATATTTTTTTAATTTTGAAAATTAATTTTCAGAATTTTTAAATTGTTGGAATATAGTGTGAAGAAAAATCTAGTGTTGAGAGAGCATGTTAAGAATATGTTCTTCACTTAATCTAATCATTGAATCCAACTTTTCCATGGTGGAAAAGGATTAAGCTTTCCCATGTGAAATGCCACCTAATTTTATAGTCCAAATATTTTATTTGTTTGTTTTTATTCCTTTCTAAGTTAATTTTAACATAATTCATTTCGTTAACCTCCTATATTGTCATGAAAAAACTTCCTATATTCTATATATATATATATAGGGCATATCAAGTGAGATGATTTTTTAAATGAGAGGACTCATTAATAGCCATTAAATCAAATTGAACGGATCAGATTAAAAGCTTCATATAAAATTGATTGCACATGATTATTTTCCCTTCTCCTTCCTCCTTCTCCGGTTTTCACCTTTCTTCTCTCTCTTGCTCCATCACAACAACAATGGACTTTATATCCTTTGTTTCTTCAACTTCATAACAACAACAACGGAATTTTAATCAAATCTGCACCACAATTCGAAGCCCATTCATAGTTTGGTTTTCTCAACTAAAGACCCGTTTTTATCTTCTTCCATTCCAGATCCGGCAGCCATGAATTTTTCAATCAAGTTGAAACTCATTTACAGTTTTGGTTATCTTAGTTAAAGACCCCTCTTTCTTCGACCTTGAATTTTGTAGGATAGATTTTCTAGCTAAATTTTTATAGGTAGTTAACCAACAATTATGGTTCGTAGAGCAAAGAAAAAATAAAAAGAGAAGTGGATTTGATTGCTTTTGCAAAGACTTATCTTCAACAAATTTAATAGTAACAAAGAAAACTGCATTCATGAAATAAATAAAAAAATCTGACTGTTTTTCCTCTTCATCACCGATGTTGGGTTTTGCTGGAAGAAGAAGCGTTGGACTTGAAACAATCGTTGGACTTGAAAAAACCTCGAAACAAACATCTATGAGATACATGTGTTGTTTTAGTGACCAATATAATCTCAACCGTTTATCTCAATCTAATGGTTAATAATTAACCCCCTCACCCTCTCATATTAAATAATCCTCTCTCTCACTATATATATTATGTGTGTGGGTACGGATTCCTACGTGTTTGGATATTTAAAAAATGTTTATTATATTTTATATGTGTTCATAATTTTATTAAATCCAGTTAATTTTATCCGCTTATGCATCTATTTATTTACAGGTACTTAAGATATGTTTTTTTATTTTATTTGTGTGTACCTATTAAAATATCCATCCTGTACTGGTCAGTGGTCAATTTCATTTGAGGATACCATGCATACCAAATATTGTCCGTCCTTAATTATATGTCTAACCCGGGCAACGCCGGATAAATATATTAGTACTTTAATTAAATTTTCATTGGAAAACTACTTCCATCATTATATGATTTATATCCCTCTAAATTAAAAAATGAGTAAGTAAAGGGTTAATTAAGTTTTTGGTCCCTATAAATATCTGCAGTTTTGTTTATAGTTCCTATAAAAAAAATATGAAAAAAATAAAAATGAAAAAAGCGAGTCGATCGCTAGAACTCCTACTACTGTTCTAAAAAATCTATAAAAAAAAAAAATAGAGTTACTCTTCAAGTAAATTTCATTTTGAATCGAAACTCAAATTCAATGCAGATTTATATTTATTTATTTTTTTTCGAAAAATACGACAATCCTATTGAGGATGTTGCGTTGTAAGAAAAAAGATAATAGGTGAAGAAGAATAATTTTTTTGAGCGTGGTTGTTTATTTATTTTGATAACTTTATCATATGAATTCTATTTTATCATACAAATCTCTTTTATTCTACCACCTTCCCGAAGTTGAGTCTTCCGGGAATTTTTATTAGTTTATGATCTCCTTAATTATATGTCTAATCCGGGCAATGCCGGGTAAATATATTAGTACTTTAATTAAATTTTCATTGGAAAACTACTTCCATCATTATATGATTTATATCCCTCTAAATTAAAAAATAAGTAAATAAAGGGTTAATTAAGTTTTTGGTCCCTATAAATATCTGCAGTTTTGTTTTTAGTCCCTATAAAAATAAATCACACTTTTTAGTCCATACAAAATTTTCCGTTAATGTTTTTAGTCCCTGTTAAATTAAAATTTGTTTAATTATGCTTAAAATTTTAAATTTTTTAATGATTTTTTACATACTTGTTTAAAACATTATAAAAGGTTCCACCACAATAAATTAGCTCAAAATTTTATTTTTAAGTCCAAATTATCGTTAGTTTTATCTTAAAATTTTGGCGTTTTAAAAAAATTATATTTAATTTATGTTAAAAAATTCTAATTTTTTATAAAAGAGATTATTATAATGTTCTTAACATGTCTGTTAAAAATCATTTAAAAATATAAAAGTTTAAGTATAATTAAACAAATTTCAATTTAACAAGGACCAACACATACTTTTAGTCCTTGTAAAATTAAAATTTGCTTAATTGTGCTTAAACTTTTAAATTTGTAACATATATTTTTCACATACTTACTTAGAATATTATACAAAGTTCCTCCGAAAAAAGTAACTTAAAATTTTATTATTAGGTCCAAATTTTCATTAATATAATCTTGAAAATTTGACTTTTAGAAAAATTCATATTTAATTCATTACATGTTAAAAAACTAAAAAAATTTACAAAAGAATGTCTTACGATGTTATGAACATGCACAGAAAATTTTGTAGGGAGAAAAAACAAAACTGAAGATATTTATAGGGAACAAAAACTTAATTAACACATAAATAAATTAATAAACAAAAAAATCAGTGAAGGCAAACATGACAGGTAGGTAGCAAGTTAGTTTCATATTTTCCCTCACGATCTCGGAAGTTGTTACGAGAGGTTTGCACTCTTCCAACGACATTTGATTGTTGAGATGGCTGAAGCTGTAATGGAAGAAAAGGTTACGAATCATATTCCTTATGATATTTCATTCTCTATTCTGTCAAAACTTCCTTTAAAATCTTTGAAACGATTTGAATGCGTATGCAATGCATGGTCTCTTTTATTTGAAGACTCTCATTTCATGAATGAGTTTCGCACTAACTGCATATCTAAGTCTCACTCTTACTACAATGATACATCTCTCATCTTATATCAGTTTATCGAGACTCATTATTCTATTCGTTACTCTTTCTATTTACTTTCTGGTGAGAGGTTTGAGAATCGAGTCAAATTAGACTTACCAAATCCATTTCAAGAGGAAAACCCTTTCTTTGATTTTATTGATTGTGATATTATTGCCGGAACTCTTTGCCTTAAAAAACAAAAAACACTTGTATTGTGGAACCCAGCTACCCATGAATCTAAGGTCATTCCTCCTAGTCCGGCTGAGTCGATACCACCTTATCGAGAGGCTTCGACTTTATTTCATGGATTTGGTTATGACCATATTCAAGATGACATTAAGATTATTAGGTATGTGCATTTTTGTCGAATAAATGGTGGAGGTCTTCAACTTCTCAATGTGCGACGGGAAGATGTGCCATGGAATGAAATATCCTATGAACCTTTATGGGAGATTTATAGCGTAAGATGTAACTCTTGGAGAAAACTTGATTTCAATATGCCTAATTGCTGGAGTGGTAGTTCAAATGAGCGATTGTACTTGAATGGAATATGTCATTGGTGGCATGTGACTGAAGATCAGGATGGACATTTTTTGGTGTCATTTGACTTTAGCAATGAGATGTTTTTTACAACAGAGATACCCTTAGACATACCTTTAGACATAGGTACCAATTTGAGTTTTAGATTAACAAAGAGACATTTGGTGGTATTGAATGGATCCATTGCTTCGATCTCATGGTATTTAGATACAACTACTTTTCACATATCAATTTTAAGTGAACTCGGCGTGAAGGAATCGTGGACCAAACTCTTTGTTGTTGGACCATTGCTCTACATTGAGCGTCTTATTGGAGTGGGGATGAACGGTGATATTTTCCTAATATAAAAAGATGGTCAGCTAGTCTGTTTTGATTTACATACCCAGGAGACTGAAAAACTTGGGTGTTATGGGAGGCGTTTTTATATTGCAATTTACAAGAAAAGCCTTGTTTCGATTGGAGGAATAAATCAGTAA
The DNA here is from genome assembly GCF_003473485.1 of Medicago truncatula. Taxonomy (NCBI): domain Eukaryota; kingdom Viridiplantae; phylum Streptophyta; class Magnoliopsida; order Fabales; family Fabaceae; genus Medicago; species Medicago truncatula. The sequence continues at coordinate 28,469,337 of NC_053045.1, forward strand.
TTGGTTTTTCATGTTTTTACCTTCGAAATTTATGATCGTGTTTAGTAGGATTTTACATTTGTTTATCACCCTGATCATAAATATTATCAATGACATGAAAAATAAAGAATGTATTTGATAATGATGAATAATGCTGTATTATTATCAATTTTATAGTAGTATTATCAAGTAGCTTCAAATTCGGGAAGGTCTTTCCATTGAATGAGGACCTCAGCAACACCATCCATCAGTAGTGTTGCGTACAGCAGGGACAACTTGTAATTCCATGTCTTCAGAGAGCATTGGCGGAAGTGGTTGTGGATTTGTTGAGGGAGAAATAGCTTTCTTCAGTAAAGATGCATGGAAAACTGGGTGTATTTTGCTTTCTGGAGGTACAGCGAATTCAAAAGCAACTTAACCTATTTGCTTGATAATCTGATAAGGACCATAGAAACGGTGATTCAGTTTCTCATTTCTTTTCTTTGCAAGAGACTTCAATCTGTAAGGTTGTAGTTTCAAGTAAACCCAATCTCCATTAGTGAAATTAACTGATCTCCTTGACTTATCAGCATATGCTTTCATCTGCTCCAGAGCTTTCACCAGATTTTGCTTCAAGTCATGGAGAATTTGATCTCTTTCGTCGGTTAGAACATTAACTTCTTCTACCAAAGATGGAATAGTGGTGCCTTTGAGTAGGAGTGGTGGATCTCGACCATAAAGGGTTTTGAAAGGAGTCTGCTTCAGAGAACTATTATAGTTGGTGTTAAACCAGAAGTCAGCCCATCCTAACCACTTACGCCACTGTTTCGGTTTTGTTCCTGTAAGGCACCTAAGATAGGTTTCTAAGCACCGGTTGGCCACTTCAGTTTGTCCATCAGTTTGGGGATGATATGCAGAACTGAATTTAAGTTTAGTACCTGCCGTTCTGAATAATTCAGACCAAAAGTGACTGAGAAATATCTTGTCTCTGTCTGATACAATGGTTGAAGGAAAACCATGCAACTTGATCACCTCTTTGATGAAACTTTCCGCAACATCCTTGGCTGTGAATGGATGACTTAGAGGAATGAAATGAGCATATTTTGTTAAACGATCCACGACCACCAGAATTACATTTTTTTCCATGTGCTTTGGGTAACCCTTCTATGAAATCCATTGAAATATCAGTCCATACTTGAGTCGGAATGGGTAAAGGTTGCAGCAGCCCCGTAGGAGACAGAGTCTGATATTTATTAAGTTGGCAAGTTTCACAAGTGGCCACAATTTGTTGAATATCTTTTCTCATCCCTTCCCAATATATAATGGCATAAATTCTTTTGTAAGTTCTAAAGAATCTTGAATGCCCCCCAACAGCCGAACTATGATAGTCTTTCAACAGATTTGGAATTCTTGAAGATCCTTTAGGTAACACCAACCTATCTATAAAGAAAAGTTTCCTATCCTTAAAGGTATAACCTGGATGTGCACTTGCATCTAGCATCAGATTTTGGATTATCCTTTGCAATTTAGGATCATTTTGAATTTCTTTTTCCCAATCTTCTAACTCCTCAAATTGCACTCTAGAAAACGCTGCATAAGTCATTCTCCTTGATAAAGCATCAGCAACGCTGTTATCCTGCCCAGGTTTGTAGCGGATTTCAAAATCCAGTCCCATTAATCAATTTGGATGTCCACTTAAATTGCTCTTCATTCAGAAGTCTTTGATCAACAAGGAGTTTTAGGCTCTTCTGATCAGTGAGGATGATGAAATGTCTTCCCAAAAGATAATGCCTCCACTTTTGTACCGCAGTCACAATAGCCATCAATTCTCTTTCATACACTAATTTGGATTGTGCTCTGTCTGACAAGTTCTGACTATGGAAAGCCACTGGTCTTCCCTCTTGTAGTAAAACAGCCCCTAAACCTTTATTGGATGCATCTGTCTCTATAGTGAAAACCTTAGAAAAATCAGGGACTGTTAGTATAGGTAATTCAGCCATGAACTTCTTCAATTTTTCAAAAGATGATTGAGCCTCTTGGTTCCAATGAAAACCATCTTTTTTTAACAATTGAGTCAAAGGTCTTGCAATCTTGCTATAATCTTTAACAAACCGCCTGTAATAGCCGGTGAGTCCCAAAAATCCTCGCAGAGCCTTAATTTAACATATCATCTACTAGCTTTTCAATTTCATTCTTTTGATAATGGGGATACCTGTAAGGTCTGAGATTTGGAATGTTGGCACCCTCTTTCAATACTATGGCATGATCATGTCTTCTATAGGGAGGTAGTCCTTGTGGTTCTTTGAAAACTTCTGCATAACTTGTCAGAATCTTCTCCAGCCACTCGGGACGAACCTCTTGTTGTTTCTCCTCTTGCAAATTTTGATATTCTAACAAGTAACCTTGCCCTTCATCTTGTATGGCCTTCGCGATGGATTTTAGAGAAGCCGGGGCTCTCTGTAACTCTGCCTCCCCTTTTAGAATGTGGGTGGTATCTACTGCACATATGTATCTTGATGATTAAATCTTTGAAATTGGCTCTAATTTCCCCAAGACCAGATAACCACTCCATGCCTAACACCATATCCACTCCTCCTAATTCAAAAACAAAGTCGTCTTGAACTTCCATCCCTTGAATGAGTACTTTTAATTTTGGGCACATTCCTGCACATGGAATCCTTCTTCCATCTCCCACTTCCACATAGTACGGTGGGGTTTTTTCTCTGGTCAGGTTCTCTTCTTAAACAAACATAGAAGAAATAAAATTGTGGGATGCTCCACAATCTACATAAAGGTATAACTTAAATTACATAAAGGTTATGTTGAGTTACTTCTTCTTTCTTACAAGTTTAGTGCCTATATTTTCAATTTTTGCAGAGCGAAGTTATATTTAATATAATTTTCCCTTATTTTCGTTATTTTTCGTTAATTCTTTCCACTCCATATTGAATTAGTTTTGATATTAATTAATGAGCACCGCTATTTAGTGCGATAAACAACATATACCAAACACAAGAAATCTTATACGCGTTCAGTTTTGTAAACAAATTTACACTTCCTTTTTTTTTTGTTGGCAAAAACAGCAAGCACTTATAAATTTGGTATTTGACACCTAATTTATATCGAACATCTAACTTGGCAACAAACCAATATAAGTTTTGATAACTAGATTAAGAGGGTTGAGTGGTCTTCATTGAAATCTTGGAGGAATCCAAATGATCTTCAATTGAATTAATATCCTGTAACAAATATTGAATAATTATTTTTAAGACTATAAACATAAATGATAAAATCATCAGAGTATAAAGATAAAAAAAAAAAAATTAATGTAATTAAAAAATTTGAGAGGATATAATTTATTTATTTTAACAAAAACAGTCTTATTCTCAACCACGAATGTAATTGTACATATATAAATTCAAGACATAAAGCTTTGTTGATGGTCGGAGTTAATGTCTAGAACAATAAGAGAAGATGAAAGTTCTATGGCCACGCCACAACATCCTACCAACAAATATTAACATACTACCGACTCTTTTCATTAAAACAGAAAGTATATAAACTCTGTATGGAAGAAAAGAAAATGTGTAAACTTCGTACCCATACTAGTAAGGAGGATTTCTTTGACCCCTTGCGTAAACTTTTTTCTACTCTTCTTTTCTTTGAACTGAGTGTGAAAATCTTTACCTTCTGTAACTTAGTTGAGTGACTTACAATATATCGCGTAAAGTCCAACTCAGTTTTAATGTTTTGAATTCCTTTAAATTCAAATGTAATGAGACTGGTTGTAAGACATGCCGGAGTTACTGATGGCTCCACCCATCTAGAGTTTCCAACCTCCTTTCTTCGGGAATTGATTTCAAATTTTCCCTGCATGTAAACCAAAAATTAACATTTGTATTTTCCAACTGATATATAGCATATAGTTTCAATTACATTATTAAGAAAATAAAGATAAAATTGTAAGTAAAATGGTTTAAAAGAAGGTTAAATTGCTAGGAAAATCTACACAAATATAGATCAGATATAGATTGTTTTGAATTAATTAATTTGTTTAACGGTTTTATGCAAACTCCATGTATCTTTTACTAGGTCTTTGCTCTTCTTGTACCAGATTTTCAGCTTCTTATGTTTTATCTTTTAAAAAAAAATATTGTGCAAATATAGTTAAAAAACTTCATACACACTGAACTCCAACCGCAATTGCAAGATCCTTAAGTTTTGGAGCATTCTGTAGAAAGTTGATGAGCATATTCCAACTGCAATTCTCAGATATTTCAACTGTTAAAAATAATAAATTGTGAAAAGTGAGAAGATGCAAGCTGTCAAGTTTGTCCTCCATGCTGAGAAACTGCATATCAAAATTATAAAATGAGAATAGAACTGCATATGGGAGACTAAATATGGAACTTGTAATTAAAAAAGAAAAATATTTATGAAACTTACATGAAAAGTTTTAGAACCGAGAGCCAATGTTTTGACATTAGAAAGTCCTTTCAAGAGTGTATACAAATTGTTAAAATCCGGACGCTTGCAAATGCAAATAGCAGCTTCATCAAGAGTGGATAAGTTTGTCAAGTCATATTTTCTAGGAGTCAATGAAACATCACCTACATGAAGAACTTCAAGTGACGGGGCATTAATTTGTAGTGGACAACACTTAATAGAAGAAGTAGGCATATATAACAAAAGGAATAATCTCTTCAATAAGTGAAAAGAGGTGTTGATCGGTAATGCAAAGGTATCATGTAAAAGAAGTTCCTCCAAATGTGGACAACCAGATAGAAAATTATTGAGATCATACTCCATACCATCATCAAACATAGAATATGTCACAGTTTCACGGAGATGAAGAATCTTTAGTGACGGTAAATATACATGAAAAGAAGAATTGAGTGTTGGTTGAATTCTGCCCCGCAATTTTAAGACCACGAGTGACTCACACGTGGAAAGCTGGAGCGGCAATAAAACTTTTTCATGGAGAAACAGATCCAAGTCAAGTTCCTGGACCTTGAGATCTAATGCCTTTGAAACCCACATGTGTACATCATGTGACTGGCAGCCTTTTTCGCTATCAAGCCTTAGTTTTCTTATATTTTCGGTGCGTCTTAGGAGAGCAAAATTTACAAATGCCTTTGAAACCCACAAGTGTACATCATGTGGCTGGCAGCCCATCTTACTGTCAAGCATTAGTTTAACTATATTATCGGAGCGTCTTTGGAAAGCGAGCTGTAAAGATTTGATTTCTTCTTTGGACATCACAGGGTCTGAAATCTCTGGTAATTGAAAGTGAAGGTTGGGAATCTTGGTGCAGATCGACTCCCATCTTTTGGATAGAACACATGTTCTATAAGACTCTTTTGTTGATAGGAAAGAACAAATATGACAAATCAAATCGTCTGAGAGATTGCTTAATCGATCATGTTTTTCATCAGAGCACGCCATGACCTGAGCTGAACACCTGAGCAATAAACAGAGAGATTAACGCAATTTCAATAAAATTAGATTCCAGAAGTAACAAATCTTAGGAATAGGTACAAAATGATTGTAAATAGAAAATGATTGAAAATAGAGGAATGAATATAAGTGAAAACTGTATATAGTAGCAATGACCGGGCAATGTTTTTACAAATGTTACATGAAAAATGTGACTGAAGCTGTCATAATTATAGACATGATTTCGACAAGGGAAACTTGCAATATGTAATAATAAGAGTCAGAATGCACACATGTGAAAAACCTCAACTTTCTGCCAACAAGACCAAAAGCAAAACTAAAACAACCTTAATGTTGTTCTGTCTTCTTTGAAAAATCTCTATCATTCCCTCAAAAGATGGGGTTTAGAACAAGATATCAAAGTTTCCATTGCTTTTGATTTGGACTGTTTTACCCTTAACTCAGCTACTTCCAACCATGATTTGAAAATGTTAAAACCTATGATTGAGTTTCTTCAAACTGTTAACTCAACATTTTCTCTCATACCAAGTTCAAGGTTTTCACATTTTTCTGATAAAGGTTCAAACTTTGTGTCTTCCCATTTAGAATCCATGAAAAAGCTTGGATTTTTCAGCCACCAATATCATAAACATTGCTACCATTGTACCAAAAGAGATAAAAATCACTACTAGAAAACTTTCAGTTACCACAATTCCCGAAAAATGTAACTGAAGCTGTCATAATAACTATAGACATGATTTTATTAAGTCAGAAGTTTGTACAGTAACAACAAAAAACCAACAGCTAACAGAAACCTTAAAATCACATTATCAATCGGACTAAAAAATGCCTAAATTCAAATTAGCAGTTGAATCGAAAACTAAATTAAAAATCAACGAGAGAGAAAAAGAAGAACAGAGGTGAGGTCGCACGCACCCTATGAACTGCTGACTGAGTTCAGAGCAACGGAAAGAGGTGAACCTTGTTGTATTCGTGCTTTTCTGTAGAATCAAACAAATATGAATTAGAAATGAAGAATAGTGTTGCAAATGTAACAACTATATAACATTAAAAAATCAAGTTTCTGAGATCAGAATTTGAACAAACTCTATGAGGACTTTTAACAAACATGTTAAGTGCATAATAAAAAAAGTGGGAATGTGAAGAATGAATGAGTTGAAACAAAAGACATGGATTGAATCAGAGAAAATGAATTGAGAATTAACCTACGAATAAAGTAGAAACCCAAATTGCATTTGATTCGAGAACTTGAAAGCAGAGAATGTTTAGAAATGTTGAAGAGATGAAAAACGTTTTTGAGTGAGTGAGTGAGAAATGAAGAGAACATAAAATACGCGTGTCCTTCTTAACGAGTTCAAAAATGTTAATAGGTGTTCTAATAGCATTGTTTAAGGAATTAAAAAAGAAACTTTTACATAGAAAATTGCGTGTTTATTACTTTTGCAAATGTTTGATTTATTCACAAGATATAAATTTATTGGATGTTGTTAACCCGTGTCCATGGGGCACTGGTTAAGGAGCAATAAATGAACAAATTTCACTTATTTTACTTTAATCAAAGTGATAAATAAGATAACTAATTGAAATAAATAAAAAATTGTATTTAATAATCCGGTAAATTTCCTTTTCCATTTCATATTTACATTTTTATATCCTTTTCATTTCTTAGCAAATTTTTTTCTTCTTGTGGATTTTACTCAAACCAACTTTTCTTTCCCTAAATTTTTTTATGAATCATATTTTTTTTAAACCAATTCGCGGAAGCCTATGCATAATTAACAACATTTTCAATTAAAATAAAATCTAAAATAAATTAACGATTCCAAAGATAAAACACAACCAATTAAAATATCAAATACAAACTGAGTTTTTCTACTTGCACCCTACTTAATCATGGTTGCACCCCAAAATGACAAGATTACCCTTTCATAAAATTTGATTTTCAAAAAGCCTATTCCTTCTTTTTTGGTTACACCCCAAAACTCTTCTTCCAAAACCATAATTCTCCAATCGATCGATTGTGTTCTGCGAAGATTTTCAAAACCATACTTTCTCACGTCCATTCATGATTTCAAAGAAAATTCGAAGCAAATCAGGTTAGCAAGTGTTGTTCTTCAATCGATTGTGTTTTTCTTGTTATGGGTTCTCAGTTCTGATTTTGTGTTTTCCTTGTTCTGCGATTCACAGTTCTGCGATTTTGTAAACTCAATTTAAGTAGGTTCATGTAAACTCAATTTAAGTAGGTTCATGTAAACTCAGTTTAAGTATGTTCATGTAAACTCAGTTTAAGTAGGTTCATGTTAACTCAGTTTAAGAAGGTTCATGTAAACTCAGTTTAAGTAGGTTCATGTAAACTAAGTTTACATGAACCTACTTAAACTGAGTTTAAGTTAACCTTGTCAATGTAAATTAAAACCGTAATGGTACAGTGCATCAGTGCAGTTGAAGGAAAAAAATTGAAACTAGCAAATAGAAGAAGAAATTCACTCACTTATATCCAATTGAGTATGGATGAAAAATATTTTGATTCACTCTTTAATTTTCATGGAGATTGATATTGAACATCAAATTGTTTGATCAATCGCTTTGTGGGGTAAAAGAGGGTGAAACTCACTGACAATGAATAAAATTAGGGTTTTAAGAAAATTTATATAAAAGGGCAATTTTGGTATTATAATTTTTTTTTAAGAAAATTTGGGTGTAACCAGAAAAACATGGGGTGTAAATAGAAAAACTCATACAAACTCTTAAAAAAATATATATTAAATACAAAATCATCAAATGTGTAAAAATTACAAAATATTCTTGAAAACAAAATAGGATTTCATGCTTGTATCACAAAACAGGAAATTTGGTAGAGTATTGAATACACATTTTTCTTCTTTTAATTAATTGCCTTATTTATTACTTTAATTAAAGTTAAATAAGTGGAATTTGTTCATGGAGAAAACTTATATACAATTCCTTAGATGCTTTTCGTATGGTTCTTAACTAAATTCATCATGATTTCCTCAAATCCATAATTTTCTCGAAGTTTGTTATATCCAAAAAATATGTATTTTTAGTTAAGAACCATACGAAAAGCACCTAAAGAATTGTACCTAAGTTTTCTCCTTTGTTCATTTAATGTTCTTTAACTAGTGCCCCGGGGGCACTAGATAGCATTACCCAAATTTATTTTATGGGTTGCTTAAACAATGCCTTTATGAAACTTGTTAGTAAAATTTTATGACTTTATAACTTATTTTATGAGTTTATAGTAGTTTGTGATAAGCTAATTTAAGTAGCTTATAGTTTATAACTTGTCACTTTTTATCTCAATTTTACCCCTACAATATTTATTGAAAAAATTAAATATTAATTAAATGCATATTTTTTTGTCATTTCATATTCATATGTTATTTCAACCACTAATTTTATCAAACACTATAGATTCAGTCAGTTGGCTTATCCCCCTACCTATCAATTCTATCAACTATAAGCTAACATATATGTCACCCGTTATAAATGCATTCGCTATAAGCTAGCATATCAAGAATCTACTATTTTTTACCAAATATATAGTTATAGGGAAATGTCAAAGAGTACTCTTGAAATATTGGTTAAAAAGATAAAAATAGAAACATTGTCTTGGAAAATTGTGAAAAGTGAAGAATTTAACTTTTTAAAAATCAAAACATTATTTTTTTTTTGAAGGAAAAAATCAAAACATTATTGAATTCAATGTAAATATACTATTTTTAGTTTCCTTAACCATTGTCATGAGAGCACTGGTTAGCAAGACCCATGGTTATAAAACAAAAACCATGCCTCACATTGTGAGCGTTTGTAAGTAATCCAATCAATCACCCTAAAATTGCAAAAACTTTCAATTATCCGATTGAAATTGAAGAAATGTTAAAAAATAAAAATTTTAAAATCGTAAAATGTCATGTGAGCGTACTCCTCCATAAATTTTCTCCGTCTAACACGCTGATGTAATTGTTTTTCCAACCATAACATTCGTGCACAACATCATATCTTATAACCATGTGTAAATTTTCCATCAATTTTAACATTGAAGGTAATACTCGTGAAACCTCTTTTCTTTATGATTTCACGGTCCATAGCTTGATAAACACAACTCATAAGCAGTGGAATGCAGACCTAATATTATTATTTTTTTGGTCAAGTAAGGCAGACCTAATTTATCACGTTTTCAATGAGAATCAGGCAAATGCTATTATTAATACATCGTTGGAAATTACATTTATTCAGTGAAGAGTGCATATAGGTTGTGCATGGAGAAATTGGTTGACGTGTCCGATTTGAGGCATCCAGGATATTGGGGTGGCATATGGAAGCTAAAGGTACCTCCAAATATTAAGAATTTCATATGGCACATGTGTCAAGGTTTTTTGTCAACAAGAGTCTGGCTGCAAGATACATCAAGGTTTATAATGTCTCGTCCATTGCATGAGTTGTAATAATGTGGCGGAGGACTTAGCACATGTGTTTTTTCACTGTTCCTTTGCAGGTCAAGTTTGACGGTTGGCTTGTCTATGGCATGAGGTTTCTCGTGCCATTCAGACTACTATTTTTTCACTTATTCAAAAACTGCAAGGTGATCTTTAACAGAGATTCGCGACCATACATTGGAGCTTGTGGAAGCATCGTAATTTTAAATTCTAGCAAAATGAAAATGAGCTTTGTGTTCACGTTGTTGATTGAGCACGACACCTCATGAAGGATTGGGTAGCAACACACGCTTCTTCAAGTAACCCCCTATACGACGACACAGTTCAGTTTCAAGCCAGCTTGGATTTCAAATAACAACACATACAATTAAGTGGCAGAAGCCGCAACCAGGTAGATTTAAATGTAATATCGATAATGCTTTCTCATCCTTGTAGAACCATATTGGCATCCGAATTGTGTTTTGCGATGAAAACGATACATATGTGCTAGCCCAAACTCAAGCAGGTATGAGGTATCAATAAGAGTACATGATTTGCAAGCACTAACTGAAGATAAATGAACTTATACGTGTAAAGGTATCATTCTCTATACCCCTCATGATTTTCAGGCACTAATAGGTACCATTCTGGTTGCTAATTATCTTACTACTTTTCACCCCTCATTCTAGAAATAAATAAATACATAAAAACAGAAGGAGCATATAGAAAGTGAGTGAATAAGGACAACTAAAATCTTAAGTATAATAAGTTGAAATTCAAACAAATATAGGTTGCTCAGCCAAGCTTCTCTAGAAGTGTTTGAAAAGACAAGATGGCCAAACTCCAAAACTGAACAAAAACCTAATCAGCCTTCATTGAACTTGGGATACAAAAACAACACAATATGTGGTGCGCGCTTGTAAATGTGGGTGCAATTCACAACTAATAAACAAAATTTTGCACAAACAAAATAAGCCTCAACATGAACCACTATTGTTATTATAATCAAAGGCTCACAGAAATCCGGATACAACCGCTACACATTAAAACAAAACACCACATACTGCCTAATGGTGCAGGTTTCGACTGAAGCATTCTACCTCCAATCCAAAACTATAAATGGAACGACAAACCAATCCACAAAAACTTGATACAATAAGGTCAAAAATATTAAGCACAACCCTGAACTTCGATCTGAAACCGTTGTCCACCTGCAACAAAGAACAAGCCCAGCAAAAACAACACGACAAACATTCTGCTGATCTAACACCTGTAGAAATACTTATATGCAGCAGCAATTTATGAGTGCCATTCACAATTAATAAACAAAACTTACAAGGTCCAACATAATTGCCACAATAATTCTGGCAATACAATATTTTGGATTTGGATATGCTAAAGCACGTACAACTGATCAAGCAGTCATTATCCAGTCAACGTGTCTGACTATATCCACACAAGCAGTTCGAGCATACAATTTGATTTCATCGTAGAATAAACACACACGCACATAGGGGCATCCATTCCAATCAACTTCACATTGCAATATAACACTCCTTCACTATGGATATGCACATTATAAGTTAAAACTCACTCACTAAGCTTTGATGACTTAAATTTATTTATTGTGCAAGAACAGCTTAGAAAAGAGATGTATCAATATCAATATAAAGTAGATGAAATTGTATACTCCGACAAATATGGAAGAACAAGCTAAAACATTTACAGGCAAGTCCTACGCAGCAAAGTTTCAATTTAGAAGCAATAATTCCTATTGGATAACAGTAAAAGAAAACTGACTTTGCACAAGACTTTTAATCTATCAGTGTTACCACAATCTGGTTAGTACTGCTGGTACTTATCAGATGAATGAAGACCAAAAAACATGTTTTATATCTAACATCTAACTTGTTCTTCATCATTGGAGAATTCTATGCAACAAACCAATATAAGTTTTGATAACTAGATTAAAAGTGCCGAGTGGTCTTGACTGAATCCTCAAAGGCATCCATATGATCTTCAATTGCATTAATATCCTGTAATAAATATTGAATAATTAATTTTAAGATTATAAATATAAATGATAAAATCATTAGAGTATACCGATAAAAAAATTAATATATTCAAAAAATTTAAGAGGATATAATTTACTTATTTTAAGAAAAACAGTCTTATTCTCAACCACGAAAAAATTCAGGAGATATAAAGTTGTGTTGATGGTCGAAAATAATGTCTAGAACAATGAGAGGATGAAAGTTCTATCACCACCCCACATCATCATACCAGCAAATATTAACATGCCAACCTTTTTCATTAAAAAAGAAAGTATACAGACTCTGTATGGAAGAAAAGAAAGTGTGTAAACTTCGTACCCATACTAGTACGGAGGATTTCTTTGTCCCCTTGCGTAAACTTTTTTCAACTCTTCTTTATTTTGAAGTGGGTGTGAAAATCTTTACCTTTTGTAACTTACTTGAGTGACTTACAATATATCGCGTAAAGTCCAATTCAGTTTTTATGTTTTGAATTCCAACAAATTCAAATGTAATGAGACTGCTTCTAAGACATGTGGGAGATATCAATGGCTCCACCCAACTCGGGTTCCCAACCTCCTTTCTTCGGGAATTGATTTCAATGTTTCTCTGCATGTAAACCAAAAATTATCATTAGAATTTTCCAACTGATATATAGCATATAAGATAAAATGTAAGTAAAATAGTTAGAAAGAAGGTTAAATTGCTAGGACAATCTACATAAATATAGATCGGATATAGATTGTATTGATTTAATAACTAATTTATGGGTTTTGCAAACTTGTGCCCTTAGGGTACATGTTAAGCATTCTAAAAATAGCAAATATTTATCGAGAAGAATTAATTCACATGAAGTATTTACCTTTTTGAAAAATAAATTAATACAATTTCCAATGCAAAATTTCTCTATCTAGTACTGAATTAATTAATTTATTGATCTGTTTTATTTGCAAATTCTATGTATCTTTTGCTAGGTCTTTGCTCTTCTTGTGCCAGGTTTTGAGCTTATTATATTTTATCTTTTAAAAAAAAAATTGTGCAAATATAGTTAAAAAAACATCATACACACCGTAATTGCAAGATCCTTAAGTTTTGGAGCATTCTGTAGAAAGCTGACGAGCATATTCCAACTCCAATTCTTAGATATTTCAACCCATAAAAATAATAAATTGTGAAAAGTGAGAAGATGTAAGTTGTCAAGTTTGTCCTCCATGCTGAGAAACTGCATAACAAAATTATAAAATGAGAATAGAATTGCATATGGGTGAGTAGGTGACTAAATATGGAACTTGTAATTAAAAAGAAAAATATTTATGAAACTTACATGAAAAGTTTTAGAACTGAGAGCCAATGATTTGACATTAGAAAGTCCTTTCAAGAATGTATACAAATTGTTAAAATCCACACGCTTACAAATGAAAATAGAAGCTTCGTCAAGATTGGACAAGTTTGTATATTCATATTGTCTAGGAGCCGATGAATAATCAACAAGAGAAAGAACTTCAAGTGACGGGGCATTAATTTGTAGTGTAGAACACTTAAGAAGAAGGCACATATAAAAAAAGGAATAATCTCTTCAATAAGTGAAAAGAGGTGTTGATCGATAATGCAAAGATCTCAGCCAAAAGAAGTTCCTCCAAATGTGGACAACCAGATAAAAAATTATTGAGATCATACTCTCTAAGATCATCAAAGAGAGAATACACCACACTTTCACGGATATGAAGAATCTTTAGTGACGGTAAATATACATGAAATGAAGAATTGAGTGTTGGTTGAATTCTGCCCCGCAATTTTAAGACCACGAGTGACTCACACGTGGAAAGCCTAAGCGGCAATAATATTTTTTCATGGAGAAACAAATCCAGGTCAAGTTCCTGGACCTTGAGATCTAATGCCTTTGAAACCCACAGGTGTACATCATGTGGCTGACAGCCTTTGTCACTATGAAGCCTTAGTTTTCTTATACTTTCGGTGCGTCTTAGGAGAGCAAAATTTACAAATGCCTTTGAAACCCACATGTGTACATCATTTGGCTGGCAGCATTTCTCAGTGTCAAACCTTATATTGCTTGTATTTTCGGTGCGTCTTAGGACAGCAAGCGGTAAAGATTTGATTTCTTCTTTGGACATCACAGGGTCTGAAATCTCTGGTAATTGAAAGTGAAGGTTGGGAATCTTGATGCAAATGGACTCCCATCTTGTGGATAAAACACATGTTCTATAAGACTCTTTTGTTGATAGGAAAGACAAAATATGACAAATCAAATCGTCTGAGAGATTGCTTAATCAATCATGTTCTTTATCAGAGCACGCCATGACCTGAGCTGAACACCTGAGTATAGTTATGACATGACCGGGCAACAATGCTTGTACAGACTTGTGCATACTCATAATAAGATAAGTGCACCCTGACATGCTCAATATTATCCCTTAACAATATACTTTTTAGATCTTCTAAATTAAGGTGAGTCATAACAACTTCTAGAACTAGCTGCGTCACAAAACCCTATCACCATGGGAAGTTAAACAAAATAAAAAATACTTAATGTGGGACATTTGTTTCATGGATGAGAAATTCATTCCTATGAATAATTTTCCTAAGTTGATTTATGGTTAGCACAACTTTAATATTGGAAGATATATGAGATTCCCTCTTTTTCATGGTAGAGTCAAGAATGTTGATTTTTACTTTATCCTTGATCGAATTAATAGCAGGCAGGCAGGTAAAGTAACTCTTGCTAAGTCTGTTCTTAATTTTATTCATATTTATTCTATGTTACGAATACAGGGACCTAACTCATCCTTATAAAACTAGCTTGTGAGGTAAGGAGTGTCTCTTCTTTATAAACTCTCATTAAGAATCTCATCTATCTAATGTGGGACTTGGGTTTTTTCCAACATTTTATGCATAATCTTTGGATCACATAGGGCATCGTTTGCATAAGTGGGAGTACTTGCTAAACCCTATAAGTTGGGGTGGTCTTAGGCTGAGAATGGCCACATTAGTCAATATTTCTGAAGGAGGTTCTATCACTTGGAAAATTATTACCAACTCTTTTTTAATTATAGAAAAAGAGAAACTATAAAGAAATTAAATGGGAGTGCTTGCCAAACCTATAACTTTATCAGAGTTTGTATCACAGATACACTTCCTTACTCTCATGGATTGAATGATACACAACTTATATCATCTTAAACATATGAGCTAACTTGAGGTTTGGACTTGTCTTTTTCACATTGCATGTGTTACATGTGTGTCACAAATCACAATACACTTCCTTACTCTTTCAGAGCAAAAAACAGAGGCCTTAAATCTTTTGAAATCTCTTTACTTTTCATGTAATCTATGCAAGAAAACATGTAATCACACAACCTGATTTCTAGTATTGATAATCTCTTTCCTTCACTGAGCTTTGAAGACTAAAATTTATTGATTGGGCAAGAACAGCTCAAAAAAGAGCTGTATCAATATAAAGTAGATGAAATTGTATACTCTTGACAAAAATAGAAGAACAAGATTGAACAATTACAGGCAAGTCTTATGTAGAACAATTTCGATCTAAAATCAATAGTTCATATTGGATAACAGTAAAAAACTGACTTTGCATAACACTTTTAATATATCAGTATCACCACAATCTGGTTGACTTGTACTGCTGGTACTTATTAGATGAATGAAGAACAAAAAACAGCTTTTATATCTAACATCTAACTTGTTCTTCATCATTAGAGAATTCTATGCAACAAACCAATATAAGTTTTGATAACTAGATTAAGAGGGTCGAGTAGTCGTCATTGAAATCTTGGTGAAATCCAAATGATCTTCAATTGAATTAATATCCTGTAACAAATATTGAATAATTAATTTTAAAATTATAAACATAAATGATAAAATCATTAGAGTATAAAGATAAAAATAATAATGTAATTAAAAAATTTGAAAGGATATAATCTATTTATTTTAACAAAAACACTCTTATTCTCAACCACGAATGTAATTGTATATATATAAATTCAAGACATATAAAGCTGTGTTGATGAACGGGGTTAACATCTAGAACAATAAGAGAGGATGAATGTTCTAAAACAGAAAGTATATAAACTCTGTATTGAAGAAAAGAATGTGTGTAAACGTCATACCCATACTAATAAGGAGGATTTCTTTAACCCCATGCGTAAACTTTTTTCTACTCTTCTTTTCTTTGCAGTGGGTGTGAAAATCTTTACCTTCAGTAACTTACTTGAGTGACTTACAATATATCGCGTAAAGTCCAGGTCAGTTTTAATGTTTTGAATTCCTTTAAATTCAAATGTAATGAGAGTTGTTGCAAGACATGCCGGAGTTACTAATGGCTCCACCCAACTCGAGTTTCCAACCTCCTTTCTCCGGGAATTGATTTCAATTTTTCTCTGCATGTAAAGCAAAAACTATCATTAGAATTTTCCAACTGGATATATAGTAAATAGTTTCAATTATATTATTAAGTAAATAAAGATAAAATTGATTGTTTTTGTAAAATCTACACAAATATAGATCAGATATAGATTGTTTAGAATTAATTAAATTGTTTAACTGTTTTATTTGCAAACTCCAGACTTTTGAGCCTATTATATTTCATCTTTTAAAAAAAACATATTGTGAAAATATAGTTATAAGAGCATCATACACACCATAACTGCAAGATCCTTAAGTTTTGGAGCATTCTGTAGAAAGCTGACGAGCATATTCCAATTGCAATTCTCAGATATTTCAACCGTTAAATATAATAAATTGTGAAAAGTGAGAAGATGTAAGTTGTCAAGTTTGTCCTCCATGCTGAGAAACTGCATAACAAAATTATAAAATGAGAATAGAGTAGCATATGGGTGACTAAATATGGAACTTGTAATTAAAAAAGAAAAATATTTATGAAACTTACATGAAAAGTTTTAGAACCGAGAGCCAATGTTTTGACATTAGAAAGTCCTTTCAAGAGTGTATACAAATTGTTAAAAACCGGACGCTTACAAATGCAAAGAGCAGCTTCATCAAGAGTGGACAAGTTTGTAAAGTCATATTTTCTAGGTTTCAATGAAAAATCAACCATAGAAAGAACTTCAAGTGACGGGACATTAATTTGTAGTGGACAACACTTAATAACAGAAGTAGGCATATATAAACAAAGGAATAATCTCTTCAATAAGTGAAAAGAGGTGTTGATCGGTAATGCAAAGGTCTCATGTAAAAGAAGTTCCTCCAAATGTGGACAACCAGACAGAAAATTATTGAGATCATACTCTTTACCGTCATCAACCATAGAATACCTCACAGTTTCACGGAGATGAAGAATCTTTAGTGACGGTAAATATACATGAAAAGCAGAATTGAGTGTTGGTTGAATTCTGCCCTGCAATTTTAAGACCACGAGTGACTCACACGTGGAAAGTCTAAGCGGCAATAAGGTTTTTTCATGGAGAAGCAAACCCAAGTCAAGTTCCTGGACCTTGAGATCTAATGCCTTTGAAACCCACATGTGTACATCATGTGGCTGGCAGCCTTTCTCACCATCAAGCCTTAGTTTTCTTATATTTTCGGTGCGTCTTAGGAGAGCAACATTTACAAATTTGATTTCTTTGGACAACTCAGGGTCTGAAATCTCTGGTAATTGAAAGTGAAGGTTGGGAATCTTGGTGCAGATCGACTCCCATCTTGTGGATAGAAAACATGTTCTATAACACTCTTTGGTTGATAGGAAAGACAAAATATGACAAATCAAATCGTCTGAGAGATTGCTTAATCGATCATGTTTTTCATCAGAGCACGCCATGACCTAATCTGAACAGCAGAGTAAAGTTATGACATGATTGAAGAGATTTCATTAACAATAAGCAGAGAGATTAATGCCATGACCGGGCAATGTTTTTACAAATGTTACATGAAAAATGTTACTGAAGCTGTCATAATTATAGACATGATTTCGACAAGGGAAACTTGCAATATGTAATAAAAAGAGTCAGAATGCACACATGTGGAAAAGAGACCGTAACAAGGTCTCTAGCAACATTTTATCAGCTGAAACTTGGCTTAGGTTAAACATTTTCTCATAAAAAAAAAACCAAGATTGTTGGAAAAACCTCAACTTTCTGCCAACAAGACCAAAACCAAAACCAAAACAAATTTAATGTTGTTCTGTCTTCTTTGAAAAATCTCTATCATTCCCTCAAAAGATGGGGTTTAGAACAAGACATCAAAGTTGAATTGAAAATCACATTAACAACAAAAAACCAACAGCTACCAGAAACCCAAAAATCACATTATCAGTTGAATTGAAAAACAAAGAACAGAGGTGAGGTCGCACGCACCTTATGAACTCAATTGATGAGTTCAGAGTAACGGAAAGGGGTGAACGTTGTTGTATTCGCGGTTTTCTGTATAAACAAACAAATATGAATTAAAAATGAAGTTTCTGAATCAGAATTTGAAGAAAGTGAATGAGGAGTTTTAACAAACATGTTAAGTGCATAATAAAAAAAAACGTTGAAAAGTGAAGATTGTGTACGATAAATCAGTTGAAACAAAAGACATTGAGAATTACCACAATAAATGAAGAAATGAAATTGGTGGTGTTTTCCTTTCTACATTTTGAGATGATTTTAGTCTCTGATTTATAGTCTAAGAATTAGGGTTAGCAAGATTTGTTGTTCAATGCTCAAAATGAAAAGATTGAAAAGCAAAGAGGAAAAGAAGGCTTTGTATCATACTCCAAGAAGAAGGATTCAGTTGATGTACTTGCTCTGCCATACTGTGCTACTGCCATGTGAGTGGTTAATGGCACATGTCTACACTTTTAACTTTTAACACCCAAGCATTAAACTGATTGACATTTGATAAGTTCAGCGAATAATTGAATATTTCGATAAATTGGGAGATGAAATTGATTGATGCTTGGAAATTTAAGGATGAAGTTGAGTATTCACTCAAAATTTATCATTTAAGATAGAGTGAATATACATTTTAGTTTTCAAATTTGCATGCATCGGTCAATTTCATCCCTTAATTTTTTCGAAATAGCAAATACGCCCCTAAATTTTTTCAATCAATTTAGTCCCTTTGCCAAGTCTCGTCGTTAACGGTGCTGACGTGGAGTTTCAAGTCAGCTTCCACGTGTATAATGACGAATTTGATCGAATTTTTTTGACTTTTTTTTAATGAAAGTCAACACAAATTGTTACACCGTCAAGTCAATCCTGAATTATTGATTAAAAATCAAGCAGGTCCCTGAATTATGTCAATGACTATCAAATCAATCTCTAAATTATTTAATTTTTTCTATCAATTTGATTCATGATACTCTCAAATAAATTGATCCTTAAATAATAATAACAAATATGGTGATTATGTCTATAAATAGACACTCAAGTGAAGTGCATAGTGTTCACTAAACACAAAATATGTAACCTGCAGGTGAAAGAAATGCTCAGGCAAGACAAATTAACAGAAGCATTTGTGTCTTTTTGAATTGGCTAATTTGAGTTTATATATATATATATATATATATATATATATATATATATATATATATATATATATATATATATATAGGGTGCGTTTGTTTTAACTTTAAAAAAAAATTGTGTTAAAGGAATCTAGAGATTAAATTTTAGAAATTTGAAAAACAAATCTGAAGTATTTTTTGTTTGCATACTATCCATAAAAATTCATTTTTAAAATAAAATAAGTGTTAACATCTACATGTGTTACCTCCTTGTTTTTGAAAAAACTTGATTATAAGAAAAGTTAATCCTAATAGCTTTTCATTTTAGGATCAAAATAGATTTTGTTGATAAAATAATTTTTCTAAAAATTAAAAAAAATTCCTAATACTTAAAAATGAAAAAAGTGATTCAGTTGCTGTACTTGCTCTGCCATACTCTGCCTACTGCTCACTTTTTATTGTTTTTTTTTATTTTTTTTTATTTTTAGTTATATCATTTTTTAACTAAAAAATAATATTTTTAATGGTTTTTTCATATAATGTAAGGATTCGCTTGCTGTTGCTCTGCCATACTGTGCTACCGCTCACTTTTAATTTTTTAATTTTTAGTTATATAAAAAGTGATATAACTAAAAATTAAAAGTACAAACATATAAATTTTTAGGAAAAATCATATACCAAAAAGTATATTCAAAAACAGCAATTTCATGTGATCTAAACAACCTATCAAAGCTTCAACAACACACAAAGTAGAAAGCATTTTCATAGCAACTACTCAACAAAAAAAACATGAACAATCATAAAATTCAAAACCAGTGAAATCATGAAATAATTAAAAAAAATGTGAAATGTAGTGAAAATGAAGAACACATACCTGATTTGATTACAGTAAGAGTAAAATCGCGTAGCCAAATTAGAAGAGTGTAGGTTTAAGGAGATGGAATCGAATCCAATTTTTCACATTTTTTAGCATTTATTTGACAGCGAGGATCAAATTGATAGATAAGATAAATAATTCAGGGATCAATTTGATAGTGAGTGACTAATTCATGGACCAACTTGATTTTTAATGAATAAATCAAGGATCAATTTGACAGTTACAATTTGTATTGACTTTCATTTTTTTTTAAGTCCAAAAAAAAATTCTATCAAATTCGTCCCTATACATGTGGAAGTTGACTTGCAACTCCACGTCAGCCTGAACGTGAAACGTCAGCACGGTTAACGGTGAGACTTGACGAAGAGACTAAATTGATTGACATTTATAAGATTCAGGGACATATTTGCTATTTTGAAAAATTGAGGGATGAAATTGACTAAGGACCAAAATGCATATTCACTCTTTAAGCTATTTATACAGTATTATAAGAACATACTTTAACATTTTTCTTTGTCAATTTATGGACTTTAGTCAGCGGTAAAGTTAGCACAATTTTTATGAGGGGGCCAAATATAAAGAAGAAATAAAATATATTTTAAAAACCATATATTAAACTTAATCAATAAGTAAAATAAATTTACAATAATTTTTACTTATATTTAATGAAACGACAACGAAGAAACTAAAATCTAACAATAATTATTTATAAAAGTTGAGCTCTATGATGTTGTAAGAAGTCAAATTTATCTTTAATTGACACTAACTTAAATAGATCATCATATTTTATTAACATCATCCCTCTTTCAATCAACAAAATTGTTTAGAGTAGTAAAGTAATAATGTAATATATCTATCAATTTGGGGTATGATTCTAACTAGCAAAGGACATGTACACTCGGACGGGTCCGTTTATTTGTACTCCCTCTGTTTTAAAATGAGTGTTGTTTTAACAAAAAAGTGCTAAAAAAAATTGTTTCAAAATGAATGTCACTTTCAGTTTTCAATGCAATAATAATTTTTTCTTTTCAATTATACCCTTCAATTAATACTATGTTACACTACTTCCAAAGTATTATTTTTTCTTTAATGAAAATCAAACCAATAGTTGATTAGGATAATTTGGTAAAATTGCTATGACATTTAACTACTTTATTCAATTCCTTAATATGTGTGCAATTGGCTAAAGCGACACATTTTGAAACAGAGAGAGTAGTAGATATGTAACTCTAGCAAGTTAGTTTGTAAACTGTGTGTAGTAGTCCTATCATTCTATAATATGTACTAACACTGATTGGAAAAATCACTCTCTTAGCAGGTTGGTTGATAAGACTCCTCAATAGACACCGACCAAGGATCGAAAAAACAACATCCAACCAAATGGTTAAGAGATACAAATATGTAACACTTATGTCAAATAAAGAACTTATACGTGTAAAAGTGCCATTCTTTACACCCTCATGATTTTCAGGCACTAATAAGTAACCATTCTGATTGCTAAGTCTGAGTGTGTGTGCCTATGAGTCTTACTGTTGTCCACTCCTCATCCCCACATAACATAAAATAGATAATAAAAACAAAATTATAGTAGGTAATTTGAGATTTGGTCAAATCTTTTTCACATTCCATGTGTAATGTGTGTCAAAGATACACTTTAAAACTTTTGAAATGTCTTTACTTTTCATGTAAATCTTAGGATGTGAACTATTTGGAAAATGAAGCCTTTATCTTAGAAATGCAAAAGTTCTGTCAGGTTTTATGCAGGAAAATTAGTTCACACTCCCTGATTTTGTCCCCCCCCTCTCTCTCAGATTGTGGTAATACTGATAGAAAATCTCATACATCAATCAAACTTCTCTAGATCATATAGAAAGACTGAAGTTTTTGAAAAGACACGATGACCAAACACCAAAACTGAACAAAAAGCAATATTTAGATATGCTAAAGCACACACAACACAAACATTCATTATTGTGCCTGAAAATATCTTATCACAAGCAGTTCGAGCATACAATTTGATTTCATCGTAGAATAAACAGACACACTCATAGGGGCATCAATTCCAATCAACTTCACATTGCAATATAACACTCCTTCACTATGGATATGCACATTATAAGTTAAAACTCACTCACTAAGCTTTGATGACTTAAATTTATTTATTGTGCAAGAACAGCTCAGAAAAGAGATCTTTAATATCCTTGAAGGCATCCAACTGATCTTCAACTGAATTAATATCCTGTGACCAATATTGAATAATTAATTTTAAGATTATAAATATAAATGATAAAATCATTAAAGTATACGGATAAAAAAAATTAATATATTTAAAAATTTTAAGAGGATATAATTTACTTATTTTAAGAAAAACAATCTTATTCTCAACCACAAATGTAATAGTATATATATAAATTCAAGAGATATAAAGTTGTGTTGATGGTCGGAGTTAATGTCTGTAAGAGTAAGAAAGGATGAAAGTTCTATCACCACCCCACAACATCATGCCAACAAATATTAACATACCAACCTTTTTCATTAAAACAGAAAGTATATAGACTCTGTATGGAAGAAAAGAAAGTGTGTAAAATTCGTACCCATACTAGTACGGAGGATTTCTTTGACCCCTTGCGTAAACTTTTTTCTACTCTTCTTTTCTTTGAAGTGGGTGTGAAAATCTTTACCTTCTCTAGCTTACTTGAGTGACTTACAATATATCGTGTAAAGTCCAACTCAGTTTTTATGTTTTGAATTCCAACAAATTCAAATGAAATGAGACTGTTAGTAAGACATGCCGGAGATATCAATGGCTCCACCCAACTCGAGTTTCCAACCTCCTTTCTTCGGGAATTGATTTCAATTTTTCTCTGCATGTAAACCAAAAATTATCATTAGAATTTTCCAAATGATAGCATATAAGATAAAATGTAAGTAAAATAGTTTGAAAGAAGGTTAAATTGGAAGGACAATCTGCACAAATATAGATCACATATAGATTGTATTGAATTAATTAATTTGTTGATCGGTTTTATTTGCAAACTCTATGCATCTTTTGCTAGGTCTTTGCTCTTCTTGTGCCAGGTTTTGAGCTTATATTATTTTATCCTTTAAAAAAAAAATTGTGCAAATATAGTTAAAAAATCATACACACCCCAACTGCAAGATGCTTAAGTTTTGGTGCATTGTGTAGAAAGCTGACGAGCATATTCCAACTGCAATTCTCATATATTTCAACCGATAAAAATAATAAATTGTGAAAAGTGAGAAGATGTAAGTTGTCAAGTTTGGCCTCCATGCCGAGAAACTGCATAACAAAGATGATAAAATGAGAAGAGAATTGCATATGGGTGACTAAATATGAAACTTGTAATTAAAAAAGAAAAATATTTATGAAACTTACATGAAAAGTGTTAGAACCGAGAGCCAATGATTCGACTTTAGAAAGTCCCTTCAGTACTGTATACAAATTGTTAAAATCCGCAGGATTACAAATGAAAATAGCAGCTTCATCAAGATTGGACAAATTTGTAAAGTCATATTTTCTAGGAGCCAATGAAAAATCAACAAGATAAAGAACTTCAAGTGACGGGGCATTAATTTGTAGTGGAAAACACTTAACAACAGAAGTAGGTATATATAAACAAAGGAATAATCTCTTCAATAAGTAAAAAGAGGTGTTGATCGGTAATGCAAAGGTCCCAGCTAAATTAAGTTCCTCCAAATGTGGACAACCAGATAGAAAATTATTGAGAGCATACTCTGTACGATCATCAAAGATAGAATACGCCACAGTTTCACGGAGATGAAGAATCTTTAGTGACGGTAAATATACATGAAAAGAAGAATTGAGTTTTGGTTGAATTCTGCCCTGCAATTTTAAGACCACGAGTGACTCACATGTGGAAAGCCTAAGCGGCAATAAGATTTTTTCATGGAGAAACAGATCCAACTCAAGTTCCTGGACCTTGAGATCTAATGCCTTTGAAACCCACATGCGTACATCATGTGGCTGACAGCCATTCTCACTATTAAGACTTAGTTTTCTTATATTTTCGGTGCGTCTTAGGAGAGCAACATTTACAAATTTGATTTCTTTGGATAACACAGGATCTGAATTCTCTGGTAATTGAAAGTGAAGGTTAGGAATCTTGGTGCAGATCGACTCCCATCTTGTGGATAGAACACATGTTCTATAACACTCTTTGGTTGATAGGAAAGACAAAATATGACAAATCAAATCGTCTGAGAGATTGCTTAATCGATCATGTTGTTCATCAGAGCACGTCATGACCTGAGCGGAACACCTGAATATAGTTATGACATGGTTGAAGAGATTTCATTAGCAATTGACAGAGAGATTAACACAATTTCAATAAAATTAGATTCCAGAAGTAACAAATCTTAGGAATAGGTACAAAATGATTGATAAATAGAAAATGATGGAAAATAGAGGAATGAATATAATTGAAAACTGTATATAGTAGCAATGACCGGGCAATGTTTTTACAAATGTTACATGAAAAATGTTACTGAAGCTGTTAAATTTAGTAGTGTGGTTGAGGTTGCCTAGAAATAAGTTCAACCAATGTTGCTTCCTTCAACCAACAAAATGGAAAGTTTATGTCATAATCATAATTATAGACATGATTTCGACAAGGGAAACTTGCGACAAGTGATAAAAACAGTCAGAATGCACAATGATATTATTATTACGTCAGAAATTCAAAATGGAACTTGAAACTTCTATATCATTTTGTGCATGTAAATTCAACTGCTATGTTCCAATGACATTTTTTGGTTTATACTACAACGAGACACTTGAAAATGCAATGTACATTAATCTTATAACGGAAAATCATAACGAACAGCAAGCAGAAACCCCGAAAATCACATGAGCAATCGGGCTAAAAAAATGCATAAACAAACAAAGAAGAACAGAGGTGAGCTCACACGCACCTTTTGAACTCGTGATTGCAGAGTAACGGAAATAGGTGAACGTTGTTGGATTTGCGGTTTTCTGCAGAAACAAACAAATAGGAATTAGAAATGAAGAAAAGTGTTGCAAATGTAGCAATTATATAACATTACAAATTCAAGTTTGTGAATCAGAATTTGAAGAATGTATTCAGAGTTTTAACAAACATGTTAAGTGCATAATAAAAACAAAGGGAAAATGTGAAGATTGTGAATGATGAATGAGTTGAAACAAAAGAAATTGATTGATTGAACCACATAACAAGAATAGAGAATTACTCTATGATCGTACGAACGAATGAAGTAAAAACCCTACAAAGTTGCGAGCGCGCTACACAGAGAATGTAATGCACAATTGTTTAAGAATTGGACGCAGATAAAGAGAAAGTGCGGAAAAAGTGTTGAAATGTTGGAGAAATGGGGTTAAAAAAAATAAATATATCTAATATTAGTTTTAAAAACCGGACAGATGAACAACTTGGTAAGGGTAACAGGTCAGGCCCTCCAACTAAAGTCTACGACCGAGCCTATTTAAAGTCTAACTCAGCTCAGCTCGTTTATTAACAATATCAGGCTCAAGCTTTTTATAAAGTCTATTTATATAAATAGGTCAGGCTAAGGCTTATAAAAAAGCCTATTAAGTCCGACAGGCCGACATATTAATTTTTTTTCCATAAATTCGAGCTTTCATGTGATTGGTTATTTAGTAGTAAGTATATTGATGTAATTAGACCTTCGTAAGATTTCATTATTTAGTAGCATAATTCATGTGTTGTTAGATCTTAGTGTAAAATAGACTTTCGGACTCCATAAGGCCTTTAAAAAGGTTAAGCTATGCCTCGAAAATAAACCTATGACGGATAATAGGTTAGGCTCGGGCCAATAATTTTTTGGTGTCATTTAACTTAAGCAATGAAGTGTTTTTAACAACAACATACCCTTAGTCATACCTTCAAATTGGATCCCAATTTTCTTTTTAGTTTTGCGAAGAGACACTTGGTGCTGCT
Organism: Medicago truncatula; assembly: GCF_003473485.1. Classification (NCBI taxonomy): domain Eukaryota; kingdom Viridiplantae; phylum Streptophyta; class Magnoliopsida; order Fabales; family Fabaceae; genus Medicago; species Medicago truncatula. The sequence goes on from NC_053045.1 coordinate 28,495,553, forward strand.
TAATAGATCAATTGCTTCGATCTCATGGTATTTAATAAATAAAATTATTTATCACATATCAATTTTAGGTGAGTTCGGCGTGAAGGAATCATGTACTAAATTCTTTGTTGTTTGAACCATTTTCCTACGTTGAGCGTCATATTGGAGCGGGAAAGAACGGTGATATATTCTTCAAAAAAAAAAAAAAAAAAAGATGGTCAACTAGTGTATTTTGATTTAAGTACCCAAAAGACTAAACAACTTGGTGTTAAAGTAATGCTTTTTTACGATGTTGCATTTTTAAAAAAAAAAAAAAAAAAAAACCTTGTTTGAATTGGGTTTTAGTGTTGTCACCTTAGAAATTTATGATTTTATAATAAAAAGTGGTTTGTATAATAAAAAGTGGTTTATGAATCACTTATATCACAAATATTACAAAGTGTGTGAAAAAAGAAAGAAAAAAAACCATTTGTTAATTATGAATATTTTTGCTTTATCAACTTTATATTGAAAGTCTATTCTCTTTATATTTGCAAACTGATGTGATTTTTGGGGATTTAAAATTTCCTCCCTGCAATATTTTGTTTATCAATAACATAAGAAACACGAACAAATGAATTGTATAGAATATGATTAGGATGTTGAGTATATCCTTCATCTCTTCTTTGTGTGATGTCTTTAGAAGATATTTTCCTTTTTCCAAAAACCACATCATTTGGAATAAAACTCTAGATGGGAAAACATAATTTGGAACACCTCTACTACTCCTTCAAAATCTCAACATATGAGAATTTGATATTAAGGGATATTCTTTACCATATGTCTGTAACTTATGTATCAAGCAAACTGAGTCAAGTAAACACCTAATTTTTTATTGTCGGTATCCTACTAGAATATGGTCTTGTTTGATAAATACCATCAATATCTCAGTGTTGTGTCAGGTGTCTGTGTCGGAGTCCATATTTCATAGTAATGTCCATCAATTCCCCTGACGCTATATGGAGCATTCTTCTCTCACTGAAAAACTTCCAATAAATAAATCCCACAAAGATGCCCTTCCATGAAGATTTTGTTTTGATGAAGAACTTGTCTCTCTATTTATTAAATTAGAAATGCATAGTACTTTTCTTATATATGGTTGTTGCTTAGGCAAGAGGACATGCTGCCACTTTCCACTTCAAGTTGTTGAGAATATATAGGGCCAAAAGTAGTGATTGTAAATTTTATAAGGGCTAAAAGTTGAAGAAAAAAAAATTAGAGAAACTAAAACGAAAAGTTGACATACATTTATAAGGACCAAAAACATAATTAACCTTCTTTTTTAAACAATCTAATTGGGATATCTAATGGTTTCAATTGATGCCCTCAATCCTATAATTTATTAAAATTATGATAAATGTTTAGTATGCGAGTACAAAGTAGTAATCAATTTTATATATTGTGTAAAAGCTACCTATTATGAAAAATAATTTATCAAATGTAGAATTGAATCGGATCGTCTCAAAGCATTTTATCACAATCTTACTAGCAACACTTACTTTTCAACACTCTCTCTAGCACTCACTCTTTTATTAGATAAAATCAATGTATGTCCACACTTTGTGTTGGTTCAATTTTCAAAGTGTAGATCCACAATGATTTAAATCAATAACAGAGTGAGTGTTAGAGAGAGTGTTCAAAAGAGAATGTTGCTAGCGTTGCTCAACATCTAATCCATATCATTCTGAGTAACCTCACTGGAGCAATTGTATATATGAATACAAACATTGTGATACTTCTTTGAGCAACTATGGAGATGAATTAATGTATTTGTGATAATTTATTATATTTTAATAAAGATTGAGATGATTTTTTAGAAATAATAGGGTTAGTTACAAGATGAGGTACCATGACCATCTATATTATTACTTCCGTCCCTAATTATAGGGCCCTTTTAAAAAAATAACGGGAATTAAGATAGTGGATATTTGTATTAAATATGTTTGTAATTAGTATTGTTTTTACAATTTTATCCTTTAAGAGAGAGATGATTTATGTTTTCAACATATTATTTATTGTTGATTGAAGAAAAAGATGTATAATTAATAGGGGCATGTATGTAAAGAAATAATTAATGTAGTTGGAAATGGCAAAGGGGTCTTATAAAAAGGGACAAAAAAATTCTCAAAAGGGTCTTATAATTAGGGACGGAGGTAGTATATACTAACAAGGTAACAAGCCAATAGAGAGTGTCAACCCAGCGTCTCCCTGGCATGTAGATATGACAACTACGGTGTAAAGAGGAGTTTACCCTACGCTGGACATCAATTCGAGTATGTTGAATCTGATTAACTTGAATCATAATATGTTGAATCTGAGGAATAACCATCAGCCATCTGCCCCTGTGCTCAATGTATGGAAATGATCCAACAACTAAGAGTTTTGTCTATGATTCTTGCACGCCGAGTTCATCCAAAAATGATATGTGATAAGTAATCTCTGATATATGCCATGAGATCGAACCAATTGAACCATTAAACACCACCAAGTGTCTCGTCACAAATCTAGAAAGAAAATTGGGATATATGTCCGAAGTTATGTCTAAGGGTATATGTGTTGTAAAAAAAACTCTCATTGCATAGTAAAACGACACCAAAAAATGTTCACCCCGATCTTCAGTTACATACCACCAATGACATATTCCATCCATGTACAATCGATCATTTGAACTATCGGTCCAACATTTAGGCATATTGAAATCATGTGTCCTCCAAGAGTTACATCTTACACTATAAATCTCTCATAAAGTTTCATAGGATATTTTATTCCATGGCACATCTTCGTGTCACACATTGAGAAGTAGAAGACCTCGACCATTTATTTGACAAAAATGTACATGCATAATAATAATTGTAATGTCATCTTGAATATGGTCATAATCAAATCCATGAACTAAATTTAAAGCCTCTCGATAAGCTGATACATACTCGGCAAGGTTGGGAGGAATGACCTAAAATTCATGGGTAGCTAGGTTCCACAATACAAGTGTTTTTTGTTTTTGAAGGCAAAGAGTTCCGGTAATAATATTAGAATCAACAAAATCAAAGAAATGGTTTTCCTCGTGACATAGATTTGGTAAGTCTAATTTGACTCTATTCTCAAACTTATCATCAGAAAGTGAATTTATTGAGATAGGTTACCCAATAATTCATAAAGCTTTGTTTGGAGATTACTTTGCACGATAGGTTGCCCAATATTTTTTTTTTTTTTATTACTAGTTATTCGGAATGCTCAAAATGAAGCGTATTAGTATTAATCTCATTATATCACAGGTTGAAGCAACAAGCAGGAGCAATTTTGTTAAAGTTGTGCATAATGACTGATTTGTCTCTTGGCTTCCTCCGTAAACTAAATATATGTTACCTCAATGATATATCAAAACAAAACAAAAAACAATAAAATAAGTATTAAAATTAAGATAAAAGTTTAGTATGCCAGAACAAAGTAATAAATTTTAGGATTTTGCTAACCAGTGCTCTTAGGGCAATGATTAAGGAAATCAAAAGTAGCATGTTTGCATTGAATTCAACAATATTTTAACATTTAAAAATTTAAATTCATAACTTTTCATCATTTTTCAATAAAACATTTCTATTTTTATCCTCTTATCCCTCTTATATATATATTGTGAATGAAAATGTTTGTCCAAAATGAATGCACTTGAAATAGTGTTACATGTCAAAGCACTTAATTATAAATCAGAGTTTTACGGATTAATAGGAAGGTGTTAGTGTTTGTGTCACAGACACACTTCCTAGGAACTAATTTAGCATTGCACGTGTTATATGTCTGCTAAAGTTGTATCAGAACAAAATGGAAAGCCTTAAATTTTTTGAAATCTTCTTACATTTTATGTAATCCTAGACTGAACTATGTGAAGCATTTGGAAAAATGAAGCCTTTATATTATTCCATGAAATGTGAATTATGCTTCAATGTTATTTACTTGTTTTGGTATAGAAATAAAAAAGTTCTGTCATGAAAATTAGACCCAACATTTAAATTAAGGATGATGTGTCGATTTTTAATTGATGTGGATTGTTGATGTGGGTGTCACACAAGCATTTTAGTTTTTAATATTTTTATATTAATTAAATACATTTATAATTGATTTAATATATGTTAATATTAATAATAGATGGAGGGTTGTTGTGGTTTAGATTTCATCGTTTGTTTGAGCTAAGTGTGGATCCTCATGTCTCTGTAGCTGATATGAAGAGGGATGGTTGGGAGGTTGATGGGGATGGAGTGGAGGTGGAGGCGGAGGTTGTTTGCTTGGGAGGAGGAACAATTGATAGAGTGTGTTAGGCTTTTTGATAGTATATTTTTGCAGGATAACATAAGTGACAAATGGATTTGGAAACATGACCTTGTCGAAGAGTATTTTGTAAAGAATGTTTATCATATACTAACGGTCACAAATAATCTCCCTATTAACGTGTATTTAGATTTAATTTGGATTAAAGGAGTGTCTCTCAAGGTGTCCCTTTTTGCATGGAGAACAATTAACAAAAGAATTATGACAAAGGACAAATTAATGCGTAAAGGTGTGATTTTATCCGATTTTGCATTGTGCTCAGGTGGCTGCGGGAAAGAGGAAACATTTAATCATCTATTCTTGGAGTGTGAATTTTTCGGCAACATTTGGCGTCTTCTTCATCGATGGTTGGGTATATCTACGTTTATTCCATCATATATGGATTGTCATTCGCAACAATATTTTGGTGCACATGCTTTGAAAAAGGAAGTCCGTTCTTGCTTTCAGGTTGAGTGAATGGCTTGTCTTTGGGTCATTTATAAAGAACATAATTCGAGAATTTTTAATAACAAAGCTTCGTCTCAGGATCACCTTCTTGATAAGTATTAAACTTCATTCATGGTGGTGGTTGAAAGCGAATAAACTAGATTTTTATTTTAATTTTAATTGTTGGTACTCTTCGCCATCTCTATATAGAATATACCATTGTGTAATAGTGGTTCATGGTTCGGCACTATTTGTTGTATTTTGGACTTTTATGGTTTTTCTTCTCTTTAGGCACATCTTGTGCTTAATTGGGTTGGTTTCTTAATATAATTCTTTATCGGCTTCTTCAAAAAAAAATATATTAATAAAATACTAATGAATATTTTTCTACTTCCCTTCACCATACCACTTACAACCACCACAATCCTCATCAACACCCAACATCTAACCTCAACGATCGTCTCATTCCTTATCATAATGATATGTTGTTGTTTTGCCATATGAAGTTATATCGGAAGCTTGCTGCAGGAGGAATGGAAAAGGAAACATGTAACAGCAATTGGTGTCACGAAATAGTATTGTTTGCATTTCTTTGTGTGCACTGCAGAATTACTCTTTTAGAAGAAGGTGATGATGTAGAAAAAATAGTTACAATGAATTTTTTTAATTTAATTTTTCGTTTATATCTTGTATTAATTCACTGTTTTGAGGTATGATTGTAACTAGCAAAAGACCTATTTGTAGTATATAAGTTATACTGAAGGTCAATATTATCAGCTTCCGCTAAGTTTAATATTATTTTTTTTTTTAAAAAGTTAAATTAGCCTACCCAACATCGGAGAATCGAACATGAAGCATTGGAAAGAAGCATACTCTAAAGTCCCAAGTTAATACTTTCAGACCAACCCAAGTGGGTTCCGCTAAGTTAATATTAACTAGTTATTCTCTCAAGCAAGTTAGTTTGTGTACTAGTCCTATCATTATATAATGGGGTTTGCTAGGATACACCCACTAGTTTTTATTAAGGTGTGTTTTAGCAAAGATATAGTTAAAAAGTTGTTAAATACACCTTAAGGTGAATGTTGTTAAAACACTCCTTCTAAAAAAATAAGTGGGTGTATGTTAGCAACTCCTATAGGCATTTGCTAGAATATACCCACTTATTTTTTAGAAGATGTGTTTTAGCAAGTTATAACTAAAAAATAGCTAAATACTTCATCCGGTCTCAAATATAAGAAAAGATTCTCTTTTTAGGTTCATTAAATAATTAATATATATGTTTTAAAATGTAGACCAGATACATTAACTACTCAATGAATCTAAAATAAAAATATTTTCTTATATTTGAGACCGGAAGGAGTACACCCTAAGGTGTAGCTTGCTAAAACACTCCCACATAAAAACTAGTGGGTGTATTCTAACAAATCCCTTGTATAATACTCTATCCGGTCCTATATATAAGAAACAATTTACTTTTTTGATTCATTGAATAGTTGATGTATTTGGTCTATTTCTAGGCTAGGTACATCAATTATTGAATGAATCTAAAAAGTTAACTTTTTCTTATAAATAGGACCGGAGGTAGTATGTACTAACACTTAATGAAAAAATTACTCTCTTAGCATGTTGATAAGACTGCTCAATAGACACCGACCAAGGATCGAACAAACAACATCCAACCAAATGGTTAAGAGATACAAATATCTACCACTTGTATCATATATTATATTGGTGATACTTTGATCTAGTTTTTGAATATGCTATCATATCAAGACTTGATTGATTTCTAGTTCTGAGATTTGGCTTCTTCCAAATTTTTGTGTCTACTGCCATGGCAAGTCTTTCTTAGGCTGCCGAGAATAATGGTAACACATACAAGTTAAGATCATAGAGAGGGAAAAACCTTAGCTTAGGATAAATATGTCCAAAACCACCTAGTTCAATATCATTATTGGTCTTTTACTTTTAAAACTACAGGGTATCTTTATCCCTCCATGTATGCATTGTCTTCAACTTTCTCTCGCGAGTCACTGCTGCTGTTTCTTTACTTCTTTTAAATTTGACATTTCCAATTATTGAGCAAAGTTATTTTGTTGTATCAACTTTAATTTTTTTGTATAAAAAAGAATCACACCTTTCAGCTTATATCATCTGAAACACTTCCTTAATCTATCAGAGCAAAAAACAGAGGCCTTAAATCTTTTGAAAATCTCTTTACTTTTCATGTAAATCTTAGGATGTGAACTATTTGGAAAATGAAGCCTTTATCTTAGAAATGAATAAGTTCTGTTAGGTTTTATGCAAGAAAACTAGTTCATACTCCCTGATTTCTGGTAATGATAATCATATGTAGGATGTGATTTTATCCCTCCCTCTCTCTCAGATTGTGGTAATACTAATAGAAAATCCCATACATCAACCAAACTTCTCTAGATCATATAGAAAGACTGAAGTTTTTGAAAAGACAAGATGACCAAACATCACAATTAATAAACAAAACAACATAGTTGGCACAATAATTCTGGCAATACAATATTTCTGGCATACAATCAATGTGTGTCTGAATATATCCACACAAGCAGTTCGAGCATACAATCTGATTTCATCGTAGAATAAACAGACACACACATAGGGGCATCAATTCCAATCAACTTCACATTGGAATATAACACGCCTTCTCTTAAAACTCACTCACTAAGCTTTGATGACTTAAATATTTTTATTGGGCAAGAACAGCTCAAAAAAGAGCTGTATCAATATCAATATAAAGTAGATGAAATTGTATACTCTGACAAGTATGGAACAAGACTGAATATTTACACGCAAATCCTACACAGGACAGTTTTGATTTAGAAGCAATAGTTCCTATTGGATAACAGTAAAAACATTGACTTTGCATAACACTTTTAATCTATCTGGTTAACTTGTGTTTTATATCTAACATCTAACTTGCTCTTGAATGCAACAAACCAACATAAGTTTTCATAACTAGATTAAAAGTGTCGAGTAGTCTTGATTGAATCCTTGAAGGCATCCAAATGATCTTCAAATTGAATTAATATCCTGTAACAAATGTTGAATAATTAATTTTAAGAATATAAGCATAAATGATAAAATCTATAGAGTATACTGATAAAAAAATTAATATAATTAAAAAATTTAAGAGGATATAATTTATTTATTGTTATTCTCAACCACGAATGTGATATATATATATATATATATATATATATATATATATATATATATATATATATATAAATTCAAGAGATATAAAGTTGTGTTGATGGTAGGATTTAATGTCTAGAACAATGAGAGGATGAAAGTTCTATCACCATCCCACAACATCATACCAACAAATATTAGCATGCCAACTTTTTTCATTAGAAAAGAAAGTATATAAACTCTATGTTGAAGAAAAGAAAGTGTGTAAATTCGTACCCATACTAGTACGGAGGATTTCTTTGACCCCTTGCGTAAGCTTTTTTCTACTCTTCTTTTCTTTAAACTGGGTGTGAAAATCTTTACCTTCTCTAACTTATTTGAGTGACTTACAATATATCGCGTAAAGTCCAACTCAGTTTTTATGTCTTGAATTCCTTTAAATTCAAATGTAATGAGACTGGTTGTAAGACATGTCGGAGTCACTGATGGCTCCACCCAACTCGAGTTTCCAACCTCCTTTCTTCGGGAATTGATTTCAATTTTTCTCTGCATGTAAACCAAACATTATCGTTAGAATTTTCCAACTTTCCAACTGGATATATAGTAAATAGTTTCAATTATATTATTAAGTAAATAAACGTAAAACTGTAGGTAAATCAGCTTAAAAGAAAGTTAAATTGGTAGGAAAATCTACACAAATATAGATTAGATATCTATTGTTTTGAATTAATTAATTTGTTTATCGGTTATATTTGCAAACTACATGTATCTTTTGCCAAGTCTTTGATCTCTTGTGCCAGATTTTGAGCTTATCATATTTTATCTTTTAAAAATATATTGTGCAAATATAGTTAAAAAAAACATCATACACACCTTAATTGCAAGATACGTAAGTTTTGGAGCATTCTGCAGAAAGCTGACGAGCATATTCCAACTGCATCTCTCAGATATTTCAACCGATAAAAATAATAAACTGTGAAAAGTGAGAAGATGTAAGTTGTCAAGTTTGTCCTCCATGCTGAGAAACTGCATTACAAAATTATAAAAGGAGAATAGAATTGCATATGGGACTAAATATCGAACTTGTAATTAAAAAAGAGATTATGAAACTTACATGAAATGTGTTAGAACCGAGAGCCAATGATTTGACATTAGAAAGTCCTTTCAAGAGTGTATACAAACTGTTAAAATCCGGACTCTGACAAATGGAAAGAGTAGCTTGATGAATATTGGACAAGTTTGCAAACTCATATTTTCTAGGAGTCAATGAAAAATCAATAATAGAAAGAACTTCAAGTGACGGGGCATTAATTTGTACTGGACAAATTTTAGAAACAGAAATAGGAACAAATAAAGAAAGGTATAATCTCTTCAAGAAGTGAAAAGAGGTATTGATGGCTATTCGAAAGGTCTCATTTAAATAAAGTTCCTCCAGATGTGGACAACCAGATAGAAAATTATTGAGATCATACTCTCTATGATCATCAAAGAAAGAATATATCACAGTTGATCGGAGATGAAGAATCTTTAGTGACGGTAAATATACATGAAGAGAAGAATTGAGTGTTGGTTGAATTCTGCCCCGCAATTTTAAGACCACAAGTGACTCACAAGTGGAAAGCCTAAGCGGCAACAAGGTTTTTTCATGGAGAAACAAATCCAAGTCAAGTTCCTGGACCTTGAGATCTAAAGCCTTTGAGACCCACATGTGTACATCATTTGGCTGGCAGCCTTTCTCACTATAAAGCCTTAGTTTTCTTATATTTTCGGTGCGTCTTAGCAGAGCAAAATTTACAAATGCCTTTGAAACCCACATGTGAACATCATGTGGTTCGCAACCTTTCTCACTATCAAGATTTTGTTTTCTTATATATTCTTGGTAAACAGACTTGATATATTTGGACAGAAAAGGGTCTGAAATCTCTGGTAATTCAAAGCGAAGGCTGGGAATCTTGGTGCAGATCGACTCCCATCTTGTGGATAGAACACATGTTCTGTAAGACTCTTTTGTTGATAGGAAAGACAAAATATGACAAATCAAATCGTCTGGGAGATTGCTTAATCGATCGTGTTCTTCATCAGAGCACGCCATGACCTAATCTGAACAGCAGAGTAAAGTTATGACAAGATTGACGAGATTTCATTAGCAATAAACAAAGAGATCAACACAATTTCACTAAAATTTAATTCCAAAAGTAACAAATTAATCTTCGAAATAGGTACAAAATGATTGATGAATAGAACACAATGGAAAATAGATAAATGAATATCATTGGAAATTGTATATAGTAACAATTGGCTGGGCAATGTTTTTATAAAGTCAGAAACTCAAGTGCTAAGTTCCAATGACATTTTTTGGTTTATACTACAAAGAGATACTTGAAAATGCAATGTACATTGATCTTATAAATCATAACAAACAATACATAATAACTTAAATTCAAACTTAAAATTGTTCAAAATTTGTAGAAGAACAATAAAAAAACAACGATTAACAGAAACCCTAAAATGACATGATCATCGGGCTAAAAAAATGCATAAACTCAAACAAGAAGCAGTGAAAATTGAATTGAAAAACTATCAGAGAAAAAGAATAACAATGGTGAGCTCGTACGCACCTTCAGAGTAACAGAAAGAGGCGAGCGTTGTTGTATTCGCGCTTTTCTGTAGAAACAAACAAATATCAATTAGAAATCAAGAATAGTTCTGCAAATGTAGCAATTATATATCATTAAAAAATAAAGTTTCTGAATCAGAATTTGAAGAAACTCTAGGAGGAGTTTTAACAAACATGTTATGTGCATAATAAAAAAAACAAAGGGGGATAAGAAGAATGTGTATGATGAATCAGTTCAAACAAAAACCAATGAATGAATGAATGGAACAGAAACCCTTTATAGAAATGTTGAAATTGAAAGTATAGAAATGTTGAAGAGATGAGAAACGTTTAGAATGAGTGAGTGAAATGAAATGTTGGAGAGAAGATACGCATGTCCATTTCCTTCTATAGGTCTCATCACTTTATTGAATAGATTAAATATTAATTAGGTCTCATATTTATAAAACTACCTTTTAAAAAAAAAAAATTATAAGCTACTTCGACCGCTAATTATACCAATCAATTAGCCTATCCCCTCCCAACTATAAACTAACCTACAAGTCATCAATTATAAGTTTATTCGCTATAATAGTTTATCAACAATATGCTATTTTTTAACAAATCAAATTATAAAACAAAAAACCATGCCTCACAATGTGAGCATTGGTAAGTAGTCAATCACCCTAAAATTGCAAAAAAAATTCAATTACCCGATTGAAATTGAAGAAATGTTAAAAAAAACTTTAAATTATAAAATATCATGTCAGTTTACTCCTCGTTAGTTTTCTCCATCTAACACGATAATATGGTTGTTAATTGTCTATATGATATTGTCAAGTGGTTAAAAAACTTACGTCACTCCCAAGGGATGATCAAAACATGATATTTATAGCAATCAGGCAAGTATGTTTAGGCATACTTGAGAACAACATCCTATTTAACAAAATACATTATCAATACAAGTCTAATCCATAATCAAAGCAAGTACTTAAATACATGATAATTCTAAAAATATATATAATTGGGAATATTTAAACAGGGGCCCAAGGAAGCATGAACAGGGTAGGAAAGACATTCCGACTCAAAGAGCTTTTACAAAAGTATTTATATTTATCTCTCATTAAAGGCATTAATGGGGCTCAAATCCAAGACATCTCAAATTTAAGTCCTGTCTTTTTATGACTAGATCAAGCCCTTGAAGTTCAGTTACAATATCTTTATTTTGAGGGTGTTATTTGGGGGTGAGTAGTGACGATGGGCGGTGGTGGATACCGTGTTTACAGGGTTTGTTTTTTTGAAGTTTGTTTTAGGTGGTGATGTATGTTGGTGGGTTTATCTTCAGGGGTGTTTTTAGGTGGTTATGGTGTACCGTCTATATACGGCACCATTTGTATCTTGTTTCTTTCATACCTTGCATCTTGTGAGGATGACGTTTACTTTGCCAATTCAAAAAAAAAAAAAAAACTAAAAAATTATAATTTCAATGCTCCTAAAAAAAAAAATGGTGTCCTGAATTACCGCCCCTAAATGGAGAGCAATCTTAATTAAGATTTTTTTTTTTTAAAGAAAGCAATCTTAATTAAGATGTTATTGAATCTTGAGAAGAGTTAGTTGATCCATGAGCATGACCATGTGCAGCATGTGTATGAACATTTTATGTGACTAACATGTTCATTACCATTTCTTCATCATTTTGTTTTTGTGGATTTACCAAATTGGAAATGACAAGCTTGAAATTAATGAGGAAGAAACTGGACACTAAGGCAGTGTGATGTTTGGCTTTCGTTTAATTGGTTGTTTTTGTGTACAGATACTTCATACATACTATTGTTTGTTCACTTTAATCAAGTACATAAGTAAAATATTAGAGTGGAATTTCCATTGACAGTGAACAACACACATTGGGTAATAACAAGTAAAGCATAAGTACTGCAATAAGCTTTTGATCATTAAGTTGAACTTTACACCGACCATTCTAATTCCATTTCCATCCACCTTATACTACCAAGTAAAGCATAATATCCACATATAGATGAACCATTCCAAGCTTCTTAATTAATGCAATTAGCTTTTGATCATCAAATTGATTGTGTGCTATATGATTGCTAAGTCTGAGTCTGTGCATATGATTTGTCTTACTGCTGTCCACTCCTTATCCCCCACAGCATAAAATAGATAATAAAATCAAATAAATACATTAAAACAAAAGGAGCATATAGGCAATGTCATACAAGCTCAATAGCTCGTACCAATCCAAATAAAGATTTGCTTATGTTTGGATTAGTGGTATAGTGTGAAATGGAGTAGAATGGAATAGGCTAGTTAGATTTTGAAAAAGAGATGCTATCTAATTTTCTTGACAACATAATGTGTAAGAGTGAAACAAAACCTTGGAAAAAATATTCACATTTTGAGAGTAAATCAAAATGGAAAAACAAGTATGCAACTATGCATGGACAAAGTATTTCAGATAACTTTATCATTTATATTTTGCATAGCATTCACTCGATCATCTTGCTTCAAAGTATTTCATATAACTTGATCTGTTCATATAAGTAGGCTGCAAACTCAAAATAAGTTGGGAAATATATCATTCATCTTTCCTTGCTGAATTAGTTTCCAAATACCAAACGGTGTAGCCAAAGCAAACAATAAAAAGCTTATTGTATTTGTGGGACATTTGTTTCATGGATGAGAAATTCATTCCTATGAATAACTTTCCTAAGTTGATATATGGATAGCACAACTTTAATATTGGAAGATATCTGAGATTCCCTCTTTTTCATGGTAGAGTCAAGAATGTTTATTTTTATTTGGCTTAATTGCACTTTTGGATCCCTATCTTTTCAAAAGTTGCGGTTATGGACCCCTAACTAATTTAAATACAAAACAGCCCCCTATGTTTTGATTCTTTGGCAGTTTTGGATCCCCAGTCCATTGTTGACTCGGTCAACGCTGACGTGGCACCCTAAGTGAGGTGCCATGTGTCAATTTATTTTATTTTTTTTGCCTTGGGGGTCCAAAACTGCCAAAGAATCAAAACATAGGGGGCTGTTTTGTATTTAAATTAGTTAGGGGTCCATAACCGCAACTTTTGGAAAGATAGGGGTCTAAAAGTGCAATTAAGCCTTTTTATTTTATCCTTGACAGAATAGCAGGTCTTGCTAGCCTACTAAGTCTGTTCATTAGAGAAAAAGAGAAACTATAAAGAAATTAAATGGGAGTGCTGGCCAAACCTATAACTTTATCAGAGTTTGTGTCACAGATACACTTCGTTACTCTCATGGATTGAATGATACCAACTTATATCATCTTAAACATGAGGTAACTTGAGGTTTGGTCTTATTTTTTTCACATTGCATGTATTATATGTGTGTCACAAATCACAATACACTTCCTTACTCTTTCAGTGCATAATACAGAGGCATTAAATCTTTTTTACTTTTCATGTAATCGTGCAAAAAAACATGTAATCACACACCCTGATTTTTAATATTGATAATCATTTAGGATGTGATTTTGTCCCTCCCTCTATCAGATAGTGGCAATACCAAAATAAAATCTCATAGATCATATAGAAAGACAAAATGAACAAACTCCAAAACTGAACAAAAAAAACATGCCTGAAGCTTGCAGCTTCATTGATTCAAGGTCTAACATAGTTGCCAAAATAATTCTGGCAATACAATATTTGGATATGCTAAAGCACACAAAACACAAGCAGTCATTATCCAGTCAATGTGTCTTACTATATCCACACAAGCAGTTCGAGCATACAATTTGGTTTCATCTTAGAATAAACAGACACACATAGGGCATCAATTCAAATCAACTTCACATTGCAATATAACACTCCTTCATTATATGCTCATTATAACTCAAAAAAAGCTGTAACAATATAAAGTAGATGAAATTGTATACTATTGACAAATATAGAAGAACAAGATTGAACAATTTCGATTTAAAATCAATAGTTCATATTGGATAACACTTTTAATCTATCAGTATTACCACAATCTGGTTGACTTGTAGTGCTTGTACTTATCAGATGAATGAAGAACAAAAAACAGGTTTTATATAGAACATCTCTTGTTCTTCATCATTAGAGAATTCTATGCAACAAACCAATATAAGCTTTGATAACTAGATTAAGAGGGTGAGGTGGTCTTCATTGAAATCTTGGAGAAATCCAAATGATCTTCAATTGAATTAATATCCTGTAGCAAATATTGAATAATATTTTAAGATCATAACCATAAATGATAAAATCATTAGAGTATAACGATAAAATAAATTAATATAATTAAAAAATTTAAGAGCAAAAAATTTATATATTTTAAGAAAAAGTCTTATTCTCAACCACGAATGTAATAGTATATACAAAGTCAAGAGATATAAAGTTGTGTTGACGGCCGGAGTTAATGTCTAGAACAATAAGAGAGGGTGAAAGTTCTATCACCACCCCACAACATCATACCAACAAATATTAACATGCCAACTTTTTTCATTAAAAAATAAAGTATATAAACTTTGTATGGAAGAAAAGAAAGTCTGTAAACTTCATACCCATACTGGTACGAAGGATTTCTTTGACCCCTTGCGCAAGCTTTTTTCTACTCTTCTTTTCTTTAAACTGGGTGTGAAAATCTTTACCTTCTCTAACCTACTTGAGTGACTTACAATTTATCGCGTAAAGTCCAACTCAGTTTTTATGTCTTGAATTCCTTTAAATTCAAATGTAATGAGACTGGTTATAAGACATGCCGGAGTCACCGATGGCTCCACCCAACTCGAGTTTCCAACCTCCTTTCTTCGGAAATTGGTTTGAATTTTTCTCTGCATGTAAACCAAAAATTATCATTAGAATTCTTCAACTGGCATATAGTAAATAGTTTCTGTTATATTATTAAGTAAATAACGATAAAATTGTAAATAAAATAGTTTAAAAGAAGGTTAAATTGGTAGGAAAATCTACACAAATATAGTTCAGATATCTATTGTTTTTAATTAATTAATTTGTTTATCGGTTTTATTTGCAAACTCCATGTATCTTTTGCTAAGTCTTTGCTATTATTGTGCCAGATTTGAGCTTATTATATTTTATTTTTAAAAACAATATTGTGCAAATATAGTTAAAAAAAACATCATACACACCTTAACTGCAAGATCCTTAAGTTTTGGAGCATTCTGCAGAAAGCTGACGAGCATATTCCAACTGCAACTCTCAGATATTTCAACTGATAAATATAACAAACTGTGAAAAGTGAGAAGATGTAAGTTGTCAAGTTTGTCCTCGATGCTGAGAAACTGCATAACAAAATAAGAAAATGAGAATAGAATTGCATGTGGGTGACTAAATATGGAACTTGTAATTGAAAAAGAAAAGATTTTATTAAACTTACATGAAAAGTGTTAGAACCGAGAGCCAATGATTTGACATTAGAAAGTCCTTTCAAGAGTGTATACAAATTGTTAAAATCCGGAAGCTTACAAATGGAAAGCCTAGCTCGATCAAGATTGGACAAGCTTGCAAACTCATACTTTCTAGGTTTCATTGAAAAATCAGTAATAGAAAGAACTTCGAGTGACGGGGCATTAATTTGAAGTGGACAACACTTAATAACAGAAGTAGGCATATATAAATAAAGGAATAATCTCTTCAATAAGTGAAAAGAGATGTTGATGGGTATTCGAAAGGTCTCATTTAAAAGAAGTTCCTCCAGACGAGGACAACCAGATAGAAAATTATTGAGATCATACTCTATACTATCCTCAAAGATAGAATACATCACAGTTTCATGGAGATGAAGAATCTTTAGTGACGGTAAATGTACATGAAAAGAGGAATTGAGTGTTGGTTGAATTCTGCCCCGCAATTTTAAGACTACGAGTGACTCACACGTAGAAAGCCGGAGCGGCAATAAGATTTTTTCATGCAGAAACAAATCCAGGTCAAGTTCCTGGACCTTGAGATCTAATGCCTTTGAAACCCACATGTCTACATCATATGGCTGGCAGCCTTTGTCACTATGAAGCCTTAGTTTTCTTATATTTTCGGTGCGTCTTAGGAGAGCAAAATTTACAAATGCCTTTGAAACCCACATGTGTACATCATGTGGCTGGTATGGCTGGTAGCCTTTCTCACTATCAAACGTTAGTTTTCTTCTATTTTTGTCGCGTCTTACGAAAGCAAGCTGGAAAGATAGGATTTCTTCTTTTGATATCACAGGACCTGAAATCTCTGGTAATTGAAAGTGAAGGTTGGGAATCTTGGTGCAGATCGACTCCCATCTTTTGGATAGAACACATGTTCTATAAGACTCTTTTGTTGATAGGAAAGACAAAATATGACAAATCAAATCGTCTGAGAGATTGCTTAATCGATCATGTTTTTCATCAGAGCACGCCATGACCTAATCTGAACAGCAGAGTAAAGTTATGACATGATTGAATTTCATTAGCAATAAACAGAGAGATTAACACAATTTCAATAAAATTAGATTCCAGAAGTAACAAATCATAAACATGATTTCGACAAGGGAAACTTGCGAGAAGTGATAAAAACAGTCAGAATGCACAATGATTTTATTAAGTCAGAAATTCAAGTGCTAAGTTCCAATGACATTTTTTGGTTTATATTACAACAAGACACTTGAAAAAAAAAATCATACGAATCATAACGAACAATACATAATAACTTAAAATCTTCGAAATATGTACAAAATGATCAATGAATAGAAAACAATGGAAAATAGAGTAATGAATAACAGTGAAAATGCATGTATAGTTCCAATGACATTTTTTGGTTTATACTGCAACAAGAAACTTGAAAATGCAATGTACGTCGATCTTATAAATCATAACGAACAATACATAATATTTTTTAAAATAAAACTCAAAAATGGTCAAAATTTGTACAGTAACAACAAAAAACCAACAGCTAACAGAAATTCTAAAATCACTTTTTGAACTCAAATTAGCAGTAGTGAAAATTGAGTCAAAAATTTAATTGAAAAACAATCAGAGAAAAAGAATAACAACGGTGATCTCGCACGCACCTTTTGAATTTGTGAGTTCAGAGTAACGGAAAGAGGTGAAAATCTGTAGAAACAAACAAATATCGATTAGAAATCAAGAATAATGCTGCAAATGTGACAACTATATAACATTAAAGTATTGTTTGCTCAATTTATAATAAACAAAAAAACAAGTTTATGAATCTGAATGCAATTAAGTATTATGAGTATTGTGAAATTGCAAATGTGACAGATATAACAGCAAAATCAAAACACAGAATAAGCTGAATTGAAAATGTTGTAAGATCAGAATTTGAAGAAAGTGTATGAGGAGTTTTAACAAACATGTTAAGTGCATGATTAAAAAGAAAGGGGAAATGTGAAAATTGTGAATGATGAATCGGTTGAACAAAAAAAATTGATCGATTGAAGCATAGACGATTACCCTAGGAATGAATGAATGAAGTAGAAACCCTAAGAAATTGTGTTCGATTCGAGAAATTGGAAGCAGAGAATGTTTAGAAATGTTGAAGAGATCAGAAACGTTTACGAGTGAGTGAGTGAGTGAGGAATGTTGGAGCGAAGATGAGAACAAAAAAATACGCGGCGTGTCTTAAAACTCATTTAAAAAAATTAAAAAAAAAATCGAAAGGTTAGAAATTCATTAGAATTATGCTCTTCTACCAACACGTTTTGCTAATTCCCAACTAAACTTTCGAAAATATTCATGCATGAGTTAGCTCCCACTAGTGTTAGTTCTGTATGATTATGCCCAACTTAGATTAACTCACGTAGGGGTATTTTAGGAGGTTTGGTTGGGAACGAGCAAAACGTGATTGGAGAATAGCAGAATTCGATTAATTACAGGGCTTGACCCTTAGATATTGAGCCCTAATTTTTATAGGTTTTTTAACCCGGCCCTAAAAAGTCGGTACCCGTTAGGTCTAGCCCTAACGGGCCGCGGGTAGCCCTTTAGCCCACATAACAAAAAAGTCCTATAAGTTATAGGCTTAATTACACTTTTGGTCCTCCTGTTTTGGCCTACTCACGAAACTGGTCCTGCCCTTTTAAAACAGAACAAAATGTTCCTTCAATTATCATTTTTGTTGCATTTTTCGTCCTACCCCCCATTTTATTCTCCAAAAACGCAGAGAAATGACAGTTTTAGACCTACCCCCTATGTTCAACCATGAAATAAACAAGGAATAAAGCATGCGGGTACAAAGAATCCACTTTATTCAACACACTAACCAAAAAAACCCTAATTTCTAAGATATGTTTCAAATTAGGGTTTTTTTGGTTAGTGTGCTGAATAGAATAGATTCATTGTGCCCACATGTTTTATTCCTTGTTGATTTCATGGTTGAGCATAGGGGTAGGTCTAAAACCGCCTAAAACTTTCATTTCTCTG
Source organism: Medicago truncatula (assembly GCF_003473485.1). Taxonomy (NCBI): domain Eukaryota; kingdom Viridiplantae; phylum Streptophyta; class Magnoliopsida; order Fabales; family Fabaceae; genus Medicago; species Medicago truncatula. Next base: position 28,514,505 of record NC_053045.1, read on the forward strand.
CGTTTCTGGAGTTTGAAAATAGGAGGTAGGACGAAAAATGCAACAAAAATGATAATTGAATGACCGTTTTGTTCTGTTTTAAAAGGGAATGACCAGTTTCGTAAGTAGGCCAAAACACGAGGACCAAAAGTGTAATTAAGCCTAAGTTATATATATTTTTCAGATAATTTTTTACTTAGTTGATTATCAAAGTAAAAAATAAAAGTGAAAATTCAATGAATTAATACACAAATATAAAAGTAATATAAAATTATATTTACTCGTTTTGTTATTTATAATTTTAAAGATCAAATATATAAATATCTATAACCATAACGTATGGAATTGATTTAAAACTACTTTCCTTGTCATTTTAGTTTTCGACGTTTGTAAGAAAAATGTTTACAATTTATTTTTGTGATAGACGTTATTTAAACATATTAAAAATACTAATTATAAGAAATTTTATAGAAGTATTTTATAGTACTTTTTATTTAAAAAATTTAATTTTTAATACGGATCTGCCCGTTTAGCCCGCGGTCTATATAGGGCCGGACTCGAGATAATATATTTCAAGTCCGTTTTTCAATCGGGATTTTTTTACCCATAATTGATATGTGATAAGTAGTTTTATTTGATGAATACCATGAGATTTAAGTAATTGAATCATTAAACACCAGCAAGTGTTTCCTCACATAAATAAAAGTAAAACATACTATATATATATATATATATATATATATATATATATATATATATATATATATATATGTGTGTGTGTGTGTGTGTGTGTCCAGTGGTATGGTTGTAAAAAACATATCATTAGTCAAGTTAAATAACACCAAGAAAAATTAAGAGACCAAGTTAATGCAACTAGGTTGCTTATCTTGTGTGACTTAATGCAATTTGACTCTTAATCTTGTGAAGTTAATGCATCTTTATCCATCAATAGAATATGATAGTATGTAGGGTTGGGAATAGGTTAGGCTGGCTTACAGGGGTCTACGACCTGGCCTGTTTAAGTATGGTCTGGCCTAGCCTATTTATTAAAAAGGTCAGGTTGAGGCTTTTTAAAAAGTCTATTTGATAAAATAGGTCAGGCTTAGGCTTTTAAAAAAGTCTGTTAAGCCTGCTAGACCGGTCTATTTATACCCATAAGTTAAACCTAATATGCCTAATTATTATTATATTAATACTATATATCAACAAAAAATCATTCTCAATTCCCATTGTCTGCTAAAAAAACGAAATGACAAACTCACAAACTCTATTTCCCAATTCCCATTTAAAATCATTCCCAATTCCCATTCCTTTGGCTTCTCTTGAATCGTTTCTGCTGCTTTTTGAATCGCTGCTACCTTATCGCCGCCGCTGCTACCTTATCACCGCCGCCGCCGTATCAGGTTTGAATCGTTGCTACCTTATTTGAATTGGAACTTCATTATTGGATTTTTTTTTCCCCTTTTTATCGCTGCTACCTTTTCTTCTTATCGCTGCTATATTATTGGATTTTTTTACCTTATTGGATTTTTTTCCCCTTTTTATCGCTGCTACCTTATGTATTCCCCCTTTTTTTTTTTCTTTATCGCTGCTACCTTTTCTTCTTTCCCATTCGTTATTGGATTTTTTTCATTGTCTCATATAGTAAATTTTTGGTTTAATTGCACTTTTGGACCCCTATCTTTCCAAAAGTTGCGGTTATGGACCTCTAACTAATTTAAATACAAAATAGCCCCCTATGTTTTGATTCTTTGGCATTTTTGGACCCCCAGTCCATTGTTGACTCGGTCAATGCTGACGTGGCACCCTAAGTGAGGTGCCACGTGTCAAAAAAAAATATTTTTGCCTTGGGGGTCCAAAACTGCCAAAGAATCAAAACATAGGGGGCTGTTTTGTATTTAAATTAGTTAGGGGTCCATAACCGCAACTTTTGGAAAGATAGGGGTCCAAAAGTACAATTAAGCCTAAATTTTTCCCCTTTTTATAGTGTTTGTTCTTGTGATTTCCATGCTTGCATGCTTGCATAGAAATAGAAATAGAATCATCTAATTATGTCATACTTAAATTTTTTTTGTCATAGTAGAGCTTCTAATATTAGGAAAATAGATGGGTAATCAAATTTTTTATCATATTCTTTTTGATATACAAGGCAATAAGCAGAAACTAATAAAATTGATTAATAGTTTTCTACTTAATATAACACATTTTCATTAATGTTTTTACCATGTACAACAAATGTCTTCTCAAGCAAATGAAGAACCAACTCAAGCAGGAGCAAACACAACTCAAGAAGAAGCAAATGCAACCCAAGAAGAAGAAACTCAAGCTGAACCAATTGTTGGGATAAAGAGGAAAAAAACAAGTGTAATTTGGAAAGATTTCGATGAAAAGGAAATTACTAAAGGTGTGTTTAGAGCTGTTTGTAAACACTGCAAAGTTGAGAAAATGTGTAAACTGCTAGAAGTGTTCAATTCTGTTACTCATGTGATCTCAGATAGTTTCTCAACTATTTAATTGTTGTACTTTATTACTCTTAGAAATGTTTAATATAACTAGTGTTTAATATAACTATTTTGAATGTAGGTAGTGAGTATCCAACTGCAAATTTGTATATGCCAGAGGTCTGAAGGGTGAAGCAGGTACTTGATATGGCGGATGAAGACGAAGATCTCTTTATGAGAGAAATGGCAAAACCAATGAAAAAGAAGTTTGACAAATACTTGGGGGAGTGTAATTTGTTGATGGCTATAGCTAGTGTTTTGGATCCTAGGTGCAAATTTCACAGTGTTTGTATATGTTTTCCCAAGATATATAAATCCAAGGAAGTTTCTGATGAGAATATAGAGAAGGTTAGGCGTTCCTTGGAGTTATTATATGATGAGTATGTGGCCTTATCTTTGGAAGAGTCTTATTTGATGCCTGCTGTTAATTTGGATGGTGATAATCCATCTTCCTCTCAAACAAATGTTAAAAATGCCACTGAAATTGATGACTTGTTACAAACCATTCGGGAGCAAGAAGCCATTTCTCCCACGAAGTCAGAATTGCAAGATTATCTTGATCAAGGTGTTCATGTTGTTCCTAACTCTGAATCCTTTAGTGCTTTGGACTGGTGGAGGAACAACAACATGAAGTATACGATCTTGTCTAAGATGGCTGCTGATATACTACCTATTCCAATCTCAATTGTTGCATCCGAGTCCACATTCAGTGCTGGAGGTAGAGTTATCGATGAATTTCGCTCTAGATTAAATGAAGAATCTATTGAAGCTCTCATTTGTGGTGGTGATTGGTTCCGTCATAAGTATGGTGTGAAGAACAAATCAAAGGTTATTCTTTGTCATGATATTTTACTAATATTTATTCATATATTCATATGGTATTCTTTAGTCCAATAACTAAAGTATTTTTTTCTTTTGGTTCCCAAGGTTGATAAAGATGAGATACAAATCAACTTGAAGATTTGATATCATTTTGATTTTTTGGGCTGGTTTGTGTACATGAAGCTGATCAGTGATTTGTTGACTTGTGTGATATGTTGAATTATGCTGACTTTTGCTACACCTTGAAGATTTGATATCATTTTGGTTTTTTGGGTGGTCTATGTACATGGAGCTGACTATGAGTGATATGTTGACATGCTGACTTTTGCTACACTTGAGTTTTGACTAAGACCATGTGACTATGAGTCTATGACTAATGAGTGTCACTCTATCACTCATTTCTTTTTTTGTTTTCTCATATCAAACACTTTATGAAATCATATTATTTTCTATTTTTTGGTGAATTGTAATCAAATGGTTGATAAACATTGATGAGTACTAACGAAAGATTATTATTATTAGCTCTAAATTAATTGTGATTTGTTGTTTTGTTGTTATAGGCTTTTAAACAGCTTGCTATGTTGTTAAAATTTGTTTTTAGGAAAATAGGCTTTATGACCTGTTTAGCCTATTTAGTATGTAAAATGAACTATTTGATGACCATAATGTTAAATAGGCTTCAAATTAGGCTTTCAGACCAGGTTAGGCCAAGAAAAACGACCTATGATAGGCCATAGGCCAGGCTTCGTATTTATGACTCGGGCCTTTCAAAGCCTGACATGGTCTGGCCTATTCCCAACCCTAATAGTATGTCTCATAAAGTCTTAGTTTAACGGGAAAAATACCGAAATTGTTAGGCCCCTCTATTCCCAACCCTTATGATGGCTTTGCCATCTCTTCTAACTTTTTATGACCTGGGTTCATAAGGGATGGCAAGACCCCCTCCGGGGGCTATTAAGTTACCTATCCATAAAGTGCCTATTAAGGGACTTAATAGGCCCCTCTAATGGTATATCACCTAAGGGTGATTTACCACCTGTTTGTCCCCTATGAAGTAGGGGCCTGTAGCTCTTCTCTTTCGGTGTAGCTACAGGCCCTCGTATAGAGGTGTAGTAGAGCCCTTACTCTATTCCTCAAAGGAATAGCGGGCTCGTCACTGATAAGTAAATTCTTATCTCGCCTTCGGAGAGATAAGAGGAATTTACTCTCTGTAAAAGATGGAATCTCGCCCCAAGGGCTCCCTTCCCTTTCTTATCGGTCAGGAACTCCTAGTTCCTTCCCTTGTAGATATCTTTGATATCTTTAGGCTATCGGTCAGGAACTCGGAGTTCCTTCCCTTGTTGGTATAGGAAATCGGTCAGTCACTCTGAGTTCCTTCCCTTGTTCTTGTAGATGCGGAAATCGGTCAGTCATTCGGAGTTCCTTCCCTTGTTCTAAATTAAATAATGGGCCCCAAAAATATATAAATAAGTTAATGCATTCTCCCATGGCTTTTTAACGTATCAATCATAAATATTTGTCAAATAGTTTATTATATAATTATCGACGAAAAATACCAACCATGCATTCATTATTATTATTATTTTGAAAGAAGTATTCATTATTATATTAATCAGTACCTAATATTTTTTTCAATATACCTATGCCATTTTAAGTTTATAAAATACAACAATATCTCATGTTTGAGAAATAAAAAATGAGATCAAAATTGAAGATTTATTATTATTATTATAGAGGAATAAAATTAGTTTTTTATATTTGTCAAAAAAAAAAGTTTTTGATATGATTAATCATGTTTTAAATCAATTAATTAAAATTCATTAAAAAGAATCAATTAATTAAAACAAAACTGTTATTAAATTAATTTTGAATAAAACTAATATCCTAAATCCTTAACCGACCATTCACATTAATTTGCTCAAAATCTAGTGGTCAGAATAATATTATGATTGAATTATAAGACACGAGCAAAAACGATGCAATGCAAGTGATGAAATTTGAAATAAAAGAAAGAAAAAAAATTAAAACGTCGCCTGAGAGATTCGAACTCTCGCGGGGAAACCCCATGTACTTAGCAGGCACACGCCTTAACCACTCGGCCAAAGCGACTTTTCTTGATGTGTAGCTGAACTTACTAATTATAACATTGAACAATTATAGCCTTTTTAATCAACCAAAACTATATAAAAAATGTGTGATTTTGTATCAGTGCATTCTGATGAATAGCATGATAGAGCCCAAAAAGATAAAATCGGTAATATATGGTGTTATAATAGGACTCGTTTTGGGATGGATAATGTACTATATCAATATTTCCCTTCAAAAAATAAAGTACTAAATCAATATTTTGTTTGAAAATTTAATTATAATGATGTGAAATAATAACTTGATACTAGTTTATTAACTATTATTGACCTCAACTTACATTATGGGTTATGTTATCACACTTCCTTTCCCTTGCATTATTTTCATGTATTGAAAATCGCGGTTAATGATGTTCAAAATCGTTGGTAACTATCTGTGTGTCCAGTAAATGGTTCGGTTCTTGAGATGTAACTCTTTGTTGTGGAATTTGATGTCAAAATACCTTTTCTCATTTTAATTAGGGGGTATAATTAGAAAAATATGTGTTACATTTTTTTTTTTTTTTGAGGGGAAAATATGTGATACATTTAAAATTGGAAAAAAAAAAAAAGACTTTATTTTAAGACAATTTTTTTGCAAGTATGGTAGTTGTGGGACAGAGATAGTAACAACTAACTTTGGCTGTTTAATAAAATTTGGAAGACAGCAACTCAACCTAAATCCAAAGGAGGTCTTAGTATTTACTTGATTTGAAAATCCTAAACTAAACTACACATTAATTAATCACATTTTCTGCTTAAAGACATTTTCATGATTGTGATGGCCCTTTAACAGCTTAACAAACTCAGATTCTTGATGTGTTACATCTGCATACTAGGAGTATTCTTTGTGAATCTTTACTTTAATTTACACCTTATGGAACTTCCCAGAAGTTGTTCTCATTTGGCATGTCTTATACATTTTAGGCTTTTACTAAAAACATGCTTTTCTATTAGCTAAAGTCATATTCTTGGTGCACAAGTTACTATGAGGAAAAGTCATATTCTTGCAAACATGCTTAATCAAACAATCTTATCCTTCTTAATTATTACTTCTTGGTTTCTTTCCAAAGCAACAAACAAATTATGAAGTGCTCAATACAAGTTGTTTGATCTCTTTCTTTGGTGCTTCATGTGGTGCTTGTTCGTAAATAGGTTGCGTAATGAAAGCTTCTCTTAAAATTTGGTACTTCTTTGGTGAATATTACTATTTTTTTTCTTTCAATCGTTTGATATGCCGACCATGGCCAAACTACCAAAGCAATAGTCGCATCATAGGTGTGGCAAACAAAGAAAAAAGACATCCAAGTCTTTCCATGTCCAAGTCTTTCCATGTCACACTCACAAATAACGTAGTTTTCACAAATTCATTAGTCTTAACTTTCTAACTACTGCCACTCATCCCAAACTTTGTATATTTATTATTCACAAAAAAATAATCATGCATTGATCAAGTGTCTTGACTTTCTAAAACAATCAAAGTTTAAAGACAAAAAATAAATTAAAATACTTGTAGCAAATTCATTTTAATAATGGTCTGAAAAAAAGTGGTAGAGGCAAAACATAGAAATGGTAATTCCTAGGATACCCGCCAACTACTACTTGAGGTGGACCAGCTCTAGATCTATTTGGATTTCCTTGTGAGATAAACGTGATTATTGAATTATAAAATCAATTATGCATATTTTAGATATCTTCAATCATAAATAAGTTACTTCAAGTCCAATATATGTTTAATCAAAACTAAATCTATAAGCTTAATTCATTCAATATTAATTTACTTACACTGTTTATACATCAACATATTATTAATTTGATTAAATTAACAGGAGTCAACAAAATGTTAGATCTACACACCATACCATACACGTGAAGAATTAAAAAAAGAAAGGCTATTGGAATAATGCCAGATAGTAAGAGCAAGAGGGAAAATGGGCAAGAATAATAAAACAATAATAAATTAATGACAAATAATTTAGAACACATGACAATTGAGTGTCAACTGTCAACAGAATATTACAACTTACAACTGATCTGGAAAGACAGACACAGCAATGAACACAGACCTCTAAAAACACAAACAAAAAATAGGAGAAAAAGACACTTTCCCTTTATATATGATGATGATGCCTCAATATGTTTAGCAGTGCATAGTGCAAAGCTCTACATTAAAATTACATAAAGCACAGATTGCCCCACATAATTTTCCTACTTCTCTAGGAATAAATTAAGGCATATGGGCTATAAAATGTAGGCTATTGCCTATTGGTCAAGGAAGAAAATTTACCATATATGTAAAATTCAAACAGTAAAATATATGTAAGGTACTTGGGCAAGAATATGCCCTTCTCGCGCTGCCATCGTTGTTTCAACTTTTTAACTTGCAATTGGTTGAGCAATGACTTTCTTAATGGCTTCGGCGTATGTCCTGTGCTGATAGGTAAGTGTGGATTCAAGCAGGTCCCAAAGTGAAGTCTTTGGATTCCATTCTGAGCAGACAACAACCATTCACAGGTAAATTAACTTGTAATGTTGAAGATCAAATAGGTTGAACGAATGAGGAAATCTGAACTTACCGAGCTGCTTGTTGATTATGGTCATGTCAGGAATTCTCTTGTCACTATCATCATATCCCTCACCATAAAATTCTTTCGAGCTCACATCAATCGTAGGTGTTTCAGGTGGTTGAGTTCCACTAACCTTTGAATAGACCTGTAGAATCGAACAGTTGTTCAATACCCGACAGGCTTAAAATCTAATATCAGAACCAAATAATAACAGCAAAACAATCATTTTACCTGGATCATCATTTCAGCGAGCTGCCTAACTGTAACCTCATTGTTTGGGTTACCCACATTAAAAATATGGCCATTGGCTCTGGCAGGGTTTTCCTGTCAACAAACAAGTTGCATAACCTTCAAAGGACTAACCAACAACAACAATAAGTTAAGAGGAACACAATATCACATAACCTACAATCATCAATAAGACAGCTTCAATAGCATCTTTGATGTAAACAAATGTTCTCTGGGATTCACCACCATCCACAAGCTTGAGGGGCTCTCCTCTAAGAAGATTCTGCAGAAAAGGAATAGACAGAAATCGTTTTAAAAACTATTCGAAACTGCAGCTAAGTTATCTAAAAGTTAAACAGTAGATTTAGTAAAATGTAACATACATTGCTGAAGCATGCAAGAACACGGGGAACACCCTCACTTGGTCCGTCAATACCGGGAATGAAGTCCATTCTAGGTCCGATCCAATTAAAGGGCCTCACAATTGTGAACTCCAAGCCGTTTTCAGCACCCTCAGCTGCCAATGATCACATGTCAGTGAGACTATTCAATATTGGAAACAAAATCAGTCCGTGTCAAGAAAAGAAAAAAGCAAAATCAGCTCACCATAAACCAGCCTCTCAATCAACTGCTTTGCACATGCATATGACCATCTCTGCTTTTCGATTGAACCGAAAATGCATGGAGACACATCTTCTTTAAGCATATAGTATGCAGGGTCCTAACAAAACATTGGAAACAATATAGCTCATGCAATTCCAAAGCAGGAAGAAGAAAAGATAAAAGAAAAAAAAAGATAAGGACAATTGATTGAAAAAGTTCACCATCATTATTTAATACCCTAGAAGAAACTAACAAAGTACTAATCCTAAAAGAGGATGAAACATGTTGCAAAGTCATGTCACTTCACTACATGTCAATCTCCTATTTCCTATAACTAACAAGACAAATACAAGTGAAAAATGTGCAAAGTCAACATCATCTAAATTCAGATCCAAAAAAACACAGGACTAATTTTTTTTGACAAAAAAAAATACAAATTCATTTTTATTTTATCTTAATTGTTCCAAAATGTCATTTCCTGCTCAAATCTTTAAAGACAAGAAAGAAAGTAACAAATTGTCATTTCTAAAATTAAAAATTATCTTATACCAAAGAGTTTCTAACTAAGCTTTATTGCATGTTAGTTGTTACAACACATGGTCACACACAAACAAAATCACGTGCTTTAATTAAGATGATGTGTGAGATTTGAACTACCACCGACACATTCCAAATCATACAAACACAAAATCATAACTAACAAATTATACATCATAACATAACTAAATAATCATAACTAAATGAATCATAGATCTGAAACAAATAAATCATAGATGAAAAATGAAATTTTACCTGACGAAGAGGACTATCTTTAGGAAGATAACTACCAATAGTTTTCCCATACACTTCACAAGTAGAGAAATGAATCAACCTCTTATTGGTTTCAGAACAATACTTCACCTAAAAAAACACATCAAAAAAATCAAATTTTCAATCACACATACCCATCAATCAATTATTCAACCCAACATAACAAATCACTTAAAAATTCAAACTTTAATCAAAATAACACATACCCATCAATTAATTTCACAACCCAATATAACAAATCTTATAAAAAAAATTAAAATTTTAATCAAAATAACTTACCACAGGAAGTGCATCAATGAAATTGCTATAAATTGTATCAAGAGGACGTGTATTGTAATCAGCAGGAGTACAAATTGCAGCCAGATTTATAACCTAAACACAAAATCCAAAATCAAATTTTCAAGAACAAATCAAAAACCTAAATTGAAATAAAAAATTGCAAAATTGAAAATTACCAGATCTGCCATCTTGATGAGACCTTCAAGCCTTGAATCGTTCTTGATATTAAGACGATGAAAGTGAATGCGACCATTCCAAGGAAGCGATTCAGGTTCTAAAAGGTGTTTGATTTTGTCGTTGTAAACATCTAAAGCGAGAACTTTGTGAGAAGTTTCAGACATGAGTTTTTCGCAGAGATGAGAACCGATGAAGCCACCGGCACCAATCATGCAGATTGTGAGAGGTTTGATTGGGTTTCCGTCGAGATCTATGCGTGTTGAAGAGGGTGACGCCATTGTTGTTGTGTTGATTCGTTTCTTCGTGAGAGAGTGAAGAAAAGAAAGAAAGAACGTGAAAATGATAAGTGTGGGTAGGTTTGTGATTTGAATGGTAGTGATATGAATGGGGGTGGTGTTAATATATATGGTTGTACTCCAATATACTAGTAATATTAATTAATATTATTATATTATTCATAATTTATTGTAATAAATAAATAATACTCCTAGTTTTTTATTTTATTTTAAGATAAGGTAAAATTTAGGGCATCGCAGAAGTAGACAAATGTTCAAGGATCTCACGTGTTTACATCATTCGTTTTATTTTTTAACATATCAATTATTTTTTCCAACCCAACACCATCCTTTTTAATTTTTTTTAAGTTGTCTAGTGGTTAAAATTTACTTTTAAGACAAATAAATATGATGTTTAGGGTTCGAATATGATCCTTATATTACAATGCATTTTGTTTTTAACAATTGAGTTATGCTAAAAGAGACTTTGCCCATGTTAATCTTATATCATTAAATTTCAATAAAATTTATTTATTTTAGTATGATTTATTAAATAGGGCCTACGAAGAGATAAGTGCTTAGATGGCCAAGCAGTTTCATGTACATTCAAATTTTCTACTCCATAATGAGGTACTTATTTAGTATGTTATTAAATAATTGAAGCACATATCATTGTATATGATTTTAGATGAGAAAAATGAAAATTGATTCAGTTGTGGACCGTTAGTATATAATTAAGGGCACAACGCCATCCAGAAGGGATCAAACGGTCTTGGGCGCATCCTTCGAAGGGGCGCCACCTTAAAAGGCTTCTAGAAGCATCTAGACGCTCTAAATATGAATGACAACTTCGCAATTCATCACTTCGTCTTGTCCCAAGACTTGTGTTTGGTGGATATTGACCGTCAATATATAATTAAGTGCATAACATCCTCCAGAAGTGTCCAAACGATCCTGGGTGTGTCCTCCGAAGAGTGTTGTCTCATAAGGCTTTTAGAAGCATCTAGACGCTATAAACATGACTTAGGGCACAAGCTCATGAAAGGCTATAAATACTCCTCTTAAGATCATTCTCAAGGTATGACCTAAAGAGACTAAACTTTAATTGTAGATATTGTAATCACTACAAGTATAAGTTGATAAGAAATTGACTGACATGTAAAAATTTGGGTTCATCATTATCAATGTGAAGATTTATTTTATGTGTATCTTTGTTGATGATTTGAACCTTGAATCATGTCTTGATGTTGGTACCATATGGAGTCTAACCCTCGAGACTTTTTTACATAAAAAATTAGATGAACTATACAAGTATGATTCAACATAGTTAAAACACGCTTAAAAACTTTAAGAACATCGACAAAATTACATATAGATCATTTACAGAGATTTTAATTAGGCTACCACCTTGAGCGGTACAAATCAGCTACTTATTAGTTATTATATGATGAATCAATTTTTATTGGCACTATTTTACTATTAGAAAAGAAATGATAATTTAGTTTCTTAAAAAAAATAGTTTTTTAGTAAGAAAGTGAATTATAGTGTTACTACTAGTAGTATTATTATTTAATTTTAAAGAGGAAATAAAGAGACAAGAAGAAGATAACGTGTTTGTGATGTAAGTTTCGTCCAGCGCGCGATTGGAAGGTTTGTGACAACACGCGTTCAGCACGTCGCATGCACTCCACGTGTGTATATTGATTGATAACCAAAATTTAATTTATTTTTCTTGAGAAGAACCAAAAATTAAAGACCGGTGCTAGTCAAACCCCAAAAAAAATAAGTTACATCGAAATTTATTTAAAATTTTACAATAATACCAAAATTGTCCTCTTCATGTAAATTTTTAAAAACTCATCTTTTATGATCATTCTAAACCCTTACCCCCTTTCATCCACAAATCACCATAGATGTGCAACTAATATCTGAATCAACATCTTTGTTATTGATCTGTACTATATTCATAAAGGTTAGTGAATTTCATGAATTTCATTTTCGATGACTTTCTATTTGTTTATTGTTTGTTTTGGTATGAGATATGTTCAATTTAGGTTAGTGTAAATTCAGTTTACTTACGTTCAATCTAGATTAATGTAAATTAAGTTTACCTATGTTCAATTTAGGTTAATGTAAATTAAGTTTACTTATGTTCAATTTAGGGGTATATTAGTCATTCTGGGGTGTAACTTGTTTTTTTTGAGGTGTGACTATCACCAGTCAAAATTAAAACTTAAAAACTAGTTCTTTCAAAATAAGAAAAACCTTAAAAACTAGTATCCTTAAAAAAAATGAAGTTAAAAACTAGTAAAAAAATCATTTACAGAGGAAAGACGAACATTACCGTGTGTGTCTGTATGCTCTTTTTACCTTGCTAACTTGTGTATATATTTTATAATGTTTGTTTGTGTAATTTTGATTATAACTTTTAAACATTAATGGAAATTATTCGTAGATCAGTTTTTCTACAAATTATTTTCAAAACATATCAACTCGACGTAAATAAAATAAAAATAAAATAATGATTATTTTCGTATTGATTATAGGGTTTTGTTAATGAGTGCTCCCGGAGCACTAAGCATTCCTTATAAAGAAATTATTTTTTAAAAAAAAAGTAAAAACTTTAATTTTTAATAAATGCACAAACTTACATAAAAGCTTACCACTTTGGGTGCTTAAAGAGTGTCACGGGGACAGTCGTTAACGTTTCCCGTTGTTTATATTTATCGTGACATATACTAATCTACAAAATCTTGATCTTCATTGTCTTTTGCAACAATGACGTCGATTTCAAATTCAAATCCTTTCAGTGTCAATCATCATCATGTTTCTCACCATGCTTAAAGGCTTAGGTTTGTCATGGCCTCGTTTAGAATGCGTGCCTCGTTTAGCGTGCCCGACCTTAATAGGTCTCATACGATAAGAGAGCAATTTTTATTTTTTATTTTTTTTTACTTTGGTTCACTAAAATGACCTTTGATTTTAGTTGCTGTACAATCCTTACCTAGTGTAGCAGGTTAAAGTAATTAAAAATTCTCACAATAATTTCCCTAAAACATTATTGCTATTAATATTAGAGGGCTAATGTATGAATATATTAATTAAATGACTAATACCTCAAATTCGTCATTGAATTTTAAAATATCGGCCAAATTCGTTCTTGAATTTTGCGAAATATCTATTTAGTTCCTGAATTTACAAAATGTCAATCAAATCAGTCCCTCCGTTAAGTTGGTGTGTTAACGGAGGTGACGTGTAACGTTAACCTCTTACAAGGCTTACCACGTCAGATGCCACGCAAGCAGGGACCAAATTGATTGATTTACATAAAATTGGCAAGGACCAAATTGATGGATTTTCAGAAAATTGTCAACAGCTCTTTCTCCTTTCTCATTAACGACTCTTTCTCCTCTTCTTCATTAACGACTCTTTCTTCCCCAAATATATAAATTTGGAACCCTAAAAATTGAAGAATGATTCTAGAGAAACTAAAATGAAAAGTTGATATATTTATAAGGATTAAAAACATATTTATCCCTATTTAAAAATACCATAATATTCTTTAAAAAAAACATAATATGTAATTACTAATGTTATTTTTATTTATAATTATATAGTTATTATCATTAAAACTAAATCAGAATTAATCAAGGCCTATGAGCATGCTGGGATTTTTTCAAATTTTCCAACATTGTCAAAAACACCCTTTGTTAAATGTAATTATGGACCGTCATAATATTCCTCAAAGCTTAGAAGCCCTCTAGAAGGACTTAAAAAGGGCCTAGAGGCCTTCCAGAAGGGTTATTGGGTTTAGGCGCATCCTCCTAAAAGATGCCGCCCTCCTTAACCTCCAGAAGCTTCTAGAAACCGCCTAAAATACTAAAATATCCATGTTGCTTGGAGGCGAAGCAATAGTAACCCAAGCCCACAACAGGCTATAAATACCACTCTAGAGATCATTCTCATGCACCCCGATAGTCAGTCTAAAACCCTAATATACGATTCTTAAACCCTAGAATCCCTTATTGTACTTTTTGCAAGTACAGTTGGCGCCGTCTGTAGGAAGAGGTAAAACTAACCTTGACCACGATTGTTTGGATCGAATTCTCGATTCAAAGAAACGTTGAATCGTAGGTCTCTCTGCGATTCAAAATCCTAACCTTCACCAAACGTAAATCGCACCTCACGTACGATTTAGAGAAAAGCCGCTATGGCAACACTAGAAGAAACAGAAATGATGAAGACTCCGATCGCCCAATTACTAGAACAGAACGAAGCTCTGCTCGCTTCGGTGGAAACCATCCAGCAACAACAGCAGCAGGAGAAGGCTGACTCTCATCATGGCGACCTAGACGAGCCAGAACCCCAACCGCTCTCAACTGAAATCTGGAACGCTCCGGTTCCAGATAATTTCAAACCGCCTCACTTACCTACCTTCGACGGGAGGGGTGATCCGTTAGAGCATGTGACCGTTTTCAACACCAGAATGTCTGTGTATGGAGTCGCCGACTCCCTCAAGTGCAAGTTGCTGGCGGGAACCTTTGCTGATGCGGCTTTACGTTGGTAAATGAGCCTTCCTCGTTTTTCCATTATCGGCTATCAGGATATGATAAGGAAACTCACCCAACAATTCTCTGGGAGCCGTCACCGTAAGGTTTTATTGACTAGCCTGTTCAACGTTCGACAAGGGCAGAATGAATCCCTAAGAGAATATCTCGCCCGCTTCAACGACTCAAAAATTAAGGTTTCCAACCCCAACCAAGAAGTCTTCGTTGGCGCTTTTCAAAATGGCTTGCGAGCTGGACAATTTAATGAGTCGCTCGCACAAAAACCCGCCGATTCGATGGAAGAGATAATCGCTCGTGCTAAATGTTACGTAAAAGGAGAGGAAAGCAACGCGGAGAAAAGAGCCAGGGACGCCAAGAAAAAAGGAAACTCGGGAGCAGAACGCAGGAATCACTATGTTCCACCCAACAATGACAGGGGAACATTCAAGAAACAAAATGAAAGGAATCAACATCATTACACTCCCGAGCACTTCACTCCTCTGAATACTCGCCCCGAAAGAATCCTCAAAGAAGTGCTTGAATAAAAAATCATGTCAGCTCCGGCAAACCGAAGCAAATACATGGGAAGCAACATAGATGCTTAGTGTAAGTATCACCTGATACAGGGCCACGACACGGACGAATGCGTCCATCTTAAAAGAGAAATTGAAAAGCTCATCCAAAGCGGGAAACTGCGAGGGTACGCTAAGGAGAGGGGTAGCAATGAAAAACAACAAGACAAGCCCAACACCGAACCCAAACACACATTACACACCATTTCGGGAGGTTTTGTTGGAGGCAGGGAGTCAAGCAATTCAAGAGAGAAGTATGCTCGCCAAGTAATGCTTTTGGGAGACAATTTCACATCGTCCTCGGAAAGAAGTCCTGATATCACTTTTTCAGCAAAAGATTTCGAGCAAGTAATCCCTCACGACGACGATCCGTTGGTCATTTCTGTCCAGCTGCTTAACTGGGAGATTAAGAGAGTACTCGTGGATACAGGTAGCTCTGCAAATGTTTTGTAATATGACGCCTTCAGCAAAATGGGTTTGAGCGAGGAACAACTTCAGCCATTCAAAGGAACCCTGTCCGGCTTCACTGGTGAGAGGGTGCACGTACGGGGCTATATTACCCTAAAAACCATCTTTGGATCAGGAGACCAGCAAAAATCGATAAAAATAAGGTATTTGGTAATAACCTCGCCTAGTTCATATAACGCCATCATTGGCCGCCCTTCCATCAACCTTTTAGATGCTTTTGTATCCACCAAACATTTGATGATGAAGTATCCGCTTGACGATGGGCGGGTAGGCACGTTGCGTGCGATCAGAAGGTAGCACGAGAATGTTATCAGGCTAGCCTCAGGTTAAAAGTCAAAAGGAGTGAGGTACTTGAAGTGAATGTTATTGACCTAGACCCCCGTGAAGAATATCAGCAAGAACGAATAGAACCTATCGAAGCTGTGAAGGATATTATCATTTGGTCACTGTCGCACCAAGTCACTAAGATAGGAACTTCCCTCGAAAAGTCAGAAGAGGAAAGTCTAGTGCAACTCCTACAAAAATATGTTGATTTGTTCGCCTGGGCGCCGTCAGATATGCCCGGAATCGATATTAAAGTAGCTTGTCATCATCTGGCAGTTAAACCTTCTGTTAAGCCAGTGGTCCAGAGAAAGCGTAAGATGGGTGAAGAAAAAAGGAAAGCAGTGGACGAGGAGGTGAAAAAGTTACAAGAGGCACACTTCATCAACGAAATTAAATACCCTACTTGGCTTGCAAATACCATTCTCGTTAAAAAGGCTTCAGGAAAGTGGAGGATGTGTGTCGATTACACAGACCTCAATATTGCATGTCCAAAAGATCCATATCCCCTGCCAAACATAGATCACTTAATAGATAACGCGTCCGGATATAGAATCCTCAGTTTCATGGACGCATATTCTGGGTACAATCAGATCAAGATGGATCCTTTAGACGCCCCCAAAACAGCCTTCATGACTAATCAAAAGAACTATCATTACCAGGTCAATTCATTTGGCTTACGAAATGCGGGGGCGACTTTCCAACGATCTATGGATACCATATTTAACAAACAGATTGGAAAGAACTTAGAAGTATACATTGACGACCTCGTGGTGAAAACATCAGAAGAGGGGCGCCACTCGACAGACTTGGACGAAATCTTTCAGCAGATCCGAAAATTCAACATGCGCCTTAACCCTGCCAAATGTACATTCGGAGTGCATGCTGAGAAATTTCTGGGTTTTCTCCTAACCAGAAAAGGTATCGAAGCCAACCCGGATAAATGTCAAGCCATCATCAACATGAGAAACCCATGCAACGTTAAAGAAGTACAACAGCTGATGGGAAGGCTAGCAGCTTTATCAAGATTCCTCTCCTGCGCAGGAGATAAAGCTTTCGCTTTCTTCGCTACGATTAAAAAGAAGGAGAAGTTTGAATGGACTCAAGAATGTGATGAGGCTTTTCAGAAAATTAAAACTTTCCTGACCACGCCGCCTATATTACATCGCCCTACCCAAGGGGCGGTATTGTCCCTATACCTTTCAGTTTCAGAAAATGCCATGAGTTCTGTACTTGTCGAAGATTCAGAAGAAGGAGAAAAACTGGTATATTTTGTCAGCCGAGTTCTCAAAGGGGCTGAACTACGATACCAGAAAATTGAAAAGTTGGCTTTGGCCGTCGTAACAACCGCCAGGAAATTACGCCCCTACTTCCAGAGTCATAAGGTCGTCATCAGAACAAACTATCTGGTAAAACAGATCCTTGGCAAATTGGATTTAGCAGGAAGGATGGTATCTTGGTCAGTCGAGCTTTCAGAATACGACATTCAGTTTGCCCCCCGGAACAACATTAAATCACAAGTGCTGGCGGACTTCGTGGTCGAGTTCACTTCTCCTGTCCAGGAGGTCGCCCCTCATGTATGGCTGTTATCAGTTGATGGCTCATCAAACCTAAAAGGAAGTGGATCAGGTATTATTTTAGAAGAGCCAGGCGACTTACTCATAGAAAATCTCCGAGGTTTGGTTTTAAAGCTAGTAACAATCAAGCGGAGTATGAAGCTCTGATAGCTGGGATGATCTTGGCACAAGAGATGGGGGTAGAGAACCTCAGAGCACGGAGCGACTCTCAACTGATGACCAACCAAATTTTGGGGGAATATCAAACCAAGGATCAGCAGCTCTCCAAGTACTTGGTAAGGGTGCAAAATTTAGCCAAAAGCTTTCACTTTTTCGAAGCTGTATACATTCCTAGAGAGTTGAATTCACGAGCAGATTTACTAGCAAAATTGGCTAGCACAAAACGACCTGGAAATAACCGAACAGTAATTCAAGAGATAATATTCGCGCCCAATACTGAAGAAAAAGAAGTGCTTAATATAAACCGGGAATCTGAAGGTTGGATGACTCCACTCTTGAAGTATTTAACAGGTTCTTTCATCCCAAAAAGCGAGGAGGAAGCTCAACTAATCAGAAAGAGGGCAACCAAGTTTATCATAATTGCAGGGAAACTTTATAGGCGAGGAAGAGCTACCCCATTGCTTAGATGCTTGGGCGAGGATGAAACGAATTTGGTTCTGCTAGAAGTACATGAGGGAGTTTGCGAAAGTCACATTGGCGGGCGATCTTTGGCCGCTAAACTATTACGAGCAGGATACTATTGGCCCAAAATGGCGCAGGATTGTTGTGAGTTCGTTAAAAAATGTAACAAATGCCAACGTTTCTCTGACAAGAAGAACGCCCCAGCTAACGAGCTCACATATGTTTTTTCTCCATGGCCTTTTCATAAGTGGGGTGTTGACATCGTCGGGCCTTTTCCTCAAGCACCAAGCCAATTAAAATTCCTCATTGTAGGCGTGGACTATTTTACAAAATGGGTCGAGGCAGAGGCAGTGTCGAAGATAATGGCGGAGCGAGTCGTAAAATTCTACTTGAAGAAGATCATCTGCCGTTTTGGTCTTCCGAAACATATAGTAACAGACAACGAGACACAGTTCGCCAGTTCTAAAGTCGTGGATTTTTGCAAACAACTAGGGATTGAAACAAAGTTCGTTTCAGTAATTCACCCCCAAGCTAATGGGCAAGCGGAATCTGCCAACAAGGTAATAGTAAACGGCATCAAAAAGAAACTTGAGGAGGCTAAAGGACTTTGGGCAGAGCAGTTACATGAGGTAATTTTTTAATGTCTAACAAACCAATTTGATTTATAATACATTATTCCCATACTAACAACAAATGAAACAAAAACTCTGTATAAATTACTAAGTACAGGTACTATGGTCATACCATACAACCCCACATTCCACTACTGGGGAAACGCCGTTCACTATGGTCTATGGTGCCGATGCTATGCTTCCGGTTGAAATTGATACCCCAACTTGGCGGCGGGATAACTTTTCAGAGGAAGCCAATGAGGTCAGTATCCAATGCACTATGGACATGATTGATGAAATAAGGGAAGCAGCACACATCTGGGAGTTCGCAGCCAAACAGAGAGCTGCTCGGCGGTATAACTCAAAAGTTATCCCTCGAAGTATGAAGGAGGGTGATCTTGTCCTAAAACAGGTCGTCGCCCCTACCAAAATAGGGAAATTGCTGCCAAGCTGGGAAGGTCCTTACAGAGTTAGAGAAAGGCTGCAACATGGGGCTTATAAATTGGAAGAACTGGACGGAACTGCGATTCCCAGAACTTGGAATGTTGTTAATCTGCGTCATTACTATAGTTAAAGTACTATGATTATCTTTTTTGCTTTTCTTTCACAGCTATAACTCTGGACAAGTTTATTATTATGAATAAAAGTTTTTAGGGGAACACTCTTTTTCCCTGCAAGGGCAGGGTTTTTAATGAGGCACCCTAAATTCTTATATAATTGTACCTTTGTTTTTACTTTTTAAAGTTTGCAGAAAAGAAGATTATCGAAAGATCGCCTTAAACTGGGTCAACCTTTTATAGGCTCTGCACTCAGCGATCCGATAAAAAAGAAGATTATCGAGAGATCGCCTTAAACTGGGTCAACCTTTTATAGGCTCTGCACTCGGCGATCCGATAAAGAGAAGATTATCGAGAGATCGCCTTAAACTGGGTCAACCTTTTATAGGCTCTGCACTCCGCGATCCGATAAAAAAGAAGATTATCGAGAGATCGCCTTAAACTGGGTCAACCTTTTATAGGCTCTGCACTCGGTGATCCGATAAACAAGAAGATTATCGAGAGATCGCCTTAAACTGGGTCAACCTTTTTTAGGCTCTGCACTCGGCGATCCGATAAAGAGAAGATTATCGAGAGATCGCCTTAAACTGGGTCAACCTTTTATAGGCTCTGCACTCGGCGATCCGATAAAAAACTCACAGTCATAAAAGACATTTAAGTTATGAAGTCGTTTGCAATTCGTTTATTTAAAATGAAACATGGGCAACAAAGACCCTTTGAATTTTAAACACCTTATTCACATGACATCGTTTATATTGAACGTAAAAATAATACGACAAAGTTAGACAGTTTCCAAGAAATTGTTATAGAACAAAACATAAATTTAAAGTTGTTCATTAGAATAGATAATATTCGCTTACACGCACAAAGACATTACAAAATTAAAAGATGCCCATAGCAGCACAAAAGTCAAAAGCGATATAAATACGTGAATACCAAAATAAAGTTATCAAACGAGTTCTTTTTTTAAGGCTCCTCCACCAGTTCACCATCTTGGACAATCTTCAAAGAGTTTAAACCTGAAAAATCCAGGTCTGGGTAGAAATATAACGCTTGAGATTTGGCCCTTTGAAAACCGTCTTCAAAAAAGCCAGCCAAAGCCATTTTCCCATTGTCAACCTCATCTTGGGATTTGTTCAGGTCGTCTTTTAACTTAGAATTCTGAACCTCAAGCTCAACTCTTCTCCGCCTGCCAGTTAGCTTTCTCCTTCTCCATATCAGCAACCGCCTTTTCAAGAGCGGCCTTATCCTTCAAGAGCCCCTCCACTCTTTCTTCAAAAGTTGTAGCTTTATGTTTGAACTTCTCCACATCTTTTACAGAGTCCTGAAACTCTTTTTCTAAAGCTTCGTATTTTCTCTCCATAGATTGAATATACAGCAAGGTTCGAAGAGTGCTGGTCCCTGCATCCTGCACCAGTTCGTCGAATTTCCCGTGAAAGGTGGCATCTTTATCCACTGCTGAAAAGGGAACATGATCCTCCATATAGCGGCGATAGTTAAAGTCTCGGTGCCAGAACGAGGCTTCAAAGGCCACATCTGCCTCCACCGACAGAGTCTTTCCGCCCCCTTTTATCCCCAACTTCGTTTTCTTCTTCAAAGGGGAGAGGGTCAAGTCATTTACCTCGCCTCCAGCTACTTCGCCCTCAATTGCCTTCTTGAGCATGACATCTGCATCACCGTCGGCGGATTCAGCATTGGCAACAAGTTCTCTTTCCTTCGTTCCTTTACGAAGAATTACTCCAACCGGATCACTTGCTATGTGTTCTTCGGAGGCATTTTTTTCTTTAAGTGATTCAAGGTACTTTCTCCTTTCTTTCCCAGATAAAGGCAACATCAGTACTGTACAAAATGAAAAACAGTCATATCAGTTAAAGGAAGATAAAAGGTAAATAAAGGGAAGGAAATGAAAAACATCGAAACTCACGAAGATACAATTGAAGGTCCTCCGAATCCCCCTCTTTGTTTAAAAGTTTTTGAATGTCTGTATGAAGCATCCGATCTAAAAATCCAACTACGCCTTGTTCATAAGGGGTCACTTTTTGATAATCATAGCCTGAGACAGCCAAAGGATTAGCAGTCCATCCTAAGGGAAACCTCACCTAACCCGCAACACTAGCAACATTCACTGAAGAGTCTTTGGAAGCTTGAACTCTCAGAAAACTCTTCTTCCAGTCCCTTTTAAAATTGGAAGCAAAGGCGGGGAAGAGCTGTTTCCCAGGATGCGCGCTAATGGGAACTCAGGAACCTTTATCTACTCCTTTCGTTTCGTAAAAGTGAAAAAAGACTCCAGCAGAAGGAATCATATCTAAAGCGTCACACAGAATTTCGAAGCCTCGAATAAACGCCCAGCTGTTAGGGTGAATTTGAGTAGGGGCGACATTTAGTAAGTGCAGAACGTCCATTTCGAAAAGGGTAAAAGGGATCTTTACCCCGAATTCCTCCAAAACAACGTCGTACATATGAAAGATTTCCTTTACCCCTTTTGGGCGCATAGTACACACTTCCTCGCCGGCAGGGCATGGCGCCAAAACAATATCATCTTCTCTTTTAGTAGACGAAACCGAAAGCTTACTCCTAAAAAAATCAACTTTTGCTTGATCGTTATAAGCAGATTCGTATCGTTGAACGTCATCTGAAAAACCTTCAGCATTTGATTACGGACATGCAAGTTGAATACCTTTTCCGCGAACCATTTTAGAAGGGGAAATAGCGACAACTTCTTTTCCAGAATTATCTTCTGAGGTTGAATATAGTAAAACACAGTCACTATCATCAGATTCACTACAGTCGCTCTCACTAGATATATCGGAGAAAGTCATATGACCAAAGTAACTAGAATCATACGCCTCCCAATCGATTAAACCATTTTTTCGAGTGGCATGTTTTAGACACTCTAGTCTCAGTTTTTGCCTATCTAAAGAATTCGAGGGGGGTAATTCTTTCCCTCTCTCATCACACTCCCTAATCACTACCATAGATATACAGGAAAGAAGAGAAAAGGAACGAGAGGATTACCTGAAGATGCACGAACGATCGAAGGCGGAAAGAGAGCAGGAAGATGAAACGGAAGCGACGAAATGAAATGAAGGTAGAATAGGTTTTACGCCTCTTTAAAAAGGAGAAAAAATAAGACTTCAATTCCTTAGGAAGACGCGTAGATTTAGTGGATCGAAGACACGTGTGAAAGACCGTGCGAGATGACGACACGACACCAGAATAACAAAGGTCGCGAGACGTGGACCGTTAGATGGAAAGAGCATCATAATTAGAAACATCCCGCCCAAGAGAGTATGGTGTTCAAAAGAACTCATAAGATTTAAAGCACCATGCCTTGTACCAAGGCTTGTGCTTGAGGGGCTGTGGACAATCATAATATTCCTCAAAGCTTAGAAGCCCTCTAGAAGGACTTAAAAAGGGCCTAGAGGCCTTCCAGAAGGGTTATTGGGTTTAGGCGCATCCTCCTAAAGGATGCCGCCCTCCTTAACCTCCCGAAGCTTCTAGAATCCGCCTAAAATACTAAAATATCCCTGTTGCTTGGAGGCCAAGCAATAGTAACCCAAGCCCACAGCAGGCTATAAATACCACTCTAGAGATCATTCTCAAGCACCCCGATAGTCAGTCTAAAACCCTAATATACGATTATTAAACCTTAGAATCCCTTATTGTACTTTTTGCAAGTACAAATTACAAAATCAATTGGTATTTTTAAAATCAATATATATATATAGGGTTTTGCTAGAAGGCACCTTTTATGAAGGTGTTTTTTAGCAAGATATTCTATGATCATTTGCTAAAAGACACCAACTAATTTTTATAAAGGTGTCTTTTAGCAAAGTTATAACTAAAAAGTGGAAATCACACCTTGAGGCGTGGGTTGCTAAAAAACACCTTCATGAGTGGCTTCTAGCAAAACCCATATATATATATATATATATATAAATCTTAGTAGGTCAAGTAATTTATAAATCTTAACCATTCAAAATCTTCCTAGTACATGTATGTGTAATTTTTCTTTATAAATTGTGTTTATAATATATTTTCAATTAATATATTTTTCTTCCTTAAAAAAAACTATATTCTTAACTATTTCATCAAATTGTCAAGAACATTGGTTGCTGGAATTTTGACTAGAAGAGAATAGAGATGGAATGTATTATGTTGCTGGGAAAATTTTTCAATTTTTCAACAATGACAAAAACACCCTTTCTGAAAATTGAATCCAAAATCAAATGCATTTATTAAATCAATATATATGTTAGAAAGAATACAAGCATAGTGGGTCACTTAGCCTATTAATCTCAACCATTGAAAATATTCAAACTTACATCCAATGGATAACATTCCTTTTATAAAAAAAAAAAAAATTAAGTCTTGTACCGGTAGGAGACCCATGAAGGTCATGCACCCTAGCCTTTGCCTAGGTTTATGATGTATATCTTCCTCAACCCATGTTTCTAATACTACAACATTTTTTTTGTCCCCGGTTTTTCATCTTTCTTTCTCCATTGGTCATTCCCTTAAAGCTTCTTTTTTCCTTGCATGGGCTTCACTTCTATGATTGGTGCTTTTCTTTCCTCACAAGTTATAGATGCACTCTCATCTTCAGTACTAGATTCAATTATCTCCCTCTTCTTTGCTTTCCTCTTCACTTGGATTCTCTTCTTCCTTACTTTTTTTATTTTCTTTCTTTTCGAATATTCTCTTCCACCACTATGGTTCCTTCTTTTACATAGTAACTATAGTGTGGCATCCCATTGCTCGTGCTTCTTCAATTTCTCAAAGCTCACTATGATTCTTAGAGATTACTTCAATATGACTCTGGTTAGTCTTAGAGAGCGTATCAAATTATGAGAGTGAGAGACAGAGAGCGTGGTCGAGAGCATGGCGGTTATCCTCGTCTCCACCGACGACAACCGCGTCGGTATTCACCTTCGCCGGAAGTGAGGTTCTTTGGGGGGGGGGGGGGTCGGGATCCAAGCAGGGTGCCACCAAACGGGAGGGTTAGGGGAGAATGGTTCGACGTGAGACCGCGACGAGGGAAAGCGCAGGAACAGGTGGATGGACGACGGGACAGACGTTGGGAGGATCAGCGGCATGGAGGATTCAGGGAGCAGCGGCAAGGTCAGTCTAGGGTTAGGATTCGTTACGGTTCGTCGACAGGGTTTGATTCTGAGGATGATGGGGGGTTTTGTGAGAGGGTTTTATCACATGATGGTAAGGTTGTGATTCAATATTCACGGCCAGGCAGACCGGTGGCGAGACAGATTTGTACATCGTTCTCTTTCACGTAAGCGCGCGCTGGAACCAGTGTTACAATTGAAGTCTGAAACGCGAGATGTAGGTATGCCCATGCCTGTAGCACGTAGCAAGGTGCATACTTCTCTTTTGACTGATACGCAGCAGCAGACAAATAATGGTACAGTGCCTCAATTTGTTTCTTTTTACTTTACGAATGTGTCGGAGAATATTTCTTATAGCTGTTTACGTCAAGGTTTTGAAGTTTGTGGAATTATGGAGGATGTTTATTTAGCTAAAAAGCGTAATGTCAATGGGGGGGGGGGGGTGTTTGGTTTTGTTTGATATGGTAAGGTTCGCGATGTCGATAAACTTTTAAAGGCACTGAAAAATGTGTGGTTTGGGGACTGTAAAGTGGTGGCTAAGGTAGCTAGTTTTGATCGGTTTGGTAACAAGAAGGGAGAGGCTAGGGATAGTGGTGCGGGAGGTAATAATTTAGAGGGAGAAAAAATGCTAGAGGGAGATAGAAGAAAGGTCGGGGGGGAATCAAACCTTGAGGGAGAAAAAACAAAGGGAGTTTGGGATGAAGGTGCTGTGAAACATGGTTTTGTGAAGGGAGGGGGGGCTGTTAACGGCAGCACACAGGTGTTGGAGGTGGTGACCGCGGGTGTTGGGAAGGAGAAGGTTGTGGTACCTATTCATGCTGGTGGGAAGGCATTTACTGGTGATGTGCATTGTAAACAAGACTTTGTCCCCAAATACACTTCTACTGTTAATGATATGTCGTGGGCGACGAAGGGTGTGGTGGTGTCTGTCTTGAATGGAGATGCCATACCTATGCTACAACGCCGAATTTTTGACGCGGGCTTTGAAAATCTTGTAATTATTCCGTTGGGAGCTGACAAGGTGTTTTTGAGAACTATGGATGACAGAGATGTCAGTTTAATTTTATCAGAAGCTTCGGATTTTTTTAAAAATTTCTTTTCTCAACCAATACATTGGAATAAGGATAATTTGATCCGTGAAAGAGGTGCTTGGGTGCGGATTTATAGAGTGCCGTTACATGCTTGGAATTTGGATTTTTTCAAACTTTGTGTCCTTGATTGTGGTCGTCTTTTGAAAGTTGATGATATGACGTTGGATAGGGACCGTTTCGATTTTGCAAGGGTTTTACTATCCACTTCGTCGTTACAAATTATTAATTCAGAGGTTCGAGTAATGGTGGATGGTGTGCTTTTCGATTTTCAAATTGTTGAAGAGTGGGATTTTTCTTTGGGTGAGGATGCTTGTCTCTTTGATGATGAAGAGAACCAAGATGATGATAATTTTGATGAGTTGGAAAAACATGATGTTGCTGCTGGTTGTGGAGATGTTAATGACTTATTGATTGATTTAACAAAGGATTGGCATACAGAGGTGCATAATAACTCCTTACGTCATTCTACACATGAACATATAGTAAAGCATGATGTTCCTCTTGCTAGCCCAATACCTTCCGTTCCTGTTATTTCAAAGTGTGAATCACCTTTGCTGAAGGTTACTTGTACGAAGACGATAGATAATATTTTGTTGAAGGATGGGTCTGTTAAGGCTGCTATAGTATTAGGTGATAGTGGCGACAAAGATGGGGTACAATTGAATGGTGAGAAGCGAGTTGCTAAGCGAACGTCATCCTGTCCTCCGGGTCGAGTTCGTTCAGCACATTCTAGTCCGTGGAGTTTTGAATGGGTTAACAGACATAAAACACTTGACGCTGACACTTTATTGCCATCTACATCAAAGAATTCTTTGAAAACATCTTCTAAAGGGGTGTTAAGAGTTACCAAAAAGATGGGGACCGGTTATCTTCGACACTGTGCTCAGAGCCTGAAACTTATTGCAAGACTTTCTGATAAAGACCGTAAAGAGGTTCTTCGTGCTTTGCATAGGAATATGAAAAAACGAAGGGTGGTTTCTGAAGGTACTAAGGCTAAGGTTTTGTCAAATGAAGGTCCTTCTACTAACGACTCACAATCTTCTGTTAATAATGAGTGGCAAAACTGGTTGGTGCTTCATGGTGATGCCAAGGCTGTAAATGAGGATGTCTGCGACATTGGTAAGGTGGTAGGCCTTAAGTTTAGCGGTGATAAAAATAATACGTTTGATATCTTATCAGGGACGGGGAGAAAAATAGATGGTGGAGGAGGGAAACATGTTTAGGCCGATGGTTGGGAGGAGCTAGGGGGTGGGTTGGTGTGCTGTTTTTCTGATGAAGCTTATTTCTTGGAATATTAGGGGTCTCGGGGGTGTTGAAAAAAAGCGAGAGGTTTGTCAGATGGTGAGGGAGAAAAAACCTTTTATTCTGTGTATTCAAGAGACTAAATTACCAGTGTTTGATGTTATAATATGTAAATCTATTTGGGGTGATGGTCCTGTTGATTTTTCTTTCCAACCATCGAGGGGGGCGTCAGGAGGTTTGGTTACCCTTTGGGATACTAAGGAGGTTGAGGTGTGGTCGACTATGTCGATTGAGCATGTCTTGGTGATTTGTGGATTGGCCTAATTGTTTTCAGTTGGCTTTACCGCGTGGCCTGTCGGATCATTGTCCTTTAGTGCTTTCTGTAAATGTTGAGAATTGGGGTCCGAGACCAGTCCGTATGTTGAAATGTTGGGAGAATTTCCCTGACTATAATAAATTTGTCCGAGATACTTGGATGTCTATTCAGCTAGAAGGTTGGGGAGGGTATGTTTTAAAAGAAAAATTGAAGTTATTAAAATCGGCGTTAAAGGAATGGCATCAGCGTCACTCTCAAAATTTACCAGCAAGAATATTGAGTCTGAAGGATAAAATTGCAGCCTTAGATTTGAAAGGAGAGACTGAGGTTTTGATTGATGATGAGGTAGAGGAGCTTCATGGTTTTTCTGAAGAGTTGTTTTCTTTATCTCGTGCAAATGCAAGTATCTCATGGCAACAATCACGGCTCCAATGGTTACATGAAGGGGATGCAAATTCAAATTTTTTTCATGGTATTTTATCGAGCAGAAGACGCAGGAATGCAGTTCCTTTTATTCTTGTGAATGGTGAGCTGGTTGAGGGGGTTGATAATGTTCGGCATGCTGTTTACAACCATTTTTCGACACATTTTCAGCAGCATCATGCGCAGCGCCCTAGTATGGAGGCTCTTCAGTTTCACACCTTAGCTTACTCAGAAGGGGCGAGTTTGACGAGACTTTTCTCAGTTGACGAGGTGAAGACGGCAGTGTGGGATTGTGAAAATTTTAAAAGTCCAGGTCCAGATGGGATTACTTTTGCATTTATTAAAGATTTTTGGGACATATTGAAGGACGATGTGATGCGCTTTTTGTCCGAGTTTCATAGGAATGGAAGGTTGACCAAAGGGATAAATAGCACGTTCATTGCTCTTATTCCTAAGATTGACAGCCCTCAGCGGTTGAATGATTTCCGTCCGATTTCGCTGGTGGGTAGTTTGTATAAGATATTGGCGAAGGTGCTTGCTAACAGGTTGCGCACAGTTATTGGTTCTGTTATTTCGAACTCTCAATCTGCCTTCATTAAAGGTCGATAGATTCTTGATGGAATTTTGGTGGCTAACGAAATTGTTGATGAAGCACATAGGTGCAAGAAAGAACTGATTCTTTTTAAGGTGGATTTTGAGAAAGCCTACGATTCTATCGACTGGTGTTACTTAGATGAGGTAATGTTGAAAATGGGTTTCCCGACTCTATGGCAGAAATGGATGAAAGAGTGCATTGGAACGGCCACAACTTCAGTTTTGGTAAACGGGTCTCCAACTGAGGAGTTTTCTCTGCGGAGGGGTTTGAGGCAGGGTGATCCTCTTTCGCCTTTCTTGTTTTTGCTAGCTGCGGAAGGGTTTCATGTGTTGATGGAGTCTCTGTCAGCAAATAATATTTTTTCTGGCTATAGAGTCGGAAGTGGTGATTCAACAGTTGTTTCTCATCTGCAATTTGCGGATGATACTTTAATTATGGGAGGAAAATCTTGGGTGAATATTCGAGCAATGCGTGCCATTCTTTTTCTCTTTGAAGCCATGTCGGGTTTGAAGGTGAATTTTTTGAAAAGTCTCTTGGTTGGTGTGAATGTCGCCACTTCCTGGTTGTCTGAGGCGGCTATGGTGTTGAATTGTAAGGTTGGTACTATTCCTTTTGTGTATTTGGGGCTGCCTATTGGTGGTAATGCTCGACGATTGTCGTTTTGGGAACCAATCATTAACCGTGTTAAATCTAGACTGACGGGTTGGAATTCGAAACATTTATCTTTGGGTGGTCGCCTGGTTTTGTTGAAGTCAGTCCTGTCGTCTCTGCCTGTTTATGCCCTTTCTTTCTTCAAGGCTCCGTCAGGTATCGTCTCCTCTATTGAATCTCTTTTTAATTGTTTTTTTTTGGGGGGGGAGTGGTGACCACAGGAAAATATCTTGAGTGGACTGGAACACTGTTTGTAGGAGTAAGGAGGTTGGTGGGTTGGGGGTAAGGAGTATTAGAGAGTTTAATATAGCTCTTTTAGGGAAGTGGTGTTGGAGGATGTTGGAGGAGAGGGAGTCATTATGGTTTAGGGTGTTGAGGGCGCGTTATGGGGTTGTTGGGGGGCGGCTGATGGGGGGTGGTCGCGAGTCATCTTTATGGTGGAGTGATATCCATTCTTTATGTAGTGAGGAGTGGTTTTGCGCCCATGTTAGTCGCTCCATTGGGAATGGGAAAAATACTATGTTTTGGACGGATGCTTGGTTGGGCGGGGTGTCTTTTAGTGTCAGGTTTAGCAGGTTATATGACTTGACGGTGTTTAAGGAGGAGTCTGTCTTTGATATGTGTCAGTTGGGTTGGGAGGAGGAGGGTGGGGCGTGGCGTTGGAGGCGGAGTTTGTTTGCGTGGGAGGAGGAGTTGGTGGGGGAATTCATATTATTGCTTCAAAATGTTACTTTGCAGGTTAATAATGATGATAAATGGTTGTGGACGTTGGAAATATCAAAATCATTTTCTGTTCGTAGTGCCTACAATTTTTTAACGACTCAGGTTCCAACTGTTACTTCGGTGCCCGTTTCATCTCTCTGGCATAAGGATGTTCCTTTAAAGGTTGTCTTGTTTGCTTGGCGTTCATTCCGGGATAGATTACCTACTAAGGACAATCTCTTTCGTCGCGGTGTCCTTGATCAACAATCGTTAGCTTGTGTTGCAGGATGCGGTTCGGTTGAATCGTCCAATCACTTATTTTTACACTGTAATTTCTTTGGTTCTGTATGGTATTTAATTTATGGATGGCTGGGCATATCTACAGTTGCCCCTCAAAATTTACAGGATCATTTTATTCAGTTCAGTTATCATGGTGGTTCAGCAAGGGTCCGTCAATCAATTTCACAGGTCATCTGGTTTGCTACAGTCTGGGAGATCTGGAAAGAAAGAAACAACAGACAATTTACGGATAAAAATTGCTCGGTTTTACAGGTGGTTGATAAGATTAAGTCCATCTCTTTTATGTGGTTGAAGGTGAAATTTAACACGCTTCCCTTCAATTTTCATGGTTGGTGGCTTAGTCCGTTCACCATGCTGGGCATAGGTTAATAGTTTTTTCTGCTTATTTTAGTTTTTGCTCTGTTTCTATTGTAAATATTGTTTGGACTTTTTTGGTTCTTTCTTAGTACACCTTATGTTAGGAAGGACTCATTGATTTCGTAATATATTCCATTTTAGCTTCTTCAAAAAAAAATATATTAAGATTTGATATCTCTAAGAAAAATTGCAATGAAGAATCATAAATTTGAATTCTAGTTAAAGATTAAGATTCTTCTATAAAATGAAGAAAAAATTCTTGTCTTTTTTTCTGTTAAAGATTTTTGTTAAGGGTTGATCTAATAAAACCTACAAACTTAGTTGTTTAAAGACCAATATAATTAATCACAAAAATGTGATTATACAATATCGTATAAAGTCCACCAAAAATAAATATTAAGACTGAAAAATATAAAAATATAATAGTTTATTAGAATAGTTTTTATTTTTATTTTTTTTATTATTAGTTCAGTTGGTATGAACACGCATCTAAATCGTTCCTTATTTAAACAGGTCAACACGTATACACAACCTAGTTGCTAGTTGGTGCGATTTGGAATCACAATGATACTATGCCTTAAAAAATTTGTACCCTAGTTTCCAAAGAAAGTAAAATTTTGTCATGACTCATGCACATATGCATCCTTTCACCATGCCCATATCACCTGTAATTTTGGCACAATGTCTTGTACTTTGTGGTGTGGTTTATTTAATTTATTTTTCTTTTGCTTCTTAAAAAAAAATGCATCCTTCAATTGGGAAATTTTGGCACTATCACATGTAATAGCTCAATAGCTACACATGTCTTTGCATAATTTCACAGTGGTATATGCAATTGAACGGTAGTGGTGTCTAGTTATTTTGGGTCAGAGTATTCTTTTTTTAAGGGTCTGTTTGGTAAGGTCCCTAAATGAGCTTATAGCTTATAAGTTCGTCTGACCAAAAACACTCTGTTTGATAACAGTTTTTTACAACGAGCTTATAGCTTATTTCATGAGCTTATAAGCTATTTTTCAGACGCTATTCCAAGTAGCGTTTGAGCTTATAACTTATCATCTTTTCTTCCATTTATACCCTTATTATTTTATCTAAAAACCAATTTTATCCATTATAATTTATCACTCCTATAATTAAAAATAACACATTAATTATTGTAATAAACACCATGCCGTAAAAAAAAGTCTCGTTAACCTTAACCTTTGCCTTTGCATTCCATTTTATTTTTATTTTATAATTTATACTGTACATTTAAACGAATATAGCCTTTGTTTTTAAAAAATTGCATCATAGAATGTAACATTTGTGTTTTTTAATCTTTTATCATGAGTACATGATTTTTATACAATTGTGTTAGATTTTGCTAAAATAAAATACAACTGTGTTATGTATATCTTTTATCATAACTACATGATTTTTATACAATGCTAAAATAAAATACAAATGTGCTACGTATATCTTTTATCATGACTACATGATTTTTATACTTTAGATTTTGCTAAAATAAAATACAACTGTGCTACGTATATATACAATTATAATTTTTTCTTTTTGATGAGAAATATATGATTGTTTTTTATTTAATTTTAAAAATAATTTTTTATAAATTATAAAAACTGAAAAAAAAAGAATAAATTTAAAATAAAGCTTAAAAAACACTAATTTAATAATATATAAAATATGTACTAAATTAAAACAATTAAATTATCAATTGTCTTTTTAAGTCATTTTACCTTTATTAGTTAGTTGAACTGCTAATTTTATCAAAGATTTTAATTAGCTTATCAGCTATCAGTCATCAGCTATCAGTTATCAGCTATAAGCTATCTATCGGCTGGCTTATAAACTACCCGCTATTTTTACCAAATAGAGCCTCGGTTAAATTGGGTCAGAGCATTTGAAATCGAAAGGTTCAAAAGGGGTTAAATTTAGGTCTCCTTTCCAAAAAAGAAAGCTCATCCACGTGAAAGCGCAGAGTAGAAACATGTGTTAAATAGTTACAACTAATAAAGAACTGCATGTACTTTGAGAAACAAGTGTCATAGTGAAATCATGAAACCCCAAAATAAAAATTACTAGGATTTAAGATGAGACCTACGTTACCCTTTCATGAATTGGAGGTAATTTATCTTTAACGATAAATATGATTCAATTCTGAAATAAAGAAGATAAGATCACATGTTCAATGAAGAATATGAAGAAACTTAATGTTTTTGAGATGAAAAAGATAACTAATTGTAAGAAAAAACCAAAATACATTACCCTTAATGAATTGGAGGTAAATTATCCTTACTAACAAATATGATTCGATTATGAAACGAAGGATATGGAGATTACATGTTAAATGAAGAAGATGAAGAAGTTTGATGTTTATAAGATGAAAATGACAATTGATTTTAAAAATAAAGATGAAGAAAATGAAATTTTCTTTGAAAGGATAAATTATCTCCAAATCATGAAGTCATGAAGAGATAACATAGAAAAAACCAGATTTAAGTTTTTTTTACTAATCAAATTTGATTGATTTAGATTTGGGCAGGGTGATCGTGTTAAGTATCAGTCAGAATTAGTTAAAAATATTTTTCTGTCATTGAAGAGATTACTAGGCTGAGTCGTGGACTAGGTCGCTCTCTTTAAGATGTTTCGTGGCACTGCTCAAAATTGTGCAAGCAGACTATCAACCACGACGTTCCCAGGATAAAACAACTCAGCTACAACTGTATCAGAGTCCTATTGCACTATAGGATCTGTTCTAGAAATACACCTTCCAATATGATGTTAAGACCACTCCAATATGGTATTGATACCACTCTATTATGGTACTAAGACCACTCTTATATGGTACTAGGACCAGTCTTATATGATGTCTCCACCACTCCAACCTCTAACTCCTCCAAGGGCATAAAACATAAAAAGATGAACTATATTCTTAAGATCATTCTTATTTTTCGAAGGGCCACTTTATCTCGAAAGGGACTATGATCTTAAGAATACTCTTATTTCTGAAGAGACGAATTTTACCGAAGGGACTATGTTCTTAAAACCATTCTTAATTTCGAAGGGACATTTTAAACCGAAGGGATTATGTTTTTAAGACCATTCTTTAAATCCGAAAGGACAGAAAAAGAGGGAGAAGAAAAGAATAGCTCGTCAACACAAGCTAAAGGAGGGAGAAGAGAGAAAAGTTTTTTGACAACTCAAGAGAACTTTTGAGTTGAGTAAAAGTGAGGGAGATGAGCTCAATTTATAGGTGTTGAGCCAAAGATAAGTTGCAAATCCAATGGTTAGAATTAGTTGACCGTTAGAAAATCAATGACTTGAACTCGCATTATAAATGAGCACTAATTAAAAAAGTTGACATGATTTTTTATTTTTTTTAATTCACACCTTAACACTCCTTGTGTTCCAACAACAACTTTGTGTGATTCAAAATGATCCATACCGGATGATTGACTTCTGTGCTAAAACCTTATATTTCATCAATGTGTTTATGATTATTCCTTTTGGCACAATTTTAATACAAACACATATATTGTATTAGAGAAATACCACACAAGTAGTTAATCATATATGCAAACATGATTGTGTAATAGACGCACTATATAAAACAATTCCTCTTCGTACCATAAGCTCTGTACTTCCCTCCATGTTAGTTGACGGAGAAATACCAGATGATGTTGCATATACTAGACACATTCTGTGTTGTACTTAATGTCAACAAACAATACAATCCAGTTGAGCCAACTCCTTCTTCTTTGACTTTGTTTGATAAGATATTATAATATGCACACTTAAGTAAACATTAGAGGATAAATTATTCTTTTATATTGTTATCCTCAAAACATCAAGATTAGGAACTGTACCTCGACCAATTTGGTTCCAACAAGAGTGAGAAGAGAGAAATAGGAAAAAAATAAATTTAATATACTGTTCAATACGAGAGAAGAAATATATAAAAAAAATGTTGATTAATTTTAAAAGTACAAGATTTCCTAGATAAAAAAATACATTCAGTTATAATTTAATTTTTAGTCACTTAATTCATAAAACTAAATTAATTAATTATTTTATTTAATTCAATTAAATTATTTTAAAAATAGTTAACAATTTTAAACAACTTTATTTTATAAAAAATATTTTAGTATAAAGAAGAATAAAGGGTTAATGGTGTTTTACCCCTCTGTAATATAGGTCATTTTTGGTTTTCCCCCTGTAAAATATTTTTTTTGATTTACCCCCTGTAATTTTTTATTTTTTTTTGGAATACCCCCTAATAGGTCATAAAAAAACGAAAAAATTCTAAAAAAAAAATAAAGTCGTTTTTTTATGACCTATTAGGGGGTATTCCAAAATAAATATATTTTACAGGGGTAAATCAAAAAAAAATATTTTACAGGGGGGAAAACAAAAAATGACCTATATTACAGGGGGTAAAGCACCATTAACCTAAGAATAAATCTAGAAAATAGGTAACAACAAAT
The DNA here is from genome assembly GCF_003473485.1 of Medicago truncatula. Lineage (NCBI taxonomy): Eukaryota > Viridiplantae > Streptophyta > Magnoliopsida > Fabales > Fabaceae > Medicago > Medicago truncatula. The sequence continues at coordinate 28,549,418 of NC_053045.1, forward strand.
TTGAACAAGGTGATACAATGGCGTGTTAGTGAGAAGACAAAGTCGCGGTGGTGCGAAAACAAAAACCACGGTGATGGAGTGCCTTGTATGTGACAAAGTTCTTGTAGAAGTTGCGGCCTGCATGTGGACAACTTATAATAGTTTGCAAACTTGCTTCGTGGTTTCTCCCCTACATATAACAATGCAATGAAGATGAACGTGTGCTATGGTCTAGTGGGAGAGAGAAGCGCCAACAGAGTAAGGGAAGGAGATGATTCAAATGAAATAAATTTGAAAAAACCTCGAGAAGGGAAATGCAAAAGAATGAATTATTTTTCATACAAATTTTGGGTGCTGTGTTTGATTACAATGCATTCAATTTTGGGCTATTGCTTCTTCCATGGAAATCCAAGAAGCAAAACATTGTATCTTGTTCCTCTACAGAGGTAGAGTACCATTCCCTCGCAGCTGCTACAAACTTCAGTGTGAGGTGAACTGAAGATAATCTTACTAATAAAGTCAACAAATAAGTCAAAACTTAGTTTCTTTTTTCCCCACATGTTTCTTTCTTTTCACATACTATTTTGCCATGTCGGTGATCTTTTTGCTTCAATTAGAGAACTTTGGACTATAAATGATTATGTATCATCGATTTAACTCTAATGAGAATCAAATTAATTCATCAACAATTTTTTTAAGTAGGTTAATGGTTAGAAATTCATCTCTTTCGATGAATAAGTAGGATGTTCGGAGTTTGCCCCTAATCGTTGCATATATTATGTAATATTCCTATCAATTGAGTTAAGCTCACGACGACATCATTCACAAATATCTTGATGATCATTGCTTTTGCTCCTAAACACTTCTAAAAAATTAAAGACCAATACAAAAACCTAAACAGTATAAAACTACTAATAGTATATTTTTTCTACGCAAGCAAACTTATGATATTTTTATTCATAACAGAAGAAGCAATGCAAGTAGGAATTACATCTAAAGTATTGCATATGTGATAAAGTTGGTATATGACCCAGTAACAATTTTTTTATGATGCTAATGAGTTAGCTCCAACCAACACGATCATAAACCTTGCTAAAATCAATTTTTAAAGCCGTTTCACCATTATCACCTTGAGTGTTACACTTCAAATAATGAATAATTTTTTATGCTATCAATACATTATCGATAATAGATCTGCCTACCACAAAACTTGACTGCTCAACTAAAATACTTATTCAAGAACCGTATGCAATCGGTTTGTGAATGATTTCACCAAAATTTTATACACCACATTGCATAAAGATATTTGCTGGAGATCTTAAAAATATAAAAATTAACCTTTACACATTACTATCAATCATCTTGAAATCTAAATTTAGTCAGAAAAACTATCAAAAATAAATGAAACCAATCATTATTCTTATACTATTCTTTTTTCACCCTATGCTATTCTCTCACATAACCAAAATATCTCTGATTCATATTATATAATCTGAACCAGATTGTTAGCATTTTTTGGAATATAAAATCTGAAAACTTACAAATTGTGATTTTTTTTTGTTTTATTTGATGTCAAGGGTCTCTGCTGACCGTCGTATAATCCCTGCATAAGCTGCAAAGCAATTGCATAGATTATATGAACGGTCAACAATGACCATGACACCATAAACAGTCCTAAAAAAACTAAAAATTGTTGAAGAAAAAGTAAGAAAAGAGGTGAAGTGATGAAGAATGAAGGAATTTGTTGAAGATGCAAGCCTATTTATAGCCTAAAACAAATCCTAGATATTAACTACAGTCAAATAAAACGTGTTCCACCATCCAAAAATTCATTAAACACATCACTAACCGTCCAAACCTTTGGTGAAACGCCACCGTCCAAAAAACTGAGAGTTTACAGATTATATAGTCCAAAACTGGCTATATATTTTTGGATTATATAATCCGAACCGGTCCAGACTGTGTTATTGGAGGGTTTTCATGACAGATGACATAATTTTTTTTAAAAAAGGCATAAAAAATAAGTATACAACTTAAAACAACATAAACAACATAATCTTCTAGGATGATGTTCGAAGATGTGCTTTTGTACTTGATCCTGCTGGCCTGCCAACTAACATATTTTGATTGGCATGTCAACGGGATCAAGTTCATAAGAACCTCCTCGGGATTAGATCTGCAACTAGATCAAGTTCAGAACTTCATCATGCTTTGTATCTATCTATCTATATATTTTTGACAGTTAATCCTGTTATTTTTAAACATACAGGATGTGAAAAGTAATAGTCTTATTTTTAAACTATGACCTGATGGACCCCAGTAGAAAGAAAAAATTGGCCAATGGGCCAACATATCTATCCCATTCTTTTGGCTATTACTTTTCTCACCCTACCCATTTTAAGCACCCTATTTTTTTAATACAAAAATGCCTATCGAATTATATATAAATTGTAATCAAAATCTCTCCCATTTTAGCAGTTGTGAATTTCACTTTTTAAAAATAAAAAAAAAGTAAAAAATGTTAAACCATGTCAAATAAAATAAAATAAAAAATATAATAATACCATAAAAAATTCTAAAAATCAAATAAAACTAATGCATTTTTTTTCCGGATTTGTATGAGAATATGAAAAATGAGTTTAAACGATGAAATTTAGATTTTGAGGGGTGGAATCCCATTAGAAGTTCCTTTTGGGGCGGGGGTCTTGATCCTTGATTTTTTTCTTCTGATTTTTTGGGAAAGTTTCGGAGTAATCCGATTAAATAGTTTGATAATCGAATTTTATACTAGGAACAACTTCAATGACCTAAATCAGAAATATGAGAGTTAAAAAGTTTAATATGATCATTAAATTGATTATCCATGTTACAAACTTACTTGTTCATAATTTATGCTGATACAATTCAAATTATATAATCCGAATTATTTTTTCCTTAGGGTGCGTTTGATTTGCTAAAAAAATGAAGGACAGGACAGAACAACTCTAGTTGTTCAGTGTTTGATTTGTAAAACTGTTTCAGGTACAAGACAAACTGGAGGCAAGAGACAGGACAAAAAGTCATATTTTTGTCCCTCACCAAATCACAGCATAACTTCTTGTCCCACGTACAAGTTGTCTAAAATACCAAAATAGCATTTTGTCCCTCAAAAATTCTATAAAACAAAAAATTACTCAATGCCATAAAAAATTTGTCCTGTGCTGTTCTGCCTTGTGTTGTACTATTCTATCTTGTACTGTTTTGCAAACCAAACACACCCTTACATAAGGGTGTTTAAGAAGTGTTTGAATTTTATAATCCGACAAAAGTAAAAAAAACACACCCTATTTTTTAGTGTTCGGATTATAAAATCCAAATTGGTAAAAAATTCCCATCCAAAACAAAGGGAAAAATAACCTATTCTTCCATAAAGTTAGGTGGTGCGGACCAACCGGCAGATTAAAATCTTCATCTTGTCCATCAAAACAAGGTCAAATAGGTTTTTTCTTTTTCTTCTACAAAAGGTAAAATAGGTTTTTTTTTGACAAAAAAAGGTAAAATAGGTGTTAACTCGCTGGCATATGCATAACCTATTTTTCCATTACTATAAGAACCAGATGCCAGTTGGTGTGATATGGAATCACAATGATACCATGCCGCCTCAAAATTTGTGCCTCACACCATATTTTTTCTACCTAACACATATACATACATGATCTAACTAAGTGTGTCAGTACATAGATTTTCACAGTTTTTGCAATTTCTCGGTTGTGTCTCGTTGTTTTAAGACAGTGTAGTGGAAAGGTCCAAAAAGGGTTAAAGAAAGGTCTCATCCACGTGAAATAGTATAATGAAAACGTGTGCAACTAAACAGTGACAACTAATAAACAATTGCATGTACGTTGCAAAACAAGTGTCATCATAGATTCATACTTAAAAAATCATGAAAAAAACATCAAAACCATAAAACAAAAACAAAAACACACTTTGGTTTCATCCACCTACAAATATTTAGATTTTAGCAGCAGCAACAAACAAACATAGTACTATGTTATGTTGTCGGTGAAATATTGAAAATGGAAAAAAAGAAGCAAAGTAAAGTGAAGGAGTGGAAGAACTGCATTGATTACTGTTGTTGGTTGATTGGTTATGTGTGTACAATTTGGTGGCTTCTTTCATTTTTGTATCAGTTTTTGCCAGCTACATTAACTGGTTTTGAAGTGGTTGATTCACCTGGTTTGAGGATGAAAAATGAAGGGGTTAAAGCACTTCATCCTGTTGTTCTTGTGCCTGGTATTGTGACTGCTGGTTTGGAACTTTGGGAAGGGAGACCTTGTGCTGATGGACTGTTTAGGAAGAAATTGTGGGGTGCCACTTTTTCTCAAATTCTCCAAAGGTGTGTGTGATTCATTCTCAATATAAAGCTTCTTACTTTCTAGTTTGTACCATATGTCTAAATTGTGTTATGCAATTGTAGTATAGTTTACATCATAGTTCTAATTTGAGGTATGCAATTGAAGTAGCAATACAGATTTTAGAGATCTCTGCGACGGCATTGCAAATGTAGCTGCATTGGCTGCTTTTGTCAGTGTGACTGCAACATGATAAGTTATGAATTGTTGTAGATTAGTAATAGTAATACTTTTGTTGTTCTTGAAATTTTGGCATGGCCATTGAGGAATTTTGTTTGAGGTTGGGACTTGGGAGTGTACATGTAATTGTTTAATTTGTCTAGGCTAAGTTACTTCACAATTGAGATAGTTCGGATAAGTGTTTTCTTTAAGTACTTATATAAGAGAAAACATGAAATCAGCTTAATAACCATGTCACCATGAGTATTTTAACTACTAGCTTATATACTTATAAGTTTAATGTAGGTTCTCTAATAAGTTAGAAACAGAATAACAGAGAATCTATAGGTAGGTAGGTAATGTTAACCAAGGTTTTCAATCACTATAGCAATTGCAGTGGTGTTGCAGTCGTTGATGTTGTAGAGAATCGTGGTTAAGTATAGCTTATGCGGTCTCAATTGCACTGTGACTGTGGTTTTCATGTACCGGCCCTGCTTTTAACAGTTAGTAGTGTTAGTCTCGGTATTTAGGACTGACAAGGTAGATGAAAGGAAATTTAGGGAGGCGGAGGAGAGAACCCGTCTCTTTCTCTCAAATACTTGTAAATGAGGGAGCGATAAAATTCTCATTATATCATTCTAGATTTCTTGTTCTTTGATGCTTATCATGTAGCCTTCTTAACTCTTTGCTACTAGTAATTAGGAACTAATCACAAGTGTTTGAAGGATTAATCGAGTTGATCAATGGAAACAAAATTTGCTAGAAGATTAAACACTTTTTCACTTGAAAAGTGCTAGAAGATTATCAAAAGATAAAGCTTCTGTTATTGTTTCTGTTCATGTAACTCTGAATTCAATCAATCCATTAATGAGTTTTTTTGTTTTTGTTTTTGTGTGCTGGCATTTAGGCCTTTATGCTGGTTAGAGCATCTCTCTCTGCATAATGAGACTGGTCTGGACCCGCCAGGAATTCGAATCAGGGCAGTTCCCGAGCTTGTTGCTGCCGACGATTTTGCTTCTGGTTATCATATTTGGGCAGCCTTAATAGAAAATTTGGCAAGAATTGGTTATGAAGGGAAGAACTTGCACATGGCTTCCTATGACTGGAGGCTGTCATTCCAAAACACCGAGGTGTGTTGATCGTTTTAAAATGATTTCAAGTGCACTGTACTTGTTGAATGAAACTTCTTCACACTGTCATTGTTCAGTTATTTTTATCCGAAACGCTTCTTATATAAAATCATTTTTTTTTTCACTTATAGTTTCCTAAGCTATAGATAAAAAATTGTATAACAGTCTTTTATATTCTTCTGCATTGTTCTCGCATCGTTAAGAAATATGATATTCGTTGTCCTAATCTCACCCGCTTTCCTTTTATTTTTCTTATCGGTTATGACTTTCCTTTATGCTTATATAGCCAAAAAAAGTTATGAAGCAGAAAAGCAATGTTGGCATGTTTGCAGAAATAAGTTTCGATTAATTTGGTTTTAATTGAACAAAACAGATTCGAGACCAAGCTCTTAGTAGATTGAAAAGTAAAATTGAGCTTATGTTTATAACAAATGGCTATAAGAAAGTGGTAGTTGTGCCTCAATCTATGGGGGCTATTTATTTCCTCCATTTCCTAAAATGGGTTGAGACACCGCCTCCCATGGGCGGTGGTGGTGGTCCAGGTTGGTGTGAAAAGCATATCAAAGCAATCATGAATATCAGCCCGGCATTTCTCGGTGTTCCGAAGGCAGTTAGCAATATATTTTCAGCTGAAGGCAGTGATGCTGCATTAGTCAGGTTAGTCCTTGCAACACAATCTCTTATTTCAATTTGACTTCTTCATGCATAATTTGAAGGTATAATTTGGAATTGTTGAAATCATATAACATAAGCAATTTAAAACCCTGTTTGGATAAGCATCTTAAATAAGCGCGAATAGTGTAAGTCCTTATGTATAAGCTATTTCTATAAGAAAAGATACAATAGAATCAAACAGTTTGCATATACATCTTAAGCTGTTTTCGTAAGTTTTTCTTGAGAGTTAATGGAAGTAAGCCGAAAACAACTTATGGACTCAACAACTGTTTCCATAAACTCTCCTAAACAGTCTCAGAAGTGCTTAAGACAGCAGATAAGCTCAACCAAACCATTCTAAATAGGCCTTGGATGCATCATTAATAATCTATGGGGATTTTAAATGTGAACTTCAGGAAAATATTGAAGCTGTCATCAATGTTAAGTTGGAAAACCATGTTTTGAATAAGAAGAAAAACTGAATAAGGTGCAAGCTATGAAGCTCGGATTCTCCTTGGATTAGGCGTGTCATGGTTTCGGACATGCGTCGGTGTCCGACACCGACACGACACATGATTTCATTGAATTATGTGATTTTATCAAATTATTATCGGTATCGGCGTGTCAGTGTCCGTGTCGTGTCTGGTGTCCATGTACGTATCCGATCATCGCAAACAAAATCTCAGCAGATAATATGAAAGTAAAACTGGAAAATTTAGAATAGTACTTACGTGTGTGCGCGTGTGCGTGTCTGTGTGTTCAATTCAACCGTAGTTCCATCTATTTATACCTTTCTATGAATCAAAAGGAAGACAAAATCTACCTAGACTATTTAAATATGAAAATATGGGGCAGATTAATAATTAGCGTAGTATATGATGGAGCATTTTCACAATTTTGCAGAGCTGTGACTTCTGGCATTTTAAATTTTGATTACCTTGGTCTTCAAACGGTTGAACATGTCTTGCGGGTATGTAGAACTTGGGATTCAATCATCTCATTGATGCCAAAAGGCGGTGAAACCATCTGGGGTGACTTGGATTCGGGTCCTAATGAATGGAGTAAATGTGATCAGGTTAAAAGGGGACATGTGAAGCACATTGTAAGTAACAATACTTATAACTGCGGTGATATGCAGAAATGTATCTACGTAAAAGAACCTACAAAGTATGGAGGAATAAACTCTTTTGGCAAGGCCGTTTCACAGTTACTTGCTTCGCTTCTCAGTACACTTGATTCAGAAGCAGAGGTACCATATGATACAGTTTATTTTTCTCTTCATTTTGTATAACAATATGGTATAACTTCATTTTGTTAAAAAATGGTAAAAAAAAAAAATAAACCAGTTATGTTTTTGAACTAATGATATGGAAGAATATATGTCTTAACTCTTAAGTTTCATGCTTTAAGCATAGTATATCGTTACGTGTTATATAAATTTACATAACTATAGATGTTTTATAAGGCATTTCATCACTTGTTGAATCACTTTTTGAACCTCTACGGTACTGTTCCATTCATGGTTATCGTTTCTGTTACTGCATATATGTGTCATCTTTTCTGATTTGATCAGTATAGTTATATACATTTTGGAACAATCATTCATATTCTTTTTCTGCAGGAAATTTCATCTAAATGTAATTCTACTTCCTTTAACTTATCATGTGACGATGTTCGGACTGAACATAATGAGATATGTAGAGGAAGCATGGCTAAAAAAAAGGCTAGTACAGGAAGAACTGATCTTGATTTACTTAATTTTGTTGCTCCAAATATGATGAAGCGTGCCGAGGCTCATTTCTCTCACGGGATAGCAGAGAATTTGGATGATCCTAAATATGCACATTACAAATACTGGTCTAATCCACTTGAAACAAAGTAAGCATGTAGATTTATGGAACACTTTTGAATGATAGTGATTTGTGCAAATTCCGCTACGCTTTAGCGCCGGTATTTGACAACGCTGATACTACTTTTGATTATCCTATTTCATTCGTTAATTTGAAAACTAAATGTGAATTTCTTGTTCAGATTACCCGATGCTCCGAATATGGAAATATACTGTCTATATGCTGTCGAAATTCCGACTAAAAGATCACATGTACACAAGATATCGCCTTCTGACAAGTACAAGCATATTCCTTTCCAAATGAATGATTCATCTAATGTAGAAAAGGGAAGTAAATTACAAAATGACGTTTCTTTAGTTGACGGTGACGAGCGTATGAATGTTGTAAGTTCAGGGTTCATGTGCGCCAAAGGATGGCGCAGAAGAACACGGTTCAATCCTTCTGGCATGGCTACATATATAAGAGAGTATCAACAAAAACAACGAGGTAGTGTTCTTGAAGGGAGAAGTCTAGAGAGCGGAGCGCGTGCCAACAATATTTTGCAAAGTATTGCATTGATTGAAGATGTTTTACGAGTTGCTTCTGGAGCCACCGGTGTAACTATTGGAGGCGATAGGATATTTTCCGATATCAGGATGATATCTGAGAGGATAAATCTCAGACTATGATTATGTTCAATGGTTGAATTTTCCGATATCATGATGGTAAGTGGCGTAGAAAAAATATGCAAGGTTAATGTAGAAATAGAATATGAGCAACAAAATATGTAAATTAGTGAATTTTGATAGCTTATACTATAATCATCTGCCATCAAAAGGAAGCTGTTGAGATTTCAGAAGTGTTTGGATACTTATCAGATGCTGAATGTCAATAGTATATGAAGCCTAAATTACATAACACGAACTTAAAGTCATTATCATGTTGGTACAATTAAATAATCAACTACCTGAAATTGTACATTTTGTATATCACAACCTATCTATGTCATTTGAATATTTAATGGCATTGTACATATTTTGAAAAACCTAAGAATAAAAATAAAATGTAGAGGTGTTTTGATTATGTTTAGTTTCTGTTGTGCTCTCACTCTCTCTCTCTAAATTAAGGGGAAAACAAAGAAACTACTCCTTTCATTTTAAGATGGGTATGGCTTAAGGTTTTTGCACATAGATTAAAAAAATGCTACAGAATTGTCAAAAGACTTTAACGTGTATTTTTCATTATTATAAATAGAAGGTAGAATATAATATTTTGAGAGTAGCGTACATAATATTAATTAGAGGTAAACACTTTGAAAAAATAATAATTAATGTTATATTGAAAAGTGAAAATGAAATTTATTTCAAAATCAATTTTCTTTGCTAATATAATGGAAAAGCACAACCAACAACATCATCATCAAGCAATAACCTCGAAGAAAAAAAAATCATCAAGCAACAAAAGAGAAACCTAGGGAGGACATCTATGCAAGATAATCCATATGGATGATCCAGAGGAAAGGTCTGATTTGAGACGTGCATTACCTGCTTTTTAATGTAAAATGAGTGTAGAAATCTTCTAGCAATTCTCATTCAATGATTTGAGACAAAAAAATTGATTTTTCTTTTTTGTACTTTTGAGTTTTGATAGAAAAGGGAAAAAAAATGGCATAGGAGGAGTGAGCTGGAAGTAAGCTTTCCTGATTATAGTCGTTTCTTATGAGTGGCAGTTAATTATCGCTGAGGTAGCGGCATTTAACTTTCGCCGATTAATCAGCGGCAGTTAACTGCCGATAGGGTCATTACAGTAATTTCTTGGTGTCAGTGAACAATTTAGTGTATGAGATAGCAATTTTCTTCCTATGTATCTGAGATAAAGCTGGCCCAAACCTTGTCAAATATATCATGTTAGCGTAGTGTCCGATCCATATATGGACATTCGACCCACCTTTCATATCTCCTATGTATATGAGATAAAGCTAATTTGGCCCAAACCTTGTCAAATATATCATGTTAGCGTAGTGTCCGATTCATATATGGACATTCGACCCACCTTTCATATCATTTGCGGGCGATTTCTTTTCCCACATACTCTCTTCTCGCGCAACCTATTCGGATTAAAAAATATGAAAAAAATGGAGGGTTTACGAGGGTGTTTTAACGTGGTTTGGGAGGACATTTATGCTGTTCAAATTATAAAATCTAAAATCCATAAGGCGCGCAAGGAAAAAGTAGGGTGAAAAAACAAATAGCCTACATCGTATGCATCTTTATGACAAAAGAGAGAAAAGTCCGAGTAAGCGGCCTATACATGTACTTGAGTTGAGCGGACGTAGCCAAAGATAGCTACCAAGTAAACTATTGGTGGAAGGGGGAATGAAGAAAGTAAATGGTCCGTTTACTATGCAAAATATTTTCTATTTTTATTACTAAAATCTAAATTTTTTTGTGGTGGTCGGAGTTTGAACCCCGAATCTTGCATATTTTCTATTAAGTTTACTTGTTTTTTTATTTTTATTTTTTTTTATTTTTTATAAAAAATATCTTATATTATTGCCTTAAATATATTTTCCTTCGTTTATCTTTTATTAGAAATCCGTTTTGATCCTTTATCTTTTATCTAAATTGTTTTAGTCCTTCATATTCTTTTTAAATTGTTACAGTCCTTTATCTTCTTAAAATGATGATGTTTTAGCCCTTTTGACATACCAAAACGAATGAAAATAAGGTCTAAATTATCACCATTTTAAATAGATAAAGGACTAAAATGATTTAGAAAAAAAATAAAGGAACAAAACAAATTTTTAGTAAAAGATAAAAGATGAAAAAAATATTTAGCCTATATTATTTCATTCATCAAAGTAGTAGTAATAAAAGATTAGATCAAATCGAAGATATGATGACGAGCATACAACTTTGAAATCTTTACTAAACTATGAACGACATAATTTGCTTGTCTCTTTACAAAACTTACTTTAAATTTAAATTTTTTTGTAGCCATAATTATGCCAAATTCATATTGGTTATTAGAACTATATATGTACAATGTTGTCCACTGCTAGCTTATAATCGAACTCAATAAACCCATTTGATAGGCAAAAAAGACTAAGCCATAAAATAACATCTGTTAAACCCAACACATCTCCTTCCAATGGCGAGGAATATCCTCATACCACTTAGTTAACTCTTTTATAAAATGACTTTGAGAGTTCATAATGCACATATAATTTCTTGAACAAGAGCCATGGACGGACCTCTTCAAGGCCTAGTGTGGCAAGTGCCACACCAGCCTAGGTCCTTTCTTGTTTTTTTTGTTAATTTTTTTTTTACCTGTTTAATATTTATACATGTGTCTCTATTTTTATTCATATAATTTTTACGCAATTGCGACTTGCTTTAAAAAAAAGAGCGCAACACACTCATCCGTCCTTATGCACGGGTATCATGTTAGAGTGTTTTATTTATCTCTTGTAACCTATATAGAATGAGATATTTTTAGAACAATTAGTAATGATATAATTTTAGTTCATTTTTAACAAATGAAAAATAGATTATTTTCTTTGTAATTTTGGTTGCTACAACCATTTTTAATATAACTTCTTATTAAATTTAGTATTATTTAATTATTTGAATTTGACAAAATTTTTGCCCCACTGATATTTGAGTCCAGATCCGCCCCCTGTCAAGAGCTGCATCAATATTACACTTGACATAATCTTCCTCCGGAAGTTGGCATCATATCAAGTTTACTTGTTAATAAAGGAAAGAGACTCTCCAAATAAACAATTGACTTGCATTTCCATAAACAATGAAAATACCAAAACAAATATTATCATTATTTCCTGAATTTAAAATGCTTCATCCATAACTAGTATTCTACATTCTTTCCATCATAATGACTTACATTTTTTTTTTAAACTCGGTATTTGATCCAAAAATCGACTAATCCGAGGAGACCAATCCTACCGCCCACTTACGGGGCCCTGTTTAAACCGAAATCAAGCTCTATATGGACTTAGCCCACCGAAATTGGCGCCAGAGGGAATCAAACTTGAGACCTCTGGAGGAACAAACTCCAAAATCTCAAACCAACGTCCACTAAGCCAACTCCAAATGGATTCATAATGACTTACATTAAAAGTACATTTTCATCTACATCTTACTAAACAAAAGAAATTAAGATAAAAAATTAATGAGATAATGACAAACCATTGTATTAGTACAATATATGAGGGTTGGCAGTGAGTGTGAATTTGTGATTAAATTGCTGCTGCCGTTTGAGTTAATAAGGCACACAATGCAAAACTTGTAATACAACAACGATGTTGATGTAATACAGTTGATTTTATTTCTTTTCAATGAATGATGAATTGCGTTGATGTAGATATAACTTTAATCGATTCATTTTTCCATTGAGTTGTGATATATCTTGAAATTGATTTATCATATTTGAAAGAAACGTTTTTGTCAAATTTTTTAGGAATTGTCAGAAAAATGTTTGAAAGTAACGTATGAATAAATTGTATTTATTAAATTTTTTTCTTCCATAAATATTTATAATTTATTTTTTAGTAAATGTCTACTTATGCACTCTTCTGACCTAGCTACAATGAGGGACATATTTTTTTTTTAATTTTTTTTTTAAAGGAAACATACTTATAGCATTTCATTGATAATAAGAGTTTCAATACAATCGGGTATATCATAATAAATGGCGGGACTAGCGAGTAACAAGGCCTCTCTTGCAAGAGCATGAGCAACCCCGTTAGCTTGCCGCCTAACAAACTCCACCCTAGAGTTAACAAAAGTAGAACTAAATAAAGAACGACAAGAGGAAATAATACAACTAAATTCAAATGTGTCGTTCCGAGTAGACAGAAAAGCATCAATCGTCAGCTTAGAGTCCGTTTCGAAGTCCACACTATCAAAATGCATATCATCCAACCACTCTAAAGCCGAGTGCAAACCCAAAGCCTCTCCCACGTCCGTAGAAACGCAACACGGATAACTCAAAGCCTTTGCCAACACAAAAATTAGAGACATATCTATCTGTATAGACATTTTTTTTCCAAAATGTATGAGAAATTCAATTTTCAATATAGTCTTAATTAGTTTTTTTTTCTTTCAATTCAATCCTCTGAGTAATACTACATATGAATCACTTTCAGTTTAATATATTCTATTTTATATTAATATTAATATTTTTTCAATTCCATCCTCTAACTAATACTACATATGATTCACTTTCAGTTCAATATATTCTATTTTGTATTAATTATTAATAATGATGAATGACTATTGATTAAGAAGTATGATTCTCTTTTTTATTTATATATTTTCTTAATATGTAAACAATGATTAAAATATACTCTCCCTAAAAAAATGATTAAAATATACTTATTGTGGGATAAAAATAGTTATATATGACACACAAAGTTATCTAACATACCAAAATCTAATATTAATTAATAGTATTCACAAAAAAAGAATATAAAGTAATTTTTTTCTTCATATTTAAGTTTGAGCATTAAGGAAATTTGATAAAAAGTTTCTATAGGCAACATCTTGAGGTAACCTCTTCGAGGTATGGAGTATGTTTGAATGAACGGTTTTAAATTTTGGAGGCGAGGTTTTTGTAGGAATAAATATTTATTTAGGTATATATTGCGATCTTGAAAAATTGAAAGAATATTCTGTTAAAATAATTGAAAGAATAATATAATAGATGATGATGATGTAACACCTTAGTAATTCAGACTTCAGCTTAGTGGTAAGTAAAGTATAAGCAATGATGTTTCAGGGTCGCGTCTTAAGGGTTAAGAAGCTCAAGCTTGGGCTTTACAACTCAATAATTAAAAAAAAATACCCTAAAAGAATTCAATATTTTTAGAGGAAAAATCAGTTTATTTATAAATATATAATATGACAAATTACTTATTGATCTTTCTTAGCTTAGATTGTCAAAAGGAGGGCCACATATTCATAACTTAGCAAACCTCGTTATAAATTTGTTTAAGATCTCTAAATATGTTGGGCTAACTTTCGATTGTTCAAGTTAGAATTTGAACTTCTTATTCTCTCGAACGGTTAATCATTAACTGAAGTTAGTAAATCAGATATTTTCTCCATTGGAAAATAATTTATAGTGAGTGATCGAGTGGATCATGTCATGTCTAAGACAATGAATATCTTAAGGCTCAAATAAATCTCACTTACTAAAGAATTTATATTTGCCTGCCTTCAAGAGAATTAGCGGGGCATGAACTCATAACCTATGGGACCAAGGGCAATCACATAATATATATATATATATATATATATATATATATATATATATATATATATATATATATATATATATATATAATTCATTCCAATTAAAAAAATTCTACTTAATTCCTTTTAGAAACATTTTATAATTCCTTAATTTATAAAAGAAAAATATGACGTCCACTTTGCTCCAAATTTACTTTAAAGTAAAAATAGAATCCTATATAAACAGGTACGTGTGTTTGCATGGAATAACACATAACACATAAAACATTCATTACAAAAGAGACATTTAAAATATGGGGTGTTCAAGTGCTTTCTCAACTTATTTTCTTCTTCTTCTTTTTGTCCCCATTTATGGAAAACCTCTGGTCCCTGCATTGTTCATCTTTGGAGACTCTAGTCTTGATGTGGGCAATAATAACTATCTACCTACCCTTATTAAAGCAAATTTCCTTCCTTATGGAAAGGACTTTATAAATCACCTTCCATCTGGAAGATTTTCCAATGGAAAAATTGTTATTGACTTTGCATGTGATTTTCTTTCCCTTCAAATACTAAATTATCATTGTTTTAATTTTATATAAGGTTAAATATATTTTTTAGTTTCTCTAAATTTGTAAATATTGTTTTTAGTTCCTCAACCCACTTTAAGCCCTTATAAATTATAAAACTATATGTTTTAGTTCCTAAAAAGGACAAAAAGCACATGGTATTGCAATTTGTAGGACTAAAAGTAAAAAATGTAAATTGTATCGAGACTAACAATTACATTTACCTGTTTTATATATTACTTATGTATTCATGTTATCGTTTTTTATTTATTTTATTTTTATATTGATCAATATATGTTTTAATGATTCATTTAATTTCTGCAGCTGAAACCCTTGGATTTATCTCTTACCAACCTGCTTATCTCAGCTTATATATCAAAGGAAAGTACCTCTTGAATGGTGTCAACTTTGCATCATCGGGTTCTGGTTACCTTGATTCTACAGCAAGGACTTGGGTACGTTTGATAAAAATAAGCTATAAGTTAGCTGATAGCTGAAAAGTTGATTTATAGCTGATGATTGATAATTGATAGCTTATAGTTGAAAAACTAGCTTATTAAAATTAAAGTGTTTGGTAAAATTAGCGGTTGAAGTGACTAATAAATATAAAATGACCTAAAAGAACATGTTTGTTTAATTTTTGATATAAATTACATATAACTTTTTTAATTAATGTATTTATTTTTTAATATTTAAATTTATTTAAAATTATATTCATCTCTAACTTGATAAATATGCTTTATGAATTAAATTGACATTTTTTATGTAACAATAATTTGTTGAATTTTATTAAACTAAACTTGCTTCAATATTTATTTTTTTACCAAAATAATAAAATTAAACTAATAAAGTTAAAATTGGAAAAAAAAAAAAAAAAGCTATAAGCTATAAGCTCAAAAGCTACTTGGAATAACTTCTCAAAAAACGCTACAAGCTAATGTGAAAATCTTTTTTTACCAAACATGTCTCACCTTATCAAAACAAACTTATAAACTGTAAGTTAGCTTATTTATGTTACCAAACACAGTCTTTATATAACTGCATTTAAATTGTCTAGATTTTTTTTTTTCCATTTATAGTAAATACCCAAATTGATTTCTCAAATTGTTTATTTGACTGCGAGTTTTATGAAATCATGATAGCGCGTTTTTTTTTTTTTAACATTAAGGTGTAATTCTGTCAAACTCATTGCAAACAAAGTAAAGCTATTAAATGATTGTATTGTTAATTTTATGTATGTAGAGCGCACTTTCAATAAGCCAACAATTGGAATGCTATAAGGACTACCAAGAAGAACTAGTGAAAATTGCTGGGAGATCAAATGCATCATCAATTATATCTGGTGCTGTATATATTGTTGGTTTTGGGACTGGTGATTTTTTTCTGAATTATTTCATAAATCCATTGCTTCACAATGTTCATACGCCTTATCAATTCTCGGACATTCTTGTGCAAAACTATGCTAAATTTATTCAGGTATATATTTCACTCTCAACAAAAGTTTTAAATAGTAGCCCTGAAAACAGGTGCAATCACATCGCGATACTCAATATTGCAGAAAATCGTGGTCAAATGCAACTTAAATAACTTCAATCATGATCGCATTATGGTTTCAATAACATTAAAAACCGTTACGTCGCAACTCAATTCATGGTTGCGAAGATTTATTTAAAACCTTGCGATCTCAACCATGCCATGAAATAATGCCCTAGAAGATTAGCAAGGGGCTTAAAAGTAGATCTTTTACATTGTTTGTATCAAGATTAAGCTTTTGACTAAATATTTATTTTGATATTTACATGTTTATGACAGAATTTATATGCGCTAGGAGCGAGGAAGATTGGTGTGCCAACATTAATTCCATTGGGTTGCTTGCCTGCAGCCATCACTCTCTTTGGCCCTGCTCATAGCAAAGAATGTGTAGTCAAAATAAACGATGTTGCTATTTACTTTAATCAAAAGCTGAACTCAACATCTGTGAACTTGAGAAAAAAGCTTCCCGGCCTCAGTTTGGCTATACTTGATGCCTACAAACCTTTCCATAACCTAGTCACTAAACCATCTGAATATGGTACCAAAATAAGTCCATTCTTCTTTAATTATATGTCATATTTCTAAGTAGGATAATCAACTCTAATTAGCTCATTCTTTTTACGAACCTAATTAATGACCTAATCTTATGTATTATTACTAACCTCTAATTTTAATTTATAAGTCTTTTTTTTCTTAAAAAGAAAAATTGTCTCTAGAATAAATCACATTACAAATTGCAAGAACTATTAAATATTGTTTCTGACCTACTTATTAATATTACTAATATCTTCTTTCTGGTGCTAATTTTGGTGGGTTAGTGTTTAATTTGTATACAATTAATGCAAATCACAATCAATCGAATAAATGATTTTAAAAGTAATTATAATTAAAATCAAATATTTTTGATGAATTTTCGATTATGATTGATTGTCGGTATAAAACATCTTACATCTATGGTTTATATTTCCGATCCACCAAAGGTGGGCGACTTATCCGGCTCATGCGTAGAGGCATGCGCACTGGCCAAGCGTTGTTCCTCCTGGAAATCGAACTCGGTATTCTCCGGGTATGGCCTTGGAATGAGCACCTTGCCACTGGAGTCCAAGCAATTTGGTTATATCTTTTTGTTTTTGCTCTAAAAAAATATCTTTTTGTTTTTTTCCAAATTATATATTTATTTTTATTTGAAAATGACTAAAAGTGCTTATAAATAGAGACAAATGTAGTATCATGGTCTGTGAATTAATTACCACTAACATGATTGTTAATTTGTTTCTTAATTGTTATGGTGGGTTGTGACATGTATACATTTTTACTTGCAGGATTTTCAGAAACAAGAAAGGGATGTATTGGGTCGAGCTTGGTAGAGAATATTCCTATATTTAATAATAAAAAAACCATTATAACAACATGTCCTAATGCATCTAAGTATGTATTCTGGGATGGTCTTCATCCTACAGAGGCTACAAACAAGTATATGGCTGCTGAATTGATTGCTGATGCCATGCCCCTTATATCCTAAACAAACACTTCTAGGGTCATTCCCTAGAATTAATTGCAGTTTGGATTTAATTTCCTAGAATTGTATACCTAAGCCCTAGATAAATCTATTGTGTTGTTTGTAATAACTTGATATGGCATTCTACTATATATGTGAAAGTTTTTTATATTCTTTGCTATGTTCTCTTCATGGCAAGTTCACATGAATTAATAAATAAATTTAAACTAATTTTGTTATGTATAAAAAAGATATTAAACTAATTTGGTTTTAATTGGAGAAAACAGATTCCGAGAGACCGAGAACTCATTGCTTGTGTTTGGATTTTTTTGTTACAATCCAAATTGGAAAAGAAAGCAACAGGGAGGAAAAAAAAGGAAAAAATTCGAAAGAGACTACTCTATAGTATATAAAGTTCTAGCTGCATCCATCTTAAAGAGATACAAGAGATCTTTCTGGGGGGCGAGTCGAATTGACAAACTGTTATTAAAGCCCTTTTTTACTCTATTTTTCAAATTCAAGGGAAAAGACTTGCATATGACTTATTTCTACTGTGATCCGGCTCCGATTAACTTCTAAAGATTTATTTCTACTTATTTCTACTGTGATCCATTTGAGAATTTGGTTTTCTAGAATTATCTATGCGATCCAAGTCCAATTTTGGAAGTTTCACATAAAGGCCAATTCGCTACGTGAGCCTGAAAAGAATTGGTAGCGAGTGGAGGTAGTCGCTTTAGGGATTTTGCAGAGAAATGATTCGCCAAACAAGTATCACTTTGCTTTGTAAGTTATGGTAGCATTAGTGACAAAAAAGGATGAGTTGGAATTTCTTTCGAGATGAAGAAATGTCAATTCTATAAGGCTTTGTTTGAGAGTTTGGAGGGTTTTGGAAAAAAGGAAGGAGTAAGTGGAAGAAATAGAAGACATTGGGAGGAGAAGACTTTGGAGGTTAATTTTTTACTCATAATAAAAAATCTCCCTCATTTGGGGGAACTCAAAAATTGTATTGGGGGAGGGTTTTGGGGGGTTATGGAGGGTTTATATGAATTTTTCAAATCCAATCTATGTTGTTATAATATTCTTTAAATTAAAAGTATGTTAATCATAAGTATTAGTTTATCATTCTCTAAAAAACGGTTCTTTCAAAAAATGTGAATTTTTTTGTCCATTTTTCTATATATTTCCAACCCCCAAAGCCCTCCCCTCCCTTCCCCTCCAAACTCCCAAACAAAGCCTAAGGGATTGAGCATGAAGTGGCTTAGTGAATTTCAGCCAGATTTGGTACCAAAGATGAGTTCAAAGAAGCAATTACCAACTATGCTATCAACATTAGGACTTGTTTGAAACGATTCAAAAATTAAAAGGACTTGTTTGAGACTTTTGAAACTTAAAGGATTTGTTTGAGACTTTTGAAACTTAAAGGACCACTTTGGAAAAAACGAAAAAACTTAAATGACCTTTAGATGCATTTGACCTATATATATGGTTATATATAATCCTTGTTTCACTATATCAGTAGTTTATTTTTGCACTTGATGCTCTTCAAACGTTAAATTCCGAAATTGATTGTTTGATATTTAGAAAGTGCTAGACATAGACTTTTCATATAAAGGATCTGAAATTAATCCATTTGTAGATGCCAGTTGCTAAATATAACGCCAGGTTTACAATCACATACATAGTGAGGTGTCTTAATGTTATTGGTATCGATTAATTGAGCGAGATACAAGAAGTTAATAGGTAGAATGGATCCATCCTCGTTTGTCAGACATAAAAACATATGATAAGAGATTGGGGAAGGTATAGTTGAAACATTGAAAGTATACAATCGATTAAGAGGATTCATTAGAGGAATAGTTAACAACATTATAGTGATATAGCTCTATAATATTTCTGAACCGTTAAACAATTACCAATTCCCATTGAATACGGTAATCTATAATACTTTGATACCGCTACCGCTATATACAGAGATATCACGGTGATATAGCTCTATAACGTAGCGGAATTTGAACAAATCAATACTGTTCCGCGATTTGCTATTTATTCCACAACATTGTTAAGGAGTAAGATGGAAAAATGAGCCATTATTATATATCCATCGTTTATAGATCCTAAACTTGAAAGGAAGAAGCCTGCTTAATATGGATTTGTTGCCCTAGGATCAAGCCAGTTTCCCCTATCTGCAGATTGAGAAGTGTTACAATTTTCATGCATTTATATCCCTCCAATGATGGGACTCTCTGAAAAACCTTTTACGCCATCTTGGAACTTCGGAGCTATCTTGTTCACTACATCATCATCAACAACATTTCTTTCCCTGTCTGACAGTAAATGAGTAGTTAAATGAGTATAGAAAAGTAAAACATATGCAAAGTCAATTGTAAGCTTTCCATTAAAGAATCTTCTAGTTGGATAGTGATTCACACGATCTCTTTCATAGGGAAAGAAGTTTGCTTTAACAAGAGTAGGTAACTTGTTATTTTTGCCAACATCAACAATCAGTCTAAGAAAATGAACAAAGGAGAACCTCTGGTTCATGCATTGCTCATCTTAGACTCGATTGTAGATGTTGGAAATAACAACAAGCTCGCTGAAAGTTCTTTTCCAATATCTCTGATAAAGGCCTCATTCATTTTGCAACGGCTCCTGCAATGCAAAAGAATTGAATTTTAAAGTCTAGAAACTATCAATGAATCATTGTTTCATCTTTGCATATTCAAGTTATGAAATTGAAGCTTTTATCATATTAGAATAGGGATCTTCTAATAGTTTTTATTTTATTTTTTATAATAGAGTTACTTAGAGTGGGAACAATAACTAAATTTTTTAGAAGTAAAAAATGGGAAACGTTGGTACAGTAGAAAAAAACACAAGTATTTTTTAGAATGAATTTGGACTTGAAAAAAAACACAAGTATCTGATCATCCAATTATGATAGAATGCTCCAAATTTTGAGATTGAAATTTTAGATTTAATAAAAATAATCTGCTAACAGTTTTAACTTGATGCAGTTTGGATCTGATAACCGAGTGAGGTAAAAATTTAAACAACACAAAAATTGTATCCATACCAAAGAATTGTATTTTATTGGATTAGAACTTAATGGAAAAGGTTAGGGTTTCAAATAAAATTAGGGATTTTATGTTTTAAAGCATGAACTGATTATGAAAAAACTTGATGTGTTTGTTGGTGCGTACACACCATGCATATATATAGGCTGAAAAATGAAAGAAGAAAGGCATGCATTTATTGTTTTTAGTTTTATAAGATGAAAGTAATTTGTGAAAGAAAAAGGGAAGACATTTATTGTTTTGAGTTTTTTAAGAGGAAAGCAATTTATTTTTCAGAGACGTTTTTCATGTCTTTATGTCTATGAATGCTTGAAAGAGACTAGAGAATTATTAATGCTTGGAAGAGACTATAAAAAGAATTTAATTACGTCAATGCCTTTATATCCCTTTTACAAATTTTGGTTGTGCGTGACTTATTATTTACTCAGATGGTTAGAAACATTTCCTCAACCACACCTTCTTGTATTTATGTCGATGGTATTCATAACTAACAAGAGAAGAGGCTTTGATGAGCCAGCAAATGCACATGTAAATCAAATTAAATAGTTGTTCAAATAATTCAATTCTTTTTTCTAATATGTTCACACCAGTAAATTCTAAGCAATATTTATCAGGAAAAAAAATAGAATTTTGATACATATGATTTGTTATATATTATTCATTATTCACTAACAAACAAATAATACCTCTATTTAAAAAAATAATAAAACAATCGGTACCTTTTTGAATAGTGTTAGCCATGCATAGTTTTTAAGATATTTCAAATGAGTTATGACTATTTAACTATTACATATTTTGCCATTAAAAACAACACTATAAATACTACCTCCATCTCAAAATTATATGATGTTTTGGATATTTTACATATATTAAGAATTATAATTAATTTTGGAGAAATGTTAAGAACTTGAAATTGCAACTTTTTATCAACTACTATAACCACTCGACCCATCCACTCTCATAAGCTTGTTTTATTAACCCAAAATCTTCAAGGAAACCAAAAATATATCTTGATCCGTTATCTATGCTTTGAAAGAGACTAAAAGGAATTACTCAGTTGGACATGCATTGGGGGGGCCAAGAGGTGAATACTGCATGAATGCTTTAGGTGCTATGGTCCACCCTGGCCCCTGCAACCCTAAAATCTATTGCATTCAGATTTAATACTCAGGCGGTGCCATGCATTGGTTAGTTTTTGAAGTTGAAACTCTTGATACTTTCCATTTTTGAATATAAATAAGACTTTTAGTTATTATTTTAGGACCATGTTAACTTATGCCCTAAGGGCATATGTTAAGGAATAAAAAAAATAATAATTTTGTATTGGAAAACATAATATTTTAATTTCTAAGAAGTTGAATATACAACTTTTAGTGCGTATATTTTTATAATGAGTTCCTTAACATATGCCCTTGAGGGCACAAATTAACATTTTCCATTATTTTATAGAAAATGTTAGACCACTCTTTAAGATTTCAAAAGAAGAAAATATTTCATAAAAAGGTTAAATTCAATTTTTAACGTATTTATTACACACATTTTCAAAAGTATATAAGAACACTCGTTAACAAAATCCTTATTTCATTTACCGATTAAGACTCAGTTTTCTTCCTCTCAAGGAAAAAAAGGGGAGAAAAAAGACTCAATTTTCTTACACAGACATAGCATTGCATATTTTGAATTTAAATACAATTGCAATTCAATAACAAGAATACAAATTACACAATAACTACCCATAACTAACTAATATTATACTAAAAGACTCCTTGTAAAATAAACTATCTAAATCCTTATTTTATTATTATCATGGATCTATCACAAATTTGGAAACGATCACATAAAACTTTAGGTTAATTTTTTGTTTGGTGTTGACCCTCTCTTTCCTGGGGAAGAGAGGCCACCCCTCATATGCATAAGATAAAAGTTTAAAGGAGAAATTTTACCTTCGAATTTATGCATTCAACATAATAAAATATAGAGAACAAAAATTCTTCATAAAAGTTATCAATTATTTATATTTTTAAATTCTTAACAAATATCATAAGTGCACTTGTTAGCAAGATCCTTTGTTTGATAGTAACATGCAATTGTACTTATTGACACGATTGTACTTAGCGGTGTTCAAATCTAAATTGATCTAAAATAAAACCGTAAACCGATCCAAAAAAACTAAAACCAGCAAAAAATTAATTAATTTTTGATGTGTTTGGATGTTGTTTTGTAAGAATTATCTGGATCAGATCAGATTTCAAATCACTTGTCGGCTTGGGATCAAGCAGTTAATATATATGAAAATATAAAAACAACTTATGTTATTACATACATAGGAAGTATAATTATTATAAGGAAAATACTAAAAAGTGTCACTAAGAATTAGTTATTTTTTTAACCAAAAAGTGGAGCAGCAAAGCCTACCAGTATTAGTTAAGAAAATAAATACAGTAAAAATATATTCTAATTTGTATAGTCAAACTATAAAAAGTGTAAAAATTATTCTTTTCAATATGTTTTTTTATTATTTTCTTAACTAGTGTCCGTAAAGACACTCTATATCACATTAGGGATCAGTTTTCCTAATTTTTCTTATCACAAATTATTTATCCATTTTATAATACCAATAACCATTGTTTTTCACTGACATACTCTTATTTATTACTCCCTCCGGTCCTATTTATAAGAGAATTTTGGGTCAACAAAATTTGATGTATCTAGTTAAAAATTCAGTCCAAATACATTCACTTTTGTTGACCTAAATTTCTCTTATAAATAGGACCGGAGGTAGTACATCTCAATAATCTACAACTACTCGACTAATTATAATTAACAAGGTTGTTTATAAGCATCCTTTGCATTTTTTACATTTTTTAAGGGGGGTTTGATTTTTTTTTTTAGAAATTAAGGGGAGTTGGATTGTAATTTCAAAAGATTTTAAGAGACAATTTCATTATAAAAGAATCTCATGGTATTCAATCAAGACTTTTTACAAAATATAAATAAATCTTGTGGTATTCAATCAAGACAATTAAGACTTTTTATTCAAGGCAACGAAATCTTACGGTATTCAATTGGGATTCCTCACAGCTTAAAAATTGTCTATTGATATTCAAAAGTATGCAGATTTTAATGGTTTTTTTGTAGAGTGAATTTTATGAGATTTTCTAATTAAAAATAGGGTCATGCTAACTGATGTCTTTAAGAAACTGGTTAATGATGTCAAAAAAGAAAGTTATCATAAAAAAAAAAACTGTTTTTGACTTTTTATGTATTTATTACACACTTTTTAATGCAATAAATACTATGTAGTTTTCTTTTTTAATATCCTTAACTAATGTTCTGGGACACCAATTAACTTTTCCTTTAAAAATATACATAATACACTCCTTAAACAATCTCACTAAAAATCTTGAGACTTTTTATACTTCTTCAAAGACTTTTTCTTTTTCTTTTTTACCTTCAGACGATTGAATGGCAGGATTTGTTTCTTTTCTTTTCACGACGAGCTGCTGCTATTTTTCTGATTTACTCTCATATGATATCGTGTCTCAGATGTAAATGCCATTTTTCTCTATAGTGCTATTTTATGCATTCAGTGAATATATGACACTTTTCATTACTTCACAAATTTCTTTGCATCATTAATAGGTTATGTATTATTACCTTTATATTGAAGTGTGTGATATCCTCTACAAAATTTTGCAACCTTCAAAATGAAAATAAAAATAAAAATAATCAATTTCCAGCATTGGTCTTAAAGAATGGAATTGAGAAGATATTTATAAAATCTTATGAATCCATAAAATCACTTCAAATCCTATAAAATCTTATGATATAATCCTATGTAATTCAAATTACAAATTTTGATAATCTTTTAAAATCTTAAAAGTCGTTAAAATTTCACAGTCTTTTAATATCCACAAGACTTTTTTATGAAAAAATCCTAATCTAATACACCTCCTAAGAAAAGTTGTTAGTCAATTAATGTGTTCATTTTGTGTGTTACCAAATTGTTCTTTGTTTGTATGTGTATTAAATTTGACTTTCATATTTTAATACAAGTTACTAGTATTAATTAAGGGTATTTTTTAAAAAAATAATAAATTCATCTATTAATTTGAAAAGGGTGTAATATTTAATATTTAAATAGTTTTAGCCATGCTTAGTTAAATAAAAACATAACTTTTCTACAAAAAGAGACACTTAAAAAGAACGAAAAAAAGTACTCCCTCTGTCCCAAATTGTATGACGTTTTGGGCATTTCACACATATTAAGAAATGTAATTAATATTGTGTGAGAAAGAGATATTATGAGTTGTTTTACAAAATTGTCCTCAATAAATGATATGAGAAAGATAAATGAAGAAATTGAAAGAAGAGAGAGTAATAAATAGTTAAGGATATAATAGGAAAAGTAACATTAATTTTTCATTGATATTATAAAACGACATATAATTTGGAACAAATATTTTTTTTAAAGTGACATACAATTTAGGACGGATGAATAGTTATATCTGATATTCATATGAATACAAGGTGTGGTTGAGGAAATATTGCCAACCAATAAATAAGGCACGCATTACAACACTTGTAAGTGGGCTATAAATGCATTGACGTAATTCTATTCTTTCTATTGTCTTTTTCAAGCATTAATAATTCTAGTCTTTCTTTTTTGTCAAAAATTCTACTCCCTCCGTTTTTTAATATAGATAAAATTGATTTTTTTAGGTTCATTTATTTAACGATATATGTGGTTCATAATATAAACCACATATCTCGTTAAATGAATGAATCTAAAAAATTAATTTTTCTTATTTCGAAACGGAGGGAGTATAGTCTTTTTAGTAAAAAAAAATGTAAACAATAATAATTCTATCTCTTTCAAGCATTAATAGTGCAATGTCTTAATGTGGATGTTAAGGTAATTTGTCAAACTTTCTACCTCACTCGGTATCGTTAATCAATGTGTATAGTTACTACGACTAATAACTTCCACTTGATGCATTCGAGAGAGAATACCAACGAGTACACAGTTGACATTGCTGTCAATTATTAAATTTCATATACTCCATCCGTTTTTTAATAAGTAAATTTTAATTTTTAGGTTCATTCAATCAATAATATATGTGATTTATATTATAGAACAAATACATTATTGATTGAATGAATCTAAAAGTCAAAATTTGTTTATATTAAAAAACGGAGGGAGTAATATTTTGATGCTTAGAATATGTAGAGTACTCCCTCACTCCCTTTTCATATGTGTAGTTTATAAACAAAAAAAAAAAAAAGAAAATTTGTCTCTAAATATAAGATTATATATAAAATTTTAGATTTATTGATTAGTCTTTTTCCAAATATACCATTTATTAATACTACCAATTTTCCTTGATATATGAAAAGTTAACATTATATATATATATATATATATAGATATTCCATTCATTTTAAAATACATGTTGCTATTGGAGAAATTGCATTAACCAAGGACAAACTAGTTCGACACAAAAGTTCCTATTATACCCTTACTTGTCTTTGATTTCCTCTGTTTTACATTTATTTACCTCATCTCATAATTACTCCTGATACCAATATCAAAACTAATTAAAGTCAATCAAATGCAATGCTGACAATACCAATACATAATAAAAAATAGAGTTTAATTGAAATAATCTGACAGAGTAAAGAAATTTTACACAGTCAACCAATTAAAATTATTCTTTAAGACACATCAGCTTAAACGTTAAAAAGGAAAAAATTAAATAAAATCTACACTAATAAATGACATAACCAAGAGTACACCAGTTAAAATCATTTCTTGATGAGTTTTATGTGTTGCAATTGAATTTTGTTCGAACTGATGCACTGATGAGAATTATAAGGCTTGATGAATTTTATGTGTTGCAATTGAATTTTGTTAAATCTGCTGCACTGATGAGAACTATAAGGGGACTAGAACACTGATGATTGGGACAAGAAAGAGACCAAAGAAACCAAGCAAACTTATAACGACAAAATCAATTTTGTTTATTTAGAAAAAATTGAAAGGAAATTGATCACAGAAATTGAATAAGAAAATTGATAATCATAGAAACTATTACTATAATATAATGAATTTTTTACACGAAAATTGATGAAGAAGGATGGTTTGTGCTTTGATGGGAACTAGGCACAGAGGTAGGAGAAGATTAGGGAAAGGTAAAAGATGTTGTAGTAGTTTATAATCAAAACAAGTTTTGTTACCCTGTTGATTTGATTTGGGGAACAAGTGTTTTAGACTAATAAGGAATGTGGGTTAGAGCATTTATTAGTATATATTTTATTTGATTTTTCCCCTTTGAACATTTAAGCTGATTTATTTTAAAGAATGATTTTAATTGGTTGATGTGTAAAGTTTTTTTACTCCGTCAGAGTATTTCAATTAAATTCTTTTAAAGAATGATTTTAATTGGTTGATGGTGTAAAGTTTCTTTACTCTATCAGAGTATTCCAATTAAATTCTTAAAAATAATGGCAATATCAATATTAAATGGCATTATTTTTGCTTCGGTTAGTATTGAAAAACTATGGGTCGGAATCCATAAATAAAATTTCTATCTTGTAAATATAAACTGTCACTTTTTATCAAGTAGTAATTATCTCTAAAAAAAATCAAGTAATAATTAAATTACTTTTTATTGTCAAAAAAATATTATATTACTTTTTAATAAAAACTTAATTCTTTTGGTGCTTAACCAATGCCCCGGGGCACTAGTTAACATTCTCCAAAAACTACTTCCTCCATTTTTAATTATAAGTAAATTTTGATTTTTAGATTCATTCAATTAATGATGTATGTGGGTTATAATATAGACCACATACATCATTAATTGAATGAACTTAAAAGTTAAAATTTGATTATAATTAAAAACAGAGGGAGTATTTATGTAAATGGCATGTCAATACTAAATTTTTTCAACTTCACTTATCTAAATGTCATGCTTCGGTTATAAAAAAAAAAAATGAAATTAAAACTCATTTTGTAGTTTCCTTTTTTTTTTTTTTCTTTTAGACTTTCGATTTTTTAAATTCTTCAACTTTCATAGACTTTCCTTGTTTTTAGTTTTAATTATAAAATTGTCATATTTATAAGCAAATTAGTCCATTTATTTAAACACCCTTGATTAGGATGTCGGTGTTTCCTCTTGATGTCTGTCCTTACTCATTGCTTAAAAAAAAAAAAAAAAGTGTCCATTCATTTAAACGCCCTTGGTTGGTTTGCAAGATGGATTTCTAGGGAGAGTCCATTAGTCATTACATGGGAAAGTGCATGAGTAAATCCACTTAAAATTGGGTCAACATTTATTAATGGAAAATAATTATTATGGAGAAAATCTAGAATCCAATTAATTGGTAGGCAAGGGTAGAATAGACAAAATGTATCCTTAAACTATCAAAATGACATGTATTTTGAAACAAAAACTTTCTTCAAAAACGACATTTATTTTAAAACGGATGAAGTATTTAATTAAGGATAATTTTTTTTTGAAGACATAAAAATGGAATATATTAACAACGGCAGTGAAACACCTAAGTACAAGATGTACTAAAAGTGCCACCCCTAATAACAGTCAAACATACAAAGTAGAGTCAAAGCAAAGGTCGATCTAAACCCAGACATAATAAAGGGTCCGACCACCATCTTTGGGTACCATACATAAAATTGGCTTTGTTAGCTTTAAGCCACCATAAAGAATGAAATCTAACTTTATCTGCTAGTTGTTCAACCGTGGTTTGGATATTATTAAAAAGTCTATTATTACGTTCATTCCAAACCACCCAAACACAAAGTAACCAAATAAGTTGAAGAAATGGCTGACGAGCCTTTGAGTGACCTGTAGAGTGAGTAAACTGAATGAAATGGTCATCAATATTAAAGGGGTCAGCACCTGACATTCCGATCCAAGACCTGATAAGATGCCACAATGAACCAAAAGTGGCGCAGTGAATAAATAAATGAGATGTAGTCTCTTCCATACCGCACCCTGTGACACACATACTTGTCTCGCCGTTGATTATGCCACGCCTTAGAAGATGGTTCTTAGTCGGCAACCTATCTCGCAATAATCGCCAAGTAAAAATGGAAACCTTCAGCGGCACCTGCTTATGCCATATAAGATCTCCCAAAGGAACGTCTGGAGGTTCCGCCTGAGTTGTAAGATGATGATAGACGCCTCCCACACTATAACCACCAACAGAATCAGAGTCCCATTGTCACCTGTCAGTAATATTATGCTGCAAACGACACCATTAATTAAAAACCTACACTCCTCTAACATCTCCTCCTCCCACGCCCTCAGCCGTCGCCTCCAACCCCACATCTCTCCGTCATTAAGTTAAAATCTACGCTTTAGTCCCTCAATATTTGTTTTTATTTCTAATAATCTAGCGAAAAAATAATCTACTACACTTCAAAGAAAAATAGCATTGCGGATTTATTTTAATATAATCAAATTTTGAATACATATCTTTCTCTATTTTATTCACAATTTCATTAATATATAGTTTTAAACCCTATTATAAAATATGAAATAACCAAAAATAAAATTAAAATATGTGAAAAAGTACTAAAGTCGATTAAGTTTGGTTATTCAAAAATGAATTTTATACTCTAAATTATAAAATTAATAACACAATATTTAAATTTAATTGTCATTGACATTTAGATTATAAAGAAACGAATTTATATTTTTTAAATATGGACTACACTTTAATCTATTTTAGCGTAAATAAATATTTTTATAACATATATTAATTTTGAATCACCAATTTTTTTATTTTTTATTTTTGTAACCAAAAAAAAAAAATGGTGATTCAAAATTAATATATGTTATAAAAATATTTATTTATGCTAAAATAGATTAAAATGTAGTCCATATTTAATTATTAAGGGAGTGGGTTGTAATTCAAGCATCTTATAGGGGAGGGGATTATTAATTATATTTTTTAAGGGAGGGGAATGTATATTTTAACATAAGAGGGGAGGGGAGTGTAATTCAAGCATCTCTGAGGGGAGGGGAGTGTAATTTACTCAAAAAAATTTATAAAAAATGAATTGGTAGTATTATTAAATGATATACTTAAAAAAAATACATATTAAAATTTTATTTAATTTTTTGGAAGAAAAATGCATTTAAAAATTTATAGTGTCTTATATTTAGGGCAAAATATATTTTTTTAAATGATATTCCAGCTAGAGACGAAGATGGCAGTAAAATTACATGACATAAAAAGTGGTAACAAAACATTTTATCACTTTTGATAACATTGCTTCTCTTTCTTTTATAATATCTTTAATAACTTATTATCTCATTATATATATATATATATATATATATATATATATATATATATTAAATAATTAAGAGTATTATTGGAAAATCAATAGTTAATGTTGCATTATATTTATTTGAGCAAGAGGGTCGACTCAATATGTTTACGTAATTTTTTTAAAACATTATATTTATTTATATGTTCCAAAACAGGGTCGACTCAATATGTACAGTAGTTTAAAATAAAGTTAATATAAAAGATATGATATACTTATGCTAAATTATCATTTTGTACGTTTAGTATGACCAAATTATGTTGATGGTCTAACTTATCCTTACAATACTGGCTTGTAAGATGAGGAGTGTGTCCTATTTATAAACTATTATCAAGAGTCCAATCTAACCGATGTGAGACTAAATCCACCCTCACAAGGCCAACACAAGGCAAGCCAACACGAGGCAACCAAGGGCAAATCGCAGTTAAGGTAGGATTACCAACACACCCCCTCACGCTCAGACCCAATGGAGATGAAGTGTGGCAATGTTAAGGCTTTGATACCATGTTGAAATTTGGGGCCTAACTCATCATTACAAAATCAACCAACACAAGGCAAGCCAACATGAGGCAACCAAGGTCATGTCACAATTAAGACGGGATTACCAGCACACCCTGTCATACTCAGGGAGGGATTTCCAACAAAATGTATTGAGCTCTAAAGCTATAGATTGAGCTATATGTCTCATGGGTCGACACAGTTCAAAATTATTATTTTAATTTAAAAGGAAATTTATTCTATTCAAATTTTCTTTTTGAAAATGTCAGTTTTTTTAGTAGTCTTGAGTTCTTTGAATCAAATTATTATGTGGAAAAATTTACAAAAAAGAAATTCAATATTTTATATTTAGGTCTTTGCAATTTTTGTCTTAACACTTAAGAACACATGTTAAGAATCCAAAAATTAAATAGGGAATTAATTAAAAATGAAATATTGCCTTGAAGATAGTGTTATGTATAATATCTTGCTTTTTAATTTTTTTTTTTAAGGAATTAACATTTAAAGAGTTAAATGCATGACTTTTAAAATGAATATTTCTATGTCTAACTCTTGAATATGTGTCCGTATAGAACATGTTGGCATTTGCATTATATTTATATTGTATTTAAATTTAAATTTAAATTGAATAAGACATTTTTAGGGTGGGGGACCATAACATCTTTTGCCCCTCAATGTCTTCGCCTGAGAAGTAATACTATGAAGGATGTATCAAAATGTTGCAACCAAGTGAGGACTAAATAAGACATGCAATTCAAGTATGTTGACTTCAATCAATGACATTGATGCATTGTAAACGAAAAATTGTGAATAATTTACTGAACATGTACATAACAAAAATTAGCTACATTAGTAAAGTTTTAAATGGACTAAAATGAGTTCGTGGATACCACTTGCAGATTTATATGCCTAAGTTTCAATGGTTATTGGTTAAATTGCCCAATTTCTTCTAAGTCATCTTAGATCTCACTTAAAAAATATTCAAAACAAAAAACTTCATTTTTGCGATAAAATGAGAAGAAGAATCTATGAAGATTCCTAAGAGGTAAATTAGCAGTCCATACTAGCAAAATAATGAAGGAAACATAATCTAAAATTGAGAAAACACGAAAAATATGCGATGAGAGGCTCTATAATTTGTTGTACAAAGGGAAGGAGAGAGTAAATTTTTTATCGATAATGGTTGGTTTATTTAAACAATAGAGAAACATAAGGGAAATGAAATAACAATAAAGTTCTAACTAGAGAATAGTACAAACAATTTATAGCAAATATATCAAATTAATTTGAATTAACTGAGATTATTGCATTTAAAAAAATATTGTTTGTAATTTCTTTTAATTTAGTCCATTCAAATCTATATAGAATAGACAAATCTTACATCACAAAATATAAAATAAAAATAGTTTTTTCCACCCATTAATTCAGTATAGATTTCGAATATAATAAAATCTTGAAACTAGAGCCTGGGAAGGTCATTCCATCTACTATATAAAAGGGTGACACTAATGTAAAATAACCAATTCTCATTCCATCTCTCCATCTTAAGTATTGCATAAAACCAATTTTTTTTCATATAGAACGATTTAAGAAATATGGACTACTTAAGTTCTTTGATGACTTTATTTTTTCTTTTTGCTATTGTGGTGTTCTATATAACCAATGGAGAACCTGTAGTTCCAGCACTTTTCATATTCAGAGACTCCATAGTAGATGTTGGAAGCAACAATAATAACCTACACACAGTTGTTAAAGCAAACTTCTTTCCGTATGGAAGAGACTTTGTTAAAGATATATGAATTTGATGGAACTCTACAAAGAAAATGCAACATCAATTATTTCTAATGCAGCATATCTTCTTGTTGCTGGGTCTGGTAATTTTGCACAGAACTACTTCATAAATCCAATCCTCCAGAAGCTCTATACACCTTACCAATTCTCAGATGTTCTTATGCAAGAGTACTATAATTTCATTCAGGCACGCCCCTCTCAACCTTGTATCTTTTCTTAGAAAACATTTAAATTATTATTGGTTAGAAGGGGAGGTAATGAGAAAGATAGATTATTTTAATCCTAACTTTTGGGAGGGGAGACTTAAAATCTCTCTCCGACTAATTACTGATATCCTCTAGGTATATATGAATTTGAAGAGAAGATAACATCCATGTTATTAATCGTGGATAATAACAGTTCATTTAAAGTATGCAATGCAACAATGTTATAGCACTACTATTTAACAATAGCCTGTACTAAATTGAATATCATGGAACAATGACGATTTTGTCAAATTATACTATGTTATAGAACTACTAATTTACAATAGTGGGTAATATTTGTTTAAACTTTTGAGTTAAACATCATTATCAATATAACGTTAAATATTAGAAATATGGAAAAAAGTAAAAAAAAAAAAAATCCTCCATTAAAATATCAGCCTCATCGAACATATATGTGTGTAAATGTGTGTGTGTCTATATATATATATATTGTCATACCCCAATTTTTGACCTAAGGCCCCACTGACACATGTCACTTGACTCTGATCGATCTCTGATTTTTCAGTGAAAAATTCGACAGGGAGGTATTTTAAAATACCTCATTTTTTATTCCGAGTCGGACCCTCTTTTCTCGTTTTATTTTCTTTCCATCTTTTATTAATTTTAATTTTAAGATTAGTTGTTTTTTTTATATTTAATAATTTTTATTTTCCATCTTTTAATTTTATTTTTCTTTACATAATTTAGTTTAATTTAATTTAGTATTAGATTTGTTTTATTTTTATTTTTTTTTCTTTTTAATTAATTAGTGTAAAAAAAAAAAAAACAAAGTGTCAATAGGTCCAAAATAAAATGTACAAGGTCTAAAAAAATTTCAAGTCAAGTGTCAACTTTAACATTCCTTTTTCAAAATTCATCATAATTGTCCACCATTTTCATTAAACCAATTTTCCATTTTTCATCAACCTCCTCACCTATAAATAGAGCCCTCATTCCACACAATTTCACACACCAAAAGTTCTCTTGAGTTGTCAAAGAACTTTTCTCTCTTCTCCCTCTTTAGCTTGTGTTAACGAGCTATTCTTTTCTTCTCCCTCTTTTTTCTGTCCCTTCGTAAAAAGTCCATTCGAAATTTTGTCGCTTCGGTAATTTTTGTCCCTTCGATTGTCCATTTCTTTTATTTTCTTGCATTTTATTTCTTTTTAGCATTTTTGCATTTTATTTTATTTCTATTTAGCATTTTAATTATTGTTATTTATTTTTCAGCAATTAGAATGTATTTAGGTCCAATGTAAATATAAATGAGAAAAGTGTGTGGGTGTGTGTGTCCTTTTATTTCTTTACCGCCTTATATATATCCAAAAATGCAAAAAAATTAGATTAGGGATTTTGTGGTGATCCAACGTCACTACAAAAATCCACGCGCTTTTATTTTCATTGCTCCGTTAGTTTAATTTTCATTTAATATTCCAAAAAACAACAAAAACCATGCAAATAATCAAAAATCACAAAAATATTTTCATAATAAACCTTGATTCCAAAATCAAGTGATCCTTTTTTTTATTTTATTTTTCTTAATCAAACTTTCAATCAATTTAATCATACCTTGAGTTCATTTTCTTTTAAATTAAAAAATACAAACCAAATCTTATTTGCCACTTGACTTTTTCTCTTTAAACCTTTTTCAAAACTAATAAAAAACACAAAACCAATCAAACGTTAATTTCTACCCCGAACTACGAGGTTTTGATCCCTCACGGGTACGTAGGCAGAGGACAATCGTCCTTCCAAATCAATAAAAAATGTAGATAATTAGGTCTTTATTTTTTCACTTTAATTCTTTCTTTTCAAAAAATAAGCAAGCAAGTTATAGCACATTAATTAAATAAAATCAAGAGGTTCTCGTAGAGTACTACGAATATTTAGGGTGCTAACACCTTCCCTAAATATAACCAATCCCCGAACCCTAAATCTCTCAATATGGGATGTTTTGAACTTTTTTCCCCTTTTTCTAAAAAATAAAATGTTCAGTCGTGAAATAGTTAGTGAGTCAAAAGCTAATTAAATAGCCTTGATCTCCGAAAAATGACGCAACAGAAATGGCGACTTCACTGGGGAATCCCTAAGAGGGTTGAGCCTAACTTGGCTTTATTTAATTATTTGTGCTATAACTTGCTTAAAACAAAAATAAAAAAATGATGGAAATACTTGTACATTTGTTCTCTCTTCTTCTTTCTTCTTTCTTAAACGTGAGTGGTGAGATAAGTCCTACACCCGGACTTGAGGGAAATATAAGATAGAAGTGGTAGACTCATAGTGGCATTCCGAGAGTATTCTCGTGTTTTGGCACATGCGATATAACCACACTTAGCGGAGGATCTTGAAGTAGTATATGTCGGCGTGTGTTGTCACGTTTTGACATTATTACTCTTAAGTTCTCAATGAAGCTAAGGACCTTTAGTAACCACTAACCCATCTTGGCCTTTTTAGGACGTAGTGCGGTGGCTAACCGGGTGTTGTCGCGGAACTAGTCGACACGCGATACTACACTCAAACGAGATTGTCCTACGAACGTTGTTGGACCGAGTGTTTTCTCGGTATCCGATAATATTTGGAAGTGGTCAAGGACTTTGGGAACTTGGTAGAACCCGTGATACAAGTACATTTGAAACCGTAGTCCCTACCAAATGGCGTTGTTACCCTTAAACTCCAACATTGTGGACTTGACCTCACCATGCATTCGATGTTCTTTAGCATAATCATGCATACATGCATTCATTCATAAAAACTTTTTTTTTCTCACTAATATCGAAGGACTTAGATAAGTTCTTGTAAACATCAAAGATATGGACCTTGTAAGAAGGAACACCTACAACTTCAAAAACCTTAACCAAGTTTTAGCTTTTGTTAAGAATTTTTTCCTTGGTTTCGTTCTTACTTTTGAAAAGGGAACCAATTACAATATCTTCACAATTTTCAAATAAAACAATGTTCCTTATCAAGTTTACAATTACTTTGACAAGTCCTTCAAAAAAAAATGTGTATATTTTTGCATAAGCATAGCATGCATCATTTTGCATACATAATTTCAAGTCTGAGTCTTACACTGTGTCTTTTCTACTAAAGGTCAATCCATCTCAAAGGTGTCCCAACTGTCCTCGTCCAAAGTCAACTCGCACCTACAACACTCGTGCAAACAAAAAGATAGAACATATCAGTTTGAACAAGAGATCCACGAGCATTCGTGAAGAGGTAACAACACTCCAGACCAAGTTAGAGAGACTGAGTACTTTGGTGGCTTCACTGGTAGCTTCGCAAAAATCAGCTGCAGTTCCAGCAAGGGCTCGAACGCCAACATCAACTGCAGCCTCAACAACAGGCTCCAAGGATGCAGTTTGACCCAATCCCAATGACATATGCGGAGCTGCTTCCCATCTTGCTCGAGAAGAACCTTGTCAAGACCAAAACGCCTCCTCCTGTGCCTAACGAGTTGCCAGTATGGTATC
Source organism: Medicago truncatula (assembly GCF_003473485.1). Lineage (NCBI taxonomy): Eukaryota > Viridiplantae > Streptophyta > Magnoliopsida > Fabales > Fabaceae > Medicago > Medicago truncatula. The sequence goes on from NC_053045.1 coordinate 28,585,850, forward strand.
AAGCTGACCTCTCCTGTGCCTTCCATCAAGGAGCTCCCGGCCATCACGTCGAGCACTGTTTCTCTTTGAAGATTGAAGTCCAGAAGTTGATTGAAGCTAATATGTTGCTTTTCGAAGGTTGAATTCAGACGCACAAGATAATCCATTGCCGGGTTATATTCCCTGGTATTGCGACACATGGAGTGGTTAGCCATATTTGGGTCGTTGTTGACGTACATTCCGCTACTTTTTGTTCAAATAATGTTTGTTTGTTGCTTTTCGCTTTTAAAAAAAAAAAACATCATTTCGTCCCGCCCGAGATGAAAGTGAACTGATGTAGGGCTTTTTGCTTTAAGATTTGTCATCATTAATAAAAAGGTCGTCTTGATCTCGACTTTGTTTTTTTAAATTTGTGCTTTTTCTTGGAAAAAATGGTAATACAAAAAACCAAAAAAAAATTCTTTCTTTAATCATTCTCAAATATCTGCATAATCATAACCTATACTTACTTGTCAAAATCAATAATCAAATCATGCATTAATAAACCCGTTGAACACAATAACCATGTACTCTCTTCCAACTTTGAGTTCCTTGTATCCGAAGCAGAAGAGGAAAGTGAAGAGGCACCCGATGAGATCTCTCACATACCGGGGCATCATAGCCGTCCAAGTTGCAAACAAAAATCATGAAGATAGTCCAGAAGATGACAATCGCTTACAAAGACTGGCTCGAGGTGCTACCATTCTCTTTGCTCGGACATAGTGCTTCAGTACACATTTCAACACGGGCAACTTCCCTCCTTCTCTCAAGTATATAACATGAAGGTCGTGCTTCCTGTGGAGGTCGAAGTCCCAACAATAGGAGTCATGTCGAAGTCCAAGCTTGATTGAACTTAAAGTGCATGACGACCTTGTACAACCATGTCAAAAGAAGTTGAAACAAACTTCCAACAAGAAGGTTCGTCCCCGTGAAATTCAAGAAAGAGACTTTGTGCCCAAAAAGGTACTATCATTCCAACCAGACTCCAGGGGCAAGTGGACGCCTAACTATGAAGGCTCGTGTGCAATGATCTTTAAAACTACGGATGGTGACAAACTCGCACGTCTTATGAAAGCCGATGCAGTCAAGAAATACTTTGTCAAAAAAATAAAAGCTCGATAAGTCGCAAACCTGAAAAGGCGGCTTAGGCAAAAATGAGCGTCTCGGTGGACTGAGAACCCAAAAGGGCGGTCCAGGCAAAAGTTAGAGACATGAACAAAAATGATTATCCTGATAGACCGCAAACCCGAAAAGGCGATCTATGCAAAAATTAAGGATCAAAACACAAAGTAACTGCATCCGGTCAGGCACAGTCCACTTGGGGCATCCAGCTATCAAAAGACCTCCGATACGAAGCATCTGCAGATCAAAGACTCGGAACAGGGGCATTCAAAGTTGTTAGGGAGAATAGCGGTTGTTGTGTTCAATGTACCCTTCCCATTACACTTACCATTTTTCCAAAATTTTCATAAATCCGTGGAGCCATGCCCTTGGCAGGTCACCACTCAATTCATCAAATTTGAGCATGTGCCCATTTATTTGGAATTCTCATTTATTCTATTTGCATAATTTCTTCTATTTTTTATGGCAATACTTAAAGCAAAAATTTTCAAAATACAAAACTTGTTTTACATCTTTTGAAAAGTGTGAACAACAAACACACTCTCTTTGAACTCGTGAGTAGGTGAAATGTACATCAGCATCCGCCTCGAGAGCAGCTACATTCCGAAAGAGAAACATGGCTAAGCAGTATGGAGAGGACCTCTACTTTGAGCAAGATGCTGTCACAGTCCAAAAATACAAAAAAAGAAATACAAAAAAATCAAAGCTCGCTAAGTTGAAAACCTGAAAAGGCGGCTTAGGCAAAAATGAGCGTCCCGGTGGACTGAAAACCCGAAAGGGCGGTCCAGGCAAAAATTAGGGGCAGAAAAAAAGAATATATTCCCGGTGGACTGAAAGCCCAAAAGGGTGGTCCAGGCAAAAGTTAGGGATTTTCAGAGAAAAATAAAACAAAAAAAGCATGACTGCTGAAGCATACCAATGGAAGGACACTCTGTGCCGGTTCACAAATGGCGACTTCTTCCATACCTTTTATCAACAATGGGCTTTACCCCCAGGAGGCATCAGTTGCTACCTTATGCCAGGTTCTTACACCGTAAACGGATCGATTTGTTCACAATAGTATCATCTCCAAGGAAGTTTGCCGAGTGTTTGTACTGTGATGTCAGTCCGCCTCCCATCTTACCTGTCTTGTCTCGGTTCATCGAGTTACCTGTCCTACATTCATACAGTCGTACGAGTTGCACATTCATAACATTTGTACATTCATAAAATTCGTACATTCATTCATACATTCATCACATTCATACATTCATAAATACACAATATATATGCAACATCATTCACACATGTTTGCATTAGTCACCTAGAGTCTTGTTTAGTCGTGTCTCTTTGGTTAGTCCTTACCCAAACAACAAGTGGTAGTTTCTTCATATGAACAGCTTGCAATTACAAATTCTTGTCCTCTCAAAAGTGTCATCCCCAGTGTAACTGACCAAGTTGTCTTCTCTAAATTTACCTTTGTTAAGCTATCTTTGTGTGATAGTTAGGTAAAACTTGTCAATCGTCTTTATTAAGCTATCATTTCATCGATAGTTAGATGGTGTTTTTCTCTCATTCTTACCTTTGTTAAGCTATCTCATCGATAATTAGGTAAAAGTTATCAGTCGTCTTTGTTAAGCTATCATTTCATCGGTAGTTAGACGGTGTTTTTCTCTCATTCTTACCTTTGTTAAGCTATCTCATCGATAGTTAGGTAAAAGTATCATTTGTCTTTGTTAAGCTATCATTTCAACGGTAGTTAGACAATGGTTTTTCTCTCATTCTTACCTTTGTTAAGCTATCTCATCGATAGTTAGGTAAAAGTATCATTTGTCTTTGTTAAGCTATCATTTCAACGGTAGTTAGACGATGATTTTTCTTTCATTCTTACCTTTGTTAAGCTATCTCATCGATAGTTAGGTAAAAGTATCATTTGTCTTTATTAAGCTATCATTTCAACGATAGTTAGGTAAAAGTATCAATCGTCTCTGTTAAGCTATCAATACGATAGTAGACAATCATTTTCCCCAGTGAAACTACATTCCCCTAGCGGAGTCGGACCCCTTTTCTTTAACGAATTCGGGTATCCCGTTTTTATTTCTCATTCGAGTCAAATCATCCTGCATTCATAAATTGCATCACATGCATTCATAGCATCTTAGGTCAAAAATTATGTACTTTGTATTTAAGTCTCTTCGACTCGTCAAATCAAAGATTTCATCTTCAAATCTCCGGACGAAGAAACTTTAATAGGGGCATATGTCATACCCCAATTTTTGACCTAAGGCCCCACTGACACATGTCACTTGACTCTGATCGATCTCTGATTTTTCAGTGAAAAATTCGACAGGGAGGTATTTTAAAATACCTCATTTTTTATTCCGAGTCGGACCCTCTTTTCTCGTTTTATTTTCTTTCCATCTTTTATTAATTTTAATTTTAAGATTAGTTGTTTTTTTAAATTTAATAATTTTTATTTTCCATCTTTTAATTTTATTTTTCTTTACATAATTTAGTTTAATTTAATTTAATTTTATTTAGTATTAGATTTGTTTTATTTTTTTATTTTTTTTTAATTAATTAGTGTAAAAAAAAAACAAAGTGTCAATAGGTCCAAAATAAAATGTACAAGGTCTAAAAAAATTTCAAGTCAAGTGTCAACTTTAACATTCCTTTTTCAAAATTCATCATAATTGTCCATCATTTTCATTAAACCAATTTTCCATTTTTCATCAACCTCCTCACCTATAAATAGAGCCCTCATTCCACACAATTTCACACACCAAAAGTTCTCTTGAGTTGTCAAAGAACTTTTCTCTCTTCTCCCTCTTTAGCTTGTTTTGACGAGCTATTCTTTTCTTCTCCCTCTTTTTTCTGTCCCTTCGGAAAAGTCCCTTCGAAATTTTGTTGTTTCGGTAATTTTTGTCCCTTTGATTGTCCATTTCTTTTATTTTCTTGCATTTTATTTCTTTTTAGCATTTTTGCATTTTTGCATTTTATTTCTATTTAGCATTTTAATTATTGTTATTTATTTTTCAGCAATTAGAATGTATTTAGGTCCAATGTAAATATAAATGAGAAAAGTGTGTGGGTGTGTGTGTCCTTTTATTTCTTTACCGCCTTATATATATCCAAAAATGCAAAAAAATTAGATTAGGGATTTTGTGGTGATCGAACGTCACTACAAAAATCCACGCGCTTTTATTTTTATTGCTCCGTTAGTTTAATTTTCATTTAATATTCCAAAAAACAACAAAAAACATGCAAATAATCAAAAATCACAAAAATATTTTCATAATAAACCTTGATTCCAAAATCAAGTGATCCTTTTTTTTATTTTATTTTTCTTAATCAAACTTTCAATCAATTTAATCATACCTTGAGTTCATTTTCTTTTAAATTAAAAAATACAAACCAAATCTTATTTGCCACTTGGCTTTTCTCTTTAAACCTTTTTCAAAACTAATAAAAAACACAAAACCAATCAAACGTCAATTTCTACCCCGAACTACGAGGTTTTGATCCCTCACGGGTACGTAGGCAGAGGAAAATCGTCCTTCCAAATCAATAAAAAATGTAGATAATTAGGTCTTTATTTTTTCACTTTAATTCTTTCTTTTCAAAAAATAAGCAAGCAAGTTATAGCACATTAATTAAATAAAATCAAGAGGTTCTCGTAGAGTACTACGAATATTTAAGGTGCTAACACCTTCCCTAAATATAACCAATCCTCGAACCCTAAATCTCTCAATATGGGGTGTTTTGAACTTTTTTCCCCTTTTTCTAAAAAATAAAATGTTCAGTCGTGAAATAGTTAGTGAGTCAAAAGCTAATTAAATAGCCTTGATCTCCGAAAAATGACGCGACATATATATATATATATATATATATATATATATATATATATTTGATTTTAATTTAAATTTCTTTGCATGTGACAGAATTTATATGCACTAGGAGAAAGGAAGATTGGTGTAACAACTTTACCTCCAATAGGTTGTATGCCATCATCACGAAGTTTGGTTATCATCCAAATAAACGTGTAGAAAGAATAAACAATGTAGCCTTAGATTTTAACAAAAAACTTAACTTCACTACCGAAAACCTGATAAAAAAGCATCCTGACGTCAAATTGGTCATCTTTGACATCTACCAACCTCTATATCAGCTTATTATCAGACCTTCTGATTATGGTACAAAATCCAATTACGCTAAACCTATTGAGTTATATTATTTTTACTTATATACAACATAGTTTGTTAATTTGTTTATTTCTATGTGTGAAATTAATACATGCAGGATTGTTTGAAGCAAGGAAGGGTTGTTGTGGGACAGGCTTGCTAGAGGTTGCTATATTATGCAATAAAATAAGCATAGGAACATGTGCGGATGCATCAAAATATGTATTCTGGGATAGTTTTCATCCCACAGAAGCTATAAATAAGATTATGATGGATCATTTGATTCCTGCTGCAACCTCCCTTTTATATTCTAACCAGACAGTTCGCTAGAAGTCATTTTGTACAAAACAGGCAAGGAATGCTTAGCTTTAGGTTTGTTAACTGATAAGGAGGTTTTGGTCTAATCCCCTCCTTTTTTGGCTCTTGTTTGTTTGCTTTTCTTTTCTTAATATATTTGGGGCAGTGTAGCTCTCCGCACTATCTTTTTGGTTAAAAAATATTATCTAACCAGATAGTTCGCTAGTCAATACTTTTCATTAATTTAGTTTGGTATGATTGAAATTTTTTGATTTAAAAATTTTATTATTGAAATATTTGTATTTAGCAATAGGAAAGTCTCTCAATTAGTGAATTTGGTTTTCTAGAATTATCTACGCACTGTTTTAAAATAATATTGATTCTTATGTTAGGTATGCAATTCACGTCTTTCTTCTTTATGCTGTTGAGGCATCCTTAAATTTTTTGGTAAAGTTATGAATAGCTTTAGCTAAATATAGAAATACCATTTGGTTGAAAAAACCTAAGAAAAGAAAAACATTTGGTTGAAAAACCTATGAACTTTGTACTAATTTTGTTGAGAATTAAAAAAACATAAATTGAATAATTTAAAAAATATAATAACATGACATGATCCTAAATATAACAAGGATATCAAGTTACCTCGAATTCTATGCTTCTTTCATATCCTAAGTAGTTTCAATATCAAACACTTAAATAAAATTCAATGACAAAACTAATTTATTACTATAAAAAGAAAATAAGAAGATTGAAAGTCAACATAAATTAGCATTGACAGTGACCTTGACATAACAATTTTTTTTTATCATTCAAATAGTAAAATACATGGCCCGTTCATTTTTATATGCTTATATACGCGGAAACAAGTTTTTGTGTCCCGATATGATAATGTTTTGAAAATTCATAAGTATTTTAAAATACCAACATTAGTATAGTATTTTATATATTATCTATTTTATATGCAGAAAATCTGTTAAATTCTTGCACCGCATCCATTGCGGATTTTATGTGTTTATCTCCATGGAAACAAATTCGTATATCCCGATATGATAAAGTTGATATGATAAATTTTTTATATCCAAATGGAACCATCAATATTACTTTTTTGAACATTTATAGCCATGGTGACTAGTCCACGGTGTCATGGAAATTGGAAATAATGTAACGACCCAAGGCTAACTTCTTCTACAGTGAAGGATATTACGTCGAGAGGTTTACCCATGAATGAGTAGAGGCTTATGGCTCACATGACAACTTAACATGTCTTATCTTCAAGAACAAACTCTCATTCTTGTTTCACCGATTACAATATGTTAAATACCTTACGAGAATGAATCTTGCAAGAATGTCTGAATACTGAGTTCAATGAAGTCGGAGAAAGAAAACCCGCACCTCTGAAGGAATCCTCAACAATGGACAAGTCTAAGAACTGCAGATTCCACAGGTGCAACGGCCACGATACCAACAATTGCTTCCAGCTGAAGTACGCAATCTAAGAATTGATAAAGAAGGAGAAACTCAAACACATCACCAAAGAAAATTATCAGATGAGCGACAAGAAGAAGGACAAATATTCATCGTGGAAGTCTTCGCATCGTAGTGAGTTTCCAAAGAGAAAACAATCCCCCGCTCGTGACGAGACTCCTCCAAGGAAGACACTAAACGCTGTTGGCGGAGGATCGAAGGATTCGGGGAGTGGAAGTGAAGATAAACAGTAGGGCAAGTGTGTTTTCCTTGAGACCGTCATGGGAAGGTTTTCCTAACCATAGAACGCCTCCAAAGCAATGTTGAAGAGAAAAATCGCAGAAATAAAGGTCGTTAACTCCTTCGGGCCGTCCACTAGCACTACTAAGAAGAGACATATCATCGGTTTAAGTGATAATGAAAAGGTAAATGGAGGCTCTGATGAAATATTACAAATAGTCATGATGGTCACTATACACAATCATGATGTAGCCAGGAAGGTCATAAGTACTGCATTATACATTGTCCTTAGCAATTGAGCTAATCTCACCGAGACTGACATGTGAAGTTTAATAGAAGAATGAATAGTTAAATGAAAATAATGAAGGAAAATGATTTATATAGTAAGCACGAGAAATACGAATGATGCAATAAAAAAAATCTTATTATAACAGCTAATTAATATATTTAATCAAAGCATGCACAAAGAAAATCAGGATTGAAAAAATATTGCTTCATACAAATACGATAATTAGGGATTAGAATCAACATATTTTTTCATAACAATGCTTTGAACCAAAGTTACAAAAAACGAATTCAATATAAGGTTATTCAAATCTAACACTCCAGAGGCCAAATTTAAATCATAAAAATGAAATATATAATTTATCTTATGAAATGCATGAGTTCAAAACCTGACATTAGATACTTAGGCATAAGGAAACAATGTGAGACATAGATAAATATATACTAAACTAAAGCAATCAAAACAAAGTCTATTTCTAGATACATACTCAGATGCATTAGTATATACTCCTACGAACTTTGGATTGCATGTTATAGCAATATCTAGCATGCATGTCCTACACCAAGTCTTTCATTACAAAATTTGATTTTACTAATATGTATTTTTTACTATTTTTGGCTACTTAAGAACTTAGATTGATAATTTGAAAAATTCATATGAAACAAAAATAAGGACATGATGATCCTAAATATAACAAGGTTGTCAAGTTACCTTGAACTGTGGATTATCTTGTTCATCAAGTACTTATTCGTAGTCTGTGTGGGTTAAAAACTATCCCATAATATATATTTAGATGCATTAACCATGTTCCGTTAGAGGTTGTTATGTATGCAATACAATGTCTATAGGAACATGTGTTAATGCCTCTAAATAAATATTATAGCATATAAATTGTGATTGCATTTGATTATCTTGTAAATCCAAAGTAGCTCCATATGGAACACCTAAAGAAATGAATCACATAATTAAGTTATGACTCTATAAACAAAAGAAGAATATTGAAACCATCACCCTAAACATTAGTCCAGTAAGTTTTGAATCGAATAACTCAACACAACTTCAATTATTTTTGAATTTTTTTTGGTAAATCAACTTCAATTAAATCTAAGGACTAAATTAAATTCATGTACATATATTCTTGAATTGAAGTTAAATAGGAAGGGATTTTCACGATTAAATTTAAGATGTTTTTATTTTAAAGAACTATCTCTAAGATGTTAATTGATTTACATAAGCTATAATACACTGCTAGTCTTTTATTTATCACGCAAGTCTTTTCCTTAAAAAAGAACACTTGTGTCTTTAAATTAATTTCTTTATACATTCATCTATTTTTGACACGGCACCTAGAATTTTTTTTTTTTTTTTCACGGACAGTTTTTTTAAAAGCAAAATTAGAATGTAAAACATCGCATATACTACATGTTAAACTTGGCATCCTAAATACTTTAACACCTGCAGCCAAAAAATAAAATACTAAATGCATGAATTTTTATCATGGAATGCAATATAAAGGGATGATTTTTTCACGTGATAATCAAATGCATTAACAATTTATTGCTAAAAGAAACTAAGTATAGGAATAATTAATCCATTTGGGGTTGGCCTAGTGGTTGGCTTGGGATCTTGGAGTTTGCTCCTCCAGAGGTGATCAGGTTCGATTCCCTCTGGTGCCAATTTCGGTGGGCAAAGTCCATACAGAGCTTGCTCTGGCTTTAAACGGAGCCCCCGCAAGTGGGCGCTGGGATTGGTCCCCTCAGATTAGTCGATTCTTGGATCGGATATCGAGTTTTAAAAAAAAAAGTATAGGAATAATTATGCTCATTTCTATTTTCATTGTTCCTAAAAAATTCATTAATTAGTCCATAAAAATATAAATATTATTATATTAACTTAGTATAATGCATATAATGATTTAAGTTTTAAATAAAACGTAAAATATGAGTGATTAGTATCTGAGCAATTTTTTTTTTTTTGGTAGTGGCCGAGGTTTGAACCCGGACCTTGCATATATTATACCAACTGAACTAAACTCATGTGGACTATCCGAGCAATTAATATAATGCATATCATGTTTTATTAAAAAAAAAGAAGTAAAGTTTTAAAATATGAGTGATTAACCATTCAAATCTACTCACCAACATAACATTAAATTTAATTTTTTTTGACAAACATAACATTAGAAACTTAATTCCCTAAAAGAAAAAACATTAAAATCAAATTTTGTTTGACGAAAACAATTCAAACCCTAAGTTGTAGGGCGGTATTTTGTCCAAAAGAAAAATGTTTTGTAACCAACCGTTATGTTCTGTAACCCTAATCTCAAATCATATGATATGTCCTTAAATAATGCAGTAAAGAATATATAATAGTTTTCAATCCAACCGTGAAATTCGTAATACAATTAGTATTGAAGTTAAAAATGATCATAAGTATCACAAAAAAAAAATGATCATAAGTAGTATCTTTTATTAAATTTGAGATCTTTGAGTCAATTGATCCTGTCATATTTTTTCTATAAAAAAAAAAAGTTGATCATATCATCTTGTCATCATATCATATCATATAATTTAAAATTTGATAATTTTCTAATCACCTATTTCCATTTTCGTAATATAAATAAAGTAAATGACGAGCAATGACGAAATTATTGCCCACATAAGTTTAGAAATATTTTCCTTCAAAAAAGAAAGTTTAGAAATATTTGATGGCCGAAATTTTTGCCTTTACCAATTCTTGATTTTAATACGATTCGTTTTCTATATATAGTCCCACAATTCGGGCTAGTACTTAATATAATTTGTCATATATATATATATACACAAAAAAAACACGTAATCATAAAAAATAATTATAAAATATAAAAAATAAATAGTGGTGCAGTGGCTAGGGTAGGAAGTAAGTACCCATAGAATATGAAGGATAGAATAAATTGAAGCAATATCTAGGCTAGGATTTATTAAACAAAAATTAATATATATTACACTGTAATATTAGCGATTTCCAGTTTACCTTGTAAAACAATTTGTTTAGACCTTTATGAAAATCACTAATATTATATGGGGGGTAAACATATATTAATCCAAAAAAATATCTAGGCTAGGATTTTATTAACATACATTGTGACAGATCAAGACCGTCTGATATTAAATACATGGTCAAGATCATTTACACGAACTTTTAAATTATGTTAATCTGAACCGTCTGTTCTATACCTTCTATTGTTACACCATGACTGTCTGATCTCAAATGTATGACAAAGATCGTTTCAACAATTTTGAAACAGTAGAAAACCCAATCCACATAAAGCATTTGGATTTTCTATTGTTACAGATATTATGCATTAATCGATTTCAAATATATGGTTGAGATCGTTTACAACAATTCTGAAACAACGTTAATCTAAATTGTATGATTTGTGATTAAAAGACAAGATGCAAAACAAGAGTGAAATTGTAATAGTTCTACAGTAGCAAAACCCAATCCATCTAAGAGATTTGGATTTCTTACTGTTACAAGAAAACTATAACAAGCCAGGATTATCTGATATCAAATATATGGCTGAGATCGTTTACAATAATTTAAAACCACGTTAATCTAAATTTTATACAGTAGTATTTCTACCGCAGCAAAACCGGATCTATCTAAGAGATTTGAATTTCTTACTGCTGTATCAGAAAACTATAACATATTACTGTTATATCAGAAAACTCATATGGTTGAGATCGTTTATAATAATTTTGTTCTTCAAATAAAAACTATCTCTATTTTTATGTTGAAACAAAAAGTGAGTGGTGTGCAAATTTTAAAACCGTAAAACATTTGTGTCCATCCAATTGATTCGGATTGTTTCTCGGATTTCGACGGTAATGGGTTAGTTAGGGTTTCAAATCAAATTAGGGATTTAGTTTTTAAACATGAAATGATTAAACGAAGAAGAATCCTTACCCTTGGAGATGAATGTGACCAATTGGATAGAGTAGTTGAAGAAGGATTTTTAGGGGTAGAGAGTTCTTCTCTAATTATTATTATTTTTTTTTTTAAAGAAAGTTCTTTTCTAATTCTTGATGTGTTTGTTTGAGTGGCCGCACTATGCATATATATAGGCTGAAAATTGAAAGGAGAAAGGATTTTTTTTTTTTTTTTTTTTTTAACGGAAAGGAATAGTTTTTTAATTTTTTATTTCCATTCTAGTAGTTTTTTTGCACCTCAACATCTTAGTATTTTTTTTTACAAATCTTAGTATTATTTATCCTTTACAAAAAATTACACAAGTCGTCCTCAACATCTTGTTATAATTATTATGTACTATCTCTCCCTCTCCAACAAGCCGGCTCTAGTTTTCTCCCTCTAGGTTTTTTCGTATAATTTCTTCATTGATGGGTGGTTTTGGGTCAATTCTTAACCTGAAATCACCCCTCTTCATTTTTTTCTCTTTATTTCAATCTAAATAAATGATTTTCACATAGATCTAGGTTTTTTTTTTCTTTATAATTTCATCATCTAAGTGTGGTGATTTGTTGTTCGTCGTCTTCTGCGGGGTTGTTTGATTTTCCGTCTTCGTGCGGTGTTCATTTGATTCATATTGAAAGATCGATTATTCAATCAAAGATTTTGGTGTCAACGTTGCAAATCCAAAGGCAATGGATATTCCGGTCACTTTAATTTCATCATATATATTTTTGTAGGCATTATGTTGTTATATGCTATTAACTTGGATGTTGTGAGTTTGTTCGCAGATTCATCCTTTACGTTTTTAGCGGTGTTGAATGATGTAATCTCTCGATTTGAATGAATGAATATCATTTTGTTTTTGTCAAAAGAAAATTTACACAAGTCGTCCTTAACTTAATTTTAACAAACAATTTTGTCCTTAATTTTTTTTTTTTTTAATCTATTATGTTATTATAAGGTAACATTTTTCATGATTTATCTTCTTTTCCTCCGATCAAGTTTTTTTATGTTATAATTTCTCTGATAAAATTTTATTATAAAATGTCAACATTGTTATCCTTTTTTATAAACAAATCAAAACATTGAAAGACAAATTTTACACAAAATTCATCAAACTCATAAACAAACATGAATCTTTATCATACAAACATATAAATACATATTTCATTGAAATAATGTCATAAAATCAAGGGTTAATAGTGTTTTTCACCCTTGTAATATATGTCATTTCCGGTTTTCGCCCCTACAAAATTTTCAGTTTGATTTTCACCCTCGTAAAATTTTTATTTTTCGGAAAACACCCTTAATAGGCCATTCAAAAACCAAAATTTCATGAAAAAAAAAAATCAGAAAATGGCCTATTAGGGGTGTTTTCCGGAAAATAAAAATTTTACAAGGGTGCAAATCAAACCGAAAATTTTATAGGGGCGAAAACCGAAAATGGCATATATTACAAGGGTGAAAAACACCATTAACCCTAAAATCAATACAATATTGACATTTTATAACATGAAGTATTAAATCGGGAAAAAAATATGAAGGAGGAAAGTGTTGCCTAATTATAACATAGTTGGCGCTCTTTAACGTTGTAGGAAAGTGTTACCTAATGATAACAACTTGTAGTGATTGGCCTTGTATTATAAAAGGACAATCATGTGCTGGTGCCAAGGACCCAAAATTTGTTAGTGAATTGGATAGGCCAAATTCCATCTAAGGTTGGAAACTTTAGAGTTCTCAATCCATATCATCTTCTCCATATATTAGCATGAGTGCTAGATTTTAGAGTATTAGAGTTAGATTACCTGGTTATGTTTTTAGCTCACCACTCTCCTTCAAGGATTGTAATCTTGTACTAGCTCTTTTTAATCAATCAATTTCACTTTTCATGTTTTCATTTATGTTTATATTCATCTTCATCTCTGAGGTTCAACTCATCATGAGCTAAACACCTTCTTGTGGTTTAGACATGGTGAGGTTATGATATCTTTTACTTGCGATATATAAAGTTATAGCTTCATGCTTCTTTCAAACAAACTAATTTAACTTAAAATCTTAAGAAGTGATAATTGATCACTTTTACTTCTAATTATATAGTTACCTAGTCTCGATAGGGTATGGGAATGGAACATGTTTGTTTGATATGAATGTGCCCCTATGCATCGTGGGGTGAAGGGATCAAGTGAAAATGTATTGGAACAACCACTACTCCATATCAAAGTCTGGAGACTGGAAGCTGCAGTTAGTTAAAGGTTGTTATTCTGAAGTCACATAATTGTAGAAGGAATAGAAGTCTGGAGCAACGACTATTTCAGAGGAATTAGAAGGCATTTGATGCTTATCCACTGAAGAGCACAGAAAAAGGACATAGTACAATTGTACAACCACTACTCCACTACTTCACTCCTCATGTCTGTAATAGTGCAAGATAACAATTGTGTCTACGCTGGTTATTCTCTATTCAAGGAATGAATTTGAAATTGTTCCCTCCAAGGACAATAACCAAATCAAGCAACAAATCATTGGTGATTATTAAGCTTCAACAATGACTCTTTTGATGTGCTGGCAATCAACAACGTCTTTTTCACACCTCTATATAAAGGAGTGTAGACTTGAAGATTGTATCTGATTCACAACAATTTTACAAGTGCCAAAACTCTGCTAAAATTGTTTTCACATCAAAGTTCACTTAGAATTTTTTAACAACTTTCATATCTTTGAAATTATAGAGTCTTAAGAGTTTGTATCTGATTTGTACTGTGAACACCACTGGTTGTATATCAAGTGTTCAACCTCTAACATTTTTCTGTGTAATTGTGTTTGTTTAGAAGTCTCTTGCTTTTGTGTTTGAACATAGGAAGTCTCTTGTGTATGTGCTTGAGCATATGAAACCTCTTGCTTTTGTGCTTGAGTAGTTTGAAGTCTCTTGCTTTTGTGCTTGAGCATTTGTAATCATATATTGATTTTAGTGAACTATCCTTGGAAGTGCAAGAGGGACAGGACTACTTCCGGATTGTGGAAGGAACCTGTATAATTGCTTTGTGTCTTTCTCTCCTCTCTCTCTCTCTCTCTCTCTCTCTCTCTATATATATATATATATATATATTTACCTTATCCACTGCATAAGACTCTGAACTTTGTTCCAGACTCTGAACATTGGACTTAGTTTTAAAAAGCTAACACAATTCAACCCCCCTTCTTTTGTTTTTCTCACCTTCAGACCGCTTAAACGTTAACTAGATCTTTGAAGAGGCTTCATGCACTAGGATCTAGATAGGACTATTGTCATAGGCCAAATGCACAATAGAATAACATTTCTGTGTGAAATGTTGAGATCCTAACCCAACAACGTTGCATGTTATGTTTTGTGTGATTGTACACCGAAAGGTATGTCTTCACAGGCTTAACGCGAAGGCTGAGTGCAAAACACTCCCAATGGCCACCAGGTTGCCAGAAAGTCGTAGAAAACTATAAATTTGAAAGTAAAGCTATGTCATAACTTAACATAGTTTAAACCACACTTTTCACTTTGATAATTTCTAAATCGTTTTAATTGTTTTTCCAGCCTTCAACTTTTATATTTACGGTTGTGACAAATGATTTATTTTATTTTCTTGCAAACAAGTTTTCTACTGGAAAGATATATAGTTATAGCTCCCATGTCTCTGTAGGATCAATATCTTGTAGGATTTGAGATATAGATTGTTAGGGTGTTGTAGGACTTGTAAGTTTGATTTCTTCCAAAGATCTTGTGGGGTATCAAGCATCTAATGCAAAAGGAGGCACTTTTCACCTCCAAAGGTAACTCTGGGGGTTGTTTGTCAAACATTCAAAGTCCAATGGGATCGAAGCGAAGGCATAGCAAAGACGATTTCTCGGAGTTTAAGATCAAGGGATTGCATACAAGCTTGAAATTTGAAGACCTTGTGGCTGTCTGACTTCAAGAGGCCTTGAAGATTGGATCTAGTGTAATTTCTTAGAATAGAATATTATAATTTCGAAGGATTCTTTGTAATAATACACCTGTAAACATTTTCATCATAGTGGAATCCCGTAGAATAGATCAATTCTTCTACAAAGAGATGATGTACCCCTATCGTGGTTTAGCAGGTCTGATTATAGTTATGGGCAATGTCCATACAATGTTAAAGTAGTTATGGAAAAAACTGATCAGGTATATGCATCTTATTATATTGCCAATAATGTTGAACATATTAAGTTTGTTGAATTACGTAATGGTTTGGAAGTATGTGGTGTGCTGACAGATGTATATGTTTCTCGAAACTGTAATTCTAGAGGTCAAGTTTTTGGGTTTGCTAGATTTTCTAAGGTGAGGGATGTTGATAAATTGAAAAAAGCCCTTAATAATATTTATATTAGGGATTTCAGTTTGTTTTTTAATATTGCTAGATTTGATAGGTTTGATAAGAATGTGGAAGGTTTGAAGGGGTCGGGCGATAGAGAAAAATGAAAAGAGTTGTGGGAGAAAAAATTGCTCGAGTAGAGGATGGTAAAAAAATCGAGGGAGTTGAGTAGGGGACATGTAGAGAGAGAGGGGAAAAAAGAACTTGAAAAGGTGAGGGAGGAAATGGCTAGGAATGAGAACAAAAGGGAAAAGGTGATGGAGGTTAAGGGGAGGGTAAACCAAAAATGGACATAAATAATGTTATTCAGATGCATGACGGAAAGGAGCTCGTTGTGGAGGTGAAAGGATCGACGTACGTAGATTTCGTGGTGAGAAATAATAAGAAAGAAGGACGTGGGTTGTTAACATGTATTTGAATTCATGGGTTTGGTGGATAGAAATGTGCTGCCATTGAATGAAGATATTGTATGGGCTAGTAAAGGGTTCACATCTTAAATCTGCAATGGCATCTGTGTTCTAGTGCTCCAACAGTCTATTACAAATGCTGATTTTACGGATTTTGTAGTTGTTCCCGTGGGAGGGGTAACATGTTTTTGAATCACAAAGGAGATGTCGATGTGATGTTTGTTTTCAAGGAAGCGACTGAGATTTTTTGGAACTTTTTGTTAAAGTGTCGGCCTTGGCAAAGAATAATGTTGTTTTGTATGAAAGAGGGGATTGGGTGAGGTGTTATGGTATTTTGGTTCATGCATGAAATGTTGTTTTTGTGTGTGGAAGTTGCAGCGTTACAAGGCAGGTTATCAAAAGTTGATGATCACACTCTTAATAAAAAAAAGATTAAATTTTGCTTGTTTATTGATTTCTATTAAAATCTTGAACGAAATTAAGTCGGTTGAGATTTTTGGATCGATGGGAGAAAATATTCCGTTCATATTATTGAGGTCCTTGAATTCGGAATAGCGGAGGATGCGTGTTTGGTGGAATATGATGGTGATAATCATTCAGTGTGTTTGGAAACTATATGTTTGCAAGATTATGAGTCGTTGATGGATACTCTTGCAAATCAGTTAAAGAAAGATCGGAATAATGAGGTGCCTAATGTATCAGAAGGTGAATTAGGTAAGGAATTTAATGCTAACAAAGTTCGGAAAGCTCGTGTTACTGACATACATATGGATCAATATGAGGTTAATTCGGCAAGTGATAGTGGGGTTTTGAAGGTGGATTTGGCTGCAAAGGATAATTCCTTGGGTTCAAAAAATAACAGTGTTCCTTTAGTGTGAAAGATGTTAATATTCTTAGTAACAATGATGTATTCTAAAGGGTCGTAAACCGAGAAAAGGGTTGTTTGCACCATCTTTGTTGGATCTGAAAAGGGTGGCACGATTGTCATCAAGGGATAGGAATGAGTTGATTCAATCTTTTAAGAGAACCAAAATATTAAAGTCTAGTAGTAAGTCGTCAAAAGCCTTGTCCGAAAATTTTGAAGGTGTGTCTGTGTCAACAAGTTCCAAACTATCGGCTAATAATGATGATTGAAAAAGTTGGATGGTGTCGCATGGTAATAAACAGGAGGTGGAGGCTGATGTTTATGATGTAGGGAAGATTATTGGGGTCAAGTGTCATAATATGTTCAATGTGTTATCTAGGGGAAAAAAATTGGGAAGAAGGAGGGAGAGGGTGGTGACGAGGTGAAGGGGATTCGGATGAGGTGGGTAGGGAAGTTGTGGTTGTATATATGGGTGGTGTGGGAGGTTGTAGGTAATAATTAAGATTAGGGTCATGTTAACTTGTGCCCTTAGGGCACATGTTAAACATTAATTTCATTCCATTGATAGTAAGAATTTAATGGAAAAAAAAATTAGTATTAAACAACTTGAGTAATAAATTAACACAATTTCCAATACACAATTATTATTAATGGAATTCTTAACATGTGCCCTAAGGACACAAATTAACGTTTTCCTTAAGATTATTACTTTTAATGTGAGAGGTTTCAGGAGGTGGGAAAAAAGAGGGAGGTTTAGAGGTTTGTGAGAGAAAGGGGTCCAATGCTGATGTGTATTCAAGAGACAAAATTAGCAGGGTTGCAGATGAGTTTATAAGTATATCATTGTAGGGATCTACATCGATTGGTTTTTCTTTTCGGCCATCGATAGGTCCTCTGCTATATTTTAACCATACAAGATCCTCAAGAGGTGGATGTTTGGGTGTCTATGTCTTTTGATAATTGTTTGGTTGATAAAGGGAGATTTATGAAGAATGATTTTGAGTTTTCTATGCTCCTTGTGATAGTTTGCATAGAAATTTGTTATGGGAGGCATTGGGTGTCTTGATTAATAATGATCAGGAGGCGGCATGGTGTGCTATGAGAGATTTCAATGCCATTTGTTCTAATAAGGAGAGAAGAAGTAGGATGGTGGGGGAACATTCTGAACGCGTTTCCCATTTTAATCAGTTCATTGATGAAAATTATCTTATTAATTGGCCTTTATGTGGGGGTGGGGGGGGGGGGGGGCTGATAAAGTTCAGATCCTGAAATAATGTTCAGAGTCTAATGCAGCCGATAAGAAAGACACAAAGCAATTATACAAGTTCCTTCCCACTATTACAAAAATGGGCTTATATAGCGTTTTTTTTTTTTTACTTTAGATAGCGCTTTAAAAAGGCTACTACTATAAATGGCACTGGTAAAGGTAATATATAGCACTTTATGTCAAAAAGCGCTAGCATAGATTCTCCTTAGATAGCGCGCGCTTTCAAAAATAAACGCCATCTAAAAAGGGTTTAAAATAACGCATGCGCTAGTAAAAAAACAGCATTTTTGTTTTAAAACGCTATGTAACACTAGGTTTAGATTTCGCTTTATACAAGAAAAAAGCGCTAGGAAAAGTATTAATTTTTTTTTTTGGACAGATTCTTTTTTATATTTACAGATAGCGTTATATATATATATATATATCACTTTTCTAAGGGAAATATATATATTTTTGGCACATTAAAATTGAGACTATAATTTATCAAATAAAACATAAACATATCATAAAAAATGTATGTATATAGAGCAATAAAGTCAGAAATGTATAGCCACAAATATGGTAACATGGATATCTCTAAGTTACAACTAATTAGTTAACATAAATATCAAAATCTTCTATGGTAGCATGCAGTCTTTATCTATCTTCTTGGTCGTCTCAACATTTTTATCCAAAAAAAAAGGCAAATCATCATTCGTTTCTAAACTTCGTACACTCTACACCACCTGAATATATATATATATATATATATATATATATATATAGCAGAAAACACCATTAAACAATAAACAACTATATTATATTAGAGACAAATTTAAAGTACTACTGATCATGAGTACAAATTAAAGCAAGATTATAAATTAAAAACATTACCACTTCTAGCAAATATATTTAGAAACATGAAACTCACTTTATCATAAAAAGATCATATAACTTTTAGGCTGATCATGAACTGACATCATTGTTCTTGGATTTCTCTTAGTTTATCTTTTGAGTATGTCACACACTTGAAACCATCAATGTACTGCATATATTATAACAAAAAATAACCATGTTACTTAATAAACTTAATTATATACAAATATTATACTTTAATATAAAAATAACATATCAGCTTTGGAATCTCGTTTAGTTTTGAAATAAGAATCTCTTTCATAAACCTCATCACAAAGTACCCGCAATCTGTAGTAGCTGTGATGAAAATAACAAATATTATATTTTAATATAAATATAACATACCGTACCCGTGATTATTGTCATGCCACTGAACTTTTTTGCAGAAAGATCTTTGGTTTGAACACTTGATATACAATCAGTGGTTTTCCAAATACAAATCAAATACAGACTCTTAAGACTCTAAAATTTCTAAGATATGACAGTTTATAAGAAATTATAAGTGAACTGATGTGCAACAATTTCAGCAGAGTTTTGACACAAGTAAATTGTTGTTGAGTCTCTACAAATCTTCAAGTCTTCATTCTTTCATATAGAGCTGTGAAAGTGACATTGTAGAATTGCCAGCACATCCAAGAGTCTTTATAGAAGCTTGATCATCACCAATGATATATTGCTTGATTTGGTTAATGTTCTAGGAGGGAATAATTTGAAATCCATTCATTGTTTGGAGAAATAACCAGCGTGGACACAGTTGTGACATTACTATGTGCATACAAGAGAGTGGAGTAGTGGAGTAGTGGTTGTGCAATTGTACTATTTCCCATTTACCGCACTCTTCATTGGATAAGAATCCAATGCCTTCTAATTTCTCTGAAATAGCCATTGCTTCAGGCTTCTATTTCTTCTGCAGACTTGTGTCTTCAAAAAACAAAATAAATTGACTTTCAGGTTCAAACTCTGAAGGTTTCAGACTCTGGTGGCTTCATACTCTGACTATCAGCTTCTAATGGTCTTCAGACTCTGACATGCAACATAAGCTTCCTTTGTAAATTATATTGCTTTCATTTATTCTTTCAGAACCAATACTTTGTTTTAAGACCTATATAATGTAGTCTATGGTCCTGCGCACTTGAACAAATATTAGCATATCCAATTGAAATTTTAATACCTTGTTATCATCAAAACTTAAGGTGAAAATGTTAAACACATTTTGTTCCAACAAAAGGCGAGGAACATGTGTTAGAGGAGGAGGAGGTAGATGAACTTCATTTTTTATCGGTTGATATTTGATCTTTTTTGAAATTATATTCTAATATACAGTGGAAAAAGTCTTTAATTCTAAATTTTTTCATGGGGATATGTCTTCCCGACGGAGGTCTAATTCTATTATTTTTATCCAAGTCAAACATGTTCAGATAAAGGGGGTAGATGAATATCCTAAGAAGATTCCATCATCGGCCTTAGCATCAAATTTGCCAAGATTATCTTTACCATTGTTTAAAATGAAGCATTTTCACCCAAACACTCTTAGATGTGATAAGTTTGGCTTCCTTCCCTTAAGTAGTTCATAGGGTGTCTTATATAGGATTGGTCTAATGACGATCCTATTTAAGACATGCCATGCGGTATTAATCGTGTCTGTCCAAAAATACTTAGGGAGGTTCATTTCATTTATCATAGCCCTAGCTAGCTCCTCCAAAACTCTATTTTTCCTTTCAACAACACCATTTTGTTGTGGAGTTCTAGGACATGAGAAATTATGAGGAATGGCAAACTCATCACAATAATTTTCAAAGCGATGATTAACAAACTCACCGCCATGATCACTTCTAAGAGATATAATTTTCAAAGAAAATGGTTTTAAATAATTTTGGCAAATTTAGTAAAGGCTTCAAAGTTATCATCTTTGCTTGAAATAAATAAAGTCCAAGTGAATCTATAGTAGTCATAAACATTGACAAAACCGTAATAATTGCCACCTAAACTTTTTGTCGTTGAAGGGCCAAAAAGATTAAGATGGAGAAGCTCTAGAGGTTTTGAAGTAGAAACAATGTTTTTAGGATTAAAAGAGACTCTAATTTGTTTCCCCTTTTGACACGCTTCACATAATTTGTCTTTTTCAAATTTTATTTTTGGTAAGCCAATAACTAGATCCTTGGACACAACTTTGTTTAGCAAATCAAAGTGGACGTGACTAAGGCATCGATGCCATAACCAAGAATGTTCATTCTTGACCATGAGACACTGAGCGCCACTTGATGATACATCATCTAAATCAAGAAAATATACATTATCAACACGCAAACCCTTAAACATACATCCTTATCACTATTATGTTGAATAATGCAACATTGGGTATCGAAAGTAATTGTAAACCCATTGTCATAAAACAGACTAATGCTAAGGAGGTTATGTTTAAGCCCATCAACTAACACAACGTCTTTTATAGTAGTTGTGGAGGGATCTCCCACAACACCCTTACCTAAGATCTTACCTTGGTTGTTATCGTCGTAGGAGACAAATCCTCATTCCTTCATTGTAAAGTCAAGAAACATGGAGGTGTCCCCCGTCATATGCCTTGAGCAACCGCTATCTAGATACCACTTTATTCTAGAGGTTGCAAGGCATTCCTACAAATGATTTAGGTAAGATTCAGGTCCCCAACACAAGTTGGGTCCTTGGGATTAGTGACAAAGGTAGATAGTTTGGGTACCCACATCATAATGCTTTTGGAACTAAGATTTTCATCAAATGGAAATGAGGGGCTGTAGGGATTTTAAGAGGGGTTTTTCAAAAATTTAATCCTCTTTGCGCGGAAGAAATCCCATTGAAACGGATCTTGATTAAATCATTAATCACAAATCAAATAGAAACTTAAACACTTTAAGATTCATGTGTTTACCTCTTGAAGAGTAGAACCTTTGTAGAAGAAATAATTCTGATCACGAGCAAAGCAAAGCAGCGATGCCTCTATTCAGTCCACACTGAAGGTGAAAAACACAAGAAGGGGGGGGGTTGAATTGTGTTTTCTTTTTCTCTTAAAAAATACTTCTTCTGATAAAACTTCAGAAGCAGTTTGATTGCTTCTGATGAAATGATCAGAGTCAGATTGCAGCGGAAAAGAACAGAGCAGAGAAAAGAAAGACAAAGACACAAGCAGTTATCCTGGTTCCTTCCACAACACGGAAGTAGTCCAGTCCCCCTTGCACTTCCAAGGAGATTTCACTATAATCACAAAGATTACAACTGCTCAATACTTTCTAAGTATGAGACTTCACAAAACTATGCTCAAGCACACAAGCAAGAGTCTTCCAATGCTCAAGCACTAAGCAAGAGACTTCTAATGCTCAAGCACGCAGGCGAGAGACTTCTAATCAAACAAAAATACAGAGAATTGAGTTTGAATTGAACACTTGATATACAATCAGTGGTGTTCACAATACAATACAGAAAAGACTCTAGACTTTGAATTTCTAAGATGTATCAAATCAGTGCAGAAATTCAGTGTGCTTTGTAGAATCAAATTGACAGAGTTTTGGCGCTTTTGAACTTATGTATATCTCTATTTTATCTTCAAGTCTTCACTCCTTTATATAGAGGCGTGAAAGAGACGTTGAGATAATCAGCACGTCTAAAGAGTCGTTTGAAATCCTTTGATTATCCACCAGTGATCCTTTGCCTGATTTGGGTGTAGTCCTTTGAAGAATAAACTTCAAATTCATTCCCATCTTGAGTTTGTACAAATTCTGCAGGCATGGCTGTTGTTTTGTCTTGTAGCGTAGACAGAAAACAGAGTAGTGGAGGTAGTGGTTGTACACTTGTACTTTGTCAACTCTATTAATGAGAGACAAGTGCTCAGTGTTATCCATATATCCGTTGATACCTCCCTTTCAGTTCTTCGTTCTTCTTTGATAAGACTGAATTGAGAATCAGCAACTTTGAATCTTTAGTTTGATTAAAGGATCAAATGTAGCTTCTGGTGAAAATATTGCTTCTGATGAAAACTTTTGCTTCTGATGACTTTCTGCTTCTGATGA
The DNA here is from genome assembly GCF_003473485.1 of Medicago truncatula. Lineage (NCBI taxonomy): Eukaryota > Viridiplantae > Streptophyta > Magnoliopsida > Fabales > Fabaceae > Medicago > Medicago truncatula. The sequence goes on from NC_053045.1 coordinate 28,609,225, forward strand.
CTTTCTGCTTCTGATGACGTCATCTCTTCAGGAGCAGTTTAGCTTCAGGAGCAGTTTTCTTCAGATGCTCAGAATTTCTTTTTTCTTTCCATTGTTCTCCCAAGACCTATTGAAATAACTTGAGTAGCCTTTGGTCCTGTACACTTGAACAATTATTAGTAATAACCAATTGACAATTTTTAATACCTTGTTATCATCAAAACTTAATAAGGTTCATTGTGAAACACATTTTGTTCCAACAATCTCCCCCTTTTTGATGATGACAAACAATAGTATTTAAAATGTTCAATTGTTGTTGATCTAATTAATAAGTTGACCACTGGGATAGAGGTTTGTAAGCTCCCCCTGAGTCTAATAGATCCTTAAGGTGAGGTTTGTAAGCTCCCCCTAAGTTCTATTCTTATTAATTAAATTTCAATAAAATACTCATAAAATCAAATCAGAAGTATTTAAAAGAAATTTAGAAGTGGTTGTAGTGGGGCTCAGTGCCTTAAAAATACTATACATTTACTCCCCCTTTTGTCATCAACAAAAAGAATAAGAACAAAAGACAGAGTAGCAGAGCATATAACCAAATAAAAACATAATAAGTATCAGAGCAAGAAGTATCAGAGCATATGACATTAAAATCAATAAATATCATTAGAGTTAAAAAAAATAGAACATAATATTTCAGAAACAATGATAATATTTATAAATGAAGGTTAAGGTACAAAGATAAGACTACACAGAACAAAAGTAAAAACAAGCTAGAGTTGGGTGTGCAACTAAGGTTGGGCTTGCTTATACAGCTGTTCTAAGAGATACTTGATCTGTTCATCTTTCTTCTTAAGTAGCTCATCCTTTTCCCTCATTCTTCTTACATGCCCAGCATGAATTCTTGCAGCTCTTGTGATATACTCTTCTTCAGGATAGAAAGGAGTGATGTCCAGAAGAGGTACATAATTCAGCTCTTTGTCCTTAGCTGCTTCATGCATATCATCCAAAAGCTTCTTCAGCATTGCAGAGTGAGATGACACACATTTGGTTCTGAGTTGATCCAGCAACTCATCAAAGCTCTTCTGTAGATCTATCCACTGATCATAATAGTGAATAGGAGGTGCAGGAACTGTTCTGCGAAGAATCAGTGCCTGAATCTCATCACTAAGTCTGATCAGCTGTTCCTCTATATACTCAGACTCTAGGATATGGTCAGGGATGGGTGAAGGTTCAGTTTGAGTTGTATTTGATGTGGTTGGTTGGTCAGAGGTTAAGTCTATTATAGTGGGTGAGTCTGGTTGTTGTTGTTCTGTTGTTTGATGGTCAGAGGGTATTGTTTGATGGTCAGGAGCTGTTTGGTCAGAAGCAACTTGTTCAGAGGCAGTTTGCTCCTGAACAGTTTGCTCAGGGATGGTTTGGGTTTCTGTTTGGGTTTCCAAAACAGTCTTTTCAGGAACTGTCTTAGAGGCCTTAGTGGGTGTTGGTTGCATTTCACCACCTAGATGTTTTTCTAAGTTGTGAAGGGTTGAGGATTCTTGGTGTTGGGGGGTTTCTGAAGTAGTTGCATCTGAAGCTACTTCAGAGGCTTTTTGTGGAGATTGGTTATTTGGTGAGTTTGTTTGGGTAGGTTCTGGGTTGGGTTGAGGTTGTTGTACACTAACAGGTTCAGGATTATCTGGATAGAGTGGATGAGTAGGAGGCAAATTGAATTTCTCACAAAGTTTAATTCTATTCTTAGAAAATTCTATTTGAGTTTGCTCCCAGTCAAGTGTTCCTAAATCTGTTAGTTTGGTAGGTTTGGTTTTAAGAAGCTTGTCTATATGTTGGCTAAGGGGTTTGTCATCTGATTCTGTTGATGATGAAGAGGGTGAAGAGGGTAGAGATGGAATCTGAGTATTAGTTGGAGCATTAGATGGATTACCTGAAGACTGAGCTTCTGGATGAACTGCTTCTGGAGCTTCTGAAGCTGGTTCTGATGAAGTTGCTCCTGAAGCTTGCTTATTCTTCAAGGCTTGAGAAAGCAGAGTTGCTCCATACTTAACAGTTTCTAACTCCGATGCTAAAGCAGCAATGTCAGGAGTAGGCACATACCCTGCAGCCTTGAGACGTTCATCCCTTTCTTCTTCATACAAAATCTTCATCCTTTTCTTCTCTGCTATCTTGGATGCAGCAACCTCCTTAGTATACTGCTTCATTTCTTCAGTCATTTCGAAGCTGGGCATGACTATGGGCTCAGAAGTTGCAGTCCTTTTTGCTTTCTTAGGGCTTGAGTCTTCATCCCAGTTCTCTTCCAGTTCTTCCAACATTTGTGCCCTTCTTCCTTCAGCTGTCTTCAGATTTCTTGTTAAATTAGACCTCTTCCTTTTGATGGTCTGAAGAGCAGCTTCTCTTTTATTTTTGGGACTTGGAGGCTTTTCAGAAGCAGCTTGATCAGAAGCAGCTTGTTCAGAACCAGCTTGTTCAGAAGCAGGCTGTTCTGCTGTTTCTTGAGTACTCCTTGTCCTTTTTCTGATAAGAGGGACATCATCCAAATCCTCCACTTCCTCAAGAATGGTGGACATAGCAGATTTTTCCTTCTTTGCTTTCTTATGCTTCTGAGCACCCACCTCAGTAGCATTTTCAGCAAGGTATTCTTCCTTGGTGATCTGCTTCTTTTTAGATTTTCTGCTTTTGGCCACAGGCAGCTCACCACCATACATTTGGTCAGGAACATCCTTCAAGCTGATTTTCTGGTTATAGGTTTTGTAGTGATCCATGATATATGCCCTTTGAACCTCCAAGGGATCTTGTTTACAGATGGGAGGAAAGTCTGGGATGAGATCTGATTTGGCATCAGAAGGTTTCAAGTCAGTAGGACTCTTCTTCACATCTTTTGCTTTAATCAGATGCATAGCCCTTAGAGTCTCTCCATTGATAATCTTCCCTCTAACAGTTCCCAACTGTTCATCTGTGAAGATTTGAGCTTCTTTCAGCATCTCAATAATTCCTCCCTGATAGAAAATCTCAGAGAGTAGTCTTCCATAGGGTACCCAAGACCTTTTATTCAGTTGACTCTCTCTGAGTTGATGAACCATATGTCTGAATATGTATCTGGGAATATTTGCCTCTACACCCTTTAGGACAAAGTGTAAGAGGATTTTATGTTCCAGAGAGGGCTGATCACCACCACCACCTTTTGGTAGTAGGTTTTCGTTCTGAATCTTCAACATAACCTTTGTCTTGGTGTTCATGTCAGAATAGGCAAAGTCTTTTACCTTGTTGTAGAGAGTTCTGTTAACAATAGCATTCCAGGGGCTGTCCTTTGGCTTTGAAATCCCAGCCTCATGTTCTCCTTCTGCTGGTCTTCTGATGACAAAGGCAATAGTGTCCTCAGTGATCCAGACACGGATTCCCATGATGCTTGATCTTATCTGGGTTTTGGAGAAAGTTTCCAAACCCATTTCCGCTCTAGACTTCCCTTTGAGTTCAGGATTGAGAAGAACTTTTTCATCTTCTTCAATCTTGGCGGCTTCCCTGTCGTAGATGCTGGCTCTAACCCAGAAATGACGAACCAGTGTTTGATAAGTTGGTCCATTTAGAAGATTGAAGTACCTTCCCAGACCTTGTTTCTCGTAGTACTTGCCAATGTCACAGTCGTGAGCAGCCAAAGAATCAAAATCCACCGGACTTTCTGATTGAATGTTTAATTCCCATTCCTCCAAGGACATGGTTCTTCCCTTTATCTCATAAGCAGGAGCTTCTCCTTGTTGTTCGTTTGATGATGAACCAGATGCAGAACTTGAAGAAGCCATTGATATGAAGTGGTTTTAGGGTTCTAAAGAGTTTTTGAGAGGATGAGAGAATGCGTTTACTTTCGCAGAGGGTTAAGACGAAAAATAGAAAGTGTTTGTTGTGAAGTGAGTAGTGTGTGAATTGACTTAGTGTTTTTATTAAACCGTTTGCAATTCAATAGAGACAAACAAACATAGCATTAATGACAAATTGGGGGCGCGTGTAAGTATGTTAAAAAGCGAATAAAAACATCATTGCCCTTTTTGTTATACTCCAATACAAATAGACCACGTCAGAGACTCTTCAGAAAACTACCTTTTGGGTAATGGGACAGCTGTTACATAAAGTAACTGCCAACGTTCCCACTAGCCAAGCTATTCAGAAGCAAAGAATAACACTTCTGAAGTTTTGGTGCTGACGTCATCTTCAGAAGCACATTTTCCTCAGAACCTCAGTTAAGAGCTTCTGATGAACCAAAATGCTCCTGAATAAACTTCAGAACCAAACTTCTTATTCAGAGGCAAGCAATTTTTCAATCAGACACAAAATGCATGTTCAAATTTTTCTTAATAAAATCAAATCTTTCAACAGACAAAGGTTTTGTAAATATATCAGCCCATTGATGTTCAGTATCAATGAATTGTATATCTAAAATTCCTTTTTGAACATAGTCTCTGATAAAATGGTGTTTAATTTCAATATGCTTGGCTCTTGAATGTAGAATTGGATTCTTTGACAAACAAATAGCAGCAGTATTATCACAATAAATGGGAATACTGTTAGCATTGATCTGATAGTCTTCCAACTGATGTTTCATCCAAAGTAGTTGTGTGCAACAACTTGCAGCTGAAATGTACTCTGCTTCTGCTGTAGACATAGCAATAGTTGCTTGTCTTTTGCTTGCCCAGGATATCAGATTCTCTCCCAGGAATTGACAATTTCCACTGGTTGATTTTCTTTCAATCCTATCACCAGCATAATCAGCATCACAGAATCCAATCAACTTATAATCTAGGGATTTCCTATACAGGAGTCCAAGATTAGTTGTTCCTTTCAGATACCTGAAGATTCTCTTAACTGCAGTTAAATGAGATTCTCTAGGATCTGATTGAAATCTTGCACACAAGCATACACTGAATAAAATATCAGGTCTAGATGCAGTGAGGTATAACAGAGAACCAATCATACCTCTGTATAGCTTCTGGTCTACTACTGTTCCAGTATCTTCTTTGCTTAAGGTGCAGGTTGGATGCATTGGAGTGTTCATCACTTTACAATCTTCTAGCTTGAACTTCTTCAGAAGCTCCTTTGTATATTTTGTTTGATGAACATATACTCCTTCTTTACTTTGGTTGATTTGAATTCCCAGAAAGAATTTCAATTCTCCCATCATACTCATTTCAAATTCATCCTGCATTAACTTAGAAAATTCTTTGCAAAGAGATGCATTAGTAGAACCAAATATTATATCATCAACATATATTTGCACAATCAAAATATCTTTCTTAAGAGTCCTTCTGAAGAGTGTTGTGTCAACTTGTCCTCTTTCAAAATCATTTTTAATTAAGAAATTACTTAGTCTATCATACCAAGCTCTGGGAGCTTGTTTCAAGCCATATAGTGATTTCTTAAGTTTATAAACATGGTCAGGATGCTTAAGATCCTCAAACCCAGGAGGTTGTTTAACATACACTTCTTCTTCAATGACACCATTAAGAAAGGCACTTTTGACATCCATTTGATATAATATTATGCCATGATTAATTGCGTAGGATAGAAGTAACCTGATTGCTTCCAATCTTGCAACTGGAGCAAATGTTTCAGTGTAATCAATGCCTTCTTGTTGACTGTAGCCTTGAGCAACAAGTCTGGCTTTGTTTCTGGTTACTTCTCCTTGTTCATTCAGCTTGTTTCTGAATACCCATTTTGTTCCAATAATGTTCTTCTGAGAAGGTTTGGGTACCAGATCCCACACATCATTCCTTTGGAATTGATTTAGCTCTTCTTGCATAGCTAATATCCATCCATCATCTGAGAGAGCTTCTTCAACAGTTTTAGGCTCAATTATTGAAAGCAGTCCTATTAATGACTCTTCTTGTCTAAAATGTGATCTTGTTCTTCTAGGACTATCTTTGCTTCCAATGATTAACTCCTCAGGATGTGAAGATTTGTGCTTGAATTTAGGTTGAATAACCTGCTGAGTGTTATCTTGAAAGTCCTCAGAAGCAATTTCATTCTGTACTTTTGAGCTAGGTTCTGCTTCTGAATTAGACTCAGCTTCTGGAGTGATTTCAGCTTCTGGACTAGATTCAACTTCTGTATACTTTTCAGAATCAGAAGGTTGATCAGATTCTGATGCATCTTCAGAATCAGTTGTACCTGCATTACTTTCACTTTGCTCTGAAGTTTTACTTCCAGGCTCTCTATCATCAAATTTTACATGCATAGATTCTTCAACACATTGTGTTTCTGAATTATACACTCTGTATGCCTTTGACCTTTCAGAGTAACCTAAAAAGATTCCTCTTTGAGCCTTGGCATCAAATTTCTTCAGATAGTCTTTAGTGTTTAAGATGTAACAGGTACATCCAAACTGATGAAAGTAAGAGATATTGGGTCTTCTTCCTTTAAAGAGTTCATATGCTGTTTTCTCCAACATAGGTCTGATATAGATCCTATTTTGAATATAACATGAAGTATTGACTGCTTCTGCCCAAAAATGTTTAGCTAAGTTGTTTTCATGGATCATGGTTCTGGCCATTTCTTGTAAGGTTCTGTTCTTTCTCTCTACAACCCCATTTTGTTGTGGAGTTCTAGGAGAAGAAAACTCATGGAGAATCCCATGTTTTTCACAAAAAAGTTCAAATGGCTCATTTTCAAATTCTCCACCATGATCACTTCTGACTTTCAAAATTTTCAATTCTTTTTCAGATTGTATTTGAGTGCAGAAGCTGCTAAACACTTCACATGCATAGTCTTTACTTTTAATGAATTTTACCCAAGTCCATCTGCTGTAATCATCAACAATGACTAATCCATATTTACTTCCATATAAGGATGCAGTGTTAACTGGACCAAAAAGATCAATATGGAGTAATTCTAAGGGTCTGGAGGTTGATACAATGTCTTTAGATTTGAACGAACTTTTCACAATTTTCCCTTTCTGACATGCACCACAAAGTGCATCTGAATGATAATCAATGTTAGGCAATCCTTTGACCAGTTGTAACTTGCTAATTTTAGAAATTAATCTCCAATTAGCATGTCCCAACCTTTTATGCCATACCCATTTTTTATCATTCATTGACAGAAGGCAAACTACCTTCTGATCAGCCAGATCAGAGAAATTTATTTTATAGACATTCTCAACTCTCTTTCCCTTGAATGTAATGGATTTGTCATCCTTGTTGACTAGTGTGCAGTTGGTCTTACTGAACGTTACATCATACCCATTGTCACAAAATTGACTAATGCTCAATAGGTTATGCTTCAGACCATCTACTAGCCACACATTATTAATTGAGATGGAGGAATTACCAATAGTACCTGTACCAATGATCTTTCCAGTTTGGTTGCCACCAAACTTCACTTCTCCTCCATCTTTCATTGTAAGGGTAAGGAACAAAGCTTTCTCTCCAGTCATGTGCCTTGAACATCCGCTGTCTAGGTACCATGACCTTTGTTTCTCTCTTGCCCTTAAGCACACCTGCATTTTTGGCCAATTCAGATTTAGGTACCCATATCTTCATGGGTCCTTTTGGGTTAGCTTTGGAGGTTTTACTTTTCCTCCCTTGTACCTTAGGGTGAATGCTGAGTGGCTTCTGATCATTCAATACTTTAGGTTTGACACCTTTTGGTATTGTTTTCTCAGAAGCAGTAGCTGCTTTGTTCTTCTGATCCTTTTGTTTTGGAATTTTAGATTCTGGTTTAATCAGATTCTGATGAACAGGTTCTGATCTTTTCAGAATTTTAATCTTTTGACTCTTAGGATCAGATTTTGTCATTACCTTGATCTTAAGATTCTCTGGCTTTGATGTGATCTTAGCCTGTGAACCTGAAGCTTCAGGTTTTGACTGAACAGCAGTTTTAGCATTTGTACCTTCAGGCACAAAGGTGGATTTCAATCCATCCTTGATACAATCACAGTAGCTCTTGAGACTGTATTCTTTGGATTTCTCCTCAGAATATCCAATCCCTTTGCCTTTGTTCTTGTATGTGCTGTAGATCATAGAAGCAACTTTGCTTCTGTCTATTCCAGCCATAATAAAATCATCCAAGGCAATCTCATGTTTATTGCCTGAACCTTTATCACATTTTTCTTGTAGCTTCTGACAAAGACTCTTGAGTCTATCTTCATATGTTGCTGATATGAGGTTAAACCCTTTGAGTTCTTCTTCAGAAGCTTTCAGTTCCAATAGAGTTGACTTTTGTTGTTTCATCAAATCAACATATTTTTCTTTTAAATCTGTCAACTCATTGGTTCTGTGTTCAAACAGTGATAAAAGTTCTTTTAGAGAATCAACAAGTTCTTGTCTAGGGATTTTGGAATATACCTCATTTTCATCTTCTGAATCTGATTCAGCTTCTGATACTGCTTCTGATGATACTGTTGCCACTAACCCAACGGCTGCCTTAGCATCATCATCAGTTTCTTCTTTATCAGAACCAGATTCACTATCCAAATCTTCCCAGGTCGCCATCAAGCTCTTTTTGATTTGCTTTCTGAATTTACTGGAGTTGAAGCTTGATTTCTTGGATTTGCCTTTAAACTTCTCCTTCTGAAGATCAGGGCAATCAGCAATGAAATGACCAGGCTTCTTACAATTGAAGCATCCCTTCTGATCTTCTTTCTTGAAGTTCTTGTAGCTACCTTTCTTGCTCAAAAATTTCTTCTGCTTCCTTGCCAGATACTCAAGCTTGTTGGACAGCATAGCCATCTTTACAGATTGATCTTCATCAGAATCTCCATCAGGTGATTCTTCTTCAGATTCACTGGCTTTGTAGGCTTTGGAAGATTTTGAGGTCTTTCCTTTAGATGGTAAAGCAATGGATTTACTCTTCTTAGAGGTTTCATGCTCATTTAGACTCATTTCATGCACTTTGAGTGAGCTAACAAGATCTTCAACACTTAAAGTATTTAGATCCTTAGCTTCCTCAATAGCAGTTACTTTGGGTCTCCATCTTGAAGGTAGGCTTCTCAAAATCTTACTAACATGATCAGAAGAAACATAGCTTTTCTTCAGTATTTGCAATCCAGAAACTAAAGTTTGAAATCTTGAGTACATTTCTTCTATACTCTCATCATCCTTCATTCTGAAAAGTTCATACTGATGAACTAGCATCAAAGCTTTAGCCTCTTTTACTTTCTTGCTGCCTTCAAAGTTTGCACAAAGAGAAGCAAACATAGCTTTCGCAGTAGATTTGTCACTCATTTTCATGTATTCGGTGCGAGGTATAGAAGCCACAATGATTCCTCTTATCTTGTGGTGTTTCTTATAAAGCTTCTTCTGAGCAGGAGTATGTATTCTTCTGTCTATAGCAGCTCCTTCTTCATCCAAATCCAGATCATCAACTCCATCTTCCAGTATATCCCATAGCTCTTCATCCAATCCCATGATAAAGCTGTACATATTAGTTTTCCACCATGAAAACTCTTCTGGATCTCCATTAAACTTTGGAGCTTTTCCAGAGTCTGTTTTCTTGTCAGCAGTATCATAGTCATGCTTGACACTTGTGTATTTTGTAGTAGTTGATTCCTCATCTCCAGACATGTTTTTCTAATAGATCTTGAACTGTAACACGGTTAAGTGCTGTGATAACAGAGCAGGCTCTGATACCAATTGAAGGTGAAAAACACAAGAAGGGGGGGGTTGAATTGTGTTTTCTTTTTCTCTTAAAAAATACTTCTTCTGATAAAACTTCAGAAGCAGTTTGATTGCTTCTGATGAAATGATCAGAGTCAGATTGCAGCGGAAAAGAACAGAGCAGAGAAAAGAAAGACAAAGACACAAGCAGTTATCCTGGTTCCTTCCACAACACGGAAGTAGTCCAGTCCCCCTTGCACTTCCAAGGAGATTTCACTATAATCACAAAGATTACAACTGCTCAATACTTTCTAAGTATGAGACTTCACAAAACTATGCTCAAGCACACAAGCAAGAGTCTTCCAATGCTCAAGCACTAAGCAAGAGACTTCTAATGCTCAAGCACGCAGGCGAGAGACTTCTAATCAAACAAAAATACAGAGAATTGAGTTTGAATTGAACACTTGATATACAATCAGTGGTGTTCACAATACAATACAGAAAAGACTCTAGACTTTGAATTTCTAAGATGTATCAAATCAGTGCAGAAATTCAGTGTGCTTTGTAGAATCAAATTGACAGAGTTTTGGCGCTTTTGAACTTATGTATATCTCTATTTTATCTTCAAGTCTTCACTCCTTTATATAGAGGCGTGAAAGAGACGTTGAGATAATCAGCACGTCTAAAGAGTCGTTTGAAATCCTTTGATTATCCACCAGTGATCCTTTGCCTGATTTGGGTGTAGTCCTTTGAAGAATAAACTTCAAATTCATTCCCATCTTGAGTTTGTACAAATTCTGCAGGCATGGCTGTTGTTTTGTCTTGTAGCGTAGACAGAAAACAGAGTAGTGGAGGTAGTGGTTGTACACTTGTACTTTGTCAACTCTATTAATGAGAGACAAGTGCTCAGTGTTATCCATATATCCGTTGATACCTCCCTTTCAGTTCTTCGTTCTTCTTTGATAAGACTGAATTGAGAATCAGCAACTTTGAATCTTTAGTTTGATTAAAGGATCAAATGTAGCTTCTGGTGAAAATATTGCTTCTGATGAAAACTTTTGCTTCTGATGACTTTCTGCTTCTGATGACTTTCTGCTTCTGATGACGTCATCTCTTCAGGAGCAGTTTAGCTTCAGGAGCAGTTTTCTTCAGATGCTCAGAATTTCTTTTTTCTTTCCATTGTTCTTCCAAGACCTATTGAAATAACTTGAGTAGCCTTTGGTCCTGTACACTTGAACAATTATTAGTAATAACCAATTGACAATTTTTAATACCTTGTTATCATCAAAACTTAATAAGGTTCATTGTGAAACACATTTTGTTCCAACACACACGAACAGAACTTCTCCGATGACCGGTGCTAGCCAATTCCAACGGAGATTCAGAGAGAACTATGTTTAGAGAGGGGCGGCTAGGGTTTCACAACTTTTGTGAATTAGGTTAAGCACTCACAAAAAGTCAGTAATGCTTCAACACAAGGGTTCTATTTATAGAATCACTTGTGTGGACAACAAGACAACACTTAAATACACCGTACTTACGGTGAACCGTGTTTCTCTATTTTTGGTAAATTAAATAATAAAATCATATTTAATTATTTAATTAATAATAAGTCTCACTTATTATTTTATAAATAAGTCTTACTTATTTATTTCTCTCATCTATCTGTCCTTTGTGTGTGACCCTATAGGTTCCCGTAACGTTGGCAATAATATTAAATCACATATTTAATATTATAAATAGTGAGCGGTATCTAGCAACACATCACTGCTACCCAAGTGACAAGAATGTCATGTGATCTGACGAAACCTTTCTGTGATAATGATCATGTGTATAATTACCCTTTTGCCCTCATGTCTATATTGAACACAAGGCATAGACCGTGTCATCCTTGTCTAGTTCAATATTGGGCCCGTAGACATTTCTCCTGTTATGTAGGAGGGACAAATTCCATCTAGGTCACTCATGTCCCTCAGCATGATTCATGGAGTACCCATCAACCAACTTTATAGTCATCCTGTTACGGACAACGTTTGAATGGTGACAAAGCACTCGACTCCAACATCTAGGGTACATAGTGGTTTCAGGTCGAAGGGTGGAATACACCACTATCACTATGAGAATATCTTATGACACTTTTCATAACTTTTACTATGTAGTATTCTCATGGCGGATCAATCCAATATAAATATTACTCCTAATATTTATATCTATGTGAAGACTTGATAACTCTTTATCCATGATCTGTGAGATGTGATCATCAGTCTACCTACATAATAGTCTCTATGCTTTAATGATATCCCACTTCTCAATAAAGCTTGACTACGGATACTTTGAGAATAGTTTCCTTATGTTTAATGGGGTCTCACAGTTAAGTTATACTTAATGTTCCATTAAACGGACTAACTATTCTAGGGACTTTATTATTTTGAAACAAAACAAAATCAATAAAGAAATGCCTTGTTATTATATATTCACAATATATATTTATATCAATATCATGATACAAAACCAAACTCAATCAATATAGATTGGCTATTAGGGCTTATTCCAACAGTGGTGTGCCCAATTTCTCTACAATAGTTACACATTAATTTCTGCTCATGAATTTTGCTCTTTCGATTCTTGTTTTTGAACTTTCTTTTTGGTGAGTTTTTAAGGTTTGAAGCTTTTGTAAATCGATTTGCAAAATTTATGGAAGCACTCGAAACTTGTTCTATCTTACTTTTTAGAGAGACAATCTCTAATTGTAATTTAGGACAAGCTCCACAACTTGTCCTATCATAGGATGGATTAAACTTGGAATGCGGATTACTAACCTCAATTGTTTTCTTTTTGTCCCATGAAGCATAGATGACCAATTTCGTCACTTTCGGAGTCACTTTTTGTAGATGAGACTTCATCCTCTTCCCATGCTATGTAAGCTCTTCTTCCTCTTGACTTATCGGATGAACTTGCTTTTCCTTTTGACTTGATCAAATCGCGACATTCGCTTCTTAGATGTCCAATCTTTCCGTATCCAAAGCAACTTAGACCATTTTCATCTTTGCTAGTTTCTCCTTTTGTTTGTGACCTTTTGATATAGCGATTGAACCGTTACACAAAAAGAACCATGTCTTCTTCATTAGGTGATTCTCCTTCGGAGTCATGCTCACCAATGATAGACGAGCTTGCCTTGGACGAAGAGACTTTTAGTACAACCAGTTTATTGTCTTTCAACTTGCCTTCATCCTCATTAGATTTGAAGCGATTGATCTCATGCTTATATTCCTTTAGTTTATCAAAGAGTGTGATTATACTAAGGACATTGAGATTTTGCAATTCCTTGATAGCGACAACCTTGGGCTGCCATTCCTTTGTCATACATCTCAAAATTTTATTAGTGCAATCTTGGTTTGAAATGTCCTTACCAAGATTTTGCCATTTTTTGATAATATGAGTGAATCTCATTTGCATGGAGGATATGGATTCACCATCCTCCATGTGAAAAAGCTCATATTGTTGCACAAGTGTATTAATTTTTTATTCTTTAACATCATCGGTTTCCTCATGAAAGGTTTTCAATGCACTCCACATAGCTTTATAGGTCTTAAAATGTGAGACAGAATGATACTCATTTACTCCAAGAGAGGAGATGAGAATATTTCGTGCCCTCAAATCATATTGGGCCTTCTTTTTCTCATCATCGCTCCAATCGGCTTTTGGCCTTTCTTGTGCTACACTGTTGGCAACAACTTGCGGTTGAAACCGTCCGTTGACCACAGCGTCCCACACATCCACGTCCACCGATTGGATATGAACGCTCATGCATTCTTTCCAATAGTCGTAATTTTCTCCGTCGAAAATAGGTGCTCTATTATACGCCCCCTTAGGATCCTTATTTTCCATATGAATCAACTCTTCTAGTAGTTAGCCGTTAAGAAGAGACCAAGCTCTATAAAACCACTTGTTGGTCAATATGGCTAATAAGGTAGGGATCTAAAGGGGGGTGAATAACGCTTTTGAAAAGCTTTTCGGAGTTTTAATTAAAAACGATTTCAATCAAATTGACTTATTGAAAATTCACTTGAGCAATCACAACAATTAACAAGAAGATAAAGCTATGTGATAATAGGATTCAATGTAGAATTGAGAGATTCACAATACAAATCGTATTACAATCAAAAGTTAATAGTTCTTGAACAATTTGCAGATCTTAAACAATTTCAAACCAAACCTATATAAAAATATAACAAGCTATCAAAATAAATTCACAATGCATGTGTTATTGATGAATTTGAATAAATTGAAACCTATTGATCCAAACTAAGTACTAAAACCTAATTCAAGGAATTAGCTTAATTTTCATCAAAAGCAACTTAGATCAACACAAGTTTCTATCCTAATAATTAATCAATTAGCATATGCAATAATCAAAAGTAAAGAGGATAAGGAAGAGAGATAACTCCGATATTTTTATAGTAGTTCACTTTTTTATCCTTGCTAGAGCTACGTCTAATCTTCTTGATGAAGTACACCTTCACCAAGGTCATCCACCAGTATAAACAAAGTTGAATACAAATGTGATTACAAGAGTTCCTTGAAACTATTCCTAGTTCTTGAACCCCTATGTAAACACTCCCCCAAACTTCAAATAACCTTTGAATTTAGTGCTCCTTGAATCTTTGAACTCTTGATTACCCGTTCTACCCTTCAAACTCTTCACTCAAGTCTTCGATGCTATGTCCAATAAACAAATCCCCTTCGATTGCAAGAACAATTAGAAAGAACCCCCAAGCCCTTCGATTGCAAGGCTATTCCTTAAAAAGACAATTAAATGTATAATCATCAAAAGACTAAACTAGAACATCATCAAAAACATACGGAGCCTAAAGTTATGTGCTTCACCATCAACAAACCAAACATTATTATAGAGATAGTAGAGTTAACAATAGTTCATGATGCAACAATCTTTCTTTGTTGGTTCCCTCCAAACCCTACAATACGTCCTTCTTTCATGACCAGTTCTTTCAAAAAAAAACTTAATCGACCATGTAATAATAAAAAGATTTAATTATAGAATAAAAAAAGTAGGAATATACTTGAATAACCGAAAAAGAAATAGAAAAAGGTATTTGACTGATAGAAGAGATAAAATGTATTGACCTTGATGACATGGCTTGCTGAAAAAATAACACATTCTGAGTGGTTGATAGCAAGGACGAATTTAAATCCGTTAAAAAGCGACAATAAAATAGAAGCCTCCCTAAGTGAAATAATGAAAAATCTAGACCAAAAAAATTAGGTATTACCTTTATATATTGTTATAGATTTAACAATTGACGTGAGTACTCCTTCTCTTCAACAATAAACAATTCAATTGAACATTTCACACAGATTTGAAATATATTGCTTTATTTCTTGATTCTTCTTCTTTAAAAATAATTGATTTTGAGTGAATTGATTTCGTAAAATAGATTCCGATTAAAAGTGAGTTGTAGATAAAGTGATATGTGTTTGGACACATCCATATAGCAAGTGAGTTGAATTATAAATTTGTTTGTTAGAATCGACTTTAAAATCAAAAAGTAGATCAGTTTTAGTGTATGTTTGTTTGATACTGCTTTGATAAAAATTGATTTTTGGTGAACTGATTTTGTAAAATTGTTTCCGACTAAAAGAGAGTTGTAGTATAAAGTGATTTGTCTTTAATAATTCATGTAAAAAAGAGTTAAGTTATGAATTTTCGTGTTAGAATCAATTCTACAAACGGAAATGCTTTGTATCCCAATAAATAATTTCCCGAATGCTTCCCGACTCACTAAAAACAATGTCAAACATTACTTTATAGAGTTAGAATCAATTCTATAAATTTGATTTAAAAAAATGTCAAACATTACTTTATAGAGTTAAAATTGATTTTGGCTCTTCTAAGGTATTTAGAAGTGAAATCAAACACCCAGTACATAATGTTATTTTTTTTTATCTAAAACACCCACATCCCTTAAGTAAGGTGCTACGTGTCGATCATTGTAGGTGCTATTTCAGCGAAGACTAAGTCAAAAGTGGTATGGGGGTCAAAACTGCAAAAGATTCAATACATAGGGGGCTGTTTTATATTTTAATTAGTTAGGGGTCAAAATCACAACTTTTGGAGAGATAGAGGGCCAAAAGTGCAATTAGGCCTATTTTGAATTTAAATAGCATTGCAATTCCATAACAAGAATACAAATTATGCAATAACTACCCATAACTAACTAATATTCCCTCCGGTCTTATATATAAGAAAAATTTGACTTTTTACATTTATTGAGTAATTGATGTATTTTGTCTAGAATATAGGCTTATACTCCCTCCGGTCCTTATTATAAGAAACAATTGACTTTTTTGATTCATTGAATACTTAATGCATCTCGTTATAAATATAGACTAGATACATCACTTACACAATGAACCTAAAAAGTCAATTGTTTCTTATAATAAGTGAAGGTGAGAAAAACACAAAAAGGGGGGGGGGGGGGGGGGGGGTTGAATTGTGTTTTCTTTTTCTCTCTAAAAAATACTTCTTCTGATAACACTTCAGAAGCAGTTTGGGAATGCTTCTGATGTAATGATCAGAATCAGATATGCAGCGGAAAAGATCAAAGCAGAGAAAAGAAAAGCAAGACACAAGCAGTTATCCTGGTTCCTTCCACAACACGGAAGTAGTCCAGTCCCCCTTGCACTTCCAAGGAGATTTCACTATAATCACAAAGATTACAAATGCTCAATACTCTCTAAGTATGAGACTTCTCAAAAATGTTCAAGCACACACGCAAGAGTCTTCCAATGCTCAAGCACTAAGCAAGAGTCTTCTAATGCTCAAGCACGCAGGCAAGAGTCTTCTGATCAAACAAAAATACAATGAAATAAGTTTGACTTGAACACTTGATATACAATCAGTGGTGTTCACAATACAATACGATAAAGACTCTAGACTTTTGAATTTCTAAGATGTATCAAATCAGTGCAGAAATTCAGTGTGCTTTGTAGAATCAAATTGACAGAGTTTTGGCGCTATTTAACTTGTATATCTCTATCTACAATCTTCAAGTCTTCACTCCTTTATATAGAGGCGTGAAAGAGACGTTGAGATGATTAGCACGTCTAAAGAGTCGTTGAAATCCTTTGATCATTCACCAGTAATCCTTTGCCTGATTTGGGTGTAGTCCTTTGAAGAATTAGCTTCAAATTCATTCCCATCTTGAAGGCACAAATTCTACAGGCATAGCTGTTGTCTTGTCTTGTAGCGTGGACAAAACAGAGTAGTGGAGGTAGTGGTTGTACACTTGTACTTTGTCAACTCTGTTAATGAAGGACAAATACTCAGTGCTATCCAAATGACCGTTGATACCTCCCTTTCAATTCTTCGTTCTTCTTAGACGAGGTTGAAATGAGAAACAACTACTTTGGATCTTCAGTTTGAATTTACAAATCAATTGTAGCTTCTGGTGATGATATCGCTTCTGATGAAAACCTTGCTTCTGATGACCTTTTGCTTCTGATGACGTCATCACTTCAGAGGCACTTCAGCTTCAGAAGCACTTTAGCTTCAGATGCAGTTTTCTTCAGATGCTTCGAATTCCTTTGCTCTCCATTGTTCTTCCAAGACCTATTGAAATTACTTGACTAGCCTTTGGTCCTGTACACTTGAACAATTATTAGCAATAACCAATTGACAATTTTTAATACCTTGTTATCATCAAAACTCATTAAGGTTCATTGTGAAACACATTTTGTTCCAACAATAAGGACCAGAGGGAGTACATATTTTATGCAATAAATCAAAAAAGTCAAATGTTTCTTATAAGTAGGACCGGAGGAACAAATTTCCGACATTGTTTCGTTTAATGTACATTTGGAAAACAGTCACCTAAAATTTTAGGTTAATTCTTTGTTTGGTGTTAACCCTCTCTTTTTTAGAGAAGAGGGGCCACACCCTCATATAAAAAGGACAGAAGTTTAAAGTAGAAATTTTACCTTAGAATTTATCCATTCAACGCATTAAAACATAAAAAATAAAAAATAAAAATATCTCAATGAAAGTTATCAATTATTTCTATTTTAAAATTCTTAACTAGGGAAAATTGTCACTTTAGTCACTCACTTTGCACCTCGTTGTGACAAATGTCTCTGACTCAGAATTAAATACAAAGAAGTCCCTGACTCTACACTTCCGTTATCACTTTAGTCTCTGGCGTTAAATAATTATGTTATGTGATGATGCGACACATATTTTACGATGACATGACATGAGGTGTCACATAGACTAAAGTGAAAGTAAAAAGTGGTCACTTTGATCCCTGAACCAAAAATCAATATCCTCAAATTAAATCTCAAATCCCTAATTCCTTAAATGTCATCTAATTCTCTCTTTTGTTCAAAATCAATCTTCCATTAAACACCGTCTTACTCATAGGTCTCTGACTGTGCATGCTTACTATATGTTAGGTCCCTGACAGTAAACATGTCAGAGACCTAACTGATAGTAAGTATGCACAGGGACCTAACAGTAAGTTGGTGTTTAATTGAAGATTGATTTTGAACAAAAGAGATAATTATATGACATTTAGGGATTTGAGATTTAGGGATTTAGGAATTTGAGATTATATTTGGGGATATTGATTTTTGGTTCAGGGACCAAAGTGACCATTTTTTACTTTCACTTTCCATGTGTCACCTCATATGTCATGTCATTGTAAAACCTATGTCACATCATCACTTAATATAACTATTTTACACCGGGTACTAAAGTGATAACGGAAGTACAGTGTCATCGATTTCTTTATATTTAATTCTGAATCATGGACCTCTATGATAGCGAAGTGCAGAGTCAAGGACTAAAATGCTCTTCTTAACAAATGTCATAAGTGCAGCAAGATATTTTGTTTAAAAGTAACATGCAATTGTATTTGTACCAATTGACACAATTGTACTTATGTATACTTTGAAAGTTACTAAAAGGAATTACTCTTGCGTGAATGCTTTAGTGCCAACTTACATGTTTTATACTACATGCCTTTATTTACTCGAGTGATTGCAACACTTCCTTAACCAAGAGATGCCATGGTTCCTGTCGCGTCATTTTTTGGAGATCAAGGCTATTTGATTAGCTTTTGACTCACTAATTATTTCACGACTGAACATTTAATTTTATTAAGAAAAGGGGAAAAAAGTTCAAACTACCCCTATTTGAAAAGATTTAGGGTTCGGGGGTTAGTTACATAAAGGGAAGGTATTAGCACCCTCTATGTCCGTAGTACTCTACGGGAACCTCTTGGTTTTATTTAATTTAATGTGCTATAACTTGCTTGCTTTTGAAAAGAAAGAAGTAATGTGATGAAAAAGAAAATAAAGTGAGACCTAATTTATCTACATTTTTTTATTGTTTGAAAGGACATGGTCCTCTGCCTACGTACCCGTGAGGGATCAAAACCTCGTAGTTCGGGGTAGAAAACGACGTTTGATTGGTTTTGTGTTTTTTATTAGTTTTTGAAAAAGGTTTTAAAAATAAAAGCCAAGTGGCAAATAAGAATTTGTTTGTGTTTTTTATTAA
The DNA here is from genome assembly GCF_003473485.1 of Medicago truncatula. Taxonomy (NCBI): domain Eukaryota; kingdom Viridiplantae; phylum Streptophyta; class Magnoliopsida; order Fabales; family Fabaceae; genus Medicago; species Medicago truncatula. The sequence goes on from NC_053045.1 coordinate 28,628,353, forward strand.
AAAAAAGAGGTAACTCGAAGTATGATTAAATGGATTGATATTTGATAAAATAAAAATGCGGTCACTTGATTTGGATCAAGGTTTATTATGAAAAATGTTTTTGTGATTTTTGGTTATTTGCATGTTTTTGTTGTTTTTGAATAAATGAATTAGAATATAAACTAACGGAGCATAAAGAATAAAAACGCGGCTACCCTAAGTTAGAAATATAAAATCTATGACTATTACATAAAAAAACCTATTTACATTCTAAGGTCTGCAAAAAATAAAAATGCTAAAAAAAATAAATAAATAAATACGAAAAGGAAAAAAAAATAAAAAGGGTCCAAACACAAGGTGGGGTGCAGTAGTAAGCAGGGGTGTGCAGAAAGCAAAAAAAGAATTGGGCTTTAAGTAAACGAACCGGGTCGCGGGTCATGGGTCATGGGCGACCCGGTTTGAAGAGTATATAAGGGTTGTAAACCCTAAATTCCTTCATTTCCTTCCCCTCCTTCTCTCTCTTCTTCCCTAAATCTCCTAAACTCTCTCTTCTCTCTCTTCCTACTTCTTCTTCTCCGGCGGGGGGTGAGGTGGCCGGGAGGATTCCGGCGCGGTGGCCGGAGCTAAAAAGCTCCTTTTTTTTTTATTTTTTTTCGCTCTTTCTCTTCTACTTCTCTCCCTCTGTTCACTTCTAGCCTTTAAATTCCCAAAACCTTTACCCAAACGCCTAGATCTAAAAAAAGAAAGAAATTTATACCTTTTGTTTAAGAAATGGATTCGGCTTTCTTGTGGCCGGTTCTGTGATGTGATTGTCGCTGTTGTGACGGTTTGTGCGCCTCTGTGTGTGCGTGTATGTGCTGTGTTGTGTTGCCCGCGGCCGTATTTCCGTTTCTGTGCGCGTGCGTGTGTTGTGGCGTGGACTGGTGCGTGTGCGTGTGTTGGTGTTGCGGTTTGGACTGGTGCGTGTGTGTTGCCGTGCCGGTTCTGCTTTTCTATGGGATGTGTTTGTTGCTTGCCGTTGTGTGTGGCTTCTCTGTTTTTCTTCTTCTGTTGCGTGCGATGCCTTTCTCTGTTTTTTTTTGTTCTCTGTTTTTTCTTGTCCTCCTCTTTGTTATGCAGGTTATGTATTTATAGTGCTGTTTGGGGACAAGGATTTGTTACAAAAATTGCAGATTTTAGGAGATTGAGACGGAGATAGGCGCGTAACAGACTGGATGAGGATGAGGATGATGGTTTGTGATTTGTTACGCATGAACCTGGACTGTTCTTGGGACTCATGGACATTTTTGGGACTTTAATTAAAAAGAAAAAATTAATAATAAAAGGATAATGTCTATATTTTCGGTTTTTTTTAAAAAAGGATAAAAAGGAAAATTTAAAATGGGAGTAAAAGAAATTTAATCTAAATTGGACTAAAATTAAAATTAGAGTTCTAAATTAAAAGATGAAAATAAAAAAATTAAAGACTGAGAGAAGAGGGCCCGATTCGGAATTTTATGAGGTATTTTAAAATACCTCCCTGCCGAATTTTTCACTGAAATGTGAGTCTGGTCCGAGTTCGGAGACGTGTGTCAGTGGGACCTTAGGTCAAAATTTGGGGTATGACAGATGCCCCTATTTAAGTTTCTTCGCTCAGAGATTCGAAGGTAAAATCTTTGACTCGACGAGCCGAAGAGACTTAAATACAAAAAGTGCACCAATTTTGACCTAAGATGTTTATCAATGCTCATGATTTAATTATGAATGCATGATGACAAAGACGGCTCGACTGGAATGAAAAGACACTGGGATACCCAAATTCTTCGAAGAAAGGGATCCGACTTTTACTGGGGAATCTGGTTTCACTGGGGAAAATGGTTGTTCCTCATCGTCTCAATATCTCGAAACAAAGTGCAATGGTTCGGACTCCAATGTCCATTTGTGGACTTGGTTTTGAAAATGAAATAATAGAAGGATACAAGTTATTTGTTGGTTGAAATTGGCCACTTGTTGCAGGCTGTTCGTTAGTTGGAACTGGTCGCTGGTCATAAAGATAAAAGATTGGCACGAGTTGTTCGTTTGTTGGAACTAGTTGCTCGAAAGAAAAAACATAGGCTATTCGTTTGTTGGAATCGGTCGCTGGGCATAAAGATAAAAGATTGACATGAGTTTTTCGTTTGTTGGAACTAGTTGCTCGAAAAGTTGGATTGGTGACATCTCTGGAACAGCTATGCTGGGGATGATACCTAAAGTTGAAGTTGACATCGAGATTAACTAGCGCCATGACTAGTACGGCTTTCCGCCGGGGATGACACTTCGAAACTAAAGTTGAAATTGACGTTGATTAGTGACATGACCTAGCACGGTTTTTCACCGCGCATGACACCTTTGAAATTTGAAATGGAAGACGCTTTACTCGTAGAAACTTGCGGCTTGACGCCATGGTAAACTAAGACTGAACCGAAGTGACATGACCGAATCGATTGATGAGTTTATGTATGAATTGATGTCGTGCACATGTTGTGTACGCACGAATGCATGATTATCAGTAAATGCATGATTGTTATGAGTTTGTGGTTGTATGAGTGCATGGAAGCGTTGATGTGATGAATGCAAGATAATTTGACTCGAATGAGAAATGACAATGGATATCCAAATTCTTTGAGAAAGGGATCCGACTCTGCTAGGGGAATATTGTAGTTTTACTGGGGGGAAAAAGGTTGTCTACTATCTGTATGGTAGATGTAAGAAGACAAGAGTTGTATTACCTTACTACCCGTATGATAGTTGTATGAAGGCAAGATGAAAGAAAACATTGTCCACTATCTGTAAGATAGCCGTATAAAGACGAATAAATGAGATTACCTACCACCCGTAAGATAGTCGTATGAAGGTAAGACACAAAAGACATTGTCTACTATCCGTAACATAGTCGTATGAAGACAAATGACATAGATTACCTACTACCCGTATGGTAGTCGTATGAAGGTAAGACGAAACAAGACATTGTCTACTATCCGTAAGATAGTCGTAGGAAGACAAATGACATAGATTACCTACTACTCGTATGGTAGTCGTAAAAAGGTAAGACGAAACCAGACGTTGTCTACTATCCATAAGATAGTCGTACGAAGACAAATGGAAAAAACAAGATAAAAGGGTAACCTCAAGCGGTCCGTTGGTGGACTTTGATAGTTTGAAACGAGATAAAAGGGTGAACTCAAGCATCCGCTGGTGGACTTGGTGACTTGTTATAAGGTAAAGAGATAAATGCAAGCTGTTCGTTGGTTGGGACTTGCCACTTGAAATAAGGTAAAAGTGAGATGCAAGTTGTCCGTTGGTTGGGACTTGCCACTTGAAATGTTTGATTGGTGACATCTCTGGAACAGCTACGCTGGGGATGACACTTTTGATAAAGAAAGTAAAACAAGACGTTCATTTGTTAGAAACTTGCGGGTTCACAAAACGATAAGTTAAGACCGAACTGAAGAGACACGACCAAAACGAAATTCTGGATGATTGATGCAATTATGTGTGAATTGATGTTGTGCATATGTTATGTACGTATAAACGTATGAATATGTGAGAAGATTGATGAAATGCATGATTGTATGACTGTATGGATTTGAATGTATGAATGTGCGAATGCATGACTGTATAGACCGTATATGCCAGATGACTCGATGAACCGAGACAAGACAGATAAGATGGGAGGTGGACTAACATCGCAGTACAAACACTCGGCAAACATCTTTGGAGATGATACTATTGTGAACAAATCGAGCCGTTGATGGTGTAAGAACCTGGCACTAGGTAGCCACCGATGCCTCTTGGGGGGTGAGCCCATTGTTGATGAAAGAAGTCTGGAAGAAGTCGCCATTTGTAAACCGGCACAGAGTGTCCTTCCATTGGTATGCTTCAGCAGTCATGCCTTTTGTTTTATTGAAAAATCCCTAATTTTTGCCTGGACTGCCTTTTCGGGTTTTCAGTCCACCGGGAATATTTTTTGTTTTGCCCCTAATTTTTGCCTGGACCGCCCTTTCGGGTTTTCAGTCCATCGGGACGCTCTCTATTGCCTAAGTCGCCTTTTCAGGTTTTCGACTTAGCGAGCTTTGATTTTTTTGCATTTATATTTTTTTGTATTTTTATTTTTGGACTGTGACAGCATTTTGCTCAAGACAGAGGTCCTCTCCACAATGCTTAGCCATGTTTCTCTTTCAGAATATAAACGTTCTCGAGACGGATGCCGATGTATGCTCCATCTACTCACGAGTTCAAAGAGAATGTGTTTGTTGTTCACACCTTTCAAAAGATGTAAAAAAAGTTTTGTATTTTGAAATTTTTTGCTTTAAGAAGAAATTATGCAAATAGAATAAATGAGAGTTCCAAATAAATGGGCACAGGCTCAAGTTTGATGAATTGAGTGGTGACCTGCCAAGGGCATGGCTCCACGGATTTTTTTGAAAATTTTGGAAAAATGGTAAATGTAATGGGGAGGGTACATTGAACACAGTAACCATTATTCTCCCTAACAACTTTGAATGCCCCTGTTCCGAGTCTTTGATCTGCAGATGCTTCGAGTCGGAGGTCTTTTGATAGCTGGACGCCCCAAGTGGATTGTTCCTGACCGAATGCATTTACTTTGTCTTTTGATCCTTAACTTTTGCATAGATCGCCCTTTCGGGTTTTCGATCTATCAGGATAATCATTTTTGTTCATGTCTCTAACTTTTGCCTGGACCGCCCTTTTGGGTTTTCAGTCCACCGAGACGCTTATTTTTGCATAAGCCGCCTTTTCAGGTTTGCGACTTATCGAGCTTTTATGTTTGACAGAGTATTTCTTGACTGCACCGGCATTCATAGGAAGTGCAAGTTTGTCACCATCCATAGTTGTAAAAGTCCCTGCACATGAGCCTTCATGGTTAGGCATCCACTTGCCCCTGGAGTCTAGTTGGAAATGTAGTACCTTTTTGGGCACAAAGTCTTCTTCTTGAAAGTCACGGGGACGAACCTTATTGTTAGAAGTTTGTTTCGACCTCTTGAGATTTTAAGTTCGTTCAAGCTTGGATTTCAGCAGAACTCCTATTGTTGGGACTTCGACCTCCACGAGAAGCACGACCTTCATGTTGTATACTTGAGGGAAGGAGGGGGGATGCCCCTGTTGAAATGTGTATTGAAGCAGGATATCTGAGCAAAGAAAATGATAGCACCTCGAGCTAGTCTTTGTAAGCGATTGCCATCCTCTGAACTATCTTCATGATTTTTTTGTAGCTTTGACGGCTTATGATGCCCCAGCATGTGAGAGATCTCATCGGGAGCCTCTTCACTTTCCTCTTCTTCAGCTTCAGATACAAGGAACTCAAAGTTGATAGAGAGTACATGGTTATTGTGTTCAACGGGTTTATTAATGCATGATTTGATTATTGATTTTGACAAGTAAGTATAAGTTATGATTATGCAGATATTTGAGAATGATTAAAGAAAGATTTTTTTGGTTTTTTGTATTACCATTTTCCAAGAAAAAGCACAAAATAAAAGCAAAATCGGGATCAAAACGACCTTTTTATTAATGGTGACAATTTCTTAAAGCAAAAAGCCCTACACCAGTTCACTTTCTTCTCGGGCGGGACGAAAGGATGTTTTTTTGAAAAGGTAGTAAAAAAAACAAACATATCACTGGAAACAAATCAAGTAGCAGAAGAAGACATAAACATCAACCCAATTGCAGTTACACGCTCGGATTCAAATTCTTGAAAGGCAAAACATCATCGTCAATCAGTTTCTGGACTTCAATCTTCAAGGAGAAACAATGCTCAACGTCATGACCTTGTGCCCCTTGATGGAAGGCACAAAAGAGGTCAGGTCTCCACCTAGCCGGTAATTTCTTAGGTATCGGCGGAGGTGGTCTGGTCTGGACAAGGTTTCTTTCAAGCAATGAAGGAAGCAGCTCCGCATATTTCATAGGAATCGGATCATACTGCGGTGTTTTCTGAGCCTGATGTGGTGGATTTAATTGCGGATGAGCCTGTCGTCGAGGATGACCTTTCGCCATATTCACTTCTTGGTCTTTCTTTTTTGAACTGCCTGCGGGGACACTTTCATTGACCAATCGTCCTTCTCGGATCCCTTCTTCCAACTGTACACCCATACCAACCATCTCAGCAAAATTCTTGGGCGTACTTCCGACCATCTTCTTGTAGTAGAACTGATTGAGAGTTTTTAAGAAGATCTTGGTCATTTCTTTCTCTTCTACACGCGGGATGACTTGGGCAGCGGTATCCCTCCATCGCTGGGCATACTCCTTGAATGTTTCCTTGTCTCCCTGAGTCATTGCCTGAAGATCGCTTCGGTCTGGAGCCATATCCACATTATAACTGTATTGTTCCACAAAAGCTTCACATAGATCCCGAAAAGTTTGGATTTTTGCTTTGTCTAGATTCGTGTACCATTTTGAGGCGGGGCCAGTCAAGCTTTCTTGGAAGTAGAAAATTAGGACCTGATCGTCCCGAGCATATGCATACATCCTTCTTACATACATTTTCAGATGTTCCTCAGGGCAGGAGTTCCCTTTATACTTCTCAAAATCTGGAATCTTGAACTTGTGAGGTATCTGGACATTCGGCACCAAACAGAGATCATAAGCGGTCTTTCCAAATTTTTCTTTCCCGAGGAGAGCCCTCACTTCTCGATGCATTTCATCATATTTCTCCCGCAAGTCATTCACTCTATCATCGGGCTCCATGTTCCCTGAATGGAAGATGGGTTCTTCATTTTGTGGAATGGTATGCATCATAGGTGTTGAATAAGTCATGACAACTGGAGGAGCTCTTACAGGAAGCGGAGGAACATGAGCTGCATATTGATGAGTAGGCATCCGAGTTTCAGAAGCAATAGGGCGGAATACTTCACTGAGACAAATAGGGACACTCCAAGGACGATCCTCTGGCCTAGAATTTGGGGAAGTACTGACAGGTATCGCCCATTCAGGGGCAATAGAGACAATTGCTTCGGCCTGAGTGCTGATAGGGGGAGGAGGTGGTGGCTGATTATGTGCAGCCGTCAATGCTTTCATCAATTCAGTCATTTCATCTATCTTAGTTCGCATGGCTGCCACTTCCTCACGGAGCAAATGATTTTCTTGTTCGAGAAACTCCATCTTTTCCTCATGATTGTTCGAGTGTTGTAAATGCGAGTGGGTTTCAGACGAGGACGCCATGACTCTTTTGAGATGAATTGACCTCTAGCAGAAAAGACACAGTGTAAGACTCAGACTTGAATGCAAAATGATGTATGATATGCTTATGCAAAAAATAGACACGTTTTTTTTTGAAGGACTTGTCAAAGTAATTGTGAACTTGATAAGGAACATTGTTTTATTTGAAATTTGTGAAGATATTGCTATTGGTTCCTTTTTCAAAAGTAAGAACGAAACCAAGGAAAAAAAGTTCTTAACAAAAGCTAAAACTTAGTTAAGATTTTTTGAAGTTGTATTTCTTGGTGTTCCTTCTTACAAGGACCATATCTTTGATGTTTACGAAAACTTATCTAAGTCCTTCGACATTTTGATGAAAAAAAGTTTTTTTATGGATGAATGCATGTATGCATGATCATGCATGGTGAGGTTAAGTCCACAATGTTGGAGCTTAGGGTAACAATGCCATTTGGTAAGGACTATGGTTTCATTTGTACCTGTATCATGGGTTCTACCAAGTTCCCAAAGTCATTAACCACTTCCGAATATTATCGGGTTACAAGACTACTCTTGATCCAATAAGATTCGTATGAAAGTTTCGTTTGAGTGTAGTATCGCGTATCAACTAATTCAAGACTACTCTTGATTAGCCACCGCACTACGTCCTAAAAGGCCAAGATGGATTTAAGGTAACTAAAGGTCCTCAACTTCGACAGTCACTTGAAAATACAATGCCAACACGACTACTCATGTCAACATAAAATTACTTCCAAGATCCCTCCATTGAGTGGGGTTGTACCACATGAACCCAAACACGAGACTTGACTCTCGGAAAGGCACTTTGGTTATACCACCGTCCTATCTTATGTTTCTCTCAAGCCCGGGTGTAGGACTTATCTCACCACTCATGTTTAAAAAGAAAGGAAGAAAGAGAGAAGATAAAAGATATATACAATTATTTCCATCTTTATTTTTTTGTTTTTGTTTTAAGCAAGTTATAGCACAAAGAATTAAATAAAGCCAAGTTAGGCTCAACCCTCTTAGGGGGTCCCCAGTGAAGTCGCCATTTCTGTCGCGTCATTTTTTGGAGATCAAGGCTATTTGATTAGCTTTTGACTCACTAATTATTTCACGACTGAACATTTAATTTTATTAAGAAAAGGGGAAAAAAGTTCAAACTACCCCTATTTGAAAAGATTTAGGGTTCGGGGGTTAGTTACATAAAGGGAAGGTATTAGCACCCTCTATGTCCGTAGTACTCTACGGGAACCTCTTGGTTTTATTTAATTTAATGTGCTATAACTTGCTTGCTTTTGAAAAGAAAGAAGTAATGTGATGAAAAAGAAAATAAAGTGAGACCTAATTTATCTACATTTTTTTATTGTTTGAAAGGACATGGTCCTCTGCCTACGTACCCGTGAGGGATCAAAACCTCGTAGTTCGGGGTAGAAAACGACGTTTGATTGGTTTTGTGTTTTTTATTAGTTTTTGAAAAAGGTTTTAAAAATAAAAGCCAAGTGGCAAATAAGAATTTGTTTGTGTTTTTTATTAAAAAAAAGAGGTAACTCGAAGTATGATTAAATGGATTGATATTTGATAAAATAAAAATGCGGTCACTTGATTTGGATCAAGGTTTATTATGAAAAATGTTTTTGTGATTTTTGGTTATTTGCATGTTTTTGTTGTTTTTGAATAAATGAATTAGAATATAAACTAACGGAGCATAAAGAATAAAAACGCGGCTACCCTAAGTTAGAAATATAAAATCTATGACTATTACATAAAAAAACCTATTTACATTCTAAGGTCTGCAAAAAATAAAAATGCTAAAAAAAATTAAATAAATAAATACGAAAAGGAAAAAAAAATAAAAAGGGTCCAAACACAAGGTGGGGTGCAGTAGTAAGCAGGGGTGTGCAGAAAGCAAAAAAAGAATTGGGCTTTAAGTAAACGAACCGGGTCGCGGGTCATGGGTCATGGGCGACCCGGTTTGAAGAGTATATAAGGGTTGTAAACCCTAAATTCCTTCATTTCCTTCCCCTCCTTCTCTCTCTTCTTCCCTAAATCTCCTAAACTCTCTCTTCTCTCTCTTCCTACTTCTTCTTCTCCGGCGGGGGTGAGGTGGCCGGGAGGATTCCGGCGCGGTGGCCGGCGAGCCATCGCGGCTGCGCCGCCGCGCCGGAGCTAAAAAGCTCCTTTTTTTTTTTTATTTTTTTTCGCTCTTTCTCTTCTACTTCTCTCCCTCTGTTCACTTCTAGCCTTTAAATTCCCAAAACCTTTACCCAAACGCCTAGATCTAAAAAAGAAAGAAATTTATACCTTTTGTTTAAGAAATGGATTCGGCTTTCTTGTGGCCGGTTCTGTGATGTGATTGTCGCTGTTGTGACGGTTTGTGCGCCTCTGTGTGTGCGTGTATGTGCTGTGTTGTGTTGCCCGCGGCCGTATTTCCGTTTCTGTGCGCGTGCGTGTGTTGTGGCGTGGACTGGTGCGTGTGCGTGTGTTGGTGTTGCGGTTTGGACTGGTGCGTGTGTGTTGCCGTGCCGGTTCTGCTTTTCTATGGGATGTGTTTGTTGCTTGCCGTTGTGTGTGGCTTCTCTGTTTTTCTTCTTCTGTTGCGTGCGATGCCTTTCTCTGTTTTTTTTTGTTCTCTGTTTTTTCTTGTCCTCCTCTTTGTTATGCAGGTTATGTATTTATAGTGCTGTTTGGGGACAAGGATTTGTTACAAAAATTGCAGATTTTAGGAGATTGAGACGGAGATAGGCGCGTAACAGACTGGATGAGGATGAGGATGATGGTTTGTGATTTGTTACGCATGAACCTGGACTGTTCTTGGGACTCATGGACATTTTTGGGACTTTAATTAAAAAGAAAAAATTAATAATAAAAGGATAATGTCTATATTTTCGGTTTTTTTTAAAAAAGGATAAAAAGGAAAATTTAAAATGGGAGTAAAAGAAATTTAATCTAAATTGGACTAAAATTAAAATTAGAGTTCTAAATTAAAAGATGAAAATAAAAAAATTAAAGACTGAGAGAAGAGGGCCCGATTCGGAATTTTATGAGGTATTTTAAAATACCTCCCTGCCGAATTTTTCACTGAAATGTGAGTCTGGTCCGAGTTCGGAGACGTGTGTCAGTGGGACCTTAGGTCAAAATTTGGGGTATGACAGTTCCCAAAAATCTGTCATATTCAATTTCAATTCTGCTTAAATATCAATGCATTATGGAATTACTCAGGTGGACATGCATTGGGGAGCCAAGAGATGAATGCTGCGTGAACGCTTACATGTTTTGTACTGCGTGTCTTATATTTACCTATCTTGTTGCAAAACTTCTTTAAGAGCATTAATATCAGGTTGAGGTTGTTACATTAAGTAAAAGTAAATTAGAACACGCAACTTAAACATAGCAATATGTCAGAAGTTTGAAATATGAGTAACCTTCAATGTTCAAATTTATTTGAAATCATGGGTGTCTTAAGGATCTATCGTATTCGGATTTAATACTCAGGCGGTGCAATGCATTAGGTATTCAGGTATTATATTTAAGTTTTTATGTGATCTTTGCCAAGTTTTTATGTGATCTGAAGTTGAACATGCATTGGGTGCTATGCATTGAGTCCTCCCACGTTACAAGTTTGTGAGATTAATATCAATAGGTGAATGCAACACTTCCTCATATTGAATGGAGTCCTCCCACGTTGCAGATTTGTGAGGGAGGTAAGAGGTTGTTACATTAAGTAAAATTAGGAGTAAAAGTTAATACGATCGTTAATATATTTAATTTTTCACATTTAACCTTTTTAATTTAGTATAGCATCTCAAAGCCTATTCTCTTATTATAGATACGAGTAGTCGAGTACCATCGATATGAATACAAGGTGTGGTTGAGGAAACGTTGCCAACCATCTGACTAAATTAGGCACACAGTACAAAATTTGTAAGAGGGCTATAAAGGCATTGACGTAATTCCATTCTTTCTAGTCTCTTTTTGATATTCAAGTTCAAAATCATGAACAATAATAAACTACAATCTTGAGTTTATATAACATTAAATCATGTACGTATGAAACATTTGAAATTCTTGATTGATTACAAACCCTGATACACACACACATCATTGTTGAACTTTTTTAAAAAGATTTTTGTGGGACTTTTGTTTGAGGGGAAACTAAGTTAGAAGTTGGGGAGAGTTGATAAGTGTCAAAAGTACTTACGTTTACACTATTTTATCGGCACTTATTGACTTGTTTTACAAGTAATATAAGGAAAATTCTCATAATTACAGTCAATATCATTAAACTAGCCTTTGAGAGCCATTATATCTACGTTGACCTATTTCCATACATTTTGTAAAGTTAAAAGTGAGATCAAAGCGATCCAAGTCCAATTTTGGAAGTTTCACATAAAGGTCAATTCGCTAGGTGAGCTTGAAAAGAATTGGTAGCGAGTGGAGGTAGTCGCTTTAGGGATTTTGCAGAGAAATGATTCACCAAACAAGTATCACTTTGCTTAGTAAGTTATGGTAGCATTAGTGACAAAAAGGATGAGTTGGAATTTCTTTCGAGATGAAGAAATGTCAATTCTATATGGCTTTGTTTGAGAGTTTGGAGGGGAGGGGAGGGGAGGGGAAGGGAGGGTTTTAGAAAAAAAGAAGGAGCAAGTGGAAGAAATAGAAAACATTGGGAGAAGAAGGCTTTGGAGGTTAATTTTTTACTCATAATAAAAAAAAACCCCTCATTTTGGGGGAACTCAAAAATTGTATTGGGGGAGGGTTTTGAGGGGTTATGGAGGGTTTATATAAATTTTTCAAATCCAATCTATGTTGTTATAATATTCTTAAAATTAAAAGTATATTAATCATAAGTATTAGTTTATCATTCTCTAAAAAATTGTTCTTTCAAAAAATGTGAATTTTTTTGTCCATTTTTCTATATATTTCCAACCCCCAAAGCCCTCCCCTCCCTTCCCCTCCAAACTCTCAAACAAAGTCTAAGAGTGTGTTTGGATGGGGGAATATTTTGAGGGAAAATAATGTTTTGAGGGAATTCAACTACTTCAGGGTGAATTCTATTGTTTGAACTCACCTCAAAGTAGTTGAATTCCCTCAAAACATTACATTCCCTCAAAACATTCCCCCATCCAAACACACTATAAGGGATTGAACATGAAGTGGCTTAGTGAATTTCAGCCAGATTTGGTACCAAAGATGAGTTCAAGGAAGCAATTACCAACTATGCTATTAACATTAGGACTTGTTTGAAACGATTCAAAAACTAAAAGGATTTATTTCAGACTTTTGAAACTTAAAGGACTTGTTTGAGACTTTTGAAACTAAAAGGACCACTTTGGGAAAAACGAAAAAACTTAAAAGGACCTTTAGATGCATTTGACCTATATATGGTTATATATAATCCTTGTTTCACTATATCAGTAGTTTATTTTTGCAATTGATGCTCTTCAAATGTTCAATTTCGAAATTGATTATTTGATATTTAGAAAGTGCTAGACATAAACTTTTTGTATAAAGGATCGGAAATAAATCCATTTGTAGATGCTAGTTGCTAAATACAACGCCAAGTTTACAATCACATACATAGTGGGGTGTATTAATGTTATTGATATCGAGTAATTGAGAGAGATACAAGAAGTTAATAAGTAGAATGGATCCATCCTCGTTTGTCAGACATAAAAACATATGATAAGAGATTGGAGAAGGTATAGCTGAAACATTGAAAGTATACAATCAATTAAGAGGATTCATTAGAGGAATAGTTAACGACATTATAGTGATATAGCTCTATAATATTTATGAACCGTTAAACAATTACTAATTCACATTGAATACGGTAATCTATAATACTTTGATACTGCTATATACAAAGATATCACAGTGATATATAACTTATCGAAATTTGAACAAATCAGTATTGTTCCGCGATTTGCTATTTATTTCACAATATTGTTAAGGAGTAAGACGGAAGAATGAGTCATTATTATAAACCTAAAAAGAAATATGGATTTGTTGCCCTAGGATCAAGCCTGTTTCCCCTATCTGCAGATCGAGAAGTGTTACAATTTTCATGCATTTATATCCCTCCAATGATGGGACTCTCTGAAAAAGCTTTTACGCCATCTTGGAACTTTGGAGCTATCTTGTTCACTACATCATCAGCAACAACATTTCTTTCCCTGTCTGACAGTAAATGAGTAGTTAAATGAGTATAGAAATGTAAAACATATGCAAAGTCAATTGTAAGCTTTCCATTAAAGAATCTTCTAGTTGGATAGTGATTCACACGATCTCTTTCATAGGAAAAGAAGTTTGCTTTAACAAGAGTAGGTAACTTGTTGTTTTTGCCAACATCAACAATCAGTCTAAGAAAATGAACAAAGGAGAACCTATGGTTCATGCATTGCTCATCTTAGACTCGATTGTAGATGTTGGAAATAACAACAAGCTCACTCAAATTTCTTTTCCAATATCTCTAATAAAGGCCTCATTCATTTTGTAACGGCTCCTGCAATGCAAAAGAATTGAATTTTTAAAGTCCAGAAACTATCAATGAATCATTGTTACATCTTTGCATATCCAAGTTCAAAATCATGAACAATAATAAACTACGATCTTGAGTTTATATAACATTAAATCATGTACGTATGAAACATTTGAAATTTTTGATTGATTACAAACCCTGATACACACACATCATTGTTGAACTTTTTTTAAAAGATTTTTGTGGGACTTTTGTTTGCGGGGAAACTAAGTTAGAAGTTGGGGAGAGTTGATAAGTGTCAAAAGTACTTACATTTACACTATTTTATTGGCACTTATTGACTTGCTTTTACAAGTAATATAAGGAAAATTTTCATAATTACGGTCAATATCATTAAACTAGTCTTCGAGAGCCATTATATCTACGTTGACCTATTTCCATACATTTTGTAAAGTTAAACGTGAGATCGAAGGGATCCAAGTTCAATTTTAGAAGTTTCACATAAAGGCCAACTCGCTAGGTGAGCCTGAAAAGAATTGGTAGCGAGTGGACGTAGACGCTTTAGGGATTTTGCAGAGAAATGATTCACCAAACAAGTATCACTTTGCTTAGTAAGTTATGGTAGCATTAGTGACAAAAAGGATGAGTTGGAATTTCTTTCGAGATGAAGAAATGTCAATTCTATAAGGCTTTGTTTGAGAGTTTGGAGGGGAGGGTTTTGGAAAAAAGGAAGGAGCAAGTGGAAGAAATAGAAGACATTTGGAGGATAAGGCTTTGGAGGATAATTTTTTACTCATAATAAAAAAATCCCCCATATTTGGGGGAACTCAAAAATTGTATTGGGAAGGATTTTTTTTTTTTTTTTTTGGGGGGGGGGGGGGGGGGGGTTATGGAGGGTTTATATGAATTTTTAAAATCAAATCTATGTTGTTATAATATTCTTAAAATTAAAAGTATATTAATCATAAGTATTAGTTTATCATTCTCTAAAAAACTGTTATTTCAAAAAATGTGAATTTTTTTGTCCATTTTTCTATATATTGCCAACCCCCCAAAGCCCTCCCATCTCTTCCCCTCCAAACTCCCAAACAAAGCCTAAGGGATTGAGCATGAAGTGGCTTAGTGAATTTCAGCCAGATTTGGTACCAAAGATGAGTTCAAGGAAGCAATTACCAACTATGCTATCAACATTAGGACTTATTTGAAACGATTCAAAAACTAAAATGACTTGTTTGGATTTTTGAAACTTAAAGGATCACTTTGGAAAAAATGAAAAACTTAAAGCACCTTTAGATGCATTTGACATATATATGGTTATATATAATCCTTGTTTCACTATATCTTTAGTTTATTTTGCACTTGATGCTCTTCAAACGTTAAATTCCGAAATTGATTATTTGATATTTAGAAAGTGCTAGACAAAGACTTTTTATATAAAGGATTTGAAATAAATCCATTTGTAGATGCTAGTTGCTAAATATAACGCCAGGTTTACAATCACATACATAGTGGGATGTCTTAATGTTATTGGTATCGATTAATTGAGCAAAATACAAGAAGTTAATAGGTAGAATGGATCCATCCTCGTTTGTCAGACATAAAAACATATGATAAGAGAATGGAAGGTATAATTGAAACATTGAAAGTATACAATCGATTAAGAGGATTCATTAGAGGAATAGTTAACGACATTATAGTGATATAGCTCTATAATATTTCTGAACCCTTAAACAATTATCAATTCCCATTGTATACGGTAATCTATAATACTTTGATACCGCTACCGCTATATCAGAGATATCACGGTGATATAGCTCTATAACATAGCGGAATTTGAACAAATCAATATTGTTCTGCGATTTGCTATTTATTTCAAAACATTGTTAAGGACTAAGACGGAAAAATGAGCCATTATTATATATCCATAGATCCTAAACTTGAAAGGAAGAAGCCTGCTTAATATGGATTTGTTGCCCTAGGATCAAGCCAGTTTCCCCTGTCTGCAGATCGAGAAATGTTACAATTTTCATGCATTTATATATCCCTCCAATGATGGGACTCTCTGAAAAAGCTTTTACGCCATCTTGGAACTTCGAAGCTATCTTGTTCACTATATCATCATCAACAACATTTCTTTCCCTGTCTGACAGTAAATGAGTAGTTAAATGAGTATATAAAACTAAAACATATATGCAAAGTCAATTGTAAGCTTTCCATTAAAGAATCTTCTAGTTGGATAGTGATTCACACGATCTCTTTCTTAGGGAAAGAAGTTTGCTTTAACAAGAGTAGGTAACTTGTTATTTTTGCCAACATCAACAATCAGTCTAAGAAAATGAACAAAGGAGAACCTCTGGTTTATGCATTGCTCATCTTAGACTCGATTGTAGATGTTGGAAATAACAACAAGCTCGCTGAAAGTTCTTTTCCAATGTCTGTGATAAAGGCCTCATTCATTTTGCAACGGCTCCTGCAATGCAAAAGAATTGAATTTTAAGTTATGAAATTGAACCTTTTATCATATTAGAATAGGGATCTTCTAATAGTTTTTATTTTATTTTTTATAATAGAGTTACTTAGAGTGGGAACAATAACTAAATTTTTTAGAAGTAATAAATGGGAAATGTAGGTACATTAGAAAAAAAACACAGGTATTTTTCAGAATGAATTTGGACTTGAAAAAAAACACAAGTATCTGATCATCCAATTATGATAGAATGTTCCAAATTTTGAGATTGAAATTTTAGATTTAATAAAAATAATCTGCTAACAGTTTTAACTTCATGCAGTTTGGATCTGTTAACCGAGTGAGGTAAAAATTTAAACTACACAAAAATTGTATCCATACCAAAGAATAGTATTTTATTGGATTAGAACTTAATGGAAAAGGTTAGGGTTTCAAATAAAATTTGGGATTTTATGTTTTAAAGCATGAACTGATTATGTAAAAATGAAGAAGAATACATACCTTTGGAGATGAATATGACCAGGTTGGCTAGGATTTTAAGGGGGAAGAGAGCTTCTCTAATTCTTGATGTGTTTGTTGGTGCGTACACACCATTCATATATATAGGCTGAAAAATGAAAGAAGAAAGGCATGCATTTATTGTTTTTAGTCTTTTAAGAGGAAAGTAACTTGTGAAAGTAGAAAGGCAGGCATTTATTGTTTTTAGTTTTTCAAGAGGAAAGTAATTTGTGAAAGAAAAAGGGCAGACATAAGATCACATAAGAGCGTTTGAAATAGTTTTTGTTTTCAGTTTTTAAAATATACAAGTCTTTTTCTCGTAATAGTTATTCTTTTATATGTTTTAGTTTTAGTCCTCAAAACTAAAAAATTCAAAACAGTTTCCAAAACTGTAAATTTTTAAAATAGTTTAGCAAAAAAAATTTTAATTTTCAAGTTTTTGAAAACTAAAAAAGAGTTTTTGAAAAGTGTTTAAAACAGTTGTTTTGACTTTTTTAAGAGGAAAGCAATTTATTTTTCATGTCTTTCCTTGTATCAATACCCATTTTATAATTTAGTATTCCCTCCGTTCCATAATACATGACATAGTTGATTCTATTATGCATATCAATGCATAATTTTAAGCTTAAATATCCTGAATAATATATTAGAAAAAATTATGAAAATTTGATATTCTGAAAATACTCATCGAGACAAATTTAACGACATATTATATGATATTATTTATTTTTGTATATTAGTAGAAAAATATGGTCAAAGTAAGTTATGTCAAAATTACACATTTTTAAATAAATCATCTATTACGGGATGGAGAGAGTATTGTTAATGCTTGAAAGAGGCCAGAGAATTATTAATGCTTGGAAGAGACTAGAGAAATTTTTTTAATTAAGTCAATGCCTTAATAGCCCTCTTACAAATTTTGGTAGTGCGTGCCTAATTTCCTCATATGGTTAGAAACATTTCCTCAACCACACACCTTCGTGTATTTATGTCGATGGTATTGATAACTAACAAGAGAAGAAACTTAGATGAGACAACAAATGAACATGTAAATCAAATGGTTGTTCAAATAATACAACTTTTTTTTCTAATATGTTCACACTAGTAAATTCCAAACAATATTTATTAGGAAAAAAAAATATAATATTGATACACATGATTTGTTATAAAGTTATTGTATGGGTGTTCGGTTATAATCTTTGGTGTTGAGTGGTGCGTTATTTTTGGCACAATAACTTTGTAAATATTTTTCGGTCTCCTTTTTTTTCTAGTAGATTTAAGCTTGTTTTATTAACCCAAAATCTACAAGGAAACCAAAAATCTATGTTGAGCCGTTATCTATGCTTTGAAAGAGACTAAAAGGAATTACTCAGGTGGACATGCATTGGGGGAGCCAAGAGGTGAATGCTTTAGGTGCCCACACTTACAACTTACTACATGATTGCAACATGCAAAGACTGTTTTAGATTTTAATAGAAAGAGTGGCAGACTGAAATGTCTAGCATATCTATGCAACTCAAACATAGCAAATCTGTCAGAAGTTTGATATATGAGTAACCTTCAATGTTCAATTGTTTTTCAATAGCTGAATGCAACACTTCCTCAACCAAACCTGTCCTATTTAATATTCAGGCGTTGACATGCATTGGGTATTCACTATTCAGGTATTATATTTAAGTTTTTATTTGATCTTTGCAAGTTTAGGTGGTTAGTTTCTGAAGTTGAAACTCTTGATACTTTTCAATTTGAATATGAATAATACTTTTCAACCATAACTAACTAATATTATACTAAAAGACTCCTCGTAAAATAAACTATCTAAATCCTTATTTTATTATGGGAAATGTTAACAAGTGATCCTGGAACACTCTTTAAGCATCCAAAATAGTAATATTTTATGAAAGTTTATGTATTTATTATATTGGAAATTGAAGTCTTTACTTTTTTTAAATAATAATTTCTTCATTAGGAATGCTCCACAGGGGCACTCGTTAACAAGACCCTTTTATTATTATCATGGATCTATCACAAATTTCCGACATTGTTTCGTTTAATGTACATTTGAAAAACAATCATGTAAAACTTTAGGTTAATTTTTTGTTTGGTGTTGACCCTCTCTTTCCTAGGGGAGAGAGGCCACCCCCTCATATGCATAAGACAAAAGTTTAAAGCATAAATTTTACGAACAAAAATTCTTCACAAAAGTTATCAATTATTTCTATTTTTAAATTCTTAACAAATGTCATAAGTGCATTTGTTAGCAAGATCCTTTGTTTAATAGTAACATGCCATTGTACTTATTGACACAATTGTACTTAGCGGTGTTCAAATCCTAACTGATCCAAAATAAAACCGTAAACCGATCCAAAAAAACTAAACCGCAAAAAACCAAATATTTTTGGATGCGCTTGAATGTTGTTTTGTAAGAATTGCTAGGATCGGATCGGATTTCAGATCACTTTTTCAAAACCAAACCAAACCGAACAACAAAAGCAAATATTAATACTTATTTATTCTTTTATTAGTATTATATATTGCATTATTATGTTGCTTGTTAACTTTTAATCTTATATATTGCAGTAATTTAATCTATATTATTATTATTATTTCATGTGTTTCAAAAAGAATCGATAATTTTCAAACTGTAATTTTAATTTTATAATATATTTTGCATCAAATCAATTATTTTACCATATTTGTGTAACATTAACAGTAATAAAATACTATATTTAAAAAAAAAGGAAATACAAAATTATATATTTTGCATCTTGGATATCCAAAAACAGATCCAGATTACACGGCATATATTTGGATCGAATCGGTTCGGATATTTTAAAATAAACATCCTCACTGAACCAAATCGCATGTGATTTTTATTTTAGATCAAATGATATTTTACCTCAAAATCGATCTAAACTGCACCACAAAACATCCATAATTGCACTTATCTATACTAAAATGAATTACTCCTGCATGAAACAATTGTACTTATTGTCTTGATTTCTTTTTTTCTGTTTTTCGTCATAATAAGGAGTGAGTGGCAGACAGAAGTGACACATTTCAATGGTAACGTTTTTTGAGACGAAGGGAGTAGTTAAAATGATTGTTAGATTTAACTTCTTTAGTATTGCATCTTGCCAACCATCTGAGTAAGTAATGTACGCAGTACAAAATTTATAAGAGGGTTATAAAGGCATTGACGTAATTCAATTCTTTCTATAGTCTCTTTTTAACATTAATAATTCTATAGTCTCTTTCAAGCATTAATAATGCAATGTCTTAATGTGGATGTTAAGGTAATTGCCCAAGCTCTTAATGTGGAGTAACTTTCACTTGATGCATCCGAGAGAGAATACGCACGAGTACACTGTTGCGGGTGCGGTTATCATGCATAAGGCATCCTTATACACCTTGCATAAATCTCAGCCCATTAACCGGTAGTCCAACATAATTGGTTCGTACACCCCAACCCATTTTGTCATACACCCCAAGCGAAACCACAATTCCGTTTCTTCATCTTCTCCGGCACGATACCGGATTTTCATTTTGTGTAAATTGTTTGTACTCATGGATTTAATTGTGACAACAGTTCCTCCTTCAATGGATTTCAATGTGGAGGTAATTGCCCAAGCTCTTAATGTGGAGTAACTTTCACTTGATGCATCCGAGAGAGAGAATACGCACGAGTACATTGTTGTGGGTGCGGTTATCATGCATAAGGCATCCTTATGCACCTTGCATAAATCCCAACCCATTAACCGGTAGTCCAACATAATTGCTTCGTACACCCCAACCCATTTTGTCATACACCCCCAAGCGAAACCACAATTCCGTTTCTTCATCTTCTCCGACACGATACCGGATTTTCATTTTGTGTAAATTGTTTGTACTCATGGATTTAATTGTGACAACAGTTCCTCCTTCAATGGATTTCAATGTGGAGGTAATTGCCCAAGCTCTTAATGTGGGGTAACTTTCACTTGATGCATCTGAGAGAGAGAATACGCACGAGTACACTGCTGCGGGTGCGGTTATCATGCATAAGGCATCCTTATGCACCCTGCATAAATCCCAGCCCATTAACCGGTAGTCCAACATAATTGCTTTGTACACCCCAACCCATTTTGTCATACACCCCCAAGCGAAACCACAATTCCGTTTCTTCATCTTCTCCGGCACGATGCCGGATTTTCATTTTGTGTAAATTGTTTGTACTCATGGATTTAATTGTGACAACAGTTCCTCCTTTAATGGATTTCAATGCAACAACACACCACAAATCCATTTGCAATCGAGAAATCCAAAGACAAATTCAAAAACACATTCTAAATCAATCGAGTGTGAATGGATTTCATTCACACTCTCCGCAAGAAACAAATCCAAAAACACAATCGAAAAATCAATCGACAAAACCAACTAAATCCACCACTCTCTAAATCTCAAAAACAAACGTTAGAGGATGAACAACACTTTCAGGAACTCAAACATGAGTACAAACAATTTACACAAAATTAATCCAGTGTCCACGACGACACCGACACGAACACATCAAATGAGGAACACTCAACAGCAACAACACACCACATCAATTTTCATTTTCC
The DNA here is from genome assembly GCF_003473485.1 of Medicago truncatula. Classification (NCBI taxonomy): domain Eukaryota; kingdom Viridiplantae; phylum Streptophyta; class Magnoliopsida; order Fabales; family Fabaceae; genus Medicago; species Medicago truncatula. Next base: position 28,649,564 of record NC_053045.1, read on the forward strand.
ATCATCGTCATACGATACACTTGATTTGCAGAAAGGGTTGTTGCTGAATTGAAACAAACTTCAGGGTATGGATTACTGAAACCATAAGTATGGTTTAATGGTTTTGATAGTCTTGTATGTGAAACCAAGATAATTGTGTAATGATTTTTAATAAAATTATTATTGTTACATGGTTTTAAATAATGATTAAGATGTTATACACTGAAACTATTAGTGAAACCATAATTATGATTTAATGGTTTTGATAGTCTTCTATGAGAAACCAAAATAATTATCAAATAGTTTTGTGAAGTGTTTATACAGGGTGCTGATTTATGCATAATAACTTCTCCCCACAGTTGCCATTGCTGCCAATTATTAAATAAGGTTTTGTCCATAAAATTTCATATAACACTTCGATGCTTAGAATATGTAGAGTAATAAAGACCTGAGGAGGAGTTTATAAAAAAAAATAAAAAAATCGGAAAATTAATACTTATTTGTATATAAATATATTCAATGTTAACTTTTCATTTTATTTTATATTCAATGTATTTATAAATGATGATATATTTGAAAAAAGAATAATAAATACATTTAAAAGTTTATTTAATCTATATACTAATAAGAAAAGAAATGTCCCTTGAATTCACCATTTTGCCTCTATAAGGGGCAATTTGGTAATCCACTTATTGGTTGAGTTTTTTTTTTAACAATGGCATATGAATTTCCATTTTTGCCCCTAACCAATTTTTTTTAATTATCTTCTAATTTTTATATTTTTAATAACTTTTAATTATTTTCCAATTTTTATATTTTTAACTTTTTCAATTTTTTATCCCAAATTCAGTTGTTTCTACATTGCCGTTGTGCGAGATTAAGGTATCATTTGACCCGACATTTTTCAAACTTCTCTACATTTTTAAGGAGAAGTTAGGTCAAACACAATATCAATTAAGTACTTACTAAAAAAAGTACTTTTTTTAACGCATAAAATTGAATGGAATGAGCTTTGACCAGAAGATGTTGAATGTTACTTTAAAAAACTACTTCTCGACGATTTATTTCACAAACACCTCTTTTCAACTTACGCCGAGAACCTTTTCTTTATTTTTTAATATTATATTTTTTTTTAACAATGGCCTATGAATTTCCATTTTTGCCCCTAACCAATTTTTTTTAATTATTTTCTAATTTTTATATTTTTAACAACTTTTAATTATTTTCCAATTTTTATATTTTTAACTTTTTCAATTTTTTCTCCCAAATTCAGTTGCTTCTACATTGCCGTTGTGGAAGATTAAGGTATCGTTTGACCCGACATTTTTCAAACTTCTCTACATTTTTAAGGAGAAGTTAGGTCAAACACAATATCAATTAAGTACTTACTAAAAAAAGTACTATTAGAACAAATAGGTTAAATCTAGGATTAATATTGCATCACCGGTTAACATTTAGAAATAAGAGATGACATTTTGCATAAATCAAATCTAGGGTTAATATAGTAAAGTCACACGAAAAAATTAGGTTAAATCTAGGGTTAATATTGCGTCACGAGTTAACATTTAGAAATAAGAGATGTCATTTTGCATAAATTAAATCTAGGGTTAATATAATTTGTTTAGTAAAATTAAAGAGAAAAATTAGGAGCGATTTGTTTATTTTCATTTCCCTAACAATTAACGTTAACATTTTGATCAAATTAAACATGGTTAATAAAATAGGGTTAATACAGTAAAATTAAACAAAGAAGTTAGGTTAATTCTAGGGCAAAATTTTGCGCTCGGGTTAACTTTAAGAAATAAAATAAAATAGGTTAAGTATAGCAAGACGGGTTAACATTTCTAAGTAAGAGATTAAGTTAAGTATAGCTAGACGAGTTAACGGTTATTCCTTTCCAAAAAAACAGCATATAATTGGGAACATACTTTTATTTTACTTTAGATAAACATTAAATGCAAAAGTGTGGAGGGAAAAATTAGGTTAAAATTAGAGATGACATTTTGCATAAATTAAATCTAGGGTTAATATAGTAAAGTCACGCGAAAAAATAGGTTAAATATAGGGTTAATATTGCATCACGGGTTAACATTTAGAAATAAGAGATGACATTTTGCATAAATTAAATCTAGGGTTAATATAGTAAAGTCACACGAAAAAATTAGGTTAAATCTAGGGTTAATATTGCGTCACGGGTTAACGTTATAAATAAGGGATGACATTTTGCATAAATTAAATCTAGGGTTAATATAATTTGTTTAGTAAAATTAAGGAGAAAAATTAGAAGCGATTTGTTTCTTTTGATTTCCCTAACCATTAACGTTAACATTTTGATTAAATTAAATAGGGTTAATACAGTAAAATTAAGCAAAGAAGTTAGGTTAATTTTAGGGCAAAATTTTGCATCCGGATTAACTTTAAGAAATCAAATAAAATAGGTTAAGTATAGCAAGACGGATTAACATTTATAAGTAAGAGATTAAGTTAAGTATAGCTAGACGGGTTAACAGTTATTCCTTTCCAAAAAAACAGCATATAATTGGGAACATACTTTTATTTTACTTTAGATAAACATTAAATGCAAAAGTGTGGAGGGAAAAATTAGAGATGACATTTTGCATAAATTAAATCTAGGGTTAATATAGTAAAGTCACGCGAAAACATAGGTTAAATCTAAGGTTAATATTGTATCACGGGTTAACATTTAGAAATAAGAGATGACATTTTGCATAAATTAAATCTAGGGTTAATATAGTAAACTCACACGAAAAAATTAGGTTAAATCTAGGGTTAATATTGTGTCACGGGTTAACATTTAAAAATAAGAGATAAGATATGACATTTTGCATAAATTAAATCTAGGGTTAATATAGTAAAGTCACACGAAAAAATTAGGTTAAATCTAGGGTTAATATAATTTGTTTAGTAAAATTAAGGAGAAAAATTAGAAGCGATTTGTTTATTTTGATTTCCCTAACAATTAACTTTAACATTTTGATTAAATTAAATAGAGTTAATACAGTAAAATTAAGCAAAGAAGTTAGGTTAAATCTTGGGCAAAATTTTACGTTCGGGTTAATTTTAAGGAATAAGATATTATAATAGTTGTTATGTTATTTTTTTATGTAGTGTTTTAGGCTCAGTGTTGCAAAATTTTGGTTTATGCAGCTTTGATTTTCATATTTATAAAGGACAACAATTTTCCGTAATTTATAAGATTTCTCCTTCGAAACTAAATTTTAAAAAAATATGTTATTCAACCCATGCGAAGCACGGGTTTGTAAGTAGTTTTTTAAAGAAAAATGCATTTAAAAATTTAGTGTCTTATATTTAGCTCAAATTTTTTTTTTTTACAAGATATTCCAGATAGAGACGGAGATGGCAGTAAAATTACATGACATAAAATGTGTGAAAAAAAATATTTATCACTTTTGATAATATTGCTTCTCTTTTTCGACAACATCCTTAATCACTGATTATCTCATTTAATATATTTTTATATCTATATATTAAATAATTAAGAGTATTATTTGCAACTCAATAGTTAATACAACAACAATCAAGTCTTATCCCACTAAAAAGGGTCGAATATATGAATCAAATTACGTCATTGTGTTCTATCATAACCATATTTGAATCCAACTCATTGACCTCTAAATCCTTTCTAATGGGGTCTCTTATAGTTTTCTTAGGTCTTCCTCTACCTCTACTTGACTCTCCTCCATCTGATATACTCTTCTTACACGACATCTATGAGTCTTCTCTCTACATGCCCAAACCATCTAATCTTATTTTCTACCAACTTTTCTACTATAAGTGCTACCCCCACTCTCTCCCTAATGGTGTCATTCTCAATCTAATTCCGTCTAGTCTTACTATTCATCCAGCACAACATCCTCATATCTGATACACTTGATTCACCTTTAAAAAGTATTTTTAAAAGTATTTTTTTTAAGGGATCAACCTTTAAAAAGTTAAATGCACGACTTTTTAAATAAATATTTTTATGTTTAACTCCTGAATATTTGTCCATATAGCACATGTTAACATTTATTTTATATTTATATAATAAATTTAAATTAAATAAGATAAATTTTTAAGGTGGGGGACCATAACATCTCTTGCTCCTTAATGTCTTCGCCTAAGGAGTAAAATTATGAATGATTTATCAAAGTGTTGCAACCTTCGAAGGAGTAAATAAGGCATGCAATCCAGGTAAGTTGACATCAATCAATGACATTGATGCAATGTAATAGAAAAAATTGTGAATATTTACTGAACACCTAACACAAATTAGTTGCATTAGTAAAGTTTCAAATGCAGTAAAATTAGTTTGTGGATACCACTTGCAAATTTATATGCCTAGTTTTCATCAGTTATTGTTTAAATTACCCAATTTCTTCTTAGGCAACTTAGATCTCACTTTAAAAATATTCAAAACTAAAACTTCATTTCGCGGTAAAATCATAGTATGTTCATTGATTTTTCCAAAGAGGGTGGTAATGCAGAGGGTAATGCAGTGTGGTTTTTAATTGAGATTATTGCATTAAAAAAAATACTGTTTGTAATTTCTTTTAATTTAGTCCATTCAAATTTATATAGAATAGACAAATCTTACATCACAAAATATAAAATTAAAATAGTTTTTTCCAGCCATTAATTCAGTATAGACTTTGAATATAATAAAATCTTGGAACCAGAGCCTGGGCATGTCATTCCATCTACTATATAAAAGGGTGACAATAATGTAAAATAACCAATTCTCATTCCATCTCTCCATCTTCAGTATTGCATAAAAACAAAAATTTTCATATAGAACGATTTAAGAAATATGGACTATTTAAGTTCTTTGATGACTTTATGTTTTCTTTTTGCTACTGTGGTGTTCTATATAACAAATGGAGAACCTGTAGTTCCAGCACTTTTCATATTCGGAGACTCCATTGTAGATGTGGGAAACAACAACAACCTACATACTGTTGTAAAAGCAGACTTCTTTCCGTATGGAAGAGACTTTGTGACTAAAAATCCAACCGGAAGAATGTCTAATGGAAAACTTGCTGTAGATTATGCTTGTGATTTTTCTCCCCCTTCAAAATCTACATTGTCAATTTATTTTATTTCAAAATAAATTTTTGCAGTCGACATTAAATTATCAGCCTATTGCATGCTAGTAAGATTAAGATAGTTTAGCGGTCTCCAGGCGACTACACTATAAAGTTTGCTATAATTTTCCTAATTTTTTTGTCTAGTACTTGATTTTTTTTTTTTGTTTTTACAAGAACTAATATTTGATCTATATATGTTAATTTATTGCAGCCGAATTTGCTGGATTTACATCTTATCAACCAGCTTACCTAAACTTAAATACCAAAGGAAGCAACATCTTGAATGGTGCCAACTTTGCCTCATCTGGTTCTGGTTACCATGATTCCACATCAATACAATATGTAAATAAACAATTCCTCTCCCTCCTCTCTCTCTCTCTCTCTCTCTATCTCTCTCTACCATGAAATTAATATATTAATTAGCAATTCTTGTTATTTATCGGGAAAAAAACTTTTTTTTATGTGTTTCATGTGTGTAGCATGTAATCCCATTAATGAATCAACTGGAGTTCTACAAGGATTGCCAGGAAGAATTGGTAAAACTAGTAGGGAAAGAAAATGCAACATCAATTATTTCTGGTGCAGCATATCTTCTTGTTGATGGGTCTGGTGATTTTGCACAAAACTACTTCATAAATCCAATCCTCCAGAACCTCTATACACCTTACCAATTCTCAGACGTTCTTATTGAAGAGTACTATAATTTCATTCAGGCACGTCCCTCTCAACATTGTATCTTTCCTTAGAAAACATTTAAATTATTATTGGTTAGAAGGGGATGTAATGAGAAAGAGAGATTATTTTAATCCTAACTTTTTGGATGGGAGACTTAAAATCTCTCTCCGGCTAATTAGTCATATCCTCTAGGTATATATGAATTTGGAGAGAAGATAACATTCATGTTATTAATCGTGGATAATAACAGTTTATTTAAAGTATGCAATGCAGCAATGTTATAGCACCACTATTTAACAATAGCTTGTACTAAATCGAATATCATGGAACAATGACGATTTAGTCAAATTATACCATGTTATAGCACTACTAATTTATAATAGTGGATAATATATTTTTTAAACTTTTGAGTTAAACATCCTTATCAATATAACGTTAAATATTAGAAATATGAAAAAAGTAAGAAAAATTCCTCCATTAAAATATCATCCTCATCGAACATATATGTGTGTTAATGGGTATGTGTGTTTGTGTTTATATATATATATATATATATATATTTGATTTTAATTTAAATTTCTTTACATGTGACAGAATTTATATGCACTAGGAGCAAGGAAGATTGGTGTAACAACGTTACCTCCAATAGGTTGTATGCCTTTTATCATCACGAAGTTTGGCTATCATTCAAACAAATGTGTAGAAACAATAAACAATGTAGCCATATATTTCAACAAAAAACTTAACTTGACTACCGAAAACCTAATAAAAAAGCTTCCTGGTGTCAAATTGGTCATCTTTGACATCTACCAACCTCTATATGAACTTATTATCAGACCTTCTGATTATGGTACAAAATCCAATTACGCTAAACCTATTGAGTTATATTATTTTTGCTTATAAACAACAGAGTTTGTTGATTTGTTTATTTCTATGTGTGAAATTAATACATGCAGGATTGTTTGAAGCAAGGAAGGCTTGTTGTGGGACAGGCTTGCTAGAGGTTGCTATATTATGCAATAAAATAAGCATAGGAACATGTGCGGATGCATCAAAATATGTATTCTGGGATAGTTTTCATACCACAGAAGCTACAAATAAGATTTTGATGGATCATTTGATTCCTACTGCAACCTCACTTTTATATTCTAACCAGACAGTTCGCTAGAAGTCATTTTGTACAAAATAGATAAGGAATGAGCTTTTGGTTTGTTAACTGATAAGGAGGTTTTGGTCTAATATGTAACACCCCGTTATCCCAACAGTTAAATATTAAATAAAATAATTCAGTGTTCATTGATTTGATTGCACAAAACAGTAGTGAGTTAGTAATCAAGTTTGATTGCCGAATTTTAGCAGCACTTATAATTCATCGAACCTCCTCTATTTCCTTGTTGGATTAAAGACAAGTCAACATTCAGTTATAAGACAGTGGTTATATTTAAGTGGTGAGTTTGTGGGATGGTATATCTCTCTACCTGTGAAGTTTTATGTGCTGATCACTCTAAGGTTAATTATACGCAACATTAATGGGTTCATGGTCGTCAATCCTACAGGGTATAGTAGGTCAATGTACAAAATACTAGAGTAGGGGCATACTCTCTCAAAGGTAATTTAAACATAAAAGAATTGGGATTCTTAAATTGTCATCTAAAAGCTCCAAAGTCGTATATGAATCTTATAAGTTCATAACATGCTCTCTCTTGTTGTGGTAGTTCTGCAAACAGGCAATCTTATCCCTTCTATCTTACCAAGGGAAAAAGAATAAAATTCAATATGTAACGTTTGGAAAAGTGTTTGCTCTATTTCTAGGTTCAGGCACCAACCTTAGGTCTAATGAGAGCATTAAGACTTTTGCATAAGAAAATTAAATAGAAATTATAATATAATTGAACAAAATGCTTAAATTAAAAAAATCCAACAAACAAATGTCTTATTGTTAAAACTTAACCCCTCTAGCTAACCTCAACCCTAATTTTTCCCTCCCTTTCCAACACATTAAATGCTCATAAACTCTTATTATAAGCAATTGTGACTCTTTTTCCAGCATAGCTCTTCATGTTTCCATGCAAATTAAATCACACATTATTTTTCATGTTAAAGTTTGCACTAGGTTGTGTATCTCTTATCTCTTATTATTAATACTTAACCCCTCTAGCTAACCCCAATCCTAATTTTGCCCTAATTTTTTCCCTCATTTCCAATGCATTAAATGTTCCTAAACTCTTATCATAATCATCAACCATTCATTTGAAATTTAAAAATTTCCTCCCATCATCATTCATAATATTGTTTAGCCTTTTCTGTTTTGAATTGGCCTTTGGTATAAACATGAAAGTTTTAGATACATGTATTAGCTTTCTAATGGCTTTGGTTTGACATGAAAATAATTTTTAGATTTTGAGTTATGATGAAAATACTTCAAGTAGGTCTTGGTGAAATTTTACGAAAATTCAGCATAATTATTTGTAAGTCAACCCCAAACTTATGGTTTGATGCCAAACCTCAAAACTTGAGTTATAGGAGTTCAATTATGATGTTTAAGAGTATTTAACCTATGGAATTGTGGTTCTAACTTAGGTTCTTTTGATAATGAATTGGTTTTCATTTATGTTGAGTTAACTTTGTTTTGAGCCCAGAATTGTCGAATTGGCATTTTAATCGCAATTGGCAGGTGAGACACACATGTATATGCAACTGCACACAAATATGATTATTGTATATGCATAGTTGAGGTAAATGAGTTGGTCCCCCTCGTTTCTTTAGAGCTAACCGAAAAATATGAATTTTTACCGAAATAGACGAATCTTGTCAAAAATGATTTTTATGACCAGATAACCTGCAAGTCTCTTTGTGAATAAGATAATATGATTTAATAAGGATGAATTGATGGTTGATAGGTGTTGAACATGATGTTTATCATGATATGATATATACTTCTTTTACTTGAATTATGATAAAATAGGTGATGTCATTGTTTTGTAGTGATGATTATTAAATGGTATTTTGATAGTGATGATGTTGTTGAGGTTGATTAGTGAACATGCTAAATATTGATTGTTGATGGTGAATTCATACATGCTAATTTGATGTGATTGGTGATGAAAGCATGTATATATATGTATATAGCCGTTGAATCTTCGTGAACATATGCATGGTTGATTGAGTCATATGTCCATGCATCATATGTCGTGTCGGATGTTTATATCCATATTGTCGTTGACCGAATACTTTGTATTCATATAGCCGTTGATTGGATATTGTACATCCACATAGCCGTTGATTGGATATTTTACATCCATATAGTCGTTAATCAAATCCTTCGTATTCATATAGCCGTTCATTGGGTATTGTACATCCACCTAGCCGTTGATTGGATATTTTACATCCATATATCCATTGATTGAATACTTTGTATTCATATAGCCGTTGATTGAATATTTTACATCCATATAGCCGTTGATCGAATACTTTGTATTCATATAGCCGTTGATTGGATATTATACATCCACATAGCCGTTGATTTGATATTTTACATCCATATAGCTGTTGATCGGACACTTTGTATTCATATAGCCGTTGGTGATGATTTGGTACCGCATGCATCTAAAGAAGAGTTTAGAACATTGCATGCATAAGAGTCTAAGTAAATGTCTCATATTTGATGTTTTGATTTGGTGAACCATTGATGATGTGAATTGGTGAATTAGTCGATATTGTGATTTGGTAAATTATTTGTTGATGTGATTGGTGATGATTGGTACGACATGCATATAGAAGTCGTGTATAGGCGCATTGCATGATTTGACATGAGTCATAATTTCTTATGTACTTGGTGAATCATGTGAATTAGTTGAATATGTGCATGATGATTTATATGCATCGGTGAACTTGGTGAATTGTGTACTTGATAATGTTTTGTTATACTTGAACACTTGGTGATTTTAATTGACGATGTTTACTTTGGTGACAATAATGAATTGTGACTTATATGAATGTGATTTGATGATCTTTTTGGTGAAGATGACTTCTTGCTTATAATTTCGAAAAGATGAATTGTATTTGTTGAGTTAATTATGCTAAATGAGGAGTGAGGTGAGTAGTTCTTATATTGTTTGATGTTATTAAGTGATGAATTTTGATGATGATTTAAGGTATGAATATGCTTGATGTGTTATGATAGAAGTATGATAACATGATTGATGTTGAACTGGGGATAATATATATGTGATGGTAGTATTCTAGGAATGTAGAGTATGTATATGTGTTATGCATGAATCCTTGAATGATTATGCTTGATTATATCTTGATTGTGAATTGTGGACTAACCCCCAGTGGTCGTTTGGTTGACTGCCTTACTATATTCAAATATGGTGTAGACAGCGTGCATGATTAGCTTATCTTTGCTTTGTGAGTTGCTGGAGGCTAGCTTTGGAGCTACCTCGTCTACCACTTTTGGGGTCTTAGTATAGGGCTCTGATTTAGGATGTCAGACTTTCTTTTATTTTGATGTTGACTATGTTGCTGAGATTTTACTCATATGTTGAGATTGGAAATTTATTTGACGATGTATTTATGATGCTTATGACATGACTATTTGAAGATGTATGCTAATTATCCGCTACTACGTTTTTGAGAAAATTTTAGTATGCATGTTTTGAGAACATGGGAATTTTAGTAGATGATATTAATTATACAATTGAAATCAACAAAATTAAACATTTCTTTAAAAGTCGTGTACAAATCTTAAACAACTACACCATCCGGTCACAAATATAAGCAAAAATTCATGTTTTAGATACATTCAATAAATGATGTATATTGTCTACAATAAAGACCACATATATCATTTATTGAATGAATCTAAAACATGGATTTTTGTTTATATTTGTGACCGGAGGGTGTACTTATATAGTTATATTGAGTTGTTAGGAGTTTAATAAATAAGGATATATAAGTAAAAATATAGTTTATATAATTATTATTGTATTTACAGATTTTATTTTATTTTTAGCAAGTATTTACCGATTAAGACTCAGTTTTCTTACACAAGATATAACATTGCATATTTTGAATTTAAATAGCATTGCAACTCCATAACAAGAATACAAATTACACAATAACTACCCATAACTAACTAATATTATACTAGAAGACTCTTGTAAAATAAACTATATAAATCGTTATTTTATTATCGAGTAAATAGTCAATTTCCCCCCTGAAATTGTAAGTTTCATCAATTACTCCTCTGAAATTAACAAAACTTCAATCACCCCCTTGAAATTTCACAACGTTAGTCAATTTACCCCCTCCGTCAAATTTTTCTGTTAGTGAACATGACGTTTTGCAAATACCCCCATGAAGTTTTGCACTTATGTGCAAAATGCACCCCAAACTTAAAAATTTATATTATTTTTTTCTTAAAAACAAACAATTAATAGTTAAATATTAAAACTAACTATTAATTTTGGAATTTGGGAAAACTACATGCATATATACATCAAAATAGGCTCTAAAATGGGGAAAATATATATTTTTTAAAGTGACAATAATGGGATGATTTGTGGATTAATATTAGGGGTTGTGTAATTTAAATGGTTTGAGCAAATTGTTGAAGGAGTTGAAGGAGTTAAAAGACTAAGATGGTGAAGGAGAAATTATAAATTTAAATCTGATTATTAATTTGTTTATAAACCTCTAAAAATAATAATTTGTCTATTAGAAATAATCATTATTGTCACTTTAAAAATACACATTTTTCCCTATTTTGATGTATATATGTATGTAGTTTTTTCAAACTCCAAAATTAATAGTTAACTTTAATATTTAACTATTAATCGTTTGTTTTTAAGAAAAAAATAATATAAATTTTTAAGTTTGGGGGGCATTTTGCACATAAGTGCAAAACTTCAGGGGGGTATTTGCAAAACATCATGTTCACTAACATAAAAATTTGACGGAGGGGGTAAATTGACTAACGTTGTGAAATTTCTGGGGGGTAATTGAAGTTTTGTTAATTTCAGGGGGGGTAATTGATGAAACTTACAATTTCAGGAAGAAAATTGACTAACTGTGCATACTTACTATCTGTTAGGTCTTCTACAGTAAAAATGTACTCTCAGTTAGGTCCTTGACAATAAACATGTTAGAGACCCAACTGATAATAAGTATGCACAGTTAGGGACCTATAACAGTAAGTTGGTGTTTAATGGAAGATTGATTTTGAACAAAAGAGAGAATTAGATGACATTTAGAGATTTGCGATTTAGGAATTTGAGATTCAATTTGGGAATATTAATTTTTGGTTCAGGGACCAAAGTGACCATTTTTTACTTTCATTTTAGTCCCTGTGACACCTCATATGTCATGTCATTGCATAACCTATGTCACATCATCACTTAACATAATTATTTAATATCGGGGACTAAAGTGATAACCAAAGTGTAGTGTAGAGACTTCTTTCTATTTAATCTTGAATTAGAAACCTTTGTGACAGCAAAGTGTAGAGTTAGGAAAAGTGACCATTTGCTCTTCTTAACAAATGTCATAAGTGCAGCAAGATATTTTGTTTAAAAGTAACATGCAATTGTATTTGTACCTATTGACACAATCGTACTTATCTATAATATATATAATTTGAAAAGTTACTAAGAGGAATTACTCCTGCGTGAATGCTTTAGTGCCAACTTACATGTTTTATACTACATGCCTTTATTTACTCAAGTGATTGCAACACTTCCTCAACCAAGAGATGTTATGGTCCCAAAAATATGTCATATTCAATTTCAATTCTGCTTAAATATCAATGCATTATGGAATTACTCAGGTGGACATGCATTGGGGAGCCAAGAGATGAATGCTGCGTGAACGCTTACATGTTTTGTACTGCGTGTCTTATATTTACCTATCTTGTTGCAAAACTTCTTTAAGAGCATTAATATCAGGCTGAGGTTGTTACATTGAGTAAAAGTCAAATTAGAACACGTAACGCAAAGTCTGTTTTAATAGAGAGAGTGGCAGACTGAAGTGTCTAGCATATCTATGCAACTCAACATAGCAATATGTCAGAAGTTTGAAATATGAGTAACCTTGAATGTTCAAATTTATTTGAAATCATGGGTGTCTTAAGGATCTATCGTATTCGGATTTAATACTCAGGCGGTACAATGCATTAGGTATTCAGGTATTATATTTAAGTTTTTATGTGATACAAGTTTTTATGTGATCTGTTGGTTTTTGAAGTTGAACATGCATTGGGTCCTCCCACGTTGCAAGCTTGTAGGGAGGCATGCATTGGGGTAAATTTTTGAAATCACGGGTGTCTTAAGCTTGTTTGTGAGATTTAATATCGTGAATGCATTGAATGGGAGGCTTAAATATTGTGAGATTTAAATATTGTGAGGGAGGTAAGAGATTGTTACATTTAAGTTAATACCATCGTTATATTTAAGGCATACATAGGTCTTTCGTCCCTTCAAATATAGGTCATTTGAATTTTCGTTTTTGAAGTTGCTAATTCTTCCAATTTGCCACTGCAACTATTAATAATTTGAAAAATTGTCCTAACTACATCTTATTAATAACTTCAGGGACGAAAATTCGAATGACCTATAATTACAAGGACGAAAGACATATTTAAGCCAACCATCTTGTCCAATCATCACTTGCCACATGGGTACTACGTCGCTAATGACAACTAACCTCAGCAAAAAAACTAATTATGATCAAAAGTCAAATGATTTATATTTGCAATGACAGATTGAAAGGATTTAGAGATCAATGAGTTAGATTGAATGTTCACTTTTTTATTTTATATTCAATGTATAATTACTCTTTTGGTAGTATTAATAAATGATATATTTAAAAAATTAATAAATACATCTAAAAGTTTATTTTATTTTTTGAAGAAAAATGCATTTAAAATTTTATAGTGTCTTATATTTAGGTCTTTTTTTTTTTTTTACATGATATTTCAGTTAGAGACGGAGAGGCAGTAAAATTACATGATATAACTTTGCTTCTCTTTTTCTCTAACATCTTTAATCACTTATTATCTCATTTTACTCATTTTATATATTTTATTATCTCATTTTATATATTTTTCTCTATATATTAAATAATTAAGAGTATTATTTGCAAATCAATAGTTAATATAACAACAACAATTAACTCTTATCCCACTAAGTGGGTTCAGTTACATGAATCAAATTACGTCATAATGTTCTATCATAAATCATATTTGAATCCAACTCATTGACCTGACTTTCTAATGGTTTCTCTTATAGTTTTCAAGGTCTTCTTCTACCTCTTTTGACCTGACTCTCCTCCATCTTATATACTCTTCTTACAACGGCATCTACAGGTCTTCTCTCTACATGCACAAACCATCTAATCCTATTTTCTACCAACTTTTCTACTATAAGTGTTATCTCCACTCTCTCCCTAGTGGTGTCATTCTCAATTCTATCATGTATTGTCTTAGCGCTCATCCAGCGCAACATCCTCATATCCGCTACACTTACTGGATTCCCTTTTAAAAGTATTTTTATAAGTATTTTTTTTAAGGAATCAACCTTTAAAAAGCTAAATGCACGACTTTTAAAATGAATATTTTTATGTTTAACTCCTTAATATGTGTCCATATAGCACATGTTAACATTTATTTTATATTTATACAGTATTTAAATTTAAATTGAATAAGACAAATTTTTAAGGTGGGGGACCATAACATCTCTTGCCCCTTAATGTCTTCGCCTGAGGAGTAAAACTATGATGGATGTATCAAAGTGTTGCAACCACCCGAGGAGTAAATAAGGCATGCAATTCATGTAAGTTGACATCAATCAATGACATTGATGCATTGTAATCGAAAAATTGTGAATATTTTACTCAACACCTAACACAAATTAAGCTACATTAGTAAAGTTTTAAATGGAGTAAAATTAGTTTGTGGATACCACTTACAAATTTGTATGCCTAATATTCACTTGTTATTAGTTAAATTACCTAATTTCTTCATAGACAACTTAAATATCACTTTAAAAATATTCAAAACTAAAAACTTCATTTCGTGGTAAAATGAAAAGAATCAATGAAGATTTCTTAGAGGCAAAAATTAAAGAGTCAAAACATACGTTTCGAATATTACAAAAAACGGCAGTAAATTAGCATTCAATACGAGCAAAAGTATGGAAGAAACATAACGTAAAATTGAGAAACACAAAAAATAAGCAATGCGAAGCTCTATAAATGATTGGTTTATTTGAGCAAAAGATAAAGAAGAGGGAAATGAAATGACAATAAAGCTCTAATTAGATAATAGTACAAACAATTTTTTAGCAAATATATCAAATTAATGAATTAATTGAGATTATTGTATTTAAACAAAATATTGTTTTTTTTTTTTTGAAGGATAACAAAATATTGTTTGTTATTTCTTTTAATTTTGTCCATTCAAATCTATATAGTACAGACAAATCTAAAAACACAAAATCTAAAATTAAATTAGTTTTTTCCACCCTTAATTCAATATATACTTTTAATATAATAAAATCTTGGAACTAGAGTCTAGGCAGGTCATGGATACCACTGCTATAAAAGGGTGACAATAATGTTAAACTAACAGTTCTCATTTCATCTCTTTGTCTTGTGTATAGCATGCAAAAAAATTCTTTCACATGCAAGGACATAAGAAATATGGAATACTTAAGTTCTTTGTTGACTTTGTTTTTTATTTCATTTTTTTGCTATTTTGATGATCTATATAACCAATGGAGAACCTCTAGTTCCAGCGTTTTTCATATTCGGAGACTCGATTGTGGATGTTGGCAAAAACAACAACAACCTACACACTGCTGTTAAATCAAATTTTTTTCCAATAGGTTGTATGCCTGCAATCATCACTGTGTTTGGGTATCATACAAATAAATGTGTAGAAAGAATAAATGATGTAGGTTTAGATTTCAACAAAAAACTTAACTTCACGACAAAAAACCTGATAAAAATGTTGTCTAACGTCAAATTGGTCATCATTGACATCTACCAACCTCTCTATGAACTTATCATCAGACCTTCTGATTATGCTACAAAATCCAATAACGCTAAACCTATTAAGTCATATTATTTACTGCTTATGAACAACAGAGTTTGTTAATTTGTTTATTTCTACATGTGGAATTAATACATGCAGGGTTGTTTGAAGCAAGGAAGGCTTTTGTTGGAACAGGCTTGCTAGAGGTTGCTATATTATGCAATTTAACAAGCATAGGAACTTGCGTCGATGCATCAAAATATGTATTCTGGAATAGTTTTCATCCCACAGAGGCTACAAATAAGATTTTGATGGATCATTTGATTCCTGCTGCAACCTCTCCCTTATATATTCTAACCATAAAGTTCGCCAGTCAAAATATAGTTTACTTTCATTAATTTAGTATGATATAATTGAAATAGTTTGGTTCAAAAAAATATTTGTATTTATCAATATTAAAGTCTCTCCATTTGAGAATTTGGTTTTCTAGAATTATCTATCCATTGTTTTAAAACAATATTGATTATTATTCTTATGTTAGCTATGCAATTCACATCTTTCTTCTTTATGCTCAATAAGTTGGGTCATCCTTAAAATTTAGTTAAATATATAAAACTATAGAAATACCATTTGGTTGAAAAATCTTCACAAAAGAAAAATATTTGGTTGAAAAACTTATGAATTTTGTATTAATTTTGTTGTGAATTAAAGAAACATAAATTGAATAATTTAAAAAATAGAATATCAAGATATGATCCTAAATATAATAAGGATGTGAAGTTACCTTGATAATGTTGTGAAGTTAAAAAATCTAATTAAAACTTTGGAAACTTGAAAAACTAACTTGATAATTATTGAGCATAAAGAATCACTATTTAGGAGAGTGTTAATGAAAAGGAGAGCGATAGTGAAATGGATTATAGTTTGGCAGCGTTGAAGCTATTTTGCTCACAACTGAAACTCGCTCGTGAAGTTCCTTCACAACATAGCTTCACTCTCGGTGGCATTCTCTTTCAACGCGCTTGGTTACAGGTTTCATTCCTTATTCCAAAACGCCGTCGTTTTCACTTTCAGTATTTTCTTTTTCTTTTTTGTAAAATGTCTTAACCGTAGGGCGTTCTGGTGTCCTCCAACGACGGCAGCGGACCTCTTCTTCTCGACGATGGAACCGGCATCATCGAACTCTCTCTTTCTGGCGAGTTCCGTCAACGTCAATTCAAAGCTGGTAAAATCAAAGAATTTTTGTTCTGCTTACATTGTGTGTGATTCCATTGAATGTTGAAAAATCTGATTAATCACATTCAAAATTATGGTTAATTCACTCGCGTAGATTGTTAATTTAGTTCGTGGGTAAAATTGTGGTTGATTTAACTACAATTTGATATAAATTAACTGTTTACTCAATTGAATTAACCACAAAATTTTGCATGTGATTAATCAGGTGTTCATAAAACATTTTTGTGTTGATTATTTACTTGGTTTATTGGTAGGGATGTATGTGATGGTAGTTGGAGGGTATGCTACACGTGCGACGGGAGAACCTTCTGTGATCAAAGTAAGTGTATTCACTTGTTTGACAATTGAGATTGAGTTAGTCTTAAAATGAGTTAATTACAAAATTAATCTCAAAATGTTGCATGAGAATAAAATAGGTGTAGATTAAAAATGACAACATTAGAGAGAAAGTTGAAAAGATGGTGGAAACTAGAATTTTATGGTTTGGGCATGTAGAGAGAAGAGCTGTAGATTCTGTGGTAAGGAGAGTATATCAAGTGGAGGAGGTAGAGGTAGTCCTAGAAAAACTAAGAAAATATTTAGAAAGATCTAGGGATTAATGAACTGGATCAGAATATGGTTTATGATCGAACGTTATGGCGTAATTTGATTCATGTAACCAGCTCTGCTTAGTGGGATAAAATATGGTTGTTGTTTTCGTTGTATTTATTTATCTAATTGAGAATGTTCAGTGCAGTAAAATGATGTCATGTAAGAGTTGTAAATATAGAAAATCTTATATCAATTGGATCTTTATCTATTATGGCAACTCAAGCAAGCCTACTCAACGAATTTCATAAGTAAACGCCTGTTCACGTCGCAACTAATAAAAAAAAATGACTAGACTAGTAGCGGAGTGCTCCTTGTTGTTTGGATCTTGACCGGGTCCGAGCTTCCCAAGCTCTATGCTGTTGGGGAATTCTGGCAATATGCTTGTTAGAACAACAAATTTGACTTTAAAGCAAACAGACAAGTAAATGTACACAAGAATACAGACGATTGATTGCAGAGTTCGCAAATTGTGTCTGCCTCTCCAACAATATAGTTTCACTCATCGTGCTTTTAGTTGAGCTCGAGCTTCTATCCATTTATCAGTCAATATGAGTAATGTCATGAGGCCAGAAGCAGCATACAGCACCATACCATGATATTATAAGTTGAATTTGTTCTTCACTAGGTTTGTTTAACATAGAATTAACATGACCTGCAAAACATACTGAACTTTTGGTAATGAATGGGAACTGGTTTTTTGGAAATAGAAACATGTTATTAGGAGAAATTCAAAGTTGGTCTCACTTCTCACAGAATAAATTTGCACGTGCTATTTGGTGTGGTCCTCAAAGTGTTTTGCCCATTGATTAAGTGTTGAAAAGGGAGTGTTATTAGAATTGATCTTGCGGGAAAATCCTGTTCATGTTTATGTTTTTTCTTTCTTCAGCTTGTTATGTAGTTCTCTTCAACAACCCGAGTCTGCATAATATTGAAGCCACCTAACTAAACTTGTTATGTTGAGCAATAATAATGGATCCCGTAATAATAATAATATTAATATTGATATTGATGTTGTGACAGGTTCACAAGATTGTTGATCTTTCATCATCCCCCGACCGAGAAGCAATGTGGTATCTTGAAGTTATGGAGGCATACAAACTGTTCTATCAGCCTCTTGTTGAAAACTTTATATAATAGGGTACACAATAAGACAGAGAATGTGTATTCGAGATTAGCATCTGACATCTAGAAACTTTGTTTCTTTTGGCCACAAACACATAATTGTTTAAAGATTGAATTGGTATTCGCATCTCTATTTCCATATTCTGTGATATACATTAACAAAGTGCATTGTAAAGTCATCATTCATCACTACAACGTTTATGAATTATACTGATATGCAATAACTTATCAAAAGGGGGTTGCATAAGAAAAGAGGAGAGAAATATTCCTGAAGATTCATCATATATTGTCATTCTTGTTGTAACATGAAGGATATAGAAATGGTTAAGCTTGGTACCTTGTCAAAAAGGCTTCAACTGCTATGCTTTGACAAGCTCTTATTTCAACCTTGTTAGTATATAGAAGTATATCGATCACACGTTCACTTCTCTATTTATTTATTTCATGAGAGAGCAACTTTACACAATGCATGTATCTTAATAGTCACGCATGATTTTGAAAATACACATTTGAATGATTCTGGAAATACAAATCTAGATGAAAAAAGCTGTGTTGTTTTCCGGATGTGCTTCTAAAGTACGAGTTAAAAGTCATCTTCAGCTAGCTTTATAAAACAAGCACTGAATATTGTTTGACATAACCGAACTCTAAATACTTTTCTTACAACTTTTTCTACTTTGACAAAGCAGGAATTCAAATCAAGGAAAAATGTACAATATGTGAATGTTTTTATACATACAATGAACACTAACCGAAGTTATATGTACCATTCACTCAAAAACTTAACAAAAAATGGTGTGAAAGTCCACAACGATAAAGTCAGATGCAGAGATTCAACTCATTCAAAATGAACAACGCAAACCACCCAAGTATACTATTTATGGAAGAGAAAAGTGTAATCTAGGAAAAGTTAGTTTATGACTAACAAAAAAAAGTACCAATAGTTTAATGCTTAGTAGTATATAATTCAGCTCTTGAAAGTTGCCAATTTATTGTCCAACTTAAAAGTTAACCGAGTATTCGGCTATCAGCTCTCAATAGTAATTTTTGTTTTTCAAGCAATTATGCTAAGGAAGAAACTCTCAATAGTAATTTTTTTGAGCACAAAAAAATGATTACCAATCTGCTCACATTATCAGAGTCATAATTCATGAGAGAATGTTCAACCACCTCAACACTCTCAACACAATCTTTCTCAATATTGTCATGATTCTCAATATTATCATGGTTTTCAATATGATATTGGCTCTTGCTTTCATTGTAAGTTTATTCATCCATATTTTTAAGATCAATAACAGGTTTTTGCCGAGGCGTATGGAGTACTTGCAGACGACGTTTCCTCAGGAACAAATTTGTCATAATTTTCTGGCTTGGTTGTTTGCTTAAACACATCAGACTCACGTACTTCACTCCCATTCTTGCACTGATGTATTAATTGACCAACACACTTGGTACAAAAGGAAGGAAATGATTCATATTCAGTACACACAAAAGATTCAAAGTTTTCACGCACCACCAAGAGATAACTTAAATATTTTCTAGACAAATCAACATCCACTAAACCCTAGCAAAGTAACTATAAGTTTTGTTTCTAGTAGATTCATGGATAGTAATGAGCAATCATGCAGCAATCTCAAAAAGATTCTCAGTCTCCAATATTCAGGCGGAAAATCATAAACGCATATCCCAACTTAGAAAGAAAGACGGAGAAGTCTCGGATTGAGATTCCACGCACTAAGCCACCAACTGTCCACACTCCAGGCAAAGGATAACTCGAAGAAACCCTTGCCCAAAGGCGTGATGTTCCAGACGCCAATCGGTTTCCATAGCAGAGCGAGCTTGATACACATAAGTTTGTAGTCTTCATCCGCTTGC
The DNA here is from genome assembly GCF_003473485.1 of Medicago truncatula. Taxonomy (NCBI): domain Eukaryota; kingdom Viridiplantae; phylum Streptophyta; class Magnoliopsida; order Fabales; family Fabaceae; genus Medicago; species Medicago truncatula. Next base: position 28,670,180 of record NC_053045.1, read on the forward strand.
CTCCCTTGGGAAGGCAAAGTCTTTCCTGCAGATTATTTAGTTCCTTCAATACCACTCATGTATCCCTCTTCTTTTATTTTGATCGATAAAATGTTCCCTTCGATCGTAAGAACCTGTAATTGAGTGAAGGAAGATCATCCTTGTTAGACAGGGCTTGAGCAGACTATTGCATAATGAGAATGAAGAACTCAACAAGCTATTTGACTTAGTTTACTTGCTCCTCAAGTAACTAGCTAATAGTATAGATTAGCATAGTAATTAGATTGATCAGCTATAGGTAAGCTCGTAGCAGTAAATACATACTGTAAACACTGATTCAGTGAATTCAATAACGCAATTCATTCACTTCATAATACAAACGTCTTGCATTGAGGGGAAGACTCAGACGATGGTGTGGAGGAGGCTGTGGCAAGGGCAAGGAATGAGAGCGGTGGTGTACAACCATGCATACGGTCACTTGCATTATTAATGCTATCTAGTCCATTAATATGTATCATTTCTAATTGATTAAAACTAACATGCCTACATTTCAAATTCTGACTTAATCATTAATCAATTACCAATTTATTACAACCCACTTGGGTTGATCTGATGGTATTGGCTTGAGATCCGGGAGTGTGTTTCTCATCAAGGTCTCAAGTTCGATTCTCCCAGGTATCAAATTTATTACAAATCGATTAATCTTTAATCTTTAACTTAGCCATATTCTGAACTCCAATTAGAGATGTCTCTGACTGAACATGGAGTCATTCTTTTCATGTCTTATTAAAGAATAGGTCTCTTCTGGGATTAACCGACTTACTACACTACTGAGAAGCCAATGTCACGTCTAGTGTGTGAAAAGTGAATCACTTTACCAGCCAATCTCTTGTATTTTATAGTATCAATGGGAACACTTCATTCTCCCCAAAAATAAGTAGAACATCAAATTAAGGGTTAGAATATGTGTTATGTATTTTACATGATTATTTTTCAGACATCGTGTATATTACAGAATCAATTTGAACAATTAAGAAAAATAGAAGCAAACTTGTATTACAAATGTGATGGGTAAAAATTAACAATTTCTTGAAATGATATGAGAAAATTAGTCCCTCTGCTCCATAATGAATGACCTACTAAAACATTTTATATAGAGAAGATAAATGTAAATAAATGAAAGAGAACAAATAATAGTTTTACTAAACTACCTTAAGTGTATCAACATTCCTCTAAAATAGATAATATAAAATTGGGAATGATGCATGCAATGTCAATTAGAGCGAACAATTTTTTTAAAACAAAAAATATATATTATATTGAGAATTGAAAACGTCACTTATTTAAAAAAAATTAAAATTAAAATGTATTACACTTTCAGTGTTTGAACAAGTATCAATAGAGTGAAACAAGTCACATATACAAATACAAATGACAGCTTGCATTAAAAATTATATATTAGGGTTATGCTAAATTCATCACTTTAAACCATTTTTCAATATAATATTTTTATTTTGATCTTCTTAATCCCCTAAAAACATTTTTTTAGCATTTCTCTTATATCTCCGACGGAAACAGATTTTATCCAATTATTGCATGACGTATAATTGTTATCAACCTCCCGGACACGAGTGAACGACTAAGATTAAATCTATGTGAAATTAGTTAAATTACAGTACTTGAATCGGAGTTATTGGATCACATTTCAACGACTATAGATCGCCTACTGCATGAAGCAGTTATAGCAAACGATTTGGGTTCTATCTATGACTTATACTATTATTTTTTTATAATGAATAAATGTTGTACGTTACCCCCAATTCGGATCTTGTTTAAAATGTATTTTAGTGTTTAATAAATTATATATTATATTGCAAAATACTAAAAGTTGAAAACATCAATTACTATAATTAAGGATGTTCACGATACAGTTTGAACTGACTATGAGGTAAAAAATCATTTAATTAAAAAAATTGAATACTCAATGTTTGATTTGGATGACTACTAAAAGAAAATAATTTGATTCGATCTAATTTCATGCAGTTTAGTTTGGTTCGGTTTTTGAATATCCAAATTACAAATTTATGAACAAAAAAAATATTACTATAAATCATGTTTGAAATATATAACATATGATATAAGTATGGATGAAAATAAACGATTATATGGATGAAAATATGACATATAATATACTAAAAAATATGACATATAATATACTAAAAAATAACAATTATGGATGAAAATAAACGATTATGTTTGAAACATATTTATTTTCTATTCAAATAATAATTTTTGGAACAAATAAAATACTAATGAGTATTATTAAAAAAAACTAATAGATTACTGAGTATTAACATTTATGTATGTGGTTCGGTTTGGTATTAATAAAAAGTTATTTAATTTGTCTCTGTGAGCATAGCTCAGTTGGCAGGGACATGCATTGTTATATGCAGGGGCCGGGGTTCGAACTCCGGACATCCCACTTATTCACCTTAAAAAAGGTGAATTCTAGCCACTAGACTACCTGACCAAAAAGAAAAAAAAATTATTTAAATTTTAATTATCTTAAGCATCATGCCCTCGCACTAAAATTATTCTAAAAAAATAGCCCCAAGTGCGTTTATATAAGTACATAGATGTGACAAATTACAAACATTCATTCACAATTCAATATCAAAACTTCAATACCATGGCTTTCTCTAGCTCATATCTTCCAACTCAAACTCTATTTTCTGTTCTTTTTTTAGTTTTCACAATGTTCTTTCTCTTGCAAGCAACAGAAGGGAATTCCCAATTGCTTGACACAAATTATTATTCCTTTGATGTCAAAAACTTCAGCCAAGCCACTGATAACTTTACCCTCTATGGGAGTGCCCAGATTTTACCCGATGGATTATTGTCACTGACTAACTCTGCAAACCCTAATACGGATGTAGGTTGGGTCTTGTATTCGACACCAATTCCTATTTGGAATAAAAACACCGGTAACATTGCAAACTTTAACACCACCTTCTCTTTCGTCGTAATGGACAAAGAAAAATATATTGATCGGCCTGGTAAACTCGTCTTCTTTCTTGTTGGTGAAAATTTTCAACAAGAGGATCCAACGTATTCACATACTGGAATCGATGTAAACTCTAGAAATTGGCTGAAAATTGTGCCTCTCACAAGGAACAGTGGATCATTGATTTCAGTGGGGATACGATATGAATCGTCGACGAAAACATTGACCGTTCTTGAGGATGAATTTCTCTCTTTTCGCAAATTTAGTGGAGTCGTTAATTTGAAACATGTTCTCCCAAATACAGTAAAAGTTGGCATAGCTACAGCAAAACATGAAATTTATATCGATTCATGGAGTTTCCATTCACACTTCACAACATCTACAACCAGCATGGCCCGATGCATCAACATTGATATTGCAAGCTATGCATTATTATTTTTTATCTATATTATGCATGAATGGTTGTTATGATAACTTGTATAATATGTCTAAATATAAGGACTATATATGCTACCTATATATAGATATAGTTTGTGTGTGAACCATGTTTGAGTTTTTTTTTTTTAAGAAAATAAAATTTTAAATAAAGGTAATAATTGAAGTATGTGATTTGAGCTAATATTACTTAATGCTTAAATTAGATTTTGGCTAATCGACTCATCGAATTGGTTGTTTAGACTAATCTATAAGAATCTCAGCTCGAATCAGGTTCTAAATTATAATAAATTAATAATCAAAATCAAAGTCATGAAACCATATCAATTTATGCATAACTAATTAATAACAAAGAAACTACTCCATCCGTCTGATTTTAATAGTCGTTTTAGAGTTGTGTTCTGTGATTCTTAAAAAAATGATTAGTTGAGTTGATTTCATTGCTAAAGTTAGTATAATTTACTAAAACACCATTATTAATTGTAGATAATGAAGTAGTTAAGTGAATTGAAATTCAATAAATAATAGTATATTAATGGAAAAATGATAAATACAACATTGATATTCTAAAATGATAATTATTTAGAGACATAAAAATATTAAAGTAACAATTAAAATGAGATGAAGAGAGTAATTATTAACAAAGCAAGTATCAATTCCTTGAAGAAGAAAAAAACAAGCAAGTATCAAATGAGAAAGAAAATGGATTCTCTAATTGCGTGTTTCTCCAGCGTTAGATAAAGATAATTGGGATAGGGAAATTTTGTGTTACCCTCCAATTCTTATGAAAAATGAGTCCTAGTTATTATGTATTTGGTTAGAATATAAATAGAGTCTAGCTAAGAATTGTACTATCTAAATATTAAATTTAGATTTTTCCAAACCATTTTCTTTTTAGGTGGGTTCATTAACCACTTAATCTCAATCACTAGATTAGATCAGAAACCTCTCTAGCAAAAGTTTTCTTCATTTTTCTACATAATTTTATTTTTATCTAATTATCTCTTAATTATATTCTCTCCTAACACCTCCTAATTTCCCATTTTCTCTCTCCTTTCCCTTTACAACACAACATGTTTACCTACAACTACAAGGTATTCCTTGAGCCCGAATCATTTTGCATGAGCAATTTGCAATGCGATCACAAACTACACACCATTTCTCGAAGTTTACCATTTACTTCACTATTATAATATAGGATTAATAGGCCTTTACCCCCTGCAATATAGGTCACTTTTGGTTTTCCCCCCTGTAAAAATTTTTTGTTTTGAAAAACCCCCATAGGGCAGCTGACTGTGCATTTTCGCTGATGCGGCACGCTGACTGTATAATTTTTATTATTTTTTATTGTGTACACGTGGAATTTGTGATTTTTTTTTTTTAAAAATAATTAAAAAGTTTAAGAAAAACGAAAAAATATCTAAAAAAATTGATAAAAATGCTGAAAAAATAAAAAATTATGGAAAAAAAATCTCATAAAATGAAAAGTAATGAAAAAATAAAAAAAAAACAATATGTATCGAAATTTTTCGAAAAAATTATAAAAAAAAAAAAAATCTTAACTAAGTTCCTGAAAAAAAAATTTGAACTTTTTTTTAAAAAATTTCAAAATAAATTTTCTTATTATAAAAATAACACTTTTTATAAAAATTTCTTATAAAAAATAAGAAGTTTTTAGAATTTCTAAATAAATTTTCTTATTATAAAAATAACACTTTTTATAAAAATTTCGAAATTTTTATCAGGAATTTGATCTTTTTTAGAATTTTTCAGGAACTTAATTAAGATTTTTTTTATAATTTTTTTGAAAATTTCGATACATATTAGTTTTTTCCAGATTTTTTTTAATTTTTCTGATATTTTATCAGATTTTTTTCATAATTTTTTATTTTAAATTTTTTTTAGATTTTTTTCGTTTTTTTAAAATTTTAAATTATTTTAAAAAAAAAAAAATCACAAATGTCACGCGTACACAATAAAAAATAAAAATTATACATTCAGCGCGCCACGTCATCAGAAAATGGTGACTCATCATGCCACATCAGCGAAAATACACAGTCAGCTAGCCTAGGGGGTTTTCCAAAACAAAAATGAGGGAAAACCAAAAATGACCTATATTGCAGGAGGGTAAAGGACTATTAACCCTATAATATATATGAAATATTTCCCTTCCATCTTCCTCTTTTTTATTTTCAATTCCTCAATACATAATTCATTATGAACTTAGGTGCCTCCAAACATATGAACCAGGGGTGATTGCTTTCATATACAAGGGGTAGCTATGGCCAGTGGCGGATCTTGGCGAAAATATTGGGGGTACGGTAAATATAAACTAAATATTATAATGGCTTAAATGTTCTTTTGGTCCCTTAACTATTTAATTGGTATCGCTTTGGTCCTTTAACTAAAAAAAGATTTTTGAGGATTTTAAGTTTTTTTTTAGTCTCGTTTTGGTCCCTTCTGTTAGGTTTCCGTTAGGGTTTTAAAAAAAGTTAACTCCTGGACACGTGTCACCTTGTTATTGGCTCTGTTTTTTTTTTTTACAAAAAAAGTTATTATTTTTTTTAAAATATATATATTTTTTAAATATTTTTTTTTAAAAAAATCCCAAAGCCAATGACAAAGTGACACATGTCCCAGAGTTAACACGTATCACCTTGTCATTGGTTCTTGGGATTTTTTACAAAAAAATAAAATATTTATATTTAAAAAAAAATCTCAAAGCCAATGACAAGGTAACACGTGTCCACACTTAACGTTTTTTATTAAAACTAACGGAAACCTAACAGAAGGCACCAAAACGAGACTAAAAAAAAAACTTAAAATCCTCAAACAATCTTTTTTTTAGTTAAGGGACCAAAGCGATACCAATTAAATAGTTAAGGGACCAAAAGAGCATTTAAGCCTATTATAATTGAAATTTATAAAAGTTATATACAATTTCATCCAAAAAATATCACCGCAATAGCTCAAACACGAGACTAAAGCTCCAAATATACTATATACCAACTAGAGAGATAACCTATCATAAACTTAGAGGATCAAAACCAGCCTACTCAGATGCTTGCCACGTGTAGAATAGAAAAACAATCGCACCAGACTGCTACATATGCTCCATGATACAAGTTTGGAACCCGACCAACCAACCGGAGCAGCTAAATAAAATGCTTAAACAAATTAGCAAAGACTTACAAGGCTCTTTGAATCTTGCAAGGTGTAACGCCCACTTTTATCTAATTAATTATTTAATCGAGTCTAGACGAGTTATATTATATATATATATAATATGTGTGATTTATGACGATTTAGATGATGTAAGATGATTTAGATGACTTGTGATGATTTTATGAGAAGATAAGACTTATTTTGTTGTTTAATAAAATAAGATTTGAAAATAAAATAAAATATTTAGTTAGGGGCTGTTTTGAGATTTTAGAGAGTTTTGGGGAGAAAGAGAGATAAGATAAGTTATTAGGAGGAGGTATATAAAGGAAAGACCTAGTTTAGAAAAACAATTGCACGTACGACTTTTTTTGGAGAAAAAGGGAGAAAAGCTTTAGAAGGGAGAAGACAAGAGAGAGAGCTGCGATTTCTGCACATTAAGGTAAGGGTGAGACTAATGATTCACTAGTATTAATTGATGTAATTCTGATGATCAAATTAACAAGTTAGGATTGAATTAGAAAGTTTATGAAATTAGGGTTAATAGGTGATTTTGATGATCCAATGATGTTAGGTTGTTAGATTGATGCTTAAGACGTCCTTTGACCTTAGATTATGAATAAGATGAATTCTGGAATCGAAATTAGGCTTTAAACCATGCGAGATGTTGAATTTTCGTGAAAAACTGCATTCTGCCCGAGCCTATGTTCATCGCTCGCCCTCGCGAACGATGATCCTCGCCTCGCGAGTGATGAAGTTCATCGCTCGCCACGTGAGCCATTTCCCTTCGCCTCGCGAGTTACAAGTCGTAGCTCGCCACAGCGAATAACCCTACTCGCCATAGCGAGCATGACCAGAGAGCATGTCGAATTCTGTATTTTTGACCTTTGAGTTGAACCTTAGATGTTTTTGAGTACCTTAAGATGTGTATTAAAGATTAAATGACAACCTAGAATGAGATTGAACCTGGCTTAGCTTAGAACAACTTTAGTTGGAAATCTGGCTTGTACTCGCCATGGCGAGCAGATGCTCTCGCCTCGCGAGCACTTCCAGAACTGAGTGCAAATGAGAATGTTGCGATCTGTGTCACATGAATTGATTAGGGATGGACCCTTAGGTAGTAATGTGACCTATATACGATGTTAACTGCAATCTGTGAAGCTGTTATGAACTGTTAAGTTCATTATAATGTGATTTAATGATTAATTGCATTACTTGAAATATTATTGAATGATCAAGATGTTGTTGAAATGAATTGATATTATGAAGTTATGCTGTTGTTGTGATCTGATTATGCTGCTATTGTTATTTAACTAAGTTGCATGAGTCTATACAAGATGATTAAGATGATGTTGAACTCCAAATTATTGGATGTATATGAGATGATGATTAAGATGTTTTAAGATGATTGAGTCCATGCATTAGCATACATTTGTTGGGGGCTCATGTCCTGGAGCTTTGTACTCACCACGATGGAGCATTAGCTCAAAATAATGTTGGGGGCTTATGCCCTGAAAGTATATTAATAATAAAATGTTGGGGGCTCATGCCCTGAATTGGTACCACATACATATAAGAGGTCTAAGTTGCATTGTCGCATTGTCGAGTCAAATGATGAAAGATGTTAAGTTGTTATGTTATTTATGATGATTGAATGAAGTGATTACTTGATATTTTATTATCAATGATGCTATGATGTTTTAAGATGCTTATGTTGAAGATGTTTAAGTTGTTAATTATGATTGTTGAATTATATTGATTAATATTATTGATTTGTGAAATCTCACCCCTTCTCCTTGGAAATGTTGCTCTTCGTATGAGTAACTTGCAGGTGATCGAGCGTAGGTTGCTGTTGTGCTGTCGTGAGTGGCCTTGCCTCACTGAGTCCTAGGTTGCTTTGATACGTAACGGGATGGGGTCTATGATATGCATGCTTCATTTCCTTTACGTGTTCATTTATGATGTTTTATGATGTTAACTGAATTTATTTGAGATATTATGATGGGGCCTACGTGCCAAGATAATTTAAGATTATTGAATTAACTCCGCTGCGATGATTGAGATATTTTGTTGGAAGTTAAATTGTTATTTAACTATTTTTAGATTATGTGAAATGTGATATCCCGTTTGTGATGTTTACTCTGATTTATGTTAACAAATTTTTATGTTGGGAAAACGGGGTGTTACACAAGGCTGATCGTCTGGTTGAACTGTTTGATCACCGGAAGGGTTCTGTTCAAGATTTGATGTTGAAGCTATACAATTTGCATCTTCCTCAAGGACAGGAAATTCTTTTATAAAATGCTTCAAGTTTCTTATGTTTGACTTTGTCCATACTCCTTCAAAATGCTCAATTCACACATAAATTACAAGTAACAAAATTAAACTAGAAATGGTGAATATGAACAATGACTTGAGCAAGTAATTAAAAAAAACACATTATCAAAGAACACAAAACAAAGAGTAATAATCAGTACATAATCATGTCTTGTTCAAAATATGAATTAAGCCACTATGTTCTAAGTTCTAAAAATTGAATTGAATTGAATTAGCAACATAGGAATAGAATAGAATTGAATCAAACAACATAGAAAATTAAGGATCTTGTTTCCCCCAATTTTGTATTTCTAGGGTTCAAGCAAACTGAAGTGAAAGGAATCAAATCAAAGGAATGAAATTATAACTTTTAAGAGAACAAACTGAAATGAAAGGAATCAAAATCAAAGGAATGAAATATAGAATGACAGGGAGAAGAACAAACTTGAACTGAAAATCAAGAAAACAACAAACTGAAGTGACATCTATGAGAGTTCAGAGGAGCACTGTGCTGTTGCTGCCTCCACATCGCTGCCGTGATGCACTTATGTTGCCGTCGTCCGTCGCTGATAGGTCATTTATTATCTATTTTAATATGTTATTTAGTTTAGTTTTATTTTATATTAATATTATTTCCTTTCTTGAACTATTTTACTACAATTGCATATTGTTATATTTTAGGAACGAATATTTGATTGATTGAGTCTTGGAGCAAAAGAAAGGGATTTGGAGTTGATTCGGTACGAAAATACGAAGATTTGGAGACAAAATATATCTCCTCCAAAGTCAGAAGCTTGGCACGGCCCGTGCTAGGATTGGCACGGCCGTGCCACCCTCCAGAACACCTTTTGCTGCTTTTGCTTGGATTCTGAGCTATTCTATTTTGGTGCACAATCTATCGTGGAATATTCTTGGAATATACTTGCTTAGATTTTAAGTCGAATGTGTACTATAAATAGAGTAGCTAGCCATCACAAATATTCATCTTTTCTTGGAATGCAATATGTGACAATTGTTTTCTAATAAAAGTTCATTTACTTTATTGTTATTTACTTTTATGCTTTCTCTCTTCTTCTCCTTGTCTACGATGAACGTCAGTGAGTAGACTTCTCTTGTCTTGGGATTGTTGGATAAGTCTAATGACATAATCCTAATCAAACCAAGCTTTAAACCTTAATCTTATGTAACCCTAATTCCTTATCTAAATTCACCGCTTTAACATGGATCAACCATTATCAAACTGTGGAAACGAAAGTGGAGGGTTTGATAATTGTTTATCCATCATCTCAAATATCAATTCATAAAACGAAAGTGGAGCTTTGATATTCGAACAAGTGAATTTAGACAAGGATTGCAAAGTCAGCGAAATAGGCTTTGCAATCTTTGAGACATATAGTTTCGATCTTCAAGGGAACTAATAACAATCAAGTCAGCGAAATAGGCTTGGTTGTTAGAGGAACCAAAATCTAATAGTAATCAAGTCAGCGAAATAGGCTTGGTTGCTAGAGGAACAAAAGAGAAACTGTCTTGAGAAATTAGGTCTAACATAAAGTTATAAGTTTAATAGTTTGGTTTGAGAAGGACTTGTCGTTAGGATGAATCAATAATCCCAAGGCTTTTATCTTTTATTATTATTTTCTTTTAAATATATAAAAATACAACTTTCTACTTCCTATACTTTAATTCTAATCATTGTTAAAAGATAATTGAATTCATAACTCCCTGTCGGAACGATACTCTTATTTTACTACTTCGATAAGACCGTGCACTTGCGGTTTTATCTCATCAAGTTTTTGGCGCCGCTGCCGGGGAGTTATTGTAATTTGATTAACTTTTTAATAGTGGTTAGTCTAAAAAAATATATAATAATAATATATATATATTTCTTACCTTTTTATTTTTTTATATATTTTTTATTTCCTTTTCTTATCTTTTTATTTTTTATATATATATATATATATATATATATATATATATATATATATAAATAAAATATTCTATCTCTCTCTCTCTCTATAAAAAAAATATAAAAAATATATAAAAATAAAAAAAATAAAAATATATATTTATATATAAAATCTCTCTCCCTCCCTTTCTCCTTATTTTATTTTATTTTATTTCATTTTATTATATTTTTATTTTTTTTATTATTTTTTATTTTCTATCTTTAACCGCTTTGATTTCAGGGATGACTCAAAGAAACACACAGTAATAACGATATGGCTGAGAAACGTGCTCTCAAAGAGTATGCAATCACATCTTCAGATGAGCCGTACGATGCTATTGTGTACCCAACGGTTGAGGATATTAAATTTAAAATAAAGCCTGCACTTATTTACCTGGTGCAGCAAAATCAATTTTTCGGATCACCCACTGAGGATCCGAATTTTCATGTTTCAACTTTTTTAAGACTCAGTGGAACTTTGAAGGCAAACCAAGAGGCCGTAAGGCTGCACCTCTTTCCTTTCTCTTTGAGGGATAGAGCTAGTGCTTGGTTTCATTCATTGCAAATTGGTTCTATCACTTCATGGAACCAAATGAGGAAGGCATTTCTTTCCCAATTCTTTCCCCATAGTAAAACTGCTCAATTGAGGAGTCAAATCACACAATTCACTCAAAAAGATGGTGAATCTCTTTACGATGCGTGGGAGCGTTTCAAAGAAATGCTTAGGCTTTGCCCCCATCATGGTTTTGATAATTGGCTTATTATACACACTTTTTATAATGGTCTCTTGTATACCACAAAAATTTATGTTGATGCAGCTGCAGGTGGAGCTTTGATGAATAAAACTTACACAGGAGCATATGATTTGATCGAGAACATGGCACAAAACCACTATCAGTGGACAAGTGAGAGAGTTATCACTGAAGGTACTCCTCCACCCTCTAGAAAAGAGGCAGGTATGTGCCAAGTTTCTACCCTTGATCATCTATCTGCTAAGGTGGACACACTTCTTCAAAAATTTGATAAATTAACTGTAAGTGTCGTCACACCTGCTCTTGTCTCACCACCTTGTGAATTTTGTGGAACATTTGACCATACTGATGTTGAATGCCAACTAGGTAGTGTTGCTAAAAGTCCCGAGCAAAAATTTTATACCTTTGGACAACAAACAACACCACCCATTTGTGCAAACAACGAAAGAGTCTCTCAGAAATCCAGTTTGGAAATTTTACTAGAAAAACATGCTATGGAGCAATCCAAGCAATTTCAAGAACTTAAAAATCAAACTGGATCTTTGAATGACTCTTTTGTTAAGCTTACATCTAAAGTGGACTCCATTGCTACTCACATTAGAATACTAGAAACTCAAATCTCTCAAGTAGCCCAAAAAGTAGCTACTTCCTCTCAAACCCCCGATGTCTTTCAAAGTCAAACTGAAGCCAACCCCAAATGCCTTATAAATGCTATTCAACTTAGGGACGGTAAGCAGTTAGAGGACCCCATTATGAAAACTAAGACAATTGAGGGTGAGATAGAGAGTGAAAAGCAACAAGGTGAGAAAGTCATAGGAGAGAGTGATAAGCCAATCGTTTCACCACCTTACAAACTCAAAATCCATGTCCCACAAAGGCTTGTTAAGCCTAACCTCATAGTGATTGAGAGTTTTTCCACCCCTTGTGTGATTGAGAGTGAAACCATTGAAAAAACTATGTGTGATTTGGGAGAGAATCTCAGGTTGATGCCACTATCCCTTTGGGAAAGATTGGGTATTGGGTAGAGAAACCTTCTAATCGTCAAGCTAATGACTCTAAAAGAGCGCTTCATGGGAGGCAACCCATGAGTTTTATTGCTTTTATTTTGTTTTGTTTTGCTTTGTAGGTATTTGTCCAACTATGATGTGAAAAAGAGAAAGAAATTTGAAGCCATTGACAAAAAAAAAAAAAAAAAAAAATCTTCCCTCTTTTTCCAGAATGTTGGCACGGCCCGTGCCAACCCATTAGCAAAAAAAAAAAAATTATTTTTTTATTTTTTTTATTTTTTTTCCGTATCCATATCAAATAACATCTATAATTCTCTCCAAACTTCACCAACAATCATCCACCCACACCCAAACTAAGCTAAGGTCAATGGCATCAAAAACAAAAGGTGAGGATATTGAAACCTCCGGAAGAGGTGCAAGCAAGAAGCAATCAACAGCCCGCAATTATGGGATCCAATTCAAGGATTCCGAGCAAAGAAATAGGTATAATTCTCTAAACTCTAGAACTATCTCTCCTTGCAGGTACCCAGATGTTAATGCTTTGGATAGACTAGAAATAGATGAGCATTTGATTAGGCTGTTGAATAAATTCACAACCCTGTGCTTAGGTACCTTTACACGGTTATTGCTTGCACCATATGGGGTAGAAAAGAGGTAGGAATGATGAGGAATGTTGAGATATTTTTGTTGTGGGCTATGCTTTATAACCACCATGTTAACATTTGCTATTATTTGATTTATTATCCTTTTTCAATTGCTAAAAAGAAACCGGATGTAAAGATGACATAGTGGTAAGTGTAATCATCACTTTCATTGTTAAAAAATGGCAGTAAATGTGAACAAAGGGATAAATAGGATTGAGGGAAACTACTATCTAGACTTAGAAACCCTCACTACCATGTTTTTTTTAGAATCCATGGCCCTTCTCACAATTACCTATATGAGTGGAGAGTCAATAATGCTAATTGCTTGATTATTCTACCTAATTCGGACATTACTAATCCGGAGGTGGTAGAAAACTTTGTTTATGTTGGCACTAACCCACAGGTACACAATGATGGTGATGATGGTGGTGATGATGGTGGTGATGATGAAGCGTCGGTAAGTGCAAACTCGCACCATGAACAAAAAGCCGGTGGAAACTATAATGATGAACGGTGGGCATGGATGCAAACCAAAGTTCAAAGAATATTCACCGAGCAACAATGACAAGGTGTTGAAATGATCGGGCTAAGAAACGATGTCCTAAGGGGCAATCAAATAAATGAATAACACAATCCAATGTTCCGATACATGATGCAACACCTTCACCTCCAAGGTCCACCTTCTAGACTTCAATAAAATTGTGAGCTTTCCTCTTCCTCTACTCTTACTCTACTTCTCTTCTTTCTTCATCATCTTCTTCTTTTTCTTCTTCTTCTTTTAAATCATTGAGGACAATGCTTCTCCTAAGTGTGGGGGAGCCTAATAAAGTGTCAGTAGTCGTAGTGTTTCCAAACTCCCTTGAACTTTATTCTTTTGTATAGTTCTATTGTAAAAGGCATGGTTAAGTAGCTAATTTTTATCGAAAATATCATGACACAAAATTTTCATTGTCTCCTCTTATTTGGTTGATTCTTGTACATGAAAGCAAACTCTTGTATTTTAAGTCTTCTTGATATACCCACATCTTGTTTTAAAGTGAATAAAATTCTCCAATGAGAAAAACACAAAGTTGCTTCCCTTGAGTAAATGTATGAATAGGTATTTTAAGGAAACGCGTTTTAATCTTAGTGGTGCATTAACCTTTAAAGATTCTCAAAGTGCCAGTAGTATAAGTTAGTATAAGGGAGTTGATAAAAAGCCAAAAAGCCAAATAAATTCCAAGATCTCATCATTGAATCTAGATTGGGGAAGGAGGTAGGCCCTCCGACTTCCTACGTGAAGATGATTGTTATCTTGAGGAAAAACTTTAAAACGCATCATTGAATCTAGATTGGGGAAGGGGGTAGGCCCTCCGACTTCCTACGTGAAGATGATGTTTTAAGGGATACCATTGAATCTAGATTGGGGAAGGGGGTAGGCCCTCCGACCTCCTACGTGAAGATGTTGTTCCTTAAATAAAGAACTTAAAATGTGCAAATGGCAAAGAACAAAAATTCTCAAATACTCCCATCTCTCTTATATGAATTATAGAAGGAATCTTTCTTGGTTGGTTTAGTGCTAGGATTAGACCATGTTTCCTCATAATGCCTATCTTATACAGGAGCAAGAAAAGGGTTGGACTTCACACACACACTCACTTGAAACTTGATCGTTGGGTTGAATAAAAATTACAAGAAATGCTTGAGTTTGTGATTAGTGTACATTTGGGATTTAAGCCCTTGAGGAGACATGTGCTTTAATTGAATTGTCATTTGATATAATTGTTTGTGCTACCATGTTTATGCCTTTTGCTTGAGGACAAGCAAAGATTTAAGTGTGGGGGAGTTTGATGAGTCATTTATTATCTATTTTAATATGTTATTTAGTTTAGTTTTATTTAGATTTAGGTTTATTTTATATTAATATTATTTCCTTTCTTGAACTATTTTACTACAATTGCATATTGTTATATTTTAGGAACGAATATTTGATTGATTGAGTCTTGGAGCAAAAGAAAGGGATTTGGAGTTGATTCGGTACGAAAATACGAAGATTTGGAGACAAAATATATCTCCCCCAAAGTCAGAAGCTTGGCACGGCCCGTGCTAGGATTGGCACGGCCGTGCCACCCTCCAGAACACCTTTTGCTGCTTTTGCTTGGATTCTGAGCTATTCTATTTTGGTGCACAATCTATCGTGAAATATTCTTGGAATATACTTGCTTAGATTTTAAGTCGAATGTGTACTATAAATAGAGTAGCTAGCCATCACAAATATTCATCTTTTCTTGGAATGCAATATGTGACAATTGTTTTCTAATAAAAGTTCATTTACTTTATTGTTATTTACTTTTATGCTTTCTCTCTTCTTCTCCTTGTCTACGATGAACGTCAGTGAGTAGACTTCTCTTGTCTTGGGATTGTTGGATAAGTCTAATGACATAATCCTAATCAAACCGAGCTTTAAACCTTAATCTTATGTAACCCTAATTCCTTATCTAAATTCACCGCTTTAACATGGATCAACCATTATCAAACTGTGGAAACGAAAGTGGAGGGTTTGATAATTGTTTATCCATCATCTCAAATATCAATTCATAAAACGAAAGTGGAGCTTTGATATTCGAACAAGTGAATTTAGACAAGGATTGCAAAGTCAGCGAAATAGGCTTTGCAATCTTTGAGACATATAGTTTCGATCTTCAAGGGAACTAATAACAATCAAGTCAGCGAAATAGGCTTGGTTGTTAGAGGAACCAAAATCTAATAGTAATCAAGTCAGTGAAATAGGCTTGGTTGCTAGAGGAACAAAAGAGAAACTGTCTTGAGAAATTAGGTCTAACATAAAGTTATAAGTTTAATAGTTTGGTTTGAGAAGGACTTGTCGTTAGGATGAACCAATAATCCCAAGGCTTTTATCTTTTATTATTATTTTCTTTTAAATATATAAAAATACAACTTTCTACTTCCTATACTTTAATTCTAATCATTGTTAAAAGATAATTGAATTCATAACTCCCTGTCGGAACGATACTCTTATTTTACTACTTCGATAAGACCGTGCACTTGCGGTTTTATCTCATCAGTCGCGTCGCCGAAGGTGAACAGTGGGGAGACCGTGAGAGGTGAGAATCGCGTTTTGATATGTGAGGAGGGAGAGGAGAGGGGGTACCGAGAGAGAGACTCAGACAAAACAAGTGTGAACTAAAGGTGTCTCAGGGATACCATAGTAGTTTTCTATATAAAAATAAAAAAAAATAAAAAATAAAAATAAAGATATTATTAGGGGGTGCCATGGCACCTAGGGGTCTCAATAGAAATCCGCCCCTAGCAATGGCTATCCCAAAGAGAGAAAAAATTATTGAATGAGTAGGTATATTTTTGTATTAAGCTACCCCTAATAATATATGTTTGGCTACCCCAAATTTAATTTTAGATAGAATAATTTTTTTGTTTGACTTTACTAACTTTTCAAACTCCGGATTATCTTATATCTTCCTCTAGGAACCGGAGAGTGAACACAAAAGAAATATTTCTTTGATTAACAATGAAAATGTAACAACGACCACAATCTATCACTTACTCCCTTTTTTTTTATCACTATTGGCCCAAAGAGATTTAACGGTACTTTATAAACCATTTATTATTGTAAAATCAAATGTTTTATTAACACTTTGTTTTTTAGCTAAAAAATAAGTAATTAGTAAATTATAACTCTTTATAATCTGTTATGGTTGTTGTAAGTGTATTTTATAAAATATATTTTATATGTGTAGTAGTTATTGCGATTTTTTTTTCTTATTGGTTAAATTTACTATTAATTTTTAAAAAATATTTTATTTTTCTTTATATATAACCATCTCATAAAAATATTGTTAGCTTCGTCACTGGAAGTCATGCCACAAGCTCTTGATGCATTAGTAGAAGATTCAGCTGCAAAATTACAAGTATTAATCATACTCATTTCATGGTGGAAACATTGGCATTTTGTCAATGAATCATTGTGAGAAACATTTCAAAACAATTACAGATCATATATGACCCTTCCAAATCACTAAGAAGAGACGATTTGAGATATAACCATGACTTGCCATAGTGATGTGCAGAAACTCCCAAGAAATGCACATTACGATTACTCCTTCACGCCTAGAAGTCTACCTCATCCATAACAGGATGAGAGATAACTCCTCGTAAAGAATATTGTTCAAATAACTAACTCCAATTTTTACTACATATATGTCAATGTTTATATATACAATGAACACTAACCGAAGTTAAATATACCATAAACTCAAAAATTAACAAAGAACGATAAAAACTCCACAGCAACAATGTCCCTTTCAAAATGGTGTCCCGTGTAGGCAGCTCGGTTGGTGAGCTAAGGGACGTTGTAGCAGTTTGAAGAAGGAGGTCTTAGATTCGTTCCCAATAAATTAAGATAACTACTAATAAACTCATTCAAATTAGTATGTTGAAGAAAAATAATTTAATATATTTATGAGAATTTAATTTTCGATAATTTTTTAGCAATCTTTATGTTTCGTAAATTTCTTTTATGTAATGTAACTAAAATTTAGATTAGGTATTTTATATATATATATATATATGTGTGTGTGTGTGTGTGTGTGTGTGTGTTGTTGACTCGACATCCTCATAATATGTCAAATACCACAATGCATTTGAAAAACAAAGCAACTAAGACATCCATCAAAATATTGATCATGTTATATATATATATTTTTTTTTTTTGGCTTAATTGGACCTTTGGTCCTCTAAATAATTATGAGTTTACATTTTGGTCCCATAAGTTGTAAAACTCACAGTTGAGTCCTCTTGGTTTTGGTCCGTCAGTCAAAAGTACCCTTTCTGTCAAATAAGTGAGTTTGCCGTTAGTGAGTGCACACGTGGAGGATCCGACGTGGCACGTATATAAGTTGTAAGCTTGGATTTAGAGAGAGAATCGCAAGCTGTTTTAGAAACTGAAAGGGTTTTAGAGAGAGAGAGAGCACTTGAACGATCCATTGAAGCACTTGAAGGATTGAAGGGTTTTTGCGAAAGTTGAAGACGAAAATGGCTGCAGAGGACGACGATTTTGATGGTCCGATCGACGAGGTAAGTTTTCGCCGTCGTTTATAATGCATAGTTAGGGTTTTTCATATTTCCGGTTTAGGGTTTCGATTTCTGGGATTTGATGGTGGTTTCTGGGTTTGTTTTCTGGTTTAGGGTTTGGTTTTGAATAAAAATCATTTATTTAATCAAATATTTATATGGTTTTAGGGTTTTTGTTAAACATGTTTGAATGTCGTTTTAATGTTTAGCTGGGATTTTGTAAAGTTGATATTTTGCTATTTCTAACAGATGGAAGGTAGATTTGCGCTGGTTATACACCATGGGGGGGGTTTTAATGAATTTCACCATGCTGGCTATGAAGGCACCCATACTGTGTTAGAATGTGAACCAGACTATTGGAGCTACTTTTCTTTGATAGCAACAATTAAGAGACTAGGTTACCCCATGATTAGTCAACTTTGGTACTATGACCCTTATATGTTGTATGAGTTGATTAGGCTGAAGAGTGACAAGGGTTATAGAAGGATGCAAGCTATAGCAGAAATGAATGGTAGGGTTCACCTTTATGTAATACACAGTGTAGGTGCCCCAGAAATTCATAATCTGAATCCTTTAGATGAAGCAAATGACTTCCCTGTACCAAATGTTGGTGTTGTGTTGGAGGAAATAGTGGAGGAAGGGCAAAATGTGGGAGGTGCAGGGCTGAATTTACCTATGATTGAATACCCAGTAGGTATTAATGGTGAGATGGCAATGGGAGAGGCTATGGTGGAAGATCAGGGAAGTGTTGAGTATATGGTGGAGAAAGAGGGAAGTGCTGAGATTATGGTGGAGAAAGAGGGAAGTGCTGAGATTATGGTTGATAGAGAGGGAAGTTCTGAGGTTTTTTGTGATAAAGAGAGATGTGATGATGTTATGGTGGAAAATGAAGAAAATAAGGGAGATGAGGGTAATGTGGTAACTATGGAGAGTGAAGTAGGAGGTGACATGGATGGTGGGGCTGCTGGTGGGACCAATGGTGTGGTAATTGAGGAGAATAATATAATTCATAAGGGTACTACAAAAGTGAATGAAACAAATGAGGTGGGCCCCACTGAGGTTGGTGGGGGAATAAATAATGCCATAAATTGTGAAGGGCCATCTGCTGTTGAGAGTATTGGTGAGGAGGGAGCCAACACAGGTATAGAGGAAGATTTGTGGGATGGTCTCGAGCAAATTAACTTAGGGGATGAAGTTGGGGAGATCTGGGAAGGAGAGGAAAGGGAGGACAGTGCTTTGGACATTTCTTTTGATGACCCAGATGAAGAGATTGGGGATGCAGACAACTTAGGTGAAGCAGAAGAACTTGTTCATGATGAAGTTGAAGATGAAGTGACTCAGGCCACACAAACTGAAGGTGAAGTGACTCAAGGAGCAACAAGTGGTAGTCAGGCAAAGATTAAAAGGGGAAGACCAAAGAAACAGAGAAAAAGGGCAACTGAACCTGTGTTTGAGGATGAGATCTTGGCTGGGGAAGTTAACAGAAATGAAATTGGTGGGGAAGAAATTGGTCAGTCTAGCATTGTGAGGGATAGGGGATTGAGTGATGAGGAGGAGTATAATAGTGATGTGTTAGATAGTCAGTCTGAAGATGAAGAAGAAAATGGAGGTAATAGAGTTAAGTTTCCCACTTTCAAGCTTCCTGAGAACATGAGAGACTATGTGTGGGAGGTAGGTACATACTTTGTTTCTAAGAAGGATTTTCAGGAAGGTGTTAGAACTTATTCAGTACATGATGGCAGGCCTATAAAGTTTAGGAAGAGTGATAAGACAAGGGTGATGGTTATATGTAAATTACCTTGTAATTGGGAGCTATATTGTGTAAAGATACCAAATGAAGAAACATGGCAATTGAGGAGGATAAAGGGAAAACATAGCTGCACTAGAGCATTTAAGGTCAGGATGATGAATTCAGCATGGTTGGGTGGTAAGCTACAATTGGAAGGGACCCCAATGATCAAATGCTTCCAATAGCATTTGCTGTGGTTGAAGGGGAAACAAAAGAATCATGGAAATGGTTTTTGGAACTACTCATTGCTGATCTAGGTGGTCCTAGATTGTGCTTGACTTACACTTCTATAAGTGATCAACAAAAGGTAAATTCAAGTTATAATTTATGTTGAATCAAATTTCTTTTATTTATTTTACATTGTATTTAACTTGAGGATATATACATTGTAGGGACTTTTACCAGCTATGGATGAACTACTTCTTGGAGTTGACCAAAGATTCTGTGTGAGGCATCTTTACAACAACTTTAGGAAGAAATATCCTGGAAAGAAGTTGAAGGAATTGATGTGGAAGGCAGCAAAAGCCAGTTATGATAATGCATTCAATGATGCAATGGCAGAGATAAAAGAGATAAGTGAAGGAGCTTATGAATATCTTATGAAAATCCCTGCAAGACATTGGAGCAAGTCTAAGTTCACTAGTGGACCACTATGTGACACTCTGGTGAATAACATGTCAGAAGCCTTCAATTCTACCATTGTTATAGCTAGGGCAAAACCAGTGGTGACAATGTTTGAGGAAATTAGAGTATACTTGATGGAGAGGTGGGAAACAAATAGACAAAAGATTGCTAGGTATGAGGGTGTGGTGCTTCCCAACATTAAGAAAAGAATTGAAAGAGAATCTGCATACACCAATAACTGGCTGGTTAGGTATGTCATCATTTTACAAATTTGTATATTATTTTCACATTATGCTGAAATTATGGAATATGGTATGATATTTTCTGTTGCATTGTCTAGGAGATCAACTGAGCATGATTATGAAGTCAGACACATATCTTGTCAATCAAAAGAGACGTATCATGTCAATCTACTTAGGAGGGAATGTGTCTGTAGGAGATGGCTATTGACAGGATTGCCATGTTGTCATGCCATCTCCTGCATGAAGTCCCAAGACATGAACATAGATGACTATGTTCCTGATTGTTACAAGAAGGAAATGTATGCAGCTTGCTACAACAGTGTGATCTACCCAGCAAATGGACAATGTTTATGGGAAAGAACTGAATATGCAGATCTTCAGCCACCACCAATTAAAAGACAACCTAGCAGGCCAAAGAAGAAAAGGACCAGGGATCCAAATGAATTACTTGATCATAATCAAATGAAGAGGGCTAGATGGGGTATGAAATGCAGCAGATGCAAACAAAGTGGACATAACAAGTCCACTTGCAAGCTTCCACCACTACCAGCATCATCTGCTCTTGCAACATCAACTGTGTAGCCTCCTCCAACAGCATCTGAAGGCTCATCAAACCCAGCTGCTCATGCAGCAGCCTCTGTGCAGCCTCCTCCACCACCACCAGCATCTGTTCCATCATCAACTGTACCTGCAAGAACTTCAAGAGGCTCAGGAACAACAAACCAGACAAAGGCCATGAGAAGGAAGGGTAAGGAACCTGTTTCATCAACACAACCAGATGCAAGTATCAAAAAGAAGAAAGTCTCAGCTAGAGCAAAGGGTTCTGCTTCAAGCCATAAATAGTTTGTTTTATTGTTGTTGTGCAATTAAGTGACTGTTATGATGTTATATTGTTAACCTATTATGCCTAAGTGCATATTTTGTGTTGTATTGCCTAAGTGCAAGAAACAATTTAGGTTTTATTTTGGTGTTATGTTGTGTTGCCTATTAACCTTATTTTGATGTAATGACAAACAAAAGTGTCCGATATGGTATTATGGAATGAAACCTTAGTTTGTGATATATTACAAGTCCTTCATTCTCAATTGTTTAATTTCAAGTTTCTTTACTTTATATCAATCGGACAGCAACATTTCAACACAAAGCATACATTTCAACATATGAAAATACACAACAACCATGTAAAGGCAAATCAACTTCTTTCATTCATTTCATGTAGTTCATATTACAACATCAAAATACATAAGTGATCATAACTTTCAATCTCAAACTACATGCCTAACAATCTTCCTATTTCAAATAAACATGACTCCAGTTGCCACTATTTCTGCATAACAATATTGTTCCTAACACTAAGCAAACACCAAACCAAAATAAACCAACAATCAGAGACATCTTCAACCAAAATCTTGTCTTCCCCAATTCATTCTTCAACTTTGTATTCTTTTTCTCCAACTTTGCAATTTTCAAATCCCTATCATCAGTGAACTCTTCATCAACTAACTTGAAGAAACTACAACCCTTGTCAAATTGATTTTTGTAGTTTCTGCAACCCCAAAACTTTTTCCCACAGTTTGGATTGTAGCTATCTGTGACAGTTCGAACAACTGATTCTTCTCCACACCTGCATTCCGTGATTGCTCTCTTTCTGAGACTAGAACCAACAGACCCAGCTGATTGACCCATTTCTTTGGACATTTTTTCAGATTCGAAATTGACTAGATGTCAAAGAATGATGGACAAAACTGGCGATTTCGAAGTAATATAAGGATGATTTTGAATGGCGAGAGAAGAAGATTGAAGGAGGATGTCGAAGGATGATGATGATTTCGAAGAGAGAGAGAGAGAGAGAGAGAGAGAGAGAGAGAGAGAGAGAGAGGAGAGGAAGAACAAAGAGTGGATGAACCCTAATTTTGGGATCTCTGAAAAATTTCGAGCCATATATACTTGCCACGATGGAGCCACGTCGGATCCTCCACGTGTGCACTCACTAACGGCAAACTCACTTATTTGACAGAAAGGGTACTTTTGACTGACGGACCAAAACCAAGAGGACTCAACTGTGAGTTTTACAACTTATGGGACCAAAATGTAAACTCATAATTATTTAGAGGACCAAATGTCCAATTAAGCCTTTTTTTTTACATGTTTAAATTATAGGTATAGATGATCGTGGTTAGATATAACATAGAAATTATCCTCGAAAGAGATGACAATTAAATGAACTTTTTAAATTAGGTGTTGAACTCTTTATAATTGCCGTAAAAGACATGTATTTTACATGTGAATTTAACTCAGTTGGTAAGGACAATGCATTTATCTTGAACTCTTTATAATTACCATAAAAGATAGGTCATTTGTCGTAAATCAGTTGCAACTCCTCCAATAGTTAATATAGGTGTTGAAAAGAATCATGCAATAAATTCTTCAAGTAGTAAGTGACGTGTTTGGTTTGAAATGATGGATAATGTGCTAGTAAATGCTCTTGGAGTTAATGCATGATTAGATGCTGAATATGATGAGGTGTAGGATGATTTGAAGTAGATGAACCCCCGAATGAAGAGGCATGTAAATTTATAATCTTTTGAAAGAAAGAAATAAATCGTTGTTTGAAGTTACGAAGAAAAGGTTTGTATGAGCTACGACCGACATTCGCCTAATGGTCTAGCATTGAAGACTTTTGATTAGAAACATTCCAATTTTGCTTTAGAGCTACACAATGTACGGCTTGGGTTATCCTCTAATGGATTTACAACATATACTCAAGCATCGAGTAATTCTTATTCATGTTGGCCAATTATCGTCACCGCATACAACCATTCACCAAATATGTGCATGCCAAAACCTTACATAATTTTAGATGATGTAATACCAGGTCCATCTAGTCCAACAATTGGTATATAAATAAAACATATCAGATACAAAGTCTGGGGGACATTAGACCTGACCAGGTACAACCCAAATGGGAATAACACAATACAATACAGACCTCGTAGTTCAACCTAATTAATCCTAACAGAAATAGCACTCCTCACGAACGCAGCCCAACGCACCCGCGTACAAGCACGAAACCAGATTACAAAAAAAATATGAAGAGTCGACCTCCATAGAATCAACAAAGGTATAAGATTGGCGAATGGATCAACCGCCAACACGGTATCAAGATCCACGTACTAGCAACCCCCTGAACCAAGTAGCAGGTAAATAGCTCTTTTGAGCTTAATAGTCCGATAACAGTCGATATGACTAAGATGGATATAAAAAGACAGTATCGAAGAGGAGGTAATCCTGAAGACTTGGCCTGCAAATCTCAACAGACATGGAACATCAGAGTCAAGCACAAGAACACCAACCTAACTGATTTCACCAAACCACCCTTTTGGGTTAAAAGAACCAGACCCTTTCGGGTTTACGAAACTGAACCACCGCAAAAAAGCCAGATCTATCACCACCCGAAGTCTCTGATCTGAAACACAAAGCAATCAATACAGCAAAACAGAAAAACAGTACGATACAGAAACGACACCACAACAACTAAGAACACGAACACAAAACAGCCGGAGATCCCAACACACGTACTCAGCGATATCGCAACGGAACAAAAACGAAGATTTATTCAACCACATAGGAAGGTGAAAGCAACACAAAGGAGTCAACAGCAACCAAACCTATGGAAATCACAGATCGACGCTGAATCTGAGCAGTCACTCCGTAACCCAACAATACCCAAAGCAGGAACGGCAAGAAACGGAAGCGAAGCAACATAACAGAGCAAAAGATCCGCAGTTGAGAGCGCTGAGAAACATGTGCCTCGACGAATCACCTCCAAGAGGACCGAGCCGAGAGGTGATGCGGATGAACGACCCACCGTTGCACCACCACCATTTACATCTTTAGAACTAAAGCTTTGGAAAAGAGGGAAGGCGGTGCGTGCTTTCTTAGAGAGAGGTTAGAGACAATATTTTTGATAACTGTGTGATATTTGAATCACAATTGGTATATATATATATATATATATATATATATATATATATATATATATATATATATGGAGTTTGCTACAATAGACCCACTCATTTTCATGAAAGTCTATTTTAGCACCCAACACCTTTTCACTTGGACACAAAGACCCTTGTTTTTGTTTTATGGGAAAACTAAAACTAAAGGTCACAAATGTCATTTTGATTAAAATGTTAAATTTTCTTTTTATTTCCTATTTATTTTTACGAGAATCTTCTAACCCATTCTCTTTCTTCCTCCATTGTTTTTTATTACGGGGCTTTCTTTCTTCTCACACCATATGAATCCAACATTAAATTAAGATATGGAGAAGAACCATCATATGAATCTACCATAGATTCTTTTATTGGAGACGAGAAAACTAATTGAGGCTCAAATGTCTATTTCATGTTCTTTTTTACGGGTCTATTTCATATGAATCTACCATAAAAAAGGTTTTTACGATAATTCTTCAGTCATTCTTTATGGGAGGAGGAGCCGAAACATCCTGCGGCGGTGCTGACCGAAGCTATAACGCGTTTCAAATAGGAAGTTCAAGAGAGTCGGCTTTTTAAGGTGTGACGATGTCGATGTGGAGGAAGATATTTTGATGGGAGGCTAAAATAATTTGTAATCAATGAGTTCACATATAATTCAACGGTGGATTGGTGAGAGAAGAGAGAGAGATAACAACATTGAAGGAAGAAAGTTTGTAAAAAAAAATAACAGAGAAGGAAGAAAGAGAATGACTAAGAAGAATTCTCGTAAAAAAAATTGAAAATAAAAAGTAAATCTAACTTTTATAGGAGAATGACAATTGTGCCCTTTAGTTTTAATTGTCTCAAAAAACAAAAACATGGTCTTTTTGTCCTAGTGAAAAGGTGTTGCTTGGTAAAATAGACCTTCATAAAAATGGGTGGGTCTATTTTAAAACATATTGGAATGATTTTTGAACAAGATATTGGAATGATGTTCACACATACGATATTTTATGAAAATAAAAATGTTACTTTTTATATAATTATTTTGCTTTTTCCAAGAATATCAATAACTATTTATTTTCTCATCTCACATATTTCTCTCTATAATAAATAGTTACAGCAATTTAATGACAAAATAAGAACTTTAAAAAATGACAAGTAAATAGAAACAACTATGCTTATTCAAAAAAAAAAAAAAAGAGATTGATTGTTGAAATTGACCCTGTAATATACGGGAAGTCTGAAAAATGACTATGTAAAATAAAAAACACATATTAAAACCTTGTAATTTGATATTCTTATTATTTTTTACCCTGTAATATACACTTAGTCCAAAAGAGTGATATGAATATTGATTTTTTTTTATGATTTTTTTTGGGGATGTTTAGGACATTGAAATATGGCTTTTGCACAAAAAATTAAAAAAAATTCGACTAAAGACGGATTAATTATGAATTTTTAAAGTGCCAAAAACTCAAGAAATAAAACAACGGGAATT
This sequence comes from Medicago truncatula, assembly GCF_003473485.1. NCBI lineage: Eukaryota > Viridiplantae > Streptophyta > Magnoliopsida > Fabales > Fabaceae > Medicago > Medicago truncatula. The sequence goes on from NC_053045.1 coordinate 28,696,645, forward strand.
TCGACCTAGAAAAAAAAATTGATTTGATTGTTTGGAGAATCATATATAAAAATACATTAAAAAGATCTGCAAAGTTTCATAGCATTTCGAAGATGTTTCTATCTATTTTTATTTTTCAACCAAAACATACAAAATTGCAATTTTATTCCGAGTAAACATATACTCACGGATGAAATTTAATTCTCTATTTCTATTGGCATGGTTAGAACATCGTAAGAACCTTTATCAAAAAAATTTGGAGTTTTTAAACGAGATACGAATTAATTAAGAGTTGTTTAAGAAATTCATAATTATAGAGAATAAAAACTCGTACTTATTTCGTCCCTAGTTGGAAAAATCTATTTGTTCTTTTGGTGTATAGATATATTTTAACGTCCTAAACTTGTTTGGAAAAGATCATGACAAAGTTCAACCTCTAGGTCACTTTTGTGGACTATGCATGCATATACTATAGGGTCAAAAATAAGAAGAACGTCAAATTAGAGGGATAGAATATGTGTTTTGTATTTTACAGGATTATTTTACAAACATCGCATATATTATAGGGTCAATTTGAATAATCAACCAAAAAAAAAAATAGAAGCAAACTAGTATTTTAAATGTGATGAGTAAAAATGAACGATTTTTTGAAATGGTTAGAAAATTAGTCTCTTCCCTCCATAATGAATGAACTAATAGAATATTTTGTACACAGAAGAGAAATATATAAATGAAATAGAAGAAATAATATTTTTATCAAACTACCATCAGTGTATCAACATTAATCTAAAATAGATAGATATATAAAATTAGGAATGATGCGTGTAATTTCAATTAGAGCGTACATTTTTTTTCTTAAAACAAAAAAAAAAATATTATATTGAGAATTGAAAATGTCATTTACTTTATAATTTTTTTCTTTAAATGTATTACTCTTTTGAGAGATTGAACGAGTATCTAAAAGTGTGAGAACACGTCACATATACAAATACAAATGACAACTTGCAATAAATATTATATATATCAAAGGTTAGCCTCCTAAGAAACTAATATCTTTGACAGAAACAAATTCCATGCATTTACTGCATGATGTATATTTGTTATCGACCTCCCGTTCACGAATGAACGACTAAGATTAAATCTATGTGAAATTGGTCAAATTACACTACTTAAATCGGAGTTGTTGGATCGCATTTCAACGATCTAGATCGCCTACTGCATGAAGCAGATTAGCAAGCGATCTGAATCCTATCTCTGATTTATACTAATTTTTATAATAATGAATAATTTTGTACGTTACCCCCAAATTCGAATCTTGTTAAATATGTATTTTAGTTTTTATTAAATTATTATATATTAGTATATTACATTTGACAAATTACAAATGCTCTCACTCACAATTCAATATCAAAACTTTAGCACCATGGTTTTCTCTAGCTCATATCTTCCAACTCAAACTCTATTTTATGTTCTTTTTTTAGTTTTTTCAATGTTCATTTTCTTGCAATCAAGAGAAGGGAATGCCGAATGGTTTGACTCAAATTATTCCTTTGATGTCAAAAATTTCAGCGAAGCCACCACCGATAATTTTACCTTACAAGGGGATGCCCAGATTTTACCAAATGGAATACTGGAACTGATCGGCCCTACATACCCGAATGTAAGTCAGGTCTTGTATTCAACATCAATTCTTATTTGGGATGAATACACCGGTGACACTAACAGCTTTGTCTCCGTCTTCTCATTTGTCTTAAAGTACAACGAATATTATAATGTTTGGCCTGGTGAACTCGTTTTCTTTCTTGTTGGTGAAAATTTTGAACAAGATGATCTAAAGTATTCGCATATTGGAGTTGATGTATACTCTAGAAATAGGTTGAAAATTGTACCATCAACACGGAGGAGTGAATCATTGATTGAAGTGGTGATACGATATGACTCCTCGAGTAAGACATTGACTGTTATGACATCTGACACCCACGAGTTTACCGAATTTCATCGAGTCATTAATTTGAAAGATGCACTCCCGGGGATGGTAAAAGTTGGTCTATCTACAGGACAGATGGAAGGACGTGAAACACACGACATTCATATCCATTCATGGAGTTTCCATTCACACTTCATATCATCTGCAAGCATGGCCCGAGGCATCAACGTTGATACTGCAAGCTATGCATTATTATTTTTTATATATTTTATGCATGATTGGTTGTTATGATAACTTGTATAATATGTCTAATTATAAGAACTATATGTGCTACCTATATATAGATATAGCCTATGTGAACCATGTTTCAGTTTTTCTCTTTTTAAATAAAATTCTAAATAAAGGCAATTGTTGAAATATGTTATTTTTGAGCTAATGTTGCTTAATTAGATTTTGGCTAATCGACTCATTGAATTGGTTGTTTAAACTAATCTATAAAAATCTCAACTCGAATCGGGTTCTAAATTATAATAATAAATGAAAAATTACAATCTACTTAAGTGATGATGAAACCGTATCAACTTATTCATAACTTAATAACAACTAATTAATCGAATCAATCAAAAGTTATTCTATGTACCAATACTTACATCTCCTACTACTCATGGGGTAACAACTAGTTTTGATATGTTGGGGATATCACTATTGCTGAACCTGATGCTATTAACACGCTAGTATCAAACGAGAACGAAAATGAACTCTCTAATTACATGTTTCTCCTGCGGTAGATAAAGAAATTTGGGATTGGGGGAAAAATTGTGTTACCCTCCTATTCTTAGTAAAAATGAGTCCTAGTTACTCTAAGTTCGATCATGAGATCATTAAAGTATCGCAAAACAATTCCTTCTAGGTGAACTTATTATTCACTTAATCTCAATCATTTGGTTAAATTAGGAACCTTTTTCACAAAACTATTCTACATCTTTCTCTGCATAGTATAATTTTTATCTTAGTTTCTCTTAATCAATTCTCACTCCTAACACCTTCCAATTTCCCATTTTCTCTCTCCTTCCCCTTTACAACATAACATATTTGTCTACCATATACTCCTTCAACCTGGAACATTTTGCACCGGCAATTTGCATTGTGATCAGCCAAATTAAACAACACTTTTCGAAGTTTACCATTGGCCTCACTATTATCATTTATATGAAATATTCCCCTTCAATTTTGGAAGCGGTGTAAGGAGATAAGTTTTTTTTTTTAAACGGCAAATTTTATTTAAAAAACAGATTCCTGCTTAAGACGAACTGAGACCGGTGATTCAGAGAATACAAACTAAAAGGCGTTGTATATAGGCGGAATACCCGAAAATACACTCCAAACAAAACACCCCTACACCCATAAACATCACCCCCTAAAACAGACTCTTTCACAAAACAACCACTGAAGAACGATACACATAACCACCCGTCGCCACTATTAAGGAGATAAGTTGCTAACATTTGTATGAAATATTCCGCTGGGATAGCTACTGACATTTTAGTTGCAAATGACCAATGAAGTTGCGTGGTTGAGTTTTAGAACTCTTGAATATGGTTTAGTACATTGAGTAATTTCTATATGCTGAGCTATGCAACCAATGTTTTAAAACTATGTTTTGTGAGCTTTTATTCTAGAGTAGTGATATTTGTACATCCAATTGATGACAATTTTGGTGACAACTTTATTTTTTTCTCTTCCTATTGGTCAAAAACAATGGAGAGAGAAATAGTAAGAGAGATAATAAGAATGTCATGTGAGTATGAGAGAGAAAGTTATGCAAAAGTTATCAAAAAATGGTTGTATAAATATCATTTCTCCTTACAAAATAATCTCTTTAATGTTGGTCAGCTTCAGCAGAAGGGTCTGATTTGTGTGATTCGGCAACATATGTGTAAGGGACGATATGAGGATTACTGGTGCTCAAGGATTCCCCTGTTATTTGCACTGGTTGTGTGGTTGGAAAGCGGCACAGGGAAGCTATTCCAAAGATGAGTTCTTGGAGCTATCAAGCAATAATGCATCTATCTTCAAGAAGGATTTTTGTTTTGGATTAATTGTTCTTTCAAGTGCCGATTACTTTTTTGTGTCACTTATAACTTATGTAATAATTTAATTATTATTGGCTAATATTGTGTAATCGTTTTAAATTAAACCGAACGATACATCGATGCATGCCATCTTTATTTTCATGAAGACAGTAACATTTGATTTATCTAAGAATTGCATTGTATGTTTTTAATTTTTTGATATGCTCAAAGTAATAATTTGTTAACGCTACAAAAAATCTTTGTTCGCCCGTACGTTGCACGGATGGAAATACTAATTGCTAACATTTGTCTATAAAAAAACTCATTCAAAATATACAAATCACCAAGGTACACTGTGTTGGGTATTCAAAAGTGTAATCTATGAGAAATTGCAAACACTTGCAAAAAAATCAGTTTAGGACTTGACACCGGTAAATTATATTTGAAGCAAACCCTGGTAAATGCTAGTTTTTTTTTAAATGGTAATATTTGTAGTTAGCTATGAAGCACGGATACGGACACGGACACCAGACACGATACGGACACTGACACGTCGACACCGCTAATAATTTGAAAAAACATAATTCAATGTAATTACAAGTGTCGTGTCGGTGTCGGACACCAAGACACGCCTAATCCAAGGAGTGTTCGTGCTTCATAGGTAGTTAGTTTCTTACATTACTATTTACTTCTTCCGAGTTTGAACTAAGGACCTTCAACTCTTTTTCCTTTATCTCAAATCAGTTGAGCTAGTTAAGGTGAAAAAGTATAGCCGAGCTGCAAAGAGGCAGAGGACGGGTTGAATGGCCGAGCTGCTAAGAGGCCGAGCAGATCCATGGCCGAGCTACATAGATGCCGAGCCGAACATGAAGATAAAATGTAATATGAACTTAAAAGGGGGAGATGTATTGGCTGATCTTTTGTGGTCTTTTAGCTGCAATGGACGCACTGATTACGTTGTAGGGTGTTTGGGAAAGTAAGCATGATATAGAAATTGAGGAATCTTTAAACCAACGCTAGATATACCAATTTATGCGAACAAGATGGGAGTTTAAGCATGGCGCCGAGAAGAGATACCGAGGAGATCGGTATCAGATAGAAGTGGATGAGCATATCTGCCAAAAGGGGAAGACGTTGATGAAGCAAAAGGAGGTCGAGCAGTATGACAACCGAGCTGATCTGCATGAACAACGAGGAGATCGAGGAGAGATGATGACTGAATAGAAATGAGGGCCGAATAGAGGAGCTGAGCAGATAAATAGTATAGATAAAAGGAAATGGAGATTGCGGCTGAGAAAGAAAGGCACAATCAACGCTGAGTGGACAAAAGGTCTACAAAGAAATGTCCTTATATGTATTGTATAAAAGTCAATTGAAAAGCATAACGGACTTGGTAGTGATCAGCCTTATGTGATAGAGAAACGTGATTATGGACTGTTGGCTGGTACATGTCAACCCTGTGAAGAACAAACGTCTACGCCTTGACAGCTTTGACGCTTAGTAGTATGTGGATTGGTACATGTCAATCCTATGAAGAACAAAAGTCTACGCCTTAACAGACTTGACACTTGGTGAACTATGGACTGGTATGGAGGACCATACCACATGGACTCTCCTATACATTGAATATTCAACATGTACAACTCAGTTTGATCGTTCAGGTCACGTGAGCTCCACCTGCTTAGCTTAGTTTGATCTTTCAGGTCACGTGAGCTCCTCTTTCAACATCACTAGCTCTCTCTCAAGTTGTTGTCCAAGCAACCTTGTGGTCCTCCTCTTGAAGGTGTCTCATAATGTGCCACGCATCCTACACAAACAAGTGACGTGAGTTGTGTACCCTTGACTCCACGCGCCTTGTACGAATGAACATAAAAAATTATCAACTCCACGCGCGACCTCGGAGGCTTAATGGGCCTGGACATCTAAAAGGATGCCCATTAGGTCAGGAAAGTGAAGCTTATAAAAGGAGACACCTAGAGAGAATAAGGGGATTCCATTCATTCTAGCCTACACATTGTATTTTCACCTTAGTCATTTTAGAGTATTCTTGGAGCTACTTTTAGGCAGCTCCAGTGAATATTTCATCTATTGTAATTCATGTTTACATACGTGAACAAAAGTCACACAATGTACATCTTGGGTTATCCTTTGATGTATTTACAGCAAATACACGAGCATCGAGTACTTACTTATTATTCATGTTGGCCTATTATTGTCACCCCATACAACCATTCACCTAATATGTGCATGTCAATACATTACATAATTTTAGCTGATTTAATATCAGGTCCATCTAGTCCAACAATTGGTATATATATATTTGCAACCTTTGATTGATCATTTTAAAAGATATTGGAATGATGTTCACACACGATATTTTCATAAGACAAAAATTGTTACATTTTATATAAATTTTTTGCTTTTTCCAAGAATATCATTAACTATTTATTATCTCATCTCAAATGTTTCTTTCTATAATAAATAGTTACGTCAATTTATGACAAAATAAGAACTTTGAAAATGACAAGTAAATAGAAACAACCATGCTTATCCTAAAAAAAGGTTAATTGTTTAAATTGACCTTGCAATATATATGAAATCTCAAAAATGAACCTGTAAAATAAAAAACACATATTTTAACCTTGTAATTTGATATTCTCATTATTTTTTACCCTATAATGTACATTAAGTCCAAAAAAGTGATCTGGATATTGAATTTTTTTATGCTTTTTTTTCATGCATGTTTAGGACTTTAAAATATTGTTTTACACAAAAAATTAGAACTTTTCGACAAGAGACGAATTAATTATGAATTTTTACAGGATTAGAAAAACGTCAAATTATAAGGTTAGAATATTTGTTTTGCATTTTACATAATTATTTTTCAAACATCATGTATGTTACATGGTCAATTTGAACAATAAACACAAAAAAAAAATAATATATATATATATATATATATATATATATATATATATATATATATAAGCAAATTTGTATTACAAATGTGATGAGTAAAAATGAATGATTTCTTGAAATGGTACGAGAAAATTAATCCTTTCGTTCCATAATGAATGACCTATTAGAACATTTTATATAGGGAAAAGAATTGTATAAATGAAAGATAACAAATAAATATTTTTACTAAACTACCTTTAGTGCATCAACATTAATCTAAAATAGATATATAAAATTGTTGGGAAGCATGCAATTTCAATTAGACCGTACAATTTTTTCTTAAAACAAAAAAATATATTATATTGAGAATTGAAAATGTCATTTATTTAAAAATATTTTTTTAAATGTATTACTCTTTGAGAGATTGAACAAGTATCAAAAGTGTGAGAACAAGTCAAATATACATATACAAATGACAACTTGCAATCAAAAAATAGCCCCAAGTGCGTGTTTAAGTACATGCAAGTGACAAATTACAAATGCTCACTCACAATTCAATATCAAAACTTCAGCATCATGGCTTTCTCTAGCTCATATCTTCCAACTCAAACTCTATTTTCTGTTCTCTTTTTAGTTTTTTCAATGTTCATTTTCTTGCAATCAAGAGAAGGGAATGCCCAATGGTTTGACACAAATTATTATTCCTTTGATGTCAAAAACTTCAGCCAAGCCGCCGATAATTTTACCTTACAAGGGAATGCCCAGATTTTACCTAATGGAATACTAGAACTGACCAGCCCTAAATACCATAAGAATGTAAGTAAGGTCTTGTATTCACCAGCAATTCCTATTTGAAATAAAAACACCGGTGACACCGCCAACTTTGTCTCCGTCATCTCGTTCGTCTTAAAGGACAACGAAAATTATAATGCTCGGCCTGGTGAACTCATTTTCTTTCTTGTTGGTGAAAATTGTCAACAAGAATATGTTGGAATCGATGTATCCTCTAGAAATTGGTTGAAAATTGTGCCATCAAAATGGAGGAGTGGATCATTGATTAAAGTGATAATACGACATGACTTCTCAAGAAGGACATTGACTGTTGTGACGACTGACACCCACGATGTTAACGAATTATATCGAGTCATTAATTTGAATGATATTCTCCCGCAGACGGTAAAAATTGGTATATCTACAGCACAAATGGAAGGTCGTCAAACACACGACATTCATATCCATTCATGGAGTTTCCATTCAGACTTCACATCATCTACATTCTACAAGCAGCATGGCCCGATGCATCAACATTGAATGATATTGCAATCTATGCATTATTATTTTTTATCTATTTTATGCATGAATGGTTGTTATGATAACTTGTACGTCTAAATATAAGGACTATATGCTACCTTTTTATTTCGGTTTTTTTTCTTTCTAAATAAAGGCAATTATTGAAATATGTTATTTTTGAGCTAATGTTGCTTAATTAGATTTTGGCTAATCGACTCATCGAATTGGTTGTTTAAACTAATCTATAAAAATCTCAACTCGAATTGGGTTCTAAATTATAATAATAAATCAAAGATTACAATCTTCTTAAGTGATGATGAAACCATATCAACTTATGCATAACTTAATAACAACTAATTAATCAAAAGTTATTATGTGTACCAATACTTGCATCTCCTACTACTAGTGGGGTAACAGCTAGTTTTGAAATGTATTGCCGAACCCGATGCTATTAACACGGTAGTATCGAATGAGAACGAAAATGAACTTTCTAATTATGTGTTCCTCCTGCGGTAGATAAAGAAAATTGGGATTGGGGAAAAATTGGGTTACCCTCCTATTCTTAGAAAAAAATGAGTCGTAGTTACTCTAAGGTTCGGTCATGAGATCATTAAAGTATGGCAAAACAATTCTTTTTAGGTGAACTTATTATCCACTTAATCTCAATCACTTGGTTAGATCGGGAACCTCTCTCACAAAACTTTTCTACATCTTTCCACATAATATAATTTTTTATCTCACTTTCTAGATAATATAATATTTTATCTAATTTTCTCTTAATCAGCGGCATTGATCCTTCATTTCTTTTCACATGATGAGAGATAACTCTAACACAAAGACATTTGATTTTATTTTTTTTCTACAATGAACACTAACCGAAGTTAAATATACCATAAACTCAAAAAAAAAAAAAAAAAAAACAAAAACAAAGAACGATAAAAAGTCCACAATGACAATGTCAAATGCAGAGAATCAATGCATTCAAAATGTGTCCTGCATAGGCAGCTCGGCTGGTGAACTAAGGGATGTTGAAGCAGTTTAAAGGAGGTCTTAGGTTCGATCCCAAGAAACTGAGATAGCTACTGACATAGTGACATTGCTAACATTTGTCTATGAAAAAACACTCATTCAAAATGTACAAATCATCAAGGTACACCGTGTTGGAAAGCCAAAGTGTAATCTAGGAGAAATTGCAAAAACTTATAAAAAAAAAAATTAAAAAAAAAATCAGTTTAAGCACTCTCCAACAAACAGTCTTCAACGCACTCTTTTATTTCAGAATAATTGATCAAATTATGCAGTTGAGCAAATTGATATTATCCAAGTTTCAGAATGAAATGAAGTAAATATGAAAACAAACACTGGATATTGTTTGGCATAACCAAACTCTAAATATTATTTTTCAATTTTTGCTACATTAACAAAAGCAGGAATTCAAATCCAGAAAAATATACAATATGTCAGCATTTATATATATACAATGAACACTAACCTAAGTTAAATGCACCATAAACTCATACTAAAAAAGAGTGAAGTCCACAGCCACCAAGTAAGACGCAGAGAATTGACTCATACAAATCCCTAAAATACTATTACGGGAAGACAAAAACACAGTCTAGAAGTTGCAAACAATCGCAAAACATCAGTTTATAAATAGCACTGATAAATTAGATTTGAAGCAACCCCTGTAATACTAGTTTATGGTGAAAGAAGGGCTTCCCAAATCACAAGTTCGATGACAAGTCTGTAATACACAGAAAATCATGCTAGCAACTCACTCTCCAACAAACTATTTTCAATACACACTCTTTTGTTGGTTGAAATCCTTGTAGGGCCAATGTGATTTAGTGGAATTCATTCAAATTTCAACCAATAAAAGAGTGTGATGTTAGCACTACTCTTCCATAGAATTCAAGTTCCAAGAACCAACAAGATGTGTCCATGCAAAAAAAAAGCAAAACAAAAACAGGTTGGATATTCTTCACTAATGGCTTTAGAGGTTGACGACAAACGAATTTGCATCTATGTTGATGACTTTACGGGTCGGGAGTTTTTGAGTGACATAGGAGATCCATTAATAGCTATATTCCTAACACCAACTTCCACCAACTCCTGCTCAGCCTTTTCCTTGTCCTTCCTTCTCTTTTCAAATGAATGCTCATTGATTGCATCAGGTTGTGTACTAGTCAGTGAGGGCTCAAGAGTTCGAGGACCTGCACTTATCCATGGATGGGTAAGGCACTGAGCAGCTGTTGGCCTCTTTTCAGGGTCAAAATCAAGTATTGGAAGAAGGAAGTCAGCCATTTCATTTGCATCTTGTTCACTGAAATTATACTTCTCCATCAGAATCTTTTTTTTCGGCCAGAATCGCAACTCACGGATGTGCCTCAAGTCACCATGTCTATTGAAAAAATCTCGGGAATAGCGGCCACCAAGTGCAATCTGCAAGAAATATTTGATTAAATTTTGCTGTTGACATCCAATTTTCAGAATGAAATGCAGTATTTTATACCCTATTGTTTTGTTTTTATTTAAAAAAAGGGCAACCCGGTGCACTAAAGCTCCCGCATACGCAGGGTCCGGGAAGGGGTCCCACCATTTTGGTGTATTGTACGCAGCCTTACCCTGTTTTTTACACAAGAGGCTGTTTCCAGGACCCTATTGTTTCGTTTTTCTTTAAGCAAAAAAAAAACTCATTAAGAGACAAATTGAGTACACAATTATCAAAAAATAAAATAAAAATGAATAGTGTTTATTAAACATGTAAAATCGATGACATGTAACTTCACAATTTCCACCAGAGCAGATAACTTTCCTACCTTGCTAGGCATCTTTCCAAGAAGTTCCATCATCAATGCCAGATGATCCTGTAAAACAAATAGATATCATTTATCAATCCACTGATTAAGCTAAATTCAGGAAGCCAGTGCATTCTTTTCAAATTTTTAAAGATATTCCACAAGAATGGGAAGCTTTGACCTATATCGATCTCTTTAATTTATGTTGAGTCAAATCTTATATGTTTACCATTAGAATCGATGTCAACATTTTATGTAAATCGTAAGAGGACAAAATATAAACTTTATATGATATGGGCTTCAAGTCTCGGTGATTTTAACTATTTTTCCAATTATTAATTCAAAATTTTCATTAATTAGCAACAAAGAATCATAGTGAAGCCTCGATTCTAAGATCAACAGGGTAACAGCAAAACAATTCAAAATTGAGAAGTTTGCAAATTCTTGTTGAAATAACAGGTCATGTTTTATCCAAATTATGTTTTCCAGTTCCAAATGCCAAGCACAAAGGAAAATTATAAGGAGTGCATATATAAATCAGAATCAAGAGACAAGCATGATAATATTATGTTTAGGAGGAAAATGTTTATGAACTATCCTAGACAAATCCTGTATTATTTTACTAGGCCTTAGAACCCCATAATAGTATCTCCCATTGTCAAACTATAAATTATAATTCTATAGCTTAAGCAAAGCTTTCAGCATTACAATTTAAAGCTATCTCTTGGCATATAATTATTTCCAAAATATGGCATTTACCTTCTTCTTTAAATAATTTACTAAAGTCGGTAGATAATTAAATATATGCAAAACTGTACCAGAGAACCTTTAACTTAATTAAAAGTTTCAAACAGATTCTTTATCTTTATTTTAGAAGAACAAGGTCATTTATCTTATTAAACGACAGCAAGGTTGAACCTTTGGATTTTCCGCCCAAAACCATGAAAAAAGGTGTATGCTGCTGGTTGGATGTTTAACTCGATTGAGCAGCGGCACTGCAGAGAGCTGTAGAGACGTTACCAGCAGCAGCCAACTTTGATCGAGTACCAGCCGCATACACTTTTTCACGGTTTTGGACAGAAAATCGTTGAAGGTAGTATACGAGTGTAAAAGCATGAAAAGGTTGAACAATAAGTTGTATAATAACCAACCAAAAATTTAAGGACAAAAAAGCTTCCACTCTGTTCAGAAAACACTCAGTAGCAAATCAGTTTTCAAAGCCTAATAAAGATTATCACAATTAAATTAACAACATCAAATAATAATAGCACAAAATAAAGCAAAACAGTAGTTTCTTAGTACTAAACAGGGGAACTTGCCTCATCCCTATCATAGTTGTCACCACTGTGAGGATCAAAAAGAACATCACCAGTAGCAAGCTCAAAGCAGATGCAAGCAAAGGACCACATATCTGCTGGAGTTGAGTACTTAGAACCAAGAAGGACCTCAGGACACCTATATTGCCTTGTTTGAATATCATTTGTGAACTGTTTATAAGTCCAACAAGCATTACCAAAATCAACCAGCTTGCACTTAAGATCAACAGCTGCCAGCAGCTTCTTTCTCATGGAACGGCTACTTTTCTTATGAGCGTCATTTCCTGGTGCAAGGTCTTTTTCAATGGTCTGTGTTGATTCACCTTTACTCGAAGAGCTATTGGGTTTGTTTTCAACAGATTCTACACAGGATTTCACATTGTTACAATTATCCTGCTCAGGTTCTTTACAATCCTCCCCAGATTCATCTGGACTTTCCTTCTCAACACAGCCTTGAGCCACCCTCTTACCCTTTCCCTTCATTTTCTTCTCCTGGTTCTTCGTAGGATCTCCATTCCCAATTTTACAGTTTTGAGTAATGTCATTATTAGACACAGCCTTATTCTTGGTGTTTGGAAGGATAAGTGGAGCACCAGATTTCCTTGGATCCTTTGACGGATCAATCAGTGAATGAAGTAACACATTCTCAGGCTTCAAATCAGTGTGTATGACAGATAGCTCACGGTGCAAGTAATCCAAGCCCACTAGAACATGAAAACATATCTCTTTCACCATGGAGAGAGGAACTCCACGATAGTCACTATATTTGATAAGGGTGAGAAGATTATCACCAAGGAATTCAAAAACCATACACACATGCACACCATTAGGCCCTGAATGCTTAAAATGATCCAAAAGCTTCACAACACATTTTTTGTCGTCAGGGTCTCCCTCTTCAATTTGTTTGAGAATCTTTATTTCATCCATTGCAGCTTCAGTGTAGTGTTGCGCACTCTTTTGAATTTTAAGGGCCACATAACGCTACAAACAAAAAACTTTCCAAATCATTAACAGAGTTCAGAAATCCAAAAATATCAAGTAAGGGCAGTAATTTGTTATCAGATCTGCATCAAACACGAGTTAGGAAGTTTGTTCTATGTTGAGTAAATCAACATTCTAATCCTTCAAATTGTAAGGGTCAATCAATTTCGTCCCTCAAATTTGCAACATAGCAATTGAGTCCCTTAAATCAAACGTCGGTCAATTTAGTCCTTTTTTCTAAAATAAGAAAAACATTTTTAAAGGTCGTATGCTTATCTTAATACAGCAAGAGACTATTCAAGCCAATTTGTCAATCTTCCATTGGTTTTGAATTTTATGCATATTTACTAAAGAAATATTTTGATGCAGTGGCAAAATTGATTGACGTTCTTCAATTAAAAGGGACTAATTTACTATTTCATATGTATGAGGGACTACATTGATCAACCTTTACAAATTTCCAGGACCAAAATATAGACTCTTCTATGATTTCACTAGTATTGATACTAATGTGACATCAGGTGTGCATCATTACCAAAAGAAACTGTAACTGCATATGAATATGGATATGTATGTAATTCATTCTATATTTTTGGTAGTATTTACAAAAACATCACAATTTTATCATTTTATTTCCTATTCTCAAGCTAATTACTATTTCCTAGTATTTTTTGTTTTTCATAGGTTTCCTCGACCAAAAATAATCCTGTGTCAGACATAAATGTGGGTAACTTTCCCAGCCGAGATTCAAACCTTGTTTCGTCACGTGGGCATGGAAGAATCTAGCTCATTTGAGGTGGATCAATTGAACCCCTAAACTTTAAAAAGCAATGCAAATATAACCCTATATATTTCACATTTTGAACCCCTAAAAATTTCTTTTTACACCACTATCTCGATAACTCTAAAGTTCGAACCCCTAGATCAGGGTCCTGAATACGCCACTGATACCCAACCCACATTGGTTATTATTTCTACATTAAAACCAAAGTCGTAATTTCGTAATTACTACGGAAAACTCTAATGATACGCGATATCAACGACGAACACATCACACAAAAAATTACAAAAACAAAAACAGGTAATAAATCAATGAACTAGTTAAAAAGGAAACACCCACCGATTTGAGAGTATCCCAAGCAAGCCAAACAGTAGAAAAATGACCCCAACCAAGCTTAGATTGAACAACATAGCAGCCATTGTTGAAAGCATCACCAAGTTTCACAGCATGATACCCACCACGCCTATAGTGTTCAGTACCTTCATCTTCTGAACTGTAATCATTGTTGATTCCTTTTCTCTCCATTCACTTCAAAATGAATCTGAGATTTTGGATCCAATTGTTGGAGTGAGTGAAAATGAATCTGATTGAGAAAAGTGTAAACCCTAATTGAAAAGGGAAATTTTGGGGATTAGGGTTTTGATAGTGTTGCCGGGAAAATGTAAAATATGAATGTGAGAGAAAGGGACAGTTCTTATTACAATTTTGGAAACATATTTATTGTCTTTTAATTCTTTTTAATGCTTGTATGCTCTTTTCTTTTTTTTATTAAAATAAGTTTAGATATCACTTTCGTGATATTTGGAGTAGCTAAATTAGTCATTTAAATTCCCTAAAAAAAAAATTAGTCATTCAAAATAATCAAAAATATTTTGTCTTTTTTTTTGTGGTGAAAAATATTTTTTTATTTGATAAATAATTATATGAGAAAGATAAATTAAAGAATTTAACATATATATATATATATATATATATATAAATTAAATAGTTTTGAGTATAATAGAAAAACTAACGTTAATGATTTATTATTATTGCAAAGCGACTTATAATTTAAGATAAAAACAAAAAATTCTCAAAACAACTTATAATTTGGGACAAAAGAAGTGGTATTCTTAGGGTGCGTTTGATCTGTTAAAAAATGAAGGACATGACAGGATAATTTCAGTTATACGGTGTTTGATTTGCAAAACTATTTCTGGGACAATCTAAACTAGAGGCAATGAACATGTCAAAAATATAAATTTTTGTCTCTCACTAAACCACATCCCAGCTTCTTGTCTCGTGTACAAGTTATCTAAGATACAAAAATAGATTTTTGTACACCAAAAATCGTATAAAATCAAAAATTATTCAATGCGATAAAAGTGTGTCATGTGTTGTTATGAGTGTGTCATCATGTGTTGTTATGTTCAGTATATATTGTTTAGCATATCAAACGCAAGATTTCCACGTCTATTTTTGAGTACGTCGATTTCAAATATGTCGTTACTTGGTCCAATCTGTCTATTTATCTATATTTTCATTAATATAAATAAATAAAAAATAACTTATAGATTAAAGGTATAATTGAATAAAAAATAAATATCTAACGTAACAAATTTGGAAGTTACAATAAAAAGGAAACGATAAAGTGGACTAATCCGCTTTTAATGTATTTAATTTGATGGGCGCTGCTAACCGGTACCCCGGAATACTGGTTAAGGAACAATAAATAAATGAACTTAATTTGGTTTACCTCAATTAAAATGAAAAATAAATCAATTAATTAAAATAAAAATAGTTGTATTTAATACTGCAAATTTCCTTTCATTTACACAGCACGCGCGCGTGCTTCTCTTTCTTTTCCTTGCGATTTCAATTTCGGGAATTTCCCCACTCCCATTATATCCCTGCCTTCATTTCTTAATAAAAAAAATCATGCAAATTTTACTCAAGGTAATTTTTTTTACGTGAATTTTCTTTGAATCGATTTTTTCTTTCAAACCAATTCATCAAAGCCAATGCATAATTAGTAACATATCCAATTATAATGAAGTTCGAAATAAATTCACAGAGATACTATGTTTCTAATTCACAAGGTATTAAGTGTCTTTGAGAGAGCATTGAATACAACTTTTATTAATTTTAATTAGTTGACTATAATTCCTCATTTTAATTGAAATAAAATAAGTAGCATTACCCTAATTTGATTTGTTGTATATTGGTTATCAAAAATAAAATGTTAGTTTGACAGTTGAACACAGAGAATGGGAGTTAGAGACCATTTACGTAATTTGGGTGGCAGGGTAAAGTTGTAACTTTAAAAATTACCAACGAAAGGCATGTGCTTTCGTATGGTCCGTTTAATATTTTTATACTTCTCACTAATCATGCACAAGATAATATATCTTATCATAGTAAACCTTGATAAAATGTTGAACATTCTTTAATGAGAGTGAAAATATGAACAGTAAATAGAAGAAAAAAAAATTGTGTCAACTATTTGATTCCAATTGTTATCGAGTTACATGTTGTTTAACCTAGACCAACCAGCTATGATTCATGTGGGGTAATTAATTGTTCAACCTAACCCAATTCATTTTCTTTTTTTGGTTTATTCATGCATTTCATTTTTTTTATGTTATGATATATTAGTTATAACATTATTTATTTGTTGAGATATGGTTTCATGTTTGCGTGGTTTTTCTACATTAACGTTGAATATTAGTTTTTTTGTTTACATATTTGTCGAAAAAGGAGTTGATGCTCTCTGATCTTTGAGTTGTTGACATACCACCAAAAAATGTATCTTTCATGTAAACAGGAATTCAATGTTCACGTTCTTCATATAACGACTGAATCCATACATCCTCAGACAGCTGAAATTTTTCTACCATTTCTTCTCATTTATCTTGAAACTGTTGTATTGAACGGGACTTGTAAATGCATGAGTTAAAATATCCCATGAAATCATCATTTTCACTTATAACATGACCGAGTTTTTCAGGCACTTTTCTAAGTATATGCCAAAGACAAAAACGATGTCGAGCATTTGGAATACATTTGCAATAACTACTTTCATTGCTCTGTCTTGGTCAGTTATTATTGCATTTGGAGGCTTCCCACCCATTGTCCTAAGCCAAGTTTTCACCAACCATGTGAAAGTCTCTGAGGTCTCATTTGCTAGTAATGCACCACCAAGCAATCTTGATTGAAAGTGATTATTCACACCAATGAAGGGAGCAAATGGAGCAAATGGCATTTTATATTTGTCTGTGATATATGTTGTATCAAAAGATATCACATCTCCAAACTCTTTGTAATCATCTATACCATTTGCATCCACCCAAAATACATTTTTCAGACGACCATCATCATCCAAATCCATCGCATAAAAGAATCTTGAATTTTTTTCTTGCATAAGCGTAAAACACTCCAACATTGCATTTGCATCTCCTGATTCCAAAGTCAAACGATGATCCTTATCTAAAAGATTTCTAATATCTTTCTCCGAGCAACCAACTTTCTCATATCCTCCGTGTTGTTTCGCATGTTGGTCTCACACCAACATGTTGCAAAGTTTCAATACATTGTTTTTGAGCTTGATTGATTCTTCTATGGCAAGGAAAATAATGCGCATATGCTGGAAAAAGATCATGATTGTGATCTTTGATAAAGTCATGGATCACCCATTTGTCACCACAATTTCTTTTTATATGTAAGGCAGCCCCACATTCCACCTTCAAAAGAGGACGTGGATTTTGTGCCGTCGATTCTCGTTTTTTACCATGTCTCGTGCAAGCATATTTCACATCAATAAATTGTTTATAAATTTTCGAACGACGACTACTTTTAGTGCATACACCAAATCCGACACATTTATCATATTGAGCATAGAAAGAATAAGCATCTTCTTGTGACTCAAATTCCATTCCAATGTAAGGTTCTTCATGGTCCTTAACCTCTAAATCAGCAACATATGATTCACTATGGACTGGCTCATTGGCAACACACTCTTCATTTTCATTGATAGGTTCCATTAGTTCCTAATATATGTATAAAAGAAGTAACAGTTAATTGATAATTACATACCAAAAAAAATATGAAATACGATGTTATGATACTTCTCTAGAAAACTAGATGTTTGATACTGCAAAAAGTCATATACTGACACAATAGGAGGCACACAAAAGACAATTTTTTTACAGGAAAAAAATATAAAATACGATGTTCTGATACTGCTCTAGAAAATTAGATGTTTGATACTACAAAAAGTCATATACTAACACATAGGAGGCACACAAAAGACAATTTTTTTTACAGGAAAAAGAATACCTTACAAAAATGACCAATGACGTACAACACTTTTCTTCTCTTGATGAATTTGTAGATAAACACATATATCCACTTTCTGATAATTGAGAAATTGAAGAAAAAGCCAATGAATCTTTTTTTTAATTATAAATGGACAGATCACTTTGTAAAGGAAAATGGTGGGAGTAGCAGCGGTGAACTTGCAACAGAGTTTACTTAGCGCCAATTTAGCTAGGCGCCAAAACGTTTGAGGTTCCAATAAAAAAAAAAAATAAAAAACAATTAAATGGCGTTTGTTTTCAAGAGCCGTGATTGAATTCGTTAAAAAAAAAAAAGAGCAAGTGATTGAAAAAATTAAATGAAAAGTATTTGTTAGGTGGACCAATGAAAGAGCAAGTGTTGAAGAGAGAGTGTAAAAGCAACTGTCCCTAGCATTCCTCATATATATATACACCAGACTATGCCTATAATAATTTTTTCACGAGTTTATCATTTTCCTTTGTCAATTTTACTATTATTAATTATAAAAACTAAATATTAATTACAAATATCATTCTACAGTTAAATATTTTTATATATATTAGTAATTTTAGTCGTTGATTCATTGAAACTTTCTCTCCCTTCTCTCTAAGAAACAACTGTAGGCTACCAACTCCACCGTCTTTACCACTCAAAATTCAAATCTGACCTCAAAATGTAGATCCTTTTCCTTGGTGGTGCGAACGAGGTGTTAGGCTTCGTGACACCACCTTCTAACTCGGTCGGGTCTCGCTCACCATATTTTCTCTTCCTCTTCTCCGTCGTCGCAATGATGTTGTCTCTGTCGCGATCTGTAATGGCTTGTTTGGCCGTCACCATTTTGGTTTTGGAGAGGATGGTGGAGCAGTTTCAATCCGCGTCGGTGGTTGTTGTTGGAACAAAATGTGTTTCACAATGAATCTTATTGAGTTTTGATGATAACAAGGTATTAAAAATTGTCAATTGGTTATTACTAATTATTGTTCAAGTGTACAGGACCAAAGGCTAGTCAAGTAATTTCAATAGGTCTTGGAAGAACAATGAAAAGCAAAAGAATTCCAAGCATCTGAAGAAAACTGCTCCTGAAGTTGAAGTGCTTCTGAAGTGATGACGTCATCAGAAGCAGAAGGTCATCAGAAGCAAGGTTTTCATCAGAAGCGATATCATCACCAGAAGCTACATTTAATCCATATATTCAAACTGAAGATCCAAAGTAGCTGTTTCTCATTTCAACCTTATCTAAGAAGAACGAAGAATTGAAAGGGAGGTATCAACGGTCATATGGATAGCACTGAGCACTTGTCTCTCGTTAATAGAGTTGACAAAGTACAAGTGTACAACCACTACCTCCACTACTCTGTTTTTGTCTACGCTACAAGACAAGACAACAGCCATGCCTGCAGAATTTGTGCCTTCAAAGTGGGAATGAATTTGAAGCTAATTCTTCAAAGGACTACACCCAAATCAGGCAAAGGATTACTGGTGAATGATCAAAGGATTTCAAACGACTCTTTAGACGTGCTGATTATCTCAACGTCTCTTTCACGCCTCTAAATAAAGGTGTGAAGACTTGAAGATTGTAGATAGAGATATACAAGTTCAAAAGCGCCAAAACTCTGTCAAATTGATTCTACAAAGCACACTGAATTTCTGCACTGATTTGATACATCTTAGAAATTCAAAGTCTAGAGTCTTTATTGTATTGTATTGTGAACACCACTGATTGTATATCAAGTGTTCAAGTCAAACTCAATTCTCTGTATTTTTGTTTGATCAGAAGTCTCTTGCCTGCGTGCTTGAGCATTAGAAGTATTGAGCATTTGTAATCTTTGTGATTATAGTGAAATCTCCTTGGAAGTGAAAGGGGGACTGGACTACTTCCTTGTTGTGGAAGGAACCAGGATAACTGTTTGTGTCTTTGTCTTTCTTTTCTCTGCTCTGTTCTTTTCCGCTGCATATCTAATTCTGACCATTTCATCAGAAGCACTCACAAACTGCTTCTGAAGGTTTATCAGAAGAAGATTTTTTAGAGAGAAAAAGAAAACACAATTCAACCCCCCCTTCTTGTGTTTTCTCACCTTCAATTGGTATCAGAGCTTGCTCTGTTATCACAGCACTTAACCGTGTTACAGTTCAAGATCTATTAGAAAAACATGTCTGGAGGAGAGGAATCAACTACATCCTTAAAATACACAAGTGTCAAACATGACTATGATATGGCTGACAAGAAAACAGACTCTGGTAAAGCTCCAAAGTTTAATGGAGACCCAGAAGAGTTTTCATGGTGGAAAACAAATATGTACAGCTTTATCATGGGATTGGATGAAGAGCTATGGGACATACTGGAAGATGGAGTTGATGATCTGGATTTAGATGAAGAAGGAGCTGCTATAGACAGAAGAATACATACTCCTGCTCAGAAGAAGCTTTATAAGAAACACCACAAGATAAGAGGAATCATTGTGGCTTCTATACCTCGCACCGAATACATGAAGATGAGTGACAAATCTACTACGAAGGCTATGTTTGCTTCACTATGTGCAAACTTTGAAGGCAGCAAGAAGGTGAAAGAGGCTAAAGCTTTGATGCTAGTTCATCAGTATGAACTTTTCAGAATGAAGGATGATGAGAGTATAGAAGAAATGTACTCAAGATTTCAAACTTTAGTTTCTGGATTGCAAATACTGAAGAAAAGCTATGTTGCTTCTGATCATGTTAGTAAGATTTTGAGAAGCTTGCCTTCAAGATGGAGACCCAAAGTAACTGCTATTGAGGAAGCTAAGGATCTAAATACTTTAAGTGTTGAAGATCTTGTTAGCTCACTCAAAGTGCATGAAATGAGTTTAAATGAGCATGAAACCTCTAAGAAGAGTAAATCCATTGCTTTACCATCTAAAGGAAAGACTTCAAAATCTTCCAAAGCCTACAAAGCCAGTGAATCTGAAGAAGAATCACCTGATGGAGATTCTGATGAAGATCAATCTGTAAAGATGGCTAATGTGTCCAACAAGCTTGAGTGTCTGGCAAGGAAGCAGAAGAAATTTTTGAGCAAGAGAGGTAGCTACAAGAACTCCAAGAAAGAAGATCAGAAGGGATGCTTCAATTGTAAGAAGCCTGGTCATTTCATTGCTGATTGCCCTGATCTTCAGAAGGAGAAGTTTAAAGGCAAATCCAAGAAATCAAGCTTCAGCTCCAGTAAATTCAGAAAGCAAATCAAAAAGAGCTTGATGGCGACTTGGGAAGATTTGGATAGTGAATCTGGTTCTGATAAAGAAGAAGCAGATGATGATGCTAAGGCAGCCATGGGGTTAGTTGTAACACCCCGTTTTCCCAATATTTAAAATTTCTTTAAAAACATAACATTTATCAGAGTAAACATCAAACAACGGGATATCACATATAACGTAATCCAACAGTTAAATAATAATTTAACCAATAACTTAAACATTTGCAGCGGAAAATCTTAACCATAATTCATGAAACGTTTTGGCACGCAGGCCCAACAAGTATCTCAAAAGAGTTAATCAAACAGTAAATATTTATGGCAGTCACGTAAGAGAATGAAGCATGTTATAGCATAAAACCCCATCCCGTTACGTATCAGAGCGACCTAGACGGCACAGTGAAGGCAAGGCCACTCACGACGGCAACTGCACACTAAGCACGATCACCTGCAAGTTACCCATACGAAGGGCAACATTTTCAAGCAGAAGGGGTGAGATTTCATAATAAAATAACATTAATCAATGTAATTGCGAATCATAAATTAACATCATAATCATTCCATTATTAACTTTGCATAAATGCTAAACAGTTATCACGTAATCATATATCCAATTCATTATGAACAACGTAACATAATCAATAAACACTTATCACATAATCACATATTCATTCATTATCAACAAGGCATCTTAATCATGACAATGTGACAATGCTCCTAGACTCCTTATATGCATGTGGTACCAATCGTCATCATAAGTATTAATATACTTTAATCGTGCGGAGGACAAAGCTCCTATAAAACGTGCGGAGGACAAAGCTCCTAATATTCGTGGTGAGGACTAAGCTCAATGATATGCTATGCATGGACACATATGAACAAAACATCGTAATCAACTTATCAACATGCATCCAATAATTTGGAGCTAAACTTCATCATATAATTATGCACTTAGTTAAATAACGGAAGCAGCATAAACAGGTCACATAACAAGATGATATCATTATATCAAAGCACATAATTTGTATCATTATCACATCTTCTTATCTTGCATGAATATACAATACAATAGTTCATATTCAATTAATATTAATATAACTTAAACAACTCTACAGTCTGCATTAAACGACATCACTAGGTCTCATTACCAGTTAGGGGTTCACTCTTGATCAACAAGTGCGACACAGATCGCATAAACACATAAACAAGTTCATCCTGGTTGTACTCGCGAGGCGAGAGTACTTACTCGCCATGGCGAGTACCACTCAACTCCCAAACTAAGGTTGTTCTGGGTTCCCTCTGATCCTACATTCATTCCTAATCAATACTAGGTATGTTCAGGTACTCAAAGGCATACAAGATTCAACTAAAAAGGTCGAAACACGAAATATGACATGCACTCTGCCTAAGCTCGCGAGGCGAGGAAGGGTTGCTCGCCATGGCGAGTTGTACCAAACAAATCGCGAGGCGAAGGGAAGGGGCTCGCGTGGCGAGCGATGAAGTTCATCACTCGCGAGGCGAGGATCATCACTCGCCGTGGCGAGCGATGAACAGAAGCACGGGCAGACTAGGGTTTTTCTCAAAAATCCATCACACAACATGGTTCAAAGCCTAATTTTGATTCCATAATCCATCCTAAACATGTTCTAAGGTTAAAGGACGGTTTCTACATCAATCTAAACAAGTTTTACCGTTTGATCATCAATTTTTAGGGTTTTAACCTAATTCCAAAACTTCTCTAAATCAATCCTAACTTTGTCAACTAATCATCAGAATTACAGTAAATAACATTATTGAATTATTAGTCTCACCCTTACCTTGTTTGAAGAAAATCGCAGCACTCTTGGTCTCTTGCTCCTCTCTAAGCTTTTCTCCCTTTTTCCAAAAGTTTTCACGTACAATGGTTTTCTAAAGATATTAGGTCTTCCCTATTTATACCTCTTTCTAATAACTTATCTTATCTCACTTTCTCCCCCAACACTATCTAAAATATCAAAACAGCCTTCAACTAAATATTTTATATTATTTTCAAATCTTTATTCTATTTAACAATAAAATAAATCTCATATCCTTATCAAATCTTCCAAAGCTCATAACTTAACACGTCATCGATCAAATCATCATAAATCATCAAGACATACCAAAACATAACAAAATCACGCATATATTATATAATTATAATATAATCACCTAAACTCGATTAAATAAACGATTAAACGAAAGTGGGCGTTACATTAGTGGCAACAGTATTATCAGAAGCAGTATCAGAAGCTGAATCAGATTCAGAAGATGAAAATGAGGTATATTCCAAAATTCCTAGACAAGAACTTGTTGATTCTCTAAAAGAACTTTTGTCACTGTTTGAACACAGAACCAATGAGTTGACAGATTTAAAAGAAAAATATGTTGATTTGATGAAACAACAAAAGACAACTCTATTGGAACTGAAAGCTTCTGAAGAAGAACTCAAAGGGTTTAACCTCATATCAACAACATATGAAGATAGACTCAAGATTCTTTGTCAGAAGCTACAAGAAAAATGTGATAAAGGTTCAGGCAATAAACATGAGATTGCCTTGGATGATTTTATTATGGCTGGAATAGACAGAAGCAAAGTTGCTTCTATGATCTACAGCACATACAAGAACAATGGCAAAGGGATTGGATATTCTGAGGAGAAATCCAAAGAATACAGTCTCAAGAGCTACTGTGATTGTATCAAGGATGGATTGAAATCCACCTTTGTGCCTGAAGGTACAAATGCTGTAACTGCTGTTCAGTCAGAACCTGAAGCTTCTGGTTCACAGGCTAAGATCACATCAAAGCCAGAAAATCTCAAGTCCAAGGTTATGACAAAATTTGATCCTAAGAGTCAAAGGATTAAAATTCTGAAAAGATCGGAACCTGTTCCTCAGAGTCTGATTAAACCAGAATCTAAAATCCCAAAGCAAAAGGATCAGAAGAATAAAGCAGTTACTGCTTCTGAGAAAACAATACTAAAAGGTGTCAAACCTAAAGTATTGAATGATCAGAAGCCTCTCAGCATTCACCCTAAGGTACAAGGGAGGAAAAGTAAAGCCTCCAGAACTAACCCAAAAGGACCCATGAAGATATGGGTACCTAAATCCGAATTGGTTAAAAATGCAGGTGTGCCTAAGGGCAAGAGAGAAACAAAGGTCATGGTACCTAGATAGCGGATGTTCAAGGCACATGACTGGAGAGAAAGCTTTGTTCCTTACCCTTACAATGAAAGATGGAGGAGAAGTCAAGTTTGGTGGCAACCAGACTGGAAAAATCATTGGTACAGGTACTATTGGTAATTCCTCCATCTCAATTAATAATGTGTGGCTAGTAGATGGTCTGAAGCATAACCTATTGAGCATTAGTCAATTTTGTGACAATGGGTATAATGTAATGTTCAGTAAGACCAACTGCACACTAGTCAACAAGGATGACAAATCCATTACATTCAAGGGAAAGAGAGTTGAGAATGTCTATAAAATAAATTTCTCTGATCTGGCTGATCAGAAGGTAGTTTGCCTTCTGTCAATGAATGATAAAAAAGGGGTATGGCATAAAAGGTTGGGACATGCTAATTGGAGATTAATTTCTAAAATTAGCAAGTTACAACTAGTCAAAGGATTGCCTAACATTGATTATCATTCAGATGCACTTTGTGGTGCATGTCAGAAAGGGAAAATTGTGAAAAGTACTTTCAAATCTAAAGACATTGTATCAACCTCCAGACCCTTAGAATTACTCCATATTGATCTTTTTGGTCCAGTTAATACTGCATCTTTATATGGAAGTAAATATGGATTAGTCGTTGTTGATGATTACAGCAGATGGACTTGGGTAAAATTCATTAAAAGTAAAGACTATGCATGTGAAGTGTTTAGCAGTTTCTGCACTCAAATACAATCTGAAAAAGAATTGAAAATTTTGAAAGTCAGAAGTGATCATGGTGGAGAATTTGAAAATGAGCCATTTGAACTTCTTTGTGAAAAACATGGGATTCTCCATGAATTTTCTTCTCCTAGAACTCCACAACAAAATGGGGTTGTAGAGAGAAAGAACAGAACCTTACAAGAAATGGCCAGAACCATGATCCATGAAAACAATTTAGCTAAACATTTCTGGGCAGAAGCAGTTAATACTTCATGTTATATTCAAAATAGGATCTATATCAGACCTATGTTGGAGAAAACTGCATATGAACTCTTTAAAGGAAGAAGACCCAATATCTCTTACTTTCATCAGTTTGGATGTACTTGTTACATCTTAAACACTAAAGACTATCTGAAGAAATTTGATGTCAAGGCTCAAAGAGGAATCTTTTTAGGTTACTCTGAAAGGTCAAAGGCGTACAGAGTGTATAATTCAGAAACACATTGTGTTGAAGAATCTATGCATGTTAAATTTGATGATAGAGAGCCTGGAAGTAAAACTCCAGAGCAAAGTGAAAGTAATGCAGGTACAACTGATTCTAAAGATGCATCAGAATCTGATCAACCTTCTGATTCTGAAAAGTATTCAGAAGTTGAATTTAGTCCAGAAGCTGAAATCACTCCAGAAGCTGGGTCTAATTCAAAAGCAGAACCTAGTCCAGTAGTACAGAATGAAAATGCTTCTGAGGATATTCAAGATAACACTCAGCAGGTTATTCAACCTAAATTCAAGCACAAATCTTCACACCCTGAGGAGCTAATCATTGGAAGCAAAGATATTCCTAGAAGAACAAGATCACATTTCAGACAAGAAGAGTCATTAATAGGATTGCTTTCCATAATTGAGCCTAAAACTGTTGAAGAAGCTCTCTCAGATGATGGATGGATATTAGCTATGCAAGAAGAGCTAAATCAGTTTCAAAGGAATGATGTGTGGGATCTGGTACCCAAACCTTTTCAGAAGAACATTATTGGAACAAAATGGGTATTCAGAAACAAGCTGAATGAACAAGGAGAAGTAACCAGAAACAAAGCCAGACTTGTTGCTCAAGGTTACAGTCAACAAGAAGGCATTGATTACACTGAAACATTTGCTCCAGTTGCAAGATTGGAAGCAATCAGGTTACTTCTATCCTATGCAATTAATCATGGCATAATATTGTATCAAATGGATGTCAAAAGTGCTTTTCTTAATGGTGTCATTGAAGAAGAAGTATATGTCAAACAACCTCCTGGGTTTGAGGATCTTAAGCATCCTGACCATGTCTATAAACTTAAGAAATCACTATATGGCTTGAAACAAGCTCCCAGAGCTTGGTATGATAGACTAAGTAATTTCTTAATTAAAAATGATTTTGAAAGAGGACAAGTTGACACAACACTCTTCAGAAGGACTCTTAAGAAGGACATTTTGATTGTCCAAATATATGTTGATGATATAATATTTGGTTCTACTAATGCATCTCTTTGCAAAGAATTTTCTAAGTTAATGCAGGATGAATTTGAAATGAGTATGATGGGAGAATTGAAGTTCTTTCTTGGAATTCAAATCAACCAAAGTAAAGAAGGAGTATATGTTCATCAAGCAAAATATACAAAGGAGCTTCTGAAGAAGTTCAAGCTAGAAGATTGTAAAGTGATGAACACTCCAATGCATCCAACCTGCACCTTAAGCAAAGAAGATACTGGAACAGTAGTAGACCAGAAGCTATACAGAGGTATGATTGGTTCTCTGTTATACCTCACTGCATCTAGACCTGATATTTTATTCAGTGTATGCTTGTGTGCAAGATTTCAATCAGATCCTAGAGAATCTCATTTAACTGCAGTTAAGAGAATCTTCAGGTATCTGAAAGGAACAACTAATCTTGGACTCCTGTATAGGAAATCCCTAGATTATAAGTTGATTGGATTCTGTGATGCTGATATGCTGGTGACAGGATTGAAAGAAAATCAACCAGTGGAAATTGTCAATTCCTGGGAGAGAATCTGATATCCTGGGCAAGCAAAAGACAAGCAACTATTGCTATGTCTACAGCAGAAGCAGAATACATTTCAGCTGCAAGTTGTTGCACACAACTACTTTGGATGAAACATCAGTTGGAAGACTATCAGATTAATGCTAACAGTATTCCCATCTTTTGTGATAATACTGCTGCTATTTGTTTGTCAAAGAATCCAATTCTACATTCAAGAGCCAAGCATATTGAGATCAAACACCATTTTATCAGAGACTATGTTCAAAAAGGGATTTTAGATATACAATTCATTGATACTGAACATCAATGGGCTGATATATTTACAAAACCTTTATCTGTTGAAAGATTTGATTTTATTAAGAAAAATTTGAACATGCATTTTGTGTCTGATTGAAAAATTGCTTGCCTCTGAATAAGAAGTTTGGTTCTGAAGTCTATTCAGAAGCATCTGGTCCATCAGAAGCTCTTAACTGAGGTTCTGAGGAAAATGTGCTTCTGAAGATGACGTCAGCACTAAGACTTCAGAAGCGGTATTCTTTGCTTCTGAATAGCAAGGTTAGTGGGAACGTTGGCAGTTACTTTTTGTAACAGCTGTCCTATTACCCAAAAGTTAGTTTTCTGAAGACTCTCTGACTTGGTCTATTTGTATTGGAGTATAACAAAAAGGGGCAATGATGTTTTATTTGCTTTTAAACATACTAACACGCGCCCCCAATTTGTCATTAATGCTATGTTTGTTTGTCTCTTCTGAATTGCAAACGTTTTACTAAAAACACTAAGTCAATTCACACACTACTCACTTCACAACAAACACTTTCTATTTTCTTCTCAACCCTCTGCGAAGTAAGCGCATTCATCCTCTCTCAATCACCTTAGAACCCTAAAACATTCATTCGAATCAATGGATAGTTCAAGTTCTGCTCCTGGATCATCCTCAAACATGGAAATAGATACTCCTGCTTATGAGATAAAAGGAAGAACTATGTCTATTGAAGAATGGGAGTTAATCATTCAAGCAGAAAACCCAGTGGATTTCGCCTCATTAACCTTCCATGGATGCGACCTGACAAAGTTCTATGAGAAACAGCAGTTGATGGGTTACTTTGGTCTTCTCAACGGTCCAACGTATGAAGTTCTGGTCAGACAATTCTGGGTAAGGGCTTCAATCTTTGACATTGATGCTGCTAGACAGGAAGAAGCTCAATTGATTCTGGTTGATCCTACTCTGAAGGGAAAAACCAGAGAAGAAATGGGTCTACTCTCCTTCACTGGTACAGAGATAAGATCAAATGTCATGGGTATTCCTGTAACCATAAATGAGCAGATTATTGCTCAAGCCATGGGAAGGGATACCTCTGGCAAGTACTTTGGAGAAGAGATTCCTAATCCAAGAACCAGCCCCTGGAAGGAAATTGTTAATGAAACCATTTATGGGTCTAAGGTTGCTCAATCATACAACACCTTAAGCATGGAGAAGAAGTTGCTTTTGAAAATTCAAAATGAGAACATCTTTCCCAAAGGTGGAGGAAGTGATCAACCTTCACTTGGACATAAGGTTTTCCTGCATCACACCATCACTCAAGAGACCACGATGAATGTTCCTAAGTACATGTTCAAGTACATGATCAAGGAACTAAAGAAGAGTCAGATGGAGAACAGGAAGTTTGTTCCTTATGGAAGACTGCTCTCTGTGATTTTTCAGGAAGGAGGAATTCTAAGTGCCTTAAAGGATGTTGGCATTTATGATAACCAGAAGCTGGGAGCAGTCACTGGGAAGGTAATCAATGGATCAACACTTGTGAAGATGAAGTTGATCCCAGCAGAAGCCTACAAGAAATTAGATACTGACATGCATGAATCTGATGCAATATCTGATTTGATTACTCATCTCATCCCCATTTGCAAGAAAGATCCCCTGGATGTGCAAAGGGTTTACATACTGAACTTCTACAAAACTTATATCAAGAAAATTGATTTGAAAGATGTCCCTAATGAAATGTTTGGTGGTGCACTGCCTGTGGCCAAAGGTAGAAAATCCAAGAGAAAGCTGATCACCAAGGAGGAATATATTGCTGGTGATGCTTCTGAAAAGGGTGCTCAGTGTAACACCCTGTTTTCCCAATATCAAAATTTCATTAAAAACATAACATTTATCAGAGTAAACATCAAACAACGGGATATCACATATAACGTAATCCAACAGTTAAATAATAATTTAACCAATATCTTAAACATTTGCAGCGGAAAATCTTAACCATAATTCATGAAACGTTTTGGCATGCAGGCCCAACAAGTATCTCAAAAGAGTTAATCAAAACAGTAAATATTCATGGCAGTTCACGTAAGAGAATGAAGCATGTTATAGCATAAAACCCCATCCCGTTACGTATCAGAACGACCTAGACGACACAGTGAAGGCAAGGCCACTCACGACGGCAACTGCACACTAAGCACGATCACCTGCAAGTTACCCATACGAAGGGCAACATTTTCAAGCAGAAGGGGTGAGATTTCATAATAAAAT
Source organism: Medicago truncatula (assembly GCF_003473485.1). Taxonomy (NCBI): domain Eukaryota; kingdom Viridiplantae; phylum Streptophyta; class Magnoliopsida; order Fabales; family Fabaceae; genus Medicago; species Medicago truncatula. Next base: position 28,726,671 of record NC_053045.1, read on the forward strand.
AACATTAATCAATGTAATTGCGAATCATAAATTAACATCATAATCATTCCATTATTAACTTTGCATAAATGCTAAACAGTTATCACGTAATCATATATCCAATTCATTATGAACAACGTAACATAATCAATAAACACTTATCACATAATCACATATTCATTCATTATCAACAAGGCATCTTAATCATGACAATGTGACAATGCTCCTAGACTCCTTATATGCATGTGGTACCAATCGTCATCATAAGTATTAATATACTTTAATCGTGCGGAGGACAAAGCTCCTATAAAACGTGCGGAGGACAAAGCTCCTAATATTCGTGGTGAGGACTAAGCTCAATGATATGCTATGCATGGACACATATGAACAAAACATCGTAATCAACTTATCAACATGCATCCAATAATTTGGAGCTAAACTTCATCATATAATTATGCACTTAGTTAAATAACGGAAGCAGCATAAACAGGTCACATAACAAGATGATATCATTATATCAAAGCACATAATTTGTATCATTATCACATCTTCTTATCTTGCATGAATATACAATACAATAGTTCATATTCAATTAATATTAATATAACTTAAACAACTCTACAGTCTGCATTAAACGACATCACTAGGTCTCATTACCAGTTAGGGGTTCACTCTTGATCAACAAGTGCGACACAGATCGCATAAACACATAAACAAGTTCATCCTGGTTGTACTCGCGAGGCGAGAGTACTTACTCGCCATGGCGAGTACCACTCAACTCCCAAACTAAGGTTGTTCTGGGTTCCCTCTGATCCTACATTCATTCCTAATCAATACTAGGTATGTTCAGGTACTCAAAGGCATACAAGATTCAACTAAAAAGGTCGAAACACGAAATATGACATGCACTCTGCCTAAGCTCGCGAGGCGAGGAAGGGTTGCTCGCCATGGCGAGTTGTACCAAACAACTCGCGAGGCGAAGGGAAGGGGCTCGCGTGGCGAGCGATGAAGTTCATCACTCGCGAGGCGAGGATCATCACTCGCCGTGGCGAGCGATGAACAGAAGCACGGGCAGACTAGGGTTTTTCTCAAAAATCCATCACACAACATGGTTCAAAGCCTAATTTTGATTCCATAATCCATCCTAAACATGTTCTAAGGTTAAAGGACGGTTTCTACATCAATCTAAACAAGTTTTACCGTTTGATCATCAATTTTTAGGGTTTTGACCTAATTCCAAAACTTCTCTAAATCAATCCTAACTTTGTCAACTAATCATCAGAATTACAGTAAATAACATTATTGAATTATTAGTCTCACCCTTACCTTGTTTGAAGAAAATCGCAGCACTCTTGGTCTCTTGCTCCTCTCTAAGCTTTTCTCCCTTTTTCCAAAAGTTTTCACGTACAATGGTTTTCTAAAGATATTAGGTCTTCCCTATTTATACCTCTTTCTAATAACTTATCTTATCTCACTTTCTCCCCCAAAACTATCTAAAATATCAAAACAGCCCTCAACTAAATATTTTATATTATTTTCAAATCTTTATTCTATTTAACAATAAAATAAATCTCATAACATAATCAAATCCTCCAAAACTCATAACTTATCACGTCATCAATCAAATCATCATAAATCATCAAAACATACCAAAATCATGCACATATTATATAATTATAATATAATCACCTAAACTTGAATAAATAAACGATTAAACGAAAGTGGGCGTTACAACTCTCCCCCACTTAAAAGATTTTCGTCCTCGAAAATTTACCTTAAGCAAACAACTCTGGATAAGACTCCAGCATCTTACTCTCAAGCTCCCACGTCAAGCTTTCACCAGTCGCTCCCGTCCAAACGACTCTCACGAGAGGTATCTCCTTGCCTCTCAACGTCTTCACTTTACGATCATCAATCCTCACCGGTAAAGTCTCTACCGTAAGGTTGTCTCTAACTTGCACATCGTCACTTTGGATTACATGAGATGGATCCGGAACATACTTTCGAAGTTGCGACACATGGAAAACGTTGTGCAAATTCGCAAGATGCGGCGGTAAACCCACTCGGTAAGCCACCGTTCCAACTCTCTCCAATATCTGATACGGACCAATGAACTTCGGGGTCAACTTCTTTGACTTCGAAGCACGTCCTACACCAGTCATAGGAGTGACTCTCAAAAACACGTGGTCTCCTTCCTGAAATTCAAGATCTTTTCTACGCTTATCATGATAACTCTTTTGTCGACTCTGCGACGCCTTCATTTTCTCTTGGATCATCTGAACTTTCTCAGTAGTTTGCTGAACAATCTCTGGCCCTAAGACCGCTCTTTCTCCTGATTCAAACCAACACAACGGAGTTCTGCATCTCCGACCATACAAAGCCTCGAACGGTGCCATTCCAATACTAGAATGATAACTATTATTATAAGTGAACTCGATCAACGGAAGATGACTGTCCCAAGTTCCTCCCTGTTCAAGAACACAAATTCTCAACAAATCCTCTAGCGACTGAATTGTCCTCTCCGACTGACCATCTGTCTGTGGATGATACGCCGAACTCAATCTCAACTTCGAACCCAAGGCCTCTTGCAAACTTTTCCAAAATCTAGAAGTAAATCTTGGATCTCTATCTGACACAATGCTCGAAGGAACACCATGCAACTTCACAATCTCCTTGATATAAATCTCTGCCAACTGGGCAACAGGGAAACTAATATTAATAGGTAGAAAATGAGCTGACTTCGTCAACCTATCAACAATAACCCAAATTGCGTCGTTCCCTCTAGGAGTATTTGGCAAACTCGTCACAAAATCCATGGATATACTATCTCATTTCCATTCTGGCACGTCTAAAGGTACCATCATCCCAGCAGGTTTCTGATGCTCAACTTTCGACTTCTGACAAACTAAACAGGAATACACAAACTGTGCCACATCTCGTTTCAAACCAGACCACCAGAAAATCTTCTTTAAATCATGATACATCTTCGTAGCTCCCGGATGAATACTCAAGCTACTTCTATGACTCTCTTCAAGAATCATCTTCTTAATCTCTTCATTATCTGGGATACAAATTCTTCCTCAGAATCTCAACACACCTTGATTGTCGATTTTAAAATCACTGTCTTCAGCCTGATCTCTAGCAACCAACAAATCCACAAACTTTACATCAACTTTCTGCGCTTCCTTGATACTTTTCAGAAATTCACTATCAATCTTCAGCATACCTAGTTTCACGCTCTGAGGTGACCATTCACAAACCAAACTCATATCTCGGAACTGTTCAAGTAACTCGAACTCTCTGACCATCATGGCGGACATATGCAATGTCTTCCTACTCAAGGCATCTGCAACAACATTAGCTTTACCCGGATGATAATTCAAACCAAAGTCATAATCTTTCAACAATTCGAGCCATCTTCGCTGTCTCATATTCAATTCCTTCTGATCGAACAAATACTTCAAACTCTTGTGATCACTAAACACTTCAAATCTCGAACCATACAAGTAATGTCTCCATATCTTCAATACAAAGACTACGGCCGCCAACTCGAGATCATGCGTAGGATAATTCTTCTCATGAATTCTCAACTGTCTTGAAGCATAAGCTACCACTTTACCTTCTTGCATAAGTACACCTCCTAAACCCAACTTGGACGCATCACAATAAACCACAAAAGGTTCATCTGACTTCGGCAAAATTAACACTGGAGCAGTCGTCAAACGCTTCTTCAATTCACCGAAACTTTTCTCACAATGAACGTCCCACACCACACAAAAGTTTTACCTTTACAAGTCAACTGCGTTAGCGGAAGAGCTAACTTAGAAAACCCTTCAATAAACCTTCTATAGTAACCAGCTAAACCCAATAAGCTTCTAATTTCAGTAACGGACTTAGGAGTATCCCATTGCGATACAGCTTCGACTTTAGACGGATCCACAGCAATACCATCTCCGGAAATAACATGGCCTAGAAAACTCACTTCTTTCAACCAGAATTCACACTTAGACAATTTAGCATAAAGCTTCTTCTCTTTCAACACTTGCAAAACAATCTTCAGATGCTCAGCATGTTCTTCTTCAGTCTTGGAGTAAATCAAAATATCGTCGATAAACACAACCACAAACCGATCCAAAAATGCATGGAAGATGCGATTCATATACTCCATAAACACTCCAGGTGCATTGGTAACACCAAAAGGCATAACTTTATATTCATAGTGACCATAACGCGTTCTGAAAGCTGTCTTCTGCATATCTTCATCCTTTACTTTAATCTGGTGATAACCTGATCTCAAATCAATCTTGCTGAAAACTCGTGCACCCACTAGCTGATCCATCAAATCATCAATTCTCGGAAGTGGATACCTATTCTTGATAGTTACCTTGTTCAACTGCCGATAATCAATACACAACCGCATACTACCATCTTTCTTCTTTACTAACAAAACCGGCGCTCCCCAAGGTGAAACACTCGGTCTAACAAACTTCTTCTCAAGCAAGTCTTCCAACTGTTTCTTCAACTCAGATAACTCAGAAGCAGACATACGATAAGGTGCCATCGAGACCGGCTTCGTTCCAGGAACAAGATCAATAGAAAACTCAACTTCTCTCTCTGGAGGCACATCAGGAATCTCATCTGGAAAAACTTCAGGAAATTCACATACCACCGGTAACCTGTCAATCACTGCTTGATTCTCAATAGATAAGGTAGCCATTAACGAAAACATCAAGATACCGTCGCGTTTCAGTTGCTTCAGCTGCTTAGTAGATAAAAACTCTGCACCACTTTCCTCTTCGACGGAAGAGAAATGTACTGACTTGCTAAAACAATTAATAAGAACGTGGTTGTACTCTAACCAGTTCATACCTAAAATCACATCCATACCACTCAAAGGTAGACAAACTAAATCCATTTCGAAATCACGACCAAACATAGACAAAGGACATTCCAAACATACGAGAGAAGTAGTCACCGAACCCTTAGCTGGAGTTTCGACAACCATCTCTCCATTCATATCAGACAAATCAAGACCCAAAGCAGAAACACAATCGAAAGCAATAAAACAATGCGTAGCACCAGTATCAATAATAGCAACTAAAGGAGTATTATTAATATAGCAAGTACCTCTGATCAAACGATCCTCATTCTCTGTCTGAGTCCCAGTCAAAGCAAAGACCCTACCAGTAGTCGGCGCCCTCTTAGGCTGAGTACACTGTGAACTAATGTGACCCTCTCCATTGCAATTAAAGCACACAATGTCTGTACGATTGCAATCAGCTATAACATGACCTTTCTTGCCACACCGGACACACTTCTTGATTTCCTCAGGGCAGGCGTTGCTCTTGTGGCCTTTCTCACCACAATTGAAGCACACAATCTCTGCAGCATCCTTCTTCTTAAGCCGCCTAACATCGACCATCTTCTATTTACCTTTGTCAGCGGGGGCACTATACAGCTTAGGACGACTCTGCTGTCCCTTGCCCTTCCTTTCATTCACTACCTTGTAGTGAGCCTTCGTATCCTCTTCGTAGATTCTGCAGCTATTAACCAAATCCTGAAAAACTCTCAGCTGTTGGTACCCAATCGCCCTCTTAATGTCGGGCCTCAAACCGTTCTCGAACTTGATGCATCTCGAGAACTCAGCATTCTCTGCAGTATAGTGCGGATAGAACTTAGACAGCTCCACGAACTTGGCAGCATACTCTGTCACGGACATATTTCCTTGCTTCAGCTCAAGGAATTCGATCTCTTTCTTCCCGCGAACATCTTCCGGAAAGTATCTTCTCAGGAACTCTCTCCTGAAAACAGCCCAAGTCACAACAGCTCCCTCCTGCCCAAGGGTAGGCAGAAGAGCAACCCACCAGTCATCAGCTTCCTCGGCCAGCTGATGAGTACCAAATCGCACTTTTTGATCCTCCGTGCACTGCATAACCCGGAAAATCCTCTCAATCTCCTTAAGCCACGTCTGGGCTCCATCAGGGTCATAACGTCCTTTGAAGGTCGGAGGGTTCTTCTTCATGAACGTCTCCAACATCCTAGCTTCCGCGTTCGCACCAGCATTTGCGTTAGGTTGTTGTCCCACAGCTTGGGCAACAGCTTGTAGAGCAGCAGCTAACGCAGCATCGTTTCTTCCAGCCATTTCCGAGATTCTACAAAAGTAGCAACAACAACATAAGATAGTAATATAAATATTACTAAGACTCGACACGACTCTCTAATTGACCGGACGGACCGACCTGCTCTGATACCAATTGTAACACCCCGTTTTCCCAATATCAAAATTTCATTAAAAACATAACATTTATCAGAGTAAACATCAAACAACGGGATATCACATATAACGTAATCCAACAGTTAAATAATAATTTAACCAATATCTTAAACATTTGCAGCGGAAAATCTTAACCATAATTCATGAAACGTTTTGGCACGCAGGCCCAACAAGTATCTCAAAAGAGTTAATCAAAACAGTAAATATTCATGGCAGTTCACGTAAGAGAATGAAGCATGTTATAGCATAAAACCCCATCCCGTTACGTATCAGAACGACCTAGACGACACAGTGAAGGCAAGGCCACTCACGACGGCAACTGCACACTAAGCACGATCACCTGCAAGTTACCCATACGAAGGGCAACATTTTCAAGCAGAAGGGGTGAGATTTCATAATAAAATAACATTAATCAATGTAATTGCGAATCATAAATTAACATCATAATCATTCCATTATTAACTTTGCATAAATGCTAAACAGTTATCACGTAATCATATATCCAATTCATTATGAACAACGTAACATAATCAATAAACACTTATCACATAATCACATATTCATTCATTATCAACAAGGCATCTTAATCATGACAATGTGACAATGCTCCTAGACTCCTTATATGCATGTGGTACCAATCGTCATCATAAGTATTAATATACTTTAATCGTGCGGAGGACAAAGCTCCTATAAAACGTGCGGAGGACAAAGCTCCTAATATTCGTGGTGAGGACTAAGCTCAATGATATGCTATGCATGGACACATATGAACAAAACATCGTAATCAACTTATCAACATGCATCCAATAATTTGGAGCTAAACTTCATCATATAATTATGCACTTAGTTAAATAACGGAAGCAGCATAAACAGGTCACATAACAAGATGATATCATTATATCAAAGCACATAATTTGTATCATTATCACATCTTCTTATCTTGCATGAATATACAATACAATAGTTCATATTCAATTAATATTAATATAACTTAAACAACTCTACAGTCTGCATTAAACGACATCACTAGGTCTCATTACCAGTTAGGGGTTCACTCTTGATCAACAAGTGCGACACAGATCGCATAAACACATAAACAAGTTCATCCTGGTTGTACTCGCGAGGCGAGAGTACTTACTCGCCATGGCGAGTACCACTCAACTCCCAAACTAAGGTTGTTCTGGGTTCCCTCTGATCCTACATTCATTCCTAATCAATACTAGGTATGTTCAGGTACTCAAAGGCATACAAGATTCAACTAAAAAGGTCGAAACACGAAATATGACATGCACTCTGCCTAAGCTCGCGAGGCGAGGAAGGGTTGCTCGCCATGGCGAGTTGTACCAAACAACTCGCGAGGCGAAGGGAAGGGGCTCGCGTGGCGAGCGATGAAGTTCATCACTCGCGAGGCGAGGATCATCACTCGCCGTGGCGAGCGATGAACAGAAGCACGGGCAGACTAGGGTTTTTCTCAAAAATCCATCACACAACATGGTTCAAAGCCTAATTTTGATTCCATAATCCATCCTAAACATGTTCTAAGGTTAAAGGACGGTTTCTACATCAATCTAAACAAGTTTTACCGTTTGATCATCAATTTTTAGGGTTTTGACCTAATTCCAAAACTTCTCTAAATCAATCCTAACTTTGTCAACTAATCATCAGAATTACAGTAAATAACATTATTGAATTATTAGTCTCACCCTTACCTTGTTTGAAGAAAATCGCAGCACTCTTGGTCTCTTGCTCCTCTCTAAGCTTTTCTCCCTTTTTCCAAAAGTTTTCACGTACAATGGTTTTCTAAAGATATTAGGTCTTCCCTATTTATACCTCTTTCTAATAACTTATCTTATCTCACTTTCTCCCCCAAAACTATCTAAAATATCAAAACAGCCCTCAACTAAATATTTTATATTATTTTCAAATCTTTATTCTATTTAACAATAAAATAAATCTCATAACATAATCAAATCCTCCAAAACTCATAACTTATCACGTCATCAATCAAATCATCATAAATCATCAAAACATACCAAAATCATGCACATATTATATAATTATAATATAATCACCTAAACTTGAATAAATAAACGATTAAACGAAAGTGGGCGTTACACTCAGAAGCACCAGAAAGCTAAGAAGGAAAAACCAGCTGTTTTCACCATTCAAGAGGAAGTGGAGGACTTGGATGAAGTCCCACTGATCAGGAAAAGGACCAGAAGTGGTCAAGAAACAGCAGAAAAGCCTGAAACTCAAAATGCATCTGAACAAGCTGCATTTGAACAACCTCAGATTCCTGAGAAGAAAAGAGAAGTTGCTCTTCAAACCATAAAAAGGAAGAGATCAAGAAGTCTGAAGACGGGTGAAGGACGCAAGGAGGAAATGTTGGAAGAGCTGCAAGAAAACTGGGAAGAAGACTCAAGTCCCAAGAAAGCAAAAAGGACTATAAATACTGGGCCTACAGTCTTGTCTAGGTTTGAAGCTTCTGAGGATCAACTGAGACAAGCTGATGAGTATGCTGCATCTAAGATACAAGAGAAGCAAAGGGATGAGCGTCTCAAGGCTGCAGGGTATGTGCCTACTCCTGACATTACTGCTTTAGCATCTGAGTTAGAACAAGAAACTGTTCAGTATGGAGCAACTCTGCTATCACAAGCCTTGAAGAATAAGCAAGCTTCAGGAGCCACTTCTTCAGAACCAGCTTCTAAAGCTTCAGAAGCAGCTCTTCCAGAAGCTCACTCTTCAGAACAGTTCCTGTACCTCCTATTCACTATCTTGATCAGTGGATGGATCTAAAGAAGAGCTTTGATGAGCTGTTGGATCAGCTAAGCACTAAGTGTGTCTCTTCTCACTCTGCAATGCTGAAAAAGATGTTGGATGATATGCATGAAGCAGCTAAAGTGAAAGAGCTGAATTATGTGCCTCTGCTTGACATCACTCCTTTCTATCCAGAAGAAGAGTACATCACAAGGGGTGCAAGAATACATGCCGGGTTTAAAAGAAGGATGAGAGAGAAGGATGAGCTACTTAAGAAGAAGGATGAGCAAATTAAGTATCTCTTGGAACAGATGTATAAGCAAGCCCAACCTTAGTTGCACACCCAATTTTCTCTGCTTGTTTTAATCGTTGTTCTAAGTACTTTAGTTGCCTTGCGTTTGTATCTTAACTTTTCTATATATAAATATTATCATTTGCTTCTGAATCATATGTCTTACAAGCTTTATACTCTGATAATATTTGCTGCATTTTAATGTTGTTTGCTCTGACACACTGTATTTTAAGGTTTATATGTTTATTGCTCTGATACTCTTTCTTTTGTTTTTATTCTTTTTGTTGATGACAAAAGGGGGAGTAAATGTATAGTATTTTAAGGCACTGAGCCCCACTTCAAAACCTTTTTAAATACTTATGATATTATTTACTTTTATGAGTATTTTACTGAAATTTAATTAATAAGAATAGAACTCAGGGGGAGCTTACAAACCTCACCTTAAAGATCTATTAGACTCAGGGGGAGCTTACAAACCTCTATCCCAGGAGTCAACTTATTAATTAGATCAACAACAATTGAACATTTTAAATACTATTGTTTGTCATCATCAAAAAGGGGGAGATTGTTGGAACAAAATGTGTTTCACAATGAACCTTATTGAGTTTTGATGATAACAAGGTATTAAAAATTGTCAATTGGTTATTACTAATTATTGTTCAAGTGTACAGGACCAAAGGCTAGTCAAGTAATTTCAATAGGTCTTGGAAGAACAATGAAAAGCAAAAGAATTCCAAGCATCTGAAGAAAACTGCTCCTGAAGTTGAAGTGCTTCTGAAGTGATGACGTCATCAGAAGCAGAAGGTCATCAGAAGCAAGGTTTTCATCAGAAGCGATATCATCACCAGAAGCTACATTTAATCCATATATTCAAACTGAAGATCCAAAGTAGCTGTTTCTCATTTCAACCTTATCTAAGAAGAACGAAGAATTGAAAGGGAGGTATCAACGGTCATATGGATAGCACTGAGCACTTGTCTCTCGTTAATAGAGTTGACAAAGTACAAGTGTACAACCACTACCTCCACTACTCTGTTTTTGTCTACGCTACAAGACAAGACAACAGCCATGCCTGCAGAATTTGTGCCTTCAAAGTGGGAATGAATTTGAAGCTAATTCTTCAAAGGACTACACCCAAATCAGGCAAAGGATTACTGGTGAATGATCAAAGGATTTCAAACGACTCTTTAGACGTGCTGATTATCTCAACGTCTCTTTCACGCCTCTAAATAAAGGTGTGAAGACTTGAAGATTGTAGATAGAGATATACAAGTTCAAAAGCGCCAAAACTCTGTCAAATTGATTCTACAAAGCACACTGAATTTCTGCACTGATTTGATACATCTTAGAAATTCAAAGTCTAGAGTCTTTATTGTATTGTATTGTGAACACCACTGATTGTATATCAAGTGTTCAAGTCAAACTCAATTCTCTGTATTTTTGTTTGATCAGAAGTCTCTTGCCTGCGTGCTTGAGCATTAGAAGTCTCTTGCTTAGTGCTTGAGCATTGGAAGACTCTTGCGTGTGTGCTTGAGCATTTTTGTGAAGTCTCATACTTAAAAAGTATTGAGCATTTGTAATCTTTGTGATTATAGTGAAATCTCCTTGAAAGTGCAAGGGGGACTGGACTACTTCCGTGTTGTGGAAGGAACCAGGATAACTGCTTGTGTCTTTGTCTTTCTTTTCTCTGCTCTGTTCTTTTCCGCTGCATATCTAATTCTGACCATTTCATCAGAAGCACTCACAAACTGCTTCTGAAGGTTTATCAGAAGAAGATTTTTTAGAGAGAAAAAGAAAACACAATTCAATCCCCCCTTCTTGTGTTTTTCTCACCTTCAGTTGTTTCTGTCCGCGCCGGTGGCTGGTTCTGTTAGCCTTGGTGGTGGTGTGTTTCATCTTTCCTTGGTCGTGTTATGTGCTCTGTTTCTTTTTGCAGGTTGTCGGTTGTTTATTGTCGGATCTTCCTCGTCGTAGGGTTTTGTGTGTTTTTGTTCGTGGATCTTCGGCGAATTTTGTTTTGTGTGTTGGTTTTGTGTACTTTCAGAGATTGGGTGGTTTTGGATGTGGCCTCTTGTGGTTCGGTTTGCGATTCATCAACCTGAAAGGGTCTGTTTGTGTTTCAAAAACCCGAAAGGGTATGGTTAATAACCTGAAAGGGTTTGGTTATTAACGTATTGAACTCATCCCTCAATCTGAGTTCTTACGCATCTGTTTGAAACTTGTGGTGTTTGGTGATGTTGCTTCTTCGACTCTCTGATGTTCTGGGTCTGTTGAGATCTGCAGGTTTCAAGCCATCATGTTTGCCACACTCTGGTACTATATGCTCGAAAGAGCTCTTACGCTTGCTGCTTTGCTCAGGGAGCTGTTGGCACTTGGATTTTGTTACCGTGTTGGCAGTCGATCCGTTCGCCAGTTTGAAGCTTGAACTATTCTTGCATTCGTTCACTATTCATATTTTTTGTAACTTGGTTTCGCGCCTGTACGCAGGTTCGCTGAGTTGCGCCCGTGATTAGTGAATTTTTGTTAGGATAGATTAGGGTTGGATCACGGTCTATTTTTGGATCCCTATAAAATTTGGAACTTTTAAGTTTAGTCCTCACTTTATTTTAATAGCTTTTTTAGTCCCTACAAAAACAAATTACATGTAATTTTAGTCCCTACTAAAACAAAGTTTGTTTAATTATCTTTAAAATCTTAAAAGTTTTAGCGATTTTCTTGGGACAAGTTTGGAACATCACGAAAGATTCATTTACTAAAATTTAGAATTTTTTAACATGAAATGAATTAAATATGAATTATTTTAATAGACAAAAGTTCAAGATAAAAGTAACGAAAATTAAACAAGTTTGAATTTAGTAGGTACTAAAACTGAGTACATAATTTTCTTATAAGACTAAAAAAACTATTAAAATTAAGTAAGGACTAAACTTAAAATGTTTCAATTTTATAGGGTACAAAAACATATTTAACCCTTGATTTTATTAAACACCGCAAATTTAATTTGTTGGTCCGTCTATCGTCCGTTACCATATTCAAATTTAATTTGTTGGTCTATCGTCCGTTAATATTTTATTTTAAATGACTCAGTTATTTTGAAACGGAGAAAAAATCTTTTACAATCAATTAATTCATTCGCTTTTATATAACTTATCAATTATTCACTGTTTATTTGTTTGATTTAGATATATAATTGATTGATTTTACATCTAGACTCATATTTTGCACGTAGACTTGTTTAGACGGGATTATCATGTTTGAAGACTTTTTGTTTACAAGAATTTTTGAAGACCTTAATTCTTCAACAGTTGAGGCATCATACATTTTACATAAGCTTAGTTATTAAGTCATCTTTTTCTGGGTCCAAATTTCTAGGTAAGTTGATTTTAGATTTTTAGTACTATGTGTTGACATTTGTCTTTCACTAAAAATTATTTCAACGGTCAAAAGTACAAATGCTGCCGTGATCATAATCATTATAGTTTATACAATTACAGTAACATTTTCTTTTTCAAATTATAAGGGTGATATTTTATTTGGACCGGTCGAGTTTCTGTACTCACGTAAGTATTACTCCCTCGCTATGTTCCATTTTAAATGATCTAATTTAAAAATGTGAACTATTCATATAATATATTTTGATCATATTTTTTTTATTAATATATAAATTTAAAATATAATATAAAAGATGTTGTTAGATTTGTCTCGATAAATATTTTTAAAATATTAAATTTTTATAATTTTTTCTGATAGATTATTAAAAATATTTAAGTTCAAAATTGTGCATTGACATACGTGACAGAGTCAACTAGATCACATATTATGGACGGAGGGAGCAATATTTACAGAATAGGATTGTCTGTTTTTAAGTTTTCTAATATAACTTCTTGTCAAAAATACAATCTAAGATAAAGCTTATAACTTGTCTGTTTTTAATGTATGGAAATAGTTTATGACATTGCTTCAAAAAAAAAAAGCTTATGACTTGTCTGTTTTTAAATTTTCTAATATAACTTCTTGTCAAAACTACAATCCAAGATAACTTATAAAATATGAAAACACTTTCTAATTTAGACTGATATATATTTAAAATTACTTTTATAAAATTACTTTATTGATTGAAAATTTCGTGTCCTTGAAGATGAACTATAAGATAAAGAACTTAATCAATAAGTTGTTGTTGGGGCCTACATCGTTAGTTTGATAGAGGGAGAAGGAATTTATCAACATTGAAGAAATAAAAAGAGACAAATCGATTATTCTTTAAAAAGTAAAGACAAATAAAAGAGTTAAGTTATTATTGATACTAGTAACCTTTGTCAGCTTTGTTAAAATGTAACCTTTGTCACTAGACACAGACACAAGAATAGGAAGTTGCGAAAAATAGAAGCCGTAGAGGACAAGTAGATGGTATGAGTCATTGTGAAGGGGCTAGGTCCACATATTAATCTTTATAAACTTTAATTTCCTTTTATATTTGAGGAATTTTTATTTAAATAATTTAGATTTGATAGAAGAAGGAAAACAATCAAACTGTCCTACTTTGAAAACTAATTTTCTTAAAAAAATGCAAGTGTCATTCTCTAATGGACGTTTGCTATTTTTATCTTAAAATTTGTGTAATCAACGAACATTTGTTAATAATATTAAGACGTAGTAGTTTCAATTGGTGAAGTTGTATTAAAATAGTCATTTGCGCCTTTAACTTGTCTTGTTGTGAGTTTAGGGGTCTCCTAATCGGAGAGAAATATTAAAAGCAGTTGCCAATTGAAATAGTTGGATCCTATTAACACTAAAAATCAGGTTTAACTTGAAATCGCCATTACAAAGGGATATGTGTCCTACTAAGACTAAAATGTATAGTATTTAAGGAATTAGTTTTTAAAGTAAGGTAGTTTGAGTTTTTTTTTTTCTTATAAAAAAAAAAGGTTATTTAAATAAAAAAATTGATATTTGAAGTTTTGAATTGCATTTTATTTGTGATTTTCTAAATTGTAGTCGATCTCATCATTTTATTTGTCCTTGCATGAATTACTCCATGCAACAACACTTAAAAAAAAATCAAAACTTTCTAAACATCAACTTTTGTTCACCAAAGAAGTTGAACAACCCAAGAATTTAAAAATTCTACAACACACAAATTGTGATCCTCTAATTCATGTGTTTTTGAATCAAACAAATGCCTCACTCCTAAACACTAGCATTCAAGAGACAACAAAATGAAAACCCGTCAAATGATGGTTTCTCTGCTTTTAAGCCCTCTCACCTAAGAATTTCATTGCCTTCTAAAGATAACGACAAAAACATAACACCTTTATGTATTCTTAGCTTCAATCACCAATTTTTAAACCCTAATTTGTTCCTTACTTTCTTATTATTTTGCCTTTTTTGATTTCTAACAAAGATTGTATTTTTGGTTCATATTGTGACCAATAGGCTTAAATATGTTGAAATTGTGTCCTTATAGGTTAATGATGTTGCTCTTGTGCCCCTATGGGACTTTTTTTTTTTTTTATCCTGCTATAAAAGATGGTGATTAAGTTTAGATGATTTTTTTCACTTCCTTTAATATGTTAATGATCTTATTTAATCTAATCTAATTATATCGCATCTAATCATTTGATGCTATTGTGTTGATTGATGGAGGGAAAAGTTGAATTTTTCAAAAGTTTTTGGGGCTTTAACCCGATAAAATTGTGAATTTTTTCCTTGACTTTTGGTGATGTCAAATTTCACTATCAAGTTGGTTTCTTTCAAATTTCATTATCAAATTGATCCCGCATACGTGGGAGGTGATTGGACAAAAACGTCATGCACGTCAATATATCTAACACTTGCATCTGACAAAGAGATCTGTTTGATAGAAGTTGAGCAAATTAAAGAACAGTTTAACCATTTCGAAGAATCGAAAGACTAATTTGATGAATGAGTATAAATTAAATCAAAGGACCAAGATCATCTCCATTTAACATACAGTTCAATTTAAAAATAATATTATTTGATTTCTTGAGTAAAATCTTTCTTCAAAATAGAAAGAAAACAAAAAATGTAACGTGGTCACAATCCCGCTAGCGTTGTCTTGAGACAGAAAGCGTAATCCGTTACAGTTATGTTTGCTTCAAACTTGCAACTTCCACATCTTCTCCCACTTAAAGCTTATACTATTATTTAACACCATCTCTCTCTCTCACACATATTCTCTACGATTACAATCATGAAACACAACCACATAAACAACATTAACAAAAACAACATCAATTTTCATTTATCGTTGTTTTTTGTTTACATATTCCATTAGTTAGTTACTACTTTCTCAATTCACTTTCCTTTTTTGTTTCAACCACCGACACACCATGGTAACCGCCGTAATTCTGTTCACCGTCACGGTGGTTCTCTCATCGACGGTAGCTTCATCTCCGGTAACACTAACACTTGAAAGAGCTTTTCCTTCAAATCATGGAGTTGAATTGAGTCATCTTAAAGCATTGGATACTTTCAGACATCAACGATTTTTGCAGTCTACTACTAGTTATGTTGTTAATTTTCCTGTTAAAGGATCCTTTGATACCTCTAAAGCTGGGTAATTTCATTTTATCAATTTTTGTTTTTGCTTTATTAGAATTTAGAATCATAAACTGCTTGGTTTGGTTGTATTATGTTATTCACAATTATGTACTTTTAGTTTTTTAATTTGGGCTTCAATGATAGTAATTTTATTTGTAATAATAGTTATCGGGCAAAAATAAATAGTGTATGTTTGGTTACATTTTTTTGTATGGGGTGTAAAATTGATTTTGACATGTTTTGAGGTTAATGAGTAGCAAATAAATGTTGGGAAATGAAATGCTAACCGGTGCCTGCCTCGGGGCACCGTTTAATGATACTAAAAAAGGAAATTATAGAGTAGCTATTGCATTGAAAATTGTGTAATTAATCAATAAAAAGTCAAAAAAGTTTCATTTTTTTAGTAATAACTTCCTTTTTTTGGTATCCTTAACCAGTGCCCGGGGCACCATTTAGCATGACCCATAAATGTTTGATTCATGTATCCGACCCCACTTAGTGAGATAAGACTTAGTTGTTGTTGTTGTATGTTTGGGCTTTGGAGGTTCTCTCCTTCAATCCCCAAGAATTTTAAAATGAATGGTTAGTTACACATCGAGACTAGAAATAAAGATAAATGAATGGTGTGTACGAGCGGTAGTGACTTATATATTCAATATATTATCTTGGTTGTCATGACCTTTTAGCCTGTTGTTGCTCACATTCTTTCCCGGACTCTCCAACAAGTGGTATCAGAACACTAGTTTGACTTGATGGAGGAGAGTATGTGGATTTAAGTGTAATGGATCAAATATAGGGATGTGGGACACTCACACTTGAGTGGAGAATGTTGGAATTCAAGTGTGGATGGTTGGTCCAACATTAACTAGGAATTAGTTAAATGAGCGATATATAAGAGAGGTAACTCATAAACACGATATCCTGGCCTTTTAGCCTCTTGATGCTCCCAGTTCTTCTCCAGACTCCCTAATACCTCTTGCTTTACTTTATGTTTTCTGCTTGTCAAATATTGGATTTTTTTAAAAACAAAAATGAAATTTGTGGCTTATTTCAGGCTTTACTTTACAAAGGTGAATTTGGGTACTCCTCCAAGAGAATTTTATGTTCAGATTGATACTGGAAGTGATGTTCTTTGGGTTAGTTGTGCTTCCTGCGTGGGTTGTCCCCAAACAAGTGGTCTCCAAGTAAATCCCCTGTCACTTTCTTTGTTAATTCAATGCAATAAGCCTATAACAGTGAGATCAACATACTTGTGTGAGAGTTGTGAATTTTCATCCATTATTGCTGGATTTTGTTACAGATTCAGCTCAATTACTTTGACCCTAGGAGTTCATCGACATCTTCATTCATCGCTTGTTCTGATCAAAGGTGCAAGAATGGAGTACAGTCATCAGATAGCAGCTGTTCCGGTCGGAATAACCAATGCACTTATATATTCCAGTATGGAGATGGTAGTGGAACATCAGGCTATTATGTGTCAGACTTTATGCATTTTGCTAGTATTACTCAGGAATCTTTGTTGTCAAACTCCTCGGCGCCTGTGGTTTTTGGGTGAGTCTGACATGATTGAAATTAGGTTCATATTTTGACCATGTTTGGATAAATTGCTTAATTAAAAGATAAAATAATGCCAAATTGTTTTCAAATAAGCTATAAGCTGTTTTCCTATTCTATCGTGGAAATAAGTTGAAGACAACTTATGGACATGTCATAAGTTGTTGCCAGAAGCTCTACTAAATAGTCTCACACAAGTACTTATGACAGTAGATAAGCTCAAATAAATCAATTCAAATAGGCCCTTACTTTTTCATATTTATTGGTTTGAATGGAACAGTTGTAGCAACCAGCAGAGTGGGGACTTGACAAAGTCTGATAGAGCAATTGATGGTATATTTGGCTTTGGGCAACAGGGCATGTCAGTAATTTCCCAGCTTGCTTCACAAGGAATTGCACCAAGAGTTTTCTCACACTGCTTGAAAGGAGATAGTAGCGGTGGCGGCTTATTGGTTCTTGGTGAGATTGTGGAGCCAAACATAATTTATAGTCCACTCGTTCCGTCACAGTAGGTTCTTCCATCGGAATAAAATACTACATTTTATCTTTTCTGTACATATAATCGCTGTTTGTCTTCTGATGCTATGGTAAATCAGTGTAGCTAGCTTTAAGGCTTTAATGTATTCAAAGATGACTTTTACCCTTTAGATTATATATTTGATTTTGATTGACACTATTCACCAAGTGTTGACTTATGTTGATTTTCTGTATGAGATAGAAACAGAAAAATGTTAAGTAAATGGAGCTTCTTCCCTTTTTTCTTAGGATCCTAACAAGACAAGAGAATAATATTCCGGATTCTTTTACTAGGACTTTTATAAATGGTGTTTAAGGCACATTTTTGTTAGTTTAGGACTCGTCATGGATTACTTCCTTTTCTCTTTTCCTTTTTCTTAACCAAAATGTGCATTCATTATGGTTTCCTTAAATATTTTAGAAAAGTTGAACAAGAGTTTGAAAGTTTAATATTGTTGCTGTCGGAACTTTGTTTGTACTGAAATGGCCACATTCTTTCATTAAAAATTTAAAACATTTAGATTAACTCCATAGTTAATATTTCAGGCCCCATTATAATCTAAATCTTTTGAGCATCTCTGTCAATGGCCAAATTTTGCCAATTGATTCGGCTATTTTTGCTACATCAAGCAATAGAGGCACCATTATTGATTCCGGAACAACTTTGGCATACATTGCCGAAGAGGCTTACAATCCCTTTATCAATGCGGTGAGTTTCAATTAGGTAATTTGTTTTCGTCCAATTGATTAGTAATGGATATTGCTTTGATTATTCATGTATAATTAGCGGAAATGACATGGACTTTTTTTTCTATGTAAAAGGCTAATCTATATTTTAACGGAAATATTGTTCTTTGTGTAGATTACAGCTGCTATTCCACAATCTGTACGCACTGTTCTTTCCAGAGGAAATCAGTGTTACTTAGTTACCAACAGGTTAACTTCGAACTGTTCGTAGATGTTTAATGGATTATTTTCTGACTTTTTTTCCGGATAGGATGCTGAACATAGAGGATCTTGACACCCTTTCTCTACTTCTTTCTGACTATGCTGTATTTAACAGCCTTGATAGTTTTCCTCAAGTAAGTCTGAATTTTGCTGGTGGTGCTTCTCTCGTTTTAGGAGCACAGGACTACCTTATAAAGCAGAATTATATTGTAAGTTTTTAATTTTCTGAGGGTTAATGTCTTGGTTGCATGATTTACACATTGATTTCAAGTTGGAGTTATTTTTTGTATGGTTGAAGATTCACCATCTATAGTTTGATTTTGATTTCATTTCTGTTGCTAAGTGGCCTAGTGTGGTATATTTAAAGTTCAAATCAAACTGTACTTGGAATTAGTCTGCAATTGCATGTTGTATTTTGTTATAATTGATTAGATTTTGTCATTCCTATGCCTTGCTAGTGCTCTTCTGTGTGCTTTACGAAAGGTATAGAGGGAATTAAACGCTGCTACTCTTTGACATGTTTTTTAATTTTTCATTTCCACCTCACTATTATGAACTTATGGTAGTACTTTTAATTTTTTTTTCTTTCTATGATGAATGTTATGTCACTAGTTGAATGATATAAACATGTGTATTTTACAGGGAGATGGATCAGTGTGGTGTATTGGCTTTCAGAAAATTGCAGGTCAAGATATAACAATTCTAGGAGGTAATGTATAATGCCAGTTTGGAAACTTTACTTTGTGCACTATATCGACACTGATCCTTCTGTATTATATCATGAAATGAGTACGGCATTTGATTGAAGTCTGTTAAACTAATATAATTGAATCTTGAAGATATAATTAGATAGATAGTTCTTATGTTAATTACCAATCAGTCTTCCAAAATATCAGTTTATGATAGTAACAAAATTATTTTTTTTCTGGCAGACCTTGTATTAAAAGACAGAATTTTTGTCTATGATCTTGCTGGTCAACGCATTGGATGGGCTAACTATGACTGTAAGTTTTAGCTGCGCTAAATTATACGCTCATAGTAATCGATACATACATATAGGGGGAGACTCTGATGAGAACATTTTTTTTTTATTACGAGGAATGAGAACAACGAATAATAATTGTCTGATTAACATGATGAAAATCGATGGCTGGAATTATATTTTGTTAAAAATAGATATTAGTGACCTAGAACCATGAGATGCTGAGGTAAATTGTCTATATATGGTTTATCTTCAACATCAGATTCTAATATGTTCAATATAAAATTTAATCTAGGTTCCTTGTCGGTTAATGTTTCTGCATCATCTGGTAACGGCAGAAGTGAGTTTGTTAACGCGGGAAACATAAGTGGAAGCACTTCTTTGCGTGATGGATCTCACAAGTTGATAAAGAGAAGAGTGATCATTGCTATATTCATGCACATAACACTAATATGCTATTTTGTATTTTTGTAGCATGTTAAATTGGAACTAATTATATTCTTTTTTTTTAATATTTATATGTATATTCTCTTGCTGGTATATAAGTGTGAATCGGCAAGTCATGTATCTTTACTTGGATTATTGCCTTGTGCCTTCTTTCTGCACAATAGGTTTGTCAATTAATGTAACTCACTCTTTATCAGTCGTGTAAATTCAATGATCACACTGGTTGAGTCACAAATACAAGTTATACAATTCGGTCTTTTGGAGTTTTTTCCAAGCTTGGTTTCTGCATGAGCATATTGTTGATATCTTTCAAAGTAAAATTATTACTGTAGGATTTGCTTCTTAACAAAATGAATGACAGGTAAAGTTTAGTACGTTTTAACTGCAAGTTATTGGTGTACATTTAGAGAGGGAAGAATTGAGTAGGATATTCTACAGAACTGCTAAATAGTACGAGTGTTTGCTATACGAAATTTCATGGGTGCGTGTAAATACTTACTTTCCACGTACACATCAGTTTCTGCATTTTATTTTTTAAATAGTTTATAGTTCGTACATTTGGAGAAATAAGGGTTCATTAGTTCGCTCTCACCGGTCATCACATGCTCAGTCTTGTACCTTTTTGAACCAGGGTTTCCGTTCATCATATTTACACTGCCTCTGTTTCTGCTTACCATCACAGTTGCCATTGATTCATAGCAATTAGACAGTATTTTATTTCAATTTCATCAACAAGTATTTTGTGTACTTATTGTTTTTCTATATCTTTAGTAGAAGAACGTATTCTGCCAATTAATTGAGGTTCCATTTATTTACTTGTGTTATGATTTTTTTTTTTTAATTGGTTGCATTAGTGCAAGAAAGATTTGAGTCTTGTGATGAACCGGAAACAACTGCAGAATAGAAAAAGGTTAATGATTGTTTAGAAGCAAATGATACCTGTGAAGAAGAAATGCCGCCACCTAGGGTTGGTTGACATTTCTCTTTGAATATGAAGTTATTGTGTATTACATGAATTATGTTAACGTATGTGTTTTGGAATTGCTAAAATAAGTTAAATGAAGATGATGGAAAAAATATTACTTTAGCATGTAGTCGAGCTAGAAAGTATGTGAGTCAGTCACATAATCCGTTGAAGTCAAATCCTATAACAAAAACACAGTGTAAGGCCAGGTTGAATACATGTATGTGTGTGTGTGTGTGTAGATGGAACAATTATAGTTTCCAGTGTTGTTCTTGATCATAACCATGAACTAAGTCCAAGCAAAGCACAATATTTAAGATGCAATAAGAAATGAAGAGGAGGTTAGAACTCCATGATCAAGCTGAGATTATCGTAATCAGAATTTTTTAATCAATATTTGTTGAAGCAAATGGGCATCAAAAGTATGAAAATCTTACATCTGGAGAGCAAAAGCAAAACAGTCAATTTTATGATGCAATGGATGTGGATGATGAAAGTCAATTACGAATGTGTTTTGGGCATATGCAAGATGAAGGGTAACATATGAATATTTTGGCGACGTCATAACTTTTGGCGCCACTTAACAAATAGATATGACATGCCTTCTGCTCCTTTTGTTGGACTAAATCATCATAGTCAATCTATGTTGTTGGGTTGTGCTCTATTGTCAAATGAGGATACTAAAACTTTTACTTGGTTGTTCACAACATGTTTAAAATGTATGCATGGACGTGCTTCAAATGCCATAATTACTTATCAAGACATAGCAATGAAGAATGAAATTGATACTGATTTTCCCATCATTGCTGAGTGCAGTTTTTCTCTGCTGTGTATTTGCTCAAATAACAGTAATGACAGTTTTGTTCCACAATTATAAGACAGAAAGTTGCTCATTACACAGGATGGAAGTTTCTCACCACGAAACTACTGCACAAGATATTCTTCAACTCATTTGCATTATCATTAGACTAGCCTTATTGTCTTGAAAGCTCCTTAAAATCTGCTTGGTGTAAATTTCAGGTTTTTACGTAAAGCAACCTGAATTGTAGTTTTCAAGATGCCACTCATTGTTTTGATATCATTTTACAACAGTAGTTTTCTAAAACCACTCTTGCTTGAAACACATTTCTAATCCATACAAAATTAGGATGTCTTCATCTTCTTCTATTTCAAACTTTATTATCTTGAAGAAGTGTAATGTGAATATTCACCCTCTTAGAGCTTCAATACTTAAAGAAGTGATTTGGAACCCACCAAATACTAACTTTCTGCTCAATATACTCCCATGACAGAAGGTTTAATTTACTAAGTTAATTGCAAAGTATTTATACAAAACTTCGGCTAGCAAGTAAAGATATAGCAGACATAATATAACCATAATTTCAAAATATTTATAACCATAACCATGGTGGAACCATATGCACCATAATTCAAAATATTAACCATATCCATGGATGGTAGCAGCATAAGTTACATGACCAAAAGCTATCTAGTACTTTCAAAACCACATTCAAACCAAAAAGGTCCACCCAAAAAAACAGATGGCAACATAAGTTTTATAATAAAGAAAAAACATGGTAAATAAAGGAGCATCTAAAACCCCTTCCAAACTTGTAACCAATGTCAACAGTAGAACATAACGTCCTTGATATTTTCCATTATGGAGGGCAGTGTCGACACAAAGTTGGTGGTACTTCTGTTGCCACTTGCAGAACCAGAATCAGAAGTGTCAACTTCATTGAGGTAGTAGCGAGCTCGAAATGCCAACAAGTGTGCATAATATGCAGGAGGAACTGCATACAAGGATCAACATTTTAGTTAAATTGTTTCATATGGCTTACAAAAATGCACACAGAATATTGAGTTAACAAACCTATTGACACTGAACGAGTACACCTTGCATAACTGAAAATTGAAAAAAGAAAATATGAGAGGGCTTCTAAAATTAAATGAAAACAGTAGTTTAGACTAGAAAAATAAATGAAAAGGTTCATACGTGTAACATAAGTTATTCGTCAAACTCTGTAACTGATCAGCACTGAAGCCATTTTCATCGAACAACACATGATAATGAGATGGTCGACTAGTCCCCTGAAAAACGAAGACATTCAAATGGAAACAGCACAGAATGGTTAAATGCCAATTGAGCAACTAGTACATACGAGCATATAAAGTTAATGGAACTAGTAAGTATTACTTGAATCCCAGCATGGCTGTTCAGATAAAAATCAAATTCCCTGGGATGGCAAATGGTTGTGTCAACCACAGTTCCTTTGACAAAATTTAAAAGAACGTAATCAGTAAATATAGATAAATTGGCAAAAGAGTACACGCTGCATGCAAGCAATAAAAAAATTGAAAAAACCTGGCATTATATTTCCACTCCGATCTGTCTGGTCGTTACTCGTGGGAAAGAGACGGGTGTGATGTCTCTTTTGGACCACCACAAAAGTAACTCTTGGCAGATAATTGCTCTCTAGTGAAACACAAGCCTGAGAACCAATTTAAAAGTTTAACATACATAAAACTCATGTAATTATGAAAAAACGAAACAATCAATCAAATAAGCAAGAAAAATATTGAGAACTGCTTTATGTTTTGTGGGGCGCAAGTTCAAACCCGCAGAGTCCCTCTACCCCAATCGTTGTGTGAGTGACATCGGCCGCTATGTCCCTTTTAAAACAAACAACAAAAGTATGGAGTTAAAAATGTCATACCTTTCTAATCGCATCCATCTCATAAAGCAAAACCTGACTAAACTGCCCTTCACTTACTCCATCTCTGATAATCACAAATTAATATTGTAAAAAAAAAAAAAAAAATCATATTAAATACATATATAATAAGAAGAACTATTTAATCGTTCAATTAAAACCAAATCCAACCTGTAAAATATAATCCTCGCAGGCTTAGACCCATTTTTTCGATAGAAAGCCAGGAGCAACTCCCTGAAAATTAAAAGAAAAATCAGCTTTGTCTCAACACAAAGAATATAGAAATCCAACACCATTACCTTATCATTCCACTATGCACAATTCCTCTCTGTGGGTGTTCTGTTGTTTTGTACAGATCTTGAATAATTTCTTCCCGATGAGACTGGGCAGAAATAAGTCCCCTATAGTTTGTGACTTGAGGCCAATCCATGGATGCCACCACCTATATCATTCAACAAGCAAAAAATAAAACTATATAAATATAATATATCATAAAAAAGTTGCACATAACTATGCAAAAAGGCAAAGCTTACTGCAGCTATTGAAGGAGACGAATCTTCTCCTGGCTGAGGATGTGTTACATCCGCACCAAATATTATCGTTGGTACATCAGTTAAAAGAGGAATTCTTCTTTCAATGGCATCATACAATACTGTGTTGCGGCCACCAACCTAGACAACCAAGAATGATATATTTAACACTTGGAAGCAATCAAATAAAAATATAGAACCAAACATACTATTTATTGGATAATAACTTGGACCTTAACATTAATCTTCAAAGCCACATTCTCCAGATACTGCTTACTCAGCTTTGCAGCTTGATTTGGTTTAACACATTGAGTCACAATTCCTAGTCTTGTTTCACAAACACGCTTTATGTCATCTGCAAAAAAAACAAAGTAATTTAATTAAGTAAAACCAAACCTTCGAATTTAATTTGGACTTTATAGAAAACTAACCATAAAACCTCCCCTTGGAATCAGGCAAAATTACTATCAACAGTTGCAGTCTATCTTTCGGGTTTGTGCTATTAAGTTTTGCCTTGCAGTTCTTATCTAATTTCTCAAGCTCTTTCTCAATTTGATTTGAATTGGCTGGGGCTATAGGTACCAAAGGATCTCTGTTGAAAATCTGGTACAAGATCCAAACAGGTAAAAGAGGTTGTCAAAA
This sequence comes from Medicago truncatula, assembly GCF_003473485.1. Taxonomy (NCBI): domain Eukaryota; kingdom Viridiplantae; phylum Streptophyta; class Magnoliopsida; order Fabales; family Fabaceae; genus Medicago; species Medicago truncatula. The sequence goes on from NC_053045.1 coordinate 28,751,831, forward strand.
TTATGGGGAAGCATATAATAATTATTAAATGAAATAGTACAAACAGACAACATACTATTCCCTTGGCTTGACACATATTAACCAACTCCGCACAAAATTGAGTTGGGTTCAATCTAGAAAAGCTAAGGCAACTCCAAAATTGCACCGTGCCACCATTAACCACTTTCTACAAAATAAAAAGGTCAACATTGATCAACAATTTAACCATTGTCATAGGAAAGAATCTAATATCTAATATTAAAATCATATTAATTTAGATTGTCACATGTTTACATAAGATCAAACACGCAAGTTAAATAAAATTCAAGAGGACCATACGCTTCACAAGCACAAAAGTAAAGTATAAAGACCACAATAATTTGAAAGCATTCATACAAAAAGAAGGATTCATCATACATGTCTAATCATATTCCATTGACCCATCCTGGGTTCAATTTTTGAATCTCCGCCATTTCCATGATATTTGAGCTACAGTTGGAAAAGAAAATTAAATATTATTAAATATCACAAAACAAGATAAATAGCTAAATTTTATTAAGCATAAACCTAGGTATACCATCGGGGGAGGCAAAACACGGGCGTCAACCAATGCAAGTTCCTCCCTTACATTGATACCAAACTCCTTTGCAACTTTGTCTGCGTTGAAACGGTGCTGCGTCACAATCTACCAGGAAAAGAAATGTCAATTATAAGGGAGGGGGGGAAACGCACACAAACACAACCTGTATAAATATATAACTTCTGTAAAAAAAATATATATATTGATATATTATGAAATATACCTTTTTAATATCATTTTCTCTCTGCTGAGGACGCTGACAGGTAGCCCTTAAAAGGTTTGTTACTTGCTCTTCGTTTAATCTTTTGGAGTACCTTTGTCCAGACTCAATTTGACAAAGCTACAAGAAATACATCACAACAGATTTTAGGTCTAACACAATGTCCACAAAACATTATGCAGAACATCAACACAGACACAGACAGAGAGTAGTGAAGAGAAAAACCTCCATTGGAATAAACATAGGCCTCGTGTCACTTCCAGCTTGGAGAGCAGGAAGAAGTGGATACTGTAACACAATTTCATATTTCTCATAGAAATAATCAGATATTTTTTTCCGAGTTACTTGGTCATCAAGCTTGAACCTAAATGGATAACAAATTAGAAGAGTGAAATCAAGCCTAAAGTTGTAAAAATAAAGGTTAGTCATGGACTATACAACTTGCCCCCAAGCAGATCAGTAACCTTTGTAAGTATCACAGATTACGCGCAATTTACTCCAACCTTAAAGGGATCACTAAAATGGTAAGGGAAAAAAAAAAAAAAAAGTTGCTCACATTAGATCTCTGAGGGGCTCTTTTGAGACACCGGTCACCTTGTAACTCCTTATGTTACCTCCGTGAGATGTTCTTACCCTAATACCTCTCAAGGCTTTCTTGATCTGACAGTAAAAAACATACATGAGTTCGCTTATGATAACCAACTCTAAGACTTTTAGTGTTGGAAAGAAAAGGAAGAAAACTAGACTTAGCATGAAATGATTAGGAGACAAACGAGTTATAAGTAGTTCATGGCTCATTTTCTGTCACCTCATTAAATAAAAAAACATAGCATAATATTAAAAATAAAAATCCATCACAAATACCTTGACACGATCTTGATCAGACAGTGGCCTTGAAAAATTCAACTTAAAATTCTTAGAAATAAAGTCAGTCACACGAATCGGTTCATAAAAAGCCCTCGAAGAAACATCTGAAACAAAGTATCACTAGTCAAAGTCTGAAACATAGATTCAAATGAAAATACTCAAGAAGAAAAATATTAGTAGTGTAGATGTAATACCAATATTGAGGGACAATCCCATCTGCGTGGGCCTAAGGCTTTGATAATAACCTCTCCAATACTCGGTCCCACCGCCAAGAGGCCCCTGTGCCCCCAAACTGGGAGAGAAAAATGACCTCCCTGAAACAGTATACCTGAAAAACAGTTTAACGATTACAAACATATCACTTAAAACACAATCAGCGAAACCAAATAAAGAACACAAAAAACAATATTGCTACATTTCAGATGGAGTTGCCCGCAAAGCAATATCAAGAGCTTGTATGGTTTCATAAGGACAATCTAGCTGCAAACGACGGAGAAACTGAGTAAGATGGTTCAGGTCCGTCTGTGAAGCAAACTTAATTGTAACCTTAAACTCGCGTTCACGCTTTTTCCTGTGACAAAAGATAAAATCAGCAATCAGCAATTCATAAAATACATCAAAAGTAGTGGCAATGTTAACAACAAATTCTTATAATTAACACATTTTCAGCGAACTCACTTGTCAGAACCAGAAGAGGATCCTTTGTTCTCATCAACCAAGTTAATCACAAAAACCTTCGAAGTAAAGGGTAAAGGACCAGCAGTAAACAGACTCTTCCTCCCATCATAAGCAGGAATGCGATTCCCAAGCATGGACTCTTGGTGCATTTTCACTAACTGGTTGATAACATCCCTCGACACTTTCTTTGAAGTAATCTCCGGCGCAAATGATACCTGAAAACAATAACCAAAATTTTCAGCCTCTCTTAACCGTAAAACATTGTAACTTACTGGCATTATTGTTTCAAATTAACATAACAAACAGAAACAAAACCTGAACACTTCAAATTTGAGTTAAAAAAAATACATCAGCGCAGTCAAAATTTTCAGTCTCAGAACTTCCATGACACTGTTACTTACCAGCTTCATTTTCCAAACCAAGCTAATAAACAACAACAGCAAAAAAAAAAAAAAAAAAAAAAAAAAAAAAAAAAAAAACTGAGACATGTTTCAGATCGAACCTAATAAACAAAACCTTAAACAACATGTTTCAAATCGACGTAATAAACAAAACCTAAAACATGAACACTTCAAATTTGAGTTCAAAAAAACAAGTACGAGAATAATCAAATGTTATTACAAAAAAAAAAATCCATGAACGTAATCAAGAAAAAAAATTCATAACACATTGTTAAAATTCAACATAATAAACAAAAACAAAAACCTAAACACTTAAAATGTGATTAAAAAAAAACGCATGAGAAAAATAATATACTAACATCGTAGTGATGAAGATCCTTATCAACAACTTGCAGCTGGAAATGATTAGCACGAACTTGAATTTTCCTTCCTAATCGACCGATACCAGGTCTGTTAGGAAACCTCACCGCCTTCTGAGACGACGGCGCTGAAGCCGCCGCCGGAGTCGACTCTAAAGTAAGCTTTTCAACCTCAGAACTCAGCACTTCAGTAGAAACCGTCGCCGAAGCCAGAGCCGGAGATGGACGCGTTGGAGCGGAACTTGAACCAGCGACAACCGGAGCTGCGGTTGATGAAGCAGCGGTTACCGGAACCGGAGAGGGAACAGACGACGGAGATGGAACGGTGTGTCCACCGCGTGAACCACGACCACCACGTCCTGATCCTGCAGCATTGACGGATGACTGTGAAATTGCCGGAGAAGGTTGATTCCGGCGAGGATCGGGATGGTTAGCGCCACCGCGACGAGACATTGCGATGAAAAACGGTTACAGGAGAGAAAGGGTTTAAGAGAGAGAAGATTTTGTGAGAAATGTGAGGAATGAGTGTGAGAGTGGGTTTTATAAAGAGCTACTTCTAAGAGAAGGTAACTATGTGTATGAGAGAAGTGGGAGAAAGGAAGAAAAAAGCACCTATGGAAATTTCAAAAGTTTTTTATTATTTTTTTAAATTATAAATAAATATTACAAAAATGGAATTAGCGCGTCGCGCGTTGATTATTACGGAATTTTTTGTTACGGGTAGAGAATAAAGGTCGTTTAAGATATCAACGAAATATTTTTTGTGTTGGACAAATGAATATCAACGATTAGTATGCTTGCTACCTGCAACCATAATCTTTTTATTTTTAAAGTTGAATAAAAAATAGTTGCAGAAATATCATTTTTTAATAAGATTTTAGCTAGTCATATTTTGAGGTAAGGAGTCTTTGTAGTTGTTTGGGGAAGTTAAATTTGATTTTCTTTTAAAATGTGAACATCGAGTGATTTTGTAAAAATAAAAAATAATTGTGAGGCAATGTGGTTTTGCGATACTCCTCATTTTAACAAAAACAAAAGTGAAAAGTTAACTTGCATCTTTGAGACTTAAGTTAAAAAATTAAATGTTGAAATTTTTAATTTAAAATTATGTATTCAATGTGGTTTTGACCAATACTAAACATTCATTAATTGGGTTAGAATCCTTAAAGATTAAACTAGAAGAATGGAAATCATTTATTAATTGACCCAAAAAAAAAATTAATTTTTATAAGGGTCGTGTTAACTTGTGCCCTTAAAACATGTTAAGATTCTGTAAATGATAAATATTTATTACAAAATATTAATTTTTAATATCTAAACTAATAAATTGGCACAATTTTCTAGATAAAATTTTCATTTTAAGTTCCTTAACATGTATCATAAGAGCACAAATTAACATTTCTCTTTTTTTAATTATAATGGAAATCATTTATTAATGTTAGCATTTATCATCATTTATTTTTTTTATTTTTCTTCACATATTTATTATAATTTTATATTTTTTAAGGAATTTTTATATTGGTATTTTTTATATTAATATTAAATATGTGAAGAAAATAAATAAAAAATATGATCAAGAAAAATGGGTGTATTTAGAGCTGATATTGTGATCAAAATATGAACAATGTGACTAACATTATTAGAGCATTTTTATCACATCCTAGCCTGCATATATATTTAACTATTTGTACTCTTTAATTATTAATAAAACGGTTTAAGTTTGTCTTTGTTAAAAAAAAATTGGCAGTGTTAATGAATTTGACGTAATTATATGAAATCATTGAACTGCTTATTATTTTTTTTAATATCAACTAAAAATATGAAAATATAATAAAATCAATTTTTTAATAGGAAAAAATTAATTTAATTAATATATTTTACTTTTTCGCGTGTGAAACAAATAAATGATATCATATTGTGTGAAATAAATTTATTTATTTCACACAATATGATATCATTTATTTGTTTCACACGCGAAAAAGTAAAATAAAATTATATAATTTATTATCATATATGGATTAAACACGCAGTATATGATAAGTTCATATCCTATCACTATTCTAGCATATCTTTAACTTTATTTATATCTTTATATAAATCATTATCCTATGTTTTCTCTATTTTACCATGTGCATCAAACGTGCGCATTAGGTATTATTATTTTTTTTTTTAACAAATCAAAATGGAATTATATTAACACAACAGTAGCATTTTCCAAGCACAAGGTGTGCCTAGGAAACTACTACAAGATACAAAGTCTTACAGAGTCTAAAATAAATCGAATCTAGCAGTGATTAGTCAAAGCCTAAACATGTCATAGGACTTGACCACCACATCTGAGTACCATAAACAAACATGGCTTTTTTAGCCTTCATCCACCCTAATGATAACAATTTAATCTTATCCAACAACCTCGGGACGTCCGTTACAACATTATTAAACAGGCGGTTATTACGTTCGTTCCACACAATCCAAGTACACAGAATCCATAATAGATGCAGAAAGGAACGTTTAGCTTTACCAACACCTGTCAAAATCCAGATTAGCTGCAGAAAGGAACTCTTGAGTGAACCCTTTTGCTACGAGACGAGCTTTCTAACGCTCGATAGAACCATCAAAAAGAGTCTTTATTTTGTACACTCATTTGCAGCCTACAAGAGTCTTATCAGAAAGAGGATCAACAAGGTCCCATGTGTGTGTTTTCTCCAACGCCTGCAATTCTTCATGCATAGCCTGCTGCCAATGAGGATATGTAGAGGCTTCCTTATAGGATTGTGGTTCATGATGGTGAAGCATAGTGGAAAAACAATGGTAATCACGAAGATAAGGAGGTGGATTTCTTACCCTCGGAGGAAGCTCAATGGTGGGAGGTGCAGGATCAGCGATCAGAACAACGTCATCAGGAGTGGATTGAACATCGGAAGGTGTTGGAAACTCACTAGAAGAACCTGCATATGTCTCAGAACCTGCATGTTTGTCACTAGGAAAAAAATCGACATCAGGGTTAGTAAAGAGAGGAGTATAGGTAGACGGGATTGACTTAAACTTTGATAAGGAAGAGAACATTATATGTTCCCAAAAGACAACATGACGAGAGATGCGAATGCGCTGAGATATTGGATCCTAACATTGATAACCTTTATGTTCAATGCCATAACCAAGAAAATAACACAGACGAGCACGAGGCTCAAGTTTTGTATATTCATGCGGCTGAAGGAGGACAAAACAATCACAACAAAACACCTTAAGTGATTTATAATCCGGTGTAGTGAGATAAAGTTTCTCAAAGGGAGAGACATTACCAAGGACAGAGGAAGGGAGACAATTGATTATATGGATAGTAGTAAGAGCATCTTCACCCCCAAGCACGTTCTGGACAAGAGGCTGGGATAAGCATGACACGAATTGAGTCAAGAATGTGACGATGCTTTCTTTCATCACGACCATTTTGTTGAGATGTGTATGGACATGAAAATTCAAACAAGGTACCATGTTCACTAAGTAAAGACAAGAGTTTAGAATCACGATCTTCCATGACATTATCTCGCCGAAAAAATTTAACAACTTTAGAAAATTGTGTTTGAATCATTTTGGCAAAATTGATATAAATTCGAGGAAGCTCGTGTCTATTTTTCATCATATATATCCATGTAAAGTGAGAATAATCATCAATAAATATAACAAAATACCGAGAACCTCCCATGGTAGGGGCACTCTTTGGTGTCTTCATTGACTTTGATGAGGATATTGTGTGTAGGAAAAGATTAGATGTTGCTAACATCCTCATTTATACGACAAAGATGGGGAGAATTGATGAGTGGATTAATGTTATGGTCATGGGGGCTGAGTTCCATGTTTGGGTGGTGGAGGGGGGGACTGTTGTTGACGAATGGGAGGGGAGTATGGAGGAGGATTTTGAGTTTTCGAAGGGAAGGGGAGGAGTCTGGGCGGAGAAGAACGAGGAAGGAAGGCCGGAGGAGGCGAGGGAGGCGGAGCAGTTTGATTATGGGGAAGAGGATGGCGACGAGACAGACTCTGCATAGTCCGTACGTTTGTGTTCAGTTGATGGAGGTCTATCTTTTAGGTCAAACCTAGGTAGGGCAATGCAAAAGGAAAGTTTGGATGTGACTACCGAGGCTATGCAGCATGGGGGAATGAATTTTGTTGAAAAGGGCTCTGATGACCCTCTTAGGGAGTTACACGTGGATCAACTTGCTCCTGAAGGCTTGCGGTTGGCTTTAGAGGAAGCAGACCTAGGACATGTTGGAAATTTGGGGGAAGAAGGTGAAGGCTTAGTGTCACGTGGCATCCAGGGGAGTTGACATGTGAGGCCCACCTGGACCTTTCAAATATTAAGTCACATGAGGAGGCATCTGGAAAAGAGGTTTTTGTTATTGAAGATGAAGTCAACCTAGTGGGGCCAACAACTAAGGGCTTGAAGCATGTGTTGGCGGGTCGGGTGCTAGAAGCAAATCCAGTTTGTGTTTTTTCGGCAGCTGGGCCTGTTGTTCCAGATCAGGCCTTAGGATTCTGAATATACATCTCTGAATTCTCAAATCAGAAGGAGCTGGCTTTTAGGAGGAGGTGCAAAAAGAAAAACAATAAGAAACAAAAGTCTAGTGCCTTGGGTAGCTATAAATGCTTGAAATTTGTGAAGGTTGTGCAAGAAGGGAAGGGGGTACTTAGGAGGAAAGAAGGGATAGGGGTTGGAGGCAACAAAGAGCTCGCAAGGAACAAGAGGGTGGTTACTGTAGAGGAGGCCTATGGTGGAGTTTTTGTGCGAGATGAGGTGGAAGAAGGTAGCGGTTTGAGCCATAGTCAAAGGGAGCCCATTACCACGTCGTTGCCAGTTTCGGGTTTGCAACTCATTTTGGAGGAATCCGGGTCTTTGGTGCCAGAATCTCCTTTAGCACAATTATCGGAGTATAGTCGGAAGGCCTTGGATGCTTCCTGGATTCACTCTCTACAAAGAACAAATGGTTTGATTTTTTCGGTGCTGGATAAAACTATGGCCACTAAACTTGCGGATTTAAAAGACATTGAAGAAACAAAATATGGTTTAAGGGGGCAAGAGGTAGGTGATCAATGATTGTACTCTCCTACAATGTTAGAGGTTTGGGGGCTCAATATTTAAGGCCTGAACCCTATAATTAATCGGGCTAAACGGGTCGGCCCATACGGCCCGGTCCTTTTTGACAGCTCTACTTCCTAGACCGTATTCTGACTAGATCCAATCTTGTTTCTCGGCAAGTGTTAACTCCTGGGGAGCCTCGTGGCTGTGCTTTATGTGACCATGGGGACGAGACCACAACGCACATCTTCCTTCATTGTGAAGTGGCTTCGTCAATTTGGCGTAAGATTATGGATTGGCTAGGTATTAATTTTACGAATCCGCATAATTTGTGCTCACATTTTGCTTGCTGGAGTGATGTGACAACCCCTGGGCGCTTTTTGAAACCGTTTTGGCTGATTTGGCACTCGGTGATTTGGTTAATTTGGAGGGAAAGAAACGCGAGGATTTTTAAGAATCAAACTAAGACCGTCAACGACTTGGTGGATGATATTAAGGCTTTGTCTTGGTGTTGGGCGTTGAGTAGGTTAAGGATTGCATCTTGCCTCTTTTATGAGTGGTGTTCAAATCCGAAGGAATGCTTGAAAAGAAGATGATGGGTGGTCTGCTATGTTTTTGGCGCGAGTGGTTTGACTTTGTTTTATGTTATCTGCAGTTGATAGTGCTAATAGCTTGGCATTTGTTTCTTTTGGTCCGGCTGTTTGTTTTGTTCCTTCTTTGTAGGATTTTTTTGGCTCTTTAGGTGGTGTGTTGTTAGTCATCAGCGCCTGTTAGGAGTTTTTTCTTCTACTGCCAGTTTTCTGGCCACCTTGTATTTTTAGCTTTTTGCACTGCATGTGGAAGGCTTAGTAGGTGTTTGGTTGCACAGTGGAATTTAATAAACGTACGTTACAAAGCCTAAAAGTGAGTTTACATTGATAAACAAGTGTTTGGATGTTTTTTTTTATAAATCAATTCTTGGGTCCAAACTCAATTCCAATTGAAGCTACAAATAGTAGCTTCTACGACGGTGTAAATCGATTTTGATAATTTAAGTTGCCCGGTTCCCCCAACTGCCCTTCCACGTGTGTTTTTTTTTTTTTTTAATTATATCCTTATATTATTAGTAATTTGTAATGGAATTGGGATTTTCAATGCATGCCGCCTGATTATTTTTTATAAGCAATAAAATAATAGCAAACGTGTGTGTGCAAATATGCTTAACTGGTGTACCAACGTCTCCATTTAAAAAAAACATTATGCTATATTTTGTTTTTTAAATTGACACTGTGTTATTACCTTTTAATATTTATGTTTATCATCAATTTAATATTAATTTTTTTTTGAACAAGCCAAAATGGAATTATATACGAAATAGGGTAGTTCCAAACGCACAAGGTGTGCCTAAGAGACTACCTCAGGAACCAAGAGTTACAACGATTACAAACAAAACACAACATAAAAACATTAGCAAATACCCAAACAAACAAGAGAGCTTGACCACCACTGCTGAGTCCCAAAAACAAAGGAAGCTTTTTTAGCTTTATACCAACCTAGAGACAGCAGCTTAATCTTATCTAGTAAACAAGGGATGGGGGTAACAACATGATTAAACATACGGTTATTATGTTCATTCCAAACAACCTAGGCACATAGAAGCCATATTAGTTGCATAAAAGAACGTCTAGCAACACCACCAACTGTCAAAATGAGTGAACTGTAAAAAAATGATCTGAAATAGGGTTAATAGGCTTTTACCCCCCTGCCATTTGGGTGTCTTTTGGTTTACCCCCTATGGAAAAAACTTGGAGATTCCCCCCTGTAATTTAAAGATTCTTTGCTTTACACCCTCAAGGTAGCTGACTGTTCAAAGTGTATGATGTGGCACGCTGATGTGTTATTTTTTTAAGTTTTGATTTTTTTTTAAAATTCCATATGGCATACATGTCATTTAATCCAATTAAATTTATATTTTTAAATTATTTTTTCTTAGAAAAATAATATGGAATAAAAAAATTTAAATTATTTTTTAAAATTTATATTTTGGAATAAAATTTACGAAAAAAATATCTGAATTTTTTCTATTTTTGAAAAAAATCTGAATTTATATTTTAAAATTTTTTATTTTTTATTTTTTTAAAAAAAACAAAATTAAAAACATTATCATCTTCATCTCTTTCTCTTCTCATGTTCATCATCTTTCCAAACATAAACTCAAACCCTAACAACCAAACTTTATTACCCCAACAAATCAAATATCCAATTATCAACAAGTACAAATATACCCAACAACACAACAAAGTAGCAGATCCAATCTTTTATTCTCTTCTTTCTTGGCAGCTCCAATCCATCCAATTTATGGATCAATCATCAACACAACAATTCAGATCAATAACACAACAACAACACATCATTAAAAACAACAACACATCATCAACAACAACACAAAAATAGAAAGAAAAAAAAACTCTCAATCTCAGCAAACTCTAAATCCCTCAAAACAGCAACAGATCAACAACAACACATTCAAAACTTTCATTAAATTTATCCAATCCAAAAAAAATCAACAAATTTTTTTAGAAAAAATAGGGGAGAGAGAGAGAGAGAGAGGAAGAAGAAGAAGAAGAAGAAGAAGAACAAGGGAGAAGAGAGGGGTACGGGGGAAGATATTTGAGAGAAGAGGAAGGAGGAAAGCATGAAGAGAACAGGAAGGAGGAAAGAAAGGTTACGGTTGAGAGAAGAGATAGGGGAAGGATGGTGTTTTTTTTTTTAATTAAAAAAATCCTAATGGAATAAACAAAAGTAGAAAATAATTTTTGTCAAAATTTTTTTTTGGAAAAGAATTAAAAAATTCCACGTCACCCACTGTCACACAGTCAACATGTCAAATCATCAAATTTATCCAGTCAGATGCTGACTGTTGGCTGTAGGGGGTAAACCAAAGAATCTTTAAATTACAGGGGGGAATATTCGAGTTTTTTTTCCATAGGAGGGTAAACCAAAAATCTCCCAAATGGCAGGGGGGTAAAAGCCTATTAACCCTCTGAAATATTATATGTGTCCACCCCATAGCAACCAATCCAATCTCGCACCAAATGCCACAGAGAACCAAAAGTATCACACAATAAAAATAGATGTCGTGCCGATTCAGGATGACCACAACCAGCAACACACGATGACATGTCAGGCGTCAGCACCCATCTAGCAATCAAATTTGTCCTTGTTGGTAAACGATCACGGATGAGCCTCCACGCAAAAACGGAAACCTTCAAGGGAACCTGTTTGTGCCACATCAAATCCATAGCATAGTCGGCGACCTGAGGTACCTGAGAGATTAACAAACTATATGCACCTCGAACTGTGTATCCACCAGATGGGTCCGGAAGCCACACCCAGCTATCTGAAACATTAGGATTCAAGGAAACATCAAGAAGTAAAGTCCTACACTCATCAAGCAACTCCTCCTCCCACTGCCATAACCTACGTCTCCACCTCCACACCTCCCCCCACCGCTCCGAATCAACAAAGAGCAAGTCGGCCACGGATATAGACTTATTCTCTGTTAACTCAAACAACCGCCTAAACCGCACACAAAGAGGAGCCTCCCCTAACCACCTATCAGACCAAAACGAAGTGTCAACCCCATCACCAACTCTCCTCAACACCTGATCCTCAAACCACCCGCTACCACCATCGCCTACCCTATCCCTAAGTCGCCTCACCTCCGACCACCAGCAAGAAACTCTTCGGCCCCCAACCTCCAACCTGCCACCTATTTCGCCATACCTGGCGACTAAAACCCTATACCACAAACCACCTCTGTCCACCAACATCCGCCAACACCATTTTCCTAACAAAGCTAAATTAAACTCCTTCAATTTCCGCACCCCCAAACCACCAAACTCTTTTTTTAAACAAACAGTTTGCCAACATAACCAAGAAATTTTCCTATTATCCTCACTCCCCACCCCCCCCAAAAAAAAAAAAAATTAATTAACAAAGATTCAATAGAGGAGATTATACCTGCTGGAGCTTTGAAGAATGAAAGTGCATAGACAGGCAGAGAGGTCAAGACAGATTTGAGTAGAACCAAGCGACCACCAAAAGAGAAAAACCGACTATTACAACCCGACAGTCTAGATTTAATACGATTCACAATAGGTTCCTAGAAACACAATCTTCGAGGGTTACCACCAATAGGCATACCTAGGTACAAGAAATGGACACTTCCTACTTTACAACTCAACACGGAAGCAGCTTCATTTAACCAAGACGACCCAATATTCACCCCCACAAGCATACTCTTATGAAAATTCACTTTCAAACCCGACATAGCCTTGAACAACACAAGGGTCGCCCTTAAAGCACGGACATTGGCCCAGCTTTTAGAACCTAACAATAAAGTGTCATCAGCAAATTGGAGGTGAGAAACAACAACTGGATTAACGGCCCCAATGCTGTAGCCAGAGAACAATTGAGCCTCAACTAAAGATTTCATCACAATATTAAGACCCTCCGCCGCCAACAAGAACAAAAAAGGATATAAAAGGTCGCCTTGTCTTAACCCTCTCTTCAATGGGAATTCATCAGTTGGACTTCCATTAACTAAAACAGACGCAGTGGCAGTGCTGACACATTCTTTGATCCATTTTCTCCAAAGAACAGGAAAAGACATGCAACCCATAACAGAATCTAAGTAACCCCAGTCCACCGAATCATATGCCTTTTCAAAGTCTACCTTAAACAACATAAGCTCTTTTTTAGATTTACAAGCGTCATCGACAACTTCGTTAGCAATCAGAATACCGTCCAAAATTTGTCTATTCTTGACAAAAGCCGACTGAGACTCTGAAACAACAGAACCAATGACCCCCCCGCAATCTATTAGCTAGCAGCTTAGCCAAAATCTTATAAAGACTTCCCACCAAAGAAATAGGACGAAGATCATTGAGCTTCTGAGGACTAGCTACTTTAGGAATGAGAGCAATGAAAGTAGTATTGATACCTTTGGATAACTTCCCATTGCGGTTAATTTGTTTGTGCTAGTTTGCTAATTTAATATTTTTATCATCAATTTAATCATAAATAAATAAAGGATAAAATAAACAAATAAAGGAGAAAATGAAATTTAAAATCTATATAAAACATGTTAAAATCCATTTTGGTAATTTACATATCCAAAAGCAATTTTGACACAAAATATCCAAACAACAACTTTTGTATAAATCACTTCTACTATGAAGTATCCAAACATAAATCACTTTACACTAAATTCACTTTTGATCAAAATCAATTCAATCAAAATCACCGCAGAACCAGACACACGCTTAATATATATATTATGTTGTTTAAAAAAAAAAAACTTTTTTAATTCATTGAATAATTAATATAATCGATCATATTTATTTGTCAAATTCATTAATTATCTAATATATTTAAAAGTTATTTTTTGTTTATACTCAGGATTTTTTTTAACAATTCAGTCAAAATTCATTTTTTTTTTAATAAAATTAAAATTGCATTGGAAAACTTTATGCCACATTGTGCAGGAAGGAAGGAACTAAGAAATAGAAAAGCCTCATCCTTTGCAAAGTGCGATTACGAATAAACTTTTTGGCATATTACTCTGTGATACTGACAGTGACAAACAGAAGGCAGACCATGATGACAAATAGTCATGCTGCGTAGGCGGCTCAGCTCATGATATCATAGGTTGGCTGGCTAGCAAATCATTCAGGGTCACAAAACACAACATGGAGTACAGTGTTTAACATACTTACGAAGAGACACTTGTACTTAAAGTGTTTGGTTTCAGTTTTAATTTTTAAATGTTTTAAAAGTGATTGTTGTATTTAAAGTGTTTAGTTTCAGTTTCAAATGTTTTAAAAGTGTTTTTGAAAGTTCAGTTTTGAAGTACTTCAACTTTGAGAAATCAATTTTGATGATTAAAAACAATTCTGTTTAAAATTATTATTTATAACTTTTAATTTTAAAATTGATATTACTAATATACAAATTTATAAGTATATAACTTAAATTATTTTAATATGATTGTATTAAAAAACAAATTATTTTTATATAGTTTACTTTTAGTTAAAATGAATTTTACGAAATAAATTCACTCAATTAATATTTATGAAAACTGGACCAATCATACATCTAAAATGTTAAAATACTACAAATTATCTTATCAAATTTCATTTTATTATTGAAAAATAATTTGTTTATGAGTGTGTCTAAATTCTATAAATTTGGTTTTGCGATCACAAAAAACTATCTCTTTCAAGAGAAATACTTACTTGGTCACAATGAGTGTTTATGTACGTACACAATGAGACACTTGTTTCCAAATTTTATTTTTTAATATTAGAAAAAAAATATTTCTTTGTATGTGTGCCTAAACATTAAACATATATTTAGGGGTGGGCATGGTTCGGTTCGGGATTGGAACTGTTTGCTAAATTTAAAATAATTGAACTGCTCCGAACTGAACATAACTGTTATTATTGGTACCGTTAAAAAATATAAAAAAAATGAAATCAAATTTTAACTATCGAACTGTTCCGAACTGATGAACCGAACTATTTCGAATCCAACTGAACTGTTTTGAACTGAACTATTTTGGTTCAGTTTCAGAATTATTGGTAATGGTTCAGTTTTTTTTTTGTTTAATTCAGTTCCGTTTTTTGATTTTTTTAACCCATGCCTACGTATATCATATATGGTCTTCTGACCGTAGAAGATTAGCTTCCCTTTCAAATTACTTCCTCCGTCCCTTAATAAATGACCTAGTTGACAATATGCATTATTGACTTGATATACTTTGACCATACTTTTCTACTAATTCACAAAGATAAATAATATCATGTAAGATGTTGTTGGATTCGTCTCAATGAGTATTTTTAAATATTAAATTTTTATAATTTTTTTTAGTAGAGAATTGAAAATATCAAAGATAAAATATATGCATTGATATATGTGTCAGAGTCAACTAGATCATTTATTTAGGGACGGAGGAGTAGTTAACTACATTGTGGACTCCACCCCCATACATTTAATTCCAAAAAATACTAGTTTTAATATTATTATTTTTGGTTACGAACTGATCTTGGTATGTTTGCAATCAGTACGACTAACTAAAGTCTCTAGTACTATTTCGTTGTCACTCACTTCACTCTATCTGATAGAAGGAAGGAAGCGAGAAACTTACTCACTCCATACACGCGCTTTATCTAAAGACAAAATACACATATATGTCATTGTCATTGACTCATTGTCCTTGTAATAGATAGTAATATTTATACAAGATCCTCAAAATTTTAGATTAAAAAAGAGCCTATAATTTTTTAAAAAATAAATAATAATGTTATGAAATTAATCGCGAGATACTGTACAACATAGAATAGTAGAGAAAAAAATAAAAAGATAACAAAAGAGTATATTATATTACTTCTCAAGTGTCTTCTTTACATACAATATATGTCCTATTTATACAATTATTATATAACAATTTTTGAAACAATCATCCCTTATACATACATTTGTTATGTCCTTGTTTGTTTTATTACTATTGCTTTAATTTTTGTATTAATCCATACATTTCTTTTCTATATTTTTTATTATCCCATAAGTTATATATAAAGTGGTTAATCATATAATATGACAAAAAATAAAGTTATATACACTTTTTTCTATATTTTCGTTCTTTGCTTATAACAAGTTTCCTAGGAAAGTTCATATGACTAAAAAATTTCCATTGTCTCTTTAGTGCTTTGTCCGTACACATTTTTTAATAACTTTAGAAAGGAGAATGAATGTTTGTTCGTACACATTTTCCTGCGTGTCATGTGATGCGAAATGTCTGGTTATTATAGAAACTTCGGAAGCAGGTGAACATAAAAATAGGGATAGTGAACAGACTAGTGAATGAAATGAAACTGCGGGAAATTCTAATATGGTCAGATGACGAAATAAAAAGTGTTTAATCACACATACATAAAGAAATATTTTTTTTAATAATAAAGAGGAAATTGATAAAAAAAATAATTGAATATTTTAAAGACCATTTTTTTTATGTGTGTGTGTCCAAACACTATTGATTTGATCTTGAGACCATGAAAGAATACCTCATCTAATACTAAATAATAACACTGCTGTATCACGCGATGTGTACATTTGATCAGATAAGTATCGAACAAATGAAAATATTTAATTGATCACAAGGGGTTGAACACTAAGTTTGAGCACACATACATAATTAAAAAAATGTAGAAAAAATAATTAAATAATATTTCTTTTTTAAATAATTAAATGATATACTTTTGTGAGTGAGTGTCTATCTAAATGATGTGTTTAAAAGCTTGTGTCCAAGCAAGTCTTTTTCCCGAACAATATAAGACATTCAGATAATAGCACAACACAATGGAAAACACGGTGATACCGTTTGGTCCGGCTTTTTTTTTTTCCAGCTTCTCTACATTTTCAAGGAGAAGCTAGACCAAACACAATATCAATAAAGTACCTTTGAAGAAAAGTACTTTTTTTAGAATTCATAAAATTGAATGGAATGAATTTTAACAAAAAGTTGTTGAATGCTACTTCAAAAAACTATTTCTCCGTAATTTATTTCACAAGCACCTCTCTTCAACTCACGCATGCAACCTTTTCTTTTATTTTTTAATATTATTTTTCAATTTATTTTTGTCTTCCATTTTTTTTAACCGGTTCATATTATTTTTTTAAAGGAGGATCAATTTAATTTTATTATCTATTTTTGAAGGAATTTTATTATCTTTTTTATCACTTATATATTTAATTTTAATATCGTTTAATTATCACAACCTTACAAATATTTTTATTCATGTTGTCATTGAATGACACCAAATATTTTTATTCCCTTTCTTCAACCTCACAAATATACACACACACACATTATCGTTTAGAGTAATATTTTATGTTCGTATGTCTGTTTTTTTTTGTTACGCTAATGCGTTTTTTAGTGTTGTGTAATGCGTACAATTATTATTTTTATAAAATTTTGATTTTAATTAAAAGTACAAGTATAGATGCCTAAAAAAATTATACTTATAAATTTTACACATTGATATTGTAACAAACTATGCATATATTTTTCTTATTAAAAAAACTAAACATATATTTTTCAATGACACCAACAATGTAACAAATATAATACAATATAATATAAATTCTTATCTTTTTAAATGACACCAAAAATATGATATTCTTATAACAAAATTTGTTATACAGTATAATTGGAAGAAAAAAAAACTATTCTCTAGCTTAGCTCAGTTGATATAGACAATGTATAAATATATGCAAGGTCGCAGGTTCAAACCCCGGACACCACCAAAAAAATAATAAATTCAATGTTTCGTACAATATTTTACCAAACAACTTTTAACTTAAAAATAACTTTAAAACTAAAAAAAAAGAAACCAAACAGCTTTAGTTTTTTCTTTAAAGAGCTTTATTTAACTTTATTTTAAAGTAGCTTTTAGACCGAAAAAAGTCTGGCCAAACGGCACCTAAAATATTTTTTTTTTAACTTTTTTCTATATTAAAATAATTGTCACTTTAAAATATCAATACAATATTTATTAATTTTTTTATTAAATTTCATCAAATTTAACTACTCCATTAACACCTCTGTAATCTGTATGACCCAAAAGCAACAACGACAACAATAGAATATCTACTACACAAATGTTGTCAAAAAAAAATATCTACTACACAAATTAACCCTAAAATGGAACTCCCCTATTGCATATTTTTTTTTACATCGGGTAAAACAAAAATAGAACATTTGTGGTTCATTTTCAAAAAATAAATATTTAGACACTAGGAGTACAAACTCATCATCACATCACACTATATAGGTGGCATTTAGGGTGGGTAGGAGGAATTCTTTCCCACTATGGGAAAGTAAATTTTAACTGTTGGATTAATTGGAGAGTACACTCTTATCATACTCCATTAACACTAGATCATTTTTACACTACCTTCCTCTCCATCCTCTCTCTTCCATGTCTCACTCACCTACTACCACCACCGCCATCACCACCACCAACATGAAACACACTTCTCAATTGCACTGCTGTAGATTCAATTCAATCGACATGTTGAAAACTAAGAAAAAAATAAACCATTAAATATATTGCTTCCATTCTTGCTTCTACTTCTTCATATATAAATCGTGGTGAGGACTAAGCTCAATGAATGCTAATGCATGGACTCTTATGAACAAATCACCGTAATCAACATATCAATATGCATCCAATAATTTGGAGCTAAACGTCATCATTTCATCATATATAGACATTATGCACTTAGTTAAATAACAGCAGTAGCACAGTCAAGTCACGCAACAACAGGGAGATATCAATATATCAATTGCAATTCAATAGCATCATAACATTTCATTATATCTTACATAATGTTTAATACATTAACTCATGCTCAATTAATATCAACATATCTTAAACAGTTTTACAGACTGCATTAAACGTCATCATTGATCTCAATTACCATAAGGGGGTTCACTCTTGATCCAAACGTGCGACACAGATCGCACAAACACTCAAGACACTCCAACCTGGAAGTGCTCGCGAGGCGAGAATTCTTACTCGCCATGGCGAGTACAAGACAAGTTCCAAACTAATGCTGTTCTGGGTTTAATCTTGTCCTACATTCATTCCTATTCATTACTAGGTATGTTCAGGCACTCAAAGGCACTCAAGGTCCAACTAAAAAGTCGAAATTACAAAATCCAACATGCTCTCTGCCTTAGCTCGCTATGGCGAGTAAGGTTGCTCGCTATGGCGAGCAATACCAAAAGAACTCGCGAGGCGAAGGGAAAGGCTCGCGTGGCGAGCGATGAAGATCATCACTCGCGAGGCGAGGTTCATAGCTCGCCGTGGCGAGCGATGAATGTCGCTACGGCCAGGCTTCCTATTTTCACAAAAATCCGACGATTCACATGGTTCTAAGCCTAGTATTGATTCCAAAGTTTGTCCTAAACATTATCTAAGGTCCAGGAACATTTTCTACACCAATTTAATCAATTCCTACCGTTTAATCATCAATTTTAGGGATTTGACCTAGTTTTCGTTTTCTCCAATTCAATCCTAATTCTTGCTAACTAATCATCAGAATTACATTCAATTAACAATACAGAGTTATTAGTCTCACCCTTACCTTAATTTGCAGAAAATCGCAACTCTCCCTCTTGGTTTCTCTTCTCTTGGCTTTTTCTCCCTTTTTCTCCAAAAACGTACGTACAACAATGTTTTTCTAAAACTAGGTCTAACTCTTTTATATCTCCTCTTATTTACTTATCTTATCTCACTTTCTCCCCCAAAACTATCTAAAATATCAAAACAGCCCTCAACTAAATATTTTATATTATTTTCAAATCTTTATTTTATTTAACAATAAAATAAATCCCTTAATCTTATCAAATCTTCCAAAACTCATAACTTATCACAATATCAACCAAACTCACCTAGCGTTAGCAAGTTATCCTCTTTTCCTTTGAAAATTCTGTTATTCCGTTCTTTCCAAATAGTCCAAGATACCGAAAGCCAAATAATCTGCATGGACTCAATCGATTTCTTAGAGAAGCCACGCAGACCACTGAAATGATGAAAATGTTCAAAAAAGTGACAGTGGAAAGCTGTTGAGTAACCAAGCCAAGCCGCAATGATATGTCACACCCCGTCGAAAAAACCGCACGTGAGAAGTAAATGATCTCTGTCTTCGTTAAAACCACAATTAGCAATACACCCCTGTTCAGATGCAAGCAAAACCTTTCGTTGAAAAAGTTTGTCTTTAGTAGAAATCCGGTTGAGGAACAGGCGCCAAGCAAAAATTATTACTTTAAGAGGCACCGCTTTCAGCCATAAAAACCTGTAATTAATATTATGCTGATGATGCTCATCAACCTCCCTGTCTGTTAAAAAATAATAAGCAGAACTAACAGTGTAACAATTAGAATCATGTAAGTTTCTCGATAACTAAGATGAATATTCCTTAAAAAAATATTAAACTAATGATTTTAAAGATACTCATGATCTTTTTCCAATTTTTTTATATCAATATTTTTTTCCCCTTCTATAATAGCGACTATAACTCATAATGTGGAAGGAAATTCAAATGCACAAATATTTTGTTAGTCCAATGAAAAGAGTGATGGCGTGTCATATGAGAGGTGTGTTTGAAGGTGTAAATGTGATGCAAGCATTGCTCCTATAAATAAAATAAAATATACAATCTTGGACATCACTTTAATTTGATCTATTGAATGAGAGGAGGAATTCCAAAAATAGGTTTGGGCAGGTGGTGGCATTGGACCACTCTCAAAGTCCTATATACATATAAGAAGACAGTTACAGGCAGAGGAATCACAAAAAAAGCTTATAGCATTAGCAAAACAACCAATAAAAGGAAAAAAGAGATAACACACAATGACACATATCTCTCACCTCACCATTAGGTACATATACATGGATATTTAGGGGCACACAGTCGCACATGTAAAGTCAGAGAGATAACACACAATGACTCAGTTATGATACGGTCAATTTAGTCTCAATTTAGTGAAATCAATTTATTTTGTAAATTTTCATTAATTATTAATATTATTACTTTATTTTCTAACCAATCAAAAAATTTAAATCAACTCAAACTGGCCAAATGAAAAATTGACTAAAAAAATAGCCAATAGTACCAGGGCAAATGAAATGGACGGATTGTAGGACCAGAAAATTGATTCCAAATTAATCTTACCAAATGGTTTGGCGTAATTGTACCAGGTGCCTAAAAGTACGACATTTTGGTATTCATATTTAATACAGGGTAGGTTGATATATTTTTTTTGTTCAATAGTAGGTTATTAAAAAGAATAACCCAATTTCAATGATGTTTTTGTACGCACACAAATTCCAGAGACCAAAATGATCGACATGAGGGGACTACGGTGTACTCATAAGGTACTTAAGGATACAACAATGTGTGAGATCTGAATCTGTTAGTCATAAACTTTGACAACATCATTATCGACTAAACTAAGGTTCATGCAAATTTATTGGATATGAACGTTGGAGGGACTTCTAGAGACGAGAATATTGAGTGTTGAAATACCTTCCTATGTGAAGACTCAAATGTGTTTAATTGAATTCATTATGTGTCACATTAAATAAGTTACTTAATTGATTATTGTATTTTTTTGGAAGAATGTTGATTATTATTATTATGGATAAAATGTGGTAGTGTGACATATATATTCAGTTGATTAACATTGTAGTACCACACATACTTGTTTTTTGATGATGTTTCTGAAATGTACGTATATAAGAGATTGTCATCATGAGACACTAATTTTGCACCAGTTTCACAAAACCAATTGTTAATTGTGATTTCAATGAATAAACATGTTCATATATATTAGGATGTATTTTTATTTTGAAAAAATTATTGGGATGTATTTATTCCTTTTCTTCATCTCACAAAAATTGTTTTAAGTATTCCTTTTGTTTTAATTGTCGATTTTGAATATTAATTAAGAATTAATTCTTTTTCATACAAATTAACAAGAAATTATAAACGAAGGAAAGTGAATATCTTCTCCAAAATTAGATTGTATAATTACAAACAAACAAACAAAAAAGCAATAGACATTAAAAGGCAAGGTGAATGAACCAACATTCAAATCTTCCCTCCAAAACTTGTATGCCAAACCAACATCAACAGTAAAACATAACTTCTAAAACGTTTCCCATAATTGAGGGCAGTGTTGCAACAGAGTTGGGGGCACTCCTATTACCACTTGCAGAACCGGAATCATGATTTTCCACATCACTAATGTAGCAGCGAGCTCGGGAAGCTAACAAGTGGGCATAATAAGCAGGAGGAACTGCATACAAGGATCAATATTCTAGTAAAAATTATAGTTTTGTATGAACTACAGTTAAATCCACAAAGAAAATAGAGTAACATACCTATTGACACCGATCGAGTACACCTTGCATAACTGGAAAGTGAAAAAGAAAATATGAGAGGGCTTCTAAAATTAAATGAAAACAGTAGTTCAGACTAGAAAACTAAATGAAAAGGTTCATACGTGTAACATAAGTTATTGGTTAAACCCTGTAACTGATCTGCACTAAAGTTATTTTCATCAAACAACACATGATAATGAGTTGGTCGACTAGTCCCCTGAAAAACGAAGACATTCAAATGGAAACAGCACAGATTGGTTAAATGTGAATTGAGCAACTAGTACATACGAGCATAAAACTAATTGATCTAATAAGTATTACTTGAATCCCAGCATGGCTGTTCAGATAAAAATCAAATTCCCTGGGATGGCAAATGGTTGTATCTACCACAGTTCCTTTGACAAAATTTCAAACAAAAAAATCAGTACATATAGATAAATTGGAATGAGAACAGATACCAGTTGTAGGGCAGGCAAGAAATAAATTGAAAAACCTGGCATTATGTTTCCACTTTTATCTGTCTGATCAGAACTGACCGGAAAGAATCGGGTGTGATGTCTCTTTTGGACAACCACAAATGTAACTTTTGGCAGATACCCCTCTTCAAATGAGGCACAAGCCTGAGACCGAATTGAAAAATTCATCAAAAATAGAATGCATTTGTATATAAAGAGGCAGAATAAAAAGTAAAAAGATATTGAGAAAGTCCTTATTCTATCTACAAGGCACTTGCATAGAACGAGAAAAAAAATCAAGAAAAAACAGCAAGAGCATTTCTGTGGTCACTATGTTCTGTGGTTGTTAAATATGTTAATTGACCTCAGCTCAGTGGTTATCTGATATATGGACGTATGTTAGGCGCTGATTCAAACCCGCATGACCCAATGTGTTTTGTGTTTGAGTGTACGAGTTGGGCCACTAGGCCCTTCCGAAAACAAAAATAAAATAAAATGTGGAGTTAGATTGCCATACCTTCCAAATTGCATCCATCTCATACAGCAAAACCTGACTAAACTGCCCTTCACTTACTCCATCTCTGATAAGCACAAATTAATATTGAAAAAGAAATCATATTAAATAAATTTAAATATGCACATAGACATCCTTATGTATCATTTAGTTAAAACCAAATCCAACCTGTAAAATATGATCCTCTCAGGCTTCCGTTTATTATTTGATCTATAGAAAGCCAGGAGTAACTCCCTGAAAATTTAAAGAAAAATCAGTTGACTCAACATGGGGAATATGCAAATCTAACACTGTTACCTTATCATTCCACCAGGCACAGTTCCCTTTTGAGGATGTTTTGTTTCTGTATAAAGATCTTGAATAATTTCTTCCCGATGAATCTGGGAAGAAACCATCCCCCTGTACTTTGTGACGCAAGGCCAATCCATGGATGCCACCACCTTTATAATTCAACACGCAGAGTACAAATATATAAATATGATTTCATAAAAAAACTGCAAATAAGTACGCAAAAAGACAAAGCTTACTGCAGCTATAGAAGGACTTGAGTCTTCTCCTGGATGAGGGTGTGTTACATCCGCTCCAAATATTATAGTTGGTTTATCAGTTACTAGGGGAATATTATATATAACTGCATCATTCAGCACGGTGTTACGACCACCAACCTAGACAATCAAGAACTAAATGTTTAAAACGTGGTAGCAATCACATAAAAACATTGGAACATGCAGATTATTTACTGGACAACTTACCTTAACATTAATCTTTAAAGCCAAATTCTCCAGATACATTTTATTCATCTTTGCCACTTTCCTTGGCTCGCAACATTGAGTCACAATTCCTAATTTAGTTTCACATTCACGCTTTATTTGGTCTGCAAAACAAAACAAAGTAATTCATTCAATAAAGTAAAACCAAACCTTAGAATTTAATTTGGACTTGATAGAAAACTTACCATAAAACCTCCCCTTGAAATCAGGCAAAATAACTATCAACAGTTGCAGCCTTCCTTTCTGGTTTGTACTATTAAGTTTTGCCTTGCAGTACTTGTCGAATTCCTCAAGCTCTTTCTCAATTTCATTTGAATTGGCTGGGGCTATAGGTACCAAAGGATCTCGGTTGAAAAGCTGGTACAAGATCCAAACAGGTAAAAGAGGTTGTCAAAATTATGGGGAAGCATATAATAATTATTAAATGAAATAGTACAAACAAACAACATACTATTCCCTTGGCTTGACAGATAATAGCCAACTCCGCACAAAATTGAGTTGGGTTCAATCTAGAAAAGCTAAGGCAACTCCAAAATTCCACCTTGCCACCATTAACCACTTTCTACAAAATAAAAAGGTCAACATTGATCAACAATTTAACCATTGCCATAGGAAATAATCTAATATCTAATATTAAAATCAAATTTAGAGTGTCACATGTTTACATAAGATCGAACACACGAGTAAAATAAAATTCAAGAGGACCATACGCTCCACAAGCACAAAAGTAAAGTATAAAGACCACAATAGTTTGAAAGCATCCATGCAAAAAGAATAGATTTATCATACATGTTTCATCATATTCCATTGTCCCATCATGGGGTTAATTTTTGACTCTCCACCATATTTGAGCTGCAGTCAGAAGAAAATTAAAGATTAGTAGATACATTGAATAATTTATGTATTTGGTTTAGGTTCTTGACTAGATACATACATTATTCAATGTATCTAAAAAGTCAACTGTCTCTTGTAAATAGGACCGGAGGTAGTATTACACAAGGTAATTAGCCAAATTTTTAAAGATTATTAAATATTACACAAGGCAATTAGCCAAATTTTATTAAGCATAAACCTATGTATACCGTTGGGGGAGGCAAAACACGGGCATCAACCAAAGCAAGTTCCTCCCTTACATTGATACCAAACTCACACACAACTTCGTCTATGTTGAAACGGTGCTGCTTCACGATCTGCCAAGAAATGAAATGTCAATTATGAAGGGGAAAAAACACGCACACAAACACAGCCTATATAAATAGGTAACATACATTTTTAATATCACTTTCCCTCTGATGGGGACGCTGACAGTTGGCCCTTAAAAGATTAGTTACTTGCTCTTCGTTCAATCTTTTGGAGTACCTTTGTCCAGGCTCAATTTGACAAAGCTAAAACAAAAACACCACAACAGATTTGAGGTCTAATACAACATCATAAAACATTATGCAGAACTTCAATACATAGATGTATAGAAGGGATAAACCTCCATTGGAAAATACATAGGCCTCGTGTCACTTCCGGCTTGGAGAGCGGGAAGAAGTGGATGCTTTAACACAGTACCGTATCTCTCATGGAAATGATCAACAACTTTTTTCCGAGTTACTTTGTCATCAAGCATGAACCTTAACGGATAACAAATTACAAACAAAATGAAGAGTGATATCAAGCCTAAAGTTGTTAAAATAAAGCTTAGGCAAGGAGGACACACCTTTCCCTCAAGTAGATAAGTAGCCTATACACATTAGACACAATTTACTCCAACGTCTAAGGAATAACTAAAATGGTAAAGAAAATAAAGTTACTCACGTTAGGTCTCTGAGTGGCTCTTTTGAGACACCGGTCACCTTGTAACTCCTTATGATCTCTCCGCGAGAGAATCTTACCTTAAGACCTCTCAAGGCTTTCGTGATCTGAAACAAAGTAAAAAATATATTCGCTAATGATAACTAACGTCTCATACTCTTGGTGTCATAAAGGGAATGAAGAAAAATAGCCTTGGCATGAAATTATTAGAACATAACCAAATTATAAGTAGTTCATGTCTCATTTTATGTCACCTCATTTAATACAAGTTCATAACATAATAATAAAAAACAAAATCCATCACAAATACCTTGACACGATCTTGATCGGACAGTCGCCTTGAAAAATTCAACTTAAAATTCTTAGAAATAAAGTCAGTCACAAGAATCGGTTCATAAAAAGCCCTCGAAGCAACATCTGAAACAAAGTATCACTTGTCAAAGACTGAAATATAGATTCAATTGTAATTACTCAACAAGAAAAATATCAGTAATGTGTAGAAGTAAAACCAATATTGAGGGACAATCCCATCTGTGTTGGCCTAAGGCTTTGATAATAGCCTTTCCAATATTCTGTCCCACCGCCAAGAGGCCCCTGTGCCCCCAAACGGGGAGAGAAAAATGACCTCCCTGCAACAGTATACCTGAAAAACAGTCTATCAATTAAAACCTGATCACTTAAATCACAAAATCCAAATAAACCACACAAAATATAATGTTGCTACATTTCAGATGGAGTTGCTCGCAAAGTAATATCAAGAGCTTGTATGGTTTCATAAGGACAATCCAGCTGCAAACGACGGAGAAACTGAGCAAGATGGTTCAAATCGGGTTCCGAAGCTAACTTAATTGTAACCTTAAACTCGCGTTCACGCTTTTTCCTGTTACAAATGATAAAATCAAAAGCTTCAGTTCACGCTTTTTCCTTAAATCGGATCATAACATACATTGAAAGTTACCAGCAGTATTAATAACTGATTTACAGCAAACTCACGTGTCAGAACCAGAAGAGGATCCTTTGTTCTCATCAACCAAGTTAATCACAAAAACCTTCGACGTAAATGGTAATGGACCAGCAGTAAACAGACTCTTTCTCCCATCATAGGCAGGAATCCTATTCCCCAATAGGGACTCCTTATGCATTTTCACCAACTGATTGATAACATCCCTGGACACTTTCTTCGATGCAATCTCAGGTGCAATCAATACCTAAAAACAAAATTTTCAGCCTCTCAATTTCATATCACATTTTTTTTTAAGGAATTTCATATCACATTGTTAATCACCGGCCTGATTTTTTCAAATCAGCATAATAAACAAAAAAAAAATAAAAAAATCTGAACACTTAAAATGGAGTTAAGAAAAATGCAAGAGCATAATCAAAATTTTCAGCCTCTAAATCCAACTCACAATTGTAACTTACTAGATTCATTGTTTCAGATCAACATAATAAACAAAAACAAAAAACCTAAACACTTGCATTTAAGTTCATAAAAAAAACAAGTTATGTGCATAATCAAAAACTTCAAATCAGCACTTGAGCGTAATCAAAAATTTTAATCTCTCAATAACCATAAGACATTGTAACTGACTAGGTATATTTTTTCAAATCAACACAACAAACAAAACCAAACACTTAAAAAAAATTAAAAAATATAAAATAGCATAATCAAAATTTTCAGTATCTCTAAATCCACAACACAATTTGTAAGTAATTTGTTTTATAGTTTCCTATCAACATAATGAACAAAAACGCAAAACCTAAAGACGGAAAAAAATTAGTTCAAAAATTTCATAATTTCCTTCCAAATAAATTATATATCAACTTTCAGTCCTTTAAATATAACAGTTTTTTTCCCTCTTCAATATTTTGTCTCAAAAATCTGTCTTTGCAAAATTTCATATTTCGCGTTCCAACAGTTTAGTAATTTAACTGTTTAATCATAAATTTAACAGTTTCATATTATTAATTAGTAATTAATAATTAGTAATAAAAATTAAATATCAAAGATTGAATCGAGTATGAGAAAAATATACGAACATCGTAATGGTGAAGAACTTTATTAGTAGCGACTTGCACATGGAAATGATTGGCGCGAACTCGAATCTTCCTTCCTACTTGACCGAAACCAGGACGGTCAGGGAACCTTGTCGCCTTCTGAGACGACGGAGCAGAAGCCTCCGGAACCGTCTCCAGTGTAAGCTTCTTTTCAAGTTCAGAACTCAGCAATGCTGTCGTCGGAGGCAGAGACGAAGATGGAACAGTTGAAACCGAACTCGAACCAGCGGCAACCGGTGCTACGACAGATGGATGATAAATAACCGGCGATGATGTTGATGAAGAAGCGGTGACTGTAACCGGAGTTTGAGTGGAAGATGGAACGGTGTGTCCGGCGTGTGAACCACGACCAGCACCACGGCCTGATAGTAAAGCATTGATGGATGATTGTTGTGAAATCGGCGGAGAAGGTTGGTTACGGTGAGAATCGGGATGGTTTGCACCACGGCCACGGCCTGATCCTGGAGCATTGACGGAAGATTGTTGAGAAGTCGCCGGAGAAAGTTGGTTACGGCGAGGATCATAATGGTTTGCGCCACCGCGACGAGACATTGTGAAGAAAAACGGTTACGGAGAAGATTTGGATTTTTGTGAGAATGGAGAAAATGTGAAGAGTTGGTTATATGAGTAGGAGAGTGGTAACTGCAGTGGGAGAAAGAAAGACGCACTTTGGAAATTTCGAACGTTTTTTTTAAATTAAATTAAATAAAGATGGAATTAGCGCGTAGTTGGAGAGATTCCTGATTTGTTTGGTTAGGACGTTTAGGTTCTCAATCTCAACCATTGGAATGCTTGCTACCAACAAATAAACAAGAGAAGAGTTTTGTTATTTGAACATGTATTTATAAGATAATTTTTAAGCCAATTAAAATTTTATAAAAAAAATGAGGTATTGATACAAAAAATTAAAGTAATAGAGAAAGAAAGTAAAAATATAATGAGTATGAGAAAAAAAATGTTAAAAATAATTGTTCAAATATCATTTTTTTAAAGGAATAATTCCATAACTTTCTTAATTTGTTTGGTTATGCATGCACAATATGATCCCAACTAACAAGTTTTGGTATCATGCAACTTGACAACTTTTTCTGTCTGTCTGCCTTAGATGTGGAACCCAAGATGAATGTGTGCCTCTTTAATTTAGAGAATGTGCTCCATTGAAGAAAATTTGATAACCGATGTATTCATTCATATTTCTTCAGTTCCGCAACCTTGAAGATACAATTATAAACTATGTCTAAACAGCATTTTGGTAACACATTTATAATAGATATTTGGTGGATCTGACGCATCAGAAATAACCATGCTCTTGGAGACAGAAAATGAAAAACCCAAAATGTCCTTTATCTTATGAACGTCGTGCATACCGACCTAACTTTTGTTAATATTCACTTCTCAGAGTACCACATTAATCGTAACTCCTAACTTGACCCCCTGAAGATGGATGCGTAAAGTTGAAAATTAATGGAAGTTGTGGTGTTTCCGATGACATATTAGTGTTGATTGTTTACTTCGCAACAACAATAGATATTGAATAGTCGACTTATTTTTTAATGAGGACAGTAACAGAGCTACAACATGTCAGACTTCCCCGTTTTAATTTTTAATTGATTCATGAATATAAGTAACTTCCAATACCTCTAAAAAAAATTATCTTTCAATATCGTTAATAAGGAGAAATTTTAGGTGCATATTTTAAAGGATATATAATTTTGGCTAAGCTATTTGGTATTTGTGAGATGGATTCTTTAGAAGTTACTCAAAGAAGTATGTTATATGCATGACGTATTTTAAAAATTCTTTATGTTATTTAACATTTGAATCACTCGTTAGGAATACCCTTCTAATATTTCTTTTCGGCCTGTGCTTAAAAAAGACAACTATTGCATGGATTTCTAGGCAAACTCAAACGCTATTCAAAGTAAGGTGTGTTTTTTTGACAAACTCCTCCATTGGAGTCGAAGACTTTGTTGATGCTTGACACCCAAGGCAAATCTCCGTTCTTAGTGTTCTAATATTCGTGCTTAACTATAATTTTGGCTCTTATTTTTACTCATTCACGAAATTAATTACCCATTTAAAATCAAATTCTTCTCATATTTTTGTATTAACAAAATAACAATGTGATGTATTTTAAATGATTTGAAATATTCAATAGGAAAACTTTTCGTCACATTGTGTAGGAAATGATTACGTTATGTTTCATCAATACTGTATGATGTGATGATATAAACCATTTAAAGTTTAAACTGAGAAACATTGGCGTGCCATCATGACGATTAATGTGTACGCGGCTGAGCTCAGGATATCAGATGTTCAGAGGCTTGCGATCCCTTGACTTGAATATCATTTTCCATCTTCTGAAGGTCAGTCTCCTCCTATTTGACTAGTGGACCCCACCCGTATTTCAATCAACTGATTTTGGTATGTTTATGCTTTGTACTATTTCGTTGTTACCCATTTCATGCAACAAAAAGTAGGAAGGAAGCAAGAAACTCATCCTTTAAAAACAACGTTTTTGTTCTTTAAAAATATATTAATTTTTTGTTTTAGTTTCTTTGAAAAAAATTTCGATTTTTAGTTTCAAAAAATTTTCATCTTCATTTTTATACCTTAATAAATGTATTTACGATGCTTGTTAAAGATTAAAAAAAATTATAAATTTTATATAGAAAAAAATGGGTCTTTTCTACTTAATGAATCATATTTTTTCTATAAAAAAAGTGTAAAGAGACGATGTTAATTTTTTTTTCTACTAACAATTTTTCTACTTGTAGCATCTCTTTATTGTATAAGCACTCTTTACCTTTTTTTTAAGGGTGTGTTTGGTTTGCAAAACAGTAAGTAATGGATAGAACAGTACAAGATAGAACAACACAAGGCAGAATAGCACATGACAAATTTTGTATGGCAATGAGTAATTTTTTGTTTTATATAATTTTTGGGGGACAAAATGCTATTTTGGTATTTTAGACAACTTGTACGTTGGACAAAAAGTTGCGTTGTGGTTTGGTGAGGGACAAAAATATGAGTTTTTGTCCTGTCCTTTGCCTTCAGTTTGTCCTGTACCTAAAACAGTTTTACAAATTAAACACTGGACAACTAGAGTTGTTCTGTGTTGTCCTTCAGTTTTTAGCAAATCAAACACATCTTAAAAAAGTTGTCAGTGTAATAAGTATCTCTATTTTATAGGCGAATATTATTAAATTATCATTTGTTTGTATATGTTTATAAACAAATGACAATTGATGCGTCTATTTTCTCATCTATTAATGCACCTAACCCCTTTTCTTGAAGGGTGTGGTTTTTCTTTCTTTCTTATAAAAAAAACCACAGGAAGTACATTATAAATAAATTTTGTTTTGATAATATACGTCATACTACCCTGGTAATATTAATGTGCATTGATAATTCACTTGGATGGAGTCTGGAGATTGGTCTTTACTATGAAATCTAAAAGTCCAAGAAGTTGTGAAAAAATTCGTGTGGCGGATGCTTAGAAATAGCTTACCTACAAGATCAATATTAATCACTAAAAACGTAGCTTGTCCTCGAACTTTTACTTGTTGTGGTGATTATGGTGAAAACTCTTGGCATTTGTTTATAAACAGTTCTATTGCTATAGAAATTTGGATAAACCTAGAGATGTGGGAATATCGAGCCATACATCTTGATTAGTGATGGTATAGTGAATTTATTCTTTACTGCTTTTGTTTTGGATTGGCCAAAATCAATGGCGTTACGAGCACTCTAGCTCGGGGATGCTTTTGTTCTGGTGTCTCATAAATTCCTTCGATTAGAATTTAGAAGTAATCATATTGAAACGTGTTATTTACTAAATGTGAGTACTTCTTCTATTCTAAATTTGAATATTGATTCGCCACATTATAAGAGTTTAATCATTTTTGTTATATTCAACTTTGTTGGCAGTGCAAATTATTTTATGTATGATGTAGGAGTCTAGTATGTTTTGTTGGATTTAACTCAAGTCTTGTATTTATGGACGAAGATAATAGAATTATAAATTTCAATACATTTTTAATGAAAAGTTGCATACCTCCAAAAAATTCTACTATAAAATATTTTATCAATTGTATTTTGCAAATACTATATTAAAATCCTATACATTTTTATAAGTTATAAACATAAATATATACACGTTGAACAATCAATTTTTCGTTTTTCCTTGGTTTAGTAGTGAAGTCATTATTTTGTGTCCTTTGAAACCAAGTAATATCATACCTAGCCAATTTAAGTAAATAACATTTTGAGTTTTAAACCAGGCATATTTATTCATGATATAAAATACAATGATTAGAGGTTTGCATGACTATCTGTCAGCGTAAAAACAGAAAGAAGAAAAAAAGAAAAAAAAAAGCTTATCTCTTTCTCGTCAATTCAACGGAGAAAAAAAAGTGGGTGGGACTATGTTTTTAGTTCTTTCTTCCTGTGTAAACCAAATAGGGTGAGTTTGCTATCTCTTTTCTAAGCTTGGTTGTTCAAGCCTCGATGTGGATGGTCCCCCGAGCTCCCTCACTGACCCAACATAAACCATGAACCAAACTCAAGCATTGCTAAACCGAAGTTAAATGGACTAAATATACTACCTAGTACTGTTAAAATTTGTGTCAGAGGTGTACAACCAGGAAAATAACCAAGAAAAATCGATTATTTGTCAAGAAAAAACTAACAAAAATCAATCAGGTATGGATGTTTTTTCCTCACCCTGTTAAGAGAGGGTACTACCTAATACCTATCACTCGTGTGTAAGGAGTTCCAATAAAGGAAGAAACTAACCACAAAAAGACATGATCTTGCACTCTACATTGGTTATATGGACAAGTAACGAGACCCAGCTCAAGGTCTATCTGAAATATATGGATGTTGACAACAACTCTGATAAAAAGGATTTTGACAGCAGAATACTAGGTAACAAATGAATAACACTGCATGGCGCAACAATGGTGTAGTAGATCATGAATAAGAGTGTAAACAATGTTGCAAAGAACCCGTCTAAAATTAGGATCCAGATAACATTACAAACCGTCATGTGAGAGAATAACCAGTCTGAATATGATTTGATACATACTGAAATCACACAACATGAATACAAATGACACTACACAGCAAAAAGGATGTAACAAAGAATAAGAATATACACGCTAAAAGGGAGTGCTCAAACTCAGGTAATCACTAATCGAATTAGCGAATCACTAGTTGAAGTACATAACTTGGTCACTATTAGTTTTTTTTTTTTTTTGCTAGAAACACTTGATCATCTATGGAAATTTGGAAGGAACCTCACATTTCAAGTAAAAGGGGAACATACCCCAATCCTTCAAGACAAAGTAAAAAATGGGAAAGAAAAAAAAACCCCGATTATATTTAGAAAAAAAAATAGAGGACAAATGAAACCACATGTGAATGGAACTATAAACAAAATCCATCAACCATATGAACACAATGGACACACATAAACACAGTCAACCAGCAGCGGTAGTACACAAAATACAACGCATACGAGGACCATCCGACTTGGTTTCTTCTTCATTTTCGTCGCTGGCATCATCTGCATAACCATTGTAATCATCATATGCTTCTGCCTCTTTCGGAGTGGCTTCACTCTCTTTCGTGCTACTAGTGTAGTACGAATCCGTGAGACAAGTTGTGTGGTAACCATGGCAGCAAAAGAAAACAATGACTGATACATTCTGTATAGAAAATGGGTCAAAACATATACAACATCTTCCCCCTCCCCCAGTCTTTGACTTCATCTCCATGGTTTTCAGACTTAGGGATTTCTCAAATGCCTGAGAGGCACGGTGGTCACTCATATTAACTCGTGGCTCATCTCCTTCATTGCCTAAAGAAATTCCATGCCTTGCCTCATTGTAATACTTAATTAAAAGATTGACACAGTCCGCCTATTTCAAACAGAAAATCAGTTAGATACTTTATTCTATAAAATTATTGAGATCAAAGAACTTTCCATTCTACTATCCTATGTAAAGGTGAGAAGGAGGGGGGGAAATAAAAGCACCTTAAGGATATCATTGCACCCATGTCTGAGTGATGTTTCCGTCCTGTAATCAGTGATAATTTTAACTAGCCGATCCCTGAGCCTATTAGAATTTAGAAGTACAGATAGAAAATTAGTCAGAGATGAAAATAATGTTACTGAATATATATGGAACTTGAAGTTGAAGCCATAATGATTCGACTCCAAGTAATCGATAAAATCAAAAGCAGGTGAACAACATACAGAGACATAACCAGAATAGTGAGAAAGGAATCAAAGAGATCTACAACCCAAATACTAATTTAAAATATTATATTATATGGTATGTTAAATCACACGTATCACCTACCGAGGTATTTCCAACCCATTGGGAACCTTATTTACAATGTAAAGGGGGTCAAGATTTCCAACTGTGTGCTCCAATAGGATGCCCACCTGTTAATTGCAAGAATCAAACCAACCGCAAGATCAGAAAGAGTAGGTATGCAAAATAAGCAAATATTGGGCATGTTGCCTCTGTTTATTTTGGACTTCTAAAACAGATTTGTAAAACTACTATCAACAAAATCAAACTTCTGTAAAGCAGATCTGTAAACAAGTTTTGAATAAAAACAAAGAATTTATCTTTTCTCGTGTTACATTGATTTTTACTTTTTCTAAAAAATGACTAAGGATTTGAGTTAAAAATAGGTAATATTACTTGAAATTGCAATGAAGATTGCTTTGAATTACTTGAGATTAATCTTCAACCTTATGAATTTATAACAAGATTACAATCAACATTAAATGATTTTAGGGAAGATAAAAGGAAAATAAATCAGGGTAATTCCTTGATTATTTAGCAAAAAGGTTTGAGTAGGACAGACAAAACTGACTTTTATTCGATGCTTGGTAAACATCAAAATAGGAACAGAACAACACATAAGTGAAGTGCTGTAAGTTTGGTTTCACTAAAAAGCTAGAATGAAACATTATAAAACAGCACTATTATGTTCCACTTGTTCATCAATAGAATAAGTAGAGAAGGGAGAACATAATGAAGAGATATAGTAGTATGGTTTCCGGTGTGTTGTTTCTAAAAGATGTTTCCACCACATACTTGTAACACTGACAAAGTCAGGAAACATATAAAAGATGTTCTAGTTTTTATTTTATTTTAAATAACGGTTTTCTGGTCTTAAAAAACTGAATGAAAAGTAAAAGACTATCTCCTAAAGAGGTATCTTTTCAGAAAAACAAAACCATTTTAATTAAAACAAGTAATCAACAGGCCCATATCCTAAATATACACACCATCTCAGGTTTGTGAATACATTGCTTG
The DNA here is from genome assembly GCF_003473485.1 of Medicago truncatula. Lineage (NCBI taxonomy): Eukaryota > Viridiplantae > Streptophyta > Magnoliopsida > Fabales > Fabaceae > Medicago > Medicago truncatula. Next base: position 28,786,917 of record NC_053045.1, read on the forward strand.
ATTAATTCTTCCCAGAGTTCATCGTCATGCTGCATGGTAACAAACTCTACAGCCTGTGCAAAAATATGAAAACTTCAAACTTTACTTTAAAATCCCCGAAATTCTAATTCAAGATTTAGATGTTGGTTAAAACCAAAAACAAGTATAAAATAAGATACAATACCTCCTCTATATCCCCCAATTTGTTTATAATAACAGCTAGGGCTTTCTTTGCATTTCCCATCCTTCCTAAGATGAAAACTTGCTCCTTCATCAAGTCTCTTTTGATGCAAATTTCGTAAGCCTGAAAAATAACTATGAGCTCGATTCACAAGCATGCATACATATAATTGCTGAATTTAGTCATTGATTCATCACCTTCTCAAGGGTATAATGTTGACTGCTACGAAGAAAAGGTAGCAGCATCTTTGGATCATAGTCCGCATAGAGTTCTACCTATGCACATTCAACAGAAAACGTTTTATCAAATGCTAGAAAAGAAATATTAAATTACATGCAGCGCATATAAACCATTCCACTAATGTTTAGCTGTAGAAGACACATTGTAACAGCATATAGAATAAGTACAACATATGCTAATTGAAATACTAATCTATGATTCTAATCCTAATAAATATATATGGATTTAGATTTTTTTTTTATTCTAGAGCTCCCCTTCGAGCTAAAGCATACTAAGCTTTAAGCTTATTGCAATGGTATGATGTATTGTAAAGAAATAGAAACAACATGGCTTTGGTTGCGGACAAAAAGTTGTAGCGCAGCCAGATGTGACTATAACAAAGATCGGTTGGGCTCGCCAGAGGATTTTGAAGGTGGGTTTTGGAGATTGTCGGGGATGGATTTTACTAGAGAAGGCACAACTGGTTAACTCACACCTGGATGAAAAGAAAATCACATTGGCGAGAAAAAAAGCACTGGATGCAGCACAGAAAATGCACACAAAGAGACAGAAACGACAACCGGAACTGTAACATAAGTTGTAGTACAATAGGAACTTCTGATTTATGCGTGTCTGTCAAACAACATTCACCTCTATTTATAGTAACATTCACCTCTATTTAGTTAATTCAAATCCTAATAGATAAATGATTCTAATTCTGATGATAAATTTATGGATTTTATTCTTTGATTCTAACAATTTTCATTACATACCACCAAAAAAACAATTTTCATTACATAACATTCCTCTTTCATTTAGGCTTTGAGACTAGCTATGTAATGATTTTCAATAGGCATATCAAAGGAAAACTTTCCTAGAAAAATATTCAATTTCAAAGATTCTTCTAATAATAACCCAATAAAATGTTAAATTCCAGAACAAGGTAAAAGTGTTTCCGTTCATTCACCAAGTAGAATAATCACTTGACATTTGTCAGACTTCAGCAAAAAAAAACACACACACACCACACACACACTTCAAAATCAGGAAGGATAACTTTAGTCTCATCCAACCAAAAATCCGGAATGCCATATGAAGCCCATATAACTTGCAAAATTTGTCTAAAAGGGAATAGGTTATTAATAAAATAGAATAAAATTGAAGAAACTCTCAAAAATGCTGCAAAGTGAAGGCCTGTTTCAAAATATTTCGAAGTGCTAGACTGCAGAGTAATCTCTTGTTCTCCACATGATCAAATATCTAGGTATATAGTCAAGCATCGAGTCCTATATTTTCTTGTCAAGCATTCATGTGTCATTGACCATAATTGAAATTCAAACTAGTAATGGAACTCAAAATTAAAGGACGCTTGCAAATTAAAGAATCAAAACCTACCTGCATATCATGGAAATCTTTCCCAGCATGTGGATTTACTTCAAATAGTGAATGGAGATACAAATGTAAAAAATGTCTGCTGTCAGACTTGTTATCGGCATTTAGAAGTTGCTTCACAACCTCAGGTGGACTTATTAATTCCCTATTCTGGATATACAGAGGAACTGCACGCTTGCAATCTAGCATCATCAATTGGACAACCTGAGCAGGCAGAGATTTAACAAATAAGAGTCCAATGATCATACAAAGAAATGAAAACAGATACAAAAAGAATTGAGCTTGTATACCAAGTTAAGAGTATAATTAAACAACTTCTGTCCTCTATAAACAAGTCTGAGAATGTTCAAATCTAAATCAGAACAATTGTTGAATCAGATGGGATTTTGTTGCTTCATCCATTTTGCCATATACATTCAATATATCAAATATGATAAACATGGATAACCAAATTGTAACATACAACATCAAAACTTGGTAACAAAACTCTTCAGGAGCTTAAAAATTAAAATTGAATGCCAACAGATATATTAAACAAGAATTTGTACGCAATGTAAGATCAAGGCATATGTAGAAACCATGGATTCAAAAATTTAACTTGTACAAAATACAGTTGTACCTTTTCTTGAATTACATCATGTAGGTTGTGTTTATCAATAAAATCAAATACTTCTGGCTTCAAAAGCTGAAAAAACCAAACAAGATAATTAAAGGAAGAAAAGGAAAGTGAATTAGCAGCCAAAACAAAATAGACAATGGACTCCAGTATAAAGCAATTGTATGGCATCTAATTAATGTAACTGCTGTCTGAATGCAAGAAAAATTAATTGCACCACCTACATCTGCATACAATGAGTAGGCTTTCTCATATTGCCCATCAATTACATACAACTCCGCTAATGCCTGCAATAGAATACAAAAATGTTAACAGACGGAATGGTTAACAGGTAAAAAATATAATATGATTAATCAGGTTTAACCTCCTTGAGTGAATCAGTCATGGACGAAGTATTTAGCTGTGGTTCAATGGCTGAAATAACCGGTAGCGCAGAATAAATTACAGATGGCCAGGATTTCACAGTGGATAAGAGATCATTATGGAAAGATTGATTTGTAGCCAATGCAACAAGAGCAACCTGCAGAATTAAAAGCATAATAGATGAGCTCTATCCCAAGTCTGTTCTATACGGATACTATGCATACATGTCAATTGTAAGAGAGCAATGTGCTTCAGCTAACCTCGTAAGCAGTATCACTTAGTCTGGGGTTTTCAGTAGGCATGTAAGGAACCAAAACAGGAAGTTGACGCAGATGTGCAAAGTGAAAGACCCATCTGGTGAAAACGGTCCATTGAACACTCAATTACAAGATATGAACCACACAAGGTTAAAAATAATGGTATGCCGTATGCAGTACCTCTCCCATGCCGAACCTGATCCTCGTAGTAACTTGGGACACAAAGAAGCTGCCTCGCCGTATTTTCTTTCCACAATCAAATGATCAAGGTACCGAGATCCCACCTGCAAAAACATGAGGAAAATGAAACACTTAGACTATCATTATCTATATCTATACTATATATAAAGAAAATAACCCTTTTCAGCTCTTTTGGGTTGGATTTTTCTTTCCAAAAACACCCTCAATTTTGAATATAAATAACACATGTAACAAATAGATAAGAATAAATTTAAATATTAAAAAAATGTAACAAACACAATATGAATATATATATATGGTTTTTTTCCTTTATCATTTAAAAAGTGTAACAAACTAGATGAATATATTTATACTTACTTTTTCATTATTCCAATTATACCCTTAAACAACTTTTTCTATAATAAAGATCGTTGTTGGTGTCATTGAAAAAAAGAATTTAGATTATATTTTTTTTTTGTTATATTGTTGGTGTCATTGAAATAAATAATCATGATTAGTTTGGTTTGTTATAACTTGAAAACAACAAACATTTTCATTATTCCAATTATACCCTTAAACAACTTTTTCTATAATAAAGATCGTTGTTGGTGTCATTAAAAAAAATATATAGATTTTTTTTTTGTAATATTGTTGGTGTCGTTGAAATAAATAATCATGATTAGTTTGGTTTGTTATCACTTGAAAGAAACAAACATTTATATTTTTAGTTTTAATCCAAATCAAAATTTCATAAAAAAAACCGTTAATAATTTTCAAACGTTAGCGCAATAAAAAGAGCGGAAAGACGGGCACGTGAGTGCCCGTCTTTTCAATAGTACTCAAATAAAGAAATTCAGCGAGAAAGAAACGTTAACATAGATACTGTTAGGAACTCGAAGAAATTGTAATTGTTGGAATTATAGAATAAATACCTTAATAATATGTACAGTTATTGACGTAGCTAGAAGAGTTAATTATTTGCCTAGTAAATCACATTCATGTACTTAGGAACTAGAAAGCTGATTAATATTCTTGTAACTCCCATATTGTATTTACTCTCTAGAGTGTATGCAAACAGATCAGCTGAGTGGAATTTCACTCAAGCATTTCATAACTATTAATCCTTTAACATGGTATCTAGAGCAGGTTCTCTTTGAAGGGTCACTGCCTCTGGTCCCGCAGTACCACAAGTCCAAAAGTCACTCTTACACTTGGTCTCCTCCATTTGTGGTCCTCTGTTTCTGGTTTCCAGGATCTATTTTTTTTTTTTTGGGTCCTTTGTTTCTAGTTCTTTCTTGCTATTCTCACAATGGCCTCAGGCTCTCAAAAAAATAATGGACCTACTTTCTCTTTATCTGGAACACCAACAATCACTTCAGAAAAATTGAATGGAAAAAATTATTTAGCTTGGTCTTCCTCTGTAGAACTTTGGTTTCTTGGCCAAGGCTATGAGGAACATCTGAAACAATCATCAGAAAGTATTTCAGCAGAAAAACGTGATGAATGGAAAAAACTTGATTATCAGCTTTGTTCTCTCCTATGGCAATCTGTCGAGCCGGCCATCTTGACAAACTTTAGAGCCTTTAAAACTTGCCACTCTTTCTGGCAGAAGGCTCAAAGTGTCTTTGCTAATGACATCCAACAATTGTATGATGCTGCACAGAAATTGGCCACTCTAAAGCAGACCATGACATGGTTTCCCATGTTTCAAAAGCTCAATCTGCAGTAGAGGAGTTAAAATTATCTTTGGAAGCCGACAAAATTGAAGAAATGAAGAAAAAACTTGATAATCTATATATGGTGTTGGTTCTAAGAGGAATGCACCCAGATTTTGATCATGTTCGTGATCAAGTCCTAACTGGACAAGAAGTTCCTTCTTTAGAATATTTAACAACTCGTCTCCTTCGAGTCCCTTTGCCTAAAACAGAAGTAAATTCAGTCGATGTTGTTGAAGCTTCTGCCTTGGTTTCCAACCGAGGGGGACGGGGAGGCCGTGGAAGTCGTGGAGGACGAGGTGGAAGAGGAGGTCGACCTCAATGTTCTTATTGCAAAAGAATGGGCCACACACAAAACTCTTGTTATTCTAATTTATGGATTTCCTGGAAAATCTGCAAATACTTCCAAGTCTGAAACATCAGAGATGAAATTTTCAGAAGCTAACTATCAAGAATACCTTCAGCTAAAAGCTGCCAAGGAACCTCCAAGCTCATCTGTTGTAGTTGCTCATAACTCCACTGCTTGTATTTCTCAATCTGGTCATGATCAAAGTCCTTGGATAATTGATTCAAGTGCCTCTGATCACATTGCTGGTAATGGTTCATTATTTTCATCTATCTTTCCAAACAAAAATCCTCATTTTATTACTCTAGCCGATGGTTCTAGAGTTGCAGCAAAGGGTATCGGTCATGTGTCACCCACTACTTCTCTGTCCTTAAGTTTTGTCTTGTTTATACCTGGTTACCCTTTCAATTTGATTTCTCTCAGTCAACTTACTTGTTCTCATAATTGTTCAGTAACCTTTGATGCTAACCCATTTGTTATACAGGAACGTGGTACGGGTCGGACGATTGGCGTAGGACATGAATCACATGGTCTTTACTATCTAAAGTCTGATTCTTGGATTTGCAGTGCCTCCACAAAACTTATTCATGAAAGGTTTGGACATCCTCACCTATGCAAACTAAAAATAATGGTTCCAGATCTTGAAAAAATAAAGACACTCTCTTGTGAATCACGTCAATTAGGAAAACATGTTCGATCTTCTTTTGTTAGACAAGTTGAAAGTCGTGTCGACTCACCTTTTTCAGTTATTCATTCAGATGTATGGGGTCTTAGTCGTGTGTCTTCTATGGGTTATAGATATTTTGTTACCTTTATTGATGAATTTTCTAGATGTACTTGGGTTTTCTTAATGAAAGAACGATCTGAAATTTTGTCCATCTTCACTTCTTTTGTTAATGAAATTAAAACCCAATTTGACAAGACAATTCGTATTCTTAGAAGTGATAATGCAAAAGAATATTTCTCTTCTGCTATTACTTCTTTTTTGACATCACATGGAATTCTCCATCAATCCTCTTGTCCTCATACCCCTCAACAGAATGGAATAGCTAAAAGGAAAAATAGACATCTCGTTGAGACTGCCCGGACATTGTTACTTCATGCAAATGTACCCGTTCGTCATTGAGGTGAGGCAATTTTAATTGCTTGTTTTTTGATTAATCGGATGCCCTCTTCTTCTATCAATAACAAAGTTCCTCACTCCATCTTATTTCCTAAAGAACCTTTGTTTCATATTAATCCACGTGTTTTTGGAAGTACTTGTTTTGTTCATGATCTTTTTCCAGGTTTAGATAAGTTGTCCCCCCAAGCAATCAAGTGTGTTTTTCTTGGATACTCTAGGTTGCAGAAAGGTTATCGTTGTTACTCTCCAGTTCACAACCGTTATTATGTTTCAGCAGATGTAACCTTCTTCGAAGAAAAACCATATTTTTTACCATCATCGGTTGAATCTAACACCACTCAAGAAGTTTTTCCAATTCCCTATTTTGGTCTATCATTTTCTCCTTTTCAGGATTCAATTTCAGCTACAGATTCAACCCCAGTTATTCCTCCACCTGCACCATCTCATAGACCACTCATTACATACCAATGACGACCACAGGTTCCTAATACCGAATTGGAAGGCACTGAAAGACCAACTGAATCATGTCCTACTCCAGGCGTCAACCCTACTACAGACCTGATTGACGAAATCCCTGATTTACCCATTGCTGTTAGGGAAGGTAATCGGTCAACTCGAAATCCTCATCCTATTTATAATTTCTTAAGTTATCACCGTCTTTCTCCTTCTTATCATTCTTTTATAGCATCTTTATCCTCTATTTCTATTCCTAAAAATGTTTGTGAGGCACTTGATCATCCAGGATGACGACAAGCCATGATTGATGAAATGCAAGCTTTGGGGCACAACGGCACTTGGGATTTGGTCCCTCTTCCTCCAGGAAAGAAACCTGTTGGGTGTCGATGGGTCTATGCTGTTAAAGTTGGACCTAATGGACAGATTGATCGTATCAAAGCCCGTTTGGTGGCCAAAGGTTATGCCCAAATTTATGGCCTCGATTATGGTGATACTTTCTCTCCTGTGGCAAAAATTACTTCTGTTCATTTATTTCTTGCCATAGCTGCCATCCGTCATTGGCCATTGTATCAATTAGATATTAAAAATGCATTTCTACATGGAGATTTAGAAAAGGAGATTATATGGAGCAACCACCTGGATTTGTTGCTCAGGGGGAGTCTAGGCTGGTTTGTAAATTGCGGCGCTCTCTTTATGGGCTCAAACAATCCCCACGAGCTTGGTTTGGGAAATTCAGCTCAGTGGTTCAGGCTTTTGGATTGAAACGTAGTGAAGCGGATCATTCAGTGTTTTATTGCCATACCTCTCCTAATAGATGTGTTTACTTGGTGGTTTATGTAGACGATATAGTCATAACTGGAAATGATGAAGAAAAAAATTCTCAATTGAAGGAACATTTATTCCGACATTTTCAGACCAAGGATCTGGGAAAGCTTAAATATTTTCTTGGTATTGAAATTGCTCAGTCAATGGGGTTATCATTTCAGAAAAGAGTTATGCATTAGATATACTTAAAGAAACTGCTACGTTGGACTGTAGACCTGTAGACCAGTTGACAGTCATATGGATCCAAATCAAAAATTGTTACCCAACCAAGGGGAGCATTATTCCGATCCTGAAAGGTATCGGAGATTGGTTGGAAAGCTCATCTACCTCACTATTACAAGGCCAGATATTTCTTTTGCGATTGGAGTGGTAAGTCAGTTCATGCAATCCCCTCATAAAGATCACTGGGATGCAGTAATTCGAATTCTGAAATACATTAAAAAACAACCAGGACAAGGACTGCTTTATGAAGACAAGGGAAGCACTCAAATAGTTGGATTTTGCGATGCAGATTGGGCAGGTTCACCAATCGACAGGCGTTCTACTTCAGGGTATTGTGTGTCTATTGGAGGAAATTTTGTATCATGGAAGAGCAAGAAGCAAAATGTTGTTGCCAGGTCTAGTGCAGAGGCTGAATATAGAGCTATGGTTGTAGCTACATGTGAGCTCATTTGGATTAAACAACTTCTTTGTGAATTGAAATTTGTAGATACTCAACAAATGAAACTTTGTTGTGATAACCAAGCAGCCCTACATATAGCTTCCAATCCAGTCTTTCATGAGAGAACTAAACATATTGAGATTGATTGTCATTTCATTCGGGAGAAAGTCCTTTCTAAAGAAATTATCACCGAATCGGTTAGCTCTAACGATCAATTGGCAGACATCTTCACAAAATCCTTAAGGGGACCGCGAATTCAAAGTATTTGTTCCAAGCTTGGAGCATTTGATCTATATGCTCCATCTTGAGGGGGAGTGTTGGAATTATAGAATAAATACCTTAGTGATATGTACAGTTATTGATGTAGCTAGAAGATCAATAGTTAATTATCTGCCTAGTAAATCACATTCATGTACTTAGAAACTAGAAAGCTGATTAATATTCTTGTAACTCCCATATTGTAGTTACTCTCTAGAGTGTATATAAACAGATCAGCTGAGTGGTATTTCACTCAAGTATTCCATAACTATTAGTCCTTTAACAGTAATTAAAGATGTTTTGCCTTCATAAAGGATTTCTACTTTCACAACTATCAAAGGTACATAATGACTCCCTGTCTTTAAGAGATACACACACAGTACACGACATACTTTTATAGTGTTTTTATACCCAAAAAAAGAAATCATCAAATAGGAGATAGGAAAGGAAAGTATAATAAAGGAGATGACAAATTAAAAGGCTTTTGGGAAACAAAATAGTTGAGGAGCCTTCACATTATGCAATGAACATAAACAGCGTCTCCATATGCATATATGCCCTTATTCCAATTATTTGTCATACAATTGCCCATTATAATCTATATTAATAACTTTCTCAAATACTAATAATCATACAAATTCAGAAAATAGATTGAACCGACAAATTAAAGTTAAATACCTCATCAAGTAGTTCACTGCGTCCATGACTAGATTCAACCACAGCTAAAGCTTTTTCATGCCATCCATGTTGAAGAAGCCAAGCAATATGATCTTCGGTATCCCTGATTATCAATATGCATCAACTTCTATCCATATTTTAATTATAATATGAGTAGGACATTTTATACACATTAAAAAATTCGAGCAATTATTGTAACAAGAAATTTAAGCTGAAGAACATACTGATGGAACTATCGATCTATGGATAATGGGTTTATTAACTGGAAATTGAGCAAAAGGTTTTACAATAAGAAAATGAAAGGTAAACGTGTAGAAAGGAAATGATTCCCAACTACCCCAGAGCTAAGCTCCTCAAAGAAAGAGAACACTCTTTCTTTGCCTAACCATAATGGTTCTAGCAATAATCCTGCATACCTAATACCATTCACCCACCTCACTGTCCATACTACTAAAGCATAACAAACTTGCCAATTGAGCATCCTAGCCCACTCTTCAGTTACAATATAACCTCACCATACTCTTATTGCATAATAGCCCTTTTTCTTATCCCCTCATACTCAGGTCCCTATCACATGAGTACTTCAATTGTTTTAATTTAAATGTTCTAGTTCCTTGAGGGCAACGATGGATGGAGTGATTTGCTCATAAACAATAAAGTTGTTTGTGGCACAGCAGCATATGTTGAAGGGGTCAAGTTATTGAATAAAAAAGCGCCAGACATTCTATTACAAATGTTGAAGAATCTCACATAGATAATAGCATTTCACATTTTCTTTAGGCATTTGTAGACAAAAATGATTAAGAAAGTATGTTCCATTTATTATAATTCTATGATATGTGACATAAAACGATAACACACCAACTGGTGAAGTGGACATCAATGATCAGCCACATCAAGCCACTGCATTGGAAAATTGTTGATTCTTCCATGCATAGCATTCAGCTGACAAATCGAGAACATGGAATATGCAAAACGAAAAACAAAACATCCATCATGATAGGTGGATATGATGAATCTTAAGACAACATGTACAGATGAAAGAATTTCTTTTTCTTACCAAATCCCCCCCAAACACACAATCACTGATTTAAAGTACATATACCAAATACTAAATTCTAATACAAAATAAACAAAAGGAAATATCACAAATTGATTATTCATTAAAGCATGTTTATCATCATTTTTTCCCTCTCATCTCATGCATAAATAAAATGCAAAAAAATACAAAAGGATAAGGAACTTAAAATTAACCTTGGCTTTGCAATAACTACATCCTTTGGGGATACAATATAGTACAGTGGTTCATCGCCTGCAGCCCACTGACCACCGGCATAACTGCTACCTACATTTGAATAAAAAACAACATTTGTTATGTAGACTTTCCATACACAAAACATGCATGTAGGAAACCACCTATTATTATGGTGTACATTAGGAAAATGCACAGCACAGACCGTCCAAATCCCAAGAAGACAGAGGTTCATGTAAGAGATTAGGGAGACACACTCGAGGGAAATTAAGGATCTATTTGGTTTGAGAAACATCTTCTAATTTCATATATCGTTTTCAATAATTTTACAAAATTACATGTATACCCAAAAAAAAATAGCACCACCTGTTAACTATATTTCCTGTTTTCAAAGAATTTTGAATTAAAAGAACAATAACAAAATAAAAAAATTATATACAATTACAATATTTCATATATAAATCTTTGAAAACAGAGTTATCTTGTAAGAGTAGTAAAAGCATAAGCACAAAATGAGAACGGACAAAGTTATCTTGAACCATGCAGTTCCTAAGTTCCCAGGGACATAATATTTAATGTAATAATAGGTTGCCAGTGAAACAAAATTGTTAGTCAAAAATCACGGAAATCAGCGGTTTATTCAAATTCCGCTATTGTACAGTGCTATAGCACTTCTATAATCGATGTTTGATAACACTTTGCACTAAATAGCGTATTGCAGAACAATAGCGATTTGTTCAAATTCCGCTACGTTATAGCAGATATTCAACAACACTGCAGTGAGGTCATCGAAGGGGAATTGGCAGGGGAAGTTTGATCTGAATGGATATAAAAGGGAGATGGAGAAGATAGATGGGTAAGTAAATGTGGAGAAGAAAGAGGGAGAGTGCAGGTTCGAACAAATACACCATGTTACCTATTTCCTCTATCAGTTATTTGTTTTCCAGTTTCCACTGTAACTCCAGCACACATGTACTGATACCACACTGATATCAGTATACACAGAAGAAAACACAATGGATTGACCATAACTGAGTAAGTTTTGATCCAATTTCTATCAATACATAATAATCAAGAATAACGAAATGTTAACCTGAGAAGGGAGCGTGAGCAAGAGAATAGTCTTTTGCCTTGTAATGCTCAAACCCGTGTACTGGTAGAGCATCTGTTGAAAGTTCATCATTATTCCATGATACTACTCTTACTTCAGGTCTTTGTGCATTGCCCTGTTCAAATTTGCATATCGACTTTAGAACAGTGTGAAAATTCCAGATTTAGTGAAGTGGGCAGTAGAAGAATGAACAACCTCACTTCTCCTTCCTTATATAACACACCATACATTTTATTTTTGGCAAATGCAACCACAATTTCATTGCTTCCATACTTACACTTTTTTGCTTAAATAACTAATGGAAAATAAAATGATATATAGTCTCAATGAAATATAACATATCGAATAATGAAATGGCTGTTTGTAACTTTGTACTAAAAATAACTAATTTCTGGAAGCAGCGTTATGCTGGTTTGGTACGGTCACTTATCGAACATAATGAAGCAAACAAAATATTCCAATTGAGCCAGCTCATTGTTTGAATCCTTCAGACAAAAAATTAATAGATTTCAAATATCTAATATATCCAAGTACTATGACCAGGAAATTACCCCTTTAAATTTAAATGCCCGGAGGAAGCTCCTTTATATAATTTAAGTGAACACAGAAGATTGAACCGAGATAACTACTTGTAGCTACATAATATAATAGGAAGGGCAGGGTTTACTGTTGTAAATAATGTAAATTTACGATTATTAGTAAAAATTATATGTGGCCCATTAATCAGGCCGATTAGGCTTAGAATAGTCTATTTAAACAAACTATTGCATGAACTTTATTCATAACTTGGAAATATATCAGATATATTTTCTACACTTGCATTATAACAGGTTCAAGGACAGCATGAGAAATTATATAATTTCACCATATGCAAGGAATATAAATACCTGCCGTGAAGGAGCTGTGCTACTAAAATCCTTTTCTCCATCTTCTTCTCCAGGAATATAAGCAAGAACAACCAAAGAATCACCAAAAGGGGCAAGTCCTGAGATGAAATAGCTGGTTTGAAAAGATGCCACAATATCCACCTGGGTCATACCAAGCACAGGAACTTGCAAGTATGCCCCATTGGTGGATTTATGGTGATTTGTCTTTATTGAGGCAATTTTGACCGATGTTCCCCAGCCAATAACTAAGACCGTGTCATCCTATTAAGTGATGGTGGAAGATTAAGTTCAGCAGTTTCATCAAGAAATGGAACAACAACAAATGAAATAACATCATTGCCACCATTCAAACTTCAAAGTGACAGAACAAGCTTTCAAGTGAAAACAGCATGACAAACAGACAACTATATAGATATTTGACTAACCTGCCAAACCAAGTGAGGAATCAAAAGCTCAGGGTGTGGACATCCCCGTGGTCTTTCAATAAATGTTATTCGCCGGTCATTGGCAGTGTCATAAACCTTCACTCCGACATCATTGGCCCAAGCAACAAGACTTGCTCTCCACTTCACAGCATGTATTGAACCTTCACCAGAGTGCAAAACCTTTTTTTGGGAAGGGAACAGGGTATTTTTAAGTTAACAAACCAAAAAATACCATCCAGAACATATGTGCAGCTAAGAGTTACAATAACTTAACAAACCTGGTCCCGATAGCCCAACCATTTCTTCGAATTTAAATATAAATTACCAGCTAAACCACCAGCAATAAAGCTCCTAGACGTTTTCCTTGCATAATCAGGGTCCAAAGCAATCGCCTTCATGGGTCGATGGTACTCAAATTTCATTACCTCATCAGTAAAAAGACTGTTTATAACGACCGTTCCGTCATCAGAACAGCTTCCAATATATTCCCCTTCCAAGTCAAAACTAAGGTCATTCACAACAGATGCATGTGCAGAGAATTCTTTCACCTGTAACAAAATTACTCATCATAAACAATTTCGTTCGTTTCTAAAATACAACACAAGCAAGCAATTTGCTACCACATGACAACAGCTACAATCTACAACACAACATGTGATATCTCTCGAAGGTGCACATAGTCAACACAAACAACAATATCCAGCTCTCATTCCATACATTAGCCAGAAGAGAATGTCAATTAACACAAGTGTTCCAGCTCAATGTCAATAATGATTTGGAATCAAATTTACTTGTCTAAATTTCAAATTTCCATCACTAATAAATACATGTTACTTCACTTAACTGTGCATGTTTGGTTCCACTTATGGAAGAGGCAAAATTGATTCTAGAGGTTTAGAATTGATTTTTACATGCTTGTTTGCTCTCAAATAGAATTGATTTTGCCTCCGGAAATTGATTCTAACATAAGCTAGAAATTGGAGCTTTTATTCTATAATTGATTTTTACACTCAATTTTAGTTTATGTTTGGTTCTGCTGTGATAAGAATTGGTTGAGTGAATTGATTCCGACTAAAAATGAGTTGAAGGTAAAGTTATTTGTGTTTGGATACAATCATGTAGCGATGAGCTGAACTACAAAATTGTGTGTGAAAATCAATTCTTCAATAAAAAACTACAAATTTTAGCTTCAAGTAGAATCGTTTCGGGAGGCAAAATCAATTTTACTCAAGCAATTCACGCAAAAACAAACTCACAACTAAACAAACAAAAAAAATCAAAAACACAATAATTTTTCTTAATCTAAACATACTTTGATTTGATCAATTACTTCTTCAAATTTGATCTAACTAACTCCAATTTAATCAAAATACTATAAATTCACCACAATTATTGAACTTTCGACGATAAACAACGAATCAATGCAATGCTAACAAACCTGATTCCCGAGAAAATCAAGAATATGAATAGTCCCAGCCTGAGTACCAAGCGCGATCATCCTTTCAGCAACCGAAACACAAGACGCGGCATCAGTAGCTAACAACGAAGGAACGCTACCTCCCATTCTCTGATACTTCAGCCTCGGCTCTTCTTCATCATCATCCTCTTCAACTTCTTCATCTTCGTCTTCTTCCTCTTCATCTTCCTCGTCTTCTTCGCGTTCATCGTCGCCGTCGACGCCGTTCTCCGGTGGAATCGGTGCCATTCGGATTGTTATTCCCGGTGGCTTCGTCGTCGGAAAAGTTTGTTTAACGGTGAAAAATTGGAAATTGCGTTGTAGCGCAGATCTGTTTCGTTGCGCTGGGAAAATGTTCCCACGTTTTTTTGTTTTTTTTTTCTTCTTTGTTTTTTAACTATTGTTCATTTTTGTGTTTTCATAAATTGAACTGTTACACATTCGAAATTTCCTTTTTCGTGGAGGAGGAATAAAATATTTTTTGACGGCAATAAAATAATTAATGACTAGCCGACAAACAAATTACTTACCTACGCTACGCTCATGATGTAATGTTTGTGTGTGCTCTTCTTCTTTAATGTTCCAATCACAATTAAACATGTAGATTGCAATCTATATCTAATCTATTTATTTATTGAATTAATGTGGTTAATGAATTTGAGATAGGTTTAATTAAATTGAAAAAGAGTATCAATTTAAATTTTACTAATATCTTTATTTATATTAGCGGAAAGACGATCACTTTTTAAATTTTACTAATATCAATTTAAATTTTATTAAAAAGGTAAGTATGAATATATCTATCTAGTTTATTACACTTTTTAAATGATAAAAGAAAAAATCAGATATATATATATATATATATATATATATATATATATATATATATATTCATATCATGTTTGTTACATTTTGTTTAATATTTAAATTTATTCTTATCTATTTGCTACATGAGTTATTTGTATTGAAAATTGAGGCAACTTTGAAAAGAAAAAAGTCAGTCCAAAAGAGTTGAAACGGATTTTTTTTTTTTTTTTATTTTTATAGAAGTTTGTTTTCTTTATATATTTATATATTATATAGATTTCGATCGAACTTGATTTATTAAATATTATTTTTTTAAAGTTAAAAAATTGTATAATATCTTTTAAAAAAAGGTTACATGTGCTCCCTACGTTTCACAATATCTGTCACTTTTAGAGAATAAATTTATTTCATATTATTTATCATTTTTAAATTTCAATGCAACATTAATTATTATTTTTTTAAGGATGCAACATTAATTATTGGTTTGTCAATAATACCCTTATTTATTTATTTTAGAAAGATAAATAATATAATGAAATAATAAATGGTTAAGGTATTATAGAAAAACACACACATAGTTTCATCAAAAATAACAAAATTTATTTGATTTATTGGTATGTGTAAATTTCTCAAAAACGACAAGTATTGTGAAACAGGGGAAGTTAGAACTGTTAAAACATGTTACCAGGCCCGCATCAAGCAAGCCCATGACGGGCTCAGACTTTGGCGGGCCGAGACAAAAGGCCCAGAAGATAAATGAGCTCAAAAATAGTTGTCTAAAATCGGCCTTTTGCGGGCTACGGGTCAGCCCGATTACTTAAAGCTTTTAATTAAAAAATATCAATCAACAAAAATTGATGTTAAACTTCCTAAATTATTAATGTTAATTTGTCATGTGAAACGCTGCATATTACAATAGAGATAGATGTTGAGAACAAAGTATATTCAAATCCACGATAATATAATCAACACAGCAACATAAAATTACAAAACAATGCCTTAAACTTCAACAATGTAGTACACTTTAATTTTAAAATAGTTGTTCAACTTCAAAAGATTGAAATTTCGGCAACATTAACTACAACAACCAGAAAACAAAATCATTAGTTGACTACATACATGAATTGTCTCCAACAATTGATGGTTCATAATATTGGTAGTTAATGGCTTGTTCCTTCTTGTGAAAAAATCATATTTTCTTGTATGATGACTTCATGCTTATCTTCATCATCATCGTTGTCACTGTCATATTCTACAAACAAAAGATTAGTAGTGAGTGTATCATAACTTGTAATATAAATAATTATTTAATTGTTAGTAGTTATTCTTGAATTAAAAACTATACCATCAAAATCATGTAACCAACCGTGTGCACACATAAGAGCTTGAACTAATGAACTGTAACATCTTTCAAAGAGCTTATATATTTTTTCAAAACTCGAGCACCAATTCAGAGACCACAATTGTTATTGAAATGCTTAGTACATCAGAAGCCATATTTGCAGATAAGGTAGAGACATAATCAAAAGGTGAGATTGATTATAGAAGATGACTCAACGAGGAACTGGAGATGATGAAACCCCTACGTGAACAGTAGAGTTAGGGTGGAGGTGTTAGGCAACACAATAGAGTTAGGGTGGACAGTGGAGGATAAGTGATATGTGGCAGCAGCAGATCCAGGGTTCGCCCATGGTTTCCTACTTTCCTTTGTGAACTTTCATTTCTGAAAGTGATACTGAATATTATGTGAATATTATGTGAAACGTGAATAGATAGATGTATAGAAATAGAATTGTCACTTACTATGTATTTGGGTTGGCTTAGGCATCATTGATTTTTATTTTCTGGATCTAATGACGGTGGGTTGTAGGAAATCATAATGTTAAAAAATAAATATAAAATAAACGGGCAACCTCATCCTTGACGTGCTAGCCCACAATGGGCTCGGGCTAAAAATGCGCGTTTTTAAATGGGACCAAATTTTTATGTTTAAATCTGACATTTTTTCAGGCTTTTGTGGCCCGACCCGACAAGCCAGACCCATTTTAACAACTCTATATGTAAGGGGCGGAGTTTAAACCCCGAACATCTAACTTATTCACCTTAAAAGGTGAACTCTAGTCACAAAGTTACTTAACAAAAAAGTGTTCTATAATAATTTTTTTCTGAATTTAAAAAAAAAAAATATCTCTTTTCCAAAAAAAACTTTTGTTTATTCTCATAAAATTAAATGCAAATTACATTCAATTTTCTCACTCTTTCATTTTTTCCATAACCAATAGCCAATGAAAATTGTTTTTACATCTTTCTATAAAACTTTTTCCAAACAAAAGTCAAAAGACTATACTCCAAATTCTTATGTTTTAGTTTTCTTAATAAGTGTGATTTTATTTTTTTTTGCTTATAATTTGGAACGGATGGAGTATGTTATCAACTGTTAAAATTGTTGATAACCTTCTTTAGGACATTGTTTAACCGATAAAAATGTCAATTTTTATTTATATTGTTAAAAGGTACAATTCCTATCCCTATAAGCGACAAGCTTATAGGTATTTGTGATTTGATCAAAACCAAGTGTACAGGAGTAAATGTACTCGTAAATAGGGTGCAAAAAAACCTGCAAATGAAAAAAAAAAATTATCGTTAAGACAAACTTAACTTTGATTAAGAGGCTCAGAATAAAGATTAGTTCACTAATTATTAAAAATATAATATCAGTTTTAAATCAAAAGTGAAAAAACCATTCAAACATCAAACTCATTATACGTATAAAAAAAAAAGTTGAACATACAACTCGTCGTTCTCAACCTGATCGTTGTATCAACAATTGTAAAAAATAAAAAATCTAAAATAAAAGTTACAAGAACTCGGTTAAAATCAATAGAGAGATTTGAGTGAGGGGTTTGTGTGAGGGTTATGGTTCATGCGATGAGTTTTGTGTGGGAGGGGTAGATGGTCTGTGATTGAGTACGCATATGTCTTTGCTCTCAAAGAAGGGGAAAGGAAAAATTAGTAAAGTGAAAGGATTTTCCCTCGGGTGGTATGTCACTTATATTGAGTATAATTCACCACAATAACAAAAATACCACCACGTTTATTTTTTCCTACCTACATGTGTTTATTTCCACTTATGTGAAGAAGCTTCGGTTACTAATTTTCCCCTCGGTCATTTATTCCACATATGTGAATACCCCACCGCTTTACCTTCACATCAGGTATTTTACCACTGATGTGGAAGTCCTGTTGTGAAATGTATATTTTTAGTAGTGTAAAAACCATGGAATTACTACTTTTGATAAATCCTTGTTAAATCATGTTATTTTATGTTGTTAAAATCATGTTTTTTTTTATGTTGTTATAATTACTTTTGATGAATCCTTCTTAAAATCATGTTATTTTATGTTGTTATAATTACTTTTGATGAATCCTTTTTAAAATCATGTTATTTTATGTTGTTATAATTACTTTTGATGAATCCTTGTTAAATTCATGTTCCTTTGTGTTGTTGTAAACATTTTTGATGAATCTTTGTTAAACTCATCATCTTTTACGTGGTTGTAATTATTTTTTATGATTCTTTGTTAAATACATGTTCTTATATGTTGTTGTAGTTATATGTTTGATTTTAGTTTTGAATTGTGGTATTTTAATGTTATGTACAGGATCTTATCATGGTCCATTTTTACGAAAATCGACTCCAACTTTATCTCTCTTTACACCTCTCCCTTCTCTCTATTTCAACTTACCAAAAAAAAAAGCTTTATTCTCATTAAGGTTTATTTGGTAAGACCTTGAAACGAGCTTATAGCTTATAACTTATAAGCTCGTATGACTAAAAAAGGCACGTTTGGTAGACATCATTTCATCACAAACATATATATATATATATATATATATATATATATATATATATATATATATATATATGTTATTTCAAGAGTTTATAACTTATTTTTCAAACATTATTTCGGCCCCGTTTAGACAACGATAAACTTACTACTTTATTACTTGTTACGATTTGGTGCACTTGCCAATTTCGTCTATCAATAGCAGTAATAATAAATAGTACATTCTCTAAAGGTACATAAAAAAAATACAAAAAGAGAGAAGGGAAAAAATATTTTAAAGAGAGTGAAGAAAATAATTAGACGTATCAGGTGTATTGTGCTTACATACAATCCAATGGCTATAAATATTGGTTCATTATGGATCAATACTTACACAGGTTTAGGCTAAATGGCACTCTAAACATATACTTGGCTTATGTTTTGGTAAGTTTGAAAATCACGGGAGGAACCCACGTTGGCTCAAAAGATACAATTAATAAAGTTCGATAAACGTGAGTTTAAATTTACTTTAACGTGAAAACAAACAAACTCTTAATGAATGTTTGATTCCACATTTAGAAGAACCAAGATAGATTTTAAAAATCTATAGTAGACAATGCTTGTTTGTTCCCCGTCAAAACAACAACAAACACACGAATATTGAAAAAACTTGAAATTTTAGCATTAGAAAATCACGACCCAATTGTGTTAGGATGAGATTTGAGAAATAAGTGCAAAACGTGTATCCAAACACACACTCAAACATGTTTGATTGTTTTTAACTAGAATTAATTTTCTTGTCAAAAAAAGTAGAATTAATTTTGTTTTTAAATTGATTTTATTTGAATTTATGATTTGTAGCTTTTAATTATAAAATTGATTTTTCTACACAAAATTATAGTTCAAGTTACTTTTAAATAAATGTATCCAAATAAAAATCAGTTTAACCTCAATTCATTTTTCCCTATAAGAAAAACGTCAATTCACTTTTAATCGGAATTAATTTTAGATAATCAATTTTTCTCACTACAACCAAACATACATTATTTATTTATTTATTTTATTGATAAAGTTACTTCTGTTCCCAGTTCTTACACAATCTCAGTCCCTCTTATGATTAATTTGTTTCCATCTCATTTTCATTCCTTTCCGGTCCAAACAACAAGTAAGTAGTTGTATGCTTACAGAACAAAAAGTTACATCAAATTCCCTCTTCTCCGAATAATATTGAAACATCGTAAATATTTCTATATTTCAGATTCACTCAAATTCAGTATCGAAATTCAATTCCAATTCCTAACTAACTTTTGATTGTGATTCAACGACGATCACAGTGAAGTGAAAAGTGTAGCGTCAGATCTCAGTGAGATGGAAGTGTCACCGTTGGATCTGGTTGATTGGAGTTGAGATCGATGCAGCCGAATTTATTTCCATTCGGAAGCGCGTTGAGTAATAATCCGTTTATATTGAACGAAGGAGGAGGAGGAGGAGAAGGTGGAATCGATAGTTCTAGGGTTTTGGTTTTGCTTCCTTTCTTCTTGCTCTCTCAAGGAGGAGCAATGGATTTGTCCAAAGTTGGTGAAAAGATTTTCAGTTCTGTTAAGTCTGCTAGATCGCTTGGTTTACTTCCTTCTCTTCCTGATCGCCCCGAGGTAATTCAATTAATCCTGTAGCACCGACAATTCTGATCGAAGGTGTGTCTGACACGTGTCGGTCCGTGTCTAACACTGACACATGTAATTACATTCAATTTATTATTTTCTCGATTTACTACTGGTGTCAACGTGCCAGTGTCTAGTGCCAGTGGCGGTGTCAAAGTGTTAATGTCTAGTGCTGGTGTCTGTGATTCATAATGTTTAAGGCTTAGTTTGAATTTTGTATTTGTGATTATTTTAGTTATGGATGATGATGTATGATTGGATAGTGGTGTTAGTGTCTAGGAAACTTAAACTTGTGACATAAAGCTGAAAACAGCTTACAAACAATGTCATAAGCTGTTTTCTTAAGTTCTTCCAAATAGTCGCACAAAACTTATGCTAGTAGATAAACTTATAAGCCAATCCAAAGTTCCGAACAGATTCATTGTAGTAATAGGCGGTTGGAAGTTTGATTTGGTGAAGTAAACTTTGTCAAGGTGCTTGCTGTGTGGAAGAGCACTTGCTAAGAGCCGAGGATGTTTATAATTTAGATTTAGATCCTTTTGGTTTTAGTAGGGAATACTGAGCGAGAGAGCTGATTAGTTTTTGGTGTAAGAATTAGTTGAAAAGGGGTGGAGATTTATAAGCTATTCTGAAGAGATTTACAAGTTATACACGTGAAAGTAATTTGCTAGAAGGAATTTGATAAGGTGACCGAAAGAATGAGCTCTTGTTAAAATTATCAATATATTAGTTCCTATCTCTATAGCACGGACACCTATGAACGATCAACGGTGTGTCGGTGTCTGACACCAACACATGTAATTAATTAATTTTTTTTCAAATTATTACCAGTGTGGACGTGTCCGTGTCTGTGTCTATGCTTCATAGGCTCCTATTATATAAGAAACCAGCTACATGTGACATTGCAAAGTATTAAAGGAAGAGTTCTACTAGAGCTCATGGAGCCAGTTTAGTCTTTAGCAAGCTCCCTTGTAACTGATTGTAACTAACCAAAATTACTTGTAACTAACTAACTCACTAACTCACTGGGACATGTTAGTGACATTAGCTATTCACTGACACAGGTGTCAGTCACATGAGGCATCTAGAACAATCTATAAATAGACTGGTGCACACTGTGTAAAGATAAGAAAAACAATACAAACAAATTGAGAAAAAAAAGGTTCAAAGAGTTACTATGTGTGCCTGGCATAAATTCTAATATGGCATCAGAGCTTGGTTAGATACAGGGACCTGTGTGTTGTGAGTGGTGACTGTGCATATATTTAACTTTTTGATTGTGGTTTGCTTCCTGTGGTTTATATTCAACCATGGTAGCTATAATAATATTAGTAGTAATAATTATAAACCAACATTTATGTTCCTGAATTTTATTTTTATATTAAATGATGAAATCATTCTTCAAAATCAAAATGTAATGCTATTTCATATTTTCTTTGTAACTCTTGTTTGTTGTAGTAGTTTCTCAATAATCGAGGATGATGAATATTTTAACCTTGATACTTACTGTTGTTTACTAAGCTGTTTATCCTGCAGTCTTGATTGTTAACTTGGTAGCCTAAAAGCATTTTGAATGCATCTAACAATTCCGCCCTTACGCCCACCAGTGAACCTAACAGTGAATGTTCTCTGGTTATTGTTCTGTTTTTATTAAAATGTTTGTTGGTCTGTAAGACTCCTTGTTTGATCTGTAAGTTTGAGTCATGTTTAATGTTCTAAATTTTTTGTTGAACAGGTTCCAGCTCGAGCTGTTGCTGCAGCTGCTGTAGCTCGTGCTCTTGCAGGGTTACCTCCTCATCAGAGGTATAGTCTTTCATCAAGTTCAGAAGAGCTGAGTTCAATATATGGAAGCAGATCTAATGACCCTGTAGTGGAGGAACTGGAGGATGAATTCTATGAGGAGGTGATAGTTGCTTGTATCACTTTACGGTCAATTTCATACTGATTTTCTTGTAACATGAACATCCCTTGTGTTGGGCGACGTAAAATATTTTGATTTGCGGAGGCTATGTTACGCATTTGGAGAGATACTTGTTTGGATGTCCTTGTTCATTGGAAGAGGGAAAATAAGCTCTTTTAGAAATTTTCAAATATTTCCTTGTTCTAAGAGACCATGAGAGTTGTGATGATCGCTAGAAGTTTAGAATTTAGAACATACGACTTTTCTTTGTAAGGATTAGTTTTGTAGCTTTGACCGTTCATATAACAACAATTCATAAGTACTCACTCCAAAATTTTGAAATTTCATTAATATTTGGTATTCCATTCTTTAGAACTTGAACTTCTGGGAATGGATCCATATTTATTAGCAACCACAGTTTCTCTGTTTGGAATTTTTTTCTTTTGCTCTTTTGGCTCAGTTACTAAAGAGATGTTTAATTTACCCTCCTTTTCCCTCTGTTTAGTTTTGCTTATACCAGCTTCTTCTTAGTAACATACTACTTTCATAATTTTTAATTTTTTCATTTTCATGTGTTTATAGGAATATGACAGTATCGTCCAATACCACGGAATAAGAAGTAAAACATTCAAACCACATAAATTGTGCTGTAAATATAAGGAAAAAAAAACTATTTCTTTGTTACGCATGCTAACATGTTGAAATTACCTTTTCATTTCCCTCAAATAAAAGAAAAAGAAATCACCTTTTCATTTTTTGCACTTAATTGAAATCTTATTCAATTTACTTATTTCATCACTGTGAATTATCAGCTGAATGGATTCCTTACAGATGGTACTCAAATCTGTCGTAAATATCTTAATGCAGGATTTTGATCCAATTAGGCATGTTTTGGAGCACGTTCCTTCTGAAGAAAATGAGCTAACATATTTTGAAAAGCAGGTACTACCACTCATGTTTCTTAGTCTTGCTATCAATGGAAAATATTTATACTCTTATATTTGAATGTGAAATGTTCTGTGTTCTCTACTGATTCATTCTTTTGCTCAATGAATAATAGTGGTATCTGCCATACTAATTGAGTTTGAGAGAAACTTACTATCTTCTTGCATTTACAGTTGATTATATATATTAACTTGGTGCTTCCTCTTTTTTTATGAAAAGTAAACTTTTTTTACTGTTGATGCTCATCTCTGGCATCTATTTGGGAATCATTATCTCTTTTAAGTTGGCCATGTCAAGCAGGGCGAAAAATAGGATGGGCTATATACTTTTGATAAACCACGTTGCCTGTTCTTGTTCCCCTAATTCCAGAGTTGAATTACTTCACATTCTCATGCTCTCAGTTTGATTGGCTGGAGTCTTCAGGCCCTTCTAAAAGCTTGTTTTTCTGAGTTGTTAAGTTATTTCTCTTTGCGATTTGATGCACAATGATAAATATCCAAGCACTCGGGGAGCCCTTCCGTAAAAGTTAGCTATCAATGGGGAAGAACCAAGCCACTTAATACTCCACTGAGCATCACATACTACTAGATATGGGGCGTCGGCATCTTATAATACCCAAGTTCCTATGACAGTGCTGCCCTGCCCTGAAAACTGAAGTCCTGACGACTGACTCTTCAACGCTTTACCCAACCTTTCCAGTCATCCCTTCCATAGGTAGCCCTTTCCAAGCCACCGGCAACCAGCTCTTATACCAATTAATAAGTATCTAAGCACTTGATGAACTTTCCCTTAAAAGCTAGCTATCAAGTGGGAAGAACCAAGGCACTCAAATACTCTAACAGAAACTAAGAACTGGTGAGAGAAAGAAGAAGAAATTGAGAGAAAACCATTGTATGATATAATTGAATTTTGTTATGAATGAATAGTTAGTTACAGGAGAGAGAGCAAGTATTTATAGGAGCTATCTCTCTGTGCTCAGAGTTTGTTACACAATATTCTCTTGCATCACACATTACTCATGCCAGTAATCTTATGATAGTTGGCGTTTATGAAGACTGTGCACAAAGTTCTGCTATTGTGGGTTTTTATGTTGAATGATTTTCAAATATTGTGACTACTTATCTCAGAGAATATCAATAATTTTGTGTGTGAATCTTGTTAATTGATTGAGTTAGGTTGCATTGTCATGCTATATGTCATCAATTCTCTTGATAGGATGCTTGTATTGGTTTTGTCATATAGGCTACCCTTAGAATAACACAACTGGACAAAGTAGCAGAGCATTTATCTCGCCATGTTATGGAGCATCATGAAGTAATGGGTAAGTTCAAGAGATCAATTTGTGAAGTTTTAGTACACGAGGTTATGCATGTTAGGTATCTGCATAACATTTATTTTCTGCTATCCACTCTCTTTTACTTAAATATTTCAAGGCTGACAATTCTTTTTGCCTTGGTTTTAGGTATTACCATTTGCTCAATAAAAAAGTTAATTATTATTTGACCAACTTACAACTATGTTTAGATCCTAATTATAACATAATAATGAGTTGATATATTTGGAAGAATGTGGTATCACTTCTGGTATAAATAATCCAACAATATTAGTCTAAGTTCATTGAAAAATTAGAAAAATAGGGTGCATGTAACTTCTCCGCAGCTGCCAGCTTGCTGTTCTAGACCACTTGCTTTTAAAGAAGCTTTAGAATAAGGAGCTGATACTTACTTTTGGCCAGTGAAGGGGATGAATTTGGTCAGGGAATTGGAGAAAGACTTAAGAATTGCAAATGTCATCTGTATGGTGAGCATCGTAAAAGTTTCAACATGTATTGATGTTACCTTTTTGCTCTGTCTTGATCTTACTGCATTATTTTCAATGATATTACAGAATGGAAGAAGGCACCTGACATCTTCTTTGAATGAAGTTTCAAGGGATTTGATTGTGAATTCTTATTCAAAAAAGAAGCAAGCACTAGTGGTATGTCCCTCTCTTTTTGATCTTAAACTCACCATGGCTTTATTGTTTTTGTTTTAGTTGTCTTGATGGATTGTTTTCCCTTTTGTGACTATCTTTTCTCTTCATGTGTTTTGAAGACCGTTTTCTTGTCATTCATGAGTTATTTTTGGGGTTATAAAGTATGTTAATCTAGGATAGTGTGCAAAATGCATACTTACAGTCAGATCGTAATATAGCTTGTGGTGGTAACACTTAATGAATTCATCCTTTCCCATTCGTAGGATATGCTTCCAGTCTTGACTGAACTTCGACGTGCACTAGACATGCAGTCAACACTTGAATTCCTTGTAGAGGAAGGGAATTATTGGAAGGTGGGCTTCTATATCTGCTTTAACTTGTAGATTTTAGTTAATCACTCACAATTTTAACCAAGTTCCTTTTTTTTATTTTTTGAGTGATTCCTTGTTCTCGAATAAGCCTTCGAAGTTTTTTATTTTTTCGTTATGATCACTATGCAGGCATTTCAAGTCCTATCGGAGTATTTGCAACTCTTAGAGAGTTTCCCAGAGCTTTCGGCAATGCAAGAGATGAGCCATGGTGTGGAGGTGAGTATTGAATAACCATTTCGAAAGATTAAGCATGATATGTTGGCACTGCTCTACTCTTAAGCTGTTCCCTGCATGTATTGTACTTATGTTACTGTACATATTCATGATGAAAATGTTGGGTATATTTGTGTATTTTGTTGTTTTAGTTTCATACATTATATTATCAATGTAGGTTTGGCTGGGAAGAACTTTGCAGAAATTGGATGCTCTTTTATTGGATGTATGTCAGGAATTTAAGGAAGATGACTATCTGACCGTGAGTATCTGTTTATTTTTTGATGGGAATGAGTTTACTTTCTAGTCATATCAAATGCAGGAAGTGTTGAGTATTCAGTGCCTAGAATTATGAGCATACATACTTTCATTTTTCTCTCTGCTGTGGGAGTGTGGCAAATTAAAAACTATTTCTTAACTTTCAACTTATAACTAGTTTCATAAATCTATGTAAAATTGAACTGGTTCAATATAAAATTTGTTTATGAACATCGATATCTTGGTGGGTGAAGTTTGGTGATGCGGATGCTGTATCTTTTTGCCACAGTGAATTTCAAATAAATTGAGGGAGTGGAAAAGAATGATGAAGGTTGTGTAACTCAAAATATAAACCAACCTCATGTATGATTTTGTTTGAATTAGGTTTGGCTTCAAATTGATATTTGCTGTTTTCTATTGGATTATTGGAAATAATTTAAAGTGTTCTAACACAAGAAGAGATGATACAGGTAATTGATGCGTATGCATTGATAGGGGATACCAGTGGTCTTGCTGAAAAGATACAAAGTTTCTTCATGCAAGAAGTCATATCAGAGACACATTCGGTGCTAAAGACTATTGTGCATGAGGTATGCCAATACATTTTCTTCTGACTTATTTTTAGTTTCACCAGATTTTGAAATTGTTTAGGAGGCAAAATAGTTAATTGCTAGGAAGCTCGGACATCTTATTCTAGTTTAGGCCTATTTTGACCTTTTATTCTATGATAGAAATCCTTAGCCCTACCTCAAAACAATGGCCACAAAAGCTTCCCCTCCCACCTCCCTCTTTTTATTTGTTTCTGGGTTAGGATACATTTCACTCCTATAAAGTAAGTATCAATTTCATTTTATTTACCTTCTACTCCCTTTTTTTTTTTTTTTTTTCCCTTTATACCTATACGTAAAATACTATAACCCTATAATTTCAATACTGACAAAATGGCACAATCCTAAACTTGCCTTGTCACTTTTGCCCACCAATTTCTGTAAAATCTGGAGATTTATTTTATTTCCATGATTCTTTTATTCCTTGTGATAAGTTATATTTCTCATGTTTTCCTTCGGCACCTTTTTCTGGTGCATCATTGTCAGTGGGCTTTCCTGACATTGCAACCACCATCTTTTGCCAGACCTGTCATCTGGTATCTTTCTCTTTCGGGGCGCTTGATTTGCTAAATAATTAAAGACCAGATAGAAAAGTAAGGGGTTATTGCACTCACCTCTTTTGAGTTATTTTTAAATGATATACACATGTCTCCTCTTTATTTAACAAACACTCGATACTCTTATTTGTTGGAAATAGATGAGAGACTGTGTAGATGAGGGGAGGTCAATTTTTATTTTTAACTTTTTACCAAGTAGAGGGGATGCATGTGTTATTTAAACATATCTAAGGTGAATCGAAGTGCAATTTCCCTAAAAACAGGTATAGGACAAACAAAACAACATAGATGAAGTACATCACAGAGGTCTTAAAATTTGTTACTCTTGGAATTCGTGGTTGGGCTTAACACAACCCCTTACCCCACAAAACTGGCTTGTGTGGTGATGATTGCCCCCACTTATAAACATATGTTCGAGCAGTCTTTTGTTAATTTGTTTTATGTGGGACTCTTTAACACACCCAACACTATTGGGCTTGGTGCGTGGATATAAATGGTGGGTGGCCCGATAGCGGGTAGCCCAATGGATCTTTGGAGGAGGCTCTGATACCATCTTAGATTTTATATTGGGCCTAACTCATCCTTATAAAACTGACTTTGGAGGTGAGGATTGCCCCCACTTATAAACACATGTTCATGTCATCTTTTGTTTGATGTGAGACTCTTCAATAGTTACT
Organism: Medicago truncatula; assembly: GCF_003473485.1. Classification (NCBI taxonomy): domain Eukaryota; kingdom Viridiplantae; phylum Streptophyta; class Magnoliopsida; order Fabales; family Fabaceae; genus Medicago; species Medicago truncatula. Next base: position 28,815,095 of record NC_053045.1, read on the forward strand.
AAATAAGTTAGCGGACTTTTGTACTTTGCCAACAAAGGTTGATCTAGTTTGTAAGAATGCGATGCCTACCCCCACTATGATATGAATTGAGATTCCACTGGCAATATAAGAGTCTCGTTAGTGGGTAGTATAAAATACAAAAATGTTCCATAGACACCCAATTTTTCCTACATTTGTGCACCTGGTTAATCACATGCAAAATTGTGGTTAATTCACTTGAGTATATGGTTAATTTAGATCACGTTGAAAATTGTGAAATTATAGTTCATCATGTAGTTAGATTGACCATTAATTGAACTAACCATCTATTCAACCGAATTAGCCACTTTAACCAGGTGTCAAAGGTGTTGGAAAAAAATGGTGTCCGAGTATCATTACTGTATAAAATATGTAAACTTTTATATATAAATTAAATAAATTGGGTGGAAACTTTTTTTCCTATGTGCAACATCATCTATAAGTAAAATACTACCCAGCAGTTTTTTCTTGCTCTCGTTGATTTATCTTCTCCGTGAATCCTCTTCTTTCCCTCAAATTTACTTGTCCTATGCGTCAGCCACCATGCAGTAAATAAAACAAAAAGTTGTATTGCGACTTAGCTTCTTGTGATGTGTTGCTTGTGCCCGTTCCTCAGTGGGCATAACACACCCTTTTAGGATTGATTTCCATATTTTCTTGTATTTCGTTATTTGTTTCCTGTTGGAAGTATTAGGATGTAGTCTAGCATTAGCACGAATAAGGTTTAGTGCTTTGTCATTTTTAACATCATCCAAAACTGTCTCACATAAAGTATACCAATTTCAAATCATTTAATTTCTATTCTCTCCATGTGTTGCCAGCAATACCCGTGCTGGAATCATTAAAAGACTGGTACAGCTTCGTTCCAGCCATGCATTTGCTTCTTTATAGATTAGTATTATATTTTCTCTACGTGTTATGTGATAAAATTGAGTGTGGTGTAGTTCTTTGGATAGCAATAATATTCTTTATAACTGCCCTCTAGACAGTTAAGTAATAACAATGGTATCACCGTACAATTATCACTTTTCATTCCACATAAACATATGCATATATGGTTGTTGCTGAAGCTAAGTGTTTTTATTCTTAGTTTACATATTTAGTTCAAGCGAGGATTGAAAGAACTTGATTCATCAGAATGAATAAGAGTAAAATAAATTATCATAATAATTGAGATTTGATGCTCCAGAAGGCCAAACCAATGATACCGTTAATAGCAATGAATTCACATTATTAAATTTGCTCAGCTTGATTTCTCTTCCAATTTTGAACTAAAACGCAAAAGATTCTTTTAATTGGTATATGCTGATTATTTTTTTGTAGGATGAGGAGGGACTAGCGCAAAATAGTAGGTACTTCTTTTCTGCCAGCATATTTACCATCCTTTCAATTACTTTTATGTTATTATTGGCTTCTTAGTCGTTATTTCATTTCCAGGCTCACTTACAGCGACCTATGCCTTCAGATACCTGATTCTAAGTTTAGGCAGTGCTTACTAAGAACATTGGCTGTTCTATTTGACCTTATGTGTTCATACCATGAAATTATGGATTTTCAGCTAGAGAGAAAGGTAAAGTTCTGGTTCCTGTCAAGTAAAATTTCCCCCTTTCATTATGCAATTTCCGTCACTGCTTTGTGCATTCCAATAATAACGTCCACTTGTAGTCCTCCAAAAATTAAACAACTGGACTGATTTTAGGCAAATTTCGGCCTTTTTTCTTTGGTTCTTTGCAATTGTTAAAGATGAAAATTGTTATTCGGTTTCCACCATAACATCTTAGCTCTAGTTTAATGAGCCAGAAAATATCTCAATCGACATGTAAATTGGAAAAATCCTTGATTTGGTTTTGATGAACTGAATAATCACTATTCAGTGATAGAGTTTTTGTTTCAAACGTTAAAAATATCAGTATGTATTCAGTTTTTAGACTGGGAAAAAAGCCATTCATGATTACAGTCTTCAGTTGTTTGTTATATGCTATTCAGTTTCCTTCATTTGGTTGATTATATACTCAGGATTCAGTACCACAAACATCTGATAAGTGCAATGAAGACAGTTCATGTAGTTTAGGCGAGGCTCGGGAAGTTGATTCGGTTGCAACAGCCTGCAACAATTCTATGTCCAGTTCCGGGGATGTGATACATGACTCATCTTCAACTATCAGCGCACCGACCGAAATTACTGGTTCACCACCATACAGTGATTTTCATGATCCAGTGGATGAGGCTAGAGAGGAGGAAAGTTCAGCCTCAAGCATCGATTCCCCATGGTACCATCTTCGGAAAGAAGCTACAACATTTGTTTCTCAGACCCTTCAAAGAGGACGCAAGAATCTGTGGCATCTTACTGCAAGTCGTGTCTCAGTGTTGCTTTCTTCTGCTGCAGCTTGTTCTGCTAGCATTCATCTATTCTTGAAAAATTATGAAGATCTGAGTGTATTCATTTTGACTGGTGAAGCCTTCTGTGGAATTGAAGTGGTTGAATTCAGGCAAAAGTTGAAGGTTGTTTGTGAAAACTATTTCATAGCATTTCATCGACAAAATGTGCATGTAAGTGTCATCAAGGCTTCTCATTCTCCATGGTTGTTAGAGTCATATAAAGTTGATTGTGATTTTTTATGCAGTTCCTTTTGAGCCATGTATGATGTATGTGTAGTACAAATATAATGTCACAAGTTGCCTCCTGTGTCTGCATGGTTTCTCTAAGCTGATGATAGTGCTCCAGCTATCATTAACATTGTGATAACTAATAAATCATATTAATGTATTGGTTTTCTGTTTTATAAAACTTTTTATTAACCTTCTGCTGTTCTTTTTGGGTGGATGATGGGGTATCTGGTACCTGTGGTTCATAATTCATCTAATGAATTTTTCCTACAACCGAAGACTATCAAATTACATGTTTTCTTCGTATTTGTGGATCCGGAAATGTTCAAAATAACATGTTCTGTGCTCAAACATGTCAGCTATGTCGTTTATATTTTATGGTGCTGTTGATTTTCAGTATTCTTGGAGAATCAGGTCCATAATCCCGGAAGGTTCTGGGCTATTACTGTGTGGAATGCTAAGAATTTTGATTTGATGAAACTATTACAAATTGTAGGAAGCAAAAATTTCATCACTGTGAACAAATTAATTAATTGTACTCCCCCTGCACTCTAATCCCGGAAACTTCTGGGCTATTACTGTGTACCTGAATGATGTCCATGATACATTATCTTGTATAAGTGGTTTGATTTTTCATGCTTTCTCTTTTTAGGCACTAAAAATGGTTTTGGAGAAGGAAACTTGGTTAAAATTACCTCCAGAGACTGTTCAACTTATCAGTTTTGCTGGACTTATTGGTGATGGAGCACCATTGATTTCTTTATCTGTTAGTAAATCAATGAATATCAATGCAATCCATTCCAATAATAAATCAGTGAACATGGTTCACACTGGTGCGAGGAAGAGTGGGTTCTCTCATTGGATTAAAAATGGAAATCCTTTTCTGCCAAAATTATCAACCTCAAAAGAAGGTCATGGTATTCCCCAACCTAATGGGTCAAGTTATGGTGAATTTGATGGAGGCTCAGTCAACAACTATCATGATGATAGAGTCTCCACTAGAAAGAATGACTCCAGTCCATTGAATGGTGCCAATTCTGTTTCAGAAGATGAAAATGAAGATCTTCTTGCTGACTTTATTGATGAAGACAGTCAACTTCCAAGTCGAAGTTCTAAACCCCATCATTCAAGATCTAACTCTTCACATGGTAATGATGAAGAGAGTACAGCACAAACTGGATCGTCACTATGTCTTTTAAGGTGAATTGCTATACATTTTGTGTTAAAAAATTCTATTATTATTTACCATGTAATTTATTCTATTACTATTTTTAGGGATTTAATGAGATATTGTGTCTTAAAATGTAAGGTCTATGGACAAATATGCAAGGCTTATGCAGAAATTAGAAGTAGTAAATGTTGAGTTCTTTAAGGTAGGGTATTCTGCATTTAATTGCTTTACCTACTTTACACCCTTCTGCTCTTTCCTTTCCTTATGCTATATTTTTTCCTCTACAATGTTTTTCCCTGATTCAGTACATTTTTGCAGGGAATATGCCAGTTGTTTGAAATTTTTTTCTATTTTATATATGAAACATTTGGTCAGCAGAATACTAATTCAAGTGGAAAAAGCTCAGTTAACTCTCTTAATTGTAAGTGGCATAGTTTATTCATACTCAAAATTAGCGGCCAAATCAATTTTAAATAGATTAGTTATTAGTTAACGAATTTAATTTAATTGTGACATGCAGATCGCTTGAGGACAGCCTTATCTAGAATAAACCAAGAGTGTGAGGAGTGGCTTAAGCCGCCCCACTCATCTTCACCAACATCAAGTTCATCATTTGTACATGCAGAGTTGACACCTACAAGTCCTCCAAATATGAATTTTGGTCACCCCTCGGGGACTGCTTTTAGTCTCAAGGTATTCATGTTTTTTGGGAAAAAGTTTCACACATGCTTTATGAAGAAAAATGTTTTCACGACTATAATTGTGATATCCTCTACTGTAAATTCTTTCATTATCTATTCTTAGAATTTGGGATTGGCCTAACTCAGCCCTACACTTTTTCAAGTCATATCTGATCCAATGTGGGAATCTCAGCACCTATCGATGAATTGACATAGTTAATTGATGTTTTTTCTTTTATTATTATTTTGAAAAATAAAATTTGGATATTAGGTGGGAATATTTTTTTCATTTATAAACTTAGCCCAGATGTAATACTATACTCAAATTTAGTTGAACAAATGTATATAATATCTGACTTTTCACAGCAACTTGCATCTTGTCCTATTAGCTTATGTGAAAAGGGACATCATCTCGAGTTAGAATGTGGTGACTTTCAGTTTTTTGAAATGGAAAATGTTGAATTGTTACTATTTTGTTGAGGGTGGGGATCTAACCCTCAACCTTCTTATCAATCCACTCCTTAACTCCCCCACTCCAGCCACCAAGTCAACCTTATCCTCCCTGTTTTTTTTTGTTGAAGGAAACCTTATCCTCTCTTATTTTATTATTATTGTTCCTCGGAAGCTTAGGAATAAATGGGGTCATTTTTTGCTCCCAGCACGTAGGCCGACCCCCCCTTCCTCTTTCCCATATTATTTTTGTTTTTTTGTTATTGGAGTTTGCATTGCTTGTAAACTCTGATGTTTTCTTGATTTGTGTAGTTTAGGCTTTGAATCAAAGATGATGTTGTGTATTGTATGTAATTTTATTTTTATGTTTCAGGAAAGATGTGTGGCTGTTGACACTATATCTCTCGTTGCTCGAATACTAAATAGATCCAAAGCTCACCTCCAATCAATGCTCTTGCAAAGTAATTCAACTGTACTTGAGGATTTCTATGTTCATCTGGTATGTGGAATCTTAATATTAAAATTGCAGTGGTTAAGTTCTTGAGGAAATTGCTATCGACAAATCTTAAATTTTTCCTTATTGAATTTTGAACCAATGGAATTGATCGAGGAAGATTTGAAACATTATGGATAGGATAAAGTTGAAATGCTAGTGATATTTACTGTGCATATCTAAGCTATTAAGTATTTATCTTGAGTGAGAAAGCAGTGCTCTTCAAACTCCCCCTGCCCCTCCTAAAAAAAGTTTCACGAGTTATCCCCACATCCTTTGGATGTGAGAGTAATCCTGACTCATGTAAATCGGGCTGCACCCAGCACCCTACTAGAAAATTAATGCGACGTTGTAGAGGTCCATGTAACTGTTATGATGAAGCTTATTACTATTTGATCCAAGCCTTGTTGAGCATATTTTTACATGTAATTAAGATGCCGGCTTCAAGCGGAAGATCATGTTTGGATTATGGATATTTAGTGGATATATTACTATTAAATTACTTTTTTCTAGTTCATTCATTTTTTTAGCATTTAAGGTGAAAGCAAAGTATGGATAACAATGATTTTTAATATATAAGGATATCTTTAGGTGGATGCTGTACCAGATCTTACAGAGCATGTCCATCACACAACAGTAAGACTACTGCTGCACATTAATGGGTAAGACAAATACACACCCTGCTAGGAGTGTATATTTGTTGCTTTGGAAGTATTTCTAATGTACCGAGTTTTGTATTTTAGAATTGACATCAACCATTTGGGTCCTTTTTTATTTCCCAAAACTACTTAAGGGCATTATTATAGTCAAATGAGCATAATTTGAGAAATAGCTTTTATTATCTGGTTTGAACTATGAAAGCTATTTGTTAAGTGTGCACAATATTTTCTTTTCCAAATATATCGATTTATATTATTTTTTGATTTTGTGAATATTGTATTGATATTAATGATTTATTTTGATTTTTAGGTTTCCTTTAATTTAAAGGGGAAAGTTGCTCAAAATAATTTTTCTGTAAAAATCTTTGTTATATTTTAAAGGATATGCAAAATTATGTTGTCAAATACAATGAAAGGATTGTGTCCTGCGTTGTGCCATCTGTTGTTTGTGATGATCTGAAATTAGGGTGTTGTTGCTGATGCTCGAGTTTGTTAGTGAGCTCCTTAGTTTAAACTTTGGTCACTTTACCAACACTATTGATACCGGGTTTCAAGTTGTAAAAACACCATTGTCAATCTGTTTTTTTTTTTTTTTTTAGTATTTTCTATTTTTATTGCAAGGTCAAAAGTAGCAAACTTGTTTAAACTAAAAGTTTTGGTTTCTAATTTTTAGTGAACTTCTTACAGGTATGTTGATCGTGTTGCCAATTGTAAATGGGAAGTAAAAGAACTTGGAATGGAGCATAATGGGTTTGTATTTTTTTTTTATCATCTTCATATTTAAATGCCAAGTAATTATTTTTCCTTTTTATATTACATAACTGGTAGCTTCTCATTTTATATCCAAGACAAACAACATATTGCATCATACACTAGTAAAAAGTAAAAACTGTCATTCTTTGAGTTTGAACATGACAAGGTGTTTGTAATATATGTGATGAAATTTAAGAGAATAACGATTTCCACATTCCTAGTGAATAGGTATTGATTTGGGGCTTACAAACATTAGTACCAGATGATTTTAATGGCAATACTTGTATTGTTATTAATGTCTTATCATGCTGGTATGTGTTTTATATCTCATCTTACAGTCTGTGATGAGTCTTCGGGCCAGATAGTATAACTTCAAAATTTGTTCTGATGGAATGGAATATAACAGTTTTTTTTTTTTTTTTGACTGAATGGAATGTGTTACGAAAGAAGAAATATCATAAAATATCATTTTTGGAGTATCTTAGTTTATTTCCGAGGATCATTTTTAAATTTTAGAACACCTTCGCTTATCTCTTTGGAATAGTTTATATATTATTATTATTATTATTATTTGTTCCCTGATTTTCCTATTTATTTTGTCTATTAGGTCTATGTTTTCTTTTAAATAAGATTAAAGTTTAGTCTTTTGTATGAAGTTACTATCAAGTTTATTATATCATATTTCACCATAATTATATTTTCTTCTCATTCTTTTCCTTTTATTGCTTATTTTGAACTTCACAAATGTGACAAGAGTTATCATTCCATTGTTTGGATATTTTAAAGATGGGATTGAGAAATTGACCTATTCTTTCCCATTCCCTCCAATTTGGACTGGAAAGAAAAGTGGTGTATTGGATGCAATAGGAAAGAATGCAATCCTTCATTTTCATTTCGACACCATCCTATTTTAATTAACATCGGATGGAATGGGAAAGAATGCATCCCATCAATTTCATTTCAACTCCATGCTATTTTAAGTAATTCGATCGATAGAACTTATTATGTTTCTATTCCATCCCTTTCTATCATTCTTCTTTTCCACATAAATTTTATCTTGGAAATAAGCTGCTTTGTGTCTACTGTGCTGACTTAAATCGTATGGATAGGTATGTTGATTTGCTGCTGGGGGAGTTTAAGCACTTTAAAACACGACTCGCTCATGGAGGAATTCGTAAGGAGGTATTTGCTGTTATTCATTATCATGAAACAATACTCATCAAGTGCATACGTAACAATTTATTAAAAAGAATACAAATTTATGTTTGAAAATCAGGCTTTTAAATTGCTTAGAGGAATGCCTCAAAAAAAATTGTTTAGAGGAAAAGTACAGAAAAATAATTCTTAGTGTGTAAACATGACATTTGATTCGCAAATTCTGCTATTGTATATGTAGACTCAAGACACATTGTTGGATTATGGGCTTGACATTGTCGCGGAAACTCTTGTGGAAGGACTTTCACGGGTGAAGAGATGTAACGATGAAGGACGGGCTCTAATGTCATTGGATCTGCAGGTTATTTCTTAGCTACAATAAAATAAAATTCAGTGCACAAGTTTTTGGTTTTGAAATTTATGTGGTAGATTATTATTAATAATTGTAACAACCTAATTTAATATTAATCTTAAATGTGGTAGATTATTACTACATTAATAATTGTAACAACCTATTTAATCTTAATCTTTTGTAATTTAAATAGTTCATTTCTTAAAAAAATTAAGATTTCAACCATATTTTATTTTCAGATCTTAATATGAATTTGTTTAGTATGAGTTTTGTATTGTTCCTGTTCCCCACACTTGTTCTTTTGTTTCTTTTACCTTTTCCTTTTCTGTTCTTTCTCTTTTTTAATCAACAGATCTCGTTGCATATGATGCCGAGTTGTAGATGTTGATCAATAAGTTGAAATTTCACGCTCCTCCAGTAATTCTTGTTTTCCTCCATTGGTTGTTGATTTCCATCTTTCTTACCTTTTAGGTTTTGATAAATGGGCTAAAGCATTTTGCTTCGTTGAATGTGAAGTCCAAGCTACAAATGGTTGAAACTTTCATTAAGGTAAGGAACTATGGACCTGGGAACACATTCCTACTACACTGTTTGCAAACATTGATGAGTTTTGGTTCATAGTAGAAATAGTTTGGGTGTTCCTGCCTGACCAGTTCTATAAATTGGGGGTCTTGTATGTTTGAAAGTTCCATTATATTGAATGCAATAAGCATTTTTTTTTTAATCACTTATTAACATCTTTCCCTTCGACTTTTAAACTAGGCTTACTACCTTCCGGAGACAGAATATGTGCACTGGGCACGTGGGCACCCGGTAAGAATAGCTCCTTCTCTGCAGCATCATTAAACTGTCTGATAACCGATTTCATTCGTGCATCACTATGCTGTCTGATTGCTTGGGTCTTAACCAAACATCCCACCATCATTTGCAGGAATACAGTAAAAGCCAGGTTGTGGGATTGGTCAACCTTGTTGCCTCTATGAAAGGTTGGAAGAGGAAAACCAGGTTGGAAGTACTGGAAAAGATTGAGTGAGTAAGTAGGTTTCTTTTGTTGTGTATTTAGCCATATAGAATTTTCTGCTCCTTTTCCCCGCCCTCTTTCATTTTTGGCAGAGCTTCCTGTAAAGGTAGTGTATATTGCAAGGTTATTGATCCTCATTATTTAACATTTTACAAATCCGTGCTTCCGGTGTCTTGTAGATAGTCCTTTGAAAATAAGTTGTAATTGTACAATAATTTTCTTTTTTATGTTTTACATAACCTCAAGTAACTCTGATCAAACCCGTCTACGCTGTCTCTAGATCGTCCCCGCCCATCTATTATTATTCATTAAGAAGAAAAATGCAATACAATCTGCACGATTCTCCACGTCAAACATTTGTGTTGTAATGGTTTTCATGATATTATGTATTGGCATTAGTATTGCAATGCAACCAGGTAGATAGTGTAGTACACATACTTGCAGTGTTGCCCCATCTATTTCATTTCCCTCAATTTTTAACTTGCTGTCTTTAGCGAACATTGGCATGGAAAGAATGGGAGAGCATGCGAATGTTCAACTTTCTTGAGTGTTTATGTGGGATTCAGAACTTTCCATTTTATGTCAATCGACCAAACAAGAACAGAGAGAATGGAGAGAGCCTAAGAAAGGAAAGCGGTATGGAGAAGCAATGGAAGACAATAATACACACACAAGAGAGATCAAATTAATGTTTAACATTTATTCTGTTGTAGTGTTCAATAACATTTTGCATATTCAAAATTTAGCATTTATTTGAAATTTACTATTATATAAAATCATAAAAATCGTAACTTCAAAAGTATGCTAATACAAAATTATTTAATGTCATTAGATTAAGGTAAATTTTACAGATATGTATCATATCATTTAATCAATAATTATTAAGCAATACAATCAAATACATACTTCTTTTAAAAAAGAATATAAATAAATACTAATGTAATTGATGAAGACCTAAAATACTTACGTAGTTTGATTCCTTTGAAATTTTGTTTGAAGGAGAGTGTTTTAACTAGTTGATTCTCTACGCTTGTGCTGGTGATTATTTCAAAATTGTGGTGATTTGCTGTAATTCTGTGAAACTCTTTGTGATATCAAACATGGACTAAGTATTTGCGAAAACTTAGGGGGCCAAAACTGCTATAGTTGCAAAATTTAGGGGGCGATTTTATAGCTTTTTTTCTTAGGGAATCAAAATCGCAACTTTGAGAAAGTTAGGATGTTAAAACTGCTATTAAATCAATAATTTATCTAAGGAATAAAATTGGGGTCCACAAATGATTCTAAACAACTAACATTAATAATAAGATAAGATGTAAAATAACATAAATGGATCACGTGTTTCCTCTTAATTATTAAAACTACACTGGCTATATTTTCCAGAGTTTTTCTACTTGCACCCTAGTTAATCATGGTTGCACCCCAAAATGACAAGATTACCCTTTCATAAAATTTAATCTAAAACTTAGTTGAAGTATGTCATATAAACTGAGTTTAAGTGTATATACTTAATCTCAGTTTAAGTAGGTTCATGTAAATTGAGTTTAAGTAGGTCATGTAAATTGAGTTCATGTAAACTAAATTTAAATAAGTGTACCAACTTAAACTCAGTTTAAGTAGGTTCATGTAAACTAAGTTTAAGTAGGTCATGTAAACTTAGTTTAAATAGATCATGCAAACTTAGTTTAAGTGTACATCTAAAAGTTCAATCTTATTCAATGATTATACCTTCATCTCAGTTTAAGTATGCACATGTAAACTCAGTTTAAGTAGGTTCATGTAAACTCAGTTTAAGTATGTTCATGTAAACTCAGTTTAAATAGGTTCATGTTAACTCAGTTTAAGTAGGTTCATGTAAACTTAGTTTAAGTAGGTTCATGTAAACTCAATTTAAGTAGGTTCATATAAACTCAGTTTAAGTAGGTTCATGTAAGTTTACATGAACCTACTTAAACTGAATTTAAGTTAACCTTGCCAATCTAAATTAAAACCGTAATCGTACAGTGCATCAGTGCAGTTGAAGGAAAAAAATTGAAACTAGCAAATAGAAGAAGAAATTCACTTACTTATATCCAATTGAGTATGGATGAAAAATATTTTGATTCACTCTTTAATTTTCATGGAGATTGATATTGAACATCAAATTGTTTGATCGATCGCTTTGTGGGGTGAAAGAGGGTGAAACTCACTGACAATGAATAAAATTAGGGTTTTAAGAAAATTTATATAAAAGGGCAATTTTGGTATTATAAAAACTTTTAAAAAAATTTGGGTGTAACCAGAAAAACATGGGGTGTAAATAGAAAAACTCTATTTTCCATTGAAAATAACATCATCTCCAGATCCAGGCATTATGGCACATGATGATAATTGGAAGTTAAATATTTTAATGTACAAACTAAAAACGTCCTCAATATATATTTAATTAAATTAGCTTATATATTGGCAGTTCTGCCGACAGAGTAACTTTTAAAGATAAAGACATCTCTCCAAATAGATTCTCAATTTATACACACTTCCAGTTCACTAAGCTAATTCCACTGTATTAATTAATTCAGATAAATTTGGGCTAATTAAGAACCTATTGCCACTAAAGCTAATCACGGGAAATTATAGGCTTTTGGCAATGTGATTGATGATATTCTTTGATGTTGAGGCTTTCTTCTTTTGGGGGTTGGGTATATGTCATTTATCAACACTTTGTATTAAGCTCCAAAATTTCGGAATGTCATATACCTTAATGACAATTTTTTGTTGCAGGTCATTAAGATTTGTGGCTGGAAACATTTAACCAATACAGCTCCTATTTTAAGTGTTGAAGTGAGTCACGTAGTATGCACTAAATCTCGCAAATATTACTTTTAATTTTCTTTAACAACTAACAAATATTTCTATATCATTTTATTACGGCAAAACTTGTTAAGTAAGTGAAAAGAGAGATGGTGCCTACTAAAACAAGCATTCTCTTTACGCAAACTTTTCACTCTGCATGTGCCTATTTAGCTTAAATAGATCAAATACAAATTCCACCCACCATCATTTTTGAGAATAATTTATCAAGGGCCAAAAGGCATTATTACGTGGGATAGTCATCATTATGTCACCAACAATCCACCTCTGAAAAAGTATATATCTAGTCATGAACGTCATTGGATCTAACTACTTTTTTTTTTTTTAAACAAAAATATTGGATCTAACCACTTATTTCAACCATAAAAAGCAATACACTTGTTAATATTTATTTTATGGGAAATGCTAAAAAAATGCCATAAGACACTTCTTAAAAAACTTAAAGTAAAAATTTTAATTTTGAAAATTGTATATTCATCGTATTGAAATTTTAAAAAACAACTTCTTTTTTTTTTTATTAAAAGGTATTTTTTATTTTTTTTTAATCTTTAAGGGTACTTTTAGTTAACATGACCCATAACTTATTTTATTTATTATTCAGAAAACAAGGACCTGGAAGAACGACCAAATTCAGAAGAAAAAGTCATTTTTATATACTAATAATAATAAGGACAAGGAAAAAGAAACAATAAATAACACCCCTGTAATTCTTTTCCTGATCCTTTTGCAGTGTTTGCTTGTTGACTCTTTCTTACTTAATCAACAATGAATTCTCTTTCATGGACACAATTTAATTTATTCTACTACAAATTTCCTTTTCTATGCTTAACTTCAGTAGTTCATGTAGCTGGTGATTGTATAATTGAAGCTATCATTTGTAATGAAACACAAGGTTGATCATTGGGTACCTACAGGACCAAGCAAACAGATCATAAATAAATGTACTTATGAGACAACAAAATGAAACATAGTCAGAAGAAAGAAAGATACATTATCTTGTTGCAACAAAACAAAATGAAACAAATCATAAATTATTGTACTGCTCAGAAGTTAGCATTTCCTTTTTTTTCTTCTTACTGAAGAGACAGTAACTAGGAACCTGACCATAATGTTTCCCCACAAGGTAAACACACGGTCACTACTGGTCAGTATCCCATTTAGATCTGAATGGGTGGTACATACTCATCATAAATGCATCTACTTTACTTTGACACTTTCTTTATCCCATTTTTCAGACATTATTTTCAGTACCTTCTGATTTTTATATCTAAATAATTGAAAAAAAAAAAAAAAAACTTTTACACTATGTTACCCGAACACTTCTGATTGAAGACGTTTCCAGTGTCCAACATGTGGGACCAAAAAAGAAACAGTAAGATATAGGATTAGAAATGTATTGTTTGATAGCAACATATGAATGAGCTGTTAAAAGTGTGAAATCCTAAGATGATCCTCTTAAGCGCAAATGAAGGTACACCCCCCCTAAAGATCTTCCACATTTCAAATTTATTAATAGTAACTAGAGTAAAATTTAAACAAGTAAACAAAATAAAAAGAACTACCTTAAAAACTAAAAGAAGATAAGAATTACCAATATTTTTAGATGCTAAAAACAAAAACTAAATCCAAGTCACATGAACCTATACTATATATAGTACTTGTTTATTTAAACTTATATATTTATAGATGATATGGAATAGACAAGTCAATTTTGTTAGATTAGATGTTACAATGTTGGCACTATTGATGCAATGAATGAAAATATATGCATAGTTGTTTTAGTGATGATTGGTGTAGACTTACAAAATGACCAGCTCCAAGAATCCAATAGAATTGTAGGTTTTTGTATGATTTGAAAAATCCTTTGGTTGATTTGTTACTTCCACAGTAGAGGGGTGTTCTGTCTTTCCCCAAGAAACTTTTTAGCCCTTCCCACCTATGGAATAAAGAAAGAAGATTGAGAACAAAATATGAAACTTTGACCAATTTTGTCTTCTCTATCCGGATCGAAGATCGAATCAGTATGTCGAATTATAGTTTAAGCCGTTCAATTAGTTTAATTACGGTTTAACTGGATGATTAATAAATAATTATCAAAAACAACTTTATAAAAACATTGATTGAACTAATCGAATAATACATTAGTTTTTGGTTGAACCGATCGGTTCGATCCTATTTTTATAACATTGGCTTTTGAGGTTAGCTTTAAGCAATGAAGTAGAGAGAGAGAGAATGCATACTTGAGTTTCCTAACCCAAGCTTCAGTCCCTTTGGTAGCACAAATCAGATCAACCTATAATAATCAAACACACTTTTATGTTATTTCTTATATTAAAAAACACATCAAACAAAAGTATCATATGATTAAACGTAAAGAAAAATCAAGATTGTGACATCAGTCAAACAAGAAAATTTAATTACTTTAAGACCAAGTCAACATGTCCAATAGTATCTTATTCATTTTCCTCTTATTATTATCGAAACTAACTGTAGTAGAAAGTGACTCTTACTTGTCCATTGTAGATAGTAACATTGACTCCCTTAGCCAGTAGCTGATCAACCTGTAAATGTTAAAACTAAATGACATCAAATAATCCAAGCTTACAATTAAAATAAGCGTCAGATTAACAGGTGTCTTCTGATTAAAGAAACTAAAAAAGAAAACTGCACAAATTTCAATGAAATATTCTTATAATTGATTCCTTAATCGGTGCCTCAGGGCACTAGTTGCCTCTGGTGCGCTAGTTAGCATTTTCTTTACAAAATCATAGTTAAAAAAAAATCTTCTTACCTCATCAATTCTTGGCTTCATAAAATCAGCTTCAAGATAAGTGAAAACTTCATTGGACTGCCCTCCCCATCTATAATCATATAAACAGTAGTTAAGCAATCATTTCATTGTTTTTTTGCAATGAAATTGTGAACAAAACTTTTCATTCATGGTTAAAGAATTATCAGACTTACGTGACATTTTCAGGGATGATTTTTAACTTCTTCTTTATAACACCATTTAGTAAAGTGCCAAGTGCATCATCACCACCAGGAGAAGAAGACCTTGTCCTTAAGGAAGTAAGATACTTGGAGTACCTCTTCCTTGATCTTTCTTTTAATAATCCCACTGCCATTGCTGATATGTCTGAACCACTTCCCGCATCGACCAAGAAATTGTAAAAATCCTATTTCAACAAAAAAAAAATTCAGACATTTTACTTAGTAGCCCTAACACATAGACACAAATATCAGACACAACACCGATACTTAAACACCAGTAATAATTTGAGAAAATGCAAGTAATTGAATGTAATCATCATATTTCTTCGTGTTGTATCGAACACCAGATAGATACGCCTTTGATCTAAAGTGTTGGTGCGGAGCAATAGCATAGACTTAAATAAAAGAGATCTAATTTATGGGATAAATTGAAGTTGAATGAAAATTACCACATTGTTGCTGCTTATTGAAATCTCATTCTCAAGTTCACCCCATGAGTCAGTTGCATCATTAAATTTACCATCTTCAAGTTGTTTCTTGATCCTCTGAGCTATACTGATCTCCAAAATGGGTTTGTTAGATAAAAGAGAAAATTACCATTCTATAGATTATAGATTACTAATATCTTTTGCTCTACATTTTCTAATTGAGATGATGGAAAACAAATTTACCTGTTTGATTTTTCCAGTCCATTGTCATCAAGCCTTGAGACGTCTTTGAGGAGAGGACCCCATGACAACTGCAAATTCAGATCAAGTAAGAAATATGTATGAAATTGCCGTCCGCAAACGGCATTGCAGCTACTAGACACATTTGTCTGCATTTTACCACAATATAAAGGTTCGCAGCGTAACCACAAATGCAAATTTAAAACAACCGTTCAACAAAATAAACTTATTGGTATAACAATTCTATTGCTTACCACAAAATCTTCTGGTGAGATCCAACTGTCTCCTAATGCCACACCTACATAAGAAAAAGTTTCCCAAAATCATACTTTTTCTTTCAGTTGTTATGTTCTAAATATAGTTTAATACAAAAGGGTCCATCATTTCCTAACCAACACAAAGAAAAACAAGTTAACTAATCCCATTCATTAGTCAGAATTTAAGAAGCACGGACACTCATCGGATTAGATGTGTTCCGGTGTCGGACACGTGTCGGTGTCTGACATCGACACCGACACAACACCTATGATTACACTGAATTATGTCATTTTCTCAAATTATTATCCGTGTCGGCGTGTCAGTGTTCGATGTCTATGTCCGTGCTTTATATTGCTTTCAATAACCATAAATTGAAATAAGACCAATCTGAGATCTGAGATCTGAAATCTGAAGATTCTCACCTCCAAGTGTAAGTTTCAATTTCTTGTCTTCAATAGCTTTAAGAGCAGATAATCCAAGAGTGACAGCAAATTTGCCACCATAAGACTCTGCCACAATGTACAAAGGACTCTTTTGAAGGTTTTCATCTTTATTAAATAATTTAATCAACAATGTTGTCAAATCTGTGGCTGCTTCCACATCTGTTTTCACAAAAAGTTTCTCATCCTCCACAAAACTGTATCCTGTTCCAACTGGATTGTCCTGTGTTATCATATGACAAACACATTGTCAAAAAGAAGATTTTAATTTTTTTTTTGTGAAGGAAGAAGATTTTAATTTTGATACACTGTCACCGTAAAAAGTTTTACTCTTTCAACTAATCACAATAAACGATATGTGTGACTTTAAGATAATAATTATGACGATTACGGTGGACGGACAATGTAAAAAATATTTACACGTGATTTTAGAGATACATAGTTATGATTAAAATCAAATATTTTTAATGATGTGACGATTAAAATTGCTTGATGATGTAAAAAATCTTTACACTGGCAACTTATTTGAATTAAATCCAAAGAAACAAAAAGTCTAAAAGCAAAAGCTACAGAAAAAAAAAAGCACTTTTCATGATGATGGATGAGCTGTGACATGACTTATTACCACAAACAAGAGATCTCCTTTTAACAACCATGTTGAATTCCTTGGCTTCAAGCTGGTATCCAAAGGTCCAACCTCTTCAAAATTTCCAATCCCAATACCTGAAGCACCCTATCCAATGATATGAAAAGCTCATTCATTATACATAAACACAGAAAATGGATAGTTCTTGTTTTGTTCAGAATTATTAAGATTTAATCAATGAAGCCCTAACACTCTTCAGATTAGTTGTGTCCTGGTGTCGGATACAACACCGACACACATGATTAAATAGATATATTTTATTTTCTCATATTATTATCGTTGTCGACATGTGTCCGTACTTCAAAGGATTTATTAATTTCAATGAACCAATCAAGTAGTACTTACAGGGCCACCCTGCAACCACAGAATTATTGGCCATGGCTTTGAAGAATCTTCCACTCTGTATGGACTTTTATAACGCCACCAAAACATGTGTGCTTCTGCAATAACAATAACAACAATAATAATTATATAATATCATATAACATAAAAAAATAATGATAATATATTCAGACTTACTAGGTCTGACTTGAACATAACCCCATTCTTCTGATCCATCTTGGTTTTTGAAAGCTGTAACGTTTTGAAGAAGAAAAAACGATGAAAGGAAGAGAAGAACGATGGGAAAACGAAGAAGTTTTTCCATTTTTTGATGGAAAAGAGAGAGAGAGAGAATGATGAATAAGTGAAGAGAAGCAAAGGAATGAAAAGGGTATTGGTTTATATATAGTAGAGAAGTGAGTGAAATATGAGAAGAGTGTTTTTGTCAGTGTTTGAAACTGAAAAATGACGCAAAGATACGGATAGAAAGATTGATATATACGCTGCCAAGGACAGAGGATATGAATGAACGAAGACAGAGTAAAAGCAGTGAATTTAAGTTAGTGTGTGCGTGTGAGTGTTATTTAGTTTGCTTGTAGGTAGCGAAGAAGTTATAACCATGCGTGTCAAATGTTTTAGACTACGAAACACGGACACGGACACAAGACACCGGACACCGACACCGATAAAAATATGATAAAGTAGCATAATTTAACGTGATTATATATATCGGTATTGTATTGATATCGGATATAATCCATATTCGACATCAATCCATGTTTCGTTGATTTTAAATGACATGGTAAATGATCTAATGGTGGAAATTGGAAAACAATAAACATCTATAAAATTGCAATCTTCATTTAAAATATGCATATCATTGTATTTTAGATCAAATATACTCCCTCCGGTCCTATATATAAAAAACAATTTACTTTTTTGATTCATTGAATAGTTGATGTATTTGATCTATTTCTAGGCTAGGTACATCAATTATTGAATGAATCTAAAAAATTAACTTTTTCTTATAAATAGGACCGGATGTAGTATTTGATGAGATTAAAACTTCAAATATTAAAATAAAGGGACCATGTATACAATTAAGCCTATAAATTAGAATATTTGAAAGTGTGTATCTTTTGTTAATTATTTGGATGCATACATGTTTTCAATTAATTAGTTTTGTTCTAAAATATGTTTGTTAGTGATCAATTTCATTCATAAAATTAGAGAATAAGGTGATTTGGTGGATATATATACAGATTTAAGTGTAAGGATATCATGAACTCAACTCTCCTTTCAAAAAATAACAACTAACAAGCTATTTATTTAAATTTTTCAAAAAGAAGAGTTATTTAAAAAAAAGTTAATCCATAAAAATACTAGACTTGGGGAGATATTTACAATTTTGATAAATCTAAGAACTATAATGATAATATTTCAAATATTGAGATCAAAATGACTTTATCACTTGCATTTTAGATGTGTTTTAGGGTGGGAGAGTTTGATAGGTCTTCCACTGTAGGAAAGTGAGATTGCGGCTAGATATGGCTGCATTATATTGTGCCCTCAAATCTTATTTCTCCCTTTGAATTAATCTATGTGCCAACCATTGTGTGTCACCATCAATTACCAACCGACGAGCACCACGTGCCACTGTCAATTACCAACCATTGTTTGTCGCATACAACCACTACTTATCGATTGGCAATAGCCATGTGCCCCCACCAATGACCAACTAATGACCGTCGCGTACCACCACCAATTACCGACGGCAAACAATGACAAAGTTATGATATTTTCTTCTTTTTCTACTTCCTAGACAATCATCTTCGTCTTCCTCTTTAAAAACATCTTGCTCCAAAAAAAATCGTCTTGCTGGACTTCATTGTCGAGAACCTTTAGCAAAATTTCCCTTTTGTCGTTCGAGATGCACCGTCTAAGAGTAGAATTGTCGATATCTCATCTTCACATGAATTTTTCTCCTCCATTTTCCGAACTCACACTCTGCTTCTGTTTAGTGTTTTCCCTCAAACTCCACTCTTGAGAAGGGATGATTGTGTATGTGTTCGTTGTTGATGAGGAAAAATTAAAGAGAAGGATGAAATTTTGGAAGAGAGAATAAAAATCAATATTCTGCAATTTTTTTTATAAAAAAAAATAAGTATGCAAGTATTCTTTTTGAATAAATATGTATGAATTTTATTTTTCTACAAAATGTATACAATTATTAAACAAACAAAAGCATACATTGTGTTTCTTAAAAAAAAAAACATGCATTGTGTATTTCTACCCAATTACAATCGTCTCACATATGATATGATTTTTTTAAGCATTATGATTAAAGTCCGTCAAAAAAGAAATATTATCATTCAAGTAAAATAACTTTAATGATTTGACTATTTTTTTTTAGCTCTTTAATGATTTGACTATTAAAAATTACTAGTTGATATCTAGGGTGTTTTTAGGTGGTTTGAGTCCCTTTATGAAGAAAAAATCACACGATTTAAAGACTCATAACTTTTTTGAAAATTATACTTTTTGATGAATTGGACACCCAATACTTAAAATGGATTATTAACAAAAGCGAGATTAACGTAATATTCCAAAACTAACAAAAAAATAAATGAGTTTTAAAATTTATACTTTTTTGAGGAATTGGACACGCAATACCTGAAATGGTAAAAGTATTTACATGGTGAAATGAATCCATTTCTGATTTCATTATCTTATATAAGTATTCCCTCCGTCCCTAATTATAAGATTCCTTTGAGAATTTTTATTGTCCCTTTTTATAAGATCCCTTTGTTATTTTCAACTACATTAATTATTTCTTTACATACATGCCCCTATTTATTATACATCTTTTTCTTCAATCAACAATAAGTAGCATATGGAAAACATAAACTAACTCTCTCTCTTAAGGATAAAATTGTAAAAACAATAGTGATTACAAACAACTTTAATACAAATATCCGCTTTCTTAATTCCCATAATTTTAGCAAAAGGGTCTTATAATTAGGGACGGAGGGAGTATTTAATTTATGGTGAATTGAATTGGAATTGGATTTTTTTTTCCTCAAAAAAAAAGTATCTATTTTTTTAATAAGTATTTAATTAAAACTAAGTTAGCATAATGACCATTTTATAAGGTCCATTAGTTGATTTGAAGTTAAGTTCGTAGTTAACATCTCAAGTGTCGATAAATGTATTTGTTTACATCTAACCAAATGAAGGATGGTCGAATCCAAGACAACCAAATATGAGATATGTGAATCTTGGATGTAAGAAAAACACGAGAGAGAGGAGTGAGTGGTGGTGGTGGTGGTGGGTGGGAGGTGAATTGTGTTGGATTTTTCTAAAAACAGATAATTAGAGATAGAGAAAGGAGCGACAACACAAGCAATTATTCAGGTTCACCTCATAATCCGAGGTTAGTCTAGTCCCCTTGCACTTTCAAGGATTTTTTTTCTCATTATAATCACACAAGAGTGCTTATACAATCATAGTTTATCAAATAACATTTGTATCTATTTACACTTTGCACTCAAAGAGAGGTAAACAAAACTTAAAGTTCAAGAAATGATACTCAAGAAATTCTAAGATATAAAGTTTGCAATCTTTTTAAGTGTTTGCATGCTTTTGAATTTGACAGAGTTCTCTTAATTTCTTCAAACTGTTCAGGTTCTTATATAGGAGAGAAACGAGAGAGTCGTTGTTTGAAGAGGGCCAACACATCAAATTCGTTCTTGAGAAGCTTTGAATCAATTTTGAAAACGTTGTCTCTAATGGATAATGTCGTTAAATAGTACTAGAGAAATCCTTTGCTTCTTATCGAATGATGTGTTACATTCTCTTTGCCGTTGAATTTTTTTGTTTGTTTTTGCACGTGGTTAGAAAAAGACAAACAGTACTACCAGAACTTTGAAAACAACGTTCCATCATAAGAAGACAAAACTAGTCATGGTCATCTAGGCTATTGATGTGTCCTTTAGAACATGCTTCCTTCAAAGCTTGTTCTCATCACAGTCTTCGAGGCTTGATGCATCTTCTAATCAAAGCTTTAACTTTTTATTAACCTTTTTTCAGATCATCTTTTAAGTCTTCAGAAGTTTCCAATGCTTCTCTTGAGTACCAAAATGCTTTCCTTTGTGCTCAAAGCTTAGAGTATCATAGCCAAAACTTAATTTTCAAGTTAGAATATAGTTACATGGTCTTGCGCACTTGAATACAAATTAATGTATCCAATTGTTCTTTCATACATTGTTATCATCGTATCCTTATAGACATTGTTCTAATACCCACTTTGGTTTAACAAATCTTTCTCAAGTCCACCAAGATTCACATAGGTTGTTGGAGTACCATAAAGTTGCCAAATGCACGTGGATCTTGAAAATCCAGCATTTTTGCAGTGTTCCATAATTGCAACGCCACAAACCAAAGTTGTTATCTTCACGAAGGTACGTTATGTGACAATCTAACATGTATGAATAAGAAAAATGAAAAACGCACTGCGATGGGGGGAAAACATATGAAATGTGGGTGGCCACATTGTCCCAACAACATGAAGAAGTACAATTGCCAACGAGAATAGCCAAACGAGGATGTATTTTGCAGGCACATTGTATTTGTCAGTAGGACTAGTTTTATCTATAACTATTACACTTGTACATTTCATTCAACACATAATATAAATCAAAGCAGTATATTTTCTCAAATTTATCCTTTCTCTTTTTACTTATGCAATTCATTCTTAGATTAATAGCTCACAAATAATCCAACACCATACTTAATCGCAATCACCAGCTTTAGCTGCAAAGAGGTAAAGCCCTCACAAAGCTAATGATCCACCAAAAACATTGGGAATGGCTACTTCAATTGCTATTCCCAATGATTATAGAATACTTCGATTGATATACTCGAACAACGAGTGGTAATGATCACGTCCTTTCTCAGACAACATATTGATATGGAGATACATTGAATCATGTATCAGGTTTCTCAATAACTTGATAACATTTTTAAACTCATAATTGATAAACACTTGATGTGTGGATGTATTGTTTGATAATGCAATGTAGGATATGTGGATAATATGTAGAGTAAATTGGTGTTATACATTATTGAGTCAATACTTGACATTCATGTATTCATAAGTCCTATATGTGGAGATATGCAGAGATATGTAGAGGGTTCAATCGGTAACATTACTTCCGACATCCAATGATACCACATGCATGTAGAGTCGAGTCTAGGACATCACATTCACTTGAAATGTGTGAAATGTGTCGTATTTGTGTACATGACTTGGTGAATTATGTGGACTATGTGATTTGATGATTGTTGACATATGTGGAGTTGTGGACTTTATATGTTGTATTGATATACTTGAGAAATAATGTCGATATGATAATCTATCTGGAATCTGGATTAATGTTCATTTGATTATGTTTATTTGTGGAATATAAACTAACCTCGAGTGATCGTTTGGTTGACCGCCTGCCTATTTGTGCCTATTTGTACGAATGGGTAGACGGCTTGCAGGATTGAGTTTACTTTGCTAGTGAGTTGCTTGAATCTATCTGGAATCTTAATTAAATCATAAGACTGAGAAAAATATTACAAAACTAGATACGATTCCATACGAACATAAACCTTTCAGAATGACAGTGGGTTAGACCGCCAACACGATAACAGATCCACAATCGAACAATTTGATTTATAGAAAGTGTGAAGATAAAAAGCCATTTCTGGCCAAGAAATCTGAGTCCCTTGTCATGGTGCTAGCAACTAGAACATGTGCTAAACTGGGTCAAGAACACACACCCACCACCCAAGACATGTCATCAATCAACGTGAAGGGGCGAGGGGAAACATCGGGGAAACATGTCTAAATGGAATACAAATCAGCAATAACCGGAAAGAAGAAAGCTAAAACTAGTAACACATAATATCAAATGTGAAAAAACGTGATTAAGCAAAGACATGGTGAACCCACCATGGGAGGTCGAAGCACCTTATGTCTTGTTGATGGCGAACTTTATTGTTATGATCCCAACATGTTTAGGGTGGGGTGCAGCTGTTGAGTGATCGAACACCACCAAATGATAGAGGCTACATCTTGATCAATGGGTTTTAGATGTTGCGGAGAGAAGGGAAGTGGACGATTGCAATGAAGGATTTTCTTTGATTCCTAATATATTCATTCAATTTACTAAGAATACATAAACCAAATCAAGATTAGTTAATTCAAATCAAGATTAGTTAATTCACTCAAAGTACAATTTTTTTTTTCTTCTTTTCCACAGTTCATATGTGAACAAATAAAATTTTCCTAAATAGCCATCGAAGAAATCGAAATTAAAATTATGGATAAGAATAATACTTACAACTATATTCCAAACATAGTAAAGAAATATAATATTAAAAAAGGCATTTTGGTAAGCAATTTGATTGTATATTTGTTTATATTACAAAAAGTATCCCTACATAAAAATATAATCTATAAGACTATGAATTAAGATAAATTTGAATAAAATGGAGCACCCTCAATGAAGCATGAGAAGTCTATTGATTATCTGGCCTATTAGAATTTGTAAAAGAAGGAAAAATACTTGAAGAAAGTGGAGATGGAGGATCGGGGAATAAATTTCCATTTTGAAGATATGGATAGAAAGGGTATTCAGGTGATGAAAGCAAAGAGAAAAGGCTCGGTGATAGTTGAGGGCTATAAGGTGACTGAGGGGATAGAAAATCCATGTTACTTTCTAGTGAAGGTAACAAAAATTCAGAAGTTATTGATCGAAGGCCATTTGTTTGCGAGGAAGGGAAACCATTCAAAATATGGTTATTGTCGTTCATAGGGAAAGTTGGATTGGTAAGATTAAAAGGAACTGAAAGATTAGACACATCCTTTTGAGTTGAGGAGGAACCGGTCACTAGTTGGTCACTACCATTCATAGGATAATAATATTCTTGAGATTGGGTTATTGGCTGATATTGAACATTTATATTGTTGAATAATTGTGGTTGATGAGGGTAAGGTTGAAAATGGTTACCTTCTGAATTATCAAAGCTCATATTTGACTCTTGAAAGTTTCTCATGAAAGCAGAAATTGAAGACTCGTCAAGATTATTTTGTAAATTGTTAACTAGAGGAGGACCAGTAAAAGACTGCACATGATGTCCTAGAAATGTGTTATATGGAGCAGTTGAAGGAGGTAATGGATCCGGAACCTGAACTGAAATTGGTGGCCTCACAATGGACAAAGGTGGAGGTCGATTTTTCTGCAACCTTGTAACCTTAGTGTGAGGTTTTGGTGAATTGGATTGATTCCCAGTAATATGTTGAATAAAACTCTTGAATTCATCTCTATGAACCTCATAAAAATTTGAATAAGGATATAGATTTCTACTGGTAGTTATAATTTCGTTGTCAAAATCAATTTTGTGTTGAAAATAATTCTCTCCAATGTTCTTCCCTCTGTTGTTTACACTCAAATTCTCATTATGCTTTTTAAAGTTTTCCATTGAAAAAACAACTGAAACTTGACACAAAAAACTATTGACAAGAATCTGAAGGATATAATATAAAAAAAAAAACTCAAGAAAGTGAGATAAGTGAAGAAGTAGAAAGCGCCATCTCACTTTATAGTAAAACAAATATTTAATGTATTCACAAATATTTTTTTATTTAAAGTGAGAACATGATTATTATATTAATAAATTAGTCAAAATATATTATATTATAAATATGTTACATCCCCTAAAAAAATGATTAATATGTTACATGTTTTTTTATTTTTTATGTTTATTATTGTTTTGATTGTTTTTTTATTTTATTTTCCAAAACAAAGATTTGACCAAATTATATAAATTTTCCTTCTATTGAGTTTTTATTTATTTTTTGGTAAAATCTTTCTTTAAAGGTCTAGTGTGTGACTATTTGACCACGACCGGAGCAAATAGTTTTTTAACACGCAAATGGTTTTTCTGTTGATGGATTTGAGGAGCAAAAGGTTTAATTCGGTTTAATGAACAAAATTATATATAAATGAAAAGTATTTAATACATTCTATTAAATATTTTCAAATATTTGTTAATATTTGTAGTATATGGTTCATGTATCGAGAAATAAAAATCAAAAATAAAATATACGGCGTTTATTTTTTTTGAAGGAAAATATACAATTATTATTATATAGTGATATTTTATGCCTAAACATACTTGATATTATCATTCAAAAAAAAGGGTTAAATAAGTTTTTGGTTCCTATAAATATACCAACTTTTCGTTTTAGTCCCTCTAAAATTTTCCTTCAACTTTTAGTTCCTATAAATTTTCAACTAATATTTTTCAGAAACATGTATAATATTATAAGGATCGCTCCCAAAAAAATTTAGAATTTTTTACCAAAACATGAATTTTTATATTTTTGATGGTAAAAAACTCATATTTAATTCTTGTTTTGTTAAAGAATTCTATTTTTTTTCTGTGAGTGTTTTTTTACAATATTCCATAAATTTATGGTCAATTTCATTAAAAAATAAAAAAAAATAACTTAAACATAGGGACCAAAAGTAGTGATTAAAAATTTTATAGGGACTAAAAGTTGAAGGAAAATTTTAAAGGGACTAAAACAAAAGTTGGTATATTTTATTATTACTTTTTTGTCAGGTAGCCTAGTGGCTAGAATTCACCTTATAAGGTGAATAAGTGTGGTGTCCGGGGTTCGAACCCCGGCCCCTACATATAATAATGCATTTTCCTACCAACTGAGCTATGCTCACGGGACAAAGTTGATATATTTATAGGGACCAAAAACATATCTAACCCAAAAATATTTGGTGATATTAAAAAAACTACATTTGTAATGATTATTTGTCATTTTTTTAATTCCTTAATTATATTATGAATGAATGAGAAATCCAAAATTAAATTAATATTTTTTTGTTAAGTGCGCAAATTCTATTAGGAAAAAAGAAAAACAAAATAATGGGGGGACTAAATCCGAAACCTTGAATTAAAAAAGATCATCATTCCATCCCTATATTTTTTTTTTTTTTGTGATATAGTTATTTTTAAAAAGTTAGTATTTTAATGAACATTTGTCATTTTTTCATTCCTCACAAAATTTTCTAGAACACATCTATAATTTAAAAGTAAAACCGTAGTAAATGCGATAAAAAATTCTAGTATAATATACAAATGAAATAAAAATATCTTTTGTTGTTTTTTTATTGGAATTTTTTATTTATTTATATCCTAAGTTAAATAGGAAATGTATATTACTATGACCATGATTTCAAATAGGAATTTAATTTGTACACACCAACAATGTAAAATATATGTATGAATATTTAGAGTAATATTTATACTAGATTAACTCATCAACCTAAAACTATTATGGTTCATACATGAAGAGTTGAGTGCTTTATTGCCGTCAAATGTTATATGTAATAAAATGATTATACAATCGATAACTAGGCACTTCGAGATTCATGCCGAGGTACATGACCGATCTAGATGAAATTTTCCCCTTCTTAGTAACAAGAGTAATATATAGACTCTTTGATAGAGTATGGTTGTAAAATACATGGCCCTACTAAGATCAATCAATGAGATAATTGACTTATATGTTGTTACTAAGTATACTTCGATATCAAGGAATATAATATTGAACTATACAAGAAAGAATTGTGCTCTTCTTTCAACAAAAACGCTCATTTCCAACTGAAATGACCATAATACCCTTGCATGGGTTAACTCACGCACCTTTGCCTGCCGCGTGAGTTAACTCACGCACCTTTGGACGGTTGTGTGACTTAACTCACGCATCTTTGGCCGGTGGTGGGAGTTAACTCACACAATGTCGGCTGGTGGTCTAACACAAAGAACATGTTTTTTGGACGGTGATCAGTTATTCTTAATTAATTTTACACGTTTTTTTACACCTTTTTACACGTTTTTTGACTTCAGTTATTATAGTTAAAACCTATGTAAGTCATTCCCCCTATAAATACCCTTCCAACCTTCACCATTTCTCACATTCTCTCCTCCTTTTCCTTCTACAACAACAATGTTTTTCCATCCTTGGCCTTTAATAGAAAGAGGTCTCTTTGAAAATTTCAGGGATTGTATGAACGGTCAATGGAGATGGCAATACACTACAAAGAAGGTTGACATCGAAGGTCTTTTTCGCATTAGACAAGAAACTTACCTTACCCAAGAGGGTTTTTATTTACCCCAATAGGGCTGATTTCTTTTTACCCAAAAAAGGTTGTTAAGAAACCAACCTTCTTGGGGTAAAGAGAAGCAGATTTAGTATCACCCCAAGAGGGTTTCTTATAATAGAAATTTTTGCTTTACCCCTGTTATACCCTGATTTTGGACCTAAAAATACTCGTTCAAATTTCTTTTCTACCACTGATAATTGTCAATTTACTATTGTTTTACTTTGAATCTTCACTTTATTTTCATCTGTATATTTTACTGTCTCTGCCTCAAAGCATTTGCAAATCATGATTTTGCCTGTGTTTTTCTTGCATAAGATCATCCAAAGTGTCTTTCTTACATTGCAAGTCATTTGAAAACTCTCTGAATCATTGCATTGCTTTTCTTGCATTTTAATTCAAATATTTGCAAAAATCGTACAAGAAGGGTATTTTGGTCATTTCCTGCAGTGGAACCCATTTTAGTCCCTGTGTTTGTCTCTGAGTCTTTTCAATTTCTTTTACAAATCATTGTTGAGTCTTTGTTAAAAAAATCATTTCAAAAATTGCATCTGAGTCAGTTTGAGTCAGTTTAGTCCCTAGGGGCATTTTGGTCTTTTCCCATCAAAATTTCGACAGAGAGGTATTTTAAAATACCTCATTTTTGTAATTGGTTCGTTTTAGTCCTTTTGTTGATTTTATTTTAGGTTTCACTTTACTTTTTTTTCCAACTTACCAATTTTAATTCAATTTTATTTTTAATTGCATTCTGGTCCCTCAAACAAGTTTTCAGAATTGCACTTTAGTCCAAAACTTTTTAAAATTGCATTTTAGTCCATTATTATTAATTGCAGTTTAGTCCTCAATTTTAATTTTTTGCAGAAAGGCCCTTAGGTCACAACAAGTCCAAGGCCGAGCCATACCAGTCCAGGTGTCACCATTTCACTGGTCCAAAGGCACACTTGGCAGCTTATAAATAGTGCACAGTGTCACAGAGACCCATGGAATTCACGCCACATCACAAACAGAACTCCACTTTTCTCTCTCCATTCAGTTAGATCAAAATTTAGAAACCATCAAGAACCAA
Organism: Medicago truncatula; assembly: GCF_003473485.1. NCBI lineage: Eukaryota > Viridiplantae > Streptophyta > Magnoliopsida > Fabales > Fabaceae > Medicago > Medicago truncatula. The sequence continues at coordinate 28,843,926 of NC_053045.1, forward strand.
AATTCATAAACAAATTCATCAAATTCTCGTTGATTCTCAGTGATTCATGGTGAATCTTCATCATTGAATCGTTTTTCTCTGCAATTCAAGTGCGAATTCATCACCAAGTGGTGACAAACTCAAGCACGATCACAGAGTTTTTTTTGAAGAAGAAGAAGAAAGAAAGAAGATGAAGAATATGAACCGGTGAAGAAGAAGAAGGAATCAAACCACCCAGAAACACCGATTTATTTTCGGTTTCAAGTCAAAAATCAACAAATAGAATCAAATCGAAGATTTCTAAAAAATCTTGTTCGAAATCTCCGATTAAATCACAGGTAAACATATAACTCCACCGTTCTTTCTTAAAAAGCATCAATAAGGACGAATCCATGTAGATCCTCAAGGTTTCAAACGGTTTCTTTCAAAGAATTTGAAAACCTAAAAATATTTTCAAAACCGTAACAAAAATGTAGATCTACAAAGATTCAAGCCTTGCATGTGATTTCTGGCATTAGATTCATGTTTAGGGTGAAGAAACGAGTAGATTGATGTAGGATTCATGGTTTTCTGGTGAGATTAGAGGTCGCCGGAAACTGGAGATCTCACCGGAGAAGATGAAGATTTCGGCGGACCTATGAAGGTTCCGACCAGATCTTCATCTTCCCCGGCCATTCATCCATGAATCCGGCGGAGGAAGTTAGAGAGAGATGAGAGAAGTGAGAAGTTAGAGAGAGAAAGAACATAAGCAAATGAAAAAACCGGCGCTCCCTTTCTTTTATAGGCCAGTGAACCGGACCGGTCCAGGACCGGTCCAATTCCCTTCATTCCTGGCCGTTTGATCTAGGGTTTGATCCCTTGGATCAATCCTTTGGTTCCTGTGCGTCCGGACCTCTTAGGCTTGGGCTTGGGCTTTTTTCCTTTTGGTTTTGCTGCGTTTTTGCTATTTTCTTGCTATTCACACCATGCTTTCTTGCTATTTGAACCACTGTTCGTTCTAATTCTCTCGTAAAAATTCCTAAAAAATTTCTATGTGTTTCTTGATACATTTTTGACTTTTTTGTGATTTTTTTTTACATGTTATAAAGTTGATAAAAATATATGTATTGCTTTCTTGATTATTTTCTTTTCTTTAGTTGAATTTCATGCAATTTCTCGTTTTTTCCGTTCGTGATATCTTGATCTATGATATGAACGTTCAATGTGCAATTTCATGATAAATGCCGCTGTTTGTGTGTGTGTTTTGCTGTTTTCAACATGATTTGTTAATTTCTTGCCTTGCAAGTATTACTTTCCTCTTTGTATTGTGGTTATTGTCGTCATTTTTTACCGTTTACCATATATTCCTTTGTTTGCTCTCTTCGCCATATTTTCATGCCTTATTTTACTAACCATTTTTTTCTATGTCTCATCCATTTTATAGCATTTCATCATTTCATTCCTATTTATTTTTTTATGTTAAGTGGACATGTAATAATTCTAGGTAGTTTAATTTCCTTTTAATTTCTTGCAAGACCATAGCATGTAAACTAGGGCAAAGTGTAAAGGACAATGGACTCTCTATAATGATGTACACCGACACAAGCACCGACACGCACACACGTTGTATGTTTACCGCTTAGATGTATGTTTAGGAAACGCAATACTTAGAAAAAATCTCATTTTCCCGGAAATAACTCCATAACTCAAATCTTTCCTAATAAACCTTGGAGTCAAAACTCCATTGTATTTTCCTTTATTTTCTTAATCAAATTCAAATGAATCTTAATTTCTACTTAGACATTTTTTTGTTAATAATTGAACCAACAATTCACTATCTTTTCCTCTCATGCCTTTACGGCCTCTTTCTCATCTTCAAAACCATTTTCAAAAACTAAAATCAATTGAAACACACCAAAAATACTTTTGGAAGAGAACTACATGGAATTTTGATCCCTTAAAAGGGTATGTAGGCAAGAGGTCAAAACCTCTCCAAGTCGAATAAAATAAAATCTCAAACATTTCCTCCCTCCATTCTTAAACTCTTTTCAATAAATAAGCATAAAAATAAAGCGTAGACATAAAGCTAGGAAAGCGGTTCCTATAGAATACTATAGTCGTTACGGGTGCCTAACACCTTCCTGTAACGAAAATGACCCCCGAACTTAGAGTTTCTAAGGGTTTTCTCAATTTTACCCTTCCCAAGAAAAAATAGAGAATATCAAAGATTTAAAGGTTCAAGCCTAATTAATGACTTGATACCCCAAAATCGTGATAACAACCCCTTCATCTCCATATTCTTCTGAAGCAGATTTAGTATTACCCCAATCCCCCTTCCCTAGACAAGAAGCATACCTTATTGTAAATGTATCAATTATATCAATAAAATGAGATGTTATATGCTATATTTTTGTTCCTTTATTTTTGTTTATATTTTCATTTATTTTATGATTCTGGCATCTAAAGAATATAATGTCTTCAAATACTAATTAAATTCGGCGTGAATTCGAATAAAAGTTGTGTATTAAATAAATAAATTTGAATAAAGACTAATTAAACCCATCATGAATTCGAATAAAAATTGCGTATTGAATAAATAAATTCGAATAAAGTCAATTAGAATAAAAGCTGTGTATTGAATAAATAAATTCGAATAAAGATTAATTAAACTCACCTTCGAATAAAAATTGAGTATTGAATAAATAAATTCGAATAAAGTGACACAATTACACAAAATCAATTAAAAAATACACAATTTTATTTAGTTTTAATTTCATCTACAGTACATTCTCCCTAAATATATGTGGTATCATCATGATGTTGGATTTAAATTAAATTCTTGAAAGTTTGCCAAAAACGTTGGCATTGAATTGTCTTATACTCAGCGTAGTGATTTGCATCGCCCATTGAAAAGTCAAAAGAATGAAGAGAACACAACACATGTATTCTACAAAATCAACTCTATAAGTTATCACATCGAATTCCCTCATATAAGATGAGTCATCACATAAAGGAATGCATTCCAAGAGGTTGCTTTGAATTGAATCTTACTACCCTGCCAACTAACAAGTCTCAATTGACAGAGGAGCAAAATTCAATTCAAAGAAACCTCTTAGAGGTGCATTCCCGTCATCACATAAAGGAATGCATTCCAAAAGGTTGTTTTGAACTTAATCTTACTGTCCTGCCAACTGACAAATTTCAATTGAAAGAGGAGCATGGTCAAGCTCAAAAGAACCTCTTAGAGGTGGATTCCCTTCCGTGACACTAATAGTTGATTCTGCAGAATACATGTTGTGTTTTCTTAATCTTTTGACTTTTCAAAGAGGCTTTCAAATCACTACATTCAGTATAAAACACTTCAATACCAACATTTTCAGCAAACTAACAAGAATTAAACTTAAATTCCAACAAAATAAAGACACTAGATTATAATGATACTACCTAATCATAATCTTCTGGTGGAATCAAATTGTTGAGAATATCTTCAGGCGATATCAGCAACGTGACAAACATATCGATCCACGCGAACATGTTATGCTGCCAAAAAATCGAGAACATGCTCCCCACGTCGCCGTCGTTCGTTAACTCTAGCCGACTGAACGTTATTCACCCCTCGTCTAACGTTGGATGTTTGTACCAAATGTATTCTACCCTCCTTGTGTCTCCGGGGTCGAGTCTGATTTCATCTAGTTGATTCTTGAGACCTTTTAACGTGACATTAATGTATCAAACCTTGAACATTTGAGGATTTTCATCGTTGAAGCGTGTGCAAATATTGAACAAATCGACCATTGTTTCAAATCTACACAATAAAAAAATTAAACAATCAATGAAAAACTCATTCAAACATTTCATCAAACACTTGGAGTGCAAATTATACATAAACCCTAAAACTCATAACTACAACATAAACATGCAAACATCTAAACAATTAAGCAATATAAGTCATTTACATGTAACTTTGTATCATTTCTTGAAAAAAAATTAAAATTAAAACAAAATCCCTAAAACTAAAAAAATCTAATTTAAGAGGAAAAATCTAACATATAAATATAAAAAGGTTAATGGTGTTTGATTATGAAAACTTACTTGTTATTGAAGGAATTTTGGATTTGGGTGATTTGAGAGAGATTTTGGAGATTTTAGATGGAACATGAGGAAATGAGGTTTTGTCTGCCTTTAAAACATCACGCTCCGTGAGTTAACTCACGCAGCGTGACCTAACTCACGCAGTGTAAGTTAAGTCACGCAGGATTAACACTAGCACGAGTTTAAAATTTTGGTTGAAAATAAGCAAAACGTGTTGAAAGAAGAGCATAATTCTAGAAGAAAATAAACTAGTGCAGTAGGTTTGGAAGCTAAAAATCAAGTTAGTCCAACCTAAATGGAGTCAGGTCAAACAGGTAAAACATCAGACGAAATACAAAAAAGTTTTTTTTTTGAAGGAGACTAAATACAAAAAGTTATTAGGTGTTGTAAATTATTTTCTTTATGAATAATTTTTCACAATTTTCCTTAGTTGCTGCTACTCTACATTTCTCTTGACGGCCAATGATGAAAGAGAAATGATATTTGTACAATTATTTTTTAACAACTTTTGTGACAACTATTTCTCTTATACTTATGTTATCCTTTTACTTCCTCTCTTTATTGCTTTAATTTTTGTGTCAATACCTCTTTTTTTTATAAAATTATGGTTGTCCCAAAAAATTATCAATCAAATGGTTGTTCAAATAATACAACTCATAAGGAATAACCAAGATTTTGTAGAGGAAAACACATGATGCATTTGACAAGTTAATTAATTAGTTTTTTTTTCTTGGAGCAAGTTAATTAATTAGTTAAAATAGCCACTTTTGGTAAATGGAATATTTAATCATTACAACCAAGGTGTAAAAGTAGCCTACCTAAATTTATCAATAATTATTTATTTTTACAATCATAACATAAATTACTGTAAATGGAAATGTTAAAACCATTGCTAAAAAAATTGATTGGAACGTGTTGAAAATTGAAAGTGGACAATAAATAATTTGGGTGCATCAAGTTGGGTTCGTTTGTCTCGTTAACGTCACAAACAATGATACAAAAGAAGGAAAATGTCTTTTCATTTGGTCATTTTCCCGCTTAAGAATATAGTAACTTTGAGTATCAAAACTGTCCAAAAATTTATATATAAATTTATGAAAACTCCAAAATTTCACCATCTCTTCTTGAAGATTACGAAGCATATGAAACGATATTCTTAGGGACTGTTTGGATGATACTAAAAAAAACACACACATCATCGCTAGTATAAGACAATTATATTCTAGATTAATTTTTTTATGGTGATATAGCCCCAAATAAAAAATATCTGGGTACTCCCATATCAAAAGAAAATAAAATTAAAATTAAAATAATTTAATAACATTGATCAACATTATTTAATCAGATTAATCAGTCTTTAAGCAGGATACTTAGTTTTCAAGAAAAATTTACCTCATATTTTACTCAAATCAGTAAAATATTATCTATGATTAGAATCGATTGATTTTATTATCAATAGAAACAAATATCAAATGAAATTGATTAAATTAGTTTAATATATGATTTTGTGTGTAAAACATATGAAAAATTTAATTAAAATTAAAATAAGTAACTTACTTGGGTTGGTATGACGGTGTTGGCTTGAGACTTTAAAACGTGTTTTTCTCAAAATCTCAAGTTTGATTCCCACAACCAATTTCAGTAGGTTAGTTTTGTTTCTTAAAAAAAAATGATTTCACTGAAGTACTATTATTTACTTTATACCTCAACATGCGTTGAACCGCCCTGATAACACTCGTAAAATTTAGATACACTTTAAAAAATTGAGGAAGATAATTATTACTACCTCCGTCCCTAATTATAAGTCATTTTTGAAAAAATAACGGGAATTAAGATAGTGGATATTTGTATTAAATATGTTTGTAATTACTATTGTTTTTACAATTTTATCCTTTAAGAAAGAGGGTTGGCTTATGTTTTCAACATTCTATTTATTGCTGATTGAAGAAAAATATGTATAATAAATAGGGGCATGTATGTAAAGAAATAATTAATGTAGTTGAAAATAGAAAAGAGATCTTATAAAAAGGGACAAAAAAAATTCTTAAAAGGGTTTTATAATTAAGGACGGAGGTAGTATTTAATAAATAAAGGGACACTAGTATTTATTAAATCACCTCTCAAAAAAAAAAAAAGGTATTTATTAAATCAACATTAGTAATTATTTTACAATTATATTTCATGAGATTTGAAATCTAGCCTTTTGAAATTACAATGTTAAACTTTTAATACTCAACTCTCACCACTTATTCCTAAAAAATAAAACTCTCACCACTTATAACAATAAACTTAAAACACACCTAATTTGTATTGTATTTCTCTCATTTTAATAAAGTCCTAAAGAAAGTTACCTTCATAGTTTATGGTAGTAAGTCTTTCTCTTAATTGTTAACATAGCCCTTGTAATAATGTTAAGAGTCCTACCATAACTTCCTCTCAAAAAAGCTACATTCATGGTTATCGAATATATTGTTTTTAGCTTATTTTAATGAATTTTCCTCTATGTAGCTTATGGACACAACTTAAATTAGAGCTTACCAATGCTTTCTCTTCAATTATTTTGCTCCTATTTTCATAGATTCCCTCGTCTATAAGTAAAGTCTATTTCAGTTGTGTCGAACAACAACCGTGACTACCTCTCAATGGGATTTATATATATTTTTTTTTTAAGAAACTAAACTAACTCCTTCAATGGGTATATATCTTGTTTGTTAGATCCAACCTCCACTGGTGCATTCTTTTCGATTCTAACCCATCCTAAATATTAATTTTATGGTAAAAACAAATATTGAAAACTTAAATATGCTCTCAATAATTTCAAATGGTTGGTCTAGTTGAGCATGGCATGACCTGTAGTCAAAATCTTGCCGGTTTAAGTTTCCAATTAGTCTCTTTGAAGTGAGATAAATGTTGTTTTTTCTGTTCGCGAGGTTGGATAGCTCAATTAGTTTGAGCTAATGGATAAAAAGTTGAGTGTCTTGAATTAAAATCTGGACGAATTAGAAAAACCTAATCCGACAATTAGTTAAAAAAAAATGTAATTTCTAAATATTTTCTTCACAAAAAATAAGTATATTCTCAACTCAACATATCTATTCAAGCATATGATTTAATAGCTTTAAGCTTTATGACTTATGCTCTTATATGATAGATGTTTATATTTTAACACTCTTCAAACTCTCAAGAATAGCTTGTTAAAAAAAAAAAAACTCTCAAGAATAGCCTATTAATAAGTGCTTCATATGAAAAGAAAAAACACTTTACTTGAAAAGAAAATGAACAAATACTTCTTGCCAAAGTCTATCGACACAATTTTTCTTTTTTTTTGAAGGGGTAATATGGATTTCCCAGTCAATAACATATGTATAAAATTGGATGTCACATTGCTAACTCAAAATGGAGAGGATCCTATTCCTAACTCCTCATAGATGATTGTAGAACCTAAAGTCATAAAATTTCATCATAAAGTCAAAGATTAGAGCAGCAACATCAAGGGAAAAAAGTGTCATAGGGTTGTTTTTTGAAGACTTTCATAGGATTGTTGTCAAGGGCAACATCCTCCAAATGCACTAATTATATCTAAATCCCATGGTTAAATTAAACAGGAATCCTAACCAGACGCACCTACGTAATTCATCGTCAATTTAAGAAATAGCAATTGCACAAATTTTTGCTATTCACACCTCCATCTTGAATTTCAAGTGGACTTCTTGGGCATTGTATAGATTGGAGGCCCAGACAATATTAACATAATGAAAATTGCTCTATAGGCCCCTTCAATTACTCACAGGCTTCTCGAAATCTCAAAAATGCCTCTAACTGATCCTAACTCCCGATCACTATGTTTCATAAGTTAAGAACCAAACCTCCCGGATGATAAACTATGATTTTGGATCGGGAGTTAGGATTTGGTACGCCTTGCATAGTACAAAGCAAAGTTAAACAACATTAAACCAACGTTAAACAAATTTGTGAGACTTTTAATTTCAAAACTAAACAACGTCAACTTATAACTAAAATTAAACAAATTTACTACGACACAACTACTTTACCAAGTTTATCAAATGTTACTTAAGCTGACATAAAATTCACAAATGAAAAGTGTTGAATGTTAATAATATATTATGGTATTAAAATACCAATATACAAAATTATAACATCAAAACATCAATGACACATGAAAACATCAATATACATAAAAAAAAAAAAAAAAAACCCCTTAACTTTAAACTAATTTCTCCTTCGGTTCATAAGCAAATACAAACATCAACTAAATAGTTAGTTGACTATATATATTCAGATCATAAAGTTAATAAGTCTCAATCAACATCTTAAGCAAATACAAACATCAAGCTGACATTTAGCAAAGTGTACATCATTCACACATTACTATATTAACAACACACCATTGGATATCACATATTCAAATATTCACATCTTCACATAACACATAGTTAAATTTTACATTAGAATGTAGTTGCAGTTATGTATGCGATGTACCTAACTCGACTCTATATGCATGTGGTACCAGTTTTTTGGATGTACATATTCAAATATTCACATCTTCGCATAACACATCGTCAAATTTTACATTCAAATGTACTTGCATTTAATCCCACAATGTCATACAAAATTGACATAAGAGGTATGTTACTGATTTTTTTGTCTCCTATCGTCAAATCGGACTAACTATGAATGCTTGGACACCATATATGACATCAACAATGCATAACTTAACCCACTTGCGTTGGCCTAGGGATATTGGCTTGAAATCTGGATGTGTGTTCCTTCTCAAGGTCTCAAGTTCGATTCTCTCAGGTGCCAATTTGAGGGGGTTAATTTAACTTCTTAAAAAAAAAAAAAACAATGCATAGCTTCACTTGAAAGTTACACATCATTAAATAACCCATCGTCATATCATACATATTCATATCATATCATCATATCAATACATCGTTAGAAAATCACTTTATTATATAACACATCTTCATTTAATCACATCATTATATAATCAATTCATTATATAACATCTTCAATTAATCTCATAATTATATTATAGCTTCATTATATAATCACCTTCAATTATCACATCAATAGATATACATCATCAAATAACCATCACAATCCATCATTTACTAATTAGCCAATTCAATTCATCATCCAATTTTCAACATTCACATGTATAAAGTTTACATGCTCATACATACTCATCATTCATATATGTTAACCATATGTCCAACATCACACTAGTTCAAACACCATTATCAATCAAAAACATTTCCAAAATTATTCATTTTGCTGCACTAATTCAATCTAGTAAAATCAAGTTCATTTTCAAGTTTCATAACCAACCCCATTTTACTTCAAAGTGACTCCATATAATCAATTCATTGCAAACACTAATTACTCATCGATTAATCATCAAAACATAAGCAAAACAACATCAAACGAATACCCAGAATCCTCCCTAAGCACCCAACATGCCAAAACAGCAAAAGATGTCCTAAGGATGGGCGCCTGGCGCCAGGAAGTGACATCTTGGGGCGTCAACTTTCTGTAACAGGGCGTTGGACGCTCCAGTTGAGGTGCAGGCGCTGCGACTCTTACTAAATGTCATGTTTGGCCTTCGATAATGCACCAAAATCACCCGAAAAATCCCTTCTTTTGGTCCCCATTGAATCCAGAGTGATATAATTTTATTTTTCAAGGTTAATACACTTCAATTAAGCACTTACAACACATCCAAACATCAATTTATGCATCAAATTTCATGTTTTCTATTCACTTTATCATAAAACTCAAAAACACAACATCAACACAATTAAATCATGGATTTAGTATATCAACATCATGGATTCACAAATAATCACAAACCCAAAATCACACATCAAACTAGAGCATAAATTCAATATCAATTTATCATAAGAACATGAAAATAAGAGGAATTACATAAATCCTTTTACTACTCATTTCTTCGTATAACCTATATGTGAATAGAAACTCTCCCCTTACCTCAACAATCAACAAAGCAAATCTCTCCAATGAATGGGTCTCTCTCCAATCTTATATTCTAGCCTCCTAGAGTTCTTAATCTTCACCACCTTAGACCCCTTTCCGCCTCTTCTCTCAATGACTCCTTATGTTTTCTAACCCTAATTCTCATAAGACTACAATCTATTTATATCCTCTTATTTGGGTTTGATTTTCTCACATCACTTAATGGGTTTGGTTTGTATCATGTTTATTCTCCACAATTAAAATACTACTCAATTACTCACTTAAACTTCCTATCATACACTTCTATTTCCTTAATTTCTCACAATCTATTATTTTCTAATAATTAATCAACTCTTCAATTCAACCACATAATAATAAAACAAAAAAAAATTCTAAATAATACTAATATCACACATAATATTAATAAACTAATAATAAATATCAGGACATTACAACCAACAACAAGATTAGAGAACATTAATCCCTGAAAAACCCACTATGCCATATGTGAATCAATTCACTCATCTTTGTTAACACTCAAAAGACGAAGGAAAAAAGAAAGGTCTGCACCTAAGGCTGAGGCCACGCGGGCAACGGATACACTTGCATGTAATTGGGGGCAGATGACCCCACTTCTTTAGTATTTTTTTAACCAACAAATCTAATAATTTTACAAGTTGACCCCTCTTTAAATTATAAGTTGCCCCCACACAAACTCATTCAATCCATTAAAGACAAACTGTTACATAAATATTATTAAAATACTAGGTCTACAAATGGAAAGGTTATGAAAAAGTGGATGAAGTATTTGCTAAAGAACAAAAAAATAGTGGATGGAGTGATTATGATGAGAAGGCTATGTTTTTTTTTACACAAATTTCAAATGCAATTAACAATTTAGCATTAAAATAATGCAGTTTTATAAACAAAAAAAGGAAAGAAAAATCGAAATGTGTTTGGTTTGGAAATCTTAGTATGTTTTATGCATGACACAACAACGTATAAAATGTACACCTTTGTGTGAAATGAACTTATGATTATCCCGGTAACATATATAGAAAGAGTTTTTTATTTTATTTTTTATTATTAAATAATTCAGTGGTAAGAAATTCACATACTAAGGTTAATAAGTGGGGAATTGGAGATCCGAACTTAGTTTATGCATATATAATGCAATGTGTCTATAAAATGATCTAAGCTCACAGTAACAAAAGATGATATACAGTGTTGAAAATGAAAAAAAAATACAATACTTTCAAACTACGAAAAGACGCAAAAAGTAGTTATAATTCTTTGATATTAAGGTGAGTTCAATCTTTAAATGTTACGATTTTCTTCTGTACTCTATCCTTTTTTTTACCACGATATCAATTTATATATATATATATATATATATATATATATATATATATATATATATATATATATATATATATATATATATATATATATAGAGTCAGGATCCGTTGACACCAAATCTTAAGCGTTCACTACTCTTAATCTAAAGGCCATAATTTATTCAATAAAATCATAATATAGACATTCATTATTTCATATCTTACTTTTAAGTCTATTTATTATAATCTCTCTCATCAATCTCATTCACATTCTTCTCTAAAACATCTTGTTTCCAACCACTTTTTTTTTTTTCTTCTTCTTCTTCCGTTTAACACCATGTTTCTATCATTTGACATTGTTAGAGATGTTAATCTCATTAACCTCATGAATTTTTAGTTTTTTTAAAAAATACCATTAAAATAGATTGGATGTTGAATTGTGGCACACGATGTGTTAAGTTCATATTCAAAAGGTTTATGTTTGAAAAAAAAATTACATGCTAGCTAATGTTTGATTCAAGTGAAGGATAAACATAAAAAAAATTAACCATGAAATAATTCTTTTATATGATAACATAGTGCAGGACATCTTATTGAGAAGAAGATGGGTCTCTTTTAGGAAACAAGAGGATTTTTAGGAAAGGAAAATATTGAATGTTGAATATCCACATTATGTTTATATTGAATAAATTATGACCTTTGGATTAAGAGTAGTGAACGGTTGAGATTTGGTGTCAACGAATCCGTTGACACCTGGTGTCAATGGATCCTGACTCATATATATATATATATGATAGATGATCTCGACCCTACTTATTAGAATTTCTGGATCCGTCCCTGATAGCACCCCACACTCCATGCATGTTGTTTTTGGAAAAAACACTACTTTTTGAATTTTACTTGTGAGTAAGGGAAAAAATCGATTAACACACTGAAAAATGCATTTCTAGGCTTTTCTGAATTAGTGAATCAATTCATAATGAAACCATCGTAATTTCTTTTGAAGTATGAGATTTTTGTGGCGGATTAAACTGTCCCAAATGCTGAATATATATATTTTTTTTATCTTGATTGCATGTTTGTGGTGGTCAAATGTTTTAGGGGAATTCTTTAACATTTTTCTATTTTTAATTAGATTTAATTTTTCATACTTTTTGAAATTCAAAATCAATTATCACCACTCTATCCATCTCGTCACGAATTCAACCACCACCAACCACCGCTCCAACGACCGACAACCACCCCTTCAGCCACTACTTCATCCACCTTTGATCGTCAATCTGACCATTATCTATCGACTATCATTCTGATCACCATCGATCACCTTTCCGACAACTATCTGTCAACAACTAAAACAAAAATTATTTATTTGTAATATTTATTTTTATGTTTGTTTGAAACTTATTTTGATTTATGAAAATTCCAAAACTCAAAATTGAAAATAGTTTTAGTTTTTAAAAATTCAAAATAGAACTAAATTTAGTTTTTGAAAATTTCAAAACATAAAAAAAAGTCTCGATCAGTTTTATCAGATAATAATCGCATAAAATCTATTAGGGTTACAACCTGATCTTTGTTTTATGGAGAATGCTAAATAGTGCTCCAAAGACATTGGTTAAGCATCCAAAACAAGTAAGTTTTTATGAAAAAGTTATGTAATAATTATTTGATCAAAAATAATATCTTATATTTCTAAGACAAATTTTTTATTTATAGATTCATTAACCATTACCTTAAAACACTGACTAACAAGACTCTTGTTTTATAGATTAAATTTAGAAGGTTGAACAACTTGAGAGGTCTCTATATTAATCATCATAGAAATTTTGGAAATTCAAAGTTAGAAACTGAAGCATATAAGACGCCAGCTACCAGTAAAAATCCAAGGCGTACTGACTGAAAATAGAATTGGAAGAGTGCCTTTCTTGCCAACTTAGGCTTGTTTGTTCTTCTCATGACATGGAACTGTCGTTGGGCAACTATAACAGCACAACACTGACACTCTTTCAAGTTTCAAGATTGAAGCATAAAGTACATAGAAAGTCTATTAACTAGAAAGGCAAAAGGGTATTTAATATCAAAAGCTGCCAATTTTCTCAAGTACACTTTTTCAAAGATCTAACTAGCATATTGGTTGAATGATTGTACATTATATTTCTACAAAAATAAAAGAAGATTTTAATTTGTGTCTTATGAAACATGTTAAAAAATTAAATATAAATTTTAATTTTAATAATCCTTTATTAATATCTTAAAAATTTAAAAAATTAGATTTTTAATATAAATATTTTCTTTTTAGTTCTTTAACTTGTACTTAAAAACACACGTTAATATGACTAAAAAATAAATATACATTTTCCCTTCTTTAGAATTTAACTTCCACACTCATGTGATCTTGAATTGACCCAATGAGAACATTAGTGGTCACCCGTCGTAAAAAGATATAACCCAAAAGTTATATTATATATATATATATATATATATATATATATATATATATATATATATATATATTATTTTTTAGCTTGTTGTTTCTTTTTCTTATAGTCAATAGTTATAAATTGTGTATTTTTATACAATTGTCAAATAGCTATTGATTTTTAAATATTCAAATAACATTGTTCTTTTAATAATTTAATTAAAATACTGAACTTAAATTTGAATCGTATAATATGTTGAGAACAATATATCTAAATATACTTAAAATATTATATATTTAGATTTATATTTGTTTAAGATTATATTAGAATTTATAATTTATATTTTTGTTTAGAATATATTTAAGATTTGTTTATTATTTAATGATCTAATATAGAATGTTTGTGTATTACAATTTATCTCTATATATAGAGCTTCTTCACATCAAAATAAAGTACATCTCACATAATTTCTGAAAATACAAATAACCTACTTCAATATTGTGACTACTAAGGCCTCGAATGTGTGAAGACAATATCCTTATCAGGAGGTCCCTTTCTTTGTCATATATATTTGTTATTTGTGTAACTAGCTACATGTCTACAACAAGGTCAGAAGAGACACAAATTCCTCGTCATATGGAAGAATCAATCATTAAACAAGAAAAAAGAGAACAAGAAGAAGAAGAAGAAGCAAATATTCCAAAGCCAATTCAAGTTGAAGAGGTAATTTTTGAGGAATTAGAAGAATGTAAAACACCAACTTCATCAAGTAACAAGATTCCTATTGTTGAAAAGTGTCCACCAGCTCCAAAGAAAAAAAGGAAATCATCAATTTCACCAAATTCATGTATGATGAAAAGATCATCAGCAACTCAATTGAAGTATGATGTAAAGGCTGAGGAGGTAGACTCTTTCTTTCAATCCATGTTTGAGGTTACTAAGGTAATCAATAAGAGACGTAGAACTATATGAAATTTAATGATTAGTTGCTGGTTGGTAGTTTAATTTCTATGAATTTTGTACCCTTTTAAGATAATTTCCATTAGGAGAAAGAATGGGAATAGAATAAGGATTTTTGTTTTTTACAAGTCTTGTGAAAAGAATAAGAAGTTGGATGTCATTAAAATTGCAATTCAATTCTTTATATTATCTATCTATTTTTTTCTTCTTTTTCTTTTGATGGTTTGTATTTTAAGAATTATCCATCTTCATTATTTAATTCATATTTATTTCCATTCACTTTGATGCATAGAATATGTCTCATCTAATTGCCTAAGTCCAAAAACAATATATATGTTGATATATACAAGTCTATTCCATGCACTACTTAATGTATGCTTTGTTCAAATATTATAAGAAAATTGTTATTAAGAATATATATTTAACAAAAGACCCTACAAAAATGAATTTAGCAATCTCAAGTTGGATATCATCCTAAAACATCTCAATTGTTCCTTTAGTTATAAATTACTCCAAAAGATACATTTTGGATGTTTATGTTGTGTTTTTTTGAAAAAGTTACTTACAAGTTACAAGAGCGAAAGAAAAGTTTAGAACATCAAGTAGACCACAAAGAAAACTGGAAATTCAATAGAAGTTACTGAAACTAAATTATAGTGCCACAAAACAATTAATCTTGTGGTTATATGATTATAGTGCCACAAAAACAATGTTAAGACTTAAGCACATAGAGATAGTCTTTTAGGTGAAAGAGTCTCGTAGTTTAAGTACCCAATTGAACACTTTTGTTTACTCAATATGGACCATAAAAAAAAAGTGTGTTTATGAATTACTGCTTCAAAATGCTAGAATTGCTCTAGGAGGAGATGTTAACATGCAAATAAGAGCATCTCCGATTGAAAATTCATCCGGGGTCATAAGTCTAAGAACCAACTTTTTCAACTCTTCTAAGATGGAGTTTGTCACATTGGAAAACAAATTTTTCCCCAAACAACAATTCGTCACGGTTCATCAACTTAAAGTATAAATATATGAGATAAATTGTGAGACATATTTGAAGATTTATTAGATAGATTGTGGGACTCATTTTTGTTCGAGTAAAAACAGAATAATGTACTTTAAAGTAATGTGGCGGTACGAGTATCTCACATGTTTAGATTCGTGGTGAGTTTGACAGAATTATTATTAATCCATCGTGATTTTACAAACCATAATATAATAGCTCAGAGATTTCGACGTTCCAAACAAAGTGATTCCAAATATTCAAAATAGGTGATCTAATAGAGTGTAGCTTAATTTGTATTTGTATGAACAGAAAGGAATAAAAGATAGTTATAAGAGACTGGTGGTACAATGATGATTAGAATATGGTTTATTTGTTTGGCTACAAAAACAAAACTTTGAAAGCAAAAAAAGGAACAAAACAAGTAAACAACGTGGAGATAGAAGGAAACATAGAAATCATGTTCCACTATTTATTAACTTTATATATGCAAATGTAAAGGGGTCATGTCACATTCAAACCATGGCTCATTTGTGCTCTTCCTGGAGAGTAGGGACCATATACCACGAGTAGCACGACTTGAGTTAACAAAAAAATAACTGCAGTTCAAAATCTTCTTGTTATTTTTTTCTTTTTTGGATTTTAAATGTAGTGCTACAAAGATTCTTACACACATGAGAAGTGAAAACTACGAAACAGAATTTATCATTGCTCAAAATTCCTTTTTTTGTCAAATAGTTTAGTGATGAGAATCATATAAGTGTGTAGAAGAGAAAATTCATGAACTCGGATGTGTCTTTTAACCTATCAAATGTTTCTGTAGCTACCACTAAATGTACTTATAGACTCAATCCGCTTAAAGACGGAGGTGCATTCCTTGACACTTCAATACCTTCATTTAAACCAGCCTAACAAGAATTTAATCTTCCGGGAGAATGCTTGGTAGCTGTTGTTTGGCAAGTTTGAATTTGCCTCATTCAAAGGAAGACAATTGTTGTGGTTGGAATGCACCTTACCCTACCTAATGACGATCTTTTGGCGGAATCAAACTTTTGATGATATCTTCAGTTGATCTCAGCAACGAAACCCGCATATCGATCCATTGGAACATGTTGTGCTCCCAAAACATGCTCGTCACGTTTTCGTCGTTCGTTAATTCCACCCAACTGAATGATACTCTCCCCTCGTAGAGCGTTGGACGTTTATACCGAACGTGTTCCACCCTTCTTGTGTGTCCGGGGTTGACTCCTTGGTTGAATTCATTCAGTTCATCTTTGAGACCTCTTAACGTTACACCAAGACACTGAACCTTCAACCTCTGAAGTTCTCAGCCGTTGAATTGTGCATGAACGTCGATCCACCCGGCCATTGCTTCAAATCTACACAATAAGAAATTAAAAACAATCAATGAAAAACTCATTCAAACAGTTCATCAAACACTTGGAGTGCAAATTATACATAAACCCTAAAACTCATAACTACAACATTAACATGCAAACATCCAAACACAATTAAGCAAGATAAGTCATTTACATGTAACTTGTATCATTTCTTGCAAAAAAAAAAAAAAAAAAAAAATTAAACAAACCCTGTTCTAAAAAAATTCTCTAAAACTCAAAACAACAACATAAACATGCAAACATCTAAACAGTTAAGCCACACAAGTCATTTATATGTAAACATTGTATGATTTATTGCCAAAAACTCCAAAATTTAAACAAACTCTAAATCTAAAAAATTTCTAATTTAAGAGAAAAAATATAACATATAAACATAAAAGGTTAATGGTGTTTGATTATGAAAACTTACTTGTTATTGAAGTGTTGTTTGATTTAAGATTTAAACTTGAAGGAATTTTGGATTTGGGTGATTTGAAAGAGATTTTTTGAGATTTTAGATGAGAAATGAGGAAATGAGGTATTTTGCCTTGTTTAAGACAGCACGTAGCGTGAGTTAACTAACGATGCGCTAGTTAGCTCACGCTGCGTTAGTTAAGTGGCGCAGAGATTAACACTTGCGCTAGTTAACTAGCGCATGGGCATTTTCAGAATGTCTGCAGGGCGCGAGTGTTTTGTGCTGGGTGAAGAGCAGAATTCACAAATTTATACACATATTACAGTTACGTTGTGAAATGTTGTTGCAGTGCAAGTATAAAAGATGACAATTGCTTTATGCGCCCCTTGAATTGCTCAACTTTTAAAATAAGTTGATTAAAACGAAGATAGGATCTAATGGAGAAAAGCCGACTGGAACGTATATTCCAGTAAATTTTGTGCAAATGAGAGTTACACTGCCATACATCGAAGGAATTTTGAGCAAATTGAAAATCCCATAGAGTCATTCTCATAACCGACCCCAAAAACCTGAAGTCTGTACTTTAGTTGCAACCACGTATGACTGTCATTGCGCACACAATATTCATTACATGAGTCGTCTTACATTTTGCTGTTAACAACTTAAAATAAACATCTTGTAACAAAAAAAGACATCCTCTTAACAACTTAAAATGACTAAAATTAAAAGGACACAAACATTCTACTTTTTTCATACGAACAAAAAATAAAATTTGGTAATTTTATAGGTACTATTTAAACCAATATGAACATATAAAATAATCACATATAAAATGTTATAACATATTTGCATACTAAGAGATGAACATGAAGGACCTACCTTTAGGATTACATAGATAGCCAATTAGAGCAAATATGAGAGGATTCATTACTCTCTAAATTTTCTCCACACTCTTAACCCTCTAGTAGGACAACGTTTAAATAGCTATTTTTTATTTAGATAAGTAACCTTAATTGATCTTAACAAAATTATCCAACTTATCATAATCCATTAAAAAGCATAGTCAAATCAAATTAATCATATAAAATTATTAGTTAGTGTTTAATAATAATTGATCATAATTTACTCTCTCTAAATTGTATGTTCTCTTTCTAACCAAAACCCTAGCGCTGCCTCCGCCACCCCCCCCCCCCCAAAAAAAAAAAATCTAATCATTTCTCCATCATGTAGATTCAGCATGTGGTGGTGGTGTGGGGAGTGGTATTGACCTTCCATACCACCTTCGTTTCAAAACTATGGCGGCTACTAAGATGGTGGTTTTGGATGGTTATGGTTTGTGTTCAAGTGGCGTTGGCGCGCCTAGCTGGTGGAGGCAGTTTACTTCATAGATATGGGTTTTCTTCATGGTTCTAAAAAACGTTTCTATTTGTTTCTTCGTGGTAGTATTGGTTGTGACTTTGTGTTAAATTCAGTGTTTTCTGGATTGATGGTGGCGTTTCGTTGTTGGATCTATTTGCATCCTCTGCGTTGGAGGATTGGGTTTGCTTAGGTAGGGGGCAGCGATTTCACCTTCATACCTTGTTTTGTTAGTTTGGCTAAGGTCTCATCCAGGTGTTGGAACTCTATCTTGGGGTTGTTGATCCCAACATGTGAGGTTTTTGTTTTGTTTTGGGGTTGTCGCTTTTGTTGTGGTTGTTTTGAGTGGTCTGATTTTCAAGATGTCGTTGTATTGAAGTGTTTGATTGTTTATCATGGAGATAAAGTTTGAGTAAGATGAAAGTGTCAACTTAATTTTTTTTTAAGATTGGAGTTGGAAGCCTGAATTTTATTTTGTCAGGATGATTGGTGTGTATCTAATTGTGTCATACGAGGTGCAACTATTTATTTTTTTAAACAGCTTATATATTCATGCCTCCTGTATCATACAAGGTGTACGGTAGGGGCAAAAAAAGACAGCACTATAGGGCTTGAAATAGCAATAACCCCAACAAAAGAAACCAAAAAGTTGTGCAAAAAAACTCTTTCAATGCCAAAACATAATAGACAACCACTGACAGGGGGTGTTGATGTATATACACATATGTTTGTCTCTGGGACTGTAGTTTTGGTTGTGGTCGTTCTGGAGAGTTTTAATGTTCGTGTTGTTGTTGTATTGGAGAATTTTATTTTTTTTCTTTCGGGTGGAAGGATATGGTGAGGGGTTGATATTGTTGTTGCTTAGCGGATTTTCTTTATGATGTTTTGGGTGTCGTTTGCTTGTTGTTTGGAGTTTTGGTGGGGTGGTAGTTGTGAGTGTAGGCATATTTTAATGGTCTTTTGGTGTTTAGGTAATTGTTACTATGCACGGGAGTTTGTATTGTTTGGTTGTTTTGTAAAATTGTTTGGGTGTTGTTGGTAGCCCTTTATGGAGGGACCAATTTAACTTTTTATTTTGGGGTCTTATAAAGGGACTATGTGTGTGTCCCTCTTTGAGGTTTCCTCCTACATACGGTGTTTGTTGCTTTGTATCTTTCTTTTTTTCTTGTCTTTGTTCGTCTTGAACATGAACTTGTTATCAATAAATTTAGCCATTTTAAAAATGACCATAATTTATATTATATTATTAATAATTCTTTAATAATTGATTATGTGAATACATAATAGATTAATTAAAATAATTAATCCAACTTAACTAATACGCCCTCCGTTCTTTTTTAAGTGTCGTTTGACTACATATCTAGTGTTTCTATAAAACTGTCGTTTTGATATTTTAAGGGTATAATTTTTCAATTATACACTTTCTCAATTACTCTTATATTTTTCAATAAAACTAATAAATGCTACCTATTTAAAAAACTAATGTTTACTTTTTTATACAAAGTTTCTTTTTTGTTTTCTTCACCAAATGTTGTTAACCTATAAAAATGGTTTCACGAAGAGTTGAAATTTTATATATAAAAAAAATTAATCTTCTTCAAATAAAAACAATGTTAAAAATTTCAAATGTAAAATAAAAAAACAAATCTTATGGAATAAAATAAAATAAAATAAAAGACTCTATGGACGTAAAAAAAAAAAAAAAAAGACTTGTTGAAACAAAAAGAATGATAAGAGGGGGAAGTAGTTGACAATTATTTGTTATGGGAAGAGAGATAGTGTGTGCATAAAATAAAAAAAGGAATTTATTGGAGAAATGGATATTAACAAAAATTTGTTTGTTTTGAGAGACATATAACATATTAAATTTATTGAAAAGAGAAAATGTGTGTAGAAAAATATGATTTTATTGGTGGATTAAAATGAGGGTATAACATAAAAAAAAATGTCCAAAAATCCACTTCTTCAATTTAGGAACAGAAGTACATCATAACAGTCAAAAAAATGTTTAATTGTAATTTTGATCCCATATTATAACAAATATGTGGTTTTAGTCCCCTAATTTCTAAATTCACAACTTTGGTACCCCTAACATTAAAAAAATGAGACATTTAGTCTCTTCCATCAATTTAACTTCGTCCCTAACTATAAGATCTTTTTGCAAAAAAAATTGTCCCTTTTTATAAGATTCATTTCGTATTTTCAAGTATATTAATTATTTCATTACAAACATACCATTATTTATTTTGCATCTTTTTCTTCAAAAAACAATAAATATTATGTTGAAAACATAAATTAACTCTCTCTTAAGGATAAAATTGTAAAAATAATAGTAATTATATACAAATTTAATACTGCAACCAACTTTCTTAATCTCCGTAATTTTGGCAAAAGCCTCTTATATTTAGGGACGGAGACGCTAATTGATTGATGCGGCATTAGAAGTATACTTAAATCGAAACCATGTTATAATTTGTCTATTTTAAAAATTGAGCAAAATATTTTAAATAACTATTTTATATTTCTAAAATCGTATTTGTAGCAAGCAAACCATGGTCCTCAACCTATTTTCTGTAAAAAGCTTGCATCTATAAACTAACAAACCAATCAACTCAATTTACATACTTTCTCCAATCACATTTATAAATAAAAAATGACTTTTTAAGTACATTGAATAATTAATGTATCTGATCACATTTATGTATTAAATACATTAATTATTGGATGTACCTAAAAAATTATTTTTTACTTATAAATATGATCCGAGGGAGTAACTCAAATCCTAAATTGAATATTTATTTTTACAATTGAATATCAATACCCATGTATATAATTGTTATCTTAGAGAATGATTGCAGAGAGATTGAAAGAGAATGTGAAAAAGTGTGTGTTTCTTGTTTTGAAGAAATGAATAAATGTTCCTTTTATAAGTGATTTTTGTAATGAGTAAAAATAGGAAAGTTTAATTAGAAAAAATAACAAACTTTGTTTTCTGAAAATTGAGATTTCTCCATGTTTGTATCGAAACAAGATTTAAGTTCACAAGATTTTTCAAAAAATTGTTTTTGAGAAAAACATGCTATGTATCAAAACAATTTGTGTGGGTATCGGATACAAAACTTTATTGTATCGAAACAGAGATGACTTGTATTGATACATTCATTTTTGTATAGAATTCATTGAAAAGTCATGCAAAACACGAAAACGGGAAGAAACCTTGATGCCTTGAAAATCCACATGAACTAGATAACTTTGTGATCATGTTATGCCTTTTATAAGTTTATCATTGTTTAAACTTGGGGCATAGTCTTTACGGACGTTCTGATGAGAAGAAATGAAACAAGGAGCAGCTACTATCTAACTTGCATCATGGGCCATGAGTCTCGCATCGCGAGAATGAAGGGAATCCTTTATGATTGCTACTGTCTATCTAACATCGCAGGCTATGAGCCACGCATCGCGAGATAAAGTGATTAAGTCAAAAGAGAATGAGCTCAAAGCCTAGCTTGCATTGCCATCTATCGGCCGCATCGTGAACCAATTTCCCCAAAACTTTAGGAAATGGACGCCTATAAATATTGACCCCTCAGGTCAATAGAAAAAACACCTTTTGACGAGCACAATAAAGCAGAAGCACGATATCTGGAGGAAGGAAGCAACCAAAGTCACTTGGGAGCCAAGGAATCATCAACTGGTGATCCTTTTATCATGTTCTTTTATTCATATATAATATTATACATGTTTATGAATCATGAGGAGCTAAATCCTCCCTAGAATATGTTATGAACGAGGACATTCAGTGTAATTAATTGTTAATGCAACTTTAAATAATTATATAAAGAGTCTTGTTAATAAGTGCTTCTGAAATACTCTTTTAAGTATTCCTAATGAAGAAATTATTTAAAATAAATAAAGACTTCAATTTTCAATGCAATAAATGAACAAACTTTTATAAAATCTAATACTTAGGTGCTTAAAGAATGTTATGGAAGCACTCGTTAACATTTTTCTTATATAAATTTAGTTGGTTATTCATTTTTAATGTCTTTATGTAATCAATGAGTACTTACCTAACTTTAGATCTTTATGCAATGGTTTTTTCTAGATTACCCTCTCATGATATCAACCAATCAAAATGTAATATATATTGACAACATTAAATGTCATAAATGAGTCAATTTTTTTCTAAAAAAAGAATCAATTATAATCATAAGGTAACTTTTAATACTTTTAATTTTTATTTAATTATAGACATGATTATATTAGAGATCATTTGTCTTATTTATTTGTTACACTTGGGTCATTTATCTTTATTTTTTTCCGCTTAGATCTTTTATCTCTTATAAAAGCACATATACATGCTTTTTCTCATTTTTTTTTATTAAAAAAAATACATAATTTTATTTTTTAAAATATCTTTTTATTAAAAATGAAACAAATCCAGAAATATGATGAAGATGTTCATCATCTTCATCTTCTTTCTTTGAATCTTCATCATCTTCATTGAATCAAAAAAATTTCTACACAAACATATCTCCAAATATCATGAATTAATGTTATATTCACCTCAAATCTTCTTTTAAACACAAAAAATAAACCCCTACAGAAAAAGAGATTTAGTTTCATCACAAAAAAAACAAAATAATAAATAAAATTAGTTATATAAATTGTCACGCTATATATTATTATTATTATTTTCTAACTCAATATTGAAGTCCGACATAAAAATAACCCCAAAATTGATAGCAGCTTTGCACATCAATTTTGTTGTTTCCAGAAGAATCTTAACTTTCGTAAAACCTAACCCTTCCGCCAGTGACTAAGCATCCACCATCCGTCTTGCAACATTTGTGAAATTAAGGTTTTGATTTTTCTGTTTCAAATAATATTTGGGGTGAATATAACATTAATTCACGATATTTGGAGATATATCTTAGTAGATTTTTTTATTTTATTTAAAGAAGATGATGAAGATTCAAATGAAGAAGATGAAGATGATGAACATCTTCATCATATTTTTGGATTTTTTTTCAGTTTTAATAAAAATATATTTTTAAAAATAAAATTATGTATTTAGGTGTTCAATCTTAATTAATTTGCACTACAGGACCAAAGTGTTACAAATAAATAAGATAAAGGATCCATAATGTAATATTGCTTTAATTATATTTAGGTGTTCAATCTTAATTAATTTGCACTACACGACCGGCTTAGAACAATTAAAATTTCACATCAAATTTCTTTCATCTGAATGTCCTTAAATTTATCAGTTATATTCATAAAATTTATTCCTCCCATTTTGATTGTTCAATTTTGTCATTTCCAACTGCTGCATTTTTCAATTTTCGTGAGATAATCGTCATGATTTCAAATATCGTGAGAATTGCCGTTATTTCCAGTACAACGTCAGGTATGATGATTTGATTTTTCTTTTTGATTTGATTTTTCTTGGTTGTGAGGTAGTTAATTATAAAAATTGAGTAAATCATCCGTTGTACTTTGAGGGCTGCTAGCAGGTGTTGCCGCTGTGATATTGTGGGAGTTTGCTAGCATTTTTTTGGCTGGTGCTGAAATGGTTATGTGATGAGGCTTTTGTTCTTTTATTAGGTTGGCTACTTAAATAAAAAAAATAAGTCACGATACCTGACGCGGTTCTAGAAACAATGACAATTCTCACGATAATTGGAAATTGCGGCAATTTAAAACGACAAAATTGAACAATCAAAATGAGAAAAAGAATGAAAAAGAAACAAAAATGGATCAATATGGAAGAATAAAGAAGAAGAAATTTGAAAGAAGGAGATGTTTTTGTTCTCACGTTCGGGGTTCTGGAATGGAAGAAATTTTATGAATGTAAATAATGAATTTAAGGACATCTAGATGAAAGAAATTTGATGTAAAATTTTATTTGTTATAAGTCTTGTAGTGTAAATTAATTAAGATTGAACACCTTAATATAAAAAAAAATTAAATCATTTGTTGTTTCAAAAAAAAAATTAAATAAAAATTAAAAGTATTAAAAGTTACCTTATGATTAAGATTAACTCTATTTAAAAAAAAAAAAAATTAAGATTAACTCTTTCATTTTTAGAAAAAATCTACTCATTTATTTGACATTTAATGTTACTTATGTATATTACATTTTGATTGGTTGATATCATGAGAGGGTAAATTACCTCTAAACAAGAGAGGGTAACGTAGTCCTCACCTTATGCAATTCTTCTAGGATGTAGGGATGTTGAATTCTTCATGAATTCACAAGGAAATAAAAAAACACGAGTTGAATATGATTTTTACGAGAGTTTTGTTAACGAGTGTCCTAAAGGCACTCTTTAAGGATTTTTAATAAAAAAATTATTTTTTAAAAAGTCAAAAACTTCAATTTTCAATACATTGATTTCATAAACTTTGACAAAATTTTACCATTTAAAATCACTAAACAATGTCATAAGGATACTTGTTACATTTCTCTTTTCATAATAACGTTCATACTCCCTCTGTATTTTAATATAAGCAAAATTGACTTTTTAGGTTCATTCATTTAATGATGTATGTTGTTCATATTATAAACCACATACATCATTAAATGAATGAATCTAAAAAGTCAATTTTACTTATATTAAAATACGGAGGGAGTATACTATAAGGTTTTGATTTCAATTGATAAAATTTTAACAATATAACCGATTATTATCTGTACAAATAAATGCAGAACGCTTTAATTCCTGTCTTTTTGTTAGTAGGTGATAATGTCGGTGGTCATCAAATTGGAACAATTTTCGTGATAGACACTTTCCCAAAAGAGGAGGAATTGTCATTTTGTTGTTTTATAATTTTTTTATGAATTTTGTTGATAAGTTTTGCAAATTCAAAAGTATATAAAAGAATGGTTATGTTAATTTGTGCCCTTGTGGTACATGTTAAATATTACTCTATCTTTCTAAATTGTATGATATTTTGGGCACATATATACCCTCCGGTCACTATTATAAGCAAAAATTCATATTTTAGGTTCATTCATTAAATGTTGTATGTAACTTAAATATAGACCACATACAACATTTAATGAATGAACCTAGAAAATGAATTTTTGCTTATAATAGTGACCGGAGGATGTATTAAGAAATGCAATTAATATTGTGAGGAAATGAAATATTATGAGTTGTTTTACAAAATTGTCCTTAATAAATAATATGGAAAAGATAAATGAAATAATTGAAAGAAGATAGAGTAATAAATAATTAAGGTTATAATAGGAAAAGTAACATTAATGTTGCATTGATATTGTAAAGCGACATATAATTTGGGACAAATTTTTTCTCATAAAGCGACATATAATTTGGAACGGAGGGAGTAATTTCATTCCTTTAATGGTAAGAATTTATTGAAAAAAGATTTATACTACCTCAGTCCCTAATTATAAGACCCTGGTGTGTCCAACTTTTAGCGCCTTATGGCCATTGGTGCGAGCATGGCTAGGAGTGGTCGGGGTCGACTCTCAATCAACTTCAGATCATTTGTTGCAATTTATTAATTATGTAGGTTGTTCGAGAGGGCAACGATCTTTTTTCACTTGATTTGGTTACTTTGTGTTTCGGTGTTGTGGAATGAACGGAATGACATGATTTTTAGAAATAGACAAAGCTCTTTGCCACAAATGCTAGATAAGGTTATATCATCTTCTTTGTGGTGGTTAAAAGCTCATAAATGTTGTGTTTAGCTTTGGTACTCAGAATTGGTGGTCGAACCCGCTGTTATGTTTGGGTATTGACTAATTTGGTTGTAATTTTATTTGGACCTTGACATTTTCATGATTGCTTTGGCACATCTTGTGATGTAACAATTACGGTGTCCGTGGTAATATATCTCATTTTTGCTTGTTAAAAAAAAAAAGACCCTTTTGAGAAATTTTTTGTCCCTTTTTATAAGACTCCTTTGTTATTTCCAACTACATTAATTATTTCTTTATATGCATGCCCCTATTTATTATACATATTTTTCTTCAATCAGCAATAAATAACATGTTGAAAACATAAACCAATTATCTCTCTTAAAGGATAAAGTTGTAAAAACAATAGCAATTACAAACATATTTAATACAAATATTCATTATCTTAATTTCCATTATTTTTTCAAAAGGGTTCTATAATTAGGAACGGAGGTAGTATTAAACATTTTGAGCAATAAATTAACACAATTTTCAACAAATAATTTTTATTAATGTAATCCTTAAGATATGTCATAAGAGCACAAGTTAATATTTATCATAAAAAAACAAAAGGATCCTAGAAAAATAAAAAACCAAAGGAGTATTTTCAGTAAGAATCGTACTAGGAAATTTGGAATACCTACGTCATCAAGTTTTCATTGCATATGCACTAAAAGGATTCCTCAAAAAGTTCCACTTTTTAATTCGCACTTTTATATTAAACATTTTTTAATTGATTAAAATATACACAATTCACCAAGCAATTAATAATGACAAAAGGTTTGAATCTTTGATTAAATCATTTGGGGTTCGATGTGCAATTATAACTCATCGGATGTAGAAAATTCAATTGACAAGAACATGGATTGTGACTTATGAGCATAGTTTAGTTAACAACAACATACTCTCTCCGTCCCTGAATAAATGATCTATTTGTAAAAAATATTTGTCCCATAATACTTGATCTTCTCAGATTTCTAAGTAAAATTTGACAGATTTATCCCTTATAAATACTTTTTGTGGTCCCCATGTTAAAGTTTGTAGTGGAACAAAGAAAATAATCATTACTTAAAAGTGAAAAAGTTTCAAAATAATGACAAGGCAGCTCAGTAAAAGTATCACTCTCTTTCTTTCATCTTTACACTTTTCTTAATCTGTGTGAAATGGTCAAATAGATCACTTATTCAGGAACGGAGGGAGTACATTATTATATATAGGAGTTGGGGTTTAAACCCCCCAACATCCAACTTATTTATTTTCAAAAAGCATCAATCCTAAACTCAATGGTTAAAGAGGCCTAAGTATTGTCTCTGTTGTCAATAGCAGCCGAACGCGGCGCGGAGCGGCCAAAAACAACAAAGCGCGACACAGCGCTCTAACGCGGAGCGTTTGGAGAAAGCGGATGAAGCGGGCGCAATTGCGGGCAAAAGCGGACGCGATGCGGGTCAAAGCGGGCGCTTTTGACAACCCTGAGTATTGTCACTACTCACTAGTGATGCACTATGCTTGTAGAAATAGGTCTCATAAATATTCAGTGAAACTCGTGTTAATCGAGGGTATTGGAAAGTGAATTTATTGCTGGTAATATTCATTCATAAATGCATATACTTTTTCCAACAAGCTTATCCATTTCCCTTAGAAAAACCACCTGACATTCCTGTAAACTCCAGAGTATCTTACTCATTCACCGATTAATAAACGGTGCCCCACACACCTCAAATCACCGTAACTATTTCTTCTTCTTCTTCTTCTTAACCTAATTATCTCCAAAATCTTTTCCTTATTCTCATTTGTTACAAAATAATAGTATATGAATCATCCTTCATTGTCCACTCATAGAAAAAATTCCTCTTTCTAGTTTATTTGCTACAAACAAATAAAAAACATGGAAATCTACAACCGCAGGTTGCTCCTACTCAACGAGGATGTTCCAATCTCAACATCCATATCACCTTTTCCTCAAATCCAACCAAACGCATCTTCACCGTCCATTTCAATCACACCCCCATCAAAAACTTTTACACCCCCTCTACAATTACAATTACCATCCCATCCAATATTCTCTTCCAACATAGCCTACATCTTCCTCCTCCTCTTCTCCACCCTTTTCTTCCTTGCCTTCATCCTCTTATCATTTCGCGAACTTTCCTTCCGACGCCGGCGTAGATATTCACTGCGGCAGGGTTTGGATTCTGCCGCGGTGAAGTCTCTGCCGATGTGTGAGTATAAGGAAGATGTTAAGCAACCAGACTGTGTGATATGTTTGGAGGAGTTTGAAGTTTGCGAGGAGGTGAAGATGATTCCATATTGTAAGCACGTGTTTCATGCGGAGTGTATTGACACGTGGCTTTCTGCGCACGTGACATGCCCTATCTGCAGGTGTGTTATTGTCGTTTGTGGCGGTGGTGGGAATGTGGATGAGCATGTGGGAAGATCAACGGTTGAGAATGAAGGAGATGGAGAAGTGGGGTAGGGAAAGCATGGTTGAGATTAGTACTAGGTTACTAGCTAGTGTTGTGTGTACAAGTTACAAGATTGAGTTTTTGGCATTATTTTAGCCTCAAGAAAGAACAACTCAACAAAGAAGTGTTGCATGTTAAATATAGAGAGAGCAAACACTTTCGAGGCTCTGAGCTATCATCAATTCATAAGTGTCATTACAGTTTCATTCTTTTCTAGTTAAACCAGAGCATGGTTTTAAAATGCGGTTGCCTCGTCCCTTGAACATAGTTTAGTTGACAGGACAATGTCTGTTATATGTAGAGTTAGGGTTCGAATCCTTTGACAAAATATATTGTGATGGTCTCCATAGCGCAGTTGTACCACTTACGACTGCATCGGGGGAGCCGCATCATTTTGGTCATATTTGTTTCAATTTTCATACAAATATTAAAATCTGAGAACCGTTAATAATATTTCAATTGTGTATGGCAAGAACCTTTCAATCAATTTCGATAAGATGGGTAAATAGTATAGTGGCAGTTGACACCATTCAGCTCGCGGTGCCACCCACTGAGTATTGCTCTTTGTGGCTGATGCAGATGCGAATTACTACGATTTGCTTACATCTCATCTCTAGGTCTAATTAAAACAAAACTGAGCAACTACCATTTTGGACTAAAAAACCCTGTATGTAAGTCTTCTTTGTTTTTTTTTCTACATTTCTTAAGAAAAGTTGGTAGTGCAATTAATATGTCTATTTTGTGTGTTAATATTACATAATTATCTTTTATTTGTATATGTATTAAATTTGAGTTTTCATATTTCAAGGTAGGTTAGTAGTACTCCATCCGTTTCAAAATATACCTAAAAAGTGATTTTTACTTATATTTTGAAACGGAGGGAGTATTAGTTAGAGGTATGTTTAGGAAAAAAATAATAAATGTATCTAGTAATTTAAAAAGAGATTTACATTTAGGATCAAAAATAAAATCAAATGGGTGTTTAGATATAGGGACGGAGGGAATGTCTTATATCTCATGTGATAATTTAGGGCCCAAAAAAAATTATGCAACTCAAATTAGGTAGTTGCATTTGGAGAAGCACTAAATTCCTAATTCGTTGATGTTCATCCCTCACTCTCTATCTCCTGTTATATTGTGTCTCAAGTATGACTTATTTTATATTTATTTTGAGAATGATTTGTTTCCAACCGGTTTTTCTCCCTCTAGTTTCTCATCATTTTTATCCAGTTTCAATGTGAAAAGCTTAGAGTGCCTTTTGTTTCTGATCATTTTTGCACACTTTTAAGCAATCTCGTATGCCATGGTATCCATCTCCAACGCCAAAAATGGAACAAGAGACGGTAATTTAAATAGAATTAATAAAAAGTCTTAATATATTTTTGAGAATAAAAAAAATTCTCAACACTTGTCACACAATTCCAATTTATGAAAAAGAAAAAAAATAATTTGGTTCTCAAAAGGATAAGAAAATACATTTTGGTTCAAAATATTATTTTAGGTTCAGTTTGGTTCGATTCATAGACAACAAAACGGTTAACCGAACCATAATTTTAGTTCGATTCGGTTCCTCGTAAAGCTCAAACGGTTTGATTCAATTTTCTTTAAAAACCGAACCATACTCACCCTTAATTCCCCCTATATAGCACCACCCAATAAACTTATAGGGGATGATAAGTTTGTGGCTTGTAAGTAAGTGGATACACGAACTGATTAAATTTGAAATGTTTGGTATAAATTTGAACTAACATAAGAAAATATATATATTTAGCTCTCTTACAAAATGAAAGCAAAAGTGAGTCAAAAAAAATGTTGTATTCAGTTTCAAATTTTGTAATAGAGGGAGTATCAAGTTTTTTTAAAGTAAGATAATAGGGGTAAAATTGAGAGAAAAATGACAAGCTATAAACTTTAAACTATAAATCAATTGAATCAATTTATTAAATAAGTTGTAAGCTAGTAAAAATAAATTGTATGCTCATGAGAAAAAATTGTTACCAAATAATTTTTTTTTGTCGTCATATGACATTATAAACTATAAACTCAAAATGTAGCACGGTCAAATATAGTTTAGAGTAGAATTGGAGGAAGAGTGAGCTTGGCTATGTGCATAGAAGAAGGAGGGGGATCAATAGAATATAATTGAGTTTGGAGGATGTCTAATAAGAGAGGAGAGGTTGGAGATATTCCGGAAGGATCTTAAAATTTTAGTGAAAATGGGGGAGTGAGAATCTGAGATTACAATAAAGTGAAAGGCCGAACATTTATTTTGAGAAATAAAACTCTAAATACTGATTTAAGAAAGAAAAAGGAAAGAAAAAAAAAACCACATTTTAAACTTTATTAACTTCTTCTTTGCAAGTCGAGCTTACTTGATGTGCAAAATATATTTCAACCTTTTGTTATTGTTTTAAGAATATGCTTTACCGGGAAAAAAAAATTAAGCAAAGTGGGGTCAATCGTGAGTTTCATGAGTTATTTGGCTTCGTACAATTAAGCATTTCACATAACATGCATCTTAATATATAAAATATTAAAAAAAAAGTTGTAAGATACTATTTTTGTTGTTGAAAAAACATGTTATATGTTGAGTAAACAATTCAATTACGATAAAGAATTGTATTTGTGTTTTGACAATGTGTTTAACCACATTGTTGCAGAGATTTACTTTTTTTGTCCATAGGAAATATTTTCATCAAAAACAAGAGAATTGAACGGAAAAAAAAAATCAAAATATGGAAATGGGAACGGATTGGGTCCGACCGCCTACATGTTTATGGTGTATCCACCACCGCAAATGAACCAGACAAAAAATGGATACGGATCGGTACGCACGATAAGAGTACCGTACGCGCGGTAGTATCAGATACTTCTACATTTTAGGAGTTCCATGCAGCATAGATCTTTCTTTTTCTTTATGCAGCTATATGGTAACTTTGTTTTTTATATCTTTCCTTTACCCAACGCAATTGATTGGATGTTATGGGGTCATACTCCAAAACCAGTAATCATTTTAAAATTGGAGTGTAACAAAAAGGATTGAAAAACACAATTAAACAAAAATAATTGAACAAGGTTAAATCGTTGCATCAAACTATTACTCACCATTATGTTTTCCATTATTTTTATGCAGCTATATAGTTACTTCTTTTTCTATATCATTCCTTTTACCCAAAGCCATCATTTGGATGTTATGGGGTCATACTCCAAAAACCAACAGCCAAAGAAAAATAGTTTCCGCAAATAGTTATGTGGGGGTGATAAAAATGGAAAACTTGGTGTAAAAGGAGATGTCAATGTTGCCCACCCAACCATGCAAATTATTTTTTAAAAAAAAGTTAACAAAATTTCAAAATTCAGCTGTTGTAATATGCTGTTGTTTCAAGTTACCTCTATCATAATTCAAAGAACACTTCCATAAACAAACCAGCATAAACTATATAGAACATGTAAGTTACATGACAAATTAGCTGGTGATAGAGACCATAGCAGTCAGGCAAGCAATCCACTTCAGTGGCAAACCATTTTGATTTTGATATATGCAGTGTGCAATCCAAACATGAGTCTCGACACGTCAGAACAAGAATACAATTACATAATGAGACAGGTTGGTTGATTTATAAGTATACGAAACACTATCCAGCCACCTAAAATAAAAAAGGACAGGATCTGTCCTCGACATCAAACAAAAGATGTGTGACTTGAAACTAAAATAAAAAACATACAATTTTTATTCATGTCAGAACTATGGCCCAAAAAAATGCCATCATGTGTTCCTTTGGAGTACTTGACATAAATACAGTAATCACAAAACAAAATAAAAAAACAAAAAGAAAAAAGTACCTGGAGATGTCCAGGCGATATAACTTGTTAGAATCCTGTATATTGTTAAGTATGACCTTTATTGTAAAGTCAATATTATAGTATAGAATAAGTACGTATCACCTCCAACACAGGGGCGTGACACATTGGGCAATTCCTTCTACTTTGAAGCAACTCATTGGCACATCCTGAACATGTGCACAAATGGCCACATCTACAACAAAAGCACAATGGTAGTCGGTGATTATAATAATCAGGTGCAAACTGGCTACAGACATTTCAAACTGAAAATGGATAGTACCTGTACAATAAAGAATCAATATTGCTTTCGCAGCAAATACAGCAAAGTCCTTTTCTCACACATTCCCATTTAGAATTGTCATCTAGTGAATCGCATTCACGTATTCCTGGGATAAATTTACCTTGGTTTGTCAAAATTTATTTCTCTTGAAAAGATAAAATGCGGACCTGATGAAGGGTAAAGAAATCGCAAACCTGATGAACCAGCTGATCGATTTAGTGCTGCAGAAACTTCTTGTTTTATTGAGCGTTGCAGCTCAAGCTGCATATCCATACATGCCTCAAGCATCCTCTGCATAGTATTCATCCTTTGCTGTAATCTAGCCATGTCAAGTCTCAAGTCATTAATAATTTCCAAATCCTGCCAGAAGAAAGTGTGGATGATAATCAAATACCAAATAAAAATCCCTTTTCACATTACTAGAATGTTAAAAGTCACCAAAGGAAAATAACGCATAGTTACTAGAAGCAGATTATTTACATCATTGTGCGACCAGTTATCACCATGAGGATGCTGATCCCAAAGAGGTGGAGTAGGAGGTGTAGGCAAAGAGGGCAAGTCAAGTGGACTATTAACAGTACCCTCCTGATCAACAATCTGATCTTGACTCTGCTGCTCAAGGTTAGCAGAAGGGGCTGCTTCTTCTGGATCCCACTCCATGTTAGCGTGACCTTGTCTTTCAACATATGATTGTATCAACTGGTCAAGACTCGCACGGAAACTACTTCCAAGGAGATTAGACACACGTCTCCTGCAAGATAAACAGAACCATTTATTCTGGATACATCTTTAATTTTAAAATGATAGTTGAACAAGCTCATCTTTTGATTTTACATACCTACTATGAAGTTCCCTGAGTTCAACATTGTGTACATTGTCATCATCAGGAAAATAATAACTATGAACTCTACTACTTGGAGCAGTTTCTTGGTCAGAAGGTCCTCCTAACCAATTTTCCACGGCCTCTTGGAAGCCACTATCTTCTTGCCAAACTTCAGAAGCTTCTTGCAGATGAGGGTTTTCTACATCCTCGTTGACCCAACTGTTTTCAGGCCACTCATTTGCTGTATTTCTGAGCTGATTATCATCCACATTTTCATCGGTGCTATTTCTCCATTCAGTGTTACTCTGATGCCAGCCACTTCCTTCATTTTCAACAATTTGTTCCAGCTGCTCTTCTAGAGCACCAGATCCATTCACATCATCAACAACATTGCTCTCCGTATAATCACTTTGATTTGATGAATTGTTTTCACCGTTACTTATATCACCCAGCTCAGATTGCTCATTATGTACCTCGCTGGATACCTGATTATTATTATGCTCTCTATCTCTGATTGCCACCACCTCAACATTTTGCCCAGTGTAATCTCTTCTTTCACACCCATCACTGAATGATGAATGCCTATCTACTGACTCAATTTGCAAGCACTGCAACTGATTTCCTTCTACATGGGCAGTAGATTCTTGACAATCTAAACTCTCAGATGTAATTCCTTCTAGACAGTGGTCACCAGATATCCCAACCCTATTATCTCTGACGTTAGTGGGTTCAATGAACATACATGAACTGCTTTCTCCAGTTTGTTCATTTGTATTAAAATCAATATCAATGTTTGACGAGGTATCAGATAGGTTGCTGGTTGCTTGGCTGCAACCAGTACTGTCCATTCTGGAGAAGAATCCTTCCCTGTTCAAACAAAGAGCTAATGTCATTGACACAAAACAAGTATAAATGGAGTGGTCAAAATTATAAACACATCAAATCAGAACAATTAGTAGCTTTAAGTGCAATAGCAACATAAGAACATTTTCTCATTGTGCATAGCTTATTTTGCTCCATCTGAATGCAGTGGGAATTTTTTTACAGAAGTTACTAATTTCAAAATCACCCTCAAACCAGTTTCATTAAACTGCCAATATGTCTTTTCCCAACAAAAAGGCCATTCTTGTAAGGCACATTCGTGAATCCCAAGTCAAAGTGTCAAACAGCATAAAACAAACTTGACATGAATCATTCCTTTTTTTTTTCAGCTGGATTTGACATTTCTACTAAAAAGACCCTAGAAAATGAGCATGTGGACACAGACAAGAAGAATATGATTGTTAAAAAAAAAACTGAAAACAATCGTCCTGCACAGTGAACTGAACGGCACCCATTTTAATAGCCTAACTTTTTATATCAGTTCCTGGACTGAACAAGCATTTTTAAAGCACAGTTCAGTAACTGAACTTTTTTGGAAAATAGGTTGGTGAACTGTAGTGAACTGAACCGACATTCTTCAATTTGGACACTTTCATCTCTCTTAGCTTCTTGAATTTCACTCGCCTTTCTCTCACTCTCACACTTCACCTACAAGCCCAAAGCCCCATATCTCCTAATTCCAACTGTTGCATCTCCTTCCCTTTCATGATATTGGTTTTTTCTCTCGTACACATCAATCTTGTATGCTACCTTATCTCTATACTTCATAGTAAGATCCCTATGTTGTCAATCTCAGAGAGTGGGGCGTAGTGCCGAACCCCAAAAATGTTATAGCGGTATAGCGGATTGCAGGATGACCCCTATTGTGAAGACTAAAATCCATGTATAAAGGGAACATAAATTCCAACAGCATACATAAAAACTCAAAAACAGAAAAATACACAAAATTAAAGGGAAAATCAAACTTAATAAACATAATCAACTGTCATTTCCCATCAAAATAAGATCTAAATGTAAAACAACTGAAATCACAACAAAATCAAGTTCTAAATGTAATAAAAATAACATTCCATCAAAATCAAGTTCTAAAAGTACTCAAAATGACATCCCATCAGAAAAAGACATAAGCAAGTTCTAAAAGTAAACAAAATGACAAGCAATTAATCAAAATCATGCTTCCACATCTGTGTCCACCTCAGAAAACGAAACACGAACAGAAACAGAAACAGAAACAGAAAAGAAGGAGAAGAACGAAAACAAAAACGAACCAAGCAGGAAGAACTCGAACAGAAACAGAAAGGAAGGAGAATAGAACGACGGCAGAAGATGAAATAGAGAAGAACTCGATTGAGAGCAAGGCAATCTAATGGCAGAACTCAAACTCGAAGAACATAGAGCGGCCACAATTAAACACGGTTACAATATTAGGTAACTCAAAGGATGCAAAAGTACTACTATACCCTCAACAAGTTTAATAAAACAAAAAAAAAAAAATTAGGGTTTTGGAGAATTTTTCCCCCAAAATTGCAATAGCAGCCATCAAACCACACTACAGTAGCAGGATTGCGCCGCAATGGCACTGCTTTTCAACCGCTAATAGTCACTGCTATTGTTGCTACTCTCAACGCTTTGCGAGACTAGTAGATGGCAGTGGAGGGCAGCACCGCCACACTACACTATATCGCGCTATCGACAACATAGCAAGTGCCCAAATTCTACTTCAAATGTTCAATTGACAACTAATGTTATCAGCTAACAGTTACCTTTCTGAGCTTGGTTCGACGATCGTGTATAAAAAATTAGGATTCACGATAAATATAACACAATAGCTTGGTTCGACAACTGTGGATAAAAATTGGGATTCAC
Organism: Medicago truncatula; assembly: GCF_003473485.1. NCBI lineage: Eukaryota > Viridiplantae > Streptophyta > Magnoliopsida > Fabales > Fabaceae > Medicago > Medicago truncatula. Next base: position 28,880,707 of record NC_053045.1, read on the forward strand.
AATAAATAAAACAGCATCTTTGTAATTTTCTGACATTCAATTTTGATTGTTTGATTTTTCTGTTTCCTCTTTTGGCTTCAATTGTTTGATTTGGGTGATATTTAGTTTCATCGAACAATGTCGTGTTCTCTTTTTGCTTCATAAGACAGGAACAGCTCAGTTCAGCATATGCCTTGGGCAGTGGTGGATCTTAGTTAGGAGAGAGGGTGGCCATGGCCACCCCATTTGTTTTATTTTAGAAAAAACTAGGTACTATAAAAGTTTTGACGTATCAAGTTGTGTTTATGTATATATGTTGTGCGCGTTATTAACATATACTGCATGCTGGTGTAGTGGTAAGCCATTGCTTTTGCAACGTATTGGTTTAGGGATCGAATCCTTTTGAAGCCTTTTTTTCTATTTCTTGGCAAAAATGTGGAACGCGATGGTCGAAACCCAATTTGTTAAGTTTTTTTTGGTGGTGACCGGGGTTTGAACCCCGGACCTTGCATATATTATGCATTGTCCCTACCAACTGAGCTAAGCTCACGAGGACCAATTTGCTAAGTTTAAACTCACAGCAAAAGTAACCACTACACCAGCAAACAAATAATGTAATTCTAATGCAATACTCTATATATATTGCTTATATATTTAGTTAGTCCCCTAAAATCTTCCGACCAAGCTCCACCACTGACCATAGGAGTTCGGTTAAAAAATTGGAATTAACTGCTGCACCGAACAAAAGAATCTATTCAGTTAAGTTAGGGGTGAATTAAAAATTGTTCAGTTCAGTTACTTTGTACTATATTTGAGTTCAGTTCAGTTCAATTTTCTTCAGTTAACCGATTCATGAATAAACTTAAAGAGAAATCCTGCACACACAATGTATCATAAAGACAACAAAATTATACCGAAAAAAAAGTTTCATAAACAATAAGGGGACGAGGTGAAATAGAGAGATCTAAAAGATTTCAGACTATAATAAATAGTTAAATGGTTTTCATAAACAATGATAGCATGAAAATACGCATACCTTAGACCTGATACAGTTTGTCTTTGCCTCAATAAGCCTAATTCACTTTCTGCTACAGATGTGGACCTGTTATGATCAACAGATCTATCATTTCTCAAAAACCTGCCTCTAAGCAATGCCTGCAAACATTTTGACGGATGTTCATCAAATTTAGTACAAAGCTCGGGATATAAGTCAAGTTATAAATTTTCAATAAACTAGGTTTTACTGGAGTGGCATTTACAGAAAGTCTGTTTCGCATTACCTAGGTTTTCCACCTTGACATTCAGTATAAGAACAAAGTGCTTGCTTACAAGTACTGTCTTACACGACTGATGTGTATTTTACCCAATTAACAGGAACAAAAGCTCTACCACCGTATGTAAGATAATAAACAGATGGTATATGAAAATGAAGTAATGTACTAAAATAGAAATTAATCACTTATTGGACAAACCTGAATGCGATTGCGATGGGGAAAACGTGATACAGCCTGATGGTCCAGCAACTCGTGAATTTCTCTCTGCCTTTCCCTCTCAGCCTTCTTAAGCATATCAAGCATAACCTGTCTGCCACGTAATTTACGCATACTCCTCCGTGTATACTCATTTTGTCCCTCACTGTGGTTAGCGACAAATCCATCACGCACACGTTCAATTTGTGTACCAATTTCAGCATGTGGCTGCTCCCTGTTATCCCTAGAAGAAACACTTCTCTGCTCGCTGCTCGTTTGTACCCATTCCCTTATAACTCTCACCCTTTCCTGTTCGGTTTCTCCAAGCCATTCTCCCCTAGGACTTTCACTTCTTCGGGAAACGTTTGATCCACTATTCATCCATTCCCTGAAAACTCGCCGCACTCTTTCCCTTTCAACTTCTCCGAAAACAGACGAGTTTTCACAGCTAGAATTGTTTAAATCCTCATTATCATCATGTGATTCGTTCTGACTTTGCGACTGCGACCATGTATCCGACTCACTCTCACGCAAAACAACATCTTCTAAACCACGCCTATCTCCGATCTCTGGGCTATCAGGTGCATTTTCTAACGAAACATCCGCAATCGACCCATTATTCCTTCGTTCAAGTACTACTTCACCAGCTCTTCCTTGAACTTGACTCACAGCATGTTCATCCTCAATCTCCCGCCACATTTGCAAAAGCGAAGACGACCGGTTGCCTCCACTTCTCCCATCTCCCCTCCTTCTCGACGCCTGAGACTGCGAATCCCTCAAAAAAGACGAGTCGAGCACAGACACACTATGCAAACCAGCAATCGCCATTTCAATATTTCACTTCACTACCAAACACACAGATCTCTTCAACCCATATATGGATTAAAATCTGCATTAAATAAAAAGCAAAGCAACAAAACAAAATCAGAAACAAATCTTCTCTTTTTTTGACTGAATCAAAAACAGATCTTAATATTAGATTCAATTCAACCTCCACCACTTTTGTTAATTGCATTACTCTCTTTCCCGCCGCAAATCATCCTTGTAAGGAAAATAATCACAAGCTTTCGAGTTTTCCTTTTAAAGATTCAACACTACTGCCAACTATACCTCATCCTGCATTCCAAAAATAAATGATTAACATAAGGAATAATAATCCACATTAACAAATTATTATTACTTTTTTTGTTTAATTCATATACTAAACTAAAAATTATGAAAAAAAAAATCATAAAATTTCCATTCCAAATTTCAACCTCAGATTCCACAATCCAGTTTTAGAAAATCACAGCCATTAGGCTCATCGTGGTGAAGTTCTTCATTTCGAATCCATGTCCAATAATCATTTCTCACCATTTCACTCAGAAAAATACAACAAAAAATGCACACAGACACGTGAAATTGAAATTGAATAAATAAATGAATAAAATTAAGATTATGAATTCAGAGAGTTCAAATTCACATTGTAGAACAGAAAGAGAAGAATGCAAGTTTTTAAGCGAGCGCGCGTGTAAAGGAATATGAATCGTAACGTGAAAGTGTAAAAAGGAACGTACCACAGTGAAGAGTTTGTATTTGAAGTAAAGAAAACGTAACCCTAGAAGTGAAGGAAGAAGAGAAAAAGAGAGAATATAATGACAACGAAAATGAGAGAAAAAATTGGAAGCAGAGAGAGAGAGAGAGAGAGGGAACGGAGAAAGAGCGGCGTTTAGAAATAATAAATGAATGAAGGTTGACACGTCTGCATGGAAATTTCTGTCAATAAATTAGTATTTATTTGTCAAAACAAAGTCTTCATCAATTCTTTTCAAACAAAAATTAGTCAATGTCAATAAAAAAATTAGTCAAAATTGTAAATGTAATAAAATTTGGTAAAAATATTAAAAACCTATCAGTACTACTATATATATATATTATTTTTGAACACGCTAAAATATAATTTCAATGATGGTCATATTTCTAGAAGAGCATATTCGAGAAGATCACAAAATATACACAAAGTCACAATAATATAAGGGGAAACAAACACAAGTGCGTTTGATTTGTTAAAAAATGAAGGATAGGACAGAACAACTTTAGTTATCCAGTGTTTGATTTGTAAAACTGTTTCAGGTACAGGACAAACTGGAGGCAAGAGACAGGACAAAAACTCATATTTTTGTCCCTCACCAAACCACATCACAACTTTTTGTCCCACGTACAAGTTGTCTAAAATACCAAAATAGCATTTTGTCCCTCAAAAATCATATAAAACAAAAAATTACTCAATGCCATAAAAAATTTGTCCTGTGTTGTTCTGCCTTGTGTTGTACTGTTCTATCTTGTACTGTTCTGTTCAGTACTTGCTGTTTTGCAAACCAAACACACCCAAAGATTACAAAATAGCTAAAAGATCTATATTCGGTTTTAGGTAGATATTTTCATTCTCGATTATACCCTTAAACTTTGAATATAAAAATGTTATTTTGTTTTTTTTAGGAAAAAAATGTTTTTTATTTGAAGGAAATTTTTTATTTTGTTAGTGTTGTAAAAAAAAGTTATATTATTTTTTTGAGTAATTTGTTATATTGTTTTTCTTAAGGAGTAATTTGTTATATTGTTAGTAGCATTGAAAAATATAAATATGATTTATTACATTCATCAACAAAAAAAAAGTTTATTACAATATATAAAAGTGCAAAATATTTATTATTTATATCCATAATTTTAAACAAAGTTGAAATAATTTTAATCAAAATTATTTAAAAAACTAATATTGGTATTTTTATAATATATTGGCATAATATAAAGAGTAAACGGATGGAACGCTAATATAAAAGAATGTTTATTATTTTTCTGGGGACATATTTATCATTTTTCATCGAAGTAAGTTTTTTTTAGGGAATTAAAGCAAGCTAGTACACCACCAAAAAAAAATGAAGCAAGTTGGTACACTATTATTATTTTTTTTTACATGTGGCACGTGTCTTCTCTTAAGGGAAAATCACCACATATTTTCGAAATTAAATTGGTGAAAGATTTTATTAAGTAACCCAAACCAAACTCCAAACGGCGACGTATTTGGAATATTTTATTTCCCCAGCAGTTTCATCGATAAGGAAATTTACCAACCAGCTTTGGGCAATTTAATGGGAATCTTTTGTTAATTGTTATACAAGTTTACTGAATCTTTGTAAGTGTCCAACTTGTTTGTATTTTCAAGCACCCTCAAAAAATCATTATTTATCTCTGGATTCCAATGTCCGTTAGGACATTCGTATCAGGGTCGTCTCCAATAATTCGGAGGTCCTGTTAATACTCGAATAGTATACCGTACACGTGAAAGTGAAAGAAAATGCACAAATATTTTAAAGTAGTGACATAAATAGAGATAAATGTCATGCATTTATGTCCAAAATATTTAGTAATAGATGATGACAAGAAATTAGATACGATTTTTTGTCATCTTTTAGTGTCAGGTTAGAGTAAAACTAGGTAGTTGATAATCATTTTAATCGAGTTTGGTAGAGAAATCGTTCAAAAGTCATGAAAGGACAAAAGAAGGAAGAAAAGATGTCTTGAAACATGTCAAAATCACCTAAACCAGACAACTATGTGACAGTAATATGCTTATTAAAGTGTTTACCATCTTTATTCTTAGGGTATAGTCGTTACAGACGTTTGATGAAGAGAAGTGGGAGAAAAGAGCAAAAAACACAAGTAAAGCGTGTTGATTTGTTTACATGACCTCTGTGAGGTATTTTAATTGTTTTGGAGTTTTAGGTATCAAAATGGAGTGGGATCAATGGATTTGGAAATCTAACATCAATATCTACAACTTTCATAACGACACCAAAGTCCAATTCCAACGAAAAAAGTGCAACTTACGCAAGTTTAGATAGAAATTGGCAGAATCAGGTTTGCAGTGGCTCGTGTCGTGAGCTTCTAAAGGAAAAGTAACAGAATTGACCTTGTTATGGCTTGCGTCGTGAGGTTTATGCTCACGCCGTAGGCTAACTTTCCCTAATATCTTTGGAAATGGAGGCCTATAAATACCAAACCCCTAGGTAAGTAGAAAAACATCTTTTGACGAGCAGAAAATGACAAAAGTACGGTATATAGCGTTTCTAAGCGATATGGAGCATGGAATCATCTTTGGTGATTCTTTTCTTATGTTCATTTATTCATATAGTTTAATATGTGTTTAGAGTTTAGACATCATGAGTAACTAAACCTCTCTAGGCTAGGATCATGAAATATGACCTTCTTGTAATTGTTTGAATCATGCAACTTTAATAATTATATAGATTTTAGTTGATTGTTTAGTATTCTATTCAATATTTTTATTTGATAATATTTATCATAAGTTGTGTTAAAGAAGACTTAACCAGAGTTTATAAAGTCACATGACAACGAAAGAAACAAGCTTATGTAACAATCGAAAAGCAATGATGTGGATTAAGCCTCTAAAAGTGGTAATAAAAAATCGAATGTAATGTATTTCAATTTGAGCCAGCAAAAAGTATTAGCTTAATTTTGTCTATGAAATTTTTCAATTGCTCCTCCTATGCTGAAAAATTCTCACATTTATTTCTTTCTAAATTGTCCAAACTGTCGAAATCCAAATAATACTCAAAATCAAATGAATATGCTTTGAAAAGCATTCTAACCCACCTAAATGCACTCGGTGGTCAAAAAGATAGTTGAGAGACATTGTTTCAAAGCCTAACCAATTAGCAACCATTGACCAAAATCTTCCAAAAGAATCACATTTGAAAAATAAATTATCCATGTCTTAATTCATACTGCACCCTCACGTGCATGTGTGATCATTATAACTAAGAACCCCCTCATATGCAAGTTATCTTTGGTAGGGAGACGATTCAGAAGAAATTGCCAAACAAAACTAGAAACTTTGAGAGGAACCACTTTTAGCCAAAGAATGTTATTGTCTTCCATAGAATTGTTGATTTCCATCGTTGTAAAGTAATTATAAGCATTGCTCGACGAATAACCTTTTTCCCGATCTAACCTTCAAACCCACATATCCTCCACATCAACCTACAAAACAATAGATGATAACAATGCAATACATTCACATACCTTATCTTCCTCACAAGCATGCAGTCTCCTCCGCCACTTCCATGCCTCACAATTCATCCCTAACCTAAGGACCACATCTCTGCTACCGTTGCTAACTTATTCTTAGATAACTCAAACAAACTACTAAACCCAACACTAATTAAAGTGAACTCACTCCACCCATGAATCCTTCCAAAACAAAGTACTAAACCCAACACCCACCTTGCACCTAATACTATCAACCAACCAACTCCCGACTCATACTCCAACACTCTCACGAATCCTGTTGAAATTCTGCCACCACACAGAACTCGTACCTCCACCATAACATATGTGACCCCCGTCCTCCCCATAACGAGCAATTACAACTCTATTATGAAAATTCTCCCTTGTTTATTGATAATAATGGATAAATTATAACTTATATAAATTAGTTAATTGAAATTGAAGTATTTGATAAATTTAGTTCTAATACAAATTAGTTGATTAAATTTAAAGTGTTTCATAAAGGTAAGATCTAGGTTGCCTTTGAAGCATTATGAGTAACTTATTCAACAATCAATAAGTTCTAGCCACTGGAATAAATTTACAAGTGATATTCACAAATTAATTTATACTTCACTTGCATTCCATATTTTTGAAAACATAAAAATTTGTGCGTTCTCTCTTAACGATTTCTTCTCTCTCAGATCTCAAACAGTCATCACTACCTCCAAACAACCAACCCTCTCCACCCTCAATCCAAACAAGACTTTTGTGATGTAATTTTGAATCTGTGGTGGTGCGATCGGCTTTCAAGGTCGCGTCACCACCACTGGGGTAGCTCACTACTGCCTCAGATCTGTGTTGGTTGCTGGTTCACACGGTTGTGACAGTAGTTTTGTGTCGCTGTCATGGCAAGGATGGTTTTGTTCTGTTTGGATTGTTCTTTAAATCTTGTCAGATCGCAGGATATGTTTTGTCCTTTGTCAGCAACGTCGTTGTTGATGTGTGCTAGCGTCGATCTGTTGAAAAGCACAAGCAGTTCTTGTTTGTCGTTTCATAACGACAATGTTGTTGCTTTCATGAGGCGACAATGTGCGTCTGTGTAACATATGGTTGGTGGTTGTTTCTTGCATCCGATCTTTGGTTATGTCCATATTTGTTGAGATCTGCAGTTTTCAAGGCTTTTGGGTTGCTACCACTGTAACACCCCGTTTTCCCAATATGAAAATTTCTTAAACATTTATCAGAGTAAACAGCATAAACAAACGGGATATCACATTTAACATAATCCAATAATAGTTAAATAACAATTTAACCAAATATCTTAAACATTGCAGCGGAAATTATTTCATAAACCATAAATTGTTTTTGGCACGCAGGCCCCATCAAAATATTTCAAATCATAATCCATAATATTATAAAAATAACATAATAGTCACGTAAGAGAATGAAGCATGCATAACATATAACCCCCTCCCGTTACGTATCAGAGCGACCTAGACGACACAGTGAGGCAAGGCCACTCACAACAGCAAACTGCACACTTAAGCACGATCACCTGCAAGTTACTCATACGAAGAGCAACATTTTCAAGCAGAAGGGGTGAGATTTCATAATACAATAACATTAATCATTATAATTCAAAAATCATAACTAACATCATAATCAGTCTTAATCAACTTTGCATCTTTGATAAACAAGTATCACATAATCACAACTTCAATCTTCATCAATAACATAAAAACTTTTAAACCTTGACAATGCGACAATGCAACTCAGACACTTATATGCATGTGGTACCAATCGTCATTATAAGTATTAATATACTTTAATCGTGCGGAGGACAAAGCTCCTAATCATGGTGAGGACAAAGCTCAATGAATGCTAATGCATGGACTCTAACAACAAAACACCTTAATCGACTTATCACTTATACTTCCAATAATTTGGAGTTCATCATCAACTTATTCATAATCACGCAACTTAGTTAAATAACAATTGCAGCATAATCAAATCACATCAAGTTAAATAACAAATCATTCTCAATAGTTTCTTGATCATTCAACAACAATTCAAGTAAGTATAATTCAATCCATAATTCACTTCATAATCATTTAACAATTCATAAAGCTTCACAGTTCATGTTCATTATCTTTAATAGGTCACACTAAGTACCTAAAGCTCCTTTCTAACCAATCCCAACGACTCAGGTCTCACAATGCACTAAAACTCTCAATTCTGGAAGTGCTCGCGAGGCGAGAGCATCTGCTCGCCATGGCGAGTACAAGCCAACTTTCCAACTAAGGTTGTTCCAGGTTCATTCTCATTCCCATTCGTTCCCTAATCATTAGTAGGTACCTAAAGGTACTCAAAGGCATCTAGGGTTCAACTCAAAAGTCAAAAACTCGAAAATCAACATGCTCTCTGGTCATACTCGCTATGGCGAGTAAGGTTGTTCGCCGTGGCGAGCTGTACCAAAAAGACTCGCGAGGCGAAGGGGAAAGGCTCGCGTGGCGAGCGATGAAGGTCATCCCTCGCGAGGTGAGATTCATAGCTCGCTATGGCGAGCGATGAATTTCGGCTCAGGCAAAATGCACTTTCTACACGAAAATCATCATCTAACATGGTTCTAAGCCTAATTTCAATCCCAGAATTCATCCTAAACATATTCTAAGGTTATAGGACGGTCTTTACATCAATCTAACACAGTTTTACCGTTTGATCATCAATTTTTAGGGTTTTGACCTAATTCCAAAACTTTTCTAAATCAATCCTAACTTTGTCAATTAATCATCAGAATTACAACAACTAACATTACTTAATTATTAGTCTCACCCTTACCTTGTATGAAGAAAATCGCAGCCCTTCTCTTGGTTCTCTCTTCTCTTAGCTTTTTCTCCCTTTTCTCCAAAAACGTACGTACAACAATATTTTTTTCTAAACTAGGTCTATCTCTTTTATATCTCCTCTTAATTACTTATCTTATCTCACTTTCTCCCCCAAAACTATCTAAAATATCAAAACAGCCCTCAACTAAATATTTTTCATATTTTTATTTTCTTATCAAATCTTATTTTATTTAACCATAAAATAAGTCTCATAATCTTATCAAATCATCAAAACACATCAAATTATCCAAATCAACTTAAATCATCTTAATTCAACAAAACTCACACATATATTATAAAAATATAATATAATTGCTTAAACTCGATTAAATAAATAATTAAACGAAAGTGGGCGTTACAACCACCACGTAATTGGTTCTATTGCTCAAGGACTAGTCGCACTGTGATGAATCATCTGGTTGTGGATTCTTAAGTTGGTTTGAGTTTGTTGTGCTCAGAAGGGCTTTGATGCTTGCTATGTTTTATTGGAGAGGTGGTTGTTGGTGCGGGAATGCGTCCGTGTTGGCGGTCGACTCATACACCATTCTATTGTGATCTTCAATCCGTCTCAATCATTTTTTAATTGAATTCGGATAGTATCAAAGCCCTCATCAATCTACCAGTTTGATGTTGGACTGTTTGCCTCAAAAGAGACGTTAGACTTGTTGCTGTTGCAAGGAGTTGTTGGTTTTTGGACTCGTTCTGTGTTGATGGTTGGTCCATACACCGCATTTTAGACATCCACTGGTGTTGTTTTCATTTTTTCGTACGGTTGACCTATACTTTGTGGGATTCACTAAATTAGGTTTATGTCCCCCCAATATTTTTATATTCCTTTTTTCCTTTTTTTTTTAATAATATATATGAGCACTGACATTTTATGTCATTTTGCTCTTGACTTATAACAAAAGAACTTGCAAATTTACTTATGTAACTAATTTTCATTGGTTGTTGAGACATAAGACAAGAAGGATATGAGACATCCATCTCTATCAACTCAACTAGAGAAATATACGTAACTAAGTTGTCATATCATATATTTATAACTAAATTAATTTTTTTAAACCTTTTTTGGCCCATTATTTTGAGGCATAAAACCCTAGTTTGGGCTGCTTGGCCCTAGGACCGACCCTGTTACTTTTTTTTTTATTACAAATATCATGCTACCTAATCTTAGCCGCGTTTATTATTTGTTAGCTGGAAATATAAAATGGGCTTTTGAATTAAAGCTCATTTTAATTATAACGTTCGTCATAAGATCCTTTGAAATTGAAAAAGAATTCAGATAACTCATCTTCAGTTATTTTTGCTTCAATATTTTTCGTTGTTTTTTCTCCGATTGATTCTCATTCGGCTATTTCAACATTGGTTCACTTGTAATTTGAATGGTGGATGTATTGTTCTGGACTAATGTACCGTTATAGTAATTAATGCCAACATATTGCGATCACGTGAAAAACACACGAGTCTTTGACTAAGTCTGCACATGAAACATATGAGTCTTTGACTCGGTTTGGAGAGGTGACGTAGTGGGACACCTCATCCTTACTAACTTGCCACTCCTGTCCACCAACTACCCATTCCTTCATCCACTACCTCATATGACCACACTATAAATAAGAGGCTTCATGCCTCTCATTCAATAACTTCTTCATCCCCACTTTACAACGCCCAAAGAGAACTACGTAAGCTCTGATTAAAAAAATACGCAGGATCAGGGTTCCTCCCTATCGAGCTATCATCAAAATTCCCAACCTTACCCATTCGCTGTCGGCGAGATACTCCTCCTCTCACCGTCATGGAAGGAGGGTCGGTACTTTTGTACTTAGAACGAGTACAACTAATAACAAAATTTAGAATATTTTAGGCTTAAACAACCATAGAAACTATAGGCTATAAACTAACAATCCAACAAAGTATAGTGAGTGAAATTTATAACTAGGTGGAAATATTGTTGGGTTGGATGGCGCTAGAAGTACATACGAAAAGGTGTTTTCAAAAACAAGTTTGAAAATAATATACCTCTCAAAAGAAGTTTGAATAGTACTTTTTTAATCATGAAGCGATAAAATAAATAAATTGGTCCAAATAAAATATTTGTTAGATGATTTAATGCAATCATGGGATTCCTCATTATTTAACTCATCCAATTCCATGTAGCGATATCTACCTTCCATCCTCATTGATAAATTGAGCACAACTGCAAAGTGTGGCAAATTAATCATAACCGGTATGTACTTACGAGCCTGTAAAATTGATACTTTTGTCATGTCCAAAAATATAGCAACATTGGTGTATGACCTGCGACCATTCAAAATCGATGTAAATAAATACTATAAACAAATATTCATAGAAAGCATGGTCATCATTAAGGTCATCATGAAGTTCACGAAAGGCTGCCTCCAACACATGACACTTTTATGGGCAAACAACACCCTTTAGATTTAGGGTATTAATTTGTACACATTTTGAGTTCAAGTTAACAATTAGCTCCATGTTTGAATAATACTACGTTCTTTATTGTTAAAAAGGTATCATGTTCATAAACTTGTCTGCATAAAGGTACATCAACCTAATCATCAGCTGTTGTTTGGATACAACATTTGCTTTGTATACATCATAAATAAACGGTAGATGTCTAATTAACTTTTCGACTTTACCTACCTTGTGCTTTAATTCAGTCTTCTTGGAGATAAAGCAACCCCAAATTGAATTTGAATCCCATCACCAACCTATAAACCTTTTGAAATTAGTTTTCACGCTTTTTGCACATGTAGTAGTATATGCAAACATCAACGAATTAATTAGAAGTTTTTTTTGGTAGAGTAAAAGAATAGGGTCATGCAAACCTTTGCCCTCCGGGGTAATGGTTAAAGAAGCCAAAAGTAGCATGTTTGCATTGATTTTAACAACATTTTGACTTTTAAAAAGTTAAATTTATCACTTTTCACCAATTTCCAATGTTATATTTCTATTTTTATCCCCTTATTTAATACCCCAAAGGCAATAGTTAGCATTCTCCAAAAAAATAATTTAGGAGTTTAATTTAAAGTCAGTCCTAAGATTTTTCGTACCTTAAAGAAATTATTAGAGTTTATGCCATTTTAATTATTCGAATGTTTTGCTTCTTTCATTTTTCGTTGCAAAAACTTCACTCATAATCAAAATTCTTTAAAAATATATTTTCAATATAAATAATTAAAGCAAGTTAAAAACAAATATATATAGTTTGGCACAACATATCCTCTATTCATCCAAAATCTCACATCACTTCACTTTGTCATTATCTTCAACTTGAAAAAGTGAAAAAACATTTCTCTTGAGACTAACCATATTTGTAAAATGAATATTTTTTAACTTTTCTATCTTCTTTTTCATGCTTTGTAAATATTCGATGATTTTTGAACTTATGCATTGTCATAAGGAGAAGTTCATCCACCCATCAAAGAAATATTCAACTTCAAAGTAGTCATAACTTTTCTCTCTTGAATTGAATGGCGCATCATAGCATCATTGTTAAGCCATGAGGGGGGAGCCTCACTAGGTTGGATCAACACACAACTACCCAAACTAACTATCCATATTTATAATAAATCTCTACCTCTTTTTTCTTCTCATTACCCGACGTGAGACTTGGATGCATGATTGTCAAAATCACGATCAAAATTGCAAAATCCGACGAGTTTTTTTTATTTCACTCACCATCTTCCGTCTAAATCGGTTGTTGAATCGAAAAAGGTTCAAAATCATGGTAGAATCACATTAGAATCACAAAAGTACATAAAACCGTTGGACTTTGGTCGATTTAATACGATTATGGGTATTATTGTCTTGGGTCAATTTTTACATGTTTTTGCGACACGTTTTGACCCGATTTGCTAAAGAAAAGGAAACCTTATTCTTTATTCATTTCACACACAACGGCCTCTCAAACACAATCATATGATGGGAACCTCCATTCTATCCTAACCCTAAGCTTCATCATTAAAGCTATGTCACTCATCGATCACTCTATTCAGTGTTCAAGCTTCATCGTTCCACCTCCATTCCATCTTTGTTCATAGTAAGATATGTTTTAATTTTCTGTTTTCTTACTTTAGTTTTCTAGTTTTCTTCAGGAATCTAGGCTTTACCTTGAAACTTTGAGTCATTTATGATCAAGTAATTTGTCACACATCTAGGCGTTTCCTTTTTGTATTTTATCTAGGTTGTTTAGCATTATTATGACTACTAAAGAATATTTGACATATATGCTTTGTGTCATTTATTTATAAGTATTTTGTAGACTTGAAACTTTGAGTCATTTATGACTATATGCACTTTATAATATTTATATTTAGCATTATTTTCTTTTGGTAGAATCCTTCGATCTTGATTGCGATTTTAAAATTTTCAATTTTGCCATCCTATTTATATCCTACAAAAGTAATTGAGTAAAATCCTTCAAATTTGATTGCATTTATACATTTTTCGATTTTGCTATCTGTAACAGCCCGATTTTTCGTTAGATTTATTTTAAGTACTTCTATTATGTGCTTTATGTGCTTGTGTGTGATTATTCATCATTGGGTGCATTTTCGTGGGTTTCTGTGTTAAAAGGGTATTTTAGTCATTATGGACTTAGGGGTATTTTGGTCATTTTGTGAGAACGGGTAAAATTATAAGTTTTGGTGAGAGTTACTTTTAGTGGTTAGTAAGAATAGTTGTTTTACTAAGTTACTAGAGTAAAATTAAGATTTTACCGTTTAGTGACTGTTTGTGATATTTTACCGTTATTCGACCGTTATTAGTAAAATACCGTTGTGGGGGTAGAAACATTTGTGATTTGAATAGAAATGGGTTAAGTCCATTAAGTGGAGAGTTAGGCCCATTAAGGGGACTTGATATAGAAACCTAGTTTTATGAGAAATTTCCACACACTTTCATTCATAAGATATTTTTGAGAGAATAGAGAGAGAAAGTGGGAGCAAGAGGAGAAAAGGGTAGAGAGAAGAGGACTTGAAGAATCAAGGGTTGGGAGAAGAGCTAGGAGCGAAATTGAAGCCTAAGCTAGAGAGATTAACCTAACTAAGGTAAGGGGGTTAGAATTCATCATAATCACTTATTGCAATTTTCAATTATTTGTATGAAAAATGCTTAATTGGGTGAATTGATTAATTGTTCATAAATGATGAAATTCGTGCTCTAATTATGATGACATGTTTAGATGTATGAAGTTATGGATAATTGAATTGTTGTTGGTTGAATTACATGTTCAAAGTATGAAAAATGGGTATGTGTTGAAATAGGTGCACATCATGACATGAGTCTTATGTTGAGAATTGTGATTGGTGAATGGTGTTTGTGTATGAATAACTATGAATTGATATTTGTTCATGACACATGTGATTAATGAATTATTGATGTGAAATATTGGGATTATGATATAAGTATATACATGTGTGAATATTATTGATCAAGTACATGATGTTTGAATTGAATTATTCATGTTAACTATTATTTGGATTATGATGATGTAATACTTACCCCTAGTGGTTTTGACCGCCTACCTGTCTGTATGGATGGGTAGACGTTGTGCAGGGTTAGTTGCTCGGTGAGTTTTTGTGCTTGGTGGATATCGGGAGCTTTCTCCGATATCGGTGTTTAGAGTCTAGGTGGCTCTGATCTAGGCGTTGTCATAGTCTAGAATGTTTATTTGGATTATTATTCATGATTGGAGATGTACCCGTATGTTGGGAATTTTGAGATTCATCTATGTTGATGTAATAATTGGTTTATGACATGTATATTTGGAATACTCTGGTTTATATTCCGCTGCGACTGTTGAAGTTTATATACATGTTTATTGGTTTTGAATTTTGCATGATGATGTATCCTCTATTTCTTGAATAAATGTGTTATTCGCATGTTTAATTGCTTAAATAGAAATAAGAGTTTACACTATCCCCTTTCGAATTGAAGCAAAATCTTGGTTTTGACAAACTTGCTTGGATGAGTACCCAGTTTAACACAACAAATTTAAAGTAAACGAATTTTGATTGTTGAATACTCCCTCCTGCTAAAAATAAATGACATAGTTTGACTATGTGCACTATTCACATAATATACTATGACCATATTTTTTATTTATTGTTATATAAAGATAAATGGTACTCTCTCCGGTCATTATTATAAGCAAATTTTGACTTTTTAGGTTCATTCAATAAATGATGCATGTGATCTACAATCTAGACCACATGCATCATTTATTGAATGAATCTAAAAAGTAGAAATTTGTTTATAATAGTGACCGGAGGAAGTAGCAATATAAGCTGTAGGATTTGTTTCAACAAATCTTTTTAAAATTTAATTTATTTATAATTTTTGCTAAAACATAATTAAAGATCAAAATGTATATTGACATGTGTGCAATTGGCAACAAAATCACTTATAAAAAGAAGTGCTAGAGCCTTAAAAAATTAAAAACTTTTTGAGGAATAAAGTGGACATCAATTTTTGCTCTCTTTTATATTTTATAAACATATAATTAGAAATCGAACTCAATATGCCTTCTATAAGGGAACTTCTACGGTACATATCTTGTACACCTAAATATTCGCCTCAGCCACTTGCACTACATCTTTGTATTATAGGTTATATAAATTATATATTTATTTAAAATAATTTGTCGGAAGGTTGGTATCAGTATGTGTATTCGAGATGTCGATGGGGTTATGTGCTTGCTAAAATAGTATGGTTTGCACCATTGTGTTCAGTGGAGGTTGGCGAAGCTTTAAGACTTTGTGAAGCACTGCAGTTGGTGGCTGAGTTAGAATTGGATAGAAAATGGATTTATCTCTGAATTCAAAGCTCGTCGTTGATATTGTCGATAGTAATACTAGTAGTAACAAAGATTTCGGAAGTATTATTAGTCATTGTCGACAACTACTTAGAACCCAATTTACCAATTTTAAGATAGATTTTAGCCGAAGGCAAGCAAATAAGGTGACTCATGAATGAGCACAAATAACCCTATTAGAAGCTAGCTCCCAATTTTTATTGATGTACCGCCTTGTATTAATGTCTTGTTATCTAATGAATTGAGATGAATCTTCTCCCCAAAAAAACAATTGCCGAATAGGAACTATTTTTTATGGGAGCACAAATAAAGAATCAAGGCCCTCTCAAAAAAAAAATTAAGGCAACTACTCCATTCATTCCCACTGACTGCATGATTAATAAAACATACAAAAGAAAAACGGAAAGTAGTGCAACCTTTTATTTCACAGCTTATATATATCATGTTTTCTGGCCCAGGCATGCATGCATATAGAATTAAAATATGAAGTTCAAGGATTGATTTGACTGAATTCAGTGCCGACAATATTAGTCCAAATAATTGTGTTTATAATTAATTTTATTGAACTAAAGTTAGTAGTCTCAAGCAGATATAATGCATAGATCCCACCTCTATATATGTGAATAATGTGATAGTTGGAGAGTTATCCTCATTGCTGCTCCCCCAACATATATAATTCCAACAACGTACATCCAGATATTTAGGTCATTCAAGCTATTCCAAGGACAGCCACGCAGTTACGTTACTCTATTCCTATTATATTGGCTGAATCTATCGACAAATCCACATAATTTCATGTCTTAGTTCTATTATATATAAAACTATGCCCTAGTGTCTCACCCTACCAAGTTGCCCTTGATTGTCTTTTCTGTGTTACAAAATTGCCGGCACAGTGCATGCATAATCCGAAAGGTGCGGTAAATGCTCCTGTCCTTTGTCCTTTTTAGGTTAAGTACCAAAATTACAAATTATTAACTAGTTCATTAAAATGAAAAGTGTTGTAAATAATGGAGAAAAATTAGTAATAAGATAGTAAATATTCATGTAAGTTTTAAGAGAGGTAAAATTTGAAAGAGATCTGTCTAAAATTATTTAGGTGAACATTTCAATATCCGTTAAATGAGTTATTTTATGACCAATCCTACTCCTATTGCGAATGAGAAATGTAATCTATTATGTGTTGACACGGATAATCTTGTGGGGTTTCATGTGTGGGGCCATGTCTTTGGGTGATCTTGCTTTGTTCTTTTCTTTGCTCGAACGGGTTGAGTTCTTCTTGGTCTGAGACCTGCGCGAGTTAGAAGCTTTTTTTGTTTAGTTTATGGTTGGTTGGTTTTTTGTTGTTGTTTTCGTTTATGGAATTGTTTTATCCGTGTTTTCAGTGCAACTTGTTCCCCTATTTGATCTTTGTTATCGAAAAAAAGGTTAAATAAGTAAATGGTTCATCTAAAAATACAATCTTTTAGTTTTAGTCCCCTTAACATATTTATGAGGCTTTTGGTCGCTCAATTTTTTTCATCCATGCAATTAGTCTCTTGCTATTAACTCTTCATTCATGAAACTGACGTGGTACTACCACATAATTATTACAATGATGACGTTGAATTTTAATAAGGTTTTTTATTCATAGGGTTACACTTGAATAATTGTAGGTAATTTATACAACAATCAATGAAAATTAGTTTGTGGGTATTGCTTACAATTTTATTTTTGTGATTAGTTTTAATTGGTTGTTGGGAGAATTGGGTCCTCTCAATTCTCCAAGAGTAACCTAGGTCACACCTACACTAAATGTGCATATCATTGGATATTGCAACTAGACGACAGGAAGGAAATTTAATGCTCCCACACCTAAAAACCCCAAACAGAAGTGAATAAATGAGTAATAGCAAGTGGTCACACACATCCATCAACATACCAACGTTCACATTGAGATAGAAAGGAGGTGTTAAACAATTTGTTAGGTTAGGTGTCTTTCATATCCTTCCTTTCTTTATCTATCAAATTCAAATCTGATCTTTATGTTAGGGTCACCTCTATATGAAACATCTTAATTTTGAACAAGACTCCAATTGACATAGGTCCAATCCACAAGGCTATCAAAGAATTAATTATAAGTGGATGAAATGAAATGAAACATTGCCTTTACTCTTAAGACACCAATAAGATGCCAACATTCACTTAACTGAATGCAATGTATATGAACATTATGCAATGGATAAATTAAATCACCCCAGGTGAGGCTATAGCCTAAAGCTATTGCCTAGGTGGACACATGTGCCCTAACTTTTAACATCATGCATAGACCCCTACTTGGTTTGTATGTTTGCTATTGTAAGAGTTCCCTTTCAAAGATGAATTTAATAGAATTTACAAGGTCACGTTTTGCCCATGATTTAACTATATGAGATATTATATGAGAATTCTCATATCATTTGGAAGGTTACATTATCAGATTTCATTAAAGTTCCAGTGATAAGAATTTGGTCGAATAGGTTCAATGAATTATGAAGCCCTTATTTCATTGGTCTAAACAAGTTCAACTCATGCTACTGTATAGAATGCCAATGAGAAGATACAAGTGACAACCAGATCATTCCACACACATTTATCTGTTGTGCAAGCTATATGTTGAGTTGTGATTATCCGATTGAGGTGATTTTTGCTGCATTAGAAAAAAGCTAAGAAAATGTATTACTTTTTTTTTTTTTTTTTAACATCAAACAAATTTTATTAATAGGTTGAGATAAATACAAATGATACTAAATCCACAGTTGATAATAGCGAAAAGACTGGCACTCACGTGCTTGTCTTTCCGTTCTTTTTATTGCATTAATTTATGAAAAATATGAACGGTGTTTTTTTTTTTTATGAAATTTTGATTTTAAATAAAACTAAAAATATAAATATTTTCTTATTTCAAATTATAACAAAGTAAACAAACCATGATTATCTATTTCAATAACACCAACATATTACAAAAAAAATCTAAATTCTTATTTTTTTAATGACATCAACAACAATCTTTATTATAAAAAATTGTTTAAGGGTATAATTGGGATAGTGAAAAAGTAAGTATAAATATACTTATCTAGTTTGTTACACTTTCTAAATGATAAAGGAAAAGATATTGAACATATATATTCATATCGTGTTTGTTACACTTTTATTTTAATATTTGAATTTACTCGTATCTATTTATTGTATGTGCTATTTATATTAAAAGTTGAGGGTAATTTTGGAAAAGAAAAAACCAGTTCAAAAGTGCTAAAATATGTTATTTTCTTTATATAGTATAGATAAAGTCTATGGCGAAGCTAGGATTATTGTAAAGCCCGGGCAATTTTATTTTTTTTGCCATTTATAGAGGTTTACATAAGAAATTGCAAACAAATAATCAAAAAATCTAAAAAAATTGACCAATTTATAGGAGTTTATATAAGAAATTCATAGGGATTTACAAAAGAAATTGCAAAAAATTTGGGTCAGAGCCCGGGCGAGTGCCCGGAGTCGCCGGATCATAGAACCGCCCAGGGATAAAGTACGAGTAGTATTCACACCATCCACAATAAACCTATGAAACTTAGTAGTCGAGGCCACCCATCCAAAAAACTAGATAAAATTATATCAAAATACAATCAAGAGGAGAAACATACCACGCATAAAATATACAAAGAGACTCCTTTTTCTTCCTCAAAAACCATTGCCAAGACAAACTTTCAAGAATTTGGATTTAATCCATTACTTGAGTGAAGATGATTGAAGGATTAGATTAGATTTAAAATTTAAATTAAGATTAGATGAAATTTTATCAATCAAATTTAAAATTTGGGTTTTACTATCTTATGTTTAGGTATGATTTTTTTGGGTCAATTAGAACTAAGATATCTATTTATATTGCATTCTATTGCTTTTTATGAAGAAGCAAACGATTTTATTTCCCAACACATAATCCAAATTGCCTAAAAAAAACACACATAATCCAAGCACAGGACATCATGAGACTATTACAACAAAATCATTAGAAATTATAGATCCTGCATGCATACATTTCACAATTAATAAGTCATCATAGTATAAAATGATTGAAATATCATGGTATTCTCCCATAATATAGACTATGGATAAATTTAGTGTAATTTGAAGTGAGGATTCTCTTGATTTATTCAAGTTTATCGGTTTTCCTTGATAGCGATCAATCTTAGGGATGTCAATTACACTCAACTTCATTTGACATCCACAAAGAGTAACTGCAATGAACTTGATAAATACCCATATTTATGGGTTTAGACTCAGATGGTTACCTGACAATCTAGTGTGCGGCTCGCCTTATAACTAGGGACGACAGCAAAACTCATACCCACCGTTATTCGCCCAAACCAACCCTGATTTAACGGGTTTTCTCCGTTTTGATTGGGTTTGAGTTTTCCCCAATTTCTACGCTCGAAGGGGTAAAACTCTCGTCACTCATTCATGATCATTTGTATTAATCCAAGGAAGGGAAATAATTTTAATTATCAGCTGCGTTTTATATCCGATTGGTGATAGATAAATGAGGTTGTGTCACACATGTAGAGTGTGCTTTTGTAGGCTAAATGTGCGTCATCACATCTTGTATGAGCAATGTTTATCTTAATGTCATTTATCATGTCATGTATGCTGTATTTTCATATAGATGTTGTTTTTAGATTGTGAATTCTACATTACCATATAGAAATATGGCCATATAGAAATATGGACGTGGATGCCCAAGACTTTCTTTGAATCTTAGTTCACTAATACCTCAACTTCGTCCTTGAATTTTCAAAAATCAGTCAAATTTATTCCTAAATTTTGCAAAATATTTATTTAGTCCCTGAATTTTCAAAATGTCAATCAAATCAGTTCATCCGTTAAGTTGGCCTGTTAACAGAGGTGACGTTTAACCGCTTACAAGGCTTACCACATCAGATACCACGCAAGCAGAGACTAATTTGGCTGAAAATGATGAAATTACCAAGGATCAAATTGATTGATTTACAGAAAATTGCAAATACCCCAACATCTCTTTTTCCCCAACATCTCTTTCTTCTCAACGTCTCTTTCTTTCTCAAATATATAAATTTGGAACCCTAATTTTATAATTTGTCACCTAAAGTTTAAAATCCCCAAAATTTCTTCCACTAATTGATGACAAAGTTCTTCTCCAATTCAAAAAACTTAAAAACCTAATGTGTCTTTTTTTTAATCTCTCTGTATATTCGATATAATATTAATGCATAAGCTAATGCACATTATGTCAAATAAAGTTGATGCCACCTACTAAATCTTAGATTAGTGTTTTGTATATTATAAAAAGATAAGTGTCTAAGAAAAGCATCAAATTAACATTTGGTATTAATTTGTCTTAGCTGTCCGAGTGATGTTGATTGTCACATATTAATTTGTCACCAGAAGTTTTTTTTTTTGGACAAAACAAAAGTGTTAATCATACATAAACTCTGTTGGGAAATGCCAAAGTGTCATTTTCCTTGAAGTAATTAGTCTTGCCTTAGTTGTAAGGCTATTATCTTCTGACCATTACTTGAAGGTTATTGAAATTGAAAGGAGCAGGTGCACTGCCTTCTGGCCACCAACTTCCCAATCCCAAATTTGAGTACAAACCGCCAGCCTTATAATAAACAAACACATGTTCCATTTTTTTTCTAGATAATTCATATTTAGACATCTAGTAGTTTTGAGAGGTACATTTGTTTATGACGAGGGGATGGTGTTCGAGTCTATGAAAGGAAAGACAATCAGACTCCTCAACAACAACAATAACCAAACCTTATCTTACTAAGTAAGATCAGCTACATGGATCGAATTATGATATAGTGTTCGTTCTATCATAAATCATATTTGAATCCAACTCATTGACCTTTAAATCCTTTCTAATGTTTCTCTTATAGTTTTCCTAGGTCTTCATCTACCTCTTTTGATCTGATTCTGCTCCATCTAATCTACTTTTGTTATGAAGGCATCTACAGGTCTTCTCTCTACATGCCTAAACCATCTAAGCCTATCTTTTCCAGACTCATAAAAAACTTATTTTCTTCGGTATTTACACTTACCTTCCGTTAAAGGTACTAACGGGGCTGAAACCAACACCTCTCCAACATAACTTCGTATGTATCTTTGAAAATCGAAAAATTTAGAATAAAAAAAATCCCGTCTCCATACTCACTGAATTCTACATTTTTAAATTAAATTTTACCAATGAATTTCATATTTTATGTAGGTACAACAAGGGAAATTTAAGATATTCATATTATTTGTGGGGGTATGTGAACAGTGTGCGGGGATATGAAATATAATTTTCGTTTTGAAAGTTTAGGATGAAAGTAGTCCCATTATAAACACAACTTAGTCCAAACTGTTTCATATTGAATCCAGAAGCCCAAATATATGACATGATTGCATATAGAAAATTGCTTTTCTCCTAACCAAAAACTGATCACTCCTATACAAACTGATCAAAATATCTTCTACGTGAATTAACTCATGTTTGGTAAGCTGAAGTATAATATGTGTGAGTTAACTTACGCTTAGTTATAACCTACATGAGTTAACTCACGCCGGTGTTATAACCTACATGAGTTAACTCACGTTGGATTATAACCTAAGTGAGTTAGCGAACGTGACTTAATTCACGTTGGGTTTAACACATGCGTGAGTTAACTCACGCGTATTTTAGTCAGATTGTATAGTGTTAAGAGTCCCACATCGGTTAGGAGTTGGCCTGACAATTTGTTTATAAGTGGGGGCAATTCTCACCTCACAAGCCGGTTTTGTGGGATTGTGTTAGGCCCAACCACGATTTCTAATATATTAGGAGTGAGCGTTTTTTTGGGAGAAGAGCAATTTTCTTACATATATCTATTTTTTTTATAGCTACATCTCTACAACTATCATTCATACCCCATGTATGTTAAAAATTTCCTTTACTGTTTTTTATTTTTATTTCCAAATTTTCCCTAACCTTTTTGCCCCTGTTTAACATTAACAAAGGCCTCATGAGGTTTCACGAATTAATGAATAGGTATATATAGCATCCCTCTTTTTTTGTTTTTTTATTGGCTAAAATGCTAAATACATTCTGAAGTCTTCTAAGGTATTTGTTTGTAACAAATTAGCTGTTTTATGTTTTTTAAATAAATTGATCATTTAAATCATTACAATGTTACTTTTTTCCATCCAACTCTGTTAACTAGTGTGGTCATATTTTAAAGTTGACGTGGTAAGTTCACATCTATTTATAATTGAAAATTTATATTTGTAAAAATAAATATTTCAAATAAAAAATCCATAAATTTAAAATCTTTAAACACATTAAAGTTTATGAACTTTAATCCAAGAATTGAAGAAAATATGCATCACAACAGAGCCTAATAAGCAAAAGAGAAAAAGAAGAAATAATTTTAGGGATTTGATGTTCATGGTGGTGGTGGGGGAATGGAGGGGAAAGAAATATGATGGAAGATAGTGTAAAAAATAATATAGTGTTAAAGAGAGTACGATAAGAGTTTGTTTTTCATTTTATCTAAAAGTTAAAATCCAACTTTGACATAGTAGAAAAGTTTAATATTTTTCTGTATAGCACAAGTTTTTGGAATGATTTAAATCGTCAAAGTAGCGAGAAGTTGATGTATTTTGTATGATAAAGTTTTGAGAGTTACTCTTTTTTTGTTGGAACTTGGCAAACATTTGTGTTTTGTTTAAAATGTTGTGGGTTGTGGTTAACATATTCTTGCATTCATGTTAGCTTGAGACATTGAAGTCTTCTAAAGATTTTAAGTTTGATTCTCTCCGACATCAATTTTAGTAGTCTAGTTTGAGTTCTTAAAAAAAAAACCTTACATTCTCTACGAAAATTATAATACAATGTTCGCAATAGCAATGACCTTTTTTGTAACGGATATTGATATATAATGTTAGTTTTACGTTGGAGGTGAGGATCAAACTCTTATCACACCACGTATTTACTACTCCACCCTTGCCACTTAACCAACCGATTATCAATCTATCTAAATACAACTACATGATGACGGCAAACTATGAAGATAAACGAACTAATTTTTTTTCCAGAAGTAAAACAAAATCTTACTCCATCCGTCTCTAATTATAAGATTATTTAAAAAAAAAAATTGTCTCTAAATATAAGACTATCTAAAAATTTGTAGATGTATTTATTATTATTTTTTCCAACGTACCCCTCACATATCTTGAAATATAAAAACTTAACATTAAATCTATCTATATACAAGAGACAATTTAGTAAAACATACATACATTTGTGACAAATTTATTACTTCAACAACCGATAATTTTTATAAATTAATTCTATGAAAAGGACGAAGAGAGTAGTAAAGATCCAAATGGTCGTGTAAGAAATTTTAGCTATATTATTTATCTAGAATTCAACATTGGATAGTATGTCACCTTACACGAATAGCGATAAACAAGAAACACTAAGAGGGGCAATCCTCTGATTTCCACAGCCAAATCTTGAACTGCATCATTGTCATGACCAACACATATTCCTCATGCAATTCTTTAATCTCTAGTCAAGTTGAAACAATTGAAATAAAACGAATTGTGGGATTGTTATTCTTATAACTGTAAAACCGAAGAAGGAACTGCATCATTGTTTTGGTGTAGAATCCAGGCAAGGATTGTTAGATTGAAGATTGAAATGATGTTCAATGATTGATATTTGGGCTACCTTTGGAAAATCCTTTTTATAAACACTTTTATTTTTCGAATCACTTGCATGAAAATTAAGTTAAAACAACCAAGGCACGGGATTCCCCAAGGAGTATTATTCTTTGTTTTAGATATGACTCAAGGTTACATAATATAATGTATTTTTTTTAGTTTAACTATTGCAAGTTTACAATTATTTTATACATTCAATGATGTGTTGCAATGTCACTTAATAAATATGACAATTCATGCATTTTCATATTTATTTATTAACGTGATCATCAAATGCATGTGTCAAATATATTTATACTGACAAAATATACTAATTATTTTTTTTTTTTTTAAAGGCCAAAATGCCACATAATTTACAATTTATCGGAATAAAAAAAACATAAGATACAATCACAACAAAAGAAATACAATTTTTTTTAGAGGAACACAAGAAATACATATTTTTTAGTAAAAAATTGCAAAAGTATCGATTTTACCCCCAATTAAAATAAAACATCAATGCAACTTCTTAACTTTACCCCCTTTTTTAAGTGCCAAATTTTGATCTGACCAACGCTTGTGTGACACTTCACTTAAGTGAAGTGGATGCCGCGTAGGTAATTTTTGAATTAAATATAAAATAAAAAGACACATAATCATTTATGAAATTAAATAAATAAAAAAATGGAAAAAGCTATATAACTTTTTAATCATCTTCAACACTATATCATCCCTTCAACATCATGTTCATCATTCTTCATCACTTGTTTCCCAAACCCATAAAATATTCACCATCCTTCATCACTTGTATGGGAAGAATCCAATTTGTTTCTACTCTCTCCTCAAACTCGAATGCAATTTTGATCACTCCCCAAATTCTCCTTGTGTTATCGCTAACAACATCAAAATTCTAAACCATGTTTTTTATTCTATCATATGCTTTCTTTATTCCTTCTCACAAAGACTTCTTAATTAATTATACGAAACTCAATAGAAATGTTACCTTCACTTCCTCAGATTTTCAATATGTGATACCTTCAATTCATCTACCTTCAATTTCAACCACCATACAAAACTGAAACTTCCTCATCACCAATTCAGATTCCTCTCTCTAATTTCATACCAAACGCCACACAATCAACTACACATTTTTAGTCCATATCTTCTATCATCAAATCGCTACTCAAAATAGGTTCACATCATTTCATTCTTCACAAAACGACCTTCAAACTGAGGTTTTAGACAACACTCGTTCTTCTTAAGATAAGGATGGTGTTGTTCATCTAGAAAATGATTATGTTGTTTTTCAAAATGACGATGATAATGAAAATGATGTTAGAGTAAACATGAAGGTAACTTTAGGGTTTTATATTCCAGTAGAACATATTTTGTCAAAAAAGAAAAAAAAAATGTAGATTGCCATGGGTCTACACAAAAAAGAATAGAAAAAAAAGAAAGAGCAAAAAAAATTGGTCTCTTCAAAAAAAATACGTTTATGTTTTTGTTAAGGCTTAATTGTATAAATGGTCCTTAACTTATTTGTTGTTTTCGATTTGGTCCTTTAATTCTAAAAAATTTCTATTTGGTCCCTCAAATATGCTTCGTCAATCAACTTAGTTCGAGTCTGTTAACTTTAACCATAAATGTGTAAAGTGGATCATCATTGTGCGCTGTCCATCGTAGACCTTTCAAAAAAATTAACTTTAACCATTTGATCTTTTGTTTTAAAAGGGAGTCGTTGGATAATGAAGGTTTATTATATCTTATTGTGCATCACCAACATCTAATTTTATTTTATTTTATTTTTTTTATATTTCTTCATCTTCTTTCTTATTCTTCTTCATCTTCATCATATTCATCCATCTTCATTAAACTCAGAAAATCAAAATTCAAACACTCAAATGTTGTGTACAAATGTGAGTTATATGTTCCACATCGGATAAAAGAGTAAAGGTTGAACACCTTATAAATAAGAGCACCCATAAACCTTTAGCCTTAAGGTTTTGGGTAAGAGTGTGGTGTTTCTCTTCCTTATGCGGTTGTTCTAGCCTTGATGTGGACAGTCCCCCATGCTCCCTTCAATGATCCAACAGTGGCATCAGAGCCCCAATTCGACGAAGGGTACGACCGAGGCAGCCGGTCCATTTGCGCAGAAAGCAGCAACGGCGGTACAAGCAGTGTTGATCCGTTTGCGGAGAAACCAGCAACGGCGATACAAGCAAGTAATAGCGTCCGCTTGAAGGGGGAGCATGATGAATAGATGGACTCACACTTGAGGGGGAGTGTTATGTAGAAATGTGAGTTATATGTCCCACATCGGATAAAATAGTAAAAGTTGAACACGTTATAAGTAAGAGAACCCATAAACCCATAGCCTTAACATTTTAGGTAAGAGTGTGATGTCTCTCTTCCTTATGCGATTGTTCTAGCCTCGATGTGGACGGCCCTCCGCAAGTGACCCAACATCAAATTCATTTGTTAGTAAACTCTCATAATATTCCTTTTTTTCTTCTCTTTCTAAAATTTCTTCTTCTTCGGTCTCCACTTTCCTCTTACCTCATCAAATTACCACTCATCAAAACCACAAAATTTCCTCCAGATCCGTGTTCCTTCTATCTTCATAAACCCATATTCCCAAATCGCAATAATCCCAATGACGAATTACTTCTGTGTTCCTTCAGTTCAAGTTATAGTCTGTTCCAGTTCTCATCTCTCTCTCTTCTTCATACACGAATTGATGTTCCAGTTCCCATGTCTAAAACTGTTCCAGAAGAAGAAAATAGGAACAAGAAGAATAAATTGAGCTTTTTTAATGTAAAAATTGAATTTTCATGTGTTGTTGATTCAGAAGAGTATTTTGAGAGATGTTGTTGCTGATTTGTCTTTGCATTATCTTGTTAAAGCTAAGTTTTTGGTGATTAAAGATGTGGAGAGAACAAGTTATTGCTCTTGTTTCTCTTTTCGTCTAACTTTTTAATCAACAGTTCAAACTTTTCATTGTCAAGCTACCATTTATAACTTTCAGTATCACTCTTTGATTTGCGGGGAAAAAGGGGAAAATGAAGTGACACTTTGAATCTATAATTTTAGACGAAATTGAGTTTATTACCATATTGTGAAGATTTCTGGTATTAGGGATATGGGAAAGACCACAACTGTGCTTGTTCGTGGATCTAATTTGCTTGTGCTCGATGAAGGTGAGCGAAGTCTGCACGATGCTTTGTGTGTTGAGTTTATAAATGATAAAAGAGGGATTCAGAGGCTTTTCGTGTATGAGTTTGGAAATTGATTTTCAAGAAAGGTTAAAAACAAATTGGAGTTTTTATGATAGGGGTGAAGAGTTTAGTTGTAGATGAATGTTTAGAAGATGTATAATTTGTTTTTGTTTTTATTTTTTTTATTTTTTTATTTATTTTTTTATATGTTGTATCTGTAAATAAAATAAAATGAACACATGTTGAAGATGAAGAAGACCAAGGAGGAAGATGAAGAATATATTAGAAATAATTAGGTGTTGATGGTTCACTATTGGATATAATGAACTTGCAATCAAATGGTTAAAATTATATCAGAAAAATATTGAACATTAAAAAGCTAACGGATCGGACTAAGTTGACTAACGGAGTATATTTGAGGGACCAAATCGGATAATTTTAAAATTAAGGGTCCAAATCAAAAACAACAAATAAGTTAAAAGACCATTTATGTAATTAAGCCTTTTGTTAAAAATAAAAGACAAAAGAGTTCTACTATTTTACCAATCTTGACTGATTTAAGGAAGGAGAAGTTGGCAGCACAATAATGTTTAGTAGGAATCTGTAGGTTAGTGAACTAACTCCAAGTTTCTTTGTTAGCCTACTTTCCCAAATATACTGACCCTTAACCTATGACAAGTTATAACCCTTAAAGTCCTCAAAGTGTGTACATAATTTAACTTTGATTGTCTATTTAGAATTGTTTCAAATTTACAGCAAGGTACATTTATGTGACGACTGGAGTGGGCAAATGTAGTGACCAACCCTACTGGCTTTAGGTGATACATACGTGTATCATAGAAAAGAGTATGGTTTAGCATATAGTACTTTCTCCTAGCCGGACTCGCTTGAATGTATTGTTGTAAGTTAGTTGCTGCTCTGCTGTAGATGTGATGAAAGACGTCCTGAGCACAATTCCCGGAAATATACGTTTTGCCTGAAAAAATATGCAAAGAATAACTTATGTTTTTTCTTACGTTATTCTTAGCATCTTTTTCAGTCTTTTTCAATAGGTATTAGCAGCAAAATAAAGGAGTATTACAACAATTGCCTATGATTTTGGGACATTTGTAATGGTTTCTGTATTTGAGTCTGTAATGAGAGTTTTCCCGAAACATAGCAATTTTAGGGCGTTCTTGATGTAATTCACGAAGAAATCATGCAAATCGGCAAAGCAAGACATCCGAAGATTTATGCGGTCCTTGGAAGACGAAGATTGAAGATTCAAGAGGCCTCATAATATGTTACAGAGGGAGGAGTTCTGTTCCCAAGTTCCAAAACATCTTACATTGAAGAAAACACCAAAATGGGCGAAGAAAACATGCATTTCAGCACTGAATTTACACTGAAGCGCCTAGGCACTTTTAAAATGCGCCTAGGCGCATTAAGGCGGTTTAAAAAGAGCTTGGCGCATGGAAAAGGCGCCTAGCGCTTTCTGACTTGTGAAAAAAGTCGTATTTTGTGACTTTTTCGCCCATGGAAGCCCATGCTTTTAGCCCAAGTCAGGTGGAAACTTTCCCTATAAATACGGCCTTCCACATTCATAATTTCTCATTCAGAACTGGATCAGTTCAAGAGGAAGGCGATTCAAGGAGCCAAGGAGGAGTTCTATCTTCTCCTATCTTTTCTAGGGTATGTTTTTATCTTTTTGTATCTAATCTTTAGTTACCATGAGTAACTAAGCAATTATAGGTTATAGTTCTAAGATGAACTCCTATTTATTTTGTTGGATAATTATTTAATAATATGTCGTATATTTAGTTATTTTATGTTCGCTATTTAGTTTTGTTAGTCTAGGTTTATTTCTAAAGAAGGTGCAACCAGAGATTAGATACTTAGGTTGTGACAGGGCCTAAAGTTTTTATTACTATCTAAATGATTATATCTTGATATTTATGTTCTTATACTAATAATTATCTGTCTAGGAAGTAATTAATAAATAGCTAGTGAAATATACCGAAAGCGAGTTGACCCGAGTAGTAAGTACTTAGGAGGTAACATTACTAAGACTGAGTAAAATATGCCAAACCTAGGAGGTAACTAGTTAGAGATTAAGGAAACAAGAGGTTGCTTGAAGGAAATAATCTGAACCCTAATAGAACCATTCTTCTTAACCCTGATATGGTTGCCTGTTTGTAGAACTACCGAGAGGGCGAGTGTGAGTTGAGATACCTAAGATTCGTGGATGGGTTAACCTAATGGAACTTTGGCACTTCATAGCCATAGGGGAAACTTGAAGGCCAATTTAAGTTCATGCTTAAATTACATTTGAATTAACAAAACCCCACATGTAAAGATCACCATGTTATCAGCAGGTGCAACCTGACGACCGATTAGGGTAGAAACATCCCACGACCTTATCACATAGATAGTTCACTTAGAATTACTAGATTCAACATGTATGTTAATTTACTATCCAACAAATAAATAGGGGGATTTGAATAATCCTTTAACCACTGTTACATTTCTGCAACCAAAAACAAGTAACTTGCTATGTCGCAAACAGATAAAAATTGTAAATCTCTTAACCCTTATCTTTTTATTTTATCGTCGAACTTAAAATAAGTAATGCAAATTTTTTGAACGAAACAACAATCCTTGTGGATACAATACTCAGTTATCACTTTATTACTTGGTAAACGATTTGGTACACTTGCCTAATCCGGCCATCACATCCCAGGGTCCTGCGGTGGCTTCCTCTATTTCCCCGATCCTGAGGCTTGCGTCGCTCTCCTGCTCCTTATTGATGGTCGATCAAGAATTTAGCATTACAAATGAGAGGTTTGCGTGGGACTCTCAAGTTCCAAGTTACATTTCTTGAAGCGGGAACGATGGGTTGGTGAGGGACTTGGATGAAGTTGTGGAAGCCGAGAGGCTGAAGAAAGTCTACTTGTCGAGAGTGTGTGAGAGGCTGACTCGTCTTTTGGAAGAGTTAGAGAAAACTTTTTGTGAGAAGGTTGCTTCGGTTCCCTCGGAATAAGCCTCATTGCAAGATTAGAACGAAGCTTTGGAGGCTGAGGTTGAGGATTTGAATCAAGGTCTTGATGAGACTAGGAGAGACTCCTTTGAAAATGACATTCATTAGATGGAGTTTTTCCACAAGATCGTTGTCGATCACGACCATCTGGGCATTTTTTGTGTCGTTAGAGAAATCGGGGCTAGTAGATCCATAGGAGATCCCAGATGACTTGGCGAATGTTGTGGTGGTAGATGCTCTGGAACTCCAGGGGAACCTACCCTTTTTAGTGATGATGTAGTCCTTTGCTTTTGGCGCCCATGCCTCTGTATTTTCTAACCAGGGTTTTTGGCCCCTCTCTTGCTTGTAATATATATTATGCTTGTTCATTTCCGCTATTTGGGATGTTTGATTTACCTTTTTCGGCTTTGCTTTTTTATTTCGCTCGGTAGCTACGGTCTGAAGCCCATTAG
Organism: Medicago truncatula; assembly: GCF_003473485.1. Classification (NCBI taxonomy): domain Eukaryota; kingdom Viridiplantae; phylum Streptophyta; class Magnoliopsida; order Fabales; family Fabaceae; genus Medicago; species Medicago truncatula. The sequence goes on from NC_053045.1 coordinate 28,912,325, forward strand.
AGGTTTTGCTCTTGAGGGGAAGACTCCTTTTCTGGGGGCTTCCATTGGGCCCTGCCCATGAGGACTTTTTTCCCGTGAAAGGGATTCTTTAAGGATTTGGCCATTATCTCGATAGATTTTTCATGTTGTTGGCATTTCATTACGCGATCGGTTTAAGGGCCCCTCGCGAAATCTTAAAATTGAGTCTTCGACCAGAACATGGGGAATTTTTCTTCATAAAACATCATCTTTCTCTACTACCCATAAGAGAAGGAACCACACCCCTTGTTGAAATCCTCTCACTCATAGATATTCAATACTCTATCACATCTTTATACCCTAGATGCTCCCGAAGAACACATAGAAGCTCATGAGCCCCACAAATCGAGGAAAAACCAAAAAATCGTATTAACGAAAGACCCTTAAGAATTTTGTAAGCTTCAAAGACCTTAAGGCCCTGCCGAAAAGAAATCAACCCCCCATGCTTACCCATGTCATCGATTGTCCCGCTTGGCACATGGAACAAATGGAAGAATAAAGGCAATGATGGAGCACCGTTCCTGTACTCGCACAAAAATAGGAAGACTTGTACCATGGACTAACCTAAATGATGCATCTGGGACGAAGCAATTTGCAGATGATTCAAGAATCATGTTTAAACTCACGAAGAAAGAGGACCATATGCAAGTCCTTTAAAAAGGAACTCGTACATCAGAAGGCTGAAAACCACATAACATATGCAAATTAAGTTGTCTTTAATGGTCACCGCCACCTCCCAATCGTCCAGCGGCACTCCCACATCATGAAGGGATGATTCCAAACTTCTTGGAGAATAATATGAATAACTAGATAACCAAATGTTTTCATCTACCCAGTCGTACTCAACAGTGGCTGAAGGAATATCGACTGACTACGCCAATAGAGAACCAACACCATCTTGGATACCCTGTATATAGTGAGAACCATAGTTTAAACAGCGAGAAGCATTGTCCTTCCATAGTGTGATTTCTTCTGAGTCAAACCACTACTTTAACTACATCTCAAAGACCTTTTCACATGTTGGAAGGTAGAATTCTCATCTAGATCTAAGACTACTGTAAAAGATGTTAGGTTAAATTCATTGCCACAACATAGCCCCCACATTACCTTGGGTGAAGTCGATAACATCGGGCAACGGATTATAACCAACAATGACCACAATTAGGGAGAAAGTAAGTTTATGAGAATCAACAAAATCCCCCATTGAATAGAATCAACCAAAAATTATACATAAAGTAATGCAAAAGGAATACCTCATAGGCTATCAGAAAAAGAAAAAAAAGGAGAGTTGTCATGGTAGGCTTCAAGGAATCACTCCCAGAAAAAGAAAAACAAGATAGTTCAATGGCAAAAAACGTAAAAAAAAAAAACCAAATTACAAAACATCCAACGTATATAGTTGTTAGTGAGAAAATAGGTCAACAGTTGTAAGTAAATTGAATCTAAAAATATTAATACAACACCATAGATCATGCCTAAAAAAATGTAACCGTGCTTGAGTACATCAAGGTGTTTCACCTTAATCCACGAGTTATTAGGGAACTCGTCAAGAATCCACGAAAGAGGAGTCATTTCAAATATAGATGTCCATGACACATCAACTGTTGTACCTTCCTCCACTCATTACCCTATAGCTCTCACTTAGTGCTCCTCGGTTCCCGACCTCGTGTAAAGACTAACTAGGTGTAATAACATATGTCAAGGGTCGACCTCACAATTATCAATGTGAATAAGTTCCTCACATCATAAAGATCGAAAGGTCTTGATGGGAAACTGTTATGGACCAGATTTTGCCCATGTAATGACTTAATTCAACATGCAGATTAACCGAATACACCAACTTATGAAGGCTTGTGGAAGGTCACATGTACGCTCTGCCACACAGGAACATTGCTCTACGCTGAACACACTTGGGTTGGTCTAGTGGCGTTGGCTTGGGACCTTGGAGTGTTCTCCTCTTATGTTTGTAGATTAGATTCTTTTCGGTGCCATTTTCACTGGGCTAGTTTGGCTTCTTTAAAAACAAAAAACACCACGAGTTGATCGGATCCATCGAACTGATCTCTAACTGACTCCTGCACTCGGCGCTGGATTTTACAGAAGTAGTTACCATGTTTTCATTTATTTAAGCGCGTCTCCGCCTCAAACCCAAGTACAATCACATTTTACACGCATTTCTCACATTTCTCTCTCGACTTCACAAAGGGATTTGAGAGTGTGATGAATTTACTTTTCAACATGTTTCTTCCTCACCCTTGACGAATAGTCTCCCTTACATAGTGCTCTTCCTTTGCAGATCATTGTCGAAATGAGCGTCGAGATCGTGTAATCCTAATGTTCCCAAATAGATCAATAGTTAACTACAAAAATTAAAATAATACTACATCTTAAAATAGGTAAATTATAAAAATAAGAAAAAGTATAAAAATAGAATATCCTTAAATATACTTAGTTCTATGTTGGGAAGGGGGCTGCATTTAGATTTCTTAGGGGTAAAAAAAACCTCATATTCTTAAGGGTGTTGTTAAGCAGTAGAATAAAATGATTACACGTCATAAATCTTGTTAAACTATAAAAATGAGAAAATGTTTAGTATTATATTTTGTAAGGAATGTAAAGTATAAAAATAAATTATCCATAAATCTATTTATAAATAATTTCAGACTCACAGACAATGCATGTTTGGAAATTAGCAAGAGATACAGTCAAAGATGAGTTTTATGTTATGTTATTAATTCTATTTAAGTCCTTACCACTTGATACAACTTTGACCGAGATATAATGAAATGATAAAGTTTATTATTGACGTAATTATTTAAAAGATTAACAAATAAAAACTTACCAACACGGGTTGAGTTCATTGGATTTAGAAGGGTCTAGTCTCCCCTAAATCGTACATGGTTAACCTAGGTTTAAATTTTGGTTAGAAGAGATATTCAAACCAATTAATTAAGCTCGAATGATTAATAAACTCTACCAAGGACGAATTGTTAAAGAGAACCTGAGTTTAGTTCTTAGTAAAAATTTGGTTCTCCTAACTAATTTATTTTATTAAGCATCAATAGAAAAAATCATGTAATTAAGAATAGTAGTTAATCATATTTATTTTTCTATGTATAATTAAAAATTTCGAGACAAAATCATGTCTTTGGTCAAAAATTTAGACAAAGTACATTTGGTAATTAAATTCATTAAAATGATATACTATAAATTTCTTTCATAATAATAAAATAATTTATTGAAAAGTATTTTTAAATAAAATAAATTAATAAAATAAATTAAAGTTTCCTTGTATTTTATATTCTTTTATTTGGGATTTTTGCTTTGGAATACCCACATTTCTTGTGATAGAAATGTATACAGAGGAAAACAAAACTTCTTCTTCAAAAGCAATAGGTCTTAACAACAAATCTTGTCTCATTTTAATTATTTTCTTCTCTCTATCTTATTCACTTTAGTTCCTTTCTTCAACCCAATTCTCAAATTTCCAAAATTCGTTTCAACCCCTAATTCTTCTTTCTTCTTTCTTGAAGCTTTTATTTCGTTATCTCACTTGATGCGTGCTTCAATATTTATGAGCTTCTCTATTTTTTATATTAATTAATTTTCATTTAATTGAACTATTACTATAGTATAAATGACAAATTTTAATGATTCTGAACTTTTCGTGATAAAGTCTAAAGTGCGTACAGGGCATAAGAGAGAATTTTCCTTTGCACTTAACTCTTACTCTGAGATCGGGACCTCATTGAGTAAAACCCGACCTCGTAAGAACCAGAATATGGTTCCTGTTTCTAATCCTAAGAAGACAGGAATGTCCAGTTCTAAAGAAGAACTAAAGGACAATGTTGTTGTTGAAACTGTTGCAAAAAATGGTGATTATGCTGAGAAGAAAATGAAGAATAAGACGGATAAGAAGAAGAATAAGAAGCCATCAATTCGAGGGAAGAGGCAAAAGTTTTGTGTGGATTACAGAGGTTTGTAAATCACATCTTTAGTTTCCTACACTTTTTATTGATGTGTTTGCATGCTTACTGCAAAAAATCTAAGAAGCAATCTTGAAATATTTTTTACTTTTGAAGATGCGAAAGTTGTGTCAGGATTATTCTCCAGTTCATGCGAGGAATCAAAGAATCGTCAACCTAGTCCAAGGCATACAATTGAGACTATTGATAGTCGTGTCTCACCAACAACCGTTAATCATAGGTATTTTATTTGTTTAATAATTGTAATTTTATTTGGTTTATAATGGTACATTATAAATTATCTTTGTTGTTATGGTGATATAGCATCCACTATCCGATTATTTCAGATCCCCCGAACCGGTTGTGCCTCAAACTTCATCATACAAAGGGATGAAGTGCAACACATATTGTGATAAGAGTCCACGAAGAATTACTAGGAAGTAAGTTTGATCTTTTTGCTCAAATATAAAACATTTACATCATATTCAAGTATTATTTTATGGATGTGTTAATCTCTTGTTTTATAGTCGTATCCCTTATTACGTTTTTAAATTTTAAAGGGATCGGGGCTTGCATAAGTTGGTCTTTCAAGAAAATATGTTGGAAGATGGAGCTGCAGTAGGATATTTTGATCGTGGAAAGGTTGCTTTGATGATGACTTCTTGTTACATACATTTTTTCACCCTTAACTTTCCTGAATATAGTTTTCATGTATTGGCAGAAACTATTGCACGGGAAAATAAATATAAACAAATCTGGTATTTTGTGTGGCTGCTGTAACGAAGTGGTAATTTTTTTTTCTTATTATGTAGTATATGTTGTCTCATCTGTCAACTTTGAGTAGACAATGTAAAAGATTATTGTTAAAATAATATAAAAATCGGATGAGCAGGTCAGCCCTTCTAAGTTTGAAGCACATGCTGGCAGGGCATCGCGACGGAAACCGTGAGTTTTTCTTTAACCTGTATTACTAAATGTTGGATACTTGGTACATATATTCCCTTAGATTTGAGTGCATATCAAATTGTTGCCCTAACTTTTAATAGATCTGTCACTCAAGCCTGCTTGCACATATACATTGTTATGTTGTTCAGTTTTATTTATATATATATGGGTTTTGCTATAAGACACCTTTTATGAAGGTGTCTTTTAGCAAGTTATTCTATTAGCATTTGTTAAAAGATACCAACTAAATTTTACGAAGGTGTCTTTTAGCAAAGTTATAACTAAAAAATGGAAATCACCCCTTGAGGTGTGGGTTGCTAAAAGACACCTTCATGGGTGGCTTCTAGCATAACCCTATATATATATATTTGAGTTTTTATCTAGTAGAATCCTTGAAAATATGGGAAAAAATCACATCCTTCATAACATGTCTAAGGTCGTCACTGCATGCACATGGTGTAATCGAAGACTCATTATATTTATACATTGAATTTTGTCTACATCTAATTATATTGTTTCTTCTTTTTTCCCCCTTAATTTTCATGTTTTTACTCTTAATTATTTATGCTACGAAGAATTATAGTATGGTGTTTTGGGAATCAACAAGTGTTTTCTTTATTGTAGTTACTCGTACATACGGACCGCTGATGGAGTCTCACTACATGAGTTGGCCAATAATCGGAGAATTTCTATGTCCGATAGTGATGAGCGCTGCAGTCATTGTGAACAAGTAGGGAATCTGTTATGGTGTGATCGATGCCAAAGATCTTTTCACTTAGGTACTTAATTTATATTTTTGTATTAGTCCAACTTAAGTTTTCTATTACATCATGCAACATATTGTTTGCATATATTATGTGTTTATACCATATTTCATCAAGAGCTAGAATGACAAGTTTGGACTTTTTCCTTTGCAGAGTGTATTCCTCTTGAATCCCCGCCAAAGAGGAAGCGATATTGTGAATATTGTCGTAATAAATTCCACAAGGACAAAAATGTAAAGCATAAAGAAAATGATGTGGCAACTGGAAGGATTGCAGAGGGTGATCCTTCGGAACAGATAACCGAGGTATGCACCCTTTCAGAAAAACAAAAAGAGGTTAAGGATGGTCCATGTGCATTGTGCAGGTAATTACTGTTTTATTTTATAAGTGAGTTATGTCATGATCATTTTTCATTGTTTTTTCTTTTTGTTATTTTGTTCTTGTTGTGTAAAAAAGTTATACTGGTTTAACATACATTTGTTCAACGTATTAGCGAGCGAGATTTCAACAATAATGAGTCTGGTCCACGGACAGTAATGATTTGTAAGCAGGTATTGGTTCATGTGAATCATTGTTTACCATGCCTTATTCATAAACTTGTTTTCATTGTTATATCGCTATATGTTTTGATTAAATTACTGATTGTTATTTCCTTAGTGTGAGAAGGAATTTCATGTTGAGTGTTTGAAGGATCATAACATGGCTAACCTAGTGGTAATAAATGTCTCCTTTTTGTCATGAATTATGTTTTTTTTTTCATTATTATATCCGATTGTTGATAATCAATTTTTTTTACTAGGAATTACCTAAAGATAAATGGTTCTGTGGCATAGATTGTGATGATATTCATATGAAATTGCAAAAATTAATGGCTCGCGGAGAAGCTGAACTGGGTCTTGATATAAAATGGAGACTCCTCAACACGAAGTTGAACAATCCTAAACATAATATTAGTCCATTGATTTCCAAGGCAAATGCTATCTTTCATGTGAGTATTGTGGTTTCGGTGTTGTACTCTAGTTACAGATTGCTTGATATATGATCAAATTGATATTTATTAACGATTGAAATATGTGTTATCCAGGAACGATTTAAGTCCATAAAGGATCCTAAAACAAAAATTGATTTAATTCGGGCAATGCTTTATGGGTAAGAAGCCTTTACCTCTTGTACAATTGATTTTCGTTTTGGACACTGCTGAACTTGTGAATGGAATTTTCTTCTTGTTCGTTGGATTTCTATAGGATGGAGATCGAGGGTCAATACTCTTTTGAGGGAATGTATTGTGCAGTTCTCTATTTCAAGTAAGGCTGGGTCTGGAGTATGTTTTGTAGCTTATTGCGTATTTCGTTCAAAACATGCTTGATTTTTTGTGTATTTCATGGTTTTACAGGAAAGTGATTGCATGTGCCGGGATATTCCGCGTGTTAGGCCAAGAAGTGGCTGAGCTTCCTTTAGTTGCAACTACGACTAAATACCAAAAACGTGTAATTTTATTTACTTCAGCAATGAATTTAAATTTGAGCAATTATTTGAAGTTAAATAGGATTATATAAAATATTTGTATACGTAAAATGTTATTGTTTTCTTTTAGGGTTACTTCCGGTCCTTGTTTTCTTGCATAGAGAATATGCTTAGGCACTTAAAAGTAAAAACATTAGTCTTACCAGCTGCTCATGAAGCCGAGTCAATGTGGATAGATAAATTTGGGTTTACAAAGCCAAATGACAAGGAAGTGAGTAATTTTTTAAAATTTTTAATAGAGTTTCATTGGTGATAACTTCTTAAAACTAACTATCATTCTCATTCCAGATGAACAATTTTAGGAGATTTTACCCTAATATAATGATATTTGATGGGTCTTTACTACAGAAGCATCTTTCTCCACCTCTAGAAGAGTGCTCAGCAAAACCTCCCATTTGAAGTATGTACATGATTTACATTTGATGTATAAAAATAGCTTATTCCTTTCATTTATTGTGTTTCTCAATATTCATTCTTGTTGTCGATGTGAATCCTAAGGCTTTTAAAACTACGTTTCGTACAAAGCTCAGTTTCGTCAAAAGTTCGCATTATCAACACATGTTGTGTGATTTGTTTTAACGAAATAGAAACTGACAATCATTTATTTTTCTCATGTAGGGGTGCGAAAGGAATTTGGGATGCCATATTTAATTTGCTTCGATAGAACCTGGCGTTGTGGGGGAACGAGAATGTGGAAAATATTATGTCATTCAACTTTCTTGTAAAGTAGATAAAGAAGTATATGATATCTCATTTTTTATGTTAAATACTTGTTGGTGTGCATTTGGTTGGAAAGGAAGGACATTCCCTTCAATGGGAAAGTGATTAGTTCAAAAGAGGTGATTGATATGATTAATAGACTATCTTGGATGTGGTTCATTAGTTGAAGGGTAGAGGCAAATAATATGTATTTTTCAATTGTTGGAGTTGACATTTATCTTATCTTATCTTCAAATAATGCAACTCTTCTGTAATGAGTTTTGAATACTAATTGTACTCTCATCAATACACTTTTGCTTATAAAAAAACCTATAAAGAATGTTTTTTTATTTCTCTAATAAGTTTGGAAAATTTAACGAGAACTAATGCCATTGACAAAAAATAAAAGTCTTCATCCTTAATTCACCCCCTTATAAAGTCACCTTTAAATTGTGAATTTAATTCCTTTAAATAGAAGTATAAACAGAATACCAAAGAACGTTTAGATGAGATGGTAAAAGATCTCTTCAAATTCAGCCCTAAAAATACAGTAGTGTAAGGATTTGTCACCTATTATGGTCCTATCAGACTCAAGAGATAAGTATATGTAGTTGTTGCACATGAAGATACCCTGTAATAAAAAAAACTGAAAAGTGCTTATATTAGTTAGTTGTCTTTGAGGTATATACAACAATGCTTCATTAATTTTCACATCTGCATCTCATAACACCTACATTGTAAAATAGTGCATTCTAGAACCGTAAGACCTACTTTCATCTCATCAACAATACCATAAATGCACACATAAAAATCACCCCTATAGTATCCAAAAATAAATAAAAAAATATCATCCCTTTGTAACAAAATAACTTAATGGTCAAAAAATAAAATCAGATTTATAATTTTAACATCATACCTTCGATTTTTTAACACATTAAGGCTGTGTATAATTTGGATGTGAGCAAATATTTTTAATATGATCCCTAACTTTTAGAGGATTCCCTAGATATTTTTTAAGACATTTTGGTGCTGCTAAATAATAGTATATCCAATTTGTTTACGACTAATTGTATCTAGCACCCATGGTCACTTTGATTCTAACCAGGAATGATACAATTGATTGATTATATGTAAATTTTGTTATAAATCTGTGAGATTGTATGATAGTGAGGTTTACTTAATCAATTTTTTTATTAGATTGAAGATCATTTTTGGTAATTCATAAAAAATACATAACTCTTTGTAACCAAAAAAATATATATAACTCATATTAGTGCTCGTTTGGTTACCCGTTTTCTAGAAACGGGAGTTTGGAACACATTCAAACGCGGTTTTGCCTTTTTTCTGGTGTTTGGGTAACTGGAAACTTGATTCACCTGAACGTGCTTCAACCCCTCAAACTCACGTTTACTAAAAGCTACAATTTGGAACAACACTTACACTCACAATTTTTTTTTTGACAAAAAAAATAACAACTCATTTCATTCATAATTATAGAAGAGATACAATGTGGAGTATGATAAAAATCTTGGGGACTTATCTAAATGACTTACAACTGCATGTAATGATGTCTTCTTTGGTGAATCACAATCTTTTTGTTGGGTATCAGGTGGGTTCTTCTGCGTCTTTGGCGATTTCTCATTTGCAATTTGTTGATGACACTTTGGTACTTGGCCATAAGAGTTGGAAAAATGTTAGATCTTTCTGTCTAGTTTCGATTTTATTTGAGGCTCTTTCTGCCTTTAAGGTGAATTTCCATACAAAAAATTAGTTGGAATTAATGTTAGTGATTCTTAGTTAACTGAGACAACATTGGTGCTGAAATGTAAAATTAGGAAGCTTCCCTTCGTCTATTTGGGTTTGTCGGTCGGGGTAATCCACTTTGTTCTGAGAACCGGTGGAGGACTATGGATTTATCTATAGGTGGCCGAATTATTCTTCTGAAGGTTGTTATGTCCTCTCTTCTTGTCTATGCTCTTTCCGTCTTCCAAACCCCTTAAGGTATCATTTCCTCTATTGATTCGTTGTTGTCTCGATTTTTTTGGGGCACGGGGAGTAGGGATTTTAGGAAAATGTCTTGGATTGCCTGAGATCATATTTGTTCTAGTAAGGAGAAAGAAGGATTTGGGGTTAGGAGGTTGTCGCGTCATTTTTTGGAGATCAAGGCTATTTGATTAGCTTTTGACTCACTAATTTATTTCACGACTGAACATTTAATTTTTTAAGAAAAAAAAAAGGGAAAAAAGTTCAAACTACCCCATTTTGAAAAGATTTTGGGTTCGGGGGTTAGTTACATAAAGGGAAGGTATTAGCACCCCTTATGTCCGTAGTACTCTACGGGAACCTCTTGATTTTATTTAATTAATGTGCTATAACTTGCTTGCTTATTTTTGAAAAGAAGGAATTAAAGTGGAAAAATAAAGACCTAATTATCTACATTTTTTATTGATTTGGAAGGACATGGTCCTCTGCCTACGTACCCGTGAGGGATCAAAACCTCGTAGTTCGGGGTAGAAATTGACGTTTGATTGGTTGTATGTTTTTTATTAGTTTTGAAAAAGGTTTTAAAAGGAAAAGCCAAGTGGCAAATAAGAATTTGTTTGTGTTTTTTAATTTAAATGAAAATAAACTCAAGGTAGAATTAAATTGATTGATGTTTGATTAAGAAAAGAAAATAAAAATGCGGTCACTTGATTTGGATCAAGGTTTATTATGAAAAATGTTTTTGTGATTTTTTTTGGTTATTTGCATGTTTTTATGATTTTTGAATAAACACATAAACTAACGGAGCATAAAGAATAAAAGCGCGGCTACCCTAATATAAAATCTATGACTATTACATAAAAAGCCTATTTACATTCTAAGGTCTGCGATAAAATTAAAAATGCTAAGAAAAATAAATAAATGCGAAAAAGAATAAAAAAGGTCCAAACACATGGTGGGGTGCAGTAGTAAACAGGGGTGTGCAGAAAGCAGAAAAAGGAATTGGGCCTAAGTAAACGAACCGGGTCGTGGGTCGCGGGTCATGGGTTGACCCGGTTTGGGGGATATATAAGGGTTGTAGGATTTTTTTTCTCTCATTTTTACATCTCTTTCTCTCTCTTCCCTATTTTCTCTCAAAAAACACTCTCTTCTCTCTCTTCCTACTCTTCTTCTCCGGCGGGAGGCTTGGGGGGCCGGTGGGATTCCGGCGCGGTGGCCGGCGAGCCATCGCGGCTGCGCCGCCGCGCCGGAGCTAAAAACTCCTTTTTTTTTTATTTTTTTTTTTACACCTACTCTATTCTTCCTTCTGGTTCCGATTTTGCGTATGAAATTTTCAAAATAGGCACGGTTCAACCTAGATCTAAAAAGGGAAGAAATTTTTATACCTTTGGTTTTGATTCGATTTGGTTTCTTCCTGGCTGGTTCTGATTTTGTGTATGTGTGTGTGCTGTCGTGTGCGCGCCTATGGCTTCCTTTTCTGTGCCGTCGTGTTGTTTTCAGCGCGTGTGCGTGTGTGTTGTGCTGCGTTCTGCTGTGTGTAGCCGTGCCGGTTCTGTGCGATCGTGTTGCGGTTGCGCGCTTCTGTGGGTGTGCGCGTGTGCTGTGCTGCGTTCTGCTATGTGTAGCCGTGCCGGTTCTGTGCGGTGTGTTTGTTCTCTGTTTTTTTTTGTTCGTGTTCTGTTGTTCTCTGCTGTGTTTCTCTTTGTTATGCAGGTTATGTATTTATAGTGCTGTTTGGGGACAAGGATTTGTTACAAAATTTGCAGATTTTAGGAGATTGAGACGGAGATAGGCGCGTAACAGACTGGATGAGGATGAGGATGATGGTTTGTGATTTGTTACGCATGAACCTGGACTGTTCTTGGGACTCATGGACATTTTTGGGACTTAATAAAAAAGAAAAATTAATAATAAAAAAATAAAATAAATAAAAAAGAAAAATTTAATCTAATCTTGGACTAAAATTAAAATTAGAATTTTAAAAATTTTAAAAGATGGAAATAAATAATTTAAAGACTGAGAGAAGAGGGCCCGATTCGGAATTTTATGAGGTATTTCAAAATACCTCCCTGCCGAATTTTTCACTGAAATGTGAGTCTGATCCGAGTTCGGAGACGTGTGTCAGTGGGACCTTAGGTAAAAATTTGGGGTATGACAGATGCCCCTATTTAAGTTTCTTCGCTCAGAGATTTGAAGGTAAAATCTTTGACTCGACGAGCCGAAGAGACTTAAATACAAAAATGCACCAATTTTGACCTAAGATGTTTATGAATGCTCATGATTTAATTATGAATGCATGATGACAAAGACGGCTCGACTGGAATGAAAAGACACTGGGATACCCAAATTCTTCGAAGAAAGGGATCCGACTTTACTGGGGAATCTGGTTTCACTGGGGAAAATGGTTTCACTGGGGAAAATGGTTTCACTGGGGAAAATGGTTGTTCCTCATTGTCTCGACATCTCAAAACAAAGTGCAATGGTTCAGACTCCAATGTCCATTTGTGGACTTGGTTTTGAAAATGAAATAATAGAAGGATACAAGCTATTTGTTGGTTGAAATTGGCCACTTGTCACAGGCTGTTCGCTGGTTGGAACTGGTCGCTGAGCATAAAGATAAAAGATTGACATGAGTTGTTCGTTTGTTGGAACTAGTTGCTCGGAAGGTAAAAACATTGGCATAGGCTATTCGTTTGTTGGAATCGGTCGCTGGGCATAAAGATAAGAGATTGACATGAGTTGTTCGTTTGTTGGAACTAGTCGCTCGAAAGGTAAAAAAACATTGACATAGGCTATTCGTTTGTTGGAATCGGTCGCTGGGCATAAAGATAAAAGATTGACATGAGTTGTTCGTTTGTTGGAACTGGTTGCTCGAAAGGGAAAAAAACTGACATAGGCTATTCGTTTGTTGGAATCGGTCGCTTGAAAGGTTTGGATTGGTGACATCTCTAGAACAGCTACGCTGGGGATGATACCTGGAGTTTGAAGTTGACATCGAGATTAACTAGTGTCGTGACTAGTACGGCTTTCCGCCGGGGATGACACTTCGAAACTAAAGTTGAAATTGACATTGATTAGTGACATAACTAGCACGACTTTACGCCGGGGATGACACTTTTGAAATTGAAGTTGAAATGGAAAACGCTCATTTGTAGAAACTTGCGGCTTGACACAATGGTAAGCTTTGACTGATGCAATTATGTGTGAATTGATGTTATGCATATGTCGTGTACGCATAAACGTGTGATTATGTGAAAATATTGGCGAATGCATGATTGCATGAATGTATGGATATATGAATGCACATGACACGTGAATCGATGAACTGAGACAAGATAGGTAAGATGGGAGTTGGACCGACATTGCATTACAAACACTCGGCAACCTTCCTTGGAGATGATATTATTGTGAGCAAATCGAGCCGTTGATGGTGTAAGAAACTGGCACTAGGTAGCCACTGGTGCCTCCTGGGGGGTGAGCCCATTGTCGATGAAAGAAGTCTGAAGAAGTCGCTATTTGTTAACCGGTACAGAGTGTCCTTCCATTGGTATGCTTCCGCAGTCATACCTTTTGTTTTATTAAAAGAAAATCCCTAATTTTTGCCTGGACCGCCCTTTCGGGTTTTCAGTCCACCGGGAATATGTATTTTTTTGTTTTGCCCCCTAATTTTTGCCTGGACCGCCCTTTCGGGTTTTCAGTCCACCGGGATGCCCTCTGTTGCCTAAGTCGCCTTTTCAGGTTTTCAACTTAGCGAGCTTTTTTGTATTGTTTTTGTATTTATTTATTCAGAGATTTTCCTTAGTGTCGAGCCATGCTTTTAGCAGGATCTGACCTCTCTTGAGTTGATATATGCCTTTCTTACTCCCGAGTGCCAAGTTGTATCTATTTGTTTATGCCCTTCTTCTTTTTTTTTTTCTTTTTTTTTATATAAACCCTTTTTAGAAATCTATTTCAAAGTATTATCATCAGTAAAAGAGGAAAAAATCGAGAAACAAAACAAGTAGGAGTCAAAAAAGAGGTAAAGGCTCAAAGTTTATTAATCGAATGACGCTATGCCAATGGCATGACTTCATGGAGTTATTTACAAAGTTTGAAAAGAAATGGTAATTTAAAATGGAAAGGTACGTTGAACTTCATAACCCTATCGTTCTCTAGCAACTTTGAAATCCGTTATCTTGTGGCTCGAATGCTTTTGATATCAGGTATGCCCCAAGTGTATCTGTGTTCGACTGGATGCAGTTACTTTGTCTCTTTTTTTTTTTTTTTTTTTTTTTTTTTTTTTAAATCCTTAATTTTTGCATAGACTGCCCTTTCGGGTTTTCACTCTATCAGGATAATGATCTCTGTTTATTGTCTCTAATTTTTGCCTGGACCGCCCTTTTCGGGTTTTCAGTCCACCGAGACGCTCATTTTTGCCTAAGTCGCCCTTTTCGGGTTTTCGACTTACCGAGCTGTTCTTTTAAAATTTTTAGACAAAGTATTTCTTGACTGCATCTGTGTTCACAGGTCGTGGAAGTTCTTCACCGTCCATGGTTTGTAGAGTCATGGCACCACCTGAGAAGGCTCTTTTAACAACATACGGACCTTCATAATTAGGAGCCCACTTGCCTCGGGAGTCTGGTTGGAAAGAGAAAATCTTTTTGAGCACGAGATCACCTTCTTTAAACTCACGGGGACGAACTTTCTTGTCAAAGGCCTGCTTCATCCTTTTTTGATATAATTGTCCGTGACATAGGGCTGTCATGCGCTTTTCTTCAATTAGATTCAACTGGTCGTATCTATTCTGAACCCATTCAGCTTCCGATAAGTCAGCCTCCTTTAAGACTCTCAATGATGGAATTTCGACTTCTACAGGGAGTACTGCCTCCATGCCATATACCAGGGAAAAAGGAGTTGCCCCTGTTGATGTGCGTACAGAAGTACGATATCCATGTAATGCAAAGGGAAGCATTTCATGCCAATCTTTATAAGTCACCACCATCTTCTGGACAATCCTCTTTATATTCTTGTTCGCAGCTTCGACAGCACCATTCATTTGAGGTCTGTAAGGTGAAGAGTTATGGTGTTCGATCTTGAAATCATCACACAATTCTTTCATCATCTTGTTGTTTAGATTTGTTCCGTTGTCGGTGATGATCCGGTTGGGGATGCCATAACGACAAATGATATGATTCTTGATAAATTTGACCACCACTTGTTTGGTCACATTAGCATACGATGCGGCCTCAACCCACTTAGTGAAGTAGTCAATAGCCACTAAGATAAAACGGTGTCCATTTGAAGCTTTGGGCTCAATCCTTCCGATCATGTCGATGCCCCACATAGAGAAAGGCCACGGAGAAGAAAGTAAATTGAGCGTAGTTGGCGGCACATGAATCTTGTCGGCGTATATCTGACACTTGTGACACTTTCTGGTATGCTTGTAGCAATCTGATTCCATTGTCATCCAGTAGTAGCCTGCTCGCAATATCTTTTTAGCCATTGTGTGCCCATTAGGATGAATTCCGAAGGATCCTTCGTGTATTTCATGTATCAATAAATCAGCTTCATATTTGTCTACACATCTGAGCAAGACCGTGTCAAAGTTTCTTTTGTACAAGATATCCCCATTCAGGAAGAAATTACTAGATAATCTTCTGAGAGTCTTCTTATCTTTGTTGGATGCTCCAGGAGGATACTCTCGAGTTTGGAGAAACACTTTAATATCATGAAACCACGGTTTATCGTCGACAACTGCTTCAGCGGCAAACACATAAGCGGGTCTATCAAGGAATTTGACACTGATTAGTGGCACGTCATTGTGATGATTCACCTTGATCATTGAAGACAAAGTAGCCAAGGCATCAGCCATCTGATTCTCATCCCGAGGGATATGATGTAATTCCACTTTGTTGAAGAAGGTCAATAAACGTCTTGCATAGTCTCGATAAGGTATTAGTCCTGCGTGAAGAGTTTCCCATTTTCCTTTGATCTGGTTGATTACAAGAGCTGAATCTCCATATATTTCGATGTTCTTGATTCTTAGATCAATGGCTTCTTCAATACCCATGATGCAGGCTTCATATTCAGCGATGTTGTTTGTGCAGTCAAACCGGAGTCTTGCTGTGAAAGGGATGTGAGTACCCTTAGGAGTAAGGAGTACTGCTCCTATGCCGTTGCCGTATACATTGACAGCCCCATCAAATATCAAACCCCACACTGAATCTGGATCAGGACCTTCTCCGAATAGTGGCTCGTCACAATCTTTCATCTTTAGATACATAATCTCTTCATCAGGAAAGTCAAACTTGATAGGTCGATAGTCTTCAAGTGGTTGGTGAGCCAAGTGATCAGCAAGGATACTGCCTTTGATTGCCTTCTGGGAACGGTACTCGATATCATATTCAGATAGTAGCATCTGCCACCGTGCAATCCTTCCTGTCAAAGCGGGCTTCTCAAATATGTACTTGATTGGATCCATTTTAGATACCAGCCAAGTAGTGTGATTAATCATATAATGACGGAGGCGTTTGGCAGCCCAGGCTAGAGCACAACACGTCTTCTCGAGCATGGAGTAGCGAGATTCGCATTCAGTGAACTTCTTGCTTAAATAATAAATGGCGTGCTCTTTTCTTCCGGTTTCATCTTGTTGTCCGAGCACACAACCCATGGAATTTTCTAACACTGTTAGGTACATGGTCAAAGGTCTTCCTTCAACTGGAGGGATGAGAATCGGTGGTTCTAGTAAGTACTTCTTTATGCTGTCAAAAGCCTTCTGGCAATCTTCGGTCCACACAATACCTTGTTCTTTGCGGAGTAGTTTGAATATCGGCCCACAAGTTGCAGTCATATGAGAAATGAACCGGGAGATGTAATTTAGTCGTCCAAGAAAACCCCTTACTTCTTTTTCTGTTCTCGGAGCAGGCATCTCTCTGATGGCTTTGACTTTGTCAGGATCTACTTCGATGCCTTTCTGGCTGACAATGAAACCTAGAAGCTTTCCGGATCTGACACCAAAAGTGCATTTGTTGGGATTTAGACGAAGTTTGTACTTCCTCAGGCGCTGGAACATCTTCTGTAGATACTTGACATGGTCTTCTTCAGTAACCGACTTGACTATCATATCATCCACATAGACCTCAATCTCTTTATGTATCATATCGTGGAAAAGAGTAGTCATCCCCCTCTGATAAGTAGCTCCGGCATTGATTAAACCGAACGGCATTACTTTGTAACAGAAAGTGCCCCAAGGTGTAATAAATGATGTTTTCTCTCTATCTTCGGGTGCCATCTTGATTTGATTATAACCGGAGAATCCATCCATGAATGAGAAGACTTTAGACTTGGCGGTACTGTCAACCAACACGTCAATATGAGGTAAAGGAAAGTCGTCTTTCGGGCTAGCTTTGTTTAAATCACGGTAGTCGACACACATTCTGACCTTACCATCTTTCTTTGGAACAGGAACTATGTTAGCTAACCATTGGGGGTAATTTGATGTGATGAGGAAACCAGCGTCGATCTGTTTTTGTACCTCTTCTTTGATTTTGAGAGCCATGTCAGGACGTGTTCTTCTCAATTTTTGTTTGACTGGCGGACATTCAGGTTTCAAAGGTAGGTGATGTACCACAATATCAGTGTCTAGACCCGGCATATCTTGGTAGGACCAGGCAAACACATCAACATATTCTTTGAGGAGCTCTATCACTTGCTTTTTAACACTTGTTTCGAGCGATGCCCCAACCTTGATTTCTTTTTTGTCCTCTTTGGTGCCCAAATTAATCACTTCTAGTTCGTCCCCATAAGGCTGAATGGTCTTCTTCTCTTGTTCGAGTAGTCGAGAGATTTCGTCAGGGATCTCTTCATTCTCTTCTTCCTCCGCTTCATACACAGGGAACTCAAAGTTGGGAGAGATCATGGGGTTATGTTGTTCAACGGGTTCGTCGATTTCTAATCTGCACATGTGATGGATGATTTTTTAGAAAAAAGATACATGCAGATTTTTTTGAAAATTCATGTTGGGTTTTTTGTATTACCACTTTTCAGAAAAGCATAAAAGAAAATGAGACCAAACATCGGGAAAAAAAACGACATTTTTATTTTATTGATGATAATTTCTTGAAATAAAAAGCCCTAGATAAGTTCACTTTCGCTTGGGGCGGGGCGAAAGGAGTTTTTTGAAAAGAAAAGCAAAAACTAAACAAATGCATTACTTGGACAAGTGAGTAACAAAAGGAACATCTATGGCAACCCAATTGTGGTTGGATACTCCTGGTGTTATAAAACCTCGTGGCACACTTTCAGGATCATCTTCAATGATTGCATGGATAAAGCCCGAACTGTGGAAAGTTCCCTTCTTCGCTGTGGACAAACCAGTAGATGGGAAGAAACCCAAACCTTCTCGGTGCTTGTTTTCTGGAAGCTCTATCAGCTTTCCCCAGCTTGTGGACCCTCCTGCTTGTATGACCTTCTGAGCATCTTTCAGAGACGAGATAGAGGCTTCATTCCTCTTGGTATTCTCATCTTCTATAGTAAACCCCTGAAAAGGTGTCCCTTCGACATCGTCTGCCCCAATGAAAGAGAAAGATGACAAATGACTCACCAATAAAGCCTCTTCACCGTTTACAGTTACTAGCTTCCCATTCTTCACAAACTTCAGCTTTTGATGCAGCGTGGATGTGACAGCCCCTGCCTCGTGAATCCAGGGTCGACCCAGTAGGCAACTATATGAAGCTCGAATGTCCATGACTTGAAAATTAACTTGAAAAACTTGTGGCCCAACTGTGATGGGTAGAACCACCTCTCCAAGGACATCCTTCCTCGAGCCATCAAAAGCTTTCACCATTACCCCACTTCGTCTCAAAGGTGCGCCTTGGTAAGCGAGCTGGGTATAAGTTGTTTTGGACAACACATTCAAAGATGATCCAGTATCCACCAGCACATTTGACAAAGCATCAGTTTTACAGTTCACAGATATATGCAGCGCCCGATTATGGTTCCTTCCTTCTGCTGGGAGCTCTTCATCGCTGAAACTCAAGTTGTTGCATGCAGTGATGTTCCCTACTATTCCGCCAAACTGACCCACCGTTACGTCATAATCCACAAAAGCTTGTTCTAAGACCTTCATTAATGCATCTTTATGGGCCTCAGAATTTAGTAATAAAGACATTATGGATATTTTGGATGTAGTCTGCATCAGTTGGTCAACAACCCTGTACTCGCTCTTCTTTATTAACTTGAGAATCTCATCAAACTCTGCACTTGTACCAGCCCCATTGGGTTGATCCACTTCTTTGGCGATACCAGCATCTTTAGTCCGAACCTCCTTGTTTATTGCAGCATCAATCTTCTTTGGGAACACTATGGGAACAACGCGCCCATTTCTCAGAACTCTACTGTCTTCAACAATATTATCCACACTAGACAAAGGCGGTATTGGAACCTCACGACCCTCTTCAATCATGGTGGCATTGTATTTGTATGGAATGGCTTTTTCAGAAGCATATGGCAGTGGACCCGGTAAGCAGATCACCAGAGGGGTGATAGTTGACTTTCGACTGTCATAAAATACCTCCAAAGGTCCTTCGGGAGTTATTACACACACATCATCACACTTCCTTTCGACTACAAGCTCTCCTCGGTCCAGAAGCCCCTGAATATCATTTCTTACTTTTTGACATCCTCTGGAGTTCATAAGGCATATTTCACAGAGATCATGATCATGCTCAAAAAGGTCGACTTTGCATAACTTGGCATGTAACGGAACCAAGGGTGTTCTGATATGTTGAACATCCTGAATGGGACGAGTCTTTTGACAATCTTCGATCATGTTGACTGTTGCGGCACCATGATTCGGCAATGGGTTTGTTTGAACATTTGGCGCCGAGTCTGTGAAAGTTATTTTTCCATCATTGATCAACCTCTGCACTGTGCTTTTAAAGGCATAACAAGTTTCAATGTTATGGCCACGGCCCCCTTCATGGAAGTCACAAGTCTGGTCAAGTCTATACCAAGATGGTAGTTTTTCTGGGATAGGAGGAGCTGTTCTGGTTTGGACAAGGTTTTTCTTGAGTAAGCCGGGAAGTAATTCTGCATAGGTGACTGGTATTGGGTTAATCGGCATTCTTGGTGGTCGAGGTTGTTGTGAGCGTTGTTGATAAGGTTGTTGTTGGAAATTTTGTTGAGGGTATTGTTGATATGGGTATTGTTGGTATGGTTGTTGTTGGTATAGTTGTTGTTGGTATGGTTGTTGTTGGAAATTTTGTTGTTGGACATTTTGTGGTTGGACATTTTGTGGTGAAGGATTTTGTGGGAATTGAGGATATTGTGGTATTTGAGGATATTGCGGTATTTGAGGATGGTTATTCGTTTGTTGAAAAGGGTGAGAGGTGGGTGTGATGGCAGCAATGTGTTGATAGGCTGGATAAGTTTGTTGAGGCCCTCCATGAGTCACCATACCGACTTCTTGTTCTTTCTTCCTCGGGAAATGGTTCCCGGTCTTCTTGGTCCCACTGGCAGGAGTTGTATTCTTTACTAAGCGTCCCTCTCGGACTCCTTCTTCTAACTGTACTCCCATGCCAACCATCTCCGCGAAGCTCTTTGGTGTACTCCCGACCATCTTTTTGTAATAAAAATGATTCAAAGTTTTTAGGAAGAGCTTGGTCATCTCTTTCTCCTCAATTCGTGGGCTGACTTGGGCAGCGGTGTCTCTCCACCGTTGGGCATACTCTTTGAACGTCTCTTTATCTCCCTGAGTCATGGCTTGGAGATCACTTCGGTCCGGAGTCATGTCTACATTGTAACTATACTGTTCCACAAAAGCTTCACAAAGGTCACGAAAAGTTTGAACCCTTGTTTTGTCTAGGTTTGTGTACCACTTTGAAGCAGGGCCGGTCAAGCTTTCTTGGAAATAGTAAATAAGAATCTGATCATCTTGGGCATACGCGGGCATCCTTCTCACATACATTTTTAGATGTTCCTCAGGACAAGAACTCCCTTTGTATTTCTCGAAATCTGGGATCTTGAATTTGTGAGGTACCTGCACGCTTGGTACCAAGCAGAGATCGTACGCAGTCTTCCCAAATTTCCCTTTTTCACGGAGGGCTTTCATGTCTCGGCGTAGTTCATCATATTTCTCTCGTAGGTCGCTTACCTCCTCGTAAGCCTCTGCATTCCCTGAATGAAAGATAGGCTCTTCAGTTTGCGGAATTGTATGCATCACAGGTGCTGAGTAGGTCATGGTGGCGGGAGTGGCCCTCATGGCAGGTAGGGGTACTTGAGCCGTGTACTGGTGAGTGGGCATCTGAGCTTCACAAGTGATAGGACGAAATATCTCCCCAGCAGTGAAAGGTGGAAACCAAGGCGCGGAACGTTGCGGAGCGGACTGCGTTGGAGTGTCAGCACATAGTGTCCAAGAAGAAGACGCCTCGGCCTGAGTTCTGATGGGAGGAGGGGGTGGAGGTGCTTGTGATCGGGCCTGCGCTTCTGTTACGGCCTGAGCTTGAGTTTGCGCTTGTGCCAATGCTTGCGCTTGTGCTTGAATCTGTGCTTGAGCTTGAGTCTGAGTTTCTACCATTGTTTTTATTAATTCAGCCATCTCGTCCATCCTAGTCTGCATGACTGTCATTTCTTCACGAAGTACCCGATTTTCCTGCTCAAGATAATCCATCTTCTTCTTTACGTTTGCTCGAGTGTAGTGAGTACGGGTTGACTTGTAGATGATACGTGGGGCCACCGTATGAAACGAGTTGACCTTTTTTCTCTGGAAAAGGAAGTTTGTGTGAGACTTTGATTTGAGACTATGAAATGCAGGATGATGCATGATGTTTATGCAAAAATAGACGTATATTTTTTTATCGAAGGACTTATGAAAGTATTTTTGTAAATATCATAGTTGAGAGTCCCATTGAATAATTCGCATACTATAAGATAATTCCCTTTCTAAACAACGAAGCCAAGGGATAGACTTTGCAAAAAAAAAAAAAATAAGATAAATATCTAACTTAAAGCTAAAAACAAAAATAAAAGAAAAACTGGGAACTCTCAAGCTCTTTGAAGTAGACTATTCATCAGAATCTGAATGTGCATCTTTGAAGAACTCCCAACGCTCCCCTGCGCTGATAAATTGTGATAGCCTTGTGCTCTGAGCTCGGATCTGAACATTCTTTTTTACTATTTGTCGTCTCAGCTTGTGAACCTCATGCTCTTGTTGCTCTATCTTACCACTCATAGTCTCCACCTTGAGCATAGCTTCATCATACTTCCTTTTCCAGGTAGCACTCACATATTCCGATCGGGCCAACTTCTCTTGACATTCCTCCACAGTTGCGGGGGCCAAGGGTAAAGCCGGAGCTGGGGTTGTTGAAGATAGGTACCTTGGCAAATGATATGGTAAGACCAGATCGGAAGCTCTATTGATGACCCATTGAGTGTAAGACCCCTGTAAAGAGTCTGATCTCCTCGCCAACTGGCTTCTATTGAGTGTGCGAATGGCATGCCATGCTTGGACAAATCTCCCTCTTTTGTTTGAGGGATCTTCATGGTTGAAGTAGAATTCACCCTGTAGGTAGATGTTATCTGGCTTAGCTTCCATTGGACATCCGAACTGACGTTTGGCAAGGATAGGATTGTAGCTGACTCCTCCTTGCGTACCGAGAAGGGGTACATTTGAGTATTCTCCACAACTAACAATGATGTTCGTGAAGTTACAAGTGGCACGGTACCAGGTTATGTCGGATGGGGTAAGGGACATGATTCTTTTGGGCCAGGAGAGATTTTCTGGGTTGGCTTGAAAGGAGTGGGTCTGAGGTAAGTGAGAGGTAAACCATTTGTATAGTAAGGGTGCGCAACCAAGGATAGCTCCACGACCTACTTGGGTTCGATTGTGAATGGAATGATATATATCAGCTAACAATGTGGGGACTGGGTTCTTTGTGAGGAAAATTTGGATGGCATGGATGTCAACATAGTTATCAATATTTGGGAATAATACTAGGCCATAGATGAGTAAAGCTAGGATAGAGTAGAAGGCCTCAACATTGTTTGTCTTGGAGAAATCGGAGGCTTGTTGGTAAAGAAATTTAGTAGGTAAGCTTGGGAGATTCCCTTTTAGGGTAAGTTTTTCTTTTATGAGAGAGGTTTTGAGATGGAGGGCATTTGCAATAGTGGCGGCTTTGGGAAAAGGTTCTAAACCAGTAAAAGGTACCTTATCAAGTACGGGTAGGCCAATTAAGTGAGAGTATTCTTCGAGGGTAGGCATAAGCTGGTAGTCGGGAAAGGTGAAACAGTGGTAAGCAGGGTCATAGAACTGGACCAAGGTTTCCAAGCACCCCTTATCGATATTTGTCCAGAGGACACCAAGCAATTTCCCATGACGATCACAAAAATTCTCCAAGCTAGTTACTTCAAATGCAAGCTTCTTTAAGTTCTCTAGATCCAATTTCCTGAATGTAAACTTCCTAGTATTTCTTCTTTCCATGCCTATGATATTTACAAAAACAAGTATAAGCCCTTCGATATTTTTTGATGAAAAAAGATAAAATTATGAATGAATGCATGTATGCATGATTATGCGTAGGTTAAGCTCATCATGTTGGAGTTTAAAGGTAATAACCCCCATTTGGTAAGGACTATGGTTTCATTTGTACCTGTATCACGGGTTCTATCCAGTTCCCAAAGTCATCAACTACCTCCGAATGTTATCGGGTTACAAGACTACTCTTGATCCAATAATATCCGTAGGAAGGTTTCATTTGAGTGTAGTATCGCGTATCAACTAATTCAAGACTACTCTTGATTAGCCACCGCACTACGTTCTAAAAAGGCTAAGATGGGTTAAGGGTAACTAAAGGTCCTCAACTTCGACGGTCACTTGAAAATATAATGCCAACACGACTATTCATGCCAACATAGATTACTTTCAAGATTCCTCCATTGAGTGGGGTTGTACCACATGAACCTAAACACGAGACTTGACTCTCGGAAAGGCACTTTGGTTATACCACCGTCCTATCTTATGTTTCTCTCAAGCCCGGGTGTAGGGCTTTATCTCACCACTCATACTGAAAAAAGAAAAGAAGAAAGAGAGAAGATAAAGGATATATACAATTATTTCCATCTTTATTTTTGTTTTAAGCAAGTTATAGCATAGAGAATTAAATAAGGCCAAGTTAGGCTCAACCCTCTTTAGGGGGTGTCCCCAGTGAAGTCGCCATTTCTGTCGCGTCATTTTTTGGAGATCAAGGCTATTTGATTAGCTTTTGACTCACTAATTTATTTCACGACTGAACATTTAATTTTTTAAGAAAAAAAAAAAGGGAAAAAAGTTCAAACTACCCCATTTTGAAAAGATTTTGGGTTCGGGGGTTAGTTACATAAAGGGAAGGTATTAGCACCCCTTATGTCCGTAGTACTCTACGGGAACCTCTTGATTTTATTTAATTAATGTGCTATAACTTGCTTGCTTATTTTTGAAAAGAAGGAATTAAAGTGGAAAAATAAAGACCTAATTATCTACATTTTTTATTGATTTGGAAGGACATGGTCCTCTGCCTACGTACCCGTGAGGGATCAAAACCTCGTAGTTCGGGGTAGAAATTGACGTTTGATTGGTTGTATGTTTTTTATTAGTTTTGAAAAAGGTTTTAAAAGGAAAAGCCAAGTGGCAAATAAGAATTTGTTTGTGTTTTTTAATTTAAATGAAAATAAACTCAAGGTAGAATTAAATTGATTGATGTTTGATTAAGAAAAGAAAATAAAAATGCGGTCACTTGATTTGGATCAAGGTTTATTATGAAAAATGTTTTTGTGATTTTTTTTGGTTATTTGCATGTTTTTATGATTTTTGAATAAACACATAAACTAACGGAGCATAAAGAATAAAAGCGCGGCTACCCTAATATAAAATCTATGACTATTACATAAAAAGCCTATTTACATTCTAAGGTCTGCGATAAAATTAAAAATGCTAAGAAAAATAAATAAATGCGAAAAAGAATAAAAAAGGTCCAAACACATGGTGGGGTGCAGTAGTAAACAGGGGTGTGCAGAAAGCAGAAAAAGGAATTGGGCCTAAGTAAACGAACCGGGTCGTGGGTCGCGGGTCATGGGTTGACCCGGTTTGGGGGATATATAAGGGTTGTAGGATTTTTTTTCTCTCATTTTTACATCTCTTTCTCTCTCTTCCCTATTTTCTCTCAAAAAACACTCTCTTCTCTCTCTTCCTACTCTTCTTCTCCGGCGGGAGGCTTGGGGGGCCGGTGGGATTCCGGCGCGGTGGCCGGCGAGCCATCGCGGCTGCGCCGCCGCGCCGGAGCTAAAAACTCCTTTTTTTTTTATTTTTTTTTTTACACCTACTCTATTCTTCCTTCTGGTTCCGATTTTGCGTATGAAATTTTCAAAATAGGCACGGTTCAACCTAGATCTAAAAAGGGAAGAAATTTTTATACCTTTGGTTTTGATTCGATTTGGTTTCTTCCTGGCTGGTTCTGATTTTGTGTATGTGTGTGTGCTGTCGTGTGCGCGCCTATGGCTTCCTTTTCTGTGCCGTCGTGTTGTTTTCAGCGCGTGTGCGTGTGTGTTGTGCTGCGTTCTGCTGTGTGTAGCCGTGCCGGTTCTGTGCGATCGTGTTGCGGTTGCGCGCTTCTGTGGGTGTGCGCGTGTGCTGTGCTGCGTTCTGCTATGTGTAGCCGTGCCGGTTCTGTGCGGTGTGTTTGTTCTCTGTTTTTTTTTGTTCGTGTTCTGTTGTTCTCTGCTGTGTTTCTCTTTGTTATGCAGGTTATGTATTTATAGTGCTGTTTGGGGACAAGGATTTGTTACAAAATTTGCAGATTTTAGGAGATTGAGACGGAGATAGGCGCGTAACAGACTGGATGAGGATGAGGATGATGGTTTGTGATTTGTTACGCATGAACCTGGACTGTTCTTGGGACTCATGGACATTTTTGGGACTTAATAAAAAAGAAAAATTAATAATAAAAAAATAAAATAAATAAAAAAGAAAAATTTAATCTAATCTTGGACTAAAATTAAAATTAGAATTTTAAAAATTTTAAAAGATGGAAATAAATAATTTAAAGACTGAGAGAAGAGGGCCCGATTCGGAATTTTATGAGGTATTTCAAAATACCTCCCTGCCGAATTTTTCACTGAAATGTGAGTCTGATCCGAGTTCGGAGACGTGTGTCAGTGGGACCTTAGGTAAAAATTTGGGGTATGACAGAGGTTGAAGGAGTTTAATGTTGATTTGTTAGGTAAATGAAGTTGGAGAAGGAGAGGTTGTGGTATAGGGTTCTAGTTGCTAAATATGGTATGGATGGTAGGCATCTGAAGGATATGGGGAGTAAAGGGTCGTGTTGGTTGAGGGATATGGAGAGGATTCAGGATGGTATTAGTTTTGAGGGAGGGAGTTGGTTTGAGGTGAATGTGTTTAGGAAGGTAGGTAATGGGGTTGGCATATGCTTTTGGACAGATAGGTGGTTAGGAGAGCTCCCGTTATATGTTCGGTATAGGAGGTTGTTTGAGTTAGCTGTGGATATAAAGATTTTAGTGGCAAATATGAGGGAGTTAGGGTGGGATCAAGAAGGGGATGGTTGGAGGTGGTGGTGTCGTCTGTGGGCGTGGGAGGAGGAGTTGGTTACAAAGTGCTCGAGGATGCTTTCTCATGTTCGCTTGTAGGAGGATACCATTAATTTGTGGCAACGGCGGTTGGACAAGAGTGGTGTTTACTCTATTCGTGGTGTGTACTAGTTTCTCACTAGCCATCAGGTGCTCATTTTAGATGTAGATCCTGAGTTGGTGTGGCATAAAAAAGTTCCTCTGAAGATTTATGTGTTTGCGTGGGGAGTACTTCAAAATAGGTTACCTACTAAGGATAACTTCGTTAGGTGGGGTATTCTTCAGGCTGACGATCATTTTTGCATAGTATGTTGTGGTGAGATGGAATCGATCAATCATTTGTTCCTTCATTGCATTTTTTTTTTGTTCTCTTTGGTATTTGGTTTGTGGCTGGTTGGGATTTTCTTTAGTTGATCCTCTGTCTTCTTTGGATCACTTCATTTAGTATGCTATTTTGACAAGTGGTTTGAAAGCGCAGAGACCCCTTTTGCACTTAATTTGGTTTACGACTATGTGGGTTATTTGGCAAGAACGTAATGACATGGTCTTTAACCAAAAGGATAAATCGTTATTTCAGTTGCTCGATAAGGTCAAATATGTCTTTGTGGTGGCTGAAGAATAATGATGTTTTTGTATCTCTTGTCTTTGTTGGTTGATGTTAGTGCCTTTTGATTGTTTGGGCGTTGGTTAAATTGTTTTGCTTTGTTTTCTTTTTCATCGCCTTTGTCTCTTAAGGGCATGGGTTATCTGGTGTTGTATCTGAACTCGTGGCTTCTTTTCGGCACACCTTATGCTGATGAGTGGGCGTTTTTAATGTATAATATATTCTATTTTGACTTGTTCAAAAATAATTCAGTTAATGCAACACGCAATCAAGAGTTGGTCCTGAAAAATCAGCTGAAGAACCTTTTATATTTTATTTTCATTTTCTTAGGTAATGTATACGTGTCCCTATAGATTTTATCATAAATTTGTTATATATATATATATATATATATATATATATATATATATATATATATATAGACTGTATTAGGGTTAGCTTCACCTGATCTAATTTGTTTTAGATAAAAGAAAATATTTTTAGTTCAAAATATATGAAGAACCATGCTCTTCTAATCGGAACCTTATTTTTCTTATCCTCCTCCCCCCCCCCCCAAAGATATTTGTTCTTCACTTTTTTCCTTTAATCTACTTTTACTTATCTAAAAAAAAATGCTATCTCTCCAATTAAATTAATTATTGAGAATATTTTATCATAACACAAAAGTGAGACAAGATTGATTTTATATATTTTTAACAAATGAATAATTTTAATTACTTTTTAAAATATCTTGTCATGTTATAGATTAAAAAGATTACATGTATATTACTCGTCAAAATAATCATTGAAATTAAAAAGTCATAACAAAAAATTTAAATAATAATAATGCAATGTAAATCTAGATAAACTATAAAAAAAAAAAAAGGAGAAAACTTTTAGTAATTTTTTGTAATGAAAATAAATTATAAAAATAGAATATTCATAAAATTGTTTATAGAAAATAATAGACACGCAAATAATGCATGTCTGGCATTAGCAAGAGATACGGTGAATGATGATATTTTAATTTACGTTATGAAATTCAATTTATGTCCTTGCCAATTGATTGAATTTTGACTAAGGTATGACAAAATGATAAATTTGATTATATTATTCACTAAATTAAATAAAAAATAGAAATAGAGAAATGAAACATAACAACTTATCAATGCAGGTTGAATTTATTGGATTTGGAAGGGGCTAGCTATTGTGGGGGGATAACGGAATGATAAAGATAATAGTAAAAATATTTGACGATACACTATACAATGATGAAGAAGAGAATGTGGCAGATATTAGATATTTGTAGACACATTCTTTTACATTTTAAGAGCATTTTCAAGTTAAGGAAAAAGAATATGAAGAAGCGCGTGCTTTCATAATTAAGTTATAATTTGCGATCAAGAGCAACCATTTTATTTTTTATATAGGAAAAGTATCCCCCCTCCTTCAAGATTTTTGTTCTTCCTTTTTTTTTTTCTTTTCTTTCCACTACTTTTACTTATCTTTTTTATTTCGTGGTGGTCAAACCCCGAACCTTACATATATTATGCATTGTTCAAACCAACAAAATTAAGCTCACGAGGACCTACTTTTACTTATCTAAGAAAATTCTACCTCTCCCATTTTTACTTATCTAATAAAATTCTTTTTTTTTTTTGGGTACAATTATCTGATAAAATTCTATCTCTCCCATTAATATGATTGTTTAAAATATTTTTTAATTAATGGATGGCATTAGCAAGAGATACAGTGAATGAAAAGTTTATATATTTACGATATTTAATTATATTTAAGTCCTTATCAATTGATTGACTTTCGACTAAAGTATAAGGAAACGATAAAGTTGAATATCTTATCCACTAAATTATTTGAAAAGTAAACAATAAAAACATAACAACTTACCAACACGGGTTCAAATTATTAGGATAAAGATAGTTGTGAAACTAATTAATGATAAATTATACAATGATAAAAAAGATAATGTAGCATATTTTAGATATTTGTAGAACCATTATATTGTATGTTAAGACCCTTTTTTTAAAGGTGATTTCTAAGTTAAGGAAAAAGAGTATGAAGTGGCATGCTCTCTTAATTCAAGTGTATAATACACGATCAAGAGTTGTTTTAAAAAATACTTATTAATTATTTGTAAAATATCATAGTTGAAATAATCATTGAAATTAAACCGCCATAACACAAAATTAAAGTTAAATAATAATGCTATGTAAATCTTGATAAACTATAAAATAAAATAAAAAAAGAGAAAACTTTTAGTATATAAAATAAATTATAAAATAGAATATTCATAAAATTGTTTACAAAGAATTGCTTTTGAAGATAATGCATATGTCTGGCATTAGCAAGAGATACAATGAATGAAAAGTTTTTTATTTACGCAATTTAATTATATTTAAGTCCTTACCAATTGATTGATTTTTGACTAAGGTATAAAGAAACGATAAAGTTTTTTTTTTTTGATAGGCCAATAGAAAGGTTAGGCATCTGGACGATAAAGTTGAATATCTTTTTTTTAAAAAAAAAAGATATTCAACTTTATCGTCCAGATGCCTAACCTAAATTAATTGAATATCTTATTCACTAAATTAATTGAAAAGTAAACAAATAAAACATAACAAATTACCAATACAGGTTGAGATTATTAGGATAAAGATAGCTGTGAAACTAATTAATGATAAAGTATACAATGATGAAAAGGATAATGTGACAGGTTTTATATATTTGTAGAAACATTATGTTGTATGTTAAGACCCTTTTTTTAAAGGTGATTTCTAAGTTAAGGAAAAAGAGTATAAAGAGGCATATGATCATTGAAATTAAACAATCATAACACAAAACAAGTAAGAACCAACAGGTAAGAACAACAAAATAAGTATCGAAGGTATCACTATACCATTCGCATACATCAGGAATAATCACCCAGTTTTGGTCCGGACTAGATTGGCATGGCTCTGATAACACTTTGTAACACCCTAAACCCTAAAAGCAATAATCATGCAATAAATTCAATAACTTAAGCGATTTAGATATTACATTTACATTTTTCCAAAACATGCATAACTTGGTTTCCATAAAAATTTGCAATGGAAGACATTCAACATACATAATATCTCATCACCAAGTAATAATCCTCAAATCAAGAGTAATAAATCTCAACATGCCATGTGTCACTCCACATAAATACATCATCATGATACAATTATCTTCATCATATAATTAACATAAGTCATCAAACGGTATCAAAAGACATGATCATAAGACCGACACTCCTACACCATAGCCTATCTAGACTCTAAGCGAAACAAATAAAACGATGAAGCATCCAAGCAAGTCCTCAAGCATCAAAGAAAAACAATCACCTCAATCCTGTAAATCATCAACACCATTCAAAGAAATGACGCGGTGGTCAACCGAACGACCATTGGGGGTTAGATTATATTCCAAAAATAATATATAATCAAGTGAAAGTAAGGCAACGTCTTCATTTCCAAATGATCAATAAACACTTAATTAAATCATTCACAATGAATTCCACATCAACATTAATCCTCAATCATATAGGTATAATAAAACAAAATGTACAAATTCACCCTTTTCACATGTTTACAACATTCATCAAATTTCATCAATGCACATAATCACCAATACACATAGTCAAGTATGACACGTTTCACCAATGATCAAATGCATGCAATGTTCTAGACTCTTCTAGATACATGTGGTACCAATTGGATTCCGGAGATAATCTTAACGTGCGAATCCTCTAATGTCATTCCTTACGGAAAGCGTTCTTCACCATTTGCAACGTTATTCCTTACGGAAGTGTTCTTCACCATAGACTCGATATGTCAATGAATGCATGGACTTCCAAGTAAAAACTCGACAATGCACAAATCACCAATTGTATATTATATAATTTTCACCATCATATAATATCTTCACCAAATTCACCATTGCATTATCAAGCATTAACGTCCATACAATTCAACAAGTCATAAACCAACAAAAAAGTCATCACCAAAGCCATCATCAATATTCATCACCACAAAGAAACAATATCGTTTCACATAGCACAATCGCATAAAGCAAAGCAATTCACCATGTCATGATAACCAATATATTAAACACCAATCAATCATTGATTACTTCTCATTTCACCATGTTATCATGTTTACAAAGCCATTTGCAAGTTATCTGATCATAAAACCTTATTTTGATAAAGTTCGTCTATTATCACAAAATCGACCATTTTTAATTCCATCAACAAATTAGGGTTCCATGTTCTTACATATCATTAAAACATCCATACATATCATCTAACATCTAGGTTAACCAATCCTAGCATTTCCGTTTCGCAAAGTTCCTTTGTTTCACAAAATTTCTCAAGTTCGTCTCTTTTTCTTCATGTTTTGAAATCACTCTCTTTTCTCAAAATAAACCACATTAATCCAATCAAGCAAGCTCAATTAAAATCTAATCAAGTAGGTTTAGGTGTTAGGAACTTATAGGGATACATTCGGAATCATGAAAGTACAAAAATTCACCGTTCCGGACCAAACCGCATGCGCACAAAAGTGCACATTTTGACTGGCAAAAACACACTGCCACAGTAAGAAACGCATTGTCCGTGTGTTTTGCCCTGACAACAAAACAACACAGTTTTGTGTTTTTCGCTCACAAGGAAAATCCGATTTTCGATCTGTTTTCGATTCCGATTTCACCGAATTCATTCCACACACTTAAACAGACAATCTTCACCCCCAAAATATAGTTTTCTAGCCGAAAATAACTTATTTCAAAAACCTCAAAATGACTTATTTTGCAAAAGTGCTTAAAATGACTTTTTACTCAAAAACTTGATTTTCACCCATACGATTTCACACCCAAAACCTTTGATCGATAACAGAAATTAATCAACCTAATTCATCATAACAACTCCATTAATCCATTCAAATTCATCAAAATCAAACTTCTCAATTTGTAACTCATTTTCACAAAAAGTCATTAAGCATAACAACTCAACCACAACATCACATTTATCATGACCCAATCCAAGAATCATCATCACCAACATATACCCAACAACATTTATGGAATATAATCATGAATTCACAAACAATCAATAACAACATAATTTTTCATCAATTTAAGCTAAAACCTCGAAGCACTCATTTCAACACTTAACAACAATGACGTTTAAGCACCAACAACAAGTTCATAACAAATTTCACATACCCAAATTAACCACGTAAATATGAGCACGAAAATTTACATCGAAATCATAATCCATTCAAAAGCAATTATGACCCGTACGTGAAAAATAGATTATAGCTTAATTAAGTGAAAGAATATATCCCCTTTACCTCAAATATTCACAAGTCTCTAGCTATGGCTTCACTCTCCCCCTCTAAAATGACCAAAATACCCTTAGCCTCAAAATGGCTAAAATACCATTCTAGGCTAGAAATTCACTAATGTCAAATCAAACACACAAAAAGTAATTAAACACACATAAACACATAGAATAATTAAATAAAATAATCCTAACGAAAAACGTGCTGTTACATTCCACGGTCCACAACCACTCAAGAACAAGGCCTAAAAGAGCGAAGTGGCTTGAGTTGTTCTATAATCCACAACCCCTAAGTATGAGGTCTAAAATGGTGAAGTGGCTTGAGATGTTCCATAGTCCACAACCCTTAAAGCACAAAACCTGAAAGAGAAGTGTCTTGAGATGTTCCCCAGTCCACATCCCCCAAAGCACAATGCATAAAAGGAAAAAGTGGTTGTTGACATGATGATTTATGAGGCATTTGTATTAATTGAGCAAGATTGGTTTATCAAGGTGTTGTGATTTTTATTATGATGTGGTAGTACATTTTGGAGTGCGTTCTATTACTTTTTGATCAGATGTTTGACAATCACGGTCCTTTCAAATCCTTTATCTAACGATCATATTTGTTAGGAATATCTTGTTTTGATTCATGTTATCATGTTTGTTCCTCTCATATCATTGCTTCATCATGTTCGTCGATTTCCCAACTATTTAATATGATGATCATTACTTTTGGTGGGCTCCTTGGTTCACGATGTTCCCTTCTTTGTTCTTGCTCTAATGCCCCCTTGACATATCCCCTTAGATGTCCATCTCTGATCAAACATTCGATTTCCCTTTTTAGCACTAAATAATCATTCGTGTGATGTCTTTTGATATCATAATACTTGCACCATTTATCGATCTCTTTTTCCCATGAACTTAATCTGTGGAGTTTGGGGGTTCGGGTATGAGTCTAGTGTTGAGAATCTCTCTCTAGATTTGTTTTCTTATTTTGTTAAGAAGGGTGAACTGATATGGTGGCCTTCTAACGAGAGATTTGAAGGTGCCACAAACAGATTGAAGGAAGTTATTTTTTGAGGGCTATGAAACTTTGCCCCATTGACGCCTCGTTCTAATGCATCCCTAGCCTTCTTCTCGGTGTTACTATCTTTACCCTTACTGTAACATTCTGCTTAAACTATGATTTCCTCCATGGAGTCTACGGGCATTTGAACTAACGACACATTGAACTGACCGACCTTCAGACCATTCTGAAAAGCTCCTACATAGATTTCATGGTTTGGGCTGACCTTCAGACATTAATGGTAGAGACATCCCTGTGTTCTCTAGTCGAGAATTGGTGGCCTAGCTTTCTTGAGAAGTCTTGATAACTCGTTACTGAAAACCGAGGTAGGCTCACGTACCATCTTAACGCTACCTCTGTTAGGGTTCTAGCGAGGAGTTTACATTCTAGCGAGGCTCATTAATACCAAGTCAAACACTAGAGGACTCCTCTTTCTGGTCTTTGGATGTTATATTGACCAGACACATGAAAGATAAACGAGCTTTCGTCTGAAGCAGCTATGTGGCCCCCTAACTAAGACGAATCCTACAGCGATACAAAAATGTTTTACATTTTTTTTTTTTAAACACTAACGAGACTTGCAATCCAAATCTCCAAATCCTATTATTATTATTATTAATTATCATTATGAATCTTGTATAAACAGGGCGAAACGATGTTGTGTGAATGTGATAGCCCCATTTTATATTATTTGAATATGTTGGTATATTTAGTAAATAACCATCTCAATAATATATATTTAGTTACCACCAATGAATTTATTTGTCGAAATTTAGTATAAATATAAAAAGTTAATGTGTTCACCTGTTTCATAAATGTATTTCGTCTTATTTTAACACTTTTGATATCTTAAATAATTACAATAAAAACTTTATTAACAGTCAAAAATTATCAAGATAACACTCAATATATATTTTTTAAATCTTATTTCTTTATATTTGACCCCTCGTATAAAGATGGTTAACTTCACCGCTATATATAAATACAAAATTCCAATTTACAAGTAAAATAAAAATATTTCAAAATGGAAAAAAGACCGTTAGGCTTTGAAGTATTTGATTCACTTTTTCGTTTTATATTCCTTGCTAAATTACCAACACCATGCGTGGAGAAAATTGAATTGAATTCAATTCCGGAGCGGGAAGAAACAAATAAAATATTTCAAATCCAAAAATTCAAAACCTCCTTAATTAGCCGTTAAAATTTAAATCCCAAAAACACCCTCAGAAAAACAAAAAAAACACTTCAAAAAAGAAGAATGATCTAAATACGAATTTACCATTTTCTCCCTTTCATTTCCAAACCCTTCAAATAAATTTCCAATATATTCCTACTTTACACTCTCACAAACTCTCATCTTCATTTTCACTCATCACAGGTTCGTTCAGAATCGCTTATTTTCTTTCGCTCTTAATTTCACTGTTCTTCAATTTCATTTCGTTATTTCAACTTAAATAAATAATTGCTTATTTTACTCACTGTTTTTCAGATTCAATTTGAGCTTTTCACAAACCCTAATTTTTGAAGCAGTATGGGTCAGATCCAGTACTCTGAGAAGTATTTCGATGACACTTATGAGTACAGGTAAACGAATCGTTTGAAATTTCGAATCACTTTTTTGTTCTTCGTAATTTAACCTAGTATTTTTTTTTGAATTTTTTTTGCTTATATTGTCTTGTTTCGTTTTTGTTTTTTCAGGCATGTTGTTCTTCCTCCAGAGGTTGCGAAGTTGCTTCCCAAGAATCGACTTCTCTCTGAAGTACGTGATTAATCAATATATTTTTTTTTTGGATTTTGTAATTATTTAATCGATGATTTATGATTTTGTTTTTGTTGATCTATGATTATATGTTAGTTTTTATGAAATTTGTTTTATGCTGAATTTTTTGTTACTATGATGATTAAATTGGGGTTAAGTTCTTTTGAAGATATTATATTTTGATAAACGATTTTTTTTGTTTTTTTGTTTATTGATAACTGAATGTTAATTTATGCATTTTTGGGTTTACTTTTGAAGGAAAAAGTGATTATGCAGACTTAAATTTGAATTTGGCAATGTTTGAGTGTTTTCAATTAGGAGTTTAGGACTGATTTTTCTATCCCATTGATTCTAAATTGAAGCTAAGATTTGTGGCCTTTGCCTCTAAACATGATTTTGATACTCAAATTCACTTTATAATGAACTTATGATTTTTATACTTCTAGAGACTTGTAATTTTTTTGTTGCTGTTTTATGGTTATGTGTGATGGTTTATTGAATTTTGATTTATGTTGAGTCTTCTGATGAAAATGGATGGCCATTTTCTTATAATTATTATGATGAATGCGGTATTATCTTGGGGTATTATCTATTTTGATAATTTTTTGTGTTTTTGTTGTGTTAATTGATAACTGAATATTACTTTGTTCCATGTTATTGTTGTGGTATTGTTGAAAGAGGAAAAAGTGATTCTTGTGACTTATATTTGAATTTGGCATGTTTATGAGTTCTAGATTAGAATTGATTTTGTTATAGAGTCGAATCTAACAGAGTTTCGATTTGTAGTTTTTGCTAATACCCAAATACACTGAATTCACTTTCATATGAACTTTTCCTAACTTAAATCATACAGTATTGCCCTAAACTTTTAATTGATAACTGAATACCTTAACTTTTAATATAACTTAATATTACCCTGTGCATGATTGAATTAACTTAAATCATACAGTATTGCCCTAAACTTTTAATTGATAACTGAATACCTTAACTTTTAATATAACTTAATATTACCCTGTGCATGATTGAATTCACTTTTGAAAGAGACCAAAGTGATTCTTAATTTGGTTTTGGCATGGTTTAGAGTTTAGATCAGGATTATTTGTAGTTTTTGCCTAATATCCAAATACAACTGAAAAGGTCACTTTTATGTTAACTTTTCCAAACTTGAATCATTTTACTTCACACTTTTGATTGATAACCGAACTGAATAATTCCTAATTTGTATTTTGACATGTTTGAGAATTCTAGGTTAGAATTGATTCTAACCTAAAGCCAAGAGGTTTTTTTTTTGCCTCTAAACATGATTTTTATGCCTGAATTCATTGTGTATTTAATTTTCATGTGAACACATCTTTACATAATACATGTTACCTTGAATTTAAATTTTACACATATATTCAATTAAATCAATTATCACCACATTCAAACAAAACACACACTCAATCAAGGAAATGGTCTCTCTGCTTTTTGTTCAGATTGTTAAACAATGAAGGGTTAGTGGTTGAATATTCTTGTTTCTTTTCATGACATTTTTGTATCAGTCAACTTCGAGCATTGTTTTTGTAAATAAGTATGGTCTTTGTTCTTTGACTTTTGCCATTTAATGCAAAGCTGAAGCTATATGATTTTAGGGTTTTGTTATGGGAGATTGTTTCTTTTTGATGTTGCCATTTTAGTGTTTTGAAGACTGTTCAAAAACTCTGTTTGAAGACTTTCTGATTGTTTAATCTTACAGAATGAATGGCGCGCAATTGGAGTGCAGCAGAGCCGTGGCTGGGTTCATTATGCAATTCATCGTCCTGAGCCACACATTATGCTCTTCAGAAGGCCATTGAATTATCAGCAGCAGCAGGACAACCAGGCCCAGCAGGGCATGCTGGTCAAATGATGATTTTAGCTTCTTGAAAATCTAAAATTGGAGTACAATTATCATATATAGGTTTTTTATTGTCTGTTATAACATGTTGTGGTATTCTCTTCTCTAGAGAATTTGATTTTCGTTTGCAAACACCATGTTTTCTAATGTTTGTTGGTGTACTTCTCGTGTACACATAGTTTGGTGGATTATAATATGCTCGTTACTATGCTAATGATCTTGCAGAATCAATTCCAGTAATCCTGTTATATCACTTGAATAGGAGTATAAGGAAGTTTGTCTGTCCCATTTGAAGTGAAAAATTTAGATGTTAAATCTAATAATGATTTGGGTGGTGCTAACAAAATTGTCTACTTAGACACTTTTTACATCATATATACTGCTAAAATTTTTTATTTGTAACATTATACCGATTTTCCTCGAGGTCTCTTTGAATGACACAAACATCCACTTATAGTTTGATTGCGGTTACTGCTGTCAATTGATTTCCTATTTTCTTTTTGTTGTTTTGTTGTTTTGTTGAAGTGGGCAGTATTTTTACACATCTTACGTTTTTATGTGGTATGGGAGCTGATTTTTTTACTCCCTTGTGATGTCCTCACGCAAGGACTAAAATGAGAGTTAATTTTAGACATTATCTGCTCATTGTTTTTGATGCACTGGAACTGGATTGAAGGTGTTCTAATAATCCAAAGCTACATGCTTTTAACATCATTTCCAAAGAGAAAGAAGCCACACAACAACGTAAGAATGTTGAAAACCGGAAAGGTCCTAATCCTGCAATAGCTCAAAACAATCCAGAAATCACAACAACGTAAGAATGTTGAAAACCGGAAAGGTCCTAATCCTGCAATAGCTCAAAACAATCCAGAAATGAACTGATTGATGAAAAACAACAAAAGGTTCTGCATAAATGAACTTCCACTAAAGAGGCAATGAAATAGTAAGTCCACTCAGATTTTAGGTTCTGCATTATGAAACATTAATTGATTTTCTACATAATACTTTCTATTGACACAAGTAATTTACTAAAAAGCTCCCAGCGGTAGTTAATTACCGTTGAATTGATCCGGCGGTAATTAACTACCGCTGTACACTAACACAGCTTAAAGAAAAAGACATTAAAAAAAACTCCAACGGTAG
Organism: Medicago truncatula; assembly: GCF_003473485.1. Classification (NCBI taxonomy): domain Eukaryota; kingdom Viridiplantae; phylum Streptophyta; class Magnoliopsida; order Fabales; family Fabaceae; genus Medicago; species Medicago truncatula. The sequence goes on from NC_053045.1 coordinate 28,950,599, forward strand.
TTAACTACCGCTGTAGAATAAGATTTAGACACATCTCATACCGTGACAAGGGATTGGCACTGAGCTGGTGCCAGTTTTTCTACGGGCTTCCTTCCAAACAGGAGCTCCAAGAGTACAACCCCATAGGCATACACATCACTTTTATCAGTCAATTTATCCGTAAAATAATTGAATTGGAGCCTGCCTATCAATTAATGTTTCATAATTCCATTTTTTTAATTGGTTATTTCTTATTGTTGTTTATGAAACTACCCATTATGATTTAAAAAAAAAAATAAATCGGTTTTTTTGAATTGGTATTTTTTGTTGTTGCTTCTGGGAAAAAAATCAAACCCAAATCTTTTTCATGGCGTTTCTTCATTAAAAATCAGATAAAAATAATCATGTTAATCTCATAAAACAAAAATAAGATTAAAGTTGTTGATGGTGAAGAAGATGGTTAAACAATTGATTTCATGTGTAGGCCTTTTTGTTTCACGAGGAGATTAGAGGAAGAAACACAGGAATTGAATTGATTGTTTCTGAAAATTTTGTTTGTATGGCTGTGTGACCTGTGATGAAAGCACCTGTAGTCATTTGATTAACAAGTATTCAACGGTAGTTAACTGCCGGCGGTTTTATCAACGGTAGTTAACTACCGCTGAAGGCTTTTTAATAAATTACTTGTGCCAATAGGAAGTATTCTATGTAAAAAAAACAATTTTCTTTTATATAAACAAAGATATAATGACAAAACGCTTTAGAGACTGCTCATCCCCAAAGAATGTTCTCATCGCATTCTCTGCTGGTGATCCATCATAGGGGTGGCAATGTTAGTCCAATAAATTCAATAACTATAATCTGAATACTAATTTCCAAGGTTTCTCTACACTTTAGTCATCAGTTAGTCCTTCATTATGTATTTCTTGGTGAGTCTGATCATGAATTCAGTATCACAAGACTCCAATAAATGTTGTTTAGAGAAATTTATCACAGGACATTCGCAGTTGAAAAGAAAAATGCTCCTTTGGCAATGTTAGTCCAATAAAGGCCAAAGAGCTGGTCAAGGAGATGCAGAGTCTTAATTTTTATATTTTAATTGGATAAAAAATAAATAATAAAAAAATGATCCATTGGATCTTTAAAATAAGTTGGATGGATTGGATCCATCCATATTTTTAAATGGACGGATTGAATCCAATCCATTAAAAATAAAATGTTTGACGGATGACTATGGATTTGATGGATTCAATTGCCACCTCTAATCCATCATCACCAAGGGGGTGTTTGATTGAGGGTTAGAAAAATAGTTCCTAGGAATCTAAGGCTGGTGATGATGGACCACACAAATATGCCCAGGAATACAATCTACCCACGTTCTCCCAGACAAATAGTTCCTAGGAATCTAAGGCATGTGATTTGTGCATAATTTGTTGACAGATTGCAGCAGCATCTGTTTTATGATTCTAAAAAATAAGCTTGTTTCTTGCTCTCGAAATGGTATGTAAAGTCACAACAAATAAAACAATTTCCCTTGTTGAGTATTTTGCTTCCCTGAAATGTTCTTCTCAATCTAAGTGATCAAATAATCATTGAAAAGTCTGTTAGGTGGCTGTATTAGAATATTATTTCATATCTGTTTTGCAGCATTGCAGTCACACAAAGTATGAAATGCAGTTTTAGGTTCATTTGCATATGAAGGGGAATCAGATGAAGCACCAATATGTTTTTTTTTTTCTGCAGAATAATCTCTATACAAATTAAGTACAATTTATGACTAATATTTCTAAGTGAGGACCACTTCACTGCTTACTTTCTTTAATCTCTATTTTATGACTAATATGTGTACCTATAATTATAAGTTCCATTTAGGAAATGACGTAAAGAAACCAACCTCCCTTCTTGAATACATTCACAACATGATCCAACAATAAAAAATGATTATGTTCCATCTGGGAAGGAATGCCAAATAATTGTTTTCACAGTTTTGATTTTGCATGGGTATCGAAAAGTAGAATGAAATTACAATCCAGGTATATTTTAAAAAATCTACAAAACAATCATTATAGTGTGACAATACTGCTTCTCAAATCATTATTTCAAAAGTAGAATACACATGTGGGAAGGAATGCAGAGACGTTGTGTCCGTGAAAATCAATTAACATGTGGGAAGGAATGCAGAGACGTGCATTACATGGAGGAAAGGGGGTTCATTAACCTCACGAGACAAATTGCTTTGCACAATGTTTTGTTTAGCTGCAGTTTGATTTCTATTCATAAATTGACGTGCATTTATGAGACGTCAAGAAGACACGAAGGATCAGTTTATCCAGTTGGTCAAGAAGACACGACTGTTCTTTGACACCTGCATATGAGGCACCCATCAGCCCAAGTATTGCAACGTCTCTCTCAGCAAGTGAAGAGTAGTTTTAATTTTAATAAAGTTCATTGTTGTGATGTTTGTCATAGATCAAAACAATGTAAACTTCCTTTCAATATTAGTTATAATAAAGCTGGTAATTCTTTTGTTCTTACACTGTTATTTGTGGGGGAGATATCATGTTGGATCACACAATGGTTAACATTATTATCTCATTTTTGTTGATGATTATACATGAGCAACATGGGTATTTTTTTATGAAAGATAAAGCTGAAACGGTGGGGAACATGCAAATTTCTTAAACATGGTGAAACACAATATATCACAAGGGTAAAAGAATGTGAAGCGATAATAGGACCAAATTTACGAATTGTGCATTGCGCGCAATGAATTCTTCAACAAGAAGGAATTCTTCATGAGACATCTTGTGTTGGAACACCTCAACAAAACGGGCGTGTTTGAATCATGAAGAAGAACAACAAGAAGATTATTCAGCTAGTCAACAAAATGAAGAGCAAGGTGAGTTTGATCAAATTTCTGCCACTAAATCAGTGGTTCAAATTGAATGGGAGAATGAGCCAACCAAATTGGATGACTTGGGAACACGTACGAGACAGCCACCTGTCTACTATTATTGTCATGCAGCAACAAAAATCCAACCATGCGCGTCACCAAGTCCATCAACCTCTTCACTCTTCAGGTAAGGCCGTTTGTCCCATATCAAATTATGCGAATTAATTATGATAAGTTTTTGTAGAAACGTCAAGCATATCTTGCAGACATTGAGAATGAGGAGGAACCAAGGTCCTACCCACAAGCCGAAAATAAATCAGAATGTCAAAAAGAGCTGGAAGAAAATGAAACAGCAGGTGACACATGTACCTGAAGGCAAGAAATAAGTAGGATGTCGTTGGGCGATAAGTATAAGGCACGTTTTGTGGCAAAAGGTTACACTCAAGTAGGGAGAGGGCTTCAATGAGACGTTGGCGCCAGTGGAAAAGATGACCACAAGATGTTTATTCATTGTTGCAGTAGCCAAAGGGTGGGAGTTACACCAAATGGATATGAGCAATACTTTCTGCATGGAGAGCTTTACAAAGAAGTTTATATGCAGTTACCTCAAGGTTGTAATGCTCCTCAAGATGGCATGCTTTTATGCCTTAAGAACTCATTATACGGGTTGTAACAAGCTTCACACAATTGGTACTCAATTATCTCAAACCCTCATAAAATATGGTTATTCTGAAAGTCAAGTTGTTCACAGTTTATTCAGGTGTTCTAATAGATCAATTTTCACAGCAGTTCTCATTTACGTAGATGATCTAGTAGTGTCCGGAGATGATGCTTCCGTGTGCACTCATTTTAAACAATATCTAAGTGAATGGTTTCACATGAAACATTCGAGAACTCATATTTTCTTGGACTTGAAATAGCACGTGGAATCTCAAGACCGTTTGTATGCCAGCAAAAATATGCACTAGACATTCTAACTGAATGTGGATGTTGTCTTGCAAACCTTCACCATTTCCACTTGAACCTAATCAGAAATTGGCATCGGATTCAAGTCGTTTCTATATAGATTCTTCTCAATATCGTAAGTTGGTGGGACATCTCATTTAGCTTACCATCACTCGTCCAAAAATAATATAAGTTTACATCATCAAAACATCAATGAGTAAGAAGACATTGTATCTGAACAAACTTATATATAGTAATTTGTTTCAATTTTCTTGTTGAATTCACAACAAATGGCACTGTCTCTAAGAATGGATCAAATATTTCAAGTGAACACCATGGATATATACTAAATGATATATTGATAAATTTTCCGGAGATAACAATTTAGACTTCTTGAAAATGAAGGTGGAAGCAGTCTTGATTGAACTAAAGTGTGTAGATGCATTGAGGGGCAAGGCTTTGATGCCAAAATCTCTAATTTAATCAGAGAAGATTAAGATAATAGACCACGAAATGATTGTCATTATCTTGTGTCTTGTTGTTAATGAGTCGAGGGAGGTCTCAAGGGAGAAGACACTTACGAAGATGCGGAAAAATTTGTTCATTTACGATAGTAGAGTAAAAATCAAATGTGGAGAAATTGACAAATTTCACCAAAATCATTGGTGATTTAAAAAATATTGAAATGACACTTGATGATGGGGATAAGGATTTATGGAAACATTTGAATATCATATCTTAGGGAGTTATTTCCATACAATTTGTCTTAGAAACACCATTTGTATGATTTTCCATTAGTTTCAAATGGTAGATACCATGAAAGGCTTACAACAGGTAATAACAACAGAGGAGTTCATTTAGTGAATCGGAAGAAGGTCGCTAGTCCGAGACAAATAGGAGGGCCTAGGCATTAGAGCAGCTAGGGAAGCAAACACTTGCCTCTTAGGAAAGTTTGTTTGGAATAAGGTGCAGAAAACAGATAAACTTTGGGTAAATATTCTTTCAAGCATATATTTGAGTGGTCCTAATTTTCTTTTCAACGCAACAGCTCATCGCAATTGCTCTCCGTCTTGGTCTTTTATAATTCGTGCAAAAAAGGTCCTTAAGAATGGTTATTCTTGGAGAGCCTGTTCGATCGGGTAACTCATCCTTCTGGCATAGTAACTGGAGCCACCTTGTCATTCTTGTTACTCAAGTCCCCTATGTTGACATACGTGATCTTCAGCTCACTATAAAAGATGTTATCACCAATGATGGCCTCCACACTCAAGTTCTCTACACCATTCTCCCCTCAGCCTTATCAGACATCATCAACAACACTCATCTAAGCTTCAATCCTTCAATATCGGATGCCTTCATCTGGCCGCTAAATAAAAACGGAGTTTATAATACAAAAGTGGTTATAATTGGTTGCTCTCCCTTCATGAAGCTGACAATCAAGCTAGTGTCTCTTGGAATTGGATTTGGAGATTAAAAGTCTCTGAAAACCAAATCATTTTATTTGATTTGGCTCGCTTGTCATAATGCTGCCCCTAGTTTAGCATTGCTCAATCACAGGAACATGGTAAACTCGGCAATTTGTTCAAGATGTGGTGACCAAGATGAATCTTTCATTCATTGCGTGCAGGATTGTAGATTTTCAATTAATATATGGCAAAGAATCGGCTTTTCTTCACAACCTTTCTTCTTCAATTCGGTTTCTGACTGGTTTCAAGAGGGTGCTAAATGTGCTCGTTCTACTGTTTTCTTTGCGGCTTTGTGGTGGCTTTGGAAACACCGTAGCCTGATGTGCCTAAGTAATGAAACCATGTCTGTTACTCGCCTCTGTTGCAATATTTTCGATTTGGCTGAATCAATCAGCACCAGTCTTCGCAACACTGCCAGCACTCCTGCCCCAGCTAGATTCATTCGATGGAACAATAACAACCACATGTGTACAATTTTGAATGTGGATGGGAGCTGTAATGGTGATCCTATCCGCACAGGATTTGGAGGAATTCTCAGAAACAATACATGCAACTATATATCGGGTTTTCCAGGCTTCATCAACAACTCTCAAGATATCCTGTTCGTAGAGCTTACGACACTCCATCAAGGTCTAATTTTGACAATCAGCTTAAATTGCGGCGACTTGGCTTGCTATTCTGACTCTTTGCTCACGGTCAACCTCATCAAGGATGATCTTCCTTAGTACCATGTTTATGTTGTTCTTATTCAGAACATTAAAGACTTCCTGAACTCTAGAAACTTCTCTCTTTAGCATTCGCTAAGAGAAGGTAATCAGTGTGCGGACTTCATGGCCAAGCTTGGAGCTTCGAATAATGTTGCTCTATCTATCCACTCTACCCCTCTGGAGGGCCTGCTATCGCTGCTTAGGATTGATGAATTAGGATCTCTTTTTGTTAGGCACTAGTTGCCTTTTTCTGCTTTCTGTTTTTGTTTCTTTTTCTTGTTTCCCTTTTGCCTTGTAAACAAAAAAATAAATAAATCGGTGTTGTGAAAACCATCAAAAAATAAAATGTTCTATAAATCCGTGTTTTCTCAAAGTAGGCTAACAACAACAACAATAATAAGAATGACTTGAAAAGGCTCGTTGTATCAACATGTCTTCCAACCCACACTCCCCAACAGGAAAAGTTATGGTGCATAAGCCATTTCCTTATGCGCCGTGCATAAACACTTCACAATCATTGGATTTACATAAGAAAAGGCAGTATAAAAACAACTTCAAACAAAAAAAAGTCATAAACCAACACTCTTTCTCTCTCTAAGTCTGAAACTTAGAGAGAGATGTTCTGCAAAAGAGTTTCTTCTCCGACCTCCTCTTCAAGCGCCGGGGCGGTGGCTGCCGGCCCAACAGGGCGGCGGCGCCGCACCGGAGATAGCAAAAACCTCCGTTTTCAATTTTTTTTCTTTCAAGAATCCGACATCCATTTTCTTTTTAAACTCAAATCCACCTTTAAAATTTTCGAAAAGCAAACACATATGCCTAGATCTAGCTTCAAAGATTCGAAAAAAAGGACACGGAAGAGAAAAATTTGAAATTGACAGAAGAGAAGAGAAGAATTCGAAATTTGTAGTGTGTTATGATTCTGATGATTGTTTGCTGGAAAAGTGTTTGATGGATTTGTAGTGAAAGCTCAAAAAATGAATTGCTGAAACCATTCCTACAACAAAAATTTTTGGAAACCATTCCCACAGCAAAATGGTTTTGGAGTAACACACGGAAACCATTTCCACAACAAAATGGTTTTGGAGTACAACTCACCGAAACGATTTCTTTCCTCCTCCTCCAATTGTGTCGGTCCAAAACTGAATGATGTCAATGGCTCTAAGTCCTTAGTTTTTTTCACCTGCTGGAAACCATTAAATACATCTAATGATTTTGGAGTACAACTCACATAAACTATTTCCACAGCAAAATAATTTTGGCATAATTTTATACAAAACATACTATAATAAGGACATTTATGACTGTCATTGAACCAAATCAACACTCTGAAATCATTATTGAACTAAAATGATGATTTCCACGGTTGTAAGGAGTAAGAATTCAAATCCAGTGCTCGACGTAACAATTTCAAAAAAAAGTTTAGCACAACTAAAACTAGCTGAATATTAATTTTTTTAAAACTTTGCATACCAAAAGAAAAGATGAATTGATTTTCAATATGAAATTACGTTTTAAATATAATAAATTATTATGAATTTTAGAGCTTGATTGAAATTACTCACAACTTATTATTTTGAACGACAAATTTTTTATTTATAATCAAGGCAAAAGATGAACATATATATCGGCAAGACATAAAGAACATAACAAAGGCCGACGTATTTAGGAGGAACACCTAAAAAAAATCCATACACCTTGTATATTTATATAAGAGACCATAAAGAAAAGAGTAGACAAAAGGAGAGCTTGAGTAGTCTCGCCGATCACAAAATCAAAATCGGAGATGTTTAGAAATGCGGAATTATCTTCTCTTGAGGAGGAGAACGCGGAGATGTTTAGAAATCTATGCCATACCAACTTAAAAACATGGTCACCGGTGAAATACCCCATTGAAGCACTTAAGGCGGAAATCGAAGCAGTCAAGCAACGTTCAGCAGCAATGAGTCTCCGATCCAAAACTCGCGTGGTTCCCGCGCGTGTTAACAAAGCCAAATACCAATTATCTTCTCTTGAGGAGGAGAACGCGGAGATGTTTAGAAATCTATGCCATACCAACTTAAATACATGGTCACCGGTGAAATACCCCATCGAAGCACTTAAGGCGAAATACGAAGCTTTTAAGCAAGGTTCAGCAGCAATAAGTCTCCGATCCAAAACTCACGTGGTTCTCGCGTGTGTTAACAAAGCCAATTCCGAATTATATTCTCATCAGATGAAGATCTTAAAGGTTGATAATCACATCGGGGTCGCCATCGCTGGTCATGGCTGTGTTCTTTCGTGGTACATGAGATATGAATGCATTAACTATAATTACACTTATAAATCTGTGCTTCCCGTTGATCGTCTCGTTGTTCAGCTCACCAATAAGGCTCAGGTTAGGTTACTCTCCGTTTTCCATTTTTACCTCTGTCTGTTTGAATTATTAGATTAGGGTTTTGAAATTGTAGCTAGGGTTTTTTAGGGTTTAACTCAGCAATTCAATTAGGTTAAATCAAGTAATTTTAATGGATTGTATTTGAACACATCCATGATTTGATTTGTTATGCATTATGTTAATAGTGTCAGCAATATTTGAGATGATTTAGTTTAGGATTCTAACTGAGTTAAAGGTCCGGGGTTTGAATTTGACAAATTCCGAAACTAACATAACAATTAACATACTAACATTTCGAAACTATTAGAAATGATTTGGTATTTAATGAGTTGGACCGAAATATGGTGAATGATAGAATATTATGGCGTAATTTGATCCCTGCTTAGCAGGGAAATGGCTTGATTGTTGTTGCTTTCAAACAATATTTTAAAAAAATTATTGGTTGGAGTGACATTTGATTATGTGTTTTTTATTTTAAATCGTGGGGGAGAAGATGGAAGCTGACGGGTGAGAATGTATTTAGGAAATATTAAAAATAATGTTTAGAAATTTTTTTGAATTTTTAAGATGTCTTTTCTAATGTTTATTTTATAGTGAAAATAGAAATAAGAAACACCAAAAGTAAAACATGTCATTAGTTTCCTTTCTCTACTTGGTGGTTTTTGTGGGGGAGGTACAGGAGTTGTCCAATCTGGGTATGCAAAATACTATGATACTTCTATGGTGTTTGGGATATGATTCTTCCTGTTGGATTTTGTTGTTATTTTTTGAATGTCTTGAGAATTTGAGGTTTTTAATTAGTTGAGTGTCTTTGTTCGTGATTGTGGTGTGTTTGATATGTTTGCTGACTCTTGTTTTCTGAAAATGACTTGTTGCTCGTTGGAAATGGCAATAAGTGTGACAAAATCATGGTGATACTACGATTTTGTTGAAGCTCCAACGGAACTAATTTATGCACCCTGAAGTAACTTTGTGATTTGAAGCAATCAAATAGCTTGTAAAATAACTGGCTGAATAGGGTTCAGTTAATCTTGTGATTTGAAGTAATCAAATAAACAAGAAATATGATTTGACTTTACTCTTATTGGGTTTAATGATATTTCAGTTGATAGATAGAGTTGCAACATAAAATGTTAACAACACTTTTGGAAGGACCCTTCCCCTATTTTTGCTGTTTCTATATATAGTTAGTTACTATATGTGAACCTGATCTATTTAATTCATTCAATAAACTAAAACATTTGGTTAGTTAATCAAATGGTTTGCATTAATTTTATGATATATGTTTAAAATTGTGTTTTATTAATAGAAAGTTGGATAGGGTTATGGGGGGAAAAGTTTGTGTTTCTATCTTATCTTGCATATTACATGGAAAAGAATAAGGATTATCTGCAAAATTTATTAGAACTGAAATCTCTCTTGCTCACCATTATTTATGATGTAATTTTGAGTGGCAGGTTTGCACTCAGCGATCATGGAAGCGTCCTTATGACGCTGGTCTTCTAGTAGCTGGATTAGATGGATTAGATAAACCATTAGCTCACCTCTATTACAACTGCCCAAGCGGAAACTATTTTGAACATCAGGCATTTGCAATCGGTTCACGCTCACTACCTGCAAAGACATATTTGGAACGCAAAGTTAACAACTTCGCAGCCTCCTCCCGAAAAGATCTGATCAAGAATGCACTCATTGCAATTAGGGAGTCCTTGCTAGGTGAAAAGCTCAGGAGCTTCGTATGCACCATTGCTGTCGTTGGAGTTGGTGAGCCATTCAACATTTTGGGTCAGAAAGCTGTTCAAAAATTGATTGATGAGATTGTGAGGGAGGAAGGCTGCACCTTCTGAACCTGAGGCTGCAGCTGAGCAAGATGCTGCCACGGATCAGGCTTCTGGTCCAGATCAAGGTGGTGCCGGAAACCAAGACCAAGGTGGTTCTCCAATGGACATTTGATAATTTAAGATCCAGTAATTGAGGTGTTAAAAACTGTTATTTGAAGATGAATAGGTTTAATGTTGAGTGTGTCATGGGAGAAGATATCTCTATGATGTATTTTCTTTGCTTAATCTTGTTTGTTTCTGAAATTCATCCATGGCTGATCATTGTGAACGTTTTAGTTGATAGACCTGAACCTACTATTTACAATTTTCTCTATGATCCTGTGCTCGTGATTTTCGGATATCAAACCATTAATTGATTTGAATCGTCAATCTTTGAACTCTCGATTTTTATTCGTGGGAAGGGAAAAAATGAGTAAAAACCCTTATCGAAACTTTGGATTCGGGGGTTGGTTATGCGAAGGGAAGGTGCTAGCACCCTAAGCATCTACGGTATTCCGTAGGAACCTCTTACCTAAATTATCTTGTGCTAAATTCATTGCTTATTTGAAAATTATTACCTAAAAATCTAAGTGAAAGAATGGAGGGAGAATAAGTATGTTTTTGGTTATTTTTATTTGATTTGGAAGGATAAAAATCCTATGCCTACATACCCTTTAAGAAAAGGGATCAAAATCAATGTAGTGGTTGATTTTAGATTTTAGAAAATGGTTTTAAGAAGGAATAAGAGGCCTCAAGGCATGAGATAAAATAAGGTGAGGTTAGTCAAATTTTAATTACAAGAAAATCAATTATGAATATTAATTCAATTAAGCATTTGATTAAGAAAATAAAAGGAAAAACCCTTGGGTTACAAACCAAGGTTTATTAAGAAAATATTTTTGAAGTTTTGCATATTTGATTTTTTTTGGAAAAATGATTTTTCTAAACTAACGGTAAAAACTAACATAACGGCGCAACGTCACAAGAGGTAAACGTGAAGTGTTGGTGCAAGTGTCGGTGCTTGTGTTACCTACATTATTACATCAATTCCTAGATACATTCTATGGTCTCAAGAGAAATATAATAACGAGAAATAAAAAAAAATGCGCAAAATAAATTACATCAATTTCCTAATTATACACACTAGAAAATTAATGACAATAAAATGACAAGAAATTAAAATATGCATGAGATGATTCTAAATAAACTGGCAATTATAAAATAAAAACAGTAAATAAAAATTAAAACAAACACAATATTTTTGTAATTTTTTTTAGCAAGGAGGTGCAGAAAGTAAAACAGAGGTGTAATTAGCGAAACTGTAGTGAATAAAAAAAACAATTGGGCTTAAACAAAAAACGGGTCGTGGGCGGGTCGGTTAGACCCGCCCGGTTCGAATTGGTATATATAGGGTGTAAGACCCTTTTTGCTTCATTTCCATAAAAATTTCTCTCTCTTCTCTTTGTTCTCACGTGAAAACTCTTTTCTTCTTCTTTTTCATGAGTTTTCCGGCGAGCATGAATTTTCCGGCGCGGTGGCCGGTGGTGGCACCACCGCGCCAGAGTGTGAAACTCCGCCGATTCAAAAACAAACTATCTTTTTAAAAATCCTTTTTTCTCCTCTTTTCAAATATCCACTTAGTTTTTACAAACAAACAACCAAAACTTCTAGATCTACAATTTTGGAATCGCAAAACAAGAACCAACAAAACAACAGATAAAAATATTCACCAAAACACCCAGCACAAACAGATCTACATCTACACAAAAAAAACAGAAATTACTACCTTTTACCCTTGAATGAATCCGATTCTCTGTTGTCCCTTTTGGTTCGGTTCAGATTCGGTTTTTTGAATGGATGTTGGAAACGGCCCGGTTCTGTGGAAAACGGCGTCGATTGTTGTTGTTCCGTCTGGATCGGCCTTTGTGCTTCGATGATGCGTGGCTGAAGGTGGATTCTTTTGCTGTGGTGTTGTTGTGTGTCTGGATCGGTTGTGAGGAATTTTTGTGGGTTTTAGAGTTGTGACTGTCTTTGATGCAAATTTCTGTTTTTTTTGTTTACGATTTGCGGCTAGGTTTTTTTTCTGTTTGCGGCTGTGGAAAATTGTCTGTCTCTTTCTCTTTTTGCAGCCTTCATTTTATACCATTAAGGTTGAAGATAATAAGGAAATAACTACCGTGTTACTGGATTTGGCAACAAGCATTTGACCCTATGAATTTGCCTAAAAATGAGTCATACGAAGAAGAAAATAAAATAAAATTGGACCCTTGCCGGAAATTTTCGGACTTACTGACAATATTGGACAAAAATCGAAACATAAACATTATTAAATATTAAAAAGAAATAACTGACTTTAAAATTAAAATTAAAAAAATGGAAATTAGATAATGAAATAAAAAAAGAAAATAATGGGAGAGAACGGCTCGCAATCGGAACAACAACAAAAAAAAAGAGGTATTTTAAAATACCTCTCTGCCAAATTTTCACTGAAAAATATCAGAGATAGATCAGAGTCAAACGACGCGCGTCTGTGGGATCTTTGGTCAAAATTTAGGGTATGACAGATACTATTTACTGAAATTCTGGATAAAAATGTTGAGTCTAATGTGCTGCAAATATTTCTTAATATAAACAATCGGGTATCCTTAGGTACATTGTTTCGATGTTTATTTGAATTGATCTGAGGTAGGATGTTCTAGCTATTTGAGGTGAGTCTTTATAAAGGGGAATATAGAACAAAACTATGGGTGTTTGAGTTGTGAATATTCGATGCATGTCTGTTAGTTTTTTTGTGCATGGTCTGTAAGAGCCACTAAGATTATGTTTATGGTTAGGAGTTTCAGCAGCAGTCTGTATTAGGTCATGAAAAATGAAACGTTCAATTAGCAAATCCCATGTAATCCGTATCCTTAAGTAAATCGAGTTAGCTCATGAAAAATTAAAACTCAAATGATGTTTGCCGACACAAATGATATATTCCTCCTTTGTTTTCTTCTTTTCAAAAAGAAAAATTCCCAACAAGTAAAAAGAAGCAAGAAAACTTGCAAGGCTAAAGGAAATGGAAATACAGCTCTAGTCCAGCTCAACTCTAAAGGAAATGGAAAACTTGCAAGGCTAAAGGAAATGGGTTGTTTCCTTCCTGGTTTTAGGGTTTAGGGTTTTATACTAGGTATAAATTTCTCAACCAAGAAACAAAAGCCCCCTTGATGATAATATTATTACGTTCATTAGATTGAGGTGGAGTCCTGAAACTTGAAAATGCATCTAGATCCAATGCAATGATACAAAGTCAATATTAGCTCCACGCTTTCAATTGCAGCAAGTTTCCTTTGATGCACCCATATAAGATGAGAGCTGCAAGTTTGAGGCGTAGAGTTGTGTCTTAGGAAAGGAAGGAAGCACAAAAGGTAAGGGCTTTATCATTTATCTAACCATGTGGTTCAAAAAGACATTTGTCTGCTTGAACAGCTTTTGAGGAACACAAATGATAAAGACATCGAGGAGGTTGTTGTAACTCCTACTAAATACAAAGATTTAAATTTTACTCTTTATTTATCACAGACTTAAAAGAAAGGATTGAAGATTCAGTGTCCCAAAAGAGCTGACAGTGGTTACTTGTTATAAAATGATAGACATGTCATATTACGTTATTTAAAAGCACAATTTTCAATCATTTTATTAGTCATTTGTAGAGAAGTTGTTCATGGCAGACACATTTTGTAATGTTTTCAAATCGAGTCATGTGATTTTGTTTCTTCCATAAACCACACATTTTTATAAGTGTTTTGAGTCTTTTATTGAAAAATCATGTAACTCGGAAAAGCAAGGCACCTCATGAAAGTTTTGGAAGACATGAGATGACGATTATCAATGTACATGAAGACTTTGAAGACATTACAAGTTGGGAGAATCCTATCCCAAAGTCCTAAGACCAAATCGGAAAAGGAAAACACACGAAGGAACCAAGAAAAAGACGAAATTAGTACCAGTAGTTGAGGCCACCTGCCACGTGACATGTGGAACATAGAGCATTTGGATCTCTGTCAACTGCCACGCGCCTTGCACCAGCCCTACACGCAGCGTGCGTGCTGTTCTAGGTATATTTTCTCTGTGGGTTTGGGAAAAAACCTAGTTTCCCAACTCAAACACAATAGTAAATATGCCTATAATCACAACTCCTTTCATTCACAAATATTCATTCAAAACTTGACAGTTTAAGAGGAAGGCAAGCACTATGAGCATCAAGGAGGAGTCTCTTCTTAACCTTTGTTTTGAAAGTATGTTTTGTTTCTTTTGTGTTATGTACTTTGTTACCATGCGTAACTAAACACCTTTTATTTAGGGTTCGAAGATGAATCTCTATTGATATGTTGAAATTTATAAATGAATATCTTTTATTTATTTATGATTTGAGATCTATTTAATATTCAGATGTATCACACAACATAATGCTTTCATGCCTTAAGGAGTGTGATATGCCTAGTTAGTGTGACTGATCTTAGGTTAGCTGCAGATTGAGATCTGACTTATTGTTACTTATGAATTTTATTCTTCATTCTCTAATTAATTAGTGTTATTCTTATTTGTTTAATCAATTAGGACTATTAGGGTATGTGGTGAAATTATAAGATTCGTAAGTAAAAGTGGTTCATTTAATTTAGACGAAAAATTTGGAATTTCAACTTTGCGATGTTTCAATTACCTCTTAGAGTATAAGTCCCTACCTTAATAAATATTTGACTGTGTACGAAACTCTAGAGGATTGACAACCATGTGCACCGTATTGCACATATAACCTTTGGGATGATTGAGGAGCAATATGACATCTCAAGGGAAGTTATATCCCACTAAACTAACCACTTAAATAAGAAAACTCATTTCATAACAAGTAATTGTATTTAAATTAATCCAAACGAAGAGATAGAAAAATTCGAAGAATCATAATCACCGTTAAAAGTCTGAATCAAACCCATTTCATTTTTTTTTTGCAATCTATCCAACTGCTTTGTTTAGTCAAAACAAACTTGCAAACTCCCCCAATTTACTGCTTTTATTAGGTTTATATAATTTTCTCGTCAAAACGATAATCCATGTGCAGACGATTTTACTTACCACTTTATTAAAGGTTGAAGGTTCCAACCTATTTGAAATATCCTTCCTTTTTATTATTGCGTCAACATGATTTGAGTTTCTCTAAAAAGGCTTTATGCATTTTTTATTGAACTAATTTTTTCATCATTCATTACCGTTGTTTATATTTTGAGATTTTTCTCCTATCTATTATGAAAGGGTAAAATATAAATAAAAAAATATATAATGATGTTTCACAAACAAAATTTCATCAAGGAGGAAAACTATTTAATTAAAGATTTTTATAAATAGCATATTGCAATCAATTGAAGTTTAAAAATATAATGATGCTAAAATACAATGATGTTTTTCTTAAAAAAAATAAAAATACAATGATGTTTAAAAAATATGCTTAATTGCATGTTGATTCCTTATGTTTATTTTAGTTTCCAAGTTCGTCCCTTACATTTTAAAAGTTTCAAGTTGGTCCTTACGTTTTAAAAGTTTTAAGTTGGTCCCTTACGTTTTAAAAGTTTCAAGTTTGTCCAAAACGTTACTCACATTGGAATAAGTTAGTCCCTTCCGTCACTTAACGTTTAAAGTTTTGGGGTTGACAATATGGGCGATAGAACCTTAATTTATTTAGAAAATCAGTTTAAAACATTTTTTTAATTTTTTTTTTGGTTTTATTAAACTCAATATCATGTTGCGAAAGGGACCAACTTATTCCAACGTGAGCAACGTTTTAAACCAACTTGAAACTTTTAAAACATAAAGGACCAACTAAAAACTAAAATAAACATAAGGGATGAAACGTGCAATTAAGCCTCATATATAATGATGATCATCAAGATTTTTAAGTGATACCTTTTACTATGGCTAAGAAATCAATTGAGTTAATTTAAGGGTACACACAACATATTCATTACAAAAATTTAACATTGATTACAATTTTATAAATAGCTTCTTGAATTCCTAAGTGATAAAAACTATTTCACTGAAGTTAACAAAGCATGAAATTTTTACTTATAAAGTGATAAAAAAAATGTATGTTTATTATATTTAAGGGAGGAAAAACATGGCTAAAATTCTCATGTTTGTTTATGCTTTGATCATCTTTATTTCCCTTGTTATAACCGGTAGAAGTAAGTCATTTTTCATACAATTATTAATTTTCTAATTTATCTTGTAAACAATATTTTATAAGATATGTGTAAAATTTTTATGTTGTTGTTATTTGACAATGCAGGCACTATAAATGTTATGTGTTATTATGACCACGATTGTCCATTTGTGTTAGATCATATAGCTGAATGTAAAGGTGGTGTTTGTGAGTACACAGCATTCTTCTATGAATAAAGATTGATAGACATGCTTGATGTGTACGTCTTTTTATACTACTCTGAAAAATTTCAATTAATCAAATATATGGTATGTGTAATATCCGAATTTTATTTATTCAATCTAATAAAGAAAATAAGTAGTCTTAATTGTTATTACGATGATAATGAAATTTGCTTGATGTTTTATAGTATAGCTGATAAAAATATAGTTGTGTTAGTTATTGTGACTACATAGAAATTCAAATGACGAGTGAGGGATGGTAAAATAATAAATAATAGAGATGAGAGGTGAGGAATAGAAGTAATAAAATAAGTGGGGAGGAGGGATTAAATTGTGATAAGCGTGGGGGGGAACAACAACAATAATAAACCTAGTTTTGTTAGTATAAATAGGGATATAGAAAATCAGAATAAACACTCTTGCTGAACCAGAGAAAAGAAAAGAGGAGAAGAGAGGAGAGGAGGAAACCCTAGCTAAGAAGAAGAGAGGGGGAGAATCTTTGCACTTTTGGGTATCTTAATATATGACATGGTTTTTACTTCTTAATATGATGTTGTTGTTATTATGTGAGATTGTGATGAGAGATTTACGATGAACGAATTAAAAGATGAAGTTGAAATATCATAATTGAGGAAAACTAGTTTAGTACTTTGAATTGAGTTTTTTTGACTTAAAAAGAGTGGATAATCTGGTAGGTTAACGAAGAATTAGTGTTTGAATGATAGGGTAATCATGGAAGTGAATATTAGGGTCGAGTTTGGAGAGTACATGATCGAAAACGGAGTCGAAAAGGGTTCCCCAAAGCGAAATCGCAGCACAACTGCAATTTTGCTGTCACCGTGCGTTTCTTACTCTCTTAGTTTGACAAGTTTAAGTTCTGAATTGGGTTTAGGTGTCTTCATGAACATTGTAGATATGGATGTTAGGTTTCACTAGCCTTTGGAGGAACTTGATTTAAGCATCTAGATCTCAATATATGATCAAAATACCACAAAGGGTTCAGCAGGGATCAACAAGGTCGTGCTTTTTCCCTAAGCTTAGGAAAATCATCTTTTCTGCCATTTTTTGTCCCGAATTAGATTATTAGGGTGTCTTCATAAAAGTTGTATATATGGTTTCTAACTTTCAGTTGGTTTTGGTTGGACTCCATTTAAATTTTTAGAAGTTTAGTTATGATTAAAATACTGCACGTGGGTCATGCTTCGTTTTCCATAAAACTTCAGCATCACCCTTTAAGTGGACTCTAAAATATCTATGAGTGCATTAGTGAGTTTAAGCAATCCGTTAGCGTGTAGATTTAAAGTATGAGTCCTTAAACTATACACGTAAATGAGGAAGTGTGTTTAGGCATAATTAGAAGTGATTACCTTAAGGAAATAGCGAGTCTAAAACATGAACTGATGATAGTGGCGTAAGACAATAGATAGGTTTGTGCAAACAGAAAGGAAATACACTTGAGCATTACGATGGCATGGTATGCCTACCTGGTATTACAATAGGTTACGGCTGATTAAGGACCATACATAACTTGAGGATTACGATGTACTAACCACTCCATTCATGATTTAGTTATTGATGTCACAAAAGAGAAAATAGGTGATTGAAAATATATTATAATACTTTCAATGAAACTTGCAACCCCTTGAACTTGAACATTATAGATATTAAGATATGATTAAGATAATTAGGTGGATTTTTGAAATAGGTGTGAGTAGATTGGGGCTGGTTGCTTGTGATTTACATACTAGAGTTAAAGCTAGTGTTTAAATCGTAAAACATAATTGGGAGCTGAAGGGATGTGATCTACTCCTTTTGTTATGGTTGTAGTCCTTAGATTTCATGGTGTGGAAATAATATAGACCGCACGAGTAGTCCTTGTAGTGACTTAATTAATAAGGCAAACCTTGTGGCTTGTACTCTTAGATATAAACATATGAGTGGATATGATATGAGGACAATACAATAGTTATTTGAAGCACATGGCAGCAAATTTCAAAGCTTAGTTACGAGGTACCAAAGAAATAGTTAGTGATAAGGAATATAAATTGTAAGGTTACTTCGAATTAGAATCAACTTCCAATGTTAGTTAAGTACGAATAAGAGTCGAAATTCAGTCTGTTTTAGATGATGAATTGAATTGATGTGATATCCCATGATGCGTATTGATAAGAAAATATATAAATTTTGGAGACGTTATTGGTGAGTAACTATATAAATTTTGGTGACGTTGTTGGTGAGTACATATATAAATTTTATGGCGTTATATTTGGTGAGTTTCTTCATGCATCATATCATGATTAGGATTCTGGTGACGTGTATGTCATTAACAGAACTCTAACATACAATTTTGGTGAGTAGAGACCGTTACCGGCATGCATATAGATATTAGGAAATAGTTGCATGTTCGCATATACATGACGATATTTTGTAATTTGGTGACGTCGTGAATGATCGATGTGTAATTATTGATGTTTATGCTAATTGTTTATGTGTGAAAATGATGTGTTGCCGTGATTTGTGAAAAGAAGAGATTATACATAATAATTGTTGAGAGTGATGCGATAGTAGAGATTGTATTCCAATGAAATTTATTTAATGTGCGTGTTTTTTCCTATTATTATGTCATGGCAGGATTTCTCACGCTTTATATTGTTGTGTTGTTTTCTGTATGGTGGTTGTTCTTTAAGTACACATACTCAGGTTAACTAGGAGTAGTTGTGTGATATTTTAGAAGGTGGGGACGAGGGGATGCCCTCCGTTTAGTTCTGTTATTTGGTTGATGAATAAGAATTTAGTCGCTACGAGCTCTGATATTGTAACACTAAGGTTGAGGCTGACGTTGAATTTATTTATCTTTGAGTTTAAATATTGAGAGCTATTGTTATTTCTATTTCGATGTCGAACGACAAGAGAAAGTTTTATTAATGAGATCAGAGGATTGTTTTCTGCTGTTGAAATTATTATTTACAAGGAAAATTTATGCTAATATGTGATATCATGTGAAGTTTTGTAACATCCTAAATATTAAATTTATCCTTGTTGTCTAATAATTATCGTTGGGAAATAAGGTGTTATAATATGTGTGACCATATTTTTTCAGTTGCGTGATCACTTTTTAGAAGCTGAAAAATGTGGTAACGCAACTAAATGTGCGTGACAAGTTCTTTTACTCCATTCATAAAGTCTTTTCGCCGGACGACTCGTAGGAGGTGAGAAGGGACCTTACTCCATCCCACTTAGTGTACTACTACCAGACAACATCTACCTACACAAGCTCGATAAGGAGATAGGAAGGATCCGAGAAAAGTATGAAATTTCGAGAATAAGATCGGTTCTATTAAGGACATGACATATTGATGACCAAGAAAACTCTGGAGAAGAAGCAAGCTTAAACGCTCCCCAAGACAACAATATGTGTACTTCTTAGCTTAGTGTCAACATACATGCATCTAATTAGTTGATGTGTCGTTTCTACATCACGCCTCTTTCCGTCTAAAATAGTACTATATTCGTTCCAAAATACATGTAGCAGTTAACCATTGCACACATGCTAATATACAACTTTGACCATTAATATCTTTAATTATATATAATAAAAAATAGTAAAAATTTGATATTTTGAAAATATTCATGGAGACAAATCAAACAACATCTTATATGCAAACATTTACATTTATATATTAGTTAAAAAATATGGTCAAAGTAAATTATATGAATAGTGCACATTTTAAAATTACAACATGTATTTTGAAACAGATGAAGTATAATATTTAGAGAGAGTTTTTATTTTTAAAGCGCTGAAAGTAGAAGGATCAAATTATCTATTTTGAAGTTATTTACCATCATAAAAAAGAGGAAGATCGTGAGAATCAGATTAATTCAAATACAACTTTTTTCATTTAAATTTTGATGATAATAAACTAATGACTAATGCAAAACAACAATTCAGATACATTCTTTTTCTAATATTCTCTCTTCTCAAGCACTTTATTTGGATTATAAAATCCGGAAAGAAAAAAAATAGAGCATTTTTAAGGGTGTTTAACGTATTTTGGATAATTTGAAGGGATTTAATGCTTTTCGGATAATAAAATCTGAATTTTGTAAGAAGCGTGGGAAACTAATAGGATGGATAAAAATAGTAAAAAATAAATTAAGTCCAAGTCCAAATCCTCATATGAAAAGAACATGTCCAACTTATGAGGAATCATGTTCTAGTGGTTTATCTTTAGCAAGTTCTATTTAAAATCTAATCATCTTTTAACATAATCCTATGAGAGTACTATATTAAAGTACAATATTCAAACGACTAATTGTACATACTTCAATGCGCCATGAGAAACATTCATCGACTGCTTCTCGATGGATAATTTTCAAGGGATATAAAAGGTTCTTAACTTCAACAAATTGATGTTGACAATGAGGTTATTGAAATGGATTATAGTTGGTTATGGTAATACTCAACTTAATAGACTTGATGTCATAGTTTGGGGAACCTAGAAGTGTTCCTTATAGTTGTATGCAAATGCATTATAATACAAGGATCATGATGAGGTTTGACAAACAGTATGAAATGCTCCCCAAAAAGGGTGAATTATATATGCGATAATTTGTTGTGAAATAGTATATAAATCCTCTTATAATTTTGTCTATCCCATATATTTTGGCTTAATTTGAATGTTATTTATTTCTTCTCCTCAATGTATATATCTAACTTATTAAGGAAGAAAAGCTCGTCGATAAGGAACACAAAAAAAATATCTATTTTAAAACTATCAACACAATTAAAATAACATATTTCTTGTATTTTACAAGACATTCGTGGATATCCTTGAACATGAACTCCAACAGGAAAAGGATGATAGGGAAAAATCAATGAGATATATAAAAAATGGTTGAATAATATCTTGTCAAGTATTTTGGCTGAATTGGTGTAAATAGTTTACAGATAATAAGGGTTAATTGTTTTATTGTCATAATAGAGTATGTATATTGTTAATTGTTGGTTGCAAGTATTTATCGAAAAGTTTGTTACGTAATGTTAATTTCTAACCTCATCGGTGGCATTGTCAGCACCCTGGATCAGGGGTTCAACGTGTGTTTGGTGGTAGAGCGGTAAAAGTTAATTTTGAATGAATTGATTGTAGATTGATTCTTATTAGGAGTTAGTTGAATGTAAAATGGTTGATGTTTGAACATATTTAGATTAAAGTGAATTAAACAATAAATTTGAAGCATAACTGGAATCAATTCTACAACATTTTTTTTTTTACTTTTAACTAAAAATAAATAAATTAAGGTCCCGTTTGGATTGGCTTATTTTGAGCTTATGTGGGCTTATCTACTCCCATAAGCCTTTTTAAAGGTGTTTGGGTAAATAAATAAAAATAGTTTATCATAGTTTCATAAGCTGCTTATGTCATATTTTAATAAGCCTAAATTTTCAGCTTACCCTCCGGCTTAACAAGGAGCTTATGGATTTACGTAACCTCCTTAGATTCTCTCTAGATCCACTTTTTCAAAACATATATTTTAATTATAATGTTAGTTATCTTTACCGGTGCATGAGTAACAAAATTGATATATACTTATCTTACTAAATTAACACACGTAACAAAGTTTTTTTTTTTTGAAGGAAGATTTTTATTATTTTTTGGTTACGTAACAAAATGAAAATGAAACTGAATATTAATATTTTTCTTATATGAATATTTTTTTGTTACGTAACTATATACTTATCTAATGTTAATTTTGTCTTATATAAATATTGATATTTTTTTTAAAGATGAATATTGATTATGCAATATATATAATTATAATTAATATATTATAATATTGATTTTTACATCTTGATTTTTTATCAAAAAAATCTTGATAATTGTGGTTCGATTTTTTGATTTTTTTTGTTAAATTAAAAATATTTAAAATTTCGATAATTGCTTATGTAATGTCACATCCAAACACTTCAATTTATGTAAGTACTTTTTAGTGTACATATCCAAACATAAATAGCTTATCTTATGATGTAAGCTCTAATGTTATAAGCACTAATGCTATAAGCATCTATATAAGTTGTTTATCCAAACGAGGGCTAATTCTACTTTAAAACATCCAAACTTGATTGATCTCAAGTGGTCGGTAAACTTCGTTTAAGGAACAAATTGTTCGGGAGAATCTATCTTCAATTTCTGAGTAAAATAATTTTTGATCTGATGTTACTTACTTCTTAGTCGAACTCTAGATTATGACTCCTTCTCTTAAAAATTAGAAGGTTAACACTAAAGAATAAGCTGGACCGTAACATTAATCTATAAAACAAATAATTGCATGAGTTTGGCTTAGTGGCCAATTTTATGATTTTATGTTATACCATTTTCATCTATTATTATGGTTTTAATGTTGGTGATGGTAAATGTTAGAGAAAGAAAATTGTGACACAATTAAAGTCTTCAATTTATGATTAATAAAAATAATAAACAAAATTATAATAAAACATAATAAAATCATTGAAAATAAAGGGTTTAGGGATGTCAAAGTGCAGGGACTAATATAAAAAAATGTTGAAAGTACATGGACTAATGATAATTTTAAGTCAAAAAATAATGAAGAAAATAATAATTATTGTCATTTAGTGTGCCACGTAGCATGGAATGATTGGTCCACGTTGCATACCGTTACCTTTGCCCTTTTTTTTTTCTTTAACTTGGACTTATCAGAAGGACCAAAGCCAAATTTTTACAAAGCGCTGAGACTAATGCCAAACAAAAAAAAGTGTATGAACCAATGCTAAAATCTGATGAAACTGCATGGACTAATTATATATTTAATTCTTCTAAAAATATATTTGATGTGTTATTTATACAACTAGTTTTTTTTTATCAATTATTACCGTTGTTTCTCTTTTGAGATTTCCCCTATGTTTTATCAAAGTCTAATATATAAATATAGGCTTAAACATTCCACTCATCCCTGCAAATATGGCCCGTTTAAGTTTTGGTCCTTGTAAAATAAAAATTCAGAAATCAGTCCCCGCAAAAAAATCTATCTTTTAAAAATACCCCTGGGCCCATTTAAGTCATGACAAGTCACCAAAATGCCTACGTGGCGCACGCTGATTGAACCCATTTTGTAGTTTTTGGTCCCTGCAAAATATTTTGTTTTTTAAAAAGGTCCCTGCAAAATTTTCATAAACAAAAAATTTTGCAGGGACCAAAAACAATTTTTTTTTTTTAAGGGACGAAGACTTAAACGGGCCATATTTGCAGGGACGAGTGTAATATTTAAGCCATAAATATACCATGAACTTTAATAAAATAAAATGAACTTTGATGACGATAAGTATTTTTAAGCAAGATGTTTACTAGGATTAAATGATCTATTGAGTGAGATAAAGGGATGCACGCAACATTTTAATTAGAGACATTTAATATTAATTGTAATTTAATAAATGGCTTCTTACAACTCCTAAGTGTTAAAAATTGCTTAATTGAAATTACCAAAGCATAAAATATTTACTTATAAAGCAATAAAAAATTTAAGCTTAATACATACAAAAGAGGAAAAATATGAATCATATTCTCATGTTTGTTTATGCTTTCATCATCGTTATTTCCCAAATTTATAGAGGTGTGTCATTTTTCAAACCCTTTTTGAATTTTATAATTTATCTTATACACAACGTTTTAACAACATTTAGTAAAACAATTTTTTTTTTTTTTTGACAATGCAGATGGTATTCCTTGCGTATTTGACTATAATTGTCCAGAGATATCATATTACCCAGTTAGGTGTAATGTTAATAATATTTGTGAGTACAATTTAAATGTGGACCTTGTCGAAGAAATTGAGTGAGTCATTGTTCAATTCACACTTATTAAAATAAATGTATAAGTAAAGGAGAAATAAAAATGGTTTTAAGTGCTTTTGTCAAGTGTAACACCCTTGAACCTCACTATTAATATTTAATATAAATACAACAAATAATTCATATTATGATCAAGGTGCTACATCATTAAACTCAAAACATGCAAGATACATTTTTCATCAAAGTTTCACAACGGAATAAACAATAATCTCCAAAATCATCTTAAGGTCTCAAGATCATAAATCTAAATCTCATAATACATCAAATAAAAACAATAGGGTCTCCATATAATTCCAACATAGCATATAAATAAAATAATACTCAAAATATCCTAATCAGAGTCTAGACTAGATATTAGAAATATAGATTAGTGGTACATTAGCTCTAGTAGACATTAGTATAAATAACTTATAACCACCTCATTAGTGTGTTATGAAGCATGATATCCATGGAAGGAATGAGAGAAAAGTAACTAACTCTTTGTATTAATGAGAATAGAAAGTTACAAATGATGAGCAGTATCCCACTAATGGGGTGGTTACAAGTTATTTATACTACTGTCTACTAGAACTAATGAATTATTAATCTACATCTCTAATACTAGACTCCAAAGCAAAGAAAATGAGGAAGCCTTAAGCTAATCCTCGATACTCATACCATCTCAAGCGTCTCCACATGTACGTCTACACCATTTTTACAATGGTGAGGCGGTCAACCAAACAACCACTGGAGGATAAATTTACAATTAACATTAAGAAACTATGAATTCAAGTATAGTACGATAGAATTTCAAATATCGCATATACATGCTTTTATAAATCAACAACATTAATCATAAAAAGATTTTTTACATCATTCTCCATTTATCTTAATCATCGAATTACACCAACATCATCATTTATAAAATATCACCATATATTCATCTCAACTTACATTTACATAAAGCACATATCCCACATAATGAATATAATTAATGTAATATATATAATTCACATCATCTACATAATTCACATCATTCACCAAAATCATATATAAATAATTCTCATAGATTCATATGCATGCAATGTTATAGACACGACTCTACAAGCATGTGGTACCGTTTTGGATGTCAAAGTTATTTTACCGATTGATCCCGTCAACACTTTTCATTAACACTGGACTTGACCATATGAACATATAACTCAACACTGTAACACCCTTGAACCCCACAAGAAATATGTAATGCAAATAAATCATTTAATCAAAAGAATTCAAGACGTTACGTCATTTTCTCAAAAACATGCATAATTCGGTTTTCATAAATCTTGCATCGGAATAAAAACAACATCTCAAATATCTCATATACATCAAAAATCTCAAAGTGCATGAATCAAGAAATCTCAACAACCTATCTCAGGTTTCATAATACATAAACAATATGGTCTCAACATAATCTCAAAGATAAATAAACATAGAATCCCGACAATCCTAATCAGAGCCTATACTAGACTCCATGCAAAAGAAAAATGAGGAATGCGATATGCAAGTCTTGGGTACACACGTCTCCACGAACATCATCAACCTTGCACGTCTACACCATTTTTGCAAATGAAGAGACGGTCAACCAAACGACCACTGAGAGGTTAGATAATATTCACATAAAAAGATATAAGCACAAATATAGCATTATAAAATTCAAGTAAATCGTGCATATATACATATTCATCATTCCTAGAATACTAGCATCATATTCATGTTATCTTCACTTCAATCATAATATATACTATCAATTAGTCATTCAATGTCATAATCAAGCATCATTCTCATAATTATCTCATCGTAAATAATTCATCACATCATTCTTATATAGACAACAATATTTCAAGTGTACTAGCATCACCGAGCAAATATATTCAAGTACACGAATTTACATAAGTCACTACATCCACCAATCATATAATTCACGTAATTCGCATAATTCACCAAGTCACATAATCAAGTGAGAGTCATTTCTTATAGACTTATGTGCATGCAATGTCCTAGACGCATCTCTACATGCACGTGGTACCATTTTGGATTTTCAAAGATAATATTACCGAGTGATCCACTCACCAACTAACATAATCCCTACAAGTTATTTTCTTCACCAAAAAACCTCAACATGACTATGAATGAAATGATTTTCAAGTAAAGACTCGACAATGCATAATTCACAACTCAATATTATATAATTTCCACCATCATATAATATTATCCCACCAATAACCTACCCTTTGCATCATCAAGTAATTACATTCATACATCAACAAATCATCTTCACCAAAATCATCATCAAATCACCATCAAACCTTCACCACAAGAAAGAAGTAAAATATCATTATTTAGCAATTTATAGCATTTTAGATGAACAATAAATTACTCCAAGTTAATCCACTTTTCAGGAATATATTTCATCATCAAAAAAATCATAAAACATCATCTAAGCAGTAGCCAACAATCATTTATATGTTAACTTAGCACAAGCCATCATTTGTTAAAGTCTGTCTATTTTTCTCCATAGTTCATCTTTTTTTAATTTTCACATAATTCGTCATATCTCATGCATATTTATCATCAGTTCAATATATTATCATACGCATAAAGTCATTTATAAGCTTACAATTTCTATTTTATCATTTCATCAAAGTTCATCTATATTTCCAGAAGTTCGTCTATTTACATTTTTACCAAAACCAAGTTACATGCTATTATACTTCTTTATCAATCCTACATGTTTCATTTATGTTCGTCACTATAGTAGACCAAGCATAACAACATATTTGAGAAAAAACTTACTTTAATTCCATTCCAAGTTCATATTTAATTTCTAGTTAAAGTTTGTCTCAAAATCAACATAATCATTACAAATTTAAGTAAATGATGTTCCATCACTTTTATTCATCAAAAAAACAAGTTCTTATCATTAGAAGATCACTTAGGAACTAACCAAACCATCCCCCAAGCACCCAAAACACAAAACAACAATTTCTTGTTGTTATGTCTAGGCGCCTAGCGCCAGGTAGGAGGGTCAGGCGCCAGCTCAAGTGCTGGCTCTCGGGAAATGGGCCCTTAGCGCCCTAACCCAAGCGCCAGCGCTGCAAAAAGGGCCTTTTTGATTGTTTTATCCTTGAATTTTAATATAAAAAAATGTCCCAAAAGTGCTTATTTAGATTCCAAATTCACACAAAGTGCTTAAAATCTTTTCAAAAGACTCTAACACATCAATTAAGCTCTTTTTCACAATACCGAAAGCATCATATGCATCAATTCACATAGTTTTCACTTAAATCACCAAAATTCAAACAATAACAACTTAATTCATCCAAACACAACATAAAACATCATCAACAACTTAAACTTATCATTTTCATGTACCCAATCATTCATCAAGAACATACATCATGAATTGAACAACATTCAACAACAACATTATGGTTTTCATCCAATTAAGCTAAAAACTCATAGTTATCAACTTAATATAATCAAACATTGAAAATCACACAGCAACAACAAGATTCTACCACTTTTCACATACCCAAAATTATCTCCTTATTTAAAGCATGAAAATCAACTTAAATAATCATTAATTTCACAAATTAACATAAACAAACATGACCCAAACACTACAAAAGTGATTATAGCTTATTATGAGAGTCAAACCTATCCCCCTTATGAGATTTGGCTACTGCTCTAATTTGTTTTGGAATCTTTTGTGTTCACGATCTTCGTTCTCGGTTGTTGTGAACTTCCCTGTTTCGACCGGGTTGGGGGTTCTGCTCGGTTGTTGCTTGTTTCTTTGAGGTTTTCCCTTCTGTGGTGGTTGATCGCGTTTGTTCCGGTATCGTAGGGTGAAGGTCAATTCGTCAGAATCGCGAGTGGGCTTGCAATGTCTTCTTCATTTGAGCCTTTTGTTTTTCCTTGGGCTTGCAATGTCTTCTTCATTTGAGCCTTTCGTTTGTCCTTGCAATGTCTTCTCTGAAGCCTTCTATGGTTCCTCGCACGGTCTCTACTCATAGTTTTGCGCAAGCACTCGTCGGCAAAGTTGGAGTTGATGAGTCTCATCTCCCAAAACCTTGCTTGAAAGGTAATTCTCTCTCAATCAAGATTTCAGAATACATATACCAATCTAATCTAGATAATTGCAATAAATACATTCATAGAAAGCTAGTTTTGTCTCGTGGTGATAAGCCATTATCTTCTAAGGACTTGCGCGATAAACTTTTGTGTTTATGGAAATCCATTGATCAGTGGAAGATGGTTCCCTTGAGTCGAAGCTTTTTTTAATTTCGCTTCTCGTGTGTTGAGGATCTTAGAACTGTTTCGTCGAGTGGTGCTTGGAACTTGAATCCAGGATTGTTGTGTCTATCTCGCTTGTCACCTGATCTTAATGAAGTAGCAATAAATGTCACAAGAAAGGGGGGGGGTTTGAATTGTGACCCTTTTTAAAATTATTCCTGAAAACTTAAATTAGATTTTATGTACTCAAGAAGAATCTTGGTAAATATTAGTTGAACAGATAAATAATAACTTGATGTATAAAGGACCAGAACGTTCTGGAAAGATATAAGTGTAGAATGATAAAACAATAATAAATTAGATTTTAAACTTTTAGTTAAGTATTAAGCAATTGTTTTATCTTGGACCAGAATGTTCTGGAGGCAGTTTAATTTATCAAAATAATGTAAGTTGCGTTAGGACCAGAGAACTCTGGATTAATATGGTTGAGATTAATTAGGACCAGAATGTTCTGGAGGTGAATATTAAAGCTTTGTGATAATGTGTGTGTTTAGTGTGTACAAGTAAAAAAAAACAGAGAGAGAGAATAACACAGGAGAGTTATCCTGGTTCCCCAAACCCGGCTACTTCCAGTCCCCACACTTCGTGTGAGATTATCCACTATAGTATGCAGTTGGTAGAAACTTCTAACCAACACTATAAGGTTTTGATCACACCAGATCAGTCCGTAACCACTGTATTATCAACCTCAGCAGGCTTCTACAATTCTTTGCTTTCGCACAAGAAAGGTTGGAACTCTTCCTATCTCAAACTATTAAGCCCAATAGACTTGAGATCTAGTTATCTCTTTGTAAGGTGATTTGTTTGGATCGAATGTCTCAAACAAAAGTAAGAAAGATGTTGTTTGGATCTAGCGTCTCAAACAAAAGATGTGTAGGATGTTGTTTGGAACTTTATATGTCAAACAAACTATCATTGTACAAACTTAGAAATATGTTCTCAATGAGAAAAGATGATTGTCGAGAGATGTTAAAGAGATTGATAGCTTTTGCTTTTGAGAGAGATAAATGCTTTCTATTTCAAACTCTTGCATTTCTCCTTCAATGTCCTCTTCTATTTATAGAGCTGAACCCCTTGGAGAGCAAGCTAATAAAGAGCTGTTGTGCTTCCAATTTGAATTTGAATTTTGGCTCCAAAGAGACTTGGGGAGAAAGCATGTAGAGAATGTTTCTTCAGTTTCGCCCAGAACATTCTCTCAGTCCCAACCAAAACTTGAACGAAATTGTAGAGCACGTGCTTGCTTAGTTGGTGATGAGGTGTGATCAAACCTTTGTAACTTGCTGCCCACTTGATGATGTTTGCTAAGGTCATCTTGATGATGTCATGTAGCTTGGAGATAAATATTGATTCTTTGAATATTCCTTTTCCTCAAAATTCCTTAATGGATCGAAAAAGCCACATGAGGGCCCAAAGATGATTTTATTCTTTTTGCTTCCAACACATGTGCAAGAATATAATTTATTTCCTTTGTTTCTTTGTCCTTTAATGCATTTCCAAGAACCTTGATTTCTTTCCTCTTTAAGTGAGACAAAAGAGAATATTTGCTTTGGTCTTGATCTTAATTATGCATATCTTGACAATTGCCCAAAAAGCTCATATTTGTTCATATCCATTTTCAATAACGATTTTGTTATCCCTTGTGAGTGCCAGAACGTTCTCTTGCTTTTACTAAACATTCTCATGAAACATTTCTCACAAAATTCATTAGTAGATAACAATATAAATTAAAGTAAATATGTTTGTTATTTTTAAAACATCAATAAAAGATTTTGCTCTCAACACTTAATCCTTCTAATAAAAAACAAACTGATAGTCATGTATGGGTTCGTTTTCATTATCTTTCTTTGTAATATTGGCAACCTAGAATTTTATTTAAGATTGTTGGGGATATTGGCATGCCTATAATAATTGATCATAACACATTCAACCAGTCATTTGGTCATTATGCATGTGTGCTAGTTGATATCAATATGGCTGGTTTTCTTCTTGACTCATTGTGGGTTGAAAAGGAAAATTTTACTTTTGACATTGAAATTGAGTATGAAAAACGTCCTTACTTTTGTTTAACTTGCAATTCTATTGTTCATTCTTCCGATCATTGTAAAAAAGATCCTCCCAATAATATTGCACTTGAAAAGGTTGTTCCTAAAAACGACCCTGTGGAAAAAGAAAAATAAAACAAATAGGATTTTATTCCTAAAAGGAAAGTGGCACAAGTGCAAGAATGTAGCAAACAGGTGACATTTGAAGATCCCCTTGTTACTAATATAATAAGGTCTAGAGAGGTAGTTGCAAGTGTTCATGTGGAAGATGTTTTAAACCTTAGGAAGAGATACTTCCTACCATTTCTATTGAAATTGATTTCGTGCAACCAATTCAAGTGGAAGTTCATACCACTGATTTGGCTAAGAAACATGGAGATGATCAACAAAATAACAAATATCCTGATATGCTAATAGTTTGCCAATGAAGTGATGTCCTCACTGATGTGGACTACACTCAAGATTCTCCATTTTGGTGTGGTTTGCCTTCTTCTAAAATGAATGTTTCTGATAAGATTTTAAATCCAAACATTGCTCATGACATAAAAATTTGAGAGCAGCATGTTCAGAAGGAAAATGATATTGGAGATATTGTGCCTTGAGTTTATACTGATGAGGAAGAGAGAGAGAGAGAGACAATTATCAACTATTTGAAGAATTGTTCTGCTTCTATGGAATTCACTAAGGTGGTGTCGAAGGCCACAGAAAAGAAGAGGCAAAAGGGTTTTTAGATTCATAATACCTGCACTAAAGGTAGGATGCCATATCGATTCGAGTACTTTTCTTTGGGTTGCATTTATTTTTTTGTTCTTTCCCTTTTCCATTTGTTTTGATTTATTTTTTTGTTCTTTCCCTTTTCCTTTATTTGAGGTTTACTCCCCATTTTTTGTGCAACTTTTATTTTATCACTTGAGAAGGTTTTTGTTTATCTCCCCATTTTTTGTTATTGTTTATATATATATATATATATATATATATATATATATATATGAGGTATGATCCATTGACACCAGATGTAAGTCACATCAAATCATAACCATTAAATGTAATCAATCAAATGGTTTAGAATTTTCCATATGGAAAAACACACTAAGAATTTAGTAGAGTATCACGTGAGTATTTGTTTTTCCTTTTCAACCTTTCTCATCTTTTACTCGAGAAGAAACAAATCCCTAAAACTACTAAAAACTCAAATCAATCATGGATTCATGGCACATAAAAAAGCTTAAAACTCGATAAATCAATCAACGATAGACCTTTTGTTCTACATTTCTAAATTTCAATTTATTTCTTCATGTGTTTCCATTTATTCTAGCCAACTATATATGTGAGGAAGCTTCTTTTGTATTACTTTTATTAACCATTGATATCCAACCTATACCCTGGGAGAAAATTTCTCAACGTAGTACTGAAGCACCAGAACAATTTTTTTTTTTTTTTGACAAAAATAAACGATATTCATTCATTTAAATTGATAGAGTACATCGATACAATATAAATCCAAATTCGCTAAAAACAAAAAAGATGAATCTGTGAACAAACTCACAACATCCATGTTAATATCATAAAACGGCAAAGTACATATGCCTACAAATATGACTAGTATGACTATATTCATGTCTCTGGAATACTCATGTTTCCGGATCTGCAACGTTGACGATGTCAAAGTCATTGTCATTGATCGGATTTGCATTTGCTCAAAGCTAATCTTTCAATCTGAATCAATAAACATCGCACTAAGACGGGAAATAAAAAACACACTGCACAAAGACGGGAAATCAAAACAAACAGAGTCGTTCAGAGACGACGAAATCACAAAAACAAACGAAAGAAAGCAGAAAAATGTGAAATCACTTATTGAATTAAGATAGAAAAAATAATAATTCGGATGGGTGATTTTTGGGTCAAAATTGACCTTAAATATCGAAAAATCACCCCTCTAAAAAGAAGAAGAAGAAGAAAAGGGTGACGGCTAGGGTTTTAGAAGGAGAGAAGAGAGAAGGAAATATGTTGTTAAAATATAAAAAGTGATGAAGCACCAGAACAATTATTTAATTGAATTCGATTAGTGATTTTTCTTCCAGATCTATTGATCAATTATTTTAAAATAAACATGATTGTTCGAAAATCATAATTTATGTTTTTATTTTAAAATAAACATGATTGTAAAATAAAGGTTAAATTACCTTTTAGGTACTCTAACTATTTAATTGGTATCGGATTGATCCTCTAACTAAAAATTGATTTATTTCGGTCCTCTAAGTTTCTCACTGTTACTGCATTTAGTCATTTCTGTTAGTTTTATTCAAATGAATGTTAGGGTTTGTGTTATGTGGAATAAGTTAAATGAAAAAACAATAGTATTGTAATGAGAGATACAGAAAACCTGTTTTCATAATATTAGGAGAGTATTCGGAGCAATATTGATAGGATTGATAGTATTGGTTTGATGAGTTGTCTTTGTGTAGACAGTATCCATACTCAATTTTGGGAGGGCAGTTTTATCCAGGAATGACGAGACAAAAAAGAATTAGTGTACCATTAAGGCAGAGCCGCGAAACATCTTAAAAAGAGTGACTTCATGCGCGACTCGGCCCAAATTTTTTGCTATGATAAAAAAAATTATGTTAGACTTTGTTTGCTAGTTTGGAGTGGAGGCGAAGGGAAAGCTTTGAGAGGTGAAAAATGTAACACCCCGTTACCCAAAAGTAATTAAATAATAATTAATTCAACATCAGAGTTCAACCCAAACGGGCATGCTACACTACATTCAAAATTTCTTAAATAGCATATGAAACTATTTAATTAAACAATTTTCAAACATCGTTAAACTTGCAGCGGATTATTATCAACCATCAACAACTGTTTAAAACCTCCAAATAATATCTTGGCATTAAGCCTAAACAACAACATAATCAACCAACAAAGGGCCACATCATCAAGTTTCAAAAATTGATACATAGGAAGGAAAACAATTCATAATAATAAATCTCATCCCACGTATCAGAGCCCTAGACACGACTCTTGAGCCACCACCGACTACTCAGGATCACCTGCAAGTTACCCATAGGAAGGACAACATTTTCAAGCAGAAGGGGTGAGATTCACAACAATAAAATATAGATATTAAAATCTTCAATTGAATCTAACACCCTATAACATCAATATATCTTCTTGTAAATATAAGCATATAATTCACAAGCAACAACAACATCATCAAAATCCACTGATCACAATATGTATATAAATGTATATATTCATCAACACATCATCATCATCAATGTGGCAACTACAACCAACAACTAAGACTCATGCATGACATGACAACACCACTAAGACTCCTCAAAATATGCAATTATGCATGTGGTACCAAACAGGACCGAAGCCCTCACCGCTTTTGAATGGTTAAAGCATTCATCAGGACCGAAGCCCTCGCCGCTGTGAACAACTAGTGCTCCAGGACATGAGTCATCTCCGCTGTTTATGCATATGCAATGGACCTACTTGTGTATATCTACATACAACTTGACCATGCATACATACTCCATATGACTCCACTTTTACAACATGTATGGTTAATAAATAAAGCATACATTTCCAACCATCACAACATCAACAACCAGCAATCCAGAATAATGCACAACTACATAAAACTATGCTCAACACAACAACATTAATCACTACCATTCACATAAGTAAAATCAGCACACAAAAACAGGGTAGCTCGCCTCGCGAGCACATCTGCTCGCGATGGCGAGTTCACAAAACTGGTTGCTCGCCATGGCGAGTTCAAGGCGAACTCGAGGCGAGTGAAAAATAGGTGTTCTCGGGAATTTTGACATTTTCTCACTCAAACCTCAATTTTAAGCTCCCTATTCATCTTTTTAACCTAAAACTTGCTCCAGTCATCATTAAAATCATTTAGGTACATTAAACCATCCCCAAAACATCTTATAACAACAATTGAAAAATCAAGTTTTGAACTGGCTTGCTCGCCATGGCGAGTTGGTCTGCTCGCGACGCGAGCCATGAAGTTGCTCACTCGCGAGGCGAGCACAAGCTGTTCAGGAGGCGAGCGATGAACTTCTGTACGGGCAGAAAACTGGTTTTTCCCCAAAATCCCATTTTTCTTCAATTCACTCCCCAAATTGGTTTACAGATGTGAGTTAACTTACTGTATGCACTCAGAACCTATTTCTAACATCAAAATCATCATTCCAACTCCAAAATCATCTTTTCCTCATAAAACCCCAAAATCCCCAATTCTCACCAAAACTCTGTTAAACACAAAATCAGAAATTAATAGCTATACTACTGAAGTAAACATTACCCTTACCTTAAATTTGCAGAAGAAAATGCACAACAATAAAGATTCTTGAGTTCTACTTGCTCTTCTCTCCTTTCTCCCAAAACTGTCAGTTCTTACGTACAATGCTTTTTAACTTCTATTTTCCTAACTTCCCACTTACTTAACTCTTTTTAATTCTCATTTTACTCCCCCTTAATTCTATTAAATTCTATTAACTCCCCAAACACCAAAATAATTAATATTTCACCCTTATTCTAATTATTATTAAAATAAACCATATAATAAAATAAACACACCACATAAATCACCAAAAATCATATATATATATATATATATATATATATATATATATATATATATACTCCACATAAATCAAAAATAAATAACACAACGATTAGAGTGTTACAACTCTCCCCAAATTATAGAATTTCGTCGTCGAAATCTTACCTCAATCAAACAACTCCGGATACGACTCCCGCATCTTACTCTCCAGCTCCCAAGTCAAACTTTCACCAGTCGCTCCACCCCAAACGACTCTCACAAGAGGTATCTCATTACCTCTCAAAGACTTCACCTTTCTATCATCAATCCTCAATGGCATAGTCTCAACTGTCAGGTTGTCTCTAACCTGCACGTCATCCCTTGGAATCACATGTGAAGGATCCGCTACATACTTCCGAAGCTGCGACACATGAAACACATCATGCAAGTTCGAAAGATGTGTTGGAAACCCATCCTATATGCCACTGTTCCAACCCTCTCTGAAATCTGATACGAACCAATAAACTTAGGAGTCAACTTCCTCGACTTCAATGCACGTCCAACACCCGTCAAAGGAGTGACCCTCAGAAAAACATGATCACCCTCCTGAAACTCAAGAGCCTTTCTTCGCTTGTCATGGTAACTCTTCTGTCGACTCTGCGAAGCTTTCATCTTTTCCCTTATCAACCTGACTTTCTCAGTAGTCTCATGAACCAAATTCGGTCCCAACACAACACTCTCACCTGACTCAAACCAGCATAAAGGAGTCCTACACCTCCGGCCATACAAAGCTTCGAACGGTGCCATACCAATACTTGAATGATAGCTATTGTTATATGTGAACTCAATCAATGGTAGGTGACTATCCCAAGCTCCACCTTGCTCAAGTACACACACCCTCAACAAATCTTCCAATGATTGGATCGTCCTCTCCGACTGACCATCTGTCTGAGGATGATAAGTCGAACTCAACCTCAACTTCGAACCCAAAGCATCCTGTAAACTCTTCCAGAACCTAGAAGTGAACCTCGGATCTTTATCCGACACAATACTTGACGGTACACCGTGCAACTTCACAATACTATGAACATAAATCTCTGCCAACTGTGCTACCGGATAACTGATATTGATAGGAATGAAGTGTGCCGACTTCGTCAACCGGTCGACAACAACCCAAATAGCGTCATGCCCTCTCGGAGTGTTCGGTAGACTCGTCACGAAATCCATAGAGATACTGTCCCACTTCCACTCCGGTACATCCAACGGTGTCATCAACCCTGTAGGCTTCTGATGCTCAACCTTGGACTTCTGACAAATCAAGCAAGCATAAACAAACTGAGCAACATCTCTTTTCAAACCGGACCACCAAAACAGTTTCTTCAGATCATGGTACATCTTTGTAGCCCCCGGGTGAATACTCAACCTACTCTTGTGACTCTCTTCAAGAATCAACTTCTTCAAATCATCGTTGTCAGAAATACAAACTCTTTCTCTGAACCTCAGGAAACCCTGATCATCAACCTTAAAATCACTATCCTCAGCGTCACTACCAGTAGTCATCAAATCAACAAATTTCAAATCTGCTTTCTGAGCTTCTCGGATACTGTTCAAGAAATTACTAACAATCTTCAGCATCCCCAACTGTATACTCTGAGGTGACAATTCACAGACCAGACTCAAGTCTCTAAACTGTTCCAACAATTCAAATTCTTTTACCATTAAAGCAGACATATGCAATGTTTTCCTGCTCAATGCATCAGCAACCACATTGGCCTTACCAGGATGGTAATTCAAGCCAAAATCGTAATCCTTCAGTAACTCTAACCATCTCCTCTGCCTCATGTTCAACTGACGGTAATCAATGCACAGTCTCATACTACCATCCTTCTTCTTAACCAACAACACCGGTGCTCCCCAAGGTGAAACACTGGGTCTTACAAACTTCTTATCCAACAAGTCCTTCAACTGTTTCTTCAATTCAGCTAACTCAGAAGCTGACATACGGTATGGTGCCATCGACACCGGCTTTGTTCCTGGAACAAGGTCAATTGAAAATTCAACCTCCCTCTCTGGTGGCACATCAGGAATCTCATCAGGAAACACTTTTGGGAACTCATTCACTACAGGTAACCTGCCAATCACAGCTTGATTTTCTACGGATAAATAAGCCATCAGAGAATACATCAGAATCCCGTCCCGTTCAAACTGTTTCATCTGTTTTGTAGACAAAAGCTCAACCTCACCTTCTTCTTCAGCAGAAGAAAAATGCACCGTCTTACTAAAGCAGTTGATATGAACTCGGTTATACTCTAACCAGTTCATTCCAAAAATAACATCCATACCCGACAACGGCAAGCAAACTAGATCAACCACAAAATCTCTACCAAACATAGATATAGGATACCCCAAACAAACAAGAGAAGTAGTTACTGAACCCTTAGCTGGAGTTTCAACAACCATTTCTCCTTTCATATCAGATACAATCAAACCCAACTTATATGCACTTTCTAAAGCAATGAAACAATGAGTAGCACCAGTATCTATAATAGCAATTAAAGGAGTACTATTAAAGAAACAAGTACCTCTGATAAGTCGGTCCTCATTGGTAGTCTGCGTACCAGTCAAAGCAAACACCTTTCCACCAGTTCTAACCTTCTTCGGCTCAGTACACTGCGAACTGATATGCCCCTCTTCATTGCAGTTGTAGTAGACAATATCCCCACGCTTGCATTCAGCTAAATTGTGTCCCTTCTGACCACACCTGAAGCACTTCCTCTCATCTCTACCACAAACATTGCTCTTGTTGCCTTTTTCACCACACTTGTAACAAACAATCTCAGAAGGAGCATCTCTCCTCTTAGGCCTCCTATCATCATTCATCTTCTGCTTTCCTTTGTCAGCAGGAGCACTTTAAGGCTTAGGACGACTCTGCTGTCCCTTGCCCCTCCTCTCACTCATTATCTTGTAATGAGCTTTGGTGTCTTCTTTGTAAATCCTGCAACTGTTTACCAACTCAGAAAAGACTCTGATCTGCTGATACCCAATAGCTCTCTTAATATCAGCTCTCAACCCATTCTCAAATTTGATACACCTGGCGAACTCAGCTGTCTCCACACTGTAATGAGGGTAGAACTTAGCAAGTTCCACAAACTTTGCAGCATACTCCGTGACGGACATGTCACCCTGTTTCAACTCCAGAAACTCAATTTCTTTCTTACCTCTGACATCCTCCGGAAAATACCTGCTCAGAAACTCTTTCCTGAACATAGCCCAAGTTACCACAACATCATCCTGTTCCAGCATAGGCAACA
Organism: Medicago truncatula; assembly: GCF_003473485.1. Classification (NCBI taxonomy): domain Eukaryota; kingdom Viridiplantae; phylum Streptophyta; class Magnoliopsida; order Fabales; family Fabaceae; genus Medicago; species Medicago truncatula. The sequence continues at coordinate 28,989,298 of NC_053045.1, forward strand.
AACTCACCCACCAGTCGTCAGCCTCCTCCGCTAACACGTGCGTCCCAAACCGCACCTTCTGTGTCTCAGAACACTGCATGACCCTGAAAATCCTTTCAATCTCCTTCAACCATTTCTGAGCATCGTCAGGATCATATCTACCCTTGAACGTTGGTGGATGATTTCTCAAGAAAGTTACCAACCTTCTGGATCCATCACTACCAGTCTCCGCCTTAGGTTGCTGTTGAACAGCTTGAGCTACAGACTCAAGCGCAGCAACAAGAGCAGAATCACTACTTCCAGTCATCTTGAAGTTCTACACGAGAAACAACAACTCAGAACAACAACAAAAAGCAACATTAAAGTTGACACTCTATCCTAGGTGGCTCAACACGACTCTACTACTTGGCCGGACGGACCAACCTGCTCTGATACCAATTGTAACACCCCGTTACCCAAAAGTAATTAAATAATAATTAATTCAACATCAGAGTTCAACCCAAACGGGCATGCTACACTACATTCAAAATTTCTTAAATAGCATATGAAACTATTTAATTAAACAATTTTCAAACATCGTTAAACTTGCAGCGGATTATTATCAACCATCAACAACTGTTTAAAACCTCCAAATAATATCTTGGCATTAAGCCTAAACAACAACATAATCAACCAACAAAGGGCCACATCATCAAGTTTCAAAAATTGATACATAGGAAGGAAAACAATTCATAATAATAAATCCCATCCCACGTATCAGAGCCCTAGACACGACTCTTGAGCCACCACCGACTACTCAGGATCACCTGCAAGTTACCCATATAAAGGGCAACATTTTCAAGCAGAAGGGGTGAGATTCACAACAATAAAATATAGATATTAAAATCTTCAATTGAATCTAACACCCTATAACATCAATATATCATCTTGTAAATATAAGCATATAATTCACAAGCAACAACAACATCATCAAAATCCACTCATCACAATATGTATATAAATGTATATATTCATCAACACATCATCATCATCAATGTGGCAACTACAACCAACAACTAAGATTCATGCATGACATGACAACACCACTAAGACTCCTCAAAATATGCAATTATGCATGTGGTACCAAACAGGACCGAAGCCCTCACCGCTTTTGAATGGTTAAAACATTCATCAGGACCGAAGCCCTCACCGCTGTGAACAACTAGTGCTCCAGGACATGAGTCCTCTCCGCTGTTTATGCATATGCAATGGACCTACTTGTGTATATCTACATACAACTTGACCATGCATACATACTCCATATGACTCCACTTTTACAACATGTATGGTTAATAAATAAAGCATACATTTCCAACCATCACAACATCAACAACCAGCAATCCAGCAATCCAGAATATTGCACAATTACATAAAACTATGCTCAACACGAAAACATTAATCACTACCATTCACGTAAGTAAAATCAGCACACAAGAACAGGGTAGCTCGCCTCGCGAGCACAACTGCTCGCTATGGCGAGTTCACATAACTGGTTGCTCGCCATGGCGAGTTCAAGGCGAACTCGAGGCGAGTGAAAAATAGATGCTCTCGGGAATTTTGACATTTTCTCACTCAAACCTCAATTCTAAGCTCCCTATTCATCTTTTTAACCTAAAACTTGCTCCAGTCATCATCAAAATCATTTAGGTACATTAAACCATCCCCAAAACATCTTATAACAACAATTGAAAAATCAAGTTTTGAACTGGCTTGCTCGCCATGGCGAGTTGGTCTGCTCGCGAGGCGAGCCATGAAGTTGCTCACTCGCGAGGCGAGCACAAGCTGTTCACGAGGCGAGCGATGAACTTCTGTACGAGCAGAAAATTGGTTTTTCCCCAAAATCCCATTTTTCTTCAATTCACTCCCCAAATTGGTTTACAGATGTGAGTTAACTTACTGTATGCACTCAGAACCTATTTCTAACATCAAAATCATCATTGCAACTCCAAAATCATCTTTTCCTCATAAAACCCCAAAATCCCCAATTCTCACCAAAACTCTGTTAAACACAAAATCATAAATTAATAGCTATACTACTGAAGTAAATCTCACCCTTACCTTAAATTTGCAGAAGAAAATGCACAACAATAAAGATTCTTGAGTTCTACTTGCTCTTCTCTCCTTTCTCCCAAAACTGTCAGTTCTTACGTACAATGCTTTCTAACTTCTATTTTCCTAACTTCCCACTTACTTAACTCTTTTTAATTCTCATTTTACTCCCCCTTAATTCTATTTAATTCTATTAACTCCCCAAACACCAAAATAATTAATATTTCACCCTTATTCTAATTATTATTAAAATAAACCATATAATAAAATAAACACACCACATAAATCACCAAAAATCATATATATATACACTCCATATAAATCAAAAATAAATAACACAACGATTAGAGTGTTACAGAAAATACGAGGGAAAATGAGAAAATCTTTCAATTTTTTTAAAAGAGTAGTTTTTTAGAAAATGATAAATTAACACATATGATTACTATAATAATATAACAACATATGTTAAATTTGAATAATTCATATAAACCCTCAACTCCCCCCTCTCAATAAAAAAAAAAAAAACATATCCAATGCAATTTTTTAGTTCTCCAAAGTTATGAGGGTTTAGTATTATGAAGAAGTTAAATCCCAAAGTCTTCCCCTCCCATTTTCCTCTATTTCTTTCACTTGTTCAATTCTTTTTTCTTAAAATTTATCCTTCAATCCCCTCCAAAATCGCAAACAAAGCCGTAAGACATGACTCAAAATCATTACCAGTTGACAAGTGAACGAGCCTCCACTACCGTTGCTCCATCTTTATCTAAAAAAAGAGTCAGATATGTATGAAGTTTCTGCCCTTGATCACTTAGCTTCTAAGGTGGACGCGTTGTTGAAACAAAATTGGTTTGTACAATTCCTCTAAGATTTTGATGATAATAAAGTATTAAAGAACAATTGGATATGCTAATATATGTTAGTATGCATGACCATATATTAAATTTTAACAAGGTCTTAACATGTATAAGAGCATCGAATGCACAATAGAAGCTCAAAGACTATGGTAGAAGATCTAAAGAAAGTTTAACCAGAAGTCAACACCTTGTTTGATTGATTGCACATTAAGCCATTCTGCAATGTAAATATTTATCATGGTTTTATCTCTTTGACTTTTTATGGTAAGGTTTTTAATGAAGACAATTGTTATATGTTTGTTATGATTGTACTCTTGATTTTCAGCCTAATCCTCTCAAGTTCTCTTAATTTTATTTTATTTTAACAAATTTATTGGGGTTCTGTAAATGGCAAGCAGGGTTCTTGGAATGCCGACACAATTGAAATGTCATATTTTTTCCTGGATACATTTGCACTTTAATTATTTCTTAAAAAATTATTCCATTTATTTTGATTTTTTGTGTGATATCTTCTTAAGAAAATGAATGTAAGAATACTTGCATATCACAATAATACACCTTAAGGTTGTAATAAAATTGAAAGACTTGAGGAATATTATTATAATTGTGCAAACATTATAACATACATATAATTTCTTACGTTTAGAGGTAGCATAATTATTCTCTGGACATCTCTAGATAATAATCATCGTCAGACATTTCCCCTAAATCGTACTCACATATTTTATTATTACACTTAAATGAGTAATGTGACATCTCTGGACACTCATCGTCAGACAAGCAAGGAATACCATCTGCATTGTCAATATTTTTTTAATAAATGTTGTTAAAATATTGTGTATAAGATAAATTAGAAGATTCAAAAATGGTTTGAAAAATTACATACCTCTAACAAATAGAGAACTAAAGATGATCAAAGCATAAATCAAAGCATAAACAAACATGATAATATGAGCCATATTTTTCCTCCTTTGTATGTATTAAACATATTTTTTTTGATTGCTTTATAAGTAAATATTTTATGCTTTGGTAACTTCAATTAAACAATTTTTAACACTTAGGAATTGAAAGAAGCCATTTATTAAATTAAAATTAATATTAATTGTCTCTAATTAAGATGTTGCTTGCATCCATTTATCTCACCCAATAGATCATTTAACCCTAGTAACATTTTTTAAAAAAATATTGATGGTCATCAAAGTTTATTTTATTTTATTAAAGTTCATGATATATTTATATTTTAGACTATGATAAAACACAGGAAAATCTCAAAAGATAAACAATGGTAATGAATGATAAAAAAAAAAAACTAATTGTTTAAATAACATATCAAATATTTTTTAAATAAATTAATAGTATGTTGAAGCAATAATAAACTAGAATGATATCAACTATGTTGGAATTTCATATCTCTAACGATCTTAGTAGCAGTCTGTATATACCAAATAATAAAAAATCTTGTTCTAGACTAGGTTAAAGTCCAATACAGCTTCGCTCGGGTCCGGCCCAAGTTCGTTAAGGATGTGACACCATACAATGGACATGCCCTAAAATCCACCAGATTATGGCACGGGCTGAGGGTTACACACTAGGTCCGATAGTTGGCCACGCCTACACAGGCCGAGGGTAGTTGTAACGCCCTAATTGTTATTTTATTATTTTTAGTCTTTTATATGATTTTAAATGATTTATGTTGATTTTGTGGTGTGGGTATTTTATTAAATGGCTATTTTTAGTATTTAATAGAATAAGTGAGCATTAGGATTTAATTGGAGTTTTGGGGTTAAATGAGAATTAAGTAAATTAAGTGGGAGTTAATTAAATATTGGGAGATTATATTTACTGAGAAAAAGGAGAAAAATAAGGTTAGAAGCAGTTTCACGTGAAAACAGTTTTTGGGAGAAAAACCAAGAGAAAGCTAGGAGAAGAGCCAAGAGGGGAGAATCTGATTTTTGTAGAGATTTGTTCATCAATTCAAGGTAAGGGTGAGGCTAACTCTCAATAATCATAGTGTATGTGAATTCTGAAATTGATTTAACATGTGGTTGTTATGAATTTGGGAATTAGGGTTAGAATGTAGAATTGAATTGTGGAAAGAAGTAGATAATCTGATGGATTAGGGTGATAAAGGATGTTTAGATTGTAGATTAATCACAGACTAAGTTTCCAATCAGTATTGGGGTTTGAGTCGATGGAAATTGAGATTTTCGTTTGAAAAGTCGGTGTCTAAACGTTTTGCAAATAAGTGATTGTGTGAGGTTTTGGAGATCGATTTTTGGGTGGTTGAAGCTTGAATTTTTCTATAGATTATGATAGAGCTAAGTTTCATGAGCGTTTAGGCGAAAACGGCATCGAAAACGGGTTAACGGTTTGATTTTTATGTGCGAAAACGTGAAGGTTGAAAATCTGAAGTCGTCTGTCGAATCTGGAAAAATCATGCCACGATGGGAGACCAACGTGCCACGATTTTGTCATCCAAGAAACCTTAAAAATGCAATTTTCTTCACTCCAATTGCTTCCAAACTTCTTCCTAAGTGTAGGGACTTTATCCTAACAATCTAGAGATGTTTTTAGGAAAGAAATAATGTCGTATAAAGGGTCTAATGAGTTCATGAGTTGGTCCTTGGGGTAGGAATGAAAGTTGTTTATAAAGGTACAACTTTTCAGTGAATCTAAGCTAATATAATTGATGTTGTTGGTTAATTTAAGCTATATATATTATGTGGAAAATGTATGATATAGAAAATGTCGTTGTTTATATCATTCAAGTTGTTGTTATTAATATTGTTATGTTGCAAGTTGCTTATGTTGTTGTCTCTACTGTTGTTGATTATTAATATCATTAAGTTGACCAAGTTGTGGAGCAAGTCATAATTATTTATGCACAGTTGTTGTTGTCGTTGTCATTGTCTACGTTGTCGTCGATGTTGCTGAGTTGTATGTTGATATACACAAAGTTGAGTCCATTGCATACTCATAAACCGTTGAGGGCTCATGCCCTGGAATGCCTTGTCATTCAACTGTTGAGGGCTTATGCCCTGGAATGCTTAGTCATTCAACACGTTGAAAATGGTACCACATGTATATTGTAGTTGTCGTTGTCGTTGAGAGAGTTGTTGTTATTGAATAAGTTGTTGTCGTTGTCGTTGAGAGAGTTGTTGTTGTTGTTGAATAAGTTGTTGTGGTTGTCGAATAAGTTGTTGTCGTTGTCGTTGAGAGAGTTTGTTGTTGTTGTTGTTGTTGTTGAATAAGTTGTTGTCGTCGTTGTTGAGTGAGTTGTTGTAGTTGTTGATTGAGTGGTTTGTTATAGTTGTTGTTGAGTGAGTTGTGTCGTTGTTGCTGAATCTTGTTGTTGTCTTCATTGTTGGTTGAATTAATAAGTGTTATTAAAGTTGAAGAAGTATGAACATTATTGTTGGGTATATGTTGCTAATTATATTATTTAATTAAGTTGTTAAATAGGTTGATGATTTATATATATCTATTATTATTGTTTGTGAATCTCACCCCTTCTGCTTGGAAATGTTGCCCTTCCTATGGGTAACTTGCAGGTAATCCAGAGTAGTTGTTGTTCCTTGCTGTCGTGAGTGAACTTTCCTCACATGTGTCTTAGGGCTCTGATACGTAACGGGATGGGGAAACTTTGTCGTTGAATTTTCATCATTCCTTATGTATCATTATCAACCTTTTGTTGGATTAAATCTTTAAGGATAATTATGTTGAGGCTATGTGCCAGTTTTATTTGAAGGATGTTTAATGTTGAAAAATATTTCCGCTGCGATGAATTGATATGTTTTATTGAAACTATTATTTAGTGAATAGAAGTTTATCCTATTCAAGATTTTTTGAAAAGCAGTGTGACACTCCGTTCGTTGAAAAACTCTTATTTTATTTAATAATATTTATGTTGGGAAATCGGGGTGTTATAGTAGATCACAAGGGTCGAGGGTTACCCACGTTCGTACTAACATGTATGATTGCCAGGATAAGGTTTGGCAACCAAGACCTACCTAAACCCTATTTATACCCAGGATTTATACTTGGGACAAGTATGTCACTTCTTACCCTATACTTGTGATCTCTCTTATTGAACCCTTACTTACTTGGGCTTCAGAAGAAGTGAAGGTATACAACCCCCCCTCCCCTTCGTCTCATTAAGGGTTGACGATCAATCAACCTCACCAAAATCACCCTCACCACAATTCAGCAAAACCAGGCAGAAGGTTGAACAATAAATTCGAAAAGTGAATAAATAAGATAATTATTGTTCCATTCAAAACAAAATGTATTATGCACGTTCAACTATATATGTTATCACATTACATTGTATTACATTACATTCCAGAATGTACCTTCCAACTACAACAATTGTCTTACTCTAGATGGGGCAAATTCAAACTTGCTAAACAGCAGGACTCCAACATCCGATCAGCATCTTGAATGAAGGTATTTCTTGACACTTCAATACCAGTATTCAAGAGGCTTATCGAATGTTGGAGTCCTGCCGATTAAGTTTGAATTGCCTCATCCAGAGTAAGACAATTGTTGTAGTTGGAATCTGCATTCCAACTACAACAATTGTCTTACCTTTGAATGGGGTAAATTCAAACTTGCCAAACAACATGACTCAAGCATTTCGTCCCGCATTCATGTTTTTCCTTTGAAAATAATAAATTTTTGTTAGGCTTGCTTTAGATGATGGTATTCAAGTGCCAACGAAATGAGGTTCATTCCTTGGCACTTACTACCTTCATCTAAACCAGCCTAACAAGAATTTAATCTTTTCAAAGGAAAAACATGAACGCTAGGCGAAACGCTGGCCGTTTGGAAAGTTTGAATTACCTCATTTCAGAGGTAAGACAATTGTTGTAGTTGGAATGCACCTTACCCTAACTAATGACGATCTTCAGGTGGAATCAAGTTGTTGATGATATCTTCAGTTGATCTCAGCAGTGTTACCCGCATATCGATCCACTAGAACATGCTGTGCTCCCAAAACATGCTCGTCACGTTTTCGTCGTTCGTTAATTCCACCCAAGTGAATGATATTCTCCACTCGTCGAACGTTGGACGTTTATACCGAACGTGTTCTACCCTCCTTGTGTCTTCAGGGTTGACTCCTTGGTTGAATTCAATCAGTTCATCCTTGAGACCTCTTAACGTTACACCAAGGCATCGAACCTTCAACCTCTGAGGTTCTCCGTCGTTGAATTGTGCATGAACGTCGATCCACCTGGCCATTGCTTCAAATCTACACAATAAGAAATTAAAAATAATCAATGAAAAACTCATTCAAACACTTGTAGTGAAAATTTGACATAAACCCTAGCAATATAACTTCATTATAATAGGTATTCATAATATATGTTAATAGCATTTCAAATCTACAACATAACTATATTAAAAACAAAAATTCAAAATTTAATAATTAAACGACCACTAAAATTATAAACATGTAAACACATATACTAAAATGTATGACAATAGCATAAGTGATAACTTACTTGTGATTTAGTGGAAGAAATTTTGGATAATTTGGTAGAGTTTTTTAAAGAGTTAGTGAATATTTGAGAGAAAGATGGTGAAGGTGATGATGGAGTGAGTGAGTGTCTGGGTTATGGCTAATGACTTGAATATATCACGAACACAACGGCAGTTAACAACCACTGGAAGCCAGCATCAGTTAACTGCCGACGCATTGCCTAACGCCAGTTAACTGCCACTGGAGGTAAAAATGTCATTTACTTATGTCAATAGGAAGTATTCTATGTCAGAAAAGCAATTTTCCCATATTGAAACCAAAGAAAACCCGGTCCATTCTCAAAAGAGCAAAAGCTTATATGGGTTCTTCCAGAACCTAACTTTGAAACAAACCATTTTCAAAACAATAGTATAAAATTAAAGGTAATTAATGAATTTTATCCTAATCTTTAAACTTTTATAATTTCGTTATCATCATTAAGATTATTCTAACACTCAAAAAATCAATTTAGGGTTTGTGAATTTTTGCATCAATGTCACGAAGACGAAATTTAGTGGTTGCTGCTGGATTACTTGCTTTTGCTTCAGCAGGAATGGCTTTTCCTTTCTACATGGCGTAAGTTAAATTCGATTTCATTCGCAATTTTGATTTTATGTATATTGATGAATTTGAATTGATAATTTGCAATTTTTGGATTTTTAGTTCGTCGAAGAAACCGGTAATTGATCCAACAAAGCCACTTTCACCACAAGCAACATTTCGAGGACCTTATATTAATACTGGGTCACGTGATATTGGTCCTGATCATGAAACTTATAAGAAGAAGTGAATTAATTTGACCCTTATTGAGATCAAGTTCGTGTTTTCTTTAGTGGTTTTTGTAATTTTGAATTTTAAGTCATGCAACTAACTTAGAGTATAGGTGGTTCATCAATCTGTAATCTGTATGATTTATTTCGCAAACGGTGATTTTTTTAATAAAAAGAAGATGAATGTTGTTATTTAATTATGACATGTGTATATGTTAAATGGGTTTGGATCTCATTCTCAAAAGTTAGCTCAGACATGCGAGTGCGAGGGAAGTATGTAAGTTAAAAAAGGTTTTGTATGGGTTTAAACAAGCTCGTCTCTTTGTAACTCTTGTATTTATGATTTTGTATTATATTAGAACCCTAGTCCTTTGTTCTTACTTTCTGTGCTTCGCTGTAGATTCATTTGTTATAATATTGATGTTATCGGATTGTAAATGAATATTGTGTTGCATGTTCAAATGGTATTAAGCTCGTTGGTAGCATGAGCTTATGATGATGTGAAGGGTTCCTCTGCATTTGCATCTATGTTCGTATCATAGATGAATTTAACATTGTGAACAAGTTGACCCCTGAAGTGTTTACAAGGCATCGGATTAACCGAGATAAGTGTTGATGTTGATTGTTTTACAAATGGTTTTATTGTCTGGGGAGTGATTTTTAGAGATTATGCAGGGGATGTGTTTTCTGAAACCACCAAACTTGAAAAGATTGAAGCGTTTCTCACCCTTCCGTGCTTAGGTGGTGCCTACAATGGGTTAAGGAGGAAGACATGGCTAACTTGAGAATTGAATGTGAGTGATTCTGAATGGAGTTACTAAGTTAGCAGAGATAGATTTTGTTAATATTAGATGTATTGATCTGCTTATTCAATTAGAAAAGACTAGAGTTAGTAGTATTAGAATTTAGAAGGGAAAAATGCTGTGGCATGTGGCTCATGCTCTAGATTGGTCTATAGTTCTGTTGCTGACCTAGTTTATCAAGTTTATTGTAATGATCTTTCAATCTAATGAAACTGGATTTTCTGTAAAAGAAATGTGTAGTTTGAGTTCAGGTTTGTATATTTGATTCTATACAAGCAATTTGATAGGATTGTGTGACTGTGATTAAGATTATTAAGATTGTGTGACCTCTGACCATGAATTGGTGTGAATAGGTCCTTTGTTATGAGCTGGGCTCAGGAAAGTCCAGGGGTCCAGTCTGCAGAAACCCTTGGCCCTGAAGTGTCCACAAGGCAACTGGAGTCAAAATCGGAGACCCTTGGCCCTGAGATTTACCGACATACGTGTTGATGCAGGCTGTTTTACAAATGTTTCCATTGGTTGGGGAATTATTTCTAGCGATTTGGTAGCGGTTCTTTGGTCGCAACCAGCAAACTTGAGAAGATTGAAGTATCTCCCACCACCCTTCCATTGACATTAAGGCTTAGGAGGTGCGTACTGTGGGTTAAGGAGGAGAACATGGCTAACTTGAGAAGTGTTAAGGAGGAGAACATGGCTTACTTGAGAAGTGTATGTAATTCTGAATTGAGTTAACAAGATAGTTGAGATAGATTTTGTTGCATTGGACTGTATTGATCTGCTTAGTGAATTGGAAAATACTGGAGTAAGTAGCATTAGAACAGAAAAAGATGTTGTGGCTCATGCTCTAGTTGGTGTAGCAGGTAATGTAGGAAGTAGAGATTAGTCTAGCTCTGTTCATGACCAAGTTTATCTAGTTTATTGTAAAGATCTTTCAATATATTCTAATGAAATTATATTTACTGTGGAAAAATGTGTAGTTTGAGTTCAGGTTTGTCAAATTTGATTCTATACAATCAATTCGAGAGAATTGTGCGATGCCGATTACGATTCTCAAGATTGTGTGACCTTTGACCATGAATTGGGGTGAATAGGTCCTCTGTTATGAGCTGGACTTAGGAAAGTACCAGGTCCAATCTGCAGAAACGCAGACCCAAAAATGGGTAAATGCTTCAGTGTCGGAGGCTGAGATGCGTGCCACTGAAGAAAATATGCCGAATATGTACGGTCACTTACACGGTCGTTGCGGGTTGCGACTAACATAAGGAGGCTTACGCTTCATGGTTCAAATTTTTGGACTGGACTAACTGCAGTAACTGTGTGAAAGGCCAAAGGAGTTGATGATGAAGACAATGTCTAAACTATGAGCATAACTTTTTCTATTATCATATGACATCAGAGGAAATAAATACCATGTCATTTGAAATAAAACAGTTTCCCCAACCCAACATTAGTCATCTAGTTGTACTAGTAATTGCTTTGGGTTAAATGCAATTTTAATTATATATCTCTTGTATGAGACAAACATATAAATGTATGATTACAGGTGCTTCGCTTTAGAGATTAGTTGTGGAGATTGAAATATTGAGACTAGTTTTCTAAAATTTATTAGCTAGTTTTAGAGATGAGTTGTTTGAGACCTTCCTTGGTCAATTTTTTTTTGTTTTTGTAATGAGACTGGTGTTCTAGAACTTTTTAGCTCACCTTCCAAATATTTTGCTTTTCACGTTCCCATGCAAGATTAGATTATACTGTGACGTGATTACCAAAAGCACCATCATGTTTATAAGAACTCAATTCGATTATGAAACATGGAAAAGAAAAAGAACACACTTGATTTTGGAAATTTGTGCAATAAGCACATGTATAGGTAGGTATGAACCCTTCCTTGATCACCAAATACATGCAGCGGTGTTACAAAGTGGAATCAAACTTGAACATGACTGGTGCCTCACAAGTCACAACCACAACTGGCGGTGCCAACAGTTTCACATGAGTGCATGACACATTCAAGAACTTCGAACACAAGTATGAATATTATCAGTTGAATTAAGTTTTACGGACAGAAATACAAATATTAACATGTAGTAAGCCACGTTTATATGACACTACAAGGTTCCCATTGTTTTTCTCCAAAATGACTGTCTAGATGACTAGATTATACAAGTGTTAACGTGTTGGATTGTACAAGTAGATACTCGATACCTCCAAATCCCTGGTCCACAGGTACCAAAAATGTATGCATTACTTGTCAATACCTGCATCAACCTTTGAACACTCTTCAAACTTGTGTGGACGTTCCTCATTACGCCACGTTACTCTTTCATTTTATTTTCTTTAAAAACTATAATAAAATTGAAATTTGTCACCAAATTAGATTGAAACATTACAACAAAATTTGACAATATTTTCACTCATTGTTTCCAATAAATTTCCTATAACTCCACAGTTTAACATCAATTAATCAACATTAACAACTACTCTTACAGTGATTGATTCATTAGCAGAAAAATTAGACAGAAAAAAACTGGTCTGACAGTGACACTGTTGAACAAAACATTTGTCTGAAAACTAAAAAGACATAAATAAAATGAGAAACATTAGAAACTTGCACGTCTCAAACAATTCTTGTTCATATATATAAATTTCTTCCACACTTCACAAATTCAGAACTTCTAAACAAAAAAACACCATTGATGGCACTTTCACCCACACTTTCACCTTTAGCAACACTTTCATCATCAACACCAAGAAACAAACCACCAAAACCGTTTCTCTTTTCATCCTTCACAAAAAAGTCACAATTTTTAACAAATTCAACAAGACCCAGAAACAGAAACAGAAGAAACCTTTTAGTAACAGTTAGAAGTGTTGCAGCACCACCCACAAAAACTGAATCGTACCCAGAAGCTGAAAAGAACGAAATTGATGAAGAATTTGAAGATGAGAGTTCTTCATCGAAGTTTTCATGGAGAGATCATTGGTACCCAGTTTCTTTGATTGAAGATCTGGATTCTAGTTTGCCTACGCCGTTTCAGCTTCTGGGTCGTGAAATTGTGATTTGGTTTGATAAAGCTAATTCTCAATGGGTTGCTTTTGATGATAAATGTCCTCATCGTCTTGCTCCTTTGTCTGTAAGTTTAGTTATTTGTTGTTGAACATTGAATTTGAAGTTGTTAGAGGGAAATTGAATTAGGCCATGTTTGGATAAACTGCTTAATTAAGCATTTATAGCGTATAAGTGTTTATGTATAAGCTATTTGTATAAGAAAAGATAAAATAAAGTGAAACTGTTTTCTTTCAAGCGATTAGCTATTTTCATAAGCTATCCAGAAGGACTAATGAAAATAAGTTGAAAACATCTTATAAATATGTCACAAGCTATTTCCATTAGCTCTTACCAGTGTTTATGCCGGTAGATGAGCTCAAATAAGTCAATTTCAATAATAAAAGATGAAATCAAATTGTTTTCATATAAGCTATAAACTGTTTTCACAAGCTATCCTGAAGAACCAATGAAAATAAGTTGAAAACAACTTATAAACATGTTAGGGGCTATTTCCATAAGCTCTTACAAGTGTTTATGCAACTAGATGAGCTCAAATAAGTGATTTTTCATAAGCTCTTACAAGTGTTTATGCCAATAGATGAGCTCAAATAAGTCAATGTAAACTGACCATTATGATTTGGTTGGTTTTTGCAGGAAGGAAGGATAGATGAAAGTGGAAACTTGCAGTGTTCTTATCATGGGTGGTCTTTTGATGGACGTGGAGGTTGCACTGTGATCCCTCAGGCTTCACCTGAAGGTCCCGAAGCACGTGCTGTTGGGTCTCCTAGAGCTTGTGCTACTAGGTTTCCTACCTTGGTGTCTCAGGGGTTGCTCTTTGTTTGGCCTGATGAGAATGGTTGGGAGAAAGCAAATGCATCCAAACCTCCAATGTAATGATTTGTTTAATTATGTCTTTAGTCTAATTAATAATATTTGTTAATTTGTTTAACTTGTAGTAACTGATGCAATGAGTGTGACTCAGTTGGTCAATGAGTGCTTAAGCTACAACTTAAGCACCTGAGTGGATATTAATCCATAATGGGTTCAATGATCTAAATTGACGAGAATGTTTCGACCTAAATACCCTAATTACGTTGGTTTCTTAGAAAAATTGTTGTGATTGGGCCACTTAGAAATGTTATGTTATATTAAAATGTTTGTTGTGTACCTTTATTGATCTGCATGGTAAAATTGTGTTTTTCAGGTTGCCTGATGACTTTGTAAAACCAGAGTTTGCAACGGTGAACATTCAGCGCGATCTTTTCTACGGCTATGATACTCTCATGGAGAATGTTTCTGATCCTTCTCACATTGATTTTGCTCATCACAAGGTACTAATGATACATTTCAACTTGACTTTTAGGTGTGCAGGTTATTTTATATTCAAACAGAGTGCTTGTTGATAATATTTTTATTCAGATATTATTGTAAGTGGAATTTGTTGAATTAAATATACTAAGTGATGCCGATGTGGTCCGAAAATTGTGAAGGGAGGGCCTTTTGGTTTGTTCCATTTTTATATATTTTCTCTCACTGAAATTGCTGCTTGCTCAACATATTTTATATATCTTCACTTAAAATAACATTATATTGCGCTATTAAGAATTTAGTCAAGGACAGTGCTTTTTGAGGATAAGAAACTAGATGCTTGTAATTAATTAATTTTTTATTTCATTTCTTCCAATAATCACTTTCGATTGCACCTTTTTAGAAAAGAAAAAAAGGGCAGCCTTGTGCACTAAAGCTCCCGCATACGCAGGGTTCGGGAAGGGGTCCCACCATTTTGGTGTATTGTACGCAGCCTTACCTTCTTTTTTAGAAAAGACGATGTTTCCATGACTTGAACATGTAACATTTTCAGTCACATGACAACAACTTTACCGTTGTGCCAAGGCTCCCCCTCTCGCACCTTTTTAGTAAACCAAAAGTGAAGTTAATAAATACCCAAGCACTTGGGGAACCCTCTCTTAAAAGCTAGATATCAAGAAGGAAGAAACTCCACCGTGAAGCATCCCATGATGAGAGCCGATTTCCCGGCGGCTGCTTTCTACGATGCTTTACTCAGTCTTTCCGGTCAGCACCTCCATTTGGAGCCCTTTCTAAGACACTGTTTGAATGCTAGATATTAAGGGGAAAAAAACAAACAACTTAAATACACCATCGTGCATTCCAGACTAATCGATGTGGGAGAGGAAGTGCAAGCAAAAAAACGGTGAGGCAGCATAGGAGATGGATGTGTGCAAGTTTGTTGCACAATAGTATTGTGTCTTAATGATTTATGCTGCACAGTCAAATTCCCTTTTGGATTTGTTAAACTTATAGATTGATTGTCAATGTTTGTCAATCATTTTGCATATATGTGTTATTTAGACGCTATCAATATAAGCAGTTCCAAAAGTTGAAATGATTTAATATTGTTTTTTTAGGGTTATCGATATCACTAACATAAATATGATATATACGCCATAGGTTACAGGAAGGAGAGACAGAGCCAAGCCTCTTCCATTCAAGATGGATTCACGTGGTTCATGGGGCTTTTCAGGAGCTAATGAAGGGAACCCACGGATCAGTTCCAAATTTATTGCACCATGTTACTATATTAACAAGTAAGCCACTGGCCTTTTCATGAAAGTATTTTTCATATGAATTCTGGTTTCATTTTCCCATGTACATTATTTGACACTATCATAAATGATGAGTAACTTAATATGAGTTATGTACTTGTTCATGACCATAAAAGAATAGTATTCATTTTTAATTGAAAAAGGACGGTATCTACCTCGATATTTGGATGATTGCGGCATCATGTGGCTAACTGTGTCTTGTTTGTATGCTATATTTCAAGATGCATTTCAAAAGACTATTACTTTATGCTAGGTTGCTGCTGTTTTCTTTCCATTTGTTGGTTTTGAAGCTCAGTAAATTAAGAACTATTTTTTCAGGGTTGAGATCGATACCAAACTCCCCGTCGTTGGTGACCAGAAATGGGTAATATGGATATGTTCCTTCAATGTCCCCATGGCACCTGGTAAGACTCGCTCCATCGTTTGCAGTGCCCGAAATTTCTTCCAGCTCACGGTGCCAGGGCCTGCCTGGTGGCAAGTAAGATTTCTATATTCAATGCTTTCGTTTCTATTCTCTTCAATAAAACCACGAGAATGTTCCATTCTCTGCTAATTTCTGTGGTCTTTCACTGATTTATTCGCTTCTTTTGAATGTCTATCAAGATATAGTTTTAGCAAACCTTGACAAAAATTATTCGCTGTTATCCTTGAAGAATGCTAAGTTTCTTTCTATGAAACCATTTTATTTCGAAGATTTTTAAACAAAATGGAATTCTTGAACTTCTCCAACATCAACATCTAGGATAAAATATATTTCCAGGAACAAGCAAGTCCTAACGATTTTCTTGTTCATGTCTCAGGTGGTTCCCAGATGGTATGAACATTGGACTTCAAACAAGGTATATGACGGGGACATGATTGTACTTCAAGGTCAAGAGAAAATCTTTCTTGCAGAAACAGAGAATGGCGGTGACATTAACAAACAGTACACAAGCCTCACCTTCACACCAACACAGGCCGATCGTTTTGTGTTGGCATTTAGAAATTGGCTGAGGCGACACGGCAATGGCCAACCTGAATGGTTTGGTAAGAGCAGCAGCCAGCCATTGCCTTCAACCGTACTATCAAAACGTCAGGTATAGCAATTTGATCAAGTTATTTCATTATGAACCCTTTTCCATTGTCTACAAAACCGAGAATAAAACACAACTTTGATGATCTTTTGTGTTTGTTTTTCATGTAGATGTTGGATAGATTTGAACAACACACACTGAAGTGTTCAGCTTGTAAAGGAGCTTATGAGGGATTCCAAACATGGCAGAAAATCCTGACTGGTGCAACAGTTGTGTTTTGCGCGACTTCTGGGATTCCATCAGATACTCAGCTGCGCATAATTTTGGCTGCACTCGCGCTTGTCAGTGCAGCCTTAGCTTTTTCCATAAACCAACTGAAAAACAATTTTGTTTTCGTCGATTATGTGCACGCTGAAATCGATTGAACGTGTTATTACTCCAAAGGTTTTATTACTAGTTGCAAATTGTAAATGTTAGAGATGAGGACAAATAACCACGTGTATGTTAATATGTGTATATATTTTCATCAACGGAGTTTAGATCTACCTTGATGTTAATGTTAACATGTGTATAACAATGTGACATTAGACTACAAATACACAATATGAAACTTCTTTTTTCATAGATTGTAGATGATTATTTCGAAGGTCGTAAACATGACAAGATTAACACCAATCTTTCTGTATGTTTAGAATACGAAAGACGTATTAAATCTGAATTTTATTTTTATACACAAATTACAAATCCAGTGCTTAATTTTATATTTCAATTCCTTCAAAAACTAACTATATGATAAATCAATCAATTCTTTCACTTGCAATGTTGGACTCACCATTCTTTTATATATAAAATTAGATTAGAAGAGACACACTTTCGTATAAGATCAAAGAGAACCACTCATATAATCGAAGATCTAAGCCAAATTCAACCATGTGTGTTAACTGCAATTGATTTGTATATTACCCCACTTTTATAACTACATTTGATAATTTATGATACAACATTTAAACTGTTACTTCGATACAATTATTTTTTTTATTTTTTTTTATCTTACTGTAATGCTCTTAATTATTTTTAATTCATTTCTATCTATATCTCTATGCTATTAATTATTTATAATTTTATTCTAGGGTATAGAGTTTAATGAATTTGATAAAGATGTGATATATGATAGAATATTATGATGTCAATTTATTCATTTAACTGATTCTATTTAGTGGGTTAAGAATTAGAGTATGTTTGATTTTGTGGTGAAAAAAAATTGATTTTGAGTGAATTGATTATGTAAAATTGATTATGGCAAAAGTTGAGTTGAAGGCAAAATAATTTATGTTTGAATACATTCATGTAAATAAAATGTAGTTGAATAATAAATTTGAACATAAAAATCAATTATAGAATTAGAAGCTTACGATTTATAACTTTTAAGTAAGATCAATTCTAGAGGCAAAATCAATTATACTTTATAATTATTTCTGCACACCTAAAATCAATTTTGACTCCTCCAAAATGAAACTAAACATGTACACTCTTGTACTTTAATCTCAATGCAATAAACAATGATGAATTATTTTTTTAATCCGGCGGAAAGAAAAGCCAGAAAAGAGGAAAACTAAACAATTTGTTGCCTAAACATCTCATAGACATCAGCAATGTAAGACGAGATTCAACTATGTCGAAGGGGAATTCCACAACTTCATGATGTCGACATTCTTTGCATCAAATTTGGTCAACCAATCAACACATTCGTTGTCTTATCTTGTATCATATTCAAGGAAACCAACCAAGGAAGATGGATGAACATCATAACAAGAGAAACTAAATTTGCATGAGGGTGAAAATCATTATGTTGAACATCAGTCATCAGAAATATCGTTGACTCGGAGTCGGATTCTACAATAATATATAACAAATATCCTAAACTAATGAATTTTTTTCTCTTTCAAATCAATGTGAGTTCAATAAACAAATTAGATGCGATATTATATAAAATCTAGAAAAATCGTGAATCCAAATTCTAAACTCATTCCACAGTATGTCTCCACAGAAATTGTCAATTAAAAATTAACTAACTTTTTTAAAAAAATAAAAAATATTAATTAACATTTTTGTAAAAAAAAAATACAATAATAAGTTTTTTACGTTATATCCACTATTTTTCGATGTTCGTTTGAAGAAGAAGAGATAAGAGACCAAAACACAGAACACAAATTGAGCGGTGAGTTAACAAAACAACAATGGCATCATCATCAACATTATCTTCACTTCCATTGCAACATAGTTTCACCTCTAACTTGAACACTTCTTCTCAATTTTCCAACAAAACTTCAAGGTTCTTAATTTTCGCTCAGAAGAAAGCAAAGAAAACCCGAAAGGTTAGTTACACCAACATTTTTTTTTTTATCTCTCAGTTGTGACAGTATTTGTTATTTGTATTGAGTTTTTTTTATTGTTATTTTGTGAAATTAGATTATATTGAAGGAAGATATTCTTAATGTTGGAAAGAAAGGAGAGCTTCTTGATGTGAAGGCTGGATTTTTCAGAAATTATTTGTTTCCTAGTGGCAAAGCTCAGATTGCAACTGCCGATTTGCTTAAGTAATGTTCAATTATTTATATCATCTAATCTTACTTGAGATTTTAGAATTTTAATTTACATTAGTAGTAGGTTACTTTGGATA
The DNA here is from genome assembly GCF_003473485.1 of Medicago truncatula. Lineage (NCBI taxonomy): Eukaryota > Viridiplantae > Streptophyta > Magnoliopsida > Fabales > Fabaceae > Medicago > Medicago truncatula. Next base: position 29,008,676 of record NC_053045.1, read on the forward strand.
AGTTACCAGAAGCAGAGACACCGGACACAACACTGACATGTAGGCACTAGTAATTGTTTAAGAAAGTAGAAGTGTTTGAATTCAACAATTTGGAGAGAATCCAATTCAACATGTGAAAGTGTCGTGTCGTTGACCAAGTGGATACACCTTTGATCTGAAGTGTCAATGCTACATAGGTTACTAGCAGCAGCGAAGGGTATTTAGGTTATTGAAATATCATCAAAAATAAACTTTGTCAACAAAACACCAAAGTCTCTTAAGAGTTTCACATTAGAATGATACATTAAGATTATGTAGCACCAACACTTCAGATTGATGGTGTGTCTGGTATCCGACACGTGTTGATCTCTGACATTGAGACATGGGTTTACATTCAATCATTCCATTCTCTCAGATTAGTACTGATGTTGACGTGTCAGTGTCAATGTTGTGTTTGGTATTCGTGTTTCTGTCAAGGCTTCATTTTGTTAAGAATTACATTTTGAAAAAAACATGTTTGCCACAATTTTGAATTGTGATTCCCTTGCATTGATTGTCTTTAGACCTTTTCATTTTAACTTTTTCTTTCCAGGGAATTGAAGATAGAGGAAGAAAGAATTGAGGCTGAGAAACAACGGGTAATTTTTCGTTGATCCCTTATCATTTCTTTGGTAAAATTTTCCTTATGATAATGTTTAGTTAAAATTGTGATAAGCTGATCAGTGATTAAGAGTGTTAGAGTTCAAGAGGAAAGGAATATTAATATGTTCTGCTACTAGTTCTAAACAACCTTGCATGTAAAGCTATAAGCTCATAACAATGATATTCTCCTGATTTTGAATTCACTTTTTAATATCTGATTATCTGCTGTTTAGGAAATTTTACGACTTTCAAACTTCCTTCTGAAATATTTTAGTGAAGTTTTTACCCCTAGGTGTATTTGAAGACATATCAGACTATCTAAGTTTTACATTTCTATAGGTAAAAGAAGAGGCACTGCAACTTGCTCAAATTTTGGAATCAGTTGGGGCTTTCAAGGTGAAGCGTAAAGGTGGTAAAGGAAAACAAATCTTCGGAAGGTATGTTCTACCCAATTACTAGGTTTCAATTTGTGCAATATATGTATGATTGTGCCTAATCTTTGGTTTCTGTTTAGTGTTACGGCTCAAGATCTTGTTGACATTATCAAGGCACAGCTTCAAAGGTACCATTCATCTTTCTGATGCACATAAATATTTTCTTTGTTAGCATTATAAATCTTACATTATTTAGTATTATCCTATAAGTTGTAACATTCCTGTTTATACTTTTCTAATAATTGGGACAACAAAACACATTTCAGTATGGTATTTTGTTCCAACTAGCTATATGCTTAATGCAGTTTGTTGTTATTTTGTTGTCTGGCTTTGGAGCCTTCCAATTTTGTAGAAAGGTTCATGTTGATTTTTACCACAATAATGAAAGATTCTTTTCGATTGAGTTTTCGATATAATTTATCAACGGAGGTTAACCAAATCACTATAATATTAATAGGTTCTACCAATACCTGATATCCTTTAGAGAAATTCCTTTTAGTTTGAATGGAATTGTCATAATGTTTAGTCTGTTAATATTCAATGTGCATTTCAGTAATAACTACAATGTTATTTTACTCTTTCCTGCTTATCCTTATCGATTGATAGCACCATAGTCATCAGTATCTTGCGTTAGATGTGAGTCGTATCTTGTTTCGAGTAAGACTGAACCCACCCGATATGAATCCCTAGTGTGTATCAACTTCGTACACGAATTCCATCTTATCTCCTAATTCATAATAATGAATTTTGTTTCACTATAATGAATCTCAATTCATTGTAATGAATTACTACCTAAAATTAGTGTAGCTAGGCATTTTTTGTCAACTTTGTATAGCTGGCCGTTGTCTTTTGTCGTTTGATGTATGGCTTGAATCTTGAATTATATTGAGGTTCGTATATGATATGTCAACTTGAAATTTTGCTGTGACTTATTTTTACATAAAAATATCATACTTTTATCGGTAGTGTATCTTACATTTATAATAAGATTTGATTCATGATTAGGAAAATAGATCATTTGATTCACGACTGGAATCTCAATTTACTAACCATAGTTAACACAATACCACAAAGGAATTATAGGTGCAAAATATCCTTCCATGATTCTGTAGATTCATTTGGATGTATTCAGTGTATGCAATTTTTGAAAAGCTAGAAGAAATTTGGAAGAGACTTTCGAAATTCTTCAAACTATATCTCTTTGACGATTTACATTTCTAGTTCAGTTAGTCTCAGTTCACATGTGTTTTGTAGTCTGATTAATTGTTCATGATTTTCTATGATTCATTTCTAGGGAGGTGGACAAGAGAATTGTTGAACTTCCTGAGATCAGGGAGACAGGAGAATATATTGCAGAGTTAAAACTTCACCCTGAGGTTACAGCTAAAGTGAGTGTGAATGTTTTAGCTAACTGAGCACTAATATGTTTCAAAATGCCATATGCTAGATGCACAATTGGGAGTCACACAATTGCACAAGTTGAAGGTGCATCACCATCTTTTGCGTTATGATGATAAATGTTCAGACTGTATTCAAGCTTGCACAGTAGTTTTTGTAACTATAGCTCATGGCTCGGATGAGACGATGAGGGAATCTTAATGGACACTCTCAGATGTGTGGACATTGTTGGTTATTTTAACATTTTTGTTTGTCTTTTGGTATCCCCTCCTTGAATCAATTTTCAGGACAATATTTGTAATGTTGTACTTTATGAGAAAAATATTTTATTTTTTGGCAATTCATTGACATGATGTGCATAATTATGAACCTCTAATTTTTCTAGTATGTCTTAGTTCACTGATCAATTTTTTCAAAATTAAGGGTGAAAGCCTTTGAAATCAATATTTTTGGTCTTGGTTTTAACATTGACTAAAACATGCTTTAAGATGTTACCAACGGGTGTTGGGTTTAGTGGAAAGGACTAGACCTTCAATGTGGTGAATCAAGGTTTGAATGTCAGCCGAAAGAGGTATCTACATTTAATGTCCGACACGTGTCAAATAAGATTACCTCAATGGAGGGAACCTAAGAGAAACTTAAAAGAAATGATTTGTCCGAAAAATACTGGTTAAGATTAACATTGATTAAGAGTGTTTGTTTAAGCATTCAAAGAGCTTGATCTTGTGTTGAATTTAAATGAAGCTTCAAAATGTAGTTTCGCACTCCCACCATATTCATATATAGAGACTAAGGTAGATATTTTTTATGTTGTATGATTTACTTCAGCCATGATGGTCCTGTGGAATTGTAGTGTTGGTTTTTAATTTACAATGATCTTGTAGCTTCCTTCAATTGGTTTTGAGCAGTGGAGACTGACATTAGGTTAATACATATTTTGATTTTGAAAAGGGAAAGTTCATATCATATCATATGAATATAAATGTAACATACAATGCTTAGAATATAAAGCACTAGAGATTAAAATCGTTCTCCATAATTTTGAATAAATTTTTTTGAATGAATCCCAACACAAAAACAAGAAATTGTAAGAAAAAGAAAAAAAAGAATATGTTGCTGCCCAGGATCGAACTGGAGACCTTCAGTGTGTAAGACTGACGTGATAACCACTACACCACAGCAACTGTTGTTGTGAACATTCGCTTTCGTTAATTACTAGTTCTTTCATTTGCAACGATTCAACAATTTTTTTTACTCGACTTTTATTTTCAATTTAAGTACACTCTCCATAAAGTTTTATTTTTATCAAATAATGATATGCTACATGGTCAAGCACTTTCTTTATAATTCAATCAGTGGTAATGAAACCACATACTCCTGGGTAACAAAGAAAAAAGCATATACTGATGATAAAGATGTACAGGAAAAAGTATATTTCATTATCTAAAATCGGAATTCAACTCTAATCTTAATATCTCAAGCAGAAAATATTCGTGTATATCATCATCGTTTATGAATTATGAAACATACATGCACACCATATTTGGACAGAAGGAGTCATATCCTTTTAGAATAAATGAGTTCAAAGTACATATTTTCTTTTCAAAGGCCATTCTTTTATTTCTCTTATTGAAACATAATTATTTTATGAAAGATTTGTTATGGAAATAATTAATTTTTCCAATTTGAATAATAATTATTTTAAGTTTAGTAGAATCCATAAATCTTAAGTCCATATCTTTTTATCCTAATTTTGGATTTATTTATGGAACACATCCAAAAGCTAATATTGATGCAATCCTGCTTTGAGAGTCAATGGAGGAATTTAATGGGAGGTTTGTGTTGAAGACAAATCTTAGAAGTGTATGACTTCCGCTTAAGTAGAAGTAAGACATAGTATATGGAATATAGTTTCAGCGAAATGTGTAGTAGTTTTATCTTAAGGGTGAAAGTTGAAGATCATATCATACCATAAGTTACACAGTTTAAATATCCGAGCTCCATAGTATAAAACAACGGAGAAATAGAAACATATGTAAGTCATCGAATTCAATCTAGATGGTTAAAATGGAGAAGATGAATGGATATGAAAGTATCATTGAAGTTGAAGGGAAAATTTTATCGAACAACGGTAAGACCAGTGATATTGTATGGGGCAGAGTATTAGGTAGTGAAGAATCAACATGATGAAAATAAAATAAGCTAAGAAGAAGTTGTGTTGAATGTGTGGCAATATAAATGAGATAAGATTAGAAATGACCGTATGAGTGAGCGAGGGAGGGAGGGAGAGGGAGAGGGAGAGGGAGAGGGAGGGAGGGAGGGAGGGAGGGAGGGAGAGAGAGAGAGGGAGAGAGAGAGAGAGAGAGAGAGAGAGAGAGAGTAGCACACATAGCGGAAAAGATGGTGGAAAACATGCTTAGGTAGTTTGGATATGTTGAGAGAAGACCTATAAATTATTTAGTAAGCAAAGTAGTTCAAATGAAGGATAGTCATGTAACTAGAGACATATGAAGACTTATAAAACATATCAGAGTTCATAAAAACTATTAAAAAATATTTAAAACTTAATAAATTTGACCAAAAATATTGTGTATGATAGAACATTACGACGTAATTTGATCTTCATAGCCGATCTCATTTAATAGAAAAAGGTTTGGTTTTTATTGTTGTAGAATCCATAAATCTTGAAAGAAGATTTTATCAATTCATTTTTTTAGCAAAATTTCTTTTATTTAAACTCTGAACAAGAATAATTTTAATTGCCATACTTTTTGGTTTCTCATTAGAGACCATTTTCTCTTGATTCACTTTAACAAATTCACAAAATGAAAAACTATGATCAATGTTATGTTTTTTTTTTAGATATAATCAATATTATGACTTTCAGAATAAAGAAATGTATATTTTCACATTCTACATTAACGAGAAAAGGAGTAGGAGGATTTGGTCTCAAATCTCAATGAATAAGAAAAATATTAACACAATAACTATTATTAACTTTGATCACATAGCAAACTATTCTTTCGCCTTTTACTAAAGAGAAATATAACAATTTCTTTAAACGTATCTAACTCTAGTTGATAAATTAAAATTAATTAGAACTCTTGCTAAATATACAAAGGATCTATCTAAAGGACACTTGTAGCAACATCAAAACTTACCGGTGTTCCAAGATAACTATCAATTGAAAAATAAAATTAGCTATGACGCCAATATTCATAAGCCAATCTAAAAAAAATGAATTCAACATTGTGCTGTTGTCAGTTAGTGATTGTTCAGATAAAAGTCAAAAGTCCATACAAATAATCGTTGTATAATAAATAAATAAATAAAGGGTTAAATGTAGTTTTATCCTCATAATTTGCACTTGTTCGATTTTGGTCTCTCAACTTCAATTACTTGATTTTAGTCCCTTAGGTTTAACCCATTTGACATATGCTAGTCCTACATTGGCAATTTGATTGAAAATATTGACATGACATTTTAAAATAAAAATTGTTTATAAAACAAAAAAAAAAAAAAAAAAAACCATCTGAATGCTTACTCTCTTCTTTGATGATTTTTTTTTTTTTTTGAGAGATACTCTCTTCTTTGATGATTAGAAATTCCTTTCTCCATCTTCATTAAAACACGCATGATTTTTTAATAGGCTAAACTGCACTTTTCGACCCCTAAGTTTCAAAATGTTGCGATTTTGGTTCTCTATTAAAAAAATTACAATTTTGGCTAGTTTCGTCCCAAAATTGCTGAGAAGACGTCACATGTCCCAAAAGAGGGATCATAATCACAACTTTTGAGAAGATAAGGGGTCCTAAGATCATATTTTCCTATTTATAGGGTCAAAAGAGCATATTTCCCTAAACATTGGATCACTTTTGTCATTTTTTTCATAGGAGTCAAAATCGCAACTTTTTAAAACTTAAGGGGTGAAAAATGCACTTTAGCCTTTTTAATAAAAACCAAACGAACACCATAATAAAATGACAAATTAAACAATGTTTTATAAGATGACCAAAATAAACCAACCGTCTCCGGTGAGGGAAGGAAAACAACTTTTATTTTTTAATACAATATTTATTGTTTAATTCTATTTTAAAATCTTTATTTTGTATTCTAAGGATACAAGTTAACATTTTTCATATTTGAATTATAGATTAAACGTTGAATATATGATTTTAATAAAGTAGTTAATTTATTGAATTAAAAAAACTGCCAATGCCATTGCTGAATTTTCAGGCTAATACAGCACACTAGCTAAAGCTCTGTCTAGTTCCAACTTAATCCCAATTAATGGTTTGTAAGTCGTAACATAACTAGATATCCCAACATGTATTTATTCTCTTATTTTGAATAAAATGCGTTAAGCTAGTTTCCCTAAAAAAAAAATTATAATATAACTACGCATGTCATTTATTTGTTTGCAATTGTATACATTGATTGTTTGATTGATATTGTAAAGACTTTGTATACCGTCAATTTGTTAGGAATCACGAACACATTGATTAGTCAAAAGTTTTTAATGTGATATTTAAGTTACAAGTCTCTACCATTTAATAAACTAAGTTTTTTGAGTTAAGATCTTCCATAGACTTAATGTCTAGCCAGTTAAAATCTGAAAACTTTTATTATAGCTTTCATACTTAGTGCTAAAACTCATTTTTATATGTGGGTACCGGTTAGTTTATTTCGTTCTTTGCTGAATATTTGATGTATTTTGTTGATGTCGTAGGTGGTACATCTTATGCCATCAAGATAGTCCATTGTTTTTTGTTAATATATCATTTTGATTTCTTTAAAAAAAAACTTAATATCTAGCTAACACTTAATATCTAGCTAACACAATGATATACAAATTAATCTAATATAAAAATATACTTTTCATTAAAAAAAATTACACTTGACAATGTCTAATAAAAACTAACCTCATACCAATCTTTCAATAGTGATTCTAAAAAAGAAAAAAAAAATATATCTACATTCTACACCACATAACGGGAAAAGCTAACAATTCCAAACAAGTGAAAGTAGATTAACTTTAGGTAGCCACATTCTAACCAAACTAAGAAATACCACTAATTAAATAAAATAAAATAAAAAGAATGCAAAGTAGATCCAAATTTATTCATATCCGTCACGGCATGCCAAACTCCAAGTGGGTAACTTAATAATGAATGAATGGTTTGGTTAATTATGACATTTGGGTCAACACACTCTATACTAACTATAGAGATTAATTAAGCAAGCTAAGCAATTGATTTAATGAGTGTAATGAAATTCATTTAACTTTAGTAATGAAAATAGAATTAAAAAACCGGCCAATGCCTACATTTTTTTGGGGTTACAAACTTACAAGTAGGGACAAGAAAGCCACATAGTAAACCAACTCATGCATTTGAGGCATTTGTCTCTATCAACAAACTTGGAACCAAACACACTTCTCGTCCAACCGAAAGGGATAATAACAACTATACATAGATAACACAATGTATATACTTGACTAACTTTAGTTCAATTAATTTCCTACTCCACAACTAGCTATTCATTTACAACAACCATCCAACTTTGTAGTTAAAAATGTGTTTTGTTTTTAATAATCAACAATGATAGAATTTTTTTAATCTATGTAATTTTAGTGAGTTTTGTTAGTGTTTGGTTTGGTGAAAAAGTTAAAAAAAAATTAGGTGGAAAAAGTTATTTTTTATGTGGCTCAACCAAAATTCTAATATTGATCTCACTTGTCATGATTTTTTAGTGGTTTCAAAGGAGCCTAGCAATACAACTCACACATTAAGTGTTAATGAGTGGATAATTGTGGGTTTCTGAATCTGCTTTCAACATATCAAACGTCCTTGCAACTATGTACCATCTGATACTATTTACGTGATCAATGTCATGATATTTATTAATTTTTTTTTAATATCATATGATGTCATATGTCATATCAACATGTAACTCTTTTTAATTTTTCTTAAATCCTACACAAAATCAAATTTTTGGCTTTAAAATGAAATTTGGGAATAGAAATAGTGATTTCAAATTTTAAAAAGAATAGAAAATGAAAGTTTTTTTTATTTTTTTAAATAAAGATATGATTTTAATATAGTATTTTACCGTGACAATAAACCTCTTTTTTTTTTTTTTTTTTTGGTGTCCAAAGCTCGAACCATGAACCTTGCATATATTATACATTATCCTTGCCAACTGAGCTAAACTCACAGAGACAATAAACCTTTTTTATTTTAACTCAATACACACTAAACAATATTCTCTCTTTTGCTATAATTTGTTGACGTAATTACAAAAGTAAGACTAAAGTTCTTCTTCATTCATATTCTTTTTCTTCAAAAGGACATTGACATCTCAGCAGATCCCTTGGTTGGCATTCTCTCGTCGTGACTTGTAATTAGGCCACAGTGGCCATTTGGAGTAAGCAAAGCAGCCTAGTGAAATGCTTAATTAGTACACAACCCCATCACTTGTTTATGAATTCATATTATATTAAGGAAAATTTCTTGTTTTTCTTATTCATTGAGGATTAATAAACAAGATTAGTGCGTCTTATTAAGGAAAATTAGGCTTTAGTGGTTATTACTAAGCTTATTGAACAAATTTTTGTCCGTTGTAATTATATAGGTTGGTCTAATTGATAAAGATTCAATCCATATTCAACAGAAATTTAGGTTGAATCATGTTTTCTGTATAAGAAGTTTGTTGGTAATATCTTGTTAAAATATCTGTAACGCTGATTAGTTTTGAGATTTTTTTTTCTGACTCTATCAAGTTTTTGAGATTATCCTTGTCTATGAAGAATGTTGGTTCGGTGTAACTACATAGGTTGGTCCAATCGATAAAGATTCAATCTAAATTCAATAAAAATCTAGATTGAATCAAATTTTTCGTATGAGAAGTTCGTTGATAGTAACACGTTAGAATATCTCTAACAAGTTTCTTGTCTTTCCTTGCATAAAAAAAGAGAAATGTTAATCGGTGCCCTCGGAGCACTAGTTAAGGAATTATAAAAGAAAATGTTTTCTTGGAAATTGTATATTTTACTTTTCGAAACTTGAAAAAGTGTTGTTTTTTAATGCTGACTTTATTTTTTCTTTCCATTTTTAGCTACTTAACTAGTGCACCAGAAACATTGGTTAACATGACCCTGAAAAAAATCATAATAAAAATGAAAGTTGAGTGAGTATAGAACTTAAAAAAAGGGGGGTTTTCTAGAACAAGCAAAGTAATGCTTTATGATTGTAGTGATAATAAGTGTCTAAGTACCTTTTCTAAGAATAATTTTAGTATAAATAAAGTATAGTTTATAGAGAATAGAAGGTTACATGACAAGGAGGGAAGCTCCCCAACTCCAGCTACATGTGCTAATGTCAATGAGTGATTTCTTCTATCTTATACATTCGGACACCTCACGCAATGTATGTGTCCACATGCTTAGCTTACCAGCATTCCAAAAAAACGTGCACATAACTAACTTTAGATAAGTGGTGGCCACTGTAAGTGACTTTAAAGTCTTCCTTCTCTCTCTATTCTCTCTCTACATTGCTTAATTAATTAATTAATTAAATCTCTCACTCACTAATATGTGATGACATACATGTATGTATGCCCTCCTTTCAAGCTATTACTCAAATTAATATCATTTGTATTTCATTTCTCATTTTTATTTCCCATTGAAGAATGGAAATGAGAAATGTTTTTTAAATATATTAAACTAGTACAACGAAATTAGTATCGAAGAGAATCAAATCTGAGATCTTGAGATGAACATACTTCAAAATTTTAAATCAATATCATCAGACCAACTCAAATGAGTTCGATAAGAGAATATGATTTCCTTTATTAGAGAAGAATCTAATTTTTGATATGCAGTATTAGAATGCTTCTTAAATAAAGGAATTCAGAAGCTAAATCAAAAATCTTGTTTTGGGGAAGAATAACATATCAATTTTCCACCATCATATTAGTAGAAATGTTGTTATTCATCTTGTCCTTTTCTCTCATCCTTCATTATGTGATCTACATAAATAAGGCTGAATTTAGTAACTAGAAATTAAAAAAAAAAAAAAAAAGAAAAAAAAAAAAAAGAAAAAGGTACGTATTGGTGATGGGTCCAATTCCAAATAGTGGACATACCATCGTATATTAACCTAATAAAATGTCTGTGGCTTGAAAGTTAACTGTATCTTTCTTGGGAGCATCAACTTTGTATGGGCTGGAACTCCCTCGACAATCCCTAAGCTAATTATTGATTTCTCATTTTTTATTCATACATAAAAGAAAGGTATATAATTAAATTAATTAAATTTGACTTTATACAGTTTATTTTATAAATATATTGAGTTTAGGAACATGCTGAGTAAGAACAAAACATATTGCTAATTAGGTGAAACTGATTAGATATTAGTTTAAAAGCTAAAACCAATCATCATAAGAGGTAGCCTGGATCTTGAAATATATTAAGATACATTAGTACTTACTGTATTTTATTTAAATAATAGCCTCAGATAGACATCTAACCATATAAATTGAAGGATTGATGTAACTATTTTAAAGTGAACAATTTTTTTACCTTATAATTATTTTTTATTTATTTTTTGACAAGTTTTACCTTATAATTATCTAAAGTAAGTAATCTAAATTTATCTAACCATAATTTTTTTTATTATTATTATTACATGCATATATTTTTGGTTAATTTTTGTAAAGAGTAAGAATGTACTTTGCAGGGATCAAACAGATATCATATTTTAAAGGTACACAAATGATATTTTCACTATGCAATTAACTAACCAGTCACACCTTTCTCCAAAAAAAAAAAAAAAACTAACCAGTCACACCTATTGGATTAATTTTAATTACATGAATATATAATTAACAAATTATGAATATATATATATATATATATATATATATATATATATATATATATGTATATATATTAAAATATATTAATTGATATTTTTTTTTTCTCAATGACATCCTTTATTTCATAAAGACAAAACTCACATTATACGTTAGCCAAATTGATAAATTGAAAGGATAAATGCTGATGGGTGCATATGGAAGTGGCATATACAGTTGCTAATCCTTTATTTATTCTTGTCATTAATGAAAAGAGTGGGAGTGGGGTGGCCAATGTGAAAGAGTGAAAGAAAGAGATCTTTTAGCTTTATTATTATAAAATCAAAAGCACACAAATGGAACCTAATCCATACAACACAAATTTGGTTGTGGTTGTGGTGCTGCCAAACCCTAGCTAACCATATATGCCCATCTTCATGACACTACACTCACTCCACCTAAATACCCACATTCACACACCTCTTTCATCTTAATTGAGTTTCCATCACTCTCCATTTTTCATCAAAGAAAAGGAAAACAGGTTCCCGTGAGCATAACTCAGTTGCAGGGACATGGATTGTTATATGTAGACGTCGTGTTCGAACTCCAGACATCTCACTTATTCAATTTAAAAGGTGAATTTTGACCGCTAAACTACTTGACTAACAAAAAAAAGGAAAACAAAAAAAATTGATATTAAAAAGGCCAAAAAAAAGATGCTATATCACTCACTTTTCGTGAATGAAAGGCAAACACCACAAACACTAACCACTTACTTACTCAAAGTATACCAACTTGAACAATTTTGCAGATCAAATATATCAAAATAAAAATTATTATTAAACCAAAGAATAATTCAAGGAATATTGGATAGTTATGAATAATTGTAAATTAAAATAATGCTATAATAATTCACATTGATAAATCATTAATCAAAAATAAAAATAAAAATAGAAACTCTTCTTTCAATTAATCCCACCATTGCCTAATAATGACAACCCACCAAAGCTGGAGCAGCAGCCATCACCATTGATTTTTGTGTAGCCGGAAACTGAAACTTCGATTCGCGGATATCTTCTTCCGGTGCCGGAAGGTTAAGATCCAATTGTAAAATATTCCTTGGCCTAACTCTTTCATCCGGGGCTGCGACAGCCGCGGCGTTTGCCACCGATACCCTATGCCTCCTCATGTGTCCACCCAATGCTTGTCCGGATGTGAACTCTGAACCACAAATGGAACACTCATGAATCTTGGCCTTGTTCCCATTAATAGCTGCTTTCAAACCATGATTCCCCATTTGAAAAGAAACCATGGGCCCACGAGGTTTCTCAGCTTCTTCATACTCATCACTATTCGCAACCAGATTATCTGATTGCGAATCATGTGATGAAGACTGTGGACGAGGCTGCTGCGACGGTGGTGATGGTGGTTTCTTCTCCTCAGCCATAATTTTAGGTTTTTTGTGACTTGCCCTGTGACCACCCAAAGCTTGAAAAGAAGGAAAAGTTCTGTTACATGTTTTGCATTCATAAATATACAAACCAAGTTTTGTGCTAGTCTCACCAATTTTTTTATTTCCATGACTACCCTTTACCCTTTTATTCTCATCAACAACTCCACCATCTTCCCTATGATTTCCACCTTGAGCAAGAAGAATCAAACACTTAGCCAAATCTTCTTCTTCATCATCTTCATCTTCATCTTCAAGATCAATGTTGCTCTCATCACTTGAACAACTAGATGCCATAGCAACAACACCACAAGGAGACAAAAATCTTAACCTCTTAGTGCGTTTTCCTTTGGCTATGTATGTTGCATCTTTCTTAGAAAAACCCACCATTTTTTCCTCCATAACAAACTCTTCCATCTCAATAATAAAAACTTTTTATAACACTCAAACTAGAAGCAGTTATAACAAGAGAAGAAACAGACACACACAAATAAAAGTGTGTGTGAGAGTGAACAAGTTTAATGTGTGTGTTGTGTATTTATATATATATTTTGAGAGAGAGAAAGAGTGAGAGAGAGAGAGAAGTTTAAAGTTTAAAGCCGTCCTTATAATTTTTGTTATAACAGCAAGTCTGTCACACAAAATCTTCCTTGCGTTTCCAACCTTCGAAGTGTTGTTTTGTTTTGTTTTGTCACGCGCTTTTTAATACAATTATTTCTACGCTTTCATCATAACCACACTTTTTAGCTCTCTTTCTGTTTCACTTCTACTTCCACTAGCTAGCTACTAACTATTTTCTGTTCTCTTTTGCCTTTATTTTATGCTACTACTATTGTTAATTCATCAGAGTCTGGCTTTTATGAAACGAATATTTTATTACAAATATGATATACATGTCTCAAATAAAGAGATATACATGTGAAATACATATTCTTGTTTAAAAAAAAATGTGAAATACATATTCTACATTTTTTTTTTCTTTCAATAAATGTAAGATACTTTGGTCAAAAAATTAAATGTAAGATACATTAAATATAGATGAATTTCACTTAAGAATAAATTATTTGAAAGAAATCAAAGTTGATTTTTTGATTGATTTTATAGATATTTTATTATCGAATTTCAGATTAGCAAGTGTCATTCTCTTAGAAAGTTTATGATTAACACAAAAAAAGTTAATATCATCTAGAAAAAAAATATAAGATCAACTATGTATTATCATTTATCATATCTTTTCTCTTTATTTCAAAAATAAATAAAAAATGAAGGATATTTTGTGTAGTAAGTGTAACTAAAAGTCTCATCTTGAATGAAGAAGTGAAAGTTGAGAAATACATAAATAGAAGGACCATAAAATTAAGTTTTTTTTATTAAACACATTATCAATACAATTGTGTGCAAGGAAGGAATAAGATACAAAATACAATGTTACAAACAATGTGGTATGAGTAAAGTTATAAGACAATTTCTATGGTACACTCATGGTACATCCATATATTAAATGAATAGTTTAATGAGTTATTTTTTTTTAGAAAAAAATATATTTTCTATTGGTTATAATTATAATAATTATATTTTATTTCTCAAAAGTGTCGGCAAATCAAAATTCAAATTTTTTTAATTTTTAATACCCATAATAGTGAATATTGATTATCTTTTTGGATAAAATGTTAAAAAATTAGTATGATTCTTATAAAGGATGAAATGACGTTTTTTCTTATAAAATAATATTTTCTAAAATATAAAAGTTGATAAATATCTCTTTATTACATAAAAATGATCGATAACTTATTGATTTATAAAATAGGTGTATTGGTACACTTTAATTTAAGGGTGTACCATAGAAACTCCCAAGTTATAATGTTCAATTTACCTATGTGGTTGTTTTTAGTCCAATATAACATCGCTTGATTTCCTTCATGATCCAATAGGGGGTGAAGTATAAATAAAATATAGAATAAGAAATGAATAGTTTTTTGAATGAAAATATATGTAATTTTTACACAATGATGAATTTTTATTAGTTAAATAAATATGATATATATTTTATCATTTCATTTGTTAAACGTGTGTCAAAAGGCTAACTCGCAAAGAATGATGGTATTGGCTATGATATCATCTATCTGAACAGTCAGCTCAAAGGCTAAAGGTACTCAAACATATATATATACATTCAAAAGCTTGAGAACCTGAGCGATGTGGTACAAACAACAAATTATGCGCAAACAACTTCAAAGCCAACTTCAACGATAATTATATTATTGTTTCATTGATAACATGCCTATGATTTATTATTGAATTTTGTTGTTGCAAATATTATTGCGAAACTGAAGTAAACTATATGTAATTATTTAATATTAATACACACAACAACTTGCTAATATAATACCAGTACTTTTAAACATACTATAGGTTAGCGTAGTTTCTACGTGGACCGTATAAAAATTGATTAGGTTGAAATTAGAAATGGAGATAAGTGGCAGCTGAATGTGATGATTTTGTGTGGGTAACAGATAAAGTGGAAAATTCTACGTGAGTTTAAAAGAGTTGAAAAAGAAAGGTTGGTATTAACGTATAGAGTCGGTTTCATTACTCTCTCTTTTGCTTAGACCATTAGACCAACCAAATAGAGGTGTAACGATTTATGCTAACTCATTTAAGCAAAGTGAGATTGCACGTTAAAAGCATGTCAACCCTCATAAGTTCATCCCTGATTAAAGAAAACTACTTATCTATTTGGTATGATTAAAGATTCGGTAGCTTTCAAGCAATCCTTGTAAACAAGAAAAACTATATGCTCTACTTTGTTAATTTTTACTCTATAATATTCATAACAATAAAATTAATTAATTAATAAAATGCACTTGGAAGCATCTAACCTGGGTCGCGATCGGCGGCAAATAAGAGGAGACTCTTAGGAGTGCCAACCTAATTGAGATGTTTGCAAATTTTTTAGAAGTTTATCCGCCCTTTGATTCAGCCAAAAAAAATAACTGACCTTGTAGCAACATTAGATATGTATATTGTTTTGATATTATTATTATTCAATAGTATAAATTAGAGGCTTCAAGAGAGAAAGGGAGAGTGAAGAGTTTCGTTCTCATGTAGTGGTCCTAAATTTAATTTAATTAATAAAATTAATGTCACTAATAACATGTCATTTTAGATCAATCCTTTAAAAAAATCATTTTAGATCAAAATCACTGACTTGATCATCTCCACTAACTATAAGACATATGGTCCACTAGTAGGTAACACACAAAGACACACAATCTACACCACTAAGAGTGAAGAAATGTACTAGTACAAAAACAAATAATTTTCAGTCGATAGATCCCATAGAGTTGCAATGCCTAATTTTCTTTTTGATATGCAATTTATACCCTACGTATATGTCTTCAAAGTCAAATTTTATCTATGCTCCATGGCATTTTAATATATTATCACCGCATACCATACTATAATCGCAACAAATATTTCATTACTGATGGACTTAGATCTAATTAGTCCATTTTCTAATTCTATAGGTTTGTTCTAATAGTAAAACGATAAATATTGAATCAGAAAATTAGGGGTTTGAGTCTCACTAATAATTTTAAAGAGAGATAAATGAATGCATCTTTGTAAATGTGTACATATTTGTAAAATAATTTTAAATTGGAAGATCTTATCATGTCTTCAACGGGGTAATATCATCTCATCCTAAATTTTTTATTAGAAAGAAAAAAGACTAGTCTATTTTCTAGGTTATGTTTAGTTGACCCACTTCTTATGGTACCCAACCCAACTATACATAGTGAAATACTTGCCAGAGATCAAAGTTCAAAGTACCCAACTATATCAACGTATAAATACATTAATTAATGAATTATTCAGTCAGAAATTAATTACAGAACGTATAATTTAGTAAAGAGAAAATTAATATTGTCAAACAAATATAATAATAATGAACCTAAATAGACTTATTATAAGTAGTCAAAATCTTTATCAATGATTCATCACATCCTCTAAAAGCACTAAGCCTGAAATGTTAACCATCTAACCCATCGTCTCTACCGATTCACCTACATACTAGTGTTAAAAAAAATTAAAACAAATTTATATCATATAGAACCTTCTTCCGGTAAGTACTCTATGCACGTAAGCTTCAAATAAACACTACATATTAGTGTAAAAAAAATTCAACAAATTTAGGGAGGACCATGGAGGATGTTGGACAAATATTTCAACAAGTTTTTTAGAAAAAAGGTCTTGTATGATCACAATATTTAAGCACATCACTTATGCACACAAAAAAGGTAAAAGATTACATGATTAAATTATGTGTATTTAGGTTCGTGACCATGCATATATCCAAACTAAGTAAAATTGATTGGAAATAGGAAGAAAAAGGATTTCGATTCTTAGCGTAGCAAGTTGAATGTGGTAAGTTAAGTTGTGTAGTGTGAGGCACGTAATGTGAGGAATGAGGATTAGATGCTGCCATAAACTTCTACTCTCATATTGTGAGGATTAGAAGGATTTGTTGTGGATCAACAAGTATAGCATTCTCCTTTATCTCATTTTGAGAAGAGAAATGTGAATTTGCAGCCTTTTGCAACGAAAGCCATGCTACAATATTAACTTTAAATTAATATTCAACGTCTGAGAGACGTAACTTGAATAAATATTCTTGTATGGTTACTTTTTTCTAATGTACTTTAACGTTCAAGGTTGACGAGGACGGAAAATGATTGTCGGTGCATAAGACATAATAATGAGTAGCTTCTGATAGTTGTAAGGCAAACTTATTCATATTGAAATGAGAGAGATCCTAAGACCGTGCAGGTTTGAGATTGCATGGTTGAAGAAATGTTTATAAAGATTATTTGATATTATCTATATGAACAAGATAGTCTGTACTATAAGAACTCTATAGTTAAGCGTATTTGACTTGAAGCAATTTATATATGAACGGTCTTTTGGAAAGTTTCTCGAAAGGCAAAATTACACAATTAGTCCCTTAACTTTATTTTAGGTAACACTTTCGTCCTTTATCTTTTTTTTGTCACAATTTAGTCTTTTATGTTATAAAATAACAATATAGTTGTCCTTTTTTATGAAAAAATAATCAAAAACTCCAAAAAAAAAAATCATCAAACTCATAGGCAAACGTAAATCTTCATCATACAAGCTTAGAAAATCAAATTTCTTTGAAAAAAATATCATAAAAAATGATAAGATATTGTCATTTTATAACATAAAGGACTAAATCGTGACAAAAAAAAAGATAAAGGACGAAAGTGTTATCTAAAATAAAGTTAAGGAACTAATCGTGTAATTTTGCCTTTCTCGAAAACTGTGTCTCACTGAAACGATTCGTGTTGGTTTAAGCAAATTAAGTTGAATCAAAGGCATAGTATTAATTAAGTGAAGCCGTAATTGGGTCACCGACTACTAAATAATTGGACTTAATACTCCAACTCCACTTGAAGTCTTTAACATTTCGTACGTCACTGATGAGTGAAGCTCGTGAACCACTCATGAGAACAAACAAGTTGATTGCAGCTAAAGCACTTTCACCTTCAAGTGTATCTGTTTTCTTGTAAATGAATGAATGAATGAATTGTTAAATGAATTTGATTTTTTTTTTCTATTTTAATTTTCATTGGTCAGCAGAAAACGAATTGGCACTGAAAACAAAAGCTTTTCTATTATTATCCACAACCATATCAGTTAATCATATGCCAATCTAATTCAATCCAAGATAGTGATAGGCTTAAAAAGATTCACTTTATTTTTTTCTAGTTGGGGAAATTCCTACTTCACTTGCATTCTTTTCCTTACCGTCAAAAAATTAAAGCATTCCTATCCTATTTTACTTTAAAGCAGTGTTAATTAAACCAAGTTGACAATCGTATTCAACACCGTATGTTGTATATACGGTGTTAACTAAAAAGTTGTCAAAATAACATTATCATTTACTTTTTTTTTTTTTTTAAATTTTCTTTTAGGATAAATAGAATAATGTTGTATGATGTTTGCCTTATAATAATTCAAAGCATAGTGAAGAGAAAATTTCTTGTTTAGTTAAAAGAGACTTATATCATTTCATTTATTATAATGTGTTTAACATATGTTGGAATTTCAACATATATATTGACACTAGCTAGCTAAACGTTAAACTATATATTGGATTTTAAGTGTGAGTGTCCCCCTCTCTTGTAGTTATAGAGTATTGGCTCATTGTTTCTTCAGACGCTCCCAAGCTCTTCAATGTTATCTTAGCTAAAACAAAAGTTGTCCCATTGGCTTGTCTGGTAACAAACTCAACATGAGAGTTATTAAAAATAAAAGAAAAATTGTATTTCCTATTTTGATTCTGGTCAACAACAATCTTATAATCATGCTCAAAACCAACCAAAGATCATGCACCCATGACAAAATGATCACTATAATCGTTTTTTTAACAGGATGATCACTATAATCGTGTATTCCTATTCCCATCCAATTATGTTGGAACGAAAAAGACGAGTCAACCTTGCATGTTCCAAACACTCCAGATTATGGAACCACAATTGGTTGTTTGATTGGCATCAAATTTCAGCAAAATATTAAAATGTCTGCAATAGCAGTAGTACAGCTAATAGCAGTTATTTGCACAATGTGCCATTAGCCAATTTGCTGCCAACATTACACACACTAGGAACAAATTGTTGGTATATGTTCTTCCTCAACATCATGTTTATTCTTTGACCGTGGATTAGGGCTATGCAACATTCATTTAATGAAAGTTGTTCGATAGGCTCCCTCAATTTCGCTCCAGAATTGGGTCGAAACTCCCGATCACCTTTTTTTGACCAAGTGAGCAATTTTGAGGGATCTATTGAGCAACCATCTTCATCGATTCTGAAAATCTTAGCCAGTATCAATTTATCTATATTATTACGAGTAAATCTTTTTTAACTATTTTACACCCCATCTTTACTACTAAAAAGAACCATATTTCCGGAAGTACACTTTTAGACGGCGCAAAATGAGTAGTTTTTTTTCAAATGTATGCTTCTGAACTCATGTTGGGGGTCGATAAAGTTTTTCCCAAAAGAAAAAACTTTAGACACAAGGTACCCTGCTTTTGCACTTGAACCATTGTAGCTAACTAGGAATACAAGTAATACATAATATCAAGTAGGTTCTTTCACAAGCAGGCAAGAAGTATTGCATCAGAAATCAAATTTTATTAGGGAGGAGACACCTGACTGCATGATGAAT
Source organism: Medicago truncatula (assembly GCF_003473485.1). NCBI lineage: Eukaryota > Viridiplantae > Streptophyta > Magnoliopsida > Fabales > Fabaceae > Medicago > Medicago truncatula. Next base: position 29,028,683 of record NC_053045.1, read on the forward strand.
CTCTCTGGTACAGGACTAATGTGTTTTCATGATCGGTTTACACACTCATCTAGGACATTAAGCTTCATAGTTTACATTGCTAACTGAAGCAAGCAAATGGCAGTAGCCCATCAAGCTTCATAAAATCAGGGTAACTGAAGAAATCAAAAATCACATAAAACAACATGGCTGGTACAAAAGCATTCGTAGCATTTATACTGGAGTCAAGCCAACCACACCTGCAAACAATCAAGCATAATAGATGTGTTATCATAGAGGACAAACATAAAGTGTGTGATGCATAAAGGTTTGAGTATAAAAATTATAAAGATTGCAGACATATAAAGCAGCCATAACTTGAGAATTAAACTATTGAATAAGCTAAACAATTTGACTCGGACGCAGAGTGCACATCCTACACGGGGCAGGTTTAACCCCTCATCTAAATTAACATGCTCATATAATTTATTAATAGAGAAGGTTATATCAACTTGTCGTCACTAGCTTATTCTTGACATATTATTAAGTTTCTATTCAAGACTATGATAAACTATTGTATAAACAAAACTTCAAATATTAATTAGTGACATAGGCGATGCAGGCATGGTGCAGGGCAGGTCAGGATATTGTTTTTAAAAGCAGGTTATGATTATACAGTAAGGGTGCAGGTTAGGGTTGACTTAGCAAAAACACACCCTTACATTCTAAATCTAACCACTGTATTGCCACTAATGCCATAAAGAAGACACACAACAAGTGCTTCGATAGCCTTTTAACACCAAATATTATGTTTTGAGACATTGCAAGTTTGACATGTAGTATATACTTCTATAAGAATAAATGTAATCTCTATACTCAGAAAAGACCGTAATTTAAATGTGAACTTATAGCTTTATAAGATTTTTCTTTGACAGTGTATGAGTTTGAATGTATTCAAGCTTGTGATTTCCCTTTTAATTTAAAGATATTGAGACTGTTCAACATGAAATTTGTCAAATTTATTTCCAGACATTGATTCATATCCAAGCAGGCAACAAAACGGGAAATTGTAGATGCTTCATAGTTTTAATTGGAGAATCCTACGTTAATATTATGTCATGGCCACAATTCTAAAAGCATATATACAAAAAGATATTCTAGATCTCCAGTCACAATTTCTCTAGTATCATTCACGTCAACCTAACATTTAGCAACATATACAGGTTACTATGTCAATAAACCATCTTCTAGTCCGCTATAGATCGAGACCAAACTTATTCAGAGTTAAATGCAGGACTCTTTGAGAACTGTAGGAGGCTTTCTTTTAAATCATATCAAAACTGTGTTACTTATTGGAAACCAATATGTGGGAAAATGAAAGTAAATCACAAAGTTATAGAAAATTGTTCATCTTCAAAAAATGCAGTGAAGTGAAAATGACATAACATATAAGCATATAAGTATGGAAGAATTGAAGATAATGAAAAGGAGAGGTGTGTTTTAATCCATATTTTTCTACATACCACAAGCTAATCTTCCACCGGCATTTCCAGTGCTCAAACTAAGTTCATGTCCACCTGCATAAGTATGAGCAGATGCAGATGAGACCAAAGTAAAAATACTACAGTTATTATTAAGACATCATACTTGATATACAAGACTACAATCTCTACATGAGATATACAATGTTAGAAAGAACATGAACAACCAATTTCATATTCATGTCATTCCTCCCCTGCGATATGTAGCCATTATCTATTGTTTATGTGGGTAATACAGGTGTCGAAGCTTGTAACAGTATTTTCATCTACAGCATAAAATCATATAAAAAAAAATATTTAAAATGGAAGAACTAACCTTTTCCAAGATCATCTTCAAGCTCATGAACCACTAAGGCTCTCCCAACGACTGAATTGGGGCCCGTGAGTGGTATCTGCGTGATTTTTCCAAAAAACACAGTTAGCTACTTTCAACAAGGAACCATGTAGTTTCTTAAAAAAACTAAATCAGAATTAGACCCACTGGCAGAAGAACTATCGTTTGAAATAAGTATCAAAAGAACAACTATCATATTAAAATATAAATAACAAATCGCACCTGATTGTCAACAATTGTTGCCTCTGCAACGCCTGTGTTTCACAAAAAAATAATTACAAAATGATACATAGGAAAGTCCATAAAGTTTTCAATACATATGAATGTAAACAAGCATTACCGTTGGCATCAGCAATTATGTTTCCCAGGTCACCCGCATGACGGATTTCATCTTCAGGAGCACCGTGTGTCAACTGGTTAGGATTGAAATGTGGTCCTAAATAAGATATTCAAGAAGCAAACAATCTTAACTTCTTCAGTCCAACCAAACCATAGAAAAAAACATAAAGGTACAAAAAATGGAAACTAAGGTCAGGTTACATTACCTGTCGAGATACACCCATTGGTGGTATCACCATACTCGTGCTGCAAGATAAAAAAAAAAAAAAACACATTTTTAGAGGCAAATAAATACATAAATAAATAACTAATAAACAATTTTGAAGAAAGGGGAATGAAGTATCACTCACGAGGTGAAAACCATGAAGCCCTGGAGTAAGGCCAGTGATACGAACATTAACTGTTGTTGGACCTACTCATCACAAAAACACAAATAGCTACAAGTCAATTCAACACACAAAAAACTAACCATTATATTACCACGTATACTTAAATAATAACTACAACTAATTAAGAAGAGCATGTTTGGATTGGTTTATTTGAGCTTATCTACTGGCAAAATCACTCACGAGGCTGTTTGAGAAAGCTTATAGAAATAACTTGTAACATGTTTGTAAGTTGTTTTCAGCTTATTCTCATAAACTCACTAATAGCTTACATGAAAATAGTTTGACTTTATTTTATCTTTTGTTATAGAAATAGTCTATACTATATACATTAGCATTAATACAAAAAGCACTCAATCAAGTTGTTTATCCAATAATCTACACTTGTGACACTGTTTCGTAAAACTTATGAAAACAACTTATGATATGTTCATAAGCTGTTTTCACCTTATTTCCATAATCTCTCCAGGATAGAATATGAAAACAACCTATAGATTATATAAAAACAATTTGACTTCATTTTACCTTGCGTTATAGATATAGCTTAAAACATAAGTGCTTATACTATAAGCTGCAAATTAAGCTCTTTATCCAAACATGGCCCAAATCAAGACAATTATTCACCCAAAAACTACAACAATTCATAATGCATTATTATCATATACAGAACAAATTTCAACTATTCTAGTTTCGAAGCATAACATTGATAATTGATAAGAAAAATGGAGAATTGAATGGGATTAAAAAGATGGGTCACCTTCGTTTTCTTGAGTAAGAGTAACAACACCTTCAACGGTGGAATTCCCCTTAAGAACTGCAACAGCTTTCTTGGCAGCAGCAACAACACTGAGAGGTTTGAAAGTGGAACGCGAAAGGGTTGAGAATTGAGGAGAGAGCTTGACGGAGACACCGGAGAAAGATGATCGGAGAAGAGAGTGAGAAGTGAGTGGCGAAGGTGACATGAGAGAGTGTGACGCCATTGTTAGGTGCATGAAGATTAGGTGTTTGTGATAATGCAACTCTTTGTACGTGTGTTTGTTTTGTTGTGTTGTGTTGCTCACACACTTGTTAGTTTTACTCTCTCTCTCTCTCTCTCTCTATCTATCTATCTTATATCTACACACTTCTATGTTTTTTTTTTTTTTTCCAAATTTTTGGCATCTTCTTATATTTTTGGATGGAGATCCTCGTGAGTTTAGCTCAGATGGTAAAGACATTGCATAAAATATGCAGAATCTGGGGTTCGAATCTCAAACATCACCAAAAAAGATTTTTGGATGGAGATTGTTGTCTTGGTTGAATATATGGAGAGAAAATGAAACAACCTAGAAGGTTGGAACAAGGAATGGATCATCACTCAATCATAAAATTTCCACCAAAGAATCTCATCTAGATTGGAACACCACTACATATTTTGTAACACATCATAGTTAAACAAATTTCACATCATAAGTTTTATGTTTTTTTAAAGTATGTTTTATGTTAATATTGGAAATGTTATAGAACACAATCTTGGTTGTTTTTGTGGTGCATTGTCGTTATTTAATGGTTGTTCCATAAGTTATGTGTCAAAATATTCATGAATGTATTATGCTATGTATGTTTCTTTGCATTTTGTTATTAGAGGTGATCATCTCCCTCAACTGATGATGACACTAGAAGTCCTTGAATGCAGATTAGTAAATAGACTCCGTGTATTATTTTGGTCTTACGGGTCATTTATCATTTGTATTTTTTGGGTATAGTTATCCAATTCACGTTATAAGTTGTATGTTATTTTCCCTATAAAAATAAAAAAATAAAAAAATTGCATGTTATTTTGTAAACATTGCGAACTTGGATTGATTATTTTCTAAAGGAGTTCTATATATAATGGATTTTGTAAAGGTGATACAAATATATCACCTTCAATTATTTTGAAAATCAAGGTGTTACACAAAACATAAAAAAAATAATATATGGGCCTGGGCTTTCAAAAATCGAACTGAATTATACCGAAACCGTTTCTGGTTCAAGAAAACTGAACCAAACCGTTTCTGGTTTCAGACAAGCCAAACCAAACAGTTAAATGTTTTGTTTTCTACGAACCAAACCGAATTGAACCTAAATTACATTAACTTAATTGTGTTATTGTGTCAACATCTTCGGTGTTCAAAGTTGTGTTCTGAACGAATAACGGTGGATGAACAAAAAAAAATCAATTTAAGTTCAATGCCCTGAGACGTGAATCACTGATCGCGACCTGGGGTTCTACCTAACAATGTGAAGCAGTGATGTCATCTGTGAGCGAACATACTGAGGAGTTAATGAATCAGTTGTGTTTAGATTTCATTTATCCTTTTAGTTTTGGATTCAGAGTGGCACAAATTTCTTCTTCCATTATGAGTGCTTGTTGGTGAGAGCGTGTGGTTCGTTAGTTTGAACTTTGTATGTACGGTAGAGTTGCTGGCTTGGTCACCCTCTAACTGTAGTACTTTTTGAGTTTTTCAGCATTCTAAGTTCCAGGAATTGGACCCTTTACGAGGCCATCAAGGTCGTAGACCCCTGTCCCCGTCTTCATCCCGATTTTGTAGGGACCCTCCCAGTTAGCAGCGAGATTTCCCTTCTTTAGAATCTTTCTAATTTCTTCGGAGGATGAGGTCACCGACTTCGAATTATCGTTTGATTACTCTTTTATTGTGGTGGGCAGCTATCTTTTGTTTTAGTGCTATTTCTCTTAGGGCTGCTTCGCTTATGATTTCATCGACGAATTTGAGTTCCTCATGTAGGTTTTCTGTATTGGCTTGGAAGTTTGTGTCGGCGCCAGTCCGCCAACTGAGTTTGTTTAGCTCAATGGGGATCACCGCATCTGTTTCATACGTGAGTCGAAAAGGTGATTCGCCCGTAATAGAGTGTGGGGTTGTATGAAGTTCCTCAGCCCAACTAGTTTTGGCTTTGTCGAGCCTTCTTCGTATCCCTCGCTGATTCGGCGAGGTCGTTACCTTAAGGGTGTTCGACAGAAGTGAAGCTCTGTTTGATGTTTAAATCTCTCAGGTAGTCCTGGAATTTGTGATCAGTAAACCGAGTTCCGTTTCTGGAGATTACAAGGACCGGTACTCCGAATCTTGTCTAGATGTTTCTTTTGAAGATTAGTTTTACAAAAAAAAAAAAAGGCCTAAACAAATAAAAGTTTTTGAATCCAAACCCCCTTTTTATTTATTTATATCGATACAAAGACAATGCTACATCTCATAGCTGCTTAATCATATATTTTTCCTTGCACAACTTTCTCCTTTTTGCTGAAATCATATAATTTCTATATTTGATATGTATTAGCATGGATATAAAAGTTGTATAAAAAAGTTAGACTATGATATTTTAATTATAAATGTATTGTCAATAATTTAGTGAATCATAACTTATTCATATGACAAATCAGGAAATTGGGCGACATACTCAAAATGTAAATGATATTCACAATCTCAATCAAACTTGGTTGTTGTTAAAAAGACATTTGTATGCCCGGATAAATATGAAGAAATGCAAAAGATAAAGACACCGGGAAGTTTTTTGTAACTCCTAAAGCTGGGGAATTCAATTTCACTCTTTATTTATTCAAAACCCGATAAAATTGATTGAAGATTCATCAAACCCTCGAGAAAAAGGATTGAAGATTCACCAAGCCAAAACAACTAGAAATGGTTACAATGCTCGTTCTAATGTTGTATGAAATCTTTATTTTCTTTGAGTCCTTTTTTTTTTTTTTTTTTATAATTTCACTGGGTTTTGATTTATGTCCCTCCCTCCCATGTTTTTTATTTATTTATTTATTTATTGTATTAAACAGATATATCGAAATGATCCTAACAATCACTAGAGATCTGATGTTCAAACCTGTAACACCCCGTTTCCCAAAATCACTTTATTACTAAATATAATATCAGAGTTTATCACCAAACGGCATGTCACACAACTTTTCCAAAATTTCATAATAGAATATAAACTATTTAATAAACATCCTTCATAAACTTCATTAATTTGCAGCGGAATATTCTCAAACATTAAACACCATCATCCAACAATAAATCTTGGCACAAGGCCTCAACATAATAATTCAACAATTAACAAAAGGGCTACATCAGCTTGTTCCAAAAATTGATACATAGGAAGAAATTAAACAATAAGTCCCATCCCACATATCAGAGCCCTAGACACTTTGAGCCACCACCAACTACTCAGGATCACCTGCAAGTTACCCATAGGAAGGGCAACATTTTCAAGCAGAAGGGGTGAGATTCACAACAAAAATATAGATAAAGAATACATCAATTGAATCTAACACCCCATCATAAAATTCATCAACAATATATAAATATCATCATTTTCACATATCATCAACAATGGTAAATTAGTAACCCACTCATTGACTCATGCAACTCATCACCACTCCACTAAGACTCCTCTAACAACACCCATGCATGTGGTACCAAAATCAGGACCGTAGCCCTCACCGTTGTAGAATGGTTAAAGCATTCATTTTCAGGACATAAGTCCTCACCACTAACACCACTTTGAGCAACTAGTGCTCCACCACTTTGAACAACAAGGCGTTCCAGAGCTGAAGCTCTCCCACTGTTATGCTCATGCAACTGACCCACTTGAGTATATCTACATACAATCCCACCTAAGCATATATGTGTATATGACTCACCATTCCAATTTACAATGTTCATTTAACACTTAATTAAATAAAAGCATACATCCAGCCAGCATCCATTCATCACAACCAATTTAGAACACCCAGAAAAATAAACCAATATAATAGCCATGCTTAATCATCAAGACAATTCAACCATCAACAACAGAAATCAAACCAACAAAATACTGGGCAGCTCGCCTCGCGAGCACATCTGCTCGCTATGGCGAGCTCAGGAAATAAGATTCTCGCCATGGCGAGTTCAAGGCGAACTCGAGGCGAACAGAAAAGTGGTGCTCTCGGAAGTTTTGACATTTTTCTCACTAAATCATCAATTCTAAGCTCCCTAATCATCCTTTTAACCTAAAACTTGCTCCAGTCCTCTTTAAAATCATCTAGATACATAAAACTACCCAAAACACGGCTTATAACAACACTTTAGAAATCCAGATTTTCACAAGGGTACTCGCCATGGCGAGTTGTATCACTCGCGAGGCGAGCCATGAAGTTGCTCACTCGCTATGGCGAGCATAGGCTACTCGCGAGGCGAGCGATGAACTTCTGTACGGGCAGAATGCAGGTTTTTCCCAAAAATCCCATTTTCCTTCAATTCACTTCCCAAATTAGTTTACAGATATGCAATGAAAGGTTTTATGCACTCAGAACCCATTTCTAACTCCAATTCAACAATTTCTACACTCAAAACCCATTAATTAACAAAACCTAACTTTTCCCAACTCTCACATAAACCTGTTAAAAACAAAATCAGAATTCAGAACCTATAAGATTGCGGTAAACCTCACCCTTACCTTAGAATTGCAGAAATAACACAGCAGAAATCGGTTCCTAAGCTCCTCTCCCTTGCTCTTGGCTTTTCTCCCAAAACTTGTCCGTTTTCACGTAAAAACGTTTCTCTGGTTTTTTTTTCTTTTCTTAACTCCCAAAATGTAACTCTCTTAATTAGCAATTAACTCCCCACTCACTATATTAATTATGACATAACCCCCAAAACTCTAATCAATTATATTCTCCACTTATTCTAATTATTAATAAAATAAATCATATAATAAATATATATACACCACATAAATCACCAAAAACCATATAAATGACTCCACATAATCAAAAATAATTAAATAACGATTAGAGCGTTACAAAACCTACTTGAGATCTTATTCCGCTTTATCATTGCTTCAATATGTTATTAATTTATTACAAAAACACTTTCATGCATTATTATACAACTAATTTTTTTCATCATTCATTATTTTAATTATCTTTTGAGATTTCCCCCTTACATAAGGCTAAAATTTAAATGAAAATAATAATGAAGTTTAATAGTAATAAAATAATGACCTTTGGTGATCATCAAGATTTTTAAGTGATATCTTTACTAATATAGAGTGAGGTTATTGGATACACACAACATATTGATTAGAGACATCTAACATTAATTTCAATTTTATAAATGGCTACCTGTAACTCTTAAGTGTTAAAAAATATTTAATTGAAGTTATAAAAGCATGAAATTTAACTGGTAAAGCGCAAAAAATATGTTTATTATATGTTAAGGAGGAAAAATACGGTTCAAATTCTCATGTTTGTTTCTGCTTTGATCATCTATATTTTCCTATTTCTTGTTATAACTAGTAGCGGTATGTAATTTTTCACACCATTTTTAAAATTTCTAATTTATCTTATACACTATTTTATCACCTTTTGTAACATTTATTTGTTTATTGTTTGACCATGCAGCCAACATTCCTTGCAATTCTGATAGTGATTGTCCATGGAAGATATATTATACATATAGGTGTAACGACGGTTTTTGTGTGTACAAATCCATAGATCCCTCTACTATACCGCAATATATGACGGATTTGATTTTCCCTCGCTAACTTTTTATGACGCCCACTATTGTGACGGATTTTTGGTTCGTCGCAAAATTCGTCAGAAAAATGTTTGCGAAGGAAATTAGCCTACTTTGCGACGGACTCCAGCCGTCGCTAAAACTAAATTTTCTAGTAATGGAGATATTAATCAGGTGCAAAAAAATTATGTTGCTCCTAAGGTATGATTTTTTTTTTTTTAAGGAAGGTATAATTTTTTTTGTATGCCATAATATTTGAACTTTTATAATTTATTTTGAAATTTGATTTATGTTTCTTTGGCCTTTCAATTTTGCAGTAAACTTACTTTTTCTTATACTATGCAAGTCTGCACATGATAAACAAAATTCATGTTATAATATGCAAATATTTTTACTTTCGTTTTCTCCTAATAGATATTACAAAAACCATCACTCCATGAATATAATAAACTACTATAATAAATAAAAGCAATATTTTTCTAAGTAAAAATTAGAGTGCAAATGAATTACATGACATAAATGACATTCTAATAAGACCATTGTTTGTCATTTGAAGCAACACAATATATTTATTAGAATAAAATAAAATAAAATAAAATAAAGTAAAGAGATTCAGATCAAAACTAAAGAGTTCAATCATGATAAACAACCAACAACTATCTCATTAAAATCCTTTTCAGAAAAACTCAAAGGGAAAAAACTATGGTGAAATTAAAATAAAATAAAAAATAGTGCAATATAACTAGTAACTACAATTGCAAATACTAAACTCATGATTAGAAAATCATTAAAAAAGGAAATTAGAGTGTATGTTGAAGAATTGATGGAGGAGGTTCGTGAATAGGATTTTATACACAGGTTGTGGTCAAAAAGAGTGTAGGTACTTATAACTATTTTCCACTCTTATTTTCTTCCTCCATAGTCTATTCCTCGATTTTGTTAATATATTTAAGGATTAAATATGTTTTTGGTCCCTATTAATATACCAATTTTATGTTTTAGTCCCTCTAAAATTTTCCTTTAACATGTGGTATCTATAAAATTTTCAATCACTGCTTTTGGTCCCTATTTTTAAGTTAATTTTTGTAATTTTAATGAAATTGTGCAGAAATGTGTAGAATATTGCAAAAAAAAAAATTCCAAAAAATAATCATAAATTAAATATGAATTTTTAACCGTTAAAAATATAAAAATTCATATTTTGTTAATAAATTCCAATTTTTTTGGGAGAGATTCTTATAATATTATGAATTTTTCTTCAAAAATATGTATTTTACATATAAGTTTACTTTAAAGGAGGGACTAAAAGTGAAAATGGAAAAAAAATTAGGGACTAAAAGTTGAAGAAATTTTTTAGAGGGACTAAAACGAAAAGTTGACATATTTATAGAGATCAAAAACATATTTAACCCTATATTTAATCCATATTAGATAAAGCACGAGGTCAAGATTTTTTTCATTTTTTACCCTCTCTATTTTTTCTATTCCCTAAATGTTGGAAATACAAATATAATAATGTAAGATGTGGTGGGTCTAATTAAGATATTGATGTCTTATAATTGGTGTTAAAATGAATTGGTCAAATTGTATATTACACCCTCTAGTCCTATATATATAAGAAAAAAATTAGGCGAATAAAAGTTGATGTATGCAGACAAAATAAATAAACTTTTGTTGACTTAATATTTTCTTATTTATGGGACCGGCTGTAGTATTCTTTTATTACTTCTAGTTTAACACTATTTGTGTTTAGCAATTGAAGGGTCACTTTAAACTAAATATGTAGATCATGTAGCGTTGATATCAAGTTATAGAAGCTTAATCTATCTATACATATAACTAAATAGAATATCAATTATATATAGGACACTCTCAAATGTAAAGAAAGTCAAGATTAATTAATCACATAATAATTATAAAGTTTAATTACATATTTAGTCTCTTAACTTAATTCTTTTTTTTAAGTTAGTCCATTAACTATTAAACGTTTTATTTTGGTCATTTATTTTATTTTTATCATTTAATTTGGTCATATTTCATTAATTTTAACCTCCTAAAAAAGAGGATCGTTGGATAAATGAGATCTATTAGATCTAACCGTGTATCACCAACACCTAATTTATTTTAGTTTGCTTCATCTTCTTCCTCGTCTAAAATTTCATCTTCATTTTTAGAACCTTCGTCAATCTTCATCGTCTTCAACTTTTTTTTCTTTCAAAAATTCATCATTTCAAATTTAACAAAAATAAGATAATCAAACCCTTAATATCATTTAAAACATACAAATTATTTCTCAAAACTTCATTAAAACCCTTCTTCTATCACTAATTCACCGTGGTTCATTCAGAGAAATTCAAAATGGTGGATCTTGAAAACATGGGCAGAGAACTCAAATGTCCAATCTGGTACCAACTACCAATTCAATTCAATTCAATTATCATTATCGTGTTCTTCTTCCTCTCTAATTCAATTCATTTTCTTCATAATAACCCTTTCTTTATTCATTGTACAGTTTGGGTTTACTTCATTCCGCATTTTCACTCTCCAAACTCACAACAGAAATTATCATCTGTTTATGATTAACAAACCCTAATCTTAATCAAACCCTAATTTATTAACTATGATTAACTTCAGAGGTACGTCCTGCTCCTCATATTGACAATTTGGTCACAATCTACAAAAACATGGAAGCTGCTTCTGGAATCAATTTTTTTTTTTTTTTTTTTGTCAAGTAGCTTGTGGCTAGAGCTTCGCACAATTAAATTGTTAAATTGTGGAGAAGTGGAGTGTCTGAGGTTCGAACCTGACCCCTGCATATATCATGCGGTCCAAGCCGAATTTGGTGACTTATGATTGCTCTTTGAATTTTTATTTTATTTTGGGAAATAATTTGTATGTTTTAAATGATGTTAAGGGATTGATTATTTTGTTTTTGTTAAACTTGAAATGGTGAATTTTTGAAAGAAAAAAAAGGTTGAAGATGATGAAGGTTCTAAAAATGAAGATGAAATTATAGATGAGGAAGAAGATGAAGCAAACTAAAATAAATTAGGTGTTGGTGATACACAGTTAGATCTAATAGAACTCATTTATCCAACGGTCCTCTTTTTTAGGAGGTTAAAATTAATGAAATAGGACCAAGTTGAATGATGGAAATAAGAGAAAGAACCAAAATGAAACGTTTAATAGTTAAGGAAAACTTAAAAAAAAATGAATTAAATTAAGAGACCGAATATTCAATTAAGCAAAATTATAATAAGCCTCTTATGCTTGTATGAAATTTAGAAGGCTAGCCTTATTTATAATGAATTTCATCTTTCTTGATCTTCAATATTGATTTATAATCATAGTCGTTGTTCATCTTATAAACAGGTTTCTTATGATTGAGTTACAACCTCAATGGATTGATTTGTTTGACCATATCTACCGGCAATGTGAGGTTGTTGGGATAGTTTATGAAAACAACTTATATATGACATGTTTGTAAGTTTTTTTTTTGTTTATTTCTAGGCTTAAATAAGAAAAAGGTCTTTGTAAGTTCGCGCATTTTTTGTTTTAGTCTTTGTATCTTTTTTTGTTGCGAAACAATCCCTATATTTACTTAACATTTTGGCATTCGTCCCTGCTGTCCGTTTCCGTCAAAAAAACGCTTTGCTGACTAACGGACTAATATGTGGCATATGATGAGTTGGCAATTGGTTATTAGAGGGACTAAAACCAAAAACACAAATTTACACAGGGACGAAAATAAAAAATATAATCATCAAAATTTGAATTTTAAAACATATTATTTCCACCTTCTTCCTCACTATGTTATTTCTCTCTTCTTCATTTCTGCCATTCCCACCCTTCCATAACTTTGCGCCCTAACACCAAAAACTCATTTCATTGAACCATGTCTTCTCATTTCATTTGTCAATCATCATCAAATGAGTTGCCAATATGTGGTTGCAGAAAAATTATGAGGATTTTCATCTCAAATTCGCATGCCATGCTGCTACAACATGAAAAAATGATAAAGAGAAAGAGCCATTAAGCATTAATATTGCAACATTTCAGAGGTAATTGAGAAAGCTTAAATTCTCACAGTTGATTGAAGCAACCAATGGCTTCTCAGCAGCAAGCCTCATTGGTTGTGGTGGTTTTGGTGAAGTGTTTAAGGCCACACTCAAAGACGGAACATGTGTCACGATAAAGAAGCTCATTCGACTGAGTTGCCAAGGTGATAGAGAATTCATGGCTGAGATGAAAACCTTAGAAAAAATCAAGCATAAAAACGTTGTCCCTTTATTGGGATACTGCAAAGTAGGAGAAGAGAGGCTACCTGTTTATGAATACATGGAATATGAAAGTCTAGAAGAGATGATCCACAGAAGAATAAAGACATTTGAACGACGAATTTTAACATGCAAAGAAAGGAAGAAGATTGCAAGAGGTGCTACTAAAGGACTTTATTTTCTGCATCATATAATTGCATCCCTCACATCATACACAAAGACATGAAGTCAAGCAATGTATTACTTGACAATAAAATGGAGTCAAGAGTCTTGGATTTCGGAATGGCAAGACTAATAAGTGCACTTGATACACATCTCAGTGTAAGCACACTAGCAGGAACACCTGGATATGTTCCACCAGAGTATTACCAAAGTTTTAGGTGCACTGCAAAGGGTGATGTTTATTCATTTGGTGTTGTAATGTTGGAACTTCTTAATGGGAAAAGGCCTGGTGATAAGGAGGATTTTGGTGACACAAACTTGGTTGGATGGGCTAAGATTAAGGTGCGCGAAGGGAAACAAATGGAAGTAATTAACACTGATTTGCTTTTGGAGACTCAAGGAGGAACAAATGAAGCAAAACTGAAAGAAGTAATTGGCACTTATAGGCAACTCATTTGATGATGAATGAGAAATGAAATGAGAAGACATTGTTGAAGAAAATGGGGTTTGAGTTTTTGGGCACAAGCAATTAAAGAAAGAACAAATAGAGGAAGAAGAAGGAAAGAACAGAGAGAGGAAGAAGAAGGAAAGACTGGTTTTTAAAATTTAAAAATTGATGATTACCTTTTTTAAATTGCGTTTTTGGTTTTAGTCCCTATACTAACCCGAGTCATCAACTAGTGCCAACTCACGAAGTGCCACATATTGCTCTGTTAGCCAGCTCATTGTTTTTTTCACGGAATTGGACGGCAGGGACTAGATCCAAAACGTTTGGTAAATACAGGGTTTGTCTCGCAACAAAAAATCTTACAGGGAACCAAAAATGCGCCAACTTAGAGGGACTTTTTACTTATTTAAGCCTTATTTCTATAAGCACTTAATTAAACTGTTTATCAAAACATGACCATAAACTCAACACAAACATGACCGTAAGCTTGTTATGTTGGGAACCAAAGAACGTAATGCATAAATCTTATCCTTCATTTGACCTTGCCTCCTCCTCGCATAAACCAAAGTCTTGGATCTATCATTTCTCGGCTTTGGCTTGGTATCAACACTTGTAGATGTTGTGGTAACACTTGTTGTTGTTGCAAGACAGAAGTAATTATCACCATCATGTCCTTACCAGAGCTACTATTGCACGGACTGGACACAGTAGAAATGTCTCTATCTATACGAATGTCTTCATGCAGAAGCTTTGTTTGTGCTACCATTTGTTCGCACGAGTGAGGGATATTGTCGAAAACGAATAATTTCAAGCGCCTCATGAATGGTCTAGAACAATCACAAAGGTAGTTTTCCAATTATTGTCATATATCAAGATGATGTGACCACAATTATTTTTTTATAGACGATTGGCCTAGTGACTGATAAGTGCCCAAAAGTGATTTAATTCATGTGTTAGTTTAGGCATTTTGGTGATTTGTTTTACAAGTTATTGATGGAAAAGCTTCAATTTTATGCATGAATGCCATTTATGCTTTACATGCCTTACTCAGCCCTTTTTGTGCAGGAAAATACAAGCAAAGGATAAAAAATAGTCAAAGTTCACAAGATATTTTACCATTAGCGAGCATTTTTCCATTAACGAAATTGTTCCAGAGAGTGTATTGTACGCTGATAGCGAAGTTTTGGCGAAGTCACTGAAGCAGAATTGAAGCAATTCGCTATCAGCGAATATTTCACTGATAGCAAAATTGTTCCATGGAGTATTCGCCATTGGCGAAATTTTGGCAAGATCAAGTATTTCAAACAGGATAAGGGCCATGTGGAGCCACCCCATTGGTGCAGAAGCAGATTTCCAACATTTCGCTGATAGCGAAATATTTGGCTATCAGCGAAATTATGCAGACTTGGCCCATATAAATAGCTTTCTCTTCTCTTTTCAACCATTCCATTACTATTTTATTCATTTTTCTGCATACTTAGAGGGAGAACTAGGGTTTTTCTAGAGAGAGAAACACAAAGCAAGGTAGTTAAAAGTAGATTCAACCCAAGATTTGTCGAGACATCATGAATCTAGGCATGGAATCTTCATCTTTTCTTCATCCTTTGTCAAGCTATCATAAATATATGTAGCTACATCTATCCTTGTGGGTTTTGAGGTATTCAAACAAGCTATTATGTAAACTCTTGATATTTTAATATATGGTTCTAGCTTATTTATTCAATATTGTTGTTATTCTTGTATTTATAGCTTTATTGAGATTTGAAATGATATTGACAAATACTTTTGGATCTAGGAATAGAATAACAATCTATCTAAGTTTTCATTCCAGACATAGATGTTAATCTTTGATAATCACTTTTAATCTAGAATTTAATGTTTTTGGATCAATTAATAGATTGGAAAATCATCGATTAAATGATCCAATCGACTTTGTGGTCGTTTAAATAGTTTGGGAAATCGACATTTAAACGATCCCTTAGAAATAACGATATCATTTGGACACGAATGATATTGTTGAGTGATTGTGATAATGTCGTTTAAAAAGCTAGAATCCGTTATTTAATCGAGAGGTTGCAGTTGTTACGCTTGGTTGAGTGTCTCTGACCCCAAGCGAAGTAGCCTTATCTCTACTCGATTTACTTTTATGTCGAATAGTTAAAATAGTTTTACACAAACAAACTTTTATACCCAAACACTTAATATGATAAATGATGTTGAAATGCTTAAGATATACGCAACTTCCAGCGGAATCGATCTTATTATACTCACATGTAAATAGTTTATGACATGTAAAAATCTTACATCAGTGACCACACATACACTCACATGGGAAGCGAAAAGTGTTGAAATCTGGGACCAACACCAACATAAAACGCCATCACAGCCAACCACTAGGTTGTAACAACAGGGAAGATGCGGTTACAAATTTAAACTGTCAAAAGAGTAATTTTGCACCCTAGAAATAGGATTGTGGTGGGAGAAAGTGTGTCTAGCCATCAAATGATCGTTGAACCATAGTCACACGTTCACAATTTGCTTTGGTACGTGGTACACGTTTGGGTCCACGGTTCGTAATTTTCAAATAATTCGGTACGTAGAGGTATGCATAGTCGGAACCTTACAGGTTTGTGGTATAGTTTTAATTGAATTAGAACATGGACGTGATTAGGATAATGAAAACATATTATCAAATATTATTAACAGAAGGTATTTTGTATGTCCCATATCGGTCATTCACATCATGTTGAAAGGAAGAGGGAGTTATATATAAAGAAGCTTACTACTTGCTTTATCTGCTGTATATTTTCTTAGCTTAGTTAAATTAGTTCATTTCACTTTACACTTTTTAGAGTCATTAAGTAACTTATGATTGAGAGTCTCAATACTATCATAGAGAATCATTACGGAGTTAAATTGATTTAACCATCTAATTTTATGATCCGGTACTAGATAAAGAGAGTTATCAATAGAGTTACATATAGGGTTTGATTCCTCTTTTTACACATACTACCACTTACCTATTGTTTAGAAAAAAAATTGACATTGCTATTGGCCGATAATAATGGCTCAAATTGGAGAGTTATGTCACTCATGCTCATAGCTAACCAGTATCAAGAGACATGAATATATGAAGTACGGGCACTCCTTGGATTATGCGTGTTTCTGTGTTGAACATGTATCGTGTCTGACACCGACACATATAATTACACTGAATTTTCTTAAATTATCAATGGTATCGACGTGACAGTGTCTGTATCGTGTCCGATATCCGTATACCGTACCCGTACTTCATAGTTCATGTCTCATCAAAATCATTCGAATACAACCTTAATTAGAATTACAACATTAAGGATATAAATTAGATGTGTCAAGCGTGAAAAGAAGGTATGAATTCAAAGCCTTGGTTTAGAAAAGCACTAATCACCCATAGCTTTAAATTTGGCAGGTTAATTTCTGGTCCAGAGTCTTTCACCTATTTTCAACATAATACACATGAATTAATATTTCAGTAAACAAATAAAACATTGAAATAGAATAATTGATTAAATATATTTTTAGTACCATAACAATTAGAAATTTTTCAGTCCCTACGAATTATAAAATTACATGTTTTTAGTCCTTAAAACATGTAATTTTGTTGTGTAGAGACGAAAAAATGAATGCAGGGACTAAAAACAAAATTGAAAATATTTATAATGACTAGAAATATATTTAACTCAAAAATAAAATAGAAATTAACTACAAAGAGAGGGAATAAAGCTTACATTCAATGAAAATGTAAATAGAAAACCATCAGAAACAGTGGCCAAATTTGAATTCTGAACATTGAAATCTCTCAAAGATTCAAGAGACTTGTATAATGAAGCAGCCACCCTTTCTCCCTTATTGCATACTATTTTAACATAAAACCCTCTTTCATCTACTTGAAACATATCAATCTACACAAATCCAAATTAAAAAATGTTACAAATTACAATATCTTACATAGAGAGTAATTAACTAAATAAAACTTTTTATTGAGCTAATTAGATATTTATCAAACAAACCTGGACAATTTTCTTGCATATTGAACCATTGTTGTTAGTAAATTGAATCTTTTTGGGGTTATCAATTGATCCATGTTGAGTTTTGGACACTGCTAATGATGCTTCAAGTCCTGCAACCTCAGCCTTAAGCTTCTTGGCTTGTGATTGAAGTTCATGCATATATGAAACAGCATCTCCAATTATAGAAGCCTTATCCATCTATACATGTAATTAAATATAATATCAATTATATATACTTAATTCACAAATAAAAAGAAAGTCAAGGTTAATTAATCACATTTTAATTATAATAAGACATTTATGCTTCTATGAAATTTACAAGGTTAGTCTAATCAACAATGCATCTTAACCATTTTGGATAGTTAACATATAGGCCAAATAGTGGTTTTAAGTCCGAAGCAATTTTCATCTTATAAACGAATTTTGAAGATCGAGTTAGACACGACACAAATTTTATGTTACTTTTTTGTTTTGTTTTTGAGAGAACAAATTTTATCATATATAAAATATTTTGAAGTCTCCACAATGGTATCATAACTGAAATTTTGACGGCATTTTGCCACAATATAAAGGTTTGCAGTGTAAAACAACAATTTAAAACCATGGAGTGTACCTTAGTTATATTGGGAACCAAAGAACGCAATGCGTAAAGCTTATCCTTCATTCGGCTTCGCCTCCTCCTCTCAGAAACCAAAGTCTTGGATCTATCATTTTTCGACTTTGGCTTAGTATCACCACTTGTAGTTGTTGTGGTAATGCTTGTTGTTGTTGTTGCAGGAGAGGAGTAGTTATCACCATCATTTTCTACTCTTAATTCCTCCTTAGCTTCTCCATCAAAACAAGAGAAAGAACCAAGTGAAGAAGTAGGATCAAAAGTAGCAGTGATAGTATTTTCTATGTTGTGATCAAATGGGTTTGAAGGAAATGAAAGGAGTGAGTTATCAACAAAACTTTGATTCATTATAAGGTCAGAATTGAAGTTACAAATAGTAGTATCTTCATTCTCCTCCCCACGAATCAAATTGATGAATTGATCAAAGTTTGGATCGTCAATGAAATCATGTAACTCATAGTCATTGTTAATGTTTGCAAGTGTCTCTGGATAAAAATCCATTGTGTTTATTTTGGTTGAAAGTTGGAACATATGCTGAGTGAGAGATCTAAATATTGTATATGTATATATGTAACTTTTTTGTTCTTGACCCTCCGACTCTTGTAAGGCGCCCTGCTAATCCAGAGTTAGACCGAAAAGCAAATAACGTCTAGTTAAATACTGTTTCAGTCAAGATTCTAACTCAGTTTTTTTTCGCGAATAATTTATCATTAAGAGAAGTTTATTAATCACTTGAGTTCAATCACTTGATTAAATAATTTATTAATTTATTGAAATTTGACAAGATGAATAACTAATGGCTAATTATTAATTAATTAACTATTAATATGATATTAATTTTGGTGTGAATGGAATAAGATAGACTCCCTACACCAAATAAGTGCTATTTGTAGCATAATAATATTTTAATTTTCTCTTTGGGCCATATGATTTTAAAAGAATCTTTTCTCTTTCCTGAAATGTCTAAAAAAATGGGAAACACATAGTTTTATAGAAACAAATAAATAAACCTTTCAACAGATTAAATAATAATGTGAGTAACTGAGTACTGTATTATTATATAACTCCTTAAAAAAATGGCAAAATGCAATTCTGCTTATGTAGTCATAAATTTCACTTTCACATCATGCTGTTAGCTTTGATAGTCTTATTTTATTTTGCTGATTGATGTTTCAGTGCATAATTGACTTCACAGATTTTGTAGTTAATTAAAATCATTGTCATGTCCAGGACTGCTTTTATGGTCACTTTCAGATCATTAACACATAATACTTCCCCGGATATACAAGTGATGGACAATAAGGTCTCTAATCTTTTTTTTGGTGAGAACTTTGTCGATCACAACTATAAAGACTAATCCTTTAAGTAAGACAGAGTGAAAATATATACACCATAAAATAACGCTCCATTACAATCACATTATTAGATACAAACTCGATATCAGCAGTTAAGTTAATTAAAAACGTCCTTTAATTTGATTTAATCAATGGGTGTTGGGATTCAATATGTGGTGGTGTTAATTAGTAGGTAGTTAATTAGGTTTAATTAGATTATTAGTAAGTGGCTTGTTAAGATTAAATAATAAGAGGTCCATTAAAGGGTTTTTTTTTTTTTTTTTTTTTAAGGAGGAGGTCCATTAGAGTTAAATACTCGATACTAAAATGTTATCTTTATTTGTATGTAAAGAGGAATTCTTAGGAGTTCTAGAATATGAAGGAATAAGTTTTTTTATTTTAGGGTTAGAGTAGGATTCTTCTTCGAATTGTGTCGGAGCTTTGCTCTGGGAGTAGTTAGAGAAACTCTCTTTTATACTATTTTAATTACTATCAATAAAGCACCATATTTTCCTTAATTACCAATCTGTTTCATCTTTTGTTTGGTTGTGTTACTATATATTCATTGATAGGATGTGTTACTATATATTCATTGGTAGGATCTATAGGAAACACTTCTACTAGAATCTTTTGGCTTAAATATCATATTTTGTTGAGGGAGTCCGGAGAGCGTCAGGTGCAAGAAAGGGTAATAACATTGTCAAAGTTTAACTTTCTTATATATTCAATGAGTAAATTATAACATTGCCGCACCCGTTAATGTTTTACATCCATGATTGTTTGTATCCTTTTTCTCTATAGCAACTTCACTCATCTATTAGTATTTTGTTGGATAAGCACTTCTTTAACCCTACTCTCAACGAAATTAAAGTATCAATCGTAAAGATTTAAGCTCGCAAGAAAATTCCAATTTAAAAAATTAATCCATTAAGTGCGACACTCTAATGACTTAAGTATAACAATGAACTTTTTTATCGACTCAATATGAAACACATAACAATGGTCTTATGTAGACACGTGGTCTCTTATCTATTGTATGTTTGTTCCTTTATAAAAATAAAATAAGAATATGTGTGTGAAGAGAATCATGTATGGGAACATAATGACGTTACTCCTAACTTTTTTTATTTTATTCCATCAGAAAAATAACTGTGAAGTCTTGTGAAGGAAAGCAACGGATAGCAACTCAAGTAACAAAATAATTAAATTATACTAATTAAAAATTTAACACTACGTAGTTGCTGACCTACATGCAAGAAGGAACTAACGTTTAGAAATATTATATAGTTAGCCAAGTGATCCATCTGCTTTGTTTTAATTAATTAATAACTAATGCAAGTGAAGATGCAAAGCGTGTATACCCATTCCAAATCAAAATATCAAGTTGAGAATAAAGAATTAATAGAACACTACAAATACAGAATAAATTGAAGCTCTCGTAACCGTAGTTAAACATATAAACGTGTCTTTGATAGCTTAGCTCAGTTGATATGTATAATACATGATATATACAAGGTCCGGCGTTCGAACCTAAAAAAAAAAACGGTAATATAAATGTAACAGAAAAAGACTGTAATTTAAATATTTTAGAGTCTATATATACAAAGACATCATAACATAAACTAAAGATCAATGCATTTCATTTAATAAAATAAAATGTTCGAAATACAATCAGGAAATAATCGTAAAAATATTGTGAGTAGCATAGTTAGTAGATGTTTTTACAAAAGCATCATAAACGCTATTATCATTTGTTTGGAGGGAATCGAACATATAACACATTGGTAAAAGTGTGAAGCCTATGCCATTTTTACTGATAAGTTTAATGTATATAGTTTCTTTAATATTTTAGCTTCACCAATATCGAAAGTCTAGATCCGCTTCTGGATGACTGTCACCTTCACCTTCACTTGCTATAATATCCGATTTAATTTGTTGTTTAGTTGCTATTGACGACGGCCACTATTTGAAACATTTATGCAATAATTCTATCATTTTTGCTCTCATTGACCTAAAGTTCTAGATCGTCTAGTAATAATATTGTTGGCTTATAAAAAACAATATAAACTAAACTTAGGTAAGCAAGCATGCTTTAATCACAGTTTTGGGTTTTTATTTCTAGCAATAAAAAATAATGAGTACGTAAATCATTAAAATCATCTCTTAACGTTCTTAAATACGTCTTTAAGATTAGGAATATTTTAAAGAGGTTCATTGTATCATATTGTTCATTGTAGTTATAAAATAAATTGAAAGTAGTTCCGTGAGCATAACTCAGTTGATAGGACAATGTATTATTATATGTAAAGGTTGGGGTTTGAACCTCGGATACTCCACTTATTCACCTTATAAAAATAAATTGAAAGTAAGTAGTGAAATACATCGATGAAATTGATAATAAGTTGTTAAAATATAAAAATAAGTAAATGATTATATGTAAAGACCAAACTTAAAAGAAGAATATGGACCACACGAAATGGAACGTGGGAAACAACATGAGGCTGAAGCTTACACGTGCTCGTTCCAATATTCGTTTTTCATTTGCCACAAACCACACCCAACAAATTCAATGACCTATTCTACTACTAATTGACCATAAGTCTCATTTATAATAATCACAATTCATACAACAACGATAACAATCTATACTGATGTTATAGTATAAAAATGGGTATTCTAGTTCAAGTTCTACTTCTAGATTTGAAATGAAAATGTAATCTCAGTATTTTTATTTCTCAATTAGTCTCGAGGTTAGAATTCATCTTTAAGGTGAATAAGTGGGGTGCTCGGGGCTCGAACATCAACTCTAACATATAATAATGAATTGTCTCTATCAACTGGGTTATGCTACGGGAACATCTCATACCCTTTTATTACATTTTGCATTCTAACTCTTTTTTTAAAAATAATACTCAAAATACGCTTACAGATGTAAAAAGGACGGTTTAAGTCGGTTCTTGATAACCTGCAAAATTTTGGTTATTGTATTGCACTCGGTGACGGATTCTTAAATTTTGACGGGTGTTGGCAAGATTTTATATAGTAAATATTTATACAAAATTTTAAGGAATGTTTTAGTGATCAATTAATAACATCATTGTCATTGAGAAAAATACTTGGGATTATAAACACTACTATTATATATTAAAAAAAATAAAATATTAATTTACATCTACAAATTAAAATTGTTCTTTATGTGTCTTTATTACTGTGGAATTTTGTTCATTTGCAACACTCTAAAAAAATAGAGCAATGATATTTGTACATCTATTTAATGACAACTTTGTTTTTCTCTCTTTTGATTGGTCAAAAACAATGAAGAGAGAAAAAGAAAGAGAAAGAATAATAACATCATGTGAACATGAGAGAGAAAGTTATCAAAAAATTGTAGTAAAATGGTTGTACAAATATTATTTCTCAAAAAAATATCCTTCTCTATGTGTGTGAAAAAAAATCATTCAAAATTTCTTCTCATAGGCATTTACACAGAGGGGACCGGTAAACTAAGAAATATAAAAAAAAAATACACAAAATAAGAGGAAAATACGTCACCAATTACATGGATAAATTCATTAGACTTTATGATAGGGTAAAGGAATTGGAATCAAATAACTCAACAGTAGCGATGGAGCATTAACAAGAATTGGAATTGAATATTACCTCCGGTCCTATTTATAAAAAAATGTTAATTTTTTAGATTCATTCAATAATTGATGTAGCTAGCCTAGAAATAGACCAAATACATCAACTATTGAATGAATCAAAAAAATAAATTGTTTCTTATATATAGAACCGGAGGGAGTATATATGATAAAGAAACAATGCAGCAATGGAATTAAATAAATAAATGCAGCAAAAACAAAGTAATTCAAATTGAAATACATAGCAAAACAGATTTGTAAAACGGCACCGAATTCAATTGGAATAAAATGGGTGATAAAGAAATGGCTTAATTACACTTTTACATTTTTGGTCCTCGAGTTTTGGCTTACTCACGAAAATGGTCATACTCTTTTAAAACACAACAAAATTGTCCTTCAATTATCAATTTTGTTGCATTTTTCGTCATACTCCCCATTTTATTCTCAAAAAATGCGCAGGTGGCAAGTGAACGCCTATGTGGCATCTAGTTTGAAAAATGTCATTTACATATCATTGAAACAACCATTTTTAATTTTAAAAAACAATTTAAACAGTCATAAATTAAAACAAAAAAAAAATTGTAATTAAAAAAATTTCATCCATTTTCAATTCATTTTCCCATAGATTCATAATCCCTCTTCATCATACCAACACCATCATCATCAACATCCAACATACCATTTTCAGATCCATATTTTCATATTCATGATACCACTATTTTGGCATTTTCAGAGTGGGGAAAACACAAATCCATACATCATTGATTGGAATAAAATTAAGTTGTTTCAAACCAGAAGGGATCTGAAAACGCAGAGCATCTTCATCGTAGAGTGACGAACCCAGAAGTAGCTCAAAAGAAGGAATCGCAGTCCTGAAATAAACAAGACGAAGCTTCGAAGTAACGATTACGACCCAGATATCACCGAAAAAAGGACCTTCATCGGAGAGAGACTGAACCAGATGAATCCAAGGAGAAAAATAACCCGAAAAGCTCGACACACAGTAGAGAGTGAAAACGGCAAAGTAAGTGGAATAAACTATCAAGAAACCATGAAATTTCTTCACCGTAAAATCACCGGAGAGGTTAGGTGTTCGCCGGAATAAAGCCAAAGAGAAGAGATAACAGAGAACTCCAACTTCTCTCAAAAGGGTTTTGTGAATTTAGGGATGATGAATTTATTTTTTTGAATAAGGGATGATGAATTTAAGGAAGGGATGAATTGTAAATGGATGAAGAGAATAGATGAATCAATGTTAATAATTCTCGATTTTGATTTACAACATAGGTTTTTTTATTTTATTTTAAGCATTTTATTTTTTTTAATTGTTTTCTAAATTTATTATTTAATTGATTCAAATGACATTTTCCAAGTGGGAATTGTCAATGTGCGTTTTTGGAGGATAAAATGGGGGTAGGACAAAAATGCAACAAAAATGATAATTGAAGGACATATTTGTTCTGTTTTAAAAGGGCAGGACCATTTTCGTGAGTAGGCCAAAATACGAGGACTAAAAGTGTAATTAAGCGTAAAGAAAACTAGGAACTTGTGATTAAGAAAATACGCTTCAGAACTTCATAAAAATACGGTAGCCAAAAGGTTTCAACAAAAATAATGAAATAAAACTCAAAATCCAAAATAACTAGGGTTTAAAATTATGTTAAATTGTATGGGAGCTAGGGTTCTTTACGATGAGTGTCTCAATGTATTTTTATACTCTAGTTCTCCAGCAGAAAAATTGTCAAATGTTGTTGGGCTTGTAACGCCGGTCATGATTTCTTTCTTTTCTTTCTTTTTCTTTACTTTTTCTTTTTATACCCTATGTTCCTGAAACACATCAAAATATCAGTCTGTAACCGTGCAAAACACAATAATTGACTCTAAAATAAATGAAAAATAAACTATTTAGATAGTGCATTTTGCATGTTATCAATTTGCAGGATAATAACCATTGGATTGTCGTCGTGGGGGACGATGCCCTCGTAATCTTTTGCTGAAAAGGTAATGTTGGTTTCTTGCCCACGCGTTTGATTAACACTATCATCGATAAACATAACTGGCCTTACGTGCCTTTTTCGGGAAGAGCTTGACTCACCGCCACCTGCGAAGTTGCCGAAAATGGTGTTGAGAGTGTGTCTTTCTTTGTGATCCCCGTCTCGGTCATCCTTTCTGTCCTTGTTGGATTCCTCAGGGTGTATTTTTTCCTCACTGTGGTTGCCTTTTACATAACCTCAGAGCTTTCCATCTTATATTAACTTATTGATCTCCCTATTTAGATGTATGCAATCATCGGTAATGTAGCCTCTTATTGTGTGGTATTTTCACCATGTGTTCTGATCGAGTGTGATTGCTCTATGGTTCTGGGGGATCAAGGATCAGTTTGGAGTGAAAAACTTCCTTGTATATTCGCTCAGGTCTTGTGTTTAGTGGGTAAAGTTGTCCACACCGTAAGGTCTTTTGTCTTGTCTCCTATGGGTGGCGAATAATAACCTATTCTATCAGAGTTAGTGTTTCCTCACTCTTCGGTGTCTCTGGCCTTCTTCTCTTCATTGCTATCTTCTCCCTTTATATAACATTTGGCCGTTTCCATGATTTCCTCCATTGAGTCTGCAGGTTTCTGACTATGGCCATGCAGGTGTTGTACACAGTGATCTGCTCCACTGAGCCGCCCTTGCTGTTGAAAGAGGTGAGGGATGGCGGTTTGAAATTCTCTCGGATGGGTGCGTTCCATATTTATGCTGGTCGCCCTGTTGCGATTCTTCTTGCTCGTGATGTTACTGCTGAATAGTCTCCATAGAAGCCTGAAGGGCTTCGTTCCTCTCTTGTAGTTGTGCAATTTGAATTTGCATCGCCTCAACGGTGTCGTGATCAGATGAGCCAGTCATCATGGTGATGGAAGAGTGAGAAGGGGTTTCTAAATCGCGATGAGCGTTACGATATAGAGGTTAAGATTTACTATTTTCTAAATCACGATTAGAGTTGCGATTTAGAGATTGCGGTTTTTGTTTTTCTAAATCGCGATTACGATTCAGAGGTATGATCGAGGTTAGTTTTACCGAGGCCCCACGGTGGGCGCCAACTGTACTTGTAGTGAGTACAATATCTAAAACTAGAGTTTAGTTTGTTTAGGTCATGCCTTGAGAATGCTCTCAAGAGGGGTATTTATAGTCTCTTGTGGGCTTGGAATTCGGTGTTTTAAGTCCCAAGCAACTTGGGCCCTAAGTCACTCTAGAGCATTCTAGATGCTTCTAGAAGCTTGTTGAGGCGATGCCCTTAGGGGAATACGCCTGGGGCTTCAGGATCCCTTCGAGAGCGTGATTGAGCCATTCTGGAGGACGTCTGAGCCCTTAAGGATAGATTGACAGTTCAAAAATGCATCATAATTCTTGTTAAACTATATAAATGAGGGAAAATATAGTAAACTTTTAGCACAAAAAATAAGCATAAAAATAGAATATTCATAAAAATGTTTTATAAAGAATTGTAGTCATACAGACAGCGTCTATCTGGCAATTAGAAAGGGATACATTGAATGATGAATTTTTAATTTATGTTATTTAATTCCTTACCTCTTGATACAATTTTGACCGATATATAATGGAATAATGAATTTATTATCTTTTTCGCTTTATTATTTAAATAGTAAACCAATAAGACGTAACTTGTTAAGTTTTTTCCTATTTCCTTACCAAATAAATAAATAAAATAAAATGTAACAACTTACCAATGTGGGTTTGGTTTAATATATTTGAATGGTTATTTCCTGGTGTTTGGAAGGATAAGTTTAATAGTGAAACTTTTTTTGGTGGTGGCTGGGGTTTGAATTTCAGATCTTGCATATATTATGCGTCGTCCCTACCAATTAAGTTAAGCTCACGAAGATACTTAATAGTGAAACTAATAGTTGGGCATATGAGGACAAGGAAGAGATGCGAAAACTATTATATATATTTCATAATTGTTCTCCTACAAATGAAAGACCATTTTTCAAAAGTGATATTATGAATGATGAATTTTCAATTTATGTTATTTAATTATGTTTAAGTCCTTACCATATGCAACAAATTTAACCAAGATACAATGTGATGATAAATTTGATCATCTTATTCATGTATTTGTTTAAATTTAAATGATTAACAAATAAAAACATATCAACGCGGGTTGGATTCATTGGATTTGGAAAGGGAGTCTCTCCTACATCATGGTGAATCAGGGTTCAAATCTTACTTAGAAGGTGTGGGATAGTTCTACAAGTATGATTTCTTATAATATATGTAACCTATGAACCCACTTGAGTTGTTTTAGTGGTGTTGACTTGAGATCTTAAAGTGTACTCTTCTCATGGTCTCAGGTTCGAATTTCACAAGTGTCAATTTCGATGGTCTAAATTAGCTTATTCAAAAAGTATAGGGAACCTATGAAACTTAAAGAAGGATAATAACTTATTGTATCAAGTCTATCATATCCTAACCGAAAAGTACATTAAAGAAAAAAACTCTACTAGTTTCCGAATATAAATATTAAAGTAACTTTATTTAGAATTAATTTTCTTTAATTATTAAAAAGTAAAAATTCTTTAAAATGATATTCTTTAAAAATTCTTGCTCTTACTTGTTTTTCTATTTCCCTTTTATTGAAATAAGTGATTTTCACATCTATTTCGTTTTATTTTGTGATTTCATCGTCTTCGTGCGACGTTGGTTGTTCGTCATCTTTGTACGACGTTGGTTTTTCGTCTTGTTTCTCTCAGGTATTTGATCGCTTCAGATTGTCAGATCAACTTCGATCCAGTGCAGATTCAATCAATGACTTTGACGTCATCCACGTTGCAGATACGGAAACATGATTATTCCGGAGATTTAAATATATTCATATGTGTAGGCATTTGTACTTTGCCGTTTTATGCTAATAACATGGATGTTGTGAGCCTGTTCATAGATTCATCCTTTTTGCTTATAGCGAATTTGCATTATATCGATGTACTCTTTCAATTTGAATAAATGAATATATTTTATTTTGTCAAAAAAAAAAATTAATTGTGCTTCCACATGACTCACTTCCAAATTTGCACAAATTAAATATGCCATAAATTATTTTGTCTTTAATAGATAAATAGACATTTTCTTCAATACAAAATAGATAGTATATATAGTTTTAAAATATTGTAATTTTTAAAAAATATGTATATCAGATTAAAGTAAAAAGTAAATATTCAGAACAAAAAGTAAAATAGATTGTGTTTTAAATATTATTAATAAAAATAATATTGTAATGTTTCAAACACAATATTGTTATTTGGTACATAATAAAATTTTAAAGGGTTAATAGATCTTTACCCCCTGTAATATATGGCACTTTTGGTTTTGCCCCCTGTAAAAATTTTTTTTTAGATTCCGTCCTTGTAAAATGAAGATTCTTCAAGATTGCCTCCTGAGCCCTGTGACTCAGCAGAATCTATGATGTGGCGCCTACATGGCTTTTTCTTTATATTTTTTATTTTTTTTTGCTTGCCACGTGTAAAAAATAGTTTACACGTCATTTTTATTTAAAAAAATTAAAATAAAAAATAAAATTTAAAAAACCAAAAATCATATTTTAAAAAATCTGAAAATTAATTTCCAAAATTTTAAAAAATCTGAAAAAATTCAAACTATTTTTTTAAATCGAAAAAAAATTAAATTTTTTTTCCAAAAATTAAAAAACATTTAGATTTTTTTTTCTGAAATAGAAAATTGTCTTATCTTTTTCGAAATTAAAAAACATTCAGATTTTTTTCGAAATAAAAATGTTTTTTTAATTTTTTCTACAAAGAATGAAAATTCTGGAAAATATTTTAATTTTTAAAAATTTGGATATAAATGTTTTTAAATTCCAACTATTTAATCTGAAAAAAAAAATTTGATTTTATTTAAATTTTTAAAATCTTAACTTTAGATATTTTCGAAAATTTTAAATTTAGAAAAAATTCTGATTTGTTTTTGAAATTTTTTATAAAATTCAGTTTTTTATTTTAAAAATACTTCCTAATTTCAGAAAAAAAATGATTTTTTTTTTAAATAAAAAATAAATTCGTAAAAATTCAAGAATTTTTTGAATTTTTTTCTAAATGTTAACTTAATATATTTCCCATCAATGACAGGAAAACCCATATGGTATACCGTTTCCATTCTCGAACTTAATATATTTCCAAATTTTCCAAAAAAATTATACTAAATTTAAAAAAAAATCCGAATTCAATTAAAATGATTCAATTTGGAAAAAAAAGTATTATCTAATTTTTTTGAATTTGTAAAAAATATTTGAATTTTTTTCTAATTATTTAATTTCAAAAAAGAATTTATAAAATTTCTGGAATAAAGATTTTGAAATATAAAATATTTTTTTTTATTTTAAAAATTAAATTAAAAGAATCTGAATGTTTTTTCTGATTTTAACAAAAATCCGGAACTTAATTTTTTTTAAAAATCTGAATTTTTAAATTTTTTTCGATTTTTTAAAAAGAATTAGGAAGTATTTTAAAAAAAATCTGGAACTTTATTTTAAAAAAAAATTTCAATTTTTTAAATTTTTGAAAAAAAATTTCTATTTTTTTTTCTGATTTTTAAATTATTTTTCGTTTTTTAAAAAAAAATAGATTTTTTTTATTTTTTTTAAATTTAAATGACATGTAAATTATTTTTTACACTTGGCATCCAAAAAAAAATGAAAAATAAAAAAAAAATGCCATGTAGGTGCCACATCATAGATTCTGCTGAGTCACAGGGCTCAGGGGACAATCTTGAAGAATCTTCATTTTACAAGGACGGAATCTAAAAAAAAAAATTTACAGGGGGCAAAGCCAAAAGTGCCCTATATTACAGGGGGGTAAAGACCTATTAACCCAATTTTAAAATAGTACTTCATGTATTTAATTAAACTGATTGCAGTGTTCTTATTTCCACTATGAAATAATAATATGAAAGAAATCTTCAAAGCTCAAAAGTAGAATAATAATATTTTCAGTGACATAAATTTCAAATAGGAGTAGAGACCCTGATAATTTGGAACATCTGAGAGGTAAATAAAGTATTATAAAAAGTTGTTTCACCCATAAATCAAAATTTCGTTCTCCCGATTATTTTATTCGAATAAGAATACAATAGACAAAATCATGTTGATTAAGAATAGTAGTTAATCATATTTAATTTTCTACGTATAATTAACAATTTCATAAGGAAATATCAGAAAATGAGACGAAAAAAGTCAAATGTATTTGGTTTAAAATTTAGACCAAGTGCATTTGGTAATTAAACTCTCCAAAATGATATAATAATTTATTTCATCTATATTACTCCCTCCGTCCCATTTTAACTGAGCTCTTGACTCATTTCACACTTATTAAGAAAAAGTGTATAAGTGAAAGAGAGAGAAAAATGAGTTTGCGTGTCTTTATCAACTATTGGTGCATTCTTCTTTATCGTAAATGCAAAGTAGAATATATCGAATTGGAAGTGGTGAAAGTAGTATTAATTAGTCTTATAATTGAAGAAGAAAAAAAGTAATTAATATTGTATTGAAAAGTGAAATAGGTCAATTTTTCTGGGACAATATTTTTTTGCAAATGACTCAGTTATTATGGGACGGAGGGAGTATATATGAAGAAAACTACCTCTTTCCGTACTTTTGGGTTGAATTTTTCCGTCCAAAAATACCCTCAATTTTCAATGAAAATAACACATGTAACGAATAGATAAGAATAAATTTAAATATTAAACCAAATGTAACAAACATGATATGAATATATTTTTTTTTTGTTTTTTTTTTACCTTTAACATTTAAAAAGTGTAACAAACTAGATTAACATATTTATACTTACTTTTTCATCATTACATTTATTCCCTTAAACAATTTTTTTCTATAGTAAAATTGTTGCTGGTGTCATTAAAAAAAGAATTTAGATTATATTTTTTGTTATATTGTATTATTGTCGGTGTCGTTGAAATAGATAATCATGGTTAGTTTGATTTTTTATAATTATATATAAATACCCACATTTCTTGTGACAGAAATATATACATTGGAAAACAAAATTTCATCTTCTTTAAAGGTACTATGTCTTAACAACAAACTCTGTCTCATTTTAATTCTTTTCTTCTCTCCGTCTCATTCACTTTAGTTCCCTTCAACCCAATTCTCAAATTTCCCAAATCCGTCTCAATCCCTAATTCCCCTTTCTTCTTTCTCGAGCTTCTTATTCCATTATCTTATTGGGAGCGTGCTACAATATTTCTGATCCGATCTATTTTTTATATTAATTGTTTTTCATTCAATTGAACATTTAATATAGTATAATTGACGGATGTTATTCATTCTGAACAGATCGTGATGAAGTCTTAAGTACATACAGGGCACAAGAGAGAGTTTGCCTTTGCACTTAACTCTCACTTTGAGATCGGGACCTCGTTGAGTATAATCCGACCTCGTAAGAACCAGAATATGGTTTCTGCTCCTAAACCTAAGAGGACAAGAATGTCTTGTTCACATGAAGAACTAAAGGACAATATTGTTGTTGAAGCTGTCGCAAAAGATGGTGATGATGTTGAGAAGAAAATGAAAAATAAGAAGAAGAAGAAGAATAAGAATAAGAAGGAATCAAATCTACGAAGCAATGAATCAAAGAATCTCCAACCTAGTCCAAAACATACAACTCAGACTAGTAATAGTCACGCCTCACCAACAACCATTAATTATAGGTATTTTGTTTGTTTCATAGTCGTAATTTTATTTACTATATATTGGTACGTTGCAAAATATATTTTTTGTGTTGATGATATAACATCAATTGTCCGTTAATTATTTCAGATCCCCCGAACTAATTGTGCCTCAAACTTCATTATATAAAGGAATGAAGTGCAGCACATATTGTGAAAAGAGATCGCGAAGACTAAAAAGAAAGTATGTTTGATTTTGTTGGTCGAATATAAAAATTTACATCATATTAAAGTATTATTTGATGGACGTATTAATCTCCTATTTTATTGTTTTATTTTTTATTACGTTTTAAATTTTTAAAGGGATCAATGCTTGCATAAGTTGGTCTTTCAAGAAAATGTGTTGGAAGATGGAGCTGCAGTAGGATACTTTGTTTATGAAGAGGTTGGTTTGATGATAAATTGTTCTTACATACATTTTTTTCACCCTTGACTTTTCTGATTATGTTTTTCATGTATTTGCAGAAACAATTGCAGGGAGAAATAAACATAAAGCAATCTGGTATTTTGTGTGATTGTTGTAAAGAAGTGGTAATTTTATCTTATTATTTAATATATGTTATGTCATCTATCAGCTTCGAGCAGATATTAGAATTTTTTTTTTGCCAAATTAAAAAACTGGATGAACAGGTCAGCCCTTCTAAGTTTGAAGCACATGCTGGTTGGGCATCGCGACGAAAACCGTGAGTTTTTATTTAACCTGTATTACTAGATGTTGGATACTTGGTGCATATATTATTCCCTTAGATTTGAGTTCATATGAACTTGTTGCCATAACTTTTAATAGGTCAGTCATGGAAGCATGTTTGCGCATAAAAAAAAAAAATAGTTTTATTTGTATATATATTTGAGTTTTGTCTAGTAGAGTCCGTGAAAATATGCGGAAAATCACACACTCCTCAACAAGCCTAGGGTTGTCATTACATGCACATCGTTGCAATCAAAGACTAGTTATATTTATACATTGGATTTTATCTTCATCTAATTATATTGTTTTTTTTTCCTCAAGTTCAATGTTTTAGCTCTTATTTGTTTATGCCACGAAGAATTCTAGTATGGTGTTTTGGGAATCAACAATTTTTTTCTTTATTGTAGTTACTTTCACATACGCACAACTGACGGAGTCTCATTACATCAGTTGGCCATTAATCATAGAATTTCTATTTCCAATAGTGATGAACACTGCAGTAAGTGCAAACAAAGAGGGAATTTGTTATGTTGTGATGGATGCCAAAGAGCTTTTCACTTAGGTGAAGTCTTGATTACTTTATTTATATTTTTGCAAGATTGCAACTTAAGGTTTCTATTGCATCATTCATCATAATGTTTGCATATAGTATGTGTTTATACTTTATTTCATCAAGATCTAGAATAACAAGTTTTTACTTTTTCATTTGCAGGGTGTATTCCTGTTGAATCCCCACCAAAAGAGAAGTGGTACTGTGAATATTGTCGTAATAAACTTCAGAAGGACAAAAATGTAGAGCATAAAGAAAATGTTGTGACAACTCAAAAGATTATAGAGAGTGATCCTTCGGAACAAATAGCCAAGATATGCACTCTTTCGGTAAAACATAAAGAGGTTGAGCATAGTTCATGTGCATTGTGCAGGTAATTCCTATTTTATTTTATGAGTGAGTTAT
Organism: Medicago truncatula; assembly: GCF_003473485.1. NCBI lineage: Eukaryota > Viridiplantae > Streptophyta > Magnoliopsida > Fabales > Fabaceae > Medicago > Medicago truncatula. The sequence goes on from NC_053045.1 coordinate 29,062,703, forward strand.
GCCGTGAACATTTTTCATTGTTTTATCTATTTGTTGTTATGTTCTTTATCAACGGTAAAAAATTCAAGTGGCTTAACCTAAATTTCTTCAATGTTTTAGCGAACGACATTTCAACAATGGTGAGTTTAGTCCATGGACAGTAATGATTTGTGACCAGGTATTGGTTCATGTAAATCATTGTTTGTTTTGCCTTATTCGTAAATTTGTTGTAATTTTCACATTACTAAATGTTTTGATTAAATTACTTATTTATATGTTCTTGCAGTGTGAGAAGGACTATCATGTTGGGTGTTTGAAGGATCATAACATGGCTAACCTAAAGGTACCAAATCTCCCCTTTTTACTGTGAATTGTGCTTTTTCCTTCAATATTATATTCAATTGTTGATAAACAAATTTTTTTTGCCAGAAAGTACCTAAACATTATTGGTTCTGCGGCGTGGATTGTTATGATATTCACATGAAACTAAAGAATTTTATGGCTCGTGGGGATGTGCTTCTTTCAGATTCCCTCCTAAGTTTGATTAAAAATAAGAAGGAACAAAAAGGTTTAGAAACTGAATTTGGTCTTGATATAAAATGGAAGGTTTTCAACCGACAGTTGATTGTTTCTAAAATTATTACTAGTTCCTTGCTTTCCGATGTTGTTACTATCTTTCATGTAAGTGTACTGTTGTTTATGTGTTTTACTTTAGTTATAGATATTTGACATATTTGATCCAATTGAATGTGCAATTTTATTAAGGATTGGAATCTATGTTGTCTAGGAACAATTTGATTCCATAGTTGTTACCGGAACAAAAATTGATTTAATTCCAGCAATGGTTAAAGGGTAAGAAGCCTTTACTTCATTTTGTACTATTGATTTTCTTTTTGGACATTGTCAGATAAGTGAATAAAATTCTCTTCTTTGTTTGGTTGGATTTCTATAGGAGGAAGATCAAAGATAAATATTATTTTGGTGGAATGTATTGTGCAGTGCTCATTGTCAAGTAAGGCTGAGTCTGAAGTATATATATTTTGTTGTTAATTGCATATTTCTTTTAAAACAATGCTTGATTTTGGTGTGAATTTCATTGTTTTATAGCCAAGTGGTTGTATCAGCTGGGATATTTCGTGTTTTTGGAAAAGAAGTGGCGGAACTTTCCTTAATTGCAACTAAGGCTGAATACCAAAAACAGGTTAATTTATTCACTTTAGAAAATAATTTTACATTTCTCCTTGATGATTTTTTTTATTTGAATTATTATTTGAAGTCAAATAGGATTATGTGAAATATTTATTTACTGAAAATATTACTGTTTTCTTTTAGGGTTTCTTCAAGTGCCTACTTTCCTGCATAGAGAATGTACTTAAGGAATTAAAAGTAGAAAGGTTAGTCCTACCAGCAGCTCATGAAGCAGAGTCAATGTGGATAGATAAATTCGGGTTCACAGAGCCCAACCAAGGGTTGGTATGTAACTTTTTTAAGTTTTTTGTGGAGTTTCATTTGTTATTACTTATTAAAACTAACTATCATTATCATGGCAGATAAACAATTTTAGGAAATTCTACCATAATTTGATGATATTTGAAGGGACGTCGTTACTACAGAAGAAGTTGGTCCTTCCATCTCAATAAGGGTGTTGAGCAGAATACCCATTTGACGTATGTACATGCTTTATATTTGATGTATAGAAAAGAAATTGATTCTTGTTTCAGGCATAAAAAATTTGCAATACAAAAATTTGCTTTATATTTGATGTATAGAGGAAACTCAGACATAGGACTTTTAGAAACTCGCAAACTTTGGCGCTAAAATTATTTACTTTTTATAGAACCTTATTCATTTCACTTATTGAGTTTATGAATATTCATTCTTGGTGTTGATATTAATACTAAGGCTTTCAAAACTATGTTGCAGTGGGAAACTTGAATTTTGTCAAAAGTGTGCATCATCGGACGGCGTTTGCTACAAGGGAGGTGAGAAACATGTGTTGATTTATGGCAAAAAGGAGTGATAATAGAGATCCATCAACAATTATTTGTGCAAAAGGAATTTGGGATGAGGAAGTGGAAAATTTTGTGTCATTCAACTCTTTATGGTTTGTGCGAAAGGAATTTGGGATGAAGAAGTGGAAAATTTTGTGTCATTCAAATCTCTTGTAAAGGAGAAAAAGAAGCATATTGTATCTCAAATTTATTGTTAACTATTTGCAAGTATTCATTTGGTTTGAAAAGAATGACATTCTCTTCAATGTGAAAATGACCAATTCAAAAGAGTTGATTGATAGCATTAAGAGATTGTCTTGGGTGTGGTTCATTAGTTAACAGGGTAGACACAAAAATTATGTATTCTTGGATTGGTTAAATTTTCCTTTATCTTATCTTTTAGGTGTGGAATACAACTCTTTTATAATGGGTTTTGAGTAACTCTTATGTTTTCATCAATAAACTTTTGCTTACAAAAACTTGAAAAGAGATTTTTTTTTCCTACCAATACTTGGACCCGTGCGATGCACAGAAAGTTAATTATGTCATTGAGTAATAAATCTGGTAATTGAGCATTAGTATTTAATCTAATGCAATTAAATCATCTTCATGTTCTGAAAGAACTTCTATTCTTCATTTGCTTTTTCAGGAGTATCACACAAAATTGGATTGTCTTGGTTGTGAAGACTTTTTTTGGTGAAGATTGACTATCCGGAAATTGAGAATCAATAGTCTCCCACGAAGATGGGATCTGACTAGTTGATGCCACTTTTGGTTTAGATTTGAATTTTTTTTCTTGGCTCCTTTGGTTAGTACCTTTCTTGGAGGTGGTGACATCATTGTGGTCTCCGGAAACACTAACAACCGCAAACCCTCTTTGATTTGTAGTTTCATTTGGTATGGGACTCTTTGGAGACGTTCCTGAATACGACTCAACTCCTCCGCGATAGAAAAAATTCTTCATTACTTTCTTCTTCAACCATATATAACTTTTGTCAATCATAGTCTATCTCATCCAATCGAATAAGCTTGTTGTGATGGATTTTCATAGCAACGAAGCATGCACAAGGTAGGCCATACAATGTCATTTGAACACAACCACAAGTTTTCTTGTCCATGCACAAGGTTTACCTAGCACGATCTTCTTCTAAAAAAAAATATTGTTCATGACTTGTCTATACATATTAACCCCCAAACCAGAGTACAAAATGACATCTTTGTATCTATGTTCCAATACAGTAACGCTTCTACTAATGATGAATGTATCTCCCCTAACTGGATTACCAACATCTCATCTATTTTTTTCAACAAGTACCTAAATCACCCTTGGAGGTTGTCAAATATTCCTTCACTATACCATGAGCCCCTTCAACTCTATTGGTGGTCCTGCACCCAAGATGCAACACAAGGTATGTCCATGCCTCACTATTTTGTCCTCAACATCGTTCAAAATGGTACTTTGAACATAGTCAAGAAACTTTGAAATTTTTTTACAAGCATCTTGGAATTGCATTACATTACTTGCATATAACTCTTAAGTAGGAGATTCAACCACTTTTTCCCATGCACTAAATATGATATCAACTATCTCACTAGGCTTCACCTCATTGACAATCTTCTCTTTCCCATCCACTATGACAACCTTTGGTTTCACTCAACAATCGGTGATGCATTTTTCTCTAACATTTTTCCCAACATGAAAATAACAAAGTATTTCACTACTTTTAAGGAGAATAGTTGCTACGACATTCATCAAAGTTGTGTCTCTGTCAGTCACAACCACCTTAGGCAACATTTGTAAAGCCCAAGTAAAGTTATCCTCCTTTTACGCCATCGTTAATGCAGGACCAACCGAATATGTCATATCGGTTGAGGTGAATCCAACAATCTCAAACAATGACATCATGTTCACGTTGGTTTTGTATGTGGAATCTATTATCAAAACAGTCGGGAAATTATTAAAAAACTTAACCGATTGTGGATGAGTCCAAAATATGTCTTGAATTGTATCACTGTCACATTTTTCTCTTATGAAATAAACATATTTATTCTCTTCCAACTTTGAGATTAGAAACTGCATCTCCGTTAAGTTTCCTCTTTTAGCCTTTTTGAATTTATGACGTTCATTGTATACTTGCTTTATATTTTCCATGAACTCTTTTCTTTTTCCCTTCAAATTTGTCAAAATATTTTTCGATTTTACTGAACTCTTAGTCAAGTCACGTACAATCTCCTTGTCGTTCTCCATTAATCTTCCCGTAAGAAGGTTCCCTACTAAATATGGCAACATCTCATGGTTGTGAACACAATTAAAAATAGCCAACTTCCAAGTGTTTTCTTCCTTAACAACATATCCACGCAACTTGAACAAACACCCACATTTTCTTGATCCTGTTGCTTCATGCTTCAAACTTTTCTTTGGTACTTTGTGCTCGCCACTTCTTTCACATACCAACTTCAACATTGGATTCCTTGTTGCACAAGATCTTTTTATGACAACCGTAAATTCATCCTTATTTGTTTGTCGACGTACCCAACCAAACAATTCATCTTTATCTTTTCATGTCTCTCGGATTGAAATGAAATGAGTTATGTCAAACTAAAGTTTGACACAAATCTCAACCATCTATCTATTTTATTTAATCAAAGGTCGATATTGATTGTTAAATTTACCCATATGGGCCTTCTTCTCTAGCGCTCTAACGCCAGTACGCCACATTCGTTTTATTCTGAATCTTATTTAAAGAAAAAAAAAATTTGAACCTAAGAGTAACAATGGATGCATGTGTCTAATAATCACTCCGATCTCAATTTCAATTAAATTTATAGGATTTTGATTTACCAAAACCATAAAATTGACTGTCTCTATATCATTCACCAAACCGACAATATTTCAGAAAGTGAATTTTCAACTCATTTGCAGTTTTACAACATCAATTCACTTAAAATCTTTTTTTTTTTTTTTGTCAATTCTTAAAATCAAAATTTTTTTTGAGTAATTAAAATCAATTCTTTTGATCGCATAACTAAACATTAATGTGATGAACTTATATGAATTTAAATCGATAAAAAAAAAATGTGCATTGAAAAAAGTTGGACTAGAGTTTAGGTGAGCATAAATTCAAGATATTCTCTCGATCTGACTTTTTTCTTATAAGGTATAGGTAGATATTTTCTTTTCTTAATTTGATTTGATATTATCCTGTTACAAGGATAATAGTTGTTGCCAAGTCAGCAATTTGAATGAGACTGATCACGAAACAATGTGCTAATAATGTCACCATGCTAACAATGTGCTATGAGCTGTTACATTTAAATGCCATAAATTACTCGTCATATAAATACTTCTATTCATTTTTCTTCTCTAAACAAACAAACAAACGGATAAGACATTTTTTTCCTCAGATTATGGAAACCATGCCAGAGTCATATGAATCCACTAATACACACTCTTCTTCAAATTTTGGGTATGTCTTCATTTTTTTTAATCACTTTCATTTTTCATGAACTATAGTCTTATGGTTTTATAATAGAAAAATGGAGGAAATATTCTTATATTATTTCTCTCTATTTTTTTTTTCTTTCAATTTAGATGCACACATTACAGAAGGAGATGCAAGATCATAGCACCATGTTGTAATGAAGTTTTTGACTGTAGGCACTGCCACAACGAAGCTAAGGTATTTTTTTTTCTCTGATACATATAATGTTACACCGCTCAATAACTTTTTTGTTTATGCTTATTATACAAAATTTATATCATACGGATCATTTGCGTACGTTTTTAATTAAATCTAAAATCTTTTCACCAACACTTTTATTAAACAATGTTAATTTTGATACATCGCGATCACATATGAAGTAATTTATGTAAAAATTCGCAGAAGTGGTCTATGCGCATATATAGGTAGATAGATATGATTCTTACTGAATTTTCTTATGTGAGCAGAACTCAGATGAGATTAAGCCAGATTGTCGTCATGATATTCCGCGTCATGAAGTTAAAAAGGTTCGCATTTGATTAGAGTTGTCTTCTACTTTTTGATTAGGGAGAAGAATACTTAGATTATTAATAATTTTATGATTCTTGACATAATTTCAGACCATGTTTGTTCACTGTCTTACTTAATCCTATTTCATTTGTAACTTTTCAGATTATTTGCACCTTATGTGACACAGAACAAGATGTGAGTTCTTAAAATATGAACCATTAATAATCAATGTGTATATATTTCGTATTTAGGTATTGAATGTAGGTGTTAATGTGCTGATTATTTTTCAATGTTGCAGGTTCAACAAAACTGCATAAACTGTGGAGTATGCTTGGGAAAGTACTTTTGTGGTACATGCAAATTCTTTGATGATGATGTAAGTTCTCTAGGATGATTAGAAATTGAGTTATGCATGTTTGTTTCTTTTAGTTCAGGCCTTAATTCGGCACATTGTATTGAAAATTTGTTCGTTCTTTCAGATTTCAAAGCAGCAATACCACTGTGATGAATGTGGCATCTGCAGGTAATTAAAGTTCATCAATCAATTTGATAATTCCAGAATATTTCCTATTCGACGTTGCTTGATAGCATTTGATCGATTTTCTCTTCTACGTATTTGCTTTTACAGAACTGGTGGCAGTGATAACTTTTTCCATTGCAAAAAATGTGGTGAGTTAGTAGGTTCACATATATCGACACGGTTAATAATTTGAGAAGATGATATAATTGAATGTAATCACATATATCTGTTGACGAGTTGACACGTATCAGACACTAGACACATCTTCAATGTGAAGTGTCAGTGCTATCACCTGATTGTTGTAAACATGTATATTTTTGTTTAGGATGTTGCTATTCCGTCGAAATCAAAGAGGGGCATAATTGTGTAGAAAGAGCAATGCATCATAATTGTCCTATTTGCTTTGAGGTAAAGACCAAAACCAACTGCTATTAGTATATATTCTAGTCCGAAAATTTTGAAAGAATTCTATCTGATTCTTATTGAGATGATTTCATTTTATCTCCCTTGCAGTATCTGTTTGATACATTGAGAGAAATCAGTGTCTTAACTTGTGGCCACACTATACATTTTGAGTGTGTTAAAGAGATGGAAAAACATCATAGGTAAGGGAATATATATGTTTAAAATGAAGGATTGAAATGTTATACTTTATAAGTTTTAGCTTATGGTATTAATTCACTCTTTTGAACATTCAGGTACTCGTGTCCTGTTTGCTCAAAATCTATCTGTGATATGTCAAGTGTGTGGAAGAACCTTGATGAAATGGTATGTAGAATTTGAATTTTTTTTATCATTGATTACATCATTGTATTTGGACTTCATATAATGGTGACATTTTTGTGTTGAAACTTTTGGTCAGCTTTCCTCAACTCCAATGTCTGAATCATACAAAAATAAGAAGGTAAGTTACAACAACTCTAGCTCCAAGGATCTCTTTATCTATGAATCAATGTTAACCTTTGAAGCCTTTGAAGCACGGACACGATACTGACACATTGACACTGATAATAATTTAAGAAATTGGAATTATTAAATGTAACCATGTCATATTTCTCAAATGCAAATGCAATTCTAACACCAATCATCATTTCAATATTCCACCTTCAATTTTGTATTTTGTTGTTGTGTGTTTTGACTAAATTACTTAATGTCTACTTATAAGTCACACATTACTGTCGAATAGAAGGTGTTGACTCGTCTTAATGACCTTTTTAATTTCATATGGTCAATCTTTGTAAAAAGCAATCAACATACGTTAATGCTAATTTATTTGTTTTTTACAAATATTGACCATATGAAATTAAAAAGGTTGTTAAGTTGAGTCAACACCTTCTATTTGATAGTAGCGTATATAACTTATAAATAGACTTTAAGTAATTTAATCAAAACACACAACAACAACAACAACAAAAACAAAATACAAAATTGAAATATCCTTCGGTCTCTAATTATATGATCAATTTATCCTCTTATTCTTCTGTTATTTAGAATCCTAGAATCTTTCAATTACTTGTGTAAAAGAAATCCTCCTTCAACCGCTATCTTAAAGAAAAAAAATGTGGTTCTTTTTTTTTTTCATTATTTTCATTTTTTTTTTTCCTGATTCAATGCTTCATCTGATTGTTTTATTTCTTTTGTGTACCTTAGTTAGAGAGTGACTTATTTTTTTGGGTTTTTTTTGTTCCTATGTGTATGAAAGAAACCATTGTGGTTTTGATATGGTAAAAAAGATATGAGAAAACGTGAGGATGTTGGAAGAGACCTAAAAAAGTTGCTGAATGAGGTCCATCACGCATCATCATCACACAATCTTCTTCGTCTTTACAAATGACAACGAAGTGTCGGTGGTGATGATCATGATCACGATCATGTATATATCTTTTGTAATGAATATGACCACCAATACATGATCATGACCATGACCATTAGCACCAACATTTCCTGATCATTGGTAAAGAATAAGATAATTGTGTGATGATGTTGCGTGTGGGATCTCATTTAGCATTTTCTTCTACCTCTCTTCCATCATCCTCACGTTTTCGGTTATCTTTTTCACCATATCAAACCACAATGGTTTCTTTCACACACAGAGGAACCAAAAAAAAGGTCACTCCGACTAAGGAACATAGAAGAAGTAAACAATCAGAGGAAGCACTGAATCAGGAAATAATGAAGAGAAAAAAAAACACATTTTTTTTCTTCTTTGTGGTTGAAGGATGCATTTTTTTAACAAGTAATTGAAGGATTCTAAATAACAGAAGAAGCAAAGAATAAATTGATCATATAACTAGGGACTAAAGGATCAAAAGCGGAATATTGAAATGATGATTGAAGTAAGATTGAAGATTTATATACTTTGTTGGTGTTGATGCTACATAGTCACACATTTCTAACTAGTGGTACTTGTATGAAATCAGGTATGGATATTGTGCAATGATTGTGGTGTAAACTCTCATGTGCAATTCCACATTGTGGCACATAAGTGTTTAAGTTGCAACTCCTACAACACAAGGCAAATACAAATAGTACCTTCTAGTTCTTGCTCATCTAGGGTGGAAGAGATGATTAAATGAGCATAAATAGTTGCATAAAGTGTCAAGCTCCAAATTTTGTGAATAGATGGAGTGTTATTATACTATAAATGATTCTTTCGTCTGTATTTAGGGGTCTTATTTCCAGTTGCTACTTGCTCCAAATAATGCAGTTTTATGCTGAATGTTATGTAGCTCAAAAAATGTGTCATGACAACATTTTCCTTGAAGATGAAGTTCCATCAAGTAATGGTTTCATGATGTCTTTGTACAAAAATACAACAACAACCAAGTTTTATTTCACTAAGTGGGGTTGATTACATGGACCAAACACCACCATAATGTTCAGTCATATATCATATGAAGGTGAGAAAAACACAAGAAGGGGGGGTTGAATTGTGTTTGCTTTTTCTTTTCTTTTTCTCCTAACTGAAACAAGCAGTTCAGAAGCAGATAGAGTTCTACTTTTGAATAGATGTTTAGAACAAGATGCAGCAGATAAGAACAGAGAGAAAAGAGAGAAGAAAGATACAGGCAATTTATACAGGTTCCTTCCACAAACCGGAAGTCAGTCATGTCCCCCTTGCACTTCCAAGAGGAGTTCACTATGTAATATCTGATTACAATTGCTCACTGCTAAAACTAGCAAGAGACTTCAACTTGCTCAAGCACAACTGCAAGAGACTTCCTATGCTCCTGAACAAGATCAAGAGACTTCTATTGCTCAAGCACAACTGCAAGAGAATTCTTAATTCAAACAGAATTACAATGAAAAATGTTTGAGGTTGAACACTTGATATACAATTAGTGGTGTTCACAATACAAATCAGATACAGACTCTTAAAGACTCTAGAATTCCTAAGATGTAAGCTTTGTTAAGAAATTCTAAGTGAACTTTGGAGTGGAGAACAAATTCAACAGAGTTTTTTGCTTAGCTGATGCGTATATTGTTCTTATGAAACTCTGTGTCTTCAGTCCCTTATATAGAGGTCTGAGAGAGACGTTGAATTGCCAGCACATCCAAAATAGTCGTTTGAAGCTTTGATAATTCACCATTGATCCTTTGCCTGATATGGTTATTGTCCTATGAAGGATCAATTTCAAATGTGTTCCCAATGTGTATAAACATTGTTTGCAGGCAGAGCTGTTATTCTTGTCTTGTAGCAGAGACAAAAACAGAGTAGTGCAGATAGTGGTTGTACACTTCGTACAAACGCACTATGTCAACGCTCCTTGAGGAATAAGCATCCAATGCTTTTCAAAATAGCCGTTGTTAACTTTCCAAGTCTTCTGCAATTTTCTGGCGAGCTTGAATCCTTGAAACAACTTTTGAAGCTTTATGTTGATCTTCTGATGATCTGCAGCTTCTGGTGAACTTGCTTCTGATGACGTCATCACTTCAGAAGCACTTTGTCTTCAGGAGCACTTAAAACTTCATACGCTTTCTTCAGACACTTTAAGCTTCCCTTTTTGTTGATGTATATGCTCTTTATTTGTTCTTCCAAGACCAAAAATAGATATCAAATTTTTGTCTATAGTTCTGTACACTTAAACAAATATTAGCGTGTCCAATTGACAATCTTAAATACTTTGTTATCTTCAAAACTCTCAAGGGTTATCATTGCTAAACAAATTTTGTTCCAACATCATATCCATATCCATATCAAACTCATTAATCTCTAATCTGATGTAGGGTCATATTAGATTAAGCTAGCTTGAAATTTTAGTACTCATTCCATCCCAAATTATATACCGTTTTAAAGAAGAAAATAATTGTACCAAATTACGTGGTTTTAAAATACTTTTCATATCTTTAACTATTTATTACTCTATCTTATTTCAATTCTTTCATTTATCTTTTTCATATCATTTATTAAGGATAGTTTTGTAAAAACAACTCATAATATTTCTTTCTCACATAAAATTAATTACATTTCTTAATACGTATGATATATTCAAATCGTCGTATAATTTTGGACGGAGGGAGTAATTATTATTAATTTCTTTTTTCAAGTCGCATTTAATCGATTAGATGATCAAATATAATTAATTAAACATGTACATTTTCAAGCAAAACAACACAAACAATTCAACAAATTTAAGAATCTGGCCAACAAAAGTGGGTTGTCCTCTAATTAGTCTTGGTTATATAATTATCTATTGTCCTTGGAATTCATAATCTCAAAGAATTCATAATCTCTTCCTTCCATTTCCCACATATTTTGATCCACAATTTGAAGTAATTATCGTTCTATAAACTAGTAGTATCATAGAATGATATATTTGATAGTGATTTGCAATCTTTATCAAAGGTAAACTTTAATTTAGTGTCTACACATTTAGTTGAAATTGAAATGTTTTTGTACATGGTTGAAATATTTTAAAGTGTTGATTACTCCATCATCTTCATCCCATAAATGTTTTTGTACAGGTCAGGTCTAGCTATAAATTGCTGAACACACGCAAATTCTTGATAGATACTGGTAGCAATAATACTAATAAATAATAATAATAGTAGTCTACTTGTCCTTTGCTTTTGAGTGAAGTCCAAGAATTGTTCATTGGGGAAGGAATGATTTTAAGGGTCACAATAAGATCTCAATAACAAGACAAAAGCATGAAAGGACTATATCCAGATATACCTTTCCAGACAAAAAGCTTTTAGATTGTTAGCTTTAAATTATGACTATTATTTTTCTGTTTGCAGCAAAGAAATAGACAGTGTGGGGACCCATAGCCATAGGATACATCATACAAGACTCAGCTTTTGAGACTCCTATATCTATCTTTTCTGCATGAAGCCTTCTAATAAGGTAGTCTTACATTTGAATATATTTATTCATGTAGCCATACATTTTTGGAACAAAACTCTCTAACATTACTATTAATATCCTTATTTTATTTTATTTTAGAGGAATATTAATACCTTTTTTTGAGGAATATTAATACCCTTGTTAATGTTGTGTAGGATAAATGTCTTCCTACAAAAGTTATTTGAGCATGGATTAGAATAAATGATATCATTTGATATGTAACCAGTCACACTAAAATATCATGTTTAAATATAAACTCTAAAAACACTATCAAACCGAACGGTTCAATCGATTGAATAAAGAAACGACATTGTCTACAATTTGACTGTTTGAGTCATTCGATTGCGATTTTATACCAATTTATCGATTTAAAGCGGTTGAACAATGACTCAAAAATCTTCATAATTCAATGTACATTCAATTTTTAAAATGTTGATATAATCATGTATTCAAATTCAAATCCAAGCACAAACTACCCCTAGAAGAAGCATGACAGCAATTCAAATGACCTATCCAATCACCACCCCTATTAATATCATTGTGCACAATTTTAATGGGGGGCCTCTAAGCTAGAAGAGTGAAAATCCCATATTTTGTCAACAGATATTTTGGTTTTCGAGAAAGAAAACCTCAGCTTTTGAATTTACTATATGGAGCAAACTCCCTTTTAGACTTTAGGGCTTGAAAAGGGTCATAAATAAAAGTTGCTTTATAGAGTCTTTTAGCTTTGATAATTAAAGATCTCATAATTAAATCTATCATCAAAGGGAATGTTAGTTTGAAGAATACAACAAACACATCCAATGTCAAAGTCAATGTTAATTTATGTCAAATCACAATCATGGCATTTGACAGCATCAGCGCCAATTGTGCAAAGGGATGGGTTTGAAAATGACCACATCTTTTACCCTAATTAGGTTGGTAACCAACATTTGAAGCAAAGTAAAAAGGGTGTGCCAATGCCAAAGGAATAGTATTTTGCATCTATAATAAATCTTGCAGACAAAAAAAACTCATGCAGTGATCTACAAGATCACCACATTAATGATTGTTGGATCGAGTTCGAACGGTTCAAATTTAAAGCTTGGTTATTTATCTTTAAAACATGTTAAAATGTTTACCTAATTCTTGACCGATGTCAATCCAGCGAACACCGATGTGGTGCTTGTGTGAGATTTCTGACCGCCGGAAATTCAAATTTTATACCATATTTTCTAGTGTGCCTTGTAGCAAAACGCCCTCAATATTGCTTCTTTTACTACACAAAAATCACTAATTTATCAAAATCATTAACCAATTCACAATGAATAAGAACTACAAATGCACGGTGGCACCACCAATGAAGACAATGCAGCATGGTGGAAAGCATGGCTGAAGGCGAAGCATGTACTTGCAGCAACCAAGGATAAAAAGGAAATTAGTAAAGGAATGATTCAATGCAAGGGACCCACAATTAGATTTGATAGAACTACAGTCTAGATATCAATCTAGTGGTTAGAATTTGAAGTCAGTAATTGACCACCCACAACAAAAAACTGCCTTGAAGCTACAGCAAAATGTGCAATAACTTCATTTGAGTATCACAAGTCCCTCTCTAGCCAGCACAATATAGTTATAAGAACTGGACCACTGGGACCAACCTACACTACTAGCTCTCCTTGCCATGAGTCACATGAACCAACCAAATTATATACAATCATATAGAGTTTAAACTAAACCTGATAAACTATATAAATTAATCTCTTAATGGCTGCTAGACGCTGCGTCGCAAAAAGGTTTAGATTGGATTATAACCCGAGCTCCTGAAGCCAGCCTGTTGTGAAATAAACATCAATTTTATTAGTCTTATGATGATGAAAGCTATAAGAACATAATGATAAACAAAACGGAGTCAACACTTAACTTTCTTCGATTTTGATCACCTCGTTTTCTCGAAATGAATCTACCCTCTTTGGTTGCTTTTTCCCTGACGAAGGTTCGGTGATTCTTTGGCTGCTGCTGTTAGATGATATTGCTGATATGCAAGAGCCATCGATTCTATCCGATGATGTTCTTGGTCCTTCGGAAATAGGGGATCTCATGGATTCTCCTCTTGGATGCTTGGTTAGTGAAGCTTTAATTGATCGTGGAATGCATTTTGAATGTCCTGAGGATGGTTCCTCTTCGTTTTCTTTTGGTTTCTGTTCTTTATTTGTCCTGCGTATTCGAGAATTGGCAAAGATGTCGTGATTACCATGTTCTAATCTAATGCCAATCATAACCAACTACAGAACTCTTAAACATGAACTTAAACATGAATCTAACAAACCAACTACAATAGTTCTTGACCATAAGTCATTTTCAATGGCATGTTATGAAGATAAATTTCCACGATCGTATTTTGTAAAAAAAAAAAAAAAACCGCAATGAATAAGAGAAGGTTAAAAACACAACATACCTCTCATTGTTGTACGAAGAAGAGCGTTTGAGAACATTACGTGCATCACCTTCCTTCAGTTTAGTCTCAATTAAGCTCCCACTAAAATATTCTTTGTCTTCCAATCTGAGGTTCATCAGTTTTGGATTCTCGACTAAGCAATCGTATTCGCCTAACACAAAAGATGTTGAGAACAACGGAGAAGGGAATTTTGAATGCGAAAACCTGGGCTTATAAGAAGGAATAAGGCCAAAACTGTGGTTTTTAACTGATATTGAACCACAAGAGATTAGTTGCATCAACAAATTTGAAGCCTTCAGCCTTGTGTTGGTTGGCATAGGAATATCCTCCTCTTCAAGAATCCGAAAGCTGTTCGCTTTACTAGCATCAGCTCTAATCAAAGATTCCAAAGTTTCCATCTTCCCTCCAAAAGATAAGGGACTTGAAGTTGTTGGAGAAGGAGAAATGGTATCCTTGCAGGTTTCTGGATTATGTTTCACTTGTGGAACTTCGGTTTGACATATTTCATGGCATTCAGATATTAACGACCCATCATCGGTCGATACACCTCTTGTGCAACTTTTCCGAGTTTTGGATCGGTTTATACTATCTTCTGTTTGAGTTGAAGCATCTGCCAATCCATCGGCCTTATAAATTTTGTACTCCGTCAGTGCCAAGCTTAGCGGACCGGTCTTTTCAGCTCTCGACTCCGGAGAAACATCAGAGGAACCCGTATGTTGTTCATGGGATTGCTCGTCATCCTGAGAGTATCTCGTCTCTTTTCCATTCATGCTAGATGAGGATGAGGCTTCATCGTGACTCCGACAGGAGGATGGCCCCGGCAACATCTTCACGCTTTGTATTTTGACATCGTTAATGGGACTGAAACGATCTACAAAGGAAAATGCATTAATTCAATACCAGTCAGGACCTAGCAAATTATTGTCTTTCGAAGATAAATAAACTAGATATCTAGTTCACCTGAATTGGATTCATCAAAGAGCTCAGAGCCTTTAAGGACATACTCGTTTCCATGGGCCGGTTGAATAAGATCATCTTCACAAAGATCATGCCACACAAATCCATTCTTGTAGCTTCTGAATTACAGGAAAAACAAATATATAAATGTTGAGAATTGTATCCAATAATAAAGCTCCTAACATTCAAAAAGAAAACAAGAGCCAAAGATAAATCCAATCAAGTTTCCATTCCTAAGTCCTAATTGAAGCTAATGAGCTTCAGCTAAGGTCTAATCATCAAGGGCACCCAAGTTCAATCTCTAGCTTAAACAGCCATCGATCAAGCTTTATTTACCTTCCAATCGAACTCTGAATTACGAGGTCCTTTCTTATAGGAACCGGAGGGTTAAGACCCAAAAAAAAATCTATTTTTTCATCTTTTCCCCGTCCGTTTTCTCTATCTTTTCTCAACATACAAACAAACAAATTGAACTTACATAAGAACATTGAGAATGTAAAAATAACTTGCTCACCTCTTAGAAGACCATGAATACAAGGAAGCCATGCCTCTACCTCTCAATGCATTTAGCTTATCAATCACATCTACACACACAAAAATCCCTCAAAAATCATCATCCGTAAAGAATAAAAATCAACAACCACATTCCAAAATTCAAAAAAAAAAAAAAAAAAACTGCTTTTTCAATTATGTACCTCTCAAGTATAACCCATCTGGAGAAGAAAGTGGAACCTCCATGAAATGAGGATGTTCAAGTTGCCTATTTCTACAAAGATAATAAATCACAGGCACCTTCAAATTATGTTGATATTTTGGTGCTTTCTCAGTCCAAACCTTAGCCCTATCAGGACTCACTTGTCTATACTTCTTCATCCTACCCTCCATTCTCACATGCACAACACCACCACTACCTATACTACAAGACTACTTCAAAATTGAACCTTTTCTACTACAACACCCTAAAACAATACAAAAATCAACCCCATTTTCTCATTTACTTCAATTCATGTAAAAATGCAACTGGGTCAATTTGAAGATTTTACACCACAATAACTTATAGTGGGTCAAAATCAGATCTAAGTAGCTAGTAAAAGATGGAAACTTTGTTATAATAGAGAACAAAAAAAGCTGAATTAGAAACTGGGTTTTGAAGAAAAAGAGGAATGAATGGTGTAAATTGAAGTGAGACAGTGAAGTGATTGTGGAAGAGGAAGAAACAGAGACAAGAGTGGGGGTAAAGGGTGTTTTTTGGCTGGACTTGATAATTGGATTTGATTTGAGAGTTCATATGTTTTTTTGTTTTTTGTGTTTGGTCTTTCTGATTTTGATGTGTTTTATGAGTTATGACACCGCATTTTATAATGTTAACCTGATTTTTAGGTTTTTTTGTACTTTTTCATTAACTACATTGTTTTTTTAAGGCAAAATTACACTTTTGGTCCCTTAACTTTATTTTAGGTAATAATTTAGTCCTTTATCTTTTTTTCATTTCAATTTTGTCCTTTTGATCCATTTACATATGAATTTTTAAGCTTAAAATTCATGATTTTATTTTCTTATGGTCTTTCAGTCTTCAAATCTATGATCCTTGTCTAAATTTGCATAAGAATATTAAATTTGAAGCTTGAAAATGTATATGAAAATGGACAAAAAGGACCAAATTGAAATGAAAAAAAGATAAAGGACCAAACTGTTACCTGAAATTAAGTTAAGGGACTAAAAGTGTAATTTTGCCTTTTTTTAACTTCAAAATCAAATTATGTGCGGTAGGAAAAGAGTCCATACATGATATTTTTGAATAATTTTTTTTTTTTGATAATTTTTATGATTTTTTTTGAAGAGGCTAAAATAAAATTGGGTCTTGTTAACAAATGCCTTTAGGGCCCTTAGTCATTTAAGTCATAGAATATTTACATAGTTACCCATGTTTTCAGACAACTTTGTTAAAAAGTGTTTATGAACTCATGGTATAATTTAAGCAAGTGCATCAAATCATATCAAACAATAAAGTAGTAAGTTAATCGTCTCCGCGAGGATTGTGTTATACTCGATAATTAGCGAAATTTATTAGAAAAGAAAATAAAAGTAAAGATAGGAGTGGTTGCAAGGTTTTAATTGTCATGCACAATGCGAGATTGAGTTTTATGATTCATGAGTCTAACAAAGATTAGAGAATTCTTGAATCCCCCCTTCGTATTTGTTGGAGATTAAATCGAGAAATCATTAGTTTATAACTTCCCATTTGTTTGGATTTAAGAAAGTAGAACATAACTATGTGGTGAATATGTGGACGTTTTATTTTAATATCCTCGCATTTCAACCATTTAGAACTGCGGGGATCCCTTAAGATGAGTTATAACTCTAAATTCATACTTAAGTTCAATTATTTTAGAAACTAAGCAATTCACTACTGCCTTGTTTCAATGGAATTCAGGGTTCTCAATCCTACAGGCTCCATCAAAGATACGGTATAAAAGCGAACATATGTGAATTAAATCATACTTTATATTATAAACTGAATGAAAACTTTATTAAAAGAACCCAACAAATAAGAAGGGATTCATCATGGAACCCTAATCAAATAGGTTCAGTTACTCATAACAACCGGCATCATTACAAAACAATAGGGGCGTATGAGACAACATGTATTTTTGTCCCATGCGTAGGGGCGCATAGCTCATGGGTGCATGAGGTAGCCCCTCCTGTCCGAATTCTGCAATTTTCGACCCATTTTCAAGCGTTTTTCCGTCATGCATTGTCTTGAAATTTCAAATGAGTTTTCTTCACTTTGTATTGTCTTCAAATGTTTTCTAAGAACCATTGAACCACTGAAATTAAGATTTTGATTTGATTTTAAAAAATAAAAAAATCATCAAAATTCTGGATAAAGATTTCAAGATTTTATAAAAATTCAAAAATAAACTTTTCGAAAATAATAATCTGAATTCTTTCTAATTTTAAAATTTTAGAAAAAAATCTGAAGTTAAGATTTTAAAAATTATAATTAAATCGAATTTTTTTAGATTATATAATTTTTGAATTGGAATTTTTAAAAATTAAAATATTTTCCAGAATTTTTAATTGCTGTAGAAAAAAAACTTTTTTAATTTGAAAAGGTCAGAATTTTTTATAATTTCAAAAATTAAATTTCTTAATTTAAAAAAAAATCAGAAATTTTTTCTATTTTTATTAAATTTCAAAAAAAAAATCTAAATGTTTTTTCTGATTATTTTTAATTTCTGAAAAAAAATCTGAATACTTTTTGATTTTTTATATTTAAGAAAATAGAATTTTATTTTTCTGATTTTTTAAAGTTTTGAAAATTAATTTCCAATTTTTTTTTTAAATATATTCGTTTCTTTGAATTTAATTTTTTTTTAGTTTTTTAAAATATAAATCACGTGTAAACTATTTTGTGAGTGTGACAAGTACAAAAAAAAAAAAAAAAACCACGTAAGTGCCACATCAAAGATTCTGCGGAGTTAATGAGTTTAGGGGGCAAATTTGAAAAATCTTTATTTTATAAGGACCGAATCTAAAAAAAAAGTTACAGGGGGCAAAACAAAAGGTGTCATATATTATAGGGGGTAAAACACTATTAACCCTTAAATTATTTGACAAAACAAAAAGTCAGCAAAATTAACTCGATCGAGCCTATTTCCATGAATTCCATCCATACCCTCGACTTATCAAGCAGCAACAGAGAAACTCTTCTATGGTCACAACCTCAAATAAAAATGATTTTATTTTTAGTATTTTATGTGAGTGTGCCTAAGGCTGTGTTTGGTAACATAAATAAGCTAACTTATAGCTTGTTGGACTAACTTATAAACTTGTTTTGATAAAATGAGATGTGTTTGGTAAGAGGTAGGGGTGTTTGCGATGCGGTTTGTTTCGGTTTTGAAGCTAAAAGTCATCCAAACCGCAAGATAAACAAGTATGCGGTTTGGTTTGGTTCGGTTGACTTATAAAATAAAATATGAACCAAACCAAACCAAACCAATGCGGTTTGGATTGAATCGGTTTGTGCGGTTTTTTTAGACAATAATTCTTTCTAAAACGCCACATATTTTCAGCAATGTTTTAAATTTCATCCAACATTATAATTTTATTTCCATCCAACGATGTTCCCAACTACGTAGACCAAATTTAAACGCGGACAAAAAGTAATCATTTTTTTGTAAGAAATACAAAAGACTAAAAAATTTGTTATTCTCTAAGAGTTCAAGTAATACATAAATAAATTTTTGAAAGAAAAAGGAAAGAAGAAACTTAACAAGAGAAAAAATATGTCATTTTATTAAAGTTTCTATTGAGTTTATATGAGTATTGGTCCAAGTGATATATATTTAATTAGTGTTTTTCTTATATTGCGGTTTGGTTTGGTTTGGTTCGGTTAGTAAAATCAAAATCCCAAACCAAACCAAACAATGCGGTTGAGTAAAAAATTGATCCGAATACATCCGAACCAAATGCGATTTTTTGCGGTTTCGGTTTGGATTGGTTTGGTTTGCGGTTTTTCTATTGGATTGGTTCTGTTTTGAACACCTCTAGCAAGAAGTTTTTCTCACTAGCTTATAGAGTTTTCTAAGAAGCTAATTCAAGTAGCTTTTGAGCTTATAGCTTGTAGCTTTCCACTTTTTATTCCATTTGTAACCTTTAATATTATTTTTTATTAAAAAAACTACCCACGCTAAAGAAATAAACTTCCCACGTAATGCTTATTTTTTATTTTATTTTTACAGTTTGTTGGTTTCTATTTGATTTGTTTTTTACTGTTGGTTGAAATATTGGTCTAGATTTGATTTTTTTATTAGGTCTCTCTTTCTATTAAATTCATATCTAAATATTTATTTATTCCTTCAAAAAAGTATATATAAATATTTATCATTATTTTTTCTTTTAACATATTTAATAATATAAATCAAAAGAAATAATTTTCCATAAAAATATTTTGAAATAAATTAAAATTATTAAGATAAATTCTTAGTTAAAATATTAATGGGTAAAAAAAATTGAATTTTTTTTAAAAATTAAATTTATAATATATTTAACATATATTTACTTTTAAGTCATTTTATATTTATTAATAACTTTAAAAAATTAATTTTACCAAACACTTTAATTTAAATCAGCAAGCTTTTTGACTATAAGCTTTCGACTATCGATCATCAGTTATAAAATAATTTTTCATTATCAGTTAGCTTATAACTTAATTTACCAAACACACCTAAATCTTTTTTATTTGGGGTCATGTAGAGTTTCTCGGTCAGCAGCAACAATGCCCCAAATCTATCTTCCCGCCAATTATATAATGCTGTTCAAACCGTTTTTTCCTCTCTTCAGTCAACATTTCGCATTTCCCTCGAATCTTCTTCTTCACTCTTCCCTTTCATTCTCTCACCCCCCTCTCTCTTCAACCCTTCGCCACACAATGTCATCAGAACCACCACCCTCCGCCTTTGACAAACTCTTGTCCGGCGCACGCGCCTCCAAGAAGAAACTACCACCTCCATCATCTTCCAAGAAACGAAAAGCTCCTACTCCTCCCCCTTCTTCATCCCCACACAAAACCCTAGAAACCGTTATAAACCCTAATAACAACCTCAAAACCGTTCAAAATCCCGAAGAAACCGTTCATGAAGATCCATCGAGCAAGATCCGCAACACTTCATCTTCTTCCAACGGGATAGTCGCTGAATTGAAGGAAAAAGTTCCGGAGCTGAAGAAGAAACCGGAGAATTTCGATCCGAGTTCGGTTGTTTGCTGGGAGAAAAACAAACCTGTGCCGTTTTTGTTTCTCTCTTTAGCGTTTGATTTGATTAGCAAAGAGAGGGGAAGAATTGTGATCACTGAGATTGTGTGTAATCTGTTGAGGACTGTGATACATGCCACACCTGATGATCTTGTTCCGGTTGTTTATCTTTCAGCGAATAAAATTGCGCCGGCGTATAAAGGGTTAGAGTTGGGAATCGGTGATGCTTCGATCATTAGGGCGCTTGCTGATGCGTGTGGAAGGACTGAGAAACATATTAAGTCTCAATATAAGGTTTTTTGTTGTTTTAACTTGGAAGTTATTGTGGATGCGGTATTGTTTAAGGCTCTGTTTGGTAAAAAATAGTGAATAGTTGATAAGTTAGCTTATAGTGGATAGCTAATAAGCTAACTTATAGGTAATTGCGGATAAACTAACTGATTGAATTTACGGTGTCTGGTGAAATCTGCGATTGAACTAACTTATAAATATAAAATGACGTATAAAAGATATATTTAATTAATATTTTTTTAATTAAGATTAAAGGGTTAAAATTGAGATAAAAAATGATAAGCTATAAGCTACTTGAATTAGCTTATCAAAAAATGCTAATAGTCAGTAAAAATAAGCTATAAAGCTCATGAGAAAGTGACGGTTACCAAACGTGTCTTTTTTAGTCAAATGAGCTTATAAGACATAAGTTATAAGCGCAAGAACGTGTCTTGTCAAACTGACCCTAAGTAGATGCTAATTGTTTATTTTTGTTGACAGAAAAAGGGTGATTTAGGTTTAGTTGCACAAGCGAGCCGTTCTTCACAGACTACGATGCGGAAGCATGATGCTTTGACTATTAGGAAGGTTTTCGACACATTTCATCTTATTGCAAAGGTATTTTACTGTCAATTTTGGAGTTTAAGTTTGTGGGTTTGTATGTTTGCGATAATGGTTTGTTTTAGTATTGAACAGTAAGCAATGAAAGTTGGTTTTTCAATGCATAGGATAAACCTAAGTTATTAGATTATACTGTCAGTGTTGCTAAATATTGGCCATGAAGGATAGCGGTGACGGATTTTTTTTGACAATGTCACGGTCTATTTGTGAAAGGACGGCAGTACTATGGTGTCTATGCTGGATTTTTGGCTTTCTGTCATCCGCCATTGATATCACTTACTACAATTTAGTAAATGGTTAATGTTGTTAAATAGAGGCTATAGCAGCGATATACTACTTTAGTATAGCGGAATTTAGATAAACTGCTATTGCTCCGAGACACACTATTTAGTACAAAATGTTGTCAAATAGCGGCTATAGCCCTATTGTATAGCGGAATTTTAACAATCAGCTACTATCTGCAATTGGCAACGATTGAAGAAGCCAATTGAAGTGCATGCCATTTTTCTGGTAATTAGTTTTATTTCTCTAATGTGGTCAAAATATATAATTCACAGATGTGTTTGAGATAATCTGATGTGGAAGACTTGGACTTTTTATCTGTTCGTCTTTTGATATTTGTCGTTAAAACAAGACAACCATTTTCAGTTCGTTTTGTTTATACTCAATCACGGTTAGAAGTTTATTTGTTTTGTATATTGCATGCACCAAAATTATGTGTCTGAGAGAGTTTCCTTTGTTATAGATTTTCTATTTCTATCTTGCAGGCATATGTCTTTTGCTAAAGCTAAGGCTTAATAATTTTTTTGCTGGATGTTAGTTTTTGTTGTTTAAATCGGTTGTTCTGTGTTTATGTTGGAAGTTAATATACATGGTCTGTATTCTATAAAATAGGGAACAATGAATTTGTTGGGGATTTGTTACAATCTTTGGTCGAGAGTTAGAGTTTGCTACTGAGTTGACCTTATTTATAAATGTCCGCAGGAATCTGGAAAAGACAGTCAAGAGAAGAAAAAGAATCACATAAAGTCACTCCTTTTCGCTGCAACTGATTGTGAACCTCTATATATAATCCGTTTGCTACAGGTTGCAATTCTTCTGTTATTCAAATAATCCGGTGGGTTAACTTCTCGATGTTAATTACTTGGATTTGTTTTCCAGACAAAATTGCGAATTGGATATGCTGAGCAAACTCTCTTGGCTGCATTAGGCCAAGCTGCAGTGCACACAGAAGAGCATTCTAACCCGCCTCCAGGAATTAAGTCTCCTTTAGAAGAGGTAAGCTAATCTTACGAATGGCGATATGTGCTTTAGTTTTAAACCTAGGCGTCCGTGCATACTGCATTATGATGATGATACTAACCTTTTTCTTATATGTATATGTTTTCATTTTGCATCAGGCAGCAAAGATTGTTAAAAAAGTCTATTCTGTTCTTCCCGATTATGACAAAATTGTGTCTGCACTCCTTAAGGATGGTGTATGGGAACTTCCAAAGAAGTGTGATTTTACTCCTGGTGTTCCGGTTGGGCCTATGCTGTCAAAAGCAACCAAGAGTGTATCTGAAATTCTAAATAAGTTCCAGGGTGTAGAGTTTACGTGTGAGTACAAATACGATGGAGAGCGTGCTCAGGTGGTGCTTCATAGTCATATATTCCATTAGAATGCTCTGCTTATGATACTTATTATGTGCAATAACATTAGTTGTATCGAGACAGATACATTTCTTGGAGAATGGCTCAGTAGAGATTTACAGTAGAAATGCTGAACGGAACACTGGGAAGTATCCTGATGTTATTGCTGCAGTTTCAAGGTAAAAATTATCAAACTCGGTTGTAAATATTATGTTTGAGGTCTGATAGTATCTGTTTGTGCCAATTATGAACATTTTCCGAACAACTTGAAGCTGCATATAACAAAATTGTTGAAGTTTAAGGGTTTTAATCTTTTTTTTGAACAAGTAAGGGTTTTAATCTTTAAATTACAAAAGGAGAACAAACAGTGGAGAAGCTTGCACAATGTTTACAAGGGGGCCAAATGCAAAGAAAAAATTAAATATATTTATAAAACTGATATATTAAGCTTCAACAATAAGCTAAATAAATTCACATAATTTTACTTAAATGAAACGGAAACAAAGAAAATAAAAACGAACAATAGTTAATTATAAAAGTTGAGCTTGACGGCCTTTTAATTAAGAAGTCAAATTTATCCATAGTTGACTCTACTAAATAGATTATCAATATTTTTTAATTATTACATCTCTTCGAACAAACAAAATTGCTTGGAGTAGCCAAACATACATTAATGAGGCAGCTGCATATAAAAACTATGCTACTTATTCAAGATTTGTTTTTCTTTTGGGGTAGATAATGCTACCCCATTTTCATGAAACCCTCCACTCCTGAGGACAAGTAATATTTGGAATAATAAAATTATATTGATATGATGTGAATGATACATTGGGTGTTCCGACAAATTATGCTATATAAGGAAATATAGAAATCAACCGTAAGAGGTAATTTAAGATACTCTAACATGCTATATGATAGAATATTGTTGCGTTGAGATACTTCTTAATTTATTCGTACAGTCCTCCTTAATGTAAAGCTCACTAAGCTATAAAAAAGAAAAATGTATATGGACTCCATAAAACATGATTGAAAGTCAAGTTGGACTAAAATTGTGGGCAGACCATGGCTTCACTGTATTCGGGATAAATCTATATTAAAGGTGATCGGAATTCATGCAGGTCTTGTAAAAGAAAAGAATCGTATAGATAAGCACACTGTGATGATAGTTTCAGATTTTTTAGAAACTCAGCAGTGGAATTGTGACATGGACAGATAATATAGGATGGTACTATACTGATATTATAGTGTTTAGTTATTTAGATGTAAAGGGAGGAAATTAATACCCAGGATAATAAAATTTAACATTTGTATGATGTGTTGGATACTATGTTGAGATATAAGGAAATGAACCATGAAATATAAGGAAGTATGAGAACCAATTTTACGAGGTAATATGTTGAGATATTTTTCAAATATTCTGACAGAAACAATCTTGGTGACTGTTGATTTATTGAAACAAGTATACTGGATGCTCTCCAATACAATTTTTTCAACATCATGGTTTCTGATATTTGTTATCAACGAACAGATTAAAAAAAACAACAGTATCATCTTTTATCCTTGATTGTGAACTTGTTGCATATGATCATGGAAAACAGACAATCCTTCCTTTCCAGGTAATCTCATTGCCGGTCCTTTAGTGTTATGGGTGTCAGTCATCATTTAATTTGTGCTGTTTTACCTGTATTGGTGAAGCAGCTTTCCAATTTCTGGTATTGTATGTGAGTAGTTGAAATTGTTAAGTTTATAGTAATCTTATATCTTTACAGGTGCTTAGTACTCGATCCCGCAAAAATGTAGCAAAGAGTGACATAAAGGTTGCTGTTTGTGTATTTGCTTTTGATTTGTTGCACCTTAATGGCCACAAACTTTTTCAGGAAAACCTTAAAATCCGTAGAGAGGTAACATCTATCTTTGCCTTGCAAATAGTTTCATTTTATTGTTTTTTTTATTAAGCAGTTAAGTCCATGATAGAATTGTCTGAATGGTGGAAATGGTTGGGAAACACGAGATTGGAATCGTGCAGATTTTATAATTTATCATCAAATGTTAGTGACAAGAAATAATTCCTGATTGTAATCATGTCTTTGAAATGAGTTGTCTTCTCATATTTTTATATAAGAACTATTCGAGGGCCTAATTTTTGCTCTTCAGCATCTATACACCTCTTTTGAGGAGGAGTCTGGATTCCTTCAGTTTGCGACATCAACTACATCAAATGATGTCGAGGAGATACAAGAATTTTTTGACAAAGCTATTGAAGCAAGGTTTATTTAAATTCTTCTTGTTAATTTAAATTCATGTAGATATAATTTTCATGATTTCAGTTGAAAATATATGGCACCATTTCTGCCTAATTTAGCATACTCTTCATTTGTCATTATACTATTATCAAAAACATTTGATTGGCATTGTATATCTAACTCACAGTTCTTCCAACTTTGGTTTCTCTTGCAATAGTTTGAAGCCATGATTTTTATCATTTAACATTTACCTTATCTCTTGATTTTAGTTGTGAGGGATTAATTGTTAAAACATTACATGAGGACGCCACATATGAACCCTCAAAGCGGTCAAACAACTGGCTGAAACTGAAGAAAGATTATACCGATAAGTAAGGATGTGATATCAATTTTTCTCATAGTAAATCATCAAAATTGTAAGGTTTGACCAATTTAGTCCCTCAAATTACGAAATAGTTAGTCCTTTAATTCAAATTGAAGAATGCCAACCTATTTAAACCATGTATCAAAATATTTCTTTAGTAAACAACTATCAAAACTAGTTAAAGACCTATATATTGACTAGAATAATCTCTTGGTGCATCAAGACAAACATAAAACCTTTGAAATTGTGGTGCTAAATTTGGAAATTGGACTAACTTGATTAATGTTGTTCAATTTAAGTGACTAACTTGCTATATCATAAATTTGATGAACTAAATTGACCGACTCTTGCCACTTCAATGACTAAAATGTTGATTTACTCATTTTTTCGTATTTCACTTTTGTATTAATGTGGCTCTTCGTATTTCACTTTTGTATTAATATGGTTCCAATTATATATTGGTTATACTTTGCAGTTTAGGGGACTCCCTAGATTTGGTACCTATTGGTGCTTTCCATGGTCGTGGTAAACGCACAGGTGATCATGAAACATACTCTTTAATGTAGTGATGCCTATTTTTGTACTTTTTTCATCATTTTTAAAGCTGATATTTCACTTACATCTGAATAAGGCTATAGGCCTTGGGAGTTTGTTATGTTCTGTCAATGTAAACCTTTAGCTCAAAGTGGTCTGAAATGAATTAGTGACATTATGTCTTGTAGGAGTGTATGGTGCTTTTCTCGTTGCTTGCTATGACAACGAACGCAACGAATTTCAAAGTATTGTCAGGCTAGGTGAGCGTTTTATGCTGTATAGCGTTATTTTGTTTATTAAACTTAATTTTCTGACTTATTCTTCATGTTATGGTGGGCAGCAACTGGATTCAAAGAGCAAGAGCTTAAAGAACGTTCTACTATCCTTCGCTCTAAAGTGATTCCCAAACCAAAGGTCCCTCGCTCTTGTTTCTCCCTGAACCTTTTCTAAAGCCTGATTAATAATAATTTTATGAACTAAATCAAACCTGATCCTTTATTTCAGGCATATTATAGTTGTGGAGAATCAATCAATCCTGATGTTTGGCTTGAAGCTAGCGAGGTTACAAAATCCTTGACTAGTTAGCAAGCACTTTTGTTAATACTTTGTTATTTTATTTTATTTTATTATTTTGATCCAATCAAATTGCATTATGTTCACAAGCAAATATTTTTGGGTTAGTTATTTATTGTCTTATTTTATTAAGGTGTGGGAGGTGAAAGCTGCAGACCTGACCATTAGCCCTGTTTACCGAGCTGCAGAGGGCAAAGTAGATTCCGTTAAGGTATTAGAAAAAAGTGAATTGATGATACAAGTGTCTCAATTTATTTCGGAATTCTGCCTGTAAAATTGTTTAGTTGAATAACGATAGCTTTTAACTTCTATTTGGTGGTACTTTTACATTTTCTAAATAAAGGGCATATCTCTTCGATTTCCGCGTTTCATTCGAGTTCGACCTGACAAAACTCCTGAACAGTCCTCTTCGTCTGAGCAGGTAAATTACATTACAATCTTTCATTATCCGACTATATATTGATAGAAGATTGAGAAAGAGCACTGGAAGACATAAAACTGAATTATTTGGTCATCCTTTAACCACTTTCTTTCAGATTGCAGAAATGTATAATGCTCAAAAACTCAATCACACCGGCCAACAGGATGACGATGAAGATGATTAAGGGAAAAAGTTTCCTTGCTTCTTGTGCTGTTAAACTTGGAAATTTCAGCATTATTCTTAGAACATAACTGCTTATTCAACATGATTGGAAATTTGGCATACAACATACAGTTAGCTCATGGACTGTCCACACTCCACACAGTAGATATTTGCGCTTTAAAACATGCTATTTGGAATCTGGGTCTTTTTTCAGAAGGGACACAATGTGCCCGGTACTGCTTGTGTAGGTATTAGAGTGTTTTGATACACACTATCTTTTCTTTTCTCGCACGCCGATAAGGTTTCAACGCATATTTACTCAATTTACAAATCCTCGACTTAGCGTACCGTGCGGAGTTACCCTGTTTCCTCACTTTTATCGGGATTCTGCATTTAGTTTTGTTCGTTTTATCATGTTACTGCTACACTACACTCCAGGCTGCTGGCCATGACTAGAACAACTTACATTTAGCGCATACTCATGGCATCTCAATATTGTAGTTCATTTGTTAAATTGATTTACCATGGCATGAACAAGTGTTAAAACCTCTCGTTGTAGGTTACTAAAATCATGACACTTTTGTTTTTCTTTATTTTTCTTTATTAGTTTCTTTATCTGTGACGTGAGAGAAGTGAAGATTAAAAAAAAACTGTCATATGGTTTTAATTCCTTCTCCGTATGTGTCACACTCACACACTCATTCCATCTTCCAATTTTTCATTACTTGATTTCCTCAGACGTACGAAGCCTGTGAGTTGAAATTGACCTAGATTGTTGTCGGTCAATCATATTGTTCTTACCACCAGTCAATGGTGATCCTGAGAACAATATGTTGTTCAGCAGGGAAACCGTTGTGCCCATATGTTTGAGAACAATATGCTTGACCAAAGAAAAACTCTTGGGTTTGTTTAAAAACAACTGATGAAGCCTTTCTCATAAGTCGTGGGATGTCCCGTCACCTTTTCTAGCTGTGAATGAATTCTTCCCTGACAGTGATCCCTGGAGCGTGAATGTGGAACCGTTGTGCTTCATCTTTTACTCCTAAAGTGGATACATTGGGGAGGATCCGAGGTAGTCATGTTTAATATCACGTCTTCATCTAGAAATTGTAGGGTTTGGAACTAGTACATTGTATTTTTTGTTTGTATAATTGTTGATGTAAATTCATACATTGTAATGTTACATAAATTGAAATAAATAAATGGAATATTGAATTTGTGTATGTATATCAGTGATGTGATGAATTTTTGTGGAGTTTAAGTTTGAACTTTTCATTGAATTGACCCATAGACGGAGTGTGCTCAAGGTGTTGATGTCAGACATTGAACTTAAATAATGAGTTGTGCTCTTTTGGACGCTATTTACTCTTTATCTTGAAAAATAACATTCGAGAGTTATCTCCCGAAGCCATTGAAAACACAAAAACTGTCGTTAGGGAGTTATCTCCTGAACGGTTTTCACATTTATGGGGAGCCAAAAGAGCAACTATTTTAAATAATTGACACATTAATGAACTGTCACACCAGGATGTCTATGTCAGACATCATACTTAAATAACTGACCCATTGTAGATTGTCACATCAGGGTGTCGATGTTATACATCACATGCTGGCGTTTCTTTTGATTGATCATGAATGGCTAACACTAGGGCTTACATACCGGATAAAAAATTTACTCATAATAAAATGGAAAAAAAAAAAGTTCCTTGTTGGATCCTCCACGAATAAAATGATGAGATTAGAGTCGTACGCATCTCAGAAGACCATCCTAAGTATATATGTAAATGGAGTGAAGTGGGAGAAGTATTCTCTCCTTCGGTCTTTGTCTTTGATTTTTTAATTGCGACCTCAATTCCAACTTTGATTGGTGTTTGGAGAACACTTGTACGCTCCTCGCTTTATCGCCACAATCTCCTCCATTGCAATGTATCACGCCTCTCTTCTGCATTTTGTTAAGCATGTTGAAAATGTCTCCTTGCTAAAGAGTCAACAAATGGTCTTGTTTTTAGACCTGCTACTAATTGTGTAATACCACAGTTAGATTCAAGCTTGTGATTTGGGATGTCACATCGTTGAAAGTTGAAATGATCCATGAATGAACTTAGAAACTCATATGGTTTCTACCTGAGTTCAATCAAGCAACTTGAACTCGTATGTGTTATCCGACTTATAGTAAAGCGAGACGCGAACATCTCGGCTAATTATTTCCATGACTTTATAGATCTCTTCAGAAGGTGGGTGAGCCATAATAGGGCAACCCACTTTAAAGTACATTAAAAGACGAAACACTTTAGAGCGTTAGATGTTCATTGAAATTTCATTTTAGCGTTGAAGGATGCTAAATGCTAATGTGGATTTGCTCTTCTGTCATACTCCTCCATATCGAGAAGTATAAAGCGCTTTAATATTGGTTCTTCGTTGATCTTTCTCGTAAAGACTGAGTTGCATTGCATCTTCTTCTTTCGAGGTGGACATTGGGACAAGGCTTCACTCTCTGTTTCTAAACTTTGATATTTTTGAATATCTATTGTTATCCGGGGTTCAACTATGCCCCTTCTTTCATTCTCTTTGCATCTCAACCACTCTTTTCATTCACAACATTTAGTGCGCAACTACAACCGTAGAGTCATAGAGATATATGTTTTTAAGGAGGTGTTGAGGTGACCCAAAGTTTTTTTGCGAACTTACATGGTGTGTCTCCTAAGCCGTGACCATACTCAAGCCTAAAAATAAGTCTGTACCGAACAACATTTGGATATTGAACTTTACTATTAAAACAAACATAGGCTTAAAAAAAAAAATTCTAAATCAAATTATAACTTATCTATTTCCATAGATAACTCGGTCCGACCTATTTCCATCGCTACTTGACACATAAATCAAGTAATCACATCACAATTCCCCAAATCCATCTTCCCGCCAATTACATCTATCCCGCCGCAACACCATTTCTGAGTGGATGTTGGCATTGCATTTCAAATCGTGTTTCTCTCTTCCGTTCACTACTCGCATTTCCGTCAAATCTTCTTCTTCACTCTTCCCTTTCATTCTCTCACTCCCTCTCTCCTCCATTCCTCGCCGTGCAATGTCGTCAAAACCACCACCCTCCGCCTTCGACAAACTCATGTCCGGCGCACGCGCCGCCGCCAAGAAAAAACCCTCTCCACCTTCCTCATCTCCTAAGAAACGAAAATCCCCTACTCCTCCATCGCCACTCAAAACCCCAGATACCGTTCAAAACCCTAATAACAACCTCAAAACCCTAGAAACCGTTCAAAAACCCGAAGAAACTGTTCATGAAGAACCGCCGAGCAAGATCCGAAACACATCATCATCTTCGAAGGGAATAGTCGCTGAATTGAAGGAAAAGGTTCCGCAGCTGAAGAAGAAACCGGCGAGTTTCGATCCGAGTTCGGTTGTTTGCTGGGAGAAAGACAAACCTGTTCCGTTTTTGTTTCTCTGTTTGGCGTTTGATATGATTAACGAAGAGAGTGGGAGGATTGTGATCACTGACATTGTGTGTAATTTGTTGAGAACTGTGATACATGCTACACCGGAAGATCTTGTGCCTGTTGTTTATTTATCAGCGAATAGAATTGCGCCGGCGCATGAAGGGTTGGAATTGGGAATTGGTGATGCTTCGATTATTAAGGCGCTTGCCGAGGCGTGTGGAAGGACTGAGCAACAGATTAAGATTCAGTATAAGGTTGTTTGATGTTCCAATTTTAATATTATTGTTGTTGCTAGGTTAAAAAACCACTTAGATAGGAAAATTTTACAGGACAGCTGTAAGACTGACGATGTTGTATGAGATAGAGTTTTGAGCTGTCAAGAACAAACATAGAGATAAATTAAGCGTAGCCGAGGTGATGATATCACCTTCGATGTGTTGTAAGACTAGACGAGATAGGATTAGAAATGATAATATTAGATAGGGAGTTGGGGTAACACCTATACTAGAAAATAGAAAAGATGGTGGAAACTAGGCTTAGGTGTTTTGTGTGTAGATTCTTAGTAATGAGAGTAGATCAGAAGAAGAGTACTAAATCATTAGAAACAGAGGAAGACCTAGAAAAACTATAATATAAACTATTAAGAAAGATCTAGAGTTTAATGAGTTGAATAAATATATGGCATATGGTAGAGCATTATGACGTCGTTTGATCCTTGTAGCCGACCCCACTCAGTGGGATAAAGCTTGATTGTTATTGTTGTTATGTTATCTAAGAAGATGCTAACTGTTGTTTTGTTGTTGACAGGAAAAAGGTGACTTAGGTTTAGTTGCAAAAGCTAGCCGTTCTTCCCAGTCTATGATGCGGAAGCCTGATGCTTTGACTATTAGGAAGGTTTTCAAAACATTTCATCTTATTGCAAAGGTACTTTACTGTCAATTTTGGAGCTTAAGTGGGTTTGTTGTTTGAGATATTGGTGTTTAGTTTTGTGTACAGAAGAGTAACTTATCAATGAAAGTTGGTTTTTCAATGCATAGGATAAACCTTTAAGTTATTAGATTATACTGTCAATGTAGCCGAATATCGGCTATGGAGGATTGCAGTGGCGGATTTTTTGACAAACGTCACAGTCAATTTCTGAAGGATGGCGGTGCTATGCTATGGCGTTTTATGCTGAATTTTAGGCTTTCTGTCATGGTCTTCCATCCTCCATTGATAACACTGGCTGCACTTTTGGAATTGGTTGAACTTGAACAAACAAATTGAAGCACATGCCATTTTTTTGGTAATTAGTCGTAATGTGGCCACTGGTAAAAATATCAAATTCGCAAATATCAGTTTGAGATAATCTGATTTTGAAGACTTGGACCGTTTATCTCTTCGTCTTTTGATATTACAATAAAACAAAACAACCATATTCAGTTCGCTATATTGATACTCAATCACGTTTAGGAGTTTATTTAAATTTTATAATGCACACACCAATGTGACATGTACGAGAGCTTCATTTGTTGTAGTTTTATAATCTTGCAGGCATATGTCTTTTGCTAAAAGCTAAGGCTTAATGATTTTTTGCTGAATGTTGGTTTTTGTTGTTTAAACCAGTTGTTCTGTGTTTGTGTTTATGTTGCAAGTTAATATGCATGTTCTGATTCCTATTAGATAAGAAAAGATGAATTTGTTGGAATTTGGAACAATTTTTAGTTGAGGGTTATTAGAGTTTGCTACTGATTTGCCCTGAATTATAAATGTTCACAGGAATCTGGAAAAGACAGTCAAGAGAAGAAAAAGAACCACATAAAGTCACTTCTTGTTGCTGCAACTGACTGTGAACCTCTCTATATAATCCGTTTGCTACAGGTTGCAATTCTTCTGTTATAAAAATAATCTTGTGGGTTTACTCCACTCCGTTAATTACTTGGATGTGTTTTCCAGACAAAATTGCGAATTGGATATGCTGAGCAAACTCTCTTAACTGCCTTAGGCCAAGCTGCTGTGTACACTGAAGAACATTCTAAACCACCTCCTGAAATTCAGTCTCCTTTTGAAGAGGTAAGTTAATTTTATTGAAGTAGGGTGAATGGTGATATGTGCTTTGTTTTTGACCTTTCGGGTGCATCAGCTCAAAAAGTTGGAGACGGGTAGCCGCCGCTGAGATAGGTGTCAATGCATTATGATGTTGGTCGTGATACCAATCTTTTCCTTTTACCTATATGTTTTTGACTTTTTGTTTCATTTTGCATCAGGCTGCTAAAATTGTTAAAAAAGTATATTCTGTTCTTCCTGATTATGACAAGATTGTGTCTGCACTCCTTAAGGATGGTGTATGGGAACTTCCAAAGAAGTGTGATTTTACTCCTGGTGTTCCAGTTGGGCCTATGCTGTCAAAAGCAACCAAGGGTGTATCTGAAATTCTAAATAAGTTTCAGGATGTAGAGTTTACGTGTGAATACAAATACGATGGAGAGCGTGCTCAGGTGATGCTTCATGGTCATATATTCCATCAGAAACACACTGCTTATGATACTTATTGTGTAATAACATTAGTTGTATTGAGACAGATACATTTCTTGGAGAATGGCTCGGTAGAGATTTACAGTAGAAATGCTGAACGGAACACTGGGAAGTTTCCTGATGTTGTTACTGCAGTTTCAAGGTAAAAATGATCAAACTGAGTTGTGAATATTATGTTTGAGGTCTGGTAGCATCTTTTCATGCAAATTATGAACATTTTCCGAACAACTTGAATTTGCATTTAACGAAATTATTGAAGTTTTAGAGTTTAATCTTTTAATTAGAACAGGGCTTTGTCTAATGTGCGCAAGCAAATTAGTATTGCACCATGCACAAGCTTGTTTTCCACCGTTGGATCATTAAATCTCATCATATTACATTTAATTTAATAGCTGACTTGTTGATCCATTGGTAAAAACAACCTTGTGAATGGTGCAAGACATATGTCCCTTGTGCACCGTAGAATTGCCCTTACAAAAGGAGAAAAAATAATATCCGGAATAATAAGATAATATGGATATGGTTTGAATGATACATCATACATGTGATGTTTGGACAAACTATTATATATAAGGAAATTTAGAAATCAATTGTAAAGAGGTAATTTGAGATACTCTAACATGTGTTACGATAAAATATTGTTGTGTTGCAATTTTTTAATTTATTCTTACAGTCCTCCTTAAAGCAAAGCTCATTAAGCTATAAAAAGAAAAATGTATATGGATTCAACCAAACATGATTGAAAGTCAACTCCGACTAAAAGAGGGCAAACAGGCTATTTGCGATAAATGTATATTAAGGGTGATCGGAATTCATGCTCGTCTGGTAAAAGAAAAGAATCATATAGATTAGAACATTGTGATATTAGAGTTTAAGATTTTGGAGAAACTCGACAGTGGAATTTTGACAAAGACAGATAATATAGGATGGTACTATAATGATACTATGTTGAAATTATAGTCTTTAGTCCTTTCCTTTCGATGTAAAGGGATGAAATTAATACTCAGAATCAGAATAATATAATTGATTTGCTGTGAGTGACATGTTGGATGTCAGGTTGAGATATCAGACTCCGAATCCTAATTATAGGACTAATATTTTGAGATATTTTTCAAATATTCTATTGAAGGAAGCATAGTTACTAATGATTATATTGAAACAAGTATGCCAGTTGCTTTCAAATAGAAGTTTTAAAACATCATAGTTTCTGATATTTGCTGTCACTGAACAGGTTAAAGAAAACATCTGTAACATCATTTATCCTTGATTGTGAACTTGTTGCATATGATCGTACAAAACAGAGAATCCTTCCTTTCCAGGTAATCTCATTGCCGGTCCTTTATTTTACGGGTGTCAATACATCATTTAATTATAGTCTGAAAACTTTTAAATTATGAAGCGATCAAAATAAAATCCTTTTGCAACTAATGTCTGTGTTGTTTTACCTTTATTGGTGATTCAGCTTTCCAATTTCTGATATTGTGTTATGAGTCGAGATTAGATAATGTTATTATAATCTTATATCTTGACAGGTGCTTAGTACCCGTGCCCGCAAAAATGTAGCTTTGAGTGACATAAAGGTTGATGTTTGTGTCTTTGCTTTTGATTTGTTGTACCTTAATGGCCAAGCACTTCTTCAGGAAAACTTGAAAATCCGTAGAGAGGTAACACCTTTTATCTTTGCATTGCTAATAGTTTCATTTTATTGTTTTCTTTATTAAGCAGTTGAATCCATGATAGAGTTGGCCGAAGGGTGGAAGCCTTGATGAAGCTGTTACATTCCAAGACAAAATATTTGTAGCTACTGTCCACGTAAATATAAGAGGAGCTGTGTTAGGTAGAAGTTTAGAATAAAGAGGAATTAAAGTAGATAGATCAAGGCAGTTAGTTAAAGGAGACTCGATTTGAGAAATAGAGGGAAATAGTATAAATGAAGCATTGATGAAATATTATTTTTGAGAGGACCAAGCAAGAGCTTTATTATCCCATGGGAAGAGTCTTTTCTTTTTGATTTTGAGGGAAGCAGGCCAATTGAATCTCTTTTCTACTTGTTTATCATCAACTGTTAATGTTAAGTAGTTCATTATATTGTATATCATGCATCTGGAATGAGCGATCTTCTCTTCTTTTTTTTTTTCTCTTCATAAGAACTGTTTGTTGACTAGTGCCTAATTTTCTGCAGCATCTCTATACCTCTTTCGACGAAGAATCTGGATTCTTTCAGTTTGCAACATCAACAACATCAAATGATGTTGAGGAGATTCAGAAATTTCTTGACAAAGCCATTGATGCAAGGTTTTTTATTTTATTTTAATTCTAGTTAATTTTAATTCAAGATGTAGATTGAAATTTCATTATTTCGGTTGTAATTATATGGTGTGACCTCTTCCCAGACCCTGCGTGTGCGGGAGCTTTGTGCACCGGGCTGCCCTTAAGTTATATGGCACCATTTCTACCTAATTTAGTATACTCTTTAGTTGTCGTCTTCATGTGATTGCACTGCTATCAAAAACATTTGATAGGAAGTGTAACACTTCATTGTATATTTAACTCACAACTCTTCCAAATTTGGTTTCTCTTGCGATAATTTGAACAATTTTTTTTTATCATTTGCCTTATCTCTTGATTTTCAGCTGTGAGGGATTAATTATTAAAACATTACATGAAGACGCCACATATGAACCCTCCAAGCGGTCACTCAACTGGCTGAAACTGAAGAAAGATTATATGGAAAAGTAAGGGACTTGATATTTATTTATTTATTTTTCTTATTTCACTTTTATATTGATGTGTTTCAATTTATTGATTGGCTCTACTTTGCAGTATAGGGGACTCACTAGATTTGGTACCTATTGGTGCTTTCCATGGTCGTGGGAAACGTACAGGTAATCATGTAACATACTCCCTCCGTTCTTAAATATAAGCAAATTTTGACTTTTAAGTTCATTCAATTAATGATGTATATGGTCTACATTATAGACCACATACATCATTAATTGAATGAACCTACAAGTCAAAATTTGCTTATAATAAAAAACTGAGGGAGTAGTCTTTAATGTTGTGATATCTATTTTTGTATCATTTTAAAGCCGATATTTCACCTGCATCTGAATATGGGCAGGCCTTTGGAGATTTTTTTGTGCTGTTAATTTATACATTTAACTCGGTGGTCTGAAATGAGTTAGTGGCATGATGTTGTCTTGTAGGAGTGTATGGTGCTTTTCTCCTTGCTTGCTATGACAACGATAATGAGGAGTTTCAAAGCATTTGTAAGATAGGTGAGCGTTTTATGTTGTATAGAGCTCTTTTGTTTATTGAACTTAATTTTCTCACTTTTTCTGTGACCAATAGTTTTCTCACTTATTCTTCATGTGGGTAGGAACTGGATTCAAAGAAGAAGTGCTTGAAGAACGTTCTACTAGCCTTCGCTCTAAAGTGATTCCCAAACCAAAGGTTGCTGGCTCTTGTTTCTCTCGGAACCACCATTTCTGAGTTTTGCTTAGTATTTTATGAACTAATTCAAACTTGATCCTTTATTTCAGGCATACTATAAATGTGGAGAATCAATCAATCCTGATGTATGGTTTGACGCAAGTGAGGTAAAATTTTTTTTTTTTGCAAATGGCATTTTTTTTTTTGTAATATTATCCAATAAAAATGCATTATGATGTTCAGAAGCAAATTTGTTTTTTTGCATTAGTTATATATTATTTTCTTATTTCATTTAGGTGTGGGAGGTGAAAGCTGCAGACCTGACCATTAGCCCCGTTTACCGAGCTGCAGTGGGCATAGTAGATTCCAATAAGGTATTTGATAAAAATTTGAATTGATGATAAAACTGGTACAACTTACTTCGAAATTCTGCCTGTTAACATTGTGTAGTTGATAATGATAGCTTTTAACTTCTATTGATGGTACTTTTATATTTTCTGAATAAAGGGCATATCTCTTAGATTTCCGCGTCTAGTTCGAGTACGGCCTGACAAAGCACCCGAGCAGGCCTCCTCGTCTGAGCAGGTAAAGTACAGTCCAATCTTTCATTATCCGACTAACAATATATGATAGGAGATTGGGAAAGAGTAATGTTGGAATTAAAATTGAATTATTTGGTCATTCTTTAACCACTTTCTTTCAGGTTGCTGAAATGTATAATGCTCAAAAACACAATCACAATGACAAACAGGATGACAATGAAGACGATTGAGGGAAAGAGTTTTCTTGCTTTTTTCATGCTGTTAAACTATGGAATCGGAGCATTATTCTGATAATCCCATGTGAGTAAATGTTAAGATGCAAATCCTTTACCTTCGAGCTAGGTCAGAGTACATTACTTCTTATCCAACATGATTAGGAATTTGGCATACACCATAGTGTAATTAAGCTCATGGAGACTCCAAACAATATGTATTCGCACATCAAGCATGTCATTTGGAATTTGGGTATTTTTTCAGAAGGGACCCAATGTGCCTGGTACTGCTTGTGTAGGTATTATAGAGTGTTTGGATGCACATTATCTTTTATTTTCTCGCAACCCGATAATGTTTCAACGTAGGTTTACTAAAGCTACAATTCCTAGAGTTAGCGAACTGTGCGACAGTACAGTGTTTTCTCATTTTTCCAAATTGTTCCTTTATCATGATACTGCACTTAAGGGTGCTAGTGATGACAATACCACTTACATTTTGTCCATGCTCATAGCATCTCAATATGTAGGTCATTTATCATGATCCTACCTTTGTTATTTTTTTCTTATATTATGTATTTTTTTTGGTCAAAGACAAACTTATGTACTTTATCCATGCGAAAAGTGAAAGAAAAAACGGTATAAAAATAATTGACAGTTATTTTTTGAAGGTTCAATCATACATTTTCAATAATTGCTTAAATCAATTCTTCTTCTTTGTCGAATTGCTTAAATAAATTCCTCACCTTTCATTTTTAGTTGGAAAGCCGACCTCACTTAGTTAGATAAAGACTTGGATTTTGTATTCAATGAGTTGGAAGAACAGCCAATCCAATATGGTGCACAGATTGCCTATACAGTTGGTTTTTCGAATTAATGATTTGGTTCCTCAAATTGAATAGTTCACCTTAGTGAATAAGGACATCTCAATTTTTCAAGAAAATTAATGATTGAGATGTCCTAAGTTACCCTATAAAGTGAATTGGTAGAGTAGTCAATCCAAACACGGTTGAAATTTTTTTATTTATTTTAAGCAATTGAAATCACGCACACCCTTGAAATTTCCTACATTAAAAGTATAACTAAGCCTTCTTTTTGAAAGAGTTCACAGTATTATGGGAGTATTCAACATTTATCCAATGTCACATGGAGTCATTATCTTTGGCTTTTCAATTGTATTGATGTATTGTGCTTGCTTTCATTCTGTTGATGTCACTGTTTCAAATAGCTAATTGTAATTCTCCAGTGAACTTGACTTGGAAGATAAGATTGAATATTATTCCCACCACCATGGAGTGGTGGACGAGTCCTGAGTCTTCTGGAAACATGTTAGAGAAAGAAAAATGGACTAGGTTCAATTCAATGATTGCCGTGAAGGAGACACTTTGTAGAAACCTGTCTTTTTTAGTAGAAACCTGCCTAATGTTTTGAACTATGGGGGTGTGTATAGTAACTGCTACTAGTCTAGTCAAGATAGTGACCATTTTCAAGCCTCCTCGTTTTGTAGAATAAGCCTCCTTAAACTGTTTTTACTTTACAGCACAGCACGTGTTTACATAAAAAAAAAATTATCTTTTATCTCGGCCGTTAATCCTGCTGGGTAGTTCAAATTATACAATGATAAAATTAATATAAAGTGATCTTGATCGTTAATTTGAGATTGGACGGTTGAGGTACAAAAATAAAGTAGTCGCGTACTAAATCTAAATCCGTCTAATTTTTATGGTGCAAATTAACATTTAAGCCCTCAAAGTTTAAACATCGAACAATTTATTCTTTCAAATTACACCATAATAACTTGATTGGAATACCTCTTTGACAAACATCCATCAAAACCAATGAATGATCCATGTATTGATTTAAATAGTCTACGTCAAGACAACACATAACTTTTAAAATTGTGGTACTAAATTTAGAAAAAGTGACTAGAATGATTGACATTATTGAATTTAAATGACTATTACTATTTTACATACTCAGATTCCATGTTGAGACAAAAAAATTGACAATTTCTTACAATTCAAAGAACTAAAATTTTTATGAGATTTTCCAATATCTCGGATGTGCACATCCTGAAGAGAAAAAAAAAAACTTGTATTATTAGTAATCTGGAATTCATATGAGAGTTAAGTAAAATTTGATCAAGAATTATTGTAGTAAAAAATCGAACACAAATTCTATTTGTGAGTTCATTAGTCACTTGAGCAAATTGTTTGGTTAATGACTTAATTCTTAAGCACTATACTTTGTTTAATTATGGTTCTGGGCTTGTACTTGATCCTGATTTGTGTGATTTTAATCAAGTCGGGTCCATGGATGGAGTTGTTTTTATTTAGCCAACAATTGACAAAACCTCCAATAAAATTTGTCTTATAAGGATAAAACGCGTCATTTGCGCAACCCCGTGTTCAACGTTCATAAGTGTGTTAGCGTGTTTTATTGGACTTCATCGTTACCCTCACTGAAAGGGAATATGCATTTGATGTAATGTTATGTACCTTACCAGAGATAAACTAGCTGGATGAAAGTAACCCTTTTTTGTTCTTTTTAACGACTTAGAAAGCAATTTGAAGTATACCTTTCAAGAGCGATTAGTGTAGTCAAAATGCTAGCAATAGTTTGATATGGTTTATAAGGCCAGTGTTTGGAAATTAAGTGTGGTGCACATGTTTTGAAAATGTGTTTACTTACTTTAAGCAATGCTAGCAAAACTCATTTAACATTTTCGTTATAATATCCGATGTCTTATTGGATGAAATACATGTAGTCCTATTATACTATGTGAGATTCATTTCCAAAGTGGTATGACCTATATATATTTCACTCAAATAAGAAAGTGAGTGTTACAAAGAGTGTGTTAAAATGAATGTTGGTAACATTCTTGTTTAATTTTAATATGCGGTTGGTGTGAAGAGTTTTATACTATGAACAAATCACAATCATTTATATTGTGACTTTTAAAAAAATAGTCATGATTAAAGTAAACAATTTTCATAATTTGATGATTATGATATTGACGGTATAAAAACTCTACACCAATAATGCATATGAATTAAATCATTTAAAAATAGATCTACGACATTATAGTTTTTGTTGTCACCACGACTACATTGTGACTGCAATCGAAGCATGATTTGAGTCTTAACATCAAGGTTTTTGTTGTTGCAACGATTGCTATTAAGGTGTGATTTGGTTCTTGACATTAGATTTTCACCGTCGCCGCAACTTCAACGTGATTGCAATTGAGCCCTCATTAATTGTATTTGATCACAACAATTTTTTGAATGATCATAGATAGCTATAGGACCATTCCTACAATTTAAAACCTTGCAAACTATTTTTGAACAATGCCATGCACTCTCCTCATCTACTTGTCTCCTATGGAGAAGACTATCCATGTGACCTCTCTTTACCTGTCCTTGACTATATGACCCTTGAGCAAGCAGCATAACTGTTGTAGAACATGGCTACAAACATTTTAAGTATGAACTGTGTTTCTTTCCATGCTACACACTTCTATTGAATCTTGAAATATGTAAAACTAGGACAAAAAAAGTTATGATAGTTGGGTAACAACAAAATTATCTTGGATAACTATCTTACTTGACCAAATTAAATATAACCTCTCTTTTAATTAATTTATTTGGCTATTGAATATAATTAAACTTTTTATTTTATACCATAATAATTCAAGCATGCTTCATTTGTTGGGGAGTCTATGAATTTTGCTTTCATTGTCATGCTTTAATGGAACATGATAGGTAAAATGGAGATATATTAGTCAACATTTTCTGCTTCTCTTCTTCTGCCTCTTCAGAATGAAGAACAAACAAATTGAGTGGGAGTAGATAAAATAAATAAAATTAAAGAGGCTTTAGTGAATAATAATTAGCATTAGTATTGCAAGAGAGAAGAAAAGAAATATCTTTATAAATAATTAGAAATTGAATAATGATAATGATAACTTGTCTAACAAAAGTTTAATATATAATCATACATCACACCAACACTAGATCCTGATTCTGATTTGTGGACCCAACATGCAGAGCTAAGGGCCTTCACTTCACCCTTTGGTTGTTGGCCATACCATCTTCCAATCCTAACGACTACTCACTCATTAACTATTCTTCTTAATTGTTGATGTGATCTTATAGTCTAGTAGATCAATCCCTCTCATAAGATTTTGATTACCTCATAAATAAAAGTTTGGTCTAATTCAAATAATTTAGATTTTAAAGTTAGCATATTGAAATTTAAATCCGTGCAGTTCGATATCTATCAAACAACCATCGATATACTGACGATAGATAATTAAAATCTCTCTGACATACATACCTATAAGAATCTGACATATATACTTATAAAGATCTCTATTACATTGATGTACTATGGAACGATTTTTAAAACCGTTAGAACTAATTCTAATGGTTGTAAAAGTTATTACACCTTGCAACAATAATAAAGAATCTAAATCTCATACACACTCAAATCACTTGCTGCACTACATTAATTTAGTTACATTACAATTATATTACAAAAACCATTTCCTTTCACAAAGAAACAAAACTAGAATGTGAATAGAGGAAAATGCCAAGGAAAACCCTTCACTCCAAATATTACCAAAAACCCAAAATCAAGAAAAGTTTCTTCTTCCTCCACCACTATACATATGCTAGATTAGTAGAATACCAGCTTCAGCCTGCTAATGCTAGTCATTAATGCTATTAATTAACTAACTAATAAACATATTATATATCAATTAAAAACTAAGTTGGTAAAATAGGATTTAGTTGCTCGTTGCAAGCGATCTCAATCGTTAATTTAAGATCAGACGGTTCAGAATACACAATAATAAAATCCTCTAGTACTTGTTGAATGAAGTCAATAGTAACAGTGCTAGGTACTTGGTAGTCAATGGAGTACAATCCTCTGGTACTTATTCTCTGCAGAAGGAGAATCAGAACCTTCACAAAAAACCCTTTTCCTACTATTGAATCTTCCACAGTTACTGTTAACAAAGGACTCTTGAGGAAGTAGTTGATGCTGGTGCTGTGGTGGTTGTGGTGGTGGTGAATGAATGGTGACAGGTGGAATCTCAAAAGACTCCAATGGTGGTGGTGGATGTCTCCATTGAGGTAATGGTCCTGCAAGTAAAAGGGTCTGAAGCAAAGGACCAGCTTTCATCACTGCTTGTAAAAGTTTACCTTTTTCAGGCAAAGGTTTATCTTTTGCTATTGAATCAATCATCATCATCATTGGTTGTTCTGTTCTTGTTTGTTGTGGGGAGGATACTATGCTTTCTTCACAATCTGATAG
Organism: Medicago truncatula; assembly: GCF_003473485.1. Taxonomy (NCBI): domain Eukaryota; kingdom Viridiplantae; phylum Streptophyta; class Magnoliopsida; order Fabales; family Fabaceae; genus Medicago; species Medicago truncatula. The sequence goes on from NC_053045.1 coordinate 29,105,966, forward strand.
TGATATTCCATTGTTGGAAGATTCAATTCCTCTCTTTTGTATTTGTTCATCTTCAATGCTTGAGATTCCAGACAAAGGATCTTGGTTTTGTTGCTTTTGTTGTTGGAAAAGTAACTTTTCTAAGAAAAGTCTTTGGCATTTTTCTTGTGCTTCATCTCTTTCTCTTATAACTTTGTTGAAAAGTTCTTTTAGGTTATGTAGTTGTTCATCTCTTTTTCTTAGTTCTTCTTGTACTGTTACTCTTGTTTGTTCTAGCTCCATTGTTGTGTACATCAAGGTTTGCTTCAACTCATCCATTGACTATATCACAAAAATTGCAATGAAATTAATAAAAAAAAACACTAATGATCATTTTACAACGGTTTCTCTTTTAGTCTTATAAACATTTTGGATGAATAGTTGGTCCTCAAATTACAAGTATTTTATATGCCTATAAAATGCAACTATGAAGAATCAATATTTGTAATGAAAGAAAAGAAGTAGGTACCTTTCCTTGGTAGTAGTAAGCCCAAGATAGAAGAGGGCTACGTTGTTGAGTGTCCATGCTCTTAGAAAGAGTGGTGGGAGAGAAATGAGGGTATAGAAAGAAAGTGAGGAGAAAAGAAGAAAAAGGGAGAGGGAGAGGGAGAGAGAGAGAGTTAGGAGTGTTATGAGGGATGGTTGAATGGAAGGTGTCTTATAAGAAGTAGTCCAAGTTACTGTATAAGGAAGGTTGCCTTATAAACCGGGGGTTGGAGAAAAAAACAGACAATAGGAAATCTGTGGCCAAATCCTAACTCCCTACCCTATGCTCTACAAAATCCTATTTAATAATACATACAAATTCTATTTTGTAAGACTAGATTATTTCTGTGATATGTTTCAACTGGTTGAATTGTTGGTAAGTTTTTACTATTTAGAGTAAATTTCGTTTCGATTCTGAGTGTGAGGATGATCCTCGTCTCATATGTCGCTTTTGTAAATATTGAGTTAAACCTAACTTAAATTGACATATTTCACTTGATTAAATATTGAGATAACAACTCATGTATGATGTAATATTTATCTCACTTGTACACGGTTTATATGTTATGTTATGTATGTGCATAAGTACTATATATGGAACCAAATTGAACAGTGAAATAAAAAGCACAACTATACAAAACTAGTCATATATGTTTTTTTTCTTCGTTTTTTAATCAACTTCCCATAATAGACAAGTCCTATTCAGGTCTCTTACTTTGATTTTCCGGTATCTTTGCATACTATTGAACGAGAAAAACTTGGAAAGTGACGGTAAAAAACAGTGATAACCTTTTTCAACTGCGAAATAACGATAATAACCTAACACATGTAACTTAAAGGCCAATTATACTAAAATCATCTTCCTTCCTTCCTTTTTTACTCAATCTTCTTTCTCATTTTTAGAAAGGCACAAAAGTTAACAAGTATTTTTGGTAGGTTTTTTTAATGAGTTAATTCACATTATTTTATGACCAGAAATTGAACTCGATACTACAACACACACCATACATATATATATATATATATATATATATACACAGATATATAGACACACACACCAAGGGTGGACATGTGGGTCGAACCCGACCCAACCATTCGAAAACCAAAGAAATAAAGAAAAAGAGTTGAATCAAACAGTTAGACGAGTTTGGCAGGTGGCCCATTCCATTCTCGGTGGACAAGTGTGGGTCAGACCGGATGAAAGAATTTGGACCGTCGTGAACTGCACCCATCCAAAGTTATTTTTATTATAATACAACATCGTTTTCAATATTATAGGAAATACAGTACCATTTTGATCTAAAAACGTTCCTAGGTTAAACCAAACATACACTTTACAGAAAATAACCTGAATTATGTCCATAGGCGATTTCAGAAAATTCTTATTGGAAAAATATTAGAGTGTGTTTGGATGAGGTAATTTAAAAATTTTAAAGAATTTAAAATTCTAGACAATTTACCTCAAAATATTTGAATTCCCTCATAACATTACATTTCCTCAACATTACATTACATTCCCCCATCTAAACAATGGAATTCACCTCAAAATATTTAAATTCCCTCAAAACATTCGTCCATCCAAACACACTCTTAAGCTTTAGATCTTTGTTACTGTAACATTGTAGTTGGTCAAACATTTCCAACCTTACTTTCTAAACATTGCAAGATTAAAGTCATGCAAACTTTTTAAATTTAATTTTTTTATTTATACAGCAACTGTTTTTAATTTGAAACTTATATTATATTTAAGCTAATTTGGCTCTTTCTTTTTTCTCACGCATGGGCTGCATTTTGCAGTAAATCCAAACAATTATTTTGTTTTTATTATTGCACAATTCCAAACGGTTCAATTATATTAACATGACATGACATGAGTGTCACATTTGATTTTTCTTCCCTGGCTATAAAAACAATTTACAAGATAGTAGTATAATTTGTATCATGACTTAACCACTTAAAATGTGTTGTTTTAATAGTTAGCAATGTATTGTAAAATAAATAGTTTCCTTTTAAAAAAAAAAAGGATATTAGCAAAATATCTTCAATGCTAAAATTAAATTGGGATTTTAACATTAGTATGAAACACTTATTTCATCAACAATACAGATGTACGTTTGTCTTCGTGAGCTTAGCTCGGTTCGAACCCCAACCACTAAAAAAATAGAGATGCACGTTTCTTTTAAGAACAATAGTACTGCAACTAACTAAGCAATCAACATGGTAATATGATGGTATAGTGGTCAAGTGATAGAGGGCTTTAGTGGTCACAAAAAGGAGCTGGTAACCAAACTTCCCACTACTATTTGCCCATAGATGAGGCACCCCTTGTAAAAAGTCCTACTATATGGAAAAGAATGCATTGCTTACATTTGACGAAATCATAACTCAACACTGTATGTTGTAAGAATATCAAATTATATTTTGATTAGAGGGTAATCCTACAACATAACCCTACCCTCTAGGGTGGGACACTTGTTCATTTTGACCGTTAAACCTATAATGAGGGAAAATTAGTTAATTTCATTATGTATTATTATCATAGGCTACCTAATTTAGGAGTACTTCATTTTGTCAAAGTTAATTATAGTAGTACTATTATGGAAAAATATAATATCATTAATCATATTATCAATGTTTTTCTACTTTCAAGAAAGAAAAGAGTAAATCCAAATTGACAATGCAAAACCCAAATCCAAAAGGAGTTGAGTGGGGCACAACCTTTATGTCCCATCTAATTTTGATTAGATTCTCTGCAATTCCAATTTGGGTTTACCTTTTCTCTAATTATTATTTGCATGTTCTAAGAGTGTGGATTATTGCTGCATAGGATGCGGCAAATTGAAGGAATAGAAAAGGATGATAGCTCAGGTGCACCTTATAATCCGTAAATATATAAGCAAGCTAGCTAGGTGGGGGAAATGCCAGACAAAAAGGTATCAAAACCATAGTTATGTTATTGAGACTCATTTTTATCTTTATTAGTAAATTGTGACACTAGAAGCATTTTTTTTTTTAGAAATGATATTTGAACAATCATTTTTTGACAACTTTTGTGACAACGTACCACTATCTAAATCCCTTTGTATAATTTGGTTGTATAAGAAGTTGTCACAATAAAAGGTTGTTCAAATAACATTGCTTTTTTTTTTTTTAGGGAATGTGACACTAGAAGTATTGTTTAGAGGTATATGCACCTTGAATTTTCCCAAGACACTTGTTAAGATGTCTAAAGAAAAAGTTTTGTTTTAGAAATGATACGTTCAACCAGGGCTGTATTTGAGGTACAACGAGGAGAGCGACCGTCCTAGACTCCAAAAAATATGTATGAAATTTGGGCCCCAACAAAAAAATTAAGAGTTCATTAAACACTAAAAAAGATAATTCAATTCTAAAGGGATGTGTGATTATTAGTAATCGACTTAGTTCTTTGTTGACCTATTTATAATTTATTGTGATGTTATGAAGGGAGTTAGCGTTCCCCCATCTCAAACACTTCCGTCAAAAGAAATCATCCCACACTGCAACAATGTTGAAATTATTGGATAGTGTTGAATCAACAAAAAAAAAAAAAAAAACTTGCACATCCTTTAAGGTTACGTTTTCTCAAAAGGATATGTCGGATGTTGATGCAACTAATCCTTTTTTTTTTTTCTAAATCGAAGGTGTTGCAAATGTCTTTGTCAAATATGTTGATGTCAGCATTTGAAATTCTTGAGTTTGTCAAAGCTGCAATTTGTTATCTGAACGTTTTAGTTGCTTATTGAAACTCTCTTAACAATGGCTATGATTGTTGGATATGTAGAAAGAAGTTTTTAGAAGTTAAAATTATTGAAAAACTACTTGAGATTGTCAATGTTACAAGAAAGATTGAATGGTCTAGCCATTTTAGGTATTGAGATAGATATGATAGAACATGTTGATGTAGACACGATTCTTAGTGACTTTGTGTCCAGAAATGTCCGTAGAAATTGTTTTATATGAGCATTTAAATATTAAATAAAAAACTCAATGTTTTTTTTATATGAAGTTTAATGTTTTGTTAAATAATTTCGTAACGTAGTAAAAACTATACTCTTCAAGCAAATTGCTTTCACACTTTGAAAATTTAAAATTTGTATATACTCTTATTTAGAATCCAAATTATAGATTCGTCTTAGACCATTAAAATCTCAAAAATGGCCCTACATTTAACACATTGAAAGCTTTCATATTTTTTTTTTTCTTTTTTCATTGAATATAATACAGTATAACATACTAGTTTTTTTAGTTATCATGTAAATTTTTGTAGGTGCATTTAAAGTGGGATTCTCCCTTTCAAATTAAATTTTCTCTATACTAATAAACAGAGATCGAACTCATGGTCACTTATTTAAAGAGTTAAATTGACATTGGAGAGAATTGAACCTGAAAACTTAAGGATGAGTATACTCTCATATTTAAACTATCACTCTCTATGTTCTAATTTGGACGATAGTATTTAAGCACATGTTATACATTGTAAATCCTAATCTTTTTACTAAGGACAAACAGAACTATAAGTGCCATGTAGATCAAGATGCACGTATATTTGGCTAAACTTTACGAAACTTTGTTGGATTAATAATGTTTTACCCCATGTAATATAAGGCACTTTGAGAATTGTTGTTCTCATATTTGGTTTGGTTGTGCCATACGAGTAAATTACTCAAATACCCCTCGGCAGTTAACTGTCGAAGTTTTAGAAATACGGGTGCAGTTAACTGCTGAGGGAAACCTCGGTAGTTAACTGCCGAGGAAAACGTTATAAGAACAGAACTGCATAGGAGTTTCCAAAACTCCATTGTTGCGTTTTTGATTATCCAAGGTGCGATTTTGAGTCATTTGAAGCCATTCCAAGCCAATTTCAATCACAAAAACAAGTAAGTTTTTTGAATCCTATTGCATTGTTGCTTTGTGGTCGAATTGTATGTTATTTTTTGTTAAATTTTGATTATATAGGTTCGATTATATTGATTTGTTGATTTTATGATATGTTAGGATAGTTTAGGTTAGAATGGTTAGAATTGTTAGGATAGTTTAGGTTAGTATAGGTTGAATTGATCGCCATTTTTTTTAATGTAGATATGTCTCAGAATCAGAATCAGGGTAACGTTCAGGGTGATGAGAAGAAAAAAGAAAAATCACCTATGACGTGGCATGGAATTGTTTGCGATGGTTCCGGAAAAAAAAGGGTTCGAAGGTGCTGGTGTACAATCACTCGATGTTGAGGAGGAGCGGGAGGACATGCTATTTCGGTCCTCAACCAAAACAAGGTACCGCAGGGACTGTACCGGGCAAGCCGATTGATTTGTGTGACGAGGAAGAATGAATGTAATGGCTTTTAATGCCTAATTGTTTTGGATTTTTTTATGTTTTATTTTTGTGTCGCACACATTTTGTTTGACATTATGGTAGTTAGAATAAATTGCATTGGGAATAAATAAATTTGAAAACAAAATAAGATAATTATTGTTCCATTCAAAACAAAATATATGTTATCACATTACATTGCATTACACATTACATTCCGAAATTTACCTTCCAGCTGCAACAATCATCTTACCACTGAATGAGGCAAATTCAAACTTGCTAAGCAGCAGGACACCAGTATTCGATTAGCATCTTGTACGCTGGTATTCAAGTGTCAAAAGAATGAGGTGCATTCCTTGACACTTGAATACCATTGTTCAAGATGCTCATCGAATGCTGGAGTCCTGCCGATTAACAAGTTTGAATTGCCCCATCCAGAGTAAGACAATTGTTGCAGTTGGAATGTGCATTCCAACCGCAACAATTGTGTTACCTTTGAATGGGTTAAATTCAAACCTGCAAAACAACAGGACTCAAGCATTTCGCCAAGCACTTCATGTTTTCCCTTTGAAAAGAATAAATTTTTGTGAGGCTTGCTTTAGATGATGGTATTCAAGTGCCACCGAATTGAGGTTCAATCCTTGACACTTAATACCTTCATCTAAACCAGCATAACAAGAATTTAATATTTTCAAAGGAGAAACATGAGGTGCTCGCGAAATGCTTGAGTCATGTTGTTTGACAAGTTTGAATTACCCCATTCAAAGGAAGACAATTGTTGTAGTTGGAATGCACCTTACCCTAACTAATGAAAATCTTCTGGCGGAATCAAACTTTTGATGATATCTTCAGTTGATCTAAGCAACTTCACCCGCATATCGATCCACTGGAACATGCTGTGCTCCCAAAACATGCTCGTCACGTTTTCGTCGTTCGTTAATTCCACCCAAGTGAATGATACTCTCCCCTCGTCGAGCGTTGGACGTTTATACCAAACATGTTCCACCATCCTTGTGTCTCTGGGGTTGACTCCTTGGTTGAATTCAGTCAGTTTATCCTTGATACCTCTTAACGTTACACCAAGGCACCGAACCTTCAACCTCTGAGGTTCTCCGCCGTTGAATTGCGCATGAACGTCGATCCACCCGGCCATTGTTTTAAATCTACACAATAAGAAACTAAAAACAATCAATGAAAAACTCATTCAAACATTTCATCGAACACTTGATGTGCACATTATACATAGACTCTAAAATTCATAAAAATAACCCTAAAATTATAAATCATATACTCTTACTAAAATAAAAAAATTAATCATATAACATAAACATCATGCAAATATTTTAACAACATTAATCAACTAACATCTACCCTAAAAATTAACTATAACATGTAAATCTACTAAAAAATAATAAATGTACTCAAAAACTAAAAAATAATAACATTTATAACAACTAAAATGTAAGTTAATAGCATTATAATTACTTACTTGTGATTTTGTTGAATAAAGTTGGTTGGATTTGGTTGTTTTTTTTAGAGAGATTTTGAGAGAAATTTGAAGAAATTATTTGAAAGATAAGATGAATAATAGATGAGAGGAGATTCTGCCAGATTTGTAGCTCAGAAGATCATCGGCAGTTAACTGCCGAGGTTTTCCTCGGCAGTTAATTGCAGCCGGATTTTTCAAAATTTCAGCAGTTAACTGCCGAAGAAAACCTCGGTAGTTAACTGCCGAGGAATTCTGCATCATTCTAAAACATTTCAAAATCATTCTAAATTATTTTGAAAGCCGAATTTTTACACAAACGTTTAAAATTCATCATAACGGTTCAAATAACAAAAAAATATTGGTGCAAGTGCACAACTTAATTAATGCAACATTTTTCTACATTAAACAAAGTAAAAAGAGCCCATGAAATTAAAAATAATGTCATCAAAGTAGAAATATACAAATCAGTGTCATCAAAAAACGAAAACTAAAAAACAAGTCCTAAAAATGAAAATACTACTACTGGTCCTGATCCTGCTGATGGTGCCTCCTCCTCGGCCTCTGGGCTCGCCTCCTGGTCAAAATCGGCGCGATCTGCTCCCTCATATGGGTCATGGCCTCAAACCACTGCTGAGGGGTCATGCTCATGACCTCCTCCTGGCCTAACTGCGCATCAGCGTAGGCAACAGCGCCATTAACCATGTCATAGGTGTCAGGCGAGCTTCTCGCCTCATACCGCTCCCACTACTCTGCAATGATCTGCTCTTCATTTGCAGGCCTCGGAAGATCTCCTGGAAGAGGTGGCAAGATCTTAGGGTGAGACACCCTAGTGTACCATAGGACATAGCCATCCGCCATCCGCCATGTCTCCTCTCCTGCCTGCTCACCCCGATCGTCCGCCTTAAGCGTGTGAGTGCGGAAGTCGACGAACACCTGCATAATGAAAGGCGGTGGGAGGTCCCTAACATCAGTCGGATGTCTGGGGATGGTCTGCACGTATCCGTACTGCCTCAAAACCTTCTCGGGAAAGTGACGGTACACGCTACAGACACCGCACATAATCCAGCCAGAATACCAGAAAACCTCCTCTAAGTCCTGGATCTCTCTATGCTCCTCGTACGGCCTCCAGCATACATCATCTAACTGTATACGATCAAGCAATGACCGATACGTGATCCCCTCCCCATGACCCTTCTGGAGCTTCCACCTCGCTGCAACCAGATAGTTTTCCATGTAGTCAGTGTTGGGATCAACACTGTAAAACCCAGGAAAATGCGCCAAAAACCATGCCTGCACAAACCAAACAAATAACATTTATAAATTATTACGCACGGAAAAATATAACAAAAAAAATAAAAGTTAACAAAAAAATAAAATTAACATAAATATAAAATATAAGTTTTCTTACAGTGAGCAGTCCAGGCCTACATGCATCAGCTAACTCGCCGTATAGGTAAGCGAGGGTCATCCCTCCCCAGGAATAATTACGCATCCCTGCGTAGCCGTCCTCCATGATCGTCAGATATATCAACTCGATGCGCTTGTTGCTTCTATCGCCAAACAACAAGCATCCGACCAAGTAGAGAAGGTAACACCGGACGCAGTAAGTCCTAACCCTCGCCAACTCCTAAAGCTCCTCTGGATCCTCCGTACCAGCCAATTAGTTGGCCCTACCAAGGTACGTGGTATAAAAGTCCCTCAGCCTCGGGTAGCTAATGTACCCACCGTACTCTTGCCCGCAAATCTTTTCCGCCTCATGCTGCGACACACCCAGATACCTCATAAGCAGTGCCGCTCCCTCATGTTTCGGCATCTTCTTCCCATGACTCAACATCCGCCCCTCAATCGGAAGATGCGTGAGACATGCGACATCATCCAATGTCACAGTCATCTCCCCCATGGGCATGTGAAAGGTGCTGGTCTCAGGATGCCACCTCTCGCATAAAGTCATCAGCAGGGCATGAGGCACGAGGCACGGTGGAGTACCCCAAGTAAACCAAGTCATGTAACCCGCTCTGCTTAAGCGGATCCAAAAACCAATTCTCATTCCCGTTTGGGCGTCATAGAGTGAGAATCTTGGCCCCATGATTAATCAGTTTAAGCACACGGAGCTTACGAACCTGAAATAATAGAAAAATAAATATGGTTTAAACAAAAACACATATAAAGAAGGGTTAATATGTTTTTACCCCCCTGTAATTAGGGCGAGTTCTGGTTTTCCCCCCTGTAAAAAAAAAAGTTTAGATGACAACCCTGTAAAATAAGATTCTTTGGTTTTAGCCCCTGACCCATGTGACTGTACATAATTGCTGACGTGGCGAGCTGAGTGGCATGCTGACTGTGCATATCTGATTATGTGGCGTGCTGACTGTATAATTAATTTTTTTAATTTATTTAAAATATATATATAAATTTTAAAAAAAATCAGGATTTTTTTTTTTATTACAAAAAATATTTTCTGAAATATATATTTTTCAAAAATTCCAAAATTTATAATTTAAGAAAAATATATATTTCAAAATTTTTTAAAATTATTTTCGAAAATGTTGAAATATATATTTAAAAAAAAATATCAAATTATTTTCGAAAATTTGGAATATATATTTTTTGAAGTTTAAAACAGATTTTTTTTCGAAAAAAAGTTTTTTAAATTTTCTCAACAAAAAAAAATCTGGATACAAATTTATTTAAAAATTTAGGAAAATTTAGATTTTTTTTAGAAATTTTTATTACGATGTGTTACAGATTTGAGAATATTTTTTAATATTTAAAAATGGAGGATAAAAAAAATCTGGAAGTTTTTTTAATATTTAAATTTATTCTTATCTATTTGTTACATGTGTTATTTGTATTAAAAATTGTGGGCATTTTTTAAAAGAAACAGCCAGCCCAAAAGCTGAAAGGGGTTGTTTTCTTTATATATATATTTCCAAAAATATTATATAAAAAAATTCATACACTTACTATATTTTGAAACTTTCGAAAAATTAAATAAAAAATTTAAAAATACTCGAAAAAAATCCAAATTAATATTTTTTTTCTTAAATTTTTTATTTTTTGAAAAAAAAAATCCAATTTTTTTTTTGTTTTTTAAAAAAATTGATTTTTTTTCTTGATTTTAAATTTTTGAAAATTAATTTTCAGTTTTTTTTTATCTTTTTAAAAATAATTTATTAAACCATTACACACATGTCAGATTTAAAAAAAATTAAAATTAAAATAATTACACAGTGGCGTGCCACATCAGCGTCTGGATGGGGTCAGGGGTGTTTTGTGGAGAATCTTCATATTACAGGGGTGTTTTGTGGAGAATCTTTATATTATAGGGTTGGAATCTAAACTTTTTTTTTTACAGGGGGGTAAACCGGAACTCGCCCAAATTACAGGGGGGTAAAAACATATTAACCCTATAAAGAAAACAATTAAACATAAAAAATAGAATTAAAAACAAAAACACATATAAAAGTGTATATAATAATTAAACAAACACACATTTAACGAAAATAATTAAACATAAAGAAAAAGAATTAAAAAAAAAAACACATATAAAAGTGAATATAATAATTAAACAAACACACATTTAAAGAAAATAATTAAACATAAAGAAAAAGAATTAAAAAAAAACATATAAAAGTGGATATAATAATTAAACAAAAACACATATAAAGAAAACAATTAAACATAAAAAATAGAATTAAAAAAACACACATATAAAAGTGGATATAATAATTAAACAAACACACATTTAAATTAAAGAAAATAATTAAACATAAAGAAAAAACATTTAAAAAAAATTACACTTACATTATTTGAATTATACCAAAGTGGCAACGCCACATGACCGGCATAAGAGTGGAGCAAAGATAAGTCCGCCAGTCCACCAGGAAAGGGAGGGTCCACAGGTAACACATCTGGTGCAGCAGCTGCTGCAATGTCATCATCGTCTCCTACATCCTGCTGCTGTGGTATATGATCCTGGTCATATCCACCATCAGTCACATCATGATGTACCTGATCCTGATAGTTCAGGTACTCCACCCCAGACTGGTCAACAAGTTGTGACGGGTCAACAAACTGTGTCTCCTCAGGCTGTGTAGTCTGAGAGCTTCCTGAACCATCTCCCCTCCGACCTCTACCCCTCTTTGGGATGTGGCCGCTCTGCCTCTCCCTCCGGTGGCTCTGAGTCATCGCACGCCTACCACCAATCATCTTAGATGGATCAATGGGGTCCTGATCGGCCATATCTACAAAAAAAAAAAAAAAAAAAAAATTAACATCATTTCCATAACCTAATCAAACACATTAAACCTAAACTAAACATAAACAAAATCAAACTCATTAAAAGTACAACAATGAACATCATTTCTATAACCTAAAATCATTTAATATAATCATCATTACAATAAAATTTATGTCCATCATTTCGATAATAACCTAAACATCATTCAATAATTAACATACACTTAATCATTTCTATACAACTAAATCATTTGTGTCCATCATAATTCTCGTAACCTAAACTAACTAAAAAATCAATATACACTTAACCAAACTATAATTAACATCATTTCTATCATTTCCATAACTAAACTAACTAAATAATCAATAAAATTGTCATTGAGGCATTTTATCAAACACTTTGTGTGCAAAGTATAAAACATATTCAAATTGTGTTCATTTGCCACCATTCAAAGCCACATTATGATTTAAACAACATAGACAACAACTACATTCATTTATCAATTCCTAAACTACACATGCAATCATCAAATTGTCAATTTTGAAATCAACCCTAACCACATACAAACTACTCAATTTTTTTAAAAAAAATCAACCTAAACAAATTAACATTAACATTAAAATGATTGACACAACTTACTTGTGATAATGTGCACTTGATTTGCTTGCAATTCGTGAAAATGGATTTGGTGAAGATTGGAGAGCAATTGAGAATTTAGAAATTGTTTTGGAAATGGGAAGTTCTGGTTTTGCGTTCTGGTTTAGTTCAGATTTCCTCGGCAGTTAACTACCGAGGTTTTCCTCGGCAGTTAACTGCAGCCGTATTTCTAAAACTTCGGCAGTTAACTGCCGAGGGGCATTTGAGTAATTTACTCGTGTGGCACAGCCAAACCAAATGTGGGAACAGCAATTCTCAGGCACTTTTGGTTTTGCCCCTTGTAAAATAAAAGTTTTGGATTCCGTCCTTGTAAAATGTCATAGTTTACAATTGCAGGGGGTAAAACACTATTAACCCAACTAAGTTTTTTACACAGAACAAAACCAAAAGTGTCATATATTACAAAGGGATAAAACACCGTTAACCCAACTTTGCTTGTCTATAGTTTACAATTACCGTTTCTTTTCTCTTTCAAAATTGATTGTTGTTCTAATGGTTTTACATTAACATTCAATAAAATATTTCGAACTTAACACGTAAGTCCGCTTTTTAACAACACTTTCTTATCCTAGTGGTTAGAATTCACCTTTTTCAAGGTGAATAAGTGGGGTGTCGGGGGTTCGAACCCCAACCCCGGATATAACAATGCATGTTTCTGCCAACTGAGCTATGATCGCGGGGACAATTAGTATAGTTTTTATTAATAGGTTATTTATGATTACATGTACCATTATATATAATTCTTCAATTTTATTTTCTTAATTACGGAATAGTTCTTCAAATCTAAAAGAAATGAAAAGAAAATTGAGCCTAATCTTTTGTTAACCTTTGAAGAATATAGTAGAAGAAATCTTTAAGAAAGTTGCCCACTCAAACAACAATACATTATCAATACTTTAATACGTAAAGTAAATAAAATTGTTATATAATTCTACAAGTATTAGATTTACAATATCGAGCATGGTGGGTGCGAGACCCATTCATATCATTGGCCCCCACATTAGTGTATTATGGTGCCCCCTTCTTTGAGCACATATATACTTGTAATGTATATAAGCTATCAAAGGCTATGATCCGGTTGGAAATAAGGAGTGCATAATTCTAGTGGTGTTGATGAGAGGTCATAAGTTTGATCCCTTGAAAAGCCTACAAGATATCCAATATTCATCCAAATACGAATTTAGGGGCCACCATTGGGTCACAATTTTCAGATATTAGGAGCAGTACTTTGCCGGCCGGCTAATATAGTAATTTAGAATGAGGGGATGGTGCCTTAGTCCAAGATAGATAAGACATTCAGGTTTAAAAAATACTTACAAAGATATTTATATGCTACATTTCTCTATAGATACTAGTGGGATTCGAATCTGAAACATCTAAGATTCAAGATATATCTTTTTACCACTAGATCAAGTCTTTGGAGTTATTGTGTTACCAATTTACTCCATGAATGTTTCATTTGTATTATTTCTTTATCTCAATTTTTTTTTAAGAGTCTTTATCTCAAATTAATTATCACTTTAAAATATTATTAATTTTTCTCCGGTACTTATACTCTTATTTATAGTATTTTAATTTATCAGACTTCTTCACTAACTATAATTAATAAAATATATTTAATAAATGAAATTTATTTTATTATCAAAAACAACATAGTTGATTATTTTATTAAAAATCACACACATAGCTTAAATGAGAAGCTTATATACATAGATAGTACTAATACGAGAAAATTACATAGATAGATAGTACTAATATCTACCGGTTATGTAGAAGAAATAGTTGTTTTTTTTTTTAACAAACCAAAATGAAATATATTATTATTGAAAAATGTATTCTCCCTAGCATAAGACATATTGGAGTAGAACATCAAACTTTAACAACACATACAAGGCGACAATAAACAAAAATTAAAGAGAATTAACCAATGTCTGAACAAGAAAAGGGACACGGGCGCCAACTTTGATAACCAAAAGCATCAACATATTTTGCTTTCAACCACAAAAAAGAAAGCAACTTAGTTTTATCCAGAAACTGATCAATTGAGTTTTTCTTATTGTGAAATATTCGGTTGTTCCTTTCATTCCAAATAACAAGTACATGAGAGTCAAATTAAATACATTATAAAACCGAAATTATCACATGCTGAAAACAAATGATATGTTGATTCATGACTACCACATCAACTCACGCAAAGCTGTGAATCATGAGGGATGTCATCTAGTCTAAATAAATTATCTTTGATGGACAACTTATTGTCGAGATGACGCTAAACAAATAAAGACACATTTAATCGGATGCCTGAATGCCAAATGAAATTCGAATAAAAAAATAGTTGTTATATCAAATTTGTCAATAATGTATGTTCTATTTTCAAAATTATTCTTTGATTTATTAAAAGAAACCAATATTTTTATTGCCAAGTAATAAACAAACAAGAGCTAGTTTACATGAGCTTGAAATTACATCAAATCAAATATACCTTTTGATTAAGTAGGAATATATTAACCCATCTAGCAATAGGGTAAAGAGGGGTACTCAGTCCTCCATGTGTAGGGTCCCTAACGGTTAATAACTGTCGGGAGAGGAACCCTAGAGAATCATGGATGCCAACTTTGATTAAACCGTGTCGACTCCATTAAATCAAAGAAATTAAGATCAGGTAGAAAACTAATAAAAAAAGCCAAAACCTTTATTTATTTATTTAAAGTCTTTTGGTTGGTCATCAATTGCATCACCAATCATTTCGTGTTTTGCTGATCTTTGGAATCCCAGGCAGTCATCAACACCAAAAATGAGGGCCTAGGAACTAAAGTTAACATTAAATTAAAGAGAAATGATATTTTGACAACCATTTTGTGACAATTTATGTGACAACTTTATCTCTCTTACTCACATTATTTTTTTACTTTCTCTCTCTATTGCTTTGGTTTCCGTATAACTATCTACTTTTCTTTGTAAATTAGTGGTTGTCACAAAAGTTGTCACTCAATTGATTGTTCAAATAACACACCTCTAAATTAAATCAACTCATATATTTTTTTACAGCACAGTTAAATCAAAGAAAATATTAACCTCGGAACATTTTTTTAAGGATTTGTAATATGTAAATTTTTATGATAGATAGTATATTCGATGTATTGAAAATTGATTTTTTTTACCATTATAAAGAATAGCTATTTAATTTAAAATATTTAAAGAGTGTTTATGTTAACAAGAGCTTTAAATCAATTACTAAATAATTAAAGGGACACGATTAAAAAAATTCAATATATCACTTCTTTTATAACAATTTGATTTTTTTTGACAAGATAACAATTTGATTTTGTAATTTTAAAGGAGATAGTTCAAATATAATATTGGACACTTGTAAAATAATCATTGGTGTCACGTTATTAATAATAATTTTTCGTTTCACAATTTATTTAAAAATATTACTAAATAACTTATGATTAGTGTAAGAGCTAAGTAAACCTTTTTTTGTTTGTTTTATAAAGCAAGTGGTAAACAACCTCGTGCATGTAGTTTGGTTGGTGAGTTAAATGATTTTGAAGGAGGTCATGAATTCGATCATTAGAAACTAACATAGGTAGATCTTGTTTAAGTTAATATTATTTGAGAGGTTGTTTAAGTCAATATTGTTTAGTAAATAAATAACATACGTGAACTTATTTCACCAAATAATTACTCCATATCACTTGTTCCATGTATAAAATACAATTTTAGAAAAACAATCAACAATATAAATTGTTTGGGAGAATTCAAGTTCGATCATTGCATAAAGCAATTTTTTATTAGAATATAGATATTTCATTGTCGAACTTCAAATTATCAGTGTTTTATTTCTCTAAGAACCACATAGTAACAACAAAAATAGAAAATCAAAAATATTATAACTTAAATTTAATATTAAAATCTCAAAACTATATATAATTAAATAGTTAAACAGTTTTTTTAAGATACCGACAAAAAAACTGTTGTTAGAACAATAAAAAAAGAGTTTTGCTTAGATGCTGCCTCGTGTGTCTCATGGCCCAATTTGATTTCCAAACCAACAATCAAAAAGAAAAGAGAGTGTTTCTGCCTCGGGATTGTAGTATGTGTATTGAATTTTTATTGATTCTTTTTCCAAAAAAATGTATATATTTGTGACTTGTCTTGGACCAATTGATATTGTCTTTGTATTGTCCTGTCTTTGTTGGTTCTGAACCTCACCATATTTGGTCGAGTTCAAAAATTGATCCACTTTAATGCAAGGATCGAATTAGGTCATATACAACCCGACATAACTCATCTTTTATACATCTTGTATTTTCACTTACAAATACATTTTAATATCTTATTTTATCTAATGTTTGGTTTTCAAAACATTATCCCTCATATTTGTGATTGAATATATGAAGCGTGACTCAAATAGATCAATAGCGATGACTCAACTTATCTTAAACATTATCACTCATTCATGAACACATTTTTACTAAGTCATCTCATCCAACAAGTTTATATTTGATTTCTAATATTGTAATAGACTAGTGGGGGGAAAAGCATATGAAAATTCAGGTGAATTCTGATTCTTATAGATAAAGTAATCCATCATAAAGACAGTGATCAAGAGCTTTGAAAATTATAATAATATAATACGATGCACATCATCATTTTCTGTAGAAACACCAAAAGAAAACGATTACTATTGTAATTATGCATAAAAATGGAAAGAAAAACGACCAATAGTAGGCCCCACACGGTTTCTATATAAAGTTTTGATTCTTGGAAGAACATGGATGATATTACTCACACACAAAGTACCAAAGAATTGTGGAATTATTGACTATAAGTCTAGTGTCACATGGTTGCACAATTTCGATTTGGTGAGAAATCACTTGTCAAGAAAAAGTTAGCATGGCTTTAAGACCTTAAAGCTGAAAATTATATCTTGTGTCATTTTCTTTAATTTAATGTTTTGTTTACTTTTTGATTTTAAATTTGGGACCAACTTCTTTATGGTAAAATTTAAATAATTCTGATTTGGATTTAGCTTAGGATTAAAATTTGAGTTGCAAATGAAACTTCAACAGAATGGAAATTACTCTTCTCCCATCTGTTTTTGTTCATCCCCGCTGAGAGTTAACTTCAACATCTGCGTCACACGCTTGGCTATTTTGACAGGAATGAGCAAAAACAGATGGGAGAAGAGTCATTTCCCAACAGAATTGAGCCTAAAAATTGGACGGAAAATAAAAACGGTATTGTTTTGCTTTTATCCGCATGATGGTGGTTTTTAAGAATCACAAGGGGTGGGAAAAGAAGCTCGCTTAAACCAATAATCTTTCTTTATAATAAGATAAGATGGGTGTGTTTCACATTGGGCCCATTCTGATCCGTTTCTGTATTAAAAAACTGATTAGTAAAACATAAAAAAACATAAATCAAACTATAGAAAATAGTAAAACTTGTCTAATGTGTGTCAACTATTTTCATTTCATGAAAAATACAATGAAGTTGTATAAACTTCATGAATGAAAACTTAACAAACAAATGACAACATAGGATACATACAACATGCATAGATCAACATCAGTTTATGATGTAAAATCAGAAATGGCTAAAGGAAGAATATTTTCCTACAATATTTGGTTTATGCTAGCCTTCTCATCTTGACATTAAGAGGAACCTCTTTGTAGGATGGAACCTTCTCAGCTGCCCTTCGCAACGGTCTTCCAAAAGAATGTCTTGGTGCTTCATTTCTTAAACTAGAGCTTTCTCCTCTTTCAGTTTTCACAGATGGAGTACTCAGCTTGATATTATGTCCAGATTGAGTGATAGCATATTGAGCATCCTCTATCTCAAACAAGTTTTCTAGAGGTTCGTGTACATGGACCTTTGACGCCGCAGAATGTCTCCTCAAACTTCTCCTGTACCAACAAAAAAGCAGGAACTTATCACAGTGAAATTTTAGAGCTATTAGTCGATCGTTCCTCTAAATTGCGTACATCCATCAAAATAGTCGCTGAATTTTATGAAATAGAAAATACATCCCTAAAGTTACTGCGTGTTAGTCAAAATGGTCTCTCGGTTAACTTCTAGGCTATGACGTTACACGTAGAGAGGTGCCAAATGAACATGTAGCCTTCCACGTGAAACCTATTGTCGATGTTACATTACTAGGGATTAAATTGCATAAGAAACTTACGAGGTAAAAATTATTTAACATGTTTGAATCGCGTGACGTAGCAGCCTTATAGTTGATATGAAATGCATGAATTTTATGTGCCACATAAGTATTTGCTGATTCACAATTCAAGGACTATTTTGACTATTTTACTAGTTTCTACTAATGTTTATTCACACAGCAATTTTTCATATTAGATTATTATTTTGGAACT
This sequence comes from Medicago truncatula, assembly GCF_003473485.1. NCBI lineage: Eukaryota > Viridiplantae > Streptophyta > Magnoliopsida > Fabales > Fabaceae > Medicago > Medicago truncatula. Next base: position 29,124,567 of record NC_053045.1, read on the forward strand.
CTGGAATCTCATGGATGTAATTAATTTCAATCACTCATCAGAACTATATTTAGGTGCTTCGTTCAATGAGCTATGCTAAGTTATCCAATGAGCATAAGAACTAACCTATTGTCTTTAACCTTTTCTTTGCTTTTATTCTTTCTGGAAGCAGTAGAAGAACCAATAGCTGCAAAGTTCCATAACAAAGTTAAGCAGAATTAAGAAAATGTGAGCAAAATAAGTTAATGAAGAAGGTAAAGTCCTAGCACTTACATCTACTCCTAACGCGTCTCCTGGTTAAACAACATTGTTTTTCATCATCATTGCTAATTCTCGGGGATTGCTGTACTTCTTTTTCATCTTCTTCCTTGAGCCAACCAAATTATACAACAAAGAAAAAATGAGGAATACCATCCATCAATACCTCCAATATGAGAAATATAAGTGAAGGGTTTATAGATCAGGTACCTGTAATTGTGATAATGATGCATTCTTTTCAGTGTCTATCTCCACTTTTTCAGTGTCTATCTCCACTTTTTCCTGCAAAAACGGGTTGTTAGAAGACGGCCAAAAATAGCGAACGGAGACCGTTGTTTTAGGCCTATATTGCACATTGTAGGGGAGTGTTTTAGACCACATTGATACACTGAATTTGGATCATTTTACTCGATCTAAAACGGCTCCTATGCTGTTTGTACATAGAATGACCACATTGGTAAACTTCATAAGAACAAATACACAGACCACTGAAAGATACATTAATAAAAAGCAACACTCTTCAATGCTTATTGAATCATAATTTAAAATAAATTGGCGGTTAATCTTTCCATAAAGAAGGGAAAAGAATAGATATACTTTTTCTTCACATTTTCCTTAAGCAGTGCAGCAATAAAAAAGAGGACAAGAATATTTAGTCCAAGAGACAAACTTTCTACACATTTTCTTCCCAAACACAACTTCTTACACAGCACATAAACTTCCAATTATTGAAGTTCATCTATTAGAAATATAAAATTGATTTTAATATGTTTGGAGGTTAATAAATAGAGTTATTTTTGCTTTAAAAACTAATTGCTTTTACCTCCAAACGTGATTATTGTCATGCATAACTAAACACACAAACTTAGTAACTAAAAATCAGGCTTAAAAGCACACCTGCATTTTGAAGGTGTTGCCATTAATCAAAGCAGCTCTCCACAAAAGTTCATGCTGCAGTGTTTTTATCTGAAACACGAGTACCGTTAAAATCAAATTAAAAAAAGTCTTCAATGAGATAACCAATTCGAGCTCAAAAGGGGTGAGAAAAAGAAATTTGGAGGAATGAACTCACTTTATCCCTCCCCAAGTTAAGCTCCTGCAAAATTAACCATAAGAAACATAAAATCACTATCGTCACCCTCAATGTCAATATGATATAACATATTTGTCGAATTTATATCCACTTTTAGTGTATAAATTACAAAACTATATGCTTTTAATCTCTAAAAAGAGTACTAAAACATGCAATTTTGTAAGATGCAGGACCCAAAAGCGGGTATAGAAGAATTAAAAACATTATTATAAGGACTGAAAGCCTATAAAGTACAGACTCCGAACACGACACAAATACTGGAATATTTACACTCACACATGTCTGACCAGACACGTCTTTGATAAGAAGTGTCGGTGCTATGTAGCTAAACACATATTTTACCCACTGTCGAATAATCATCAGTAATCCACTAAATTCACGATTTGTTAGATGATGAAAAAACTTACTGCCAACATGAGACTATTGGACTGAGCAAGATTCCAATTTTGCATTTGCAACTTCTTCATATCAGCTCTCAGTCTCTGCAATTCAGCTCCACTCCTTTCTATCATTTTACTGTTCAAACTAAATCAAGGAAACAAAAAAAAAAAAAAAAAAAACACTTTTTCCCTATCAAACAAAAATTAGTCACATTTCCCCCTTAAACATAACCAAAGTTTACAATGTCAAAGGCCACAACGCCAAGACATACCAGATGTGGTGACCCGGGTTAGAACCTGAGATTACCTATAAAATGTCCTCGGAGTCAAACCACTAGACTGTAACAACGAGTACAGGCAATTTCAATTTAAAATAACAAAAGTTTCGTATTATTAACAAAGGATACTTTCTATCTGAAAGAAGGTTGATTAAATTCGCTCGTTCCTGTAACAAAATTCAACAACAGAAAAATGAGAGAGAGAAAAAGTGTTATAGAGTAATGTAATGTATGTTATTGTCACCTTGAGAAGTTGTTGAATGGAATCATTATCAAGTGAGAGTGTGTTGTAGTTGTTATGATTTTCTTGTTGAATTGTCTGAGAAGAATTTGTAATATCAGAAAGTCTTTTTCGCATTAAGTTTCCGATCGATTTCTTCGCCATTTTCTGATTCTCCGTTGGCATGTTAGTTAGTACCGTTGTAACTGTAAATTCAACTGTTTGTTTCAACAGAGTGCGAAGAAAAGAAGGAGTGAAGAGGAAGCAAAGGAAAGGAAAGGAAAGAAAAGTGAATATAAATAAAGTAACCGTTGTGTTGTTCGAAGCTAAATTTCAAATATTTCAGTGTCTTTTTATCCGATACAACGGTTCAAATTAAATGAAATTAAAAAAGTGATTCCTTAATTTTCACTTTTTTTGCTTTTCTTCATATTCGTCAAAAATATATAAAAACTTTTCTTTATAACAAATTTTCAGCCCCATTTTGAATATTATCTATTGCCTCCAACCATCTTTTATAAATTTTTGGATGATTTCAAATATGTTTTACTAAAATATTAGATATCATATTAAATCTATTTACTTTTTCAATTGCTGCTATTCTAAAATTAATTAATGTTTTAGTTAAATAATAACACATTTTATAAGCAAGTTAAATAATGACACTTAAACTAGACAATTAAGTTATCAAAACGGATATCAAAGTTTAAGAAAACCCACCCATTTATTTAAGAGTATTTTTATAAAATATGTATAAGTAATTTGAAAATAAAGTGGTTAATAAGTTCTACCTAAAGACAATCATTAAAGGAAATCTAAGTTCAATTCTTAGATTGAACAATTTTTTTGTCAGACTTACCTTCAAATCGAACTTCGAATTATTAAAAATCAAATATTAACACAAAATAAAAAAGTGTTTCAATAAATAAAACACAATTTACTTAAAATCAACGTACTAGTTATTTTCTAAATAACCATGTAAAACTAAAAATGACACTTAAGCAATAAAATTTAATTCACTATATTTTTTGTGCAACATCCTTCCATTTAATTCACTACTTTATAACTTACTCAATTTTAATGATATTCTAGTTATTACTCAAGCAATACAATTTGCAAGCTATTTTGTTAATTGTTCTCTATTAATGCAGTAGTTATATATTGTAAATAAACCCACTTCTTTGTATTTGAAACCACCTTAAGTGAACTTGTAAAAATAAGATGAACTTGAAGTTACAACTTCAACCTTCACCATAGCAGAACCACGCACTTATTGTTCAAACAAATTGAAACAGGTGATGTACTTTTGTCTTTATACTAAAACCAATAAAAAAATTAACGAATTAATGGAACTCAAGTGGTTAATGAACTTCCTTACAAGAGAATCCGATTACGATTCTTGTGAATCGAAGGATTAACAAAAAAGAACTAATAAAGATTATGTGTAAGATTGCACAGGTACCAAAAAAAAATTACAAAAACATTTGTATGATTTGTTTTCTTAAAACACACAAGATTTTAGAACTCTAAAAGAGGTTCTTATTATGTTTGAAGTAATATTGAGTTTGAAAGTTAACTTCCATAAAAGTATGTTGGTTGAGGTAAATGTTTCTGAGTTGTGGTTAAATTAGGCAGTTTTGGTGAACTGCAAAAGTGGGAAACATGCCATTTTATGTATTTAGACTTGACGATTTGGGGAGATTTTCGTCGTTTACGGTTTTCGAGCCCTTTGCTTGACCGAATTAAAGAATGGCTTTTAGGATGGACAACTCACTATTTATCAATGGAGGGTCGTCTGGTTCTCTTGAAGTTTGCATTGTCTTCTCTATCCCTCTATTTTCTTTCCTTCTGCAAGGTTTCCACATGTATCTTCTCTTCTATTAAATCTATTGTTTTTTGTTTTTTTTTGCGGGGGAGAAAATTAGAAAAATACCTTGAACTAAATGTGAAATTGTTTGCTTAGAAAAGGAGGATTAGAGGTTTAGATGATTCAGGAATTCAACTTGTCATTGTTAGGTGTTGAAGGTTGTATGTGATAGGGATAGTTTATGGGTTAAGGTGCTCGAAACAAAAGTATAGGGCGAATGGGGATTGTATTAGAGAAGGCAGACGATTATGATAAGTTTGGTGGAGGCAGATGGGAGAAATTTGTAGGGGTGATGGGTTCACGATTGGGAGATGGTTTGATGACAATTTATTGAGGGTTGCTGGAGATGAGACAAAAACGTTCTTTCAATCGTATTCTTTTTATAACATTATTTAAATTATTAATTAAAAATAAGTTGAATCCCATTAAAATAGGACAACACCACTGCAATAAGAATTGAAACTTTTATTCTTTATCAAATAAAAAAAAAGAATTTTAATTATTAATTAAAATAGTTTTTTTAAGGAATTAAAATATAGTTAAATCACATTGAAATAGTAACAACACAACTGCAATAAAAAAGAATTGGACACTAATAAGCTAATTTTAACTTAATTAGCCACTTGTCAAAAAAAAACTTAATTAGCCAATTTTTTTTTTGAAGTGAAGCCAAAAGAATTTGATAAGTATTCTTTTTGAGAAAAAAAAAACATATTTGACAAGTCATATAATTGATATTTTTCTTACTCACAATAGTTCAATAGAAAAACAGACGGATAATGTTGTATTGTAGATAATTGTCTTTTTAAAATAGATAGTACAACTAATTAGTACTTTTCTAAGGAACACATGTATGTGTTAAGTCAGATTTGATATAAGTGTTTTAGATTTACAATGATGTCAACGGATCCTGACTTATATATATGTGTGCGTGTGTTTTGTTAACTTACTTCTACTTACTTTTAACCAAAAACTCAACGAGTGTTTCAGGTCACTCTTTAAAAATTGGCTTAATTACACTTTTGGTCCTACCATTTTGACCAACTCACGAAAATGGTCCTATCTTTTTTAAATCGAACAAAATCGTCCTTAAACTATATGTTTTTTTACAGTTTTAGTCATATCTCCCTATTTCCAACTCCATAAACGCACATAAATGACAGTTTTAGTCCAACCACCTACGTTCAACCATCAAATAAACAAAGAATAAAATATGTGGGTACAAGAAATCTACTTTATTTAGCACACTAACCTAATTTCCGAGACATGTTACATATCTGAAATATGTCTTAGAAATTAGGGTTTTTCTTGGTTTGTGTGCCGAACAAAGTAGATTCCTTGTACCCACATGATTTATTCCTTGTTCATTTCATGGTTGAGCATAGGTGGTTGGACTAAAACTGTCATTTTTGTGTGTTTCTGGAGTTGGAAATAGGGAGATAGAACTAAAACTGCAAAAAAAAATATAGTTCAGGGACGATTTTGTTCGATTTAAAAGAGATAGGACCAATTTCGTGAGTTGGTCAAAATGCAAGGACCAAAATTGTAATTAAGCCTTAAAATTTTCAAATTGTGTAGTTATTTTTTTAAAAACTCAAATATTTAAATTTCCAATGCACTGGATACACAAAAAAAATTGTCTTAAAAACTCGTTACCATTTCCCAAAACTCAATATCAGCTTTTATGAAACTACTTAAATGCATGGACAAAAAATGTCATTTACAATTTAACTAAAGATTTTTTTTCTTCGGCAAAACGATATAATTGATTTTTTACTAACTAGCTAAATTGAGTTTTACACAACTACTCTCTCTATTTCAAAATACACGTCGCATTCAACATCTTCATACATGTCAATTTACAACTTTGACGGTTTCAAAATAATGTTTTTTATAACTAGGATGCATCTATTAAATCATTTAAATGGGCCCAAATTCAAACCTTTCTCTTGGCCCATGATGTACATTCTGGACTTTTCTCTCAAAAAACAAAAAAAAAAAAAACTATTTGTGACATTTTTCTCTTCAATTGAAAAGACAAAAACGTAACTGAAAAGACAACATTTTTCTCTTTGTACGGTATGGTATTTTGATTTGTTGATTTCGGTTTATTTAACTTGCTGATTTCGGTTGTGTATTGTTCTCAGGTTCAATTATTGTTCTTCTCAGGCACTTTTGCTTTGCTGATTTGTTCTCATGTTATGTATTCCAATTATTGATCTCATGTACCAAAATGATATTTAGAAACTGGTGTAATCGAAAATACATTGATACAATAATTTCTCCTTTTTTTGTGCTATTTTTCTCGAGTGTTAAAATTCCAGTCTACTTTTATGATGCATTGTATAAGGAGCACTTTTCTCATATTATAACTAAAACCTATAAAACACTAGGAACGACATTGCTTGTATCAAAATACGTAAATATTTAAAGTTTAATTAAATTTTAATTTTTTTAAACTCAAATTTTATTGTTCATCTTTTTTTTTTTAGTTTGAGTGTTACAATATACCAATGTGGGAGACATATTTTAAATTTATTTAGAAAACTATTAATTCAAAAAAAAAAAAACAACTATGAAAAACATTTAAAATATTTGGTATATATCATTGTCAAAAACACGAAAACGAAAAGAAAATAGACAAGAAATAAAATGAAGATTAAACAGCATGATGAAAACATGCAATGGTGACACAAAAATTTCAACTATTAGTCTCTTTTTAAATGAGACATAACTGAAATTTTGTTCATTTATTTAAACATAAAAAAGATCTGAAAATTACGATGTGAAACACATAGTTCATTTATTCAAATATTAAAAAGACTCGAAAAATTAAGATGACGAACACTCAAGTGCTAGGGGAGATATCCCAATGCATGCCATTCACATCAGTTGGAAGAGGAAGCATTTGCTGATTCAGGTGAGCCGAATCAACACCCATGACACCAAAATTTGGCGCAAAATCTTCAGCAATTGGGGTGACACCACCAACACATCTTGTGTTCTCATCTTCAATTTCCTGATAAATTCCATTGATGACAGCCACCCTATGAAACTCTGGATTTTTCAAAAGAGTGGCTGTAATGAAAACAGCACCGGCAGCCTTGACCTTACCCCCAACGATTCCACCAAACACGTAATTGCCATAATTGGCCTTCACATAAATAGAAAAGGAGGAACATGCTGGCTCAGCTATTAATTGGGGAGGAACACGACCATATGTCGCATTCATGTAAGTTCCAAATAAGGATGTCATTTTGTATGTTCCTTTAGTTGGAAAATTAGGTGTACGTAATATCGGGTGCAAAAATGTGACATTCGAAACAAGACCAGAAGCACTTAACACTGTGATTCCAGCTTGACGATACAGAGACAAATTGATGAGAGTCTCCACAACATCATTGCCCTTAGGGATCTCAATGACAATCAATTCCATGAGGTTGTCAGTGTTTTCCTTAACAATGATGGGTGCTTTGGCCTTGTTCTTTGAGCCAATGGGTCTACCCTTAGGCTTTTTCGAGGAGGTTGGTTGAGAGACCATGTCTAGTCTCTTATCTCCTCTCATGATAGAGGAGCTACCTGAGAGTGTGGACACTAATTTGTTGTGAACAGATAAATTTTTGGAGTTTGGGAAGAGTGATGACGATACTTGTTTATTGTTCGTCATAATGGAGGATATGTATTTTTATGAAGAGATTAACAATGTGACCTAGTATTTATAATATTTGTCTTGAAATTTGTATTAATACCCACTAATATGTTTTTTTGTAATAAAAATTATTATAGTCAAGAAATCAAAGTCGTTAGTCGTCGGTCAACATCAAATGAATCATATTTTGTCAAAAAAAATAAAAATCAAATGAATCATATTTTAATCTCGTCAAATTGGATTTAAAAAATCAAACCAATTAATACGAGATTACTTTTTTAATGAAATATACAAGAATTGTGTTATGTTACTTTAACAAATTTGATTTTATGACTACTTAATAATTTTTTTTTGGTACAATGACTACTTCATATTTATTTTATATTATAACTACATATATTGCGTAATAATTTTTAGAGTAAATTATACTCCTCTTCTTTAAGAGAAGCTTGAATTACACTCCCCTCCTCTCTTATGTTAAAATATACACTTTCCTCCCTTGAAAAGTAAAATTTATACTCCCCTCCATTATAAGATTCTTGAATTACAACTCCCTCCCTTAATAATTAAATATGCACTACACTTTAATTTATTTTAACATAAATAAATATTTTTATGATATATACTAATTTTGAACTACCATTTAAGAAAAAAAATTCATTTCTTTATAATTTAAATGGCAATGATAATTAAATTTAAATATTTTGCTATTAATTTTATAATTTAGAGTATAAAATTAAATTTTAAATAACCATGCTTTATTATTTTTAGTAATTTTTCACATATTTTAATTTTATTATGGGTTATTTCATATTTTATTATAGGTTTAAAACTACACGTTAATGAAATAGACCCGCAATACGTATTTAAATTTTGATTATATTAAAATAGACCCGCAATACTATTTTTTCCCGAAGTGTGTTAGATTTTTATTTTTTTGCTAGATTATTAGAAATAAAAAAATATTGAGGGAGTAAAGTGTAGATTTTAACATAAGAGGGAAGAAAAATGTAATTCAAGCTTCTCTTAGGGGAGGGGAGTGAAAAAAATTCTAATATATTTTAAATAAAAGGGGAGGGGAGTATATATTTTAACATAAGTGAGGAGAAAATAATTCAAGCATCGGGAAGTGTAATTTACTCTAATTTTTAACAACAGTATATTTGGGTTTCCTCTTTATACCCATTGGCCCAATATTTACTGTTTGCAATAAATACTTCAGAATGCTAATAATATTAAGGATAATTAATGATTTGGTCCTTAAGTTGTTTGTTGATTATATTTTGGTTCAATAAGTTATTAACGTTACAATTTGGTCCTTTAAGTTAGTATATGTTAGCCAAATAAATCATCACCATCAATCTTTTGCCAAAATGTTAAATATGCACATGAGAACAGTGACGCGACAACTTGCAATGTATATCCACCATAGACATTGGCTTAACGGTTTTGACGGTGGAGATTTATTTGGTTGACGGAAGATGACTTAAATGGACTAAATTATAACGTTAATAACTTAGGACTAAAATGTAACCAGCAAATAACTTAAGGGATCACATCATTAATTAAACCTAATATTAAAGGGGATATGAGATTTTGGGTTGCCTTATTTATTATCTCAATTATCCTTCTAAACAAACTTTCATAATAATGTTTATTGTTGTCATTAGAAAAGATAAAAATTTATATTATATTTGTTGCATTGAAATACATAATCCTGGGTTTTATGCTTGTTATAATTTAAAAGTCACAAACATCTATACTTACATTTTAATCAAAATCAAAATTTCATAAAAAACATAATTCATAATTTACAAACATTAACACAATAAAAAGTGTGGAATAACAGACACATTAATGCCGGTCTTTTCGCTAGTAAAGCATAACATTTTTCTTCAACTTCACTTCCTCTACTTTCCTCAACAACAATGACCAACAAACAAAAATTGAAACAGCAAGAAATGCAAGAATATCCGACTAATCATATGGCAATTAGATAAACAAAGTCTGACTCTCCAAAAGAAACAGACAGTATCATAATGAATCTAAATACGGGTTTAAAATCCAACAAGAATACAAATCCTGAAGTTAAAACTTAGAATCAACAAAGATGAGTCCAATCAGAGTATTTTTCCCCTTCAAAACTCAAACCTTCCTCATTGTAGTCTATTATAAACTTGGGAGAGTTGTCCAGAATAGAAGTAGAGGGCACAAAAGACACCAGAGAAAGCACACTTCAATTTTAACCTAAGATGCACCTGGACCTTAATGTACACAGACAAGCCAGCGAATTTTTCCGTGATGTTACAATTATATCCTACAATGCTGTGCAAGATATCTTGATTCATGTCAGTCAACAAGTAGCAACAACTTGACATTCGCCATGATACTGAAGATACCTTGTACCATAATCATTTTCAGACGGAGAAATTCAGAAGATATGAAGCCTTATGACGAACCTGAAACAGATTATAGCTCTATGTCAAATCACATTGTAACCAAATAATAACTGATTAAAAATAAGAAAAGAATTCCATTCACCTCTGACGCATAAGATCGTAGGTCAGTTGGTGAAATAAAGGTAGAACAATTTCTAAGAAAAGAACAGAACATCTCATGGATTACTTCATTGTCTTCAACAGAGTTGTTGGACAAAATCCAATTCTTTGCCAAGACCAAGTGAATGTAGAGTTTGAAGAAATCACAGCTTTTGTGTTTCAAGTTAATTGCATCAAGTGATTTGAGGATCTCTTCTCCATTGTTGGCCTGAAGAAAATGATATAAATGTAACTTATTTAAGCCTGAGGAAAACAATATCTATGTAACTTACTTAAGCAAATCACGATAGCAATCACAGATACTACTGCAATTAAATTTGGTGTTCATAGCTAACTTGTTTGAAAGAATTTTCTCACGGCATTTTGTCATTAAAGAATATATCTATATTATAGGGCACTAAAACAGGACTATATTCTAAATAGCATAATACATAGAACTAACGACCATAAAAATATTAAGAGGCAAAGGCTATTAAATATGGACCACTTTTATAAGTGGTCCAAGGTGCACAAGCAATATTAACCCTTAGACAGTGTGGTCCATGGCGGAGAGCCAAAATCCCGCCATACCGGCCGCTTTGTGGTGCCGTCATAACGGATTGTGGCAAAAAAAACCGCAATATCGGCCGATATTTACCATTGTGGCGACCGATTTTCGATAACACTGCCCTTAGATCTACATTTTATAGTGATACTGTGTACGCTCTGCACTCGATTTTTTTTTCTTCTGTGAGCAGACAATGTCATCCTCTTCCTTGCTGGCTTCTCCCTTACTAGTGACATGACTCTTGCCCCGAGTTTCTTGACGAGCAGAAACACATTTCAGATGTTCAACTTCAAGTCCTCCTAATAAACACACCCTCAACTTGATCCTTGCAGTGAAACACCTTTTTCGCTCTTTGGATTCTCCAAGGAATATAATAAAAGCAGCTGAAGTCTTCTCTCACAAGATGGAGTTGACTACAGGGATCAAACAACATTGTAATGTCCTTTCAAGAATGTCTACGTACCGATAGATTATATAAATCGTAAGTTGTCATGGTGATTTAACCTGTAGTTTCCTCGATCTCCCCTCAATCTTGAAGTAATGGACTATCCTTTACAATTCTTACTAGTGCTTGCTTTTCCAGGTCTTCTCCAAACATGTAAGCATTATCTCCACACATTTTAAAATTACCTGAGATGAGACTATCTCTAATGACTTCATTCTAAATACTATTTTGTATAGTTACTCATTCATCACAGCATTTGATCTCTACAACACTAAATTTCTTGCTGGCTCATACAACATCGTAAGTCTTATAGCTATGAAAGCGGTACTTTTCTATCACAAATCAGATCACAACCGAAGCATTTTAATATCTCATCCACTGTGCTTGAATCCTATGGTTGATATTAAGGGCTTATTAGAAACATCATGTGATACAAAATTAATATCTCATCCACTGTGCTTGAACACTATGGTTGAAATTAAGGACTTATTAGAAATATCATGTGATACAAAAGTTTCAACACCAAATATAATTTAGTGTTCTTTGTCGATGCCAAGAATTGAACTGCGAAAAAAGAGCTGACAACATTCCGCATATAGGTCAGAAAAATTTCAGCAACAAAGCAGCCCTTTTTAAAATAAGAATAACAACTACATTTAACACACTGATGAATTGAAATAAAGTACTTTTCAAACTTTTTTTTTGAACAAGAGTACTTTTCAAACATTACAAATGAAGAATGCTTGGATTTTCATCAATAAAAATTTGAGAGTGGATGTTAGGACTTCGTATGAGAGGGTGTTATCAGTAGGTAGTTAATTAGGTTTAAGTAGATTTATAGCAAGAGGCCCATTAGGATTTAATAATAAGAGGCCCATTAGGGTTATATATTTTAAAGAGTCCCACATCGGACAAAAGATGGCCAAAACATGTGTTTATAAGTGGGGAAAATCCTCACCTCACAAACCGGTTTTGCGAAGTTATGTTAGGCACAACCACAAATTCTAAGATAGTATTAGAGCCTCTCCAAGATCCAATGGGCCATCTGCTAATAATCTACTTGAACCTAATTAAGTACCTACTAATTACTTAAAATACCCTCTCATACTAAGTCCTAACAGTGGATTTTCGGTGTTAAATTTTTTGATTTTATCACATGCATGCTAAGTAACTTTCAACACAAACCAGACCTTCATTTAACTTCATATGTGCACAACAATAAATAAACTTGATGGAAGGGGAAAGTATCATACTCCGTCAAAACAAAAAAGCATGGTTTGATAGGCAATGGCGCTCCTAAGTTGCCTACAACGAGAACTATCTTCTGAAACACATTCAACAGTCCGGATGCAATTCAAATCCTCCGAGACTCTGCAGATCCAAGACAACAAGAATAAGAGAAATGAAGCAAAGGTAGCTTATAGCAAGAACAATCAATAGAAGTAATAACCTGCAAGCAATGAACTTCGCTACGTTCTCGCAGCTTGAGCACCATTCTTGGTCAGTAAAATAATCAACAACTGCTTGCAAGCAGTCATATAAAAGCACCAACAACCCCTGGAACCGGCGATCTAGGAACATACATATAATAATTTCAACTATCTCTTCAGCTTCAATAGTAGAGAGGATAGCTTTTTTACTCCTGTGATTAGAATCAAGAGGTATGAGTTACCAATATCATACTTTCAACATTCTGCACTTGATGAGTAATCTTATTGATGCAACTTTATAACTCAAATGATAACAGACAAAAGATAAACATGACAGAAAAATCATTTGGGTTATATATGGTGTAGACTCTGTGCTGCTGCTTACTTTATCCGGCAACAGTAAGTGACAAATCTGATCCAGGCTCTAATATTTTGGGGTGGACCTCCATTGTTAGAATCTAAAGACAATGACATATATTGTTCTTAGAAGCACAGTAGTAGATATAGCAAGATATTTGCATTCCAAATGAAAAATAATGCGAACATCTCTAAATTAAGTGTAATTGAAAAGAAAAAAAAGATATTCATGAAATGGAATATATTAGTGAAAACATAGCAACATATCAGCTCTAGAGTACTGAAACTTAATGTATTCAAATCTCTTATGGAAAGATACCTGAACTTTCATGCGCAGCACTGGATGAAAACTTAAAGAGAAACCCGTAAGTGTCAAGAGCACTTCTCAAATCTTTGTACTCAGGAAACCAATCAACTTTGACAGAAAATTGATCAGCCTGGTAAAGAATGAACATGAGTAGTAACAAATTAATATTATTAGAGAATAAAGGCGTCGAGATAAACATGCCAGATCATCATTTATATACAGTAAATTTGCTCTAAGTTTAACATTACAAACAAGTTTACCTCATTTCCAGAAGAGAGAATTTCACACCAAAAGTCGCTGGAAGAGTTCTGGAGCTCTTCTTTTGATGAATATAACACTGAAATAACAAAGCAAAACAGATGTATGACAATCATGCTCTCATGCTCACAGCTAATGTCAATATAAACATGAAAGAAACCGTGCTTTTACTTACTTGAGTTAAAGGCCCATAAAGCTACAGGTTTCTCAACATGGCCGGAAAGAAAAGCTAATTTTGAAAGCCAACCATTGACTAGTAACCCTTCAAGAAAGCTATCACCTGAAAGGACACACGGTATCAAGTGAATAACAACTTACAACAAATAAGTTGGTTTCATCCGATAGGGTATATAAGCAGTGTCCTGATATAATAGAATGTTTGGATTGACTTATTTGAGTTTACCTACAGGCATGAAACTTGTGAGACTGTTTGGGAGAGGTTATGGAAACAGCTTATGACACGTTCATAAGCTGTTTTCAGTGTATTTTCATATGCTCTTCAGGATAGCTTATGAAAACAGTTTAACTATAATTTATCTTTTGTTAATAGAAATAACTTATACACAAACACTTGAATGATAAGCGTCTATGCTATAAGCACTTCATTAAGTTGTTTACCCAAAAAGGGATTAAATATGGCTTAATTTAGTGCACTTTTTGCAATATTAAAGATAGATGGTTTATTATAAATTGAAAAACACAGAAAAATGACATTATAGCTTCAAAAATCAAAAACATCATAGCAACCTTTGTCAGCAGCCAACTCGACCACAGAATTTAGTCTGTTGTTCAAAAAAGATTGTATAAAGTTACAACTTCCGAGGTCAGGAAAGTCCAAACGGGGAAAGGGTTTCTGCAGCACACAAAATGAAAACATTACTAATATGAAGTATACAAACGATTAAGAGATAAAAACAACCGTATACATAGAGAACTACTGAGCATTTGATTTAGTATAATGACCTGTTCACCAAAAACTTCTACCCCCCAAACTGGAATTTCATTTTCTTCTCCAAAGGCTTTCAACTGGATAAGAATGGAAAGGTAATCAGTAACAATGTCAATTACAAAAATAAAAAACAAATGTAAGAAAGGGTAAAAAGAAAGAAAATATTATACCTGATTGTGACATTTCTCAACTAGCCTATTCAAATGAGCTTCCTTACGATCTTCATCATCGTATTTCTTCTTTTCATTTGCCTTAGCCTTTTTCTTTGCCTGCTTCTTCTGCTTCTCTGCAAGCTTCTCCTGTTCTTTGTAGTGTTCATTAAGAAGATCATCCAACCCAATAACCTTCTTCCTGGTTCACATAAATTTTAATTACTCGTTAGAACCTACGAAGCACTGACACAGACGCATATACAAGACACTCAAAATCACTCACAAGTGTCAAACGCTTTCAATCTGAAATGTCATTGCTACATAAATTAAAACTTGTTATTTGAATCACTTATTTAAATCAAATAAAGGGAAGCCCATTTAACGAAAAAACATAGATTCAACACATGTCGGACACCAGACACACATTCAATTTGAAATATCCGCGCTACTACATAAGTTAGAACTCATTCTTTTAATTAAATGAAGTGAAACCCATGTGAAAAAAACATAGATTTTGCATAAAAGTTTAAATTTTGGGAAACCCTAAATCCGAAAAAGGGAAAAATAACGGTAAAAATTGAAAGTTGAAGGAGTACCGCTTCTTGTTGATAGGAAGTGGTACGAGAAGGTCATCTTGTAGCTCGAAATCCAAAGGGTCATCCATGAGAGGAGAGTTTTGGTAACTGTGTATGGAGGTTTCGAAAGTTGAATCGTGTGAGAGAAGAGAAAAGCACCAAAATGTGTCTTAACGTGTTTTGTTGGAGGGAAAATCTTCTCCACAATTCAATCCTTTATTTCATGGAGCCCGGTTTTCATGGTAAAAATGAACTTTGATAAAATATAAATATAAATTACTACCTCCGTTCCTTTTTATTATCACATTTTGACATTTTACACAAACCAAGACAATCAACAATTGATACTATTTTTGATGCAATAAGCTATACTTTTACTATAATGACCTTATTTATTTAATATCTCATTGCATATATTTCTCTCTCCGCAATAAATAACTAAAGATAATATTGGTAAAACAACATTTAATGTTGCATTGAACTTTGAAAGTGACAGTTAAATAGGAACAAAAATTTTCTCAAAAAGTGACACTTAAAAAGGAACTGAGGGAGTATTTTTTTTGCTAATTCTTCCATCTTATATAGTATATATAATACAGTTGACTCTATTACGCATGTCAATACATAATTTTGAGCTTGAATATTTTGAATAATACTTCCTCCGTTTCAAAATGAGTGTCATTGAGCCAAAAAAATTTGTTTCAAAATGAATGTCACTTTACATTTTCAATACAACTTTAATTTTTTTTCTTCCAACTTTTCTCTCACACAATTTTCAATGCAACTTTAATTTTGTCTTTTTCTTATAAAGTAAGGGCAGTTTAATAAAAGCCTTATATCCAATGATTATTTCATTCCATTCCTTAATCTGTGTCAAAGCCTAAAGCGACACTCATTTTGAAACGGAAATAGTATATTAGAAAAATTATGAAAATTTGATATTTTAATAGTATTTGTCGACACAAATTCAACATCTTATATGCCATAATTTGTCCTTGTAGGAAAAATATGGTCAAAATATGAGGTGAATAGTGCATATTTTTAAAGTAAGTCGTTTAAAATGGAACGGAGTAAGTATTATTTATCCCATCCTATGTGTTACTCGTGCGCTCTATTTTATTCTAAAAATACCCTTTAAATTTAATAATTTAAATGTAGTGTGGATTATAAAATCTGAAATGCTTGCGGACAGAACTGCATGTCTTTGTTGATTCATCATTATATAAGTTGTTTTGATGGAAAGATGAATCGAGTATTCTTTATTGTTTGATAATCTTATTTTTTTGAAAAAAAAAACACAATGGACAAGTGGAGTTAGAGACGCCACTGTCCACTCTTCACTTACATCCAAACAAATCTGATTGAGAGCTTTTTCCTGATGCGCTCCTTTTTGAAACCCTTTTGTTCCACCTCCGTCCTTTCTCCACTTACATCCAAACAAATCTGATCCGATCTGATGTAGCCCTTGACCTAAGTGGTGTACTCTGCCTTAGAAGCACCACCTGCACACCGCCGGCCCCGCCGTTGTGGGTGCTCTGAACTCTCACACGTACTCTATGAAGAGAGATGGTTCTGTAAACATGCGTGATTTTCATTTGGAGATCCGTTCGTCTGTGTTTATGTTTAATTGGGTATGTTATGGTCGTCGCCGCCGACGGCTAAAACGGTACTTATATTCGGTTTTAGCTCTGTTCTCAGATCTGGTTGGTCCTTCGACGACTCTCTTGGCCGCTTTCATGATTTCGTGGTGGAGCAGGTTCAGTGGTGTTTGTTTCATGCGTTTAAAGATTCAGATGGTTAAGCCATAAATGGCGTTGTTAGCTTGTTGTTGTTGATCAACATGAGTTGTTTGGTTTTGGATTTGTTATCGCGTTGGCGATCGGGTTCACCACCATTATTGATTTCAAATCCGGTATGTCCTTCGGTAGCTCTCTTGGCCTTCTTCAATTCGTGGTGGTGCAGGTGCTAGTTTATGGGTAATGAGCTTCATGTGTCAGAAGATTCGGATGGTTTTGGGCTCGAAAGGGCTGGTACAACTATTGTGTTATTGCAGGGGATATTAGTTCGTGAATCCTTCTGTGTTGGCAGTTGATTCATACACTATTCTTCAAAAAAAGTTTGGTTTGATTATAGGCATGCCTATCTTGGTTACTTTTGGTGTCGTCCATGTGGTCATTTCTTTGATTTCGCTAATTATGATCCAGAGTTGTTGAGTTCTGCAGGTTTCAAAGATATGGTGACACGTCGATGCTATTTGAATATTTGTCGCAGTTGTTGTGACTGACTTCAGACTGTTTTGGAATCCTAGTCATTCGTATAATTGACATTGGACTAATTGGACTTGAAAGAGTTGGTGTGCTTGTTGCCTTGCTGCATGGAGTTGTTGGTTCTTGAACTATGTTGTGTTGACAGTTAGTTCATACTCCTGATGGCTGACCTTTGTTTAATCAGGATTAACCATTGGAGGTATCATTTGTGTGGTTTAATATGTTTGTAATGCATGTTTGGGTTGTCCTGCACTGTGTTTTTTTACTTGGTTAGGTCTATGTCCCCCCATGTTTTTTTCTTTTTTTTTTAATAATATATATGAGCACTAGACACAAGATTAAAGGTGTAGCTGATTAATCACCTATTCTCTTTCTTGATGTTTTTATGCTCTGACCTTATCTAAGAAAAAAACAAAAAAAAAATGGAGTTAGAGAAATAATCTCTGTGACAATTTTTCATTCAAAGGGGCTCAATAGATGTTATTGTCATATCCGCGCACAAGAATGTCTCATGTGAAAATACTCTCTTGAAGGTCTTTCTCTGTGTGGAGGTTGGTGCAAAATAGTCTCCACATAAAAGATCATCTTAGACCATTTACAATGGAGTTGTTGAAAAAAATATCAACTATTGAATTGGTGCAATGACATATTGAAAAGTATATGGATTATTTGAGGTTGAATTTTTTCAACCGTTGAATGAGGAGATAGTGGGGGAGGGTGTGGGGTCTAATTATTTCATATTGGTTAATTTAATACATCTGGCAAAATGGTTGTTCTGATTATCAGATTTTTATCTCATCATAATTATCTGAGGTCAATTATTTCATAGTAAATTAATTTTTATTTTTTTTTCACCAAAATTCTTTTTTTTTTGTCTATAAATAGAGATTTGGTTCATTTGATTTGGACACAGAAAAAACAACATTTTTCCCTCTATTTTTTTTTATTTAGCCTCAAATAAACTCTTATTTGTAGCTCTAAACATCTTTTTAGTGAAATAGATCCCAACAATAACTCTTTTAACACCCAAAATTCTCCATCATTCTCTTATTCTCTATAAGGTGTGTTTTTTTTTATTGTTTTGTAATGATGTTGGTTGCCATGTGCAACTAAACCTCTTTGATTAGGGTTTCAAGATGAACTCATTCTTATCTGTTAATTCAATAAATAAAGTTTTGTTTATTCAGTTTCTGATTGAAGTGTCTTATTTAATTTATATATGTTCGTTTCTATACTATATCTTAGATGAAGAATACTAGAATTGACAACCGTAATTATGTCTGATCAAGATAGTAGTCAATTGCTTAGTTTCTAAATTAAATTCTTGTAATCGAATCTAAGTATGAATTTAGAGTTATGCTTCATCTTTAAGGAACACCACAATCGTAACTCGTTGAATTGCGACGATATTAAAATAAAACTTTCACTTATATATCATCGGGTCATGTTCTACTTTCTTAAATCCAAAGAGAGGTCATCAACTAATAAATAACCGAGTTAATTTCAACAAAGATGGAAGGGAATTCAAGGATTCTTAATCGCTGTTAAACTTCTGAATCACAAAACCTAATCTCGCATTATGCATGACGATTAAAACCATGCCAACCACTTCATCTCTTTAAATTCTTTTATTTCTAATAAATTCCGCTAATTACCAAGTTGAACAACAATCCTTGTGAAGACGATAACTTACCTTTTTATTATTTGCGTACGATTTGGTGCACATGCGAATTCCGTTCATCTCTTCGAACATCAGTCCAATCACAGTTCATCGCTTTCCGACATCTTGAGCCAACCACAGTCCAATCATCCCTATCCGCCCGATTTGTGAATCATCCCTATCCACCCGATTTGTGCCACCATAGTTGAAACTTTATCCTTATGGCCGATGGTGATTGCCCGTGTGATTGCCCTATGTAATTCCTATGGCCGCCGCCTCTCTCTACATCTCATGTATCTCTCTTATTTTCTGGTTTTTTTTAAGGAGAAAACTTAGGTACAATTCGTTAGATGCTTTTCGTATGGTTCTTAACTAAATTCACCATGATTTCCTCAAATCCATAATTTTCTCGAAGTTTGTTATATCAAAAAATATGTATTTTTAGTTAAGAACCATACGAAAAGGGAATTGTACTTCTCCTTTTTTTAATTACCTATAGAAGAATATACTTATTATAGTTTAAAAATAAAATAAAAAACGATGAGAATAATTGAACACGCATACATGAGGTAAAATGTAGCGATCTTATCACAACACGAAAATGAGAATTTGATTTTTTAGGGGAGATGGATTCGTATTTGTTCTTTACATGAAAGATCAATCTTATTATAAATATAATACCCTCTGAAATTTTCATTAAGATAAACCACAATGTATATTTCTTAAAAAAAAAAAAAAAGATTACTTTAATTTTATTGTAGTGATGCTCAAAAACCAAAAAGAAGGATTTGTTTAAAAATGATGTTACATTGAAACTTATGATATATAGAATTAGGAAGTATAATCTCACGTGAACTAGTGACATGAGCACCCACTCCAAGTAGCAAAGAGAACACAACAATGAGTAATGCATCATGAGATTTGGCCATTTATAACCTAAGCACCACATCGACCCCTTCAAAATCATTATTGAAATCGTGTTCCTATTCTTCTTTTTTTGGATACAAAATTGTGTTATTTCTATATCTTATGTTTATCCACTGTGCCGAAATAATATGATTCACCGTGCAATCTAGATGCCACCAATAAAAAGAGGAAATGAGTGTTCAATTTTGACACTAATATACAGATACGTGTTTAAATAACTTTTAATTTATGGTCACTTATTTAAACTTTTTAAATCACCCAAAAATAACTCTCACCTTTATTTAAACTTTTTAAATCACCCAAAAATAAGTCTCACCTTTAACACAATTCATGAATTACTTTTTTGGCCGTTGGTTGTTTACTTAATCGATAAGGGAAAAAGAATTGTCATGTAAAGATCAATAGAAGAAGAAAAAAATTGAAAAGAACAAAACTTTTTCACGATATAATGTTGTTGTAAAAGTTTTTACACATAAACTACTCAAACTTAACATTTGTATAATTTATTTTTAGTTTTAATCCTCCACTTTTCGAGAAAAGGGTTGGTAATTAGTTGTCGAATGAAATGTAAGTAAAATTTGATCAAAAGATTTACATTTATAAATAAAATTCAGATTCTTCTCTATTAAAAACTTAAATTCAATCACCTAGTCATCATTTTGTATAATTTTTAAAGTAAAAAGTTTCATTAAAGTGGTCGAATTTTTATTTTTGAGAAGGACAAAGAAAACATATATATTAACAATCAAAATCAAGAAGCTTCAACACAAGATGTGCCACAAGAAGCCTAACAAAGAAGCAGAGTACAACACATAAAAAAATTAGGAAAAAAATCAAACTTAAACTAGCTAGGTAGCTGCACTTAAACAGTAAATAGGATTTTGCCTCCATAATTGATATTCAAAATCGAGTAAAACATATTTCGACTTAAACCACCAATAAAACCGAAGATTTACTCTTTCACATAGAATCTGCAGATTTTTCTCCTTCCGTTAAAATACACATCTGTTACGTTCCTTCCGGATGACTCAAACAACCGAAAGCCAAATTACATTTAAAAAGCATTAAACTCTACTGAAAACCCTTAAACTACCAAATTGATATGCTCTAACACCCGACCATTGAACGTAGTATAGAAACCAAACCAACTGAAAATACAGTGATGATGTAAAAAATATTTAATTTAATAGTACATATAAATATTTTTGTTTTCAAAATTTTGCTTAAAAACCGATTAATCCAGTGAAATTAATCTCACCGTCTACTTGCAAGAGATCCTTTTAAAACCAAAACAAATTTGAAAAATGAAAGAGATTTTTTTTGAAGCATACCCTCTCTAAAAAATGAAGCATGTTTATATGGCGGTCGACTTTAATATTGCTTTGCTAATTAATGACATCCACGACATTGGGAAAGTTTAATGATTAAGCAATTAATGATGGGAACGTAGGCTAGACGCATTTTTGGGTAGTTTTTGTGACTAGGATTGGGTCATGTAGTAGCTTCTTAATCAAGTAATCTAAACGTATTTTGAATGCTTATCTGACCAAAACTCCTACCAAATAATTCCTCCAATGACATCATATATTTCAGTTTTCACATAGAATGTCTTTGTTTGATTTCATTTCAGGTGACCCCATACTAATCCTATTGCCTTTGACCTCAAGATACAACCAAATTGATTTTTTTTTCATCAACCATTTATTATTATTCTTTATGAATACGTAACAAACATGTATAAACCCACTTGGCTGCTGAATAAATATGTGTCCCCGTGTACCAACTTTTTATCATATAGTTTCTTTGATCGGTTCAAATAATTGATCTTATCTTAATAATTCAATTTGAGAAATTCCACCAATACCTATTTTATTTTCCCCATTTTTATGTGTTCGTAAAACAGATAAATACTAGTATACACGAGACTTGTTAATATCATACATAAAATCTAGCTCTATGCTTCTCCTTTAATTTCTTTTTTCCAACACTCACGTATCACAAAAGCTACGGCCACTTTTCATTGTGGCTACTACCTTTAACTTTTTTCTTTTGCTAAATTACATTTTTTGTCCCTTAATTATTTAGGTAGCATCGCTTTGATCTCTTAACTAAAATTTGATTTATTTTGGTCCATTAACTTCTATCCGTTACACATTTTGGTCATTTCCGTTAAATTTAATTCAAAAACGTTAGGTTTTCTTCATTTTTTTCTGGATTTTTTTGGGATTCGTGTTGTTGAAGGTTGATGGAGATGACATGAAGATGAAAAAGATGAAGAAAACCTAACGTTTTTGAATTAAAACTAATGGAAATGACCAAAATGTGTAATAAAGAGAAGTTAAGGGACCAAAATAAATCTAATTTTAATTAAGGGACCAAAAATGCAATTTAATCTTTTTCTTTTTATATAGATTCACGAAATAATAATAGTCATTCGAAATTTACACATACAAAATAGATCATCAATCCAAGCTTAAGCTCTAATTATAACATCGGATATAATTGTTTTTATTATTATATTTTATATTTAATATATAAAAAATATGTATCTAACTAGTTAAGTTGAGTTAAATAAATCCTTCAAAAAAAAAAGTTGAGTTAAATAGAACAAACTCATAAGTTATAAATTCGTAAAGTATTTATGTAAGTTTCTTCTAATCTTTGAATTTTGGTATTAGGTGTCCTCTTATTACTACATTCATTGTAACCAGCTTTTAAAACTTCTTTTGCATGCATGTTTTTAATCTGGTAATTACTTTGAATGAAAGTGATTTGAATTTTCGAATTGTATCAGAAACTGATTTCTTTGATAATTTCTTTTATGATTCTCAAGGACACTTTTAGTTACGTCAAAATAGAATTTGTCCTTGCTTCGAATATGTTGATCTTACGATTTTTTTAGAGTAAACTAGCTTAAGAATTGAGTGCTCACCTTTATATAATTGGTTTTTTCAAAATTTGATGAGATTTTTGTTTGGTATTAAATTTTTGTTAGAATACAATCAAAAATAATCAAAATATTAGATAGTAATTAATAATTGTGTTTTGAATAGGTCAAGAAATGATTAAAAAAGTGATGTCACCGGTTCCTTTAGAAATAGTTAATTAAGGGGTCTAAACATGCTCAACAAGGGGTGGTTAGTGATGTAGTGGGATGCCATAATACAAATTTAGTATTTTGTATCAATAAAAAAAATGCCTAAGTACTACTCTTAGTTTATTTAATTAGAAACTCCATTCTTTTTCCGGGATTCGAACCTCATACCTTGCATATATTATGTATTATCCATACCAACTGAGCTAAACTCACGAGGACAATCAGAAATTATATTTACTAGAGGAGGGAATTTCAGATAGATATTATTTATTTTAAAACAAAGAAAAAATTACCTTTAGTTCGGGTTTGAAACAACCAACTTGTACTTACAACTCATATGGTAAGATAATATTTAATAATTTAATATATTGAAGTGCGAGTTTAAACATCCAACCAGATTATCTTTTGTGATTGAAGAGTCATGTCAGATCTGAGCCACGGATTTCCTACCGGTCCATGCAGACATGGACCCCTCCAAATTGAAGTAATTGAATGATATTGCTTTTATTTCTTTTAATTGAAAAGTCTATTAGGATCCGTTCCCTACTCTTTGCAATTCGCACTTAATTTATGTGATTTTCGCCTTTTAGATTTCTAAAACTAATATTTTTTTTTGGAATACTTGACCCAATCTCATTAGTTGAATTTATTGAGAGTTTATCTTCCTCAAGAATTATCGCCAGACAATGGTTGTAATTTTGGTCTTGATGTCATAACTTATAGTTTGATGCTGATTGTTAACCCTATTTAAGACAACCTTATCTTCAATGTGTGATGATATGATAATAACACCAGAAAATTTGGTTGATGTAAGAGCTCACAACAACTCCAACACTGCGCACATGAATTGTGTGTTCTTGTTTTTTTGTTTGTTTGGCAAAGTGTTTTCTTTAGTTATAGGCAAAATTACACAATTAGTCACGATTTTAGGTAACATTTTGGTCCTTTATCTTTTTTTTGTCACGATTTAGTCCTTTATGTTATAAAATAACAACACAGTTATCATTTTTTATGAAAAAAATAATCAAAAACTCCAAAAAATTCATCAAACTCGTAGGCAAACGTAAATCTTCATCATACAAGCCTAGAAAATCAAATTTCTTTGAAAAAAATCTCATAAAAAATGATAAGATATTGTCATTTTATAATATAAAGGACTAAATCGTAACAAAAAAAAGATAAAGGATGAAAGTGTTACCTAAAATAAAGTTAAGGGACTAATTGTGTAATTTTGCCTTAATTATATGAATGATAGTATTAGGGAGATTGATTGGTACCAAATACGGTTGGAACCTTGAGACTTCTATTGGATGTCAAAGATTTTAATGATCAGGTGGGTTAACCAAAATAAGTGATTGATTGTTTCTAAAAAGCTTAGAAAAATTATTTCAGTTTACCAGTCTACAGATTTGATTTGTAACAGTGATAAATTGATCAATTTGATAAAAAATGATTTACAATAATGTATTTTAATTTTTTTAGATAATCAATTACAGTACATTTTTTAATTATGTAAAAAAAACAATATTTTCATTAATATTATAAATACTAGCGAAAATTATGAACAATTTTTTTTTTTTATGAAATTTTGATTTTGATTAAAATTAAAATATAAATGTTTGTTGCTTTCAAGTTAAAACAAACCAAACTAATCATGATTATTTATTTCAATAGTATCAACAATATAACAAAAATATAATCTCGACATAAATATAAATATTAAATAGAGATAGTTCAAAGAAATATATCTCTATTTCATAAGTTTGATAGAATCTTATCATATCATATATCCCGACATAGTATGAACCAACATAGTGTGATAATATTTAAGTCTCTTAATTGCTTGGTTTAATTTATTCTTGAGCCGGTGTGTATTGAAAAATATTCACGAAAAGATGTTAATTCTTTAAATGAATTTTAATTATCTTCAGAATGTTAGTCTTTAGAGTTAAAGACAGATGATACATTTTTATCTATCAAAATAGACATGGTACGATGATATCACATCTTGTATTTTTTTATGAATAGAAATTAATCTTGAGAATCTAATTTTTTTCAACTTTATATTCGGCTCAAGGGACCAACTAATTCGCAGAGTCAAATTCCACCGTCCAGTTATAGGAGAGCGGGGTCAATTGGTGACAAGTTTATTAAATATGGAGGTTTCATGATCCCTAATTTGCATGACCATTAAATTGTGTTTAGGTTGTTGCGGATAACGTGAATTACAATATTTGTTATATGATTAGACCATCTATGATAATCTTTTGCTAATTTGAATGTTATGTATGCTTGTGTGGTTAATAGAATATTCAAATATATATATTTCGATGCACAAAACTTTGTTTATAATAATTAATCTGACCAATGCCGGATATATGTACCGATTATAAATAAAAGTTGGTATATTTAAAAGTATTAAGTTGGTATATTTAACACTAAAAATAATATAACCAGCCAATTTTAAGCAAAAGAATGAAAGTAAAAATCGTTGAAGTAATCTACAAACAAAGCTAAAGCTGCATATTACCGAGAGCCACACCATTCACCAAGCTCATTTCCGATCCATCACTACCTCATTAATCATCATCATCCATGTGACCTCCAAAATAATTCACCCCTCTATGTATCTGTATTATTTTCCCTTTCTTTTCCTTTTCTTATTAAAATGTCCACTCAATAATTAAAGAATAATCGAAATTCGGAATACTACAGACTATAGTACAGTTCATACACCCTGTAATAAGAAAATAAAATATAAAATTTCAAAAGCCATAACGATTTTCCTTCCAAAACATTAATTTTTCTTCTTCTTTCACATCAGTTTTCGATCCACCAAAGATGTACGATTAATCCAGTTCATGCATAGAGACATGCGCACGGATCAAATATTATTCTCTCTGAAAATCGAATCCGATATTCTCCAGATACATCTTTGAAATGAACTTCCTGCCCCTGTAGCTCAAACAACTTAGTTTTCAAAACATTAATTTAACCAAACCCCATTTTGTCCAAAATAAAATACAAAAATAGTACCCTATTTGTTTATCCTCTATGCAATAACGAAGTTCTAACCCACACCTTTCCCTTCATTTCCTTCCTGTCACTGTTTCTTAGCTTCTACTTCTAAGCCATACCAGACCAAGAAAACACCTTCTCAACCTCTCAACATCCTTCACCTTCAATCTCTTTCCCTTCACCTTCTTATAGTTTTTTTTTTCAATCAATGAAATGGATCAGAATCACAAGAAAAAACCCTCAAAAAACAAAGGATACTATGTTAAAATGAAACTCATGCATAAACATGGTATTAGACCTCAACAACAAGAAAAAAACCATTTTCATAAATATTACAAATGGATTCTTTGGCTTTCTCTTTCTCTCTATTTCTTCACTTCTTACCTCATTAGCAACAACAACAATCACAACCACAACAACAACATAAAACATCATCAAATAACATCAACAATAAAATCACTTTCTCAATCCTTATCCATCAAAAAAACAACATCATCACCTCAAACACTTCAAAAAACTAGTTTGAAAAACTTGAAAATATTTGTGTATGATCTTCCACCAAAATACAACAAAAACTGGCTTAAAAACCCAAGATGCAAAACTCATTTATTTGCTTCAGAAGTTGCTATTCATAGAGCTTTATTAACAAGTGATGTAAGAACTTTTGACCCATATGAAGCTGATTTTTTCTTTGTACCAGTTTACGTTTCTTGTAACTTCAGCACCGTTAATGGCTTCCCAGCAATTGGTCATGCACGTTCATTGATTTCTTCAGCAGTGAAACTCATCTCCACCGAGTACCCTTTCTGGAACCGTAGCACAGGATCAGACCATGTCTTCGTAGCTTCACATGATTTCGGTTCTTGTTTCCACACCCTGGTAAAAACTAAAAACTAAAAAACCAACAACTTCATGTTACAAATGTTTTTTTTGAGTTTTTCTAATGATGATTTTTTGTTTTTGTTTTTGGGTTTTGAAGGAGGACGTGGCAATGAAAGATGGGGTACCTGAAATTATGAAGAATTCAATTGTGTTACAAACTTTTGGTGTTACTTATGATCATCCTTGTCAGAAAGTTGAACATGTTGTGATACCACCGTTTGTTTCGCCGGAAAGTGTACGGAATACGTTGGAGAATTTTCCGGTGAACGGACGGCGAGATATTTGGGTTTTCTTTCGTGGGAAAATGGAGGTTCATCCTAAGAACGTTAGTGGAAGGTTTTACAGCAAGTAATCACACTTTAATCTTTAATCTCTCTAATTAATATCTTAATTTACATGCTTAAAATATGCGGAGGAGGCGGAAGTTCGAACCCGCACACCCGCAGCTGCTAAACTATTTGACAAAAAAAAAAATATCGATATTATTATTTATACCTTTTTTATATGAGACAAAATTAATATAGGACCAATTTTTTCTGTCATGTAGCCAATGAACTAATTTTCATATTAGAGACAAATTTTTTTTTTTTTTTTGAAGATATAAAATGTTAAGATAACTTTAAGTTTTTCTGTTTATTATTGTTTTTAGTGATTTTCTAATGAATGCATGTTTTGCCCTTGAAGGAAAGTGAGGACAGTGATATGGAAAAAATTCAACGGTGACCGGAGGTTTTACCTACGGAGACATAGGTTTGCCGGTTACCAGTCAGAAATTGCACGTTCGGTGTTTTGTCTATGTCCTTTAGGGTGGGCCCCATGGAGTCCTAGACTGGTTGAATCCGTTGCATTAGGTTGTGTGCCGGTAATCATAGCAGACAGTATCCGGTTACCATTTTCCTCCGCCGTGAACTGGCCGGAGATTTCAGTCACGGTGGCGGAGAAAGATGTTTGGAGGCTGGGTGAGATATTAGAAAAAGTGGCTGCTACAAATCTTAGCATTATTCAAAGAAATTTGTGGGACCCACGTACAAGGAAAGCACTACTTTTCAATAGTAGGGTCCATGAAGGAGATGCCACGTGGCAGGTCCTACATTCTTTGAGTGAAAAGGTGGATAGGTCTTATAGGAGTTCAAGGGTTTCACGCCAATTAGAATTTGACACGTAATGGGTATGTATTTGGTATTATTTTGATTCTTCACACAGTAGATTTTCACACACATTGTGATTATTGCATGGAGAAGAATAAATGAAAAATTAGGAAAATTATTAGTGGTTTACAGCTGGAAATTTTGTGGGTGATGACATTAATGGGACCCACAGGAGTACTTCGAAGTATATTAATGGTGACATGGCTAGCATTGATTCGATGTCCGTGCGGTTTGGAAAAGGAAAAGGAAAAGGAACTATGAACTGAATAGTTTGAGTAATCATCATGCAAATCTAATGTATGGTAGATTTTGTAAAATCATTTTTGTTGTAAATAAATATACTATAGTGCTATGAATATACATATACATTTTTTGAAATCATATGCTTTGATGTTATATTTTGGATCGATAAAAAAAATAAGAATTGTGGGTATATTACAAGGTCATTTGTACATGCTAGATGAAGTTATATTTTTGGACATTACTATTTTATAGATTTTAATTTGTTACAGTAGCTCGAAAGTGGGTAAAGGTAAATTGTGTCAGATGGGTGAGAAAAAGTCTTGGGAAAATGAATATAAATGTGGGGAAAGGGGTGAGTGAAATGATTAATGAGAATGGAAGATAGATAGGGGAAGAAGAGGGAAATATGGGAAGTGGGGGTGTGGTTGTGTCAGGAACTTTATTATGGTAGTTTAATTTGAATGAGTATCATTGAAAGGTAATGGGATGTCAGTGGTCACGGATACGGTATGGGGTGTCAAAATCAATGTTGCCTTGGGGAGAATCCAACCATGCTATGGTGTTATCACACTCTTTCTTGTTAGTTCTGCATGATAATAGTAGAAATAGTAGAAATTTTGCTCTTTTTCCTACACTTTTCGCTTGCATCCTGTAGACTTATCCAAAATATTCATGTGTTAGTTAACCAACGTAAGTGTAAATTAATGTGTTAGTCAATTAACTCTGCGCTATTTAAGTAACACATGTGTAATGCTAAAATTTCTTCAAAAAAACTAAAATTTCTACAAATAAAGTGAAATTAAGTAGGGTAATTATCACTTACTTGATATTTTAGAAGAAATTGGCTTTGAATGGCGCAAAAATGGTGAAAATCGGATATGGGGGAAAAATTCGAAGTTGGGAAGTTTAGGAAATGAGGGAAATGTGTTTCTGTTTTGCTGAAATATGACTCAATTAACCTGCGCAAGTTAACTCACGGAGTGCTACTTAAGTCACGCATAGGACTCAACGTGCGCATGTTAAGTCACGCAGCGTGACTTAACTTGCGCAAGGGTAATTTGGACAATGCTGCAGGGCGCGATCGTTTTGTGCTGGGTGAAGAGCAAAATTCTAATCGTAGGTTGGTTTTACACGGGAAAACCCATATACTTTAAAATGAATGACGTAGCGTATCCACTGTGTATCCTGCACCGATACATGTCTGATATTTCCCGATACGTATCTGGAGAGTATCCAAAGATTAAATTATTTATTTTTTTTAAAAACAATTATCCGATACTTTTTCAGATACATATGGGATACAAGCGATATACGGTGGAAAACCGATATGTGCGGGCTACCTGATGTTTTCTATTTAGGATATATATATATATATATATATATATATATATATATATATATATATATATATATATAATTGACTAATTGTTGCTTTCTTTATTATCAACATTACTTACATTTATATTTCTATTGTTTTCGCTGTCTGTTTTGTGTCTCTTTGTTTGTTTGAGAATGATGCTATTGTTGATTGTTGTGTGAAGGCAAATTCATTGTTGTGCCTTATCGTTTTTCTATGTCTATTTGGTCTAGATTTTGTGCCAATTTTTTTGCTTTTGAGTTTTAGTCCATATTTTGTATTTTGAGTTTTAATATGTAGTTTAAATTTAATTTTTTATTGAAGTATCCCAGCCGTATTGTATCTTAAATTTTAAAATTTTCCCATATCAACGTATCAGTTTCTATTCGTATTATGTATATGGACTTCGTAAGTTTTACACTACTTATTATATGAAGAATAGTACAATACCACTAACGAGGTCAAATTAAAAACAAAAATTTACACTTTATTAACTTCATTATTTATTTTTATTTTTACAAAATTACAATATGATTGCTTAACTTCATTCATTTTAGATGACAATTTGATTCCTTATTTTTGTCATGTCATTTTTTTTTTATCTTTTGACTTGTTGAACTTTTTAATGAAATTACGAGTTCAAAACAAATGTCGAATGAGCAGTAAAAAGTAATTTTATTCTGATCTATATCAATAAGGTGATATGCAAAATTGTGCAAATTTGAGTGGAACTATACTTATGAGTGATATCATGGAATTATGGGGAAAATAGATTGAACTGATACACAGAAAAGAGATTCGAATTATTGATAACTAATTTGGTGTTATGTCTGAGAGGTTGATGATGGAAGCAATCTATTTACTACGACGTGTGATATAGTGATATCAGATGGATAAAATATATTTGCATTTAGTTTTCCTTAATTTAGAGAAATCGTATGATAGAATGCTTAGCGAGATTTTGTGGAAAGCTCCACAGAAGAAAACATTTAGGATTTCTTATATTTGAGTTATGAATGAGTTCCAACTAATATTTGAGTGCATGAATGAGTTTCAACTAATATGAGGATGCAAGATGGGGCTAATGACTATTTCCATAAGAGTAGGATTACACCAAAGGTTAATCATAAGCACTTATCCTTTTACTTTAGTTTTGGATGTACTTACATAACACATCCAAGAGATAACTTCCAAATGTATGTATTTTGCATATGATATAGAGTAGAAATTACTCTATAACTTGAGAGTTTTTTTTTATTTTATTTCAATGAGAGTGGTGCTCCTTTTATAGGAGAGAATACAACTAATAACCTCTTTAATTTAAGAAGTGATATAATGAAAAATAAACGACCATTAAAATAAAATAATAATAAAAGGAAATAATATATATATATATATATATATATATATATATATATATCAACACTCTCAATCAAGTTGGTGCATATATGTTGTTTGTTGATTTGATGGCACAAAAGATGATTTTTTTTTACCTTGTATGCCAAAAAAATTTTAAATATGACCCCTATCAGATTTATTTTTCGAAATGACCCACTTTTTATTTTTGTCCATTTGTTTTTTGTCGTTTTCCTCATTCATGCCTTTTGAAACGGCGGGAATGAGTCCCTCCCTGACCATGCAGATTTGACCTTTTTTTTATTTTTTTTACCGTAGTTTGAATTGGCGGGAATGAATATTTGATTTTTTTTTCTTTCCGTTTTTTGTTTTTTTTGGACAACATTTGTTTATTTAAAACACAAATAATAATAAATAAAGGCTCGTGGAGAGATAAGTGTAACACTCCGTTTTCCCAACTTGATTTTTTTTGCATAAATCAGAGTAAACATTTAAAACAGGATGTTACACTTCTTTCAAACAT
The DNA here is from genome assembly GCF_003473485.1 of Medicago truncatula. NCBI lineage: Eukaryota > Viridiplantae > Streptophyta > Magnoliopsida > Fabales > Fabaceae > Medicago > Medicago truncatula. The sequence goes on from NC_053045.1 coordinate 29,156,347, forward strand.
AAATATAGTAAAATTGCTATTTATTTCAATCATCTCATGTCATCAATTTAAATCTCAATGCAACGGAAAACTTTTAATTTAAACATCGGAATGGCACAACAACCTCAACTTAAACAACTTATTAAAATCCAGTCTTGGCAAATCTTCAACATAAACCATAACAATTACGTAACACATGGAAAACAAGTAAAGATTCTCACCCCGTTACGTATCAGAGCGACCCTAAGACGACACGTGAGAGAGTCACTCACTTCAACAGCTATCCTTGATTAATCTGCACGTTCCCACGTAGTAGGAACATTCAAACAGAAGGGGTGAGATTTCACATTCAATAATAATAAGCATATATTTCATCAAATGCATTTAACAACATCGAGATCATCAATTAATAATAATAATTCTTCATATAATACTTCATTAACAACTCATTGAAAAATGACAACTTAACGACAACGACAATGCGACATCAACCACTTCAACTCGACAATGCAACTACAACTTCTTAATCATGCATGTGGTACCAACCAGGGCATCAAGCCCCCAACATATAGAGCATAAATATACACATAGAGCATCAAACCCTCAACTTAAAGAGCAAATAGGCTCACAGGGCATCAAGCCCTCAACATAAAGAGCAAAGGCTCACCGGACATCAAGCCTTCAACTTTAAAAGAGTATGCATGGACTTAGCAACTTACAACTTAGACAACTTCAACAACTTATATGAATCCAATATTTTGAAACAACAACTTACAACTTTGCAACTTAGACCAACACTTGCAACTTAACGATATTAATAATCAATAACAGTAGAGACAACAACATAAAACAACTTGCAACATAGCAACATTAATAACAACAACTTGAATGATATAAACATCAATATTTTCTATATCAAACATTTTCCACATAATAAATGTAATTGAAAATAACCAACAACATTGATCATTTAAATTCAGACTCTCTGAAAGGCAATACCTTTGTAAACAACTTCCACTCCTACCCCAAAGACCAACTCATAACATCATGTGCGACAAAGATCGTAATAATCCTAAACAAGGCTGACTGCCACTGAGTACTCGCGAGACGAGACACTCTACTCGCTATGGCGAGCTCAGGAAAAAGGGGTACTCGCTATGGCAAGTAAGCTACTCGCCATGGCGAGCTAAAACTGATGGCTCTCGGGAGTTTGACATTTTTCACTCAAAAATTCCATTTTTAACTTCCCTAAGTCCAAACTTAATCCAAAAACTTGCCTAATCATTTCTAAACATGATAAGGCTCTCAAAACCATCTAAAACTTGACCCAAAACGTTAATTCACAAAATCATGTTTTTCTCACTAGGTAACTCGCTATGGCGAGCGATTCACTCGCAATGGCGAGCGACATCTGGGCTCACTCGCGAGGCGAGGGGAATTACTCGCAAGGCGAGCGATGAGTTTCATCACTCGTGAGGCGAGAATAGCTACTCGCTAAGGCGAGTGATGAATGTCAGCACGGGAAGAATGCAGTTTTTCTCAAAAACTCACCCAAATCCATGGTTCTAACCTTAACACTAATTCTAATCATTGTTCTATGAATAGTCTAAGGTCTGGACACTATTTCTACATCAATTCAACAGGTTCCTACCCTTAATTAATCAATTCTCCAACTTTTAACATAATTCTCAAATCCTCAAAACTACAACCTACCACTTGTTAAATCCAATTTTCATAGTTATAACACTTAGAATTAGAGAAAGTTAGTCCCACCCTTACCTTAGGCTAATCGATCAAAAGCTTCTCCTCCTTGGTTCTTCTCTTCTCTTGGTTTCTCCCTTTTTCTCCAAAAACTTGTTTTACGTGAAAACTATTTTGACGTTTGTTTCTCTTATTTATTTCCCCAACCCTCTTTATCTTATTTCCACTTATTCCACTAAACTCTTCTAAATTCCAAAACAGCCCCCCACAACTTAATATTATTATATTTTCAAATCTTATTCTATTAATAATAAAATAAGTCACTTAATAAAAACAACAACACACCACATAATCATTTAAATCACATAAATCATATAAACAGACTCTAAATCCAATAAAATAATCAAATAATTAAATAGGGCATTACAATAAGCATCATCGTCAAGTCCAAAAATTGGAACCAACATCATCAATTAGTACTTCACGACGTTCGGTATAACCATGAGGTTTATCCAAATCGTCAATATTTTGCATGGTATTGATAATTTTTCCGAAATCATTTGTGGCTTTCTAGAGAAGTATTATTGACAAACCCAAGGCAAGCATGTGCAAGAATTTTACCACGATTGTCGCGTGACTATCCTGCAGCGCCAGAAACCTATACGGTGCCAGATGAAAATGTGTGGTCAAATACACCTCCACCCTACAACAAATTCATGACACCTCCACCCACTAACTTTGACCAAAGCTTTAACCCATCCACCAACTACAACTACAACCAAACATACCAATCACTGCCACAACCCACAAACCAAATCTTACATAACACCCCAATCCCATATCCAAGCTATTCTCAACAAAGTCATCATGGAGAAAGCTCCTGAACATCAAACTATTCATTTGATGACTTTAATCCAACTCAGTACACCACACAAACTAGTTACCCAGACCAATCACAATACTCCTCGTTCAACCTACCCACCCCTCCACACATCGTAAACTATCCTCAAACAAACTACGCACCTCAATGACCAAATTCACGAACTAATACCATACAAAATCTGGCAGCAGGGTTTAATGACGATGACTTCTTTAATGAAATCTGGACCAACTCAGCTCAACAAGTGCAAAATGAAGTCACTATAAAAACTAATGATGATGCTGAAATTCCTGACGAGGATGTGGAACAGGAAGAGCACGAGGAAGAGGAAGAGCAAAATCAACGACCTGTACGAACTAAAAAAGATAAATTATGTGCTACGGGAGGTCATAATTTACATTGGCGTAAATGGATGATGTGGAGAAAGTAATTTTTGTTTTTATTTCGTTTGAATAAAATAATTAGTGTTTTTTTAAATTAATATTGATTATCATTATTTATTTATTATTATTTGTGCTTTAAATAAACAAATGTTGTCAAATAAAAAACAAAAAAACGGAAAAAATCAAATATTCATTCCCGCCAATTCAAACGGCGTTAATGAAAAAAAAATTAAAAATAAGTTAAACCTGTATGGCCAGTCATGATTTGACATGTGTCAGGGAGGGGGCTGAAACAGCGGGAATGAGAAAAACGACAAGAAAAAAATGGACAAAATAGAAAGTGGGTCATTTTGGGAAATAAATATGATAGGTCAGATTTGGATTTTTTTTGATATACAGGGTCAACAAAAATTTCACAAAATGTAGACATAGTATTCCAAAATCTATTTTCATTTTGGGAAATAAATCTGATAGGGTCAGATTTGGACTTTTTTTTGGCATACAGGGGGGTCAAAAAAAAATTCACAAAATGTAGACATAGTATTCCAAAATCTATTTTCTCTTTTATAAAGTGACGATAGATTTCAATATACTTTATTCGATCATGTTAAACTGGATTATGGACTATACTTATTGCAGCCTTGTTGTCACAAAATAATTTCATGATAGTTTACATCTCATCCCATGTACCAATTTGCCTCTCGCTATTGCATAATCAGTGACTTCAACAACAACTAATTTAACCTTATTTTCATCATAATAATTATGACAATCAAACACATGTTCAAGCTTTTTCTCACACCCTAAATATAACTCAAAATCATTCTTACCTTTGAATGCGGGAATCGTCATCTTAATGCTTCCGAAATGGTTATATCTTCTTGATCCAACTCTATGCATCCTATCATTACTCTTTCCATCTGAATACTCCTCTTATTTTGAACTTGAATGTCTTTGACTATTTTTGATGAAATTATGTGTGTTTTTTATAATACTCTTAACTATTTATTATTTCATTCTATTTTTTTTTTCTCTCTACAATAAATATGTAAGAGTATTATTGTCAAGACAATAATTAATGTTGCATTGAAATTTGAAAGCGATAAGTATTGTGAAACAAAATTATTCTCTAAAATGAACAAGTATTATGAAACGGAGGGAGTGACTTTTAAGTAAGATTCTTTGGATTGATTCTACACAACTAGACGCATCAAGGGTTGATTAATAACTTTGGGGAAAGAAACAACAAGGAACGATAGGTAAATAATTAATAAAATGAGATGAAAATATATAATTTCTAAAACTGGATCCAAATTCAGGGAAATGGATTCGTTGAATTCATGTGTTTGAACAATGAAAGGAACTTTGGTGAATGAACAACAAGGAAATATATTGGTGAATTAAAATAAAGTAGTAATAAAGCTTCAAGGATTGGAATAATGAAAGAAATGGATGAATACCTTTGCTTTTTACCCAATTTTTTTTCTTCTGAAGTTTTTTTTTTTATCTTTTGTTTTTTTGTTTATATTTAGTTTTCTGAACTGATTTTTTTAGAGCAAAATAAGATAATCTAAGATAGATAACATTTAATTTCAAGAGCCGAAACTTTGATCTGAACTGATAAATGACCAATTAGAATCGTCTTAAAAAAATGCAAGGAATTTGACGCTAACCACGACCTACCAGTTAAACCAAAGTTATTAAACAAAAGTGGAACTCTAATCAAGACCTGCCCATAGAACCAAACCAACAGTATATATTCCTTACATGTCATTTTGCTCTTAATTCAGCAACAAAATAAAAAGGACACGAAAGAGAGATGAAGTGCATGACCTAGCTAACACAACTATCACTTAAATCACGAATAGGGAGAATTTGAGACTATAAATATTTATCAATTCTCTATTATTTTCTAGAAATTGCTACCATTCCCTATTAGCTTATTTGTTTTTACATTCATACAGACTGAGGCTTTTTTATCGGCACTCTTGGCCTTTTCAAGTCACCTTTGTATATTATTTTCCTTTGCTAAATCCATTTGAGCCTAATTAACCTGGACTTTTTTTTTTTATATCATATTAACCTTCTTTAGAGTTAGGTAGAAGCATTAATTTCCTTGTCATGATTTGATATTAAATTTGGGGTTGCTTCTAAAATTAGTAACATTCTAAGATTGGGGTAGACGTACTAGAGAAATAAAACACACATAAAAAAATGTCTCTTATAAAACTAAAACAAAGAGCCATTAATCTCACAAAGCATGACTTCTTTAAACAAAAAATTAAGAGAAATAAAAATAAAATATTTCTCTTAGTGCCAGATTAGAATGGCAGGATCTTTTAGTAATTGTTGGTTTCCTAAGAAGGAAAAAGTAGTAGTATACAACTCGAATTTAGCCTACTTTTCTTAAAATGTCTCACCTGTTCTTAAGTCACGTTATAACCCATAAAGTCTTTAAAATTGTATATTTTTTACCAACTTTGAATAGTTGTTTAGAATGTTTTCAAACCTCTGGTTAAATGACATGTACAAGTTGACCAAATGGTATCCCTATTCAATAATGAAAGAATATGTGAACTTGAGCGAAAAAAAATTATGTTTAGTTAGCATCTCTATAATCATTTTCTTGGATCTATATGGATTAAAGTTGTAAGAGAGAAGGTATTTTATGGACATGACTATGGAGGTTAAACCGGTAGTTCGATTGTAGGGTGAGGTAAAAGATTTTTGGAATTTTTATCATTAAAGAAACTTTTTTTATTGTACTACATAATTTTATTTTGAAACTAAGAGCCTTGAGAACAAGCAACAGTTCAAATTTAGGGTTGTTATGACACTCAGTTATATAATATTTTTAGACACTTTTTGAGGCTTTTCGGTAACAAAATGAACAATTCATTCTCAAGAGCTAATATTGTGAAAAAGACCTTGAAACCATGCAAAATAACCTTAAACAGACAACTTTACGGTCAAGTATTATATTTTACAAGACATGTCAAGTGACTCTTGAGGTACAGTCATTACAAACATTTCACTAAAAGAAATGAGACAAGGAACAAAGAAAACCAAAAGAGCAAGTTTTTGCCTCATGCACGTTACACAAGAGAAGCCTACCTGTAACGCATGATAAGGATCCACTGTCTCATGTGTATTACACACTAGGGAATGGCGTCGCCCTAGGCTATTATTGAAATTGTGGATCACAATTCATTTTAATAACCAGCACCCGTAACATAATTGGGTTGGATTTATTTATTTATTTATTTTTTTTACGGAAAAGACGTAGAAGGTGATATTGAAAGGTGGAGGTTGTGGAATTGTAGCACCCAGGCTGATGAGAACGGAGAGTGGTCGCCGATGCACAAGGCACGATAATGAGCGGCTCCCGACAACTTATAGACGAATCGAATCACACCGGAATGAGAGGGATCCCGAGGTCGTGCATGTATGAGACTGCATGGTTGAAGGAAGACTAATAATAATTATTTGGTACTACATATATCAACAAGATGCATCTTCTTTCCGGTAGCTCATTCTAAAAGTACTCCACAATTAAGCGTGCTTGACTTGGAGTAGTCTTTGGAGGGGTGACCTACCGGAAAGTTTCTCGGTAAGCGTGCGAGTGGGGACAAAACACACTGAAAAGACTCGTGTTAGTTTGTTGGGTCAGTCCACAATGCTTAAAGTCGTCTGGGATGTTACAAATGGTATCAGAGCAGACCTCTCCCAGTACTGTGTGGTTCGGGGATGAACCTAGTGGAAGCTAGTCGGCATGTAACACCCAAGTTGATGAGGGCGGGGAGTGGTCGCCGGTGCAGAAGGCACGACAATGAGCGGCTCCCGACAAATTATAGACGAACCGAATCACACCAGAATGGAAATCCCGAGGCCGTGCAGGTATGGGACTGCATGGTTGAAGGAAGACTTATAAGAATTGTTTGGTGCTACCTATATCAACAAGATACATTTTTTTGGTAGTCCATTCCATAAGAACTTCACAGTTAAGCGTGCTTGACTTGAAGTAGTCTTTGGATGGGTGACCTACCGGGAAGTTTACCGGTAAACGTGCGAGTGAGGACAAAACACACTGAAAAAATTCGTGTTGGTTTGTAGGCTTAGTCGGCAATGCTTAAAGTCATCTGGGATGTTACAGGAATTCACTTGGAAACAAGTTCTTTTAGATTAGGTGAAGAAGAAGATCTTCTCTTTACGTACTTGAACATGTAATTGTTAAGTATCTTTGAATACAGTTCTAAGATTAGTTTATTCAGTTAGTATTTATTCTTAGTACATTGTATATGTTTATGAATATCATAAACTTATTTAGGTTTTGAATTATTGTTGACCCTAGCTTTTGAGGCTCGACCTAATATTAGCTATTCAAATGGTAGTAACTTTAGGGATATTCTATCACCATAGCATACTAAGTATTAATGTACGATCAAACTTTCAATTATCATGAACTCCTCTAAGAAATTAGGATGTTATGATTAGAGAATAAACTTATGCGACAAATAATTTCTCATAACTATTTTGTTAATTCGTCGATATTCTAAGCGAACAATTGTAGTAGGTGGACCCCATTATTTCAAGTGATGAAAGAGGAATGAATCGAAACTAACCTTATCAATCTTATACTTTTGTCAACCAATTTAATGCCTTGTACATCCTGCCAACTCACACATCTGAAGTATAAATAATTTGTTTTATTGAAATAGAAACAACGCTTGTAGAGACAAACTTATAAGTTTTACTATTTGACGGAAATTTAATCTAATTGCTAAATTAACCATCTTTGAGTACGAAATAAAATTAACAAAGATGTATTTTAAAATTTTAACAGTTGTAATACATGTACATGTACTCTATTACGACGATGTTAAAGATTAATTTTGTTATCAATTATTATTTTAAGTGTTCTTTGAAAAATTTCTTATTCTAAATTCTTACTCTTAATATTCTATATCCATTTTACATCTATGTCTCTGTCACTCTATCCCTCCTCCGCCCCCTCTCATATATAATTTCTTTGTTTTTCGCATCACATGAGCACATAATGGGTATAAAGAGGAAACCCAAATTTACGGTTGATAAAAATTAGGCTTAATCACATCTAGGATGTTTGCGGTGCGGTTTAGTTCGATTTTGAGGTTAAAAGTCATTCGAACTGCAAAATAAATAAATATGCAGTTTGGTTCGGTTTGGTTGACTTTTAAAATTAAATTCGAACCAAACCAACTCAAACCAATGCGGTTTGGATTGGATTGGTTGGTGCGGTTTTTTTTATAGAATATTTATTTTTTGTTTTCAACATTAAAATCAAATTAAAAAGCTAAAACACTACATATTTTCAACAATGTTTTTAAATTTAATCCAACATTACAATTTTATTTTCATCCAACAGTGTCCCCAACTACGTAGACCAAATTAAAATGTGGACAAAAAGTAATCATATTATGTAAGAAATGCAAAAGACTAAATTTTTTATCATTCTCTAAGAGTTCAAGTAGTACATAAATACATTTTTGAAACAAAAAGCAAAGAAGAAACTTAACAAGAGAAAAAACATATGTCATTTTATTAAAGTTTTCATTAAGTTTATACGAGTATTGGTGTAAGTGACATATATTTAATTAGTGTTTTTCTTATATCGCGGTTTGGTTTGGTTTGGTTCGGTTGGTAAAATCAAAACGCAAACCGAACAAAACCATGCGGTTGAGTAAAAAATTGATCCGAATACATCCAAACTAAATGCGATTTCGGTTTGGATTGATTCGGTTTGTGGTTTTTCTATTGGATTGATTCGGTTTTGAACACCCCTAATCACATCAAAGGCCCCTTAACTAATTATGGGATTTCATGTTGGCCCCCTTATTAGTTTTTGTTCCATTATAGTCCTATAATTTACCTCCGTCTACCACTTAAAACCATTCCGACAATTTTAAATGAAAAAAAACATCAAGTTGCTTACATGGACGTTGAGTTGGAAAGTGTGGGGGTTGGAGATAAGGCTGTGATGTGGCATATTTGATTTTAGAGAGTTACGTAGAGAGAGAAACAATTATCTTCTTCTTCCTCTCTGCGAACTTGCGAGAATGGAGAGAAGAAGCAATGATTTTGCCAACACAAAAGGGATTGTTGTGCTAGTAGTAACAAATCTTCATCACCACCAACAAAAAGCAATATATTTTCAGCCATCAAGATCTAGCATTTCACAAGTGAAAGGTTTCGAAAACAGAGCACCACCTTATGTTCTTGTTGAAGAAGAAACAACGAAGGAAGTGTTGTCAAAAACACCCAAATGGAAGAAACCAAATGATCAAATATGCAAGCATCACCAATTATCTTCAGGAAATTGGCTTCTGGCTTCTTCTTCACTTACACAACAACATTAGCTTTTTCAATTTTCCCTTATGGACAATCATGATTAATATGTATGGACTTGGCACTCTTAAAGCAGATAATCTCAACCTCCTTGCACTGGTTAGTGTACTGCCCTTTACCATATTTTCCACACCTGATGGGTTTTAATGCTTAAGACCCTCCATCAACATTCTCGCAAATCAATGTGACTCAATGTACAAAGTGATTTTAAGAAAAAGTGTTTAATTTTAAAGAATTAATGAACAATGAGTTTTTGAGACCTAGGGAGAATAGATGCAAATGATTCAATATTTTGGAAGTTATGGGAAAGTGAATATATATAGAAAAGGAGGGTAAGTGCAATTTTTCGTCCAAAAACAACTATGTGAATCGATTCACTAAATGACTGAATCGATTCAGTAGCTAAAATACAAGATTGAAAAGAAGAGGAAAGTTATGAAGATTAATACGTATCATATGAGTTTTGAGCATAGTTTTAAAAATTGGACCGGACGTTGACTCGACAAGGGCGTTGGGTCACTGGGTCATTGATTGACCTACTAAGTTACTGGTTGACTCGATAATATGACCCGATCTTTATAAAAAAAAAAAATTATAAGTACTAAAATTGTGTTTTTATTAAAAATATAACATTGCTCATTCTTTAGAAAAAATATAACATCGCACATAACATTGTTGCTTTTGTAATTTTATCAACAACAAAAAAATTTGCTTTGTAATTGAAAAAATAAAAACATTGCTTTGTGTTTTTTTTGGACACGGGTGTTAATGTTGGGCTTATCACAAACCCTATATCTAATAGTTCCAACAACATCAGCTGCTGCAGCCGCACAAGGGTTCAACTTTCTTTCTCTTTCTCAGTTTCTCTCTTACTACTTCTTCCTCTTCCTATATAATGTGATGCAGTTGCAAGATCCTTCTCCCTTTCCACTGCGTGTTTCAGATTCAAGTCCCTAAACCTTCGTTCTTTTCTCGGTTTTTTTAAATGCTAAGTATTGGACCGGTCCGGTTTTGTAAACCGTCTGAGTCATCGGATTTGACCGGTTTTTGCCGAGCTGTGCTAGTTTACACCGGTCTAATCACATGGCCGATCCAATGAATAACTTGAACCGGACACCCCACTAGTTCGTGGTCCGACCGGTTGAATCGGCCGATCCGGTTTTTATAACTATGGTTTTGTGTCAATTCAAAATACCCAGAAAGAAGGTTGATATGACTCAAAATAGTTTGAAACGATTCATGGCAAGTCAGATTCAAACATATTTGAGGCGATTCAAAAATGAATCGATTCAGAATTTTATGAAACGATTCACACAAAGTTAGAGACTGTGTGTGATACAATTCAGATAAAACTGAGTCGATTCAAATAGAAGAAAACACAGTTTAGACAGTAGGAATGAAATTTTCTTGGGTCACAAGCAAGGAGGAACACAATGAATCATTTAGTGCAAGGACACATACATTTCTTGGGTGCTTTAATAAATTCTAAGACAACCTATCAAAGAATCAACATGCTAAACTAATAAATCTTATTTGATCAAGACTTAGAATAACATCATCAAAAACCACTTATAGTTAGAGGCTTCAGAGAATAGAGTATTTGACGGGAAAAGTCGCGAGCGAGAAGGTCGGAGCAGTCCTTGGCGAAAAGGAATGTTGGGTCGGCGAGGATTGTTCAGAGGAGAGATCAAATGGGAAATGGAGGAATCAAGAATTAGCCTCATCAGAGAGACGCCGACGAAGTTAATCCTCTCTCTACAAATCTCTCTAAAAGATCAAATATGCCACCTCAGAACCTTATCTCCAACCCATATTGCCACTCAGCGTCCATGTTAGAGTCTTAACATTTTTTCATTTAAAACCGACGGAACAAATTTAAGTGGTGGACGGAGGTAAATTATAGGACCATAATGGAGCGAAAATTAATAAGGGGACCAACATGAAATCTCATAATTAGTTAAGGGACTATTTGTGTAATAAGCCTAAAAATTATTATGAAATCTAAGTAGTATAAAATAAAATAAAAATAAGTAGTCATAAAATCAAATTTGTTTTTTTTAGGTGGTGACCGAGGTAAATTATTAATTGGTTTGATTTTTTAAATACGATTTGAAAAGATTAAAATATGATTCATTTTATGTTGACCGACGACCGAAGACTTTGATTTCTTGACCGTAACAATTTTTTATTACAAAAAATGTATTAGATGGTATTAATACATATTTATATTTTATAGGAAAAAAGTACAAATTTTAAGGAAAATATTATAAATACTAGGTGACATCGTTAATAACTTCATAAAATATACATGTCCTCAATTATGATGAACAACAAACAAATATCGTCATCACTCTCTCCAAAATCCATGAATTTACCTGTTCACAACAAAATAGCGGCCACACTCCCAGGTATCTCCTCTGTCATGGGAGGAGATAAGAGAATGGAAAGTGTCCATCAAGCAACCTCCTCGAAAAAGCCAAGGGGTAGACCCATTGGCTCAAAGAACAGGGCCAAAGCACCCATCATTGTCAACGAAAACATTGACAACCTCATGGAATTGATTTCCATTAAGATCCCTAAGGGGAATGATGTTGTGGAGACTCTCATAAATTTGTCTCTGTATCGTCAAGCTGGAATCACCGTGTTAAGTGCTTATGGTCTTGTTTCTAATGTGACGATTCTGAATCCGATTTTCGGTGTCCCTAATTTTCCAATTGAAGGAACATACCAAATGACATCTTTACATGGCACTTACCTGAAAGCCACTCATGGCCGCGTTCCTCCCCAATTAATTGCTGAGCCAACATTTTCCTCTTTTTCCATTTATATGAAGGCCAATTATGGCAATTACGTGTTTGGTGGAATCGTTGCGGGGAAGGTCAAGGCTGCTGGTGCTGTTTTCATTACAGCCGCTCTTTTGAAAAATCCAGAGTTTCATAGGGTGGCTGTTTTCAATGGCGGTGTCACCCGAACCATTGATGATTTTGCGCCAAATGTTGGTGTCATGGGTCCTGATTCGGCTCACCGGAATCAGCAAATGCTCCCTCTTCCTACTGATGTGAATGGCATGCATTGGGATATCTCCCCTAGCACTTGATTGTTCGTCATCATAATTTTTCGAGTCTTTTTAATATTGAAATAAATGAACTGTGTTTCACATCGTAATTTTCAGGTCTTTTTAATGTTTGAATAAATGAACAAAATTTCTGTTATGTCTTATTTGAAAAAAGATTAATAGCTGAAATTTTTGTGTCACCATTACATGTTTTCATCATGTCGTTTAATCTTCATTTTATTTCTTGTCAATTTTCTTTTCGTTTTCGTGTTTTTGACAGTGATATACCAAATATTTTCAATGTTTTTCATAGTTGTTGATTTCTATATGCTTGCATTAATATTTTTCTAAATAAATTTAAAACATGTATCCCAAATTGTTATATTGTAACACTCAAACTTAAAAAAAAAGGATAAAAAAATAATAAAATTTTAGTTAAAAAAAATCGAAGTTTAATTATACTTATGCATAATATGAGACAAAAAAAATAAAAAATTAAAGACGACTGCAACATGGAGAAATTGTTGTATTGTATTAGTGTATTTCCAATTGCACTAGCTAGTTTCTTAATAACATTATAGTACCTTAGAACAATAATATGAATACATAACATGAGAACAAACTAGCAAACTAAAAGCGCATGAAACAACAATAATAACACCGGAGAATAATACACAACTGAAATTAGCAAATCAAACAAATTGAAATCAACAAATCAAAACATAGTTCCGTACATAGAGAAAATTATTGTCTTTTCAACTACGTTTTTGGCTTTTCAATTGAAGAGAAAAATGCCATAGTTTTTTTTAAGGGAAAATGCCAGAATGGATTGGACATCATGGGCCAAGAGAATGATTTGGATTCGGGCCGATTTATACGATTTAATATAGATATCTCACTTATTAAAACAATTACTTTGAATCAGTCAAAGTTATACATTGACATATGTGAAAATGTTAACTACGATATGTATTTTATTTTGAAACAGAGAGAGTAGTTGCGTAAAAAAACGATTTAGTTAGTTAGTGAAAAAACAATTATATCCTTTTGCCATTTTTTTTTCCTTTAATTAAAGTTGTAAATGACATTTTTTTTCCTATGCATTTAAGTGGTTTTGTAAAACGGATAATTGAGTTTTCAGAAATACTAACGAAAATGATAATTTTTTTTATAAAAAATTGTGTATTCAGTACATTGAAAATTGAAATATTTGACTTTTTTAACAAATAATTTTATAATTTGAATTCCTTAAAGAGTGACTTGCAGCACTCGTTGAGTTTTTGGCAAAAGCAAGTGGGAGTAAGTTAGCAACACACACATAGTGTCAACCATATGATTCTCAAGGGAAAATGACCTTGATAATTTGGAGTTCGACCGGAAGTAAATAAAGTCTTACTAATAATTGTTCGATTTAGGAATTGAATTCGGATTCTTCTGAACAATTCTTCATTGACGAACCTCGTTAACTAATTGAGCTCAATTGTTTAGTTATAAAATAACATTTATTGTACCTAAATGATACATTTTTTTTTTATAGAGTATTAAGGTGGTATTTTATAGTCACTTAAAATAAGTTCACATTCTTTTTATCATCGTAAATATTTTAACTTTCTGTTTTAGTCTTTTAAAAAATTTCTTCTACTTTTAGTCATTCAAATTTTTTTCTTCATCGCTGTTGGTCTATATTTTTAAATCAACTCTTGTGTATGATTCAAAATTTTGAATAAGTTATTTTCAGGAATGTTTTGAATATTAAAAGAATCTCATACAAAATATATAAGAATGTTTTAACTAAACATGTTTGGGGTTGTGATGATGGAATATCATATGATATTTTTATTTAGGGTTAATATGTATTTACCCCCTGTAATTTAGGCGAGTTCCGGTTTATCCCCTGTAAAAAAAAAAGTTTAGATTCCAACCTTGTAAAATAAGATTCTTTGATTTTAGTCGCTGACCTATGTGACTGTGCAGAATTGCTGACGTGGCGAGCTGATTTGACATGCTGACTGTGCATATCTGATTATGTGGCGTGATGACTGTATTTTTTTTAAAGGGTACACGTGGCATTTGTATTTTTTTAAAAAAGATAAAAATAAATTATGGAAAAATTATTAAAAATAAAAAATAATGAAAAAAATAATTAAAATGAAAAAACAATTATGAAAAATATAGAAAATTTAATAAAAAAAAATCTGAAAAAAATTTGGAAAAAGTTAAAAAAAATTAAAAATTCTGGTAAAAATTTATATATATCAAAATTTTCAAAAAATATAAAAAAATTCTGAATTAAATTAAAATTATAAAAAAATCGAAAATATAATATTATATAGTTATTTTGATTATGAAAATTTATTTCTAGAATTTTATTTCATTCGAAAATATAATCTAGATGAATAACAAGATACAATGGATTTTTAGGGATGGCAATGGGTACCCAATGGATAGGGTACTACAGTGCCCGTCCCCATACCCGCATTTATAAAAAATACTTGTACCCGTGCCCGTACCCTCGTGGGCAACATTTTTAGTCCCCTTCCCCATACCCTATGGGTACCTAAGTGCCCATACCCGCATCCATTACCCGCACTTTAACTATGAAAAAAAAAAAATATCACAAAAGAAATAAAACTACGATCCCAATTTTTTAAAATTAACTCATAAAATAATATGAATCGTGGTATTTAGTCAAATAGATAACATCCAAAATATCCCTAAAAAATTATACACCGGCATGATGGAGTTGTTATTGTATTAAGCAATTGTTGGTTTAAATTTGGGTTTAGGCTTAAATAGCTAAATAAATTAATTAATTATACATAAAATATAAATAAATAATTTATGATATTATATAAATATGTATATGCGGGGTTGCGGGTCTGGGCAATATAGTATCCTTACCCGTGCCCATACCCATTTAATTTTGTGGGTATTACCCGTACCCGTGCCCAGACCCATAAAAGCGGGGTTTTACCCTATCCATTGTGGATATTTTTTGCGGGTACCCATTGGGTCTGGGTCCAATTGCCATCCTAATTTTGATTGACACCGGTATATAAGTCATGTTATACTATTGAATAACAAGCCCTTAATTCTATTCTTCATGATCTAATGTTATTTTTTTTTTAATTATTGAAATATTTTCCAATATTTTTATTTTTTGTATAAAAAATAAAAAAAACAAACTTTTTAATTTCGAAAGAAAAATCTGAACTTTTTTTTAAAAAAATAAAATGTATTTTCTTATTATATTCATGAATTTCGAAATATATTAAGTTCCTGAATTTTCCAGAAATATAAATTTTTTGAAATATATATATTTTTCTCATATTTTTAACTTTTTTCAGATTTTTTTATTATTTTTTAAAATTTTCTAGAACTTTTAAAATTTTTATTACTTTTTCCAAATTTTTTTCATTATTTTTCATTTTACCAGATTCTTTTTCATTTTTATTAGAATTTTCAGATTATTTTTTATTTTAATTAATTTTTTCGTCATTTTTTTATGTTTCAGAATATTTTTCATTTTTATTAATTTTTCTAGAATTTATTTAATTTTTTATGTTTTTTTTAAAAATCACAAATGCCACGTGTACCCTTTAAAAAAAAATAAAAAATAAAAATAATTATACAGTCAGCGTCCATTACAGATGTGTCAGGTTTCAAAAAAAATTAAAATTAAAATAATTACGCAGTGACGTGCCACATCAGCGTCTAGATGGGATCATAGGTGTTTTGTGGAGAATCTTAATATTATAGGGGTGTTTTGTAAAGAATCTTCATATTATATGGAATCTAAACTTTTATTTTTACAGGGGAGTAAACCGGAACTCGCCCAAATTACAGGGGGGTAAATACATATTAACCCTTTTATTTATTTATAAGTTTTTAGTTATTTTCTTTGCATTTGAAGGCAAATTAGAAGTCATTTAGAGGAGTTGTCAATGGTTTGAGAAACCTTTTGTATTATTTTTATTCGAGTCGTTGTAGTTCAATTTTATCACAAATCATCAAATTCCATAGGTGTTTTTGGTCTTTTTAGTGAAAAATCATGTAAATTGGCAAAACAAGACACCAAGTGGAGGATCGAAGTTATGAGGATTGAATATCAATGGTTCTTAGAAGGTAATCGAAGACAATACAAATTGAATAAAATTCATTTCAAGTTCCAAGGCATTGAAAGATGGAAGAATACTCAAAAAGGTACGAAAACTGCAAAATTCGCACAAGAGCTGCTGCTTGATGGGCCCCTGCGCCCAGGTTATGCGCCCCTACGCAGGAAACAACATTCATTGCTGCCTCATGCACCCCTGCGCCCCAGTTCATGCGCCTTGCGCATGGTATACGAGCAATGAGTGTGGATTTCTTGTTATTCAAGTTGTTTTTATGGAAAATGCCCAATTTTCTTCTCTTAACCCCTAAGTAATGATCTACTATAAATAGAGACCCTTGTCCACTATCTTATTCATTCAAAAAGCTAGCGATACAAGGTAAGGGTCAATCATCAGAGCTTCAAGACATAGGATCTCCATGCTCTTCTTAGATGGCTGTTTCTAGAGTCTAATTTAATTTGTATATGTTCGTTTCTATACCATATCTTAGATGGAGCATATTAGGATTGACAACCCTAATTCCGTATGAGCAAGACAGTTGTAAAGTGCTTAGTTTCTAATTTAAATTCTTTTAATCGAATCTAAGTATGAATTTAGGGCTATGACTCATCTTAAGGGAATGGCGCAATTGTAGTTGGTTGAATTGTGACGATATTATAATAAAACTTCATATGGTTCATCACTATGTCATGTTTTACTTTCTTAATTCCGAAATACATGTCATAAACTAATAATCAATCGAGTTAATTCCAACAAAGACGGAAGAGGGTATTCAAGGATTTCTTAACCGCTGTTATACTTTTAAATCACAAAACCTAATCTCGCATTAGGCAAGATTATTAAAACTCTGCAACCACTTTTAATTACTTTCAAATAAATTCCTCTAATCACCCATTCAAACACCAATACTAATAAGTTATAAGAATGTGTATATTCTTGCTTATCATAATTATCATTGTGACAATTTCTTTGACCTTAATGCTTCCATATTCATAAAAAAAATGTATTTGACCTTAACAGCCTTTCTCCTTTATGACTCGTTATATATGCTCATTTGTGTGTGAGAATTTCACAAAATAGCTCCAGCCCTTCATTCTGTCAAACTAAAACTTCTACCAATAAATAAAATAACACCAATAATCAACTATAATAAATTTTAACCAAAAAAATGACACCGGAAACATAAACATACATGCACACTAGTTACCAAATAACTAAACATGATACCATATACGCCTCAATCAATAATTAAAAATAATATCATGAAAATAAACTCGAACAACAAGCTCAAAATGTAAAGGCTGAATGAAATTCAACATAGTTTCAAAATATTTTAAATTTCATTGGCGAATTAAACTAGGATGTATAGGGGGAAAATATTTCAAACTGACCCGGCAGTAAACCCGTCCCACCCGACCACCGTTTTTTTTTTTTTTTTTTTTTTTTTTTTTTTTTAAACTGGGTTGCATAAGATAGACCAACTTGATTGGTCGAGCTCAAAACTTCAATTCGATCCGCTTAAAATATTAAGCTAAACATGACTGGTCGATGAGTTTGCCACACCTAGTTGAATATCTACTTTCGACAAATCAACTACAATTCCCCCTTTTAAAATCACATGGCCGAGGAAACTTACTCGTACTTCGATATTTTAACAAACATGTTCTTGTTCGTTTGATCACTTGCAACGTTGTTCTGAATGTGTTAAACCTAAATCATAGAACTTGACAATTGTTAGCTCAAACCTTTAGTTTGCTTGGGTTTTGGTATGTAGTTTTTTTTTCCTTTGCCTAGCTGGTTTTGACAGAGGTTCACAATAATTCTAAAAGACCACTGTGGGTAAGCCGTACAAAACCCGTTCTACGGGTGGTAATTCTTCTTCTGATCAATGATTGTTTTGTACTGGAATATCCGTGGTTTTGGTAACTCGGACACTAGAATTGCCTTAAAAAATATTATTTGTCTCATAGGCTTGTGATTATTTTTTTGGCTAAAACGATGATTAGTTTTTGCAAGTTCCTTCATGGTGTTGGCATATGCGTCGCTGGTCCCGGTTTTACTTCGCAATCAGTGGCACAATGCACGCTCTCTTGGTATTTAGGTTATATCCTCTCACGTTTTCCGTGAAGCTAACGCTTATGCTGACAGGTTGGCTTCTAGGGGTCACTCGGTTGATGGTGCAGCTTGGTTGTCTATTTTACCTTCTGATTTTCAGCCGGATTTTTGTTCGGACCGCTGTGGTTTGCCTATGTTGAGATTTCCGTAGGCGGTTGTTGTTATTTTTTTATTTTTTATTTTTTTTCTATTTCTATTTCTATTTCTTTTCTGTTTTTGTTTCTTGTTTTTCTTCAAGGGTTTTGGCCTAATTCCCCCTCTTGTATTTTCCCCTTTTTTTAATAATATTTTGAGATTGACGGTAGAGGATGGGGCTTCATCGGGGTGCCAACCTAGTTGGGATGTCGTTGTAATTTCCCCTTGATGCATGTCCTTTCTCCTGGTTTAGTGAGAGAAAAACAAAAACATTGTAATCATACTCTGAACATTTTGTGTTATGTAATTTTGACACTTCTTGTGCATCTCACAATGCTTATTTCGTAAGTAATATTCTCCATTTTGTTTTGTTAAAAAAATAAATTTGATCAAGTATTTATCCCTGTAAAAGACATGTACCTTGAATAAGATCCTCATACTTAGATGTTCCAGCTCTAGTCAAAGCAAGCATCACCAATTATCTTCAGGAAATTGGCTTCTGGCTTCTTCTTCACTCACACAACAACATTAGCTTTTTCAATTTTCCCTTATGGACAATCATGACTAATATGTATGGACATCATCTACATCATCTTCATCCATCTTAGATCTCCTTCAGGATCAAAGGAACCCTTAAAAGATGCAAAGAAACTCCTTTCGAACTAAGCAAAAGTAGAGTAAGCAGGTTGTGTCGCATGGCGATTCAGATAGCTTTTTACAATTTAAGCAAGACATGTGATAGCATTGTCACCATTCTGAGTATTTTTGCTAACCATTTTGTGATCGAACAAAGAGAGAGATTGGGAATATCATAGAAGAAAGGGTTTGAGAGAGAATTGAAGAGAATCAAAGTATTTGTTTATTAATTGAATGAATTTCATTACATGTAACTACCTCATAGTGATCTATATTTATACTACAAACAAATGCTTAACAAACTTCAACAAAATTTCTAACTAACTGAGTTTACTTGTTCAACAAGTAACTCCCTTAACTTCTAATCTTGAACTAACTAACTAACCAACTGAATTATAACACCCTAACACACCTCCTAATTCATTAGTTAGTGACTTCAACCATGCCTAACTTGTTCCTCAAGTATTAAAAGCTTACCATTGTTGACTTGATCCCTAAGAAAATGAAAATGTGTCTCAGTGTGTTGGTTCTGCCATGAGCCACTATATGCTTAGCCATTTCAATTACATACTTGTTGTCAATCAACAATTCCATTTTCTTATCTTCCTTCATATTCATCTCTAGCATAAGCATGCTGATCCATTGAGCTTGTCAAGCAGCCATTGAGACTGCTATATACTAAGCCTCACTGGAAGATAGGGCAACTATTCTTCCTTCTTAGAACTCCATGATACCGCTGCATTACCATACTTAAACACATATGCCACGGTGCATTTCCTGTCATCTTTGTCTCCACTCCAATCATAACCAGAGTAGCCAAACACTTCATAGTTTTGATTGTTGTGATTCTTAGTGTATATCATACCATAGTTGCAAGTAACCTTCACATATTTGATGATTCACTTAGGCTTTGTTTGCGAGTTTGGAGGGGAAGAGAGGGGAGGGGTTTGAAAAAAAAAGAAGGAAGGAGCAAGTGGAAGAAATAGATGACATTGAGAGGGGAATGTTTTGGAGGGTTCATTTTTCTTCATAAAACAAAACCCTCCTCATTTGGGGTAACTTAAAAATTGTATTGGATGAGAGTTTTGGGGAGTTTTGGAGGACCAAGAAATCACCCGACCTCGTACATCTGTAACAGTCACAATGGTATTGTTGAAACTAGCTTGAACATAAATAACTGCCATTTTTATTATTTAAAAAAATATAAGTCTGAAATATATGGATATATTCATTTCCTAAACTCGAAAGGGTCTAGTTACTGACGTATTGGTCTCATCCCTTGATATGAGTTCTTACGCATTGTATTGCTAGAAATAGCTTTTTATGCTTGTTGTTGATCAGGGAGCCGATGACACTTGGATTTGTTACCGTGTTGGCGGTCGATCCATTCGCCATACTTACACTCTAACTGCTCTGTGTAGATCTTCACTCTTCATACTTTTTGTAACTTGGTTTCGCGCGCATAAGCGGGTTCGCTGGATTGCGCATGTGATTAATGATTTTTTGTTAGGATAGATTAGAGTTGATCCATTAGACTCTTCTTTCACGATGTATTCCTCGTTTGATTATTCCTGGGTCAGGTCTAATGTCCATCCAATTTATGCGTGTAGTGTATCTATTTATTTTTCTTTAATATATTTTCTATTTAGCCTAAAAAAAATATGCCATCTATACCAACAATTTTATTCACCATCGACAAATTTCTTTTAGTGCCTAATCAATTGGACTGTACTCCTTCCTAATCGATCAATCTCCGTCTTTTCCCCTCATTTTTTCCCCGCATCTAGTCGATTAACATATGTTACCTAAGTGGTCCAAAGCCTATAATAGCCACATAAATTAGAAACATAATATAATCCTCTCTAAATTAATCATCCAGATCAACAACAACAATCATCAATATAACATTGTAAACACATCTAATCATGTGATCAACAATATCATCAACATTAATAAAACACTAATCATGAACACATTCATTAACTAAATCACCAATTCATCGTTAATTATTTTGGCAACACGTCATGAGAGATTGTCCAATGACATAAATCAAATAGCCTGATATGATCTCCCCACAACAAAACTAATTAAAACAGGGGTCGTTAAAATATAATCTCTTTCATTATCTTAAAGAGTAAAACCCACTCAGTACCTTAATTGAGAAAATAAATAATCACATGATTGATTGATTGAATAAAAAGATAGTCATAAGGTGAACCTATTGAGAAACCCAACCCCACTCAAATTTAATTGAGAAAATACAAAATCACATGATAGAAGAAGTTAAGAGTGTTAAGTGATTTTTCAAGAAAGTTCTCTCAAAAATCCTAAGGTACACAGATTATGAGATAAAAAGTTTGACTTTCATGAAAAGATAAATTTTAACTTTGAGCTATCATAAATAATTTTTCAATAGATTTGAAAGTTTATTATAAAATTACACTTTTATTGTCTAATGTATGTAAACATCATATACTTTATATTCACCCTACTTTTAACTAAATTTTTAATTTATAATTAAACTCAATTTTTTTTTTTGTCAAATAGTCTACTGGCTAGATTCACACATGTTATATGTGAAGAATTGGGGAATTTAGGATTCGAACCCCAACTCATGCATAAATTATTTTGGTAGCTACATAAACTCAATTTCTTTACCTACTCAATTTCAAGTAGCCTAAATGCTATATTTTTCAATTAGGAATGAAGATTATAGAGTAAACAATGATTATTATGGTGGTCCAATGCAAGCAACAAAAATCCAAAACTTTATTTCAAAAGGATTTTCATATAGTACATCATGTCCTTTCTTTCTTTTCACACCCGCACACGTATATATAGATTTAGAAAAGCATCTGAATCAATTTATTTCAACATGAAATATATTGGACCCAAACAATAGCATCACATCAACACACACAAATACAACAAAAACATTCCAATCATAGGAGGGTTTGGACGTTCAACCGCTCTTCCTTTTACACTTGCAAGCGGGACCATCACAAAAAACCACCCTTAAAATAAATAAAACAAACTCTCACAACTAAAATATTATGTGTAGAGAGAATCAATAATAACAATATCGCTCTTTAACACACATTTTTCAACTGACTTCTTTCTACATATTGAAATTTATATGAGACCAGTATATATTTCAATCATCGAGAGTCTGATGAAAAATGCGTAAGAGAGGGTTTGTTTTCAAATAGAAATTTGACACCTCGAGGCTCGAGCAATACCCTTAACACTCAGGGATAAGATTGTGGTTTCTTCTAGGGTCATGACAATAATTATACACCATGTACTTGCTTTGGACCCATTGCATGGCCATATATTGTTGAGGGCTAAGACTACCATATCCAGATGGAGAGACAGATGGTGATTGGCATGAGGCAGGACTTTGAATGGTACAACCTTGTAATTTGAAGTTAGTGTACCTTCCAACAAAGGGTTGGTATTTATAATCAGCTTTATATTTTCCATCTTCTGTTGCCCAAGAAGATGCATCCCAAATTGATCCATAGAGATACATTGGTCTTGTAGGGTAGGTGGCATCACTTTTCCTAGGATACCTTCTTATGGGCACATCATCTACTAAAAATCTGCATTTGTTGTTTTTCCATTATAAGACAAACTAGTTAGGAAACAACAAAACTAGATTTACAAGCAAGATTATAAATTGTTTTAATGATTAGTGCAGGTGAAAAATCATAGTCAATAGAGGTATGTGTCCCTAATATGCCCCTAAAAAAGAGATCCAATTGTGGATCTATTGCATTTTTCATGCTATAGTAGGTTAATATCTTCTTTCTACAAAAGTCCAATTATATTTTACTATATTATTTTATTTTATTCTCTAGATTAAGTGTACTGTTATTTAAATGATAAATAACATAAAAAGGAGTTATTTTTGTATGTAAAGCTTTTTTTTATTGTGTCATTAAATAGAAGTTAAATTTTAATGTTTAAAGTTTTTTTTTCCTCTGCATGGGAGGTTTGACCCGATTGATAAGTAGTTGATTCACATCTCATAAAAATATGTGTTCAATTTCTACTACTGGCGTCAGAATTTTGTTTGTGGATAACATGTAATCATTTTTTTCAATGTTCTTTAGAATTTTGAAGTCTACTCTGATGAGCTCTCAGATCCACCCCACATAAAATTTATTTTATCAACTTTTTTTTTCTTTCTATCTTGTCATTTTTATTTCCTCTTCTTTCCAACTGTATTTCTCGCTTCTCTTTTTTTCTCTTTCAACTTTTATTTGTCATAAACAAATCTTACAAAAGCTTCCTTTAAAAAAAAAAAAAAAACTCTTACAGAAGCTCAAATAGATTGATAAAGACACATGAATAGGTTTAACTATGCACAAATTCATTTCAAATAACATGACATGAATTGATATATTATTTGTTTTCACTCAATGAATTGATATTTCTAAAAGTTTTTTTATTAGGCTAAAAGTCATGCAGAATATATGATTTTTACATCATATTTATATTTGTGAAACAAAATGGTCTTTTTCAACCGAATTATTGTGACAGAGATGCTGGTGAAAATGATCAATAATGAGCATGAAAATGAATGAAAAAAATTAATTACATTATCTCACTGGGTTTCCATAGAATAGCATAGTTGTGAAAATCTTGAGTTGGATCAAACCAAAGATGAAATTGCATCTCTCTTCCTATAATGTTCCCATCTCCACTTCCTCTCATATATACATTTGTTTGTAACACATATGGCTTACCAGGTGTAGTTCCAAGAAACTCAATGTCAATTTCATCATGGTTTCCTGGATGGTCTTGGTTATTTGAAAGCTGCAATTACAAAATACAAATAATATAAAATAAAATAAAAAATCAAATTTTCATTTCAAGAAATAGATTTAATAACTCGTTCTCACAATATAAGTCGTTTTATTAAATTTTATACGAATTAAGAGATAGATAAAATTAAATATTTTTTGCGGAAATTTTTCCCGCTGAAATGACATAAAATGAGACGACGTTTTTGTTTACTAAAATGACGTATATCGTGAGACGGAGAAGTGGTGATTTTCAACATTAGTCAAACTCACATAGAGAGAAGTAATAACTCCAGCAGTATAGCCAGGATGAAGCTTAATTGCAGCACCAAAGTATCCGGATTTATAAGAATGAAGTGACTTGAATCCACTACCTATGTTTCAAAAGTTTCAAATTTAAAGTTAAACTATATATTAGTGAGACAAGTTTACATACCGAGTTAGAGTCGGATAATAAAGCTCAAAGCAGACAATATCTCAGTCTGAGATATTGTCTGCTTTGAGCTTTATTAGTTTACATACCTGAGTTAGAGTCAAGCCATATTGTTAAAGAGCTTTGGTCCAATCTTTGATGTTGAGGTCCCCAAAGGTTTCTAAAGCCTTGACTAAAGGATATAGGACTAATTTTGGAACTAGGATAGTAGCCAGGTGAAGGTGGACCCTGAGCATTAGAACCAAATATTGTGAGTGAAAGTACAACAAAAGTGAAGATAGGAACCATATGGAAGAAATTAAAGGATTGTGATGATAATGGCATTGTAGTAGTGAATACTAAACAGAGGACTCTGCTTGAAATGCAGGGTAGGGGTAGAGGATAAGAGAGGTTATAGTTGATTCATGTTAGAGTATGGCTACACAGTTGGATATATAGAAGGATTTTGTGGCCCTACATTACCAAAAAAGGTGATAAGTTAGTTGATTGTGGAGTTACACACTTGGACAACTTTATCACATTGTTTTTTTTTTTCTTTGTTAAACATCGGTTTTCTAGAGTTCTGATAATTACGAGTTTCGTCACGAGGTAAGTAAATTCTGATAATAGATCGTTACATTCAAGAAAGGCTCTCCCAAATGATTATCCATAATTAGAACTCATTAACAATTTGAATTCAATTTCAGTTTAGATAATCTTATTCGAGATATTATCGACATAAAACGTCAGCCCGTCTCCTAGCTGAGATTCGAACAATAGTTCGTCACGTTGTGGAAGTCTAACTCTTTCCGCTAGACCCAACTTTATTGATCACCTGGTTAAATTTATCACATTCTTTTCTAAAGTAAACCATGTGGGAAATAGTTCAAGTTATCGTGTGGACTTTTTACTTTTATTTACTTCAAGGGATGGAACTTCCTTTATCAAGTAAATACTTGTTTTGGTAAACTTAATATACATCATTTAGATGGTTAAACATGGAGAAGGAATGATATTGATTTGGTCACCTATGACGATATCAAATTAGGGGGTAAAGGAATAAATTTCGATGTATGGTTGCCCTTACCAAATCTTTGAACATCATAATCATTATTATTAACATTTAGACAAAGGTATATATTGATGATAAAAACGTGAGCAACTAGATGTACATATCTCCATGTTTTTCTTTGGGAAATGTGAAGGGAAAGGATAACTTTGTAATAATGAGAATTTTGTTGTGCTGCTTTCTCACAATTTCTTCATGCAACTATACAATCAAGCTTTGTTTGGTGATACCAAAGTAATTCATTTATTTTTGCATAAACTTAGGTATCAATGTACACAATTGCATAGACTAATTTCTCGAGATAATTGAAATTTATTGAAGAGGTTGATATCAAACGGCTTAATCAAATTGTTAAAGTATTTAAGAATCTATCATGTGTGTCACACAATATGTTGCGTAAGAGGCACAATTTCAATATTAAGATAAGTTTGACATTGTAACTTTAAGAGATATCGTTGAAATATCCTTGAAGTCAATTATAAAATAATTATTAATGATATTTAATTAATAATAATTTTTTCCTTCTCAAAATTGTTTTTAAAAACAAACACGATATACTGGTGATATTAAAGTATACAAAAATGAAATTATTTTTTTTGGTTTCCTGCCAGGAAGTGATTAAGGCAGATTCTCTTGCCAAAAGTTATTGGTGAGGGTTAGTTATAACCGAATATCATTAGGATTTCAAAACACCAACATAAAAAAGTGCTTACTTTATTTAAATGTAAAACATTATTTACTACTAGTAAACTGATTTTCTCTATATATAAAGGTTAGTTATGATAACCAAGCAACTAAACTTAAATGGTAAATGAGTTTCATCAAAGACGAATTGTTCAAAAAAATTCAAATTCGATTTCTGGATGGAATAATTCTTGATCAAACTATCCTTACTTCACAGCCGAACTTCGAATTACTATAGTCTATATCTCTTATGAACCGGAGGGTTAACGCAAGAAAAAAAGTTTAGTTATATAATTGGTAGTAGATCAAGGTTTTAGTCAACAATTAGCAACTTGTAGAGGAGGGATTCATATTTCATAAATATTGAATTGGTGATGACTTTCTGCTTTGCATGTTTTTGACTTTTTTTTATATTAGGAATATATACTTGCATGGTCATAATTTAATTCAGCAACTTTATTGTTTGTGTCCCCCAAGAACAAAGACCTTAGAAATTTTGTATTGAACATTCGAACCATAACTTCATATTTTGTTTGTGTTTTTAAAGCAATGTTAACAAAAAGAATATGGCATCAAAGGATTAAAAACCACTCATTTTGTGTGAATCTTTGAACGAGTCAAAACTAATACCTTAAATTAGTGAGGTTTATAATATAAATCTTGATTGTTACAATAGAATTTAGAGCTTTTTTTTGTCAAACTTCTCTCATAGCAAGTAATTTTCTTTTATTATAACGGAACTTAATCTTGGGTTGATTTAGAAAAGCAACCATAAAATCTCAACAACTTGGAAATTTAATTATAAGTCTCTCTAAAAAACTTCAAAGAAAACCTGCCTCAAAGTAGTTAGCAAAAATTGATAAAGACAGTTATATATATTTTTAAGTGTGTTGACAAATTGCCATCAAGTGCCATTTTTTTATCTTGAAACTGTCGGCAACTTCTCTAAGTCACCATTACAATGCACAAGCCAAGTTAAGAAGAAAAATTCGTAGTTCATGAACTAAAGAAGATTTTGCTTTGACATAGGAAAGTACATCCTTATTTTCAGACAGATTCACATGGTATGAAGGAACAAATTGATTGCTCAAATATTTTTGAATTGCACATACAAAGATGGTTATTATATGAGTAACACTCCTTGGCTAGGATAGAAAGCTAGTATAAGAGAATTGTTTTGTTTGATAAATAAATACATATAAGATATTATTGTTTATACAATAGTCAAGTTTCTTATGAGTGTAATTCATGTAGTAAAAGATTGTAGGGACATTTGATATGTTGCGACGTGGTGTCGAACATATAGTTCTACACTTATTTATGGTTAATTTAGTGTGTAAGTTTCGCCGCTGCATTATCTGGAACCAAAAACTCACCTAAATTTTAAGCTTGAATATCGTTTTTCTTCATAGTGTTCCTTTCGATGGAAAAAAAATCTTATTTGAGTCGCTATCAGACACTAAATTGTAGCCACCTCTTCAAACGAGGATTTAAAGTTTGGTTCGCCACATCGACGGAGCCAACTTCTCTCACTAGATCAATCCCTTGATTTTCTAGCTTATTTATTATTATTATCATCATCTTGATCAAGATTATTGTTGTTAATTTTTTAAAGGATGATTATTGTTGTTATTTTTTTTTTTTTTGACAAGGATTATTGTTGTTATTATTAAGCCTAATTAGTACCATATATATTACATACGTATTTATTTATTTTTTTAATTAAAATAAAAGTAAACAATTAAGCTACGCAACTTGTTGTCCATATTACAAGTAATACATAAGCCTTATGTTTCGCAGCACTGTTTCCATGATTTATGGCTATGGAGCAAAATAATTGTCAATTCATAGAATTGTATTCTAGATTATGAAAAGAAAAAAATGTATTCTAGATTATAATATATACTACATTATACATGCACATTTATTTTAAAAGAAAGCTTAATTCATTGTTCAACTGACTCGAATATTAATTAGCCAGCAATACCCTTGTAGATATAAATTTTTTGTATGAGGCAGACAGCCCCTTTAATGGACTCTGCTGAAAAGTTGAGGCAGACAAGTTTTTCTTAGGTAAAATGTTGGGAGTCCATGGTGTGCTGAATGTGAACCATTTTGGTCGGAAAACAAGAAGCTCTCTCTGCATATTTTCATATACCATGTTAGTTTGTCTATCATAAAAAATCAATGAGTGAAATTATCGGTACAATAGTGATTTAGTTGCTCTAGTTAGATTCTCAACTTTAAGGAATTAAGATAAGATGGTAATGATCTAACTGGAAAATTTAGTTGGAGATTTAAATACTTAGGTGAATTGTTCATCAAAAAATTGAAGACATTAAATATATGGTTCTTTCATTTATTTATATATACTTTACTCCCTCGATCCCTTTTATAAGAAATTTTTCCACTTTTTGGATTCATTGATTAACATGTGTCTCGTCTATAATATAAACCAGATACATCAATTCTTCAATGAAACTAAAAAATAATTTTTTTTCTTATAATAAATATGAGATGGAGTACAATTGTTTATATAATGTGTGACTTCGAACTCATACAGGACCAACTCAAAGGTAAGATTTTATTGAACCCTTGTTTTAGGTCGATTGACAAAAAATATATTTCACTAGATTTTATAAACAAAAATGGTTCTTTTACAAATAAAACAACACCATGTATTCACTCTCCAATAAATTGGCCCTATAGTTTTCTCTCTCTAGGTTTTCTCTTCTAGTTTCTTCATTGAGGGGGTGGTTTTGGGTCAATCTTTGATCTGAAATCACTCATCTTCATCTTTTTCTCTCTATTTCAATATAAATAAGTGATTTTCACATAGATTTAGGTTTTTTCTTCGTGATTTCATCATCTAAATATGGTGGTTTGTTGTTCGTCGTCTTGTACGACGTTGTTTGATTTTTCGTTTTTTTGCGGTGTTCATTTGATTCATATTGAAGGATAAATTATATTCAATCAAAGATTTGGGCAGATCCGGAAGCATGAATATTCCGGTCACTTTAATTTTATCATCTACTTTTGTAGGCATTATGTCGTTATATGTTATTAACTTGGATAGTGTGAGTTTGTTTGCAGATTCATCCTTTACGTTTTTAGCGGTGTTGAATGATGTAATCTCTCAATTTGTAAAAAAAAATAAAAAATACCATGTATTAAAATTTGATTTAGACCTCATCTACAAATAAAAATTATTGGGCCGATCCGAACTCACACTTAACATATAGACACAAATATCAACCTAAGAAATCATGTAATAATTTACAAACTAAATTTAAAAAAAATTATAATAGTAAAAAAGTTGAAAATATCTTGATAGTAATAATTTAACTAGAAAAATTATCAACCTAAAGATTCATGTCATAACTTTTATAAACTAATAATTGAGTGTTAGTTCAATGGTAAGAAAGAGTTTAATCTTACAACTTCGGTATATGAATTTCAAATGTTTTTAGTTCAAATGATTTTAGGCTCAATTGAAACTTGTAAAATGGTCATTGATATTTAGTGATATTTTAATTAATAAAAATTTCCTTCTTTTCCAAATAAAATAAATAAATAAATAACCAAGCAATTTGCCTCAAGTGGATAATGAGCTCTACCAAATGATGAATATTATTGATCAGATTTTACTTACCTCTCGACCGAACTCTGAACTACAGAGTCTTATTCTATTGAAACCCAAAGGATTAACACAAAAAATTAAGATAAATATCATATAGGAAGAATGTTGCTAGATGGTCGTCCACCCTGAAACATTCACAAGCTCCGATGAAGGTCTTTTTAAATGAAAATTGTCAAATCTGTATTCGGGCCTCCGAATTGTCCGGAACGGCCCTGATTAGGGATGAAGCTGTGATGGGCCACTTGCAACCAATTCAGGACCCCTATATCAAACTGAGAGAAATAGAGACATGCTTTTAAATGATGAAGGGCATAATTGTACATGGCGAATGCACAACCAAAAGATCCACATATATGGTCCCTTTACGAGGCGCTTCAATGGTCCACCCTTTCGGAGAGTCGAACGAGACATCCGAATCAGGGACGGAGCTAAGTATATCTAAATTGGGGCAGCCGCCACCCTTAATAGATGAATCACTCACCCATATTTCTATACAGTGTTCACCGCCCAGTGTAATTAAGTACATCACTCACCTATATAATATAAAACAATAAACGAATATACTAAAATAATAAACTAATATATAATATCTTTTTGAAGGGATTATATATATATTTTTTTTTTTAGTAACTAAAGTATAATATATTTTTTTGTGGAGAAAAAAAAATCACTTGCTTCGTATCCAGAAAAAATAATTGACTTACTCACTTAAATATAGCATTTAACTACAATAAGGCTTTTTCTTTGTCTCATAATAATTATCACATTTTTTTCAAAATATTTGTCCCAAAAAATATTAAATATTTAGTTCCCAGTGTAATTTTAATTGATTCTTTCTATTGTACCCTCTAAATAATAGTAGGGTAATGTTAACCGGTGCCCCGGGGCACCGTTGAAACTTGTGCAGTCATTTCATTAAAAATTTAAAAAGTATTTCTTTTAATTTAAAATTTTTTTTTTTTGGTTTTCTTAACTAGTATCCCCGGTTAACATAATCCATAATAATATGATGAAATGCATCAATAACTAATAAGGATAATTTAGTAATATTATCATTCTCTGTTTTTTTTAAAAAATAATTGTGTAAATAATCAAATACGACGATTATGAGATGGAGAGAGTAATTTTCAAATCTAAAACAAGCACAATCACATTTCCGATTTCCCATACCATTGGCAACACCGCCACATAATCATACCGTGAAACTTTACTTCTATTGTAACTTTTGTAAGATATATATTTTTTTATTTATCATTAAACTAAATTTTATAAAATTATTAATAATTAGTTTTTGTTGATATTGTTTATCATCATATGTTATATTTCCGCCACCCTCCATATTTTTTTTTCTGGCTCCGCCCCTGCTTAAAACAAACATCGTATCACATGCGACAAACCCATACGTCTTGGGGCATGTGTTTAACAATCACATATAAAATCCTCCACAAGCTGGCCGAACCGAAGGGAACCATAATGGAAACCACGCCCTCGTGAAACCACAAGACTGGAGGCCCAACTCGCATTAACAGATCAGATGGTTTGAGAAATGTAACGATGTGCAAACGAACTTCAACCACGAAGGCTTTTTATTCAGCTTTATGCACAAGAAATCACTTAAGTCCCTCAACTAATAGCTTGGGGGCAATTGTTCTAGTAAGGGTTGCCGCACAACGACTAATAAGTTCAAAATGGCTTCTCATTGAAAGAGTACACAGGGTCGTGGTATAAGAGCGAACAAATCCAAAGGAACGTCGAAAGAGACCTGTGACAAATGAGTTCACTAACCGACAGTGCACCACCAGCAGGGACCTTGGCATAAGCGTACGCGGACCGACAATGCACAACCAGCAAGGTCTACGGCACAAGGATAGATGGACCGATGCTGCACATCCAGCAAGGTCCGAGCCAATGGTGCACAACTAGCAGGGTCAGAGGGACAAATATACAATGGGTAAAAACATCCACAGTTATCCCTTATAGGACTAAAACTGTCCTTCAAGAACGGTTGTCCATGTAAAGATACAAGGCCAGAAGCATAAACCTCCACTATGTATTGGCTCATATACCCGAGGTCAGGTACACTCACTATTCATATATACACCTATCGTTACACACTGACTTGAACATCAAAGCACGTGCAAGTACACAACTCTCATTTCCTTGGAGAAGAAGGTCGAAGCGAAGAAGAAGGCATCAACTGTCGAACGTGTCCTATCCAAAGGTCATTCAACGCCGTTAACTCAAGGATCTCAGGTCCGACTGGATAAAAACTTTAGTTTTTTTTTTTTTTAAAGAGGATCAAGAACTTTATTAACAATAAAAATTATCAAAGGAAGACTAAAATTGAGTTAGATGATGAGTTTCTTCGAAATAACGTGATTATTTACATTGAAAAAGACTTTGTTAGTCAATTTGATATAAGTAGATTAAGTTGACTCCTTAAAACGTCATCAAACTAATTTTTTTTTTTAAAATTAGTTTATTACGTTTTATAATATCAATCACACATTCATCAGAAAATATTTTATTTCTCACGGCCTTTGGCTTTTGCTTCTTGATGACGAATATGATATCAGAGAAGTGACAAGAGAAGACTACAAGACTGTAATTGCATTTGAGAATCTTCACTGTTTTGTCTTTATGCAGGATAGGAACTAAAGTGGAACTTGCTTACGAATGCAGGTTTTGCCATTTTGAGTTTTCTATAACAATTTGCATAGACTTTTTTTCATTGATATATTTTAAAAAAGTGTATGGATCAATCTTTGGCTAACTAATTAGCAATAATTGTTTTAAGAGATAAGAATATGGCTATGATTTTGGGTTTGTATTAGCATAATAACTATATCATGCTCCCTAATGTATTGTTCTTTAAAAGCTTAGAGTTTTCTCAATGTTGATATATAGAAAAGAATAACAATTATTGAAGAAATGGATTAAATATTATAGGGCCATAGGCATAGCAGAAAATAATAAATTTATTTGAAAAAAAATAATATATTTATTGTGCAAGTTTATTTAATTAATAGAGATCAGGTATGAATTATTGCATATAATATACTGATTCTAGAGTTGAATTGAATGTCATAGGCTCACTAGACAAAATATAGTTTAAAGGTTTGAAGAGTGTTCCCTGGCCATTTTTAAGCAGTCAAAAATTGATTAGATAGTTGTAGAATTAACTTCGACATGTTCGACAGCTTTTGATTAAAATTGATTCTTAATTTTAAGATAGAATTTGAAGTTTTTGATTATAGAACTGAGTTTGTCTTCATAAATTGATTCTTAATTGAAGTTGCTCTAAACATGTCAACTTATTTTCAAGTTCATTCAAAATCAATTTTTATCATAGTAGAACTAAACACATTAACTTATGACATATGAGTCCATTCTTACCAGCTAGACTAACCATCATTGATTACGTTTTCAAAAGAAG
The DNA here is from genome assembly GCF_003473485.1 of Medicago truncatula. Taxonomy (NCBI): domain Eukaryota; kingdom Viridiplantae; phylum Streptophyta; class Magnoliopsida; order Fabales; family Fabaceae; genus Medicago; species Medicago truncatula. The sequence continues at coordinate 29,189,776 of NC_053045.1, forward strand.
TATCCTAGAGAAATAGATTCTCTCCATTAGAGTTCTTTTCATTTTTCTCAATTGTTATATCTCAACTACAAACTCGATTTCCTACTTTCTAATTTTTTTTTCTCTCTCTCTCTCTCTTATGTTTGATGGCTGGGATGTAATATATAAGAACAAATGAGAGTATTTCAATGGAGAAAATCCATTTATAAGTTGGAACACCAAATAAGTTACTTATATGTAGGAGTTTAGTAACATTTTATCCTCTCATAACTAGCATTTGCCTAAAATAACCTTCATCAATTAGTTGAATATATTTTCGTCTCTGAATATAAGTCACTCTTGAGTTTTTTCGTTGTCGCTTTTTACAAGATATTTCTAAATTTTATTTTTGAAGAAGTCAAATTAATTTTGTTTTTGTTACAATTTAAGGAGATAATTGATTAGTATTGGTTTCTTTCAACAACAAAAAAATGATGTATTGGAATTTAGTACTACACAATTTATTCATGTGCTAAATTTATGACAGTGCAAAATGAATGGTAGTCTTGCTAACATGCTATAGGGATGGATAACATCCACTGAATTCTCATGCAAATTATCAACATGCAGTGATATCGATCAGATTCAAAAATCTTTACAAATTTAATGTCATTTCACAGTGATAATGGCCCTTTGTACTCACACAAATCATAAGCTACAATCCGACAAGTTTGATTGTGCCATTGCACCCAATACAAGATATCCTTTGGCTTAGATGAGGTTTGTTAAAACCTTTCTCATCCAAATGTCAAGCTGAAACTTTTTCAATTTGTCCTATTCTAATTAGGTACACAAAAGTGATTATGTTTTTCAATTTAATTAATAAAATGGTGGTTCAAGTCGTGAATATAATAAATGCTTCATTTTTTGTATTCTAATGATGAAATAAGAATCTTTTGATTTGAAGTGAAGGACATGGATGTGTGAATTGAAGATGATCAAACATTATCAATACTTATTAATTAAAACCATGACTTACATAACCTCATAATAATATATATATGTTTCGAGAATGCACATCTCACGTGTATTGGGATCACATTATTGAATTCTAATTCAAGGAAAGGAATTATGGCTCGATGGATTGGATGAATATGAATTTAGATCATAATAGATGGATCAAAATAATCCATTAGTCTATTAAAATTTTTAATATATTTTTTTTTTAAAAATCCATCCAATCCAATTCATCAAGAATAAAATCCGTATGATATACCTATTATTAGATTTTAATGGATAGATGTTCATCCGAACTATATGTTAAAGTGTATTATCTTTTTTTTCTTCTTCATGACTTTAGCCCAAAGATATTTAATGTAAAAAGCCTAGTGATTTTTTTTAGCCCAATGTTTATTCAAGAAGTCCAATTAATGTGAAAGGGTGGCAACTGGTGGTCAACGGCCATCGTTGACGTTGACTGCGGCAGAGCTCCAACGACCACATGGCGGTATGCGACTGAGCTTTAGTTAATTTTCTGATGACTCACGGTGGAGGTCCGACAACATCGCACGACGGAGTTATGGTTTTCCTGTAGTGGTTTGCAGTGGAGCTCCAATAGTCATAGGTCCATGTGACTTTTTTTTTTTTTTTTTTACAAATGCAGGCTTTAAATTTCTTATTAAATGGACTTATTATAAATATTTGAGATGATGATCCATTGAAATTTTAAATTAAATAGATGAATTGGATCCATCCATATTTTTAAATGGATGGATTGAATCCAATCCATTAAACAAATTGTTTAGTGGGTGAATTTTATAGTGAATGTATTTGATGGATATAAATTTTTTGGTGACCGTTTGATACAATTTGGATGGTCTATATTTAGAGTTTTCTTTTTCATACTTATATGCACTAGAATTTAAATCTTTCAATCTCAATTCAACAATCATTGATTTGGTGAATATGCAATGCATGAGATCGTGATTGCATCAGAAAAAAAGGTTAGTGTTAACTCCTTCAAAAAAAGGTTAATGTTAGTTAATATACTATTTCTAAAAGAGTAAATAGCCAAATTTCTCATTGAAATTGTAACTTCTTGCAAATACCCCGTCAAATTTCTCCATGAAATCGTAGGGAATGTTTCAAATGCATGACCAACACATACAAAATTCAATAGGCTTTTTATATGTAGTGTTATTTTTCTGTCAAAGTTACTCTACTGGGATCAAATTTAATTTTGTTAGAATCAGATGATGAATGTGAAATTGAAGCTTTGATATAAGATGCAAGTGATTGGCTTGACACATGAAGAATATGTGTACTTTGATAGAAATGCTACTAAGAAGTCTATCATATGGATATAACTAGATCAATCATTCAATTAAAGGGTTGAAATGTGATCAATAGAAATTTCAATTTTGACATAAAGGGCGAGGTATCCTCCTTATAGATGATCGGGAACTGGTATGTCCCACTCATCCAATAAGCAGTACCAACAAGATTGTACACCAGTGATACAGACAGAGGTGTTGGCCAATACTAACAGAGGTCTAGATAGTAAAAGTGACCAACTACTATTAGTCGATAATATGTCATCATGCATTACATGCCTCTATAGTTTTCTTGTCATAATGTTTACATGTCCACACATGATAACCATGTACATCCATCGTCATATGATATGTATGCATAATTAGTTGTTTTATTTCCCTACCCTTGTATTCCATGATTTTTAACTACACATCTTTTCGATATTTTGTGTTTCCACGTTTTGCGAAGAAAAAAAACGCCTTACATGTTGTCTTCAAGTGATCCAAGGGCAAAAGTTACCGTGCATAAGGAAATCCTTATGCACCGTGTATAAACACTTCACAACCATTAGATCTAGTTTACACGTGTAATAATTCTAAGCTTATTAAATTACACCAAATCAAACTTCATTTGCTTCAAACATTTCTCTCACTAAAACATAAAGCTCTCCCTCTCTCTCTACAATTTTCAACATTCTGGAAAAGAAAACGAAGAACTCAGATGAGTCTTCATCTCTTCCGGCCACACATGATGATTCCGGCGCGGTGATCGCCGTGCTGGAGAGCCAAACTCACCCTTTTTAAAAACTAAAGCCATTTTTCAACATCCATTTTCGTTTTAAAGCCAAATCCGAACTTGAATCGAGCAAAAACACAACAAGAAGGAGTATATCTAAAGATTAAAACACAAACGAAATTTTCTTTGCTTCACTTACTGTTGAGCCGGTTCGCTCCTCTTCTTCCCTCGCGTTTTCTTCTTCTTCGATCCAGTGGCGCTATGTTGATTGCTATATGTTACTGTTTCGTCACTGTTTGTGTTCACAGTTTCAGATCTGAAGTTGTTACTGGATTTGAAATTTTTGTGATGTTAGAGAGATTTATGGCTGGGAAACTGCTGGAAATCATTAAGTATATCTAATGGTTTTGGAGTACAACTCACAGAAACCATTTCTTTCCTCCTCCTCCAATTGTGTCGGTCCAAAACTGAATGATGGCAATGACTCTAGGTCCTTAGTTTTTTCACCTGCTGGAAACTATTAAGTACATCTAATGGTTTTGGAGTACAACTCACATAAACCATTTCCACATCAAAATGGTTTTGGCATAATTTTATACAAAACATACTATAATAAGGACATTTGTGACTGTCATTGAACCAAATCAACACTCTGAAATTATTATTGAACTAAAATGATGATTTTCGCGGTTGTAGTGTTGTTTTGTTTGGTTTCGCTTGGGGGTGTATGAAGCAATTATGTTGGGCTACCAGTTAATGGGCTGTGATTTATGCATGGTGCATAAGGATTTCCTTATACACCATAACCGCTCCCTGATCCAAGCTCTAGTTACGAGGTGTTGGGTGGAAATTGCTATATTATCTCATGTTACTCGTTTGATTTGGATTTCCTTGGAATGTATGTTAGTGTTCGATGGTGCATCTAGTAGATCTAGGAGTCCCAAAATTCTTGATTGTTGAAATTTGTAAAGTGTAAAATATGGCATGTTGAGCCTCACTAGAGAATACTACAAGTCTTTTATATGTTTGATTAAGAATATAACTACGATTCAAACTTAGGGTGCATTTGATCTATTAAAAAATAAGTATCGAACGTAACAGTACAACACAAAGCAAAACAGCACAGAAACTTTTATGATATTAAATAACTTTTGGTCTAATACGATTTTTTTATGGAGAAAATGTTATTTTAGTATTTTAGACAAATTTTACGTGCGACAAAAAGTTATGTTGTGGTTTAGTGAGAGACAAGAATTTCAATTTTTGTCCTTTCTAGCCTGCAGTTAGTCCTATATCCCTGAAACAGTTTTACAAATTAAACATAGTACACACTACAAAAAACGCGTCGAATATGAATTAATTTTTTTTTTTTGGAAAGAACTACGATGTATATTTATGTTTTCAAAATTAAAGTTGTGTGCACGCATGTGTGTGGGGGGTGGGTGCGTGCGTGTGTTGCCCTCACTACTCTAGACTTTTGGGTTCATCTTTGTAATTATATCAAATATTCAACAATAGATCCATAATTTGAATATGTAGAGCGATTTGCATGGTTTCAAGGATTTCCTTTGTCTAAGGAAATCCCTGATATCAAGTGGATAAGTCTTCAATTGATGGTCACAAATAATTTGTGGCTCAATATTGGTCCCAATATACTTCTCTAAAGCATCAACAATTTTCGTTCACCTGATTTTATACCATTAATTCCAAGAATAATTTTAGGGTGTGTTTGATTTGTTAAAAAATGAAGCACAGGACAAGACAAGTATATTTGTCCCATGTTTAATTTAGAAAAGCAATGAAGGACAACACAATATATAAGTCGATGGACTGGACAATTTTTTTGTACCGTACAAATGCGGTGCTAACTTAAATGGAAAATATTTTTTTTATCCCATTCTTTCTCCATTCTTTCAATTATCTTGTCTTTTTCCAGTTTTTTTTTTTTTTTTTTTCCTTCCATGCTTTACGTGTGTTTTATATATGATAATTAGGATGTCACTTTTTTTTTAAGGACTATATAATACGATGTAGTTGAGTTATATATATAAGTGTGAATTTTTATCTTTTTCCAGTTTTCTTTTTTTCCTTCCATGCTTTACGTGTGTGTTATGTATGATAATTAGGATGTCACTTATCTTTTTTTTATGGGCTATTAATAAGATTGTTTGTATGAAGTTTAATGCGAGATTAAAATAATCAATTGGTGGCAACATAGAGCAAGTGCCATTAGAACACCACTCATGCTTTCATATCTTAGAATGACAAGATAAGAAAGGATTCTTAAGATCACAGTATTCTGGTTGAGGTAGTGATTTGTTTTGGGGCCACAACCCATGTATTGTAAATTTTGGGAGTGACTTGACGGGACAAAGTTTAAACTTGCAAAAAGATGGTTGCCATTGTTCACTTAACATATAAAATTCAAAAGATGTTAAAGACAATTGTATGAAGAAGAAAAAAAGATAACAAAATGCCAATTCATTTTCGAGAAATCTTAATATGATGCACAAGTAATACGAAAAAGATTGTGTTGTGTCCAATATTACAAACTAACTAACTAACTATATATATATATATATATATATATATATATATATATATATATATATATATATATATATATAGGTAGTAATACGAAATAATAAATAGGTAGTAATATTAGAGAAAACGTGAACAATTTTTCATCATGATAGAGTGCTTCACTAGGAACATTTTTAATCATGTTGAGCCTCACTAGAGAATACTACAAGTCTTTTGACTAAAAATATAATTACGATTTAAAGTTAGGGTGTATTTGATCTACTAAAAAGTAAGTATTGAATATAACAGTATAAGATATAACAACACAACCGTGCCCGTGTCAAGTTCCTGGAGTTTGGTTTGGTTTTGGAGAGGCAAGGTCTGGCACGGCCGTGCCAGTGTGAGCACGGGTCGTGCCAAGGTTCTGGGCTCCGGTGCTTCAAAAATTTTCATTTTCTTGAATCGTTCTTGGACAATTACCTACAAAATAACCTAAAACAACAAAAAATAAACAAAACAAAGCAATTAAATGTGTGGGTTGCCTCCCACGAAGCGCTCCTTTATAGTCATTAGCTTGACATTTAGAAAGGTTTTCCTATCCTATACCCAATCTTTCACAAAGGGACAATGGCATCAAACTGACATTCTCCCCCAAATCACACATGGCTCTTTCTATAATCTCGGATCCTATGACACAAGGTATGGAAAAACTCTTTGGATCCTTAAGTTTAGATGGCAAATTGCCTTGAATGATTTCAATAAATTTCCTAACCTGCTCATCTAGCTTGAACTCATCAAACCCTTGTGGGAAATTGAATTTTTGGTTCATATTGTGGTGAAATGTTAGGCTTTTCACTCTCTATCACAACTTTCTCACTTTGTGTCTTTTCACTCTCTACCTCAACTTCATTAGTCTTGGTTTCCACAACGGGTTCCTCTAATTGTTTACCATTCCTAAGCGTAACATCATTCGGTTGACCCTTTGGGTTAGCCTTAGGTTGGCTCGGAAGGATTCCGGAGGTTTGGGAGGGAGAGGCTACTTGATGGCCTAATTGAGGGATTTGAATCTCTAGCATTTTTTTGTGAGTACAAGGAGAATCTACCTTTGAGGAAAACCTATCGAGAGAGTCCTTCAGAATTCTCAAATTCTTTGTTATGCCTAGTATTATCTAATACAAGATTTTCTAGCAAAAGTTCCAAGTTGGATCTTTGAGGGACTTCTTGGTTATTTTCAAAATCAGATGGTGTTGTTTGTTGTCCAAAAAGATTTTGAGGGGTTTGAAAAAATTGATCGTTCCTAAACCCTTGATTATAATGAGCATAGTTTACTTGCTCAAGACTTCTAACAACACTACCTAGTTGACCAGTATGACCAAATATTCCATAACAAGGAGACAAAACAGGGGAAGGAGTCCAAGGATAGTAGTTTTGAGTCATGCCTGAGATCAGAACGGTTAAAAATAACAAAATAAAATAAAAGAGAAAAGGATGGATATATATATATATATATATATATAAATAAAAAATAAAAGATAAGAATAAAATATATATATTTTTAATATTTTTATTTTATATATGTATATATATATATATATATATATATATATGTTAGACTAACCACTATTAAAAAGTTAATCAAATTAAAATAACTCCCCGGCAGTGGCGCCAAAAACTTGATGAGATAAAACCGCAAGTGCACGGTTATATCGAAGTAGTAAAAATAGAGTATCGTTCCGACAGGGAGTTATGAATTCAATTAACTTTAGATAATAATTAGACTGAAGATTTATAAGGTAGAAATGTTTGGGTTTTTAATTAAAAGCAAATAATAAAAGAAAAGATAAAAGCCTTGGGATTATTGGTTCATCTAAATGACAATTCCTTCACAAACCAAACTATAAGCTTATAACTTTATGTTAGACCTAATTTCTCAAGACAGTTTCTCTTTTGTTCCTCTAGCAACCAAGCCTATTTCGCTGACTTGATTACTATTAGATTTTGGTTCCTCTAACAACCAAGCCTATTTCGCTGACTTGATCATTATTAGTTCCCTTGAAGATCGAAACTATATGTCTCAAAGATTTCAAAGACTATTTCGCTGCCTTTGAAACCCTTGTCTAAATTCACTTGTTCGAATATCAAAGCTCCACTTTCGTTTTATGAATTGATATTTGAGATGATGGATAAACAATTATCAAACCCTCCACTTTCGTTTCCACAGTTTGATAATGGTTGATCCATGTTAAAGCGGTGAATTTAGATAAGAAATTAGGGTTACATAAGATTAAGGCTTAGAACTTGGTTTGATTAGGATTATGTCATTTAGACTTATCCAACAATCCCAAGACAAAGAGAAGTCTACTCACTAAGATTCATTGTAGACATAGAGAAGAAGAGAGAAAACATAAAAGTAAATAACAAGAAAGTAAAGGTGAACTTTTATTCAAAGAAATAATTGTCACTTATTATTTAAGAGAACAAAAGATGAATATTTGTGATGGCTAGCTACTCTATTTATAACATACATTCGACTTAAAATCTAAGCAATTACATTACTAGAATGTTCCACAAGAAACTGCGGGTTAAAATAGAGTAGCTTAAAATCTAAGCAAAAGCAGCAAAAGCGATCCTGAAGGGTGGCACGGCTGTGTCAATGCTAGCACGGGCCGTGCCAAACTTCTGACTTTGGGGGAAACACATTTTATCTCCAAATCTTCGTATTTTCGTACCGAATCAGCTCCAAATCCCTTTCTTTTGCTCCAAGACTCAATCCATCCAATATTTGTTTCTGAAATATAATAAAATGCAATTTTAGTAAACTATCTCAAAAAGGAAATAATACTAATATAAAATAAACTTAAATCTAATTAAAACTAAACTAAATAACATATAAAAAAGGATAATAAATGACTCATCATTACGTTGTTATTCTTTAAGAGGTGGTGTACTCTTACTTGTCGTTTATAAGAGGTGGTGTACCCTTACGTTGTTATTATTAAGAGGTGGTGTATTCTTATGTTGTCGTATTATAAGAGGTGGTGTACTCTCACGTAGTTGTGTTGTCAGGTTGACGTTGTCGTTGATGAATCGTTGAAGTTGTTGATAAAGACAAACCATGGAATATTGATGAATATGTTGTTGCTTATGTTATTATAAGATGATGAATATGTTGTTTCTTATATTATTATAAGATGATGAATATGTTGTTTTTTATATGATTATGAGATGATGATTATGTTGTGTTGTTTATATTATTATGAGATGATGATTATGTTGTGTTGTTTATGTTATTATGAGATGATGATTATGTTGTGTCGTTTATGTTATAGGATGATGTTTATGATGTGATGATTTATGATGTTATATGATGATGGTTATGATTTGATTATTATGTGCTAAGTGATGATGTATATAATGCGATGAATATGAAGTTAATAATAATTAGAAGTTGGTTGAGTTATTAAGAATCATTACATAAAGGATTATTATTACTAATAGATGAAGTTATTTATGTTGTTAAATATAATTAATGAATTATAGGCTTGATATTATTGTTTTGTGAAATCTCACCCCTTCTGCTTGAAAATGTTGCTCTTCGTATGAGTGTAACTTGCAGGTGATCGAGTTTAAGTTGCTGTTAGATTGTTGTCGTGAGTGGATTATCTCTCATGTGTGTCTTTAGGTGCTCTGATACGTAACAGGATGAGAACTTTGTTGCATGCTTTTCTATTCCTTACGTATTGCTTATGAATTTACATGATTAAGTTGTTAATTGGATTTTTATGAGATGCTTTGATGAGGCCTTCGTGCCAAAATTATTTTAAATGTTCGAATAAATTCCGCTGCGAAGCATTAAATATTATGTTATTGAATTTTGAAGGATAATTAGTTAATTATTCCGTTTATGATTTTAAAAAAAGAAGTGTGACATTCCGTTCATGTGAATTACTCTGATTAAATAAATAAAATTTTTACGTTGGGAAAACGGGGTGTTACACTTCTCTTAGTTCTTCTCTCCTCTTGTTCTCCCTTTTCCAAAACTTGTTTCACGTAAAAACAATTCTAACCTATTTTCTCTTATTTATCTCTTCCCATCTATTTTATCTTATTTACTCCTCTTCCACTAAACTCTCTAAACTCTCAAAACAACCCATCATCTCAATATTTATTTTATTTTCAAATCTTATTCTATTAAATAATAAAATAAGTCACTTAATAAATCCACTACACATCACATAATTATTTAAATCACATAAATCATATAATTATACTCTAAACTCAACAAAGTAATCAAAGAGGGCGTTACAATATACAATGGACCTGCAATCGAATGGTTGAAACAATATCAAAAATAGTAAACATTAAAAAGCAAACGGAAAGGACCAAAATGGTAAACGACAGAAGACATATGAGACCAAATTGAGACACTTTATAGTTAGGGGACCAAAATGAAAACAAAAAATAATTTAAGGAACCAAATGATATATTAAGCCTAGTCACTTTAAATGGAAATATTGGGGGTTCCAACACCACTTGTAATATAAACAACTTGGAACCTTTGTTCTAACCAAAGTCCATTGTCACAACAACACCTTTATTTCTTCCACCAATTCTTCCACCCCTTTAACCGTGTTGTTGAATATTCTATTATTACGCACATTCCAAATCACCCAAATTGTTGTTTGCCAAATCAACCAAAAACATTGACGAATCTTTTCATTCATTGCCTCACCACTCCAACATTCCAAATGGATAAACAAATTCAGAGGTGTAACAAAAGTGAACTCTAACCAACGCATCACCAAAATCTGAGATGCTTAACATTTTCCTCCTTCGAATCACATAAAATACAATTTTCAGAAACCTCTAAAGGGAGAATATTCCGGATTATAAGGTTTGATTTTGTCGGAAAACAATCAAGTAAAAGTTTCCAAGAAAAAGTTATCACTCTTGGAGGAGCCTTTCCTTTCCAAAGATAACCTAATACATTCTTCTCAATGTCATTCCATCCCTCTTCCCACACCATCAATTTCTCCAACAACGTGCAAGTTGAAGAAATCAAAAAACATATCATTAACCTCCGGTCTCCACTTCCAATAACCCATCCATTGTGCATAATAAAAATCTTCCGATACTTCCAAAAAGTTTTAATGAAGTCCTCCCTCCCACATAAATAAGTTTCTCCTCCAAGTCACTTGAAAATCTTGAAAACCATTCGTCCATTCCCACATTTCTCTAACGGTAAATTCTTTATGGTTCGAAATCACAATAACCTTGGAAATCTACAAGAACATAGTTAAAGAAGACAAAGTTGTTTAATGATAACTCTATATTAGCCAATTTGTCACCACAACTATGTCCCTCTCTATATATATGTGAGACACAATGAAGTTCATGGATGTAGAACCCATCATATAATTGCTCGATCATCGGTGATAAGCACCAAATTACATTTATTTTCTCTAACATTTATCGACTTGTTTGCAAGTAATCTTGTATAAAAAAATTCCAATATATGCAAACATAAGTTTTTACTACAAATTATGCCACAAAAAATTACGCTCTATTTCCCAGACATTTTTTTTATAGGTTTGAGATGATTACACTCGAAAGACACAACGCGATGCAAATACACTTGTTGGAACTCAAGCCCGAGCATTTCAAAAGCATATGGGAAAATCAATTTTTTACATTTGTCAATGACAAAAAATGGTCACTCTCACTTCAAAGTTATAGTTATTCCTCCAACATCGATATGTCTGATTTTCACCTCCAAATGGACCTATTCTCAGTGACAAAAAATATTACAAAAGCAATTCCAGTCAAAGGAAGGTGGAATCTCGTCTTATTGGGAAACCTCAAGTCAATCACAACATCTTTTCTTCGTGTAACTTGGGATGCACCACACATTTTTAAATTTCGAACTCCGACTCTGACATATATTATGTAATATTTTTATTAACTGAGTTAAACTTACGAAGATAATTAATTAATATGAATAATTATTGCCATGCCAATTAATCAATTTAAAAATATATTAGTTGTTATATTCATTAATTAACATAACAACACATCATTATTAGATATATGTAATTTACATTGTTATTGTATGATAATTAAACTCTGATAAAAATGTTTTTATTTTCTTTTTATTTTTCAAATGGATATAATTTTAGTCCCTAAATTAGTTTGTATGAAATGCAAACAAGAGAATAAAATGAATAATTTTTTTAGGAACTAAACTTAAAAAAAATAAAATAAAATGTGGGAATACGCGTGAAAGGTAAAAAGGAGAAGATATTGAAGGTGGGTCTGTTTAATACTACGCATATATCACAAAAATATCGAACAATCCTTCTTCGATAATTATATTCCTTCAAAGATCTAATCTTCATAGATTCAATCAACCCTATTTTTGGGTAACGTTAATTCATTCCAATTCCCTCAAAAAATCCTTTTTTTTTTTTTGTATATATATAATTTTGGGTTTTGGGATCAGTGAAAAATGGAGAAAGTGATGAACATTTTGAAACCGAAACCAAATCCGCAACAGTTATTAAGAGATTGGCAACGTAAGCTTCGACAAGAGTGTCGAAACATTGAACGACAAATTCGTGGTAATTACCATTTTTATCTCTCTTAAAACCCTAATTGATACTTGATTCTTCTGATTATTTGTGGTTATGATTGGTTTTTGTGTTTGATTTAGATATTCAGAGAGAAGAAAAAAATGTGCAGAAAGCTATTAAAGAAGCTGCTAAGAGGAATGACATTGGCTCTGCAAAGGTAATTTTTTATTTTTATTTTTGAGATCCGTGGTTATGTTTCTTTGATGTTGATCTACCCTTGTTAGCTATTAAACATGGACACGGACACTGGATACGTGGACATCAGTAGTAATTTAAGAATATGAAACAGAGTGTTGGGCGGTTAAGAACCAACATGACAATAAAATAAGAGTGTAGTGGTGATGAGGATGTTGGGTTCGATGTGTGGTAAGACTAGACGTGATAGAATTAGAAATGACAACATTATATATAGAGAGAGTTGAGGTAGTATCTATAGTAGAAAGGATAGTTGAAAATAGGCTTAGGTAGTTTGGGCATCTAGAGAGAAGACGACTTGTAGATTATGTAGTAAGGAGAGTGGATCAAGATGGAGGGTAGTCAGATCACTGGATGCAGCGGAAGACCTAGAAAAACTATAAGAGAAACTATTAGGAAAGTTTTAGTGATTAATTAGTTGGATCCAAATATGGTTTATGATAGAACTTTATGGCTTAGTTTGATCTATGTAGCTGGTGACATAAGGTTTGGTTGTTGTCGTCATAATTGTATGTAATCTCATGTGTCGGTGTCGTACACGCACACCTATTGGACACCAGGCACGCCTTCGATTAGAATTGTTGGTGCTATAGAGCTTGCTAGTGCTATTAAAAAAATTATGTTGGGTTGTTTCACGCCATAGTGTATTTATTAATGACTTGAACCTGACATTTTACTTAGGAGTTAAGAGAGATCAAGCTTCTAGCCTCTTGAAACAACAGGTGTTGGTTTCAGCGTGTCTTCATTCCATTGTATTCTTTATGCTGAATGTAAGGTGGAATTGGATGTTGGTGTAGATACAAGTTTTTATGGATTATGCCGTACTTGTTAGGACCAATCACAATCATACCAAATTGAAAGCATGTTTGGTGTCCGACACTACACTGGCACCGACACAAGTGGATATATTCAAATATTTCACTTATCAAATTATTATCGGTGTTGACATGTTAGTGTCGTGTCCTGTTTTTGTGTGTCAGAGCTTCATAACCAATGCTATTTTTGGCTTGTACTGCTGTATCACCTTTTAGGCGGTCTTCTTTTTTTAGATTTCAAGGTTGAATAGAATAAAGTAGGTATCTTGAAACATTAAAATAGAAATCTAATCTTATTATGGTATTTGTTCAATATACAGGCACTCGCTACAGAACTTGTGAGATCTAGGAAAACAGTGAACCGTCTGTATGAAAATAAGGCACAACTGAACTCAATATCAATGCACCTTGGAGAAAGTGTTGGTAGGTTTTGGCATTTTTTTGTTTGCCTTAATTTGTCCTCTTAGTGCATGTTTGATGTCACGGTGGATTTACTAGAATCACGGCTTACCATTGTGATTTTGCAAAAACTACACTTTGTGCATGTTTGGTATCACAGTGGCTCACCGTGAGTCTGGCAAATCCATTATGATACCAAACATACTCTTCATTAAAAACAGTCCAAGTTAGCTCTTGTGATTCATACAAGTTGTGTGATAATTGTTGCTTAATTGAAGATCTTTAATTTTTCTTTACTCCCTCTTGTTAACTAAGTTGAATAGGTAAATTTGTCAATATTAGTGAATTTGTTGATGATAAAATGTTTTGTTATGGGGAAAACTCAACTGCGACTGTCTACGGATTTTATCTATAGGTTTTTGAGGTTAAGGGAAGAGCCGACTGTGATGTTTGTATGGCTTGCAACATAAATGTCCCACTCTTTGCACACAATCTCTAGGATAGGTTTCTAAATGTGCTATACCTAGGGACAGGAAAAGGGTCTTAGCGAAAGAGGTAGGGCTAAAAGAGACCAAACAAGAGGGTCTTCTGCAACTGTCTACGGATTTTATCTATAGTTTTTTGGGGTTGAAGGAAGAACTGATTGTGATGTCCGTATGGCATGCAACATAACTGTTCCACTCTTGGTACACAATCTCTAGGGCAGGTATCTTAACATGTTGTAGCTAGGAACAGGAAAAGGGTCTTAGCAAAGGAGGTAGAGCAAAAAGTGACCAACCGAGAGGGGCTGTGTGCACTTAACGTGATCAATGGATCTGTCGATGCTTTCATTTATTACGCGTGTACTTATCTCCAACTCATATAGGGGAAAAGGAATGGGGATAGTTTTATATAACCAGGCATTCATTCCTTAACCATGGACGAGCAGCTGCTTCTAAAGACCGGGCTCCCGGACATAAGAAAAAGAGAGCGGATTAGGAAAGATTTCAAAGGTTGCTTGCAACTTGCAAGTCTGAATTGTATTCATGAGGCATTCTGGGTTTCATTTGGGTTGGTCCATAAGTAGCTTATACAGGCGTATCTATTAGTGTTGGTGCATATGCATGTTTATGGGGGAGCTTAATAGCTATTAAAGCTTATGAGCCAAAAACATAAGCTTTAATAGCTAATTTTTATAAGCTATATGGTGTATGGTGTTTTACAATTATCAGGCTACTTTACAGGCCTAACTGAACTTGACAAGTAGGTAAGAACCCTTTGATAAGCTTCCACAGTCAAGAAGAGAATAAGTCAGCAAAGGGGCAGGGAAGTTGGAGCCAAATAACAAACTTAACAGGAGGTAATAGTTGTGGGTAGCAGAGGCCACAGAATATATGTAAGAGAGGATAGAGAGGAAAAGGGAAGTGTGTGGTCATGAAGATACTAGGGATCTTGAAATTACTAGCAAGGTTCATTGTGTCTAATAGAAGAATATTTCTTTCCTTTTCCTTTCTTGATATCAGTTGTTTAACGACTTTCCTAATCCTTTGTATGAAAATCATAGTTAAATGATGAAAGATAAAACTTCATTTTAATTGACACCTCCTTTGTGGTGCATTTTTGGGTTTTACTTTGGGGATAAAATTTTACTAACCGGTTTACAAGTCAAGTGAGGGCCAAATTAAAACAGGATGAGAGGTGAAAGGGTGCTTGGGGGTAACTGGCTAAGTCATGCATTGTCTGGTTCAGCTGTCTTATCTCAAGTATTTATTTGGCCTTATACAATGACTATATTATGACGAATCATACACGTGTAAATATATTGCTGTTGTGCATGTTTTATTGATAAGTTAGTGTAATATTTAAATTAATCAATTATATATTATTTTATCTGTAGAATCTCTTGCAATTAGTCATCATGAGATATTTGAGTTATTGATCACTTGATAATTTAACTGTTCATTGGAAATTCCTGATTTTGGTTGCCTTTGCAGCAATTGCTCGTACTGTGGGACATCTATCAAAGAGTGCCGAGGTTATGAAGCTTGTCAATAACCTCATGAAGGCTCCTGAAATGGCTGTTGCTATGCAAGAGTTCAGCAAAGAAATGACCAAGGTACGCCTTCATACTTCATTTCTCCTGCTCTCTCCTCGCCCCGTAGTCATAGAAGTCAATTGCATGATAATTATTGGTAATGTCTTCTGTTTCAGGCAGGAGTAATTGAGGAGATAGTAAACGATGCTGTTGACTCAGCATTAGATTCTGAGGACATAGAAGATGAAATAGATGAAGAAGTTGATAAAGTCTTAACTGAATTAGCCGGTGAGACAGCCGCACAACTTCCTGAAGCTGTGAGGAAACAAAAGGTGAAGCAACCTGCTCAAAGTGCTGCAGAGGAGGTACGTGCTGTTCAATTTCCTGGTAACAAGGCTCTTTTTGCGTCTCTCGAGTCTCACTAATTATGGAATGGATTATTATTTGTAGGAAGATGCTATAGCCGAGGGTGTTGATGACGAAGAGGAAATGGAAGAAATTAGGGCCAGACTCGCTAAAGTCAGGTCATAAACGAGTTTCTAAAAAGGTCACTTTAAAAACATATGACAGCGAGACGTAGATTTAAATTTAAATTTCGCACTGTCATAAAAAGTTATACTTTCTGGTCTTGCAATGCAGCCTCTACATTGTGCCCTGATATATATTATAAGAGTTGTTGACATCTTTGTATCCCATTTGTAATATTAGTATTGGAAAAGGTGACTTATATTACCAATCGCAACATAGCTAATATGTAAATTACACGAAATTCTTCAAAGTATATCATGCTATAGAGTTTTCAAGTTTATAAGATTAAGGGCAATACTAACTTTATCCATGATTGAGGATCAATTTTAATGAACTCCAGACCTGTGCTAGAGATTGCAACTCACCTCTTAACCGTCTCAGGTGTTTAAAAGTCACTATTTTTTTAGATTAAAATATCGAAAGTTAAGTCTAGTGTACTAAGTTTGAGAATAATGCTTAAATATGTCTATGTCTAATTGAGAATAATGTCATCCAATTTGTGAGGTGGAAATGAGAAATGAGAACATTTTTGTTATGCTAACATGACAATGATAGTTGCAATCCAAAATTTATACCAACTCGTTGGCATCAACAGTCATGAAATTGATTATTTCTCCATAAGTATGGCACTGTCTTAATTACCTGAAAGTGTTGAGGCTTTATTATATATCATAGTCACAAGCAGTGCTTGGGTTCGAAGTCCGAGTGGCTGCAACCTAAGGAACTAATGCCTCTGTGTTAAGCACTCTACAATGGCAAAGAAAAATGCAGAAACCAACACATAGCTTTGATTCTCATATAGCCTTTTCCATCAAGATAATGAACAAAAGAGTCAATAAGTTAAGGACCACCATAAGAAGCAAAATTGTTTAACAATGCAAGAAAAACAGTGAAAAGAATATCTTTCCTTCCTGAGATTATCAATGACTTAACCAACTTAAGTGTGGTCATTGACTGCACCACAATCAGCTTCAAGTTTTTCTGAAAAAGTTGGAAAAACTCAAACCACACTATCTCCAGTATCTAGCTAAGGGACATCCTCAATGTCTAAGGCTTTCTTATTGCCAAATGCTATAAGTGGTCCCACCCAAGTGAAAGTGAGAAGACCTAACCATCAGTAGTAAAGGGTTAACAGTGTCAGTCCCTTTGGTACATGCATGATATGTGGTTAGTGTATAGTTTTCCAAGTTACAAAGAGTATTGTTTATTTTTCATTGAGGATTATGCTAACAAATGCCCTAAAGACATTGTTTAAGGTTCATTATAAGAAATTTTATCTTGAAAATATAAGTCAAACACATGTAGAAAAAGAAATTAGACAAATTTCTATACAAAAGTTACTATTTTTAGTTGGATAAACAATATCTCAAGGGCACTTATTAGCCTTTCTTTTTTATAAAAATCTTGGACTTGCTTCAACTGCGGCTTTTGTTGCAACTATCTTTTTTTTTTTTTTTTTTTTGAATCAACTATCATTGTTATGTTACCATAACAAACGTGTTCTCATTTCCATAACAAAAATGTAGGGTGGTTAAAAGTAACCTTCAACTTATTTTTGTCTCATTGTTATGACCAATGTGCATATTTATTGTCAATTTTAGGGAGGTAATTTGAACACAGGTGTAAAATTTTAGGAGAGTATTTGCAAATAGGATTATAGGGTGAGTTAAAAAAATATCCCTGATTTAAAAAAATAATAATAAAAGAAGCAAAAACTCATATGACGTTGGCAGTGCCACATAGGCATATAACTGTCAGATCATCCTGACTAACAAAGAAAACTAATGGAGAGGAGAGTATTTGATCGACGTTTGACAAAACAAGAGGTTTTTGATGTTTCAAAAATTTCAGGAGGGTTTTTGCACGAAGTTATAATTTCAAGAAAGTAAGTGATCGTTTACCCATTTTTATGCAATAAATAAATTTGTCAAAAAAAAAAATGAAATAAATAGATATTTCAAGGGTCTTGTTTTTTTTTTTTTTTTTTTAACGGTTTTTAAAGGTTTTGTTAACGAGTGTCATAGGATCAGTTCAGTTGAAACATTTTGAAAAAGAGGGGAGGAAATATTTTAATTTGATATAATTGATTCAATTGTTATAAGAGAATGCAAGCAACCCATGCAAATTTACTTCTTTTACTATTTTAACCAATGTGATATGCGGCACTCATCAACATTCTCCATATATTTTAATTTTAAATACAAAACAAAGGGTACATGTTATTTGCACACCTTGCAAAGTCATTCTTAGAATATTTAGTTCTGAATACAAAAATCTCCTCCGATATGTTTTCCTAATTGACATACACAAATCCAATAATTACTCATATCGAGGAAATCAAAAATTTGAGAGCAAGAGACTTAACCTCTTTCTACAAAAGTCAACATCGATTAATTAATTTATAAAAAAAACGCTAACAAATGTTATTATAGAAATATACCTTTCAATCACTATTGTAAGTAAAAAATATATTTTAGATTCATTTATTAAATAATGTACGTAATTTTTCAAATTCATTTATTAAATAATATATGTGGTATATAATAAAAATAATATACATCATTAATTAAACGAATATAAAATGTAGATTTTTGTTTATAATACGACTAGAGAATGTAAGAAACAAAATATAATAAAAATATCTTAAAGTCGACCTCCTCTTAAAAATGTAAAAGATATTCTTCAAAATGTTTTTTTAATATAATTTATTTGTTCTTAATAAACATCCAAAAAGACTAGTTATCACTTTTAATTTATATTACTACACCTATCCCAATAGTATAATACACCCGATATTTTTTAAATTATTCCTGTTAAAACAAAATATATCCTTCCAATTATAGAGGTTGACAAAATCATCAATTTCATAATCCAAATTGAATGCTCGTGGACATATCATGACATAGTTAAATTAAAATTAATTATAATAAAACGAATTTAAATTACTCCCAATATAAAAAAGCTCAAAAATGATGAAGTAACCCTAACACAAACAAAACCAAACAACAATATGGTAGTCTCCAAAACCTCTATGTCTCTTTTGTTGTTGTTCATTTTATTTTCTTCCTCATATGCAACTTCTCGCACCACACATAATAATCAACAGATTCAAAAAACATCAGCATTTGAAAAGCTTGTAAGAAGCTTTAACTTATCCCCAAAGGATCCAGTTAATCTAATACATGGCAATCAGTCCTTTGATTATTTCCCTGGAAAGATTGTAGAGAAGAAGTTCTCCTTTTTAAGTAATACTAATGAAACTGAAAATCTCAATCACCATTTCGGATACTATTCGATTCCTCGTGCCCTAGGTGCAAGGTAACCTAAAATATTTATTATCGTTGCAATGTGTATGTGTGTTTTTCTCGCGTGATTCGCAACTACACTGCAATTCTGTTGATTTAGTTCCATAAACTAAAATTGAAACTTCGAGTTTTTTTATAACCAAATTTCCAAACTTAAAATTTGATTTGTCAATCTTGATCAAACTGTTCTAAGTGCATGAATGCATGCAGTCGAATGTTTGAATGTCAGAATATGATTTCGTACAAAAATGTTTGCAATTAATGTCAATGTAAAAGAGTGTGAATATTTTTATAAAACCATTTTTAAAGAGTTGTCAAAATCATATGTTAAGTTGTGATTAGTTAAAGTAGTTTTCAACCGCAATTTTAGTTATAGACAAAACTCTATTCTTTTTTTATCGGAACCTCAATTTTAATACGTTTGCTAAAATCATATTTAGGAACTCGAATTCTATATTTTTTTTTTTTTTGTGGTGGTCGGGGTTTGAACCCCGGACCTTGCATATATCATGCATTGTCCATACCAACGCTAAGCTCACGAGGACACTCGAATTCTAATCTTAAGTCGAAGTATCATTGACCAAAATCTACAAACTGAAGGGTTTACGCCAAAAAACAATACAAACAATCATTTTTTCTTCAATATTATGTACCAGTATAAATTAAGTTTTCCTTAAGGACCGAAAAAAATATTTTTGCCCTATGTGTTATGAATTGAACTTTACATTTTTTTCTTGATTGAATTATAGGATGTTCTATTTTTTCTTTGAATCACGAGACACTCCTAAGGATGACCCAGTTGTGATATGGTTGACTGGAGGTCCAGGTTGCGGCAGTGAACTAGCTTTGTTTTATGAAAACGGTCCTTTTCATATTGCGGATGACTTGTCTCTTGTTTGGAATCAATATGGCTGGGACAAGGTGATTAAAAACTATCCAACCCTACCTAAATATATTCACTCGTCTCTATTTAGAGACAATTGAATATATTTACGTAAGGTCGAAAGTGGATCCATCTCTGATCAATCTCTTTAATATTCTTTAGCAAATTAAATTTTGTAATTTTTTTTTTCATTTTGTAGGCATCAAATATTCTTTTTGTTGATCAACCCATTGGGACAGGTTTCAGCGTCGTTAATGATGTAAATGATATTCCACATAACGAAACTGTTGTTAGCGATGATTTGTACGTCTTCTTGCAGGTACATTAGAAATTCAGAAGAATTGCAACCAAAAATACATCTTGTGTATAAATCATATACAAATCATATTATACATGAGATTATAACCATAGTTTTTTCTTTCTAATCACAGTCTTTTTTCGAGGAGCACCCTGAGTTCGTTAAAAATGACTTTTATATCACCGGAGAATCATATGCAGGACACTATATTCCAGCTCTTGCATCACGAATTCATCAAGAAAATAAAGGCAATCCAAAAATACATATAAACCTCAAGGTCTTGCATTATTTCCTAACCATAGTATTAACCTAAGTTTTGTCTTGCATGTTTTGATGGATTTGTTCCCAATACTATGACAGGGTATTGCTATTGGTAATGGAATTACAAACCCTAGAATTCAGTACCTATTTTACACACAATTTGCAGAGGATAATCATTTGATTACACCAGGAGAAAGAAAGGATATCGACGATGAATTGTACGAAGGGTGTACGGAAGCCACGTATAATTGTGGTACCAAGATCACATCCCTATCTTACTAATTTATTTACATCTCTATTTATTGTTTCTTGTGAATTTGTGATAATTTTTTGTGAATTTGATTCATCAGACACTCAAGGTGGAGATCAAAATTGCTTGTTAGCTAGAGATAAATGTGAAGCCATAGTAAATAAGATCATGTCCATTGCTGGCGATATTAATGTTAGTAATCATAACTCAACAAAAAAATTTATTTTGACCCATTATTTATATATAATAACCATGTTTATAGAGTTTAATAAATAAGTATACTGTAAAATGCAGGTGTATGACATTAGAAAGAAATGTATTGGAGAAATGTGTTATGACTTTTCAAAGTTGGAGAAATTTCTAAATAACCATGAAGTTAGGGGTATTATAGGTGTTGCAAACGAGTTTGTTTCATGCAGTAGAGTAGTGTATGATGCTATGAGGGCAGATTTGATGAAAAGCTTTCATTTGGGTATTCCTGAACTTCTTGAGGATGGAATCAAAGTTCTTATATATGCTGGGGAATTTGATTTTATTTGCAATTGGCTTGGTGAGTCTTCTTTCAAAACCAAATTATTTTAAAATTGTCAATCTAGTTTAAAAACCCTAATTATCCTAAGCTAGTCTTGAAAATTGAAATCTATTGTCCCACTTATAATAGACTGACCAAACATTATATGTTGGTGCGAGGATTCAAACCCTAAATTCTCTACCATAATAATCTTTCTTTTTTTATACTAAATGTTAAATAGTCGTGACTTAACCCTAACCTTGTCTTTTTTGGCGGGTCTAAATTTTATCACGGCGAGTCTTCTTTCAAAACCAAATTATTTTAACATTGTCAATTTAGTTAAAAAAAATTATTATAATTTTAAGATAGTATTTAGAATTGAAAATCTATTGTCCCACTTATAATAGACTGATTATATATGATATGTTGATGCGTAGATTCAAACCCTAAATTATCTACGGTAAAAATTACTAGTATTTTGAAATCAATCAATTTTCTTTTTGAATTTGTCACATGTCACCAATTAATGTGTTTGTTATTTTGTTCTTGTTTGGGCAGGGAATTATAATTGGGTTAGTTTCCTACAGTGGTCAGGCCAAAAGCAGTTTAAAGAATTCAAAGGAGTTCCATTTTTGGTTGATGGTACTGATATTAGTGAAGGAGGAATGTTGTATACCTTTGGACCTCTCTATTTTCTAAAGGTTAATTATCAATAGTTAGTAGTATATATAACTAAATTAGAAGTGTATTATCCCCGTGAGCTTAACTCAGTTGTTAAGAATATTGCATATTATATGCATGCAGGGGCCGAGGTTCGAACCCCGGATACCCCACTTCTCCACATTTAATTGTGCGAGTTTAGCCACTAGACTACTAGACAAAAAAAAAACAAAATTAGAAGTGTGTTTTTCTTGAGTGTGACATATATAGTTGATTCCATTTTTTGTTACTTATATTCATGTGTTGTGCAATAGGTGTATGGTGCTGGACATATGGTTCCTATGGATCAACCTGATGTTGCACTTCAGATGCTTACAGCCTGGATGAAAGGGCAACTATAATTTATAAAATCATGTCAAGACCAAAATCAAAATATCCCACGACATGGATATGATCATAATTTGAAGTTAAGAAGCCAATTATTACAATTGTAATTTTCAGTTTAAGAAATTTGAAATCCAAAGTAAGATAATAAAAAATCAAATTATCATTAGAAATTTTTGAGTTGGTATCATATAAAATTATGAGTTTATCTCACCGGAAAGAAATTCTGATTTCGCTAAGCTCTCTAGAGTGAAATCTACAATGTTCATTCTTTGTTTTAGTGTTTTAGGAATTCACCAAGAATAAAAATTGAGTTTAAGTTTTTCAGAGATTATACACAATCAAATCAATTATTTGCGTAATCATTCAGAGATGTATCACCATTCAATAATTTAGAAATTCATGGAGAATAAAAATCGAGTTCTTAAATTCTTAAGGAACTATAAAAAAGATTTAAACAATAAAATTGAAACTTTTAAATTTTTTCGGCATTCATAGAGAATTAAAGGATGGGCCACTTTTGAATTCTTTCAAATTTCAAAGAGAATAAAATTGAATTATTCTGTATGTTTCAGATATGGACCACTTGGACCGCCTATAAAACAAAAGTGGTTAGAGAGGAATGTAGCAGAAGGGAGAGTGTGTACGGGCAGGGGGAGGGGTCGCCGTACTGATGGCTCTGGATCATCTCAGGTAAATGAGCTTGAACCCCATCTCGAGCAGCACCATATGGAGGGGAGGAGGAGGTGGATGTTGAGAGCGCAAATGATGATGAGCAACTGCAGGAGGTGGTAGAGGTGGAGCCACAACCATTGGATGGCTATCCTGGTGGCCCATATATCTTGTTTGTTCTCACTGTGTACCATGTTCACGTAGGCAGGATAATGTCAGATGGATTATTAAGATTCTATAACTTTAATCTTTTTGTGGAATGTTTTTTATGCGAACTGAATGCTATGTTTTTTTAATTAATGTAAAATGACGTTAATGTTTTGTTTTTAATTTTTGCAGTGGCATACCATTTAAAGTGCATAAACAACGGAAAATCTGGCTAAGATTCAAGAGCGATGATTCAAAGCTGCCATACAAGCCACTGGTCTTCAACGGCTAAAGAATGTTAGTTATTTTGATCTTGATCATGTCCTGTTGTTTGCTTTTGTTGAAAGATGGAACGAGGAGACGTCTAGCTTCCATTTTTCGATTAAGGAGATAACAATGACACTTGATGATGTGTCATGTTTGCTGCATCTCCCCATCGATTGCACGCTCATGGACCACAATGTTCCTCTTTCCAAGTTTGATGAAGTTGATTTGACGGTGGAGCTGTTGGAGGGCTGATGTGGTACAAATTGAGTACTAGGTGAGAACAACGAGTGATGCTCGTTCACTTTTTGGCTGGTTGAGGGAAAATTTCAAGAAACATATCCAATAGGCAGTTGAAGCTGAGGAAGATGGTGATGTTGCAGAGATGTTACTGAATTTGGATAAGGTAGTCAGCTTCTATCTGATCTACCTGGTGGGTGTCACTCTCTTCACTAACATGATTGTGACATGACGTTGGGGGTCGGCTGCCCTTGTTCACTTATATAGAGAGCTTAAAAATGCAGTCTATTATAAGATTAAACACATGGCCAGATACTTGACCTTGTTACAAGTATACATAATAATGATTTGCTTATTTATTTACATGATTGTGACATGACGTTGTTATATGAATACTTATATGTTGTTGACTTTTCTTGCTTTGGTATATCATCACTTTCATGGAGTCGGGGTGTGATATTATTAGGATCGATACAGGGAGGATCATCACCCACATGTTATGATGTATGTTAGCTTGAAGAGTCATGTTGTCGTAGATCCTGCAAAATCGCATCTTGATCAGATAGATATTAGATATGTTTCCATGACCCCGTAGGAGCACCACCATCAGATAAGTCCGTTGGAGCGAATCAATATTTACTATGAATTACTCAGATACGAACCTCAAAGGATTTGATATATGCCGGAGCGGTTGCTGCTCCAGTTTGGTTATGTCCAAACCATCCAAAGGCATCCACATGACTATGCAAATCCACAGAAGACACTACAACAAATCAGTCAGCACTATGTGCATTATCTTGACTATTTGTTGACAACGCATGATTTGGGCGAGCTTGCTCCTACTGGTGTAGAGACTGATGCTGAATACATGAGGTGGTTTTTGGCAATTGCACATCACGTCATTCATACCTTTGTCAGAGAATGTTCACATCCCGAGGCCACCTGAGTTGGAGGCCTTTAATGAGATTGTTGTCGAGTAGGGAGACAATCAATGGCTAAACATGAACGAACAGTTAGGGCACATCATAGACCATGTCTTAGGATCAATGTGGTGGTGTGGTGCAGCTTGGGAGAGTTTGGAAGCAATTTTGCAAGAGGTTCAGGGAGGACAGATTTATCGTCGTAGATGTGTCAGGGGTGCTAGGGCTATCCAGTAGTTTTATGTTGTGAATGTAAAGTTTGTACAATTGATGTGTTTAGTTTGTGTTTGAATATGTGGATGTAACCTATGGATATTGGTGCTACTTTGTACAACCTATGTTTAATTTGTGTTTTTTCATATTGTTTACCTTGAAGTATTTGCATATAATTTGATTGTGTATATGCATATTTAAATCAACCCAAATTTTTCGTTTTGTGAAAACAAAGATATCAACCTTCACTTCTTACGCAATTCAGATTTTAAAATCGAAATTGTATTAAACGTTCTGCTTTTAGAATCTGAAATGTGTGTATTTTTACACAATATTTTGCCTCTAACATGGCCTTCTAAGGGGTTTGAAACATATCATATATGTCGATGTTTATATAAAAGATTCAGATTCTACATTCCAAACATCATTTTTACAAGCTCTGCTCAAACATCAACATAGTTCTATGGATGCCTTCAGTTTTTACATAGTATGAATTGTTATTTTTTTTGTCAGTAAAGCAAAACATTATATACATTTATACTTGAATAAAAATTACTCCCTCCATCCCTTTTCGTAGGAGTAGTTTAATATAAGATCATATACAAATTTCTAGATGTATTGATTACTCTTTTTCCAAATATACCCCTTATTAATACTAATAATTTGTCTTGATATATCAAAAGTTAATATTAAAATATGTATTTAATTAAGGGTATTCTAGTAATAATCATACACATTTGAGACAACTTTATAACTTCAAGAACTTTTCTTAATACATGTACTTTGGAATAAAGGCACGGAGGGAGTAAATAATTTTTCAATCCACTATAAAGAAAAAGCTTACACTATGAATTATCTAGTCAACAAAGATGAGAGGATATCGAGAGAGGGACAACAAGTAAATGAACTTTATGATACATGTATTGTTGACTTTTAGTGTGATGTAATTACGGAATAAGACAAGTGATATCATTAAAATCCGATTGTTTAAATCTAAATGTGAATGTATTTCAATGAACTTAAAAAAGTTGTTTTTTTCTTATAAATGTGGTTAGAGGGGGTAACATGTTACATTTTTTATCATAGAAATATACCAATAGTTAATCTCTATGATCTTAACTTAGTTGGTGAGGATATTGCATATTATATACAAGGGTTAGAGTTCGAACCCCGAACGTCCCAGTTCTCCACATTTAAAATGTGTGAGCTAGCCACTAGACTACTTAAAAAAAATATCTAAATTTGAATGTCAAACCTTACATGTGTGTTTGGTAGTTTTTTGGAGTGATGAACAAGGTTTTATTGAAGTTTGTACTTGTGTCCAAGTCTAAAATAAAAATTGAAAAATATGTATTTGGTTGTTAAGGAACCAAATATACTTTTATGGACTTTTATCCAAGTTAGTAAAATATTGAAGTTAGTATATATAAGCACCTTTTGCATTTCTTATGTACTTCTTAAACAAATTTGTTAATGCAATTAACATGTCTCTTAATATTATCAAACTGTCTTTTGTTTGTATGCGTATTAAATTTAACTTTTTATATTTTAAGACAAGTTAGTAGTATTAATTAGGGGTACGTTTAGGAAGAAAAAAAAAGCATCTAGTTTAATCAAAAAGGTGCTTAAATATAAAAAATGGTGTTCCCACATCAAATGTGCTTAAAAAAATACGACGAAAATACCAAAATAACCTCATCAGTAGTTAACTACCGATGAATTTTAAACCGACAGTAGTTAACTGTCGATAGAAATTGGGGTTAAATTTTATTTTATGGTGTTTCTTAGCTTTGTTTGTAGTGTAAAAGAAAAATTTACGTTGAATATAGGGACATATAGAGTATTTTGGGTTCCTTATTTATTTACTTGGGTTTGATTTATGCGATTAATCCTCCCTCGTCGTGCTCCCGGATCGTTCGTCGTCATTTGGATCGTGGTGGTTGTGTTTGTTCTTGAAGGTGGCTATGTTGGGCGCCGGTGGCCGCGAAGCTTCGTTTGGTTTGTGTTTTCCTTGTGCTTGTACAACAGAGGTTGGGGAGGGTTGCGGATTTGGTCCTTTTTTGCAGTGGTTGAGGTTCATAAAACCCGAAAGGGTCTGGTTCGTTTAACTCGAAAGGGTCTGGTTTCTGGCGTATTGAACTCATCCCTCAATTTGAGTTTTTACACGTTGTTTGCTCGAAAGAGCATTTTATGTCTGCTGTTGATTCAAGGGGTTGTTGACACTTGGATTAGTTTCCGTGTTGACAGTCAATCCATTCGCCTAGTTTAAACTCTAACTGTTCTATGCAGATGCCCACTTTTCATGTTTTTTTTTTGTAACTTGGTCTCGCACCCGTATGCGGGTTCGCTGGGTTGCGCTAGTGATTAGTTTATTTTGTTAGGATAGATTAGAGCTGTACCACTTGGATAGTTTTTTCACGATGTATTCCCGTTTGAGTTTTCCTAGGTCAGGTCCAATGCCCCCCCGTCTTTGTACCTGTTTGTTTTTATTTATTATATTTTCTCTTTGGCTTAAAAAAACAGAAAAAGAAAACACCACCTTTCAGCTCTTTTGGGCTGAATATTTCTTTTCAAAAATGCCCTTAATTTTGAATACAAATGTAAAAAATAATATTACAATTTTTTTAACAAACACGATATATATATATATATATACATATATGTTTTTTTTTCTTCTTTTATCATTTAAAAATTGTAACCAGCTAAACGGGTATATTTATACTTACCTTTTTATTATCTCAATTATACCCTTAAACAACCTTTTCTATAATAAATATTGTTGTTGGTGTCATTGAAATAGATAATCATGGTTAGTTTGGTTTGTTATAACTTGAAAACAACAAACATTTATATTTTTTGTTTTAATCAAAATCAAAATTTTATAAAAGAAAACACCGTTCATAATTTTCAAACGTTGACGTAATAAAAAGAGCGGAAAGACAGATACATGAGTGTCTGTTTTTTCGCTAGTAATTATAAATGTTTTGCTTAAAAATTTATTCCAATAAATAACATTAAGAGTTTTCCACAAAAATTCAAAAACCAAAATAAATTGAATTCTTTTTTGACATACTCCCTCCATTTCTAATTATAAATAAAATTGATTTGTTAGGTTCATTCATTCATTTAATGATGTAGTATGTGATTAATAATACGGATGGAGTCAATGAATCCAAATCCAATACTCTAATTCAGGAAATCTCGAATTTAAGAGACTTTTAAATTCAAGAAGGATTTGTTATACCACTATTCCCTATAATACTCTTTAATTGATATTTATTGCACCATATATACCAATGTCTTTCAAATTACGGAGTCGCTAAAAACATCAATTTCAGTATCCAAATTGAATGCTCGAGCACGTCACAGCAAAATTCACTATCAATACACTCTCTGAAAATAGGATTTGTCAATAAAAAAATAAACTCTATGTTCCATAATTTGTCTCATAAAAAAAATATCGTCACAAAAAAATGTCAATTTTATTTTTCAATCGTTATGTGTACCACGTTACATTTATGATTATAGAAATTTACCAATATAGTAAATATAGATAATTGATTTTTTTTTTGAAGGAAAATATCTGTGGGAGTGAAGAAGTAATAATCTGAAATTAGGAGTAAAATAATGATGAATATTCTGCAAGTTAATTATGATAGAAAAGTATACCAAAAGTTGAAAAGTGGTGAAGACCGTTTGAATGTTCTCTGAATGCTATAAAAACATTCCCATTGCTTCACTTTTTTCACAAACAAGAACAAACAACATGGGATTCTCCAAAACCTCTTTGCCTCTTTTTTTGTTCTTCATTTTATTTTCTGTCTCATATGCAACTTCTCGTATCATAAATCATGCACGCTTTCCATCAACAACATTTTCACCAAATCAACAAGCTGAAAAGCTTATAAGAAGCTTCAACTTATTCCCAAAGCAATCAGTTAATGTAATTCATGGTGATCATTCTCTTGATCATTTTCTACCCGGAAAGATCGTCGAGAAGAAGTTCTCGTTTTTCGGTGATTCTGGTGGTCCTTCTATTGAGGATCTTGGTCACCATGCTGGATACTATTCGCTTCCTCGTTCCAACTCTTCAAGGTAAATTAATATTCTTATTATAATTTGGGGGGATTAATTTATCTTCTTCAAAAAAAAATATTCTTCTTATTGAAATGAAGTTAGGAGTTGGCGATGATATAAATTGTGTGAATATTTTGATAATACGATTTACAAATGTTATGTGGTGGTGGGTGAAAGTAGTTTGCAACCAAAAACATTGTTTTTGTTGATGAGATCCAGGTCAAAAGGTTGTTGTACTGCTTTTATCTGAATATGAATATACTTAGGTTTTTTTTTTGGTAGAATCTGAATATATTTAGGTCAAAAGTTGATGTATTTGGTTAAAAAAATTGGACCAGATGCATCAATCTTTGCTGACTCAAATGTTTCTTATATATAGGATCGGGTGAAATATAAAAAGACAAATGTATTTGGTCCAAAATTCAAACAATTTTTTTTGAATCACTTTGACTTATATTTTGTTACTTAGTGATAGAGGTGGTCATTTTCTATTTAATATGAATATAAAATTTTCCTCAATATACCATGTGGTGATGAATTGATTTTTTTATTATTATTAAATTGCAGGTTGTTCTATTTTTTCTTTGAATCAAGAAAAAATAATAAGGATGCCCCAGTTGTGATATGGTTGACTGGAGGTCCAGGTTGCAGTAGTGAACTAGCTTTGTTTTATGAGAATGGTCCTTTTAAAATTGCCAATGATTTATCTCTTGCATGGAATGACTTTGGTTGGGACCAGGTAATTAATTATTTAACATGCAATTCCTAAGAAATTTCCTTGTTTTGTTTGTTACACCAAATTTTTTATCTTATTGACATTCATGACTAAGGTGTTTAATTTTTCATTTTGTAGGCATCAAATATTCTTTTTGTTGACCAACCCATTGGGACAGGTTTTAGTTACACTTCTAATGAAAATGATATTCCACATGATGAAACTGGTGTTAGCAATGACTTATACGACTTCTTGCAGGTACATAAACAATTATTTTCCTAATTAGAAATCTAAAAACATATGTGTATAAATTATATTTGAGATTAACTTAAGCTTTTATATACATATAATTATCACAGGAGTTTTTCAAGCAACATTCTGAGTTCGTTAAGAATGAGTTCTATATTACTGGAGAATCATATGCTGGGCACTATGTTCCTGCTCTTGCATCTAGGGTTCACCAAGGAAACAAAGCCAACCAAGGAATTAAAATAAATCTCAAGGTTTGATTAAATATCGATTATAGCATAGCGAAATTTCAACAAATCATAAAAGAATTATTAGTTGTTTTTTTCATGCGCGTTTTGATAAATTATTTTCTAATACAATTCAATGATAGGGTTTTGCTATTGGAAATGGATTGACCAACCCTGAAATTCAGTACCCAGCATACACACAGTTTGCATTAGATAACAAATTGATCACAAAGGAAGAACAAGCTGTTATCAACAAGTTGATCCCACAGTGTGTAGAAACCACAAAATCTTGCGGTACAAAATCCCTTAAAACACTCTTTAAATAATCACATTCCATTTTACTAGTATCGTTTTTTCTTTTTACTAGTATTGTTAAAAGCGCGACTATATCATAAAAGAATTTGAAAAAATCGCTTTCGTTATGCAATAAGTTATTTAGTACCAAGTATCGTCAATTAGAGGCAAAAACGATGGTATGATAATATAATGTAGCAGAATTTGAACAAACCGCTATTTTTCGTTAATTGTGATTGACATCTCTATATTGTTTGTTTATGTGATATTTTTTAATTTGTGTTTGATTATCAGAAAGTAAAGGTGGAGAAAGTTGCTTATCAGCCTTAAGCCAATGTCAAGAGATATTCACTGATATCTTGTCCTATGCTGACGACAATATTAATGTAAGCTATCATGACTGAACTAAAATTATTTGATTTTAAATAATTTTTCACCTATAGTTTAATTAAATTAACTAGAAATATTGTAAATTGCAGTACTATGACATAAGAAAGAAATGTGAAGGACCATTGTGTTATGACTTCTCGAATGTGGAGAGACTTATGAACCAGAAGACAGTTAAGGATGCTTTAGGTGTTGGGGATATAGAGTTTGTTTCATGCAGTCTAGATGTGCATAATGCTATGGCAAAAGATTTTATGCAAAACTTTGAAGTGGATATTCCTGCACTTCTTGAAGATGGAATCAAAGTTCTTATATATGCTGGGGAATTTGATCTTATTTGCAATTGGCTAGGTGAGTGATTCTAGACCTAGGTCTACTTAATTCTTTTGAAACCAAATTCTTTTCGCAATGGAAAAAAGTGAATCACCAATTTAGCCCTAAAAGTTATAGGACATTGTCAATTTATGTTTTGAAATTTGAATACAATCGGGCACGGCTAAAATGCCCGACATGGTCCGTGATGGAAATTGAACGTTCTCCTTTGATGAAATTCAAGATCTACAAAAATATTAATTGTTTTAGATCCATTTTTATTTAATTTTTTGTCAGCAATTGATGTAGTTGAGAGTTTTAAAATACGTATATCTTTTAAAATTTTGTTATTTTTATTGAACATGTTTACATTGCATTAAAGTTTTATGAACTAAATTGATGGTTTACTCATTCGAAAATTTGTACACGTGTTGTTATTTTGTTCTTGGGCAGGGAATTCAAATTGGGTTCATGCAATGGGGTGGTCAGGTCAAAAACAGTTCGCGGCATCGAAAACAGTTCAATTTGTTGTTGATGGTAAACAAGCAGGATTGTTGAATAGTTATGGACCTCTCTCTTTTCTAAAGGTTAGTTATTATAGTTTTTGTTTATGAGATAGTTAGTTATTATAGTTAGTATTGATAACTAACTATAAATATTTTTCTTGAGTGTGACATTGTTGATTCAATTTTTGGTTAATTTTATTTATGTGATGTCCAGGTGAATGGGGCAGGACATTTGGTCCCTATGGATCAACCAAAAGCTGCACTTCAGATGTTGGCAAACTGGATGCATGGGAACCTTTAACGGGACAAGCATTTAAATTTTTCTTTCAATTGTTTCAATCATATCAAGATGAAAATCAAAACATCCTCTAACATATGTGATCCCAACATTATGTAATTTACTTTTTGTATGATATTTGGAGGGTGAAAATAATATTCCTATTCTCAAATTCTCGCTCTATGTTACAAACCATTCAACTGGAAGAAAAAAAAATCATATTTAAGATGAAACTAATGATATTAAAATCAGACCGGATAGCCGGCTGGTTCAATTGGTAACCGCTCGATCAACACAAAATAGCAATTGTGTTAGAATTTGTGTCGCTAACATAATTCTTAAAGATAAATAGTATAAACTGCTTACAAACCGATAAAACAAAACGACTCGACATAGGTTTTGGCTGGCAAATCATTCGGTTCATAGAAAAACAAACTCTGTAATGCGCAGTTCACACATATGGGATATTTTAAGATGAAAAAAATAAAGCAAGATTAAAATATCAAAAATTGATTTAGCTAAACTCTAACATTGCTTACTTTACCAACTGGTTAATTAGTGAAATATAAGAGATAAAAACAATTATTGGTTTAGGAAAACAATTTTAACAAATAATCACCGTAAATAGGGTTCTATGACTTATCACTGAAAATAGTTAGGATGTGTGTTTGTTGTAATTTATTTAAATAAGTTAAGAGTGCTAAGTGCTACAAGCTTGCAACATTTGAGTGTAGAATAAAAATGCAACGTACTTTTCAGCTACTTTAAGATAAAAGATTTCCTTTTGATAAGATAAAAATTTCTTAAGATTTCATTATGTCTAAGGTCTTGTCAAATCCTTCAAAAAAAAAATCCTTCTTACTTCAATGAAATATCATTCAATTTACTCTATGGTTTTAGGCATTGTGTCTAATAATCTAATCTAAATATTTTGTTAACTGCTTACAGTTTATCATACTAATATCCTAAGTTCCATTTAATAAACTTGAGGTGGAACAAAGATGATGAAACTATTGATGGTTGAAATGTTGCAATTGAATAAAATATTGACGATTCTAAAAGGAGAGAACATATTCCCTTATTAGAGAGTTGAAATTCTCTCCGATATAATTTGGTGAGACATACATGAATTTCAACTAATATTTTTTTTTTAAGATGTGTGCGTTAGAGAGTGTTTTTATAATTATTGTTATTACAATAATAATACTATCCACAATTCTTAATATAAAAAACGGATTTTTTTTATCATATTTATAAGAAAATGTCATAACTTTTAATGTATATTTATTTTTTAAAAGACTTTTCCAACCCTCATTTTATGTTTATCTTTTTTATATTAGTGAGTATGTTATATGTTTCACATTTTCCAATAAGAGTATATTTATAAAAATATTCAAACAGATACAACAATTTCCCATAGAAGTATATTTATAAAAATATTCAAAATATATCCATTTTGAAGATTTTTTTTTTTTTTTTTTTATCTAATTCTTGATGGAAGCTGAAATTAGTCAAGGTACACTGAGTTTCCTCAATTGTGATTCCCTTACTTCAAGCGATTAACTTTGAGGGAGGAACTATGTCCTTCAATTATGGGTTCTCTAATTTCTTCACTAGAGCGTTAGGTACAATTGTTTTGGGTTTATATTACACTATGAAATGTATAAATAAAAGTAGGAAGGTAAAATGATAAAAATTGCATAAATAAGCTTGTTTGATTGATTGATTGGATGTGTCGATTACAATGTAAGAACAAAGTATTTATAGTATGCATGTTGGATAATAGCCAAACAACATGGCCTATATTGCTTAACCTCTGTTAGACTAATTTTCACGGGTATTGTGTGATAACTCCGTTGTTAATGGGATTGTGGTGTCCCATGTTAGGCTTCAGTCTCGTCTCATTGGCATAGGGTGTTTAAACGGTCCTCTCGTGCACAACCCCGCTAGATATTCTGACTTCTTCTCATTCGTCGAAGCGGTAACCGTCACACAGTGAATCTACCGATACGCTCTAAAGTCAACCTTCCATTTTCTACTTAGAAGATAGCAAAGTCAGGAGTCTTATAACCTCTAGGAAAAGGCACCAATCTATCAATCAGCTCTAGATATGACTTCCAATATATTAGAGGATAATTATCATGTAGAGAATATCTCCTGTAGTTATTGTTTAGATAGCAACAAATCATATAGTTGACTCATGACAATCAATTGTCATTCTTAGTCATTACAGTATAGTTGACTCACATGAATCAATTGCAATTCTTAGTCATTATGCAATTGATATTCATTCCTAGTTTATAGTATCAGTATTGTGTATATATATAGATGTAACAGATGTTCATAAGAAAATATCAATTCAAAACCAACACAGTATTGTTGTTACTATTATATGGTATTAGCCTCTCCCTAGCTTAACAGCTTCACGATCCAATTTTTTTTACCTATCATGACTTCCGCAACTTCCACAAACTCCCCCAACAATTCCAACTCATTTCAGGTTGGCACTCATACTGTCATTGTTCTCAACACTCAAAACTCAATCAAACTCAAGAACAACAACTATCCAGCCTGGCATATTCAAATGAATGCACTATTCATTGGATATGACCTCACAGGTTTTATCAATGGTACAAAACTGTGCCCTGCCAAAACAGATCCAGATTACAACTACTGGACAAGACAGGACCAACTCATACTACATGCTATTATCACATCTGTCGATCATAGCATCATCACGACATTAGGCAATGTCAAATCCTCCCAACAAGCTTGGGATACTCTCAAGAAGATGTTTGCGGGTAAAACACGTGCTCGTATCATGCATCTTAAAGAGCGACTCACTCGAATTTAGGGATGGCAATGGGTACCCAATGGATAGGGTACTATAGTGCCCGTCCCCATACCCGCATTTATAAGAAATACCCGTACCCGTGCCCGTACCCTTGAGGGCAACAACTTTAGTCCCCTTCCCCATACCCTGTGGGTACCTAAGTGCCCATACCCGCACACATTACCCGCACTTTAACTATGAAAAAACAAAAAAAAACATCACAGATGAAATAAAACTATGATCCCAATTTTTTAAAATTAACTCATAAAATAGCCAAATAAATCGTGGTTTTTAAAATTAACTCATATGAATCGTGGTATTTAGTCAAATAGAGAACATCCAAAATATCCCTAAAAAATTATACACCGGCATGATGGAGTTGTTATTGTATTAAGCAGTTGTTTGGTTTAAGTTTAGGTTTAGGCTTAAATAGCTAAATAAATTAATTAATTATACATAAAAAATAAATAAATAATTTATGATATTATATAAATATGTATATGCGGGGTTGCGGGTCTGGGCAGTATAGTACCCTTACCCGTGCCCATATCCATTTAATTTTATGGGTATTACCCGTACCCGTGCCCAGACCCATAAAAGCGGGGTTTTACCCTACCCATTATGGGTATTTTTTGCGGGTACCCATTGGATCTGGGTCCAATTGCCATCCCTACTCGAATTACCAAAGGAGTGAGTCCGATTGCTGAATATCTTCATAGCATTAAAGCAACTGCTGATGAATTAGCCATCATCAATTCACCATTGGATGATGTGGATCTTGTCATTCACACCCTGAATGGACTAGGATCAAAATACCGTGAGATAGCTACTGCTATTCGTACACGTGAAAACCCAATCAGCTTCGATGATCTTCATGATCTCTTATCAGACTTTGAAAACTACCTCAACAGAGAGGAAAACAACACCTCTTCTCCAATCATGGCCACTGCCAATGCTGCCTTCAAAGGAAAACAGCCTCAACAGAAACGTGGCAATTATCATGGTGGATCTTACCCTAACAATGGTGGATCCACATCCTCCAGCCAACCTCGTCGTGTCACTTGTCAATACTGTGACAAACCAAATCACACAGCAAAGACCTGCTACAAACTACATGGTTACCCGAAGCGTCCCAATGGTCCGGTGGCTCACCATGCTCGTGCAACCCCTCACGCTGCCAATCAAGATTGGATCATGGACTCAGGCGCTACACACCACATCACCAATGCTTTGGACAACCTTCATGTTAACCGTCCCTATAATGGCAGTGACGAGTTATTCGTTGGTGATGGCACTGGCCTGCCCATCACACATACTGGTAAAACATCTATCTGCACTTCTTATAACTCACTCCAACTATCACATGTTTTACATGTTCCCAAAATATCAAAAAATCTTTTATCAATTTCATCTCTCTGTCAAACTAACCCTATTTCTGTGGAATTTTTTTCTGATTTTTTTTTGGTGAAGGATTTGAAGACAAGGGTCCCTCTCATCAAAGGTCACCATAAGCATGGTCTCTACATACTACCACAACCATCAACCATCCCTTCAGCACTTCATGCCACCTCAACCAATCTCCCATGGCACCACATCCTTGGCCACCTGTCTGATCGTATTTTGCATCAATTTCCCTTTATCAAGCAAATAAAACAGAAGGATCAACAACCATGTATCTCGTGCAATATAGTCAAGAGTCATAAGCTACCTTTTACTACATCTAGTATATCTAGCACTAAACCACTTGAACTATTGTACACTGATGTATGGGGACCTTCCCCCACAAAATCAATAAATAATTATGTTTATTATTTGATTATTGTTGATCATTTTACAAAATACATATGGTTTTATCCCATGAAAAACGAATCAGACGTGTCTATCATCTTTCCAGCCTTCAAAAATCTGGTTGAAAAATATTTTAATCTACCAATCATAACCTTATACTCAGACAATGGGGGTGAATTTATTAAACTCAAAAAATTTCTCACTACCCATGGCATATCTCATCAAACAACTCCACCTCATACACCTGAACTTAATTCCACAGCTGAACGTCGGCATCGACACATCGTCGAAACCGGCAAGGCCCTTTTACACACAGCCAACCTTCCCTCATCATTTTGGAGCTATGCATTCCGCACTGCTGTCTACCTTATAAATCGACTCCCAACACCGATTCTCCACATGAAATCACCATTTGAAGTTCTTCACAAAACCCAATACAATCCTCAACATCTTCATTCCTTCGGATGTCTATGCTTCCCATGGCTAAAACCCTATACCTCCAATAAACTCCAACCTCGGTCTCAACCTTGTATTTTTATTGGTTATGCCGATACACAATACGCCTACCATTGCCTTGACCCAACCACCAATAAAATATATACCTCCAGACATGTCAAATTCTACGACCACATATTTCCTTATAATACATACCATAAACCCAATAACCTTTCATCAAATCCACCTGTCACAATGCAACAACCCCTGCACTCTATCATCTCCATACCAAACCAAGGTCAGCCACCAAACATTATCCAAAACACAACCTCCCCTTCTACCAAGACCACATCTTCCACTGAACTCTCAATTACACCTACGTTCTCTATACCCTCTCAAACCATAAATAATCAAACAAATCCTTCCCCGGTGACTAATGATGAGGTTCCCTCCACTTCGAGTTCTCCATCAGGTAATAATCAAAATATTTCACCTCTTGTTCAAATACCCTTGCAAACTAACCCTCCTGCAGTGCCTGTACCACCGAGTCGGGTAGTGACTCGATCACAAAACAATATTTTCAAGCCTAAAAAACTTTTTCAAGTTACAAAGTATCCCTTGCTAGAGAATGTTGAACCCTCAAATGTCAAAGAAGCCATGAAATATGAGCATTGGAGGAAGGCCATTTATGAAGAATTTGAAGCTTTAATAAGAAATGGAACATGGTCACTTGTCCCTCCTCCAAAAGACACCAATATTGTGGGATGCAAAAGGTTGTTTCGCATCAAAAGACAAGCTGATGGCTCTCTTGCTCGCTACAAAGCTCGCCTTGTTGCAAAAGGCTTTACTCAACGTCATGGAGTAGACTTCCATGAAACCTTTGCACCGGTGGTTAGGCCCCAAACAATCAAAATAATTCTGAGTCTTGCTCTAGGACACAAATGGCAAATGCATCAACTTGATGTTAACAATGCCTTCCTTCAAGGTTCCCTTCGAGAACAAGTTTATATGGCTCAGCCACCTGGACTCAAGGATTCCCAACATCCACACTATGTATGTAAACTGCACAAAGCCATCTATGGCCTTCGCCAAGCTCCACGAGCATGGCATGATGCTTTGAAGAGTTTCACGGTGTCCTACGGGTTTTCATGTAGCAAGAGTGATCCATCTCTCTTTATTTATGCAAATGAAGGTACACTCGCTTACTTCCTTGTATATGTTGATGACTTACTCCTCACAGGAAATAACAACAGCTTCATGCAAGAATTCATCTCAAGTCTAGCTCAACAATTCTCATTAAAAAATATGGGAGCTCCCCACTATTTCCTTGGCATAGAGATCATCCCCACAACTTCAGGCATACTTTTGTCTCAACACAAACACATAAGAGACATTCTCGAAAGGTTTGATATGGAGGGTGCCAAGCCGTCACCCACACCACTTTCAGCTACAGCCACTCTTCAGCTCCATGATGGAACTCCAGCTACAAATGCTACCGAATACATAAGCATTCTTGGGGCTCTTCAATATCTAAACCTTACCAGACCTGACATATCATTCTCCATCAACAAACTTGCACAATTCATGCACAAACCCACCACTCTTCGTCTCCAACATCTCAAAAGAATTCTACGATATCTCAAAAACACAATCAACCATGGCATCCTTCTACAGCCTACATCCACACACAATCTCACTGCCTATTCGGATGCTGACTGGGGCGGAAATACTGATGATCGTACATCTACTTCAGCTTACATTATTTTCCTAGGCTCCAATCCCATCTCTTGGCTTTCAAAGAAGCAACGTACAGTAGCTCGCTCATCAACCGAGGCAGAATATAGGGCTGTTGCTACGGCAGCATCAGAAGTTATGTGGATTCGTAATCTTCTCAGCGAAATACGGGTGCACCAGAGGAATCCCCCAAAAATTCTTTGTGATAATGTTGGAGCTACATACTTGTGTGCAAACCCCGTCCTACACTCTCGGATGAAACACATCTCCATGGACTATCATTTTGTGCGTGAACAAGTGCAAGCAAATCAACTCCATGTCTCACATGTTTCAACCAAAGACCAACTTGCTGACATCCTCACCAAACCTCTTCCAACT
This sequence comes from Medicago truncatula, assembly GCF_003473485.1. Classification (NCBI taxonomy): domain Eukaryota; kingdom Viridiplantae; phylum Streptophyta; class Magnoliopsida; order Fabales; family Fabaceae; genus Medicago; species Medicago truncatula. The sequence goes on from NC_053045.1 coordinate 29,229,105, forward strand.
ACCAAGTTTAACGATCTTTCTTCCAAGATAAGAGTTACTAATGGTAACTTTATCTTGAGGGGGCATATTAGAGGATAATTATCATGTAGAGAATATCTCTTGTAGTTATTGTTTAGATAGCAACAAATCATATAGTTGACTCATGACAATCAATTGTCATTCTTAGTCATTACAGTATAGTTGACTCACATGAATCAATTGCAATTCTTAGTCATTATGCAATTGATATTCATTCCTAGTTTATAGTATCAGTATTGTGTATATATATAGATGTAACAGATGTTCATAAGAAAATATCAATTCAAAACCAACACAGTATTGTTGTTACTATTATACAATACACATATATATCCATGAGTTTCAGTTATATCCCAAAGTGTCTATTGATTGTATCAGATTTTAGAATGGGATCCAACAATTGTTGTCCTAGAGGTCTCACCTCAGTTGCAACTAGATGGAGCTGCATATTTTCTGCGAGTTTTGTAAACCTAATTGAGTCTGGAATTGAGGTGGGGCAGATTCCTATGGTTGCTCTATGTTTTGCTCACCGTTGATTTTCCATTGAGTCACTTGAACTAACAAAGGGTTATATTGGTGAAATGGATTCATAATCCATGACTATTTTCTAGCATAACTTATTGATACCAGAGGAGTCTTCAAACCCACTCGAGGTTGGTACAGATACATTAGGTTGTGCCAGGTATGTTACATGACTAGTTGATGCATGTGGAAAACTTGTATATGACTGTTGCATCGGTAGTCCTAATTTGGATGTTGAATTTCCGATGTTGGGTCGCAGACGAATCCTCTGACATAATAGAAATTGCCCACTTGCTTAAAACGGCTAAGAAGATGAACTTGCACCATGACAATGTGTCATAAAGCCTTAGGTGGCCTCCACTTCATATGTATGTGACCTACTTGAAGGTTAGCCTTGTTATAAGCATCATTCAACACTGGCTCCCCATTTTAGGGTTGGTCATGCAAAAAAAATACTAGGCTAGAACTAAGGTGTAGTAAACGTTAACTTTATAGGAATCAATCAAAATTAATGAGGTCCGATCGATATTTTTAACAATGTCTCTCTAATATTGGATTTCTTGTACTCCTTATGGAAAATTGGTGACTAAATTGTCACCAGAATTTGCTCGCACGACCTTCTTATAATTCTTATTTTGGACCTTGGTTTCACAATAATAGCAAGTTATTTGGAAACTTGATACATGATATCATGTATCACCATGTCAAGAAAGCTGATTCCCTTTCTTAAGTTAGGATTGAAAATCATCTTGAAAAAGAATAAAACCACATTCTTTTTCAATAGGAAATCACTGGTACCAAAAACATCATGAGCAATAGGTACAATTTGGAGACAAAAACAACTTCTGATTTCCACATTAAAACCATTATTAGGCGCCAATTTGCAGATTTACAATTTGGAGTCCTCATAATTATGTTTCTTTATGGTCTTTGGACTTCTAGCAGCTCAGTTATTTAATAAAAAACACAAAACTACGTTAAGAAACTCTACTGCAACCCCCTCACCCATCCATCACCAAATAAACCACTTCTCTTACACCACCCAACCTCGCATTGACTTAGATGGCGTCTCATTCCACGCCAACACACTTAGCAAAGAAAAAGTTACCTTAGCCTTAAACTCAATGAAACCTTTAGGTCTTGATGACTTCCAATATTGGCACATTGTTAAAGATGACATATTTGAACTTGTTAAAAACGCCTTTGCTTTAGGTTACTTTTAGGAACCTGAGATCCATTAGCCACTGCAATATAGTATAAAATTTCATAACCGAAGTCCTTGTTAACCAACTTCGACTCCTCCTTGAGACGATTATTCTCCCTTACCAAAGCAGTTTTCTGCCGAGTAAGTGTACTGCGGACAAAGCTATTACTTTGTAGGAAACTATTCAAAAAATGCGAAAGTTCAAGAAGAAGATGTGTGATGTTTCTTTCAAACTTGATTTGGAGAAAGCCTTTGACAATTTCCAATGGAGACCCGATGTCACCTTATCTTCTAATCTTATTCATGGAAAAGCTTCCCATATCTATATGTGAAGTAGTTAGTAACGGTAGCTAGCACCCGATTGAATTGCAAGAAATGGACCCCATATTTCTCATTTCTTCTTTGCCGACAATCTCATCCTCTTCACCAAAGACAAAAAATTCTCAACTAAGATTCATTACTAATATTTTTTATACTTTTCTTCGTTCAATATTAATGATTAAACTTTCCAAGTCTAGGTCATTCTATTCAGCAGTGTCCCTCGTGCAAAGAACAACGGTCTCACCTCTATATCCACCATTTAGAGCGCACAATCTCTAGATAAGTTCCTTGGTTTTCCCATCCTCAAAGAAAGAGAAAAACAAGTGACTTTAATTTTATCATTGAAAAAAGGCAAACTAGGTTGGTCTTTTGGAAGCATCGCCTTTTGAACAATCCCAGAAGGTTGGCCCTTGCAACCTTGGTTTTGTCTTTTATCCCCTACTATTACATGTAGGTTACCTGACTTACGAAAAACATTTGTGACCTTATTGATAGAACAACAAGGAAGTTCATTTGGAAGAGTTATGATAAAATTAGCCTCAATTTGGTAAGTTCGAAAAAACTTAGTAGAATCATCGGCCTTGATATATGTATGGCAAGAGATGACAATACACCTCTCCTTGGCAAGCTTGGTTTCGATTTTCTTCAAGAGATAAACAAGCTTTGAGTCGACATTTTTCCCATAATTATACCTAGAACCCTCACATCCTCTTTTATTGCGGCACCACCTCTGATTCACCTACCTAGAATTTCATCATTAAAGCTAAAACTGTTCTTAAAAATGGCTTTTACTGGTGTTCGTTTTGGAGACTCCTCATTTTGGTATAACAATTGGAGCTCCTTTGGCCCACTTTGTACCAAGATACCCTTTGTGCATATTAACGATCTTGCCTTTAAAAATCGATGAAGTTTGCAACTCAACATCTCCCAATCTTTCTATCCTATACATTCACTTGCCCCAAGCCTTCATTGGTGAAATAAAAAACCTCATACTTCATTTCAACCCCAACACTAGAGATGCCTTCATCTAGTTTGATAACTCCAATGGAGTTTACACTACGAAGGCCAATTTTTCTTACTTTTGAAACAATGTAGTGCTAATGCAACACTCATCTCATGGTCTTGGATTTGACACCTCCAACTATCGGAAAAAAAAACCCTTGTTTAGATGGCTTGTCACGACTTTGTACCTACGTTATCTATTCTTATTCATCGGAACCTTGCTCCAAATGACATTTATCCTTGTTGTTCATATTTTGATGAGAATTTCCTTTATTGCATAAGAGACTATGCGGCCTCTATGAATATTTGGCATCATCTAGGTTTCGTATCTACTGAGTTCTTCAATAATATGGACCATCGCAATTAGCTCAAGCTTGTCCTTACCTTAACCAGTTCCAACATCTAGGCTGCTAGAGTGTGGTGGTCATGGAGAAATAAGAACTTTAATTGTTTCTCAAATGCTTTGATCCCAACTTAGCAACTTGCCGTGGAAGCTAGAATTTTGTCTACCACACTGATTTCTTGCTTTCATCATGCTCGAACTACTAGCCTTCAAGATATATGAGTCCAGTGAAACTCACCTAATCATCTCTCCACGATCATCAATGTTGATGGAAGTTGTCTTGGTAACCCCATTAGAGTGGGCTATGGAGGTTTACTACGTCGTCATTCCAGGACATGGGCTTCAGGTTTCTCAAGCTACATTGCAGGAACCGCTAACATCCTTCTGACTGAGCTTCATGCTATTTATTGGGGACTTTCGTTGGCTAGTGAGATGAACTTTCAAGAAGTTATTTTGTATTCAGATTCTCTCCATTGTGTTAACATTCTCATGGAGCTAACTCTTTGATACCACAAATATGCTACTTTCATTCAAGACATCAAGGATATTATCAATCTTGATTGGATCACAATCATTGCTTACACCCACCATGAAGGTAATAGTTATGCTGATTTCTTAGCAAAGCTTGGAGCTTCTTCCTTTTCGGATCTCATGATACCCACCTCTCATCTACCAGACATAACAGACTTTCTAGTAGCATACTTGCACTAACTTGGTTCCGTATATTGTAATTTTCTTTTTTGTGGTTTTTCCTTGTTGGCTTTGTAACCAAAAATTAATCTTTTCCATATAAAACATTCATTCTATTTCCAATTTTTGTTTCCTTAAAAAAATAGTATAAATATATAGATAACGAATAAATAGTAAATACATGTCACTACCAAAAAAACAATATAGGAAATACATGTTCTGTTAAGTAAAAAGTAAATACATGAATCTCATCAGATTTTTTTTTTATCTTGCTAACGAGTGCCCTAAAAATACTCTTTAAGGATTATAAATTGGGTCTTGTTAATCGGTGTCATCGGTACACTAGTTAACAAACTAAAAATAGAAAGAAAAGTTAAGTTTTGTATTAAGATGAACACTTTTTCAACTTTCAAAAAGTAGAATACATAATTTTCAAGATAATGTTTTCTTTTATAATTTATTAACAAGTGTCTGGGGGCACTTGTTAACATTTCTCTTATAAATTAATAACTATTCATTAATAAATTAAGAAACTATCATCTAGTTCATGCTGACAGAGTTCTAGTTGAAGGGGCGCAAAATGTTACATCATCGGTTTTTAACCACTTTTATTCTCATTTTAGATCCGTTGACGTTGATAGGCTGGGGGTGGAGGATCTAAATTTTAGAAAACTAACTGATGCTCAATCTGGTAACTTTGTGCGCCCTTTTTCACTAGATCAAATAAGACAGACAGTTTGGGATTGTGATAGTTTTAAGAGTTCTGGGCCGTATGAGATCAGTTTTGATTTCATTAAAGAACTTTGGAATGAATTGAAAGATGATTTTTTGAGGTTTTTGACGGAATTTCATTGTAATGGGAAGTTGACAAAAGGAGTAAATTCAACGTTTATTGCTTTGATTTCAAAGGTGGATAGTCCTCAAACGCTTGCTGACTATCACCCCATTTTCTTGGTGGGTTGCATGTATAAGGTGTTGGAAAAAGTGCATGCTAACAGGTTACGCACAATCGTTGGTAGTGTTGTTTCTGATTCACAGTTAGCTTTTGTTCGTGGAAAACAAATTCTTGATGGCATTCTTATTGCTAATGAGGTGGTTGATGAAGCTAGGCGCATGCATAAAGAATTGCTTCTGTATAAAGTGGATTTCAAAAAGGCTTATGACTCGGTGGACCTTAGTTATCTACACGCGGTGATGGTTGACATGAATTGACCCTTTGGCAAAAGTGGATTCTTGAATTTGTTGGAACGGCTACAACATCTGTCCTTGTGAATGGGTGCCCTACGGAGGAATTTTCTATTGAGAGGGGGCTCCGACAAGGAGACCCTTTCTCACCTTTTTTATTTTTGTTGGCGGCTGAAGGGTTTAACATTTTGATGAAATCTTTGGTGAGCAATAATTTATTTCGTCCGTACAGTGTTGGCGGTCAGGGTGCGGTGCAGTTGTCTCACCTTCAATTTGTGGATGATACTCTAATCATTGGGGAAAAGTGTCGGTTAAATGTGCGCTCTATACGGGAAGTGTTGATGTTGTTTGAGGAGGTATCCGGGATAAAGGTTAATTTTCATAAAAGCATGCTGACAGGTGTTAAAATGTCTCAAACTTGGTTATCATAGCCTGCATCAGTAATGAATTGTAGAAACGGTACTATTCCTTTCGTTTACTTGGGGGTGGCTATAGGAGGGGATGCTAGAAAAATCAGTTTTTAGAAACCCGTGATTGATCGTATTATTGCTAGATTGTGGTCGTGGAATAATAAGTTTCTTTCTTTTGGCGAGGTTTCTAAAAAAATTGCTTGGATTAGATGGGATTATGTGTGTTTATCAAAGGAAGAAGGTGGTTTAGGGGTTCGGAGGTTAGGGGAATTTAATTTATCGTTGTTAGGGAAGTGGTGTTGGTTGATAAGGAAGGGTTATGGTATTGAGTGTTAAAGGCTCAGTACGGTGAGGTGGGTGGTTGGATTCAAGAGGGAGGGAGACGCGCATCAGGGTGGTTGAGGATGATGTGTAACATCCGTGAATGGGTTGGGTCGGGAGTGGGGAATTGGTTTGATGATAACACTAGGCGGGTGGTATGTAATGGCAGAAATACTTTCTTTTGGACCGAAAATTGGGTAGATGGAGTTCCTCTTCGGATTAAATTCCGCCGCCTTTTTGATTTGGCCATGCATCAAGAGTGTTCGGTGCAGGAAATGACGATGTTGGGGTGGGAGGATGGAGGGAATGCGTGGGTGTGGAAGAGGCGTCTTTTGCCGTGGGAGGAGGAGAGTCTGAGGGTGTGCTCTATTTTGTTAAATAACATTATTTTGCAGGACCATATTCATGATACTTGGAGGTGGCTGTTAGACCCTATTCAAGGTTATTCGGTTCGTGGGACTTATCAATTCCTTACGTCTTCTGATGAACCTGTGAATAGAGGCGCCATTCACAATATATGGCATAAGCTAGTTCCTTCAAAGGTTTCAGTGTTTGCTTAACGGCTGTTTCAATATCGAATTCCAACAAAAATGAATTTGGTAAGACGTCGTATCCTTCAACCAAACGACAACTTGTGCGTTGGAGGGTGCAGTAAAATTGAGACGGCGGATCATTTTTTCATCGGCTGCGGTTTATTTGGTAGTATTTTGTACATAGTCTGTCATTAGCTTAACATCTCATTTGTCTTTCCAGGAAGGTTATGTGACCACTTTTTTCAGTTTATTCACTTGGCGGGTATGTCGCGATCTTCACATTCATCTTTAAAGGTTATTTGGCTTGATTGTGTTTGGGCAATATGGAAGGAAAAGAACAACCGCGTCTTGAAAAATGTGGTAACCGATCCTCACAACATCATTGAAAAAGTTAAGCTAAATTCCTTCTTATGGTTATCATCGAATAAAGCTCCACTTGCTTTTTGTTATCATGATTGGTGGCGACACCCTCTCCTTTGTATGGGTGTTATGTAATCTTTTATTTTTTCCGGTTGTCGACGACCTCTTGTTAGGCGTCATTTACATTGTAACAATTATTGTGTGATTCACCACTTTTAACATGCCTTGTGCGGGGTGAATCACTCCTGGTTTGAGCAATATATTCTATTTTGATTTGTTCAAAAAAAAAAAAAAACTATTCATTGAAAAAGTCTAATGCTTTATTTCCGATGCATTAAATGCACAAGTTTACATAAATACTTACACCATCCAGTCACTATTATAAACAAAAATCAACATTTTAGATTCATGCATTAAATGATGTATTTAGTTTATAATAAAGACCATATACATCATTAATTAAATGAATCTAAAATATAAACTTTTGCTTATAATAATGATATGATGATGTATTATCTAAACTCTTTAAAGAGTGTCCTAATGACACTCGTTTGCATTTCCTTTTTATGTTTTATACATGCATATGAATCCGGTACTCAAATTCAGGAAATCGTTTGTTTATCACTTTAATTCTTTCAACAAAATTCAACACGCATTGCTAAATTAATTATTACTACTCCCTATTGAAATTCTGTATTGACAATGACATTCCTAGTAATCAATCAATTGCCATTCTTTGATATACTACCAAATAACTTTCCAATTACGGGGTCAGTAAAACCATCAATTTCACAATCCAATTGAATGCTTTTAGCACGTCACGGCAAAAATTCATTATCAATAACCTTATATCGCAGATGAAAATAGGATTTGTCTTGTAACAAAAAGAAAAACAATACTCCAAAATAGGATTTGTCTAGTAACCCAAAAAATAGGATTTGTCAGAAAAAATACTAATACCAAAAAAATAGGATTTTGCAGATAATAATTTTTTATATGAAAATATATATATAATTTTTCAATAAAAAAAAACTCCAAGTATTTTTTGAATTTATTAGCACGTCACGGCAATATTCACTATCAATACCGGATTTTGCAGATGAAAACTAATACCTAAAAAAATAGGATTTTACAGATAATCATTCTCAATTTGAAAAAAAATAATTTTTCAATAAAAAAAATTAAGTAGTTTTTTTACAATAAAAAAATAAAGTGTTAAAAAAATTATAATATGGAAATAGGATTATAGGAGTCAACTAATGATTAATATCTTCTAAAAAAACTAATGATGAATATTTTTAATATAATTAAATATTGATTGAAGTTGACCGCTTTCAATTATACACCATATTAAATAAATTATTCCAAATATTAAAAGCTGAAAAGTGGTGAAGACCATAACCTTAACCCATTCAAAACTCTTTAAATTCTACGTTGTATTACCAATGCTATAAAAACATTGGCATTGCTTCATATTTTTCACAAACAACATGGGATTCTCTAAAACCTCTCTATCTCTTTTGTTATTGTTCGTTTTGTTTTCTTCTTCATACGCAACTTCTCGCATCACACATCATCATAGTTTTTCATCAACACCAAAATTTTCACCAAACCAACGAGCTGAAAAGCTTATAAAAAGCTTTAACTTATTGCCAAAGGATCCAGTTAATATAATTCATGGTGATCACTCTATTGATCATTTTGTCCCTGGAAAACTCGTCGAGAAGAAGTTCTCGTTTTTTAGTGATTCTAATGGTCCTTCTATTGAAGATCTTGGTCATCATGCCGGATACTACTCGCTTCCTCGTTCCAAATCCGCAAGGTAATTAAATTTGCATCCTTTTTATTGTAAGATATGGATTTTTACGTACAATTGCGGACTGATTCAGTCCGCAATATTATGAATATATAACGTAATGCACTCCGCAATTTAAAATTTGTATTTTCAAAACTCAAAATCCGATTCTTTCAATTTTGATTGAATGATGATTCACAATATGTTAATATGTGTAGTCAAAGGTGTGACAGCAATGAATCTGAATTTGTGAAATGAAGTTAGGACCATAGTGACGATGTAAACAGTGACTTTTTTTTTTATTTTTTTTTTATTAAACCATATTTAACTAAATAGTTAGAATAAAATGTCATGTGGTGATGTATCAAAAAAAAATATATGTCATGTGGTGATGAGTTAAAAGTAGTTTGAATCCGAAAGCAATGCTTATGTTCGATGAGATCCAGGTCAAAAGGTTGTTGTACCGATTTGTTATGAATAATATACTTTGCTGTTATATAATTTTATTAGTCGGTAGTGATATTTTCAATGTGACTATATAGATCTTAAGGAACCATAACATTGTACTACAAGTAACATATTACACGTCATGCACATATAATCATATAATCATTATATCATCATTCATCAATCTAATATGTTTACACAAATATTAATAGTGGTTTGAAATTATATATTTAAAATTTGACTTAATTTTGTGGTCATGAATTGAACTTTTTTTTTTTTCTTTATTGAATTTCAGGATGTTCTATTTTTTCTTTGAATCAAGAAAAAATAATAAGGATGCCCCAGTTGTGATATGGTTGACTGGAGGTCCAGGTTGCAGTAGTGAACTAGCTTTGTTTTATGAGAATGGTCCTTTTAAAATAGCCAATAACTTGTCTCTTGTGTGGAATGATTATGGTTGGGACAAGGTAATAACATTCAATTCTTATGAAATATATTTGTTATGATTTTGTATCATGTGGTTATATTGCAAACCTTGATACTAACTCGAGCCGTATCTGAGGTAGGGCGATAGTTCTAGGCTCAAAAATAAGTACGAAATATGGGTCCTAATTTTTTTTTGGGGTCTATTAAGCCCTAAAATAATTTGCTTAGTTGTTAAAGGGAGGTGTGCTCGATAGTAACGGGCTTTGTTTCAAAGCATTTTATATCAAGTTTGATGTTTATATATATTTATTAGTTAAAATTCAAATTGTAGGTTTGTCCTGGACCACTAAAATATCAGAAACGGCCTAATACTAACGTATCAACAAATTTAGTTGATCCAGACACGATCACAGTTGTGATGTTGTTATAAATAAGTCTAAAATCTTATAAATCACGGTCGACAACCGTAAATTTTAGATATATTTAGTCCAACATCACAACTATGATCAATCATATAAACTTGAGAATCAAGTTGATAAATATAGCATACCAAAGACATTGATTGACAATGAGAATCAAGTTGTTACACCAAATTTGTTTTCTTATTGACATTATGACTAAAGGTGTTTTTTTCATTTTGTAGGCATCAAATATTCTATTTGTTGACCAACCCATTGGGACAGGATTTAGTTACACTTCTAATGAAGATGATATTCCACATGATGAAACTGGTGTTAGCAATGATTTGTACGATTTCTTGCAGGTATATATATCATTTTCCTAATTAATATCTTAGAACCATTAATCCTTATATACCACATGTTGTGTATATATTATATATGATGAGATTAACAAAATTTTTATTATTAATAATCATAGGAGTTTTTCAAGCAGCACCCTAAGTTCATCAAGAATGACTTCTATATTACTGGAGAATCATATGCTGGACACTATGTTCCTGCTCTTGCATCTAGGGTTCACCATGGAAATAAAGGCAAAAAAGGGATTACCATAAACCTCAAGGTCATACAACATCCTATTAATTTTATACAATCCGTGATCGACGATACATAAGATTTGATGTCTCTATTGCGGACTTTATTAATACTGCATTTTGATCTCGACAAATGACGATCATAACGCAACTTTCAATCTTGCGGCAACTTAAACAATTGTCTATGATTAAGATAGGATTATTATTTGTTTTTTCTTGCATGTTTTGATTAAAATTGATTCGAATACAATTACAGGGTTTTGCCATAGGTAATGGGTTGACCAATCCAGCAATTCAGTACCAAGAATACTCTCAGTTTGCATTTGATAACAAAATGATTACAAAGCAAGATCAAGCTGATATCAACAAGTTGATCCCTGATTGCGAGGTTGCCATAAAAACTTGCGGTACAAGATACCTTTTACACTCTTATCACACCCATTTTTACTAGTATTGTCAAATAGCACGGCTATAGCGTGATAGAATTTGAAGCTATTGTTCTGCAATACACTATTTGGTACAAAGTGTTGTCTATGATAATGTAGTGTGACAAAATTTGAACAAACTACAATTTTTCGCGTTTTGTGAATAACAAACTTATTTTATTTGAATTGGCAGAGAGTAAAGGTGGAGAAAGTTGCTCGTCAGCCTTATACCAATGCGAACAGATAATCAATAATATTTTGTCCATTTCTGGTAACGTTAACGTAAGTACCAAGTAATCATGTCTAAAAAAATTATTTGATCTTAAATAATTTTTCAGCTATAGTTTAATTAAATTAAATTGAAAAATTGTAAATTGCAGTACTATGACATAAGAAAGAAATGTCAAGGACCACTGTGTTATGACTTCTCAAATTTAGAGAAACTTCTAAACAAAAAGACAGTTAGGGATGCTTTAGGTGTTGGGGACATAGACTTTGTGTCATGCAGCAGAGTGGTGTATAATGCAATGTTGCAAGATTGGATGAGAAACTTTGAAGTGGATATTCCTGAACTTCTTGAGGATGGAATTAAGGTTCTTATATATGCTGGGGAATTTGACTTTATTTGCAATTGGCTTGGTAAGTGACCGTCTTGATTTTTTTTTCTGGGTCAAGTAGTCTGTGGTTCGAATCCCAGCCCCTGCAAATAAGAGTGCATTGTCCCTGCCAACCTCAAAGAAACTATTATTATTTAATGTGACAATAATAAATTTGCTATTTTATTCTCACTTGGGCAGGAAATTCAAAATGGGTTCATGCAATGGGGTGGTCAGGTCAAAAACAGTTCGCGGCATCGAAAACAGTTCAATTTGTTGTTGATGGTACACAAGCAGGATTGTTGAATAGTTATGGACCTCTCTCTTTTCTAAAGGTTAGTTATTATAGTTTTTGTTTATGAGATAGTTAGTTATTATAGTTAGTATTTGATAACTAACTATAAATATTTTTCTTGAGCGTGACATTGTTGATTTAATTTTTGGTTAATTTTATTTATGTGATGTGTAACAGGTGAATGGGGCAGGACATATGGTCCCTATGGATCAACCAAAAGCTGCACTTCAGATGTTGGCAAACTGGATGCATGGGAACTTGAATAGGACAAGTATTTAATTTATCTGTCAATCATGTCTAGATTAAAATCAAAACATCCTCTAACATTGAGATAAGGATCACAACTTTGTTGTGTACATGACTTTTATGTATAATGTTTGGAGGGTGAAATTTATGTTCCTATTTTCAAATTCTCAGTTTACTTTTATCCTACTCTCAACAAACAAACAAAAATTGAAGGGGCATTTTGCCCCAGGCCATTAAAAAAACAAAAAAATTTAAGGATGAAATCAATGATATTAAGATCAGATCGGGCTGGCCGGTTCAACTAGAAACCAATGTGTGGTCCAATTCGATCATCACAAAAGAATCTTTGGTGATAAAGAATCTGAAAATAAAATTTAACCAAACAGATCAGTTTAGATTTGGCATATCATTCGTTTCATAGAAAATGAAAATATTAATTGTGCAGTCAACAAATATTTGACTTTTTATGTTTCAAAAAAAAAAATGCGACAGTCCATAAGTTCTATATCAACGGGTAAAAAAGCTAAAATTGCTAGGCAACATAATTATATGATACCTCAAAAATTCTGTCTCAATTGTTAGCAAAGTTTCCTCTCCTTTCACTTTCCGTTTCATTGACAATTGAAAATGCACTCTTCCTCTCTCTATTGATCTTCAAAACCAGTACACATGAGCAAAAGTATAACCATGCAAGTGAATAGTTTTGGTTGCATGTTTTGCATCTTATGGATTTTTTTTTTGTTGACAAATGCGTGTAATGGATTCAACATTATATGATATGATGATTTTCTACTTCAATATCGCCTGCGGATTCATTTTTCTTATTTCGCTGTAGATTTTCTTGCAGATTCACGCTAGGCGTCCTGGAATTCCTCTTAAGGTGCAGTATTATCCTTAGATTTTATTCATACTTAACTGCAAAGCATTGCGCTGTATGTATCGCGGTTGTGTGCTTTTACTCCACTTTTAATGAGAGTTCGGTGCCACTCCAATGAACGATGTCATAAATTTTGGAGGGTTACCAAATTACATAGCGGGAAAAGATAGAGTCAAAACGGGAGGCCAAATTTACACAGTTGTGATATTTGGCGTCAAAAGTGTCGTTAAGTCTTTTATTTACTTGTTCATAGCATTCAAATTGTTCTTTTATTTACTTTTTCTCCTTTCATATGGAGTATGGCATTGCTTATCTTCATATGCTAATTTTACGACCTTTTTATTTACGGATTCGTGTCATTGAGGGTGCTACTTGTTCTGATTATTTTTTTCTGCTCTCTTTGCTTCATTTTGTCTCTATTTAGTTTGTCTAATATATCCGTTTTATACTCATTCTGATAAAATTTCTTTACCGAACTATGCCATTTGAATGAGTGTTTTGAATTGTGCTTATTTAATATTTTTTTGTATTTCTTAGGTCTTCAGTAGGATGAAAACTTGGAGGAACCCAAAATGATCAAGTTGCGGTGTTGCAATGCACTTTTTAAGGTGATTTACTATCAAATCGCAATTGCGGCCTGATGCGGGTGCGGACATTGTCAAACCCACACTATTGTGGCCGATCGTGTTATGTGGTCCGCAATTTGAAACTACGGATTGTAGTGCATTGCGAATGTTGGACTCTCAAGGTTTGTCAATCCTCAAGGATTGATCCCCATGTGAGGAATGTTGCTTTGTATACCTTATTTTCATTATAATTTGATTCTTGGATTTTTACTGAATTTGTTTTTTAGCTTTTGAGTTGAGGGGTTTGAAGATTTAATCACTGATTGCTAGACTCATAAGGAGGTTATTAAAGGGAATATAAGTTTACATAAATAAGTGATATACGTGAGAAGGAGCTGAATTGGCTTCTAGGTATCATGAGAAGGATTTACTTGGGAATTTAAAATAGATTATTGAGAAGGACATACACATTAATGCAGCTGTAGAAGTGATTCTAGCTAGATTATTGAAAGTTTACAATTATAAAACCAAATTATATTATTCCTTAAACCTTTCAATACTTCCTATGGGTTACTTTGCATAGCCAATGCTTTACAAACTTTGCCATTGCATCACTCTTTCCTCTTAAAAGACAGCAACATGGGATTCTCAGAAACCTCCCTGTCTGTTTTGCTATTGTTCATTTTATTTTCTTCCTTGTATGCAACTTCACGCATCACACATCATCGACATAATCCAACAAGTTTTTCACCAAATCAACGAGCAGAAAAGCTCATTAGAAGCCTTAACTTATTCCCAAAGAATCCGGTTAAGATGATACATGGTCATTCTGTCCTTGATGATTTTGTCCCTGGAAAGATCGTGGAGAAAAAGTTCTCGTTTTTTGGTCATTCTGATGGGCTTTCTATTGATAATCTTGGTCACCATGCCGGATACTATTCACTTCCTCATTCCAAAGCTGCTAGGTAACTAAATCAATATCATTACCATTGTTTACAAGTTTGTGTTAATTACGTGGTCATGAATTAAAAAAAAAATCTTTATTGAATTACAGGATGTTCTACTATTTCTTTAAATCAAGAAACAATACTAATGATGACCCGGTTGTGATATGGTTGGCTGGAGGTCCTGGTTGCAGCGGTGCAATACCTTTGTTTTATGAGAACGGTCCTTTTAAAATTGCCAATAACTTGTCTCTTGTATGGAATGACTATGGCTGGGATAAGGTAATGACAGTCAATTCCTACGAAATGCCTTCATTTTCATTAAGCACGTGTCACGAGTTTACAATGGTTCTAGATTGAGATTGCTGTCACAGTTGCTGTTATACTGCAAGACCCTATATTGCGATAAAATATGGGCAAATGTGACCGATACGGCCACAATTACAGTTGTGGTGGTGCTGCTGCTGCTGATAATGATGATGATGATGAACCTATACAAGACACATTCGTATATAGACTCATACCAAAGACATTGGTTAACAAAGAGAACCAAGTCGTTACACCAAAATATGGTTTCTTATTGACATCATCGATAACGTGTTTCTCAATTTGCAGGCATCCAATATTATTTACATTGACCAACCCATTGGGACAGGTTTCAGCTACACTTCTGATGATAGTGATATTCGACATGATCAAACTAGTATTAGCAACGACTTGTACGACTTCTTGCAGGTATATATAGTAACATTTTTCCTATTAGAAATTTAGAAGAATTGAGGACATATGAAGCATATGTTGTGCATAAATTATATATGAGATTAACTATGTTTTTTTTTAATCACAGGAGTTTTTTAAGCAGCACCCTGAATTCGTTAAGAACGACTTTTATATTACTGGAGAATCATACGCTGGACACTTTGCTCCAGCTCTTGCATCACGAATTCGCCGAGGAAATAAAGATAAAGAAGGAATTATTATAAACCTCAAGGTCTTACACTATTTCTTATTAACAGTTTAAATCTTTGTTTATGATTCTGAAAGGATTATTAATTGTAGTGCCTTGTATGTTTTGATTAATTTGATTATAATATAATAACAGGGTTTTGCTGTTGGGAATGGAATGACCAACCCAAGAATTCAGTACCTAGCATACCCGCAGTATGCACTTGATATGAAATTGATTGCAAAGGAAGATCAAGACGATATCAACAAGTTGATGCCAAAATGTCATGATGCAATAAAAACTTGCGGTACAAGATACCTTATACATTTTTATCACAACCATTTTTACTACTATTGTTAAATAACGTCTGTAGCTCTATAGCGTAGTAGAATTTGAAGAAGTCGATTATGTTCTGATACACGCTATTTTGATTTATGTTTGATCTGTCAGAAGCTGGAGGTAAAGAAAGTTGCTTGTTAGCTTTCAAACAGTGTGAGGGTGTAACAAATGATATCTTGTCCATTGCTGGCAACATTAATGTTAGTAATCAAGACTAAACAAAACATGTTTTATTTATATTTTAGATAACAATTCAGCTAGAAATTTTATTTAAATTATATCTTGTAAATTGTAGCATTATGACATCAGAAAGACATGTCATGGAGACTTATGTTATGACTTTTCAAATGTGATGAAACTTTTGAATGAAAAGACAGTTAAGGATGCTTTAGGTGTTGGGGACATAGAGTTTGTTTCATGCAGCAAAATAGTGTATGATGCTTTACAGCAAGATTGGATGAAGAACCATGAAGTAGATATTCCTTCACTTCTTGAAGAAGGAATCAAGGTTCTTATATATGTTGGAGAATTTGATCTTCTTTGCAATTGGCTTGGTGAGTTAGTCAACCAAATTTATAATGTCTTGCAATTCATTCGAATATATGCTAAATATATTGATCGGGCAGGGAATTCGAATTGGGTTCATGCCATGGAGTGGTCGGGTCGAAACCAGTTTGTGGCGGCCAAAACAGTTCCATTTTTGGTTGATGGTGCTAAAGCAGGATTGTTGAATAGTTATGGACCTCTTTCTTTTCTAAAGGTTAGTTAAAGTTAGTATTAAATACATTTTTTTTTCTAGAGTACTGTGGCATTGTTGATTCTATTTATGGTTACATTTATTTATGTGTTGTGTGCAATAGGTGAATGATGCTGGACATATGGTCCCTATGGATCAACCAAAAGCTGCATTACAGATGTTGGTAAACTGGATGCAAGGAAAACTTAACTAGACAAGTGTGTAATTTGTCTCTTAATTGATACAATCATGTCAAGATTAAAATCTAAACATCCTCTGATATAGATAGTGATATTCATGTTTCAAGATTCTGGTTTTATGTATACTTGTATGGGATCAAGTATCGATTTTTGTTGATAGAATGTGTGAATTGAAATGGTAGATAGAGTAAAATACTATTGAATAGTAGAGTATATTGGTAAGTTTGATTTGAGAAACACTAAAGTCACACATTGCTTAGTTTACACACATTGATTAGTTTTCAATGTTATATAAAGATGTTCATGTCTCATTCCAAAGCACATCAAAACTCCACGCATTTCTAAGTTTTCTTTCTCCTACTCGACGTCAATGCACTTTCGAGTCACTTCTCTCATTTCTTTTTTGTCCTTACCGTAATTTTGTCCCTTCCGATTTTATTTTTGTCCATTTAGAGAAATTGTTCCTTAGGTGTTTAGAGTGCTCATAATACAAGTGTCCCTTCGATGCTTAGATTAGTCATATTATCATTGTTCCTTCAGGTTAAGAGTGGTCATAGTTCTTGAAATTAAACCCACTATTTAAAGCAAAATGTTTTTGGATTTGTAGTCTGCATATATGAAGATGTGAAGCTAATTTGATATGATTGAGTTTTCGCACAAAACTATAATATGAAATACAAGAACTATAAAGTTTAACATATTATTCAAGAGTATTGGTAAGAATTTACTATTGATTTTGAAGAGACATATTCACGTGATGTGAATTCAAGAACTTTTCCATATTTAATTAAGTTTAGTAGTACTTGAAAGATTCAATTTATAAAAAAGATTTGTTTTGTTTTTTTGAAGGATAAAAAAGATTTGTTACAGTGCATTTGTATGGTTCACTTAATATTGATGATTATATGAAACTCCTAGAAAAAATTTAATTTTTGCGAGATGTATAATTTGGACTACCGAGGAGATGAACTAATCCAAATGAATGTCTCTTAATGTACTCAAACAACAATCAATATGTAGGTTGTATAAAATTCTTGGTGAGTATTACAAAATGAGGGATATGTGAATGAAACCCTTTGTCCATTTTTTAGAAAGACTAATGATATTTGTACAACAATTTTATGATAACTTTTGAGAAAACATTCTAAATTGAAGTTGTTATAGTTGATGTCCTTGAGAGCTTCTGAAATATGTTTGATTGAAGCAATAGTTTAAGATGAAACCGTTTCTCTCAAACTTACAAATTCAATATTTGAAGAGTAATCTTTTATGAATCATGAAACTTATATAGCAAAAGTGTTAATAGGGTTTTATATGCACAAATCACATATCTTACAAGGACACTTCTGATTGAAGGAGTGTCCTGATGTCCGACACGACATCCTGATGTCCGACACCGACACAACATCAACATTTATGATTACATTAAATTATATTATTTTTTAAAAATTTTATCCGTATCGACGTGTTTGTGTCTGTGTCTATGTCCGTGCTTCATAACAAATCACATTTGTTGTGCACTCCAATAGTTCTACGGTCGCTAGACCGGAACAAAGATATGTTTAGAACTTGAAAAAAAATATGAATAACTAATTGATCATGAAGTAGTATATTTTAGTTTAATTTGGAGGCAATAGTCTGTCTTGATAATTATAAATATTTTCATTTACAACTTGTTGTCAATCTATTAACAATATATTGGTCTCACTCACACAAAGATATTGAAATGAAGTCAAGCCTATACTTTTTTTACATTAGATATAAAAGTTATATGTCTAATCCTCGTAATGAAATATTAGCACTACATTAGACATGTCGAAAATATATTTTGGTTGGGGTATGATTCAACACACATAAGGGATTTATCGTTTTTCTTCTAGAAAATGTTACTGCATTAATTTTATGAGGATAATATATTAATATTGCATGAACTATTAATTTGGAAATAAAAAAAAAAAGTATAACAAAGGAGATAGCATGGGTAAGTACAAAAGGTGCAAATTTTCTCATGTCAACTAATTCTTAGTAGTTTACCTACTCGTGGGAACTTATTTAGAAGGATAGTGTGTGTTGTATGAAGTGAATTCGGATTGTGTGCGGTGTCGAAGGATCCTTGAAGTGGAAGACCACTTATTTTGTAGATGTAGTTTTGTTTGAGGAATTTGATACTTGATTTTTAAGTGAATCGGAATTTAGTACTTGATTTTTAAGTGAATCGAAATTTGGTATTTGATATTGTCAGGAAAGGTGCACTTTTTTTTTTATTGCGTTTAATCATCTTTGAACAAAAAATATCGTAAATGGTGAATTTTTATTCGGCGTGCAATTATTTGAAAAATATAGAAGGCTTGGAGTTAGATTATCTTCTCTTCAAAAATTCCACACATGGAAGAGATATTTGAAGATATCAAAGCTATCTCTTGAAAGTGGTTTATCTCTAAAGAGAGGTGAATTAATTTTTACCTTATCTTTAATATTGCCACCTTGAATTTTTCATTCTATCTAATCTAATAAATTTTGATGTAAAAAAAAAGATATGGAGGCATAAGTTACTTTAATTTTGTCACTTATGTATTATTTTAGTTTTATATTTTTTGAAGGAGCAGTTTTTCTTGCTAGTTTAAGGAAGAGAAGAACAGAAAAACATCGAAACGCACGCACGCACGAGTCCAAAGTTTAAACAAAACATAAGTACACACACTGACACAGGTGTTGTGTCCTAAGTAACATTGGTTCCTCATGAACTCAAACTCAAACCTTAAACCTTCCTCCTCAATCTTCAACACCTCATCAATCGCCACCGTTTGGGATAGAACGAACTTTCTAGATTTGAGTTTTTGGTAGAGTTTGATCTCATGGAAGCTGATAGGTATCCTTTATAACCCGAATTCGACCTTTGCACGAGTTGAACATATAGAATTAAGAGAATTCAATGATTTTTTCTTCTTTTTTGAAAACTATATATAATTGTAAATGTTTCTTTCATAATGTTTTACCAGATTAAATACCCCAACCACTTTTGAGATGCCATTGGAAGTTTTGGGCCATGATTTGCTATTTGCTCAGGTATTAAAGTTACCCCTTTTGAGTTGTACAATTTTAATGGATGCAAATTTTAAGACATGTGCCTTATTCTGCTTCAACTTATAGGCATTCAGATAGTTATGTGTTTATATCTCTCTAATCTGACTCTTTTGTTTTGAATAGGACCCCAACTCTAAGCACCATGGAACTACAATATGGGATGCATCACTTGTATTTGCAAAGTTTCTTGTAAGTTGTCTATCTTCGTTAAATGCTCTGGTCATTTTTTCATGAATTAGATTGTTAGATCTTAAGTTGTTTTTCTTTAGATGATGTTATAATTTAATTGGTTTACTCTAGATTATCAATTATTAAAGCATATATATGCATGCCTTATACTTTTGGGGTGTACATGAAGATGAAGTATAGTGATAAGGTTAAAAGGCTAGATGTCCATATAATAGTCCCAAATTTCGCTACTGTGGCCAGACAGCCACGGATGGGTTCACGGGTACTGGTTTACGGACATACTTTTGCGAATTGGTTCGTTCAAATTCGTACACAACTCGCAAAGCATGGTAATAGCTCAGAAAGAAATCGGTATCAAAACCACTTAATTGAGTAAAGGACGCCACGCTATAATTTGTTGTCTGTTTTACACTGCTCTTTATAGATAATCTTGCCCCCTATTGTTCACAAACTTTTGATGTGGCAGTATGATAGGACCTTAAATGAGAAATGTAGGCCAGATGGTCTCTTAGCACAGCAGCAACCCATAGGCCCATTATTTAGAGGGTTATTGCTAGAAAGAATAGGAACGGGGAGAGTGGGATTATCCACGTCACGGGGAGTGAGAGATATGCTAACAGTGTAGAGGGATTGTGTTATAGGGGTGCTGTCGTGCTGAGTAGAGAGAGAGGGAGGTATGGATCAGAATCATTCAGTTGGTTAGGGAAGAGAGCATTGGTTCTCGGATGAGCTTTGCTCTGTGGACAATATGGTCTTCATCTATTGTATTTTACTTTGATTTCTGGAAATTATACACACTCTATTTTCCATTATTGCTCTGTTTTCTTTCATTTATCGTTTCTGTAATCTGGGTTCGCATCAGATTATTCTAGCTTGTTGGTTTGAAAGATTAAACTATAAGGACTTATGTTATGTAATGTCAACATTTTCACTGTGGGACTATTCTTATTCCCATTATTATTAGCTGTTGTGTTTAGTTTATTATATATTTTATACTAATTGTTAAATTGTTGATAAATTAGTAATAATTCCTTTAAAATCAGCGTAATTGATTTTAGCAATGTGTAATAAACTTCAAATTTAGCAAATCTTTTTAGTGTTATATCTTCAATGTGTAATCAAATCAGCGTAATTGATTTCAAGTTAATTTTATTGAATTTTGTTTTTTGGTAGATAGACAAAATGGCAATACCCCGGTCACGGCGTCCAGCCTAGCAATTTCGGCATTTTTGCCAGTTGAGCTAGGACTTGTGGACATTGAAATTTATATTTAAAGCATGTGCTTTATTGTTTTTAACTAGACTAGATAAAAAAATATTGATAACATACCAATAAAAATATTAGAACTTACCACGAACCCAAATACTGTACCGACTATGTATACCGTCCACCTCCCGAAACTTGTACCATGTACCAAAGCGAATTGCGAACCAGGTGACTTTCCTTGGATTTATTTTGGAAATTGTACATGAATTAAATTAATTAGAAAGTATATACACCTTTGTCACCCATAGTTCTTTTGCTTCCAGGAAGTAAAGAGCATCGAGAAAAGAGATAACTTATATGACATGAATTAAAACTTAAAAGAAAACACATTTGCTCTCTTCTTTGGGTTGGATCCTTTGAGATTTATCTAGGTCATGAAGTTCTTTAGATATTTCATTGACTTTATCTTCCCTTGTAATTTTTTAACCTTACATTATTGTAATTCCTTATAATGTATCTTATATAATTTTAGGAACGGAATTGCAGAAAAGGAAGATTTTCCCCTGCTAAACTTAAAGGAAAACGTGTAATAGAACTAGGAGCTGGCTGTGGTGTTTCCGGGTTTGGTAAGTTTTTTCAAATTATTATTAAAAACTTGTTTATTGAATTAGTCAACTGTGCATAAATGCACTAGTTGGTTAAAATTGATCTAAGCTATACTCGATTTTATTACTTTCTTTGGCTGTTGTTGCCTAGGCTGATCTGCGCTTCCTTTGCAGCCATGGCTATGCTGGGTTGTGATGTTATAGTTACAGACCAAAAGGAGGTTTTGCCATTATTACAAAGAAACGTCGATCGTAATATTTCAAGGGTTATGCAAAAGAATCCTGGTTTGTTTCAAACTTTTGAACTATCTTTTTGGACCTTGCTATAGTATTTAATCTTTTGTGATTGTGTTGTGTATTTGAATGATGATAGTATCTCACCCAAAAATCGTCTGCTTCCAGAGTTATTTGGCTCAATCAAGGTTTCCGAGCTTCAATGGGGAGACGAGAGTCACATTAAGGCCGTTGGTCCTCCATTTGACTACATTATTGGCACCGACGTTGTAAGTGTTAAAACAAACCTTTCTTCATACATAGTAGAATGAATAAATTAACTCATTGACCAATTATTATTTTATTGGCAAAAACTCATTAACCAAATATTAAATGTCTTTTTAATCTTAACATAATCCTACTTTTTGTTTTACTTTATTTCATTGAAGGTTTATGTAGAACATCTATTGGAGCCTCTATTGCAGACAATACTTGCTTTATCTGGACCTAGGACAACTACAGTGGTATGTTACTCTACTATTTATAATTAAACTATGCACCTACTTTTAATAGTGGCGTTGGATTCACTAATTTGATATTTTTGTTTATTTTGAATTTATCCATGAAGTTGGGTTATGAGATCCGATCCACCAGTGTCCATGAGAAGATGCTTCAGATGTGGAAAAAAAACTTTGACATGAAGACCGTCTCGAAATCAAAGGTATGCTATTTATTTTGCTATATTACTTAATTAATAGGTGAGTTTGGTTACAAATTAAAACAACACTTTGGGTCCATTTTGATAAATAACTTAATTAAGCACTTGTATCAGAAGTGTTTATCATATAAGTGCTTATGTATCAGCTATTTTGATAACAAAGTATAAACTAAAGTCAAACTGTTTTCATGTAAGCTATAAGATGTTTTCATATGCTATCCTGAAGAGCTTATGGAAATAAGCTAAAAACAGCTTTTGTAAATGTCATAAGCTGTTTCTGTAAGCTCTTCCAAACAGTCTTACAAGTGCTTATGTCAGTAGATGAGCTCAAATAAGCAAATCCATCCAGACCCTTAATTCTTCCCTTGTGCAGATGGATGAAACATTTCAACATCCAAGCATTGAACTCTTCATTATGGGATTTAAACCTTTGGCAGAGGGCCCAGAAAACTCAAGTCAAGCTGCTGCTGAAAAAGTTGATGTGGAACCTGATGTGGAGGATAAAAACACTGAGGAAAATATTGTACTAGAAGGATCTGGTCTTGTTGAAGAAAATAGCGAGGATCATAGTAAGTCAATTCCCCGAAATGCAAAGCTTAGCGAGTGGGAAGCCAGAAGGTATGGCTCAGTGGCTGCAAAGATTTTACGAGACGTAAAAATATCATGATTTTTAAAGTTGGTTGTGAAGACTTCGTTAGCTTACGAAATATCAGTGGTCAGACGCAGAGGCTTCAATGCCTTGTTCACCTTTACATGACTACTATTTTGTTAGGATCACGAGCTGGATTCCAATCTTTCTGTCCATTGAAGTGTAGGTGTATCAATGATGAAGCAGTAACCTTGTTAAGTTTGCCAGAACTTGAAAGCATTTGCATAATGGTTGGTAACTGCACCGTGTATATCACAGTAATTATTATCCTGCACGATAATGTATTGCATCTACAAATTGAGGTCTTTAGAACATGTATTAAATTCTGCTTTTTATAGTTATGGTTACTAGTTTGGATTAATTTTTAGTGCGAGAGTTTATCAATTAAAAGTAGTTTGTTATTTTACTTGAAATTTATCTAAATGGTTTCATAGCTGTTCCTGCCAGGGAACATAGAGATCGTCACCTAGTAGTGACCAGCTCCTTCATTGCAAATGTACTATTTCTTCTCGTCCGCTACTCATGCTTCTCCAACTGTTGCTCGGCTGCTCCAATGTGGAGGGAGGCCTGCAAATACACTGCTGCTCGGAAACATAGAGATCATCACTTAGTGATGATTAACTACTTCCCGTGAGCAGGTTTTGTAAGGTATTGATCGAGTGATCATACCGATTTATAACAATTTTGTGGTCTAAGGTGTAGTGTGTTCTCTGATTGGTTTAGGTGACATCATCATCCTCTGTTTATGTTGTAATCAGCATCTTGATGATCATGTCTCCTTGCCGAATAAGGATTGGGTGTCTTTCCTTAATATGTGGATCAATATCGAGTTATTGTCTTATCCTTGAAGTGAGGCTCTATTGGCTCCCCTGATTTTGCTGCAATAGCCTCACACATATCGGACTATAGCATCCGATAGTACGACTTCTACTCTAAATCCTATCGGATTCTACTTTTCGATTGGTTTTTTCGCCAGTTTTGAGTAATATGGGAGGCAGATACAGAATTTCTCTTATCCTTATCGTTTATTTGAATTCTTCTTTTGGGCTAGAATTTTACATGGGCCTGACTTGCATGTAGCCTTTTGGGCCTATTTTAAAGGACACAAGATGACTTGTTTCACAATTCTTACCTCCGTCTTATATAGCTTCACCTTTGTGTTGTTCTGAACGCTTAAATCAATTGCATTTTTGAGTTTGAACATATTGTATGTCAAAACGAGATCGGCTCTAGGCCGCAAGGTCCATCCTGGTACAGTCATATTCATCTGCATTAGATGACATCTCACATCTTTGGTATACCGATAAAATAAATTTGAATTTTGATGAGTGTTGAAGGGTCTGATATCCATATTCATCTGTATTAGATGACATTCACTTACATTACTTTACTATGATATGAGACTGCCTTAAATTTTATTGACAGATTAGTTAAAGGGTCTAATTTTAGGTACTCTAGAGTTTGAAAAATCACGGTAAGAAAACCATCACAATTCACAAATTGATGTAGCTTGTGTGGCACATAAAAAGATATGATGGCACAAGAAGTAGATGCAATTTATGTGGGTAAATATACAGGGAGCTTCTACTTCTAGTTTGAATTTAGGGTTACTTCTTAGGTTTGTTTCTATTTCACAGCTTATCTAAAAATAGCCCAACAAAGCCATAGATCCCTATACTAGCAAGTATACTATTATTTCTTCTTTTGTAGGAAATAACATATGCAAAACTTGTTATGACTATTACTATTACAATATTTGGCTTATACATAACATAATCAGAGAAATAGTGTCCTTTCCATATTGTTTTTGGCCTATGTTAGGGATGAGGTTCCTATGCTATTTGATTTCATGGATTCATAGCAATAGTGTTTGGATTTTCACTTGGAAAATTTTGAACTTTGGCTTGTGTAAAATCATGAACAGAAATTTAATTAAATAACACCCTATGGAGTTTTTTAAGAGCTAGTAGTTTCTCTTTCAACAGGATACCACAATAAAATAGAAACTGAGATAGCATGCATTAGTTAAAGTAGCTCAACAATAATTTTTGTTCTATGAATAGAATAACCTAGTTTTTTTTTTTGGTTACATAGAATAGCCTAGTTTCAAAACTAATGCTTGTATTATTTTCTAATGAAGACCAACTGTTTTAATAATAAATATAAAATAGTGAGCATGAGAGAGGAGAACTATAGTTGTTCTATAATCGCAGATGTAGATATCGTTAACCAAACTGCGTGAACAAAAATTGTGCGTCATGGTCTTTTCGTTTTTTTTCTTCATACTTTTATACTAGTTGTTGTTCTAACATATCAAGGGAGGTCATATCAAAGGTTTATTTTTTTGGAACATATCAAGAGCTATTTTAATCAATGGTTACACTTTTAAAAACTAATTTACTTATTCACTCTAATCAAATTAAATCTTGAAAGATTCATTCCAAACAAACTCATAAATAATTTCTATTTAATTTTTATATTGTTTAAACTAAACTCTGGTTTCCTATCAAAAAGTAAAAACAAAATCTGGTTGAGTTGTTAAATTTTTTAGATTGTGAAAAAGATATGATTTTCAATAAATTATTATAGGGAAAGAATACGAGTCAGACTATAGGTAGGAACATTAACTAGAATCAAAATCAATGAAAAGAGGATTCTTTGTGAAATGAAATAAGGCACAAAAAGACAGATATGTGATCATGAAATTGCAGGGTGTTTTAGCAATAGTATATGAAGGGATGTCATATCACAAAGATTAACGTGAGATAGCAGACAACATATATATAAATGGTAACTTGTCAATCAAGGCAAAAGGACCAAGAAATTGCTTTCAAAAGTGTCAACAGCAACAAATCATTACCATTACTTTGACCATCCTATGACTATGTGTGTGTATGTAGTATTTGTTTAGCTAGAGGTTGTCATTGTTACAACACTACTATTGGATGCCTAGTTACAATAAATTCAAAGTTGCGAACCAATATTTACTAACCACAATAAACAAATCAAATTTTGTTATCTAGTAGTAGTAACTAACCAGTGTGTTAGAAATTAGAAAATGTTAAGAAATGTGAAGTACTACCTCCGTCCTTAATTATAAGACTCTTTTGATTATTACGAATTTGACATGATCAGTGAAAGAATGTTACCTCTCGAAGTGTAGAAAAGAGTCTTGATCACAGCAAAGCAAAAGAGCAAAGCCTCTACTTGTCCACACGAATGGTTCTCCTCCAGTTCCTGGTACTAGCCAAGCGATCAGAGTTTCGACAAAATGGTCTTATATATAGGGACGGATGTAGTAATTTGCATTATTGTTTCTTTGAAATTTTAACTTCACATGTATCAAATATCTAGATCCGCCCCTGCAGAGTACTTTTAAATCACTCCAAGTGCGTACATAATTACTTTGGATTTTTATGGTATGTAATTTAACATTTTGATGATTAGCTTTGTGTTTAATTATCTAACACAAATTGTGTTTAATGTTTATTAAAACATAAATTATATACATATATATTAAATTTATTTTTGCAGCCACCCAACCTTTTTATTTGACTCCGACACGTGCATTTTAAATAAATTTATTATTCTATTAAATCTGTTTACCCTTAATTTTGTTAAAAGTTACTGTAATAAGAGACAACCTTTAAATTTTTGTTACTCTCAGCTTGATGCATGAAGTGACCGATTGAACATTAGTTTCCCTTTAACAGTGAATTTACTTAGTCTGAGCCAACCCTGTCGTAGGGGGGCCTCTTTTAGAATTCAGAATATAGGACACGTTTAGGACACTCAGAGTCAGAATGTTTCAAAATTTTGTAGCATAGAGTAAGAATATCAAGGCTCTAATTCATTTGTTATAAAAATCAAGTAATATGTGAATTAATTGTAAAATATAAGGTTGAATATATTTTCGGTCACTACCAAATTATGAAATTTTGTTTTTCTTTTAAAAAAAAAAAACCTTTTTTTGGTCTAGTAGCTGAGTGCTAAAACTTACAATTTAATTGTGGAGAAATGAGGTATCAGGGGTTCAAACCCCGACCCCTGCATATAATATGTAATATTCCTACCAACTAAGTTAAGCTCACATAGATTAAAAAAACCATCTTTTTATAGTCTACAATGCAAGTAGTTTAGTCCCTTTTGTTAAATTAACATATATTTTTAAATGATATTTTGTAAATATATTTAGAACACTATAAATTAACATGTTAAGGGTTGTTCACTTCAATTCCAATCGTTGGATGACTTCTCTAAAAAAAAGTATAATGCTTTCTAAGTGATTTCACTCTCTTATGTATGTTCAGATTGTTTGGTGATATAAATGCTAGAATATTTCTATAAAAAGGGGACTCTATTCACCAACTTATAGAGAAAATTAAGCTCCAATTCTACCGGTAGTTGAAGGCACATCATTTTAATTATCATATGTGGTGGCTTAATCTTCATTTATGTTTGGAAGTGCACATTTAGTTTCAAATGGAGCCTATGTTAGGAGGCTTTCTTGGTTTGCTTATGTAACATTTAAACTAACAATTCATATGATGGAAGAGTTAGGCGGTTATGGATTCAAACTCACATGAATGAGTAATATTAATTTAACAAACTAACTATTAACATTTTAACTTCAAAAATGTTAAAAAAATTTCTTAGGAAATTGTTTAACCAATCAAAATTTGTAACTAGTTTCTAAAAAGTTGTATAATTATTATTTTTACATGTATTTGAGTCATATTTTAAAAGATAAATTTTTTTTATTATAGATTCTTTAAACAATAGTACTTTTTAAGATATTCGTTAGCGTTTAAAAAGAAAATACAATTCATATGGTTCAAAACTGCTTCAATGAGCTTCAATGAGACTGATTATTACAATCATAATCAAGCCAATCTATAATACGAAGGGGTTTTCAATTCAAACAGTTGAATTGACTCGTTTAGTTTTTTTGTGGTGGCCGGGGTGTGAACCTTGAACCTTGTATATGTTATGAATTGTCCCTAGCAATTGAGCTAATGTCACAGGGTTTAGTCTTTTTTTTTTTTGACCAAAGCAAACTTAACTGATATCATTAATTAAAAAAGATCAATACAAGGAGGACGAATCTAAAAAACATGGTGACTAGGTCAAGAACATGTCGCCTTAGCAATCGTATGAGCAGTCATGTTCGCTTGACGCCTGACAAACTTCACCTCAAAGTTGGAAAATAAAGCTAGCATAGACTTAATAAAAGAGACTATAACATTAAACTTTGATATACCACTGTTCCGGTCTGAAATCTGATCGACTAGAGTGCGAAAATCCGTCTCAAATACAACCTTATCCCATCCTTTTGCATCGCAACTTGAATTGCTTCCTGCAACGCCATAGCCTCACCCTCAAGGACTGATATGAGTAGATTTTCGGGTCGAATGGCCAACAACAAACACCCCTATGGCATTCCTAAAGCAACAACCTGTAGTCGAAAACCCTTTGGAGTTGTGGAACGCAATATCAACATTACACTTCAACCATCCATAATTGAACTTTTTTCATTGAATCTGCGCGGGGAAGGGAGGAGTTGCACTCCTCCCCAAACTGTTCATTTTTTGGGCAACTTTCCATTGCTTCCTATTGCTCAACGCCAACCTCCTAATTCCCAAGGGTGTATCACGACTAGAGTTCCAAACAACATCATTCCTAGCTGCCCATATTTGCTGGTTTAGTCTAATTTTTTAAATATGTTTATTAGCTCTTTTTTTTTATGGACCATATAAAAATAAAATAATACTATCAAAAATAATAAATCAACAATGAAAAATGTAATAATACTCCGTATTAATTTTCTCTTCTTTTGTTGACAAATGAAAAAAAATAAATTAGTCGTAAAAATATATATAATTCTTAAAAAAATGTTATATTATAGGCTATAATTCATTGAACTGAAAGACAAAGACATCTCTGTAGGTCGAATCTCAATTTGGTTAGAACCTCTTTGACTTTTCTCTTATTTCTAATTCTTCCAATTTCACTTTCACAATTCTGTCAACTTCATAGATTTTTTTCATTCATAAAATCCACTCTATACAACTCTGAATTCCAAACTTTTCTGTTGCTATCATCATAATATAGGTCAAGCAAATTAATCAGTGCCTTTCAAAATAGCATTTCCATAATCATCACAACACAAAACTATAGGCTATATTCTTTCCAAAGATACGTTAACATTGCTATATTCAAAGTCTTATCTTGAAATAAGTAGTAATATTATTGCATACAACTTCAATTTCTATCTCCCTTGCTTCGGACATGAAAACAGCTTCAATTTGTGTCACCAAATTTGACTAGAATATTTTATGTTGTTCATGCATCTAAGAACAGAAACAAGGGAAGGAAAGAAAAGAAACGTTTATAAAACAATGATATTTTCTTTTTTTGGTACGAAACAATGACGTTTTCTTTAATAAACGTTGATTTTTTTTATTTTTGTGTCTGAAAAATAGTGACATTTTATATTTAGTCTCTATATAATTAAATTTCATAAGTATAGTTCTAGTCTCTATTCTAACAATCATTTATAAAACAAAGTGATATCATTGAAAAAAAAACAAAGCGATACGTTTAGTCTCTCTAAGAACTGAAAATTAGGTCATATTAAAGCATAATAGAAATTAAAAATAAATATTTAATTAAAATTTGTTGTTAAAATTTTTGAATTAATTAAGCCAAAAAATATCATGCCCTTGTCGTATTCCAATACCTACCAAGTGTAGTGAACTAAAACTTTGGCCTACCTCCGTGGCAGCCTTCTAGTTCTATAATTTGCTTATTTGACTCTTCCCAACGTATTTCAACCCTAAGCCTCTCTTTGGTTTGGAGTTGAGTATAAACGAAGAATATATATATATATATATATATATATATATATATATATATGTGTGTGTGTGTGTGTGTGGGGTTAAAATCCATTGAACTATGGTGTCAAACTGAATAATACAACACCTCCCATAATTTTATCACATAAGCATTTTACAAAATACTCTGTTGGACCGAAAGCCATTATCATATAGATCACGTCTATACAATTTTACATTAATACAGATATTATCTTAAATGTTAACAAGATACATAAAAATTAAAATGTTTGATAAAAGTTCATTGGACGTCAATTTTGATGAAATTCAATTGCATATCAGTGTCATAGTTTGGTTTGATGATGTTTGGTGATGTCTAGTTTTGATAGTTGGTGCCATTTAATTTGGGAAAGAATAGTTCTTTCCCACCATGAGAAAGTTGATCATGTCCATTTGATTAAATGAGGAACATATTTCTATCATACTCTCTCAACCACTAGATTAATTTTTTATACTATCTTTCACAGTCTCTCTTTCATGTCCCCACACACCCATACCACCACCACTAAATCACAAATTCAACAACCACTTTGACCACCACTGCACCACCACACACCACCATGGTTGCTGCCGGAAAACTTGTTAGCGTACGATTTTTAAAATAGAAAGACCAAAACATCATTTTCTTTTTAAATAGAAAGACCAAAAATGCATTTAAACCTTACTTTTTTAACATTTTTTCTTTTCTTTTCTTTTCTTTTTTATGCTTCCAGGAACCCATTTGTTTTTTTTATAAAAAAAACAGAAGAAAAATAATATAATTTAAAATTATATAATACAATCATTTTACCTGGAGAGAAACTGATTAATTGGATAAAAAAAATATATGATCACAAATAGGTATAGTTTATGCGATGGTGGTTGAAATTCGAACAACAAGATAATTATGCATCCCTCTAAAATAAACTATGAACAAAATAATATTGCATCCCTCTAAAAAAATATAATATTGCATCGTTAGGTTAATTTAGATTCTTTATAGGAAAATTTGCAGGTACCCTTGAGTTTTGATTAAAATGATGGTGCCATTTAATTTGGGAAAGGAGAGTTCTTTCCGGCAGCAACCATGGTGGTGCAGTGGTGGTGTGTGGCGGTGTAGTGGTGGTCAAAGTGGTTGTTGAATTTGTGATTTAGTAGTGGTGGTATGGGTGTGTGGGGACATGAAAGAGAGAGTGTGAAAGATAGTATAAAAAAATAATCTAGTGGTTGAGAGAGTATGATAGGAATATGTTCCTCATTTAATCTAATGGACATGATCAACTTTCCCATGATGGGAAAGAACTCTCCTTTCTCAAATTAAATGGCACCTTGATAGTTTGATCCATATTGTTTTTGTTTCCGTGCCTTAGCGTAGCTTGTAAAGCACCTGATGACATGTCATCTTATATTATTTTCAACATATTTTTCAATCATTTTAGTTATGTTCTAATCCAAATTAGAGGAGTTTTAGAAAAATTGCATATGATTTACATGACATTTTGTAATATTTTCATTTCGAGTAATGTAATTCTAGTTTTTCTGAAACCAAACAGATTTAGGTGTTTTTGATGTAATTCAATGCAAAATCGTGTAAATCGGCAAAGCAAATCATCTCTTGAGGATTTTGAAAGACAATGGATGAAGATTCAAGAGGCCTCCGAAGACATTACAAAGTAGTGAAATTCTATCCCAAGTCTCAAGACAAGTTTTAAGGAAGAAAACACTTAAAAAGACCAACAACAAAAAATCGAGACAAAAACGCACTGAAAAATAGTAGTGTGCGCCCCAGGTGTGTCGTTGTGCGTTCTGGTGTGCAAAATAGTACTGAAAAGCACTATTTTTGCATTGACGTGTGAGATGCGCCTTCCCAAACGCAAGGCACGTGCGCCTCCGAGAAAAAACAAATTTTTGTTGTTTTTTATCCTACAGGTTTGAGGAAAAGCCCAACTTTTCAGAGCAAACCCTTTTGAAAATCAGCCTATAAATACAAATCATCTCATTCACAATTATTCATACAGAACGAGTTGAAGCGGTTCATGAGGATGGGAAGCCCCGTGAGCTTCACGGGGGGAGTCTCTCCTCAACCTCAGTCTCTAGAGTATGTTTTATTCTTTTTTAATTTTGTCATTAGTTTTCATGAGTAACTAAACTCTAATTGGGTACGATTCTAAGATGAACCTCTATTTATTTGTCGGATCTTTTTAATTTAAGTCTTTTATTCAGTTATTTTATAATTTATATTTAATTATCTTATGCTAAAGTCTTAATGCTTTCATCAGGCCTATGGATTGTGACATACCTAGGGCTGATGTCTGAACATAGAAATAGAGCAAACACTCTTTTCTGAAAGTTTCATATTGAATTTTATTCTTTCCCCTTGGTAAGGTAGACGATATAACGATGCATGTTTGTAGAACTACTAAGGTAAGATTATGTGATGAACATCTAAGTTTCATAAATGAAGTTGGAGTCTTTAGATGAAAATTAAGGAATCTCAATTCCGTTATGTTTTCAATTACCTTTGAGAGATTAAGACCCAACTCTAGCTCTGAGTAGGATTGACTACTGATGACAAAACATCATATGATAGTTTATGTCATGTTTTTAGTTATTTGTTTTGCATTTGAAGGAAAATAAGACGTCATTTAGAGGAGTTGTCCATGTTTTAAGGAACATTTTGTATTGTTTTCATTCGAGTTGTTGTAATTTACTTTTATCCTAAAATATGTAACTTCATAGGTGTTTTGAGACTTTTTAGTGAGAAATCATGTAAATCGGAAAAAACAAGACATAACGTGAAGTAGCGAGGATGTGAAGAATGAAAATCAATGCTTCTTAGAATATTTTTAAATACAAGACAAGTTGGGGAAAATTCATCCCAAGTTTCAAGGCATTTTTCAAGGCATTTCAAAACGGAATAACGCTCGAAAAAGGGGCAAAAAATGTAAAATTAACAAAATAAACACTGACCCATGCACCCCGCGCATGGTAACGGGCAGAAAATGTTGTCTGCTTGTTTTCCAAGTTGTCTTAGTGGAAAAAAGCTAAATTTTCTTCTCTTAACCCTCATGTAATGATACACTATAAATATTGACCATTGGAGACTCTTTTATTCTTTCATAAAGTTGGTGGTACATAACAAATGTGAAACATCCAGAGCTTCAAGGAAGGGTTTCTTCCTCTACTTGTTCTCTAGAGTTATTTTTTGTTATGGTGGTTACCACGAGTAACTAAACCTCTGAGATTAAGGTTCTAAGATGAACCTCTATTTATTTGTTGGATTAAATTAATTTCTTTATTCATCATGATAATTAAAAGGAATGAAAATTGCTTTTCTGACATAGAATACTTCCTATTGACACAAGTAAATGACGCTTTTACCCCCAACAGTAGTTAACAACCGTTAGGCTATGCGTCGGCAGTTAACTGCCGCTGGCTTCCAGCGGTTGTTAACTGCTGTTGTGTTCGTGATATATTCAAGTCAGTAGCCATAATCCAGACTGTCACTCCATCATCACCATCACCATCTTTCTCTCAAATTCTCTCTCTCTCTCTCTCTCTCTCTCTCTCTCTCTCTCTCTCTAAAAAAACTCTACCAAATCATCCAAAATTTCTTCCACTAAATCACAAGTAAGTTATCACTTATGATATTGTCATACATTTTAGTTAGTATATATGTTTATATGTTTATAATTTTAGTTGTTGTTTAATTATTAAATTTTGAATTTTTGTTTTTAGTATAGTTATGGTCAGGCCCGGCCTTGAGGGTATGCAAGGTGCTCAACCAGGCCGGATCTCCAAATGATACGGGCCTCTAACGAAAAATTAAATCTAATGCCCACCCCACACTTAAATAAAAAATATATATGTTATAACCTTTTCTTTCTTTTGTACACGTTTGAGTTTTTTTCTAGACTCTAGTTCTCCTTTTTGTACATAAATCGGATCCTATCAAATCACCCCTAATTTGTATAATCAATTAATGAGTCAATTTTAATATAGTTATGTTGTAGATCTGAAATGCTATTAACATATATTATGAATACCTGTTATAGTGAAGTTATATTGCTTAAATTTAATTTTTTTTTCTCTAATTTTATAAATTTTTTAGGGTTTGTTTAGGATTTTTAAGGTTTATGTTAAATTTTCACTACAAGTGTTTGAATTAGTTTTTTATTGATTATTTTTAATTTATAATTGTGTAGATTTGAAACAATGGCCGGGTGGATCGACGTTCATGCACAATTCAACGGTGGAGAACCTCAGAGGTTGAAGGTTCGGTGCCTTGGTGTAATGTTAAGAGGTCTCAAGGATGAATTGACTGAATTCAACCACGGAGTCAACCCCAGAGACACAAGGAGGGTGGAACACGTTCGATATAAACATCCAACGCTCGACGAGGGGAGAGTATCATTCACTTGGGTCGAATTAACGGACGATGAATACGCGACGAGCATGTTTTGGGAGCACAGCATGTACCAGTGGATCGATATGCAGGTGACGTTGCTGAGATCAACTGAAGATATCATCAAAATTTTGATTCCGCCAGAAGATCGTCATTAGGTACGGAATGAATGCACCTTCCAACTACAACAATTGTCTTCCTTTGAATGGGGTAATTCAAACTTGCCAAACGGCAGGACTCCAATATTCGACCGGCATTCCCATTGTTCATGTCAAAAGATTAAATTCTTGTTAGGCCGGTTTAAATGAAGGTATTGAAGTGTCAAGGAATGAACCTCATTCTTTTGACATTTGAATACCATCATTTAATCCCCGCCTAACAAGAATTTAATCTTTTGAATGGAACATTGGGAATGCCGGTCGTATATTGGAGTCCTGCTGCTTGGAAAGTTTAAATTTACCTCATTCAAAGGTAACACAATTGTTGTAGTTGGAAGGTACAAACGTCCAACTGCAACAATTGTTTTCCTTTGAATGGGTAATTCAAACTTCTTAAACGGCAGGAATCCAGCATTCGATGAGCATTTTGAATGATGGTATTCAAGTGTCAAGGAATGCACCTCATTCTTTTGACAGTTGAATACCATCATTTAAAATGCTCATCGCATGCTGGAGTCCTGCTGTTTAGCAAGTTTGAATTTGCCCCATTCAAGGGTAAGATAATTGTTGCAGTTGGAAGGTACATTCCGGAATGTAATGTAATACAATGTAATGTGATAACATATATAGTTGAATATGCATAATATATTTTGTTTTGAATGGAACAATAATTATCTTATTTATTCACTTTTCGAATTTAATTATTCATTACGCAATTTTAATTAGTTGAATTCACGTTAGATTTAATTAGTTTTTATTCGAATACGCAATTATTCAAAACGCGACTTTAATCGAAATTATTTCAAATGCGATTTTAATTGAAATTATTCAAAACGCGAATTTATTCAAAGTATCAATATGTCAAGCAAAATGTACCATAAAAAAAAAACATATAAAAAGATCCAAAACAATTAGATATTACAACTCATTACATTCAATCATCTTCCTCATCACACAAGTCAATTGGGTTGTCCTCGACAGTCCCGGGGGCACCTGCTTTTGGCTGAGGACCAAAATAGCATGTCCTTCCGCTCCTCCTCAACCTCGAATGATTATACACCAGCACCTTCGAATCCTTCTTTTCGACGGACCCATCACATGTGATTCTATGCCATGTCATCGGCGATTTTTCTTTCTTCTTGTCATCACCCTTCTTTTTGTTCACCTCAACGTTTCCCTGATTCTGAGACATATCTACATAAACAAATCGGCGATCAAAACCTACATCATGTCGTAACAATTCAACAATAATTCATCAAAACCTAAACTAATTATAACGTAACTAATCGTAACAATTCTATCACAAATTCATAACAACAAAATTTCATAACAAACCTAAACTAATCGCAACGATTATACAACAATTCATCTAATCCTAAAAATTCTACCATAATTTCATAACAAACCTAACAATTCAAACAATCTAAACTATCATAAAATCAATAAACATCTATAATCGCAATTTAACCAAAAAAAAACTAATAAATCAATTACAAAATAACAATGTAATAGGATGGTAACAACTTACTTGATTTTGTAAGCGTAATTGATGTTGAATCCGCAACAATTGGGAAAATGGCACCTCTTGATCTTCAATCCGTAACAATGGAGTTTTGGAAACTCCTATATTATTCTATTCATATAACAGAAAGCAACGACAATTAACAACCGCTGGAAGCCAACGGCAGTTTACTGCCGGTACATAGCCTAACGGTTGCTAACTGTTGCTAGAGGTAACATCGTCATTTACTTGTGTAAGTATTCATTGTCAAAAAACAATTTTCAAAAAGAATAGCACCAACGGCAAAGCCAAGAGTTTCCGATACAACTCATCCTTGCAGTCATCATCACACCGGGATATAATTTACTCTTTGAGGCGTTAATCAACTGTCTAGAAACTTCACCACAATTCAAGAAAATTTTATCAAGCAACAGATATTAAAATGAGTAGCCGTGCAAAAAATTATAACATCATCAACATAAAAGACATGAATCGAGACACTAACACTGCAGTAATAATTCATGGGGATCAATAAGCCTTTGGGCCGAGGCAAGCGAAATACTCCCTCCGTCCAAATAAACAGCCTTTGTCTTTTTCACAGGATTTATTTTGTGGGTTAATATTATCAAATTATCTTTTATTTGTATGTGTATTAAATTTGACTTTACATATTTCAAGATAAGTTAGTAGTATTAATTAGGGGTATGTTTAGAAAAAAATAATAAATGTATATAGTAATTTGAAAAGAAGTTTACATTTAGAGACATAAATAAAATCAAATAGGTGGTTACATATAGGGACGGAGGGAGTCCTCAACAAGACTATAAATGTTCCACAAATACAACTCAAATGATAGTGTTTTTTTTTTTTTTTTAGGAAACTCAAATGATACTTATAAGTTATAACAACATTGCTATATCATTTTATAACTAAAGAATACATTCAAAATTGAGATTTTCCACTTAGCCACCGGTTATTTGATAACTATAGTATAATAATAAAGTAAAGGGAAGAATACTAGGCCATCGTCATTTTGGTCGTAGTGTTTGGAAAGTGTCACAATTCTGGTAGCTGTACCCATCAATTCATAGTCCTGCTCTGCGTTGTCTCTCTTTTGGTAGAGAAATGATATTTAAATATCCATTTTGTGACAATTTTTTTTACAATTTTCTCTCTTATACTTACGTTATTTTTTACTTTATCTCTTTATTGTTTTGGTTTTCGTATCAATATCTACTTTTTCTTTGTAAATTATGATTATCCCATAAATTATCAACTAAATAGTTGTTCAAATAACACTCAACATTGGATGTAGCTATTTCTTCTTTTCTTTTTTTTCAAAACGTGGAAGAACAGTATGTATTTTTATTTATACATCACTTTATACTTTATCCATATAAAAAGATATCATCAAATTTTATTTCTCGTATTTTTTTTACTTCGTTTCATTCTTTTTCTACTTTTCACATTCACGATACGTTTTAACAAATTGGTTAAACTAGTTAAATCAAATAACATGGTTGGGTTGAATCTCGATTTAATTACATTTAGTTCAATCAATTTCAATTGTTTTTTATTTTAAATTTTTAATACTTTATGTTTATTTACATATTATTTTACTTTAATTATGTCGATTGAATTAATTAAACCATGAGTTAAAAGTTTCATGATGCTTTATTCAATTCCATTTTTAAAACATTGTTAGGCCGGATGCTATGATCCAGAAGTCCTGGCTCAACTGGTAAAATGCCGAAATTGTTAAACCGGATGTTATGATTGGGGTTCGAACCCCGGTACCTTCAGTTATGATCGGGGTTCGAACCCCAGTACCTTCACTTGTGTGTGAATTTATAATGGTTTTTCCATTTTCGTCTATCTAAAAAAAAAAACATTGTAAAGTAAAAGTAAAATTAAAATATACACACCTTAAAGAAATGTGAACAATATTTATCCTTTCATATACTAATATGGCTTTTGCTAAGTCTCCAACGTTGAAGATATGAGAGTTCTCTCTGACCTTAAGTACCCATCTTGCATAATAATATTAATAAATTATTAACCCTGCGTTGAAAATAAAATTGTACGTACATCTAATGTTCCATCTTTCCATTCATTTGACTTATGCAATTATGTTCCTCCCTCTCTCACTCACTAAAATAATAATACTAATATTATACTATACTATAAAATAATAATATTGTTTCACATTTTCAAAATCAAGGTCTCTTATTTATAAAGGCACTACCACTACCCACCAAATTAAGTTTCATGATCTAGAAAGTTAGAGTTTGGAAAATCAAAGAAAACTTGAAACTTTATTCTTGCTTGAGATATATAGAGAGATGGGAAGAGCTCCATGTTGTGACAAAACAAGTGTTAAGAGAGGTCCATGGTCACCAGAAGAAGATTCAAAGCTTAAAGATTACATAGAGAAACATGGCACTGGTGGAAATTGGATTTCTCTTCCTCATAAAGCTGGTAAAAATAAATCATGATGATTATGATTATGATTATTTCCATGAAAAATGTTTAAATTTGTGTTATATGATAATATTATAATTTATAACATTATAATATATACTCTTTATTTTTTATTTTTTTTATATATGTTTAGGTCTCAAGAGATGTGGAAAAAGTTGTAGATTGAGATGGCTAAACTATCTTAGGCCAAACATTAAGCATGGTGATTTTTCAGATGAGGAAGACAGAATAATTTGCAGTCTCTATGTTAATATTGGAAGCAGGTACACTTTACTACCTTTTTAGTGCAAAATGCAAAGTACAATTTTTTTCAACCCTTTTTGTTCTCTTCTCACCAATCTAATCTCAATATGATATTATCTATATTTTTATTCTTCTCTTCTTTCCCCTTTTAATCATTATCATTATAAACTTCAAGCTACAAGTACTAAAATACCAATAATGTATCTATTTTTTTTGGTGCAATAATGATTTCTCTATTTATCTAACTAAAATAGTCAAATGAAAAGAAATGAGAATTATAAGGGAAAAAAAAACAATTTTCTTTTTATTTTATAAAAATCTTGTACCTTTTTCAAGATTATAGCTTCAACTTATTTGAACCAAGAATAGTTAAAAATAAGATTTTTTTAGAAAAATGGGTGAGATGAAAATTATTATTAATTAAAATGACACTAAATATTATTTTACATTTTTCTCTAACTCTATGATCCCTTCACCAAAGTGACATCTCATGAACAATAGACTAGAATGAAAACAAAAATATTAACATACCAACTAATACACTAGCAATTTTTTTTATAAAAAAATTAATTTAAGACATGAAATTTGTTTGTCTGGGTAGTGGAAACCTAATCACCTTCCATGAATATAATCATATTTTTTATTTTTGATATTGATTTGTAGGTGGTCAATTATAGCAGCTCAATTACCAGGTAGGACAGACAATGATATCAAGAACTATTGGAACACAAAGTTGAAGAAAAAACTCATGGCTATGCAGTTTCCTACATTACATCATCAAAGAAAACCTTCATTTCCACCTTCTCCTTCTTCTCATCAATTCTTAGACTACTTTACACACACACCAACATCCCTCATAGATCTTCAAACCATTTCACTTCCTTCAAATAATTATCCAAACACAAGTTTCAACCCCTTTTACCAAAACCAAGAGTCCATGATTAGTGT
Source organism: Medicago truncatula (assembly GCF_003473485.1). Lineage (NCBI taxonomy): Eukaryota > Viridiplantae > Streptophyta > Magnoliopsida > Fabales > Fabaceae > Medicago > Medicago truncatula. The sequence goes on from NC_053045.1 coordinate 29,269,118, forward strand.
TGTTAATCCTCCCATGCAATATAATTACCCTATTAAAGATAACATGTTTATGTTTGGAAGTGAAGGAAGTAGTTCTTCTGATGGAAGTTGCACTCTTAGTCATGGCAAAGAAATCAAGCAAGAAGAAATTGTTTATCATCATAACATGAATAGTGGTGGATTTGATGGCTACAATAATAATAATAATTTTATGATAAATGGTAACATTGGAAGTTTTGTTGGTGAAAGTGTTAACCAACATGAAGAAAAATCAAGTGGAGTTGGATATAGTTATAATAATGGTCAAAGTCAAACATTAAATCCATTACTAGATTATGGTCTTGAAGATATTAAGCAATTGATTAGTAGCAGCGGTAACAAAGGTTTTCATGTTGATGATATTCATAAGAATGAAGAGATTGGTATGTACTACTTTGATTATTAAATCAGAGAAAAGTGAAGGTGCACCATAAAGCTGAATGTAGAGGATCAAATTTGATGATATAATGGGGTAAAGGGTATGTTGGTGTAAAAAGATTCATAAGAGATTGACTTTGAGAGATTTTTTGGTTCATGTGTTTTTTATTTAATTAATGAAATGTTTCTCTTATGGTAAGTTTTATTTATATTTTGTGCATATCTTCTTGGTACTTGGTAGTGATGATAAACAATGGTATCACATGCATTATAGTTAATAGTTTGTTGATTAAGTTCTCATTTGTTAGCAATTGATCTTTGTCTTCTATGAACTCATTAAATTACATAACTAATATAAGAATTTGTGATCTGTTTACTTTTCAGAAACTACATTATTTAATTAAGCATTTCTTTTTAAAAAAATAATAATAACTCGGTATCCGATCCAATGATCGTTTAATCTAAGGGAACCAATTCCACCGCCTACTTGCGAAGGGCTCATTTAAAAACAGAACAAAGTTATGTATGAACTTACTCAACGAAATTTACACCAGAGACAATCGAACATAAAACCTTAAGAGAAACAATCTCTATAAGATCCAAAATCAACCACTCAGATAATTCCAAATGGGTTTGAATTAAGCACTCCTTAGAAGAATCTTTTCCAATGTAGCAAAAATTGAGTGAATATAAGAATACAAACTCGTTGACAACAAACCTCAATTTTCTTTACATTAATTAATATATATGACCAACAAAGGAGAGACTACGATGCAAGTGAAAATTTTGTTGTCTGGTGTGGAAGTATGGGACTAGATTAGCTGTAAAATTAATTTTTAAATTACCAAATTGGTAAATTTTACTATTGCTAGTCATTTTATTTGAACTAGTCTCTTTAAATTAGTGCGACGACTAGATGGCGGCAAAAGCCATGAAATTTATGTTTTCATACGAAAGAGAAGAGATGCCATTATTGTTGACAAATACTAGACCCTAATAATTTCTAGAATTTTCTTAGAATAACCTCTCCTTTTTTGTCAAAAAAGTATTATTTTTTTAAAATAGAAAATCAAATTAAGACTCCTATACTTCACTTTTACACACACCAATCGCATATGATAACGTGAATGTTTCTAATACAAGTAAAAAGTGGTTTTGTTAGAAGGTCCAACTACTTTACTTAAATTTCTATGGTTTTTAATAGTTGGTTTGAGTATAATAATTAAAAAAAATGTCTCGGCTTTGAATAAAACAACGAAGAAATTGTGTTTGTTAGCGTAAATTTTATTGACCTTTAATTAATTAAAAATATCTTAAAGACAAATTTTGAAATGTTTAAAATATATTTCTTTCAATACAAATTTTACTGTTTTTAATTTGAATCACTGGTTAGCATGACATATTAAATTAATAAATTATGTAAATGTTTTCTATTGAGGATTGACAACGTAACAATCTTGGTTAGTTTGTTTAAGAGTACAGTGTACGAAACGAAACAAAACAGGAAGAAAATGAGTTAGTGAAAGCGACAAAAGAAGGAAGATGATGTAAGTGTTTTTAATATTAATTGGTAGTGGAATCCCCCATTGGGAAACCAATCTTACAAGAATCCGCAAATTAATATGATCACCAGAAATTCTGTCAGAATTTGTATTTTGCTCATTTTTCAAATCTGATGCATATACTTACTTTCTAGTCAGACTAATATCCTCTTAAATCATGAATTTAATATCTGATGGATATGGTTCAACTGGTTAAGGGCATGTTGAGCTTATTCGTGGGAAGATTCTCGATATAGTTTATCTAAGTATGATACACAATTAATTGTTTTTTTAACAAGACAAAGTGGCAAACATTATATAAGATTTCCATATAAAAGTGAGGTTCTAGTTTCAAACACAATGAATGTATTTAACATAACAATTTTGCTGTATCGGTTAAACTATATCTTATATCGAGATCGAGACTATTTGCTCATATTTAGTTTGGAGGAGCGTTTTGAATATACCATGAATGATTTACACTAATAAATAAATAGTGGTGGAATTGCATACATAGATAAGTGGTTGACATTACCGGATATGAGTCACATTGTTGCAACTTGTTATAATAGAGTTGTTGTTCAATTGGTTTTTGCCTAAAAGAGGTCTATGACTATGTGAGACTTTTTTCCCAATCCGAGGTGCTCCACCATTTAACCTACATGCCCACACCAGGTGTCTTGACTTAATTCTCGGACATTTTCTTCATGTTTATTTGAAAGACGGTTGTTCATTACCACCACCTTGTACGGAGTGGAAGAATCACAAGATTGGTGAGGTTGTACAATGAGAGTTTGCATTCATAGATAGACAAGCTTTGTTAAAAAAAAACCTCATGTCTAGGGAGCCGAAACCGCCGAAAAAATCAACAAATCATCTCAATCTAATTTACTGCGACACTCACACTCCCGAAAAACCAAAAGGATAATTTGAAGTAACTGAAGAGCATGAAGATGATGCCTTATCAATAGCTAGTTAGATAGGCTATGCCATTTTTTTGTCGATGTTTATCCTTTTTTGTCAATATTACACCTACATATTTTTTCGTGGCCGATTATGTAACACCGATATTTGTGACCAATATGTAACTAACATTATATAGATTATATAAATATATGAAGTGAAATATTTTTTGGTGGCTGGTTATGTAACGGCAATTATTGCTCGTATTTTATAAAAATATGTCTCTAATTATTCAACTATTTATTTTATCTTTCATTTGGTTTTAGGCTAAAGTGTACTTTCCCCCCCTAACTTTCATAAAGTTGCAATTTTGATCCCCTATGAACAAAAACTACAATTTTGACCCCCTAAAATTTAGCCCTTTTGCAACTTTGATCATTTTTGCCAATTTTGACTGGTCAATGCCTATGTGGCACGCCACGTGTGCAATTAATGAATTAAAAAAAAATTAAAAAAATCATATAATCATTTTTAGATTTAATAAATGAAAAATGCAAGTGAAAGATGTCTGAAGATACACAAGTTGAAGTTAAAACTCATGTTTGATACTCCACCGTGAAGAAGACGATTAAGGTCTTTTTGACCCCTATCGACAAGTTGGATGAGTTAAAGGCACAACTTAACAGATATTTTGTCCATCTTGGTGAAAATCAAAGAACATCTCATGTATTTGTAAGTGTGAAAAGCTTGCGACGGATAAAGATAAAGACAGTTAGAAGACCGTGTATTTTTCTTAAGTTATACACGATGATGACGACATAGATTACATGTTTAAGTTAATGGTTGAAAAATAACATTTTAATCTTTGTGTCCGCTCCATTGAAGTGTAATATGTATTAACGTGTAATATGTTCAAATTTGTGTCTGTAATCTTGCAATTTAATGAATTTGTGTCGAATTTATGGATTGTGTATTTAACAACGAATTTGTGTAATTTGGATTGATTATATATGATTATGTTATGATGAGTATATTATTTTGTTGAAATTGTATAATTTGGATCAATTATTAGAGTATACTAATTACAGGTCATTAATAGTTTGATTATATGTAATAAATATTGTTATGCAGATATACTAGTATATCACCTGGCTAAACTCACGTTATACTAGTATAGAACATGAGTTAACTCAAGTTGAGGCAACGTGACTTAATTTACGGTCATGCCGAGCGTAATTTAAGTTATGTTGGCGTTATTTTCGACAATTTACGTGGGAGCGGACAAACTTGCCCGTTTTATTTTACCTCCCTAAGTCAACATACTTATATATTTTTTAATATAAAATTAAATTAGATCTCTATATCCTTTAAATTTGATCACAGCCAACAACTACTGTGGCCAGAAAACACAAATTCTCTATGTAAGCAATAGATTCACTCCTGATATGTACTAATTAATTAACAATAACAATTTCCACTTTACTTAATTAAGAAATATTATTAAGATCTATTAGTTGTCAACAAAGTTGACTATGAAAATAACTAATTTAGGTCTTAACCATATCCAGCTGGGGGACTCTGATTGACCATTGTCTGAGACCTATAAAACAATCACCACGTCATGTGAGCTACGTTATATTTTATTTATTATTTTCAATATTTTGGACGTTTTTTTTACAAGTTGAAAATGTTACATACAATATAATATTTCCACATATATAATGCGTTGAATGGAGAAATAGTAGTAATGTAAAATAATAAAAAGCCATTCAGTGCGTAGTGTAAACTGAAAACAACTGAATGATTAATCAAATAAATTACATTTCATACGCATTGGTAAAAAAGCAAACCAAACAAAATTTGACTAATTGGACGTTTAATTTGTTTCTTAGTGCAAAAGTTTCATAGCTGGCGACTTAATTACCATTAGAAAAAGTCAAGAAACTCTCTCATTTGTTACCTGCATACCTTCATTGCTAGAGTTAATATTTTAATATTGAGAAAGCAAGATTACAACTGCACAAAGAAAAACACAATCAACATTGCCGAATTTATTCCTTGGTTGGGTTGGTTTAATGGGCAAGAAAAGCACTTGATGTGTTTATTGATGAGATTATTGATGATCATGTGACAAAGAGGAAGAACAACATGGAGAACAAAGATATTGAGAATGAAGCAGATGTAGACATGGTTGATGAACTAATGGCGTTCCTTGATGAGAGTAATGGTGATGGTGCTGCTACAGAAATTTCACAATCAGCGCTTAAGCTTACTAGAGATAATATCAAAGCACTTATCATGTTAAGTACGTACAGTTTTTTTTTGGATAAGGTCAAGAGAACGATTAGGCATCAGGGGGAAACTGAAGCATCCCAACTAGGTTGGCACCCTACAGAGACCCCCATCTTCTACTGCCGCCCTGATACGTAATATTAATAAAAAAAAAGGGGAAAAAATATATACAAAGAGGAGGGACTAGACCAAAACCCTCAAAAGAAGAAAAGAAAGAAAACAAAACAAAGATAGAAATGCCTAAGGAAAACGGAAATTGGGCAAACCACTTCTATCCCTAGCAAAATCAACCGCCAAAGTAGGAGGCAAGGAATCAAACCAAACAGTGCTTGTCAGAGAATGACCAATAAAAGCAAGCTTATCAGCACAACAATTTCCCTCACGAAATATATGAGAGCAAAGAACAGTCATACCGTGTTGCAAACAATTATGCCAACGGTTTCGAAGAGAAATAGGAATAACAGAGGGATTCTTAAAGGCATGCACAACACTAGAAGAATCACATTCAATCCACAAACGAATCCAATGATTACTAGCAGCAAACTCCATAGCTAAAATCAAACCCAAAAGTCCCGCTTCAAGAACAGACCCATGTCCGACATTACTAGCAAAACAGCCCATGTCCGACATTACTATCAAAGAAACATTGCGACTCCACCCTCCAATTCCCTTACTTCTCCACAGTGGCGGAGCCAGGACCCTGGGGTAGGGGGTTCGAGCTTTCAACTTCATTAGAGATACCAAAATTTTGTGCAATTATTTTCTCTTTTAATTATCATTTATTTATACTACTAAATTTATAAATTTCGTCATTTTTTCCAATCAAATATCTAACTTTTTGCATAAATGTTTTAATTTTATTTATATTTTCCATATTTTTGTACAAATTAAAAATTTCAAAATCTATCAAATGAAAGTTAGAATATAATTTGTGTAGATTATAAATTTATAATTCTAAAGTATAATAATTTGGTGTATAACTTTTGTGTTCTTGAAATAAGTTTCACGGGAAGAAGTAAACATAATTTGCATAGGTTATTGGTTAGGAGAAAATGGGAGGGAGAGTAAATTGAGTACACCTAGCATTTAAGTTCATGAGAATAAGTAAGTATTATTTTTTTGTTTGGAAAAGATGACTTTTGAAACCAACATAATTAAATAGGATAAAAATTTGTCTTTTTTATTTATAATTTGGGACAAAGATAGTGAACTTTTTCTTGTTAAAAATTAGGATGGTGGGAGTATTAAGCTATGAAAGAATATAAAATATTAAGTAATATATATTACTTTAAAAGGAATTCAATTATTACAATTACTAATAAGAAAATATTACCAAGAATAACAAAATCAAAGAAAACAAATGTTATAGGAAAAACCAAATAGAGTATATCGAAAAACAAGTCAATTATCTCTCGTTGAGCCAAAAGCTATTGTGCTAACATAAAAGTGAGACTTGTGACATTTATAGAGTGAGGGAAACTTGGGTTATTACTTATTAGTGCAAAATCTTTGGGTCAGGTGGTGCAATGTTAAAATATCAGTAGGTTCAAGTAGCATGAAAACAGTGCCATCATGTGCAAAATTTAAAAGTCCAGGGGATGCAGCTGCATCCCCTCACTCGTACATGGCTCCGCCAATGCTTCTCCATGAGACAGCAGAAGATACTACCGTATCAGGTTACTTTATCCCAAAATCAACACGTGTTTGGATAAACGCGTGGGCAATTGGACGCGACAAAAGCGCTTGGGACGAGCCAGAGAAATTTAACCCGTCAAGGTTCTTGAACGAGGGTATGCCGGATTTCAAAGGAAGTAACTTCGAGTTCATTCCTTTTGGGTCAGGAAGAAGGTCATGTCCAGGGATGCAACTTGGACTCTATGCTGTGGAAATGACTGTGGCAAATTTGCTACATTGCTTCAAGTGGGAGTTACCTAATGGAATGAAACCAAGTGAGCTTGATATGAATGATGTGTTCGGTCTCACTGTTCCTAGAGCTGTTCAGCTTGTTGCTGTACCTAGTTATCGACTCAATTGTCCTCTTTGATTTATTTTCTAGTTGGTTTTATAGACTGTTTCATGATTTTTCAGCCAAAAATAATATAATTGGGGTCTCAAATTTTAATAAGTTGGAACATTTTAGACTCTTAATAAATATCATTATGTTGTGAATAGTATTTATCAAAATCACTAGCATCACACATTTCAATAGGTCGTAAATAGGAGCTGAGTGTCTACGTTGGCAAGCATATGAGCACAACAATTTGCCTCTCTCGAAGCATAACAAATTGAACATGTCCGGTCTCTACTATGAAGTAAAGTATGGATTTCATTGAGTAAAATATATTATTTCTTTTATTATTTAAATGGAAGTCTCAATTTCAATTACATGACTTTTTTTCTAAGACATTTTTTAAATGAAAGATGTTAGTAACCAAGTCTATAATACATACACACTTTTCATTTGTTAAATTTTATGCAAATCTCACTAAAATATACATCTGTTACTAACATTTAGTGAGACTTGCATATTTAGTGAGATAGCATAATAGCACTCCTGTTTTATTTGTTGAGAATAGGGAAGTGTTACAAAAACAAGCAAAGGTGAAGTATACTTGTTAAATTATTTTCCTTTTCTTAGTGCTTAATCATCATCTGTTGTTATCCCAATGTCACTCTAGTGAATTATTAGATATTAAAAGAAATGAAGTATATAATACACAATTCTATTTCAGTGATCAAATCAAACTACAAAAATAGTAGAAATTAATTTTCAATATTCAAGTTTGATAGTTCATCTTCATCCATCATATGATCTGATCCATTTTCAGTGGCCCTAACACTACAAAACTCGCAAGAAATATTGGGAGGCTTCAAATGCAAGCATTGACCAATCCGTTTCTCCAGCCAAGCAAGTCTTCTTTCAAGGTTCAAAACACCAATATGCAAAATCCGAATGTCATCAACATGCGCAGCTCTGGCAAAAGCCCGAAGCAAAATGTAATAATCAGCATGAGCAACATAGGACAGGGCACCTTTATCCTTCTTTCTGACATAGTGAACATAACCAAGCTTTTCCTGCTTGACACTAGGTGGAATGTAACAAAATCTGTTTTCCTCCATGTCTAATTTCAACTGTCTAATAGCTTCTGGCAAACTTCCTGAGGGATTATCATCACTCAAACATTTTCTTTTCTTCTTTTCCCTTTTAGACGTCTTTCCCACACATCCTTCATCTCTTGACCCCGTTCCGCTAAAAGAAGAATGGTATTGCTTCTCAGATTCTGATGGTTTAGTATTCTGAAAAAAAGATATCATCAATGAGAATTTATTTTGCCAAATGCCAAGCAATCTTCATAATGTAGTCGACCGAAAAAAAGGAACTCTCATAAACTAGACATAACATACAGATAGACTTGAGTTAAAATTTAATTTAGTTTGATAAAATATGCTCAACATAATTATCAAAGACTGGACATACACCCTTACGCCCAAAATTAGACATCTGGAGCGTGACCCAAGTGGTAAGATAACAGGTGGTCCAACAGATCTAGGGTAGGCTCCAATACCATATTAGGTTTTTATAATGGGTCTAACTCATCTTTACAAAACCGACTTGTAAGGTGAGATGTGTCACTCTTTATAAACTTATTTCATGCCCTACCTTTATCATGTGGAACTTGGGTTTTTCCCAATACTATATAAGCAGAGGAGGAAAGGTAACATGTGGTGTAAGTTTTCCTGATAAACATCATCAAAACAAAAGTTGTTAAATATTAGAAGCCTCCTCATTTTTGCAGGAAGAAAATTCCTTCCTTTATTCATATGTTTTTAAAAAATTAGCCCATAGACAATATTTCATTCTCCATATTACTTTTTTGTTCTAGTTTGGCGTCGTTCAAGAAATGGTGCTGTAACAAATATAGCTTTTTAAATTTCAAAGGTAAGAATTAAAAATCTAGATCAGCAAGGCAATTCAACTTCTTCATTGAAACACCCCAAGAAAGACTGGAAAGAAGTTGAAAGTAATTTCAAGATATTCTAATTACAAATGTTTGTGCATGCCTATGTAATAATTCATTCAAGTCTTCAATTACCTCTTCATTCTGATAATGTTTCCATAGGATTTCCATCATATTTGTTTCTTCATAACTCCCTAAAGATGGTTCTAATCCAGCAAACACAACATCCTTACAGTATTTGAGATATGTAGGTAAGTCCTTGGAATACTCTGTCAAAAACACGGCATGTTATGCTAGCTAGATAGTCATTAAACTGTTGTCAGAAATAGGAGGAAAGAGAATATAAGCTCACACAACATAGGTTGAACAAGATGATAAGTAAATAACTTTACCATGGGTGTCTGCAATCTCATTATATATTGCATGAAGGTGTTGGAGAAGCCCCGTACAATCCAATTCGTGTTTCTGTTGTTCAACTGGATCTTTAGCTGAATCTTTGGCACTATCATTCTGAGATAAACTTTTCTCCCATTCTCCATAACCATTGATGTTATACAAAATCCTTATTGCTACCACCAGAACTGATACAACACAAACATGAGTAGGTAGCTTAAAATAATCCTTGGATAAGGATAACCACAAATCTGGAGACATTGACCATTCATAAATGCGGCATGCGTATGGAAGAATCTTTTCAACAGGAAGAGATAATTTTTCAAGATAACGATAAGCTAATGCATAGAAGTTCACAGGAGGTAACTCCAAGCCTATAAACTGAGAAATGGATGAAGCACATGACTCTAGTTTATGTACCGAAAGAGCTCGCTGAGGCCTGAACATTAAACTTGAACTGATAGGACAGGCAACTGGTGGTCCCATGCGGCTTTCAAGTTCGAGAAAAGCAGAAAAATATGGAAGCTTCCCTTCACATGTCCACTTAATCATGTCTGACGGCATGATGGCTTCCCTGGCAATATGACATGCCAAATATGAAACAACAATAGTACAGACTACTGGAATCCTATTCCTTAAAGACCTAAACCATATAAACGCAGCTCGCTGACCAAACATATTGTGGGGTTCTGATTTGTATTTGCCACGTATGTTATAATCTTCTGGTTCTCCTGAAAACAAAAAAGAAATAAACATAATGAATTACAAGATATACTTGAAAATATGTCAACCATCTTCAGGGTGCCGAAAAAAACTATAATAGACACTTGATTAACATGAAACATTAAGGCAAATTTCAAGTCCATCCTCTTATCATATTGTTCTTCCCGTAAATTCAATAGTTACGGGCACAAATTGAAGCTTTAATAATTCTAAGGTAAGTTGCACCAAATCAGATACAAGATGCAAGTGAGAGTGACCTTCCACAAATCCACAACACAATTGAAACTGTTTTTGCCCAAACATTCATAATTGTGATTTGAAAACTCCATGAACTCTCGAGAAGTTACTCTAGTTGCCACCGCAACTGCGTTCGGAGCATTGGCCTCTGCAATCGCTCTCCATTTCTTCTACCGCTCTCAAACTCACTCATCCAAAACCAAATCCTCGCAAAACGGCACCATATCTTCTTCTCGCGTTAGAAGTTCTGGGGACCCTTTTGACCCCACCAAGCGCAAAGGATACTTGTCTTGGGATGATTATTTCATGGCTATTACGTTTTTGTCTGCTGAAAGATCCAAAGACCCTAATAGGCAGGTGGGTGCTTGCTTAGTGAGTCAAGATGATATAATTCTCGGCATTGGTTATAATGAATTTCCAAGAGGTTGTTCTGATGACAAGTTACCATGGGCCAAGAAATCTAGGACTGGGAATCATTTGGAGACTAAGTACCCTTATGTCTGTCATGCTGAAGTAAATGCTATTCTTAACACAAACCATGCATCTGTGCTGGACAGCGGCTGTACTGTATGTGACCATGTTTCCTTGCAATGAGTGCGCCAAGATCATAATCCAGTCAGGAGATTCTGAAGTCATTTATTTTGTGGAGAAGAAATTAGAAAATTCAGATGTTACATATACTGCCTCTCACAAGTTACTTTCGTTAGCTGGTGTAAAGGTCAGGAAACTCCAACCAGTGATGAGTGAAATTCATCTGAAGTATGAGGATCACTAGATTTGAAGCTTGTCATGACATGTAATCAATGTTTGTAGTAACTATATTCAAAAATCAGAATTATGGGAAGATGATGACTGTGGCAATTACTTCAAATATATTTGAATTTCTCCTCAAAAAAAAAAAAAAGATGCAAGTGAGAGTAAAACTTTCAGTTAAGGGAAAAGATAAGTATAGCGACAGTTTTTGTCCCGAATCATCCCGAGAAGTGTATTTAGCCTATACATGTGCCAGCACCAGCATGTATGCCGCAAAAGAAGGAATTAAAGTGGGAGCAAATTGTGTCAAAAATACACTATCGGGATTTCTCGTGAAATTTTTCTTCGCGTAAAATAGCATTCCTCTGATAAATATCAGGTTTCTTAAAAATTAAAAAGAAACAAATCAATACAAACCTTTCATGAACAAGACTATGTAATATCCCCACATATGTTGCAAGCAAATAAAAAATAATAATTAATTCGTACATTATGTTCCAATCAAAACCAATAATATGCATTAATATTCATGTTGAGAAATTGAATTTTTCATACAGAAACAAATAGGGATACACTTATTCTAATGTAGCAGAAATATTAAGGAGGAAACTAAATTTGACATTATTACCTTCGTTCTGCATCTCAGAGTCATGAATTGCTTTATCAGCCCAGTCATCATCGAAAACACCAGTCTTTGAGACAAACCTCAACCAAATTGGTCCAACCAAGCCACATATTAACGGGGTAACCTTAAACTCCTTCACCAGTGCTTCACATTGAAGCTCAATCATCATCTGCAACCCCATTATGTACCGCAACCGTATCTCCTTGTAGTACTGTTCAATGCTTACAACTGTCGAGCCTCCAAAATCTGCGGGATTCGAGGGATCACACTGGGATTGGTCAACATTCTCGGCTTTTAATTTAACCTGGGAATCATCTTCTAGCCCAAGTTTCCGAAGAAAATTGGATTGGGATGGGTTACACTGAGAGATGGGTTGGACGTAAACTGCATCAGTAGGAGCAGCTGTCCTGCGTTGGTGACTGGCCAAGTAGATACCGGCACCGATAGCGTCTTCCTCTTCGGCGCCAGTGTCGACAACATCGAGATTCTTTTCTCCACAGGCAGAGCAGTAGTAGAAGCCATCCGATTCCAAAGCTTCACCCTCATAGGTACAGCTTTGACAAGTAAATGTAACGACATCAGCCATTGCAGGAGCAAAACCTTTGCTGGAAATTTCTAGATTTCAGTATTATTCTGGGCCTGGATATACAGGGTTGAGAAACAAATAAAAGAAAAAGATAGATGGGCACAGAAATTTGATTGATAATTGTTGTCTAGTCCCCTAAAATTGCTGAAATTCAAAGCTTTCAATTTTAATTTATACACTAGCATTATTCAGTGAAGTCATAACATTAACATTTATGAACAAATTCGGAGGCATAAACAAAACTAATAAAAAAAAATGAACAAGCTGCTATTACCTTCAATGGAAAGAGAGTGGAGATTGAGCGAAGGTAGAACTAACCAATAGTGTAGCCACAAGCATCAATGCAACTTTGTAGGAAGCCATTGTAGAAAATTGAAGACGAAGAATTGAAAATTGAGATGCCTTAAACGTGTGTTTTTCGCTGCAAACCCTTTTCATGTTGCGCTGATTTTTATCTAAAGTTTTAGGGACGAGGAAAATAATGGACTTTTTTTTGGTAATAATGAAAAATTGAAAATTGATCTACATAAAACCCATATTGGTAATTTCCACCTTTGAATCAATTTTGACACAAATATCCACCTTACATACAAATCACTTTTGATTTGATGTAGCCAAACCAAAATCAATTCTCGCTGCCGTGTAACCAAACACACGTTAAGTTGTTGTTTGTAACCACGTGGTGACGCATTCTAGACTCGCATGTTTGTAAAGAGAAAAATATTCACAAGAAAATATATTGATCTACTATAAGGTAGGGATGGTCATGGTTCGGTTTGGGATAAAAATTGAATCGAACCGAACCGAATGGAACTGTTTGATAAATTTAAAATTATTAAACCGAATCAAACTGTTTGTATTTTGAACTAAATCAAATTCTTTCAAACCAAACCAAACATAAATGTTATTATTGATATCGTTGAAAAAAATATAAAAAATCAAATGGAATCGAATTTTAGAAAATTTTAAAATTGAACCAAACTGATTTGAACCGAACCAAAATGTTTCAGTTCCATTCCAGAACTGTTAGTAATGGTTCATTTTTTTTTTGTTTGGTTCGGTTCAGTTCGGTTTTTTTGCTTTATTGCCCACCCATAGCAACGGGAAGAGGAGAGGTGAGGGAACGCCGACGCAACAAGGTACTATCGTGGGATGGACGGCAGCCACAACAGAGTTTTTCGTCGGGTAGTTAGGGTTATGAAAGAGAAGGAATGAAATCATTTTCTTTATGTTTTGTTTTTTAATGGGATAATTTTTGCTTGTTGGTCAGATTGGGAATAATGTTTTTGATCCCGAAGTTCTTAAGATTCATTTGATACTATTTGTAACGCCCTAGTTGTTATTTAATTATTTTTAGTTGATTTAAAGTCTTTTATATGATTTTAAATTATTTGTGTTGACTTTGTGGTGTGGTGTATTTTATTAAATGACTATTTTTATTATTTAATAGAATAAGAGAGAATTAGGATTTAATTGGAGTTTTGGGGTTAAATGAGAATTAAGTGAATTTAGTGGGAATTAATTAAATATTGGGAGGTTATATTTATTGAGAAAACTAGAAAATAGAAGTCAGAAGCAGTTTTCACATACAATAGAGTTTTGGGAGAAAAACCAAGAGAAGAGCCAAGTGGGGAGAATCAGATTTTGTAGAGCTTTGTTCATCGATCTAAGGTAAGGGTGAGGTTAACTTTCAATGATTATAGTTTATATAATTCTGATTCTGATTTAGCAAAGGTTCTGCATAGTTTTGGGGAATTGGAAATTAGGGTTAAGAGTGAGAATTGAGGGTTAGATGATGGAAACATGTTGAATTGGTGTAGAAACTGTGTACAGGCCTTAGAAGATTCATAGGTTGATGTTTAGAATCAGTTTTAAGGTTAGAACCATGTGATTGAGTGAATTTTTGAGAAAAACTGCAATCTGCCCGTACTGACATTCATCGCTCGCCTCCGCGAGTAGCTTGTCTCACCTCGCGAGTGAGCCATGTTCATCGCTCGCCTCGCGAGCAAGGTCGCTCGCCATAGCGAGTACCAGATGAAGAAACTTTGATTTTTAAAATGTTATTTTAGGTCGTATATTGGATGGTTTTGAGTGCCTGGACATGTATAGAGAGGACTGGGCAAGTTTTTAGATCAAAGAGAGGATCAGGGAGCTTAAATATGAGGATTTAATGAGAAAAATGTCAAAACTCCCGAGAGCACCTATTTTCTGTTCGCCATGGCGGGTTGTGAGTTCGCCATAGCGAGTGAGTGATTTCCTGAACTCGCCATAGCGAGTAGTGAGGCTCGCCTCGCGAGCAACCTTTTGGCAGACTACCTAGTTAGGTTTCTTGCGATCTGTTGTCGCACGTGACAACATGAGTTGACCCTTGAGGTAGGGGTAAAGTTATTAATGATTATACAGAGGTTCAGAGAGAATGAATATGATGACTAATGATGTTGATTTAAGTTGACGAATTAAAAGTGGAAATATTTATATGTTATGAAAGATGTTGATATCAGTTATACTTGTTGTATATGATGATTATTATTGTTGGTGACTTGCTGCTTATTATTAACTAATGTTGCCTTGTTGTTGTAAAGTATTAATGTCATTAAGATCCGAAGTTGGTCTAAGTTGTATTGTCGAGTTAAAGTCGTGTCGCAAGTTGACTATGTGGAGGTGTAAGACATATTTAAATATGCATTGTAGAGTAGTAGTTGTCGTTGTCCATGTTGTTGTTGTAATTGAGTTGTATGTTGATATACACAAAGTCGCGAGTCCATTACATACTTACAAACTATTGAGGGCTCATGCCCTGGAATGTTTATCATTCAACTGTTGAGGGCTCATGCCCTGGAATGCCTTGTCATTCAAATTGTTGAGGGCTCATGCCCTAGAATGCTTGGTCATTCAACACGTTGAAACTGGTATCACACACATATTGTAGTTGTTGTTGTTGTTGTCGTTGTTGTTGTCATTGTTGTTGATGAGTTGTTGTCGTTGTTGTTGATTGAATTTAGTAAGTGTTATTTAAGTTGAAGAGGTGTGAACTTTATTGTTGAATATATGTTGCTAATTATGTTATTTAATTAAGTTGTTAAATTAAGTTGATGATTTATATATCTATTATTATTGTTTGTGAATCTCACCCTTCTGCTTGGAAATGTTGCCCTTCGTATGGGTAACTTGCAGGTGATCCAGAGTAGTTGAAGTTATTGCTGTTATGAGTGGACTCCTCACATGTGTCATAGAGCTCTGATACGTAATGGGATGAGAATAACATGTCGTTGTATTTTATCATCCTTTATGTATCATTTATGAACCTGTTGATGTTGAATTTAATCTTTGAAGATATTTTGTTGAGGCCATGTGCCAAGATTTGTTGTTGGAAGTTGTTTAATGATGAATTATGAATTTTCCGTTGCAATTTAATAGTTGCTATGTTGATGAAGTTAAATAAATAGCATTTTATTCTATTTAAGAATTTTTAAATAGCAGTGTGACATTCCGTTAGTTGATTTTAAACTCTGATCATATTTATTATTTACGTTGTTGGGATAACGGGGTGTTACACTATTCACTTCTTCACGAGGTTATAACTTTTTGGGAAATGCTATCTTGTATCGTACAAGTTAAAAAATCAAATATTAAAGTTTTTTTTAATGCATCTAATACCTTAAAAGTTTCAAAAGTTATCTTTTCAATATTAAGTTTGTCTTTTAATTTCATTTTTACCTTCTTAACTTGTATCTCCAAAGGATGCAAGTTAGCATGACCCAACTTATTTTTATAGTTTATAGCAGTTTTTTATAAGTTAATTCAACTAATTTTTACAATTTTTAAATTATTTTGACAAGCTAATTCAACAGGTTTATAAGTTATTATTTGTTTATCTTAATTTTACTTGTGCAATCTTAATTGGAAAAAACAATAATTAAATATATAATTTTTATGTTATTCCATACTTATAAATTAGCTCAACCTCTAATTTTACCAAACAATATAAATTCAATCTTTTATCAAAAAAAATATAAATTCAGTCAACTAACTTATCTCCTTTCAAATTATAAAATAATTTATAAATAAATTATTCACTATAATCTCATTTGTTATAAACTAGCGTATTATTTATTCACTGTATTTTATCAAACAAAGTCTTTGTCTAAGTAAAAAGGACTAGTCCTTTAAAAATTTATTTTAGATTATATTCAAAAGAGTAGTGATAGGTAAACCACCATAGGTGGCATACCATCATTCTACACACCCCATGTGGCAGGGACAATTTTGTCCATCAACAAAAAATAAGGGATAAATTTGTCCTACAATATTACAACTCTCATCACCCTCTTCCACTCTCTCTCTTCTCTATCCTCCCTCATTTTTTCAACAAAACCAGTCCCCCACCAACAAAACACAGCCACCACCAATCACTCTCTCTTTTCTCAAAAATGCCTCTTTTCACCGGAAAACACCCTCTGATGCCGGGAAACGTCCTCTGCTATGACGTTGTCGGCTTCTCCGACTAATAAAAACGCGTCGAAACACATAGATCGAGGTCGGCAGATGGAGAGGCAACCGCGTCGGAAAACTCAGAGATCGCGCCCAAAAACGGCGGCGCAACCTCATCAGAAACATAGATTGAAACAGAGAAGAAAATGTGATAGATCTAATATGGATGAAGAGAGGACGATCGGAGATGCAAGGCAAAAAGGCCAACGCCGGCAGCGGCGGAGGTAGGCGGAGGTAGGCTGGATAAAGAAGAAGAAGTGATAGTAATGGGAGATGAGGAGGATGAAGAGAGATAAACCAGTTTTTCTTTTTAATTTTTTTAATGATATTTATGTTATATTTAATATTATTTTGTTTGAATAAGACAAAAAAAATTGCCACAGTGGATGGATTAAAAGGGTGTATGTGAAAAATTACCCTATTCAAAATGAAGTGCCTTTGACGCAATCACAACCTCGTTTCAAATAGTTGTTTTCCTTACTTTAGTCTGCTTAGGATTAATTTTAAACGAGTAAGAAATTCAATGGATGCATCATAATGAACATGTTCAACATTTTTTTTTTCATCAAGAAAGTTTGACCAGAGGTAGCCGTTTGAAGAAAATTTGGTATCTAATTTAGGTTGATATGGTGTGGTGTATGTGGTTGCTAATGAATAAAACCATATTTCAATATGATGTGGTAGATTGCACTGTTAGTTTCATAAGATAAAATAGCTACCTTGCAATTTGTAGTAAGGGTGCGTTTAATAATCGTATCACAATTTCTACTTTTCGAATAATAAAAGATAGTTGCCGCATTCATGTCATCACAACATCCGAGACTGTTAGATTGAGCTCCTTCCAATGACGTATTTGGGAAATACCGGGTTCGAGTTCCGAGGAACAACGTTGGGCCAGTGCGCATGCCTCTACGCACGAGTCGGATTAATCGCCCACATTTGGTGAGTCGAAAACCGGTGCGAAAGCCAAAAAAAAAAGTACATGGGGATATTCTAGGTTCTCTTTTGCACTAAAAGCAACACATTCTCTTCTACAAGATGTAGAATTTTTTTGGTCTCAGGAACTACAAATCAGCATATTCTGCTTCAACATTTAGCAGAGGGAATTGATGCATTGAATTTGAAAGTATATGTTAAGACATGGCATGCTTTGATGACTTGGTTACCCCAATCTCACCAAATCCTGGTATTAAATCAGGACCATATAAATTATCGAGAAAGAGACAAATCAATTAATCAAATCAGTAAAGCATATTATAACCTCACACAAACACTATAATTGGTACACTTTTTATTAACAGTAACACAAGTACAGAAAAATATCTCCCTAATATTATTTTCCTTAGGTTAGAAAAAAACCAATGATTTCAACCACGTAATGGTGATGCATATTGTAGAATGCCAAACAAGCATGAATTATCATCCACATGTCGTGAAGATAGGTGAGCTCACACTAGCCGCAAATGAGACATCACTTGACAACTATAAATACAGTGAAAGCAGTTAATGTTTTTGTGTGGTGAAGAGATTGTTGTTTGAGATAAGATTATAGTGTTTGAGTGAGTGAGTGAGTGAGTGAGTGAGTGAGTGAGTGTAAGAACTATGGCTTCTGCTTCAGCATCTTGTTTCAAGTCATCCCTTGTTCTTGACAAGTCTGAATGGGTGAAGGGACAAACACTCCTACGTCAACCTTCTTCTATGTCTGTTGTTAGATGCAACCCTACTGCTCCATCAGGTCTTACCATTAGAGCTGGTTCCTATGCCGACGAGCTCGTCAAGACCGCGGTACTTTTTTTTCTTCTCTTTTGAAACTGTCCATGTTAGTATTGTTAGTAGTATTATGTTAGAACTGAATATCGAACCTTCGACTTCTTATTATTCCGCTTCTTAGCCACCAAGACCACTAGTTAATACTAGAAGCATCTCATAACTGAATTTAGTTCTTCAAACTAACATGCTAGAAATTTTGATTCACACTTATAATTTGTTTTAATTCTTCAAACTAGCTTTGACAATCAAATTGATACATTGTAAGAACACTTTCTTGTATGAAAAATGGTTGCTAGTAGTAAAAGTATAAGATACTTTTGGATAGATATCTTAGTTGAGCACTTATAGATAAGCGCTTGATGCATATCTTATATGTGATTATGTATAAGCTATTTTTATAGTAAAAGATAAAATAAAGTCAAAACTGATTTCATATAAGCTATCATCCGTTTTTATAAACTATCTTGGAGAGCTTATAAAAACAAGTGAAAATAGCTTGTAGTCATGTCATTGTCAGAAACTGTTTTCATAATCATAAGTGCTTAAATCAGCAGATAAACTAAAATAAATGAATTCAAAGAGTCCTAAGGTCTAAGATAGAGGGAGAAGGACTCTGAGTTGTAAATTTGTTGAAACTCTTAAAAGTGATGTGATACATAATGGTTTTTAAAATTTTGACAAGTAACTCTGCTCAAAATAATAAAATTCTGTTTTTACATCATTGTTTCAATATTTTATGTTTCATTGTTCTAATTTCTTGTGTCTTGTTTTTGTTGCTTGTGTGTGGATGCAGAAAACAATTGCTTCACCAGGGCGTGGCATTTTAGCCATGGATGAATCCAATGCTACATGTGGAAAGCGTTTGGCTTCAATTGGGCTAGAAAACACTGAAGCTAACCGCCAAGCATGGCGTACCCTTCTTGTGACAGTTCCATCTCTTGGAGACTATATCTCTGGTGCCATTCTCTTTGAGGAAACTCTCTACCAATCTACAGTTGATGGAAGGAAGATTGTTGACGTGCTTATCGAGCAAAACATTGTTCCTGGAATCAAAGTTGACAAGGTAAGCCATTTGGAATTACCTTCTGTTGTTACTAAAATGAAATTTCAATTTTTGCTATACTGCATAATTGATGGAAAGAATAAGCAGGAGTGCTAGCCGATGTATATTATTATGATTATGATGTCTAGTTATGTTTAATTCTAATAGAGTGATATCATTCGGATATACTTGTCAGTGTGTCCATACAGAAAGATGTGTCATGTATGCCTGACATAAACAATAATATGGAAAGATTATATCATTCACAAATGAACATTCAGTCAGAAATGATGTTTAACGTATGGTTTATGTGCCATGAACAACAGGGTTTGGTGCCCCTAGCTGGTTCCAACGATGAATCATGGTGCCAAGGTCTGGACGGTCTTGCCTCTCGTTCAGCTGCATACTACCAACAAGGTGCTCGTTTCGCCAAATGGTGAGTGTACCCCTGCAGTATCCCTCTGTGGAAGCAAAATAATAATTTCAGCTGCATACTACTTATCATGCTCATTTTTTTAACCACGCAAATTTCAATTGCATATTAGGCGTACTGTTGTGAGCATCCCTAACGGTCCCTCTGCTCTGGCTGTCAAGGAAGCAGCCTGGGGTTTGGCCCGCTATGCTGCAATTAGTCAGGTGAAAAAACCATTCAAATTATATAATTGATTTATTTTAATTCATAGTTATTACATCAATAACTTTTGAAAAAGGTCTATGACCCCGATCATTATTTCATTATCATGCAACATCAAGATTTTTTTTGTCTTAGCAGCTGCATTTACCTATGTACGAATTGTATTTGACTAGAATGTTCTTTGGTAACATTAATCACTACATGAATGTAATTTAAAACCTTGGCTAAAATATGTCCATTTAATGGTTTATTAGGACAACGGATTGGTCCCAATTGTGGAACCAGAGATCTTGCTGGATGGAGAACATGGTATTGACAGAACTTATGAAGTAGCACAAAAGGTTTGGGCTGAGGTTTTCTTCTACCTTGCTGAGAACAATGTCCAATTTGAGGGTATTCTCCTCAAGCCTAGCATGGTTACCCCAGGAGCTGAGTCCAAGGACAAGGCCTCTCCTGCAACAGTTGCTGACTATACCCTCAAGCTCCTTCACAGGAGAATTCCCCCTGCTGTCCCTGGTATCATGGTATGTGACACTAACCAAATACATAACATTATTCTTTCTTTGTATTTCAAATTTCACTCTTTGTTTGTTCACGTTCTTACCAAAGCTGTATTCTGCTATGTATAGTTTTTGTCTGGTGGACAATCTGAGGTTGAAGCAACCCTCAACTTGAATGCCATGAACCAATCTCCAAACCCATGGCACGTGTCGTTCTCATACGCAAGAGCTCTCCAAAATACCGCATTGAAGACATGGGGAGGCCGCGTAGAGAACGTGAAGGCAGCTCAAGAAGCGCTTCTTTTCCGCGCCAAGTCCAACTCAATTGCTCAACTTGGAAAGTACACTGGTGAGGGTGAATCCGATGAAGCCAAGAAGGAATTGTTCGTCAAAGGCTACTCTTACTAAAAATGTTGGTAGTGAATATGATGATATATGTTATGTTAGACAGCAGCACTAGCAGTTAATGATGGTGTTGACGGAGGATGAATATTATTCTGTAAGACTAATTTGTCAAAAATGTGTAATATTTTATAGTCTTGGAGACTATTTTTGATTTTTTGTTTTGTTTGTGGTTATATTACATGCACTTTACGACTTCAATAAAATCTTTTGCTATGAGTTTGTACTTAATCATGTCTCAGCATAAACCCAATTAAAAGGAGAGACCAAAACTCATAGCCATTTACTCGAAGTTGTCCTCATTGATGATGATCCATGGAAGGAATGTAGCAGCATGATCTAATTTTTTCCTGCTGAACTTAGTCCTACACATGTTACATAATTTGAACTAGATACTAACTTAGCAAACTCATATAAAAATAAAACAATAAAAAGACATTGGTATCATAGTTCTCTTGAAAGTGCTCCATTCCATTGATTAATCTAGATAAAACAAAACAAATAAAATTGAAAGACAATGTCATTTCTGAAATGCACAAAGCAAAATTAACAACAACCAAACAGTAGCAAAAAATGAAGACAAATTAACTCATAACATGCCATCTGATTTTGCAGGCATCCTCCTGAGGAAATTTTGTGGAAATGCAGGCATATCGAAGCGAAGCCTTGGAGGTCTTAACACATAAGTGACCGAAATGAAGAGTATATATCGAAAATGAATGAAATAAGTCAAAATGGCAGCAATCGAACAGAAAATTAGGAACAAAGCCGTTGCTCTTGGATCCCTCCAGCTGATAAGAGACTGCACCCTCTCTCCTTGAGTTGCCAAATCACCCATCACAGCAAGCACTCTCCCTGAAATGCCTCTCAATCTATCATACCTTTTTTGCAGATTACCACCGCTAAATTTAGTTGGAAAAGGATCAAACTCTTCTTCAAGTTCTTCAGTAGTAGCTGTATCAGCATGAGACAATTTAATATCCATATGAGAAGGATATCTTGGCCTTATTCGGTATTGCCAAATCCCATTGAGGAGTAAGAAGGTAAATGTTAGCGGCAAAATAGCTCCCGGCTTGTAATTGAAAAAGCAAAAGATTGAATAACCACCTATCGTTGTAACTGAATTCTTCCAACTGTGAATCTCCTCAATTAGTTTAACAATTGAAACAAAACCGCTGAGAAGACTTGCGATCCTGTAAAACTGAGCTCTCCCTCTCCTCATGCTCCACACGTTTGACCTCATATCTAACATGAACTCAACAACCTCTTTACTCAGAGGTGGTTCGGCCCTTCTGAACCTCAATATGGTGATTGCAGCGGCTTGGTTTCGCAGACTGTCGATCTGAAACATCGACAATGGACATATGTAATGCATTTTTGGGAGCAGAGGTTGAGCATAAGTTTGCAAAACATTCAACAGTGAAGGACAAGAGAATCTCACTGCCAATTGAATTTCTCCCATTTTCTTTGCTCCTTGAGTATGCAAGTTTATAAGTGGATAAGAATGAGTATAAATCCTATCACTTTCGAGTGTTGAAAGCCTAATCCTTACCTTGCCAATTCTCTTATCAACTCCTCCATCACCATTTTTCCCTCCAACATTATTCTTACCTCCTCCATGTAAGTGTCCATTATCAAACACCACAATTGTGATAACTGTGCAAGGATCATAAACTTCCCAAGTATATTGCTCATTCCACCTTGGTGAAAGATTATCAACAATA
Source organism: Medicago truncatula (assembly GCF_003473485.1). Taxonomy (NCBI): domain Eukaryota; kingdom Viridiplantae; phylum Streptophyta; class Magnoliopsida; order Fabales; family Fabaceae; genus Medicago; species Medicago truncatula. Next base: position 29,292,089 of record NC_053045.1, read on the forward strand.
GTCCTTGTTCTCACCCATTTAGAACCATACTTAGCTACACAATATGCGTCGGTTCGATCCTTCTTCATCGGGGAGAGTCCCACAGCATTCAAGATTCCCAATTCCAAAACACCAATACTTGGTTTGTTCAAATACTTAGATGACGGTCTTAGATCACTACTATAGTGAGTGGCCTCATCAAGAACATGGTACCCTCCATCCAAAGAGATTCTCAAATGCAACCTAGTACTAAATTTAACCTCTTCTTTACCTTCAAGTTCTTTAGGCTTTTGAAGATTGTACCAAACACTAGCTGTTGGAGTAGCATCTATCCTTTTCTCTACATCTTTAAGATGAATCACACAACTTCCCAAATTTTCATGCTTGTTGGAATTCCCTTGCCCCTGTTCAACGCTCAAAAGCAAGGACTCGTCAAAAGGTTCTGCTGAAACAAACATCAAATCCTCATTCCATACAGGGTTTGGATTAATCTTCATCGGACGGCTTCTCAAAGCTAAGTTCCCTAGAACACCTTGGATAAAGATCTCGCTGTTGCCTTTGAGCAACAAATCTTGGGCTTGAATCACATTAACTCTAAGATACCAAAGTCTAGGAGAAATATACACTTTTGAACGAGTGTAAGTGATGTTTTCAACACTAGTAGTTGTTGCGTCTGAATGCCAAGCATCGGGAAAACTTTCATCAGCTTGAGTTCCCATCCAAACAGACACCATTAACTCTCCTTGATCAAGCTTCACCATATTTTGACCCTCAAGCTTATACCATTGTGGTGCTAAAGGACTATCAGGAGGAACCCTCATAGGAATATCAGAAATTGTGAATGCTACTCGACCAATGACATTAGGTTCATCAGCAACGGGATCTTTTTCCTTCACAACAATCTCCAAAACTTGTTCTTGAATCCTCTCTTTAGAAAAAGCAAAAACTTGGTTCCACTCAGGGTTTGAGGTTTTCTCAAAGACCCTTGTTGTCCCTACGAAACTTCCAAGTTTCACTTCCACAAAAGGGTTGCAAGTATCAGACTTACCGGTTTCTGGTAAGTCATTGGCTCTCACTACCCTTGCAAAAAGAAACTTCATTTGTTCAACAAGATCAAATGTTATTGGAAGCCTATCACCACTTATCACTCTTCCAGCATTGATGTTTGGTGTTGTCTCCTTTAAATCAAAATCTTCCTTTTGCTTCCTTTGGTTTTGATTGTGATTTTGGTTTGCCATGGCTTACTCTACAAAAACAAGAGTGAACACAAAGTGTAAGCCTAAGTGCAAAGTCAAATCATCATAGACATCTATTTCTATAACAATATGTAATGGCAATATGTGCACAACAAATGCGATTAAATAGATACACAATTGAAATGCGACAGACATGTAGATATAAGCTTGCGCATTGCGCTAATATCTTGAATATTTAGTTTGTGAAAACGTTAAAAGAATAAATAACTTCTGATTATTCATGGAGTAAAGTTCTTCCCAATATATGAAATTGAAGATAACAATATGAAATATAGGTTGATATTAATAAAAGTCTACAAGTAAGTTCAAACTCACATAGTGAGAGGTGAGGAATGTGAAAAAAATTCTTAAATAGAAAATAATAGAGTTAAGGATTGAGGTTGTTGACATGTCATTCCGACATTTTACATATTAGATTTAATAAACCAAATCCATTTTATCAACCTATTTTCACATCTCTACGTATATGTGCTGGAGTAAAAGATGAGTTATTTTGTTGAGAATATAAAGCATAATCAATCAATTCTCTCCTAACTTTCAAGAGCAAATGCATAAATGAAAATACAAAGATATATATGGTGTGTTCTGCAAAAGACCTAATCATATACTATAGGATTCTATCATTCTAAAATCACTTCATAAACAATGATTTTACAATTATAGACAACATTTCATGCTCTATATTTGCGTTAAGAGGGTTATAATCGTATTCGCATGTATAATGCAAAAATGAAAAAAATGAGGATAGACAAAAGTTAATAATAAGGAGGAGAAAGTAAAATTCATACCACTAAAAATCAAAGCTTCGCATGTAACCGAAAGTGAAACAATATTGCTTGATTTTGAAGGTGTTATGTGACTGTAGAAAAACAAACTTTAGAAGCATTAGCATTTGAAAAACAAACTAAGAACAAATATTTTGATGAAAAATGAGAGTTAGTTATCAAATATTTTGGTAGAAGTACACAGACTAAGAACTTACCAGGCAAATGGAGCCACCTTCGAAAATTGCTAACAATGTCTTTTGGAATGTTTTTTCTTTTTTTGAAACTTTGAAAGAATGAGAGTGTACATGCGGTTTAAAAATGAGAATGTTAACTGCTTTTTTGAGTTGATACACAAAGATAACAACTACTTAATGAATCGGTTATCATATTATTTTTGTGATAAATGCACATTCAATTAGATTGAATTGTGAGGATATATATGTATAATTTGCATGATAATTAGTTTGATTCTATTTTGAAAAATGATTGAACTGTAACGGTTTTATATTTTCATTGCTGGATGGTAAGAGAGGTAAGCAACGAAAGTTGACGAAGGCAGTTTATTCCATATTTTTAAGGTTTTTTCAATGCTAACAACATGTAACAATCCCATGAGAATGTAACGTTTTAATTTTTTTTTTTTTTTTTTTGTCTCCGCGAGGTTAGCTCTTTTTTTTTTTAGAAGGGATAATGCATAATTTATATGCAGGGGTCGGGGTTCGAACTCCGGTCACCCCACTTATTCACTTTAAGGTGAATTTCTCTAGCCGTTAGACTACTTACCAATTTTTTTTTTTTTTTTTGTTACAATAGTTAGTTAATTTTTTTTTATTCCTATGAGAATGTCAGATGTATGCTCTTACACATGAGAATAAAATAAAATGAAGAAATCATTTGTAAATATCATTCCTTAATTTAAAGGTTCGTCAGCAAAATAAGATTGTGAAACATTAAGACATTAATCGATGTAATCATCCTCTCACTTGATGAAAAAAGATATTAAGGTTAAAGTGACTCAAGGAAATTTCTTCACCGCCATTAAGGTTCCCCGATATTAAGGTTGCCGAAACACATTTTAACATAGTCAATAGTTAGGAATCAACAACATTTTGATAACTACTAGAGGCTTCCAAGTTTTCCAGTAGTTGTAGTTGACCTATATATTGATGCTCGAAAAATAGTTATCTATTTCTTAATACATACAGAGTGCAAGTATATATTGTCGCAACAAGTAATAAAGAGTAAGTAGAGTATCGATCCCATGAGGATTGCCGTAGATAAGTTCTATGTATTTTCAAATGTTAAGTTGAGTTGTTTAGGATTCAAAAAGACTAATAACAAAGACAAGGTTATAAAATACTAAAGTCGTAAAATGCGGAAGTAAATAAAGCATGTAAAAAGGTTTTAGAGATTCAAATGAAAAAGTGTGGTTAAGGAATTAACTTCACAAAGATAAAGGTTTGCAAGATTTATAAAGCTACGATTCTGAGATGGAAGCTATAGCTTCGTACAACTTTTGGAGGAATCCTGTAGAGAGCTATAGTTTCACATAGTTTCATGGCAATCTGGTGGTCACTAGGAGTGTTGTGCACTTAACCTTCACGTTAAGCACGTGAAAATGTCTGGTCGGAGTACAATCACATAATCCTAACATGCAACATTGTTAGGTTAGGTCATAAACATTTACCACCGAAGTCTTATTCTGCCGAGCCTTTGGCCTATGACAAGAATCTTAATTAGATCTCAGCGCTTAAAAGGCTCCTCTAAGACCTTGCACTCGTGCAAATTAGTCTCTCTTGTTCCTTTCACCTCTCGATGCATAGGGACTAACTCATATCAAACAAACATGTTCCATTCTAATACCCTCTCAGTCTCATGGAACTTTAACATTGAAAGCAAAAGAGATCGAGTTTTACTTTCAAAGATTTTGAGTTAAAACGGTTTGTTTGAAAGAAGCTTTGAAGGTTGTAACTAACTAAACTTGCAAACATAATTAATTATCTAACAAACATAATTATTATCTAATCATTCCCTAACCACAAAAGTGGTTAGTGCAATGAACATATACACAAAAATTGAAATGGAGAAGATAAGAGATAAAAACACAATTGCATAAATCATTAGATAAGATTAGAGTTTACAAAAGAGAAATTCAATCCTTTGAAAATGAAGGTGGATTCTTTGCAGACCTCCCTTAACAAATTACTCTAATGACTCTAAAACTTTAAGACTCTAACTACTATGCTTTGAAAATGAAATGGATGAAGGTATGAGATGAAAAAGAATGATTTGAATCTCTAGAGATGAAGGTATGTTACCATTATAAAAAGTCATTTTTATCTTTTTATAGTCATTTTTATTTCCATTCTAATCCCATCCACAGTGAAAAATAATTTGTCTAAATAAAGAATTCTTCAATTGTTTCATACCTTAAAGAATATTGACCAATTATTTTTAGGGAAACTTTTTTTAAAATTAGGTCACTTATTATTTATTAGTACAATAAAAATTTAAAAAAAAAAAAAAAATTAACGAGTCCATGGGCCAGCCCGCCATTGACCGCTTTTTCAACGTACAATATAAGATAGACCAACTTTGGTGTGTGGGCTCAAAACCTCAGCTGAGTCCGATCAAAATGACGAGTTAAACGGACCGATCTCACAGATCAAACCCGTTTTGTCACCCTTAGTTCGATTGTTCCATGCAAATTCCAGTTTTCAATTTAAATCCGAGTTTTTTTTCTATACACGGGTGTGTTTGGTTTGCAAAATAGTAAGTACTGGACAAAACAGTACAAGACAGAACAGCACAACACAAAACAGAACAGCACATGACAAATTTTTTATGGCAATGAGTAATTTTTTGTTTTATACGATTTTTGGGGACAAAATGCTATTTTGATATTTTAGACAACTTGTACGTGGGACAAAAAGTTGTGTTGTGGTTTGGTGAGGGACAAAATTATGAGTTTTTGTCCTGTCTCTTGCCTCCAGTTTGTCCTGTACCTTAAACAGTTTTACAAATCAAACACTGGACAACTAGAGTTGTTCTGTCCTGTCCTTGAGATATTAACTTGATTATAATTGTTATATGAGTTTTATATGATTTTTGCCCCTGGAAAAGAAAATGAAAACTTTTTAATTGTCAAAATCAATTTATCACACATTTATGATCAATTTTGAGCCCTCAAAACTAGAAACACACCAGTACACCCAATTGAATAACACTTTTATAGGTTTGAAAAAAGTGATAAATTGCATGCAGCTATTCCATTTTCTCTGAATGTTAACACTATTTCAAGGGTGCAGTGTTGCTTGTTCGTTGCTTCATTGCAAGTTTTGATCGAGTTCATTTGTTTGAGGTAAATGCCAACTCGTTTTCTATTTTTGTAGGTTACTTTGCTTGGTAGAAGAGACTTTAGCCTTTATGATATGTGGTACCAAAATTACAAACAAACAAAAGAAGGATAAAAAAACAAAAATAATGGTGGTTGTGCACACAGTTCAAAATAAAAAGTTACTAAAAATATCTCTTTATATTTTGTGAATCATGTTTAGGGCTTGATAAATGGTTAACATTGGTATTTTGGATTGCAACTATTATTGAAAAAAAATTATAAATCACCATACTAGTTAGGTTATATCTTTATGCTTTTCTGTTAATAACTTATTCCTTATTGATAATGAACTTAACACTGTTGTATACCAGTAAAGTAGCAGGGGAATATTCTAGGTTCTTTTTTACAGTACCAAGCAACACATACATGTAAACAGCATATTAGTAAACAGCACCAACAATTAATGACGGAGAATGCAAGACAAGTTTGTCAAAATTGTGTATTGTTTTATAGTCTTGGAGACTATTTTTGTTTGTGGTTATATGCAACTTTACAACTTAATAATATCTCTTGGTAAGAGTAGTTGTCGTGTACTTGAATGTGTCTCAACATAAATCAAAATGATTTCTTTTTAACATGCATTTTTTAACACACTCTTTAATTGATTAAAATTTACATAGATCATAATTTATGAAAGATTTATTTAATTTGATGGGGACTGTGTGAGTTTTAACAAATTAAAAAGAGTGAGTTAAAAAATGTGTGTTAGAAATTTTGCTAGCACCCCTCATAAATTATTGTCAAAGTTAAAAAGAGAGTGGCTTCTATAAAGATTTAACGAAGCAAATAGTTTCCCCGCAAAATCAATAAGATGTTAAATTTGAGTTATAAGTTGGTTTAGTGGTTTAACGGGAAAACAAAGAAAGAATTTCCTTTTTCATCCTCCACACTTCTCATGCACCCTTCAATTTGACGAAATTACACCCGTTCGAATTTTATAAGCTAAACCATTTTTAAGAATTTTTGGAGTATATAATTTGAATTCCCTATAAATTTATAAAAACAAGTGCAAGTTGCCTTGGTTCATCCAGATATTGGCTAAACATGATTCGAAAAATAAAATCCAAATAAATCGAATATCAGTTTGAATTATATAATCCAAAAGGTAACCCACCCCTCACTCTCCAAAGATCCGTTTCAAAGACTAATCACAATTCATAAGTTGACACGGTTCAGATTATAACATCTAAACTGGTAAAATAAATTATAAGTAAGACTTAAAAAAATTAGTATAAAAATTTAGAATAAACTAATTAAATTTAATTCCTTACAGATTTATGATATGAATTCTTTAATTTTTTTTTTGAGGAATATGACCTAACTTAATAAATCACATTGAGATGAAGCTCAAATTTCATTTTATGCGTCAAAACAACGGAGTATACTATCTCACATAACTAATTCCCTAACACAATTTGTTCAACTTATGCAAATTTTTATATTTGTTATGTCCAACTTTAATCATATGATACTTTTTTTTTTTAAGATGCTAAAATGAAATATATTACCACATCAAAAAATCCTCCCTAGCACAAGGTATGTCAGAGAGAAACACTAGAGTCACAACAGTATTTACAGTAACAACAAAAAGCATTAACTAAAGAAAACAAATAACTATTAGCCTATGTCCAAAATTGTGAATGAACTAAGCCACCAACCATGATAATTGAAGGGAAGTGAAGAAAATTTCGCATTCAACCACATGAAAGTGATTGACTTAATTTTATCAACCATCTGAAAATTAGTCATTGAGTGCTTTTAAAGAGCCTGTTATTTATTTATTTCCAGAATTCCAAATGTATACCAAAGAACATATGATACTTTTAACTAATATATTTGTGTTTACAACTTATTGATGCATCATTCAACCTTATAATTAATTTTTAAGGATTTTTTTCATGTCTATCACAAAATCATAAAATAGAAACAACAACAATAATAAAGAATTAGTAAAACAAAGAATGGGGTCCAATGACCATAAGATTTTTATGCGTGATATTAATTAATGTAGCGTGAACAATTCAATGGTTTATAAAGACAAACACAACACTTTGTTACACTTCAAAACTTTAAACAATAATTCTAATTTTAAAAATGAGGATTTTGACATTATAAATGATCGTACAATTTTCTATTGTTATATGGGAATAAGGAAAAATATGGCTGAAATTCTCAAATTTGTTTATATTATGATTATTTTTCTTTTCATCACTGAAATCAAAGGCGGTAAGTTTGTTTTTGACAGAAATCGCGGTAAGTTAATACTCTCTGTTTTCTTTCTTTCAATTTTTTTTCTTTTATCTTATACACAAAGTTTTATTTCTATTATTAACATTTATTTTCTATTGACATCACAGGAGATCGATGCCGTTCTATTCTAGATTGTCCTCAAGACAAGTGTTTCCCTCTTCTAACTTTAGTATGCACAAATTTTATTTGTGATTGTCTGCACGTGTAGCAAATAAAATCAAAAATAATTTCTTAGTAAAAACTATATAATTGGATTTGAAATTATATAGTTTTTACTTCTATGATTTCTCTCAAACAACAACATTTGTTCTCTGTCTACATGAAATAATTGTAAAATGGTCATTAATACCACCATAATTAATAATAATTTTTTCCTCAAGTTCTATGTACTATGAAACTTAATTATTCGCAAAAAACACAATTATATCTTATTTTAATCATTTGACACCTCATCGTTTTTTACTCATTTGTGTCTTTTTTATCAAAAAAAACTTTTTAGATGAGAGAGAAAATAAGTGTCCAAAGATTGAGGTAGTTTTGTAACAAAACTTCCATTTTTATAGAGTAGTGTATCTGGTTTTTTGCAGTTTAAAAAAACAGAATCTACAATCCAGCCCAAATTAATATTTTTTGGTAATGCTTGTTATAGCGAAAAATTCAACCGCAAATGTATCGTATTACTGTATTAAAGTCTCGCTTTTTCCATCCCACCACCTATTTTTTTTCCGCTAAATGAGAATCCTATGATGCTAGAAATAGTGGTGCTCAAAACACTTATATCTTGTAAAAAGTTTTTAAAATTGAAACTAAAATTAAAGACAAAATTGAACATGTACTTTGTGACAATACGAAGAAATATACAAAGGCTTGGTCATATAAATAAAAGCCATGTGTATTAGTATTTTATTACACCAATAGTTAGTGGGTTTTTGTTATAGTTAGCATTACTTCTATTATTCAAAATTTGTAATTATCAATTACATTATACAATCTCTTTCTTTTTATATTTCATTATGGTATCAGAGCCTGTTGAATTCAAGGGTCACCTATCGATTCTGCACCAAGCTCAAAGAGTGTAGTTGGGCGTAACTAAATAAGAATAAAATTGAGTAAATTAAAAAATATGGGGAGCTGTATGCCAGAAATCCCACATGAAACTCATCTCTTTATAAAAGGCCTACTAGTCTTTATTCTGAGTTTTGCTTTTTCTTCATCCCCTTGACACTTTTGCATGTGCTGCACCAAAGGCATTAGTTATGGAATTCTGAACTAGCTTTTTTTTACGTCAGACTTCGTAACAAGCTTGGAAATTAATTTACTTTCATTAGTTAGTAAACTTCATGGGAATATCCAAAATGTCATTGTTTGATCATGGGAATAAGTAAACATCAAAGAAACATATGTTTTTTGCTTTCACTCTAAGCAAATACACGTACATTAACAAGTGACTATATATATGAAGTTACAATTTAAAATGGATTAGCCTATGCACATGTTTGTGTGTATGAACACACGAGGTGGATCATTGGAGTTGGTGATGTAATCTTCGCGCCTATTGATTGGATTCTACTTCTCTAATTGTATGCTCATTTTTTAAGCGAAGAGGGTGTATCTGTAAAGACACTCGGATGTCAATGTATGAAAGGGTCTAGTCGATATAGTTAGTAAGTGAGTGGAATAACGAGCGATCATACCTTGGTAGTGAACATCCTATTCATAGAATTACTTGATTTTAATACGTTCCATGCAGTTGTTTTCTTTACTAAGTTATCATTGCGATTGTATCAATATAAGTGCTATCCTTCAGCGTAACTAAATAACTAGATATGTGGGAGTTTAGGGTTGGTAAAAGTATATGAAATCATACTAAATAAACTAGTACTTTTACCCGTGCTACCGCCCGGGACATTAACAATGGAAAAGCTGATATATTGCAATATGATTTATTACATCGAATACAAAACGATTCAATATTTTATGTCCTTAGATCACACACCTGTGCGTCGTACGGGCGAGATATATGTAAAATATATTACTGTCATGAATTGATATAGATAAAATTACCGTTAAGAATCCAATTCAAAAATAATGTATAATAAATAACACATAAAAACACTATTACGATAACTAACATGATCCATAATTGGATAGAGCATACGACACTTTCTCGCGCTATCAATTGTCTTATTATAAAGAGTGTTAAATATGTTATTTCTGCTCCTCTGACTAATAGTGCAAGGTTAAGTGACCAAAAATCACTGATTATAGATTCGGAAAAATAATAATATGCAAGTTTCTCTGAGAAATGAAAAACTATAAAAACTGTTAAAATTAGTTTTTTCTTTAGAAAGAAAAGAGTAATACTTCTGAAAATTCTCTGAAAAGTTATATCGTAAGTATTTTTTAAACTTACAAAAATATCTCATTAGCGTAATGAAATGATATCTGAAGGAAAAAAAAAGACTAATTGGATAGCATTCAGGGCCACCATAAACAAAAAGGTGCTAAGTTAAAGCTATGATATTTTGTATATAAAGTTAAACATGTCTCACTTATTATGATATCACTTTTACTTGTGGTTCATTTTTTGTTTTATTTTCATTATTAACTTGTGGTTCATTTTATATGAATTATTTTCTAATTTTTCACACTTCAATTTTTTCACACCAGTTACCGTTTTTTCTAAAAATATTGAACAAATAATGATAGAAATGTATTAGTTTTAAAATGAATTACAAATAATTGGTAACATTTTTTTTGACGCAATTAATTGGTAACATTAAAAAGTTTTAAAATGAATTACAAATTATATATACTTTTACTTTGAATAATATAAATCAAATTAATTAAGTTTTAATGTTACCAATTAATTTCATCAAAAAAATGTTACCAATTAATTTTAATAATTCCGTCAAAATAAGTTAATTGTAATAATGTTAATAATTCAATAAAAATAATATCAAATATTTAGATTTGCCATTCACCAAAGAAATATAGATTTTCCTAACCATTAGAGTTTAAAGAAACTTTTGATATGATATGATGATGAATAAAGTAGATTGTCAAATTAAATTAGATCAAATTTATTCAGATTGAAAATCTTGTTATCTCATACTCCCCGGTTTGTCTATATTAATGGTTATATACATCACTTATTCAATGAACCTAAAAAATAATTTTTTGCTTATAATAGTGACCGAAGGGAGGATGTACGTAAGAAATTACTTTCAAATGTGTTTTAATATCAAATAAAAAATTGTAAACTGTTAACATGATATTAAAAGGATCAAAGCATGATAAGAAAATCATTTGCTAGATTATAAGTACTCATCTACTTAGGTTTTTTGAGTTGAATTGCGTTCGATTGCTCTGGGTAAATTGCCTGGAACGGTTTGCTTGATTTGGTTCTATTATGTTTAGTTAGTGTTATTTGGTTTGTTCCCACTCAATAAAATGGACTGTATGCCAATCTTTATTACAAATATTCTCGATTCTTTGCTTACCAAGATATGGAGTGCATGTTTGGATCGTCAGTGAGATTAACAAAATTACGGCGAGCCGCGATTCTATAAACTTTGAAGTACAACTTTTGTCAAAATCACAGTGATTCACTATGATTATGTCAATCTTACCATGCATCCAAACATGCACTAACCAGATGCATTGTCAAAACAAACGGACTGTGTATCACAATTAAGAGTTATCAAAGCGTAACGAAGTTAAAAACACAGTTCACACAAAAAGGTAACATCTTTTCCAATTGACTGCAGACACAGTCAAAATCTACTATATACTGATTGATTACAAGGCATTTTGAAATGAAAACGAAGATTCACAACACAATCCTTAACATTCTGCGTTGGCTACAAATTATTCATTCTTCCTTGAGGGAGTTGGAGAAGTACCAAGACTTGCAAAGCAAGCAGGCAAGCACATTGGAGCAGTGACCCGATTATATCTGCAACGAGATGAAATTGTCTAAACAAAACCATGAAGATTTTATAACAAATGTGTATTAAAGAACTAGAAGGAAATATGATTATTGAATCTAAATTTCTTTCTGAAACATTTCTTACTTCATATTTCACATGCCATTGATTTGAGGAAAAGGAATAAATAGCAATTAAATCATTATGATATGATGCGCATGGCATATGTAAGGAAATGTTTACGCTGGTAACATAAACTTACTCCAAGTGACTTGTATTAAAGTTAAATGTGTTTTTGGTTATTATAAAATCGCGGTCTTTGAAGTTTAGTCCCTAGAATTTTTTTTCTCATTTTAGTCCTCACCCGTAATTTCGGTAAGTTTGCGACTGAGTAAAATTTTGATAGAAGATTAACTAAAACAGTGTTTTATATGGATTCAAAGTACATTTAACTCATTATATAGCATATGGCAAAGACATTCCAGCTAGAAAGAATGGACTCACTCCTACTTGGTTACAGAAAATATTTTACACAAATCAATAAAACAATCACTACAGGTTTATATAATCTTATTTTCCAGAGAATGAACTTTTTCTGTTGAGGATAGTATTTTATAAGAAACTTGCACAATGGTTGGAATTCTGGCCTGTAAATACATCACAGGTTCGTAGTTCAGAAAACATTCTCTTGCACATACAAGGTAAGGTTTGTCAAGAGTCTCAAATTGGATCGAATGAGATAAGACCTCAACAGGTGTTAATAAGTGGAGACCCTCACCGTACAAGCTGGTTTTGTAGGTTTGAGTTAGGCCCAACTCAAATTTTAATCTAGTATCAAAGCCTATTCAAGATCTGGTGGGCCACCTCCTATTAGGTTACCATTAACGGATCACGCTCCAGATGTTCAAAACTGGTTGTGAGAGGGTGTGTTAAGAGGTCTCACATTGGATGAGAACGGGCCTAAACATGTGCTTATATAAGTGGGGGAAGTCCTCACCTTTCAAGATGGTTTTGTAGGATTAAGGTGGGTTCAAACCTAGTTCTAATAAAGTTGATTGCAATAGACCAAAAAAGGATACAACCCTTCCCATGATATGGCGAAAATTCTATAGCATCAGTTTACTGTTTTTTGAGAGAAATATTGTAGTAGTTTTGGGTTTCCATCAAAATAGAAAATCGTGAGGTTTCCAAGTTTAAATTAAACGTAAGTACTCATTTTTTTCCATCCTTAATCTAACAAAGTACATTATAATGTCAACTTACTAATGATCCAAGGGATAACACAACTTGTTCAATAAAGACAACTTACTTTAGGGAGCTTGCTCCACTTGCATCTTTGGTTTTACTACGTGGAGGTACACACAGAAAAAGTCACCATACAAAAACACGTGACTTGTTTATGAGCTAGATATGCATATAATAAACTAATTTGGAGTATATATTCATATAACAAACTAATTTGGAGAAAGAGCGATTTTACATAATTCGGCACACTGAAACATATTTTAACATGCAAGTAACCTGGGTCTTTATGTCAGAGAATATAATGTAAGGAAAACATTACACTCAGGGCACAAACACATTGATAAGTAAATAAGGTAAGGGAATTGGAAACTACGGTCTCTACCTGAAGGGGTTTATCTTAAGCAGCACTTCCTGTTACATTTCCAATTGTTTTCCGGTCAAAAATTTCAATCCAGTATCCATCAGGATCCTTAATAAATGCTATCCCTTTCATTTTCCCTGCAAAAACAAATAAATTGAAGACTTGAGTTTGAAGCACAGGTGGTGCGGCCTGATGGCATCAGCATAATTTTAACATTTTCCATTAGCATTTAACATTTGTACACCAGAAGTCGTGCAATTGTATTATGCTCAATTTCTTTGTTTTTGAACAGTGGCACCACTAGCTGTACCCAATTGTGAGTAGTTCCGAGTGCTTATGAAAATAGCTTATGACATATCTATTAGATGTTTCCAACTTAGTTTAATAAGCTTCCCATGATTGCTTATGGAAACTTACAACTTATATACTGCATTCTAAAAATAGAAAAATACAGAAAATTAAGGGACGATATACTCAATAATTATAATTAACTTTGTCATTTTCCATCAAAATGAAGTTCTAAAAGTAATCAAAAGACATCCCATCAAATTCAATTTCTATATGTAACCAAAATGACATCCCTAATAGAACAGAGCAAACGGAGGCACTTTTCACCTCCAAAGGTAATTGTGGGGATTGTTTATCAAACAATTGAGGTTGAAGGGGATCGAAGTGAGGGCATAGCAAAGAAGATTTCTTGGGCAAGAAGATTGAAGGATTGTATGCTAGCTTGATCCGAAGACCATGGGATTCATCCAATTTCAAGGAGCTTGAAGATTGGAGGCATTGGAGTGGTTACACAGTGTAGAAGGTTTAGGATGGTGGTGATTCGTAAATTGAAGGAACCTTAATTAACTCTTGTAAACATTTTCAACATTCTAGTGTTGGTCCGTAGAGGAGGCATTTTCTTCTACGAAGAGAGGATTGGCCCTCAGCGAGGACGATAGGGGAACCTCTATAAATCCAGTGTTCTCTTTTCCTTACTCTTTAATTTCTGCAAATTTACTTTGATATATGATGTTGATGGATTAGGTTAATTGTCATATGCTTTGTGATTGGATAATTTTTAAAACCTAATCGTCAAGAACACTGTTGATCTATCAATTCAATCACCTTTCATATTAGAGATTAACTTGTTGATAATCTCATCGCATATATTAAAGTTGTTTAGTTTATTGCGATAGTGATTTCTTGTTTAAAATTAGGTTTGGTTTAAAATAGTTATTGGTTTTGTGGAAGTTAATGTGTATTAATAATTGATTGATAAATTACAGTTTAAGAGTGAATTCCTCATTCCAATTTGAATTGCTATTGTGCCATTGCTTATTCTATTATCATTGAAGCTATTGCATAATCCTATAAAGTCATTTGATTTCAAAAGAAGTTTTATAAACCACGATTTCGAAAAAGTTTTATATAAAGGGGATAATCTATTCATCCCCCTCTAGCTTATCATTGCTCTCGTCATATCGGCCAACAGTAGCTGATACATAAGCCTTTATATGATGAGCACTTACTCATCATATACAGTAGCTGACCCATAAGCGCTCGCTTAAGTTGTTTACCAAAAAACATACCTCCTAACTCTAAACCATGTTTCTAGAATTAGATTACATCCTCCAGTTTCATGCTACTTAAAAATTATATATATTTTAAGAGTCGAGTTATCCCTTGAAATATCTATAAAAATGGATTTCATGATGTGGAGGAGGGATACAACACTAAAAAAAACATAACAGAATGGCCAAGTAGGCAAACAATTCAGATAGTTATCTACTGCAGTATAACAGACCTCACACACAAAGCATCCATAGCATTTATAAATAAAAATGATATATTCATAGTATAGTCAATTTGAATTTCTAGAATGAAGTTAAAAAAAGTTACCATCCTCTGGTTTCTTAACAAACTCAACTCCTAGATTCTGAAATCTTTCACATGCTTTGTAGGTGTCATCAACAGTAATGCCAATGTGTCCTGTAAACAGAAGGATGACTTCCTATTAGAATTCAGTCTCCTAGTTATCCCAATAAGGTAAGGAACAGCACATATATATCCAATAAATAACATTGGAAAAGAGAAAAAATTACATCCACGTGAAGGACATGAAACTAATAGTAGAAATGTAGAAAGTAAATATAAATAAAATTTAGTTTCAGACGTGTTCATTATGAAATGAAAACTAGGTCACCGGAGTAAAATTGAAAAATCATAATTTATGCCTATCAACATTTTTGGGGTAATGTGTAAGAAACTTGAAAAGAATGATAACTGATTAATTATAGTGATGAGGATCTCATATGAACAATAAATTAAACAGCAAGCAGGTCATTTTTTAAAGTAATGGTTTAAATGTAACCAAGTTTAACAGATCAGTTATGACTTATAACTAATGGTATATAATTTGCAATTCCTCGTATACAACTATTACATTGAGAGCACTATACACAATTCAGTATGATTTACAATTCATGGTTCAAAAATTAGATTGGCAATTCACTATTTGAACAGCAATTTAATAACACCTAGAAACCGAACTTAGAATAATGCATATCATACCAAAACCAACTAAGGAAATGTTTCCCATTTACACTTTTGACGGTACTTTTTACTACAAACATTTCAAAAGATATATATGGCCTGCTAAATTCACCACTTACAAAACCAATTTGACGGTTTCTGTTTAAAGGAATCAAACACACACTACCATTGTGTCACGGTGTATGAGAAAAATAGGTTAATATGAGGTATTCACAACTAAACAGATTTTATGAACGGTGAGCTTCCAAATCATCAGATAAGCACCAAGACTCCAACTACATATGAATGCAAGAATAATAAACAGCAGTTTTTTTTTTCAAAATAACAAACTCGAAGTGTAACCGGCAAACATACTAAGTCACAAATTCACAATGCAAATCATGAATCGCCAAACTAACTTCTGAATAGTGAATCAAGTTTTATCGAATTATGAGATTCAAGCACAAATTAAAAATTGCTTGAAATGAAGGTAATGCTTGATATAATAATTTTAAATTTAGGAATAAACCAAACTTAACCATAAGCCTAAAGAGATTATATATCATAAATGAAAAAAATGAAAACAAAGTAAAGGTAGAGCCAAATAAAGTGTAGTGTTGGCAATTGTATGAAACCCATATATGAGGAAATGACTGATTGTTTATATAAAGCACATATTTCAACTAAATGAAAACAGAGCAGTGATATAAATATAATGAAATAGGGTGTATTCAATAATCAATACTGCCCCAACAGCTTTATTTCCCATAGTAATTTTCTTTTATTTTTAAATATCTTTGATGAGATTGGTAAAAGAAAAGACAGAACACACCACGGAATTGTGCAATTCATATATGGTGATACAAATCAAATTGATTCGTGCACGAATTGCATGATTATTTAAAAGTCATTTGTGATTCATCATATGATACAAATCAATGGCCTGTTAACTTGCATAAAACCGTGAGATCTGAATCATGATACGAAAAATCCTAATTAACAATGCCATTACAGCAACAAAAACAATAATCAAGTCTTGTACCGCTGAGTGGGGTCAGCTATATAAATCAAACAACGTCATAATGCTCTATCATACATCATATTTCTCTCCAACTCATTACTCTATAGACCTTTCTTAATAGTTTCTCTTATAGTTTTTCTAATGCCTCAAGTGGTTTGACTACTCTCAATCCTTTAATATACTCTCCTTACTACAGAATTAACAAGTCTTCTCTCTACATGCCCAAACCACCTAAGCAGAGTCTCTACATTCTATTAAATACAAAAATAAAAATAACTAGGGCTTTGAGACTGAAATTTATTAGAGATATAGTTTAGCTTCAAGTAGTACTAGTCCTATAGTAGTATATATAGTTGTAACCACCCCAGTCGTGGGCTAATTCAATCACTTTGTAATATCATATTTTACTATCAATACAACACTTCCATAGCTTTTCTCTCATTCCTTCCATGGATGTCATGTTTACTAACAAAATTTATATCAAGCCAAATGAGATATCACTTACCAAAACCACGAGGATCGGAATTACCATTGTGGTACCCTTTAAACTCTGGATCACTTTCAGTACCCCAGTTACTGTATATTACTTTATTGTCAGACAAGAGACAATAAGATAAAGAAATCTAAAAAATTTATATTCATATTCCTTACTGTGTCAATTCAATCGTAGCCTTTTGAGCAAAGGTCCAAACTGTTCTATCAACCGAGTTACTTGGAGCTTCAGATGTATCCTGAACAAGAAAAAGATGCAACAAAAAGTTTTAAGAGCATATCCATGAAATTAAAACGTGGTTTAAATTTCAGCATTGCTTTAATATTGCCAACACAGCGGATATGGCCAACATGCATAATTCAAATCAAGTAATCCACTTCATAAAACTAAATTATCACTATGTAGCAAAAGAAACTAAATAATCACTAGCAAGTAACAATATAAGCCATACCTCATACCCCATAAAGTACAAGCTGAACTTCATCTCAGGAAAATCCAATCTCTTAAGCAAACTAAACAAACCACAAAACTGTCGTTAGCTTTCTCAAAGTGGTAGCATTGTCAAGTGTCAACACAGAGAAAATTCAAACTAAATCACATTCCTAGCTAGTCATACACCATTCATGAATGTATAAAATCAGGTTAATTTACCCAACGGAATATAATTGTTACAGTAGACACAATATATTAGTTCTGAAAAAAAATAATACTTACGACATGCCCAAAACACGAGAATAAAAATCAAGGCTAACTTTGGGGTCTTTGATTCTGAACATCTGCAATAGAAACAAAGCTTTAGAAATTCAACACTACGCAAACAATAACAATCATAAGGGGCTTATTAGAGCTTAGTTTATTTACTGATATAAGCACTTATTTACTAACATAACCACTTGTTTGACTATTTGGTCGAGTTAATAGAAACAACTTAAGAGAGTGTATATTACGAATTTTAAAAAAGTAATTTTATATTTAATAATTTAGAGATTATTAAAAATAAATAAAAAAAGCAAAAGTTGTTTTGTATTTGTTTACTATAATGAAAATCACTTAAAAAAACAGTAATAAAAAAATGATTTTTTAGAGAAGGTACTCAACACAGCTTCTTAATTGAAGCAATTTTTAGATTATTTTCAGACCGTCGTCTTTCTGAAAATCTATAACAAACGGATGGAAACTTCTAAAAGTGATTAGTTTGTATTAAAATTGTTTTTTTCACATAAAAAACTGTAACAAGCATACTGAAAATTGTAGCTTCATAACCTACTTTTTCATAAACTACCTTGACAAGCTTATGAATAATACATAAAACATAAGCTAAAAAATAAGTCAATCCAAACGGGTCATTTATATTTTTATTATATAAATACAAGCTTATGAATAATACATAAAACATAAGCTAAAAAATAAGTCAATCCAAATGGGTCATTTATTTTTTATTATAGAAATAGCTAATACATAAAGCACTTATGTTATGTGATAAACATTTACGCTATAAGCAGTTAATTAAGTTGTAATTAATTAATCCAAACATGCACTAAGTGGAATTATAAATATACAAATGAAAAAAAAAAGGCTTACAGTTTGTTGCATGAAGTAACCCTTAGTAGCTTCATCCACAGTTGCATGGAGACCAGGGTTGTTAGCCGGTGACTCCTTTGATTCCGAAGCAGCCATTGAGAAAAATCGAAATCTACGAATCGGTTGTTTCTGCAAAATGAAAATGAATTATGAGAAAATAAGCTTAGAACATGAAGATGATCGATGAAAAGCGATTAATTGGAACCTTGAGGGAGAAATGGAAAGGGATTGAAACTGGTGATCGAATAGGGAGAGATTGGTGTTTGGCGATGAATCGGAAACGAGAAAGGAAGTTTGATGTAGCTATAGACATCATTCTTATTTATGAGAGAGAGAGATTGTTACCTTGTGATTTTGAAGAAGGTGAGGGTGAGTGCCAAACCGCTAGTGAGTGGAGAAGAAGGACGGAGTTCAATATTAGAATGTCTTTTCCCACATTACTCATTTATCTGCGCCCTTAGATTTTACCATTTTATATGCAGAGGCGGATGTTCGAACCTCGAATACTCCACTTCTCCACAGTTAAATTACATGAGCTCTAGGCCACTCGGCTACTAGACCAAAGAGAAATCACATTGTCATGTACATTAAGTCTAAGTAGCTACTATATGTATCTAACCATATAAATTAATTATGAGAGAGATGCTTAAAAAATTGTAATAAAATAGTTTTATAATAGATTTTTAATAAGTGTACTAAAACTATCAAAGTAATAATAAAATTCGTATTCACGAGGACCGTTATTAATTTCTACTCAATAATTTTGTTAACTTAAAGAATGTATTGGAGTTGCCCTAGGCAGTTGGTTTGGTTCGATAACACTTATAACAATGTAAATAAATTGGTTTGAAAATTAGATTAAAACAGATAATCAATCCTTCAAATCCTCTATTGCGCACTGTGAATAATTTGATTTTCTTCTCTCTCAATGTTAACCTAGTTTTACGACGGATTAACCTAATAGTTTTGATCAACTAGACTCTAACTCGTGTGATGCACTAGGTTTTTTGTTAATTCAATAAAAGAAAAGGAGAAAAAAAAAAGATCAATTCACATAATTTAGGGAGTAGGAAAAGAGTCTAAAAATCATGACGAATGTTCAAATCACTTCAAATTCTGTATTTCAGTATAAGTCATTCAACTCGTCGAACCAAAGTTCTAACAACAATTAATACACCAAAATAAGGCTAAATTGCATTTTTGGTCCCTTAACTATTTAGGTAGTATCGCTTTGGTCCCTTAATTAAAATTCGATTTATTTTGGTCCCTTAACTTCTTTCCGTTACACATTTTGGTTCTTTTCGTTAGTTTTAATTCAAAAGCGTTAGGTTTTCTTCATTTTCTTCTAGAATTTTTTTGGGATTCTTGTGGTTGAAGGTTGATGGAGATGATATGAAGATGAAAAAGAGGAGAAGAAGATGAAAAATATCTAACGTTTTTGAATTAAAACTAACTGAAATGACCAAAATGTGTAACAGAGAGAAGTTAAGGGACCAAAATAAATCGAATTTTAATTAAGGGACCAAAGCGATACTACCTAAATAGTTAAGGGATCAAAAATGCAATTTAGCCCCAAAATAACTATTTAATTTCAATTCATCAAAATAATAGTTTGAACAAAATATTTAAGAACCAAAAACGATACGCGTAACTAAAGGGTAAGAAAATGATAGTTTATAAGAAGTGGAAAAGGTGGGATAAGAAATGATTAATGAGAAGTGAAAAAGGTGGGATAAGAAATGGGGGGTGTAACCAGAGTTCTAACAACAATTAATACACCAAAATAATTATTTGAGAACAAAAAATGATGCGCGTGATAGAAGGGAGAGAAAATAACAGTTTATGGAAAGCGGAAAAGGTGGGATAAGAAGTAGGAGACGGTTTTAGAATTTGAAAGCGAAATTAATTCAACAAAAACTTGTGTGGCTTATTGGAAAGAACTATGAAAGATGACCATTTGAAAGCGGAATTAATTCAACAAAAACTTGTGTGGCTTATTGCCAAAAACTATGAAGGATGCCTATTTGTAACCTGGTTCAACTCCCCACCAAGAAATTTTTTTCATAAAGTTTTTTTAAGCTAATAAAAAAAGGGCGGGATTCGCTTTATGACAAAAAAAATTCATAAAGCTTTTTTAAGCTAATCAAAAAGTGCGGGATTAATGTTAATTAGAGTTGCTTACAATTTAACATTTAGATATATAAAGATAAAGATCACGATCTCTCGATTTAAAACTCTTTCCTAAGTTTTGATCTTAAATCAAATTTTGTTAGCCAAACTTTCTCTTTAGAGTTTAATTAGTATGATCTATCAACTCGTGTATTTTGATATTTATTAATTGACGTGACAACACACTATTAAATGCATGTGTAAAATAATTTTGATATTTATTAATTGACGTGGTAGTGCCTTATTTAAAAAATAAAATTAATACAAAATGGGGACAGGAACATGAACAAAGAGAGAAAATGCAAGAAGGAACGGGAACAAAACATAACCCAGCCATCAACCGGTGCACCGCCGTCGCCTCTCTCCGATGTCGTCCTCCGCTGCACCATCGCCGGCAATTCACCTTATATCTATCGACAAAAATGCGAGGACTAGATGTTTTTGCTCTAAGAGATACCGGAGTCAAAAACGACGTCGAAATCACATGGGCGGATCCATCATTAGGCATGGTGTGACAGCTGTCACACCAGATTATTACCCTTTTTTTTTATAAGTATATACCCCTATTATAGTTTAAAGATATATAATAAATATTATATTGTGCAACATTAAATTACTTTGCTCGTGTGACCTAGTGGTAAGAACAAGGAGATTTTTACATAATTGTTGTAGGTTCAATTTTTACAGAATTTTGGGTTTCACTAATTATGATTGTTTCTTTTATTGTATTGTATTCTAGTTATTGTTTTGTCTATAGACGACTTTTATTGTAAATATATTGAATCAATTACAATGTTATTTATTATTTTTAGTATAATTTAATTTATAGATTCTTTCATATTTTTATCACACCAAAATATAATGTCCGGATCCGCTGCTACTGATGGTGAAATAGGGAAGTGGGGAACGGATTCCGTTTGGTGACCATAAGTTTGATTTTGTGTTTTCTGGTAGTGAAATTCATTTCTTGATTTGTTTTGTTGATTTGTTTTCTGGTAGTGTAATCACAATTATAGTTTCAATTTATTTCTTGATTTGTTTCGTTGTTTCAAAGTAGTGAAATTGCATGTGTAAGAAGTGTTTGATTCTTCAGTGCCTTATATACATGAAACTGTGTTGAAGAATGAGTGTGTTGATTATGAAAAATTTGATAGTGATTATTATTCGAATTCGAATGGAAATTGTTATGCTGGGTATAAGAAAGATTTGATTAGAATTGTTGAGCCATTGATTGAAAAGGAACCATTGAAACCTTTACATCAAAGCCTTGCGTTTTCTCTCTTTCTTCATGTTCCTGTTCCCATTTTTTATTAATTTTATTTTTTAAATAAGGCACCGTCACGTGTCAGCTGCTGATTGGGGCAAAGGTGTAACACCTCAAACTGCTTTCAAGATTGCCGACTGACCCCAGAAATCAGCACAAGTCTTTTCAGCATCACAGGGAAACTTCCAGTAGGTCACCCGTCCCAAAATTGCTCCAAGTCAAACACGCTTAACTGTGTAGTTCTTATAGAATGAGTTACCAAAAAGAAGATGCATCTTGTTGATATAGGTAGTACCAAACAATTCTTATAAGCATTCCTTCAACCATATAGTTTCATACCTACATGGCCTCATGATCCCTCTCATTCTGATGTGATTCGGTTCCTCTAGAAGCTGCCGGGAGCCGCTCATTGTCGTGCCTTGTGCACCAGTGACCACTCCCATGCTCTCGTTAGTCGTGGGTGTTACAAAGGGCACATGCCTTTCCCGCCTTAAAGGCACATAAGTGCTCCCCTATATTTCACATCTTGAACATGTAAGGTCGTAATATTGACATTAAAAAGAACATAATTTGGCCGTTAAGGACCAACAACCAAATAAAAAAAATTGGAAGGACGAAAACTATCCGTTTATTTATGGACTAAAATCAAAATTCGTATAATATTTTGGACGAAAAGGTTATTTAATCTTACTATTAATCCATCAAGTTAGTCCATCATTTATGCACTAAAATCAAATTTCCTATAATATTTTGGACGAAAAAGTTATTTAACCTTACTATTAATTCATCAAGTTAGTCCGTCGATTCCTTTACAAATAAGAGTAATAACTCATTGACTATCTTGATGGATTAAAAATAACTTAGAGACTACTTCTTTTACTTTTATAGCCCAATAACTAAATTAGAGTAAAACTGATGGTTTTAAAAAAATGATTGTTCACAAATAAAAATATTGATACACAAAGCACCAAAGAGGTCGGTAGGGGACTAAGTTTTTTTTTTTTTTTTTTTTTGAAAATAAATACTCTCTCCTGTCCTATTTACAAAAACAATTTACTTTTTAGATACATTAAATAATTTATGTATTTGGTTTAGGTTATTGACTAGATACATATATTATTCAATGTATCTAAAAAGTGATCTTTCTCTTATAAACAGGACCCGAGGGAATATTAGATAAGCATCCAATCCAACAATGGATGAGAGAAAGGGGGTGAATCATTTCCTAAATCCTTTAACTTCATTTTCATTTTAATTTTTCTATTAGCATATCCTTACAAACATAATTCTTCTTCTCCTTGAAATTGAAAATTAACTATTAGAGTCCATCGATTTTTATGAAACCTATAGGAATTTAAATTATAAAATTTTCAATTTATTAACACGAAAATTCTAGAAGCGTGGTGACAATAGAAATTATGTATGCGATAATTTCTTCATCTATATTACAAGTAAGCATTTTAAATCGCCGATTACTTGTTCTTTTCACTGGTATATTAACTTTATCTTGTTGTCGATTTCTAGTGCGTGAAAGTTACAAAATACTTCAAGAGAGCGAAAATTAATCTTTGGTGTCCGAAATCTCGTTGCATCATACAATTATACAATTTGCAATTTCTTAACATTGATACCCTAGGAATGCGGCGATGGAAAGAAACTAGGTATGAGATAATTTCTTCATCTATATTTCAAGTCAATGTTTTAAATTGCCGATTACATTTTTTTTATATTGGTTTACGAACTTGAGGTTGTTGTTGTGTGCTAGGGCGTCAAAGCAAAGAATTATTCCAAGAGAAGGGAAATCAACCTTTGGGGGTCTAGGATCTCACGTCATCATACAATTTGTAATTTATTAACACTTAAACCCTAGGAACACTGCAATGGTACAAAATTAGGTATGAGATAAGTCTATCTATATTTCAAGTCAGCGTTTTAAATCGTCAATTTCATTTTTTTTTCTATTTGTTTATGAACTTGAGATTATTGTTGAGTGCTAGATCATGAAAAAAAAATTACAAGAGAAGGAAATTAAACTTTTGAGGTCCGAGATATTGCTGCATCACACAATTATACAATTTGCAATTTATGAACACCAGAACCCTAAGAGCGCGAGATTGTAAGAAATTGGGTATGAGATCATTTCTTTATCTATATTTCCAGTTAGTATTCTAAATCGTTGATTTCATGTTTTTTTTTTCTTCTATTGGTTTATGAACTTGAGCTTGTTGTTGAGTGTTAGAGTGTAAAAACAAATAAATGTTTCAAGAGGAGGATAATCAACATTTAGTGTCCGAGAAATTGTTGCATCACACAATTGGTTTAAAAGATGTTAGTAGAGACCTTCATTTTTCTTTTATAATTGTAGTGAAAAGGGAATTTTCTTGTAATTTATATATAGATGGTTAATTTTAAAGAAAAATAAAATAAAATTTGTTGTTTAATTAAAAAAAATGTAGTCTTAATTTTAAAAATAAAAGTAAGTAATTTTCTCTTGCATGTATATTGTTATGCAGCTCAATGATCATGAATTGGAAATAATTGTTGTTGAAACAGTTGCAAAAAGTTGTGTTGGTGTCGAGAAGAAAATGAAAAATAAGAAGGAGAAGAAGAATAAGAAGAAGAAGGAATCAAATCTAAGAAGCGGGGAATCAAAGAGAGATACTTCATAGAGAAAGAAGGGAGGGTGAGAAAATTGCAAATAAGAGAAGGAGAATATTGTTTAAGGTACTTATATAAGCAATATTTTAAGAGTTTTGTTTTGACTAAATTTTGTTTCAAAGGGATGACATCGAAATTTGAATTTCAAATTCCCGCTCAAAGTATATCATTAAATGCATTAGCGTAGCTTCAAGTTTTATATAAAAATATATAAAAAATTTTAAGTGTAATAGAAAATTATATAAAGAGTCATGCTAACTTGTGCCCTGAGGACACAAGTTAAGAAGTTAAAAAATGAATTAATCAATAAATACATAAGTTAAAAAGATAATATTTAAAACATTTAAAATCGAGGATACATAATTTTTAAGATTTTATTTTTACTTTTGATATCTTATCTTGTACCTTAAGGGCGGAAGTTAGCATATTTCTTATATAAATAAATTATTCATTTTCTATGATAAAAAGGTTTAGGTAAATTGAATTTTGGAGGTCTGTCAGGGTCAAGGTCCAAACAAGTACTTACACATTACTCATCAAATAAATACTCGTTTCGATAGCAACTGAAACAACTTACATTAACATAAATTAATATTTTTCAAGCATATAATATTAACCCAACAAATTATTAACTTTTCAAAGGATTTAGTATTAGTGAGAGAAACTTCTTCTTCTCTCTAAGTTCTTTTCTCTTTCACTTATTTAGAATGAAAGAAAGGGGAAAAAAGATGCAGAGATGTGATTTTAGATTAAAAAATGACCTAAAGTCATCCATCTTCAATTAGTATTAGTGAGAAAATCAACCATCCATTTTCTCTCATTAATACTAATCGAAGATGGATGATTTTATTTTTTTTGAAGGAATCGAAGATGGATGATTTTAGGTCAGTTTTTGATCTAAAATCACATCTCTCCATCTTTTTCCCCTTTCTTTCATTCTAAATAAGTTAAAGAGAAAAGAACTTAGAGAGAAGATGAAGTTTCTCTCACTAATACTAAATCCTTTACAAAGTTAATAATTTGTTTGGATAATATTATATGCTTGAAAAATATTAATTTATGTTAATGTAAGTTGTTTCAGTTGCTATCTACACGAGTATTTATTTAACGAGTGATATATAAATACTTGTTTGTACCTTGATAGGCCTTGACCTTAACGAGACTCCAAAATTCAATTTACCTCAAAAAAAATTATCAAAGAAAATGAATAATTTATATAGAAAGTTACGCTGACCTTTGTAGAGATACTGTTAGTACTCTGGGGATTGCCCCTAGCTCTTGAAGTTATAGGATTTTTTTGTTTGATAAATCTGTAGCGGTGTGGAAGTTTGTACCGGAGAAACTCAAAATCATTCCCCATGATGTGATAATGAAAGAGCTAAGAACATAATTTGATGATTTAGATGGTTATGAGAAAAACACATTCCTTGATGTAGCTACTTTATTTATTGGGATGGACAAAGATGATGCAATTCAAATATTAAATTACTTTGAGTGAATAGGCAAAACTCGCCTGAAATTGTAACTTTCGTAAAAAATCTTTCTGATTTTTAAAAAATTTCAAAAACACCTATGAAATTGTCAAACCTTAGTCAATTCCCCTCTCCGTTTATTTTGGCTGTTAAATGACTATTTTTTTAATTTTTTCTTTTGTTTTCTTCATATTCTTCCTTCCACTTTTTTCATCATCTTAACAATATTCATAAAAAAAATCTAGAATTTTTTATTTAAGAAACAACAACCATTAACAACATCATCATCATCTCATTACTATACATCCAAAACTAAATATAAATGTGCTAATTTAAAGAACTTATTGTGCTATTTATGCAACAAAAAAAAAAAAAAAATTGAATCTGCTTCTATATCTAACAACACTGGATTAGGGTCACATTCCAACTCTAATTTAAAAATACTTCTAATTTGATACATCCTCCGGTCACTATTATAAGCAAAAACTAAAATTTAGATTCATTCATTAAATGATGTAGGTGATCTTTATTATAAACCACGTACATCATTTAATGAATGAATCTAAAATGTAGTTTTTTTGTTTATAATAGTGACCGGAGGGTGTATATGATAACTTCAAAAAATAGGCTTTCCATAAAAATTGAAGTTCTTATGAGTGAACATGTCCCTTGCATTAAGCTTTAATACCTTTGAGAAAACAAGCTTCCTATGAGAAAACATCTTTAGATTTATAGCTTTAACTTAGGTGGTGTTATTGTTATTGATGGTGGTGGAGGTGTAATAACGAGATGATGATGTTGTTAATGGTTGTTGTTTCTTAATTTTTTTCTGGTTTTTTTTATGATTATTGATTAAAATGATGAAAAAAGTGGAAGGAAGAAGATAAAAAGGTTTAGGTAAATTGAATTTTGAAGGTCTGTCAGGGTCAAGGTCCAAACAAGTACTTACATATCACTCGTCAAATAAATACTCGTGTCGATAGCAACTGAAACAACTTACACTAACATAAATTATATCTTTCAAGCATATAATATTAGCCCAACAAATTATTAATTTCTCAAAGGATTTAGTATTAGTGAGAGAAACATCATATTCTCTCTAAGTTCTTTTCTCTTTAACTTATTTAGAATGAAAGAAAGGGGAAAAAAGATGGAGAGAGGTGATTTTAGATCAAAAAATGACCTAAAACCATCAATCTTCGATTAGTATCAGTGAGAGATAATTTATATAGAAAATGAATAATTTATATAGAAAATGACCTAAATTTTTTTATCAAAGAAAATGAATAATTTATATAGAAAGTTACGCTGACCTTTGTAGAGATATTGTTCAGTACTCTGGAGATTGCCGCTAGCTCTTGAAGTTATAGGATCTTTTTTGTTTGATAAATTTGTAGCGGTGTGGAAGTTTGTACGGGAGAAACTCAAAATCATTCCCCATGATGTGATAATGAAAGAGCTCAGAACATAATTTGATAATTTAGATGGTTATGAGAAAAACACATTCCTTGATGTAGCTACTTTATTTATTGGGATGGAGAAAGATGATGGAATTCAAATATTAAATTACTTTGAGTGAATAGGCAAAACCCACCTGAAATTGTAACTTTCGTCAAAAATCTTCTTGATTTTTAAGAAACTTTAAAAACACCTTTGAAATTGTCAAACCTTAGTCAATTACCCTCTCCGTTTGTTTTGGCTGTTAAATGACTATTTTTTAATTTTTTTCTTTTGCTTTCTTCATCTTCTTCCTTCCACTTTTTTCATCATCTTTACAATATTCATAAAAAAAATCCAGATTTTTTTTTAAGAAACAACAACCATTAAAAACATCATCATCAACTCATTACTATATATCCAGAACTAATTATAAATGTGCTAATTTAAAGAACTGATTATGCTATTTATGCAAAAAAAATTGAATCTGCTTCTATATCTAACAACACTGGATTAGGGTCATATTCCAACTCTAATTTAAAAATACTCCTAATTTGATATATGGTAACTTCAAATAATAGGCTTTCCATGAAAATTGAATTTCTTATGAGTGAACATGTCCCTTGCATTCAGCTTTAATACCTTTGAGAAAACAAGCTTCCTATTAGAAAACAACTTTAAATTTATAGCTTTAACTTAGGTGGTGTTATTGTTGTTGATGGTGGTGGAGGTGTAGTAATGAGATGATGATGTTGTTAATGGTTGTTGTTTCTTAATTTTTTTTTCTGGATTTTTTATGAATATTGATTAAGATGATGAAAAAAGTGGAAGGAAGAAGATGAAGAAAGAAAAAAAAAATCATTTAATAGCCAAAACAAACGGAGGGGGTAATTGACTAATGTTTAACAATTTCAGAGGGTTTTTGAAATTTCTTAAAAGTCAGGAGGTTTTTGACTAAAGTTACAATTTGAGGGGTTTTTTTTGCCTATTCACTCAATTATTTTAGGCATTTCCGGGAATATTGAATAACAGTCCTTGAAGAGAAAAGCCTTGTAACCGTAGATAGCAAGAACAAGATTGGAATGCATTCTTTGATATGAGAAATGGGAAGAGAGATCATAAGGCAACAGTCGATGATGGGTATGGCTGAGGCTGAGGCCGAGGCCGAGGTTAGTGATGTATGTCCACTATGATATGCGCTCTACTCGATTTATCATTAATGTACATATTTTGTTTATAAATTAAATATGCCAAAGGAAGGAAGTCGAGTGAACATTAATGAGTTAGTTTATAACATTTTGGTTTCATAATTTTTGACAAGAATTAGTATCAAAGTTCAGGTCTCAACTCATAGTTGATATCAATCGCATAAAAAGTTTATAGTTATCATATATATATAAGCTTTGGTAATTTGGTTTTTATTTCAGATAAAGATGCACGATGTGTTCTTGAGTTTCAGAGGGGAAGAAAGTCATGTGAAATTCATTTCACATCTCAATTCCTCTCTTCGAAATGCTGGGATTTATGTTTTCAAAGACGACGATGGGATAGAACGAGGAGATCAGATCTCAGGCTCACTCTTGCAAGCAATCGGACAGTCTAGAATTTCTATTTTTACGAATAGGTGTTCATGATCCATTTTCGTAAAAGTATATTTGTAAACAACTCCATTATTTGATATGTACTACTACCTTTGATACATTTAGTAGGAAGGAATAAACCTTGTCCTGGTGCATTTTTTATGTAACGAAGAACTCAATGTGCAGCAGAGCAGACATAGATTGACTTAAGTAAGCACTCAAATGGTGTTTAATTGAAGAGCTTGTAGTTCAGTGTCTATGGCCTAGCCAATGATCATATTTAGAATCTTGTGCATAAGTGCTAGGTTAGAAAGAGGTATCATGATGGGGTTGGCAGGTTCCATATATGGAAAAAGAATCCTCATAAAAAAGGACATTTCTTGGCAGAAAAATTTCTCATGATTAAAGAATATTCATAAGAATGTATCCCTTAGTTCCTTGCTTGAATCCCAAAAAGATGCATTTTATGGCTTTTGCATCAAGTTTTTTTTATCTGAATTGCTGTAAAGTAGAAGCAAAAGCAAGATGCCGAAAAACTTTCAAATGATCCAAAAGTAAGGCATTTGGAAAGTACTTTTATTTTGAAGGACAAGGGAATGGAGCCTGTTGATAATATATATGGCATGACTGGCAGCATAAGACCAAAATTGTTTGTGTTTGTGTTTGGAATGGACTTTTACTTTGAAACATTAGACATCGAGTCACATTTAAGATGTGTTTATGTTTTCTTCCGGCTACGGCATTTTGTTGAGGAGTTTTCGCACAAGTTCTTTAGTGGATAATATCAGTCCATTGTCTGAACAAGTAGCCTTAATTTTGCAATTGATCCTGATGCATAACACAGGAGTCGTGTTCAAATATTATTTTTTAATGTAAAGAATTAGCAAGTTTAAAGACTGAAACCAAATTAAAATGAAAATGCGGTATGTAAAGGACGTCTTGAAGAACAAAAGTTGTAGAAAGCATAATTGTGCCAGAATAACAAGTAATAATGCATGTGCCATACGGTAGTTTAACAGTTATGGAAAGAATGAAAATGTTTTAAAGAATGACGTACATGGTTAGTTCCTCTAGTGTCTAAGATCCAATCAATAGAGAGGACCTTTAGAATCTTCAATGTATTTGGTTAAAATGTGATTCAGAAAGCTCAATTGAATCAAACTGTAGCAAGTATTTGTGAGGGATTCTCAAATATCGGGACTTGGACATCAATTGATTGTCACAGTCAAGTTTGTATTTCAAGCTCAAAAAGTTCCTTGACATCCCTTTTGATTCAAATGGGAATGAGCTGCGATGTCACCAACATTCTTACAGAAAATATTTTGCAGGTTCTCTTTTTCTCCTTCCCTTACTTGTCCAAACACAAACCTCACTATGTTTGTTTGTTTATATATCAAACATCTATAGTTAAAATCAAGTAATCTGATAAAGTATTATATAGTAATTGATTTGAATGGAATATTGTAAACTTGAAACACCTTATAAGAACTTTCAAAATGGATGGATGGATTGTTTAGTTTTGCATTCTACAAAATATTATTCAGTGGTGTAATGTAAAAGTTTGTCTCAAGAGTCAATTAGCTGGGTCATATTGTTGTGCTATTTAACCATGCAGTGGTTAATATTATTGTGCTATTAAGTTTTAAATATAGTTTTTTTAGGGGAAGTTTTATATATTTTGTAAAGTATACTATCTTGACCTTGTTTATAGATTACATAATGGTTAAATAATATTTTTCTTGACATATGTGGATTGTACAGAAAATTCCTCCCATTGGATCTGGTTTACTCCCGGGTGACAACTCTCCCAATTGGCTAACCTTCAATAGCAACGGTTCTTCTGCAACGTTTCCAAAACTGTAATTTTAAAAAATAGTTTAGCAAAAAAGTTTTTAATTTTCAAGTTTTTAAAAACTGAAAGAGTTTTTGAGAAGTGTTTCAAACAGACTCTAAGTTTTTTTTTTTTTTTTTGAAAAATAAATACTCCCTCCAGTCTTATTTACAAGAAACAATTTATCATTTAAATACATTAAATAATTTATGTATTTGGTTTAGGTTCTTGACTAAATACATACATTATTCAATGTATCTAAAAAATGATCTTTATCTTATAGACAGGACCGAAGAGAGTGTTAGATAAGCATCCAATCCAACAATATGGATGAGAGAAAGGGGGTGAATCATTTCCTAAATCCTTTAACTTCATTTTCATTTTAATTTTTCTATTAGCATATTCTTACAAACATAATTCTTCTTGTCCTTGAAATTGAAAATTAACTTAGAGTCCATCGATTTTTATGAAACCTATAGGAATTTAAATTATAAATTTTTTAATTTATTAACACCAAAATTCTAGAAGCGTGGTGACAGTAGAAATTATGTATGAGATAATTTCTTCATCTATATTACAAGTAAGCATTTTAAATCGCCGATTACTTGTTCTTTTCACTGGTATATTAACTTTATCTTGTTGTCGATTTCTAGCGCGTGAAAGTTACAAAATACTTCAAGAGAACGAAAATTAATCTTTGGTGTCCGAAATCTCGTTGCATCATACAATTATACAATTTGCAATTTCTTAACATTGATACCCTAGGAGGCGGCGATGGAAAGAAACTAGGTATGAGATAATTTCTTCATCTATATTTCAAGTCAATGTTTTAAATTGCCGATTACATTTTTTTTATATTGGTTTATGAACTTGAGGTTGTTGTTGTGTGCTAGGGCGTCAAAGCAAAGAATTATTCCAAGAGAAGGGAAATAAACCTTTGGGGGTCTAGGATCTCACGTCATCATACAATTTGTAATTTATTAACACTTAAACCCTAGGAACACTGCAATGGCACAAAATTAGGTATGAGATAAGTCTATCTATATTTCAAGTCAGTGTTTTAAATCGTCAATTTAATATTTTTTTTTCTATTGGTTTATGAACTTGAGATTATTGTTGAGTGCTAGATCATGAAAAAAAAATTACAAGAGAAGGAAATTAAACTTTTGAGGTCCGAGATATTGCTGCATCACACAATTATACAATTTGCAATTTATGAACACCAGAACCCTAAGAGCGCGAGATTGTAAGAAATTGAGTATGAGATCATTTCTTTATCTATATTTCCAGTTAGTATTCTAAATCGTTGATTTCATGTTTTTTTTTTCTTCTATTGGTTTATGAACTTGAGCTTGTTGTTGAGTGTTAGAGTGTAAAAACAAATAAATATTTCAAGAGGAGGATAATCAACATTTAGTGTCCGAGATATTGTTGCATCACACAGTTGGTGTAAAAGATGTTAGTAGAGACCTTCATTTTTCTTCCTTATAATTGTAGTGAAAAGGGAATTTTCTTGTAATTTATATATAGATGGTTAATTTTAAAGAAAAATAAAATAATTTTTTTTGTTTAATTAAAAAAAATGTAGTCTTAATTTTAAAAATAAAAGTAAGTAATTTTGTCTTGCATGTATATTGTTATGCAGCTCAATGATCATGAATTGGAAATAATCGTTGTTGAAACAGTTGCAAAAAGTTGTGTTGGTGTCGAGAAGAAAATGAAAAATAAGAAGGAGAAGAAGAATAAGAAGAAGAAGGAATCAAATCTAAGAAGCGGGGAATCAAAGAGAGATACTTCATAGAGAAACAAGGGAGGGTGAGAAAATTGCAAATAAGAGAAGGAGAATATTGTTTAAGGTACTTATATAAGCAATATTTTAAGAGTTTTGTTTTGACTAAATTTTGTTTCAAAGAGATGTAACGTCGAAATTTGAATTTCAAATTCCCGCTCAAAGTATATCATTAAATGCATTAGTGTAGCTTCAAGTTTTATATAAAAATATATAATTTTTTTTAAGTGTAATAGAAAATTATATAAAGAGTCATGCTAACTTGTACCCTGAAGACACAAGTTAAGAAGTTAAAAAATGAATTAATCAATAAATACATAAGTTAAAAAGATAATATTTAAAACTTTTAAAATTAAGGATACATAATTTTTAAGATTTTATTTTTACTTTTGATGTCTTATCTTGTAACTTAAGGGTGCAAATTAGCATGTTTCTTATATAAATTATTCATTTTCTATGATAAAAAGGTTTAGGTAAATTGAGTTTTGGAGGTCCGTCAGGGTCAAGGCCCAAACAAATACTTACATATCACTCATCAAATAAATACTCGTGTCGATAGCAACTGAAACAACTTACATTAACATAAATTAATATTTTTCAAGCATATAATATTAGCCCAACAAATTATTAACTTTTCAAAGGATTTAGTATTAGTGAGAGAAACTTCATCTTCTCTTTCACTTATTTAGAATGAAAGAAAGAGAAAAAAAGATGGAGAGAGGTGATTTTAGATCAAAAAATGACCTAAAACCATCCATCTTCAATTAGTATTAGTGAGAGACCCATCCATTTTCTCTCACTAATACTAATCGAAGATGGATGATTTTAAGTCATTTTTTAATCTAAAATCACATCTCTCCATCTTTTTTCCCCTTTCTTTCATTCTAAATAAGTTAAAGAGAAAATAACTTAGAGAGAAGATGAAGTTTCTCTCACTAATACTAAATCCTTTGAAAAGTTAATAATTTGTTGGGCTAATATTATATGCTTGAAAAATATAATTTATGTTAGTGTAAGTTGTTTCAGTTGCTATCGACACGAGTATTTATTTGACGAGTGATATGTAAGTATTTATTTAGGCCTTGATAGGCCTTGACCATGACGAGCCTCCAAAATTCAATTTACCTAAACTTTTTTATCAAAAAAAATGAATAATTTATATAGAAAGTTACGCTGACCTTTGTAGAGATACTGTTAGTACTCTGGTGATTGCCGCTAGCTCTTGAAGTTATAGGATCTTTTTTGTTTGATGAATCTGTAGCGGTGTGGAAGTTTGTACTGGAGAAACTCAAAATCATTCCCCATATGATGTGATAATGAAAGAGCTAAGAACATAATTTGATAATTTAGATGGTTATGAGAAAAACACATTCCTTGATGTAGCTACTTTATTTATTAGGATGGACAAAGATGATGTAATTCAGATATTAAATTACTTTAGGCATTTCCCGGAAAATGGAATAACAGTCCTCGAAGAGAAAAGCCTTGTAACTATAGATAGCAAGAGCAAGATTGGAATGCATTCTTTGATATGAGAAATGAGAAGAGAGATCATAAGGAAACAGTCGATGATGGGTATGGCTGAGGCTGAGGCTGAGGCTGAGGCCGAGGCCGAGGTTAGTGAGGTATGTACACTATGATATGCGTATTAGAGATAGAAAAGAAAGATGCTAAGGAAACTACATCAATAAACTTTATGAGTATAATATTTTTACGAATAGGTGTTCCTGATCCATTTTGGTTTTCTTGTAGTCTAATTATAAAGCAAGATTAAATTATCATAAATAAAGCAATATTTTGAAATTGTATCGTAAAATTATATTTGTAAACAACTCCATTATTTGAAGATAAATATGAGTATACCCTAATAATAATAAGATAAATATGAGTATACCCTAATAATAATAAGATAACCTAATAATAATAAGATTGTTACAAAAATAATATAATCTAATAATAATAAAAGTTGTTAAAAGGTTAATATTGAGATTTGAAATTAATTTAAGCATAATTATAACAATGCAATAAAATTTTAAAGAGATTTGCTCCCCTCCGCTTCTAAAAATTGAACCAAACACTTCAAATTAAAAATCTCCCCTCTCCTCCCGTCCCAAACTCTCGAACCAAACGGACCCTTAGAGACTTTGGAAGGTATTGAAAATTATTTAATGAAAGAGAATTTGAAGTTTGACACTGACTCGAAGAGTGCACTTTACTTTATCGTATCAAACGACTGCACCGAAAAATATATAGCACGGGTAGCGCGGCGGAATGACGTGAATATGACATTAGATTATAATATGTAATTAAGAGTAAATGAACACTTTCTTAGCATACTGAAATAAATGTGCAGTTCAATAATACATAGTTGATACAATTAAAATATTAGAAATATAATAAAAGAATAAATAGAATTTAAAATTAAGATATATATTCCAAAAATTTAGAAAGAAAGTTTGTGAAAATAAAATCACTTAACTATTTATCAGATTTGATTGTTTCTTCAGAGATTGTCATATCCAAGAAGAATGTAGATGTGAGATTAGTGGATCTGCCATGGAATGAATCAATTATGTTAAGGGGGTCTATAAGTTTGAATCATTTCAGTTTCAACAGACATCGACCTTGAAAGGATAAGATGACTTCAACATTGTCAGGGAACTTATAGAAATCCTTGATTTGTTCCCATCCTTTTGTTATAAGTAGATTGACGTAATCTTTGTTGAATTTGATGAAATGAACTTTTCCAGTTTCGTTCCAGATAACCCATCTTTCATTCAAGTCATAATAGTAACTTGCTATAAAATCAGGATCAATTCCTGCATAATTCTATATAATTTAAGAAAGTGGAAGAAGTTAATATTTAAACAAAATAGAAGTAAAAATATGTATAATAGTTTTAGTGTTTGGAGTAACCCATCTTATTATTTGTTTTCTTAAAAATCGAGGATATCACACTCGCAAACAAAGTTTAAGTCAACTCGGTTATTGAGTAATGAGTATGTAGAATGTAGATGAAGAATGAAGAAACCGAAAAGGAAAATGAATCACCCTTTTTGTTTACAACAACACGAGTCATGTGAAGGTTTAGATGACACACTATATTTTTATGTGTATGTCCAAAAGTTTGTGTTCATCAAGGGTGTGTTTGGTAAAAATGGGTTATAAGCTAGCTCATAGCTGACAAGTTTGCAGATAGCTGATAATTGAAAAACTAGCTTATTAAAATTAAAATGTTTGGTAAAATTAACTGTTGAAATGACTGATAAATATAAAATGACATAAAAGTATATATTTGTTTATTTTTATTTCTTTATAAATCACATATATGATTTTTTTTTCCTAATATATTTCTTTTTAATATTTCAAATTATTTTCATCTCCAAAATGATAAATGTGCTTTACGAACTCAATTGATATTTTTCACTCAATAAATTTTATTTTTTTTACTAACTTTATTTAACTAAACTAGCTTCACAACAAAATAGAAAAAAGTATATCGTGTGGGTAGGGTATGTTGGTTGCAGTAAACTATAAAAACATGGGAACATGGGTAGTTTATTTTTCTTTTATAAAATATTAAAATTAATGTAATAAGGTTAAAATTGGAAAAAATTATAAAAAATTATCAGCTATAAGCTAAAAAGCTATTTGAAATAGCTTTTCAAAAAACGCTATAAGCTCATGATAAAAGCTTGTTACCAAACACATCACGTTCTCATCATTTCCTCTTTTTTTATCTTTATGTTTTTAGCAATATTGATATGTTATTGTCTTTGATGTATTCATATTATCAATGAATGAATATTATTTTGTTTTTGTAATAAAAAAAAAAACAATAGAGAGAAAAAGGAAAAGAGATGATAAATATATCATGTGAGTATGAGAGATATAATTGTCTAAAAATTGTAATAAAATGATTATAGGACGAATCGTTCAGAAGATCAAGTTCGATTCTAGGGTAAAACAATCACTTGAATTTATGAATTTACCATTGAAACTCCTATTTTTAAGTTAAAAATAAATTAAATCTCTATTAGAAACTACAATGTCTGATCTCCATCCAACAATCATAGCTTATATGTGGGATAATAATTTATTGGGTTAAATATGTTTTTGGTCCCTACATTTTGCACGATTTTGATAATAGTCCTTACATTTCAATAAATGTTTTTAAAATCCCTACATTTTTCCTCCGTTAGCGTAAGTAGTCTCTGCTGTCAAATTACTAACTTGATGTCGATGTTGGCGGTTCAATCTCGGCGGAGAACTTCTCTATGAGCTTCACCACGATCTTTCTCCGCAGTATCGTAGACACAGATCGTCGGTGTTCGTCACGCTTCCAGTGAAATATGTTGGTTTAGAGGGGAAGATTTGAGGGCCGAAAGTGATGATGTTGTCGTTGAAAGCACTTGCTATTGCGGGTGTGGAAGGTGTTGTGGTGGAGATTTGGTGGGGTGGGGTTGAACTTGTTATGATGGCTTGTGTTTCATCAACATGACACTGATGGTAGGGACCAATTGCACTAACGGAGGAAAAATGTAGAGATTTTAAAAACATTTATTGAAATGTAGGGACTATTATCAAAATCGTGCAAAATGTAGGGAGAAAAACATATTTAACCCTAATTTATTTAAATTCAAACTCATATTTTAAGGTTGGTGGATCGGTTTATTAAATATTAATCCTTTTAACATCTATGTCACTTTTTAAAGTAAAAGATTTTTTTTATTTAGATGTCATTGTGGAGTAAATGGAAAAAAAAGATTTACTATAAACAAGGATTATATTTCTTTTGACAAGTGATTAATATAAGATAAGACACTTTATCTTTGTAAAATAGAAATAAAAACATTGTCAGAACTCAGAAGACGCTCTTTGAAATTCCCAACTTGTGTTGAACCCAAAGGTCTCTGTCACAATATTTGAACCAACCCTTCTCTTCTCTACCTGGAACAACTCGATTCGATCGGTTGCTTAATGTTCCAACACAACACTTCACATGGTAATTTCTAAAACTCAAATATCTGTAATATATTTTGCATTAAACATTCGCGAATCGTTTTCTGATTTTGATTGCTTCAAACTCACCTTTAAAATGAGCTTAATTGTTTAGTTCTTTCACCGAGAACATGGTTTAACAATTTTGACATTTACTAGTTGAGGACTCTTCCAAACTCAGAAGTTGGGGACTCTTCTGAGTATGGGTCACGACATCTGGCCTAACAATTTTGACATTTA
The DNA here is from genome assembly GCF_003473485.1 of Medicago truncatula. Lineage (NCBI taxonomy): Eukaryota > Viridiplantae > Streptophyta > Magnoliopsida > Fabales > Fabaceae > Medicago > Medicago truncatula. The sequence goes on from NC_053045.1 coordinate 29,330,329, forward strand.
CTAGTTGAGCTTTATACTTATTTAGCATTTTTGCTTTCTTTAGTTACAATTTTTTTAATAAAAAATACATATGACAGGTATACTTTACTCTGTATCTCATACTTTCAATTGATTTATTTGCTTTCTTTAGTTGCTTTAAAAAACTAAATAAATTCACATGAGTGCATGACATCCCAAGGGAATAGGACCCTGATAATCCGAAGTTCGATGGTGAGGTAAGTATAGTCTGACCAAGAATTATTCCATCCAGAAATCGAACTCGGGTTCTCCTGTACGGTTCGTCATTTGGTGGAGCTCAGTAACTACTTGAGCCCAATTGTTTGGTTGAGTGCATGACATTTTAATTAGTATAGTAATCAATATATGTGTACTTTACTTTGTATTTTAGACATTCAGTTGATTTATTTGGAGCTAGGACTAGCAAGTAATCAACAGCTATAAGAGAGAATTTTGCAATTGTCTCTTGTTGATTGAATTGGAGTGCAATGCAGTTCTGCACAATTTTCATTTGTCCAATAACCAAATTCAAGAACACTCAGTGCACTTTCTTGTTCTTTATCATTTCTATTTGATTGTTTTCTATTATAAAAATACAAACACACAAAAATAAAACCTACACTTACAATTTTCTCTTAGGATGCAAACTGGTTCAATGCCATCACACCATTTTAGTAAACCATCCTTCTAATCACACCATTTTTTTTAATTTGAATTCAGAAGAGTAAATAACTTTGCACTTTTTTCATTTAATGAAGTTTTATTAGTTTGTGTTTCAAGGTTTTCTGTAGATCAAATGGAGGAGAGTCAAGTTAAAAGAGGTAGAGGAAGACCTAGGAAAACTATTAGAGAAACCATTAGAAAGGATTTAGAGGTCAATGAGTTGGATCCAAATTTGGTGTATGATAGAACACTATGGCGTCATTTGATACATGTAGCCAACCCCACTTAGTGGGATAAGGATTGGTTGTTGTTGTTGTTGTTGTTGTACATATATATGATTGTACGTTATTAACATAGTTTGTTTACTGAATCATCTATCATTTGTTTGAATATGAATATATGTATATAAAGGGAAGAAAACGTTCAAAGTCTACCTGCTTGACAATCAAAGATGCAGAGCTGGATAGGATTAGTTCCTTACCAGGTAATGTAACAGACCAGATTCTCTTACACTTGCCAATTAAGGAAGCATTGAGAACAAGTGTATTATCCAGCAAATGGAGAAACAAATGGTACACTATGCCAAATCTTGTGTTCGATAAACATTGTGTCTCTGATGCAACTTTTCAAGACCCTTCAGGTATCAGTAACAAGTTTTTGAGAATTGTTGATCATGTACTTCTACTTCATTCTGGGTCAATTGACAAGTTTAAGATCTGCGACAAGTATCAAAATCTCATTGGTATGAGTCCTGCAACTGATACTGCTCGATGGATTCTTCATTTAATAAGAAGGTCTATTAAAGAACTTGTGTTGGATATCAGGACAGGGCAAAGTTATAAGATACCTTGGTGCTTATTCTCTTGTCAAAGTTTACATCATTTAGAATTAACAAGTTGTTGGCTTAAACCTCCAACAACGTTTGAAGGCTTCAGGAACTTGGAAAGTCTTTCTTTGATCGAAGTTACAATGACTCAAGATGCTTTCGAAAACTTGATATTCAAGTGCCCTTTGCTTGAAACATTGGAATTAGTTAATCTTCATGGTTTCACCCAAATTAATATCCACACACCCAATCTGAAGAGTCTTCTCATCGTGGGTAAATTTGACGATATTAGCTTTGACAAAACTTTCCAATTTGTTACGGTACTCGTTGATTTAAGTTTGTATTTGAACTCTGAAACTAATCAACGTAGATTGCATGGATGCTCTAGTAGTTTGCTCAATTTTTTCAATCATCGACCTCGCATTGTAGGCTTAGTGATGAAGAATTACTTTTTAAAGGTATAATTCTTGAACATAAGGTTGACTCACTTAATATGAATCACAATAATGTATAGTCCACTATTGATCTGTAAGTATTTAAAACATTATATGATGTGTTAGGGTAATTCTTCTGTTCTGCTTCAGTATTTGGCTGCAGGTGTCGTTCCAGTAAAGCTTCCTACACCTTGTATTCATCTAAGCCATCTTTTGTTAAACATAAACTTCAATGACTTGAAGGAAATCTCGGCTGCTCTCTGCTTGCTCAGAAGCTCACCTAATCTGCGAAAATTAAAAATATCTGTGAGTACTCGTTTAATTTGGTTTTGCTTTGCTTTGCTTGCTGATATGTAGTTGCACTTGCAGATCTCGTGTTTGTTTTTATTTAGTTATTAAACTTTAGAATTTTCAAACTGTTTCTGTGAGAGGAATTTGTCCATTGTTTAGTTTCTAAGACTTGTAGATGTGAGTTGCGATATTGCTGCAAAAGTTATGAATCAGTTGCAGTTTAGATAGAGTTAGTTACACTGTCAGCTCATTAGATTCATATAAAACAAGAGACTAGCGTACCTCATATTCCATCTTTTATCTGTCAATTCAGTGTCACCTTCAGAGAGAATTTTAATATTCTCTATATCTCTCTCTTATGTATACAACCTTAATTTTTATATGCTCTATATCTCTCTTATGCACACAACCTTTCCTCCCTCTAATCCATGAATTCGTAACAATTGCTTGTAGGCACGGATAGAGGAGCAGACTGACCTCTTAACACCGGCCTCCTATTGTTGGGAAGATATCTTTTCCCGGCCAGACATGCCCCTCAAAGTGCAACATGTAACAATAGACATAATCTCTGGTTTTCAATCTGAGTTAGATTTTATCAGATTTCTACTTCTCAATTCTCCTATGTTAGAAAAGATGACTGTGAAGCCTCTTGGAAATGTTAGACCAGAATTGGTCACAGAACTTATTAGGTTCAAGAGTGCATCGGGAGAAGCTGAAGTTATTTACCATGTGGAAGACTCTTCATAATGAATTTTATTATCCTCGAATCGTATTATGGCCTTTAAGGGCATTATGACTAAAGTTAAACTTTTTGTAACATTGCAACAAGTTACTGACACTTTTTCTTAATTTTTTAAACTTTTTATTTATTGATAGTGTGCTTAAGACTTAATGGCATTTTAAGCCTTAGAAAATGCCACTTTTTTCCCCTCTTTGTCCTCCTTGTTTTTGGATTTTTCTGCTTGCCTACTTTGATATATTTAAAACTCACATAACTTTGGGCATACAACGTTAAAATTCTTAGGAAGAGTTTGTCGTTTATTTGGGTCCCATAAGATTCGTGGAATTTGTCACTATAGGTGCGCGCGGAAGATACCTGATTTACAAAAAAATAAAATAAATCCCACAATCAACATTTTACACTAAAAATTAGTCAAACGTTGAAATTAACATTTGTTTAGCTCATACCATCAACGCATGCATATTCACCTAAAAGTCATATCCTCTTTTTTTTTTTCTTTTCTTTTTTTTCTTCCAATGGCCGGCACTACATGTTAGTCTTTTCCACCAACAAATAACATTAAAAATAAAACACAAGTGTCACTCTATTGTGAGCACTCTTGTCATTGATTAGAAATTGAGCAAAACTTTTTGCTCAATTTCTAGTGAGTGTGCATTCCAATTTGTGTTACGAATTTAATTTAAATGAAATGCAATAAAGTATGATCATACTAGTATTACTAATGCTTTGAATCTCATTAGAATGTGTTTAAACGAGTATGGTATTAGATCGATGAGTGACCTCATGTGAAATCCATACATGCAACAAGTCAAAATAGAGAGTTCAATGTTGTCCGTGTCAAAGTTAGCTAACCCAACCTTTTCATTTATACCGTGAAAAGGAAAGAGATCCATTATCATAATCTTCATTTGTTATTAGAAAGAACTTTTATGTTTAGCTCTCTTTTAGCTTTGAATGGTTCTTTATTTTAATGCTAACAAATGCCTTTATAATAGTATATGATACGAAGTTAAAAGTAGAAATATTATTTTGGGATTTGTATATTCAACACATTGAAATATTAAAAAACAACTTTTTCTACGTGAAAGTTATCAATTGTTTCCATTTTTAAATCCTTAACAAGTGTCATCTTAAGGACACTTGTTAGCAAGACCCTAAAAATAAATATAAAAAAAAAATACCCCATCATCTTTTAAGAATCATAAGTACTCCCTCCGTCCCTCAATACTTGACCTATTTGAAAAAAATATTTGTCCCATAATACTTGACCTTCTCAGACTTCTAAGTAGAATTTGACAGATTTACCCCATATAAATACTTTTTGTGGTCCCCATGTTAAAGTTTGTAGTGGAACAAAGAAAGTAATCATTACTTAAAAATGAAAAAGTTTCAAAATAGTGACAATGTCAATTCAGTAAAAATATCATTCTCTTTCTTTCATCTCTACACTTTTCTTAATCTGTGTGAAATGGTCAAGTAGGTCAAGTATCGAGGGACGGAGGGAGTATTAAGAAAACGAGTCTTGTTAACGAATGCTCCCGGGGCATTCTTTAAACATGCTAAATTAAGAAATTATTATTTAAAAATTATTATTAAGGAAATGATTAACTGTGTTGATTTTGATGGTAAAATTAGTATCATTTACTAACACATCCTTATTAATTGTAGTTAGTTGAGTAGTTAAGTTGGATGAAATTCAATAAATAAGGGTATAATAATGGAAAATATAAATGTTGCATTGATATTCTAAAGTGACATTTATTTTGAGAAAAATAAAAATTGGTAAAGAGATAATTATTGTGAGACGGAGGGAGTATATTTCACTTTGCATTTATGATAATGGTGAATTGACCAATACTTGACAAGAGCACTTAAAACTATTTTTTCTCTCTCCTTCACCTATACATTTTTCTTAATATGTTTCAAATGAACAAATGACTCACTTAATTTAGGACGGATGAAGTATATTTAAAAAAGTGTCTTGTTAACGAGCGCCCCAGGGCACTCTTTAAACATGTTAAATTAAGAAATGATTTTTTAAAAATATCAAAATTTTCAATTTCCAATGCACTCACAGAAAGGTTATCATTTTTTAATCTAGTTAAGTGTCGCAGGGGTACTAGTTAACATTTCTCTTTAAAAAAAAAAAAAAATACATCTAATTTTTTAAAAATGATATTCAGGACCGAGGAGCATCAAAATCCACGAGAAAGATTAAGTTGGTCACAAACACAAATAAAAATGACTTAAGCGCACACACATAAATAAGAAAAATTTAAAAATAAAAGTAAGAATTATTTCATTTTATAATAAAAATAAAAGTAAAAATTTAAAAGTGACTAATTTATTTTTCTTTTAATTCTCTCTATTTATTATATATATGTGTCTAAATATTTTTGATTTAGGTTTGTGACTAAGTAAGAATTACTCCAAAATCCAATTGTCGAACTTCTTGATTGATTATTTCCAAGTACACGTACCAAGTCATCAATTAATGCCCACTTGCATGCAAATCCAAACAAATAGAGCAATCCTGGTTGTACTTATCGACCTTTCATCCTCAAGTCTTTAACTCTACTCCAAAAAAGAAAGAAACTCATCCTCTATCCAAATGTCTCCATCTAGAATTTGGTATCAACAACACGTCATTCATAGTTTTAATGTCAAAGATTATTTTGATTAATGAAGTGCACAATCGAAAACTATTTTAAAATTTTGATACATCAAAGGACTACTGTGGTTATTTGTTACACGTTCAGGGATCAAAATGATTATCACCCTAAGTCATTCTACAATGTTCTTGATGTAATAATTCGTTTATTGATACTACAAAATCAAACTTGATGTAATAACCATTCAGAGTCATAAAACCATCACTCATTAATTCACCTTGTGAAATCATAATCCAAAATCAAAACCAATCAACTATAAATTTCATCACCATATCCATTATTTCATTTTATTCTAGTTTTAAATACTCCTCATATTCAAAATCATATCTATATACTATTTTATCATCTCTTTCAATGCAGAGATCAGGTTATGGTCCAGATGGAATTTACAGGTCCCTAAGACCTTCTCTAGCCCTCCCAAACAATCCAAACCTTTCCTTAGTCTCATTCCTCTTCACAAGTGTCTCCTCTTCCCCTAACAAAACCGCCCTCATCGACGCAGACTCTTCCCAAACACTCTCCTTCTCTCAACTCAAAACACAAGTTGCAAAACTTGCACACAGTTTACTAAACTTTGGCATAAACAAAAACGACGTCGTCCTCATCCTCTCCCCCAATAACATCGAATTCCCTGTATGTTTCCTAGCTGCTGCCTCCATCGGCGCAATAGTCACCACTGCAAATCCTCTTTACACCGTTGCGGAACTCTCCAAACAAATCAAGGATTCCAATCCTAAACTAGTCATCACTGTCCCTGAATTATGGAGCAAAGTGAAGAGTTTCAATTTCAACTTTCCAGCAATTATCATTAATTCGGGTAATATTATATACAAAGTTAGTTAGATTGGTTAGTTATAGTTTGACTAGTTAGCTGTTCTCATCATTCTCTACATAACAAACTTTATATCTAATAGGTAATGCAACGGGTTCATATTCAAACTTCAAGAGTTTTGAGGCGTTGATTGAATCAGCAGGGGAAGTAACAGAATTACCAGAAAACGATGTGAAACAGACCGATACAGCGGCACTTTTGTACTCATCAGGAACTACAGGAGTGAGCAAAGGTGTGATTCTCACACACAAGAACTTCATCGCAGCGTCGTTGATGATAAACATGGATGATGATTTAGCTGGGGAATTAAACAATGTGTTCATCTGCGTTTTACCGATGTTTCATGTGTTTGGATTGGCGGTTATAACATACGCACAGCTAAGGAGAGGAAGTACCGTGGTTTCGATGGGGAGGTTTGAGTTAGAGGGTTTTTTGAAGGTGATTGAGAAGTATAAAGTGACGAACTTGTGGGTTGTGCCACCGATGATTCTTGCTTTAGCGAAACAGAGTGTGGTTGGGAAATATGATGTTTCTTCTTTGAAGAGTATTGGGTCTGGTGCTGCTCCTCTTGGGAAGGAATTGATGGAAGAGTGTGCTCGACATCTACCTCATGTTGCTATTTATCAGGTAAGACCGGACAGTCAGGCAGCACACATTCACGAATTCAAACATCGGTAGCCGTTCTATCAAGAATAGACGGTCCAGATTAAAGATCGCTAGTTTAAATTATAAAACAAAAATTAAAATCTGTAATTTTTGGACTGTTGCATTGAACCTATTTGAGGCACCAGCTGTGTTAAAAATGATTTATGTATTATTAATTGATTATCTTGTGCTATTAGGGGTATGGTATGACAGAAACTTGTGCCGTTGTTTCTATCGAGAATCCAAGAGTAGGTATTCGTCATTCTGGCTCAGCTGGAATGTTGGTTTCAGGAGTTGAAGCTCAAATAGTGAGTGTGGACACACAGAAGCCACTACCTCCAAAACAATTGGGGGAACTATGTGTAAGAGGTCCCAACATGATGGAAGGTAAATTGTCATGTCATGTCGTGCAACATGTATTCTTGGTCCTTTCCAACATAATGCCATCATATTATTTGTATTATGTACATTTTTCCCATATGAAACTTTTCCTATACAAATATTTCAGGTTATTACAACAATCGAGAGGCCACAAAACAAACTTTAGATAATGAGGGGTGGGTGCATACCGGAGATCTTGGATATTTTGATGAGATTGGCCGACTTTATGTTGTTGATCGTATCAAAGAACTGATCAAATACAAAGGTTATCAGGTATGTAATCTAAAATGATATCAGTAACTAAAGTAACATTTTCGTCTATACATTATCTGAAATCTTAGACAAATCTTTGTCACTATTATGTTAACTTGAGCATTGGAAAGATGATATGGTATTGGTTGCATTAAACAAATGCTCCATGACCCAAATTATTATTCTTAATGTGTCAATTGTAGTAATTTTACTCATTAATCTTTCTTAAGCTCCTCTTTTTGAGTGATTATTTGTTTATAACCCTTTTACTATGTGTTAAAATGATTAATTATGCAGGGAATTTCACATCATGTAATATTTGTGTTTTTGAAATTAACCAGGTTGCACCAGCAGAACTTGAAGATCTTCTCGTTTCTCACCCTGAAATACAAGATGCTGTCGTTGTCCCGTAAGTAAAAAAACTTGCATGATAGTTTTAGTTTGAGGTATAAAACTATCATCACTTATAACTATTGATTTGACACAGAGAGAGCGGAACAACTAATAAAAAATGAAATCGCACACCATATAAATACACCGTGATGGACAACAAAATTATTTTTCAATTGATACTTCTCTATTAATATTTCATATTTGAGTTACTTATTTCAATAGATTTCCTGATGATGAGGCTGGTGAGGTACCAATTGCCTATGTTGTTCGTTTACCCAACAGTTCGCTGTCCGAGGAAGAAATTAAGAAGTTTATTGCTAACCAGGTGAGAAAAAGCTAAGTAACAAGCTTTATCTCCATGCACTTGCAAGTTACAACAAAAGAAACACATTTTGCAAGTTTTTGACTATGACACTTGAATGAAACTGTTTTTAATGGTGGTCAGTTTATCTCATTTGGATGATTGGTTTGTGTCATTCGTCAATTTAAACTCATTTTTACACACGTTTATAGGTTGCACCATTCAAAAGATTGCGAAGGGTGACATTCATCAACAGTGTTCCTAAGACAGCTTCGGGAAAAATTCTCAGAAGAGAGCTTATTGCAAAAGCACGATCCAACATATAAGATAGAATACAATTTCAAAGTGTATAGTAGAAAATAGCTGTTTCCTCACAATGTTACTCCCTTTATACATTGTATCAGGTTGTCCCTGAATATTTGACAGAAAACAAATTTGTTTTTGGCACTTTTTCCAAGTTTCATAGAAGGAAAATGAATTCAAAATGGTACTTATCAAACTTAATAGCATCTTTCTTCAAGAAAACGCATGAATCACCGAGACACCCTTCTTCTTTGCATCTTTCTTCAAGGCAAGGACATTCCCTATCGCAGGTCCCTTTACCAATCGAAAAACATTTGTCGCCATCTGAGAATGAGAATGAAGATAAAAGGGACGTAATATAGTATACTTCACATTTTGAGCATGAAAGGGTCGCAATATTGATGTTAACAAGAACATAATTTGGCCATTAAGGACCAACAACCAAATAAAAAAATTTAGGAGGACGAAAACTATCCGTTCTATTTATGGACTAAAATCAAAATTCGGCATAATTTTTTGGACGTAAAAGTTATCTAACCTTACTATTAATCCATCAAGTTAGTCCGTCGATTTCTTTTCAAATGAGAGTAATAACTCATTTACTATCTTGGTGGATTAAAAGTAACTTAGAGACTACTTCTTTTACTTTTATAGGCCAATAACTAAATTAGAGTAAAACTGATGGTTTTAAAAAAAATTATTATTCACAAATAAAAATATCGATGCATAAAGCACCGTGGAGATCGGTGGTGGCCAGTTTTTTTTTTTTTTTGAATAATAAATATTAGATAACCATCCAATACAACAATGGATGAGCGAAAGGGGTGAATCATTCCTAAATTCCTTTCACTTGAAGGGATGACAATGGGTAGGGTACTACAGTGTCCATCCCCATACCTGCATTTATAAAAAAATTCTCGTACCCGTGCACGTATTCTCGTGGGCAACAACTGTAGTCCCCTTCTCCATACCCTATGGGTATCTAAGTGCCCATATCCGCATCCATTATCCACACTTTAACTATGAAAGGACAAAAAAACATCACAAATGAAATAAAACTACGATCCCAATTTTTTAAAATTAACTCATAAAATAATACGAATCGTAGTATTTAGTCAAATAGAAAACATTCAAAATATCTCTAAAAAATTATACACCGGCATGATGAAGTTGTTATTGTATCAAGCAGTTGTTTGGTTTAAGTTTAGGTTTAGGCTTAAATAGCTAAATAAATTAATTAATTATACACCAAAAATAGATAAATAATTTATGATATTATATAAATTTGTATATGCGGGGTTGCGGGTCTGGACAATATAGTACCCTTACCCGTGCCAATATCCATTTAATTCTGTGGGTATTATCCGTACCCGTGTCCATACCCATAAAAGCGGGATTTTACCCTACCCATTGTGGGTATTTTTTCGGGTACCCATTGGACCTGGGTCCAATTGCCAAGTCTCATTTTCATTTTTCTATTAGCATATCCTTACAAACATAATTCTTCTTGTCCTTGAAATTGAAAATTAACTATTAGAGTCCATCGATTTTTATGAAGCCTTTAGATATCTAAATTAGGGTTAATAGGTCTTTACACCCCTGTAATATAGGTCATTTTCGGTTTTCCCCCATGTAAAATTATTTTTTTGATTTACCCCCCTGTAATTTTTTTTGTTTTGATTTACCCCCCTAATAAGCCATACAAAAACCAATTTTATTTTATTTTTCAAGAAATTTTCGTTTTTGTTTGGCCTATTAGTGGTAAATCAAAACAAAAAAGAATTACAGGGGGGTAAATCAAAAAAATAATTTTACAGGGGGAGAACCGAAAATGACATATATTACAGGGGGGGTAAAGACCTATTAACCCTCTAAATTATAAAATTTTCAATTTATTAACACCAAAATTCTAGAAGCGCAGTGACAGTAGAATTATGTATGAGATCATTTCTTCATCTATATTACAAGTAAGCATTTTAAATCGCCGATTACTTTTTCTTTTCATTGGTATATTAACTTTATCTTGTTGTCGAGTTCTAGCATGTGAAAGTTACAAAATACTTCAAGAGGACGAAAATTAATCTTTAGTGTCCGAAATCTCGTTGAATCATACAATTATACAATTTTCAATTTCTTAACAATGATACCCTAGGAGTGCCGCGATGGAAAGAAATTAGGTATGAGATAATTTCTTCATCTATATTTCAATTCGGTGTTTTAAATGCTGATTGCATTATTTTTATATCGGTTTATGAACTTGAGCTTGTTGTTGTGTGCTAGGGCGTCAAAGCAAAGAATTATTCCAAGAGAAGGAAAATCAACCTTTGGGGGTCTAGGATCTCACGTCATCATACACGTTGTAATTTATTAACACTAAAACCCTAGGAGCATTGCAATGGTACGAAATTAGGTATGAGATAAGTCTATCTATATTTCTAGTCAGTGTTTTAAATCTTCAATTTCATTTTTTTTCTATTGTTTTATGAACTTGAGATTATTGTTAAGTGCTAGAGCATGAAAAAAAAATTACAAGAGAAGGAAATTAAACTTTTGGGGTCTAAGATATCGCTGGATAATACAATTACACAATTTGCAATTTATGAACACCACAACCCTAGGAGCGCGAGATTGTAAGAAATTGGGCATGAGATCATTTCTTTATCTATAAATCTTTGATTTCATGTTTTTTTTTCTCTATTGGTTTATGAACTTGAGCTTATTGTTGAGTGTTAGAGTGTGAAAACAAATAAATGTTCCAAGAGGAGGATAATCAACATTTAGTATCCGAGATATTGTTGCATCACGCAATTGGTGTAAAAGATGTTAGTATAGACCTTAATTTTTCTTTGGCATGTATATTGTTATGTTGCTCAATGATCAGGAATTGAGAATTGTTGTTGAAACGGTCGCAAAAAGTTGTGATGGTTGCGGGGAATCAAAGAGAGAGAGCTCCTGGGGGGGGGGGGGGGGGGATTGCAAATGAGAGAAGGACAAGATTGTTTAAGGTACTTTATATAAGCAATTTTTTAAGGGTTCTAAATTTTGTTTCAAAGGGATATAACATCGAAATTTGAATTTCAAATTCCCGCTCAAAGTATATCATTAAATGCATTAGTGTAGCTTTAAGTTTTATATAAAAATCTATAAAAAAAAAAATAAAGCGTAAAAGAAAATTATATAAAGAGTCATGCTAACTTGTTCCCTAAGGGCACAAGTTAAGAAGCTAAAGAATGAATTAATCAATAAATGCATAAGTTAAAAAGATACTATTTAAACCTTTTAAAATTAAGGATGCACAATTTTTAAGATTTTTTTTTTTTACTTTTGATGTCTTATATTGTACCTTAAGGGGGCAAGTTAGCATTTTCCTTATATACATTATTCATTTTCTATGATAAAAAGATTTAGCTAAATTGAATTTTGGAGGCTCGTCAAGGTCAAGGCCCATCAAGGACCAAACAAGTACTTACAGATCTTTCATCAAATAAATACTTGTGTCGATAGCAACTTACATTAACATAAATAACATTTTTCAAGCATATAATTTAGCCCAAAAAATTATTAACTTTTCAAAGGATTTAGTATTAGTGAGAGAAACTTCATCTTCTCTCTAAGTTCTTTTCTCTTTCACTAATCGGAAGAAAATTGATATATGTTGAAATCACTTATTTAGGTCTTTTTTTGATTCTAAATAAGTGATTACAACATATATCAATTTTTTTCCGATTAGTGAAAGAGAAAAGAACTTAGAGAGAAGATGAAGTTTCTCTCACTAATACTAAATCCTTTGAAAATTTAATAATTTGTTGGGCTAATATTATATGCTTGAAAAATATTAATTTATGTTAATGTAAGTTGCTATCGACACGAGTATTTATTTGATGAGTCATCTGTAAGTACTTGTTTAGGTTTTGATGGGCCTTGACCCTGACGAGCCTCCAAAATTTAATTTACCTAAACTTTTTTATCATAGAAAACGAATAATTTATATAAAAAAATGCTAACTTTCGCCCTTAAGGTACAAGATAAGACAACAAAAGTAAAAATAAAATCTTAAAAATTGTGTATCCTTAATATTAAAAGTTAATTTGTATTTGTGAGTTTTGAATATTCAGGATATTCCTCATGATATTGCTGCTCAGAGTATGTATGTGAATCAAGTTCAAATTCAACATAGCACCCCTCAGACACATCTCAGACATTTCTACGAGGTTTAAAGACGTGCCGAAGTAGTTATGATCAATGAAGAGGTTGAAGACTTTAATTTTGATAACGTCATTTTTAACTTTTCAATATAGTAGATGGAAGAATCATGTGAAAATATGCCATATTTTGTTTTAGAACTTTTTTGTAGTGTACCAAATTGCCCAGATTAGATGTGCATATCTATTTTAGTTCGCAACTTGGATCTTTTATTGATAATGTTCGTATTTTATTTAATAATATATATATATATATATATATATATATATATATATATATATATGGGATTTGCTAGAACATACCCACTAGTTTTTATGTGGGAGTGTTTTAGCAAGTTATAACTAAAAAGTTAATAAATACACCTTAAGGTGTATGTTGCTATAACACACCTTCTAAAAAAACAAATGAGTGTGTTCTAGCAAATCCTATAGGCATTTGCTAGAATACACCCACTTATTTTTTAGAAGGAGTATTTTAGCAATTGAATAACTAAAAAGTGGTTAAATACACCTTAAGGTGTAGCTTTGCTAAAACACTCCCACATAAAAACTAGTGAGTGTGTTCTAGCAAACCCCTATATATATATATATGTATGTATGTATCTGTGTGTGTGTACGTATATATCTGTGTGTGTGTGTCAACATGTCCGTGTGAGAGTCCGTGCTTATAAGTTAGTTCCAATCATTCACTGGATAACTTGACTGTTGTCAGTTAGTTACAGTTAGACTAATTAGTTGTTTTCATCATTAGCAATATAACTATTGCATCAGTTAGTTATAGTTAGACTAGTTATCTGTTCTTATCAGACTTTATATATAACAAACTTTAAATCTAACAGGTAATGTAACGGGTTCAAATTCAAACTTCACCAGTTTTGAGTCGTTGATTGAATCAGCATGAGAAGTAACAGAATTACCAGAAAACGATGTGAAACAAAGCGATACAGCGGCTTTGCTGTACTCATCAGGAACAACAGGAGTGAGCAAGGGCGTGATACTTACCCACAAGAACGTCATTGCGGTGGCGTTAATGATTAACATGGACGATGATTTAGCAGGGGAATTAAACAACGTGTTCTTCTGCGTTTTACCGATGTTTATTCATGTGTTTAGATTGGTGGTTATAACATACGCGCAGCTAAGGAGAGGAAGTACGGTGGTTTCAACGGGGAGGTTTGAGTTAGAGGGTTTTTGAAGGTGATTGAGAAGCATAGAGTGACGAATTTGTGGGAAAATATGTGTACGAGGTCCCAACATGATGCAAGGTAAATTGTCAGCACATTCAACATTTATACTCATGCAAGTGATTTTCCAACAGAATACAATTATATTATACATGTAGTGTTCTTGTTATGCTTCAAGGAATTCAGTTAAAAAAATGACTTGCATTGTTGTATATGCTACTTTCTGATAATTAGAAACTACTTAGTGTATTAAAAATTCAATTCTTAGTGTATTTGTAAATTCTCTACCAATGAAACTTCTCTTGATAAGCTAATAATTAGAAACATGCACTTAAAGTTCCTTTTCATGCTTTTAAATAACATTGTAATCATAATGTATTTTATGATCATACTTACTTGTACAAAGCCTCTATAGAGTATAATGGCTAGCAATGTTTCCCCAAGTCTTGCAGTTTTTATATCTCCAACTTTATGATTGGAATGAAAATTTTTCCAATATGAAACTTTTCCTATACAATATTTCAGGTTATTATAACAATCGAGAGGCCACAAAACAAACTTTAGATAGTGAGGGGTGTGTAGGTACATACTTGTAATACCCGAAAATTTAATTAAACACATTTGTTTACTAAAACATTTTTTTTTTTTGCCAATTTTAATGTTTTTCATAAGATTATTGCATAATTATTAGTATTTGAAAATATTATTAAATCTTAATCCTATTTAAGTACTTATAGTAATATTTAATTATTTTAATTTATCTTGAAAAGGGAAAAAATAAAATAAAATACGGTAGTAAAAGTCTCTCTTATAAATTTTAATAGACTGTGGACTGCTTGAACTTCTAATGGATAATATGAGTCTTACAAAATAAATCTTCTTGTCCTTGAAATTGAAAATTAACTATTAGAGTCCATCGATTTTTATGAAGCCTTTAGATATCTAAATTATAAAATTTTCAATTTATTAACACCAAAATTCTAAAAGCGCGGTGACAGTAGAATTATGTATGAGATTATTTCTTCATCTATATTACAAGTAAGCATTTTAAATTGCCGATTACTTGTTCCTTTCATTGGTATATTAATTTTATCTTGTTGTCGAGTTCTAGCGCGTGAAAGTTACAAAATATTTCAAGAGGACGAAAATTAATCTTTGGTGTCTGAAATCTCGTTGCATCATATAATTATACAATTTTCAATTTCTTAATACTGATACCCTAGGAGTACCGCGATGGAAAGAAATTAGGTATGAGATAATTTCTTCATCTATATTTCAATTCAGTGTTTTAAATTGCCTATTGCATTATTTTTATATTGGTTTATGAACTTGAGCTTGTTGTTGTGTGCTAGGGCGTCAAAGCAAAGAATTATTTAAAGAAAAGGAAAATCAACCTTTGGGGGCCTAGGATCTCACGTCATCATACAATTTGTAATTTATTAACACTAAAACCCTAGGAGCACTGCAATGGTAGAAATTAGGTATGAGATAAGTCTATCTATATTTCAAGTCAGTGTTTTTAATCATCAATTTTATATTTTTTTTTCTATTGTTTTATGAACTTGAGATTATTGTTAAGTGCTAGAGCATGAAAAAAAATATTACAAGAAAAGGAAATTAAACTTTTGGGGTCTGAGATATCGCTGCATAATACAATTATACAATTTGCAATTTATGAACACCACAACCCTAGGAGCGCGAGATTGTAATAAATTGGGCATGAGATCATTTCTTTATCTATATTTCCAGTTAGTATTCTAAATCGTTGATTTCATGTTTTTTTTTCTTCTATTGGTTTATGAACTTGAGCTTGTTGTTGAGTATTATAGTGTGAAAACAAATAAATGTTTCAAGAGGAGGATAATCAACATATAGTATTCAAGATATTGTTGCATCACACAATTGGTGTAAAAGATGTTAGTAGAGTCCTTCATTTTTCTCTGGCATATATATTCTTATGCAGCTCAATGATCAGAAATTGGAAATTGTTGTTGAAACAGTCGCAAAAAGTTGTGTTGGTGTCGAGAAGAGAATGAAAAATAAGAAGGAGAAGAAGAAGAAGAATAAGAAGGAATAAAAACTAAGAGACTTCATGGGGGGAATACAAAAAGATTGTTTAAGGTACTTTATATAAGCAATTTTTTAAAGGTTATGTTTTGACTAAATTTTGTTTGAAAGGGATGTAACGTTGAAATTTGAATTTCAAATTCCCGCTCAAAGTATATCATCGAATGCATTAGTGTAGCTTTAAGTTTTATATAAAAATATATAATTTTTTTTAAGTGTAAAAGAAAATTATATAAAGAGTCAAGTTAAGAAGCTAAAAAATGAAGTAACCAATAAATGCATAAGTTAAAAAGATACTATTTAAACCTTTTAAAATTAAGGATGCACAATTTTTAAGATTTTATTTTCATTTTTGATGTCTTATCTTGCACCTTAAGGGCGCAAGTTAGCATTTTCTTTATATACATTATTCATTTTCTATGATAAAAAGGTTTAGGTAAATTGAATTTTGGAGGCTCGTCAAGGTCAAGGCCCAAAAAGGACCAAGCAAGCACTTACAAATCTTTCACCAAATAAACACTTGTGTCGATAGCAACTTACATTAACATAAATAATATTTTTCAAGCATATAATATTAGCCCAACAAATTATTAACTTTTCAAAGGATTTAGTATTAGTGAGAGAAACTTCCTCTTCTCTCTAAGTTATTTTCTCTTTCACTAATAGGAAAAAATTGATATATGTTGAAATCACTTATTTAGGTCATTTTTTGGTTCTAAATAAGTGATTTCAACATATATCAATTTTTCTCCGATTAGTGAAAGAGAAAAAAACTTAGAGAGAAGATGGAGTTTCTCTCACTAATACAAAATCCTTTGAAATTTTTTATAATTTGTTGGGCTAATATTATATGCTTGAAAAATATTAATTTATGTTAATATAAGTTGCTATCGACACGAGTATTTATTTGATGAGTGATCTGTAAGTACTTGTTTAGGTCTTGATGGGCCTTAACCCTGACGAGCCTCCAAAATTCAATTTACCTAAACTTTTTTATCTTAGAAAATGAAAAATTTATATAAAAAAAATAAAAAATACTAACTTGCGCCCTTAAGATACAAGATAAGACAACAAAAGTAAAAATAAAATCTTAAAAAATGTGTATCGTTAATATTAAAAGTTAATTTGTATTTGTGAGTTTTGAATATTCAGGATATTCCTCATGATATTGCTGCTCAGAGTATGTATGTGAATCAAGTTCAAATTCAACGTAGCACCCTTCAGACACATCTCAGACATTTCTACGAGGTTTAAAGACTTGCCGAAGTAGTTATGATCAATGAAGAGGTTGAAGACTTTAATTTTGATAACGTCATTTTTAACTTTTCAATATAGTAGATGGAAGAATCATGTGAAAATATACCATATTTTGTTTTAGAACTTTTTTGTAGTGTACCAAATTGCCCAGATTAGATGTGCATATCTATTTTAGTTCTCAACTTAGATCTTTTATTGATAATGTTATATTAATATATATATATATATATATATATATATATATATATGTATATATCTGTGTGTGGGTCAACGTTTCTGTGTGAGAGTCCGTGCTTATAAGTTAGTTCCAATCATTCACTGGATAACTTGACTGTTGTCAGTTAGTTACAGTTAGACTAATTAGTTGTTTTCATCATTAGCCATATAACTTTTGCATCAGTTAGTTATAATTAAACTAGTTAGCTGTTCTTATCATACTTTATATATAACAAACTTTACATCTAATAGGTAATTAATGTAACGGGTTCAAATTCAAACTTCACCAGTTTTGAGTCGTTGATTGAAACAGCATGAGAAGTAACAGAATTACCAGAAAACGATGTGAAACAAAGCGATACAGCGGCTTTGTTGTACTCATCAGGAACAACAGGAGTGAGCAAGGGCGTGATACTTACCCACAAGAACGTCATTGCGGTGGCGTTAATGATTAACATGGACGATGATTTAGCAGGGGAATTAAACAACGTGTTCTTCTGCGTTTTACCGATGTTTATTCATGTGTTTAGATTGGTGGTTATAACATACGCGCAGCTAAGGAGAGGAAGTACGGTGGTTTCAACGGGGAGGTTTGAGTTAGAGGGTTTTTGAAGGTGATTGAGAAGCATAGAGTGACGAATTTGTGGGAAAATATGTGTACGAGGTCCCAACATGATGCAAGGTAAATTGTCAGCACATTCAACATTTATACTCATGCAAGTGATTTTCCAACAGAATACAATTATATTATACATGTAGTGTTCTTGTTATGCTTCAAGGAATTCAGTAAAAAAAATGACTTGCATTGTTGTATATGCTACTTTCTGATAATTAGAAACTACTTAGTGTATTAAAAATTCAATTCTTAGTGTATTTGTAAATTCTCTACCAATGAAACTTCTCTTGATAAGCTAATAATTAGAAACATGCACTTAAAGTTCCTTTTCATGCTTTTAAATAACATTGTAATCATAATGTATTTTATGATCATACTTACTTGTACAAAGCCTCTATAGAGTATAATGGCTAGCAATGTTTCCCCAAGTCTTGCAGTTTTTATATCTCCAACTTTATGATTGGAATGTAAATTTTTCCGATATGAAACTTTTCCTATACAATATTTCAGGTTATTATAACAATCGAGAGGCCACAAAACAAACTTTAGATAGTGAGGGGTGTGTAGGTACATACTTGTAATACCCGAAAATTTAATTAAACACATTTGTTTACTAAAACATTTTTTTTTTTTGCCAATTTTAATGTTTTTCATAAGATTATTGCATAATTATTAGTATTTGAAAATATTATTAAATCTTAATCCTATTTAAGTACTTATAGTAATATTTAATTATTTTAATTTATCTTGAAAAGGGAAAAAATAAAATAAAATACGGTAGTAAAAGTCTCTCTTACAAATTTTAATAGACTGTGGACTGCTTCAACTTCTAATGGATAATATGAGTTTTACAAAATAAATCTTCTTGTCCTTGAAATTGAAAATTAACTATTAGAGTCCATCGATTTTTATGAAAGCCTTTAGATATCTAAATTATAAAATTTTCAATTTATTAACACCAAAATTCTAGAAGCGCGGTGACAGTAGAATTATGTATGAGATCATTTCTTCATCTATATTACAAGTAAGCATTTTAAATTGCCGATTACTTATTCTTTTCATTGGTATATTAACTTTATCTTGTTGTCGAGTTCTAGCGCGTGAAAGTTACAAAATACTTCAAGAGGACGAAAATTAATCTTTGGTGTCTGAAATCTCGTTGCATCATATAATTATACAATTTGCAATTTCTTAACACGGATACCCTAGACGACGATGGAAAGAAATTAGGTATGAGATAATTTCTTCATCTATATTTCAATTCAGTGTTTTAAATTGTTGATTGCATTATTTTTATATTGGTTTATGAACTTGAGCTTGTTGTTGTGTGCTAGGGCGTCAAAGCAAAGAATTATTTCAAGAGAAGGAAAATCAACCTTTGGGGGTCTAGGATCTCACGTCATCATACAATTTGTAATTTATTATCACTAAAACCCTAGGAGCACTGCAATGGTACGAAATTAGGTATGAGATAAGTCTATCTATATTTCAAGTCAGTGTTTTTAATCGTCAATTTCATATTTTTTTTCTATTGTTTTGTGAACTTTAGATTATTGTTAAGTGCTAGAGCATGAAAAAAAATATTACAAGAGAAGGAAATTAAACTTTTGGGGTCTGAGATATCGCTGCATAATACAATTATACAATTTGCAATTTATGAAAACCACAACCCTAGGAGCGCGAGATTGTAATAAATTGGGCATGAGATCATTTCTTTATCTATATTTCCAGTTAGTATTCTTTTTTTTTTTTTAACAAGATTTCCGGTTAGTATTCTAA
The DNA here is from genome assembly GCF_003473485.1 of Medicago truncatula. NCBI lineage: Eukaryota > Viridiplantae > Streptophyta > Magnoliopsida > Fabales > Fabaceae > Medicago > Medicago truncatula. The sequence continues at coordinate 29,350,382 of NC_053045.1, forward strand.
ATCGTTGATTTCATGTTTTTTTTTTCTATTGGTTTATGAACTTGAGCTTGTTGTTGAGTATTAGAGTGTGAAAACAAATAAATGTTCCAAGAGGAGGATAATCAACATTTAGTATCCGAGATATTGTTGCAATACACAATTGGTGTAAAAGATGTTAGTAGAGTCCTTTATTTTTCTCTGGCATATATATTGTTATGCAGCTCAATGATCAGGAATTGGAAATTGTTGTTGAAACAGTCGCAAAAAGTTGTGTTGGTGTCGAGAAGAGAATGAAAAATAAGAAGGAGAAGAAGAAGAATAATAAGAAGGAATAAAAAGTAAGAGACTTCATGGGAGAGGAATACAAAAAGATTGTTTAAGGTACTTTATATAAGCAATTTTTTAAGGGTTTTGTTTTGACTAAATTCAAAGGGATGTAACGTTGAAATTTGAATTTCAAATTCCCGCTCAAAGTATATCATTGAATGCATTAGTGTAGCTTTAAGTTTTATATAAAAATATATAAAAAAATTTAAGTGTAAAAGAAAATTATATAAAGAGTCAAGTTAAGAAGCTAAAAAATGAAGTAATCAAGTGCAAAATCAAGTGCTTACTCCCTCTTGGGTGAAACCGCGGTTTGGTACGATTAAATGCAACACGGATGCTGCCATGTTTGACAACAACTCTACTATAGGGTATGGAATGTGCTTCAGAAACAATTTGGGACAACTTGTATTGGGTAAATCAGGTTACATTCACTTATATGCCTCATCCCTAGAAGCTGAAACCATCGCCTTACTCGAAGCTATCAAAATGGCTATTTCAAATGGATTTCACTCTGTCTGGTTTGAAGCAGATTGTAAATTACTTGCAGATTACCTTTCATCATCTATTGTTCCTAATACTGAGTTTGGAGATCTAGTCTCTCAATGTCGAATCCTTTTATCTACTATTTCCGACTTTACAGTGTCGTTTGTTAAGAGGCAAGCTAATAAGGTTGCTCATAGTATTGCTAGAGCATCCTTTTATCTACTATGTACTCTTTATTTCTAAATGAAATGCACTAATTTTGTCTTTGCTCAAAAAAAAAAAGAAGTAATCAATAAAAGCATAAGTTAAAACGATACTATTTAAACCTTTTAAAATTAAGGATGCACAATTTTTAAGATTTTATTTTTACTTTTGATGTCTTATCTTGTACCTTAAGGGCGCAAGTTAGCATTTTCTTTATATACATTATTCATTTTCTATGATAAAAATGTTTTAAGTAAATTGAATTTTGGAGGCTCGTCGAGGTCAAGGCCCATAAAGGACCAAACAAGCACTTACAAATCTTTCACCAAATAAATACATGTGTCGATAGCAACTTACATTAACATAAATAATATTTTTCAAGCATATAATATTAGCCCAACAAATTATTAACTTGTCAAAGGATTTAATATTAGTGAGAGAAACTTCCTCTTCTCTCCAAGTTATTTTCTCTTTCACTAATAGGAAAAAATTGATATATGTTGAAATCACTTATTTAGGTCATTTTTTGGTTCTAAATAAGTGATTTCAACATATATCAATTTTTTTCCGATTAGTGAAAGAGAAAAGAACTTAGAGAGAAGATGGAGTTTCTTTCACTAATACTAAATCCTTTGTAAATTTAATAATTTGTTGGGCTAATATTATATGTTTGAAAAATATTAATTTATGTTAATATAAGCTACTATCGACACAAGTATTTTTTTTTTATGAGCGATCTGTAAGTACTTGTTCAGGTCTTGATGGGCCTTGACCCTGACGAGCCTCCAAAATTCAATTTACCTAAACTTTTTTATCATAAAAAATGAATAATTTATATAAGAAAAATGCTAATTTGTGCCCTTAAGGTATAAGATAAGACATCAAAAGTAAAAATGAAATCTTAAAAATTGTGTACCCTTAATTTTAAAAGTTTTAAATATTATCTTTTTAATTTATGCATTTATTGATTAATTCATTTTTTAGCTTCTGGCATGACTCTTTATATAATTTTCTATTACACTTAATTTATTTTATACATTGTTATATAAAATTTAAAGCTGCACTGATGCATTTAATGATATACTTTGAGCGGGAATTTGAAATTAAAATATGGACGTTACATCCCTTTGAAACAAAATTTAGTCAAAATAAAACCCTTTAAAAATTGCATATATAAATTACCTTGAACAATCTTCTCCTTCTCTCATTTGCAATTTTCTCTCCCTCCCTTCTTTCATCTGTCATTATATATAGATTGGTTAGTTATAGTTAGACTAGTTGGTTGTTTTCATCGTTAGCAATATAATTGTTGCATTGGATAGTGATAGTTACACTAGTTAGCTGTACTCATCATTCGCTATATAACAAACTTTATATCTGATAGGTAATGCAACAGGTTGAAATTCGAACTTCACGAGTTTTGAGGCGTTGATAGAATCAGCTGGGGAAGTAACAGAAATACCAGAAAGCAACGTGAAACAGACTGACAACTTCTGTACTCATCAGGAACTACAGGAGTGAGCAAAGGTGTGATACTCACCCACAAGAACTTCATCGCGACTTCATTGATGATAAACATGGATGATGATTTAGCAGGGGAATTAAATGTGTTCCTCTGCGTTTTACCGATGTTTCATGTGTTTAGATTGGCGGTTATAACATACGCGCAGCTAAGGAGAGGAAGTGCGGTGGTTTCAACGGGGAGATTTGAGTTAGAGGGTTTTTGAAGGTGATTGAAAAGTATAGAGTGACAACTTTGTGGGTTGTGCCATCGATGAATCTTGCTTTGGCGAAACAGAGTGTGGTTGGGAAATATGATGTTTCTTCGTTGAAGAGTATTGGAATTTCAATTTGGATTTTTCTTGTTAGATTTTATGTTTTTCACTACAATGCAAAGAGTTGACATGTTTTACTTCATGTAAAAGTTGCCATTTATTTGTATTATGTAAATATCTTCCATATGAAACTTTTCCTATACAATAATTCAGGTTATTATAACAATCTAGAGGCCACAAAACAAACTTTAGGTAACGAGGGGTGCGTACATACAGGAGATCTTGGATATTTTGATGAGATCGGACAACTTTATGTTGTTGATCGTATGAAGGAACTGATCAAGTACAAAGGTTATAAGGTATGTAATCTAAAATGATATAGTAACTAAAGTAACATTTTCGTTTATTATTCATTATCTGAAATCTTACCCAAATCCTTGTCACAGTTATGTTTACTTGAGCATTGGAAAGATGATATGGTATTGGTTGCATTAAACAAATGCTCCATGCCCCTAATTATTATTCTTAATGTGTCAATTGTAGTAATTTTACTTATTAATAATTAATATTTCTTAAGCTCCTCTTTTTGAGTGATTATTTGTTTATAACCCTTTTGTTGTATGCGTGAAAATAACTAGGTTGCGCCAGCAGCACTTGAAGATCTTCTTGTTTCTCATCCAGAAATACAAGATGTTGTCGTTATCCGTATAACTTGCATGATACTTTAAGTTTGAGGGATGTTATTGACACCATATAAATATACCATGGTGGACAACAAATTAAAACTGTTTTTCAATTGATATTTTTCTATTAATAATACACATTTGAGTTACTTATTGCTATAGATTTCCTGATGATGAGGCTGGTGAGGTTTCAATTGCCTATGTTGTTCGTTCACCCAATAGTTCGCTGTCCGAGGAAGAAATTAAGAAGTTTATTGCTAACCAGGTGAAAAAAAGCTAAGTAACAAGGTTTATCTCAATGCACTTACAAGTTACAACAAAAGAAACACATTTTGCAAGTTTTAAACTATGACACTTGAATGAAACTGTTTTTAATGGTGGTCAGTTTATCTCATTTGGATGATTGGTTTGTGTCATTCGTTAAATTAAACTCATTTTTACGCACGTTTATAAGTTTCACCATTCAAAAGATGTCACCTTTCGCAATATTTGGTGAGTTGATCAACATAAACATTTTCACCATTCGTTAATACGTTTATACGTTTAAAGGAGAGTTGATCAAATTATACATGTCCATACCCAATATTTGGCAGCATATAAATTTGTTTTTGGTACTAATTGAGAGTGATTCAAATGCTTAACTATATACTGATTGAGAGTATAATGAATATTTTGTGATATACATTTCTTGTTTGAAATTGAGAAATGACAACTTTATACTAATTGAGAGTATATAATGAATATTTTATTATATTTGAACATTCATTTAGTGACAACTTTTGCAACAACTTTTTCTCTCATACTCACATTATTTTTTTCTTTATCTCTCTATTGTTATGGTTTCCGTGCCAATACCACCTTTTTCTTTGTAAAATATGATTGTCAAATAAATTGTCACCAAATTGGTTGTTCAAAAAACACTCCTCATGAAAATAACAAGGGTAATGATATTTTATATTCACATTTATTTGCTACAACCTTATATATACACCTCTCAAAAAGGTTTTCATAACTTGCTGTAAACAAAAGAACTTTTAAATCATACGATATAAATACACCTCTTGAAGTACTAAAAGTAAAAATAATAATTTTGTAGACGGGTGTGTCGATTGCAAACAACACAAAAAATATATTAAACAAAAAGAGGGAGAGGGGGTACCAAACGAAACTCCAAAATAAATTAAAAGAACCTATAATATGGAATACCTAGCTTATTTTTGACCAGTTATTCTCGGATTCCACTTATATACCATTAAGGTACCAATGATATATATCATTGGCCAATTAGAGTGTGTCACCTACCAATGTTACTTTATAAATGTTTTATTTGATATATTTTTTTAAAGGGTGTGCCACATGGCACATTCTAATTGGGTAATGTTATATACCATTATGGCAAGTGCTATCCGGTTGTTCTTTAATGAAAACAAGAATAGTATTCCACCAAGGGAATTCATTGGCTCTGTTTGGATAACCTAAAACTAACGAAGCGGAGCGGAATGGAGCGGGATGGAATGGAATGGAGTGGAACAAAGATTCCATTCCATTGTTTTGATATTATATGACGGAATGAGACTAATTTTCTACTCCATTGTTTGGAAAGTGAACGGAATGGAATTAGTTATAACTTTTTTATTCCTTATTTACCCTTTACTTAGAAAACTTCACAAGAATAAACATAAGCAACATAAATTTTGGTTCTGCATAATTTGCAACTAGTGTATTTTCCTTTGGCAGATTAAACCAAACAATAATAATATCGAAGAATTATATAGGTTACACGTAAAATTCAAAACCATTTGCAACCACTGTTCATCGTATTTTTATAGGTATAATTCAATATCATGTTTTTGATATAGTTCAAAACCATTTGCAAATGCTGCAGGAAAAAAATCTGTTCAATTCTTGTGAACACATGAAATGCAGGTTTATTTTGTATTCAACATTCTCATAGCTAATCTTTATCATTTTCGCATATAATTCATTATTGCATCATCATATGATAAAAAACAAAACACTATACTACCAAAACATAAGTCACCAAAACATTATCTTTCACTTTATAGCACCAGAATGACAATAATAATTAATTACCAAAACAATTGTCATCAAACTATCAATATGTCCATAAGTCATCAAACTGTCACAAGCAAAAAAAAAGTCAAATATAGGTCCATTGTAGTTGACAATACTATTCTTTAAGGACTCCACAATACCTGCAAATTTTCATATACAGATATTCAATTTTAGTTGATAAAACACATAAAATTGCATAAAAGTGATAAATAAATATATTACCATTAATAAAAAGGAAAGTCGGGCACAATGAGATGTAACATTTCCTTGCGGTTATCAATTGGAATTCCATTAAAAGCTTTCAATGCATCAATTGGAATACTCTTGTAAGTGGTACCTTTCTCCCCTATAAGGTGTGATGAGACATGCCTTTAAAGGAAATCCTGCATCACCCAAATAATATTTTCCGGTAAAAATAATGAGTTTATTAGTTTGGCTAATCTAGATACTTGTACAATTATGTTGTGTTTTTTTTACATCGTGGAACTTTAAGAGGATATGCACGTGTCAACGCACTCTTAACTATTCTAGAGTCGGATGCTGTTCCTTCCCATCCAACCAAGACATAAGTAAATTTCAAGTCAAATGTGCATGCAGCCAAGACATTTTGTGTAGGGTAATCTTTTCTACCACGATATCTAGGTGCAAGATGTGCTGGTACTTTAACACGCACATGTGTACAATCAATTGCTCCAATACAGTCCTGACATTCAATTAACATATTAAAAGTGCAGAACATAACTTATTAATATTTGTGTAAGACACGATTTCTGTTTACCTTAAAATACGGGCAGAACCTATTGTTGTTAAGTATCTCTGGAGGAACTTGTGTACCATCAGGTTGTTTCAGAAATATCCCCTCCACCTCTATCAAAGCGTCTAGTACTCTATGAAAATGACGACTAACCGTTTCACCATAACGTCTAAAGAAGAAAGACATCACATGATTTCTCACATTATGTCCTACCATCTGAAGAAATTTTGCTACTTGTTCCTCAATAGACGCCCTTCGTGTATGTGTAAGTCCACCGCGATCTCGTAATAAGATGCACAAGTTTAAGAAAGCTTTGGGACTCATACGAATTATATCATAACATCGATCACTTCCTATAATATGTTTCATTACCTCATTTCTAACTCTCTCCCTATGCTCTGTGATTCTAGAATGTATTTGGGCTCTTCTAGACTTGTTTTTTAGTGAACATATTAGAACAATAATGATAGATAATTGAACAATCATCATTTGACACAATTTTGCATATTTGGCTCTTATGTCTTCATTGGTCATCTATAAAAATTCAAGAATAAAATCAACTTTAAGCATAGAAATAACAGATGGGTTACAATTTTTTAACATATACTGTGTGCACATATAGGAATTTAACCAAAAAAACCTATCATTTGTAGTTTATGCCCAAATATGCATTATTTATGATATAGGAAAGGAGCTACATATGTTTTCTCTTTGAAGAAATACGGATATCAGTACTGTATATGCAACTCATTCAAATAAATTCGGTGTAATGTTATTTATGGTGTTTTTTGATAACCATGCTTCAATTCAAAGTGCAGTGTCTAGAGTTATTTGGGAATATCCAAGTTGAAAAAGCCATTTTTAATCCTAAAAAAAAACTGATCCAACCATGCGTGACTTTGAAGATGGGTTCACAAATATATAAGATATGGGCACATAAATAAACATGCATGAACAAAGATTCAGAAATAAGGGTTCACAAATAACAATAGATCCAATATAATTCAGAAGAAGAATAAAAATGAAAAAAAGAACCATCATTATTGATTTGGGGAAGAAAAAAAACATAACAATAGCAGATTTCAAATTTTGACTAACAGAGAAAAGTAATGAACCTTTACAATACCATCACTATTGATTTGGGGAATGAAAAGTGAGGACAAAATGGTAATTATATTATTAATGTGGTTTCATTCCATTCGATACACCCCAAATTGGATGGAATGGAAAATTGAAGGAATGAGTGGTATTGGATGGAATGGGTTCCATCACACTCCATCCCATTCCATCCCTTTTTTACAAAACCAAACAATGGAATGTGGCTCCATCCCACTCCATTCCATTCCATTCCACCACACACCACCAATCCAAACATAGCCTCAATGTCAAACCTAAAGTAGCTAACTCCTTAGCACAGTGGTTCTCCTTCCTAAATATGAGTTACAAAATATGACATGGTGCTCATCATGTGAATATAATTAAGCCATTTATTATTTAACTGCCATGGTACCATATGAGGTGACTTGACTTCCAAGGTAGCAAGCCTTGAATCAGTTTCAATCCATAAGAATTTACAATTCCTATCTACTGCACATTCAACTGCCAAAGATAATTCCAATAAGCTCAACACAGAAAGCATTTGCAAGGCCCAAATTAAATGCAAAACACCCAATGCCTTCCCCATTTCTATTTCTGAATACTCCTGCACAAGCTGCTTGGCCATTAGTGTTACACTTTATCCAATGAAGGATTGGAGGATGCCAAATAAATTTAGTGATTTTATGAGCTTTAGGATAGTGAGTATTGACTCTAAAAGCTTTAAGAATTAATTCTGAAATCATTCATGGAGGGACCGGTTAAAGTCCAGCTTATGAGACCTTTGAGATGATCTTTGTTATTGCATCACTCAAGTTTGGTTTAGTGTTATTTCTGCAGGACCAAATAATGTTAAAAATATTGATAATTTCTGAGATGATTACTAGCTTTATCTGAGGACTCTAACATCTATTAGTAACTTTAAAAGTTGTTAACACAAAGGATAAGTTGATGTTAAAATTGATGATAGACTGTAGCTAGTGCCATAATGAGAGACCAAAATGACAGCTGAGAAATAGGTGGAAAAGGTATTCCTGTTGTATTTCTGGCACATGTTCAAACACAATATATTAATAGTTAATAACATAACAACAATATTACGATACCGAGAATACATGTCGTCTCCTTTATATATCTAACATTTTTATCTATTCAAAGTCGGTGTGGGACTAACTATTCATACTTGAATTCAAAAAGAAAAAATACTTATTGACCGTTTTCTTAGACTCCATGATAAGATTTATACTTAGATATGTTTATGACAACATTTCCTTTACATTTTTCAATATATATATATATATATATATATATATATATATATATATATATATGTATGTATTAATGGTTAATTTTAAAGAACAATAAAATAAAATATGTAGTCTAAATTTAAAAAACAAAATGTTTTCTAAATTTAAAAAATAAAAGTAAAAATTTTCGTTTGCAAATATATTATTATGCATTTCAATGATCATAAATTGAAAATCGTATAATCTTAATTATGACATGCTAATGTAAAGGTATTACAAAATGATCTCACTACGACGACTTTCAAAATAATTTTATCTTTTAACACATTAAGATATTGTTGTATTTTTTTTCCTTTGGGAATACTTTGTGAATCAAGCTACTGTATGCTATTGTAATTGGATAATTTGTTGGGTTTTGAAAGAACAAAATCTGGTTGAAAAATGGGAAAGATTGGTATATTAGAAGGTGATTCAAAAGCTTAACTATATACTACCTCCGTCCCTAATTATAAGACCCTTTTAAAAAAATAATTTGTCCCTTTTTAAGACCTCTTTGGTGTTTCCAAGTACATTAATTATTTCTTTACCAACATACCCTTATTTATTTTGCATTTTTTCTTCAATCAACAATAAATATTATACTGAAAACATAAATTTACTCTTTCTCTTTTAAGGATAAAATTGTAAAAACAATAGTAATTATATACAAATTTAATATTACAATCAACTTTCTTAATCTCCGCAATTTTGGCAAAAGGCTCCTATATTTAAGGACGGAGGTAGTACTAATTTAGAATGTATAATAAATATCTTGTAGTATACAATTCTTGTATGAAAATAACAAGGGTAATGATACTATTATATTCAAATTAATTTTCTACAACCTTATATATACATTTCTCAAAGCCGTTTTCTTCAAGATCCAAGGAATTTCACGTTGTAAGATATTTGTCTCATTAACCCAATTTGAGTTGGCCCAATGGTATTGGTTTGAGATTTGGGAGTGCACTCCTCCTTAAGATTTCAGATTCGATTCTCTCCATACCAATTTAAGTGAGCTAATTTAGCTTCTTAAAAAAAATAAAAAATATTTGTCTCATTGAAGATCTCCTAGTGACCAATGTATGTCAATTTGGATGATTATGTTGCGTGCATTTGTCAATATCTGTGAACTTCAAAATAAGGCCAATCTCTTCCTCTAAACCCATCATCATTATTTCCACATGCCAAAGCAACTAAATAAATCAGAATCGATCAATTAATTAAAAACGATCATGAACAATACAAGTATAATGTGTGGAGGTAATAAACCAAATGTGACATTATAAATTAACAATTCGAAATGACAATTATATTCATATTTTTATTTTATAATGAATCGGCTAACTTATACTTATAAAACCAGCATGTGTGATAACACAAAAGTCACAAATCAAATACATAAAGGTGGGGGCAATGTGGTGTTTGGAAAAATTTCATAGATGATGAATTTGTGAAAGTTTGAACACCGAATTGTTGATCCAATTTCAGTCAATGGTGGCGAAAATGAGTCCCATAGTCAAGGTGTGGGTGGGGCCTGGGAAATTTCTTTGTTGTTGACAATTTAGAAAATGGAAAGCTTTCTCAGAACTTAACTTAATTGGAATGGATATTTGCATATTATATGTAGAGGTTGATATTCGAACATCAGACACTCCACTTCTTCACAGTTAAATTGTGTGTGAGCTCTAGCCACTAGACAATTTGACTAAAAAATAATATGAAAAACGTACTTCTTAATAAATTAAAACTTTTGATGTCAAATACTAGTAATTTGATTTTTATGTTTATTTTTAAAATATGCATAAAATTTATTAAAATACTAACCATGAAAGTTGAAAAAAAAAAAAAAAAAAAAAAAAAACAGCTGGATCAACGATAAAAGTCACAACTCTTTGCATTTAGATATTCAAATATCAAACAAGTTTTATAAATGGCTCTATGATTGCACATGGGGTTTTTAATAGATCTTTTTTGACATAAATATAATTTTTTTTCAAGTAGAATAGTGGTTAAATGCAAAGAGTTGCAGCGAGTGTTGAGATATTCGAACTCCGACTGTTACATATATAATGTAATGTATCTTTTTTTTTTTTTTTTTTATGCTGGCCGAAATTCGAACCCCAAACCTTACATATATTATGCATTGTCTTTAACAATTGAGCTAAGCTCACGGGGACATAATGTAATGTATCTATCAATCGAGATAAGTTCACGAAAATACAAATCTTAATCATAGCGACATTGGTTCTATTGTGGTGCGACAATTGAGAAGATAGGCCAGAGTTGAAGTGGATCAAGGATTATTTATGTGAAAACAAGTCATGAATGAACAATAGATCCAGACTTGTTTTGATGACAAGTTACTAATTTTTCAACCATTGATTTTTCAGATTTTAGATTTAATTTGATTCCTCGTAATTTTCTCGTGAACTAGTTTAGACCTGCGATTGGGATAGCTAAGATTCAATACCACCAAGTATATGTTTGGACCTGCATTTGTTAATCAAATACCGTATCTCAATGCATGTGTTATGTGAAAATCACGAAGGAACTAAATGAAGCTTTTGCATTGCTAGTGATATTTCACGTTAATCCTAACATATATGAACATTTTTTATATCAAGTTACTGATTAATTTTTTTATTTTGACAAGATGACCACTGATTTTTTAAATAATGAATTTATTCATAAAAGTTTATCATCCACAACAAAAAATTTAAATCGTACTAAATGATCCATTGAATTAGAAACCCCTCAATTTGTCGTGTTAAGATTATCCTAGTTATATCGTAGTCAAATAAAATTAGATTAAACTGGTTGAAGAACAATTGATTAAATTGATTATACTAAAGTTTTTTACCTTTTGCATTATTTACTTTTTTTATTATATATTGTCATGCGATTCGATCGTGGTTAAACCAATTGAACAAATCCAATGTACCACATTTATTTTTATTTTTTTCATAAAAAAGTAGCTAATTTGTTTGATGTCATCTTATTCATTCATACTATGTGGACAAAAAATTCTATGAATAATGTACAAATTTACTATTAATGGAATATTCTTTTGAACCTCATCCTAGATCTTGTTTATGTTTTAAAAGCCAAAGAGATAAAGAAATGACAAAATACTATTCTATATACATCGTGGATTACTCAACCTCTGATATAAGTCACATTATACTCATAAATTTTGTACGATCAGAAGCAACAATCAAATACATTCACAAAACAATTATCAAAAGACAGCATCGAGGTCCAATCTAATTGAAGTTTGACAATAGATTAGATGAAAACACAAATCAGATGTAGCTTTTACCTAGCAACAAAGAGGCAACAAGTTTCATACACTTTTGGTCAAATCAATAGAATAAAACCATAAACCCAACAAATTAAGTTGTTAATTAACTAACTAATTAATGACTTAATTAAAATACTCAAGAAAAAGGTACTTTTGAAGCCATGAGAAAGTGGGTCCAATAATTCCTTTCTTTCTTTCCACACAACACAACAAATACGCGCAGCAAGCATGATCGTTTCTTCTTCCCACTACTTATACCCTTAAAAGCGTTACTTCCACAACTAATTATTATTCATTCCTAAAACAGTTACAAAACACAAACACATTCCAATTCCGAATCACACTTTTCTTCTTCTTCTTCCAAAACCTTTCAACAATGGCGGTAATAACACCACACTCACTCATTATCACTCTTTTTCTTTGTGTTTTCATGTATTAGACTCTGACCCATTTTTTGTTTTTGTTTTGTTTTTACAGAAGAAGAAAAATAAGGGTGGAAATGGTGGGAATAATGCTGAAAACAACAACAATGGTGAAAACAAAGAAGAAAACAACAACAACAATGAAGGAAACAAGGAAGAAGAAAACAACAACAACAACAATGGAGGAGATAAGAACAACAATGGAGGAGAGAAGAAAGAAGAAAACAACAACAAAGGCAAAAACAACGCAACGGTTTTGAAAGTCTATATGCATTGCGAAGGTTGCGCTAACAAAGTCACCAAACACCTTAACGGCATCAAAGGTATCATTTTTCTCACACTCCTCTGTTTCTACACATTTTTTCCGATCTGGGTTTTCATCATTGTTCTTCAATTCATTTTTCAATCGTTAAAATTGAACAACCATGTTTCTGTTTTTAAGGTGTTGATACGGTGAAAGCAGAGAGTGAAACCGGAAAAGTAACCGTCACCGGAAATGTGGACCCCACAAAACTGAGAGACAATCTTGCTGAGAAGATTAAGAAGAAAGTTGAACTCATTTCACCAATTCCCAAGAAGGATAACAAGAAGGAAAATGAACCAAACAAAAAATCTGATGAGAAGAAAAATGAAGACAAAAAAGAGGTTCTGTTCTTTCTTTTTTTTTTGTTCTTGTATTTTTCTAATTTGTTTCATTTTTATTTTTATTTTTATTTTTTGGTTTTTAATATAATTTTTGTTTAATGTAACAGTCAATTACCACTTCTGTTTTGAAATTGGTACTACACTGTCAAGGATGTATTGATAAGATTGGGAAAATTGTTATGAAAACTAAAGGTGGGTTTTTATTTTTCAATATTAAAAAAAAAAAATGATTTTATTTTATTTTCTATGATTTTGATATGAAGAATATGATTTTAATGTGTTTAGGAGTGCTTGAAATGAAAGTTGATAAAGAGAAAGATAATGTGACTGTGAAGGGTACAATGGATGTGAAAAAGCTAGTAGAGAATTTATCACAGAAGCTAAAGAGAAAGGTTGAGGTAGTTCAACCAAAGAAAGACAAAGAAGGTGGTGGTGGTGAGAAAGAAGGAAATGAAGGTGGTGGTGGGGGTAAGAAAAAGAACAAGGGGGGTGGAGATAGTAATAACAATGAAGGAGGAGGTGAAGTTCAGATAATGGAGTATATGGTTCAACAACCCTTTGGTTTTGGTTATGGAAATGTAAATGTTGAAGGGTATAATGCTGCACAAGTTTACCAAGAGATGTTAAATATTCATATGCAAACACAACCACCACAAATGTTTAGTGATGAGAATCCAAATGCTTGCATTGTCATGTGATGTGTGTATGAGTTGTCACTATGTCAGTAGTTAATTTCATTCAATTCAACATGATGGATGATGATGATGGTCTTTTGTTGATTCCATGAGACATGGAAAAGAGTGACTATAGTATAGTCAGTGAGTGTCACTACTAGAGTCTTTTGTTTTTTCCCACTTTGTTTATTAGATGTTTTGTGGTATGTAAGGAAGGGTTTTAATGCAATTAATTAACAATACAGTAGACATCATATGGAAATACCAATTTTAAGAATTTGTTTTAGCTTATATGAGTAATGTGAATTATGAGATTTGATGATATGAATTATGAATTGAGTCTTTCTTTTTGAAAATGTTTTGTGCTATGTAAAATTAACCAATGAATTTGAGTATTTAACATCATATAGAAACCAATTTAAGAATTTGTTTTTCTTAGCTTATATGAGTAATGAATATGTTCAAATTCTTATCGTAATGATTATTGGTCATACTTTATTTTCTTTGGTCGAAATAATAATTATTGGTCATACTTTACTTGTCTTGTTTTGACCGAACTTCATATGATTAAGATTTTTCTATCACAATGTGATAATTAGGGATAGCAAATAGGTGACATTGAAATGGTGACATTAACCGACCACAGTGTAATAAATGATTTTTTTTTCCTTCTCTTTGAGAAGGATTGTGATATTATAATTGGTTCAATGTTATCAATGTCACAAATTTTATGTCATTCAATCTGACAATTAAAGGTTAAGAAAATATATGTGCAATGAATAACTTGTACCATCTAAATTATTATGATATTGAAATGAAATCTCTCTTTGCCCACTTTGTTATGGTGGAATTAATTTTCTGTAACGAAGTTGCTGACAATGTTCCTACAAATTAATGATTGTAGATGAATGTTTGGAGAGAGTGACAGAAAATAACTAGGCTATTGCGTGTCGTTATTAGGTGATAGCAAAGTGAGTAACTAGAGTATTATTCTTTCTTTCTTTTTTCCCACACTTTCTTTTCCCTTTTTCTAAAATGTTGTTTTATGCTTTGTAAAGGGTTCTTTCTGATGCAATTAAATTAACCAATACAGTTGATATCATATGAAAATACCAATTTAAGAATTTGTTTTTATTAGCTTATAACAGTAATGAAAATGTTAGATTTCTGCCTCAAAAGGGGTTGTTTATGCTTTACTTACTTTTCAAATAAAGTTTAGATTATAGTGTCTTCTTATCACAAAAATTGGAAGATCAAGACAATAAACGACCACTTTAGCACTTAGATTTGAGGTAGTGTCACTAAACTATTAGAATGTACCAAACTTACAAAAATGTAACATATTGTGTCTTTTCTTTTGTTGATTAGGTCCTCGTATGTGTATTTCGTTAAATAGATTTAAACTCGTACTTGTTTTTTTGTTAATCAATTTTGTTATATTTAATTGTTAGGTCGGACATCATGATCAGAGTTTGAATCACAACTCCATTTTTGTGTGAGAGCTATAATAATCATTGTCATTTCGTCTATTCAAACAATATATTTCCGAATTACAAAATTTTAAAATCAAATTGATTATTTACTCTATAAAAAATCTTAAGAGTACCGAATATTTTGATTATGAATTGTGAGTAATGTAAGTGATGATATGATATGAAAATGGAATCTCTCTTCCCCCACATTATTCTTCAAATTGAGGAACGAAATTTCTGACAATGTTCCTATAAATAAATAAATGATTTGTATAAGGATGTTTTAGAGAGTGACAGAAAAATAACTTGGTTTTTGCGTGTCCTTATTAGGTGTCTTGTGTTGTGAATTCAACCAAGGTGTTGTTTGTTGGTGTACTCATTATTCCTGCAAGTTTCTTCTCTCTGTCCTTTGGTTTAGTACCATTATAAAAACTTTGTCCTCTGCATCAACCTGTGCAATTGTCCATTACCGTGTAGCATGGTTCGTTAGTGGGTTTCAAATTCGTCCTTTTCCATGCCTTTATTTTTTGTCCCTTTCTGTTAACTGATTTTCTTCACCTACCCTTTCCAACTTGGCCACCATTTCTTCTTTAATTCCACTTCAAATTCAAAATCACCCCACTATAATGTTATTAGGCTTGAGTATTACTTGGTACTTAGTTATTTTAGTCCTTTCATATTACTTGGTACTAAATTATTTTAGTCCTTAAATGTATAAGGTTTTGTTATTATAATGTCTGAAAATATTTTTTTTTTTAAAGAAGTGTCAGGAAATATTAAAACTACAAATACAAATTTGAAAAACTAAAAATAAATTGATTTACCGAAAATATAGTAAAGAACAAAAATGATTAACAAAAGACAGTTTTCCTTATTACAATTTAGTAGTTTGATTGTGAAGATAAATTTGTATGGCCATAAAGATAAAGTTGTGTCCTGCTTAGCCCCACATACCATTGCCGTCTACGAGTTCGTCACAGGTCAGATATGCAAGAATCCATTAGGCCCGCAGAAACTTAGGTCCAAGGGTCCAAGTCATCCTCGACTTAGTCTTCCCACTAGGGCATTGTGTGCCTAAAATAGAGTAGGGAAAGGCGGAAAGAAGGGGGATCATGGGGAGACTTGGAGGAGCCGTTCCGATTCCTTCTAGGGTAATCCCCCTAAAAACATACATCTGACACTTCCAAGAGAGGCATGACCTATATTCACAACCTATTACTCTGACTCTGAAAAAGCACATTGTTAATAGGGTTAGAGCTATTGTACTCAATTCAAATACAAAATTTTTGTAAAATTTCAAGTTCAAATCTCGGTCGCCATATTTCTCCTCAATGATGCGTATGTATTTTAGTATTTGCAATTACGAGAACAATAGCCAAATGAAAAGGATAAAAAAAAAAAAAGTAACAAATGACACAATTATATATGATTTGTAAATTTAATATATTCAAGACCATTGCGATTTGCGACAGTCCAACACATTTGAGTATCAAAAGACAAAGCCACCGTTTACTCTTATATATTATTATACCGGCAAATTTGCTTGATCCTCCGATTGTTAATGTGGACAAATATCGGATACAAAAAAGAAAAAGACAAAAATAAAGACACATGATTTGAAAATAAAATAGTAGAAAATTTATAGAGATGGCATAATTTATTGTAATTTGAATTGGACAATAGTCTTTGCAATAATCATGTGGGGCTATTCATTTCAATATTTAGTCAAAATCTGAATCTATGATAGTTCTAAGCAATTTCCAAGCGTTACATCAACCATTTACTTATATGGAGTGAATGGATGGTTCATATAATTGAGTTACATTTACATATAAACGAATTTTGCTTAAAAACTCATTATAAAAAATGTTTTAAAATGTGTTTATCTCAGATGATAGAGACATTACATAATACATGAAGAGTTATGACATCTTATTTATTCACCTTATAAAAGTGAATTTTTAGCCACTAAATTTCTTAAAAATTACTTAAAAAAGAATTCGTTAACTATCGTGGTTATATTTAAAAGTTATTTTTAATTCAATAAAATGATTATTAACCTAGCTACCTTTGAGTTTATTTGTGCATAAAAGGAAGTTAGAAATTACAATATTACTATCTTTTTACGAGATTGAGCTGGATTGTTTGGGTTGCATGTGCTAAATCATGATGACTATATGCATTGGACTTTATGCATGGAATATGTCTTTGGTTGTGCATGATATGATGCCTATGCATGACCACACCACACAATGCACTCAAAGCCCCTTGATTTTTCCTCTGCCTTTGGGAAAGAAACAATAACTTTCATAAAGGAAGGGAAAAGCCAACAATTGTATTGAGAAAGACACAGACTGCTTCTTCACTCACGATTCAAAATCTGATGGAACTTTTTTCGGTTGAGAAAGAAACAATAGTAGTAATTCAGAATTCAATTGGGATAAAAAATGATTTTATCTAAAGGTTAAATTCGAGTTCTCTTAAACTATTCATTTTTAATAGAATTCATTAAATATTTGAGTTCATTCATTTAATTAATGGTGTTGTCTTCCTACAAACATGAATAATCATCATATAACAAGTATTACAAGAAATAAATTAAATACTTCGAAATCTTACATTAGGGAGTATAATAAACTAGGATTAGAGATTTGGTAGAATGATATTTGATTTTATTTATTTTGAAAGTGAAATATGATTTGATTTTGTAAATAATAAATAAAAATATGATAATATGGATATTAAGTGGACGGTTATGAGTATAATTGATTGACATGTCGGTATTCCATCAACATTGATCAAGTGTTGACTCTAGGGTCCTACTTACAAATTTCTAACTAGTTCAGGGACTTTATAGTTTTTGTTTTGTGTTAAACCCTACGATTTCAAGGGGAAAAGAAAAGACTCCGGTAATATGGAGTTCAGGTAATTAAAGTCTAACAACAAATTGTTCAACCAAATATAAAGGCTCTCTTAAATAATTCATCATTTAATGAGGTTCATTAACCATTAAACCCAATTACTTGGTTAGAGACTTATAAATTAATTAAACATATATAATTTATAGATCTTATACCAGTGCGATGAATGAGTCAATAATTTGCAAGGACCACAATATTTCATTCAATTTAAGACTTTGTTTATGTGCTAGACATATTATGTTGATAGCCAAGTACATACTAATAGTTCAAAATCAAATATAATTATGACATATTTCATATTAAAAATCAATGTCATGTATTGAAAATAACAATGCAACTGCATATGGTTGCACAATAATACACATCCAATGGTATAATAGAGTAATGCCAAATGCATTTTTAATCAAAGGCATATGTGTAACTTCATTGAACAACATGCTTTTGTGAAAATTGATTTTTAAGTCGAAAATCTCCTCAAATAGAATTAAAACTTCCTTCAAAATTCGAATATTCTCCCAAATTTTAACCTCAACAAAAAAAAGTATCGTATCAAACTATATATGAGATGCTGATGATGAGTCAATAATTAGATGTTTTAGTTTAATATTTAATTTCGTTTTAATTAGATTTAAGTTTATTTTATTTTGATATTATTTCCTTTTTGAGCTATTTTACTTCAATTGCATATTATTATATTTCAGGAGTGAAGATTTGATGGATTGAGTCTTGGAGCAAAAGAAAGGGGGTTTTGGAGCTGATTCGTGCCAAAAATATAAAAGATCTTATACAGAAATATTTGGTGCAAGGATTGAGGACAAAAATATGAATATCTCATACAAAAATATCATGTGCAAAGAATTTGAAGATCTTGTTCAATAATATAAAAGTGGCATGCCCCATTATACCCTTTTGCTGCTTTTGCTTAGATTTTAAGCTACTCTATTTTAGTTTTCTTGTGGAACATTCCAGTGATGTAATTGCTTAGATTATAAGTCGAATGTAAACTATAAATAGAGTAGCTAGCCATCACAAATATTCATCTTTTGTTCTCTGAAATAATAAGGGACAATTGTTTCTTTGAATAAAAGTTCACATTTATTTTATGTTCTTCTTCTTCTTCTCTTCTATGTCTACAATGAACGTTAGTGAGTAGACTTCTCTTGTCTTGGGATTGTTTGTTAAGTCTAATGATATAATCCTAATCAAGCCAAGCCTTAAACCTTAATTTTATGTAACCTTAGTTTCTCTTCTAAATTCACCGTTTTAACATGGATTAAATATTATCAAACTGTGGAAACAAAAGTGGAGGGTTTGATAATCGTTAATCCATTATTCCAAATGTTAATTCATAAAACGAAAGTGGAGTTTTAATATTCGATCAAGTGAATTTAGACAAGGATTGCGAAACATGAAAATAGTCTAGTGAACCTTGAGACATATAGAGTTTCGAACTTCAAGGATTCTAATAGTAATCAACCATGAAAATAGGCGTGCTTGCTAGAGGAACACACTCACTAAGACCGATAGGAGATGTGATAGGCTTAAGAGAAACTCTTCTTTAGAAACTAGGTCTAAAATTAGGTTTTAGGTTTAATGGTTTGACTTGTGAATGATTTGTCAATTAGATGAACCGATAATCCCAAAGCTTTTATCTTTTCTTTTGTTATTTTCTATTAAACAAAAATACAACTTTCTACCTTCTAAACTTTCAACCTAATCATTGTTAAAAGTTAACTGAATTCATAACTCCTTGTTGGAACGATACTTTTATTACTACTTCGGTAAGACCGTGCACTTGCGGTTTTATCCCATCAGCTGACAAACTAGGTTGAGCCTCAACACCAAAACCAGTGAATAAACCTTTCTCAACCAAATCATTCATCATCACATTTAGCCCTTCTGCCGCCAATAAAACAAAAAAGGAGAAAGAGGGTCACCTTGACGAAGACCTCTTTCAAACTTAAACTTATAAGTTGGGCTGCCATTCACCAGAAAGGACGCCGAAGTTGTTGTAACACATTCAAGCATCCACTTGCGCCATAACGAAGGGAAAATCATTCTAACCATAACCTCTCCCAAGTACCTCCTGATAAGTCGTAGTTTTAACTGCTTTTGGCATTTTAATTCAATAAAGTCTTGTTAGTTATAGTCGTATTTCTTGAGCTAATTTACTACAAAAATTGTGGTTTTTGTTTCAGGTTGAATATCAAAGAAGCGAGATGGTTTGGATGAAGTTTGGATAAGAAAAGATAAAAAAAAATGCATGAAGAAAAGGGGTTTTCCAGGGAGAAAAGCACGGTCTGTTTGTTTTAAGCACCTAGATCGTGCGTTTTGGCGTGTATTGTTCCAGGCCGTGCGTTTTAGCACGGTTTGCCTGGGCCGTGCATTTTTTGTGTTGCTGGAAGTTGAAAAGTGCACGGTCTGAGCCTAGACCGTGCATTTTTCCTGTCAACTTTTGCTGTTACAAAACTCTTTGGTTTTCCTTAATTTAAAGTTTGTAATTTCGTGTTTAATGTCTTGTCTTGAGATTTTAGTCTTGGGATTGTTGGAATAGTCTAATGACTTAATCCTATTCAAACCAAGTCTAAATATCTATTTGTTTAACTTCTATTTTCTAATCTAAATTCATCGTTTTCAAACTCAATAACAAGTATTAAACGAAGGACCGAAATGTGAAGTTTAATAGTTGTTATTTCATCATCTCAAATATCAAACGAAGGATCGAAAAATGAAGTTTGATATTGGAACAAATTAAATTAGCAAGACGACACAAAACTTGATGGGAACACCCCAAATGAATAGCTTTGTGAAGTATTGAGGCAATAAGAGTCGCACTTAAAGGGTCTCAATAATAATCAACCATAAAAATAGGCTTGATCGTTATTGAGATACATTTATGTATTCTGAAAGGAAACATAAAATACCTAAGAGATTCTTGCTTTTAGAAAGAATTCAATCTAAAAATAGAGAGATAGCCTTGGAAAGTTTAACAATTTCTTCATCTATATTTCAAGACTGTGTTTTAAATCGTCGATTGCTTGTTTTTTTTCTATTGGTTTATGAACTTGAGCTTGTTGTCGAGTGCTATATATAGCGTGAATGCAAAGAATTATTCCAAGATAAGAAAAATCAACCTTTGGGCGTCCAAGTTCTCATTGCATCATACAATTTTCAATTTATTAACACCAAAACCCAATGAGCGCGTCAATGGTAAGAAATTAGTTATGATATTACTCTTTCATCTGTATTTGAAGTCAGTGTTTTAAATCACCAATTGCAAGTTTTTTTCTATCATTTTATGAACTTGAGATTGTTGTCGAGTGAAAGAGCATAAAAGCAAAAAAAAATATTACAAGAGAAGGAAATTCAACCTTTGAAGTCTATGATCTCGGTGCATCCCACAATTGCACAATTTTTCAATTTATGAACACCAAAACGTTAGGAGTGTGAGAAGGTAAGAAATTAGGTATGAGGTCATTTCTTTATCTATATTTCAAGTCAGTATTCTAATTTTCTGATTTTCTATTTTTTCTATTGGTTTATGAACTTGAGCTTGTTATTGAGTGCTAAAGTGTGAAAATAATTAAATGCTCCATGAGGGGAAAATTCAACATTTGATGTCCGAGATCTTGTTGTATCACACAATTAGTGGGAAAGATGTAAGTAGTAACCTTCATTTTGCTTTTTCAAAATTGTAGTTAAAAGGGATATTTCTTGTAATTTATATAATGATGGTTAATTTTAACGAAAAATAAAAACGAATATGTTGTCTAAATTATAATATATATATATATATATATATATATATATATATATATATATATATATATATATATGTTGTCTAAATTTTAAAAATAAAAGTAAATAATTTTCTCTAGCATGTATATTGTTATGCATCTTAATGATCATGAATAGGAGATCGTATGAGCTTAATTATGAACTTATGTATACATCTCTCGAAGACGTTTTCATATCTAGATATATATAAAAATGAACTTTTTAATCATATGATATACATATGTAAGCAATGAAGTATTTAAAAGATGGATACTTAAGAAAGTAATAAAAATATCATATGGGTGTACTATGATAAATGTTTGCTTAATTTATCTCTTTGATTACTATTCTTTTCATTTTGAACAATTTTCAGCAACTAAGAAGTTTTCAAAATTGTTTGATATGAGTCAAAAGATGGAGATAGCATACCAGAAACAATATGATTTTCTACTATAGAATGCATCAAATTTATAATGTTGAGAAAGATACTGACTTTCATCAACTGACTTAGGAGGCACACTAACAAATTCAGATATTCCAGTTCAAAGACCACTTGAGGCCGCTTCTTTGGAGGCTACTTTGGAGATGGATGCAGCGTCCCAATTCCAAGGAGACGATATTATTGACCACACAGATGATATCTCGGTTGTAACACCGACAATTATGGTAACTCCTATTTCTCATAGCCCTGCTATTACTAGTAATATTTTTAGCATACAACTTGAGAATGTATCTGATGAGATAGCTAGAAATCATTTGGAGGAGAACCAAGAGCATATTTTATCCCCAGTCAAGGAAAATACTTTAGATGTCAATAGTATTGTGGTGTCGGATGGTGCTCCTGTAGACCCGGTGCTGCAGAAAGACTTAGATTTTATGCAAACTTGGCTAGCAAAGGATGCTGTGAATGAGGTGCCATTTAAAGAGGTAGTTTCAAAGTCTCAGAAAAAAAAAAGAAAAAAAAAAAAAATTTGCAAAAGGCTTCATACAAAACCCGCTCTCATGGTCCTCTTCCTACTTTAAATGAATTTTTTTTTATTTTTTTTGGAACATCCGGAGGATTGGTAATATTGATTTCAGGCTTGATACTACGTGGTTCACTATGTTGCCTTCTTCTTTGTTGGCAGATTTTTCTAGGGACAACAATGAGATGCCTAATTGTAGATTTCCTTAGCTATTTCGGTCCCTTGTTTTTCTTGTATATATTTATTTTTCTTTTGAGGGTTTTGGCCTAGTCCCCCCTTATTGTAAATATTTTTCCCTTTTTTTAATAATATTATGTATTGAAAAGGCAGTAGAGGATGGGGGCTTTTGTTGGGTGCCAACCTAGTTGGGATGCTTCGGATTTTTCCATATGCCTAACCTTTCTCTTGGCCTTATCGAAAAAAAAAGTTTTATAATGTTGTTACTTACTTGATAAGGCTAATCCTATTGTTTTTCTATCACATGTTCAAAAACAGTATATTAATTGTTAATAACACAACAACAATCATAAGCTTATCAATCATTAAGATATCGAGAATACAGGTCGCGTCTTTCATATGTCAAACATTTTATTCATTCATAGTCGATGTGAGAATAACTACTCATACTTGAACCAAAATAAAATAAAATAAAACATATATTTCTTGAGTGTTGTCTTAGACTCCATGATAAGAGTTATACTTAGACTTCTTTATATGTTATGACAACATTTTCTTTACATTTTTCAAAACATAAATATCTTTTATAGTTTGAAAAATATGTTCCATCTTGTAAGAGTTGAAATCCTCTTAATTTTTCATATGAAATGGAGGAGCTAAAATATTGATTTGTTTGAATTATATTTTAGCTCCGATGTGATTGTCTCTATAATACAAATCAGTTTAACTTATTCATGATATTTTAGCTCATATTTGATTGTCTCTATTATACAATCAGACAGACTTATACATGGCTAATTAATGAAGATAAGGTTATAAAAGAGCTAATGTATGATTTTTAACTCAATTATTTTTAATTATACAATATTAATTGGGTGGATTCTAGGATGAGGGTCCAATTAGGTCCCTTACTGGTGGACTACGAAAAAAACACCAATAGATTAAATAAATGGTTTAGATTCATTCAAATTAAAAGGGAGAACATGTCAAACTTTTCACATTCAATATTATCCTGAGATGGTTTTCACTTATGTTTACAATTCCTACTATTCTTCCTTCAAAATGAGATACTCTCTTTACTTCCAATGATTATGCACTCAAACCATAAAATCTGATATCAAATTATGAACCCTAAATTTAGAAATTTCTTATTCTTCAGACATCAATTCCTCTTTTCAGTCCAAAATCAGACTATGAAATAGAAATCAAAGATTTGGAGGAGAAAAATATTAAAATTCTTACTAGCTTTGGCATCTCCTAAATCCATTTCTTATGCAACCAAACATCACCTTCCATCAAATTAAAAGTATTATCAAACAATTCAAGAAGGATTTAATTTTATGAACACATCAATTCCCTCATTTCATTTCACGCCATGATTGAGCTAAGAATGGAACTTCCATGTCAGATATTATAGAGACTTTGATGAATAAATGAGATTTTGTAAGAGATTTTGTTTAACAGAAGAAGAAATTTGTTAATTGTAGGGTTCATAACTTGATTTTCAATTTTGATGGTTTTAGTCTAAGATGATGATTTGAGGGGAAAAGCGTACATGTTTATGGACAGATTTACAACATTAACAGTAACAGAGGTGGAAACCATGTTAGGATAAGATTGAATGTGTGTAATTGTATATGTTCTCACTTTTAATTTGAATAAATTTTAACCATCTATTTTATCTAACGGTGTTTTTCTCGTGGTCCACCGATGAGGGATCTAATTGGACCCTCACCCTAGAATCCACCTATTAATTGAGTCTATTCTAAAAAAAATAGACAATACAACTAGACATGATAATGGTCTTGTGTAACTAAGTTTAAGATTTAATGCAATAAATATATGTCAATGTGTGATTTATCATGTCTTTTGGATAAAATCCACAAATATATTTTTTACTAGAAAGAATTTTGAGTCCTGGAAAGCAACAAGAATATGATCAATCTCCTTAAAATTTGTTTTTGTAAGTGAATGAACATTGGAATTTCACTCAAAAATATTCATACACTCACTGTTTCTATTTGTTATGCTTCAACTAGGTCAATCTAATAAGACGTTTTGATACATTAATATTAATAAGCCACAGGAAATGATCATATCCCCCTTCGTCCTCTTTCTATATATGTGTGAATGATCAAAAGTATTGCAGCTTCCCTCAAAAACCAAGTATTGCAACTTAGCCTTTCATATTTTCTTATAAAAGTTCATCTTTAATTTGTAAACTATCCCTATTTTTTAAATGTTAATTTTCAATAAATATGGTGAAGCGTCTTTTTTGAGAAAAATAATGTAAATCATTTTAATATTCACTATAATAACAGTTAATTGTTTTCCTAACAAAAGATCAATTTTTGTTTTAAGTTAATCCTTATCTTAAAATTAAAAAAATAATTATTCATACATTTCTCATTATTTTTAAAAGTTTAATTTATATACTACGTTAAGTGTAAAAAAAAAATTACACCGTCAATAAATGCAATTAATCATATATATGACTTTATAAGTAGTTAAAAAAAGTAGTTATAAAATCAAAGTGAAACATTTGTAATGATCTAAAAATTATGATTGTTTGTATAAGTTTTCTTCACCCTAATTTTCATGTCTCTTTTCTCCTTCTAGAATACATTTTTGAACAATATTTTATTTTATATATTTTGAAAGTGAAATAGGATTTGATTTTGTAAATAATAAATAAAATTATGATAATATGGATATTAAGTGGAGTGTTACGAGTAAAATTGGTTGAGATATCGGATATTCCATCAACATTGATTAAGTGTTGATTAATAAAAGTTTAAGGACGTAATTTAAAAATTATAAAATAGTTCAAAGTTTCGATTACACTTTTTTTTAAAAGAATTCATAAGGTGAGGAGTGCATCCACTTTATAAACTCTTTATCAAGAGTGTTATCAATTTGATGTGGAATTTTAATTTTTCTCAATACACCCCTCACGTCCAGCATTCTTTTTTGGCTTAGTGCGTGGATAACTAGTTGGCTCTTGTTGCTGATTGTTGCAACGGCGGCTGATACAGTAACAGAAGAGAGCAGGAACGATCCAAGTCCCATGTTTCTCCTGGCTATTCCCTCCTTTTGTACATGTAGCAAAAGAGAAATCATAATTCTTAGTTCTTAGAAACATTATGTTTTTGCTTTCATTTTCTTTCCCAAAGTTTAAAATATTGTAGACGACAATTTTGCCAGCTTCCTAAGCAATTTCATTAGTGGAAGTGTTGTAGCAAAGTATGACCTATTTCCTTTTATGGCTCTCAGTTGAAGAAGAGAGACATAATCAACTTGCTCTGAAAAACTTCGACGAGCCTTCAAACCCATAGCATATCTTCTCTTAAACTATAATTAGTCTATAAATAATTGAAATATAGATGGATAAGCAATTAAAAAACTTAGTTCTAGTACGAACTGTGGGGTTCAACTAGTGGAAAAGATATGCTATGCAATCGAATTGAATGGATAGCATATGGAACGTGCAATTTTCCAAAGTTTATTGTCACCTTTTCTTTTCCATCATACCATGGGCCATGGCAAACAAAGTCATTGGATACATGTTTTTAGGGTCAATGGATTTGAGAGGAAGACATGACTTTTATCTTAGAAATTAGACGATGGAAAAGAAACACGGTTATATAGAGATGGCCCTCTTCCATAAAGTTTTCAAATAATTTAAGAAAAGAAACACTAAAATAGTCATGATTTTTTATATTCTCTTCTTATGATTGTGATTTAAATTAACCAAATAGGCAAGTGCACAAACAAATGTTGGTCCTTTTCTTATTTTTGTGCTAAGTGTACCACGGACTAAATTCAAGCATTCCTCAAGTTGGTTTTTATAATGTTGAATGAAAGAATCTTAGAGTTTGATTAACTAAATGTGATTGTTAGTCTTGCTTCTCATATGCTCCTGTCGAAATATACTATCGGATTCTTGCTTTCGATAATGTATTCTCAGAATACATTATTGGAAGCAAACTTCTTGCAAAATGCCGCATTTTAGAAGGGTTGGATGAACAATCACCTTAATTTAATGGTTAATATTCCATTGAGATCAAGTTAAAGAAGGATGGACCAAAACACAATGTGGCCTAAGCCTTTTAAAATGAAGTCTAAACGCAGTATTAATAATGTGAAACTTTGTAAAAAAGAAAAAATGCATGGAGCTTATTGTATGGATATTTTTTTTTTTAAAAAAAAACTATTGTATGAATTGTTGTCTTTCTTTTCTTTTTATGTCTTCAATAAATCAATTTTTTCTATGATTTCTACTCTCCCTCCAGCACAAAACACTCGCGCCTGTAGTGTTGCCGAAAATGTCCCTATGTTAGTTAACTAACGCAAGTGTAAAACTATGTGTTAGTTAACTAACGCTGCGTTACTTAAGTAACGCATGTGTAAAACACTGCGTAAGTTAACTCACGCAGCCATTAGCACATGCGTGAGTTAACTCACGCACAGTCTGTGCCAGAAGAGGCATAAACCTCTATTTTCCCTAATTTTCCAATCCTTCTTTCATACATTCATTCAAGCATACATTTTTCATCATTCATTCAAGCATTCATTCAATCAACTATTTACGAAAAATAACAGAATAAAATAACGAATAATGTCATAAAAACGCCAAAAAACACAAGTGTAATAGATTTAAAACCAAATCCATTCATATAAGAAAATGACCACTATAACAATTGTCTTATAAATAATTAACTCAACTATCATTCATATAAGAAAATAAATAAGCTAATAGTCTAAAGTATAATTAATTATAAATACTACAAAAGCATTAATCATAGATAGAAATCTAAAATTATTAAGCAAACACATAGTATCAAACATATAGAAAATTATCACACCATAACAAACACATAATAATTTATCGTAATATCATTAATATATAGTAACATGAAATTTGGGGCGTTACAAGAGTAATTAAAAGGCTGGATTTTTTCTTTCGTCCAGGCACCAAATATCTTAGAACCAGGCCTGACAAGACTCTATTGGAAAAACATGTTGGAGTCAAAATTAAAAAAAAAAAAGAATGACTAAAGAATTGAAATCACAATTATTAATTTCTATAAGTATTAAAACACTTCAACATATATGAAAACAATTATATGTTAATATGTCTCATAAAATGTCAAAAATTTATGTTCACAAAAGAATTGAACTTGGTTTAGATCAAAATCGTGAAATTTCCTTGTCTCAACATACAATTATTAGATCTCTCTTTTATGCATTAAACACGAGTATATAGTATATGCGTCTTATACAATCGACAAACACTAAAAGATATTCAAATGCAATGAAATAATCTTTAAAGAAAGATACTAAATAGCCAAATTGTAATTTTGTATAATAGTGCTTGGTAGGGTTAGCTTTCTGCATGATCCTTTTTTTTATGTACACCATTATTCACAACAATGGAAATTGATTTTATATGACAAAGAAGACCGAGAATAACTACTTGCTAGACGATGTGGAAGATCCAATACGCACGTGTTGAAACAAATAATTCATCGGCAAAGTTATATTTTTAATTACAAAGGCTAGTCCAAAGTTTAATATGCAACGAAAAAAAGACTTCTTTAAAAAAAATTGGTGTATTTCTCTTCATTACACAAGACCCACCTGAAAGGATTAACATTGATAAAAACATAGAAGCATTAGAAATCAAACTCATTACATTCACGAACAATCAACTTATAAATACATATTTGTTTGATGAAATCTTACTTGCCATCAAGTAACAATGATCAAACGAAGATATATGCTTTTAAATGTTTATTCACCGAGAAATGCAAAAATATACATTGATTAGCATGATCTTAATTTCCTACAAATGGTAATTAACAAAAAATATGAATTGCACTAGTAATGACTGTGTTTTCCACCAATTTTTTTTATTTTAATATTAAAATATTTTTTTTGTGATAACCACCTTAGTGTAAATCGTGTTTTTCGTTTTTTTTGTCGTTGTAGTGAGTAGGGTTGGACATCGGTCGGAAATCGGTTCCAAAACCTCAAACCGTCCAAACCCACACGGTTTCAAAACCTAGGCCCAATTCCGACCATTTTAAGTCTCGATTTAGTCGGTTTTGGTTAAATCGGTTTAGGCGGACGATCGGGTGGGTTCAATCGGTTTATTCGAAAACTTGCCATTTTTTTTATAAAAAAAATTCCATTTCAATAAAAAATATAAATTGGTTTTTCTTCCATAGTTAATCTAAAACCAGGCCTGTTTGAAGATTCAGTATAGAATTTTATTAAATGATTAATTCAACATATTATTTAGCCCATCCAAATTAATGTTAACGCCAAACAATTGGCACATTAAACACAATAAAATACAATTTTACATCACATTAAAAAGATACATTCATTACAGTCATCCGTTAACATACACAGTAGTACCAGTAGTATCAGTTTAACATACACAGTTCTACAACAAAGGTATAAAATGTAATTTTTAAAAATAAAAGGCTCACCTTTGACTTTAAAATTGTTGATTTGTGATTCGAATTTATTTAACAACAAAGAAAGGAAGGTCGAAAATCTTGAAACATTGTTGATTTGTGATTTTTGTTTAATTTTTTCTGGAAAATGGAAGAAGAGGAACGATTTGGTGATTTGAGATTTATGGTTTTTTGATGATCTTTGATTTGGAGGAGAGGAACAATTCCTGATGTTTGAAGGAAAAGAACAGCAGCCGCAAGAACAAAGAGGAATGAGAACTAAGGTTTACTCTTCTTCTAACTCAAACTTATATGTGTGGGCTGGACTTCGGTCGGAAACGGTTTCCGTTGGGTAAATTTCTCCAACCCTCAACCAACCATTGCAACCCACAGCAAACCACTCCCTTTGAACCCCTGAAACCGGTTAAACAGTTGAACCCGACCCGACACGCTTCGGTCCATCTGGTTCGGCCGGTTTGGGTTGGTTACTCAATTTCTGTCTAGCCCTAGTAGTGAGTAACATTATTGTTTTATATATGTTTAATATGTCAACCACCATACTCTATATGTTTAAATGTTTTTTTATCTCGATTTTTTTAGTGCAATTTAATCATTGCAATATAAGAAATCACTTAAATAAATTGATGATTATATCACCACTGAATTTTGATACCAGTTAAGTTGATACAACAAACTCCCACAAATTTATGTAAACTTATCCAAACCTACACAAAGCAGTGGGGTGATAGTTTTCAAAAAGCATTTTTTACAACTCACCCATATATACATTTGAAAATGTCTTAAACTAAAATATAATGTCATTCATTGTTGTTATAAAAATGTACGGGTACAAAACACAAACTATAACATACCAAAAACCATCATACCCACCAAACCAGTTAAATATATCTCCCATGACAAAACGGTTATTGATTTTTTCACACACAAACTCATAGTCCAATACGTAACTATAGCAAAAGCCCAATACACCATTGTGGCGATGAAAACCCAAACAACGGCAATTGAAAACCCAAACAACAATAATATAGGGAGTATAGGTTTGAAAACTTCTCAGAAGAAATGAGAATATAATATCTACAAATGAAAAAACTTTTATAGCAGATGAAAAATATCTCATCAATTTATTAATTCGATGATATTAACTATAAAAATCAAAATTGGAAGAGGAAACAACATTATATCATTAGCAAAAAGGAAAAAAATGTAGTTTTTGGCTATTGTACGCGATGTTTTCGTTATTTCTTTTCACATGATTTATATATGCGTTGTTAGCTAATTAGATTATTAGGCATATATAATAACAACTAGTGGTAAGACTCAACTTGTATTTGAATTGGATATATACATATATGCTAAGCCCCACCTCCTAACTTACATTCTTCAATTTTATTTTAAAACAATTCTGCATTTAATTTGCCTTAAAGCAATTAAGTTATCAAAAAGAAAATACAGAAGAATTTATCAAGCAACAATCAACACATTTATAATAATACTTTATTACAATATAAAAAAGATATACTTCAACTTCAAGATATTACAAAAGAGTGAGAGACCTTCTGTTGTGAATAGATACAAAATCGAACACATGTAGGTTGGAGAAAGATACATGAATTGCAATTTTAAAAGAAAATAATATCTCAACCGTTCATTTATATCTAATCTATTGGTTAATTAACATTTAAAGCTCTTGTCTCTCACAATAACACCTTATCTCATTTGATACATCATACACACATACACACATTTGCTAGAATATACCAACTAATTTTGATAAACGAATATTTTAGCATCATGTTAATAAAAGTTCATATCCTCATTCTTTCAAAAAATAAAAGTTCATATACTTATAATTCTTCAACAAACTTATTTTCTTATGACTTGAGTAGGCAATAATTTCTCCATGAAAAATGACATACAAAATAGAAGGCATATTGTATGAAACATATTTAAATAGTGATATATTTTCATTATTTTAGTGTCTATTATATATTATATAATTACTTAAGATTAATTACGTAATTATCATATTTCTATTTAATAGTTACGTGGTGACATCAATCTAAATCCAACTCATTTTATATGTCAGAATTAATCCAAAAATCATTTATCATATGACTCGGGTAAGTTGCATTCATTTAACCATGTTAAAGTATCATGTTCATATAGATATATCATTCATTCAAAATATAGTTATACCATTATGTACCATTATATAACTAGGTCTTTTATATTATTGTGACTTTCATGTGCAGAAAAAATGTTGACAATGGCATATTAAATTTGTAATTGTTGGAAGCACCAACAAATTTTCTTAGAAATGAAAATATGTCTAATGAAGATAGAGTGGTCATATGCAAGACTTTATTTGGAAAACATGTTGGAGTCAAATTGAAAAAGGGGATGATTAAATAATTGGGGTAACAATTATTATCCACATATATTGTTCAACACTTCAACACATATGAAAACTAAGTGGAAATGATTGTTTATATATGCTAATATATATATCATAAAATGACAAAAATGTATGGTCACAAAAGAATTGAACTTGATTTTGATAAAAATCATGAGATTTCTATCTCAAAAGACAACTATTCGATATCTCTTTTGTGCATTGAAGATGAGTACAACAATATAACACGTGTCTTATACAACTGACGGACATTCGAATACGATCAAATATTCTTTAAAGAAAGATATCAAAGAGTCAAATTGCAATTTTGTACGTTAGTGCGTGATACGACCAACTTGGTGCATGATTCATTTTTTTTTTTCCATGGATGTACAACATTATTCATATCGATTTGAAGTGATTTTATTCAACAAAGAAGATTAAGAATGACTACTTGCTACAATATGAGGAAAATCCAAAACAAACTTGCAGAGGCAAAAATTTCATTGGCAAAGTCATGTTTTTAATTGAAAATGCAAGCCGACCAGGTTTTGGTATGCAACAAATTGAAGTCTTCTTAGAAAAAATCGATGTATTTCTATTCGTCACAAAAGACCAACCTGAAAAGATTAGTATTAATAGAAATATAGGAACATCAGAAAACAAACCCATTACTTTCACGAAGAAACAACTTATGAATACATATATGTTTGATGAAGTCTTACATGCCATCAAGTAATAATAACCAAGCAAGGATATATGCTTTTTAAATGTTTATTCGACAAAACAATACCAACATATACATTTTTTTTTTGACTAACTTCATAAGCTGGATTTTATAGTTTTTCGATGTGTTAACCACTATACTATCTATATTTAAATATTTCCAATCTTGAATTTTTTAATGCAATTCAGTCATTGCAATTTAAGAAACCAACTACATCAGTTGATGATCATAACACAACATAATACTAGTTAAACTGATGCGACAAACTTCTATATAATAGTAGACTTCTCCAAATTAATTTAAGATATCATTTCAATAAAGCTGAAAGAAATAAGATTTTTTTTAAATAAATTCTTGAATTATTGAACACAAAACCCACTAAAATCAATAAAAACCATCATAAAAAGCCCATGATAAAAAAAACCCATCACTACACCTCCAATCAAACCGACATCACAAAATATTGACTTTTCTACACACAAACTCATAGTCCAATACGTAACCATAGCAAAAGCCCAATACAAACAACTTTAACCAAATTTCACTTTTTTTCATTCTCTCTCCATATATATATATATTCCACACCAAACTTCACCACTCATACTCCATCTTCCTCTTTCAAACCACAACCCTAATCTCAACCCTTCGTTCGGCTCCATCTTTTCATCGGAACCGACTTAGGCCAGATCTATCTTCTCTCTCACTCTTTTCCTCCCATTAGGGTTTGTGTTTGAATTTCGAAGATGGTTTCCGACGCTAGCAAGAAGAAAGCTGCTCAGAAGAAAGCCGCCGCCGCCGCTAAACGTGGTGGTAAGGCTGCCGCCGCTGCTTCTTCCAAAGCCGCTGATAAGGTTGCTGATAAAATCAGTGATATGAAGATTTCCGATCGGACTTGTACTGGTGTTCTTTGTTCTCATCCTCTTTCTAGAGATATTCGGGTTAGTAACAATATCGAAATTCTTTGAATTTGTCGTTTAATTATTATGATTTTGTTTATAATCGTTACTCTGTAGTGAAGAATTTATTTGAGCATGTTGTTTAAATCTGAAGTTAATGGTGATTATGGATTGGATTAAATTAGATTAGTTTTAGTTATGAATTAGTTATTAGTTTTAAATCAAATCAATATTTTGATCAATATGCAGATTTATTGGTCTAAATTTGGTTTCTAACTTTATAGATCTTAATCGTTTTGATTGATGGATTTGTAATGTAAGTCCATATATGAATGAATCGGTCCTTGGATGATGACGAAACTATAAGGAAACCCAAAAGCTTAAGTTTTTTGATACCAGGTTAAATAAGTTGTCAAATAGCATAATTTTCAACTTAATGATTTGCCCCTTTGGCCAATTAAGAAAATTTCTACCTTGGCTTAGTGCGGTTCAACTTAAGAAGAAAGAACTCAAGTGTGACAAGTATGTGATTATTTGAAAATGTTCAGTAATTTGCGGTTTAGTGGGTCTTGCTTCTTCTGGCTTAATGTTGCTGGTTTGGTGAGTCTTACTTTTAGTTTATTGTTGTTAGCATGGTTGCATGTGTTTGAGCGTCTAGCCGAGCTGATGGGTACGTAGCATGGGAATTCTACCATGTTGTGAATGTAACCATTACTCGCCTATTCCAATTTTTTGGAGGTAGGTTGTACAATGCAGTAAACGACAATTATGGCGTATTGATTATAATAATTGTTGTTAATTCTAAAAATGATTTTGTATTAATTCGTTTTGCTCTTTTTATTGCAGATAGAGTCTTTATCGGTTACTTTCCATGGACATGATCTCATTGTTGATTCTGAATTGGAGTTAAATTATGGAAGGTTCGTTGTCGTTACTGAATAAAGTCTTTTTCGTTACCGAGTACAGCCAAATTTTATTATGTACTTTTATTTAAACCTGGAACTCTTACCAATGATTGCGATTTGCTTTGATTTTCTTCCAGACGTTATGGTTTACTTGGATTAAATGGTTGTGGAAAGTCAACCCTGCTTACTGCAATAGGAATGCGGGAACTTCCGATTCCTGAGCACATGGATATTCATCACCTTAGCAGGGAAATTGAAGCCTCTGACATGTCTGCATTGGAAGCTGTCATAACCTGTGATGAAGAAAGGTTGCAATTGGAGAAAGAAGCTGAAACTTTGGCTGCTCAGGTTTGTTTAAGTAATAAAACATGTGATTTTTAGAAGTTTATTTATTTATTTTTATGGTTTGTTAACTTTGAATAAATTTGGTTCCAGGATGATGGAGGTGGTGAAGCCCTTGAACGTATTTATGAACGTTTGGACGCCCTAGATGCATCAACCGCAGAAAAACGTGCTGCTGAAATCTTAGATGGTCTTGGTTTTGACAAGCAGATGCAGGCAAAGAAGACTCGTGATTTTTCTGGAGGATGGAGAATGAGAATTTCATTAGCACGAGCTTTATTTATGAACCCCACCATTCTTCTACTCGATGAACCAACTAATCATCTTGGTAACTTCTCTTCCCTTGAAAGAACTCCTCTTGTTTGTCTGAAATTTATTTATCACCTTGTCCTGTTTTTTGGGCACACATTAGTTTTGGTAGTTTTCTTTGTTGTACCACAGTATCGAAATGAACTGTGTATGCTTTTAGTTGAATTTTAATTACTAAGAGCTCGTTATAGGTTTTTTGCTTGTCATGTTTACGCTTTTGGTGCTTTTTTTTGCTCCTAGTTTTTTTTTCTTTGTTTATGCTTTTAAAAGTTTTCATCCATTTGTTACTTTTTTTTTACTGAGAATCTGAAAAAAAACAAGAAATTGTTTTAAACGAAAGCTGTTTTGAGTAGCTTCTCTAGAACATCATTTTTTGCATAACTATTTTTTTAATGATTTGAGTTACGGTACTAACACAACGGTTTCTGTTGTTTTAGTAAAATATCTAAAACTGATTGAATATCGAAGACACCTTTTTTATAATCTGTTACAAACGGCCCTAAATCCTTTTGAACAAAATATTTTGCCATTACTTTGAATAATGTAGTGGATGCTTCATATCGACATGTTTGATGCTATTATTAATGCCAGACATGTTTGATGCTATTATTAATGCCAGACACGATCATTTGCATGTAGTCATTGTATATATGCTTTATTATGTCTTTTTTTGTGAACATGTAGTCATTGTATATGCTTTAACTATGTCTTTTTTGGTGAAGATGTAGTCATTGTCTCTATGCTTTACTATGTCTTTTTTGGTGAAATATGCTTTATTATTTTTTGTTATATCATTTATGACATTTCTTTATCTTCCCCTTTTCTGTCTGTATTATGAACTATCATTTTATTTTATGCGGGGGCATGTTTCTTCTAGCACAATGATGCAATATTTCCATGACTGGTTGGGGATGTTTCTTGTTTCACTTTCAAATTTCTTATGTTTTAAGTTGACTTTTGCAGTTTGTTCTATCATCATCATTATTTCTCCTGTCTACAACTTCTCTCAGATTATCCTATACATATATCAACTAACTATTGTTTGTTTACAGATTTGGAAGCTTGTGTGTGGCTCGAAGAGAGTTTGAAGAAGTTTGAACGTATTTTGGTTGTGATATCACATTCCCAGGATTTCCTTAATGGTGTCTGCACAAATATTATCCACATGCAAAGTAAGAAGCTGAAGATTTACACTGGCAACTATGATCAATATGTTCAGACCCGTGGTGACTTGGAAGAGAACCAGATGAAGCAGTACAAGTGGGAACAGGAGCAGATTGCCAACATGAAGGAATATATTGCTCGATTTGGTCATGGTTCAGCAAAACTAGCTCGCCAGGCACAAAGTAAGGAAAAAACATTGGCAAAAATGGAACGAGGTGGACTCACAGAGAAGGTAGTCAGAGATCAAGTTTTAGTATTCCGCTTCACTGATGTGGGAAAACTTCCTCCTCCTGTTCTTCAGTTTTCTGAAGTAAGTTTTGGTTACACTCCTGAGAATCTCATCTACAAAAACATCGACTTTGGGGTTGACTTAGACTCTAGGATTGCTCTAGTTGGACCGAATGGTGCTGGAAAGAGTACACTGCTGAAGCTAATGACAGGTGATTTGTTTCCTAGTGATGGCATGGTCAAGCGTCATAACCATCTTCGAATTGCTCAATATCATCAGCACTTGGCGGAGAAATTGGACTTGGATGTGCCTGCCCTTCAGTTTATGATGAGTGAATACCCTGGAAATGAGGAAGAGAAGATGAGGGCTGCTATTGGGAGGTTTGGACTGACAGGTAAAGCCCAGGTGATGCCTATGAAGAATTTGTCTGATGGGCAAAAGAGTCGAGTAATCTTTGCATGGTTAGCTTATAGACAGCCTCAATTGCTACTTCTGGATGAGCCAACTAATCATTTGGATATTGAGACAATTGACTCTCTGGCTGAGGCATTGAATGAGTGGGATGGCGGCATGGTGCTTGTTAGCCACGACTTTAGGCTCATTAATCAGGTGGCGCATGAGATATGGGTGTGTGCTGATCAGAAAGTGACCAGATGGGAGGGTGACATTATGGATTTCAAGAAGCATCTGAAGGCGAAGGCAGGGATATTGGACTGAAGCTGTTAGTGATGAGATATAGGGATAGAACTAGGCCAAACCACCACCCTTTGGAGACTTATGGCCTTGCTTACATCAGGTTTATCAAATAAATCAGGTTTGCTTTGATATTGGCTGTACCATATATTACTAGCTAAGGACTTTTAGTACAACCAATATCTTGGTGGGTGCCTCCATTTTTTGCAATATTGGTGATTGATTGTTGAGTTCAATGGCAAAATTGGAAGTGCTATCATTTTTGTTTGGATTGAGATAGATCTTTCACCTTGGTGGAATTATATATTTTTTTTACCGGTTATTATTTGTTGTGTTTATCATTTAATTGCTTGGTTCTTGACCAGCAAGATGGATAATGGGACATCATCTGTAGCTAGATGTGAGCCTAAACTGAACCTTAAATGTTGCTTATTCTATCATTTTGTTGTACCGACAATACTATATTTATGATATTAGATATTAGCGACTATTATTATTATTATCAGTTTCTTATGGGGCTTCATATTAATCTGGAGAAAATGACCAATTGTACGGTCCCCTATGATAGTGAACTTTTTTCTACACAGAAAAATCACTGTCTTGCAGGTACTGACAACCACGAGACACAGAAAAAACGAATCAAGACAAGCTGAACAACATGACCTTTATTAGCAAGAACAAGAAAGCCAAGATAGACAAGAATATGTTTGGGGAATCAACCGTGTTCTTTGCTAAAAGAATACCTCAAACCTTGTAGAATGGTCATGTTTCTCAGTAGGCTTGTTGCCTTGATACAAGTATCTGTTTTTGAGAAAAAGAATGAGTGAACTTAGGAGTCACGCACGTTATTACAAATGTGGATTCTCTCTCTTAACATAATCCAATCAAGAGTTAGGTTATGAGCTAATTGACTCTCTTATATAATTACTTTATCATGCGAATTTCTAGGTAGACCATC
Source organism: Medicago truncatula (assembly GCF_003473485.1). NCBI lineage: Eukaryota > Viridiplantae > Streptophyta > Magnoliopsida > Fabales > Fabaceae > Medicago > Medicago truncatula. The sequence goes on from NC_053045.1 coordinate 29,388,501, forward strand.
GCAAGCAGAGTTTACCTAAAGTACCACCAATGTGAAAGCTGAGAATGATATACGATGATCAATATTACTTATTAGACTGGTTCATTTGATGAACAATGAACTGAACTTGAAAAAGAAGACCATCTTTTCATCTCAACCAATATTATTTACCAAATCTTGTTAGCAATTTGACATTCCACGAGGAGTAGGTATTCCAATCAAGCATATTATTTTAACCCAAATCTTGTCAGCAATTTGACATTTCACAAGGAGTAGGTTACTTTCACACTCAGACTTCCGATGCTGCAATAAATAAGCAGGGTTTCAAGGAGAAAAATTATAAGAGGCTAAGGGCCCGTTTGTTTCAGATTTTTTTCAAAAAAATGTTTTTATTTTTTATTTTTTATTTTTTTTTTTCCATTTTTAAGTGTTTGTTTAGGATTTTTAGAAAAATCATTTTATCAAAAAAATCTATTTTGACCCTAAAATGAAAAGCTATTAGGATTAACTTTTCTTAAAATCTATTTTTTTCTAAAACAAGGAGGTAACACACGTATAAATTAGAACTTTTTTTTTTTTTTTAAAAAAAAAAGAATTTTTATGGGTAATAAGCAAACAAAAATAACTTCAATTTTTTTTGAAATCTCTAAAAAAAATCTCTAAATTCTTTTAACACAATTTTTTTGAACCTGAAACAAACACGCCCTAAGTTCCAACATAGAAAATCGTTTGGATCAAGGCTAGGATGCTTCAAAATAGAAAACTCGTTTGGATCAAGGCTAGGATGCTTCAAAATAGAAAACTTATCAAAAACTTGAGGGGGAAAATGATGCATAATGACGCCAATTCCAATTGAAGTAGACGTGGCTTACGATTACAGTAAATTTATCCCATCCCATGATTGAATTGACGAAATCACGGTATCACCATGACTTTATCAAACAGTAATTCCAAACATGTTTTTAACCCACATGCTTGACTAAAATTGATTAGGTGATTAGTAAGCATACAATACTTGGGATTCACTATCTCTTAAAGAACGAGTTTCAGAGCCATTTCTAGCAACCAGATGATGTTAGGCTTTACTTTATCCTAAGAATTTACAATAGCTCGCCAAGTACTAATGGAATTGGCCTTGTATTTGAGGTTAGGAACAAAGTTTAAAACACAATTGTAGTATTTAGCCTTTATAATCCGCACCCAAAGCTTATTTGGATGAGTAAACATGGTCCAAGAAATCTTCATCATTTGAGCTGTGTTGATCAATAACAAATTCATGAACCCAATGCCACCTCCCACCTTAATTAAAGAGGTTTCAACGAGGATGACCGTCGGTGTAAAACAAAGTGTAGTAGCCTTCCACCCTTATACGCTTCATTTTCATTATATGTTGAGGTTTTGTTTGGGAGTTTGGAGGGGAAGGGAGGTTAGGGTTTTGGGAGGTTGGAAATATATAGAAAAATGGATAAAAAATTTTACATTTTTTGAAAGAACATTTTTTAGAGAATGATAAACTAATATACTTTTAATTTTAAGAATATTATAACAACATAGATTCAATTTGAAAAATTTATATAAACGATCCATAATCCCTCAAAACCCTCCCCCAATACAATTTTTGAGTTCTCCCAAATAAGGGGGATTTTTTATTATGAGTAAAAAATTAACCTACAAAGTCCTTTCCTCCCAATGTCTTCTATTTCTTCCACTTACTCCTTCCCTTTTTCCAAAACCCTCCCTTCCCCTCCAAACTCTTAAAGAAAGCCTAAAAGAAAAGCAAAAACCTGGTGAGATAATATCTCAAAATATATTGTTGATATCTCAGCATAATGATAAACCAATCTTCATTTCCAAAAAAAATTCTAATTTATCAAAGTTTATCTTCAAATTATTTGTTTTATTACTTTTTTAGATTCACTTTTTTTGTGACAAATATCTTTAGATTTATTCTTTATCTTTTTTTTCTACTGTGGAATATTTCGCCATTTTATTAAACCCACACTAATCCAGAGAAGTTATATAGCACAACGTGGAGAAACCTACACAACTGTAAAACAAATTTAAGGTTTAATTCTTGTCAATTATTTTTTTAAGGTTTAATTCAATTTCAATCTCATAATTATTCTCATTTACGATTTTGAACACTCATTTGTAAATATGCAATCTGGACCCCTCTATTTATCAAATTACGTGATTTTGATCCATCCATCAAAGTGACATCCAATTCTTTTTTTTGTTTGTTTTTGAATAATGTAACAATGCTATATTCAATATCTTCATGTCTGCACGATGTGTAACACCGACATTAACACACACTAATGTCCACACACCACGTTTAGGCAATTTGAGAAATAGAGAGGTAAGAGAAATCACATATTTAAAAGTAAAAGGACCAAAACTTCAGTTAACTATAGTGATGGCAATAGACCCCAGATCTTATGGGCCCCTGCAAAAAATATCCGTTATAGGTTGGGTAAAACTCCATTTTCATGGATTTGGGTTTGGGTATGGGTAATTACCCGCAAATTTGAATGGATATGTGCACGAATATGAACACTGTACTACCCAACCCCGCAACCCGCATATATGTGTATTTATATAATATGATAAATAATTTATTTATTTTTTGTGTACAATTAACTAATTAATATATTTTACTATTTAAGCCTAACCCTATAACAGCTTAATGTAACTTAATAAAAACTTTAGTTGATTTGAAATTTTGTGGATCATAATTTTATTTCAATTATGATGTTTTTTATTGTCTTTTCATAGTTAAAGTGCGGGTATGGACACTTAAGTATCCATAGGGTATAGGGAAGGGCACTAAAGTTGTTGCCCACGAGAGTACGGGTAGTTTTTACAAACGCGGAAATAGAGATGAGTACTATAGTACCCTGTCCATTGGGTACCCATTGCCATCCCTAGTTAACTAGCAAGAGAAATTTAGAAAAGAAAAATATAAAACCCTTAAATAAATTTAACCACAAAACTAAGTCACAAAAGAAATATCTTGAAAATCAATTTTCTCTAATTTATACAATTTGCTTTAACTTGAAATATCCACTAGGTCGTCTTTGGTAGCATATAAACATGACATGATCAGAGCAATAGCTTCCTTCATCCTGCAATTGCTGCACCAATAACATCTTAAGTTCATTAGGCCTACAAGGAATAGTTAGTGCACCATCTCCATTAAATCCAAATTTTTCAGCTGCTTGTTCCAATAGACTCACAAATATTGGATTTGCTAAACAACTCAATGGCACAATAAATCTCTTTGCTTCATCTTCATCTTCATCCTTAGCAATCACAACAAAATGTCCTTTTTTCACATCCTTTGCCACATACCTTGATTTATAATCATTTCTTCCCATTAATAGGGTTTTGTGGAGCTTAATGAAGACATTATTCTTGAGCTTCAAAATTCCACCTACAACAACCATTTTGATTTCTAGTTGTTTTTAAGATGTATATGTGTTCAAGATAGATTTGTTTTATGATGATTTGATCAATTTAATATGCTTTATATTTATAGTGTGCTTCTTAACAAAGACACTAATTATTTGGGCACTATATAAAGTTAGAATATACCGAACATAAAATAAATACTGAATTTGCAGTTCATAATATAGCAATTCATGTATGTGTTCGGTACAGTGTTTTCGAACCAATATTTTGTTGTCGTACATGAAAGCGAGAACACAATTTTGTTAATTCAACATTATTTTATAATCAATTTACAATAATATCATAATCGGATAAAATTTAGACATACATTGAATAAGTCCTATAATATCAATGCCGTGGAGAACTACTTCGAAAATGTTAAGAAACAATTAAAGTTAAATTTGTAGTATAAGCAGAAAAAGGAAGAAGGTGGCAACAATCTCAAATCCAAACTGATATGAGATACAAGTTGGATTAATTCTTGCATGGTCAAAAGCACAAATTTATTTGGTTTAGACACACATACAATGAAAATAAGTAAAAAGAGAAAAAAAATCAATTTATTGTTATTATTATTGAAAATATTGATTAATGTATATTGTTATGTGTGTGCCTGAATGATTTGGATTTAAATTTGTGACTATCTAAAAATTTCCCTACAAATTGATGTGAGATAACACATTTTAGCTAATTATGCTAACCCCACAACCAATCGTACTACTACTACCCCACAAATACCACGATGCAGCTTTGGGGATAATATGATGACTAGCAGTAAAACCATGTAATCATAACTACCCAAAAAAGAAAATAAGAAACAAAACGGAGGAAATATGAGTTTTAAAATGTAAAGAATGGAAAAATGCAAGGCTATTTATAGTCACACCACCATCTAGACTGTAACTATAATTAATCGATACGTGTAATATGATTAAACTGACCAAAATGCATTAAACACACCACCTATCATTCAAATCTTATTGGTAACGCCACCTGCCACAATTTGAACGTTTTTAGATTATACAATTCCAAAACAAATTATATTGGTTTAGATTGTATAATCCAAAACATGCATAAACCGTTGAAAAACTAATGTATTGGGTGTTTGATGCAATTCAAATTATGTAATCAGCATCAGGTCATATACATGATTTTTCTTTGGCCTACATTGCACTGATAATTTCAACACTGCTATGAATTGGAATGTTCGGTTGATTTTCAATCCACACCACAAATCCATGACAACTTATACAAAATATAAATGAACATTAAGCTAGTTGCAATGTACTACAACAAGGGGGACCAAATCTATTTAGGGTCCGTGTTGATGTCACACAGTTTGACTTGATGGATCACACAGATCAAATTAACGGTTGTCTCAACCACGAAGACACAAGAAGGTGGACAATGTTAAGTATTGTTGGAACACTAGTGTATAATGAAAAAAACTTGGAGTATACTAGTGAGTTTGTGGAGCCTTTGGAATGTAAACACAAGGATGAAGAAACTAGTGTAAAGTGTGAATTGAAAATTTTATGTCCCACATCGGGTAGATCACACACTCTAGTAGAAATCCTCCTTATAAATTGAGAGCTCGGGAATAGTATTCTTTACTCCAAAACTGAGAATCGAATACTCTTCTCTGGTTTTCTCTCCTCTCTTCTCCCTCCCGCGGTTTGTGTTGACGAACCGTTCTTTCTTTCCTCCTTCTTTGGTTTATCGAGTGGTCTACGTACCATATTAGAGTGGTTTTTCGAAACTTTTCGAAAACCATATTGAGGTGTTATTCTCGAGCGATTTCTGGCAGTGCAGCCTTTAATCGTACAGTTAGAATCTGGGCTGTTTTATCCTGGAGACGGCGCGGTTGCTAGTCTACCTTGCACAACTTAGGTAGTGCCGCGAAACGTCTTAAAGAAAGCGACCTGGTCATGACTCACCCCGGTAATAGTTTCAAAGTTCTGTCGTAATTTTCAAATTACAAAATCAACATTTTTAAGACGTTTCGAATACGATACGATGAGTTCTGAAAAAAATACCGCGGTTTCAGCTGATGACTTTAACAAACCGTTTCTGTTTACGGGTAGCCACTTCAAACGTTGGCAGCAAAAGATGCTGTTCTTCTTGACCACTAAAAAGGTTGCCTACGTTTTGAAGGAAGCTATGCATGTAGCACCTACGAGTTCGACTCCTGCTGGAGCGAATAATAACGGTAAGGCAGCAGACCCTACTGCTGCTGAGAAAGCTGACCCAAATAAACAGCTAGCCATATATATTGCTCTATGGAAGGAAAATGACTACCTCTGTAAGAATTATATTCTTAATAGACTCACAGACCCTCTGTATGATTATTATAGACTCTGTGATACTGCTAAACAATTATGGGAAGCACTTCAGAAGAAGTATGATACTGAAGAGGCTGGTGTTAAGAAATACGCCGTAAGCCGCTATCTGAATTTCAAAATGAGTGATGATAAGTCCGTTGAGGCACAATCACATGAGCTGCAACAAATTGCTCACGAGATCATAGCTGAAGGGATGACACTTCCCGAACAGTTCCAAATAGCTGTGATTATTGATAAGCTGCCTCCTGCCTGGAAGGACTTCAAGAGTCTTCTTAGACACAAAACTAAGGAGTTCTCTCTTGAAAGTCTGATTACTCGCCTTCGTATTGAAGAAGAAGCGAGAAAGCAGGACCAGAATGAAGAGATGTTTGCTGTTTCTAACAACAACACTAAAAAGAAATTTGTAGGTGCTGTTCTGAAGCCTGCTGACAAACCATTTAAGAATCAGAACCGCCCTATGAATAAGAATTCCAGCAGGAATAAGACTGGGAACAATCCAAGATCCCAGATTCAACAGCCACCAAAGAATGATGCTGCTCCACCTTTCAACTGTTACAATTGTGGGCAAGCAGGTCATATGGCACGCAAGTGCAGAAACAGAACCAACCGACCAACACAGGCTCACATGGCTACTGCTGCTGCACCTGATGAGCCCTATGTGGCTATGATTACTGAGATTAATATGATTGCAGGTTCTGATGGCTGGTGGTTAGACACTGGTGCTTCTCGCCATGTCTGCTATGATAGAGATATGTTTAAAACATATACTGCTTGTGATGATCAGAAGGTGTTGTTGGGAGACTCCCACTCCACTGATGTTGCTGGAATCGGAGATATAGAGCTGAAGTTCACCTCTGGAAAGACTCTGATACTGAAGGATGTGCTGCACACTCCTAAAATTAGGAAGAATTTAGTTTCAGGTTTTCTTTTGAATAAGGCTGGGTTTACTCAAAGCATAGGGGCTGATTTGTACACCATCACTAAGAATGGTATTTTTGTTGGGAAAGGGTACGCCACTGATGGCATGTTTAAGTTGAACATTGATATGAATAAAATTTCTTCTTCTGCTTATATGTTGTGTGATTTTAATATTTGACATTCTAGACTCTATCACGTTAACAAAAGAATTATTTCAAATATGAGCGGTTTAGGATTAATTCCTAAAATATCTTTAAACGATTTTGAAAAATGTCAATTTTGTAGTCAAGCAAAAATAAATAAAGAATCACATAAATCAGTAACCAGAATAACTGAACCTTTTGAATTAATTCATTCTGATTTATGCGAATTAGATGGAAACTTGACTAGAAATGGAAAAAGATATTTCATCACTTTTATAGATGACTGCTCGGATTACACACATGTGTATTTAATGAGAAATAAAAATGAAGCGCTTGAAATATTTAAACAGTATGTAAAAGAAATTGAAAATCAATTCAATATTAGAATCAAGCGTTTTAGAAGTGATAGAGGTACTGAATATGGATCACATACATTCAATGAGTATTATAAAGAACTCGGAATTATTCATGAAACAACTGCTCCTTATTCTCCTGAAATGAACGGTAAAGCGGAAAGAAAAAATAGAACGTTTACCGAATTAGTAGTTGCAACAATGCTTAATTCCGGAGCAGTGCCTCATTGGTGGGGAGAAATTTTATTGACTGTTTGCTATGTGCTAAACAGAGTACCCAAAACAAAGAACAAAATTTCTCCATATGAAATTTTGAAGAAAAGACAACCAAACTTGTCTTATTTTAGAACATGGGGCTGTCTAGCCTATGTAAGAAAACCAGACCCCAAAAGAGTCAAACTAGCAAGTAGAGCCTATGAATGTGTATTCATTGGGTATGCCTTAAATAGTAAAGCCTATAGGTTTTACGACCTGAAATCTAAAACGATCATAGAATCAAATGATGTTGACTTCTATGAAAATAAATTTCCCTTTAAGTCAGGAGACAGTGGGGGTAATAGTGGGGGCACCGATAACTCAGTTCTTGATCAACCTTCTGAAATCATAACAAGCAATGAAAACATCGAAAGATATGTTATAGAACCTCGTAGAGGTAAGAGAGCAAGAATTGCTAAAGAATATGGCCCCAAATATGTGGCGTATACTATAGAGGAGGATCCATCAAGCATCAAGGAAGCTCTGTCTTCAATTGATGCTGATTTATGGCAAGAAGCTATAAATGATGAAATGGATTCTCTAATGTCCAACGAAACCTGGCACCTAACTGACTTGCCTCATGGATACAAGACTATAGGTTGTAAATGGATCTTGAAAAAGAAACTAAAACCTGATGGGTCAATCGACAAATACAAGGCACGCCTTGTAGCCAAAGGTTTTAGACAAAGAGAAAATGTAGATTTCTTTGACACATATTCGCCTGTAACTAGAATCACGTCCATTAGGGTACTAATCTCTTTGGCGGCCATCCATAATTTGATAGTACACCAAATGGATGTAAAAACTGCTTTTTTAAACGGTGAATTTGAAGAAGAAATCTACATGGACCAACCTGAAGGTTTCGTAATCCATGGACAAGAGAACAAAGTTTGTAAGTTAGACAAATCTTTGTATGGTCTAAAACAAGCACCGAAACAATGGCATGAGAAATTCGACAATCTAATGATTGAGAATGAGTATAAGGTGAATGAAAGTGACAAATGTATTTATTACAAGTACGAAAATAACACTTGCACGATCATATGTCTATACGTAGGCGACTTACTCATATTTGGTTCAAACCTCAATGTCATTAAAGATGTGAAATCATTGTTGTGCCACAACTTTGATATGAAAGACCTAGGAGAAGTAGATGTAATTCTTGGAATCAAGATTACTAGAACTGATAATGGAATTTCCTTGAATCAATCTTACTACGTTGAGAAGATCTTAAGGAAATATAATTACTTCAATTGTAAACCTGCGAGCACACCTTGTGACCCAAGTGTGAAGCTATTTAAGAACACTGGAGATAGTGTTAGACAAACTGAATATGCGAGCATCATTGGCAGTCTCAGATATGCCACTGATTGTACTAGACCCGCGGCTACGCCGTGGGACTATTATGCAAGTTTACGAGCAGGCCAAGCATGGAGCATTGGCAAGCTATCGAAAGAGTCATGAGATATTTGAAGAAGACCATGACTCTAGGACTACATTATCAGAGATATCCTGCAGTGCTTGAAGGATACAGTGACACATATTGGAACACCTTATCAGATGATTCCAAAGCGACCAGTGGCTATATATTTAGCATTGCTGGAGGAGCTGTTTCCTGGAAATCCAAGAAACAGACCATTCTGGCTCAGTCCACAATGGAATCTGAGATGATAGCACTAGCTGCTGCTAGTGAAGAAGCAAGTTGGCTAAGATGCTTGCTATCTGAAATCCCTTTATGGGAGAGACCGTTACCAGCTGTGTTAATTCATTGTGATAGTACCGCGGCTATCGCAAAGATTGAGAATCGTTATTACAATGGTAAGAGATGACAGATAAGACGAAAACACAGCACGATAAGAGAATATCTTTCGAACGGAACGGTAAGAGTAGATTTCGTACGAACAAATGAAAACTTAGTTGATCCTTTGACGAAAGGACTAAACAGAGAGAAAGTCACAAATACATCCAGTAGGATGGGACTAATGCCTATTGATCATAAGTGATGGAAACCCGACCTAAATGACTGGAGATCCCAAGAATTAGGTTCAATGGGTAATAACAAATCACAAGTGATAGAACATGCTATGAGAACACATAATCCTGCAGTGACCGAAGGTTGAGATAATAGAAACTCTTAATGAGATCTATACTCCTTATGGAGTGAAGTACATAGCTACAGGAGTACTTCTGATAGACTCACCTATACGTATGTAGAACTGAGGCTGGTTCTTATGGAATTTCGAGGCAGAATTCCTAGAGCATTCGTTAAAACTGGGATAGACGTGCAAGGCCATTAACGCACGGGCTTTTTAGAAAACACCTAAGAAAAGGTTGTGTGTGGGTCCTACGTCTGAGATAGAGTTCAATGCTGTAAGCAACTCTTGTTAATCGGAATACTACTCACTATGCAAAGGTTCAAGTTGTTGGCGACACCTTTGTTTACTAGCAATCTTTAAGAAACGTTTAAAACGTAACTTTCGAAACCAATTTTGAATTCAAGTGGGGGATTGTTGGAACACTAGTGTATAATGAAAAAAACTTGGAGTATACTAGTGAGTTTGTGGAGCCTTTGGAATGTAAACACAAGGATGGAGAAACTAGTGTAAAGTGTGAATTGAAAATTTTATGTCCTACATCGGGTAGATCACACACTCTAGTAGAAATCCTCCTTATAAATTGAGAGCTCGGGAATAATATTCTTTACTCCAAAACTGAGAATCGAATACTCTTCTCTGGTTTTCTCTCCTCTCTTCTCCCTCCCGCGGTTTGTGTTGACGAACCGTTCTTTCTTTCCTCCTTCTTTGGTTTATCGAGTGGTCTACGTACCATATTAGAGTGGTTTTTCGAAACTTTTCGAAAACCATATTGAGGTGTTATTCTCGAGCGATTTCTGGCAGTGCAACCTTTAATCGTACAGTTAGAATCTGGGCTGTTTTATCCTGGAGACGGCGCGGTTGCTAGTCTACCTTGCACAACTTAGGTAGTGCCGCGAAAAGTCTTAAAGAAAGCGACCTGGTCGTGACTCACCCCGGTAATAGTTTCAAAGCTCTGTCGTAATTTTCAAATTACAAAATCAACAAGTATCACTGTCAGTCGATAGACTCAGATGGAAACATTCCAGTTTACCCATGTGAAGCTCCATAATGATGACAGGAGAGTCATGTTCTCTATATTTGGTCAATATAGTTCGAAGAGACTGATCGAGTTAGACCATTCCTTGTTGATATCTTTTCTTGGCATTTAAAAAAGGTTGAGTAGATCCAGAACCTCCGAAGAAATCAAGACTTGCATGGTTAGATATGATGAAGAGTTAAGTTTGACTGATTCATGATTGTGTTTAATTGTTGTTGCAAATGTTGTTGTGATTTAATGATAAATTTTTCTCTTTTCTATACTCTAATATGTTGGGATTATATAATCCGAAAACCTTTTCAACTTATATAATCTAAAATGGGACAAAATGGTCGATTCGAAAGGCATGCGAGAGTAGAGTAAAGTTGGAAATAGAAATTGCCCAAATAATATTTGCGAATTCCCATTAAACAAAGCATATGATAGGAACCGATATCAAAATATATAAACTAACTAGTAAATTTATCACAAAACTTACGGGAAACTTGATGCTTGATGACAAGCCAATTCCAATTAAAGTAGATATGGCTTACGGTTACAGGGTAATTTAGTACATGATTGCAAGGTTTTACGATTCAAGGGTTTACTTCAACTCGTTTTACTTATGTAAATTTTAAATTGTAAACTCGACTCATAAACTCGTATGAGTTTACCCAAAATTATCATTATATAAAATTTATTATATACATAACATTTGTATGCTAATGTAATATTAAAAATAGGCCAATGGTGAAAAATATGACATAATTATAAAGACAAAGTATACATAATCACCATAATAAAGAGTTGTGTTCAACTTAGCGTCAAAATACAAAATTAACTTACAAAATCGTAAGTTTCATAAATCTCTAAACCATCCAAAAAAGCAAGATACACAAGTTTTTAAATTTATTAATAAAACCATCCAAAAAATAAACTAATTTTCTTCAAAAACAGAAAATCACAAACTAAAGTTTTACAAACACCTTTGGTATTCAGTAAATCACACATCAAAGACAGAAAATCACATGTTACAGTACTTGGGATTGAAGAAAAAAAGGGTTTTGAAAGAAAATGTGCAAAAAAAAGGTTCAAAAATAATAAATAAAAAAAGTGTTTTTTTCAACGTAAATTCGTAAACTCGGATGAGTTTACACGACTTTACCGAGTTTAACACGTGTTAACTCGACCAAATTCGTCAAACTTTCTGATTTCACTAAAACTCGGATTTACTTCTGAGTTAACACGTTTTTGGCACCTACAAATGTAAACTACGACGAATTTACGAGTTAACACTTTATTTGTGGAACACAACATGATTGGATTGATTTTTTTTTTTTTAAAGAAATCATGAGAATTAATGTGACCTTAATGAAAACAACACTAACAAAATTACAGTGTGATCCTGAATTTATCTAACTCATGGTAATTCTAGAAAACAACTTTAAGGACCACAAGATTTGAGAGACAAGCTTTCAACAAAAGGACAACCCATGAAACGGGCCTGTACTCGGTTGTTCATGTCTGCACCAAGTGTAACTAACAACCACATAAACACGTATCTATTATCTAACTTATATGTCATCACTTCACTACCAAGTCGTGCAATTTGATAAAGAGTGGCAAGAGAAATCGCATATTTAATAATAGGAAAATGCATCTCTCAAAAAAATGAAAAAAAAAGAAAAGGAAAATGCTACCAAATAGCATAGTATACTAGTTAAAGAAATAAATATAGTGTATTCAAACTGTTAAAAGTATAAAAAATAACATCAGTATGAACTTTCAAAATAAAAAGATTAAAACTGCATTTAACTAGCAAGAGAAATTTAGTTAGCATTAAACTTAAAAATAAAAGCATCAAAACTGCATTTGATAAAAGAAATATTTAGAAATTTATATATTTCTCTATTTTTTATCACTAATTTTAATTTTTCTGATATCATCTATGGCTTCATCATGCATTTGCTGCTCCAATATCATCTGAAATTCATTAGGTCGACAAGGAACTGTAATTGCACCATCTCCATTAAATCCATATTTTTCAGCTGCTTCTTCCAATAGACTCACAAATATTGGATTTGTTAAACAACTCAATGGCACAATAAATCTCTTTGCTTCATCTTCATCCTTAGCAATCACAACAAAATGTCCTTTTTTCACATCCTTTGCCTCATACCTTGATTTATTATCCTTTCTTCCCAATAATAGGGTTTTTTGGAGCTTTTTGAAGACATTATTCTTGAGCTTCAAAATTCCACCTACAACAACCATTTTGATTTCTAGTTGTTTTTAAGATGTATATGTGTTCAAGATAGATTTGTTTTATGATGATTTGATGAATTTAATATGCTTAATATTTATAGTGTTCTTGTTAACAAAGACACAAATAATTTGGCCCCATATCAAGTTAGAACATACCGAACATAAGTGAAAGCGAAATATAGCAATTCATGTATGTGATCGGTGCACTGTTTTCGAACGAACATTTTATTTTCTTGATTTAATTTTTTGAAGGAACTTGCAATTTAGCATGAAACGTGTTTTGAATGTGTTTGACTGTGTCATGTCTTGTCATGCCTGCTTTCAAATTATTAATGAAGCTGTTAATAAATCTTTTAGTAATTTTTTAATGTACTTGGTAGTTAATTGCTAACTAGTGTATTCAATTATTGGATTATATATCATCTCATTCATTAGATTTAAATTCTAATTTTTTTTAATATAAAAAAGTTTATGTGAGTTGAGCGAAAGTTAATTAAATCTTAAAGTTTAAAGAGCGTTGAACTACTAATAAAGTTTGATGTTGATGGTTAAAGTTGAACTTAAATATTTACGGGATATGAAACAACTTCTTCCCAACTTAACCAACCATCCGAGGTTGGTCTTTAAATGATTACTCTTTCTTGTTTTTTCACTTGTTTATGTTTAACTAAAAATAATACCTCCCTTAAACAAAAAAAAACTAAAACCAACACTTGAAATTGTTGTGAATTCTCAAACCCTGGTACAAAAGCAATAACAATGCATGACGTAAATAACAATAACAATCAACGACCACACAGTCTAAGCAACAATAATCAACCAATAACAAATCTAGTAACATATGTGTATAAAAAAAATCCACAATAGAATCAAAGAACAAATAAAAACAATGTAAAGGAACTAATACACCAAAATTGTTTATCCAATTCAACTCAAATTAACTTACGTTTGGAGGAGAGTGTAACTTTGCAATCCATTATAATGAGTCTTTAAAAGAGATATATAGAAGTCGCAAGAAATTAACATAAAAAATAAACCAATCCACTTAGCAAATATTTTGTGCACCAAGAGATATATAGAAGTTCGTAGTAAAATAAATTTTCTGGCGGTGTTTGTTTGTGACCTTAGAATGTGCTCCTTTCAAGATTTCAAGTTCGATTTTTCCCGATATCAATTTTGATTGGTTAGTTTGACTTCTTAAAAAAAACTTCAACAATAAACACTAATTTCTACTGCCTTTGTGTTTCTTCTCACAATCGACAGGAATATCTCTAAACAAGACAAAAGAAAAAGCTTGAATTCATCTTCTAATGAAATCTCTTTATCCAATATGTTATGAATATATATGTTTCTCAACCTTAGTTTTCCACCCGAAAGCTCTCAACCCTTAATTCTAAGTTTCCTAAAAGTTTCCTCTTTCGATGATGTTGTCTCTCATCTAAAAACCGCACAAGAATCACTAAACACAAGAGCATAATCTTCTCTCTGTATGCTCTCTTTCTGCCTCTTTATATTAAAACCTAGTCACATTCCCAAAACACCCAAACCCTTAGCCTTTTGTAAGGATTGCCTCTTTTTGGTGGTATCAAACAATGAGATAAAAAAAAAATCTATTTATAAGCAATTTATAAATAGATTAAGGGGGTGTATTGGATTAAGATTTTAAAAGATAAATTTTATTTAAAAAAATCATGTAGGTTTTAAAAGACATTGTAAAATTTTAATGACTTTTAAGATTTTAAAACACTATTAAAATTTACAATTTGGATTCCCAAATGTTTATATCAACATATTTTAAAGAATTTGAAATTACTTTATATCATAAGATTTTAAATTACCTCTGTTTTTTTTTTTTTTGAAATAAAATTACCTCTGTTTTTTAGTCAACATTTCACCACAAATATTTTCTAAATGTACTTATTTTAATTGCTAATATTAAGTAGAATTGTTTTTTAATTAGAAGAACAGAAAGACAAAAAAAAGAGACTGATTTCCGTATTCATCTAATCAATTAACTCTGACTATTATTAAAAAAAGTAAAAATAAGAATCTATGACTTGTAGCATCACTCATTAATGTGTTGGCAGACGATTCATACGTCTACTCAAAAGCTCTGAATGCTCACTCTGCGTTTTTTTACAATTCGGTTTCGCGTTCAAACGTGGGTTCTCTCGATTGTCCATGATAGTAATTGTTTAGGGTTGTTTCTTTTTATACCACTTATGTACTAAATTGTTGTATCACCTGTTACAGGTTGTTTTTGTGGTTTACTAGATCAAATACATGCTCCCCAATCTTGTACTTCCTAATCTCTTTTTTAATTTATTTGCTTTTTGGCTTAAATATATATATAGACACACACTACTGTCGTAGACAAAAATAATATAGAATATCAAACAATCAGCCCTTTTTATTTTTTATACTTAGCTTCGATTTTATTTTATTGTGATTTCAATGCCAGTTGAGTGTCACATTATTAAAAATAAGTCAACCCAATTTGAATGGCTTATTTTAAAAAAGAAAAATAATTTGATTGAATGGTTTGCAAAGAGGAGGACACATGGTAATTGCTTTGCTAGAAACAATCTTGAATGCTATGTGGATTGGCTCTTTTGAACATGTTCAAATGTATGTTTTCATTTATTTAATTACGTTATCTATTTTTTTCATTGTGACAAAATACAAATTAGCAAAAAGGAATTGTTATACATTTGTTTTAGTATATTTATATTTATTTAATTATGTTGCCGATTTTTTTTAATAAATGTCTTTTGAACTTTAATATAATTTTAAAATAGGTCTCACAACGTATAATAAGAATATTTATTAAAAAAAAGATGACTAAAAATATAACATCGAAAATCAAGTTGTGTGTTTATGTGTGTGTGGCGTCGCGCGTGCGTGCATGGTTGGAAGATAAAGATAACTGAAGATTAAAAATAAAGTG
The DNA here is from genome assembly GCF_003473485.1 of Medicago truncatula. Classification (NCBI taxonomy): domain Eukaryota; kingdom Viridiplantae; phylum Streptophyta; class Magnoliopsida; order Fabales; family Fabaceae; genus Medicago; species Medicago truncatula. Next base: position 29,404,264 of record NC_053045.1, read on the forward strand.
GCTTGATCATGTTTAAGAAATGAAGCAAAGTATTAGCTGGTCTTTCTAAAATTGAATAAATACAGAGTTACTAAGACATACTCCCTCCGTTTCAAAATACATGTCCATTTTGGAGAAATTGCACTAACCAAGAAACCAAATAAATTTTGTTATTTTTGATGAAAATATGTGTGTGTTTTCTATAATACCCTTAATCATTTATTATTTCATTTTTTTTTTCTCTCTACAATAAATATGCAAGGGTATTATTGACAAGACAATAATTAATGTTGCATTGAAACTTGAAAGTGACAAGTATTGTGAAACAAAATTATTCTCTAAAATGGACAAGTATTATGAAACGGAGGGAGTATATGAATAAAATTTGATCATTTAAAGTGTAATACGAACAAAGCTTCCTTTTTAAAACTTGTTGATGTATTTATCTTTATGTGTGAGGAGAGCTGTTTAGAAGTACTAACAAAATAAAGAGTAAATAGGCAATTACCCAATGAAATTGTAAGTTTCATCAATTACTCCCCTGAAATTAACAAAACTTCAATTACCACTTTGAAATTGCACAACGTTAATCAATTTACCTCATCCGTCAAATTTTTTTGTTAGTGAACATGACGTTTTGCAAATACCCCCTGAAGTTTTGTACTTATGTGCAAAATGCCCCCCAAACTTAAAAATTTATATTTTTGGGATGTTTGGGCATATACAGGTGAGGAAGTTGGAACTCCTGATTTCAATTCTAGAGTATTTGTAATGGCTGCATGTTTCTTTGGTGAATTGAGCTATGTGAAACCCCTGCTAAAGGAGTAATTAAGGGAATATTTGTCCCCCAAACTTAGCGGAAATGGTGCTGTAGGCGATGCTATTGCCCTTTTGGGTGCCCTTATCATGCCGTATATATATATATATATATATATATATATATATATATATATATTCTTCCTCCTCTTTTCTTTTACTTCAATAAATTTACCATACAATTAACCTAATTTTACATTAAATTCGATTCAAATGTTATCCTTGCTGATTTTTTTTTCTAACAAAATTATGCAGGCACAATCTTTTCCTCCACTCTGCTCTAGTGCTATCTCGAAAAATACCTGGTACTAAGCGCGGCATCAATGTAAGCCCCAAGTGAAATAAACTCATATATGAAATCCATAAGCGTCAAATGGAATATCTGATTAATTGAGTACATACTAATATTATATGACATATATTGAATTGATTATGCAGGACGCATGCAGATACTTTCTCATTGAGAGTGGTTTCACGATGTTCGTTGCATTTCTGATCAATGTTGCAATGATTTCTGTGACTGGAGAGAATGCTGATCGTTGCAATGATATTACCCTTAACTCTGCTTCTTTCCTTCTCCAAGTTCCTAATTTAGTTCAGTTTGCAACTATTATGGTCAAAGCATGATATTAAGTTTAATCCTAGTTAAGTAATTATGTACATCTCACGTGTGTAGTTTTGATCCATTAGAATGTGTTGGGACGTTCAAGCTCAACTCTTTATGCCATAGCATTGCTAGCCTCATGACAAAGTTCTACCATCGCTGGAACCTATGCAGGCCAGTTTATCATGCAGACTATTTCATTATATCACTAAACACTATTTTAAAATTAATATAACAAACAACATAAGCTACAACAATAACAAAAAACTTACAAGTTTTTGTATAAGGTTTTACTAAACTTGGGTTTATGTTTGGTATAAGGTTTAAAAAAATATAAATTTTCATGTTCGGGGTATTTTACACATAAGTGCAAAACTTCAGGGGGGTATTTACAAAACGTCATGTTCACTAACAGAAATATTTGATGGAAGGGGTAAATTGATTTACGTTGTACAATTTCAGGGGGGTAATTGAAGTTTTGTTAATTTCAGGGGGTAATTAACGAAACTTACAATTTCAAGGGGGTAATTGCCTATTTACTCTAAAATAAAACATGATAGGTTTAGTCCAAAACACTCCCCTTTTTTAGCATGATCATTTAATGATAAAGCTAGTACAGTAGTCGAGTAGCTCCTATAAATTCAGCATTTCGAAATGTAATAACACAATTAAGTCATTTTATACAAAATGAATTTCCTTTTTCTTATTGTTTTCTTTGTTCCTACGTTCATCTACTGAAACATGGCCAACATCATTTTGTCTGAATCAACCTTGTGTCCCTAATATACCTGAAAAATTCACTATACACAGTCTTTGGCCAAAAAAGAACTCATCACCTCACATCTTGTTGCACAACTGAGACACTAGGGCAGCATGTGTCTAATGCTATCTTTGATTTTACTTTTTGTTTTATTTTATGGTGTTGGAAATATGATCATTTACTTTATTTGATTTGATTTGATTTTACCAGCTTGATCCATCATTGAAGCCTGGAATTGATAATGTTTGGCCGACTCTAACAGGAAATAACTTTGGCTTTTGGACTCATGAGTGGAAGAAACATGGAAACTTGCTCCACAATGCTATACGATTATGTTTAAGAAATTGTTACTATAATATTGGCTATGATGCAAAGTGCTATTTAATTTTTTTTTAAGGAAGCAAAAAGTTAATTGTTTTTTCTAAAATTGAATAAATAATACAGAGTTAGTAAGACTTATATGAAAAAATGTTTTGGGTCAATCTTAAAAGACCTCTTTTGCCCCTCATTGATAGGTTATTTTTGTTTGTAATGTAAAAAATTAGACCATTGTTGTTATAAAATGCTATCAGCAAAGAGATAAAATGCAAAATTAATTTACACACTGGTTTGTACTATTTATGTTTACATCTATTTAATTATGTTATCTAATTATTGTGATAAAATCCAAATTAGCAAAACGGAATTGTTACACATTTGTTTTAGTACATTTACATTTATTTAATTATGTTGTCGATTTTTTTAATAAATGTCTTTTGAACTTTATTATAATTTTAAATTAGGTCTCATAGCGTATAATAAGAACAATTTTATAAAAAATATGACTAAACATATAACATCAAAAATCAAGTTGTGTCTCTATGTATAGTGTGGCGCGCGCTCATGCGTGCATGGTTGTAAGATAAAGATAAATGAAAATTAAAAATGAGGTGGATCAATCATGTTTAAGAAATGAAGCAAAGTATTAGTTGGTCTTTCTAAAATTGAATAAATATAGAGTTAGTAAGACATATATGAATAAAAGTTGATCATTTAAAGTTTAATACGAACAAAGCTCCCCTTTTAAAACTTGTTGATGTATCTATCTTTATGTATGTGCATAGCTGTTTAGAAAGTCCTAATCATAATCATATCCTAATTCTAATCCTAATCCTATGCTAATCCTAATAGAATAAATCTTGATAGGTTTAGTCCAAAACACTCCCCTTTTTCAGCATTTCGAAATGTAATAACACAAGTCTTTTTATACAAAATGAATTTACTTTTGTTATTGTTCTCTTTGTTCCTACGTTCATTTCAGCTACTGAAACATGGCCAACATCGTTTTGTCTGAATCAACCTTATGTCCCTAGTATACTTGAAAATTAACTATGCACGGTCTTTGGCTAAAGAACAACTCCTCGTCTCACACATCTCGTTGGACAACTGAGACACTAGGGCAGCATGTGGTATGCTATCTGAACCAATCATCTTTGATTTTACTATTTTTATTTAATTTTGGAGTTGGAAATATGATCATTTATTTTATTCCTTAAAAAAAAATGATCAATTATTTTATTTTATTTTATTTTACCAGCTTGATCCATTGAAGCCCGGGATTGATAATGTTTGGCCGTCTCTAACGGGAAATAACTGGATTTTGGACTCATGAGTGGAAGGAACATGGAACTTGCTCCACGATGTCACCATACGATTGCTTCAAGATTGCCCTAGATTTTTATGCGCTAAATGACATCAAAGATCTTCTTTAAAAAAACATTAACACCTGGTGGATCGGCGACAAAAACTGCCATCGGGACTGCTATAAAGTCAGGCACCGCCGGCTCTGATCATCAGCTTCATTGTGATAAAATATCTGGTAAGTTTTTGATGGAAGTTAGACTTTGCTTCGATACTAGCAAACAAGTATACAAATTGTCCTACTACTACAAATTGTAAAATATATTTACTCTTATAATTATAATAATTTATACATAAATTTAATAAAATTATATATAATGGTTGCTTATTACTATTGTGTGGGTGCACGACTGTTATAGTTGGTCTCAGTGTATTGAGATAGATATGTTTTCTAAATAAATATGGAGGAGACAGAGGGGGGTGTGAGGAATTAGGATGTATGATTTATGTATAACTCCATTTTATGTAATACTTGAATATCTTCAATAAAATATTTGGTAACTTAGCGTTGAGCCTTTTGCGTGATGTATTATATATGTCTTGTGTCCCCATTCATTATATATAACATGCAACTCCTAATATAACATTTGCATGCTTCAACAACAATATGTATGGAAGCAAGACAACAAAAATGAAAATAAAATCACACTAGTTAACTTTTTGGTAAATGTTGTCAACATTGTGATTTTGCTTCAGATTGAAAGGGGATAGCAAAATCGAAAAATTGCAACCAAAATCGAGGATTTTACTCAACTAATTTTGCAGGATGGATACGAGATAGCAAAATCGAAAATTGTAAAATTGCAATAAAAATCCAAGGATTCTACCAAGATGACTTAAAGTTAAAGTCTGGATGTTACATCAAAGCAGGCACGCGCGCACACAAAAATTCTATGGACATCCTTCATCATATCAACACCTTCATCTTCATTAATCTCATCATTTTCCTCCATTATCATAAATTCACCATTGATCATCACTACTTGCATCACTTCCATTTTCACCTTCATTGTCTCTTTCTTACTAAATGAAATAAAAGCTTGATGAAGACGTTGATGGTAACGAAACTGAAGCGATTGGAACCAAGCTCAAAATTGACTCGTATTAAAATATACCTTGAATCCTTCATAATTGTGTAAAAACCTGTGATTTTGCAGCGATTTCACGATTTTATACGATTTTTTGTTTATTTTGTATGTTTTTCGATTTTATTATGGATTGAGATCAATGAGGGTGAGAAAATTAAAAAAATATTAGGATTTTGCGATTTTGATCATGATTTTGACCAAGGTTTTAAATAACGGTCACGGTCTCGGTCGCGGTCGCGTTAAGGTTTTCGCGATTTCAGCTGTTACGGATGTTGCATTACAGATTACGGTCGTCGCGGTGTGAATTAATCACAACAATGCACAAATATTATTTAATCATTTATTCTATCATATAGTGTATAATAACTTAAATTGAACTATTATTTTATATATTATAAGATGGTTGAAATAAATATAATAATTACTACATTACAAAACTATGCAACATGAAAGTAGGCGATGAAAGCAATATGAGATACTATTGGCTCATCACTGTCTCTCATTATCTATTTTTTTACCTTATCAACGATGTTATGTTTTTAACTTTCGTAATGGTGTGTCGCATCCGTAAAGGAGTTATACGGTTGTATCAGCTTTTTGTCGCGGTTGTAACGGGTGTTTCGGTGTGATTTTCATCTCACTCTGAAAACAGGTAAAAACGGTATCAGTGACCACCTATACCTTTTTGTCGTGGCCGTTGGGTCTAGCGAAAAAGAGATGTCTAGAATATGATAATCTTCAAATGAGGGAACCGATAGAAAACTAAAAAATAATGAATTAGTGGTTAATAAGTTTCACCAAGATCAAATTGTTCAAGAGAATTTGAGTTGGATTCCTAAATGGAATTTTTTTTAGTCAGATTGTATTTACCTTCCACTCAAATTCCAGATTATCAAGACCCCTTTCCCCTCAAAACCCAAATTTAACACACAAAAAAAAAAATCACACTATTATATGTCAAGATCCATTTGCAAAATAAATAACCGTGGAACTATTATAAATTGTCAGGGATGAACAAATAATAAAATGATCACTTCCGAGCAGTGAACAAATAATATTTCGTAAAATGAAATTGTATCAAATTAATATCAATATTAAAAAAGAATAGGATAAGAAGTGATGAACTCTGATTTCATTAAGAAATAAGGAGGTTGACATTTGTTCTACTAGAAATAAATTAAATTATCACTAAGTTTCAATTAATTTTATTTTTGAGAATTCCTCTTAAATTATTTTATGTTAACATTTGGTTAAAATAAAATCAATCTTTTAGTAAACTAGTGAGATAGGAAATTCTATTTTATTTTGTTATTAAAAAATGTAGCCTCGCTTTTAAAAAGAATGAATATTTTTAAGTAATGTCATGGATCAAAATTGAGGGTGTTACAATGTCTCTTTCATCCTAAGCTATTTTGGCCTTAAGCCTTTTCCTCGGGGCATGCATCTTTTTCATGTACGATGATATAAGACATCGAGCAGTATGCCTCTATGAAAGTTGACGACTTTGAGAGTTATGGCATTGTCTAGGCGGCTCACGGCTTCTAGTTTGTTACCGTTGGCGTGCGGCTGCACTTGTTTCGTTGAGAGTAGGGCGAAGCGTCGTGGCATGAAAGGAAATGTATGGGAGCCGACTATGTTGTTACGTTGTTGGCTGGGTCGTGTTGATGTCCAATTTTTTTTTTTAATTCTCTAGTGGGATTTAAATCTTGGTGTGAGCCATTATTGAGGCCTCGCGGTGGACATCAATGTTCCTATACGAAAAATGAACTGTACCTCTTGAGAAAGAGGTGTTCCTCCTTCACCTGTGAGTTGAATTACGATAACTAGTCATATGCTCCTTCTGAAAGAGAGGGGGTGTATTTTCAAAAGACACTCCAACACTTAAATAAGAATGGGTGCTAGAAGGTATCAAAAGTGGTAAGTCATTAAAGTGATCGTACTCGTACATGTGTGGTGAGGCCCCTATTTATAGTGGCGGGTTAATCTTATAAGCTATGGTTTGTTACTATCTTTTCTCCTTGGTTCGCTACTGGATAAGTTCAGTTTTCTTTTGGTGGTGGTTGAGGTTTGAACCCCTGACCTTGCATATATTATGCATTGTCTCTACCAACTGAGCTAAGCTCACGAAAACGGATAAGTTCAGTTTGTTACATGATATTAATATTCCACTACAACACAATTGAGATCTAGTAACAATTGTCAAATGTTACTAAATTTAGTAACATTTCAACAATTGTTAGGTAAAGGCTGTGTTACTAAAATGCTTCACTAACATTTTATTGTATTACCAATAACATTCAAAAAGTGTTACTTTATATTTTTGTAACACTTTTTGTATCGCCAATAACATTAAAAAAATGTCACAAAAGTGGATTCTCTTTGTAACTCTTTTTGTATTACCAATAACATTAAAAAAAAAATGTCACAAGTAGATTCCCTAGACTAAAAGTGTCACAAAGTTGTCTAGACTAAAAAATTGTTACTTATTGAAATAGATTAGATTAGAAAAGGTGGATTATGTATAGGTGTTTTTGTAGTCAATCCACCACACTGAATCTAACAATCACGTAAGAAATATTTTTTTTCACAATACTACAATTGGATCAACAATTTCGAATAACAAGACAATGAAATAAGATATCCTAACTAAACCTACTAATCACACTGAATCTAACAATCATGTAAGAAATATTTTTTTCACAATACTACAATTGGATCAACAATTTCGAATAACAAGACAATGAAATAAGATATCCTAACTAAACCTACTAATCACACTGAATCTAACAATCACGTAAGAAATATTTTTTTCACAATACTACAATTGGATCAACAATTTCGAATAACAAGACAATAAAATAAGATATCCTAACTAAACCTACTAATCACTTATTCCACCAAAATTTTGAAAAAAAACAAGCTAATGCAACCAAAATTTTCTTGGTTGTACTTTCAACTTTTTTTTTTAGTGGTGGTCGGGGTTTGAACCCTAGACCTTGCATATATTATGCATTGTCCCTACCAACTGAGTTAAGCTCGCGAGGACATACTTTCAATTGTTTGACAAGCTTACAACACTATCACTAATAGCATCACTTGAAGCAACAAAAATACTCTAGCTACAAGTATTGATTTAATTGTTGCTATTTTCTGAACAGAGGAATGATCCAATATTTTTATACTCCCTGAAGTGGAGCCACTAAGTATCAATTAAGTTGATCTTTACTTAAACAAGTTATAGCTGCTTACAACATGTTTAAATTATTCCTTGAAAATATGTTTAGGCATTGTCGGAAGGAAGGAAAGTGTTATACAGTAATATTAATCAATCAAATTTATTATCAACAAACAATCACATAGAATTATGAATGTTCATTTTAATAAAACCAATCCTACCAAATCCTAAGTACAAAAGCAGCTAGAATCACAATAACCATACAACAGAACATACAAGCTACTCAAATAGTGATCAAATATAAAAATCAACCAAAAAGGAAAAGTAAGAAACCATGAAATCCTCACCTCCCAGTGTAAGCCTATATCGTTTGCAATAAAAGATTAATGTAGCAATTTCTCCTGCAACGAAGTATTCAATTGAAATGAGACCAATGTTGAAATTCATATAAATGTAGGCATTTTCCTCAAATATACGGGAAGATTAACTCACACAAAAATGTTCCCTGATTGACAAGAGTTATTAAATTAAATTTACAATCCTTAACAATTCTAATAAGATATCCATTACATATACATGATATTACCTTCAACGTTGAAAGTTTAAAAAGATCCGTAATATTTCTAAAAATGTTTCATGGTATATAAAAAAAAAAGTATCAATAATGTATAAAAAATAAAATACAATAAGAATGCTAGTATTCATTTTAACACATTATTTCTAACGTTCATTCTCTTATTGAAACTTTAATAGAACCATGTTGATGTTTGCCTTGTTGGTGTGCGGGCTCTCAGCACAACACCACCATCAAACCCTGTCAAGATCTTCTTATATATTTGTAAAGGTCGAAGACTGATTTTTTAGATTTTGAATCTGAGTGTGCCACGACTTTTAGGTGGTTGTTCGATTTGGACTGTTTCAATCTAGATCTCGGCGCTCGTTGTAATCAAGGGAATATCAAACATTAATTTTTTGGCATGACAAAAATAATAGTGTCAAAAAAGTTGCCCAAATATTTCATCTAAAATTATAGTTTTAATAGATTACTTTGCGCTATTTTTATTAGCTCAAGTCCATTTGTAACCATAAAAATTGTTAGTTGAACCAAAATAAGCCACTAAATTCTTCTAACATCTTATAGACATCCTTCGTAAGAAAATTTTGGGAAAAAATTGGTGTGGTTAGTGGATCTTCCCATGGTTGTAACAGGTACCTCGGCACTAGTGCCGTCTCTAGGCCTAAATCGGGGTGCAACGGCCTAGGGCTCATGCTGGTAGGGGTCCAATTTTTTTTATGGTGGGAGGTATATATAGAAATATTTGGTTTATATGGGGTGTATATAGTAAAGTTTACAGAAAGCCCAAAATATTGACATTGATGAAAGGCTAGGCTGAAACATTTTAATATTTTTTGCCCTTTTTTAGCAATTTGCTATATATATCCCTGTTTAGCACAAAGATTTTTATATGCACCCTTCCTATAAAACAATTTGGTTTATGCCAAAAAAATTATCATCAAAGAAATTAGTGATATTTTTTTGGCCTTTGTTCCTAATAATGTGTCTCACTGATATAAAAAAATAATGGTGATATTTATTAACCAATAAATTAGGATAATTTTATAACAAAACAAATTATATTTTAGTTGAAAATGGGCTTACTAGATAAATTAATCTTAATCTTATTTTTCAAAGGTTCCAAAAAATTAAATTATACCAATATAGTAATGTCAACTTTCTTGAATTGATTGAAAGGATTGAAAAAATTTCAACCAATATAGTTAAAATTTCTTAGGTGATAAAATTTCAGTCTCTATTTTTCAATATAGTAATGTAAACTTTCTTAGGTGCTAAAATTTCAGTCAACTTCACAGTCCTGTTGTTCTCTACTTCTTTGATATTTTATTTTATTTTGGTGTTATGAAGTATTTGATTTATTTTCAGATGTTACCTAAAAAAATATTTATTTGGTGTGAAAAAAAGAAAAAAAAATGAAATGAAGAGTTGAATGAGCTAAAAAAAATTATAACGTATTATGTAAATGGTCATTTTCTCATATTATGCCTAAGATCTGAAAAACTCTAGGAACGACCCTGCTCGACACTAGAGCTGCTACGTTGGCCTGAGTTGTTGTGAGCTTCGGCTCCATCCACGACGGTGGCAGCTGGCTCGAAAACTAGGATTCGTCTGGATCTGGTCTTGGTAACTTAGTCTTGATGACTAGCTTATGAGCTCGAGCTACTTTTTCTTGATCCAACATGTCTCTGATGTATTGGACAAATATGTTAGACCTGGTCATGGCTAGAAATGGTTGTGGCTAGAAATGGCCATGAAATTGCTGTTATTTGACAATGTATTGTAGATTTTTGGATTCGTTACCTTGTTGGTGGTCAGATTCACTTACCATAATCAACATTTGGACCTAGTTCCCATCAAGTCACACACCTCTTTATTTGTATTGCAATTTGGTTTGTCATTCGTCCATGGATGCTCTGGATTGTGCTAGTAGTGTGTGTCTGGTTGCTTTGGATTTAAATTGTGCTTTCTATACACCCTCTAAAGTTGTTTTGTTATGGGTGTTTTTATTTATTTTTTATTTTCTATACTGGGTCAGGTTAATGTTACCCAATCTTGTGTACTCTTTTTGTTTAATTTTATTCTAATTATGGTGTCACGGATCCATCTACATCCCATTTTTTGAAAAAAAAAATCATTCTTTCTTTTATTGGATAAGATAGTCAGTAATTAAAAGAATATATTAAAATAAGTGTTGTTAGCATTATCCCCAATTACAATTATATATCTATGCAATTGTAATGACACTCATCATACATCAACGAGCATTGGGAGGACAGCACTAGATGCTTGGCAGCAATGGCAAGATGTTCATAAACATCCCTCACTACCGGTTGTACAACACGAGCATAATAGAGTGCAAGGCAACAACACAGTTTGGGAGAAATCGAGCGAAACGTGGTTGAAGTGCAATGTGGATGTTGCGTTCCATGACCGTAACCATATTACAACTTTTGCATGTTGTATTAGAGACTCTCGCGGGAAATTTATTCGGGCTCAAACGAAATGGCAACGGGCAAATATGACAGTTTTGGAGGGGGAGACAATAGCCTTACTCGAGGCCCTTCACTTTTCTGATGCTAACAGATGGGACCGGGTTGTCTTCGAGTCCGACTCATCTACTCTAGTGCAATTGCTCTATTGTCTCAGGGTCATGGTGATTCAGAATTCTATGTTATTGTGTTCCAATATTATTTATCAGTTAGCTTTACATTCCAACTTCAAGGTGAAGTTTATTAAGAGACAAGCGATCATGGTTGCTCATACTTTAGCTAGGGCGGCCTGTTCTTGGGCTAGTCACCGTATTTTTTATTCTTATCCTTCTTGTATTGAACATTGGTTGATTAATGATAATAGTTAACTTTACTTCGGTAAAAAAAAAAAAAAAAAAATCTATGCAATTGTAGGTTTGCTTGAAATCTAAAGATAAAATAGAACAAAAAGGGGTGATCCAATCTTAAAAGATTTACGTGTAACCAAAATAAGTTAAAGGACCAATCTTTTACAAACCTCAAACTTAAAGGACTTATATGTGACCAAAATAACTTAAAAGAAAAATGTGTTACAAACCTCAAACTTAAAGGACTCATGGTGTAATTTAGCCAACAAATTATTTAGATGCGTTTTCTTTTGAATGGGTCAAATTTTCTCTTTTGAATTATTGCAAGGGATTGGATCATCTCATTTTATTTATTGCTACGGACGTGGGTATTATTTTTTTAATATTTTAGAATTTTAAGTATATTTATTGCTAAGGACGTGGGTTTTATTTTTTAATTTTTTAGAATTTTAAGTATAGACTAAGTTGTCCCTATTGTTGATGGAGCCTATAAATACATGAAGTAATTTGTATTGTAATCAACACAAGTCTTTGGTATTCACCTTTCTTCAAAATGAATTCCCTTTTGTTCTTGTTCTTGTCCTTTTTCTTCCTACATTCATCTTTGGCAAATTTTGATTTCTACATGTTAAGTCATACATGGCCACCATCTTTCTGTTTGAAAAAAAATTGTAAAGGCAGATTACTTGGAAAATTTACTATCCATGGCCTCTGGCCTCAAAACAATTCATCGCCTCAGCCAGCTGGATGCACATCAAATTATACATTCAAAGCTGAAGATGTATGTTTTATTTCGATAGAAACCTTCATTTTTTCTTTTTTGGTTATATTGTATTTTTTTTTAGATTTAATAGCAATTTTCGCCCTCTAACTTTCATGAAGTTGCGATTTTTTTTCTCTAAGAAAAAAAACTACAAAACTGCTCCTTAAGTTTTGCAACTTTAACAGTTTTGGCCTCCCAAGGCCAATTTTTGGTAAAAAAAATAAATAATACGTGGCATCTCATTTAGAGTGTCGCGTTAGCGTAGACCGAGTCAAAATTGGCATTGGGGGTCAAAACTGTCACATATGCAAAACTTAGGAGGCAGTTTTATAGTTTTTTTCTTTGGGGGTTAAAACTGCTATTAAGCATTTTTTATGATCGAATGTTACATAGTAATCTTATTTTTTTTTTTTTTTTTTTCAGCTTCCTGCTAAACTTAAAACTGATTGGCCAGCTATAATCGGAGATGATACTGACTTGTGGAAGTATGAGTGGAATGAGCATGGCACTTGCTCCATGTTGACACCAAATGAGTATTTTAAGCACTCATTAGCTCTTTATGGAAAACCTGGAAAGAATATCAAAGATATTCTTGCCAAGGCAAAAATAAAAGCGGGAGAAGAACTCGTTAAGAGAACTGACATTGAGGCTGCTATAAAGAATCATATAAAAAAAGAGCCACAAATTGTTTGTGACCCTACAAAAGAATATTTGCTTGAAATAAGAATTTGCTACGATAAAAGCGATAACTACAAAGATTGTGCTAGTTATACAACAAGCTGTAATGAAGAAGTACGCTACCCATATCGTATAAAATTATAATAGTAGTAAATAAGATAAGAAAAAAAATAAAGTGAATAAAATTCTCTGGTTTGTACTACTCATATCAATGCCATGTATCTTTTGTTCATTCTAATCAACTTGGGATCTGTAGTTTAACAGAATGGAGGTCGTTTCTATTTCATTTAACTAGCATAACTATTCGTGTCTTGTACCTTCATCTGCAACGAGCTGATGAAACTTGACAGCCGGTTAAGTTATCACGTCTTAAAGAATTCATCATTTAGATAGTATACTTAGAATAACTGAACACGACTTGACTGTTAATTAATTCCAACAAATGAATAGGGGATTCGAAAAATTCTAATGTTGCTTAGAATTCTGCAACCAAAACAGGTAACTTGCTCTGTTGCAAATAGATAAAAATTGTAATCTCTTATCCCTCAACTCTTTTATTATTTTATTGTTCAAAAATAAGTAACGCGAATTGTTTGGACGAAACGACAATCTATGTGGATACGATACTCTACTGATCACATTATTATTTGGTAAACGATTTAGTACACTTGCCTAATCCGACCATCAAGTTTTTGGCGCCATTGTTTAGGTAGGCCCGCACGGCATTAAGAGGAGTCCAGTGTACCTTAGCTAGGAATTCATCGGTTATGTTACGGGATTGTACTCGAGGTTACTCCACCCGATACACTTTGTAAAATCAACTCAGATAAATGTATGTTAAACCATGATTTGCTATGTTATACTATGATATGATTATGATCAAGACAAGAACATGACATGATATGACACAAGTTATTTACAAGCTTCAACGATCTTAGGCGTGCACGATCGTTTAGGTATGCATGAGTTCACACATGTATAATCAATCAAACGGTTGTGTTATAGACACATGATAACCGTAAGTTTCCCCCGAGGTTACCTATAGCCTAGGACCTAGGTAGAACTCACTGAGACATTATGCCTCATCCCATTCCTTCATTTGTTTAGGTTCACAGGTTGCTCAAGGCAAAGGTAAGGAGAAGGCTTCAGATTGATCATGCTTGTTGGATTTTGTTGTGCTTGTGTCCTTTTGCTAATGTTATGTATTATGTACGAGTTGTAATGGACCTCGATGTTTCTTGTTCATTCGACTGATTATGTATATTATTGTAACACGTAGCTTGAGACAACTTTGTACTCTGAATCTCAACTTAAGATGTATTTCCTTATTGTATAATTAATGTATCCAGTATCATTTTTAATGCACATATTAAATATTTTAGACATGTTTAGTATGGGCGTTAATAAAAATCATGACATTCATCACCAAACTCAAAAAATTCATCATCTTCCTTCATGAACTTCATTAACAAACCCAGAAAAATTCAACAAACTTTTAAAAAAAAGTATGATTAAACATGAACCATGGAATTAGAAATTGCATCCTTTAAATTAAAATGAATGACGCATATTTAAACACCACTTAAAGCAATCACGCAACACCCCCCCCCCCCCCCCCCCCCCCCCCCTCCCCTATTCTCCAACTCAAGACAAAAAGAAAAAGTTTGATTGCTCTTTTTGATGCTAGCATGGCTTATAAAAGAAAAAGGAAATCGAATTGACATAGTTCTAGAAATGCCCAGGTTAATAAAACATTATAGGTTAAGTCATAGTTATAAATCCTCTATAAACAGTATTACCAATTTCGTCGAAATAAAAATCTCCACAAAGGAGGCACCAATATTACTCCCTTCGTCTATAAGGTACATTAAGGAAATGATAAATTGTGTTTATTTCAATGGTAAAATTAGTATCATTTACATTAAGACAATTATTATGAGACACGGAGGGACTATAATTGTTAAGATGCAGATGATTTTGACTACAAGATCTAAAATGATTTCAACGGATGTAAAGTTCCACCTTCGTTAGTGGATTTGGAAACTGACGGCATCGATCGCTAATGGTGATGGGTGTGGCGGTGTAATCGAAGAAGATGAAAAATTTCAACTCAAAATGAAAGCAAATTGAGAGCCAGTAATGATGGTGAGATTGAATTTGAGGAATTTGGGAGAAAATTGAAAATTGATGTTTAAATTGGATTATTGGTTTTGTTGAGTTTTTTTAATTTTTTTTTGGGTTTATTGATGAAGGTCAATTAAAGTGATGAATTTTCTGGATTTGATGATGAATGTAATTAATTTTTGGACTTATGATGAATATTAATTTTTTTTTGACAAAAATTAATGGGAAAGATTTATTTGGCTAAAATGGAAATTTTTTGACAAAACGTAACGTTAATAACTAATGTGACTAAAATGTAACCAACAAATAATTTAAGAGATCAAATCATTAATTAAGCATATCTTTTTTTTTTTTTTTTTTTTTTTTTTTTTTAAGAATATCTTTTTTTTTTCTTCTTCTATTGAGCAGAAAGCATAATATATGTCTAATGTCTGTTTTATGCTTTGTTTTGTTGTGGAAGTACATCTAATTTTGGTGGAATCGAATACCTATTATTAAATTTTTTTAAAAATAATAGTTTTTTGCAAAAGAAATAAATAATTATTACTCAACTAAAATGCATTTTCCTCTCCAAAAGAAAAATACTAAAACGCTTTTAGACATTTTTTAATCTAAATTTTGTTTTTTCTTCCAGAAATGCCCAACAAAAACCCCAAACAGAGTTCTCAAATTTATTGACTAAAAAATTCCCAAAACATAGCAAGAAACCAAATACAATCATTAGAAGGAAAAACCTAATAAATAAACATAAGGCTCGTCCTCCCCCACACACTGAACATAAGGCTCTTACTCCACTACACACAAATAGATTAGGGAATGATTCTTCTCCCAACTGTTTTTTCTCATTCCTGTCAAAATAGCCGACTGAAGCTAACTCACGCAGATGTATTCTCAGCATGAGTTAAATCACGTAGGTGTATTTTTCAACGAGGTGAGAAAAATAGATGGGAGAAGATCAATTCACAATAGATTAATGTCTCCAAATAGTACTACATATCTATTATAAATAGTTCTTCATTACTGATTACTCTTTAGCTCATATAATCCACATGGTATGCATATATTACATGATTGACCATAGCTTTAATGCTAGAAATCTATGCCTGGTTGACCATAGCTTAATGCTAGAAATCTATGCCTGGCACCTGTGCTGATGCCTTCTTGGTAAAGTTAAACGATCACCTCTCACTCGATTGTTTGGCCAATCAACTCTCCCAACAGATATAGTGATCGACTCAATAATATGATAATCCCAAAATAAATAAAAAATACACACATGCAAATAAAAAAGTACTTGTCTATGCACATCCCTCAAAATTGTAGGTAATAATATATCAAATCAAAATAAGCACAACAAAAGTAAAAATAATTGATTTTTTTTATCTTCCAACAAGTAAAGCACTCTTTCCCAAATTCAGAATAAAACATTTCATGGTTTATCTGAATGAATTCCAGAACAACCACCTAATGTATCATAGTTAACAAATCTGCTTGGAGCTGAGTTATGCCTATACCCTTTAGGTAAACAATTCTTGACTTGTCTCCCTTGGAAGAATTTTTGTTTGTGATCCAAATGTGGCTTCAAATAATTAGTTTCACCAAAGAGAGGTCTTGTAACTGTACTAGGAGCACTACTAGGAATGATCCTTGCAGCCATGTTTGTGTCCAAAGAATTTAGTAAAAGAACAAGGTAAAGTACAAGAAGAGTGATGAAATGTGAAGAAGACATCAAAAATATTTTTTAAACTTGTAATTTTGTCTTTGATTTTGAGTTTGTATATGTGAGACTGAAAAGAGAGGTTTTATGGTAGATTGGTGTAAAAGGGTTGAAAATAAGTGTCTTAAATAGGCTCGTGAATAGCTGAAGAATGCAGATATTTTTACAGCTCATTGGTATAGTACATCATAAAATAGAGAGGTTGTGTGATGATAATGAGTTGGCGAGGTGGGTGCTTTCTTTTTATTTGTGCAGCAGTGAGGATGCTCGTGAGTTCTTGTTAGTGTTATTGCTCTTGGAAAAATTTGTCCTCTTTTTTGCCCCTAAATCTATGTAATATCTTTCTTTTTGTATATCATTTCAAAAAAAATATCTTTCTTTTTTATATAATTAGTATATATAATTAATTAGATGTCTTGAGTTCAAATTCAGTTTTACGAATGCGGCAACCACATTCAAATTTTTGAAAAAAATAATTTCTTTTTGTGGTCCTATCCGATTTAAGGTATTAGATATTAAAGTTGTGCGTGGAAATAGTTCACATGCATTGGTTTTTAAGGGATATCTTAACTTGTGCCCTTAAGACACATGTTAAAATATTTAAAATAGAAATTATGTATTAAAAATTGTATAAAAATTATGTATTGAAAATTGTACACATTTAAGGGAAATGTTAACTTGTGCCCTCCGGAGGACACAAGTTAACACTACCCATTAAAAAAAGTTATGTTAAATTGTACCCTTAGAACACATGTTAAGAATTCTGTAAATAGTAAATATTTATTATGAAAAATTAATTTTCAACTTCTTGAAAAATAAATGTGTACAATTTTCAATAGATAATTTATATTTTAGATATCTTAACATGTGTCGTAAGGACACAAGTTAACATTTCTATTAAATGTGTACAATTATGAAAGTCTTAATCGCCACTTGTGTCTTTTGTGGAAAATAAATGAGATAGAGATATTTTCTATAAAGTCATAGTCTAGTTATGACTTGTGAGTGTCTATACCTATTTAGCTTATATTTTATCATTGAAAAAAACCAAGGACTCCTTATGGAAGAAATTGCAATTATTGTTTAAAAACTCTGAAAAAAAAAAGTGATTTTAAAATATTTAAAAGATAGTTTATCTTTTGATAATTCAAAGTAAAAATTACTTTTATTTTATTAAAATTATAATAATACATTTTACTTTGAAAGGTATAGTTATTGTTTCAACTTTATCTACAAGTTAATTAAAATAAATTATTATAGTTAGAAATTAAAAAATTTAAAACCTTGCTAACTTGTATTAAATTGGTTGGTAACCTATAAATCAAGCCTCATCAATCTTGTTTTGGTATGGTAGCTTTAATCCCCGTCCACAAATCATGAAAAGGCTCCTCTCCTTCACCCACAAAGTTGTTATTTAATTAATTCTTCATTATTTATAGGGAGCATGAGTCATAAAATAAATTTATAGGAAGCCAATACTTTTTTTGATGGGTTTAGGGGAGCCAATACCTAAGTTGGTTACAATAGATGAGATATGACATTCATTTAAACGATTCAACTGCATGCCTTGTGACATTTTAAAAGGTAACAAAATAACATAAACCACATTGTCACTATCTTGTTTTCACCACCTCCCTTGATATTTTACAGTGTTTAGGTGGAATTGGTTATGTTGGTCTGAAATTTAATATACATTGGTTGTGGCCTGCTTCGTAACTACAGACATTGAACACAACTTATTAACTCCTCTATAGCTTGGTCTAAATTAGGTGACATTTAATTTTTTTTATCAAAATTAAAGTATATCTAAGCTAATTAATGGGTGTAACAATTTTATTGAAGTATGTCTATATTAAGTGTTATAACAACTACTATAAATGTGTAATGATGTAAAATGACTCTAGAGTGATATGGGGTGGAATAGGCTTAATCAATTTAGAGTAAAATGTTATATACCGTTTACAAATCAGAGATGGTAATACGGGTCAATCCGCTATTAGTCCACCAAAAATAGGGTGGGGCACGACGGGCCAACTTGATGGGGTGGACTCAAACTCACACCCCACCCCGCCTAAAAGCGAACTAGCGGGTTGGCCCGTCTATTTTTTTAAATATTTTTTTTGTCGATTGTTTTTAACAAATACACTGCTTTTTATAAAAACAATAAATTCTATATAAATACTCTAACAGTAAGCAAATCTCAAAATAAATCTACCATACATTGAACAATGTCCTCTAAACTAAAATCAGTTCAATTTTACCCATTTTAAGGATATTTAAATAGAAACTTTTGTTTTTAGAAATTAAGACAATAAAGAAACTAATATAACATATCATGGCTTCAAAAAGAAGAAAGGAAGAAATTTGCAGATCAACGCAAACATTAAGTTCACTCAACACAAACAACAACTAAGATAAATGAGCAACAAAACTTACCTTAAACTCAAGTGAATCAGACTCAGACCAAGAGTGTAAATTAAAAATTTGGTCACTAATAGTAAAAAAGAAAGTTTAATAAGCCTGCCGGCCAACCTGCCCCCCTCCCCGCTATGACCCGCTTTTTTAGCAGGCTTAACAGGGGCGGGCCAACTAGAGAGATGGACTCAAAATCACACCCCAACCCGCCTAAAATGGCGGGTTAAACGGGCCAGATCCATTTTGCCACCCCTACAACTCACAACCATTTGTGTGTGTGACTTTAAAAGTAATTATAATTAAATTCAAATGGGTTTTATCATCTGACAATTATGATTGATTAACTGTTTAGAATATATTTATAAGTGTATTGTATATAAATTTAATCCTATTATCAATAAACAAATAGTTTACTAAATATTGATATTACTCAATTTATTCTCTAAAGTGAATTTGTTCACTCTTTTCTTCTTGATCACTAAGAATTGAACTTTTATTTTGTCAAATAGTTTGGTGATAAAAGTGATGCACTTTAAATGAAGAGAAGTGAATAATCGCATATTTAAACTGACGCCCCATCGCATTAAATGTCTCTGCATTAGACAAAATCAAATTTATTATTCTAAAGTTTATAACTAATTACAACCGATAACACTCATAGACATTTGCATCATCTCACATATTTTTATAGGTTGTACGGGAAAATGGTCGAAAGAAAAAGACGATGCACAATTCATTTTAGGGAAAAAGTTATAACCGCTGCTTGAAATTGCATTCTTAGCTCGAACAATTTGGAACTCGAATTTTCTATAGTTGCACATTCCCGTGCTAAGTTTTATCAGCAATTGGATTGAGATCGAACAATGTATATTTAAAATATACAAGTGATATTGTTGTTTTTCGATTTCAGAAAAGTATCTTTATAGCTTGCTTCATAACCACCGACATTCAACACAACTTATTAACCCCTCTATATATCTTGTTCTAAATTAGGTGACAAATAATTTTTTTTATCAAAATTAAAGTGATATTAGGTATATCTAAAATGATTAATGGGCGTGACAATTTTATTAGTAAAATATATCAATATTAAGTGTTATAACCACTACTATAAATATGTAATGATGTAAATTGACTCTAGAGTCATAGGGGGGTGGAACGAGCTGAATCAATTTAGGCTTTTTAAATCTCAAATCTGATTAATGATAATAGTTAACTTTGCTTCGGTCGAAAAAAAAAATCTCAAATCCGATTTGATAAAAAAAAAAAACTCAAGGTTTAGACATGCTCTTTTATATGTCATAAACATAATTTGACCTTTTCAAAAGGTATGACATGTTAGCCTCCTTAAATATACAAATCACAAGATTGGTGAGACTCTAACATGATACATGATATTTTGGAGAATTTGATTATTTTAATGTACAATTGGTGTAAAATGTTATATACTGTTTACGAATCACAACCATTCATGTGTACGACTTTGAAAATAGTTATAATTAAACTCGAATGGGTTTTATGATCTGACGGTTATGACTGTTTAGAATATATTTACACTTAGTGTATATAAATTTAATCCTATTATCAATAAACAAATAGTTTACTAAATATTGATACTATTCAATTTATTCTCTAAAGTGGATCTGTTCACTCTTTTTCAATTTATTGTCAAATAGTTTAGTGGTAAAAGTGATACACGTTAAGTGAAGAGAAGTGAATAATCACATATTCGAACAGACGACCGCATTGCATTAAATATCTCTGCATTAGATGAAATCAAACTTAGTATTCTAGAGTTTATAACTAATTACAAGTGATAACACTCACAAACAAAACAAAACAACGATGCACAATTCATTTCAGGGAGGGTTATAATCGCTGCTTGAAATTGAAGTCATAGCTCGAAAAATTTGGAACTCGAATTCTCTATAGTCGAAGATTCTCGCACCAAGTTTCATTTATAGGCATTGAATCGAGATTAAACAATGTAAAATTAAAATATATGTGATTTTTTAAAAACTAAAAAGATGACTTATATCAATATCTTCCTATCTTGATTAAACCATCATTAATATGACCACCAATTGCACGAATGTTGGAAACCTTCCAACGCAGGAAACCGGTATTCCAAATTCGATTTCCGTACATGCGCTATTTCTTCTTCATTATACTACTCTAATAATATATATACTAGATGATATTTTCTCGTAAATATTGATGAGCATTTCTTCACTGACACTAATAATTAGACTAAACTATAAAAAAGAATAGAATGAGAAACTATATATAGCAGAAGTATTTCCAGTGTCTCATACGTACAATATTGCTGAACTACTAGGAGTACGTACAAGTCCAGAAAATGTGCAAATATACTTTACCACTATTTAAACCTATAACTCAAACAATAAATATTTTCGTCCGTCCAAACAAACTCAATAAATTTTCATGAAATTGCTAGTACAATTTTCGCGGTTGGATCAAATTTGAAAAGCTTAATGCTTTTAACACATATATATTTATTTCGACACAGGCTTCTGCTATAAAGTAATGAGTCTGGTGTTAGTATTGATTGTGAATAAGAAATTACCGGCCAAGGATCAGAAGACACCGTGAAAATTTACTTTACTCACGAGATGCACGTCAATTACTTAGGGAGATCAAATATTTGTTGACTTTTGCTCTATGACTATTGTTAGATTTTCCTCTTTTTTTCCCAATACATGCGTGCAAATCACAAGTTCATGGAGTATCTTATTTTGAGCTACCAAATATGGCGTGGAAGTAGGGGTACATATTTAGATGTCTTAACAATTTGATTTGATGTCAATTTGATAGTTTGATATTGATGGGTACTGTTCTAGATCGGCCAAAATGATCTTTGGCCCATTTACTTAGGTCCAATACAATTCAAAGTCCAAACACTACGTTTGGCAAAGTTACTTGCGACACACCCCTTTCCACACAAGGGGGTGCACAGAGCGAAAGAGACTGGTTCAAACGAACCACAACGTCTCTCTACACGTTCCCACAATAAACTTTCTGGCGGTTATACTTCCCATGATTTCGTAAGCGCCAGAGCCAGGTGTGCCACTACAACGGCTCTGCAGCCCTCCACCTCTGTAAATAGGGGACTCAAAGCAGTTTCCAAGGTAGAATCTATCTCTTCCTCAAACCCTCACTCTCTCTGATCTCTACTTACTTGAGCGAACACGCCCTATAGTCCGAACAAAGCGGACTCCTTCTCCAATACGTAGTAGTGGCGGAAGGAGCCTTCGCCGATCACATCCAGATCCCTCCGGCACTCAGTAAGTGCCAGATCTCCACGTTACACCAGGAGGTCAATTAGAAGGAGATCTCCCAGACGAACTCCTCCAAGGCGGACTCAGTAAGTGCCAGATCCCTCCGGCACTCAGTAAGTGCCAGATCTCCAAGTTACACCAGGAGGTCAATTAGAAGGAGATCTCCCAGACGAACTCCTCCAAGGCGGACTCCACCTAGGCGGTCCCTCCTAGGAGATCTTGTAACACCCCATTTTCCCAATATAAAAATTTCTAAACATTTTATCAGAGTATTCAGCATAAACGGGATATCACATACAAACATAGTCCAAAATCAGTTAAATAACAATTTAACTTCAACAATTATTTCAAACGTTGCAGCGGAATTTAGTTTGTAATCCATAAAACAGTTTGGCACGTAGGCCCCATCAAAATATCTCAAATGAGTTAAATCAACTTCACAAAACATCATAATTGTTCAACATCATAAAGCATAAACATGATAGTCACGTAAGAGAATGAAGCATGCAAATAACCCCATCCCGTTACGTATCAGAGCGACCTAGACGACACAGTGAAGGCAAGGCCACTCACGACGGCAACTGCACACTAAGCACGATCACCTGCAAGTTACCCATACGAAGGGCAACATTTTCAAGCAGAAGGGGTGAGATTTCATAACAAAATAATGCTAATCAAAGTAATTCGAATCATAATTAACATCAACAGCATAATCATTCTTAAATAACTTTGCATATTCAAATAACAAGTATCACGTATTCACATTTCAATCGTCATTAACAACATAGCATTATGGACATGACAATGTGACAATGCTCTTAGACTCTTTATATGCATGTGGTATCAATCGTCATCATAAGTATTAATATACTTTAATCGTGTGGAGGATAAAGCTCCTATAAATCGTGCGGAGGACAAAGCTCCTAATAATTGTGGTGAGGACAAAGCTCAATGAAATGCTATGCATGGACTCATATGAACAAATCACCGTAATCAACATATCAACATGCATCCAATAATTTGGAGCTAAACGTCATCATTTCATCATGTATATATACATTATGCACTTAGTTAAATAACAACAGCAGCATAATCAAGTCACATAACAGGATGATATCATTATATCAATAGCACATCAAATGTATCATAATTAAACTTTCATATCTTACATAATTGTACAATACATTAATCATACTCAATTAATATCAACGTATCTTAAACAGCTTTACAGACTGCATTAAACATCATCATTAGGTCTCATTATCATAAGGGGGTTCACTCTTGATCAAAACGTGCGACACAGATCGCACAAACACTCATAACACTCAAGGCTGGAGGTGCTCGCGAGGCGAGAGTTCTTGCTCGCCATGGCGAGTACTAAACAATTCCCAAACTAAAGTTGTTCTAGGTCTAATCTTGCCCTACATTCATTCCTAATCATTACTAGGTATGTTCAGGCACTCTAAGGCATTCAAGGTCCAACTAAAAAGTCGAAAATACAAAATTTTACATGCTCTCTGCCTTAGCTCGCGATGGCGAGTAAGGTTGCTCACTATGGCGAGCAATGCCAAAGGAACTCGCGAGGCGAAGGGAAAGACTCGCGTGGCGAGCGATGAAGATCATCACTCGCGAGGCGAGGATCATAGCTCGCTGTGGCGAGCGATGAATGTCGCTACGGCCAGGCTTCCTATTTTCACAAAAACTCGACGATTCACATGGTTCTAAGCTTGTTTTTTATTCCAAAGTTCGTCCTAAACATTATCTAAGGTCTAGGAACACTTTCTACATCAATTAAACCAATTCTCACCGTTTGATCATCAATTCTAAGGTTTTGACCTAGTTTTCGTTTTCTCCAATTCAATCCTAATTCTTGTTAACTAATCATCAGAATCACATTCAATTAACAATACTGAGTTATTAGTCTCACCCTTACCTGGTTATGAAGAAATGGCAGCCCTCTCTATGCTCTTCTCCCTTCTAAGCTTTTTCTCCCTTTTCCAAAAGTTTTCACGTACAATGAGTTTCTAAAATATTAGGTCTTCTCCTATTTATATATCTTCCTAATTACTTATCTTATCTCAGTTTCTCCCCCAAAACTATCTAAAATATCAAAACAACCCTTAACTAAATATTTTATATTATTTTCAAATCTTTATTTTATTTAACAATAAAATAATTCTCATATCCTTATCAAATCTTCCAAAACTCATAACTTATCACGTCATCGATCAAATCATTCAAATCATCGTAAATCATCAAAGCATACCAAAATCATGCATATATTATATAAATATAATATAATCGCCTAAACTCGATTAAATAAACAATTTAACGAAAGTGGGCGTTACAGATCTCCTTCCAAGCGTTCCCCCCAAGGGGATCCCCACCAAGACGCAACAGACATTCTTGGTCCTCTTCCAGCTGCGAAGATTGTCGCGATGTCCGGAACGATCGTAATGCTTACGGCCCGTTCACACGGCGCATTTGAGAAGCTCCTATGCCTCGCAGATTGGAAAAATATCCCAGATGGACTCATACGACGGGACGACTAACCCAGATGAGCACATCGTGGTGGTTCTCTCTTATAGATCGGTGCATGGCGCCATAAAATGCAAGCTCTTTGTCACTACATTGAGACGAGGAGCCGTCACCTAGTTTAAGAACTTAAGGAGAAACTCCATTGGTTCATGGAGCGACCTCTGTTACGAGTTCACAACCCACTTCACCGCTTCAAGGATGCAACGAAAAACGGTAGCATCCCTTCAAGCCATTGTTCAAGTAAGGAGCGAACCTCTCCGAGACTGCGTTGAGAGGTTCAACAAAGAAGCTGTTCAGGTAAGAGGTTATAATGAAATAATGAAACGGTATATAATTGCCAAAGGTCTGCGCGAAGGCACAGACGTAAAGAAAGCTGTCCGCCTAGATCACCCAAGGACTCTCAACGAGTTCCTAGCGATCGCCAAGATCTACATCGCATACGAAGAGGAGCTGTACGTGTACAACCTCAAAAAATCCAGGAAGAAGGAGCCTGCTGCTAAATCCTCCAAAAAGCCCTTCCATGAGAAAAAGAGGGAAGGCAAAGTGACTAGGGAAGACAAACGACCTAATGGCCACTTCACCGAGTACACGCCCCTGGCCATGTCCAGAGAAAAGATCCTCGCTGAGATCGCAGTAGCCGATCTAACAGAAGCTGGCGACAAGCCATGTAACACCCCGTTTTCCCAACATAAAAATTTCGCATAAATAATCAGAGTTTTTCAACATAAACGGAATGTCACATTCTTTTCTTAAAATCATAAACTGAATAAATAACTATTTATCCTTGAAAATTCAAATACAAGATCTTTAATACTTCGCAGCGGAATTTATTCAATTACTAAAACAGTCTTTGGCACGAAGGCCTCTTCATAAATGTCTCATAAAAATCCAATCTAAAAACATAGTCATAAATCTTCTAAAACAATACGTAAGGAATAGAAAAGCAATAACAAAGTTCCCATCCCGTTACGTATCAGAGCACCTAGGACACACGAGAGAGAAAGCTCACACGACATCAACTATTCTTGGTTACCTGCAAGTTACTCATACGAAGAGCAACATTTCCAAGCAGAAGGGGTGAGATTTCACAAAACAATAATATCAAGCATATAATTCATTAATTATATTTAACAACATAAATAACTTCATCTATTAGTAATAATAATTCTTCATGTAATAATTCTTAATAGTTCAACCAACTTCTAATCATCATTTCATAATAACATAACAACACAACTTAATCATCAGTTAATAATAATAATCATATACAGCATGACGTAATCATCACTTAATGATAATAATCATATAAACAAACAACATATTCATCTTAATCATAATCATGTAAACAAACAACATATTCATCATCTTATATTGATATAACAACAACATAAACAACAATGATTAATAAATATAAATACTTCACTTAGTTCTTTATTAACAACTCATTGACAAATGACAACTCAACGACAACGACAACGCAACTTCTACAACTTATCAACTCGACAACTTGGCAATCTTGACAACTCGACAACTTGACTATGCAACTTAATCTTCTAATCATGCATGTGGTACCAATCTTTGAGCGTAAATAGGCTCCCAGGGCATCAAGCCCTCAACTTTATTTGAGCGTAAAGAGGCTCCCAGGGCATCAAGCCCTCAACAATGAAATGCTAATGCATGGACTCGACCTCTTAATATCTTAAAAAATCGACAACCTCTTGTATAATCCAATAATTTGGAACTTCATCATCTTAATCAACTTAAACCGACTCATGCAGCTTAGTTAAATAACAACAGCAACACAATAGTATACAAAAACAACATGACATAATAATATCAAATGCAAGTCAACAACGTCTCAATTATTCACATATACATTCATATGCTAATTCATCAAATAATAATCAACATCTTAAAACATCATATATAACAACATCAAATAATAATCAACATCTTAAAACATCATATATACATATAACACTTTATCAATCATGGACAATATCGTATTCACAACATATACATTCATATACTAATTCATCAATCATATTCAATTATTCACTGTGACCTACGTGCAGTAATTTGACTATAACTCAAGTTCTATAAATTCTTTTGAAGTCAAACCAACGACATTAGAAAGCTAACATTTATACCTACAACTTTCATGTTTACACCTAAGACCAATTCTGTACCAATCAATATCAGTTTTCATTTCAAATTCGGACAAAGTTGTGCTGAAATTCATAAAAATTCACTAAGACCTCCTTGGAGTATTTTCATCATAACTCCTAAACCAAACATCATTTTTACGCCAAACCAAAGCCATTGGAAAGCTAACAAAATTATCTACAACTTTCATTTTTACACCAAAACCCAGTTCAAAACGGAAACGTGTGAAAAAGACGTAAGAACATGAAACAGAAGATGTTGTCATCGTGCAGCTCTCGGGAAAAACCAATTTTTCACCCAAAAATCCCAATTTTGACTTCCCAATGCCCAAATTTGATTCCAAAATTTGTCTAAACATTTATATAGATCAAAAGAGACTCAAAACCATATAAAACTTGACCAAAAACATTATTTTAGAAAATCATCAATTAACCACTTTTAACCCTAATTCCCAAATTCTCAAAAACGAAAACCTACAACATGTTAAATCCAATTTTTAGAATCAATGACTTAAGATTATTGAATGTTTGTCTCACCCTTACCTTATAACTCAAAATCGCCGCTTTCTAGGTCTTTCTCCCTTCTCTTGGCTTTTTATCCCTTTTCTCCAAAATTGATCGTACGTTATGTTTTTTTCTAAACTAGGTTTCTCCTATTTATAACCCTTTATTCTATTTTATCTTATTTCTCTTTCTCCCCAAAACTCTCTCAAATCTCATAACAACCCTTAAACTCAATATTATTTTATTTTCAAATTTTATTCTATTAAATAATATAATAAGCTACCTAATAAACCATATAATCATATAATATATTTTAAACTCTTCTTAATAAATTCTAGACTCAATTAAACAATTAAATAAAACAAATAATTCATAGAGGGCGTTACAAGCCACCCAAGGCTCCGTCTCAAGAGAGGAAGGGAGTCGACAAAACAAAATATTGTCGATTCCACAAGTGCCACAGGCACGTCACTGATGATCGCATCCACCTGAAGGATGCTATTGAGCTCCTCATCCAACGAGGACACCTCAAACAGTTCATCAAGAATCCGGAGGCGAAAAGAAAAATCGTCGAGTTCGTCGGTGATGGTTCTGAACCTGGCAAGACAGTTGCCATGTCTGTGGAACATCTGGGTAATTTCCCCGACAGTATAGAAATCACCCCCTATTGATGCACATGGGAACAATTCCCCTCCACCAACGTCATCACAGAAGGAACGCTGAACATCTCCATGGGAATCATGAAGAGGAAATTTGAGGAGCTCATGAGCATCAACCTGCTGGTCCCCTCCAACCACAGAGGAAGACCACCCTTGGCGTTCTACGACTCTGAACTGCATGGTGGAGCTTCCAATTCAGCCATCCCTTTGCTTGTGCAAGCATCGATGGCCAATGCAGATGTCCGACGAGTCCTGATTAACATAGGATCCTCATGCGACATCATGTACATTGTAACGCCCACTTTCGTTAATTGTTTATTTAATCGAGTTTAGGCGATTATATTATATTTATATAATATATGCATGATTTTGGTATGATTTGAATGATTTACGACTATATTGATGGTTTGGTTGATATTGTGATAAGCTATGAGTTTTGGAAGATTTGATAAGATTAAGGGACTTGTTTTATTGTTAAATAAAATAAAGATTTGAAAATAATATAAAATATTTAGTTAAGGGTTGTTTTGAGATTTTAGATAGTTTTGGGGGAGAAAGTGAGATAAGATAAGTTATTAGGAAGAGATATAAATAGGGGAAGACCTAATTGTTAGAAAAACCATTGTACGTGAAAACTTTTGGAATAGGGAGAAAAAGCTTAGAAGGGAGAAGAGCAAAGAGAGGGCTGCGATTTCTTCATAACCAGGTAAGGGTAAGACTAATAACTCGGTAATGTTAATTGATTGTGATTCTGATGATTAGTTAGCAAGCTTTAGGATTGAATTGGAGAAAACGAAAACTAGGTCAAATCCCTAGAATTGATAATCGAACGGTAGGAATTGGATAAATTGATGTAGAAAGTGCCCCTAGACCTTAGATAATGTTTAGGTCGAACTTTGGAATCAATATCAGGCTTAGAACCATGTGAATCGCTGAATTTTTGTGAAATTAGGAAGTCTGGCCGTAGCGACATTCATCGCTCGCCACGGCGAGCTATTAACCTCGCCTCGCGAGTGATGAAAATTCATCGCTCGCCTCGCGACCCCTTTTCCCTCGCCTCGCGAGTTGTGCAATGCAGCTCGCCACAGCGAGCAACCTTACTCGCCATAGCGAGCTAAGGCAGAGAGCATGTTAGATTTTGTATTTTCGACTTTTTAGTTGGACCTTGAGTGCCTTTGAGTACCTGAACATACCTAGTAATGATTAGGGATGAATGTATGACAAGATTAAACCCAGAACAGCTTTAGTTTGGTTTTGTCTGGTACTCGCCATGGCAAGTAGGAACTCTCGCCTCGCGAGCACTTCCAGATTGGAGTGCATTGAGCTTGTTGATATTAATTGAGCATGAATTAATGTATTATACATCATGTAAGATTATGAATGAAATATTATGATGCCATTGAATTGCAATTGATATATTGACATCATCCTGTTGTTGTGTGACTTGACTATGCTGCTGCTGTTATTTAACTAAGTGCATAATGTCTATATATGATGAATAAGATGACGTTTAGCTCCAAATTATTGGATGCATATTGATATGTTGATTACGGTGATTTGTTGATAAGATTCCATGCATTAGCATTCATTGAGCTTAGTCCTCACCACGATTATTAGGAGCTTTGTCCTCCGCACGATTTATTAGGAGCTTTGTCCTCCGCACGTTTAAAGTATATTAATACTTCTGATGACGATTGGTACCACATGCATATAAGGAGTCTAAGAGCATTGTCGCATTGTCGTGTCTAAGATACTATGTTGTTGATGATGATTGAATATGTGATTACGTGATAATTGTTTATCAAATATGCAAAGTTGTTTAAGATTGAATATGATGTTAATGTTAATTATGATTCGAATTACATTGATTAATATTATTTTGTTATGAAATCTCACCCCCTCTGCTTGAAAATGTTGCCCTTCGTATGGGTAACTTGCAGGTGATCGTGCTTAGTGTGCAGTTTGCTGTTGTGAGTTGCCTTGCCTCACTGTGTTATCTAGGTCGCTCTGATACGTAACGGGATGGGGTTTTATGTTATGCATGCTTCATTCTCTTACGTGACTAATATGTTATTTTTATAATATTATGGATTATGATTTGAAATATTTTGCTGGGGCCTGCGTGCCAAAACGTTTTATGAATTATGATATAATTTCCGCTGCAATGTTGAGTTATTTGGTTAAATTATTATTTAACTGTTTTGGATTATGTTATATGTGATATCCCGTTTGTTTATGATGCTTACTCTGATAAATGTTTTAAGAAATTTTTATATTGGGAAAACGGGGTGTTACATACATCAGCCTGTTCAAAACACTCCAGCTTACGGAGAAAAACCTTTCCTTGTATGAGTCGGAAATGAACTCTACAACTTCAACGGTTCGTCCACTCAACCTTGGGGATATGTAGAGCTGTTGGTCACCTTCGGCATAAAGGAGGCCAACAAGACAATAAAGATCTCATTTCTGGTGATCGACTGCCCTTCTCTCTATAACTTCATTATAGGGAGAACTGGACTCACCCAATTGGGTGCCGCATGTTCAACCGCTCATCTGAAGTTGAAATACCATGCAAAAGAAGGTGTCATCGCCTCTCTCAATGGGGACATCGAAGGTGCGCGGAGATGTTTCCTTCAAGCCAACAAATCCCAGAACTCGGTTTCCCAACCCAGCAAACCTGCTAAGGACAAAGGGAAAGCCGCTGCGAGTACTCTGGATGCCAACTTGGTCAAACTTTACCCCAGGTTCACCAAGGAAGACCTAAAGGAACAAAATAGGGAGAATAAGGATCCGCTCAACGCGAAACTTCTTAGACCTATTCCTGACGGTGAATTTGAGTTTGTCCCCTTCGGAGACGACCCCTCGAAGAACTTCAAGATCGGCAAGGATCTTATGAACTTGTCAAGGCACAGCTGGTCGCCTGCCTCAGAGAGAATGCAGACCTATTCGCCTGGAGCGTCGCCGACATGTCTGGAATCGACCCCAACGCCGTTGTTACCAACTGACAGTAGATCCAGGTGTAAGCACTGTATCCCAGCAATGTAGGAAGCATTCTCATGAAAAATCAGAGGCTGCAGAAAAAGCTGTAAAAGACCTCCTAGAGGCAAATTTCATTTCTGAGGCCAAGTATACTACTTGGCTCTCCAACGTTTTACTTGTCAAGAAATCTAATGGAAAATGGCGTATGTGTGTTGACTATACCGATCTTAATAAGGCCTGCCCTAAAGACGCATATCCTCTTCCTAACATCGATAGACTCGTAGATAATTCCTTCGGCTATAAACTTTTATCCTTCATGGATGCCTATTCTGGGTACAACCAGATACCCATGGCTGAAGAAGATAAAAAGAAAACAGCCTTCATGACCGAATCAGGGAACTATTACTACAACGTAATGCCCTTCGGTCTACGAAATGCGGGGGCCACTTATCAACGAATGATGAACAAGGTCTATGACAAGGTACTTTTGGGCGATGTCCTTAAGGTATACATGGACGACATGATTGTAAAATCCCGATAAGAGGTTGATCATGCCGCTCATCTCAAGAGAGTGTTCGAACAAACTCGGAAATACAACATGCGACTAAATCCAGAAAAATTCACTTTCGGGGTCTAAGCGGGCAAATTCCTCGGTTTCTACCTAACCGAAAGAGGAATCGAGGTGAATCCAGATAAATGCCAAGCATTTACTAAGCTCCCCACGCCCCATTCGAAGAAGTGCATACAAACGCTCAACGGTATGTTAACTGCCCTCTCAAGATTCGTCGATAAGTCCGCTCAACATGCTCTTCCTTTCTTCAAACTATTGCGAAATGAAACGAAGTTCGATTGGACAGACGAGTGCGAGAACGCTCTAAAACATCTCAAGGAAATCCTATCCATTTTGTGCATCAAACATGAGATTTAAGCAGGATATGATTAATGTATCATATCCTGTCTCTCTATCTTGGCCATCAAACAGACCCTTAGTTTTATTGAAAAAGATAAGAGTAATTAACAAATGATATAATTGATAAATCATACCCTTAAAATATCAAAAAGACAGTTAAATAGGAAATTCATCCTAAAAAAACACTTAAAAAGGAACGGAGGGAGTATATAGAAACCTTTATTTTTAAAACCCTATTGTTATTTGCAAATGTTCATTTGTTATTTTTTTTTTAACTTGTTTCGTGCACGTATGCGGGTTCGCTGGATTGCACTTGTAATGAGTGAATATTTGTTAGGATAGTTTAAGGTTGGTCTACTTGATATGTTTTATCACAATGTATTTTCGTTTAGGTAATACCTGGGTCGGATGTTATGTCCCCAGCCTTTATAGCTCTTTATTTTAATTTATTTTATTTTTGTTTTGGAGAAAAATGAGTATCAATTAATTATCATCATCCATACATAAATTCTCGAGAATTGCTGTTGACATATATGCATTGGCTGAGAAACATGAGTAATTTACCCAAATGCCCCTCGGCAGTAAACTACCGAGGAAAACTGAAAACTTCGGCAGTTAACTGCCGAGGAAACCTCAAACCTGTTTTTTTTTTTTTTTTTGACAAAAACCATAAATTGTCATTAATAATATTTATTGATTTTGAATGTTTCAATCATTATTTTGTACGTTTCAAACAATTGCAGTATTATACTTATGCATAAATATATATATATATATATATATATATATATATATATATATATTAAACCCTGACAAAAAAATAAAGAGCATTTAAGTACTCAAAAAATATTTCAATAAGTGTAAAAATTAAGCATTTGAATATTGTTTTGCAAATTACTTAAATAAAAAAAATTGTTGTGCACAATTATTTTAACGATTTTTTTTATTATTATTTTTATTTAAGTAATGTACAAAACAATATTCAAATGCTTAATTTTTATACTGATTTAAATGTTATTCTTATTAAGATATATACGCATAAATATAATACTGCAATTGTTTGAAACGTACCAAAATAATGATTGAAACATTCAAAATCAATAAATATTATTAATGACAATTTATGGTTTTTGTAAAAAAAAAAAAAAAAAACAGGTTTGAGGTTTCCTCGGCAGTTAATTGTTGAAGTTTTCAGTTTTCCTTGGTAGTTTACTACCGAAGTTTTCCTCGGTAGTTAACTGTAGCCGGTTCTACATTTCGGCAGTTAACTGCCGAGAGATATTTGAGTAAACTACTCGTGTTTCTCGGCCAATGCATATGTGTCAACAGCAATTCTCTAAATTCTCTCTAATGAGATGTTTGCCCCACAGTTAAAATAAGAAGAATAGAAAAATGTACATGTTTGTTAACATAATGATGTAAATTATCCTTGCTAAAAAAAAAAAAATGATGTAAATTATCCATTTAGTGATTTTTCTTTTTATGCAGAGATACTCTTATAACAGATGTAAAATTATCCATTTAGTGATTTTTAAAGGATAAGAAAGCAGAAAGGGTACCAGTTGGTGGAGAGAACAGAACAGAACAAGTCAGTTATCTAAATGGATGTAGTTGTACAGCGCCCAATATCACTTCACTGCTTACCTCAAAGTGAGATTTTAATTTATTCCTAACCAATTTTCATCCTTCATGTACTTGCAGTTATTATATTTATATGCTAACTAAAATTTCATAAAGCTTAGTAGTTAGTTTTGGTGTGCATGCAATGTGGTTTTTAGTTTTTACTGGGTGGTTCTTCAGTTTGGTGGAACCACCGTGCCAATTCATTCCTATGTTAATTGAATAAATGTCACGTTAGATTATAATTCACCTTCATTAATTTTCAGAACAAAAAGATTGGTGTTAAGTGTTAACTCAGAAATGCCAAAATTAAGTTACCAGAATTAATGCTGCAGGAAAATAGGTTCTTCAATGAGTCTTAATTTAACTCTTGTGTGGTTTCTATATGGTGGTGTAGTTGCTCTCAATTGTTATGTGTTCCTTTTTAAGTGTGTGTTTGGATTAAATGAGTTTGGTGACGAAATCCCAATGGCATCATGATTCTGCTAAACTCACCATCAATCCAAACACGCAGTTAGTTGATTAGAGTTGCTAGTGTGGGTGAAACCCTTGGAATTGAATTCATCTGCAACTTATCAAATGTCAATTAAACTTCCAGAGTATTGATGAATGTTATGTTCTATCTTTTTTTTTTTTTTTGTCATGTTAGGTTATTGTTATTTTTTTTTCTTCATATTAGACAATGATTCAGTAGTTTTAGGTACTAAATTAATCGGAATAATATGCTGTTTTCATCTCAAATGCGGTTTGTGTACTTTGTAGTTGACATAACTATTGGATTATTGCCTTAAAATGTGTTTTAAGTGGGAGGCATCCAAACTCAAATTTTAAGATGGTATTAGAGCTTATCCTAATTCCGTTGAGCCACCCGTTGTCGAGTCGCTTAGGTCACGTTCCAAATGTCTTGTCATAAAGCATAACTAGATTAGTGTTTCTTCAATAATGTCAGCTTCACTAGTCTTAGAATAGTGGATTAGAAACTAAATCTCCTACGGTGAAACTTAATCATTGGAGTTCTTAAACCCACTTGGGTTGGCCTGATGATGTTGGCTTGGGACCTTGGAGTGTGCTCCTCTCAAGGTCTCATGTTCAATTCTCCCCAGTGTCAATTTAGGTGGGCTAGTTTGGCTTAAAAGAAAATCATTGGAGTTCCTAATTGCTATATTGCTGCTCTAGGCCTCTAACATAGAAAATTAGTAATTTAGAAACAAACACAACTTAATAATTTTAAAAGATTTTGTAGAATTTGAGGAAATTAATACTTTGATGATAAGTTTCAAAAGGAAGAATGTATAAAATTATGATAACTATTAAGTATCCCTCAGTTTAAATTATGAGGTAATTACAGACTATTCTCACATGAAATTGTTTCATAGTGACCCTAAGCAAGTGATCCACTGATAAGAACTTATGGCTAACTTACCGTTGATGTTGTAAAATGAAAAGGGAATGGTGTATTTGCTGCTCTCATTTTATTTTCTTGATTAGATGCGAAGTCACAATTACAAACAAGGAGATCATTCGCAGTCTCGCCTGCCCTGCCTGAGACTGCAGTTTCAGTGGCAGTAGCAGCAACTTTTGTTGGGGCAGCAGCCACTCTTCTTGTACAGAGAACCAAAACTTCTGAGTCCACACAGGTCAGTAACCCATCTCTATTGTTAGCATCAATCTATGTGCTATGAAGCACACATACTCCTCGGATTAGGCATGTACCGGTGTTGGATATGTATCGTGTCTGACACCGACATAAATGATTACATTGAGTTATGTTATTTTTTCAAATTATTATTGGTGTTGACGTGTGCGTGTCTGAGACTGTGCTCCATAGGCAGCCATAAAATAACTATTTGTACTAGCAAACTGAGCAACATCCCACTTATAGAAGAGAGACACATTAGACTGAAAGCATCTCAAGTGTACCACACCAGCACACATGGTTACATTATATCACTTTCATTTCTCAAATTATTAACAATGTCGGCTTGTCAATGTTAGTGCTGTGATCGATATTCGTGTCTGTCAATGCTTTATAGTAAAACCACCTTACTTTTCCAAACAAGAACATGAAAATCTTTCGAATGTATCTTCTAGTTAAAATGTTTGATAA
This sequence comes from Medicago truncatula, assembly GCF_003473485.1. NCBI lineage: Eukaryota > Viridiplantae > Streptophyta > Magnoliopsida > Fabales > Fabaceae > Medicago > Medicago truncatula. The sequence continues at coordinate 29,440,257 of NC_053045.1, forward strand.
TTGTAGTTTTTTGTGATGCTGCTTATTTTGTTTCACTGAATTACATTCATTCGCTTCTGTTTTCTTAAATTATTAACTGTGTCTACATGTTAGTGTCATGTCCTGTGTTTGTGTCTATGTGGATACTTCATAGATAGATCATTCATTCATGTCAATTTCACCAAAATTAAGCACAAACTAGAAACATATAGGATCTGGGCTCATCACGAGTGCGATAAAAATTTGATTTATTAATAGCACGATGTGATATGATAGAGATGGAGAGAAAAGCTTCTTGTTAACATGAAAAATCCATTCATAATATGATTGAATTGTCTGCCAAATTTTTCATGTGAAACTATTAAAGATTGAATTCAAAGAATGTGAAGCTTGTGGAGGTTCTGGTATATGTCCAGCCTGCAAAGGTGAAGGATATGTGCTTAAAAAACGTTCTGAAGAAAGTGCTGAGAAGGCAAGAAAACTATCTAAAAACATGGCAACTCGATTCACGGATGGGTACGATCTCTTATCTTCCTTTCCGATAAATTTTTAAATTTTAATTTTAGCATTCAACTGAATTACTACATACAACAGGCTTCCAAAGAAGTGGAGCTACTGCACAAAATGCTCTTCTGGCAGAAACTGTTCAACATGTGGTGGAAGTGGAAAGCTAAACTTGTAGTTTTGCTCTTATATATGGATATGGTCTTGTTGAAACCAATATTCAACATGAGATAGCATTAGTACTTGTATTCTTGATTCATTCCATTTGAAGGAAAATTTTATGTATCTGCATTCTGTGGCAATGTATAGTATGTTTTTGATACATTTGCAGAACTATATAATATAGGTGTTAGGTTCAAATGGACCATTTCAGGATTTGAAAGAATAGGATTTAAATTTTTGTGTTACTTCTTATTAAGAGTAATGATATTTGCACAAATTTACACACTCTTCATTTACTCCAATTCAGATTATGCACACACATACCTTATAGTTTTTTCTATTTATCTTTTCCTTATTCGAAGTTGGTTATTCAAGTTGAGTTTATCATTACATTCTTGTCTTTATTTTTCTTGACATTCTTTACATTTTTTGCCTTTATCAATACATTCTTGTCTTTATTTTTCTTGACATTCCTTACATTTTTTGCCTTTATCAAATTAACTGCACTCCTACGAGTTACTCTGTATCCGGTTACACATTTTTTGTTTTGAAAATTCAGTATATGACATAAGGACGGACTAATTTGGGGGTCCAATCCAACCGTTTATTTGAGGGGGCCCTATTTAAAGTTAGAGCAAAGCTCTATATGAACTAACTCATCGAAATTAACACTGGAAGATTTTTACACTTGTTCTAAAATGACTTGTTTATAGATTTAATTTTTTTGCTTAGAATCCAACAATCCTTATATTTTTTCACTGGACCCTCATTTTATGAGCAATGGAAACATGTTATGAGGGTGGCATCTAGCCTGCCAAAGTGTATATTCTTTGGTATGGTACACAAAAATGAAAATAAACAAAAATACCTGTTATGACCAGTTTGCAGGTTTATGTGAGATTGTGACATTCACCCCAACTATTTTATTTAATATTATTATAGACCCACCACAATAGTTTTGATTATTACACATTTACCCCATGCATTGTTAATATCTTCTATTGTACAATTTTTCAATGCCAAATGCCAAACTCCACCGTCTTTATCTCGCCGCACCACCGGCAGTTTATTTAGAACCTAGTTAATTAAACGCATATGACTCCTTTTTCAATCCAAATCATGTAGTATGGTATAACATGTTTATGTGTCTTTGAATTCTAAATCAACATTGTTACACAAAGAATCAACAAGGAAATGTTAAGATAAACAATAATAAGGAGAATGAAGAAGAACAAGATGAAGATCTGGGAAATATGGGAATAAGGATATTTTTTTGTCAACACTAAAGTCAATCTAGTTTCCTTAAAAAAAAAAAAAACTTAACTCAGATTCTAGTCCCTATGATTTTTGTATGGATTTTTTTTTGTAAAACAAACTGGAGAAGACGGTTGATTTGTTTTATTACTTCACAGACAATGTGATGTGGATTTTGGTTTATCAAAGGTTGCCGTGAACACATAAGTTGGAAGAATATGTGACATAATCATCATTCTTTTTTAGGGGAAATAGAAATAATACATGAGCAATTTTACCCAGAAACATAAGGATCTGATACTCTAGATATGAGTCTCATGGATAATGATACTTGTAAATCACCCCAAAAAAATACATATAGAAATAAAATATTACTTTTTTTTTCTTCCAGTTAACACGGCAAATATCACATTATATTAGTGTAATGATAATTTTAGATCTGGATATTATGGTTATGGGTGTGTGAAATAATTCTTGTTTCCTTTTATTTCTTTTCCAGAGTTTGAGTTGAAGTTTCTGGGTTTTTTTGGGATGAAACGAAGATGAAAAATGGAGTACAATTGCTATGAGTTATATGTCCACTATTTTAAAAACACTCACTGTTTGTAATCACACTCCCTTTAATCCATCCCTTTCAGTTCGTCACCGCCGTCAAAAATACCTCCACCGTTCTGAGAATTAGTTTTTCGCATACTCCATTTTTTATTTTACAATTTGAGTGAGACTTCTCTTGCATGAATAATTATTTCTCGAAATTACTGTGTGAAATGGTGTAACTTACGTGAAAAATCAAAGATTTAAATCATGTTTGTTTTTGAAAGAACCTTAAAAAAAGTTAACTGCTATCAACTTGTGTATTTGAAAAATATGTATGTGATTTCTCCATGTCATTCAAATCCTATCAAAACTACGTAAAAATCGTTGAATTTCATTGTGTATCGAGCGAGATCCAGTGGGGTCATACTATGGGTCGAAACAACCCATTTGAACATCGCGGGCGAAGAAGATGAGTAAAAAAAATTGGCAAAAAGTAAAACAAACTTGTACCAACCAAGATTCAAACCAGCAGCCTCTCATTCATTACATTACACAATTAAATATCACCAATTGTACCAAACATGCACTTATGATTTTTATGGATTTTAATTATATTGAATTGTTGTTACCTGTTTTGAGAAATAATAATGTTTAATACTTTCTCATTGTTATTTTTCCTATTTTCTTGTGCAATAAAATAATAATAATAATAATTTTGACTACATGGCGTGGCCAAGACTCATTTTGAATTTCCCAGGTTTTATCTTACTCGTTATTAGAAATTTGATAGCTATTGAGAGAAATAAAATGAATTATATTTGTTTTACATTGAATTAATTTTGAATTCCTAGTCGACAGATAAAATGAATTCATTTTATGTCAAAATGATTTAATTCGTTTTATTATGGGTTTTTATGTAAAGCAAATTTTACGTTGACATAAGCCTAAATAAAATTTGGGTTGACACATACATAATTAATTTTTATGTGTTCAAATTTTTTTATTTGGAGTTGTGTCCAACTAAGAATTTCTCTTCTATTTAATTAATTTGACCATTGAATAAAACCTAAGCGGACTAAGGACGAAATACAAACTCGAATTTTGGCGATCCGATGTTTTGTTATAAATCAATCGCACAAATTATTCCTTCATCGAAATTCAAGTTTCTGGTTCAATTTAAGGATGACTTTGTTTGATATTGTTTGTCATTTGGGTAAGTCGATCGGGTTCAAAATTCTAGTTTACTCCGAGGACCTAAAGGTGGCTAGAATATGAACGGAAACAAGTACAATCAATCTGATCGTTTAAAATGACCTTCTTAGACCTAAAAGGATAAGGAAATCAGAATTTCTCAGACCGGGTTCCCGAAGGTAAGTCGATCGGACGAACTATCCCCTAATAAACTAGTGAACTTATGAACTAGCCTAATAAACTAGTGAACTTATGAACTAGTTTACTCCTGGGACCTTCTTTCAACGGTCTGTTTGATTTTTCTTGTTGCCGTTCAGATTCTAGCCATGTTTCGGTCCCATAAATAAACTAGTTTCTAAGTTGACTAGTTATGAAGGGATTGTTCGTCCAATTGATTTACCTCCGGAAATCCGATATGAGAAATTTTAGCTCATTTATCCTTATAGGTCTACTGAAGTCCTTTTGAACGGTTGGATTGATTGTACTTGTTGTCGTTCATATTCAAGCCACATTTAGGTCCCCGTGGTAAACTAGTTCCTAAGTTGACTAGTTTCCGAGGATATAGTCCGTCCGATTGACTTACCTCGGGAACCCGATCTGAGAAATTTCGGTTCCTATATCCTTTTAGGTCAAAGAAGGTCGTTTTAAACAGTAGGATTGATTGTACTTGTTGTCGTTCAGATTGTAGCCACGTTTAGGTTGTTGAAACAAAATGTGTTTAACATTACCACCTTAAGTTTTGATGATAACAAGGTATTAAAATGTCAATTGGATATTCTGATATTTGTTCAAGTGTGCATGACCATAGACTAAAATTTATTAGTGTTTAATTCAAGTTTTGGTTATGAAAAAACAAACGAGAGCAATGAAATTTGCAAAGGAAGCTTTTGTTGCAAGATTAAAGACTGAGTCTAAAGACAACATCGTTTGAAGACCATCAGAAGCTGACGTCATCAGAGAGTCTGAAGAGCCTTAGAAGCTGGAGTTAGTTAAAAGTTATTATTCTGAAGACATATCATTACAAGTGCCAAAACTCTACTGAATTGTTTTCACATCAAAGTTCACTTAGAATTTTCTAACAACTGTTATATCTTAGAAGATCTAGTATCTTAAGAGTTTGTATCTGATTTGTATTGTGAACACCACTGATTGTATATCAAGTGTTCAAACCTCAAACATCTTTTTGTGTAATTTTGTTTGATTAAAAACCTATTGTTTTTGTGCTTGAGCATAAGAAGTCTCTTGTGTGTGTGCTTGAACATAAGAAATCTCTTGCTTTTGTGCTTGAGTATATTGAAATCTCTTGTTTTTGTGCTTGAGCAAGAAAACATAACTTAAACCACCATAAGATTAAAACAAACCAGTTGCATGATGCATATGAGATTAGAATCATTAATCTACTTCCACACACTAGTAAACTTTGGCTCTCTTACAAGATGAAGCAATTCCATATACTATAAAATCATACTATATATTTTGCTCAAGTCTACAATCTCTTGCTAATTGATTTCTCCGGAAGGGAAATTGAATTTGTAAATAACTATGGTTTGAAGGTCTTCAATTATTTTATACAAATAACTGCAATTTCATAAGTCAAGATTAGACTCTAATTTGTACAACTACATAACTCAATGAACTTCTAAGAAACACATATTATATTACACCATCAAATATTCATATTTTTTTTTAAATTCCTTCACATGGCAAAATTAAATTGTTGAGTTCTTGTTAATTTTAAGTGAAGTAAACTTAAAAAAGGACGAAAAATGCATATTAAGATTTACTAGTTCCAGAATTGACCTAATGTATATAAAGACCTCCATCTACTTACTATATTATAAAATTAAATGCCTATGATATTACCATTTTGCCCCTAAAAGGAACATTTTTGTAATTTCCTATTGATGGGGTGTGGTTAGTGCCACCTCATCATTTTTAGGGTGCATTTCCCATTTTACCCCTCACCATTTTTTTTAATTATTTTATAATTTTTATATTTTTAATAACTTTTAACTATTTTTCAATTTTTTCACCCAAATTCAGTTGCTTCTACATTGTTGTTGTGGGAGATTAATGTATCGTTTGACCCGGCTTTTTTTTTTCCAACTTCTCTACATTTTTAAGGAGAAGTCAAGTCAAACACACTATCAATTATTTTAATTTCAATATTGTTTAATCATCACAACCTCACAAATATTTTTATTCACGTTGTCATTTAATGATACCAAATACTTCTATTTCCTTTCTTAAACCTCGCAAATATACACATACACACATTGAGGTTTAGAGTAATATTTTATGTCCGTCTGTTTGTGTTTTTGTTACGCTGATGCATATAACTTTTTTTAGTGTTGCTTGGTCAAGTGCTACCTCACCGATTTTTTTTTTTAACTATTTTCCAATTTTTATATTTTTAAAAACTTTTAACTATTTTCCAATTTTTTTATTTTTAACTATTTTTCAATTTTCTCCCAATTCAGTTGCTTCTACACTGCCGTTGTGGGAGATTAAGATACCGTTTGACCCGATTTTTTTTTTACTTCTCTACATTTTTAAGGAGAAGTTAGGTCAAACACAATATCAATTAAGTACTTACTAGAAAGGAACTTTTTTTAATGCATAAAATTGAATGGAATGAGCTTTGGCCAAAAGTTGTTGAATGCCACTTTAAAAAACTACTTCTCGACAATATATTTCACAAGCACCTGTTTTCAACTCACGCTGGAAACCTTTTCTTTTATTTTTTAATATTATATTTCAATATGTTTTCTTTTCATATAACTTTTTTTTTTTTGAACCGTTCCATTTAATTTTATTATCTTTTTTTTAAAAGAATTTTATTATCTTTTTATCACTTATATATTTAATTTCAATATTGTTTAATCATCACAACCTCGCAAATATTTTTATTCACGCTGTCATTTAATGATACCAAATATTTTTATTTCCTTTCTTCAACCTCGTGTATATACACACACGCACATTAACGTTTAAAGTAATATTTTATGTTCGTCTCTCTGTTTTTTGTTATGCTAATGCATATTATTTTTTTTTAGTATTGGTTGCTTGAGTGCTACCTCTCCGATTTTTTTTTTAACTATTTTCCAATTTTCATATTTTTAAAAACTTTTGACTATTTTCCAATTTTTTTATTTTTAACTATTTTCTAATTTTTTTTCTCCCAAATTCAGTTGTTTCTACACTGTCGTTGTAGGAGATTAAGATACCGTTTAACCCGTTTTTTTTCAATTTCTCTACATTTTTAAGGAGAAGTTAGGCCAAGTACAATATCAATTAAGTACTTACTAAAAAAGGTATTTTTTTTAATGCATAAAATTGAATGGAATGAGCTTTGGCCAAAAGTTGTTGAATGCTACTTCAAAAAACTTCTTCTCGACAATTTATTTCACAATCATCTCTCTTCAAATAACGAGTGATGGAAAGAAGGTGGTAAGCCCATATTTGATCTCGAAAAGTCACAGAAGAACTTGCAAATTCGAGTTGTTCCAAAGTAGATCTTTGTTGTTGAACTATTTGAAATTCTACTATTTTGACGTACCGCTTTGGACTGTAGTCACAAACTATCTTGACTTTGGGATGTCATTTGTTCTTTTCATTTTGTCTAATGTAAATATTGGCAAAAATCCCTTTTTGGTTAGTCAATGAAACTTGCAATCTCTTTTATAAACCTAACTATTATGTAACGTTAATCTGCACATTGTTTTCAATTAGTATCATGTTAATTGTAATGTTGTTTTCCTAATCTATTGAACAAAATAAAACATGCTCTTTTCCTACGGTAAATCTTTATAATGCTTTGGTAATTGTTTTAGAAATGTACATATATATAACTTCTAATTGACACTGCAATTTGTTTTGTACCTAGCACTTCTCAAATGAGATATCAATGACATTTCTAAAAGGAATACGAAAACAATCACACTCATCGACAAACAAGCTCAAAAAAGGTATAAGTTTCACTTGATAACGACAAAGAGAGCAAGTTACAAAAAATACTTAGGCGGCCAATGGTTCAAATTTTGTCGTGAACATATGTTAGAGGTGGGTGATAAGTTAATTTTTGATCTAGAGAAGCCACCTAAAAATATGCATGTTCAAGTCGTTTCCAAATAAAGATTTGGTGTTCATGATTCGCACTTTGTTTGATTTCATTTGATGTGAATATGGGTATCAATCATTTTTTAGTAACTCTATAACAACAACACTTTTTTTTATAATTTTGGATAATATGTAAATTAACACATCATTGGTTCTTTTATTGGTTCCAATTGTTTTCATCCTAAATATTATGTCAATTTCTAATCTCATAAACTGATTATATGCTCTCTTAATCAGCACATACATATTTTATGATGAATCACAATGTTTCGTCGTTTTAACATCTCTTCTTTCAATTTTTTTTTTTATCGAATACGTTATTGAACCCGTGCGAAGCACGGGTTTGTAACTAGTTGGATTTATAAAATGATGCTACACTCTATATGAACACAACTACCTTATCCTTCATAAAACTACTTATTGATAAACAAATCAGTACACAAAAACCAATAACCTGTGTTGATTTATGTTGTTAGGTACTAGATTTTTATTATCCTACAAAGTTCACTATACAGAGGTTGGAACAAGGTTCCCACAACAACATTTGGTTATTTGATGTGGCTGGCAATTTGTGTTTGTTCCTTTTATTGAGAGAAACATATTTCTTAAAGACTGTTTGAAATTTTGAATTGTTAACGGAGAATAAAATGAAAATTCAAAGCTAACTTATCACCTTTTTCTCCCATAAACATGTACTTACTCATGTGACATAGGACAAAAAATGGGACAAGTTTTGGCCTCGAAATGATGAAGTATATGTTTGGTGAATGGAGAAATCACGATACAAAGTCAGGAGAAGCTACAAATGGTATCTTTATAATTTCACAATGAAGAGAGTTTAAGCATAAAAAGAATAATATGGATGAGAGAGGAAGAAGATGGAAACATCAAGGATTTTTAATTTTAAACTTTGTCATTTAGTGATTTTTAATTTCGTCCCTATGTAATTTTTCCTTTTTGATCCCTGTAATCTTTCCTAAAAGGACACATAAGCCTGTTTTGCCACGTCAAACAATATCACGCCAGCCACCGTTAGACACATCAGCGTTTTTTAATAGAAATTAACGTTAAGGACTAAAACCAAAAAGTTAACAACTTACAGGGTTTGTTTTAGAACAAAAAAAGATACAGGGACGAAAATCAAAAACACGCGAAACTTACAGGGATCTTTTACATATTTAAGCCTTATTTTTTTTTTTTTGCATTATCCATGCCTACAAAGTAGTAATGAATTTTAATCCAAAAGAAAAGGAAAAATAGTTGGAGAAAAGAAAAAATAATTTTGAACGCAGTAAGAAAAACTATCGAGTAATCGATAATTCTACCGATGTGGATTCTCAGCCTTTTGAGTTTTGATGTTTTAACTCTCTCTCCAACCGCCACCCCATCTAAAAAATAAAATAAAATTTTAGAGCCTGTTTGATTGTGTTTTGCTTTTTAGTTTTCTAAAACTCTATTGCAAATCAATTTTCTAAAACTGTTTTTAATGATAAAATAAAATAAAAACTGTTTGGTAATTCTATTTTAGAAAATTGTTTTAGAGAAGAGCGAATGAAAAAAACTGTTTGGTAATTCTTTTTTCTTAATATGTTTTGAAAACTTCAAAACTCAATTTGTACGATGCAAGTGTAATTGTAAGTTATTGTTTAAGCACTTTTTTTCTAAAGCATGTGTTTATATATAACATTGATTATTTATGATATTTGTATACTATTATATTCCAAAAATATAATATTAAATGTTATTGTAATCTAACTAAACCGCACCGCGAACACCTCCGGTCGTAACAATTTAGAGTTCGGTCATGACGTAAGTATAGTTTGATCAAGAATTATTTCTTTCAGAAATCAAACTCGAATTTTTCTGAACGATTCATCATTTGATGAAGTTCATTAACTATTTATAAAAATAAATACGAAAATAAAATAATCAATTTCATTTTTTTATAAATTAAAAAGTATAAAAAAATTAACATTTTATGCAAAAAAATAAATAAAGTAAAAAACATAATCTTGTCAAGGAAAATAAAATAACGTGGTCAAGAAAAAGAAATGCTCCTTCAAAAGAATGCATAGTTTAGGCTGCTGTAGAACAAGTGAGAAACGCGATCCTTTTCTTCTCCCACACCACCGCGGGTGAGCCGCGACCACTCTCCTCCTTCTCCATCCATCACCGCCGCCGCGATTACTTTCATTACTCTCCTCCTTCTTCAGTTTAGAGAGCTATCTCCATCTCTCTCCACAAACCCTAATTGTTGTAACTTGTAAGGTAACGTGAAATTGAATGTAATTTCCTTCAATTCTGATTCTGATTTGATGATTACATGTTCTTTAGTTGATTTCCATGAGTTCTTTAGTTGATTGTCAACTCTAATTGTTAAACCTGTTGACCTCATTGTTTGATGCCATTGTTGGTTTTGGGTTTTCTCGGTGAATTGGTGTTAAGTATTTAGGCGGCACCTCTTTGTATTTTTTCCCGTTTTTTCCGCAAGTTATTTTAATAGCAGCCACCCCAAACTTTTTTGTCTGGTTCCGCCACTGCCAGTAGTCAAAAGCAACGCCGTAATCACCTATCGCCGCCGTGTTCTTTTCTTCTTCCCAAGTCCTTCATTGCCTTCGGTAGAACAGGTATCAATAATGCCCCATTTTTTTATGAATTTTCTTTACTATCAACTTAATTTATATCGACATTTATGTATTGAAGCGCTTGAAGGAAGTAGAACAAACAAATTCAACCATGAATCAACAACAAGTTGCGCTGCAAGATAACAGTAAGAAATCCATTCCACCCTACATGAAGGCAATCTCTGGATCCCTCGGAGGGGTTATGGAGGCTGCTTGTCTGCAACCAATTGATGTCATCAAGACCAGATTGCAGCTTGATAGGTCTGGGAATTACAAGGGAATTGCTCATTGTGGTGCCACAATTGTACGTTCAGAAGGTGTACGTGCTTTATGGAAGGGTTTAACACCTTTTGCTACACATTTGACTTTGAAGTATACCCTTCGTATGGGTTCAAATGCAGTACTTCAGTCAGCATTTAAGGATTCTCAGACTGGGAAGATTAGTAATCATGGCCGCCTTCTTTCTGGATTCGGTGCTGGGGTTCTTGAGGCCGTTGTCATTGTCACACCATTTGAGGTAGCTTTCACTTCTTTATTTTACTTTTATACATGCAATGCAATAAGTGGTTGGTTGCTTGTTCTACAACATATAGCTTAGCATTAAATTAAATTAAATTAGAATTAACACAATCTTGCAAATATAATCCATGAATGAAATGCATGCATACATTAGAGTACTAGGTTTCCCCTCCAAGGACTCGAGAGTTTGGTCTCGCCCTCCCAGAAGGGACACTAGAGTATGCCGTATAGTTTGAGCATGGTTATATAATTAAGAGGAGGGGACACATAGTAACAAAGTAGAAAACCTCCAAATTAAAATGTCATTCAGGGTTTCAAAAAGCTTGATGTAGTGTTGGGCTGTGAGTAGGTGGAGGAGGTAGGAGAGATATTCATGCCAATTTCAAAAAGTATATGTTGATGGGTAAAAGTAAATGATCAAGTGGTGAAAATTGGGAGAGATCCACTTTTATCCTGAACCGTTGCTTCCTTACATGTATGATGAAGGAGGTGTGAAGAGAGGTTACATGTTACTTTATTGAGTTTGAGATCACTGTATTGTGCGAAATGGAATAGAGGTATTAGAAGACTATTGAATTGAAAGGAATGTGAGGATTTGTTCAAAGGAGCAGTAAAATTGCATAGACAAAGATGTCGTGACCATGCAACTATGATCATAGTGGGATCTAAGATTCCCCATCTCAAGTCATACTGTTACCCACCCACACCACCGGAAGGATGAAATTGACAATTTTGTGAAGGAGCTTATACCCTTAGGCTTTGTTTGCGAGTTTTGAGAGGAGGGGAAGGAAAGGCTTAGGAGGGGAAGGGAAGGGAAGGAAGGGAAGGGAGAAAGGAGGGAAAGCCTTCCCCTTGTTTGGGAGTTAAAGAAACCAACAAAGAAAGGAGAGGAGGACTTATGTGATAATTTTACTATTTTACCATTTTTTTCTCTTAAAATCAATACATTGTTTTATACTTTGTAATTTATCTTGTAAATTATAATTGGAATTGTCAATTTGTATGTTTAACCCCCCAAAACCCCCCAATTTGGGGGAACTTTAAAATTGGACAAAATAAGCCCTTCTAAACCCCCCAAAACCTTTCCCTTGTTTTTTTTAAAACTCCCAAACAAGGGTTTACCTCTCCATAAGCCTTTCCTTCCCCTCCGCTCCCCTCCAAAACCCAACTCGCAAACAAAACCTTAGGCTCTGTTTGAGAGTTTGGAGGGGAAGGGAGGGGAGGGTTTTGGAGGGAACAACACTATCACACTTCAACCCGTTACAGGTTCCCTGTTCCTGTATTAGAAGAGTTATTAGATGACTTGTGGGGGGCTTACCTAATTCTCCAAGTTGGATCTTAAATCTGGTTATCAGGATGAAAAAGGAGATATTTATAAATCTGCTTTTAGGTTAAATGATGCGAGAAGAATTAAAAATATTTGGAACACTACACACTGGTTTATATTGTAGATAGACAGTCCCATATAGAGCTGTAGAGGTCAAGAAATCATTCTGTTAGGGGAAATATTGATAATCAAAGTTTTGGAGCAACACAACTTGAACATTTGCCCATGTTTTATCACCAGAAGGAATGAGGGAAGAAAGGCAATCAAGGAGTAGCCTATTGCTCACAACACTTGAGGCTTTCTTGGTATTTTGAGATTAATAGGTTTTTGTAGTATTTATGCGATTATCGCGAAGCCCCTAACTCAATTGTTAAAATAGAAATAGTTTCAATTGGGGAGAAGAGCTATCAGTTATGTAAGCATTTATGGTTTTTGAACAAAGCGGTGACAGATTTCCATTGTTGGGTATGCAAAATTTCAAGTTACTATTTGTGATTGAAACTGATACACAGTACAGGTTTTGGGGCTGTGCTGATGCAACAGGGGTAGCCGATAGCTTTTATTATCCACACTTTCTCTGATAAATCAAAACTGATATATGTATATGAACTGGAACTCATGATAATTGTCTGTGTACACTTGTACATAAATGGGGCCAGTACTTTCTAGGGAAAAGAGTTTTGGAGTGAACAACAGTAATTGGTGCCCAAGATATTGAGATATGATTTTGAACTTGAATATGAAAGCGGAAATGGAAATTGAGCAGCTGATGCTTTGTCTAGAATGGTAGCTAGGAAACACAATTGTTAAGGTGGGAAACACAATTGTTAAGGGCAAACCTACATGCTCTGACAATAGATCCAAATGCTCATCCAGGCTTCTCCTTTTCTAAGGTGTGTTTGTGGTATAAGGGAGGGAATAGTGGTGATGTCATCTCAATCCTCAAAAGTTCCTTCCTAGCTAGCTGAATTTTACTCTTCTCCATTGGGAGGGGCAGCAGTGTCAGTATTAGATCTAGGATAACTCGTTTAATTCATTTTGTAGTATATCTATTGAGAGTATCCTAAGCCTCATCTGGGAAATAATAATTCTTATTCTTTACAAAAACAACAACAAAGCCTTATCCCACTAAGTGGGGTCGGCTGCATGAATCAAATTACGCCATAATGTTCGAATTCATATTCTTTACAATTTTTTTTTTTTTTGACAGGTCTTATAGACATGCTTATTGAAACAAGTCTATCTTGTGTGTTGCAACTTGTAACTATGATTACATGCCGCTTATTTTTTTAGTTGCCTAAAGTGATTGCACTAGCGAGCTACTTATTTTTCGGGGTAAAATCCATTAGATTGTGTGGCTATTTAGCACATAACATCTCAAACATCCATGCATAGTTTGTCCTTGGCATGTGGAATCCCAAGCTTGTATTATATACCTTGTGTTTTTCTGCAGGTGGTGAAGATAAGATTGCAGCAGCAGAAAGGGCTAAGCCATGAGCTTTTGAAATATAGAGGTCCTGTGCATTGTGCAGGAATGATCATAAAGGAAGAAGGCCTTCGTGGGCTTTGGGCTGGTGTTACTCCTACTATAATGCGTAATGGAACAAATCAATCTGTCATGTTTACTGCCAAAAATACTTTTGATGTGCTTTTGTGGAAGAAAAATGAAGGAGATGGTAGAGTTCTTCTACCATGGCAGTCGATGATTTCAGGATTCCTTGCAGGGACGGCAGGTCCTATTTGCACCGGTCCCTTCGATGTAGTGAAAACAAGGTTGATGGCTCAGGGTAGAGAGGGAGGTGAAGTGAAGTACAAGGGTATGATCCATGCCATCAGAACAATATATGCAGAAGAAGGAGTTCTTGCATTATGGAAAGGCCTGTTACCTCGTCTCATGCGAATCCCACCTGGACAGGCCATTATGTGGGGTGTGGCTGATCAAGTAATTGGTTTGTATGAGCGGAGATATCTTCAAACTCTCCAAACTTCATGATTGTATTTGTAGGGTTATTTTTTCTTTTTTACATTACTTTTGCTTTCTCCATAAAAGACCAATTCCATTGTAACCCCATTAAAATCATCATTTTAGCCTTCAATATTATTCATGGATCTAAACACTAAACCCCGAACAAGAGCTTCATGTCTTTGGGAATTTCTAGCATTTAGCTTAGAGAAGTGATAATAATACTTGCCTGGCAAGCCCTATTTGTGGATCCATGTTTGTAGTCAAATTCAGAATCTGAAAGGAGAGAATGAGATTGCAGTTGCATTGTTGACAATGGTTCTTCATAAAACTTCATGTTGAAATGAAATGAGTTTGATAGATTTTTTTTTGGCAAAATTACATAAATAGTCCCTTAACTTAATTTTAGGTAACGTTTTAGTCCTTTATCTTTTTATTTTCCCATTTTAGTCCTTTATCTTTTTAAAACATTACACACTTAACCTTTAAGTAAATTCTGTTATATTCTCTGTTAACCTCACGTTATCTTCTTCCTGTCAAATAGCTAGAAGCTACAACTTGAAACTCAAACTCAAAAATTGCAATCAATTGCTTCATCACTCACATGAGGCTCAAACACCCAATCATTTTCTTGTTCCTTCGCCTGATCCAGTGGAAATCACCAGCCACGTGAATGTTTATGTGGGTTAAAACCTATTGTTTGAACAGTGACAAAAATGGGTCCCTATAGAGAAAGAAAATTTTGGTGTTGTAGGAATTGTGTGGTACCTTTGCATATGTATTATGGGTTTTATGTGTTGTATCCTCTTTCATTTTCTTTCATCTCAGTTTGCATATTGCTTAGATCTAATTTTTGTGGTTTATGGGTTTTTGTGTTTATTCATTGTATAAGCTTGTGACAATGATTGTGCTGCAATTACACATCAACAGACACAAACCTTGCATTGTGTGCCTCCGGTTACTTTTCTTGGCATTCCTCTTGGTTTTTTATGAGATGAGACAGGTGGAGTACTAGCAGTTTGAGTATTGTTTGCAGCAGTTTCAGTTTGAGTATTATATCTGTGCAGTTGCAGTTTGCTAACAAGCATCATATGTCTCTTCTTCTGGATCGTTTTCCCTTATGCGTTTTCCTCTTCTTCAATGTTTCTCTTATTTTCACATTTCTGGGTTTTTCAAATTGTGTTTTTAATTTGTGTGAAAGATTAAAAGGTTAAAGGGTAATTGTGAAAAGGAAAATTAAAAAAAAATAAAAGAATAATATAAATTGTGTTTTTTTTGTTAACAGAAGAGTAACGGAAGACTAAAGTTGAAATTATTTAAAAAGGTAAAGCACTAAAATTGGAAAAAAAAAAGATAAAGGACTAAAATGTTACGTAAAATTAAGTTAAGGGACTATTTATGTAATTATGCCTTTTTTTTTTCTTCTGGCCTTCTGGGTTTAAATATTTGAGGGTTCACGAGTTTAAAGATTTTTTGAGTTTCAATGGTTGGAGGGACAAATTTGAGATGTTTTAAATTTATTTTTATGGGTTTATTTTTTTGACTTTCTGAGTCTCAATAATGAAAGCCAAAGAAGATCAACTAATAAACAGCATAATAAATTTTATAAAGGTATCGAATCTTAAATCCAAGCCATCCAACTTTTTAATAAATTTAAGCTTTTCCCATCATAAGAAAAATAACAAACCTTCAACATTTTTTTTTGAAGAACAAACCTTCAACCTTAAATGTCACCAATAACCATAATATAAAACCGTCATTTGTCTCAGATGTTAACAAAAACAAAATCAGTGTATTACTAGCATAAAATTAGTAGTAATATCAATACAATTATTTTCTTCTTCTTCTTGACTAAAAGTTGAAGGAAATTTTTTGAGGGACTAAAACGAAAAGTTGGTATATTTATTGGGATAAAAAACATATTTAACCCTAATAATAATAATAATAATAATAATAAATGTAGCGTAACAAGACCTACAAGTCTGGCACTAGATTGAATTTTCACATGAAAAATAAAAACATTTAAAAGGATAATTAATATTGTGTATTCATATCAAAATAAATAAAATAATAACAATAAAAAAAATTCATTCCCCTAACGAAATAATAAATAATTCATTATAAATAAAACAACACTATAAAATTTTAAGCTGACATCTATCCTTTATATCATCTTTAAACATCTCTTAGATAAGGTTACCGTCGAACCAACAACTATGAGAATCCTCGGTCCATTTTTTAACACCTCTATAAAATTTGTCACAAAAATTAAAAGTAATTTGCTTAAGCGAATTCACATTTCTCATTAGGTGACTAGCCAAGTCAATCACATTTATAGTGCAAACTGATCCACATAGCTCAACATATTTCAAATTATCGTGAGAAAAACCAACACATTTAGTTCTCTGTCTTTGAAATCCAACCATATGTAAATTTTTCATATGTGAATTTCTAACCTGAAAAATTGAAAAACAAATATCACAATTTTACATATGAAATTTTAACAAATTCGCCATTCATATAACACTCTGCAATGCAGGACTTGATCATTATTTTAGTTGAAATACAATGCATGACTATGATTTAAGAGTAACTTGGAGCATATAAACTCACATGATTAAAATAAAGTTGTCATGTTACTTAAAATATCGTTTTGAGTTTTTCTAACTTATATACTTATAATATAACTCTCTCTCACACACACAATTTTACCCTCATTGTTCTAATTGAAGAAATTTAAATTACCCTCATTATTCTAATTGAAGAAATTTAAATATAAAGTAAAAATATAGTTTTTTTTCATTATCTACCTTATCGTTAACTTTTGTTGAACAACCATTCAATCCATGAAATGTTAGTTTAAAGATTAAATTAAAGAGAGATTGATGATTCATTCTTACACCTTTATATTTAACTACCCCGGGATTTGCCAATTGAGTTAAATTATAGATTCTTATTTTTATTATACACATAAATTTAAAATTTTAGTTCTAAAAATTGATTTAAGAAGCTAAAAGAAAAATTAAAATAATTAATAGTTAAGTATACTAAATTATCAATCAAGATCATTATAAACTCACCACCAAAAAAGATCATTATAAACTAATGTGAGTTTATCGTGCTAAATTGTCTATTTATTTTCTAATAATAAATAAAATAAGTTTTTATTTGACAATTTCTTGATATATGTAGGCATATCATTTTTAATATAAGTAAAACTTGTAGTTTAAAGTAAAGTTTAATTTTGTAAATTTGATTTGCAGATAACCATTTAGAAAACGATGATTCATTAAAAAGTTTAATTATAACATTTTTTTTAAAAAAATTAACAGCCTAAAAAATAGAGAGTTGAACTTGAATATCTCACCGTCAAAGAAAGTTTTTGAAGATGCTGAGAAGCCATTGCAATATCTAAAATTCAAAAATAGTCTTTACTATGATCATATGCTCCCTCCATAAATAACTCTAATTGTCTAAGATTTTGAAGTCGAACTAAGACCCTCTTTAGCTTTGCTAGCTGTTTATACGATAAACATTTAAAGTGAATTAAAGTGACTCAATCAATTTAAAGAAACCAAGGCAGTACATAAAAACAAATAAAAAAAGCTTGTGTCGAGCCATCGTGAGGAGAAGAAAGACAATTGAAGAAAAGAAATAAATATAGTGTGAAATGCAACACAATAACTCCAATGGGATGCTTAGTCTGATGTTCAAAGAATCTAATAAAATTGATCCATGGTGGAACATATTGACCAACTGGTCCATGGAAGAAGTCGTCCTAAATACACTAAAAAAGAAATAGGAACTGACATTTTTCCTATCATAATCTTATAGACAAGTCGATTCGACAAACTATCCTCACAGAAACATAGGCATTTAGGAAGATCATTCTCCGACGACTAAAACAAAAATTTTGATTGCCGAATTTCAAGTTTGTACAAATTCGAACACACAACAATGATATGGTGTAAAAAATTTCAGAGTAAATATCCTACGTAATATAATTTCTTAATGCACAAATAAAAAACAATTAATTATATTGAATTACAATTACAATTACAAAAGTGTGAATGACTATTTCTGCAATTTATAAAAGTATAAGCAGATACCTACTATTCAAGTGGCACATCTTCAATTGTTTAATATTAAATCTATGATGAATTTGCTCCTTTTGCACCATACCAAAGAAGATGCATTTTGGCATGCTAGATGCCACCTATGATCAATTTTCTTCCATTTTCCGATATTGCATTTAATAGCTGGTGTGGGGGAAAAATCTAGAAATAAAAGCCAAGTTACCTTCTATTGATACCAAGCTTCTGAAATCAGCAGAAAGATATCAAAGATTAATAAGAAATATGTCAGTATTAGCTATATTTCAATATTAAGCTTATGGCAAAGACAACTTGACTATCTGCAACATCTTGAAGAAATATGTTAACTATAGCCAAAATTTTGGCATCATCCCAAAGATACTCCTTTCAAATTTTTGCCACAGTTTTTAAATTTATGTGCTTATTGGCTTTCTTTTGTGATAGATGCCGTAAAAGTCGTATATAACTATTTTTACGGTGAGGGAGTTGGATAGTTCAACCGAGTTTAGTTAATAGCTATGAAATTGGAGCTCATGGATTCAAATTTCAAACCCGATTGAATCAAAAGTGAAAAAAAATTAATTTTAGAGGTTCCATGTGCAATCTATACAAAATAAGTGTTAAAATAATTATTTGCAGACCTTCCTCATTAATCTATACAAAATTATTTTAATGAGAAATAATTATTTTCTAAGTACTTTTTACTCCTAGAAATATAATTTACACTTTTTTATTTGAGAAAGACAAAATGATACTCGTTTATTCAAATTGATAGATTACATCATTCAAGATCGTTAAAAATGGAAAGGATGAGTTTGCGAACAAACTCACGACTTCCAAGTTAGTATCATACAACGACAAAATGTTGACAACTAATATGATAAAATTAAAATGATCGGAATAACTGATCTTTCAATATGAATCAAATGAATACCACAACAAAGCAAGATATCAAACAACGCCGCACAAACGACAAACACAACAACGACGCATTTAGACGACGAAATCACGAAGAAAAAAAATCTAGATATATGTCAAAACCACTTATTTATATTAAAATGGAGAGAAAAAGATAAAGGTGGATAATTTCATATAAAAAATTGACTAAAAATCACCCCTTAATAAAGAAAATGAAATAGAGAGCATGGAAGGAAAAAACTATGACCGACTTATTATTTTTACACATAACTTTCCCCTCTTTTCTCGTGTTAAAGGATGAGAATCTTTTATTCTCATAGAAAAAAATAGATAACCACTCATAACTTCTCACTCCACGTTATTTTATTTTCTTTGGTCAAGTAGTCTGGTAGTTAGAATTCACATTTTTTTAAAGTGAATAGGTGGGGTGTCCGGAGTTCAAACTCCGACTTCTATATATAACAAATGTACGTCCCTGCCAACTGAGCTATGCTCACGAGGACCACTTGAGGTTATTTTAACTCCTTTGTTTTACCATCACTTTAAATTTAATATATTAGTTTCAACCTTTATTTATCTACTGTATGACTATAATTGCATCCACTCTATCATTGAACTTATCCACAACTTTTAGACTAAAAAAAATCACAATCATTGATTGACTTGGAACTTGCTTTGCTTTGTATGCCAAGGCGGAAATTATTAACAAAATTGAAACAATGTCAAAAACACGTAATTATTTATATGAACACCCATTAATTTGCAGAAACTATAATTTATTTTGAGTAATGTTTGAAATTTGAATTTTATTAATAGAAAAAGAAATAGTCTTAGACAAAAAAAATAGCAATAATCTTTGAATTTAAAGTTTTCTAGGTTGTCATTCTCCGCTTATTTGGAGATGTTTTATTACCGTGAAATGTTGTTTGACCTTCAATGCCTTGAGGAATTCCTGAAATTTCTTGTTGGGGAATTGGGTCATGTTGATTATACACTAAAGACGTCAAATTTGATTAGGATATTTGATTTGTAGAAACGTAAGTTTTTTACTTTTTTACAAAATAAAACATAAGATTTCTTGACAATTATTTTGGCAAATTATTTCATCTCGATCCATTTAGTGAAATAATCTATTACCACATCATAATAAGTTGTTTTATTTTTGCTAAAAGAAATATATAGTAATGATTGATTGACTTTGGAACTTATTATTACTTTATTCTACCAAGTCCCAAATATACATCTCATTATCTCAAGTTTGAACATGTTGGGAGGAGGCAACAACTACTACCATCCTACTTGTCAACTCTGGACTAAATAGAACGATAAAATCCATTAAAATCAATTATTTTATATTTGGGGTTAACAAATTGGGTTGCCTTAAAATATAGTTTAGGTCAAATGCTGTCACACTTAGAATGATAAGTACGACACTTGTACCTGAAGAAAAAAATAATTCAACTGTCACTAACACAAATTGCATGAGTTTTCCCATAATTGCAATTTGGTGACAACTAGGGTACCCATGGAAGAATGGTGGATAATTTACCCCAACCAATACACATTAGCCACATAAGCACATTTTTAAGTGGTATCCATGAACTATCTTGACCCCACCAACAAATTGCTCATTTTCATTGGTTGGTGGGTAAATTACCCACCATTCTTCAAAGGTAATCTAGAAAAACCCTTGCAATTTGCGTGTGCATAGTGGATTAAGTAATAAAGTTGGGTTGGTTTTGTTAGAAAAATTGACTTGGTGGAAAATGGAAATAATCTTCATGTCTATAGTGTTCGGTGCGTATGTTCTCAAATTATATTTTTTTAAGGGATATCATCATTCCACAAAATAATATCATCATAAACAAAATTTTCAACACAAACATTTAAAGAGAAATTTTAAAATGAATTTTTTTAATTAAATGAAGGAAGTTAGATCATATGGTATGAAGCTTACAATGCACAATGTTTAGATTAAAGAAGACTTTATTTTTTGGCTCAATCAAGGGTGACATGCATCAAGGAGACCCTCAAGCATCCTAGATAGGTTTGCATCTCTGAGAGAACCCATCCTTTGTCGTCAATCCCATAAAATAAAATTTATTTAAAAAGAGGAAAATATGTACAAAAGCAGAGGTTAGGCCTGACCCTCAAAGCAAAAGAAAAGGAAAGAAAAATTTGAGAAAACGATACATAGACAAACCATAACGGTCTTTAAAGAAAGGTTCCCAAATAAACTCAAATAAAGAATTCGACCATCAAGCACCCAGAATCGAGTGTCCATGATTCGCAAGTTTATCAGCACCAATTATTGAAAAATATGAGAAGACTTGATCAACAAGCATAAAATCACATTCCAGCTAGAGGTTAAACCAACCCTTATCATGAGCAATTTCAACGGATAAAATGAGCCGTTTCAATTAGTTATATTACATTCTTATATTTTTTTCATTATACACTCTTGTTTTTATTACTAGTCTGGTACCCGTGCGCGTACGCACGGATGGATATCGTCGTTAATTTTCAAATTAAAATAACAACGCACATTATCTTCAAACTACCATGACAGTGAAAAAATTACATAATTTAAATGCAAAGCGGTGTCAAATGGTAACGATGATTGCATTAGAGAAGAGAATATTAATATCTAATATTACATGACAAATTTTTGAAGAAAAAAAATGATGAAGCCACAAACCTGCGCATGAGTGAAATATTGAGCGAACATTAATTAAGAAATGTAGTATAGTTTACTAAATCGAAAGTGTAGTTCAAAAATTGCATCACTGTTTTTAGTCCAAAATCAAAGTTGATTTTTTTTTACTAATTAAAATTGAAACTTTAAAATTGTGATATTTTAAAATATTAAGTTAACATTTTTAATATACAAAGTTTAGCCTTTTTTACTCAATGGAAAAATGTAGTAGGAATTTGAAATGGTCATTTTGCATATTTTTTAAAAAAAATTAGAAATTGTATTTTAAAAATTGTACTACTTTAAAATAGAGAATTGATATTTGTAGAATTATTTTTTGGACAACTTTTTCTTTCATTTGAAACAAAAACACAATTATTTTTAAGACAATTTTTTCTTCCATCTAATTTTAAAGCAAAAGCAATAGAGATAAAGAAAGAGGGTAAATATGAACAGAACATAAATATATGTAAAATTATTCAAAAATTATCACAAAAAAATAGTCATAAAAATATGGTTGAATATGTTTTTGATCCTTATAAATATGTTAACTTTTTGATTTGGTCTCTCTAAAAAATTTCTTTAACTTTTAATCCCCAAAATTTGTTCATCTTTACTTTTGATCCCCAAAACTCATATGTAGAATTCATATTTTTGGATAAAATATCGGTCCCTGTTCCTTTTTAACTTTTCAGTGTAGATTGGACTGAGGCAAAAAAAAATTGGGTAGTAGCAATTCTTGAATAGCATGCAAGCACTGTTAGAAATTCTGTTGGTTTTCTTTTTAAATGGGTGTTTAGATGGATTGCCATTTTATGTTATTGACCCTTAATCTTATGTCGAGTCTGGGTGTTAAACTATTTTAAATGATGAAAATCTTTTTCTCCATAGAACTTTCTATTACCAATATTTACACCTTTCAAAATAAAATTTAACTTTTAGGAAATGTATTCCAATTATTGTGCCTGTTGCTGTTGTGATTCCTTTATGAGTCCCCATGAGTTGGTTGTCGAAACATGATGATTGGAGACAAAGGAGTGGTAAAAAAAATTGCATGGATAAGCTATTGAATACATGAATATGTACATATATATCCCTACAGAGAAGAGGACACAACCCAATAAGAAGAGTTGTTTTAATCCTCTAATGTACCTACCACCTGCATCATAGAGCATGTAGTACAATTAATAAAAACATAATTCTCAATCATGAAGGACAAATTTATCAAACAACTTGCATGGTTAAACCTTCACTTGCTTTGAGAACTAATTTACTCAAAAATATTAAACATTCACTCCACAATAACTAATAGACTGAATTCTTGAATAAACAAGAGAACCTTTTTGTTAAACTATATTTACACTTTGGACAGATTGTATAAAAATTAGAAGATTCAATATTTCTTTCACATTTTAATCATCTTTCCTTTCAAAATAAATTTTAAACCTTTGGGACTAATTGTTGTGTGTGTGTGTTTTTTTTTTTGTGCCTGTGTAGCTGGTATGGTTGCTTTAGAAGTCCCAGGAGTTAGCTGTGTAAACCTATGGATTGAAGACCAAGTAGAGGCATGAAATTACACTCATAAAGCTGATGACAGACAAATGAAGAAATATAGAAAAAAAAGCTCATGGATTTTTACATATTTTGTATAGGAGACTACATACCAATAACAAAAACTTGTTGATCTATATCCTCCAATGGACCACCTGCATCATCACAAATGAGCATGGAGCACATTCATGAAGATAAATATATAACATGAGATATGCATAAACAACATAAAGAAAAAACAAGAGTAGTTCACTTTGCAAAGAGAGTATGAAGGAAGGGTTCAAGTGATTCACATACCTATCCCAAAGAGAGAGTATGAAGGGCTCGGAGCACAAGGGATGGAATGCACTTCAACAAAGGTAACATATAGAAAAATAAATCCATATAAGACAAACTCATATAGTAGGTTTGTAACCTATATAGTAGCTCTGTAGGTATTATACTGGGAAGGATTATTTAGCAAGTGGATGGAAAAAATGACAAACCATTGCAAGTGGATGTTAATTTAGGGCCTGTTTGAGAAACCAAAAAAAAGAACTTTTAGCTTATAAGCTCGTTTGACAAAAAAAGCTCTGTTTGGTAATACTTTTTCACCATGAGCTTATAGCTTATTTCACGAGCTTATAAGCTATTTTTCAGAAGCTATTCCAAGTAGCGTTTGAGCTTATAGCTTATAGCTTCTCACTTTTTCTTCCAATTTTACCCTTATTATTTCATTTAAATTGTATTTTTATCCATTATAATTTTTATAATAAGCTACGTAATAAAGACTACTATCACTTTATTCCAATTTTTGTATATATATCAGCTGACCTTTTTTTTTTTTTTTTTTTTTTTTATTTTTTTTTTATTTTTTTGAGGTAAGTGTTATTTTCTTTATTCTCTGTTATTAGTATTACTCTATTAGTGCTACCTTTTTTTTTGTTTTTGAGGTAAATGTTATTTTCTTTATAAAGTAGAAACACTTAAATGATAATAAATATAAGATAAAATTTTAGTGAATAAAATTTAATTTAATTTATAATACATAGGATATATTAAATTAATAAATTTAAAATATTTTTTTAAAGAAAAATTAGTTTACAAAATTACAAATACTTAAATTAATGATATAATTTTTATTATGAATTAAGAATACCCTTTATGTCATTTTACATTTATCAGCTAGTTGAACCGCTATTTTTACCAAACACTTCAGCTAGCTTATCAGCTAAAAGCTATCAGCTAGCTTATCAGCTATCCGCTATTTTTACCAAACAGAGCCTTAATCTGATTTAATTCATTGATTGAAATAATATATTTTATTCGCATTTGAACACCGGGATTTTTTTATGGCTGTTGTTAAGATTATTGATTTGTTGACGCTATATGAAAACTCAATATGTATCAAGAATTTTTCATAGCGTCAAATGTTATAGGATAAGAGAGACACTGCAAACACAGTTGTAATACGATATACGGTTGCACGTATCATCCACCTCACTAAATTAATAATCTCACATATATCACTTATAATTAGCACAATAATAAGTCCCATATGGTTACTTACAAGTATTATTTCAGTATATTCAATTATGATTAAGAATCTCTACAGTGGATGATGTCACACACATGAACCTTTGGGATATACCATGAGTTCTTTCACTGTTCATTATTAGTCAGATGCAGCTAAGTGGATTAACTTATGTTAATTAATCAAGATTAATTACTTTAAATCTTTCTATCCAACCTTTGAGAACTCAATTGGCTCATTACATTGTCAACGCTTTAACATACTATAAATACAACACACTCCTTCTTCATTCTTCACAATAATATTCATCACATTCAAACCAATTACCTTTCTATTTACACCCCTCTCATTACTAAAAACAGCTATATCAATGGCTGATATTGAGGGTTCACCAGGAAGCTCCATGCATGGAGTAACTGGAAGAGAACAAACCTTCATGTCATCAGTTGCTTCACCAATGGTACCAACTGATACCACAGCCAAATTTGCATTACCAGTTGATTCTGAACACAAATCCAAAGTTTTCAAACTCTTTTCAATGGCTAACCCTCACATGAGAACCTTCCATTTATCATGGATATCTTTCTTCACCTGTTTCGTCTCGACATTCGCGGCAGCACCTTTAGTCCCGATCATCCGGGACAACCTTAACCTCACAAAATCCGACGTTGGTAACGCCGGAGTCGCTTCGGTTTCAGGTAGTATATTCTCAAGGCTTGCAATGGGTGCAATTTGTGACCTATTAGGTCCGCGTTATGGTTGTGCATTCCTTATAATGCTAACAGCACCAACAGTGTTTTGTATGTCATTTGTTGAAAATGCTGCTGGTTATATAGCAGTTAGGTTTATGATTGGTTTCTCTTTGGCAACATTTGTTTCATGTCAATATTGGATGAGTACTATGTTTAATAGTAAAATTATTGGACTTGCTAATGGTACTGCTGCTGGTTGGGGTAATATGGGTGGTGGGGCCACTCAGCTTATTATGCCTTTGGTGTATGAATTGATTAGAAGAGCTGGTGCTACTCCTTTCACTGCTTGGAGAATTGCCTTTTTTATCCCTGGTTGGTTGCATGTTATCATGGGTATTATGGTCTTAACATTAGGCCAAGATTTACCTGATGGTAACCTTGGTGCCTTACAGAAGAAGGGTAATGTTGCTAAAGACAAGTTCACAAAGGTTAGTTTGTATCATTGGAACCACAGCACAATTAATCAATTGAGTTCAATTCTTTCAAGCTCAAAGTATATTAAAAATTTGGTTTTGATTTTTTTTGCTTTGTTTTCAGGTTTTATGGTATGCTATAACAAATTACAGGACATGGATTTTTGCATTGCTTTATGGTTACTCTATGGGAGTTGAATTAACCACTGACAATGTCATTGCTGAATATTTCTATGACAGGTTAGTTGAGATGCTTAAACTCAATTAAGTCCTCAAGATTGTATATACCTACATGCTTAGTGTTTTTAAAAACCTAATAAACATTTTTTCTATTTTCTAACAAATCTTTAATGAATGGATAAAAAAACAGGTTTAACCTAAAGTTACACACAGCTGGAATCATTGCTGCATCCTTTGGAATGGCAAACATAGTTGCTCGTCCATTCGGCGGATATGCATCAGATGTTGCAGCAAGATTATTCGGCATGCGAGGAAGACTATGGACACTCTGGATCCTCCAAACCCTAGGAGGAGTTTTCTGCATATGGTTAGGACGTGCGAATACACTTCCGATCGCAGTACTATCCATGATCCTCTTCTCAGTTGGAGCACAAGCAGCATGTGGTGCAACATTTGGAATCATTCCATTCATATCAAGAAGATCTTTGGGAATTATATCAGGTTTAACAGGTGCAGGTGGAAACTTTGGTTCTGGATTAACACAGTTGATATTTTTTTCAAGCTCAAAATTTTCAACAGCTTCAGGTCTTTCATGGATGGGTGCAATGATTGTTGGTTGTACACTTCCAGTTGCTTTTGTTCATTTTCCACAGTGGGGTAGCATGTTCCTTCCAGCTTCAAAAGAGATCAATGAAGAACACTATTACACTTCTGAATGGAATGAAGATGAAGTACAGAAAGGTTTGCATCAACCAAGTCTTAGGTTTGCTGAGAATAGTCGTTCTGAGAGAGGAAAGCGTGTGGCTTCTGCAGCAACACCACCAAATACAACTCCTACCCACTAGTAGTACAAGTTATATGCCCCACTTTATTTGTTTAAAGTTTAAGGGCTAATGAATTTCAACTGTTTTTTATTAATAAGTAAAGTTATTTATCTTCCTAAAGAAACAATGTAAAAATGAATCAATATTGGTGTAAACTTTTACACCATTGAAATTTATGCATTTCTAGGATTTGGTTTATTTTCTCTTTTGAATTGAAACTTTTTTTTATCTTTGATAAACACTATTTAAGTACAAATAATGAAAAATATTGCACAATAAATAAAGTTAGAACCCATTAAGTAACACTCTCTTGCGTTAGAAATTACAAATATGTCAAAATTACTAACAACATTGAAAGGTGAGTGTTATGAATGTTGTCTTTCTAATACTCTCTCTAACACTTATTTTTTATTGAGTAAAATTCATGTCGCTCCCACAATTTGGAAATAAATGCCACATAAAGTGTTGAGACACACATGAATTTTAGATGATTAGAGATTGAATGTTAGAGTGTTAGACATATTATTTCTTAAATTAAAAATATCTAAAAGATGATTATTCCACACATGATTAATCATCCATATTTAAAACCATGAGATTTCGCTTTAAAGTTTAATCTACCATACAAAATGAATTTTGACTTTGTCAACAATATTCGTCACATTGAGCTCTTTCTAGGCAAAATTACTTTAAGCATTTTTCACTTGATTCTCCCAAGCTAAATCCTCCCAAGCTAGAATAGTGAAAGAGGTGTTAGAGAGTTTTTGTCATGCTTTTGGGTTGAAAGTTAATATTCAAAAATTTAGATTCATGTCTTCTGCTAATATCGCAAGAGGCAAAGTGAATAAATTTTCTTCTATCGTTCATTTCACTCATCATACTCAATTAGGAAAGTACCTTGCTTATATCATGGATCGAGTCAATAGCAGATTGGATGGTTGGAAGACAAAACTCCTTAGCCGAGCAGGGAGGGTGACATTGGCTTAATTCGTGGTCTCTGCTCTTCCTACCTACTCTATGCAGAATTTATGGATTCCTGAAGGGTTGTGTAACCCAATAGATGCTTCTATAAGACAATTTATTTGGGGAAGGAAGCATAGTTATTTGTAATTTTGTCCCTTATTTGCGGGACATTTACCATCACAGCCGTTGGAATTTCTCTCATCTCACAACCCAGATACCTCTAGTATTCAACTCCAAATTCAAAGTATCTTCATCGACGAGTCTTCCCAAGACATCAAGATTTGGACTCATTCCCCGACAGTTATGTACTCTGTTAAGAGTGGTTATCAGTGGTTGACTTCAAACTCTCTTTCTTTTGCAGGTCAGACTCAGCTGGGAACATGACAATGGATTTGGAAGCTTAACCTCCCAGAGAATCTGAAGCATTTTATTTGGTTAGCTATGCATGGTAACCTTCCAACGAATGCATTTCGGGATGGTAGACATTTAACCTCAGATTCATCATGCAAGAGCTGTGGAGCTAGTATTGAGTCACTTCTTCACACCTTTAGAGATTGCCCTCTCTCATTGGCGATCTGGGATGCCTTGTTGTTCAACAAAGATACAAATTCCAATTCTCAGGATTTCAATTGGTGGTTCAAACATTATGCCCTTGCTCCTAATGGTAATATCTTTGTTATTACTTGTTGGGTCTTATGGAAGGCACGAAATCATAAGGTTTTTAATGGTAATGATTGGGTAAATTGGGTTTGTCTTAGCCATATTTATTCTCTTCATTCAGATGTGGTGGTGCACCTTTTCAATGATGCAACTCAGAAGCCCATTACACAAGTTAAATGGATTCCTCCTTTGGATAATATCATCAAAGTTAATGTTGACGGTAGTTCTCTTTCTAATTAATGGAAGATCAGGTTTTGGAGGTTTTATTAGAAACAATAACGGTGATTGGTTGTTGGGTTTTTCTGAATTTTGTGGTATTACTTCTTTCTTGACGGACAAATTGTATGCCATTTTTCATTGCCTTCGTATTGCATATAATGCGGGCCACAGGAACATTATCCTCTGCAACATCGAGATTAGATTGTTAATTTTCATCATACCTTCCATCAAGGCAACGAGTGTGCGGATTGGCTTGCTAAGCATGGTGCTTCTTCTTCGAATGCTCTAAAGTCTTGGATTGTTTGCCCTCCTAAACTGCATTATTCCCTTCTGGATGATGCTATTGGAGTTGCTCGCTCGAGATTGTAGTTTATTTTTGTTTTTATCATTTCTTATTGATAAAAAAAAAAAAAAAAGATTCTTTTGTAAACAAATAAAGACCACTAAATTGATGAATATGTGGCGATGATGATGGTTACACAAAAAAAAATTAAAGTGTATGCTTAGAAATTAAGTTTTAGGTTCGATTCACCCCATCAGATTACATAAACCGGATGCAAATGGATCATTTGGAGTATCTCCTTTAAGATATTTTAAAATCTCTTATGTGAATTGCACACTTGCTCCAAGTGTATTTATCATGTAATACTGATCTCTTGGGGATAATTTGTGATCAAGAAGGATAGAAACAAGGGATAGTTTGTTAATTGGCTGTCTAACCTTTGTTGTCTTACTTTCTGGAGTGTTAATTGGATAAGGGTTAGAGTATCTCTTGTACTCTCTATAAATTAATACAATTTGCTTATAATTTTTTTTAACTGTATCGATCAATGATAGTTTGCAAAATAAAGTTTTCTTAATTTCTCTCCTACACATATGAAATTGGATATCTTCCTTCAATTCAATAAAACCCTCATTAAAAAAATGTTCTTGTAATCCACTTGAGAGTGTGCTCCTCCTCAAGCTCTCAGATTCGATTCTTTCTAGTGTCAATTTGGATGGGTTAATTTAGCTTCATAAAAAAAAAAGTTCTTGTTTCCTAAGACAAAAGGACATGACTTTTTTTTTTTTTTTTTTTTTTTCCTTTTATTAGTTAAGGGTTGCAATTTTCATTATTGGCAAAAAGGGAGTTGCCAACTTTTACTTTTGGAATGACCCATATCTGTTTAAGGTAGGTCCTGATATGTTTGATCCCTTATATTTATTTCTGATTTTAAATTGGTCTCTCCTGTTTCAAAATTTTTAAGTTGATCCCTTATATTTTAAAAGTTTCAAGTTGGTTCAAAATGGTATACACATTGAAATAAGTTAGTCACTTCCATAACTTGGTCATTTAGAATATGAGTTTTGGTATTTAACTTATTTACAAAATCAGTTTTAAAAGATTTTTTTTAATATTTTTTGTTTTACTAAACTCAATAGAATGTGGCAAACAAGAGTAACTTATTCCAACGTATGTAACATTTTAAAACAACATAAAACTTTTAGAAAATAAGGGGTTGAACTTTTAAAACATGAGGGACCAACTTGAAAATACCTAAAATAAACATAAGGGATTAAACTTGCAAATAAGCCTTATTAATTTAGTGTTTACTTTAGAGACATTTTGGAGGAAGTGTACTAAATTGGCCAAGGAGAAATGCAACATGTAGGCGGACCCAAGAGTGTTAAAGCAGTGTGTCCCATGGAAGGAGAACCAGTGATTGTGCAAGCTACTGTATGTGGATTAAAAATCTTCTTGAATGGGAGCACAATGAATTGATAACTCATATTTGAGAGGAAGATTATTGTGTAGGAAGTGTGAGGTAGATGTTCCACAATTTTTAGAAAAGCGGACGTTGAACATTTTATAAATGAAAGCTCTCATAAACCTAATGTCTTAAGATTTGGAGTTAAGATGTGATATCCAATTCACTTATGTGCTTGCTATTAGCCAATGTGGATGATTCTTCAGGGTCCCTCACGACCCAACTAGTTGGATCCTAGTTTTTTTTTTTTTTTTTTAAATGAACTTATAGAGATGAATGATCACAAATGCACCATACATTTTCCGCTTCAAAGTCAGACGATCAACCCTTGAACCACATGTCTAAAATTTTCATTACACTTAATTCAATCATACAAGACTAGTTTTGATGTAGGACTCAAATATGATCACATATATAGATTGTATTTGTCAATGTAGACTCAGATATGATCGCATGTGTTTTAGGAAGGAGCAACATTTTTTTCTCACCAACGACTCACGAAATCAAATTAATCAACTAAATTCTTTTATTGGTGGAAAACACAACAATTGATGCGATCCTAAGATATTCTCCCTTGACAAGAATAATAAAGTCAATATGGAATAAAAGAACCAAATTATTTTTGGTTCAGATTTTTATTTTCGTAGGTCATTATGTATCTGTCTTATATTCATCATATCTAGAGCTTTGCAACTCTGATTGAGGTGATCTTTGAAGTGATGGAAAGGGTACAAAATCATCTACATTTCATATGTTGGACTCAGAAGCAAAATCGGCATATATCATGGTGTAAAATGGGATTAAAGTGGATGACGTGATTAAATGAAGGAGCTGAAGCAAAAGAAGTGAAACACAATTAATTTGAGTAGTTGAAGAGCATAATGTGGAGGAGTTAGGACGCTGAAAATTGTCCAAAAGTAACAGCCATGAGTGTGTGCCATGAGTGTGTAACTTCGAGAATTGATTCAGCCGCCTTAAATCAAAACCAATAAATTTGTAACATTTCATTGCAATAATTAGCTACATAAGAGTTATTTCATTAATCATGATATAATTGTAAGCTTTTTAGCATTCTAGCATATTACCTATATAAAGGGGGCGAAAATAATGAATAAGATATGTATAATTTTTATAAAAATTACATTTTATGTGTTGTGAGAGCTTTGTCTCTTTTTTTGGTTCTGGATTGACCAAGTTTATCGAATCTTATCAATGGCTTTCTTACCATTGTGGCGATTCTTCATGGCTTAACATTCCTTCTTGGATTGGAAGTGAGTATGACGCCTTCTTTACCATTCCTTTCCCCAAATCCATATTTTTATTTTACTTTTTATCCCTATATGATTTTTGTCCGTCATCAACAATGAAGTATCTTTAATGTACTACAACATTATGTTTTAAGTCGTTCATAATGCTATTAGGAAAAGACGATAAAAGTCAACCCAATAATTTTTAATACTAAGTTAGACCTACAACAAAGTTTTTTTTGTTACTGATCTAAAACAAGTTTTAATATGTGGAGCCTTTTATATTCGCATATATGTAGTTTTGGTTTAGAAAATCTGAAAAATAATATATATATATTTTTTGTCTAAATCAAAGACTTTAGAAACATTCATTACCATTAGGGAGACCTTGCACACAATTGGCTGCAAATAAAGAGGAGTTTTCTATCCAGAAGTCCTAGCTCAACTAGCCGAAATTGTTAGGCCGGATGCCATGACCGGGGTTCGAACTCCGGTACCTCCACTTATGTGTGAGTTTATAATGGCTTTGCCATTTCGTCTATCTACCAAAAAAAAAAAAAAAGAGGAGTTTTCTTGTACCAAAAAAAAAGAGGAGTTTTCTAGAAACTCACTAACTTACTCAATATAGTATAAATTAATTTATTTGCACACCATCCTCATTAATATATTTTTTACATTAATTCTCTTTTGAGTAATAAAACGAGGATCACACATTCATTCTCAGACAAGTTTCTCTAGCTTTTTTTTTCTTTCAAATAAAGGAGTAAGATTAGTATGAAGAAAATATTGTTGTGTGCACGATGTATTTATCAAATAAAAATTGAATATTGAGTTTGATACTTAATAGTACTTATTTGGACTTTGGTTAGGACTTGGGACGTGTTGAACATCACCAAGTACCTATCCAATGTTTACAAGAGTATGATTAATTCTTTGGTTTAATTTCAATATCCTCTCATGATCTCACCTCTTATTTTATATCATCACATTTTTAGTTTTTTTTTTTAACTAATATCATCACATTTTTGTTGAAATAGATTGTCTCTACTCTCGCATCACTTAATTAAGCTGTTTACTAATTTAGGGGTCCAGCTTTTCTAAACAGAAGAATTCACTCACTTTAATATGTAAAGTGAAATATCAATAATCAGTACCAAATTAAAAGTAGATACATCGTAACAAAACACAAATTTTCCAAAAAATAAAAATAAAAATATAAGCTAACATAATACATTTGTTTTTTAACCTTACACTTTAGTCACTTAAAGGATCTAAATTTTAAATTTCAATGGTCCTTTTGACTTCAGGTTTCTTATCTATTTTTTTATGCCAAGTGTATTGTAAAGTCAGCAATATGGAGTTATCCAAAACTCAATTATGTGCATGTGGAGTTATCCAAATTGCGGAGAACTCACTAATTATTTTTCTATATTTTCTTTCCTTTTGTTTTATTTTCTATTATATGATATATTACTCTATCCTTTGGAAAAATCAGAACACTCATGCCCCGAGGTTGTTAGTTGGATATCTGATGTCTTAACTTATTTGTTGTTTTTATATTGGTCCCTTAACGAATTAACGTTAGGTTTTGACCCCTCAAGTTATACTTCGTTAACTAAATAAATCATCTCCAAACGTGTCATTTTTGCAATTTGAGTATAAAAGAGAAGAAATAAGAGTCCCTCCCTTCTTCATCAAACCCTCCTCCTCCATTTTTGCAATTTGTCACCATGTCTAGGGCAACCCAAAGCTCCATAAGCGATAACCGGGTTCAACAAAGGTAGAATTCCACATTTGTTGGCTCTATGTTGAGAAGAAGATCAGATAAAGAATGTGCTTGTCAGGGTATAGAGGTGTTGAAAACTATCATTGATAGAATGAATCCAAATTATGGGAAACGGATCTGAGGTTGCATAAACTACCAAAGTAAATTGGATCTTGGTTGTAACCATTTTAGGTGGTTTGATGATGATATTGTTGATGAAAGAGATATGTTAATTGGGAAGAAAAAGAAGAAAAACTTTTATGAGACCAATATAAAAACAACTTAAGGGAGACGATTTATTTGGACTTTGGTTAATAGAGGATAACTTGAGGGACTAAAATATAACGTTAATTAGTTATAGGATCAATATGAAAACAACAATAAGTTAAAGAACCATATATTCTCTAGAAAAAAAGTTAAAGGACCATATATATCCAATTTTAAAAGAAAAAAATATTGTATTACACCGTTATTTATTTATTTATTTTTTTGTCAAGTAGCCTAATGGCTAGAGCTCACACAATTTAATTGTGGAGAAGTGGAGTGTGCGGGGTTCGAACCCACCCCGCCTCCTGCTTATAATATGCAATATCCCTAGCAATTGAGCTAAACTCACGGGGATATTACACTGTTAATCTTCTTATTCCTAAACAAAGCTTTGTTGCCCTAATTTTAACCTAATATTTTAGAAACTTTTCCCTCCTTCAAAACCTAACCATATTTCCTAATTCCCCTCCTCCAAACCCTAACCATGATTTCCTAACTTCACTCCTCCTAAAACCTATCTAATTGATTTTCATAAACCATATCTCCTAACTCCCCTCCATATTTTAATCCTTTCATAAACCATATTTTAATGCTTGATACACTCTTAACAACTGTGAATATTATCGATGATTGCGGTAACATATGGGTTTGTGAGCTAACTTTTGCAACTTTTCCTTATGAACACTTCAAGATAGGGCGGCGTTGGAATAGGTTTGTGGAAGCTCGCAGGCTCCGTGAAGGTGTGAAGATCAGAGGGGGTGCTCCGATGGTTGGGTCACATGATACCATCTACCTTGATGTTATTTACAATTAGTCCATGTTTAGATAAATTGTGCAACACCTTTCCACTTTGAATTTTAAGTTTTAGTTTCTTAGAGTTTTAGAACCATCTATTTTTTTGTCTTTGAATTTAGCAAATGTCCCTTGAATTTCATAAATAATTTAGCCTTGCTTGCTTTGGTTTTTGATTTATATATTTGTGTTTGTGCTGCTCAAACAATTTAGTAACGTGAATTTTGATAACAAGGGAAACATATATGTGTGTGTATGTTTTTGTGTTGCTGAATCAATTTAGTAGCATAGCTGTGTTACAGAAGCATTTTAGTAGCATAGCTTTTAGTAACATTATTAGTAACAATTACTACCTTTTGGTGACACTTTTAGTAACATTATTACTAACAATTACTAATCCTAATCTCTAAAATATGTTTTGGGTGGAAACAAACTAAAATCCTAATCCTAATTTCTCTCATTCAAGTAACTAAGAGATTTCATCAACATCTCTAAATTAACTTTTTGGTGCAAACAAATTAAAATCCTTATTTCTCTCATCCAAATAATTAGGGGATTTCATCCACATCTCTAAAATATGTTTTGGGTGGAAACAAACTAAAAATCCTAATTCATCTCATTCAAGTAACTACTAAAGATTTCATCCACATCTCTAAAATATGTTTTGGGTGGAAACAAACTAAAATCCTAATCCTAATTTCTCTCATTCAAGTAACTAAGAGATTTCATCCACATCTCTAAACTAACTTTTTGGTGCAAACAAACTAAAATCCTTATTTCTCTCATTCAAATAATTAGGGGATTTCATCCACATCTCTAAAATATGTTTTGGGTGGAAACAAACTAAAAATCCTAATTCGTCTCATTCAAGTAACTACTAAAGATTTCATCCACATCTCTAAAATATGTTTTGGGTGGAAACAAACTAAAATCCTAATCCTAATTTCTCTCATTAAAGTAACTAAGAGATTTCATCCACATCTCTAAACTAACTTTTTGGTGGAAACAAACTAAAATCCTTATTTCTCTCATTCAAATAAGTAGGGGATTTCATCCACATCTCTAAAATATGTTTTGGGTGGAAAACAAACTAAAAATCCTAATTCTTCTCATTCAAGTAACTAAGAGATTTCATCCACGTACATCTCTAAAGTAACTTTTTGGTGGAAACAAACTAAAATCCTTATTTCTCTCATTCAAATAAGTAGGGGATTTCATCCCCATCTCTAAAATATGTTTTGGGTGGAAACAAACTAAAAATCCTAATTCCTCTCATTCAAGTAACTACTACACATTTCATCCACATCTCTAAAATATGTTTTGGCGAGTCAACTATGGTAATTCTTAAGTCAAAAAAAATGCCCCATCAAAAATATTAATTTCATTTTATTCATATTAATCTTTATCCAAAAATGTTGGGCATAATTTTATTCCACTTCAACTACATCCCTTTGTTATGCGCCCCCTCCCTATTTACATGTCAATTCTTAAGTAAAACAAAGTGCCCCATCAACATTATTAATTTCATTTTATTCATATTAATCTTTACCCTAAAATGCTGGCCACTTCCTAATTTTGTTCCACTATTTTGTGCTTATCCTGATAACTAATACTCTTTATTGCTCAACCGACATATCCTACTAACACGTATTGCACCTTTTTCCTATATATCATAATCTATTAGCTAAACCATCTCAATCTAAATAAGCATCCTCTTTATTGGAAAGGAAAAAACAAGCCAATGATGTCTTCCAAATACACTCCAATCTCAGCTGTTTCTGGAGGAAGAAAGAATCTCAAGATGTGTGTGTGAGTTGCTCACATTTGGCGCCAAAGAATACCATTGTTGAACAGGTTAATGATTATGTGTTAGACTTGATTCATGGTGAAGAAAAAATCTATTTAAGTTACGATACACCTTATCATAAAAACATAGATGGTGACGCAGTAGATGACATCCACACTCCTGAATTCCTCAACACCATTGTGGTGTCTGGATTGCCAAATCATCAGTTGCGACTGAAAGTAGGAGCACGTGTCATGTTACTTAGGAACATGGATCAAAGTTTGGGCTTATGTAACGGTACGAGATTGATCATTACAAAGATGGGAAAATTTGTGCTCGAAGGACGGATAATATATGGTTCAAATATCGGTGAGAAGGTGTTTATTTCAAGGTTATCGCTAACACCATCTGATAATAGAATTCCTTTCAAATTTAAACGAAGGCAGTTTCCGATTTCTGTCTCATTTGCAATGACTATTAACAAGAGTCAGGGTCAGTCGCTAGAACATGTTGGTGTCTACCTACCGTCTCCTATTTTTTCACATGGACAGTTGTACGTCGCAATATCACAGGTTACTTCGAGGGCTGGTTTAAAAATATTGATTAATGACGACGACAGTGATGATACCGATGTTGCATCAAATGTGGTCTATAGAGAAGTTTTCCGTAATGTGTAGGACTTTTTGTGTACTATTCATTTTCTTACTTATTGAAACTATTTGCATGTCAACGAACTTCAATTTCCCTTTCAAAATTATATGTTATTTTAAAGTAACAGGAACTACATACTAGAATTATGGAACAATAACAAAGTCTTTGGTATTGACATTTTGCTTTCATTCACGACAATTTTTAGATTCACGCGAACTACAGTGTCTTATTTTATAGTGAATATTATCTTTTTTAAATGACACGTGCGTTAGCACGGGTCAATGGTCTAGTTTTAAATTAACACAATTGTTTCTATTTGTTAGCTTCCTTTGTGATTGTTGCGTTTGTCTTCACTGTTCGAATGAATACGTTAGTGTTTTTGTTTTTTGCCGTCCAAATATGTTGGAATTGAGTGAAACAGGATCTAGCTTATGGCATACGACAATAGTCGTTGGTTACCGTTAATTTCATGAAGATGACGTTAACGTGTTACCCATGTAAGCATCAAAATTATTTGTATATATTTGTATTATTACATAATTGTCAGGATCCACTTGGTTGATTATCAGATTACTACTAATACGTATTCTAATGCTTCACGAAAAAGAGACATGGAAAATTAAACAAATAAATCTACAATAATTGAGCTGAGGAATGATTATAATATCACATTAATTACGGATTCAATTCCACTAATCGAATATTATCAACTTATATTAGTAATGCTTCCATCGAGATCTGTGTTGTGACGTATTACAGCTGAATCTTTATAATTTTTATTTCCCAATTACCAGCGTTACATATGATAGAATATTCAATGTCTCCTTCAGAAAAAAAGAATATTCAATGTCTTTTTTCAACTAAGAATATTCAATGTCTTATTATCTATCATACAGATGTGTAATATTAACTGCACAAGAAAACTGAAAATTCCATACATACATTAATAATTTAGATAATTTTTACATACTTAATAATTGATTATTGCATAACACCCACTTACGTCTAAGTTTTTGTATAGTGTTGCGATGTGTCAAAGTGTGAATGTGATGTAAGATTTAAAGTTCAACAACATAACATATAAGTAAGGGATTCTCCTTAAAAAAAAAAACATATAAGTAAGGGATTCATAATTTTGATCTCTAAATATTTTAGATGAGGATGTGGTGTTCAATCTCACTAGTATGGTTGCTATTAATCGAGTGTGATGATCCAACTTAGTGAAATCTCTTCTCATAGTTCAACGGTGATATTAGATCATTGGTTCGACTAGATGAGGGAGTTAAAGAGGACCCTTATATCCAAAAGTTTACGATGAAGATATGCAGTCAAATCATTTGATTTTTTAGAATGAAACTGGTTATAAC
Organism: Medicago truncatula; assembly: GCF_003473485.1. NCBI lineage: Eukaryota > Viridiplantae > Streptophyta > Magnoliopsida > Fabales > Fabaceae > Medicago > Medicago truncatula. The sequence goes on from NC_053045.1 coordinate 29,478,841, forward strand.
CTATAATCAGGAGGTAAATAACGTCTAATCAATAATTGTTTCCGTCAGAGTTCAAACTTTAGAAACTCTATTCAAAATTTGATTAATCAATCACTTGATATACTCATTCACTTGATTAAATTGGTCAATTTGTTTTAAGTAGTAAAATATAATTAAGAAAATAAAGATATTTTGTGGAAGAAAATAATCTAGTTTATATTACATGGACATATATTGACAGATCATTATAATATAAACCATTACATCTGACTTGAACTTTTAAAGTAGGTTTCAACATCAAAGGAGAAAAAAACACCAAATCCTATCTAGGAGTTTCAACGGTGTAAAACTTTACACCAATATTAACTTATTAAAGCATGGGAAATTCATTAGCCCTTAAACTTTAAACAAAATAAAGTGGGGCATAACTTGTACTACTAGTGGGTAGGAGTTGTATTTGGTGGTGTTGCTGCAGAAGCCACACGCTTTCCTCTCTCAGAACGACTATTCTCAGCAAACCTAAGACTTGGTTGATGCAAACCTTTCTGTACTTCATCTTCATTCCATTCAGAAGTGTAATAGTGTTCTTCATTGATCTCTTTTGAAGCTGGAAGGAACATGCTACCCCACTGTGGAAAATGAACAAAAGCAACTGGAAGTGTACAACCAACAATCATTGCACCCATCCATGAAAGACCTGAAGCTGTTGAAAATTTTGAGCTTGAAAAAAATATCAACTGTGTTAATCCAGAACCAAAGTTTCCACCTGCACCTGTTAAACCTGATATAATTCCCAATGATCTTCTTGATATGAATGGAATGATTCCAAATGTTGCACCACATGCTGCTTGTGCTCCAACTGAGAAGAGGATCATGGATAGTACTGCGATCGGAAGTGTATTCGCACGTCCTAACCATATGCAGAAAACTCCTCCTAGGGTTTGGAGGATCCAGAGTGTCCATAATCTTCCTCGCATTCCGAATAATCTTGCTGCAACATCTGATGCATATCCTCCGAATGGACGAGCAACTATGTTTGCCATTCCAAAGGATGCAGCAATGATTCCAGCTGTGTGTAACTTTAGGTTAAACCTGTTTTTTTATCCATTCATTAAAGATTTGTTAGAAAATAGAAAAAATGTTTATTAGGTTTTTAAAAACACTAAGCATGTAGGTATATACAATCTTGAGGACTTAATTGAGTTTAAGCATCTCAACTAACCTGTCATAGAAATATTCAGCAATGACATTGTCAGTGGTTAATTCAACTCCCATAGAGTAACCATAAAGCAATGCAAAAATCCATGTCCTGTAATTTGTTATAGCATACCATAAAACCTGAAAACAAAGCAAAAAAAATCAAAACCAAATTTTTAATATACTTTGAGCTTGAAAGAATTGAACTCAATTGATTAATTGTGCTGTGGTTCCAATGATACAAACTAACCTTTGTGAACTTGTCTTTAGCAACATTACCCTTCTTCTGTAAGGCACCAAGGTTACCATCAGGTAAATCTTGGCCTAATGTTAAGACCATAATACCCATGATAACATGCAACCAACCAGGGATAAAAAAGGCAATTCTCCAAGCAGTGAAAGGAGTAGCACCAGCTCTTCTAATCAATTCATACACCAAAGGCATAATAAGCTGAGTGGCCCCACCACCCATATTACCCCAACCAGCAGCAGTACCATTAGCAAGTCCAATAATTTTACTATTAAACATAGTACTCATCCAATATTGACATGAAACAAATGTTGCCAAAGAGAAACCAATCATAAACCTAACTGCTATATAACCAGCAGCATTTTCAACAAATGACATACAAAACACTGTTGGTGCTGTTAGCATTATAAGGAATGCACAACCATAACGCGGACCTAATAGGTCACAAATTGCACCCATTGCAAGCCTTGAGAATATACTACCTGAAACCGAAGCGACTCCGGCGTTACCAACGTCGGATTTTGTGAGGTTAAGGTTGTCCCGGATGATCGGGACTAAAGGTGCTGCCGCGAATGTCGAGACGAAACAGGTGAAGAAAGATATCCATGATAAATGGAAGGTTCTCATGTGAGGGTTAGCCATTGAAAAGAGTTTGAAAACTTTGGATTTGTGTTCAGAATCAACTGGTAATGCAAATTTGGCTGTGGTATCAGTTGGTACCATTGGTGAAGCAACTGATGACATGAAGGTTTGTTCTCTTCCAGTTACTCCATGCATGGAGCTTCCTGGTGAACCCTCAATATCAGCCATTGATATAGCTGTTTTTAGTAATGAGAGGGGTGTAAATAGAAAGGTAATTGGTTTGAATGTGATGAATATTATTGTGAAGAATGAAGAAGGAGTGTGTTGTATTTATAGTATGTTAAAGCGTTGACAATGTAATGAGCCAATTGAGTTCTCAAAGGTTGGATAGAAAGATTTAAAGTAATTAATCTTGATTAATTAACATAAGATAATCCACTTCGCCGCATCTGACTAATAATAAACAGTGAAAGAACTCATGGTATATCCCAAAGGTTCATATGTAGGTGACATCATCCACTGTAGAGATTCTTAATCATAATTGAATATACTGAAATAATACTTATATGTACGATTGTTCAATGCCTCTAATTGTAATTAACCATCGAACTTATATTATTTTGTGTTATTCACGGAACTAAATATCGTCTTACAAATGTACAAGTGTGTGTCTGCACCTATCTCTTATCCTCTTATATCATAGACTTTTTTTTTTATATAAATCTTGATACATATTTGAGTTTGAATATAAATTCAAAAAAAAAAACTAGGGCATAAGGAGCTGAATATAGACGGAACATCCAAAATAAACACCATAAAAACACTCATACACACAACACCAAACAAAACCCTACCTTCAACGCCCATGAGGACAACACCACCAAATAAAGTTCACCTCCTAAATCATACTCCACCGCGAACCACCGCTGAATATGATATCCATAACCACCCATCGCCACTACTCACCCCCAAAAAACACACCCCTTTAAATCAAAACACCCTGGTCGCATCACCATAGCTGAGCCACACCCAAAAAGGGCACATTCTAATATTCATACAACTTCCATCACATCTCAACCTCCGGTCCACTGAACGAACACCAAATTAGCCCAAATAAAAACTTGAATCGAAGAACTGACTTCCGATCTCGAATCAAAAGTGATCGGTCCACCAGACTCCAGCACCAAATCAGAAGGGTATTCCTCACCCCCGATCCACCAGAGACATCATAACCAACCAAACCAGATTGCTACTAGATACCAACTCCCGATCTCGAAGCAAATGCAAACAGCCCACCAGAATCCATGACACAAACATTAGAAGGCATTCGACAGGATGTTTTGTGTGATGTGCGTAAGATCTAATGTTAAGAGTTTTTTTTTTTTTTGGAAAACTTGGTATCCGATCCAATAATCGACTAATCCGAGGGGACCACCCACCGCCCACTTGCGGGGATCCCGTTTAAAGCCAGAGCAAGCTCTGTATAGACTTAGCCCACCAAAATTGACACTATAGGGAATCGAACCTGAGATCTCTGGAGGATGTTATAAGTTATTAATCCAATAATGTAAACAAGCTTGCACCATATAATTGGTTTGATAAAGAATATTACGAAATGGTCAAAAAATGAAAAATATATAATATCATAGAATTTTTCACGAAACACTACTAAATAAAAACATAAGAATAGAAAAACTTAAGCTATTTGGATTTTTCTAGGCATGTACACTAAGCTACACTAAATAAATATCTCTAGTTTTTTTTTTTTTTTTTTTTAAATTATAATCACTTACTAGCATTTACTGCTACTAGATCGTCCTATTTTCTAATGTAAAGGCTCTGCAAGAGTAGAATAGATAGGGTTCTTCTTCAAAGTAATTTGATACTCAAGCAATTACAAGTTCTTTAAACAAATTAAAGACAAACTGAACTAATATAATTTGGCTATTTGCCATTTTATTTTTACTAATATATTTTATTCTAACACCTAACGATAAAATGGAATATAAATTGTTTTGTAAATACAGTTCAGTTGATAGCGGTAAAGACAATAATATTCAGAGTTGAGGTTAAAAAATGAAATATAGATTTTGTCATTTTCTGTTTTAAATTTATGTCACTATTTAAAAAAATTCAATCGTAAACGAATATCGCAAGAAAATAACAATTACCAAGCTTTTTCCCTAAGTTATCAACTTTATAAATTGTGGTTTGCCAAACAAAAGTCTAAGTGTGACAACATTTGACTTAATTTGTTAACTTGTATTAAATAATTGAATTTAAAGCCTTGTTTCTATCGTTCTATCTCATCCAGCCAGATAGTTGACAAGTAGGATAGTAGTTGTTGCCTCATTGGAGTCTAGCAACCAACGTTCAGACTTGGCAAAGTCAAATCATTGCTATTATTTTTATTCACAAGTAAAAATATCAATAGGATTTTCTGACCTAAGAATGTTTTTCTATTAATAAAATTTTATTTTCAAACATTTCCAAAAAAAAAAAAAAAAAAAAAATTTTCTGCTCATATAATTAAGTGGCCTTGACATTGTTTTTTATATTTTTTTAATATTTAGGCTTGGCATACAAAGCAATGCAAAGTCCAAGTCAATCAATCATTGATCAGTTGGCTTGCTAGAGTTTTAATAAATATCAGCTTATCAACTAAAACTAGAAATAGAGTTTGTGTTTTTTTAGGGGAGAAACAGAGTTTTTTTTTTTTTTTAAGGATAATAGAGTTTATGTTGAAATTAGAGAATTTTACGTTTTTTTTTTTTAATGTTGAATATGAGGATTTACCTATTTTTTTGTTCACTGTCATAGCATTGATCATAGTATGTCATCCTGCTATCTTAATGTTAAGGCTTAAATACAGTTTTACCCTCCTATTTTACCTGCTTATGGATTTTAATCCCCCTATTTTATATTTTTCAGGATTTCAAAAACTTATTGGTTTTTCCATGTATTTTATTGGGATTTTCTGTATTTTCTTGTTTTCTTGTATTTTTCCAGCAAAATTATGGTTTTTTTACTAATTTTTTTTCTAGAATTTTCATTTAATTTTTTATTCAAAATATTTTAATTTAAAAACATACAAATAATATAGTATTTAATATTAATTTTTTTTTGACAAATATTTAATATTAATTAAATACGTGGATAACAAGATAATAATATATAATCCACATAAGCACCGCCAGATCAGCAAAAATTAGTCCAAATGTGATTGGGGTAAAATCCAAAATAGAAGAGCTAAAATTTTGAATTTTTAAATAGGGGTGGTTAAAATCCATAATTAGTCAAACTAAGGGGTAAAAAATTGTGCATAGGGAATAAGTAATGTATCTGCTCTAAAATATGTTGATAATATAACTCACTTTTAGTATTAGTGAATTGTACTACATTTATCTCTTGACTTATTGAGAATAAAGAACTCAACTACATTAAAAACCATTAGTGTTTTTTTTTTTTTTTTCTAATAAAAAATGTCAGTTTTTTTCAAATGAAAAGGTGGTTATAATATTTATTGTTATGTTAAAGAATGGCACCTCAGATAGCCGCTTCACTCTCTTTCTTGCTGGTCTTTGGTGGGTTTGAAGGAACCGTAATTTAATGTGTCTAAATAATGAAATTTGGTTTATATTTCGTCTTTGCAACAACATTTAAAGCTCAGCGGATGCAATCAAATCAAGCTTTCAGAGAGATGGCAGCGCTGCCCCACCTGATCGCTTCATTAAATGGAATTGCAACAATTAACCAACTTCATCAATTTTAAATGTTGATGGCAGCTGCTTAGGAACCCCAACCCGTGCTAGCTTTCAAGGTGTCCTCTACAATATTGCAGGGGTCTATCTATGAGGTTTCTCAGTACTAATGATATTCTCTTGGCAGAACTTACAACAGTTTACCATGGTTTGATTAAGGCTATCGTAATGGGCATTGATGATTTGCTGTGCTATTCTGACTCTCTCCTTTCCATCAATCTCATATCTAATAACACGCCGCGGTTTCATATATATGTTGTGGTAATCCATGATATTAAGGACTTGTTAGCCATCCGCAATTACTCTCTCCAGCATACTTGCAGAGAGGGGAATCAGTGTGTCGACTACCTAGCTAAAATAGGAGCTTCCTCCGATGTGGAGTTCATCACCCACTCCTCGCCTCCAGTCGACCTCCTCCCGCTGCTAAGGATCGACACATCATGAATTTTCTTTTCTAGGCGCTAGCTTTTTTTCTTTCTTTTCTGATCCCTTTTTGTTTGTTTCTTTAGCCTTGTAAAAAAAAAAAGACTTTTAACGCTTCAACTACTTAAATCTTTTAGTTCAACCCATCGAGATATCCATATCTTACTACATGAAGACATGGGTGCTCAAATGGTTGAAGTTACAAACATTGAAGATGCACTATATATTTTTTAAACAAATGTGTGTGTGGGAGAACCAATCTTTATTTACGACTATATTTATATATTTGGAGTGTATAGCTCAGTTAGTAGAGCATTGGACTTTTAACTTAATGGTCGCAGAGCCTGGCTCACGTCGTTCAAACAACCGGCGGGGAGCACCTCACGATCGCGCACAGTAACTAGGAGTCCCTTTTTTTTTTTTTTTTTTACACCAAAGGCAAACTTCAATTCACAATCGAACTTAGACTTTATGATATGAAGGCAACCCAAAGAATAGACAGGTAGGAGCCTATTCACGCGCCTATGGATCAATGTAACCCAACTAGTAACTAGTGCCCTTAATGGACCTCTCCTATGTAACTCAAACTGAAAAGGGAGACAGAATATAAATAAAATATTATGGGCTCGATTGATCATACTTGATGATTGATTGATGGATACCTTTGTTATATGGAAAAAGATAGGTAGACACCCTTTTTCATACACCTTTTATGTACACCTCATGTGTTAGGGGTATTTTAGTAATTTTACATCATATATTCACTCATTTTCATCTCTTCTTTCAATATTTTTGCCACGTGTCACAAATGTGTGTGGGTGTAAAAGGGTGTATGCCATCTAAGGTGGTTCATGTATAAGAGCTCTTGTTATGTAGTTCTGGTGAAGGGGTGGGACATAAAAGCTAACATAGTGACAAAAAAAAATGAAGCAACCCCAAAGGGTATATATCACATATTATAGTTCAGGACAAACAATCACATACAACTTGCACAATCCATCAACTCCACTTACGAAACTGAAACCAAATTGAAAAAAAGTAGTGTATGAATTTAATAAATTGAACCAAGATCTTTGATGATGGCGTATGAACCTCACTGCTAACGCAGATACAAACAAGTTCATCCACCCACCACCCACTGCTTCGACCAACACAACAAGTCTCAAAAGCGGCCATTTCTAGCTAAACAATCCAAGGTCAAACAGGAGCACTCCAAATGTTGTGTTAATACAAAATTAATAGCCATTTGTCATAGAAAGAAAATAACGGTCGACAATCCACGAGGATTGGAAGCAAGATCTCTTAGCCTCAGCGGAGTTTCAACCAATCAACCTAGAAACCCGAATCCTAGCCAAAGCTCACAATAGAGCCACCATTTGGAAACCATCACCAAAGAATACACACCAACAAACATGACGACGATTAACAACCACCATCTCATAAGCTCCAACCAAAAGAGAATGTAACCACTTCCGCGTGGTACCATACCTCATTGGTTGACACCCAAGAAGCACCAACGCGAACCACAAGGGAACCACGTTCTTTTAGAACCTTTAACTTTGTGTTGACAACATATCTGGTTTAAAAAAAACCATAAGAACAAGATGACCCAGATGAGAACACCCACATTGTTTTCTTAGGGGTTCAACCACCCAGACGGCGGTGAACGACAGATATGAAAGGTTGGTAGCGCGGAGGGAAAAATGTCACTCATCGCACAACTACAATGAATCACTACATCTTTAATGGACAAATTTAGATTGGTGGAGGCGAAATTCAGTGGTGGTTAAAGCTTTTGTTTTCTAGAGAGATGGGAGAGAAAGCATACGAAGAGAGGGCCTATCTTACCATACTGAAATTGAAGATGGAGTGCATATGTGATTCAAATGAGAGTTCAAATTTCTCTATACAAAGAGTTCTAAAAATGTTATTCATGTGGTTTTTAGATATAATTCAACAAACACATAACAACAAAGAGTATCATCAATATCCATATATGTGTAAACTCACTTAGGTTGGTATGGTGATATTGACTTAGCATCTGAGGGTATGCTCCTCCTTAAAATCGATGGACTAATTTAGCTTCAACAAAAAAAAATCATATATGTGTATCGTAGATTCTTGATGAGCTAAGGGACTTTGAATGAGCTTGAAGGAGAAGGTCCCAAGCCCCCATAAACTAACATAGCTATAATGGTTCTAACTTTTGTTTACATTTTTTTTATAGGTTGTATATATGTATAAAGGGTGCCACATAATAGAATTTCAGGGTTGATTATTATTCAAAAGAGAAATGATATTTGAACAATCATTTTGTAATAATTTTTGTGACAGCTTTCTCTTTCATATTTATATTATGTTTTTACTTTATCTCTATTGTTTTGGTTTTGGTATCAATACATATCTTTTCTTTATAAATCTATGGTTGTCAAATAAATTGTCAACAAAATGGTTGTTTAAATAACACATCACTTTTGAAAATTAGAGACAACCAAAGTTCTAGCAAAATTGTATCCAAGTCCATAAAGAAAAATTTGAAAAATATAAAAAAGCATTAATAATTTTATGTAATTTTTTTTCTTTTGTTCTGGGTTTATACCCCAACTAATTTTTTATGTTTTCTATTTTTATTATTAATAACTAGCAGAAAGACGGGTATTACTCTTTTTATTGTGCTAATGTGTGTAGATTATCAACAATATTTTATAGAAATTTTGCGTGTAAATTACAAACAATATTTTATATAAATTTTTTTATATAGATTAATATTATAAGTATAGATATCTTTAGTAAAATTTTTTTATAGATATTTGTGACTTTCAAATGTAACAAACTCAACAACTATTTATATTTTTCAATGACAATAATTATATAACAAAAATTCTTATCTTTTTTAATAAAAGCAACAATATAACATTATTAATTATACGAAAATTTGTTTAAGGCTATAATTGAAATAACACAAAAGTCAGTCCAAAAAGGACTATTTTCTTTATACATAGTATAGATATAGTAGGCTTAATCTAATTGTTGAATAGTCTCACAACAGATAAAATATGACTTGAACATGTGCATATAAGTGGGGCAGTCATCATTTCACAAGCTGGTTTTGTGGGGTTATATTAGACTCAACCACAATTTCCAAGACTAATAATATATGGGGTTATATGGCATACTCAGGTGTCATTAAAGGTTTCCATTTTAGCTTGACGTTTGCTTTGTGACAGGTTGCCGACAAAAATCAATTTACTGAATCGTGGCATAATATCTATCGCGGACATCTCTTGCTCGACGGGATGTGGACAGGTCGAAAGTGCTCAACATCTGTTTCTTCATTGTGATTGGCTCCCTTTGGCAGCAGGTTCGGTTTTGGATTGGTGTTTCAGGTGTTGATCAGCAAAGTCTCTGTGCTCACTTTGTCTAGTTTACTAACTACTCAGGTGGCCTAAGGGCTCGTCGATCATTTCTCTAGTTACTATGGCTCCTTTGTGTTTGGCTAGTGTGGAATGAACGTAATAATAGACTATTTAATAATTCTCACACTCCCATTACAGAGCTTATGGATAAGGTTAAATTTCATTCATACTGGTATGGTTGAGGGTTAATAATGCCACTTTTGTTTATGGTCGGTAGCAGTGGTGGTCAGACCCGTGGTCTTGTTTGGGTATCGGCTAACGGCTTGTTTTTGTAATTATTTGACAGACACTCTGTATTTTGAGTGTCCTCTTTGGTACGCCTTGTGCTAAAGAGGCGTGTCTGTTTGTGTGAATATATATACCATTTTTGCTTCTTAAAAAGAAAAGAATTGTAGTGTATGTGAATCGTAATATTTTCTTAAAACTATTCCAGTATAAAAAATCACTTCACATTTATACTCATGCCTTTTAAAATATTTAACAAGAAATTAAAGTTTTTTTGACAGACAATAATTAAAGTTTGCAACTTAAGAAAAGGGTCGTATATACATTACGTATCACCAATGCGATTCTTTTCAAAGAGCAAATTAGTGTTAACAAAACCAGTAAAGTCTCTTTCTGCTTCTGTAATTGAAAGTTGCAGCACTTGATGTTGACCAAAACTATGCTAATACAAATCTCAATTCACCCTTTCAAGATCTCCTAGAGTTCCTGTTCAGCAACCTGTGATGTCATTTAGTTTTTGAGTACAAGATAGACCTTTTCAATCTTATTTTTAAGAGCTTTAATATGTTCAGTTACGTTTATATATATTCTAGATTTATTTTAACCTTTTATTTTTCTTGTAAAAAAAAATCTTGATTAATAATATGTTCTGATTTTGAGTATGTTTCATATAAATTTATATATTTTTTCTTATAAAACAATATTATTTATCTTTTTTAAAAGAAAAACTACACATTTTTTTATATTTTCATATTGATAATATAGATGATTTTTCTATATAATATAATTTTACACAATTTATTGATAATATTGAAAATATTATTGATAGATGGATCTTGGTCTAATAAATTGATTTTTTTTTTGACAAGGGTCTAATAAATTGATGAATAGTATTACATGAATTAGATTAAACTAATTGAAGTTATGTTATCCTTTAACCTATTGAGGTAATAATTTAAATTAAATCTTCAAGACAAAGAATTAAATTAAAATTTGTTTTACCTATATAAAATTCAAAAAGAGGAAGTGGTCTCAATGTAAATTTGTAGTTTAAAATAAAATAAAGCTTTTAAATTCTCAAAAACGAATAAAGTGACATTAAAAAAGGTTACGAGTTTAAGCTTAAATTATAGAAAGATCATAGAGGATTATAAGATAGTAGTTGATATACAGTAGAAACTCTATAAATTAATAATGTCGGGACCGGAGAAATTTATGAATTTAGAGAGTTATTAATTTATCGATAAATTAATAATTATTAATTTAAAGAGTTTTTAAGTAATTATACTGTACATACCAAACAAAAAGACAAATTAGTCTATGTCTCTTAGAATTACGTTGCACCAAATCTTGGGACTCAATGTAAATTAATAAATATTGTATTCATATCCATTGGAAATATGACTTTTGACTTTTGAAGTGTATAGTAAATGTAAACAAGTGGAATGTTCAATGTATTCTTAAGCAAGTTTGGCATATATAAATTACATGAATGTGTTAAAAGTATTCAAACCATATCTCACTCACGAGATGACTTCTCATCTAAAAGGTGTTGCAAAATCAACTATGTCAGATCAAATACGTAAGGAGTTGTGCGAGTACAAGAGAGATAATCCTGCAAGCACACAAAAAGACTTGCAGAGATGGCTTGAGGGAAAATTTCAGTTGAAAGTTAGTCAAGGAACAATATCAAACACACTTAAGCGGTCAAATGACTATCTCTCTGCTGAAATAGAAAAGGGAAGAGCGGAGATCAAAAGACACAAACCAGCAAAATATCCTGACATGGAGAAGGTTGTTTATGAGTGGTTTCTACAGCATCAAGAACGTGTGAATATCACAGGAGAATTAATTTTGCAGAAGGCAAGAGATACAATGAAACTCTTGTACCCTCATGATGATTCAGATTTTAACTTCTCTACAGGATGGCTTGGGAAATTCAAGCACCGACATGGCATAAAGTCATTTCGTCGTTTTGGCGAGAGTGGGAAATTGGTAACGATTCGAGAGAAAATTGATCAGTTCCCTATGAAAGATGTTTTCAATATGGATGAAACTGGGTTGTTTTATAGGCTACAAGCTGATCATTCACTGGCAACAAAACAACTTGAAGGAAGAAAACAAGATAAAGAAAGGCTGACGGTAGTTGTAACACCCCGTTACCCAAAAGTAATTAAAATAACAAATATACATCAGAGTTAAGCACCAAACGGGCATGCTACATCGCAAATTCAAAATTCCTTAAATAGAAAATAAAACTATTTAACTCAACATCGTCCATAACTTCAAAAATCATGCAGCGGAAAGTTTGCATTTCAAATAACCACAACAACGGTTAAAATTCTCCATATAATATCTTGGCCTAAAGCCTAACAACAATAAATCAACCAACAACGGGCCACATCATCAAGTTCCAAAAATTGATACATAGGAAGGAAAACAACAATAATATAAATAATAATTCCCATCCCACGTATCAGAGCCCTAGACACGACATTGAGCCACCACCAACTACTCAGGATCACCTGCAAGTTACCCATAGGAAGGGCAACATTTTCAAGCAGAAGGGGTGAGATTCACAACAATAAATATAGATATTAAATCTTCAATTGAATCTAACACCCTATAACATCAAATTACACCATCTTGCAAATATACATAATTAATTCACAAGCAACAACAACATCATCATAATCCACTTAACAAGTATGTAAACAATGTACATATTCACCAACAATATCATCATCATCAAGTAACAACCACAATCAACAACTAAGACTCATGCAAATGACATGACAACACTGCTAAGACAACACCTTAGACTTCTCAATGGATGCAAATATGCATGTGGTACCAAACAGGACCGAAGCCCTCACCGCTTTTTGAATGGTTAAAGCATTCATCAGGACCGAAGCCCTCACCGCTGTTGAGCAACTAGTACTCCAGGACCGAAGCCCTCACCGCTGTTTTATGCATATGCAATGGACCTACTTGTGTATATCTACATACAACTGACCATGCAATGCAACTCCATGTGACTCCACTTAAACAACATGTATGATTCGATAATTAGCATACATTTCAATCATCATCAGTAATCATCAATTCAGCAATCCAATCAACCAAAATAATGCATAATTACATGAAACTATGCTCAACATTTCAACATTAAATCACTACCATTCATGCACGAAATTCAACACTCAGGAACTGTGCAGCTCGCCTCGCGAGCACATCTGCTCGCCATGGCGAGTTCACAAAACTACTTGCTCGCCATGGCGAGTTCAAGGCGAACTCGAGGCGAGTGAAAATTAGGTGCTCTCGGGAAAAATGCCATTTTCTCACTCAAATCCCAATTCTAAGTTCCCTATTCATCTTTTTAACCTAAGACTTCCACCATTCATCATTAAAATCATCCAGGTACCTTAAACCATCCCCAAAACATCTTATAACAACTTTTCAAAATCAAGTTTTATCCAGGCTTGCTCGCCATGGCGAGTTGGTCTGCTCGCGAGGCGAGCTATGGAGTTGCTCACTCGCGAGGCGAAACATGAATGCTCGCGAGGCGAGCAATGAACTTCTGTACGGGCAGAAAACTGGTTTTTCCCAAAAATCCCATTTTTCTTCCAATCACTCCCCAAATCAGTTTACAGATATAATTTAACTTGCTGTATACACTCAGAACCCATTTCTAACATCAAAACTACACTCACAACTCCAAATTCAACAATTCAACATAAAATCCCAAAATCCCAATTTTCACCAAAACCTGTTAAACTCAAAATCAGAATCTAAAATCTACACTATTGTTATCATGGTTTTTGGGTGCCAAGCCATTAATTGGACTTGAACCTTTTGACCGTTGATATCTCTCTTTTTTCTTGGGAAGGGTAAAAGGAGAAAAACCCTTAAAAAGTTCTAGATTCGGGGGTCGTTTTCGCTAAGGGAAGGTGTTAGGCACCCGGAGCGATTATGGTACTCCATAAGAGCCGTTCTCCTAAGTTGATTTCTACGCTTTATTTTTATTGCCTACTTGTAAAAAAATGAAGGTGTGATTAGTGAAGAATGGGGGTGAGAAGAAGTAAAATTTGATTTTTATTTCGGCTTGGAGGGGTTAAAGTCCCTTGCCTACGTACCGTTTTACGGGATCAAAACCGGCGTAGTTCTTGCTAAAAAGACTTGTTGTTTTTTGTTTTAATTGCTTGATTTTAAATTTTGAAAATGATTTTGAAGAAAGGGATTGAGAGGCTTCATGAGCATTAGAGTATGAAAAAAGTGGGGGTTTGTTTAGTGATTTTGCAAAAAAAAAGTCTAAATGATTAGATTTATTTGAGAATTTTATTAAGAAAATAAAAGATGAAAAATTGTTGGAGTTTTGACTCCATTTTTATGAAAAATATTTGAAGCGAATTTGTTTGCACATTTTTGGAAAAAAAATGGATTTTCTCTAAGTGTTTAAACCTAAGCATTCATCTAACCATGCAATCCTAGCCATACATCTACACATGCAATCCTAGGCATACATCTAGGGTGAGTGTGTGCGTGCCGGTGCGCCGTAGTGTCCATAGTCCATATTACAAGAATTGCCTAAATACATTCTATGGCCTCTTTGCCAAGCTACAAACCAATGATAACAAATTACATCACCGAATGAATTAGAATTTGCAAAAATAAATGCTAAGCTAAAGAAAGTGGAGGAGATAGTGAAATGCTATGAGTGAAGTCACATGAGGAACAAAATGTTAGTGAAACAAGGAAAAATATAATGGGAATGATGAAAGATGCACCAAATGAATATGCAATAAAAAGGGGTAAAAACATGAGAATTTGTCAAACACAATGTGTAACAAATGGCCTATAATGCAAGAACAAGTATAAATCAAATGAAAACAGTGACACAATCATTGGATTATCATCACGTCTATCATGAAAATGTATTCTAATTAGCCATGCTATGCACCAAAATTCTTAGGACAAGAATCAACCTAAAAATCATGAAAAAAGCTAACTAGAGAAGTAAATTGAACAAGAGACCTATGCACATATTTTTACCAGTTGTTTGCAAGCAAAATATCATTAAAAATCATCAAGAAAATGGTAAAAACATGTAGTAATTTTTGGAATTTTTTTGTAAAAAAAAAGTGAGCAAGAAACAGGTTCAGATAGCAAAAAGAATGGTGCAGATAGCAAGAAAAACAAAGAAACGCAACAAGAACTAAGCCCAAACCTAAAGCCCAACACACAAAACTCAGATTGCACAGGAGACGTTGGATTGATCCAGGGGCTGAGAAAGAAAAGGAAGAACCGAAAATAAACCGGACCGATTCAATGTTCTATATATATGCTTCAAATCCGGTTTTTTTTCATTTTTTCTTTTCCTTCTCTCTCTTCTCCCCTCTAGTGAGAGAAGCTCTCACTTCTCTCTAGGATTCTGGTTGCCTTCTCCGGCTCACATGGCTTTTCCGGCGCAGCGGACGGCGGTGGCGCCTCCGCGCCGGAGTTCGAAACTTCTCCGATTCAAAAACTTTTTACGTTTTTGAACATCCTTTTTTGTATACTACTCGAATCCGAGCTTAGATTTTTCAAAAGAGTTTTGAATCGGAGTAGATCTAAACTTGAACCTTGATGAAAAAACTTAAGAAAACGGAAAGGAAAAGAGGGAGAACGACGGCGGTTACCTCTTTGGCACTTCGAACTCACGATTGCGGTGACTCTTGGCTTGGCGTTGTTGCTTCGTGTTCTTCGCGTGCTTGCGTTTCTGTTGCTTCTGCTTCGATCGCTGTTGCTTCAGCTTCGCGTGCTTGCGTTTCTGTTGCTTCGCGTTTCTGTTCAGATTCGATTTTCCCTTCTTCTTCTCCCACCGTGATCGGTGCTTGAGTTCTTCACTTCCGGTGAGGAATTCGCACCTTGTATTGCGGTGGAATCGATTCAGTGATGAAGATTCGTACACGAATCTCTGAGAATTGATGATGAATTTCGGTTAGGGTTCTTTGTGTTCTTGAGAAATTTTTGTTTTGATCTAACAGAAAAGAGAGAGAAAGTGGGAATCTGTTTTTGGTGATGTGTATTGCAATGAATGGATCTGGATTATGTGGCACTGTGAACAGTATTTATAGCTGATGTGTGAGTGATTGGACCATTAGAAAGCTGACATGTGGCATTGGACTGAAAAAGGGGCGCTGCCCTGTAATTTGACTTGAAGGACCTGTTTGCAATTTTGAAAAATATATGGACTGGACTGAAAAATGAAAGTAAAGACTGAAATGAAATTAAAAACTGTTTGGACAAAATATGCAACTTTGGGACCTCAATTGAGGGACCAAAACGCAATTAAAAATAAAATTGGATAAAAAACGTAATTTGACCAAACGTAAAGCGAAACAAAAAATAAAATTGACAAAACGGACTAAAACGAACCAATGGCTTAAATGAGGTACTTTAAAGTAACCTCTCTATGCCGAAATTTTGTGTGAAATGACCAAAATGCCCCTAGGGCTAAAAATGACCTAAACAGACTCAAATTGACTTGACACTGACTCAGATGCAGGTTTGAGATGAATCTAACAAGGTTTACTGATGAAATGTTAAAAATCAATCTGAAAAGACTCAGAGACAGACACAGGGACTAAAATGGGTTCCACTGCAGGAAATGACCAAAATACCCTTTTTGCATGGTTTTTGAAATAAAATGCAAGAAAAGTAATGCGACGTTTCAGAAAGTTCTTAAATGACTTGTAATGCAAGAAAAGACAGACAGAGGCAGTAAAATACGTTTAAAAGAGAGTTAAAGATTCAGAGTAAAATAATAGAGAATTGACAAATATCAGTGTTAGAAAAGAAATTTGGACGAGTATTTTTAGGTCCAAAATCAGGGTATAACAGCTGCCCCTATTTAAGTTTCTTTGTCTGGAGAGTCAAGAGACGGAGTCTTTGGCTTGACAGGACGAAGATACTTAAATATTAGCATTTGCACTGTGTTTGGACGTAAAAATACGCCTACCCATTTTCAAATAGTATGCATGCCATGCATCATTTGGATTATGAATGCAAGACCTCATGGGGATTGGAATTAACAAAATATGTCGTATCCATTGCGGGATTGGTAGACATTGACAAAGATAATGAATAGCGGAGTAACGGGAAACTAGAAACAAGTTGGACAGGTACAAGCTGTTCTTGGATTCAAACTAGCCACTTGACCGGGAATGAAACAAACAGATAACTGCGAGTTGTTCTTATGGATTCGAACTGGTAACTTCACAGGGGATAGAGGTTACTGGACAAACATGAGTTGTTCTTATGGATTCGAACTGGTAACTCACTTGGGGATATAGAAAAAGCAGACAGGTACGGGTTGTTCTTGATTCGAACTGGTCACTCGACTGAAAGTAAGGCGAATAGACAGGTGCGAGCTTGTTCTTGGATGCGAACTGGTTACTCCACCGGAGACAAAGACAAAATAGACAGGCGCAAGCTGCTCTTGGATCGAGCTAGCCACTTGAGCGAACAGATAGACGGGTACAAGCTGTTCTTGGACTTGAACTAGCCACTTGACCAAAATCATAGACACATAGACAGGTACGAGCTGTTCTTGGATTTGAACTGGTAACTCGACCGATAACATTGAAAAGTAAACGGGTACAAGTCGTTCTTGGATGTGAACTGGTAACTTGACCAAACAGAAACATATTGACAGGTACAAGCTACTCTTGGATTGAGCTGGGCACTCGACCGATAACATAAGCAAATAGGTAGACTCAAGCTGCTCTTGGATTGAGCTAGCCACTTGACCAAACAGAAACAGATTCACTGGGGATTAGTTTTTTTGACAAAATATAGATTGAGATTGACTTGACGTCGATTTGATTTGAAAGGTAGAAATTGACCAATACTATTGGCTCACAAGGCTTTGACAGAGAACCTGACATGAGTATTGAATTGAGACTGATGTCGATATTGGAAATGCAATATGCATGGATGATATAACAGTTTCATTAAATGCATGGGCACGTAATATGCATGATTATGCATGTATGAATGCTTGTAATGCGTGACTGTTGGCATTCGTAGGCACAGTTTCGCAGAGACAGACAAGACACTGGAGTATTGGGCACGTAGTGGCTCGTGCTATATTACACATTCCTGGAAATCCTCTTTGGAGACGACGTCATTGGGAGACGTATCGGGACCATGGCTGAGGGCAGGTAGGTATGCAACTTGCTGGGGATAGAATCTCGGAAGACTCTACTGAGAATAATGCCGGATGTATCGTGGACGTTGCGTCTGTGGTCAATGCTTTTTGCATGTTATTTTCTCAATTTTCATTCATCATTTTGCATCCCATTTTTGCCTGGATCGCCCTTTCGGGTTTTCGATCCACTGGGGAAATAAATTCTTTTCAATGCCCCATTTTTGCCTGAACTGCCCTTTCGGGTTGTCAATCCAGCGGGGTGCTCATTTTTGCCTAAGTCGCCCTCTCGGGTTTTCAACTTAGCGAGCTCGTTTATTTTCATGCATTTTTATTCTGTTTTTTCATTCTTGCCATTGACCACAGACTATCCTGGAGGAGAATCTGCTTGTAACATATATTGAAATAGACATCAACATACTCTCGCTCATGCATGTTTCATTTGAATGTACCCTGTTGCTCAGGTTTGCTTTTCAAAATAGACAAAAGGTTTTCAATTTTCAAAATGTTTGTTTCAAGCATTGTCATTATCAAAATAGAAAGAAAATGTTTTGTATATAGGCTTTGAAAGTAGAAGAAAAATAGAGTTTCAAAAAAAAGCACAAGCTCAAATTGATGTATAAGAGTGGTGGTCAGCCGAAGGCGTGACTCCACGGATTTACAAAGCTTGGAAAATGGTAATTTTATTGGTTGGTGGTACATTGAACACAGTAATCATGACATTTCCTAGAAACTTTGAATTTGCAAGCGTAGGAGCTTTTGATGAAGATAGTCATTAACAGCTGCAGATGCCCTAAGGGAGACGGTGGTTGGCCAGATATAGTTACTTGCCTTTTGTTTCAATCTCATTTTTGCATGAACCGCCCTTCCGGGTTTTCGATTCATCGAGACGCTCATTCTTGCCTGAGTTGTGTACAATCTCAGCGAGCTTTTTCATATATTTTTTTTGTCCCTTATTTTTGCCTGGACCGCCCTTTCGGGTTTTCGATCCACCGGGAAGCGCATTTTTGCCTAGGCCGCCCTTTCGGGTTTTCGACCTACCACGCTGTTCTTTTCATATTTCTAGGCAAAGTATTTCTTGACTATATCGGCATTCACTGGATTTGGAAGTTCTACATCATCCATGTGTGTGAGGATTAAAGCACCACCGGAGAAGGCCTTCTTGACAACATAAGGACCTTCATAGTTAGGCGTCCACTTGCCCCTTGGGTCGGGTTGCTGGCTTACCCTCCTTTTCAATACAAGTTCTCCTACCTTGAATTCTCGAGGATGGACTTTCTTGTCAAAGGCGGTCTTCATTCTTGCTTGATATGACTGTCCACGAGCCATGGCATCCATACGTTTTTCCTCAATCAAATTCAACTGATCATACCGGCTTTGGCACCATTCAGCCTCAGATAACTTTGCTTCCATGATCACACGGAGAGATGGGATCTCCACTTCCAAAGGAAGAACTGCTTCCATACCATATACAAGAGAGAAAGGGGTTGCCCCGGTTGAACTGCGCACGGTAGTACGGTAGCCATGCAGAGCATAGGGTAACATCTCATGCCAGTCCTTGTAAGTGGTTACCATCTTCTGGACAATTCTCTTGATATTCTTGTTGGCGGCCTCAACTGCACCATTCATCTGAGGTCTATAAGGAGAAGAGTTATGATGCTCAATTTTGAATTCTTCACAAAGAGCTTGCACCACATTGTTGTTCAGGTTGGTACCATTGTCGGTAATAATCTTGTTGGGAACACCATATCGACAGATGATGTTGTTCTTGATGAACCTAGCTACCACTTGCTTGGTCACATTGGTATAAGATGCTGCTTCAACCCACTTGGTGAAGTAGTCAATTGCCACTAAGATGAAACGATGACCATTTGAAGCCTTCGGTTCAATTCTTCCAATCATGTCGATGCCCCACATTGAGAACGGCCATGGGGATGAAATAACATTGAGAGCGTGCGGAGGCACATGAATCTTATCAGCATAGATTTGACATTTGTGGCACTTTCTGGCGTGCTGGTAGCAATCATGCTCCATGGCCATCCAGTAGTAACCTGCCCGTAACAACTTCCTTGACATAGTATGCCCTGTAGCATGGGTCCCGAAGGTACCGTCATGTACATCATGCATTAACTGCTCTGCTTCGTGTTCATCAACACATCTTAACAATACCATGTCATAGTTTCTCTTGTACAGAATATCTCCATCTAACAGGAATCTACTGGCCAATCTTCTCAGGGTCTTCTTATCTTGTTTGGAAGCACCCGGCGGATACTCACGGCTTAGCAAGAACTGTTTGATGTCGTAGTACCAGGGTTTATAGTCAACCACATTTTCGCCAGCCTGATCGATCACATCCCCAATAGCAAACACATGTGAAGGTCTTTCAAGGCGTTGCACTTTGATTACTGGCACATCATTCCAATGGTTTACTCGAAACATGGAGGATAGAGTAGCAAGAGCATCAGCCATTTGGTTCTCATCCCGAGGAATATGGTGCAGCTCAACCTTTGTAAAATATGTCAGCAAACGTCTCGCATAATCACGATAAGGAATCAACTTAGCATGGTGGGTCTCCCATTCACCCTTTATCTGATTGATGACGAGCGCAGAATCTCCATAGATGTCGAGGTGTTTGATTCTCATGTCAATTGCTTCCTCGATCCCAAAGATACATGCTTCATACTCAGCCATATTGTTGGTACATTCGAACAAAATTCGGGCGGTAAAAGGAATGTGATGCCCCTGCGGGGATACAATGACTGCCCCAATTCCTTTACCATAAGCATTGACATCACCATCAAAGACTAAACCCCACTTGCTATTGGGATCTGGACCTTCATCAATCAACGGTTCTTCGCAGTCTTTTGACTTTAAATACATGATCTCTTCATCGGGGAAATCGAACTCAATTGGTTGGTAATCATCAAGAGGTTGGTAAGCAAGATGATCGGCGAGAATGCTACCTTTGATTGCCTTTTGAGTTTTGAACACAATATCATATTCAGACAAAAGCATCTGCCAGCGTGCAATCTTCCCAGTAACAGCAGCTTTCTCAAAGATATACTTTATCGGATCCATTTTGGATATCAACCAAGTTGTATGATTCACCAAATAATGACGCAGGCGTTTAGCGGCCCAGGCCAAAGCACAACAAGTCTTCTCAAGCATTGTATACCGAGTTTCACAATCGGTGAACTTCTTGCTTAGATAGTAGATAGCATGTTCTTTCTTTCCAGTCTCATCTTGTTGACCAAGTACGCATCCCATGGATTCATCAAATACTGCCAAATACATAATCAAAGGCCTTCCTTCCACGGGTGGGACAAGGATAGGTGGTTCCAGCAGGTAATTCTTGATGCTATCAAAAGCTTCTTGGCATTCATCATTCCATACAACAGGCTGATTCTTTCTGAGTAGCTTGAAGATCGGCCCGCAGGTTGCGGTCATGTGAGATATGAATCGGGAGATGTAATTCAAACGTCCGAGGAAACCTCTGACTTGCTTCTCGGTCCGTGGAGCTGGCATTTCTCGGATGGCCCGGACTTTATCAGGATCGACTTCAATGCCCTTTTGGCTGACAATGAAGCCTAATAACTTGCCGGATCTGACGCCGAATGTACATTTATTGGGATTCAATCGAAGCTTGTATTTTCTCAACCTTTCAAACATCTTTGTCAAATATTCAACATGTTGCTCCTCATCTGTTGACTTTACAATCATGTCGTCCACATATACTTCGACTTCTTTGTGAATCATGTCATGAAACAGAGTAGTCATTCCTCTTTGGTAGGTAGCACCAGCATTTATTAGGCCGAACGGCATCACTTTGTAGCAGAAAGTACCCCATGGAGTGATAAAAGACGTCTTTTCTCTATCTTCCGGAGACATTTTGATCTGATTGTAACTGGAGAAACCGTCCATGAAGGAGAACACCTTAGATTGAGCAGTATTATCAACAAGCACATCAATATGAGGTAATGGAAAGTTGTCTTTTGGACTAGCTTTGTTCAGGTCTCTGAAGTCAACACACATCCGGACTTTACCGTCCTTCTTTGGCACAGGTACAATATTGGCAACCCATTCAGGGTACTCAACTGTCATGAGGAAACCCGCATCAATCTGTTTTTGAACCTCGCTCTTAATCTTGAGAGCCATATCTGGATGAGTCCTTCTCAATTTCTGCCTGACGGGAGGACATTCAGGCTTGGTGGGGATCCGATGCTCCACAATCATAGGATCTAGACCTGGCATATCTTCATACGACCATGCAAAAATATCCGGATATTCCCGGAGGAGTTGGATGATCTTCTTTTTAACCCCTTCCTCTAGAGCAGCACCGATCTTGATTTCTCGCTTGTTCTCCTCGGTACCTATGTTGATAAGCTCAATCTCTTCCTGGTGAGGCTGAATGGCCTTCTTTTCTTGCTCAAGTAGCCGGGTGATCTAGTATGGTATATCATCACCTTCCTCATCTTCGGCTTCATACACTGGGAACTCAAAATTCGGAGGGAAAGCAGGATTACTGTGCCCAACGGGTTTATTATAGTTCAATCTGCGTAAAATGGTTGGATGTTTTTGGAAAGAGGGTTTTTATGCAGATTTTTGAAATTAATAAGAAAATACAGATGTTTTGGTTTTTTCTGGCATTACCATCATTTCCAAGGGAAAAAGCACTAAAAAAGCAGTCGTGGAAGAAACGACAAAATTTTTATTAATCAATGGCAATGCCGAAACAAACATGCCCTTACAGAAAATATCACTCTCGCTTTGGGCAGAGCGAGAGGATTGTTATTTTGAAAAAAAACAAGATACTTAAGCAACAAGGTATATTACTCAGAAACATGCATGATTGAGGGAATGTCAATGGCATCTCAATCTCTTGCAAAGCCTCCTGGTGTAACAAATACAGGCCTCGGGCCAAATCCAGTTGCTTCTTCTGTGATTGCGTTGACAAACCCAGCACTACAGAATGCCCCGGTGGAAACTCCTGAAGTTGGGGAAAAGCCAAGACCTTCCTTATGCTTGTTCTCACGAAGCTGTATTAACCTGCCCCAGCCGGCAGCTTGACCCTCTTGGACGGCTCTCTGTGCATCCTTCAAAGAAGCCATGGCAGTTCCATCCCTCTTGGGCTCCGTACCTTCGACAGTTAATCCTTGAAAAGCGGTCCCCTCTGCAGACCCTGCTTCTATGCAAGAGAAAGATGATAGCTGGCTAACCAGGTATGCCTCCTCTCCATGAATGGTAACAAGCTTTCCACTTTTTGCAAATTTCAACTTTTGGTGCAAAGTAGAGGTCACTGCTCCCGCGTCGTGTATCCAAGGTCTCCCCAAGAGACAGCTGTAAGAGGCATTAATATCCATGACCTGAAAGGTGATTAGAAAGGTTTCGGGGCCGATAGTTATTGGCAAGTCTATCTCCCGGAGAACGCTCTTGCGGGTCCCATCAAAGGCTTTGACTAAAAAAGTGCTTCTCCTCAAAGGAGTTCCCCGGTAACTCAGCTGATCCAGCGTTGACTTGGGCATCACGTTCAAAGATGAGCCAGTGTCTACTAACACATTCGATATCATGTCTGATTTGCAATTCACCGAGATGTGCAAAGCCAGATTGTGACTCTTTCCCACTTTCAGCAACTCTTCTTCACTAAACTAGAGGTTGTTACAAGCAGTAATATTTCCCACTATGCCACCGAAACGATCTACCGTGACTTCGTGATCAACATAAGCCTGCTCCAGCACTTTCAACAAGGTATTCCTGTGAGCCTCAGAGCTCAAGAGTAACGACAAGACAGATATCTTTGAAGGAGTTTGCAGCAATTGATCAACGATCTTGTAGTCGCTCCTCTTTATTATCCTCAGAATCTCATCTAAATTCGAATCCTCTATAGATTTGCCTGGCTGGTTCACATCTGTAGCAATGGGTGAAACAACGGTTGGAGTTGCTTCTTCAACTGGTGGAGTGGTTGGCGTAGCTACCTTCTTCTGAAATAACGGCGGACGGACTTTCCCGCTTCTTAGTGCTGCAGAAGTCCCTTCGGCAATATTGCTTACTGTGGCAAAGGAGGCTAGAGGCACCTCTACTCCATTTTCTATCATAGTAGCATTGTATTTGTATGGAACAGCCTTGTCCGAAACATAAGGAATTGGTCCTGGCAACCTTATCACCAACGGCTCAACGTTCTCCCTCAAAGGAACCCTCTTAACAGGTGGATCGTGAAATACCGGCACAATTACGCAAACATCACTGACAGTAAGGTAATTGTCGTCCATCAAGCTCTGGACATCGTTTTGGACGACATGGCAGCCCAAAGGATTGCGGGAACATTCTTGGCACTCAGCATGATCATGTTCGAACAACAAAGCTTGGCACAACTTGATATGGAGTGGCACCAGAGGAGTTGCAACATTGCGGACATTCAGCATGGGAACCTCTTCACATATCTCGATCATATTCACGGCAGCATGATTTGGGAGCGGATTATCGAGGACATGTGGCACATTGTTCTCAAAAGTTAACTTCCCTTGATCTATAAGCTTCTTGACGATGTACTTTAGAGCATAGCACCCCTCAACATCATGCCCTAAAGCGCCTTGATGGAAGTCACACTTAAGATCAGAGCGGAACCTTGGAGGTAAAGGGTCCGGTGGAGGCTTGCCCTGCCTAGTCGTGCAGTGTCCTCTCTGGAGTAAAGTCGGAAGAAGCTCTGCATACAACATTGGTATAGGAGGAAAAGTTGGTCTAGCATATTGCTGCTGCTGCTGTTGAACTGGCGGTTGATGTTGCACCTGTTGAGCGATGGCATTGACAGGGACCTGAGGTTGGCCCGGTGGCAAAGGGTACTGATGATAAAACGGTGGGAAGAACGGATGCTGAGAGTACGGTGCATAAGGGTAGGACGGGGGAAACTGAGCAGCATTGATAGGAGCAACAGTAGCCTTGGATGGATTAGTTCCAGCGGCTATCATTCCCACCTCCGTATCTTTCTTCTTGTGATGTCCATTACCATATCTCTTCACAGCATTTGCAGATGACTCAATCTTCTCAAACACGATGATGCCTTCCCGAACGGCTTCTTCCAGACGTGTTCCCATGGTAACCATCTCTGAGAAATTGTTTGGGGCTGCGATAATCATCCTTTCAACATAATCCCTCTTGAGAGTCTTCAGAAATGTCTGAGTCATTTCCTCTTCATCTAAAGCAGGAGTGATACGGGCAGCTGCCCCTCTCCACCTTTGCGCATATTCACGGAAACTTTCCTCCTTCTTCTGAGATAGGGACCTGAGAAACTCCCTATTTGGCTTCAGTCTTGTATTGAACCCGTAATGGCTTTTGAAAGCGGCTGCTAGCTCATCAAAAGTGTGGACATCATCTTTGCTTAGACTAGTATACCACTCTGCAGCATCTTCCATCAGACTGTCTTGGAAGTAATGGATCATAAGGGAATCATTGTCCTTGTAGTTGCCCATCTTCCGGACATATTTGACAATATGATTTTGAGGACAAGTCAGCCCGTTATACTTGTCGAACTCCGGGACTTTGAACTTTTTTGGAACATCTACCTTCGATACTAAGCAGAGATCCTGGGTTTTAATGGAGTCTCCGTTTCCCCTGTTGGCCTTAATTTCCCGTCGGAGCTCTTTGGCAAGCTCTTCCATCCTCTCTTCCATAGTTCCGGTTGTGGCAATACTCCCGCGGTGCGCATTAACGTGGACAAATTGAGGCACCGTATTCACAATGGGCTCGGTAACAGTTGTTGCGGCTTGAGTCAAGGCGGTACTAACAGGAGTCAAATTTGCCCCTGAGATTGGGCCATTGCTGGTAGTACCAGAGGTGCCTGCCCCTGTATTAGCAGTATAGTACGGTGGAAGTCCGTAAGGATATCCGGATGGCATGGTGAAGCGGGGATCAGTTGTTACAGTAGGAATCACATTTGCAGCTGCAGAAACTATAGGAGTTGGTTGTTCTTGAGCGGCCAACAGAGCAGTCATAGCATCATGAGCTTTGGCCAATTCCTCCCTTAGAGATGCCAATTCGGTAAGGAGCTGCGTGTTCTCTTCTTCCATAGCCTTTTTCTTTCTTCTGTATTCTCTGGTTCGATCAACTCTATCAGGTTCGTAGACCTTCTGAGCACGAGCCACTTTTCAAACTGCGACAGAGGAACCAGGAGGTAGTGAGCACTTGGAAGCCTTTGTGACCAATGCATGATGCATATGATGCATGATATGCAAATGCAAATGCAAAAGACTTCTTTTTTTCATCGAAGGATTTTTAAACAAATTAGAAATCTTGCAAATAATCAAAACTACATAGTATTTTCAAAAGGAAGACTTTGAAATTTCAACAAGATAAACAAATGAAGCCCTCAAACATAGGAAGTAGTCGGAGAATCATCGGACTCGGAATCTGAATCACAGTATCTGGCGAAGAAGTCTCGTCGTCCTCTAGCTCTCTTGGAATCCCTCATAAGCAACTTGTCTTTCTCTTCCAATTCCCTCCGGACCTTAGCTAGTTCCTTCTTCAACATCAGGTTCTCATGAGTCTTCTGCTCATCTCTACCATCCAAAGTCATGATTAGATTCTCAGCTTGATTGTACCGAGCTTTCCACACTTGCTTCTCACGACTCTCCATAGCTAGATGCTCCTGATACATATCCTGAGTCGTGGGGAGTAGAGGTAGAGGCATAGATGGAGCAGATGAAGACACGTATCTCATAGCTGGATAAGGCATACCAATCTCCTCAGCTCGATCTATCACCCACTGAGTATAGGCCTCATGAGCAACACCGGATCTCACACCTAGATGCTTCACACTCTTCCTTCGAACCTTGGACCAAGCATCCATGAAAGCTTTCCTTTGTCCGGTAGGAGCATTCGTGTAGAAGAAGAACTCTGGAGATGTAGCAAGATTGATGGGCTTCGACTTCATAGGGAAACCAAACTGTCTCATAGCAAGCTCGGGGTTGTAGTTAATTCCTCCACGAGTACCAAGAAGAGGTACATTGAGAAAGTCTCCACAACCCATAATAATTTCCTTGACTTGAGCGGCAGGAGTGAGCCAGACGACCTCATTAGGAGTGAGGGCCATAATCCGCTGCGAGTAGGACCAGTTCTCCGAGTTGTCATGGAAGGAACTCGGAAGGTGCGAAATAAACCACCTATACAAAAGAGATATGCAGCAAAGAATAAACCTACGGCCCTTGAGAGTCCTGTCATGAATGGTGTGGTAGGTATCCGCTAGCAAAGTAGGAACCGGGTTCTTGGAATGGAAGATCTCAATAGCATTCATGTCCACAAAGTTGTCGAGGTTTGGAAAAAGAATGAGCCCGTAGATAAGCAAAGTAAGAATAGCCTCGAGTGTATCCTGACAAGTAGTACTGAGATTAGCCTGATCAAGAAGATACTTTGAAGTGAACCCCCGGATGTGAGACTTGGTAATAAGATGGTTGGAGACGTCGGAAGTCTTGAGGTAGAGATCCTTAGCAATAACCAAAGGAGCAAGAGAAGTCCCGGGACCGGCGAAAGGCGTCTTCTCGGCTATAGGTAAACCCACTAGATTGGAGTAAGCCTCGAGAGTAGGAACCAACTGGAAGTCCGGGAAAGTGAAGCAACGGAAGTTCGGATCATAAAATTGCACTAGAGTGTGCACTAGCTTCTCTTCCACATCGGTTCGGAGCAAAGTAAGCAATCCCCCATACCGGAGTCGGAACCCTGTTTGACTCTTGACCTTGAGTGCCAACTCTCTTAAACCGACCAAATCCACTTCCTTGAACTTGTAGCACTTAGTCTTCTTCATACCTGTGATTATTTACAAAAATTTCCATTTGTTTAAGTCCTTCGATGAATGCATGAAAAATGTTTATGCATGAATGTATGTATGCATGATTGTGTTGTTTAGTTACAAGGAACAAAGTGGGTTGAGTTTCAAAGTAACAGGGCCACGGATGGACACGGCGTCCGGTGAACTAAGGCTTTGGATAGTAGTAACCAAGGTTCTAACACAGTTCCCAAACTGCAACCTCTCTCACATATATCATGGTAGTACGGGACGACACTCGTTCCATGATTATTTGTGAGAAGGTCTAGTTTGAGTGTAGTATCGCGTGACGACTAAAGCTTGAGACAACACTCAATTTAGCCACCGCACTACGTCCTAAAAAGGCTAGGATGGGTTTGGTAACTACGGTTCATAGCTTCGTCGAACAATTGAAAGTGAAGTGCCTAAGCATGACAACACACGCCGACAATATCACCTTCAAAATGCCTCAGCTATGTGAGATTGATCGCATAATCCAATACACGAGGCAACCCCCGGATCGAATTGTCGATTATATCCCTACCTAAACATAAGTTCACTCAGCCCGGGTATGGGACTTTTGATATTCTCACCCCACACGTTAAATGAAAATAAACAAGTATTCACATATGTAAGCAATAAAACAAAGCATAAATATAAACTAAGGAAAACTAGGCGTGACCCGCTAAAAAGATTCCCCAGTGAAGTCGCCATTTCTGTTATCATGGTTTTTGGGTGCCAAGCCATTAATTGGACTTGAACCTTTTGACCGTTGATATCTCTCTTTTTTCTTGGGAAGGGTAAAAGGAGAAAAACCCTTAAAAAGTTCTAGATTCGGGGGTCGTTTTCGCTAAGGGAAGGTGTTAGGCACCCGGAGCGATTATGGTACTCCATAAGAGCCGTTCTCCTAAGTTGATTTCTACGCTTTATTTTTATTGCCTACTTGTAAAAAAATGAAGGTGTGATTAGTGAAGAATGGGGGTGAGAAGAAGTAAAATTTGATTTTTATTTCGGCTTGGAGGGGTTAAAGTCCCTTGCCTACGTACCGTTTTACGGGATCAAAACCGGCGTAGTTCTTGCTAAAAAGACTTGTTGTTTTTTGTTTTAATTGCTTGATTTTAAATTTTGAAAATGATTTTGAAGAAAGGGATTGAGAGGCTTCATGAGCATTAGAGTATGAAAAAAGTGGGGGTTTGTTTAGTGATTTTGCAAAAAAAAGTCTAAATGATTAGATTTATTTGAGAATTTTATTAAGAAAATAAAAGATGAAAAATTGTTGGAGTTTTGACTCCATTTTTATGAAAAATATTTGAAGCGAATTTGTTTGCACATTTTTGGAAAAAAAATGGATTTTCTCTAAGTGTTTAAACCTAAGCATTCATCTAACCATGCAATCCTAGCCATACATCTACACATGCAATCCTAGGCATACATCTAGGGTGAGTGTGTGCGTGCCGGTGCGCCGTAGTGTCCATAGTCCATATTACAAGAATTGCCTAAATACATTCTATGGCCTCTTTGCCAAGCTACAAACCAATGATAACAAATTACATCACCGAATGAATTAGAATTTGCAAAAATAAATGCTAAGCTAAAGAAAGTGGAGGAGATAGTGAAATACTATGAGTGAAGTCACATGAGGAACAAAATGTTAGTGAAACAAGGAAAAATATAATGGAAATGATGAAAGATGCACCAAATGAATATGCAATAAAAAGGGGTAAAAACATGAGAATTTGTCAAACACAATGTGTAACAAATGGCCTATAATGCAAGAACAAGTATAAATCAAATGAAAACAGTGACACAATCATTGGATTATCATCACGTCTATCATGAAAATGTATTCTAATTAGCCATGCTATGCACCAAAATTCTTAGGACAAGAATCAACCTAAAAATCATGAAAAAAGCTAACTAGAGAAGTAAATTGAACAAGAGACCTATGCACATATTTTTACCAGTTGTTTGCAAGCAAAATATCATTAAAAATCATCAAGAAAATGGTAAAAACATGTAGTAATTTTTGGAATTTTTTTGTAAAAAAAAAGTGAGCAAGAAACAGGTTCAGATAGCAAAAAGAATGGTGCAGATAGCAAGAAAAACAAAGAAACGCAACAAGAACTAAGCCCAAACCTAAAGCCCAACACACAAAACTCAGATTGCACAGGAGACGTTGGATTGATCCAGGGGCTGAGAAAGAAAAGGAAGAACCGAAAATAAACCGGACCGATTCAATGTTCTATATATATGCTTCAAATCCGGTTTTTTTTCATTTTTTCTTTTCCTTCTCTCTCTTCTCCCCTCTAGTGAGAGAAGCTCTCACTTCTCTCTAGGATTCTGGTTGCCTTCTCCGGCTCACATGGCTTTTCCGGCGCAGCGGACGGCGGTGGCGCCTCCGCGCCGGAGTTCGAAACTTCTCCGATTCAAAAACTTTTTACGTTTTTGAACATCCTTTTTTGTATACTACTCGAATCCGAGCTTAGATTTTTCAAAAGAGTTTTGAATCGGAGTAGATCTAAACTTGAACCTTGATGAAAAAACTTAAGAAAACGGAAAGGAAAAGAGGGAGAACGACGGCGGTTACCTCTTTGGCACTTCGAACTCACGATTGCGGTGACTCTTGGCTTGGCGTTGTTGCTTCGTGTTCTTCGCGTGCTTGCGTTTCTGTTGCTTCTGCTTCGATCGCTGTTGCTTCAGCTTCGCGTGCTTGCGTTTCTGTTGCTTCGCGTTTCTGTTCAGATTCGATTTTCCCTTCTTCTTCTCCCACCGTGATCGGTGCTTGAGTTCTTCACTTCCGGTGAGGAATTCGCACCTTGTATTGCGGTGGAATCGATTCAATGATGAAGATTCGTACACGAATCTCTGAGAATTGATGATGAATTTCGGTTAGGGTTCTTTGTGTTCTTGAGAAATTTTTGTTTTGATCTAACAGAAAAGAGAGAGAAAGTGGGAATCTGTTTTTGGTGATGTGTATTGCAATGAATGGATCTGGATTATGTGGCACTGTGAACAGTATTTATAGCTGATGTGTGAGTGATTGGACCATTAGAAAGCTGACATGTGGCATTGGACTGAAAAAGGGGCGCTGCCCTGTAATTTGACTTGAAGGACCTGTTTGCAATTTTGAAAAATATATGGACTGGACTGAAAAATGAAAGTAAAGACTGAAATGAAATTAAAAACTGTTTGGACAAAATATGCAACTTTGGGACCTCAATTGAGGGACCAAAACGCAATTAAAAATAAAATTGGATAAAAAACGTAATTTGACCAAACGTAAAGCGAAACAAAAAATAAAATTGACAAAACGGACTAAAACGAACCAATGGCTTAAATGAGGTACTTTAAAGTAACCTCTCTATGCCGAAATTTTGTGTGAAATGACCAAAATGCCCCTAGGGCTAAAAATGACCTAAACAGACTCAAATTGACTTGACACTGACTCAGATGCAGGTTTGAGATGAATCTAACAAGGTTTACTGATGAAATGTTAAAAATCAATCTGAAAAGACTCAGAGACAGACACAGGGACTAAAATGGGTTCCACTGCAGGAAATGACCAAAATACCCTTTTTGCATGGTTTTTGAAATAAAATGCAAGAAAAGTAATGCGACGTTTCAGAAAGTTCTTAAATGACTTGTAATGCAAGAAAAGACAGACAGAGGCAGTAAAATACGTTTAAAAGAGAGTTAAAGATTCAGAGTAAAATAATAGAGAATTGACAAATATCAGTGTTAGAAAAGAAATTTGGACGAGTATTTTTAGGTCCAAAATCAGGGTATAACAACTATTGAAGTAAACCTCACCCTTACCTTAGAAATTGCAGAAAATTGCACAGCACAAAAGATTCCTTGAGTTCTACTTACTCTTCTCTCCTTTCTCCCAAACTGTCAGTTCTTACGTACAACTGCTTCTAATCTTTCTTTTCCTAACTTCCCATTACTTAACTCTCTATATTTTCACTTCACTCCCCATTAATTTTAATAAATATTAAATAACTCTCCAAACTCCAAAATAATTAATATTTCATACTTATTCTAATTATTATTAAATAAACCATATAATAAAACAACACACCACATAATTCACCAAAAATCATATATATATATATATATATATATATATATATATATATATATATATACCCACATAAATCAAAATAATTAAATATAACAATTAGGGCGTTACAGTAGTTATTTGTTGCAATGAAGATGGCTCTGAAAAAATCCCTCTATGGATTATTGGAAAATATGCAAAGCCTCGTTGCTTCAAGAATGTCAACATGAATAGCTTGGATTGTCAGTATCGAGCTAACAAAAAAGCATGAATGACTAGTGTGCTTTTTGATGAATATGTTCGTTCATTTGATCAAATGATGCATGGTAGAAGAGTTCTACTTGTGGTGGATAATTGTCCAGCACATCCAAGAAATATTGAAGGGCTAAGAAACGTTGAGTTGTTCTTCTTGCCACCCAACATGACATCAAAGATTCAACCTTGCGATGCTGGGATAATAAGAGCTTTCAAAGATGCATTATCGTAATAAGATGGATATCGACAATCTAATGAACTACCCAGGTGAAAATGAAGCATGTTCGGAGGTTCAGAGTTTAGAAGATATTGTGCGTACTATCATTGAGAACAATGCAGAGGATGATGACGAAGATGATACGGTGTCTTTGGAGCCTGTTACGCGAAAGGAAGCACTTATGGCGTCGAACACTCTTCACAACTTTATGATACAATACAAAAATACAACACCTCAGCTATTGGATGCAATAAGAAAAGTTAGAGATGAGCTCCAAACAGACTTGAACTTTAAAGGAAAACAAACAACTATTGAATCATATTTCAACAAAGTGTAATATATTTTTTTTCAGTTTCTATGAATTATTAATTTATGATTTTCTTGGGACCGAAAATTATAAAGGGATCTCCCAAAAAATTATTATCTTATTATTTTATCGAATTATTCAATTTTTTACACTGGCCCAAGTCGGGACCGGACAAATTTATTATTTTAGAGAGTTTATTAATTTACCGAGTATTAATTTAAAGAGTTTCTACTGTATAAGAAAAAAAAAGTAGTAGTTAGTGTTAAATTGTTGGAAAAAAAGTTACAAAGAGGTGGGTGTGCTCCCTGATTTTCGGATATCAAACCATTAATTGATTTGAATCGTCAATCTTTGAACTCTCAATTTTTATTCATGGGAAGGGAAAAAATGAGTAAAAACCCTTATCGAGACTTTGGATTCGGGGGTTGATTTCGAATAGGGAAGGTGTTAAGCACCCTAAACGACTTTGGTACTCCGAAGGAACCGCTTACCTAGATTATCTTGTGCTAGATTCATTTGCTTACTTGAAAAATTATTACCTAAAAATCTAAGTGAAAGAATGGAGGGAGAAGAAATATGTTTTTGGTTATTTTTATTTGATTTGGAAGGACAAGTCCTCTGCCTACGTACCCTTTTGGGAAAGGGATCAAAACCGACGTAGTTCCACTAAAAAATTTCTTTGGTGGGTTAGGTTGATTTTAAGATTTTTTTGAAAATGGTTTTAAGAAGGGAAAGAGGCCTCAAGGCATGAGATAAAAGAAATGAGTGAGGTTGATTGATTTTAAATTTTGAAAATGATTGAAGTTGAATTAAAATTGATTGAGAGTTTGATTAAGAAAATAAAGGAAAAATGTTATTAAGAAAATGATTTTGAAGTTTTGCATATTTGATTTTTTGAAAAAATGATTTTTCTAAACTAACGGTGAAAACTAACGTAACGTCGTAGAAAAACGAGCGGAAAGCGGTAAATAAATTGTGGTAGTGTCGGTGCAAGTGTCGGTGCTTGTGTTACCTACATTATTACATCAATTCCTAAATACAACCCTAAGGCCTTTATGCCAAAATAAAATGCAAGAAATAAAACTTACATCAATTTCCTATTTATACACACTAAGTCAATGACAAAATAAAATGTGCATGCTATGATTCAAAACAAAGATTAAATCGTTAGTGAGCATAAGAAAATATTGAGATGAAATGAGCAAAAATTAAAATGAACATGTGGAAACAAATAATAGACAAGAAATTAAGAGATGACATGTAAAACTAGCAAGTAACAAATAAAAATATCATATATAAAGACACAATAAGCAAGAATTAAGAAACAAGGGAAGGAATGAGCCAAGAAAAAACAAGTAAAATGGATTTTAAGACTTGGAGGTTAAAATGATGGAAAAACATTTTTTAGAATTTTGAAGTGTTAAAATATCAAGAAAATAGAGTAAAAGTATTAAAAAAATGAAAAGACAAATAAAAACAAAGTTTGGCTCAGCAGGATTAATTCTGGACCGTTGGATTAATCCAGTGGTCCAGATTCAGTCACTGGATTCATCACAGCCACTGGATCTAAGATCCAACGGTTAAACAAAACAGAACACAGAAGGCTGTAAACAAAGAACACGCGTGTGATCTAACAGAATCATCACTGACCGTCAGATACGAGATCAGACAGTCTAGATCTGAAAATGTACAAATATCACCATGGATCACACATACAGGACCGTTAGATTAAAAGAGGAGGAAAGATCTAAGGGTTCAGAAAGAAGGGAAGGAGGAACCAGATGGATCGGTCCGGTTCAGATGAACCCGACCGGTTCGCATATGCTTATAAAAAAGAGTTTTGAACCGGTTTCCCTCATTTCTTCCTTTCTCCCTCTCTCTAAAACACTTTTGCTCTCCCTTCTCTCTAGAAAAATAACGTCGGAGAAGAAGAGTGGTGGTCCGACGCGGTGGCCGGCCGGTTTCCGGTGGCGGCGCCACCGCGCCGGAGCAACCAAACTACTCCGATCTAAAAACTTTTCACGTTTTCAAAGATCCTTTTTCTTCCTAAACTCAAATCCGGGCTCACAATTTCAAAAGCAGTTGACAACAGACCTAGATCTAAGATTTAAAACTCAAGAGTAAAATAACTTTCTACCTCTTGTTCTTCGCGATTTTGGTTCGATTTCAGCTTCTTCTTCTAGTTACGGATCCGGTTCCGTTTCTTCTTCACAAAACCGACTCGGATTTGTGCTTCCTCTTGATTCTGTTCGTTTTGAACTCGTTTGGATGTAGAAAGTGGCGAGATGATAATAGATGAGTTGTTTGTTGGTAAAATCGCAGGTGATGTTATGGTTTACATGATTTTTGTGATTTTGTGTTCATGAATGTTTATGAGGATTCATGAAGTGTTCATCATTTTTGTGGTCTTTGATCTGGTAAAGAGGAGAGAGAGAAGGAAATTGTGTTTGTAGTCATTGATTTTTCTCTGACGCGTTCTGACTCTGATTGGTCACGTTTTTCTCTCTGAACAGTGCAGTAAATGCATCCCCTATTTATATCTGACACATGTAGGGTTCTGGATCAAATGGACTACTAAGTTTCTGACACGTGGACATGGACCAAATGACTTTCAAGAGGACTAACTTGGACTTTGTAGAGACTTAATAAAAAATAAAATGAAATAGAAAACTTGAATTTTGAAAAAAACGTGACTTAATCAAAAAACGAAAAAAAGAAAAGGAAAAAACAAAAGAATATAAAACAATAAAGAAATTAGATAAGTGGAAATAAAAATAATAAAGATAAAGTGAATGAATTAACAAAAAGTAAAAATTGTTCCTTTTGGTAACTAAAATGAGCTACTTCAAAGTAACCTGCAGAAATTTACGATTAGACATTTTAAAATGACTTGACTGTTATGACTAAAAAGACTATAAAATGTGTTATAAAAATACCGATGAAGTGATTTTAATTGTTGTAAAAATGCAAGCGGAGACTTAAATGCAAGATAAAAGTTTTTTAAATGATTAAAGACGAAAAACACGAGTTTTACATGGTAAAAAAACAAATAAAAGAGAATGTTGATTATTTTAAAATATGGACAAAAAAGATTTTAAACGGTTCAAATTTAGGGTATGACAGTGGGCATGTAGAGCAAGATTATACTTTCTAGAGAGGTGAGTATTGTTTTATTATTGTAGTTATTCTATCTCGCTCTGAACATATAATGAAATTATTTCATCAAAAGATTCAAAACACAAAAGTAAAGTAAAATTAGTTTTATATATTGTTAACAAAAGATAGTTTTAGAAAAAACTTCAAAAAAATAATGTCATATATAATATCAAAATAGTTTTTCTTAGAGATAATATCAAAATAGTTAAAATTATACTATCTCCCTGTTGAAATAACATTTTTAATTAAATTATATCAGAGATAAGTAGAGTTTCAATTTCTTATCTTGTGAGAGTTTCTTTTGTCTAAAGAGATGTAAATTCGTCTATGGTTTATGTTCGGGAAGTGCAACAACCGGTAAATTTGAATTCTATGTTAAAGATCTTTTTGATTCATGAAAAAAGTTCACAAACGAATAAAGAAGACATTCCATCATATTTTGGTCCCTAGATAGTGGTCAAAAGGCATAATAAGCGGGAGCAATTGAGTGGTGCACTCAATCAAAATTTCAAGAGCAGGAAAATCACGAAAATGCAAGTAAATTTATTAATATTGATGAAGTCATTATAAATAAAGATTTTATGATATAAAGGGAACGACAACTTGCTAACCTTTGAATTAGGCCATAACTCACAAACTAGGGTTCGTAATAAATTAGGAGGTAGAAATTCTCGGTTTAGGTCTGATTTATGGCATGCAAGAAGCATGGAGGAAAGAATGATCATATTGTCACTAGTCGAGTTAAAAATTTATCTCGGTCAAAACCATTGCCAAGTAACATTAAGAAATCAGTTCCTAGTTTTGGTCTGATTTAAGGCATGCAAATAAGGATGTTAGGTGTGGAGGAAATAATGATCCTATTGTCATTAGTCTAGCTAAAATTGAATCTCGGTCAAATCCATTGCCGAGTAAATTAAGGAATCAGTTCCTATACAACATCCAGTACAAGTGCCTGTAGCATATTTGAGACGGAGAATCAAGCAAAGAAACAAATAGATGATCAACAAAGTAATACATTTCCTTATATGGCTATTGTTGGCTCTTGGAGTGATGCAGTGACAGAAAAAGACTATTTTCGATAATATAAGAATGATATCCTTATGTGATGATCTTTTTTAATTTTTATTTTTCTTATCATTTTTAATATATTAGGTTAGGCAGGGGCGGATTTACCATCCAGTTAGTCAGAGCATGCATCCGGGCTAAACCCATACTTTCTTTGTATCGCTAAAAGAAATTTGACTTTTAGTGACGGCCAAAATCCGTCACTATAGGACAAATTTTTATAGCTAAATCCGTCTGTCATTGTCAAATGGCTGTCACCGCATGTTTTCCACCTTTACCTATGGAAAAATCTAAGTTTCTTCTAAGGAGACCATTTTAAAAACATTATGGTCCTCTACCTATGATTGCGGATGTCACTAAAACTTATCATTGTTTTATTTTGCCCAGACTCTATAAAATTTATGACTCCGCCACTGAGGTTAGGTTCATGTCCTCCTCGCCTATTGGGTTAGGTTTATGGGTACTAAATTCATGGGCTTTCTCAAAACATTAGCACTCAAACACAAAGTAAAGTACATTGGTAACGTTAAAAAGGAGAAACATACAATTCATATTTCAAAGGAGATGAAAATAAAAATCCAACGCTTCTAAACGTGCCTCTAGAATGTAACTTCTCTCAGGTACTCTAGGTGTATCACCTTCCCCGTATGTGCGTGTGGTACACATGTCTATAATCAATGAAGGAAATGTCGTTTTGATTCTACAACCATTTAGTGCCAACTACTCCAACTGAGAGTGATTCATCTTACGGGTTGAGCATGCATACCTCAAGCCCGAAATCTCCTTGCCCAAATGTTTTTGGGTCGACTTCACACATGTTTCTTTTAAAAATTCATATATCATAGTAATGACTTGGAGGAAAATTGTTCCGTACTGGGTAGAAGCCAATTTTGGTGACCCAATACTAACATTCCCATTAACCCATAATCCACATAAAGAAGGACACCACAGTGGACCTGACGTACACCTCACTGCACATGATTTGTTCGTCGTGACATCATGGATGTCAGATCAATCTCTAACAGCTTCCCTAACTTTGCATTGAGTTTCTAGGGGACAGTTACATCGTCTTTGGCTATAAAGTGTGACTTAGCGTCACACTCAAGGTACGATCACAATTTCACCATGTTTTGCGCAAGTTCCTCCTAATTTCTCTCACTATCGAGAATCAAAGTGCTAACTTGTTTTGTATGTCTCATTTCCCTTGCAAGAGAACAATCTCCTCTGCACCAGAACCTTTCCTCCCCCGCACTTGACATTCTCTAACACAAGCATTTTCCCTGGCACATTTCTACCCACTCCAGAACAAAACCTAATAAAATTCACTATGGTAAGACTGAAAGACAATGCTAGCATGTGCCCTTATAACACATGTTAAAAAATCCAAAAACTAAATTGAGAAATGTTGTCTTTGAAGTTACGTATTCTACTTTTCAAAGGTTTAAAAATTAATTTTCTTTTCATTGAAAAATTTCTACCGTTTGATACCTTAACATGTGTCATATGTGCACAACTTAGCAAGACGACCCCTTCTTTAATATTAAGCCCACATCATATTTAAGATGCTAATGCAAGTGCAATGATGTATTGACTTTTGGCAAATTTAAATTGAATTGGATAAATGATGAATCTTTTAATGATTTTTTTTTTTACAAGCTTTTAATGATTTTTTTGTTTATTGTTGACGCGAAAGAGAAATTTATTGTTTTATTATTTGGGTACAACTATCCGTACTTATATTTCCTGGTGAGTTCATTCTCACACACACACACAAAAAAAAAAAAAAAAAAAAATCCTGGTCTGTGACAACATTTGACCAAAATTTTCAATTCATATTCAATAGTTGAATTAAAAGCCAAATTTATTATTGTTTTTACCGTGAATATATATATTAAAAAAATACATTACAAATATTGTGATATATGGATATAAAAATTTAAAATGTAAGGAGTAAGTAAATTAACAGATTTTAGTCTTCTACATTGTAACAAACAAATCTTTATAAAACGATTATCAGTGTCACTTTAAATTTTTTTTTTTTTAAGAAACTAAACTAACCCCTTTCAATTGGTATCAGAGAGAATCAAACATGAGACCTTGAGGAGGAGCATACTCTCAGGTCTCAAGTCAATGCCACTAAATAATCTTGACTTCTTTGTTCCCCAATTTCATAAAAAAAATATAACATAAGATATTGAAAATAAATGGAAAAGAAGAAAGTTTAAAAGTATTAATATATATTTTCATAGATATAAGATTATATTTTTAATTCCCTAAAAAAAAATTATATTTTTAATGAAAATTTCATTCCCGTGTAAAATTATCCATTTGGATCTTCATTATATCGTTCAAGTGAAAATATAAAATAAAAACAACAATATATGTTTGGACATAAAAACAAAAAAAAAATGCATATACGTACCTGTACCACATTTAGGAATAATTAAACTGATTCAGTTTTCAGGAATAAATATAGAAGGAAACAATTGAAAATAGTTGAGGGAATACATGTAATAGATACAACTTTTGTCAAACAAAAAAAAAAATATACAACTTATAAATTACGATTACATCAAATTGAGGGAAAAACATGTACAAACAAGGGAACCTACCTTAATTTTCTCTCTAGGTTCTCTCTTCTATTCGTTTTATTGAGGGATAGTTTTGCATTTATTTTTGATTCAAGATTACCGCTATTTATCTTTTCCTCTCTATTTCAATCTAATTAAGTGATTTTCACATAGATATAATCTTTTTTCCTTGTGATTGCTCCATTTTGAGCACGACATTGTGTTGTTTGTCGTCTTGGGCGACATTGTTTGATTTTTCGTCTTGATGCGGTGTTCATTTGATTCATATTAAAAGATAAGTTATTTGATCAACAATTTGGATGTTAACATTGCATATTTGGAGGCAAGATTATTTCAGTCACTTTAACTTGGATGACGTGAGTTTGCTCACAAATTCATCTTTAAAGTTTTTAGCGATGTTGAATAATGCACTCTATCAATTTAAATAAATGAATATAGCGATGTTGAATAATGCACTTTATCAATTTGAATAAATGAATATCGTTTATTTTTTTTAAAAAGAAAATGTTTAAAACAAGGTAATCATAACCATATCAGTCATTGAACCGATTTCCATGTGGATATAAGAGTTTAAGATCTTACCGAGGTTCAAATAAGGGTCAAAGAGGTTTTCATTATTTACGTATATTTTACTTCAAAAAAATTATTTGTATATTTAATTAATATATATAAAATAGTAATAAAAAAATTACATAATATTTATAGTTTCACACAATTAAAAAAACATAAAAATGTCATGAAAGTTGAATCCAAATGAAGTTATCCATTAAGTTCATTTAAAATACGATATATATATATATATATATATATATTAGTAATGCGAAAATTAAACAGAAAAACACTACAGCGAAGTGGTTAAGGCAAGTTTGTTACATCTCTATGTCTCAACCGTGGACGTGACTATAGATAAAAGACAATCTACCACTGGACCACACAATGATTTGTGAAACATTGTCCAATTATGTGATATATTATCTTTTCAGCCTACTATATTAATAAAAAAAAAAAAAAAAATTGGGCTGTAATCTAGTGTGGCAGCTGCCACACCATGCCTAACACTAGATCCGCCCCTGATTAACAACATATAAACAAAATAATTCCTTCAAAAAAAATTAATACAACTATCAACCATTATAGTCATTGAAGTTTGTTGCTCCATAATCCATTATGACGGTGGGAATGACAATAGCTTCAACACTATCATCTCCTTCCACACCATTGTCTTCTTCAACTTGAAACTTCATTGTATCAAATTGTTCGTCACATAATTGAATAACAAACAAATGGTTCATAATCTTAATTCTTATCAACTTAAAAATATATCCGTTATAACTAAATAAATATCAACCTTAATTGTTTCTCAATGAATCACAAACAATTGAAATTCCATTATAACCACGATAAAGAAAATACTCAATCTAAGTACATGAGGTTTTCTTCCTCAAGCACCCAAAAATCAGTTGTATCAATAGATTCATAATCAATGAGATGATAACATATCTTTTTGGGTTTCCGTCTACAATAAAACATAACATCAATTTGAGATTCTCAATCTAATACAAATCACTCAATTAATTCAATTGAAAGAATTTGATAATTTTTTTAAAAGAAAGAAAGAAGCAGGGGAGGAAGAAAAAAAAAAAAAAAAAAAAAAGGGACCCATGGAGCGACTCGATGAACAGTAACCCCGCAAGGGTTTGAACACCACTGCCTCTCATGGCGGTCTCTTCATGTTACGCCTTCCTTGGTTCTCTCCCAGATTGTTTCTCGGTGAATTGATGTTCTTAAAACACGGTTTGATTCTTTATTTCATGTTCTTGGTTCCAACTGTTTATGGG
Source organism: Medicago truncatula (assembly GCF_003473485.1). Classification (NCBI taxonomy): domain Eukaryota; kingdom Viridiplantae; phylum Streptophyta; class Magnoliopsida; order Fabales; family Fabaceae; genus Medicago; species Medicago truncatula. Next base: position 29,520,141 of record NC_053045.1, read on the forward strand.
TACAAGCTTTTTTGAGTCTCACAGTTTCGATTCTGCATGTGGCTTATTTGATTCTGGGTGGGATCGATTTTGTGACTTTGATATGATTTTGGTTATGTTTGCTTGCTGTTGGGTTCGACTTCGACTGTTGGTCTTTGTTCAGGTTACTGTGTGCGCAAAGTATTGGTCTGGCTATATCTGCTATGGCAGAGCAGTTTTTATGTCCTTGGCCTTGCTTGATCTTAGATACACCAAAGCCCACGCCGAAGTCTGTTTCAAACCCGCATTTTTGCACAGGCCCTTCTCAACAAAGTAGACGTCCCTTTGTCCGATCTCCCTAAACCTTGTTTGAAAGGTAATACCCTTTCAACCAAAATTTCGGAGGATGTTTATCAATCTCGTCTACCTAATTGCAACAATTACCTCCATGGTAGATTAATTTTGTCTAAAGGGGATAAGCATATGTTGTCTAAAGACTTACACGGTAAACTCTTACAATTGTGGAAACATCTTGATCGATGGAAGATGATTCCTTTGGGTAAGGTTTTTTGAATTTCAATTCTCATGTGCTGATGATCTCAGAAGTGTCTGGTCGAATGGCGCTTGGAACTTGAAGCCATAATTGTTACTTTTATCACGCTGGTCGCCAGATTTTAATCCCTTTATTCAGACTCAAACTCATAGGCAGGTATGGGTGCATTTTAATTATCTTCCTATGGAATATTGGCAAGAAGGATCCTTTTTGAGATTGCAGGGGCTATTGGTACCCCTATCATAATTTATGAGAATAATATAAAAAAAACTCATTTGGTCATTATGCTTGTGTTCTAGTAGATATTAATTTTGCTGGATTTATTCCGGATACTCTGTGTGTTCAAAGAGATAATTTTGATTTTGACATTGAGATTGAGTATGAACATCCTCCATACTTTTGGTTCACTTGTAATTCTATTGGTCATTCATCGGATCATTGTAAAAAATATCCTGCCAACATAATTGCTCGTGAAAAGGTGACAACTAAAGATAATCATGTTAAGAATGTTCCTAAAAGGCATGGTCAAGTGCAAGACCGTAGTAAAATTGTGGTGGACAAAGATCATATTATTGTCGACATAATGAGATCTAAGGAAGTAAGAACTATAATGTGTTTGTCGTTGATGTTATAAACCATTAGGAAGAACTATATCCTAGTGTTTCAGTTGAGGCAGTTCAGGTTCAATCAACACATGTTGAAGTGATGAATGAAAAACAAAGTGAAGTCCAACATAGCAATGAACTTCTTGATATGCGCATTGTTGGTCCTTGGCGCGGCACTGTGACAGACTTGGATTATATGCAAGATCTCCCGTCTTGGTATGGTTTAAGTTCTTCAAATGTCATGGTTTCTAAAGATGTTTTAAACCCTAACATCGCTTATGACTTGGAGATTTTGCGGCCATATTTGAAAGACAATGACACTTGTCCAAGCGAGCCTCGGGTTTATACTGATGAGGAGGAAAGAGAGGCAGCTGTCAACTACTTGAATAACCGCTCTGTTGCTAGAGAAGAGTCTTTTATTTGAGTGTCTAAGAGTAAGAAAAAGAAAGTGCAGAAAGTTTTTCAAGTTCAGAAACTCGTTCTATGGGAAGATCTCCGAATTGATTTGAGTTCTATCAGTGGGTTTCGTTCTTTCCTTCCTATCTCGGTTTTTTTGTTGCTTTCTATTTCTATTTATAGAAGGTTTTGGTCTATGTCCCCCTTCTCTTTTTGCTGTTGTTTCTTTTTATCTATATATTTTCAAGGTGTTGCAGTTGATTCACCATCTGCACCTCTTTTTGCTTAAAAAAAGAAAGAAAAACAGTCTTTATTTATCTATGAATCTAAAAACTACTTATTCTCCATGAATGTTCTTTGCAAAGTAGAGAACAAAACCAAACAAAAAAAGTACAAAATAATCAAGAGCACAAAATAGATATTATAAATGTTAAGGAAAACATTCAAGTAACTACGAATCTACGACATATATTTGATACAACTCTAAGCTATCTTGTGATGTCCATCCACGTCACAACCGTTGTCAAGTATCAAGTATGTCTCCCTCACGACGATGCCGCATATACGAAACAAACTTGAAAAAAGTAATGAAAGCAATAAATCAATAACACGAAAAACAAGAATCAGTTCATTATACATTTCAAAAAATGAATCAAGAATAAGATTCATCTTTATTAAATATATAGATATAGATATAGATAATATAAAAAAATAAAAATAAATATTCATCTATCTGTCGCAGAATACATGTGAGTGTTAGAACTTTTACTTGAGACTAATGTGTTTCAAATTGACAATTCTAATCCCTCACTTTCTTTTTGACAATTTTAAAAGATTATTGGTGGATTTGTCTTCTAAGCAATTAAACTAGGTGCGACATATTTATTGTACTAACTAATAAGTATTTTACTGTTAGAGATATTCTTATTCTAAGCAATTTCAAAAGAGTAATGTGTTTTCTCTCAAAAAGAAAAAGAAAAAAAAAGAGTAATGTGTTTGACATATTCTTATTCTGAGTGGTTCATTATTTGCATTGATTGGTTAAGGGGAATACGTGTGGGTGTGCGATGAAGTGGGCGCTATGTTATTTTAACATTTTTTTAGATAGATGAAATGATAAAATTTATTTGAATACTACTCACTCACACACATAAGTGGAGAAGTCGGGTTTGAATTCCGGTCACAACATCCAACCTAATTATGTCATAGTCCGAGACGATACTAAGGAGGGTGTAAGTAGCAGTGTTTTTATGGATGTGCTCTCTTTAAGATAAAAATGCATGGACCATTCTAAGATAATTGGAGTCTTCAAGGGAGGATGTGAAGAAAATTGGAGTCTTCAAGGGAGGATGTGAAGAAAATTGGAGTCTTCAAGGGAGGATGTGAAGAAAATTGTTGTCCTGACTTCAGAATCTTCTTAATAACACATGAAAATTTCTAAAAAACTCTCAGTGGTAGTTAACTACCGTTCAGCAATCCGGCATCAGTTAACTACCACCGGTATCAGCGGTAGTTAACTGCCGTTGATCTGTTATAAGAACAAAACAGACATAGGAGTTTCCAAAACTCCATTGTTGCGTTTTTTGGAATTCTTAGGTGCAATTTTCAGCAAACATAAGCTATTCGAAACCAATTTCAAGCACAAAATCAAGTAAGTGTTTTGAGCCCTGTTGCATTGGTTTTTTGTGATTGAATTGTTAGTTTTTTTGGTTAAATTTCGATTATAGAGGTTTTGTTGATTTTATGATTTTAAGATTTGATGCTAGATTAGAGTTGAATCTAATATTGTTGTTGAATTGTTAGGAAATTGTGGTAGAATTTTTAGGATTAATTTAGGTTTTTGATGAATTGTTGTAGAATCGTTAGGATTAGTTTAGGTTTTTTATGAGTTGTTGTTGAATTGTTATGATTAGTTTAGATTCTTTTATGAACTGTTGTAGAATTGTTAGGATTAGTGTAGGTTTTTTTTTATAAATTGTTGTAGAATTGTTAGGATTAGTTTAGGTTTTTTTATGAATTGTTGTAGAATCATTAGGGTTAGTTTAGGGTTTTTATGAATCGTTGTTGTTATGAATTTGTGATAGAATTGTTACGATTAATTTAGGTTTTGATCGCCAATTTTTTTATGTAGATATGTCTCAGAATCAGGGTAACGTTCAGTTGAACAAAAATGAGAGTGATGAGAGGAAGAAAAAAAAAATCGCTTATGACATAGCACATAATCGAATGTGATGGTTCCGTAAAAGAGAAGGATTTGAAGGTGCCGGTGTACAATCAGTCAAGGTTGAGGAGAAGCGGGAGGACATGCTATTTTGGTCCTCAACCAAAAGCAGGTGCCACGGGGACTGGCGAGGACAACCCAATTGACTTGTGTGACGAGGAAGATGATTGAATGTAATGGCTTGTGATGCCTAATTGTTTTGGATCTTTTTTTTTTATGTTTTTTTTATATGTCGCGCGCATTTTGCTACATTTTGCTTGACATTATGGTACTTTAAATAAAATCGCGTTTTGAATAATTTTGATTAAAGTCGTGTATTGAATAATTTCAATTAAAAATTGCGTATTCGAATAAAGACTGATTAAATCTAACGTGAATTCGAATACAAATTGCGTAATGAATAAATAAATTCGAAAAGTGAATAAATAAATTATTGTCTCATTCAAAACAACATGTATTCTCCAGAATCAACTATATATGTCATCACATCAAATTCCCTCATATAAGACGGGTCATCAAATAAAGAATGAGGTGCATTTTGTGACACTCATCTTATATGAAGGAATTAGATATCATAACTTAAAAGTTATATTACATTACATTACATGAAGTTCCTAAATATGTCATATTATTACATTACATTACATTCGGGTTGCACCTTCGAACTACAACAATTATCTTACCTCTGAAATGGGGTAATTCAAACTTGTTAAACGACATTTCCCAAGCTTTCACCCGACAGTTCTATTGTTCCTTTCAAAAGATTAAATTATTGTTAGACAAGTTTAGATGAAGGTATTGAAGTATCAAGGAATGCACCTCATTCTTTTGACACTTGAATACCATCATTTAAACCAAGCCTAACAAGAATTTAATCTTTTGAATGGAACAATAGAACTTTTGGGTGAAAGTTTGAGAGCTACTGTTTAGCTAGTTTGAATTTACCCCATTTCAGAGGTAAGATAATTGTTGTAGTTCGAAGGTGCAACCCGAATGTAATGTAATGTAATAATATGACATATTTAGGAACTTCATGTAATGTAATGTAATATAACTTTTAAGTTATGATATCTAATTCCTTCATATAAGATGAGTGTCACAAAATGCACCTCATTCTTTATTTGATGACCCGTCTTATATGAGGGAATTTGATGTGATGACATATATAGTTGATTCTGGAGAATACATGTTGTTTTGAATGAGACAATAATTTATTTATTCACTTTTCGAATTTATTTATTCATTACGCAATTTGTATTCGAATTCACGTTAGATTTAATCAGTCTTTATTCAAATACGCAATTTTTAATTGAAATTATTCAATACGCGACTTTAATCAAAATTATTCAAAACGCGATTTTATTTAAAGTACCATAATGTCAAGCAAAATGTAGCAAAATGCGCGCGACATATAAAAAAAAACATAAAAAAAAAAGATCCAAAACAATTAGGCATCACAAGCCATTACATTCAATCATCTTCCTCGTCACACAAGTCAATTGGGTTGTCCTCGCCAGTCCCTGCGGCACCTGCTTTTGGTTGAGGACCAAAATAGCATGTCCTCCCGCTTCTCCTCAACCTTGACTGATTGTACACCGGCACCTTCAAATCCTTCTCTTTTACGGAACCATCACATTCGATTATGTGCTATGTCATAAGCGATTTTTTTTTTCTTCCTCTCATCACTCTCATTTTTGTTCAACTGAACGTTACCCTGATTATGAGACATATCTACATAAACAAATCGTCGTTCGTTAATTCCATCCAACTAAATGATATTCTCCCCTCGTTGAACATTGGACGTTTATACCGGACGTATTCCACCCTCCTTGTGTCTCCGTGGTTGACTCCTTGGTTGAATTCATTCAGTTGATCCTTGAGACCTCTTAATGTTACACTAAGGCCCCGAACCTTCAACCTCTGAGGTTTTCCGCCGTTAAATTGTGCTTGAACGTCGAACATATCGGCCATTGTTTCAAATCTACACAATAAGAAATTAAAAACAATCAATGAAAAATTCATTCAAACATTTCATCAAACTTTTGGAGTGCAAATTATACACAAACCCTAAAAATCCTAAATAAACCCTAAACAATATAGAATTTGAAAAAAAATATAAATTTAAGCAATATAACTCCCTTATAACAAGTATTCATAATATTTGTTAATAGCATTTCAGATCTACAACATAACTCTATTAAAAAAATAAATCAAAATTTAAAAATTAAACTACAACTAAATATGTAACGAACGCAGCGGCAATTAAGTACTGCTGGCACCAGTGGTAGTTAACTGCTGCCGGATTGTTGAATGGTAGTTAACTACCACTGGGGGCTTTTTAGGAATTTCCATTTGTTATTAGGAAGATATGTATGCCAGAAAAGCAATTTTTCGGATGTGAATTGTGCAAAATAGAGTTTTTCTAAGGGCAACCCCTTGATCGTTTCGTCTATTTAAGGAGCTGCATGACAAATTTTTCATCCTTGAAGAAAATTGGGAAATCAAAACAACTTTTTTAGGTTTGAAATTTTCTGAATTTTGAATATGAAAAACTCAACTGGGAAACAACTTTACCACCACTCTAAAAAATGTACAGCACCCAATTGAGTTAAGGGAATTGGTTGGGAACAAACAACTTCCCATGTCCAAGCCACATCTTTCTCTGAAGCACAATAAAAGCTTTAAATTTTTAAGGTTTTGTATAATGGTGCCTCTTTGAATGAACCTTGGAAGAGCCCTTTGTGATCTAAAATATATTGTACGTTAAGATAAACTAAAATTACGTAGACATCAAATTGGATATAATGCTGAAATCAATTAATGTAAGTTTAATCAAACATACACCTACATGAATTGAATTTACTTACTAGTGATACGTAAACTAAATTTGTGTGTATGTGTTATAAATAGTTTTTTGATGAACGAAAATTAGTTTACGAGCTCAGTTCTTGAACACCAAAAAAAATAAAAAATATGTCACTTGCTTATATAATGAAGTATTAAGCTTTCATCAAGTTTGTTGAGATAATTCACAAATTCCATTTTAAGTTGAAGTTTTAATGACAATAAACTTATTTGAATGAAATTAGATGTTAATATACAAAAGATCCATGTTAAACTCTAACAAGTTTCTTTTAGCGTTCTTTAGAACATGATATTACAAATGTACAAATATTCAATAAACATGAATCTTAACATCACCATATAATAATAAGAAATTCAGAATGATCAGAAGCACTTCAGAATGAGATCAACATCATTCTCAAGGACACTACAAAATTGAAGAACAAGATTAACTAACGAATATGAGATCAAAAGTTGGTCCATGTCAATCTCATCAACAAAATTCTTAAATAAAAAAGAAATTTAATAAAGACATCAGAAGCACTTCAGAAGATCGGATTGACACATCAGAAACACTTCAGAATGGCTAAGCTAAGAAGTTCTAAAATGGTTCTCATCAACTAATACTTCTCTCAAAAGTTAGGATCAAAGCTTTTGAAATAAGGAATGAAGATCAACTGTACTTGAGGTTGCATATCAGGTAGATGAGAATTGCCATTCAAGGGATACATGAGATTGAAACTCAAAATATCATAAGCAGGTCAGAAATGACTTCAGAATGAGAAATTCATAAAAAAAAAAAAAAAAAAAACCAAAAGGAATGACGACAGAAACATAACCAAAGTTGCACAAGAAAGTCTGAAGTAAAAATAAGAAGCTGAGAAGCAATGCACAACGACTAGTTTTAAGACTTTCTTGGTCCACATTGCAAACCACAAAAGGACAAAGTACTAGCTAGTTTCTAATGGTTATTTTCTTGCTTGCTCACCAAGTTTGAAACTTTATATAGGAAAATATTGTAACACCCCAATTTTTAATATTAGTTTTTTAGTATTATTTTTAGATAACATTAGTATTATTGTTATTATTAGTATTGGTTGTTAGATAGTATTAACTTATTTATTTGAATTCATTAGGATAATAGGTAAGGAGAAAATGGATGGGTTGATTAGGCCGTTAAAGAGTGGGAGAAAATAATGTTAGGAAGCAAATATAGTTTTTAGAAAGAATAAGAAAGTAGATTGTGAACAGAGGTGGATTGGTAAAATTGGGAAGAAAAGAGGTGTAGTTAGTGAGATGAGTAGTGTTTTAATGATTTAAACATAGGGAGGTATGAATAGCTAGGCGGAGAAGTTACAACAAGAATAGTAACCAAAATAGAGATGCGGATAGTAACCATGTTAAAAAGATTAAGTTGGAAACAAACCCTTGCTGGTTATAAATAGAGGAGATTAGAGAATTAGGGTGCCAACAAAAAAGAGAAAAAGATAGCGGGGGGAAAAACCAGAAAACTAGGGTTAAGAGGAAAGGAGACATAAAGAGACGGCCAAAAAGAGATTCAACCTTAGAAATTCATCAATTTGCAAATATCATATTTACCCAACGAAGCGGGAACGTATCATACTTCCCATATCCAATGATATCCATTGTTAACCTTACTCAAAGGTAGTAAATCCAAACCCTTAAAACATCCATTAAGTAACTTAAGAGTCTCTTTTATATTGAAAACCCTAAGTGTCTCTTTTATGTTGAAAACCTAGGTTCTTGGGTGCTAGAAATTCGAGAAAAAAGAAAAGAATAATTGTAGAGACAATGACTGACAGAGGGTGAGGAGTGTCACGCGGGCATGAAGGTGAAGGGCAACGTTGGAGTTGCAGAATTAATTGAAGAAAGTGTACGGACGGGACCAGAGAGGCCCACGAGAACAGAATATGGAACTGGTGGAAGTAGTGAATGAGCTGCTTACACGCTGTTCCCTTTTGCTTTTCATCTTCTGTCTTCTTCATTGGTTACCACACTTGTCACCGAAATGTTTGTGACGTGGAAATATTATGTCATTGTGTATATATATAGTATGGTTTTCATAGATTTCATTCTCAGTTCAGTTACCAGTTTCTATTCACAAATCACAACAGTAACTAAATTTGGACATATAAACACACCTGGTAAAGTGAGTTTGAACGTGGTGGGTGTCACTCATCATGATAGAAATGCAGCTCATGGACGCCGTATAAGTTTAACACTCAACAACTCGATTTTCGTAGTTTGGATTTCTGTTAAAAGAAGAAAGGCAAGAATAAATGGATTATGTTAGTTAGGAGGACCTATCTACAACTTTTAAACAAGAATAATAAAATAAAGGACAATGTTAACCGGTATTCCGGAGAATTGGTTAAGCATTTAAAAGAGGTAAGATTTTATTAAAAAATGATGTAATAATTAGTTTTTTTTTTTTTATGTAATAATTAGTTAGTCAAAAGTAACCTTTTATATTTCCAATACAATTTTTCTACTTTTGGATTCTTTAATCAGTGTCCCGGTTAACAGACGTTAAAATAAATGATATTTGTACAACCATTTTCTTGCATTTAAACATCTCTCTTATAATTATATTATGTTTTTATCTACTCTTTCTTTTTCCCTCTTATGGTTATTGATCAATAAAAAGAAAAAACAAAAAATTATCACAAAATAATTGTACAAATATTATTACTCAATCTTTATGGCCACAACATCAAATATACACACTTACGCGCGCGCACAATATATATATATATATATATATATATATATATATATATATATATATGAGGACGTATCTTATGTGAGAATGATAAGAATGAATCCCAGCCGTTAGATTAAAATAGATGGTCTAGATTAAAAACCTTATTTTAAATGACACATGTGTCTCATCAAGGTCGTTCCTAAGAAATTGAAGGCTCGACTCTGATTGTAACGATAGGTCCCTAATACAAAAAACACAACTTTTTTTTTTAAAGAAAAAAAAGTTTATAATTAGAGCTATATGAAAACTATGAGCCAAAAAAGTTACAAGTGTTCTATAATAAAATAAGAAAAAAAAGGTTATATTATGTTTTTAAGGAAAAAGAGAGTATTGAGAATATTTAGAACTCAAATCGATTATAAATTAGGCATAAAGTGAATAGGTAGAACATGTTCCAGTAGGTTTAGGAGTTTAAACAGTGATTAAACAAGTTGAAATAAGCATTTTGTAAAGCTCAGATTGGTCCCCGAATACCCGGAACGAAAATCAAAAGGTGCTCAAACTGAGCTTGTTCGCTTCAGCGACCAAGCTCTAGAACCTTACAATGGTTGTTCTCTTAAGCGAACAGTCACCAGTTCTGCAAAAATTCTTTCGGGTTCCCACCCCTTTTCACCCAGAAAGCCCAAAGTTTGATCTCCCAACACCCAAATTCGTTTCCAAAGGTTGTTTACAGGTTCATATACTCAAAAGAGCTTTCAAAAACACATCAAACATGAAATCAAATACCATTTCAACACAATTCATCAAATCAAACCATTTTTACAAAAACCTTCAACAACACCTCAATTCATACTACAAATTCGAAATTATGAACACCCAAGGTAAGAATCATCAACAACAACATCAATTAAACATGTATTTAATCACAAATCAACAACAACCTAACACAATTCATCCATTTGAGCACAATTCACAATATACATATTTATACATATCGTGAACATGAAATTTCATCATCAACAATTCAATTATCAACAAATTCACATATTCAAACATATCTCTAAAACAAGAGTAGAAATTTCAACAATTAAGCTCACAATAATCACTTATCCCAAATAAGCACTTATGCAAAGAATTAGAGAAGGGATTACAACTAAGAGATTATGAATGAAATCTAACCCCTTACCTCAAACCTTCACAATTTAAGGTAGTGCTTCACTTTAGCTCCAAACTCTTGAGTCTCTACCCTCTTCTTGCCCTCGAAGTTCTTCTCTCTTCAAAACCCTCTATCAAGCTCTTTCTCTCTATACCTCGTTCAAAATGTTTTGTGAGAATGAACAAATGATATCAGGTGACCTAATTTTCCTCACAACTAGAGTTTAAATAGGCTCCTCACTATTGGGCTTAACCCTTAATGTCTTAATGGGCTCACAACACTTAATAACCAATTCAAAATTTAAAGAACAATTTGTTAACTAAGGACAATTCTCATTAATTCGGTGTTTAGCGAAATATCCTTTTTTTTCCCTCTTTCCTCAAAAGGCCAAAAGGTTTGTTGAAGACTATGGTGAAAATTCAACAATGCTTCTTGTAGAGGGGTAACTCTTCAACAATAAAATTTTCTTGGATGAAGTGGACAAATGTTTGAAAAATAAAGGAGAAAGTGGGATTGAGTGTAAAATATGAAAAGGAGGCGAAGATGAAAAGATTGTTCGAGGGATTTGTTGAAGGCAAAATCTGGTGAAGGGATTTTTGATAAGCACCAAATACCACAACATGGATATTGTACAAATTTACTTCAATTTGATGAGAATGTTTGTTAAATCTTGGTAAGGTGAGGGGCGTTCAGCTTGATGGAGTTTGTGGAGAAAAAAAATGGAAATTTTGAAAATGAATCTTTTTTGCATGATCAATGGCTATCGAATACTCCGTTAGGAACAATATTCCCTAGTTTCATTACTATGTCGCTCAAAAAGTCTTGTAGTATGGAATTGTGGTAGAGGGTCTTGGAGTTGGGATTTGAAGTGGCGGAGGAATCTTTTTGAATGGGAAAAAATTTATTTGAAGATCTTTGGGGATTTATGGAGGAGTTACATTGAGTAATGATGAAGATAAGTGAACTTGGTTTCTTGATCAATTTGGTGTGTTCTATGTGAAATATTTGCATGCAACTCTTGATAAAAATTCATTTTGGATACTTTTGTCAATGCGTCCAGACGAAGAGGATTGAGATAAAATTCGATAAGTATCGTTCTGCCTAAGGTTCAAACCTTTGTCTGACAATTACTTTTCACAAACTTCCAAATCAAGGAAATTTATCAAAGTGGGGAGTCGAAGGAATGGTAGTGCATCTGATTGTGTTTGGTGTCTAAGACATTAGAGGCAGACGATCATTTGTTTTTAGGTGTAATTTTTCTAGTTCAGTGTGGTATCTTCAGGTGGGTGGGAACATGAATGGTGTTGCCCGAGAATATTACGTCTTTCCTTGATTATTTTCCTCGTAATAGATGATTGTCAGTCATTCGCTATTTTTAGTGTCTTTTTATGATATTTTTGAGTTCACAAGCAAGCTTAAGCAGCAAGAAAAGCAAGAAAAACCGAAGAAACTGAAGAAAGGGAATAATGTCACGATAACTGAAAAACGTGTCACGATTAGTGGAAAACGTGTCATGATTTGGAGCTTTCAAGAAACTTGCATTCGACATTGGTGAAAACGTGTCATGATGGCAAAAACGTGACACGATTATGGAAACCCTAATTTAGGTGGTTTGTTACACAAGCAGAAACGTGTCACGATTTACTTAAATCGTGCCACGATTTTAGGAGCAGTTCTTGCTTATTTAGGCTGAAGACTATTCTGAAAACAAGAGTTACGATTTTGAGAGAGCAAAGTGCGATTTTGAGATTACAAGACGGCGAGAATGGCGATTTCTTCACTCTTTTACCAGTTCATGTATGTATTGATTCCTCTAATGATTATGTTATTTGTAAACACCATTATGAGTAGCTAAATTCACTAGAGGTTAGTTTTGAGATGATTCTTTGTAAACCCTAATTAACACATGTTGCTGTGAAACTCTATTTATTGTGAATGACAATCTAGTTTTTATTCAATTCAATTGTTCTTAATGCTTTTTATATCCTGATCAAATATAAACATGATTTAGTGAGAACGAGCGACTACTGACCCTAGCTTTCGACTTAGACCTAATTGAATTGTTCTAATAAGCATGGTTAGTCTAGGAATGGATAATCTTTTATTAGTGATATTAGGTTAACGTGCTTAAACCTTCAACGGTTATTAGACCACCTAAGGAATTAGGTGATGTAACCCTAGAAGAGGGTTCTAACTCAAGGGATTGATTAGGACTATTTTGTTAACTATCGTAGAACTAGTGAATCATTCACAAGAATAGGTGTGGTATACCAATTAGGGGAACATCGATGATTCGAAAGACCTAAACTCATCTCTCTCTTATTCTTAAAATCAATCTTTAATTTCTGTTACTTTTATGCAAACAAACCAATAAACTGCCTAGTGGAAAATCAAAAGAACTTTTATACATCAAAACTTACAACGTAGTTGAATTATTGAGATTAAAACCAATCCTTGTGGAAACGATATTTTTACTACTTCGATAGTATTTGATACACTTGCCAAAATTCTATCAGTAATCGTTGAATATTAAGCATAATTGATGAGTCATTTATTGACTATCTTAATATGCTTTTTAGTTTAGTTTTATTTAGATTTTATTTGATTTTATATTAGTATTATTTCCTTTTTAGGATAGTTTACTTTAAATTGCATTTTATTATATTTCAGGAAAGAATATTCGATGGATTGAATCTTGGAGCAAAAGAAAGGGACTTGGAGCCGATTGAATGCAAAAATATGAAGATTGAGAGACAAAAATATGTCTCCCACAAGTCAGAAGCTTGGCACGGCCCGTGCTAGCCTTGGCACGGCCGTGCCACCCTCCAGAGTCACTTTTGCTGCTTTTGCTTAGATTTTAAGCTACTCTATTTTTAGCCCAAATGTAATAGCTTAGATTTTAAGTCGATCGAATGCTATAAATAGAGTAGCCATCCATCACAAATATTCATCTTTACTTGTAATTCAATAAGTGACAATTGCTTTTCTAATTAAAGTTATTTTATTTTCCTTTATTTTCTTGTCATCACTTTTATGCTTTCTCTCTTCTCCCCCATGTCTACGATGAACATGAGTGAGTAGACTTCTCCTTGTCTTGGGATTGTTGGATAAGTCTAAATGACATAATCCTAATCAAACCAAGCTCTAAGCCTTAATCTTATGTAACCCTAATTTCTTATCTGAATTCACCGTCTTAACATGGATCAACCATTATCAAACTGTGGAAACGAAAGTGGAGGGTTTGATAATTGTTTATCCATTATTCCAATTATCAATTCATAAAACGAAAGTGGAGCTTTGATATTCGAACAAGTGAATTCAGACAAGGATTGCAAAGTCAGCGAAATAGGCTTTGCAATCTTTGAGACATATAGTTTCGATCTTCAAGGGAACTAATAACAATCAAGTCAGCGAAATAGGCTTGGTTGTTAGAGGAACCAAAATCTAATTGTAATCAAGTCAGCGAAATAGGCTTGGTTGCTAGAGGAACATAAGAGAAACTGTCTTGAGAAATTAGGTCTAACATAACATTATAAGCTTATAGTTTTGGTTTGAGAAGGACTTGTCATTTAGAGGAAACCAACAATCCCAAGGCTCTTTTTATTATTATTATCTTTCAAACGCTTGAAAACCCCCAACTTACAATTCTCTTCTCTCTTCTAATCATCTCTAAAAAGTTAATTGAATTGAACTACTCCTTGTCGAAACGATACTCTTTTATACTACTTCGGTAAGACCGTGCACTTGCGGTTTTATCTCATCAATAACAAAACCTTAATTTGGCATATAACTATTAGGAAGAATTGAGAGTCAGGAAACAAAATAATATTCTCAGAAAAAAAAAGTCCCAAAGAGAGAAGTCATATCAGATAATATTAAAGTCATCTCTTGGAAATGACACTTTTATTAGGAATAATGGTGACCTTTTTTGTATTTGAATTTTTCTCAAACCTTCTTATTGGCCTTCTTTTTTAGCTAGTGTTGTGTTGTTTGGTGAATCGAGTACTCGTTGTACTTTTTTTTTTTACTTCTTCTAATGATATATTTGAAGTTAAAATTTAAATAAATTCAATCCATGGTAGTTTGAGAACTTTATGTCTCCCTTTCTTAAATCCTTGAAACTCTAAAAAAAAAAGTTATAACAAAGTTATTGGAATGAAGTATCCATTTTCATTTACAGTGGCAATAGTTGTTGAGAAATCTATTGGACACATTAAACAGGTTTATTCATCCAAATGAAATTTTATTCATACACAATGGTCAGAGGTCGAATTCATGATCACTTGTTTATAGTGGCGGAGCCAGGGGGTGGCAAGGGGGAGCCACCGCCACCCCATTATTTTTTTTTTATAATTTTTTTATAGGCTGAAAATTACTATATTGTCCTTGAGTTACAATGAAAATTACAATTACCATTTCATTTTTTCCTTTCTGAACCGCGATTCCTCCTTCTTCTTCTCTCTAGAGAACAGCAACACCTCATCCTCCTCCATCCTTCACCGTGTGACCGTGATGCCTCCTCCTCCTCCATCTATCACCGCTACCACACCCTCCCTCTGTATCGTTTTTAGTTCAGACTTCATCCTCACCATCTCTCCTCACAAAGACACAAACCCTGACTGAATAACTGTAAGCTATTGATTCTGATTCAATTTCATTTTGTTTTGATACTTATTTTATTTTATTTTCTTTTATTTGTTAATGAATTTGGTTTTTAATTTGCTTTCACCTTCAATTTTTATCAGATTTTGTGTGAAATTTAAACTGAAGGGGAAAAAAAAGGGAAGGGAAATAGAAACCGAAGTTAGTGTCAAATTGAAACTGTGATGCTAAGATTTTATATACCATTAGTGTTAATTTGTTTCTATCATTGGTTTTTGTTCGTGAAAAATTTAAAATCTGATGCTCATATTTTGTGTACTATTAGTGTCAAATTTGTTTCAATTCACTTTTCTAAACATATTACAAAATCCTATCATTGGTATTTGAGTAATCCTAACTACATTAACCGAAATCCAAGTCTTTACTCACTTCCTGAACTTGAATTAGTTTGATTATATATTTTAGTTTATTTTGATGGCGGCCAGCCGGCCACCCCAAATTTTTTAATCTGACTCCGCCACTGCTTGTTTAAGATGGCCAAGTCTCTTACGATCTAGATTATCCATATGCTGGTCAAAACTATCTTTGTTTTGGAAATAATGAAGTCTCATCTTGTGCTTATGTGTGTGTGATTTTAACAATCTCTCAAATATCATGAGATACGACCATATTTTTTTATAAAAATTTTTTAGTGTGAGGAGATGATACCCCATCGCAAGGCAAAGAAAATCTTCGAAGAACACTTACAAACACATTTACATTATTTACCCCACTCTAAAAGTACTTACAAGGCTCAAACCCGTAATTTTCAGGTTTAAGGTTTTTTATTTTACCATTAGATCAAGTCTTTAAAACTATCATCATCAACAATTTTCAACTGCTCTGTAAAATTTTGTTTAACTAATATTAACACAAAAATGGACTTTGTTATTTAAAAAATAAAATACAGTAATGGTAATTCTAAATGGAAATATAAAAAAATATACAAAGCACCAATAACCTTTTTTTAACGGAAAATCGAATATATAAAACACCGATAACAAGAAAGTTGCTTTATAGGCCTCTTACATTCTCAAGAGTTTATTCGATTTATTGAATAGTAACTTTCAATCCATAAATTTATAAGGGATTACACTCGATTGTTATTTTTTTAATCAAAACGTAACTCTCAATTGGTTTATTTGAGAGGGTCGAACAACTGGAGAAGCAACCATCCAATTAGAAATATATATCTCAATGAATTGAACCCCTCAAGTAGGCATGGCAATGGGGCGGGGTGGGGACAGGTTTTACATTTCTCGTCCCCATACCCGATTCTCATATACTTACCCGTTACCCTACTCATACACAACAGGGATAAGAAATTGAATTTCATTCCCGTCCCCGATAGGTTCGGGTATCCCTGCCCCATCCCCGTCCCTGCATTGAATAATTTTTTTAATAAAAAATATAAGTTTTTTTGCATCCCCAAGAGCAACGTTGTAATACATTATCCAACAATAAATTCACTTTCACATTTGTTAGACAAAATTATTTAGTTGATCCTTTAAATATCAATGGTAGTTTTTATTAACATGACAATTATCAAACAAAATAATATAACATATCAACATAAAGTAGTTTTTTACATTTGGGACGGGTTTGTGTATGGGTTTGGGGTGGGTACCTATATACCCGTTACCCGTCTCATACCCGTGTTTCGAGATTGGGGAAAACCCATACCCATACCCAAACCCAGTCAAAACGGGAAAAATCCGTCAAATTGGATTTGGTTCGGGCGGGTAACCACGGGTATGAGTTTTATTGCCATGCCTACCCTCAAGTACAGCCCTTAGGCCTCAAAATATAAAATTGCTTAATATTAGATATTGAAATCTATTTAATTAAAAAAGTTTATGAAACTTTTATTATTTTGGCAAATTTTATGATACACTCAAAAGTTGGAGTGTACCGATACACCAATTTGTTAAAATAATAATTAAATGAGTTAATTTTTGAAGAAAAGTAATTATTTTCTGTAATTAACAATTATCAAAATTAAATATTATTTATCAAAAGCGTCGACAAAATAAAATATAATTTTTTTTAATTTTTATTCTTATAACAAAGAATATTGATTATTTTTTATAAGAAATGTTAAAAATTTAATATTATTTTTATAAACAATGGAATGATGTTTCTTATTATGAGATGATGTTTTCTAAAATATAAACATTGATAAATAACTTTTTATTTCATAAAATAATCGTTAATTTATCAATTTATGAAGTAAGAGTACCGGTACATCTCATTTTGTTAGATGTACCGTAGAAGTTCCCTTATTATTTTCTCTTCTCCAAAATAAAGTTACAGTCCATAGAGAAAACCAACCTTTTTATGCAAGTGGAATACACCAAATAACATACTTTTTTTTAGGGAGAAACAATATTAAGCACTACTAATATTTCAATAATGATTAAATCAATTAACTTTTAGCATGCATCTATTGAAAAAGAATATTTTTTATTGAAAATTAACTTCAATTATTTAACAAATAACTTTTTTTTTATAAGCAAGGAGAGAGGATAGGCATCAGGAGGCATCATCGATATCCCAACTAAGTTGGTACCCTAAGATACCTCCATCCTATGCCACCAAACTCAAAAAATTTTATTAAAAAAAAGGGGAAAAGATATTTGAAAAAAATTTAACAAATAACTTTGCATCTTGAAAAACTAGAAGAAAAAAAAAAAATATTTTTTATAATACTACTATTAATTACTTAATTTTTTTTTTTCATAATTCTCCTCAGGACTCAAATAAGTATTGAGTCGACAGTATTTCTCTATAATGATTAGAAATATTAACTATATTATCCATTAATTGAAAAAGAAATTTTACATAAAATTGACTTCAATTATTTAACAAATAATTCTGAATCTTTTTTTGAAGGAAATAATTTTGAATCTTAACAAGTAGAAAAGTTTAATTTAAATAATATATTTTATAATATTACTATTTGTTAATTAAAGAAAAACCTTCTTCAAAAAAAAAAAAAAAAAAAACCTATTTTCACCTAAGGACTCAAATAAGTATTGTGTCTGAGTTGTTTCTCTATAATGATTAAAAATATTAACTTTATTATCAATCGTAAAAGAAATTTTACAGAAAATTGACTTCAATTATTTAACAAATAATTTTGCATCTTATAAAAGTAGAAAAGTTTAATTTAAATAAATATATATATATATATATATATATATATATATATATATTTAGATATTACTATTTATTAATTAAAAAAATCTATGTTCGTCTCGGGACTCAAATAAGTATTGGGTCGGTGCTGCTTCTCTAGAAAGATTAAACAGATTAACTTTATTATTGATTGAAAAAGAAATTTTATAGAAAATTGACTTCAATAAATTAACAAATAAGTTTGCATCTTATAAAAGTAGAAAATTTTAATTTAAATAAAAAATTATATTTTTTATAATATTACTTTTATTAATTAAAAAAAATCTCTTTTTGTCTCGGGACTCAAATAAGTATTGGGTCGGTGCCAACCCTCTATATATGCTTGTCTAGTTATATTTTAAATGATATTACTTTTTGCTAATTAAAAAAAATTCTCTTTTCATCTCAAAACTCAAATAAGTATTGGGTCGGTGCCGACTTCTATATATACTCGTCTAGTTATATTTTTTTTTTATAATATTACATTTTATTAATTAAAAAAAATCTCTTTTCATCTCGGGACTCAACTAAGTATTGGGTCGGTGCCAACCCACTATACATACTTGTTTAGTTATATTTTTTTTATAATATTACTTTTTATTAATTAAAAAAAATCTCTTTTCATCTCGGGACTCAACTAAGTATTGGGTTGGTGCCGACTTCTATATATACTCGTCTAGTTATATTTTTTTTTATAATATTACATTTTATTAATTAAAAAAAATCTCTTTTCTTTTTTTGCACAAACCAAAATGATATATATATATATATATATATATATATATATAAACAACCACGCCGCCAATCCCCGCACAAGGTGTGCTAGAGAGAGACCACGATCAAAAGTTTACAAATGACGATGCCTACAAATGACGATCAAAAAAATCTCTTTTCATCTCGGGACTCAACTAAGTATTGGGTCGGTGCCAACCCACTATACATACTTGTTTAGTTATATTTTTTTTTATAATATTACTTTTTATTAATTAAAAAAAATCTCTTTTCATCTCGGGACTCAACTAAGTATTGGGTCGGTGCCAACCCACTTATACATACTTGTCTAGTTATATTTTTTTATAATATTACTTTTTATTAATTAAAAAAAATCTCTTTTCATCTCGGAACTCAAATAAGTATTGGGTCGGTGCTGACCCTCTATATATATACTTGTCTAGTCTTCTCCACTGTTACCATCCACATTTCTAACTCCAAATTTGTTATATCTCTTCCTCAGTCTCCCATTCTTTTTTATATCATTTTCATCATTCTCCTATTTTTTCCTTGGATCTCTCTTTTTTTTTTTTTTTATTGGTTTGTAATATTGTTAGATCTCATATCTCATATGTTAAGAGAGATTGCTATTTGATTTTGACAAAATTGGACATATTTTAAATTCTTAAACCATACATATCATGGCCTATAGATTCTGAATCTCATATACTTGAGTTTTCCTCGATCTATAGATGTTCTCAAAATAAAAAGGGGTTTTATATATTGTCCTTTTTGGACAAGTTTTAAACAAAACAAAAAAACAAGGGTTTTTCCTTTAATTTTGTTTTTCGAGGAAAGGGTTTCACCTGGGTAGATTCTCTCCTTTGTTCCCTCTTTTTAGTTTATCTTTAGACAAATTCCACAAGAAATTGTCCTCTTTTCTCTGTGTATATTGTAGCTTTTTTTGTTCTTCTCTCTCATGACATTAACACTTTTTTGGATGCAGCAAGGAACCATAGTTGCATGGACAGATAGTCAGTCGTTATTTGCAGATGTAGCATCATCAAGATTCACATATGAAAGTGCAAATGGTTTTGTTGGATTTTGATCTGATCGATGCAAATCTAAGTTCTCCATAGGTCTTTTGAACTGAGAATCTTGATGATGCTGCATCAGCCATAAACGACTTTTAAATTGTTTGGATTAGATTATAACTAACCTTAATCAGATTCAGATATTATATACTGTCATAGATCTGCCCAATGTTTAAACAACACTTTTGTGTTGATGTCAGGTAGGTTTTAATTTTTATTTTTTTATGCTAATATTTTTATTATATTTTATTCCCTTTTATTTCTGAATTTCTAATTTCCTAGTGCCATTTTTATTTTAATTAATGGAATCATGGGCTTGCAGTGCTTCTTTTCTTTCTATTTTTTTGCTAAAACTATTATTATTATTGTTGCTTCTTTTTTTAGGGATATTATTGTTTTTGCTATTATTTTTTCAATATTAATTACTGTGTATTAATTAGGTTTTCGATTCTAGGTTATAAAGAAATCAAGAAATAGGCTTCCATGGAGGCGAAGGAGTAGCAGCAATTCTAGGTTATTGCTGACTTCATAGTCTTTCTTTTTTGCTGAATTCATAGATCTATTTATGTATATTTATTTTCAACAGAAAATGCTGGGATTTAAATGGTGTCCATTTCTGAAAAAAGATGTTGAAAATGATATATATGACTTTATCTAAATCTGGGGAAAATTATGTACCGTATAGAAAGAGAGGAAACTAAAATAGGTATTCTATATTTATTATGATACTCATCGAGTCTAAATTCACTACTGAATTGTTTGGATATGCTGCTATAATTATGGTAACTTTTACTTTTCATGAGTATTTGGCTTTCCATGAATATGTATTGCTAAAGCTAACTTTTTTAAATTTTACCTCATGTAAAACAGATCTGCAAAGAATATCATCAAAGCCTGCAATTTTGTGGTAAGTGTATGTTTCATTTAAGCTATAAGGTATATGTTGGATCAATGTATAAGAATGGTTTAAACTTTAACTACAACCAATAATCCTCGTTGTAAGTATATATTCTCATCCTAACGAGTTAGACAGCAACCTAATTTATGCCGATTCGACAAAAAATCAATAAAAATAGATATTCAAAACTCAAATTAAATTTTCTGTGTACTCCATTTTCTTAACATATATAATTTGTCATTTGAAAAACTTACCGATTAAGTAATTGTTATGGTGTCAAGGGCTAAAAGAACCCTAATACAAGTTGTTTGATTGTTGTCACCTTATGATTCTTATAATTTTAATTAGCCAAATAGTTTTAGTTTAATGTGGGATTTTGGGTTTATCTTTCCTAGAGACACAAACTTATACTACCGTTGTTTCTAACTAGAAAATTTTGTTGACCAAATCACGAAAGAAAGTTGATAATAAGATATATGGTGGATCAATGTATCATAATGGTTTAAACTTTAACTACAACCAATTACTTGTTTTGTAAGTGTATATGCTCATTCTCAAGAGTGAGAGAACAACTTAATTGATGATGATTCAACAAAAACAAAATAGATATTAAAAAACTCAACTTAAGTTTTCTCTTATTTGTGTTGAATTGACACCAATTTTTTATAGTGGGTGGTGGAATCCTCCACTTATTTACCAAGATAGTTGTTTGTTGGTTTCTTGATTTTTGTGTTGGCCATGAATTGTTGATGTTGCTTGTTCTAGTCAATCTTTTTTTTTTTTTTTATTAAACTAGTTTTTTTTTTTTTTTTACCATTTTTTCTTTAATTCATATTATTTCAATAGATCCTGACTCATATATATAATTTTTCATTTAAGAATTCATCGATTAAGTAATTGTTTCAGTGTTATTTACATATAAAGAACCCTAAAATTCTACTTAATGACGACTATATCAATTGTTGTCGAACTTTTGAACATTTTTAAAAGGAGAACATGTTGCTTGATTATTGTTGCCTTATATTATTATATTTCTAATTATCCAAATTGTTTTGTTTCATGCGGAAATAGGTTTATCAAAATATAATACATCCAAATCAAGTTACTTGAGCTCTAGTTGTAAAAAGCTCCTTCCAAAGACGTATCCGAGGAATATCGGGTTCGATTTTTAGGGGGAACAACGTTTAGCCAGTGCGCATGCCTCTACGCACGAGTCAGACTAGTCGTCCACCTTTGGTGGGTCGGAAACCGGTGCGAATGAAAAAAAATATAATACATCTGTTTCAAAATATATAATTTTGTTGATCAAATCACGGAAATTTAGAAGAGAATGCCTTAATATAGTCGTATTAAGATAAACCGTATATTTCCATTTTAGTTATATATGCTGATTTCTTGTCAAAAAAAAAAGTAATATATGTTGATTTGGTATTATAATATACATAATACATTATGTACACATTACAGGACATATACAACACTAGTTTATTTTTTATAGTGATATTGTTCCTATTGGTTTGCATCTCCAAAACATACTAGCAGATTATTGAAAATTGAAGCTAGTTTGGGAACTTCGATATATCAAAACAACACTTACATATGTAATGGACATTATTTTAAGTTTCCATGATGATCAAGGCTTTGGCTTTACTACTAAAATCACCTGTGATTGGTGGACCAATCTTTTTCAAGTTGGACCCTTATCGGTACACTCTATCTCCATGGGAGAGATACTCTAGTCCCTTCTATTTAGTTCTAGTTAGTAAAAATAGTTACAGTTTACTATTTTTCTTATTGTTGAAATATGAAAAATGCTAACGAGTGTTTTTAGAATACTATTTAAGAGGATTGGATCATCTTCGATGATGGGAGAAGTTTACTGAAATCTTGGTCTTTTAAATTCAAAAGGGTTATTAATAAGTATATAAGAGATAAAATATTAAAAGGTGTAGATTTTCACATGAGAAAACTAGAAAGAAATTTACAGGAGGGAATCCTCTCCCCAGGACTTTAAATAATAAATTTTTACAAAAGTTTGTATAATTGATTCATTGAAAATTGAAACATTAACTTTTTTTAAAAAATAATTTTTAACCTTGTAATATTTAAAAAGTATCTCAAAAACACTCGTTAGCAAAATTCAATATATATTATTGGTAAGTTATCTACAACTAATTAAAATTGGCATGTGTATCTTACTAACTATGTCAAACATAGTTGAGTACAGATAACTGATTTTAATTAATTGTAGCTAAAATACCCATAATTTTGCAAAGACAATTTAGAATTTATTAACTAATAATCTTAAATTATTGAAACCCAATGTTAAATTGAGGTCCAAAACTGCGGTTGCAATTTTAACATTATAGATTTTGAAGTATTTACGGTTATAATTTCGACATTATCGACCATATTTTCCTATAATTTAAAAGATTCCAACATTACTACGCCAACAATTAAAAATCACGAGCAAATCTTTTTTTTAACAACCTAAAATGGATATTATTAAAACGATCAATGCAATCCAACCGGCACAAAGTGCCATGGAAGAAAACTAACTGTTACAAACAATTACAAATCCAAAACAATAGAACAAGGAATGCTAAATGCCTAAACCCAAACAAACTAGTGGGTTAAGCGATCAGATATGATAATCAAAAGAAAAAGTAACATGTTTGCTTTCAACCACCAAAAACAAAATATCTTGATTCTATCCACTAGTTGTGTCAAGGATTCTTCTTTTGTCTTAAAATTCTACTATTTTTTTCTTTCCAAATTACCCAAACACATGCAAACCAAATTAAAGATATAAGGGATTGAAAAGTTTTAGAAAAACCACCCAACTGACCAAATTGTAGGAAATGGTCCAATAACAAAAGCGGTTACCTTGGAGTATACTATTCTGAAGGTCTCAGACTTGATTTTTTCCGGTGTCAATTTAGGTTTGCTAATCTAACTTCTTCAAAAACAAAAATTGTTCGACCGCAACTCTTGCCAATACAATGTCGGTAACAAAATCATGAGCAAATCTTTTGTTTAAAAAATAAAATAAAAAGTAAACACTTATATTTTGTTCATGATTCATGATAGTGATAATTCATATGTTGAAGATTGATGATTCAATCACTTGGAAATCTGTGTGCCCCCATCACTATCCTAATTGGTTCTCTCATTTGAGATGGTTGATTTGTGTACAATCTCTGCTCAAAATTAAATTCTTTTTCCCTCCCCACGGCCCCCCACCATCCGACCCAAAAAGAAACTTTGCCCTATTTTTTCGTACCTTGTAAACAAGACTCATCATACATTTACATTGCATGCAACTATGCCCACTGATATTCTTTTTCTCTCACATCATCGGTGTGAAACCACATTATTTTGTTTTGTGGACTTTAATTTCAAGACAATTAGTAAAGATAGAGAGCACTTACTTGCATTTAGACCTAAATTATAGTGCCTCTCCATAAGAGATATATGAGTAAAAAAGTAGATATATTTGGTCCCTTATATAAACCAAATTCATCAATTTTTGTTGACATGTCTTTTATAAAAAAGAGAGTACTAAATATTAAGTTACTCATTTGTAATATTTATTTGTCTCATATTATTTGCCTTTTGTTATTACTAATGAAGTACAAATTACATTTTTTCTCACTAAAAATAGTCTTATTAATTATTTATTGTCTCTTAAATCACCTAACTATTCATACTTATCTATTTAAGCTATTCCATTGCCATAAAAACTATGCTTTCATTATCTCGTGGAAAACCCTAAGTAGTAATTAACGGATAACATAATATCTAAACTTTTTCCACTACATGCAGGTCTTCTTTCTAATTAATGTGAGACTTCAATCCTAGCTAGATCAGCAGACAAATTTGCTACAGTGATTTCAACTGAGTCTACCTCCCTATGTGTGTTTGTGAATAAGTTGGAATTTTAGGTATATCTGTACGTGTTTGGTTTTTCTGTTTCATGTATGATAGGTTGTCTTTATATGGTTAATTAGGTAGTAGTCTTACTGATGTCGATCCCAAGGGCTTTATACATGTTGCATTCTTTTTTATTTTTTTTTAATTTCTGATATCAAGATAGGGTGATGTGGGAGTAAGCATTGTATGACTCTGATTTGGCATGTTGTTTTGTTGATATATTTCACCATTCTCAAATATAAACAAAAATTTGTCAATTATATATATATATGTTTATCTAAATTTTTGACCAAATACTCAATTTTATCGACCAATTTTTACTTATATTTAAGACGCAGCATAATACCTTGGTAAGTGTCAAATTTTCAGGAGATAGTAGAGCACGTGAAGATGGTTAATAATATATATTAATTCATCTTTGCCGTTAATAAAAGACGGTTAACGCATAGCTAATTAGTGGTAGTACCGATCCATAGAGGTGTAAACGCTTATTTGATCTTGGTTTATTTGAAGGAAAGGTAAAATTCCTCGTGAGCTTAGTTCAGTTGGTAGAGATATTGCATATTATATACAGAGGTCGGGGATCGAACCCTGGATACCCCATTTCTCCATATTTAAAATGTGTGAGCTCTAACTACTAGGCTACTTGACAAAAAAATTTAGATTTTCTCAGATTGGTGGTGTAATCCACTTGGTGAAGCTGTGAAAATTATGCAAGTGTGGCTCATTTTTGGTGAATTTTTTAGCTGTATTTGTTGGAGTTGGGTATTACCTGATAGTGTTTTTGTATTTGTCTTGTTTGCAGCTTTTAACAGTTGCTGCTTTAACTAGCTGTTAATAAAATTCTCTTATCAAAAAATCAAATCGGTTTTCTGTGTTAACAATTATCTTGACAACATTTTTTATTAGTAATTTTTTTTTTTACAAGCAAAACCTAGCCACCTTCTATGAAAGGTTGTATAGCTTCAAAGCATTTCTTTTTCACCATGGGCTAAAAAAAATTGGTACGAACAAAATTGCAACAATACCTAAAATTGGAGGACAAAAAAACCTAATAAACTTTGAAATAGAGGATGAAAAATGTATTTAAGCATAGCAGTTATTACTACTTTTGGTTGAAAAAACCTGCTCTAAACGGCAAAACGTGTATTCATGGCGCTGACATGTTTTTATTTATGAGATAGAATTCCCACAGTGCTGAATCTACATAACTACATTAAATGTGATTAATTACTAATTTCAAAGGTCTTTCATGTGTTTTTACATAGAACCCCTGCATCCATTTTTCACATGGTTGTTTTCACATACTCATTTCTTCATTTTTCACATGCATGTTCACATACTCGTTTACATAGATATACTCGTTTTTTTACATAGGAATGTTGGTTGATACTCGGTCCAGGTTGCACTTAATTAGTAAGTAATTTCTATGTTTGTTCAATCATACTATTCAAGAGAAGAGAAAGGCTAGGAACATTGATGAGTACGGAAGCGTAGTATAGCTGGTGCTAAACCTAGATAGAAAAAGAACAAATTCGCAAGCGACAAACTTATGAAAATAGGGTTCCAGAATTCATCATAAATTGAGAAAATTCTCTAAAATATTATTGAATGAATAAAACTTGTCTCTTAGCTACAACTGTTAAGCTTAAATAGGAAAATAACAAAATCCTAATTGACTGAAAATAACAAACTGAAACAGAAACTGAAATTTACTAAAATTTGGCTAAAATAAAAAACACTATGAATTTATTAAGGAAACTCTCATACATCAAACACACATTTTAACACACATTTTTCAACACACTCTCTTTGATTGGTTAAAATTCACATGAGACCCACCAAATTTATATGAGACCCACATGATTTGGTGGGATCCATGTGAATTTTAACCAATCAATGAGAGTGTGTTGAAAAGTGTATGTTAAAATGTGTGTTGCTACCATTCCCCTCTACTATTTAAATAGGGATCTGGATCATCTACTGTGTTTTCTTTGCCGTTGTTTATCCTGCCATCATCTGAGTCGCTCATCTATGCTTTTCTCTTTTCCCAAAACTGTTTTTATTTATTTATTTATTTCTTATGAACTCTCAACCATTAGATGAAGCATATGAGTCTTAAAAAATGAGGCAATTGTTTTTTTTCTTTCATATATCTGCATTGTCCTAATTAATTAAAATGCAAAAAAAAATGTTTTCAATCTAGGTGATATTTGAGCTTATAAATGTTAAAATTTCTGTTTCCAATTTTCAGCCACATGTTGTCCGCACATACATCTAGATAACCTGTACTTTATAAGTCAAAATAGACATAATCACATGCCACTACGTACTTTACTACATTGCTTCCATCATCCAATGTCTGGCTATATATTGCATTTAACAAGTAGAGGAACCACAATTGGAATCTCTTCAGTACTGTCGACAATCTAAACTAAGGATCCATTTATTTCAATTTGGATGCTCAATGCTCTCATTTTGTTTTGTTAGCATCAAAGAAGTAAAAAGAAAGATAAGGAATAATTTTATCCAAAGTTAAACTTAAAAATTCTATCATAATGTCGTTTTGATATTTGCCAAATTTACCGTTTATCTAAATATACATCAAGTCAAAAAGCAAGAAGGCTGGAAAACCAGAAACAAAAACCCCAGAAATACATCATAGACCATGTACTTCTTAAGAGTATTACACACTAATGTTCAAGCATAATATTCAAATCTAGAAACCCATTTGGGTTGGCCTAGTGGTATTGGCTTAGGGAGTGTGCTCCTCCTCATAAATATATGGAAAGGAAGAATTAACTAACATTGTTTTCCTTTCTTCCTTAAAAAAAAAACATTGTTTCCCTTTTTCTTTTCTTTTTCTTTTTTATAATAAAAATTTAGGATGATGGGTTGGTGTTAGGTGACTTTCGAGTTCAAAGCTTATCATTTTACCAATAGACCAAGCTTTTAGAGTTAACATGAATATGGTTCCATTTTCGATCATCTATTCACCTATATATTGTAAGCCCTTGCATTGATATTTAGGAAACTCTTTCTCCATTAAAAGTTTTCCTTAGTATAGGGAAATTATAAATTATTAATTCAACGATGATACATGCATGTACTCATACTCTTAACACTCGGTTAAAAAACTCATTTTATTTCTCTCTCTATCACATCATCTACTTGTTACATCTATCATATCAGTGTCTTGTTCTCCTTAATTTGAAGGTGTATATTCCTACATAGAGGGATGGAGGCAGGAATTTAAAGTTAGGAGAACCGAGTATAAAAAATATAATTTGATTTTAAAAACAATTTTTTAAGAGGAGGAATATATTGACTCTAAGAATAAGTTTAAAGAGTTACTCCACATCCTCACCCTCCATTTTATCTAAATTTAAAGGACAAGATTTATGGGTTATTAATAATCATATGATCTCATCTACCTAATCATTTTTAGAATATTAATTATGATTTCCTTTTCTACCTCAAAAAATAAAATTATGATTTCCTTTTTGATTCAATAAATATCAATAATCACATGAGTTTTTTTTTTCAACGCTTAACCTTACGTTACTATATTGTTACCACCATTTCAAAAATTAAATCATGTCAAAAAATTAAATCCAAGGCTTCGCATCTCCACGATAAATAGACAAAAGATATGTCTAACTCAAATTCAAAGGCATGGTTAAATTTAATTAAAAACTAGGGTTAGCAACATAAAAGTCCACTGATCAATCCTCAAAAAGAATAAACCAACAATAAACATTTCTAAAAAGCACGTGTGGATAATCCAAACAAAAAAAAAACACATATGGAATCATCAACATATTCCAAAAATTACATACTAATGGGTATTAATAAAAATATATGTAATTTGCATTGTGAATCGTGAAATAGTTGCAACGAAGTTTCTTTTAAAAAAATTTATGAACAAATTGTAGATGAGAGGAGGTTGTAAAAAATAATTAGGGACTATATTTTCTTTACCAACTTACCATAATTAGTTTTGTTTATTCCCTAAAAAAAAAAAAATTAGTTGTGTTTATAAAAGGTAAATATTGATGGAGTCAAATGATGAAAATTGTAATTAATGTGGTGAGATTGGTTAAGGTAAATGGGGTCACATGATTATTAATAAGCATCAAATTTAGTCCATTAAAATTAGATAAATTGAAGGGTGAGGATGTGGAGTAACTTTTTAGACTTACTCTTAGAGTCAATATATCTAGGGTTGGAAATGAGTCGAGTCGAACCGAACCTGTCTGAGTTCGGCTCGACTCGATAAGAATTGATTCGGCTCGAAACTCGGCTCGAATTCGACACGGACTATTTTTTCAGCTCGAGTTCGGCTCGTTTAAAGTTCACGAACAGTTCGGTTTGGCTCGTTAGGTTCAGTTCGGTTGCTCAACTCATCCAAAAAAATAAAAAAAAAGGTTAATTTATAGATCTTTGATATTATATATATATATATATATATAGGGCATTTCAAATGAGAGGAGTTTTTAAATGAGAGGGTGAGAGCATGAAATAGTGGCCATTGGATTAAATAGATGGCTGTGATTTAATTCTCACATTAGTAACTCACGTGACACTATTTTGCTGAGCAAAACAACACACGCGCTTCCTTCCTTTGTAACGTTTCTTATTCCATCTTCTTCCCTTCATTCAACGTAAATGCTTTCTCTTTCTGCCAAAACCATCACTACTTCTTCCTTGCTTCCTTGTCTTTTCTTCTTTGCGTCCTTGTCTCTTTCAAAGCTGTTTATTTTTTATGTTCTTCCTTGTTCCTCGACTGTTTTTTCAAGCTGTTTATTTCTTATGTTCTTAAGTTATCTTTTATGTTCTTTCAATCACTGATTGTTCCTTGTTCCTTCTTTATTTCTCTTACAATTATTTCTTATGTTCTTAACATTTTAATTTGTTTTTGTTTAGATATGTTTCGGAGTTAAAATGTTAATTTATGTTTATGTGTTTTTAGGTTTTGAAGAATTGCTTAGACGGAAGATGGAGATAGTTAGACAAGATGAATGGCATAGAACAAACATGGATGATGGAGATAATTAAACAAGTAGGATGGCATAGAAGGAACATGGAAGATGAAGATATTTATGTGTTTATGTTTCTGATATACTAGCAATACTATTTTTAATTTGATGTATGGATTAAGCCATTGTGCTATTAGTAATCTTTTTTATTTGGCGTATGAAATATTTAAGCTATTTGGTTGATGCCACAGTTTAGGCTATTTGACTATTTTTGAGAATGCAGAATTTTGAAGTATCAGTATGTATGCAGAATTGTATGTGCAGAACAGCAGGGAACAATTAATTTAGTGAATGCAGAATTTAAGTTACCTAGTACCACTCCTATTTCTTTAAAAAAAAAAGTACCACTCCTATTATTATGTTTGGATTCCTCAATATAAGCAAGAAAGTAGTGCCAAATTATGCTTG
The DNA here is from genome assembly GCF_003473485.1 of Medicago truncatula. NCBI lineage: Eukaryota > Viridiplantae > Streptophyta > Magnoliopsida > Fabales > Fabaceae > Medicago > Medicago truncatula. Next base: position 29,550,500 of record NC_053045.1, read on the forward strand.
TGCGGTCGTGCATGTGCCTACTTTTATGCAGCTCATAACAAAATGCTTATTTTTCTGCCAAAATTAACTAGAATACATTACTCTAGTAACAAACTAGTGCTGACAAATTTTCATGCCTGTTTTTGTGCCACAATTAAAGTAGAATAAATTATTCTGGTATCTAAAATGCCATGTAAATGCTTGGCCTCATGATCTCCAAAGTATAACCAACCAGCCATGTAAATGTTGATACAATATTGATATTCAGGACAATATGAATAAATGGATTAATATTGCAAACAAGAATACTCTAGTATCGGCAAAAACTTATTTTTCTTATTTGTCTTCTTTGCTTGTTTTCTAGACATAACTCACAATTATACTTAGCTTAGAACCAGCATATATATATAAGTTGACTGTGGCATAAAAACTTGTTTTCTAAACATAATAATAGTATTTATAAACAGCAACATGTGTAACTGCGGCATACAAAATTGTGGCATTTGAAACTGGGGCATGTAAAACTGCGGCATTTGAAACTGCAGCATGTGAAAATTGCGGCATACAAAACTGCAGCATATTTTTTTGAAACTGCAGCATGTGAAAACTGCGGCATACAAGGCTTGCAAAGTAACAGATACACATGCCTGAAGGCATAACCCCAAAAATAAACTTGTCCTTGTATTTCACACATACAAAATTATCAAAGTCTTGACTTAACAAAACTATCAGTAAAGACTAAATGCTTCATTCATCTTGTTTTTTGAAATTCTGCATTCACAATTTTAAGTTACTGATACAAAAATATGCCAACATGATCACAAAACTAAACTTTCAAATCATTTCATAAAGAACATGAAGTGTCATTCATTCTTCTATGTTATTCATCTGGTTTGTCTAACTTCCTTCATCCTTCTTCTATGCCATTCTTCCAATCCTAAAACATCAAGTAAAAATATGAGCACAAAAAGATCAAACAAGTGCACCATAAACATGAGCACAGAAAGATCAAAACAAATACATTTTGAAAGGGGCTTCTTACCAAAATTATGGAGATGATCTTTGGGGACAATTGCGGCTGTCATGATGCACATACTCACCGCATGCCTTACAAAGTCTTGCTTTTTTTTGTTGTTGTTCAATAGTCTTCTCTTTGCCACCTTTGATTCTTTTACCACTACCCTTAGTCTTTGCAAATTGTGGTGAAAGGATTTCTACTTCGTCAGGAATATTGGACCCAAGAATCAAATCATCTGTCCTTGTTCTCTTAGAACTCCCTTCAAATTCGTCCAATTGTTTTTCCATGTTAACAGCCCCATTTAACACAAGAAGCAATCTTTCCTTATCTTTCCCAGCCTTCTCCACACAACTATGTAAGTGGTTCCACACATCAGAAATGAGTTTGCTATCTTCTTCAAAGACATTGTCAGCTATGTCAAAAATAGGTGTTCTGTTTGCAAACTTAGTCCACCTATTCACAATGTGCTTACTTGGTATTTCATTGAAATTTTTTCCCTTTAAAACACAAAGTATGTGTCTACAAGGTATTCCTTCAGCCTGAAACATTTTGCATGAGCAATTTGCATTGTGATCGGACAAGTTATACACAACTTCTCGAAGTTTACCGTTGATCTCACTATTATCATATATATGAAATATTTCCATCCCATCTTCATCTTTCCTATTTTCAATCCCACAATCCACGCATGCAATCCATAATTCATGTTGAAATATATAAAAGTTCTCACGAGTATACACATCTCTTGCATGCCTCTCTATACCACGTTCCAACTTTAGTTTCGGTTTAGAATGAATTGAGTTATTATCAGCCAGTAACTCCTTATGCCGTTGCGCTTCTATTGCTGAATCAAACCTCATCCAAAATTCAACCAAGTTAACATTAGGATTCAGGAAATTACCATAAAAAGAATTCTCACTTTCTGATCTTGATGTTGTTCTCAATATCCCAGCCATAAAAGTGTCTTTGAAGTATGCTGGGATCCACATGCTTCGAATATCAAACATATGTAACAACCATTTATTCTTTTCTAACTCAAACCTTGTCATCAAAAACGCCCAATTCTCTTCAAACTCATTTGGTGTCTCTGAACCCCAAACACATGACTTGAAGCTTCTGTTAAACTCATCATTGTCGTTCGTGGAAACACCTACTTTTTCAGAAACTTTTTTCATGATATGCCACATGCACAATCTATGAGTAGAAGTATCAAAAATATTTTCTATAGCCACTTTCATGGAAGGATCTTGATCGGTTATTATAAGTGTTGGCTTATGTCCACCCATTGCTTCCAAAAACTTTTCAAACAACCATACAAATGAATCACTTTTCTCATTTGTTATAAGTCCTACTCCGAAGGTAATAGATTGTCGATGATGGTTTATCCCAATGAAAGGTGCAAAAATCAAATGATATTTATTTGTTTGATATGTAGTATCAAATGAAACCACATCTCCAAATAAGGAATAATTTTTCCTACAAATACCATCTGCCCAAAAAACATGCTTCAGTCGGCCTTCTTCACCTACCTCATACGCATAATAAAAGGATGGATTAACTTCTTGCTTCCTTCTAAAGTAGTCTATCAAAACATGTGCATCAGAATCTTTATTCAAAGTCTTTAAATCTCTGGAATAGTTTTGAAGATCTCTCTGCGTGCATCCAACATTTTCATAACCCCCACGTTGTTCTTTTAATAAGTGGAAAGCTTTTGAAGGTCCAATATTTGCTCTACTACATGCAAGTAATAAGCTTTTGTGACTTGAATTCACTTTCCTTGCAGACCTTAGAAACGGTCTCTTCATAGGTGAAGCAAGTGGATGTGTATGGCTTTCATGAAATCGAGTTATCTCATACTTACCTTCCCCCACCCATTTAAAAACAACATTTGCATTGCATCCTTCTCTTGTTAAAGCCCTTCTTCTTTTAGCCTTGACAATAGATTCACTTTGCTCCTTATCATCCGTCTTATTTGGCAAATAACCCTCTTTCGAGCAAACAAAATACTTCCAACGCTTCACGCCGTTTTTATCTATAGTCGATGATGATGAACGCACACTAAATCCGATAGAGAGTGCGTATTTTTCGTAAAAAATTTTACCTTCTTGTAACGTGTCAAATACTTGTCCAATCTTAGGCTTTAATTCATCATCACAGTTTGGCACACATTCATATTCCTAAAATTAACAAAATAAATATCTTCAATAAACATATTTTATTAAGAAGCCATCAACAAGATATAATCAACAACACAGGCTGCAGCAGGAAAAAAGAACAATAAGTCATGAGGAATTTAAGCCATACTAATTATAATATACCTGAGGAATTTGAAAAGAAGTTGATGTATCTTTGTCCATGAAGAATGATGAACGTAACTCAATAGAAGTGAAAGTTAATCTCGTGATTTTTTGGAACCCTAATTTGTGATGTCGCAGAAAATGCGATGAAAACAGCTTTGAAAGAGACAAGGACGCAAAGAAGAAAAGACAAGGAAGCAAGGAAGAAGTAGTGATGGTTTTGGCAGAAAGAGAAAGCATTTACGTTGAATGAAGGGAAGAAGATGGAATAAGAAACGTTACAAGGGAAGGAAGCGCGTGTGTTGTTTTGCTCAGCAAAATAGTGTCACGTGAGTTACTAATGTGAGAATTAAATCACAGGCATCTATTTAATCCAATGGCCACTATTTCATGCTCTCACCCTCTCATTTAAAAACTCCTCTCATTTGAAATGCCCTCTATATATATATATATATATATATAAATTAAATATTGAATTAAAATAAAAGTTCCCACGAACATGCATATAATAGACATAAATTATATAAAGTTAAAGATTGCATAAATACGAAGAAAAATATCTGATACAAGTAACAGAGACAAAAAAATCCAACAAAATTCAATTAGTTGTGAACAAAATTCATAATATTCTTTTACTTTTAAACTCCAACTGCTCTTCCCTTCAAGACAAAATTGTATTCAGCCACATTTGAATTAATTTTTTTAAAAACCAACTCAAATTGATTTATATATATAATCAATAATCGAGCCATCTCATGAACCTAACGAGTCGAACTATATGTAGCTCAAGTTCAGCTCATTTAATTAACGAACTTAATTTTCAGCTCAAGTCCAGCTCGTTAGGTTCATGAACCAAGTTCAACGGATTAGATATCGAGTCGAATGTCGAACTATAATCGAGTTGGTTCGGTTCATTGTCAACCCTAAATATATCCCTCCTCATTTTTTAAATACAAAAGGTATATGTGAAACTCTAAACATATATTTTCTTGTTTGTTACAGAAATTTCAAACTATATTTTTTGATATATAGATGAAATGACAAATCTATTATAAACTTACACAGGCAAGTGGAGATTCTCCTTCTACATCTCATTTGCCTAAAAAAAAGGTAACATAAGAGACATAAATCAATTAGTATAAACCAACCCCCCACCCCCCACAGCGACATGTGTCGTTGAGAGAAATACAAAGTTGTTGCGCTGCATGTTTAGGTAGCCCAGCTGCCTAAAGAGCATTAAGTTTGCCTTACAATTCTGGAAGCAGACAACCATATCCACAAAGGAAGCCTCCACATTTAGCTCTATGACGTAACTCTTGGATCAAACTCATTTTAAGACATGATGGAAGCTCAAAGCACACATAAAATATTATCTTCATTTATTATCGATTTCAACAAAAAGTTAAGACCTTTAGCATCTAACGAAAATGGAGAAAGAAGGTCGCTATGTCGTAATCTTGCATGCTGAGAGAATTCTTTGCTAAAACTCCTATTAACTAATATTGAAGTACCGACCGAGCTAACACACTTTATAATCCATTTTCTCCATCTAGAGAGAAAATTCATTCCCTTCATTGTCGAATCTATGTCTCCTTATCAACTAAATCATAAGTCTTTTCAAAGACAAATTTGAATAAAATAAGTTATCTTTAACTTTTCTTAGATTCATCAACGGTCTCATTAGCAATAAAAATATCATTCAAAGTTTGTCGATTTTTAACAAACGTCAAATGAGGTTTCGATAATTACAAGACCAATAGTTGACAAATAAAATAAAGTAGTAGATATATCTCGTGTATCCGCAATTTCTTTTTTTAAATAGATTTGTCAAATAATTTTCAGTTTGAATTCCGACTCCTTCCTCTATTATGCAATGTCCCTATCAACTGAGTTAAACTCACATGGCTCATATCCACAATTTCTAATTTTGAACGACTTGCATCTTATTTTTGGCATCCAACAAATTTTATCTTTCTTTAGACTCCTTTTTTTTTGTGAAGTATCCTAGAAATTCCCTCATTTAAGATGAATATGTGAGGTGTATAGAGTTCGAACTTCGACCCTTACATATATTATGCAATGTTTCTACCAACTTAACTAAGGTCAGAGATATTTCTTTATGCTTTATTTGTGAGTTTAGAGGCGAAGGGAGTGGAGGGTTTGGAAAAAAAAAATATAGGACATTAGGAGGAGGAGTTTTGGTGACTTATTTTTCTTCAAAATATAAAACCCTCCTCATTTGAGGAACTAAAAAATTATATTAGAGAAGAGTTTTGGAGAGTTTAGAAAGGTTTATATGAATTCTTCAAATTTAATATATATTATTATAATATTTTAAAAATTAAAAATATATTAATAATAAGCATTAATTTATCACCTACTAAAAACATACTCTTTCAAAAAATATGAAAGATTTATTAATTTTCCCATATATTTATGTTCCTCAAAGCTCTTCCTTCATCTCTCATCTAAATTTTCAAACAAAATCTTAAACTCCTTCGACTGTGCTTCCATATTATGACTGCCATAATATACAAGCCATGCCATATAGACGGATTGGGTCAGGCCGTCAGGGTGGTTCCTTTCTGAGTGATGATCATTTTTTTTGTTTGTTTGATTAATGATCGTAATTAAGTGCAAGGCTTCTTTGTCCCCTAGCATTGTACGTTATGGACATAGACATAGACACATAGACATAAGTTACATTTGGCAGACATGCAACAAAAGGACAATAGGGACCCATATACAGATACTGTACTCGATTTCTTCTTCATCATTAATAAAAATAGACGTTTTTCAAAAGATTTTTATCACTACTTTAGATCTTTACTTTTAAGTCAATTTATTTTTAGCCTTAGGACATACGTTAAGAATTCTATTTTGCCAATCTAATTGATACATTTTTCTAGTTTAATATCTCGTCCATATGTTATATTTAACTCCCATAATTTAAACTCAAAATCTCAAGCTCAGTTTAAAAAAAACTTGCATCATTCCTTCTAAATGCTATTCAATGAACCAAATATTTCCCCTCAATAAATAAATGATAAAAAAAAAAATTGGTAACTTGAACTTAATAAAAGAAAGGGTTGTGTTAACCGTTGTCTCCGGGACACTGGTTAAGGTATCTAAAAAATGAAAAATTAGATTAAAAAAAGACACATTTTTTACTTTTGAGAAATTGATTACACAGCTTTCGATGCAAAAGCTACTATATTTGCTTTTTTAACCAATGCCCCGGGAACACATGTTAACATTTTTCTAAAAGAAATGATAAAAATCTCGCATCATTCCTTCTAAGTGCTATTCAACGGAGAATATTGAAATTGTTAAGTTTGTCACCTATGTGTGAGTTTTAGTGATAAAACACGAAATTAGTGTCAATGAAGACAGATAAAGCTATGCTTTTCACATGAAATTCTTGTAGCACATTAAAAACAAGTTAGTGATACTGATGTCTAAATCGCACATGATTAGTTTATTATGAGTAATTTATGGGGGTTGGATTCGTTACTTACACACACATGATTAAACTAGCCATAATTGAAGCTTAAACCAATACGACGTGTATCAAGTCAGCTCGATTCTAATAACACTGGCTTTTTTATAGGTTTTCTTTGTACATACTTCTCTAGTACTTGTGGTAATAGATTAGTGTTGTTATAAAGTAACAGTTCTAGTTAGTAATAGAAGAATGTGCATGAGTGAGAAGATTATGATTAATCTAAAAACCAATTACCAATTTCATAATATGCTAAATGTAAGATGGTGTATATGGGCGTTGGCCCTCTTCAATCCAAAAAAATGTAAGATGGTATGTGGAAAGGATTTGGATTGAGTACCGTAGTTACGCGTATTTCAGTAGTCCGATTAAGATTAGATGATCCAAATTTTAAATTATTTTTTAGAATCTAAAATACCAAACTTAAAATATAGATAGATCGATGTGAAAACACAGTATTAACATGTTACTAGCAAACAACACCAATTTCGAAATTTACATAGTTTAAAACCAGTGTGCTAAAACAATGATATGGTGAGTGCAAGTCAGAAACAAAATTGTCAAATAATGATGAAACCATAATGTGTCTAAATTATATATTCTTTAGAACAAAGCAAAAACCAAAATGGAAACCAGTATAACAATAAGATATATTTTTTGGATATTATTCATGCAAAAACGATACCTTAAAGTTGACCTTGACCCTAGAAATCTAAAAAAGTTTTGGTCACTTTAGTATTTACATGCAGGACATTGTAATTTGTAATACAGCTTATTGAAAAAGCTACCAAAAAAACCAAATTCTGTTTGGTTGTGATAATTGTATTAAAGAGAGAATACCCTACTACCTTTGAGGAGCACCAGAAAGGATTGGATCAGCTGAACTATGCTTTCCTAATGCAGGAATACTAAGAGAACGTTTTCTTAATTTGGCTCTACCATTTGATGATAGTTTCTTCTCACTCTTTTCTGCAAGTAACGAAGGATAAGCGCAAAAGGGTTCTTGAGATGCCACTGCTATTGGCACCGGCTCACTTCTAGTTCTAAGGAATTGGTCGAGATTTTGGCGGTATTTAATCCCATGGATTTTAGCTCCAAGCTCCACAACATCAAGCTTGGTCTTTAACTCGTAATCATCATCTGTCCAATAACCATTTTCCAACACATCTTCCATTGCAAGATCGTCGTACTCTTCATCAGACTTCGTTGATTCCTCGTCTACAGATCCAACCTGGAGCGCAAAATACAAAAGGACTCAAAATTAGTTAAAAGTACTACTATGTGTAGCATCGATACTTTCAGATTGAAAATGTGTCAAATGTCTGACACCGACCGACACACCACCGATACTCTAGTTTACATTGAGTTGATTTCATATTCTCAAATTATTATCAGTGTTGTCTAGAGTCTGTGGTGCTTCATAGGTACTACTCAAAACTTAGCTTGGCATCAATTCATTCCCAATTGATAACCCAACGTCACGGGAAAAGAGAACATTGTCAATTGTCACTTCCTATTACCATTGCTAGCAAGAGGAATAGGAAAGGAAACCCAAAGATGGAAGTTGAAATTCTTCTATCCGGCAAGTTTTATCACATCGATACAGACATTTCATCGCATACATACAGACATTTCATCTAGGTAAACAATTTAACCAACATAAAACCAAAAATCTACCTCATCGTCTACATGTCTGTCACTGTCGTCACTGAAATCCTCATCACTACCCACATCTAGTTGATCATCAATCTCTTCATCGCTACCATGCACCGAGAACTCTTCTTTGAGCTACACAAACAAGAACAAGAACAAAAGACATATTAATCGAGAATTCTTCCTTGAGCTAAATAAATAAGAAAATTTAAAATAACAAGAAAAGAGGATAGATATGGAGATGCATCAAGATAGAGCAAGGCATCCCAATTATGCTAGCATTCCTAACCTTAACAATCATGCGCAGCATACCCAGTTTAATGTTGAACACAAAAATTTGCAAAAAAGTTCAAACTAACCTCCTTAGCGGGGAAATCTGATAGCCTAGGGGAGCTACAACCAGAGGATTGATAAGAGGATTGATATCTACTGCCGGTATCAGTCCCATCAGCTCTGTTCTCATCAACACTTCCCGCATAACTAGTGCCACCATCACTAGGCCAGGCACTGATTCCATAAAAACCAAACTGAAGATTTACAGGCTCTGCTTTACCAATCCGTAAGGGACCATACATTGGATGTCCGATTCCATTTTCCGGTCCTACACCACATATGGACTTCCCATTACTATCAACCAAATTTACAGGCCAAGCCTTTGCCACGGACCCATCTGTATTAACTAAGGCCATCAAATTTCTTGAAGAACCTTTTCTCTGAATCAACTGAAACATTCCTTTCGAGCTCAAAGAATTGGCAGCACATTGATTTCTGTATTCCTCATAAACAACTGTTACAGTATTTCTAACAGGATCGTATAGTTGGTCCCCAGCTTCACGCCTTCGAAGACAGCTGAAAACAGTTGCATGGATGGCTGCGACGCTCTTGTCAACATTTGTATTGTTTACTTTGGGAACCAAATGCTTTTCAGCACGCGTACAGAGATAATCCTGGATTGTTCTGATGTTTCGGATATACTTCACATACTTGTTTTTAGCAGGATCCAGTGTCATATATTTTGCACGCACTGCAAATCTTTCCAAGTGCTTCTCCTCATTTGTAATGTATATCATGAATGGTATGATCGACGGATGTTTCTTCATGAGCCCCATCTGCATGATTATCCCGGTTATTATTGTTAGTGGATTGGAAAAAACAGCAATATATATATTGACATCAATGCGGAAAAAAAATAATGGACATGTAATCAAGTTTTGACATACAACAAAGTTGAGACTCAAGTGAACTCCCTCGACAACAACAGACTGTTTTCGTTCTTCCCAGGCAGTGATTAGCCTATCAAGACTGTCAATCACCATCTCACTCTGCGCCTTATATCCTTCAATAGCCATTTGTTTTGGACTTGGATGCTCAGTAGCACAAGAGCCAGTCTCTGATGTCCGTGTATCAGGTTTGCTAGAATTCTGACCATCAGTTGATTCATCCTTGGGAAGTGATTGTGACACACCAGCCATCTTTTTTGCTTTCTTTTTGGCCTTCGCTTCAGCAACAGCAACCGGATCCAAACACTCGCCTGCATGGTAGGTAGAAGCCCACAACAAGGGGTTTTCCTTCTCACTAGCAAAACTTCTCATCATGTGCCTAATGGAATCCGTTGATACAACTGTCGTGATTCCCAATCTGCTACCCTGAAGTGAAGATATAAATAAATGAAACCATTATTGAACTGCAACAATAGTAGTTTTATACTTCATTAAACACTTGCATATCCTACCACGAAATAAGTAAAAACTATAACAAATAACTATTTCTGTAAAGAAGTATACCAGTATTGCAGACAACGTCGATTTTCCACATCCGCTAGTGCCACATAACAGCACTGTCACAGATTCCTTCTTTTCACGAAGTCTGAAAAAAAAGAAAATAATCAGGAACGTAAGAGCATAAAGTTGTAAGTATAAAATGCGAAATGTTCAATATCAGTTGTAGAGCAATAAATTCATACCTATACTGAATGAGTTCAGTACACAATTTATTTTCTATTGTGAAAAGCAAAAGCATATAACATTGCAACAATTACGTGAAAGCTTGTTCAACAAAATGTAAAGCATGGAAAGACAATCTAATCGTATGTATAACTTAACGGATTCCATTACATCAGAGCATATGCTGGAACCACATTCAGAAATATGTTTTTGCCTCACTTCTATTCAGATTATTAGATCAATATAGTCCCGGTAAAGATATGAAAAAATTTGTTACCTGCAGGCTAGAACCAAGTCTGCTCTCTGGTTAGGACCCAAGTACTTGTACTCGGCCAAAGCATCACATACAATATCTAGAAATGTTTCTCTCCGAACAAATACTGAAGTGCGCCTTTTGTACAACTCGAATGGTATGCTCTTAATTTTACTATCCTTGCTCAAAAGTGATTGGTTTCCTAAGTCTTCTAGAGAAATTGCTGCATCAGGCTGCAAAAGATCAGTAGTACTCTTGCTCTTGGTGCATTCAAAAACTCTTTTGCAAATCTGATAAGAAGAAAATGGAAAACATATTCAGAATAGTTTTCTACAAAATCTCCAAAATTGTGCTTACAATGAGGTATTAACTCTCAGTGTAAGGGTGACCTATCATGAACTACGATCAAGACAGGAGAGACATTACTCAGTAATACAAGACAACCAAATAACCCATCACTTCAAATTAGTCTATCATGAATCCAATAAAATGCCATAAGTTAATTACCAATAAAATTCATTGCTTCAATTGACAACAGTTGAACTTGTATCCATGCCGATTATGCTTCGAAAATCACTAAATACGCCTAGAATGCATTCTAAAATATTTCATTTAAAAAAAGAATCTGTTCCAACAATAAAATCCACGCCGCCGCAATAACTAGTCTTTTTGTCTTATATGCAGTTTAAATCTTGTAATGCTCTAACAATATAACAATATCACATTCTATAGTTGCAGAAGTAGACAAATCTATTGTCTATGTAGTATTTAGGTTCTACTGTGCCTCATAAAAATTCATAACATGGATCATAGATTTCCCAATCAACATAAATTCCCTTTCATAATCAAATAAATACAATCCACTATAATACATTATTCCATTCAAGTGAATTAAGATTGCTAGGAATGTAACAACTAGGATTGGCACAAATGGTTAAACATTTCGCTCACATCGACCGTGATATGGATGCAAGTTCAAAACTTCATCGTAAATCCTCAAATCCTCAATGAGGCTGACGACGGTAATATAACAAGACAACTTACAATTTAAGTACAATAGTTCACACACACAACTTTGAGGTTTTGATTCAAACTCAGATGAAATGTCCCGACTAACAATATCGTTATTGACATTGTTATATGAGCTAGACATTATAAACTAAATCATGAAATTAATTATGAAAGTATAAGCAAAAAAAAAAAAAAGTTGAATTTACACGCATACCAAACCCTTTGAACCATTAAAGGGGGCAATAGGACGAGGAAGCAAAATACTACCTAGTCAAAATAAAACAAACCAAAATAAAGGACATAACACAATGACGTTGACGACAAAATAATGACCCATAACAATATTAAACGACAAAACCAAACAGGTCAAATCGGTCATCTATGTAACAAAAAACCATTAAAAACTGTAATAAAAACCACCAAAAACAAAAAAGTCCTCAAATTTTCCACTACACTAATACCTAAAATCCAGAACCTGAACATAAATCTTAAACATAAAAAATACCATCAAATTCATACCATCAAATTCAGTAAAAAAGAAAAGGTAAATCTCAAATCAATTTCAATAGCCCAACTGGGTTGACGCGACTCGAGGGACTAGTCTCTACGCACATTAGACAAAACTCAAAAAACGAAATTTAATCTTAAATCAATCTCAGTAGCCCATCTGGGTCAATAAGCCTCGAGGGATTCGTCTCTGGGCACAAAAGCAAAATCAGTTTCTTTTTTTGGTGGTGGCCGGGTTTGAACCCTGGACCTTGCATATATCATGCATTGTTCCTGTCGACTGAGCTAAGCTCACGAGGACAAAATCAATTTCCATAAAAAAATTAAAAAAAAATCTCAAATCAAGTTCAATAAAATAAATAAAAAGTTGAATCTAAAATCATCGACAAGACAACAACACCAACAACGGTTTTCATGATCAATCAAAAACATTAAAAAAAAAAAAATGAATATATACCTTAAATGCGTGTCGAGCTTTGCATCCCATAATTTGCAGAGTACTCTGCAAAACAGAACGCGTGTAACAAAACGATTCTTTTCCTTTGTCAATGTTCTTCTCATCAATAACAACTATGTAAAGTATCTTATTACTCGTCTCACCAATTCCACCACCACCACCATGATTATTCATATTCATATTTCGAAACTCCATTAACAAAAACACATGCAAAATGAAAAAAAACTCTAACTTCTACCACAAGCAAAAGCCATTGGAAAATGATGGAGAAGGGTAATGTGGAGAAAGGGATCTATTGATTGAAGAGGAAAAAAGATGAAGAATAAAGAGGGAATGAAGATGATGATGTTGTTCTAAAATGGTTTGAATGAATTGAGCGGTGCAGCATTCTGATTTCTTTTCTTTTTATTACGACTCTTTCATTCTCTTACGCTCGTTCGTTTGCTCGATATAAATAAATAGGAGAGTACTAGGTTTATGAAATGACGGATTTCGCCCTATTTTATTCTAAGAATTTCTACTAGCCGCGTTTTTTCTCTTTTTGACAATTTTATTTTAGAAGCCATGGGCCCCTCTCCTTCACCGATATGAATATGATAAAGAAAGATAGTCACTTTTCTCCTTAGTTTTAAAAATCAGCTCGGATCGGTCGGTCGAACCAATCTAATCGAAAATTGATGTGTATTTCAGTTCAAGACATATTATATATCAGATAAAAATTGACGAGACTCGTTAAAAGCCAGTGACTTGACCGATTTTCTAAATCAATTTGATTTAACAAATATTTTATATTAATTAATACTAATTAATATCTTGTTTAAGACTGATTCTCTTTGATTCAAAAGCTTTGACCTTTTATTTTTAAGAATATATATATATATATGTCATATATTCTTTTTGAAATTTGAAAGAACACATAGTTTTTTTCTTCTTTCTTTCAAGAAGAGAACATCATTATTAAATATAATATTTAATAATTTTGTGTGTGAGTCAATTTTTTAATAACTTAATCAACCTTTATTGATGAATATGTTACTAGGTTCACTGAGTGTTACTTGCTGATAATTTACAAAAGAGATTTTCACATCGATAACGAGAATTGAATACATAATCTTATGTGTGAGTCAATTTCTTAATAACTTAGTCAACTTTTATTGATGAATATGTGGTTTATTTTATGAATTAACAAATGTTAAATGAACTTTTTGTAAACAAAAAAATTCAAATGAACTTTTTTTTTTTTTATTCTTTACTTAGACTTTGAAGTTTATTTTATGAACTAACAAATCTTAAATGAACTTTTTGTCAACAAAAAATTTAAATGAACTTTATTTTAAGGCTTAATAGCAGTTTTAGCCTCCTAACTTTCTCAAAGTTGCGATTTTTGCTCCCTGAGATAAAAACTACAAAAACGTCTCCTAAATTTTGCACTTGTGGCAGTTTTGGCCACAAGGCGAATTTTGACTCGGTCTACACTGACGTGACACCCTAAGTGAGGTGCCACGTATTATTTTTTTTAGTCTTGGGGGGCCAAAGCTGCTACAGTTGTAAAACTTAGGGAACGGTTTTATAGTTTTTTCTTAGGGGGCCAAAAGCGCAACTTTGGGAAAGTTAGAGGTTAAAACTGCTATCAAACCTTGTTTTTATTATTCTTTACTTAGACTTTGAAGCACTCCCGAAGTTAGATGAAAAAAGAATTTAAAACACTTATTACAACATTTTTTTAGGACTATAGTTTCTGACTCATAAAGTTTTTTTTAGATTATAATTGTTATTATGTTGGTATTTATCTTTTGTCATGATTCGAGCTCTGAACATTTACCTCTCAACAAAATGAATTACTCAAAACATACAACGTATACACCTTATATATGATTATCTTTGGCGGAGAAATTATCAATAATTAAAACAAGGACCCAACACAAGTACAATTATTGACTAAATTCTTATTATTAAAAATAAATTAGGGGATGGAGATTTGTAATGGTATAGATATAAAATGTCTAGCCCAATTAAAAATATTCTGCGAATTTACATTAACCGCATTTTTTTTCTATTTGTTTGGAATACTATAATTTTGGTGAATTGGATCCTGGGGTTCATCAAGTTCAAGACAAATCTTATAAATAAGTGAACAATTAGAAAAGTACAAATAGATCACATATCAAAGAGATCTCATTTTAACAGCAACAGTTGAATACACAAATTTTAAAATGACAGTTTTCACCATACTTTATTATGTGAATTTTCATTTACTACGTTTTTCTCTTTTTTATTTTTGTAAGGTTCGAACTTGGAACCCCGCCCATAAAGTATTGTGAGTTGTGACCCTTAGCAGTATGATAAAAATAATCAGTCACTTGTCTTAAAAATTGAAAAGAAAAGAAAAAACTTAAAATAACCATAAAATCTCTGGTTTTTCTGTTGCTGTTATTATTGTTGTTTCAAATTTGGAGGTCAAATCCTCAAACCCAAAACTCTATCAACAATGCTAATGCACAATAAGATGCCCAAAGCATTTGCTCACCACATGTGATAACACCATAATTTATAATATTTTCTATTTATTTTTTTAATAAATTTATGTTTTTATTTAAGTTTTATTTGTATTTTACTACATTTTTGTTTTGTTATTGAATAAATAGGTATAGTGGAAGGTGTATGAAGAAATGGTGCAAGATGGACTGAAGTCTCCCAAAGAATAAAAGACTTGTTGACTAAGTCAAGTCATGGTGCAATCAAGCCTCATTTCAATGACCAAGTAGTGGATAATCACTCACCAAAGCTTCGTGATTGTGTTTTAAAGTCTCAAGATTATAGCTAAGGAAGAAAGGAAGTCAAAGATCAAGGTTATAAGAGATTGAGGTTGTTACGGTCGCACGTAATCATGGGGCTACAACCGTAACAACCTGATAAATTTAATATGATGATTTTTCTTGTCAGAAAGGTTGTTACGGTCTTGTGATTAAATCATCCTTAAAATTTTGTAACTCATATGGTTCGTGGATTTTCCTATGTTTAGGCTATAAATAGCCTAGCGTTATCTTAGTTCAAAGACATGTTACCATATCGAAATTCTTGTTTTATCAATAAAATTTCTTTGTTTTACTGTTTTTTTTTTCATTGGGTAGCTCATCCTTGTGATGAGTGAGTAGTCTCCTTTTGTCTTTGGGTCATGAAAAGTAGTCTTATGACAACCTTTCCATGATTCTATTTCTTTCTTTTTATTAGGAAATACAATCACATATTCTAGCTTTAAGCTTTTATCAAAATCTTAGGCAATATAAGATTTTGTGTAAGTGATGCCCTTTCATATATTACTAGAGATAGAGTAGGCAGTACAAATGAGAATACATCATCCTTAGCTATGCATT